>NC_059113.1:74036602-79036602 GCF_020740685.1 Jaculus jaculus
CCAGTCTAAACATATTAATTAATTATGTGAATAAAATAAATACTAGTTGATGGAATGTATCCAATATCATACAGCTAATAAACTTAAGAGCAATTTGAGCCAGATCTGTTTAATCACAAACACTACTTTCTATATCACCATCAGGATCCAGATAACTTCTAGCATCCCAGTTCCAACAAGCAAGTTTCTTTCACTTCCTTCTGCATGTTGCAGCACTGACAATGACCACCCTGGAAGAGGGTCCCCTATGCCACAGCAAGATTTTTTCACCAAACACATGTCATATGTGAAGCAGTTTTCATAGCTAATTGACAGCTTGTTAAAGTTGAGATAAACTACTAAGGATAAAAGAGAATAAAGGGGGTAGGGAGGAGAGGAGACTAAGAAAAATAAGAAGACAGAGACACAAAGGAAAAAGGAGAGCAGGAGGCTGAGACAGACACCAGATTACTATTTGAAAGCTGTTATTCTGCTAAGTGAAACCTGGGACTCTGGGGTCTTTAAAAGTAAGTGTGAAGAAATAAGAGACCTTTGCCAGTATACCTAGTAAAAATAAGCAGCTACAACAGAGTACCCCATTGTTTGAACCTTCTCAAGACTACTTACAAAATTTTAAAATGACAGCCAGCTTTATAAATTCTTTCCACTGCCTTTTTTATTTCTTTTTTAGGGCAGGTTGAAATTAGAACTTTCTCTGTTTCTTCTCTTCATCATTTGAATAAGTCCTAATAGCAGATTTCCCTGAACAGATTTCCACAAGTTCACACAGTTCCTGCTACACTGCTGAAAGGATAGGCCTGCTTTTTTTCTCTTCATTTCTTTAGATTTCTTTCTTTTGCACTATCATTTCTACTTTCTCCTAAAGGAGGGTAGATAGAGAAAATTCATCTAGTGGAGTTTACATTTTCTTCAGAAAAACTAGGCAAGTCTGCTATCTGGGAATATCAAAACTAAGCTCACAGAATCACTCTGGGTAAATGCAAGTTCACTTGTAGCTTTCAAACTCACAATCCTCCAACCTCAGCTTCTGAATTACAACCAGGCACTATCATGCCCAACACACAGCACAAAACTAATCTTTCAATTAAAATTTTAATAATGCTAACTTCTCATTTTGGCTCTTCAAAATAATGAATGTTGATTATTGGTATCTTTTAAGACATTATTTTAGTGTATTTTATTTAGTTTTCTAATGATTCAAGTGAACCACACATATTGATACTGCCATCATGGAATTATGTATCTTTTGATGTTTCTTAATACAGTTCTCTAGTCTAAAAGGGATCTCAAACTCCAAGTTCCCCACATTGGAGGGTGCATGGGGAGTAAGTAGGCCAGAGTTTCTGGTTCATCCCCACCTCCCACTTTCAAGACCCAGTACCCCTGGGTTGGCATGGACCTGAGTGCTTGCTGCATAAGATGGCCTTTTGCTCTGGCTTCCTGATTAACTGGCCCCTGGATCTCCAACTCTGGATTTTCCTGCATCAGGAGTATGTACAAGAAGTGAGTAGGCCAGAGCTTCTGGTTTGTTCCCCACTTGTTTCCCAGGTATCCTTGTTGTACTTGCAACCTCCACATTCTGCATATCTACAGTTATAGCCCCATCCTACTCCACTCCAGCTAAAATTTAAGACAGAACACTTATAAAAAATAATAAAAGTACAAATATTTGCTTACACCTTAATAAAATAAGATTTTTATCCCAAGATGGGTAGGCCACAGTGCAAAAAATACTTCAATGCAAAAAGAAAAAAAAAAAAAAGAAAATTAGAAAACCTAGAGATGTCTACTAAGGATTCATGTCCCACAACGGAAGCCTCCAATATAAACATAGAGAAAGCAACAGAAAGTGAATCCCAAAATGAAAACTCAACAATATGTATTATCCTGACCAAGCAAATTGTTGAACTGTAAGAAAATCATCATAAAACTAACAGTTACATAAATGAAATTGAGCAGAATCATCTCTTACAGCACATAGCTTTTGTCATTAAGCTTAACATAATTGAAGAAAACCAGACAGGCCTCAAAAGAGAGATTAATGAATTAAAGATGAGTCAATAAATAGAAGAGCTTAATAACTAGTTAATTAAGCTTAATGAAGATATGATTAGATGCAACAATGAATTATAGGAAGCATCAAGACAATCAGACCTCAGCCTGAAATCATACCTCAAAATAAGATGGACATAATACAGAAAAACAAATGAGAAAAGAAAAATCAAATAGAGATTTTAAACATATCTTTTGAAGCCCTTACTAACAGAGTCACTCATGTGGAAGACAGAACTGAGCTGGAAGGTCAGACAGAAGAAATTGAAGAGTCCAAAAGAAATTGGGAGTCCAAAACATTTTCTAAGTTCAAAACACCATACAAACAGAATAGGAAGGAACTGTGGGATACCCTAAAATGACCTAACATTCATATGATAAGAATACTGGAAGGGAAAAAAAATCCAGGCTATAGTAATAGGGAGCTATTGTAGTCAGGTTCACATTGCTGGGAGAAATCACCTGACCAAGAGCATCTTGTGGGAAAAAGAGGTGTATTTTGGTTTACAGGCTTTCAGGGAAGCTCCACAATGGCAGGAGAAAACGATGGCATAAGCAGAAGGTGGATATCACCCCCTGGCCAACATAAGGTAGACAATAACAACAGGAGAGTGTGCCAAACACTGGCATGGGAAACTGGCTATAATACCCATAAGCCTGCCCCCAACAATCCACTTCCTCCAGGAGACATTAATTCCCAAATCTCCATCAGCTGGAAACCTAGCATTCAGAATGCCTAAGTTTATGGGGGACACCTGAATCAAACCACCACATTCACCCCTGGACCCCATAAACTGGTATACATCGATGATGTAAAATACAATACATTCAGTCCAATTTTAAAAGTCCCCATAGTTTTTATCAATTCTGATGATGTTCATACATCTCCATAACCCAAGATCTTTTTTTTAATTTTTTAAAATTTTTTTTGTTTACCTTTACTTATTTATTTGAGAGCGACAGACAGAGAGAGAAAGAGGCAGAGAGAGAGAGAGGAGAGTGGGCATGCCAGGGCTTCCAGCCACTGCAAACGAACTCCAGATGTATGTGACCCCTGTGTATCTGGCTAACGTGGGTCCTGGAGAACTGAGCCTTGAACCAGGCCCTTAGGCTTCACAGGCAAGTGCTTAACCACTAAGCCATCTCTCCAGACCAGTCCAAGATATTTTAACTGAGATATAATACCAAAAAATAACCTCAAAAAATGATAATAACACAAAATAAGTATTCACACTGCAAAAGATGGCATCAGGCATTGCAAAGAATATTCAGTCAATACAAGATTTAAAACAACCAGGGTAAATACAAATATAGCTCAAAGTCCAACAACTCTAGCCAGTGACAAATCTCCAAGTCCACTAATTCTAACCAGCAACAAGAATCTGGCATTCTAATTCTGCCCCTCCATCTAGGCTACTCACTGTCCTGGAAAAATTCATCAGGGTGGCAGCTTTCCTTAGCATCTATCTCATGGTCTTGGCATCTTCACTGGGTCTCTACTGCAATCCACGGTTCATCCTCATGGCCCCATGGGGCCTCCGTGCAGGTATCCAGCAAACCTGCTTCACACTGCCCATGGCCATTTCCAAAACACAAGACTGTGTTACAAATTCAATGACCCCCTCTTTGCTGCATTTCTTACACTCCACAATACAAGGTAGGGTGCCAATTTCTTAATCCAGGGGGGACTAAAACAGACTTTGAAGAACAGGACACTCCTTGAACACTCAGGCCCCTTCGAAAGAGTCTTACACTCTTCCTGTTGCCCCAGTGCAGGTCAGCTGGTCGAATCTCAAAGGTTGTAATCTCTCTATTGCAGCTGGACAGGAAGCAGTCCACCCAAAGATTTTTCTTTCTGTTCCACATCCCTCTGCTCACACCAGTTCATTTCTATACAAAGCAACCCTGCACAACTTCCAGGACACGGGAATAAGAGCAAGCTTGCCACACAAATTACTAGCCCAGTCCAAGAAAAGATCTTCTTACCCTCATAAGCCAAACCTCACAGTCCATAGTTCTTACTGCATTCAGGTCTTTCAAGTCTGACCTGAATAGTTCATCAAGCTGTACTTATATCATTGCAATGCATGTCTGAGGCCAAGGTTTCAAATCCTTCCACATTCATCTTAAAAATCAGCTCCAGGGCTGGAGAGATGGCTTAGTGGTTAAGCGCTTGCCTGTGAAGCCTAAGGACCCCAGTTCAAGGCTCGGTTCCCTGGGTCCCACATTAGCCAGATGCACAAGGGGGCACATGTGTCTGGAGTTCGTTTGCAGTGGCTGGAAGCCCTGGCACGCCCATTCTCTCTCTCTCCCTCTATCTGTCTTTCTCCCTGTGTCTGTCGCTCTCAAATAAATAAATAAAAAATGAACAAAAAAATATTAAAAAAAAAAAATCAGCTCCAAAGCCAGGAGAGAGTCAGTCCCCAGACAGTCAGCGTGTCTAGTGCCAGAAGGTGCTACATAGGCGACTGGGGGAAATGACCAAGATCTGTCCAATCAACACATTGTTTAACCTAATTAGCAACAAATAACCGGATGTGATGCCCACATAAGTGCAATAGTGGTACACAGCCATGGTGAGGAACCAATTGCTCTTGATTTGGCTAACTGATCCACTCAGTGGTACTAGACCCATAGCTGGAGCTGGGAAACAAGTCAGAACCATATCCAAACACAAGCCCACTCTACAATATCAAGCTACCATCAATCACGGGGTATAAGAGGGCCTACACCTATCATACTGTCTATCAAAAAAGTAAGTGTTATCTCAATTTTCCAGGTGCTAACTTACTCTCCGTTGGAGAATCTGCTTCTCTTTTTCAGATAGATGCAGATCCTAAGAAGAGAGTGGCCCCAACATACCTCAAAAGGGGCCCAACTGAAACAAAGGACAACTGGCGAAATAAGCAAGGGTGATGTTTTCCAGTGAACCGGATACCAGCACAAAGGGGAAGGAGACCAAAGCAGAGAAAAATCAACTCCTACCAAATCAGAGAGCCAGAGCCTCAGAGGCCCCCAACACCTCAGCACTGAAGCAGACCAAAAATGAACCCAACATGGCTCAGGGAAATCTTGCAGAAGAGGGGGCAGAAAGAATGTCAGAGTTACATGTTGGGTCATGATTTGCAGAGACATTTATAATACCAATAAATGGGGCTAACTCCACAATGCACGACCCATTTTCATTAACAAGGAGGGTTTAATGGGAGGGGGTAGATCACAGATGAGCCTAAATAATGGTACCAAACTGCCTGTATTTACTGAAAAGAAAACTAATAAATTAAAAAAATATATTTGCAACTGATGAAAAAAAAAATCAGCTCCAAAAGGCCAAAGCCACACAGTCATGTGTCTAGCAGCAACCCTGCTCCTTCACTCTCAGTACCACTTTACTATTGCAGTCAGGTTCTCATAGCTTGTATAAATTACCTGACCAAGAGCAGCTTGTGGGAAAAAGAGGTTTATTTTGGCTTACAGGCTTAAGAGAAAGCTCCACGATGGCAATGGAAAATGATGGCATGAGCAGAGGGTAGACGTCATCCCTGGCCAATATAAGGTGGACAATAGCAACAGGAGAGTATGCCAAACACTGGCAAGGGTAAACTGGCTATAACACCCGTAAGCCCGCCCCCACCAATACACTCCCTCCAGGAGGCATTAATTCTCAAATATCCATCAGCTGGCAACCTAGCATTCAGAGCACCTAAGTTTATGGGTGACAGCTGAATCAAACCACCACAGGAGTATATTCACCAAAAACATTAAAGAAAATTCTTCCAATCTTGCCAAAGAGAGACCCATCCACATACAAGAAGCTCACAGAACACCAGACACCCAGGACCAAAGAAGAAAATCTCCAAGGCACATCACAGTTGAAAGTCTAAGCAATGAAAACATGAGTGCTAAAAACAGCAAGAAAGAAATAACTCATTACTACACACAAAGCCAATCCCATCAGCATTGCTTCATATTTTGCAATGGAAGCCATGAAAGCCACAAGGACCTGGAATGGAGCAATTCAAAAATCTAAAAAATAAAAATCTGTCTTCCAACCCAAACTACTGTACCCAGCAAAAGTATCCCCATAATAGATGTGAAAAAAAAGAAAAACATTTCCATGATAAAATTCAGCTCTATGACTATATGAACATAAAGCCAAACCTATAAAGAATACTTCAGGAAATACTCCCCACAGAAGAATCAAACTAGCAATCTCAAGAGCCTGAAAGAAGATCACAATAACATGAACTAGAGCAGACTCTAAAATGTACAAAGCCAAAGAAAGAACCAAACCTGATAAAGCATGCCATAATGGCAGGGATTGAAGTCAACCTAATACCTATAGCCTTAAATATTAACAATCTTAACTCACTCATCAAATGACAAAAGTTAACAAGGTGGATCCAAAAATGGACCCCTCTATCTTTTCTCTTCAAGAAATAAGAAACAAGTAGATGTTGCTATATTAATCTCTGATAAGATACTCTCCAAAAAAAAGTAATCAAAAGGCACAAAGACCACTTCTTAGCCATCAGAGGAATGACCCAACATTAGAATATAACAACCATAAATATAAATGCTCTGAACATAGGTGGACCACAGTATATAAAACAAAGCCTACTTGACAACAAAACAGAAATAAACACCAACACCATCATAGTTAGAGACTTCAATACTCCATTATTATCAACAGATAAATCATCCAAGCAGAAAATCAACAGGGAAATAATAGAGCTCAACAACACCATAGATCAACTGGAGCTAACAGACATCTACAGGAAATTGCACTCCAGTGTTCCAGAACAAAAATTCTTTTCTTCAGAACATGGAACCTTTTCCAAAATAGATCATACATTAGGCCATTGAGCATGGCTCCACACAAATTCAGGAAAATTAACATAAGTTCCTGCATCATATATATCACAATTGTTTAAAGCTAGAAATAAAGAACAAGAGACATATCACCTCCTGGAGACTGAACTACACACTTTTAAACAACGAATGGGTTTTGGAAGAGATAAAACACAAAACTGTAAAATATCAAGAATTGAATAATAGTGAAAACACAACTTACCAAATTTTATGGGACACAATGAAGGCAGTCCTAAGGGAAAATTCATAGTGCTAAATGCCTTCATATCAAAGACAGAGTGTGGCAGTTTGAATACATGGCCCCAACTATATTCAATGTTTTATTAGTTTGAATTTGCATCTGTAGCCATCTGGCTGGAGGCAGTGTCACTGGGCAGATCTTAAAGTGTGGTGGTAGGTTTCAGATTTCAATCTAATTATATGCAAAGTGTGCCTAGCTGGAGTTCCTGAAGTGTGCTTTGTGACCCCTAGTTGAATGAGGGAAGGGAGGATGGAAAAGAAGGTACCAACACATGATGTAACCATACAAAGCAATTCTGTTCCACAGTGCCCACATGGAACCAGACGCACAAGCTGACACATGTGTCTTGAGTTTGTTTGCAGTAGCCTTGGTGTGCTCTCTCTCCCTCCCTCCCTCTCTCTCTCTCTCCCTCTCTCTCTCTCTCTCTCTCTCTCTCTCTCTCTCTCTCTCTCTCTCTCACTTTCTCTGACTCTCTGTATCTCCATATATATCTTTCTCTCAAATAAATAAATATTTTTTAAAAAAAAATTGCAAAGAAGGGCTGTATAAATGGCCTATCAGTTAAGGTATTTTCTGCCAAAGCCAAATTACTCAGATTTAATTCCCCAGTATCCATGTACAGCCAGATGCACAAAGTAATACAAGAACCTGGAGTTTGCCTCCAGTGGCTGGGGGCCCTGAGGCACCCATTCTGTATATCTCTCTCTTCTCTATATCTTTATTTGCTTGCAAATAAATAAATAAAAATATTTTTTAAGGGCTGAAGAGATAGCTTAGTGATTAAGGCACTTGCCTGCAAAAGCCTAAGTACCTTTCAGTGAGTTGTTGGCCAGGCAGGTCCCTATTGCCTCAAAAACATTACAGGCTATTGCCAAGGCCCTTGGCTTTCTGTGAGAAAGAGATGATAGGATCCTATTGCTGAAGACTTCACATGCCTGAGCAGCAGAGTCACTGAGAAATCAAGCTGGTGCTGAGCAGAGAACCTTTTCCCTGTAGCCTAGCCAACTGAAAGCTGGAAAAAATCTGCACTGTATG
Source organism: Jaculus jaculus (assembly GCF_020740685.1). NCBI lineage: Eukaryota > Metazoa > Chordata > Mammalia > Rodentia > Dipodidae > Jaculus > Jaculus jaculus. Next base: position 74,044,803 of record NC_059113.1, read on the forward strand.
CAGTCTTACAAGAGATAGAAGTCATCAGTGGTGAAAACAGTGGACACTGGAAGCCTCAAGTTTGTCCAGACAGGCCAAATGACTGAACAAGTGCAATAGTGGCACATCTGCTCTGGGGGAAACCAACTGCTCTCTAATTAGACTGAAGGCCCACGTGCATGCCTTGTACTGAAAAACTAATCAAAAGGGGAGGTCATGAGCCTTAGGAGTATTAAGCCTGCACTTGTCTGGATAAATGCATATATTACTCTCACCCAATTTCCCTGAAAGCCCTACACTTAATGTTCATACTCATATATTAATGCTATTCTCGCTTCTGGTTAGAGAAGGTTCTCTTTTCAGATGGTGCTGACCACTGGGATGACCCAAAGGCAACACAGTACTGATAAGAAGGGATGGAAGAATGTCCAGCACTGAAACATCTCACACCCACCAAAGCTCAAAGGCCACTGTGGAAGAGGTGGTGGAAAGAATGTAAGAGCCAAAGGAAGGGTACCACTCCTTTCATGCAACTGTCCAGACAGAATTTGGCCTTGATATCTAAGATCTCTCAGTGCCTAGCAATACCCACACAAGACCTCATGATAGGAGAAAAAGATGATGATATCAAATTAAAAGAAAGACTAATGGAGAGAGGGAGGGATATGATGGAGAGCAGAGTTGTGAAAGGGAAAGTGGGGGAGAGGAGGGAAATATCATAGTTTATTGTAAGTATAGAAGTTGTCAATAAAAATATATTTTTTAAAAAGCCTAAGGACCCAGGTTTGATTCTCCAGGTACCACATAAGCGAGATGCACATGGTGGTGCATATGTCTGGAGTTTGTTTGCAGTAGCTGAAGCCTGGAGGCCCTGGTGCACCCATTCTCCCCTCCCCCCCCCCCACCGCTGCCCTGCCTTTCCCTCTTTCCCTTTCTCTGTCTGTAATAAATGATAAAAGTTTAATTTTTAAAAATAAATAAATAAATAATAAAAGAAAGGAAAAGAAAAAATACATACAGGATCTCAATTTTGTTGAAAATGTTCAAAGCACACAATATTTAAATCATTTACTTATGGAATTGATGAGAAACTTTGCTTTTCAAAACGTTCATTTGAAAGCTTCTCTTATAGATTTTATATGTTCTGATTGATTTGCTGAAAATTCAATGGGACAAAATTTTGAGAAATAAATATTGTTGCAAGAAATTATTGCTTAATGTGAAAATCCAAAGTGAAAAGTCACAAGACATTTAAATGAATGTAATCACCGAAATAAGGTTCTGACCTCCATTTAGTACACTCTGTTGACCCAACACCCATGTGGGACTTCTTATCTCTCTGTCCCCTGTTGCTTGAGTCTTGTCACAGAGCATGCTTCATCTCAAAATCTTCACTGTATTTTCTAACAATTTTTATCACCTATGTTTTATTATCACTCCCCTTTCTTTTTATCTCAATTTAGCCATCAGTTATTTAATTCTGACATTTTAAAGTTTGTGCTAAAGTTCTTTCTCAGTTTACTTCCTTGGCTTCTACTATACTACCTCCTCTGGTCACAATTAGTGTTTTAATGAACATCATTCTAAAACAAGTGTATAAAATGAATCTGCAATTCTGGTGCATATAACAATTCAAACAAATGCTTAAATTGCTTCTACATTTTATTTTGCTACATTCTAATGCAACCAAGTCATTTTTCCACAATATACATTGGCTAACTGTTGAGTGCTTTGTCAAGTGCCTGCTCCATATCATAACGTATCTGTCCAGTGGAGATGGCCAAGGGACTGTTGCTATAAATCAAAAATGGCAACATAAGTAAAAGTTAAGATGACAGCAATGAGAATCACCAGGAAAGCAAGCCAGCACAGCTAAAGATTTGGACAAAGCTAAGGGAAATCTCAACTGAATAGTAGAGAAGGAAAATAATGAATCTTAGTTGTGTCCTTGAGACCAGGCTTGGTAGCCAGAATTATAATTTGCCTCACTAATCAGCTTGAATCTTTTTAGATAATATCATGTGACCATTGCCTTGAAGAAGATATTGCAATGATATGAACAAGTCAATGCATCTTCTTCTCCTGATACTGGAAGTCCTGTGTTATAACACAAAGAGAGCAGTGCAGATTGAAATCAGACAGGATTTATGCACAACCTCATGTAAGTCTACTTTTCAGGACCTCACCTGCTGGCTTAGTTTGGTTTCTTGCTCTCTTACCAAAAATGAATATAAGAGTGTAGAATATTTAAGTGGTTGCTCTGAGGACTGTAGATGACTCATCCATTACAGGTGCATGCTTGCAAAGTCTATGAACCGGAGTTCAGTTCCTCAAGACTTATGTAAAGACAGATGCAAAGTGGAAGAGGCATTTATGATCGCAGTACATCTGTGACAATGAGAGGAAGAGCCAGAAGACTGCAAAGCACACTGACCAGTTGGACGGGTATTTGTTTATAACAGTGAGAGACCTTGTCTCAAAGAAAGTAGAAGAACGCAGATACCTCAAGGTTATCCTCTAACCCTTACATGTGTACATACACACATATATACATGCATACATTCACAGACATACACACAAATAAATAAAAATTTAAAAGTTAGTTTCTCTATTTAATAAGCATTTGAGGGCTGGAGAGATGGCTTAGTGGTTAAGTGCTTGCCTGTGAAGCCTAAGGACCCCAGTTCGAGGCTCAATTCCCCAGGACCCACATTAGCCAGATGCACAAGGGGGTGCATGCGTCTGGAGCTCGTTTGCAGTGGCTGGAAGCCCTGGTGCGCCCATTCTCTCTCTCTCTGCCTCTTTCTCTCTCTGTCTGTTGTGCTCAAATAAATATATAAAATAAACAAAAAAAATTTTTTAAATAAACATTTGATACCTATCTTCTACATGATGTAATAATATTCAATCAAGGCATAATAACAACTTCTACCAATGTTGTACACACAACTCAATCACTTCATTAATGTGAGAACTTTCAGGGATGTTATGCCAGCTCTCATCACCATTATCAATGTCAGCCATTAAGGCTATGGCAGCATGGGATGACAGTGGGTGATACAATGCTGGATATCAGAAATATTCAAGAATAAGCTCTTTCTTTTTATTTTAAGAGAAAGAGTAGACATTCTATGTCTTCTATTCCTCAATATGAAACTGATTTCCTCTCCTATAAGAAAGAATATTCTCAAGGAAAATGCATCCCAGGGTCTAGTGTAGTAAAAGCAATGTGCAGAGACAGTCAAAATGAATTTGTTCTAGGAACAAAATCAGGATTTCATTTCCAGCTTCCTATCTTTACTAAGAGGACCTTTATCTTTGTGTCTCTGCCAAGTCTTGCTACAAGCTCCTTGTGTGGCTCTCCCACTATTCTCTTAAACTCACATAGTAGAGCTCTATATTCTGCAAAGTTTCACCTAGAACTGAGGATGTCTTTGATTACTTACTATAATTCATTCATCACCATTTTTCATTACCTTACCTTGCTTTGGTAGTTTGAAACATATGTCCCCCATAAGCTCATATGTTTTGAATGCTTGGTCCCCAGCTGATGGCATTTTGGGAAGTGGAGCCTTGCTAGAGGATGTGTGTTCCTTGGGGCACGCTTAGGGGTGTCATAGCCAGCTCCCCTTGCTAGAACTCAGGTCACTCTTACTCTGCGGTTTCCACCTGCTGTGGCAGAGGTGATGTCTAGCCTCTGCCCATGCCATACTTTTCCCTGACATCATAGAGTGTCCCTTCAAGATTATAAAACAAACTAAAAATATTCCACCCATCAGCTGCTTTTGTTTAGGTGCTTCATCCCAGCAATGAAAAGGTAACTATAACTCTTGCTTAACCTCTTTTTCAAAACTAAATGTTACAAAAAATTTCAATATAGATTCAGTATACATGATGTCTATCTGCAGTTTTTCCTTCTGTCTTAAAAATAACTAGCTCTTTTCAAACTAGGACAAGTTTGAATCTTTCTCTATGCCAGCTTCTATACATCATCATCACCAATTTTCTGAGAATGGTTTTAATCATAAAACACTGGCAATACTCTCCCAGGCCAACCTATGAACGATACAGTCCCATACGCCTTCTCCTGCAAGCAGTATAGGGACTGTCATCGGGCTATGGATCTGTCTGTTCCAAATAAAACAAAAGTATCTTCCATTAACACAAGTCATCTGGACCTGTGGACAAAAATGAGCCTACATATGTAACTGGACAGTGGCTCTGTAGCTGGAGATATTTATCAGTTAGTAAAATGCTTGCTTTGCAAGCATGAGGACCTCAGTTTGATGTCTAAAATCTGTGCAAAATCAAAAACAAAGCCAGGTTTGTTGGCCCATGCTAGGAAGATGGAAACTGGCAGATCACTATGGCTCACTGACCATGCAACCTAGCCTAACTGGTAAATCCCAAGCCAATGAGAGCCCCTGTCTCAAAATGGTGGATGGCATCTTAGTAATGACATCAGAAATATACACACACAAACATGCATGCACACACACATACACACACACACATCACATAACATCCCATCCTGTATACATACCAAAATGAAAAAATAAAGACATGAACCGTGATCAGTTCTCCTAGAGGTAAATTAAATGTCCTTCATTCAAATTAATAAAAAAAATGGTAAAGATCTGTGTTTGATCTATCTAATGAAAAATTTTAGAACAGTTGTGTTATAGGAGCTTTAGTGTGTGTTAGTTTATATGTGTATGTACACATGCATACACACACGTACACACACACATTTATTTTATTTTGGGTTTGGAGCACTCATGCCTCCCATGTGCAATCTTTTCATAAGGATCCTGTAACTTCACATAAGGCAATCAGTAACATTGAAGGAAATTCATTTTCTTTATATATCAATTTTATACAAAAGAAACTAAAAATATGTAATGCTTATCTTCAATTCATGTGAAAATTCATCATGTACAAAGGTCAGACCAAGTCTAAGGATGTCTCGGGATGTAATGATTGCCACAAGAGTATGAATGCTTGAGTTGGATCCCCAGCACCCACACAAAAGCAATGCATGATAACATGTGCCTGTGATCTCAGCATGGGGGAAGCAAAGACAGAAGGATTCCCAGGGCTTGTGGCTTAGCTAGATAAATAGGTGAGCTCAAAATTCAGTGAAAGACTCTATATCAAAAACAGAAAGGGGGCTGGAGAGATGGCTTAGCGGTTAAGCGCTTGCCTGTGAAGCCTAAGGACTCCGGTTCGAGGCTCGATTCTCCAGGACCCACGTTAGCCAGATGTACAAGGGGGCGCACGCATCTGGAGTTTGTTTGCAGTGGCTGGAAGCCCTGGAACGCCCATTCTCTCTCTCTCTCTCTCTCTCTCTCTCTCTCTCTCTCTCTCTCTCTCTGTCTTTCTCTCTGTGTCACTCTCAAATAAATAAATAAAAATGAACAAAAAAATTTTAAAAAAACAGAAAGGAAGAACAATCAATTTCTGACCTCTACATGCACATGTACACACATGCAATCTCAGCCACACACATGTGCATGCACTCAAATGATGATGCATATGCACATGTATGTACAATACACACATGCAAACAAAAAGGTCAAACCATAAAATAGGAGTTAAATGCTATGTTACCATATTTAGTTTAATATGAGAAATGCCTTTCAAGTACAATTTCCTTAAAAGGAAACTAGCCACAGGGTGAGAGGGAAAGTTTTCCACCTCTGGAAATGTTTAAGAAGAGACAGAAATGATATTTGTAATAAAAGCTAGAGGCTTCAACACTCTGAATCTATTTTTCTATGCACCTAAAATGAAAATGCAGTGGCTCTGTTTTCCATTCCCAGAATAATGCTATATAATATCTATTACAACTAAAATAAGTTTCACGCAAGCTAACCATGTATTTTGAAAAGGAAAACAAAGGAACTCCTGAAAATTACCCCCAAATGTTGTGCACTTTCTTTTTGAGTGCCTTTATAGGACAGTACTGCTTGGATTCATGCCCAGCATGTTAAATATAATTGATTTTTCATGTATGATTTATAAAATAAGTTACCATTTTCAAACAAAAAAAAGACCCATAGATGACAAACCAGGAGCAGATGCACTCACTTACACCAGGGTTAGCAAATCCAAGATGGACTCATCTCAGAGAACCAGAAACAGTTTATTGGCTCAAGTTTTCAAAGTAATCTGAAAAAAAAAATTTCTGATCTTTCAGTTCTAGAGCATTTAAATTCTGCATATATAGGATTTAATAAGGCTGGTAGGCACATTTTTCAAAATTTTTCTAAGAGACTTCCAGGTCAGCAGTTGATAAAGCAACAAGTATGAGTCTTTGTCTCTGTGTTCAGAGCAGTACAGAGGCAAAAATGTTTTATAATAAATTTAACTTGGTACAGTGGTGCAATGTTTCTGTATACATACCACAAAAGGTACTAGGGTTGTGAGCTATGTATGGAATCAGTGGTAACTCCCTGGGGTATTTACTATGGAGTGGTGCTCACTCTGTAGAGCTATTACTGTAGCAAAGAAGGCATGTATCAACAGCTGTGAGCAATCACACTTCATGGCAGACCCACCCTACAATAATCACTCTCTTTCCTCTCCCCACCAATATTAACATTTTATAATTAAAAATATCCCTCAAGTTCACTACCAAGAAGGAAGTTTTATCTTGGTAACTACAAATGCATCAATTAAACCTCTTCTTTTTTTAAAATTTATTTATTTGAGAGTGACAGAGAGAGAAAGAGGGAGAGAGGGAGGGAGGGAGAGAGAGAAAGAATGGGCATGCCAGGGCCTCCAGCCACTGCAAACGAACTCCAGATGTGTGCACCCCCTTGTGCATCTGGCTAACGTGGGTCCTGGGGAATGGAGCCTTGAACCAGAGTCCTTAGGCTTCACAGGCAAGTGTTTAACCACTAAGCCATCTCTCCAGCCCCAATTATGCCTCTTCTTGACATATGCATGAATTGTCCAACTTACATAGAATTCAGTCCAAATAAAACCATTATATGACATACAGTCAAGATGGCCACCACCTAAATGCTCCTCACCTCCTCAGGAAAGAAAGGCAAGGCATTAAGGGTCCACTGGGTCATTTAGGGGACAGCAATCTCTAATAGATCACCAGTGAGAGGGGGCAGAGGGAAAAAAGGGAATTGCTGATTCCCTTGCTCACCAGTTCCCCAATGCCCCAAGCAGCTGCCTCTAATAGATCACCAGTGGGAGGGGGCAGAGGGAAAAAAGAGAATCGATTCCCTTGCTCACCAGTCCCCCAATGCCCTCAAGCATCTGCCTTACACACAGTCCCAGCTTCAGGATACTCCCACACTTACTGTAGGAAAGGGGACCCAGGCCAGCATAGTTCCACTTGCCTCACTGCACAGGGGCAATTGCCCTGCTACCCCCACCCATGCATGACCTTGGGTAGGCTCCGCCCACTGGCCTGCCCAAGCTCAGGCTCCATTGGGCCGTCTGCCTGCCACATGCACATCACCCATCTCCGCTTGTGCAAGCTTAGCCTGCTCTGCCCATTTGTCCACTTACTACTCCAGCCACCACCTGTCCACACATAAGCACAGGCCCATTCCACCTGCCCACACGAGCTCAAGCTCACTCTGCCTGTCCACCTGCACCAGCTCAGGCCCAATCCCCTGCCTGTCTGCCCCACCGGCAGCCTACTGGTGTCCTGCATGCAGATTGCTTTGGTGTCCCAGTGTCCCATCTCACGTTAGTTTAGGCTGCTTTAGTGCTTGGTGCTTCAGCATCCCTCTGTGCAGGAGCTCAGGCTGCTTCAGCTTCCCATTGTGTGTAAGCTCAGGCTGATCCACCCATGCATGTGTTAGCTCAGGACCAGTCTGCCCATCTGCTTGCCTGCCCTGCTTGCCTGCTGGCTAGTTCATGCCAGCTCCTCATAGAAGCACCACTTGCCCCACCCATCAAGACCACATTCTTACTCTCCCTGCCCATACATTGTGATGGGAAGAGCACAGTGCAAAAGAAGTAACATGAAATATCAAATGCAAGTAAATCCAGTAAGATCACCTAGTCCTACAATGAACATCTCTAACCAAAATGTAGAAGAGACATTAGAATCAGAACAACAAAATGAAGCTATGACCTATGCAACCCTGACAAAGCTACTGCTAGAACTTGCAGAAAAGCAACAAAGGACCAGTAATCATGTGGATGCTGGCATCACTAGACTAGACCTAATAGATAAGAAAATGGAAGGAGTTCAAAAAAAGTTAAGAGATATGAAGGAGGGTGAAAAAAAAGAGGACCTCAAAAATCAGTTGGTGATGCTAAACGAAGACATAAGGAAAGGTAAGGATTCCAAGAAGCATCAAGAAAATCAGAAAATGATGTGAAAATGGAGCTTTGCAGAGGGATGGAAACTATACATGGAAAAGTAGTGGAAAATGCAAACCTAATTGAACAAGTCCAAAATTTTCTAGAAGCTCTCAAGAATAGTCAGCCATGTGGAGGATAGAAACTCAGATCTGGATGACAAGACATAAAAAACATTTCAAGAGTTCAAAAGTTTCAATAAGTTCAAAATTTCTGTGAACAGAACATGAGGTAATTGTGGGATATCTTTAAACATCCTAATATCCAGGTCATGGGAATACCAGAAGGAGAAGATATTTAGACAAAAGGAATGGAGAACTTGCTTAACAAAATAATCGAAGAAAACTTTCCCATTTTCTCAAAAGAAATGCTCATCAAGATACAAGAAGCTAACGGAACTCCAAACAGATTGAACCAAAGGAGAAACTCTCCAAAACTTATCATCATTAAGACTCTAAACATTGACACCAAAGAGAAAATCCTAAAAGCAGCTAGGGAAAAACAGCACACCACTTTCAAAGGAAACCCCAACATAATTACTTCACACTTCTCAATAGAAGCCCTGAAATCCAGAAGGGCCTGGAATGGAACACTGCAAAGTCTAAGAACCTATGGCTTCCAACCCAAACTACTCTACCCAGCAAAAGTATCCCTCATAATTCATGGTGAAAGAAAAACTTTCCATGACAAAACTCATCATTAAAACTATATGAGCACAAAACCAAACCTACAGAGAGTATTTCAGGAAATTCTCCACACAGAAGAATCAAATAATCAACCTCAAATGTCTACAAGAAGAAGATAACAATAACCAAACTCAGAGTAGGCACAAAAAACTTCAAAGTCCATGAAAACACAAAACCACATATACAAAAACAATATGGCAGAGATCAAATCAAACATCACAGTCATTACCCTAAATATTAATGGCCTTAATTCACCCATCAAGAGAAACAAGCTAACAGGACAGATAAGAAAATTAGATCGTTCCATCTGTTGTCTTCAAGAAACCTACCTCACCACTAACCACTAAATACAGACACCTCCTCAGGGTAAAATGGTGGAAAACAATATTCTAAGCAAATAGGAATAAGAAACAAATTGGAGTAGCCATATTAATATCAGATAAAATAGACTTCAAACCAAAAATAATCAAAAAAAGACAAGGAAGGCCACAACCTACTTATCAAGGGAATGATCCATCAAGAGGATATTACAATCATAAATATGTATGCACCAAACACAGGGGCACCACAGTTCATAAACCAAAACCTACTTGACAATAAAACAGAAATAACCACCAACACCATCACAGTTGGGGACTTCAATACACTATTATCAGCAATAGACAGATCATCCAAATACAACTCAACAGGAAAGTAAGAAAGCTCAACAACTACATAGATCACTTAGACCTAACAGACATCTACATAAATTCCATCCCAAATCCACAGACTATACATACTTCTCAGCAGCCCATGGAACATTTTCTAAACTAAATCATATTCTGGGTCACAAAGCCTGTCTCCATATATTTAGGAAGATTGACATAATTTCCTGCATGATATCAAATCACAATGCTATATTGCTAGAAATTAACGACAAAGACCTACCAAGGCTCCCATCACCTCATTGAAACTGAACAGCACACTTTTAAAAAATAAATGGATAGTGGATAAAATAAAAAAATGGAATTTCAAAATTTCTAGAAATGAATGACAATGAGAACACATCATATCAAAACTTATGGGACACAATGAAGGCAGTCCTCAGGGGGAAATTCATAGCACTAAATGCCTTTATAACAAAGACAGAGAGCTCCCAAATCAATAACCTAACCATCTACCTAAAGGCACTGGAAAAGCAAGAAGAATCTAACCCCAAAAGCTCCAGACAGAAAGACATAATTAAGATCAGAGCAGAAAATAATAAATTGGAAACTAAGAAAACAGTTAAGAAAATCAACAAAAGAGCTGGTTTGTTGAATAAATAAACAAGATTGACAAATCCCTGGCCAACTTGATAAAGGAAAATAAAAGAAATGCTTCAAATTAATGAAATTGGAAATGAAAAATAAGAGATCACAACAGACATAAGTGAAATTGGGTGAATCATCAGGACTTATTTCAAAAATATCTACTCCACAAAATTGGAAAATATGGAGGAAATGGATAAATTCCTGGACACATACCATGTACCAAAGCTAAACTCAGAGCAGATTAATCTCCTAAACAAACCTATCACACTCATTAAGACTGAAAAAGTAATTAAAAAAAAAAAAAAACTCCTCCAAAAGAAGAGTCCAGGTCCAGATGGCTTCTCAGCTGAATTCCATGAAATATTCATGTTAGAACTCAAACCAATCTTTTTCAAATTGTGACACACAATTGGAGAACAAGAAAAGCTCTGCAACTCCTTCTATGAAGCTAGTATCACCGTAATTCCAAAACCAAGCAGAGATGCAACAAGAAAAGAAAACTACCGGCCTATTTCCCTGATGAACTTAGATGCAAAGATGCCAACATACCCAGCAAGCATCTCAAGGACTAGACAAAAGGGTGGTTAGGGAGGGAGGGGAGGGAAAGGGAGTGGGTGGGGGACACAAATCTAAACCCAAATGGCAATGGTACCATAAAATTCTACATCTTAAAAGGTAGACCAAATGGTTGAACCTTCACCAGGCCCTTAGAGGGAATCCCTGAGTCACAAGGCACTGGACAGGGGATAATGAAGACTGACCTTAATCTTCTGCAGCCCCCACTCCCCCTCTCTCTCTCTCTCTCTCTCTCTCTCTCTCTCTCTCTCTCTCTCTTCTCTAACTCTTTTATATTAGAGATATTTTTCTTCCTTCTCTTAGTGGGCTCTGACCTGCAACTCTCAGTACCAGCATGGGACTATCATCCACAATCAGAGAGACCTACAAGGTTTCCTAAAAGAAAGACAGATTTCTGTCAGAGTACTTGATGACCCACCAAAGGTTAGTGGTAAGACCCTACTGCTGAAGACAACATATGTGGTTGACATGTAAAATGGAAAGACATGGCTGGAAGCTGAAAGAGAATCAGTCCCCAGACAGTCATTGTGTCTAGTGCCAGAAGGTGCTGCATGGGTGACTGGGGAAAAATGACAAATAACTATCCAAGCAACTCACGGTCTAACCTACTTATCAGCAAATAACCTGTTGTGATGCCCACACAAGTGCAATAGTGGCACACAGCCATGGTGGGAAAACAACTGCTCTTGTTCTGGCTAACTGATCTACTCAGTGGAACAGGACACATAGCTGGAGCTGGGAAACAAGTCAGAACCAGATCCAAACATGAGCCTGCTCTCCATTATCCAGCTACCACTAATCGTGGGCTACAAGAGGTCCTACACCTATTAAATTCTCTATAAAAAAAAAAAACAAGGTTATCCCATTTATCTGGTGCTGACTTTACTCTCCATTGGAGGATCTGCTTCTCTTTTTCAGATAGACGCATATCCTAAGGAGGGAACCACCCCATCATACCTCAAAAGGGCCCAAGCTGAAACTAAGAATAATTGGCAAAACAAGCGAGGGTTCTGTTTTCTCGGGGAACCTGATACCAGCACAATGGTGAAGGAAACAGATACAGAGAACAATCAACTCCTACCAAATTAGATATCCAAAGGCACAGAGGCTCCCAACACCTCATCACTGAAGCAGACCCAAAATGAACCCAACATGGTTCAGGGAAATTTGGCGGAAGAGGGGGTGGAAAGAATGTCAGAGACACACGTTGGGTCATGATATGCAGAGACATTTCTCCTACACATAACTGTGGGCTAATTCCACAATGCATGACCCATATACCTCAACAAGGAGAGGCCAGGGAGAGGGGGTAGGACATGGGCAAGCCTAACAATGGTACCAACTTGACTGTATTTACTGAGTACAAGACTAATAAAAAATAAAGAAAAAAAGAAAAAAAACATTACAAATGCAGGAAAAACTGCCTTCATGCCTGCTCCCCCATTAAAAGAAACACCCAAACCTAATCTAAGAAATAAATCTCATTATCTTCAATAGTTAGGACTTAGTTGATCTAGGGACATAAAAGTCATCAGAGGATGCTAAATTATATCATGGCAATTCAGAATCAATATTTATAATGCCAGTGCACCCAGGACGGTGAGCAAAAAGAACAAAAGTTCAAGGTCATCTGGGCTGCACAGTGAGGGTCTCTGTCAAATAAGAAATCATGGGACTGGAGAGATGGCTTAGCAGTTATGCACTTGCCTGTGGAGCCTAAGAATCTAGATTCAATTCCCCAAATCCCACTTAAACCAGATGTACAAAGTGGCGCATGCATCTGGATTTTGTTTGCAGTGCCTAGAGGCCCTGGAGTGCCCATTCTCTCCCACTCTCTCCTTCTTTCTCTCAAATAAATAAAAAGATAAGAAAACCAGAATGGATGGTCAATATTCCAGTATAAATCAACTGTGATTTGACAATTTTTTCTATAAGTAAAACTATCATAAGTAAACATAAAGACTACAAACTGTATCATGCTCACTTCGTTTCTTTTCTCAAACAAGTTATTTACTCACGTGAAAGTATACAAAAATATGCTGAGTAAAAACTCTTTCACTAATTTACTTTTAAAATGTTATGTATTTGTAGTTGTATTTATTTACCTTTAGAATTATTGTCCAAAACCTTCATGAATAATTGAATGACAAAATTAAAAAAATAACTTAGCCTGCTAGATGGTCTTCAAGATTAATTGACTATAAGAGAAATTATCTATTTCACTAGCAATGGCATCAACTCCAGTTCTTCCAGATTTAGAAGTTGCAACCCAACAGTCTCAAATGAAACAGAAAGCGAGAAAAAGATGGACCAGGTCTTCCTAAGACTACTAGAACCTGAGGTAGGCACCTTGCTTCCTGTTCAAAATTGAAAGAAACAAGCAAAGCACTCAAAATTGTGTGGAGTGCTGTGCCAGCTCCTTAAACACTGGTCAGGATTTGAGGAGACTATTAATAAACAGAAATATATGCAGAGGTAAGGAGTCAAATGAAAAGACATTTGAAACCATGACAAGAGCTAAATAAAATAACTGTTTAATTTGGAACAAAAAGTATCAGTTACAATAGGTACAAGCCATAATCAAAATGTTTATTCCAAAGGTGTCCAGTGTGTAAAGAAAGCTAAGAAATTTCAAGTATATTAAGATGTAGGAATTAAAGTTTAGCTCAGTGAGGGTCTGGAGAGATGGCTTAGTGGTTAAGTGCTTGCCTGTGAAGTCTAAGGACACCCGTTTGAGGCACAATTCCTCAGGACCCACGTTAGCCAGTTGCACAGGGGGGCGCACGCGTCTGGAGTTCGTTTGCAGTGGCTGGAGGCCCTGACGCACCCATTCTCTCTGTCTTGCTATTTGCCTTTCTCTGTCTGTCGCTCTCAGATAGATAGATGATAGATAGGTAGATAGATGATAGATAGATAGATAGATAGATAGATAGATAGATAGATAGATAGAGATAGATAGATAGATAGATAATTTTTTAAAAATTTAAAAATTCGCTCAATGAGATAAAGACATTTTAAAGTCCAAAAATGTCTAAAGGTGAAATTGTCTGCCATAGGATATGGGTTAGCCATCTAGTGCAGGAATGGTGTTGGTTCAGATTAGACAATGACTTGGCAGCGATAGTGCAGAGGGAGCTGAGATACCTGAACAATGTGAATTACACAGAACTTTTTCAATATGAATATTCTGAGTCTAAAACAAAAATGCTATCTTTTAAAAATTCTTTTTTTTTTTCCCCAGGTAGGGTCTTACTATAATCCATGCTGACCTGTAACTCACTCTGTAGTTCCAGTCTGACCTTAAAATCACAGTGATCCTCCTAAGTGCTGGGATTAAAGGCATGGACCACCATACCTGGCACTATCAATACAATATTTTAATGACCTTTTTAAAACGGACCCATCTTCCATTCTTTAATTTTTTGTGGGGGAGGTTTCCAGGTAAGGTCTCATTCTAGCCCAGGCTGACCTGTAATTTGGGGGGGGGGGCTTGAACTCATGCTGATCCTCCCACCCCTGCTTCCCCAGTGCTGGGATTAAAGGCATATGCCACCATGCCCAGCTCCCCTCTCCCATTCTTTTGGATAATATGTTGTACTTATGATAGAAAAGAAGATTTAAAGAGAGACAGAATATAGAAATTAGAAGAGGGAAGAGTGAAAGTGTGTTATAAAGATCAGTACAAATGCATACACACTCACACATACTTCCTCCCAAGCCTAAAATAGAATTTTCAAAAACTCTGAATGGAAGCATGAGGACTTACATACTAAATCTCAAATGAAAATGTTCTGTCTATAAAATAGAGGTGATGCTGTTTAACTCCAGGCTATATAAAGATGAGAATGACTGATCAGATAATGAACGATGGAGTTACTAAAATCAGATAAAGAATTCTTCCAAAGTTTAGACCAAATGAGGACAAGACATTTTCCTTATTTTTTCCACAATGAAAACTAACATCAGAATTAATATATCACTTCTTTATGTTGAAAAAAATGTGTGCTAGTTTTAAAAGTAGTCCTCCAAATTACTTGGTACTAATCTCCTCCAGCAGAGGCAGAGGGCTCAAGACCCCATCCCTCAAATATAGTCATTGAGTAAGTGACCCTCAGAAAGCATCAGCAAAAATGTGGTGCCAGTTTCCACAGCCAGCTCTGACAAAACTGGCAGCTTCGACATCCTGACTTTCTGACCCGTGGGACACTCTATTAGAAACCAGCCGCTATTCTGTAAGAAACTGCAAGTACCCAGTTGAGAGGCCTCTATGGAAAGGATCCAAGGGGCTTGGCCTGCAACACTAACCAAACTCTTTGCCAACAGTCAGAGCCAGCTTGGAGCCATGAGTGAGTCATTTTGGAAGTAATGTTCTCATTCCCTGTCAAACAAACATGAGCCTTGCAGATCTGAGGATTAAACAAATAGTCATTGTTTTTAGGCAACTAAACTTTGGAGTGAGATGTTATAAGACAACAGATAACCAGAATCAAAACACACATCATTTTGAAATTTGCTCTTCCAAAATATCTAAAAGCCATTAACATGTAGAATACTGATTGACTAACACTTGGTATAACTGTATCTACAGACCACATTTCCTGGATTGAAATTATACAGAGTACACTATATGGCAATTTTTCAAAAGATCAAGATAAATTAGATATATTCCTTCTTTGAAAATTTTAAAGCAGTGTTTTATATCATTACAGATACTGGATAATCATCCCAAAATTAACATGGGCATCACCATATATAGATATTAGGAGAGTTAAGGGGCAAAGAATATGTGCACATATAAAGAAAAGGTAATTTCCTAGGTTTCAAAAGAATACTTGAATCACAAAAATTCTATACCTCACTTACTCAATTGTATCATACTTAAATTAATATAAAATTATAAATAACAGCAGAGGTGAGTCTTAAGTTTTTTCATGACTTTTCCATATGAATTTTTACAAAAACACCAGTTTCCTTAAAGATCAACTAAATAAGCATTAGAGGGAAAATATGTAAAAGCTCATTGAGACCTGTAGTGACAGTTTTCATGGGAGTTGTACATCCCATGTGATTGGTTGTTCTGGCTATAAATAATTATGTGGTCACTAGTCCTTAGAGGTTCATAATGTAAACAATACATGTCAATCAATTGTAAAACTATGGTGTGGAATGTGATCCAAACTAAGGAAATGATCACAATGGTGTTACACATGTCAAGAAAGTCCTCAAGCCCACTCTGACTGCACTGGAGAGACTATCTTTAGCTAAGTGACCACAGAAGGAGGGAAGCAGGAATAATCAATAATGGATATATATTTGATATGGCCTTTATAAAGAACATTTTTGAAAGCCTTGTTAAAGTACTTAGATTTGCTCCAAAATCATTTGCAGACTTCCTCTACCATGAATCTATCTAATGATAACATAATTTCTTTTTAGGCTGGGAGAGATGGCTCAATGGTCAAAGGCACAAGCCTGCTAGCCCTTGTATGATTCTCCATTTTCCACATAAAGCTAAAGCCAGAGCTTAAGAGATGGCTTAGCAGTTAAGGTGTTTGTCTGCAAAGCCAAAGGACCCAGGTTTGTTTCCCCAGGACATACATAAGCCAGATGCATAAGATGGAGCATGCATCTGCAGTTCATTTGCAGTAGCCCTGGCATGTCCTTTCTTTCTTTCTTTCTTTCTTTCTTTCTTTCTTTCTTTCTTTCTTTCTTTCTTTCTTTCCTTTCTTTCTTTCTTTCTTTCTTTTCTTTTCTTTTCTTCTTTCTTTCTTTCTTCCTTCCTTTCTTCCTTCCTTTCTTCCTTCCTTCCTTCCTTCCCCTCTCTCCCTCTCTCTCTCTCTCTCTCTCTCTCTCTCTCTCTCTCTCTCTCTCCCTCTTTCTCTCTCTCAAATAAATAAATAAATAATCAAATATTCAAAAGGAAAAAAAAAACTAAATCCAGATGCACAAAATAGCACGTGCATTTGGAATTCATTCACCATAGCAAGACACCCTGGCATGTCCATACACACTATCATCTATCCATCTATCTATCAATGCATGTATCTATCTATTTTCTGCCTGTTATCTATCTATCAACAATCTATCTCTATCTCCCTCTCTTAAATAAATAAAAATGTTTTTAAAACAAACATTAAAAAGGAAACATCACTTATAAATCTGAGTTTATAAGTTGTTCTCCTGTATCAGTTTCCCTGCCTTTTTGACTCACTAAACTCCTATTAATCTGTCAAGATCCATAAAGACTTTCTCAACCCTATGTCTTAATCACATTTCCAGAAATTTCTTATAATACATTGTAGCATTCACCAGGTTATTAATGCATTTTCTTACTGCTTCCTTTTTACTATCTAGCTCATGGATCCTTAAAAGTCTTTCTTACTCCCACTACAAGGCCTGACATATCTCAGACACATATTGAATGCTCTCTGAATGAATAAATGAATGAACTAGAAGAAAATTATGTTTAGTATGTGCATAATAAAGGAGTATTTGTCTCGTTGGTTGCTCAGAACCAGTTGCCAAAACATATATAGCATACAAGATAAAATGAATCAAAATACTCAGGATATTAAATAATGTCTCCTTTCATCAAGGAAACTTATTATTCATCATGTGCCTACCATTTCAAAAACTTCCATGAAAAAAAATAAAATTATCATATTGATATTTCTCATAGTCATAAAATGCCTGAATTCAAGAAAAGGCACAAACAAAAGTTGGCTACACATATGAAATTGTCTTCTTAGAGTGCTATCCAGGCAGAGCTAAGAGAACCTGGTGATGCAGCATTGGGTGGGAGAGTTAGTATAACTCCAGGATTTCCACCAGTGGACTATGAAATGGAATGACAATTCAATACTCAGGTCCTATGCTTACAAGGCAAACACTTTACTGGCTAAGCTATCTACCCTGACCTTGACCATTTTGCCATATCTTTCCAGGCCACATGTGAGGGGATAACTCACATTTTCCATGAACCCTCATGCTCCACTTAGGTTCAGACAAATCAGACTCAGGGCACTCATTCAGAAACCAAAGTCAGTGCTAAATCAGGAAACATAAGTAATGCTTGATATAACACTTAAAAGTGCACAGGAAAACATCATGAAAACCCATATATTATATCTTAGCTAGAATATTGGGTCAAGGTAGGCTTCTGAAAATGTAAGTAAAAATTTTACATAGATTTACAAGGATTTTCTTTGGTCAGCTTTTGTCTTATTTTAAATTCTACAGATTTTACCACCAAAAAAGAAACTTCAAAGTCCACATTATTAAAAGAAAGTAAATCTACCCCCAAGAGATAAAAATCCATTAAATTGTCCTTTCCTTGAAGTTATATTTTGCAATATACTTCTAGAAAATGTGTAACAAAAATAATATTTCTTTTATAAATCAACTAGTAAGAAGTATGACAAGTAATTCTATCACTTGTTTTTTAATAATTAAATAAATAATTATTTATATATCTTGGACAGTAAATATTGTCTCAAGTCTGACTTGTGCTGTATCTTTCTACAGTTATTTCTAAACTTTTTAAAGTTATTATTTGATTGGGTAAGTATGATAACATGAGTAAGTACTCTAGGAAAATGGATAAAAAGAGAGGATAATTAACTACCTAGAAAGTTGGGGGAAACAGTAGAAATGATATTTCAATTACAAAATTTATATCAATCCAGATACCAGGAATAATATGTGAAAAAATATGTAAGCACAAAAAGAGGGATCTGTTCTACAAAGACTAAGTGATCAATACTGCTAGAGACCAGAAAGCAGTGAGAAAAGTGCCAGAAAATGGGCTGGAAAATGAACAAAATGTGTGACATCTTACAGATATGCATACTTAAAAAATAAATTTTATTCCTTAGAGAATGAAATTCATGAAGGTTTGAGAGGAAGTTGAGAGACAAATAACATTATAAGATTTAAGTTTGAGAAAGTAAGTGAAAATAGCATAATAAATGAGTTGAAAAGGTAAGGCTAGGGACAAGAAGGTCATGTGCAATAGATAAAGCAAATACAAATGGGTACAACTAAGTCACAAAGGAACACCAAAGACCAGATATTAGACAAGTTCTAAAACATAGTCACGAGACCTTGGTGATGCAGCACTGAGTGGGAGAGTCTACTATAACTCCAGGATTTCCACCTCTGGAGTATAAGAATGGAATGGGTTTTGGGAAGAAGAAACAACAAAGAGTTCACATTTCTTGTGTTGCTTTTGATGTCAACTCTGGGCATCCAAGAAATATGAGCCTAGAGCCCAGAATAAACATCTTCACAGTGACTATGGTCCAGCTGTGGGAGCCAGCACAGACACTGAGAGGTGAAAGAAAGTACATGAAGAGTAAAAAAGGGCCCAAGGAAAACTGAGAAGGAAAGGTGAGAGAACCAGGAGAAAATAAGCTCCATTGTGGGAGGGTAATTAATTAAAGACAGTGCTTTAGCTGGGATGGAGGTATCAACAGAAGGAAATCTGAAAAGCTGAGTGAAGAACTTATAGGGAATCTTGATAAGATATCCACAAAGGGGAGAAACTGGGTCTCTTGGAGACTGGGAATAGTGTATAATTGTGTGTGTGTGTGTGTGTGTATACAATTGAACCCTTTCTTCATATAGCTCACAACAATTAATTGAAAGTGCATCATAGATCTGAATGTAAGAGCTAAAACTATAAACTCTTTAAAGAAAACACAGAAAAAAATCTTCTGAGAAAGGGTTAGGTGAAGCCCTCTGGAATATAATACCAAGCATAAGCAACAAAACAAATAAAAGATAAATTTGACTCCATTAAAATTTAAAACCTATTCCTAAAAGATACTATCAAGAAAGTGAAAGGCATTGGAAAGACAGGAGAAAATATTTGCAAGCCGTATATCTGGTAGACAACTTGTATCTAGAATAAAGAACGCATCTGTTAATAATAAGAAGGCATAACCCAAGTCATTGACTTCTTTCATGCAGTAATGTGTATTTAGGTTTTCTGGACATCTTTTTATGGTTTAATGGTCCATTATTTTATACTGAGTAGTAGTCCACTGTCTAGATATTTGACTGTTTATCCATTTGCCTACTGAAGGGCATCCAACTTTTGTTTATTGTGAGTAAAACTGTTACAAAATTTTCTGTGAAGGTTTCTGTATGGATGTACACTTTAAACTTTATTATTAGATACAATGTGTTACAGAGAATGTGGATTTTTCATAATTCCTTTGACAAAGTTCAACACCAAAAGAGGTTTTTATCCCAATTTTGGATGAAGGGTCAGGGGAAGATTCATTTGCTATAAACAAGAATAAGGGTTATCTTTCTTGCTTTGGCTAAAGATAGGAGTGTTTCTTTGGGCCTTAGAAAATAAACAACAGGATCTGTGAAACTAAATCTTAGAATTGGGCTTATTTGTATAAAGGACCTCAAAAAAGTGTACGCCAAGGATTCACTAAGATTTCAGAGAAGACTGATATACTTTGAAATATAGAATCAGAAAGCAAATCTAAATTATACTTATAAGATGACATACTCCAAAAATTTCATCCCAGAAAAGACCCTGAATGCTAACCCAATAGAACATCAAAGTTCAAGATATAATCAAGGATAATCATTTGAAATGAAACAGAAAATATCATACACTCCCATGCAAAAATACTCCATGTAACACTGAGCACTTTGTTGACATAATATTTTAAGAAATAGCAACCGGGACAAAGTCCAACCAAAGGCAACTGGAGTGGTGGGAGAGATGAAGGGACTGATAAATAGCTTGAAAACTAAATCCTAGTTAGAAAAGATTAAATCTAGAAAAGTGATTTGAGCTCAGTGCGTTCTCAGAATTACAAAGAAAAACCACATTATCTGGGCAGGAGGAAGGAGTACTCAACTGCATCTGGGATAAAAACTACTAGACTTTGCTAAGATGCATTTACTTCTGAGATTGTTGAAAGCACAAGGAAGGCACACTAATAGCTGACTTTCTTATGCCCCCTTCCCTTCTAGCTGGTCCTCCTTGATGTCCCCTTTCCTGAGCCCATTACAGTTAATTTATAGCAATTTGTTCCCAACATACAATTCCTTGGTAGCATTTCACTCCTAGATGGTGTTTTCCCAGTTGTAAAGTTAGCCTCTTAAACTGCGGAAGTCCATATTTCTTTAGTTGCCTGCATATGGGTAAATATAATACTTTACTAAACTGTTAATACTAAAAATATATACAGAGAAATTAAATACAGTTTCTTTAGGTAGAACATGGAAAATAATTATTCCTTTAATATGGAAATAAGTAATTGAAAACTTAGTTAATAAGTAGTAAAAATTGTGGAATTTGGTAAAAAACAAAAACAAAAGAGGCTAATTTCAAGGAAACTTTAAATCAATAACTAATAATTTTAAAGCTGAAATATTATTGGTGCATATGTATGAATTTGTTACTTTTCTATCACTGTGACAAAATACCTGAGAGAAGCAAGTTAAGGGAGGAAATGGTTACTTAAGCTCACTATTTCATTCTCTCACAATAAGGACAACACAGCAGAGTTCAGAGCAGTAGACAAATGTACTACAGGCTCCTCACATCTACAGTGATTATGAAGTAGAGTGGTCAGCCCAGGATCAAAGGCAGATATAACTTGTCAGACCTGCTCCCAGTGGCCTACATCTTCTAGCTAGGCACAATGTCCCAAAGGTTCTACAGCCTACTAAAACAGAACTTCCAGCTGGAAACAAGTGTTCAAGCATATAAGATTATGCAGGACATTTCATATTCAAGCTATAAAAATCTCTACACTATAAAGGTGATATCAAACCAGATGTAGCTATAATCACAGCCTTTAGGTAGCTGAGGCAGGAGGATCTCGAGTTCATGGCCAAGCTGGGATATATAGCAGACCCTATCTCAAAAGAAAATAAATAAATATGTATAAACATAAGGAAAACTCTGTGATATACTATTTAATAATTTACCAATAAACCAAAGAATTGTGTAAAATTCTTACAAACCTGTAAGAATTGTGTAAAAGAACAAAGATTAAATAATTTTTCTCAGGCAAAATAATGAGTAAGGTAGGTTGGGAACAAAGTGGTACAGATACACATACTTCTCTGTGACCTTAATCTCTAGCAACTGAGGTACTTGTGTGTATTTCCACCAATACACAGCTACAGACACTCATACCTGGACTAGCTAGCCCTCCATGTTCCTCTCTCATTCCTTAGTGAACTTTTTGTCCTTGAACTATACCAGTAAATAAATCCAAGAAAATGTTTTACTCCACTAAAAAGTAAATATCCTTTCTCCGGGAGATCATTGATTATAGTGTGCTATAATATTACACAGTGGTTTAAGAACAAAGTAATTGCTCTTAACCTTTCCCCAAATTATAGTATTTTGAAGATTGCATGGAGTAATACTAATTATCATGATTTTTCATTTCTATGGCATAATCAAAGGAACATTTGTTTTTATTTGTTTTGTTTTGTTTTTGTCTTTAAGGAGAGGAGCATTGGCATTGAGCAGACAAACAAGAAAATTTAACACACATCTCTTTCCATATTTACAGTAAACCACATTAGTAAAGCATTAATTATAACTGAGATAATTTAGTTACATCATCTTCTTCCATTCTTTAGTTTTCTTCTACCTCAGTCCATAAAACACTTGGAAATTCATAGACTTCCTAACTGCAAACACCACCATTTGCATTAAAGGTTTTATGTGCTTTTTAGTGATTTAACTTATAACCATATTCTCAATATGCTGGAGAAACTAAAATTAGAAATAACACAAGAAAAGTGGGCAACAGAACCACAAATCACCATCTTATACATGAATGACAAAAAATTCACAAAATGAAACAAAAACATGCCTCCACATAAACACTAATGAACACTGAAGAAAAACCTATGGATATAAATCTGTACTTTTGTCTTTATCCTTGCCTCATAATTTTTATAGTACAGAATAAACAAAATACAGTGAATAAAAACAATGTAGGCTAAAAAGATGAGAATATTTCAAGTGGATAGTTCTTATGAGTACACAGTTATGAACAATAAAAAATTAATCATGAATCTGGACAAAGCCATAGATTTTAGAGTTAGTCTGGGCAAGAGATCAGGAGTTATTATAAAAAAACATTTTTTTGCTGAGAGTTCAACCTTTTGGAGCAGGCATGGTGGCCAAGTTTGGCGACATGACATTAATATCATAAAATCACAGAGTTCTTGGAAAGCAGCATGCTATGCTGGAGATCACTACCTTGGTTTGGCAGAGTTAGACAATTTTATTAGGAAACATTTCCATTGCAACAGCAAGTGGAATATTAAAGATTGAATCCAATTGTCAGGAAGTTCATGAATAATATGTTTCACGACATTTCCTGTGACAGGAATTGTGAACCAACACTTGGTGTGCAGTGTGTATACAAACATGTGAACCAAAGCTTAGAAAGAGTATCTGCCCACCAGCTGTGCAGAAATCTAGGACAGCAGTATGAAGGACAAGCACAAAAGTTCATCAAGCCTCCCTGTGCTGATGATCACTTTACGCACTGCATCTCCTCCAGACAATGGAAAAGGGAAAGGAAGAAAATGAGACAATAACATACTGAGAACACTATGTAATCTATCTCTGTTTTAAGATTATTTATATGTACATAAATACACCCACAATGTTTGTACGCTTAGACAGAAAGAGTGAGAAAATACACCAGAGACCCACCAAAGAAATCATTTTTTTTTAATTTAATTTATTAGTTTTCTTTTCAGTAAATACAGACAGTTTGGTACCATTACTTAGGCTCATCTGTGATCTACCCCCTCATATTAGACCCTCCTTGTTAATGAAATTGTGGAGTTAGCCCCCAGTTATTGGTATGATAAATGTCTCTGCAAATCATGACCCAACATGTAACTCTGACATTCTTTCCGCCCCCTCTTCTGCAAGATATCCCTGAGCCATGTTGGGTTCATTTTTGGTCTGCTTCAGTGCTGAGGTGTTGGGAGCCTCTGAGGCTTTGGCTCTCTGATTTGGTAGGATTTGATTTTTCTCTGGGTCGATCTCCTTCCCCTTTGTGCTGGTATCTGGTTCACAGGAAAACATCACCCTTGCTTATTTCGCCAGTTGTCCTTAGTTTCAGTTGGGCCCCTTTTGAGGTATGTTGGGGCAGCTCTCTTCTTAGGATCTGCATCTATCTGGAAAAGAGAAGCAGATTCTCCAACGGAGAGTAACTTAGCACCCGGAACATTGAGATAACACTTACTTTTTTGATAGACAGTTTGATAGGTGTAGGCCCTCTTATACCCCATGATTGATGGTAGCTTGATGTTGTAGAGTGGGCTTGTGTTTGTGTATGGTTCTGACTTGTTTCCCAGCTCCAGCTATGGGTCTAGTACCACTGAGTGGATCAGTTAGCCAACTGAAGAGCAACTGATTCCTCACCATGGCTGTGTACAACTATTGCACTTGTGTGAGCATCACATCCGGTTATTTGTTGCTAATTAGGTTAAACAATGTGTTCCTTGGACAGATCTTGGTCATTTCTCCCAGTCGCCTACGTAGGGCCTTCTGGCACTAGACATGCTGACTGTCTGGGGACTGACTCTCTCCTGGCTTCCAGCCATGAAATTCCATTTTAGGCATCAGCTGCGTATGGAGTCTTCAGCAATAGGGTCTTACCACTGGCCTTTGGTGGGTCATCAAGTACTCTGACAGAAGTCTGTCATTGTTTTGGGAAACCTTGTAGGTTTCTCTGATCAAAAGCTCATTGTGGATGGTTGGCCCAAGCTGGAAGTGGGGGTTACAGGTCAGTGTCCACTATTACATTGAGGAAAAAGATAACTAATATACAAGAGTTAGAGAGGAGAGAGATAGAGGGGAGGGGGGAGAGGGAGGGAGGGAAGATGTAGGAGATTTAGGTCAGTCTTGATCCTACCCTCTCCAGTGTCTTGAGGTTCATGTGTTTCCTGTAAGGGTCTAGTGAAGGTTCAGCCATTTGGTCAGTCTTTTAGGAAGTAGAATTTTATGGTACCATTGCCGCTTGGGTCCGGATTACTGTTTTCCACCATTTGATTCCCACCCCGCCATCCCATCCATCTTATTGTCTAGTCCATGAGGTGCTTACTGGGTATGTAAGGCATCTTGGGCAGATTCAGGTTAGGTGTTGCAGATGAGTGAGACTATGTGTCAATTTTTTTTTCTGTGATTGGGTAAGTTCGCTGAGAATGATCTGTTCCAGGTTCAACCAATTTTCCTCAAATTTCTTTATGTCGTTTTTTCTTACTGCTGTATAGAATTACATTGTGTAGATATACCACATCTTTGTTATCCATTCTTCTAATGATGGACATCTGGGTTGATTCCAGCTTTTAGCTATTACGAATTGAGCTGCGACAAACATGGTTGAGCAAATCTCTCTGGCTTTTGGTTTGAAGGTTTTGGGGTAGATGCCCAGTAATGGTATAACTGGGTCTGTTGGTATTTCTATAGTCAGCTTTTTCAGGAGTCTCC
Organism: Jaculus jaculus; assembly: GCF_020740685.1. Lineage (NCBI taxonomy): Eukaryota > Metazoa > Chordata > Mammalia > Rodentia > Dipodidae > Jaculus > Jaculus jaculus. The sequence goes on from NC_059113.1 coordinate 74,070,176, forward strand.
ATATTGCTTTCCAAAGTGGTTGTACCATCCTGCATTCCCACCAACAGTGAATGAGTGTCCCTGCTTCTCCACATCCTCGCCAGCATTTATTTCATTTGACCTTTTGATGTTGGCTATCCTTATTGGGGTAAGGTGGAATCTCATAGTTGTTTTAATTTGCATTTCTCTGATGATTAGGGATGATGAACATTTTCTTAGGTGTGTGTTCGCCATTTGTATCTCTTCCTCTGTGAATTGCCTGTTTAACTCTGTGCCCCATTTTGTGAGTGGGGTATTTGTCTTCTTATTGTTTAGACTTTTGAGTTCTTTGTAAATTCTTGAGATTAGGCCTCTATCAGTTGGAAAACCTGCAAATATTTTCTCCCTTTCTGTGGGTATTCTATTGGCTTTGCTTATTATATGCTTGTCTGTAAAGAAACTCTTCAGCTTCATATGATCCCAATGGTTGAGTGACTGTTTAAGAACTTGAGCCACTGGGGTTTTATTCAGGAAGTCTTTTTCCATTCCTATATCATGGAAAGTACTTCCTAAATTTTCTTCCAGTAATTTTCGAGTTTCTGGTCTTATGTTGAGGTCTTTGATCCATTTGTATTTGAGTGTTGTGCACGGTGAAATGTGTGGATCAAGTTTTAGTTTCCTGCATGTGGTTATCCAGTTTGTCCAGCACCATTTGTTGAAGATGCTATCTTTTTTCTAGTCTATATTGTTTGGGCCTTTGTCGAATATCAAGTAGCTATAGTTTCCTGGCCCAAAATCCGGGTCCTCAAGTCTATTCCATTGGTCTATACTCCTGTTTTTATGCCAGTACCATGCTGTTTTTATTACTATTGCTTTGTAGTAAAGCTTTAGATCAGGTATGGTGATGCCACCAGAGGTATATCTTTTGCTGAGGATATGTTTGGATATGCGAGGCCTTCTGCCTTTCCATATGAAATTTGAGATCATTTTTTCTATCTCTGTGAAGAACACTGTAGGGATTTTAATTGGACTTGCGTTAAATCTATATATTGCCTTTGGTAGGATTGCCATCTTCACAATGTTAATTCTCCCTATCCAGGAGCATGGGAGGTCTTTCCATCTTCTCAAGTCCTCCTCAATTTCTTTTTTGAGTGTTTTTATATTTTCATTGTATAGATCTTTTACTTCCTTGGTTAATGTTATTCCATGGTATTTTATATTTTTTGTTGCTATTGAAAATGGGACTATGTCCTTTATTTCTTTTTCTGTGTCTTTGTCATGTGCATACAGAAATGCTACCGATTTTTGTGCATTGATTTTGTATCCTGCTACTTTGTATAGGAGTTAATCACTTTCAGGAGTTTTGGGATGGAGTGTCATGGGTCTCTTACATATACAATCATGTCATCAGCGAATAGAGCTAACTTAACTTCTTCCTTTCCAAATTTTATCCCTTTTATTTCCTTCTCCTGTCTTATTGCTTGGGCTAGGACGTCCAGAACTATATTGAAAAGCAGAGGTGGGAGAGGACATCCCTGTCTTTTCCTGATCTCAATGGAAATTCCTCCAGTCTCTCTCCATTAAGTATTATTTGGGCCTTTGGAGCTTTGTATATTTCCTTTATTATGTTACGATGTGGACCGGCCATGCCGTTCTCTCTAATGTTTTGATCATGAAGTGATGTTGTATCTTGTCAAAGGCCTTTTCTGCATTTATCAAAAGATCATGTGGTTTTTATGTTTAAGCTTGTTTATGTGGTGAATTACATTGACAGATTTCCGTATGTTGAACCACCCTTGTGTTCCTGGGATAAAGCCCACTTGGTCAGGTGGATAATGCTTTTGATGTGTTGTTGGATTCGGTTTGCAAGTATTTTGTTGAGGATCTTTGCATCTATGTTTGTTAGGGAAATAGGCTGGTAGTTTTCTTTTCTTGTGGCATCTCTGCCTGGTTTTGGGATTAGGGTGATACTAGCTTCATAGAAGGAGTTGGGTACCTTTCCCTTTTCTTCAATTGTGTGGCACAGTTTTAGAAAGACTGGTTTGAGTTCTTCCATGAAGGTTTGATAAAATTTGGCTGGGAATCCATCTGGTCCTGGACTCTTCTTTTTTGGGAGGTTTTTTATTACTTTTTCAATCTCCATGATTGTGATGGGTTCATTGAGGTGATTAATCTGCTCTGAGTTTAGCTTTAGTAGATGATATGCCTCCAGGAATTTATCAATCTCCTCCACATTTTCCAGTTTTTTGGAGTAGAGGTTTTTGAAATAAGTCCTGATGATTCTCCCAATTTCACTTATGTCTGTTGTGATCTCTCCTTTTTCATTTTGAATTTTGTTAATTTGGAGTCTCTCCTTTTTTTGCTTGATAAAAGTGCCAGAGGTTTGTCAATCTTGTTTATTTTTTCAAAGAACCAGCTCTTTCTCTTGTCAATTGCCTTGTTTCCTTGGTTTCCAATTCATTAATTTCTGCTCTGATTTTAATTATTTCTTTCCTTCTGGAGCTCTTTGGGTTGGATTTTTCTTGTTTTTCCAATGCCTTTAGGTGGATGGTTAGGCTACTGATTTGGGATCTTTCTGTCTTTTTTATGAAGTCATTGAGTGCTATGAATTTTCCCCTGAGGACTGCCTTCATTGTGTCCCATAAGCTTTGGTATGATGTGTTCTCATTGTCATTCAATTCCAGGAATTTTGCAATTTCATTTTTTATTTCATCCACTATTCATTTATTATTTAAGAGTGTGCTATTCAGTTTCCAGTTGCCATTGGGGTTCTTCTTGGTTTTCTTGTTGTTGATTTCTAGGAATATAGCAATATGATCTGATATCATGCAGGGAATTATGTCAATTTTCCTAAATATGTGGAGGCAGTCTTTGTGACCCAGTATATGGTCTATTTTAGAGAATGTTCCATGGGCCGCTGAGAAGAATGTGTAGTCTGTGGATTTGGGGTGGAAAGTTCTGTAGATGTCTGTCAGGTCTAAGTGCTCTATGGTTTTTTTGAGCTCTCTTACTTCTCTGTTTGGATGATCTGTCTACTACTGATAATGGTGTGTTAATGTCCCCAGCTATGATGGTGTTGGTGGTTATTTCTGTTTTATTGTCAAGTAGGTTTTTTTTTTTTTTTATGAACTGTGGTGCTCCTGTGTTTGGTGCTTACATATTTATGATTGTAATATCCTCTTGATGGATTGTTCCCTTTATAAGTAGGAAGTAGCCTTCTTTGTCTTTTTTGATTATTTTTGGTTTGAAGTCAATTTTATCTGATATTAATATAGCTACACCTGTTGTTTCTTATTCCCATTTGCTTGGAATATTGTTTTCCACCCTTTCACCCTGAGGAGGTTTCTGTCTTTAGTAGTAAGGTGGGTTTCTTGAAGGCAGCAGATTGAGGGGTCTAATTTTTTGATCCACCCTGTTAGCCTGTGTCTCTTGATGGGTGAATTAAGGCCATTAATATTTAGGGTTATGACTTTGAGATTTGATTTGACCCCTGTCATGTTGTGGTGGTAGAGGTGTGTTGGCATTTCCATGGAGTTTAGCATTTTTTCTGTCTACTCTGGGTTTGGTTGCTGTGATCTGCTTCTTGTAGGCATTTGTATTTGGTTATTTGTTTCTTCTCTGTGGAGAATTTCCTGTAATACTTTCTGTAGTTTTGGTTTTGTGTTCATATAATTGTAAAGCTGAGCTTTGTCATGGAAAGTTTTCCTTTCACCATCTATTATAAGGGAGACTTTTGCCAGGTAGAGTAGTTTGGGTTGGAAGCCATAGTTTCTTAGAGTTTGGAGAGTTCTATTCCAAGCCCTCCTAGCTTTCAGGGTTTCCATTGAGAAGTCTGAAGTAATTCTGATGGGGTTTTCTTTGAACGTGATGTGCTGTTTTTCTCTAGCTGCTTTTAGGATTTTCTCTTTGATGTCAATGTTTAACGTCTTAATGATAATATGTCTTGGTGAGTTTCTCCTTGGGTCTAGTCTGTTAGGAGTTCTCTTTACTTCTTGTATCTTGATTGGCCTTTCTTTTAAGAGATGGGGAAGTTTTTTTCAATTATTGTGTTAAATAAGTTCTCCACCCCTTTGGTCTGAGATTCTTCTCCTTCTGGTATTCCAATGATTCTGATATTAGGACGTTTATTTGTATCCCACAATTCTATCATGTTCTGTTCACAGGATCTTTTGAATTTACTGAAATTTTTGGACTCTCAAACTGTTTCTTCCATCCTGTCTTCCAGATTAGAGTTTCTATCTTCCACTTCGCTGACTCTATTCTTGAGAGCCTCTAGCGAGTTTTGGACTTGTTCAATTAAGTTTGCATTTTCTACTACTTTCCTGTGTATCACTTCCATCGCTCTGTCCAGCTCCCTTTTTGCCTCATTTTCTGATTTTCTTGATGGTTCTTGGAAATCATCCTTGCATTTCTTTATGTTTTCATTTAGTGTGGCCAGCTGATTTTTAAGGTCCTCTTTTTTTTCACTCTTCTTCAACTCTCTTAGCTCTCTTTGAATTCCTTCTAGTGTCTTATCATATTGCTCTAGCTTAGTGATGGTAGCATCCACACGATTATCTGTCCTTTGTCACTTTCCTACCAGTTCTAGTAGTAGGTTGGTCAGGGTTGCATTGTTCATAGCATCCACTTGATGTTATGATCCTAAACACTCTTCTATGTTTTGGTTAGATGTAATCCTTGTTGGACTGGGTGATCTGTCTTGATTTTCTTGCATTTTATTTTTAATGTTATTTCTTTTGCGCTGTGGTCTACCCATGTCAGTGTATGGGCAGGTAGGTGGGTGGAGCAGCCTGAGATCTAGCTTAATGAGAATCCAAGGCAGCCTGGGGCAGTTACAAGTAGCCTGGGTTTTTGCTCTCTCTTTCCAAAGCCACCTATCTATAGTCTGACCAGGATGCCAAAGTTGCCTGAATTCTCACCCAGTAATGCACCAAAGCTGCCTGCCTTCTAGTTTGGAAGCAGACTGAGGCAGCAATCCCTGAGGCTGCCCAAACTATGGCTGGGAATACTGGGACCTGCAAACTGTCTGAGCTCTCCTGCCTCAGGGGAGTGGGGGATGGGTAGCAATGGACAGGTAGGGGATGGTGCCTGAGCTGGTGCTAGTGACTCAGTGTGGACTTGTGTGGCCCTTGCTATGGGACTGGGCCCGCTGCACGTGCAATTGTAGTGCAGAGGCAGCTGATTCAGGCACAGGATCAGGACACAGCAGAGGTTGGCTGGCAGGCAAGTGATCGGAGCACAGCAGCAGGGGGTCTGGCAGCAGCTTAATCAAGGCAGGATCAGAGCACAAAGGCGGAGATCCCCATGCGTCAGCACAACTGGCTGGCAGGCACGCGATGCATGTGAACAGAGCACAGCAGCGCAGCGGGGGGCACAGGGCATGGGGTGCGGGGCGCGGGGCGCAGCGGCTGTATGTGTGGGGGTAGACTACCCACTCAAGGCGGGATGTGTGCTTCCCTGTTTTTCTCCACTCTGTGTCCTGCCACTGGCAAGAAGACCCTGATAACCCTTAATTTCTTGCCTTTCTTTGCCTGGGGAGTGTGTGGGGGGGGATGCGGGGCACATGGGTGGCGCAGGGAGTGCCGGGGCTGGGGAGCATGGTCTGGGGAGCGCGGGTTGAGCCGGGGGGCGCAGGGATGTGTGCTTCCCTGTTTTTCCCCACTCTGTGCCTTCCCACTGGCAAAAAGACCCTGTTAGCCCTTAATTTCTTGCCTTTTTCTCCCTGGTATCTGGAGTGCAGCTAGGTGGTCGCCATCTTGGCTGGAAGTGATTTAGACATTTTTTAAAAGAAGAAATACAGATGGTCAATAGATATGTTAAAAATGCTCATCCTCCTTAGCCAACAAGAAAATGTAAACTACCAACTATATTGACAACTCATCTCATTCCAGTCAAAGTGGCTGCCATCAAGAAAACTGGCAAGTGTTGCTGATAATCTGAAGACATATACACTGTTGACAAGCATATACATTAGTCCAATACTATGGAAATCAGTATGGATACTCTCAAGAAAAACTAAAAAGAGAACTGATGCATGATCGAACAATACTACTCCTGGGTATATACCCAAAATCTCCAAAGGCAGCATTCCATAGCAACACCTACATATCCACGGTTATTGCAGCACTAGCCATAATAGCCAAGACATGGAGTCAACTGCTGTGCCCAACAAAAGATGAATGTATAAAGAAAATATCTTATTTACAATACATACCATATAATATTATTTTGCCATGAAGAAAAATGAAACTATGTCATTTGTAGGAAAATGGATGGAACTTGAGAACATTATGGTAAGTGCAATAAGCAAAACACAGACAATAATATATGACTTCATTCATATGTAAAAACAAACAAAAATTTTCAAATGCCCTGAAAGTAAAATAGGGACTATTAATGACGAAGGAGTGAGTGGAGGTATAAAAGAGGAATAAAGGCTAAAGAAAGAGGATAGTAGGGAGGGTGATTCATATCAGAATAGGACATGTGTGTGCATGGAAATGACACAGTGGAACCTATTAATTTGTGTAATTAGCACTAGGTTAATTATAATTTTAAAAAGGTGTTGGGAGACCATAAGAATATAAAACCATGAGATAAAGCTAGATCTACAACATGGTGCATGCATCTGGAGCTCAGCTGCAGTGGCAAGTGGCCATGATCTGCATATATTTTCTCTCTAGCTTTCTATCTCATACAAATAAATTAATTTTAAAAAAGAATAAGGAACTGAATAAATAGAACAAAGATAATAAAATAGCAACATACAAAGCAGTTGTGAATAGTTGGGTACCTATACAGATCTGGAAAAGATGGGAGAAGATTAAAACCTCAACAGCATTTGTAGTGGACCTTCGTAGTCCGCAGCCATGCTCTAACCAAATGATAAACTATACATGTATGAAACTCTGGAACTGAAGAGCTTGGTAATAAGCTCTTTCAGTTCTTCAGCGTGAGTATAAAGCAGGAAGACTCACTTTAAAGAAAAGCTTTAAGTAATCTGTACTACAAGCAGGAAACATGCAACAATGCTCAGTATTCACAATCATGTCGGAGTACCCCATAGAGGCAAATCAAGAGAAAGGGGTCAGACTCCACAGATCTACACAGACATGTCACACAGATATCCAAACCCACTAAGCTGAAAGGGTGGCACAAAGTTGATATCAAGTGACATTTATGTCAAAAGCAAAGTGACTAAACTGCAATATTGTCAGTTCCAAAATTTCTTATATACAAACAACTTAAAAGACTGAACTCCAAAATCTTGAAGTGGAGCTTATGCAACTACCTCATAGTACATCCACTGAAATAGATAATTATCTATTAATACAAGTATAATACAAGTAGCTAATGTCGTTTTCATCTGGACATCCCTGTAGTCTGTGCTAGGTTGTTATTTTTGTGCTTCCCAAATATCCAGTGTTTGGGTCTCTGGTGTTCAGTTTACCTATGTCTCCTCTCTAGATTGCAGACATTTTAATTAAGCCTTTGTGGTCTCTTTAGAGAAAATCTGCAAATACATTCCAAGTATACAATGTATGTTTGATAAATGAATGTTACCTACAACCAGATGACGATGACTGAGAACCTAAAAATAATGAAAGTACAGGATACCTAATCAGTTATCAGTTATTGAATGTCAAGGAACATATAGCTATTTAAAAACTTACAATATCAAGGAAAACCAGTTCCTTCAGGCTGGTCACAATCTCAGGAGCAGTCTCACAACAGCAATTCCAGAGAGCATTTAACATTTGCTAACCCAAAGACAAAGTCACTTCAAACTCACTGGGAAACTGCCTACCACTTAAAATAAGTTGATCTCAGATCCTTTTTCATGACTAATTAAAATTATGTTCTAAATGAAGCACAGTATATAAAAATGCTGGGAGCTAGTAACATGGCTCAGTAGGTAAAGTGCCTGTCATGCAAACATAAGTTTGATCCCAGAACCCATATTAAAAAAAAAATCTTGGCATGTGCTGGTAATTCCAACATTGGTGTGGCAAAGACCAAGGGATCCTTGGGGTTTGCTGGCCAGCAAGTCTAGCCTCTTGACAAACTCCATGCCAAAGAAAGACTTTGTCTCAAAAACAAAGTGGGTGGTGTTCTCTAAAGATTGTTTAGTGGTTAAGGCACTTGCCTGCAAAGCCTAAGGACACAGGTTCAATTCACCAGAGCCCACATAAGCCAGATGCACAAGGTGGCATATGCATTTGGAGTTCATTTGCAGTGGCTGGAGACCCTGGCATGCCCATTCTCTATCTATCTGCCTTTTTCTCTCTCTCTCACTCTCTCTCAAATATAAAGAAAGAAAGGAACGAAGGAAGGAAGGAATTTTAAAAAGGTGTATGGCAACTAAGGAACACTCGAGGTTGTGCTCCTACACACATGTGCATGTGCATGTGCACACGCGCAAACATGAACACACAACACACACTTCACTTGAAATAATCAATTAGTAATAGCAAAAGGCTACTGCTCACTATAGTAACTGTATCATTCAGGATCTGTCTGCTGAGCCACCATCTCCTTAAATCTGGCATAGTGCTGTGGCAGAGGAAGTGCACAAGTGCACAGCATCCAGAAATACTTTCAGTTTCCTTCACTGGCCTTCTGTGCGACTGAAAAGAAATTCCACGCATGCTTCCAGAACAAGCACCAGGCCAATTCTATGAAAGACACAATGTCAGACCTCTATAATTTATACACTCTGATCACAGTCTTGTCTGAATTCCATTATGATGATTACCTAATATCATCCTGTCAATAATCACTTTTTAGTGTGGGAACCAAGAAATATCTGATTTACAGTAGACAAAAATGGTTATACCAAGCCAGGCATGGTGGCACACACCTTTAATCCCAGCACTTGGGAAGCAGAGGTAGGAGGATCGCCATGAGTTCACAGCCAGCCTGAGACTCCATAGTGAATTTCAGGTCAGCCTGGACTAGAGTGAGACCCTACCTTGAAAAAAAAAATGGATTTATAACACTCAAAAAAGGACCTGCTTTCCACAGGGCAAACAAACACTCAGGCCATAAAGAAAGGGTTAGGGCCACATCTTGTTAATAATAATAATAATAATAATAATAATAATAATAATAATAATAAATATATATATACACACACACACATATATATATGTGTGTATGTATATATATAACTTAAAATCACAGTTTAATAATTGGTATTTTTATACTTGAATAAATTCACAAGAATTAAATAATAATGGCTATGACAAAAAAGAAAGAAAGAAAAGGTTAGGGCCAAACATCTTCATAGACTCTAGGAATCCAAGCTGGACGTGTATTACACCATGAAGAAGCAGCCACCTCAGGCCTTTCTAGCACTTCCCCCATAATGGCATTTGTCCATTGTTGGATGTCCACGAAAGGAGACAATTTTATTTCTTTTACTACTTCTTAATTCCTCAAAGGGAATACAAGCTGATAAACTACCCTATTAATGATTTATTTTCTGGCTTTAATTTCCACACCACTAAAGACCTTGGTTCATTTCTGTCTGTGGCACTCGGTATCTCTTGTGCTTAACAGGGTTTTAAAGAAACAAACACTTTTCCATCATTTAGAGCTGTTGTAATGTTGACAGTACTTCACATGCTTACCTAATCCCCAAATCCATAATAATCGTATTGTTCTAAATCCTAGTTCTACATCATACTCTCACCATTTCCCCTGGGGATCATATGAAATAAGACTTCAGTCTGATAATCTGTTTTATACATATGAGCCTTCATCTGAGGATTTCAAAACATTTCATAACTGAAGTTAAGTGACTTATTGAAAACTACCCAGCAAATAAGAAGATTAGGTCAAAATTACCAAGATCTAAATTCCACTCCTTTCTGGGATTGGCTAAATTGGCTCTAGAAGATTGTGTGATATACTCATAGGTCAAAGGTTCACTTTTATCTGTTCAGTAAATGAATGATCACATAGAACCTTGCCTTCTTCACCAAAAATAAACAAGCAAAAATGTAAAAAATAATTATAACAGATTAATCTCAACTTAGTATAGGGCAAATATCATCATGTTATGCACAAAATTAACAAGAAAGTGTTATAGCACAAAACTTTAGTCTTTGACATAAACCAGATCTAAGTGGAGCCACTTTTATCCATGCTGAGATTGTAGCTAAATCATAGTCCATGGATGCTCACAGATATCCCATTGGTACTCACTGGTAGTGCATTGATGCTCACAGATATCCCATGGATATTTGCAGGTAGTCCATTGATATTCATATGTAGGACTTCTTAGTGCTTTGATACCCAGTAATTTAGCACTGCAGAGCTTTTCTCTTTGTGGGTGGATTTCAGATGGCAGTTTTCTAAATGTATTCTCTGACAAAGGATAGTATAGATCCAGCTGGTTACAAAGATCTGGATCACCTGATAAAACATATCATTAAATCTGACCATATTAGATGGGAGAAAATTGGAGTGGAGGGTATTTTCAAGTCAACCTGGTATTTTCAAGTCAACTTAGCTAAAAGAAACTAAAAGAGATATTATAGGACTTCTAGTCAAGATGGCATCCGCCTAACCTCACCTCACCACAAGGGAAAGAAAAGCCAAGACCCTTAAGGTTCTGGGGAGTGGGGGGGAGTATTTATTGTTCAGGGGTTTTCTGGTTCTAGTAGGCTTCCAGTGGGAGGGTGTGGTGAGCAAAATGGGGAATCCGCTGATTCCCACACTCTTGGGTAGCCTACCAGTCCTCCAATCCCCTCAAGCAGCCTTCCTAGCCACAGTCCTACTAGGAGTTCCCTCCTGCACTAAATACAGGCCACCTGGACCCCAGCTAGCAGGCTAGATCCTCCTTCCTAGGCTTTCCCACCACTGGGTAGAGCTCCATAGGTGCAATCGCTGTCCCAGTTGCAGTTCCCACCCAGCCTTGCAAACCCCATGTGCAATCACCATTCCCACCAAGCCTTGTGGATCCCAATGCAATGTTATTTCCACCCAGCATTACAGACCACCGCATGCAATCGGCATTCCCACCCAGCCTTGCCTACCCCCACACGAGTGCGCTGTACCTGCTGTACCCACCCAGCATTGCTAATCCCCGTGCCCGATCACCCAGCCTTTTTGACCCCCAGACCTGCAAACACAATTCCCTCCCAGCCTTGCTAACCAACATGCGAGACCATCATTCCTGCCCAGCCTTTCTGAGCCCCCCCAAGAGATCACCTTTCCCCCAGCCTTGCTAACACCTGCCATTCCTGCCCAGCCTTGTTGACCCCCAGACCTTGGACCACCATTCCCATCTAGCCTTGATAACCCCCACACGTGATCACCTTTCCAGCCCAGCCTGGTAGAGCATGCACACAACTGGGCAGCCAAGTTGCCATTCCAGCCCAGGCTTGCTAACTCTGCGTGTGATTGGGTGGCCCAGTCACAATTCTAACCCAGCCTTGCTGACCCCATGCACAATAGCCAACCCAGTCACCATACCACTGAGCCCCACACATAATCACCAACCCCCTCACCACTGCCCCCTCCCAATTCCAATCAGGGACGCAGCCTATGTCTCCACCCTAGCCTTTTTAAACTCAGGAGAGATAGCAGTCCCACACACCACTGACCCCCCCCCGCCCCCTGGCCAGCAGGCTAGCTTTCCACACCCCAGGCTTACTAGAACATTGTGATGGGCAGATCATAGTGAAAAAAAAGTAGCACAAAAAATCAGATGCAAGCAAATCCAGCTATATTGCCTAATCCCATAATGGATGTCTCTAATCAAAACACAGAAGAGACAATAGTATCAGAACCCAAAAATGAAGATGCAAACTATGCAATCCTGGCCAAGCAAATAGCACAACTTGCAGAAACTCAACAAAAGACCAATAGTTGTATGAATGCTATGCTCACTAGATTAGACCTACTAGAAAAGAACAAGGAAGGGTTCCTAAGACAGTTAAATGATCTGAAAGAGAGAAGGGGAAAAAAAAGAGATCCTCAATAACTGGCTGGCTAAGCTCAATGAACACATAAAAACTACATGGATGAATTCCAAAAAGCATTAAGAAAATTAGAAAATGACATGAAAAGGGAACCTGACACTGAAACTATACACAAAAAAATGAGTAGAGAATTCAAACCAAATTAAACAAGCCCAAAACTCTATAGAAGCTCTCAAGAATAGAGTCAGCCATGTGGAGGATAGAAACTCAGAACTAGAAGACAAAACAGAAGAAACAGTTCACGAGTCCAAAAGTTTCAATAAGTTCAAAAATTTCTGAGAACAGAACATGAGGGAACTGAGGGATACCCTTAAATATCCCAACATTCAGATCATGGGAATACCAGAAGGGGAAGAAACACAAACCAAAGGCATGGAAAACTTATTCAACAAAATTCTCAAAGAAGTTTCCCACTCTCTCAAAAGAAAGTCCAATCAAGTTACAAGTAGCTAGCAAAACTCCAAACAGACTGGACCAAAGCAGAAATTCTCCAAAATATATTATTATTATTAAGACTGTAAACATCAATCACAAAGAGAAAGTCCTAAAGGCAGCTAGGGAGAGAAAATATGTTACATATAAAGAAAGCCCATCAGAATTACTTCAAACTTCTCAATGGAAACCCTAAAAGCCAGAAGGGCCTGGAATGGAACATTGCAAACTCTAAGAAATTATGACTTCCAACCCAAACTACTCTTCCCAGCAAAAGTATCCATCATAAGAGATGGTGAAAGAAAAACTTTCAACAATAAAACTCAGCTTTCCAACTATATAAGCACAAAGCTAAACCTACAGAGAGTACTTCAAGGAATGCTCAACACAGAAAATTCAAATAACCAACTTCAAGTGCCTATAAGAAGCAGATCACAATAAACAAACTTAAAGAAAGCACAAAATCTACAAAGACCAAGAAAACACCAAACCACATAAACCACCACAATATGTCAGAGATTAAATCAAACCTCACAGTTATTAACCTAAATGTTAATGTCCTTAATTCACCCTTGAAGAAACATAAGCTAACAGGGTGGATCAGAAAATTAGACTCCTCAATCTGCTGTCTTCAAGAAACCCACCTCACCGCTAAAGACAGATACTTCCTCAGGGTGAAGGGGTAGAAAATGATATTCCAAGCAAACAGAAATAAGAAGAAAGCTGGTGTAGCTATACTTATATGGGGTAAAATAGACTTCAAACCAAAAGTAATCAAAAAAGGCAAAGAAGGCCATTTCTTACTTATCAAAGGAAGGATCCAATAAGAGGATATCAAAGTTATTAATCTTTATGCACCAAACAGAAGTGCACAACAATTTATAAAACGAATCCTACTTGACAATAAAACAGAAATAACTACCAACACCATCATAGTTAGCTACTTCAATAGTCCACTAACAGCAATAGATAGGTCATCCAAACAGAAAATTAATAGGGAAGAAAGCTCAACAACGTCATAGATCATTACCTGACAGACATCTACAGAACATTCTACCCCAAATTCACAGATCACACATTCTTCTCAGCAGCCCTTGGAACCATCTCTAAAATAGATCATATACTGGATTATAAAGCCTGCCTCCATTTAGGAGGTTAGACATAATTTCCTGCTTGATATCATATCACAATGCTGTATTGCTAGAAATTAACAACAAAAGATGCACCAGGAACAAAACCAACTCCTGGAAACTAAACAACACACTCTTAAACAATAAGTGGGTAGTACTTACTTCAAATAAATAATAAATAAATAAAATAAGTGGGTAGGACTTACTTCAAAAACCTCTACTCCACAAAACTGGATAATATGGATGAAATGTATGAGTTTCTGGACAAATATCACATACCAAAGCTAAACTCAAAGCAGATTATTCTCTCAAACAAACATATCACAACAATTGAGATTGGAAAGATAATCAAACACCACCCAGTTATTCCCTTACTGGGCATTTATCCTAAAAGCGCCAAACCTCAGCTCAGAGATATTTGCTCAACCATATTTACTGCTTCTCAATTCATAATAGATAAGAGCTGGATCAACCCAGATGACCATAATTAAACAATGGTTAACTAAGATATGGTATATCTACATGATGGAATTCTATGCAGAAGTAAGGGAAAATGACACAATGAAATTTGAAGAAAAATGGTCAAACTTGGAAGAGATAATTCTCAGTGAACCCACCCAATCACAGAAAAACAATCATCACATGGTCCACTCATCTGTGGCCCCTAACCTGAATTTGCCCATGATGCTGACATATCTAATAAACATCTAGAACACTGGCCAATAGGGATGGTGGGGCAGGAGGGGAGGATAAGGGTGAGAGAGGGACAAAATACTGGACCCAAATGGAAATGGTACCATAAAATCCTATATCCTGAAAGACATACTAAATAGTCAAACCTTCGTCAAGTGTTTAGAGAGAAAACCTAATTCACAGGGGCCTGGAGACAGTATGATAAAGACTATCCTCAATCTTCTCCTGTTTCTCTCTCTTTTCTCTCTTTCTTTTTTATATTATCTATACTTCTCTTCCTTCGTCTCCCTTGGCACTGACCTGTAGGTACCAATACCAGCATGTGGGTAACATCCACAATGAGCTATTGATCAGAGAGACCTACAAAGTTTCCCAAAAGAAGACAGACTTCTGTCAGAGTACTTGATGACCCACCAAAGGTTAATGGTAAGACCCTACTGCTGAAGACACCATACAATGTTTGGTCGGAACATGGAGTGACCTGGCTGGAAACTGGAAGAGTCAATCCCCAGACAGTTAGATTGTTTAGTGCCAGAAGGTGTTACATGAGAGACTGGGGGGAAATGACAAACATCTGTCAAAGCAACTCGTGGTCTAAGCTACTCAGCAGCAACCTGACATGATGCTCACGTAAGTGCAATAGTGGCACACAGCCATGTTGGGCCACCAACTGCTTTTGATTTGGCTAATGGATCTGTTCAGTGGAATGGAACCCATACCTGGAATGGGGAAAAAAGTCAGAAGCATTTCCAAAAACAAGCCTTCTCTCCAATATCAAGCTCCCACCAATAGTGGGCTACAAGGGGGCCTACATGTATTAAATTCTCTCTAAAATAATAATGAGTATCCATCTATCTTGCACTGACCTCACTCTCCGCTGGAAAATTTGCTTCTCTTTTTCAGATGTGCAGAACCTCAGGACAGAAACAGCCCATTGCACCCCACCAGGGTACCAGCTGTAGCCAAAGAGTTAGTGGGGTAACAAGCAAGAGATACTTTCTTGGTGAACCTGATATAAGCATGATCGTGAAGGAGACAGACACAGAGAACACTCAACTCCTACCATATCAGATATTGAGAGACACAGAGACTCCCAAGACCTCCCGTCACTGAAACAGACCTAAAATGAACCGAACACAGCTCAGGGAAATTTGCAGAAGAGAGGGAGGAAAGATTGTTAGAGCCATAAGTTGGGTTATTATGCACAGAGACCTTGCCTCTCCCCCATAACTCATGGCCACGCACAAAATGCAACACCCACAATACTCATGGGGGGAATGACAGGGAGAAGGCTAATGATGGTACCATCGTGGCTGTATACACACTATATATATAACTACTAAATGTGTGTGTGTGTGTGTGTGTGTGTGTGTATTTTAATGTCTATAGTAATAAAAGTACATTTGAATTTGTCTGGGGTGGGGGAAACAGGAGTATTTTCTAGTCAAGAGAGAAGATGAAATATTTTACAAAAATATACTCAATGGAATAGAATTTTGACTTGACATAACATGAATGTTAACACCAGAGTCTATGACTGAAAAAGGTATCTTAAGGACAGAAGAAATAAATAATCAGTATATGGCGTATTTTTACTATAGCTCTTTAATTTTACTGTTATCACAGTTCTAGTTATATTTACTTTATGACAATACAATGTTTACCATCTTTAGTTTTACTTTTAAGCCAATAATTGTGCCCAAAGCTTCACTTATAGTGATTTTTCTTCCTAACAAATTATGGGATTGATATAATCAAGTATTAGTAATCTTAGAACTTGTATATAGGAAATTCTTATCTACTAATTTATATACCATTTATCCAAGTATTTTTGATTTATAAACATTCAAAACACTGTAGAAATAAATTGTCCTTGATATAAAAAAAGAAACCTAGTTTGTGTACTTTATCAAAATGTCAAGACAGAAGGTTAATAATAAGCAAAACTACTCTGAAAGGTCACAAGTTCTAACTGTTGCAATTTCTAGAATTTTCTAAGACATTCAGTCAATAATGCAGGCTAACCAGTAAAGAATCAATGAGAGCATACATCAAATATAAATAATATAAATGGACTTTTGTCATCCAGATATTCCCAGATAGATAGACAGATGTGCTCTGTATACACATCTGAAATATGATTCTTATTGACTTTAAGTATGGCAAAAGTTCTTCTCAGATAGTTTCCAGGGCTTGGTGCAAATTCCAATGGGAATGGAAAATATATGTGAGTACTAATATTACTTACATCTTCAATGTGTCACATTGAATTATCAGTAGCAAATGTGTTTGGTTCTCAAATGTTCTCAAGTGTACATAAAAATAACCATTTAAAAACATAATGGTAAAACTGAAATGAAAAGACTAATAGAAAATGTGATGATATCTTGACAGATTGCAACCAGTTTCTACGAAGTTAAGAAAAAGCACTCAGGAATTCAAGACAAATGTACAATATTCAACTAAAGTGATTCTGGTCATTGAAGTGTGTGTGTGTGTGTGTGTGTGTGTGTATGTGTGTGTAATATGTGTCAGCTGCCTGTGTACAGGCACACGTGTGTGTACATATATGCAAAGGCCAGAGGAAGGTGTCAGATTAACTCCTCTATCACTCTTCTGCCTTATTTCAGTCTCTCACTGAACCAGGAGCTTACTATTTTTTGGTATTTTGGGATTTTTTGTTTGTTTGCTTGTTTGTTTGTTTGTTTCAGCTAGTTCAGCTAGGCTGGCTGACCATGAAGCCAAAGGTATCTTTCTGTCTCCACCCCTACCTAAGTCCTGGGATTACAGGCATCCACAGCCATGCAGAGATTTCTACATGGGTGCTGAGTATCAAACTGAGGTCAGCATGCTTTCACAGCAGCACTCTGATCTGCTGAGCCATCTCTCCAATCCAAGTCATTCAATCTTTAAAGAATTGACTTTAGTGGGTTCATGTAACTAAACTAAGTTTTTCATTAAAGGTTCATTCTAATGGTAGAGTTAAAAGCAGCAACAAAAATTCATTGGGTAACATTTCAAGTATAAACAAATACTCCAATGTTTATATTTATATCGAATATATTTAGCTTATATAACATTAATTGCCTTAAAGCAACAAACATTTTAATTTTTATGAGTTTGTGAGTTGATAGCCTGGCTGAGACTGAATAACCTAGAGTGGCCTCAACCACATGTCTGATTGTGACAGAATTGTTTTTCTTATTTCCAATGTTAATGTTTCTTCTGTACTTCTCAATTGATTTTGTAATCTCTCTTTCTGTTATATAGTCAAGTCTTTTCCTTCTTTTCAATCTTCTCTCAGAGCATGAGGAAGCAGAGAAAAACCACTAACCAGGTAATAGAAAATGCCAACAACAGCATGAGAGAAAATTAGACCTTTATATGTTACTTAATTTATATCTCAAGCCAAAATTAAAAGGTTTTCCAGAAATTTCTCATTTGCTTCATGTTTCATGGGTATAACTTAGACATAGGTCTGGTATTTTGGGGGGGAAGAATGACACTGGTAGCTAAAATTAACAAAATAGAACAAATTTGACATCAATGGTGAGCAGTCTGTTTTTATCTTGCATAATGAAAGAGTGGAATTTTTCTCAATATTGATTTAAAATCAGTTATTATCATTATAAAAAGGGGAAATCCAAATTTTTAAAATAATGTTAAGAGGCAATAATGCAAGAGTCAATGCTACATGTAATTCAACAAGCTCTGGTAAAGTGATTACAAGAAAGAAAACCAAGTCTCCAAACAGAACAGGGGTAGGAGAGCAGCCATTTTGTTTCACACAGTCTGATCAGAAGCACATCATCACATGTAAGTGACAAGAAAGAGTTTCATTACAGTCTTAATGGCAATTAAGTAACCACTGACATCATTGGTAGGAAATGTCTTTCATCGCCATTTTAGGTTTCTTGAAATAGCAGGAAACATGATTTTGTTATTATAGCAGCAATGCAGCTATAGTGTGTAATGGTCCCATAAATGTAAAAACAGAGCACAAGATTTAATGACAATTACCATCACTTTTCTATTGAAGACAGCCTGAACTATGTACACTTGATCAAACCCCCAACTAGACTTGTTAGGCATCTTTTCCTTGTCAGTAAAAGCATTTTTACTCCATCAAAGACTTGGTTGTTCCAACCTAATAATACAAGCAGACAGCAGGGGGATTTAAGTAGAACTCTGTATTTAGAATAAGAATAATCCATATATTTTCCACTGATAGCTTAAGATATCACATTTCTTAATTTTGTCTTTAAGCTCACTCTGAACCTTTTCTTTTATTTGATCAGCACATAACAGAATCCTCCTGAAATGTTTTTTACCTTAAAAATTCAAAAACGCAAAATAATAACATATAATTTTGTGATATTTCATTTAACTCAATAATGGTTTCCATATTTTTTGGCTCATTCTAGCCACTGTCAAACTGTTTTGATTATTAGCTGACGAAAATGAGGAAAAGCTTTCTCCCCTCTCCACTGTTCAACTTTCACTTAATAGCAGCTATTTCCTCTGATATCATAGCTCAAGAGCACTGCTTGGGCATTTAATCCATGGACTTCAGCTCTGACTTCACTGTGAAGTGATTCTATGTAAGAAACTGATCTTTACTCCAAAAGAAACTATCCATTGGCACCTGCAGTGTCCTTCTGAATTTAAAGGAAAAGAGACCACCGTGACTGCAAAAGGTTATAGTGCTCCCATTCTCTTGAAATTATAAAACTCTGTGGGCAAAGGAGTTGATGACATATTCTAGTTGCCTTTTAGAAACCATGAAAGAGTAAAAACACTTTTGGTAGGCTTTACAATGTTTTCATGTTCAAAGAGTCAAGTAAATTAAATTTAACCAGAAGTATTTTATTCTTTTGTTTGCCTGTTTATTTATAACTGGCTTATCAAAAATGTTTAAAAATAATAAACACAGAAAAACTTATATCTCAAGTAGGCTCCAAATTCTTTTAGTGTGCCTTAGTAGTGCAAGAAAGCTTTCCAACTTTTACAGAATTCCAGCATGTAACTGACACAGGTTCTTGATGGAAGAAGCAATATCACCCAGAAGTCACTCAAGTCTCATCAAAGTCTAAATGTGATGCAAGTGAGCTGTGCAGGACCTACTTCTGAATATGTCTCAGCAGCTGATAAAGAGCATTTAAAATAAATTTTAAGTGAGGACTCAAAGGAATTCACTACATCCCACTTTCTTGTGTAGGCCTACCCATACATGAACATGGCCTTGACTGTGAGCTGTAGTCATGTGGCTCTCTCTTATAAGGCACTAATCCTATATACCAAAGGCAACTTCAGGCAGGCTGACCAGTAAGTGTCAGAACAGACTTAATCTGTTCTAATTTTGCATCTTGACTGCTTTCAAAGTAACCGCAGTTTGGGCTAAACCATTAGTGTAGTTTTGGCCACAAAATAGCCATGAGTTTCATGAGTCAGTCCAGCCCCCGACCAGAATTCCCAGAAACACTTGACCTGAGAATGTTACTGGTCCAAAGAAGCCAGCTCATGGCAGTCAAAACCCTGCTGTTCACAAATCTATCTGGAAGTCTCAACTTCCTACTTGGACAATTCTTAGTGTCAAGGTTCATTATCAGTTGGATATTTTGTAGCAGGCTTTAATTCTGTTTTGAACCATGGGCTAAATAAACTCCACTGGTATCTTTGTCTAACTGTCCATATGTTGAGATAAAGTTTTCTATGCTGCCCAGAATGGCCTTGAATTCTCAGTTATCCTGACTTGACCTGCTGAATGCTGGAATTACAGCATGTACCATCATACCTGGCTTTATAACTTCTTACCATTGAGAAATATGGCAGAATACAATCATCAAAAGGTCCATCCCATTCCACCTATCTTATTTACAATAAAAAGGTGTAATTAAATTTCACTATGAAGGAAAATGATGACATAGAAAACATGTGAAATAGAAAACAGAGATGCAGCTCAGTTGGCAAAGTGATTGCCTAACATATAGGAGACCCTGGGTTTGACCCATAAAACAAAATATGCCAGAGTGATGGTGAACTTCTATAATCCCAACACTTACAAGGTAAAAAAGCAGGATCAGAAGACCAAGGTCATGTACATAGTAAGTTCAAGACCAGCTTGGACTACATGAGACCCTGTCTCACAAAATAAAAAGAGAAAAAGGAAAGCGGGAAAGGAAAGAAAAAAGAAGAACAAAGAAGGAAGGGATGGGGGCAGAAGAAAGAGAGGACAAGAAGGAAGAGAAGGATGGAGAGAGGGAGGAAGGGAAGGAAGGAGAAAAGGAAAGTAAATGTTCCTTTTATATAGAGAGAATCAAGAAGCTACTATAGCACTGAACGTCCCTTAGAAAATACTTGTCTGTAAGCAAAATTCATCAAGACTGAGAAAAACAAGCTTTCATTGTTGCTTCATACCCAGAACTTTCTAAGTGATTTTTAAATGAGGGTATCCTCATTCTTTCCTAATGTGTGTGTGCTCTGAAAGGAAAGATAAACATTGTGACTTTTCAGTGTTGTTTTGCTGAGTGTTTTGATCCAAAAAGTTCAATTTACTGAACTGAAAAGTATGTGTTGTCCCCACTTCCCTGAGCATAATTTGGTGTTTGTGTGAGGAACTGGAAAGGATTATAAAAAAATGCCACAGGACGTAGTTCTCTTCTGGCTATTATTATTGTTTGGCAACAGAACTTGTGCCTAAAACATTTATTTCCAAAAAGTTCAAAACACATCTTGTGTGTAGCATGTAATTATCAAATTATATATTATATTTTTACCTGCTCAAGGGAAATTTGATGTTCTGATTTGGTTCCCAGATGGCATGATTCCCTAGATCATGTGTGTGTATTCGTGTGTGTGAAAACATGTGTAAGTAGATTAAAGCACAAACACATTAGTTGTGACTGTCCTCCAGAAGAGACTTCCATGGGCTGTCAGGCAAGACAAGTCAAAAATCATATTCCTTGGCCTGCAGGTCTGATATTCATATCCAAATTTTTGCCTTTAATATTCACTTAAACTTCAGCCAGTTTTTTTGCTCTTGGCAATCCCTGACCACATAACAATGCTGCCCCCTGGTGGAGCTCACCTATCCTGTGATGTGAATATTACAATCCAACCATAAGAAAGTCCCTCCTTGAAGTTGGAATAAGTGGACTTCTTTCAAGAACCTTAGTTCTCAAATTATTTCTTTTTAAATAATCTCAACCTTTAATCTGTTCAGAAAGTCAAGAGGTTTTTTATTTTTTTCATTTTAATACTTTGGAAAGGTAGTGTAGGAAAAAACCCCCGCAGGGGGCTCCCACACTCTGCCCGGATAAGGCGACACCCCAAATCACTCACGAGAAGCAGTCTTGATGCAAACTGCAAGAGGATTTTATTCCAAGCGCGCTGGGGCCCACAGTCGTACACCTCACAGGGGTAGAGGACTGCAGAGCCCCGAATGCAGGAACAGGACAGTTTTTATAGGGTTTCTAACAAAGCCTGTGCCTTAGACCAATCATTTTCTAATATTAGGAGCCCCGCAGGGTGTTAGCCAGTCAGTTTGTGCCACCCCATAGTTTCTAAGCCAATTAGTTTATGACCTTGGTGGTCAGCATTTGCGCAGGTCCTTGGGTGGGAGTAGCAGAGTGTGGTACCAGTCTCCTATGACCTTGGAGGTCAGCCTTTGTGCAATTCCTTAGGTGGGGGTAGCAGAGTATGGTATCAGCCTCCTATGACCTTGGTGGTCTGAGGCAGGCTGTTACAGCTTATGGTGCGAGCTACTAAGGCTAACAGTGTGGGCTATTAAGGCTTATAGTGCAGGCTATTTACAGAAACCAAATAAGTGGTTCACTTCATTACTCATTTCCCATCCTTGAGGGCTATCTCATGCCCTTTTACCTAGTTTTATATTAGGAGCGGGCTCTGATATAATGAGAAGAGGGATTCTTTACTTGCTTCCAACAGAAAGTAAAGCCTGGAGTTTGAGGTATGCAGGGAGCCCGCTTAAGCTCCCCTTGGAGCGTGATAGTATTTCTGAGCTTCTGAATTCTTGGGCCTTTCAGTAGCTGTCAAAGGAGCATTATTTCTTTTACATAACTATTTTAAATAGACTTAATAACCAGGAAACAAAAGAAAATACTTCTCATAGTCATCTCAGACACAGTTTTTTAAACCTAATCTTAACCTGAGTAAACATCTACATGTAAAACTGTTGTTACGTTCAGAATAACTGAACTGCCCCAAAGCATTGACAGTTTATGTATGAAGACAACAGACAAAGTGAGCGGGACAAGGTCCAGTATTTTCTTGTTTCTAGATTTTCTGCATTGATCAAGTGCTTTGGAAATTATAAAAAGAAAAAACCACTAATCTTTCTGCATTAGCCAAGCAGAATGACTCATAAACAAGAAATTTTCAAGCTTGTAAAAAAGTACCTTTAACCTAGACATGTAAGGCAAGGCTTGGAGTAAGTTACCTGGGGTAACTGCCATGTTTAATTGTATGTGACAACATGACTGAACCATGAAATGCCCAGATTACTGATTAACATGACCTCTGACTATGTCTGCAGGAACATCTCTGGAAGAAACCAACATCTGAATTACTAGACCAAGAAGACCCAACCAAACCAGCATAGGCAGACATGATAACGCTTTGACGTGCCAGCAGGAAAAAGCAGCTGGAGGTTAAATTCACCTTCTGGCTATTTGAACTGGGACATCAATCTTCTCCTACCCACCCCCATGCAACTTTTCTCAGGTCTTCAGACAAGACCAAAATGTTCAAAGTTGGATTTCGGTATCTCCATTTTACAAACAAAATATTGTGATATTTGGCAACGATAATCATATAAGCCAATATTTTATGCTAAACTTCTAGAGAGCTACAGAAAGATCAGAGTGATTCTCTCTCTAGAAGCCCCTGGTCACACTGGCATAATCTCAGCTCTGTACCAGTCCCTGTACCACCACATCATGGGTCCTTCTTTAGTTCCTCTGTGACTGATGTTCTCACTTACTTTCTTACTCTTATTGTGATTTTCCTGCAAACAATTTATGCTTAGGTGTGCTTGGTAAAAATATGACTAGAAGCACTAAATCCCTTCTGAGGTGATTTCCCTCACAAGTAACAAGTGTAAATCTCACTGTGCATAAATGAGTGCACAGCAGCCAATTTATTGGACTTGGTCAAAGCAGCCCTGATAAGGTAGGTTCCTGTGGATGTTAACTAAATAGCCATGATAAGGTAATTACATCTAAGTGCTGGCTAATATTTTCAGACTCTGATATTAAAATACTTTCAAGAGCTGGAGAGATGGCTTAGAAGTTAAGGTGCTTACCTGCAAAGCCTAAGGACCCAGGTTTAACTCCCAAGAACCCATGTAATCCAGACACACAAGGTGGCACATGCATCTGGAGTTCAACTGCAGTGGCTAGAGGCCATGTTGCACCAATTCTTTCTCTGTCTGTCTGTCTGTCTGTCTCTCTCTCTCTCTCTCACCCATAAAAATAAAATTAAAAGAATTTTTAAAATACTTTCAAGACCATGTAAAATGAGTATGAGGTACAAATCAATGCTTTAAAAAGAGGTACAATCTTCCTGAAATACTGAAGAAAATTAATTGATCATTCTACCTTAACACTGGTTACTCAAAGCCTAGAGGGTTCTTTTTTGTTTCTCACTCTCCCTCTTAGCCTAGTTACAAATCAGTAGGATACAGATCTTTAACCAAACAGATGTAGTAAGCTATTTTAAATAAATATATACACACTAATCTCATTTTCTTATTACACATTACTATATCACTTATTGAACCCTTATTTTAATTAATATGTTTCACTACTACAATAGACCTACAGGGTATCTATTGTCATCCCTTGCTTTTTAAAGATGAAAACACTTGTATTCAGTGGATTCATCCAGAGACACCTCTTTATCTGTCTTCATGAAGCTTAAATGCATTCTTCTTTAGTTGGATTTAAGTATTTTGTATGCTGACAATAAGTTTTATCTAGGAACTTATTCATAGTCAACCAGGTCACCAGATCATTCCAGCAACTGTCCAGACCAAACACATTAAAAATATCTTCTACAGACAAAACTACAATAACATGAAATTAACTAACCTTTCTTCTACTAGAGTCTCAGTCTATTCAAAGATCCCTAGGGCTGTGTGCAGGACTCTTCAGAAAGAAAATAAAAATAATCTAGTCCTCACAAAATTTCCTGAGGGAGAGTAAACTTCCCAATCTCCTAGAACATCAAAACTTCATTTAAAAATGAGCTATTCTCTCTGTCAGTTCCAGTGGCTTCGCTGGAAAGAGACAAGGGAAGTTTGGACAGTCCTAGTAGCTTGTGAGACTATGGGATTTTCTTCCTCAGTGCTATTATTTGGCACCTTCCACAAGTAATAAATTCTTTAAAACCTAACAAGCAGTTGTTGAGAGACTGAAACTAAAGCTGCAATAGTTGCAAAGCTTTTAGTGTGTCACTGGAGTAAACCATCATGTTCACTGGTCTGAGCAGATGTGTCTTTAATTCTAACAAGTCATCTTTACCATGGGCTACATGTTTACCACTACAAGGAATATACAAATACATTCAGCCCATCCTCATTCCTTCCTCAGGAAATTCAACAGAAGAATTAAAAGGGAAGGTATTATAGATGATAATCACAGTTTCATTGACAATTTTATATAAGCACATAATGTGTTGTAATCATAATCACCTCCCATTACTTCTCTTGGTTCTTTCCCTTTTTCTGAACCCCTTCTCTTCCAAACAAGTCCCTTTTTTACTTTGATGTCTCTTTTGTTCTTGTGTGTGCATGTGACCTACTGAGTTTAATTAGTTACTTGAATGAGTAACTTACCACTGAAGAAAATGTCTCCCATTTCCCACAGTAACTGCAAATAATTTTAAGTTGTGTTTTTCTAGTTTATTAATAAGGTAAAATTCAGAGTTAAGAGTTTTTAATGTTTGTCAAATTGAAGTATAGATTTAGATTTCATATGGACGAAGGTCCATGAAAAAAAGAGCTTCCTCCTACCATAGTCAAGTGAGGCCATGTACAAACCCTCAGCAGAAGAATGGGAGAGAATGAGTTAAAGATGGATGCTGAAACCACCCAGAAGCTAACCATGGAAAGTGTTAGCACTTCAGGGCAGAAATTAAAAAGAGAGCATGGAGTGCTTACAGATCCAACTAGAACCTTATAAAGAACTGAATCATACAGAAGCACCTCTTGGCAGGAGTAAAAGCCCCACAAAATAGGAAAAAAGCAAGGAAGCAGTGCATACCTCTTTTTCCTTCTGCTACATGCTTACAGACCTTCTCCTGGCTGGACCCAGAGTTGTTAAGTCAGCTGGAAAGGGAGCCTAGTAAATGTCACTCACAGCTCAGTTATGCTGACCCAGAATCACCAGGATAGATACAAATGTATCTTCAATCTTATTGTAAATAGCAAGTAGCAAACAGAAAGATCCCCCATGCCATACACTGGTCTTACTGTTTTCCATATATTATGTCTGAATCCTAAAAATGACATTATGGGTAAGGACTATTATTCTCATTTACAGATAAGAAAACTGAAGCACATAAAGACTAAGCAACATAACCAGTAAGTGGGTAGAGCCAACATTAGATTCTAGGTGATCTGACTCCAGAGTTTGGTCTTCAAGATTAGGTTCTGCTATTTTGCCTCCACAACACATCTCTGATCATCTCTGAATATGAATCAATCTTGATGTTTCAGTGTCTCATCAAATATTTCTTGCTAATGAACTTGAAAAGTGTTTAAAAAGTAGATTTGCCACTACCATTCAAGGAAATAAAATCAAACACCATTTGGATTTTACATTCAATTCCCATATAGATTTAGGAGTTCTTGGATGGGTAGTGGAAAAACAATCAGAAAGCAGTCCATTGCAAAGAAGAAAACCAGTGATGGAAAGGAAAAGGCTGTGATTTAAAGCCCAGAGAGAGAAGTATTTTCACAAAGAACAACTGCTACCATCGCCTGGCCTCTGGAAATGCTAATGTTTTTGACTAGTAAAACTGCAAAGCTTCTCCAAGACCGTCCTTGGAAGAAGGAGAAAACTGAATAGCCATTTAACCTGAGAGTACAGAATGTAACCTGAGGTACAGAATGTGAGTTGGAAAGGAATCACGCATGAAGGACATATTCAAATCTGCAATGTCACTTGGGGGCTGCTGCAAGTCATCACAGCCTCCCTGGAAAATATAGAGAAAACACTAAGTTTTCCCTGGCTCATAATAAATCACTCAGAGCTACCACTCCCTGACTAAATCTTCTGGGGCACTCCCGCCTCTTCCTCTTGTTTCTTCATCTTTTCTTCTCTCATATTTCGTCTCTTACAAGGAATCAAAAGAGGCAAGGGTCAACATGGCCCTCTTGCCCCTGTTCTAATCCCAACTACCTAAGAAAATGCTGGATCATGTCACCCTTCTATTTGCACTCAAAATTTCTGTGTCATAAATCAATAAACAAGTATCCACCAAATATATAATTTTGTTTTATTCTTTAAAAATGTAGGTAGCCACCTAAAATAAATGCAGGTCTTAAGAATTATCAAAGACTCTCTTGCCTACTTTTACTTCCACTCTCCTTGACTAAGAATTCAAATTTCTTAAAGATTTATTTCTATCAGTAAAAGTGATTGACTAGATGCATATACTTAACACATCTGAAAACATTGCCTATTGGACCTGCATAACAAGATTATGATCTACTTAAGTAATTTTTTTTCCTGAGAATGGGGGTATAGCTCATAGGGTAGGGTTCCTGTCTATTACACAGGCCTGGGCTGGATCATCAGCATGAAATAAAACTGGCATGCTAATGCATGCCTGTGATCCCAGCACTCTGGAGGTCAAGACAGGAAAATCAGGAGTTCAAGGTCATTGTCAGCTACATAGAAATTATGAAGCCAGACTGGCTATATAAGACTTTCAAAAAAGGTTTATTTCTGTTTTTGATACCATGATTGGCTATAGAATTGGTAGTATGTGGCTATTATATGTTTGGAAATACAGTGTAGATAGAGAGGGTAAAGTAACTTCATAGTGGAGAGGGAGACCAGGGAGATCAGTCAGGTGATGAAAGTCAGCACCAAGGGTAATAATGGCAACTGGAGAGACGATCGGTGGAGAAAATATTTGCCATGCAAGCATGAGTACCTGAATTTGGACCCACAAAACCCACATAAGGCAGGATTCTGTAGCCCTGGCATCTGTAATTCCATCAGGCATAGGGTGATAAGGGAAGTGGAGACAGGAGAATTACCCAAAAGTTCACTGACCAGCAGCCTGGAGAATACAGTGGTGGACAACAAAATGAGAGACCCTGACTCAGAAGATGGGAGGTGAGGACCAACACCTGAATGTGTCCTCTGAACTCTACATGTGTATTGTGGCATGCATGCCCACAATCACATACAAGCACAGCATGTACCTCAATATGATATTATGAAAGTGATACTATATCTCTACTGTAATATCCCAGTACAAGCATGAGAAATTACACAAATCCTAGTTGAGGAATAGTCTTCAAAATACCTCACCAGAAATACTCAGTATGTCAAGGTCATCAGAAACCAAATTCTGAAAAACTGTCAAAACCAGAAGCCTAAAACAGCATAACAACTCAATGCAGTGTGCGACCCTAGATTAAATTATAGGTCATAAAAAGAAAATTAGGTGAAAATATAAGAAACCTGAGTAGTTATATAGCATAATGGTTATTAAATATTAACATTACATTAGTTCATTAGTAGTAACAGATAAAACATATTGATATAAAATGTTAGTAATGAGGAAAAATAGGTACAAAATATGTGAGGACTGTACTATTTTATATTTTTTGTAAATCCAAAAATTATTCTAGGGCTGGAGATATGACTCAATGGTTAAAACACGTATCTACAAAGCCTAATGACCCAGGTTGGACTCGCCAGTATCCACATGAAGCCAGATGTACAAAGTGGTGCATGCATCTGGAATTTGTTTGCAGTGGCTGGAAGCCCTGGCATGCCCATTCCATCTTTCTGTCTCTGTCTCTCTCTGCTTATAAATACAAACAATAATATAAAATATTCTAAACATGAAGTTTAATCTTTTAAAATGAAAAATATATAGAACAATATTTTTAAATATATGAAAAAATACATATGTAATGTTTTTTGTAAACCAGACATATTATTGTAGCAATGACAGTGCTAATGATTTCAGCTGTGTTTTGGTGATAATCTGGTAGTAGCTGGAAAATGGATCAGTGCTGTATTCACAAAGTTTCCTTGGCTTACATTTCTCCTGTCATATTCAAGGTTTCCATTATGTGAAAAATCATAAATTTTGAAATACAGAGCTCCTATAAAGGGTTTTAGTTATCATCAGATTAATTTCAGAACTTTAAGAAAGTTGTTCCTCCATCATTCTGTAACTCAAATTTTCATTGATTATCCTGTGCTTGTTACTATCCTAGGCATTAACACACAAAAATGAGTCCTCCCTCAGGTGAGAGCCTGCACAACAAAATAAAATTATTGGTTATCAAAGTCATGTGATATAGCAATCACTTTACCCACTTTATCTTATTTGGTCCTCATAAAAATCCAGGGCTCTCCCATTATTGCCAGAGTGTAGATCATTCAACCCTTAACTCTGTCCTGATACACATCCTATAGTGGAACAATTGGATTCATACTGTCCATACTCCTGGCTAGGTGTCAAGTCCTCAAGGACAATGGCTTGTGCATTGCTGTCGCTCTGACTTAATAAATATGAGACCTCCTCATTAGTGGAGTAAATGAAGGAAATTGAGCCAATATTCTCATTTGGAAGTAATAAAAATAGAAAGATAAAAATAAATGCATCAACTCTGAACCTAACTAACCCTGAAAAGACAAAAAGAAACTTCTGGTGCTCTGAATTCTAATGGCATTTGTTCAGCCTATGTAACAGCCTTGGTCTCTCCACATTCCCCTACTCACCTCTTGGTAGGAAGAATATCTCTGACAATTAATGTAGAGCCATTAGTCATTTATTGATAAAGAAACATTTCTGAGACATGCAACACTACAAAATTTCTCATGATATCTCAGAGCATCTCAGAGCACACTTAGATCTAGACAGCATAGGTCAGTCACTGATGATGATTTCTTTTTTAAAAACTTTTTTTTTAATTATTTATTTATTTATTTGAGAGCGACAGACACAGAGAGAAAGACAGATAGAGGGAGAGAGAGAATGGGCGCACCAGGGCTTCCAGCCTCTGCAAACGAACTCAGACGCGTGCGCCCCCTTGTGCATCTGGCTAACGTGGAACCTGGGGAACCGAGCCTCGAACCGGGGTCCTTAGGCTTCACAGGCAAGCGCTTAACTGCTAAGCCATCTCTCCAGCCCTAAAAACTTTTTATTTTATCTTATGAGAAAGAGAGAATGGATGCACCAGGGCCTTCAGCCGCTGCAAACAAACTCCAGGCACATGCACAACCTTGTGCATCTGGCTTACTTGGATCCTGGGGAATCAAACCTGGGTCCTTTGGCTTTGGAGGCAAGCACCTTAACTGCAAAGCCATCTCTACTTCTGCTGACTGTGATTTCTTGTGATCAAGGGCTGACAAAAACATGGAACATAGAAGGCTAATGTTGATACATGGCACAATGTTTTAGAGTCAACATTTTTTAAGTAGACATGTATTCGAAAATAATGATAAAAGGTACATCATAGAAAATCCATAAGCTAGTCCCACAGTTAGCTGTTGTTATAAAATACTATGTACTGATAAATTTGTATGTGCATACTGTATATACTTATGCTATAAAACTAGCAGCACCATGAATAATGCATTACTCTTCAGTATTACTGTACCACAACCTCACTAAGAAGTATTATTTATTTATTTATTTATTTATTTATTTATTTATTTATTTATTCAGCTCCATTACACTTTTACAGGACCACAGAAAACATGTGATTGATCATTAACCAAAAAGTCATGATGATGGTATTTATAAGATGGTACTGCTTACTCATCTCCTCAGCTCCCCAGATCTACCTCCCCAGCACACAACCAGCAAAGTGTTCTGCTATGCTTTCTACCATGTGTTAAGCTTGCCAGGCAGGATCTGGCTCTATAAATCCCAACTCAGGAGAGAGTCCTAGAAACCCTGCCTGCACATCTAAACTATGATCACTAATCCAACTTTTATTAACATCACAGCTGATTTTGATCTCCATCTGTCAACTCCTGTTGCTATCACTCTGTTAGTTCCAAAGTTGAAGGGGAAGAAATAGGAAGCTTTTCATTAGCCACTACACTCCTGCTAGACAAAAAAAATGCAGGAATTCTGGGCCTCAGGACTGACTAAATTCAAGAGCTCAGATCCTTCCAGAAGAATTCAGACTGTCAATCCCTCCATTCTGCTCATCTTTGCACAGATTCCTCTTAAGTGGGCTTCCTTCAGTGTGACAGTAGTTACTAGTTCCAGGTTTATAACTCAATGGGCTTAGCAACTAAAATAGAAAGCTGCTACTTTTAATTACATTGAAAAAAACCCTGAGATTTTCTGTGCTTCTTATAATTTAGGTGCTGTTTACCCTAGGACAATCACCATGACTTGGGTGGTGAGTGCTCTAATTAGCCAAGCCTGATACACACTTAGCCAAAGATAGGTTCAGCACCTATTGAATCACATGTAGTTAGAGCGTCAGAGTAGTGGGAGTACCCAAAGCAAAATAACAGAAACTAACCCCACAGCTTATACACAGAAGATGTGGAACTGAAAATGATGTGTTAGACCTCAAGTCTGTCCTTTCCCACCCCAGCAAGCCTCCCAAAGCTGCCAGCAATATACTCTACCACCTCAAGAAAAGAATACAGCTGACATGATAGAAAATATTTTTATTGCATTCTCAGCATTTGAAATTTAATTTAATTATAATTCATTTACTTTTAATGTTTACATATAATTATACAAATTAATGGGACAACACACAATGTGTCAATACATGTAAACATTGTACAATGTACAAATCATGCTAAATATCCCAATCTCCTCGACTTTGCATCACTTCTTTATAGTAAAAAAAAAAAAAAATCCTTTCCTCTAGTTGTCTGGAATTTATGGTATGTTATTGCTACTTCTACTCAGCCTACTGTGTAATTTCACACAAGAACTTCTTGCTCCTAACTGTAACTTTGTCCCCATTGATCACCCTTTCCCTTCCCTCTCTCCTTCATACTCTTACCCAGTCTCTGATAACTTTCACTCTCCTTTCAACTTCTATGAGAACAACTATTTTGTTTTACCTCTGTATGAAATAATGTACCCAGCTTACTTTACATAACATAACCCTCTTCAGTTCCATCCATGTTGTTGCAAATGACTTCAATTTATTCTTTCATGGATGGGTTGAACAGAATTCTTCTGTGTATATGTATCCCTTCTCTTCATCCATTCACCAGATAATGGGCATGTAGATCATTTCATGTCTGTTATGAAATAGTGCTGCATTAAGCATACAAATATATATGACTCTTTGACCTACTAATTGCATTTCCTCAATGGTAAGATTGCTAGATCATACCACAACTCTGTTTTTAATTTTTTGAGGAATCTACATACCCTTTCCATAATTTCTTGATTCATATTCTTGCCAACACTTGCTATATTCAGTCCTTTGCATAAGAGCTCTTATTGCTGGGGTGAGGTAATATTTTTACTACCTGATAACTACTGATGATGAGCAATGGCTGGACATTTGGATATCTTCTTTTTAGAAATGCTTAATTAAGATATTTATGTGAGAGCTGAAAAAATGACAGAAACTCAAGAAGGTTCAGGATCATACAGGTAAAAAGATTTCTTACCATTGAACATGTCACTCTCTGCCTTTCAGAAAGAATCACTCTCTAAATACTGAATGGACAGAAGCTCACTGCTTTTTTGGACCAACTCAGGTGGTGTAACAGAACTGTTCTAAAATGAAGTAAATCATATTCATATCTTTTCTTTGTTTTTCTAGCTTTCACCTTTGTTGCAGTTTGGTTTGCATTGCTGATAGAAATCACCCAACCAAGATCAGCTTATAGGAAAAATGTTCATTTTGACTTACAGGCTCGAGGGGAAACTCCATGATGTCAGTGGAAAATGATGGCATGAGCAGAGGGTGGACATCACCCCCTGGCCCACATAAGGAGGACAACAGGAACAAGTGAGTGTGCCAAACACTGGCAAGGGGAAACCGGCTATAACACCCATAAGCCCACTCCCAACAATACACCACCTCCAGGAAGCTCTAATTTCCAATTGCCATCAGCTGGGGAATCTAGTATCCAGAATATCTAAATTTAAGGGGGCACCTGAATCAAACCACCACATTCTGCCCCTGGACCCCATAAACTAATAATCATCCATGATGTAAAATACTATGCATTCAGTCCAAATTTTAAAGTCCCCATGTTTTTTTTTAAATCAATCTAAATTATGTGCATACATCCCCATAATCAAGGCCTTTTAACTGAGCCATAAAACCAAAAAAGTAACCTTAAAAAACCATAATGGCACAGAATAACCATTCACACTGCAAAAGATGGCATTGGGCATAGCAAAGAAATATTCAACCAATACATGATCTAAACAGGGCAAACACCAAACTCTGTAGCTCCAAGTTCACTAACTCTAGCCAGTGACAAGTCTCTAAATCCAATAATCCTAACCAACAAGACTCTGGAGTTCCAATTCCGCCCCTCAAGCTAAGCTACTCACAGTCCTGGAAAACTTCATCTGAGTTGGCAGCTTTCCTAAGCAGCCATCTCCTGGTCCTAGCAGCTCTACTGGCTCACCACTGCAACGCAAGGTTCATCCTCATGGCCCCATGGGGTCTCCATGCAGGCATCCAGCAAACCTGCTTCACACTGCCCATGGCCATTTCCAAAACACAAGACTGTGTTGCAAACTCAATGACCCCCCTCTTTGCTGCATTTCTTATATTCCACAACACCATGTAGGGTGACAATTTGTTAGCCAGAAGGGAGGGGAGCAGACTTTGAAGAACAGGACACTCCTTGAGCACTCAGGCCCCTTCAAAAGAGTCTACATTCTTCCTGTTGCCCCAGTGAAGGTCAGCTGGCCCAATCTCAAAAGTTGTAATCTCTCAATTACAGCTGAAGGGGCAGAAGTTCACCCAAAGATTTTTTTTTTTTTTTCTGTGCCATATCCCTCTGCTCACACCAATTCATTTCAACACAAAGTAACCCTGCAGTTTCTCAGGACATTGGCATAACAGCAAGCTTCTCACACAAACTGCTAGCCCAGTCTAAGCAAAGCTCTTTCTTACCCTCATAAGCCAAACTTCATAGTCCATAGTTCTTACTGCATTCAGGTCTTTCAACTCTGACCAGAATAGTCTGTCAAGCTATACTTACAGCACTGCAATGCATCTCTTAGGCCAAGGTTTCAGATCCTTCCACCTTCCTATTAAAAATCAGCACCAGGGCTGGAGAGGTGGCTTAGCGGTTAAGCGCTTGCCTGTGAAGCCTAAGGACCCCGGTTCGAGGCTCTGTTCCCCAGGTCCCACGTTAGCCAGATGCACAAGGGGGCACACGCGTCTGGAGTTCGTTTGCAGAGGCTGGAAGCCCTGGCGCGCCCATTCTCTCTCTCTCCCTCTATCTGTCTTTCTCTCTGTGTCTGTCACTCTCAAAATAAATAAATAAATTAAAAAAAAAATCAGCACCAAAGGTCCAAAGCCACACAGTCAAGTGTCTAGCAGCAATCCCACTTCTTGATACCACTTTACTGTTGCAGTCAGGTTCAAATTGCTGGTAGAAATCACCCAACCAAGAGCAGCTTGTGGGAAAAAGAGGTGTATTTTGGCTTACAAGCTCAAGGAGAAGCTCTATAATGGCAGGGGGAAATGATGGCATGAGCAGAAGGTGGACATCACCGCTGGGCCCATGTAAGGTAGACAACAGGAACAAGAGAGTTTGCCAAACACTGGCAAGGGGAAATTGGCAACAATACCTATAAACCCATCTCTAACAATACACTACATCCAGGAGGCTGTATTTCCAATTGCCATCAGCTGGGGAACACCTAAGCTTATGGAGGACACCTGAATTAAACCACCACATCCTTTATTCTGTATATTTGCTAGAAACTCTAAAGGGGATGGAAAGAATGTAGAAGTCAAAAGGTGAGGAGGAGTGATGTGAAACTCTGTCATCAAAGTATGAAAAAGTTGTTGCATTTATGACCTCACAGTGACTGTGGTAACATTCTCAAGACCAACTCAACACTGGGTCTATCAACATTAAATCATGAATGACTGATGAAGCTATGATGCCCTCATACCTCCCTGAAGGGGTGCAGGAAGTTAACGGTGGCTGTTGAAATGAAAGACATTTTATGTAGGGGTGTTGGCACTAGTAGGACCTAATTTCTCTGATAAATAACTCCCACCCATGCCCATGCAGACAACCCTCAGAGCATCACACTTCCACATAAGGAAAAAAAGAGAGATCAAAGCAGAAAAGGGACTAGTTGGAAAGAATGGGTAGGTTCAGCACAAAAGGCACTTTGTGGGAAATTAAGGAAGGTAAGGAGGGGGAATTATGATCAAAATACATCATATCCTTACATAAAAATTTTCAATAAAAATGCTTGGGGCACTTCCGGTCAAATGTTATCTTCCTAACCACGTGGCACCAAAGGGAAGGAAAGGCAAGACATTGAGGGTTCATTGGGTCTTCTAGGGGTGATCAGACTCCAATGAACCCCCAGTGGGAGGGCACGGAGGAGCAAAGCAGGAAATCTGCTGATTCCCATGCTCTCGGTAGCCCACCAGTCCCCCAGCCCCCTAAAGCAGCTGTGCTAGCCAGAGTCCCAGCCACAGGTTCCTCCTGCACTAACCACAGGCAAGGGGAACCAGGCCAGCTGGCCAGCATAGCTCCACATGAGCCTCCCAGCTATCATCCCACTCGCCACCTCCCCCCACCCCTGTGCGCAGACCCAGGCCAGCAGGATAGTGGTCCCCCAGGGGACCACCAGGACCAAACGTAATCCCACTTGCTACCATCTACAAGCCCTGTGTGCAGTCCCAGGCCAGCAGGCTAGCATTCTCCTGGGAACCGCCACATGTGAACACCATTCCACTTGCCATTGACCACCCCCCAACCCTATGCATGGACCCAGGCCTGCTGGTTAGCATCCCCCACCCAGGCATTCCCGCCAATACAGAGCCCCACATAAGAACTCCACCGCCCCGCACCTCAGTGTGTGGACGCAGGCCAGAAGGCTAGCATGCCTCCAGGGGACCTCCACACATAAACACCTTCCCAATGAACACCACCCCCACATCGTTATGCAGACCCAGGTCAGCAGGCTAGTGCTCCCCCAACTACCACTAGGGACCTCCACATGCCTCTGCCCCTCTGTGCATGGACGCAGGCCAGCAGAATAGGTCCCCCCTCCCTAGGTTCTCCCACCAGGGAGGACCTCCACACCACCCTGTATGTCACCTGACCCACAGCAGTCCCATTCCCCACCCTGCCCTGTCACAGGACCCAGCAGTCTGATCCAACCTCTGATATAGGGTTCCAAAGAACCCACTGTCCCATCCCTTCAACTTTCAGCATCATTAAACTACCACACATTCCCATTCTTCCCGACTCTTCAGCTCAGTCACAACACCAGTCTGCATTGCACCATTTCCCACCTAACCCCTGCCCCTTGGGCCACCTGACCACACAGTCCCATACCCTGAAACACAGAACAACAAGCCCCTTCATCAGGTCCCTAGGCCCCTCATAAGAGCCTCAAAGGCTCATTCTCTCTCAGCAGGTAGGCCCAATTGCCATCATAGGATGACCTGAAGCAAACATAAAAAGGAATAATCACTCAAGACACATCAAGGATAGACTAAAGCTCCCTCCTAAATTAAATAAGACTTCTACACTGTGATGGGCTGATCACAGCACCAAAGAAATAACATGAAAAATCAAATGCAAGTAAATCCAGTAAAATTGCCCAGTTCCTAACCAGTGTCTCTAATCAAAACATAGAAGAGACAATAGGATCAGAACCCCAAAATGAACATAAAAGTTATATAACCTTGACCAAGCAAATAGCAGAACTTTCAGAAAAGCAACAAAGGGCTGATAATTGTATGAATGCTGCCCTTTCTAGATTAGACCTAATAGCTAAGAACTAGAAAGGGTCCCAAAGATATGATCTGAAGAAGAGTGAAAAAAAGAGGACCTCAATAATGAACTAGATAAGCTCAATGAAGACATAAAGAAATGCAAGGATGTATTCCAAAAGCATTAAGAAAATCAGAAAATGGTGTGAAAAGGGAATTCAACAGAGGGTTAGAAACTATACATAAAAAAACAGTAGAGAAGGTTCAGCCATTTGGTCTGCCTTTTAGGAGGTAGAATTTTATGGTACCATTGCCGTTTGGGTCCAGATTAGTGTTTCCCACCCCTTCGATGACTTTACTAGACCCTTACAAGAAACACCTGAACCACAAGACACTGGAGAGGATAGGATCAAGACTAACCTAAATCTTCTACATCTTCCCTCCCTCCCTCTCCCCCTCAACCCTCTCTCTCTCTCCTCTCTAACTCTTGTATATTAGTTATGTTTTTCCTCATTTTCTTAGTGGGCACTGACCTGTAACCCCCACTACCAGCATGGGGCTATCAACCACAATGAGCTTTTGATCAGAAACCTACAAGGTTCCTAAAACAATGACAGACTTTCGTCAGAGTACTTGATGACCCACCAAAGGTCAGTGGTAAGACCCTATTGCTGAAGACTCCATACACAGCTAACATGTAAAATGGAACGGCAAGGCTGGAAGCCAGGAGAGAGTCAGTCCCCAGACAGTCAGCGTGTCTAGTGCCAGAAGGTGCTACATGGGTGACTGGGGGAAATGACCAGTATCTGTCCAAGCAACTCATGCTCTAACCTAATTAGCAACAAATAACCTGGTGTTATGCCCACACAAGTGCAATTAGTGGCACACAGCCATGGTGGGGAACCAACTGC
Source organism: Jaculus jaculus (assembly GCF_020740685.1). NCBI lineage: Eukaryota > Metazoa > Chordata > Mammalia > Rodentia > Dipodidae > Jaculus > Jaculus jaculus. The sequence goes on from NC_059113.1 coordinate 74,107,434, forward strand.
TCTTGATTTGGCTAACTGATCCCCTCAGTGGTACGAGACCCATAGCTGGAGCTGGGAAACAAGTCAGAACCATATCCAAACATAAGCCCACTCTCCAATATCAAGCTAACATTAATCATGGGGTACAAGAGGGCCTACACCTATTAAACTCTCTATCAAAAAAGTAAGTGGGGCTGGAGAAATGGCTTAGCTGTTAAGCGCTTGCCTGTGAAGCCTAAGGACCCCGGTTCAAGGCTCGGTTCCCCAGGTCCTACATTAGCCAGATGCACAAGGGGGCGCACGAGTCTGGAGTTCGTTTGCAGAGGCTGGAAGCCCTGGCGCGCCCATTCTCTCTCTCTCCCTCTGTCTTTCTCTCTGTGTCTGTCGCTCTCAAATAAATAAATAAAAATTTTTTTTAAAAAAGTGTTATCTCAATTTTACGGGTGCTAACTTACTCTCCATTGGAGAATCTGCTTCTCTTTTTCAGATAGATGCAGATCCTAAGGAGAGAGCTGCCCCATCATACCTCAAAAGGGGCCTGACTGAAACTAAAGAAAATTGGTGAAACAAGCAAGAGTGCTGTTTTCCTGATGAACCAGATACCAGCACAAAGGGGAAGGAGACCAAGACAGAGAAAAATCAACTCCTACCAAATCAGAGAGCCAGAGCCTCAGAGGCTCTCAACACCTCATCACTGAAGCAGACCAAAAATGAACCCAAAATGGCTCAGGGAAATTTTGCGGAAGAGGGAGTAGAAAGAATGTCAGAGTCATATGTTGGGTCATGATATGCAGAGACATTTATTGTACCAATAACTGTGGACTAACTCCACAATGCACGACCCATTTACATCAACAAGGAGGGTCCATTGGGAGGGGGTAGATCATGGATGAACCTAAACAAGGGTACCAAAATGCCTGTATTTGCTGAAAAGAAAACTAATAAATTAAATTTAAAAAAAAAGCAGTAGAAAATACAAACCAAATTGAACAAGCCCAAAACTCTATAGAAGCTCTCAAGAACAGAGTCAGCCATGTGCAGGATAGAAACTCAGAACTGGAAGACAAAACAGAAGAAACAGTTCCTGAGCCCAATAGTTTCAATAAGTTCAAAAAATTTGTGAATAGAACATGAGGGAACTGTGGGATACCCTTAAATGTCCCAACACTCAGATCATGGGAATACCATAAAGGGCAGAAATTCAGATCAAAGGCATGAAGAACACACTCAACAAAATTATCAAAGAAAACTTTTCCACTCTCTCAAAAGACCTATAAAGATAGAAGAAGTTAGCAAGGCATGGTGGCGCACATCTTTAATCCCAGCACTCATGAGGCAGAGGTAGGAGGATCACCATGAGTTCAAGGCCACACAGTTAATCACAGGTCAGCCTGGACCAGAGTGAGACACTAGCTCAAAAAGGGAAAAAGGAAAAAAAAGGTACAAGAAGCTAGCAGAACTCCAAACAGACAGGACCAAAGGAGAAATTCTCTAAGACATATTATTATTAAGACTCTAAACATAGATACCAAAGACAAAGTACTAGAAGCAGCTAGGGAGAAACAACATGTTACGTATAAAGGTAACCCCATTGGAAGTACTTCAGATTTCTCAGTGGAAACTCTGAAAGCCAGAAGGGCCTAGAGGGGAACACTGCAAAATCCAAGAACTTATGGCTTCCATGCCAAACTACCCAGCAAAAGTATCCTTCATAATAGATGGTGAAAGAAAACTTCCCACAATAAAACTCAACTTTAAAACTATATGAATACAAAGCCAAACCTGCAGAGAGTATTTCAGGGAGTTGCCACACAGAAAAATCAAATGACCAACCTCAAGTGCCTACAAGAAGCAGATCACAATAAACAAACTCAGAGAAGGCACAAAACACTTCAAAGTCCAAGAAAACACCAAACCACATAAATCACCACAATATGGCAGGGATTAAATTAAACCTCACAGTCATTTCCCTAAATATTAATGGCCTTAACTCACCCATCAAGAGACATAAGCTAAAAGGGTGGATCAGAAAATTAGACCCCTCAATCTGTTGTCTTCAAGAAACCCACCTCACCACTAATCACAAACACCTCCTCAGAGTTAAAGGGTAGAAAATGATATTTCAAGCAAATGGAAATAAGAAACAAGAAGGCATCACTTTACTAATATTGGAAAAAATAGACTTCAAACTAAAAGTAATCAAAAAAGGTCACTTCTTACTTATCAAGGGAATGATTCAACAAGAGGATACCACAATCAATACTTATGCACAAAGCACAGGTGCACCACAATTCATAAAACAAAACCTACTAGAAAACAAAACAGAAATAACCACCAACACAATCATAGAGGACTTCAGTACTCCACTTTTGGCAATAGATAGATCATCCAAACAGAAAATTGACAGGGAGTTGGGAGAGCTCAACAAAACCATCAATCAATTAGACCTAACATATCTATAGAATATTCAACCCAAAATCCACAGACTACACATTCTTATCAGCAGCCCATGGAACCTTCTCTAAAATAGATCATATACTGGGTCATAAATCCTGCCTCCACATATTTAGGAAGATCAACATAATTTCCTGCATGATATCATATCACAAAGCTATATTGCTAGAAATTAAAAACAAAAGATGCACCATGAGTCCCATCACCTCCTGGAAACTGAACAACATAGTTTTAAACAATAAATGGGTAGTGCAAAAAATAAAAAGTGAAATTTCAAGAAATGAATGACAATGAGAACATGTCATAACAAAACTTATGGAACACAATGAAGTCGGTCCTCAGGGGAAAATTCATAGCACTAAATGCCTTCATAACAAACACGGAGAGATCCCAAATCAATAGCCTAACCATCCACCCAAAGGCACTGGAAAAGCAAGAAGAAACCAACCCAAAAAGCTCCAGATGGAGAGAAATAATTAAGATTAGAGCAGAAATTAATGAATTGGAAATTAAGAAAATAGTTAAGAAAAATGATGAAAAAAAAGCTGGTTCTTTGGAAAAATAAACAAGATTGATATACCTCTGGCCAATTTTATCAAGCAGGAACAAAAAGACACTTCCAATTAACAAAATTAGGAATGAAAAAGGAGAGATCACAACAAACATAAGTAAAATTAGGAAAATCATAAGCTCATATTTGAAAAACCTCTACTCCACAAAACCTGATAATATGGAGGAAATGGATGAATTCCTGGACACACACCACCTACTAAAGCTAAACAGAGCAGATTAATCTCCTAAACAAACCTATCGCACCCACCTCCCCAAAAAGAAGAGTCCAGGACTAGATGGCTTCTCTGCTGAATTCTATCAAACTTTCATGGAAGAACTGAAACCAATTTTCTCACTCTGTGCCACACAATCTGAGAACAGGGAAAGTTCCCCAACTCCTCCTATGAAGCTGCTATCACCTTAATACCAGGCAGGATGCAATAAGAAAAGAAAACTATGGGCCTATTTCACTGATGAACTTAGATGCAAAATTCCTGAACAAAATCCCCACAAACCAAATTCAACAACACATCAAAGTATTATTCACCTTGATCAAGTAAGCTTCATCCCAGGAACTCAGAGTGGTTCAACATACGGAAATCTGTCAATGTAATATACCACATAAATAAGCTTAAGCACAAAAACTACATGATCATTTTGCTAAATGCAGAAAAGGCCTTTGACAATTATAACATCACTTCATGATCAAAACAGTGGAGAAAATAGATATGGATAGTTTATAGCTCAACATAAGAAAGGCTATATATAAAGCTCCTAAAGCCCAAGTAATACTCAGTGGGGAAAGAATGAAGAAATTCCCATTGAGATCACAAATAAAACAGGGGAGTCCACTCTCACCTCTGCTCTTCAACATAGTACTGCAAGTACTAGCTCAAGAAATAAGATAGGATAAAGAAATAAAAGGTACACAAATTGGAAAGGAAGACCTTAAGTTAGCCCTATTTGCACACGACATGATTCTATACACAAGCAACCCAAGAACCTCTATCTCAAAACTCTTAAATGCAATTAACTCCTTCAGCAAAGTAGCAGGATACAAAATCAATGTACAAAAATCAGTAGTTTTTCTATATGAAAATAACAAAGATACAGAGAAAGAAATAGCAACATTGTCCCATGTTCAATAGCAACAAAAAATAAAATACCTTGGAATAACATTAACCAAGGATGTGAAAGACCTATACAGTGAAAACATAAAAACACTAAAGAAAGAAATTTAGGAGGACTTGAAGGAATGGAAAGACCTCTCAGGCTCCTAGAGAGGCAGAATTAACATGGTGAAAATGGCAATCTTACCAAAGGCAATATACAGATTAAATGCAATATCAATAAAAATTCCAACATTTTTCTTCACAGAGATAGAAAAATAATGATCTAAAAATTCATATGGAATGTCAGAAGGCCTCAGATATCCAAGCATATCCTCAGCAAAAGAAACTCTGGAGGCATCACCATACCTGATCTAAAGCTATATTACAAAGCCATAGTAATAAAAATAACATGATACTGGCATAAAAATGGGATTATAAACTTATGGAACAGAAGAAAAGACCCAGACTTTGGGGTAAGTAACTACAGCTACTTGATATTTGACAAAGGCCTTAATCAGTCTGGGCAGGAAAAAGGACAGTATCTTCAACAAATGGTGCTGGAAAACTGGATAACCATATGCAGAAAAATGAAACTCGATCCACACATCTCACCATGCACAGAAATCAAGTCCAAATGGTTCAAAGACCTCAGTATAAGATCAGAAACTTGACTACTACTGGTAGAAAAATAGGAGGTACTTTCCATGATATGGGAATGGGAAAAGTCTTACTGAACAAAACTCCAGTAGCTCGGGAACTTAAACAATCACTCAACCATTGTGATCTTCTGAAGCTGAAAAGTTTCTTCACAGGCAAACATTCAACAAGCAGAACCAATAGACTCCCCATAGAATGGAAGAAAATGTTGGCTGGCTATACAGAGGCCTAATTACTAGAATCTACAAAGAAGTCAAAAACCCAAACAATAAAAATTCAAACAACCCACTCACAAAATGGGGCAAAGAATCAGACAGGGAGTTCTCAGAGCAAGAAATACAAATGGCAAACACACACTTTAAAAAAAGTTCATCATCCCTATTCATCATGGAAAGTCAAATTAAAACAACTATGAAGCTGGGTGTGGTGGCACACGCCTTTAATCCCAGCACTCGGGAGGCAGAGGTAGGAGGATTGCCATGAGTTCAAGGCCACCCTGAGACTACAGAGTTAATTCCAGGTCAGCCTGGACCAGAGTGAGACCCTACCTCGAAAAACCAAAAAAAAAAAAAAAAACTATGAAATTCCACCTTACCCCAATAAGGATAAAAAACACTTAAAAAATCAAATAAAAACAATTGCTGGCAAAGGCATGGGGAAATATGAACCCTCATTTATTGTTGATGGGAATGTAAGATGGTACAAGCACTGTGGAAAGCAGTATGGAAACTCCTAAAAAGGCCAACTATAGAGTTACCAACAGACCCAGTAATTCCTTTACTGGGAATTTCCCCTAAAAGCTCCATGCCTCAGTTCAGAGAGATTTGCTCAACCATGTTTGTAGTTGCTCAATTCATAATAGCTAAGAGCTGGAATCAAACCAGATGTTCATCATTAGACAAACTGATAACAAAGATGTGGTATATCTACATGATGGAATTCTACACAGCAGTTAGGAAAAATGACACAATGAAACTTGAAGAAAAATGATTGAGGGCTGGAGAGATGGCTTAGTGGTTAAGCGCTTGCCTGTGAAGCCTAAGGACCCCGGTTCAAGGCTCGGTTCCCCAGGTCCCACGTTAGCCAGATGCACAAGGGGGCGCATGCGTCTGGAGTTCGTTTGCAGTGGCTAGAAGCCCTGGCGCGCCCATTCTATCTCTCTCCCTCCATCTGTCTTTCTCCCTGTGTCTGTCGCTCTCAAATAAATAAATAAAAAATGAACAAAAAAAATTTTTAAAAAATAGAAAAATGATTGAACCTGGAACAGATCACTCTCAGTGAACTCGATCACAGAAAGACACACCAAAGATTAGTTGGAAGTCCCTACTGCTGAAGACTACCTATACTGTTGATACAGAACATGGAGTGACCTGACTGGAATCTTCAAGAGAGCCAGTCCCCAGTCAGTTAAAATCTCCAAACCTCAGCTCAAAGATATTTTCTCAATCATGTTTATAGCTGCTCAATTCATAATAGATAAGAGCTGGAATCAACCCAGATTTCTATCATTTGATGAATGGATAACTAAGATGTGGTATACCTTCATGATGGAATTCTATGCATCTGTAAGGAAAAATGACACAATGAAATTTGAAGAAAAATGGTCAAACTTGGAAGAGATCATTCTTAACAAATTCACCCTATCACAGAAAGATAATTGTCACATGGTCTTGCTCATCTGTGGGTTCTAACCTGAATCTGCCCATGATGTTGACCTATCTAATAAACATTGGGAGGACTGGCCAATACGGATGGTAGAGTAGGAGGGCAGGGTAAGGGTGGGTGAGGATACCAAAAACTAGACCCAAATGGAATTGGTACCATAAATTCCTACATCCTGAAAGACATACTAAAAAGTCAAACCTTCAGGTGTTTAGAGAGAATACCTAATTCACAGGGGCCTGGAGAGGGTATGCTAAAGACTATCCTCAATCTTCTCCTGTTTCTCTTTCTCTCTTATAGTACCTATACTTTTCTTTCTTCTTCTCCCTTGGTATTGTAACACCCAATACCAGCATGTGGGCAGCATCCACAATGAGCTGTTTACCAGAGAGCCCTACAAGGTTCCCCAAAAGACAGAATTCTGTCGGGGTACTTGGTGACCCACCAAAGGTTAATGGTAAGACCCTACTGCCAAAGACACCATATGCTATTGAGATGGAACATGGAGCAACCTGGCTGGAAACTCGAAGAGATTCAACCCCCAAACAGTTACTTTGTCTAGTGCCAGAAGGTGTTACATGAGAGTCTAGGGGGAAATGAACATCTGTCTAAGCAACTCATGATCTAAGCTACTCAATAGCAATAAACCTGACATGATGCTCACACAAGTGCAATAGTGGCACACAGCCAAGGTGGGTTACCAACTGGTCTTGATTTGGCTAACGGATCTGCTCAGTGTAACAGAACCCATAGCTGGAGCAGGGGAACAACTCAGAACCATATCCAAAAATGAGCCTGCTCTCCATTATCAAGCTCCCACCAATCATGGGCTACAAGAGGGCCTACACCTATTAAATTCTTTCTAAAATAATAATGGTTATCCCATTTAACTGCTGCTGACTTCACTCTCCATTGGAGAATTTGTTTCTTTTCTAGATGGATGCATATCCTGAGAAGAGAATCAGCCCATCGCACCTCAGCAAGGCCCCATTGAAACCAAGAGTAATTGGGGAAATGAGCAAGAGTACTGTTTTCTTGGTGCACCTGGTACCAGCAAAAGGTGAAGGAAATAGACACAGAGAACACTCAGCTCCTACCTAACCAGATATCCAGAGACAAAGAAGCTCTCCAGACCTCATCACTGAAGTAAATCTAAAACGAGCCCAACAGGGCTCAGGGAAATTTACAGAATTGGGGGTAGAAAGATTGTTAGAGCCAAATGTTGGGACATTGTGCACAGAGACATTGCCTGTTCCCCATAACAGATGACTAACCCCCACAATGTACGACCAACATTCCCCAACAAAGAGGGTCCCTGTGAATGGGGGAGAACAGGGAGGAGGCTAATGATGGCACCAACATGGTTGTATACACACTATATACAAAACTAGTAAAAAGAAAAAAAAATGCATGGGGCTTTTTTCCTGAAACTTGCCATATTACCCTCACTACCCAGTGAGATTCAAATTAAATTTTAATTCAAATTCAAATTAAATGCATCTAATTTCATATTGTTTTCATTTAAATTTTTTTCATTTAAATCAGAGGCAATTCATCACAGAATCCTGTACTCCCTTCCCCCATTTAAGTTCCAGATTGCCTCCTGTCAGCTTGTGCTCAGATGCAGCCATACACCTGACCATGGAAGGATGCATACTTCCCTGCTGTCATCTGCTGGGTGAGGCACATGAGCACTGTTTAGTGATAGTTCCTTGTCCTAAAGGCAAAGCATCTCCTCAGCTGCTTATTTTCAGTATACAATCACCTCTCTCAGCAGGACAAAAAAGGTGTTGGCCCCTCTTCTTCAGACCACATACACTACACGTAAGCATGCTCTAAAGAGATCTCTGCCAGCTACTGAATGCTGTCTCTAGCTACTTTGCTGCTCCATAAATAAAGAAGGTGGTGCTACTTGGTAGCTAAACAGAGATCAAGGCACATGTGTCCCCTTTTCTCAGAATCCCCCAACCCCTGGACTAAGATGGCCACTGGAAGATATATAGGGAAAAACCAAGATCCTTGTCAATGGTTGATGTCATTCCTTTCCAAATCTATCGCCCCCATCACAAAGGCCTTTAGCAAAGGATGAAGGGAAACGAGGTGAGGGAAGGAAAGGAAAAAAGAGAAGAATGGTGAAGAAGGAAGAAGGAGGAGAGAGAGAAGGAGGGGGGAGAAGAAGGAGGGGGGAAAGAAAGAATCAGAGAAATAAATCAAGAGGAAAGAGAGGCAGGAAGGAAAGGAAGAAGAGAGAGGCAGGCAGGGAGGGGGGAGTGGTCTAAAGCAAGCCCCAGAACATAGACACATTAATAATTTTTGTCAAGGTCTCCCTATCTTGGTGTGCTTTCAGTAGTTTATAAAGCTCAGATACATTTCCCAAGCTCTGCCTATGCCTTTGCCTCCAGCCGGAAAAGGTACAATCCTCTTCACAGAGCTGTAACCCGTTTGCCAGACTGCACCTTAAATGAGCCTTTTTTCCGCCCAGGCTCCCTGAAAGGGTGTAATGACAAGTCCAGCAACTGTTACTGTTGCACAAGCGCCTGCAAGATGTGAGAAGACCTGAACACCCACAAAACTCACAGACTTATAAAGAATGCACAAAGGAGTTTTATTTTCAGTTACAATTTCTTAAACTCCTTTTTTATGATTTGCCCCAGCACAGAGCAGTCTTTGTACCCATGGACCTCCTTAAATGTTTATGTCCCGAAAGACACAGAGGTGTGAAAAATGTGACCTATGTTTTTGATAAATTCATATTACAAGACACAGCCTGGAAAATGAAAACCAACTGAAATCCCTTCTTCCTCTAATGTTTCTTTCATGTCAAAGGTTAGTCTGGCTTATTCAACAACTCAAACTTCAACCCTCAAAAAATAATCAATCTATCCATGTGGTATCAACAGCTAAGATTTTAGAAGGATGAAGAGAAAGTCTTTAGAAAAATAACTCAGGGTTAGCATCAAGAGAAGAGTTCACAGTTTTACTAGCCCAGGAATAAATTATTACAAGCCGAGTAACTGATTCAACATGCCTGCCTGCTAACTCCCCCATGACCCACCAGGAACATTTTAAAGTGAGCACTTTTGACATAAACTCTCAGAACACAATAAAATCTTGAGTATTTACCCCATAAAATAAAACTGTCGAGAATGTAACAGCCAAAAAATAAATTCATCTCTTTTCTAGGAAAAGTGTAATAATTAGACCTACATTTTAAGCCAATAACAAATCCTAACCACAGATTAACCATTGAATAGAACATAAATTATTGTAATAAATTCATGATTTGTTCTTTATTTTCAGGTTAGTAAAACCAAGTATTTCACTGGAGAATTTGGGGGAGTGTTTTTTTATTTTTTTTTTTTTATTAATTAGTTTTGTATTCAGCAGATACAGTCAGACTCACCCGTGACCTGCCCCCTCCCCTTGGCCCCTCTTTGTTGAAGTATATGGGTCATGCATTTTGGAGTTAGCCCACAGTTATGGGTAGGAGAAATGTCTCTGCATATCATGATCCAATATGTGGCTTTGACATTCTTTCCACCCCCTCTTCTGAAAAATTTCCCTGAGCCATATTGTGCTCATTTTTGGTCTGCTTCAGTGATGAGGTGTTGGAGGCCTCTGGGTATCTGGCTCTCTGATTTGGTAGGAGTTGATTTTTCTGTGTTGATCTCCTTCACCCTTGTGCAGATACCTGGTTCACCAGGAAAACAGCACCCTTGCTTGTTTCACCAAAAAAATCCAACCCAAAGAGCTCCAGAAGAAACTAAGAGTGTTTTTTTTTTTTAAGTGTGCATATGCATGTGGTGTGTATACCTGTATGGGGGGATGAATGTGTGTGTGCATATGTATGCTTGTAAATGTAGAGGCCAGAGGTCAATGTCTTCAAATAATTTTATTTTATTATTTATTTGTGAGAGAGAAAAAGAATGGGCACCTCTGGGCTTCTAGCCACTGCAAATGAACTTCAGATGCATGCGCCACCATGTGTATCTGGCTTATATGGGTTCTGGGGAATTGAACCCATGTCTTAAGCTTTGCAAGCAAGCACCTTAACCCTAAGCCATCTCACCAAACCTCATATTACTTCTTGAACAGGATCTAGCACTGAACCTAGAGCTCACCAATTTAGCTAGACTAGCTAGCCAGCAGAGTCTAAGGCTACCCCTGTCTGCATTTCCCTATCCATGGGATTACAGGAGGAAATTACCATACGTGGTTATTCCTGGTTTCTGGTAATCTGAATTCAGGTCCTCATGCTTGTGCCATCCACTTCTCCATCTCTCCAACCCTAAAATTTAGCTCTTAATAGCAGAAACTGAAGTATCCATTATCTCTGTCTCCACCCTGGAAAAAAACTGAAAGGTTTCTGTGTGGTTAGCTTACATACGAAGAATTGCTAACCTGTGAGTGAACATAAGAAGGTCAAAAAACTTACCACCACAGTGCTCTTACTGAAGCTACCTATGAACAAAATCTGTCTCTATAACTCTATGAATTCCTGGTCTATGGTAAAATAAAAATGAATAACTAACATATAGTAAGCATTTAATATATGCAGGCATTGTTTAAAGCACTGGCAGAAATTAACTCAAATATTAATGACATATTTTCTAAGATTTGAAAGAAAAATCCGAACCAACAGAAACTATGGGGTAATGAAAACATTCTTATTTGTTTGAATGGCTAAACCATAGAATAATGTTCTTTTTTACTTCAATTGACATTAGAGTTATTGTTAGATTCACATATTAAACACATGTATAGTTTCTTTAAACCTTTTCCAAGTTATATTTCCTACCTAGGAAACAGGGGTAAATACCACTTCCCTTCCCCATAGTGATGTTGCAAAGATCCTTCCTAAATATCACGTGCATTCATACAATGGTCAACAGTCATGTGGATTCAGCCAGTAGTGGGACCAGGACACCCCTGAAACATTTCAAGTTGCTTATCTTATCTCATATTCTTTCTCCTTTCTCCTCCCAAATATTTTTATTATTCTGTTTGCCAATCACTGCTTCTCCACCCAGCATTATCCAACTTATAGTTCCCTGCCCTCTCTTTTAATTTTTTTAAATAAGCATTTATTAACTTTTTAGAATTTTTTATAATTAGCATTTTAATATATGAACATACAATAATTTGATCATGTTCCCTTCCCTTTATCCTTTTTGGTCCCCTTCCCCTCCCCGTTCCCTGAGGACAATCCTCTTTCATGATAGTCCTTCCTCTGATTTGTTGACTCATTCCTTTTGCTCTCCTTTGTTCTCCATTTCAAAATGAACCATGCTGGTTTTGTTGGGGCCCTGGTAACTACTGTGGAGTCATTTAATCAGTGATTAAATAAGTTCATATCAGGGGACAGTAAACCAAAGTGCATTTACACACCATATGGTTCTCACATTCTTTCTGTCCCCTCTTCCACAATGTTCCCTAAGCATTAGAGGGTGTGGTAGAACTCTCCTTAGTGTTGAGCTTTCACCAACCTCTTATTTTCTGCTTTGCCAAATATTGAGTTTCCTTCATGTCAAGCGCCATATGGCTAGCAATGAGCAGCACTCACTCATACTCTTTCCATAACAAGTTCTTCAGTGTTCCCTGAGCCCTGGCTGGTGCAAAAGAGGCAACTGACTTTTCTCAGCTTGTCATTTTGATGAGTCTTGGGTCTCCCCATCCTACACCATCTTAAGTCTTGTCCATCCTCTGTTGATATCATGATGCACACTAAGTGCCTATGACACACTTGACACCTCTTCTCCGTTATTTAATCCTCTAACAATTCTAAAGTTAGTTAATAGTGTTTCTATGTGCCAGTCATAGTGGTACACTCCTGAAATCCCAGCACTCAGGAGTGAGAAGAGGGGGAATCATGAATTCAAGGTCAGCATGAACTTGAGTGTCTGTCTATAAATAAATAATAAATAAACAAATAGTATCCCATTAGACACATGCAGACTAGAAAGACTAACTTATACTAATGGTAAAATCATGCACTGGGGCTGGAGAGATGGCTTAGCAGTTAAGCGCTTGCCTGTGAAGCCTAAGGACCCTGGTTCGAGGCTCGATTCCCCAGGACCCACGTTAGCCAGATGCACAAGGGGGCACATGCGTCTGGAGTTCATTTGCAGTGGCTGGAGGCCCTGGTGCACCCATTCTCTCCCCCCCCCCCCCCGCCGTCTCTGTCTCTGTCACTGTCAAATAAATAAATAAAAATAAACCAAAAAGAGCTTGAAAAAAAATTTACAAAAAAAAAATCATGCATTGCTTTCAGCTATGTTGAACCATCCTGAACTTAAAGGCTTTTCCTACACAAATGGATCCCTAATATAAGTTAAAATCCATGTGGTTGCCTAAGCTCTTTAAGGTCCAGCTCTGATGAATCCTCATGTAAAGCATTGTAAATGCTTAGCTAATGAGATTGACTTGAATTGGCAAAAGTGGTATGAAGTCCTCTAAGAGGGTTAGTCTTTAAATACAAAATTATCCAAAACATCTCTAAAAGAACTGTGAACTACCAGATGCTGTCAGAACAGGAACATCAGAGAGAAATGTTCATGTATGCGTGAAGACACTGACGAAAAACTATGGGAACTGGAATGCTGATAGAACAGACAACTGCCAGAGATCCCACTCAAAAGATCTGACTTACTCTGTAAAATGTTATTCATCCAAAATCTAACTTCCATGGAGTTTATGTCGAGAAAAGTGGAAAAGACTAGTAGGATATTTCCTGCTACTACTGACACATTCCAAAGCATATCCTCTCCTTTGAACCCTAGAGGTCCAAATCATCTGAGGCAAAGCTTTGAAGATCTCTTTAAAAAAACCACTTCCTCATCAAGTGTATCTTGTTTTTAATGCATGTGAGTGAGAGAGAGTGAGCATGTTTCATGTGTTCAGGAGGACATGGAGGCCAGAGGACAACCTTAGGTATCTTTCAAGAATGCCAGCCTCCTCCTTTGAGATGTTCTTTCACAGTCCTCGAGTTAGAAGGGCAGGATAGCAATCCCCAGAGTGCCTCCTGTCTCTAACTCCTCAGTGTTGCAATTACAGGCACATGCCACCATATATGGCATTTTAAGTGGGTTCTGGGGATCAAACTCAGTTCATTCTGCTTCTGAGGAAAGGATTTTACCAAATGAGCTACTTCCCTGTTATGGAGTCCGGTGTTGCACAAGTAAGACTATCGACTCACAGAATGTGAGGCAAAGTTTTATTAGGTAAAAAAGAAAGAAAAGAGTAAAGAATGTCTGGTATATCAGGTCTGCACCTCAGACTCTCAGAGTGTAACCCTGAACTGTTCAGAGTATCAGTTTTTATTGGGAATAATCACATGATGTTAGTAAAAAAAAAACAGGAGTTAAACCCTAAATCGCAATTTACATGTGACAGAGCCATAAAAGTAGGAAAAAAAATGGAACTTGTAACAGATCTGTTGGTCAGGTACAGGAAGCACCACCTGGAGGGTGGTGTTACTAGGAGTCCTGCTTATCTTAGGGAGTTTGCTCCACAATGCAGGCCCCAGGAAGTGCTATCCATCTCAGCAGAGCATCTTGTTTACCTCCCATTAGCAGAGACTCCTGTTTGACTACCATCAGCAGAGCATCCTACAAGGAAGTGACTTCTATATTTCTCTAGACTAGGTATAAAGAAATGTAGAGAAATACAACATTTTGCTCTCTTTATATCCCAGCCCCTCATTAAGTAAATTCTAAAATAATTGTAGCAGACAGATTCATGTTCACTGAAATGAACTTCCATATCAGGCACAGTGATGGAGGAAGGGATATTTATTGAAGCTTACAGATCCAAGGGAACTTCCATAATGGCAGAAGAAACTGTCCTGCCTTCAAAGGTCCAAGTAGAGAGAGAAAAGCAAGAGCCAAAAATCCACACAGCACAGCACACTTCAGGAACTCCAGCTAGACAATCTTTAGATTGAAATCTCAAACCCACCACACACCTTAAGATCCACCCAGTAGCACTGCCTCCATCCAGGTGGCTGCAGATCCAAACTACAAGCTTACGAAACACTGAATATATTGGGGCCATATATTCAAAGTGCCACAATAATTCTTTATCCTTTTTCTAGAAGTTCTGATCCACATGAAAAGAAGGTGGAACAATGCCTGGACACATCTCAGTTACCATGCACCCAGCTCTTAGCACAGAACCATCAAGGAGTACAATCAATTACATGCCTAGAGTCACACACCATCTTCATCCCTGGCATGCCTAGCCCTACAACTGCATCACAGAACTGCCAGAAGGAAGGAGGGCTTTAACTGGAGCCTGCCACTCAGGACCATGCCTCTGAAAGAAAATGCCTACCCAACACCTTTGCAAGCAGACTCCCTGGCAGTGTTTTCATGATAATGGTTTCTATCACCATGGCCCTTACTGCTTCTTAACAACAAGTCCATTAGAACCTGTGAACAAGTTAGCAGCTAAAAGCTTTTAGCTCCTCCCTGCAGTCCTGATCAGTGGTGCACATGAGTCTTTTTGTTTCTCTGATTCTGGGAAGGAGGCAGCTGGAGTGTGGCCTGCCCCATCCATCCTTCAACAGCCTGTTCTCCTGCTTTTCAGGGGTCAGAGACAGCACTGCAGCTGCCAGATCCATGCTCAGGGACAGACTGAAGGATCGTTTCCACAGAAGGGGAGGTTAATAAACAGCAGAGCCACAGGCCTCTTCCTCTCTTTCCTCTCCTTGCTCTCTTGTGCCAGAGGACTGCCCTCAGTTTTATAACACCTTCAGTCACCAAACAATTAGGCCTGCTGCCATGGAACCCAACACCCTGAGTCCCAGAGAATGCTAGCATAATTCAGCTGGGGGCTGGCGAGGAAGCAGGCATGACATCTTACAGAGAGAAAGGTTGGACACTAAACCACTCACAAATTTTCTCAAATACTTCCAAAGTAATTAAATATATTTATTCTCAAGCCAAAACATTTGTACACAACAGCACATCAGACAAGAATCTTATTTACTTTAAAGAATTGCTATAATATCATATTAAACCAAACCCTTCAGAAATACAAATACATAAGATAACAATATATAACATAATGATATATAATGAATGTATTATTGGAAAAACATGTAACCACAAATATTTTAAAATATATATTCATGTATATCTATGTATTATTTGTATCCTGAATTTATGCTCTTTATATTCATGTATTTATATATGAATCTATACATAACAAATATGTATATAAAATGTTTTGTTTAGCTAGATATTTTATGGAAGATAGATCAATATAGATGTATAATCAGTGAAAAATAGACCAAATAATGTATTTATATAAAAATATTTTAGACATAAATATGGATGTTTCCTAAAACAAAAATTGGTATATATATGTACCCTAAATAAGACCTGTGAAATTTCTCCCACTCCTCATTCTCTTTTTGTTATAGACAAAGAAGAAAGTGTCAACTACAGAAGTTCCACTGTTGGGGGTGCAGAGATGGCTCAGCAGTTAAAGTCACTGGCTTGCAGAATTTCCACAGCTAGCAAAATGTCTGGCTCTGCTATTAGTTCAACAGCTTGAAAACCTGGAAGTGCCTTCACTATTGAAGTAGACTTCTCGTTTCCATGAGGAAGAGGAAAGAATAATAAACAAATCTTCATTCCTGAGAATTGACTGAAATATCCGTTTTCCTATGTGGATTTCATAGTTCAAGGTAACCAATCTAAGGCAAAGACTAAAATGAAGAGAAAGACAAGTTTCAATAAGGCTGGGAACACAGCTTGGTGGAGTACCTGCCTGTTTTGTACAAGGCCTTAGGTTAAGATGACCAATATTTTTTAAAAAAGGCTTGGCAGGTATCACATACTTATTATTCCAATGTTCAAGTGGCTGAGGCAAGAAAACAAAGCCAACCTTGGCTACATAGCAAGTTATAGGCCAGTCTAGGCTATGAGACCAGTCAATAAATAAATAAATGAATTTTAAATAAAGCTAAAACCAGTGCTAACATATAGCCATAGCTTTAACAAAGGAAGCCCATGTGTTTCAACAATGCATATGAGCAGAACCAACTCAAAGAACCCTCGGCAACAATGCAAAGTTCTTACTCAAAATTATTCTTATTCATCTTCTTATTTGTATTAATTCACTTCCACTCACGTAAATCCATGACAGTATTTGAGGCAGAATCTATTTCCACTTTATGGAAGCCCCTGAGTGAAGCAGGACAGCACCCAGTTAACAAACTGCTACCTTTTTGCCCTAACAGCCAGGCCTTTACACTTGCAGCTAGACCATCACACTCACAACCAGACCTTCACACTCACAGCCAGGCATTCACACTCACAACTAGGACTTCACACTCCCAGCCAGGCATTTACACTCACAACCAGGACTTTACGCTCAGTCAGGCATTCACACTCACAGCCAGATCTTGCCACTCACAACCAGGACTTCACACTTGCAGCTAGGCCATCACACTCACAGCCAGGCCTTCCCACTCACAACCATGACTTCACACTTGCAGCTAGGCCAGCACACTCAACCAGACCTCTCACAACTGGATCATTACTGTCCTCCCACATTCTCTGTATGCAGCAGAAAACAAATACATTGCTATCTGGCACTTTGTCTAACTTGTAAAACCAATCCATCAAGCATTCAAAATAAACAATGCTATGGTTTATGTATACAACTTGTATTATTTATGGCAATTCTGAAAAAGGAAAGGCAGAGAAAGGGGAAATATTTTCTTCTGGCATTTCAAAGCAGCTTCTGACATACCAAGTTATTGCACATTAAAAAAATCAACGGCCTCAGTAAATTCTATTCCCCTGAGGAACTGCCACAATTACATGCTACAAACACTGAAAAACAAAGAACTGTAATACTGCTGCCAAATACAAGGATGGTATCTGTCAGCCAGGGGTTAAGAGACTGATAGAGCTCTCTAATAGATTTACTTTTCATTCTGAACATGTTGCAAAATACCTTAGCAGCTCCAATAGGTGTGTTTAACATCTTATGCCATGGAAATAATTTTTGAATTTTAGTAAAAATGTTTACTGTTAATACTACACTCTTTTAATATGTAATCATATATCACCACTTATCTACAACTGTCTTATCAGAAACTGACATTCCCAAAGGGTCATTTACAAAGCACACATGTAGAATTTAATAGTATATTACCAACCATATGAATTACAAAATACCCATACATGCTACTTTAGACAGGGCAAAAGTATGTGTGGGTAAATCATATTAGAGCATGCACCTTAAACTACACTCATTCACACACATTTCATCAAGTCATTCATTTGCTCTACCTTTCCAGAGTTATTTTCTATTTTCTTAATTTTAGTGTTCAAGAAAAAAAGTATATGGCTAGCTGAACCAATCTTTGCTTAAATCTTTTTGTTGGTTTTTGTTGTTTTTTTCTATTAGCTTTTTATTGACAATCTCCATACAATGTAGTATGATCCTAATACCCTCCACCACCCTCTTTCTTCCCCCTCCCTAACCTTTTCCACTGGATCACTTCTTCTTTCCAACTAGTGTCTCTTCCATTTTAATGTTATCATTTCTTTGACCTCGTATTATGCAGGTAGCATCAGCTTCTGTGAGGTCATGACTGCACCAGTCACTTTGTGTCTGGAAGACAGTATTACAAAGCACTCCTTCCCTTCCTTCTTACCTTCTTTCTGCCACTTCTTCCAGAATGATCCCTGAGCCTTGGAGGTGTAATAGAGATGTCTCACTTAGTGCTGACCATTTCACGGTCATTTCTCAACATTTTGATGAGTTTTGTTTATAGATAAAAATCAAATAATAATCTAAATCTACATTGAGTATATCTTCATAATAAGGCAAACACAGACAAGAAAATTTAAATGTTAACAAACATTAAAAAGACAAAGTAGCTCCATTGTCAGGAAACTACATTTTTTTCACCGTGTGTATGTGGATGGATGGATGAATGGAAGGATAAGCATAATGTGTGTATGGGCATGGAAATACCATAGCAACATATATGTGAAGGTCTAAGGACAATGTTGGGGTGGTTTTCCTTTCCTTCTGCCTTGCTTAAGAAACAGTCTGCCTTGATTTTGCCACATGTGTTCCTGTAGCTGTTATATGAGCTTCTGCTTTGCCTCCCATTGTCATAGGTGATGGAATTATAGATGTATGAATGCTGGGGAAGCAAACTGTGACAAGCAGGCTTTTGAACAAGTGGGGTTTTTTATTGTTTTTTGTTTGTTTGTTTGTTTGTTTGTTTTGTTTTGTTGGTTTTTTGAGGCAGGGTCTCACTCTAGGCCAGGCTGACCTGTAATTCACTCTGTAGTCTCAGGGTGGCCTTGAACTCACAGTGATCCTCCTACCTCTACCTCCCGAGTCCTGCGATTAAAGGTATGTGCCACCACACCCAGCTTGAGCAAGTGTTTTTAACTACTAAGCCATTTCCCCAGCCCAGAAAGCTATATTTTTAGCTGTACATAACAGCAAAATACAGACACTGATTACTAGTCTAGGTGGAAAGATTAGAGCACAGTTTACTATTATAGGCCTTAAATTTTCATTATACATATGCATTAATTCTTCAAAAATGAAAATATATGTTAAATTGAATTTTTGGCTCTTCTTGACATTTTCAAACAATAATGATAGCTAGAACCCACAGAACCAAAAGAAGAACAAGGTGGTCATTGCCGTCTACCTCATACCTGCACTGATAGTTACTTAAAAGAGTAAACATAAGAGCTAGGGAGACAGCTCAGTAGGTAAACTGCTAGCCATGCAAGCATGAGGAACAGAATTTGAATCCCAGAAACCCATGTAAAAAGTTGGGGTGGTGCTGTAATCCTGTAATCCTAGTGCTAGTTAGATAGACAGGAAGATCTATAGATCTTGCTGGCTAGCTAGTCTTGGTAAATCAGTGAGCTCCAGATTCTATGAGATACCCTGCTTCAAAAACTAAAGTGTAGAAAGAATATAAAATGTCCAGCATCAAACTCTGACCTCCACATGGTCACATACACGTGCATGCACACCTACACACACGTGCCCACACAAGAACACATTAGGAAAAAAAAAAAGACTTTCAAATGTAGAAACTGTTATGAATAGCAAAAATATCAGGATTTCTAAAGGAAAACATGATTAAATACTCCAAATGCAAAGACAAGCAAATGAACACAGATGCCACTGTTCTGTGTTGGCTTTAACATCTGGCTCTCTGCTTAACATCAGTATATCTTCAGTGGTTAACATCTGGTTCTTTGTTCAACATCAGTATATCTTCAGTGGTGTTTGGATTGAAATCAATGTCTAAGAAGCTTTAATTATTGAGTGCACATTAACTAGTGAGTGCACAATCAGTGGCAAACAAACAGTTTGAAAATAATGAGACTTAGATGATAGACTGTTATGTTTTCTGGGCATCAATGAAGTGACACAAAAAAATCCTCAGAACAGACTTCAAACTTGAGTCAAACCTAAAGCAGTAGAGGAATATGTAAATATTGAAGACATAATCCTTGAGAAAAAAATGACATATTAAGACTTGTTACACTTTAATTTTATATTAAATTAAATAAATGGAAATGAATGTGTCCCAAAATTAAGGCAGGTTTCTGTCAAAGCACTTGATTATCAGCCCAAGATAAAAGGTAAGACCTTATTGCTGAAGACACCACCTTCTGCCAACACAAAACATGGAGAGATCTGGCTGAATCTGGAAGGAAACCAGTTCCCAGATGAATAGTCCATATAGTGCCCAAAGCATCACATGAGTTGCTGGGGAAAAATGGCCAAGAACTTTGTGAGCAAGCAGGAAATATAGCTATATGAAAGCAACCAACCTGACAAGATGTACACACCTGTGCAGTAGTGGCACATGGCCTAGGCATGTAACCAATGGCTTTCTGATTGGCTAAGAGATCCACTCAGTGTAAAGGAACCCATAGCTGGAACTGGAAACAGAGTCAGAATCCTATGAAGACCAAGATTATGGTCTCCAATGAGAAGCTTCCACTAGTTTGTGGCCAAAAGTGAGATTACACCCATCAAAACCTGTCTAAATTAACCATACTTATCCCCTTAAACCTATGCTGGTCTCACTCTCCATTGGAGAATCTGTTTTTCTTTCTCAGAAGGCAACAAGAACAAAGGACAGCCAAAATCTATCAACAAGACAAGATAGCAGATTCCCTGGCACATGAACCAAACCTTATTCATCAACCAGGGCCCAGGAGAACCCACAGAGGAACTGACAAGATGAGCAAGAATGCTGCTTCCACAGTGAACCTGACAACCTGCACCAGGGTGATGGAGAAAGACACTGAGGATACTGAAAAATGCACCAAAGCAGAAATCCAGAAGCTGCTGAGAGCTCAACACTAAAGTAGAATTAAGACGCACACATGATGGTTCAAGGAATTTGCATAAAAGGGGGCAGAAAGATTGTCAGAGGCACAGGGTGGGAGGGAATATCCAGAGGCATTGCCTCCCACACACAATGACTGACTGCTGCTCTCACAACTCATAACCCACAACCCCATAGTAAATACCAGCAATCCCACTCAGAAGGACCCTGCATGGAATGGGGGCAGAGAGGAGGGAAATGAAGATACCAACACATGATACGTCTATACATAGTTTCTACTTGAGAAAAAATATATTTTAAAAGTTTGGAAAATGTTTAAAAATGCACTTCAAATACCACTGGAGATCTTAGAAAGAAAAAAAATGTAGCTGAGAAGACACAAGCAAGCAAGTAACCATGTGCACTGTGACTTAAATAAAGATTTATAAACTTGTATTAAAGTGATAAATTCCATCAAAAAGTGAAACTTAGCCAGGTGTGGTGGCGCACGCCTTTAATCCCAGTACTCGGGAGGCAGAGGTAGGAGAATGGCTGTGAGTTCGAGGACACCCTGAGACTACATAGTGAATCCCAGATCAGCCTGAGCTAGAATAAGACCCTACCTTGAAAAAAAAAAAAAGTGAAACTTTGCAGTGACCTAACTCTCCCTTCTCTCACTCATGTTGTGACTATAAACTGCAGACTTGGAGATGATAAAAATGATCAAATTTAAATTTCCCCTGTGAGACACATATTTGAGTAACACTGCCTCATCCACAAAAAATGCAATGATGGACAAAAACTAAAGAATTCCAAATTCTCTTTGTTGCCACAGTGTTTTGAGTAGTGTAAATGGACTAAGGTTGCTTTTCAGTGAATCTGACATTTTTAATAGTATTTTTACATCTCTTCACTGACATCAGTTTGTAAAATTACAAAACTCTACAGTCTGTCAGAACATTTAGTAATTATGTAATTTATGAGCTTAAGAGGGTGGGAGTGAAGTTTAGTGGTTTTATTCCAAAAAAAAAAATTTTAAGCGCTACAATTGGTTGGATCTAGTGAAGGTTTCCATATTTTTATAAGAAAAAATGCTGGTTAATTCCTACATACAAAATGGATTTTTATTAAACATGACTAATGCTTAGTGAAAAGTTCAAAGGCTGGGAGTTTTAAAAGCAACAGTTCAACTCATTTGTTCCTGGAAAAGTCATTTTTAGAGTTAACCTTCAGGGCTATGCAGCAGCTGCGAAAGCAACTTATTTTATTACACAGTTAATAAGTGCCATATACTTTCCTTAAAAGAGTCAAAATGTTCCCTAAATACTGCAAATGACTGTCAGAGTAAAAGAGATGCAGAATTGTTTACAACCCAATTCAGACAACATTCAAAGCCACCTCTCAGCCAAATGCAAAATATAAATAAAAATAAATAAAAGGGCCTATAACATAGCCTTATTATAATTGAAGAAATTTAAGTAGAAAATTTATATTAAATTAATATTATTTATTTAAGGATAAATTTCCTGGATTTAATCATGCTTGCAGTTTTAGGGAAGACAATGTCCTTCCTCCCTGCCCCTTCAAGAGACATGGTGGAGTATTAGAGAGTAAAATGTCTGATGGGGACTGAGGATACAGGCCAGTTGGCAAAGTACTTGGCTTGAAAGCATGAAGGCCTGAGTTCAATTCCTAGAACACATGTGAAAAGTCCATCATGGTGATGCTCACTGTTGCAGTCCGGTTTGCCTTGCTGGTAGAAATCACCCAACCAAGAGCAGCTTCTGGGAAAAAGAGGTTTATTTTGGCTTACACGCTCGAGGGGAAGCTCCACAATAGCAGGGGAAAACGATGGCATGAGCAAAGCGTGGACATCACCACCTGGCCAACATAAGGTGGACCACAGCAACAGGAGGGTGTGCCAAACACTGGCAAGTGGAAACTGGCTTTAATACCCATAAGCCTGCCCCCAACAATACACTCCCTCCAGGAGGCATTAATTCCCAAATCTCCATCATCTGAGAACCTAGCATTCAGAACACCTAAATTTATGGGGGACACCTGAATCAAACCACCACACTCACTTATAATCCCTGCACTAGAGACATAAAGACAAGAGGATCCCTCAACTCAGTGACCAGTCTAAGATAATTGGTGAGCTCCAGGTCAAGAAAATGCCCTGTTTCAAAGTAACCAGCATTCCTTAAGATGATCCCCAAGACTCTCTTCTAGATAGATAGATAGATAGATAGATAGATAGATAGATAGATAGATAGATAGATAGATGACAGAGAAATACACACATATATATAATATATTATACCTATATATATGAATTCATATATATAAGTGTCATGATGTTTGCAACTTATTTTCAAATGCCTTTAATTAGTTATGAGTATATATCTATCCACAAAGATAAATAAATGTCTTAAGACATTAAAATTGGTAACTCTAGATTCAGGGTATACAAGTAAGTGTCCACTAAAGTATTATTTCACCTTTTTTAATTATTATATTTGGAGTTGAGAGAGGAGTCAAGCAAGATGTCTCAATGGGATACTGTTAGGAAGGAAAAAGCTCTACAGAGACCCTAAGCACAGCAGGAAGGAAAACATCACTACAAGCATAAAGTTATTTAATATTTGAATACACATGATGCATAAAATTAGTTGTTATAAGAGAAATCTAACATAGTTTCAGGATTTCCAGAAGATATAATTTCACTGCAGCATTACTAGTAAAAACAAAGATCATTTAAATAAAAAGAACACGTATATAAGATTCCACAATAAAGGAAATGTATTTTCTTACCACACAAGGGAAAGCTGCATAAATATGGCAATGTTCATTCCTTGGCTTTAAGACTCTCCATGCATTCTGCTACTTGTTTGGGCTCCCATACCTATAGATAGCTTCATTCATGTGATGCTTTATTTCAAGAAAAGACAGTGACCTTAAAGAGGGTCTTGCCAGCCATGGTGGCTCATGCCTTTAATCCCAGCACTCAAGAGACTGAGATAGGAGGATCACCATGAGTTCAAGTCCAGGCTGGGCTACACAGTGAGTTTCAGATTAGTCTGGGCTAGAGTGAGACCTTGTCTCAAACAAAAAAAAAAAAAAAAATCAAAAGAGGGCCTTGATTTTGTGAGAAAAAGAACCTTATTTCTATTTTTAGAGTACCTTACAAGTTATAATTATTTATGTAGGTTACAAATTTGCCATCTGCCTGTCAAAGTTTTCCTTTATATGTTAGGTCAAGCATTCTTTTACAACTATCTCTGATAGTCCTAAGGTGACTGAGATGTTTCTCCATATTCCCGTATTTATCCTACACCATTACCAACATTGATTTTTTTTTTTCTAAACAGACTTGAAATACTAAAATATGGGAGAAACTTGCTTTGCCATCAACACTCACAGCTGCCATGCACCAGTGTCTCAAGTCGAAACACTCAAACTCTTGTGGTTCCGCACTCTTCTTCTCTGACATCTAGGACACTGGCAAGTTGATTCCACTGCCAAACATATCCTAAATGTATCATTTTTCTCTCTATTTTCAGTATCACCTTCATTCAGACACTGCCTACCCTAACTTGGTTCTCACATTATGATAATATTTTAAAATATCATCTTAAAAGATAACATTTTACACATTATGATGAATATAGACACATAATCTTTATATCACCTTGGGAACACTAAAAAACTTAGGGTAATTGATATATTTGGTCAAATGTAATGTTCAAATCAAATTTTGGCTCTAAGCTGAATAAAATGAACTCAAAAACTAGAAAATCAGCAGGGCGTGGTGGTGCACGCCTTAAATCCCAGCAATCAGGAGGCAGAGGTAGGAGAATTACCGTGAGTTAGAAGCCACCCTGAGACTATATAGTTAATTCCAGGTCAGCCTGGTCCAGAGTGAGACCCTACCTCGAAAAACCAAAAAAAAAAAAAAAACTAGAAAATCAAATTAGCTATATGGTTCATAGTACTTATGACATAAAAATAATTTGAGAGTTAAAATTTTTTGGTTGGTATAGAAAATGTACATTAAATTTATGTGGACAATATTATGAAATGTAATAAACACAAATATCTTCAAAATAGTATTTCCAATAAATAATAGCAATGAGCTTCACTGAGATTTATATAATTTAAATAATTTATATAATCTACCAGGAAGTTCTTATTGCTGAAGGTACCACAGGTTGTGGTCACAGTCTATTGAGAAATCAAGCTGGAACTATGAATATAGCCAACTGGCTAGCTCTCATGGCTCAGAGGTTAAGGCACTTGCTTGTAAAGCCTATCAGCCTGGGTGTGATTCCCCAGTTCCCAAATAAAACCAGATGCAGAGGGTAGCACATGCATCTGGAGTTCATTTGCAGTGGCCAGAGGCCCTGGTACATCCATTCTCTCTGTGTATATCTCTCTTCTATCTCTCTCTGCCTGCAAATAAATAAATAAAATAAGTCATTAACAGTGTGAATAAGCAGTGAATATCCCACAAGCTACAAAATCAACCAGCAAGACAATATATTACACCAGTGCAATAGGGGCACATAAATTATGGGATTAATCAAGTGCTCTCTGATTGGATATGAGGCCTTCTCAGTGGGAAGGAATTCATGCCAATTACTGAAAGCTAAGTCAAAAATCTATAGCTTAGAAAATCTAAGACCATAGAGGGAAGCTTCCACTGTTCTTTGGCCAAATAGAGAGGTTACACCCACCAAAAGTCTAATTGTACATTTAACTACTTTGATCAATGCTTCTCTCATTCTTGGTTTAAAAAAACAAAAAAACTGCTTCAGTGTTGTATGTATGCCTTTAATCCCAGCACTTGGCAGAGGTAGGAAGATCCTGGTAAGTTTGAGGCCACCTTGAGATTTCATAGTGAATTCCAGGTCAGCCCAGTCTAGAGTGAAACTCTACCTCAGAAAAAGAAAAAAATTCTGCTTTAACAGCTGGTGGGGAATGTTGGAGAGAACATAGACCCATCATAATGATAAGAGAAAACTGACATGCAATGAGTCATCTCCATTACATCGCCAGGGCCCAGGAAACATTACACAGGGAGAGGCTATCGAAATACCAATGCTACTCTCATGGCTAGCCAGAGAATCTTCTCCAGGGAAATGGTGGTAGACATTGAAGAGATTCAAAACTCATCAAAGAAGAAAATAAGATGCTGCTAAGAGTTCAACACCAAAGTAGGCTTGGAACATGCCCTCCAAGGCTCAAGGAGCATTGCAGAAGAGGTGGCAGGGAAAAAAAATGTAAGAGCCACAGGAAGGGAAAGTGTACCATGAGGTATTTTCCTTCTTGCAGGAACTGACTGGAACAACCATAACTTCACAGTGACTAATGATACTCCACTGAAAAGACTCTCACAGGAATGGGTGTGGGGGAGAGGAGGTATAAGAGGATAACCTGATGGGAGTATGACTCCTTTGCAATATGTTCATATACTAAAATAAAAAAGTACCTAGAAAGTCTGTCAGTGATTGAAGGAGAAAATAAATTCTTTTATTTTTTTTTAAATAAAATCTATTGTAATGTGAAATGTGATGCAATGTGACCATGATGCAATGCAATAGTCTTACAAGGGTCTATTCTAATCCAAGGCTAAATTCTATTTAAACTTTAGAATTATTTTTGATAGGTTTTAAATGCTGAGTAAAGGGATGTCCTCCTGCCTTTCCTAAACTGGGGTATCAGTTGTTTCCTGCATTGGGACTCAAATTTATTAAGCAGTTATTCCCAGGGCTTTAGCTTTATTTAACAATAAGCTAATAAGGCTGGAGAAACTGCTCAGTGCTTACCTGCAAAGCATAACATCCCAGGTTCACTTCCCCAGTATCCATGGAAAGCCAAATGCACAAAGTGGCATATGCATCTGGAGTTCATTTACAGTGGCAAGAAGCCTGGGCACATCCATTTTCTCAGCCTGTCTCTCTTTCTCTCTCTCTTTCTCTCTCTCTCCTTCTGTCTCTCAGCTCTGCTTGGAAATAAATAAATATTTTAAAAATAAGAAAATAGTTTCATTCTCAAATTATATTTAAGTGTAAAATTAACTTATACCACCAAATTAGTACATTTTGTTGTGTTAAGTGTAGAATACTTGAAAGGGAACAAGAAAGTAATATTTCAAACTAAAATAAGAGCTGTAGAAGTCAATCTGACAACAATATACTATATGACTCCAACTGTATTTCATTTTGTAAAATGTAAAACTATAGAGACAGTACACAAGGGAATCAGTGGCTCACAGTAGGTTGGTGGGATAGGGATTGGTAGGCAGAACACAGGGGGCTTTCGTGGCAGTGAAATCATCCTATATACACATCATGCATGCACATAGAATGTACAATACAGAGAGAACCTTAATATAAATTATGGACTTCAGTTAATATTGAGTCATTGTTACACTGATTGTAAGAAGTATACCACTTAATAATAAATGGACAGATGTTGGATAGTTGGCTACCTGGGACCTGTGTGGTCTGCCAAAATTTTCTTTGCACCAATATTGTTCTAAATAAATAGTCTATTACTTTTAAAAGTGAAATTAAAATAAATATGTTAGCTAACTATAGGTTATAGACTGTATGTGGGTCCAGAGCTTTTAAGAATAAATAACAAATAACACTGACTTTGGTAGCTGATATGGTCTGAATGTGGCATCCACATATAAAATTCATATGTTGAAATTTGATCACAACTGGGACAGTATGAAGAAGTGGTTTCTGTGGGAAGTTATTTAATCATGAGTGCTGAGTTCTTATAAATAGGATTAGTGTACTTATAAGACAGGTTCCAGGTGCTGTATGTTTCTTCTAAACTCATTCCATGTGAAGACCTGGCAGAAGGCTCTGACTTTGAAGCACAGAACAATCTCTCACCAGATAGTAAATCTGCTAGCACATTATTATTGGGCTTCCCAGGCTACAGGACTATAAGCAATTTTTGTTGTTTACAAATTATCCAGCCTTAGCTATGGTGTTATAGTAGCTAGGCTGGACTGAGGCCATGGTTATATAGCAGCATATTATCCGGTACTGGTTTGAATTTCTCTGTTTCAGTTTTCATCAGTTCTTTTTAAGTGCTGCCATATAATCAGGTTACTGTAGGCCTCAAACAGCTTAGGGGAGAAAAGACTTGATTTTGGCTTACAGTTTCAGTAATAATGGGGAAGGCATGACAGGATTTAAAGAAAGCCAGTGTAACATCGTCACATCAGCAAGAGGAAGTAGAAGGCATGAGGACAGTGAGCATGGCCTGGCTACACCTCACGGCCCACCCCCCACCCCCCCCACACACACTGATATATTTCCTTTACCTGTTAAAGGTTTTACAAGCTTCCCAAGTAGCACCACTATGGTAAGGACTAACACTTAAGTTCAAACACATGATTCTATGGAGGCATTACATTCAAAGCACCACAGATGTAATAAATGACGCTGGCCCTGAGACCCTCAGATGCTGGAACTTTTTTGCATGTGTGGTATAATTGTGTGGTGTATGCACATATCACATATGTTCAGATATGCGTACTCAGTGCACATACAAACAGAGGCCAGAAAATAATGTCAGGTGCCCCACCCCATCTCTCATCCTTGTGTTTCCTTAAGAAAGTCTGGAGCTTGCCATTTTCATAAGCCCAGGGATTCTCAGGTCTCTGTTCCCCTCAGGCTAAGGTTATAGACATTGTGGCCATGCCTATATGTTTATCTGGGTGCTGGAGAATCCAGCTCAGACTCTCTCAGGCCTTCATGATTACTCAGGAGGTGCTCTATGAACTGAGCCATCTATCCAGACCCCCAAATTTTGAGATTTTTACCAGTGTCCTTATCCCAAGTACCCAGGCCTTCTATCTCTTACTGAATTTCATCTTCATCTTCCTGCATTTCCAGATTGATGAGAGGCATACACTGAGACTTAGCCTTCATAACAATCTCAGCCAACTCCTATAAGAAGTCAAGAGCAAGAAAGAGAAGAAGAGAGCGAGAGAATCTTCTATTCATTATTTTCCTTGAGACTCATGACTATTACAGTATTCATATTCAAATTTGGGCATCAATTTTGATTTTTGGTTTTCAGGCATCTTTATACTCTTATTTGATTTTGTTTTGTGATGTCTAAACTGCATTAAACAATATGATATGTCATGGGGGATTTTATGGTTAACTAGACTGGGATATGCAATTTCTCTTAGGGATGGAGTTTAATTAAGGTGCTGGGATGTTGTTCCAACCCACTTTAGTGCCTACTGGGAGCAACATGGATTCATGAGCAAGTGCTGGCTGGCAGAGGGAGAACAAACTCAGGCAGACATGAGAGGATTGCTCTTGACTGAGTGTAGGAGTATAGGAGACATAACCTGACAGACCTTGTTAAGGGTATCCTCAGGGAGTTTAATCAGGGCAATTCTTCCTCATAAGACACAGTTCTGGCCATGGCCCATCCTTAGAATAATTCTTGGCCTCTGTTGGCTAAACATCAGCCAACTGAAACCACGGTTACAAAATGTCCCTCCAGGGCTGGAGAGATGGCTTGGCGGTTAAGCGCTTGCCTGTGAAGCCTAAGGACCCCAGTTCAAGGCTTGGTTCCCCAGGTCCCACGTTAGCCAGATGCACAAGGGGGCGCACGCGTCTGGAGTTCGTTTGCAGAGGCTGGAAGCCCTGGCGTGCCCATTCTCTCTCTGTCACCCTCTATCTGTCTTTCTCTCTGTCTCTGTCGCTCTCAAATAAATAAATAATTTTTAAAAAATGCCCCTCCAGGAAAATAGCAGCCTTCCCTTAGAACCACTGGTTTAAAAGATCAAACATCTCAATAACAAAATTAATTCTTTTTGATATTTTATTTTTATTTATTTATTTGAAGGAGAGAAACAGGCAGGGAAAGAGAGAGAAGGAGACAGAAAAAGACAGAGAGAGAGAGAGCAGGCATGCCAGGGCCTCCAGCCACTGCAAATGAACTCCAGATGTGTGAGCCCCCTTATGCATCTGGCTTACGTGGGTCCTGAGGAGTTGAACCTGGGTCCTTTGGCTTTGGAGGCAAGCACCTGAACCTCTAAGCCATCTCTCCAGCCCCAAAAATTACTTCTTTCCTGCTCTTGGTATTTCCTTTAGGGAGAAGGGAGCCCTGATAAAGGAACATTCTTGGGCTCTTGCCAAAACTTTACTCTCTTCTCTCAAGAGAGGCACACAGACTTACTATCTGAATTTAAAAAAAAAAAAAAAAAAGTCATATGGGAGGTTCAGCTCATTTCCCCCTTTCCCTCTACCTGAAAGAGGCTGCTGCCTACAGAAAGCAGCAGGCATTCAGCACCATCTCCCCTTTCTGCAGGCAGCAATGTTAGCTGCGTCCCTGCCTTGCAGACCTTGGCCACATATATTCCTCAAAAACACTTTATTCCTGCTAAGCCTTCCCACCGTTCAACACAATCTCATTTCAAAAATGATCTTTATGAAATATGAAGATGGTACATTTATCATCTGTCTTCCCAACTTCATTTTCGCAGTCCATTCAGTCAAACAAAAGAGAAGTATAAATTATTGAGTTTCTTCAAAGCCAAGCAGCTACCACCCTCTTGCCCAAGAAAACTTGGATTTCCTATCTGATTTCTTTGCCCATTATGTGCATCTTGTTTTTAAACATTTTATCATTTAAATTGAGCCCACGTGTGTGTATGTGTGTGTGTGTGTGTGTGTGTGTGTGTGTGTGTGTGTGTATCTGTGTGTATTGAGACAAGAATCTTATGTAGACCAGGCTACCGACAAACTCACTGTGTAGTGGATGATGACCTTGAACTTCTGTCCCTCCTTCCTCCATTTCCCAAATAACATGATTACAGGCATGTGTTAACATACCCAATGTAAAGCCCATATTTTTTCACATTTTTTAAGGCAAGCCCAACAGACTGGCCTTTTTTTTTTTTTTTTTTTAATGCAACAGAACGAAGTGAGGGGGGACAGAGAGAGTATTGGCATGCCAGGGCCTCCAACCACTGCATTTGAACTCCAGACACATGCACCACCTTGTGCACATGTGAGACCTTGCTCATTGCATCACTGTGCATCTGGCTTATGTGAGACCTGAAGAGTTGAACATGGGTCCTTTAGGCTTTGCAGGCAAGCATCTTAACCACTAAGCCATCTCTCCAGCCCTCTTTTTTTAAACTTTTTTACTGACAATTTTCATACATGTATTATTGTACTTTAAATATAATCCACCCATTTCCTTCTCTTGTTCCCCTTACCCATCTTCATTCCACTGAACCCCTTCTACTTTCCAATTAGCCCCACTTGTATTTTAGGGTTTCCTATTGGTTGATTGATTGATTGATTTTTTTTTCCCTCCACCATCTATGATGGAATGTTGATGGGCCCAAGATTATGCAAGCTTGGACAGGTCATTGAAATACTTTGGGAAACATAATGACAGAATATTATCTAGCAAAACCCTCATTCTCTACCACTTTGCCTCAAATATTTGCCTCGTTTTCCTTCTGTCTATAGAATTCCTGAATCAGGTTAATCACTTTCTAAGGAATCTTCAATAAAATAAGTTTATCATTAAGGCTAATCTTTAAAGGCACATACATTAAAAATCCATTTCTAAAGAGAAGTTTATCTCTCATTCTTTTATTAGCAGTACATTTGTTGCCAGAAATACTTTCCACAAAGTTGTCTCAACCCAAAACTTCTGAGCTATTCAGTTGTTCAACTATTTGGGGTTTTGAAGGAAAAAAAAAAAACAGCATTTTTTCAGCTACTTTTTCCTCATAATTGCTAAATACATATATTTTAAGAGAAACTTAATCTGGCTACTTCTGGTTTGCTTCCATTGAAATCATTAAAATGTTTTTTAAGTCATGTGTTGTCCAGAAAACTTTTTAAAATTAACTTCTTTGCTTAAAAAATCTAAATTAGCTATAAGATCATGAGCCCTGATACCAAAAGTTTCATATTTAGAACAGAAGTGCAAGCCCCAAGTTGGAAATCAGTTTTAAATGCTGGGCATGACATAGAGGGACAATGTGGACTCCTTCCCCTGCTCACTGGGCCTTCTGTGGGAGCAACACTACAGGTGAGGTTACCAGAAGGTCTTCAAAACAAATCCTGTCTTTAGCAGTCAGTGGGAACTCCTGAAAATTCTAATTTCTGCCTTTAGTTATCTTTGCGCTAATCTCCCATGGTTTCTCCTCTAATGTCCTTAAAAAGAAAAATATGCTTTCAACTAAAGTTTAATTCATAAATAATGAGATAGATTGATTCCTTGTTTTTAATGTCTACTTCCCCTTCAAAACTAAGAAAATTGGGCTGAAGAGATGGCTCCACTGTTAAGGTATTTGCCTGCAAAGCCTAAGAACCTTGTTTCAATTCCCTAGTACCAATGTAAAGCTAGATGCACAAAGTGGAATATGTATCTGAAGTATGTTTGCATGACCAGAGGCCCTAGCATGCCCATTCTCTGCCTCTCTCTCTCTCTCTCTCTCTCTCTCTCTCTCTCTCTCTCTCTCTCTGTCTCTCTATCCCTCTCTCTCTCTTTCTTTCTGTCTCCTTGCAAATAAATAAATGAATAAAATATTTTTATTTAAAAAAATACTAAGAAAAGTGGGGCTGAAGAAATTTCTTAGTGGTTACAGGTGCCTACAAAGCCTCTCTGTTTGGGTTTGATTCTCCACATAAAACCAGATGCAAAAAGTGGTGCAAACTGGTGGCACACGCCTTTAATCCCAGCAATCAGGAGGCAGAGGTAGGAGGATCACCATGAGTTCAAGGCTACTCTGAGACTACATAGTGAATTCCAGGTCAGCCTGAGCTAGAGTGAGGCCCCACCTCAAAAAAAAAAAAAAAAAAAAAAAAAAGTGGTGCAAGTGTCTGAAGTTATTTGCAGTGGCAAGAGGCCATGGAGCCCCATACTCTCTAGCTCTCAAATAAGTAGGTAAATAAATATTTTTAACTAAGAAAATCACTTCAATTAAAAGAGAATAGGTCCTGATGCATTCAGTTCCTTCAGGTCATTTTTCCTCTTTCTAAACTATATTCCAAGTGCATAGTCTTGCTTCTGGTTCTACATGCCTGCACATTTCTGTCACTATGTCATAAATTATGAGAAAGCACGGATTTCCAAACACAAACTGAGGTATGAAGCTGCCACAAAGCACTGAGGGAGGAAATCAAAAAATACTCCTGGACTGTTTTCTGCCTTGTCTACTAAAGCTAAAAGGAAAATTAAAGGCTACTTCATTTCAGTGTAGGTTTCTCAGTGTCTTTCATAAGGAGGAGGTTTTCCTTTTTTGTTTCGTGAGCTAGTCAAAGCATTGACTATGTCATTAGAGCTCCTGATTTCAGTAGTAAAATCCATACACCTTTCATCTTCCCAGTTATACCAGCCAATATTTTTTTAATTCAAAGTTTACAGGGCTGAAGGGATTGCCCAGTGGTTAAGACACCTGCCTGCAAAATCTAACTACCCAGGTTCAATTCCCCAGTACTCATGTGCAGACAGATACACAAAGTGGCACACATCTGAAACTATACATATGCCTCTGCCTCCCTCTCTCTCTCTCTCTCTCTTCCTCCCTCCGTCTCTCAAATAAATAAGTAAAAAACTTTAAAGTTTCCTTAAAAATTTGTATAATCCCCTCCTACCACCCTCCACTGAAACCCTTCTTTCCTATTATTCCCTCCTCTATTTTAATGTTTTTGTTTTTGTTCTCATCCATCATCCATGATAACCTATTTATAGGCTTAATATTGTGCAAGTCTTATAAGGGTAAGGACAGCCACTGTGAGAATGAATGACCACTTTGTAAGTGGAAGATAGAATCCCCAAACATTTCTCTCCACCCTTTGGCCCTTATATTCTTTCCACCACCACTTTGCTGTGGTCCAAGCCATTGAAGAGTGTAGTAGAGATGCATCATTTAGAGCAGAATACTTCTCAGCACTTTGACAAGTTTTGAGCATCCTCAGCAGTAACATCCATCAGAAGAAATTTTTTCTAACCAAAACTGAGGAAATAACTAATATATGGGCATAAACAGAAGTAGTTAGAGGATAATTTGGAGGAAATAATATGTTAATATACTCAAGCACTAGTAGTAGCTTCTCCCCCAGTGCTTATGACCTTCCCAGCTATAGGCTTTTGACTAGGTTTTCATTATCAGTCATGAATTTCCTCCTCTGCTAGTTCTTTTCTCCTTCAGCTGGCTGCATAGCACTCTCTAACACTATGAACTCCCTATTCAATAGGGAGGATGCTTGCAGTTCAATTTCAGCTTGATTTTTCATGCCTTGCACCCAAAGCATGTAGTGTCTTCAGCAACAGGGTCTCAGCATCTAGTTCTGGTGGACAATCAAGACTCTTAACAATATCCTGTATTATTTGGGGGTCATCAAGGGCCTCCCTGACCAATATCTCACTGGGAGTTATCCAATCCCTGGCACTGACATTTTTCTATAACAACTTTTGGCTTCTACACATAGCATTATCAATCCCCACACAGAATGTCTGCCCCAAACTAGCTCTATTTTTAAATTTTATATATATATATATATATATATATATATATATATATATATTTTAATTAACAAAGAGGTAGGTTTCCATATAACTTATTCATAACATCTGTAGCTTTGATCAACCCTCCTCCCACCCTCTCCTCTCTTCCATTTACTGACTCTGGCCTCACTTGTACTATTCTATACCCAGGATTCCTCCCCTGTATTTACATATCTACTATCCCCTCCCCTTAAGCCCCTTCATTACTCATTTATTTATTACTGATATTTTGTGTTAGGAATCATACATTTGCCCAACTTCTGCACAATAATCTCAAAATAAACTATATGCTTTCTAAAGATAAGAAAGCTAAGAGCAACTGTTAAAAATATCTATGGGCTATAGATATGGCTCAGGAGAACAGCATGTGTATAGTATGCATGAGGCCCTGGGCTCAACCCCAGTGATGCCAAAAATAATAATAATATAAAATAAATGAACATTTTCTAAAACTACAATATATTTTCTTGAATCAGTATCTTAATGTGCAATTAAAAGAGACAATTCAGGAATATGGAGGTGGCTCAGCAGGTAAAATGCAAGCCTGACAACCTGAGTTCAGATCTCCATACAAGCATCTATAATTCCAACACACATGTGAGTGATGAGAGGCAGAGACAGGAAAATCTCAGAACTCATGGACTAGCTAGTCTGGCATATGCAGACTCTTTCTATAAACAAGGTGTAAGGCAATGACCAACATCTAGGTTATTTTCTGACCTCCATAACACACAATAGCATATACATGCCCACATTCACACATAAACACACACATAATTTTAAAAGACAGAGAATTCAAAAAAGTTACAGGTAGAAGAGGAAATTTATAGGTCTAGATTAAAGATACAACTTGATAAAAGGCCATATTACCAGTTTTCAGAGCTCTAGTTTTTGGTTTTTCTGAAGCATGGTCTAACTCAGCCCCAGGCTGACCTCAAACTCACTTTGTTGTCCAGAATGGCCTTTAACTCATAACAATCCTTCTACCTTAGCCTCAAAATCGCACTTAGTCAGAGCTCCAATTTTTGATGAAATAAGTTATAAATGTTCAAGAATACATCTAGTTTTTCTCATCTGCTAGCATTTAGCAGATCTTGCAACTTCTCAATTAAATAATATGATGTCAACATATCTTTGAGTACGCTTAGATGATTGTTACACATTCCTGTACAATTGTTTCTGGGCAGCATCCTGTGGGATCAAACTATTCTACATTGCTTTGTGGTGCCTTATCAGCCCACTAAAGCAGTGCTTTTAACTACTAATATCTAAACCACCATTCATCAAATGGCAATTTATTCATTGAGGTTAGTTTAGAGAAATGTCTTAACAGTCAGTGGTAGCACCAAATATAAAAGACACATTGACTTGGTTGACAGAAAATCCAACAGCAGCTCTGCTTTCAAGGCTTACTAATCTGCTATTTTTAAATTTTTAAGCAGCACAAAATTATCCTCATTTATTGCAACAGTTCATGTTTCTAAATTGACCATTGATTATGTCTCATTATTTCATCTATAATAATATAAATGACCCAATATAAATGTGTAATATAAATGACATGAAATATAGAAATTTATTAAGAATAGTAAAAACTGATCATCCAGGGTTCCATAAGCACTTATTAATTTATTTGCATAGCTCAGTGCCAACATTTGTAGAAAAATAATACATTGTTCAATAAAGAAACCAAAATCTGTTTCCTCTTTTGCATGAGTCATTATAAATGCCAACATACTACACCAGTACATGTACTTGGTGACTTTGCTCCAAGGTGGATGGCTTGGCAAATCCAAGCAAGAGTCACTGTATATTTTGGAGAAAAAAAAATAAACCACAAAAAAGACTTAAACTTCTTAGACATCATTCATGCAATAGCTAATATATTTTTAGTGCTTAAAGTTTAATGCCATGGCTCATATTGTGAAAGGTGTTATTGTAATCCAAGATTTCTAGAAGCTTTTAAATGACTGGATTTTAGAGAGGGGAGAATACATAGAACATTCATAGAATATCTTCATAAACTGAGTAAAAGGAAGTGAAATTGCTTGTAAAAGAACCAGACAAATCCTAGGAAGTGTCATGTCTAAGCAATTCTATTTGCTGCCAAGCATAAGTAGTATTAATCATATATCTCACTGAATTAAATATTTTTCCTAACAGTAATATCTTTGATGCTTGAGAAGTTGACAGCTTATTTTAGACTCTACCATCTTGTGTTTTGGGATCCAGAATATAATGATTGTTTTCCCATTAGTCATTTTTTCTTATCAACAATTTTCTCACAGATAAGAATTCTTCCATTAGGTTTATATGGCATTCAGTAACCCGATTCCAGATTTGGCATAGCTCACTTCAGCCTATATTTGGAAAAAAAAATTACTTATTTGAGAGAGAGAGGGGTAGAAGAGACAGATAGTGAGAGGCTGGGCATGCCAGGGCCTACAGCCACTGCAAACAAACTTCTGACGCATGTGCCACCTTGTGCATATGGCTTATGTGGGTACTGGGGAATTGCACCTAGGTCCTTAGTCTTCACAGGAAAGTGCCTTAACCACTAAGCCATCTCTCCCAACCCGCAACCTGTCTTTGATAAGATAGGTTATCTTTCCTCAAAACTGCCACATCATTCTGGCCATGGTAGCATGGGGATGATTCAGCATAAAGAAACAGAAAACATTCTGCACTGACTCACAAGCACCAGTCCAGTGAGAACACAATTATGACAAGGCAGACTTTTACTTGAAAAAATAGAAAAGCCATGTAATAATGTCTATGTTTTATGAACTCTCTATGAATCTTAGTGTTTATTTATTTTTCTTCTGAATTACAAAAACAAAGAAACAATGACCCTTTTCTATTACATTCATTTCAAAACAAGCAGGCTATATACAATCTTTTCTGTTGTTGTTGTTTTGATTTTATGAGGTAGGGCGTCACTCTAGCTCAGGCTGACCTGAAATTCACTATGTAGTCTCAGGGTAGCCTCAAACTCACAGGTGATCCTCCTACCTCTGCCTCTGGAGTGCTGGGATATACACTCGTGAATTTCATAGCTATTGGCTTTCTAGTCACAATAAACGTGACAGCACTAACAAGCCCACACAAAATTTGTATTTTCAAGAGGGTAGGCTCAGCCTCCCTCATCAGTGGACAGGCAGGGACAGCATCTGAGCATCAGAGGAGGAGCCTTAGTTTTTCCATCTGCATAGCCCATGGAAATCAAGAACTTGTCTACCAACAAATACTAGAAAAAAAAAAAAGAAAGAAAGAAATTAGCAAGAGGAAAAGAAAATAGGATAGCTTGACAACCTCTCAGAGAAAGCAGAGGGACTCTGAGATCATGCAACAAAAGCAGAAGGCAGCCAATGAGAAGAGATCGGTGCAGATGGGAGAAAAATGATGACTGACTCTTCAGAAAACCTGGGTGCTATTTCCAATGAGTGCATCATAAACTCTAAGATCAGAATTTCTCAGAGTGATTAATCACTACATGAGTTATAATTTATCCTTATAATATGGTCTATTTCAAATTTTACTTTTTAGCTTAGTGCGATGATTTAGAACCATTCTTTAATGAATAAAATGCTAACCATGTAAAAAAAATTGTATTTCCAAGAAGTCAGAGAAGATAAATATACAAGCAAATTAACTTTTCTTTATAGATCTAACAAACAAAAAGACTGGTTATAGCAACACTGAACTTGATTCCCCATGAAGTGGTGTCAGTTTTGGATAGAACTGAATTTATAATGGACAACAAAAGCAAAGTTGTACTGTACAATAGTATAACCTACGTGAGCTTTGGTTTTCCATATGGAAGTAACAGATCACCCAGTTGCAATTTGGCTAAGACTGAACCTGCTACTCAGGGTAAACCAGTTTGGCTGAAATCTGTAAATACTATAGAAAGCATCTCTTAAATCTCTCTGATAAAGCTTGACACACTTTTTCTCTAGGAAGAGTATTTAGATAGATCTTCCTTTCTCAATGTTCCTGTCTCACTTCTACCACATAGTATTTTCTGGGAGATATAACTATGCCTTTCAGATTTGCAGATGAGACAATGACTCGGTCAGTCATTAGACTCTTATGA
This sequence comes from Jaculus jaculus, assembly GCF_020740685.1. NCBI lineage: Eukaryota > Metazoa > Chordata > Mammalia > Rodentia > Dipodidae > Jaculus > Jaculus jaculus. The sequence goes on from NC_059113.1 coordinate 74,145,865, forward strand.
AGAGGCCAAAAATTAAAATTCAAAGAGGAAGAAAAGATAAGCAAAATGGCAAGCCCTCCTCTACATTTTCCTTGTGAACACATTATCATGAGGAAAGCATCTTTGAGAGTCTCATTCTACAATGCCAAGAATGATAGCTCTATTGAGTACCAAAGAACTCCTACATATTGAATAATATTCCCTCTACATAAATTATACTCCTAGGGAAATATTTTATAAGGTGTGGAACAAAATTCATATTCATGACCTTAAAATTTTACAATAGATTGATGGATAAACAATGTATTCTCAACATTAAACTTAAATAATCTCCTTCTACCCTCAAAGTTTAAAAACATGCATTGTCCAGTAAAAATCTGTCATTTTCATCCTTTGAAAGGATCTTGAAATTGAAACTATCTATGGCCAAGTATCATTTTCTAAAAATCTGTCCCCATGAGAATGAATTTATGAGTCCCACAGTTTTCCCACAAAGGGAAAATCCATGAAAAAGTTGTCCAAATAGGCAAGTATCCAACAGAATGTAGCCAAGACAACACTCTAGAGATAATTGCACAGGTTCAACTGCAGCTGTGCAGTAAGAATGGACATCAAGAAGCTCTCCAAAGGGTGTCTCCAGGAAAAACAAATTTGAAAAAAATGCTTTTATATCCTAAACCATTGGTTTATATTTAAATGTTATTTTTTTAAAAAAGCATAGGAAGGAGACTTAAAGTATTTGCATGTCTATGGTATTTCTACTTCTAAACAATTATTTTACACTATAATACCATATTTTTGACAGCTCTAGAATGTTCAAACAACAAAGCAAACAGTACCAATGTAAGACCAAAACACAGTACATCAGACACTTCCACGTTGTCTCTGCAGAATGCAACAATCACGATCTTACATGCATGAAGTAGTAGCACATGCACTGTCTATCTACTCGTCTGACGCTCTGGGTAACCCAGGGTAAAAATCACCAGGACCCTCCTTTGACAAACATGGAAATCAAAGCTCAAAATGGTTGACACATGTCTGATCACCAGCGTCATGAATAACAAGGCCACTTTGTTTGTGCAAGACAGTAGTATAAGCACTCCTCCCTTTCTGTGACTCTTACATTCTACCACCTCTTCTGCAAAGGTCCTAAGCCTTGGAGGGTATAACAGAGATGTCCCAGTTAGTGCTGAACCCTCCACTGTCACTTCTCAGTACTTGAGTTTCGAATCTCCCCAGTGCTCACTATTACCTGAAAAGTGAAATTTCTCTAATAAAAAGTGAGAGTAGCATTAATATACATAAGTATGTGGAGGGCAGTTTGGTGGGCATACTGTATGCATGTATGTATGTAGCCAGACAAAATAGTAGGTTCCCCTCAAGGGTTTATGATCTCCCCAGTCATGGGTTTTTGATTTTTTTTTTTTTTTTTTTTTTTTTTTTTTTAGTACCAGAAGGAATTCTCTCCCCTGCAGTAGGCCTGAAATTCAATAACAGAGCAGTTAGTTTCCCACATAACAGACATGCCAACATTGCACCAGTTGGCACACATGGCCTGGATGGTCAACTATAATGCTGTCAGACAGGAGGGAAGCCAAAATATATATATATATATATATATATATATATATATATATATATATATATATATATATATATATATGCTGATTAAATGAGTTTTCTTTCCCATTTGCTGTATTTACTATCTGGCAAAGTAAGCTTATTTGTAACTTATGACTCTTATTCCAAATTGTGGGATTTTGTGATTATTGTTGCCATATGAATATTGCTAGGATAGCAAGGAGGAAAGAGGTGTTATTTCTCATGAGGAAGCATCTCTAGTCCTCTTTCACTGGACTTTTTTCATGGAACTTTCTCATTGTAAGGACTCTGAGAGGATAAACCTCCAAGACTTGATGAAATCTATTGACACACAAGATACATGAAAAGAAAAGGAAGGCAATATTTCTCCTACTGAAAATTACAAGGGAAAAATACTGGTTAATGCAAACTCTTTGTACCAAGTCAGAGTTTGAAGAGCTTCTGCACATTTCTATTCATGTGACTAATTCAACTCCTGTAACTACATGTGCTTCAAGCACTATCTCAGGCTGGCCTTGAAACTCATGGGGATCCTCTTACCTCAGCCTCCAGAGTTCTGGAATTAAAGGTGTGCACCACCATGCCCAGTTCAATACAAAATTCTTTTCACTCATTTGTTCCTCAGTAGTGCAGAATGTTTAAAGAAAGTGGCTGTAACCATAAACTAAGAGAGAGCACCTCAAAAATAGCTGAATGATAATAAAATTTTGCACCATCTTTCCCCAGGAAAAATTTACATAGTATTTAATAAACCTCAGTATGTTTTTTTCTTCCCAATTTGCATCAAACTTATCTTTTATTTCTTCTTCTTATTATTATTATTATTATTTATTATTATTAATGTGTTTCATATGAATATATCATGTGTTGGTACCCTGTTTGCTCTCGTCTCTGTCCCCATTCCATGGGGGATGCTTCTCAGTACAATTGCAGATATTCCCCATAGGGTTATGGTTTATGGGTTGTGGGAGCAGTAGTCAGTTATTTTGGTGGGGAAGGGAATGCCTCTGGGCATGATGTCTCAACCTGTGGGTCTTGAAATCTTTCTGTCCCCTCTTCCACAAAATTCTTTGAGCCCCTGAGCCATGGGAGGTAAGTTTGAAGTCTACTTCAGTAAAGAGTTCTTAGGAGCCTCTGGATCTCTGCTTTGGTTATGCAACCTTTGCCTACTAGCAAGATGAATGTGGGAAAAATTCACAAGTCACATCTGACTCCAAAAAGCAGCACTTTTAAAAATTATTCCTGGAGCTAGAGATGGCTCAGTTGGTAAAGTGCTTCCATTGGAAGGATGAAAATCTGAGTTTGACCCCTAGAACCCACATAAAAAATGCTAAAACTGTCCCAGGGGCATGAGTGGCTTGTAATCCCAGTGCTGGGTAGGCAGACAGAAGGATCTCTGGGGCTTGCTAGCCAGTCCTTCTACCCTGCTTGGTAAGTTCCAGCTGAGGGAAAGACTCTTTCCCCATGACCATACCAAAGTTGTCCTCTCCTGCCCACGCACTTGCACATGTGCATACACACTCACACATACATATTTACCCACATGTATATGAACACACACACATGCAGTTTAAAAAAAAAAAGAATGATTCTTTTTACCAAGGCTCTGATTAGGATATCTCTGAAGATGTAATACAATATCCATCTGAAGTAATAATAACAATAATAATAATAATAATAATAATAATAATAATAATAATAGTGGATTGCAAGCCTAGATCCAATCATCTCTTTTTCTTTAAATTTTGTACAAAATAATGAGCTGCTATGAGATTGTCATTGATATATATAACTATACCTGGCTCTTATACATCCTTCCCCACCGCACCCAATTGCTAGTCCACTTCCTTCTTCCTGTCTGCTTGCTTGTCACATATATACATACATATAGTTAAATAAATAAAGGTTCTGCATATGAGAGAGAAAACATGCACTAGGTCTTCACCCATCCAATTACCTCTCTTGTCCCCCCCCCTTTGGACTTCTTTCTGCTACCCCACCCCACCCCCCTGGTTCCTTTCTACTTCCATGTCCCATTAAAATACCTTTAAAATGCATATACAGAAGTCAAGTAACACAGAAGAGTCATTGTGTTGGTGAAAGTTACTATTATACCACTCACTTTATTTCTCCCCATGTATTGCTATGATGTGATTTTGTGGGGTTTTCTGGTACATGTGGCCTTTATATTTACAGGGAATGGCAGAGTTGCTTTTCTGTTGTTTCACATGAAATTACATACCTGAAGAACAATATCTCTTCTCTCCATTTCTTCTTATAACCCAGCTACTATTATAAAGTGAGGGCTTAAGTTTACAGAGGAAAGCCTCTAGACCAAGCATTTCTTACTTCTTGTATGATACATATTGCACTGTGCTGACTTTTTAATATTTTTATTTTTTTGTTTATTTTTATTTATTTGAGAGCGACAGAGAAAGAGTGAGTGAGAGAGCGAATGGGCATGCCAGGGCTTCCGGCCACTGCAAACGAACTCAGACGCGTGCACTCCTTGTGCATCTGGCTAATGTGGGTCCTGGGGAATCAAGCTTTGAACCGGGGTCCTTAGGCTTCACAGGCAAGCGCTTAACCGCTAAGCCATCTCTCCAGCCCTGACTTTTTAAGCAACCATGTATGATGTCAAATTCAGGTAAAATTGCTATGATTTTCCCAAAGTGTATATAGCTTAAGTAGAACCTATCCAGGCACTATTTATACTAAGAGTTCTAACCTTAAATTGAATAAATTGTGCTCCAGTTCTTTTATTTTCCCCATCAGCCTCAATATGTTGGTGCTAAATTCCTAATTTCTATAAAATAATGAGCTTCTCCTTAGCTAAGCCTGGAAATGTAGGTCTAAACAATGACCTCCAGAGTGTCATTTGTCATGTAAAGGCCCAGCATGGAAATCATTTGACATGCTATTATAACTGAACTTAATAAAACTCACAAGTGGGCTTGAGAGATGCCTTAGAAGTTAAGACACTTGCCTGTAAAAACTAAAGACCCATGTTCAATCCCAGATTTCATGTAAGCCAGACACACGTGACACAAGCAGCTGCACATGCACACAGGCAGCACACACATCTGGAGTTCAATTACAGTGGCTGAGGCTCTGGCACATAATTCTCTCTCATAAAAAAAAAAAAAAAGGCCAGTCTTGCCTCAAAAAAAAAAAAAAAAAAAAACTCACAGGAGCAGCTCTGATTTAGCAGGCAAATAAAACATCAATAATAATATACCTGAACTTAAATTAATATTACAAAGTAAAGCCTTCCTTTAGGTATGCATCCTTCTGTTCTCATATATACCCCCCAGCAAATAATTGCTATACAAGATCTCAAGACCAAAATTATTTCCCCTTAGTTTTATGCAAATTTACAAATTTTGGTTTTGCTGGGTTTGTTATGCTGAAGAAATACTATGAAATGAGGGGAAGTGGAGGAAACTGTTCTTTTTAGTCTATTTCTCCAAGATTAATTCCAAAATCTCCTCATAAACTTTTTAAATAATGAAGTCAAGCCAAAAACCTATATTATTTTTAAATATAGAAATTAGACAGTGTTCTTAACTAATTCAAGCTAAAGCTAGAGAATAGACCAGCTTCCTCGTGTAAATTAAGGCCAAGTAGAAAATCTACTTTGGTGGAAAATCACCCCAAGATTTGAAAATACCAACCCAACTATATATTAAAGAGAATTAAAATTGCAAGTGTCCTAAGTTAATGTAAAAATAAACCTAAATTTTCCAAAAGTACAGTACTTTTCACTTATAAAATCAATTCCCTTTTGTAGTAGGTGGGACAAAGGCAGCACTGAGAAAGCAGCATTCTATTCATGGTCACAAGATTTCTCCCCAGCTGAGCTGCTCTTCTTCTCCTGCCTATCAAGAACACTTATTTGTGACTTACTTTAAAAACTGAAGACTGGAGAATACCATTTCTGGTGGCTCTGGAACTTTTTGGTACATTTACACTAAGAAGTTCTTTAAAACATTCAATATATGATGTGAAAATTCATAGAATAAAAATGGAGTCACTTCCTTTGAGTTCTAATGAAAATAATAATAAAGGAGGTAGGACATGAAGGAGGTGATCTCTTGCATGTGTCCTTGACAACAGTAGGCTACAAAAGGCCACCAGAAGGTCAAGCTTATATATAGTCTGAGACGCCCTTTCTCTCTCTCTCTCTCTTTTTTGACTCTCTGTCTCTCTTTGTTTTTTTCCCTCTTTCTCTCTCTCTCTCATACACACACACACACACACACACACACAAACATTTCTTCCAGGACTTCTGCCCAATAATATCTAGTTAATTCTTGACTATCACCATCCTTGTTAACAATGCTCATAGCCCAAGATTACTGTTCCAAAATATCCTATATATTCCTTTGCAGTTAGCCTTTAAAATTTTCCCCTTGCCTCAATTTCCTTGAATATACAGTTTACTCTGGCTTGTGTATTCCCATTGCAGTGCTCTGCTGATCCCAAATATTGTTATTCTTTCAGGAATTTTTCTCTGGCTGTTTGGGTTGACAATGAAATTGCAGACCAGCCTGCCTACTGCTTCTTAATTCTAATTCTATGTCGGATGAGGCAGTGGTTCAATAGCAAAATGTGTTTACTGATGACTGTGATGCTAAAAAAAAGCCTTCCCAAAATACAAGCATGACTGGAGAGGAGGAAGCCTTATACACCCAAGAGAGGTATAAAGGAGACAGTTGTGGCAGTAAAGAGGCCAGGAGAAACGTTCAAGAAAGGAAAGAGGAAGGTGAAGAGTGCAGACTAGTCAGCCACTGGGTATTTAAAAAATTGGAAACATGCTTGAAAATAAAGCAAGGATTATAAATATTAGGTCAGGAAGTTATATATTCAGCATTGCCAAAAACTGGGCACTTCCAGAAGCAAATATCTCAAATATGAATGGAGTTAGGATATTTTGCCTTGTATTAAGCTTCTTTCTTTTTCATTTATGTTAGCACATAGTGTTCCTTAAGAGACTGAAAAGGGCACACCATATGTATTTCATGAAAATGTGGCTCCTTTACTCTCAGCAACAGATACAATGTGGTATGAAATCAGGAGGGGGAAAAAAGTGCCTCCTTTGCTTTCAAGTACACTCTTCCAAGTTCAAGTCATTTCTGCAGTCACTCTGATGTGATGGCTAATAAGCTGTGAGGTCACATGGGCAGCTTTCACACCATTAACTTCCAGGACAGCACCTGACCCCACATCCTCATCTCCATCCCACCCAACTTCCATCCTACCCTACTCCTACCCCTATCTCCATCCCAACCACCACCACCACCCCAATCTCCCTCCAAACCCCTCTATCCCACCACACCTCCACCTCTATTCCCCTCCATCTCATCCTGGCCACAATCCTATCCATGCCTATCATCATGAATACCACCCACCCCACCTCCACCCCTACTCTCAATCCCATTCCACCCCACCCTTCATGGAACCCCACCTCAGCCTTTGTCCTGAGCACCCATCAAGTCTGACCTGGGTCCAGTGAAAAGGGTGTAGTGGGCAAATTCTAGGGCATCATCTAGCTGGTTAGCACTAAGTCTCAGGTTGATGCCCACACATTCACCCCAGTCTCAACTACAATACCACTGTCCTGGCTTCACTTTTAGGGTCTGCCTATCATAGTCTTCCCTGAGCCTGAGCCACCAGACATACACGGGAATAGTTGTCAGTACAATGTCACTTCTCACATTCCATCTAGACACCAGGCTATCTTGTGGAATAAGGCCCCAGATTCCTTGTCTTTTAATCATCCCTCATACTTGCTGACATTTGGCCAGGAAGGGAAGTCAGATCCTCAGCTTTAAGCAGTCATCCTGAGCCTTGGGTGACTCCCCTGCCTCCAGCCTCACTTAGGCTTCCCTTAGCTTCTTCCCAAGACAGAGACCCTCCAATTCTCAGGGACCATATGACATAAAGGCTTCAAAGAAACTTTCATTTCAGGGAGTTTGAAAAAATAAGAGTTTAATATTTTCATGTTATTTCATTACATATTGTCTACTTCCATACTCTCTGCTCCAAAGCATGTTTATAGTATCATAGAGGAGTCCTGGATCACTCTGAATGTTACTGATGCCATGTAATTCTCTTTGTCCATAAGGTAACTGTTGTAACTGTTGCAGTGAGCTTCTCATTGCTTGGATCAACACCCAACCAGAAACAGCTTATAGAAGAAAGAATTTAGTTCATGCTTACGAATTCCAGGGGGACACCATCAATGGTGGAAAAAAGCTGACTCCCTTCCAACAACCAGCACCACAAAACATCCAGTACCCAGGACAGTCAGAATGTAAACTGTTCTTTACACACTTAGTAGGGCTGGCCTGAAGATCTACCCCAGTAACACACCCCCTCAGCAGGGGTCTGCCTGCTAGGGACTTAACTAGGAAGTTCATTCCTCATCAAAAACACCTGAGTATGCTGGGCATGGTGTCACACACCTTTGATCCCAGCACTCGGGAGGCAGAGGTAGGAAGATTGTTATGAGTTCGAGGCCAGCCTGAGACTACATAGTGAATTCTAGATCAGCCTGGACTAGATCAAAACCCTGCCTTGAAAAACAAAAAACCCTGAGTTTATAGAGCTATACATTCAACCCACCACATTCCACCCCTTCCCCCATAGGCTTATGATCCTCTCACAGTGAAAATTGCATTTGCTCTAACTTCAAAGGTCCCCATAGTCTATATCAACCCTAACATTGTTCAAAAGTACCAAGTCTCATCTGAGATTTAATACTGTGTGTTAACTGTGAGTCTTTTAAAATCAAAATATTGTATATTTCCAACACATAATAGCACAGAGTAAACATTTCTATTATAAAGGGGCATAACAAGGACAGGCTGGACCAATACAAAAATCAACAAACATCAGGTAAACATCAAACATCTGAACTCAAGTCCAGCAACAATCCATGCTATCTGTTGCACAGTCCTCAATTCAGGTCTACACTGTAATCCATGCTGCAGCCTCACAGCTCCATACAATGGCCTTTTTTTACCTCCAAAACAGGGATGTCCCCTGCTTCACAATGCTGCAGTCAGTTCCTAGAACTTGTTCTCTTCATATAATGGCCTTACTGGGTCTTTAGACAAGGATTCAACAATGTTTCACAGTGCACTATGCATACTTATGACCCACTTCCCAAATTTTTCATGTTTTTAAAGCTAATATCATGTGAGCAGCAGCATAGCTGATTGTGTAAATCAGAGGGGGTAGGAATAAATCTTGACCTTAAAAAACAGTATTCACCTTTATAATTATTCCTTCAAGTCACCTCCTAGTAAAAGAATTTGTATTCATACTCATTTGAGCCTTTCCTGAGTGTATTTCTCCCTCAGGCATCTTTTCCCATTGTCCCAGTGCAAAACAGTTGGCCCACCCATAATGGTAATAATCAACTTAACAATTGCAGCTTCAATAATCTAAAACCAGTCTCTGTGCAGTAACTTTAAAGTTGCTTGAATTTTTCCTGTGATGAACCATACAATTGTTAATATATTTGTTTATATTTCTTCTGTCAAGCACACCAGTCTATTATCTTTAAATTTTTAATTTAAACTTAACTCTCTGGGCATGGGCAGAAATACTCATCCAGCTTTTATACAAGTAACCCACTTCCAACAAAGTTTTCTCTTTCCCCTTTAAAAATTCATAAGCCAATCCTTCACAGTCCACAATTCTCTCTGCATTTAGCATTTTCAAACTCTTACCATAATAGCCCACCAAGTTCTACTTATATCACTGAAAGGCTTCTCCTGTCCAAATTACCAAATCCTTTCACATTTCACATTTCTCCATCACACACATTCCAAAGGACAAGAACTCACATGGTCAGATTCATCACAACCACAACCTCACTTCTTGGTACCAATTTTATTGTTGCAGTCAGATTCTTGTTTGAAGAGACACTCAACCAGAAGCAGCTTATGAGAGGAAAGGATTTATTTCAAGCTTACAAATTCCAGGGGAACACCATCAATAGTGAAAGATGCTGTCTCCCTTTCACAAATTAAAGCAGAAAAACATCATCAACAGGCAGCACCACCAAGCAGCCAGAATTCAAACTGCTCTTAGCACACCTAGTAGGGCTAGATGGAATATCTGCCCCCAGTGACCACCCCTAAGCCAGGCTCTGCCTGCTGGGAACTTAAATGAAAGTTCAAACTTTATATATTTGTATTTATTTATTTGTTAATTTGAGAGAGAGAAAGGCAAATATATAGAGAGAATAGGTGTGCCAGGGCTTCCAGCCACTGCAAATGAACTCCAGACCTAGTTCATCTGGCTTACTGGGGAATAGAGCCTGGGTTCTTAGGCTTCACAGGAAAATGCCGTAACTGCTAAGCCATCTCTCCAGTTCAGAAGTTCAATCTTAATTAAAAATGCCTGAATCTATGAAGCCAAACATTAAAACCATCACAGTAACTTTTCTGGAAATATATTCTAGTTTGTATTTCCAAAAGACAAAATGCCATCTTGCTTAAGATAAGAGAGCCTGTTGAAGATCTACATGTGTTCCTGATAAATATGTGGAGTGCTTAACTTACCATATATATTTGTAGTCAACAATATGAGCTGTTATCACAATAGTATGTAAAGGTAGCCGACACAAATTTTACCAGAATGTCAGAAATCTGGAAGGGGAGGGGGTGGGTAATGTTTAAAGTAATGAACTAGATTCACATGCAACCATTAAACTGACCACTAAGATCACCAAATAGAAGACCTGCCAACACTGATAAAGCCAGCCTTATACTAAAAGCAATGAATCAACTGTACACACACAAAAAAAAAAAAAAGAAAAAAGAAAGAAAAACATGGTAAAGCCCAAGGGATATACAGCAAGATGCTGCATTATAAAATTTGGCTACTTAGAGAAAAATGATAGTTTAAGGCTGAATATATGGCAGTGGTAAAATGCACTTCCTACACAAGCATGAGATCTAAGGGGGCCTAAAACCACCTAAGTTTGAATCTCCAGAACTCACACCTGTAAGACAAATCCCACAAAGGAGAGTAGAGACTAGAGAATCATCATTTGAAAGGCAGTAAGCTCCAGTATCTGTAAAAGACTCTGACTCAATATAAGAAGATGTGGAAGATCAATAGGGGAAGACACTGGACATTCTGCTCCAGCCACCCACCACAAGTGACAGCTCCCCACCACCAGCAAACACATGGAGAACTTCAAGGGCTCAGACACTTGTATGCACACACACACACACACACACACACACACACAATCAAAAATAAAATGACAGCTTAGAAATTAATGTATGAATGTGCATATAACACAATTGAGACAAAGAGACTAACTATGGAAAGGGAAAAACAAAGAGTGAATTAGAGAATTAAGTCAACAGAAAGTCTAATTTCAGGACATGAGAAGATTGGTGAGAGGTCTAGGTAGGTGAACTATGACCAAAGAGAGGCAGGTTAGGAAATAAAAGGAAGTCAACTCATTGGGACAGCCAATTCTTAGTGGATTGACTTTCAGATAGAAGTAGTAATAGGAGTTAAGAACTTTCTTCTTTCTATCTTTTTGTAGGAAAGAATCCAACATCTGGTCCTTTAAAATTTTACAAGACCCCTCCTCATTTAAACCAACTGCACTTAAAAGGCCAGAACAAACTCAATAATTTGTGGGTGGTTTTCTCAACTTACTACAAATAACAAATGTGTAAAAGAAAATTTGGTAAATAACTTCCAAGTTGATCAAAACCAGCATCTACCATACAAACACTCCTAGGTTTTTATGCTGTGTAAATGAAAACCAAAGTTTCAATTCATAATAATGATTTGACTTGATTCAGTATCAACATGTAATTCTTCAGGAAGACTTTTTGCACAGCAATGTTAGTGACCAAACTTGCTAATATGATTCTAGGCTTAGATATAGTGCAGGAAACACTGTCATAGGTGGAAGAGCTATAGACTTAGCCCAGTACCTAAGAAAGCAAAACTCAAGATGAAAGTGCAAGTCCAAGTTACCTTATAGAAATAAAAATTGTGGGCTGGAGAGATGGCTTAGTGGTTAAGCGCTTGCCTGTGAAGCCTAAGGACCCCGGTTCGAGGCTCAATTCCCCAGGACCCATGTTAGCCAGATGCACAAGGGGGCACACTCGTCTGGAGTTCGTTTGCAGTGGCTGAAGGCCCTGGCGGGCCCATTCTCTCTCTCTCTCTCTGCCTCTTTCTCTCTCTGTTTGTCACTCTCAAATAAATAAAAATAAACAACAACAACAAATTTTTAAGAATTATAATAAAATGATTAACAGTACTTTCAATTTCTGTTAAGTCAATGCATACTTTGTGAACATTTGCTGATGCCATCTGTTACCTCAAGTCATGTTTATGAGTGCAACTGTAAACTTAAATATTCTAGGGGGGAAGCAAAAAGATATATGACTTCTATCTTGAAATGAGAACAAGACAAATTATAACACATCAAATCCATATTTTAGCAGCTCCCAAGCCTCCTTTTTTGTATGTTTGTGGTATGCATAAGCATTTATATGTGTGTGGGCACATATTATATGGGTACGTGTACAAATATGTGCACGTGCATGTGTGGCCCAAAGGTTGGTTTCTGGCATATTCCTCCGTCACCCTCCACCTTTTTTTTTTTTTTTTTTTTTGAGATGGGGTCTCACTAATACCAGAATGCCCCATAAGTGGGTGTTGTGATCATATCCTGGACCACATTATACGGTCTCCCTTAGCCTCATATCCAGTCTCTACCAAACCTTCTCTCTTGTGTGGCTGTTTTCTCTGGATTATATAGTTATTACCATCTTTAATATGAGTGGCTGTGTCAACCCATCAGGCCCTCACTGGATGGAACCAGTCAGCATACCCTTGTGGAAGGAGCTCAATGACACAAAATGCCCCTCCCTAAGGCTATATGAGAGGTAAACAGTTGCTGAGAGCAGGCTTCCCAGTGTGTGGCAGCCAGTAAACCCTGCGCACTCCAGTAAATAATCTCTCACCCATTTCCTGAAAGGAACCCCAATAAACTCCTGCTTCCCCACAGTACACTCAGGTAGAATCATGCCTTTAGGCTGTCGTTTCCGACTCTCTCTGAAGTGAGCAGAAATAGACTCTAGATAAGTCACACAACAGCCTCTTAAACTCTTCTTTGATGGTATTTTCTGGTCGCCACCAAAGTCTCTCTGAAATGGAAAAATGCTTTGCAGAGCAGAATTTCTTTTCCAAACAGAACATGGAAATTTGAAGAGTCACAGTGCCCTCTAGCGATTTACTGAAAATGTTCGGCTTCTAGTTCAATTTTCAGAGAACAATAAAGTTCAAAGAAATCTCACATATTTTCAGGGACTGTTTTTTTTTCCCCATAAATATTTATCAATGAGAATTTCTGTTTCGATGAGGGAAGTATAACTTGCAATCCGTGAACCATGGCACACAGGAGAATGGCTGTTTTGGGGTGCTCCTACACTGTCTGGAGGGAAAAGAAAAGGAAGGCTTCCTCCCAAACAATCCTGCAAAACAAGGTGTATTAAAATAAGAAAAAATTCACAGATTGTGATACACACAAGTTGGGATAGTTGTGAAGCTATGAGATTCTTGGCCAGAAATTTGATATGGCTGCACTTTCATCATAAAGGAGAAGAGGTTGGCAGCATCAGTAAGGGTATAAGGGGATGGATTTTATGTTTCTAGCGAGAACACTGATGTTACAAGCCTTTCTAGAGGGAAAATCTGAAATAATTCTTGAAAAGTCTCAAATGTGTTTTGTTTTCTTTAATATGTGTCAGATCAAATATGGCCAATATTTAATCTCTCCCTCTGTCCTTTGCATTCATCTAAGTATTTCCTTATAATAATGCCCTGACACAAGAACTATCATTAGGGCTGGAGAGACGGCTTAGCGGTTAAGCGCTTGCCTGTGAAGCCTAAGGACCCTGGTTCGAGGCTTGGTTCCCCAGGACACACTTTAGCCAGATGTACAAGGGGGCGCACGCGTCTGGAGTTCGTTTGCAGAGGCTGGAAGCCCTGGTGCGCCCATTCTCTCTCTCTCCCTCTATCTGTCTTTCTCTCTGTGTCTGTCGCTCTCAAATAAATAAATAAATAATTTAAAAAAAAAAAAAGAACTATCATTAACCTCATCCCACATACAAGGAAATAGAGCATTAAACTTTGCCCACATTTGCACTACCAATAGTTGATCAGCACTATAGGCCAGCCCTGGCTGTGTGGCTCCAAGCTCACACTCCCAGCCACCATGCCACACTTTCAGATGCTCACAGTCTGGGATTTGTCTGAAGGAAATAAAGGATGGGCACCATGTTCAGTCAGTATGCTAACCTCAGTCTCTTTTATAATAGGATTTAAAAAGAAAATGAGCCAAATGGCAAACAAAAAACATTAAATTTAGGACTAGAAAGAGAAAAGCATTAAGTATAGTACAGCCAAACCATTGAGTCAATAACCTTTAAGAGTAGCTGATGTGACAGAAAATGTTCCCTACACATGAGAAAACATAGATGAATATAAGCATTAACATATGCACATATATGTATATAATCATATATGTGTATGTAGAGTGTGCCATCATTTTAAGATACTATTAGGAAAATACTCAAAGCATAAAGATAGTTATATCTAGGTAGTAGGAATAGAACATGATTTTTATTTACTTCTTTTGCTTTGTTCATTTTCATGTCCATTTTCAAAATTGTCCATTTTTATATTTTTTTTGCTGTTATTTTTTCAAGGTAGGGTCTCACTCTAGCCCAGGCTGAGCTGGCATTCACTATGTAGTCTCAAGGTGATCTCGAACTAACAGAGATCCTCTTATCTCTGCCTCCCGAGTGCTGGGATTAAAGGTGTGCACCACCACACCAAGCTTCTAAGTAGATTTTTTTAATATTGCATTTATTTATCTACTTATTTATTTGCAAGCAGAGAAAGATAGAAGGCGGAAAGAATGGGCACACCAGAGTCTTCATCTGCTGAGACCATCTCCAATTGACCACTTTGTGCATCTGGCTTTACATGGGCACTGGGAAATCAAACTAAGGTGGTTAGTCTCTGGAGGCAAGTACCTTAATAACTGACCCATCTCTCCAGCCCCTAAGTAGACTTTTATTTAAGGAATTTTGCCCTCATTTTCTCTACAATACTTTCTAGCTCTGCATTTCTATTATTTTGAACCATATACAGAATAGCCATGTAAGTTGGAGCTACAGTGGAAGAGGAGGTCCAATAGTTGCCAAACTGGTGCCTCAGTACCACCCAGGGAAATCAAAATGAAAGCTCCTCCCCGTTCCAGAGCTCCAGAGAGGGAAGTGAACCTCAGGACCTTACAATTTGAGGAACACTCCAGTCCTGTTGTCCTGATCTTCTCTCTAGCACATAACACAACAATCTTAAAAGCAGATTGTAACTATTGTCTACTGTTGGTTTTCATAAGAATCCAACTGATATTGACAATTTTTGTGAGCAAGAAAACAAGATTGAGAATGAGAAAGAGAGAAAATTAGCACACCAAGTCCTCCAGCCACTGCAATAGAACTCCAGATGCATGCAACACTGGGTGCATGTGCGCAACCTTGGGATGTATCACCTTGTGTGTGTATCACCTTGAGCACCTGACTTACATGAGATCTGGGGACTCAAACATGTGTCCTTAGGTTTCACAGGCAAACACCTTAACCACTAATACATCTCTCCAGCACTGATATTGATAAATTTTAACTTCAAAACAAGCTCTTTATTTTCTTAAATAAAAATGCTTCTTTGTAACTTTTTAATGTTTTTACTTATCTGCAAGGAGAAAGAAAGGAAGAAAAAAGAGAGATGAAGGGGGATGTCAGGCTTCTTGCCACTGCAAATGAGTTCCAGATGCATGTGACATTTTATGCATATGTTTTTATGTGAATAGGAGGGAATCAAACACGGGCTGTCAGGCTTTGCAAGTGAGCGCCTTTAACCACTGAGCCATCTCTCCAACCCTGATTATACACTATTTAAAGAAACCAATTTATCCCTTGATTTTCATAGATCTGGAAAACATTAAACCAGACTCAGAAAAGAGAATATTTGATACTATGGGAGGGAAATTTTCAGTTAATGTATTGAGAATATTTTGTTTTAAACAACAGGCTGTCCACGGGTTCTCAATAGCCTCCAACTTTACAGAATAAGGGGAAACAGCCTACCTACACAATAGAAGCATTTGAAATGCAGGGATGGAGGCAGAAAATATATTTGTAAAACCTTCCTTGGAGTTCCAGATCTAAATATTTGTAACCTTTGCTGAATCTGCTTGGCAAGTTTGAAGGAGTAAATTCTTACAGCATTAAGTATAGTAAATCTAGTGAGTCTCAAATTGACTACAGAGATGAAATTACCCTCATTCAGAGGCAAATGCACATCACTCAAAATCTATTATATCTCAGTCACAGACTTGGGTAAATGGTCCTGCCATGTCACTGTGTTCCTGGAGGCACCCTCTACAAGGTGTACCCCAGCAGAAAAGCAAGACTGGCCATTGGCCTAAAATGTTATAAATTAAGAGGTAAAATGTTTCATCCCTATGTCCTCTGATTCAAAGAGAAATAAACATCCTGGGCAGGATAGATTGCTTAGTGGTTAAGGTGTTTGCCTGCAAAGTCAAAGGACCTAGGTACAATTCCCCAGGACCCACATAAGCCTGATGCACAACATGGCACATGCATCTGGAGTTTGTTTGCAGTGGCTGGAGGCCCTAATGTGCCCATTTCTCTCTCTCTCTCTCTCTCTCTCTCTCTCTCTCTCTCTCTCTCTCTCTCTGTCTCTCTGTCTCTCTCTCTCTCTCTCTCTCTCAATAATAAATAATTTTTAAAAAAAGAAAAGAAAAGAAATAAACATCCTGACATAGTAATATCAACCTAGTACATAGTTCCACAAAGATAAACACTGGAACCTGGTTTGGATGGGAAGGCTGCATGAAAACATTGACAACAGAGCCACTGAGGTAACACAACACACAGCATAGCCTGTGCTGCTGGCTTGATTGCTTGGGTGTCTCTCCAGATGACAGCTACTCCACCCTACCATGTTCTAATCTACAAATGCTGGTTCACTTCTCTGCCTTGAGCTTTCGTTCTGCTTTCTTACAGTCCTGGAAAATGTTCTCCTCAAGGTATCAAGCCCACACATACCCTGAAGAAACTATAATCAAGATGGAAAGAGACCAAGGAAAAGAGAAGGCAGTATCCATTCAATTGCTCCCTTCACATGAGTAACAGATGGACTCCATAGCCTAAAAACCCTTTTGTACCTCAGCTTAGGCAGACAATGCATCATTATGCTCAGATGAGAGCAAGAACAAGGTGCCTAGCAACTACAACTTGGAATGCTTCAGATTTTGTCAATATACGTCATAACCTTAATATTAAACAGGCTCACTCTCATTTGCCAGTCATCACTTCATTTCATGTTTTGCAAACACAAGATGAAAGAGCTTTCCTGAAAGTTCTTTAGCCCCTTAGATATAGAACAGTAGTGTATTTAAGAATCTTTTCTTGTAAATGCATATGTACAACTCCTGTTAGCCTTGATGGGAATCTGTCAGTAAGCAGTAGGAGTAGGGGAGGATGCTACTACAGGTAATATTTCCATTGGCACAGTTTGCAGGACACCAACTGTTCCTTGGACTCCATGACCCTGTGTTTGCCTACTTTCCACGTATAAGAAATCATTCAAACTATTTTCTTTTTAAAACGTTTATGTGTAAGGCAAAGGAAATGTGTGTGTTTGGGTTTAGTGCTAAAATATTGTAGACACCTAGACCATTATATGTGCCCAACAAATAATGAAGGAAGATAAGAAGGGAACACGAAGAAAGGAATGAAAGCTAGTGATGAAAGAAAGGAACAGCAAATAGCTCAGTGACCTGCAGCATGGGGGAGGGGGCCAGTTGTTAGTAATGGAAGTTTCCACTTATCACCAGCCATCTTTTCTGAGACAGAGACTCATAGACCTGGAACTCATCAAATAAGCTAGACTTGCTGAATAGTAAGTCTCAAAGATCCACCTGTCTTTGCCTCTTCAATAATGGAATTACAATCACACATCTCCACACCCAGTATTTTTATGTGTGTTCTGGGAATCTCAGGTCCTCATGCTTCAAGGCAAACACTTACCCACTTAGCATTTTCCCAGCTCATTTGTAAAGAGTTTTCAGACTGGAAAGTCCAGGCTCGAGAGGCTGGCATTTGTCAATAATCTCCTCCTACATCATCCATGATGTCAGGTAGCTGAGAAAGCAGGTAAGAGAACAAAATGGGGCTAAGCCCACTTTATTACATACCATAGGATGATATCCATTGACCTTCAAGTCAGAGCCCTTTTGATCTAATCACTTTTTTAAATTTTTTTTGTTTAATTTTATTTATTTATTTGAGAGTGACAGAGAGAGAGAGAGGCAGATAGAGAGAGAGAGAGAGATAATGGGCATGCCAGGGCCTCCAGCCACTGCAAACGAACTCCAGACACGTGCGTCCCCTTGCACATCTGGCTAACGTGGGTCCTGGGGAATCAAGCCTTGAACCAGGGTCCTTAGGCTTCACAGGCAAGCGCTTAACCACTAAGCCATCTCTCCAGCCCTAATCACTTCTTAAAGGTCCCATTTCTCCACACTTGCTTTGAGGATTATGGGTCTAATAGTGGGGAAAGAATGGAACACATATGTGTATAAAACATATGTGTGTGTGTGTGTGTGTGTGTGTGTGTGTGGGTGTGGGTGTGGGTGTGTGTGTATTTTCATAAATTGGTTACATACACATGTGTTTGTCTAAAACACCCCCAGGGCTGGAGAGATGGCTTAGCAGTTAATGCACTTGACTGAGAAGCCTAGGGACCCATGTTCAATTCCCCAGATCCCATGTAAGCCAGGTGACTTATGTGCAAAATCGCACATGTGCACAAGATAGTGTAAGCATCTGGATTTCAATTACAGTGGTTGAAGGCCCTGGCATGCCAATTGTCTCTCTGATTCTCTCTCTCTCTCTCATTAAAAAAAAAAAAAAAAAAAAAAAGGCCAGTCTGTTGGGCTTGACTCAAAAAAAAAAATCTCTCAGTCCTCATGTTTCAGGTGCATAGCTAAACATATATCTCACACTGTTTTTTTCATTACAGAAACTA
Source organism: Jaculus jaculus (assembly GCF_020740685.1). Taxonomy (NCBI): domain Eukaryota; kingdom Metazoa; phylum Chordata; class Mammalia; order Rodentia; family Dipodidae; genus Jaculus; species Jaculus jaculus. The sequence continues at coordinate 74,164,624 of NC_059113.1, forward strand.
AGAAAAAGGAAAAAAAAATACATAAGCCATAAATCTAAATCATCAATGAATTCTTGAAAATATTTTTCTAACAAAATAAAACATAAAATAATTACCAGCAACATATTCATTAATTATGGTAATAAACACATACTCACATATATAATTCCTAGCAGGACCCCTGACCAGTGGCCAAGGAAATTTAGAGTCTGAAATAATATCAGGACAGAGAATTGGACCAAATAGTCACCATCAAACCAGGCAGGAGGGGAAGTATCCATATCCTGCATCAATCTGACTTGGAAGAGGTAACTTTCCCAACATGTTGATCAATGTCATTCTAATCGCCTTATATATTCTCCATATTTCCAATGTTAGACCATCCTGCCCTCCAATAACATGAAGTGAGAAAGTTCTACAATTCTGTATCTTATTCTTATCTCCCCACCACCATCCTATGTCACAGAATCATACACGTAGAAGATGCCAGACTAAGTATCACAAAGGGTCATGCTAAAGTTTGGAGAGGTTTGTTCACCAAGGGTCCATGTGTCAGAGGTATTAACCCTAGAGCAATGTTAGGAACCAGGTGAGCTTTAGAGTAGGGGCCTTATAGAGATCATTAAGTCAAAGATGCTGACTGTCCTTGGAAGAGTAGCATAGTTCATTGGACCATGACTGGTTCCCATGAGAAGGTTGTTGTGAGTTCTTATGAGAAGGCCTTCCCCAGCCTCTCTGGCTTTATACTTGCCATGTCGTCTTACTCTTGGACTCCCATCCATATGCCACCTTCCATAATTGACACAGCTAGGAGTCCCCACAAGAACAGCAACATACTATTTGGATTTTAAGCCACCAGAACTATTAAGCTAAATAAACCTCCTTACTTTGTACAGTAACAGTCATGAATATTTTGTTACAGCAATAGAAACAAGACTAATACAGAGCATAAAATATAGTGTACAATCACAACAGATGTGAGAAAATAAGCTATATTTATAAAGAAATTACTGGAGGCAGAAAAGAAACAAAAATAAAGTCATGAAAGCCAAGCTGTTCAGGGTTTCTTACTTAAAGAAAAAATTCTGTATTTCCAACTCAAATGCAAGGAAGAGGTTAAATGTTTTCAACCTGATCTTTCATAGCAATTTCAAATCTGTTGCAATCTCATTACCCATTTTCAACTTTAGTCTAATTAGGCCTATGCAAGACTTACTATTTTATGCCCTATGTAAAGAAACAAAGATAGCCAGAGATCATTTTCCAAATGATAATTTCAAGTGAACAATTGATTCCTATGAGGCACTGAAATTGTTCTCTTTTAAAATTTCTTTTCCTTTATTTATTTTTTTTAATTTGAGAAAGGGCAGAGAGAGACAGAATGGCCATGCCAGGGCCTACAGCCACTGCAAGCAAATTCCAGATGCATGCGCCACCTTGTATATCTAGTTTACATGAGTCCTGGAAAATCAAACCTGTGTCCTTTGGCTTTGCAGACAAGTGCTGTGTAGCAGACAGCTTCAGGTTCACTGAGATGAACTTTCAGACCAGACACAGTTATGGAGGAAGGGATATTTATTGAAGCTTACAGATCCAGGGGAAGTTCCATAATGGCAGAAGAAACTGGACTGCCTTCACAGGTCCAAGCAGAGGGAGAAGTACAAGCCAAAAGCCAAAAAGCCACACAGCACAGCACACTTCGGGAACTCCAGCTAGGCACACTTTGCACATCTTTAGATTGAAATCTGAAACCCACCACCACAATTTAAGAGCCACCCATTGACATTGCCTCCAGCCAGGTGACTACAGATGCAATCTACAAACAAATAAACAACTGTATGTATTGGGGGCCATCTATTCAAACCACCACATGCTGTAACCAGTAAGCCATTCCTCCAGCCCTGAAATTGTTCTTAACCATTCCAATGAAGATCATATTTGCCTAACTAGTAAAATTAAACAAAATCACCTTCTATATTATGCCCAAAGTTGGTTTGTTGGGCAGGTATGCATGAATGCGTGCATGTGTGTTCATGTGTATGAATATGTATACACATGCATGTGTATGGAGGTCAGAGGAAAATTTCTTTGAGAGTCATTCCTCAACTCCAACCCTGTTTGAGGAAGGCTCTCTCATCACTGCCAGCTAGCTCACAAGTTTCCAGGAGGCTCTGCTGTCTCCTTGTCCCATTCACCGTAGGCTCACTTGCATTACAGACACTTCAACTACTGTGTCTTGGTTTACATAAATTCTGGAAACTTGAACTCAGGCACTCAGGCTTGCACAGCAACTGCTTTACCAACTGAGCCACTTCCTTAGTCCCCAAAATTAATTATTTTTAGATTTTAAAATAACTAAGAAATTTTGAAACATTTTGTAACCATTTTTTTCTTCCAAAGACAAAAGGCATGACCCCTCTAATGAAAGACATACAATCTACAATATTAAGTCATTTTCAAATGCTGACAGGAACCTCAGACCTTAGGTCTGGGACAAGCATGCACAATGGAGCCACTGTTTTAATACATTATTATGATGCAAAGGTTTTCTTAAAAGGAGGGTAAAAATACCTTCTTAGGGCAATTTGTGTGCAAATGAAACAGCTTATTAAAGATTCCCTCAATGAGAATATGTAAACACCGGTCTTGGCCACAAGGAAACAATTTCCTGGGGCAAACTTCATGGTCTGATTTCCCAGAAACACACTGGAAACAGAACAAAAAAGAACGCCCCATAGTGTTTAGTCCACAGCCACAAACTACATAGGGTCCTTCCCAGCCCAAATTTAACCCTGTGCCCACCCCAAAGTACAAAAATAATAACAAAAGTTCCATTATGAGGCTATTGTGCATATAAAAATAGTATTAGCAATACCTACACTTGGAGGCTGATTCAACGTTCTTCAGAGTGGAGAAGTGAACACGTGTCCTCCCATCAAATTTTCTAGACAAGTCATTCAAGGTTGATTCTCCTTTGAGACTCCTTGGATTTAAGTCCATCCTAACAGAAGGGTAATAATACAGTATTTAGATTATTTGATACATTAAGATTAGCATTTGTAAGAACATATCTATTAAATATTAATTTTAAAAACTGACATTATTATAATTTTGACTCTAACTAGAAACAGTTTAGAACAAATATCCAAACAATAGAAAGTCTGTCTATTCTTATGTTGCTAAATTTGTCTCCACTATCAGTTTATGTTTCCAGTCAAGATTATTAGTGTTATTCTGTCCTTACCCTGTTCCCTCAAACCAGCTTATTTCCAAAATCAGGCATATACATTGGAAACTGTACCATCAACTTTTCCCTCTTTATGTCGTTATATTTAACTGATCACCACTACCTTTAAATGTCTCTTAGAAATGCCTTTTTATTTCCTTGGCCACTATTGTGGACCAGGCTTTTGGCATTTGACACAGTTAGTTCTAACCTCACCTTCCCACCACTGGTCTCCAACACAAGTTTCACTTTAGAGCTACCTTGAAAGACTGGGAAAATACCCCAAACATTTTTCGCATACACACAAAACAATATCTGTACAAAGTATGTACTAGTTGCTAACCTGTTTATTCAAAATAAGAGCATATGAGGACAGTGAGATGGCTGAACAATTAAGAGTGCTTATTACTTAAGCATAAGGTCCTTTCAGGCCAACCACATTCAATTCCCCAGAACCCATACAAAAAGTTGGGCACAGCCACAGGAGTGGGATGATTAAACTGGACAATTACTAGGTCTCATTGACACAGCAGCTCCAGGTTGATGGAGAGACACTGTCTCACAGAAAGAAATACACAAATGAACAATACGAAAAAGATACCCAACATTCTCCTATGGACTCCCATAGGCACACACATGCACATACACACACGTGGACACACAGTGTATAAACTGGCATTTTACTTTTATTATGTAAAATTGGAGTCCTTTCTAAGTAATACTTATATGCATATTATCAGAAGATATAGAAGGGTTTCTGATCCTAGATTGTAAAATGTCCATGCCATTCATTTTGGGGAGGTTATACTTTATTTTTTAACTTTTTTATTAGTTATGTACATATTGCGTATACAGTCATGTTGGTACCATCAATAGCCTCCTCCCTGTCCTCTCCTCTCCATAGGACCCTCCTCACTAGGGAATGTGCATTGTCTAGTTAGCCATCAGTAATGGATAGGAGGCAATGTCTCTGTGCACAATGGACATTTTATTGAAAACTTCTATAAGTATAGACAATATACCATGATCATAATCCCCTCTCATGATCCTCACCTCTCCCTCTCAAATCTTCCTTCCACTGAACACCTTCTTATTTCCAGTTAGACTCTCTTCTATTTTGATGTTATTATTTTTGTTTCCTCCAATTATGAAGGTCTTGTGTAGGTAGTGTTAACCACTCACTGTGAGGTCATGAATATTAAGGCCACTGTGTATTTGGAAGGCAGCATTATAAGCAGTTCTTCCCTTCCTTTGGCTGTTACGTTTTTTAAAAAATATTTTACTTGCTAGGAGTGGTGGTGCATGCCTTTTATTCCAGCACTTGGGAGGCAGAGACAGGAGGATCACCATGAGTTCGAGATCACCCTGAGACTAAAAAGTGAATTCCAGGTCAGTCTAGGCTAGAGTGAGACCCTAACTTAAAAAAAAAAATCAAAACAAACAAAAAATGTATTTATTTAAGTGCAAGAGACAGAGAGAGAGAGAGCATGGGCACCTCAGGGCCTATTGCCACTGGAAATGAACTCCATACACGCTTTGCATGGGAACTAGGGAGTCAAGCCCAGGCTGACATACTTTTGCAAGCAAGTGACTTTAACTGTTGAGCAATCTCTTCAGTCTGATTCTTAAATTTTGCTTTTCTGTGACCTCTTCCACAATGGTCTCTGAGCCTTGAAGGGTGTGATAGAGACATTTCATTTAGTGCTAATCTCTCCACTGTCATTTCTTCTCAGCACTTGGGTGGGTTTTGAGTCACACCAGTGGTCATGCCATCTGAAAAGAGAAGCTTCTCTAACCAAACAGGGGAGTAGCAATAATGCATGAGTATAAACATAAGTGTTTAGTGTATAGAGAGCATAATATATGTGTTTACCCAGACAACAGTAGTAGTTTCCCCGCCACAGGTCTTTGACTAGGTTTTCAGTACCAGACATTAACTACCACCCCATGGAGCAGGCCTCCAGTCCAATCAGAGAGCAGTTGGTTTCCCCATAAAAGACATGCCACCATTGTACCAGTTGGCACATTTGGCCAAAAAAAAAAAAAAAATGGGAATAATAATATGCCCCAGTCTACTTCAGGGCTTGCAGGGACTGTTGTTCATTAATACCACTGATGACTTCTCTCCACCAGCTCTTTCTAGTATCCTGACAGCTGACAGCTAGTCAACAGGGAGGAGGCTTCCAGCTCAGCTCCAGTTTGATTTCTCAGTAGTCTTCAGCCCAATCAAATGCTGTCTTCAGCAGTAGAGGTTTACCATTCAGTTCTGGTAGAAATTAAGAGTCAACAGCTTATAGTGTTTTAGGAACATTAGGAACCTCCCTGGCCAACAACTCACTTTAAGTTATCCCAGCCATGGCACTGATATTTTACTAAAAATATATGGCTTTCAGGCAAGCATTATCTGCCTCCATTGCCATTCATTTTTTGAAAGAGATGGTTCGCTTTCATTAATTGCTAACAAATTTGTAAATTACCATAGCTGAGTTGAAACTAGTTATGTGCTTTTGTGTGAGATAACTGAAAGGACATAGGTCAAGGGTTTGAAGTTTATTTCTGGGGGAGGTATAGCTGTTTTTCTGCTAATCCTCAGTTTTCGTTCTCAAAAAATAGGAATAATAATATGCCCTGGTATACTTCACAGAACTAGTGTCAAAATTATTTATATATATATATATATATATATATATATATATATATATGTATGTATGTATGTATATGTATATATGTGTATATATATATATGTATATGTATATATGTGTATATGTATATATATGTGCATGTGTGTATACTCATCATTCATATTAAAGTAAAGGATTAAATGAACATATATGTGTAGTGTGTATGTGCATTTTACATACACATATTATAAAATATTTTTTTTACTCTTTCTGCAACCAATTATGTTAACTGAATACCAGGGCAGTCTTCCCTATTTATAGAAGCTGCAAGTGAGAGTATATGTGGAACTCCTCTTGGCTGCCAGCACTTTCTCCCTCATCTGTAATCACTCTCTTCTGTCCTTGGCAAAGCCTCTCAAAGTCTGCAACTCATTGCCATTCCCTTATTTCAAAGAAAAGAGAATCCAGAACAACCCACAGGTGAGCTGCCAGCCATGTCATGCTTTTACACTGGCTTATGAGGTCTGCTTCTCCTCGAAGCTGTGAGGTGTAGCATGGAAGAAGGCAGGTGAAGCTGTATCCAGAGTAAGTGCATGCAGTCTGGTACTGTTGCTTTTTCTGTGTATTTGCCTGTGAGCAACAAGGTATCCTCATTAAAATGAGCAAATTATGATTTAATGAAGGCAGAGGAACGTCAATCAGCAAGACTGGTTTCTGGCCCAGCTACAACCTAGACAAACACCAAGACAGATATTAATCTGCCTCAAATCCCAGGTCCCTAGTTGAAACTGAACCAAGGCTGTCTCATAGACCATAAGGGTCATTCAAAATACATGAAGGAGTTTCTAATCATACTCTAGTATACCAGATAAGCCCCAGTTGAGTTCAGACCCTTTGAAAGCTGGAGAGAGAGGAAAGAGAAAGGAAGGAAGGAAAGAATACACGGAGGTAGGGAGGAAAGAAAAAGAGAGAGAGAGAGAGGAAGGAAGGAAGGAAGGAAGGAAGGAAGGAAGGAAGGAAGGGAGGGAGGGAGGGAGGGAGGGAGGGAGGGAGGGAGGAAGGAAGGAAGGAAGGAAGGAAGGAAGGAAGGAAGGAAGGAAGGAAGGAAGGAAGGAAGGAATAAATAAAAGACAAAAATCTCAAAAAAATAATAATTGAGAGGACTTCCAGATAAGATGGCAGCTTAGGAGTCACACCAAACCAGCCTACAGAGGGATTTAAGCAAAGCCCCAGCAAATTACACTCTTCTGAAAAGTGAAGGAGTATAGGTTATTCTTAGACACAGCAGAGAAGCATGAAAGACCAAGACCCACCAGAAAGGAGGAAAATGGCCAGAGTCCCACTGCAGCAATCGGCACCTGCCCAGTGCAGTCCCGCAGGGAGCATCAGGAGGCAGGAACACCAGAGACCAAGCAACAACAGATTTTTCAACTCCATCAGCCTACTTGCAAAGTTAAAAAATCTGAAGAAAAGACAGCTGAGATCAACTAAAGAGCTACTGAAAGTGCTAGCAACTGCACAAGTCTGAACTCTCCCATCCCCCACCATCACAACCAGGAACCTCCAGCATTCAGACCCCAGTGGCAGCACAGCCAGCAGAGCAGATCAGAGATAAAGCTGCACAGCACAACATGGAGGGATCCAGGTGGGCACTCAGCATTGGTGAGATTGGAAGAAACCCCAAAAGTTAAAGAGGCTGACTGCCAAAAAGAAAAGAAAGAAAGAAAGAATTAAAAAAAAAAAAAAGTACACAGTCCTGCAAGAGCTCATCTCTCTTTGCTTGTCAGGGCAGGTTATGGGGTATATATACTTGGTTGGCTTTACCATTTTCAAATAACCTATTTGGAGGTTGAAATTTATTGCCTTTGGTGCTGTCATATATATACAGGGCCTTTGTTTTTGCTTCTGTCATTATTGGGGTCAGGGTCTGATCCACATCCAGGTTGACCTGGAACCCGGTTCAGAACAAGAATCTCTACCTCCCAGCTGGGAAGATTAAGGGTGTAATACAACACACACCCTTAGAGATTTTGGCTTTCTATGACTATCTGTTTGTTTTTATCCCCACAACTGAATACTTTGTGCTGGTTTTTATTGATTGTGTATGTTACTTGGTTGAAGTTTAGAATTTGCCAGTAAATTATTCAACCTAGTCCACTAGAATACTTGCTTAGGAAGCAAATTCAACTCCAACATAATACTAGATGGTGAAAAACTCAAAGCTTTTCCACTAAATTCAGGAACAAAACAAGGGTGTCCACTGTCCCCACTTTTATTTAATATAGTACTGGAAGTCTTAGCTATAGTAATATGGCAAGAGACACTCATAAAAGGGATACAAATGGGAAAGGAAGAGACCAAATTATCACTATTTGCAGATGATATGATTCTATACATAAAAGACCCTAAAGACTCTACCAGCAAACTGTTAGAGTGGATAAACACTTTTAGCAATGTAGCAGGATACAAAATTAATGCACAGAAATCAGTAGCTTTCCTATATACTAACAACAAACATGTGGAGGATGAAATCAGGGAATCCCTACCATTCACAATTGTCTCAAAAAAATAAATATATAAAACACTTTGGAATAAACTTAACCAAGGAGGTGAAGGAGCTCTACAATGAGAATTTTAAGACACTCAAGTAAGAAACTACAGAAGACACAAGGAAATGGAATAACATCCCATATTCTTGGATTGGAAGAATGAATATTGTGAAAATGTCAATCTTACCAAAAGCCATCTATACATTTAATGCAGTCCACATTAAAATTAAAATGGCATTCTTCACAGGAATAGGAAGAAAATCCAAAATTTCATTTGGAAGCACAAAAGAATTCGAATAGCCAAAAGGATTTTGAGCAACAAAAATAAGGCTGATGGTATCACCATACCTGATTTTAAGCTATATTACAAAGGCATCATAACAAAAAAACAGCATGGTATTATCACAAAGACAGACATGTAGATCAAAGGAACAGAATAGAAAACCCAGATGTTAATCCAGGCAGGTACAGCCATTGATTTTTGACAAAAATGCCAAAAATATTCACTGGAGAAAAGACAACCTCTTCAAGATGTGGTGCTGGGAAAACTGGATATCTATATGTACAAAGATGAAAATAGATCCTTGTTTTTCCCAATGCTCAAGAATCAAATCCAAGTGTATTAGGGACCATATTATCAGACCTGAAACTCTGAAATTGCTCAAAAGGGTGGGGGAAACCTTCAACATATTGGCATAGGGAATGACTTTCTGAATATAACCCCAATTGCTCAGAAAATAAAACCACTAATCAACTACTGGGATCTCATGAAATTACAAAGCTTTTGTACAGCAAAGGACACTGTGAATAGAGCAAAGAGACAACCTAGAGAATAGAAGAAAATCTTTGCCAGTTACACATCTGACAGAGGATTAATAAACAGAATATACAAAGAACCCAAAACACAGAACAAAAAGAAATCAAACAACCCAATCAAAAAAGGGGCTATGGAACTAAATAGAGTTCTCACTGGAAGAAATATAGATGGCATATAAACATGCAAAAAAGTGTTCTACATCCTTAGCCATCAGATTAAAATTAAAATGCAAATTAAAACTACCTTGAGATCCCATCTCTCCCCCATCAGAATGGCTACCATCAAGAAAACAAATGACAACAAATATTGGTGAGGTTTTAGTAAAAGTGGAACCCTTCTGCACTGTTGGTGGAAATGTAATCTGGTACACCCATTGTGGAACTCAGTGTGGAGTTTCTTGAGACAGCTAAAAATTGATTTGCCATATGATCCAGCTAGAGCACTTCTAGGCATATACCCTAATGACACTTCACACTACCTTAGAGATACTTGCACAACCATGTTTATTGTTGCTCTATTCACAATAACTAGGAAATGGAACCAGCCTAGATGTCTATCCACAGATGAATGAATAATAAAGATATGGTACACAATGTAGTTCTATTCAGCAGTAAAGAAAAATAAAATTATGAAATTTGAAGGGAAATGAATGGATCTGGAAAGGATTATACTAAGTGAGGTAACCCAGGCCCAGAAAACCAAATGTCACATGTTCTCTCTCATATGTGGATCCTACCTACAAAGGTATAGACTTGTGTGTGATCTGGATCCAATAATCAGTAGCAGAGGTCCATAAGCTAGAAAGAGGCTATAATGGAGGGAGGAGAGGGAAGGTCTTAAGAGGATGGAAATATATATATATATATATATACATGAACAGATTACAGGGAGGGGAAGCCCTAAGCAATTTCAGCGGAAGAGATTGTATAAAAGAAAGATAAGAGGGGAGGGTCAATCAAAATTCAAGATATGCTGAATAAGACATATGAAAATCTACTTTCCTAAATAATGGCACATTCAGAAGCAATAGATTGTTACTAGAAAATTTTCAGTGCCTAGGATGGGATACCTCCCAGTGAGTCATTGGCCAGGGAGGTCTATGTTGCCTCCAAAACATTACAGACTATTGCCAAGCCCCTTGGTTCCCTGTGAGAAAGAGATGGGAAGACCCTACTGCTGAAGAAGTCACATGCCTGAGCAGAAAAGTCACTGAGAAATCAAGCTGGTGCCAAGTAGACAACCTTCTCCCTGTATCCCAGCAAACTGAAAGCTGGAAAAAGCTGTACTGTATGTAGTCTTATGGGAGACAGAAGTCATCAGTGGTGAAAACAGTGGACACTGGAAACCTCAAGTTTGGCCAAACAGGCCAAATGACTGAATGAGTGCAATAGTGGAATGTCTGCTCTGTGGAAAACCAACTGCTCTATAATTGGACTGAAGGTCCACTCTATGGGAGGGAATGCATGCCTGGTGCTGAAAACCTAATCAAAAGCCTATGGCAGGAGAGGTCATGAGCCTTAGGGGTATAAAGCCTGCTCTTGTCTGGATAAATGCATATATTACTCTCATCAAATTGCCCTGAAATCACTACACTTAATGTTCATACTCATATATTAATGTTACTCTCACTTCTTGTTTCTCTTTTCAGATGGTGATGACCACTGGGATGGCCCAAAAGGCAACATAGTGCTGAGAAGGGATGGAGGAGTGTCTAGCACTGAAACATCTCACAACCTCCAAGGCTCAGGGTCCATTGCAGAAGAGGTGGTGGAAAGAATGTAAGAGCCAAAGGAAGAGCACCACTCCCTACATACAACTGTCCAGACAGAATTTGGCCTCAATATCCAGGACCTTGCAGTGCCTAGCAATACCCACACAAGACCCTCATAATAGGAGAAAAGGATGATGACTTCAAATTGAGAGACACTAATGGACAGAGGGAGGGGATATGACTGAGAGCAGAGCTATGAAGGAGAAAGTGGAAGAGGGGAGGGGAGGAAAATACCATGGTTTGTTGTCTTTAAGTATAGAAATTCTCAATAAAAATATATAAATATAATAATAATAATAATTGATGCATCCTGCAGTCTTGAGAGGCAAAGGCAGGAGGATTCCAGGCCAACAAGGGTGATATAGCAAGGGTCTTAGCTTGTAATATCTGTAAGAATGTAGATACAGATGCAAATGTGGATAAAACCCATAAATAGAATGGAAAGCAAGTGCAAATATGAAGAGATGAGCTGGGAGAAGGGGCAGGGAAGGGCAAACGGACATGTGTGCTGTATGAACAGAAGCAGAGAGGTTATTAGAGGCAAAAGGAAAGTTGGGGGAGAAGGATAAGAGATAGGAAGGGGAACAAGAATGATCAAAAACAAATTGTGGCCAGGTGTGGTGGTGCATGCTTTTATTTCCAGTACTTGGGAAGCAGAGGTAAGAGGACTGCTGAAAGTTCAAGGCCACCCTGAGACTACATAGTCAGACTGCGCTAGAGTAAGACCCTGCCTTGAAAAACAAAATAAAGATTGTGTTTAGGAATGCCAGAATGAATGATACCTGCATGGCATTATATGTATGCCAAATAAAAAAATAAAAGTAAAATAAGCACATCAAAACTCCTTATCTTATACATTTAGAAAAATGAATTGTTTCAATAGCTGAATATACAACTCTGAACACAACTTTAGAGGATGTTCCAGTTAAACTGTTTTAAATAGAATATTCAATTATTTTCTTTATTCAAATATATGTTGAAGAAGTTATTAATTAAGCGATGTCCTGAAATTCACTTGATAAAAATGTCTCTTTTTCTTTTGAAGAGTTTTTAATAAAACATTATATTTTCCAACTATTTTGAGTTATCTAGTAGTTTGAATATGATTTTATAAAAATACAGCTGTTCTTGCCAGAAATATATAGGTACATGCAAAGCCAAAGGACCCAGGTTGGATTCCCCAGGGCTCACATTAGCCAGATGTACAAGGGGGTGCATACATCTGGAATTTGTTTGCAGGGGCTGGAGGCCCTGGTGCATCCATTCTTTCTCTGTCAAATAAATAAATAAATAAAATCACACAGGTTAAAAAAGGAAATATATAGGTACATATAAAATTTGCATTAATGTTAAAGTTTTTTATTTGACTGGCTGTGTTTTTGAGTGATAGCATTTCTGCCTGGTTTTTCTTCAGTATTTCTATTTCTTTACTCATGTTTTGTAATGACCTCCTTATTTCATTAATCTGGTTTCCTGTGTTTTTTTTTTTTAAGACTTTATTTTCTTCTTTAATTCCTTTGTTTTCTTCTTTGATTCTTTGATTTCTTTAAATACAGATAAAATCAATTTTTTTAAAATCTTTGTCAGGTATTTCATCTAAACAGTCTCACAGGAGGTCATTTCTGATGGATTTATTTTTGGTAAAATTGTATCATCTTGATTCTTTATGTTTCTTATATTATAATGTAGTTATCTTTGCATCCTGAGTTGATTTGATGCTTTGTTTTTCAAATTATCTGTAGTGTTCTTAGATGTGGAAATCCAACTTTATATACCTTCAGCATAAGACTTTAAGGTGCCAAGTGTAGCTCTTGTACTCCTATCCAACAGCAGAAATAATCGTAGGTGTTGAGTTTGCCTGCTATTCAAGTATTCTAGTGAGCTGGATGGAAAAATTTACTAGAAAATTCTAAAATTCAGCTCAGCAATATACACTTTCAATAAAAACCAGCACAGAGTATGCAAGTATGGGAATTAAAACAGATAACCTTATAAAGTCAAAATTCCTAAGGATGTGTGTTACTCTATACCCTTAATCCTACCAGCTTGGAGGTTGAGATTTCTGTTCTGAAATGGTTTCCAGGTCAGCCTGGATCTGAATCAGACGCTGTCCCCAATAATGACAGAAGAAAAAGACAAAGGTCCTATAAATCTGAAAGCATCAAAGGCAACAATAGTCAACCCCAAATACAGCTTAATTGAGAATGATAAATGCAACCAAGAATATGTAACCCATTACCTGACCTGACATGGAAAGAGAGATTAGCACTTACAGTGCAGGCCTATTAACTGCCTTTTTTTTTTTTTTTTTTTTTGTCAGTCAGCCTCATTTCTTTTTGGAGTGGCTTCCAATTTCACCAATGCTGAGTGCCCACCTCGATCCCTCTGTGTTGTGCTGTGAATCTGGTATTCTTATCAGCTGTGTTGGTTGCCCTACCACCCAGAGCTGAATATGTTCTCCGGAGGGTGGTGGTTCTAACAATTGGTGGATGGGAGAGTGCAGGAAGCTTAGAGTTGTACTGAAACTGCTCAGCTAGTACCCCTGTGTCCTGTTCAGCAGCTCCTCAGCTGGTCTCTACTGTCTCACCTTCAGGTTTCTTGACTTTGCAAGGAGGCTGATGAGGTTGGAAAATCCCCTCATTTGGTCTCTCTTCCTGCAGCTCAGTGCCAGGCTGGGTGGACATGCAAATCCTAGCAGCAAGCATCTCAATGGGATTCTGGTTAGTTTCCTTCTTTCAGGTAGATCTTGGTCTCTTCTGTTCCTCTGCTGTGGCTGATAATAACCTATACACCTTCACTTTTCAGAAGAAGAGTATATTTTGCTGTGGTTTTGCTTAAATCCCTCCCTAGGCTGGTTTGGTGTGACTCCTATGCCGCCCTCTTACTTGGAAGTCTCATTTTCTCTTTATCTACCTCTCTTTCTCTCCTTCTGTCTCAAATAGATAGATAGATAGATAGATAGATAGATAGATAGATAGATAGATAGATAGATAACTTAACATGTACACAAATTATATTATTATTATTATTATTTTGTTTTGCTTTTTGTTTTTCAAGGTAGAGTCTCACTCTAGCCCAGGCTGACCTAGAATTCACTATGTAGTCTCAGGGTAGCCTCAAACTCATGGCAATCTTCCTACCTCTGCCTCCTGAGTGCTGGAATTAAGGTGTGTACCACCATGCCCTGCTAAATAAATAAATATATTGTTAAAAATTAAAAAAATAAGCAGATATAAAGAAGACTGGAGCCGGGCATGTTGGAGCTTGCCTTTAATCCCAGCACTCGGGAGGCAGAGGTAGGAGTACTGCCGTGAGTGCAAGACCACTCTGAGACTGCAGAGTGAATTCCAGGTCAGCCTGGGCTAGTGAGACCCTACCTCAGAAAACTAAATAAAATGACGGAGAGATGGTTTAGTGGTTTAAGGTGCTTGCCTGCAAAGCCAAAGGACCCAGGTTCAATTCCCCAGTACCCACATAAGCCAGATGCACAAAGTGGAGCATGCATCTGGAATTCCTTTGTAGTGACTAGATGCCCAGGTACACCCATTTTTTCTGTATCTATCGATCTATATGTTTATCTGTCTGGCTGGCTGTCTATTTATCTCTCTCAAATAAATGAAATAATTTTTTTAAAAAATCTGAGACTCTATTATGAAATGACTGAATCCTCCAAGAGAATTTTCAGTCCTTAATGGATAAGAATTCAGAAATTGATTCACAATTCCTATCACATTTCAAATCTGATTATCAATTTTACTTTGCATCATTTAAAAAAAAAAACAAACAAATCTACAAGGCCCACAGCAGAAAGTGGAAATGTGTAGCAGTAAGTAGAAATAAGTATTGATTTTTCCAAAGAGGACAAATCTCACCAAAATGATTGGGGAGTTGACAATACCAGGCTACATAGCTTTGGTCAGAAACAAACGTTTTACCTCTGTATGTACACTCTCACAAATGGGCCCCAGGAGACTCTCACAATACAACCTGCCTTAAGTAAAAACAAAGGCAGTATCCAGGAAGCCACTTTGCAAATGGGTGACAGACTTAGAACTACAGCCTTTGATTCCTGACTCCTATTCCAGATGTGCTTCCCTCCATTTTTTTTTTTTTTTTAATGTTTTGGGGCCATGAATAAGCCAGTGAAGTTACAGTTCACCTGAGTGCTACAGAGCAGGCCCCTGGGGATCAGGGAGCTGACAAATTGATGGATGGTTGGGATTGCCTCCAGCTGTTTGAGAGAAACCTCCCAGCAGCTGGCTGAGGTGAGGGATTAGTACTTTGTAGGAGACATAGGAAAGGGGAAACGCCAGGGGAGGCTCTCTTTCTAAATTTCTTTGCCAGTTCCCTCAAACACCCAGCAACTACTGAGATTACTGAGATCTGATACCAAAGAGTCAACCAGCTAGGCTCTCCCATTGAATCTCAGATCACCCAAATTCCTGCCCCCCTTCCTTAAGAGAACACTAGTATTTTTATTGCAATTGGTTTGCTGATCTTATCACATTCTCAAATCTCTTCTCCAAGGGTTAAGAGCAATGTCCTGACAATGATGTTTGACTTTAGAATGTGGGAAGCTATAGTGACAGGTCCCTGTCCTCACACTATTACAGGGGTAGAAACAGTGCTCTGTCAAAAGTAACTAACAATCAGACTCTCTGGGATCAGGCCCCAGCAAGCTATCAACAAACTCTCCAGGGAATGAATTCTAGTTGTCAACCAGATTAGAAAAATCTGTACTATGCGGGCTTTTGCTGTCAATAAAGTGCTTATCTCATAAGCATAAGAACTTGTGTTTGATCCCCAGAACCCATGTTTAAAATGCCAGACATGGTGGTGCACACTTGTAATTCAAGGACAGGGGAAAAAGAGACAGGTGGATCTCTGGGGCTCACTGGCCAGCTAGTCTAATGAGAGACCCTATCTCAAAACAAAGTGGATAATACTTGAAAGGAAAAAAAAACTATAATCAGTGAAGGGACTGAGTTTGGAGGGGGTTCTCTGCCTGCTGAAGTTTCCAAGACTAGGAAATTTGTTTCTTAAGATAAGGAATTATACTAGGGACACATAAAAAGGTAATACAAACAAAGACTGTTTATTAAGAAAGAGAAAAGAATTCCTGAGAATGGTAATGACCTAGTAAGCTGGAAATACATACACCCAAAGTCAAAGAGCCTCATACCTCATGGTTCTTTATAGACCATTTACATAGCACCCACATCTTATGCATTTGGAAATTGAAGGAAATTTTTTACATATGCTCTATTAAGATTTCCATTCTTGCAGTTATTATCACCTTCCTTCTATATTGGTCTTAATTCACCCTGTCTAAGTCTCCTTCTCCTGACACAGAACAAGACCCAAGGTTGTTCTTTGGCTTCCACATGCACATGTAAGTAAGCACATGCACACATAAATATACACACAGAGCCACACACACATGCACTTGTGAACATGCTCACACATACACACACTCATAAAAACTTCTAACTTAACATGTACACAAATGATTTTCCCTGAGAAAAGATTCTGGATATTCTATTTCAACAGCTAATCTATGGCTCTCTGACAGGGAAAAAAAACAAGTCACACAGAACTAGAGATCAAATTTAAATCTGACCAAGTGGTATGGAACTAGCAGGCTTTGAAGACCCTATATAGCATTTTATTTCTCAAACAAAAGGCATCACATGTTGCAGAAAGTTTCCAATGTTATATATAGACAGGAAGACTAAGTGTTCTTATATATTTTTCCATATTTTTCTTTAGGTAACATATAGTAAAATACCAAAAGGCATTTTAACCTAATTCAATTTAATTCCTAAGGAAGAAAAAGATCTAATTATAAATAAAATGGATAATTAATATACCTTTGATATGCTATATCATTAAATTGTTCTCTGCTTACATGCCAAGCAAAGATTTATGTACCCAGAAATACTCAGCTCACTTGATGCTTCACATATGAAAAAAATACCAGGCCTTTCACTTTGTGAGACTCTGTTTCATGGCTATTTATAAATGGAGTAGAATAACAAATCATTAGAACATGTTGGGGGAGCATGAATAACTATACTTATTATATGTCATATGTCAGTCCACTATCTCAGTATTTATAGAGCCCACAGGAGGAATTTCTTGATATTTATTCTCAGTTAAAACCAGCTGGTAAAATTTATAGTCTTTCTGGTTCACAGAAAACTATGGCCTTTGTACAGGAAGGGTGTTGGGCTTTTTGTAAGTAAAGAATAAATGATATTACTAAGAAATATTAGTTTTCAACTTATTTAACAGGAGCTATATGTCACCAGTCTAATTTCAATGTTTCCCTAGGACCTTCCAAAAACATAGAAAAAGAATGTTTTGGAAAATTAGATTAGTCTTTAAAAATGAGTTTCTAAAAATAACTACTTTATGTTAGACAAAGTTTTCTCTAAATAAGTTCTGATTGTTTCTGAACAAATTATTGCCCTTAGAGCTTACTCAGGGAGATCTATAACACAGTGACACATTGTCCCACATCAGCACTAAGTATTTTTTCCACAAAGTGACGAATCTAGATTACTTACCATGTGACACACTCGGGAAAACATGGAATAAGTTTCAAAATATTTTAGGGAGTGTATAAGTTTCATCTAATGTGATGGAGTGGAGCTCCTCATGGTATGAGAGTTTCAAACAAGACAAAGATTCTGGAGATTCTAGTATTCTAGTTGCTAACCTGGCTGATTATGGAAATCAGAGCATTGTGCCTTTGTTATTATTTTCTACATACTTGTAATGCTTTTAGTAAAAAATAAATTTATAGAAGGGGCTGGAGAGATAACTTAGCAGTTAAGGCATTTGCCTGTGAAGTCTAAGGTCCTAGGTTTGATTCACACATAAGCCAGATACACAAGGTGGTACATGCATCTGAAGTTCATTTGCAGTGACTGGTGGCCCTGAAGCACCCATTTTCTCTCACTCTTTCCCTCAAAAAAATAAATAAAATATTTAAAACAATTAAAGAGAATAAAACTCATTTGTTAATCTCTCTCCCTACTGAAAATGTAAAATTACCTGAAAAAGACATCTTAAGTTACCAAACCACTGAGCAAAGAGAATAGAAGAGAGTAAAACAGAAAAGAGATGTGACAGCTAAATTTTGGAAGATGTAAACCACATGGAATTACAATGATTGACTTGTAAAATAAGAGAAAATTCAATGCCTGCTCCAGAAAGACAAGAGGCACTCCTTAAGAGCCAAAAGAAACTCTCAAGAGACAGGCAAAGTTAAAAGCATGAGTGATCAGCCCTGCAAGAAGCAGCCAAATTTGTGGCTTCCCTTCACGAGCCCTGCAAAGGATGAGGGAGGAAAAGCCAGCAGAGCCTTGGACTAGGGATCACTGGGCACAACTGAGAGTCCCACAGCTACACAGAGTGAATTTAAAAGCACTGAGGATGGAATAAACTTAGTGACCACCCTGATTTCTCTCCCAGACTGCCAGCAGAGAGCATTTAGCCATAGACAGGAAAGTAAATGATTCCTGCTGAGGAAACTGGCCATGTGTAAAGAAAAGACCCACATATTGACAGATGAGTATGCTCATGATCCAGTACACAGAGAAACATACCCATCAACAGATCCTTCTGGCATGCACACACACACACTCCATACCCCACACACCATACATACATACCTGCACATGCCACACATATACATACTCTACATATACACACCCCGTACACAAACACACCATATACACATATGCACTTTCAGCATGTATGCACATCACATGCATACACAAACATACCATACACACATGAACACACAACACACATACACCCACAGATTTCAATCAATATTTTAACTAATCCCTCATTCTTGACAATAAATTGGCGAAATTGATGATTTCCAAACATAAAATAGAAAAATGGGAATTAAGAAGTCAACAGGCTTCTCACTAAGGGAAAATAACACACAAAAATGGTCTGGTATGAATGGTTGTAACAAAAATAATAAAAATTGAAGTGGAACTCAGAAGATATAGAATCTATACAGAAAATAAGTAAAGCTTTAGACACTGAAATGGATATCCTCAAAGAGAGAAGATGTAAAAATTCATAAATTCAGGAATAAATTCAATCAAAAAGAAACATTAAAGAAACAGCAGGGGTCAGAGATGGTTCAGAAGTTAAAGGCATTCATTTCTTCAGCCACCCAAGTCAAGCTAGACTGGCATTCATTTGTAACAGTAAAAGATCCTGGTGTGCACGCACACACAGACACACACATACACACACACACATAAATTCATAAATAAATAATGTTTTAAATTCTTTAAAAAAATTAAAATGATGAGATAAGAAAATTTAGATATAAATTTCTACATTTAACAAGACCATGCATGTAAATTGAGGTGCATCTGTGTTAGCATGCTTGCCTATCATGCATGAGGTCCTCAGTTTGACACCAGCATAACATTATTAAAAGTTCTGGCCAGGCATGGTGGCTCATGCCTTTAATCCAAGAACTCAAGACGCAGAGGTAGGAGGATCACTATAAGCCTGTGGCCACCCTGAGATTACAGAGTGAGTTCCAGGTCAGCCTGGGCTAGAGCAATACCCTACCTTGAAAAACCATTAGAGAAATAAAAAGGTCTGAGTCCTAGGGCTCAATGAGAAACTTCATAAACCTAAGATAAGACAAATATCCTGAAAACCTTCAAAAGGAAAATAGAAAATTGGAAATTAAGAAGTCAGCAGGCTTCTCACTAGGATAAATACCATAACAGGAGCTGGAGAAGTGGTTCAGCAGTTAAAGGTGCTTACTCACAAAACCTGACAGCTTTAGTTTGATTCCCCAGTACTCATATAAATCCAGATGTACATAGTGAATTCCAGGGCTAGAGTGAAAGCCTACCTCAAAAACAAACAAACAAACAAAAAAGCCCATCTTGGACTCTGACAGTGATCAATAGAATGCTTGTTGACAGAAATAACAGGATACCAACCCTGCAAAAGACAATGGTGGCAGCTAGTCTACACCAAAGCAGGAGAAAGGAAGGCTTCAGAAAGGATGCCCTATGAAAAATATCAAACTGATATATAGCCTGCTGTCTGGGCTTAAAGAGAGAAAGTTCGTGTTCCTGGCTTTAAGTTTAATTACAGAGAAAAATCAGAAAATGGAAAAAAGGACAAAAGAATAATTTTTACTCAAGATAAAGATTATACAAAATTCCTTCAGCTTTCATTCAAGATATATGACCAGAGAATAAATGCACTCTCTCAACTGAAAGAAACAAAGAATACATACATACATAAGTATGTAAAACATAATTTTTTAAAGATACTAGATATGAGACAAAAAAAAAAAAAAAGCCAGGCATGGTGGCACATGCCTTTAATCCCAGCACTCAGGAGGCAGAGGTAAGAGGATTGTAGTAAATTCGAGACCACTCTGAGACTCCATAGTGAATTACAGGTCAGCCTGGACCAGAGTGAGACCCTACCTCGAAAAACCAAAAAAAAAATAGAAAGAGAAAAAAAAGATTTTACTCTTTGAAAGAACCCTCCATGATATCATGATACACATTCTTTTTAAGTACACACAAAACACATAATATTATGGACCAATAAGAAAGTCTTGATGACAAATTACCATATAAAAATGTTCAAATTCTCAAAATATCAGAAAATTATGAGTTAATACCATAATGAGATAGATATACTACACACCTGTTAGAATAGCCAAATTTTGCTGGTTGTGGTATGCCCATAGGCAATTGCTAAAGAAGATGAGGCAGGAGGATGACAAGTTCAAGGTCAGCCTAGGCTACACCATGGGGTTTTCAGTCAGTAAAGCTCTTACCACTCAAGCATGAGGACCTGAGTTCAAACCCTCATAAAATGCTGGTGGGTATGGCAGCCACCTGTAATCCCAGTATTCTGCAAGTAGAAACAAAGTATCCCCAGAGCAAGCTGGATAGTTAGACTAGCGAAATCAGAGAGCCTTGGGTTCAAATGAGAAACAAAAGAGCAGTTAAGGAATGTACTCAACTCTGACCTTCACATATGTACACAAATATATGTACCCACACACATACGAAGAAGATGCATGCACACCATACACATATATACTACATCCAAGAATGTGAGGGCACCAGGAGCTCTCTGTCATTGCTGATGGAAATGCAAAATGGTTCAACCACTTTGGAGAACAGTTTAGTACCTTCTCACAAAACTAAACAAAATCTTACCATATGATCCAAAAATCCCACTTCTTGGTATTTATATCAAATGAACTGGAAACATGCATCCATACAAAACCCACACAGAAATTTATAGAAGCTATATTTAGAACTAACAAACTTAGAAGCAAGCAAGATGTGCATTTGTGAGTGCCAGGATAGGTACTGTGAAAAACTAGAATATTATTAATGCTTCAAAAATGGGAAGGAAAAAAAGACTTGATGGAAACATAAACGCATATTACTAAAAACAAAAGCAGAAAATATAAAATAAGAATCTAATAAAGTATGAAGAAAAAAGTGCACTAAAAATTATGATTGTGGAAAGAAATACAGTGTGATGATCAATGTGGTTAAGATATCAATTCTCCCCAAATTAATATATAAAGTAATGAAATTCAATAAAAACTTACTACCAGAGTTTTTATTGTTGACAAACTGGCTCAGAAACTAAAACTTGATCCACACATTTCACCATGCACAACACTCAAATCCAAATGGATCAAAGACCTCAACATAAGACCAGAAACTCAAATACTACTGGAAGAAAATTTAGAAAGTACTTTCAATGATATAGGAATGGAAAAAGACTTCCTGAATAAAACCCCAGTGGCTCAAGTTCTTAAACAGTCACTCAACCATTGGGATCATATGAAGCTGAAGAGTTTCCTTACACACAAGCATATAATAAACAAAGCCAATAGAATACCCACAGAATGGGAGAAAATATTTGCAGGTTATCCAACTGATAGAGGCCTTATCTATAGAATTTACAAACAACTCAAAAGTCTAAACAATAAGAAGACAAATACCCCACTCACAAAATGGGGCACAGAGTTAAACAGGCAATTCACAGAGGAAGAGATACAAATGGCAAACACACACCTAAGAAAATGTTCATCATCCCTAATCATCATAGAAATGCAAATTAAAACAACTATGAGATTCCACTTTACCCCAATAAGGATAGCCAACATCAAAAGGTCAAATGAAAATAAATGCTGGTGAGGATGTGGAGAAGCAGGGACACTCATTCACTGTTGGTGGGAATGCAGGATAGTACAACCACTTTGGAAAACAATATGGAGACTCCTGAAAAAGCTGGCTATAAAAATACCAACAGACCCAGTTATACCATTACTGGGCATCTACCCTAAAACCTTCAAACCAAAAGCCAGAGAGATTTGCTCAACCATGTTTGTAGCAGCTCAATTCGTAATAGCTAAAAGCTGGAACCAACCCAGATGTCCATCATTAGAAGAATGGATAACAAAGATGTGGTTTATCTACACAATGGAATTCTATACAGCAGTGAGAAAAAACAACATAAAGAAATTTGAGGAAAAATGGTTGAACCTGGAACAGATCATTCTCAGCGAACTTACCCAATCACAGAAAAAAAATCGACACATAGTCTCACTCATCTGCAACACCTAACCTGAATCTGCCCAAGATGCCTTACATACCCAGCAAGCACCTCATGGACTAGACAATAAGATGGATGGGAGGGCGGGGAGAGAATCAAAGGGTGGAAAACAGTAATCCGGACCCAAGTGGCAATGGTACCATAAAATTCTACTTCCTAAAAGACTGACCAAATGGCTGAACCTTCACTAGACCCTTACAGGAAACACCTGAACCACAAGACACTGGAGAGGGTAGGATCAAAACTGACCTAATCTCCTACATCTTCCCTCCCTCCCTCTCCCCCTCTCCCCTCTATCTCTCTCCTCTCTAAATCTTGTATATTAGCTATCTTTTTCCTCAGTTTCTTAGTGGACACTGACCTGTAACCCCCACTTCCAGCTTGGGCCTACCATCCACAATGAGCTTTGGATCAGAGAAACCTACAAGGTTTCCCAAAACAATGACAGACTTCTGTCAGAGTACTTGATGACCCACCAAAGGCCAGTGGTAAGACCCTATTGCTGAAGACTCCATACACAGCTGATGCGTAAAATGGAATGGCATGGCTTGAAGCCAGGAGAGAGTCAGTCCCCAGACAGTCAGCGTGTTTAGTGCCAGAAGGTGCTACATAGGTGACTGGGGGAAATGACCAAGATCTGTCCAAGCAACACATTGTTTAACCTAATTAGCAACAAATAACCGGATGTGATGCCCACACAAGTGCAATAGTGGTACACAGCCATAGTGAGGAATCATTTGCTCTTGATTTGGCTAACTGATCCACACAGTGGTACTAGACCCATAGCTGGAGCTGGGAAACAAGTCAGTACCATACCCAAACACAAGCCCACTCTACAATATCAAGCTACCATCAACCACGGGGTATAAGAGGGTCTAAACCTACCATACTATCTATCAAAAAAGAAAGTGTTATCTCAATTTTCCGGGTGCTAACCTACTGTCGTTGGAGAATCTGCTTCTCTTTTCCAGATAGATGCAGATCCTAAGAAGAGAGCTGCCCCAACTTACCTCAAAAGGGGCCCAACTGAAACTAAGGACAACTGGCGAAATAAGCAAGGGTGATATTTTCCTGTGAACCGGATACCAGCACAAAGGGGAAGGAGATCAATGCAGAGAAAAATCAACTCCTACCAAATCAGAGAGCCAGAGCCTCAGAGGCCCCCAACACCTCAGCACTGAAGCAGACCAAAAATGAACCCAACATGGCTCAGGGAAATTTTGCGGAAGAGGGGGTGGAAAGAATGTCAGAGTCACATGTTGGGTCATGATTTGCAGAGACATTTATCATACCAATAACTGGGGGCTAACTCCACAATGCACGACCCATTTTCATTAACAAGGAGGGTCTAATAGGAGGGGGTAGATCACAGATGAGCCTAAATAATGGTACCAATCTGTATTTACTGAAAAGAAAACTAATAAATTAAATTAAAAAAAAAAGAAAGGTTGGAAGAAGAAAGGTTGCCATAGGAGGGGGTGACAATGAGTATACATATTTATATATTTAGTTCACTGGGGGATGCTTCTCATTTCACTGTATGTAGGTTTTTTTCCCTTGGAATTTATTAATGGCTTGCTTCATACATGTAGAAAGATCTCTACTAATAAAATTAATTTTGCTTGTAAAAAAAAAAAAAAAGAAGAAGATGGCTCAGTTAATAAAGGGTTTTCCATGCAAGCATGAGAACCAGAGTCCAAATCCATAGCACCCACATAAATGTCAAGTGGGCATGGTGGCTACTTATAACCCTAGCACTTGTGCTCAGAGGTAAAGACAGACAATCCTTGAGGCAACGTAATTAACAAGCCCTGGGTTCAAGTAAAAGATATTGTCTAAGAAATAAGATGGAGAGCAATTGAGAAAGACACCCAGTGTCAACCTTTGGCCTCCACATGTACATGCACATATGCAAATATGCATATACACAGGCATACATTCTATACACACATGCAAAAAAAGAGAGGGAGAGAGAGAAAGAGTAATTGAAAATGCAGGAGACCTTGAATAGCCACAACAATTTTGAGAAATACCAAGGCTGAAAGTTCAATACTTCCAGATTTCAAAAATTCATAAGACTAAAGGAAACTACTTGGCTGGGACCTCCAGTCAGCATAGCCTTCTACTACCTCAGCTTTGCCATGTTTACCATAGTCATGGAGAGCAAACTTAGTGGAGATAGAGGGAGATTGGGACAGGAGGAAGGAATTCAGCATCCTTCTGATAGACTTCCTTTACAGTAGAGAATCATGGATGCTGTACCTATATGATACCTGGACTGGACTGTGTCTCAGACCCATTCATAACCCATACTACTGAGAAATGTATCTCCGATATCATCAGCTATGCCTTACAGTGCTGTAAAGTGTGGGGAATAGACCCTGCAAGAGCAAGGGCTACAAATTCCCTTTTTTAATTTTTGTCATTTGTTTGTTTTTTCAGACAAGTTCTCCTTACCCATGCTGACCTTCAACTTTGTATGTAGCTGAAAATGAACTTGAACTTCTAGAACTTCTAATTCTCCTGTCTCCACCTCCCAAATACTGTGATTACAGGTCTATACCACCACACCAGTTCATGTAGTGCTGGGAATCAAACCCAGGACATCATGCGTTCTAGGCAAGCACTCTATCAGCTCAGTTACATTTTTGCTCTGCAAGGATCCTCTTAATGGTAGAAGAGTCAACTCCTGCCTCTTCAAGTACAGCATCAGTAGGAAGAAGCTATACACTATCATCTCTGATTCACCAAATACAATTGTCTTCCTTCAGCTCCCCACACCAGCTTTATAATAAACTTTATTGGGACAGCAATAAAAAGAGTTTGATATGATATTGTATTAAAGATAAATCAAGAGAGTAGTGGAACAGAACAGACAGCAAGTACATGTGTTTTTTTAAGCTGGATTTTTTAAATAAATATGTAAAAGAAATTCAGTGAAGATAGTGTTTTTTCAACAAATAAGACAGAAACAGTTGGTTGTACAAGGGAGAGAAGTAGTGCCCTTTCCTATACATCACAAGGTTCATAGGCCATGTCTCTTGTGATGGTTAATATTGTGAACAGAATGGGATCTAGAACCACCTAGGAGACAAATCTCTGCACATGTCTGTGAGAGAGTTTCTAGATTTGGTTGAGGTAAAGCCACCTTAACAATGGGTATCACCACTGGGAGTCCTGGGTTAAATAAAAAGGAGAAAATGAGCTGAGCAATCCTGCTCTGCATTCTGACTATGGATGTGATGTGATCAGCTTCCTCCTGCTTCTGCCACTCCTCTCCCTGATGGACTCCTGGAAGCAGTAAGCCAAAATAAACCTTGCCTCTCTTGAGCATTTGTCGGGTATTTGGTCATATCAACAACAACAAAAAAATAAATAACTAATACAAGACTAATTCAATTTATTGTTCTTTACATGAGAGCCTTCTAAAATGAAGACCCAAAGAAATAGGGAAAATTGTGTGTTTTTATGGGTATCCATGCAAAAGTGTGATTGAAGTCAGAATAGTATGATCTAAATGGGTTGAGCTCAGAGGAACAGAGGAAGACCTATTTGTTCAGAATCTTCTTGTTGTCCCAAGGATAAGGACATTCTTTTTCCCTGGACATAATGAGGATTCCTCTGGAATGAAGGCTTATGACTTACATTTAAAAGATCCTGAGCCATTCATGGCCATTTTTAATGGGGAAAGGTGAATAAGAAATCACCTCATCTTCCCATTCAAGCCCAAGACCCTGGTCTACAAAGGGAAGAAAAGCAAAAGGGGAAAAATTATCTGTCTGCCACTGCCACTAATTTCAGCCACACCCTGTGGCAGACCAAGAAACCAGCTAAATACATCACATAGAAGAGCAAGTGATGTTGACTTAAAAAGACCTGCTGGGGAGTGGGTTTGGGGAGCTTTGGTGGTGTGATTCAGGCATCCCCTATAAACTTATGTGTTCTGAATGCTAGTCACCAGCTGATGGAAATGGAAATTAATGCCTACTCAAGGCAGTCTATTGTTGGGGAAAGGCTTATGGGTGTCATAGCCAGTTTCCCCATGCCAGTGTTTGGCACAGTCTTCTGTTCCTTCTGTGTACTTGATGTTGGCCAGGGGATGATGTCCACCCTCTGCTCATGCATTTTTTCTCTTGCCATCATGGAGCTTCCCTCTAAAGCCTAAAAGCCAAAATAAACCTCTTTATTCCTACAAGCTGCTCTTGGTTGGATGATTTCTACAAGCAATGCAAACCTGACTGCAACAGTATTGTTGGTACCGAGGAGTGGTGTCATTTGCTGCTAGACACCTGACTGTATGGCTATGGCCTTTTGGAGCTGATTTTCAAGAGGAAGGTGGAAGGATTTGAAACCAATGTTGCAACGCAACATTGTAAATACAGCTTAATGGACTATTCTGGTCATCATTGAGAGACCTGAATTCAGTAAGAACTATGGACTGTGAGGTTTGACTTATGAGGGTGACTGGACTGGGCTTGAAGCAGTTTGCGTGAGAGGCTTGCTGTTATGCCTGTGTCCCAAGAAGTTGTGCAGGGCTGCTTTGTGTAAAAAAGGACTGGTGTGTGCACAGGGACATGGCACAGAAAGAAACCTTTGGGTTGAAACTTCTACCTGTTCAGCTGCAATTGTATAAGAGATTACAACCATTGAGATTGGGCCAGCTGATCTGCATTATGACAACAGAAAAAAATGCAGTATTTTGAAGGGTCCTGAATGTTCAAGGAGTGTCTTATTCTTCAAAGTCTGCTTTATTCCCCCCTGGAGTAACAAATTGTCACCCTACCTGGTATTGTGGAATATAAGAAATGCAGGAAACAGAGGATAATTGAATTTGCAACATGGTCTCGTGTTTTGGAAACATCCATGGGCAGGGTGAAGCAGGTTTGCTGGATGCCTGAATGGAGACCCGAGAAAGCCATAAAGATGGACCATGGGTTGCAGTGGAGATGCAGTGGAAACCGGAGATACAGCTGGGCCATGTGGTTGTCAAGAAAAGCTGCAGGCCCCAATGAAGTTTTCCAGGACTGTGAGTAGCCTAGCTGGAGGGGCAGAATTGGAAGCCCAGAGATTTGTTACTGGTTAGAATTATTGGACTTGGAGACTTGCCACTGACTAGAGTTGTTGGGCTTGGAACTACAGAGACTGATTTTTGTCCTGTTTACTCTTGTATTGGTTGAATATTTCTTTGCTATGCCCAATGCCATCTTTTGTAGTGTGTTTATTCTGTGCCATTATGGGACTTGGGGGGATTTATTGTTCTTATGACTCAGTAAAAGACCTTGGATTATGGGAATGTTTGAATATCATTAAGATTGATAAGAACTATGGGGACTTTTAATGTTAACTGAATGCATTGCATTTTACATCATGGATGTTTGTTTATAAGTTTATGGGGGCCAGGAGCAGAATGTGGTGGTTTGATTCAGGTATCCCCCATAACTTAGGTATGCTAGTCTCCCCATCTGATGGCAATTGAAAATTAATGCCTCCTGGAGGCAGTGTATTGTGGGGGCAGGTTTATGGGTGTAATAGCCAGTTTCCCCATGCTAGTGTTTGGCACACTCTCCTGTTGCTGTGGTCCACCTTATGTGGGCATGCTGCAAACTCCCTGACCAGCAGGATAAGAGCGACCAGCAAACAAAGATCCTTCTCAATCACACTTTATTGGAGAGCCTCTTGGTTAACAGGAAAGTTGATGGTGAAGGGGCCGGGGCGCAGGAGTGTAGCTGCTTTTGTAGGGTGTAATACTACAAGACACCTACAGATTGGCTGCCACCTGCTCACCCACCACCCAGGGCCACGGGATAGGCCCAGGATGCATTACATCATGTGCACGAGCAGCATCAAGCAAGACTGTCACCAGGATATGACCAAGTAGGGGGTTGTTCGTCACCACTCTCAGCAGGAAGTCAGCGCCATCTTGTAATGGCGTCTGTAGCCGCTCCCTGCAGCTCCCCTTTTTTGTTTAATAAAATGGCCAAGCGTAAATAGAAAACATGCCTTCCCGATCAGGTCCACACCTCATGATGTGTTGACCGATCAAGGGAAGAAGTTCAACCTCCCCTTCCTCAGTGCAATGGGACAGGTCCCCTGAGAGTGCAAAGGCGGCGGTCAAACGAAAGCTACCATATTCTTGCCCATCCTCGTGCAATGGGTACTCTGAGACCCCGAGGGTGCAAGGGCCAGGGGAGCTATTTTCCCTTTAAGGCTGCCAGCCAGATTTGGGGAGAGGAGCCACATTCTAAGGCAGCGAGCGCTTGTGAAATGACCATTTTATCTCTCCTAGTTTGGGTTCGCAGGCAACAGACCAACCATAGGCAAAGCACACACCCTCCTAAGCAGCATACCAGAAACATTCCAGTTCCTACCCATTCCTTGAAATAGGAGAATGCAGATGATATCCAAGAAGCAAAGCCTTCTGCCAAGCTAAGATCCACTCGTGTGGAATTAATATGTACTATAGCTTGTCTTAATTCCTCCAATTCCCTATCAAATTCCTTAGACCAATTTTGTGAGAGGGCTAGCGACAAACTACGAGACAGATTAGCAGCTCTGGTGAAGTTTTCATAAGGGACACTAGTAACACACAATGCATTATACTTCCATTCACATCCCAGCTGAGCTAGCTGCCAAAGGATATCAACCTGTTCTTGGACTAAATCTATTCTTTGGTTTAAAATTTGGATACCACCCTTTAAGTGAGAATTTAAAGCTGTCTGAGAGTCTAAGGCCTCTGAGGTAGAAGTAGCCAAGTTATTCAAAGTTTCAGCCGTCTGTACTGAGGAAGCTATGGCCACACCCGCCGCAGTAGCGGCAGCAGCTATCGCAGCCACAGCTGCTATAACTGCTGCTGTGATGCCAAAATCCCTTTTATTCCTAAATAAAGTCAGCGTGCTGGGAGCTTCCACAGGCACAGGGACCCAGCGAGGGACCCTAAGGACCATAGCATTCTTAAACTTTGGAGCATCCCAGCATTGGGACAAGAGGCAGGAGGTATTGGAGCAACTACTAAAGGAGGAATTACTGAGGACAAACATAAACGGTGGGTGAACGCAAACTGGTGCCGGGGAGAAAGTAGCATTTCTTGCGTTAGTTTGGCACCCATGTCCAATGCTCATAATTCCCCCTGTGGTGTTGATAGTTTTGTATAAAGCACCCCAGTTCTCATCAGCTTCCTCCACCACCTGTTCCTTCTCACTAAAGACTGCAGTCACATTATTACAAGCAACTTGTCCTCCCTGTAATAACACAAAAGGTGTGAAATCAGTACAGCTTCCATTTGTTCCACACAAAATCCACTTTGAAAATGGATTATACCTTCTATCTTGTCTGAAAAATCCCCCAGTCCATAAGGCCGGATAGGGATGGGGACCCCTCATGTCCGGGGAGAAATTAAAGAGTTTTCCCTTACTAGTCCAGCCAACACTGATAGACTGACAGTCAGACCACGGCCAGGTTTCCCCTTCATCACTTCCCCAACAATGAGGAGCAAGTCATGGTTGGTATGCTTTGTCTGATATGTTTACACCAACCAGAAATGTTCCATTAAGCCAGATTGCCAATTCAGTATAGGTATAGTTACCAAATATATATTGGGAAGTCTTATTCTCTGGACCATACCAATCATTACGTCTCTGTTGGTCATTTCTTTCCCAAATCATGTCCCCGTGGAACCAAGCAAAGGCTTGTTTCTTTAAGACCATACAGTCCTCATAAGTTGGATCAAGCATAAAGCACAATGTCCCCGATGCCTGGAAACTCCGCTGTTCTCCGATAGAAACGGAAAAGGTGTCTTTCCTCACCATGGGGAGACCCAGTTCCTTCTGTGTTGTAAAGAAACGGGGAAAAACCACAGCAGAGTGGTATACTGGCATGGGTTTGGGAAATGCAGACATAATGCCCCAACGCTGTTCTCCCCTACATTCCAGGCACAGGATGAGGATCATCAATAAGGATCTCCTTTTCTCCATCCTTCTCTCCATCCTGGTAGGCATCTCTGTCTCCAGGAGCCTCCTGTTGGGGTCGGATAATTGTTTTCACCAAGCGAGCCGGAACCCAATGCGGAGAATCTTGGTCCTGTGGAAAAACACAAACAGCTCCCCTGGATCTTAATATCACAAGATCCAGTCCTTTCCATTTATTATCCAAGACGTCTTTCCACATCACCATTTCTTTAGGCACAGAAGTTAGAGATTTTCCATGTCTATCAGCTGCGCTGTCACCATGGAAATCCAAAATTAAAAAATTGAGTGTAAAAAGAGCTAAAGATATTCTTTCCTTGGGAGTAGCGTCCTCGGCTATCCCTCTTTTTTGTTTGAATAAAAGAGATTTTAAGGTCTTATTAGCTCTTTCTACTATTCCCTGGCCCTGTGGGTTATAAGGAAGACCAGTGGTGTGGGTTACCTGCATTTGAGCACAAAAGGCTCAAAAACCAGCAGATGTGTATGCTGGGCCATTATCAGTTTTTAAATGGCGTGGCTTTCCCCAAGCAGCCCAGGCCTCTAGGCAGTGAGTCTTTACATGAGAGGCCTTTTCGCCTGCCAATGGTGAGGCGAAAATAATACCGGAGCATGTGTCCACTGAAACATGTAGGTATTTTAATCTTCCAAACTCTGGAAGATGTGTTACATCCATTTGCCAAAGGTCTCCAGGGCGCAGGCCCCGAGGGTTGACGCCCACATGTGGGGAAGGCAAAAAGGTAACACAAGATTGGCAAGATTTTACAATATCCCACACTTCATTTCTGGAAATAGGAAATTTTATTCTTAAAGTATTTGCAGGGACATGATATAGTCTATGGAATTCTGTCGCTAAAGCCTTTGGATCATCCAAGGAGATCAGGGCTAGCCTAGCGGCCCGATCCACAAGGTCATTAGCCTGTGACAAAGGACCAGGCAGTAGTGAATGAGCTCGAATATGAGAAACATAAAAAGGGCAAGTTCGCTGCAAAATTAAAGATTGAAGTTGTAAAAGAATATTAGACACTAAACTAGAGGAGCGAACTGAAGCTGCGATCTCTAAATTAGCCACTGCATTGGCCACATACAAGGAATCTGCAAACAAATTAAAGGAAGTGGGGAATGTCTGAAATACCTCCAAGACTATTAAGCATTCAACAATCTGAGGAGAGTCAGGTCTGAACATTCTTACTATAGGCTCTGATCCCTGTACCAGGTAGGCCCCACGACCAGACTTTGAGCCATCAGTAAAGATGGCAGGGGCTGATGTAATAGGCTCCTGAACAGTGATTTTAGGAAAGTAAACCAGATTGTTTTCAACAAAAGACAAAATAGGGCTCTTTGGGTAATGATTATCTATGACATTTGGAAAGGCACACATACGAATGCTCCAATCATCTACTGTGCCACACAAAATTTGGACTTGTTCCTTAGTGTAGGGAATGATAAGTTTATCAGGCAATTTTGCAAAATGTACTAAGCAATACTTAAGCCCCAAACAGGCCTGCTGAGCTACCAACTATGGGAAATACTGAAGAGTACAAGCCCCTAAAGAGTGTCCATGAAGCCACAACAGCGGTCCCTCCTGCCAAAGTACCCCTGTAGGGACATCCTTAGTCTTAAGGACACATAAAAGTAATGGTTTAGATGGATCAAATCTATCAAGTTGTGCTTTACTAAGCGCCTCTTCAATCATAGTAAGGGCCTCACGGGCAGGCTGCGTAAGCGTACGAGGAGAGGAGACATCAGGGTTGCCTTCAAGAATAGAAAAAAGAGGCAGCAATTCCGAGCGAGGCACATGAAGGAAACCTCTCAGCCAATTAATGTCTCCCAGCAGCTTTTGAAAATCATTGAGTGTATGTAAATGAGAGGTCCGTATACACATCTTCTGTGGCCCCACAGAATGAGGGCCAATGACGGTCCCCAGAAAAGTAACAGAATCTGTCTGTTGAACCTTCTCAGGGGCTATCAGCAAGCCATGACTCTCTAATGTCTTCACAGCTCGTTGAAAAGAGGCATGTAAAACTGTTAACTCAGGGGCTGTCAACAAAATATCATCCATATAATGAATCATACGGAGAGAAGGGAACTCTTGACGGACAGAGGCCAAGGCTGTGTCCACAAATAATTGGCACATAGTAGGACTATTAGCCATTCCCTGTGGCAGTACACACCATTGGAAACGAGCATCCGGCCTCTCATGATTGACTGAGGGAAGAGTGAAAGCAAAACGTTCCCTGTCTTGTGGACAAAGCGGTATGGAAAAGAAACAATCCTTAATATCTAAGACCATCACTGGCCAGCCCTTGGGCAAGGCAGAAAGTGCCGACAGGCCTCTCTGAACAGGTCCTAAAACCTGCATTTGGGCATTGACCGCTCTCAGGTCATGGAGCAGCCTCCATTTACCTGACTGTTTTTTAATCACAAATATTGGAGTATTCCAAGGAGAAACAGAGGGTTCCAGATGGCCCAGATCTACCTGTTCCTGTACTAACTGTTTTGCGGCTTCCAATTTTTCTTGTGATAGGGGCCATTGAGGGACCCAAACCGCCTTGTTAGTTAACCAAGGGATGGGCACCTGAATTCTTTTGGAAGCAGCATTTTCAACGACCCCTAGGAAAAACCCAATCCACAGTGGTCCAGCTTTTCTTTTGGAATGATTGGATCAGGGAACTTTCCTAGTCCCTGTTCTGGGACAAAGCCTTGTCTTTTCATCATATTTTTACTAGCCTCTGAATAGTCATTAGTCAGGCGGAGGCGCAACTGGGATTGAACATCCCTTCCCCACAAATTGATAGGGACCACTAATACAAAAGGCTGTATTCTTCCTTTTTGCCCCTCATAAGTATACCATGTTAGTTCTTTTGCACTCATCTGGGGTGTCTCTGCATACCCCAAACCTTGAAGGGTCTGAGAGGATCTTTGAAGGGGCCAAGACTTTGGCCAGGAGTCTAGTTTTATAATACTCCTGTCTGCACCTGTATCGACTAAGCCTGAGAACATCTTGCCTTTAATGATTAACTGTAAGAGAGGTCTCTGATCTAATTCCCATGACAAGCAGGCCAGGTCCACCCCTGTGGACCCAAGACATCCTGTCCCCCTTTCCCTCTGTTCAGCAGGGAATTGTGAATGAGTGGAGGGCAAAGCCAGCAGCTGAGCAATATGATCCCCCGGTGCAATGGAGATCGTCCCATAAGGGGAGTGGCAGAGGACTTTAATGACGCCTGTAAAGCCAGGGTCAATGACTCCAGGAAAGACAATTAACCCTTTTAGAGTTGATGATGACCATCCCAGAAGAAGCCCCACAGTATCTTTATTTAAAGGGCCACAGACATCCGTCTCCAGAACTTGGATTCCCATCTCAGGGGTTAGGACCATTCCAGAGGCAGCACAGAGGTCCAGCCCTGCGGAGGCTGACGTGGCTCTTCTGCATGAGAGGACGGAGGCGGGCCCAGTGCCGGTGTTTGAGTTTGGAGTGCCCCATAAATTTGAGGGCCCTGGGGACGGGGGCCCTTCATCCCGTTTTTTTGGTCCTGAGTAGATTGAAGGGGGGGTACAGGTAGACCATTAATATCTCTTACTGGCCTCCACTCATTTGCCCAATGTTTGCCCTTCTTACATCTCGGACAGGTACCCGGCGGCCTCTGCTTCCACCCCTCCTTTACCGGCGGGGCGGGCGGATTGTTCAGCTCTGGGGCATTGGCGTCTAAAGTGTCCTAGCTGCCCACATTTAAAGCACCCTTTATTTTTCTGAGCCTGTTGGGACTTAGTGGCTGCAAGGACTGCGGCAGCCAGGCCAGCATTAGAGAGTGGTCCCCCTATCTCCCGGCAAGCTTTTACCCAAGCTTCCAATCCCAGTTGTCTAACGGGGTTTATGGCTCGCTGGCACTCTTTTGTACTCTGTTCATAGATCAACTGTAATACAAAAGGCATAGTATGATCTGCAGCTCCAATGGTTTTTTCTGCGGCAGCCACCAGTCTGGCGGCGAAATCTGCAAAAGGTTCTGTGGGACCCTGTATAATTTTAGTCAGGTTACCGGCTACTTCCCCTTTATTAGGGACTTCCTTCCAGGCCCAATAGTGAACATTATTAATTTGTTGGTAAACTTCAATTGGGAAATTAACTTGGTTAGCCATGTGAGGGCCAAGCCCCAAAAGCATATCCACTGTCCATTCTGGATGTCCACTCTCAATATTTCGCCTAGCCTGTTCCTGAGCATTGTCTATAACTATGGCTTTCCACTCTAAAAATTGGCCTTTTGTAAGGCAAGCTTTACCCAATTCTATACAATCAGTGGGAGTTAAAGGATCTGTAGCAATCCTGCGCAATAGTGCAACAGTATAATCCGCAGCTGGGCCAAAGTCTTTTGCTGCTTGAACTAAGTCTTTTAATTGTCTGTAAGGAATTGGATCATACCTCCTCTGATGGGTCACTGGATCCTCAAATACAGGGAAAACTGAGACTAGCCGTGACCATGTTTTTGGTTTTATGAAGCGGCATGTGTCTCTAGCAGAGTTATGGGGGGAGGTGCAGACAGCTCTTTCAAATGCAGAGAACCATCTCCCTGGGCCTGTTTTCCTTTTGTTAGTAGGGGGCGCCTAGGCAGAGATGAATAGTGCCCTTTTGTGACTTCCTTGATTCCTTCCCCCCCCTTTTGTAATGGTTCTTCTTCCTCCTCCTCCTCTAGGTCTGAGTTGGAGGTGATTTCCTCATCTGTCTCAAAAACACTTAAACGTACAAGCTCTTCAATAGGGGGATACAGCCTGGTAAAGGCCCCTTTAGTCCCTTTCTCAGGCAAGTGATGACTTATTTCCCCCATCTCTTCAAGCTCCTCCTGCAGGCTTTTATCTTTATCTTGTATATGTTTCTCCTTCTTTATATCTCCTTTTTTCTTAGGCCTAACTTTTGACTCCCCTGAATCAGACTCAGAAAGACTATCCTGATGTCTTGCTAGAGCTTCTCGTCCCCTTTTAATGATTTCTATGTGGTTTCCTTTACTTAAACAAGAATGGAGAAGGCGTCAGAACGGCATCGTGCCTTTTCCTATTCTATCCTCCTCCTTTGCCCGTTCTAAATCACGACCCAGCTTCTCCCACGTAAGGAGGGAAAGATCACCCGACACCGCGAACCATGGCGCGATCTCATCTAGGTTTCTGACTATTTTCTTAACGGTCGCGGATGAGATCTTAATGTCCCTCTGCTTAAGCAATTCTTTTATGGGTTGGACAAAATTATCGGGTGCAAAGTTTGTACTCTGAGAATTGCCCATGGTGCACGCTGTTATCTACCAGCGATTTATCCACCTAACAAAAGAAGCAATACAGTGAGTGACAGATCGAAAAACCTTGTTATCTACCAAGGTCTTTTATTTTCGATTCCGTGCTGCGAGGTTAGTCCTCACCTAAGCAGAGACATTCGCCTCAGGTTCACAGCAACAGCAACACAAAACAAGAAGGAGAAACCACACAAGAAGCCAAATGGCAAGAATAAAATACGGGTCCGTCAATAGATCTAGCATGACTGGGGTAACTTACCGCGGTCTTCCTCTCCGTGTGTCAAGTTCTGGATCCTCTTCGGCCCCTCGCCCGATGCCCTTCTGGCACCCGGCGTCCCGGGTTTTCGGCACCACTTTGCTGCAAACTCCCTGACCGGCAGGATAAGAACGACCAGCAAACAAAGATCCTTCTCGATCACACTTTATTGGAGAGCCTCTTGGTTAACAGGAAAGTTGATGGCGAAGGGGCTGGGGCGCAGGAGTGTAGCTGCTTTTATAGGGTGTAATACTACAAGACACCTACGGATTGGCTGCCACCTGCTCACCCACCACCCAGGACCACAGGATAGGCCCAGGATGCATTACATCATGTGCACGCGCAGCATCAAGCAAGACTGTCACCAGGATATGACCAAGTAGGGGGTTGTTCGTCACCACTCTCAGCAGGAAGTCAGCGCCATCTTGTAATGGTGTCTGTAGCCGCTCCCTGCATGGGCAAGGGGTGTTGTCCACCCTCTGCTCATGCCATCATTTTCCCCTGCCATAGTGGAGCTTCCCCTCAAGCCTGTAAGCTAAAATAAACCTTTTTTTCCCCACAAGCTGCTCTTGGTTGAGTAATTTTTACCAGCAATGCAAACCTGACTGCAACAGGAGCTCTATTCAAATCACTATCCATCAATGATTAAATGCCAGTTATCAGCTACCTTTCATTTTTCAATATTGTGTAAAAAATGTTACAGTTAACTTTCTCAGTAGGTCATTATGAAAACTCAAATGGTAAGAAACTTTGCCCACATGAGAAAACTTTCACTTCTGGGTGAAAATTAAGTGCTTAATTAAACATTCTTTCATGGTCCCTCTGTCTGTGACACTCATGTTTCTGAAAGAAGTGCCATATATCACAACAGCTACAGTGTAAAAGCTAAATTCTCACATCTAAAAATATTTCCATCCCATGTTAATGATGATTTCATTATTAAAAGAACATATGTATGATTTGTCATCTAAGTAAAATATGGGTTAACTTTAAGCAGAACAATTTCATTACTTCTTATATGAGTTTACCTCTACAGTTTAAAAAGGCATGTTGCATTACTATATATACTACTACATGCTATATATACATACTACTCCCCAATGATAAAGTTATTTTAAAATTAAAAACAAATTCTTGTGATTTTGCACATTATTATTTTTTGAACATGTTCAAATTATCTATTTATATGTTAGAAACTACTCCAAGATGGAATTGACTTAAAGCAACAGCTATCTTTATATTACCTCTTATGGTTTCCATGGGCCAGTCACTGAAGGAAGGCTCAGTGTCTGGTTCTGGATAGGGAATTCTCACATAATATGTTTTATTTGAGGCCTTGGGACATTTTTTTTAATTTTTTTTATTTATTTATTTGAGAGCGACAAACACAGAAAGAAAGACAGATAGAGATAGAGGGAGAGAGAATGGGCGCGCCAGGGCTTCCAGCCTCTGCAAACAAACTCCAGACATGTGTGTCCCCTTGTGCATCTGGCTAATGTGGGTCCTGGGGAACCAAGCCTCGAACCGGGGTCCTTAGGCTTCACAGGCAAGCGCTTAACCACTAAGCCATCTCTCCAGCCCAAGGCCTTGGGACTTTTTAAAGTATTACAAAGAACATTCTAGCATTCATAGCCCTCAGATCTTCACCTTACAGCACTTGCAGAAAAGTTTATGGCCTTAAAAGGTTGCATTTTTCAGGAATTCTGGAATAATTGTAATTCAGCTCATTACTCTCCTGTCATCTTACCATAGACAGATGGAGCCAGGTGGAATCCTTAACATTCTACAAGTTATATCACTGTCTCCTTAGGACACACTGTGCTATGCCTTCATTCAGACATGGATTTTCTTCACTTCCTAACATCCTTTTTAAAAATATTTTATTTTTATTTATTTATTTATTTATTTGACAGAGAAAGAGGGAGAGAGAGAGAGAATGGGCATGCCAGGGCCTCCAGCTGCTGCAAATGAACTCCAGACGTGTGTAGCCCCTTGTGCATATGGCCAACATGGGTCCTGGGGAATCAAACCTGGGTCCTTTAGCTTTGCAGGCAAATTCCTTAACTGCTAAGCCATCCCTCTAGCCCTCTACCACCTTTTTTATAACATAGACCCTGTTGCAATCAGGTTCACAACACTGGCAGAGAATACCCAACCAAGAGCAGCTTGTGGTGAAAAAAGGTTTATTTGGGCTTACAGACTGGAGGGGAAGCTCCATGATGGCAGAGGAAATGATGACATGAGTAAACAGTGGACATCATCTACTGGCCAATACAGATGGACAACAGGAGTGTGTGCCAAATACTAGCAAGAGGAAGCTGTCTATAACACCCATAATCCTATCCCCAACAATACACCACCTCCAGGAAGGCTTAATTCCCAAACTGCCATCAGCTGGAAACCTAGCATTTAGAACACCTTTGTTTTCACAGCTCCCTCCAGGCCTCTTGGGTTCCACTAACACTTTTCTTTCCATTCCTTCCAGCTTCCGCCAACATTCTCCATAGCCAATTCAAGATTTCACTAACAGACTTCCTGAAGAGTTCCATCCACTGCCCAGTCTAACTTCAGGACATTGGGTTGTTGTTAGGTCTGTACTCCATTTTTGCATAAAAATATACTTCTGATCATCCCAAAATTAGACACTTAAAACACTCATCTTTTTTATATATACTTTCATGATTTCTGTAAGTCAGAAGCTCAGATAGGGTGGTTCTGCATGAGACATATGCCCTTGTAGTCACATAATGGGTAAATCAAAGTGGAGCAATGGGGAAGGACCACACATTTCTGTCTCTCCATGAAAATTCAATGATTCTATACCTGCATTCCCCCATGTTCCCTAATTTGGGTTTCCTCTTTGAAAGCCTTAGCAGAGCAGTTGGTCAGCTTACACAGCACCATTTCCTCCAGAAGTATCCCATGGTATGAGTAGAGTCTTGCAACCAGGTCTGAACTGAGTCATGCCAACTTGTCTCAATTACATTTCATTTGAGGAAGCAGTTATAACTCCACCACACTCAAGCGAGGGAGAGAATTAAACTCCACTTCTTATGAAGAAAGTAACAATATATGGAGACTATATGAGAAGGGAGTTATTTTGTAATCATTTTTCAGAAATACAATGTGATATGCAAGAGTAGTTTTAAACTTTGTTCCACACGTTTCTTTCTCTAGCTGGTTCTAAGTAGGAAATAAAACAAACCATTAGACACTGTGTCAATAGAGAAGAGAGGAAGTCTCAGAATCAGAGATTGATCCCCCTACCCAGGGTTTCCAGGTTCTTGTCACTGTCAGAGCAAGAATTCAGAGGCAGGCAAGGTAACAGATTGGGACGAAGTTTTATTGCAGAATGAAAGCATGCACTCAAAGGGGAGCATGGGCTTCTCAAGCATGTCACACACTGCCCCTCAGAAAAATCTGAGGTAGTTCATTTTATAGGTAGACTATATTGGAGAGGAGGTGAAAAATCAAAGAGTGCTAGGAATGGGTCAAGATGTTCCTGGAATAGGACTGGCTCCCCTTTGTTTGCCTTATGTGAGGTTCTCAGATGCATGCTAATGGGAGCAGCCATTGCTGCAAGGCTGATGATATGAAGATACCACAGTGAAAAAAAGAACAGGATTTGCTCATCTACACTGGCCATGTTAGTCCCAGCTGGTTCTGGAATGGTTTTGATTTTACTGTTGGAGCAGTCACATGAAACCCTACTATAATATAACTCTAGGGATACATTAGCCTCTAGCTAACATGCAGTTGTCTCTTTCCCAGAGCTATCTACTCTGCTTCAATTGACACAAAATTCTACTTGAGGCTGAGAGAAGGAACCATCACTAATAATTTAGGTTTTAAAAGACAAAAAAGACAAGAAGATTCTAGTACTCACACACCACTCAGTACCTCAACACATTTCAAACACCAGGTGTGAGAAGTTTTCACCACAAACTAACCAATCAATTCTCCAAAATATCATCTAGAGGACACCAACTGGGTGCTCTTTGACTCAATTCTGGTATTGTCATGAGAGACCAAGGAGAAGTCATGTGCTGCATCTGGCTTCTGTGACCTCGCTTAGTGGCTGGACAGTGGTGCTGCCATTTTAAATCAGACAGCCATTTTGACTCAGATGAGGAGCTAGCTGACTAATGTGCTATTTTTGCTTCTGTATCCATGTTTGCTTAGCTATAGCCGCCCCCCCCCCCCCCCGATTCCTGGGAAGCCTCCACTTCAAGGACATTCCAGAGATACCTAGCCCCGGAGGCTCCGGCCTCTTGCAAAAGATAAATTCTGCAAACAGCTCTTGAAATAGGTTATGCAAACAAGTTACTACCTAAGATAAGTAGGCTGGAGTTCCCACATGCCCCCTCTCTGAAATTCCCGCATACGCCCTCTTAGAACCAATCATTTTAAAAATCGCAATATGATGTAACCTTTCCTTTGTAAACCCCTTTCCTCTGAGGGTCGGGGCTGTCTCCCTTACTACTACTGTGCCGGACTGTGCAGACAGAGCCCAGGCCTAGGCTTGCAATAAAGAAACCTGTTACTTTTACATTCGAGTGTCTCGGCTTCTGTGGCGATTCTCTGGGTGACTCCTGGGTGACTGTGGGACTTGGCTCCTGGTCAGGAGTCTTGGCACAACAGTCATAGCCAAAGGTTGGAGGCCCAGATTTGTGTCACTGCACCACACTTCTGATACCAATTATGCTACAGGTTATGTCATGTGCTTCTAGCCTTCCACCTGTAAATCTGCATTACATCCTCTCTGCTAGAATTCTAGAACAGGTAAAAGAATTCAGAGAACACTTATATTTGTTAGTTTATTATAAATATCATTACAAAGGTCACATACATAGAGCATGCAAAGGCACATAAAGCTGGTGTATGGGATGGGGCACAGAGATGCATGCCTTCTCTGGGTTCCATGCCACCTTCCAGGTACCTTCATGTATTAAGCTCTCTGGAAATACTCAAATGCTTATTCAAGTGCAGATCAGAGTCAAGGTGAAGTATGCTCACTAGGACTTCCAGGTTTTTGTATCCCAGAACAAAGATTTTTCACCAGGGATACATGGTAAGGTAATAGAAATAGAGATGATCTACTAAGAAAGACAAAGGCCAGCTGGAGATGGCTTAGCAGTGAAGGTGCTTGACTGTGAAGCTTAAAGACACAGGTTCAACTCTTCAGGTTCCATGTAAGCCAGAAGCACAAGGTAACATAAACACGCAAGGTCGCACATGCACACAAAGTTGGCACACGTGTCTGGAGTTTGATAACAGTGGCTGGAGGCCCTGGT
Organism: Jaculus jaculus; assembly: GCF_020740685.1. Classification (NCBI taxonomy): domain Eukaryota; kingdom Metazoa; phylum Chordata; class Mammalia; order Rodentia; family Dipodidae; genus Jaculus; species Jaculus jaculus. The sequence continues at coordinate 74,206,026 of NC_059113.1, forward strand.
TCACTCACTCATGCCTTGTCTCTCACTCTCTCACTCACTCTCTCTTTCTCTCTCTCTCTCTCTCATAAAAAAAAGAAAGACAAAGACACTTCTGAGACTGGAAATGGACCAGTGATCTGGGAAAAGGCATACATTCAGAACATGGACCTTGAGTCTCACAGCACTTTATATGTTATTTGCATAATAGCAGCCTCTCTCATGTCTGATTATTGCACATGTGCTCTACTGCTACATGTAGCTCATGTAAAGAAGAGTTTCCAGCCCGCTGTTAACTACATACTGGTGGTTGTATGATTTCCATGTGAAATGTTCCCCACAGGCTTGCATGTTTGAACACTTGATCTCGAGTGTGGCACAGTTTTGGAAGTTATAGAACCTTGAGGAATGTAGCCTTGCTAGAGGAAGTGAGTAGATAGGAATGGGCATTGAACATGATAAAACTACTCTGGTTCCTGGTTCACTGAAATGTAACCTCATTTGTCTCACATTCTTGCCAGCACAAAGCTGCTCTTCCATGCCTTCCCTCTCATGATATCCCTTCAAACCTAAAGTCAAGGCTGAAGATGTACTCAATTGGTAGAGTACTTGCTTAGCATGCACAAAGCCCTGGGTTCAATCCTCATGCCATGCTGAGGTATGATGGTGCACACCTGTAATCCAAGCACTTATAAGGTAAGGGCAGGACAATCAGAGGTTCAAGATCATCCTTAGCTACATAGTAAGTTTGAGGCCAGACAGGCATACATGATATGACACCTTGTCTCAAAAAAAAATCATGAAGCAAAATATATCCTTCTTTCCTTAAGTTATTACTTCTTGACAGATATTTGGTCAGAGCAATGAAAATGGTAACTGATACAGTAATAATTTAACCTTTAGTCCCATCCCTGACTGCTGTTGAATATGTCTGACTGGTGGCCAGCTTCCAACTTAAAGCTATGAAGGGCCCACTGGTCACCATTTATCATATTAGCATGCATAATTTTAAGACATGAAAATAAAGACCTTTTTCTTGAGACAAGCCCAAGAGACTTTCCTTTGTTTATGTGTATGTGTGAGAGAGAGAGAGAGAGAATTGTCATGTCAGGGCCTCTAAACCTTGTAATTGAACTCCAGATGCTTGCACCACCTTGTGTGCATGTGCAACCTTGTGTCATATTGTGCATCTGGCTTACATGGGATCTGAAGAGTCAAACATAAGTCCTTAAGCTTCACTGGCATCTCTCCAGCCTGAGAGACCTCTTTTGACAACAGAGAGACTTTAGGAGCTGTGTGGCAGAAAACAAGAGGGACAAGAGGGAAACCAGCTACATAGTTCTAAATATATACTAGGTCACCAGCTATTCATCATGACTAATATTATGGATCCATAGTCCTTATTATCATATGAAATCATATGATTTCATATGCTTGCTTTTTTAAATATACAAGTTATAAATACATTGGTGTTTTTATTCTTCTGAAAAACACTAAAATATATTGTGTACTTTCATCCTTAGTAATGGATGGTATTAAATAACCAGAGTTTATTTCTTGGGCTGGTGTGGTAGTTTGAATAGAATAGATGGCCCCCAATATATTCAGTTGTTTATTTGTTTATAGTTTGCATCTCTAGCCACCTGGCTGGAGGCAGTGTCACTGGGTGGATCTTAAGGCGTAGTGGTGGGTTTCAGATTTCAATCTAAAGATATGCAAAGTGTGCCTAACAGGAGTTCCTAAAGTGTGCTGTGGCTTGTGGTTTTTGGCTTGTGCTTCTCTCTCTCGGCTTGGGCCTATGAAGGCAGGCCAGCTTCTTCTGCCATTATGGAACTTCCCCTGTATCTATCTATAAGCTTCCATAAATATCCCTTCCTCCATAACTGTGCTTGGTCTGGAAGTTCATCTCAGTGAACCTGAATCTGTATGCTACAGCTGGAGAGATGGCTTAGCAGTTAAGGCATTTGCTTGCAAAGCCAAAGGATCCTGGTTCGACTCTCCAGGACCCATGTAAGTTGTATACACAGGTGGGCACATGCATCTGGAGTTCATTTGCAGTGGCTAGAGGCCCTAGCATGCCTATTCTCTCTCTCTCCCTCTCTCTGCTTATCTCTCTCTCTCTCTCTCTCTCTCTAGTAAATAAAGTTTAAAAAACGAATGTATTTCTTAACCAATTGTTCATAGATATAGGAATATTCTTAAAGCTTTAACTTGAATAATTATCAATATGACAACCAACAACAATATAGTTGATCAGTGGTATTAAATAGCTTTTCTTAAAATGAAGCATTGAAATTTGTAGAAAAATGGTCAAACTTGGAACAGTTCATTTTAAGTGAACTCACACAATCACAGAAACACAATCATCACATGATCTCACTCATCTGCAATTCCTAACCTGGATCAGCCCAAGTTTCTGACATAACTGAATAGCATCTTGAGGCTTGGACAATAGGGGGTATAAGGCTTGGGGAAAGGGAAAGGGTGGAGGGGACACAAAATCTGAACTCAATATGAACTGTTACTATAGAATCCTGTATCCTGGAAATGAGACTAAAAGGTGGAACCCTCAAGCAAACCTTAGAGGGATCACCTAAATCAAAGGGACCTGGAGAGAGTGAGATGAAACCTAACCTCAAATTGCTCATGTTTCTCCTTCTCTGGCTTTTTTTTTTTCTTTCCCTTGGTGCTGGCCTGTAATCCCCTGTGGTCTACATCTACAATTAGCTATTGACCAGAGAGACCTACTAGATCTCCCAAAACAAATAAGAAAGACTTCTTTCAGTGCACTTGATTACCCACCAGAGGTTAATGGTAAGACCCTACTGCTGATGACACCAATCATTGTCTGCATGGACCATGAAGAGGCCTGATTGGAATCCAGAGGAAAGCCAGTCCTCAGATAATTAGCCTATCTAGTGCTGGAAGGTGCTACATGAGCTACCAGGGGGAAATGGCCAACACCTGTTCAAGCAACTCAAAGTCTAAGAAACTCAGAAGCAAAGAAACCGACATGATGCTCACACAAGTGCAGTAGAGGCAATCAGCCATGGTGGATAACCAACTGTTCTTGGATTGGCTAACAGATCCACTCAGTGGAAAGGAAACCATATCTGGAACTGGGAAACAAGTCAGAATCATATCCAGATAATGATTCTGCTTCACATTGTCAAGTTCCCACTACCTTATACTATAAAAGTGCCTTGTTTTTCCCTCTAGATTAATAATGGTTATATCATTTAACTGGTACCAACTTCACTCTCCATTGGAGAATCTGATTCTCTTTTTCAGATGGGAACTGGACTTGAGGAGATAAATGACCCAGTGTACTACACCCTGACCCCAGCTGAAACCACAGAGGAATTGGGGAAATGAGCAATAATGTTGCTCTCTTAGTTAAGCTGATATCAGCACAAGGGTGATGGAGGAAGATACTGATGACACTCAACACCTACCAAACCAGAGATCCAGATGCTCCTAAGTTCCCATCACTGAAGTAGACTTACTTAAAATGCTCCCAGCATGGCTCAGGGAATTTTGTGGAAGAGGGATGGAAAGATTGTTAGAGACACAAGTTGAGACATTTTGCACGAAGCATTGCCTCTCCCCCATAACTGACTGCTTCCCCCATAATGCATGGCCCACAATCACCATGGAGTTGTCCTGCATGCCCAGTGAGGAAGGCCTCTTCAGAAAAGGGGAAGGGAGGAGGGAAAGAAAGGTACCAACATGTGATGCTTACATACAAAATATGTCTATATCTAATAATGAAAATATTTTTTAAATAATTACCTTTTATTAATTTAATTTTATTTTTATTGATAGATTGTATGCATATATATGAGTTTTGATCATTATCTCTTCCTATTACCTTTCTTGTTCTCCTTCCCCATCCTGCTTTCACTGAACTCCTTATTCTTCCCAACTAGTCCCTCTTCTGCTTTTTGATGTCTTTTCTTTTCTTTTGTGTGATCCACTGAATCTAATTAGGGTTGCAGCATTAACGTGGGTGAAACAACATACTAGTACCTACACCACTAAAAATAATGTCTTCGGCTTCCCCACCAATGCAACCACTTTTTACATTAACTAATCATTTAGTTGAAATGCTTCTTTTATTATTAGGGAAAAATTAATGTGACATATCCCCTTGCATCACATGCTAACTTGCTTGAAGTCTTAAAAAGATTGAATTTTCAGTGATTCTAGTACCTCAAACTGTCGATATATATTGCCGTAAACACATAATTAGGAGAAAGACAAGTATATGTCAATAAAACTTAACAAGCAGTTTAATACATCTAGTGTTGTACATTCTCACATATGTAATTGATCCACCATGAAAAGTGTGATTTGTGATCCTGTGGTACTCTAGAAAAGCACACCTTCATCACCCACTCCCATCCAAACAACATTCTTTTTGTTCTTACAGCTGCAAAGCAGATAATCAAATAGTATGACCAACTTTTGTCTCAACCTCAGAGTAAAATGACCTTTCTGGAGCAGATCATACTCTATCTTGGGACAATGAACTTTCAAAGTCCTGTCTCATTTATAGATCTACATTTATTCTTGGTGGAGAAAGTCCCCTTACCTACATCTAACATCTATAGCAAATCCTTCATAATACAAAACCATAGGTGAAAATATAACTTGGTGAACTCAAATAAATAAATAAAAGGACATAGACTTTGGAATCAGAAAGGCCAATGTTACATTCTTACTGGGTCAAAAATAATCTCTGAGAATTTTGACAAATCATTTCTTGAAAGTACATTTGGAGAAGTCATGCAAGAATATAAAGTACATGCCACATAAATAGTGTGGAAGCTGGGGCTGAGGAGATGGCTTAGCAGGTCAAGTATTTACCACACAAGCATGAGGACTTAAGTGTGGATCCCTAGGACTCATGTAAGATGCTAGGTGTAGCAATGCACACCTGTAATCCCAGTGCAGGGGGAGGTGAAACAAGAGGATCCCCAGGGCTGCCTGAGTAGCTACCTGATCAGTAGTCTAGCTGAATCAGTGAGCTGCAAGTTCAATAAAAATATTGCCTAAAATAAGATAGTTATTAACAGAAAAGAGACACTTGATATCAACCTGTGGTCTCCATACCCATGCATGCATGCATAGTTGCATCCATATGTATATACAGGCACACACATCATAAACACACATGTCAAAAATAGTCTGGAACCTAGTAAATGTTTGGCTTTATTTACTTATATTCTTTCAATGTTCTAAGAAATACCAAGAGAAGCAAAGAAATAAAACTGTAGGTGGTTGGAGAGAGAATCTTTAAATTACTTTACTTGAGAAGCTATAGAATTTATTTGCCCAGTAAGCAAAGACTCCTGGGAAATAAGGCACCATTTATCTTAGCTCTAAGAGGAGAGAGCCTAGATTCCTACATTGACCTTTGTACAGCTTCCTAGCTAGGGATCCATAGCCCAGTCTAATTCAAACACATGAAAACTTAAAAGTTAAGCAGCAACTTGCAGGCAGGCAGGCTCCTCTTAGCAGGGGAACTGCATGGCCAAAAAAAATCCTGGTTTACCACAGGGTGCATTCTACAGAGAAAGTACAATCTTATCCACAAGTCTGTTTCAAAACACATCTTGGCAAAAGAATACAGCTTGAATACTTAATTGGCAGAGTGCGCATACACCTTATGTGTGAGCATGTCTACCCTAGGAAATTAAAAATAGCCTAAATAATGTGGATAAGGATAATGGAGTTCACTATTACTCAGGAAGAAAAAAAATGTAATGGTTCCAAAGTCTGAATTTTATCCTTGCCAACATCTATCATGTCTACATGACAATAATTCTCAATACTCCTCATTAATAATTGTCTAACCTTCCACCTTTTGCCTGTCTTAACAAAGCTCAGTATTATAGAGTTGGCAGGTCAAGGTCTTCAAACATCATCTACTGAGTGTCAAAACTTCACATTTAAGTCCAACTGGAAATATAATTACTCATATGTTTGGAAAATGAAGGGGCAAAGATAATCCTTTTCCCCCTAAGAAACAATTTCCTCTAGCAAAAGGCACATTAACACAATAAGAACAGGCAGGCTTCTTAATAAGTGCAGTGTGCTTCACTAGGGAGAAAAGTAACTCAATTCTACACATAAGGTACTCTAAAAATTCTACCAGAAAACTATTAAAGCTGATAAACACTTTCAGCCAAGTAGCAGGATACAAGTTTAACACAGAGAAATCAGTAGCCTTCCTCCATACCAATAGCAAGTGTGCTGAGGATTAAATTGAGGAAATAATTCCAGTTATAATTGCCTCCAAAAATGAAGGCATATCAAACTTAGCCAAGGAAGCAAAAGACCTCTATAATGAAAATTTTAAAACAAGAAAGAAAACTCAAGAAAAAATTAAAAAGCAGTATTAAACGGAAAGTCATCTCATGTCCATGGATTGGAAGAATTAAAATTGTGAAATGACTCTCTTACCAAAAGCAATCTAAAGATTTAATGCAATCCCCATCAAAATTCCAATAGCAATGCTAGGCATGTGGTGCATGCCTTTAATCCCAGCACTCAGCATGTGGGAGGCAGAAGGAGGAGCATCACCATGAGTCTATGACCACCCTGGGACTACAGAGTGAGTGCTAGGTCAGCCTGGGCTATAGTGAGACCCTCCATTGAAAAATAAAATCTATTCTTCATTGAAATAAAAAAGAAATCCTAAAATTTATTTGGAAACACAAAATATCTTGGATATCCAAAGCAACACTGAGCAAGAAAAGTAAAGCTGGCAATATCACCATACCTTATTTTAAGATATATTACAGAGCCATAGTAACAAAAACAATATGGTATTACCACAAAAACCGACATCAGTGGAACAGATTAGAGGACCCAGATATGAACACAGGCAGCTACAGCCATCTGTTTTTTGACAAAAATTCCCAACTTATTCCTTGGAAAAGAAAACACTTTCTTTAAAAAATGGTTCGGGCAAAACTGCATATATTTACATGGAGAAAAATGAAACTAGATCCTTATCTCATTTCATGAATAAGAATTGACCCTAGGGACTTCTGGTGAAGATGGCACGTAGGTACCACGCCAAAACAGCCTGGGGGGAAAAAGACCAAAAAAACTCAGCAAAATACACACTTTTATTAAAAAGTGAGGTGTATAGGAAATTGAAGCAGCAGCAGAGAAGTAGGAGAGATCCAGAGCATCCAGAGCCCGCACAGGCCGGCAAAAGCAGCCCTGGCTGCTCCGCCAACTGCAGCGGCAGCGGGGTGCACCAGAAAGACGCCAGGCTCGGCTCCAGCCGCAGGAAAAGCCAGGTGCAGGAGCTTCCCCTCACACTGGCACTCTCTGCAACTCAGGAAATGTGAAGGGAGAGCGGTAGTGAGAAACGGAGGAGCAGACCACGAAGAAGAAGGACATGTGGAACAGCAAGAGAACCAGAGCAGCTGCGACTCCCTCCCCTCACCCACGGCCTGAACCCAGCTCCGTGAATGGAGCAGCAGTCCCGGGACCGGGCTATGCCAACTTGAGCCGACAGCGGGTCCCAAGCAGGAGCAGAGTTCGGCAGTAACATCAGCAGCTCCGGAACCGGTACCACCAGGCCCAGAAGCAGCTGACCCAGGAGAGGCAGCAGCGGCAGACCCAGCAGAGGCAGCTTTCACAGCAGCAGTTCCAGCAGTTGGGGTGCTGATCTGCAGGGCCACAGTTGCCACACTTGGTTTGGCCCACAAGAAAAGCCAGTGCCCAGCTACAGAAATCAGAGCAGCAAACCGACGACCCAGGTAGCAACTTGACTGAGACCAAACTCATCCAAGGTAACTGGGCTTGTACAGGAAAGGGTTTCACTTGGTCACAAGCTGACTGGGATCCCTCAACAGACCACAAATCTTAACCTCTATGTTCATAGAGGATCTGGTTGTTATAATAACTACTCTGGCATACATACTTGGGGCTGTTTTTGACTGATTCGGTACAGTGTTTAGTTAACTTTTAGAATCGACCTGTGTATTATTCCACTCAGCCTACTTGAATACTCCCATAGCAGGGAAACTCAACCCCTAGGAGCACCTTTGTAGATACTCTCAGAGTCTTAAGAGCCACATCTAACACCTTAAGCTCCTACCCTGAAAATATATAACATAAAATCAATTGACACAGCTAAGAATACCCAGCTAGCTAGAAAATCCAAGCATTAACTTAATCCAAGATGCAAAAATATATACATTATAACACAGGAAACACTAAAAAGCAAGACGATATAAATCCACCTAAAATTTTTAATGCATCAGAAATGACCTCCAGTGAGAACGAGTTAGAGGAAATGCCTGAAAAAGATTTCAAAAGAATGATTGTAAATATGTTCAAAGAAGTCAGAGAACAAATCAAAGGAGTCAAAGAGGAACTTAAAGAGGAAATCAAAGGAATCAAAGAAGATGCAGGACACCAATTTCATGAAATAAAGAAGGCAATACAAGACATAAATAAGGAAATAGAAATGATAAAGAAAAACCAGTCACAATTACTAGCAATGAAGAACACAGTTAATGAAATAAAAAACTCTGTAGAAAATCTCACCAGTAGAATGGATGAAGGAGAGGACAGAATATCTAAGCTAGAAGACCAGGTGGCAGATCTAATACAGACCAACAAACAGAAAGACAAACTTATTGAAAAGTATGAGTGGGAATTTCAAGATATTCGGGACACTATGAAAAGATCAAATATTAGAATTCAAGGCATAGTAGAAGGAGAAGAATTTCACTCAAAAGGCATAGTAGGTGTCTTCAACAAAATCATAGAAGAAAATTTCCCCCAAATTGGGAAAGAGGTGCCAATACAGATACAGGAATCCTTTAGAACCCCAGCCAGACAAAACCTGGAAAGAACCTCTCCTCACCATATTATAATCAAACGTCCAAACACACACACCAAAGAAAAAATATTGAAAGCAGTTAGAGAGAAAAATCAAGTTACCTACAAAAGTAAGCCCATCAGGATTGCAGCAGATTATTCAACACAAACTTTTAAAGCCAGAAGGGCTTGGGGTGGTATATTCCAAGTTCTGAAAGATAACAACTGTCAACCAAGGTTACTTTATCCTGCAAAGTTATCCATTCAAATAGATGGAGAAATAAGGACATTCCATGACAAAAGCAGGTTAAAGGAGTATTTGAAGACAAAACCAGCTCTACAGAAAATATTGATAGAATCCTCCATGCTGAAGAAAAGGAAAAGCACATATATAAGGAACTGAGAAAAAACAAGCAATACTCAAATACTAATTAACAGAGGAGAGCACAGGTAGAACTAGAACCACAAAATAAAAAGAAAAAGGCAAACATAAATACACACCTTTCAATAATATCTCTTAATATCAAGGGCCTCAATGCCCCAACCAAAAGACAAAGATTTGCAGACTGGGTTAAAAAGCAGAATCCTACACTTTGTTGTCTCCAAAAAACTCACCTTTCTACAAAGGATAGACATTATCTTAAGGTGAAAGGTTGGAACACGGTGTTTCAAGCAAATGGGCCTAGAAAACAAGCAGGGGTTGCTATCCTAATATCTGATAAGGTAGACTTTAGTCCAACGTTAGTTAAGAAATATAAGGAAGGTCGCTTTATATTGATTAAGGGCACACTCCAACAGGAGGACATTACAATCCTAAACATATATGCACCTAACATGGGGGCTCCCATATTCCTCAAACAAACACTATTAGAACTAAGGTCACAGATAACACCAAACACAGTGGTGGTGGGTGACTTTAACACCCCACTCTCATCAATTGACAGGTCATCCCAGGAAAAAATAAACAGAGAGGCATCTGGACTAAATGAGGTCATAGAAGGAATGGACTTAACAGATTTATACAGGACATTTCATCCAAATGCTGCAGAATAAACATTCTTTTCAGCAGCACATGGAACAGTCTCTAAAATAGACCATATATTAGGACACAAAGCAAATCTTAACAAATTCAGGAAAATTGAAATAATTCCTTGCATTCTATCTGACCACAATGGAATTAAACTACAAATCAATAGCAAGAAACACTTTAGAGCATACACAAAATCATGGAAACTAAACAATACACTACTAAATGATGAATGGGTCAATGAAGAAATCAAGAAGGAAATACAAAAATTTATAGAGTCAAATGATAATGAGAACACAACATACCAAAATCTCTGGGACACAATGAAGGCAGTTCTAAGAGGTAAATTTATAGCCTTAAGTGCCTATATTAAGAAATTAGAAAGATCGCAGGTAAATGACCTAATGCTTCGCCTTAAAGCCTTGGAAAAAGAAGAACAAGGCAAACCAAAAATCAGTAGATGGAAAGAATAATAAAGATTAGGGCAGAAATTAATGAAATAGAAACAAAAAGAACAATCCAAAGAATTAAAGAAACAAAGAGTTGGTTCTTTGACAGGATAAACAAGATTGAAAAACCCTTAGCAAATATGACCAAAAGAAAGAGAGAAGAGACACAAATTAATCAAATCAGAGATGAACAAGGTAACATCACAACAGATTCCAGAAAAATTCAAAAAATCATAGGAACATACTATAAAAGCATATACTCCACAAAGTATGAAAATCTGAAAGACATGGATGATTTCCTTGATCTATATGACCTACCTAAATTAAATCAAAATGAGATTAATCACTTAAATAGACCTATAATGAACATGGAGATCCGAACTGTTATCAATAATCTCCCAACTAAAAAAAGCCCAGGCCCAGATGGATTCACTGATGAATTTTACCAGACTTGTAAGGAAGAGCTAACACCATTGCTTCTTAAGCTTTTCCAGGAAATAGAAAAAGAAGGAATTCCACCAAACTCCTTCTATGAGGCCAGCATCACCCTGATACCAAAACCAAGCAGAGATAGAACAAAAAAAGAAAATTACAGACCAATCTCCTTCATGAACATAGATGCAAAAATTCTCAACAAAATATTGGCAAACAGAATACAAGAGTATATCTTAAAGATCATTCACCCTGATTAAGTATGCTTTATCCCAGAGATGCAGGGATGGTTCAACATACGCAAATATATAAATGGAATACATTACATAAATGGGTTGAAGGACAAAAATCACATGATCATCTCATTAGACGCAGAGAAAGCATTTGACAAAATCCAACATCCCTTCATGATAAAAGTCCTACAGAGACTGGGAATAGAAGGAACCTCTCTCAATATAATAAAAGCTATTTATGACAAGCCTACAGCCAACATATTATTAAATGGGGAAAAACTGGAAGCTTTTCCATGCAAATCAGGAGCAAGACAAGGGTGTCCACTGTCCCCACTTTTATTTAATATACTTTTGGAAGTCTTAGCCATAGCAATAAGGCAAGAGACACACATAAAAGGGATACAAATTGGAAAGGAAGAGATCAAGTTATCATTATTTGCAGATGACATGATTCTATACATAAAGGACCCTAAAGACTCTACTAGCAAACTGTGAGAGCTGATCAAAACCTACAGCAATGTAGCAGGATACAAAATAAATACACAGAAATCAGTAGCCTTCATATATGCTAACAACAAACACACAGAGGATGAAATGAGAGAATCACTCCCGTTCACAATTGCATCAAAAAAAAATAAAGTACCTTGGAATAAACATAACCAAGGAAGTAAAGAATCTCTACAATGAGAACTTTAAAACACTCAAGCGAGAAATTGCAGAAGACACTAGGAAGTGGAGAAACATCCCTTGTTCCTGGAATGGAATAATCAATATTGTGAAATGGCAATCTTACCTAAAGCAATCTACACATTTAATGCAATCCCTATCAAAATTCCAATGGCTTTCTTTATGGAAATCGAAAAATCAATCCAACAATTCATTTGGAATCACAAAAAACCTTGAATATCTAAAATAATACTGAGCAACAAAAATGAGCTGGTGGTATCACCATACCTGATTTTAACCTATACTACAGAGCCATAGTAACAAAAGCAGCATGGTACTGGCACAAAAACAGACATGTAGATCAGAGGAACAGAATAGAGGATCCAGATGTAAGCCCAAGTAGCTATAGCCACGTGATATTTGATAAAAAATGCCAAAAATATTCATTGGAGAAGAGACAGCCTCTTCAGCAAATGGTGTTTTGAAAACTGGATATATATCTGCAAAAGGATGAAAATAGATTCTTCTCTCTCACCATGCACAAGAATTAAGTCCAAATGGATTAAAGACCTTAACATCAGACCTGAAACTCTGAAACTGCTAGAGGAAAAAGTAGGGGAAACCCTTAAACATTTTGGTCTTGGCAAAGACTTTCTGAATACAATCCCAATTGCTCAGGCAATAAAACCACAAATTAATCACTGGGACCTCATGAAATTACAAAGATTTTGCACTGCAAAGGACACAGTGAAAAAAGCAAAGAGGCAACCTACAGAATGGGAAAAAATCTTCGCCAGCTATATATCTGATAGAGGATTAATATCTAGGATATACAAAGAACTCAAAACGTTGAATACTAAGGAATCAAACAAGCCAATCAAAAAATGGGCCATGGAGCTAAATAGAGAGTTCTCAAAGGAAGAAATCCAAATGGCATACAAGCATCTAAAAAAATGTTCTACGTCACTAGTCATCAGGGAAATGCAGATTGAAACTACATTGAGATTCCATCTCACTCCTGTCAGATTGGCCACCATAATGAAAACAAATGATCATAAATGTTGGCAGGGATGTGGAAAAAAAGGAACCCTTCTACACTGCTGGTGGGAATGCAATCTGGTCCAGCCATTGTGGAAAACTGTGTGGAGGTTCCTAAAACAGCTAAAGATCAATCTACCATATGAACCAGCTATAGCACTCCTAGGCATATATCCAAAGGACTCATCTCATTTCCTTAGAAGTACGTGCTCAACCATGTTTATTGCTGCTCAATCTATAATAGCTGGGAAATGGAACCAGCCTAGATGTCCCTCAAGAGATGAGTGGATAATGAAGATGTGCAAATTTAAACAATGGAGTTCTACTCAGCGGTAAAGAAAAATGAAGTTATGAAATTTGCATTAAAATGGATGGACCTGGAAAGTATTATACTAAGTGAGGTAACCCAGGCCCACAAAGCCAAGCGCCACGTGTTCTCTCTCATATGTGGATCCTAGCTACAGATGATTGGGCTTCTGCATGAGAAGGAAAATACTTAGTAGCAGAGGCCAGTAAGGTAAAAAGGAGACAAAAAGGGTAGAGAAAGGAAGGGAGACTTCCGGTTAAGATGGCGACGTAGGTACCATGCCAAAGCAGCCTGGGGAGAAAAAAGACCAAAAAACCTCAGCAAAATACACACTTTTACTAAAAAGTGAGGTGTATAGGAAACTGAAGCGGCAGCGGAGAAGTAGGAGAGATCCAGAACATCCAGAGCCCGCACAGGCCTGCAAAAGCAGCCCCAGCAGCTTTAATATAAATCCACCTAAAAATATTAATGCATCAGAAATGACCTCCAGTGAGAACGATTTAGAGGAAATGCCTGAAAAAGATTTCAAAAGAATGATTGTAAATATGTTCAAAGAAGTCAGAGAACAAATCAAAGGAGTCAAAGAGGAACTTAAAGAGGAAATCAAAGGAATCAAAGAAGATGCAGGACACCAATTTCATGAAATAAAGAAGGCAATACAAGACATAAATAAGGAAATAGAAATAATAAAGAAAAACCAGTCACAATTACTAGCAATGAAGAACACAGTTAATGAAATAAAAAACTCTGTAGAAAATCTCACCAGTAGAATGGATGAAGGAGAGGACAGAATATCTAAGCTAGAGGACCAGGTGGCAGTTCTAATACAATCCAACAAAGAAAAAGACAAACTTATAGAAAAGTATGAGTGGGAATTTCAAGATATTTGGGACACTATGAAAAGATCAAATATTAGAATTCAAGGCATAGTAGAAGGAGAAGAATTTCACTCAAAAGGCATAGTAGGTGTCTTCAACAAAATCATAGAAGAAAATTTCCCCCAAATTGGGAAAGAGGTGCCAATACAGATACAGGAATCCTTTAGAACCCCAGCCAGACAAAACCTGGAAAGAACCTCTCCTCACCATATTATAATCAAACTTCCAAACACACACACCAAAGAAAAAATATTGAAAGCACTTAGAGAGAAAAATAAAGTTACCTACAAAAGTAAGCCCATCAGGATTACAGCAGATTATTCAACACAAACTTTTAAATCCAGAAGGATTTGGGGTGATATATTCCAAGTTCTGAAAGATAACAACTGTCAACCAAGGTTACTTTATCCTGCAAAGTTATCCATTCAAATAGACGGAGAAATGAGGACATTCCATGACAAAAGCAGATTAAAGGAGTATTTGAAGACAAAACCAGCTCTACAGAAAATACTTGATAGAATCCTCCATGCTGAAGAAAAGGAAAAGCACACATATAAGGAACCTAGAAAAAACAAGCAATACTCAAATACTAGTTAACAGAAGAGAGCACAGGTAGAACCAGAACAAAAAAAAAAAAAAATGGCAAACATAAATACACACGTTTCAATAATATCCCTTAATATCAACGGCCTCAATGCCCCAACGAAAAGACATAGATTCACAGACTGGGTTAAAAATCAGGATCCTACAATTTGTTGTCTCCAAGAAACTCACCTTTTTACCAAGGATAGACATTACCTAGGGTGAAAGGTTGGAAGACGGTGTTTCAAGCAAATGGGCCTAGAAAACAAGCAGGGGTTGCTATCCTAATATCGGACAGAGAAAGGAAGGGAGGAGGTTACTTAATAGGTTGATATTGTATATATGTAATTACAATGATTGTAACGGGGAGGTAATATGATGGAGAATGGAATTTCAAATGGGAAAGTGTGGGGGTGGGGAGCAAAGGAATTATCATGGGATATATTTTATAATCATGGAAAATGTTAGTAAAAATGTTAAAAAAAGAAAAAAGAAAAAAAAGAGAATTGACCCTAAATGGATCAAAGACCATAACATCAAACCTGGAACTTTGAAATTACTAGAAGAAAAAGTAGAGGAAATATTTCCACCTTCAGGCATAGACAAAGACTTTCTGAATAGAATCCAAGCTGCCCAGGAAGGAAAACCACTAGTCAACCAATGGGTTCTCATGAAATTTGAAAGCTTTTGTACAGCAAAGGACACTGTGAATAGAGCAAAGAGGCAACCTACAGAATGGGAAAATAATCTTTGCCAGCTATACATATTACGAAGAGTTCCTATCTAGCATATACAGAGAGCAAAAAGCTAAATAATAAGTAATCAAACAACCCAACCCCCCCCCAAAAAAAAAATAGGCTATAGAACTGAATAGAGAGTTCTCAAAAGAAGAAATACAAATAGTCAATTTTTTTTTAATGTTCAACATCTTTATTCACTAGAGAAATGAAAATCAAAACTACTTTGAGGGGGCTGGGAATATGGCTCAATGGTTAAAGGTGCTTGCTTGCAAAGCCTGCAGACCCAGTTTCAATACGTCAAGACCCACAGAGAGTCCAATGTGCAATGTGGTGCATGTATCTAAAGTTCATTTTTAGTAGCAAAAGGTCCTGGCACATTCATTTATTCTGTCTCTCACATATGTAAATAACAAAATTATAAACTACTTTAGGGCTAGGGAGATGAATCAGTGGTTAAATTGTGCTTGCTTAGAAAGTTCAGGTTCAATTCTTCAGTACCCATGTAAAGCCAGATGCACAAAGTGGTACATGAATCTGGAATTCATTTGCAGAGGCAGGATTCCCTGGTGCACCCATACTCTTAGGCATTCTTACCCTCTCTCTCTCTCTCTCTCTCTCTCTCTC
This sequence comes from Jaculus jaculus, assembly GCF_020740685.1. Classification (NCBI taxonomy): domain Eukaryota; kingdom Metazoa; phylum Chordata; class Mammalia; order Rodentia; family Dipodidae; genus Jaculus; species Jaculus jaculus. Next base: position 74,221,828 of record NC_059113.1, read on the forward strand.
TCTCTCTTTCTTCTTCTTCTTCTTCTCTCATAAATAAATAAATAAATGAAAATAGTTTTGAATAAAACTACTTTGAGGTTCTATCCCACTTCAGTGAGAATGGCTATCATAAAAAAATCAAACAACAGTAAATGCTGGTGAGAATGTAAGGAAAGAGGAGCCCTTCCCCATTATTTGGGAATGTAACCTGGTCAGTCTTTATGGAGGTTCCTGAGAAAACTAAAAATATATCTACCATATAACCCAGCTAAACTACTCCTTGGCATATTCCTTAAGGACTCTATACTGTAAAGATAATTCCTCATCCATGTTTATCACTGCTTTATTCACAATATCTAGGAAATGAAAACAGCCTAGATGTTCATCAACTGATGAATGAATAATGAAGATGTGATACATTTATACCATGGAGATTTATTCAATTGTAACAAAATTACAAAAAGTTCAGGTAAATGAATTGATCTGGAAAAGATCACACCAAGTGAAGTAACCCAGACTCAGAAAATCAAATACCACACATTCTTTCTCATATGTGGATTCTAGTTTCAAATGTTTAGATGTGTATGTGAGTTGTAAGAAACATCAGTAGTAGAGACCAGGAAGATAGAAAGGGGCCATGATCAAGGGAAGAGAGAAAAGGGCTTAAAAGGAAGTTAGAAGTATGCCATTGGACTAGTGATGCTGCATTCAGAAATCATAGATTGGTACAGAAACATTTTAGTGTCGGGGATGGGATACCTTCCAGTGAGTTGCTGGTCAGAAGCCTCATATAAGCCCCAGGCAATTCAGACTACTACCAGGGCTCTTTGTTCCCCGGCAAAACTAGATGGTAAGACCTTATTGCTGAAGACACCATGTGCTTTGGGTTCAGAACATTAAGAAATCAAAGTGGAGCTGAATTGAAAGCCTCCTCTCTGATGACTATGTAGTCATAGTGTGAAGAGTGCTATACAACCTACTGAAGAAAAGTCATCAATTATTGATATATCCCCAGCTTTATTTTTTTTAATTTGTTTTTAGAGAGAGCAAGAGAGACAAAGAGAGAGAGGGAGAATTGGTGCAGCAGGACCTCAGCCACTGAAATCTAACTTCAGATGCTTGGGCCACCTAGTGAGCGTGTGCAACCTTGTGCTTGCCTCACGTTTTTGTGTCTGGCTTATGTGGGATCTGGAGAGTAAAACATGAGTCCTTAGGCTTCGCAGGCAAGCAACTTAACCATAAATCTATCTCTCCAGCCCTGATATAGTCCCAACTTTCTGTTCACTAATAGAGCTCAACAGCATCATAGATCAAATAGAACTAATAGACAGAACTTTCCAGCCCAACTCTACAGAATACACATTCTTCTCAGAAGCCCATGGAACCATCTCCTAAATTGATCATATATTAGGCCATAAAGCAGGCCATAAAGTCAGGAAAACTGAAGTTAATCCTTGCATTGTGTCAGACCACAATGCTTTAAAGTTAGAAATTAATAACAAGAGATACATCAAGAACTAGACCAGCTCCTGGAGATTAAACAACACACTATTAAACAATGAATGGGTCTTGGAAGAAATCAAAAAATGAATTTTAAAATTCCTATAATTGAATGGTAATGGAAACATAACCTACCAAAACTTATGAGACACAATGAAGGCAGTTCTAAGGGGAAAATTCATAGTCTAAATGCCTTCATTACAAAGACAGAAAGATCCCAAATTAATAACCTGACTGTCCACCTAAAGGTACTAGAAAAGCAGGAAGAATCCAACCCAAAAAGTTCCAGACAGAAAGATCAAGATTAGAGAAGAAATTAATGAATTGGAAACTAAGAAAATAATTTTTTTACTTGATGAAATGAAGACCTGATCTTTGAAAAAATAAACAAGGGGGCTGGAGAGATGGCTTAGCAGTTAAGTGCTTGCCTGTGAAGCCTAAGGACCTCATTTCAAGGCTCAATTTCCCAGGACCCACATAAACCAGATGCACAAGGGGGCACATGCATCTGGAGTTCGTCTGCAGTGGCTGGAGGCCCTGGAGCACTCATGTCTCTCTACCTATCTTCCTCTTTCTCTCTCTCTGTCTGTCACTCTCAAATAAATAAACAAAAAAAATTTAATAATAAAAAAGTAAAATAAAATAAAAAGATTGCTAAGCCCCTGGCCAATTTGAGCAAGGGGGGAAAAAAGGAAGTCGGGGTACTTCGGGACAACATGGCAGCATGGAGTCATGCCAAACCAGCCTAGGGAGGGATTTAAGCAAAACCACAGCAAAATACACTCTCTTGAAAAGTGAAGGAATATAGGTTATCCTTAGACACAGCAGAGAAGCTGGGGAGACCAAGATACACCAGAAAGGAGAAAAACGGCCAGAGTCCCACTGAGGTGCTTGTGGCCCGTGACCCACAATCCACGCACCCAGCCAGTGCCACCCCACCAGGCCCACCGGGCATGCCATGTTGCAGCAGCATCAAAGACCAAACAACAGGGTTTTTTAAATTATTTATTATTTGAGAGAGCAAGAGAGGGAAAGAAGCAGACAGAGAGAAAGCGAGAGAGAATGGGCATTCCAGGGCCTTCAGCCACTGCAAACAAACTCTAGATGCATGCACCACCTTGTGCATCTGGCTTACATAGGTCCTGGGGAATTGAACCGAGGTGCTTTAGCTTTGCAGGCAAATGGCTCAACTGCTAAGCCATCTCTCCGGCCCCAAAAAACAGTTTTCTCAACTTCATCAGCCTTCTTGCAAAGTTAAGAAATCTGAGGGAAAGACACCTGAGATCAACTAAAGAGCTACTAAAAGTGCGAGCAACTCCAGAAGTCTGACCTCTTCCATCACCCACCATCAAAACCATGACCTTTGGCCATGAACATTTGGCAACGCAGCCAACACAGCTGATCAGAACTCCAGCTCCACACCACAACACTGAGAGATCGAGGTGGGCACCCAGCACTGGTGAGATTGGAAGCCAACCCAAAAGGGTCTGACCAAATACAGGTTGACCTGGAACTCAATTCAGAACAGAAATCTCTACCTCCCACCTGACAAGATTAAGGGTGTAAAACAACACACACCCTTAGGGATTTTGGTTTTATATGACTATCTGTTTTTATCCCCACAATTGCATACTTTGTGCTGGTTTTTATTGATAGTGAATGTTATTCAGTTGAAGTTTAGAATTTCTAGTAAATTATTCCACCCAGTCCACTAGAATACTTGCTTAGCAAGCAAACTCAACACCTAGGATTACTTCTGTGGCTTGAATGGCAAACAAGAGCTACATCTGTCACCTTGAACTCATATCCCTGAGGGTATATAGAGGTGGATTTCCACATCTGGAAACACTGCAGATAAGTAGAAAACCCAAATATCAAACCAATTCAGGATGCAAAAGTCGCCACAATATAATACAAGAAACTCAAAGAATCAAGATAATAAAGATCTACCAAAAAGTATAAGTCCATCAGAAATGATCACCAATGATCCTGTTTTAGATGAAATGCCTAACAAAGATTTCAAGAAAATGATGGTATCTATGCACAAAGAAACCAGAGAAGAAATTAAGGGAATCAAAGAAGAAAACAAAATTCTGAAACAAAACACAGGAAATCAGCTTAATTAAATAAAGAGGTCATTACAAGACATAAGGAAATAGAAACACTTAAGAAAAAGAAGGCTGAAATCGTCTCTCTGAAGAATACAGCCAGTGAAATTAAAAAAAAAAAAAATCCCTATGGAAAGTCTCACCAGTAGAGTGGATGAAGGAGAGAATAGAAAATCTAAATTAGAATACCAGGTGGCAGACCTAATACAGTCCAACAAAGAGAAAGGCTAGCTATTAGCTAGGTACGAATGGGAATTTCAAGATATCTGGGATACTATGAAAAGATCAAGCATAAGAATTCAGGACATAACAGAAGGAGAAGAATTTCAATCCAGAGACTTAGTAGGTTTTTCAACAAGAAAAATAGAAGAAAAATTTCCCCAAATTGGGAAAGAAGTGCCAATGCAGATACAAGAAGCTGTTAGAACACCAAACAGACAAACCTGAAAAAACATCTTCTAGCAATATTTTAATTAAACTGCCAAACACGGAAACCAAAGAAAATATATTTAAAGCACTTAGAGAGTAAAAGCAAATCACCTACAAAGGCAAGGCCATCAGAATAACTGAACATTACTCAACACAAACTTTAAAAGCCAGAAGGGCTAGGAATGATGTATTCCACATTCTGGAAAATATCAACTGTCAACCAAGATTACTTTATCCTGCAAAGCTATCTATCCAAATTGATGGAGCAATGAGGACATTCCACAACAAAAACAGGCTAAAGGAATTTATGACAACTAAATCAGCTCTACAGAAAATACCTGAAGGAATTTTTAATGCCAAAGAGAAAGCAAAACACACACAGAAGGAAATAGGAAAAAATAAACCACACTTGAATAACAGTTAAAACAAAGAAATAAAGGGAAACAGGAAACTCTATAAAATAATAAGAATGGCTAGAATAAATGCATGACTTTCACTAATAACTCTTAATACCAGTGGCTTCAATGCATCAACCAAAAGACACAGGCTCAACCATTTTTCCTCAAATTTCATTGAGCCTGGTTGAACTTGGAACAGATCATTCTCAGTGAATTTACCCAATCACAGAAAAAATATCGCCACATAGTCTCACTCATCTACAGCACCTAACCTGAATCTACCCAAGATACCTTATATATCCAGCAAGCGTCTTGTGGACTTGATAATAGGATGGATGGGGAGGGAAGGGACGGCATTGAAGGGGTAGGAAACACAAATCTAGACCCAAACGGCAATGGTACCATAAAATTATACTTTCTATAAGGCAGACCAAATGGCTAAACCTTCACCAGGCCTTTACAGGGAACACCTGAACCACAAGACACTGGAGAGGGATCAAGGCTAATCTTCTACATCTTCCCTCCCTCCCTCTCTCTCTCTTCTCTCTAACTCTTGTATATTAGTTATCTTTTTCCTCATTTTCTTAGTGGGCACTGACCTGTATCTCCCAGTACCAGCATGGGACTATCATCCACAATGACCATTTGATCAGAGAGACCTATAAGATTTCCTAAAAGACAGACAGATTTCTATCAGAGTACTTGATGACCCACCAAAGGTTAGTGGTAAGACCCTACTGCTGAAGACACCATATGCAGTTGACACGTAAAATAGAATGGCATGGCTGGAAGCTAGAAGAGAGTCAGTCCCCAGTCAGCATGTCTAGTGCCAGAAGGTGCTACATGGGCAACTGGGGAAAAATGACCAATATCTGTCCAATCAATTCATGGTCTAACCTACTTAGCAGCAAATAACCTGTTGTGATGCCCACACAAGTGCAATAGTGGCACACAGCCATGGTGGGGAACCAACTGCTCTTGATTTGGCTAACTCATCCCCTCAGTGGTATGGGACCCACAGCTGGAGCTGGGAAACAAGTCAGAACCATATCCAAACATTAGCCCATTCTCCAATATCAAGCTACCATCAATCATGGGCTACAAGAGAGCCTACACCTATTAAATTCTCTATTAAAAAAGTAAGCGTTATCTCATTTGTCATGGTGCTAACATATTCTCTGTTGGAGAATCTGCTTCTCTTTTTCAGGTAGATGTAGATCCTAAGGAGAGAGCCATCCCATCATACCTCAGAAGGGCCCCAGCTGAGACCAAGAAAAATTGGCGAAACAAGCAAGGGTGCTGTTTACCTGATGAACAGGATACCAGCACAAGGGGGAAGAAGACCAACACAGAGAAAAATCAACTCCTACCTAATCAGTGAGCCAGAGCCTCAGAGGCCCCCAACACCTCATCACTGAAGCAGACCAAAAATGAACTTAACATGGCTCAGGGAAATTTTGCAGAATAGGGGGCTGAAAGAATGTCAGAGCCACATTTTGGGTCATGATATGCAGAGACATTTATCTTACACATAACTGTTGGCTAACTCCACAGTGCAGGACCTCAACAAGGAGGAGCCAATGGGGAGGGGATAGGTCAAGGATGAGCCTAATAATGGTACCAAACTGACTGTATTTGCTGAATACAAAACTAATTAATAAAACAATTTTAAAAATTAAAAATAAAAATAAAGGCATGCATGACCACACCGAAAAAAAACAAAAAAAGACACAGGCTAAAAGCACCTCGGTTTGGTTCCCCAGTACACATACAAGCCAGATGCACAAGGGGGCACATGCATCTGGAGTTTGTTTGCAGTGGCTGGAGGCCCTGGCATGACCATTTTCCTCTCCCTCTCTCTGTCTGGCTCTCTCTCTCCTCTCACACACACAAATAAATAAATAAAAATAAGGTTTAAAAAAGGCACAGACTTACAGACTGGAATAAAAATCCTTCCATTTGTTGCCACCAGGAAACTCATCTCTCAATAAAAGATAGATACTGCCTTAGGGTAAAAGGATGAAAATGATATTTCAAGCAAATGTGTCTAGGAAACAAGCAGGGGTTGCTATCCTAATACCTAACAGGATAGACTTCAAACCAACATTAGTGAGGAAAGGTAAAGAAGGTCATTTTATACTGATTAAAGGAACACTCTAGCAGGAGGACATTACAATCCTAAATGTATATACATCTAACATGGGAGCTCCTAGTTTCACAAAATGAACACTATTAGACTTAAGGTCTCAGATAACATCAAACACAATTGTAGTGAGAGAGCTCAATACCCCATTCTCATCAACTGACAGGTCATCCCAGCAAAAAATAAACAGAGAGACATATGAATTAATTGTCATAGAACAAATGGACCCAACAGATATCTACAGAACATTACAATCAAATGCTGCATAATTTTTCTCAGCACCACATGGAACATTCTCTAAAATAGACCATATATGAGGACACAAATCAGATCTCAAAAACTACAGGAAAATTTAAATAATCCCTTGTACTCTATCTGACCACAATGGGATTAAACTGCAAATCAGCAAAAAGAACAGCTACAAAGCATACAGAAATTCATGTAGACTAAACAGTACACTATTGAATAATCAATGGGTCATTGAAGAAATCAAAAAGGAAATCAATAAATTCATAGAACCAAATGATGACAATAATACAACATACCAAAACCTTTGGAACAAAGAAGGCAGTCCTAAGAGGGAAATTTATAGCTCTAAGTGCATATATAAAGAAATTAGAGGGCTGAAGAGATGGCTTAGCGGTTAACTGCTTGCCTGTGAAGCCTAAGGACCCCGGTTCGAGGCTCGGTTCCCCAGGTTCCATGTTAGCCAGATGCACAAGGGGGCGCACGCATCTGGAGTTCGTTTGCAGAGGCTGGAAGCCCTGGCGTGCCCATTCTCTCTCTCTCCCTATATCTGTCTTTCTCTCTGTGTCTGTCGCTCTCAAATAAATAAATAAATAAATAAATAAATTTAAAAAAGAAAATAAATTAGAGGGTTCACAATAAACAACTTAATGCTTCACCTTAAGGCCTTGGTAAAAGAAGAAGAAGACAAACCAAAAATAAGTATATGAGAAAAAATAATAAAGATTAGGACAGAAATTAATGAAATGTAAAACAAAAAATGATCAAAAAAAATCAATGAAATGAAGAGTTGGTTCTTTGAAAGGATTAACAAGATTGATAAACTCTTAGCAAATTTAACCAGAAGAAAAAGAGAAAAGAATTAATAAAATTAGAGATGAAAAAGGCACCATTACAACAGATGCCAAAGAAATTCAGACAATTATAAGGACATACTTTAAAAATATATATGTCTCTAAGTTTGAAAATCTGAAAGAAATGGAAGATTTCCTTGATTCATATGTCCTACCAAAATTAAATCAAGATGAGATAAACTATTAAATACAAGTACAGAGGTCCAAGCAGTTATAAAAAGTCTCCCAAGGTAAAAAAAAAAAAAAAAAAAAAAAATGTCCAGGTCCAGATGGATTCACTGGTGGATTTTACCAGACCTTCATGGAAGAACTAAGCCCACTGCTTCTCAAATTTCTCAATAAAATATAAAAGGAAGGGGCTGGAGAGATGGTTTAGCTGTTAAGCGCTTGCCTGTGAAGCCTAAGGACCCCAGTTTGAGGCTCTGTTCCCCAGGTCCCATGTTAGCCAGATGCACAAGGGGGCGCATGTGTCTGGAGTTCGTTTGCAGTGGCTGGAGGCCCTGGCTCGCCCATTCTCTCTCTCTTTTCCTCTATCTATCTTTCTCCCTGTGTCTGTCACTCTCAAATAAATAAATAAATAATGAACAAAAAATATTTTAAAATATAAAAGGAAGGAATTCTACCGAACTCCTTTTATGAAACCAGTGTTACCCTCATACCAAACCAGATGAAGACAGAACAAAATAAAGAAAATTACTGACCAATATCCCTCATGAACATAGATGCAAAAGTACTGAACAAAATATTGGCAAAGAGAATACAAGACTATATCAAAAAGATTATTCACCCTGACCAAGATGGCTTTATCCCAGGTATGCAGGGATGAAGTAAATACATCTTATAAATGGTCTGAAGGACAAAACTCACATGACCATCCAAATAGATGCAGAAAAACATTCGACAAAATCCAACATCCTTTCATGGTAAAAGTATTACAGAAACTGGAAATAGAAGAAATATATCTCAACATAATAAAAGCTATTTATCACAAACTTATATCCAACATAATACTAAATGGAAAAAGTCTTGAAGCTTTTCCACTAAATTCAGGAACAAAACGAGGATGTCCACAGTCCCCACTTTTATTTAATATAGTACTGGAAGTCTTAGCTATAGTGGCAAGAGACACTCATAAAAGGGATACAAATTGGAAAGGAAGAGACCAAATTATCACTATTTGCAGATGATATGATTCCATACTAAAAGACCCTAAAAACTCTACCAGCAAACTGTTAGAGATGATAAACACGTTTAGCAATGTAGCAGGATACAAAATAAATACACAGAAATCAGTAGCTTTCCTATATACTAACAACAAACATGAGAAGGATGAAATCAGGGAATCTTTCCTATTCACAATTGCCTCAAATAAATAAATAAATAAATAAATACATAAATAAATAAAGTGCCTTGGAATAAACTTAACCAAAGAAGTTTAAAATCTCTACAATGAAAACTTAAAAACACTCAAGCAAGAAATTGCATGTGGTGGTTTGATTCAGGTGTCCCCCATAAACTTAGATGTTCTGAATGCTAGGTTCCCAGCTGATGGAGATTTGGGAATTAAAGCTTCCTGGAGGCAGAGTATTGTTGGGGACAGGCTTATGAATGTTATACCCAGTGTCCCCTTGCCAATGTTTGGCACACTCCCCTGTTGCTATTGTCCACCTTATGTTGGCCAGGGGGTGCTGTCCACTCTCTGCTCATGCCATCTTTTTCCCCTACCATAGTGGAGATTCCCCTCAAGCCTATAAGCCAAAATAAACCTCTTTTTCCTACAAGATGCTCTTGGTCAGATGATTTCTACCAGCAATGCAAACCTGACTGAAATATTCAGTAAGAACGGTGGACTGTGAGGTTTACCTTATGAGGGTGAGAAAGAGGGGATTTTTTGAATTTTTATTTATTTATTTATTTATTTATTTGAGAGCGACAGACACAGAGAGAAAGACAGAGAGAGAGAGAGAGAAAGAATGGGCGTGCCAGGGCTTCCAGCCTCTGCAAACGAACTCCAGACGTGTGCGCCCCCTTGTACATCTGGCTAACGTGGAACCTGGGGAACTGAGCCTCAAACCGGGGTCCTTAGGCTTCACAGGCAAGCGCTTAGCTGCTAAGCCATCTCTCCAGCCGGAGAGTTTTGCTTGGACTGGGCTAGCAGTTTGTGTGGGAAGTTTGCAGTTATGCCTGTCCTGAGAAGATATGAAGGGTTGCTTTGCATAGAAATGAACTGGTGTGAGCAGAGGGACATGGCACAGAAAGAAAAATCTTTGGGTGAACTGCCCATTCAGCTGCAATTGAGATTACTACATTCAGATTGGGCTAGCTGACTTGAACTGGGGCAGCATGAAGAATGTAGACTCTTTTGGAGGGGCCTGAGTGCTCAAGAAGTGTTCTATTCTTCAAAGTCGGCTTTATCCCCCCCAGATTAACAAATTGGCACACTACCTGGCATTGTGGAGTATAAGAAATGCAGGAAAGAGAGGGCCATAGTGTTTTCAACATGGTCTTGTGTTTTGGAAATGGCCATGGGCAGTGTGAAGCAGGTTTGCTGGATGCCTGCATGGAGACCCAACTGGGCCATGAGGATGAACCATGGATTGTAGTAGAGACCCAGTGGAGATGCTGGGACCAGGAGATGGCTGACAGGGAAGCTGCAAGCCTCGATGAAGTTTTTCAGGACTGTGAGTAGCCTAGCTAAAGGAGCAGAATTGGGACTCCAGAGACTTGTTGCTGGTTAGATTTGTCAGACTTGGAGATTTGTCACTGGCTGCAGTAGTTGAACTTGAATCTGCAGAGTTTGATGTTTGCCCTGGTTGTTTTAAATCTTGTATTAGTTGAATATTTCTTTGCTATGCTCAATGCCATCTTTTGTAATGTGTTTATTCTGTGCAATTTTGGGTTTTTTGGAGGGTTACTTTTTGGTATTATGGTTCAGTTAAAAGAACTTGGATTATGGGGATGTATGAACATCACTGGAATTGATAAAAATCTATAGGGACTTTTAAAGTTCAATGAATGTATTGCATCTTACATCATGTATGGCTATCAGTTTATGGGGGCCAGGGGTGGAATGTGGTGGTTTTATTTAGGTGTCCCCCATAAACTGAGGTGTTCTGAATGCTAGGTTCCCAGCTGATGGAGTCCACCCTATGTTGGTTGGGAGTGATGTCCACCCTCTGCTCATGCCATTGTTTTCCTATGCCATCGTGGAGCTTCCCCTTTGAGCCTATAAGCCAAAATAAACCTCTTTTTTCCCAAAAGCTACTCTTGGATAGGTGATTTCTACCAGCAATATGAACCTAACTGCAGAAGACACAAGGAAATGTAAAGACATTCCATGTACTTGCATTGAAAGAATCAATATTGTGAAAATGTCAATCTTACCAAAAGCAATCTACACATTTAATGCAACCCCAATTAACAGTCCAATGGTGGGCTGGAGAGATGGCTTAGCAGTTAAGCACTTGCCTGTGAAGCCTAAGGACCCCGGTATAAGGCTCAATTCCCCAGAACTCATGTTAGCCAGATGCACAAGGGGGCACACACATCTGGAGTTCCTTTGCAATGGCTGGAGACCCTGGTGTGCCCATTCTCTCTCTCTCTCTCTCTCTCTCTCTCTATCTCTCTCTCTCTCTCCCACTCTCAAATAAATAAATAAGAATAAACAAAAAATTAAAATTCCAAAGGCATTCTTCACAGGAAGAGAAAAAATTCTAAAATTTATTTGGAAGCATAAAAAGCCTCAAATAGCCAAAAGGATTTTGAGCAACAAAAACCATACCCAACTTTAAGCTATATTACAAAGCCATAGTAACAAAAACAACATGGTATTGGCACAAAGACAGACATGTAGATCAGAATATATATGCCTCTAAGTATAAAAATCTGAAAGAAATGGATGATTTTCTTGATTCATATGACCTACCAAAATTAAATCAAGATGGGATAAACCATTTAAATATACCTATAACAAGTATAGAGATCCAAGCAGTTATAAAAGTCTCCCAACAAAAAAAAGCCCAGGTCCAGATGGATTCACTGGTAAATTTTACCAGACCTTCATGGAAGAACTAACACCATTTATTCTCAAACTTTTCCATAAAATATAAAAGGAATGAATTCTACCCAGCTCCTTCTATGAAGCCAGCATCACTCTCATACCAAGGCCAGGCAAAGACAGACCAAAAAAAAGAAAGAAAGAAAGAAAGAAAGAAAGAAAGAAAGAAAGAAAGAAAAGAAAAGAAAAGAAAAGAAAAGAAAAGAAAAGAAAAGAAAAGAAAAGAAAAGAAAATCACAGCCCAATCTCTCTCATGAACGTAGATGCAAAATTTCTGAACAAAATATTGGCAAACAGAATACAAAAATATATCAAAAAGATTATTCACCCCTACCAAGCTGGCTTTATCCCAAGGATACAGTGATGGTACAACATATGCAAATTGATAAATGTAATACATCATATAAATAGGATGAAGGACAAAAATCACATGATCATCTCAATAGATGCTGAAAAGGCATTTGACAAAATCCAACATCCTTTTATGGTAAAAGTATTACAGAAACTTGGACTAGAAGGAACATATCTCAACATAATAAAAGCTATTTATGACAAACCTACTGCCAACATAATACTAGATGGTGAAAAACTCAAAGCTTTTCCACTAAATTCAGGAACAAAACAAGGGTGTCCACTGTCCTCACTTTTATTTAATATAATACTGGAAGTCTTAGCTATAGTAATATGGCAAGAGACACTCATAAAAGGGATACAAACGGGAAAGGAAGAGACCAAATTATCACTATTTGCAGATGATATGATTCTATAAATAAAAGACCCTAAAAACTCTACCAGCAAACTGTTAGAATGGATAAACACTTTTAGCAATGTAGCAGGATACAAAATTAATGCACAGAAATCTGTAGCTTTCCTATATACTAACAACAAACATGTGGAGGATGAAATCAGGGAATCCCTACCATTCACAATTGTCTCAAAAAAATAAATACATAAAAATACCTTGGAATAAACTTAACCAAGGAAGTGAAGGAGCTCTACAATGAGAACTTTAAGACACTCAAGCAAGAAACTGCAGAAGACACAAGGAAATGGAATAACATCCCATGTTCTTGGATTGGACGAATGGATATTGTGAAAATGTCCATCTTACCAAAAGCCATCTATACATTTAATGCAGTCCCCATTAAAATTCCAATGGCATTCTTCACAGGAATAGGAAGAAAATTTGGAAGCACAAAAGAACTCGAATAGCCAAAAGGATTTTGAGCAACAAAAATAGGGCTGATGGAATCACCATACCTGATTTTAAGCTATATTACAAAGGCATCATAACAAAAACAGCATGGTATTAGCACAAAGACAGACATGTAGATCAAAGGAACAGAATAGAAAACACAGATGTTAATCCAGGCAGCTACAGCCACTGATTTTTGACAAAAATGCCAAAAATATTCATTGGAGAAAAGACAACCTCTTCAAGATGTGGTGCTGGGAAAACTGGATATCAATATGTAGAAAGATGAAAATAGATACTTGTCTTTCCCCATGCACAAGAATCAAATCCAAGTAGATCAGGGACCTTAATGTCAGACCTGAAACTCTGAAATTGTTTGACAAAAAGGGAGGAGGAAACCTTCAACATATTGGCATAGGGAATGACTTTCTGAATATAACCCCAATTGCTTAGAAAATAAAACCACTAATCAACTACTGGGATCTCGTGAAATTACAAAGCTTCTGTACAGCAAAGGACATTGTGAATAGAGCAAAGAGACAACCTACAGAATGGGAGAAAATCTTTGCCAGTTACACATCTGACAGAGTATTAATAAACAGAATATACAAAGAACTCAAAACACAGAACAAATAGAAATCAAACAACCTAATCAAAAAATGGGCTAGGAACTAAATAGAGAGTTCTCACTGGAAGAAATATAGATGGCATATAAACATACAAAAAAAGTGTTGTACATCCTTAGCCATCCAGGAAATGCAAATTAAAACTACCATGAGATCCCATCTCTCCCTCATCAGAATGGCTACCATCAAGAAAACAAATGACAATAAATGTTGGTGAGGTTGTAGTAAAAGGGGAATCCTTCTGCACTGTTGCTGGGAATGTAATCTGGTACAGCCATTGTGGAACTCAGTGTGGAGGTTCTTGAGACAGCTAAAAATTGACTTGCCATATGATCCAGCTATAGCATTCCCAGGCATATATCCTAATGACTCATCACTAACTTAGAGACACTTGCACAACCATGTTATAGCTTAAAATCTGAAAGCTGGAAAAATCTGCACTGTATACAGGCTTATGTGAGACAGAAGTCATCAGCAGTGAAAACAGTAGACACTGGAAGCCTCAAGTTTGGCCAGACAGACCAAATGACTGAACAAGTACAATAGTGGAATGTCTGCTCTAGGGAATACAAACTGCTCTATAATTGGACGAAGGCCTACTCTATGAGAGGAAATACATGTTTGGTACTGAAAATCTAACCAAAAGCCTGTGGCAGGGGAGGTCATGAGCCTTAGGGCTATACAGCCTGCTCTTTTCTGGATAAATGCATATATTACTTTCACCAAATTGCCCTGAAAATACTACACTTAATGTTCATACTCATATATTAATGTTACTCTCAGTTCTGGTTAGAGAAGCTTCTCTTTTCAGATAGAAATCACCCCTGTGATGACCCAAAAGGCAACATAGTGCTGAGAAAGAAGGATGGAGGAGTGTCCAGCACTGAAACATCTCACACCCTCCAAGGCTCAGGGTTCACTGCAGAAGAGGTGGTGGAAAGAATGTAAGAGCCAAAGAAAGGGTACCACTCATTACATACAACTGTCCAGACAGAAATTGGTCTCTATATCCAAGACCTCATGGTGCCTAGAAATACCTACACAAGAACCTCATGATAGGAGAAAAAGATGATGACATCAAATTAAAAGAGAAACTAATGGAGAGAAGGAGAGGACATGATGGAGAGCAGAGTTATGAAGGGGAAAGTGGGGAAGGAGAGGGAAATACCATGGTTTGTTGTCTATAAGTACAGAAGTTGTCAATAATATATATATTTTTTTAAAAAAAGGAATTCTCAAATTAGTAATATCAGAAATAAAAAAGAGAGATCACAACAGACATCAATGAAATTGGAAGAATCATCAGGACATACTTCAAAAACCTCTACTCCACAAAATTAAATAATCTGGAAGAAAATAGATAAATTCCTAAACACATACTGTCTACCAAAACTAAAATCAGAGCAGATTAATCTCCTAAACAAACCTATCACATCGATGGAGATTGAAAAGGTAATCAAAAACTTCCCCCAAAAGAAAAGTCTGGGGCCGGATGTCCTCTCACATGAATTATATCAAACTTTCTTCTCAAACTGTTTCACATAATTGGACAACAGGGCATCCTCCCCAAATCCTTTCCTGAAGAAAGTATTACCCTAATACCAAAACTAGACAGAGCTGCAACAAGGAAAGAAAACTATAGGCCTATATCCCTAATGAACTTATATGCAAAGATCCTGAACAAAATCCTTGCAAGCCAAATTCAACAACACATCAAAGGCATTATCCATCTTGATCAAGTAGGCTTCATCCCAGGGATGCAGGGATAGTTCAACATACAGAAATAGGTCAACATAATACACCACATAAATAAACTTAACCATAAAAACCACATGATCATCTCAATTGATGCAAAAAAGGCCTTCGCCAAGTTGCAACACTACTACATGATCAAAGAACTTGAAAGAATAGGCATGGAGGGTTTATATCTAAACACAATAAAGGCCATATATCAAGCTCCTAAAGCACAAATCATACTTAATGGGAAAAACTCAAGGAGTTCCCACTGAGATTGGGAACAAGACAGGGGTGCCTGTTCTCACCACTGCTCTTCAACATAGTACTACAAATATTAGCCCAAGCAATAAGACAGGAGAAAGAAATAAAAGGCATTCAAATTGGAAAGGAAGAAGTCAAGTTAACTCTATTTGCAGATGACATGATCCAACATATAAGTGACCCAAAAGTCTCCATCTCAAAAGTTCTAAAGATGATAAATTACTTCTTCAAAGTGGCACGATACAAAAATCAGTAGTTTTAAGCTAGGCGTGGTGGTGCATGTCTTTCATCCCAGCACTTGGGAGGCAGAGGTAGGAGGATCACCACCCTGAGTGAATTCCAGGTCAGCCTGGGCCAGAGTGAGACCCTACCTCGAAAAAAAAAAAATCATTAGTTTTTCTATTTGCAAAGGACAAATATACAGAGAAAGAAATCAGTGAGGCTGTCCCATTTTCAATACCAAAAAAAAAAAAAATTAAATACATTAGAATAACACTAACCAAGGTTGTGAAAGGCCTATATAATGAAAACATAAAAAGCCTCAAGAAAGATGGGGCTGGAGAGATGGCTTAGCAGTTAAGGCACTTGCTAGGGAAGCCAAAGGACCCAGGTTTGATTCCCCAGTATCCACATAAGCCAGATGCACAAGGGAGCACATGTGTCTGGCGTTCATTTGCAGGGGCTAGAGGCCCTGGTGTGCCCATTCTCTGTCCCCTCTTTCTCTCTCTCTCTCTCTCAAATTAAAAAAATAACTCAAGAAACAAATAGAGGAGGATTTGAGATGATGGAAAGACCTCCATGCTCCAGGATAGGTAGAATTAATATTGTAAAACTGGCAATTCTACCAAAAGCAATATACATATTTAATGCAATACCAATAAAAAATATTAGCATCATTCTTTCACAGAGATTGAAAAATATTACCTCAAAATTCATATGGAATGTTAGAAGGCCCCAGATATCCAAACATATCCTTGGAAGAAACTCTGGCGGTATCACCATATCTGATCTAAAGCTATATTACAAAGTCATAGTGACTAAAACAGCCTGGTACTGGAATAAAATCAGAAACATAGACCAATGGAACAGAATTGAAGACCTAGACCTTAGGTAAAGTAACTACAGCAGCTTGATCTTTGACAAAGGTGCCAACAATGTAAACTGGAGAAAAGACAGCATCTTCAACAAATGGTGTTGGACAAATTGAATGACCATATGTAAAAAAATGAGATTAGGGCTGGAGAGATGGCTTAGCGGTTAAGCGCTTGCCTGTGAAGCCTAAGGACCCCGGTTCGAGGCTCGGTTCCCCAGGTCCCACGTTAGCCAGATGCACAAGGGGGCGCACGCATCTGGAGTTCGTTTGCAGAGGCTGGAAGCCCTGGCGCGCCCATTCTCGCTCTCTCCCTCTATCTGTCTTTCTCTCTGTGTCTGTTGCTCTCAAATAAATAAATAAAAATTTAAAAAAAAAAAATGAGATTAGACCCACTCATCTTGCCATACACAAAGATCAAATGGATTAAAGAACTCAATATAAGACCTGAAACTATTCAACTACTGGAAGAAAAAGTAGAAAGCACTCTCTATGATATATATAGGACTCAGAAAAGACTTTCTGAACAAAACCCCAGTAGCCCAGAAAATTAAACAAGCACTCAACCAATGGAATCTCATGAAGCTAAAAGCTTTTGCACAAACAAATATATCATGAGCAGAGCCAAGAAATTGCCCACTGAATGGGAGAATATCTTTGCCAGCTATACCATTGACAGAAGCTTAATATCTAGAATATACAAAGAACTAAAAAATCTGAACAATAAAAAGAAGCACACAACCTGATGTGATACTCACACAAGTGCACACAGCCATGGTGGGTAGCCAACCAACTGCTCTTGGATTGGCTAACAG
This sequence comes from Jaculus jaculus, assembly GCF_020740685.1. NCBI lineage: Eukaryota > Metazoa > Chordata > Mammalia > Rodentia > Dipodidae > Jaculus > Jaculus jaculus. Next base: position 74,239,266 of record NC_059113.1, read on the forward strand.
ATCCACTCAGTGGAAAGGAAACTGCATCTGGAACTGGGGAACACGTCAGAATCATATCCAGATAATGATTCTTCTTTCCATTGTTAAGCTCCCACTAATATCGTGCTATAAGATGGTCTACATCCTTTAAATTCTCTCTAAATTAATAATGTTTATCCCACTTAACAGGTGCTGACTTCACTCTCTGTTGGATAATTTGTTTCACTTTTTCAGAAGGGAACTGGATCTAAGAAGATAAATGACCCAGTGCACTCCACCTTAGCCCCAGCTGAAACCACAGAGGAATTGGGGAAATGAGCAAGACTGCTGCTTTCTTAGTGAATCTTATATCAGCACAAGGGTAAAGAAGATAGACACTGAGGACACTCAACACTTACCAAACCAGAGATCTAGAGGCTCCTAAGTGCCCATCACTGAAGTAGACTTAAAATACACCCAACATGGCTCAGGAAATTTTGCAGAAGAGGAGGCATAAAGATTGTTAGAACCACAGCTTGGGACATTTTGCACAAAGACATTGCCTCTCCCCCATAACTGACTGCTGCCCCCATAATGCATGATCCACAATCCCCATGATGTTGGACCTACATCCCCAATGAGGAAGGGTTCTTCAGAAAAGGGGAAGAGAGTAGAAAATAGATGGTACCAACATGTATTGTTTACATACTAAATATGTCTATATCTAATAACAATAAATTTTTAAAACTGCAGACTCAAAGGTAGGGTAAATTAGGAGATTTATTTTAGTGAGAGTTAAGAGGGAAAGCAAAGCAGAAAAGCCCATGCCAAAAGAAATTCTCCATCTTCCTAGCCAAGCTAGAAAAAGGAAACTGAGAAAATGCCCTTCACATAAGGGAGAAGAGGAAGAGGCAAGGAAGAGAGCACAGGTCAAAATATGTGAATCAGGCATCCAATTAGAATGAGCCTCATCACTAGGTTCAGGGGCATATAGAAGAGCACAAATTGGTTGGTGGGCTCAAAAGGCTGATTCAGCAATGGCCAGCCCAAGGTGCTAAGCAGAGGAAAACTGACAAGCAGAAATCTGAGGCCATAGTTGTTGCTTGAAGGCATCTGGGATGAGACAGGATCAGATGTGAGTTCTAGTACACAGCAGGCAAGGTGATATCCATTGTTCCCATGGGCCAGTCCCTAGCTGACTGCCTACAGGAAAAATGTCACTTTGCTCCTATTCTGTACCAGAACCAGCTAAATGGTAAAGGGCCTTCGAAGGCACAGAATGAGAGACACTTGAGACTGGAAAGGAATAGTATGATGGTTTTCCTGATTGGTTCTTTGAGTCTTCCTTGAGATCTAACAAGAAATGTGCTATGTACAAAAGAGGAGGATAAAACTGCTTTCACAAAAGAACCTTATAAAAACACATTCTAGAGCAGACCTCTTTCTGTGCCCAGGTGACAAAACATTCAGTGAGAACCTGTGTTTCTAAAGGGACAGGGTCAGTTGTGACGCATGAACTCCTCATCTCTCAAAGTTGCAGCTTTGGGAGCCACAAGACAGTAATGACAGTAGACAGAAAGCCTCTTTAAATACATTCCTAGAAGGGCTATTTATGAGTGCATATCTCCCAAACACACTCAAAAAAATAAACTTTACTGGGAGTTTTCACAATGCAAATATTTTCAGGAATCAATAAAGTTTAAGTCACTAAGTTAACATAACCTGACATGTATCTGCTAATGTCAGACACAACTGATGATACACCCAAAGGTCATGTCTGGTAGGAACAGTTAAAGGCTGTATGCGTATTTGTTGCATTGATAATTGGATCTCTTATTTTTATCTTTTTAAATACATGAACAAGTGTGCTTTATTGTGAACAAAGAATATTAAAATGTCACTAATATTCATAGATAAGTGTGGTTGTTTGAATCAGATGTCTCCCATAAACTCATGTGTTTTGAATGCATGGTCCCTGGCTGTGGCAGCTTGAAAGGTGGCTCCTTGTGGTGGAGGTGTGTTGCAGAAAACAGACTTTGGGGTGCTACAACCAACTCCTCCTTACCAGCACTTGCTTCACATTCTTGCTGCTATTTTCCACCTGCTGTGACAAGAAATGATGCCTAGCCTCTGCTCTAGGGCCATCCTTTCCCTGCCAGCATGAAGCTTCCCCTCAAGACTATGCCAAAGTGAATCTTTTCCTTCCATCAGCTGCTTTTGTTCAGGTGTAACTACAATAATAAGTTTTCTAAATTGCATGTAAAGAGAAGCTGTTACTCAAAGTTTGCTTTATGCTGAAGTGAGCATTGTAGCACACACTGAACTTCCAAACCTGGGGTGGGAATCCCTTGAGCTCACTAACCAGTCCAGCCTCATTGGTGAGGTCCAGGCCAATGAGAGAGCTTGTCTCAAAAAGAACTTGATGGTGTTCTTGACAATAACACCAAAGATTGTCCACTGGCTCCCACATCTACACACATACACACACACACACACACACACACACACACACACACACACAAATATGTATGTACACACACTAAAATTCATTGTTGGATCAAGCAGCACTTGGTTTTTTTCTTCACCTGCCTCCAAATGCAGAATGAGCACCACCTTTTCAATAACCAAATAGTACACTAAGGTCTGGCACTGAAGGCTGCATTGAGACTGCTCAGGTGGTCAGAACTTCTTTGTCTTTAGCTTTAGCTCTTACTTATATCTCTAAATGCAAAAGAACTGTGATGTTCCTGAAGATCCATAAAGAAACAGCAAACAGACTCCAATCTGGGGAGTAATTACAAGTTTCTTCACAAATAAGCTTTGTAACCACCAATGCAGCAGGTGCCATACTGAATGTTCTGTGTCTGGGCATGTGCCTTGCAAACTTAGGCACCATCCACTAATATGTCAGCCACCCACTAGTTCTTGGAGCCAAGTTTGGCGAATCATTGTGTCCTGCTCAGTGTTATCAGTGACGGTCACTTTCCTCTGCTACATGACTTGCCTCTAACCTCTAATATAGGGTGCTTCCCAGAACTATCCTGGGACATGCTCTTGGCCCCAGAAGGATGTAGGGGTACATGCTCTGAATCTTGCATGCATGGGTGTGTGTATACATGTATGCAGAAGTACATGTGTGTGCAGATATACATATGTACATGTGTATGTGGAGACAGAGGACAAAAAGCCCTGCCCACATTTGAGACAAGGTTTCTACTGGCCAGAAGTCTCCCCAGGGATCCTCCTGTCTCCACCTGCCAGTCCTAGGATTAAAAAAACATAATGCACAGCATTTTTATGTGAATTCTGAGGATTGAACTCAGGTCATCTTGCTTGTCAAACAAATACTTTATCTACTGAGCCAGCTCGCTAGCCCAGGGTCTCATTTTGTTTAGTGAAAAAAATCCTACTTCATTTCAGAATGGATTTGAGGCAACTGACAAGTTTTTTAGTGAATTGCAACTTGAAGCTATTCTATGGAAAAGAGGAAAAAAATTTTCTAATATCTAAGAGCTATTATGATCAAAAGCCTACTTAGTAAGCTTTTCCTCACAGGTAATACTATGCTAAGACTTTGCCATGGAAGCTGCACAAACATGATCAATGATCTTCAGAATCCCACAGTCTGTAGTAGGCTAACAGCTCATCTCAGGGATGCAATACTAAATCTGTAATTTGCTATTTATAAAGAATATGACAAGGAAGAGAGTAGTAGTCTGAGGCAGAAACAGGTGGTCCTGCCTTCAATGTTTTGTAGAAACTGTAGTTGTATTTTCTTTCACAAAACCCCTGCAAACATTCTTTACATTTTCACAATTTATTACTGCCCATTGGCATTTTTATAATATGTACATCCAAAAGATTCAATTTTTTGCTGACCTGGGTATGTAGCTCACACCTTTAATTCTAGCACTCAGGAGGCTGAGGTAGGATTTCTGTTAGTTCAAAACCACCCTGAGTTACACAGTGAGTTCCAAGCCAGCCTGTGTGAGAGTCAGACTCTGCTTTGAAAACAAAACAAACAAGCAAAATTGTGTTCTAAAAAGATGGTATAACATAAGGGAGAGCACTATTTCATTTTATTATCAGTGAACTATGTGCAAAGTCTTCAAAGAATAGTTTATATTCATGATGCCTTCAAGCTTCCTGGGTAACTGAGAGAGAGCATTCTAAAGGAGATTCTGTGCAAAGAACTCAATGTTTAATCCTTAAGCAAAGAGCAAAGGATGGATCAAAATCAGTTTTTAAGAATCTAGAAATAGAAAAACATCATAATTTTTTTATTTTTTGTTCTGCATTAATTTTTAAACCTTTTCCTAAGAAACCATTCTGTTTTCATTTTTAGAAACCCCAACATAAAACAAGGAAAATCTAAAAGGCATGTGCTTCACAGAGAATTTTTTTTTAGGATTCCTGAACAGCCTTATAAAACATTTATCTTGACTATAACACCAGCACAGAGAATGTGAAATTTGATCTCTTCTGGTAGTCAATGAAATAAAGATTTTCAGACACCATGGCTCAAATCTCACACTGCTCACAGAGGTTTCAATGAAATAGCCAGAGCCTGTTACCATTCCCAATTAGCAAACTTCTCCTTTTTCATGGCCAAATCTGCAGCTAAACAGGGCTGCAATGATAAATGTGGAGATAAAGACTCAGGCTGTGGTCAGACTTTACCCAGGTGTCCTTCATAAATGTCAGAGACCAAACTGACTGTTCCTTGGAGGTTGGAGTTTTCAGGGCTAAAGCGCTAGACACATTCATCACAGAGACAGACAAGATGCCATTGTCCCAAGGCAGAGCCAAGCCAAGCGTGCTTCATTGCACTATGACTCTGAAACTCACCTAATAATTAGGGGATCTAAAATGGAAAGTGAAGCATTGGTGCAGAAAAGTGACTATCAGAAGTAAAATCAGGATTTAATTTTTGGAAGTTAGGAGAGGACTGCATCCATTTTCTCTGGACTTTCTACAGCAAAGAGGAAATTAAATTATTACAGAAGGAAAATATGCTGTGGTTTTCTTTTCTGAGGAAAACACAATTTGCTCTCTCTTATTATATTTGTCTGAGGTCAGAATTGACATTGTTGCCAGTGTGTCTACTAGACGCCTTAAGTAAGCCTTTAAATAAGGGCAAGTTAAAATACTAAGCAGACACAGAAAACCCGAAAGGTTTTCTTTTTCAGGCTAATATGAATCATTCATTTCAGTAGCTTCAGACATTTATGTATAAACACAGTTAGGTGACTTAATGATGCCATATATATACACATATATATATACACATACATACATACATACATATGACACTAGTCATTTAAAACCTAATCTTTCATTAGAAAGTCTGGCATTTAACCAGGCTCAGTCTGAGAAAATGTTTCACTTTCTGGGTGTTCTCTCTGTTTTAGTCCTAAGTCCACAACTTCTCTTCATCTTCAATGATTTCTGACCTAAATTTTCAGTTTTCTCTAATGCATTTGAAATTTATCTCTCATTAGAAACATTAATCAAGATAATCCAATAGAATTTTAAAAGTTTATGCTAATCCAAGCTTAAAATTCTCAGAAAATTCCAGAACAGTGATTAAAGACAGTTTAGGTTAAGCTGCTATAACAAAGATATAAAAATAATACAGTATGGTTCAGATATGAAGACAGGGTATTTTTCTTCCATGAAAAAAAATTCAAAGATCCATGCCTACCTCATATCACCACTCAAGACCTCAAGATTCCTCTGATCTTTTGACTGCATCTATGAGAAAATTGTTCTGGCCATGTGGTCCAAATAGTGTCAACATCATGTTTGCAATTCAGTTATAAAACAAAGAAGAAATGGAAAATAAAAGGCAGACAGCTTCAAAGAAATAATGATTTTCTATTCACTTTTGCTCAGATTTGATTGGCACACACACACAAAAAAAAAAAACCTATCCATACAGATACACTAATTGCAAAGAAACTTAGAAGATATACTCTCTTTCTAGGCAGCTGTGTGCCTACATAAAATTCAGAGGTCTTTTTACAAAAAAGAAAAGAATAGCTGGATGTGTAACTCATTTTACAGTATTTGCATAATATGTACAGAAGTCTGACATCTCCAAGAAAAATAAAACTAAAGTTGGACATGGTGGATCTTGTCTTTAACCTCAGCACTTGGATACAGTCTTGCCTTTATAGCACCTTTCCTACTGTCCCAGTGCAACCCACATATTTTCTTCTTAACAGAGTCAGCTTCTACAACAATTACAGCTGCTTTACACCTGGCCTGCCATCCACTTTTACCAGGTTCACACTCATTTCCTCACAAAATTGCACATATTTCAAATCTTTCTGCTCTTCTTTGTCCTCTTTCACACTGTAAATCAAGATAAATACAATGAGCAGTAACCTTAACTCATGGTGTGTGACTACTGTGTTGTTTTGAAGTTTTTTTACCAAACAAATTAGTACATTACTTTGGAATTTAGGTTCTCTCAAATCTTTACAAGCTGGGCAGAATGCACTCAGGTTCTTTGCCAGAATATAACAGGAATGGTGTCTAACCCAATTCCTAATTAAGCCTTTGTTCCCCTCTGAAGCCTCATGAGCTAGACCTCCATTGTCTGTACTTCTATTGGCATCCTGGTCTTCCAAAACCCCACCAAAGTGGCCCAGTAAGCTCTGCTCATAGCTTTCAAGGCCATCTGTAGTCTACAGCCCCAAACTCTTCATCATTCTTATCACAAATGGACTCTAAAAGTCAAAAATATATATGGTCCACTTTATTGTATCAACAGCTATAATAAGCTTGGCACCAATTTTCTTCTTGGTATCAATTTTATGTGTTAGTTACTTTTTCTCAATTCAATGACCAAAAACCTGACAAGAAGCAAGTTAAAGAAGGGTTCTCTCTAGCTCACAGTTTGACAGTACAACCCACAATGGCAGGACAGACAGGTTGGTGGGAACATGAGGATGCTTTCTTGCATCTTGGCAAATCAGAGAGCAAAATAAGGGAAATTCTGGGACTCTACTATATGAGTTTAAACCAGCAATGTAACTCATGCCTCAGGGTTTTGTTGTTGTTGTTGAAAACATAACTATTATAATATTTACTTCATTTTTATTTTATTTTATCTTATTTTATTTTATTTTATTTTAAAGAGAGCTACAAACAGGCAGATTGAATGGGCATGCAAGGGCCTTCAGCCACTGCAAACAAACTCCAGATGCATGTGCCACCTTGTACATCTGGCTTAATGGGTCCTGGGGAAATTAAACCTTGGTCCTTTGGCTTTGCAGGTAAGCACCTTAACTGAAAAGCCATCCCTCCAACCTTACTTGATATTATTTTGAGAATAAAAAGGAAGTGTGTAAAGTATCAAGCACAAAGGCCAGAACACACAAAAGTCATAAAAATGCTGGTTTACTTCCATCCCAACCACTCTTCTCAAACCTCATGGTTAAGAACATAGATAATGGAGCCAAACCTACCTACATTTTAGTACCTGCTCTGCCTCTCATGACCTCTGTGACCTTGAGCTAGTTGCTTGATCTCTTTAAGCCTTGGTTTCCTTGCCCATACACTACACTACTAATAGGAATTCCTTGTTGGATCACTAAGGAAAAGGTGGAGTGCTGAGAAAATGGTATAATGGATGACATCTATTACATTCCACTAAGCCCAAGACTCCACAAATGTCAATATGTATCCTGGTCTTAGAAATGTATATGGGGGGAATGAGTGCATCATTGATTCATAAAACATGATAGTAGGCCATAATTAAATATTAGGTGTTACCTTCCCTTGTGTTTCATGTGAAGACCCACAGAACAGCTTATAGAAATTGGAAAGATTAACCTTAGTTCCACAGGGCTAAATGGAATTACTAGAATTATTAACTATGGCCACAGTGTAGTACAATGAATGTAATAATAGAGATATGTCCCTGGTACAAAAACACTAGAGAAAAGCTATAACTCTGGCCTTGGGCATGGGACAGGGAATAGGGAGGTTGAGGATGGAAAGGAAATGCCTTCCAAAAAACAGATGCATAAACAATGTTTTGAAAGATGAACAAAGAGTTTAACAGCATGAAAGGGATATTCAAGACAGGGAAAAGAGGCTGCAAAATAATCACCATCACTGGGGAAACACTAGATAGCTCAGCAAGACTGGAATATAAATTTCTTTCATCCTGGTTAAGAGAGATTGCAGAAATCCTTATGGCCAGCAAAGATAAGCCTTTCCATCCCCTGAAGGGATAGCTTCTAAGTAAAGGAGTTTAAGTCCATTCAGAGAAAAATCCTAAAATAAATGTACCTAATCTCCTAACTCTGCAAGATAATTCAGGAAAGATGGATGAAATCTCTAGGGTAAAAAGAAAAATAGTCCTAAAGAGACTATTTGCTAGAGAAAAGTATGTACTCATCAAAGACCAGAAGATGAAAAATTTGAGTGCCTTTTATGTTTCCAGGAGACTAATCCCAAGCAAATAGAACATATTGTTAAAAGAAATAACAATTTAAGGACATTTTATTTTTAGTTTAAATTTTGACTTTTATTTCACCATCAGTACAATGACCATAAACTTTTTGTCACTTTAGAACTTCAGCACACTGAGTTTAATTCCATCTTTTGTGTTAATATGTATCTAAAGGCATCAATTAAATTTAATGTGTGTGTGTGTGTGTGTGTGTGTGAAATGTAGAATGGGAATGTGTGAGGAAGGGTTTATATGGTTGAGTGCACATGTGCGTGCCCATGGGGAGCCCCTTGTACTTGATTACAGTGTGTTTGCTTATCTGTAGTGGCTGGAGCAGAACATCAGGTGTCCCATGCCCCATCATTCACTCTTCTACCCATTCAATGAGCTAGAGTCTCTTACTGATCACAGAACTTCTATAAAGCTAGAGCTATAGACACATGTGGCCATGCCCAGCTGTGGATGTGTCTCCTGGGATGGAACTTGAAAGATTTTTTCAGGCATCTTTAGCTCTTGTATTTGAACAGGAAGTGGTCTTAACTGCTGAGACATCTCGCCTCCATGCGCGCGCGCACACACACACACACACACACACACACACACACACATACAAACAGAGAGAGAGAGAGAGAGAAAGAGAGAAGACTTTTTATATATTCTGAAGTGTCATATCTTTGATGAATGTCAAAACAAAACATGATATGGCTCAAAATTATTTGGAATCAACAAAAGATAGTCAACCATCTATATAAAAATTCCTATCAAAGAAATGTCAAGAGCTGGGGAAATGACTCAATGGATAAAGGACGTGTTGTTCATCTCAGCACCTGATTTTAATTCCCAGACCCCACGTAAAACCTGTAAACTATGGTGGTCTTCTGTAATTCCAGTCCACTTAGAGCAAGAAGGGAGGTGGAGACAGGAGACTGTCCTGGAAAAATGTGAAACAGATTGGTAAACAAGAAACTCTTACCTCAATGTTGAAATCAAGGACCAACACAAAAGTTGTCCTCTGATCCCATACACATGCTGGGATATGGGCATTGATACTCACATATACAAACACACATAAACACCTCACCAAACAAAGAAATACACAAATGGCCAAGACCTCATCACTGAAGTAGACCTAAAACAAACCCATCATGACTCAGGGAAATTCACGGAAGAAGGGGCAGAAAGATTGTTAGAGCCACATGTTTGGACATTATGCACAGAGGCATTGCCTCTTCCCTATAACTGATAGCTACCCCCACAATGCACGACCCACATTCCCCAATGAGGAGGGTCCCTTCAGAGGGGAGAGGACAGGGAGGAAGCTAACAATGGTACCAACATGACTGTTTACACACTGTGTACATAACAAATGATAAATAAATAAATAAATAGAATCATGCAACAATAAAAAAGTAATATGTAAATGGAAATGTCAATATAAAAGGAGAATATTCTGATACTGGGAAAAATAGCAATCTTCATGCACCTATTTAATGTATAAAACCAACCTCTCAGATTTCTAGTACTTTTGAAATGCATTCTGCAGTCACTTTACCTACATATGTACTTAAACTTCTGAAGAACTGACCAGTGCTTCATGTGTTTTATTTTACCTTATGTTTTGTGCGACAGGGTTGTATCACAGTCCACACTGGCCTAGAACTCATTATGTAACCTATACCTTCCCAAAAACTTGTGATCTTCTTTCTTCCTCTTTCTGAATAATGAGATTATATATGTGTGCCATAACCTCCTGTGTAACAGGGTTTTGGAGTCCTTAAACTCCAAATTAATAATTTGTGCAGGTCAGCCTGAGCTAGAAAGAGACCCTACCATCAAAAAAAAGGAAAGAGAAAGAAGAAAGAAAGAAGCAAAAGAAAGACTGAGGAGGATAATTATTAAATTATTACATTTGTTCAGGGAAGGCTGGAACCAAGGGAAGGGAAAGTGGGTACCCCCACATGGTTTGAAAGCCCATCTGAGAAGAGAGCATGAGCCTGCACCATGAAAGGGGATTCAGACAGGAAAGAGAAGAAAGTGCAGAGAGGAGATCCTGCCATGTGGAGGGCAGAAGAGATGAGAGAAGGCTTACCAAGACAGGAACTTGGGAGCTGGAGAGATGGCTTAGCCGTTAAGCGCTTGCCTGTGAAGCCTAAGGACCCCGGTTCGAGGCTCGGTTCCCCAGGACCCACGTTAGCCAGATGCACAAGGGGGCGCACGCATCTGGAGTTCGTTTGCAGAGGCTGGATGTCCTGGCACGCCCATTCTCTCTCTCTCCCTCTCTCTGTCTTTCTCTCTGTGTCTGTCGCTCTCAAATAAATAAATAAAAAATTAAAAAAAAAAAAAGACAGGAACTTGGAAGTTCTGGAGAGATGAACAGCCAACAAAGAGGGCTTGCCCAACTAGTAAGGACTTATGTATAATCATGTTGCGGTGGCCTTCACCCTCAAATACCAGAGGGTCTGAGAGAGAGCTGACTGGTCTGGATCAGGAGGAAATCAGTACACCTGAGTAGGAGGTGATTAGATGAGACTGGGACAGATGCTGAATTCCAGTTCTGCTTCAGCAGACTGCAGGGACTGGGTGACGTACAGCTGCCTGTGTCGCAGGCAACAGACAGGAATCAATTCAAGATTTCTCTTATGAGTCTTTTTCTAACTACCTACCTAACAATCATGTAACTATCTCCCTCTCACCAGCTTTGTAATACTGTGTTTGTCACTATACAAGAAAGTGTACATCGGTGTTTCCCTAAGCTACTATGGTGTATGCAGCATGAGTTCTGTAATAGGTTCTAGCAGTGAACATAGGAGGCATGCAGCCCTGCTGTAGGAAGCATATACAGGACTCAGTTATAAAACTCTAACATATTAAAATCTTTTAATTTTCACTTGAAGGGGTGGGACTGTAATGCAGTTCAACTTTAAAAGCCAGTCCCCAAACTGCTCAAAAGCCCAAAGTCTTATCTGAGACTCAAGACAGTCTTTCATTGTGAGCCTTGTAAAATAAAAACACAAGTTACATATGTCCAACACGGATGGTCCAGAGTAAGCATTCCACTTACAGGCATGAGGAACTGGGGCACATCAAGGAAAGACTGAGCCAATGCAAGAAGAAAAAACTAGTAGGGCAAACAAATCCTGCAGCTCTGTGTCTGGTATTTGAAATTCGTGATGAAATCATCCAGGCTCTAAAACATCTGAGCAACTTAACCCCTCCAGCTGTGCCACTTGGTTGCTGGGCAGAATCTACCTACAAGCAGTGGGTTTCCTTGGCAGCTAGCCCAAGTCCTCACCTCTCCAAAACCCTGAAATCATCCTCAACATGTTTGTTATTAGGATATAGGAAGGCTACTGATGTCCATGTGTTTATTTTGTATACATTGCTACATGTGTTTACCAGCTCTAACAGTTTACTGGTAGAGTCATTAGGATCTTTTATGTATAGAATCATATCATCTACCAATAACAATAACTTGATCTCTTCCTTTACAATTTGTATTTGTTTTTTAATTTTTATTTATTTATTTGAGAGAGAGAAAGAGGGAGAGAGAGAGAATGCATGCACCAGCCACTGACTGCAAACATGTACTACCTTGTGCATCTGGCTTATGTGGGTCCTGGGGAATCAAACCAAGGTCCTTTGACTATGCAGGCAAGTGCCTTAAAGCCATCTTTCCAGCCCCCAATTGGTATACCTTTTATGTGTGTCTCTTGACTTATTGCTATAGCTAAGACTTCTACTACTATGCTAAACAAAAGTGGGGCTGTGAACACCATAATTTTAGTGAAAAAGCTTCAAGTTGTTCCCCATTTAGTACTATGTTGGCTATAGGTTTGTCAAAAATAAATGTTATTGTGTTGAGATATGTTCCTCCTAGTCCCAGTTTCTTTAGGACTTTCATCAGGAAGGGATGGTGAATTTTGTCAAATGCCTTTTCTGCATCTATTGAGATGATCGTGTGATTTTTGTCCTTCAGTCCATTTATATAGTGCATGTCTACCACATGCCAATACCACTAGAAACTTTCATTAATATTACTTTGCTTTGCCTAGAATCTATTCAAGATGGAAGTCATCATTTTCTTTTGTCAATGCAGGTGAGAAAACAAGAAGTGCATAATTTACCTATGGCAAAACATCTGATGAGAGACAGAACCAGTTTGACAGCTTCAATCAAGCAGACATGACAGCACACCTGTGATTCCTGCATTCAAGAAGAAAATGGTCACCACAAGTTCGATCTATTCTAAATAGCAAGTTCCAAGCCAGTGAGGACTACATAGCAAGACCCTGTCCCCAAAAAATCTTAAAATATATACATACATACATGTTTTCATTATTGATTTTTATTTATTTTGCTCATTTATTTAGGGTCTCGGGAGATGGCTCAGGGGGTCAAGTGCTTGCCACACAAGCATAAAGACCAGAGTTCACCATCACCCACATAAAATGCCAGAAGTGATGGGTGCTTGTAATTCTGGTGTTGGGGAGAGAAAGGCAGGGAACCCCTGGGACTCACTGGCTACTAGCCTAATCAGTGAGTTTTAAGGTTAGCGACAAACCCTGTCTCAATGAATAAGGTAGAAAGAAACTGAGGAAAACAGATGACATCAACCTCTAACCTACATACACATACACTTTTGCTGCCATTTCCATAAATTGCTTCTGCTTGGGCATTTGTTCCCATGAAACACATGAAACGAAATAAAATATTTTAAAGCTTTCCCAAATTTATGTTATATATGAATTTCTATTGCTTACAAGTACTTACAATAAAGTGAACAACACAGAACATCTGTGCATTCTCACAGTTGTAGCAATCAAAGTCCTTGGTTTTCACCAGGGGTCTCACATTCAAATTGTTGGCTGGTTGAGTGGAGGAGTGGGAGTCCAAGCTTACTCGAGCCATTGGCTGTAGTCAGCCCCATGTCTGATTGAACATCTCACCTTTCCTGTTGGCCAGGGGTCACTGAGTTCCTGGGAGTTGCTCTGTCCATCTATCAGCCGGTAATGAAAAGCCTCCCTTACCAGTGAAAATAATACCATACTTGCTTTTAACTTTCCATTTCCCAGCTTTCCCAGTGCTGAAATATAAGCCATGACTTCACTTTGTTGCTGTGGTGTCAGAAACTCCATCCTGTCCGAGACCCAGCTCCCTGGTATATGCATGCATCCAGGTTCATAAAAATCTCTGCTTCTCAGAAAGTGAGCCATTAACTTTTTCACTTTCTGGTTCAAATAATCATTCAGCCTTGGAGTCTGCCCCAAAGTCCCATGATTCTATGTTACCAACTTTCAATAAAGAAGAAGATTCACTTCTACAGGTCACAATGTCAGTCCTCTTTCGTTCCCTCTCAAAGTATCCTTCCTCCTTTTTCCTTCCTTCTCATTAATCCAGATACTCCTTAATCATTCTTATAGCACCAAATTTAAGATTAGCTTTGTAGAGCTGGAGAGATGGCTTAGCAGTTAAGGAGCTTGCCTACAAAACCAAAGGACCTTGGTTTGATTCCCCAGCACCTACATAAACCAGATGCACAAGGGGGCGCACACATCAGGAGTTTGTTTGCAGTGGCTGGAGGCTCTGGTGCAATCATTCTCTCTATCATCTCTATCTCTATCTCTACCTGCCTCTCTCTCTCTCTCTCTTTCTCTCTCTCAAATAAATAAGTAAAAATAAAATATTTTTTAAAGATCGGCTTTGTAAATGTTTGCTACAAAGTAGATTCATTGAGTATATACTATTATTTAGTAGCAAATATTTATTTCTTGCTTTATTTTTAATGGTAGTTTTCACTTCTAATTTTTTTTTTGTTTGTTTTGTTTTGTTTTTGTTTTTCAAGATAGGGTCTCACTCTGGCCCAGACTGACCTGGAATTCACTATGGAGTCTCAGGGTAGCCTTGAACTCACAGTGATCCTCCTACCTCTGCCTCCCTAGTGTTGGGATTAACGGCATGGGCCACCACACCCAGCCACTTCTATTTTTTTAAAAAAGAAAGAATGCAGAGGAAAATATCAGTAATTGATTAGCAAATGTAATCATTGTGACATACATGCAATATCATCTTAAAAGTAAAGAAAGTAGAATTAATACAAGGATTTATGAATGTGATCTGAAAAAATGGCAGGCAAGGAAAAGACACAATGAAAGAAAAGAGGAAAGTAGAGAAAGGAAAAGAGGAGAGAATAGAGAAGTTGACGTGGCATAAAAAGATTTTTTAAAAAATCATGTCCTAATTGATCAGCTAATAATATGTGTTCAATTGGGGAGTTTTAGGAACCCCTATTTGAAAATCTAGATATATATTTAAATATGTTGGTTTAAAGCCTTAAGATATATATATGAAACTAAAATATGTTGGTCTATCCTAAGGTTTTGGCCTGGTTATTCAAGTATAAACACAGAAAGGGTATTACAGAATCTATAGTCAATATGAAACTGCTTTTTGGATTTAACTCTACATATAAGGTATATGTACTATACCTAAATCAAATGAGTTCCACCTTTATATCTTGGTGAGCAAAAAACCAAAAACAGGCACATTTAAGAAATGACTATGGATTTTTTTTTTTTTTTTACCTGCAGCAAGTAAGGAGAGCAAGGGAGTTATTTCCAAATTAATGCCTTCCCAAAACAGTATGGGGACTTTGTTCAGGAAACCTACACATATCAATATAGATAATCACTTTATGGGTGGGCACCTTCCTGAGCATGTTCAGTTTAAGATCATACTTTAAGGAGGATGGTAGACACTTTGGGAGAAAGTGTTCAACTCAAAGTTATGGTGCATATATTCAAAGTTGGATTCAAAGGGAGAAATGGCTCAGCAGCTAAGGTACTTGCCTACAAAGCCTAATAACCTGAGTTCCATTCCCCAATACCCATGTAAAGCCAGATGCACAAAAGTAGCACATGAATGTACCTCCATTTGCAGTGGCCAGAGGCCCTGGGACACCCATTCTCTCTGTAGCTGAGCATGGTTGCAACCATCTTTAATCCCAGTACTCAGGAGGCAGAGGTAGGAAGATTGATGTGAGTTCAAAGCCACTATGAGACTACATAGTGAAGTCCAGGTTAGCCTGGGTTAGAACGAGACCCTACCTTGAATAATAAAAATAAAAACTGTAGACAGAAACACTCCGGAGCATACCCAATTTCCTCTATAAAGTTTTAGCTGAAACAAAGGGAAAGGATACTTTATAATAATTACCCCTAAAGGAGACTGCCTCATGTGATGGCTAATACTAGCATTATTTTTAAAAGTTAAAAGTCATGCTTTTACTCATTAACACACAAAAATTGTTTGTTTACATGATAATGTGATTACAGTTTCTAAAAAATAAAAGTTAATCAAAGTCAGTTTATCCCTTCAATAACACTCATCTAAGAAAGAAACTAGCATATAAATTTTAACATTTCCCTTTCTTTTTCCAGTGATGCATAGGTCTCTTATATGTATGAACTCAAGGCATTTTGAATATTTATTTATTTATTTATTTATTTATTTATTTATTTATTTATTTATTTGAGGAAGAGGCGAAGAGAGAGAGAAAATGGGCACACCAGGGCCTTCAGCTTCTGCAAATGAACTCCAGACACATGTGCCACCTTGTACATCTGGCTTACATGGGTTCTGGGGAATCAAACCTGGGTCATTTGGCTTTGCAGGCAAGTGCCTTAACTGCTAATCCATCTCTCCAGCCTGAACTCATGTCATTTTATTGCAAGTTCAAAACAGCTGTCAAAATAGAGCCTGCAGTGGCTTCAATAATAGTTTACTTCCCACAGTTATGGACATAAAAGTCTAAGACTGGGAGGTTGGCGGGTTTGCTTCTTGGGAGAGCCTCTCTTCTTGGCTTAAGGATCATTGTCTTCTCGGTCTGGTCTTATGTTTTGTGTGTATTATCTGGAATAACTGAAACTTCGTATCTATTGAGCAACAACTTTCCATTTGCTCATTCCGGATGGTAGCATCTACTATTGCATTCTCTGCTTCTAAGAGTTTGCCAACCATAAATAACTCACATAAGTGGACCCAGAGAGTGTCTTGCCTATTGTGAATAATACCATGATGAACATAGGAATGCAGATATTGCCTCCATGCATTTAATTCTTTTGAATCTATACTATGAAGTAAAATTTCTGGATCATGCAATAGTTCTGGTTTTAATTTTTGAGGAATTGTCATGCTGCTTTTCATAGATGCTGCAGTATTTTACATTTCTACCAACAGTGTGTAATCTACGTTCTTCACATGCCCTCAACAACTCTTGTTTCTTTTTTAGTAACAGCCAGTCTAGCAGAAATAAATATATTTAATACTTTAATGTATATACTATCCAAAGCTTTGCATAGGTTCATTGTTACCCCTATAACAATTCTTCACAAATATGTAAAAATAATCCTAAAATTCATATTAAACCACTACAAAAGATACAGAAAAAAACAAAGAAATTTTAGCTGAAAAAAGGACAAATCTGGAGCTGGAGACATCACACACTGGTTTCAGATTATATTACAACATTTACAGTACCTCAAAAGTAAAGGACTAGTATAAAGACAGCCATGCAGACCAGTAGAACAAAGTGAGGAGTCTACAGGAAATATATCAACCAAATGGTCTCCTACATGGGTGCCAAGATTACACAATAGACACAGATGGACTCCTCAAGAAATGGTGCTGGGAAAACTTGGCATCCACTAACAAAAGCATGAAATCAGGCCCTTATCTTACATCAATCAAAAATTAACTAAAATATATTGAATATTTAAGTGAAGTATTAGGCATTATGCATGGCTGAACTTCAGCACTGGGAAGTCTGCAGAGGCAGGAAGATCACAAGTTTGAGGCCAGCCTGAGTTACATAAAACTTTATCCCAAAAATAAAAAAATGGATATAAATGCCAGGCATAAAACTGTAAAACTTGGGCTGGAGAGATAGATGGCTTAGTGATTAAGGCTCTTACCTGCAAAGCCAAAGGACCTAGATTCAGTTCCTCAGGACCCATGTAAGCCAGATGCACAAGGTGGCACATGTGTCTGGAGTTCGTTTGCAGCGGCTAGAGATCCTGGCACACCAATTCTTTCTCTCTCTCTCTCTCTCTGCCCATTTCCCTCTCTCAATCTCTCTCAAATAAATAAGAAAATAAATAAATACTTTTTTGTAAAACTCCTAGAATAAAACACAAGAGAAAAATTTCTTGACATTGGATTTACAATGATGTCTCTTGAAGATGACCTCAGAAATATTATAAATAAATAAACAAACAAACTAGTGATGTGTCAAACAAAAGCTCTGCACAGCAAAGATACAATTGACAGAATGAAAAGGTAGCCGAGAAAATGGAAGAAAATACCTGTAAACCATATGTATATATTATTTCCCAAATTGTCTACCAAACTCCAATAACTTCATGGTGAAAGTAGGCCAAAAAAAAAAGAAAGAAAGAAAGAAACATTTCTTCAAAGATAGACAAATGGCCAACAAATGCATAAAAACATGTTCAACTCCGTTAATTATCAAGGACATGTTTCTTAGATTCTTTTTTTTTAAATTATTTATTTATTTATTTGAGAGCGACAGACACAGAGAGAGGGAGAGAGAGAGAATGGGCGCACCGGGGCTTCTAGCCTCTGCAAACGAACTCCAGACGCGTGCGCCCCCTTGTGCATCTGGCTAACGTGGGACCTGGGGAACCGAGCCTCCAACCGGGGTCCTTAGGCTTCACAGGCAAGCGCTTAACCACTAAGCCATCTCTCCAGCCCAGATTCTTAATCTGTGTAACAGGAGCAGTGATTTTGAATGAGGAAATGGAAAGGTCCTACCTTTGGTATTCTTTCAGAGGCACTTTGCCTAACATTGGCACACTCCTGCTCCCTGGTGGCATTTGTTAGAAATGTGAGCAATGATAAAGGCAAAAGTGAAATGTGGAAACAAAACTATAAAGCAAAAATCATGGGGGCTGGAGAGATGGCTCAGCAGTTAATGTGGTTGCTCACAAAGTCTGAAGGGCTGGGTTCAAGTCTCCAGTACCCATCTGCATTCATCTAGAGTTCATTTTGGGGGGGGCAAAAGGCCATGGTGCATCCTTTCTCTTTCTCTCTCTCTCTCTCTCTCTCCCTCTCTTCCTCTCTCCCTCTCTCCCTCCCTCTCTCCCTCTCTCTTTCTCACTCTCTCTCTCTCTCTCTCCAATAATTTTTTTTAACTTTTTAAAAATTTTTTATGAGACAGACAGAGAGAAGGGGCATACCCGGCCTCTAGCCACTGCCAATGAATTCCAGACACATGTGCCACCAAGTGCACAAGTGTGGGTTCTGGGGAGTCAAACGTGGGTCCTTAGACTATCCAAGCAAGAATCTTAACCACTAAGCAATCTCTCCACCCACTAAAATTATTTTTTCAAAAGTCATGCTGCTGACAGCTCCAGGGAAACAGCAACCAACAATGTAGTGAATCAAAACACATGGAAGCAGAAATACAGAGGCTACAGAGAGCTCAGCACTAAAGCGAACTGCTAACACACCTGCCAAAGCTGAGGGACAGTTGAAGAAGAGGAAGCCACAGAGTAGGTAAAAATATCCTGAGGCACAGTGCCCCCCATAGAGACTGACTGAGACCCTATTGGCTCACAGCGAACACCAGTAACCCCACTGAGGAGGGCCCTTGGGGAAGTAGTGACCTGAGTAGATGGGATGTAAGACTATACCTATGGAAAAAATAAAAATTGTAATTTAAAAAAAAAATCATTGACCTTCCTTATGAGGTGCATGAGTTTTTTAATGGCTTATTTTCTTGTCTTTGGGCTGGTTCTTTCCTACTGCCATAAGTATACTGAAATTATGTAGAAGCTTCAGGAATCATCCAGTTACAAATTATGTACAATTTGACTAGCATAAGATATATATGTATCACTATATTATTTTGATTTTTCTAATTAAAACTTATAATTGCAAATAGTTTAGAAGGATGCTATGGAGAGAAATAGAATATTACCCCATAACTCACTACAAAAATGTCTTATTTTGATGAACAATCTCCATGAGTCATTTGCAGGACGGTATACACAACTGGACATTATTATTATATTAAGCAAATTAAGTCAAACCCAAAAAGAGAAATATCATGTGTTCTTGAATTTAGAGATCCTAAATTATCTATAGATATACAAAATCATGTATTGATATATGACATGGAACTAGAAGGGAAACTATTTAGCTTAGGGAAAGGGTCCAATGGGAGGACGCAAAGAGGAAGTGGAGGACAAGAGGTTCCGGGAAGGAACTGTCAAAGTTCATTTTATACTTGCACAAAAATCTTTATAATTTCCAAGATCATATACAATGAATGTACACTAGTAAAAATATAGATATCCGCGGATATCTAACCAAGTGGGAGTCTCTGTGACTGGTGTGAACCACATATTGGCTGTGACTCTCAACCCCTGCACCTCCACACCCACTGGCCGTTTCCTTAGCTCCGCGTAGTGACTGGCTAGCCCAGGCCCGCTCAGCTTAGCAGTGTTTTTCACGGCAGTGATGAAAAGCGCTGAAGCCTCCTGAGCTATCCCCAGAGCAGCTTCACCGTCCTCAGCGCACACCCATCTTCGAGACAGTTCTGTGGCCATCACCTAAAATCAGGTTCTCTCCACACAGATACGTAGAAAGTATTCAGAAAAAAAATCAAACTGTTATGGAGGACTGGCAACTCTAGGGATTTCATTCCCATCCTGGTTTTTGTGAAAAAGACTAAACTAATGCCATTATGTGTCTATGTCTCAGTATAGGAAGACACTCAGTACTTACTTACTACTGTTAAAGGAAAAGTAGCAGCAGTTTAGTTTAAAGTTCTCAATTGGCTTTATTTTTTTATTCTAAAATCAGATGATCCTTTATCACTTCTCAGCCTTTTGTCCAAGATCAAGTATAAAATTAGGCAACACTTTATTTCATATGAAATAGAGTAACTGTATTTCATATAAAATGAGTAACTGTCAATGGATGACCAAAAGAGGTTGGTGTTATCATGAAAAATACCTAAAGAAATCAGGTATAAAGAGCAAAGGATAGATTGGTCATTTAAAAGGTGCTTTCCTTTAAATGCAGGTGTGGGGAGGCAGAGAATTATAAAATAACTTGCAATAGTATGACAGAGGAAAAATTACAATTTCCCTACTCTGTAAAGTTATAAACTATGTAACATTTCCCTGTCAAGTTTCAATTTCTTACTAATGGACACTTTTTTGTTTACAGTTTCTTGGTATTATTAATAATGATGTGATTGTTTCATTGTGCATAACCAACACACACAACCAACCCCCTACTAATGACATTTTGTCAATAGCCAACACACACCACAAACTCTACCAATAGATACTTAGGTCTATTTTTCCAATTTCTTATTATTATTATCAATGATGTAATTGACTCCTGAAAAATATATTTGTATGGTATTTTTTCAGACATAAAAGTGAAATTTTGGAGTTGGGCATGATGGCACACACCTTTAATCCTGCACTGGGGAGGAAAAGGTAGAAGGATCTTTGTGAGTTCAAGACCAGCCTAGGACTACAGAGTGAGTTCCAGGTCAGCCTGGGCTAGAGTGAGACCCTGCCTCAAAAAAAAAAAAGAAAGAAAGAAATTATGTTGTTTGCAGGAACATGTATGCAACTGGAGATAATCATATTAAGCAAATTACGCCAGTGTCATGAAAGCAAATATAGTATGCTTTCTCTCATTTATGGTTCTTAGCTGTTTATAAATTATTTTATTTTTTACTTTGTTAAATGTGTTTGAATGTATGTGTGTGTGCGTATGAGTGTCACACACAATGATATGCACATGGAGGTCAGAGGACAAACTCAGAGTGTTGTTTCTTTTTTCATTTTGTTTTAAACAGTGCCCTATATTTTATATAGGTATATAAACTTATGTACATATACAAGACAAGAAAGTACAAGTGAAACTGTCTGATGGGGAGGGGTAAGCAAAGAGAATATAGGGGACAGGCTGGCAGGAGGGGTCAGCAGTTAAAAATGCTTGTTTGAAAAGCCCGCAGGCCCAAGTTCCCATGTAAAGCAAGATGAACATAATGGTGCAATGTGTCTGGAGTTCATTTGCCACTTCAACAAGCTCTTGAGCCCCCACACTCACTCTGTCACTTTCTCTCTCATTTTAGATAAATAAATGTTTAAAATACAAAAAAAGGGAAGATAGAGGAAATGAGGGATTACATTCAATGTATAGTATGTACTCATATGAAAATAATTTTTATTTATTTATTTATTTGAGAGCGACAGACACAGAGAGAAAGACAGGTAGAGGGAGAGAGAGAGAATGGGCGCGCCAGGGCTTCCAGCCTCTGCAAACGAATTCCAGACGCGTGCGCCCCCTTGTGCATCTGGCTAACGTGGGACCTGGGGAACCGAGCCTCGAACGGGGGTCCTTAGGCTTCACAGGCAAGCGCTTAACCGCTAAGCCATCTCTCCAGCCCTGAAAATAATTTTTAACAAAATAAAATCATATACATGCATATATGCACATTTATGATGATGTCAGTTATATTCCTCCAATAAATACCTAGGTATAAAATATATGGAAATTATACAATTTGCCACATATTCCCAACTCACTCTTAAGAAGTCTCAGATTATATTATAGTGAGAGTTGTGTTGGTTACTTTTGTCATCAGTGTAACAAAATATCTGACAGAAATAATTTCATGGAGGAAAGGCTTGCTTTGGTTCATGTTTTCAGAGAGATTTTAGGCCACCCTGCGAGGGAAGGCGTGGCCCCATCCAAGGCAGCTGGAATAGATGGTAGAGATGCCCTACATCTTGGTAGACAATGAAGCAGACAGTACCAGCCAGAACCAGGGCTGGATAAAACCTTCAAATGTCCACTTCTGAAGACCCACTTCCACAAGCCAATTTCCACCTCAGAAAGGCTCCCCAGCCTTCATTAGCTCTCCATAAGCTAAGAGCCAAGCATTCAAAAAGCCTGTGGGGGACATTTCAAAGCCCAACCAACAGGATTTCTTTTCTTTTACCTAATTTCTAACCATGGACATTATTGTTTTCTTTCTCATTTTTCACTACGACAGGTTCAGTAAGATAGATTACAAAAATGATATGTTGGTGCTTGTTTCATTTTCTGTGATTAACAATAGTTTTTATGTATGTATCAGACATTCACATCTCCATTTATGAATAACATTTATTTTTGCCACATTTTCTTTTTTAATTTATTTTTTAATGTAATTTATTAGTTTTCTTTTCAGCAAATACAGGCAGTTTGATACCATTGTTTAGGCTCATCCATGATCTACCCCCTCCCATTGGACCCTCTTTGTTGATGTAAATGGGCCATGCATTGTGGAGTCAGCCCACAGTTATTGGTATGATAAATGTCTCTGCATATCATGACCCAACATGTGACTCTGACATTCTTTCCACCCCCTCTGCCACAAAATTCCCTGAGCCATGTTGGGTTCATTTTTGGTCTGCTTCAGTGCTGAGGTGTTAGGGGCCTCTGAGGCTATGGCTCTCTGATTTGGTAGGAGTTTATTTTTCTCTGCGTTGGTCTCCTTCCCCTTTGTGCTGGTATCCAGTTCATCAGGAAAACATCACCCTTGCTTGTTTTGCCAATTGTCTTTGGTTTCAGTTGGGCCCCTTTTGAGGTATGTTGGGGCAGCTCTCTCCTTAGGATCTGCATCTATCTGAAAAAGAGAAGCAGATTCTCCAATGGAGAGTAAGTTAGTGCCCAGAAAATTGAGATAACAATTACACTTTTGATAGAGTTTGATAGGTGTAGGCCCTCTTGGACCCCATGATTGGTGGTAGCTTGATATTGGAGAGTGGGCTTATGTTTGGGTATGGTTCTGACTTGTTTCCTACCTCCAGCTATGGATCTCATACCACTGAGGGGATCAGTTAGCCAATTCAAGAGCAGTTGGTTCCCCACCATGGCTGTGTGCCACTATTGCACTTGTGAGGGCATCACATCAGGTTATTTGTTGCTAATTAGGTTAGACAATGAGTTGCTTGGACAGATATTGGTCATTTCCCCCAGTCGCCCATGTAGCACCTTCTGGCACTAGACACGCTGACTGTCTGGGGACTGACTCTCTCCTGGCTTCAAGCCATGACATTCCATTTTACGTGTCAGCTGCGTATGGAGTTTTCATCAAGAGGGTCTTACCACTGGCTTTTGGTGGGTCATCAAGTACTCTGACAGAAGTCTGTCATTGTTTTGGGAAACCTTGTAGGTTTCTCTGATCAAAAGCTCATTGTGGATGGTAGGCCCAAGCTGGAAGTGAGGGTTACAGGTCAGTACCCACTAAGAAATTGAGGAAAAAAATAACTAATATACAAGAGTTAGAGAGGAGAGAGAGAGAGGGGAGGGGAAGAGGAAGGGAAGGAAGATGTAGAAGATTTAGGTTAGTCTTGATCCTACCCTCTCCAGTGTCTTGTGGTTCAGGTGTTTCCTGTAAGGGTCTAGTGAAGGTTCAGCCATTTGGTCTGTCTTTTAGGGAGTAGAATGTTATGGTACCTTGCAGTTTGGGTCCAGATTACTGTTTTCCACCCTTCGATGCCCTCCCTGCCCTCCCCATCATCCTATTGTCTAGTCCATGAGGTGCTTGCTCAGTATGTAAGGTATCTTGGGTAGATTCAGGTTAGGTGCTGTAGATGAGTGACACTATGTGTTGATTTTTTTTCTGTGATTGGGTAAGTTCACTGAGAATGATCTGTGCCAGGTCCAACCATTTTTCCTCAAATTTCTTTGTGACGTTTTTTCTTACTGCTGTATAGAATTCCATTGTGTAGATATATCACTTTTAGTTATCCGTTCTTCTAATGATGGACATCTGGGTTGCTTTCAGCTTTTAGTTATTACAAATTGAGCCTCTACAAACATGGTTGAGCAAATCTCTCTGGCCTTTGGTTTGAAGGTTTTAGGGTAGATGCCCAGTAATGGTATAAATGGGTCTGTTGGTATTTCTACAGTCAGCTTTCTCAGGAGTCTCCATATTGCTTTCCAAAGTGGTTGTACCATCATACATTCCCACCAACAGTGAATGAGTGTTCCTGCTTCTCCACATCCTCACCAGCATTTATTTTCATTTGATTTTTTGATGTTGGCTATCCTTATTGGGGTAAAGTGGAATCTCATAGTTATTTTAATTTGCATTTCTCTGATGATGAGGGATGATGAACATTTTCTTAAGTGTGTGTTTGCCATTTGTATATCTTCTTCTGTGATTTGCCTGTTCAACTCTGTGCCCCATTATTTGAGTGGGGTATTTTTCTTCTTATTGTTTAGACTTTTGAGTTCTTTGTAGATTCTAGAGATTAGGCCTCTATCAGTTGGATAACCCGCAAATATTTTCTCCCATTCTGTGGGTATTCTATTGGCTTTGCTTATTATATGCTTGTGTGTAAAGAAACTCTTCAGCTTCATATGATCCCATTGGTTGAGTGACTGTTTAAGAACTTGAACCCCTGGGGTTTTGTTCAGGAAGTCTTTTTCCATTCCTATATCATGGAAAGTGCTTCCTAAATTTTCTTCCAGTAGTATTTGAGTTTCTGGTCTTATGTTGAGGTCTTTGATCCATTTGGATTTGAGTGTAGTGCATGGAGAAATGTGTGGATCAAGTTTTAGTTTCCTGCATGTGATTATACAGTTTGTCCAGCACCATTTGTTGAAGATGCTATCTTTTTCCTGCCTATATTGTTTGGGCCTTTATCGAATATCAAGTAGCTATACTTGCTTGACCCAAAATACAGGTCCTCAAGTCTATTCCATTGGTATATACTCCTGTTTTTATGCCAGTACCATGCTGTTTTTATTACTATGGCTTTGTAGTATAGCTTTAGGTCAGGTATGGTGATGCCACCAGAGGTATTTCTTTTGCTGAGGATATATTTGGATATGTGAGGCCTTCTGTTTTTCCATATGAAATTTGAGATAATTTTTTTCTATCTTTGTGAAGAACACTGTAGGGATTTTAATTGGAATTGCATTAAATCTACATATTTCCTTTGGTAGGATTGTCATCTTCACAATGTTAATTTTGCCTATCCAGGAGCATGGGAGGACTTTCCATCTTCTCATGTCCTCCTCAATTTCTTTTTTGAGAGTTTTTATATTTTCGTTGTATAGATCTTTTACTTCCTTGGATAACGTTATTCCAAGGTATTTTATTTTTTTGTTGCTATTGAAAATGGGATTATGTCCTTTATTTCTTTTTCTGTATCTGTCATTTGCATACAGAAATGCTATTGGTTTTTTGTGCATTGATTTTGTATCCTGCTACTTTGCTATAGGAGTTAATCACCTTCAGGAATTTTGGGATGGAGTCTCTCGGGTCTCTTACATATACAATCATGTCATCAGCTAATAGAGCCAACTTAACTTCTTCCTTTCCAAATTGTATCCCTTTTATTTCCTTCTCCTGTCTTATTGCTTGAGCTAGGACTTCCAGAACTATATTGAAAAGCATAGGTGAGAGAGGACATCCCTGTCTTGTTCCTGATCTCAATGGGAATTCATCCAGTCTCTCTCCATTAAGTATTATTTGGGCCTCTGGAGCTTTGTATATTGCCTTTATTATGTTAAGATGTGAACCATCCATGCCGATTCTCTCCAATGTTTTGGTCATGAAGTGATGTTGTATCTTGTCAAAGGCCTTTTCTGCATCTATCAAAATGGTCATGTGTTTTTTTATGGTTAAGCTTGTTTATATGGTGTATTACATTGACAGATTTTCGTATGTTGAACCACCCTTGTGTTCCTGGGATAAATCCCACTTGGTCAAGGTGGATAATGCTTTTGATGTGTTGTTGAATTCGGTTTGCGAGTATTTTGTTCAGGATCTTTGCATCTATGTTCATTAGGGAAATAGGCCGGTAGTTTTCTTTTCTTGTGGCATCTCTGCCTGGTTTTGGGATTAGGGTGATACTAGCTTCATATAAGGAGTTGGGTAGCTTTCCCTGTTCTTCAATTGCGTGGCACAGTTTTAGAAATATTGGTTTGAGTTCCTCCATAAAGGTTTGATAAAATTCAGCTGGGAATCCATCTGGTCCTGGACTCTTCTTTTTTGGGAGGTTTTTTATTACTTTTTCATTCTCGATGAGTGTGATGGGTTCATTGAGGTGATTAATCTGCTCCGAGTTTAGCTTTGGTAGATGATATGCATCCAGGAATTTATCCATCTCCTCCACATTCTCCAGTTTAGTGGAGTAGAGGTTTTTGGAATAAGTCCTGATGATTCTCCCAATTTCACTTATGTCTGTTGTGATCTCTCCTTTTTCATTTTGACTTTTGTTAATTTGGAGTCTCTCCTTTTTTTGCTTGATCAAATTGGCCAGAGGTTTGTCAATCTTGTTTATGTTTTCAAGGAACCAGCTCTTTGTTTTGTCAATTGCCTTAATTGTTTCCTTGGTTTCCAATTCATTAATTTCTGCTCTGATTTTAATTATTTCTTTCCTTCTGGAGCTATTTGGGTTGGATTTTTCTTGTTTTTCCAGTGCCTTTAGGTGGATGGTTAGGCTATTGATTTGGGATCTTTCTGTCTTTTTTATGAAGGCATTGAGTGCTATGAATTTTCCCCTGAGTACTGCCTTCATTGTGACCCATAGTTTTGGTATGATGTGTTCTCATTGTCATTCAATTCCAGGAATTTTGCAATTTCCTTTTTTATTTCATCCACTATTCATTTATTGTTTAAGAGTGTGCTATTCAGTTTCCAGTTGCCATTGGGATTCTTGGTAGTTTGTTGTTGTTTTCTAGGAATATAGCATTATGATCTGATATCATGCAGGGAATTATGTCAATTTTCCTAAATATGTGAAGGGAGTCTTTGTGACCCAGTATATGGTCTATTTTAGAGAATGTTCCATGGGCTACTGAGAAGAATGTGTAGTCTGTGGATTTGGGATGGAAAGTTCTGTAGATGTCCATTAGGTCTAAGTGTTCTATGGTTTTGTTGAGCTCTCTTCCCTGTTGAGCTTCTGTTTGGATGATCTGTCTATTACTGATAATGGTGTGTTGAAGTCCCCAGCTTATGATGGTGTTGGTGGTTATTTCTGTTTTATTGTCAAGTAGGTTTTATTTTATGAACTGTGGTGCCCCTGTGTTTGATGCATACAGATTTATGATTGTAATATCCTCTTGGTGGATTGTTCCCTTTATAAGTAGGAAGTAGCCTTCTTTGTCTGTTTTGATTGTTGTTGGTTTGAAGTCAATTTTATCTGATATTAATATATCTACACCTGCTTGTTTCTTATTCCCATTTTCTTGGAATATTGTTTTCCACCCTTTCACCCTGAGGAGGTTTCTGTCTTTAGTGGTAAGGTGGGTTTCTTGAAAGCAGCAGATTGAAGGGTCTAATTTTTTGATCCATCCTGTTTCCTTGTGTCTCTTTATGGGTGAATTAAGGCCATTAATATTTAGGGTGATGACTGTGAGATTTGTTTTGATCCCTGTCATGTTGTGGTGGTAGAGGTGTGTTGGTGTTTTCATGGAATTTGAAATTTTTTCTGTCTACTCTGGGTTTGGTTGTTGTGATCTGCTTCTTGTAGGCATTTGTGTTTGGTTATTTGTTTCTTCTCTGTGGAGAATTTCCTGGAATACTTTCTGTAGGTTTGGTTTTGTGTTCACATAATTGTAAAGCTGAGTTTTGTCATGGAAAGTTTTCCTTTCACCATCTATCATAAAGGAGACTTTTGCCCGGTAGAGTAGTTTGGTTTGGAAGCCATAGTTTCTTAGAGTTTGGAGAGTTTCATTCCAGACCCTTCTAGTTTTTAGGGTTTCCATTGAGAAGTCTGAAGTAATTCTGATGGGATTTCCTTTCAAAGTGGTGTGCTGTGTTTCTCTAGCTGCTTTTATGATTTTCTCTTTGGTGTCAATGTTTAGAATCTTAATGATAATATGTCTTGGGGAGTTTCTCCTTTGTTCTAGTCAGTTAGGAGTTCTGTTTGCTTCTTGTATCTTGATGGGCCTTTCTTTAAGAGATGGGGAAGTTTTCTTCAATTATTGTGTTAAGTAAGTTCTCCATGCCTTTGGTCTGAAATTCTTCCCTTTCTGGTATTCCAATGATTCTGATATAAGGACATTTAAGTATATCCCACAATTCCCTCGTGTTCTTTTCATAGGAACTTTTGAACTTACTGAAAATTTTTGGATACTCAAACTGTTTCTTCCAGCCTGTCTTCCAGATCAGAGTTTCTATCCTATACTTCGCTGACTCTATTCTTAAGAGTCTGTAGCGAGTTTTGGACTTGTTCAATAAAGTTTGCATTTTCTACTACTTTCCTATGTATCACTTCCATCACTCTGTCCAGCTCCCTTTTCACCTCATTTTCTGATTTTCTTGATGATTCTTGGAAATCATTCTTGCATTTTTTATGTTTTCATTTAGTGTGGCCAGCTGATTTTTAAGGTCCTCTTTTTTTTCACTCTCCCTCAACTCTCTTAGCTCTCTTTGAATTCCTTCTAGTGTCTTATCATATTGCTCTAGCTAAGTGATGGTAGCATCCACATGATTATCTGTCCTTGTAGCTTTCCTGCAAGTTCTAGCACTAGGTTGGTCAGGGTTGCATTGCTCATAGCTTCCACTTGATGTTCTGATCCTAAACACTCTTCTATGTTTTGGTTAGATGTAATCTTTGTTGGACTGGGTGATCTGTCTGGATTTTCTTGCATTTTATTTTTCATGTTATTTCTTTTGCGCTATGGTCTACCCATGTCAGTGTATTGGCAGGTAGGTGGGTGGAGCAGCCTGGGATCTAGCTCAATGAGAATCCAAGGCAGCCTGGGGCAGTTGCAAGCAGCCTGGGTTTTTTCTCTCTCTTGCCAAAGCCGCCTATCTACTGCCTGACAGGGGCGCCACAGTTGCCTGAATTCTCACCCAGTAATGCACCAAAGCTGCCTGCCTTTGAGCTTGAAAGGGGACTGAGGTAGCAAGCCCTGAAGCTGCCCAAACTCTGGCTGGGAAACTGGGACCTGCAAACAGTCTGTGCTCTCCCGCCTCAGGGGAGTGGGGGATGGGTGGCAACGGACAGGTAGGGGATGGCACCTGAGCTGGCACTAGTGACTCAGTCTGGGCTTGTGTGGCCCTTGCTGTGGGACTGGGCCCGCTGCACGTGCATTTATAGTGCAGAGGAGGCTGATGTCGTCACGGGATCGGGACACAGCAGAGGCTGGCTGGCGGGCAAATGATAGGCGCACAGCAGCAGGGGATCTGGCAGCCGCCTAATCATAGCAGAGGTGGCTCTCGCGGGTGTGTGAACCAAGCACAGCACGGCGGGCCAGCGCGTGTGATCAGAGCACAACAGCAGAGGTCCCCACGCAGTCAGCTCAGTCTGCTGGCGTGCGCTCAATGGGTTGGCTCGCGCGCCATTGGAACACAGCCGCTTGGGGCATGGGGCACGGATGTATGGGGGGGTAGACTACCCACCTGAGAGGAGATCCGTGATTCCCTGTTTTTCCCCACTCTGTTCCCTCCCACTGGCAAGAAGACCCTGATAACCCTTAATTTCTTGCCTGTCTTTCCCTGATATCTGCAGGGCAGCTAGGCGGTCGCCATCTTCACTTTTTTAATTTATTTATTGATTTTTTTAATATAAGGGTTGTCCTCTTATATCCCCTCTCTCCTGTCCTCATTCTACTGAAGGACCTTTTTGGTGGGGTTATTGGCATTCATTTTGAGGTCTTAAAGGCCTTAGTTAATCTCTATGGGGAGGTAGGGGGGAGCAGTGCCTCAGGCTATTCTCACCCACCCTGAGGTTCTTAAAATCTTTCTATCCTCTCTTCAACAATATTCCTTGAGCTTTGGCTAGCAGGATCTAATTTAGTGTTGAGTTCTGCATAGCCACTGGATCTCTGTTTTGACAGGGTTTGAGTGACCATGGTGTCTGTCACCATCTCCCTAGAACTTGTTTTCATGACAGTCATGAAAACAATATTTGCGTCACCACTTCCTCTACAATAACTCTTGGGCCCCAGACAGATGAGGTGGAGGTGACCCATCTCATGGTAGGCAGTTGTCTATCTCTTCTTGTTGTATTGCTATATCCTGGATCTCCCTAGTATTCTCCACCATCTATAAGATAAAACAGATCCTCCAACCAAAAGTGACAACAGTTTTGGTAAAAAGGGATAAACATAGTGTAGTAGTTTGAATGGATGGCCCCAATATATTCAGGATTTTATTAAAGTTTATAATTTAGATCTGCAGCCACCTGACTGGAGGAGGTGTCACTGTGGGTGGATCCTACAGTCTAGCCCTAAGGTGTGGAGGTGGATTTGGAATTCCAGTCTAAAGATATACAAAGTGCCTGAGCTTTCCTTGGAGTTCCTACAGGGTGCTTCATTGTGGTGCTGGTGGTGGCTTGTGGCTTCCCTCTCTCTCTCTTTCTTTCTCTCTGATCAGACCTGTAAGCATGGCCTAGCTTCATCTGCCATTATGGAACTTCCCCTAAATCTGTAAGCTTCAAATAAATTCCCTTCTGCCATAACTGTGCCTAGTCTGGAAGTTCATCCCAGAAACATGAGACTGTCTACAACATATAGTTATTGGAAAAACTTATTGATGTGTATGCCCATTCTTCTTAGCCAAAGAGCCATGTAGGTTCTCTGTGGAGCCTATTAGTTTCCTATCCTTGGGAATTTGACTTGGTTCCCTGTGCTAGATAGGAGCTTTCCCACACTGAGTGGATTTAATATCCAATATGTGAGCAGTTGGTTGCCTGCATAAGCTGTGTGCCACTATTGCACAAGTGTTTACTTGCCCAGCTGGTTGATTTTTGTATCTGGAAGTATATTTTGCTTATTCACTCTGCTGACAACCATTATCCCCAAGTAGCTCCCATAAAACTTTTCACATTATGAGGTCTAGTCAGGAGGGAACTAGCATACCTCTCAGTTCCAACATGGTCTGTCAATGTCCTGTGACTGCAGACTGTAGTGAATTCAGCAAAAGGGTCTTACTTTTTAGCTCTGGCAGGTAACCAAGTGCTTTGGCAATGATCTTTATTATTTTGGAGACCTAATGTGTTTCCATGACCAACAACAGCTCACTGTGAGGGGCAATCCACTGGTATTTTATCTTGCTCCTCTCAGCTTACAAGAATTACTTAAGAATTAAACACTTTTTTTTTTTTTTTTTTTGGTTTTTCGATGTAGGTTCTCACTCGGGTCCAGGCTGACCTGGAATTAACTCTGTAGTCTCAGGGTGGCCTTGAACTCACGGCGATCCTCCTACTTCTGCCTCCTGAGTGCTGGGATTAAAGGCGTGCGCCACCACACCCAGCCTAAACACATATTTTTATAACTAGGTTTTTTATTTGTGTGTGTGTGTGTGTGTGTGTGTGTGTGTGTGTGTGTGTTTGCTGCACACACATGCATGGGTAGGAGTAGCTAGGGTCTCCTGCTGCTGTGCAATGCTAGTAACTTATTTTATCCTTTCTTGGAAATTTCCTTTTCACCAGACCATACAAGACTTAGTGCTTTAGTAGAGCAATGACTAAAAGAATGATGAAAAAAGTCAAATCCTTGAATTTTAATTCCAAAACAGACACTTGATAGCTAGAGTAAAGACAGTAATCTCTAGTCATAAGATATGTGATTACAAAAGTCAGGACTTATGCCAGGAAAATATCAAGAGCCAAACCCTGACATATTTGCTATATAAAATTCTATACTCAGTAGAATTGAAGAAAATGCAAGGTGATTTCTAAAAAAGCAGCTATCTCTCATTCAAAATAAATTAAATAAAAATCACCCAATGTCCAGGCTTAGAGAGATTTAAATATCTGATTCTAAAGGAATGAAATTTTTCCATGTGGTCATCAAAACTTAATGCTTCATATTGCTGAATAGGATGAAGATAGTGGAGAATAGCTCCATTTCTACAAGTCCAAGGAAGCATGAAGTTTCACAAGAAGTCCACAGACCCAGAAAGATGTGGGACTGACCAAGAATAGAAAGGGCCTACAGTAGACTTTCAAGTTTAATAGAGGCAAAGAGATATCTAAGAGGCTCAGTAGACTAAGGGGAATCAGGTAACAACTACTCCTCCAGCAGCTCCAGCAGGTCCAGCAGACCATCAACTGTGCATGAGACACATGCCAAGACTAAATAAAGCAAGAACATCAGACACATCAACAGTGGATAGAGTAGACTTAGAGACTGAAAAGCCTCTATCAGCAGACTCCAACAGAAAACACCTGTGGGCCAGTTAACCCTCCTTCTACCAAG
This sequence comes from Jaculus jaculus, assembly GCF_020740685.1. Taxonomy (NCBI): domain Eukaryota; kingdom Metazoa; phylum Chordata; class Mammalia; order Rodentia; family Dipodidae; genus Jaculus; species Jaculus jaculus. The sequence goes on from NC_059113.1 coordinate 74,271,949, forward strand.
GCCCAGGATTCACAGATACCTTAACCACTAACCCATCTCTCCAGCCCTATAATTAAGATTCTGATACAATTAAGTTGATTTGAATATAGCACTATGGTTTGGATCTGTAATGTTCCCCAAAGGCCCTGTGGTAAAGGTTTGGTCCCAGCCTGGTGCTCTCCTGAGGTAGTAGAAACCGTTAAGAGCTGGATCTTGAGAAAGGTTTTGGGTTATTAGAGGTACACCCTTAAAGAGAATGGTGAAACTCTGAATTCCTTTTCTTTCTTCCTTCCTTCCTTTCTTCCTTTCTCTCAGCACCCAGCAAAAATAAAAAAATAAAAAATAAATGGGAGATGTTTTGTCATGTGCTGTCACCATGATATTGTGCCAAACACAGGTCTCAAAGCAACAGGACCAATGGGCATGGACAGAAAGCTTCAAATCTGTGATATACAATATAACTTTACTCTTTATAAGCTAATTACCTGCAGCATTTGTTCCAGTCAAGAAAGCTAAAACATGTAGAAACTAAAAGAATAAAAGAAGCTGTTCATCCCAAAAGATCACCACTCTCCTAAAGTATCCAAGAGATTACCACTCACCTAAGGTATCCAAGAGATCACCACTCTCCTAAAGTATCCAAGAGATCACCATTCTACTAAGGTAACTGATATTTCTCTTGGTAGATTTAACAATATGGTTATAATAAATTTCCTTTCTATATATGCAATCATTATTATCTGAGCCCTGCCTTACTTTTTTTCTAAAAGCTGATGATGTACTAATATTATATAGGATATTTTAACTGCCAACACCTCATAATATATTTTAATACATAATTGATCAATCATTTTTTCATTAAAGCTCATTTTAAAGACCTAGCTTAGTAACCTCACATTTCTTTCTACAAAGAAAAATTAATTTTGAAAAATTATAAAATTTTTATACATATTTAAGTAAAATACAGATAATTTTTTCCACCATTGAGTCTTTCTACTCAAAATATATCATTAAATAACATTGAAACTAACTGCCTTTATAGATACAATGAATGACCTGCTAGATGATACAAGGAAAGAAAAAGGCTATTGGTAATGTCAATAAAGATTTGAAAATACTTAGGGCAATTTTTAAGATAAATGCAAAACATATATTAGAAAATCTCTTGAATGTTCCTGACAAAGCATAGCAATGAGTAAGTAGACAGATATGTTGGTTTGCAACTTCCTAAATCTCAATAAAAACACCAATAAACTTTTTAATGAAATTAGACAAGACCATGTGATAGTAGACTCATGTGCAAAACTAAACATCTAAGAATAGTCAGAAAATGCTGGAAAAAAACTATGAGCTGGGCGTGGTGGCTCACACCTTTAATCCCAGCACTTGGGAGGCAGAGGTAGGAGAATTGCCATGAGTTCTAGGCCACCCTGAGTCTACATAGTGAACTTCAGATCAGTCTGAGCCACAGTGAGGCCTTACCTTGAAAAAAAAAAAAACTATAATGGAGAAGTGATCTCACTTGATATTAAAACACAATATAACTTCCCTAAGCAAATTACCATGATATTGATGCAAAAATCAGATGAGTCAAATAAAATGTGGATTTAAAAAATAAATCCAAATACATATTGAACTTCAATATATGATAAAATAGCAGCTCAAATCACCATAGTAAAAATGGCACTTTTGGATGTGTATGTGTGGTGGTTTAAGGTGTCCCACATAAACTTACATTTTATGAATGTCATATCCCCAGATGATTGTAATTTGGGAAATAAACCCTCCTGAAGGCAGTCTATTCTTGGGGCCAGGCTTATGGGTATAGCCAGTTTCCCCTTGACAGTGTTTGGCACACTCTCCTGCTGCTGTTGTCTACCTGATGTTGGCTAGGAGGTATGTCCCCCCTCTACTCATACCATCACTTTCTCCTGTCATCATGGAGCTTTCCCTCAAGCCGAAAAGCCAAAATAAACACTTTTTACCCACAAGCTGCTCTTGGTCAGGTGATTTCTGCCAGCAATGCGAACCTGAATACAACAGTAAAGTTTGTACCAAGAGTGGGGTCATTACTTCTTGAAACCTGGCTGTGTGGCTCTGGCCTTTTGGAGCTGATTTTCAAGGGGAATGTGGAAGGGCTTGAAACCTTGGCCTAAGAAGTGCTGTAAGTACAGCTTGATGTACTATTCTGGTCAGAGTTGAAAGACCTCAATGCAGAAAGAACTATGGACTGTGAGGTTTGGCTTATGAGGATGAGAAAGAGCTTTGCTTGGACTGGGCTAGAAGCAGTTTGTGTAAGAGGCTTGCTGTTATGCTCATGTTCTGAAAATTTGTGCAGGGTTGCATTGCATAGAAATGGACTAGTGTGTGAAGCAGGATATGGCAAAGAAAGAAATCTTTGGGTCTGTTCAGCTGCAATTAAGAGATTACAATCATTGAGATTGGGACAGCTGACCTGCAGTGGAAATACAGGAATAATGCAGTCTTTTGAAGGGACCTGAATCCTGAAAGAGTGTTCTGTTCATCAAAGTCTGCTTTATTCTCCCAATATTAAAAAAAATTCACCCCACCCAGTGTTATGGAGTATAAGAAATGCAGGAAAGAGAGGGTCATTGAATTTTCAACATGGTCTTGTGTTTTGGAAATGGCTTGGGCAGTGTATACCAGGTTTTCTGGAGGCCTGCATAAAGACAGGATAGAGCTATGAGGATGAACTGTGGGTTACAGTGGAGACCCAGTGAAGATGCCAGGACCATGAGACAGCTTCTAAGGAGAACTTCTAGCTCCAAATGAAGTTTTCTAGGACTGTGAGTAGCCTAGGTGGAGGGGCATAATTGGAAGTCCAGAGACTTGTTGCTGGTTAGAATTATCAGACTAACAGACTTGTCACTGGTTAGAGTTGTTGCATTTGGAGCCAGAGTTTGATGTTATCCCTGGTTGTTTTAAACCTTGTATTGGTTGTATACTTATTTGCTATGCCCAATGTCATCTTTTGCACTATGAGTGTTTATTCTGTGCCATTATGGGTTTGTGGGGGGATTTTTTGATATTATGGCTCAGTTCAAAGATCTTGGACTACAGAAATGTTTGAACATCATTAGGTTTGATAAAAATTATGGGAACTGAGACTTCCAAGTAAGATGGCAGCATAAGAGCCATGCCAAATGAGCCTAGGAAGGAAGTTAAGCAAAACCACAGCAAAATACAATTTTCTTATGAAAAGTGGAGGTGTGTGGGTTTTTACTACCCACAGAAGAGAAGCAGAAGAGACCAACATCCACCGGAAATGAGGAAAACAGAAAGAATCTCACTGAGATGCTTGCAGCCTCTGTACATCTACACACCCACCCAGCCTGGCACCTAGCTGCAGGAGCAGAGACCAAGTAAGGAGATTTTCCAATCTTATCATCCTCTTTGCAAGGTCAATAAACCTGAAGGGGAGACAGTGGAGATCAGCTAAGGAGCTGCAGAAATGGATACAGGTGGGACCAGTTGAGCAGTTCTAGCACAACTCCAGGCTTCCTGAGCTCTCCCATCCCCCAACCATCAGAACCACAAACCTCCAGAGAATTCATTCAGTTCCCCACAGCAGGTCATCTAGCACAGCTGATGAGAACACCAGATCCACAGCACAACACAGAGGGATTGAGGTGGGCACTCAATATTGGTAAGATTGGAAGCCAGCCCAAAAGATAACGAGGCAGATTGACAAAAATAGCAGGTATACAGGCCTGCACATGAAGGGCTAATCTCCCTTTCCATATCAGGGCAAGTTATGGGTCACATATCCATGATTAGATTTAACATTCTCAAGTAAGATATATTTTGGGGCTTTTGCTCCTGTCATTATTGGGGGCAGGGTCTGATTCAGATCCAGGTGGACATAGAACACAATTCAGAACAGAAATTTCAACCTTCCAGCTGACAGGATTAAGGATGTAGAAAATCACACACCTTAGAGATCTGGGCTTTATAAGACTATCTGTTTGCTATAATCCCCACAATTTCATATCATGTGCTGATTTTATTGAATGTGTATATTGCTCAGCTGAAGCTTAGAATTTGCCAGTAAATTGTTCTACCCATCCCACTACACATACTTCAATAATAGGCAAACTGAACACCTAGGATTACCATGGTGGTGAGATTGGGGTACAAGAGCTGCACTTATCACCTCAAATTCATATCAGGAAGGTATAAAAAGTTGTATCTGGACTTGCAATTAAGATGGCGGCTTAGGTACCACACCAAAGCAGCCTAGGGGGGGAAGGACAAAAAAAACTCAGCAAAATACACACTTTTACTGAAAAGTGAGGTGTATAGGAAATTGAAGCGGTAGCAGAGAAGTAGAAGAGAACCAGAACATCCAGAGCCAGCGCAGGCCAGCAAAAGCGGCCCCAGCAACTCTGCCAACCGCAGCGGCAGCACACCACAAAGCCATCAGGCTCAGGTCCAGCCACAGGAAAAGCCAGGTACGGGTAGCTTCCACTCACACCGGAGCTCTCTGCAACTCAAGCAACGTGAAGGAAGAGCAGCAGTGAACAACAGAGGAGCGGACCACAAGGTAGAAGAACACATGGAACAACGAGAGAACTAGAGCAGCTGCAGCTCTCTCCCCTCCCCCACCACCTGTGCCCAGCTCCAGCAAACAGAGCAGCAGCCCTGAGACACAGCCACACCAACTTGAGCCAACATTGGGACCCAAGCAGGAGCAGAGTTCAGCAGCAACATCAGCGGCTGCAGCACCAGTAACAGCTGCCCCAGCAGCAGCAGATACAGTAGTGGCAGCAGGGGCAGTCCCAGCAGCAGCAGCTTCAGCAGCAGTGGTGACAGACCCAGCAGCGGCAGCTTTAGCAGTAGCAGTTCCAGCAGTGGGTGTGCTGATCTGCAGGGCCACAGTTGCCAGGCTTGGTTTGCCCCACAGGAAAAGCCAGTGCCCAGCTCCAGAAATCAGAACAGCAGCCCGACAACCCAGGCAGGAACTTGACTGAGACCAAAAGCATCCAAGGTAACTGGGATTGCACCAAGGAAGGCTCTCAGTTAGTCACAAGCTGACTTGGATCCCTCAACAGACCAGAAATCTTAACCTCTTTGTTGATAGAGGATCTGGTCGTTATAATAACTACTCTTGCATAAATACTTATGTTTTTGATTGAATGTGTACAGTGTTTAGTTAACTTTTAGGATCTACCTGTATTTTATTCCACCCAGCCTACTTGAATACTCCCATAGCAGGGAAACTCAACCCCTAGGAGCACCTTTGTAGATACTCTGAGAGCCTTAAGAGTCACACCTAACACTGTAAGCTCCTACCCTGAAAATATATAACATCAAATCAATTGATACAGCTAAGAATACCCAGCTAGCTAGAAAATCAAAGCATTAACTTAATCCAAGATGCAAAGATATGTACATTATAAGACAAGAAACACTAAAAACCAAGAGAATATAAATCGACCTAAAAGTATTAATGTATCAGAAATGGCCTCCAATGAGAACGAGTTAGAGGAAATGCCTGAGAAAGATTTCAAAAGAATGATTGTAAATATGTTCAAAGAAGTCAAAGAACAAATCAAAGGAACCAAAGAAGAATTCACAGAGGACATCAAAGGAATCAAAGAGGAAATAAAAGAAGATGCAGGACACCAATTTCATGAAATAAAGAAAGCAATACAAGACATAATAAGGAAATAGAAATAATAAAGAAAAACCAGTCAGATTTACTAGCAATGAAGAACAAAGTTAATGAAATAAAAAACTCTGTAGAAAATCACAACAGTTGAATAGATGAAGGAGAGGACAGAATATCTAAGCTAGAAGACCAGGTGGCAGATCTAAGACAGTCCAACAAAGAGAAAGAAAAACTTATAGAAAAGTATGAGTGGGAATTTCAAGATATTTGGGACACTATGAAAAGATCAATTATAAGAATTCAGGGCATAGTAAAAGGAGAAGAATTCCACTCCAAAGGCATAGTAGGCATCTTCAACAAAATCATAGAAGAAAAATTCCCCCAAATTGGGATAGAGGTGCCAATGCAGATACAGGAAGCCTTTAGAACCCCAGCCAGACAAAACCTGGAAAGACCCTCTCCTCATCATATTATAATCAAACTTCCAAACACACAAACCAAGGAAAAAATATTGAAAGCAGTTAGAGAGAAAAGTCAAGTTACCTACAAAGGCAAGCCCATCAGGATCACAGCAGATTATTCAACACAAAATTTAAAACCCATAGGGCTTGGAGTGATATATTACAAGTTCTGAAAGATGATAACTGTCAACTAAGGTTACTTTATCCTGCAAAGCTATCCATTCAAATAGATGGAGAAATAAGTACATTCCATGAAAAAAACAAGTTAAAGGAATATTTGAAGACAAAACCAGCTCTATAGAAAATACTTGATAGAATCCTCCATGCTGAAGAAAAGGAAAAGCACACATATAAGGAACCTAGAAAAAACAAGCAATACTCAAATACTAGTTAACAGAGGAGACCACAGGTAGAACCGGACCCACAAAAAAAAATGTTAAACATAAATACACACCTTTCAATAGTATCTCTTAATATCAATGGCCTCAATGCCCCAACCAAAAGACATAGATTTGCAGACTGGGTTGAAAAGCAGGATCCTACAATTTGTTGTCTCCAAGAAACTTACCTTTCTACAAAGGATAGACATTATCTTAGGGTAAAAGGTTGGAAAACAGTGTTTCAAGCAAATAGGCTGAGGAAACAAGCAGGGGTTGCTATCCTAATATCTGATAAGGTAGACTTTAGTCCAACGTTAGTCAAGATAGATAAAGAAGGTCACTTTATATTGATTAAAGGCACACTCCAACAGGAGAACATTACAATGCTAAACATATATGTACCTAACATGGGGGCTCCCAAATTCATCAAACAAACACTATTAGAACTAAGGTCACAGATAACACCAAACACAGTGGTGGTGGGTGACTTTAACACCCCACTCTCATCAATTGACAGGTTATCCCAGGAAAAAATAAACAGAGAGGCATCTGGACTAAATGAGGTCATAGAAGGAATGGACCTAATAGATATATACAGGACATTTCATCCAAAGGCTGCAGAATATACATTCTGTTCAGCAGCGCATGGAACATTCTCTAAAGTAGACCATATATTAGGACACAAAGCAAATCTTAACAAATTCAGAAAAATTGAAATAATTCCTTGCATTCTATCTGAACACAATGGAATTAAACTACAAATCAGTAGCAAGAAAGGCTATAGAGCATACACAAAATCATGGAAACTAAACAATACACTACTAAATGATGAATGGGTCAATGAAGAAATCAAGAAGGAAATCCAAAAATTTATAGAGTCAAATGATAATGAGAACACAGCATACCAGAATCTCTGGGACACAATGAAGGCAGTTCTAAGTTGTAAATTTATAGCCTTAAGTGCCTATATTAAGAAATTAGAAAGGTCACAAGTAAATGACCTAATGCTTCATCTTAAAGCCTTGGAAAAAGAAGAACAGGCAAACCAAAAATCAGTAGACAGGAAAAAATAATAAAGATTAGGGCAGAAACTAATGAAATAGAAGCAAAAAGAACAATCCAAAGAATTAATGAAACAAAGAGTTGGTTCTTTGACAGGATAAACAAGATTGATAAACCCTTAGCAAATCTGACCAAAAGAAAGAGAGAAGAGACACAAATTAATAACATCAGAGATGAAAAAGGTAACATCACAACAGATTCCAGAGAAATTCAAAAAAATCATAGGGACATACTATAAAAGTATATACTCCACAAAGTATGAAAATCTGAAAGAAATGGATGATTTCCTTGATCTATATGACCTACCTAAATTAAATCAAAATGAGATTAATCACTTAAATAGACCTATCACAAACATGGAGATCCGAACAGTTATCAATAATCTCCCAACTAAAAAAAGCCCAGGCCCAGATGGATTCACTGCTGAATTTTACCACACCTTTAAGGAGAGCTAACACCATTGCTTCTTAAGCTTTTCCAGGATATAGAAAAAGAAGGAATTCTACCAAACTCCTTCTATGAGGCCAGCATCACCCTGATATCAAAACCAGGCAAAGATAGAACAAAAAAGGAAAATTACAGACCAATCTCCCTCATGAACATAGATGCAAAAATTCTCAACAAAATATTGGCAAACAGAATACAAGAGTATATCAAAAAGATCATTCACCCTGACCAAGTTAAAAAAAAAAGCATTTTATTTATCTATCTATCTATTTATTTATTTATTTATTTAAGAGATAGAAAGAGGGAGAGAGAGAGAATGGGGGTGTCAGGGCATCCAACCACTGCATATGAACTCTGGATGCAAGTGCCCCCTTGTGTATCAGGCTTACATGGGTACTGGGGAATTGAACCTGGATCCTTAGGCTTCACAGGCAAGCACCTTAACCACTAAGCCATCTCTCCAGCTCCTAAGTTGTTTCTTTGTCAAGCATTTTGTCCTAGCAATGAGAAAATAATGGATATAGAACTATGTATGATATTTAACACATATGTATACATAGGCACACAAATATTGTGTAGCTGTAAACTAGTTTGAGAACAATGTAAATGTGAGAGAAGAATCGCACCTAAAAAGAAGAAACTAGAAGTGTTTATAAGTAGAAAACAGTGAATTTCTATGACAAGTAATGTTCACAGGTTACAGAAAAGAAAAAGAAATAATGTAAGTGAGAAAAATTCTTTTTGTAGAAGGATAACTGACAGAAAATAAGCACAAAAACTTAATTTTCTCCTACATTGCTCTATGCTCTGCCAGTCTAGCTGTAACTTATACTAAGTACCATTTTTTGGAGAAGTGACAAATTTTACCTAGGAGGCTCATTCACAGTGACACATTTTATTATTTAAAACATTCTACCACTTTTGTGATGGTATTTTCATCATTACAATTATGAGATTGACAAGAAAGTACCCACACTGGTGCAGTTATTGTACCAGAGAAATTCCATCATAGTTACTTTTGCTATTAACATTATCTACTTTTTGTAGAACAATACTAAATTTCATAAATCTGAATGGACAAATAAAGATAAAAATTATAATGCTCTCCTTTTTCACATAGGATAGTTTTATTTTATTTATTTATTTCATGTGTGTGTGGTATGCATGTGTATATGTTTGTTTTTGTATGTGTGTGGGCACATGTGTGTGTGTGTGAAGGGTAGAGATAGATGTTGGATGTCCTCCTTAGCTGTTCTCAACCTTGTATTTTATTTAATTATTATTATTTTTGTGAGATAGGGTCTTGCTCTAGCCCAGGCTGACCTGGAATTCACTATGTAGTTTCAGGGTGGCCTACAACTCATGGCAATCCTACCTCTGCCTCCTGAGTGCTGGGATTTAAGGCATGCGCCACCATGCCCAGCTTCAACTTTGTATTTTTGAGAGAAGGCCTCTCACTGAGCCTAGAGCTCACAGTTTCAACTAAAAGAGCTAGCCAGTGAGCTTTAGGAATCTGTGTATCTCTACCTTAGCCTAGAGATTAGAAGTGTACAGCACCATGAATGTCTGGCATTTTTGCATAGGTACTGAGGAATCTGAACTCAGGTCCTCATGCTTGCATGGTACATACTTTACTCACTGAACCATCTCCCCAGTTTATATGTGCTATTTTTATACTAAAATAATGAATTAAGATGTTTTGAGTCTTCAACCTTATAATGAGAAAAGTATTTTTTCCAAATGTGAAAGTTATGCTGTGATCCTAGGCACATTTGTCTTTCCTCTCTATGTCCCTCCCCCATGGTTGTCTTTATTGGGCTATCACTAGTTTTCTGCCATGCCATTTCTGGGATCTCCTACTTTGTTTTTTTATTTTTTTAAAAAATATTTTCTTTCTTTATTTTGAAAAAGAGAGACAGAGGCAGAGAGAGAGAGAGAGAGAGAGAGAATGGGCATGCCAGGCCCTCTAGCCACTGCAAATGAACTCCATACGCATGTGCCACCTTGTACATTTGGCTTATATGGGTTCTGGGGAATTTCCCTGAGTCCTTAGGCTTATCAGGCAAGCATCTTAACCACTGAGCTATCTCTCCAGCCCTGATACTTGGTTTTAATGTTGCATACCTACTACTCCGCAATCTGCTAAGTACATTGCAGAAAGAATGATTGATAAATTTGAAATTCACAAGTAATTATTTATATGAGATGGATTTTGTGATGACATGTTCTCTAAGAGTCCAAGAATAGTATCACATGCTGGGAGCAACCATACTGTATTAATGGCACATGCCTGTAATCCCTGTATTTGGGTGTTTGAGGTGGGAATATGGAGAATTTAAGGCCAGCCTAGGTGACACAGGAAGACCATATTGCAAATACATAAAACAAGAGCTGGGCATGGTGGTGCATCTAAGCACTCCCAATACTTGAAAGGTGGAAGTAGGAGGATCAGGCATTCAAGGACAGCCCCAGATGCATAGTGGGTTTAAGGCCAGCATGAGTTACATGAGACCTTATCTCAAAACAAAAACAAACAAACAAAACAAAAACCAAACTCCCAAAGATCCCATTGTGAAGCCCAAATGGCCTTGTGTGAACCAGACTTGGCAGTCACCTGACTGGATAGGCCCTTACTTAGGAGAGGTGGGCAGTCATGCACACTAGAAAGAGGAGAGCTAGATCATGAGCACTGGTGCCATGGATAACAAATAGCCTGTTGGCCATCAGCATTTAATTCGTTGGTGTGATTTTATCCACTATGGAGTTAGCTCATTGTACAGTTTTAAGAAGATCCCTGCAATGGCCCCATTTTGCTGATGAGATGAAGTTCATGCTCCTTGCTGTTCTCCCTCCCTCATTCCATCTCACTAGTACTGGTTTGTTTTCACAGCCTCCAGGACACCCCATCCTGTCTAATGAATGCCCACCTCTTGCTCTTAAGACTTTCTGGCACTGAGCACAGAGCTGTAAAGTTAGATTTTCTGTGCCCAGCTCTCTCTGGCACTGTGTGCTTCCTCAAGCAGGGGAAGGGAACTGTGCACTCAGGGAGCAAGTCCTACTCTGTTCTTAGGTCTGAGCACTGGGCTGATTCTCCCATCTGTGATGATTTCACAGTTGAATTTGCTTCTCTGCTAGCAGTGTTTGACGGGGCTTTGCCTAAACAGTAGCTGATTTTATCAGCTTTTCTCTCTCCAAGAATGAGAGTAGAATTCTCTTCATATATTCTTATGTCTTTTTCTTTGTGTATTATTGGTTCATATTTTTGCCTCTTTGTTATTTTATCCCATTCTTTCCTTCCTTGCTTCCATCCCTTCTTCCTTCCCTCCCCCCTCTTTCCTTCCCTCCTTCTTTCCCTTCTTCTTTCACTTTCTTGCTGTTTTGTATTTTATTTTGAGGTAGGGTCTCAGTCTAGCTCAGGCTGTCCTGGAATTCACTATGTGGTCTCAGGGTGGCCTCAAACTCTCAGAAATCCTCCTACCTCTGCCTCCCAGGTGCTGGGATTAAAGGCATACACCACCATGTCTGGCTCAATCTCTTAATTTTGAAGTATTGGGAACATTAGTCCTTTAAAATTTTTTTGTTTGTGCATAGTATGTATGATGTGGTATAGTGTGTGTTGTGTATGCATGTATGTGCTGATCTAGTGCCCTGGTCTTGCCTGTGGTGGCCAAAGGAAAATGTTGGTGTCCCACTTCATCATACTCACCTATTGTATCCTTGTGATGGAGTCTCTTACTTATTCCAGACTTGCCATTTGTGAGCTCAGTGATTTAGTTATGGTGAGAAAATTGTTCCCTACTAATTTAGTGAAGAATGCAATCACTTTTTTTTTTTTGTATATTTTCCCCTCATTTTCTTTCTTTCTTTTAGTTTCTCTATTTCCCTCTGGTTTTCTCTCTCGTCTTATCTCTCTCTTTTGGTTTCTGGAGACAGGGTTTCACCATGTAGTTTAGGCTTATTTCAAACTTGCTATGCCACTGAGGCTGTTCTTGATCTCCTGATCCGCCTACCTCTACTTCCAAAATGTAAGGATTATAGGTGTGTGTCACCAGGCCTAGCTCATTTAAAAAAAAATATATATATTTAGCTCTAGGGGCTAGAGAAATGGCTTAGTGATTAAGATATTTGCCTGAAAAGACAAAGGACCCAGGTTCAATTCCCCAGGACCCACGTAAGCCAGATGCACAAGGTGGCACATGTGTCTGGAGTTCATTTGCAGTGGCTAGAGGCCCGGTTGCGCTCATTTTCTCTTTCCTTCTATCTCTCTCTCTGTTTGCAAATAAAAAAATTAAAAACAAAACAGCAAATATATTTAGCTCTATACCACGTGAGAGGGTGCATGTGTGTGTTGAAGGTATGAATAAAATTTTGTCTTTTAAGTAGTTAGACAATTGTTTCAAGTCTAAGGAACATCATTTTGGGGAGATAGCTCAATGGGTAAAATGCCTGTTGTATAAGCAGGAGGATCTGAATTCACATCTCTTGAACCCACATAAAATATAGGGTGTTGTGATATTCCCAGCATTGGAGAGGCAGAGGGCTTCCTAGGGCACACTGACTACTTAGTTTAGCTGAATTAGTGAGTTCTTGGTTCAGTGAAAGAATAAGGTGGAGAGCAAAATAAAGATCCCCAACATTGACCTGTGGTCTCCATATACATGGACGTCCATGTGCATATACAACACACACACACACACACACACACACACACACACACACACACACACACACCATATATATATATGTATGTATGTATGTATGTATATACTGTTGCAGTCAGGTTCACATTGCTGGCAGAAATCACACCACCAAGAGCAGCTTGTGGGAAAAAGGCGTTTATTTTGGCTTATGATCTTGAGGGGAAGTTCTACAATGGCAGAGGAAAACGATGGAATGAGCAAAGTGTGGGCATTGCTTCACAGCCAACATCAGGTGGACAACAGGAGCAGGAGATTGTACCAAACACTGGCAGGGGGAAACTGGCTGTAACACCCATAAGCCTGCCCCCAACAATACACTCCCTCCAGGAGGGTTTATTTCCCAAATTGCAAATTTATTTCCCAAATCATCTGGGGACATGGCATTCAGAACACCTAAGTTTATGTGGAACAGCTGAATCAAACCACCACATTCCATCCCTGGCTCCCAAAAACTGATAACCACCCATGATGTAAAATGCAATGCATTCAGTTGAACTTTAAAAGTACCCATAGTTTTTTTAATTTTTTTATTGACAACTTCTACAATTACAAACAATAAACCATGATCTTTCCCTCCCCTCCCCCATTTTACCCATCATATTCCCTCCCTTTCTCCATTAGTCTCTCTTTTATTTTGATGTAATCATCTTTTTCTCCTATTGAGGGTCTTGTGAAGGTATTGTTAGGCACTGTGAGGTTATGGATATCGAGACCAATTTCTGTCTGGACAGTGGCATTGTACAGTGGTACCCTTCCTGTGGCTCATATTTTTTCCGCCACCCATTCTGCAATGGACACTGAGACTTGGAGGATAAGATAGAGGGGTTTCAATGTTGGACACTCCTCAGTCACTTCTCAGCACTATGTTGCTTTTTTGGGTCATCCCAGTGGTTACTGCCATCTGAAAAAAGAAGCTTCTCTAACCAAAAGCGAGAGTAGCATTAATATATGAATATGAACATTGAGTATAATGCCTTATAAGGGCAGTTTGGTGAGCATAATATATACATTTATCCAGATAAGAGCAGGCTTTATACCCCTAAGGCTTATGACCTCCCTGGCTATAGGCTTTTGATTAGGATTTCAGTACCAGGCATGTATTCCCTCCCATAGAACAAGCCTCCAGTCCAATTAGAGAACAGTTGGTTTCCCTAGAGCAGACATACCACTATTGCAACCACTTTGTTATTTGGCCTGTCTGGCCAAACTTGAGGCTTCCAGTGTCCATTGTTTTCACTACTGATGACTTCTGCCTCCCATAGGGCTGCTTGCAGTGCAGCTTTTTCCAGCTTTCAGTTGGCTGGTCTACAGGGAGAAAGTTTTCAGCTCAGCACCAGCTTGATTTCTCAGTGACCTTGCTGCCCAGGCTTGTGAAGTCTTCAGCAATAGGGTCTTACTATCTGTTACTCATGGGGAACCAAGGGCCTTGGCAATAGCCTGTAATGTTTTGGAGGCAACAGGGATCTCCCTGGTCAACAACTCATTGGAAGGTGTCCCATTCCTGGAACTAAAAATTGTGTAGTAGCAATCTATGGCTTCTGGATGTGCCATTATCCAAAGATGTTGACTTTTTCTTGTTGTTGTTTGATTTTTTGAGGTAGGGTCTCACTCTAGTCCAGGCTGACCTGGAACTCACTATGCAGTCTCAGGGTGTCCTTGAACTCACAGCGATCCTCCTACCTCTGCCTCCCAAGTGCTGGGATTAAAGGCATGTGCCACCATGCCTGGCCCAAGAAGTTAACTTTCATATGTCTTTTTCAGAATATCTTGAATTTTGATTGACTCTCCCCCGACCCTTTTCTTACTCAGTCTCTTCCCCTAGCCTCACTTACGCCATTCTACTCCCTATAATCTGTTCTTCTACTTACATATGTACAATACCATCCCCTAAAGTCCTTCCTTCTCCTCCCTCCACTATAGCCTTTTTCTAGCTCTGCTACTGATTTTTTTGGTTCCACCTCACACACAAGTCCAAATGTTTGTAGCTAGGAGCCACATATGTGAGAGAACATGTGACATTTGGCTTTTTGTGCCTGGTTACATCACTTAGTATAATCCTTTTCAGATCCATCCATTTCTCTGCAAATTTCATAATTTAATTTTTCTTTACTGCTGAATAGAACTCCATTGTGTAAATGTACCACATCTTTAGTATTCAACCATATATTGAGGGACATGTAGATTGGTTCCATTTCCTAGCTATTGTGATTAGAGCAGCAATAAACATGGTTGTGCAAGTATATCTAAGATAGTGAGAAGAGCCATTAGGATATATGACTAGAAGTGCTATAGCTGGATCATATGGTAAATATATTTTTAGCTGTCTCAAGAACCTCCACACTGATTTCCACAATGGCTGTACAAGATTAAATTCCACCAACAGTGTAGAAGGGTTACTCTTTTCTTGACATCCACACCAACATTTATTGTCATTTGTTTACTTAATGGGAGCTACTCTGACAGTAGTGAGATGGAATCTCAAGGTAGTTTTAATTTGCATTTCCCTGATGACTAATGATGTAGAACCCTTGATTCTTGTGCATGGAGAAAGACAAGGATCTACTTACATCCTTCTACATATAGATACGTAGTTTTTCTTTTTTGTGTCTTTTTTTTATTCTATTTCATTTTTTTAATTGAATTTTTATTAACATTTTCCATGATTATAAAAACAATCCCATGGTAATACCCTCCCTCCCCCCCCACTTTCCCCTTTGAAATTCCATTCTCCATCATATTACCTCCCCATCTCAATCATTGTACTTACATATATACAATACCAACCTATTAAGTACCCTCCTCCCTTCTTTTCTCTTCCCTTTATATCTCCTTTTTAACTTACTTTCCTTCTCACTCAGAAGCCCAATCATCTGTAGCTAGATACCTAGTTTTTCCAGAACCACTTGTTTAAGAGGCTGTCTTTTCTCTAATGAATATTTTTAGCATTTTTGTCAAAAATCAGATGGCTGTAGCTACCTGGATTAACATTTGGGTCCTTTATTCTGTTCCATTGATCTAGGTATCTGTCTTTGTGCCAGTACCATACTGGTTTTCTTACTATGACTTTGTAATCTAGTTTAAAATCAGGTATGGTGATACCACCAGCCTTATTTTTGTTGCTCAGAATTGTTTTGGCTATTCAGCTTTTTTGGGCTTCCAAATGAATTTTAGGATTGTTTTTCTATTTCTGAGAAGGATGCCACTGGGACTTAAATGGGGATTGCATTAAATGTATAGACTGCTTTTGGTAAGATTGTCATTTTCACAATATTGATTCTTCCAATCCAAGAACATAGGATGTCTTTCCACTTCCTAGTGTCTTCTGCAATTTCTCTCTTGAGTGTTTTAAAGTTCTCATTGTAGAGATCCTTCACTTCCTGGGTTAAGTTTATTGCAGAGTACTTTATTCATTTTTTTTGAGGCAATTGTGAATGGGAGAGATTTCCTGATTTCATCCTCCACATGTTTTTTGTTAGTATATAGGAAAGCTACTTGTTATTATTACTTTTTAATATTTTTTATTAGTTGTGTATACAGCCATCATTAGCCTCCTCACTGTCCTCCCCCCTCTGCAGGGACCCTACATGTTGGGATATGTGGGTCATGTATTGTGGAGTTAGACATCAGTTATGGGTAAGAGACAATGTCTCTGTGTATGATGTCCCAACATGTGGCTCTAACAATCTTTCCACCCCCTATTCTGCAAGTTTACCTGAGACATGATGGGTTTGTTTTAGGTATACTTCAATGATGAGGTCTTAGGAGCCTCTGTGTCTCTGGATATCTGGTTTGATAGGAGTCGAGTGTTCTCTTTGTCTATCTCCTTCACCCTTGTGCTGGTACCAGGTTCACCAAGAAAACAGCACTCTTGCTCATTTCCCTAATTACTCTTGGTTTCAGTTGGGGCCCTGGTGAGGTGCAATGGGCTTATTCTCTCCTCAGGATCTGCATCTATCTTGTATTTAGCACTGTGACCCTTTTATTTGAGATATGCCTTATTTGGGATATGAAATATCTTCCTACTGCCCTTGTCCTACTTAGCTATAGTATCTCAAATATTCTAATATTTGTAATTAATGCAAACACTTTTTTGAATCTTTCTTAAAGATCATCCATCTTTTTCATCTCTGAATCTCATACCAGTCATAGGTGGTATACACATGAACATTATGCAATTATATGTCCTCTTCTCTCAAATAAAGACTAAACTTTCTAAAATTGAGGACTATCTTACTCATCTCTCCATTCCTTGAAGTGTTGAGACCATTTTTAATGTGCTTAGGAGGCTTTCATTAGAACTATATTGAATTAATGAATGAAGAAATGCACCAATGGACAGAACCATACCAGTTGTAATTATCTCTACCAGATGTGGAGGACCAAATTTAGACTATTACTAGAATTTCACAGATTGAAACGAACTTCAAAGTCCTTTTCTGAGGAAATTCGTGCTCAGGATCCAAACTTGCTCCTGGGAGTTCAGCCATAGAGATCTTCTTTCACATTCCTACTTTTCTGTTTGACTGATGCTGGAAAACATGCAATCTTCAAAGACTCTGTACAGGGTCTCCAAAAGACGTGCTATTGAAAGGCATTTGCTCCCTTCACTGACCTTCCCAGGAAAGGTGCTGTACAGGTAATGTTCTAGATGTACCCCACACTTGGATAACACCAGCCCCACATGTTCCACATAGATGGATGGTGGTATATAAAGTACATGTCAATGAGCCAGAAAATGTTCCATTGGTTAAGAGAAGCCTTATGAGAAATCTATCTCACAGCCTCTGATTTAGCAATGGATTAGAGTAAGGGTTAGCAGAACAGATTGTCCTGATAGTGTGTTGATCCACAAGACATAACCAGGATGGGTTTTTAACCTCATTAAAATCATGTAGAACATAGAGACAATGCACCTGCAGATCAATAAGAGACCATATGAAATCATATCAATGAAAGATTATATCAAACTAGATAAATAAGAGTACATATGAAATTCTTCCTTCTGTTAATAATAAAATAAACAAGCATGGGCTCGAGAGATGGCTCAACATTTAAGCTGCTTGCCTGCAAAGCAAAAGAACCCCAGCTCAATTCACCAGGGCCCACATAAGCCAGATGATCAAGGTGGCACATGCGTCTAGAGCTCATTTGCAATGGCTAAAAGTCTTGGCATGCCCATTCTTTTACTTTCTTTCTATCTATCTATCTATCTAGCTAGCTAGCTAGATAGCTAGCTATTATTCTATCTATCTATCTATCTATCTATCTATCTATCTATCTACCATCTATCTATCTGCCTCTCTCTCAAGTAACTAAATGAAAATCTTTAAAAAAAAAAAAAAAAAAAAACACTTCTGACTTCCGGTTAAGATGGTGGCATAGGTACCATGCCAAAGCAGCCTGGGGGGAAAAGTGACCAAAAAAACTCAGCAAAATACACACTTTTACTAAAAAGTGAGGTGTATAGGAAATTGAAGCAACAGCAGAGAAGTAGGAGAGATCCAGAGCATCCAGAGCCCGCACAGGCTGGCAAAAACAGCCCGGGCAGCTCCGCCAAACACGGCAGCAGCGGGGCACACCAGAAAGCTGCAAGGCTCAGCTCCAGCTACAGGAAAATCCAGGTGCAGGAGCTTCCCCTCACACCGGCACTCTCCGCAACTCAGGAAACATGAAGGGAGAGTGGCAGTGAGCAATGGAGGAGCAGACCACGAGGTAGAAGAACACGTGGAGCAGCGAGTGAACCACAGCAGCTGCGGCTCCCTCCCCTCCCCCACCGCCTGAGCCCAGCTCCGGCGAACAGAACAGCGGTCCGCAACCCGGACACGCCAACTTGAGCCAACAGCGGGGCCCAAGCAGGAGCAGAGTTCGGCAGCAACATCAGCAGCTCCATAACCAGTACCAGCGGTGAACTCCCAGCAGCAGCAGACCCAGGAGTGGCAACAACAGCAGACCCAGCAGCAGCAACTTCAGCAACAGCAGTGGCTCCAGAAGTGGAAGCTACAGCAGCAGAAGCAGAGGCAACAGCAGCAGTGGGCCCAGCAGAGCAGCTTGAGCTGCTGACAGACCCAGCAAAGGCAGCTTTTGCAGCAGCAGTTCCAGCAGTGAGGGTGCTGATATGCAGGGCCACAGTTGCCAGGCTTGGCGTGCCCCACAGGAAAAGCCAGTGCCCAGCTCCAGAAATCAGAACAGCAGCCCAATGACACAGGCAGCAACTTGACTGAGACCAAACTCATCCAAGGTAACTGGGTTTGCACCAGAGAAGGGTCTCACTTGGTCACAAGCTGACTGGGATCCTTCAACAGACCAGAAATCTTAACCTCTATGTTGACAGAGGATCTGGTTGTTTTAAAAACTACTCTGGCATACATACTTGGGGCTGTTTTTGACTGAACCGGTACAGTGTTTAGTTAACTTTTAGAATCTACCTGTGTTTTATTCAACTCAGCCTATTTGAATACTCCAATAGGAGGGAAACTCAACCCCTAGGAGCACCTTTGTAGATACTCTCAGAGTCTTAAGAGCCACATCTAAAACCTTAAGCTCCTATCCTGAAAATATATAACATCAAATCAATTGATACAGCTAAGAATACCCAGCTAGCTAGAAAATCCAAGCATTAACTTAATCCAAGATGCAAAAATATATACATTATAACACAAGAAACACTAAAAAGCAAGACGATATAAATCCACCTAAAAGTATTAATGCATCAGAAATGGCCTCCAGAACGAGTTAGAGGAAATGCCTGAAAAAGATTTAAAAGAATGATTGTAAATATGTTCAAAGAAGTCAGAGAACAAATCAAAGGAGTCAAAGAGGAACTTAAAGAGGAAATCAAAGGAATCAAAGAAGATGCAGGACACCAATTTCATGAAATAAAGAAGGCAATACAAGACATAAATAAGGAAATAGAAATAATAAAGAAAAACCAGTCAGAATTACTAGCAATGAAGAACAAAGTTAATGAAATAAAAAACTCTGTAAAAAATCTCACCAGTAGAATGGATGAAGGAGAGGACAGAATATCTAAGCTAGAGGACCAGGTGGCAGTTCTAATACAATCCAACAAAGAAAAAGACAAACTTATAGAAAAGTATGAGTGGGAATTTCAAGATATTTGGGACACTATGAAAAGATCAAATATTAGAATTTAAGGCATAGTAGAAGGAGAAGAATTTCACTCAAAAGGTATAGTAGGTGTCTTCAACAAAATCATAGAAGAAAATTTCCCCCAAATTGGGAAAGAGGTGCCAATACAGATACAGGAATCCTTTAGAACCCCAGCCAGACAAAACCTGGAAAGAACCTCTCCTCGCCATATTATAATCAAACTTCCAAACACACACACCAAAGAAAAAATATTGAAAGCACTTAGAGAGAAAAATAAAGTTACCTACAAAAGTAAGCCCATCAGGATTACAGCAGATTATTCAACACAAACTTTTAAAGCCAGAAGGGCTTGGGGTGATATATTCCAAGTTCTGAAAGATAACAACTGTCAACCAAGGTTACTTTATCCTACAAAGTTATCCATTCAAACAGACAGACAAATAAGGACATTCCATGACAAAAGCAGGATAAAGGAGTATTTGAAGACAAAACCAGCTCTACAGAAATTACTTGATAGAATCCTCCATGCTGAAGAAAAGGAAAAGCACACATATTTGGAACCTAGAAAAAACAAGCAATACTCAAATACTAGTTAACAGAGGAGAGCACAGGTAGAACCAGAACCAAAAAAAAAAAAAAAAGCAAACATAAATGCACACCTTTCAATAACATCTCTTAATATCAATGGCCTCAATGCCCCAACGAAAAGACATAGATTTGCAGACTGGGTTAAAAAGCAGGATCCTACAATTTGTTGTCTCCAAGAAACTCACCTTTCTACAAAGGATAGACACTATCATAGGGTAAAAGGTTGGAAAACAGTGTTTCAAGCAAATGGGCCTAGAAAACAAGCAGGGGATGCTATCCTAATATCGGACAGGGTACACTTTAGACCAATGTTAGTCAAGAAAGATAAAGAAGGTCACTTTATATTGATTAAGGGCACACTCCAACAGGAGGACATTACAATCCTAAACATATATGCACCTAACATCTCATCAATTGATAGGTCATCCGGGAAAAAATAAACAGAGAGGCATCTGGACCAAATGAGGTCATAGAAGGAATGGACTTAACAGATATATACAGGACATTTCATCCAAAGGCTGCAGAATATACATTCTTTTCAGCAGCACATGGGACATTCTCTAAAATAGACCATATATTAGGACACAAAGCAAATCTTAACAAATTCAGAAAAATTGAAATACTTCCTTGCATTCTATCTGAACACAATGGAATTAAACTACAAATCAGTAGCAAGAAAGGCTATAGAGCATACACAAAATCATGGAAACTAAACAATACACTACTAAATGATGAATGGGTCAATGAAGAAATCAAGAAGGAAATCCAAAAATTTATAGAGTCAAATGATAATGAGAACACAGCATACCAAAATCTCTGGGACACAATGAAGGCAGGTCTAAGAGGTAAATTTATAGCCTTAAGTGCCTATATTAAGAAATAAGAAAGGTCACAAGTAAATGACCTAATGCTTCGCCTTAAAGCTTTGGAAAAAGAAGAACAAGGCAAACCAAAAATCAGTAGATGGGAATAAATAATAAAGATTAGGGCAGAAATTAATGAAATAGAAACAAAAAGAACAATCCAAAGAATTAATGAAACAAAGAGTTGGTTCTTTGACAGCATAAACAAATTGATAAACCCTTAGCAAATCTGACCAAAAGAAAGAGAGAAGAGACACAAATTAATAAAATCAGAGATGAAAAGGGTAACATCACAACAGATTCCAGAGAAATTCAAAAAATCATAGGAACATACTATAAAAGCATATACTCCACAAAGTATGTAAATCTGAAAGAAATGGATGATTTCCTTGATCTATATGACCTACCTAAATTAAATCAAAATGAGATTAATCACTTAAATAGACCTATAATGAACATGGAGATCCGAGCTGTTATCAATAATCTCCCAACTAAAAAAAGCCCAGGCCCAGATGGATTCACTGATGAATTTTACCAGACTTTTAAGGAAGAGCTAACACCATTGCTTCTTAAGCTTTTCCAGGAAATAGAAAAAGAAGGAATTCTACCAAACTCCTTCTATGAGGTCAGCATCACCCTGATACCAAAACCAGGCAGAGATAGAACAAAAAAAGAAAATTACAGACCAATCTCCCTCATGAACATAGATGCAAAAATTCTCAACAAAATATTGGCAAACAGAATACAAGACAATATCTAAAAGACCATTCATCCTGACCAAGTAGGCTTTATCCCAGAGATGCAGGGATGGTTCAACATACACAAATCTATAAATGTAATACATTACATAAACGGGTTGAAGCACAAAAATCTCATGATCATCTCATTAGATGCAGAGAAAGCATTTGACAAATTCCAACATCCCTTCATGATAAAAGTCCTACAGAGACTGGGAATAGAAGGAGCATATCTCAAGATAATAAAGGCTATTTATGACAAGCCTACAGCCAACATATTACTAAATGGGGAAAAACTGGAAGCTTTTCCACTAAAATCTGGAACAAGGCAAGGGTGTCCACTGTCCCCACCTTTATTTAATATAGTTTGGAAGTCTTAGCCATAGCAATAAGGCAAGAGACACACATAAAAGGGATACAAATTGGAAAGGAAGAGATCAAGTTGTCATTATTTTCAGATGACATGATGCTATACATAAAGGACCCTAAAGACTCTACTAGCAAACTGTTAGAGCTGATCAAAACCTACAGCAATGTAGCAGGATACAAAGTGAATACACAGAAATCAGTAGCCTTCATATATGCTAACAACAAACACACAGAGGATGAAATCAGAGAATCACTCCATTCACAGTTGCATCAAAAAAAATAAAGTAACTTGGAATAAACCTAATGAAGGAAGTAAAGAATCTCTGCAATGATTAATTTTAAAACACTCAAACGAGACACTAGAAAGTGGAGAAACATCCCTTGTTCCTGGATTGGAAGAATCAATATTGTGAAAATGGCAATCTTACCTAAAGCAATCTACACATTTAATGCAATCCCTATCAAAATTCCAAAGGCTTTCTTCATGGGAATTGAAAAATACAATCCAAAAATTCATTTGGAATCACAAAAAAACCTTAAATATCTAAAATAATACTGAGCAACAAAAATGAGGCTGGTGGTATCACCATACCTGATTTTAACCTATACTACAGAGCCATTGTAACAAAAGCAGCATGGTACTGGCACAAAAACAGACATGTAGATCAGTAGAACAGAATAGAGGACCCAGATGTAAGTCTAAGTAGCTATAGCCACCTGATATTTGATAAAAATGCCAAAAATACTCATAGGAGAAGAGACAGCCTCTTCAGCAAATGGTGTTTTGAAAACTGGATATATATCTGCAAAAGGATAAAAATAGATTCTTCTCTCTCACCATGCGCAAGAATTAAGTCCAAATGGATTAAAGACCTTAACATCAGACCTGAAACTCTGAAACTGCTAGAGGAAAAAGTAGGGGAAACCCTTCAACATTTTGGTCTTGGCAAAGACTTTCTGAATACAACCCCAATTGCTCAGGCAATAAAACCACAGATTAATCACTAGGACCTCATGAAATTACAAAGATTTTGCACTGCAAAGGACACAGTGAAAAAAGCAAAGAGGCAACCTACAGAATGGGAAAAAATCTTCGCCAGCTATATATCTGATAGAGGATTAATATCTAGGATATACAAAGAACTTAAAAAATTAAATACTAAGGAATCAAACAAGCCAATCCAAAAATGGGCTATGGAGCTAAATAGGGAGTTCTCAAAGGAAGAAATACGTATGGCATATAAGCATCTAAAAAAATGTTCTACATCACTAGTCATCAGGGAAATGCAGATTAAAAGTACATTGAGATTCCATCTCACTCCTGTCAGATTGGCCACCATCATGAAAACAAATAATCATAAATGTTGGTGGGGATGTGGAAAAACAGGAACCCTTCTACACTGCTGGTGGGACTGCAATCTGGTCCAGCCATTGTGGAAATCAGTGTGGAGGTTCCTAAAACAGCTAAAGATTGATCTACCATATGACCCAGCTATAGCACTCCTAGGCATATATCCTAAGGACTCATTTCATTTCCTTAGAAGTATGTGCTCAACCATGTTTATTGCTGCTCAATCTATAATAGCTGGGAAATGGAACCAGCCTAGATGTCCCTCAACAGATGAGTGGATAATGAAGATGTGGCACATTTATACAGTGGAGTTCTACTCAGTGGTAAAGAAAAATGAAGTTATGAAATTTGCAGAAAAATGAATGGTCCTGGAAAATATTATACTAAGTGAGGTAACCCAGGCCCAGAAAGCCAAGCACCACATGTTCTCTCTCATATGTGGATCCTAGCTACAGATGATTGGGCTTCTGCTTGAGAAGGAAAATACTTAGTAGCAGAGGCCAGTAAGGTAAAAAGGAGACATAAAGGGTAGAGAAAGGAAGGGAAGAGGCTACTTAGTAGGTTGATATTGTATATATGTAATTACAATGATTGTAATGGGGAGGTAATATGATGGAGAATGGAATTTCAAATGGGAAAGTGTGGGGGTGGGGAGGGAGGGAATTACCATGGGATATATTTTATAATCATGGAAAATGTTAATAAAAATTTTAAAAAAACCACTTCTTTGTGGATTCATAAACATGCAGGAAGGAAGAAGGAAAGGATGTATGGAAGGCAAAGGAGAAGAAGAGGAGAGGATTAGGAAGAAAGAGACTCTGGAAATTATTCAAGAAAGATATGAAGCAATTATAACTCAATTCACAACATCCTGCCATTTGTACTACCACTCTGTCCTGAATAGAAATACTTATGAGACGAAGATGAGAGTAGGTCATTTATGAGACTAAGACCAGTCATGAGTTGCACTGTTTTGACTAAAGAAGTCTTTTATAAATGTTTCCAATAGACTCATGTTTGAATACTTAACCCCCATTTGGTGACATTGTTCTGGAAGGTTGTAGAACCTATGGCAGGTGGACCTGTCTGGAGGAAATGTGTCACTGGGGGATGGGTCTTCATATAGCCCATTTTCACTTCCTGTTGCTTCTTTCTACTTCCTCTTGGCTAATGTGATGATATAGCACAGGTTTCCTGCTCCATGCTTTCTCTTCTATGATAAACTTCCCCTTGAGACCAAAATGCAAAAACAAACAAAATGCCTCTGGAGAGACTGATCAGCAGTTAAGATGCTTGCTTTCAAAGCCTAACAACCCAGGTTTGTTTCCTCAGTACACACCACCATATGAACAAAGTGGCACATGCATCCGGTGTTTGTTTTCAGTGGCTGGAGGCCCTGGCATGCCCATTCTCTCTGTCTCTGTTCTCTCTCTCTCACTCTCTCCCTTTTCTTGCAAATAAATAAATACAATAAAAATATTATTTTAATAATAATTTTTATTAGTTATGTGTATAGTGTGTATACAGCCATAATGGTACCATAATTAACCTTCTCCCTGTTATCCACCCTGAAGATTGCATGTGTTGCATTGTGGGGGGTGGCCATCAGTTATGAGGGAGAGGCAATATTTCTGTGCATAATGACCCAACTTATGGCTCTAACAACCTTTACACCCCCACTTCTGTGAATTTCCCTGAGCTATGTTGGGTTCGTTTTAGGTCTATTTCAATGATGAGAGGTCTTGGGAGTCTCCGTGTTTGTGGATATCTGATTTGGTAGGAGTTGAGTGTTCTCTGTGTTCGTCTCCTTCACCCTTATGCTGATTCCAGGTTCATCGAGAAATCTCTCTTGCTCATTAACCCACTAGCTCTATGGCTTCAGCTAGTCCCCTGGTGGGATGCAATGGGCTGATTCTCTCCTAAGATTCTGCATCCATCTGAAAAGGAGAAGAAAATTCTCCAGTGGAGGTGAGGTCAGTGCAAGATAGCCAATATTATTTTAGGGAGAATTTAATGTTAATCCTCCTCAGATTTTTTCTTGAGTGTTTTAATGTTTTCATTGTAAAGGCCTTTCACCTCTTGGTTAATGTTATTCTGAGGTATTTTATTTTATAAATGATATTGAAAATGGGACAATGTCACTTATTTCTTTCTCTGTATCTTTGTCTTTTGCATATAGAAAGGCTGCTGATTTTTGTACAGTGATTTTTTATCCTGCTACTTTGTTGAAGGAATTAATCACCTTGAAGAGTTTTGAAATAGAGGCTCTTGGGTCACTTATGCATAGAATCATGTCGTCTGTAAAAAGGGCTACCTTAACTTCTTCCTTTCCAATTTGTATCCCTTTTATTTCTTTCTCCTATCTTACTGCTTGAGCTAGTACTTCCAGTACTATGTTGAAGAGCAGAGGTGATAGTGGACACCCCTGTCTTGTTTCTGATATCAGTGGGAATTCCTTCAGTGTCTCCCCATTAATTATTATTTGGGTTTTAGGATCTTTATATATAGCCTTTATTCTATTGAGCTATGTAACATCCATGCCTATTATCTCCAATGTTTTGATCATGAAATGATGTTGTATTTTGTCACAGGCCTTTTCTGCATCTATCAGAATGATCATGTGGTTTTTGTGTTTAAGCTTGTTTATGTGGTGTATTACATTGACAGATTTCTGTACATTGCACCATCCCTGTGTTTCTGGGATAAAGCCTGCCTACTTGATCCAGGTGGATAATGCTTTGATGTGCTGTTGAATTCAGTTTGTACGGATATTTTGGCCTATAGTTTTGTTTTGTTTTGGTTTGGTTTGTTTTGTTTTGTTTTGTTTTGTTTTTTTCTTGTGGCATCTCTGCATGTTTTTTTTATTATTAGTTTTCTATTCAGCAAATACAGGCAGTTTGGTACCATTATTAGGCTCATCTGTGGCCTACCACCTCCCCATTGGCCCCTTCTCATTGAGGTATATGCGTCGTGCATTGTGGAGTTAGCCCACATGTATTGATAAATGTCTCTGCATATCAAGACCCAACATGTGACTCTGACATTCTTTCTGCCCCCTCTTCTGCAAAATTTCCCTGAGCCATGTTGGATTCATTTTTGGTCTGCTTCAGTGATGAGGTGTTAGGGTCCTCTGAGGCTATGGCTCTGATTTGGTAGGAGTTGATTTTTCTCTGTGTTGATCTCCTTCCCCCTTGTGGGGGTATCCATTTCATCAGGAAAACAGCACCATTGCTTGTTTCGCCAATTTTCCTTAGTTTCAGCCAGAGCCCTTTTAAGGTATGATGGGGTGGCTCTCTCTTTAGTATCTGCATCTATCTGAAAAAGAGAAGCAGATTCTCCAACAGAGAGTAAGTTAGCACCAGGACAAATGAGATAACCCTTACTTTTT
Source organism: Jaculus jaculus (assembly GCF_020740685.1). Taxonomy (NCBI): domain Eukaryota; kingdom Metazoa; phylum Chordata; class Mammalia; order Rodentia; family Dipodidae; genus Jaculus; species Jaculus jaculus. The sequence continues at coordinate 74,299,016 of NC_059113.1, forward strand.
TATAGAGAGTTCTGCTTGGTTTTGATACTAGGGTGATACTAGCTTCATAAAAGGAGTTGGGGAGCTTTCTTTGTTCTCTGATTGTGTGGCATAATTTGAGAAAAACTGGTTTCAGTTCTTCCATGAATGCTTGATAGAATTCAGCTAAGAAGCCATCTGGTCCTGGACTCTTCTCTTTTTTAAATTTTTATTAGCATTTCCATGATTATAAAACTATATCCCATGGAAATTCCCACTCTATGCCCCACACACTTTCCCCTTTGAAATTCCATTCTCCATCATATTACCTCCCCATCTCAATCATTGTACTTACATATATACAATATCAACCTATTAAGTACCCTCCTCCCTTCCTTTCTCCACCCTTTATGTCTCCTTTTTAACTTACTGGCCTCTGCTACTAAGTATTTTCCTACTCACGCAGAAGCCCAATCATCTGTAGCTAGGATCCACATATGAGAGAGAACACGTGGCACTTGGCTTTCTGGGCCTGGGTTACCTCACTTAGTATAATACTTTCCAGGACCATCAATTTTCTGCAAATTTCATAACTTCATTTTTCTTTACTGCTAAGTAGAACTCCATTGTATAAAGGCACCACATCTTCATTATCCACTCATCAGTTGAGGGATATCTAGGCTGATTCCATTTCCCAGCTATTATAAATTGAGCAGCAATAAGCATGGTTGACGATGTACTTCTAAGGAAATGAGATGAGTACTTTGGATATATGCCTAGGAGTGCTATAGCTGGGTCATATGGTAGATCAATCTTTAGCTGTTTTAGGAACCTCCACACTGATTTCCACAATGGCTGGACCAGATTGCATTCCCAAAAGCAGTGTAGAAGCGTTCCTCTTTTTCCACATCCCCGCCAACATTTATGATCCTTTGTTTTCATGATGGTAGCCAATCTGACAGGAGTGAGATGGAATCTCAGTGTACTTTTAATCTGCATTTCCCTGATGACTAGAGACATAGAACATTTTTTTAGATGCTTATATGCCATTCATATTTCTTCCTTTGAGAATGTGCGATTTAGCTCCATAGCCCATTGTTTGATTGGCTTGTTTGATTCCTTATTATTCAATTCTTTGAGTTCTTTGTATATCCTAGATATTAATCCTCTATCAGATATATAGCTGGCAAAGATTTTTTCCCATTGCCTCTTTGCTTTTTTCACTGTGTCCTTTGCAGTGTAAATCTTTGTAATTTCATGAGGTCCCAGTGATTAATCTGTGGTTTTATTGCCTGAGCAATTGGGGTTGTATTCAGAAAGTCTTTGCCAAGACCAATATGCTGAAGGGTTTCCCCTACTTTTTCCTCTAGCAGTTTCAGAGTTTCAGGTCTGATGTTAAGGTCTTTAATCCATTTGGACTTAATTCTTGTGCATGGCGAGGGAGAAGAATCTATTTTCATCCTTCTCCAGATATATATCCAGTTTTCCCAACACCATTTGCTGAAGAGGCTGTCTCTTCTCCAATGAGTATATTTGGCATTTTTATCAAATATCAGGTGGCTATAGCTACTTGGGCTTACATCTGGGTCCTATATCTACATGTCTGTTTCTGTGCCAGTACCACACTGTTTTTGTTACTATGGCTCTGTAGTATAGGTTAAAATCAGGTATGGTGATACCACCAGCCTCATTTTTGTTGCTCAGTATTATTTTAGATATTTGAGGTTTTTTTGTGATTCCAAATGAATTTTTGGATTGTTTTTGCTATTTCCATGAAGAATGCCTTTGGAATTTTGATAGGGATTGCATTAACTGTGTAGATTGCTTTAGGTAAGATTGCCATTTTCACAATATTGATTTTTCCAATCCAGGAACAAGGGATGTTTCTCCACTTTTTAGTGTCTTCTGCAATTTCTCGCTTGAGTGTTTTAAAATTAATCATTGTAGAGATTCTTTACTTCCTTCATTAGGTTTATTCCAAGTTACTTTATTTTTTTTTGATGCAACTGTGAATGGGAGTGATTCTCTGATTTCATCCTCTGTGTGTTTGTTGTTAGCATATATGAAGGCTACTGATTTCTGTGTATTCACTTTGTATCCTGCTACATTGCTGTAGGTTTTGATCAGCTCTAACAGTTTGCTAGTAGAGTCTTTAGGGTCCTTTATGTATAGCATCATATCATCTGAAAATAATGACAACTTGATCTCTTCCTTTCCAATTTGTATCCCTTTTATGTGTGTCTCTTGCCTTATTGCTATGGCTAAGACTTCCAAACTATATTAAATAAAGGTGGGGACAGTGGACACCCTTGTCTTGTTCCAGATTTTAGTGGAAAAGCTTCCAGTTTTTCCCCATTTAGTAATATGTTGGCTGTAGGCTTGTCATAAATAGCCTTTATTATCTTGAGATATGTTCCTTCTATTCCCAGTCTCTGTAGGACTTTTATCATGAAGGGATGTTGGATTTTGTCAAATGCTTTCCCTGTGTCCAATGAAATGGTCATGAGATTTTTGTGCTTCAACCCATTTATGTAATGTATTACATTTATAGATATGCGTATATTGAACCATCCCTGCATCTCTGGGATAAATGCTACTTGGTCATGGTGAATGATCTTTTTGGTATACTCTTGTATTCTGTTTGCCAATATTTGTTGAGAATGGTCAGATTTGCTAAGGGTTTATCAATCTTGTTTATCCTGTCAAAGAACCAACTCTTTGTTAATTCTTTGGATTGTTCTTTTTGTTTCTATTTCATTAATTTCTGCCCTAATCTTTATTATTTCTTCCCGTCTACTGATTTTTGGTTTGCCTTGTTCTTTTTCCAAGGCTTAATGATGAAGCATTAGGTCGTTTACTTATGACCTTTCTAATTTCTTAATATAGGCACTTAAGGCTATAAATTTACCTCTTAGAACTGCCTTCATTGTGTCCCAGAGATTTTGGTATATTGTGTTCTCATTATTGATTGACTCTATAAATTTTGGGATTTCCTTCTTGATTTCTTCATTACCCATTCATCATTTAGTAGTGTATTGTTTAGTTTCCATGATTTTGTGTATGCTCTATAGCCTTTCTTGCTACTGATTTGTAGTTTAATTCCATTGTGGTCAGATAGAATGCAAGGAATTATTTCAATTTTCCTGAATTTGTTAAGATTTGCTTTGTGTCCTAATATATGGTCTATTTTAGAGAATGTTCCATGTGTTGTTGAAAAGAATGTATATTCTGCAGCCTTTGGATGAAATGTCCTATATATATCTGTTAGGTCCATTCCTTCTACGACTTCATTTAGTCCAGATGCCTCTCTGTTTATTTTTTCCTGGAATGACCTGTCAATTGATGAGAGTGGGGTGTTAAAGTCACCCACCACCACTGTGTTTGGTGTTGTGACCTTAGTTCTAATAGTGTTTGTTTGATGAATTTGGGAGCCTCCATGTTAGGTGCATATATGTTCAGGATTTTAATGTCCTCCTGTTGGAGTGTGCCCTTAATCAATATAAAGTGACCTTCCTTATCTTTCTTGACTAGCGTTGGTCTGAATTCTACCTTGTCAGATCTTAGGATAGCATCCCCTGCTTGTTTTCTAGGCCCATTTGCTTGAAACACCTTTGTAGAAAGGTGAGTTTCTTGGGGGATTGTAGGATCCTGCTTTTTAACCCAGTCTGCAAACCTATCTCTTTTGGTTGGGGCATTGAGGACATTGATATGAGAGATATTATTGAAAGGTGTGTATTTATGTTTGCCTTTTTTTTTATGGTTCCAGTTCTACCTTTGGTCTCTTGTATTAACTAGGATTTGAGTATTGCTTGTTTTTTCCAGGTTCCTTATATGTGTGCTTTTCCTTTTCTTCAGGATGGAGGATTCTATCAAGCATTTTCTGTAGAGCTGGTTTTGTCTTCAAATACTCCTTTAACCTGCTTTTGTCATGAATATCCTTATTTCTCCATGTATTTGAATGGATAGGTTTGCAGGATAAAGTAAACTTGGTTGACAGTTGTTGTCTTTCAGGACTTGGAATATATCACTCCAAGCCCTTCTGGCTTTTCAAGTTTGTGTTGAATTATATGCTTTAATCATGATGGGCTTGCTCTTGTACATAACTTGATTTTTCTCTCTAACTGCTTTCAATATTTTTTCTTTGGTTTGTGTGTTTGGTAGTTTGATTATACTATGGTGAGAGGGGTTCTTTCCAGGTTTTGTCTGGCTGGTGTTCTAACGGCTTCCTGTATCTTCATTGGCACCTCTTTCCCAATTTTCTTCTATGATTTTGTTGAAGACACCTACTATTCCTTAGGAGTGGAGTTCTTGTTCTTCTACTATGCCCTGAATTCTTATATTTGATCTTTTCATAGTGTCCTGAATATCTTGAAATTCCCACTCATACTTTTCTATAAGTTTGTCTTTAACTTGTTGGACTGCATTACATCTTCCACCTGGTCTTCTAGCTTAGATATTCTGTCCTCTCCTTCATCTATTCTACTGGTGAAATTTTCTACATAGTTTTTTATTTCATTAACTTTGTTCTTCATTGCTAGTAATTCTGACTGGTTTTTCTTTATTATTTCTATTTCCTTATTCATGTCTTGTATTGCCTTCTTTATTTCATTAAATTGGTGTCCTGCATGTTCTTTGATTTCCTCTTTGATTCCTTTGATGTCCTCTTTGATTTCTTCTTTGATTCCTTTGATTTGTTCTTTGACTTCTTTGAACATATTTACAATCATTCTTTTGAAATCTTTCTCAGGCATTTCCTCTAACTCGTTCTCACTGGAGGTCATTTCTGAAGCATTAATACTTTTAGATGGATTTATATTGCCTTGCTTTTTAGTGTTTCTTGTGTTATAATGTATATATTTTTGCATCTTGGATTAAGTTAATGCTTGGATTTTCTAGCTAGCTGGGTATTCTTAGCTGTATCAATTGATTTGATGTTATATATCTTCAGGGTAGGAGTGTAAGGTGCTATGTGTCGCTCTTAAGACTCTCAGAATATCTACAAAGGTGTTCCTAGGGGTTGAGTTTCCCTGCTGTGGGAGCATTTGAGTTGGCTAAGTGGAATAAAATACAGGTAGATTCCTAAAGTTAACTAAACACTGCACACATTCAATCAAAAACAGCACCGAGTATTTATGTAAGAGTAGTTATTATAAAAACCAGATCCTCTAACAACAAAGAGGTTAAGATTTCTGGTCTGTTGAGGGATCCAGGTCAGCTTCTGACCAAGTGAGAGCCTTCCCTGGTAAAATCCCAGTTACCTTGGATGATTTTGGTCTCAGTCAAGTTGCTAGCTGGGTCTTTGGGCTGCTGTTCTGATTTCTGCAGCTCTGCACTGGCTTTTCCTGTGGGGCAAACCAAACCTGGCAACTGTGGCCCTGCAGATTAGCAACCCTGCTGCTGGAACTGCTATTGCTGTTGCTGAAGCTGTCGCTGCTGGTTCTGTCACCGCTGCTGCTAAAGCTGTTGCTGCTGGTTCTGTCGCCGCTGCTGCTGCCATTGCTACTGCTGCTGTAGCTGCCACTGCTGGAGCCACCGCTGCTGCCGCTGAAGCTGCCACTACTGGACCCACCACTACTGGGACCACTGTTGCCAGTGCCAGAGCCACTGATGTTGCTGCCAGACTCTTCTCCTGCTTGGGTCCCCGCTGTTGGCTCAAGTTGATGTGGCTGGGTCCTGGGACTGCTGCTGTGTTTGCTGGAGCTGGGCACAGGCAGTGGGGGAGGGGAGAGAGCTGCAGCTGCTCTAGTTCTCTCGCTGTTCCACGTCTTCTTCTACCTTGTGATCTGCTCCTCCATTGTTTACTGCTGCTCTCCCTTCACATTTCTAGTTTGTGGAGAGCTCCAGTGTGGGTGGAAAATCCCCTCACCTGGCTTTTTCTGTGGCTCAAGCCGAGCCTGGCCACTTTCTGGTGCGCTACCGCCGCCACAGTCAGCGGACCTGCTGGGGCCGCTTTTGCCGGCCTATGCGGGCTCTGGATGCTCTGGATCTTTTCTATTTCACCACTGCCATTTCAATTTCTTAAACCCCTCGCTTTTTAGTAATTTGTGTATTTTGCTGACTTTTTTTTGGTCTTTTTCCCCCCTAGGCTGCTTTGGCATGGTACCTACACCACCATCTTAACCAGAAGATCTAAAATACTTTTTGTAAAGCAGCTTAGGGAAAGTTTCTTTTGGCTTACACTTCCAAATGGTACATCTTGGCAGGAAACACATAGAAGAAGAAGGAAGCCAGTTCTTCCTTATCACTTCAGCAGGGAGGAAGCATAAGGAGTGATGAAGGCTAGAAGGGCTGGACTCTAAAACCTCAAAGCCTATCCCCAGTGACCCACTTCCTCCAGCAAGGATCCACCTCCTAAAGATCCCACAACTTTCCTGAGTAGGACCACCATCTGAGGATTCAAACACATTAGCCAACATTGGCATTTTACATTCAAACCACCACAATATTGTATACATTATGCTTTGCAGTACATTTTTAGTTATTATATAATACAAACACATTACAAAAAGTAAAGTCCTTTTTCTATGAACAGTTGCTGAACAGCTTAGGAAAGTGATCTTTGCCAACTTTGTCACTTACTACTGAGTTGTGGAATCAGCAGTAGGCTTGAGAGTATAGTAGTATTTCCCAATTTCAACAGAAAGAAAAAGGAAACCCCTCACACATAAAACATCAATTTGATTAAACTTGCAATGGTTTCCCTTTTAAAAGAGATGTTCATTTTCTAAATTCCCATATCTAGTGTTTTATGACTTGCTTGAGAATTACTTTAAATCCTATACTATGTAGGCCCTTAACTTTAAGAGGATTTGCCTCTTACCTAATGCCATCTGGTGATGATCAGCTTATTATATATAGCATCATCTCCAAAGAATTCTCTGTATTATTTATAAATATTATAATATGAGTTGTAAGATGTTATGAAAAAAATGCAAACACATCTGGAAGTTATTTAGGAGAAAAATAAGCCCATTATAAATTGAGTTAATATTCATATGCTAATCTGATTGGCTCACTAAACATTTCCATTGTTTCACTAAACATTGCCTGTTTGTCCAAGCATGCCTCAGACTTGATCAAAAGAATCAGTGTCTCCATAAAGCACTAGTCAGTTTCTCATAATACTATTCCATATGCCCTCTCAACAGTGAATCTTTAGTTGAGTAACAGAATGTGAACACTTCAGATATCCTTGGTAAATGACACAGGTAATTATAACAGTAGTTTGAACCCCAGCACCACAAAATAAATATAAAATAAAAATAAATAAATAAAAAATAATTGTCTATCATCCAGGCAATCCATATAAAAGAATACCCATTAGAAATGACTTTGTCCAAGTTTTCCAAATCATTGCTTCAAACCTCCATATCTCTTTTCTTTATGCCAATATAAATGTCAGAGATCCCCATAAAACACCTTCTTTGCACATTATCAAACCACCCAAACCATAGGCACACATAATTATAATCCCAGTGGACTTGCCCTTATGAAATCCCATTGATTTCAGCAGGACACACCAATCCCTAGATATCAGCCAGACTTCTCATACACTGTAATGAGAGAAAACATTCTGGTAATAAAGCAGGTGGCAACCATTACAAATGTCTTATTAAATATGAAATATTGGGGGTTTTCAGAGCCATGGAACAATAACAGAAAATATCCACAATGTGTGCTGGGCTGGCAAGCAAGCTTTTTTATAGACTTTCCAGAAGTGAATGCTTTGAAATCTCACCCCAAAGGACGGGAAGGCTGCTATTTCTGATAGCCTACTTTTTTCCAAGCACTGTACAAAATGTATTATATACATTCTTATTTTATAGAAGAGGCATAGGTTAAGCTTAAAAGTTGTTAAGGGTAAATTACTTATTAAAGGATGCATAGTATTAAAGGGTCAGCCAGACTCTGAAGCAGAAGCCTCTCCCACTTTCCTAGACTATGCATACCCTAACACACATGAAAGAATGAATGTCCTGTATATTTATATAGCTCATCTCAACCCATGTTTACAAAAGAACATTTCTCCCTCCTATTGTCTATAATTTGTGTGGTTTGATACATGAGCCTCCACTCCCTAGGCAGTAGGAGGCAAAACTACTACATGATTTAAACCTTAGACCAATGCAATCATTGGGACTGTCTCTGCAGGGACTAACCAGTGGAGCTTTGCACCATAATCCCCTTGCCACCACAAACATTAAACTGGCAGGGCTCTGCACTATAATGCTCCTGTCACCAGGCATTATGACTATGAAGTGGTAACCAGTGTTCCTTTTGCACCATGATCCACCTGCCATCAGGCATCAAGATTCTGCAGATAGTACCCAGCAGACTCTATTATGATTCTCCTGCCACTGAACATCACAATCCTGAAAGCTGTACCCAGTGAACTCTGCAATATAATCTCCTTGTCACCAGGCATCAAGACTTGGAGAATGGCACTTCTTCATTTCTAGGAGTTAAAACTTCAAATTTGCTTTATAATATGGTCAAGGGGAAAAAGTGAAGGATGATCAAAAAACCATCAATGAGGGGTTTGCGACATGGCTCAGTAGTTAAAGGTGCTTGCTCCACAACCCTGCTATGTAAACAGCTTCAGGTTCACTGAGATCAACTTCCATAACAGGCACAGTTATGGAGGAAGAGATATTTATTGAAGCTTACAGATCCAGGAGAAGTTCCATAATGGTAGAACAAGCTTACCTGCTTTCACAGGTCCAAGCACAGAAAGAGAGAGAGAAGCCATGAGACAAAAAGCCACACCATGCAGCACACTTCAGGAACTCTAGGCAGAACTAGGCACTTTGTATATCTTTAGACTGGAATTTCAAATTCACCACCACACCTTAGGGCTGGACCCTAAGATCAGCACAGTGACATCTTCTCCACTCAGGTGGCTACAGATATAAATTACAAAGTGTAATAAAACACCAAATATGTTGGAGGCCATCTACTGAAACAACCACACCTGCTGACCAGCATTCTGATTCCCAGCACTCATATGAATCCAGACGCAAAGTAGAACACATGTCTGTAATCCCAATATGCCTGTGGCAATTGGAGGCAGAGTCAGGAAAATTCCAAAACTTGCAGACCAGCTAGTCTGGCCCTCCCAGTGTCAAATGACAAGAAAGACCTTGTCTCAAAAACAAGGTGGAAGGAAAGGACCATCATATGCAAAAATAGTAATAATGACCCCCAACTCTCTCTCTCTCTCTGGACAGTAGCTTCTCTTAGAGCACTATGATCTTGGAGAGAAGCTGAAATGAGAAGTTGTATTCATCCCATAGTCTTATTCTCTCCCATTCCAATTAAATGGGTTCTTAAACTACCCAGAACTAAGGTGATATATTAAGATAGGCAGAAGGGAAAAGCATATTAATAAATTTCAAACTTTTTTACTAGTCATTCAAGCATGAATCAATGGGTGCAGCTGGCAAAACACAATGACAGGTTTTTTGTTGTTGTTGTTTTGTTTTGTTTTGTTTTTTGTTTTGGTTAACGTGCAGAGATCTGGATGGCAATTAAATTTCAATGGCATTTTTAAATCCAATTTGTTTTAATTGATTCTCCTCCCCACCCCCAAGTCTTCTCTCCCCATTCCAGAATCCTCCTCTCTAGCTACATGTTATTCTCTGAAACATCATTTCCTCATTTAATAATCATTACAACTGGCCTGGAGAGATGGCTTAGTGATTAAGGTGTTTGCCTGTGAAGCCTAAGGACCCAGGTTTAATTCCTTAGTACCCACATAAGCCAGATGTACAAGGTGGCACATACTCTAGAAGTTCATTAGCAGTGGCTCAAGGCCCTGATGCACCCATTCTCCCTTTCTGTCTGTCTGTCTGTCTGTCTGTCTGTCTGACTGTCTGTCTGTCTCTCTCTCTCTCTGTGTCTCTCTCTCTCCCCCTCCCTATTTCTCTCTCAAATAAGTAAATAAAATATTTTAAAAGAATAAAAAATGATCCATTAGAACTGTCAAATTGATAAATAAGAAGAAGTCCCATACAAATTGTAGGGAGCACATGTCAAAGTTTCATTTGACTCATTAATGAAGAAAACAGTGTGGGGTGGTCTGATTCAGGTATCCCCCATAAACTTAGGTATACTAAATGCTAGGCTCCCAGGTGATGGAGATTTGGAAATTAACAAGGTGGTATATTATTGGGGGAGGGCTTATGGGTGTTGTGGCCAGTTTCCCCATGCCAGTGTTTGGCACACTCTCCTGTTGCTATAGTCCACCTTATGTTGGCCAGGGGATGATGCCCACCCTCTGCTCATGACTTCATTTTTCCCTGCCATCGTGGAGCTTCCTCCTTGAGCCTGTAAGCCAAAATAAATCTCTTTTTTCCCACAAGCTGCTCTTGGCTGGGTGATTTCTACCAGCAATGTAAACCTGACTGCAACACAGTGGAATGTTATTGCTGGTTCAATTTGGATATGGAAAAGTTGGATTTATATGAACAGTGACCAAAAAAGCAGGGCTGAATTGATGGCTCAGCAATTAAGAACACTTCCTGCACAAGAATGAGGGTTGAAAGGTCCTAAGATCACTGAACCCACAAAAATAGCAGGGCATGGCCATGCCTGTCTATAAGTCCAGTACTGCAGGAAGCAGAGACTAGAGAATGGCTGTGGCTTACAAACTTGTCAAAGCCCAGAATCAGTGAAGAGACTCCATTTCAAAGAAACAAGCAGATGGCCAATGAATGAGGGCACACAACATTCTCCTGTGGCCACTGAGCATGCACAGAGCACCACATCTTGCACATACACATGCATATACCACATGTATACATACCATATCGCACTTACAACACAGACATACACACATGAAAACAAATATGCTATGTAAGAGTGCAAGATTAAATAGGTGGGAGAGATGGCTTAGCAGTTAAGCACTTGCCTATAAAGCCTAAGGACCCCAGTTCAAGGCTTAATTCCCTAGGACCCATGTTTGCCAGCTGCACAAGGAGGCGCACACATCTTGAGTTCATTTGCAGTGGCTAGAGGCCCTGGTGTACCCATTCTCTCTCTCTCTCTCTTTCTCTCTCTCTGATGCTCTCAAATAAATAAATAAATAATATTTTTAAATTTAAAGTTCATCATTGTCCTATAGAGAAATAAAGTCCTAACCTTTGGGGTTTTCTTCTTTACTATATAGAAAAAAACTAATAAACTTAACCACTTATTAGAGGCCCACAAGTTAGCCTCTATCTTTTTACCAAAGTAAGATGCATGGGCTCTAATCCATTGTAACTATCAAGTCAAGCCAAGTTTCCTTCCCCTGAGAGAAAGTGAGAGACTTTCAGGCTGGCTTGTTAGAAAATTATGTAGCAGGATACTAAGATCATCTTTTTGCCCTATTTCCAAGTTTGGGATAATTATCCTAAACAAAGGATCATGGGTATCCCACTGGATTAATTTATATGCCTCAAATTCATTTTTAATAACTTCATAATCAATGATAGTATAACTTTTATAAATAATCCAACTATTCCACTATTGATGGACATACAGATTTGTTTCAAACATTTTGGCTGCTATGGTTTTAATATCTGTATACATGCTTCAATGCTGATCATTTTGTCCTATAAGACAGAGTCCCAAAGCAGGGATATCTAATCCAAGAAAATACATGTTGTAACTTAATATTCTTACATGATGTCTCATAAGTATTAGCTTGGGACGTAGTCCTGTGTGTGTATTTAACCTATTTCAAGTAATCCTGTCAGAACTGGAAAAATGTTGATATTCTTCAAGCTGTGCTGTCCATGAAAAGATAAGAAGATTTTCCTGCCAAAAACTTAATGATGGTGAGAACTCAGGATTTATTAGGGATTACCTAATGGGTGGAACATTTAAAGTAAGTTTAGCTTCTCTGTTTTATCTTGGTCTCTTTCACATAGACACCAACTTGCCCTTCCTCTAACCTTCATTAGATGCAGATACCTAATTATGGTGCCCAAATCAAGAACTGTGAGTCAAAATAAATGCCTTTTCTGTATCAATTGCTTTATCTTGAAGTTTCTATTATAGCAACAGAATATAGACTAAGATACCAGATGACTCAGTAATTACACACCTCACAAATAGAGGGATGAAAACATAGGTCCATATACAAACTGATGCATCAATAATCAGAGTGCAATATTCATAATGGGCAGAAATGACCAGATGAACAACTGATGAATGAATAGACAGAATGTGGTATAACCATACAATAGAAAATTACTCAGCACCATCATGTCAGTAGACCTTGAAAAGATGATGTCACATAAAAGAGGACATTCACAAAAGACTACATATTGTGAAATTCATTCATATGAAATTTCCAGAAAAGATCTAGTGAAGGCCTTTGCCTAAGACATTTGCCTGCAAAACCTAACAAACCAAGTTTTATTCCCCAACATCCACATAAGGCAGATGCACAAAATGGCACATGAATTTGGAATTTGTTTGTAGTACCAAGAGGACCTGGCATGCCCATTCTGTCTCTGTGCCAGGCATGGGGGCACATGCCTTTAATCTCAGCACTCAGGAGGCCAAGGTAGGAGGATCTTTATGAGTTCAAGACAAGCCTGAGACTGCATAGTGAATTCCAGGTCAGCCTGGGCTAGAACAAGACCCTACCTCAAAAAAAGAAAAGAAAATTTCCAGAAGAGGTAAGTCTATAAGATAGAAAGTAGATTGGTGGTTACCAGGAGTGGCTAAAGTGGTAATGAAATGACAAATTAATGTAAGGATAGATGTTTTTAGGGCTGGGTGATGAAAATATTCTGAATTAGATAGCAGTGATGGTCGCACTTATATTTTTAAACCATTAAATGTGATATATCCACATTGTTTTGTGTGTGAGAGAAAGATAGAGATAGGGAGAAAGAGGGGGAGAGAAAATTCAACATGAGAGAGAAAATTCAGCATAAGAAAGAGAATTGGACATGGACATTTGGGCTGTCCCCACCTGTCACAAGAAGCCACATATTGTGTGATTCTGTTTATATGAAATATCCAAGGTTTGGGGGATGGCTCAATGGATAAAGTGCTTATTATACAAGCATGAGCACCTATGCTCAGATCCCCAGAACCCACATAAAAACTGGACACTATAGCTCTGGGATCTGTAATCCTAGCATGCTTATGGTGAGAGAGGGGATGGACACAAGTGAATCAATCACTTGAGAGCTTGCAGGCCAGTTGACCTGGTAAATACAGTGGTGAACCATGAGAGATCCTGCCTGAAAGGAGGTGGAAGGTGAGGATTGACACCTGAAGTTTTCTTCAACCTTAACACATGCATCATGACACAGGGGTGCCCACTCTCACACAGAGGAACATGCAGTACACACACACACACACACACACACACACACACACACACACACGTGTGCAGGACAGTAAATCCATGTTGAATACTAATTGGCAATTTCCAAGGGTTGTCTAGAGGAACCAATGGGGTGCAACTTCTTAACAGGAATGAGGTTTCCTTCTGGAATAATAAAAATGTTATGTTGTGAATGTTTCAAATGACAATTGTTCATTTTCAGGTAGCTAGTTTATATTAAATTAAGACGGTCTTAGTAAACAGAGATTTACAAAGTATGATTTTTGATTGTGGTCTCTGACTAGTGAATGAGCCTTTGTTAAGCAAACAGCTGCCTTCAGGCTCACTTTGTTTTAAGTAGAAACTTTGTATGGAAATATGTGTTAGTACCATCATTTCCCTCCTCCCTGGCCCCATTCCACTGAAGGCTCTCCTCAGTGGGATTTCTGGTATTCATCATGAGGTTGTGAATTGAGTTGTGAGAGCAGCAGACAGTCATTGTAGAGGAGGAAGGCAATGCCTCTGGATATTCACTACAACCCTGTGGGTCTTACAATCTTTCTGGGCCCCCTTCTGTAAAATTCCCTGAGCTGTGGTAGGTGTGTTTTAAGTCTACTTAAGTGTTGAGCACTCAGAAGCTTCTGTATTTATGCTTTGATATGTTTTGAGTATCCTCACTGTCTGTTTCCATCACCCTGGTACAGGTTGTAAGAAGCATTCTTGCTCATCTTGCCAATTCCTCTGTGGTTTCATCTGGGCCCCTGCTGATATGCAAAGGGTGGTTCAGCTCCTGCCAGGGAGTCAGCTATCTTTTCTTGTCTTGTTGATAGATTTTGGTTGTCCTTGGTTCTCACTGCCTTCTGAAAAAGAAAACCAGATTCCCCAATGAAGAGTGAGATAGACATAGCTTAAAGAGGATAAGCATTGTTGATTTAGATATTTTGATGGATGTAGCTTATCTTGGCCCAACACTAGTGGGCGCTTCTCATTGGAGTCCATAATCTTGGTCTCCATATCTGACTCTGTTCCCAGTTTCAGTTATGGGTTCCTTTCCACTGAGAAGATCTCTTAGCCAATCAGGAAGCCTGGGCTGGATATCACCACTGCACTTCTGTGTATGTCTTGTCAGGCTGGTTGCTTTCATATAGTAGTGTCCCCTGCTTGCCTACCACTGTGTTTGCCATTTTGCCCCAGCAGCTCATGTATAGCTTTCCAGCACTATATGGGCAGACCATCTGGGAACTGGTATCCTTCAAGATTCCAGCCTCTGAACCTTCACCAGGCCCTTAGAGGGAACACATGAACCACAAGACACTGGAGAAGATATGATGAAGACTAACCTTAATCTTCTACAGCTTCTCTCTCTCTCTCTCTCTCTCTCTCTCTCTCTCTCTCTCTCTTCTCTTCTCTCTAACTCTTGTATATTAGTTATCTTTTTCTTCCTTTTCTTAGTGGGCACTGACCTGTAACTCCCAGTACCAGCATGTGGCTATCATCCACAATGAGCTTTTGATCAGAGAGACCTACAAGGTTTCCTAAAAGAAAGACAGATTTCTGTCCAAGTATTTGATGGCCCACCAAAGGTTACTGGTAAGACCATACTGCTGAAGACACCTTATGTGGTTGACATGCAAAATGGAATGGCATGGCTGGAAGCTGGAAGAGAGTCAGTCCCCAGACAGTCTAGTGCCATAAGGTGCTACATGGGCGACTGGGGGATAATGACCATTATCTGTCCAAGCAACTCATGGTCTAACCTACTTAGCAGCAAATAACCTGTTGGGATGCCCACATAAGTGCAATAGTGGCACACAGCCATGGTGGGGAACCAACTGCTCTTGATTTGGCTAACTCATCCCCTCAGTGGTACAAGACCCATTGCTGGAGCTGGGAAACAAGTCAGAACCATATCCAAACATAAGCCCACTCTCCTTTATCAAGCTACCATCAATCGTGGGTTACAAGAGGGCCTATACCTATTAAATTCTCTATAAAAAAAAAAGTAAGGGTTATCTCATTTGTCCTGGTGCTAACTTACTCTCCGTTGGAGAATCTGCTTCTCTTTTCAAGATAGATGTAGATCCTAAGGAGAGAGCCATCCCATCATACCCCAAAAGGGCCCCAGCTGAAACTAAGAAAAATTGGCAAAACAAGCTATAGCACTGTTTTCCTGGTGGGTACCAGCACAAGGGTAAAGGAGAGCAACACAGAGAAAAATCAATTCCTACCAAATCAGAGATCCAGAGACCCAGAGGCTGCAACACCTCATCACTGAAGCAGGCCAAAAATGAACCCAACATGGCTCAAGGAAATTTTGCGGAAAAGGGGGCAGAAAGAATGTCAGAGCCACATGTTGGGTCATGATATGCAGAGACATTTATCCCACCCATAACTGTGGGCTAAATCCACAGTGCATAACCCATATACCTCAACAAGGAGGGGCCAAGGGGAGGGGGGATGTCACGGATGAGCCTAATAATGGTACCAAACTGACGATTTGCTGAATACAAAACTAATTAATAATAATAATAAAAAGATTCCAGCTGGATCACTCAATGTTCTGTGTCAGCAACATGTGGTGTCTTCAGCAATAGAGTCTTACCTTTTACCTCAGGTAGGTAAGCAAATGCAGGCTCATATTGGTAACATAATTCTCAATGCCTGCCACAAGCCCTTCTTGTACTCCACCAGCTTCCTTCAAGAGGTAATATGGTAGCCACCAGTCACAGTGGGCTATTTAAATTTAACTCAATCGAAACTTCAGTTCCATAGTTCCATGTGACTATTTATAGCCACACTTCAAGCACCATTAACCATGTGGCTTATAATGATGTTGTTGAAGTGCACATTTTTTAAAATTTATTTATTGAGTTAGTTATTTTAAACAGGTTATAGTAGTATATCCCATATCCCCTACACCCACTTTCCCTGAAGGTTCTCCTCAGTGGGGTAATGATGTTCAGTGTGGCATAATTAAGATTTCAGGCAATCTCTGTGGAGGGGTTGTGTTACAGGAAATTGCACCCAACCCCCTGCAGCTCTAACAAGCCTCCTGCCTCTTCTTCTGCAATGTTCCCTGAGCCATGGCCAGTTGTCAGTCTGGTTTAGTGCTAAGATCTCTGGGTTTCTGCTTGGATGTGTTTTTATTAACCACTGTGTCTGTCACCAGTTCCCAGGAGCTGATTGTTGAGGTAACAGTAGGAGAAATGCTCATGTGGCTGCTTCTTCTGCAGTTGTCTCTGGGCCCCAGTAGTTGAACTATAGGTAGCATGTCTCCTGGAATGCAGTTGGGTATCTTTATTTGTCACACTGATGGATCTTGGATCTCCCCATTATTCTCTTCTATCTATAAAATAAAACTTAATTTCCAACCAAGGGTGAGAGCAGCTTTGATTTAGGGGGATATACATAGTGATTTGAGAGATTTCTTGATGTGTATGCACACTCTATGTATCCAGAGAGTGCTGGGAGCTTTTCTCTGGGGCCTAGGAGATTCCTGGCCATTGCAGTTATGGCTTAGTTCCCAGTGCCAGGTATAAGTTCTCTCTCACTGTGGAAGTCTATATCCAATCAGAGGGCAGTGGGTAATCCATATGGGCTGTGTGCCATGATTGCACAGGTGTGTACCTCCTGCCTGGCTGTCTGGCTGTGGAGCTTACAGATCCTTTGCTTATTCATACTGTTGGTGATCTTTATCCCAGCAGCTTCCACAGCACTTTCCTGCACCATGAGTTTCCCCTCAGTTCTTATGTGGTCTCTCAGTGTCCTGTGACAGCAGCCTATCCTGTCTTCAGCAATAAAGTCTTATCTTTTATCTCTGGTGTGTAACCAAGTGCTTTGGCAATGGCCACCATTGTTTTGGAGACTGTTTGGGCCTCCCTGACCAATAGCTAACTGTGGGGTAACCCAATTCTGAGCCTGAGATTTACCAGCCAGAATGCATGGCATTAAGAGTAAACTTTCTCCCCCTGTGGTGATTTGATTCAGGTGTCACCCATAAACTTAGGTGTTCTGAATGCTAGGTTCCCAGCTGATGGATATTTGGGAATTAATGCCTCCTGGAGGGAGTGTTATTGTTGGGGGTGGGCTTATGGGTATTATCCCCTTGTCAGTGTTTGGTACACTCTCCTGTCCCTATTGTCCACCTGATGTTAGCCAGGGGCTGATGTACACCCTCTGCTCATGCCATCATTTTCCCTGCCATCATGAAGCTTCCCCTTCAAGCCTGTACGCCAAAAATAAACCTCTTTTTTTTTCCACAAGCTGGTCTGGGTTGGGTGATTTCTACCAGCAATGTGAACCTGACTATAACAACCTACTACTGGCCACTTCTGTCTAGACCATCCACACTCCCTTTTCTGGGATTATATCTGCATGAAGGTATCCAGGAGGAAGATTTCTATTGTATTGATTGCTTTTGTCTTCAGCTTTGTGTAATTCCCCTCGGCACTCTTCCTTTTCTACTTTTCCCCTCCCCCTACCCTTCTGCCTCTTCTCTTTCCCTTTGCTAGTCTGTGTTGAGTCTCCTCCTCTTCTCCCTCCATATTTACAATTTCTACTAGCTTTAGTCTAGTTATATACCTTTATTCCTAATGCTAACTACCAATAATATTTAGCTCCAGCTTATCTAACTTAGGAACTATATTTGAAAGAAAACATGCAGCATTTATCTTTTGTTGCCAATGTGACCTCACTTACAATGATATTTTCCAAGTCCATGCATCTTCTTGCAAATTTTATTATTTTCTTTTTCTTTACTGCTAAGTAGTATGTTGTATATATGTACTATATGTATAAATGTAGAACATTGTATATATGTACTACACCTTCATTATCCATTTTTCAGTCAATTAACATCTAGGCTGATTCCAATTTCTAGCTACTGTGAATACAGAATACATCTCTGTAGTAAAGGGTAGTGTCTTTAGGGCATATTCCTAGGAGTATGTTGCAGTCAATTCCTCATTACTTGAACAAATATCCAACCAGACACAGTTTATGGGAGGGAAGGGTTTATTTCAGGCTTATAAAATCCAGGGGAAATCCCATTAATGGCAGAAGCTATACATTTCCATACATCCAAGCAGAGAAAAAAAAAAAATAAGCTGAAGCAAGCAAATATCAACACCAGCAAACATGAACCTCCAGAACTCCAAAGTGCTCTGAACACACCTACTAGAACTCAACATCAGATCGGCCCCTGGACGCACCTGAAGGCTGAACTCAAAGATCCACCCCCAGTGACATGTTCCCACTAGCAGGACTCTTCCTGCTGGGGTCTAAAGTTGGAAGCTCAATTTTAATAAAACACTGAAGTCTATGGAGCCATACATTCAAATTAGTATATTCAAACTACCACAAAGTACAATAGCTGGTGGATTTATTTTCATCTGTTTCAGGAGTCTCCATACTGATTTTCATAGTAGTTGTACTAGTTTGCACTCCCACCAGCAATGAAATAAGGGTTCCTTTTTTCCCCACAGTCTCAACAATTTGTTGTTATTTGGTTTTCTGATGATTGTCATCTTGGCTGGAGTGAGATGGAATTGCAAAGTTGTTTTAATTTGCATTTCTCTGATGACTAAAAATGTTGAGAACCTCTTTGAGTATTGGCCATTTGTATTTCTTTCTGTAAGAATTCTTTATTTAGGTCTCTGCCCTTTTTTTTTTTTTTTTTTTTTTTTGGATTGCTAGATTTCTTGACTATGGCTTAGTTTTTTTTTTGAAATGTTTGTAGATTCTAGAATTAGACCTCTGTCAGAGGAATAGCTTATGAGGATTTTCTCCTATTCTGCCTATTAGTTCTGCTGATGGTTTGCTTGTCTGTACAGCAACTAAAAGTTGCAACTAAAAGTTTCATGAGATCCCACTGGTTGAGTATTTGTCTGATTGCCTGGACTATGGTGGGATCTTACTCAGAATGCCTTTCCCCTTGCCTATGTCTAAGTGTGTTTTCCCTATTTTTTCTTCTAATCATTTTAGAGTTTATTGTCTTATGTTGAGGTCTTTAATCCATCTAGGGTTCAGTTTTGTGCAGGGTGGAAGTGGGTCTCAGGGTGGCCTCGAACTCACAGTGATCCTCCTACCTCTGCCTCTTGAGTGCTGGGATTAAAGGTGTGCACCACCACACCCAGCCTAAATTCATTCTTTAACATGTGGATATCCAATTTTTCCAGCATGATTTATTCAAAATTCTATATTTCTTCAGTTTGCTTTTTTGGGCCTTTTGTCAAAGATAATGTATCTGTAGTTGATTGAACTTAAAATGGAATCTTCTATTCTCTTCCACTGATTTATGTCTGTTTTGTGCTACTACCATGCTGTTTTTATTACCATGGTTTTGTGTTACAGCTTTAAATCAAGTATGGTGATACCTCCACAAGTATACAACTTGTGTATCAGTTGCTATACAGTTACTGAGGATAGTTTTGGTTATCTGAGGCCTTCTGAAGTTCTACATAAATCTTAAGATTTTTTTAACCCTATGAAAAATGTTAGGATTTTGATGGAATTGTATTGAATCTGTGTTTATGGCTTTTGGCAGAATGGCCATTTTCATAATATTAATTCTTCCAACCCACGAGCAATGGAGAGTTTTCCATTTTCTCATATCCTCAATTTCTTTTTTTTTTTAATTTTTATTTATTTATTTGAGAGCGATAGACACAGAGAGAAAGACAGTTAGAGGGAGAGAGAGAGAGAATGGGCACTCCAGGGCTTCCAGCCTCTGCAAACGAACTCCAGACGCATGCGCCCCCTTGTGCATCTGGCTAACGTGGGACCTGGGGAACCGAGCCTCGAACCGGGGTCCTTAGGCTTCACAGGCAAGCGCTTAACTGCTAAGCCATCTCTCCAGCCCCTCAATTTCTTTTTTCCATATTTTTGTGTTTTCATTGTATAGGTCTTTCACTTCCTTGGCTAGTAATATTCCAAGATATTTAATTATGTGACTCTTGAAAACAGGATAACCTCTCTGATCTCTTTCTCTGAATGTTTGTTTGGTTGGTTGGTTGGTGTGGTTTTTCAAGGTAGGGTCTCACTCTAGCCCAGGCTGACCTTAAATTCAGTTCGTAGTCTCAGAGTGGTCTCAAAGTCACAGGAATCCTCCTAACTCTGCCTCCCAAATGGTGGGATTAAAGTCATGCACCACCACACTCAGCCAATGGTTTGCCTTTGTCATATAGGTAAGCTACTGATTTTTGTGTATTGGTTGTGTATCCTGCCACTATGCTGAAATCATTCACCACCTTTAGGAATTTTTTGATTCTTTTGAATCACTTATGCATAAAATTATATCATCTAGGCAGGCATGGTGGCACACACCTTTAATCCCAGCACTCAGGAGGCAGAGGTAGAAGGATTGTCATGGGTTTGAGGCCACCCTGAGACTACATAGTGAATTCCAGGTCAGCTTGAGCTACAGTGAGTTCCTACCTCAAAAATACAAACAAAAAAGAACATATCATAGACCTAATTAACTTCTTCCTTTCCAGTGTATATCCCTTTTATTTCTTTCCCTTGTCTTATTGCTTGAGCTAAGACTTCAAGTACTATGTTGAAAAGCAGTGGTGAAATTGGGCACCCCTGTCTTGTTTCCAATCTCAATGGAAATACTTCAAGTCTTTCCTCATTTAGTATAATCTGAGCCTTAGGTGCTTTACAGACCTTGTTAAGTTAAGATATGGTACTTCCATCCCTAGTCTCTTCATTGTTTTGATAATGAAGGGATATTGCATTTTGTCAAAGACCTTTTATGCATCTATTAAAATGAACATGTGGTTCTTTTGTTTATTTATGTGCTGTGTTACATTTATCGATTTCTGTATGTCGAAACCTCCCTGCATCTCTGGGATGAAACCTATTTGATTGAGGTGGCCAGTGCTGTTGATGTGTTCTTGATTCAGTTTGCAAAGATTTTGTTGCATCTAAATTTATCAGGGTTATCAGTCTATAATTTTCTTTTCTTGTTGAATCTCTGGCTGGTTTTGGCATTAGAGTAATGCTGGCTATATAGAAGGAGTTTGAAAGTGCTTCTTCTTTTTTAATAATGTAAAATAATTTGAGAAAATGGGTTTTAGTTCTTCAGTGAAGGCTTGGTAAAACTCTGCAGGGAATCCATCTGGGCCTGGAATTTGTTGTTGTTGTTATTTTTTAATCAAATTGAATGTAATAGGTTTAGGTAATTTATCTATTCTTGGTTTAATTTAAGTAAGTGGCATATGTCTAGAAATTTATCCATTTCTTCCAGATTTTCCAATTTTGTGGGATACAGGTTTTTTATATGTCCTGGTTATTTTCCCCATTTTATTGCTATTGTTTGTGACATCTCCATTTTTATTTCTAATCTTCTAAATTTGAGTCTTTATTTTTTTCTTTTCATCAATTTTGCCAGTGGCTTATTAATCTTGTTTATCTTTTTCAAAAAACCAGCTCCTTGTTTAGTCAGTTTTTAAATTGTTTTCTTAATTAATTAAGTAAGTAAGTCATTAATTTCTGCTCTAATCTCATTTCTTTTCATATGGAACTCTTAGATTTGGTTTGTCCTTGTTTTTCTAGCACTTTTAAGTCAATGGCTAAGTTATTAACTTAAGATTTCTCTATCTTTGTAATGTAGACATTTAGTGCTATAAACTTTCCTCTTAGGACTGCCTTCATTCTATCCCATAAGTTCTGGTATGTTGTGTTTTCATTATCATTCATTTCTAGAAATTTATAGATTTCCTTTTTTATTTCTTCAATGATCCATTCATTATTTAATAGCAAAGTGTTCAATCTCCAGGAGTTGGTATTTTTCCTGTTGTTTATATTGCTGATTTCTAACTTTTATTGCATGTGGTCAAATATAATGCAGGGAGTTATGGCAATTTTCCTGAATTTGTAAAGACATGCTTTGTGTTCTAATATATGTTCTATTTTAAAGAGAGTTCCATGAGCTACTGAGAACAATGTGTACTCTGTGGAATTAGGATGGGTTGTTCTATAGATGTCAGTTCAGTCCAACTGATCTATGGTGTTATTTAGCTCCATTATTTCTCTGTTAATTTTCTGCTTAGTTGATCTGTCCATTGATGTTAGTTGGGAATTAATGCTCCTAACTATAATTGTATTGCAATTTATTTCTGGATTGTTGTCCAGTAGAGTTTATCTTACAAAATTTGGTGCCCCTATGTTCATGCATATAAGTTTGATTATAATGTCCTCTTGTTGAATTCTCCCCTTAGTGAGTAAGAAGTGCCCTTCTTTCTCTTTGATTACTTTTGGTTTAAATCTGTTTTGTCAGATTTTAGCATAGCCACATGTGGTGGTTTGATTCAGGTGTCCCCCATAAACTTAGGTGTTCTGAATGCTAGGTTCCCAGCTGATGGAGATTTGGGAATTAATGCTTCCTGGAGGGAATGTATTGTTGGGGGCTGGCTTATGGGTGTTATAGCCAGTTTACCCTTGCCAGTGTTTGTCACACTGTCCTGTTGCTATTGTCCACCTTATGTTGGCCATGGGGTAATATCCACTCTCTGCTAATGCCTTCATTTTCCCTGCCATATGGAGTTTCCCCTTCGAGCCTATAAGCCAAAATAAACCTCTTTTTCCACAAGTTGCTCTTGGTTGGGTGATTTCTACCAGCAATGCAAACCTGACTATAACACTACACCTGTTTTTATTATTTGAATTTGCTTGAAAAGTCATTTTCTCTTCTTTTACTCTGAGGTGATGCCTATCCTTAATAGTAAGGTGCATTTCCTGTAGACAACAAGTGGATGGATCTATTTTTCTGATCCAGTCTGCTAACCTGTGTCTTTAGATTGGGGAGTTGAGTCCATTTACATTTAGAGTTATAATAGTAAGATTCACATTAGTCCTTGTCATGTTGAAGGTTTTGTGGAGTTTAGTACATTCTTGAGCTTTGTGAATTTCCATGTCTGTTCTAGTTTTGTTCATTGTTTTCTCCCCTCTTGTAACCTCTTGGGGTTGGATATTCCTTTCTTTAGTGTGGAGTATTCCCCTGCTGTATTCTCTGTGGGGCTGGCTTTGTGCTCACATATTCATAGAGCAAGCTTTTATCATGGAAAGATTTCCTTTCACCGTCTATTATGAAGGATTTTTTTCTGACTATAGTATTTTGGGTTGGATCCTTTAAGCATCTCTAGTCCTTCTGGCTTATAGTTTCTAGAGAAAAATCAGAGGTAATTCTGATGGGCTTGCTTTTGTGTATAATGAGCTGTTTTTTTCTCTTGCTGCTTTTAGTTCTTCTCTATCTATCTATCTGTCTTTCTATCTCTCCCTCTCGCTCTTTTCCTTATTCAAATCTTTAGCTATAAGGCGTTGTGGAGAGTTTCGTATTTGGGCCTGTCTGTTTGGTGTTCTGTGCACTTGTTGTATCTGGATGGGTCTCTCTTTTTGGGAATAGGAAATTTTTCTTGAATGGTTTTGTTAAAGGTGCTCTCCGTGTCCTTAGCCTGTATTTCTTCCCCTTCTTGTATGCCCATGACCTGGATATTTGGTCTTCTGAAGGTACCCCATAATTCCCTCATATTCTGTTTGCATGTGTTTTTTTTTTTGAACTTATCTTTAGATTCCCTGTAAATTTCTTCTGTTTTGTCTCCTAGATCTGATTTTTTGTCCTCCCCATGGTCTACTCTATTGGTAAGGCTTTCTATTGAGCCCCTTAAATAGGTTATTTCATTTTTGTTCTCCACTGTAGTTTTCTTCAGCATTTCCATCCCTTTCTGGAGTCTCATTTTCGGATCTGAATTTGACTTTCTTATTTCTTGGATTTTGTTCTTGTATTTGATCATGTCCTCATTAAACTTACTCCACTTATTTCTGAGTTTTTTTAATTGTTGACTCTCCTCCAAATCATTTATCTGTCTCTTAAGATCTTTTTGGTTTTCTTTGACTTTTGTCAAAGCGAGTACAAATAACTTTTCATTGTTGTTGGTTTGCTTCCATTTCAATTATGAGTTTGTTGAGTTGTTGATTCTCTTCAATATCATCTGTTATTTTGGTTATGACCTCATTAAATTTGCTTAGTATGCTTATCATGTTTTCATTTTGGGTTTCTGTATCTGGAGTATCCTGTGTGTTTTCATTGGAGGCTTTCATTATCAGACTAGGCATTCTTGATGGGGATCTCTTGGCTTGATGTCTTGCATTGTTTGTTTTGTGCTGGGGTTTGCCCATCTTTAGATAAACCTCTTGTTGTGTTGAAAGTGCAGTATTTGTACCTCTTGTGGCATTTGTTGCATAGTGTAGTCAGCTTTGATTAAGGAAGAGTGAGGAAATTGTCCCTCTGCTTGATTGGGCTGAGTCTACCAGGCAGGGCTGAGTGTGGCCCTAGCCTGCTTGGACTGTTCAGTCAGGGCTCTGTTCTCCCAGTGTATTTTACTGCTTGAGGATTTTGGAGTATGAGGTGCACTAGGACCCTGTGGGGCACAGGTCTGATGCCCCAGGCCTGACAGGAAGGTTGGTCTGCACTGAGGCAGTGTGGATGCATCCTACTCACAGCAACCACTGGACCTACAGCAACTGACCTCAGCTTGCAATCAGCTCCAGGACCCTGTGGGTGCCAGGTCTGAAGCCACAGGCTTGGAGGGATGAATGTTCCACTCTCCTGTGTTGATGCTCCAAATCGCAGTGGTGGTTGGACCCTGCAGGCCAGGAAAGAAAGTTCACCTGGCCTTAAATGTTCTACCCAACTTCCTCCCTTTCCTCACTCTTTTCCTCACAGACTGCTAACCTTGTGTGCTGCTTCTCCACCAACACTCACTCACTCATTCCCTCTTACACAGACCCCCTGTGCTACCTCTTCACTCCCTGTCTCGCAGAACTTGCCAGGGATCACTTTTTCTCTCCTCCCTTGAAGAACCCCATGCTGTCCCTCCACTTTCTCCAATCACCTGGCTGGCACTCAGTGATTACTAGCTCCCTCCCTTGCGCAGACCACAGCACCACCCTTCCCACTCCCACTTTCCTGTCTCCAGCAGAGGATCACTAGCTCCCCCACCCCTCACAGGCTGTTTGAAGCTCTCCCACTTTCTTCTGTTGCGAGACTCAGGGATTGTCCCACTCCAGCATGCCAGCAGGCTATGTTTCCAAGCCACTGCTGCTACTGCCTCTGGTTGGAGTGGAAACCACTTTGTCTGCGTGGTAGGGACTCTGCTACCCATTGTCCCTCTGCCAAATTCTTCCCTTACAGATTATCAAGAGACCTTGATTTAGGGGGAAAGAAGGGTACACTGTGCAGGATCTTGTCTCTCTATCCACCACCACCCCCCGCTTTGTTGGTGTGGCTGCTTCTATGCTATCTTAACTGGAAACTCACTCCACAAAATATTCTTATCATTGCAAAAATAAATAAATAAATAAAAGCAATTAGTCTATTTATACTTCACCAGAGTCCTTCTTTGAGAAAGCCTCCAACCTGTAAGACAAACTTCCTTGGAACCTAACAAAAAAACCAAAAGAGGAGAATTTAGAACAGGGACATATGCTATAGCAGTTTTATTCACTTAATTCTATCATTTCTTCAACCCAGTAGTTTAGCTCTCATCATCCCCTGCCCAAGTGTATATTAATAATGATTGCATTTACAATGATCCATCTATTTGATTACATGCCAATTTGTCTTATAAAACTATGAACTACTCCATGACAGAATTTTTGGTTTTTCCATACATGTTCAGTGGCATATTCCTTGAACACTCCCCAAATACTTGCTGACTGAATATGTTATGAGGCCAGCTCTGGTTACAAACGATCAGGAACAAACTGAAAAAAATAAAACCTCTGCCAGTACAGTGGTAATACCCTGCCTAAATACACAGAAGTGATTTATGATGCTTTGCCCCTATGATTTCTTCTGGTTCTTATTTTTTAATGAGGACACCACTTCAAAAGCATTCTTATGAGGCACAGCCCAAACAACTCCAGAAGGAGATGGTAAGCTCCTTGGATGAAAGCCAGCCCACACTAAATCCTGTATGTTCACAGTCATAGATCAAATCCAAAATCAACTGAGAGAGATACAAAACAAATTCAATGTTCTTCCCTCAACACTTTTCCATGAGTATATCCTACCTTTGGTGTGTAGCTTTCAGAGAAAACCCCTTGAGACTCAGAATGGAAAGTTCTAGTTGTAGGGAAGCTGATCAGCCTTCGTGAATAACTTGCAAATCCACATCAGACTTGAAAATATTAGTCTTCAAGTTAAAACAATTCTGTGAGCTTAAGAGATGGCTTGGCAGTTAAAGGCAAAGCCAGATGGCCCTGTTTCAATTCCCAGGTATCTATACTTTAGAACAAGACATACAAAGGGGCACATGTCTCTGGTATTCTTTGGCAGAGGCAAAAGGCCCTGATGTGCCCATTCTCTTTCTTTTTCTCTCTCATAAATAAAATATTTTTATAAAAATAACTTCTTCAATATTTATGAATACATTTTGTGGTAAATTTGTTGTTTGGCACAGTTGATGAATTGTTTTGTTATTTTATTTTGTTTCATCATGTTATGGGATGGTCAGTGACTCTCCTCCTTCTTTACTATGTATATGAAATTGCCAATCTATATTTAAAGTGGAAATAATCAAGACTAATGTATGTTATGGTAAGTAGCTCATCTTTGCTAAATGGAGAAGTAATAAAAGTGAAAATTAGAAACAGTGGGTAAATACAGACAGCCTAAGAGGTCAGAAGCTATGAGCTTCCAATACTAATCCATGAGTACCTATGAGCCAATTTTCACTGTTATCATCCCACTGTCATCTCTTACTCTTCCTTCCTCTACTTCTACTTTCTTTCTCAAAGACTACAAAACTACTTTTCTCTTTCTTTAAACCATGTTTTGCCACTTTTCAAAGTGGCAAACTCATTATAGGAATCCAACTATAAACCTAGACAGACAATTAATATAGTCTAAAGGAAATCATGCCCCTCCTGTATCCCCTCAGGACTGATCATTCTTGTGCCCAGGAGATGACTTCCAGTGCTAGAAGACGCATCTTTTTGCCTAAAAACAGTAAAACAGAAGAATCAGAGTGTTAACTCACTTTTGCATAGCTGTGATCACAATACCTCACAGGGAGTAAGGAAGTAAAGACCAATTTGGGAGTCATAATTTCAGAGAGTATCAGTCCATCATGGAATAAAGGCATAGTTCATGGCACTGGGAGTGTGTGGTAGAGGCTGTTCACATCATAGCAGACCACAAGGCAAAGAGCAAGACAGGAAGTGGGCAGGGGCAACATACTACCAAGCATCTTCCCAAGTAACCAAATTGCACCAATTAGCCCCATCTTCTAAACATCCCATAGCCTACCAAAATAGCACCAACAGCTGATGAACATACACTAATATGATCCTGTGGGGAATATTTCATATTCAAACCACAGCATTGTAACTCTGGCCCCTAAAGGCTCATGGCCATCTCATAATGAAAAGTGTATTTTTTAATATTTTATTTTTATTTATTTGAGAGAGAGAGAGAGAGAGAGAGAGAGAGATACAGAAATAGGCAGGGGAGAGAGAGAGAATGGGCACACCAAGACCTCCAACCTTGTAAATGAACTTCAGATGCATGTGCCCCTTGTGCATCTGGCTTACGTGGGTTCTGGGGAATAGAACTGAGGTCTTTTGGCTTTGCAGGCAAGCACTTTAACCACTAAACCATCTCTCCAGGCCCTGTTTTTTTAATTAATTATTTTTTAACATAAGTTGTAACGTGTGTCTCCTCTCCCAGTACCCATTTCCCTGTGGGCCTTCCTCAATAGTGTTATTGGTGTTCACTATAGGGTAATTAGGACCCCTGACTCTGGGGGAAGCTGTGCCTCTCAGGATGTTTCTACCCACCTTGTGGCTCCTACAATATTCCTGCTCCCTCTCTTGCAACCTTGACAGGTGTGTTTTCAGTTAGTGTTGATTTATCTGTAGCCTCTGTATTTCTTTTGTGATGTGTTTTGGTTCACCACAGTGTTTGTTGCATGTTTTGGGATGTAGGTGCCAGGCTAGTATTGGGTGCAATTCTCATGTCACTGCTATCTCTGAATTTTCTTCTGGACCCCAGTAGGTGTTGTGGAGGTGGCTCATTTCCTTACAAGTGTTCAGTTGTCTTTTCAAGTGTTGCTGGATTATGGATCTCCCCCAATATTCTCTGTCATCTATAAAATAAAGCAGATTCTCTGACCAAGGGTATGAGCTGTTTTGATTAAAGGGGTTATGCCTAGAAGAATCACCAAAATATTAACAGTTCCAACACTTTTCACAACTCCAAAGTACAAAGAAAGTTTGCTGAGACTCAAGATAATCTCCTATCTGTTCTTCCCTATAAGAAGAAAATATACTTTAATGCAGAGTAAACATTTTCCATTCCAAAAGGGAGAAAATGGGCCATGGAAAGGAGTTTGAGACCAAATCAAGACCAAAAGCCAGCAGGGAAAATATTAATTCTTGCAGTTCCATACCTAGCATTTAGTATGTGACAGTATCCTAGGTGCAATGGCTTGTCAAGTCCAACCCCAGTGGTATTACCAGTTTTTGCCCACACTGCCTCTCTCTTGGGCTTCCCCAATTGGTCTGTGAAGATTTCCTCAACAGGTGTCCCATATTCCTGACATCTTCATAATCCTGAGGTCCCCATTATGGCTTAGGCTTAACCCTCAAAACTATAAAACATACAATCAAGGTTCTCCACAGGAAAGCCAACCCTGTTACACAGTACCTGTGTTCATGAGCTATCGTAAAACACATGGTGAAAACCTCCTTAACTCTTCCATTCTACATGCCTACAAAACCTGCACTATATGACAATTTTAAGTACTACTGCCAGCTTGAACAATAACTAGGTCCCTTTCAACCATACATATGGTGGCCTATGAGGACCTGATCATCTGAACCTTGAAAAAGCACTTCCTTACACAGAAAGCCCTTTGTAAATGAGCACCCTGGAAATACCCTCTTTTCAGACATAAGTTTTTCAAATTAGTTTCCACTCTACCATGTGTGCAGTCTCAACGATTCCTGAAGTGCCCTCAAAGCTCGTTTCCAACTGCCTAAGTGCCAAGTGCTTGGTTTCTCTTTAATAAAACTAATCTCTATAACAACTGTGGCCAACTTGTGCACAATTTAAAATTATTGCCTTTTCTGTGAGACATCCATGTATTTCACATATTTCTGCTCTGCTTTCTCATTCCAATTCTCTGTGTAAACCTGGCTAAAAGCAGCCAACAATAACAATGCCACAGCTTGAATACTATGTTGACTTGAAATTTCCTTCACCCAGTTAATTAGTCCATTACTTTGTTATTTAGCCTAATTCAGATTTTTAGAACTCAAGAAAACTTAGACAAATTCCTTGCCAGAACTTAACATAAATGGCGCCTTGTCCAATTACTGACCCTATCCTCATTCCCACCTAAAACCTCATGAGTATAATTTTACTTTCTACATTTCTACTGACTTTCTGATCTTCCAAGTTCCCACCAGAATTTCCCATTAAATTCTATTTACAGTATTCTGGTCTTCTTTAACCCACATCTCCAAAGTTTCTCAAATTCCTTGAGCAAACCAGTTCCAAAGGCCTAAGAACCATATGGCCATATTTAGTCACAGTATCATTCAACTTCTTGGTGCCAATTTTCTTTCTGAGTTAATTATGCATCACCATGACCACAATGTCTTTTTTTATACAGTACATAGTTCCCAGTTCCTGTGAATGAGATTGACATGACGTGTATCTTCCACACAGGCTCCCAGAGCTCTCAGCAGGATTGAGCTATTTTTTTAGCATGGTAGAATGCTCTTGGCTTCTTTCACTCCCCTATCTCACACTCTCACTTCATTACTAACATTTACTTAGATTGTATGCTAGGGCTCTGTAGAGGACTAGAATCTGTAGAAGAAGTATATATTATAAAAGGGAGGCTGGAGAGATGGCTTATCAGTTAAACCCACTTGCTTGCAAAAAGCCTAATGATCCAGGTTTGATTCCCCTGAACCTATGTAAGCCAGATACACGAAGTGGCACATAAATCTGGATTTCATTTGCAATGGCAAGAAGCCCTGGTGTACCCATTCTCATTCATATTCTCTCCTCCCCACCCTCTAACCTTACAAATAAGTAAATAAAAATTTTAAAGCCAGGCATACTGGAGCACATCTTTAATGCCAGCACTCGGGAGGCAGAGGTAGGAGGACCATCATGAGTTCAAAGCTACCCTGAGACCACATAGTAAATTCCAGGTTAACCTAGACTATAGGGAGACCCTACCTCAAAAAAAATTTTTGATTGGGAAATTTATTAGATAGCTTTCACAGTAGGAGATGGGTAGTCCAACAGTGGTCATCTGTGCAGTGGAAAGGCTGAGAACTCCACAGCTGCTCAGCACATGAAGCTGGATATTCCAATCCAGTACCAACCACCTAGAAGAGTGCTGGAAAGTTGCTGCTGTTCAGCCCACAGCGGAACCCACAGAAGCTGAAGTCTGATGTCAGTGAAGGGCAGCAGCAGTAGCAGGAGAGACAGACACACTCACCAGCAAGAAGTAGAGAGGCAAGTAAGCAGCACCCTATGTCCTCAAACCTCTTCATATCTGGGCCACCTCGATTAGATGCCACCCACTTCAGAGTAGGTTCATCTTTCCTTGGTTAATACTGCCTGGAAATGCCTTCACAGACCTACTAGTGGCATGTCTCTTAGCTGAGTCCAGATCTAATCAAACTGGCAATCAAGATTCACCATCCCAGAGTACCCCCCAAATAAACTACTTCCTCTTAGATGCCATGATAGATGTCTTCTGCAATTGTTTCTCACCTATTTTTTTTAATTTTTTTTTGTTCATTTTTTATTTATTTATTTGAGAGCAACAGACATAGAGAGAAAGACAGATAGAGGGAGAGAGAGAGAATGGGCGCGCCAGGGCTTCCAGCCTCTGCAAACGAACTCCAGACGCGTGCGCCCCCTTGTGCATCTGGCTAACGTGGGACCTGGGGAACCGAGCCTCGAACCGGGGTCCTTAGGCTTCACAGGCAAGCGCTTAACCGCTAAGCCATCTCTCCAGCCCTCACCTATTTTTTAAGACATGGTCTCTCACTGAAACATGGAGCTCATTAATTTGGCTAAAGTAGCTAGGTAGAAAATCCTGGGGATCCTCCTGTCTGCCTCCCCACTGCTAATTGCTAACATACACCAGCATGCCCAGCACTTTTTCTTAGTAACAGAGATCCAAACTCAGGTCTTTATGCTTTTCCAGCAAGGACTTTAACCACAAGACCATCTCCCCAGCTTTCATTTTGAATTTTTGATCAGTATTGGTACTGTTAAGACTATGAGGATTTCTGAAGTTGCACTAAATGCATTTTGTATTATGACAAGATCATTAGCCCCTCGGGGCCAAGGGATGAATGCTATGCTTTGAACCTGGAATGTCTCCTACAGGCTTGTGTTTGAATTCTCAGTCACCAGCTGGTGGTCCTATTTTAAAGGTGCAGATCCTGTAGGAGGCAGGGCCTAGCTGGTGGAAGCAGCTCACTAGGGTTGAACCTTTGAAGGTCATACCCACTTCTGGTTCTAGTCTGTATCTTCTGTGTGGAGTTGCCACTGCATGCTCCCACTGCCACAGACCAAGCTGCTCCACTCTGCTTCTCCGCTATGATGGACTGAAACGCTCTGAAATGGTGAGCCAGAATCAATCTCTCCTTTCATAAGTTGCTTCTCTCATCATTTTTTCACAGCAATAAGAAAAGTAAATTAAACAAATAATGTCTTTGTGAACACTTTACTACTGGATGAGAAGCCTGATGGGCCTATGGCTAGGATAGTGAACAGCCCACAAGCACATGCTCCAGGCTCTTCTCAACTGAGCAGCACTTCCCATGCATCCCCACAAAGGTCACAGCTTAGACCCACCAAAACAATAGTACACTAAGTCCCAGAAATAGGCAACAAAAGGGTCCATGTAGAGAATTTAAAAATAACTCAAGGGCTGGAGAGATGGCTTAGCGGTTAAGCGCTTGCCTGTGAAGCCTAAGGACCCCGGTTCGAGGCTCGGTTCCCCAGGTCCCACGTTAGCCAGATGCACAAGGGGGCGCACGCATCTGGAGTTCGTTTGCAGAGGCTGGAAGCCCTGGTGCGCCCATTCTCTCTCTCTCCCTCTATCTGTCTTTCTCTCTGTGTCTGTTGCTCTCAAATAAATAAATAAATAAAAATAAAAATTAAAAATTAAAAAAAAATAACTCAAAACATTGGTCTGAGAGAGAAGCCCATTAATCTGTACAATTTACAAAACATAATAGTTTTTAAGTTGGTCTAATTTATGTTTTATTACTAAAATAAGCAATTCTAAGGATGGACAGTTGACATAGTGATTAAGGTGCTTGCCTGTGAAGCCAAAGGACCCAGGTTCAGCTCCCCAGTACCCACGTAAACCAGATGCACAAAGGGGCACATGCATCTGGAGTTCACTTGTAGTGCCTAGAGGCCCTGGGGAGCCCAATCTCTCTTTGTCTGTCTCTTTTCTCTTTATCTTTCTCTTTGCTTGCAAATAAATAAAATAAATTTTAAAGATAAGCAGTTCTAAACATAAGAAATATACATTTATGGGTTTGAAAGATGGCTTTGCATTTAAGACACTTGTCTGCATAGCCTAAGGACCCAGGTTTCATTCTTCAATACTCACATAAGCCAGATGCATATGGTGGCACATGAGCCTGGAGTTCATTTGCACTGGCTAGAGACCCTGGCACACCCATTCTCTCTTTCTCTCTCTCTTTCTCTCTCCCTTTCTCTCTATACACACACACACACACACACACACACACATATGCCACTTTCTCTCCCTCAAATAAATAAATAAAAATAGCTTTAAAAAGAGATAAGGGCTGGAGAGATGGATTAGCAGTTAAAGCATTTGCCTGTGAAGCCTAAGAACCCATTTTCAGCTCCCCAGGTCCCAGGTCCCATGTAAGCCAGATGCAGAAGATGATACAAGCACAAAGATCATGCATGCATACTAGGTGGCACAAGTGTCTGGAGTTCAATTGCAGTGGTTAGAGGCCCTGGCACACCAATATATTCTCTCCCTCTCTCATAAAAAAAGTTTAAAAAAAAAAACAGATATTTACTACCTAACCAAATTCATTTGTTGGCCTAGTTTATAGGCAATTGCCATGGTTACAGTTGAGTTGTGAGTGTTCATGTTTTTACATGTTCATGTACATGCCGGTACATATATGCATGTGGAGGACACAAGATAACCTCAGATATCATTCCTTAGGAATACTTTTACTTTTAAATTTTCTTTTTATTTTTGATGTGTAGGTATGTGTAGAGCACATATGCATGTGATGTACATATGTGATGTGCCCTGTGTGCAATGTATGTACATGTGTGTGCAGATGATATGCCCAGAGTACATATGTGTGGAAGCCAGAGGAAAACTTTTTATTAGTGTCCTCATCTTTCACTCATCTGCCTGTTTCTTTGTGACAGAATCCCTCCTCAACCTGGAGCTGCTTTTTTCACCATTTTTTGGTCAGCAAGCTCCAGTGACTTTCAGGTCTCTACCCCACTGAATGACTATGGATGTAGACACATATGGCCACATCCAGCTATTTATGTGGGTGCTAGGGAATTAAACTCAGGAGGCTTCAAACCTAGCCCTCTCAGGTCCTCATATTTGTACAGTAAGCGCTCCTAACCACTGAACCACCTCTCTAGCCCTGACCATTTTTGTTGTTATTATTGTTGTTGCTGTTTTTCCTTTTTATTGATGGCTTCCATACTTACAGACAATAAGCCATGATAATTCTTTCCCCTCCCCCACTTTCCCATTCACAAATATATACTTTATCATATCCCCTCCCTCTCTCCATTAGTGTCTCTTTTATTTTGATGTCATCATCTTTTCCTCCTATCATGATGGTCTTGTGTAGGTATTGCTAGGCACTGAAAGGTCATGGATATCAAAGCCAATTTCTGTCTGCATTATAAACAGTCCTACTCTTCCCTCAGCTCTTACATTCCTTCTACCAGCTCTTACACAGTGGACCTTAAGCCTTGGAAGGTGTGATAAAGATATTTCAGTGGTGGATATTCCTCCATCACATCTTCTCAGCACCATGGTACCTTTTTTATCATCCACGTGGTCACCGCCATCTGAAAAGAGAAGCTTCTGTAACCAAAAGTGAGAGTATTGTTAATTTATGGGTATGAACATTAAGTAAAGTGCTTGCAGGACAGTTTGGTGAACATAATATATGCATTTATCCAGAGAACAGTAGACATTACATTACTAATGCTCATGACCTCCCCCACCATGGGGTTTGGTTAGGTTTTCAGTACCAGGCATGTATTCCCTCCCATAGAATGGGTCTCTAGTCCAATTAGAGAGCAGTTGGTTTCCCCTATAATAGGCAGGCCACTATTGCACCCATTGGCTCATTTGGCCTGGCTGGCCAAACTTGAGGCTTCCAGTGTCCGCTGTTTTCACCACTGATGGCTTCTGTCTCCCATAAGGCTACATGCAGTACAGCTTTTTACATATTTCTGTTAGCTGGTCTACTGGGAGAAGGTTTTCAGCTCAGACCCAGTTTGATTTCTCAGTGACCTTGCAGCCCAGGTATGTGGAATCATCAGCAGTAGAGCCTTATTATCTATTCCTATTGGGAAACCAAGAGCCTTGGCAATAGCCTGTAATGTTTTGGTAGCATCAGGGACCTCCCTGGCCAACAACACACTGGAAGATAACCCATACCTGGCACTGAAATTTTTCTAGTAGCAATATATGGCTTCTGTGTGTGCCATTATCCAAAAAAGTAGGTTATCATGTGGCCTGATCACAATATCCTGAATTTTGATTAACCCACCCTCCACATTCTTGTTACTCAATCTCGTCCCCTGACCCCATTTAGGCCATTCCATCTGCAATAATCTGTTCTTCTACTTACATATATACAGTACCATCCCCTTAAGTCCACCCCTCTTCTCCCTCCCTTATAGCCCTTTTCAAGCTTCCTGGCCTCTGCTACCAATTTTTACTCAAACTCACACACAAGTCTGAACATTTGTAATTATGATCTACATATGAGAGAGAACATGTCGGGTTTGGCTTTCTGGGCCTAAGTTACCTCACTTAGGATAGTCCTTTCCAGATCTATCCATTTCCCTAAAAATTTCATAATTTCATTTTTCTTTACTGCTGAATAGAACTCCATTGTGTAAACACCACATCTTTAGTAACCATTCATCTATTGAGGGACATCTAGGCTGGTTACATTTCCTAGCTATTATGATAGAGCAGCAATAAACATTGTGCAAGTATCTCTAAGGTAGTGAGAAGAGTCTTCAGTATATAGGCCTAGGAGTGCTATAGCTGTTTCATACAGTAAGTCTATTTTTAGCTGTCTCAGAAACCTCCACACTGATTTCCATAATGGCTGGACCAGACTATATTCCCACCAACAGAGTAGAAATGTTCCCCTTTTTCCACATCCTCACCAACATTTATTGTCATTGGTTTTCTTGGTAGTAGCTATTCTGATAGGAGTGAAATGGAATCTCAAAGTAGTTTTAATTTGCATTTTCCTAATGGCTAAGGATGTAGGACACTTTTTTAGATGTTTGTATGTTTTCTGTTTATCTTCTTTTTAGAATTCTCTATTTAGTTCTATAGTCCATTTTTAATTGGGTTGCTTGATTTATTTATAGTTTTTTGAGTTCTTTGTATATTCTTGATATTAATCCTCTGTCAGATGTATAGCTGGCAAAGATTTTCCTGTTCTGTAGGTTGGGTCCTTTCTCCATTCACAGTGTCAAAAAAAATCTTTGTAATTTCATGAGATGCAAGTGGTTCCATTTCCGGAGCAACTGGGGTTATATTCAGAAAGTGATTGTCTATGCCAATATGTTGAAGGGTATCTGCTACTTTTTCCTTTACCAGTTTCAGAGTTTCAGGTCTGATATTAAGGCCCCTGATTCATTTGGACTTGACTCTTGTGCATGGAGAAAGACAAGGATCTATTCTCATCTTTCTACATATAGATATCCAGTTTTCCCAGCAACACTTGTTGAAGAGGCTGTCTTTTCTCCAATGATTTTTTGATGGCGGTCGTTTTTGTCAAATATCAGATGGCTGTAGCTGCCTGGATTAATATCTGGGTCTTCTATTCTGTTCCACGGATCTATGTGTCTGTCTTTGTGCCAGTACCATCCTGTTTTTGTTACTATGGCTTTGTAATATAGCTTAAAGTTGGGCATGATGATACCGCCAGCTTTATTTTGGTTGTTTAAAATTGTTTTTGTTATTTGAGGCTTTTTGTGCTTCCAAACGAATTTTAGGATTGTTTTTCCTATTTCCATGAAGAATGCCATTGGAATTTTAATGGGTATTGCATTAAATGTTTAGATTGTTTTCGGTAAGATTGAAATTTTCAGAATATTGATTCTTCCAATCCAGAGCACTCCATTTCCTAGTGTCTTCTGCAAATTTTTGCTTGAGTATTTTAAAGTTTTCATTGTAGAGATTCTTTACTTCCTTGGTTAGATTTATTCCAAGGAAACTTTGTTGTTTGTTTGTTTTGTTTTGTTTTGTTTTTTTAGACATTTGTGAATGGGAGTGATTACCAGATTTCATTCTCTGCATGTTTGTTGTTAGTGTATAGAAAAACTACTGGTTTCTGTGTATTTATTTATTTTGTATCCTGCTACATTGCTAAAAATGTTTATCAGCTCCAACAGTTTGCTGGTAGAGTCTTTAAGGTCCTTTATGTATAGAATCATACCATCTGCAAATAATGAGAATTTTATTTCGTCCTTTGCAGTGTTTATCTCTTTGGTAAGTGTCCTTTGCCTTACTGCTATGGCTAAGATTTCCAATACTATATTAAATAAGAGTGGGGACAGTCTTGTTCCTGATTTTAGTGGAAAAGCTTCAAGTTTTTCCCCATTTAGCATTATATTAACTGTAGGTTTGTCATAAATAGCTTTTATTATGTTGAGATATGTTCCTTCCATTCCCAGTTTCTGTAGAACTTTTACCAGGAAGGAATATTGGATTTTTTCAAATGCCTTTTCTACATCTATTGAGATGATCATGTGATTTTTGTCCTTTAGCCCCATTATATCATGTATTACATTACATTTACGTAGTGTATTTCATCTAGCAATATGATCCCTGCATCTCTGGGATGAAACCTACTAGGTTGGGATGAATTATTTTTTTGAAATATTCATGTATTCTGTTTGCCAGTATTTGAGAATTTTTGCAGATATGTTCATGAGGGAGATTGGTCTGTAATTTTCTTTTCATTTCTTTTTTTTTTTTTTTTTTTTTTTTTTTTTTTTTTTTTTTTGTTCTATCTTTGTCTGGATTTGGTATCAGGCTGATACCAGGTATGATGCTGGCTTTGTAGGACAGCATTTTGGACACTTTGGTAGCATTATTTTTTTATTCTTGTTTATAGAAAACTTTGAGAAGCAGTGGTGTTAGTTCTTCCATGAAGGTCGGGTAAAATTCACCAGTGAATCCATCTGGGCCTGGACTGATTTTAGTTGGGAGACGTTTATAACTGCTTGTGTCTCTGTACTTATTATAGGTCTATTTAAATGAGTTATTTCATCTTGATTTAATTTTAGTAGGTCATATGAATCAAGGAAATCATCCATTTCTTTCAGATTTTCAAACTTAGAGGCATGTATATTCTTAAAGTATGTCCTTATGATTTTCTACATTTCTTTGGAATCTGTTGTAATGGTGCCCTTTTTATCTCTAATTTTATTAATTTTTTTCTCTTTTCTCTTGCTTCTGGTTACATTTGCTAAGGGTTTATCAATCTTGTTTATCCATTCAAAGAATCCACTCATTGCTTCAGTAATTCATTGGAATCTTGGGAGGGGGGAATTCTATTTCATTAATTTCTGCCCTTATCTGTTATTTTACTCCATCTACTGATTTTTGGTTTGCCTGTTCTTCTTTTCCCAAGGCCTTAAGGTGAAGCATTAAGTTGTTTTCTTGCAACCTTTCTAATTTCTTAATATAGGCACCTAAAGCTATAAATTTCCCTCTTAGGACTGCCTTCATTGTGTCCCAAAGGTTTTTGTATGTTGTATTATCATTATTATTTGACTCTATGAATTTTCTGATTTCCTTCTTGATTTCTTCATCAACCCATTCGTCATTTAGTAGTGTATTGTTTAGTTTCCATGATTTTGTGTAAGCTCTAGAGTTTTCTTGCTATTGATTTGTAGTTTGATCCCATTGTGATTAGATAGAGTGCAAGGAATAATTTCAATTTCCTGTATTTGTTAAGATTTTATTTGTGTTCTAATATATGATCTATTTTTAGAGAATGTTCCATGTGCTGCTGAAAATAATGTGTATTCTGCAACATTTGGATGAAATGTCCTATATATATATCTGTTAGGTCCATTTGTTCTATGACCTCATTTAATCCAGATGCACCTCTGTTAATTTTTTGCTGGGATGCTCTGTCAATTTATGAGAGTGGGGTGTTGAAGTCACCCACTACAACTGTGTTTGGCATTATCTGTGACATTATTTCTAATACTGTTTGTTCGATGAAATTAGGAGCCCCCATGTTAGGTGTATATATGTTTAGGATTACAATGTCCTCCTGTTGGAGTATTTCTTTAATCAATATAAAGTGACCTTCCTTATCTTGCTCTGAAGTCTACCCTGTCAGATATTAGGACAGTGACCACTGCTTGTTTTCTAGTCCCATTTGCTTGAAACAACATTTCCCTACCTTTCACCCTGAGATAGTGTCCCTTCTTTGTAGAAAGGTGAGTTTTTTGGAGGCAACAAACTGAAGGATCCTGCTGTTTAACCC
The DNA here is from genome assembly GCF_020740685.1 of Jaculus jaculus. Lineage (NCBI taxonomy): Eukaryota > Metazoa > Chordata > Mammalia > Rodentia > Dipodidae > Jaculus > Jaculus jaculus. Next base: position 74,338,134 of record NC_059113.1, read on the forward strand.
AGTCTGTTAATCTATGTCTTTTGCTTTCAGTATTGAGGCTGTTGATATTAAGAGTTATTATTGAAAGGGGAATATTTATTTTTGCCATTTTTCTTGTTTTGTAGTTCTTCTGGTTTTACCTTTGCTCTTGTGTAGTAACTATTATTTGAGTATTTCTTGGGGTTTTTTTTCCAGGTTCCTTAGATGTGTGCTTTTCTTTCTCCTCAGAATGGAGGATCCTGTCAAGTATTTTCTATAGAGATGGTTTTGTCTTCAAATATTCCTTTAGGATGCTTTTGTTGTGGAATGTTCTTATTTCTCACTCTATTTGAATGGATATCTTTGCAGAATAAAGTAACCTTGCTTGAAAGTTGTTATCTTTCAGTACTTGGAATACATCATTTTAAGCCCTTCTGGATTTTAAAGTTTGTGCTGAGTAATCTGTTGTGATCCTCATGGGCTTGCCTTTGTATATGTGTTTTATTTTTTAATTCCTTTGTTTTCTTCTTTGATTCCTTTGAGCTCTTCTTTGATTTCTTTGAGTATAGATAAAATCATTTTTTGAAATCTTTATCAGGCATTTCATCTAAAGCAATCTCGTTGAAGGGATATGTGTGTGTGTGTGTGTGTGTGTGTGTGTGTGTGTGTGTGTGTGTGTATGCATGTATGTATATAAATTTTGGTGGGATTGTATTGTCTTGATTATTTAGTGTTTCTTGTATTATAATATAGTCATTTTTGCATCCTGAGTTGATTTGATGCTTGGCTTTTCTAATTATCTGCAGTGTTCTTAGATGTGTAAATCCAATTTACATACCTTCAGAGTAGGAGTTTAAGGTGCCAACTGTAGCTCTTCTTCTCCAATCACAGAAGTAATTCTAGGTGCTGAGTTTGCCTACTATTCAAGTATTCTACTGGGCTGGGTGGTGCAATTTACTGGAAAATTCTAAAATTCAGCTGAGCAATGTATATATTCAATAAAAACCAGCGCAGAGTATGCAAGTATGGATATTAAAACAAACAGATAACCTTACAAAGCCACAATCTCTAAGGGCGTGTATTGCTCTACACCCTTAATCCTGTCAGCTGGAAAGTTGAGATTTCTGTTCTGAAATGTGTTCTAGGTCAGCCTGGGTCTGAATCAGACCCTGCCCCAATAATAATAGAAGAAAAAGACAAAGGCCCTATGAATCTAAAAGCATCAAAAGCAACAATAGCCAATCACAAAATATAGTTTAATTGAGAATGGTAAAGCCAACCAAGAACATGTAAGCAATAACCTGCCCTGACATGGATAGAGAGATTAGCACTTCCAGCACAGCCTATGTGCCTGCTTTTTTGTCAGTTAGCCTCATTACCTTTTGGGGTGGCTTCCAATGTCACCAATACTGAGGACCCACCTTGATCCCTCCATATTGTGCTGTGGAGCTGGTGTTCTTGTCAGCAGTGCTGGATGCCCTGCCTCAATGGGATGAATGCTTTCTCAGGAGGATCGAGTTCTGACAGTTGGAGAATGGGAGAGTGTAGGAAGCATGGAGTTGTACTGGAACTGCTCAGCTGGTCCCACCTGTGTCCTGTTCAGCAGCTCCTCAGCTGGTCTCTGCTGTCGTCCCTTAAGGTTTCTTGACTTTTCAAGGAGGGTGATGAGGTTGGAAAATCCTCTTGCTTGATCTCAACTCCTGCAGCTCAGTACTGGTGCCAGGCCTGCTGGGTGTTGTTGTTTTTGAGACCAGTGTCTCTCATTGGTCTACTGCTAATCAAGCAGGCTAGACTGGCTAACCAGTGATCCCCAGGGATCCACCTATCTTTGCCTCCAAAGTTCTGAGATTTCAAGTATACACCATCACACTTAGCTTTCTAAAGTGTGTGTGTGTGTGTGTGTGTGTGTGTGTGTGTGTGTGTGTGTGTGTCTGTCTGTCTGTCTGTCTGTCTGTCTGTCTCTGTGTAATATAGTGTGATGTAGTGTATGCACATGATGTGCCCATGCTTCTCCCTGTGCACCTTCAGTACTGACCAGTGGAGAACATCAGGTGCCCCCTTCATAGCTTTTTCCACTCTTTCTTACTTAAGCTAAAGGCTTGAACTGATTTGTTCCAGAGCATGTCATTTTGGGGAGTTTTGAGGTTTTGGGGTGTTTTTTTTTTTGTTTGTTTGTTTGTTTGTTTTGTTTTTTTGAGGTAGGGTCTCACTCTAGCTCAGGCTAACCTGGAATTCACTATGTCGTCTCAGTGTGGCCTTGAATTCATGGAGATCCTCCTACCTTTGCATCCCAAATGCTGGGATTAAAGGCGTACCCAGTGAAGTGTTTTTTTCTTTTTTGTTTTTATTGTTGTTTTTAATCCTGGTGATTTTCCCATTTTAGCTCCCCACAGGACTGGGTTACAGATAGGCATGGCCACAATCAGCTATTCATGTGGGTTCTAGGAATCAAACCTAAGCAGTCTTTTAGGCCTCCTCAGGCCCTCATGCTTGCACAGAAAGTGTATTTAACCACTGATCCATCTCTCCAGGCCCACACCCAATATATATAATTTTTTTATTATTAAGCACATACTTTGTATGAATACATCATGTGTTGGTACTATCCTTTCCCTACTCTCTGCCCCCATTCTTCTGGGGTCTCTTCCCAGTGGGGTTTCTGGTATTCCCCATGGGGTTGTAGGTTATGCTTTGTGGGAACAGCAATCAGTTATTGGGTATGACATCCCAACATGTGGCTCTTACAGTCTTTCCACCAGCTCTTATGCAAAATTCACTGAGCTTTTGTGGATATGTTGTAAGTCTACTTTAGTGATGAGCTCTCAGGAACCTCTAGATCTCTGCTTTGGTGTGTGTTGAATATCCTTGGCATCTGTCTCCTTCACCCTGGCAATGATTTCCAGGCTCACCATGGAAGCAGCACTCTTGCTTGTCTACCCAATTGCTCTGTGGTTTTGCCTGGGCTTTGACTGAGATAAGTGGGGTAGTTTATGTCCTTGGGTTTTGCTACCTTCTGAAAAAGAAAAACAAGATTCTCCAGTGAAGAGTGATATTAGCATAGATTTAAGGGGATATGCATCATTAATTCAGACAGGTTTTGATGGGTGTAACCTCACTTTTGGCCACAAACTCGTGGGAACTTCTCACTGGAGACCATAATCTTGGTCTCCGTAGGATTCTGACTCTTCCAGTTCCAGCTATGGGTTCCTTTCCACTGACTGGATCTCTTAGCCAATCAGAAAGCCATTGGTTACCCACCAAGGCTGTGTGCCACCATTGCACAGGTGTGTACTTCTTCTCAGGCTGGTTGATTCCGAGTAGCTTAGACCCTTGCTTGTCCGCATTATTGTTGGCCACTTTCCCTCAGTAACTCATGTAGCACTTTCCAGCACTAGATGGGCTGTCTGGAGACTGGCTTTCTTCTGGATTCCAACCAGGTCACTCCATGTTCTATGTCCACAGCACATGGTATCTTCAGCAATAGGGTCTTACCTTTTACCTCAGGTGGGTAATCAAGGGCTTTGACAGAAGCTTGTCTTGCTTTAGGGAACTTGTAGGTCTCTGAACAAAGCTCATTGTGGGTAGAATTAATTTCTGGTACTGGGAGTTACAGGTCAGAGCCAAAATTTTTGAGGTTAGGCTTCACCTCACCTTCTCCAGGACCCTTCTATTCATATGCTCCCCTATACTTCAGTTGAGGGTTAAATCTTTAGTCTGCCTTCAAGAAGAAAGGTTTCAATGATACCAATTCATTTGGGGTTTAGTTTTGTAGATATTTTTCCGTCCCATTTGTCCAATGATGGGTACCTGGGTTGATCTAGCTCTTAGCTTTTGTGAATTGAGCAACTATAATATGGTTGATCAAATATCTCTGTAGTGAAGGGTGGAACATTCAGGGTAAATGCCCACTAAGGTAATAAATGGGTCTGCTGGTAGTTCTATATTCATCTTTTTTCAGAAATCTCCATATTGTGTATTTGTCCTTTGCTTATAGAAAAGCTACTGATTTTGTGTGTTAATTTTGTATCCTACCACTTTGCTGAAAGAATTTATCACCTTTAGAAATTTTGAGATGAAGACTTTCAGGTCACTTATGTATAGAATCATGTCATCTGCAAATATTGACTTCTTTCTTTCCAGTTTGTATCCCTTTAATTTCTTTCTCCTGCCTTACTGTTTGGGCAAGGACTTCTAGTACTGTATTGAAGAGCAGTGGTGAGGGTGGGCACTCCTGTCTTGTTCCTGATCTCAATAGGAACTCTTTGAGTCCCTGCTATGTATTATGTTATATATTATTTGGGCTTTAGGTGGTTTGGCCTTTATTGTGCTGAGATATAAACCATCCATGCCTATTCTCTTCAGTGTCTTGATCATGAGGTGGTATTATATTTTATCAAAGGCATTCTCAGCATCTATAGTGATGATCATGTGGTTCTCATGATTATGTTTATTTATATACTGTATAGGTTGACTGACTTCCATATATTGAACCATCCCTGCATCCCTGTTATGAATCCTGCTTGATCAAGGTGGATAATGCTTTGGTTGTATTGTTGAATTCAGTTTGTGAGGATTTTGTTTAGGATCTTTGCACCTAAGTTGATCAGGAATATAGCTCATATTTTTTTTTTGCTTTTATTGTTGTCTCTTTGTCTGGTTTTGGTATTAGGGTGATGCTAGCTTCATAAAAGGAGTTGGGGAGCATTCCCTGTTCTCCAGTAATGTGAAACAGTTTGAGAAAATTTGGTTTCTGTTTACAATGAAGGTTTGATAGAATTTGGCTGAGAAGCCATCTAGGCCTAGACTTTGTTTGTTTGTTTGTTTCCTCATTCTACCCCAGGCTGACCTGGGTGGGTGGCCTTGAACTCATGGTGATCCTCTTACCTCTGCCTCCCAAGTGCTGGGATTAAAGGTATGCACCACCATGCCCAGCTAGGGTACGTTGTAGATTACCTTTTCAATCTTTTTTTTTTTTTTTTTTTTTTTGGCTATTCAAGGTAGGATTTCACTCTACCTCAGGCTGACCTGGAATTCACTATGTAGTCTCAGGGTGGCCTTGAACTCAAGGCAATCCTCCTATTCCTGCCTCCCAAGTGATATTAAAGGTATGCACCACCACACCTGGTTTACCTTTTCAATATTGATGGATGTGATAGGTTTGTTAAGGGGATTAATCAGCTCTGAGTTTAGTTTTTGTTTTTGTTTTTGTTTTGTTTTTTTACTTATTTGAAAGTGACAGAGAGAGAAGGAGGCAGATAGAGAGAGAGAATGAGCACACCAGGGCCTCCAGCCACTGCAAACGAACTCCAGATGCGTCCACCCCTTTATGCAACTGGCTAACGTGAGTCCTAGGGAATTGAGCCTCAAATCGGGGTCCTTAGGCTTCACAGGCGAGCGTTTAACCACTAAGCCATCTCTCCAGCCCCTGAGTTTAGTTTTAATAGGTGGTATGTGTCTAGGACTTCATTCATTTCTTCAAGATTAACCAATTTTGTGGAATAGAGGTATTGGAAGTATATCTTGAAGATTCTTACAATTTCATCGATGCCTGTTGTGATCTCTCCCTTTGCATTTGTGATTTTGTTAATTTGAGAATTCTTTTTCATTTGATCAAATTGGCCAAGAGTTTATCAGCCTTTTTTTTCACAGAAACAAGTCTTTGTTTCATCAATTCTATTAATTGTTTTCTTAGTTTCTAATTCATTAATTTCTGCTCTGATCTTGATTATTTATTTCCATCTGGAGTTCCTAGGATTGGATTTTTCTTGTTTTTCCAATGCTTTTAGGTGGATTAGGTTATTAATTTGAGATCTTTCTCTGTATTTTTTATGACACCTTTTAGCAATATGAGTTTTCCCCTTAGGACTGCCTTCATTGTTTCCCATAAGTTTTGGTAAGTTGTGTTTTCATTATCATTCAATTCTAGAAATTTTATGAGATTTTTTTATTTCTTACACAACCTACTTATTGTTTAAAAGTGTGTTCTAGGTGCTGGTGGAATTACTGATGTGTCTCTTGTTATTTTCTAGCTTTAAAGCATGTGATCTGATATAATGCAGGAAATTACTTCAGTTTTCCTGAATTTATAGAGGCATGCTTTATGGCCTAATATATGATCTATTTTGGAGAAGGTTCCCTGGGCTGCTCAGAAGAATTTGTATTCTGTAGTACTGGGGTGGAATGTTTTATAGCTGTACATTGGGTCTAGTTAAACTATGGTGTTGTTGAGCTCTGTTATTTCCTTATTGGTTTTCTGTTTCAATGATCTATTAATAATAGTGGAGTATTGAAGTACCCAGCTTTGATGGTGTTGCTATTTCTGTTTTGTTTTTGTTTTATAAACTGTGGTGAACCTATGCTTAGTGCACATAGATTTATGATTGTCATGTCCTCTTGTTGGATTGTTCCCTTGATGAGTAAGAAATGGACTTCTTTGTATTTTTTGATTACTTTTGGTTTGAAGTCTCTTTTATCAATTATTACAACACCTCTTTATTCTTATTTGAATTTTCTTGGAATATTATTTTTCCATTCTTTCACACTGAGGAGATGTCTTTCTTTAGTGGTGAGGTGGGTTTCTTGAAGACAGCAGATAGAAGGGTCAATTTTTGTGATCCACCATGTTAACTTGTGCTTTTTCATGGGTGAGGTAAGACTGTTAATATTTAAGGTTATAACTGTGAGATTCAATTTATTCCCTGCCATGGTGGGGTTCTTTGTGGGGATTATGTACTTTTTTGAGCCTGCTATAGTTTTGGTTATTGAGATCTTCTTCTTGTAGGCTCTTGAGATAGGTAGTTTGATTCTTCTATGTGGAGTATTCCCTGAAGTATTGTATGTAGGTTTGGCTTTGTGTTCATATAATCATAGAGCTGACTTTTATGATGGAAAGTTTTCCTTTCACCATCTATTATGAGGGATACTTTTGCTGCATACAGTAGTCTGGGTTGGAAGCCATAGATTTTTAGATTTTGAAGTGCTCCATTCCAGGCCCTTCTGGCTTTCATGGTTTCCAATAAGAAATCTGATGTAATTCTAATGAGGTTGCCTTTGTAGGTAGTGAGTTACTTCACTCTTGCTGCTCTTTGCATACTCTATCTTCATTATTAAGAGTTTTAAAGCCGGGCATGGTGGCATATGCCTTTAATCCCAGCACGCGGGAGGCAGAGGTAGGAAGATTGCCATGAGTTTGAGGCCACCCCAAGACTACATAGTGAAATCTAGGTCAGCCTGGGCCAGAGTGAGACCCTACCTCAAAAAAAAAAAAAGATTTTTAATATTATTTGCCTTGAAGAGTTTCTTCTTTGGTCCTGTCTGGTGATCTCTGGGTTTCTCATATGTGGATGGGCATCTCTTTTGAGCGATTGGGAAAATTTTCTTCAAGAATTTTGTTGAATATGTTCTTGATGCCTCTGGGCTGAATGTGTTCTCTGATAGACCCATGATCTGGACATCTGGTCATTTTAGAGCATCCCACACCTCTCTTTCATTCTTATCACATGATATTTTAACTTAGCAAAGTTTTTGGATTCCTGATTAATATTTCTGGTATTTTCTTCCAGCTCATATGTTCTGTCCTTCACATGAGTGACTCTGTTAGTTAGGGGTTCTAGAGAGGTTTTTCAAAGCTCTATTTGATTTTTGCTTTCTGGTATGTGTGTGCATGTGTGCATGTTTGCATCATGTCCATCTATTTTCTGAGGTACTGTTTTAGTTTGAGGTCTGATTTTCTTGATGCTTCCTGGAATTTATTCTTGCATTTGATCATGTCATCATTAAACTTAATCAGCTGGTTATTGAGATCCTCTATTTGTTGACTCACCTTCAATTCATTTATCCTCTTTTGAGGACTCAGTGTTTTGTTTTGTTTTGTTTTGTTTTGTTTTGTTTTGTTTTGTTTTGTTTCAATCAAGTTAAGCCTAGTGACAAAAGCTGTGCACTCTGACACAATTCTGCTCAATTTCATTTATGTGATTGTTAGGTTGTCTTTTTTTATCATTTTATTCCAGTTCATCAATTAGCTTGGTCAGGGTCACATAGCTTGCTTTATTTTCATTTTGGCATTCAATTTGTTGTTTTTTTCTATGTTTTCATTTGAAGCTTCAGTTGTGGGACTAGGCATCCTTAGTGGAGAGCTCTCAGTTTTCTGACTTTTGTTATTTTATTTATTTATTTAGTTAGTTAGTTATTGCATTGTGGTCTACTCATCTTGGGGTAAAAGTCTTAATTTACTAAGGACAAAGCAAATATTTGTCCTTGTAAGAACTTCAGTGAGTGTTCTATTTTAAACATGGATGTGATTGGAGTAGGATGGGGTTATAACCACAGATGTGCAGATTGTGGGGATTGCAAGTGCAACCAGGAGAACTAGAGAGGGTGGGAAATTGGGAGCCCATGCCTACTCACCCCACTTGCCCTGGGGGTTGGTGTACCAGGAGCCAGGAAGCTGGGGAGTTGGAGCAAAAGCCCAGCTCCCACAGTGGTCCATGCAACCTCAGGCTCAGGGGATTAAGAAGTTGGGGACCCAAGAGCTGGTCAATCAGAAAGCCATAGCAAAAGGCCTGCTTCAGCACAGGCACATAGGGTCCAGGCTACCCCACACCAGCAGAACAGGTACAGGGGCCAAGAAACTGGGAGGTGGGGAACTAACTGGGAGCTCTGGCCTACTTACTCAGTGCATGCACCCTCAGAGTTAAGGACCCAGGGGCTCACCAATCAGGAAACTAAAGCAAAAGGCCTGCTTCTGCAGCACACTTATAGGATCCAGGCCACCCCAAGGCAGCAGCAGGGATACTGGGGCCAGGGAACTAGGATGTGGGGAACCAACCAGGAGCTCCCAGCACAGGAGATATGGGAGTTCCAGCTTTTGATTTTTTAAATGTGGGCTCAAATTCATGTCTTTACTTATCTGACTGAGCCATCTACCCAGCTAATTTGAGTTTTAATACTGTGCATGCACTCTCTAGATAAACATGTTTGTTACTTTAAAACATTATATTCTACATGGAACTGAATTGAGAGAAATCCCAGACACAAAGACAACCCCAATACATCTTGTCACAACAACACATGTTCTTTTCACGCTCTCTTGTGGTCTTCATGGGGAGCTGTGGGAGCTCACTTTCCAGCCTTTGTGTATGCTTATGTGACTATGCACGTTCTTGTGTTTATATGATAGATTCAAGTAAACAGTGATCACATGAAGAAACAAATCTCAAGTTCCTTCAGTTCTGCCATCCTACATAACCACAAGGATTTTTGATTTGCATTTAAAATCTAAATTAGGGAGGGCCAGAGAGATGGTTCAGCAGTTAAAGGCACTTGCTTGCAAAATCTGACAGCCCGGGTTTGATTTGCCAGTACCCATGTAAAGCCTGCATAAATTAAGCATGTGTCTAGAGTTCATTTGCAATGAAAGGAGGCCCTGGAGCACCCATTCTCTCATTCATTCATTCATTCATATTCTCTCACTGTGTCTCTGTCTTTCTCTCTTTCTCTTTTCCAAGCATGGTGCAAATGACTTTAATCCAAGAACTCAGGAGGCAGAGGTAGGAGTGTTGCTGTGAGTTCAAGGCCAGCCTGAGATTACATAATGAATGCCAGGTCAGCCTGGGCTACAGCAAGACCCAACCTTGAAAAAAAAAAAATCAAAAATAGTTTTAAGCTACCAAATTTTGGAGTGACTTAAGATTATGGCAAAAGATAACTAGAACATTTGCAATGCTGAAAATTAAGAGGCACATAAGATTCATTATGAATGGATTTAACATGGAATTTTTTAATGGTCAACTTTTTTGAGCAATTTCATTTACTTTTTTCAAAAGAATTTTATAGCTTTAAGAAGCAATAATTCTCTACTAACAAAGTTCTCGGGATGACTCTAATAAATGTGTCCCAAATTACCACACTCAAATCCCTGATAGATAGGGTAAAGAAAGCACTTACTAATGATACATGGGAATAATGTTAGTCTGAAAATTCTGAAGGGGCCAATTTCATTAATTGTTCAACGATTTTTTTTTTTAGTACCTACTATGTCACCAGCACTGTTATATAGGCACTGGGACTTGACAATGAGCAAGACAAGTCCAGGCCCCATGAAGCCTATATGCTTATAACTGTGGTAATGAGTTTACTGTTGGAAACATTTTACTTCAGAGATCATCACCACATCAAATGACTCTATCACGTAGACATGCTGAAATAAAAGTAAGTACTAGCAGGTGGAAGTAAAGATACAGATCTTAAAATTGCCAGGACTCAGTGTGTATGCCCCTGTAATAAAGTTTGAGTGAGGACAGGAAGAATATGACTCATTATTTGGAAGTTTAATATGAGCATCAGGGGTGCTCAAAAGAGATCATGAGTATTATTGCTCTTTTCTATCCCTTGAACCTGATCTTCCCTCTACTAGCTTCATTCTTAGCCAGCTCCTATACCCTCTGTGCAATGGCAGTGTGGTGGTTTGAATCAGATGTCCCCCATAAATTTATGTGTTTGAATGTACAATCCACTGCTGATAGCAATTGGAAAGTTGGACACTTGCTAGAGGGGGTGTGTTGTTGGGGATGGGCTTTGGAGTGTTGTAGCCAGATACCCCATGCCAGTGCTCAGCTCACATATACTCTTGCTGCTGTTTTCCACCTACTATGGTGGAAGTGATATCCAACCTCTGCTCATACCATGCTTTCCCCCTCAAGACTAAGTCAAAATAAAGACTTTACTACCATTAGTCAACTTTGGTCAGGTGTTTTGTCCCAGCCATGTGAAGATAACTACAATAGACAGCGGACAGGGCCAAATACAGTTCCTGGCTTGAGTCTTGGAAAATCCTTACATATTGCTTGGCCTAGAGTTGGCATATACTAAGTACATATTTTTTATAATGTTAAACTTACTTACAACCTCTATATGTATGCATAATGTACCCTGATTGTAATCATCTCCCACCACCCTCAATATTTTTTGAATGAGAGGACAGTTCTTCAGAGAAAAGGATGACTCACAAAAAAAGTGGAAAGATATTCCCTCAGGTAAAAGACAGTAATAGATCATGGGCCCAAGAATAGACTTCAAAGAATGTTCACAATAGAAGGTTAGTAAAAGAAGGATTCAAAAGAAGGGGAGGAACTTTTAGGGTGTAGCCTTCTCTGAAATGAGAAATGGAGATGGTTCCAACTTGCACAGGAATCTCACAAGTCTAACCCGGCACATAAAAAAGTGAAAGAACCAAGAAGCTGAATACTCAAAACATATGTTCTGAAATCAGAAAGCTACTTGTGCCAAGCCATATGCTAAGGGACTGGAAATGTGCTAGGACGGGAATTATATTGGCATCTTCATGTGGTTTACAGTCTCTGCAAATTTGGAGCAGCAAACTGGCAAATGCAGACTGTAGTTTGGTCTCAGGAAAGCATTTGAGGCAGGAAACACAGTTCTTCCAATGATCATAGAGCCTCTGTTCAGATGTTCACCCGTGGCCATGTGGTCCCTCTCAACCCATCATTCAATCAGCAAATAAGGAATACAAAAAGAATTTTAACTACCATAATTCTACCCACACAACTGCTATTGACAACACCACCTTGTACCATATGTTGTAAACACGGAAAGTGGTTTTAAAAGTGCTGTTGTCAATTCTGTGGTCCAAACAATATACTTGGACTTATATTTTATCCCAAACTGTAAAGAGGTTGCCCAAAACACACTGTACTATATTTTAGTCCTAACCAATGTGAAATTGTTTGAGCATTAGAAATCACTGAAAAACTGTAAGAATACATGAAGCTTAATGAATGGAGAGATAGGATACACCCAAGGAGTGGAAGACAAAAGTCAAGATGTCTCTTCCCTCCACATGGATCCAGAAGCATCATGAAACCCCATGGAAATCTTAGCCAGGCTTCCTGAACATGTAGACAAACATTATAAAGTCTAGACATAAAGATGGAGCACCCACCTAACTAAAACCACATAGAAAATAAAGAATAACATGAGAAGCTTCAAGCCAACTGACATTAGCATTTACTATGTATTTATGGTAATGAAAATGGTATAGGCAGAGGGATAGACACAGTTAGAGGGACAGAAGAGAGAAAGCAGAAATAGACCAAAATAAAAAATGCCTAGCTGACTTTTTACAAAAGGGTACAAAATCAGTTCAGTAGTGCTGGAGTAACCGGGCATCCATACTGGCAGGACAGAGAACTTAGACATAGCCTCATACTCCATGTAAAAGTTCATTCACAATGGATCAAGAACTTGAAAGCAAAACTCAAAGAATTTTAGTAATGGGGCAGGGTATGGGGTATGGGAAAATGTAGCTCAGTTGGTAGAGAACCTTCATGAAGAAATCCCTGGGTTCAATGCCCGGAAATCAAGAAACTGGCCATGGGGCACACACCCATAATCCCAACACTCAGCAGGTGAAGTAAGAGGATCAGAAGTTCAAGGTCATCCCCTGCTATATAGCAAGTTCAGGACCAGCCTGGGATTTATGAGACCCTGTCTTTAAAAACTAGGAAATGGTTGGAAAGATAGTTCAGCAGTTAAAGGTGCTTGTTTGCAAAGTCTGACAGCCTGGATTCAATTCCCCACTACCCACATGAAACCAAATACACAAAGTGGTACATGTGTATGGAGTTTGTTTGCAGTGGCAAGAGGCCCTGGCATATCCATATTCTCTCTCTCTCTCTCCCTTCTTCCCTTTTCTGCTTATAGATAAGGAGATAAGAGTATTTAAGAAATAAACAAATAATAGAAAAGAAAGTATGGGAAAAAAAAAGAAAGTATGGGGGCAATATTTGTGATTTAGGACTCAACAAAGTGTTTCCAAATATTCTATCAAAATCACAGTCCCTAAAGGGAGCTCCAGGCCAATAAGAATCTCTGTCTCAGAAAGAGGTGACAAGGAGGTTGGGGAGATATCTCAGTGGATAAAGTACTTGCTGAGCAAGCATGAGTACATGAGTTCAGAACCCAGCACCCAAGTAAAAAGATAGAGGTTGTGGCGTGTTTGTAACCCTAGCCATGCCTATGGAAAAGAAGGGAGGTGGAGACAGGGAAGACTGCCAGAAGTTCAGGGGCCAGCTAGCCTAACAAAAAGCAACAAACAGGAAAGCCTGCCTAGCACTCAAAAGTTGTCCAATGTGACCTCCACATGTGTGCAGTGGCATGTGTACAACTACACTCACACAAATCACACACATCAAAAATAAAATAAAATAAGAAATAAAATTAAAAAGGTGTACAGCATACATGACAATGGCATCCAATGTTGTTATCTGACCTCCACATGAACACTCATGCTTGCACATATACTCACATATGAACACATACACATACCATACACCATACACATACATACACACACACAGAAATGACAGCTGGAACTCAGGGATAAAGAGTCACACAAGCATGAGGACCTGAGTTCAGATCCCCTGCACCCACACAAATGGTGGGCAGACATGGCAGCCCACCTGTAGTCACAATGCTTGGGAAGCAGGGACAGGGCTTCTCAAGGGCAAGCTTGCTAGCTAGATGACCCAAATCTGAAGCGTTAGAGTCATGTGAGAGACTCTGTCTTAGGAAATAAGGTGAAGAGTGATCAGGAATTCACCTGATATAGGTTCTGGCTTCCACACACATACATGTATGCATACTCATGCACACATGTGTCCCCACATGAGCATACATATACACACATATGCACACAAACACACATGTATATGCACAGCTAAGAAAAGGCAAAACAAGCCACTGTCTGTAAATATACTACCACCACAGAGAAAAGCCATTCATCCAGGTGTGCTGTTCACCATGGCAATCCACTGCTCACTCAGTGACCTGGACAAGGAAAGGGGCTTCGCCTGCTATTTCCAAAGCAGTCCAAACAGGTACAAAGAATTAAGGGGAGCCCTGCTGTCTTTAAAAAATTTCCATGCCTTCTTGGCAACAAAACCACCATTTAACAAAGAAATCAAAGAGCATAGGTGAGAAGCAAATTGCCAACATCTTGGTTAGCAACAAAGCCAAGACCCAAAACCAATTCTTCTTATTCCAAAGCCAATTTTCCTTCACAGACCAGCTGCATCACACCCACTAACAGCTTCAGACACTTTGGCTAATAACTTCACAGGATGCTGAAACTGGCAAAAAGATCTGCGCGATTAAATTGATCACTTGCACCTTTCATCGGGTGGATTTTGAACGCTCACTTGGAGAGAGAAACTTCTGAGTTCATATTTGGAAACTGTTGCCTGGGAATATTTCATTTCATTAATGTACCAAATATTTTCAAGTATGCTTGATCCTCACACAATCTTATAAAACAGGTAAGTCTGGATTTGTGACAACCATTTATTAAAATAAGAAAAAATGAGGCTCCCTGAGACTAAATGATTTGCCAAAGATGACATGATTTTATAGAAGAGGCAGAGCTGGAATAAGAACCTGAAGCCTTTATAGATTTATTTTTCTATTTTATCAATATTTTGTATGTGTGTGGTATGGATGTGTAGACACATGTTCACATGTGTGTGAATGTGTGTGCATGGGGGTACATATGCATGTGTGTGCAAGCATATAAAGCAAGCGTACCCCATCTCTGCCTCATTAGCACCAGGACTATATAGGCTGTCATGCCCTGAATTTATATGGGTGCTGGGGGTCTGAAGTGAGGCCCTCTCAGTTGCACCATAAGCACTTTTCCAACTGTGCCATTTCCCTCTCCCAGGTGGACTTGAACCTGTGAACCTCTTGCCTCAGCTTCTTGAATTCTGCGATTATACATATGTGCCATAACCAATTTTACACACAAATTTATACATGCTGTTATCCATTGCCACTCATGTTGAAGCCCCTGATTCTTCTCCTAGAGGACCACTGTTTCAAATCCCAGGGATCATGATATGTGTAGAGCATGGTTTCCCCCAGCACACTGTCCCTGGCAACTCTTCCCCACTTCCTTCTCTCCTCTTAATCTTCACTTTATTGTCATTACCTTGCTTTTCCTGATAGTTCACTCCATATTTTTATTACTCTAAAAGTATGTTGTTTAGTTTTGCTCATGTTGTTCTATAATTCACTTTTTTAGATTGTTTTGCTTGTGAGGTTTGTCTGTTTTAGTATGAAGAGGCTGTGGCCCATTCATTTTGCATCACAGTATGGAATTCCACAGCATGGGTCCCCACAACTTGCTTGTCAGGTTTCCTCCCACAGAACATTTCAATTGCTTCCTAGCTGGGACTATCATAAATTAAACAAGGAAGCTATGGCAATGTTTGTTTGCATCTCCTGATCAACATAGTTTCTCCTGGGAATGAAATTGGAAATGTTACTGCTATATTGTAAGATTTACATAGCTTCAGAATGACTATGTCACTTGAGATTTCCCAGGCTTCATGCAAATTTGTGTGTCAGTCAGTCATCGGTGTGCAGTTCTGGCATTGCCTATGTCCTCACTGTACTAGATATAGAACCTCACTGTGGTCCTAATTTGCATTTCACTAGTTACTAGTTCAGAAGTATTTTGTCATTTCTGCTCATGAGTTACTCCATTTTTTTTTTTTTTTACTGAATTGATTGCCTTTTATCTTGGTTTTTTTAATTTGTATTTATTTGTCAGGTAGTCATTTGAAACTTCTCTCAAATTGGGTCTTGTTTATTTTTGTTTATCATTTGAGTGGCTGAAGAGATGTCTCAATTCATAAAGCACATACCATCCAAGTGTGAGGACCTAAGTTTGGATCCCCAGCACCCACATAAAAACTGGACATGGCAAGTGCACTTGTAATTCCACCACTGGGGAGCTGGAGACAGGTGGATCCTCAGAGCAAGCTGGCTAGTCTGGCAGAAGGAAGTGTTTTGCTCCTGGTTTAGGCAAAGAAATCTATAAGGTAATTTTTAAGTTGGGTTTATCCATGAGTGCAAACATTATTTGGACTTACATTTACATTTCTATTTTTATCAAGTAGAAATTTTGTATGGATAAAGTATGTGTTGGTGCCATCATTTTCCTCCTCTCTGCTCCCATTTTGCTGAGGTCCCTCCTCAGGGGGACTGCTGGCATTCCCCATGGAGTTGTGGTTTATTCAATGTGAGAGCAGCAGTCAGTCATTGTGGGGGTAGGGCAGTGATTGTGGACATTCCCTTCCATTCTGTGGCTCTAACAATCTTTCTTCCCCCTCTTCCACAAAATTCCCTGATCCTTGGTGGTTGTGTTTTAAGCCTACTTAGTAGTGTGCTCTCAGCAGCTTCTAGATTCCTGCTTTGGTTATGTTTTGAGTATCTTCAGTACGTCTCCATCGCCCTGTGCAGGTTGTCAGGCTGGCCATTGAAGCAGCACTGTTGCTCACCTTACCAATTCCTCTGTGGTTTCACTAAAGCTGATGTGTGAGGGGTGGTTTATCTTCTTGATTCTCACAGCCTTCCAAAAAAGAAAAACAGGGCTGGAGAAATGGCCTAGCAGTTAAGCTAAGGACCTAAGGACCCCAGTTTGAGGCTTGATTCCCCAGGACCCACACTAGCCAGATGCACAAGGGGGTGCACATGTCTGGAGTTCATTTGCAGAGGCTGGAGGCCCTCGCACACCCTCTCTCTCTGTCTGTCTCTCTCTCTCTGTCTGTCTGTCTCTCTCACTCTCTCGCTGTCTCTATCTGTCTCTCTACCTCCCTCTTTCTCTGTCTGTCTGTTGCCCTCAAATAAATAAAAATACACAAAAAAGTTTTTAAAAGAAAAACAGATTCTCCAACAGAGAATGAGGTCAGCATAGGTTAAATAGGATAAGTATTGTAATTAACAGAGGTTTTGATGGGTGCAACCTCTCCTTTTTTTATTTTTCTAGATAGGGTCTCACTCTAGCCTAGGCTGACCTGGAATTTACTATGTACTCTCAAACTCACAGCAGTTGTCCGTCCTACCTCTGTGTCCAGAGTTCTGGGATTAAAGGTGTGTGCTACCACACCCAGCTGTAAGAGCTTCTCATTGGAGTCCATGATCTTGGTCTCCATAGGATTCTGACTTGGTTCCCAATTCCAGCTATGGGTTCCTTTCCACTGAGCAGATCTTTTAGTCAGTTAGAGAACTGTGATTGCTGCCACTATGGAACAGATGTGTATATCTTGTCAGGCTGGTTGCTTTCATATAGCAGTGTCTCCTCTTGCACAGAAAGCTGTTGGCCATTTTCCTCAAATAACTCATTTAGCACTTTCCAGCACTATATGGGCAGTGTTTTGACAGAAGCCTGTCTTGTTTGGGGACCTCATAGGTCTCTCTGATCAATAGTTCAATGTGGGTTGTAACCAATTTCTGGTGCTGGTATGTATAAGCCAGAGCCAAATGTTTTAGAGTTAGGCTTTATCCCACCCTCTCCAGGGCCCTTCTTACCAGACAATCCCTGCATGCGCCTGTTGAGGATTATATCTTTTAGTCTACTATTCAGGAGAAAGGTTTATGTGGTACTGTTTCATTTTGGATTTATTTTGTGTGTATCTCCCACTCCCTGCCCTCTCATTCCTCTTCCCCCAAACACTCCCATCTCTATTTTCTGTTCCTCCAATTACCTGTAATGTATGCCTGCAACTCAAGATGTTCCAGATGAGGGAAAACGCATGATGTTTGTCTTTCTGTGCTTGTGTGAGTTCACTTGGTATGATCTGTTCCAAGTCTGTCCATTTTCCTACAAATTTTATTCTAGCATTTTTCCTTACTGCTGAGTAGAATTCCATGGTGTATATGTACCACATCTTCATTATCCAATCATCAAACAATGGACATCTGGGTTGATTCCAGACCTTAGCTATTGTGAATTAAGTAGCTATAAACATGGTTGAGCAAATATCTCTGCAGTGAAGAGCAGAGAATTTAGGGTAGATGCCCAGTAGAGGAATAGCTGGGTCAGTTGGTAGCTCTATTTTCATATTTGTCAGGAGTGTCCATATTGATTTTTATACTGGTTGTACAAACTTGCACTTCCACCAGCAGTTCCTCTTTCCTCACATTCTCACCAACATTTATTGTCATTTGATTTTTTTTCAATGATTGCCACCTGACTTGGGTAAAGTGGAATCTCATGGTCATTTAATTTGCATTTCCCTGATGGTTAAGGATGTTGAACATTTTAAGTATTAGCCATTTGTATTTTTTCCATTGAGAGTTCCCCATTCAGTTCTCTGCCCCATTTTTTTGAGATTGTTTGATTTTTTTTTTTGAATGTTTAGTTTTTTAAGTACTTTGTAGATTCTGGATATTAGGCCTCCAGTTATATAGCTGGTGAAGATTTTCTCCCACTCTGTGGGTAGTATGCTTTATCTGCTTATGGTATATTTATACAAAACCTTTCATAAAAGTAAGTTATTTTATTGTATCTTATTTATTTATTTACTTATTCAAGATAGAGTAATAGAGAGAAAGAGCACAGAAAGAGAGAGAGAATGGGCACTCCAGGGCTTCCAGCCACTGCAAACAAACTCCAGACACATGTGTCACTTTGTGCATCTGGCTTTACATGGGTACTAGGGAATCAAACTCGGATCCTTAGGCTTTGAAGACAAGTGCTTTAAACTGAGCAATCTCTCCAGCCCTAGTAAGAAGCTTTTTAGGGCTGGAGAGATGACTTAGCAGTTAAGCACTTGCCTGTGAAGGCTAAGGACCCCAGTTCGAGCCTCAATTCCACAGGACCCACGTTAGCCAGATGCATAAGGGGGCACATGCATATGCAGTTTGTTTGCAGTGGCTGGAAGCCCTGGCATGCCCATTCTCTCTCTATCTATCTGTCTCTCTCTCTCTCTCTGTCACTCTCAAGTAAATAAATAAAAATGAACAAAAAAAATTTTTTTAAAGAAGCTTTTTAGCTTCATGAGATCTTACTGGTTGAGTGATTGTTCAAATTTCTGGGTTACTGAGGTATTTTTCAGGAAGTCTGTCCCCACTGCTATGTCACGGACAGTTCCCCCTATTTTTCTTCCAGGCAATTATGAGTTTTTCTTATGTTGAGGTCTTTAATCAATTTGAAGTTGATTTTTGTGCATGGTGAGAGAAGTAGGTCTAGTTTCATTGTTCTACATGTGGTTATCCAATTTGCCCAGCTCCATTTGTTCAAGATGCTGTCTTGAGAGCTTGTTTGGAGGTTCTAGCAGGGGAGCGCAGCTACTCGTATACCCTTGACCGGAGACCGGTCCTCCTCTATTCGGGGAAGGTCGTCCTCTACCACTGAGAGCGCAGCTTCGGGAGGGATGCACATGGAGCGGTGAGGGAGGAAGGGGACACCCGCCTAGCCAGCCAGATCAGCCGAATCAACCCTGGCAATCAATGGGGTGATAGATGTCGCAGCCAGATCACCCTCACATCCGATGCTGTCTTTTCTCTAGTCTACATTGTTGGCTCCTTTCTCAAAGATCAAGTAGCTGTAGTGACTTGAACTAAGTTCTGAGTCTTCAATTCTGTCCTCTTGGTCTCTATGTCTATTTTTATGCCAGGACCCTGCTGTTTTTGTTTCTATGGCTTTGTAATATAGCTTTAGTTCAGGTATGGTGATACCTCTATCGATGTTTCTTTTGCTGAGGATATTTTTGGATATCCAAGGCCTTCTGCAATTCCTTATAAATTTTGAGATTACTTTTTCTATCTCTGTGAAAAATGATTCTGAGATTTTAAATATTTTTATTTATTTATTTGACAGAGAAAGAATGAGAGAGAGAGAATGGGTGCACCAGGGCTTCCAGCCACTGCAAACAAGCTCCAGATGTGTGCACCCCCTTGTGCATCTGACTAACGGGTCCTGGGGAATTGAACCTGGGTCTTTTGGCTTTGCAGGCAAACACCTTAACCACTAAGCCATCCCTCCAGCCTGATTCTAAGATTTTTATTGGTATTGCACTGGATATGTGTATTGCTTTTGGTAGAATTGCCATTTTCACAATCTTAATTCTACCTAACCAGGAATATAAAAGGATTTTCCATCTTCTCATGTCCTCCTCAATTTCTTTCTTGAGTGTTTTTATGTTTTAAGTACATAAGTCTTTCATATCCTTGGTGTGAGTCCTACATATTTAATTTTGGGGGACTATTGAAAATGGGATAGCATCACTGATTTCTTTTGTGTATAAGAAGGCTACTGATTTTTGTATCCTGCCATTTGCTGAAGAAATTTATCACCTTTAGAAGTTTTATGGTAGAGTCTTTCAGGTCACTTATATATAGGATCATGTCATCTGCAAATAGGGATAATTTGGCTTCTTCCTTTCCAATTTGTATCCCTTTTATATCTTTCTTCCACCTTATTGTTTAGGTAGGATTTCTAGTACTATGTTGAAGAAGAGTGGTGAGAGCGGTTACCCCTGTTTTATTCCCCATCTCAGTGGGAACTACTTGAGTCTTTTCCCAGGCTAGACATGCTTTGTATATAGCCTTTATTATGTTGAAATATAAACTCTGCATGCCTAGTCTCTCCAACATTTTGATCATGAAGTAATGCTATATTTTGTTGCAGGCCTACTCTGCATCTATTGAAATTATCATGTTGGTCTTGTGTTTACATTTTATTGTGTGGTATATTATGTTAGCCAATTTCCATATTAGAACCATTGCTGCATTCCTGAGATGAAGCCTGCATGATCAACAATGTTTTAGTAAAAAATGCTTTTGATGTGTTGTTAATTTCATTTTGTGAGGAATTTGTTCAGGATTTTGCATCTAAGTTCATCAGGGATATATAGTTTTCTTTTCTTGTGTCTCTGTCTAGTTTTGGTTTTATAGTGATGCTAGAAGGAGTTGTTCCTCTATTATGTGAAAGAGCTTGAAAAAAAGTGGTTTCAATTTTTTGATTGAGGATTGTTAGAATTCAGCTGAGAATCAACCAGTTCCTGGACTTTTCTTTGGGGGGAGGTTTTTGATTACATTTTCAATCTCTATGGATATAATGGGCTTAGGAGATTCATCTGCTCTGGACTTAGTTTTGGTAGGTGGTATGTGTCTAATAATTCATCCATCTCCTCCAGGTTATCATATTTTGTGTACTAGCATTTTTGGAAATATGTCCTGATGATTCTTCCAATTTCATTGTTGTCTGTTGGGACCTCTTCATTTTCATTTCTGATTTTGTTAATTTGAGACTTGTCTTTTTTCATTTAATCAAATTGGCCAAGTGTTTATCAGTCTTGTTTATTTTTTCACAGAACCAGGTCTTTGTTTTTTCAATTATCTTAATATTTTCTTAGTTTCCAATACATTAATTTCTGCCCAGATCTTAATTATTTCCATCTGGAACTCTTTGGGTTGGATTGTTCCTGGTTCTCCCGTGCCTTTAGGTGGGTGGTTAAGTTAGCAATTTGAGATATCTCTGTCTGCGTTATGAAGGCATTTAGGAAGGACTTCCGGTTAAGATGGCAGTGTAGGTACCACACCAAAGCAGCCTAGGGAGGAAAAAGACCAAAAAAACTCAGCAAAATACATACTTTTACTAAAAAGCGAGATGTATAGGAAATTGAAATGGCAGCAGAGAAGTAGAAGAGATCCAGAGCAACCAGAGCCCACACAGGCTGGCAAAAGCAGCCCTGGTAGGTGTGCTGACCATGGCGGTGGCGCCACCCCAGAAAGCCACCAGGCTCGGCTTGAGCCACAGGAAAAGCCAGGTGAGGGGAGCTTCCACTCACACCAGAGCTCTCAGCAAACTCTAGAAACGTGAAGGGAGAGCAGCAGTGAACAACGGAGGAGCAGATCACAAGGTAGAAGAACACGTCGAACAGTGAGAGAACTAGAGCAGCATCAGCAGCCTCCCCTCCACCACCACCAGTGCCCAGTTCCAACGATCAGAGCAGTGGTCCCGGGACCTGGCCACACCAACTTGAGCCAATAGTGGGAACCAAGCAGGAGAAGAGTCCGGCAGCAACATCAGCAGCACTGGCACCGGCAACAGCGGCCCCAGTGGCAGCAGAACCAGCAGCAGCAGATCCAGCGGTAGCAGCAGCAGTTCTAGCAGCAGCAGCTTCAGAGGCAGCAGCGGTAGTTCCAGCAGTGGCAGCTACAACAACAGCAGCAGTGGTGGCAGCAGCAGCAGATCCAGCAGTGCCAGCTTTAGCAGCAGCGGCAAAGGATTCAGCAACAACAGCTTCAGCAGAAGCAGTAGCAGTTACAGAAGCGGGGGTGCTGATCTGCAGGGCCACACTTGCCAGGCTCGGTTTGCCCCCCCCCCCCAAAAAAGCTAGTTCCCAGCTCCAGAAATCAGAACAGTGGCCCAACGACCCAGCAAGCAACTTGACTGAGACCAAAATCATCAAAAAGATAATTGGGATTGCACCAGGGAAGGGTCTCACTTGGTTACAAGCTAACTTGGATCCCTCAACACACCAGAAATATTAACCTCTTTGTTGATAGAGGATCTGGTTTTTATAATAACTACTGTTACATAAATACTTGGTGCTGTTTTTGATTGAATGTTGTGCAATGTTTAGTTAAATTTTAGAATCTACCTATATTTTATTCCGCTCAGCCTACTCGAATACACCCATAGCAGGCAAACTCAACCCCTGGGAACACCTTTGTAGATACTCTGAGAGTCTTAAGAGCTACACCTAATACCTTAAGCTCCTACCCTAAAGATATATAACATCAGATCAATTGATACAGCTAAGAATACCCAG
This sequence comes from Jaculus jaculus, assembly GCF_020740685.1. NCBI lineage: Eukaryota > Metazoa > Chordata > Mammalia > Rodentia > Dipodidae > Jaculus > Jaculus jaculus. The sequence continues at coordinate 74,360,729 of NC_059113.1, forward strand.
CTAGCTAGAAAATCCAAGCATTAAGTTAATCCAAGATGCAAACATATATACATTATAACACAAGAAACACTAAAAAGTAAGACAATATAAATCTACCTAAAAGTATTAATGCATCAGAAATGACCTCCAGTGAGAACGAGTTAGAGGAAATGCCTGAGAAAGATTTCAAAAGAATGATTGTAAATATGTTCAAAGAAGTCAAAGAACAAATCAAAGGAGTCAAAGAGGAAATCAAAGAAGATGCAGGACACCAATTTCATGAAATAAAGAAGGCAATTCAAGACATAAATAAGGAAATAGAAATAATGAAGAAAAACCAGTCAGAATTACTAGCAATGAAGAATACAGTTAATGAAATAAAAACCACTGTAGAAAATCTAACAAGTAGAATGGATGAAGGAGAGGACAGAATATCTAAGCTAGAATACCAGGTGGCAGATTTAATACAGGCCAACAAAGAGAAAGACAAACTTATAGAAAAGTATGAGTGGGAATTTCAAGATATTCGGGACACTATGAAAAGATCAAATATAAGAATTCAGGGCATAGTAGGAGGAGAAGAATTCCACTCCAAAGGCATAGTAGGCGTCTTCAACAAAATCATAGAGGAAAACTTCCCCCAAATTGGGAAAGAGATGCCAATGCAGATACAGGAAGCCTTTAGAACCCCAGTCAGACAAAACCTGGAAAGAACCTCTCATTGCCATATTATAATCAAACTACCAAACACACAAACCAATTAAAAACTACTGAAAGCAGTTAGAGAGAAAAATCAAGTTACCTACAAAGGCAAGCCCCTCAGGATTACAGCAGATTATTCAACACAAACTTTAAAAGCCAGAAGGGCTTGGAGTGATTTATTCCAAGTTCTGAAAGATAACAACTGTCAACCAAGGTTACTTTATCCTGCAAAGTTATCCATTCAAATAGACGGAGAAATAAGGACATTCCATGACAAAAGCAGGTTAAAGGAGTATTTGAAGACAAAACCAGCTCTACAGAAAATACTTGATAGAATCCTCCATGCTGAAGAAAAGGAAAAGCACACATATAAGGAACCTGGAAAAAACAAGCAATACTCAAATACTAGTTAACACAAGAGACCAAAGGTAGAACTGGAACCACAAAAAAAAAAAAAAATGGTAAACATAAATACACCTTTCATTAATATGTCTTAATATCATCAGCCTCAATGCCCCAACCAAAAGAGATAGGTTTGCAGACTGTGTTAAAATGCAGGATCCTACAATTTGTTGTCTCCAAGAAACTCACCTTTCTACAAACATTATCTTAGGGTGGAAGGTTGGAAAATGGTGTTTCAAGCAAATGGGCCCAGAAAACAAGCAGGGGTTGCTATCTAATATCTGACAAGGCAGACTTCAGTCCAACATTAGTCAAGAAAGATAAGGAAGGTCACTTTATATTGATTAAGAGCACACTCCAACAGGAGGACATTAAAATCCTGAACATATATGCACCTAACATGGAGGCTCCCAAATTCATCAAACAAACACTATTAGAACTAAGGTCACAGATGAAGGCATTTAGCACTATAAAATTTCCCCTTACAAATGCTTTCATTGTGTCCCATTACTTTTGATATGCTGTATTTTCATTATCATTCAGTTCAGGAAATTGTGCAGGGGTGGGGGAGATTGCTTAGCAGTTAAGGCACTGGCCTGTAAAACCTAGTTCAATTCCCTTGTACCCACATAAAGCCAGATGCACAAAGTAGCACATGCATCTGGAGTTCATTTGCAATGGCTGGAGGCCTTGGCATGCCCATATTCATTCTCATTCTCATTCTCATTCTCATTCTCTCCCTCCCTCCTCTCCCTCTCCCTCTCTCTCTCTCTCTCTCTCTCTCTCTCTGTGTGTGTGTGTGTGTGTGTGTGTGTGTGTGTGTGTCTGTCTGTCTGTCTGTCTGTCTGTCTGTCTGTCAATAAATAAATAAGATTTTATAAAGTAATTTCACAGCTTTCTTTTTGATTTCTTCCATGGCCCATTTATTATTTAATAGCATGTTGTTCAGTCTCCAGGAGCTGGGGCAATTTTTGTTGTTTCTCTTGTTAATTTCTAGATTTAAAGCATTGTGACCCAACATGATACAAGAAGTTACATAAATTTTCCTGAATTTATGGAGGTATGTTTTAATGTCCTGATACATGATCTATTTTGGAGAAGGTTCCATGGACTGCTGACAAAAATGTGTATTCTGTAGAATTAGGGTGGCATGTTCTGTAAATATTTGTTAAGTCTAATTGATCTATGGTGTTGTTAAGACCTATTATTTCCTTATTGATTTTCTGCTTGGATGATCTAATGATAATAGTGGGGTATTGATGTCCCCTACTAATTGGTATTGGGGTTTATTTCTGATTTGTTGTCAAGCAGGTTTTGCTTGTAAAATGTGGTGCACTTGTGTTTGGTGCATATAGATTTATAATTATTATGTCCTTTTGTTGAATTGTTCCCTTGATGAGTAAAAAGTGGCTTTCTTTGTCCTTTTTAATTACAATTTGAAGTCTATTTTTTCAGATATTCATATAGCCACACCCACAAGTTTATTTCCATTTGCTTGAAAAATCTTTTTCCATCCTTTCACCCTGAGGAAGTGTCTTTCTTTAATGGTGAGGGGGGTTTCTTGAAGGTAGCAGATGGAAGGGTCCATTTTTCTAACACACCCTGTGAGCTTGTGTCTTTTTATGAGTGAGTTAAGTCCATTAATATTTAAAGTTATAACTGTGAGGATTGATTTAATCACTGAATGCTGGAGTGTTTATGGGGTTTGGTGCTTTGAATATTTTCATGCTTGTTCTAGCTTTGGATGTTGTATTTGTGCTCTTGTAGGTTCTTGAGGTTGTTTGACTATTCTGTATGGACTATTTCCTGAAGTATTCTCTTTAGGTTTGACCTTCTGTTCATTTAATCATAGAGATGGCTCTTGTCATGGAATGTTTTCCTTTCTCCATCTATTATGAGAGATACTTTCACTGAGCACAGTAGTTTGGGTTGGAAGCCATAGGTTTTTAGGCTTTGAAGTGTTCCATTACAGGCCCTTTTGACTTGCATTGTTTCCAATGAAAACCTGAGGTAACTGATGGGATTTTATTTGTATGCAATGAGTTGTTTCTCTAATTGCATTTAGCACTCTCTGTTTTCATTGCTTAGAACTTTAACTATGACATGCCTTGAAGAGTTTCTCCTTTGGTCCTGTCTGTTTGGTGTTCTATGAGCTCACTATATCTGGATGGGTGGGCATCTCTTTTGCAAGATTGAGAAAAATCTTCAATAATTTTGTTGAATATGTTCTCTATGACTCTGGACTGGATTTCTTCCCCTTCCTATATAGCCATAATATAGATGTTTGGTCATTGTAGGGAATCCCACAATTCCCTCATATTTTGTATACATGATTTTTTGAACTTATCAAACCTTTTGAACTCCTGATCAATTTCTTCTGTCTTGTCTTCCATATCAAAGGTTCTGTCCTCCACATAATTAACTCTGATAGTGAGGGCTTCTAGAGAAACTTTTATAAGTTCTATTTCATTTTCTTGTTGTTATGTTTTTCTGTGTTGTATCCATTTCTTTTTTGAGGTGCAATTTCAGGTTGAGGTTTGATTTTCTTAATACTTCCTGAAATTCATTCTTGCATTTGATCATGTCTTCACTAAGCTTAATCAGCTTGTTGTTGAGATCCTCTGTTTGTTGACTCACCTTCAATTCATTTATCTCTCTGGTTTTCCTCAGTAAAATGATAAAGACTTTGTCCATTTCATTTATGTGATTATTGGTTTTTGCTTCCATTTTGGCCATTTTCTTGGTCAGAGTCTCTTTGAATTCATGCAATAAGTTTATTGTGCTTTCATTTTGGGATTCAAGTTCTGTTGTCTCTTCTATGTTTTATTGGAGGCTTCTATTGAAGGGCTAAGCAACATTGGTGGAGATCTCTCAGTTTATCTTTCATTGACTTTATTGCATTGGGCTCTACATATCTTAGGGTTAAAGTTTGATTTTATTAAGGAGGAAGCAGTATTTACCTTTGTATGATCTTCATTGAGTATTCTGTTTTAGGTATAAACTGGATTGGAGTGGGATGGGGTTATAACTGCAGATGCACAGGTGCTAAGTTTTTATACTGTTTTGCCTTTTTCCTGGCATACAATTTCTAGATTAAATCAACTGACTTAAAGTTATTGATAAAATATTGTTTCAGGGCTACTAAAATGTTCTGCCTATACTTATAACTGACAGATACTTAAAAGATAGAATGTGTATGCTTTCTATGTCCCAGATATAGCTTACACTGTCACCTGACAACTAAACTAAAATATTAATCAGAACGATTTTAAACTATTGTGTCATTCTCAAACCAGATCTGCTTTGCTAACCAGTTATGTTCTTCACCCATTTTTAATATTTTTTGTTTATTTTTATTTATTTATTTGAAAGTGATGACAGACAGAAAGAGAAAGAGGCAGAGAGAGAGAGAGAGAGAATGGGCACATCAGGGCCTCCAGCCACTGCAAACTAACTCCAGATACATGCACCACCTTGTGCATCTGGCTTACGTAGGTCTTAACCCACTTAACTGCTAAACCATCTCTCCAGCCCCGATCTGCAACCATTTTACTAATCCATTTTGCTAATCAGATATGTACAATCTCTCTAAGTGATTAATAACCATATGTAGAAGCCAAAATCAATTGGAGACATTGGAGTTAAAAAAAATAACAAATATTTTGATTCCTGCTCCTGGACCTAAAGGCCACAGGAGATGATAGGACACTTGACCTTCTAGCCTCTGGTAAGTTACCTGTCTTCTTGATCAGAGAGGATGTGGAGACGCAGAAATAAGTTCCAAGTCAGTGTATCTGCAACAGGAGAGTCACATTGGAAGAAAATCAGTCCTCCAGGCTTCCCAAAAGGAGGAGGGCCACTTGGTCAGCATGGCCTTGACTTACCCTAGCACATGACAATGTTGAGAGTCATAGAACTCCTCACAGGTCTCTAAAAGTCTCTCCTACAGCACCATTATTGACCTCCAAAATATATAATTAATTCTGACAGCCTACATAGTCTTACTTACCCAATGAGAAAAATATAACTACAATATAAACAATGATTCAGACTAATAGGTTCCCCTGTCTGATGCTAACTTACAATACTAGGCTGTAATATTAGGTCATGCCTTCTGCCTCTGCCTGTCCCTGATTAACTTTACCTACCCTGACCCCAGCTCCTCCTACTTGCCTTAGCCAGAATCAGAGCTATTGCTTGGGCCCCCTCCTTCCTTAGCCCTTACCCTATCTCATCCAGATAATAGTACACGGCCACACCAATGGGCACTCTCAAACTTTAACTCTCTTGTGTTCCTCCTCTTCCCCTGATCCCAAAATGTCCTTCAGCCTCCTCTTGCCGCAAGCCTCTTAATGATCATCCTCCCTTTATACATAGAGTTTTGACAAGAGTAACAAGCTCCTTTATTCTCTCTTCTGTCTTCTCATGGGGTGCACAGACCCATCTCCCTCATCTTCTCTATAACACGTGTCTGCCAGCGACTGCCCTGAAGCCAGCTCATTATAGGCATGATATGACAGAAGTCTCTGCTTCACTCAGAATCAAGTCATAACAACATGCTACACTGGTGCTATTGACCACACCACTCTGCCACCTCTAGCCACTATGAAACTTCCTCCTCCTCACCTGCCCCGAAAGGAGACCCATCAACTGCATTATCCAGCTCTCCCATAAGAACTCATCACCCTTATGGTCAACATAAAAATAAAAATTAACCTTTGTCTCTTATCATTAACAGAAGGCTGGAATGTTAGGTCAGGACAAAATGGGGTCACCAAGGACAGCAGGAGGGTGACAGAGACATAAGGAAGTGGGTCATCCACATTCCTCAAGGAACTGCCCAGCCATTATACCTTCCTTGGCTAACAATACCCAGGTCTAGGCTTCCTGCCTCCTTATCTCTCAGGTCACCTGGTCAATGTATTGGTGTCACACCCCAGCTATTTCCCTTCCTCACCTTCGCCCAACTGAAGAAATCTATATAGCCCACTATCTGTAAGCTCAAAGTTGGCTGTACTCCACTCTTGAAAGTCAGTCCTGGCAGCTCGTGTTTTCCCTGAATAAAAGCGTCCATCTTTGCCTCAAAAAAAAAAAAGAGAAAGAAAGAAAGAAAGAAAAGAAAAACTAAACATAGTTGCTCAAAACTATCACACACAACTACTCTATCTGTAAATATATAAGATCTGGGCTAGAGAGATGGCTCAGCAGTCAAAGCATTTGACTACAAAGCTTAATGACCCAGAGTTCAATTCTGATTCCCCAGTACCCACATAAATCAGATATACAAAGTAACACATGTGTCTGTAGCTCATTCACAGCCACTAGATGCCCTGGCATATCCATTCTCTGTCTCACTCCTTCCCTCCCTCGGTCTCTGTCTCTCTCTGTCTCTGCTTGTAAACATAAAAAATATATAAGATCTACTTTTCCCCTCCACACTACAGTATGAATTTTTATACAAGGAAATATGTATATCTGCATTATTTTCCACAGAGAAGCAATATTCCATGAAATAAATGAACCAAAATTTATTTGAAAACATTTTGTTTCCTTGCACAACTGAATTATTTTCTATTTTTCTATTATAAGCAACTTTTCAATTGACTTTGTTTATTCATTCTATCGCTTCCTGGGTAAACATTTCTAAATATAGTTTTGCTAAGCTTATTTTCAAATTTTCACAATTTGCAGACTTTGGAATCCTCCAGATCATTCAATTTTCTTAAATTGATGATTAATTGTATTTTGACACAGTCATCCCCACCCTGCTGGTCAATAAATCCAAGTATTATCTAAGCTGTAAAGTGCCAAAAAGTATTTAGCCAGGTGTGCAGAGAAAGAGCTATTAAGGATCCTTTGGGATGTGTGCATAATGGTTTTCTTCCACATGGAAAACAAAACTGAGACATGGCAAAAAGTCAAAGAAAACTATGCAAGACTGTTAACCTGCCCACTGGTTCCAGCATGTCCTATGATTATTATGTCATTTGCAAATGAAAGTCTGGGTTATTCTGCTCAGATAACACATATTTCTCTCTTCTCCAAAGATGTTGGCTCTGTATATCTTCTGGATGTTCTTTCAAAGGCTGTCTCTGGAGAAAGGAAAATAATTAAACACAAAGACAAGTCCTAGCAGAGCAATATGGTCCACACCATTCAGTATGTTCTGCCTTCCCTCCTAATCTCTGCCCTAGTTCATAACTCTTCAGAAGAAAATACTTATGGACTTATCCTCCCTAATCAGAGTGTAGTTTCACTTGGAAGCCCAACGTACTGAAATAATTTAGGGTAAGCAAAAAGGTGACGTTGACTATGACCAAAATTTAAGTACCCACTCAAAGTTGCTCTCTGGAGAGCTGGGTGTCTGAAGGTGGGTATCTGAAGACTGCAGGGCCAACCAAAGGAGAAAGGATTCTTTACCCCTTTGCCTCACTGTATGGGCCAGAGATAGATACTTAAACAGGTCAGGTGTTTGGAACCAAAGGCTGATGTCCTTTAAAAAAAAACACAAGTAGCCGGGTGTGGTGGCACACACCTTTAGTCTCAGCACTCAGGAGGCAGAGGTAGGTGGATCATCGTGAGTTCCAGGCCACCCTGAGACTACATAGTGAATTCCAGGTCAGCTTGGGCTAGAACAAGACCCTATCTCAAAAAAAAAAAAAAAAATCCACCCAGTGGGAATATAATGACTTTGGTTTGTGGCTTAAGACCCAATGATTCCAACTTTCAACTTGGAATCATTATCCCTTAGAAGGAGAAAAGTGTTCAACAGCTTAAGCTTCAGAATCAAGCTAAAAATAAAAGACCCTGTCCCAAACTCAATCAGCTGACACTAGGTTCTTCCCATGTGTTAAACACAAAACACACCTCTTACCTCAAAGGGTTCAATAAAATGGATTTTATTCTACAGCCGAATATGAATGACCATGACCACAGCCTAGGAACATGAATTCAGGTCATGCCCAAAGCTATGTCCCACCATGGAAGCATGGTTTTTCAAGGTAGAGTCTTACTCTGACCCAGGCTGATCTGGAATTCACTATGTAGTCTCAGGGTGGCCACGAACTTACAGCGATCCTCCTACTTCTGCTTGCCAAGTGCTACAATTAAAGGCATGTGCTACCATCCCTGGTCCATTCCTGGCTTTTAAATAAGTGGAAGCTTGAGGCTTACTAAGAATATTTTTCAGGCTGCAGATAGCTCAGCAGTTAAGGCATTTGCCTGCATTACCTAACAATACAGGTTTGAATCCTCAGTACCCACATAAAGCCAAATGCACAAAGTGGCACATATATCTGGAGTTCATTTGCAGTGGCTAGAGGTCCTGGCATGTGTGCTCTCTCCCTCCCTCTGCCCCCCCATCTCTCTCTCTCATATCTCTCCCTTACAAATAATTCTTTAATTTTTCATTTATTTATTTATTACAGACAGAGAGAGAGACCAGGACCTCCAGCCACTGCAAACAAACTCCAGATGCATGCACCACCATGTGCAGCTGGCTTACATGGGTTCTGGGGAATCGAACCTGGGTCTTTAGGTTTCATGGGCAAATGCCTTAACCACTAACCTGTCTCTCCAGTCCAAAATATATATATATATTTAAAAGAATATGTCTTTATGTCTTAAAGATTTTGCCTGATAGTCACAATGTTAGGTCAGACACAGAGGTAGGCTATGAATAGCTAATAAGGGGACTAAAAGTAACCCAAGACAATTCTGGATCTACAACAGTCTAACTCTTCATAATCATGAAGTTCAGGTCAGACAGCCTTGTAGAATCTTTTAACACAGGTATGGCTTTTTTTCTGGGAACACTGGTTTATATATGTCTAAAAGTAAAATAATCTTCAGAAAGGCTCTATTAAACAGTGAAAATGAAGACAAGGTGGCAGGTGACATTTTTCTTGGACTCTGATTTTGGATAAGCTATTTAACCTCTCTCAGGCTCATCATTCCAGTCTTCATGTGGGAGCCATACCTACCCAGTGAGGCTTCTGTGGGGGTTGAATGCAGAAAGCATTCAACACAGTGAGTGACACAATACTCAAGCTATGATGATATCACCACCTCACCTGTTCCTTCTCAGTCACAACTGACTCATCTAAGAAATAAGAATATGGTGCTGGATGGTTAATTACTATGGTTTCTTGTAATTCAATTAAATTTTAAATATGTTAAATTTGAAATATTATATAAGCCTAAGTCTACAACAACATTAAAGATTTTTTTTTTTTGCAAGCAGAGAGTGAAAGTGATAGAGCAAAGAGAGACAGAGAGAGAGAAAATGGGCACACCAGGACCTATAGCCATTGCAAACGAACTCCAGATGCATGTGTCCCTTGTGCATCTGGCTTATGTGGGTCCTGGGGAATCGAACCTAGGTCCTTTGGCTTCTCAGGGAAATGCCTTAACCGCTAAGCCATCTCTCCAGCCCAGCATTAAAGATTTAATCATTGCACTCTAAATTAAAAGACTTATTTTCTTAGACTGGGGAGATAGCTCACTCTGTAAAGCATTGGCTGCACAAGTATGAGTACCTGAGTTTAAACCACAGCACCCACCTAAATGCTGGTTGGGTACGGCAGCCCACTCATAATTCCAGTACTTGAGAGGTAGATACAGGGAATGTCTGGGGTAAGCTGGCTTACTAGACTACACCAATCAGCTCTGGTCTGAGTAGACCCTGCCTTAGTAAATAAGGTAGAGAGCAACCAATGAAGATACCTGATGTCAACCTCTGGCTTCCACCTGCACACACATACGAGTGACCACACATGCACACAATACACATTTACCACACACACATATACATGCAGAATACATCTTTTGTTCACTTTTAAACTATTTCCAAATCAGTTTGAACATCACACTTAAATGCCCATCATCCTGTCTAGCAAGGCTGCCGCTTTGATTTAGCACAGCAAGGAACAGAGGATACACATTCAATGCTTGTTCAGTCTCCTCTATCCCTACTTCTCTGAGTCCACCTCTTATAATATCCTCCCTCCCTCCACAGCCTGCTCCATCCTCAACAGTCTACTTACTATTCCAAATTGGAGTCTTTATAATCATTTTCCATTCCTGGAATGCCCTTCCCATAGATTTTCACATAGCTTCCTCCAACACAGGTGTGAAATCACAATTGAAGAGCTTTTCTCTGATCACATTTTCAGTCACTATCTCTATATACCTTTGGGAGTTATTGTTCTATGCATTACATGCTTGTTCCCATTCATGAGTCTTACCAGAAAGTGTATTTCATGACAGGAAATGTTTTGTTCCTTTTCCTACTTAGATTCCTACAGTCTAGAAGTGTGCCTAGCACATAGTAGGAACTAAGAAAAACACAAATATTTGTCAGATAGATGGATGGATGGATGGATGGATGGATGGATGGAACACTCATGAAGAATATATCAAAGAATAAAAAGGAATTTGTTACCCCACTCCAAGAAACATGAATAACTAACCTGTGTTTTGGTTACCTTCTTGTTGCTGGGATAAGGCACTGGGCCAAAAGCAGCTGATGGGAAGAAAACTCTTTTAAAAAAAAAAAATTTAGCTTACAGTCTTGAGGGGAAGCTTCATGATACCAGTGGACAGCATGGCATGATAGCAAGTAGGAAACAGGAGCAGGAGAGTGAGCTCAGCCCTGGCCAGGAGGAACTGGCTATAACATTCCTAAGCCTGCCCCAACCGTAAACCTCCTCCAACTCTATCTCCCAAATTGCCATCAGCTTAGAACCAAGCACTCAGAAAGCTTGAGTTTATCAGGGACATCTGATTCAAACCACCACAATATGTTTACTAAGAACCATAAGTACATCAATTGGCAAGAACATTTTCTATAGTGATTTAAAGTTTTTTTGTTTCATTTATTTATTTGAGAGTGACAGAGAAAGAGAGAGAGAAAGAGAGAATGGGCATGCCAGGGCCTCCAGCCACTGCAAACAAACTCCAGACACATGCGCCCCCTTGTGCATCTGGCTAACGTGGGACCTGGGGAATCGAGCCTTGGCAAGAACTTTTTTTTTTTGAATTTTTGTTTGTTTGTTTTTTTATTTATTTGAGAGGTGACAGAGAAAGAGGCACAGAGAACAAGAGAGAATGGGCGCACCAGGGTCTCCAGCCACTGCAAACGAACTCCAGATGTGTGTGCCCCTTGTGCATCTGGCTAATGTGGGTCCTGGGGAAGTGAGCCTCGAACCGGGGTCCTTAGGCTTCATAGGTAAGGGCTTAACCGCTAAGCCATCTCTCCAGCCAGGCAAGAACATTTTTAATTCAAGCATATGTTTTGTTGAAGAATGAAAAGAAGAAGAGGAGATTTGTAAAACCAGTTTTGTGAAGACTCCCAACTCTTAAAAATCCTATCCACCTTTGGGCTCAAACAGATAAAATATGAGCTGTGACTCTAAGAAGAAACCCAGCCCCAGAGTCCTGCAATCTTCCTCCATTAAGGAGGTTTTCTGTTTCTCTTTCGAAATGTTTCTCTTTTCTTTCATCAGTTTGACTGACCGATGAGATGGGGGTATAACTATATCTGCCTTTACTTGTAATAACATTTTCTAGTTTTTTTTCTATATGTTTAAGTTGACCATGAGAAATTGAGTTTATATTGTCCTAATAGTCAAAGCTAGTGTTATAAATTTAATTGAAAGTCCAAGAAAATTTTATAAAAAGAACTCTTCATATCTGCACCCCAAATAGAGAAACAACTTCATAATATAACCTATAAGAAGGGTCAGGATCTGATAGAAAGACTCCTTTTAAGAAATCCCTCACACCTGCACTAGTCCCCTGATTCTTACTTCTTTTTGCTTCCACCAGTTTCTCCAAAAAGGCCAAGTCTGTATATTCACATGTGACTGGCATGAGGAGGAATACACATAGTTATAAACACAATCTTTCTATGTTACCCAAGCCAATTAAGTTCAAACTCATGTGCTTACCTACTCAAATGGTCCTCCTGCCTTAGCCTGGTGGGACTACAGGTACTCACCATCACACACTACTGAATAATCCAAAGGTCAGAATTCTTTTTTGTTTTGTTTGGAATTCTAACAGATTGTTGTTTCCAGTTATGTTTAAGGTGACTTGCTATTTCATTTTGTAATCCCATCCTGACTGATAGCATTGGCTGGAAACACTGCTACTTAGAAGAAAGTATCAGAAGTTTTAAACTGTGGTAGAAAGTACCCAGTTAGCTCACTCAGTAGAGCATGGCCTCTTAACTTATGGTAGAGTAAGCAATCCATAAGCAGATAACCTATATACAGACCTTTGAGAACCTAGACATCACAAGATTAGTGACTTACAAGACATGTAAATGTCTCTGTAATTTTGTCCACGTTTTTAGGTTGATGAATTTTTTTAGGTTGGTAAGAACTTTCATTCTTACAGTTTTGTAATTTCCCCTTATTTGGTATAATTTTCTCTTGCTTTAATCTTCTTGTTCCCCATCTGATCTTCCACCTTCTGAAGTACCTGGACATGCTCCATCAGTTAGACTGTCATTTCTCAGTACAGCACATACAAAGGAGAGGAGAGTCATAAAATGAATTGTCCCAATTTTCACAGATGAAAGTATTGATCTGGGAGATAGCAAAGTCAGAATTTAAACCCTTGCAGTTACTTAACATTTCATATGCTGAAGAATTTGATGCATATTACTTAAATTTATCTAATCTAATGATTCTTCCTTGCTCTGAAAAATTTCATTGCTAGTGACCAAGAAGGGGTATGTTAATATCATTGTTATCAAACTTGAATCTTAGTTTTACTCACATAAAAACACAACAATTAAGAAGAATAAAAATGTGAAGAAAATATTGATTCTCTTAGATATTTGTTAAGTAATACAGTTTTATCAAGCTGCTTGCCTACAACATTTTTTATGTTAGTTAATATATTGTGGCTTGAAAGCAAGCAAATAAATATGGATCCACATGCCTGGTCAAAAATTGAGGCAAAAATAAACTGTTACTTCTATCTTTTCCATTGAATAAGTTTATAATGATTTGAACTTATATCCAAATTATTTGAGCATTCTTTTCTATGGCATATACATAATATGTTTGAAAATTCAATACTCATCACAATACTGTGTGCAAAGATAATGTGCCCAATAAAAGAGGTTGGTGCACAAAAAAATAATTTAAATTGCACAAAGAACAAAACAATCACTAAACATTATAATACAGACTGAGAAAACAAATAAAAGTAGAATCATTTCAGTGAAAATAAATAACCTGAATGTATAATTTAATTCATCAATGCTATTTCTATATCAATTATTATTGTCCTTTTAAATTCCAGATGTATTTAAAATAAAGAAAAATCTAAAGTCACATCAGCCCATTTTTATGCTAGAATTCCTAAAGATTTGATATGTTTGTATTGTTTTGACATACTTTAAGAGAACTCACATTATACTAAAAGCTATTTAAGCATATGTCCTATGACCACTTCAATATACATTGGGTACTACTGGGCTTTGTGACTGACTCATTCATTTTGGTTTGATTTTCGGAGTACTCAGTAATATGCTGAAGTAGTGTCGCAAACAAAATCTTCCATAATTTTTCAAACATACAAACTAGCATGTATATGAGCAAATGGCATACTGGAGTCAAATGAGCAGACATCTGTGGAAAGAACAATGCATGCCCTCTAGTGTTTCTTGCTAGAATATATTTTAAGAATAGAAAGATACACTATCCAAATAATTTTTCACTATTATTTAAAAAGTAAACTTTTCCAGATGTGGTGGTTCACATTTATAATCCCAGGACTTTGAAAGCTGAAATGTGAGAATCACAGGCTCAAGGCCAAACTGGGCTACATAGCAAATTCCAGTATCAACCACAGTATAAGCGACCAAGTAAGACCCTGTCTCACAAATAAATTAATCAATTAATTAAAATAAAAGAAAAAGAAAATTCATAAATAATGGAATCTCAACTAGTAAAATGTCTTATACAGGCTGGGGCATGCCAGCTCCAGACATACACATGTAGGACCAGGACCAGTACTGCAGGGCCAGGGTGGGTCAGCTGGCCTAACACACACATGTTGGACCAGGGTCAGTACTGCATCATTGCCTTCCTGTGGACAAGTGTTGAAGGTACAAAGACTGATGGTCATATCACTCACCTGATGGTCTTCATATCCCCTCAGCTGTGTCCATTGAATTGTAAAGAATGTGCTGGATAGTAATGAAGAAGTCTCTGCAGTGGACTAAGCCCCAGCAACAAATTCATCTGCTCTGCACTTATGGTAGTGAATATAGGGGAGAACCAAGATCCATCAACACAAAAAGGCAGCCAATGGCCTAGCACAGCACAAGTAATAATCTCTATCACACCTACCAGGGCCCAGGAAACACTACAGAGGAAGTGGCAATTTAAACTCAGGTGCTGCTGTCATTGCTATCCTGACACAATGGTGGTAGACATTGAAGAGACTCAAAATGCATCAAAGAGAAGATTCAGAGATCTCAACACTAAAGAAGACTCATAAACTGCCTGCTCAGGGAACATTGTGTAAGAGGGGCTACAGAGGTTGAAGAAGTGCAACTTGAGACATTGACCCCTTACTGAGACTGACTGGTGCATTCATGACCCCATAGTGAATACCAACAACCCCACTAAGGAGGGCCCTCAGTGGAATGAATGTAGGAAAGAGAAAATATAAGAATACAATCCAGTGGAAATATGATCAATAGGTAATATGTTCATACTATAAAGTTCATGATAAAAATAATTTTCAAAATGCTAACAAGCAAAATTCAGCAATATATCATAATTATACATAAGTGTTACCAGAGTTGTGACCTAGGATGGAGTACAGAGTTGTAAGCATCAAATTCTTGGCTCTGGCAACCGTAACAACTTAGCCTCAGTCACCCATTCTTGGTAAGACAAATAAGAGTGAAAAATTGAGAAAGGAGATTTACTCAATGTAGCCACAATGGGAAAAAGAATAAAGAAATCTAATGACCCCAATTCTCTGAGTCCATCTTCCAAGCACTGACATAAAGGACAAGAGTTATGCACAGTAAGCAGCCCTGGTCAAGGTGTTGTCTTATCAGTCTGACCTCTCAGTGTCCTGGCTCCAGTCTCTCCTGAAATCAGAATGGTGTGAAATCTGTTCCTGGGAGTCAAGTTCTTCCTGTGGAACCAGGCTGTAGCTATTTTCTTTTCTAGCATGACATTCCTGAGGAAATGTCAATCCTTTGGAGTTCATTGTTTCAATAGCTTAACAGCCAAAAGGAAAGGTACAAGTGTCTCTCAAGTTTAGAAAATCTTTGTTCCTATCAGGACCATTACATAATGACCAAGTGATAGTTATCCAAGGCATGTAAACCTGGTTTAACATACCCATATCAACTCATTTAATACATGTCATTAACTTATGAAAGACAAAAATCAAATGATCCAATCAGTTGTTGCACAAAAATCATTAGGATTTTCTTTCTCCCAGTGCCCCTGGGAGAGGTAGGTTTCCTTTATCTGTCTCAAAAGTATGTAGATCTTATGAATAAATGTTATAATGGCAAAAAAAATGTTTTACATGTCAACAAAAAATAAGACTAGCAAAGCAGTTGCCCTGTTTAAATAATGGACACTACTGTAACATATCCACAATAGTGATAGAAATCAGAGTTCTTCCAGAGGTTTTCAGATGTAGAACACACAACTTCCTTTCTAGTTAACCCCAAACAAAAGAAGCTACAGGAATAGTTCTTAAAAGAGCAATATGCACATAGTTCCTCTCTGAAATCAGGCCTGTGCCCTGCCTCTGGCCATCTGGACAGCTTCTACCTCTGGTAGATTCACCACTGCATTTATCCTGTCCGCTGGGCATCCCCTGTTGATAACAGCCATGTGAAAATACAAAGCAGGAAACACAGTTTGCCTAGGCATATGCCAAACTGCAATGTTCTAGTATGTCCTGCCTTAACTCTAAACATTAGCAATCCAGTAATATATGCTGTGGTAGTTTGACAATATGGCCCCCAATATATTCGGTGTTTTGTCAACTTGTAGTTTGGATCTGCAGCCACCTGACTGGAGGAAGTGTCACTGGGCAGATCTTAAGGTGTGGTGGTGGGTTTGAGATTTCAGTCTAAAGGTATGCCAAGTGTGCCTAGCTGGAGTTCCTGAAGTGTACTGTGCTGTGTGGCTTTTGGCTTTTAGCTTTTTTTCTCTTTGCCTGATCCTTTAAGAGGCGCCCAACTTCTACCATTATGGAACTTCCCCTAGATCTATAAGCTTCAATAAATCCCTTCCTCCATAACTGTGCCTGGCCTGGAAGTTCATCTCAGCGAACCTGAAGCTGTCTGCTACATATGCCAAGAATACTAAATGTCAGCACCTCAGTGGACCAGCACCTCAGCAGTCAAGAACCAGCACCTAGTCCACCTGACACTGCAGTTACTGAAAGGGATGAAAAAGTACATCATGGGTGTCAGAGCTTGTCATGACTTAAACTATGGCATGCCATCTTGACAATGAAGGAAACGAACTGTCACAAACAACAACAGCACCGGAACCCAGCTGAGGAATATGTCAAGTGGGGACCTTTTCTTGCCGTCATTGTTTTGCCTCTTTAAAGGGACACTCCTCTTCTCCACAGGACTAGTATTGCATGGAAGATATTTCACTCTCTGAGGACCAAGGAATGGACACAGAGGGAATCTCAATCAGGGTTTTATTTCAGAAATATGAATCTTGGGCAAAGCTAAAGGGAGGTGAAAAGGTTCCCCACAGATCCCCAGAGCTGCTTGCTCCTGCACTCCCCAAGACATGAGTCCATGACATGCCACTCTCTTAGGGTTCCTCTGTTTGTTTAGGTTAATCAGGATAATGGTAATGAAGCTACTTCATAATAATTCCACTTTTATCACAGTTTCGCTTGCAGAAAACATGAAGAACAAAGTCAAGTGGTGTCATTATTTGTGTTTTAATTATAAATAAATAATTCAGCAGAACACAATAACATTGTCAGCTACGGTTTTAAACTAGAATTTGTAGAGATAAATTATTAATGGACTTTTAAAACCCTTGTGAAAGAACACAAGAAAGTATTAGAGAAAAATATCCATTTCTTCTGTTGATAGATAAGTAATGTTATCATCATCCTTTATTTCAACTGGTAGATGGTATTAGTATGTCTCCCCTCTGCCATGGCCCAAAAACTAAAGGGAAGGCATTACTTTTATAGTGCCTCCAGATCTTTCATTCAATTTAAGATTATAAGGGATCGAGAAGAGGGTTTGGGGGAAAGTTAATCAATTTGCCTAGACTTATTCTTGTTTTTATTTTAATCCTTCAAAGGGCAAGTAAGTTACTTAATCATTTATTATTAGTAGCAGTAGTATTGAATAGTCTTTTATATCTTACATAATAGAAGAAAAGTTATATTATTATCTATGAAATCTCTGAGCTGGGCATTATGGCACACATTTGTAATCCCAGCATTCAAGAGATGGAAGCAGGAAGGTCAGGATTCAAGGTCAACCTCAGCCTGTATGTCACTCCATACCATTGATTAGCAGTGCATCTCCCAGTTAAATAATGAAATCAAATCTGAATTTCCACTTGAAACGTGACTAGCACCCATGTTGAATTGCAGCACTCAATCTAATGTGCTTTGTGTGTACAAAGATAACACTAACATCTCTTCTTCCAAAGAAATAACCCATGGAGGCATGTTTTTAGAAGTGGTGCTGCATTCATTCTGACTCATCATCACTATTGTCCCAATGCCACCGTGACTGGTGCAAACAGTGAGATAGGTGGCTAATCTAGGAGTCCAGCCTGTGCCATGGAGTACCAAAGAGTCCAGTGAGCTTCCAGGATGAGCCCTTTCTCACACCAGATACTGTAACGAAGCTAGAAGAGAACTAACTTTTAAAATCTGGTTCAATATGTAAGAATCACACATTCAACAAATGGAATTAGAAAATAAGGCTGATGTCTTCATGTCCTCATTTTGCATAAGACTTCCATATTGTGTTAGGCTGGGATCTGAGAGGAACAGATAAGCAAGACATAATGAAGTAGGCAAGGATTTTATAGAGGGACAAGTCTGTGTGAAAAGAAATGAGAAATAGCTTGGGAAGAGTGAGAGGGCCTTCAGAATGCATGCAGTCCTAACCTGAGATTAGCATAGAATGAGGGCTGGTGGAACACACACATCCTAGTCTAATTCCTGGACAATTTGAGGGAGGGTAGACCAAGCTGTAGAGAAGTCTTCTAACTTAAGTGAACAGACAAGTCCACTATCTTCTAATTGCCATATGTCTCTATGTCAGGCTATACTTGGTGCTTGGTGAGAGCAGCCTAAGGGAGGCAAAGACTGTCCCCAAACCAATCCATGGATGGATTTCAGAGCCCAGCAGTGAGGACTTCAATGGTGATGCACAACTTTACTGCTGCCACAGTTAGTCTAACAGGAAGGTGTAGAGAGAGAAGTTTCTAAAGCCTTTGAACATTCAAGGCAAAGCCTGTTTTAATTTGAAATGCATTATTTATAAAACTAATTCCATGTGATTTAGAAATGACATCAATACCATTAGTATAAGTAGGACAGAGTATGGCCAAACCATTCTGAAACAATTTTAGACATCATCAAATAATTAGCCAATAGTTCTGTTCAACACGAGGGGGAGCTCTTTTACTTTTTAAGACAAAAGAGAAGGAATTTTTTTCCCCCTGAATTTAATGGAAGTTAGGCTGATTGTCTCCTAGCTCTTAAATCCTCTTAAAATCATCTGAATGTTTCCGTGCCATACTCATCTCCGTTGTAAACCACTGTAAACTCAACTACCATTAACTGTTCAAACTGGAATGTTTAAAAAGCCATCAAGGCTAAACACTGATAAATAAGTAAAGGGCTGGGAAGATGGTTCAGCAGTTAAAGGCATTTACTTACAAAGCCTGCTGGCAAGGGTTCAATTCCCAAGCCACCCATGTAAGCCAGACAAGAACAAAATGGCTTAAGTGCACAGGAACACACACACACACACACACACACACACACACACACACACACGTGCACAAATAAGTAAATGAAATTTTTGTAAACCTTTAAGAATAAATCACTAAAATAAAGTTGAACATAAGCGGCTTTTAAATTCTTTAGGCTAGTGCTCAAAGTGATGGGATTCATCAGAGCATCTTCATTCATTTGTGCAGTTATGCTTTGCCCTCCTTTGTTCCCCTCCTCCTGTGTCAACAACTGGCTGCCCCTCTCTTCCCCTAGAGAGCTCCCTACATAATAATAATTACTGACTTAATGTTTACATTCTTCCAATGAAAGCTTAAGAACCTATATAATTCTCCTATTCAATCCAATTCAATAACCACTGAAAATACTCTCTCAACTCCAGTTTGCTCCATGACCATTTCCTTTCTACCCAAGTGCATCCTCTGTAGGAAATGCAGATTTGGGATTATTAAAAACATTCTATGTTTTTAATATTGTACTTATTTATTTGAGAGAGAGATAATGGGCATGTCAGGGCCTTTTACCACTGCAAACCAACTCCAGACACATGCACTATTTTGTGCATCTGGTTTTACATGGGTACTGGGGTCTGTCAGGCTTTAGAAGTAAGTGCCTTTAAGCTTAGCCATCTCTCTGGGCCATGCATTCTATTTTTAACAGCTTTTCTGTGCTCATATCCAAAATAAGGTAACAGATAAAAACCCATGTTCACACTATAGACATGGAACTGGATCAGGAGACTATGGCTACAGTGAAATGTTACCAATTCTCCCCCTTTGCTCTAGAATGCTTTGGTTACCAGGTCAGAGAAACATAAATTAATTTTTATTTTTATTTTTTAAAAAGCCTCAAAATAAAACCAACAAACCCTTTAAGAGTGGCATTGAAGGCCCTCCACTCTTTTTGTTTTTGTTTTTTTGTTTTTCGAGATAGGGTCTTGCTCTAGCCCAGGCCAACCTGGAATTCACTAGTCTCAGGATGGCCTCAAATTCACAGTGATCCTCCTACCTCTGCCTCCCAAGTGCTGGGATTAAAGGCATGTGCCACCCCGCCTGGCTAGAAGGCCCATTTTTTTATTTTTAATTGATACATAATAGTTGTACACATCTGTGAGGTACAATGAGATACTTTGATTTATGTATGTGGTGTTTTCAATGTAAAATATCTCCCCATAGCCTCATGTGTTTGTGATTAAGACTCATTCTTAATCCCCAGCTGGAGGCAATTTGGGAGGTGGAGCTTTGTTTTAGGAAGTGTATCACTGGGAGCAGACCTAGAGGTTTATTAGACTAGCTCCAAGCCCAGTACTTAGACCACTCCCACCCAGATATATGACAGCTTCCTGCTGGTTCCTGTTTTCCCTACCATGATAAAGCATTCCCTTTGTGGAAATCAGGCTAATTGGCAAAAGGCTAATCTTTGCACAGGCTAAGCCTGGGGACATGGAAGACTCTGCACCTTGGGTGGAGCTTCTTGAAGATAGGAAATTCAAAGCTTCTCCAAAGATTTCCTGACAAACCTAAACAAACAACTCATGAACTGATCTGATGTGAACTCTGATCTGCCATATGCTCAGACTCCCCATTGCTTTTCCTGAAGGTAAATAGAAGCTGTGAGTTCAGTCAGTGGGAGAAGCACTCAAACACACCTTCCTGACCTGCATTAAATCATATTTTGCCTGGTACATGTTCATTTCATGCTTATCCAAACACTGCTGGAAGGTGTACATACCCCTTGAGGCTACAAAACTGAATTAAACCCTTTCTTTCCATAAGCTGCTTCTGGTTGGGAGTTTTGTCCTAGTAACAAAAAGGAAACTGCTATTAAATACTATATACATTGATCAAACATTTACCATTTCTTTGTGTTAGGAACTTTCATGACCTTCTCTTCTAGATGTTTTGAAATCTATAAGTTGTTAACTATAATCATTCTACCATGCCTTAGGCCACCAGAAAATTATTTTACTTAATTTTTGTGCCAATAACCACACTCTCTTCACCTCTTTCTCCCCTCTATTCACTCCAGCCTGTTTAGTGCTACTCTACTTCTTTGAGCTCAACTTCTTAGCATCATGTATGAGTGTGGTGTTTGTCTTTCTTTGTGTGTGTGTGTGTGTGTGTGTGTGTGTGTGTGTGTGTGTGCATGTGTGCAGGCACATGTGGGGGGGATGTGCATGTACTTGTGTGTGCATGCATATAGAGGCCAGAAGTTGGAATTGGTGTATTCTTTGACAGTTTTCCACTTTGAGGCAGGGTCTCTTACTTGTATCCATAGCTCACCAATTTGGCTAGTCTAGTGTGGTGGTTTGATTCAGGTGTCCCCCATAAACTTAGGTGTTCTGAATGCTAGGTTCCCAGCTGATGGAGATTTGGAAATTAATGCCTCCTGGAGGGAGTGTATTGGTGGGGGCCGGCTTATGGGTATTAAAGCCAGTTTCCCCTTGCCAGTGTTTGGCACACCCTCCTGTTACTGTGTCCCACCTTATGTTGGCCAGGGGGTGATGTCCACCCTCTGCTCATGCCATTGTTTTCCCCTGCCATTGTGGAGCTTCCCCTCGAGCCTGTAAGCCAAAATAAATCTCTTTTTCCCAGAAGCTGCTCTTGGTTGGGTGATTTTTAACAGCAATGCGAACCGGACTGCAACATCTAGCTAGCCAGCTTGCCGTAAAGATCCCCTGCCTCTGCCTTCCAAGGGCAGGGATTACAGGCATGTGCCACCATGCCAGTCTGACACTTATGTGAGTGTTAGGGATTTGTACTCTGGCCCTCATGCTTGCTTAGCAAGTGCTTTATGTGCTGAACCATTTCCCTAGACCCTAGTGTCTGTCTTTCCACGCCTGTCTTATTTCATCTAGCTCCTATAATGTCTTCAAAACAACAATAAACATAAAAGTAATAAACTTCAGGTTAATCCATGTTGCCACAAATAACAGGGTTTCATCCTTTTATTGCTAAATGATACTCCATTGTTTTTATGCAGGATATTTTCTTTTTCTAGTCATTTGTTGATGAAAACCTGGGGTGATTTCTTATCTTGATTATTGGATATAATACTGAAATAAACATGAAACTCGTTTTTGGAGTTATTGAGTTGATGAAGACATATTAAAGGGATATAGTTAGTGGAATTGTTTGTGTTACATATTTATTCATTCATTCATTTGCCTGAAACTACCTACACAAGAACATCATAATAGGAGGAAAAGATCATGACATCAAAATAAAAGAGAGACTGATAGAGAGGGGGAGGGGACATGATGGAACGTGGAGTTTCCAAGAGGAAACTTGGGGGAGGGAATTACCATGGGATATTGTTTACAGTTATGGAAGTTGTCAATAAAAAAATGAGAAGAAATACTTAGAGAGTTGGATTAAACATGAGTGCTGCTCTCACAGTTAGCATGAGAACCTCCTCCAGGGAGATGGAAGGAAACACTGAGAGACTCAAACCTCATCAAAGCAGAAAATCAAAGGCTGCTGAGAGCTCAACACTAAACGAGACTTGTAACAAACCTTCCAAGGTTGAGGGAACGTTGCTGAAGAGTGGGCAGAAAAAATGTAAGAGTCATGGGATGGGAAGGAATGTCCTGTGGCATTGCACACCCCCACCCCACCCCCACTGCCCCAGAGACTAGTGCATTCACGACTCTACAGTAAATGCCAATAACCCCACTGAGGAGAGCTGTCAGTGGACTATGGACTGGGAAGAGGGAACATAACCCAATAGGAATATGACCAATATGTAATGTAGTCATACAGTAAAGTTCTAGACTAATAAAAATAAAATAAGTAGCCAAAGAACTACAATTCTCATAGCTTTGCCTCCCTACTGCTGTGATCACAGGTGTGTGCCACTGTATCCAACAGGCAGTTATTGTGCTTTCTATAATGCTAAAAGACAAAAATAAAAATTCAATTAAAATTTAAAAAACGAAATAGCATATTATATGCTGAAGAGATAAGAATGAGTAAAGCAATTATAGTGTCTACCCTTGGGATTCAGCAGGCATACAGTAACTACAATAAAGCCCACTATCAAAATATAGGACCCCCACCCCCACCCAGGGGAGCTCATGGTAAGGGAATCTAATTAATGACCCAAACTAGGAGACAAGGAAGGCTTTTGCAAAGAAGTGAAACTTGAGCTGAGATCCTCAGGAGACAGGCAAAGAATAAATGCAGGTATTTAATGTTAAGGATAGGCACAAAGAACTGCTGATGAAAGAGACTGTGTCTGATTCTGAAGAGTGAAGTTATTTCAACACAGCTTAAACATGGGATTCCAGGGGAGGGGGGGATAAAAGATTGGAGAGGTGTGTGAGATGCAGTTATAGACAGTCTTCCAGCAGAACTTGGAAACTGAGTTTACGCGAGAAGCACCGGAAGCAAAACCAGGCTCTGAGTGAAACTGAGCAGATGTGATGAGCAGCCTCAGAATGGGTGCTATCTAAGGAGCAATATGCCAGATGAATTGCCAATAACCCAATCAAAATGAATTGCTTAGACATGATCATTTTGGCTTTTCACATCTACTAAAGTAATAACATTGAGATATGGGAGATAGACACAGTTCATGATTATTCAATGAGGGTTTTTTTAACTTAACACCTTTTGAAACATTTCAGTATTTTAGTTTCAAAAGAAGACAGCTACCAATTTACCTAATATATTTAGACTTAGAAGTTTTCAAATAGAGAAATTTTGAACTCAGTTCGATGCTTAGATGATTCAAGAACATTCTGCTCTGTGGACCTATATCAAGAGATCAATGCCCTGCAATTTGTGGTTCACACAGACAATTTCCATGTGTTTCAAAACACCAATATGTTTCTCTTGTATTTTGATGTAATGCTATAAATGTATAAGTATAAATGACTCAGCAGTTATGCACTTGCTGACAAAGCCTAACAACCCAGTTTCAATACCCCAGTACCACATAAAACTAGATGCACAAAGTGGCTCATGCATCTGGAGTTTAGTTACAGCAGCTAGAGGCCCTGACATGCCCATTCTCTCTGTCTCTCTTCTATCTTTCTCTGCTTGCACATAAATGAATAAAAATACTTTTTTAAAAATTGGTGAAGTTAGGCTGGAGAGATGGCTTAGCGGTTAAGCGCTTGCCTGTGAAGCCTAAGGACCCCGGTTCGAGGCTCGGTTCCCCAGGTCCCACGTTAGCCAGATGCACAAGGGGGCGCACGCGTCTGGAGTTCGTTTGCACAGGCTGGAAGCCCTGGTGCGCCCATTCTCTCTCTCCCTCTATCTGTCTTTCTCTCTGTGTCTGTCGCTCTCAAATAAATAAATAAATAAAAATTTTTTAAAAATTGGTGAAGTTAATGAAGAAAGAAAGATGCATGTTTTAAAGAATGGCTCTCTAGCACCTCCCCTCATATTCACTGTAGTCATCTCTTCCTCTGGAGACTATAACAAATCGTCATTCTACACCTTTTGAAAAACCTGATGTTTTGCTTTAAGTTGTTTTTATTATTTACATTTATATTATTCAATTAATTTTTTTGAGAAACCTGTAGACAAACCTTGCCTTGTATATACTAGGCAAGTATTATACTACCAAGCTGCATTCCTAGCCCTAATTTGTTTCTTTTTGTTGTTGTGTTGTTTTGTTTTATTTTGTTTTTCCAGGTAGGGTCTTGCTCTAGCCCAGGCTGACTTGGAATTCACTATGTAGTCTCAGGGTGGCCTCGAACTCTTGTTGATCCTCCTACTTCTGCCCCCTGAATGCTGGGATTAAAGGCATGTACCACCACGCCCAGCTCAACTGATTTTTTTGGTTTGTTTTTTGTTTATTTTGATTTATTTATTCAAGAGCGACAGAGAGAAAGAGAGAGAAAGAGGCAGATAGAGAGAAAGAATGGGCAAGCCAAAGCCTCTACCTACTGCAAACGAACTCCAGACGTGTGTGCCCCCTTGTGTATCTGACTAATGTGGGTACTGGGGAATCAAGCCTCAAACCGGGGTCCTCAGGCTTCACAGGCAAGTGCTTAACCACTAAGCCATCTCTCCAGCCCTCAATTGATTTTTTTATCTTGTGAAAAAGGTGTTTGGTTATCATGGGTTGAGATGGACTCCATTGTGTTTTCACATCAAATTTATAGAAATATTTATGTATGTACTGTATGCATCTGCAGACAGAGTAGGATGTTAGACATCCTCTACCACTCTTCCACATTGCTTCCTTGACACAGTCTTTCACTGAACCTGGAGCAACTATTTTGATCAGATTGGCTCACCAGAGAGCCCTAATGATCCTTTTGTTTCTTCCCCCTGCAGTGCTGAGGATACAGGCATATGAGTCCACAACCAGATTTTTACATGGCTGCTGGGGATCAAACTTGGAACATCATGCTTATGCAGAAGAAAGTGCTCTTGCCCACTGATCCATCTCCCTGGCTCCAGAAACTTTTTTTTTAATTTATGGTATGATTTTAACTTAAAATAATGTCACCAAGTTCATCAAGTACAAGACTGAAACAAAAATTTTAGATGTTTTAATAACTGTAAACAGGCTTCTATCAAAAAAGAAATTACTCAATGAAGAGAACTACTAAATCAGGATATCTTGAACATCATGAGACTAGTTTGAAAATGAATGTAAAAGCCTTGATGAAGTAAATAACGTCCCAGGAAAATACAACATAACTAAACTGACCCCAGTAAAGACAGAAAGATTTTTTAGGTGTTTTTTGTTTGTGCTTTTAATATTTTTTTGTTCATTTTTATTTATTTGACAGTGACAGAGAGAGAATGGGCACTCCAGGGCTTCCAGCCACTGCAAACAAATTCCACACGCATGCGCCCCCTTGTGCATCTGGCTAACATGGGTCCTGGGGAATGGAGCCTTGAACCGGGGTCCTTAGACTTCACAGGCAAGCATTTAACCACTAAGCCATCTCTCCAGCCCTTGTTTTTGTTTTTTATTTGTTTAGTTTTTTGCAAGGTAGAGCCTCACTCTACCATAGGCTGACCTGGAACTCACTCTGTAGTTCTAGGCTGGACTCAAACTCACAGTGATCCTCCTACCTCCGCCTCCAGAGTGCTAGGATTAAAGGTTTGCACCACCATATCCAGCCAAGACAGAATGTTGTAAGATATATACATTCATGGGCTGGAAATATACTTTATTTGGTAGAGTATCTGTCTAGCATGCACTGGGTTCAATCTCTAGCACCACATAAAAACATAAAAACACCACATAAAAACTTAATTTAGTTGTACATACCTAATATTCTCAGCACTTGGGAGATGTAAATTAGGAGGAATATATATATATATATATATATGTGTGTGTGTGTGTGTGTGTGTGTGTGTTTGAAGCAACCCTGAGCTACCTGAGACCTTATCTATAAATAAATAAATATATACATACATATATATATATATATATATATATATATATATATATATATATATGTTTTAAAAGAGTAAAAATTACTAAAGAATTACCTCCAATGAAAGCACCTGGCCCAGGCAATTTCATACCAAAGCCTACCTAAACATCATACATAAACATCAAGAACCTAAAGGCAGGGCTGGAGAGATGGCTTAGCAGTTGAGACACTTGCCTATAAAGTCTAAGACCTCATGTTTGAATCTCCACGTCCCATGTAGCCAGATGCACAGTGATGGAAGTGTGCAATATCACACATGTACACAAGGGGACACATGCATCTGGAGTTTATTTGCAGTGGCTGAAGGCCCATTCTCTCTCTGCGTCTCTTTCTCTCTCAAAATAAATAATAATTTTTAAAACCCTAAGGGCAAACATTTGGTTCTATAACACAAGAAATGAAGCAAAACTTTTCAGTCATTTTACAAAGCAAGCTTAACATGATATCTAAACTTATTAAATATAGGAAAAAAACTGTAAACCAATCTTATTTGTGATTTTAATGTAAAATAAATCCTCAACAAAATGTTAGCAAATAAATCCAAATACACTTTAAGAAAAATCATATATAATGAAATGTAATATAAGATAGCAATGTAAGAATAATTTAGTATTAGGAAACCCATTATTGTATTTCATTATTGTAACATAACTAAGACAAAAATTATCTCCATTAACACTCAGAAAGACTGACAAAATGCTGGATATTTTCTTAATATAACCCATTAGGGGTTGATCTGTGCCCAACGCATTAATATGTTGAAGCCCTTATGTCCAGGGCTTCAAGTTGTGATGGGAAAGATGATAGAGAGGAGAGGCATGTGCCACTGGAGAACCTCAAAGACTGAGAGGATTCCTATTCAGTCTTCAGCCAAGGGCTGGCAGGCACACCCATGTGCAAAGATCCCCAAGTCCAAAGAAAGGACATCAGGAAAGCAATTGACAGTAATTCTTACAGTCATACAGTTCTGGAGGCAGTTTATGTCTCCACCAAACCAAATAAAGAAACCTGGAAAGAAATGGGAAATCTGTAAATATTAATTCGTACTGAGAGAATGAGGTCTTGCCTGGGGATGGTGGAGGGACAAGAGAAAGATGTATTACTAAATTCTGGAGGAGATGGAGGAGGGAGGTTTGTTATGCCCATGCACAGCTTACAGTTCAAGCTGTGTGTTTCAGATGTATGCCATTTATCATAGGTTAATGATAGATAAATAAATTGAATTTTTAAAAATTTGTTCATTTTTATTTATTTATTTGAGAGTGACAGAGAGAGAGAAAGAGAATGGGCGCACCAGGGCTTCCAGCTACTGCAAATGAACTCCAGATGTGTGCGCCCCCTTGTGCCTCTGGCTTACCGTGGGTTCTGGGGAATTGAGCCTCAAATCAGGGTCCTTACGCTTCACAGGCAAGTGCTTAACCGCTAAGCCATCTCTCCAGCCCTGAATTTTTTTAAGTTTAGAAAATAAGGAGAACCAGGCATGGTGGCACTCAGCTTTAATCCCAGCACTTGGGAGGCAGAGGTAGGAGGCCCACCATGAGTTTAAAGCCACCCTGACACTACATAGTGAATTCCACGTCAGCCTGGACTAGAGTGAGACCCTACCTTGAATATTCCCCTCAAAATTAGGAAGGCTGGAGAGATGGCTTAGCAGTTAAAGTACTTGCCTATGAAGCCTAAGGACCCATGTTCAGCTCTCCAGATCCCAAATATGTCAGATGCACAAAGGTGAGGAAAGTGCAAGGTTGTACATGCCTGCTAGGAGGTAGAAGCATCTGGTATTCCATTGCAGTAGCTGAAGCCCTGGCATGTCAATTCTCTTTCTCCCTGTCTCTCTCTCTCTCTCTCTCTCCCTCTCTGAAGAAATAATAAATAAATAAGGGAAAGAGAAAGAGATTAAAATCCCAAGAGGAATGAAAAGGGATAGTTTTTTTTAAAACATACATGATACCTATAAGCATATGAGAAGATTCATCGTTTGACTTACAATTAGAAATACAAAACACTGATGCCATTTTTCCTTTTCAGATTGACAAGTATCGGGGCTTTTGAATATACACTACTGATGAGGTATTGGAGAAAAAGTCATGCTCAAATTTTCTGGGTGGCAGTGTAAAATGACAGTGCAATTCATTAAGAGGTGATAAGCTATATTTAGAAAATCTGCATATGTATTCATTCTTTGATCTAGCATTCTCACTTCTAGGAATTAATCCTGAAGCTATATCTCACTCCCTACCTAAAGTTACTCAACATAGCATTACTGGTAATGGTAAAATATTAAGAGCAACCTATGTGTCCATACAAAAGACTCTGGTTGAATAAACTATTGAACACAAGCTCTAAGATTGAATTTTAATAAAAAACTGAACCAAACTATATATTAAATTGATAACAAATATAAATAAAATTGAAGCATCTTTATTATAATAATAATGTACTCTGAGAAAAAAACTACAAATATTGAAATTTACTGAGACTTGACTCTAATAGTGGCCTTTGCATAGTAATTCAAATCTTTATTTATGAGAAGAGCAAGTGAGTGATTATATTAGTATATTTGTTGTATGAGTAAGTGTGTGGTGTGCATGTGTGTACATGTGTTCATATGCATGAGAAGACCAGAGTTTGACATCAGGCATCTCCCTCAATCTCTCTCCATTTGATTCACTGAGGCAAGTTCTCTCTACATGGGTCCTTGAGATCTGTACTTCTCATACTTGCAGGGCAAGTACTTTATCCACTGAACCAGCCCTATATTGATAATTATAAAAGGTAGATTCTCTCAATATGAGAAGAAATGCGTAAATATATGCACTGGAAAGGAAAGGAAGAACCTAGTAGCATTTTTTGGGATAGGAGGTATTCATATTAATTCACAATTTTATAAAAAGTATTTAATTCTTTCCTCTTAAAAGGCAGCAAGGGCACTCCAGTAGCAGTAAGCATACCTATCCCCAATGTGCAGACTACACAGTCTGAGACTGTGTCCTCCTTGAAATCTAAGCCAGCAGGCCACAACTTCATGAAGACAAGAAGAACACAAATGACACCAGGTCCACAGCAAAATATTTTTGTTAATGATGAGAATAGAAGTTGCTAGAGTCCCAGCATTTGTACCTGCTCCCCACCCTAATTTCCTTGATTAATGTGAAGTAGCTTGTGACCTCTGTATACATATGGGTTCTATTGAGGAGAGGGGCACAGAACTTAGGGGATCCAAATTTTATACAACCAATAAATGTAGATGCAATAACATACTAAGCAGTGGATGTCAAAACTAACACAACTCAAAGTATCCTCCAAAGACTTCTGATTAAAATATTAAAAAGTACTTTAATAGTGGAAAACTCTGACAGCTTGACCAAGTGATTAAACTTAACGTTACCAGTGATGAGGCAAGTTGATATGATCTGCCTGACATGCCTTCTGCTCTAATGCTTGGAAAGCAACATCACCTATGCAGTATTCATGGCACAAATCACTTAACTTCAGTCACAAAGAAGCAATAAAATAAGTCCAAATCCAAAAAACATCTGACCTGTACTCTTCATAAATGTCAATGTCAAGGTCAAGAAATGAAATCAAGTTGCAAGCTTAAAATGACTTGACAGAAAGGGGATCAAATAATTGTTGTTTAGCTCCTGGTTTTGCAATTGTTAAGATATTTTTTTAATTTGAAAATGTGAAAACATGGGCCCTTAATTCCATAACCTTAGTGTGTCTGTGATACTGTAATGATGGCATGTGTTTATGTAAGAAGATGTCCTACAGCATGTACTGCTTCAACATATTGATGTTTGGGGCTGAAGAGATGGCTTAGCAGTTAAGCCATTTGTCTGTGAAGCCAAAGGACCCAGGTTTGATTTTCCAGTACCCATGTAAGCCAGATGCACAAGGTGGTACATCCATCTGTAGTTTGTTTGCAGTGGCTAGAGGGCCTGGTGCATCCATTCTCTCTCTGCCTCTCTATCTCTCTCAAGTAAATAAATAAAACGTAAATATCTGTGTTTGTTTCCATGGGTCAGTACTGCTCATAGCCTTGGTCACAGAAGATTCTTTATGCAAGGGGCAGAGGTTAATGCTCACATGTATAGCTAGCTGGCAAAATGGTAAGTGACAAGCAGTACCCCCAGGTCTGTAGCTGCCAGCAGTTGCTGTATGTCATTTGTAAGCTGCTGAACACACTCAACTCTTTGTCTGCCATTGGAGGCACCTGCTAATCACAACTCTCCACAGAGACTTTTAGTGTATGTATCTAAGAATCCTATTGATACCTATTCACTTTTCCATCCCGTCTTCTTTTCCAATTGCTACATCAATGAAAATTGTATGAAACGTTATTTTGAATGCTAAATTTTATCTGTGAATCCCCATTCATATATGTCCCTCCAAAATAAATATGTGAGCCTGTTGTGATAAGTTGAAATGTGCTATGCTTTCTTTCCTCTGCAAAAGGTATTTCCTTAACATTCTAAAATTCCATTTAGTTCACTAAAGGTCAGAACATTGACTTCCTGTGCAGCCACTGCCTTATTTCCTTTTAGATTCATTCTTATTTCCTTACTTCTTAGTCATGTGATTACACCATCCTCATTTTTACTACTTCCATATGTCATTAATTGCATCTGTTCCTTAACAGAATTAAAGGTACTTAGCAAAGGTACAGCATCTTTGCAGTACTTCTCAGTGGATCTTCTCTTGGATCCCATGCAGGTTCTAATAGTAAGGAACTATGGCTTACCTCAAGGTCACCTGGGTGCTGTCCTTAAGCACAGGCCATTATGAAACAGTATTACCATGAGCAGCTCACACAAACACTCAGAGACTAAGAGACTAAGCAAAACATATACATCCCTGTTTTCCAAGACTGAGCAAAATCTTTCAATTCAAGAAGCTGGAGGTCTCATCAGTACTCCTCTGTGCTCAGTTCCTAAAGAAAAAGGTGCATGACAGGCCCTAGAAAGAGTAAGGTGAGAAAAAGACCCTTTCTGCCTACTTTGTTCTTAAAAAAAAAAAAAAAAAAAAAACTGGCACAAAATATTCAGATCCAGCCTATATCCCTATTTTCTATCTCTTCATATATATTAAGTGTTTAGGATGAAAATAACTGAATATGGGTTCATTGGGCTGGGAAGAGATGTACCAACAGCATATCAGATGGCAGAGGTGTAGATGTTCCTGTTAAGTTCCAGTAGGACAGAATGGGAAAAGCCCAAGACAGAACAAAACTTGGTGCCTCAGAGCAAAGAGTCAACTGCAAAGAAAGATTAGCATTCCCAGCCCTGTGGAAGGCTGGGCATTAGTTAATCCACACACCTCCTCTCCTTAGGAAGACAGAAAAGAAACCTCATGACAGAGGACTTAAAAGGCATTTCCAAAGTATAATACAGTGATACACATTAAAGAATACTATAGGAAGGAAAGAAAGTAGCAAAGATACAAAGGAGAGAGGAAAGAAGGCAAGCAGACAAGATCATTAAATGTTAAATATTGGTTAAATAAATGACAGCATGAGAGCTTGCCATTATGCCCACCAATGTATGGATGGAGATATAGGTATAAGACATTAGGGGGAAAAAAAATCACAGTCCTAACAGAATCCAATCATGAACACACTCATTGTCAATGAGGCATGAATATTTCTCTCCTGTCTATACTACATAAGTAGGTGTATACGCAGAAGCCCTGTCTTCCTTATTTCTTCTCAACCTGTTCACTCCCACTTACTCCTCCTGCAAGATCTTTTGGAGTCAAGGTCCTTTGAAGTCTAATTTTTTGAGTTTTTAGTGCAATGATGGGCCTCAACTTCTTCAGAAAGAAGCACCTACCCAACAAACAAAGCTCTCTTGATAATGAATCATAGTTTCAGTAATCTTTAGACTAAAAGATCCCCCTATTACATAATTTGAAATGAGAGGCAACAGAGAAGCCTACTTTGCTGCCAATAATATCAAGATATTTCCTTGTTTTTTTAAAATCTGCACATTGTATGTATGCACTATTCCAGGAATGGAAGGACACAACTGCACCTAACATGTCCAAAAAAAAAAAAAAGTGACAGTATTAAGATCACTCTGCAGGGGCTGGAAAAATGGTTCATTGGCTAAAAGCACTATCTTCACAAGCCTGACAACCAAAATTTGGACCCCTGAACCAATGTAAAAGCCAGATTCAGTAATATAGATGCCTTTAATCCCAGCACTGTTAGGACAATCTTACCATCACTATCAAGCCTATTTCTGACTTCCTATCACATCAAGTCAACTCAAGTCAACTATTCAGTCTTACCCAAAGCAAATGGAAAATTCTCTCAGCCTTCACACCTTTAAGCTTTATTTCTACTTCACTATCCAGTGGGCTAGATTCCAATGGGTCCATATACTGTTGGAGATGCCATAGTTCTAATCACTGGCCTTTGTTTGTGGCAAAGGAACATCCACATAGCCACAACAGAAGGTTCTTCCAAAATGCTTCAAACCGTAACCCTGCCATCACTTCAAGCTCTGACAGCGCAGCTTTATCTAGCTCACTTGCTCTCTCTCTATCTCTCTGGAAAAATAAATTTCACCTTTTCTCCTTCCACTGCCACCTGCCTATTTTAACAGGTCATCTTCTCTGTGGAACTCAGCCTACCTCTTTCTCCCACTAACTGGACTAGAATTTGCACCCTAACACATTAATAGCCAAACATAGATGTGCATACTAGTAGGCAAATTTATCCTGTCTCCATAACTGTATTCTCACAAAGCAAAGAAATTCCCATTCTTATTCCATTCCTTGTAGCTGTAGGAGTAACAGTAGTGTTAGGAGTACTCCCTCCTAGCCTATTACCACTTCTTATTTCAAGATATACACAAAAGCCTGTATGAAATTTCACAAAGTCTAATGAAATCCAAAACCAGGTAGACTCCCTAGCAGCAGCCACACTCCCAAACACAAGAGGCCTACGTCTCCTCACTTCAGAAAATGAAGGACTTTGTCTCTTTTTTAAAAGATTTATTTATGTATTCATTTGAGAGAGAGAATGAGTGTGCCAGGGCCTCCAGCCACTACATACTCCAGATGCATTCCTTCATTTTAGATTTCTGGTTCTCAGAACTATGAAAGAATAAATTTCTGGGTTTTAAAAATGATTTTTATTTTTATTTATTTGAGAGAGAGAGGCAGGAGAGAGAGAAAGAGAAAATGGACATGCCAGGGCATCCAGCCATTGCAAATGAATTCCAGACACAAGTGCCACTTTGGACATCTGGGTCCTGAGGAATTGAATCTGGGTCCTTTGGCTTTGCAGGCAAATGCCTTAACCATTAAGCAATCCCTCCAGCCCAACTTTGTCTCTTTTGAAGAAGAAGAACATTATGCTAGAGAGATGACTTAGCAGTTAAGGCACTTGCCTGCAAAGCCTAAGGACCCATGTTTGACTCTCCAGATCTCACATAAGCCAGATGCACAAGGTGACTTAAGTGCACAAGGTCACTTGTGTGCACAAGGTGGCGTATGTGTCTGGAATTCAATTGCAGTGGCTGGAGGCCCTAGCATGCCAAAACTCTCTTTTTCTCTCTCATAAAATTTTTAAAAAGGAGGAATATTGTTTTTGCCATCCTGAGCTGTTCAGAGATGCAGCAAAAAAAAAAAAAAAATAGCCCAATGTACCTCAAATTTTAGACAACAGGCCTCAGAGTCCTGGGACAAATGGCTTCAAAATTTCTCCTGGGTCTTCTGACTAATACCTGCCAACACTCTCTAATGACCTTCTAATATCTATAGGCCCTTCTCTGATCCTGTTGTTAACCTGATTTATGAAGACTGCCATCCAGCATTTCTCACAGACTCATGTGGATAATATCCTCCTGATGCAGGAGTACAGATACCAGCCTCTATATTAGAACCTGTGAAATGTCCCCTGGCTCCATGATGCCCTCCAATTCAGCAAGAAGCAGTTAAAGATATGATTACATCACCCCATGGCTTCCTGAGCTCCCTCCATCTCTCCTCTCTCTTTTTATAAATCTCTTTTTATGTAAATAACAAGGCTGAAAATGTTGCATTTCAAGATTTCAAAATGCTGCCTCTCCTGCCCAACCCCTCCCAACAGGTTTGGGAAGGACAGATAATCCTTATGTACTGCTAAGGAAATGCATTAAACCTTATTGCCCAAGAGCTTCAATGAGAAATGAGATCCCTTCTAGCTACTACCTGTGGCACTGGGTGAGGATATGAAATCCAAATCCAAAATGTAATTCTTCATGTACTCCAGACAACCCTAATATGTGACCATAATATCCAGAACCAGAAAAGGAATGACCCCCTCGCCCATCATGGAGGCTTGAGTCATTTTCTGTCAAGGATGTTTCTCTCACAGTACAGTTCTCTCCCACCCCTTCTGAATGCCTTTAGAAACCTCCTTCCTCCCTTTACTTGGGATTATGAGGATTCCCTCTCTTTTGCTATGGATCCTGCCAGTCCCTCTTGGTATTCTAAAGCTCCATTCCCCCTTTTCTTCAGAACTTGCATGTCTCCCCTGGTGCTAAATAAAACCTTGGGCCCAAAGAAGCATTTGTCTCAGTCCTCTATTGAGTCCCCAAACCTGACACTCACAAATGGGCTTATGAGCCCTCTTTCGTATTTTTTTATATGCTTTGAAGCCTCTCCTCAGCACCTTCTCACTCCCATCTGCCCTTTCATGTGAGAAGAATGCATTCCATTTGCTTTGGAGAATGTTGACAGCTGGGACTCTCTGCTGAGTCTTCATCCAATTGCTGCTGTCACTGAAAACAGTTACATTCCCAAAGGTGATGCCTCTTTTCTGGACACAAGTATCTGTCCTCTTGCCTCAGTTCTTGCCTCAGTTCAGAACAACACTGCAGGGCCATCCCATCCCAAGAATAGAGAATTAGCTGAGGGTTTTGTTGAAACCGGCATCACAGTTCAGATGCTCCTGCCAGTGTGAATCCTGCCTCAGGTGTTGATCCCAAGAGCATTCTCTATTTAACTTCCTAAGTTGAGCTCCATCTCAGAGTTAGATTCCCAAATTCAGCTGGGAATATAAATCTGCCTTTGCATGAAAAGGATTGTCCCAAGTCTAACTTCAGAACCCATATTGATGAAAACAATCTCTGTTCCATGTATGGCCTTTCAGATATCTGAAGGCAGTTGCTATGTGTCTGGGGCTCCAAACTTTAGGGGTTGAGAGAAGAACAGAAACCAAAAATGCAAAATGACAAATGTTAGAAGAGTGTGGTGTTGTGAAGCCATGCCTTCACTGCAGCTGGCAAGCCCTGCTAAAGCTAGCCATACACATAATCCCAATGGGGTGGATATTGTTCCATAGGCAATTTGCCATTAGCAACCCTAAAAACACCCTGTATTCATTTTCTTTTTCTGCATAAAAAAGGCCACAAACCTTGAAGTCTCAACACTCAATAACTAAGGTCAGAAGTCTAGTGAAAGCAGAGCTTCTCTCCTTAGTGTCTCATGGGGCAAAATCAAGATTTTAGTGGAACTAAGTTCTTAACTTTGGGTCAGGGTTGAGCAGATGGGAAATTCTCCATCTTACGCAGGTTGTTGGTAGAATTCAGTTCCTAATGGTTATGTAATTAAAGTCCCATTTCCACTTTGGAGGTCAACCAGCTTTCACTTTCTGCTGCTAGAAGCTACACGAATGCCCTCCAAATAGCCCTGCACTCCCAAGCCACAATGGTCCATAGAGATCTCTCCAACCTCCTCTTGCCAACAGCTGCAGAAAGCTCAGGTGATTAGGTCTTTCACTAGTCTTATCACCCACTGTTGAATTCATACATCATGAGTGTGATGCCTCATGGTGTTTTCAGGTTCCACAGATTAAGGTGGACACCTTTAGGGCCCTTTTAGAAATTCTCAACATGCCTGCAAATCTGGGTGTTCTTTACTCAACCTTTTCTTTCTCTGAGAAAAAATGGCTGTTTTTTGAACTTTCCTCAGACCTCTATCTTGCACTTGCTCTGTCACATTCAACAGACAATTTTGTCTCTTATTTCACACACACAAAAACATAGAAGGCAGCTGTTTTAGTTTCCTGGAGTCATTATACCAGTTTACCACAAACTAGGTGTTTAAAACAACAGAAATTGGGCTGGAGAGATTGCTCAGTGGTTAAGGTGCTTGCCTGCAAAGCCTAATGACTCAGGTTCAATTCTCCACTACCTACATAAAGCGAGATGTACAAAGGGGCACATATGTCTGAACTTCATTTGCAGTGGCTAGAGACTCTGGTATGCCCATTCTCATTCTTTCTCTGTGTCTCTCTCAGTTTGTCTCTCTTCTTGCAAATAAATAAAATAGTTTTAAAAAGCAGAAATTGGGCTAGAGGGATGGTTTATCAGTTAAGGTGTGTGCCTGTAAAGCCAAAGGACCTAGGTTTGATTCCTCAGAACCCACATAAGCCAGATGCCCAAGGTGGCACAGGCATCTGGAGTTTGCAATACCTGGAGGCCCTGGTGTGCCCATTCTCCCCCCCTCCCTCTCTCTCTCTCTCTCTCTTTCTCTCTCTCTCTCTCTCACACAAAAATAATAATAATTTAAAAACAGAAATTTATTCTTTCATAGTCTAGGAACCAGAAGCCTCAAATGCAGGAATCAGAAAGGCTGTGACCTCTCAGAAGGCTCTAGGAGAGCCTAGCCTTTCTTCTAGCTTCTAGTGCTGCCAACAATTTTTGACACTGCTATGTGCTATGGTTTGTATGCTGACTGTCTTGCAGAAGTGCATGTGTTAATGGTTTGGCCCCCACAAGGAGCTGGTATTGGGAGATGATGGAACCTTTAATAGGTAAGACCTCAAAGGTAATTGGGAGTATGACCTTGAAGGGATTGTAGGCCCTGGTCTCTACCTCATTTACTTCTGGGTGATGAGGTAAGCAATTTTCTTTACTACGTACTCTCTACCATTGACATCTGGAGATCCCTGAAAACAATGGCTATGCCTGATCTTGGATTGGAACCTCTACACAACATTTGTTTCTCCATATGTGAATTTTCACAGGTATATTTTACAGTGCCAGAAAGCCAATTAACACACAGATGTATCATTCTGCTATCTGACTCTACTGTCCAATGGTCATCATTGTCCTGTGTATCTCTTATTTTCTCTTCTTTCTAAAAAATATTTTATTTTTATTTATTTATTTGAG
Source organism: Jaculus jaculus (assembly GCF_020740685.1). NCBI lineage: Eukaryota > Metazoa > Chordata > Mammalia > Rodentia > Dipodidae > Jaculus > Jaculus jaculus. The sequence goes on from NC_059113.1 coordinate 74,398,400, forward strand.
AGAGATATAGAAATAGGCAGGGAGAGAGAGAGAGAATAGGCGTACCAGGACCTCCAGCCACTGCAAACGAAATCCAGACACATGCACCCCCTTATGCATCTGGCTTTTGTGGGCTCTGGGTCCTCTGGCTTTGTAGGCAAGCGCCTTAACCACTAAGCAATCTCTCCAGCCCCCCCCCCCACGCCTTTTTTTTTCCTCTTCTTATAAGGGCTCTTTCTATCTGACTAGAGCACACTCTATTTCAGTATGACCTCATTTTGACCTCATTACATCTATATGGACTCTATTTCCAAATAAGGACACATCTGGGTATGGGGATTAAGATCTCCATATATACTTGAGGTAGGAAGGATCACAAATCAACTCATAATACCACAGGACTAGAGGACTTTCATTTCCATAGCTAACAAAATACTGTGCCATAGTTAATCTGCACTGACCATGGAAACACACTTCTGGGTGATTCCAGGAAGGTTTAATTGAAAAAGAAAGGCACACCTTGGAAGTGAGTGGAACTATCCCATGATCTGGGATCCTGGGTCAAATAAAGAGGAGAAAGTAAACTGAGTACTGTCATTCATATCTCTCTCTCCTTCTTGACTACAGATGCAATGCAGCTGCCTCATGCTCCTGCCACCATGACAGACTAACTGCACCCTCCACCTGTAAGCCAAAATAAACCCTTAAATTTTGTCAGGTATTTGTCACAGCAATGAGAAAACAGACTGACTGTATAGTTACGTGTCTGGAATATTTATTAATGTTTAAATAATAAATATTTCATGCCACTAAACATTCTATTTAAATTTCATATGTGTGCATTAGTTCATTATATGAATAAACCTTAACAAATACACATATTGCGTTAATAATTGGTATTTCATCCTTCATATTTTTATGATAAATACTTTAATAAGCATCACATTCTACATTTTCTTGGACTAATTACTGAATCAAAAGGCATCAACACTTCAGATTTTGATACACAGGCTCAAAAACTCCCAATTGACTCTAGGGCACTGGTAAGGAAACTTACTGAAAGCAAAAGGTAAAAGTCAGTATGTAGTGAGAGATGAGCCCCTTTTATTCACTCTCTTCCCACACCTGGCATCCAGGACCATGTAAGGTGACCCGGGTGAAAACATCCTCATAGATCATGACTTGGCCTCAGTGAATTCCCTCTACTTACAGCTTACAGTGTATAATCAACATCAGCAGATACTTCATATTTAAAGCCACCATCTCCCAGTTTCTCCATTCCTTCTGCCCCTGTAAGTCCCTTCACCAATCTGTCTGATTCTGGGGAATTCAGACAAAACAGGAAGTCACACATGACATTTTTCCAAAGTGAAACACCCAACTAACCTTCCATTTCCACTTCTTCCCTGTCTGGACCACCCATTGAAATATATAATATTCTGGAATCAAAACTTTGTCTCCTGAGGTCAAGTACATTTATAGTAAATAAATCCCCCAAGAGAATAAAAGGTCCATGAGCAGGCCAGGACCTACCTGATCTGTAATTCCAAGGACTAGAAATCGCCTGGCACATAACAAGTAAGCAAGATTGTGCTTGGATAGATGAATGTATATAGCATTTGTTTTGCTTTTTTTGTTGTTGTTTTGGTGTTTTTGACGTAGGCTCTCACTCTAGTCCAGGCTGATCTGGATCACACTCTGAAGTCCCAGAACCCAAAGATACCCTCTCAAGTGCTGGGATTAAAGGTGTCCACCACCATGCCCAGCTTGATTTTTTGAAACATCTTTCTATATAGTCCTTGCTGGCTTGGTGCTTTCTAGCTAGGTATCCCAGTCTGACCTCGAACTCATAGAGATCCGCCTGGCCTCTCAGCCTCTCGGAGTGCTGAGGTTACACTCAGGCAGCACTATGACCAGTTTGTATATAATTAAAGAACTCAAATTCCCACCCTCATCCTCTCTTCTCTTTCGCTCTCACTTTCCAGTCTTCTGCACCGCAGCCCAAAGAAAACCTGCGAGCCCACCCAGGGCCTCCTCCTCGCATTCCTTGCTGGTGGCCCTGGACGCCTCAGGTGGTGGCTTCCTTCGCTGGGGGCGGCGCCTGGACACTAGCGGCCTCCCTGGGCTGGCCTGAGGTCCGCGACCAAGGGTGACGCGCCCATCCCGCACTAGGCGGCGAAAGAGCGTAGTTTGGAACAACCGGATCCTACAGCTAGCCAGGCGCAGAGACCCCACCGCGTGGTTGGGTCAGGGACACAGGGAGGGGACCCCGAAGAGAAGGGCGGCAGCTGGGCCCTGGCGAGCCTCGCGAGGTGGCCCCCAGCAGCACACCCACCTGCCCGGCCGGGCAATCGTCGCTCGCGGGCTTGTCCTGGGCGCACGGAGGACGTGGGACAGAGACACCCGCGGTACCGTCACCGCCGCTCGCGTCCTCGGCTCCCCAACCACCCGAGACCCCGCCGCCCCGACCCCTAGCGCCCGTGACCTTGCTGCTCGCCTTCGCAGGGGCTCTCCAAAGGGGCATGTTCCAGGGGACCAGGTCCAGCATCCCCAAGCCTGCACCCCGGAACCTGGACGACCTGGACTCAGTGCAGCGCGTCCTGCTACACAGGTCAGAGCTGGCAGGAGCTGGGCTGGTTCGCCCTGTGCTCCCCGGGAAGGTGACCAGGGTGGGGACAAATTTGCTTTCTAGGATCCCACTTGGAATTCTTCTTGGTGGAGCATTGCCCTTACGGAGTGGGATGTCCAGGGTCACGCTGCTGGGACTCCAGCCCCGCGCAGAGATTGCCCACTTACGGAAAGTTTAAGTGAATAAAGAAGGGAAGAAGTGTTTAAGCATGCTGTCCTTTAAACCACTCTAGGCTTTGCAGGAAAACAGCTAAGAGATTTGCTTGAACTTTGTGGCTGGAATTAGGAGCCTTTTTTTTTTTTTTTTTTTTTTTTTTTTTAACTAGTCTGATTTCACCCACTCCTTCCATCCAGGAGTGTGTATTATGTGTCTCGAAATGCTCACAAAATAAATGTTTGAAAGATAAGAAACCCAACTTTCTATGAATTGTAGTACTGTGGTCTAGTCTTCTCTTTTATGCAAGAGACTAACAAACATTAAAACCATTGGTAGAGAGGAGTTTATAGAACAGAAAGAAGTAGGAAGCCACATGGAGAAAAACTGTTTTAAGAGTAAATGGATGAAATCCTAGGCATTCAATGCTGTTTTAACTCTGGGGTGGCCTGGCCCCTGGATAAAGATGATGGGAGGGGCACACATTTAGATGTACATTAACAGTATTTCATAAATACATTTGTTGGAGTAAGAGTAACTGCGCATAGTTGAATATCTGGGAGGTTTATGTGAGTTCTCTCATCTGTAAACGTTTCAAATGACTCTTTTAAGTCTTTGTACAAAACCATATGAGCTGTAGAAATCCTGTTCATTTGGAACTGTGAGGAAAAAGAAAGGCATTATGCAAGAGAGAAATTGAGTTTCTTCTATTTGAGAACTGTCTTCTTAAACTGCAATTTTGTACACTGGTTACCTCCACCCCTCTTTGCAAGACATGCCAAATAAAATATTATCAAATGAGTAAGAAATTGTAAATACAATTCCCCTTGTATATGATAAAAATAAAAACACAATTCAGGAGGACCCTCAAGAATCATTAACAAGAAACCCATTTGCAGCCCTAGTTGTTCAAGCTGGGAGGGGTGCTTTGTTTTAAATGCTTAGGACTCTGCTGCAACAGAATTGCTTCATATTTTTCGTGTTTTCAGTGTCAAGTACGATTTTTTTTTTTCAAACTGATTAACACTACAGAGTTTTAGATCCAAAGCACAAACCTGCCTCAACAAATCAGGGCAAAAGAATATGTTTAAACCAGAGTCCTCAATACTGAAATAATCATTTTGGAAATAGTGAAGTATTTCAGGAATAAACCTGCTCAGTATTAGAATGAAAAGCTACTTTATCTGAATTACAAGTAACTGCTCCCATATGCTATAGGAACCAACAGAATCTGAAACTATAAATGTGTTTGTCAGTATCATGGCTAACAGTGGTCTCTTTTTAGCATATGAAAAGTTGGCCTTTGAAATGCATTACTTTTATTAGTGACTATTGGTTATTCTGTATTTTCAAACACATTTGTTAAATATTGAGACATCTAAAGTTTCTCTTTCATCTGATAAAGCTGTATTTTCACATGCATTCATATTTTGCTTGCATATAGAAAAGTTTGTTGAGTACACATATGGCAAGAGAAATTAAAGAAATCACCCTTTAAGCCATACTCATCTATTTATCACCATTTCAATGATTTATCATCATTTACATGAAACAGATCAGTGCATAACCTGTTTTTAAATGTTAATCTTACAAAATTTATGTTTTCCTTTAACAACATCCCTTGTAAGTTATCCATGAAGTTTTGACAATTGCATTAAAGAGACCAGTGGCCTTGAACCATAGGAAAATCACAGACGGGAGAAAATAACAGACTATTCTCTTTCATTTTTACATTTTTCTATAAAAGCTAAGGCTTCTGAGTTTTTTTTTAAATTACTTGTATATTTCCCATTGCAAATATGGTTTTAGAAATCGAAAGCATTAAATTGGTGTGCTTTTGAAAAAGATAATAGCTAAACTAAAATTAATGTAAAGTTGTAAACTTTTCTCTGCATGCGGTGTTAACTTCAAAATGTCAATACTAAGATGACAAGTGCTCAGCAGTGAGGAAATGAATTATTCCGCCTGTCCGCAGCTTGGGAAAATGTTCAAAATTCTGAGTCAGGGAACAGCTTCAGTATTGTATTTCTTAGTTACTTTTATTTAACAAAGTCAGTATTTTTGGGTCACCTCAATTATAAGGATCACATATACTTCTATTATAATCACATTAGTACTTAGTATTTTCAAAGATTTTTATTTAAAAAAAAACTTATGTATGCACTTGGCTAATACAAGTTAACCATCCCTTGAAGTCATACTTCTGCTATACACAATTTTGTAACTTGGTGGGTCTTTTGACTTGTATTTCCCTCTTCATCCTGTAACATAAAGGAAGTGGCATCCACCTCATAGGGCATAGAAGTATAAATTTGATGATATGGAAATTTTCCACCAATAGAAAGTCCTGTCAAACATAAGAGATTATGTTAGCAACCCCCACCCAAAGAGCTAGAAGGAAACACCAAAGGAAAGTTATTCTTTTAGTCTCTTCAGAGACTCAGCAAAGTAATTCACCCAAAGTCTAATGAACAGCACTGGCCCAGGCTAGAGTGCCAGATGCTATGACACCTAAGACAGCAGAGAGAGAAAATACTTGATCCAAACATATATTCTTGCCAGCAGCAAAAACATGCAAATTCAAAACACTGCACATGTTTACTGTCAAATTATATTCCTGCCATTAAAAGTGTATAACTTTTTCAACTGTAAAAGTAAAAACAACAATAAATAATAACATCAAGAGCTTTTGAAAGTAAAGCATAAGGTAGGCATTGTTTAACATATTAAGGCATAAGGTGACAGATTGAAGGGTTATTGCATCTGAATTTTAGAACCATGTATGATGGGCAAGTTATTATTGCTGTCTTCTTGTGGCGTTGTCTACACTTTATTGGAGCCAGAATCAGAAAACTCAGATCTCTGACTAAGGAATGCTTTACATGACACTTCCTCTGTCACAAAGCCTTTTGACAGCTGTGGTCAAATTGCTCTAGAGTTCAACAATGGTACAACTTTTAAAATGATGTTAGAAGGGCTGTGGGCACTCACATATGCTATAGTTTTTCTAATTCTTGTATCTACTTTTTGTTTCCTACTTTTTCTCCATCAGCAGATTGTGGGCCATCAACAATTACTCAGACTAGGTACTCCTGCTTTAAGGGGTCTCCTTTCCTTCTGGTTGGCAAATGCTGGTGTCTGGGTTAGAGCAGTTCACAACTGTGTTGTAATGAAGAAGAGTAGGAGTAAATGAAGAGGGTTTAGGGCTTGGGATTTGTGCCATTTGCTTTAGGCACTTCTATGTCTACACTGAACCCTCATCTGTATTCCATTATTATTCATATGATCTAATAACCCTTAAGTTCTCTACATTTTAACAAGTGATTCGACTTTTATATAGGAAAATTGGAATTTCAGATCCTAACTTTGTTACATAAATTTAGCACTGCAGAAATTTTATTTTATATATCATGACTCTATCTTAAATTTGAAAAGATCCTTATTATAAAGTCACCATTTAAAAAATATTTTTATGTGTGTCTATGGTATTGTGGAGTATGTGTGGTGTGGGGCCAGACTGGGTGACCACAGAGCACCAGTGATTCTCTCCTAGCCCCATGACTGGAATAACAGGCATGCATAGTCATCCCTGATTTTTTACATGGAAACTGGGGATCTAACTCAGCCCCTTAAAATTATATTTACTAATCTACCATGATTTTTAAAAAAACTAATTGTCGGTGTTACTGCCTCTAGTTCATGAAGTTTCTGTGTTCCTACTTAAAGAAGTATGAACTAATTCCCAACAAAACTCCATAACATACATTTTTTTTTACCTTGTTGTTTAAAGTCTTTAATGATATCACTTCTCATGACCTTGTTTTCATTTGATGCTGCATACAAACCTCCACTGCTCTAAAAGATAAGGCTCTGGAACCTGCTACAGATGGTAAATATTTAATTATGTTCTTATCTGCTGTATTTTGTGTCACAATTGTATTGTTTGCCTAATTGAGATGGTAGTCAATGGAAATAGGGACCTTCTGTATCTTCTGTATTAAAACTAAACATGTTTGTGTTTCAGTAGATGGTTGACTATTTGTGAAGTGAAAAACATAAAACAAGACTATAATACCCCAGTGTAAACCTTTTAAGTTTTCTTATAATTTCTAACTATGAAACAAGTGAAACAGGCTGGAGAAATTGCTCAGTGGTTAAAGGCACTTGCTTGCAAAGCCTAATGGTCTTGATTCAATTCCCCAGTAAAGCCTGATACATAAAGTGGCACCTGCATCTGGAGTTCATTTGCAGTGGCAGGAGACCCTCGTGGGCCCATATTCTCTCTCTCTCCTTGTAAATAAATAAATTAAATATCAAAAATGAAACACATAGATTAATATCATTCTGTAAGACAGGAAATTTTGCCATACTCAGTTTCTTTCTTCATCCTCATGCAATACATCCAAGGGTGTTAAATATTAATGAAGTCAGTACAATTTTTGTATGACATATACAGGTAGAATTACAATTTGCTAATATCACACCTTGAAAATTAAGAATGCATTTTTTTCTTTTTGAAAGAAAAAGCAAGGTGGTAACTTTCTGGGTTCTAAAAAAAATATTTATTTATTTGCAAGCACAGGGGTGTATGTGTGTGTGTGAGAGACAGAGAGAGAGAGAAGAGAGAGACTGAGAACTGGCATGATAGGGCCTCTTGGCACTCCAAATGAATTCCAGATGCAGGTGCCACTTTGTGCATCTGGCTTTATGTAAGTACTGGGACTCATACTCAGGCTGTGCATATCTAGTGCAAAGGACATTTCTTAGAAGACATACTTTTAAAAAATTATTTATTTCAGAGAGAGAGAAAGAAAGAGGCAAACAGAATGGGCAAGCCAGGGCCTCAGCCACTGCAAACTCCTCACGCATGTAACCCCTTGTACATCTGGCTTACATGGGGACTACAGAATAGAACCTCGGTCCTTTAACTTTCCAGGCAAGTGCCTTATCCGCTAAGCCCTCTCTCCAGCCCAGAAGACAAACTTTTATGTGGCAAATTTTTGCATCTAATTCAACTTTTTAAAGGTCAAACAAAGTTTTTTTTTTTTTTTTTAAAGAGGTAGTCTTAAAGTCAGACCTCAAGGAGACTGTCATTTGGTAGCAAATAGATATATTGCTTAATAACTTAGATTAGGCAGATAGTCTCTAATGACAATCTTTTGGACTGTTTGAGAGAATGTGTAAAATGAGTTCTATTTTTAAAATTTTTTATTGACAACTTCTATACTTATAGAAAATAAACCATGATAATTCCCTCCACTCCCCCACTTTCCTCTACATAACTCTGCTCTCCATCATATTCCCTCCCTGTCTCCATTAGCCTCTCTTTTATTTTGATGACATTGTCTTTTTCTCCTATTATGAAGGGCTTGTGAAGGTATTGCAAGGGACTGCAAGGTCATGGATATCAAGGACAATTTCTGCCTGGACAGTTGCATTATAAGGATGGCACCCTTCCTTTGGCTCTTACATTCTTTCCGCCACCTCTTCTGCAATGGATCCTGAGCCTTGGAGGGTGTTATAGAGATGTTTCAGTGCTGAACACTCTTCCATCACTTCTTCTCAGCATTATGTTGCCTTTTGGGTCATCCCAGTGCCATCTGAAGAGGGAAGATTCTCTCACCAAAGTGAGAGTGGCATTAATATATGAATATGAACATTAAGTGTAGTGCTTACAGGGCAGTTTCATGAACATAATATATGCAATTAACCAGACAAGAGTAGGCTTTATAACCCTAAGGCTTATGACCTCCCCTGCTATAGGCTTTTTATTAGGTTTTCAGTACTAGACATGTATTCCCTCTCATACAGCAGGCCTCCAGTCCATTAGAAAGCAGTTGTTTTCCCCTAGAGCAGACATGACACTATTGCACCTGTTCAGTCATTTGGCCTATCTGGCCAAACTTGAGGCTTTCAGTGTCCACTGTTTTCACTGCTGATGACTTCTGTCTCCCATGGGGCTGCATGCAATGCAGCTTTCCCCAGCTTTCAGTTGGCTGACTATAGGGAAAAGGTTTTCAGCTCAGCACCAGCTTGATTTCTCAGTGACCTTGCTGCCCAGGCATGTGAAGTCTTAAGCAATCTGTTACCCATGGGAAACCAAGGGCCTTGGCAATAGCTTGTAATTTTTTGGAGGCAACAGGGACCTCCATGGCCAAGTACTCACTGGAAGGTATCCCATCTCTGGCACTGAAAATTTTCTAGTAGCAATCTATGGCTTCTTGATGTGCCATTATCCAAAAAAAATCAGGCTTTGATAGGTGTCACTCAGAATATCTTGAATTTTGATTGACCCTCCCCAGACCCTTCTCTTACTCAGACTCTTTCCCTGGCCTCACTTAGGCAATTCCCCTCCCTGAAATTTGTTATTCTACTTACACATATATAATACCATCTCCTAAAGTCCTTCCTTCTCCTGCCTCCATCATAGCTTTTTCTACCTTACTGGCTTCTAATACTAGATTTTGGTTCCAGCTCACATATCAATCTAAACATTTGTAGGTAGGATTCACATGTGAGAGAGAACATGAGACATTTGGCTTTCTGGGCCTAGGTTACCTCATTTAGTATAATACTTTCTGATCCATCAATTTACCTGTAAATTTCATAATTTCATTTTTCTTTACTGCTGAATAGAACTCCATTATGTAAATGTACCACATCTTTAGTATCCATTCACCTGTTGAGGGACAACTAGACTGGTTCCATTTTCTAGATACTGTGCATAGAGCAGTAATAAACATGGTTGTGCAAGTATCTCTAAGGTAGTGAGAACAGTCATTATGATATATGCCTAGGAGTGCTATAGCTGGATCATATGGTAAATCTATTTCTAGCTATCTCAAGAACCTCCAGACTTATTTCCACAATGGCTGTGCCAGACTACATTCCCACCAGCACTGTATAAGGGTTCTTCTTTTTCCACATCCTCACCAACATTTATTGTCATTTGTTTTCTTGATGATAGACATTCTGACAGTAGTGAGATGGAATCTCAAAGTACTTTTAATTTGCATTTTCCTGATGGCTAAGGATGTAGAACACTCTTTTAGATGTTTATATACCATCTCTTTATCTTCTTTTAAGAGCCCTATATTTAGTTCCATAGCCCATTTTTTTAATTGAGTTGTTTGATTTCTTATTGTTTTGTTCTTTGAATTTTCTGGATATTCATCCTCTGCCAGATGCATAGCTGATAAAGATTCTCTCCCATTTGGCAGGTTGTCTCTTTGCTCTATTCACAGCGTCCTTTGCTTTGTACAAAAGCTTTGTAATTTCATGAGACCCAGTGGTTGATTAGTGGTTTTATTTCCTGAGCAAATGGGGTTATATTCAGGAAGTCATTACCTATGCCAATATGTTGAAGGGGTTCCCCTACCTTTACCTTTAGCAGTTTCAGATCTGATATTAAGGTCCCTGATCCATTTGGACTTGATTCTTGTCCATGGAAAAAGACAAAGATCTGTTTTTATCCTTCTACACATAGATATCCAGTATTCCCAGTACTATTTGTTAAAGAAGCTGTCTTTTCTCCAATGAATATTTTTGGCATTTCTGTCAAAAATCAGATGACTGTAGCTGTAGACTTATATCTGGGTCTTCTATTCTGATCCATTGATCCATGTTTCTTTGTGCCAGGACCATGCTGTTTTTGTTACTATGGCTTTGTAATATAGCTTAAAATCAGGTATGGTGATACCCCCAGCCTTATTTTTGTTGCTCAAAACTGTGTTGGCTATTCGAAGTTTTTTGTGCTTCCAAATGAATTTTAGGATTGTTTTTTTGTATTTCTGTGAAGAATGCCATTGGGATTTTAATGGGGATTGCATTAAATGTGTAGATTGCTTTTGGTAGGATTGCCATTTTCACAATATTGATACTTCTAATCCAAGAACATAGGATGTCTTTGCATTTCCTAGTGTCTTCTGCAATTTCTTGCTTGAGTGTTTAAAGGTTCTCATTGCAGAGAATCTTTACTTCCTTGATTAGGTTTATTCCAAGGAACTTTTTTTTTTTTTTTTTGAGGCAGTTGTGAATGGGACAGATTTCCTGATTTCATCCTCCACATGTTTATTGTTAGTATATAGGAAAGCTACTTATTTCTGAGTATTTGTATATCCTGATATGTTGCTAAAAGTAATTATCAGCTATAACAGTTTGCTGGTAGAGTCTTTAGGGTCCTTTATGTATAGACTTGTATCATCTGCAAATAATGATAACTTGATCTCTTACTTTCCAATTTATATCCATTTTAAAAGTGTCTCTTGCCTTATTGCTATAGCTAGGACTTCCAGTACTATATTAAATAAAAGTGGGTACAGTGGACATACTTGTGTTGTTCCTGAATTTAGTGGAAAAGCTTCATGTTTTTCCCCATTTAGTATTATGTTGGCTGTAGGTTTGTCATAAATAGCTTTTATTATGTTATATGTTCATTCTATTCCCAGTTTCTGTGGACTTTTACCATGAAGGGAGGTTGGTGTTACAGTCAGGCTCACATTCCTGGTAGAAATCATCCAACCATGAGCAGCTTCTGGGAAAAAAAGGTTTATTTTGGCTTACAGGCTTGAGGAGAAGCTCCATGATGGCAGGTGGAAACAATGGCACGAGCAGAGAGTGGACATCACCCCCTGGCCAACATAAGGTGGACAATAGCAACAGGAGAGTGTGCCAAACATTGGCTTGGGGAAACTGGCTATAACACCCATAAACCTTCCACCAACAGTACACTGCTTCCAGGATGCTTCAATTTCCAAATCTCCATCAGCTGGAAACTTAGCATTTAGAATAACTAAGTTTATGGGGGATACCTGAATCAAACTACCACAGTTAGATTTGGTCAATGCCTTTTCTGCATCTATTGAGATGATCATGTGATTACTGTCCTTCAGTCCATTTATATAGTGTATTATATTTATTGATTTGCATATGTTGAACCATCCCTGCATCTTTGGGATGAAGCCTACTTGGTTGGGATGAATAATCTTTCTGATATATTCTTGTGTTCTATTTGCCAAGATTTTGTTGAGGATTTTTGCATCTATGTTCATGAGGGAGATTGGTCTGTAATTTTCTTTTTTTATTCTGTCTTTGTCTGGTTTTTGTAGCACAGTAATGCTGGCTTTATAGAAGAAATTTGGAAGAATTCCTTCCTTTTCTATTTTATGGAAAAGTTGGAGAAGCAGTGTTATTAGTTCTTCCATGAAGATCTGGTAAAATTCATCAGTGAATCCATCTGGGCCTGGACTGTTTTCTGTTGGGAGATTTTTTATAACTGCTCATATCTCCATACTTGTTATAGGTCTTTTTAAATGGTTTGTCTCATCTTGATTTAATTGTGGTAGGTCATATGAATCAAGGAAATCTTTCATTTCTTTCAAATTTTCAAATTTAGAGGGGTATATATTCTTAAAGTATGTCCTTAAGATTTTCTGAATTTCTTTGGTGTCTGTTTTAATGGTGCTTTTTTCATCTCTAATTTTATTAAATTTTGTCTCTTCTCTCTTTCTTCTGGTCAAATTTGCTAAGGGTTTATCAATCTTGTTTATCCTTTCAAAGAACCAACTCTTTGTTTTATTCATTCTTTGGGCTTTTTTTGTTATTGTTATTGTTGTTATTGCTGTTTCTATTTCATTAATTCATTAATTTCTTCCCTAATCTTTATTTTTTCTTCCCATCTACTGATTGGTTTGCCTTGTTCTTCTTTTTCCAAGGCCTTAAGGTGAAACATTAAATTGTTTACTTGTGAACTCTCTAATAGAAATTAGAAAATCTTTTTTTGGGATAAAAACTTTTAATTGACAACTTCCATAAATATAGATAATAGACCCAGGTCCTCATGCATATGAAGCAAACACTCTACCACTGACCTACATCCCCAGTGTTAATTTCTAGGCTGGTTCCATTTCCCAGCTGTTGTGAATTGAGTGGCAATAAATATGGTTGAGCAAGTATTTCTAAGGTAATGAGATGAGTCCTTAGGATATATTCTTGGGAGTGCTATAGCTGGGTCATATGGTAGATCTATGTTTAGCTGTTTTAGTAACATCCACACTGATTCCCACAATGGCTGAACCAGATTGCATTCCCATCAACAGTGTAGAAGGGTTCCTCTTTTTCCACATCCTTGCCATATTTATGGTCATTTGTTTTCATGATGGTAGCCAATCTGACAGGAGTGAGATGGAATCTCAACGTAGTTTTATTTCCCTGCTGAATAGGAATGTAGAACATTTTTTTAGATGCTAGACGACCCAGATATAAGTTAGGGTAGCTACAGCCACCCAATATTTGATAAAAATGCCAAAAATACTCATTGGAGAACACAGCCTCTTCAGCAAATGGTGCTGGGAAAACTGGATATATATCTGTAGAAGGATGAAAATAGATTCTTCTCTCTCTCCATGCACAAGAATTAAGTCCAAATGGATTAAAGAGCTTAACATCAGACCTGAAACTGCTAGAGGAAAAAGTATGGGAAACCCTTCAACATAGTGGTCTTGGCAAAGACTCTTTGATTTCTTAATATAGGCACTTAAAGCTATAAATTCACCTGTTAAGACTGCCTTCATTATGTCTCAAAGGTTTTGGTTGTTGTATTTTTATCATGATTTGATTCTATGAGTTTCTTTCCTTTTTTATTTTTTTCAGTGACCCACTTATCATTCAATAGTGCACTGTTTAGTCTCCATAAATTTCTGTATGCTTTGTAGTTTTTCTTGTTGCTGATTTTTAGTGTAATCCCATTGTGGTCAGATAGAGTACAAGGGATAATTTCAATTTTCCTGTATGTGTTAAGATTTGCTTTGTGTCCTAATATATGATCTATTTTAGACAATTTTCCATGTGCTTCTGAGAAAAATGTATATATATATTCTGCAGCATTTGGCCAGAACATTCTGTAGCTGTCAGGTCCATATGTTCCATGGCATCATTTAATCCAGAGATCTCTAGTTTATTTATTTATTTTTTTGCAAGGATGACCTGTCAGTTGATGACAGGGGGTATTGAAGTCACCCACCACAGTTGTGTTTGTTGTTATCTGTGATGTTAAGTCTACTAATGTTTGTTTGATGAAATTGAGATCCCCCATGTTAGGTCCATATATGTTTAGGATTGTAATGTCTTCCTGTTGGAATGTTCCTTAAATCAGTATAAAATGACCTTCTTTATCTTTCCTCACTAATGTTTGTTTGAAGTCTATCCTGTCAGATATTAGGATAGCTACCCCTGCTTGTTTCCTAGGCCTGTTTGTTTCAAATACCATTTTCCATCCTTTCACCCTAAGACAGTGTCTATCTTTTATTGAGAGATTAGTTTCTTGGAGGCAACAAACAGAAGCATCCAGCCTTTTAGTCCAGTCTGAAAGCCTGTACTTTCTGGTTGGGGCCAAATAAAAAGAGTTATTATTAGCCACGCATGGTGGTGCATGCCTTTAATCTCAACCCTTGGGAGGCAGAGTTAAGAAGATCATTATGAGTTCGAGGCCACCCTGAGACTACATAGTGAATTCCAGGTCAGCCTGAGTAGAGTGAGACCCTACCTTGAAACCCCCCACAAAAAAAAGTTATTATTGAAAGGTATGTGTTTATTCTTGCCATTCTTCTTGTTTGTAGTACTTTTTGTTTCTCCTTACTCTCTCATTTTAACTGTTATTTGAGTATGGTTTATTTTTCCCTGTTTTCTCATATGTGTGCTTTGCTTTCTCTTCAGGGTGAAGGATTCTTTTAACCATTTTCTGTAGACCTGGCTTAGTTGTTATAAATTTCTTTAGCCTGTTTTTGTTGTGGAATGTCCTTATTTCTCCTTCAATTTGGATAGATAGCTTTACAGGATAAAGTATTCTTGGTTGACAGTTATCTTTCAGAACTTTGAATACATCATTCCAAGCCCTTTTGGCTTTTAAAGTTTCTGTTGCGTAATCTGCTATAATCCTGATGGGCTTGCCTTTATAGGTGACTTGATTTTTCTCTCTAACTCCTTTCAATAGGTTTTCTTTGGTTTGTGTGTTTAGTAGTTTGAGAGGTTTTGTCTATTTGGTTTTCTGAAAGCTTCTTGTTTCTGCATTGGCATTTTCTTTTTTTTTAATTTAAAAAATTTTTTAAACATTTTCCCTGATTATAAAAAACAATCCCATGGTAATTCCCTCCCTCCCCACCCCCACACTTTCCCATTTGAAATTACACTCTCCATCATATTACTTCCCCATCACAATCATTGTACTTTCATATATACAATATCAACCTATTAAGTATCCTCCTCCCTTCCTTTCTCTTCCCTTTATGTCTCCTTTTTAACCTACTGGACTCTGCAACCAAGTATTTTCCTTCTCTCACATATGAGAGAGAACATGTGGCGCTTGGCTTTCTGGGCCTGGGTTACCTCACTTAGTATAATCCTTTCCAGGTCCATCCATTTTTCTGCAAATTTCATAACTTCATTTTTCTTTACCGCTGAGTAGAACTCCATTGTATAAATGTGCCACATCTTCATTATCCACTCATCAGTTGAGGGACATCTAGGCTGGTTCCATTTCCCAGCTATTATAAATTGAGCAGCAATAAACATAGTAGAGCACGTACTTGTAAGGAAATGAAATGAGTCCTTAGGATATATGCCTAGGAGGACTATAGCTGGGTCATATGGTAGATCAATCTTTAGCTGTTTTAGGAACCTCCACACTGATTTCCACAATGGCTGGACCAGATTGCAGTCCCACCAGCAGTGTAGAAGGGTTCCTGTTTTTCCACATCCCCACCAACATTTATGATTATTTGTTTTCATGATGGTGGCCAATCTGACAGGAGTGAGATGGAATCTCAAAGTAGTTTTAATCTGCACTTCCCTGATGACTAGTGATGTAGAACATGTTTTTAGATGCTTATATGCCATTCGTATTTCTTCCTTTGAGAACTCTCTATTTAGCTCCATAGCCCATTTTTTGATTGGCTTGTTTGATTCCTTATTATTTAACTTTTTGAGTTCTTTGTATATCCTAGATATTAATCCTCTATCAGATATATAGCTGGCAAAGATATTTTCCCATTCTGTAGGTTGCCTCTTTGCTTTTTTCACTGTGTCCTTTGTGGAAAAAATAAACAGAGAGGCCACTGGACTAAATGAGGTCATAGAAGGAATGGACCTAACAGATATATACGGGACATTTCATCCAAAGGCTGCAGAATACATTCCTTTCAGCAGCACATGGAACATTCTCTAAACTAGACCATATATTAGGACACAAAGCAACTCTTAACAAATTCAGGAAAATTGAAATAATTCCTTGCATTCTATCTGACCACAATGGAATTAAAGTACAAATCAGTAGCAAGAAAGGCTATAGAGCATACACAAAATCATGGAAACTAAATGATACACTACTAAATGATGAATGGGTCAATGAAGAAATCAAGAAGGAAATCAAAAAATTTATAGAGTCAAACAATAATGAGAACACAACATACCAAAATCTCTGGGACACAATGAAGGCAGTTCTAAGAGGTAAATTTATATCCTTAAGTGCCTATATTAAGAAATTAGAAAGGTCGCAAGTAAACGACCTAATGCTTCACCTTAAAGCCTTGGAAAAAGAAGAACAAGGCAAAGCAAAAATCAGTAGATGGGAAGAAATAATAAAGATTAGGGCAGAAATTAATGAAATAGAAACAACAACAAAAAAACAATCCAAAGAATTAATGAAACAAAGAGTTGGTTCTTTGAAAGGATAAACAAGATTGATAAACCCTTAGCAAATCTGACCAAAAGAAAGAGAGAAGAGACACAAATTAATAAAATCAGAGATGAACAAGGTAACATCACAACAGATTCCAGAGAAATTCAAAAAATCATAGGGACATACTATAAATGCATTGGCATTTCTTTTCCAATTTGTGTTAATTTTTCTTCTATGATTTTGTTGAAAATGCCATCTAAGCCTCTGGATTGAAATTCTCTTCTATTATGCCCTGAATTCTTATGTGTGATTTTCTCATACTGTCCTGCATATCTCAAAATTCCCATTCATACCTTCCTATTAGCTTGTCTTTCTCTCTGTTGATTGGACTGTGTTAGATTTGCCACCTGGTCTTCTAGTTTAGATATTCTGTTCTCTCCTTCATCCATTCTACTGATGAGACTTTCCACAGAGTTTTTTATTTGACTGGCTGTGTTTTTCAGTGCTAGAATTTCTACCTGTTTTTTTTTCAGCATTTCTATTTCCTTATTCATGTCTTATAATGACCTCCTTACTTCATTAATCTGGTTTCCTGTGTTCTCTTGGAATTCCTTCAGGAGTTTATTCTCTTCTTTAATTACTTTGCTTTCTTTGATTCATTTGAGTTCTTTGATTTCATGACTATATATAAAATCAGTTTTTTGAAATCTTTGCCAGACATTTCATCTAAAACAGTCTCATTGGGGACCATTTCTGATAGATTTATAATTTTTGGTGGGATTGTATTGTCTTGATTTTTTTGGGCTTCTTGTATTATCATGTTGTGACTTTTGCTTCCTGAGTCAATTCGATGCTTGGGTTTTCTAATAATTTGTGGTGCTTTTAGATTTGGAAATCCAATGTATATACTTTCAGAGTAGGAGTTTGATGTGCCAAGTGTAGCTCTTATATCCAGTACAATCACAGAAGTAATCCTAGGTGTTGAGTTTGCCTGCTCTTCAAGTATTCTAGTGGCTGGGTGGAGTGGCAAATTCTAAAATTCAACTGAGCAATATATACATTCAATAAAAACCAGCACATAGTATGCAAGTGTGGGGGTTGAAACAAATAGATAAACCTTATAAAACCATAATATCTAAGGGTGTGTGTTTCTCTACACCCTTAATCCTGCCAGCTGGGAGGTTGAGATTTCTCTTCTGAGATGGGTTCCAGTTCAGCCTGTGTCTAAATGAGACCCTGTCCCCAATAATGACAGAAGAAAAAGACAAAGGCCCTATGAATCTGAAAGCATTAAAGGCAACAATAGTCAACCCCCAAATACAGCTTGAGAATGGTAAAGGCAACCATGAATATGTAACCCATAACCTGCCCTGACATGTCAAAAGAGATTGGCACTTCCAGTACAGGCCTATGTACCTGCATTTTGTCAATTGGCCTCATTACCTTTTGAGGTTGTTTCAAATCTCACCATTGCTAAGTGCATACCTCAATCCTTCCATATTGTGCTGTGAATCTTGTATTCTGATCAGCTGTGGTGGATGTCCTGTGGCCTGGAGCTGAATGTGTTCTCTGGAGGTTCATGGTTCTGTCAGTTGGGGGATGTGAGAATGCAGGAAGTCTGGAGTTGTACTGAACCTGCTCAGCTGGTGCAGCCTGTTTCCCACTGTCTCCCCTTCAGATTTAGTGACTTTGCAAGGAGGTTGATGAGATTGGGATGTCCCCTTGTTTGGTTTCTGGGCAAGTTTGAGCAGATCCTATGGACTGGGTCCGGGTCCACAAGCTCCTCAGTGGGATTCTGATTTCCTCCTTTCTGATAGATCTTAGTCCCTGCTGCTTCTCCTATGGCCGATAAAAACCTACACACCTGGGCTGGAGAGATGGCTTAGTGGTTAAGGCACTTGCCTGCAAAGCCAAAGGATCCAGGTTTGATTCTCCAGGACCCATGTAAGTCAGATGCACAAGGTGGCACATGCATCTGGAGTTCATTTACAGTAGCCCTGGCTCTGTCTCTCTCTCTGTCTCTCTCTCTCTCTCTCTCTCTCTCTCTCCCTCCCTCCCTCTTTCTTTCTCTCAAATAAATAAATAAATAAATAATATATTTTTAAAAAGCTATACACCTTAACTTTTCAGATGAAGAGTGTATTTTGCTGTGGTTTTGTTCAAATCCCTCCCTGGGCTGGATTGGTGAGGAGCCTATGTAGCCATCTTACTCGGAAGTCTCTCAAAAAATGAGTTTTTACACCAGTAGGAAAAGTGTCTGTGAAATCTTTTTGTAAGGGGTCTATTTGGTCTTAAAGGAAAATGTAGTATTTCATCCTCTACCAATACATCTAATAAAACAGAATTGAAATACCTGTATTTCAACAAGTGAGTTTTGGAGAAGTGTCAGTCCACATGAGAGAACTATATGAGTTAGAGAGAACAGCTCAGTTTTACTGGCACTGTGTATTTAGTATTTTACACTCACATTAGATTGGAAATAGTTCTGTGAAGTAAGTACCAACATCTGACTTTACAGAGTCAGAAGGTGAAACTTGAAGAGGTTGATGTGCTCAGGGTTATGTAGATGTGGATTCTGGAAAGAGATTTAGAGGGAGGTAATCCAGCTCAAATGTACCAAGTGGGAGTCAGTCCAGCTTATTCAGGAAGTGGCCAGCAGTCCAGCCCTTAAAAAGCACAAGTGAGGCTCAGGACATCATTTCCCAAGTGTGTAGAACCTCTTGGGGCTCTTGTTTAAAAGAGATTTCCAGACTTCTCCTCTGGAGAATCTAATCCTAGTAATGAGGCAAGGTATCAGATTATTTAATTTGTATCTCTAACATGCCCCAGGCAATCTTTTGATCAGAGAACCTGGACATACTTGTGTTACTTGTCATATATAATGGGATATAAGGCACATATCATATATAATAGGCAGATGATTGATAGATAGGTAGAAAGAAAAAGGAAAGAAAGACATAAAGGCAAATAAGGCATGTAATTCCTAATTAGCACTCAATTATTTATAGCATTTGAAAGATTTTTAGAGAATATAGAGACTTTGTTCTCTAATGAGGTTGAACTGGAGCATGGAATGTGTTCCATGAGCACAATATAAAGTGATTAGATTCTTATAGGAAAAAAATACTTGATTTTTAGGAAGAAAATGTGATATTTTACTAATATTTAAGCTATCTTTTTCCTTCTGTTAAATTGCTTTAAAATGAAAACTATGGGGCTGGAGAGATGATTCAGCAGTTAAAGGTACTTACTTGCAAAGCCTGATGGCCCAGGTTCAATTACCCAGTACCCATGTAGAGCCAGAAGAACAAGGTGGTGCATGCATCTGGACTCCATGTGCAGTGGCATGAAGCCTTAGCATGCCTATTCCCTCACTCTATGTCACTCTCTCTGCTTGCAAATAAATAAATAAATAAAATGAAAAGGAGAATATATGTTGCAGTCAAGTTTTCATTGCTTGCAGAAATCACCCAACCAAGAGCAGGTTGTGGAAAGAAAGGTTTATTTTGGCTTACAGACTCAAGGGGAAGCTCTGTGATGGCAGGGGAAAACAATGGCATGAGCAGAGGTTGGAAATCACCTCCTCACCAATATCAGGTAGACAATAGCCAACAGCAACAGAAGAGTATGCCAAACAATGGCATGGGGAAACTGGCCATAATACCTATAAACCTGCCCCCAACAATACACTGCCTCCAGGAGGCATTAATTCCCAAATCTCCATCAGCAGGGAAACTAGCATTCAGAACACCTAAGTTTATGGGGGACACCTGAATTAAACCACCACAATGTATTAAATGGATACCTAAATCATTTTTTTAAAGTTTTGGAACAGAATCCTAAGTGAAGTTTTCAAGTGAGTATAGGGGTGTGTGTGTGTGTACATGCACATATCTGTGCATGTTTGTAGAAGGGTGCACATATGTATGAAGGTAGAGGTTATAGGACAACCTCAGGGGTCATCTCCTGGAACACTTTTTTTTTTTAAAGAACACTTATTTTGTAAATTGTCTTCTCATTATTCTGGCGCTCACCAAGCAAGCTAGATTGGCTGGCCAGTGACCTTTAAGGATCCTCCTGCACCAGCATGCCCTATATTTTTATGTGGCTTCAACTCAGATTCTCATGCTTACAAGGCAAGCACTTTACTGACTAAACTATCTCCCCAACTCATTAAGTAAATTCTAATGTTGGGAACTTTAGTCAGAAAAAGGTTATATGTTTCACTAGAAAAATAAAATAACTATTGTAATGACTCCTGTTGTTATAGTGACCTACTCCAATCTGATAGTAGCTCACAATACACTTATCCTGGAGGTTTCCTGCCTCATTGCCAGGAGGAAAACATACTGAAGAATCTACACATACACAGATTTCTAGATTTTCCCACCCAGTCCATTAGCGGTGAGGCCTATGCGATTCAGTTTCCATAAACCCTCAAAGGAGGACAATTGGCCGCCATCCGAGGAGCTGCGTGAGCAGGGAGTCCTCAGGGGTCGAGCTGCACTCAGAATGGTCCAGTGTTTGACATACCATCGTAGGCTTTCCTACAACACAGCCTCTAACAAAACTAGGCTGTCCCGAATGCCTGGTAATAGAATTGTTTACCTGTACACCAACAAGGTCGGGAAAGCACCAAAGTCAGCTTGCGGTGTGTGCCCAGGCCAACTTCGAGGGGTTCGTGCTGTGAGACCTAAAGCCCTTATGAGATTTTCCACAACAAAAAGCCATGTCAGCCGGGCCTACGGTGGTTCCATGTGTGCTAAATGTGTCCGTGACAGGACCAAGCGAGCTTTCCTTATTGAGGAGCAGAAAATCGTCGTGAAGGTGTTGAAGGCACAAGCACAGAGCCAGAAAACTAAATAAATATGAAGCTTTTTTAAATAATAAAAACCAAGGCTTGTTCTGTGGCTTTATGCTTAAAAAAAATAATAAAAGGGCTGGAGAGATGGCTTAGCAGTTAAGCACTTGCCTGTGAAGCCTAAGGACCCCGGTTCGAGGCTCGGTTCCCCAGGTCCCACGTTAGCCAGATGCACAAGGGGGCGCATGCATCTGGAGTTTGTTTGCAGTGGCCCATTCTCTCTCTCTCTCTGCCTCTTTCTCGCTCTGTCTGTTGCTCTCAAATAAATAAATAAACAAACAAAATTAAAAAAAAATAATAAAAAAAAAACTCAAAGGACAAGGTTCACAGAGCTTCTAGACAGCTGAGCATGTAGAGGTTCCTGGAGGATAGCGCACCCAGGCTGGTCACAGAAGCTCTGCACCACTCCTCCCCCCACCTTATCTGATGCATCTTTCCATCTATATTCTTTGTAGTACTATATGGAGAATGAAAGTGTTAATGCAAGGATTCCCTTGAGTTCTATGAGCCCCTCAAGCAAATTCCTTAAACTCAAGGAGAGGGTTATGGTAACCTCAATGTATAGCAGACAGGTCAGAAATACAAAAGAAAACAAGCTGGAATGTGGGCTGAGAATGTGGCTCAGAGAGTAGAGCATTTGTTTCACAAGCATGAGGACCTTGATTGACCCCTAGTATCCACACAAAATGCCTAGCATGGTGGCCCATGCCTGCAATCCCAGTGCTAGAGAGGCAGAGATAAGCAGATCTCCAGTGGATGCCTACCAGTCAGTCTAGCCAAATTGATGGACTACAGGGCAATGACAGACAGTTTCCACAGAAGTAGAAAGCATTCCTAATGGTGTTACCTGAGATTGTGCTCTGGCCTCCACATGTACATACACACATGTGTATGCACACCACACACATATGCATTTTTTAAAAAAGGATAAAAAATCCTGAACTTACACCTGGCATCTAAACTGTATGTGAGAAGAATCAGTCTTGGGGGAGTGAGCTCTCAATCTGTGGGGTTTGACATTATCTCCAGGCAACAACAGAATTAAATTAGATTGGAGGATACTTAGCTGATGTCCAATGTTTGCTTGTTGGTGGGAATGAATCTCCACATGTTTTGGGGCCATGAGAGCCTTCTATGTTGATCAAGGTGTGAGATTAGAGGGTACAAACAGATTGGCTTTTTCTGGACCAGAGTGATGAAGACAGGTGAAGGATTGAAGCACTGTGACCCAGTGTTAGCCTAATAATGACCTGCTTACTTGAACACAAACACTGTGAAACTGACACCATGATGGTTGCGCTCATAGGCCGCCTAGCTTTTTAAGTGACTAATTGGTGGGCAGCATATACAGTGTGTATTCACTCTAGGATACAGTGGGACCATGTGAGATTTCACCACACTACTCAGAGTGGTAACGATTTAAAACTGATTTTTAAAAATTTTTTTTATTATTACTTTATTTTTGAGAGAGGCAGAGAGAGGGAATGGGTGCACCAAGGCCTTTCAGCCCCTGTGAACGAACTCCAGAAATGTGCACCCCCTTGTGAGCATGTATGACATTGCATGCTTGCGTCACTTGCATCTGGCTACTACTTGGGAACTGGAGATTGGAACAAGTGTTCTTTAGGTTTCACAGGCAAGTGCCTTTACTGCTAAGCCATCTCTCCATCCCTAAAACTGATTCTTTGTTCATTTCTGGCACTTCCATTTAATTATTTCTCACCTTGTTTGATCTTGGATAACTGAAACCATGGTCAAGTGAAACCACAGATAAGAGAGGACTACTGAACTGGCTTCTGAAGAGAAAATGCATTGTAATGCAATGACAGGTCTACTTCTTGGTTGGCTTTATTGCCTGTCAGCCATGTAACATTTAATGATATGCCTTACCTCGCTAAACCCTCAATTTCCTTATTTTAGCATAGGGGACACATTTACTTCATTGAAGGTGAATATTTAGCATGGCATATGAATAGACCTACAGCATGATTGAGTCAACAATGGCTCTCAATTATTGAAAGATATTATATATTTAGAAAAACACTTTGATTGGATTGGGGAGCTGGCTCAGTGGGTAAAGTACTTGCTGCATAAGTGTAAAGACCAGAGTGCAGATTCTCACCACCCATGACCATGCTAGGTGTGCATGGCATCCCACCTATAATCCCAACCCTTGTGAGGTAGATAGGATGTCTGCCAAATTGGCAAGCTCTGAGTTTAACTGAGGAACCCTGTAAATAAATAAAGTGGAAGGCTGGAGAGATTGCTTAGTGGTTAAGGTGTATGCCTGCAAAGCCTAAGGACCTAGGTTTGATTCTCCAGGTCCCACGTAAGTCAGATGCACAAGGGGGTGCATGCATCTGGAGTTCGTTGCAGTGACTGGAGACCTTGGCACATCCATTCTCGGTCTCTCTCTCTCTCTTTCCCTACCTCTCTCTGTCTCAAATAAAATAAAACAGATAAATAAAATGTAAATAAATAAATGAAGTGGAGAGCACTGATGTCAGCCTTTTGCCTCCACATGTGTGCACACATACTCACACACACATATGCATTCATGCATATGAAGATGTATACATACACCCAGGCACACCACACACATGTAAAAAATACAAAATAAAAAATAGCCACCTTATTAAAAAAGCAAAAATAGGCTGAGGAGATTCCCAATAGCTAAGAGCACTTGTCACTAAAGCATGAGGGTCCCCCAAGCTAGAAATCACCAGATTTTGACTCCCCAAAAACCATTTGAAAAAAACAGCTGGCTGTGGTCATGCACATCTGTCACTCCAGTACAAGGTGGGGGCTGGGAGGAGACCAGGAAATTACTGGGGCTCACTGCAGCTCTGGGTGCCATCAAAAACAAAAAGAGAGCTGGAGAGATCGCTTAGTGGTTAAGCACTTGCGTGTGAAGCCTAAGGACCCCTGTTCGAGGCTCGGTTCCCCAGGTCCCACGTTAGCCAGATGCACAAGGGGGCACACGCTCTCTGCCTCTCCCCCTACCCTCTCTGTCTGTCGCTTCTGTCGCTCTCAAATAAATAAAAATAAACAAACAAAAAAGAAGAAATCCTGTCATTGCTGGAACATTAATAGAGATCATATTAAATGATGTTAAAAAGACTCAAATAGTGAATGTTTTCTCTCATATATGGTCTGTGGAGAGAGAGTTTAAATCAATACTTGCTGTCTGCAAGCAGAGTTCGGGGTTGCTTGGTAGGGTGCCTGTCTGGCCTGGGTTCAATACCTAGCATCGCAAAAAGAAAAGGTACTTATAGAAACCATTTCTTTTTTTCATATCGTTATATTAAACATATTTCATTATTTTTTTTAATTATTTATTTATTTATTTGAGAGCGACAGAGAGAAAGACAGATAGAGGGAGAGAGAGAGAATGGGCGCGCCAGGGCTTCCAGCCTCTGCAAACGAACTCCAGACGTGTGCGTCCCCTTGTTCATCTGGCGAACGTGGGACCTGGGGAACCGAGCCTCGAACCCGGGTCCTTAGGCTTCACAGGCAAGCGCTTAACCGCTAAGCCATCTCTCCAGCCCTTCATTATATTTTTAATACAGCATATAGTGTATTCTGATCATATTCACCCTTCTATTACCCTCTCTTGTTCCTCTTACCCTCCCTGATATCCTCTTCCCAGTGGTCCCTTCTACTTTCATTCTTTAAAACACGCACGCGCGCGCGCACACACACACTACATTTACAGAAGTGTTTGAAAGTCCCTCCTTGAGGAATGCAGAGGACTCTGTTCTGCATAGAAAAACAGGACAAACGGTACCTACTGTTTTGGCTTCTAAACTAAGAAGAAAAAAGAAAAAGGACAAAGTTTAAACCGTAAGATGTTCAGTACGTTAAGAAAAAGGAAAGAGAAACACACGCACACACAAAAAGCAGTACCTCTCCGCTGTGCGGTAACATGTGCGGCTGCCAGGGAGCGCGCTGGAAGAAGAGCGCTCAGCCAACTCGCAGCTCATTGGCTTCTCTCGGTTGTCCGCCTAGACCTGGGAAGCTTCTCCGTCTCCCAGGCAACCCGAGCTTCCTCCAGTGGCCGCTAAGCATCGCGGCCACGTGGCCCGCTTTCCCGGCTGAGGCAAGATGGCTGCGCGCAGTGAACTCCTGGTGTAGCCACGGCGTCCCTGACGATGGCGTCCCCAACTTTGCACGACTCACGTGGGGGACCAGACAAGCTCCATGGTGAACCCTCTTCACAGGAAGATGAGGACAGTGACTCTGAAGACAGGACCGGCGACTCGGGTTCCTGTACTTCAGCGAGTAGCAATGATGAGTAAGGGTCTCCAGGAGGGACAAGTGTCCTTCATCCGGCGTGTACACGCGGGCTGGGGGAGCACAAATGCGTTGGTGTAGTTGCCATGAAGTGTTCGAGGTCCTATCGTAAGCGAGTTTTATTTGCCCAGCTTTTCCATTATGTGGTGGTAGTGAGCCGATGTCAAGAGGCTACTGTAGGTATCTTAGGGTTCTCAGATAAGAAAGGGCTCTTCCTGGTGGATTCTATTCTAGGTGAAGATATATTACCTGTGTTCATAAAGCTCTGTACCTATAGCAGTGTCCTCTTCTCTGAAGTCATGACCTTTGTGATTTAACCTCTTAGTATTTAGAAGGGAGAGACACCCTACACCTTTTGTAGGCCAACTGTTTAATTATGGAGATGATGGAAATTAATTGATAAGTATAGCAGAATGATGATCCACTTGCAGCCCCATCATCAATGACACTCTCTATTTCAGGATCTTTCTATTTAGGATTTCCATTTTAGGACACTTTTTCTAAACATCTCTATGGTTTTCTATTTTATGTCATAATTGTCCTTAATAATCCCATAAGTTAGTCACCTTACTCACAATCTCTGATACTATGACAGTTTTGAAGGAATCTTATTTCAATGGACTAAGGATTTTTTTTAAGTCATTTAGTGGTAGCTTAAAATAAATGACTCACAGTGAAAAGGGTTAGATAACAAAACAGCCAACTGGGGGCTGGAGAGATGGCTTAGTGGTTAAACGCTTGCCTGTGAAGCCTAAGGACCCCGGTTCGAGGCTCGATTCCCCAGGACCCACCTTAGCCAGATGCACAAAGGGGCACATGAGTCTGGAGTTTGTTTGCAGTGGCTAGAGGATGTGGCATGACCATTTTCTGTCTCTCTCTCTTTCTCTCTGTGTCTGTCACTCTCAAATAAATAAATAAATAAAAACAGCCAACTGGTAACTGAACTGGCATACGTAGTTTTAGGATGACATTTTACACTAAAAATAATGTGTATCTTTTTACCCATCAATACATACAACACAATATTATCATTGACCTTAAAAATGAGACAAAAGAAAGAATCCTATGGAATATATCCTAGAAGCTTCATAAGGATAAACTGTATTCTTGAAAATTTAAACAAATTAAGAATATTTTAAAACCTGCTGTGATCATTTTAAAAATAAGTGTAAAATCTCTGTTTATTAACTGAGGTTCCTGAAAGGAAACATCAATTGTGAGCAACTTTATTTGCTCCTGATAAAAGGGAAGCCATAACTGTAGACAGTGTGAAACTTAAATTCTTGCCTTTCTCACATGATAGCCACACACTTTTAGCCTAATTCTGTAAATCACATATGTTAGGAAAATCTGTGAGTTGTATTTCATGGTCCATAATGCATGTATCTATGTGTTGTACTTTAGTTTTTTGTTTTTTTTTTAAATGAGTGTTAAGCTTTCTATATCAGTCATTCACCAGTCAGTTCAAATATTCTATTGTTTGTGTCCTATAAGTTTAGTAAATTCCTATTGTAAAATGCTCTACTGGTTTGAAGTTTGAGTCATACCAGATTTTATATCTGACCCTTTTTGATGTATATGATATATGGGTAGATTTTCTGACATGGCCAGGAAATTTTTTTTTCAATTCCTTCCTTAGGGTATAAGGTATAACCTTCCTAAGTTAGTTAGCAACGTAAGCTGGGACTTCCAGTGGACAGAACCACACTCTGAGCAAAGGTGTAAGAATGTGTTCTCATCAAAGCAAAGAGATAGGACTTGCCCATCATTTCTGTAGTCTAATGCAGCTTAGTAACACAAGTTATTGCATATTATGAGTGTGAATGTGTGACTGTTGTAACTGTTGTATATTCATTCACATAAGGTTATCTTGAACTTTCAATGTTATAGTTATCTTCATGTTCTTTTTGGAAGTTATCATTGTTTCATACATGTTTTATAACTGAAAACCAGTTTGAACTGCATGTGATTGTCAGTAAATATGTTTATTATTATTGAGGTGAAATTAGATACATTCTGGTACTTCTTGTAATAGGTTTGTTTTACTTGTTATAAGAGAGGAAGCTTTTAGATTAGTACCTGTGATGTCTGAACTTGGCACATGGTCATGTCTCTAATGAGGCTTCATGCTGGCCATAAGTCAGTTTCATGGCTTGGATTTTTAATTTTTTAAAGTGAATCATTTTTTGTCATTGTTGGTTTTATAACTGGCTGATGGGCAAAAAGAGTAGCAAGTATAAATTTTAGCTGAAAAAAAAGTTGAGCTGGGTGTGGTGGTGCATGCCTTTAATCCCAGCACTCGGGAGGCGGAGGTAGGAGGATCACTGTGAGTTTGAGGCCAGCCTGAGACTACATAGTGAATTCAGATCAGCCTGGACCAGAGTGAGATCCTTCCTTGAAAAACTGGAAGAAAAAAAAAAGTTGAGTAATTTCTACCTAAAACAAGATTGAGTAGAAGAAAGAAAATATATCCTTTATTTTTTTTCTGAGATCTTTAACACTACTACTGAAATATACACATATTTGAAGCTATAACATTTACGACTCTAACATATATACATCTATCTAGATAATGGATTTTATTTCACCCAAATGTTGCCGCCCTAAAGACCACATATGTTCCCTCTCTCCTCACAGCTATTTCTGTTCTGCCATTGTATCTGAGTTGTATTTTCTCAACTTTTGTAAACATGGGATCATTAGTATAGTATCGGTCTTTTTTAAAATACGTACATGTATATGTATGGATGAGCCAGGGCTTCTTGCCGCTGCAAATGAATGCCTTTTTGGCTTTACATAAGGATTGCTGGGAAATTGAACTTGGGGAGGATAGACTTTTCAAGCAAGCACCTTTATTTTTTTATTTATTTGAGAGAGGTCGAGGGGAGAGGCAGATAAGAGAGGATGGGTGCACCAGGGCCTTCAGCCACTGCAAAGAACTCCAGATGCATGTACCACCTTGTTCATTTGGCTTATGTGTGTCCTGAGAATTGAGCCTGGGTCCTTTGGCTTCACAGGCAAGCCCCTTAACCACTTAGCCATCTCTACAGCCCAGCAAGTGCCTTTAAATATGCTGTTCCATCTCCTCAGCCCCTTATCTCTCTCTCTCTCTTTCTTTTTATTTTTGGCTTCTTTTGCTCAGAATAATTATGTTAAGATTTACCCATGTGGTTGCCTGCAACAGTGGCTTCTTTCTCCTTTTTTTCTGAGTAGGATTGCATAGTTTGGCTATATAACATTTTTTAAGTAATAAATTTATTTATTTATTTATTTATTTTATTAATCAGTTTTGTACTCAGTGGATACAGTCAAGTTCGTACCGTTGTTAGGCTCATCTATGTCCTACCCCCTCCCTTCGGCCCCTCCTTGTTAAGATATATGGATCATGCATTGTGGAGTTAGCCCACAGTTAATGGGTAGGAGAAATGTCTCTGAGTATCATGACGCAAAGTGTGGCCCTGACATTCTTTCCACCCCCTCTTCCACAAAATTGCCCTGAGCCATGTTGGGTTCATTTTGGGTCCGCTTCAGTGATGAGGTGTTGGGAGTCTCTGTGTTTCTGGATATCTGATTTGGTAGGAGTTGATTGTTGTCTGTGTTGATCTCCTTCACACTTGTGCTGGTGTCAGGTTCACCAAGAAAACAGCACCCTTGTTTGTTATGCCAAGACAGTCAGTGTGTCCTAGTACCAGACGTGCTACATGGGCAACTGGGGGAAAATGACCAATCTATTTTAATTTTCATTTCCCTGATGATTAGGGAGGATGAACATTTTCTTAAGTGTGTGTTTGCCATTTGTATTTCTTCTCTGTGAGCTGCCTGTCGAGCACTTTGCCCCATTTTGTGAGTGGGTTTTTTGACTTTTTATTGTTTAGGTTTTTGAATTCTTTGTAGATTCTAGAGATTAGGCCTCTGTAAATTGGATAATCTGCAAATATTTTCTCCCATTCTGTGGGTAATCTATTGGCTTTGCTTATTTTATGCTTGTCTGTAAAGAAACTCTTCAGCTTCGTGTGATCCCATTGTTTGAGTGACTGTTTTAAGTTTGTGTGCTACTGGGTTTTTTTTCAGGAAGTCTTTTTCCATTCCTATATCATGGAAAGTTCCTACTCTATTTTCTTCCTGTAGTAGCTGACTTTCTGGTCTTTGATATTGAGGTCTTTGATCCATTTGGACTTGAGTGTTGTGCATGGCAAGATTTGTGGATCAAGTTTCAATTTCCAGCATATGGTTATCCTATTTGTCCAGCACCATTTGTTGAAGAGGCTGTCTTTATTCCAACCCATATTGTTAGGGCCTTTGTCAAATACCAAGTAGCTGTAGTTGTTTGACCCAAAGTCAGGGTCCCCAATTCTATTCCATTGGTCTATACTCCTGTTTTTATGCCAGTACCATGCTGTTTTTATTACTAGGGCTTTGTAATATAGCTTTGGATCAGGTATTATGGTGATGCCTCTAGTGATTTCTTTTGCTGAGGATATGCTTGGATACCCAATGCTTTCTGCCTTTCCATATGAAATTTGAGACCATTTTTTTCTATCTCTGTGAAGAACAATGTTGGGATTTTCATTGGAATTGCATGAAATCTTGCATATTGCCTTTGTTATGATTGCCATCTTCACATTGTTATTTCTGCCTATCCAGGAGTATGGGAGGTCTTTCCATTTTCTCAAGTCTTCCTCAATTTCTTTTTTGAATGTTTTTAACTTTTCATTGTATAGATCTTTCACTCCCTTGGTTAACATTATTCCAAGGTATTTTTTTTTTCTTGCTATTGAAAATGGGACCATGTCCCTTATTTCTTTTTCTGTATCTTTGTCATTTGCATATAGAAATATATGCAAATATAGATTTTTAGGCCTTGATTTTGTGTCCTGCTACTTTGCTATAGGAGTTAATCACCTTCAAGAGTTTTGGGATGGGGTCTCTCAGGTCTCTTAGATATACAATCATGTCATCATGTATCTGGGGGAAGCTTGTTGTAAGGAGTCCTACCCTTCCTTTGGCTCTTACATTCTTTCCACCACCTCTTCCTCATTAGACCCTGAGCCTTGGAAGTTGTGATATATATATTACAGTACTGAGCACTCTGGTCACTTCTTTCCAGCACCATGATGCCTTCTGAGTCATCCCAAGGTCACTGCCATCTGACAAGAGAAGATTCTCTACCCACAGTAAGAGTAGCATTAATATAAGGGTATAAACATTAAGAGAAGTACTTACTGGGCAGTTTGATAAGCATAGTATAGACATTTAGCTAGACAGCAGCAGACATTACACCCCTAGGATTCATGACTACCCATTTTAAGTTTTCAGTATCAGGGACATATTTCCTCCCATGGAGCAGGCCTCCAGTCCAATTAGAGGGCAGTTGGTTTCCACCATGACAGACATGTCACTATTGCACCCATTTGCTCATTTGGCCTGGTAAATATAAGGCTTACAGTGTCCACTGTTGAGTATCTTCACTGGTGATTTCTCTTTCTCCCATTGAACTGCATGCAGAATGGTTTCTTCCAGCTTTCTGTCAGCTGGTCTACATGGAGGAGGTATCAGCTTAGTTCCAGCAGGATTTCTCAGTGGCCTTGCAGCCCAAGTATGTGGGTCTCCTCTATTCCTATTGGAAAACCAAGGGCCTCAGCAATGGTCTATAATGTTTTGTGGGCATCAGGGACCTTCCTGGTCAACAACTCACTGGAAGGTGTCTCATCCCTGGCACTGAAAATTTTCTAGCAACAATCTACGGCTCCTGAGTGTTCCATTGTCCAAAAAAGTAGAATTCCATATGATTTATTTATATCCTCAGAGTTCATTCTTAATAAGTCATGCCCATAGTTTATCTTTTATTAGATTATATAGATTTAAAAGGCAAATAGTATATAAATAGGCTAATGATGAAACATCATTATTCTTTAATAACATCTCTCTCTACTTCAAGCTCAAAGTTTGAAGAGAATTATCTTTCTTATTCTCTGCTAATGTTGCCCATCTCGTTTACTGACATCAGTGTCTCCTTACTCTCTGTTTAGATCTGATTTTTCTCCAGTCCTGTTCTCTGCCTTTACTGGATCCCCTCTCTTGTTCCTTTCCTCTCCATCCCCACACTTACTGCCTTACTTACAGGGTTTGCCTCTCTTCCCTCCCACATTTTCTAACAGATCTGAGCTTCTCTGTTTCTGTTTTTAGTCTAGCTTCCAAAGTTTTCTTTCTTAAACACAGTAATAAGTCATGTCCCCATTCTATGCAAAAATCTCAGTTGGATTCCTTAGTATGATTGAAGACATTGTTCTGATTTTTTTCCCTGACTATTCTGATCTTATCTTTGTTGACATCACCCTTGGAAGTCACCTGCATTACTGCTGTACTGACCACGGACTTTCACACACATGCCTTTCCATACATTTTTCTTTCTGTTTGGAACCTCCTTCAAGGCCACCCTGAGACTACAGAGTTAATTCCAGGTCAGCCTGGACCAGAGTGAGACCCTACCATGAAAAAACAAAAAACAACAACAACAAAAAAAAAGATTTAGTATCAATTGAAAATTTTTGAATGAATTGGAAATTAAGAACTTATTAACATTATCCTAAATTCATGTCCTTTAATATATTTATGGTGCACATTATGTAAGTGAACTTGCTAATTTGCAAATTGTATGTGTATAATATGTGTGTGTGTTCATGTGTCAATGCAGGCATACACATGCCACAGCATGTATATGGATGTCAGATGACAACTCTGGTATTAACTTAACCCTCTCCTTCTGCTTCATTTCAGGCAGGGTCTCATGTTATTCACTACTGTGTTCACTAGACCAGCTGACCTCAAGTTCCTGGGAAAATTTTTTGTCCTTGCCTCCCTTCTCATGGTGTACATGCTGGGATTACAGAAGCCCACCACAGATTCTGAATTTTTATGTGGAGTTTGGGGCTCTAAACTCAAGTATTCGGGCTTGTGTGGCAGTTGACTTATCCATCCCTAGCAAACCTCTAGGAAGAATGACTTTGTTCTTGTTTACCAAATCACTTAGGTCCTCAGAAAACCAATTAAAGTACCCTCAAACTTTGCAAACAAGCTATAAACCTACAGTTATCTCTGTATAGAGCAGAACAGAATAAACAACAACAACAAAAAAGACTTTGATTGAAAGATATTTACTCAGGAATAACTTTGTAACCTGCCCCATAGAGTCCCAGACAATATTGAGGGAGTATTTTTACTAATGCTGATTAATGAGGCCATGCATTACAAAAATCGGATATCTTTAAATTTTTGTTTAGATATATAAGAGTTGCAAAGATAATACAGTGTTCCTGTAAATCCCTTATCCAGTTTTCCCTAATGGTGAATCTTACACTATTACTCACTTATCAAAATTAGAAATCAACATTGGACAGCTCTGCTAACTAAAGTCCAGACATTATTTAGATTGTAATCCTCTTCTAGCAGTGTTCCTTTTCTGTTCGTGGGCTCTGCTGTGGAACCCATGTTGCCTCTGACACAGATGGTTTGTGACACTTTCTTAGTCCTTCCGTCCTTGGTTCCAAAACCTCAGTCACTTGCTTAAGGTGATGTCTGCCACCATACCCTGTTGTGTGGAAGCCATTCTCTAAATTCACATTAGGGATTAAACTCTCATCTACTGCAGCAGGGGTGATCTGAATTGATCAGTTTCTTTATTTTTGCTATTGATGACTAGTTTCATTGGAGGGTTGGGTCTGTGTCTGTGGTGGCTTCAGTACATCTGCCTTGCAGCGGACCTAGACTACTTTGGAAGTATAGTTAGACCTCATAGACTTTTTCCTATGTGAATAGTTTACACTCTTGGTACTGTTCTGACTAGAAATGGCTCTTTTGGAGTGAGAGTAAGGAACCTTCCAGGAACACTAAACTGTAGGGTCCTGGGAGATGGCTCATTGGGTAAAACACTCACTATTCAAGCATGAGGATCTGAGTTCGGACCTCTGGCACCCCCCTAAAATGATGGCCATGTAGGTGCACTTTTTTTTTTTCGAGGTAGGGTCTCACTCTCGTTCAGGCTGACCTGAAATTCACTATGTAGTCTCAGGGTGGCCTCCAACTCACAGTAATCCTCCTACATCCGCCTCCCGAGTGCTGAGACTAAAGGCATGCGCCACCACACCCGGCCGAGGTGCACATTTTTAATCCAACTGGAGGAGCAGAGACAAGAGAATACCTACAGCTTTCTGGCCAGGTAATCTGGCCAAATTGATGAGCTTCCAGCTCAATGAAAAATCCTGTCTCAAAAATAAGGTGGAAAGCAACTGAGGAAGATAGTTGACACCAACTTCTGGTCTTCCACACAACATGGGTATGTACACACCACATACATGTATACATGCAAAACAAAAATGACACCCTGTCTGGCTTTTTGTATCACTAACAATCCAGTCAGAATTCTGCCAAACTGAAGTCATTTAACACATCATCACTCACTGCCAAGGGGTAGAAAAATTTAGGGGCATGAGCCTGCATTCCATAAAAGTATATGATTTTCTACAGTTTTACCTTTCTGGGGCACAAGGAGGGGAGCAGATATTGGTGTGAGACGTAGCATACCAGGCACATTACTTATTAGGTATTAGCAGTAACCCTATGGGATAACTGATCTAATTTTAAGACCAAAACTAAAGCTTTGAATGAATGAATGAATCCTAGAAAGATCAGGTTTTAGTCAAACAGAATTTGAATGCAGCTGTTTGTGATTTCTTTGTATTTCATGTCACCTGCCTATATGGAGTCTCTGAAGTTCATGTCCCTGTCTTTAGGGTTTTTTTAATTTTTTAAATATTTTATTTATTTATTTATGAAAGAGAATGGCTATGCCAGGACCCTCAGCCACTGCAAACAAACTTCAGATGCATGTGCCACCATGTGCATCTGGCTTATGTGGATACTGGGGAATCAAACCTGGGTCCTTTGCAGGCAAATGCCTTAATCACTAAACCATCTCTCCAGCCTTGGTTTTCTTTTTCAGCCTGTGGGAAAAAGAGGTTTATTTTGGCTTACAGGCTCAGGGAGAAGCTCCATGATAGCCAGGGAAAACAATGGCATGTGCAGAGGGTAGGCATCACCCCCTGGCCAACATAAGGTGGACCATAGCAACAGGAGAGGGTGCTGAACACTGGCATGGGGAAATTGGCTATAACAACCCCAAGTCTGCCCCAAACAATACACTGCCTCCTGGAGGCGTTAATTCCCAAATCTCCATCAGCTGGGAACATAGCATGCAGAACTCCTAAGTTTACAGGGGACACCGGAATCAAACCACCACAACAACTTCCATAATACAGACAATAAACCATGATAATTCCCCCCCCCCCCACTGTCCCCTTCACAACTACACTCTCCATATCCTCTCCCCCTCTCAATTAGTTTCACTTTGTTTTGATGTTATCCTCTTTTCCTCCTATTGTGAGGGTTTTGAGTAGGTAGTGCCAGGCACTGTGAGGTCATGGGTATCCAGGCCATTGTGTATCTGGAGAAGTACATTGTAAGGAGTCCTACCCTTCCTTTGGCTCTTACATTCTTTCTACCACTTCTTCTGTAGTGGACCCTGAGCCTTGGAAGGTGTGATAGAGGTGTTTCAGTGCTGAGCACTCCTAAGTCACTTTTTCTCAGCACTATGGTGCCTTTTAATTCACCCCAGAGATCACGGCCATCTGAAAAGAGCAGCTTCTTTAACCAAAGTGAAAGTAGCTTTAATATATGGGTATGAACATTAAAAGAAGTGATTACCAGGCAGTTTGGTGAATATAATATATGCATTTAGCCAGACACCAGCAGGCATTATACCCCTAGGGCTCATGAGCTCATGATGTCCCCTGTCATAGGTTTTCAGTACCAGGCATGTATTCCTTCCTGTGGAGTGGACCTCCAGTTCAATTAGTGTGTTTGGTTTTCCCTATAACAGACATGCCACTATTGTACCCATTGGCTCATTTGGCCTGATTGGCCAAACTTAAGGCTTGCAGTGTCCACTGTTGTTTATATTCATTGGTGATTTCTCTGTCTTCCTTGAAGCTGCATTCATCATAGCTTTTTCCGGTTTTCTGTCAGTTGGTCTACAGGGAAGAGGTCTTCAGCTCAGCTCCAGCAAGATTTCTCAGTGACCTTGCAGCCTTAGCATGTGAAGTTCAGCAGTAGAGCATCTATTCCTGGTGGGAAACCAAGAGCCTTGGCAATGACCTGTAATGTTTTGGAGGCGTCAGGGACCTCCCTGACCAACAACTCACTGGAAAGTATCCAATCCCTGGCACTGAAAATTTTCTAGTAGCAACCTATGGCTTTTGGGTGTGCCATTGTCCAAAAACATAGATTACCATACAGCTTACTCATACCACCTTAAATTTTGATTAACCCTCCCCCCAGCCTTATTTTACTCAGTCTCTCCCCCCCGACATCATTTACTCCCAGTAATCTGTTCTTCTACTTACATATATACAATACCATCCCCTTAAGTGCCCCCGACAACCTCCCTTCCTTACATCCCCTTTCTAGCTTACTATCCTTTGCTGTTGAATTTTATTCCAACTCACACACAAATCCAAACATTTGTAGCTAGGATCCACAGTTGAGAGAGAACATGTAGCACTTGGCTTTCTGGGTCTGGGTTACCTCATTAACTATAGTCATTTCCAGGTCCCTGTCTTTTTAAAATCAGTCTTCCTCCTTCCTTTTACTGTCTATATTTCTCCCTCTCCTTTTCTTCCTCTCTTCCTCTTTCAATTTTTTTTTTCACTTCTTAAAGTGAAGTATTTTTAAAGCCTAGGCATCAGGGCTAGAGGGATTGCTCAGTGGTTATGTGCACTTCCTGTATAAGCATGAGGGCTTGGCAAGGGTAGGGGGTGCTGAGACCACCTTTGTCAGAATCTTCAAATCCTAAGTAAACATCTGGGTGTGTCCACCCATGTCTGCAACCCTAGTCTTGTGGGGAACAAAAACAGGAGAATTGCTGGAGCTCACAAAGCTTTAGAATTGTTGAGAGACCTTATCATTGCAAGGAAAAAGCAGGCAAGTAAGCAATGAAGAGAAACACTCAGTGTTCTTGTCCAGTAATCACAAGTGAGCATACCTGGCACCACACTGGCACACACATGCATATACCACACACACCACATGTACACCATCACACACATAGCACAACACACGTACTATACTTTTTTTTTTTAACCTAGACATTAAGAAAATGGCTCTTGGGCTGGAGAGATGGCTAAATGGTTAAGGCACTTACCTACAAAGCCAAATGACTCAGGTTTAATTCTCTAGGACCCATATAAGCCAGATGCACAGGATGGATCATGTGTCTGGAGTTCATTTACAATAGCTGAAGGCTCTGATACACCCTTCTCTCTCTTTTTCTCTGTTAAATCAAATAAATTAAAATAAAATAAAAATTGTATGCAGGGCTGGAGAGATGGCTTAGTGGTTAAGGTGCTTCCCACAAAGCTGAAGGACCCAGGTTCTATTCTCCAGGACCCATGTAAACCAGATGCACAAGGTGGCACATGCATCTGGAGTTTGTTTGCAGCAACTGAACTCTGCCTCCCCTTTCTGCCTTCTCTAATAAATAAATAAATAACTTAAAAATCATTTTTAAAAACTTACAAATAAAAAAGAAAATGGCTCTTGGGCTAGAGAGATGGCTCAGTGGTTAAATGTGCTTTCTTGCACAGTCCAACAGCCCGGGTTTAATTCCCCAGTACCCACATAAAACCAGATGCACAGTGGCATGTGCATCTGGAGTTCATATGCAATGGAAAGAGGCCCTAGTGCCTCCATTCACCTATTTTTTTCTCACTCTCATAAATAAATAAAAAAATTAGCGAAAAGAAATGGCTATCATACATTGCTGGTGAAGATGTGTAGTGGTATATTTTGGGTGAAAACCTATATGTACACATACATACATATAAGGTGAATACTATAACTGTTGAGCAAAAACAGAATCAAAACTGAATCCACGTTCATGTGTACTGGCTAGATACCCTGGTGCTCCAGTTTTCACTCTACCTGCCTTTTGCTGATGAAGAATGGAATTTCAAGGGGGAAGAGGCGGGGAGGGAGGGTATTACCATGGAATATTTTTTATAATCATGGAAAATGGTTAATAAAATTGAGAAAAAAAAAAAACTGAATCCACAGCTGATTATAGATACAGTCCAGTCTTGATGTGGAATATTATACTGCCTTTAGGGATTTCCAAACTGTATTGTTAAGTAGACATTATGAAAGGAAGTATATACTTTGTTAAATGTGCACATGTATGTAAAAGTATATATATCTTAAGTGTATATTTTATTTGATTTTTTAAAATTTATTTGAGAGAGAAAGAGAGCTAATGGGGCAG
This sequence comes from Jaculus jaculus, assembly GCF_020740685.1. NCBI lineage: Eukaryota > Metazoa > Chordata > Mammalia > Rodentia > Dipodidae > Jaculus > Jaculus jaculus. Next base: position 74,436,357 of record NC_059113.1, read on the forward strand.
AGCAAGAGAGATAAAGAGAGAGAATTGGCATGCTAGGGAAATGAACTCCAGATGCATGTGCCACCTTGTGCAGCTAGCTTGCATGCATCCTGGGGAATTGAACCAAGGTCCTTTGGCTTTGCAGGTAAACACTTTAACCACTAAGCCATCTCTCTAGCCCGTAAGTTTATATTTTAAATGATTATAAAAACAAGACTTTTAATACTTTGTGTCAGTGAGAATGAGGAAACATAATGATTGTACGATAGTTACATGCCTGTTTATATATCACAAGTGTGTGCATACATAAAGAGATACATGCAAGTGTGGTCATCAGCTTGACATCTAGTTCTTATCTTCTCACCAATAATTCTCATGAACCTGGAAATTTCCAATTATTTCTCAAATGTCTTCCTACTTTACATTTCTTTTGTTGTCTTAGTGTTGTTTTTGTGTTCACAGTACTGAGTTGTATCATCTCAAGCCCACCTTCTGTTTAGTTGCTGAAGTTGGTCTATCCAGAGATATCTGACATATCGGCCCTTGTCTTAAAACTCTTCCCTGGGGGCTGAGGAAATGGCTCAATGTTTAGAGGTACACACACACACACATATAAAGGAATACATTTTTTTCTAAAACACACCTGAGGCTGGAGTAATGGCTCAGTAGTTAAGGCACTTGGCTGCAAAGCCTAATGACCCAGGTCATTTCCCAGTACCCACATAAAGCCTCATGCACAAAGTGGCACATGTACCTGGAGTTTGTTTACAGTTGCTAGCGGGCCTGGCACACCCATTCGCATTCCTTTTCTCTCTCTCCTCTTCTGCCCCCCGCTTGCAAATAAGTAAATAAAAATAAAAACTTCTTCATTGATGACTGTCACCTATACCACAAAATCCAAACTCCTTGATGTGTGTACAACCAGGGCTGGACCACATTTTTGTCTTTGCCCACCTCATCTTTATGCTGGCAAGCACACATTGGCAGTAGCTTTCCACATAGGCAATGGAAACTATCCTTCAAGCCCTTGCTTATCTGTTGCTTCTTGCAGTGCATACACATATTTTCTACATTATACCAGTTAAAATTATTGTTTGCTGTCTAAAGGTTTGTGGAAGGTACTTTCATTTAGGCTCTTAAGAGGAACTGCAGAGTTATTAAGTACTATTTCTGTGAAAATAGTTGAGGTAGAAGCAATCGATATATGTAGTTACTGCTCTGTAGAAAGTGGTGCTGAGTGACTAAAATGACAGCATGTACTGGAAACCAACCAGAACCAAAGCAATATTAGTTTTGATATTTTGAACTATGTCTTTTTTCTTTTCTTTTCTTTCTTTCTTTCTTTCTGTCTGTCTGTCTGTCTGTCTGTCTGTCTGTCTCTCTTCCTTTCTTTCTCTCTCTCTCTCTTTTTATTTGTTTTGTTGAAATAAGGTCTTGCTCTAGCCTAGACTGACCTGGAATTCACTATATAGTCACAGGTTGAACTCAAACTCACAGTGATCCTTCTTCCTCTACCTTCCAATTGCTTGGGATTAAAGACATATGCCACCACTCCCTGATTTTTTTTCTTTATTCTTAAATATTTTTTATTATTCAATTATTTATTTATTTGAGAATGACAGAGAGAGAAAGAGGCAGAGAGAGAGAAAGAGAGAGAGGAAGAATGGGCACACCAGGGCCTTCAGCCACTGCAAACGAACTTCAGATGCATGCGCCCCCTTTTGCATCTGGCTAACGTGGGTCCTGGGGAATCAAGTCTTGAACCGGGGTCCTTAGGTTTCACAGGCAAGTGCTTAACCGCTATGCCATCTCTCCAGCCCTTTTTTTTCTTTTTAAGTGATTCATCTGTACTTGAAAAATCTATATTAATGACCAGTTACAGACCAGAGCAATAACTGAATATGGCATTATTTTGGGCACTAATTGTCACAGACTTTAGAAAGAGACATTTCACAAAAACATTAAAGAACAAGAATTGCTAATAAACACTTAAGAAAACAGAGAAGTCATCAATTTGGCTGAATGATTAGACACAAATTATATCCTTCCTTGCCAGGGCTTTATAGCTCATGTTGCAGACTCTCCTCACATTGGTTTATAAAACCAATATCTTTTTTAAATAAAAGTAGCTGAAAGATAACACTCATAGCATTGAACAGGGTAAGGCATGAGATTAAATTTCATATCCTGAGTATTTTTGTTGCTTACTGCTATTTTAATAATTTTTGGCTTTTTAGTGAACTACTTCCCAGTTAAAAGAACGTTTTAAAAAATATCACATAGTAAATTATATAATGTTACTTTTTTTTACTACTATTACTCATAAAAAGGAAATTTACAGAAATCACAGGTTATAGAAGTGATCATTATAGATTGTTTTTAGCCATGGTTTTAGTTCAGGAAAAGATGAACTTTTCTTTGCTGACAATTGTTCCATAAATAAAGTTTGTGACTGTGGGTGAACTTAGCTTTCATTTTAGCCTGATGGCCATACTGAATGCTTTCCATTGCAGATGGGGTGGGTTTTTTGTTTGTTTGTTTGTTTTTGTTTTATAATTAACAACTTTCATGATTGTAAACAATATCCCATGGTAATTCCTTCCCTCCCCCCGCTTTCTCCTTTGAAACTCCACTCTCCATCATATCCCCTCCCCTCTCAATGAGTTTCTCTTTTATTTTGATGTTATCATCTTTTCCTGCTATTATGATGGTCTTGTGTAGGTAGTGTCAGACCCTATGAGGTCATGGGTCATGGATATCCAGGCCATTTTGTGTCTGGAGGAACACGTTTTAAGGAGTCCTACCCTTCCTCAGCTCTTACATTCTTTCTGACATCTCTTCTGCAATGGACCCTGAGCCTTAAAAGGTGTGATAGAGATATTGCAGTGCTGACCACCCCTCTGTCACTTCCTCTCAGCACTGTGATGCCTTCTGAGACATCCCAAGGTCACTGGCATCTGAAAAAAGAAAGTTCTTCACTGAAAAAGTGAGAGTAGCATTAATATATGGCTATGAACATTAATAGAAGTACTTAATGGGAAGTTTGATAAGCATAGTATATATATTTAGACCAATAGCAGGAGATGTTACACCTCTAGGGCTCATGGCTAACCCTGTTGTAGGTTTTCAGTATCAGGGATGTATTCCCTCTCATGGAGTAGGCCTCCAGTCAAATTAGAGGGCAGTTGGTTTCCCCCATAACAGATGTGCCACTATTGCACATGTTGGCTCATTTGGCCTGTTTGGCCAAATATAAGGCTGGCAGTGTCCACTGTGGAGTATCTTCACTGGTGATTTCTCTCTCTCCCATTGAGCTGCATACAGTATGGCTTTTTCCAGCTTTCTGTCATCTGGTCTACATGGAGGAGGTTTTCAGCTCAGTTCCAGCAGGATTTCTCAATGATCTTGCAGCCCAAGTATGTACAGTTTTCAGCAGTACAGTCTTACCATCTCTTCCTGGTGGGATCCAGGGGCTCAGCAATGGCCTATAATGTTTTGGGGGCATCAGGGACTTCTGTGGCCAACAGCTGACTAGAAGGTATCCCATCCCTGGCATTGAAAATTTTCTAGTAACTATCTATGGCTCCTATGTATTCTATTGTCCAAAAGGTTTCCATATGATTTATTTATATCCTCTTAGATTTTGATTAGCCTCCCTCCATCTTTCCTTTACTCAATCACTTCCCCTGACCTCAGTTAGGCCTTTTCACCCAATTAATCTATTCTTCTACTTACATATAAACAATACCATCCTATTAAATCCCCCTCTCCCTTCCTTTCTCTTCCCTTTATATCTCCTTTCTAGCTTACTAGCCTCTGCTACTGAGTTTTCTTCCTACTCACAAAGAAGTCTAATCATCTGTAGCTAGGATCCACATATGAGAGAAAAGGAAGTGTTTGTATTTCTTGGCCTGGGTTACCTCACCTAATATAATCCTTTCCAGGTCCATCCATTTTCCTGCAAATTTCTAACTTCGTTTTTCTTTACCTCTGAGTAGAACTCCATTGTGTAAATGTGCCACATCTTCATTATCCACTCATCAGTTGAGGGACATCTAGGCTGATTCTATTTCCTAGCTGTTTTGTATAGAGCAGCAATAAATGTGGTTGAGCAACTATCTCTAAGGTAGTGAGACGAGTCCTTCGGATATATGCCTAGGAATGCTGTAGCTGGGTCATATGGTAGATCTATTTTTAGCAGTCTCAGGAACCTCCACACTTGATTTCCACAGTGGATGGTCCAGATTACATTCCCAGCAACAGTATAGAAGGGTTCCTCTTTTTCCACATCCTCACCAGCATTTATGGTTATTTGTTTTCATGATGGTAGTCAATCTGACAGGAGTGAGATGAAATCTCAACATAGTTTTAATCTGCATTTCCCTGATGACTAGGGATGTAGAACATATTTTTAGATGTCTATATGCCATCCACGTTTCTTCTTTTGAGAACTCTCTATTTAGTTCCATAGCCCATTTTTAATTGGGTTGTTTGATTTCTTATTATTTAATTTTTTGAATTCTTTATATATCCTAGATATTAATCCTCTATCAGACATTTGGCTGGCAAAAATTTTCTCCCATTCTGTAGGTTGCCTCTTTGCTGTATTCACAGTGTCCTTTGCTATACAAAAGTTTTGTAATTTCATGAGGTCCCATTGGTTAACCTGTGGGGTTTTTTTTTAAATTTTTATTTATTTATTTGAGAGCAACAGACAGAGAGAGAAAGAGGGAGAGAGAGAAAGAGAGATAATGGGCATGCCAGGGCTTCCAGCCATTGCAAACAAACTCCAGACACATGCGCCCCCTTGTGCATCTGGCTAATGTGGGTCCTGGGGAATCAAGCCTCGAATCCAGGTCCTTAGGCTTCACAGGCAAGCGCTTAACCACTGAGCCATCTCTCCAGCCCTAACCTGTGGTTTTATTACTTGAGCAATTGGGGTTATATTCAGGAAGTCTTTGTCAAGACCGATATGGTGAAGAGTATCCCCTACTTTTTTCTCTAGCAGTTTCAGAGTTTCAAGTCTGGTATTAAGGTCTTTGATCCATTTGGATTTAATTCTTATGCATAGAGAGGTAAGGATCTATTTTCATCCTTCTAGATACATATCCAGTTTTCCCAGCACAATGTCCTGAAAAGGCTGTCTTTGCTCCAATGAGTATCTTTGGCATTTTTGTCAAATATCAGGTGGCCATAGCTACCCAGGCTTACATATGGGTCCTCTGTTCTGTTCCATTGATCTACATGTCTGTTTTTGTGCCAGTACCATGCTGTTTTTGTTACTGTGGCTTTGTAGTATAGGTTAAAATCAGGTGTGGTGATACCACCAACCTTATTTTTGTTGCTCAAAATTGTTTTAGATACTCAAAATATTTTGTGCTTCCAAATAAATTTTTGGATTTTTTTCTATTTCCATAAATAATGCCATTGTGATTTTGATGGGGATTGCATTGAATGTATAGATTGCTTTTGGTAAGATTGCCATTTTCACAATATTAATTCTTCCTATCCAGGAACAAGGAATGTTTTTCCATTTCCTACTGTGTTCTGCAATTTCTTGCTTGAGTTTTTTTAAAGTTTACTTGTGGTTTACTCTAAGGTACTTTATTATTATTATTATTATTGATGCAACTGTGAATGGGAGTGACTCTCTGATTTCATCCTCTGTGTGTTTGTTGTTAACATATAGGAAGGCTACTGATTTCTGTGTGTTTATTTTGTATCCTGCTACATGGCTGTAGGGGTTTATAAGCTCTAAAAGATTGCTGGTAGAGTCTTTAGGGTCCTTTGTGTACAGAATCATGTTATCTGCAAATAATGATAACTTAATCTCTTCCTTTCCAATTTGTATCCCTTTTATGGTTGTCTCCTACCTTATTGCTATGGCTAAGACTTCCACTACTATATTAAATAAAAGTGGGGACAGTGGACACCCTTGTCTTGTTCCTGATTTTAGTGGAAAAGCTTCAAGTTTATCTCCATTTAGTAATATGTTAGCTGTAGGCTTGTCATAAATAGCCTTTATTATTTTAAGGTATGTTCCTTCTGTTCCCAGTCTCTGTAGAACTTGCATCATGAAAGGATGTTGGATTTTGTTAAATGCTTTCTCTGCATCTAATGAGATAATCATGTAATTTTTATCCTTCAGACCATTTATATAATGTATTATGTTTCATCTCTGGGTTGAAGCCTACTTGGTCAGGGTGAATGATCTTTCTGATATATTCTTGTATTCTGTTTGCCAATATTTTGTTGAGAATTTTTACATCTATATTCATGAGGGAGATTGGTCTATAACTTTCTTTTTTTGTTCTATCTTTGCTTGGTGTTGGTATCAGGGTGATACTGGCTTTGTAGAAGGAGTTTGGTAGGATTCCTTCTTTTTCTACTTATTGGAAAAGTTTAAGAAGCATTGGTGTTAGTTCTTCCATGAAGGTCTGGTAAAACTCACCAGTGAATCCATCTGGTGTTGGACTTTTTTTAGTTGGGAGATTTTTGATAACTGCTTGGATCTCCTCACTTGTCATAGGTGGCTAATTTCATCTTGATTTAATTTAGGTAGGTCATATAAATCAAGGAAATCATCCATTTCTTTCAGAGTTTCAAACTTAGTGGAGTATATGTTCTTATAGCATGTCCTATGATTTTTTAAATTTCTCTGGTATCTGTTGTGATGTTGCCTTTGTCATTTCTAATTTCATTAATATGTGTCTCTTCTCTCTTTCTTTTGGTCAGATTTGCTAAGGGTTTATCAACCTTGTTTATCCTTTCAAAGAACCAACTCTTTGTTTCATTGATTCTTTGGACTTTTGGGGGGGGGGTTCTATTTCATTAATTTCTGTCCTAATCTTTATTATTTCTTTCCACTTACTGATTTTCAGTTTGCCTTGTTCTTCTTTTTCCAAGGTTTTAAGGTGAAGCATTAAGTTGTTTACTTTCGACCTTTCTAATTTCATAATATAGGCACTTAAAGCTATGAATTTCCCTCTTAGGACTGTCATTATTATGTCCCAAAGGTTTTGGTAAGTTGTGTTCTCATTATCATTTTACTCTATGAGTTTTTTTATTTTCTTCTTGATTTCTTCATTGACCCATTCATCATTTTTTTTTTGTTTTTTGTTTTGTTTCCAGGATTTTGTGTATGTTCTATAGCTTTTCTTGCTATTGATTTGTAGTTAGTTTGATCCCTTTGTGATCAGATAGAGTGCAAGGAGTTATATCAATTTTCCTGTATTTGTTAAGATTTGCTTTGTGTCCTAATATATGGTCTAATTTAGAGAATGTTTCATGTGCTGCTGAAAAGAATGTATATTCTGCAGCATTTTGATGGAATGTCCTGTATATATCTGTTAGGTCCATTTGTTCTATGACCTCACTTAACCCAGATGCCTCTCTGTTTATTTTTTGCCAGGATGACCTGTCAATTGATTAGAATGGGATGTTGAAGTCGCCCATTACAATTGTGTTTGGTGTTATATGTGACCTTATTTCTAATAGAGTTTGTTTGATGAATTTGGAGCTCCCATGTTAGGTGCATATATATTTAGGATTGTAATGTTCTCCTGTTAGAATTAATATAAAGTGACCTTCCTTATCTTTCCTAACTAATGTTGGACTGAAGTCTACTTTGTCAGATATTAGGATAGCAACCCCTGCTTGATTTCTAGGCCCATTTGCTTGAAACACTGTTTTCCAACCTTTCACCCTAAGATAGTGTCCATCCTTTGTAGAAAGGTAAGTTTCTTGGAGGCAACAAATGGAAGTATCCTGCTTTTTAACCCAATCTGCAAACCTATGTCTTTTGGTCAGGGCTTTGAGGCCATTGATATTAAGAGATATTATTGAAAGGCATGTGTTTATTTTTTCCATTTTTTTTTGTTTTGTAGTTCTTCTGGTTTTACCTTTGGAATTATTATTTGAGTATGGTTTGTTTTTTTCTAGTTTCCTTATATGTGTACTTTTCTTTCTCTTCAGCATGAAGGATCCTTTCAAGTATTTTCCGTAGAGCTGGTTTTGTCTGCAAATATTCCTTTAGCCTGATTTTGTTGTGGATGTCCTTATTTCCATATCTACTTGACTGAATAGCTTTTCAGGATAAAGTAACCTTTGACAGTTGTTACCCTTTAGAAGTTGAAATACATAATTCCAAGCCTTTCTGGCTTTTAAAGTTTGTGTTGAGTAACCTGCTGTGATCCTGGTGGGCTTGCCTTTGTATGTGACTAAATTTTTCTCTAACTGCTTTCAACATATTTTTTTGGTTTGTATGTTTGGTAATTTAATTATAATATGGCTATTGGGCCTTGAGAGGCCCAGAGTTGAGGCCTAGTGGAACTTCCTGAGCCTAGCTAAAGTTTGGCAAACTGCCTCTGGCCACCTATGACTTAGCAGGGGGCCAAATGGCCTCTGGCCTGCTACTTCCGCACAGGAAGTTAGAGTTAGAACCAATCATCTCAGAGGTCACAGTATGCTATTGGCCCATACACCTCACCCCATCCTAAAATCCCTGCCTTCATTCTCAACATTATATAAACAACCGCCTGTAACAATAAAGTGAGTTCCTGCTATGATGAGACTCATGGCTTGGTGGTTTTGTTCCTGGCCATTGATATCCACTCTCCTCCTCAACCCCTTGGGAAGAACCAGCAGCCTCATCCTCCCCCAGCACTACCCACCAGGGGAGCCCAGCATATGACGAGGGGATGTTCTTTCCAGATTTGTCTGTTTGGTGTTTTAAAGGATTCCTGTATCTGCATTGGCATCTCTTTCCCAATTTGGAAGTTTTCTTCTATGATTTTGTTGAAAATGCCTTTGGAGTGAAATTCTTCTCCTTCTACTATACCCTGAATTCTTATGTTAGATCTTTTCATAGTGTCCCAAATATCTTGAAATTCCCATTCATACTTTTCTATTAGTTTGTCTTTCTCTTTGTTGGACTGTATTAGATCTGCCAACTGGTCTTCTAGTTTAGATATTCTGTCCCTCTTTCATCCATTCTACTGGTGAGATTTTCTACAGAGTTTTTTTATTTCATTGACTGTTCTTCATTGCTAGTAATTCTGACTGGTTTTTCTTTATTATTTCTATTTCCTTATTTATATCTTATATTGATCTCCTTATTTCATTAAATTGGCTTCCTGTATTTTCTTTGATTCCTTTGATCTCCTGTTTGAGTCCTTTATTTCCTCTTTAATTTCCTTGAACATATTTATGTTCATTCTCTTGAAATCTTTTTCAGGCATTTCCTCTAACTCATTCTCACTGGAGGTCATTTCTGATGCATTAATACTTTTTTGTGGATTTATATTGTCTTGATTTTTTGTGTTTCTTGTGTTATAATGTACATAGTTTTGCATCTTGGATTAATTTAATGCTTAGATTTTCTAATTATCTGCACTATTATTAGATGTATCAGTCAATCTGATGTTATATATCTTCAGGGTAGGAGCTTAAGGTGCTAGGTGTAGCTCTTAAGACTCTCAGAGTATCTACAAAAGTGACCCTAGATGATGGGTTTGCCTATTATGAGAGTATTAAAGTAAGCTGAGTGAAGCAAAATACAGGCAGATTCTAAAATTTAACTAAACAATGTACACATTCAGTGAAAAACAGCACAGTATATTTATGTAGGAATAGGTATTATGACAACCAGATTCTCTAACAAAGTCACATCCTTTAGGATGTGTGTTGCCCCACACCCCTAGCCATGTCTTAGGAGGCTAAGATTTCTGATCTGTTGAGTGTTCCAAGTCAGCTTTTGACCAAGTGAGACCCTTCCCTAATGAACAACAGAAGAGGAAACAAAGGCACTATAAATCAGGAAGCAACAAATGACAAGCCGCAGATGTAGTTTATTTAAGAATACCAAATCCCACCATCCATCAGATTTAACATATAACTTATTCTGACATGGAAGGTACAATTAGCGCTTCTGATTCAAGCCTATATACCAGGCTTATATGGTGGGTACTGACCTGAGATGTCACAGTTATCTTTTGGGATTGTTTTGATCTCAGTTATGCCACACTTCTGCTTGGATCCTTCTTTGCTGCACTGTTGGCTCAGGTAGGCTGGCTGGGTCACTAGATCACTGCTCTGGTCACCTGTGCTGGGTGTCAGGTGCTGTGCAGGTGAGCTCTCTTCCTCAGGTCTCTGGTGCTCATTGGTGCATGTGCTGGTGGTGGGGGAGGGGAGGCTGTGATTAGTGGTTCTAGTTCTCCCCCTGGTCCACATGATCTTCTTCCTCACTAGCTGCTCCTCTGTTCTTCCCTGCTGTCCTCCTTTCATGTTTCTTGAGTTTGTGAGTAAAGAACCTCCTTTACCTGGCTTTTTTCCTGCATCTCAGGCCAAGCCTACTGGCTATGGCCCCACGGACCTGGTGCCTCTACCACTGTAGCCACTTCTGCTGCTTCTGTTGGATCTAGACACTCTGAATCTCTCCTACTTCTTTGCTATAGTTGATAATTTCTTATACACCTCACTTTTTTGTAGAAGAGTGTATTTTGCTGCATTTATTTTGTTTTGATTTGTTTTTGGCTTTTTGTCCCCTAGGCTGCTTTGGTGTGGTTCCTGTGCCGCCATCTTATCCGGAAGTCTTGGGTGGTTTTATGTATGGTTTCTACATGGCTTGCTTCTATGGGTGTAATTACATAATCATGGCTAATATAAATTCTTATCTAGCAAAATTGTCTAAAGTGAACAATGACTTCAAAATGGCTAAATTAGTTGTGGTGCTTTGAATGTGAATGTATCTCCCCCATATACTCAGATGTTTTATTAAGCTTGTAATTTGGGTCTCCAGACACCTGGTTAGAAAAGCTATCACTGGGAGCATTGGATCCTGGGTTTCCAATTGAATCCACAGCCCAAAGATGTGTTTGGGTCAAATATGATTGCAGACCAGAGATGTGTAGAGAGCTGTATGAGGTCTGGTGGGTGCTGGCTTGCTGCTTTTGGTGTTTGCTGGCTGTTTGGTTTTGTTTTCTCTCTGCTTGGATGTATGGAAGTAAGCAGCTTCTTCCACCATAGATGGACTTTCCCTGGATCTGTAAGCTTGAAATAAATCCCTTACTCCCATAAACTATGTTTGGTTGGATGTTTGTTCCAGCTATGTGAAGCTGACTGTGACAGAATGTGTTACCATTAGAGTGAGGTCTTGCTGAGATCAATCTGACCATGTGGACTTTCATCTATTGAAACTTCCGTGCTGGAGGAATGTTGATGGATTTGGTACTTGTAACTACAGAAATTGTATAGTCATAAGCCTAATTTTAGGGACTATTCTGTTAAGATTTTAAAAATGTGAAGTGCAGAGAGAATTGTGTTAACTTAAAAACCTTCGAAGGGGAAGGAAAGATAGCAGTGAATTTTTTGGAACTGGACTACTGGCATAAAGGCTGACTGCATCCTGCTGCCCATGTCCAAAGAGCTTGATCAAGGTTTAGTTTAAAAATAATAGACTGGGGCTGAGGAGATGGCTTAGTGGTTAAGGTATTTGCCTGCAAAGCCAAAGGGCCTTGGTTCAGTTCCCTAGGTCCCATGTAAGCCAGATGCACAAGGTGGTGCATGTGTCTGGAGTTTGTTTGCAGTGGCTGGGTACCTTGGCATGCCCGTTCTCTCTCTTTATTTCTGTCTGCCTCTCTCTCAAATAAATAAATAAAATATTTAAATATATATATATATATACTGGTATGCTTGGCAAAAGATACAGAACTGAAAGATGTATAGTTTATCACAGGAAAAATTTAAGCCAGTTTATAGTTACTGGCACAGAAACTGCTTTTAGGTAACTGAGGCTGCTATTGTCAAGTAGATTACCACCATTATGTGAGCCAACTGCTTTACATTGAAACAATGGAAAAGATATGGGAAGTGAATTCCACCCAGGAATGATTGAAAGAGAAGGAATGCAAACTCTTTTTGTTTTTTCAAATTAAATTATTGTTTATTTGGGAAAGTGCCAAACCAAGGGAAGGAAAATTGAGACATCCGCACAGTTTGAGGCCCTGTGGTGGGCCTGGAAAAAACATGAAAGAGATTTAGAGAGAACAGGAAAGAAAGTACAGAGACATTCCTATATTGAAGGCTGAAAAGGCCAGTGTATATTGCAGAAGATGGACCATGGATTGCAGTGGAGTCCCAAAGATGTTTTGGATATATCAGATCTATGTAAAGACTACTATGGAATGTTGTTATCTTGGGATAGATATTTTCTCCAGCCACTCAGCCAGCTGGAGGGACTGAATTCGAATTCCAGAGACTGTTTTCCCTGGTTATGGATGTTAGACTTGAACTGCAGATGTTTGTTGTCTCCCTGATGGATATTGACTTTATATTGATTTACTCTCCTTTTTATGCCTTATAGCAATAGAAATGTTTCTTCTGTGCCATTATGTGTTAGTAATATATAACTTATTTTGATTTCACACTTAAGAGACAGTCTTGAATCTCAAATAAGACTTGGAACTTTGGAGCTGGAGAGATGGCTTAGCGGTTAAGTGGTTGCCTGTGAAGCCTAAGGACCCCGGTTCGAGGCTCAATTCCCCAGGACCCACGTTAGCCAGATGCACAAGGGGCCGCACGCGTCTGGAATTCATTTGCAGTGGCTGGAGACCCTGGCGCACCCATTCTCTCTCTCTCTCTCTCTCTCTCTCTCTCTCTCTCTCTCTCTCTCCATTGCCTTCAAATAAATAAATAAAATTAAAAAAAAATTTTTAAAGTCTTGGAACTTTGGAACAGTGTTAAAGTTGGTAAAGACTATAAGGACCTTTGAACTTGGGCTGGATATAATTTATATTGTGATATAATCAAAAGTCTGTGGGGTCAGGGGCAAAATGTGGTGCTTTGAATGTGAATGTGTCTTTCCCATAGACGTAAGTATTTTATTAAGCTTTTAATTTGGGTCTTCAGCCACCTGGCTGGAAAAAGTGTCACTGTGAGTGGATCCTGGGGTCCAGCCCAAAGGTGTGTTTGGGGGTAGAGCTGATTCCAGCCCAAAGGTATAAAGAGACTGTGAGCTCTGGTGGGTGCCACCTTGTTGCTTATGGTGTTTGCTGGCTGTTTGGCTTTGCTTTCTCTCTGCTTGGATGTATGGAAATAAGCAGCTTCTTCCACTATTGATGGACTTCCCCTGGATCTGTAAGTTTCAAATAAATTCCTTCCTCCCAAAAAGTGTGTTTAGTTGGATGTTTGTCCCAGTAACATGGAGCTTTGTACTACACTAGTTTTATTATTTATTTATTTATTTATTTGAAAGAGAGAGAGACAGAGAGAAAATGGGCACACCAGGGCTACTAGCCACTGCAAATGAACTGCAGATGCATGCACTACCTTGTGCATCTGGCTTATGTGGGTACTGGGGAATTGAACCTGGGTCCTTAGGCTTCACAGGCAAGCACCTTAACTGCTAAGCCATCTCTCCAGCCCAAACACTAGTTTTTTTATTGTTCTGTTTTTATAAGGTAGGATCTCGCTCTAGGCCAAGTTGCCATGGAATTTACTATGTAGTCTCAGGCTAGCCCTGAATTCATAGTAATCCTCCTACATCTGCCTTCTAAGTGCTTGGATTAAAGGCATGTGCCACCATGCCCAGCTCATTTTTTATTGTTCTTTTGTTTTCCTGAGACAAAGTTTTTCCCTGTAGCCCAGGTTAGCCTGGAATTCACTATATAACCCAGTGTGGTGGTTTGATTCAGGTGTTCCTCATAAACTTAGATGTTTCTGAATGCTAGGTTCCCAGCTGATGGAGATTTGAGAATTAATGCCTCCTGGAGGCAGTATATAGTTGGGGGTGGGCTTATACACATTATAGCTAGTTTCCTCTTGCCAGGACTTGGCACACTCTCCTGCTAATGTTGTCCACCTGATGTTGGCAAGGAGGTGATATCTACCCACTGCTCATGCCACCATTTTCCCCTGCCATCATGGATTGTATTTTTATTGGTTTTCTTTTCTATTACTGTGCCTGTTTGAATCCTTCTCCCTCATTCTTCAAAACACTATAAAATACACTCTATAGGAGATAGTATTGGTGTGTACAAGAAATTAAAACTGATAAGGACTTTTTGAAAGGGTCTAAGAGGGACAGAGAGATGGCTCAGCAGTTAAAGATACTTGCTTGCAAAACATGATAGCTCAAGTTTGATTCACCAGTACCCACTTAAAGCCAGATGCACAAAGTGGTACATGCAACTGGAGTTTGTTTGCAGTGGCAAGAGGCCATTGCACACACCATTCATACTCATATTCATATTCTCCAAAGAAGTACAAAACATTTTAAAGAAGAAAGTGTCTGCAAATCTTGATCCTCTCCCACCCCCTATCCTCACTCCCTGTCATCTTCCCCATTCCCCACAAGAAGATAAAGCTGCTTTCTTTGGTTGGACTGCCATTCCAATGCCTTTTTCTCTCTTCCATAGTGATCTGGAGCCAGAATGGCTGGATAGTGTGCAGAGAAATGGAGAGCTGTTTTATTTGGAATTGAGTGAAGGTGAGGAAGAAAGTCTCCTTCCTGAAACACCAACTGTGAACCACGTAAGGTTCAGTGAAAATGAGATTATCATTGAAGAAGATGATTACAAAGAAAGAAAAAAGCATGAACCCAAGCTCAAGCGGTTTACCAGAATTTTAAAAAGTAAAAAACTTTTACCCAAGCGCTACCATAAGAAAAGCAGCAACAACGATGGGCCAGTATCCATTCTAAAGCATCAGCTCAACCCAAAGATAGGAGTGACTGTCCATCAGAGGTATAAAGACGTGACTGTTTATGTAAACCCAAAAAATCTCACTGTCACCAAAGCCAGAGAGCAGCTCAAACTTCTGGAAGTACTTGTTGGAATTATCCATCAGACTAAGTGGAGCTGGAGAAGAAGTGGGAAGCAGAGTGATGGGGAGAGACTTGTGGTGCATGGCCTGTTGCCCGGAGGATCTGCAATGAAGAGTGGCCAGGTACTAATCGGTAGGTTCTGCTGCTGAGCATGTGTCCTTGTTTACAGAGGTGCACAGTTAATGATGCACGGGAAAGGATGTGATATGAAACAGACTAAGGACTGATGAGTATATAGTACTGTATGGAATTATTGCTAATGGGGGAATCCCAAGGCAGTGTTCTTACAGTAAACATGTCAGAGTGCTGAATACATGTGTGCCTTATTCAAGCCACTAACTAATTTTCAAGTTTTGAATTATATAATTTTATTTCATTTTGGTTATATTTGCTGACAAGGAAAAGACAGTTGATTATATAGTGATAATTTAGGCTTGAGTGGCTATATCCAATGACATGATGCAAAAAATATATAATTCATGAATAAAAATACTTCTAAATTGTATGTTTGCACTTGAGTACACCAAGTCCTTGGAATAGTTTTAAACTGTTTCATTTGGCACACTTAGCAACAGTGGTGTAATACATAAATGTCCCAGTAAGGGTATTTGTCATAAAATATCTAGCCAATTTTAAGAGAAAAACAAACTCACAAGCTATTGAGCATATATTTTTAAGATGAACATTTTGTATTACTGATAATTTGTAAGACATTTGATATGATATGTAAATTAATTATAATTTTGTTACTTAAAGGCAGATTAATCAAAAGTAAAAACAGATTATTAATGAAACTTAATACTTATAAAAAATTCTAAAGTTGCTTGTCTTTAAGTTGATTCAGCTTAAGAGATTTAGACAGAGGAACTTTTGTAGATATTTTAGGGATAGTTTTAGCTGTGTCTGACTTGAATTCTAAATTTCATGTTTGTTCATTGATTGAACAGAAGCATGTTTGAACATCTAGAAAGTGCCAGAAACCCAAAGACTAATGGTCTGAATATTCCTATAAAGAAGCTCATATTATATTGGAAGAGATAGGTCATAAATAGGCATTCAGCTTCACACAGTGGTATAAACATCATGACAGATCTTTACCAAGTCCCACGGAATCTTGTAGGAAGGGCATTTGTGCCAAATGTGAGTTCCAAAATGATTGAAACAAGATCTCCACATTGTCTTTTAACAATGAGACATGGGTCCACCCAAGGAGAGCTATGCTTGTGAATTTGAATCTTGGTGGGTATATCAGTTACTTTGACAAAATATTCAGCCAGAATATCACATGAACTACCTCTAGCCTAGATTCCAATAAAATTCTTTTTCTACCCTGCAATCTTGGAAGTCTAGCCTACATAGTCCACAGTTCTCAGCTTTCTGGTCTTTCAGACTCCCACTAGAACATCCCATTAAGCTCTGCTTTCAGCATTGTGAAGCTTCTCTAGTCCAAAATTCCAAATTCTTCCTGAAAGCCAGTTCTGGAAGTTGAAGAACCACATGGTCAAGTTTATCCCAGCAGTAGCTCCACTCCCAGTACTAGTTCTGTGTAGCATTGCAGGGACAAAATACCTGACCAGAAGCAGCTTATAGAAGGAAAGGGTTTAATTCAACTTACAGTTCCAGGCAGTAGAGTCCATCATGGAGGGGAAAAATTGCCAAGAGCAGGCCACCAATGTTAAATCATCACATCAGACAGGAGGGAGTATAACAATGAATGCTGGTTTCTCAACTAGCTTTCTCTGTTTTATACCGTCCAGGAACCTAAGACCTGGGGTGGTGCCACCAGTTGAGTAATTCCTCCCATCTCAAGAAATCTAATCTAGAAACTCCCTTATAGACATGGCAAGAAATATGTTTCCATGGTGGTTCTAAATCCTGTCAAATTGACAACCAGAAATAAACCATCCCAGTAGGCATATGACCACAGGTTAAGAGGTGCTATGTGATTTAATAGATTGGATCATACTTGGGGCTAATATTCTGCATGGTTCCTCTGGAAGTACTTATTCTTGGAACCCATTTATCATTCTATGAGGAAAGCCAGGCTATGAGAAGAGACCAGGAATTGTGATCTAACCAGTACAACCTATCTGCCACCCTCCACCAGACATGAGTGAAGAACATTCCAGAAGACTCAGCCCCAACCGCATTCTTGCTATGCCTGCATGAGGAACACCCAGGGAGAACCTCAGCTGAGCCCAGAGCCAGGAGAAATAATAAATAACTGTTGTCTTAAGACACAAAGTTCTGAATGATTTGTTGTGTAGCAGTAATCACTGGAGTGGGAATGAATGCATACTTTCCACTTCTGATTTTTTTGTTATAAAGTGATGGTATAGCAGTTAGCCTGTTGCTACTAGGACAGACACCCAACCAGAAGCAGTTCATGGGAAGAAAGGATTTATTTCAGGGGAAGTTTCTTCATGGTGAAGAAAGCATGGCTTCCTGCTTACCACTTTATAACATAGTGAGAAAGGTGGGTAAGGGGAAGCAAAAGCAAGCTGTGAGCTGGTTGTCAACATCCTGTGGGCTGGACTAATCAACCTCAACTTTTGCTCCCAGTGACACCTCCTGTAGCAAGGCTCTGCCTCCTAAAGGCTTCCTCAGTTGGGGACTGAGTAGGAGGTTTAACCACAAACACTTGAGACTATGGGGGACATTTCATATCCAAATTACCACATGTGGGTGTTTGTCCTTTTAGTGCTAAAGATAACCAAGAAGTCTAGTCACAGAAATCCTGCCTGATTGTTTGCTGACCACCATGGTTTTAGCCCCTCACATGATAGGAAGCTCCAAACAAGTGCCTGTGCCAAGCCAGCTCCCCAGCCTGTGGGAAACTCCAGTAATGCACTCTCTCTACTTAGCTTAGACATCTACACTGATTGTGTTTAGATGAATCTCTATGATTCTGTCTACCCACTTCTCCTGAAACCTAATGTGGAGCAAAGAGATTGAATTATATGGAGGAAGAGAACTTCTGCTCATTAATTCTTGAAGAATTCTCACTTGACTTGCTGTTTGTATACTTCCTCTCTGAACCTACACTAAAAGGAAACATATGATTTACTATACATGTTACAGTATGGCATCAGCTATAAGTGTCAAATAATAATCTCAATGATTGTCATTCATTTATTCATTCAACAAACCTATTGGGTGCTTACTATGTGTCAAGAAGCATATCATTATTTTCTCCCTCCAAGAAAGACATATATTTGTCTTTGTAATTTATCCTGATAACAGAAAGCTTGCAAGTAAGGACCAATGTCTCAGAAAGTTTCCATATGGGAGAAAATCCAAGAGATTTGACCCTATTTCATACCAGACATAAATATCAAATTTTCAGAACAATGTACATCTGAAGTTGACAGAACAATCCCACTTTTTTTTTAATTTTTTTTTAATTTTTATTTATTTATTTGAGAGTGACAGACACAGAGAGAAAGACAGATAGAGGGAGAGAGAGAGAGAGAGAATGGGCGCGCCAGGGCTTCTAGCCTCTGCAAACGAACTCCAGACGCGTGCGCCCCCTTGTGCATCTGGGTAACGTGGGACCTGGGGAACCGAGCCTCGAACCGGGGTCCTTAGGCTTCACAGGCAAGCGCTTAACCGCTAAGCCATCTCTCCAGCCCACAATCCCACTTTTGAAAGATGATATGGAAGGACATCTTCAAGACCCAAGAAAAACATTTACTAAACATCACTAGTCACAAAATAAAGTAATTGTACACTAAAATCAAGAACTCTGGTTTTTCAAAAGTGACATCATTGTAAGAGTCAGAGGGCTTTTATAAAAAGAATCACAAATCAGTAGTGAAAATATAGACCACCCAGTCAGACAAGAACATGGATTCTACTCACAGACATGACTTGAGCTAAAGACATGAGAGTTTAAACTGCTTATTTCCATTTACATAAAGTTGCAGAACAAAGGGAGAAGGATAGTAAGTAAAGTGCCTGCATATTAAAGTGCTTGCCATTGTGCAAGCACAATGCCTAGGTTTGATTCCACATCACCCACATAAGTGCTAGGCTTAATAATCCCAGAGCTGGGGAAACAGAGATAGGGAATATCTCAGACTTGTTGGCTGCCTAGTTTAGCCAAAACCATAGATTGGGGTCCAGTGAGAGATCCTTTGTCTAAGAATAAGACTGACAGTAATAAACACCCCCAATGTCAACTTCTAGCCTCCAGATACACACAATCTGAAGACATCCAAGCATGCATGCACCATGCATGCATATACATACCACACATACAAAAAAAAGTTAAAGAATAAGAAAAATAAACTCTGTGGATAGAAGGCTTTCAGATTGAGTTGAGAAGGAATGTTAACTGATTGTGAGGATGTCATACAGTGCCTTCTGGGCACCAAAAATGCTGAGTCTTGGGGCAGTTAAGTAGGCACATAATACATCAAAATCATCAGATATACTCTTATGAATTGAATGTTACATCTCAAAAATATTTCTGACTATAAAGCACACATTGTATGAGTGTATGTGTATGTGTGTGTGTGTGTGTGTGTGTGTGTGTGTGTGTGTGTGGTGTATGTGTACATATACATATAGTGTATGCACATGTATGTGCAGATACACACAAGTGTAGAGACCAGAGGAAAATATTGAGTGTTCTCCATCACCTTTCCACTTGTTTTTTGAGAACAGAGACTCACTGAACCTAGAGCTGCCATTTTTGGTTAGACTGGATGACCAGCAAGCCCTAGTGATTCTCCAGTCTCCACTCCCTGCAGGACTGATGTTACAAATTCAGGAGCCATGCCCAGATGTTTAAGTGAATGCCAGGAAATCAAACTCAGGGAAAATTGGGCCCTCTTAGGCCCTTATGCTTGTGTAGCAAGTGCCTCTAACTGCTGAGCCATCTCACCAGCCCCCAAAATTTTTTAAAGAAAAATTTAACACACAGATTATGCCAAACCTATTCAGTAACCATAGGTGATATTAAAAATTATATAAAATAGCATGAGAGATGGAAAGATGGCTTAGCAGTTAAGGCACTTGCCTGCGAAGCCTAAGGACCCAGGTTCAATTCCCAGTACTCATGAAAGCCAGTTGCCCAAAGTAGCGCATGCATCTTGGGTTCGTTTGCAGTGGCTAGAGGCCCTGGCATGCCCATATTCTCTCTCTCTCTCTCTCTCTCAAATAAAAAAGTAACTTAAAAAAATATTTTTTAAAAAAGCATGAAGCCATATGTGGTGGTGCATGCCTTTAATCCCAGCATTCAGAAGGCAGAGGTAGGAGTATCGCCATGAGTTCAAGGCCACCCTGAGGCTACATAATGAATTCCAGGTCAGCCTGAGCTACAGTGAGACCCTACCTCGAAAAACCAAAAAGCAAACAATAAAAATAAAAAGTAAAAGGTGTGGTAGTTTGAATGTATGGCACATAGACTCAGACTTGAAGCTTAAGTCTCTAGTGGTATAGCCATACTGGGGAAGAGGTATGTCATTGGGAGCAAAGCTCAAGTGCAGCCCTAAGGTGTGTATAGAGTTTGGGTGTATATATAGGTGTGTATAGAGTTTGGAGTCTGGCTGCTGGTGTTCTGGTTGTTTGGTGCTTGCTGGCTGTTTGATGTTGTCTTTCTGTTATAAAGGTCTGGAAAGGAGCCAACTGATTCTGTCATTAATGGTGTTGCTCTGGATTTTGTAAACCTGCAATAAGCCCTTTCCTCCCACAGGCTGCTTCTTGTCAGGTGCTTGCCCAGCATGGAGCTGACTGCAACAAAAGGATAAAAATCCTTTATGTGTTGTTTGGGTGAACTAGTAAAGACTAAATTTAATTTGTATAAGTAATCATAACTACAGTAATAGGACCATCAATAATTTTACTAACTTTTCTAGAACACTATGTTTTAAAATATTTTTTATTGATTTGCGTGAGAGACATAAAGAATGAAAATGGGTATCAGGGCCTGTTGCCGCTACAGACAAATTTAAGATGTATATGCCACTTTATACAACTGGCTTTACATGGGTACTGGGGAATCAAACTCAGGCTGCCAGACTTAGCAAACAAGTACCTTTTTAAAACTGTGAGCCATCGTACTAGACCTAGAACACTATTTTATAATTTAATGAGAAACAAAAATCTTGCACTAGCTGGGCATGGTGGTATATGCCTTTAGTTCCAGCACTCAGGAGGCAGAGGTAGGAGGATCACTATGAGTTCAAGACCAGCATGAGACTACATAGTGAACTTAGTGAATTTCAATTCAGCCTAGGCTACAGCAAGACCCTACCTTGGGCAAAAAAAAAAAAAAAAAAAAAAAAAAAGAAGTAAATAAAACAGAAAAAACCCAGTTGGGCTGGAGAGATAGTTCAGTGGTTAGGGCACTTCCTGAAAAGTCTAAAAACCTGAATTCAATTCCTCAGTACCACATAAAGCCAGATACACAGGTGACAATACATCTAGAGTTCATTTGCAATGGCTAAAGGTCCTGACACACCTATTCTCTCCCTCTCTTTCTTTTTGCCTGTCTTTCTCTGTTTGCAAATATATAAATAAGAAATAATTTTTAAAAATTCTTGTACTAAAGAAATGAGAAATTCCAGCCAAGATGGCTACCGTCTAGCTGCCCTGCAAATCCTGGGGAAGAAAAGGCAAGAAATTAAGGGTTTTCTGGGGGGCTCCGAAGGGGAGAAATCAGGGAATCGCGGATCGGGTGGGTAGACCACCCATTTCACCAAATAGCTGTTGCGCCATCCCGTGCCATATCTCGCGCCCCGTCCCACGCCCCACTGCCTTCCATGTCATCCTGTGCCCCGTCACCCTCCTGCATACGGTCCTGCGCTGCGTCCCACCACCGTCCTGCGCCCTGTCCCGCGTCCCATCCCGTGCCCTGTTGCCATCCTGTACCCTGTCCTGTGCCCTGCTGCCGCCCCGCACGTGGTCCTACGCCCCTTCTGGCACCCCCTGCAGTCCCTCGCACCACCGCCATGCCCTGTCCAGCACCCCACTGTTGTGCCCGGCCGTGGATCGCCACCACTGTGGAAGCTTAAACTGCTCTGCACATTTGCCCACATTACTGCTCCTGCCACTGCTCATTCAGTGAGTCCAGTCCTACAGCAACTGCCACACAAACCCAGACAGTGTCTCTGGCTTGTGCCAGTTCAGGTACCTTCCCAGCCAGCCCCCATTATCCTGAGATGGGGGAACACAGACTACTTCCTGGTTCCAGTGTTCCCAACCAGAGTTTGGGCTGCTTCAGGCCTTGGTACCTCGGTCCCCCTCCAAGCTCAAATACAGGCAGCTTTGGCATATTACCACTTGAGAATTCAGGCAACTTTAGTGCCCCTGTCAGGCAGTAGATAGGCGGCTCTGGCAAGTGGGAGCCAAAGCGCAGGCTGCTTGGCAACTGCCTCAGGCTGCCTCAGATTCCCATTGCACTAGAGCACATGCTGATCCACCCACCTATGTGCCTATACACTATCATGGGCAGACCACAGCACAAAAGAAATAACATGAAAAATCAAATGCAAGAAAATCCAGTTAGATCACCTAGTCCTACAATGAATAATGCATCTAACCAAAACACAGACGAACCATCAGGATCAGAACATCAAATTGAAGCTATGAGAAATGCAACCTTGACCAACCTACTGATAGAACTTGCAGGAAAGCAACAAAGGACCGATAATCATGTGGATGCTACCATCACTAAGCTAGAAAAAATTGGTAAGATATTGGAAGGACTTCAAAGAGAATTAAGGGAGTTGAGAGAGAGTGAAAAAAAGAAGAACCTTAAAAATCAGCAGGCCATACTAAATGAAGACATAAAGAAATGCAAGGATGAATTCCAAGAATCATCAAGAAAATCAGAAAATGATATGAAAAGGGAGCTTGACAGAAAAATGGAAATGATACATAGAAAAGTAGTAGAAAATGCAAACATAATTGAACAAGTCCAAAACTCTCTAGAGGCACTCAAGAATAGAGTCAGCAAAGTAGAGAATAGAAACTCTGATCTGGAAGACAAGATGGAAGAAACTGTTCAAGAGTTCAAAAACTTCAGTAAGTTCAAAAGTTCCAGTGAACAAAACATGAGGGAATTGTGGGATACACTTAAATGTCCTAATATCAGAATCATTGGAATACCAGAAGGAGAAGAATTTCAGACCAAAGGCATGGAGAACTTATTTAACAAAATAATTGAAGAAAACTTCCCCAGTCTCTTAAAAGAAAAGCCCATAAAGGTAGAAGAAGCCAGCAGAACTCCAAACAGACTAGACCAAAGGAGAAACTCTCCAAGACATATCATTAAGATTCTAACCATTGACACAAAAGAGAAAATACTAAAAGCAGCTAGGGAAAAACAGCACACCACTTTCAAAGGCAACCCCATCAGAATTACTTCACACTTCTCAATGGAAACCCTGAAAGCTAGAAGGGCCTGGGGTGAAACTCTCCAAGGTCTAAGAACCTATGGATTCCAACCTAAACTACTCTACTCGGCAAAAGTATCCCTCATAATAGATGGTGAAAGAAAAACTTTCCATGACAAAATTCAGCTTTACAACTACATGAACACAAAACCAAACCTACAGAAAGTATGTCAGGAAATTCTCCACAAGGAAGAAACAAATAACCAAACTCAAATGCCTACAAGAAGCAGACCACAACAACCAAACCCAGAGTAGACACAAAAAACTTCAAAGCCCATGAAAACACCAAAACACATCTACCACCACAATATGGCAGGATCAAATCAAATCTTACAGTCATTACCCTAAATATTAATGGCTTAAATTCACCCATCAAGAGACACAAGCTAATAGGATGGATCAAAAACTTAGACCCCTCCATCGGTTGCCTTCAAGAAACCCACCTCACCACTAAAGACAGAACCCCCTCAGGGTAAAGGGGTGGAAGACAATATTTCAAGCAAATGGGAATAAGAAACAAGCAGGTGTAGCTATATTAATATCAGATAAAATAGACTTCAAACCAAAAATAATCAAAAACCACAAAGAAGGCCACTTCCTACTTATCAAGAAAATGATCCATCAAGAGGATGTTAAAATCATATCTGTATGCACCAAACACAGGGACACCACAGTTCATAAAACAAAACTTACTGGACAATAAAACAGAAATAACCACCAACACCATCATAGCTGGGGACTTCAATACACCATTATCAGTAATGGACAGATCATCCAAACAGAAACTCAACAGGGAAGTAAGAGAGCTCAACAAAACCATAGAACACTTAGACCTAACAGACATCTACAGAACTTTCCATCCCAAATCCACAGACTACACATTCTTCTCAGCAGCCCATGGAACATTCTCTAAAATAGACCATATACTGGGTCACAAAGACTCCCTCCACATATTTAGGAAAATTGACATAATTCCCTGCATGATATCAGATCACAATGCTATATTGCTAGAAATCAACAACAACCTCCCCCCCAAAAATCCCAACGGCACCTGGAAACTGAATAGCACACTCTTAAACAATAAATGAATAGTGGATGAAATAAAAAAGGAAATTGCAAAATTCCTGGAATTGAATGACAATGAGACACATCATACCAAAACTTATGGGACACAATGAAGGCATTCTTCAGGGGAAAATTCATAGCACTCAAGGCCTTCATAAAAAAGAAAAAAAGATTCCAAATCAATAACCTAACCATCCACCTAAAGGCACTGGTAAAACAAGTAAAATCCAACCCAAAGAGCTCCAGAAGGAAAGAAATAATTAAAATCAGAACAGAATTAATGAATTGGAAACCAAGGAAACAATTAAGGCAATTGACAAAACAAAGAGCTGGTTCTTTGAAAAAATAAAGAAGATTGACAAACCCCTGGCCAATTTGATCAAGCAAAAAAAGGAGAGGCTTCAAATTAACAAAATTCAAAACGAAAAAGGAGCGATCACAACAGACATAAGTGAAACTGGGAGAATCATCAGGACTTATTTCAAAAACCTCTACTCCACAAAACTGGATAATGTAGAGTAGATGGATAAATTCCTGGATACATGCCATCTACCAAAGCTAAACTCAGAGCAGATCAACCACCTCAATGAACCCATCACACTCATGGAGATTGAAAAAGTAATAAAAAACCTCCCAAAAAAGAAGAGTCCAGGACCAGATGGATTCCCAGCCAAATTTTATCAAACCTTCATGGAAGAACTCAAACCAATCTTCCTAAAACTGTGCCACACAATTGAAGAACAGGGAAAGCTACTGAACTCATTTTATGAAGCTAGTATCACCCTAATTCTAAATCCAGGCAGAGATGCCACAAGAAAAGAAAACTACCAGCCTATTTCCCTAATGAACTTAGATGCAAAGATCCTGAACAAAATACTCACAAACCGAATCCAACAACACATCAAAAGCATCATCCACCTGGACCAAGTGGGATTTATCCCAGGAACACAAGGGTGGTTCAACATACAGAAATCTTTCAATGTAATAACACCACATAAACAAGCTTAAACATAAAAACCACATGATCATTTCAATAGATGCAGAAAAGGCCTTTGACAAGATACAACATCACTTCATGATCAGAACATTGGAGAGAATTGGCATAGTTGGTACATATCTTAACAAAGGCAATATACAAAGCTCCAAAGGCCCAAATAATATTTAGGAGAGAGACTGGATGAATTCCCATTA
This sequence comes from Jaculus jaculus, assembly GCF_020740685.1. Classification (NCBI taxonomy): domain Eukaryota; kingdom Metazoa; phylum Chordata; class Mammalia; order Rodentia; family Dipodidae; genus Jaculus; species Jaculus jaculus. The sequence continues at coordinate 74,461,815 of NC_059113.1, forward strand.
AGATCAGGAAAAAGACAGGGTTGTCTTCTCTCACCTCTGCTTTTCAATATAGTGCTGGAAGTCTTAGCTCAAGCAATAAGACAGGAAGGAGAAGGAAATAAAATGGATACAATTTGGAAAGGAAGAACTTAAGTTAGCTCTATTTTCTGATGACAAGATTTTATATGTAAGAGACCTGAGAGACTCCATCCCAAAACTCCTGAAGCTGATTAACTCCTATAGCAAAGCAGCAGGATACAAAATCAATGCACAGAAATCCGTAGCATGTTTATATGCAAATGAGAAAGATACAGCTAAAGAAATAAGGGACATAGTCCCATTTTCAATAGCAACAACAACAACAACAACAAAAAAAATACCTTGGAATAACATTAACCAAGGAAGTGCAAGATCTATACAATGAAAACGTAAAAACACTCAAAAAAGAAATTGAGGAGGACTTGAGAAAATGGAAAGACCTCTCATGCTCCTGGATAGGTAGAATTAACATTGTGAAGATGACAATCCTACCAAAGGCAATATATAGATTTAATGCTATTCCAATTAAAAACCCCACAGTGTTCTTCACAGACATAGAAAAAATGATCTCAAATTTCATATTGAAAGGCAGAAGGCCTTGCATATCCAAATATATCCTCAGGAAAAAATACCTGTGGTGGCATCACCATACCTGATCTAAAGCTATATTACAAAGCCATAGTAATAAAAACAGCATGGTACTGGCGTAAAAACCGGAGTATAGACCAATGGAATAGACTTGAGGACCTGACTTTGGGTCAAGCAACGATAGCTACTTGATATTCGACAAAGGCCCAAACAATATAGGCTGGAAAAAAGACAGCATCTTCTTGTGCTGGACAAACTGGATAACCACATGCAGGAAACTGAAACTTGATCCACACATTTCACCATGCACTACACTCAAATCCAAATGGGTCGAAGACCTCAATATAAGACCAGAAACTCAAATACTACTGGAATAAAATTTAAGAAGTACTTTCCATGATATAGGAATGGAAAAAGACTTCCTGAACAAAACCCCAGTAGCTCACAATCTTAAACAGTCACTCAACCAATGGGATCATATAAAACTGAAGAGTTTCTTTACAGGCAAGCATACAATAAGCAAAACCAATAGATTACCCACAGAATGGAAGAAAATATTTGCAGGTTATCCAGCTGATAGAGGCCTAATCTCTAGAATCTACAAAGAACTCAAAAATCTAAACAGTAAGAAGACAAACACCCCACTCACAAAATGGGGCAAAGAGATGAACAGGCAGTTCACAGAGGAAGAAATATAAATAGCAAACACACACTTAAGAAAATGTTCATCATCTCTAATCATCAGAGAAATGCAAATCAAAACAACTATGAGATTCTACCTTACTCCAATAAGAATAGCAAACATCAAAAAATCAAATGAAAATAAATGCTGGTGAGTTTGTGGAGAAGCAGGAACACTCATCCACTGTTGGTGGGAATGTATGATGGTACAACCACTTTGGAAAGCAGTATGGAGACTTCTGAAAAAGCTGACTATAGAGATACCAACAGACCCAATTATTCCCTTACTGGGCATCTACCTTAAAACCTTCAAACCACAGGCCAGAGAGATCTGATCAACCATGTTTGTAGTGGTTCAATTTGTAATAGCTAAGAGCTGGAATCAACCCAGATGTCCATCACTAGAAGAATGGATAACTAAGATGTGGTATATCTACACTATGGAATTCTATACAACAGTAAGAAAAACTGACACAAAGAAATTTGAGGAAAAATGGTTGAACCTAGAACAGATCATTCTCAGTGAACTTACCCAATAACAGAAAAAAAATCACCCCATAGTCTCACTCATCTGCAGCACCTAACCTGAATGTACCCAAGATACCTTACATACCCAGCAAGCATTTCATGGAATAGACACTCGGAGGGATGGGGAGGAAGAGGAGAGCATCGAAGAGGTGGGAAGCACTAATCTAGACCCAAACAGTAAGGGTACCTTAAAATTCTACTTTCTAAATGGTAGACCAAATGGCTGAACCTTCACCAGGCCCTTACAGGAAACACCTGAGCCACAAGACACTGGAGAGGGTAGGATGAAGTCTAACCTAAATCCTGTACATCTTCCTTCCCTCCCTCTCCCTCTCCCTCTCTCTTGCCTCTCTAACTCCTATATATTAGTTACCTTTTACCCTCTTTTCTTAGGGGGCACTGACCTGTAACTCCCAGTACCAGCATGGGGCTGTCTCTCACAATGAGCTTTTGATCAGAGAAACCTACAAGGTTTTCTAAAAGAATGACAGATTTCTTTCAGAGTACTTGATGAGCCACCAAAGGTTAGTGGTAAGACCCTATTGCTGAAGACACCATATGCAGCTGACAGGTAAAATTGAACAGCATGGCTGGAAGCCAGGAGAGAGTCAGTCCCCAGACAGTCAGTGTCTAGTGCCAAAAGGTGCCACATGGGCGACTGGGGGAAACGACCAATATCTGTCCTAGCACCTCATGGTCCAACCTATGTAGCAGCAAATAAGCTGTTGTGATGCCCACACAAATGCAGTAGTGGCACACAGCCATGGTGGGGAACCAACTGCTCTTGATTCAGCTAACTGATCCCCTCAGTGGTACAAGACCCATAGCTGGAACTGGGAGACAAGTCAGAACCATATCCAAACATAAGTCCACTCACCAATATCAAGTTACCATCAATCATTGGGTACAAGATGACCTATACCTATTAAACTCTCTATAAAAAAAGTAAGGGTTATCTCATTTGACCTGGTGCTACCTTACTCTCCATTGGAGAATCTGCTTCTCATTTTCAGATAGATGCAGATCCTAAGGAGAGAGCCACCCCATCATATCTCAAAAGGGCCCTGACTGAAACTAAGGAAAATTGGCAAAACAAGCAAGGGTGCTGTTTTCCTGATGAACCGGATACCAGCACAAGGGGAAAGGAGACCAACAGGAGAAAAATCAACTCCTACCAAATCAGAGAGCCAGAGCCCCAGAGGTCCCCAACACCTCATCACTGAAGCAGACCAAAAATGAACCTAACATGGCTCAGGGAAATTTTGCAGAAGAGAGGGTGGAAAGAAATGTCAGAGCCACATGTTGGGTCATGATATACAGAGACATTTATCATACCAATAACTGTGGGCTAACACCACAATGCACGACCCATATACCTCAAAAAGGAGGGGCTAAAGGGGAGAGGGTAGGTCATGGATGAGCCTAATAATGGTACCAAACTGCCTGTACTTGCACAATAGAAAACTAATAAAAAAATACTAAAGAAAAAAAAAGAAATGCATTTGTAGTAGTGCTGGATATCATGATCAAAACTTGTCTTATTTCCTGATCTGTTGTTTTAATGATGAATCATTAAATTCTTCTGAAAATTAAAAAAAAATCTTGTACTAGTTTCTTATCCACTACCATCAGGAATATGATATTCAGATAATGCAATATTCTTTTTAAATTTTTTTAAATATTGTATTCATTTATTTATTTATTTGAGAGAGAGAAAGAGAATGGGTGCACCAGGGCCTCCAGCCACTGCAAATGAACTCCAGACACATGTACCCCCTTGTGCATCTGGCTTACATGGGTCTTGGGAAATCAAACCGGGATCCTTTGGCTTTGCAGGCAAATGCCTTAACCATTAAGCCATCTCTCCAGCCCAGATAATGCAATATTCTTAACCAAATGTTCTAAATGATGGTTATAGTATGTGAGTTACCATTATTCAAGGACATATACTGGTAGATTGGAAGAGCCTTAATTCTTTCTTGGCTGGTGCCCAAATATTCTAGGTGACATAATGAAATTGAAACCTAAAACAGTCATAACTCCAGTATCAACAGATGCCTTTGTTATTGTGTGGACTTTGGTGTGTAGAAAATGGAAACAGTAACTGTTCCAAAAACTATATTATCTTTCCCTTAGAGTCATGTTTGGTTCAGTCTGATCAGTTTTCCAATCCTTTGGTGTATGAGGAAGCCCCTTTCTGGGCACAGTCTATCAGTAATAAATAAATAAATATTTATAAATAAATAAGCACACAAGCAAGCCTCCTCCTAACAAGACTGATTTAGTCTTCCCCTACTGATCTCCAAAGGCATCTTATTTTATTCATAACTGTTCTTTAATATTGGTGGTTCCTACCGTGTGTGTGTGTGTGTGTTGTGCATGCATGTTTATGTATGTGTGTTCATATGTGTGTGGGTACACTTGTTTATACAGGTGCAGATGCATACACAGGACAATGGACAACCTCAGGTGTCATTCTTCAGGAACTCTATTTATCTGGTTTTTTGGGGGAATTTATTTTGTTTTGTTTTGTTTTCTTGGACAGGGTCACCTTGTTCATCTGGCTTTGTATGGGTACTAGGAAATCAAACCCTGGTCCTTAGGCTTTGTAGACAAGTGCCTTAACCACTGAGCAATCTCTCCAACCCCATGCACAGCTTTTGTTAAAATTTTTTTTGTTTTTATTTATTTATTTGAGAGTGACAGATAGAGAGAAAGAGGCAGAGAGAGAGAGAATGGGAGTGCCAGGGCCTCCAGCCACTGCAAATGAACTCCAGACACGTGCGCCCCCTTGGGCATTGGCTAACATGGGTCCTGGGGAACTGAGCCTCGAACCAGGGTCCTTAGGCTTCACAGGCAAGCGCTTAACTGCTAAGCCATCTCTCCATGCATAGCTTTTTAAATGTTAATTATGGGAATCAAACTCAAGTCTTCATGTTTTATCTACTGGGCTACCTCCCCACACCAGTCCTTACTCTTACTTGCTACTTAATTAATTATATTGCTAGATGGTTTCATCTATTTTCTATTGCTGCTAGACAGGTTACCACAAGTTTAGTATTTTAAAACAATACAGATATATTAAAAGCAATTCTTGGGCTGGAGAGATGGCTTAGCGGTTAAGCGCTTGCCTGTGAAGCCTAAGGACCCCGGTTCGAGGCTCGATTCTCCAGGACCCACGTTAGCCAGATGCACAAGGGTGCGCACGTGTCTGGAGTTCGTCTGCAGTGGCTGGAGGCCCTGGCGCGCCCATTCTCTCCCTCCCCCTCTCTCTCTCTCTCTCTCTCTCTCTCTCTCTCTCTGCCTCTTTCTCTGTCTGTTGCTCTCAAATAAATTAATAGTTTTAAAAGCAATTCTGCTAGAAGCCAAAGGGGTCTTTCCACATTAAATTTGAGCTTACTACAGAGCTATATTCTCTTTGGAGACTCCAGAGGGGAATTTGTCTTCCTAGCAGCTGAGGCCACCTGCATTCCTTAGATTGTGCTTCCTGCTTTCATCTCTAGAGTCAATAGCATACCATCAAGTATGTCTCAGTTTTATCTCTTATTCCCTTGATGTCGGAGTATAGAAAGAAAATTTCCATATTGATAGACCTTTATTACCAAATTTGATAAACATACAGTTAAAGAGCAGCCTTGGAAAGGGACATTTTTACTGAATATGCTCTCTATTTTGGTGTGATTGGAAACTGATGCAAAATTGGTAATAGTAGTGAATACCACAGTGTATTGAGTTCGGATGTACCACACAGATTTCATTAAAATTTGGTTTGGGGTTGTTTTTTGTTGTTGGTGGTGGTGGTTGGTTGGTTTTTTTGTTTTGTTTTGTTTTGTTTTGTTTTGTCTTTTACTGTGGACCTAAGTAGATTCAATTTTGTTAAGTGCAATACTTGGCTGATGCTAAAAAATTTCCTTTTGACCTTTGGATTTACATAACTCCCCATTTACATCAGGAACAGTAGTATTTGCATCTTTAAAAATTCATAGGTCAAACTGATAGAGGAAAAAGTAGGGGAAACCCTCCAGCATATTGGTCTTGGCAAAGACTTTCTCAGTACAACCCCAATTGCTCAGGCAATAAAACCACAAATTCATCACTGGGACCTCATGAAATTACAAAGATTTTGCACTGCAAAGGATACAGTGAAAAAAGCAAAGAGGCAACCTACAGAATGGGAAAAAAAATCTTGGCCCGCTGTACATCTGATAGAGGATTAATATCTAGGATATACAAAGAACTCAAAAAGTTAAATAATAAGGAATCAAATAAGCCAATCAAACAATGGGCTATGGAGCTAAATAGAGCATTCTCAAAGGAAGAAATACGAATGGCATATAAGCACCTAAAAAGATGTTCTATGTCACTAGTCATCAGGGAAATGCAGATTAAAACTACACTGAGATTCCATCTCACTCCTGTCAGAATGGCCACCATCATGAAAACAAAGGATCATAAATGTTGGCGGGGAGGTGGAAAAAGAGGAACTCTTTTACAGTGCTGGTGGGAATGCAATCTGGTCCAGCCATTGTGAAAATCAGTGTGGAGGTTCCCAAAACAGCTAAAGATTGATCTACCATATGACCCAGCTATAGCACTCCTAGGCATATATCCTAAGGACTCATCTCATTTCCTTAGAAGTACGTGCTCAACCATGTTTATTGCTGCTCAATTTATAATAGCTGGGAAATGGAACCAGCCTAGATGTCCCTCAACTGATGAGTGGATAATGAAGATGTGGCACATTTATACAATGGAGTTCTACTCAGCAGTAAAAAAAATGAAGTTATATAATTTGCAGAAAAATGGATGGACCTGGAAAGGATTATACTAAGTGAGGTAACCCAGGCCCAGAAAGCCAAGTGCCACATGTTCTCCCTCATATGTGGATCCTAACTACAGATGATTGGGCTTCTGTATGAGAAGGAAAATACTTAGTAGCAGAGGCCAATAAGTTAAAAAGGAGATATAAAGGGAAGAGAAAGGAAGGGAGGAGGGTACCTAATAGGTTGGTATTGTATATATGTAAGTACAATGATTGAGATGGGGAGGTAATATGATGGAGAATGGAATTTCAACGGGGAAAGCATGGAGGTGGGGTGGGGAGGGTATTACCATGGGTTATTTTTTATAATCATGAAAATGTTAATAAAAATTGTGAAAAGATAAGAAAAAATGCACAAGTTATGATTATGATGCAATGTTGAGTAGCCATTATAGATGAGTTGGGTGGTTATTCATGTCACAAATGTGCCATATAACTTTGGAAAAGTCCCTGTACCAAGTTTTCCATTATATGTTGAGGAAGGTCAGGATAGGTGATTTCTATTTACTTGTTTTTCCTTGTGTGATATGTGTGGATGTGTGTGTGTGTGTGCGTGTGTGTGTGCAGGTTTATATGTGTGTAGGTACACACATGTGTGCATGGGTAAGCATGCACTTTTGTGCACTCGTATATGAGGCCAGAAGTCAACCATAGGAACACCATGCACATCCTTTGAAACAGGATCTCTCACTGAACCTTAAGCTCAGCAGTTAGGTTATACTAACTGGCCAGCAAGCCCCATAGATCTTCCTGTCTCCACCTCTTCAGTTCTGGAATTATGAGCATACCTCACCACATCCATGATTTTCTGTGGGTCCTCATGCTTGCTGGGCATGAGCCATTGTCCCAAACTGACAGATGTTTTTTCATGCTGCAATTTTAGGTTTTTTTTTTTGATAGAATATTCATTCGGTTGTCTTTTGCTTCTCTATTTGCAGGTGATGTCCTTGTTGCAGTGAATGATGTGGATGTGACCTCTGAAAACATTGAGAGAGTGCTGTCCTGCATTCCTGGGCCAATGCAGGTGGGGGTGTTCTTTCCATCCTTCATAATGCACTACATGAAATAAATGCCTTTTGTCCTGTTTTCTTCTTTAACATTATGAGAACTATAATGCATAAGTTACATTTGTACTTGAGTAGTTAAGAAATTGTACCTCTTGTTAACATTTTTGGCTTGGATGCCGTGTTCTAGAAAGGGAGAAAAATCTCTGCAAATAAAACTCATTCTAAGTAGAGCAGCAACAATTTTATATATATGTGTGTGTGTGTGTGTGTGTGTGTGTGTGTGTGTGTGTGTATACACATATATATACACATATATGTATATGTATATAAAACCATCTTGTGTATATAACTACCATGTGCAATGATAATTTAGTTCTTAAAGAGTCATTTATTAAAATTACTCATATAATAAAGTATTTGGGGTTTTTTTTCATCAAGGCCTTGTATTCTAGGAGTTACTAGAGGCTAGAGGTTTAGGAAGGGAATTTGTGTTAATATGTGGAATTCAGTATGTCATGCAGTCAATATGCCATTTCCTTTCAGCTTTCCATTACTGTGAAAAAGTACCTCAGAAAACCAGTGTTTAAGGAGCAGAAAGTTATTTTGGCTCATAGCTTCAGAGGTTTTAGTCCATGGTTGGGTGGGTCTGCTATTATTAGGCCTGTTATGGGGAAGACAGAGCATTATGGGAAGGAGTACATGGTTGAACAAAGATTCTATGGTTCAAATGTTCTCTTCAACGGCATACCTCCAGTGGCCTAATTTCCTCAAACTATGCTCCACCTCTTTGAAATTCCACCACTTCCCAGTAGGACCACATGTTGGCAACCAAGCCTTTAGCATATGAGCTTTCAGGGAAAACTTAAGATCTAATTCATAACATTCTGCCCTAGTTCCAAAGATTCATGTTCTTGTAGCAGTAAAAAATACATATAATACACATCAAGGAGAACCCAAGGCCTTAACAGTTGCAACACTTCCAAAGTCCACATCCTCAGTCTCCTCCAGCTGTCAAGGCAGATTCATCTATGGATCTACAAAATCAGAATAAGTTACATACTTCTAAGATACAATGGCACAGAAAACACATTCCATAGGAAGGAATAGGAAAATAATAAGGAGAAATTAGACCAAAGAGTGACTAAAACCTAGCAAGAAAAATATGTCGTCTAGCTACATGTCTGACAGCTAGGATACACAGTGGCCTGATATAAGCTCTAGATGGCTTGAACAGCCCCTGCCTGTGGCTCTGACATTCCTGTGGCCTTGGTAGCTGCATTTTCTTAGACTAACTGTGCTTGCTATCTGAGCTTCATGCTTGACTCAGGGCTGCCTGTGGGGACTCTGAACCTGCTGTACATTATGTTACATCTTGGGCTGTCCTTGGAAATGGAGGAAGTTTCCATGGACCCACATAGCTCTTGCATTCTATGTGCCTGCAAAACCAGTGATGCAGTTATTTGGGGGTTTAGGAGGGGTCTCCCAGACTTTTTACCCCCAGTGTTTAGGTCCTTATTTTAACAAAGAGTTGATAAAACTAGAGTGGAGAAGTATGAGGTATGAATTACTGAGTTTATTTATGGAGAATCATAAATTGTGAGGTTTATTTAGGGGAAATTGCTGTCTAGGAAAATGATAGGGTAGTTAGACATGCATGTGAAAGGCAGGACCTAGAAACCCATGCTGAAGGGTTTAGAGAAACACATACATGTATGGGAGTTAAGCATGAAAAGTGTCAGCCAAGCATGAAAAGTGTCAGCCCTGTACCCCCCATACAGGAGAAAGTAGTGATGGACTCAGACCTAAAGGAAGAGTAACAGAGAGAAAGAACCAAAGCAGGAACTGTGAAATTCAGATGCTGGAAAAATGAGTAGTAAAGAGAGTTGCACACATGGTAGACTCAGAGTTTAGAGGAAAACCAAAGTGAAAAAATAAAAAATCTGGAACCAGAATACATGTATAGAACAAAAAAAGAAGAGTAACAAGGCAGGTAAAAGACCAGAGAGGATTAAGAAATAGTGAAGGGCTCATAGATCAAAGAAAAATACAACTGGGCGTGGTGGCACATGCTTTGAATCCCAGCACTCAGGAGGCTGAGGTGGAAGGATTGCTATGAGTTTGAGGCCAACCTGAGACTACATAGTGAATTTCAGGTCAGCCTGGGCTAAAGCAAGATTCTATCTCAAAAGAAAATAATGCATGTAATCAAAGCGAGAAATTACCCCAAAGCATGACATAGATGGAAGGCAAACAAGGAAATACTCAGGCCAAGAGAGGAGCCCACTCTCATGAATCTCACAAAATAGAGAGAGGCTGGCTGGCATGCATGCCCGCACAGATGAGATCACAAGGACGAGAGGAAGTAGTTAGTAAATTCAAGCCTTTATAGTCACATTTAGGTGGGTTTCAGTCATCAGACCCATGTATGCAGGGAGAGACCTGGTTGGCTGGTGGATTCAGTGTGCTGACCCAAAGGCTAGCCCACCTAGGTAGTACGCTAGACTAGGGAGGCAGCAGGGGTAGCTACAGCTGTTGTGGATGAGACTGGATCAGAAACTGAATTCCAGCTGTCAAGGAGTAGGAAACGTGTTTCTCTTTGGGACTGTGTTCCTAAATATCTATCTATATGGCTGTCTTCTGCCTGTCTCCTTCCCCAGCATCACATGATCCAGTGGCAAAATCTACATAGGCCTACTGAAACCATACTCCCTGCAGTCTCTGAGTGGACTTAACAGCTGAACAAGAAAAATCAATGCCAGGGAAACTACCCTAAGCAAGTTTTCCAGACCTGTCTTCTGGAAGGGAGTATACAGGTTTTTTTTAAAAAATTTTATTTTTATTTATTTATTTGGGAGAGGGAGATGGAAAGAGAGAGAAAATAGATACGCCAGGGCATCCAGTCATTGCAAATAAACTTCACACACATGCACCACCTTGTGCATGCTTATGTGGGTCCTGGGGAATCCTTTAACTACCAAGCCATCTCTCCAGCTTGGGCATTTACCGATTTACACTATTGAGCCACAGCATGTTTGGGCTGGGCTGGGGCGGGGAGTTCCTGACAAATTCCTAAGATGCCCTCCAAGTATCTTCCCGGTTGTCCAGCAGTGCAGAGTACTCAGCTCCCCAATGCCACCAGTATTCACATCCTTACTGGCAGCAGCTTTAATGCAGTCCTTGTCTGACTAAACCGCACATTTTCCCAATGTTTCTGCTCTGCTCTTTGCTCCTCGTTTTCACTATGTCTGGCTAAAAGCAGCCAGTAATATCCAAGCAACAGTCTGAATATGCTATGGCCTTAAATTTTCCTGTCAGATTAATTAGTCTTTCAAATTTAAACTCATATTCCAACAGAGTTTTTAGTGCATGAGCAAAATACGTTCAGGTTCATGGCTACAATGTAAAGAAAGTAGACTATAATCCAACTACCAGGAACATCTTCACTTCCAGATGAAAACTAATGAGCTTAGTTCTTCCTGTGTGCACTTCTGTTAGGACTCTAGTCTTCTAAGCTCTCAAAAAAAAATTTCCCATTGAGGCTGAGGAAGGAAGACTGCTGTGAGTTCAAGGCCAGTCTGGAACCACAAAAAAGAAAAATTCTCATTAAGTTCAGTTTGCAGTTCTAGGCGTTTCTAGCTTACTTGTTCAAATACCTCCTGCAAACCAATTGATAAAGGCTCCTAAACCAGCAGATAGAGATCATCACAGACACAACCCCGGTTCTGAGCACCAGTTTTTGGACATAGAGGAGAGGAAAGGAAGGGAAGGAAGGAAGAGAAAGGGAAATGAGAGGAGGGAAGGGGAGAGGAGAGGAGAAGAAAGGAAGAAGAAACGAGGGAAGATAAGAGAAGAGTAGAAACAAGAGAGGAGGCGGAGGGAAAAGGAGAGAGGATGGGAGAGAAGAGGAGAGGGGGAGAAGAGGGAAGAAGAGAGAAAGGAGGGGAAAGGACAGAAGACAGAAGAGGGGAGGGGAATGAAGAGAGTAGAGGAAGGAAGAAGAGCAAAGAAAGGAAGAGGAGTGCTAGAGAGATGGCTTAGCGGAAAGCGCTTGCTTGTGAACCCTAAGGACCCCAGTTCGAAGCGCCATTCCCCAGGACCCACGTTAGCCAGATGCACAAGGGGGCGCACGCGTCTGGAGTTCATTTGCAGTGGCTGGAGGCCCTGGCGCCCCCATTCTCTCTCTGTCTGTCGCTCTCAAATAAATAAATAAAAAATTTTAAAAATTTTTTTTAAAATGAAGAGGAGAGGAGGGGAGGGGAAGAGGGAAGAAAAGGAGAGTAGGGAAGGGAAAAAAAGGAAGAGGGGAAAAGAGGAGTGAGGGGGGAGAAAAGAAGGCAGGGAAGAGGAGAGTAGAAGAGAAGAGCAGAGAGGAGAGGAGGGAAGAAGAGAGGAAGGGAGGGGAGAGGAAAGGAGGGAAGAGGAGAGAAGAGAAGGAAAGAAGAGAGGAGTGGGGAAAGAGAGAGGAGAGGAGGGGAACGGAGGAGAGAGTAGAGGAGGGGAGAAGAGAGGAGGGAAGAAGAGAGATAAAGAGACAGAAAATATTTAAGAATATTTAATAATTTCTGCAAAGTTGTAGAACCCCAAGACATATTCCTCCAGTTTCATATACAACCTGTATCTTGTTGGGCTGATCTACCTGAAGTGGACTTGTCCCAGGTTTTTAGTTTTACCTACTGGTATCTGTAGCATGTGCAAAACAGTTGTGGATTTTAAGTAGTACCATAAGAAACTTTTGTGTACGGGGTATATGTAAGTGTGTGTGCATGCATGTGTGTGTGTACTTGTTCTTATGTGTGTGGACATACATGTGGTTGGAGACCTGAGAGTAAACCCATATGTTATTCTTTTTTTTTAAATTATTTATTTATTTATTTGAGAGCGAAAGACACAGAGAGAAAGACAGATAGAGGGAGACAGAGAGAATGGGCGCGCCAGGGCTTCCACCCTCTGCAAACGAACTCCAGACGCGTGTGCCCCCTTGTGCATCTGGCTAACGTGGGACCTGGGGAACCGAGCCTCAAACCGGAGTCCTTAGGCTTCACAGGCAAGCACTTAACCACTAAGCCATCTCTCCAGCCCCCATGTGTTATTCTTAAGAATGACATTCAAAAAAAAAAAAAAAAGAATGACATTCACCTTGTTTTTAAGACAAGGTCTCTCATTTGCCTGGAACTCACCAACTAGGCTGGACCTCATGGCCTGCAAGCTCTAGTGATCCCCTTGTCTCTGCCTCCCCAGTGCTGGAATCATAGGTCCTTGCTTACATACAAGCATTTTCTTTGAGTTCTAGGTATCAAACTCATCTTCATGCTTGCAAAGCAAGCATTTTATCCACTGTACTATCCCCTAGCTTCTATAGGAGACTTTTTAAATTAAAACTTGAAAATATCTAATAACATTTTAAACATGTATTCAAGTACAAAAGTAGTCTGAAGCCACTTGTCCTCTAATAGAATGTAGCCTGTCAGACAGTGTAATGAGGAAGAAGAAAAGGAAGTTAGTCTTCTACTTAAAACCTCACACAAGAAAAGGAAAAGCACACATATAAGGAACCTAGAAAAAAAAGGCAATACTCAAATACTAGTTAACACAAGAGAGCACAGGTAGAACCGGAACCACAAAAAAAAAAAAAAATGGCAAACATAAATACACACCTTTCAATAATATCTCTTAATATCAACGGCCTCAATGCCCCAACGAAAAGACATAGGTTTGCAGACTGGGTTAAAAAGCAGGATCCTACAATTTGTTGTCTCCAAGAAACTCACCTTTCTACAAAGGATAGACATTATCTTAGAGTGAAAAGTTGGAAGACGGTGTTTCAAGCAAATGGGCCTAGAAAACAGGCAGGGGTTGCTATCCTAATATCGGACAGGGTAGACTTTAGTCCAACATTAGTCAAGATAGATAAAGAAGGTCACTTTATATTGATTAAGGGCACACTCCAACAGGAGAACATTACAATGCTAAACATATATATACCTAACATGGGGGCTCCCAAATTCATCAAACAAACACTATTAGAACTAAGGTCACAGATAACACCAAACACAGTGGTGGTGGGTGACTTTAACACCCAACTCTCATCAATTGACAGGTCATCCTGGGAAAAAATAAACAGAGAGGCCAGTGGACTAAATGAGGTCATAGAAGGAATGGACCTAACAGATATATACAGGACATTTCATCCAAAGGCTGCAGAATATTCATTCTTTTCAGCAGCACATGGAACATTCCCTAAAATAGACCATATATTAGGACACAAAGCAAATCTTAACAAATTCAGGAAAATTGAAATAATTCCTTGCTTTCTATCTGACCACAATGGAATTAAACTACAAATCAGTAGCAAGAAAGGCTATAGAACATACACAAAATCATGGAAACTAAACAATACACTACTAAATGATGAATGGGTCAATGAAGAAATCAAGAAGGAAATCAAAAAATTTATAGAGTCAAACGATAATGAGAATAAAACATATCAAAATCTCTGGGAAACAATGAAGGCAGTTCTATGAGGTAAATTTATATCCTTAAGTGCGTATATTAAGAAATTAGAGGGCTGGAGAGATGGCTTAGCAGTAAAGCGCTTGCCTGTGAAGCCTAAGGACCCCGGTTCGAGGCTCGGTTCCCCAGGTCCCTCGTTAGCCAGATGCACAAGGGGGCGCACGCATCTGGAGTTCGTTTGCAGAGACTGGAAGCCCTGGCGCGCCCATTCTGTCTCTCTCTCCCTCTATCTGTCTTTCTCTCTGTCTAAGTCGCTCTCAAATAAATAAATAATTTTTAAAAAAAAAGAAATAAGAAAGGTCGCAAGTAAATGACCTAATGCTTCGCCTTAAAGCCTTGGAAAAAGAAGAACAAGGCAAACCCAAAATCAGTAGGCAGGAAGAAATAATAAAGATTAGGGCAGAAATTAATGAAATAGAAACAAAAAAAAAAATCCAAAGAATTAATGAAACGAAGAGTTGGTTCTTTGACAGCATAAACAAGATTGATAAACCCTTAGCAAATCTGACCAAAAGAAAGAGAGAAGAGACACAAGTTAATAAAATCAGAGATGAACAAGGTAACATCACAACAGATTCCAGAGAAATTTAAAAAATCATAGGGACATACTATAAAAGCATATACTCCACAAAGTATGAAAATCTGAAAGAAATGGATGCTTTCCTTGATTTATATGACCTACCTAAATTAAATCAAAATGAGATTAATCACTTAAATAGACCTATAACAAGCATGGAGATCCGAACAGTTATCAATAATCTCCCAACTAAAAAAAGCCCAGGCCCAGATGAATTCACTGCTGAATTTTACCAGACCTTTAAGGAAGAGCTAACACCATTGCTTCTTAAGCTTTTCCAGGAAATAGAAAAAGAAGGAATTCTACCAAACTCCTTCTATGAGGCCAGCATCACCCTGATACCAAAACCAGGCAAAGATAGAACAAAAAAAGAAAATTACAGACCAATCTCCCTCATGAACATAGATGCAAAAATTCTCAACAAAATATTGGCAAACAGAATACAAGAGTATATCAAAAAGATCATTCACCCTGACCAAGTAGGCTTTATCCCAGAGATGCAGGGATGGTTCAACATACGCAAATCTATAAATGTAATACATTACATAAACGGGTTGAAGGACAAAAATCACATGGTCATCTCATTAGACGCAGAGAAAGCATTTGACAAAATCCAACATCCCTTCATGATAAAAGTCCTACAGAGACTGGGAATAGAAGGAACATATCTCAATATAATAAAAGCTATTTATGACAAGTCTACAGCCAACATGTTACTAAATGGGGAAAAACTGGAAGCTTTTCCACTAAAATCAGGAACAAGACAAGGGTGTCCACGGTCCCCACTTTTATTTAATATAGTTTTGGAAGTCTTAGCCATAGCAATAAGGCAAGAGACACACATAAAAGGGATACAAATTGGAAAGGAAGAGATCAAGTTATTATTTGCAGATGACATGATTCTATACATAAAGGACCCTAAAAGCTCTACTAGCAAACTGTTAGACCTGATCAAAACCAACAGCCATGTAGCAGGATACAAAATAAATACACAGAAATCAGTAGCCTTCATATATCCTAACAACAAACACATAGAGGATGAAATCAGAAAATCACAATTGCATCAAAAAATAAATAAATAACGGACCTTGGAATAAACCTAACCAAGGAAGTAAAGAATCTCTACAATGAGAACTTTAAAACACTCAAGCAAGAAATTGCAGAAGACACTAGAAAGTGGAGAAACATCCCCTGTTCCTGGATTGGAAGAATCAATATTGTGAAAATGGCAATCTTACCAAAAGCAATCAACACATTTAATGCAGTCCCTATCAAATTTCCAAAAGCATTCTTCATGGAAATAGAAAAAACAATCCAAAAATTCATTTGGAATCACAAAAACCTCAAATATCTAAAATAATACTGAGCAACAAAAATGAGGCTGGTGGTATCACCATACCTGATTTTAACGTATACTACAGAGCCATAGTAACAAAAGCAGCATGGTACTGGCACAAAAACAGACATGTAGATCAGTGGAACAGAATAGAGGACCCAGATGTAAGCCCAAGTAGCTATAGCCACCTGATATTTGATAAAAATGCCCAAAATACTCATTGGAGAAAAGACAGCCTTTTCAGCAAATGGTGTTGGGAAAACTGGATATATATCTGCAGAAGGATGAAAATAGATTCTTCTCTCTCACCATGCACAAGAATTAAGTCCAAATGGATTAAAGACCTTAACATCAGATCTGAAACTCTGAAACTGCTAGAGGAAAAAGTAGGGGAAACCCTTCAATATATTGGTCTTGGCAAAGACTTTCTGAATACAACCCCAATTGCTCAGGCAATAAAACCACAGATTCATCACTGGGACCTCATGAAATTACAAAGATTTTGCACTGCAAAGGATACAGTGAAAAAAGCAAAGAGGCAACCTACAGAATGGGAAAAAATCTTCGCCAGCTATATATCTTATAGAGGATTAATATCTAGGATATACAAAGAACTCAAAAAGCTAAATAACAATGAATCAAACAAGCCAATGAAAAAATGGGCTATGGAGCTAAATAGAGCATTCTCAAAGGAAGAAATACGAATGGCATATAAGCATCTAAAAAAATGTTCTACATCACTAGTCATCAGGGAAATGCAGATTAAAACTACATTGAGATTCCATCTCACTCCTGTCAGATTGGCTACCATCATGAAAACAAATGATCATAAATGTAGGTGGGGATGTGGAAAAAGAGGAACCCTTCTACAGTGCTGGTGGGAATGCAATCTGGTCCAGCCATTGTGGAAATCAGTGTGGAGGTTCCTAAAACCTCACACAAAGCAAGTTTCCAACATTTTCTGGGTTTCAGTTTTCTCCGCTATAATCAGAGTGGATTCGAAAGAGTAACCGTTATATCCACTTCCAACTCTACTGGTTTGTGCTGGCTTCGTAAATAATTTCTGTTATAAATAGATTTGGAGTACCAGAATGAAATCCAGAGGCCTTGTCTACTCAGTGAGGTACAAAAAGTCTGAGTTTTAACATTTACAAAACAGCTGTTTTTGATGCATGCTTCAAAAATGTTAATATTCAGAGACCAGCATGGTGGCGCATATCTTTAATCCCAGCACTTGGGAGGCAGAGGTAGGAGGATCGCCATGAGTTCGAGGCCACTGTGAGATACCTAGTAAATTCCTGGTCAGCCTAGGCTAGAGTGGGACCCTACCTCAAAAAACCAAAAAAAAAAGAAAAAAGTTAATACTCTGACGTGATGGGATATATATAGCTCAATGGTAGATCACATGCCTAGCATGTACAAGACCTTAACTTGAAAACCCTAGCACACATACACACACAAAGGTATCATTAAAAGAAAAAAGGGTTATGAGCTCTTCTATGTTAGGACAGACTAAATGCAGTAAGAAGTCCTGAAGTGTTCCTGAAGGAACAGGTGAGTTAGACCACTGGAGAAATTTGGACATGGGCATTTTTAGATTATAGTATAGGTTAAATATTCCTGTCCAAAGTTTGGAATGTTTACATGGTTGAGCATCGTGAATCAGAAAAATCTTAAATCCTAAATATTCTAAAATCTGAAAGCTTTTAAGCATCATGTTAGTGCTCAAAAAGTGTAGAATTTTCAGAGATTTCAGATGTCAGATTTTTAGACTAAGGAACATCACTGTATTGTCTTTAATGTCAGAATTCCTACGTATAGTTATATAGTGGTTTGGTTGGAGGAAACCTTTAACCTTGGGAGTTGCAAGCTTAAGGAAGAAGTGTAGTGTCTGCAGGGGCTGGGGACATGGCTTTGCAGATAAGAGCTATCACTGTACAAGCTTAAGGGGCTGAGATGGCCTGATTCACCTGCAGTTCAATTCTCAGAAGCCACATAAACAGCTGAGGTTGGCCATACATGCCTGAACCCCAGTCCTATAGAGAAGGGAGACTGGAGCTGGAGAGATGGCTTAGCAGTTAAGGTGCTTGCCTATAAAGCCTAAGGACCTAGGTTCGATTCTCCAGGTCCCACATAAGCCAGATACACATGGTAGTACATGCATCACACCCATTCTCTCTCTGTCTCTAATAAATAAATTAAAAATAAAAGAGAATGGAAGCCAGGTATGGTGGCACATGCCTTTAATCCCAGCACTCGAGAGGCAGAGGTTAGGAGGATCGCCATGTTTTCGAGGCCACCCTAAGAGTACATAGTGAATTCCAGGTCAGCCTGGACTAGAGTGAGAGCCTACCTCAAAAAAAAAAAAAGAAAAAAGAAAAAAAAGAAAAAGAAAAAAAGAATGGAGACTGGAGAATCGCTGTGGTTCACTATTCATCATTCTGATTGGAAACAACAGTTCCAGGAACAGTGAGAGAGTCCATGTCAAGGAAATATGCAGAGGAGGACACCTGACATCCTCCTCTGGCCTCCACATGCTCACCGTCCACCCACATACTACACACATGTGTATCTGCAAATAATTTTCAAATATTACAGTGAAAATAGTTAAAATATAGAAAAAGAATGAGGATAAAGAGAAAAACTAAGAATGAAGCAAATATGGCAGAAGGTGAACCATGGTACTACAAGGGAATGTAATAGGCAATGGATCTTTTCTGAAGATTTGAAAATTTTAAAATGAAAAGTAGGGCTGGAAAGATGGCTTAATGGTTAAGATGCTTGCCTGCAAAGCCTCATTACCCATGTAAAGCCAGATCCACAAGGTAATGCATGCATCTGGAGTTTGTTTGCAATTGCTAGAGGCCCTGATGCACCCATTCTCTCTCTATCTGCCTCTTTCCCTCCCTCCCACTCTCTCTTAAATAACTATTTTTAAGTAGATTAAAGTTTCTAGAAATTTAAAATGACAAGGATTACTGACTTTCTGACCTTGACCTCTGGTCACACTGTACCAACTCAACAAGCATTTGTAAGTCATTATCCCCCTCCCAATAAGGCCCAACTTTTGCACCTGTATGGAATTTACAAGCTCAGCCATAGCTTGTTGCCCCGGAGGTTTAAAGAAACTCAACTCATTATCTAGCTTATCTGGCAGATTCTTAGATCTGGACTCTTACCTTGTTTCTCTGATACCTCCAGTCTTGACCCACTTCATCCTTACTAAGAACACATACAAGTAGATGAAGATAAACCCCCATGTCTCTTTAGTGCCTGTTGGTTAGCCTATCACTAATAAATAAATACCTGAGATAATCAACTTAGGAAAGGTTTAGGGGCTAGAGAGAGGCTCAACAAGCATGAGAGCATGAGACAGCCTGAGTCTGATTGCTCAGTGCTTACATAAGAAATGATTGGGCTTGGCCTTGCACATCCACAACCTTAGTCCTGTGGGGAGCAGAGACAAGAGAATTGCTGGGGCTCATGAAGAAATGACAAGCTCTGGAATCAGGGAGAACTGTTTGAAGGATGCACAATGGGGAGCGGGGTGAATATCTGGTATTCTTTAGCTTCCATGCATGTACACAGGGCATACATATATACACAGTTGTATATACCACATACACACACCACACAAAAATACACATGTGAAAAACAGAGAGAAAGAAAGGGTTTATTTTGGCTCAAGTTTGGAGGTTCTAGTACATGATCAGGTATTTGAGTTACTTGCTTTGTCACTGTAATCAAATGCCTGACAAAAAGCAACTAATGAGTGGAAGGATATGTGCTGGCTCATGGTTCAAGAGGGTCTCCATCATAGCATGGAAAGCACAGCAGAGTTTATGGCAGCAGGACTGTGTGGCTGGGATTTCTTACATCTGGACAGACTGAGGAATCAGAAAGTACTGTTGCCTGGGACATTTCCATGCACATTTAGAATGGGTCTCCCCTCCTCAATTTACTCTCGGGAAACATCCTCATAGGTACCACTAAAGGTTTGTCTTATACCTGATTTTAACTCCAGTCAAGTTGATAAGATTAACCTGCACACCAGGTGAGCTCATTACTTTTAGTCCTTTGTTGGAAATTCTAAATGGCAATGTTGGAGAGGGAGTGTGGAGAAGAACCATTTACCTCATTACCATGAAGCAAAGAGAGAAAGAAGAGGTCAGTGTCCCACAATCCCTTCCCAGGGCATTCTCCTAATGACAGGCAGACCTGCTGCTGGACCCCATCTCCTAAAGGTTCCCCACCCTTCCAATAGCATCATACCCAAGACCAAGCCTTTTAACACGACAGAGATGTTCCAAACAACAGCAGCTTGTTAAAAATACCCCTCCAAAGTAAACCCCCAGACATAGAAAAGATTTGTATTTAATGTAGTTAACACTAGGAAGGCAAAGATAACATCTGTGCTGGTAAAAGCTGACATCATACACAGATAATCAAAATTGAATACAACCATGAACACATTTCTTGCAACAAAAAGGGAGTGTCTCAAGTTTTTTTTTCTTTTGAAACATTTTTGTTGGAGACAGAATTTTTATAGTTGCATGCAAGTTGTATGAGTAGGTAGATTATGAGTGATTTTTATCATGTTTATGAAAATATTTAAAGCTAATTTCTTAAAAGTAGCTACAGGGCTGGAGAGATGGCTTAGTGGTTAAGCGCTTGCCTGTGAAGCCTAAGGACCCCGGTTCGAGGCTCGGTTCCCCAGGTCCCACGTTAGCCAGATGCACAAGGGGGCGCACGCGTCTGGAGTTCGTTTGCAGAGGCTGGAAGCCCTGGCGCACCCATTCTCTCTCTCCCTCTATCTGTCTTTCTCCCTGTGTCTGTCACTCTCAAATAGATTTAAAAAAAAAATGAACAAAAGTAACTACAATGTGTTAATATTTATCATACATTTAGAATTAGCCTTGAAAATGGTGCCTCTTGAATAAATTATTAGAGTAGGGATCATTTATTACTGCCTTAATAATTTTTAAGTATTTTCCCCCAAACTGTAATCTACCACATTCATATAATGTTTTTTGTTTTCAGACATTTACAAAACTTCTTAATCAAACATGATTTGGTTTACTGTTAAATTTATTCTTATTTTTTAATATTTATTCATTTATTCACAAGTATAAAGAGCAGAGAGACAGAATGGGCATGCCAGGGCCTCCAGCCACTGTAAACAAATCCAGATGCATGTGCTACCTTGTGCATCTGGCTTTATGTGGGAACTGGGGATCAGACTTTGGTCTTTAGGCCTTGCAGGCAAGTGCTTAACAGCTAAGCCATTTCTCTAGCCTTTTTTTCTTATTTTTAAAAGAATGAATGGACTTTAGTGTTTAAATCCAAAACTTTATGAATGGCATTTTACTCAACTGCATTCTAGAATTTTGAACATTAGGGTTACTTTTTTTTTTTTTTTTTACTAAGTAGAAAGTTACATGTATACATCATATGTTAGTACCATCATTTCCCTCCGTGCTGCCCCTATTCTGCTAAGGGTCCTCCTCAGTGGGATTGCTGGCATTCCACCTAGGTTTGCAGGTTATGAGATATGAGTGCAATGCCTCTGGACATTCCCTTCCACTCTGTGGCTCTTAGATTCTTTTCACTACTCTTCTGCATAGTCCCCTGAGTCATAGTAGGTGTGTTGTGCTCTCAGCATGTTCTGGATTTCTGCACTGGTGTGTTTTGAGTATCCTCAGTGTCACTCTCTATGGCCCTAGTGCTAGTTGACAGGCTCACTGTTGAAGCAGCACTCTTGCTCATCTTGCCAGTGCCTCTGTGGTTTCACCTGGGCCCTGGCTGGTGTGCAAGGGATGGTTTATCTCCTCAGTCTAACTGCTTCTGAAAAAGAAAAACAGATTTTCCGAAGGACACCAAGGTCAGCATGGGTTTGGTGGGATAAAAATTATTAATTAGGAGAGATTCAGGTGAGTGTGGCCTCTCTGTTGGTTCAAGACTGTGGGAGCTTCTTGTTGGAGTCCATGATTTTGGTCTCTATAGGATTCTGACACAGTTCCAAGTTCCAGCTCAGGTTTCCTTTCCACTGAAGAGATCTCTTAGCCACTCAGAGAGCCAGTGGTTACTCACCTAGGCTGGATGCCACCAATGCATACACATGTCCATCTTGTCAAGCTGGCTGTTTTTGTATAGTAGTGTCCCCTGATAGCACATAAGGTTAATGGCCATTTTTCCTCAGCAGCTCATATAGCACTTTCTAGCACCATACGAGCAGACCATCTGGGGACTAGTTTTCTTTCAGATTCCAACCAGATCTCTCCATGGTCTGTGTAAGCTCATGTGCCTTCAGGAATAGGGTCTTACCTTTTACCTGAGGCTAGTAATCAAGTACTTTGACAGAAACCTGTTTTGTTTTGGAGACCTCATAGGTTTCTCCCATCAACAGCTCAATGTTGATTGTAACAGTACTAGAAGTTATAAGCCAAAGCCAAATGCTTTAGGGTTGGGCTTTATTCCACCTGGGGCCCTTCTTATCCTTCTTACTCCTTTTGAGGGTTGTATAGGGTTACGTTTTACTCACACAGCTTATGATGACGTCCTCCATTCACAATATCAGTCACATATAGTGCTGACTTCTCTTAGTCAGGATGCACATTGGTGCTTGTTTGAAACAAGTGAGTCATCTTTGGCCAGCTGGCCCTAGCTGATTGTCTCCATTTTCAAGGGGAGGTAACTGAGAAGTCAAAAGTACCTTTCATTTGCTGGAAAATAGCCATATTCTGGATTCTGACCAATCTTGACTCAAGCCCTGAAATTAAAACTATCCCTAGCAAATAGCTGGATGTGGTGGTGCATGCCTTTAATCCCAGCCCTCAGAAGGCAGAGGTAGTAGGATCACTGTGAGACTACATAGTAAATTAATTTAATTTAAGGCCACCCTGAGACTACATAGTAAATTTCAGGTCAGCCTGGGCTAGAGCGAGACCCTACCATGAAAAATAAAAAAACAATAATAATAATATAATAATATAATATAATATAATATAATATAATATAATATAATATAATAAGGGAGGGCGAGAAGGAGAGAGAAAAGAAGGAAGGGAAGTAAAGAAAAAAAAGAAAGAAACCTGGTAATAATCTTCCTAGGACCACAGTCCAACATCCCACATGTTGACTATTTTTGTTTGTTGTTTGTTTGTGCTATTATTGGCCTTTATTCTAAAGAGTCACAAAGAATGTCTGTGAGAAGAATATTTGGAACTCTACCTCATTTGAAAGGAACATTAACTCTAGTTATATGGAGTAGCCCTTGATCCTAAGTCAGTGCTATTAGCAGATGGAATGTGGAGCTACTCTATTACACACATTATTCTAGCTTCTGTGTGTTCATGGCATTTCTTGTTTGCAATGTTTAAATGAAGGGATATTTATAAAAAAAAGTATACATTTTCACTCAGTAAACATTTGTAATTGTATTTGTCCACTACTGTGGTAGGCTGTACAGGTAAAAGTATAAATAGAAGTGTACAGCCCGTCATCAGCAGCCTTGGCTCTGGGATCATCTCTGTTCCATGCACACCTCAATGTGTTTGCCCATGCAGATCCTTTCTTTTAAAAATGTGACATATTGAGAGCCAGGCGTGGTGGCGCATGCCTTTAATGCCAACACTTGGGAGGCAGGATTGTTGTGAGTTGAGTTCAAGGCCACTCTGAGACTACTAAGTGAATTCCAGTTCAGCCTGGGTTAGAGCAAGGCCCTACTCAAAAAAACAAACAAAAAGATGTGGCTAATTGCAACATATTATTTTAATTTGTTAAGGTAAAACTGACATTTGAAAATGCTTATGCTATGAAAAAGGAAACAGCACAACCAAAAAAGAAAAAGAAACAGTCAAATGCAAATGATTTAGTCAAACTCCTATGTGGGGAAGCGGCTGAAGACATACAACAGAGTGTCCTGGTCACTCCACATATCATCATGTACCTCAATCTACAGCTTGACTCAGACTCATCCAAGGAAGAGGTGAGTGTCTCCCCAGCAAATAATAAGCAGCTCTGGTTGAGGGAAGAAACAGAAGCAAGTTGCCTGTGATTTATTGTTATTTCTTAAGATTATCTGTGTACTCTATGCTCTATTCTAGTAGAAATAGTTCATACATGTTCATAATGAATATTTGATATTCATTACTGATTTTAAGATAAAATAAAAGTGAATTTGTTCAGTTTTTCTAAGGCAATAGGAAAGGTGAAAGAAGATATCATTGCAGTACCTTTTAACTTAGAAGTTTGTTACCTTTTAAAAAATTTTTATTGAGATTATTTATATATATTGAAATAAACAATTTTGTGTACAGTTTAATGAACCTTGACAGTGTTACATTTGTGTAAGTAGTAGTATCACTATCATGATATGAAACATTTTCACCAACCCAGAAAGGTGTCTTCGTGTCCCTTTACACTCAGTTACCACCTACTTGTTTTTGGTATTGGGAAATTGAGTATTAATTGTTTTTCATAGGTTATCCAACATTTTATTTTCATGTTATTTTTTATTTGCTTATCTCTTGATGTTTACTACCACCTGTTAATGACTGACATAGTATCGGATATTAGTATTTGTATTTGCAAATAAGGAAACAGTCATAGTAAAGATAACTAATATGTTCACATTCACATAGCTTGTACCTAACAGAGTTTCTGCTTAAGCTTGGCTGTTTTGCTTCCTGAAGTTTTCTATGCCCTTTCTACTTTCCATTATTGTATTTCAGCCTATAATTGTTTTGTCCCAATTTCCTTTATCTCTTACTAACCTTTGTCTTCTTGATCTATTTGTAATTAAGAAAGGTATGGAAATCTCACTCTCTGGTCAAGCTTTATCTATTTTTTCCTCTACTTCTGTTTATTATTTCCAATAATTTTATGGAGTGTAGGTTTTTTTGTAGACAAGCTCATTCCATCTGCAAATAAGGCCAGTTTGATTTCCTTCTTTCCAGTTGAAATGCCCTTTATTTATTTCTTGCCCAATTACTCTGGCTAGTTCTTCTAGTAATATGTTGAATAAATATTGTAAGAGTAGATATCGTATTATTCCAAATCTTAGAGGAAAGGTCTTTAGGTTTTTTCTACTCAGATGATATTAGCTCTGGGTTATCATATGTGGTCTTTATTATGCTGAGGTCCATTCCTGCTATATCTCTTTATTGTTTGTTGGTCTCTTTGTTTTTTTTTTAAACATGAAGGGACTATTGTATACTTTTTCTTCATCTGTTTAAGTGATCACTATATTTTGTCCTTCATTCTGTTAATATGGTATATCATGTCTATTGAATTATATGTATTGAACTCTCCTTGAATCCCTGGAATAACTATCATGTGACCATGGTATTTTGGTGAAAATTTTTGAATCTGTTTTCTTTTTTTCTTTTTTTTTTCCTGGTATCAAAGTAATAATGCTGGCCTCATACAGTGAGTTTGAAATGATCCTAACTTTTTCCTCCAATCCTTAAAAAACTAATATTAGTTCTTTAATGTTTAGTAGACTTCAATAGAGAAGTCATCATATCTTGGGCTTTTCTTTAATGGGAAAGTTTTCTTATTGATTAAATCTCATTGCTCATTGAAAAAACTGTTTAGGTTTTCTACTTCATGATTCAGTTTTGGTTGGATGTATAATATAGGAAGTGTGTTTTGTCTTACAGACTTTTAAAAACAGTACTATTAAAGTATTTTAATATACAGCATTATCTAATCTTATTTATCTAATAAGTATTTAAATGATTTTCTTGTCTTCTCATGTTTGTATGTTTTAATTTCTAAGTAACAAACTTAGTGAATTTTTATATAGAGATAATTGGTGTATTTGAATTTTTTTGTCATCTTTCTTTTTCTGGCTACAAGTTTATTCTACACAAAATAAGTCCTCTTCAGCTTTACTGAGGTAGCTGACTGTGTCCACAACAAAAGCCACCTCTAAATAGAATTCAGTTGCTGACTTGCTGTCCCAGCCCTAGCACCGGCTTCTTGTTAGCATCAGTGGACACAGTGCTCTGTCTTTTTCTCTGTCAGCTTTCCCTTTTGTGAGTCATGCAGGCTGCTTACCTTCCAGGCCTTTGGACCAAGTCCTGCCAGTCTCAGGACCACTGTGGTGCAAAGTAGCATGCATGATCTCAGGAGACAAGTGGAGGTCATTATGGAGATACTGGATACCCTCATTGGTAAGGTACCAGTATAAATGTCTTCTGGCAAATGGTTCCTTCACATAGCCTCAAGACTTGAGAGACTGCATGGCCTTCATCACCTGAAGGTTGGGCACATGCTTGTCTGCCAGCTCTGAGGGTTTGGGCATGTTGAATCCTTCTTGACTATCATCAACCCCATGGTACAGAGGAGTTCATAAATGGCATTAGCTCCTTCTTGGGCATCAACAGTGTATGACTGCAGGATCAGAGGCTAAGGCTGGAAAACTTCTGTCATCTAAAATTTCTATTTGGGGCTGGAGAGATGGCTTAGCAGTTAAGTGCTTGCCTGTGAAGCCTGAGGACCCAGTTTCAAGGCTCGATTCCCCAGGACCCACGTTAGCCAGATGCACAGGGGGGCGAATGCAACTGGAGTTCATTTGCAGTGGCTGGAGGCCCTGGTGCGCCCATTTCTAGCTATCTGCCTCTTTCTCTCTCTGTTTGTCTGTCATTCTCAAATAAATGAATAAAAATGAAAAACATTAATATTAAAATTTCTATTTGAACTATTTTTTCATGATATTTTTCTTACTTCTAGTTACTTACATAATTATTTTTCCTATATTCTGTATTTATATTTTTGGTGATTATTCCTAAATGTTTATCGTGCTACTTCTCATACATGTTCTAAATAAACACTTCCTTATTTTAAAATATTTTATTTTTATTTATTTAAGAGAAATAAAAAGAGAGAGAGAGAATGGGCATGCCAGGGCCTCCAGCCACTGCAGACAAAGTCCAGAACCATGCACCCCCATGTGCCTCTGGCTTACATAGGGGACTCGAACCTAGGTCCTTTGGCTTTTCAGCTAAGCCAATTATCCAGCCCCATAAATAAACACTATCTTAACCTCTTTATAAAATAATAACACATGGTTTGCCTTATTGTGTCTTGGGAGATCTTTGTTTAAACTCACTGCTTGGTTGGTCTTGTCTTGGGAATCCTGGAGATGTTTTTCTCAGAATTTGCTTCTAATATTTCTGCTACTGCCTCAGGGCACTGGAACCATGCTTGAGTGCTGGACCTTCACATAGTGGTCCTTGACTCGGCTCACCCACCTTGAGATAGCTCCATGCTGTGTTTTCTTAAAGCTATTGTAGGCATTGGCCTTCAAGATAGCCCTGTTTCTGCCCCTCTGGCCACCACCCTGAAAAAGGACAGAAACAAGGCAGTCCTGAAGGCCAGTGACCACTCAGCACTTGTAACAGAGACCTTTCTTTGCAGCACTGAGGAAAATTGGAAGAGTGCAGGGAGGTCACTCTTGTAATCTCTGTCCTCTTGCAATTCAACAGCCAGGCATTAGGAGCTGGTTTTGTGCATGTGGCTATCAGCATTGCTACTATCATGCTTAATGCAATTCTGACATCTCCAGTTTTTGGCTGATCTACATTTCTTTATTTTTAAAATCTTTCCCCCTGTCTTTCCACTGTCAAAGCCATTTTACCCACAAGATATGTTTGCTTATGTTGATTCATATCAATATTCAATGAGTCATTGAAATGGTTAAAAAAAAAAAGGTATAATGTATAGCTATTCTTTTTTACCATTTTCTGCATTTTGGAAAACACATAGAGACCTAGACTTAACAATTCTAATTTCTTGGTGTATTACTGGCTCCTTATATCTTTTAAGACAAAGAAACATTTAATTATATGTTATATAAGACCCCCATCAAATTTCAAGGGTAGCATTTATATCTTTTTAGTTTAGAGCCTACTAAGGTCTTTTGTCATCCTTGCCTTTCTTTCCCTGGGAAAGTGTGTGGATGATTCTCAGATAAACAGGATTCTGTTGCTAGCTCTGTGTCAACAGTGTGATTAGGAAAGGCTTTTTATTCTTACTGAACAGAGTAGGAGCTGCTAAAATGTAGGCTACTAACAAGGACTTTAAAATGCAGCTAATTAAACTGGTTCGGAGCTATAGAGCTTGCCAAGTCTTTACTACTAAGGCTTTTGGCACAGCAAAGGAGACTTTCTTAAATGCCCTTTTTAAGTATCACTTATTTTATAATGAAGTGCTATAGGGTCATTTTGTTTTCTAGGAGTTAAATAAATGATACAAAGCCTGCCATCTTCAAATGACAAGATTTGGAATGTAAGGCCCATAAGATGGGAGATTTAAAAAAAAAAAAAAGAAAAATGACTGTTTAAAGTGGTGTTGGTATTTTGGCACAATATAGTAAAAGAGCTTGTTGGCCAAGGTTTAAATTTTTTAAGTAGGTATTGCAGATTTTATTTGATGTTTAACTTACTTTCTAGAGATAAAACACTGCAAAGCTGATTTTACAGTGGAAATACTGCAAGAAATTTTGAATTGTTTAATAGAGTGCTTTTTGGCCAGTATATCCCATTGCAATTTGTATATGTTGAATGTGCTGGGTAAATATAAAAAGCAGATGTAGTCAGTTGAAAAGTTGCTGATATACAAACACCCTACCATGTAACCATTTGTCTTGTAGATACCAAAGCAAACTATTTCACAGTCTTTAGAGAACCAAGGAAAAGATAATACGGAGTTTGGAGTTTGGAACTTCAATTGTAACTATTAATATTCATGGATGTAGTACTAAAACAGAGGAACTGGAAGCTACTCTGAATTCACAAGGGTTTCTATGCCTTAAACCACAGCAAAAAAAGAGAGAGACATAATAGTTCATCTCTTTATGTTAGCATGTGACACATCCTAAATTTCAATTTTTTTCATTTTACTTTGTAAAAGATTTCCTGGGAACAAGTTCTTGTTGAATGTAGAAAAATGTTAAAACTCTTTGTGAATTTTCCTATAAATTAGTATTTTCTTTTTTTATTATTGGCAACTTCCATAATTGTAGACAATAAACCATGATTTTCTATAATTTAAAGTAAAATGTGCTTTCTTTTAACATTTGAATTCATATTTTATGCGTTTACTAAACCCTCTCAAATTTAAGACAAGATTTTATAATATCATCCTAAGTTTTTACTCCTACTTGCACCACTTTAGTTTAATATACTTCATAAATCTAATTTTAGTTTTGTGTTGGGCTTAAATATCCAGTAGTACCAGCAATGATGATGAAGATCATCTTTTAAAAGTTAGTATGAACAAAATTGACTTTGTGTATAGTTGTATAACTAGAGTAGATAAGAATATATTTATAATGAAATATAGTAAAATATTAGTATTAGAAATCATTATAGAGATGAAAACACTATAGTAATTTCAGGTGATTACAGTATATTTTGTTTTCATAACTAATTGGCAGTCTGGAACTTATTTTCAAATGTAGCATTTTAAATGCTAGTTCTTGTGTGAAAATTCCAGACATAGTTCTGCTCCTTGGTTTGAATAAAACTCTCAGTGACCTGAAAGGATTCATTTTCTTGTTCTTAATACAAAGTCTGAACCTTCCATGGCAAGCATAATGGTTAAAATGGTTGGAAAGGCTGATCATTTCTATTTCTTTTCATTTAACAGCAGGAAATCCTTTATCACTATCCAATGTCTGAAGCATCGCAGAAACTTAAAAGTGTAAGAGGGATTTTTCTCACACTCTGTGACATGCTGGAAAATGTAACTGGGACACAAGTTACTAGGTAATAATTGCTATTTAGCTTTAATTTTTTCCCCACATTTTAACCAGTTTTAATTATGGACTGTATTATAACTTGTAATATGTTCACAATCATTTCTTTGATTCTAACAAAATTCCAAAATAAGTATCTACTCTACAAATATACTTCCCTCTGTAGTATTGATATCTAGATTGCTGGCTAGCTTATCTGCAGAGTTTTGTTGCAGCTGTCATTTCACCAGTCACCAATTTAATTTAGAATGTAGGTTTACAGATCTGGGTGTCCTGTTGCTGTTTAGTTAAGATATGAGCTAAGGACAAATAATATAACCCTTCAGAAAAATGTTATCTTTTAAACATGCCATTATTATGTGTCTTGGCTTCATGTTTTTATTGTGATTGCTAACTTGCCTTTGTGACTGGTAAGAATAACTGATCTGAATTTTTCACATTGCTAGAAAATACTGGCTTTACAGTCTTGATAGAGACATGTAAAATATGCTTTAAAAAGAATATTCAGAATTCAGGGTTTGTTGTTAGGTAGTAAAAAATAAGCAAAACTAATGTCAAATAGTTTTTTGGAAATGAAGGGCTAGTTTGTAGCTCAGTAGTAGTACAGTCACTTTGCACATGACTGGGGTCGAACTGCCAGCACTAGGGAAAGGAAAGAAAGGAGGGGGAAGGAAGGGAAAGGGAAAACATGCCAGTTATTTGTAGAGCCCAATCTCATTTCTCATTACTTTCAAGCCCTGACTTTGAAATGCCATACACACTTATAGCATGAGGAAGCCAAAGCTTTTGAGTATGTTTTGGAATTCTCTTCACATTAACTTGGAGTTTCTGAACTTTAACTTTTATCTTCTCATCCTCTTGGTAAAAATTACACTTTATAATCTTAGAAGAGGTAGGTCTGTAAAAAAAAGGAAGGAGAATGTTCTTGTTTTCTTAAATAAAAATCATGTTTAAATCTCTGTACATAGAAATGAATTCACTTTGAAGAGAATGGTACCTGAGACTCCATTTCACATATAAATTTGTATTTGTAAAAATAGCTCTTTGAATTATTGTTGCTTTTTGCATTGCTGGGATCAAACCTAGGGACCCATGTCTATTAGATAAGTGCTATATTCTTTTTAATTAATTCTCCAGTGCCTCTTGTTTTT
Organism: Jaculus jaculus; assembly: GCF_020740685.1. NCBI lineage: Eukaryota > Metazoa > Chordata > Mammalia > Rodentia > Dipodidae > Jaculus > Jaculus jaculus. The sequence continues at coordinate 74,492,798 of NC_059113.1, forward strand.
TAACAGTTTTATTGAGCTGCGGTTCATACAATTCACTCATTTAAAATGTGTACAAGTAAATGATGCCAATCTGTTCATAGATATGCACAACCATCATCAATCAATTTTTTAACATTTTAATCACCCTGAAAAGAAACCAAAACCCTTTTGCAGTGAACCTGCCCACCCTAGCCCAGGCCCCAGGCAACTGATGTCTGCTGTCCCTAACCTGGAGGCCTGCCTGCTCTAGACAGTTCTTATGATGAAATCATGGGATGAGTGTTTATTTGTGACTAACTTCTTTCACTTAGCATAATGTTTTGAAGGTGTGGCCTCTTGTTCTATTTCATTTCTTTTTATTTTTTCTTTCTCTCAAACTCAGAGCCCCTCACACCTCTAGGTGTCAAAGGTCCTGAGGGGCACTGTGTCCTCAAGGATGATCAGAGCCCAGTGCTACACGTCACAGACGTGTTTCATTTCTTCCAATTTTATTTGATTTGTTTTTTGATTAGCATGTAGAAATTTAGATATCATTCATCCTGACATTTCTTTTTCCCATTCTGCCATTTCAAATACAATTTGTTTTAGTTGATTGTCATCTCTCCGTCCTCTCCCCAGCCTCCCCCCAACATTTTTCCCCAGCCTTCTGTTTACATGTCACATGTATCCTTTCACCCTGCCCCCATGTCTCTTCTTATTCATGTCTTTAGACTCGCTGTTGTTTACCATTGTACCTTTGTAACTTTTACCCTTGTTTACCCACCTTTATATACATACACATAGATATTACAAGCTAGGATCTGCATATGAGAGAGAACATGTAGTTTTGGTCTTTCTGAGTTTGGGTCACTCCAATTAATATAGTTCTTTCCACATCTATCTATTTTTCCTGAGAATTGTCATAGTTTTTTTCATACTAATGAATAACATTCCATTGTGCATATGTACCACATTTTCATTATCTATTCATCTGTCAATGGGCATGTAGGCTAATTCCATTTTAACTATCATAAATATGGATATGCAAGTATCTCTGTCGTAGAGTGTGTAGTCCTGAGGGTTTATGCCCAGGAGTGGTATTGCTGGGTCATATGGTGGAACTATTTCTAACTTCCTGAGATACCTCCACACTGATTTTCATAATGGTTTTACTAGTTTGCACTACCAGCAGTGAGTAAGGTTTCCTCCAAACCCTCACTAATATTTGTTGTTAGTTTTCTGGGTGAAATAGTATCTCAAAGTGGTTTTAATTTGCATTTACATGATGGCTAGGGATGTTGAACACTTTTTTAAGTATTTATTGGTCATTTTTACTTTTGTGATCTGTTCATTTCATTAGCCCATTTGATGATTGGTAGTTTTATTTTATTAGTTTCTCTTGATGTTTAATTTTTGGAATTCTTTTTTTTTTTTTTTTTTTTTTTTTTTTGGTTTTTCGAAGTAGGGTCTCACTCTAGTCCAGGCTGACCTGGAATTAACTCTGTCATCTCAGGGTGGCCTTGAACTCATGGCAATCCTCCCACCTCTGCCTCCCAAGTGCTGGGATTAAAGGTGTGCGCCACCACACCCGGCTAATTTTTAGAATTCTTTATCTGGTTATTAACCCCAACCAAAGTCAAGCTGACAGATATTTTCTCACACCCTATTGTCATTTTGTTTTGTTGTATTGTTGTCATTTTCTGATGATTTCTTTTGTTGTGCAGAAACTTTATTATTTCATGTTGTCTCATTATGAGGTGTTTTTTTTTCATGTAGGTTTATTTCTTTTCCCCTCCTGCATACGATAGGTGTCATTTTACCTAATAATTAGATCGTTTCATTGTTCATATGAATTAGCATGTGAAAATCAGTAAGTACTATTAGAAAAACTTTGAGGGGCTGGAGAGATAGCTTAGCGGTTAAGGTGCCTGCCTGCAAAGTCAAAGGACCCAGGTTCAATTCTCCAGGACCCACATAAGCCAGATGCACAAGGTGGTGCATACACTTGGGGCTCATTTGCAGCAGCTGGAAGCTCGCTTGTGTGCTCTCTCTCTCTCTCTGCCTTTTACCCTCTCTCTCTCAAATAAATAAATTAATTTTAAAAAAATTTTAAGAAGCCAGGTGTGGTGGCACACACCTTTAATCCTAGTACTTGGGAGGCAGAGATAGGAAGATCACCATGAGTTTGAGGCCATCCTGAGACTATGTAGTGAATTTAGGGTCAGCCTGAGCTAGAGTGAAACCCTACCTCAGGAAAAAAAAAAAAAAAAATATATATATATATATATATATATATATATATATATATATATATTCTTATATATTCTATATATCTGTATTCCTATAGTTTTACTTCTACAGTATTATATCTTTTGAGAACACATTCAATTTTTTGTAGTTTTATGAAAATTACAACAAATTATACATATGTAAAGTGTACATTGATCAGATTTGACATAGAGCTTACTCTGAAACCATTACCACAATGTATTTTAATATACCCATTGCCCCAAGAAATTCCTTGAGAACATGTTTACATTTCATTTATATTTTGGTCACTTGGTTCTGTTTCCATCCCATATTATATTATTATCTTCTGAGCTTAAAATCACATTTTCTCGCAGAAGGTGCATTAAAAGAACAAACTGTGATGAAATTTTCCTTTTAAAAATGAATTGTGGGCTGGAGAGATGGCTTAGCGGTTAAGCGCTTGCCTGTGAAGCCTAAGGACCCCGGTTCGAGGCTCAGTTCCCCAGGTCCCACGTTAGCCAGATGCACAAGGGGGCGCACGCGTCTGGAGTTCGTTTGCAGAGGCTGGAAGCCCTGGCGCGCCTATTCTCTCTCTCTCCCTCTATCTGTCTTTCTCCCTGTGTCTGTCCCTCTCAAATAAATAAAAAAATGGAAAAAAAAATGAATTGTAACCGGCCGTGGTGGCGCACGCCTTTAATCCCAGCACTCGGGAGGCAGAAGTAGGAGGATCGCTGTGAGTTCAAGGCCACCCTGAGACTACAGAGTTAATTCCAGGTCAGCCTGGACCAGAGTGAGACCCTACCTCAAAAAACCAAAAAAAAAAAAAAGAATTGTATATAGCTACTTAATACTACTTAATCCCAACAAAAGAATTTTAGCCTTTTTCTTTTTGGAGACATGGTTTTTCTATACAGCCTTGGCTCATTGTAACTGACTGTGTTACCCACATTATCCTCATACTCATAGCAATCCTCCTGTCTGAGTTCTGGGAATATAGGATTATACGTGTGTACTACCACACCCTCCTAAATGCCAACACTTTTAAGATAATGATTTTAAATGATATGGCTTGGAGGCGTGGCATTGTTGTGACACAATTCCTTTCCTATGTGGCATTTAGTTAGGTATATGCCAAGAAATTTGCTTATTAAACATTTAGTTCTTATACCATACACAATCTGTTATGGGTAATTTTTTCATAATTTTATAACAAAGATATTCTAACCTCATCTTGAATTTATTTTTCCTTAGCTCATCCCTACTGTTAAAAGGGAAACAAATCCATGTAGCTTACTGGAAAGAGTCTGACAAGTTGTTGCTAATTGGCTTGCCTGCTGAAGAGTAAGTTGAGATTTTTGTTTACCTTAACCCATTTTGAAAATGAATAATCAAGGTAAAATAACAGAAACAAAGCCTACCTCATTAAAACTGACATTTTTCTCAAAAGGCAAACTTCTTACTTGATTTAAGCTCTATTACATAATGAAGTAGGTGCCTATGTCCGTTTGGCTCGAATAGGCAGCAGGTGCTTTGAAGGCCCACCTGGGTTGACTGTCCTCTGTGGTCAGTAAGGAGGTGGCTGAGATGTCATTTTGTCCTCTGCCCAAACTTTTGACAATAATGCAATAATGTGATTTGGATTTTGTATGTTTGGTGTTTATCTTGATTGTAAACTTGACAGGACCTAAATCACCTATGAGGGATTGTGTAAATTAGATTAGCCTCTCTGCATGTCTGTGAGGGATTATTTTAAATTAATTGATGTGGGAAAACCCACTTTAAATATGGACAGTAACATTCCACAGGTTGGGGTCCTGGAGACTACAAAAAGAAGTAAGCTACCTAAATGTTGGCCTCCATTACTTTCTACTTCCTCACTGAATGTGACTAGCTACCTGAAGCTTCTGCCACCATACCTTCCCTGTTTTAGTAGACTGTAACCTGAAACTGGAAGCTAGAATAAACCCTTCCTCCTTTAAACTATTTTTGCCAGGTATTTTGTGTAGCAACAAGAAGCAAACATATTGACTGATATGTTTATGATTTTGGAAATGACGGGTCAGCAAAAGGGTATTTTTCCAGGCTGCCAGTGCCTTTGACAAAACAATGGGTATGTTATGCTAAAATGACTTCTCTGGTGGAAGACCCTATATTGTCATGGTCTCTCTCGGCTTATTTCAAGTACTTGGAAGCCAGGTGTGGTGGTGTATGCCTTTAATCCCAGCACCTTGGAGATAGAGGCAGGAGGATCACCATGAGTTTGAGGCCAACCTGAGACTACATAGTGAATTCCAGGTCAGCCTGAGCTAGAGTGAAACTCTACCTCGGAAAACCAAAAAAAAAAAAAAAAAAAAAATCAAGTACTTGGAAATATAGCTTATTTTAATACTTGGGAATGAAAGCTGGATTGGCACATAATGAATTTCCATCAACCCAGGGACTGTACTAGATACTATACAATGTTTGCTAATTTCATTTTATCTATAAAATCAGTAACTCCAGATGTGCAAGTAATTACTGGTTCTACTTTACAGATAAGGAAAATAAAATAAAGGGATGATTAAATAACTTCCTAAAAGTTACAGGCTCAGGAAGGGGCATGAGTTCTTCCTTGATTCTTTAATGTAGTAGGTCTTAGAAACTAGTGGGGAGGATAGAAACAGCTCCAAGGAGATGATCTGAATAAGTTAGAATTGTTGTATATCCTGTTCAGTGATTTAAGGTCATTTAAATTCCTGGCGACTTTAGAAATAATTGGGCAGCTATTATTTAGCTCATGTTAGTTTGTACCCTTTGGTCTGTAGAATCATGCCATATACTCTATCTAATTGTAGACAAATATTAAGTATTTTCAATGTGACTGATAGAACTTTAGAGACCATCAGTCAGATCAGCCTCCTTTTTGTGTTTGCCTTAATGTTTGAGCTTCCAGTGGGGGGGGGGGGGGAATAGGGGAAGGTAAATCAACACAAAAAAAATTGAATACAAATAATGACTAGTTTTATTACTAATAGCTTTGTTAACCAGGGTTTATTATTTTATACTATTTAGCATAACACATTTTTGCCAGGCACTTAGTGGTAGTTTTATGCTGGAGATAGTGCTCAATGGTTGACCACTTACTTGCCTTAGCATGCATGAGGCCTTGGGTTCAGTCCCTAATACCAAAAAAAAAAAAAAAAAAAGGCAACAAAATCCTTATGGAATTTAGGAGTAATTTAAACTTAAATAGTCAACATTTATTATCTCAGAGGTATTTTATGGCTCAATGATCCAGGGGCAACACAGCTGGATGTTTCTGGCTCACAGTGTTTCTTGAGGCTTTAATTGAACGTTGGTCGGGATGCTTATCTGAAGGTTAAGGTTACCTGGAAGATCTGCTTCCAAGGCGACTTTAGCACATGGCCATTGTCAGGAGGCCTGGGTTCCTTGCCACATGGATCTCTCTATAGAGCTGCTTGAATGTCCTCAATACATGCCCACTGGCTTCCTCCAAAGGACACAATCTAAGAGAAGCTGGGCTGGGATGCTACGCTGTGATTTCCACTACATACTATTTACTGGACATGAGTTGCTAGATCAGCCCATGCTTAAGGGGAAAGAACTGAGCCTCACTCCTTGAGAAGAATCTCTGAGAATCTGTGGGTGGGTTTTATATTACAGACAGAAATGCCAGCAGTGGCTATGGTGAAGATTGCCAAGATGGTTATGTCTTGGTGATGACTTCACTTTTTGGGAGGAAAACATACGTTTTATCATAAATCTGGAATCCATATTTTTACCATGAAGGGATAATAGTGCTTTAATGGTGTGCTCATGAACCAGCCAAGATGTGTCTTGCTGACTTTCATGAAAAGGGAGTGTGATGGGCTATGCTAGGAGACTACCCTGCACCAATGGGTTGGTTGGATTATGAAGAACTAAGGAATTACTTTGAAAATATGGATGTAAAAGACTTGGGGAAGAACCAGAATGAAATAATTTAGGATGTAATTACAGAGTGCATTTGCCTTTAGTAACCTAAAAAGGGAAGGAGACACAGGCTGGTCCAGGAGAGGTTTGATGCAGAAGATATGCAGGGATCCTCACTGCCAAGCTCCAGTAGGGCAGTACTCCAGCCAACTGTGCAGGGAGGAAGAAAAAGGAAACCTGTCCTTCCTACATATTTATGTCATTCCTGTCCTAGAACAAATCAGGCTTGGCAAATCAGAATTAACTTGAAGATTCCCTTTATTTACTCTGCTGAGCTTCAAGTGAAAAATAAGCCCAAGTCACTGTTGCCCCATCTAATGCTTACAACAACCATTAACTCCAGCTTCTTTCTTACCATCTTTGTTTAACAAAGCTGTTGAAGACTGATAGTATCCTCCTCATGTCCTCACACTGGGAAAGCATATAGCAAGCTCATGCATGAACTTCTCCTCCATGGCATTGTCTTTGTTTCCTCAGTGTGCATGTGGTTCCTAAGCAAGCTGGTCACCACAGCCTGTGCTCTTCCCCACTCACAACTAACCTATCAACAAGCCAGGGAGAAAAGTGTCTCCTGCAAACCTGGGTGGGACACTTGATTCAGGTACTCATTGTCAAACTAGAAGATCATCCCGTCATGGACCCAGAATAAACAGCCGGAAGCTAATAGAGAAGGCACTTTGAGGGTGAGGAGATAATAACTTGGGAGCTGAGAAAGTAGGTGCTGGATTTCCTCCCTTTGAGGCCTTGCACAACTTATGTAACCTCTTTAGTACTATGGAAGTAATACAACCTACCTTGTGGAATTCTTATAAGCCTTAAATGAAAAAAATGTAATTCTATTTCTTTCCTTTCTCCATGCTGTTTAGGGTGTGTTTTAGTCATTAGAGTTAGAGGTTCAGTTGAGGGCTAGGTATTCCTGGTTTATTAGTAACTTTTCTCATTGCTGTGAACAAATATCTGACAAAAGGCAACCTAAGGGGAAGTGGATTATTTTAGCTCTCAGTTCAGAGGAATGCAGGTTCTCATGGTGAGGAAGGCATTTCCGTGAGTACTTGGTCTGTGGCACTGTCCAGGAAGCAGAAAAAGGAGAATGCCATGACCAGCTTGCTTTCTCCTTTTGCCCAAGTCTGGGATCCCAGCCCATGGCATGGCCCCACTCTTGTTCAAGATGGGTTTTCTTTCCTCTGTTAAACCTTTCCAGAAATACCCTCACAGACTCAGCATAAGGCATGCTCAAAGTATTTCTTGATCCAATCAAAATGACTTGAAATGAACTATCACACCTCAAAAGTGTAAAGAATTAAGCATTTCTGACTGGAGCTAGCGCTCTGGTAGAATGCCTACATAGCATATATAAGATCCTGGTCCAGACCCCCATGCCTCAGGCTAGGAGATCAACTTGAAGAGGATTTAGTAATGACTGTGTCATTAATGGTGATAGTGGAAGTCCTGTTTGAGTCACGCTACAAGCCCAAATCTAGACCTGAAGGTGATTAGTTGCTAAAGTAATGAGCATTTTTTCACAACCCTGCTTACCATTGACACATACCTTGCATATAAAAAGGAAAAAGGATTTGTTTCTTTTAGAGAATGTCATTTGATTGTGTGATAAATAAATAGGTACTGGTGGGGTTTTTTTCTTTTTAGAGTTCCTCTTCCTCAGCTGAGAAATATGATAGAAGATGTTGCCCAAACCTTAAAATTTATGTATGGTTCTTTAGACAGGTGAGTACTTCACTGAACTCAACCTGAAGTTGTATGTGATTCTGCATTGCCTTTTGCACTTAATAGTAGTTTTTCCTTGATAAGCAAATTGTTTGTTTCATCCTTCTCTATAGCTTTGATTGCTTCTCTATGTTCTCTATTGAGATAGGCTCTCTCACTGAACCAGAGCTCACACATTCAGCTTGTTTAGTTAGATATCGTGCCCGAAGGATCATCCTGTCTCTGTGCTATCACACCTAGCATATTACATGATGCTGAATATCTAAACTCGAGTCATCATACTGGCACAGTAGGCAGATTTCTGACTTGAGAAATCTTCCAAGTCCCAGTATTTTTTTTTTTTTGAGACAGAATCTCACTATGTATCCCAGGCTGACCTAGAACTTGTGATCCTTCTATCTCAGTCTCCTAAATGCTGAGTAGATATGTACCACCACACTTCCTGATCATATTATATTACTGGTTTTTATTTTATAGTGTTAGAAAGTTGTTTTTTTTTTTTTTTGATCTATTTCTTTTTTGGGTCTATATTACTTGAGTGAATTTTTTGGTGAAATAATGATACTATTAGTATATAGCAATAATAATATATTATGGGGGACTGAAGAGATTGCTCAGTGGTTAAAGAAACTTGCTCGCAAATTCTGATGGCCCAGGTTCAGTTCCCAAGTACCCCACACAAAGCTAGATGCACAAAGTGGCACATGAGTCTAGAGTTCATTTACAGTGGCAGGAGGCCCTAGTGCACCTATACCGTTTGCGTTCTCTCTCTTCTCTCTTTCTCTGCCTCTTTCTCTCTGTCTCTGTATAAGTAAATAAATTATGGTGTGGAGCATGAAATTAATTATAATTATTATAGCATATACTGATTACTATAGTATTTTATATTAGTATACATAGTAATCAGTACATAATGAGTTGATATATTTCTCTAGGGACAAGTGTGACATACTTCTGTCATACAGAGAAAACACTATTAGATAATTATGGTAATTCATTACCTATAATCCCAGGAGATGGATTGCTGTAAATTGAAGATCACCCTGGCTCATATGAGTTTCCAAGCCAGTCTGAGCTTCAGAGACTGTCTCAGAAAAAATAAATAAATGCACTGTTATAAAAAAGACATACAGTAAAGAAGATATTGGTTAGCTTGTTTTGTATTCCTGCATATATTTTGTATAAAATGAATATTGGGGGGATGGGGGGATGGTGTGTGCATATATGTTCATGTACATGTGTGCACAGGTGCACATGTTTACACGTGGTGGCCAGAGGTATATGTTGACTGTATTCCTCAGTCACTACTTATTTTTTGAGCTAGAATTTCTCACTGAACCTGGAACTCACTGCTTTGTCTAGTCCAGCTGGCCAACATGCCCTGAAAACCCCCCTCTGTGTCTCTCTCCCCAGTGCAGGGCTTACCAGTAAGCCTCTCTTAAGTATTCTCTATCCTGTTCTTACCACTTTACTTAATGCACAAAGAGTAATTCAAATGATCTTCCTACATTGTTATTGGCTCCCAGTTTCCTGTCTGACCAGATCTCCAACCACCCCTCTTCCCTGCACCCTGGGAAAGCAGGTCCCACTCGGGTATTTTATACTCTTCCCTTTGCTGTATTTTCTTGAAACACAGGCAGCACTTTAAATGACCCATTTTCAGTCTTCCTTCATTGTAATCTAAAGTAGCAACCAGACATGAAGGTTAAATAAGGCCTGATAGCCCAGCTACTTGGGGACACTGTCATGGACAATGGTGATAGGATGCCGTCTTAAAAACAAAAGAAAAATCAAACAGCCACACATTCACACTCCCCATTCACTTCATCCTGCTTTACCATAATCCTTTGTAAGAACTAGTTTGATATTCTCTGTCATTTCCATTAGAGTGCATGTTCCAAAGGAAATCTTTGTCTGGGTCTTGATATTTTTACTGCTGTACCTCCAGCAGAGAGTCATTGTGTCATCTTGTGAGCTGTTCCAGGGAATGGCTGCAATTAATGATGCATTAAATCAGCCGCTTAACCTCCCTTTTCCTTACTTTCATCCCTCCAATAGTTGTGCCTTCAAACCAGAGAGAATAACTTAGCTTGATTTTTTGTATTTACTGTGTACTAGTGAGTATAATAAGAAATTATGTTTATTAAATACCAAGAAGTTTGCATTCAAGTTAAACTGTAGGAACCTCAGCTTTAGATTTGGAAAAAACATTCAGAGAAAGGTCAGGCAATTTGTTCTCTAATAAATGACTAGTTAAGAGAGGTGATAAGATTCAATAATACATTTTATTATAGTGCTCAAAATCTCTTTATTATCTTTTATTGCCAAAAAAAAATTAGAAGTTGCAACTGGTTGGAAGATAAAGGTAAAAATAACTTTCTACAAGAAAGAAAGAGAGGTATGTGGCTTACAGTGAGTTCAAGGCCACCCTGAGAATTCCAGGTCAGTCTGGACTACAGTGAAACCCTACCTCAAAAAAAGAAAATGAAAAAGAAAAGAAAAGAAAGAAAGAAAAGGAGGGAGGGAGAAGAGGAAGTCAGGAAGAGAGGGAGGAAAAGGATAAAAACATAAGAGAACAAAAAGGAAAGGGGAGAGATGGAACGGAAGGGAGAAGTTCTTTCTGTTATATATATGCCGCTTATGTCAACTCTGTGATTCTTCTGCAGTACTGAGTTGTTAATTATAGGCAGAATGAATTTCTTACTGTCCTCCTCTAGTAACATTATACCCATGATCATAATTAAGGGAAAGGAGAAAGGAAAAGAGCTCAGTAGTTGGGAGAGAGCCAGGCCTCTCAGGAGAATACAGAAAATACTGTCATTTCCATATGTCACCCTAACTTGCAGCTCTGGTTTCTTCAGTGCCTTTTGCCAGGTTGAGAATGTTCCTCGTTTGGACCATTTCTTCAGCTTGTTCTTTCAAAGAGCACTTCATCCTGCCAGACAACACCTCAGCGCCAGCCCCAGTGCTCAGCAGTACAGTGCAGCCAGCTCAGTGCTCTTAGACAGTCTCCCTGGGGCCCGGTGGCTCACACTTCCTCAGGAAATCAAGGTAATCGGAAGTGTCATAAGTAAGGACCAAAAGCAACTGCCTCACACTAAGCCTTGATCTTCTGTTCTTTGCTTAGTCTTTTTGTAATTTTGAGGATTCTAGCTAAGAAATACAGAGGGGCACATGACTGAAGTAGGAGGTCCTGTGCAGTAAACTTAGACAAATGACTACAAATAGAAATTGGCTGTTTCATCTTATTTTACATCTAAGTTTTATCTAAACTCAGAATTCTATTCAGAAATCACAATTAAGTTGTGTATCTCATTCTGGGAATTTTATGACTTTGATTTTATATCACAAAGTCAGTATTATGTTTCTGGACAAATTAAAAGTTTCTTTTTGGGCTGGAGAGATGGCTTAGTTAAAGCATTTGCCTGTGAAGCCTAAGGACCCAGGTTCAATTTCCCAGAACCCATGTAAGCCAGACACACAAGGGATACATGCACCCAGAGTTCATTTACAGAGGCTAGAAGCCCTGGTATGTCCATTCTCTCTCTTTCTATCTGCCTTTTCTCTCTCTCTCAAAAGAAAGAAAGAAAAGAAGAAAGGAAGGGAAGGAAGGAAGGGAGGAAGGAAAGGAAGGAAGGGAGGGAAGGAGGGAGGGAGGGAGGGAGGAAGGAAGGAAGGAAGGAAGGAAGGAAGGAAGGAAGGAAGGAAGGAGGGAGGGAAGGAAAAAGGAAAAGTTTTAAGTTTTTTATGTGTAGAGAAATGACTATGGAATAGTGACTCATTTAATACTAATAAAATGTCATAACTAAGAAAATTTTATAATGATCTACACTAACAAGCAGTCTTTTTGGTGGGAAGGAGGTATCAAGATAGCATCTCACTGTAGCACTCTAGTCCAATCTGACCTGGAATTCACTCTGTAGCCCCAGGCTAGCTTTGAACTCATGGTGTTCCTCCTACCTCAGCCTCCCAAGTGCTAGTATTATACGTTTGTGCCACCACACCCGGATATTTATTTATTTATTTATTGTTGGTTTTTGAGGTTAGGTCTTGCTCTAGCCCAGGTTGACCTGGAATTTACTGTGTAGTCTCGGAGTAGCCTTGAATTCATGGCAATCCTCCTACTTTTGCCTTCCAAGTGCTTGGATTAAAGGCATATGCCACTATGCCTGGCTGGAGAGAGAGAGAGAGAGAGAGAGAGAGAGATAATGTTTTAAAAACTGACTATGAAAAAAGATATTTCAAGATAAACAAAAATTAGGCAGTTCATGAAACCCAATCCAGTACCACAGAAGATACCTACAGGAATACTATACACAGAGGAAGAAGGTAGTCTAAATCATGAGAATACAGGAAAGAGTAACTTTTATGAGAGGGATTTGGAAACAAAAGAAATCACAAAAGAATATACTGTGTCCAGTAAAGTAAATTAGCAAGCCCTCAATACTAATCAGAGATATCTCAAATAAATAGTCTAATGATACAACTCAAAGTCTTAGAAAAATGAGAATAAACCAATGCCTAAAGCAATTGAGATTCAGGACAGAAGTCAATGAAATAAAAACATAAAAGTGACCCTTCCTTTATAAAAAAAAAAAAAAAAGATACCTTTGGGCTGGAGAGATGACTTAGACATGCCTGCAGATCCTAATGACCCAAGTTCAGTTCCCCATTACCCATGTAAAGCCAGATGCACAAAATGGTATATGCATCTGGAGTTCATTTGCAGCAGCTAAAGGCCGTGGAACACACATTCTGTCTCTTCTTCTCTTCTCTCCTCTTCTTTTTTCTTCTTTTCTCTCTCTGCTTGCAAATAAATAAATCAAATATATATAAAAAAGAGAGAAACCAATACATAGGGTCAATTTAAAAGTTAGTTATTTGAAAAGATAAAGTTGACAAATCCTAGCCAAACCCACCATAAGAAGAATAGAAAATAATAAAACTAAATATGAAATCCAAAGGATCATTTGGGAATACTTGGAAAACTCATGTTTGACAGAAACTGGAAAATCTAGATGAAATGGGTCTACCTAAATTAAATCACTATATAAGCAACTGAACTGGACCCTAACAATCAAGAACATAGAAGCAGTAATAGTAGCAAGTCTTTCAATTAAGAAAAGCCCAAGGCTAGATGATTCACTGCTGAATTTTAAAAAGAACTTTAAAAAGACACTAATGCTTCTCAACAGTTCTATAAAATAGAAAGGGAAGGAATACTACCAAAGTCATTCTATAAAGCCAAAATTACTCTGAGAACACAACTGGACACAAACACAGCAAAAAAGAGAAAGAGGTAGACCAGTTTCTCTCCTGAACATAGAGCTAAACATTCTCAACAAAATACTTTCAAAGCAATTTCAAGAACACATAGATAAGGGCTGATAGCTTAATGGTTAGGCACTTGCCTGCAAAGCCAAAGGACCCAGGTTCAATTCCCTAGGACCCACATAAGCACAAGGTGGCACATGTGTCTGGAGTTCACTTACAGCGGCTTGAGGCCCTGGTACACATTCTGTCTCTGTGTCTGTCTGTCTCTCTCTCATTCTTTTTCTATCTGCCTCTTTCTCTCAAATAAATAAATAAAAATAAAAAATATTTTTAAAAAAGAACACATAGATAAAATTATACTTCATGATCAAGTTGGTTTTATTCCAGGGGTTTAAAGTTTATTTGAAAGCCAGGCATGGTGGCACACACCTTTGGTCCCAGCTCTTGGGAGACTGATGTAGGAGGATCACTATGAGTCTGAGACAGGCTTAGCATGACAGAGTGAGTTCCAGGTCAGCCTGGGCTAGAGTGAGACCCTGCCTCAAAATTAAATAAATAAATAAATAAGTAAAATATTAAAAAAAAACAAAGTTGGTTCAACATACATACACATAACAAGTAAATTAGTGTGATACAGCATATAATTAATTAGACTTAAGGACAGAATTCACATGATCATCTATCTCAATAGACACAGAAAAGACCTTCAACAAAGTTCACTATCTCTTCCTGATAAGTCTTGAAGAAAGGAGGCATATAAAAGCTATACACAATAAACCTTATTATACTAAATGGGGAAAAATTGAAACCATTCCCTATAAAATCGAGAATGTCTCCAACATTATTGTAACTACCTGGTGAAACTCCTGGTGGTAAAATTCACAAAGATCTAAGCCCACAGCCTGGGCTCCCTGGGGTCTTCAGCCACCAGACTTGCTGACTGGAGCCTCTGGCAACATGTCAGTTGTAATGCAGTTTTGACTTCCTGGTGTTGGCTGTGTTTGTGCTTTTTGCGTGTTTGTTCTGTCAGATGTGGCACCCTGAACTCATCCCTAGTGCTCCAGTCTTGAGGACAACACCTTGCTTTGTCCTCACCTCTCACAGGCCTGAGAAATGTGTTGACTTGTTAGGCTGAGTAGCAGCTCCAAGCTTTTGACATGTCTGACCAGAAGTCAAAGTCTACTAAGTTTATATTTTATCAGAAAACTTGTATACTTTCTTTTTTCTCTTAGAGATTTTTTTCACTATCTAAAAATAGTAGGGTTTTATTAATTGTACATCTTTTTTTTTTTTTAGTTCATTTGAGAGCAGCAGACAGAGGGAGAAAGGGGCAGAGAGAGAGACAGAGAGAATGAGCGTGCCAAGGCCTCCAGCCTCTGCAAATGAACTCCAGACACGTGCGCCCCTTGTGCATCTGGCTAACATGGGTCCTGGGGAATCGAGTCTCAAACCAAGGTCCTTAGGCTTCACAGGCAAGCATTCAACCACTAAGCCATCTCTCCAGCCCAATTGTACATCTTCTAATGAAACATATTAAGGATTTTAATCTCTTAATAATGCTAGTTAAAAGATCTATGAGCTAGCTTTTACCTAACATCCTTTTGGTGTAAGTAGTTATTTATTTATTCATTCATTCATTGATTCATTTATACATGTGTGTATGGTATGCTTGTATGTTTGTGTGTGTGCATGCACGTGCAGGCCAGTGAGTGGACAGACATGGTTATCATCCTCAAGAACACCATCCACCAGTCTGGCTAGTTGACCAGCAAAGGGTCAAAGGGTCCTCCTGTGTCTACCTCCCAAGAGCTGCAGTTGAAAGCACATGCCATTACACCTGGCTTATTTTATATAGATCCCAGACATTAAACTCAGGTCCTCATGCTTGGAAGGCAAGGACTTTATTGAATGGACCATCTTTCCAGCCCCAGCAAAAGTAGTTTTTTAATTTGGAAATAACTTGTCCATTCTGAGTTGAGTATATGATGAGGAATCACTCCTGTTTTCTTTCCTAGTGTTGAGAATTTGCTTGTTTTTCAGACAGTCTTTATTTTTCCAATCATACTTTGCAGAGATATACTGGAATTAAGAGGAAGAGATATTTTACCTTTTCTATACAGAATAAGAAAAAGGAAGAATACTATTCCTGCCTGGAGAGTATAATAGAATGAACAGCTGTTCATTAACCAGTTTCTGAGATCAAAAATCACATGTTTAATCTCTTTGTCTGACAGTTTTTCACAAGGTAAACTGAAGCCACCAAAAAGGCCATGAAGTACTTGCTAGATGCAGAAAACTATAGGTCACAAAATGAGTAATAAGTCATCCTGTGTGAAAAGCACTGGAAAGGCATGACTAATATTTCAGAACCTTTTGTCTACTCAGACAGTGTGTGAAACCTAGTCTTGTCAACAATGTCCCTGTCTTTAAGAAAAGAGGACAGGATTCTTGTTCACATGTAATTTGTATGCTTTATACCTCAAGTAACTATATACACGCACATATTTATAATCAACTACAGATTAAATTTACTCTGTTTTTAAATTCTGGATACTTCAGAGAAAAGTGCAGGCAATTTCTATAAAAATAAAAGCCAAATCCTATATAAATATTTTTTTTCCTAATAACTCTGTGAGGAAGTTAGGCTGTGCCAGATCGCAGGGGAGCTTTGCCTTGATCTGAATCTGTGAATAAAAATTTATCACCCTTTTATTCACCATACTCTTTCCAGAAGAGAGACAAAGAATGCTAGCATTTTCCAAGACTCCAAAAAGCATAGAAAATGGAAAAACAACTGAAAATAGGTTAGCTGCATTAATATTGATTTTCATTTTGCTTTAAGAAATTTAATAAGTTAGCCAGGTGTGGTAGCACATGCCTTTAATCCCAGCAGAGGTAGGAGGATAGCCAAGAGTTCAAGGCCACCCTGAGACTACATAGTGAATTCCAGGTCAGCCTGAGCCAGAGTGAGACCCTACCTCGAAAAAAAAAAAAAATTAATAAGTTGAAAAATTTAGGGCTGGAGATATGGCTTAACGGATAAGGCGCTTCCCTGCAAAGCCAAAGGACTTGGGTTCGATTCCCCAGAACCCACGTAAGGCAGATACACAAGGGGGCACCTGCATCTGGAGCTCATTTGCCACAACTGGAGGCCCTGGTATGCCCATTCTCTATGTCCATCTCTCTCCTTTCTCTCAGTCTCAAATAATAAAAATAAAATATTTTTTTTAATTTAACTTAAAACAGTACAGAAATGTTAACCTCATAAATTATTTTGCAAATGAGATTAAGTTGAAAAATACCCATAAATTAGATAAATTGATGTTTTATATTTCCAAAGCTTAAAAATAGGATGTTCTATTTTGAGACATTTCTTAAGTTGGCATAAGAGAAAAAAAAAAAATTATTCAAGGTCTGGAGAGATTGCTTTGTGGTTAAAGAGCTTGCCTGCAAAGCCTAAGAACCTAGGTTTGACTCCCCAGAATCCACATAAGCACATGATGGCGCATGCATCTGGAGTTTGTTTGCTGTGCCTAGAGGCCCTGGTTTGCCCATTCTCTCTATGTCTGTGTCAAATAAATAAAAATATAATATATATGTATATATAATAAATAAAATAAATAAAAATATAATATATATATATATATATTATATATTTATTTATTTATTTGAGAGTGACAGAGAGAGAAAGAGGCAGATAGAAAGAGAGAGAATGGGCATGCCAGGGCCTCCAGCCACTGCAAACGAACTCCAGATGCGTGCGCCCCCTTGTGCATCAGGCTAACATGGGTCCTAGGGAATCAAGACTTGAAACAGGGTCCTTAGGCTTCACAGGTAAGCACTTAACTGCTAAGCCATCTCTCCAGCCCAAATAAAATATTATTTAAATACTCAATTCTTCAAGTAGTTATTAAGTATCTTTTGTTTTTATTTTTTTATTTTAGGTGGAATTGGACACAATGTTAAGTGACCTTGAGGCTGCAGATTTTGCAGAGCTGGTAAGAGGAAAGGATTTGAGGAAAAGCTGGATTCATATGTTATTGTTCTAAGTGCTTATCAAGTGAACTTAACAGTAATCTTGAAATGCACAGCATTGGCTCTCTGGTTTGACACTGACAGAATCAGTTTTGCTTACCTTAAGATTTTCTACTCAGTTTAAACTATTTGTTACACACTGGTGTTTTTTTTTTCCCCCACAAACTTTTTTTTTTTGGTTTTTCGAGGCAGGGTCTCACTCTGGCTCAGGCTGACCTGGAATTCACTATGTAGTCTCAGGGTGGCCTCGAACTCACGGCGATCCTCCTACCTCTGCCTCCCGAGTGCTGGGATTAAAGGCGTGCGCCACCACGCCCGGCTTCCCACAAACTATTTTATAACAAGTGTAAATTACTTCACAGATCCTTTTAACAAACAGTATTCCATAGCAGTTCCTTTAACTATTAACAAATAAGGTTATTGTAAGCCAGGCATGGTGGCACATGCTTTTAATCCCAATACTCAGGAAGCAGAGGTAGGAGAAGTGCTGTGAGTTTGAAGCCAGTGTGGGACTACAGGTTAAGATCCAGGTTAGCCTGAGATACAGTGATCCCCTACCTTGGAAAAACTTAAAATGGTTATGTTAGCATTTAACCAGTAAAATAGGATTTGTAAACTCAGATATGTAGGGTTTTTTTTCCCCCCACAGGTAGGTTCTCACTACAGCCTAGGCTGACCTGGAACTCAGAGCATCCTACCTCTCCCTCCAAGTGCTAGGATTAAAGGCATGTGCCACCACATTTGAGACCAGTATGGAGATACAGAATGAGTTCCAGGTCATCCTGGGATAGAGTGAGATCCTACCTCAAAGAAAAAAAAAAAAAATCTAACTTCTGCCTTTATAAACATCACTTTAATGAATATGAAACTAACTGCTTTCTCTGGTTGAAAAGGATTTATCAACATTCTTTGGATACAACATCAAAAACACAGTCCTTAACTGGGCATGGTGGTGCATGTCTTTAATCCTAGCACTTGGGAGGCTGAGGTAGGAGGTTCAAGACCAGCCTAAGACTACAGAATGAATTCCAGGTCAGGCTGGACTAGAGTGAGACCCTTCCTCAAGGAAAAAAAAAAAAAAAAAAAAAGCACAATCCATGAAAGAAAAAACTTATAAATAATGCAAGATAATACAACTACATTGAAAAATGGTAGACAGTTCCTTAGTAGCCTACATATGCACCTGCTGCATGAGGCAACCATCACATTTCTGCTGACTCAGGAAATATGAAAGCATGTATAAATGCCTGTTTACAAATTTTTATGGCAGCTTTGTTGTCATAGCCAAAATCTAAAGACCACACAAGTAATTCAGATGTCTACCATCACGTGAATAGGCAAATTATGGTGTATCTAGGCAATGGAATACTATTCAGAGGAAAAAAATAAAAGGCTTTAACATATATATTCATTGAGCTGGTTTCTATATTCGATTTTGGTGTTGCAAAGCTGTATGCATTTGTTAAAACTCACAAAAAAAATGTCCCGGTGAATTATACCTTAAAAATGAAAATTAGGCCAGGCAGTGGTGGCACACACCTTTTTTAAAAAAATTTTTTTTGTTGTTTATTTTATTTATTTGAGAGCCACAGAGAGAGAAAGAGTGAGAGCAAGAGAGACGGAGAGAATGGGCGCGCCAGGGCTTCCAGCCACTGCAAACGAACTCCAGACACCTGCGCCCCCTTGTGCATCTGGCTAACGTGGGTCCTGGGGAATTGAGCCTCGAACTGGGGTCCTTAGGCTTCACAGGCAAGCGCTTAACCGCTAAGCCATCTCTCCAGCCCGGTGGCACACACCTTTAATTCCAACTTGGGAGGCAGAGGTAGGAAGATTGCCAAGAGTTTGAGGCCACCTTAAGGAGACTACATAGTAAATTCCAGGTCAGCCTGGGCTAAAGCAAGACCTTACCTTGAAAAACCAAAAAAAAGGAAAGAAAATTAGAGCCAGGCATAGTGGTACACTCAGGAGGCATAGGTAGGCGGACCATTGTGGGGAGTTTGAGGCCAGCCTGAGACTACATATTAAATTCCAAGTCAGCCTGGGCTAGAACAAAAAAAGGAAATAAAGAAAAAGTATATTCCAAACTATTTAAAAGTTAAATGTGAGGTATAATTTGTATCATATCAGTGAAAAATCTTTATGCTTCTTCTTAGAGATCACCATTATTTTAATATCTGTATGATATCTAGTATCATTTAATAGCATTCCTCTTATCAGAGTTTATCATTAATTTTCTTATATTCCAAATAATTCTACTAACTCTCACATGAAATTATTGATTGTTTTTGTGAATTTTTAGAAGAGGAATTGCTCAAGTGGTATGTTATTTTACTTTTTTTACATTCTATTCAGCTGCTCACAAATAGATTATACCAATTTTTGCTTTAAAAATTACTATATGGTGATATTGGATATATTATAGAAGCTTTTGTCTCGAGCCAGGCGTGGTAGCACACGCCTTTAACCCCAGCACTCAGGAGGCAGAGGTAGAAGGATCACCATGAGTTCAAGGCCACCCTGAGACTACAGAGTGAATTCTAGGTCAGCCTGGGCTAGAGTGAAACCCTACCTCAAAAAAAAAAAAAAAAAAAACTGAAGCTTTTGTCTTAACAGATTTATTTTAAGAATACTTCATGAAATGACACATTTTATGTTCCATTCTTAGATGTCAGTGTTTTGACATTGTTTTATAAGAATCCAAAATAAAGTTGCTCTCAGACAAATAAGTATACTTAATCATATCTTATCCTAATACTCTAATATGTTGATTTATAAAGAAGACACTGCAGCCAGGCATGGTGGTACACGCCTTTAATCCCAGCACTCGGTGGTAGAGGTAGGAGTATCACCATAAGTTCAAGGCCACCCTGAGACTCCATAGTGAATTACCTGGGCTAGAGTAAGACTCTACCTCGAAAACCCAAAAAAATGAATAAAAAGAAGACACTGTGAAAAGTTAGGTTACTAATATAATTTCATTTTAACTAGTGTGGCTTAGCTGGGATCTTTTGATCTCACATACAAAAATAAATAAATAATATAAATCAATTGTGATCTTTTTTCCTCCCAGTCTGAGGATTACTATAATATAAGACGGCTGTATACAATTTTGGGATCTTCTCTATTTTACAAGGTAAGTTGAAGCTAGAAATTCTTATAAGTATTCAACTGTTATATATACACACATGAAATTTTTTTCAAACTTATATACACAAGAAAAATATATTCATCAAGAGCCAAGGGATGTCACTGAATGGTAGAGTGCTTGCCTAACATGCACAAGACCCTGGGTTCAATCTCCAGTACTTCCAAGTTGTATGTGTGTGTGTGTTCATTCAACTTTTCCCTTCTGAATGTAGGTACCATAAGATTTAAGGTCTGGGGACTGGAGAGATGGCTCAGCAGCAGCTAAAGACACTTTCTTGCAAACTCTGATGTCTCAGGTTCAATTCCTCAGTACCCACGTAAAGGCAGATGCACAAAGTGGCACAAGTGTCTGGAGTTTGTTTGCAGTAGCAGAAGGTCCTAGTGCACCTATACTGTCTCTGTCTGCCACTTTCTCTCTGTCTCTTAAATAAAAAAAAAAAAAACAAACTATTTTTAGAAAAGATTAAGATGTATAAGCAAGCTTAATACCTTCATTTCTTATATTCTATAGCATTTGTAAATGTGTAAAAAAAGAGAAACACTTCTCAAAAGAACAAAGTAGGTAAGAGAGAAAAATAATACTTTCTTAATTTCTTTTTGTAATAATTTACTGTATGCATCTTTAAGTAAATCTTACAACATTAAGTAATTGATTTCCATGTTTTGAAAAAAAGGGCATCAAGTGACTTTAAATATTTTTATTTGAAAACATCTTTAAACACATTATGTATAAACATACCTAAATGCATACCTAAAGTCAGATGATACTGAAATGTATACAATAAAAAGTAAGCCTCTCCTCACCTTAATTTCAACTTCTCCTTTTTCCATTTCAGAGTTCAGTTCTGGTCTAATTTTGCTAAACACTCAGAGAAACCCTACATGGAAATAATCTTCTTTTCTGCTAAAATCTACCTGTTGGGTCTATTAAGTTTTAAAATTTTATCACTAATTTGACCTCAGGGAAAAATAATACTTTTGCTATATCTTAACTTATTTCATTTGAAAATTCAGTTGTTTAAAGCCAACTACATAAAGATTTACAAAGCTCTTGGAGAGGTAGGATTATTCCTTTTTATTTACTAGCTGACTTACTCTTTGTGATTAAATTCAAGGGATATTTGATATGCAGCCATTTGCCCAAGGATGATCTTATAGAGATTGCTGTATACTGTCGCCACTATTGCCTGCTGCCATTAGCAGCAAAACAAAGAATTGGTCAGTTGATAATATGGAGAGAAGTGTTTCCTCGACATCACCTCCACCCTTCCACAGAATCAGACACTGACGCTTTTCAGGAACCTGAAGGGAGGTATTTTTTACTGATTGTCGGACTGGTAAGTTATCCTCTTTTTTGAACATTTTTCAGTTCTTAATTATTTGCTTATTTTTATATTTTTCCTTCTATTTGCTGTCTAAATAATGTACAAAGTGATCCAGTATGAGTGTGTCAAATGCCTGTGTTCAAGAAAATGTTGCATGTCCCTTTATTCCTTTTCTTCTTCATCTACTCAATACTCATGAAAAATTATTATAAAACCCAGAGTAAGCTTTTCGCAGGGCCTGAAGATCTTTTGTTCTCCTTTCTACAATGATTTTATCCTTTGCATTGTTTTGTAAAATAGAAGACATGAGAAAAAGGTAGATTCAAACTATGCATGGTGGTGCACACCTGACAAGACTGATGGGGAGGATCACAAGTTAAAGTTTCAGTGCAACCTAAGATACCTAAATAGACCTGTCTCTAAGTGAAGAAAAAAGTAACTGAAAATAAGAGAACTTCTAGTAATTGAGAAAGCTAAAAGTCATCTTAGGGAATGTCAGGGAATGCCAAGATAAGTGGTTGATGGTAATATCAGAAAACAATATGATATTGCTTGCAATCTGAATCAAGCTTTGATAACCAAGAAGAAAAGTGTGTGTGAGAGAGAGAGAAAGCGATAGGCGCGAGAGAGAGAGAGGCTGTGTGTATGGCACATATTCATGTGTATGTGTAAATGCAGATATATATTTTCTATGTATAGGCCAGAAAAGAATGCCAAATGTTTTTCTCTTCTCTTTTTTTTTTTTTTTTTTTTTTTTTTTTTGAGGTAGGATTTTACTCTAACCCAAGCTGACCTGGAATTCACTATATAGCCTCCCAAGTGCTGGAATTAAAGACGTGCACCACCACACTCTGCCAAATGTCCTTTCCTTTCATTCATCTGCATGTTTCCTTTAGGTGAAGTCATTCCTTGACCCTGGAGCTGCCTTTTTTGTTTGTTTTTGGTCAGCAAGCCACAATGGTTCTCCATTCTCTGCTCCCCTCAGAACAGGAGTTACAGGAGTGCATGAGCATGCCAAACTATTTACATGTGTGCTAGAAAATTGAACTCAAGGAATCCACCCCTCTTAGGCCCTCATGCTTACTAAAAAGCACTCACCCTCTGGACCATCTCCCCAGCTCTGGAAGGAGAGATTTTTAGTAATCATTATATGAGTAAGCACCATGTGACAATATGTCTTTAATAGTCACAAGCTTATACATTAAAAAATTACCAATAAGCTTTTTCATGGTACTTAAACCTATGCAAATTTCCTTTTAGAGACATTACGTGTTATGTGTCCTGCTAGAAGCTGGAGGCTGCACATCCAAAGCTACTGGGAATCCTGGCCCAGACTGTGTATATGTGGACCAATTCAGAGCAACACTTCATCGGCTGGAAGCAGTACAGTCACGCATAGATGAAAGACTTGCCTCTTCCACTGGGCCCTGGTTGTCTTGTGCTGATTGGTTCCTTGCTGGTCCACGAGACAAAACAGATGGTTTGACCACTTCACCTATTATCAGTAGGCTACACGGTACTTCCAAAGCAAAAACACCTCCAACATGCAGAAGAGCCATCTTCAGTGACTATTCCTTCAAGACACGAAAACCCAGTCCCTCCAGAGGCAGTGGAGAATCTGAGCCTGGTTGTGAAGGTGAAGGCATTGGTCTTAGCCCACACACAACCCCAGATGCAATACCAAGGCAAAGGGAATCCAGTGGTTCAGAAGACAGTGGGACCTGGCTTAAGGTGTGTTCAGTCAAGTGTATACATTGTGGAAGCTAACTGCCAGAGACTTCATTGACTAGTAGACCATTCCTCATTTGAAGCAGTGCTGGATTTAGTCATCTTTGACAAACCAAAGATTTAGAACTGGGGAGTTAGTTCAGTCAATAAAAGGCATGAGAACAGAGTTCAATTCCTAGAACACATGTGAAAAAAAATGTCAGGCATAGTGACACATTTGGTAATCCCAGCTCTGGTAATGTTGAGACAGCAGGATCCTGGGGCTCACTTGCCAGTTTTGTCTACTTGGGTGAGTTCCTGGCCCCCCAAAAATTGTGGACAGTACGTGAGGAACAACACCTGAGTTTGACTTCTACATGCACATGTGCATGGGATCCCATCCTAGACACACATACTCAGAGGAAACCCTTGACATCCAGGACATTTATCTCATAGTATTTCCCAGTAAGTACTTTTTCATCTTGGTGTCCACATTCATTAGTCCTACTTCTTGTGTTCACAATGACAACTAAAGATCTTGCTATGGTACATTTTCTAGGCTAATCTGAGTAAATAACCAGTGAAATATTCAGCTGAAACAGACAAAAAAAAAAAAAACCTAGAATGAAGAGAAAGACACTTAGTTCTTATGGCTAATTTTTTAAAAAATTTTATTTATTGTTTTGCAAGCAGATATAAAGAAATAGATGGGAAAGAGAGAATGAGCATACCAGAGCCTCTTGCCACTGCAAACAAAACTCTAAAAGCATGTGCCACTGGTTTTACATGGTTCTGAGAATTGAATCTAAGCCTTCAGGCTTTGCAAACAAGCACCTTTAACTGCTGAGCCATCTTTCCAGCCATAGCTTGTTCTTTTTAATGTGAACTTGTGAAGGTTTCAAACATTCAGGATATGACTATACAGCAAAGAGTATGTTTCTATTTCAGATTACCATCTTCCCATTAAAATACATACATAAAATATACACCTGATTATCAGAGGAGTCATCCTTGGAAGCTTTACCCTTATTCTTATGATTCTGGTGTCTTTTGAAACATTTTTGGAACTTGCCATCTAAGTGGATGGAGGTGATGCTGGACAAGGCAAGAAGAAGGTAGACTTGAAGAAGGCCACCAATAGTGGGATTCTGAGAGGTGTGACACATATAACCATAGATCCTGTTTCCTAAATCCAAATGGCAGGATACTGTTCGAGCCCTTGGTGGAAGGCATTTAAGAAGTGCTTACAACATAGTGGTACCCATGGTCTCAGCTGGGGAAATTAGTAGGAAACTGAGTTTAAAATGACTTGGATAGAGTTAAGAATAATTTTTTGTTTGTTTATTATCTTTCCCTCCGTTGTATCACCAGTGCCTAGAAAAGTTCCCAAATCAATTAAATGAAATGCTGTTACGGATGTTTTCTGACTGGAGGTAAAATGTGGAGTTAGATGTCTTTTAAATTCCCTTCCAAATCTAAGATTCTGTGTTTATTATTGTGGTCAAGTCCAGGCTTGCTAGTTCCCTCTATAAGATGAGATCATCATGCCAGACACTACCTACACAAGACCTTCATAATAGGAGGGGGGAAATGCTGACATCAAATAGAAAAGAGACTAATTGGAAAGAAGAAGAGATTCAATGGAGGGGAGATTTAGGAGGGCAAAATGGGTGTGGTGGGAGGAAATTATCATGGTTTATTGTCTATAATAATGGAAGTTGTCACAAAGCTATCAGTAGCTCATAAGAAAATTTGAATTAACTTTTACTAGTCAGCTATTCAACAAATGCTCATTGAACACTTACCAAGTGCCAAGCACTATGCTACATGGAGGAGATCTGAAAATCAATAAACACAGACCCAGTACCTGCAAGGAGGGAGACAAGTACCCATACATATACATCTAGTAATGGCTCTGGTATAGAGGTTTTGGGAACATTGCTGTTCCCTCCACTGGCCCTGAGATCCTTACTAACAAAAATATTTAAAGAAGGCATCACAAAGTAGTTCTCTTAGAAGGGCTTTTGAATCATTTCTGCTCTCTGATTCTGTTCTTACAAACAAACTCCTTTACTTACTTATTTTTCAGGCAAGTAAAAAGAAATCTACTCTTCCAAATCCATTTCATCTGGGAAATTTGAAAAAGGAACTTTCAGAAAAAGAATTGGAAATATATAACACAATGAAGTAAGAAGCACTTTTTTTTCACTTAAAGCATCTTTGAGGAAGCTTTATAACGAGAAAGTATAGTTTCATTAATACAAAGATGATTTCTGGGTTGGAGAGATGGCTAAGCTGTTAGGCGCTTGCCTATGTACCTAAGGATCCAGGTTTGATCACCAGTACCCCTGAAAGCCAGATGCACAAGTTGGAGCATGCATCTAGAATTTGTTTGCAGTAGCTAGAAATCCTGGCATGCCCATTCTTCCCCATCCCCTGCCTCCACCTTTATCTTTCTCTCTCAAATAAATAAATAAAATATTTTGTTAAAAAAGATGTCTGGCTAGGTGTAGTGACACACTCTTCTAATCCCAGCACATGGGAAGTAGAAGCAGGAAGATGAGGTCATCCTTAGCTACATAGTCTATTTGAGGCAAGTCTGGGCTGCATAAGACTCTGTCTCAAAACAATAAATCAACCAAAGAGTAATTTCTGTTTTGTACTTTTTCTTGAATTCATAGACCTCTAGATTAAAATGTATGTTTAAAATTGTTTTGTTTTTTGAGTCATTTTCATTCTTTTCATTTTGTGATTATGTGTTTTTTATTGTTTTTTATTTATATTGTATATGTGTACATGTGTTCATATGTGTAAGTTCTGGCGTGCAAGTGCCGTGGTGGGTGTGTGGAAGTCAGAAGACAACCTCAGGTGTTGGTTCTTGCATTCTACCAATTTGAGGCAGGGCCTATCATTGTTCACCAATACAAATGCCATGCTAGCTGTCCGCTTATTTCTACTTGTTTATTTATGACAGAAAGAAGCAGAGAGAGAATGGGCATGACAGGGCCTGGTCCTTGCATTCCACCAATTTGAGACAGGGTCTGTCATTGTTCCCCATTGCAAATGCCACACTAGCTACATGCTTATTTCTTTTTATTAATTTGTTTATTTATTTATGAGAGACAGAGAGAAAGAAGCAGACAGAGAGACAGAGAGAATGGATATGCCAGAGCCTCCTTTGACTGCAAACAGATTACTGAGGAATTGAACCCAAGCCATCAGGCTTTGCAAAAAAGTGCATGTAATCACTAAGTCATCCCTCCAGCCCAGTTTTTATTTCTTAAAAAGATGTCACTTGTCTGTTGATGAGCTAGCTATCCAACAGGGAAGTGTGAGTAGAACTCGGAGATGATTTCCTTCTCTCTCTGTCCTTAGTTTCAGTGATGGTGCCAACTCAACAGTGCAACAGGAATTTAAATAGCAGAGGTGATCATGGTAGTGCTTAGATTAAAAGCTGAAATATGCCTTTTCTTTGCCTCTGTGAAATGGCTGGGGGGGGGGAATCAATTGAATGTATGTTTTTTAGTATAGACAACATTTATTATAAAAAGATTAGAATGAGCTACTTGATATTTGAGATGCAGGTAAAGATCTATGTTCCAAAAGTCAGCAGAGAAGGGAAAAAAAAAAAAAAGATATAGGGAAAGCACACTGTAGAGTTATCAGAGCTCTGCCACTGCACAGTGCTGGGATTCAAAGTTGAATTTTTAACCCACTCCATTCCTATCTTGCTAACATGATGCTAGTCCCCAGAGTAGATACATTTCATTAATTTTACATATGCTGTCTCCATATATGCTGTTCCTTTTTAAAGGCTACCATATGGGCCATATTTTTTTCTGCACCACCATACACAGAACCAGTAGTAATTCTATCACCTTTTCACTCTTTCCCTAGATAGGATAAGTCCATACTGTCTTTCAAGTATAAACTCCTTTAGCTTTTAGAAACATTCCCTAAATGTCCTCTCTAAGTTCCTTAATTAGTTAACCTACTACTTGAACTTTTTAACCTATGACTTTGAGAGTAAGCAAATGTACTTTCCCTCTTAGTAAAAGGTGAAGTCCCTGTTCAGCTGTGCACTAGGTCACTCAGCTGCAAACTCTTGTTTGTCTGAGATCATGTTGTGTCTCTATCCCACAAATTATTCTCTCTTCTACATATGTCCTTAATCTTCTACAGGGCAACCAATTGGCCTCAGTTCCTGAGTAATGTGTCTATTATGGCTAAAATGAGGATATTAAGATTTAATATCTTACAAACAAACACATCAATCCAAAGACTTAATATCTTACCTGGTAGTTATTAAAATTGAAACTTGAAAGCACTTACTTTGGCACATGGACAAAATTCAGTACATGACAGCTAGTATTGTTTTGTTACTCTTATTGTTGTTCTGTAACTCCTTACCACAAGGAGAAAGGAAAAGATGGGAAAGAAAAGAAAAATGAAAATAGTAAAAGAATGTAGGAGAAAAGGATGATTATAATTATGAGGAGTGTCAGAATACTTAACATGACCAACTATAGGTAATGTAATGCAAAACATTAATTTAACTTGTTAATTACTATAATAATTTTCTATGTATTCAGAATCAGCAATGTTGTTGTCATGGTAAAAGACCTGTGTCAGTGGCTCAGTAGGTAAAATGCTTTCCACACAGCATAAGGACCTGTTTTTAGATCCCTAGCACCTGCATAAAGATATTGGATGTGGTGAGTTATGCCTGTAATCCCAGGAATAAGAAGGCAAAGACATGGAAACGCTAGAGCTGTGGCTAGCTAACGTAACCTAATCAGTGAGCTCTGGCATCAGCAAGACACTCTGTCTCAAAGAATAAGGTGGCGATAATAAGGAATACCCCTGACTTCAGCCTCTGGCCTCCACACAAGCTGACTCACTCATTACCAACCATGGAACAAAGAGGGACTGAGCCAAGTTAGGTTGTTTAGTAGAGACACAAGAAAGTCACTTGCAAATGGATTGGTGCTTATCCTTTCAGAGCATGTGCTATTTGCCTCCATTAAAGGAATTTATAATGACTTAAGGTCAAAGGGGAATTTTAAATGTCTCAATTTGCCTTCCCTAATTATACTATTAATACTATCTCGTACATAAAAGCTTGTCAGAATATTTTCAAATTCAAAATGAAACAGTACTTTTAAATTCATTTAAATTTTTATGTTCTTCCTCTCTCTTCCTCCTTCCTTCCCTCCCTCTCTTCCTCTCAGATTGACATCTGGTCCTGAGAACACACTATTCCATTATGTTGCCTTAGAAACAGTGCAAGGAATTTTCATCACTCCTACACATGAAGAGGTGGCACAACTAGGTGGTTCTGTCCACTCTCAGCTAATAAAGAATTTTCATCAGTGTTGTCTTTCCATTCGTGCCTTTTTTCAACAGACATTGGTAGAAGAGGTAAGTATGTATCAAGGAAGAGAAAATACTTCTTTAAATATATGTATTTTAGAGTAATTTTGGAATTTTTTGTGGTCTGAGAATGAAACATAAGATGAGGCTTTAAGAATTCTTTTTTTTATTATTTTTATTTTTTTATTTTTATTTTTGGTTTTTCGAGGTAGGGTCTCACTGTAGCCCAGGCTGACCTGGAATTCACTGCGGAGTCTCAGGGTGGCCTTGAACTCACGGCAATCCTCCTACCTCTGCCTCCCAAGTGCTGGGATTAAAGGCATCATCACACCCAGCGGCTTTAAGAATTCTATAGGTAAGAGTATAGTTCTAATGCTGAACCACACGTCCAACCCTTCTTCTTATTTGGAATATTTTATCTATGTTATTGTTCATTTATTAAGTGCCCATACCATGCAGAAGCACTACTGCTTTTACAAAATACAAAAATTACCAAGCATAATGCCACATGCCTGTAATTCCTGTACTCAGGAACTAAGGACAAAGAGGCAGTAGGATTACCACAAGCTGGAAGCCAGTCATGCCTGCATGTCAAGTTTCAGGCAATTCAGGGCTACATAATGAGACCTTGTCTCAAAATAATAATAAAAAATCAGGGGTTGAAGAGATGGTTCAGTGGTTTAGGGGCCTGCCTACAATGCCTAACAACCTAAGTTTGATTCCCCAGTACCAATGTAAAGCCAGATACACAAAGTGATACATGTATCTAGAGTTTATTTGCAGTGGCTAGAAGCCCTGGTGCACCAATTCTCTCATTCTCCCTCCCTCCCTCTCTCTCTCAATCTCTCGCACTCTCTTGCTCTCTCTCTCTTTGCAAATAAATTTAAAAAAATATTTTAAAAACAAAAATAAAAAATCAATAGTACTTTGTCTCTGTCCTTTGTTGGGAAGCTTATAATCTATTAATAACACCTAATTTACAGAAAAAGAAAGCATTGCCTGGTAGAGATCATGCAGACTCTTCAACCCCAGCGTCTTCTCTCAGTGCTGTGAAAGAGCATGGTGTGTTGTTTGAATGCTCACCTGAAAACTGGACTGATCCGAAAAAGTCACCACCAGTTTTGACTTACTGGGTAGTAGGGTAAGTGGGAAAAATATTTGACTATAAAGTGAATGTTAAAAGGTGAAAGAAGGGCTGGAGAGATGGCTTAGCTATTAAGGCACTTGCCTGCAAAGCCTAAGGTTCGATTACCCAGTACCCATGTAAGCCAGATGCACAAGGTGGCACATGTGTCTAGAGTTCGTTTACAGTGGCTGAGGCCCTGGTGCATCCCTTCTCTATCTGCCTCTCTCTCATTCTCAAATAAAAATATACATATAATTTTTTTTTTCAAAGAGAAGGAAAAGTAGTAAGGGCAAGCAATATGTGAAAATACAGTCATGGTATTAATCTAGCTAGATATTTTAGCATATTTAGAGTTTCCTTCCCTCTCAAGTCTTTCCTACTTAAAAAAAATAATAAAAAACCTGTTCAGGCCAGGTGTGGTGGCATATGCCTTTAATCTCAGCACTTGGAGGCAGAGGTAGGAGGATCGCTGTGAGTTCAAGGCCAGCCTGACACTACATAGTAAATTCCAGTTCAACCTGGACTAGAGCGAAACCCTACGTTGAAAAAAACAAACCAAAAAAAAAGTGTTCAGTTATATCTCAAATCTCCTAAAATCACTAAAAGAATAATCCCATATTCTTCTCCAATTTGGTTCCCTTCTTCTCTGCTTTCTTTTGTGTGCTCTTTCTCTCCCTCTTTCCTTCTACACTTCCTCTTCTTTCTTTATGTCCTCACTGCACCTACAAGACCCAACTCAGACTTGCTTCTGCCCACCTCTCTGTTTCATTCTTCTATCACTCTCCTCTGTACACTATGGGCCAGCTTCCTCAGCGCCAATCAAAACGTGTTTCTGCTTTTTCTTCTGTATGGGAGTTTCCCCTTTAACTTTTCACTCCCAGATTCTAATAAGTTATCCTTCAAAGAGGATCCATTATCTCCTCCATTATTCTCTCTATATCAGCCATTTTATTATTTTTCTTATTTGATTATTGTCTTTCTACCCTCACCTTTGTAAAATCAGGAATTTTAGCCATCTTGTCCACCACTGGCATCCACAGAAGCACCTGTACATAATAACCACCTGATGGAATATGATGCTCTGGGCTATGGGAGTTAATGCTAGGCAAAATGTAGAGGTGGATAGGTGGGTGAACAGTAATGTAAACCCAAAATTCAGCTATAGTCATTGCTCCCAAGGCCCGCACATCTAATAGAAGATATATAAACTATACATAAACATATAGATGTAGGGACTGGAGGGGTGGCTTTCCAGTTAAGGCCTTTTGCCTGCAAAGCCAAAGGGCCCTCCTTCCCTCCGTCTCTCCCTCTTTCTCTGTCAAATAAATAAATAAATAAAAATAAAATATTAAAAAACATAGATGTATGTAGATAATAGGTATTTATATTAATGCATATATAAGTATATAGGAATTCTGAAGATGAAAAAAAAACAAAGCAGGAATCAAAAAGAAAGACATCAAGGTTCTATTGAATCCTATTTAGAAAATGAATGGGAGGGGGATTGGGGATATAATCAGTAAAGAGCTTGCCTTACAAGCATGAGGACCTGTCTTCAATCCCCAGAACCCACATAAAATGCCTGGCACCTTTGATCTCAGCATAAGTCAAGCAGAGGCAGGAGTATTCTTGACACTTGCTACAGCCAGTCTAGCCTCATTGGTGTGCTCCAAGCCAATGGGAGATGCTCTCAAAAAAAAAAAAAAAAAAACCACTTTGGGCAGTTTTCTGAAGAATGACACATGCACAAGCACATATAAACACACAACATACATTAAAAAAAAAGTAAAAGAAAATATGGCTGCTATCTCCCTTAGATTTAGATTAGTGGATTTTGAATTTACTATTTTTCCAAAACTAAAATAAAATAAATGGGAAGAGGGGTTTCCATGACTTTAATTTCTGAAATGACTGTTCTTTTCTTCTGCAGGAGACTCTTCCTTCATCCCAAACCTCAGGAACTTTATGTCTGCTTTCATGACTCAGTCACAGAAATTGCCATAGAAATGGCATTTAAATTGTTCTTTGGATTAACATTGTAGCTATGTGTTTACACTGCCCAGCAGTACACTCACGGAACATGGAACAGCGTCTGATTGCTGAAGTCAGTACACAGAGACAAGGATTAGGCTTTCTACTGTTTAGTAATGAACATGATCTTAAATACAGAGAGGCAATGCTATTGGATTGATGCACCAATTCATATGCAATATTGAGACTTTAGAAGATATTTGATCAAAATATGAAAAACATGCTGAGTGTGGTGTCACATGCCCTTAACCCTAGCATTCAGTAGGCAGAGGTAGGAGGATTGCCATGAGCTGCAGGCCAGCCTGAGACTATATAGTGAATTCTAGGTCAGCCTGGGCTAGAGTGAAAACCCTACCTCGAAAAACCAAAAAAGAAAGAAAGGAAGGAAGGAAGGGAGGGAGGGAGGGAGGGAGGGAGGGAGGGAGGGAGGGAGGGAGGGCGGGAGGGAGGGAGGGAGGGAGGGAGGGAAGAGTTAGTTAATTTATTGCCATCTTGGCCTACAATGTTGATTTAGTTTGAAATAATGTGAAATGTTCTTTTCTTAAAAAGGCTAATATAGAAAATATATGGGAAAATACCTAACTCATTGTTTATTTTCTCAAAGCTAATATTGATATATGGGGAAGGAAAGATGAAAGGTTTTGTAATTAATTAGTGATATGACATCAGCAAGCCTGTGTACCTCTCTAAGCTCAGAATTTTTATGTATAGATTACTGGGTTTTAAAAGTCCCAATTAAGTAAAATGTGTTACTTGTTTGGTTTCCTTTTGTTTACTGGTCAGAAATTTGTAATGCCCAAGTTATGGTTTCTTTATTAGTTTATTTCAGTAGATACCAAACTGCAGGGGAAGAAAAGGAAGGTAAAAATTAAATGTAATTTGTATTTATTTAATTCTCTTTACTCTTTTAGATAAGATTTATTTCAACTAGGACATATGTTTTTCATTACCTGTAAGTTTTCGTTGTTTTGTTTTTTTCTTGTTGAAGTACATTCAGGCAGACAAACATTTTATACAGCTGATGA
The DNA here is from genome assembly GCF_020740685.1 of Jaculus jaculus. Taxonomy (NCBI): domain Eukaryota; kingdom Metazoa; phylum Chordata; class Mammalia; order Rodentia; family Dipodidae; genus Jaculus; species Jaculus jaculus. Next base: position 74,525,746 of record NC_059113.1, read on the forward strand.
CTTTCAGCAATGCTATGTAAATCTTTCTAAAAAAGCAAATTATGTTTTAAAAACACTGAAAGGTTAACTAAAATATCCTATGATGATTTATTTTATAAATTATTAACTTTTGCCTTTCAAATGTATCATTATGTATTTGGTTTCTCTGGGAGAGCACTTTAATGAATAGTGGTTAACTTGATCTTTAATAGATAAAAAAAAAAAAAGCAAACACTAATTGGATGAGAATTTTCTTTGGCTTTGAGAATTAGATGGATTGAAAGAAAGAGAACTATAGCAGTGACTTCCACAGGCTTAGCTATCTTACACACACACACACACACACACACACACACACACACACTGACTTTATGATATTGGGTAGGACTTAACATGATGGAAGAAAAGTTATACCAGCCCATCCCTATATTTCCCTTGCCTCAAACACAAGCTCTCTGCCTTAAAACTAATTATAAAATGTAGCAGATATACTACTGAGCCATTTGGTGTTACATGAAATACTATTATTTGTCTCTCATCAGTTTAAGAGATTTTCACCTAGGTATTTAAGATGTAAACCACTGCATAACTGTCTCATTCATGATTTCTGGGCCTTAATTTTGACATTCAATTCAGGGAAACAAACTAGTTCTTGAAATATTACAGAAAACAGCTTGAAATATCCTCCCCCTTCAGATAACACTATTCACTATTGAATCAAGTTAAAACATTTAAGACTTTACTGTCTTAGCATTGCCCTGTATGTGAATATATATATATTCACATACACCATATATATAGCCTCCCTCTAGCCCAGGCTGACTTGAATTCACCCTGTGTTCTCAGGGTAGCCTCGAACTCACTGTGATCCTCCTACCTCTTCCTCCAGAGTGCTGGGGTTAAAGACGTGTGCCACCACACCTGGCTTTCTTTTTTAATTTAATTTTTTTTTATTTATTTATTTGACAGAGAAAGGGGGAGGAGGGAGAGAGAGAGAATGGGTGCGCCAGGGCCTCCAGCTACTACAAACAAACTCCAAATGTGTGCACCCCCTTGTGCATCTGGCTAACGTGGGTCCTGGGGAATTGAACCTGGATCCTTCAGCTCTGCAGGCAAACATCTTAACCACTAAATCATCCCTTCAGCCTCCTCCAAAAAAAAACTCATGAGCTATTTTTAACACTGATCACTATTAATGAATGTAGCTGTTGCTTGCCTCATGTTTTCAGACATAACAAACTAATACTCGGGATTTTAGTGCAGGGAACTTTTTTGTTTATTCATTTCACTTAAGTAATTTTGATCTGTTGATGCATTCATGGTATCAAATAATAGGAGCACCACTCAATGGAAATCAAGGCAAAGCAGATAGCTGATCTTAAAGGACCATTTGCTATATTGTTTGTGTGCAACAGAATGCCCATATTGTAGTGCCATTTTCTGTTTAAGAAATAAAACTAAACATCTACTTTTTCATCTCTAAAAGGCCATTGAAGAAAACACTATAAGTAAACTTCACTTTTCCAAATGTGTTCCGATGTGCATCAGAAAGTAGATGAGCCTGTTGGACCATAAAGTGCCTATGCCTCGCTATCACTTTATTAAGTGAAGGAAAGCAACGTGGCAGTGTAGGGACCACGCTTTTCCAGAAACAGTCTTGAGTTGGATCTTGTCCGCATCCAGCTAATAATGTTCCCTTCTATCAAAGACTATCAATGTAAAATGCAATGTTTAACTGGCATTTTTTTAAATCTTATCTATTCAGTTGTCTTTTGGAAATGAAAAACTAGATACTTAGTTTTATTCCTTAAAAATGCAGTGTCACTACAATATGTCCATGCTGTTGCACACGTACAATATAGCAAGTACTTCCAGGCAGTGGTGGCACATGCCTATAATCCCAATATTTGGAAAGCTGAGGTAAAAGGATAGCAAATTCAAAGACTGGCTGGGCTTCATGATAAGGCTCTGTCTCAAAAAGGACAAAAAGATAAAAACATAAAAAGGACTGTCTGATTATCACATGTTTCTTAGCCCCAAAGAATTACATTTTATACTTTCTAGCTCCACTCTACCTTAGCTTATCCTTGTTTTGGAAGGGTTTACTTGTTTTGTTTTGTTTTGTTTTTCCATCATAACAGAAAACTGAACCTAGCAAATTTCTTTTTTGTGCCAAGGGACACAATAATAATGATAATGATAATGATAATGATAATGATAATGATAATGATAATGATAATGATAATGATACATACCTAATTTTGAAATACTTGATTTTTAAATATTTCTAATATTGATGGGGGAAGCTGTAAAGCCTGTTTACTAGGTTTGTCTCCATTGACCATTATCTGTTGTATTTGTTCTCAGTAATGATTGGCACATAACTGTGTTCCATAAGCATGTCAGCTGTGACTTTCACTTGTTATTAAATATCCACTGGTCAAAAATTAAGGGAACCAGTAAAGTCATTCCTGTTATCATACATCATTTTAGAAACAGTTTGAAAAAAAATATTCCTCATTATAGCTTTGAGAAAAGGGTTTACATTTTAGACATTTTAAAATGCATTGTTAAAGCTGGGTATGGTGGCTCATGCCTTTAATCCTAGCACTCAGGAGGCAGAGGTAGAAGGATTGCCATGAGTTCAATGGCCACCCTGAGTCTACATAGTGAATTCCAGGTCAGCCTGAGCTAGAGTGAGACCCTACCTCAAAAAACCAAAAACAAATAAATAAATTAATTAATTAAAATGCATTGTTTAGTGCTATTAAAACTAATCTATACACCAAACTATATGAAATAATGTAATTTTGAAGAATTTTATTTCTATATCTATATAATTAAAGCTATTTTTATACATTGTCAGTAGTTTTAAATAAAAGTATTTGGGAGGTTTGTTTGCAGAGTTGTGTTGCCTCTTCATATGTTCATCCCACAGCATCTTCTGAATTATGTCCCATGCCAAGCCCTATTTTGAATGCTAAAGATACAGCAGTGGACAAAAAGCTAATAATTCCTACCCTATGTACTTTGTACCCCAATAAAAGATACAGACCTGTCACATGAAACAGGGATATGCAAACATATGTCTATTCACCCCAGATTGGGCACTAATGACAGACCAAAGCCTGATTGCACCAAAACCACATTTGGCGACCCAATAAGTTTATTAGGGTTACTTACAGAGCAGGGTGAGGTGTTGCTTACATGCATGGATGACTCTAGAGCTCGCTATAGAGTTGGTAGCTTGCAGGCAGTGGACTGGTCAGAATCTCCCCCAAATAGTTGTTTACCCTTTATATAACCTGAGAGGGTCTTGGGACCTTTGAAGTTTCAGATTTCCCAGATTACTGCCTCCTGAGTCACCTGGGCCTCCCTCCCTCTTCGCTCTAGGAGGAAGTATTTCAATTCAGAACCACTCAGTGTTTCAAGTCAAACTGGCCCTCAGCAGTTGTTACTTCTCCTATAGCTTTGGTGGAGTGGCTGTGTTGAGGCAGGAAGCCAAAGCCAAACTCTGGTGCTGCCTTATAATGGAGTTGCTTGTGTCCTGCCTACAGAACCTTGAGATGCAGCTGCTTACAAAAGTTAAAAAAGACCCCATTGGCTAACCACCTCTCTGCTTCTGTAAACCTGCTTGATGCTAACTAAAGTTTCCTGCTCATGGCTCTAGTCACATAGAAAATTTTAACCCCACCAATGATAGAGGGTCAAAACTGACACTGAACTGTCTATAAAAGACCCCAGAGACAGTAACAGGTACTTAGGCTTTGCAAATTATCCTGACTCCATGACAACATGAATAAATCTCTTTCTCCACTCTGCCTCTGCACTTGCTTTGTAGTAGCATTTTTCTGAAACAGTGTCACCTTTTAAAGTTTCAGCTCTCCCAAACTTGTTGACCTCCAAAGTCTCCTGAGCCTCCCTCTAGGAAGAAATATTTCAGTTCCCAGGAAATTGCTCTACAAGACCACAGACAGAAATACATGAAGTCTGCTGCTAAGAGAGAGAAGTATGAACCTGGAATATGAAACTGGCAAATAGTGTGCCCAGGGAAGCAGTTGCTGATGTGACCTTAGACCTGAAGTAAAGAAATGTAACCATGCTGATTTGTAAAGAGAGATGAGTAAGGCCCCTCACCATGTGTAAGTTTTTGTTGTTTTGTTTGTTTGTTTATTCTGGGTTTTTGAGATAGGGTCTCGCTCTAGCCCAGGCTGACCTGAAATTCACTATGTAGTCTCACAGTGGCCTTGAACTCACAGTAATCCTCCTACCTCTGCCTCCTGAGTGCTGGGATTAAAGGCGTACACCACCATGTCCAGCTAAATGTGATTCTGTTTTTTCACTAGATTAGTGCTAAAACTGTTGGCTTTGCTGCATTACTTTTTACAGATGTAAGGAAGAAAAACATTCTAGTGAGTTATGCTGATGTTATAAGTACACAGGAGCCAGGCGTGATGGTGCACACCTTTAATCCCAACACTCAGAAAGCAGAGGCAGGAGGATTGCTGAGAGTCCAAGGCCACAGTGAGACTACATAGTGAATTCCAGGTCAGCCTAGGCTAGAGCAATACCCTACTTCAAAAAAAGGAGGAGGGGGAGGGGAAGAAAAAGAAAAAGAAATGCATTTCAGCTCTGGCTCCCTGATTGACTGGCCCCAAGTCCCCAACTCCTGGATCCCCTGTACCAAAAGGTGCACACACACAGTGAGTTGGCCAGAGCTTCCTGTTAGTTCCTGGCCTCCCAGTTTCCAGGCCCTGGCACCGCTACTGCTGCCTTGGGGCAGCCTGGACCCTGCATGTGTGCAGCAGAAGCAGGCCTTTTTGCTCTGGCTTCCTGACTGGCCTCTGGATCCCCAACACCTGGGTCCCGTCACAGAGGGTTCATACACAAAAGGAGTTGGCCAGAGCTCCCTGTTATTTCCCTGACCCTGGTACCCCTGCTGCTGGTTTGGGACAGTCTGGTCCCTGTGTGCATGCTGCTGAAGCAGACCTTTTGCTCTGACTTCCTGATTAACTGACACTTGGGTCACCAACTCCCTGTTCCCCTGAGCCAGAGGGTACATAAGCCACTGTGGGAGTTGGCCTTTTGCTCCTGGCTCCTGGTTCCAAAATCCCAGTTCACCTGTGCTGAAAAGTCTGCACAAGTGCAGTGAGTAAACCTAAGCTCCCAGTTCTCCAGGTACCTTTTATGCACTTGCAACCTCCACAATCTGCACATCTACAATTATAACTCCATCCTACTCCAGTACAGTTCACATTTAAAACAGAACACTCACTGAAGATCCTATAAGGAAATACTTGCTTCCTCCTTAATAAAATAAGGACTTTTACCCTGAGATGGGCAGAACATAATGCAAAAAAAAAAAAGAAAGTCAGAAAACAGAGATCTCTACCAAGGAAGCCTCCAATGAAGACAGAGAAAACAACAGAAATTGAATCCCAAAATGACAGCACAACAAGCTATGTGACCCTGATCAAGAGAATTACTGAAATAGAAGAAAATCATCAAAGAAAAACAACAATCACATGAATGAAATTGAGCAGAATCATCTCAAAACACAGCTTTTGTCACTAGAGTTAATTTAATTGAAGAAAACCAGAGAGGCCTTAAAGAGAGAAAAATGAAATGACAGTAGTCAACAAATGGAGGATCTCAATAACCAGCTGGTTAAGCTTAATGAAGACATGATCAAATGCAAAAATGAATTCCAGGAAGCATCCAAAAAAAATCAGACCTTGACTTGAAATCATACCTCAAAACAGAGATGGGCACAATGCAAAAAAAAAATCAAATAGAGCTTTTAAAAACCACTCTAGAATGCAGATAGGGTGGCACATGCCTTTAATCCTAGCCCTCAGGAGGCAGAGATAGGAGAGTCACTGTGAATTCGAGGTCACCCTGAGACTACATAGTAAAGTCTAGGTCAGCCTGGACTAGAGCAAGGCCCTACCTTGAAAAACCAAAATGAGCTGGAAGACAAGACAGAAGAAACTGATTGGGCATCCAAAAACTGCTAAGTTCAAAAACTCATGTGAACAGAATATGATGGAACTATGGGACATCCTAAAACAATGAAACATCTAACTCATGGGTATACCAGTAGGGGAAGAAATTCAGTCCAGAGGCATAGAAAATATTTGACAAAATTATTGAAGAAAATGTCTCAATCTCATAAATGAGAGGCCCATCCAGACACAAGACGATCAAAGAACACCAAACACACAGGATCAAAGAAGAAACTCTGTAAAACACATCTCTGAAAACAAAAAGAGAATGCCAAAAGCAGCAAGAGAGAAACAACTCATTACATACAAAGACAATTCCATCAGAGTTACCTGAGATTTCTCAATGGAAACCCTGAAAGTCAGAAGGGCCTGAAATGGAACACTTCAATGTCTAAAACATTGTGGCTTCCAGGCTAGAGAGATGGCTTAGTGGTTAAGGAGTTTGCCCTGCAAAGTCAAAGGACCCAGGTTCAATTCCCCAGGACCCATGTAAGCCAGATGCACAAGGTGCTGCATGCATCTGGAGCTTATTTCCAGTGGCTGAAAGCCTTCTCCCTCTCTCTTTCCTTCTCTCTCTTTTTTTTTTCTCTCTCTCTCTTAAGATAAACTATGCCTTCCAACCCAAACTACTGTACCCAGCAAAAATAAAAAACCCTTCTAACAGATAATGAAGGGAATGAAAAAAATCAGCTATATATATAAACACAAATCCAAACCTATAGGGAATAATCCACATACAAGAGTCAACCAATCTCAAGAGCCTACAAGAAAAAGACCACAATAACCAAAACTAGAGCAGACTCAAAAAAAAGTATAAAGCCCAAGAAAGCACCAAACCTCATAAAGCACTCCTTCATCGCAGGGATTAAATTGAACCTCACAGTTATAAATTTAAATATTAATGGTCTTAACTCACCCATCAAAAGACACAGGCTAACGTCCGGTCAAGATGGGGACCGCCTAGCAGCACTACAGACAGCAAGGAAAACATAGGCAAGTATTCAAGGGAAATTAGAAATTTTTTGCAAGAGGGAGGGCACAGATTAGGGTAAAAGAGGTAACCACACACCCCCGCGACACACGTCACCACCCCACCCGCCAAACCTGAGGCATCAGGCGTGGCCGGGCGCCCCGGCGCGCCCCACAACCCCCGCGCCCCACAACCCCCGCGCACCCCGCCCCCGTCTCCCCCCGCGCACCCCACCCTCCCTATCCACACACAGCAGGGGCGCCCAGAGCACCCCGTGGCTTCCCATGCCCCGGGCACACAGGCGTGCCCCACGACCCCGCACGCCCGGAGACCCCTGCACCCCACACCCGCACGCCTCAAACCCCCCCCACACGGGTTGCGCCCCCCCCCGCGCGCCCACTCCGCCCCCCCCCATGTGCATCCAGAGCGCCCCGCGGCATCCCGTGCCCCTTCTTACCTCAGGGTGCTCCACGCGACCCGTGATCCCCTCCCCCGCGTGAACCGCCCCCGCCCCCACCCCAGCGAGTACAGAGCACCCATGGCGTCCCGCGTCGAACCGCGCCCCCCCCCCGCACTCCGTGCTCCTAGCCACCCCACTGTGCACCGCACCCCTGCGCGCCCCGCGCCCCCCGCGCCCCCACCCCTACGCACCCCAGGGCATCCAGCACCCCCGAACCCCTTGCGCCCCATGGCGCCCCCTGCCCCCCGCTCCCCGCCCCGGCGCCTCCCACCCCCCTCACTCTGCGTGCCCCTCGTCCCCCCGCCACACACGGCCCACGCGTCCTGAGCGCACCCCTGAGTGCCCAGGCATGCCCCGCGACCCCCGAGCCACACCCTCGCGCACCTCGCACCCCTCCCAGCGCCCCGCCCCCCACCGCACATCTTGAGCCCCAGCATGCCTCAGCATGCCCCAGCCCCGCGCAACCCCCGTGACCACCCTGCGCGCCCCGCTCCCCCCAGCGCATCCAGAGCACCCCATGGCGTCCTGTGGCTTCCCGCATCCCGGTGTAACCCGCGCCACCTCCCGCGTCGCACCCCGTGCCCCCCACACACCCTGAGACCCCCGCACCCCCCACGCGCCTCGTGCCCCTAGCCCCCCATGCACCGCGGCATCCCACGCGTCCCGCGCCTCCCGCACGCTCCCCCACGCCCCCCTGCGCGCCCCGTGCCCCCCCCCGCATGCCCCACACAACCCCTGCGCCCCCCAGGCGCCCCACGCCCGCCCACGCCCTGCACACTCCCCCTGCGCGAACAACCCCCCGCGACCACAGTGGGCCCTTGCCCCCCCAGACTGACCAGACCGCCCCACACCACCCACCCCTCCAGGGCACCCCACCCTGTGCCCCCTGAGCCCTCCTGCCTCCCGCACGCACCACCCTGATTGCCCGGTGCCCCAGCGCGCCCCGTGCCGCCCCGCCGCGTGCCCCACTCGCTCCATACACCCCGTCGCACCCTGCACCCCCCGTCCGCTCACCCACCCACACACCCTCTGCACATCCTGCGTGGCTGTGCTCTGATTGGGCACCCACCAGTCACACCTGCCAGCCTGCTGCACTGAAGTTGAGACCTCCTACCTCGCCCTTGTTCTCTGATCCTGTGAGTAGACCAGCCACGTGGTGCTCGGTTCGCAGGCCTGTGGGGGCCCCCCATGCTGTGAATAGGTGGCTGCCAGATCCCCTGCTGCTGTGCTCACATCACTTGCCGCAGGTCAGCCCCTGCTGTGTCTTGATTCCGTACCCACATCATCTGCCTCTCCACTACAATTGCACGTGCAGCAGGCCCACTCCCACAGCAAGAGCCACACAAGTCCACACTGAGTCACTAGTGCCAGCGCAGATGCCATCCTCTACCTGTACATCGCCATCCATCCCCCACCCCCCTGAGGCGGGAGAGCACAGACTGTTTACAGACCCCAGTGTACCCAGCCAGAGTCTGGGCACCTTCAGGGCTTGCTACCTCAGTCCCCTTTCAAGCTGAAAGGCAGGCAGCTTAGGTGCATTACTGGGTGAGAATTTAGGCAACTTTGGTGCCCCTGTCAGGCTATAGATAGGCGGCTTTGCCAAGAGTTAGCAAAAATCCAGGCTGCTTGCAACTGCCCCAGACTGCTTTGGATTCGCATTAAGCTAGATCACAGGCTGCTCCACCCACCTACCTGCCCATACACTGACATGGGTAGACCACAGCGCAAAAGAAACAACACGAAAAATAAAATGGAAGAAAACCCAGACAGATCACCCAGTCCAACAAGGATCACAACTAACCAAAACATAGAAGAGTGTTTAGGATCAGAACATCAAGTGGAAACAATGAACAATGCAACCCTGACCAAACTACTGCTAGAACTGACAGGAAAGATACAAAGGATAGATAATCGTATGGATGCTACCATCACTAAGCTAGAGCAATATGATAAGACACTGGAAGGAATTGAAAGAGAGCTAAGAGAGTTGAGGGAGAGTGAAAAAAAAGAGGACCTTAAAAATCAGCTGGCCATACTAAATGAAACTATAAAGAAATGCAAGGATGATTTCCAAGAATCATCAAGAAAATCAGAAAATGAGACAAAAAGGGAGCTGGACAAAGCGATGGAAGTGATACATCGGAAAGTAGTAGAAAATGCAAACTTAATTGAACAAGTCCAAAACTCACTAGAGGCTCTCAAGAATAGAGTCAGCGAAGTGGAAGATAGAAATTCTGATTTGGAAGATAGGATGGAAGAAACAGTTCGAGAGTCCAAAAATTTCAGTAAGTTCAAAAGTTCCTGTGAACAGAACATGAGAGAATTGTGGGAAACACTTAAACGTCCTAATATCAGAATCATTGGAATACCAGAAGAAGAAGAATTTCAGACCAAAGGCATGGAGAACCTATTTAACACAATAATTGAAGAAAACTTCCCCTGTCTCTTAAAAGAAAGGCCCATCAAGATTCAAGAAGCAAACAGAACTCCTAACCGACTAGACCAAAGGAGAAACTCCCCAAGACATATTATCATTAAGACTCTAAACATTGACACCAAGGAAAAAAATCCTAAAAGCAGCTAGGGAAAAATAGCACACCAGTTTCAAAGGAAACCCCATCAGAATTACTTCAGACTTCTCAATGGAAACCCTGAAAGCTAGAAGGGCCTGGAATGAAACTCTCCAAATTCTAAGAAACTATGGCTTACAACCCAAACTACACTACCCTGCAAAAGTCTCCCTTATAGTAGATGGTGAAAGGAAAACTTTCCATGACAAAACTCAGCTTTACAATTATATGAACACAAAACCAAACCTACAGAAAGTACTCCAGGAAATTCTCCACAGAGAAGAAACAAATAACCAAACGCAAATGCCTACAAGAAGCAGATCACAGCAACCAAACCCAGAGGACATAGAAGAAAAAAAAAATTAAATTCCATGGAAATGCCAACACACCTCTACCACCACAACATGACAGGGATCAAATCAAATCTCACAGTCATCACCCTAAACATTAATGGCCTTAATTCACCCATCGAGAGACACAGGCTAACAGGGTGGATCAAAAAATTAGACCCCTCAATCTGCTGCCTTCAAGAAACCCACCTTACCACTAAAGACAGAAACCTCCTCAGGGTGAAAGGGTGGAAAACAATATTCCAGGCAAATGGGAATAAGAAACAAGCAGGTGTAGCTATATTAATATCAGATAAAGTTGACTTCAAACCAAAAACAATCAAAAAAGACAAAGAAGGCTACTTCCTACTTATAAAGGGAACAATCCACCAAGAGGATATTACAATCATAAATCTGTATGCACCAAACACAGGGGCACCACAGTTCATAAAACAAAACCTACTTGACAATAAAACAGAAATAACCACCAACACCATCATAGCTGGGGACTTCAACACACCATTATCAGTAATAGACAGATCATCCAAACAGAAGCTCAACAGGGAAGTAAGAGAGCTCAACAAAAACATAGAGCACTTAGACCTAACAGACATCTACAGAACTTTCCATCCCAAATCCACAGACTACACATTCTTCTCAGCAGCCCATGGAACATTCTCCAAAATAGACCATATACTGGGTCACAAAGATACCCTCCACATATTTAGGAAAATTGACATAATTCCCTGCATGATATCAGATCATAATGCTATATTCCTAGAAATCAACAACAAAAAAACCAACAAGAACCCCAACGGCAACTGGAAACTGAATAGCACACTCTTAAACAATAAATGGATAGTGGATGAAATAAAAAATGAAATTGCAAAATTCCTGGAATTGAATGACAATGAGAACACATCATACCAAAACTTATGGGACACAATGAAGGCAGTCCTCAGGGGAAAATTTATAGCACTCAATGCCTTCATAAAAAAGACAGAAAGATCCCAAATCAATAGCCTAACCAACCACCTAAAGGCATTGGAAAAACAAGAAAAATCCAACCCAAAGAGCTCCAGAAGGAAAGAAATAATTAAAATCAGAGCAGAAATTAATGAAATGGAAACCAAGGAAACAATTAAGGCAATTGACAAAACAAAGAGCTGGTTCTTTGAAAAAATAAACAAGATTGACAAACCTCTGGCCAATTTGATCAAGCAAAAAAAGGAGAGACTCCAAATTAACAAAATTCAAAATGAAAAAGGAGAGATCACAACAGACATCAGTGAAATTGGCAGAATCATCAGGACTTATTTCAAAAACCTCTACTCCACAAAACTGGAAAATGTGGGGGAGATGGATAAATTCCTGGATGCATATCATCTACCATAGCTAAACTCAGAGCAGATCAATCACCTCAATGAACCCATCACACTCATGGAGATTGAAAAAGTAATAAAAAACCTCCCAAAAAAGAAGAGTCCAGGACCAGATGGATTCCCAGCCAAATTTTATCAAACCTTCATGGAAGAACTCAAACCAATCTTCCTAAAACTGTGCCACACAATTGAAGAACAGGGAAAGCTACCCAACTACTTATATGAAGCTAGTATCACCCTAATCCCAAACCAGGCAGAGAGGCCACAAGAAAAGAAAACTATCAGCCTATTTCCCTAATGAACATAGACGCAAAGATCCTCAACAAAATACTCACAAACTAAATCCAACAACACATCAAAAGCATTATCCACCTTGACCAAGTGGGATTTATCCCAGGAACACAAGGGTGGTTCAACATACGAAAATCTGTCAATGTAATACACCATATAAACAAGCTTAAACATAAAAATCACATGATCATTTCGATAGATGCAGAAAAGGCCTTTGACAAGATACAACATCACTTCATGATCAAAACATTGGAGAGAATCGGCATGACAGGTTCACATCTTACCATAATAAAGGCAATATACAAAGCTCCAAAGGCCCAAATAATATTTAATGGAGAGAGACTGGATGAATTCCCATTGAGATCAGGAACAAGACAGGGATGTCCTCTCTCACCTCTGCTTTTCATTATAGTTCTGGAAGTCCTAGCCCAAGCAATAGGGCAGGAGAAGGAAATAAAAGGGATACAATTTGGAAAGGAAGAAGTTAAGTTAGCTCTATCCGCTGATGACATGATTGTATATGTAAGAGACCCGAGAGACTCCATCCCAAAACTCCTGAAGGTGATTAACTCCTATAGCAAAGTAGCAGGATACAAAATCAATGCACAAAAATTGGTAGCATTTCTGTATGCAAATGACAAAGACACAGAAAAAGAAATAAAGGACATAGTCCCATTTTCAATAGCAACAAAAAAAATAAAATACCTTGGAATAATGTTAACCAAGGAAGTAAAAGATCTATACAATGAAAAAATAAAAACTCTCAAAAAAGAAATTGAGGAGGACTTGAAAAGATGGAAAGACCTCCCATGCTCCTGGATAGGCAGAATTAACATTGTGAAGATGACAATCCTACCAAAGGCAATATATAGATTTAACGCAATGCCAATTAAAATCCCTACAGTGTTCTTCACAGAGATAGAAAAAATGATCTCAAATTTCATATGGAAAGGCAGAAGGCCTCGCATATCCAAACATATCCTCAGCAAAAGAAACACCTCTGGTGGCATCACCATACCCGATATAAAGCTATATTACAAAGCCATAGTAATAAAAACAGCATGGTACTGGCATAAAATCAGGAGTATATACCAATGGAATAGACTTGAGGACCCGGATTTTGGTTCAAGCAACTATAGCTACTTGATATTCGACAAAGGCCCAAACAATATAGACTGGAAAAAAGATAGCATCTTCAACAAATAGTGCTGGACAAACTGGATAACCACATGCAGGAAACTAAAACTTGATCCACACATTTCACCATGCACAACACTCAAATCCAAATGGATCAAAGACCTCAACATAAGACCAGAAACTCGAAAATTACTGGAAGAAAATTTAGGAAGTACTTTCCATGATATAGGAATGGAAAAAGACTTCCTGAATAAAACCCCAGTGGCTCAAGTTCTTAAACAGTCACTCAACCATTGGGATCATATGAAGCTGAAGAGTTTCTTTACAGACAAGCATACAATAAGCAAAGCCAATAGAATACCCACAGAATGGGAGAAAATATTTGCAGGTTATCCAACTGATAGAGGCCTTATCTCTAGAATTTACAAAGAACTCAAAAGTCTAAACAATAAGAAGACAAATACCCCACTCACAAAATGGGGTACAGAGTTAAACAGGCAATTCACAGAGGAAGAGATACAAATGGCAAACACACACCTAAGAAAATGTTCATCATCCCTAATCATCAGAGAAAAGCAAATTAAAACAACTATGAGATTCCACCTTACCCCAATAAGGATAGCCAACATCAAAAGGTCAAATGAAAATAAATGCTGGCGAGGATGTGGAGAAGCAGGGACACTCATTCACTGTTGGTGGGAATGCAGGATGGTACAACCACTTTGGAAAGCAATATGGAGACTCCTGAAAAAGGTGGCTATAGAAATACCAACAGACCCAGTTATACCATTACTGGGCATCTACCCTAAAACCTTCAAACCAAAAGCCAGAGAGATTTGCTCAACCATGTTTGTAGCAGCTCAATTCGTAATAGCTAAAAGCTGGAATCAACCCAGATGTCCATCATTAGAAGAATGGATAACAAAGATGTGGTATATCTACACAATGGAATTCTATACAGCAGTAAGAAAAAACGACATAAAGAAATTTGAGGAAAAATGGTTGAACCTGGAACAGATCATTCTCAGCGAACTTACCCAATCACAGAGAAAAAATCGACACATAGTCTCACTCATCTGCAACACCTAACCTGAATCTGCCCAAGATGCCTTACATACCCAGCAAGCACCTCATGGACTAGACACTAAGATGGATGGGAGGGCGGGGAGGGAATCAAAGGGTGGAAAACAGTAATCCGGACATAAATGGCAATGGTACCATAAAATTCTACTTCCTAAAAGACAGACCAAATGGCTGAACCTTCACTAGACCCTTACAGGAAACACCTGAACTACAAGACACTGGAGAGGGTAGGATCAAAACTGACCTAAATCTTCTACATCTTCCCTCCCTCCCTCTCCCCCTCTCCCCTCTATCTCTCTCCTCTCTAACTCTTGTATATTAGTTATGTTTTTCCTCAATTTCTTAGTGGACACTGACCTGTAACCACCAGTTCCAGCTTGGGCCTACCATCCACAATGAGCTTTTGATCAGAGAAACCTACAAGGTTTCCCAAAACAATGACAGACTTCTGTCAGAGTACTTGATGACCCACCAAAGGCCAGTAGTAAGACCCTATTGCTGAAGACCCCATACACAGCTGACGTGTAAAATGGAATGACATGGCTGGAAGCCAGGAGAGAGTCAGTCCCCAGATAGTCAGCGTGTCTAGTGCCAGAAGGCGCTACATAGGCGACTGGGGGAAATGACCAAGAGCTGTCCAAGCAACACATTGTTTAACCTAATTAGCAACAAATAACCGGATGTGATGCCCACACAAGCGCAATAGTGGTACACAGCCATGGTGAGGAATCAATTGCTCTTGATTTGGCTAACTGATCCACTCAGTGGTACTAGACCCATAGCTGGAGCTGGGAAACAAATCAGAACCATACCCAAACACAAGCCCACTCTTCAATATCAAGCTACCATCAATCACAGGGTATAAGAGGGCCTAAATCTACCATACTGTCTATCAAAAAAGTAAGTCTTATCTCAATTTTCCGGGTGCTAACTTACTCTCCGTTGGAGAATCTGCTTCTCTTTTCCAGATAGATGCAGATCCTAAGAAGAGAGCTGCCCCAACATACCTCAAAAGGGGCCCAACTGAAACTAAGGACAACTAGTGAAATAAGCAAGGGTGATGTTTTCCTGTGAACCGGATACCAGCACAAAGGGGAAGGAGATCAACGCAGAGAAAAATCAACTCCTACCAAAGCAGAGAGCCAGAGCCTCAGAGGCCCCCAACACCTCAGCACTGAAGCAGACCAAAAATGAACCCAACATGGCTCAGGGAAATTTTGCGGAAGAGGGGGCGGAAAGAATGTCAGAGTCACATGTTGGGTCATGATTTGCAGAGACATTTATCATACCAATAACTGGGGGCTAACTCCACAATGCACGACCCATTTTCATTAACAAGGAGGGTCTAATGGGAAGGGGTAGATCACAGATGAGCCTAAATAATGCTACCAAACTGCCTGTATTTACTGAAAAGCAAACTAATAAATTAAATTTTAAAAAAAAATTAAAAAAGACACAGGCTATCAGGATGGATCAAAAAACTGGACCCTTCTATCTGCTGTCTTCAAGAAACCCACATCACCACTAAATGCCTCCTCAGTGTGAAAGGATGGAAAATGAGGTTCCAAGCAAATGGAAACAAGGAACAAGCAGTTGTTGCTATATTAATATCTGATAAAATAACTTTCAAACTGAAAGTAATCAAAAAGGACAAAGAAGGCCACTTCTTACTCATCAAGGGAATGATCCAACATAAGGACATCACAATTATAAATCTGTATCCACCAAACACAGGTGCACCATAGTTTATAAAACAAAACTTACTTGACAACAAAACAAATTAACCCCCAAGCCATCATAGCCAAATTGACCCTATTTGCAGATGATGTGATGCAATAAATGTGACCTGAAAGTCTCACCACAAAACTTCTAAAGATGATTAATTCCTTCAGCCATGTGGCAGGATACAAAAATCAACACACAAAAACAGCCTTAGCCAGGAGTGGCAGTACATGCCTTTAATCCCAGCACTCGGGAGGCAGAGGTAGGAGGACTGCAATGAGTTTGAGGCCACCCTGAGAATACAGAGTGTAACCATGTTTATAGCTTCTCAATTCATAATAGCTAAGAACTGGAATTGACCCAGTTACCCCATCACTGGATGAATGGATAATGATGTTGTGGTACATAAACACAATGGAATTCTACTCAGCAGTAAAAAAAGAAAATGATACAATGAAATTTATAGGAAAAATGGATGAACTTAGAGCAGATCATACTCAGTAAACACACACAACCACAGAAAGACAAATGCTGCATGTTCTCATTCATCTGGGGTTCCTAACCTGGATCAGCTTGAGTTGCTGGCATACCTGATAAGCAATTTGAGGCCCAGATAATGGGGATGGAAAGGCTTGAGGGAGGGGAAGGGTAGTATAGGGTGAAATAAACTCAAAATGGACTGGTACCATAGAAACCTTTCTCCTTGAATGTAGACTAAGAGATTTAATCCTCAACAGGTGTATATAGGGATCATCTGAAAAGAAGGGGACCTGAAGAGGGTGTGATGATGCCTAACCTTAAAAAAAAATTGGCTCTGACCTGTAACTCCCAGTACCAGAAATTGTTGCTACCCACATTGAGCTGTTGATCAGAGATCTACGAAGTCACTAGAACAGGACAGCCTTCTGTCAAAGCACTTGATTACTTGAGGTAAAAGGCTAGACCCTATTGCTGAAGATACCATGTGCTACTGATATAGAACATGGAGAGGACCTGGCTGGAATCCAGAAGAGAGCCAGTACCCAGACAGCCCGTTTAGTGCTGGAAAGTGCTACATGAGCTGCTAGGAGAAAGTGGCTAACAATGTTGTGAGGAAGCAGTGGTCTAAGCTACTCGGAAGCAACCAGCCTGACAAGAAGTATCCACCAATGCCATGGTGGCACACAGCCTTGGTGGGTAACCAATGGCTTTCTGATTTGCTAAGAGATCCCATCAGTGGAACTGCAAACCAGGTCAGAATCCTACAAACACAAAGATTATCCTCTCCAATGTCAAGCTCCCACTAGTCTTTGGCTAAAAGAGGGGCTACATCCATCATGATCTCCCTAAATTAATAATGCTTACCCAATTTGACCTCTGCTGACTTCACTTTCCATTGGAGAATCTGTTTTTCTTTTTCAGAAGATAATGAGACCCAAGGAAATAAACCACCTCTCACATTTCAGCCAAGGCCCAGATGAAACCATACAGGAATTGGGGGAAAGAGCAAGAGTGCTACTTCCATGGTGAGCCTGATAATCAGCACTAGGGTAAATGAGGCAGATGCTGAGGATACTCAACACATACCAAAGTAGAAATCCAGAGGCTCCTAAGAGCTCATCACTGAAGTAGACTTAAACTCACACCCCCAAGGCTCAGAGAATGTTGCAGAACAGGGGGTATAAAGATTGTAAGAACCACAAGTTGGGATGTCATACCCAGATACTTCCATATCTGACTGTTGCTCCACAACCCCATGGGGAATACCAGCAACCCCACTGAGGAGGACTACAGTGGAAGGGGGGCAGGGAGGAGGGAAAAGATAGTACCAACACATGATGCATCCATACAAAGTAAAGTATGTTCTTAATTTAAAAATATACCTCATTTCAATCTGGAGAGATTGCTTAATGGTTAAAGGCACTTCCTTGCAAAGCCTGAAGGCCCAAGTTCAATTCCCTAGTACCCACATAAAGCCAAATGCAAAAAGCGGTGCATATATCTGCAGTTAATTTGAAGCAGCAAAAGGCCCTGGCACACCCATTCTTATATTCATAGTCTCTCTTTCAAAATAAAATATTCTGTGCTGGGGAGATAGCCCAGCAGTTAAAGGCACTTGCTTCTAAAGCCTGTCAGCCCAGGTTTGGCCAAAGTTCAAATCCCCAGTACCCACATAAAGGCAGATCCACAACATGGTACATGCATCTAGAATGTGTTTGCAGTGGCAAGAGGCCCTAGTACAACCATTCATTCTTATTCTCACTCTTTCTCTTTCCCTCCCTCCTTTTCTCTCCCTCTCTCTATCTCCTAAAACAAAAGAAAGAAAAAAACACACTTCTGCATAGGCACTTTCACTTGTGTCTTCCTTGTTTGGATGGACATATAAAAATGAGTTTACTATCAAAAGGAATATGCTGTAATGCCAACTGTCAAGTCAAATGTGAGGTACAGTAAGGAAGAAAAATGCCTTGGAGAAGTAGGGCATGGTGGCATACCATATGCCTTTAATCCCAACTCTTGGGAAGCAGAGGTTGGAGGATCACTGTGAGTTCAAGGCCATCCTGAGACTACATAGTGAATTCCAGGTCAGCCTGGGCTAGAGTGAGACCCTATCTCAAAAACCAGAAAATAAACTATTATCCTGAGAAGCAGCAGAACATTTCTGTTTCTGTCTCCAGGGGTACTTAGGTCCCCTGTGACCAGAGATGGATTTTTACTTTAAAAAGGACAAGCTTAATTGGAGTCTGACTCAACTAATATCTCCCCTAGTTTCCCTTGTGTGATTTTTAATGCTTTGCACACCTAAAAGAAACCTAAACCCCTTCATTTTACATATTTTTACAAATAAAAAGGTGTTCATTTCTGGAAATTGCTAAAGACTTCACAAAGATTTTCAGTTCAGTGCAGTGAGAAGACTAAATTATTTTAAAGTCTGGGAATAAAAATTAATGCAAGTACTTCAGAGTCATTTGACAGCAACAGGTGACATGGAGGAAGAACTCAGCTGAGTAGGAAGCAGCTCCAAATGGATGGCAGCGTGGAACTTGGCAGCTAGCTCCATGTACAGTAACCAAAATACTATCAAGATTCCTGGTATGGAATCCTTGGCTATATGTGGCTCTTTTACTATGGACATTTTTAGTAAGAATATAGCACTATTTAAAATAGTAATGAAAAATTAGGACATAAAGTTCAAAAAAGCCAAAACTCCATCCATCTCAAAATAAATGTTTTTCGAAGTTCTCTATAAGTTGTACAGTTAGAAATAAGGCCGATTTTCTTCTAAAAACACCAAACAAGCATTACAAAGCAACTAGAAATACATATGTGCTACCACAGAGGGATCATCAGGTTATAATTTAAAATTTTAAAGTCCAATATAAGAAAAGTAACCAACATTTTGTACAGGTTAAATGTATACCTGCAGAACCTGCTAGAAGAGGTCATTTGGATTTGATACTAACTTCCAGGTGAGTTCTCAAAATGTGGTGTGAAGGACCATTTCCTATCATTGAGACTCTTTCAGAAACTGATGTTGAGACTTGTCTTTTTCACTTTTACTCTGTCTTGATGACACAGTGTAGTTTTCTCGTTAAGTGTATAACATTGCAAAAGTGGGGGAAAAGCTGTAATGTTTAACTGCTTTTGTTAAGTCAGGTATTGAATTTCTAAGAGGTGCAGGGGTCACTTAGAGAACTAAAGTACATTCTATAAATCCCACATGGTTGGTTAACGTTCTGTTCAAATTTCAGCTGATGAATTTGTTACATGGAGGAAAACTTAAAAAGACCCTCCTACAAACTCACCTCTCAAAACGCGCCTATCCATGCGCGCTAATCCAACCAAGCACAAAGTCCTACACTGCGCATGTGCGTCTGCGGCCACGTGTTGGGCATCACGTGTCAGGCGGCTAGCTGCAGGAGGCCGTTAGAGGCGCCTGCGCAGCTCCTAGGCTCTCCCAGCGTGCTTAGCGCCACCTTCCCGCCAGCGTTGCTGAAGTAGTTCTCTGCCTCACGTCGTCATCGTAGTCGTTGTACACGTCGTCGTAGCTTCAGCCTTGGTTTTGAACGGCCGCCCGTGTTTCCCAGAGTCTGCCGTCATGCATTCTGATCCTCCCAGAAAGCCCGGGAAGAAGGCGGACAAGAGGCTGTTTGACCCCGTGTCATTCGGGAAGGACCTGCTGGCGGGCGGCATCGCGGCCGCCGTGTCCAAGACTGCGGTGGCGCCCATCGAGCGGGTGAAGCTGCTGCTGCAGGTGCAGGCCTCGTCCAAGCAGATCCGCCCCGAGGCGCGCTACAAGGGCATGCTGGACTGCCTGGTGCGGATTCCCCGCGAGCAGGGTGCGTACGCGGCCGGGGCCTCCACAGAAGGGACCACGGGTGGGCGTGCAGCTGGGCAGGGCCGTCCGTGGCGGTTAGCAGCCTGAAAACTGACCTGCTGTCTGTCCTCCCCTGCTGGTGGTGTCAGCGTGGTTTACACCTTTACCCCTGTGTCCCCCCACACAAGGAAGCTGACTTCCAGCGTCCACAGACCCTCTGTTGGAAGCTAACTGTTGCTTAAATATCTAGTAGATGAGGAGTAATATTTTTATTTGAGACAGATGGAAAGTATGTGTGTTATTGGCATGCCAGGGCCCTGCCACTGCAAACAAATTCCCTATGCATACTCCACTTTGTGCATCTGATTTACGTGGGCACCGGGGAATTGAACCTAGGCTAGCAGTCTTTGCAAAGAAGCAAGTGCTTTTGACCGCCAAGCCATATTTCCAGTCCCCTAGAAGTAATATTTTTGTTTGTTTGAGGTTTTTTGTTTGTTTGTTTGGTTGGTTGGTTGGGTTTTTGTTGTTGTTGTTGTTTTTGTTTGTTTTGTTTACTGAAGAGGGTCTTACACTCAGATTAAAGGCGTGCACTACCACCCCCAGCAGTAGTAATATTTTTAAACTGTATTGTTGGGCTCAGGGATGGCTCAGTGGTTTAAGAACGTTTTCTTGGGCTGGAGAGATGGCTTAGCGGTTAAGCGCTTGCCTGTGAAGCCTAAGGACCCCGGTTCGAGGCTCAGTTCCCCAGGTCCCACGTTAGCCAGATGCACAAGGGGGCGCACACGTCTGGAATTCGTTTGCAGAGGCTGGAAGCCCTGGCGCGCCCATTCTCTCTCTCTCCCTCTGTCTTTCTCTCTGTGTCTGTCACTTCCAAAATAAATAAATAAAAATTTAAAAAAAAAAAAAGAACGTTTTCTTCCAAAGCCTACTGGCCCAGGTTTATTCCCCAATAGCAGAAAGAGACCACACTCATTCTTTCTTTCTCTCTCTTTCTTCCTTCCTGTCTTTCTCTTTCTCTCAAATAAACATATTTTTCAAAAACTATGTTATGCAAAAAAGCCTGACCAAAATGCAAAACTTAAGTACACTACAGTATTACTGGATTCTTTTTTGCTGCAGCAACAGCAGTCCCTGTATTTAAATGTTGATTTTTTATTCATCATGGCATTTTTTTCTTTAATACTGAAATTATTTGAAAAATAAATATGAGGACTGGGGAGATGACTCAATGGTTTAAAGACCCTTGCCAAAGGTACAGGCCAGGTTCAATTCCCTACTGCCCACATAAAAGCACAAAGTGTCAGATGTATCTAGAATTTGACCAGAGCAAAGAAAATTTTGCAAGACAAAAATTTTTTTAAAATTCATTTTTAAAAAGATGAAAATGGCCTGGTGTGGTGGCGCACGCCTTTAATCCCAGCACTTGGGAGGCAGAGGTAGGAGGATCACTGTGAGTTCAAGGCCACCCTGAGACTCCATAGTGAATTCCAGGTCAGCCTGGGCTAGAATGAGACCCTACCTTGAAAAACCAAAACAAAAAAAAAAAAGATGAAAATGACTTGTTAACTGCTGCTGAAAAATGATTCCTAAGTTAACTGATGAAATAAGCTTATCAGAAAGCTTGTGTCGGGCTGGAGAGATGGCTTAGCAGTGAAACGCTTGCCTGTGAAGCCTGAGGACCCCGGTTGAAGGCTCGATTCTCCAGGACCCACGTTAGCCAGATGCACAAGGGGGTGCATGCGTCTGGAGTTCGGTTTGCAGTGGCTGGAGGCCCTGGCGCGCCCATTCTCTCTCTCTCTGTCACTCTCAAATAAGTAAAAATAAACAAAAAATTTAAAAAAAAAAAAGAAAGCTTGTGCCATATTTGAGATCCATAGAAAAATCTGTATGAAGTTAGGAAAGAAAATAGACTTACTTATACTGTTTATTGTACATTCAGAACAAGAAATGAAGTGTTTTCAACTCCAGGCAGCTCAGTAGGGTCATCTCAAAATATTTTTTTTTGAAAGTTTGGGAAAGGGGATGCTGGAGAGATGGCTCAGCAGTTAAAGGCACTTTCTTGTAAAGCTTGCCAGACTGGATTCTATTCCCCAGTATACACATACACTGGCACATGTGACACATAGCAGGAGGCCATGATGCACCCGTATTCATTCATTCATGTTCATTTTCTCTCCCAAATAAAGTTAAAGTATACTGTCTCAAGCCAAGTATGGTGGCATTTGAGCCAAAAATGTGTTAACCAGTTTAGGCAACATATCAAGACACCTCATTATAAAAAATAAAATGGAGCTGGAGAGATGGCTCAGCAGTTAAGTTGCTTGCCTACAAGGCCTAATGACTGCAGTTTGATTCCCCAGTATCCACATAAAGCCAGATGCACAAAGTGACACATTCATCTAAAGTTTGTTTGCAGTGGCTAAATGCCCTAGCATGTGTTTTCTCTCTCCCTCCCTCCCTCTTTCCCTCTATCCTCCTTTCTTCTCTCTCTGCTTGAAAATAAATAAATATTTTTTAAAAATAAAATGGAGGAAAAAAAACAGGGAGCATTTTCTTCCTAGGGATGTGGTACAGCTCAAGGTAAAATCTTAATGCAAGCCTAAACTGCATTTAGAATGCTCTTCTGGAGGCTGGGGCAGGAGAATCTGCCTGGACTGCATTTAGAGGCCTTACTAGAAAAAGGATCGTTGTCCATGTGGTGAGCTAAGCTCAGATACCTCCCCCTTCCTGCTCATTTTACCAAAGTAAGTTTTCCCATTTCCCTCAATGTTGAGCCCATCTCTCCTTGGTCTATCATTATTCTAAGACTCAGAGAAGAATGAGCTTCTTGATTGTTAATGTGTGTGCTTTAAGCATTCAGGTAAAGTATTCTGCTCAGATTGTGCTTACCAGTGCTAATATATCTTTTATCTTAAAAGTTTGGGAGTTGTTTTGGAATATTAAAACCAAATGTCCAAAATGCAGGCCTTCGAATAAGATTCTTGTAACTTAATTTTAAGTGCTGTTCTGGTCCCTGTTTTCACCTTCCAAGACACAACGATCTTGTTATTATCTAGTCTTTTATATAGTCATTGTTAAGAATACATTGTACTATAGCCTATGCTAAAGGATCAGTAATTCACAACATGGAGAATATTGCCATCTAGAGGCATTTTTAAAACATGTTGGGGGAATTTTATTTGTGTGTTGAATACAGTGAAATATAATTTCAAATTGTAATGAAATTAAGTATAAGGGTCAGGAATGTTATATGTCATGCTCCTATTCACAGGTCAGTTCTACCTCATTACATCCTAAAAACCTCATGAATCTTGTCTTTTTTTGGTTTATTTATTTATTTTGGTTTTTCAAGGTAGGGTCTCACTCTAGCCTAGGCTGACCTGGAATTCACTATGGAGTCTCAGGGTGACCTCAAACTTATGACAATCCTCCTACCTCTGCCTCCCGAGTGCTGGGATTAAAGGTGTGTGCCACCACGCCCGGCTTCATTTATTTATTTTTTGAGACATGGTGTCATGTAGCCAAGGCTAGCCACAAGTTCACCTTGCAGCTGAAGCTATCTTTGAACTCATGATCTTACTAGCCCCATCTCCTGGATACTCTCATGACAAGTTTGTGCTACAACACCTGATCCAAATCATATCTGTGATTTATCTCACTTGAGTCTTTAATGTCACAAATTCTATTTATGATTCTCTAAGCCTAACACCTAGCTCAAATTTAGTTGTAAACATAAACTGTCTGGGCTATAACTACAGTGATTCCAATATAATTCAGAATTTTACAAAGAGTTGCTCATCCGGAAAATTCATGTAACTATTCTGTATTTAATATTTGGTCTCTCTATATGATATGTATTTTAACTGTTGGACTGAAGGTAGTTGTATATTTGTATATATGCAAAATGTTTATTAAATAAGCCCTTTTTTCAAAACATCAGTGTATAGCTTAATAACCATAGATTCATTATAAGTACAGACAAACATATGACTTATGTGTAGGTCATAGTAATGGCTTTCCAATTTTTAAAATACCTCAAATTAAATAATTAATATAAATAATATGATTGGGCTGGAAAGATGACTTAGCCATTAAAAGCACTTGCTTGCAATGGCTGCTGGCCCAGGTTCGATTCCTCGGGACCCTCATAAAGCCAGATGCACACAGAGGTCTATCATCTAGAGTTTATTTACAGCTGCAAAAAGTTCTGGATTACCCATACTCACTCTTTCTTTGTCTTGTCTCACAAATAAATAAATAATATAATTTAATTTATAGGGTGGGGGAGATGGCTTAGTGGTTAAGGTGCTTGCCTAACGACCCGAATTTGATTCCTCAGTACCCACATAAAGCCAGATATATGCATCTAGAATTTGTTTGCAGTAGCTGGAGGCCCTAGCACCCCCATCCTATCCCTCGGTCTCTCTTTCCCCCTGCCTTGATTGCAAATAAATAAAAATAGGGCTGGAGAGATGGTTTCACAGTTAAAGCACATGCCTGCAAAGCCTAAGGACCCAGGTTCAAGTCCTCAGAACCCAGATGCACATGGTGACAAATGCATATGAAGTTTGTCTGCAGTGGCCAGAGGTCCTGATGCACCCATTCTCTCCCCTATTTAATAATTTTAATTTTTTTAAAAAAAAAATGAAAATAGGGCTGGGAGATAGCTTAGCAGTTAAGGTACTTGAGTGAGAAGCCTAAGGACCCATGTTCTACTCTCCAGATCCCACACAGGCCAGACATGCAAGGTCATAAATGTGCACAAGGTGGCACATGGTTCTGGAGTTTGATTGCAGTAGCTGGAGGCCTTGGCATACCAAGTCTGTCTCTTTCTCTTTCTCTCTTTTACTCATAAAAAAATTTTAGGCCAGGCGTGGTGGCGCACGCCTTTAATCCCAGCACTCGGGAGGCAGAGGTAGGAGGATCGCTGTGAGTTCAAGGCCACCCTGAGACTACAGAGTTAATTCCAGGTCAGCCTGGACCAGAGTGAGACCCTACCTCGAAAAAAAAAAATTAAATAATATAATTAATAAAATACAAACAATAATAATAATGAATTCCTTTAATTTTTATTTTTATATGAAAGTTGGAGACATTATATGATTTTTTTTGGTTCTTTGAGGTAGGGTCTCACTCTAGCCCAGGCTGACCTGGAACTCACTATGCAGTCTCAGATTAGCTTTAAACTCATGGTAGTCCTCCTACTTCTGCCTCTACACGTGCACATGTGCACACACACACACACACGCGCACGCATACATGGGCACACTTGTGCCATGGGGTGAATGTAGAGGTTGGGACAACCTTGGAATGTTGGCCCTCTCCTTACATCTTACTTGAGATGGGTTCTTTCTTATTATTTGCTGTTGGGAAGGATAGACTACCTGAATTCTCCTGACTCCCCTCCCATGGCCATGGGCACATGTGCATGTGTCATTTTATGTCTGGCTTTACATGGGTGGTAGGAATCCAAATTCTGGCAGGATTAAAGTGCAAGTGCCTTTAACCGTGGCGTCCCAGCTCCAACATTTCAAATATGCATGCATGTATAAATAAATTTTAATTAAAATGATTGTTTCAGCCGGGCGTGGTGGCGCACATCTTTAATCCCAGCACACTCGGGAGGCAGAGATAGGAGGATCACTGTGAGTTCGAGGCCACCCTGAGACTACATAATGAATTCCAGGTCAGCCTGAGCTACAGTGAAACCTACTTCTGAAAACCAAGAAATAAAAATAAATAAATAAGAATAGAAGAGGAGCCTTTAATCCCAGCACTCGGGAGGCAGAGGTAGGAGGATTGCCATGGGTTCAAGGCTACCCTGAGACTCCATAGTGAATTCCACGTCAGCCTGGGCTACAGTGAAACCCTACCTCAAAAAAAATTTTTTTAAAAATAAATAACTAAAATAAAATGATTGTTTCGTTAGTTTTAAGTACAACCATTAAAAGATATAGCTTCATTTCTAAGAGCATATAAGAACTTATTAGTCTTTTAGGAGTTACTGAGCCAACTATAAGCCAACTTTGATCTGAACTAAAACAATTTTTCTAAAGGATAGAATAGAGAATATTTTTAATGTTGTAAAGTTTATCTTCATGGACACTATTTTGGGGTATGTTTTATTTATGTACCTAAGTATATAAATAAATAATCAACAAAATAAATCTTGGTGATATTTAATTACTAATTGGAACTAATACCTATGCTTGGGCCAGGTATAAGTTACATATTACAGAAAAGTGGCAGTCTTTAAAAAAAAAAGTGGGCCCAGACTGGCTGTGAACTTAGGATACTTCATATCTCTGCTGCCTAAGCCATGAAATTATAGATAAGCACTACCATCCCCCTCACGCCCATTTCTTTATACATATTAGGACACTATCCATTTATTCTTTACAAGGAAAGAATCAAAACACTTGGCAGTTGTATCACTTCTTTTTGCCCTTGTTTTATTGTAACCAAAAAATACTTCCTGAAATCAAGAATATATTTTTATGTAGAGGTAGTAAAAATTTAATAGCTCTAGTTCTAGAGTCTGATAGACATGGAATCAAACACTAGCCTTTCCCTTATCTTGTAACCTTCTACCTAATATAGTAGTTGTGAGGATTAAAGAGTAATGAATGTCAAAAAAACAACTGTGAGTGTTTAATCAGAATGTATGCATCCCTCAATTTATTTTGTTAGTATATTTGTAATAACCTTGCATTACACAGATCTGAGTATATGTATAGTATATGTGTGGTTTGGTGTTTATGATGGATGGTTTATGCACATATGTATGCAGATGCACATGTTCCAAGTGTGTACAAGCATATGCCAGAAAACAATGTCAGCTGTCCTTCTCTTACTCCTCATTCATGTATTATTTTCCTTGTAACAGGGTCTCTCCCTCAGCCTAGATCTGCTATCTGTCCACAAGTCCCAGTTATTCCCTAGTCTCTCCCACTGCACGTATGCATGCACACATGTGCAAGTACACACACACACACACACACACGAACTAAGGTTATAGCCATGTGTGGCCATGACCAACCTGGCTTTTGCTTTTTAACATGGGTTCTGGGGAGTTAAATTTGGCACTCTGTAGCCAGAGTCCCTTATGCTGAAGCAGCAAATGCTCTTAACAGCTAAACCATCTCTCTAGCCCACATTACACAAATTTTTGTATAATCTTCCTGAGGGAAACTGTGTAGTGCATAGTAAAGTATATCTGAATTAAAGCCATGAAACATGATCCCCAGGAATATTTATCAAGAAAAAGCATCCAGAAACTCACCTTGGGTTTCCTGCTTTACACTTTCATGAGGGACGTTAGAGTTTCTTACAGCTCATTATGCTTGAGAGAAGCAAAAAATAATATAAAACATTTGAATTATTATCTTGGATAAAGAAGTTGAAACATGGACTTTTTATTTATTTGAGGAGGGAGGGAAAGACAGAGAGAGAATGGGTGCTCCAGGGTCTCCAGCTGCTGCAAATGAAATCCAGACACATGTACCATCTGGCTTATGTGGGTCCTGGGGAATGGAATCGAACCTGAGTCCTTTGGCTTTGCAGGCAAGCATCTATGGAATAGAGTAGACTTCACAGGCAAATACTTTTAACCGCTAAGCCATCTCTTCAGCCCAAGATTTTCATCTATTTATTTATTCTGGGGGGAGAGAGAATTGGTATGCCAGGGCCTCAGCCACTGAAGTCAAACTCCAGACACTTGTGCCACCTAGTGGGCATGTATGACCTTGCACTTGCCTCAGCTTTGTGCATCTGGCTTATGTGGGATCCAGAGAGTCGAACATGGTTCCTTAGGCATTGCCAGCAAGCACCTTAACTGCTAAGCCATCTCTCCAGCTCCCCCCTCTCAATATTTTCTTTAGCAAACACTTTAGTTATAGTCTGTCATAGTCTCATGTTAATTTGCATGTGTCTGTCATTAAAACTTCCATGTACATTCATTCAGTACATTAGCCAAGTTATAAACCTCTATTCTAATACATAATATTCATCTTATAAAATAACTGTACAGTCATCATAATTACACAATTATAACTAATAACTCATAATCTGAAATCTATAACATATTGTTGCAGTTAGGTTCCCATTGCTGGCAGAAATCACCCAACCAATAGGAAAATGATGGCGTGAGCAGAGGGTGGACATCACCCCCTGGCCAACATAAGGTAGACAACAGCAACAGGAGAGTGTGCCAAACACTGGCAAGAGGAAACTGGCTATAAGACCAATAAGCCTGCCTCCAACAGTACACTACCTGCAGAAGGCATTAGTTCCCAAATCTCCATCAGCTGGGAACCTACCATTCAGAACACCTAAGTTTATGGGGGACATATGAATCAAACCACCACCACACACATCATGCCAGCAGCTGAATTTAGTCACCTCTAAAGTGATCCACAATGTATAAGCCATATGTGAAATGGGAATATTAGTGCCTTTCTTGTGTGTAACTTCTTAGAACCTATGTTATTGGCTTTTTTTAAGAGAACATCACATAGACACAAAGACACAAAGTATCGATTAAATCATCATATAGTTAGTACATTAGATATCCAGAATTTTGACCTTGTACTCCTTAAACAACATATAACTGTTCACATTTACCCAGTTATATTCCTACCCATCCTCAGATAAGAACCATTCTACTCTGCTTCTCTTGCACTATTTGAGGTTTTTTGTGCTTCCAAATGAAATTTAGGATTGTTTTTTCTATTCCTGTGAGGAATGCATTGGAATTTTAATGGAGATTGCATAAAATGTGTAGAATACTTTTGGTAAGATTGACATTTTCACAATATTGGTTCTTCCAATTCAAGCACATGGGATATTTTTCCATTGCCTTGTGTCTTCTGCAATTTCTTGCTTGAGTGCTTTAAAGTTCTCATTGTAGAGCTCCTTCATGTCCTTAGTTAAGTTTATTCCAAGTTACTTTATTTTTTTGAGACAATTGTGAATGGGAGAGATTCCCTGATTTCATTCTCCACATGCTTGGTGTTAGTATATTGCTTGGTGTTAGTATATAGAAAAGCTAGTGATTTCTGAGTATTTATTTTGTATCCTGCTATGTTGCTAAAAGTGTTTATCAGCTCTAACAGTTTGCTGGTAGAGTTTTTAGGATCTTCTATGTATAGAATCACATCATCTGCAAATAGTGATAATTTGATCACTTCCTTTCCAATTTATACCCCTTTTTTCAGTGTCTCTTGCCTTATGGCTATAGCTAAGATTTCCAGTACTATATTAAATAAAAGTGGGGACAGTAGACACCCTTGTTTTGTTCCTGGATTTAGTGGAAAAGCTTTGAGTTTTTCACCATTTAGTATTAAGTAGCTGTAATTATAATTGTCTGAATTTCTTTGGTATCTGTTGTAATGGTAGCTTTTCCATCTCAAATTTTATTAACTTTTGTCTCTTCTCTCTTTCTTCTGGTCAAATTGCTAAGGGTTTATCAATCTTGTTTATCCTTTCAAAGAACAAACTCTTTGCTTTGTTGATTCTTTGGATTGTTTTTTTGGTTTCTATTTCATTAATTTCTGCCCAAATCTTTATGATTTCTTCTCGTCTACTGATTTTTGGTTTGCCTTTTTCTTCTTTTTCCAAGGCCTTAAGGTAGAGCATTAAATGGCTTATATGTGAACTCTCTAATTTCTTAATATAGGCATTTAGAGCTATAAAGTTCCCTTTTAGGACTGCCTTCATGTTGTCCCAAAGGTTTTGGTTTGTTGTATTATCATTATCATTTGATTCTATGGATTTATTGATTTCCTTTTTTATTTCTTCAATGACCCATTGATCTTTCAATAGTGTACTGTTTAGTCTCCATGAATTTCTATATGGTCTGTAGCTTTTCTTGTTGCTGATTTGCAATTTAATCCCATTGTGGTCAGATAGAGTACAAGACATTATTTCAATTTTTCTATATTTATGTAATTTGCTTTGTGTCCTAATATATGGTCTGTTTTAGAGAATGTTCCATGTGCTACTGAGAAAAATGTATATTCTGCAGCATTTGGGTGGAATGTTCTGTAGATACCTGTTAGGTCCATTTGTTCCATGACATCATTTACATCAGATGTTTTTCTGTTTATTTTTGCCAGGATGACCTGTCAATTGATGAAAGTGGGGTATTGAAGTCTCCCACTACACTTGTATTTGATGTTATCTGTGACCTTCAGTCTAATAGTGTTTGGTTGATGAAACTGGGAACCCCCATGTTAGGTGCATATATGTTTAGGATTGTAATGTCCTCCTGCTGGAGTGTTCCTTTAATCAGTATAAAATGACCTTCTTTATCTTTCCTCACTAATGTTGGTTTGAAGTCTATTCTGTTAGATATTAGGATAGCAACCCCTGCATGTTTCCTAGGCCCATTAGCTTAAAATACTGTTTTCCATCCTTTCACCCTAAGGCAGTGTCTTTCTTTTATTGAGAGATGAGTTTCCTGGGGGCAACAAATGGCAGGATCCTGCCTTTTAATCCAGTGTGCAAGCCTGTGTCTTTTGGATGGTGCATTGAGGCCATTGATATTAAGAGTTATTATTGAAAGTTATGCATTTATTCTCACCATTCTTCTTGTTTTGTTGTGCTTCCTGTTTTCCCTTTACTCGTTTGTTTAGCTGTTATTTGAGTGTGGTTTGTTTTTTCCTGTTTCCTCCTGTGTGTGTGTGTGTTGCTTTCCCTTCGGCATTAAGAATTCCTTCAGGTATTTTCTGCAGAGCTGGTTTAGTTGTCATAAATTCCTTTAGCCTGTTTTTGTTGTGGAATGTCCTTATTTCTCCATCAATTTGGAGAGATAACTTTGCAGGATAAGGTAATCTTGGTTGACACTTGTTATCTTTGAGAACTTGGAATACATCATCCCTAACCCTTCTGGCTTTAGATTTTGTGTTGAGTAATCTGCAGTTATTCTGATGGGCTTGCCTTTGTAGGTGACTTGCATCTTCTCTCTAACTGCTTTCAATATATTTTCTTTGGTTTGTGTGTTTAGTAGTTTAATTATAACATGGTGAGGAGAGGTTCTTTCCAGATTTTATATGTTTGGTGTTCTAAAAGCTTCTTGTATCTGCATTTGTATTTCTTTCCCAATTTGGGGAAATTTTTCTTCTATGATTTTGTTGAAAACACATACTAAGCCTCTGGATTGAAATTCTTTTCCTGTTATACCATGAATTCTAATGTTTGATCTTTTCATAGTGTCCTGGATATCTTGCAATTCCCATTCATACCTTGCTATTAGCTTGTCTTTCTCTTTGTTGGACTGTATTAGATCTTCTACCTGTTCTTCTAGTTTAGATATTCTTTTTTTTTTTTTAAATTTATTTGAGAGCGACAGACACAGAGAGAAAGACAGATAGAGGGAGAGAGAGAGAATGGGCGCGCCAGGGCTTCCAGCCTCTGCAAACAAACTCCAGACGCGTGCGCCCCCTTGTGCATCTGGCTAACGTGGGACCTGGGGAACTGAGCCTCGAACCGGGGTCCTTAGGCTTCACAGGCAAGTGCTTAACCGCTAAGCCATCTCTCCAGCCCTAGTTTAGATATTCTTGTCTCTCCTTCATCCATTCTACTGGAGAGACTTTCCACAGAGTTTTTTATTTCATTGACTGTATTCTTTCAGAGCCAGGATTTCAGCCTGGTTTTTCTTCAGTATTTCTATTTCCTTACTCATGGCTTGTAATAACCTTTTTATTTCATTAAGCTGATTTCCTGTGTTCTCCTTGAGAAGTTTATTTTCTTTTTTGATTCCCTTCATTTCTTCTCTGATTTCTTTGAGCATAGATACCATCATTTTCCTGAAATCTTTGTCAGGCATTTCATCTAAAACAGTCTCATTGGTGATCATTTCTGATGGATTTATAGGTTTTTGGTGGGACTGTATTGTCTTGATTCTTTGAGTTTCTTGCATTATATTTTGCATCCTGAATTGATTTGATGCTTGGGTTTTCTACTTATCTGCAGTGTTCCCAGACGTGACACTCCACCTCTATATATCCTCAGAATATGAGTTCAAGGTGCCAGGTGTAGCTCTTGTCCCCCAGTTAAGCCATAGAAGTAATCCTAGGTGTTGAGTTTGCTTGCTAAGCAAGTATTCTAGTGGACTGGGTGGAATAATTTACGGGCAATTTCTAAACTTCAACTGGGTAACATACACAATCAATATAAACCAGCACAAAGTATGCAATTGTGGGGATTAAAACAAACAGTCATAAAAAGTCAAAATCCCTAAGGGTGTGTGTTGTTCTACACCCTTAATCTTGTCAGCTGGGAGGTAGAGATTTCTGGTCTGAATTGGGTTCCAGGTCAACCAGGATCTGGATCAGACCCTGCCCCCAATAATGACAGAAGCCAAAAAACAAAGGCCCTATACATAAAAAGCATCAAAGGCTACAGTATTCAACCCCCAAATACAGGTTATTTGAAAATGGTAAAGCCAACCATAACCAGCCCTGACAAGGAAAAAGAGATTAGCTCTTGTAGGACTGTATACCTGTTTTTCTTTGTTTGTTTTGTTTTGGTCAGTCAGCCACGTTACCTTTTGGGGTGGCTTCCAGTCTCACCAGTGCTGAGTGCCTGCCTGGACCCCTTCATGTTGTGCTGTGTCGCTGTACCTCTGATCTGCTCTGCTGGTTGTGCTCCCACTGGGGCCTGAATGCTGGAGATTCAGGGTTTTGATGATGGGGGATGAGAGAGTTCAGACTTCTGGAGTCACTTGCACTTTCAGTAGCTCTTTAGTTGATCTCACCTGTCTTTCCTTCAGATTCCTTAAGCAAGAAAGCTGATGAAGTTGAAAAATCTGTTGCTTGGTCTCTGGTGCTGCCACTGCTGCTGCTGCCACCGCCAGGTGCTCCTGGCAGGACGGCACTGGGCGGGCGAGCGGATCTCAGGCTGACATTGCCTGTGGGACTCTGGCCATTTTTCTCCTTTCTGGTAGATCTTGGTCTCTCAGGCTTCTCCGCTGTGTCTTAAGAATAACCTATACTCCCTCACTTTTCAGAAGAAGGGCGTATTTTGCTGGGGTTTTGCTTAAATCCCTCCTAGGCTGGTTTGTCGTGGCTCCTAAGCTGCCATCTTACCCAAAACTGTCTTTTTTTTTTTTTAATTTTGTTTTGTTTTATTTATTTGAGAGCAACAGACAGAGAAAGGCAGAGAGAGAAAGAGAGAGAGAGGGGGAGGGAGAATAGGCATGCCAGGGCCTCCAGCCACTGCAAACGAACTCCAGATGCATGTGCCTCCTTGTGTATCTGGCTTATGTGGGTACTGGGGAATTGAGCCTTGAACCAGGGTCCTTAGGCTACATAGGCAAGCGCTTAACCACTAAGCTATCTCTCCAGCCCTGTTTTTGTCTTTTTTTATAACAGACATTATAACAAAGTACCACATAAGCCAGATGCACAAGGTAACTCACGCACAACCTGGCGCACATGTCTAGAGTTTAATTACAGTGGCTAGAGGTCCTGGCATGACAATTCTCTCTCTCTCATACAAAAATAAAAATAATAAACATAAAAATTCTGTCCATCTTTTAAAATTTTTATGCATGTTCATATGAGTGTTGGTGTGCAAATGTATGTGGGTGTACATTCATGTGTGTGGAGGCCAGAGGTCAATGTTAAGTATCTTCTTCAATCACTCTCCACCTTGTTTATTAAGACAGGTTCTCTCAGTGAACTCATTAAGCCAGACTAGGTAGCCTGCAAGCCCTATAGGTACCCTACATTAGTCATCCCAGCACTAGGATTACAGGCATGTGCTTTTAGATGGGTGTGGAGGTTATGAGCTTACTTCTCATGATTTCATGGCAAGCATTTTAGTGACTAAGTCATCTACCTGGCCCCAGGTCATGTTCTAAATCAACTAACTTACTTCATTAAGTCTATAAAAAATTGGGGGCAGGAGAGCTGGCTAGGCAGATGTAGATGCTTGCTTAAAAAGCCTGATGGCCTAGGTTCAGTTCACCAATACTCATGTAAGCCAGATGCACAAAGTGGCACATGCATCTGATTTCATTTACAGTGGCAAAAGGCCCTGGTGTGCCTGTTCTTGTTATCTGTTTCTCTGTCCTTCACCCCTTTTTTCAAATGAATAAATAAAATATTTTTTAACCATAAAAATTTGAGCTCAGTGGACAAAGGCACTACCTTGCAAAGCCTACTGGCCCAGGTTCAATTCCCTAGCACCCATGTAAAGTTAGAGCATCCATTCCAACATGCCTACAACAATTGGAGGCAAAGCCAGGAGAATGCAAAGTTCATAGGTTAACTAATCTGATGTGGGTTTGCAGTCTAGCAGTTTGTTTACAGTGGCAAGATATTATCTCAAAGGAGGTAAAGAATAGACTCTTCAAAATACTTGTTCTCTGATCTCCACATGCATGCATGGTGCATGCACACATACAAATAAAATTTTTTAAACTATTAAAACAGTATATCTTTATACATTTGTATGTTTCTGTCTATAGGTTTCTTAAGTTATTGGCGTGGCAATTTGGCAAATGTTATTCGGTATTTTCCAACACAAGCTTTAAACTTCGCTTTTAAGGACAAATACAAACAACTATTCATGTCTGGAGTTAATAAAGAAAAACAGGTAATTACATTTTAGTACAAGATTTTCAAAGAAATAGGATTGTTTTATTTGGGGAATAAGTGCTCTAATGGTGGTAAAAAAAATTAAAAAATCAAAGTATGTTAACTGTTATAAAAATTACAATAGGTATTGTTACAAAAATATATAAAAAGTAATTAACAACTTTCACTAAGTCCCCATAACTAAGAAATAATTTGTCTAAAGGTAATATTTCTCTGAGTAAATATTAAATATAATTAGTATTTTATAATTACTACATAAAAACAAGTCTACCCACTTATTCCCTACCACTGGGGTATGTTTTTCCCTAAAGTAATACATTGATTCTTCTTTATGGGTAAAGATTTATTTAGCTGAGATTAAAGTGTATGAGAAGACTAAATCAAACAAAACAAGAAAATGGTAAGTTTATTAAGAAGTCTTTTTATGGGGCTGGAGAGATGGTTTAGTGATTAAGGCTCCTGCCTGCAAAGCCAAAGGACCCAGGTTCGATTTCCCCAGGACCCACATAAGCCAGATGTACAAGGTGGCACATGTGTCTGGAGTTCATATGCAGCAGCTAGATGCCCTGGCATACCTACCCTCTCCCTCTGTTTCTGTCTGTCTGTCTCTCTCTCTCTCTCTACTAGCCTCTTTCCCTCTCTCAAATAAATAAATAAAATAGGGGTTAGGAGATGGCTTAGCGGTTAAGGCACTTGCCTACATAGCCTAAAGACTCAGGTTTGGTTCCCCAGGAACCACATAAGCCAGATGCACAAGGTAGCACATGCTGTGGTTGCTTGTTTGCAGAGGCTGGAGGCCCTGGCACACTCATTCATTGTCTGACTCTGTCTCTCGCTCGCTCGCTCTCCCTCGCTCTCCCTCGCTCTCTCTCTCTCTCTCCCTCCCCCCTCCCCCTCCCTTTCCCCCTTCCTTCCTCCCTCCCTCCCTTCCTCCCTCTGCATCTTTCTTAAATAAATAAATTTTAAAATCATTTTAAACCCAATAATTTGTTTTTTATTTGATAGCGACAGACACAGAGAGAAAGACAGATAGAGGGAGAGAGAGAGAATGGGCGCGCCAGGGCTTCTAGCCTCTGCAAACGAACTCCAGATGCGTGCTCCCCCTTGTGCATCTGGCTAACGTGGGACCTGGGGAACCGAGCCTTGAACCGAGGTCCTTAGGTTTCACAGGCAAGCGCTTAACCACTAAGCCATCTCTCCAGCCCAAACCCAATAATTTTTAAATAAAGAATTATTTTTTTTGCTGGGTGTGGTGGCACATGCCTTTAATCCCAACACTTGGGAAGCAGATATAGGAGAAGCACCAAGAGTTCAAGACTACCCTGAGACTATATAGTGAATTCCAGGTCAGCCTGAGCTAAAATGAAACCCTACCTCGAAAAATTAGAACAGAAAATATTTCTTTAAATTATTTTATTTATTCATTTATTAGAGGGAGAGAGAAAGAGCCAGATTGGGTACAGAGAGAATGGGCATGTCAGGGCCTCTATTCACTGCAAATGAACCCCAGATGCATATGCCACCTTATGCATCTTATGTGGGTACTATGAGTGTGCCAAGGCCTTCTTCCACTGCAAATGAATTTCAGATAAATATGCCACTTTGTGCATCTGCTTTATGTGGGTACTGGAACATCAGGCTTTGTAAGCAAGCACCTTTCACTGCTGAGAAATCTTTCATATCTTTATATTTTCCTCCAAGCACACTAGTCCATTACCTTTAAAATCAACTCACAGTCTCAGCATATGAACAGAACATAGTCCGACTTTCCACCACGAGACTAATTCCAACAGAGTCTTTCCTTCCTATTAAAACTTTACAAGTCAAGCCTTCACAGTCCACAATTCTCTCTGCATTTGATTTTTCAAACTCTCAACAGAACAGCCCACCAAGCTCTGCTTATAACTTGTAAGTCTATTCCAGCCCAAGTCCAAATTCATATATATTCCTCCCACAAACATTTCAAAAGGCCAAAAACTACATGGTCATATTCATTGCAATAACAACCCCACTTCTCAGTACAATTTTCTGTTGTAGTTATTAGCTTCTCGTTGCTGGCACAAACGCATAACTAGATGTAGCTTATGAGAGGAAAGTGTTTATTTCAGGCTTATAGAGTCAAAGGGAAGCTTAATCATTGTGGAGGAAGCTGGCTCACCTCAGCATACATCCATAGCAGAGAGACAACAGCCAGCACAAGCACTCAACTCACAGGGCTCTCTGGACTCAACCCCAAAGTCCACCCCTGGTTACACACTTCCTCCAGCAGGGCTCCACCTCCCAAATGCTCTACTAGATGGGGACTAAGTAGGAAACATAATTACAAACACCTGAGTGTATCAGGACATTATGCTTCTTCATTTTTTTTCACAATTTTTTTCTTTTATAATATGTATATTGTGTATGTATGTGCCATGGTATGCACGTGGATGTCAGAGGACAACCTCAACATCTCAGTCCTCACCTACCTTTATTGAGACAAGGTATCTCTTGTTATTTTGACACTGTGAATGTCAAACTAGCTTGCCTGTACCAATTCTCCTGATTCCATCCCCCCTTCATACTATAAGCACACTGTGGTTATAAACACATGCAGTACTTATCTTCAACTTTACTTGGGTTCTGGAGATACAAACTCTGGTTTTGGTATACATGCAGTAAGTCCTCTTAACCACGAAGCAATCTCCTAGCCCACAATTTTTACTTTGTTAAGCAATTTTATTGAATACTTTTCATTGCCTTTTATGTTAGAGAAGAGTAAAATGGTAACTGGAAAAATTCATCAAACTTAAAATCAGATTTGGCCGGGCATGGTGCCTCACACCTTTCTTTATTTCCAGCACTTGGGAGGCAGAGATAGGATGATTGCCATGATTTGGAGACCACCCTGAGGCTCCATAGTGAATTCCAGGTCATCTTGGACTAGAGTGAGACCCTGACTTGAAAAACAAAACAAAATAAAAAATCAGAAAATTTGGATTTGAGTCATGCTTAAGGATCCACCTGTGGTCCATTCAGTAATCCAGTGGAAGCTAGTTGGAGGAAAACACACCAGTCAGCACACCTGACAGCCCCATCTGTAAATTACAATCCTCAACATAACAGCAGCTTCATGGATTAAGGCTTTGGAGACAGTCTAGTAAACACAAAGACTAGAAAGGATCCACACCTGCTAGAGTACCTGGTAAGAGGTCTGCCAGCTGCACCTCCACTGTAGACCCAGCAGAAGCAACATGATTGGGATCAAGTCCCACCATCCTTGAGACAGGCTTCACATCCCAGAGACTTAGCAGAAGGCCTTAACTTGCTGAAACAAGTCTATAAAGACTGTTAAGAGTTTGCTGGAGAGATTGCTTAGTGGTTAAGGCATTTGCCTGTGAGCCCAAGAATCCATGTTTGATTCCCCAGTACCTACATGTGTCTGGAGTTCATTTGCAATGGCTGGAGACCCTGGTGCACCCATTCTCTCTCTCTGCCCCCCTCCATAAATATTTTAAAAAGAGTTTGCTTCAAATGCAGAGAACAAAGCTGGGCATGGTGGTACACACCTGTAGTCCTAGCACTTGGGAGGCAGAAGGAGCACCACAAATCCAAGGCAAGCTTGATCTGTATAGAAATTTTAGGCCAACCAGAGCTGCATAGCAAGACCCTATCTCAAAACAAACAAACAAAACAATAAGCAACAGTAAGAAAGCAACAAATAACAAATGCCAAAGAATTAGACAAACATGTCTCCAAAGAAAACTGGTAAATCTTCAATAACTGACCCAAAGAAGTGGTTAAGACTATATTTTAAAACTATCTTTAAAAAAGCCCAGTGAGATGGAAGAGAACACAAGGAACTAAATGAATTTCAGAAAATAATGGGTGAGCAAGCTGAGCCTTTTACCTTTTCTTGAGATAAGGTCTCAGTACTATGTAGCCTAGGCTGACCTTCAGCTTGTAATGCTCCTGTTTCTTCCTCCCATATGCTGGTATTACAGTAGCTAACATTCATTTTTATTCATTCCCTCTCCCCCTTCTTCTTTACATTCCTTTCTTCCTCTCTCTGTCCTCATTTCCCCTTCACCTTCACCTTGACCTCTACCTTTCTCACCCTAACACTCCAGGGCTTTGTGGGTGGTAGACCAGTATTCTACCGCTCAGCTACATTCCCATCCCCTGAAATGAGAATTTACATGAAATAAAAACCATTAAAAATCCTTGAGTTGAAGAATATCATGAAAGAAATGAAGAACTCAAGCTACAATAGCTGATTTGATCATGAAAAAGAGAATTACTAAGCTCAAAAATCATCTTAAATTAGAAAAGAAAAATGGGATTGTAAAATTATAAAGAAAGAAATTATAAAGAAAGAGAATTACTGAGCTCAAAGATCATTTTAAATTAGAAAAGAAAAGAGGGATTGTAAAATTATAAAGAAAGCAAAAAGGATTTTGGTTACACCATCAAACACACACAAAGATAGGAATTATGGGAATATAAAGAGAAGCAGGGCGTGGTAGCACATGCCTTTAATCCCAACAGCCAGGAGGCAGAGGTAGGAGGATCTTTGTGAGTTCAAGGCCAGCCTGAGACTACATAATGAATTCCAGGTCAGCTTGGGCTACAGCAAGACCTTACCTCAAAAAACAAACAAACAAAC
Organism: Jaculus jaculus; assembly: GCF_020740685.1. Classification (NCBI taxonomy): domain Eukaryota; kingdom Metazoa; phylum Chordata; class Mammalia; order Rodentia; family Dipodidae; genus Jaculus; species Jaculus jaculus. The sequence continues at coordinate 74,565,219 of NC_059113.1, forward strand.
AAAAAAGCCTACTTAAAATGATTATAAACTTTGCAAATGGGAGAAACTCATATATCAAAAACTAATCCTCAGAAGCATCAGACTCAAACTGTCAAAAGTCAAAAACTTGAAAGCATCAAGGAAGAAGAATTTCTTCATGTACACTTTTTACTCACCTCTATTTTTTGTTGACTGTTAATATAGCAATTCCTTATAGCCTTTCTATAGGTCAGTGATTCTTAACTGGGGATTCATGGATGCTTCAGGAATTTCTTAAACACACAAAAAATGTACTTTGTACATATGTGATTTTTTTCCCTTTGTAGAAAATAATAGTATAAATAACAAAAATGTATGCAGTTTAATGTGCTGATTATCTTATGTCTTTTGCTAATTTGGGCTGGTTTTGCTGATGAAAACATTAAAATATCCTGGAACTTCATTAGGTCAACATCTTAACTTTCTCAGATTACATAGTAAGAGAGGGCAAGGTCTGTGATACAGAATTATGTAATGGGGCATATGTTATCATACATGTTTATTTTATTAAAATAATTTAGACCTCTAAACTGTTTTACATTTGTGAAAAGAATTTACCAGCTATCTTAAACAGATCATATGGTTTAATAAAAAAAACTTTTAAAATTAATATGTTGCAGTTCTGGCGGTGGTTCTTGGCAAACCTGGCTTCTGGTGGAGCTGCAGGGGCAACATCCTTATGTGTAGTATACCCACTGGATTTTGCCCGAACTCGATTAGGCGTCGACATTGGGAAAGGTATATAAGTATTGACTCTTCTTTAAGTTTTGGTTAACTTGTGTATCAGCATTGTTATCAGATATAGCCTACAAATTTCGTTCTCAACCAAATGGTAGAATCATCCAGCCTAATGTGACTACTTTTTTCCTTCTCCTTAACAAAAAAAGATGAAGGGATTTCAACAAGAGTCAACACAAAGATTGCTTACAGTATTGCTAGTTTCCCATTCTCAAAGATCATCTGTAGATCCTATTTTTGTCTGCATTATAGTGGTTCCTCTCTGGGTGAGATGCACAATTCTTACCTTGGATTCCCTTTGCTTCTTCCTAAATGTCTTCTAGTAACATAATGCTTCAAGTCAGATTACTTGAATTATTTTTATAAGAGATTAATATTTTAGATATTATCTTTTAAAATATTGCTTAAAGCCTTAATTGTCCTTAAATGTTTGGAAGGATTTTAATTTGTGGCATCTAATTAGGAATATCTCTAGTTAGAAATTTCAGATAATTCTCACTATAACATGTTTTACTTATTTTGAGTTTGATATAGAAATGTTGCTAATAGTTTTAAATGGTTTTATTGTAGGTCCTGAGGAACGGCAGTTCAAGGGTTTAGGTGACTGTATTATGAAAATAGCAAAATCAGATGGAATTATTGGTTTATACCAAGGATTTGGTGTTTCAGTTCAGGGCATCATTGTTTACCGAGCCTCTTATTTTGGAGCTTATGACACCGTTAAGGTAATTTAGGGACTTGAACTTATATGTGTTAAATCATTTCTTCGTAGTGTCCTAATTAGTGTTCAGCAGATACACAACTGTTAAATCAAATGATACAGTAAAACAGACAAGAAGTTTCATTTAATCATGGCTTCCAGCTATAACCATTTTATGATTCTATGTATAAAGCATATATCAAAACATTAGATTTTTGAAGTGTTAACACTATATATCTTACGCCAAATGGAAAATATACCAGTTAGGCTTATGTCATCAAATATTCACCATATAGAAAGACAGGTTCTAACAGTTTTCTTTAAAAAAAAATTTTGTTTATTTTTAGTTATTTGAGAGTGACAGACAGAGAAAGGGGTAGATTAATAGAGATTGGGAACGCCAGGGCCTCCAGCTACTGCAAATGAACTCCAGACGCATGTGCCACCTTGTGCATCTGGCTTACATGGGTCCTGGGGAATCAAGCCTCCAACTGAGGTCCTTGGGCTCCCCAGGCAAGCACCTAACTGCTAAACCATCTATCCAGCTCCAGTTTTCTTTATTATCATCCTATGCAAATAATTAACTACTGTTATCACTCTCCCTCTGCCTTTTTGTAAACTCTTGGAATAGTTATGAGACTTGGGAAGAATGTTCCTTCACCAGCTTACTTAAAGCTTTAAAACTATTCATGTGAAAACAGGCATCCAGGCTGGAAGGACGGCTTAGAGGTTAAGGCATTTGCCTGTAAAGCCAAAGCATCCAGGTTGGATTCCCCAGGACCCCATTAGCCAGATGCATGAAGGGCGCATGCATCTGGTGTTTATCTTCAGTGGCTAGAGACCCTGATGTGCCCATTCTCTCTCTCCCTCTTTCTCTGCCAAATAAATAAATAAATAAAGATACAGTACAAAAAACAGGCACCTTTTTTTTTCAGTCCAGTTACACAAGAAAAAAAAAATGATCATTAGCTGCTGTCATGTTTAGACTTAGATGCTATTAATGACAATTCCCTTGTAATAGCAAATGTGTTCTTTTTACATATATCTTTTAAAAAATATTTTATTTATATTTATTTATTTGAGAGAAAGATGAGCAGAGAGAGGGAGAAAGAAAAAGAGAGAGAGGGAGGGAGAGAATAGGAATGCCAGGGCCTCCAGCCACTGTAAACAAACTCCAGATGCATGCACCACCTTGTGAATCTGGCTTACATGGGTCCTGGGGAATTGAACCTGGTTCCTTTGGGCTTTGCAGGCAAGTGCCTTAACTGCTAAGCCATCACATGTATCTTTAAGTGGAGTCATGCCCCCTTCTTAGCAATCTGCTATTAAGTCGAACTGGTTTGGGGTTTGGTTTGTGATGCTAGAGATCTGTAGCCTTGCACATGCTAGGCAAGCACTTTACCACTCAGATGAATTCTCAATTCCAGCGGGTTTTTTATTACAATTTAAATGTAATTTCATCTTTTATATGTCCATAAACATATACTTTGAATTAAGAATTCAAGATATGGTGGAAAACTTAGATGGTTACATACTGCATACATTTTTCTTCTAGGGCTTATTACCAAAACCGAAGGAAACACCATTTCTTATCTCCTTTTTCATTGCTCAAGTTGTGACTACATGCTCTGGAATACTCTCTTACCCCTTTGACACAGTTAGAAGACGTATGATGATGCAGGTAATTTATACGTATTTATTTGTTTTCTTGTTTTGTTTGGGTTTTTTTGTTTGTTTTTCAAGGTAGGGTTTCACTGTAGCCCAGGCTGACTTGGAATTCACTTTGTAGCCTCAGGATGGCCTCAAACTCGTGGCAGTCTTCCTACCTCTGCCTCCCAAGTGCTGGGATCAAAGGCATGCACCACCACACCCAGTTAATATATATATTTGTAAGCTTAACTGAATGCTGCTATCTCTGGTAGACAAGTATAATTTATTAAAATTTCAAAGAAATTTTAGCTAAAAAATGAACATCATTTGTTTAAAATGCATGTTTTATTTTCTTTCCTACCCTAAAATAGCCATCAGCTAGCAGAGCTTCCTCCTCATCTGATATGAAAACCAAAATGCCTCCTTCTATAGAAAATACTTCTGGGAATGTGGAAGGGGTATACTAACAGATTGAATAAACTGTTGGGTTAGGGAGACCATTGATATAATCCTCATTTGTTATAGTGTATTTTAATAACAGTAAATAATTTTGAACTCCAAAAATAAAAAATATTCTTTTGATAAGTTATACTTTCCTAGGAATTTATCCATTTTTGCAGAATTGAAAAATAATTTTCAGGAGCTAGGTGTGGTGATGCACGCCTTTGATCCCAGCACTTGGGAGGTAGAGGCAGGAGGATCACCATGAGTTCAAGGCCGCCGTGAGACTACTGAATGAATTCCAGGTCAGCCTGAGCTACAGCGAGACCCTACCTTGATAAAGCAAATAATAATGATAATAATAATAATAATAATTTTCAGACTGGAGATACTGCTCAACAGTTAAGGCTCTTGCCTGCAAAGCCTAAGGACCCATGTTCAACTCTCCAGGTCCCACCTAAGCCAAAAGTGACCCAAGCATACAAGGTTGCACATTCACACAAAGTGGTACATGAGTCTGGAGTTCAATTACAGTGGCTGGCGGCCCTGGCACACCAATTCATTTTCTCTCATTAAAAAAAAAAGGCCAGTCTGTTGGGCTTGCCTTAAAAAATAAAATGTAAAGAAATTATTTTCATGAAATTGGTTATATATTGCTCTTTCTTTAATCACTGACAATCTACATTTGTTTGCCTTGCCATTTCTTTTTTTTTTTTTTTAATTTTTTTACTTTATTTGAGAGTGACAGACACAGAGAGAAAGACAGATAGAGGGAGAGAGAGAGAATGGGCGCGCCAGGGCTTCCAGCCTCTGCAAACGAACTCCAGACGCGTGCGCCCCCTTGTGCATCTGGCTAACATGGGACCTGGGGAACCGAGCCTCAAACTAGGGTCCTTAGGCTTCACAGGCAAGCGCTTAACTGCTAAGCCATCTCTTCAGCCCTGCCTTGCCATTTCTAATAACCTTGGGGCCATTTTCTTTTCCTCTCAAATAATATTTCCAGAAACATACCACAAAGTATTTCAAAAACTTGACTTAACTTTTTGTATTTTCTTAATTTTAGTATTTTCATATATTCAGCTTTTGACTGTATATAAACTTTGTTGTGCTTGTTTTGTGCTTTTTAATTTATTTACTTGTGAGAGAGAAAGATGAGGTAGGGAGAGAGGGGCGCACCAGGGTCTCCAGCCACTGCAAACAGACTCCAGATGCTTGTGCCCTCTTGTGCATCTGGCTTACATGGCTCCTGGAGATCCAACCAGGATCCTTTGGCTTTGCAGGCAAAAGCCTTACCATTAAGTCATCTCTCCAGCCCTGTTTTGTACTTTATTGCTAGTGATACTGGTTGTTTATTCCTCAGTTTCTTTCCTAATATTAAGGTGATTAATGTTCTTCTAAAATTTCACTGACACTACCTTACAAGTTTAGCTGAGGAGTCTTGAGGTTATTTGATTTAAAATTTTGTCTAAGAAGTATTTTGTCCCAATACTCAAACATTTTGTAGCAATTCTTTTGCTCTTAATTTTTTTTTATATATACATTGGAATTTTATTCAGCTGTAAAGTAAAATCAAGTTCTGACACATGCTATCACATGGATGGACTTTGAAAACATTATTGTTAATATGCGGAGTTTGACAACTCTTTTTTTTTTTTAAATTTTTATTAACATTTTCCATGATTATAAAATATATCCCATGGTAATTCCCTCCCTCCCCACCCCCACACTTTCCCGTTTGAAATTCCATTCTCAATCATATTACCTCCCCATTACAATCATTGTAATTACATATATACAATATCAACCTATTAAGTATCCTCCTCCCTTCCTTTCTCCACCCTTTATGTCTCCTTTTCAACTTACTGGCCTCTGCTACTAAGTATTTTCATTCTCACACAGAAGCCCAGTCATCTGTAGCTAGGATCCCCATATGAGGGAGAACATGTGGCACTTGGCTTTCTGGGCCTGGGTTACCTGACTTAGTATAATACTTTCCAGGTCCATCCATTTTTCTGCAAATTTCATAACTTCATTTTTCTTTACCGCTGAGTAGAACTCCATTGTATAAATGTACCACATCTTCATTATCCACTCATCTGTTGAGGGACATCTAGGCTGGTTCCATTTCCCAGCTATTATAAATTGAGCAGCAATAAACATGGTTGAGCATGTACTTCTAAGGAAATGAGATGAGTCCTTTGGATATATGCCTAGGAGTGCTATAGCTGGGTCATATGGTAGATCAATCTCTAGCTGCTTTAGGAACCTCCACACTGTTTTCCACAATGGCTGGACCAGATTGCATTCCCACCAGCAGTGCAGAAGGGTTCCTTTTTTTCCACATCCCCGCCAACATTTATGATCATTTGTTTTCATGATGGAGGCCAATCTGACAGGAGTGAGATGGAATCTCAATGTAGTTTTAATCTGCATTTCCCTGATGACTAGTGACGTAGAACATTTTTTTAGGTGCTTATATGCCATTCGTATTTCTTCCTTTGAGAACTCTCTATTTAGCTCCTTAGCCCATTTTTTGATTGGCTTGTTTGATTCCTTATTAGTTAACTTTTTGAGTTCTTTGTATATCCTAGATATTAATCCTCTATCAGATATATAGCTGGCGAAGATTTTTTCCCATTCTGTAGGTTGCCTCTTTGCTTTTTTCACTGTGTCCTTTGCGGTGCTTGCTCTTAATTTTTCACTTAATTGACATATGAAATTGGATCATGGTCTGTGTGATGCCATTCTTTGGCATTTGGTAAGGCTAACACACATGGTCAGCAAAAGTATCTGCAAAGAATGAACATTTTTCAACCACTAGGCATGCTACTCAGAACATGCCCATTCATAGTGTTAATGTGATCTGTCACTAGTACTGATAGAAAACTTTCCTAAAGGATAACAATATGATAGAAAATTATTTGTCTTTTATATAGAGTGGCGAGTCTGAACGGCAGTATAAAGGAACTTTAGACTGCTTTATGAAAATATACCAATTTGAAGGAGTCCCTGCATTTTTTCGTGGTGCCTTCTCCAACGTCCTTCGTGGAACAGGAGGTGCTTTGGTTTTGGTTTTATATGATAAAATTAAAGAATTCTTTAATATTGATGTTGGAGGTGGTTCATCAGGAGATTAAATTAAGAAATGCATGCAATTTACTTATGAAACATACTAATTACGAGATTGCATTTGCATATATTTTGATAGTATATTATTACTGTCAGTATTTCTTAAAGTGCTAAGTCTGCAATAAAGCAAAGATTTAAATATTGAAAGTCAGATAAAGTCAGGTTTCCTTTCCATTTAGAATCACTTAATGAGACATTTTATAGATAGTATATGTTTCTGTTAAAATTCTTATATTTGTGATGAAAATTATATAATGTTGAAATCTAAAATGAATCTTCTTTAAATTTCTGTTTAATATACTTGTCTTCCCATCTTTAAAAATCATATGGTATAACATATTTCTAAAAGATTTATCAAGAGTTGTCATCATTATATCTTTGGGTGTAATAACCTTTCCCTACACCTCTGTTAATATAACCCAAGTATTACTGTGTACTATACTTACAGTATCATAGCCTTTGTCTTTTTTAATGTTTAGATTATACAGAGTTGATAATGACTTAAATGACACTGTAAAACTATTTGAAAAATAAAAGATATAAAATAGTTTATCTGATCATCTTTAAGTAGTCTTGCTAGTATGATTATCTTGGAAGAAGAAATAATAATTTTTAGTTTTGTATTCTGTATTGATAATAAAACAAGTTCAAAACTTGTAAATGAGCCTCTTGTACTCTGACACAAACTTTACTTACTAAGCGCAATGTACTAATGCTTTTTAAGTATGGTAAAATTTTTGTTGATTTGGAACTTGCCTAAAGATAAATCACATAGCTGGGCATGGTGGTGCATGCCTTTAATCCCAGCACTCGGGAGGCAGAGGCAGGAGGATCGCTATGAGTTTGAGGCCACCCTGAGACTACATAGTGAATTCCAGATCAGCCTGGGCTAGAGCAAGACCCTACTTCGGAAAAAAAAAAAAAAAAAAAAGATAAGTCACAAAAGCTGTTTCTCAAGCTGGGCATGATGGAGCATGCATATCATATAATCCAAGCACTCCCAAAATTGAGACAGAAGAATACAGTTTAATCTAGCCTGGACTACATAGAGCCTGGCTCAAAACAAACAAAAAATATTTGTCTGTAGAGAAATATAAGGAACATTTTCCAAGGCTTTATAGAACATTTTTTTCAGCGATGTTGTGGAAGAGAATCCGTTTGAAATCCTCAAGATGTTAAAGTTTTAGTAGGGAAAAGAATGTTAAGCTAGTAGAGATAAACTAGTGAAATTTTTGAGGCTGAAAGCTGGCAGTATAGATTGAAGTAAGTTTTCTGATACTAGAACAAAATATATTTCAGTGATAATAATCCAAAATTTATTGGTAGCATTGCTCAAGAAAAAAAATTAACTCTTGGGAAATTCTCAACATTATTTCTTGTTGTGGTTAACAAAACACAGAAATAAAAACAAAATGGAAAAACATTTTTCTTTTTAAAATATTTGTTATTTTCTAATTATTTGTTTGAGAGAGAGAATGAGCATACCAGGGCCTCCAGCCACTGCACACAAACTCCTGGTGTACTCTGTGAATCTGGCTTACATGGATCCTGGGGAATCAAACCTGAGTTATTTGGCTTTACAGGCAAGCATCTTAACTGCTAAGCCATCTCTCCAGCCCAGAAAATATTCTTCTAAGTTATCAGAGCAAAAAAAGTTAAAACAATCATATATTAGGGGTAGTTTCCCAAATACACTATATTGTTTGATAAAGATTAACTAAACTTAAGTTGATAAACTAAACCCTAGTAAGCATAGAAGATGTGTAATTAGGACAAAAGAAAATAATTTGTTACTTAGTATTCTAGACCATTAAAATTTATATTACTTTATTGTTTATGTAACATTACTTGCAGGGAACAAAACCACAATGTCAGTTTCATAAGGAAATAATTCTGCTAAATGTTAAAGCTGATGATGGAATATGAATGTCTAGAATATACTTAACTTCTTGTCATTCTACCTTTATATGATACTGAGTTATTTTTACATAAAGCCATCTCCATGCAAATATATAAATGTACTTAGAGAATATTCCTGCCCATGCCCTGCTACCCTTCCTCTTTCTCAGCCTTCCCTTCCCATTAGTCCTCTTTATTCACCTTGACAACTTTGTTTCTACTTCTGTGTAATCTGAACACATGATTTTTATAAATCTATGAAATCCAGGGAACCATAAATGGAAGAAAATGTAGTAGGTCTTTTTGAGACTCGCTTAATTCACTTAATATTATTATCTATAGTTACATCCATTTTCCCGCAAATGCCATCGCTTCATTAGGCTTGATGGCTGAAAAAAATCCATTGTGTATATAAATCACAGTTTCTTCATCCATTCCTCTATTTTCTTTGTAATATATTTTCCCATTAATTAATTAATTAATGCTCATTAATTCCTTATTACTACCTGGAAAGTTACTTAATTTTTTTTATTGCAGAAAGAGAGAGAAAAGAGACAGAGAGAATGGGTGTTGGGTGTACCAGGGCCTCTAGCTGCTGCAAACTGACTCCTCATGCATAGGCCACTTTGTGCAGCTAGCTTTACATGGGTACTGGGGAATTAAACTCAGGTTGTTAGGCTCTGCAGGCAAGCACCTTAACTGCTGAGACATTTCTCTAGCCCAAAAGTTACTTAGTTTTTAATGCATAACAGTAAAATTGCCTTCTCTGAGAAGACCTTTATGTCTCAAAAGGACTAATCAGTGCAGAAAATGGTGCACTGTTTCTGGTCTTTCATACATCAAAGCATCTAGGTTTCTATGCTAGTCTGTCAGAGCACTTAGGACAGTTCCTACTCATTTTAAAACTACTTATGCATCTGTGTGTTCAAGGACTTAACTAGTATGAAACACAAAAGCAAATATAGACTATACTCAGAGTTTAATAAAGTCATAATGTAGTTAAGTGGATAATACAAATAGTAGTGAAAAGACCAAATAAGGTACAAAGGAAGGAAACAGCCAACTAGTGGCTGCATGATACTTATGGTGGCTTGAATGTAATAGTATGTCCCCATAGCTTCAGATTTTTTTTATTGAAATTAAGCTTGGGCTGGAGAGATGGCTTAGTGGTTAAGCACTTGCCAGTGAAGCCTAAGGACCCCGGTTTGAGGCTCGCTCTCTCCCTCTCTCTCTCTCTCTCTCTCTCTCTCTCTCTCTCTCTCTCTCTGTCACTTTCAAATAAATAATACACAAAATTTTTGAAAAATAAGCTTACTGCTTAAGTCTCCAGCAACTTGCTGGAAGTAGTGTTACTGGAAGTGGATCTTTAGTCTCACCCTAATTTGTGTAAAGAGCCATTTAGCACTCTAGCTGTTCATATTTGCTGGGTGTTTGGTGATGTCTCTTTACTATGGATCTATGTAAATGAGCCAACGTCTTCCACCATTGATGGTGTTCCTCTGAATTCTGTAATCATGAAATAAACCCTTTCCTCCCATAAGTTGCTTCTGGTTAGATGTTTGTCCTAGTATTGAAAGGTAACTGCGTCAATACTTTAAACTGAGTCTTAAGCAACTTTGGAGGTTTTTGACATATCAAATGGAACAATATCCAAGAGAGAGATGACCCCAAACTTGGCAAAAGTCTACTTATATTTAAGCAATACCAAGTGATCAAACTGGCTGAAATGAAAAGGTAGATATAGAAAAGGTGACAAGCAAGAGAGTTGGAGAGGCTTGGGGTTTGTTTTACACTGCTAGGACAAAATTGTTTTACCATTTTACACTGCTAGGATTCTTTGTGTGTATATGGTATGTGTATATAGTGAAGTACATGCATCCCATATACATGCATGAAAGAGGCCCATGGAGAATCCTTGGAAAAGAGGGCTACTCTATCACTCACTTTGCTTCCTTGAGACCAAGTCTCACTGAACCTGGAGCTGCTATGTTTGGTCAGACTAAGTGAGTAGTAAGCCCCAGTGATTATCCTACCTCCACTGACCTTGAACTGGGATTACAGGATTGATGGCTATGCTCAGTTTTTCGTGGGTTCTGGGAGTGGAACTCAGTTCCTCATGTTTGTGTAGCAGGTGCATTTTGCCCACTGAGTCATCTTTCCAGCTCTCTGGACAAGGTAATTTATAAAAACTATCTGGCAGTTAGGGAGACCTGAAAACCAGGAACATGCACAAGTATTTGTTGTTTAGTGAGGTTGCATCCTCCCAAGGGACAGATTGCTGTGTCCTCTCATAGCAGAACAAGCTAGCTAAAACTGTGTGAGACTTCTTTTATAACGTCTTTAATTCCATTAATGAGAGAAGAACCTTCATGATCTAATCACAGGCCTTAACTCCCCCCCCCCTTTTTTTTTCCTTTTTGGTGTTTCAGGTAGGGTCTTGCCCTAGCCTAGGCTGACCTGGAATTAGTCTCAGGCTGTCCATGAATTCATAACAATCCTCCTACCTCAAGTCTCCCACATGCTGGAATTAAAGGCATGCACCACCATGCCCAACAATCCCCATTTCTTGAACTACCACAATGGAGGGGAGGGGATGCATTTGGACATTAGCTGAAACAAGCTGTGGAGGATAACTGTCCCTATTGTTTAATAGCAAAGTCAAATCAATGCTTTAGGAAATAGCTTGGCAATATAATAGGGGAAAAGATGAAAATAGAGATCAGAGAACAAATCAGAGCACTAATCCAACTGAAACAGAGACTCTAGATGATCAAGTATTTTAAGTGGATGTGCTAAGTAGTAATATGGCTAATTTTTCTGAGGCTGTTGCCCCTCCCCCATGGACATAAATTTTATCCAAAGGGGTTTGGCCCAGTTTTCTTAGTAAAAGGGGAAATTCCATATGTCAGAAACAAGGTACTCAAGAACCTGTAAAGCAATTGGGATCTACCATTGTAGTGGCTGTCCCATTTCAGAAGTATTTTTTGACACCCATGTAAAGAGGAGTTAAGACTCGGTGGGAAGGATATCCTAAGGCACAGTTCCCCATTACCCCACAGGGACTGACTGAGGCCTTCATGACTCTACAGTGAATGCCATAACCCCACTGAAGAGGGTCTTCAGGTTGCTGGGGTGAGGTGATTTTTAAAAAAGCTTGTTCTAATTAATATAAAATAAAAATTATTATTAAAAAGAATTTGGACTCTGGTTAAAGTAGGGAGTTAAAAGGGAAGCTTACATCAACCACATACACATACTGCTCAGTAAAGCTAAAATGTGTGGAGGACTGTTTAAAGGGACTGGTTGCACACCTGGAATCCTAGCACTTACTGGAGGCAGGAGGATTGCCAAGTTTGAAGCCAGCCTGGTCTACATAGCCAATTCCAAGCCAGCCTCAGGGCTATACAACAAACAGATATCCACAACAAGCATAAGCAAATGACCCAAGCCTATTCTGTAAGACAATGTAGAATGAACACATATATACACTACACATATATGTAAATTTTTAACTATATAATAGAATATTCATACTATAATACAGGGACCCCAAACTTATGAAACTGCTAAGATCAATAATATTATCTGCTACTGTAGAAACAAAAACAGGATTACTTTATGACCCAGCTACCAAAAAAAAAAAAAAAAAAACAGCAACAAGGTCTCCTGGATGCATGTGAAGGTGGGTCTCAGAGCTGTTGGATGCAGCTTCTCCACCTACTGCTTTGAGGGCTGTGTATCAATGGGGGCAGTTCCTGCCAGTCCTTGATGTGGCTGCATGCTTAATCCCTACCCTCCTCTACTGCTTACAGTAATTTTCCACTGGACCAGGCCCTACTTTCTGCTATAGCCTATTGAAGTTGTGGAGATAGTTTTCTTTTTAGAGATGAACCTGATTATGATGCATGAGCATCACAGAAGAAATTCACATGTAAACCAAGCATCCCAGCATTCCTGAGACTGAGTTACAAGGTCACAAGTTGGAGGCTTACATTAGCTACATCGCAAGTGGGAAGCTACTCTGACCTACAGAGGTCCTGTCTCAAAATAATTTGTATCTATAGCTTCTAAGGATTGGACTATGTCATTTTCAAGGCTGGTAGCTTCAAAATCACCATGAGTTTAAGACATATCTTCACTCTAACCACATGTCTTCAAACATTGACAAAGTGCTGTTTGAGCTCCTTTGTGGGTTGAGTTCCCTGTAATATACTTCTCACTGGTATAGTAGCCAAAGGTATAAAGAAAAATTCTTCCCAAAGGGTAATGGATCTCTAAAGGTGAAAATTCTATTGAGTCTTTCTTACCAAATTAAATATCCTTGGAAAAAGCAGCCAGTTCTGTGATGTTTGACTTTAGCTTTGTAGCTGGGAATCATTGGCACATAGGACAATACTGCTTACTCAGGTCCCTGTTAGTCTGTAACATTTAGTAGGGATGATTCTCATGGAGTTTCTCATGTTAAATTAGATGATGTCTATCTACAAAGCTGTTGAAGTTTTATTGGATTTTGCCTACAACGGCTAGTTGAAAGTCTATAAGAAATTAGGAAAAGTTTTCTTTTTTCATTTTTTTTGAAGTAAGGTCTCACTCTGGCCCAGACTGGCCTAGAATTCACTGTTTAGTCTCACGCTAGCCTCAGACACCATAGCAATCCTATCTCTACCTCCCAAGTGCTGGGATTAAAGGTGTGCACCACCATACCTGTGACAAAAGATATTTTGCAGCAAAAGAAAGCAGAAATGTGGACTAGGTAAAGCCAGTCTGTGGCAAGTATTACCTAGAATGGGTGTGACCAACTGCATTTTGTATAGAAAATTAATGAGAGTCCCATTTGTTGAGTAAAGTTGATTCTTAAATACAGGAGCACTTGTTACAAATTTCAGAAGATAGGGAATTTCCTAAGCTTCTATGACTTAGAATGGAGGTAACACTTGAAAATGTTTATTTTCCCACTGTATTAGTTACTTTTCATTGCTGTGATCAGGTTCTTGGCAGAAACAATTTGAAGGAGCATGGGATTATTTTATCTTAGAGTTGAAGTTACAGTCAATGATGGCAGCAGGAGCTTGAGGCAGCTGCCTACATTCAATGCGGTGAGGAAGCAGAGTGATGAACATTGCTGCTCAGTTCACTGATGCTCCAGCCCAAGGAATGGTGTCACCCACATTTGGATGGATCTGCTCACCTCAGTTTTACCTAATCTACAAAATTCCTTACAGATATTCTAGATATTTGTTTCCATGATGATTCTAAATTCTGTTAAATTGACAAGAGACTAGTTATCACACCCCACAGCGAATTATCTACAAAGGTTATCAGTTGGGTGGAGTGATACATCTGGGAGAATGGAGGGAAATGGTTGAACAACTCATGGAAGAGGTTCAAACCTTGTATGACTAAGATGATGACAAGTTGCTTGAGTCAGGCTTATGTGGACCTCATGATGACTACCTTAATTTTGTGTAGAAAAATCCACTATGGCCAGTAAGCATCAGAAGCATTGATGGGGGGAAACTAGGATGAAGCTAAGAGAAAGTTGAAATAGGAAGGAGGAGAAGTGGAGTTACTTGACAGGCATCTTAAGGGACAGAACACATGGAGGAAGAATCATGGGCGTAGGGAGGACATTTACACAAACCTGATGACAACATGAATCAGTACCATAAATGCCTTTTTTCCTGGAAAGCAAAGTAAAAGATAAAACCCTAAATAAGAGGGAGGGGTTATCTCTCAGGAAGAAGGGCCTTGGAGAAGTTAGAGGAGCCTAATGCCAAAACCATGAGTGCTGGCTTACACCTCACAGTTAGCTGTTGGTCAGGGAGACTTATGGTGTTCCAAAGACAATGCATGATATTGCCAAAGCACTTGGTTACTCACCAGAGCTAAATGGTAAGATCCTATTGCTGAAGATGCTACAGGCAGCAGAGATAGGACATTGATCACGCTGGAACTTTGAAGGAAGCCAGCTCTGTGCTGGCTAGCCTTCATAGTGCTAGAATGTGCTGTGCAAACTGCTGAATTCATACCTAGTGCTAAAAACCAGGTCAGAATCCTAGGGACGTAATGGCCATAGACTTCAGAGAGGAGCTCCCACTAGTCTTTGGCCAAGAAGAGTAGCTACAACCATCAAAAAAAATCTCAATTTTGCTTAATCCCTTTAATCCATGCTGCTCTCACTCTTGGTTGGAGAGTGAGTGAGTTTGTTTGTTTTTTAGTTTGTTTTACATGCCAATGAAAATGAAAGAAACAAGACCTAGCAATACATCAAGAAAAGATAACCAACCGATTGACTAACATGAGACGATTCACCTCTAGCACATCTGCCAGAGCCCAAAAGACATCACAGAGGAAGTAGTGATTTAAACATAAATGCTGCTCTCACTGCTAGCCCGACATCTAGCTCCAGGGAGATGGGATTAGACACTGAGAATATTCAACTCATCAAAGCAGAAATCCAGATGTTGCAGAGAGGTCAATACTAAAGTACAACCAAGGCTCAGGAAACATTGTGGACATAGAGGTGGAAAGATTGTAAGAGCCATGGGGTGGGCAGGAGTATTCTAAGGTATTGCCCCCCACACCTCCATAGACAGTGACTGCTGCATTCATGGTGAATACCAACAACTCCGTTGAGGAGGACTATCAGTGGAATGGGGTGGGGAAGGGGATATAAGAGGATAATACAAGGGGAATGGGACCAATACATAATTTGTTCATAAAGTAAAGATCATAATAAATAAACTGTGTCCCAGAAAAAAAAAAGAAAAAGCTACTATGTGAGAATGGACATAAGCAGATAAAAATTTCCACTAGATGTCTGTTCGTTTGCTATGGTACAAAGCCCTAAGAATGAGTGGGAAATTGTGGCTTCAGAAGAGACTTCAAATATCATGACTGGCTATGAAGGATTTTAAAATATTTGAGAGAGAGATAGAAAGAGGCAGATAGAATGGGCACACCAGGGCCTCTAGTCCACATAAGCTGAATGGTACATTCTGTGTAACTTTCATAAACAAAACAGCCCATTGCAATAGAAGTGGCCAGAAGAATGTAAGAGCCAAAGAAAGGATAGGACTCCTTACAATGCAGTCTTCCAGACACCAAATGGCCTGCATATCCATGACTTCACAGTACCTGGCACTACTTACATAAGACCAGTAAAACAGGAGGAAAAGATGGTGACATCAAAATAAAAGAGACTGATTGAGAGGGGGAAGAGATAGGATGGTGAGTGGAGTTGTGAAGGGGAAAGTGAAGAAAGAGAGGGTTTATTGTCTATAATTATGGAAGTTGTCAATATGAAGAAATTTTTTTAAACAGCCCACATAGCTCACCAATAACTACTACAAAACTAATTAAGAGTTTAAACTCTGGCAGGGGGGTAGGGGCTGGAAAGGTCCAAGTGGGGTCAGGGGAGGGGAATAGAAAGTTTAAGTTTTTTAGAGTCACCTGGACAAGATGATAGGCAGCCCATATCTCCATGTGTCCTCAAAAGTTCTGAAGTTGCATGATCCGATCTGAGGATAGCAGAGATGGATGCCATAGCTGCAGGTGTCTATAACAGGTGTCTATGACTGAACACTTGAATGCTGTGGTCTACATATAAAACATTAGTCCCTCTCAAGTGAGGACATCTTATAGCCTGATTTTAAATGACTATCTCTGTGTAGTAGGTGGATCACTCAGATGACCTAAGTTAGAAAGATGTATGATCCAAACATCAATGACTAGATTCCTATTCCAGATTTGAGAACTATTGTTATGTAGGAAAGTGCTCTCAGTAAAAAAATAAAATAAAAATTGTACATTGCTGGTGACTCTGATTCATCTAATTACACAGTAAAGAACAATGAGAGATGGCCCAGTGACCTAATGACCTGAGTTAGATTCCCCAGTACCCATGTAAATCCAGATGCACAGTGATACATGCATATGGAGTTTGTTTGTAGCAGCAGAGGCCCTGGGGCACCCATTCTCCTTTCTCTCTCTGCTTGCAATTTTTTTTTTTGGTTTATTTTTATTTATTTGAGAGCAACAGACAGAGAGGAAGAGGCAGAGAGAGAGGGAGAATGGGCGCACCAGGGCTTCCAGCCACTACAAACGAACTCCAGACACGTGCACCCACTTGTGCATCTGGCTAATGTGGGTCCTGGGGAATTGAGCCTCGAACTGGGGTCCTTAGGCTTCACAGGCAAGTGCTTAACCGCTAAGCCATCACTCTAGCCCTCTGCTTGCAATTTTAAATGAAGTATTTTTAAATT
Organism: Jaculus jaculus; assembly: GCF_020740685.1. Lineage (NCBI taxonomy): Eukaryota > Metazoa > Chordata > Mammalia > Rodentia > Dipodidae > Jaculus > Jaculus jaculus. The sequence goes on from NC_059113.1 coordinate 74,582,058, forward strand.
TTTATTTTATAAAAGGTTGTACTGTTTTATCACCTCATCTCTGTTCATCCCATTTCCCTGTGGATCCTCCTCAGTAGGGTCACTGGTATTCACTGCAGTTATAAAGGCCTCAGACATTCTCTGTGAGGGAGGGGGTATCATGCCTCAGGGTATTCCTACTGTAAGGTTCAGGAGTGACCAAGGACCACAGAGACCACTCTGAGGCAAAGATGGAAGTTTTTATTCTGGGGGGGGGGGAACACAAGCTGCTAGGATTGACTGTCAAGAGCAGAGCAGTCAGCTTGGGGTTACAGATAGTGGGCTTTATAGGCTCTTCAGTTGGAGGAAGGTGAGGAAGGGAAGGAATTTCTTTGTTGGGGCAGTAAATCTCTGTTCTCTACATTAGCCATAGGGTGAGACCATAGGGTGAGACCATAAGTAACCCAGTGGGAGATAAGGGGGCAACCTGGAACCTTGTTAGGCAGGGGAGGGATAATGGCTGGACAATTTCTTGATGAATGTGGATGATTGACTTTGCCCTTCTGCTGTAACTACATTTTGTCCTGACCTAACACCTACACACTCTGGATCTTAAAATCTTTCAGCTCCCTCTTCCATTAATAATGTTTCCTGAGCAATGGTGGCTTGTTAGCAGTCTGATTTAGTGTTGAGCTCTCTGTAGCCTATGGGCATCTGCTTTGACGGGTTTGATTGACCAATAGGTCTGCCACCATCACCCTGGAGCTAACTGTCAGTCTAGCAGTGAGAGAAGTACTCATGTAGCTACTTCTTCATTTTCTCATGGGGCCCTGCTGATGTAGAGGTGGCATGTCTTACAATAGGCAGTCAGGTATCTTTTCTTGTATTAATGGATCTTGGATCTCCTCTGTTTTTTCTACCATCTGTAAAATAAAACAGATTCTTCAACCAAGAGTGAGAATGGCTTGGATTCTGTCTGGACAGTTGCATTGTAAGGAGTGTTATCCTTCCTTTGGCTCTTACATTCTTTCCGCCACCTCTTCTGCAATGGATCCTGAGCCTTGAAGGGTGTGATAGAGATGTTTCTGTACTGGACACCCCTCTGTCACTTCATCTCAGCACTGTGTTGCCTTTTGGGTCATCGCAGTAGTCCCCACCATCTGAAAAGAGAAGCTTCTCTAACCAGAAGTGAGAGTAGCATTAACATATGAATATGAACATTTAAGCATAGTGCTTACAGGGCAATTTGATGAGCATAACATATGCATTTAGCCAGACAAGAGCAGGCTTTATACCTGTAAGGCTTATGATCTCCCCTGCCATAGGCTTTTAATTAGATTTTCAGTACCAGGAATATATTCCCTCCTATAGAGCAGGCTTCCAAAGCAGTTAGATAGCAGTTGGTTTCCAGAGCAGACATGCCACTATTGCACCCGTTCAGTCATTAGGCCTGTCTAGCCAAACATGAGGCTTCCAGTGACCGCTCTTTTCACCACGGATGACTTCTGTCTCCCATAGGACTGCATGAAGTTCAACTTTTCCCAGCTTTCATTTGTCTAGTCTATAGGGATAAGGTTTTCAACACAGCACCAGCTTGATTTCTCAGTGACCTTGCAACCCAAGCTTGTGAAGTCTTCAGCAATAGGGTCTTAACATCTGTTACTCTTGGGAAACCAAAGGCCTTGGCAATAGCCTGTAATGTTCTGGAGGCAACAGGGACCTCCCTGGACGACAACTCACTGGAAAGTATCCCATCCCTGGCACTGAAAATTCTAGTAGTAATCTATGGCTTCTGGATGTGCCATTATCCAAAGAAATAGGCTTTCATATGTCTTATTCAGAATATCTTGAATTTTGATTGACCCTACCCCTACCCTTCTCTTACTCAATCTCATTCCCTGGCCATTCCACTCTCTGTAATACATTCTTCTACTTACATATATATAATACCATCCACTAAAGTTGTACTTCCTTCTCCCTCCCTTATAGCCTTTTTCTAGCTTACTGGCCTCTGCTGCTGATTTTTGGTTGCAGCTCACACACAAGTCTAAACATTTGTAGCTAGGATCCATATATGAGAGAGAACATGTGACATTTGGCTTTCTGGGCCTGAGTTATCTCACTTAGTATAATCCTTTCCAGATCCATCCATTTCCCTGAAATTTTCATAATTTCATTTTTCTTTACTGCTGAATATAACTCCATTATGTAAATGTACCACATCTTTATTATTCACTCACCTGCTGAGGGACATCTAGGCTGGTTCCATTTTCTAGATACTGTGAATAGAGCAGCAATAAACATGGTTGTGCAAGTATCTCTAAGGTAGTGAAAAGAGACATTAGGATATATGACTAAGAGTGCTATAGCTAGAACATATGGTATATCTATGTTTATCTGTCTCAAGAACCTCCAGACTTACTTCCACAACGACTGTACCAGACTACATTCCCACCAACAGTATATAAGGACTCCCCTTTTTCCCACATCCTTGCCAATATTTATTGTCATTTGTTTTCTTGATAATAGACATTCTGACAGGAATGAGATGGAATCTCAAAGTAGTATTAATTTGTATTTTCCTGATGGCTAATGATGTAGAACATTTTTTTAGATGTTTATATGTCATCTGTATTTCTTCCTTTGAGAACTATCTATTATTTAGTTCCATAGCTCTTTTTGGTTTTTGGTTTTTTGAGGTAGGGTCTCATTCTAGACCAGGCTTACCTGGAATTCACTATGTATTCTCAGGGTGTTCTTGAACTCACAGAGATCCACCTACCTCTGCCTCCCGAGTGCTGGGATTAAAGGCCTGCACCACCATGCCTGGCTCATGGCTCTTTTTAAATATACTTTATTTATTTATTTATTTATTTATTTATTTATTTATTTATTTATTTATTTATTTATTTGAGAGAGAGAGAAAAAGGCAGGGAGAGAGAGAGAATGGGTACACCAGGGCCTCCAGCCACTGCAAACAAACTCCAGATGCATGTTCCCCCTTGTGCATCTGACTTACATGGGTCCTGGAGAATTGAACCGGGTTCCTTTGGTTTTACAGGCAAATGCCTTAACTGCTAAACTCTAGCCCTCATAGCTCATTTTTTTTTAACTGGGTTGTTTGATTTCTTATTGTATTGCTTTTTGAGTTCTTTGTATATCCCGGATATAAATCCTCTATCAGATGTATAACTGGCAAAGATTTTCTCCTATTTGGTAGGTTGTCTCTTTCTTTGCTTTATCCACAGTGCCCTTTGCTATAAAAAAGCTTTGTAATTTCATGATATCTCATTGGTTGATTAATGGTTTTATTTCCTGAGCAACTGGGGTTATATTCAGAAAGTCACTGCCTATATCAATATGTTGAAGGATTTTCCCTACATTTTCCTCTAGCAGTTTCAGGTCTGATATTAAGGTCTCTGATCAATTTGCACTTGGTTTTTGTGCGTGGAGAAAGACAAGGATCTATTCTCATCCTTCTATGTATAGATACCCAATTTTCCCAGCACCACTTGTTGAAGAGGCTTATCTTTTCTCCAGTGAATATTTTTGTCATTTTTGTCAAAATTCAGATGGCTATAACTGCCTGGCTCAACATCTGGGTACTCTGTTCTGTTCCATTGATCTACATGTCTGTCTTTGTGCCAATACCATGCTGTTTTTGTTACTATGGCTTTGTAATATAGCTTAAAATCAGGTATGGTGATACTACCAGCCTTATTTTTGTTGCTCAAAATTGTTTTTGCTATTTGAGGGTTTTTTGTGTTTCCAAATGAATTTTAGGATTGTTTTTTCTATTTCTGTGAAGCATGCCTTTGGAATTTTAATGGGGATTGCATTAAATGTGTAGATTACTTTTGGTAAGATTGACATTTTTCACAATATTGATTCTTCCAATCCAAGAACATGGTACGTCTTTCCATTTCCTAGTGTCTTCTGCAATTTCTCCCTTGAGTGTTTTAAAGTTCTCATTGTAGAGATCCTTCACTTCCTTGGTTAGGATTATTCCAGGGTCCTTTTTTTTTTTTTTTTTTTTTTTTTGAGGTAATTGTGAATGGGACAGGTTCCCTGATTTCATCATCTGCATGTTTGTTGTTAGTATATAGGAAAGCTACTAATTTCTGTGTGTTTATTTTGTATCCTGCTAGGTTGCTTAAAGTGTTTATCAGCTCTAACAGTTTGCTGATAGAGTCTTTAGAGTCATTTATGTATTGAATCATACCATCTGCAAATAATGAGAATTTGATTTCTTACTTTCAAATTTGTATCCCTTTTATGAGTGTCTCTTGCCCTATTTCTATAGCTAGGACTTCCAGTACTATATTAAAGTGGGGACAGTGGACTCCTTTGTCTTGTTCCTGAGCTTAGTGGAAAAGCTTCAAGTTTTCTCCCATTTACTATTATGTTGGCTGTAGGTTTGTCATATAGATTTTATTACGTTGAGAAATTCCTTCTATTCTCATTTTCTGCAGGACTTTTATCATGAAGGGATGTTGGATTTTGTCAAATGCGTTTTCTGCATCTATTGAGATGATCATATGATTTTTGTCCTTAAGTCCATTTATATACTGTATTACATTTATCAATTTGCATATGTTGAACCATCCCTGCATCTCTGGGATGAAGCCAATATGGTCTGGGTGAATAATCTTTCTGATACATTCTTGTATTGTTTGCCAATATTTTGTTGAGAATTTTTGCATCTATGTTCATGAGGGACATTGGTCTGTAATTTTCTTTTTTTTTTTTTTTTTTTGTTCTTTTTCTGATTTTGGTATCAGGATGATGCTGGCTTCATAGAAGGAGTTCAGTAGAATTCCTTCCTTCTCTATTTTATGGAAAAGTTTGAGAAGCAGTAGTGTTAGTTCTCCCATGAAGGTATGGTAAAATTAACAGTGAATCCATCTGGGCCTGAAATTTTTTTAGTTGGGAGACTTTTTATAACTGTTTGGATCTCTGTACTTGATATAGATCTATTTAAATGCTTTATCTCGTCTTGATTTAACTTTGTTAGGTCATGTGAATCAAGGAAATCATCCATTTCTTTCAAACTTTCAAATTTAGAGGCATATATTCTTGAAGAATGTCCTTACTATTTTCTGAATTTCTTTAGTGTCTTTTGTAATGGTTCCTTTTTCATTTCTAATTTTATTACTTTTTGTGTCTTCTCTCTTCTGGTCAGAGTTGCTAAGGGTTTATCAATCTTGTTTATTCTTTCAAAGAGCCAACTCTTTGTTTCACTGATTCTTTGGATTTTTTCATTTCTATTTCATTAATTTCTGCCCTAATCTTTATTATTTCTTCTATCTACTGATTTTTCATTTGCCTTGTTCTTCTTTTTCTAAGACCTTAAGGTGAAGCAGTAAATTGTTTACTTGTGAACCCTCTAATTTTATAATATAGGCACATAAAGCTATAAATGTACCTGTTAGGACTGCCTTCATTGTGTCCCAAAGGTTTTGGTATCTCATCATCATTGGATTCTATGAATTTCTTTCCTTTTTGATTTCTTCAATGACCCATTCATCATTTAGTAGTGTACAGTTTATTCTCCATAAACTTCTATATGCTCTGTAGTTTCTCCAGTTGCTAATTTGTACTTTAATCCCATTATTGTACAAAGTATTATTTCAATTTTTCTGTATTTGTTAATATTTGCTTTGTGTCCTAATATATGGTCTGTTCTGGAGAATTTTCCATCTGCTGCTGAGAAAAAGTATCTTCTGCAGCATTTGGGTGGAATGTTCTGTAGCTATCTGTCAGGTCCATGTATCCAGAGGTTTCTGTTTATTTTTTGCTGGGATGACCTGTCAGTTGATAAGAGTAGCAGTTTGGTAGGCATAATATATGAATTTAGCCAGACAACAGCAGGCATTACTCCTCTTGAGATCAATTTTCATCATTGATAAAACACTCCTAAATGGAAGCCTTGATTGAAAATAAAAGCTATCACGTTTGTGAATCCAGGCTGTGTGTGTGTGTGTGTGTGCACGTATATGGCATGTCTGGATATGTTTTTGTATGAATGTGTATGTGGGGCTTCTGGAGGCCAGTGGTACACATTGCGTATTTTCTTCAAATGCACTACACCTTACTTTTTTAAAAACTTATTTTTATTAACACCTTCCATGAGTATAAAAAATATCCCATGGTAATACCCTCCCTCCCCCACTTTTCCCTTTGAAACTCCATTCTCCATCATATCCCCTCACCATCTAAATCAGTCTGTCTCTTGGTTTGATGTCATGATCTTTCCCTCTTATTATGATAGTCTTGTATAGGTATTGTCAGGCACTGTGAGGTCATGGATATCCAGGCCATTTTGTGGCTGGGGTGAGCACATTGTAAGAAGTTCTACCCTTCCTTTGGCTCTTACATTCTTTCTGCCACCTCTTCCACAATAGACCCTGAGCCTTGGAAGGTGTAAATAGATATTGAAGTATTGAGCACTCCAGTCACTTCTTTCCAGCACCATGATGCCTTCTGAGTCATCCCAAGGTCACTGCCATCTTAAAAGAGAAGATTCTCTACCAAAAGCAAGAGTAGCATTAATATAAGTGTGTGAACATTAACAGAAGTGCTTACTGGGCAGTTGGGTGAGCATAGTATATATATATACATTTAGCCAAACTGCAGCAGACATTACACCCCTAGGGCTCATAACTACCCCTGTTTTAAGTTTTCAGTATCAGGGATGTATTCTCTCCCATGGAGCAGGCCTCCAGTCCAATTAGAGGGTAGTTGGTTTCCACCAGGACAGATGTGCCACTGTTGCACCCTTTGGCTCATTTGGTGTGGCTGGCCAAATATAAGGCTAGCAGTGTCCACTGTTGAGTGTCTTCACTGGTGTTTTCTCTTTCTCCCATTGAACTGCATGTATAATGGATTCTTCCAGCTTTCTGTCAGCTGGTCTACATGGAGGAGGTTATCAGTTCAGTTCCAGTAGGATTTCTCAGTGATCTTGCAGCCCAAGTATATGGAGTCTTCAGCAATAGGGTCTTACCATCTATTCCTGGTGGGAAACCAAGGGCCTCGGCAATGGCCTATAATGTTTTGTGGGAATCAGGGACCTCCCTGGCCAACAACTCATCCCTGCCACTGAAACTTTTCTAGCAACAATCTATAGCTCCTGAGTGTTCCATTATACAAAAAAGTAGGTTTCCATATGACTTACTTACATCCTCTTAGATTTTTTTTTTTAATTTATTTGAGAGCAACAGACACAGAGAGAGAGAGAGAATGGGTGCGCCAGGGCCTCCAGCCACTGCAAATGAACTCCAGACGCATGTGCCCCCTTGTGCATCTGGCTAACATGGGTCCTGGGGAATTGAGCCTTGAACCGGGGTCCTTAGGCTTCACAGGCAAGCGCTTAACCACTAAGCCATCTCTCCAGCCCCCACTTTATTTTTTGAGACAGGTTCTCACACTGAACTTAGAGTTCACCAATTCAGATAGACTAGCTAGCCATTTAGTCTCCGAGATCCACCTCTCTTCACCTGCCCAGTGTTGGAATTACAGATATGTACCTTCAATGCCTGGCCTTCATGCATGCATGGCACACATTTTACCCTTTATGTACTGTGCCATCTCTCCAGTTCCTATAAGTCCAGTTTATATCAAAACCATGGGGATTTTGTTTGTTTTTGAGGCAGAGTCTCACTCTAGCCCAGGCTGATATAGAACTCTCTGTAAACCAGGCTGGTCTCACAGCAATCCTACCCTATTCTCTGGAATTCTTGGATTATAGACATGAGCTACCACATCCAACTTTGTTTGTTTTTTCAATTTTTTAAAAGATTTTATTTTTGCTGGGAGTGGTGGCACACGCCTTTAATCCCAGCACTCGGGAGGCAGAGGTAGGAGGATCGCCGTGAGTTCGAGGCCACCCTGAGACTACCGAGTGAATTCCAGGTCAGCCTGGGCTAGAGTGAGACCCTACCTTGAAAAACCAGAAAAAATAAAAATTAGAAAAAAATAAAAGATTTTATTTTTATTTATTTATTCAGTAGAGACAGAGAGAGAGTCAGAATGGCCAGCCAGGGCCTGCAGTTAATGCAAATGAATTCCAGATGCCTGTGTCACCATGTGCATCTGGCTTACATGGGACCTGGAAAATCGAACCTGGGTCCTTAGGCTTCACAAGCATGTACCTTAACCTCTAAGCCATCTCTCCATCCCAAACTTTGTTTCTTATTCATATGAATAAATACTAGTTTGTATAACTTGGTGTCTAATATATAATGCTACACTCATGATTTATGGTGTCAAAGTTAGCACATCCTTATGCTTTTCATGGAAGCAAACACATTAAAGGTACTTTGCAGAAAATCCTTGCACCATGGGGCTAATATCCAAATGTTTCTGAACTTTTTCATTACTAAAAACAGGGAATTTTTTTTCCTATAAGGATGAACATAAGGTATTTGTGGAAAATATTTACCTAAGCATCTTACATCTGAAATACAGAATTATATGAGGAATTTTGTTGTTGTTTGTCTCACAGAAGATGAAGTAAGCAAGGAACCAAATGAGCTAGCTAGGATGAGGTAGCTATTCAGTAGTTAACTTGTGCTAGGGGAAAAAATAGGCATTTTCTTCATATGCTCTAATGGTCTCTTACCACTGCATTTCAGCTGTTTCACAAAGAACCAGCAGAGGAAATCAACCTGTCTACTGTGTCATTTCTTCCTTTTTTTTTTTTATTTCTTACTTTCTATCCTATTTTGTTTCTGAACTAAAACTAGGGTATCAGGCTAGCAAATTTGAATTTGCCTAACACGTAGACTGTTTTGTTTGTTGTATTTAGCACATGAAAATAAATCAGCTTTCAAAAAGACATGTATATGATTATAGCATGAGAAAAGGTCACTGCATGGAAGACTCAGGAGGTAACACAAATATAATTAGCAACCTATGACCTTAAAATTCAATAGAATAGAAAACATTATAAAGTTAGAATGTTTAAAATGGTTAAGTCAGTGGATTTTTTAAATTAAAAAGAGAATATAGCATTAAAATCAAAATTTTAGATATCCAAAACTGGCAGAGTGTGAAATTAAAACCAAATAACAAAAAGACTATAATATAAGCATTAGAGGGTTTCAATGAAGAAACCCACGTATTCTAAGAGGAGATCCAGAAAAGAAAAAAAAAAAAAACTACAAAGAAGAGAGGTAATACTCAAAGGAATAATGGCTGGTACTTTTCTAGAATCTCATAAAGGCCATCTTCGGGGTGAAAATGAGCAAAGAGCAAGGATGTACATGTATATACTATGTTGACCAAACTTTCCAGTAAGCCCTTCTCTTAATGTTCATACCCATATATTAATACTACTCTTACTTTTGGTTAGAGAGGCTTCTTTTTTTCAGATGGCAGTGACCTTGGGATAACTCAGAAGGCACTATGGTGCTGAGAAGTGACAAAGGAGTGCTCAGCACTGAAATATCCCTATCACACCTTCCAAGACTCAGGGTCCATTGCAGAAGAGGTGGCAGAAAGAATGTAAGAGCCAAAGGAAGGATAGTACTCCTTACAACATGCACCTCCAGACACAAAATGGCCTGGATATCCATGACCTCACAGTGCCTGACACTACCTATACCAGACCATCATATTAGGAGGAAACGATGATGACATCAAAATAAGAGAGACTGAGAGGGGCAAGGGATATGATGGAGAGTGGAGTTTCAAAGGGGAAAGTGGGGGGAGGAAGGGAATTACCATGGGATATTGTCTTCAATTATGGAAGTTGTCAATTAAAAATAAATGAAAATAAAAATAAATTAAAATGAAAACTTTGCTAGAAGTACCGTGAGATATGTTTATCACACCCATCAAAGCTCAGGAACCATTACAGAAGAGGTGGCAGAAAAAAATGCTAGAGCCAAAGAAAGCGGAGGAATTCTTTGCAGTCCTGTCTTCTAGACACAAAATGGTTATGGCATCCATAACCTCACAGTGGGTGATGCTACACCTACACAAGACCTGCATTCTGGGCGGGGAAGTGATAGCATCAAAATAGAGACACCAGTCAGAAGGGATTAAGTGGAGTGGGTGTTCAAGATGGAGGAAAGCAAAGGTCATGGGAGGGGATTATGTTCATGGTACATTGTTTACATGTATAGAGGTTGAGGTGGTTTGAATCAGATGTCCCCCATAAACTCTTGTGTTCTGAATGTTTGGTCTTGGTTGGAAATTTGAGAGGTGGAGTCTTACTGAAGGAGGTGTATTTTGGGGGAGTGGTCTTATGGCTATTATAGCCAGCTTCCCCTAGTTAAGATCGTGCTCACTCTCCTGCTGCTATTTCCACCTGATGTTGGCAAGGAGGTGATGTCCAGCCTCTTCATTCCATCCTTTCTCCTGCCATCACAGAGCTTCCCCTTGTGACTGCAAGCCAAAATAAACAATTTTTCTCTCAACAGCTGCTTTTGAACAGGTGCTTTGTCTCAGCAACCAGAGGGTAACTGAACAGAGGTAGTAAAGTTTTTAAAAAAAATTTTTTTGCTAGAGACAAGATAAATCCCATTCAAGTTCCACAATCTGCAAAAAAGAGTAGGAAAGAAAAATAAGAGGCCACCATCACTAATGAATAAGTGCAAATATCCTACATAATCACATGCTAAATCTAGTCTGTCTAAAAACAACCAGACTCATCTTGGCCCAGCTTTTTTATGCCAGGAATACAAGGATGTTAAAATTCTAATAATACTTTTCATTTAATTGTCAGGGTAGGGATGGCATTCTATTCAATGAAAATAGCATTTAACCCCAGCACTCGGGAGGCAGTAGTAGAATTGCCATGAGACTACATAGTTAATTCCTGGGCCAGAGTGAGACCCTACCTCTAAAATAAAAAAAATAAAAAAAAAAAGGAAAAGCAGTAACAGGATTAAAATGAAAAAAAGTTATTTCTTAGGCCGTATAGTTTTAAACAGGAAAAGTCTAAGAAACTGAAAAACACTATACTATAACTATAGTTCCTAGGTATATGGTATATATATAACTATGTTCCTAGATATATGATCAATATAATCATTGTAATTTCTATCTTCCAACATCAACTATGCATAATTACATTTATTGACCTTTTGGTGCCAAGCACTGATGTGCTTATGTTATTTAATCATACAAACAGCCTGGCAAGCATAGCATTTTAACAGACACTGAGGCTGGGGCTTGGAGAGTTAAGCAACTTGCCAAAGGTCTTAAAGGCAGTAAAAGTAGGTGAGCCTGGGACTACAACAGCCCATGGAACTCCAAGGCTAGCTAGGTACTTATTCTCCAATTAACTGTAAGGAATGTGATGGTAGTGACCCATGTTCCTGATACCAACTATTTCTACTTGGATATTTTAAGTATTTTACTAGATAGAAAAAATCATTCTTACACCTTGGATTTTATTGGACAACAAGTATAAATAAAATGGAATCAGTGAACTAGGTGGTCCTACAAGAACTTCTTGTATCCAGGAACAAATTTAGATGCTGGTAGGTCATTATACTCCAGGTCAGCACGATGGCTTAATGAGACAACTAAATGGAAGCCTCAGGGGCCCGGGGTTCTGATGGGGACAACAGCATCCAACCCTACTCTGCTTACGCACAGCCTGTTTGGGAGGCCATGTCTAGTCCTCTGAGGAAGGTATAGACATGTCTCTTACATATCTTTAAGAGGCAAGACTCCTTAGAGCACACTTAAAGAGATGCACTACGTTCCAGTTTAGTCGCTACTATTTCTGAATATGGATTTCACATTCGTGGTAGCAACAGCGGCAGGAGCTATTGCCACTCTTGCTGCTGCTGCTGTAGCCGTCCTGTGGATAGTGAAACGTCTAAGTTCTTCAAAGGAGACTATAACTGTAGACCGTGAGCGTGCTGAAAATTCTGATAAACTCATATCTAATTTGCGGATGGCAACCAGTATGGAGCAGGAAACGCAAGAAGTGGATGCGAAGGAACAAGGATTGATCAAAGAACCGAACCAGGGAACACACAGAGATTTAGACGAGATGGAACAGAAAATACACGAAAAACTGGAGGCGAAGGTTGGGGGAATGCACCAAGAACCGGGCCATAAAGATCAGGGAATGCACGTCCCGGACCATGAGGAACTGGGCACGAACAAACAGTTGGGTGAGAAGGAACAGAGATCACAGGAAGACTTGAATAAAAAGGAACCGGGCACCCAAACTTCGTAAGTATAAGATATAAGTCTTTCAAAGGGCAGGCGGGAACGGGCATTGTGACCATCAAAGGAAGGAAGGAAGGGGCGCAGTGCTGCAAGGCACCAGGCTCCTCTTAAACCCCAGGCAGGGCCTGGGCCCCCGGCTGCAGTCTAGTCGGAGGCAAGGTCACGTTCCTGGAAAACCAGTAGTCAGAGGTAAAGCCGGGCCTGGGGAAACCTTTCCGAACTGTGAGCGCAGGACTTGGGCATTCTCAGCCCTGAAAGCGGGCGGGGCGGGGCGCTCTGACGCGGCACAATGGGCGCCACCTCACAGAGCCCGCGGCTGAGGCCGGGGCACGGCGGGGGCACTTGGGCCCCTGGGGCGGCGACGCCGGAGGGTGGGTGAGGCGACGGCCGGGGGCCCTCGGGACGCAGCCGCGCAGGCCGCCGTGACCGCCACGCCTCCTGTTGCCGAGCAACCGACGGCGCTGTCCGCGAACTCGGCGGCCGACTCACAGCAGCGCAGCCGTGGCGGAGCCGCGCGGCGTGGGTCTTCAACGCCTCTCCTCTCCTCCCTGTGTCGCCCCGCCCCGGCTGGCTCCGCGGCCTCCACTTTCCAGATCTTTCTCGAACCTACGGCTCTTCTGCGAGCCGTTGCCCGAACGCTGACGGAAGCGGCCGAAGTGGAGGCCGCTGGCCACCCGGGTGCCGAGTGGGCTCGCGCGCCTCCCCCGGCGGCCCAACGCGCAGGCGTAGATCCCAGTAACCGCCGCTTGGAGGCCGCGAACCGCAGTGGAGCGGGACTGAGGCGGCGGAGGCTGCGGCGGGCGGCCCTCTACTCCGGGCGGTTGAGCGCCCTGCCCTAGATCTGCTGGGTGGCCACTTGGCGACCTCTCGCCCTTGCTTCTCCAGGGGTCGCAATACCGGCGGAGGCCCAGAGCAAGGCGCGGTCCGCGCACCCCGACATTTAGGCGGCGGCATGTCTGTGGTGGGCATCGACCTTGGCTTCCTCAACTGCTACATCGCCGTGGCGAGGAGCGGCGGCATCGAGACCATCGCCAACGAGTACAGCGACAGGTGCACCCCGTAAGTGCCGGCCACGGCTGTCTCTCCCCCCTCCGCCGGGCCGCGCCCGTGTCCCCCCCCCCCCGCCAGCCCGGTGACAGATGCAGCCATCACTGTCCCGCCCCGCGGCGGTCGTTGGTTTCCAAGGACTGGGGACTTAAGAGTTCGCTCCCTCCTTCCCAGACTCCCACTTGCCCCTTCCATCACCGGGCCCTGTACCGGAGTCCTTGATTTGGGTGGCAGGACAGGGGTTGGTGTTGCGCCACCTCGGCGTCCCGAACGCGGCACAAAGCTGTTGGGATTGTCCTCCGCTTGGTTCTGCCCTTCCTGCTTCCCCATCTCGCGACAGCCCTCTCAGGAAAGAACTGAACGCTTAGGCTGCACACATCAGAAAATGAGTTGCAGGTTTGTCTAGACCTGAAAGCCAGCTGTTTATTTATATATTTATTTTAGAGGAAAGGTGAAGTGGTGTCCTTGAGAATTGGAGACGATCTGGCAATTTCCAGAGGATTAGGTTAATGGTGGTGCGTACTCAGGAGGAGACTTCAGTTAGTGGAGATTAGTGGGTTTAGTTCCTATTACCCAAAGCATGTTTCTAGAGTGAGTTGTTGGAGATTCGGAGAGGACTGTCCAGTATAAACACGATTGAGGAGTGTTTCTGTTAGGAATCCTTCATGAAAAGACTTAGTAACATGATGTCATGGAAACACGTTTCCACATGTTCACTTGTTTCTCTGTTCTCAGAAGTTTGTTGGCTAAGAACACAATACTGGCATATGAAAAGCTAGCTGCTGCTTGTAGGCTCCTGTTGCCTGTAATTTTATAAGGAAAATCCTGCTCATGCATTACTTGTCATAGAAAGATAATTGATTTGACCTGCATGAATAATCTATAATATATTTTAAATTGAAGCATTGTTAGCCAGGTGTGCTGGCTCACACCTTTAATCTTAGTACCCTGGAGGCAGAGGTAGGAGGATCTCTGTGAGTTTGAGGCCACCCTGGCAATCTAGAGTGCATTCCAGGTCAGCCTAAACTAAAATGAGACCCTACCTTAAAAAAAAATAAATAAATAAATAGCCAAAATCAATGTTATTTTTAAATGTCTAAATTAGTAGTTTGAAAACATGGCAGTATATTTGAAAGACTGCTTCCTTTCCAAATACAGTGTAGAATGTTTTGTATCTCTTATTTCTAGGTTTACCCATAACATTTCTTTTTTTGTTTTGTTTTGTTTTGTTTTGCGAGATAGGGTCTTGCTCTAGCCCAAGTTGACCTGGAATTCATTATGTAATCTGAGACTGGCCTCGAACTCACAGCAATCCTTCTACCTCTGCCTCCTGAGTGCTGGGATTAAAGACGTGTACCACTACACCTGGCCACAACATTTCTTCTATTGAAAATTTAAATGTTTACATCCTCAAATACAGACTAGGTCACTTTTTGAACTGATTTCTCCTTTGTTGTTGTTTGTTTTTTCGAGGTAGGGTCTTGCTGTAACCCAGGCTGACCTGGAATTCACTAGGTAGTCTTAGGGTGGCCTTGAACTCAAGGAGCTCCTCCTACCTCTTGCCTCCCCAGTGCTGGGATTAAAGGTGTGCACCACCATGCCCGGCTTAATTTCTCCTTTTATTATATTTTTTCTGGCTGAAGTAATGTATGTATTCATCTCTATAAGATTTTGTTTTAAGCCAAAACAGATCTGGCTTTCTGCCAGAAAAGGACCAGGAAATTCCACTGTCAATCTATTAAGAGATTAAGCAGCCATTGGCTTCATGAGTGAGTATTTTTAGCTTTTAAAGCCAGACTTTCAGAGAGCTCTTTACAAATACACACTACTCTTTTGCACATCTTCATTGCTATTGGATTCTGTGTGGTTTTAATTTAATGTGACATTTCTGATTTATGTGTAAAAACTTCAATGCTAATAATTAGATTTAATGAGCTCAATTCAAACTAGACTGTTTCTAAGGTGGAAGGATCATATTTTGTAGCTTGCATCAGCAGCTGTGTTCTTTTCATCCTGGCTGTACATTGCCATTCATCCAATAAGTATATCTTTGTTGTTACTGAACAAAATTTCACAGTGGTTTGGTGCTGTTATACTATATTTGTTTACTGAAGCTTAGATTAAGGGAAGTGTGATCCCAGGACATTGATTCATTTGTTAATATAACTATTATGCAAAAAGCAGTATTGTTAAAGAACTTTTAACTTGGATAATATAAGTACATGAAAATGAAATTAAAAATTGTAATTCTAGCTGGGTGTGGTGGCGCACGCCTTTAATCCCAGCACTGGGGAGGCAGAGGTAGGAGGATTGCCGTGAGTTCGAGGCAACCCTGAGACTCTATAGTGAATTCCAGGTCAGGCCTGGGCTAGAGTGAGACACTACCTCGAAAACCCAAAAAAAAAAAAAAAAAAAGAAAGAAAGAAATTATAATTCTACCCAGAAATAAAGTTTCCAAATGGTTTTCTGTTTTTACGTGTGTGTGTGTGTGTGTGTGTGTGTGTGTGTGTGTGTGTGCTGTGCGTGGATGTATGAATGCATATTTGCATGTTGCCTATGTGTGTGTGCATGGTGCATGTGGAGGCTGGAGGTTGGTGTTGGATATCTTCCTCAGTCATACCTCAGGCCTTTCTGGTTTTTTGTTTTGTTTTGAGGTAGATTCTCCATCTAGTCCAGGTTGACCTGGAATTCATTATGTAGTCTCAAAATGGCCTTTCTGAAACAGTCTCATTTGAACCCAGAGCTCTAGCTAGCTTGCTCTAGGGAATCCGTGGCTCCCTGTGGTTGAGCACCAGGATTACAGGCAGGCACCTGCCTAGCATTTACATGTGCAGTGGGGATCTGAACTCAGTAAACCCTTTACCAACTGAGCCATTGCCCCAGCCCCCTCTATCTTTTTTTTCAAGATGGGAAGATAGACTTGATGTTCTGCTTAATAACCCCTTTCTGTGTAAAACATCTTATACCATCAGGTCTAATATTTGTATAATCAATAATCCCATTCCCTGTTTCCCATTTAGGGTGTATATATTTTATTTTTGCAAACAGTATTACAGTAACTACCTCTTTGTTTTATTACTTTATGGGTTTCTTATTTGAGAATTCATATTAATTGGGTAACTGATGTGACATAATCTCAAATCTCTGAATTACAAATGAATAAGTTTCAGTTTTTGAGCTGTTTTTAGCAGCAACAGACTTGGTAACTGCCTGATGCTACCCTGATGCAGGTGACAGCTCTGCTCCATCCGGCCTTCAGTGTGCTAGACTAATAACGCTTTGCTGCTTCTCACATTCTCCAGGATGGTTTCTGCTCTCTTTGTCTTATACAGTCTGGGAAATCTGGTGATGGCAAAAGTAGTGACAGTGAAGTGGTCCACACAGCTGCACAATTTTCAGGTGGTTACCTAGCTTGTGGGGTGAACTGCATTTTTGTTTTTTTTTTAATAATTTATGCCGGGCGTGGTGGCGCATGCCTTTAATCCCAGCACTTCGGAGGCAGAAGTAGGAGGATCGCTGTGAATTCAAGGCCACCCTGAGACTCCATAGTGAATTCCAGGTCAGCCTGGTATAGAGTGAGGCCCTATCTCGAAAAACCAAAATAATAATAATTATTATTATTTATTTATTTGAGAGAGAGAGAGAGAAAGTGGCAAATATATATATAGAGAGAGAATGGGCATGGTAGGGTCCCTAACCACTACAAACAAACTCCAAACTCATGTACCACCCTGTGCATCTAGTTTATATGGATACTGAAGAATCAAACCTATGTCCTTATGCTTCTCAGGCAAGCACCTTAACCACTGAGCCATTCTCCAGCCTGAACTGAAGTGATTTTTTGTTTGTTTGGTTTTTGGTTGTGTTTTTATTTTATTTTATTTTTTTATTTTTGAAGTAGGGTCTCACTCTGGCTCAGCCTGGAATTAACTATGCAGTCTCAGGATGGCCTCAAACTCATGGTAGTCCTCCTACCTCTGCCTCCCGAGTGCTTGGATTAAAGGCGTGTGCCACCACAGCCGGCTTTAAATGAAGTTTTTGATGTTGGCTGGCCACCTGCCACTGCAACTCAACTGTGTCTACCTTAACTCGGCTCCTCCACCATTGACAGCTTAAAGCTTAGGCTGTGTAGGAAGAGCCAAATTGAGTCTCCTCTTACCTTTTTGTTTCAACAACTACCCATTTAGCTAAATTTTAAGTCACTAATCGGCTTAACTTTCTAGAAGAACAATATTTTTTAAGGCCTTAGGACATTCAGTTAAGTGTAGCTATATGAGAATTGGAACTTCCATCTCAGGTTAAATAATATCAAGATGAGTGGTTTCACGTATTAAAACTGTGGCCTGGAATCCTCCTTCAGTGTGGGCACATGTGGTGAACCATAGCTGTGTTGATAACAATGATGTCTGTATGTCAAACACTGGACCTGAACTGTCACACATACCACAATTCTTGTATGGTAATGCCAGTTTTCCTTCTTAAAGTGCAAAGTAAAGTAACATACCCAAGAACCTACTAATGAAACAAGTCCCCATTTCAGGACTCTCTGACCACTCTCTCTCTCTCTCTCTAACATGGAGGATGGATGGATATATAACATAGGCTTATAGGAATGTACCAGTTGAAGGGACAAAACTGTCTGACCAAGCAGTTACTAGACACAGAAGCATTGTTGCTCTAAGTTTGTTTTTGACTAGTTTCTGAGTATTCTTACCTTGTTTTTATACTTAAGTTATTTTAAGAACAATCAAAAATACTTATTTTAAAAGTTCAAAAATATAGGGCTGGAGAGACGGCTTAGTAGTTAAGTGCTTGTCTGTGAAGCCTAAGGACCCTGCTTCAAGGCTCCATTCCCCAGGACCCATGGTAGGCAGATGCACAAGGGGGTGCACGCCTCTGGAGTTCATTTGCAGTGGCTGGAGGCCCTGACACACCCATTCTCTCCCTCCATCTCTCTCTCTATCTTCCTGTCTATCTCTGTTGCTCTCAAATAAATAAAAATGATTTTTTTAAAACTTAAAAAATGGGCTGGAGAGATGGTTTAGTGGTTAAGCACTTGCCTGTGAATGAAGCCTAAGGACCCCAGTTCAAGGCTCCATTCCCCAGGACCCACGTTAGCCAGATGCACAAGGGGGCGCACGCGTCTGGAGTTTGTTTGCAGTGGCTGGAGGCCCTGATGCACCCATTCCCCCCCCCTCCCCGGCTCTCTGTTGCTCTCAAATAAATAAAAATAAACAAAAAAATTTAAAATAAAATAAAGTCTAAAAAAAAGTTCAATAATATAAATTAACTTTCAATGTGGAAGGCAGTCCTATTAATGATAGATGTTTTGGCAGGTAAATTATATAAGATATGCATTTAATGTAATTATGATAGTTCTTGTGAATATTTCACAATGAAAATTTAGATTCTTAATAGATACTGGTTTTATCACAAAAATTTTATGTGATTGAACTTGTCTTAATTTTCTGTTCCTGTCATCATTGCTTTTTCCCTACTTGTATCAAATACATTCTCATTACTGTGAGCAAATACCTGACCAGAACCAGCTTAAGCAAGTTAAGAATTTATTTGGGTTTACAGGTCCAAAGGGTAGAGTCTAATATGGTAGGGAAGGATGCAGAGAACAAACAGGTAGAAGGGCTGGACTATCAAACCACAAGTCTGGCCATCAGTAACCTCCTTCCTCTAGCAAGCCTTTATCTCCTAAAGGCTCCACAACCTTTCCCAATAGCATCACCAGCAGGAGACCAAGTGCTTAATGAACACATGAGCTATGTGGAAATTTTACATTCAAGCACAATACTAAATAATCTAGAAATAAGAAATTTGTAACCAGTGCCTCAAACTTATTAGATCTCCTCTTCAATGAAAAGAAAAAATCAATTACTTTAATGCATTAGAACTAGCTATACATAGGAAGTGCTAAAACTCCAGAGGTTAGCTGTCGCTTATAGGTTGGTAGTAGGACATGTACATCTTTTGTTAAATATTCTTCTTTGCCTTGTGGATTGGTTTTGTTTATAATTTACCATGACCTTATATTTACATTGATCTAAAATAATGTAAAGGTTGAAGAAGACAAATATGTCTTTTGTCCCTTTCTAATAACCTCATAAGAGTTTCATGCGTGATTATATGTGCATAACAGAGATGTTTTTTCTCTTTATTTTCTTAGAAATAGAATTACATAACACATTTTGCAATTAGCTTTTCTTTCATCTCAGAATAATAATGTCAGGGTTGTATCTCAGTTGGAGAGAATTTGCCCAACATGTCATATCCAAGATCTTGGATTTAATCCTCAGCACCACCAAGAAGTCCTAAGGCAATTGTGGCCATTGCAGATTTGTACAGGGACTCTACTTCCCTCATTCTTCATAATATATATTCAGCATTGCATTGAAGATAAGATACTATGTACTTCTCAGATACTGTTTTGCTTTTGGCAAACAAAAATTGAGTGATTGTTGGCCATCTTTTTATTAATAAAAAAGTTATTGAGGTGATTTTAAAGGCCAATGGTACATATTTTATATAAGAAGATTTTTTTAATCTTTAATTATAATACTTGGCAAAACTTCTCCAGGGGGAGGAGAGGGGAAGGCAGAGAGGCGAGGGAAATACCATGGTTTGTTGTCTGTAAGTATAGAAGTTGTCAATTATATATATATATGTATATGTGTGTGTGTGTGTGTGTATGTATGTGTGTGTACATATATATATATACACACACACACATATATGTGTATATATGTGTGTGTGTATATATATATATATATAAAAGAAATAGCTTATGCCCATATTCTAGAGAAGGGACAGACACTGTGAACTTTTTAAGACCTGTTTTTAGCAATCATTTTGGAGAAATACTATCAATCTTTCTGAAGAATTTTCAGGTAGTACTAAATTTGGAGATTATTGTTTTAGTAGTTTCCTCTACAGAGTGAAAACTCTTCTAGTTTCATTCATTGGCTGGGATTACACTGCATCAGGAACGTCTGTTTATTTTGTAACTATTTCAGTAATGGATTTTGCATTGAAAATTGCATTTTATTTTATTTTTTTTAATTTTTATTAACATTTTCCATGATTATACAAAAATACCCCATGGTAATACCCTCCCTCCCCCCACACACTTTCCCCTTTGAAATTCCATTCTCCATCATATTACCTCCTCATCTCAATCATTGTACTTACATATATTACTTATACTAATACTTATACTAACATATACTTACATATTACCAACCTATTAAGTACCCTTCTCCCTTCCTTTCTCTTCCCTTTATATCTCCTTTTTAACTTACTGGCCTCTGCTAGTAAGTATTTTCCTTCTCACGCAGAAGCCCAATCATCTGTAGCTAGGATCCACATATGAGGGAGAACATGTGGCGCTTGGCTTTCTGGGCCTGGGTTACCTGACTTAGTATAATCCTTTCCAGGTCCATCCATTTTTCTGCAAATTTCCTAACTTCATTTTTCTTTACCGCTGAGTAGAACTCCATTGTATAAATGTGCCACATCTTCATTATCCACTCATCAGTTGAGGGACATCTAGGCTGGTTCCATTACCAAGCTATTATAAATTGTGCAGCAATAAACATGGCTGAGCACATACTTCTAAGGAAATGAGATGATTCCTTTGGATATATGCCTAGGAGTGCTATAGCTGGGTCATATGGTAGATCAATATTAAGCTGTTTTAGGAATCTCAATGTAGTTTTAATCTGCATTTCCCTGATGACTAGTGACATAGAACATTTTGTAGATGCTTATATGCCATTTGTATTTCTTCCTTTGAGAATGCTCTATTTAGCTCCATAGCCCATTTTTTGATTGGCTTGTTTGATTCCTTATTATTTAACTTTTTGAGTCCTTTGTATATCCTAGATATTAATCCTCTATCAGATACATAGCTGGCGAAGACTTTTTCCCATTCTGTAGGTTGCCTCTTTGCTTTTTTCACTGTGTCCTTTGCAGTGCAAAAATCTTTGTAATTTCATGAGGTCCCAGTGATTAATCTGTAGTTTTATTGCCTGAGCAATTGGGGTTGTATTCAGAAAGTCTTTGCCAAGACCAATATGTTGAAGGGTTTCCCCTACTTTTTCCTCTAGCAGTTTCAGAGTTTCAGGTCTGATGTTAAGGTCTTTAATCCATTTGGATTTAATTCTTGTGCATTGAGAGAGAGAAGAATCTATTTTCATCCTTCTGCAGATATATATCCAGTTTTCCCAACACCATTTTCTGAAGAGGCTGTCTTTTCTCCAATGAGTATTTTTGGCATTTTTATCGAATATCAGGTGGCTATAGCTACCTGGACTTACATCTGGGTCCTCTATTCTGTTCCACTGATCTACATGTCTGTTTTTGTGCCAGTACCACGCTGTTTTTGTTACTATGGCTCTGTAGTATAGGTTAAAATCAGGTATGGTGATACCACCAGCCTTATTTTTGTTGCTCAGTATTATTTTAGATATTCGAGGATTTTTGTGATTCCAAATGAATTTTTGGATATTTTTTTATTTCCATGAAGAATGCCTTTGGAATTTTGATAGGGATTGCATTAAATGTGTTGATTGCTTTTGGTAAGATTGCCATTTTCACAATATTGATTCTTCCAATCCAGGAACAGGGGATGTTTCTCCACTTTCTAAGGTCTTCTGCAAGAAAATTGCATTTTATATAATGCATATAAAATTCTTTACAGTTGAATTTTCTCATTGGTGAGGTTTTATTAGGAAGAGACAAGGAAAGTGATTTCTATGTAATCTTGTTAATTCTATATTCCTCTAAAGATAAACTTGGAAACAAATTTTCATTTCATTATCATGTTGCATAAGTCTTGAGTGTTTCTTTTTCTTTTATTTAGCTGGCTTGTCACATAAAGTAGGATTATAAGCTTTTCTTATAGCATTGCTATGTTCTTAAATTTTTTGACCTACATTTTGGTTTGTAGTATTAAAACTTTTAAATATTAAAAAAATCTCCAGTCATTATCTTGGTCTTACGAGTGAGGATTCTGAAATGATATAAATAACTTAGGAATTTAAAGTGCTTACTATACTATGATAGTAGCTGTGTTCTGATAAAACTTTTACCTACAAAAGAACTGCAGGTAGTAGTCTACAGACCTGGATCCAAGCAGTCACAATTAAAAGAAATTTAAAATTGTCAGGCTTTAATATTTGTGTTTGAGGTAGGTCAATTTTAAGATCAGTTTTTAAAATCACAATCTTGGGGCTATAGTGATGCCTTGGCAGTTTAAAAAGCTTGCTTACAAAGCCTGATGGCCCAGAGTTTGATTCCATAGTACCTATGTGAATCCAGATGCATAAAGTGATGCATGCATCTGGAGTTTTTTTGCAGCAGCAGGAGGCCCTGGCATGCCCATATACATTGTGTGTGTGTGTGTTTCTCAATGAATAAATAAAAACACAGTTAACAAATAACAGTTTGTTAAATAGTGTATCTACTATGGCGCATCAGGGGTTGTTTTGGTTTATGAGTGATGTGAGTATGTGAACATTGAACATACATGGTATGGCAATGGTTGAAAGTCAAAGGACAACTTTTGGATGTCAGTCCTCACCTTCACTCTCGTTTGCGTTAGGCTGTTGTGTTCACCACACCATTTTCCCAGTCAGCTGGCCAGCAAGCTTCTAGCCAGTTATCCTGTGTCCACCTCCCTCCTTATCATGAGCTTGCTGGGATTATAGATACCTGATACAGTGTGCAGCCTTTTACATGCGTTCTGAGGTTCTGAACTCAGGTGCTCATGCTCACCCAGCAAGCTATCCTGAGTCATCTCCCCTGGTTATGTATGTATGTATGTATGTATGTATGTATGTATGTATGTATGTATATATAGACAAACACACACACACACACATATATATATGTGTGTATATATATATAGGTTTTTTTTTATTTGAGAGCAACAGAGAGAGAGAGGCAGGTAGAGAGAGAGAGAGAATGGGCACACCAGGGCCTCCAGCCACTGCAAATGAACTCCAGACATATCTGCCCCCTTGTGCATCTGGCTAATGTGGGTCCTGGGGAATCGAGCCTCAAACCTTAGGCTTCATAGGCAAGAGCTTAAGCACTGAGCCATCTCTCCAGCTCTCCCCTGGTGTGTGTGTGTGTGTGTGTGTGTGTGTGTGTGTGTGTGTGTATAATATAAGTTTCTTTTTTTAATTTTTTTGTTTACTTTTATTTATTTGAGAGTGGCAGACAGAGAAAGAGGCAGAGAGAGAGAAAGGAGAGTGGGTGCGCCAGGACTTCTAGGCACTTTAAATGAACCTCCAGATGTGTGCGCCCCCTTGGGCATCTAGCTTACATGGGTTCTGGGGAATCGAGCCTTGAACCGGGGTCCTTAGGCTTCACAGGCAAGCACTTAACCGCTAAGCCATCTCTCCAGCCCTCCCCTGGTCTTTTAAAAAAATATGTTTTATTTATTTATTTACTTCAGCGGGGAGCCAGATAGAGAATGGTTGTGCCAGGGCCTCTAGCCACTGCAAACAAACCAGATGCATTCATCACCTTGTGCATCTGGCTTACATGGTTACTCGGGAATTGAACCTGGCTCCTTAGGCTTTGCACGCAAACTTAACCATTAAGCCATCTCTCCAGTCCTTTTTTTAATTGTTCTTTTTGTTTGTTTGTTTGTTTGTCTGTTTTGTTTTTTGAGGTAGGGTTTCACTATGTAGTCTCAGCATGGCCTTGAACTCATGGTGCCTACCTCTGCCTCCCAAGCGCTGGGATTAAAGGTGTGTGCCACCTCGCTGGCTCCCTTTTTTAAATTTGTGGTGGTTTGATTCAGGTGTCCCCATAAACTTAGGTGTTCTGAATGCTAGGTTCCCAGCTAATGGATATTTGGGAATTAATGCCTCCTGGAGGGAGTGTATTGTTGGGGGTGGGCTTATGGGCTTTATAGCCAGTTTCCCCATCCCAGTGTTTGGCACACCCTCCTGTTGCTGTGGTCCATCTTCTGTTGGCCAGGGGGTGATGTCCACCCTCTGCTCATGCCATTGTTTTCCCCTGCCATCGTGGAGCTTCCCCTCGAGCCTGTAAGCCAAATAAACCTCTTTTTCCCAGAAGCTGCTCTTGGTTGGGTGATTTCTACCAGCAATGCGAACTGGACTGCAACAAAATTTTTATTTTTTTATTTGACACAGAAAGAGGGAGAAAGAGAGAGAATGGGTGTGCCACAGCCTCCAGCCACTGCAAACAAACTCCAGATGCATGTACCCTCTTGTGCATCTGGCTAATGTGGGTCCTGGAGAATTGAACCTGGGTTCTTTGGCTTTGCAGGCAAATGCCTTACTGCTAAGCCATCCCTCCAGCCTTTTTTTTTTTTTTTTTTTGAGATAAGGTCATGGTATGTACCCCAGACTGATCTTGAACTCTTGCTCCTGCCTGAACATCCCCAGTGCTGAGATTATAGTCCTGTGCCACTATGCCTGACCCTCAATCAGCTTGTTAAATATTAGGCCTATGGGGCTGGAGAGATAGCTTAGCAGTTAAAGCACTTGCCTGAAATGCCCAACGACTGAGGTTCTCTTCCCTAGTACCTATGTAAAGCCAAATGCACAAAATGGTTCATGCATCTGGTGTTTGTTTGCAGTAGCTAGAGGCTTTGGTGTACCCATTCACTTACTCATTCTCTCCTTGCAAACACATATATATGTATGTATGTATGTATGTATGTATATATATAATGCCTATGTAAATGTCCATGTAATTTCGATTAATGGCTTCAAGTTATATAAGCTAATTTATGAATTATGTATATGGAAACTTGATTTTTTTCTCTGCTAAAATGTTGCCTCTTTTGGCCATAATGAAAGATGGGAAGTTTTATGTTATCACTAAATTATTACCTATAGTTTTTCTAAACAGCAAATTAGAAAGCATATGGCAACATCAGTCATTTTGAAACATTTTCTCCCTCATTTTTCCATTTGGTTAAGCTTGAGAACCAATATTCTGATGTTTTCTTCACTGCTGAATTTCCCAGTTCCTTTATTTATAAGCAGTGAAACTCTAAGAAAAGATATTTTCTCAAGCTTACTTGAACTCTAAAATACCCTTTTTTAGCTACACTCTAAATCAGTGGTTATCACACTGAGGCAGTTTAGCCCTCTAAGGAACATCCTACTGTATTTGAAGATAGTTTTGGTTGTTATAGCTGGCATGGGAGTAGAAAGGGAAAAACTGACATCCAGTGGGCAGAGACCAGGCATATTCTTCAGCTCCTGCTAACACAGGATAGCCCCTCTATCCCAGCAGAAGTGCCAAGCCCAGAATGCCAATATCATTGAGGGTGAGACATCCTATTCTGTGGCCCTCTTGGTGCCAAAGTAGAAAGTAGTTGCTGAGCCCTTTGCAAGTTGGATTTAACCACACTGGCAATCAGGCATTGGGCCCTCTGGTAAGCCTCTTGGCTACCTCATTAATCATTAATCCAGCAACAACATCCTCTCAACTCAGTGACAGCAGAAAGGGGAAATAGTATGATCTTAGGGCACTCACAAAGAAAGTAGAAAGAGAACAGGGTTATTTGTGAAGCCTACGAGAGGTGTAAACAAATGTAGAGTGACTAGTTATTTAGGTGAGTAATTTGTGCTTGTGACCTAAATTCACTCTCCTAACCTTACATGACCTTAGGAACAAGGTATTATTGCCACTGTCTTCCAATTGGGAAGCTGGAGCAAATAAGGACTATGTAAATTCCACAATATTATTCAGCTGTGAAGTGCCAGACTTGCTTTAAAAATATGGTTAAGGACTGGAGAAATGGCTTAGCAGTTAAGGCACTTGCCTGCAATGCCTAAGGACCCACGTTCAACTCCCCAGAACACACATAAGCTAGATGCACAAGGTGACACATACACATAGGTGGCACACGTGTTCAGTTGCGGTGGCTAAGGCCCTGGCACACCAGTTCTTTCTCTAGAGCTCACTGTCTCAAAAAAGTACAAAAAGAATATGGTTAATTTTTTGGAGGTCACAAACCAATAGAATGTGAAAAACAATTTTAGGACCAACATATTATTGCCAGTTGTTATGACTTTTAAAAGGTTCCAACAAAAAATATAAAAAATTTTAAAAAAATTTTAAAGGGGGCTGGAGAGATGGCTTAGTGGTTAAGCCACTTGCTTGGGAAGCCAAAGGACCCAGGTTCAATTCCCCAGTACCCATATAAGCCAGATACACTATGTGGCACATGCATCTGGAGTTTGTTTGCAGCGGCCAGAGGTCCTGGTATGCCCATTCTCTCTCTCTCTTTTTCAAATAAATAAATATAAAAATTTTTTAAAAATTTAAAAAGCTCTCCCGCTGGGTGCAGTGGCACATGCCTTTAATCCCAGCACTCAGGAGGCAGAAGTGGGAGGATCACTATGAGTTCAAGGGCACTCTGACACTACTACACAATGAATTCCAGGTAAGCCAGAGCTAGAGTGAGACCCTACCTCGAAAGACCAAAAAAAAAAAAAAAAAAAAAAAAAAGTTCTAAGTTTATTCTGATCACCATTCTATTTGGAAGCATTTTAAAATCTGTAAAAAAAAAATTTTTTTTTGTTTGTTTTTTTTGAGGTAAAGTCTCAGTCTAGCCCAGGGTGACCTGGAATAATTGACTATGTAGTCTCAGGTTGGCCTTGAGCTCACAGCAGTCCTCTCACGTCAGCCTCCCAAGTGCTGGGATCAAAGACACACACTACCATGCCTGGCAAAATTTGTAAACTTTTGATTTCCATTATCTGTTTTTAAAATATGACTTTCTTAATCACTTTGAATTTATATAAGAAGAATGAAAGGAACAGCTCATTTTAGTATAATATATAAACAAACAAAATTCTTTTTTTTTTTTTTTTTTCTTACGTAGGGCCTGTATATCTTTGGGATCACGAACTCGAGCCATTGGAAATGCTGCTAAGAGTCAGGTGAGTTGTGACTTCAGGGAAAAACTGACTGAATCATGCAAGTTAATCACACTTGCAATTCTAGCACTTAGAAGGTGGAGGTGCAGGGGAGGTGGAAACAGAGAATTGGGTTCAAGGCTAGCCTGAGTTATACGAGATCTTGTCTTAAAAAACAGGAAGAAGATATAGGTGACAGGGAGGAAGGAGGAAAAGAGGTGATAGATAATTTTTTATCAGAAAAAAAATACGTTAGTAGCTCAGCCAAAAGGTGGTGATTTGATTTGATCCATCATGTAATGATAGACATAATTTTGCTTTGAGTTGTAAAATACTCCTTTATTTATTTATTTATTTTTACAAATTATGAAGTTGGGATGTTTTACCATGTGACATTATGTATGTTCACATCCTGTGATGGATTGTTTAGACTGTGAACTTCAATGGCTAATAAGCAATGTCTTTGTAAAAGAACATGGGAAAATAGAGGAAATAATAACCAGGCTGACCCCATATGTGGCTTCCAATGTTTCACATGAAATTTTAAGTATATTTCTAGGCTTCTGAAATACTTGTGAATACAAAGTTGATTTTTAAATTTGTACAATTTGTTTGGGCTTTGTTTACTTCTATTTTTTATGTAAGTGGATCATTTTCTCCTTTTGAAATATTTTTGTTGTTGTTGTTCAGGCCTGGTGCCTTAGGCATGTAAAACTAGCATCCAGGAGGCTGAGGCAGGAGGATCAGGAGTTGAAGGCTAGTCTTGCCTATATAAGTGAATTTAATAACAGTCCTGGTCTACCAGAGGTACCCTGTTTAAAAAAAATAAGAAGCCAGGCATAGTGGCTTTAGTCCCAGAACTCAGGAAGCTGAGGTAAGGAGGATCACTGTGAGTTCAAGGCCAGCCTGAGACTACATAATGAGTTCCAGGTTGGGCTAGAGCAAAACCCTACCTCGAGAAATCACCATCACCAACAACAAAAAAAAGACTAGAATTATGTAAATAAAAGAATTCCTTTAATGTGCCTTTTTTCTCATGATTTGTAGGAATTATGGGCTCATTCAAAAATACAGATTTTCAAGGGTGTCTTCAGTATTTGCTCTACATACTGAAATATTTTTTCAAAACTTGTATGTCTTTTGTTTTCATATTATACACATATGTTAAGTTTGTGCTAAAATGGCTCCTTTAATTAAGTTCATACCTCATTTGGCCTTATCTTCTAAATGTGTCTCCATCAAAGAAGCCTATAGAATAATTTCTCCTACAATTAATTTAGCATCCCTTACAGTTGAAGCTCATGTTCTACTTAGATTTCATATATACATATATTTTTTTTTTTCTCATTCTATAGCTCCAGGCTAGCCTCAAACCCACAGAGATCTTCCTACCTCAGCATCCTGTGTGCTGGGATTAAAGGCCTGCCACTGGATCTCATTGTTTGTCTATAGTTTGAACTGTCCTTTCTAATTCGATGCAAAATTACCTTGTCAAAATAGAAGTCACTTAGGACACTGCCAAGTAGAACCACTCTACAGTGGGTTTTAATTTACTATTGTGGATCAACACACTTTACATGAGTGAGTTCATAATGAGTTAGATAAGAAAAAAATGATTAAAACATAGTTTGAATATACAAATGAAAGTAGGGAAAAAACAAAATCAAAGGTACTTATTTACTAAACCAGAATTGTTGAAACAAAGAGATTATTATTTTTCAAGTTTTGTACCACTCTCCTTGAAGACATGAATACCAGGGAAGAGGAGAATGTGAAAAGTAACACTTATGATGCATGCACAGTGTCACTGCCCAGTTGGAAACTGATGTGTAATTCTTCACTTGATTTTGTGGGATAAAGAGATGTAGTACTAAAGCATGTTTCATAGAAAGTGTTTTATTAGGAAACTGTTTTATTTCGTATTCTTTAGGTAATTGATAAATAAGAGTGTTTATTGCCAACAGATAGTCACAAATGTCAGAAATACAATCTATGGCTTCAAAAAGCTTCATGGGAGGTCATTTGATGACCCCATTGTGCAGACTGAAAGAATCAGGCTTCCCTATGAACTGCAGAAGATGCCTAATGGGAGTACAGGAGTTAAGGTAAGCTTTTTTTGTTTTTGTGGGGTAGGGTCTCACTCTAGTCCAGGCTGACCTGGAATTCAGTATGTAGTCTCAGGGTGGCCTTGAACTCAACAGCAATCCTCTACCTCTGACTCCCAAGTGCTGGAATTAAAGGTGTGTGCCACCATGCCTGGCAAGGTAAGCTTTATATACCCATTGTGCACATGTATTCACACTACAGAAATTGTGACAATTGTGACAATGTTGGTATTCCTAATTTAGAGTTTAACCTTTTTTGTCCCCTTGGGATACAGTGTATATTCACACCAAGATACAGTCAATTTTGCAGTAGTTTTAGTGAATGCAAAACATTCTAACTTATATAATTTAAAATTTTAAATAGCACTTTAAAAAAATTTATTTCAAAGGGGAAACTGTGGGGGGGGGGAATTACCATGGGATTTTTTTTATAATCATGAAAAATGCTAATAAAAATTTAAAAAAAATAAAGTAAAAATGAAAAAAAAGAAAAATTTAAAAAAATACTTTATTTACTTGAGAGAGATAGAAATAGGGAGAGAGAGAGAGAGAATGGGCACACCAGGGCCTCCAGCCACCACAAAAGAACTCCAGGCACATGTGCATCTATCTTAGGTGGGTACTGCAAAATCAAACCTGGGTCCTTAGGCTTCACTGGCAAGTGCCTTAACCACTAAGCAATCTTTCTAGCCCTAAATAGTACTTTTATTGTAAATTATTGTTCACTATTATTTGAAGGGTTCTAACAGGTGAAAGCAGAGGCATGTGTAGCTTAGAAGGATAAAATGAAAAAAGTTTATTAATTGCTATGAATTTTTCAAATGTATTAGACTCTTAAAACATATTTAGAAGTGTTAAAGCATCTTCTGAGAGATCGATTCTGAGTTTTTAATTGGCTATCCAAGACATTTGTTAGAAATTGGTTAACAAAAACATATGTTTTTCAACAACTAGTGGGATACCTCAAAGCACATAGTTACTTTGTATCATCCAACAATTCCACTCATTAGTATCAACCCAAGAGAGCTGAGCCATATATCCACATAAAGATTTGTATAATTTGCTATAGCTAAAAATGTGGAAACAATTCAAATGTCTTATGCAGTGATAACCCTAAGCAAACTATGATATGCAATAGAATATTATGTGGCTATGAAAAGGAATAAAATACTGATAAGCACCACAGCATATATGAACTTTGAAAACATGTTAAATAAATAAAATCCCTACATAAAATTCCACCTTTACAGCCAGGCATGGTGGCGCATGCCTTTAATTCTAGCACTCGGGAGGCAGAGGTAGAAGGATCACCGTGAGTTCGAGGCCACCCCGAGGTTACATAGTGAATTCCAGGTCAGCCTCGGCTACAGTGAGACCCTACCTCAAAAAAAAAAAAAAAATCTACCTTTAGTAAGATTCTTTTTTTTTTAATTTTTGATCATTTTTATTTATTTATTTATTTGAGAGCAACAGAAAGAGAAAGAGGGAGAGAGAGAGAAAGAAAGAGAGAATGGGCACGCCAGGGCTTCCAGCCACTGCAAACGAACTCCAGACTCGTGTGTCCCCTTGTGCATCTGGCTAACGTGGGTCCTGGGGAATTGAGCCTTGAACTCGGGTCCTTAGGCTTCACAGGCAAGCACTTAACCGCTAAGCCATCTCTCCAGCCCACTAAGATTCTTTTTATTTGCAATGTCTAGAATAGGGCAAATTGATACAGGCAGAAAATAGTTTAGTGGTAGCTGTGGATCAAGGGGAAGGGGAAATTGACAGATGTAAGGGTTAATTTGGAGGGGGATGAACATGGTCTACCTTTAGAAAGTAGAGGAGTCTGTATGGATGCCTCAGTCAGTAAAAATGAAGAGAGGCCCAGGCATAATTTTTTTTTTGTTTCGTTTTGTTTTTCAAGGTAGGGTCTTGCTCTAGCCCAGGCTGACCTGGAATTCATTATGTAGTCTCAGGGTAGTCTCGAACTCATGGCGATCCACCTGTGCCTCCCAAGTGCTGTGATTAAAGGCGTGCACCACCATGCCAGGCCCCAGGCATAATTTTTAACTCACTAAATTGTGGGAAAAAAAATTATGCTGTGTGAATTACATCTCACTAAAGTTCTTTTTAATGAGTAACTTAACTTTGTTATACATGTGCTATGGATCCTTTTGTATTTCCATTTTTAGAAGACATTCTGACTAGAGTGGGTGGTAATTTATAATGAGAAGGAAGCTGTAAAGATAGTTGTTGGGGGTGGGCAAGGCATGGTGGAGGTAGAGGTAGGAGTTCGAGGCCAGAATGGGACTATAGAGTGATAATTGTGGGAAGCAATGGAGAATGCTTTTTGTGGATAAAACTTGTACTGCACATGTTAAGTACCTGAATTTGGATCCCCAGAATCCATGTGATTACAGTCAGATGATGTAGAAAGTATCTGTAATCCCAGAGGGCTCTTGTCAGGAGGGGAGATGGAGACATGAGAATCCCCCAAAAGCTTGTGGGCCAGCAGCGTGAAAAACACAGCAATGAATGTATGAGATGTGACCTAAAAACAGGATAGGAGGCAAGTTGTGTTTGAGGTGTTGAGGTTTACAGGTCAAGGATTACCAGGGACTGGAGAGATTGCTCAGTGGTTAAGGCACTTGCCTACATAGTATTAATGACCCAGGTTTGATTCTCCAATATCCTCTTAAAGCCAGATGCAGAAAGTGGTACAAGTCTGGAATTTATTTCCAGTAGCTAGCATCCCTGGCATGCTCGTATTCTCTTTCCCTCTCTTTCCTTGCAAATATATGAAAAAGAAAAAGAATTACCCAAAGGCATGGGAGCAACAACTAAGTAGAAAATGAAACCAAATTTATGTCTGGGAATATACAATTAATGATCATACCTAGCAATCTTGTTCTAGAACTTAAAGCACATTAAAATCTTTTGCTTTCATTCATTAAGACTTTGTGAATGAGCTGAGGAGATGAATTTGTGTGTGTGTGTGTGTTTGAGGTAAGGTCTCATTCTAGCCCAAACTCACTTTATAGTCCCAGGCTAGCCTCTTTGCCACAGCAATTCTCCTACCTCTGTCTCCTGAGTTCTGGGATTAAAGAAGTGCTACACCACACCTGCCAATTTTTTTTTTTTTGTTTGTTTTTTTGAGGCAGGGTTTCACTCTAGCTCAGGCTGACCTGGAATACACTATGCAGTCTCAGGGTAGCTTCAAAGTCCCTGTGATCCTCCTACCTCTGCCTCCCAAATGCTGGGATTAAAGGCATGCTGGCATGCCAAATATTTTTAAAGAAACCAAAACCTTGGGCTGGAGTGATGAATCAGTAGTCAAAGGCTCTTGCTTGCAAACCTGGTGGCCCAGTTTTATGGCCTTGGGTTGAATACCCCAATACCCACGTATAGCCACATGCACAAAGTGGCACATGAATCTGGCATTCATTTGCTGCAGCAACAGGTCCTCAATTTGCCATTCTCATTCTCTCTTTTCACTCTCTCAAATTAGCAAATAAAATATTTTTTTATAATTTTTTATTTATTTATTTGAGAGCAACAGACACAGAGAGAAAGACAGATAGAGGGAGAGAGAGAGAGAACGGGCGCGCCAGGGCTTCCAGCCTCTGCAAACGAACTCCAGACGCATGCGCCCCCTTGTGCATCTGGCTAACGTGGGACCTGGGGAACCGAGCCTTGAACCGGGGTCCTTAGGCCTCACAGGCAAGCGCTTAACCGCTAAGCCATCTCTCCAGCCCAAATAAAATATTTTTAAGTCAGTTTTTGAGCAATATAGTTACAGTCAGCCTGTGTTAGCTATCTTCGTCTTTGGAAGGCTGAAGCTAGTATTCAGCTCCTCAGGCATTTTAACAACTTACTTATTTCTTTGAATTTAGTTTGATATTTATTTCATCTATGTTTTTAATTTATTTTTGTTTATTTTTATTTATTTGAGAGCAACAAACAGAGAGGGAGAAAGAGGCAGAGAGAGAGTGAAAGAGAGAGAGAGAGAATGGGCATGCCAGGGCCTCCAGCCACTGTAAATGAACTCCAGATGCATGCGCCAACTTGTACATCTGGCTTAAGTGGGTCCTAGGGAATCGAGCCATGAACCTGGGTCCTTAGGCTTCATAGGTAAGCACTTAACCACTAAGCCATCTCTCCAGACCCTTATCTAATTTTTTAAATTATTTATTTGCAAGCAGAGAAAGATAGAAAAAAAGAGACAGATGGAGAGAGAATGGGCACACCAGGGCCTCCAGCCACTGTAAACAAAATCCAGACACATGTGTCCCTTGTGCAAGTGGCTTGTGTGAATCCTGGGAAATTGAGCCTGGGTCCTTTGGCTTCGCAGGCAAATAATGCCTTAACTGCTAAGCCATCTCTCCAGCCCCTATTTCATCTAATTTTAAAGATATTCTTAATTGCATTTATTTATTGGTAAAAGAGAGAGAAGGAGAGAGAGATAGATAATGGGCATGCCAGGGCCTCTAGCCAGTGCAGATGAACTCCAGATGCATGTCCCACTTTGTGCATTGGTTTTTACGTGGGTACTGGAGCATTGAACCCAGGTCATTAGGTTTTGCAGGCAAGTAACTTGAGTGCTGAGCAATCTCTCCAGCCCCAGTGTTAGATCTTGTTGAAAATAATTCCTTAATGTTACATATTCACATTTTTACATATTCACACATAACTGTATTTTTCTTCTTGAGAGAGAAGTCTTCCAGAACACTTTCAAATGTTCGAACTATGGAATAAGTCACTGCAGTCTAGGAATCTAGAGGTTAAACCAACTTGTGTTTTTCCTTAGTGAATTAAACCAAATTGTAGAATGTGTGTGGGGTCTTAAAACTTTGTATTGCTTTTAAATTTTGTGGATCATAATGGTTTGATTGTGTATTCCTACGTGTAACCTGATCTTATGATTATGCATAAAATGTAGTAGGTATTTGGTCTAAGATAAGAAATTTTAAATTTTAATATATAATCTTACTTTTGTTTGTTTATATTGAGGCAGGGTCTCACTCTAGCCCAAGTTGACTGGGAACTCATGAGTTCAAGCCCCCAGACGGTCCTTGAACTTATGATGATCCTCCTACCTTAGCCCCTTGAGTGCTGAGACTAAAGGTGTGCATCACCATGCTATAATTTTTTTAAACTTTATTTTTATTTATTTGAAAGAGAGAAAGAGGCAGAGAGAGGGAGAAAGAGAATGAGCATGCCAGGGCTTCCAGCCACTGTAAACAAAATCCAGATGCATGTCCCCCCTTGTGCATCTGGCTTACATGGGCCCTGGAGAATCAAACCGAGGTCCTTTGGCTTTGCTATCAAATGCCTTAACCACTAAGCCATTTCTCTAGCCCTATAATTTTATTAATCATTTTTTTTCGAGGTAGGGCCTCACTCTAGTTCAGGCTGACCCAGAATTCACTATGTAGTCTCAGGGTGGCCTTGACCTCATGGCAATCCTCCTACCTCTGCCTTCCAAGTGCTGGGATTAAAGGTGTGTACCACTATGCCCGGCCCTATGATTTTATTTTTAATCCATGTATGTTCTCAGAAACTTTGGAGTAATTACCTATCAGGTTTTTTTAATAAAGAAAAAAAATTGGGGAGGTTTTCAAGATAGTGTCTCACTGTAGCCCAGGCCGACCTGGAATTCTCTATGTAGCCTAAGGGTGGCCTCAAACTCATGGTGATCCATCTATCTCTGCCTCCCAAGTGCTGGGATTAAAGCTATGTGCCACCATGCCTGTCCTTAATAAAGAAAAATTTTTAACATACCTTTAAATTTCCTTTTTTCAGGCTGGAGACATAGCTTAGTGGTTAAGGCACTTGCCTGTGAAGCCTAAGAACCCAGATTTGATTCCCCAGTACCCACGTAAGCCAGATGCACAAGGGGGCACATGCATCTGGAGTTCATTTGCAGTGGCTGGAGGCCCTAGCACGCCTATTCTCTCTCTCCCTCCCTCTCTCTCTCTCTTTCTCTCCTCTTTCTCAAATAAATGAATAAATACTTTTAAGTTTCCTTTTTTCAAAGCTGACTAGAGCTTGATTTTAAATTTTCTTTTAAAAAATGTTTTATTTAGTTGAGAGAGAGGGGTCCAGGTAAAGAATGGGTATGCCAGGGCCTCTAGCCACTGCAGACAAACTCCAGACACATGTGTCATTTTATGCATCTGGCTTATGTAGGTACTAGGGAATTGAACCTGGGTTCTTAGGCTTTGCCGGCAAGCTTCTTGACCACTAAGCCATCTCTCCAGCCCTAGAGCTTGCATTTTAAGACAGAAGAGTAGGGGTAGAGAGATGGCGTGGCAGTTAAGGCATTTGTCTATCAAGCCTTAGGACCCAGGTTCAATTCCCCAGTACCCACGTAAGCCAGACGCACATGGTGGTGCATGCATATGGAGTTTGTTTGCAGTGGCTGGAAGCCCTGATGCGCCCATTCTCTCCCTTTCTCTGTTTCTTTTTCTCTGTGCCTCCCTCTCTCTCTGTCTCAAATAAAATCTTAAAAAATTTTAAAGGAAGAGTACTAACTTTCAAATGAAAAGAGCATTTTATCTTTTTCTCTTTCAGTGTTTGTATCAACTTAGAAAATGGATGATAAAACATTGTCTTTTAGGAGCTAGGTAGATGACTCAGCAGTTAAAGGTGCTTTCTTTCTTTCTTTTTTTTTTTTTTATTTATTTGAGAGCGACAGACACAGAGAGAAAGACAGGTAGAGGGAGAGAGAGAGAATGGGCGCGCCAGGGCTTCCAGCCTCTGCAAACGAACTCCAGACGCGTGCGCCCCCTTGTGCATCTGGCTAACGTGGGACCTGGGGAACCGAGCCTCGAACCGGGGTCCTTAGGCTTCACAGGCAAGCACTTAACCGCTAAGCCATCTCTCCAGCCCCAGTTAAAGGTGCTTTCTTACTGAGCCTGCCAGCCTGGGTTCGATTTCCCCAGTACTCACCTAAAGCCAGATGTACAATGTGACGTATCTGGAGTTTGTAGCAACAAGAGGCTCTGGCATGCCCGTACACAAAATGCACACACACATACTCACTCACTTACTCACTGTCTTTGTCTGTCTCTTTCTCTATCTCTCTCTCTCTCAAATAAAAATATTTTTAATTGACTTTTTGGAATGGTGGGATGGTGGAGGGTTAGAAACACTTGAAAATAATTGACTTTGTTGTTTGCAAACAGAAGTGAAATTGTGATTCTTAAATAACAGCCAGTCATTATAGACATACTCACTAAGTACTATGAGATGAAGAAATGACTTACTAAACATCTCAACGTGGGGTTTAGGTACGGTACCTGGAAGAAGAGAGACCTTTTGCAATTGAGCAAGTCACTGGAATGCTGTTGGCTAAGCTTAAAGAGACTTCAGAAAATGCTTTGAAGAAACCAGTAGCTGATTGTGTGATTTCAGTAAGTTGTAGTTCACTAAATCTTGTTTTCCAGTGAATTAATGTTACATGGAAATGTTTTCTTCTTTTTGTACTTTCATCCCTTATCTAGAAGATAACAACAAAAAATGACTTTCTCTTCTTAAAAAATGAACTTACTTGCTTATTTTAGTATTGAATTTCCCATAAAGGCAGCTGTGATAACCCGTGCCTTCCAAACTAATGGATGTGATTTTATTAATGGCTGTTGTACCTTACACTTACGGCATAAGAATTTTCCTAAACAACACTTAACCTCAAAGCTTGAAAGACCTTAACAGTTTTAGGGCATAGTTTGAAAATTCCAATTTGGGAATCTGAGGTTATATGTTCTGTGTCAGAAAAAAAGATCTTGGGGCTGGAGAGATGGCTTAGTGGTTAAGGTGCCTGTCTGCAAAGCCAAAGGACTCAGAATCAATTCTCCAGGTCCCACATAAGCCAGATGCACAAGGGGGTGCATGCATCTGGATTTCTTTGGCTAGAGGCCTTGGCACACCCATTCTTCTCCTCTCTGTATCTTTCCCTCTTAAAATAAATAAATAATATTTTTTTAAAAAAAGATCTTTTTTTAAGGATTCTTATTAAAACATTATCAGAATGGAGAGCTGGCTCAGGACATAAAGGCACTCCCTTGGAAAGCCTGAACCCACATAAAGTCAGAGGCAGAAAGTGGTGCATGTATCTGAAGTTTGTTTACAGTGACATGAGGCTCTTCTGTACCAATCCTTTCTCTTTCACTCACTCATTCTCTCTCCTTCTAGATAAATTTTTTAAAACAATTAAAAAACATTATCTACCCTACCTGATATCCTGAAATCCCATTAAATATGCTTAAATACTTTAATTTTTTATGATGAAATTTTATTCTAGAGGCTACTTTTTAATTTAGTTGTTGTCAGTTAATGTGAATGTATTCCTACTGTTACTGTGTAAGTTCAAGAGTCTTATATCAGAAAAATAGGCTTGTGAACTCATGAATGGGTTACTGATTGTTTTCAAGCATCTGAAATTTATAAATGAGAGGAAAACTAAATTACAATTTAATGTTTCAGATTCCAGTCATTTAGAAACAGTAAATAATAGAGTTTACTATTGGGTAGACACTGTTGAAAATTTTTATATGTATTAATCATTGAATCTCTAGTGCGATAGGATATTATTAACCCTAACTCTGCCTATTGGAAAGAACTGATGAATAGAGGTAGTTCATTCACAAGCCTATACTTGGAACATTTCTATCATTTGGCTACTTGACTGTGTCAGAATGCTAAAGCATTTTTAAGCTCCATTTTTGTGGTTATGAGCTTTATGATGACAAATATATCTAGGTTTTGTGTGCTGCTATATTCCTAATAACTAAGCATTCCTATTCATTGTTGCCTGATAAATATTACATGAACCACACATTATAATTTACATGTTTGTCATGAGGATAATTACTGAATCAGGATAAGCAAGCTTATCAATGAGGAAACAGAAGAGACTACTTAACTTTGTAATCTCAGCATTCTGAAAGGCCGAGGTGGGAAACAAAATAGGTCTGAGCTACAGTGCATTCAAAGCCAATGCAAGCTACACAGTGAAACTGGTTTCAAAATACTTTTAAAAGTGGAGAGCCTCAGCCAGGCATGGTGGTGCACAACTTTAATCCCAGCACTTGGGAGGCAGAAGTAGAAGTATTGCCATGAGTTCAAGGTCAGCCTGAGCTACAGTGAGACCTACCTTGAAAAACCAAACCAAAACAAACAAACAAACAAAAAAAGTGGAGAACCTCAAGTTATTTTGTACTTGAATATATGTAACAACTTTTTAAAAATTTATGGGCTAACTCAAACTATGTCTTTTTTAACAGAAATAGCTATATATTTTTTTATAAACTTTGAGCCTGGGGTTATTTAACTTGAGTAGGAATAAAATATTTTGGTATAGTAAAACAATTCTCTGTGATTTACTTTTTATGAAAAATTTTCATTTTTCTGAACAGTGTAGAAATAGGGTTTTTTTAATATGTATTTCATTCATTTATTTGCAAGCAGAAGGAGGTAGAAGAGAGTCAGGGAGATAGAAAATGGATACACCAGTGCCCCAGCTACTGCAAACAAACCCTAGATCCTTGTGCTACTTTGTGCATTTGGCTTATGTGGGCACTGGGGAATCAAACCTGGGTCTTTATGCTTTGCAGGCAAGTGCCTTAATGGTGGATCCATCCCTCCAGCTCCTAATTTTTTTTAAGTTAATTGAGGACTTTAGCATATAAACATTGTAAATTAGTCATATTCCCATCAAGTTATACTCTTATGTCCCCTCTCCCCAGCCCCCACACAATGTTTTTATTTTCATAAATTTCCAGGCAATATGTAATTCCCCTTCTTGGAAATGAAACCATTTTAAACACATTGATTTAAGTAAATACATGTGTATGAAATTGTTATGTGTGTCCTTTTTAATAATGTAATACCTTTAACTTGTATATTCAGCTTTTAATTATTAAAGATGACAAATATGTATAATAGTTCAGTGTGTTGTTTTAATTTTCATTCTGCATCAAAATACCTCAGGCAGGCTAACTTTAAAAGAAAAGCAGGCCTGGCTTGGTGATGCATGCCTTTAATCCCAGCACTCCAGAGGTTGAGGTAGGAGGATCACTGTGAGTTCAAGGTCACCCTGAGACTACATAGTGAATTTCAGGTCAGCCTGGGCTACAGCAAACCCCTTCCTTGAAAAACCAAAGGAGAAACAAAAAAAAGAAAAGAAAAACAGTTTTGGTGAATGTCTGGCATCAGTCATCCTCATTACTTTAGTCTCTGGTAAGATCATAATAAACAGCATCATGGAAGGGGAATGTGTGTGAAAGAAAGGATCACATTGCTGAACAGAAATGCTAAAACAGGCTAGAGTCCCATAATAACTCTTCCCAGGGCATTCCCCTCAGTTAACCTCATAGAGATCTGCAATGATAGCCAAGCTCCTACACATGAGCCTTTAAGGGGAAACAGGCCAACACAGGGAGTACTTAGAGTAACAGCATTGATAGTCTAGCCATGTTGTCGCATTCATTTCCTGGGGAAATAGAACAGATGTCTATTCACCCCAGGTGGGGCACCAACAGCAAACCAAAGAAATGATTCCACCCAGTGAATAGTTTAATGGAGTGAGTTACAGGAGCTTGAGATATGGAAGTGTGGGGTGCCTTTGAGAGCATTGGAGCCTTTTCTTGGCACTTGGTTGGGCTGTACCTCTGGAGTGTAGGATGCTTAGATGATCACCCAGACCTTGTACTAACTGAGAAACCTTTGGGTTCTTAAGAATCAGATGAATGAAATTACAGCCCATCATGGGTGAATTTGAGACATCTTATTACAAATCTTAAGACAAGGGAAAAAAGCAGAACTTCTGCTCAAGGCAGGAGGGGCCCCAGAAATGGGGAAGTCTAGCTGGTGCCTGCCTAGAATCTTTTATGGGAACATACTAAACTGGGGATGAGCCAATTAATCTAGCCCTTGTACGTTTCTAGAAATGGGGTCACTCTTATAAGAAGAGAGAAGAAAGTCTTGATCTTCTAATACTTTTGGCCTCCAGCCAGGTGGAGACCAGAAAGAAGTAGGGGAGAAAAAAAAAAACAAATTTCTTCTTTGAGGTTCAAGGACATTTCTCTCCTTACACTTTTAGTTTACTTTCCCTGGCCCTTTTAACCCAGAACTGCATCACATGGCTTAGTCTCAGATGGCTGCATCACCAAAAAGCCCATGCATCTCTGAAGCTTAGTGGAGGAGTTGCAGGCCAGCTGAGCTGGGTGTTCCCTTCTCCAAAGTAGTTCTTACTCCTTATAGAGCCCTTTCTAGGCCTTGTAAGTCAGAAGTTTCAGGAACTTCCTGAAACTTGTGAGATTTTTACATCCTGAGCCTAGAAGAGCTTCAGAACTTCCCTAGAACATCCTGAGCCTGTTTTAATCTGGGATTTCTTAAGACCCTACCTCCAGTATGAAATGTTTAATTTAGAGGAAATTACTGTACTTGCAGGGGCTGGAGAGATTGCTTAGTGGTTAAGGCACTTGCCTGCAAAGCGTAAAAACTCATGCTCAAATCTCCAGGTCCCACATAGCCAGACACAGTGACACAATCATGCATTGCACCACAAGGGATCACACGTGTCTAGTTTGTTTGCAGCTGCTGAAGGCCCTGGCATGCCAATTCTCTCTCTCTCCTCCCCCCCCCCCCCGCCTCTTTCTATCTCTAAATAAAAATAAATGAATAATAAAACAGTCCTCAGGCTATGGGGAGATGGCTCAGCAATTCAAGCGACTTGTTTGGCAAACCTTGGGTTTAATTCGCCAGCACTCACATAAAGCCAGACACACAAAGTGGAGTTCATCTGTAGCAGCAAGAAGCCTTGGTGTGCTCTTGCTTACTCTCTTCTCAATTTTTTTCTTTTTTGTTTTGTTTTTGGTTTTTTGAGGTAGGGTCACACTCTAGCCTGGGCTGACCTGAAATTCACTATGTAGTCTCAGACTGGCCTGAAATTCACAGCCATCTTCCTACCACTGCCTCCGAGTGCTGGGATTAAAATCATGTGCTACTACCAGCTCAATTTTTTTTTACTTTTTTTTTATTTGTTTGTTTTTCAAGATAGCTCTATCCCAAAATGACCTGGAATTAGTCTCAAACTGGCCTTGAACTCACAGTGATCCTCCAACCTAAGACTCCCAAGTGCTGGGATTAAAGGCATGTGCCACCACGCCCGGCTCAATTTTTATTTAATTTAAAAAGTACTCATATGTTAGGCCAAATTTTCCTGATACAGGAACTGTCAAACTTTTTAAAAAATAGTATTTTAATTAAAATAGTTCTTTGCCTTAAATTTACATGGTTTTGTAATTATTTTACATTTTTAAATTGCTGAAATACTTAGCAAGGTCTCATACTGAGCTAGTCTACTCACGGCTGTTGTTACATGTTAGATCCCCAGCTTCTTCACTGATGCTGAGAGAAGATCAGTGATGGCTGCAGCCCAGGTTGCAGGTTTGAACTGTTTAAGGCTGATGAATGAGACCACTGCAGGTAAGTACCCACTCTACCATTAGAAAATCACTGTCAGAAAAACACTCACAGTTTTTTTCATTATCCACAGCTTTTTTTAAAAAAAATTATTTATTGGGGGGGAGGCGAGGTAGAGAGACAGAGAAAATGGGCACACCAGGGCCTTCAGCTGTGACAAACTCCAGAAGCATGTGCCACCTTGTGCAACTAGTTTACATGGGTCCTAGGGAATTGAATCTGGGTCCTCTGGCTTTGCAGGCAAGCGCCTTAACCACTAAGTCATTCCTCCAGCCTGAGCACAACTTTTTAAAAAATTTGTTAAATAGGGGCTGGAGAGATTGCTTAGTGGTTAAGGCATTTTCCTATAAGGCCAAAGAATCCCAGTTCAACTCTCCAGGCCCCATGTAAGCAAGATGGATAAGGGGGCACATGCATCTGGAGTTTTCAGTGGCTGGAGGCCCTGGTGTGCCCATTCTTTCCTCTATCTCTCTGTCTCTCTCTCTCTCTCTCTCTCTCTCTCAAGTACATAAATATATATTTAAACTATAAATAAAATAAAAACTTAAATATTACTTCTTTCAACTTGGTGCTTTAGTGTACAAAATTTTGGCAGAGGTTAAATTTATATTTGAGTTTGAAAAGTGATCACTGTCATAGTTATAGATGAGTAGATGGAAAATAAGGCATTAACCAAATTGTGAAATGTTATTTTACTTTGAATCTAATAATAATCTTGTTTTTAGTTTTTATTTATTTATTAGATAGAAAGAGGCAGATAGAGAGGGAGAGAATGGATGCACCAGGGCCTCTAGCCACTGCAAACACACTCCAGATGTATATACCACCTTGTGCATCTGGTTTTACATGGGTACTAGGGAACTGAATCTGTGTCCTTAGGCTTCTCAGGCAAGCACCTTAACCACTAATCTATTTCTCCAGCCCTGAATCTAATAATACCTTGTTTATTGTATATTAAGGTGCAGGATCAAAGTAACTTGTCTCTTGTTTCCCATATAATTGCTGTACCATAAGTAATTCAAGTCTTTTTGTTCTTGCACAGTTGCTCTAGCATATGGGATTTATAAACAGGATCTTCCCTCGTTAGATGAGAAACCAAGAAATGTAGTTTTTATTGATATGGGACATTCCGCCTATCAGGTCTCAATTTGTGCATTTAACAAAGGAAAACTTAAAGTAAGTAGATAATGATTTGTCATA
This sequence comes from Jaculus jaculus, assembly GCF_020740685.1. NCBI lineage: Eukaryota > Metazoa > Chordata > Mammalia > Rodentia > Dipodidae > Jaculus > Jaculus jaculus. The sequence goes on from NC_059113.1 coordinate 74,624,950, forward strand.
TTTCATTTTGATGATTAAGAGTACAGACTTTATAAAGAACATAAAGGGGTGGGCTCAAATTCTGCCTCTACATCTTAAAGTGTGAATTATCTCTGTCAACCTTAAGTCTCCCTATCTGATGTTATTATCAGTATCAAAACCCAAGAATTTTTGAGGACAAAAATTAATTAAGGCATTAATAATAAATTCTGTGTAGAATGTTTGGCATGCTTGGCACATCTAGTAACTACTACAATATGTTAGGTGTTTTGTTGATTTGTTGAGATGTTAAATCAGGTGTCAGGGAACACAAATTATCCATGTAAATATGCTTAGAAGAAATGTTTTCTAAAATGGTTTATGTCTTTGTTAAGCTTATCTGGGAATCATAATCATAATTTTTAAAATATAGCATTATTTACTTCTATGTGCATATATTTTTATATTGTATATTTGGCTTAATATTCACTTTTACATTGACGAGGTATTCATATTTATATTTTCTCTCTCTTTATTATGCACTAAGTATAGTTTTCCTAGAAGATAAAATGTTTTGGTTTATCCAGCTCTGCATGAGCCCTTTGTCCTGCAGTGTGTAATACTATACCTTATAATCAGATGTGAAAAATGAAATGACTCATGCTGAGTACAGGTAGCTTTTGGTAAAATTGGTTTAATTCTTGGCCTGTAGCCGTAAACTTTAGCTTGAAAAGGAACATTTTTTCCCTTTCCTTTTGCCAGATAACTGTGCAGTATAGTCATCTATACTTTCATGCAGTCTTGTTACAATTTGAGTAAAGCAACGCCTTTCTCTTTAGTTGAATATACATTGTACTGGTCACATATCAGGAAAATTCTGCATGCAGTTTTGGATAACACAGCTTCATGAGTAGTCTGTATTCATGGATTTTCTGTGTTGTTAAGTTGGGCCGATGTCACACTCAGGTTGCCTTTGTACCTTACTGTGTTTCCTATTACACTCCCTCCCTCTCCTGTCTTCCAAAGAATGACTGAAGAATGATTCTAGTAGAGTTCATTCATTAATAATGAGTTTAAGTAATCATTTTACCTAGGGAGAGATTAGGTGGATATCATGGAGTTCTGTGACTGACTTAACCCTTCCACATACCTACTGGCTGGGGCTTATTGAACAAGAACTATATTAAATTGTCTGTTTCTGTTTTTATTTTTGCCTCCTTGGGTATACTTTTGTATTATATTTTTGTGAAAATAGCTGGTTTGTTTTTAATAATCAAAATCTTAAATCCAAATCTATAAATTTCCCACTTAGTGTTTTAGATCTACTTTTCCTGATTTCTTTGAACGTTGTTCTGGTTTGTATCCTTGGAACTCTTTCTTTGCTATCTTAAACTTAGCTTTTGGTTCAATGTTCTTTTATTTCTTTTTATTTATTTTGTTTTGTTTTTGCTTTTCAAAGTAGGGTCTCACTCTAGTCCAGGCTGACCTGGAATTCACTCTGTATTCTCAGGGTGGCCTCAAACTCACAGTGATCCTCCTTACCTCTGCCTCCCAGAGTGCTGGAATTAAAGGCTTGCACCATCACACCCAGCTCAGTGCTCTTTTAGAAACAGTAGATGTGAGTTAATGAAGTTTAGGTTGTAATTCAGTCACATCAGAATTAGAATGATTTGTTAGTGGATTTTAACAGTAAAGCAGATAATGAAGAAGGTGAATATACTAGCTAGATACAGGGGACTGACTTGGAATATGGCCCTTTTGATTTGGACAGGTTCTCTAGCTCTGTGCTTTTATTATTTTAAGGTTGTTTTTTTTTTTTAAGATCTGTATTTCTGAAAACTTAGTACTGCTTTTTCAATTAAACAGGTGTTGGCTACGACCTTTGACCCATATTTGGGTGGCAGGAATTTCGATGAAGCCTTAGTAGACTACTTCTGTGATGAGTTCAAGACCAAATATAAGATAAATGTGAAAGACAACTCTCGGGCCTTGTTGCGTTTATATCAGGAATGTGAAAAACTAAAGAAGCTAATGAGTGCAAATGCATCAGATCTTCCATTGAACATTGAGTGTTTCATGAATGACCTTGATGTTTCTAGTAAAATGAACAGGTACCATGTGTGTTTTCAGTTCAGAGAGTGCTGATTTCATTGTGATTAGATTATATTCCTCCCTCCCCCATTCTGTTGTTTTAAAAGGATCCTCAATTTTTTATCCCAAAGTAATGAATTTTATTTTTTTTCTCAGGGCTCAATTTGAACAATTATGTGCTTCCCTGTTGGCCAGGGTTGAACCACCTTTGAAAGCAGTAATGGAGCAAGCTAGTAAGTGGAAATTACTGTTGCAGCTGTACCAAGAAGTAAAAGCTGTGGAAGCACCATTGTCTTAAAAAGATCTGAATTTTTCAACTTAAACAAGGATATTGCAGCTCATTCTTTATAAAATAGGGTACTAGAGATCCAACTTTGTGAGAATTCTTCCTTGCTCACTCACTATCTGCATAAGAAAGTAATACCAGTTCTATTTTGAGGTATTTTATATAAGTACATGAGATTACATGGAGAGATTAAATAGGAAATGGGGACCTAATTGCTATTTTAACTTTTTAAAATTTATTTATTTATTTGAGAGAGAAAGAGGCAGAGAGTGAGAGAGCTGATTGCTATTTAAAGAGTATTTATTTGTTTACCTATTTGCAAACAAGGGTACAGAGAGGGCGTGTCAGGGCTTTTTGCCACTGCAAAGGAACTTCAGATGCATACACCATCTTTGTGCATCTGGCTTTATGTGGGTACTGGGGAATTGAACCTGGGCCCTCAGGCTTTATAGGCAAGTGCTTTTAACAGATGAGCCATATCTCTAGCCACTGTTTGAAAGATTTTTAGTGACCATTTAAAATAGCTTTCTTCAGCAGAGAGTAGGAAATTGGAAGACTGCAGAGCTTTAAAGCTGTGAGGTGATGAGCTGTTCATTCTGTTCCTCTTGTCACTGTCATACAAGTCCAGGGGCTACCACATAGATAACATTAACTTTTGTTTTTTCCAAAAATTTGGGCTCTTTGCATTTTGTCTTTGAACACATAAAAAAAACCTGTATGAAAAGTATTTTCCAAAGCCTACTGTTCACAATTTTTATGAAAGACTATTATCTTATTTTCTTATTGAAAACCATTCTATTTCCTAGACTTACAACGTGAAGACATAAATAGTATTGAAATTGTGGGAGGAGCAACACGAATCCCTGCTGTGAAGGATCAGATCACCAAATTCTTTCTTAAAGACATCAGTACCACCCTGAATGCTGATGAAGCTGTTGCAAGAGGATGTGCATTACAGGTAATAGTTTGCAATGTATATTTTTCCCAAAATGTGTGATAAGTCTAAAGGGGCCTTTTGTCTCTTCCAACCACCTGTGAATAGGCACTCAAAGTAAGTAACTCTCACAGGATAATTTTCTGCATACTTTATAATGTTCTTAGATTAAATTTTGTAAGGACCTTTTGAATTTTCATTTGTCATTACCAAAATGTAATTTTAACAATAGAACTCTTTGACTAAAAGGACTTTATTAAGCAATTCAATCAGGGTTAACTTAGGAAGTGATTTATATTTTCTGATTTAAGTATTTTTATTTTCAGTGTGCAATTCTCTCACCAGCATTTAAAGTGCGTGAATTTTCCATAACAGACCTTGTTCCCTATTCAATCACATTGAGATGGAAGACTTCTTTTGAGGATGGAGCTGGGTAAATTATTTTTGAATTCTTGGTTAGAGTTTATCATAAATCTTTAACTATTTAAACCTACTTTTTCTTTTCTCTTTTTCTTCCCTAAACTATATTTCTTTTTATTTATTTGCCATCACAGAGAGGGGGCGGGGAGAGACAGATGAGAGAACAGGTGCATCAGGGCCTTCAGCCGCTGCAAATGAACTCCAGATGTATGTGCCACTTTGTATATCTGGCTTTATGTAGGAACTGGGGAATTGAACTCCATTTGTTAGGCTTTGCAGGCAAGTGCCTTAACCACTAAACCATCTCTCCAGCCATCTTTTTATTTTTTTAAATGTTTTTATTTATTTGAGAGAAAAAGACAAAGAGAAATACAAAGAGAAAGAAGCAATAGATAAGCATGGGCGTAGCAGGCCTCCAGCCACTGCAAATGAACTCCAGATGCATGCACCACTTTATGCTTCTGGCTTCATGTGGGTACTAGGGAATTGAACCCAGGCCATCAGGCTTTGCAAGCAAGAAGAGCCTTTAACCTTTGAGGCATCCCTCCAGCACTCTAAGCCTACTTTTTCTAAATTAAGACAAATGTATGCTTCTTAAAATTATTTTAAATATTTTTAAGTGAAGGGCTGGAGAGATGCCCTAGTGGTAAAGGTGCTTGCCTGCAAAGCCAAAGGACCCTGGTTCAGCTCCCCAGTGCCCATGTAAAGCCAAATGCACAAGGTAGCACATGCATCTAGAGTTCATTTGCAGTGGCTGGAGGCCCTGGTGTGCCCACTCTCTCCCTCTCTCTGCCTTTTTAAAAAGAGTTAAAGTTTTGTTTTTTTTAAATGAGGTATTAGAAAAAAGAATGTAAAAATAATACATAACTTATAAACCATGATGAACATACTTGTTAATTCATTTATAGAAGTAAACACGCTTATTTTCAAATAAATACTGTAGTGTACAAGTGTGAAAACTTAAAGACAACCATTGCCATTTCCCAGTTCTCTTTAGCTACTTTTTAGAGATATAATGATTAAGTGTGTATATGTGTACACAGGGGACAAAAACTTTGGATGCTAGTCCCTGGAATCCATCCTTTTTTTTTTTTTTTTTTTTTTAGACAAGGGTCTCTCATTGGCCTGGAACTCAAAAAGTAAGTTAGATGAGCCAGGCATGGTGGCACATACCTTTAATCCCAGCACTCAGGAGGCAGAGGTAGGAGGATTGCCGTGAGTTCAAGGCCACCCTGAGACTACAGAGTGAATTCCAGGTCAGCTTGGGCCAGAGCAAGACCCTACCTTGAAAGAAAAAAAAAAAAAAAAAAGTAAGTTAGATGGATGGCCAGTGAACCCCAGAGATCATCCTATCTCTGTCTTCTTAGAACTGGGGTTACAGTCACATGTCAACATTCTCAACATTTTTACATGGATGCTAAGGATCATACTCTGGTCCTCATGTCTGTAAGGCAAGCATACAATTGACAAGACTTCCACCGCACCCTCTGTGCTTTAGAGGCAACCATTTTTAATAGCTAGTGTAACTGGTACAGGGCTATTCTTTGAATATCTACAAAATAAAAGAAAGAAAAAGCATGTAGCTGTAATTAAAGGGTCATGTTCATAGCTCCAGTGCAAGGCTAGTGGTTAAGGCACTTGTCTGCAAAACATAACAACTTAAATTCAATTCCACAGTACCCACATAAAGCCAGATGCACAAAGTGATGCATGCAGCTGGAGTTGGTTGCAACAACTAGAGGCCCCGATATACCCATTCTTTCTCTGTCTCTGTGCTTACAAATAAATAAAAATATTTTTTAAAAAGATATTGTGTATAATCTTTCCATGTCAGCAGACAGTAACTATTCAGTGGTTTTGTATGTCATAGTAACTAGTAAAAACATTTTTTAGGGGTTGGGGATTTAGCTCAGTGGATGAGTGCTTGCCTAGCAAGCACAAGGCCCTGGGTTCAGTACTCAGCACCAAAAAAAAAAAAAAAAAAAAGTTGTATTTTTCTCTTTTAAGTAAAAATAACATAGTTGGGCTGGAAAGATGGCTTAGCAATTAAGACCCTTGCCTGCAAAGCCTGAGGGTTCAGGTTCAATTCCCCAGTACCTATGTAAGCCAGATGCATAAGGTGGCACATGCATCTGAAGTGCATTTGCAGTGGCTAGAGGCCCTGGTACAACCATTCTCTCTCACTCTCAAATAAATAAATAAAAGAAAATATTTTTAAACATATATCATTGTATACACAGCCTTGTACAGTTGTGTTTGCTATAAAGTAGTATAGGAATGAAATTGTTGAGCCTGAGTATATGTATTATTTTGATTAATAGTGCCAAGTTAGTCACTAAGAAGTTTATTAACATTGATTGCTTGTCTTAGCTCATTTTTTCTATACTTTTAAATTTAATATGCGAATAGTAAAAATGCTTATTACTTTGTTAGTAAAGTTGTTTGACTTGTAAGTTATATAACATTTTCATGCTTTGTTGACATTTACATTTCTTTCTACATAAACTGCCCAGCATGTAAATACCTCGCTTCCCTATCAAAAATCAAAATTGGGGGAAGCGGCCGCGCGTCGGGGGCATGGGAAGGCGGAAGTGACGTGCGGCCGGCGGCAGGGTAGTTGGCGGGTGGCGGAGTCCGTGCCCGTTGCCATGTCCGCGGGGAGCGCGACCCATCCTGCAGCTGGCGGCTTCAGGCTCCTGGTAAAGGCCTGACTAGCAATAAAAGCAAGGATGACCTGGTGGTGGCCGAAGTAGAAATCAACGATGTGCCTCTCACGTGTAGGAATTTGCCGACGCGAGGACAGACTCAAGATGAGATCAGTCGACTTAGTGGGGCTGCAGTGTCTACTCGAGGGAGGTTCATGACAACCGAGGAGAAGGCTAAAGCTGGGCCAGGGGATCATCCATTGTATCTTCATGTTCAGGGCCAGACACGGGAATTGGTGGACAGAGCTGTAAACCGAATCAAAGAAATCATCACCAATGGGGTTGTGAAGGCCGCCACAGGGACAAGTCCGACTTTTAATGGGGCGACAGTCACTGTCTACCACCAGCCAGCACCGATCACCCAGCTATCTCCTGCTGTTAGCCAGAAACCTCTATTCCAGTCAGGGATGCATTATGTTCAAGATAAATTATTTGTGGGTCTAGAACATGCTGTGCCCACTTTCAATGTTAAGAAGGTGGAAGGTCCTGGCTGCTCCTATTTGCAACACATTCAAATTGAAACAGGTGCCAAAGTTTTCCTGTGGGGCAAAGGTTCTGGCTGCATTGAGCCACCCTCAGGCCAAGAAGCTTTTGAGCCCATGTATATCTACATCAGTCATCCCAAACCGGAAGACCTAGCAGCTGCCAAGAAGCTCTGTGAGAATCTCTTGCAAACAGTTCATGCCAGTACTCCCGGTTTGTGAATCAGATCAGTACTGCAGTGCCTTTGCCAGGCTATACACAACCCTCTGTTCTAAGTAGTATCCCTCTTCAGCCACCATATTATCCAGACAATGGCTATCAGTCTGGTTACCCTCTTGTTCCTCTTCCTCAGCAGCCAGTTCAACCTCCTTATGGATTACCAAGCATAGTGCCACCAGCTGTTTCACTGGCACCTGGAGTCTTGCCAGCATTACCTACTGGAGTGCCACCTGTGCCAACACAATACCCAATAACACAAGTGCAGCCTCCGGCTAGTACTGGACAGAGTCCGATGAGTCCTTTCATTCCTGCTGCTCCCGTCAGGACCGCTTTGCCGGCTGGCCCCCAGCCCCAGGCCCCCCCCAACCCAGCCCCAAGCACAGAAGAGACGATTCACAGAGGAGCTGCCCGATGAACGGGAATCTGGACTACTTGGATACCAGGTACAGGCTTCTCCAGTCAGAATGAGATAGAAGGCACGGGATCAAAGCCCGCAAGTTCCTCAGGCAAAGAGCGAGAGAGGGACAGGCAGTTGATGCCTCCACCAGCCTTTCCAGTGACTGGTTTAAAAGCAGAGTCTGATGAAAGGAATGGGTCTGGGGCCTTAACAGGAAGCCATGATTATCCAGCCAAGAAGATGAAAACTACAGAGAAGGCATTTGGCTTAGCGGCTTATGCTGCAGACTCATCTGATGAAGAGGAGGAACATGGCGGTCATAAAAACGCAAGTAGCTTCCCACAGGGCTGGAGTCTGGGCTATCAGTACCCGTCCTCCCAGCCGCAAGCCAAACAGCAGATGCCTTTCTGGATGGCCCCATAGGAAACAGTGGAACACAGCTCTGACTCTTAGCAATAATGCATGCATTTGATGTAACAAGACTCTGGGGCCTGTTCGGAGAGCCATCTTGGACCTTTGCAAAAAGTTAGAGATGCAGTGTCTCGTCTTAAAGGGATTTTAGTCTTTTAAAAACATTCTTATTTCTGCAGTGGCATTGTATCTGTTCAAATTTACTTAGAATCACAGATTTGTCTCAAGCTTTTTAATGGTGAAATGTGTTTGTCCAGAGATGTGTCAGGACAAGGTTATTCTCCTGTTTGCCTGGTCTAGCCTTTTCCCAACAAATAGCCTCAATTTTGACATAGAGAATGTTTTGTTTGTATTTTAATACTGTTGGGTCAATTTTGATAATAACTTGTTATATACAAAGCCTTACTGTTTGTTAGTGGGGAAATGATTTCAAGGTCATCTTTTCCTTTCAGTACTTACAGTTCTAAGAACTCATCCCTGTTTCATTTTGGATTCTTTCTGCTTTGGAAAATGCTATTTTACTAATTTAAAATTATATACAACTGGAACATGAAGAGGAAAATGAAGTAATTTTTCCATTATGTCTTTTTATTGGGGTGATTGAACGTTGACACCTTAGGCATATTTGTCTCAGATAGCCACTGCTGTTGTCACTGACCTCCTATGCTCCTGGCTTCAGCCGCATCAAAGGAAACTGACTGAAAAGGTGGTCAGAACTCGTCACAGAAGTGAAGCATGGTGACCTGTCAGAACTTTTCACAGAAGTGAAATGTGGTGACCTGTTTCTCAGAGCAGGTTGTAGCTACATAGATGCCATGACACATTAGGATGGTGGACTTAATGACCGTGATGCAACCTGCCCTTTTTGGCGTACAGATTTGCCAAAAGAACTTTTTTTGTATCAGTTACCCATGTGTGAAAGTGAAGGAGCTAGGCTGCGGTCAGGAGTGGTTTGAGAAACTGAACTGTCATTTTTGCACATTTGAATACTTTGCAGGCTGGCTTTGTACAAACTTACTCCCTGCTTTCCTACATATTGTAAATAATTAGACAATAATTTCATTATAAATAAATGTATAAATATTTAAAAAAATCAAAATTTGCAGTTAAAATAGTCTGCCTGCCACCCCCCCTTTTGTTTTTTTGAGGTAGGGTCTCACTCTAGCCCAGGCTGACCTAGAATTCACTGTGTAGTCTCAGGGTGGCCTTGAACTCACGGCAGTCCTCCCATCTCTGCCTCCCCAGTGCTGGGATTAAAGGCGTGTGCCACCGTGCCCAGCTAAGGGGCCTTTAATACCAGCATTCAGAGGTAGGAGGATCACAATGAGTTTAAGGCCAGCCTGAGACTACATAGTGAATTCCAGGTCAGCCTGAGCTAGAGTGAAACCCTACTTTGAAAAACTAAGCAAAAAAAGAAAGAGGGAGAGGGAAAGAGAGAATGGGCATGCCAGGGCCTTTCAGCCACTTTGAATGAACTACAGGTGCATGTGTTCCCTTGTGCACATGTGCGCCATTGTATTTTTACATCACTGTGCATCTGGCTACATGGGAACTGGAGATTCAAACGTGCATTCTTAGGCTTTGTAGCAAATGCTTTAATGCTAAAGGCAAATGCTAAAATACTAAGCCGTCTCTTCATCCCTGAATGGCTTATTTTAATATTAGCTTTGTGTCAAGGAGTATTGCACCTGGGCATGGTATATGCCTTTAATCCTAGCACTTGGGAGGCAGAGGTAGGAGGATCACTGTGACTTCAAGACCAGCCTGGGACTACAGAGTGAATTCCAGGTTAGCCTGGGCTGGAATGAGAACCTATCTAAAAAAAAGATAGGTTTTGTAACAGCTAAATTTCATTTACAGATATAAGTGATCAAGAAAAAAAAATCACAAAAAATATATAGGGAGGTAAATTGAAAAGTACATATGTCATAATGAATATAGTGTGAAAGAAGGAAGTATTAAATAGGTTCTTTAAAATAAAGAGGAAACATTTCAACATTTCATAAATGTATGGTATTTTAACTTTGCATGATAAAGGTAATAGGATGGTGATACATTGTATTAAACTGAGTTTCTGAGCCACTATAAATATTCAGAAGCACTCCTGACCTATTTCAGGAATATGAATCACTATGTAAATTGTAAAATTTTTTGTACTAAAGAGAAGAAAATACTGTAAAGGGAATTGCTTTATCAACTGGGATTTGGAATTCAGAGATTGGGGCTGGAGAGATGGCTTAGCAGTTAAGTGCTTGCCTGTGAAACCTAAGGACCCTGGTTTGAGGCTTGATTCCCCAGGACCCACATAAGCCAGATGCACAGGAGGCACATGCATCTGGAGTTTGTTTGCAGTGGCTGGAGGCCCTAACATGCATGTGTAAATGCGCTCTCTCTCTCTCTCTCTCTCTCTCTCTCTCTGTGTGTGTGTGTGTGTGTGTAATCCTGCCTCTTTGTCTGTTGCTCTCAAATAAATAAAAATAAACAAAAATTTCAGAGATTGAGGCTGGAGGGATGGCTTAGCGATTAAGGCATTTGCCTGCAAAGCCAAAGCCCCCAGGTTCGATTCCCCAGGACCCGTGTTAGCTAGATGTACAAGGTGACCCATGTGTCTGGAGTTCCTTTGCACTGGCTGGAGGCCGTGGTGTACCCATTCTGTCTCTCTCTCCCCCTCTTTCTCTCTGTTAAATAAAAAAATGTATATTTTTTAATTTTCAGAGATTGTCCCTTTTCAGAAGTACACTGAAGTATTAAGGGTAAAAACCAGGACATATGTATCACTTACAGTTTGCTTGGGAAAACTTACAGACATGAGTCTGTACATTCAAATGATGAGAAAAATAGGTAAACAATTCACAGTGGCAAATCTAAGTAAAGGACACACCACCATTCCTAGTTGGGGCTTTATTTTTTACCCTTCTGGAAGTTTAAAAGTATTTCCAAATATTTTTTTAAATACTTTATTTATTTGAGAGACGCAGAGAGAGAGGAGAGAGAATGGGCATACCAGGGCCTCTAGCCCCTGCAAATGAACTCCAGACACATGCACTACCATGTATATCTGGCTTATGTGGGTTCTGGGGAGTCAAACCTAGGTCCTTAGATTTCTTCTGCAAGCACCTTAACTGCTAAGCCATCTCTTCAGCCCCTCCAAAGATTCTTTTATTTATTTATTTTTGGAGCTGGAATAAAGAGTGTTAATGAGGCAAGTATTTTAGAAATTGATGGGCAGGACTTGGTCCCCAAATGTGACCCAAAAAAAGCCTACATATTGACCTTGAAATATGCAGTTGTCTATTTTTTTTCTTTTTATCAGTGTACAGTTGTGTGTTACTGTATGAGACATTCTAGAAATGTCATACACTGTGTAAATGCATGTTCATAGCAGTACCTATACTTGTTTTTCTTATACTTGTTCATGAAATAGATTCTGTAATTAGATTCCTAGGCAATTTTTTTTTAAGTGTTTCCCATTTCATTTTAGGGAATGTGAAGTATTCTCTAAGAACCATCCTGCCCCATTCTCAAAAGTTATAACTTTCCACAAGAAGGAACCATTTGAACTGGAAGCATTTTATACTAATTTGCATGAAGTGCCTTATCCTGATTCACGAATTGGTAAACCAGCTCAATTTTAAAATTTCATAAATGTTTGCTAAGCCTTTTATAAACAATACGTAAAAGCAAGGAAACAAATTAGCATTTCATTTAAGCCAGTCCTGGATTTTGGAGGATTTTTTTTGAAGTAAGATCTCACTGTAGCCCAGGCTGACCTAGAATTCAATTCACTATGTAGTTTCAGGGTGGCCTGGGACACACAGTAATCTTCCTACTTCTGCCTCCCAAGTGCTGGGATTAAAGACATGTGCCACCACACCCAGATGATTTGCATATTTTTATCAGTATATCGGTGTATATTCATTGTTCAGAATGATGGGTTTTATTATGACATTTCACACATTTATATTCAATGTGCTTTACCCCATTATCTTCTCATCCTTCTGATCCCTCATCTTCCCAAATAATCCCTTCTACTTTCATTGGCTTCTACATCTGAAATGTTCTAAAATTGTCCTAAAAGCTTGTGTCAAGGTTTATTTCTTATGTAGGAGCACTTTAGTTCAATTGACATTGTGCCATCACACTGACTATTCTGATTGATTGGAAACTTTACTGGTAACCACTGGCATTTGTGTTACTGTACTAGTTTAAAAGTGAGAAGAGAAAATTGTAATACCAACTTTAACTGCAATCTTTTCAGATGATTTACTATAGAATACGATAACAGCATTGAAAAATAATTATAAAATTTAAAATTTTACATATTAAGGGACGAAAAGGAGCCGAGCATGATGGCACATGCCTTTAATCCTAGCACTTGGGAGACAGAAGTAGGAGGATGACTGTGAGTTCAAGGCCAGTCTGACACTACATAGTGAATTACAGGTCAGCCTGGACTAGAGTGAGACTCTACATTGAAAAAACTAAAAATAAAAATAAAAAAAGGAGATAAAAAAGAGACTAAAAGTGAGAGAACACATTTTTTTAATATTTATGTATTTATTTGAATAATTATGTGTGTGTATAGGTGTGTCAGGGTCTCTTGCTATTGCACATGAACACCCATCTTGCATGCAGCTTATGTGGATGCTAGGGAATCAAACCCAGGCCAGCAGACTTTGTAAGCAAGTACCTTTAGCCTCAAGAGAACATATTTTTAAGTATTTTACTTGAAGCAGTAGAAGTTATTGAAGTTACACTTGTATACTAGGGCTTCTGTATTAAGTCCACAAGCCTAGATGGTTTAAAAAAGAAGAAAGGAGCCGGGCATGGTGGCGCACACTTTTAATCCCAGCACTTGGAAGGCAGAGGTAGGAGGATTGCCATGAGTTCAAGGTCAGCCTGGGCTAGAGTGAAACCCTACCTCAAAAAAAAGGGGGGGCTGGATTGCCTGGCTTGGTAGTACACACCTTTAATGCCAGCACTTGGAGGCAGAAGTAAGTTGATTGCCATGAGTTCAAGGCCATTGCTGAGACTGCATAGTGAATTCCAGGTCAGCTTGGGCCAGAATGAGACCCTACCTCAAAAAAAAAAGTGGGGGGGAGTGCTAGAGAAATATCTTAGTGGTTAAGGCACTTGTCTGCAAAGCCTAAGGACACAGGTTTGATTCCCTAGTACCCACATAAAGTCAGATGCACAAGATGGCATACGCATCTGGAGTTTATTTGCAAGTAGCTGGAGGTCCTGGCACATGCCCATTCTTCTCCCTATCTGATTCTCCCTCCATCCCTCCCTCTCTCTCACCAATAAATAAAATATTTTTTAAGTGGAAAAAAAATTGTCTCAATTGTAGAAGCTAGTACTCTGACATGAGCATATTAGTATGGGTCCTTTTGTGGGCTATAAAGGAAGGACCCTCTCCTTGTTATGTATGTGGCCATCTTCTCAGTCACATGTATATAGGACTTTTTCCAGATTTCTCCTTTTAGAAGGACAACAGTCATACTGCATTAGGGATTACCTTAATGTCTTCATTTTATTTTAACTATCTCTTTAAAAACCCCTATTAGCTGGGCGTGGTATTGCATGCCTTTCATCCCAGCACTTGGGAGGCAGAGGTAGGAGGATTGCTGAGAGTTCAAGTCCACCCTGAGACTACATAGTTAATTGCAGGCCAGCCTGGACCAGAGTAAGACTCTACCTCAAAGAACAAAAACAAAAACAAAAAAACCCTATCTACAAATACTGTCGTAGGGTGAGGTTCTGGGGAGGACAGAACTTCAGCATATGAATGTTGGAATATAACATACATAAGGTCAGCCAAACTCTCTTACTGTTATTTTGCTTGGTATTCTCATACTGTTAGATATCTCTAATTTTGGTATAGGAAAAATCTAAAAATATTTGAAATTGTTTATGAATTACTAGTGATTATGTTTTATAAAGTTTACTGCATAAAAATACATGGTATGTTTTCAGACTTACAAATTAGATATTGTTTATCTTTGTTTTATAGCCTCAATATTATTAATTGATATAATATATTGTCTTTGAAGAAGATTATCCTTGGTTTTACTGGCATCAATGACATGGGGAAGCTTTTTTACTCATCTTTTTGAGTACTAATACCAAGTTTGTTATGATGTAAACATCATCTTAGCAAAAGTACCTGTTTCAAAGTAATCATTCAGGATTTAATCAGAATTTACATGTATCATAAAGATGTCAGATTATTAAAGATTTTTTGAGTTTCATCTGTACCAAGCAAAGCTCTTTTTTTCCTTCAGGAAACTTCACTATTCAGAATGTTTTCCCACAGTCTGATGGTGACAGCTCTAAAGTAAAGGTTAAAGTTCGTATTAACATCCATGGGATCTTCAGTGTGGCCAGCGCATCTGTAATTGAGAAGCAGAATGTGGAAGGAGACCATAGTGATACACCCATGGAAACAGAAGCTTCATTTAAGAATGACAACAAGGAAGAAGTGGTAAGTAGAGACCCTCTTGCTCTGAGATTCCATGATGTCATAGAATTTAATAGTTTAACAAATTGTTTTCCAAGGTTTGGCTTTGAATTTCTGCTACAGGATCCGTGTAAACTCTATCTTTATAAAATAATTAAAGAATAGTTTTACTCTACAAATTCTCTACACCTTTTATGTTGGAATATAGTCTACAGCGGCTTAGGCATCTTCTGTAGCCTTTTAGGGAACGTGAATTTGACATGCCTAAGTTTGCAAAACCCATGTATTTTATTATGGCTAGGTTAAACAAATTAAGAATAAATTTTGAACCAAACACATTTTTATACTGAAAAGTGTGTTCTTAAAATTTTTTCAAGATTTAGTTAGGTAGCATCTATGGCAGATAAACAAAGGAGAATATGTTGTATGTTCAATAACATCCAAGACACACCTTTTTTTCCCTTTATATCAGGACATTGAATTTACTTTTGATGTATTATAGATCTATAGATGAACAAATACTTTGTTTTTGTGTTTGAGACAGAGTTCATGTAATGTAAACAGGCCTCACATTTTCTACATAGCTTTCTACATGACCTGGCCTTCAACTCTTTTTTAATTTTTTTACTTTTAATATTTTTATTTATTTGCAAGCAGATAGAAACAGAGAGAGAGGGGGAGGGAGATAATGGATATGTCAGGGCCATCACTGAAAACAAACTCCAGATGCATGCACCACTTTGTGTATCTGGCTTTACGTGGGAACTAGAGTGTCAAACCTGGGCTATTAGACTTTTCAAGTAAGCCCCTTAACCACTGAGCCATCTCTCCAACGTTGGTCTTGAACTCATGATTCTCCTATTCTACTCTTCCAAATGCTGGGATGGCAGGTTCTCCACCATGCCTGGCATAGGGGACTGGATTATACTGCATTATATTTACATAAGGTTTTCACCATTTATAAATTCCTATTAATGGAATTTGTAAGCTTTTGAGGTCTGCCTTAGATTTTCCCCTATTTGTACATGTTCAGCCAGGCATGGTGGCTTGTGCATATAATCCCAGCTCTGCAGAGGTTGAGGCAGAAGAGTTGCCACAGTTTTAAGGTCAATCTCAAAATTGGATTTCTAAGCCAGGTGTGGTGATACACACCTTTAATCCCAGAACTCGGGAGACAGAGGAAGGGGGATCACTGTGAGTCTGAGAACAGCCTGGGAGCGATAGAAAGAAGGAAGGGAGAGCGAAATAATGGGTGCAACTACAAAATGAGTATCAGGTCAGCCTGGGCTAGAGTGAGACCCTACATTGGAAAAAAAAAAAAAAAAGCCAGTCATGGTGGCACACACCTTTAATCCCAGCACTTGGGAGGCAGAGGTAGAATTGCCATGAGTTCAAAGCCACCATGAGACTAGAAAGTGAGTTCCAGATCAGCTTGGGCATATATTCTAAGCACTCATCTCATTTCCTTAGAAGTACATGCTCAACCATGTTTTTTGTCTGTCTTTTTTTTTTTTTTTTTTTTCGAGGTAGGGTCTCTCGCTGGTTCAGGCTGACCAGGAATTCACTATGTAGTTTCAGGGTGGCCTCAAACTCTCGGCGATCCTCCTACCTCTGCCTCCCGAGTGCTGGGATTAAAGGCGTGCGCCACCACGCCCGGCTCAACCATGTTTATTGCTGCTCAATTCATAATAGCTGGGAAATGGAACCAGCCTAGATGTCCCTCAAATGATGAGTGGATAATGAAGATGTGGCACATTTATACAATGGAGTTCTACTCAGTGGTAAAGAAAAATGAAGTTAGGAAATTTGCAGGAAAATGGATGGATCTGGAAAGGATTATACTAAGTGAGGTAACCCAGGCCCAGAAAGCCAAGTGCCGCATGTTCTCCCTCATATGTGGATCCTAGCTACAGATGTTTGGGTTTCTGTGTGAGAAGGAAAAAAACTCAGTAGCAGAGGCCAGATTTAAAGAAGAGTGGGTCTCTTCTTTAAAATGTCTTTTTGTTCATTTCTGTTAACAATTACTGTATCTTTTCATTTAGAGTGGTGTAAATTTCCCTACTTGCCTCTAAAATGTATTATTTAAAATACTTGATTTGGGCTTGAGAGATTGCTTAGTGATTTTAAGGTGCTTGCCTGAGAAGCCTAAGGACCCAGGCTTCATTCCCCAGAACCCATGTAAACCAGTTGCGCATAGTGGCACATACATCTGTTGTTCTTTTGCAGTGCCTAGAGATCCTGTCATGCCCATTCTTTCTCTCTCTCTTTAAATAAATAAATATAAAATACTTGATTTAAGATCTACAACATTTTATTTATGCTTCCCATCTATCATTTTGTTAATCACATCATTCCAGATTTGAATTTGGAAAAAGACCTGTCCTAATCTGTAAGAAAGAAACAGTTTGTCACAGATTAATGTAGGAAGTTAATTTTAAAAATTATATGGGCTGAGGTGATGACTCAGTGGTTAGATTTGCTTGCTTGCAAAGCCTTATGGCCCAGGTTCAATTCCGTAGTACCCATGTAAAGCAAGATGCACAAAGTGGTGGGTACATGTATCTGGAGTTTGTTTGCAGTGACAAGAAGCCCTGGCATGCTCTTGTTCTCATTCATTCTCATTTTTTCTTAAATACACATAATAAATGCATTTCAAAAATTAAAATTCGGGCTAGAGAGATGGCTTAGCGGTTAAGCGCTTGCCTTTGAAGCCTAAGAACCCCGGTTCAAGGCTCGGTTCCCCAGGTCCCACGTTAGCCAGATGCACAAGGGGGCGCACGCGTCTGGAGTTTGTTTGCAGAGGCTGGAAGCCCTGGCGCGCCCATTCTCTCTCTCTCCCTCTATCTGTCTTTCTCTCTGTGTCTGTTGCTCTCAAATAAATTAATTAATTAATTAAAATTCACAATAACTTGTGTCAAGTATGTAACTTGAATCCAGT
Organism: Jaculus jaculus; assembly: GCF_020740685.1. Taxonomy (NCBI): domain Eukaryota; kingdom Metazoa; phylum Chordata; class Mammalia; order Rodentia; family Dipodidae; genus Jaculus; species Jaculus jaculus. The sequence goes on from NC_059113.1 coordinate 74,642,252, forward strand.
TCTTGACTAAAATAGGAGCACTTGGCATGCCCTTAAAAAATTTTTTTTTTGAGAGAGAGCAACAGAGATAGAGTGACTGTGGATACACCAGTGCCTCCTGCTGCTATAAACAAACTCCAGATATATGCATCACTTTGTGGCATGCTGACTTTATGTGGGTACTGGAGAATCAAACCCAGTCTATCAGGTTTTGCAAGCAAGCACCTTTAACAGCTGAGGCATCTCCTTAGCCTGGAATGCCTTCTAAGATGAGTTATTCATAACCATTTCACTTTCTTCATTCTTTTAGTGTCTCTTGAGAGCTTTTTAGTTTTCTGTATAAGTGATCCTGGTAACTTGAGTACTACAGTTTCGGGTGTGTGCTACCACATGCAAGCTATTTATTTTGTTGTTGTTGTTGTTTGTTTTTGTTTTCAAGGCAAGCCTAACAGAATGAGAGGGAGAGAATTGGCACACCAGGGCCTCTAGCCATTGTAATTGCACTCCAGACAAATGCACCACCTTGTGTGCATGTGTGACCTTGTGTGCTTGTGTGCTTGACCTTGTCTATCTGGCTTATGTGGAACCTGGAAAATCGAACGTGGGTCCTTAGGCTTTGCAGGCATGCACTTTAACTGCTAAGCCATCTCTCTAGTGTATTTCTTAATTAGATCTTTCCCTTAATTCTATGTCTAAAGAATAAATGAAAATGCATGAATATCATTTTAAAGTCATCTCTCCCTTCCCCTTAAATAAGCAACCCCACTCAGAGAAGACTCTGGAAGCTACTTATTTATCTTTTGAGAGGGAAATAACATAAATTTGTGTTTACTTTTTCCTCATTGCTTTTGATAGAAGAGTTGGATTCTAAATGTATAGGAGTTTTACAAATACCTTAACTATTTGGTTTTTCTTTCTTATATTTATATATAAAGAAGTATAAATATATAAGCAATAGAAGTACTTTAAATGAAAAATAAAAATTCTGATACAGAATGTGACTGTTTAATTGGCTGCATTTATTAATTTTTTTCATATTTTATTTATATATTTATTTGCTGTGTAGATAAAATTCAGTGTTTTGCACATTCTAAGCAAGATTCTACCACTAAGTTGTATCCCCACAGCATCTTTTCACAGTAATACATAGAGTTAATAAAATCTGTATGCTCTTGTACAACCCCAATTTAACATTATTTCACTTTCTATTATCGATCAAGGCTTGGGAAAGTTGTACAGTTGGAAGGGGGGAATTGGAATACCAAAAAAATAATATATCTTTACAAATATTTACCTTCTATTTTTGTTTGGCACAGATGAGCTTTCTCAGTTATTACATATTTGCTTAATTCTAAATAATAATAGAACTAAGTTATACCAACTGCTGCATTCCATCCTAATCTCCTTTTTTTAAGGAAGATAGTAATAAATTGATTTCTGATATTTAAGATTGTTTGCCAAGTGGAGAGTCCACTTGGTAGGGGTTTCTGGGTCCTCGCTTTGGGACCAGCCGTGGTCCCCCCAAAGGCGCCCAGGCAACTGGGGTGGTGAGTGTGCAAAACTAAAGACTTTTGGGAGATAATTTTGGTGACTAGCTCTCTCAGTTTATTGTCAGGGAAATGGGTTTTATAAGTAGTTGAGGGTCCTAAGGGGATTGGATGTACAAGGTTCCTTGCTGATGCCTAATTAGCATATGGGGACATTCATTCCAGCACATAGGCAATGGCGGGGTTTGGGGGTGATGGGTCAGGTGATCTAGGGTCTCAGGGGGATAGGCTTTGTGAAGGTGCTGGCTGATAAGAAGTTTCCTAGGTAACAGGCCAAAGGTCATAGGGCTATGGGCAAAGACTAAATTCAGGTGTGCTGGGATTAGAAAGGGAGTGGCTTCCTGGAGGTCCTTAGCCATGCCTGACAGCTCAGGACCCTCTCCTAAAGACTCCAGCATGTACCTGACAATACCTGACAACTTCCCCTTTGTTTTTATAATGGGGCAGTGTTATCATAAATGAGTTCTTTATAATTTACCATAGATCCAGATAGAGTTAGGTGGTGTACAAGGACCTGATTAGTAGCAATGTTACCAATATTAGTTATTTGTTATCAGAGAAATTTGAAGAGCCAGGGGACTACAAGCAATAGGGTTCCTATAGTAAGGAGGCAGCTGGGGAGAAGCCAAGTAACAAAAGGGTTATAAAACCAGGTAGTGGGGTTCTCAGGCTTGTAGCAGTCAAGCAGCTTAACAACATTTGATTTGTTAACTATATATATATATAATTTTTCCAAGACCATACATGCCCTCCCCCCCCCCAATGTTCAACAGTAATGAGATCTAAGACTAGACAGTTTTGAAGTACCACACCCAGGAGAAAGTTCAATTGTTTCTGGAGAGATTTGAGGCTGTTGGTCACTAGAGGCACCCAGAGACAGTGTCATGCCAAGGCCCACCAGGAGAGGGATGAAAATCTCTTTTCGTTGGCCCAGGCAGAGTTCAGATAGGGATATACCTGTGAAACAATCAAGACTGGGGAACAATAAGTGGGATAGGAAATATTTATGCGTGGGGTGATTACTCCTTTGCACCAAAGGAGAGCGGGGGTCTTGACACAACTAACTGGTGCTAATTATGGAAATGTTGAGCAGGCATTTAGCTCTGGTTGGCTTAGAGATGGACAGGCACACACATGTGGTACACACATGGAAAAGCAGTTCTTTGGAACTAGGCAAGAGATAAGAAAAATTTTCTTGTCCTTTTTACCTTCAGGGGTCCAGTCACCTTAATTCTATCCCTCTTTATCCCTCCCTCTCATGAAAAGACACTCTAAGTGCTGTTAGAGGACAATTGATGAAGACGTCAGATCACTTACTATTTCCTGATGAATGGGACACAAAAGTTGTGGCTTGTGACAGAGTGTCTCTCCCAGAGAGGGAAACTATTCTAAACTATTCTAAGGCAATATTCGAAAACTATTCTTCTTGCACCCAGAGTGCAGGAAGATAGTCTTGGAAGAGAACACTGGGGAGAAAGAATAAAAGCAAGGAGTTAATGAGAATTGAGTGCACAGCAAACTGATCTTTTTAGTGGTTGAGGGAATCTAGGTAGATAGGCTTGGATTGTCTCAGGACCATCTGAGCATGAGCTGGCTGAGATTTTTCTTCCAGAACTCTTCATCAGAGGCACAGTAGTATGCGAAATGACTTGTAAAACAGATGAAATAGTAGAGTTATCAGAAACATATACACAACATTTAACTGTGAAAATAGAGAGCCATTGGGTGTCATTAAACCCTGTACAAATTTTTTTTTTTGGTCTCAGAACTTATTTATATATTCTAGATTTGAAAATAACCCTTTTGACATCTATAGTTGTTTTTCTGTATTATAGAATTTGAACTATGGGGAAAAGATGCCTTAAGGTCTTCTTTGTTTCCCCTCTTGGAAAGCTCTTGTATTACTTAATAGGCCATTCAGATATTTAAGGAACTTTTTTTATCTTTGATACATTTTTCTCTGAGTGTTTAAGACCATTCAGATAGCCAAAATTTAATTAAGGATTAATTTTTGAGGTCACTAATGGCTCTCCAAAGAGACTTTAGGGACCCAGGAGTAACCCTATAGCTTACTGGTATTTTCTGTCTGTCAGGATGAGTCAGGGCCAAATGGCTTTGGCTTTGGCTTCTACATAGGTCATTAACACAGTTAGAAAGGAAGTTACACCAACCTGGATGTATGTATAAATACAGTACATTTGGTTACTGAAATAGATTTTAAAAATGGCACGAGAACTTCTAAAATCATTTTGTCTTACCTTTTAATATTAGTTCACCTGTGGCAGCATAAGCCATATGTCTGAGGTATAGAAAGTAGGGGCATCTTGCACTTTGAATATCTAACAGTTATAATACAGGCAGAACCTGTTACCAGTCTTGAAAACAATACCAATTAATTTACAAAGTAATTAATTTAACGTAGAAATTGTCAGAAAAGGACAAGTAAGATAGTATAAAGTCTTAACACCTGTGTTTGAAAACATCTTTGATTAGTTCAGATAGCTGTGTGGGTACCAGTTACCCAGAGAACATTGAAACTATTTTTCTCAGATGAGGACCATTGTTTGAGCATGAGGCTGTACCCAAAAGTGGAGAATATGTCTTAAGAGTTAATTTTGTTATAAGCATTGGACTTAAGACGTCAAAAATGAGACAGTTACTTTACATATAATAGAGTAGAATCTGGTCCAGCTAAATTCTAATATAACCCTTGACTTAAATTTGATAAAGCTTAAGCAAGCTATCCCAACATATTTTAGCCTGAAAATTAGTTTTTTGTACCTTAAGGGTTTGTAAACAGTTGAAAAATCTCTAACTTTAGGCATGGTGTTTAGATTTAGCCTGAAAATTCTTTCCTACACACGCACATCTTTACATATGTCAACATTTTGATGTAAGTACCACTAAAAAACACTTTTAATGAGCATTCTATGTCCACCATTGAAAAATTCCTTCCCACTTTCTTCAATCAACTCATCTCACCCCATAATTAGCCATCTTTTTTATACGACTAATAAGAGAAAATACACCAAATTGATTAATTCTAAGTAGTATATATTAAAGATAATTTTATGTCATAATACCAATAACATACTTGGAAATGATTTTATTAGGAGTAACTAAGGCAAATTTTGTTTCTGTCTTCAGGCAGCGTGGCCTAGAAGTCAGGTCAGTTGCCTCCTTTTAAGTAACAAGACATATCAACCTTTTTTTAATTTTAAAATACCTTACAAATTATAAAAGAGAGAATTCTGTTGTTTTTACTAATCCTCTGTATAAGTTAAAGTTGACCTAGAACATAAACTCAGTAATTATATTTATGATATCATGTAACAAAGTATGGCATAATTTACATAAAACTTTAGTTCACCATAGGTTTTAGTTAAACATGACCTTTTTTTGGCCACTTCTTGGAGCCAGGGTTCTGTCTAGTACATGTGGAGGTAATGGCAGAGACAACTGCTGGCCTTCTGGCTACCCCAAGGGGAAAGAAGGGAGGGGCCACTGGGAATAGAGGGGCCCCCCGGGACTGCCAGGAGGCTGCTGGAGAAGAAGGCAAACACATGACGCATGTATGGGCCAAGACGCCATAGTCTAGGCACGCATGAGCCCACCACCTGACCCAAGACGCCTTAGAGTGCTTTCAAAGCCAGCTTGCAGTTTTTCTGCTTGCCTAGTGGAGAAACTTGAAAGGAGATGAAAGTGGGGGGGGGATTTCCTTCCTGAACTTTTTGTTTCCAAGCAATGTGGGACCACATGTCTGGGCCACATGGATACCCAGAAATCATCCAGGAGAGACCTGGAGGACTTCTTCCCAAAAGGAGCCAGCCTTCCTGTGGGAGAGCTTAATTTCCTTAACTTTCAGGAGAGCTCATAATACAGCAATCTGATTTTTTTTAATTTAATTTAATTTTATTTTTTCTCAATTTTTTAAACATTTTCCATGATTATAAAAAATATCCCATGGTAATGCCCTCCCTCTCCCCCCCCTTTTGCCTTTTGAAATTCCATTCTCCATCATATCCCCTCCCCATCTCAATAAGTCTCTCTTTTATTTTGATGTCATGATCTTTCCCTCCTCTTATGATGGTCTTGTGTAGGTAGTGTCAAGCACTATGACGTCATGGATGTTGAGGCCTTTTTTTGTCTGGAGGGAGCACAATGTAAGGAGTCCTACCCTTCCTTTGACGCTTACATTCTTTCCTCCACCTCTTCCGCATTAGACCCTGAGCCTTGGAAGGTGTGATCGAGATGTTAAACATTGCTCTAGTCACTTATTTCCAGCACCATGATGCCTTCTGAGTCATCCCAAGGTCACTGCCATCTGAAAAGAGAAGATTCTCTACACAAAGTGAGAGTAGCATTAATATAAGGGTGTGAATATTAAGAGAAGTGCTTACTGGGCAGTTTGATAAGCATAGTATATACACTTATCCAGACAGCAGATGTTACACCCCTAGGGTTCATGACTACCCCTGTTTTAAGTTTTCAGTATCAGTATCCCTCCCTTGGAGCAGGCCTCCAGTCCAATTGGAAGACAGTTGGTTTCCCCCATGACAGACGTGCCACTGTTGCACCCGTTGGCTCATTTGTCCTGGCTGGCCAATTATAAGGCTTTCAGTGTCCACTGTTGAGTATCTTCACTGATGGTGGTGATTTTTTTTTTTGATGGGAGAAAATATTATTCATAATAGAAAAATAGTGGACTGGCAACCTGCTTTACAGGCTTTTAAGAGGTCAGTATGTTACCGGCTTTTTGTGTTGTAGAGAAATAGAAGGTTTTTGCCAACACCCAGTAGGCTGTCGGGGTCCAGACAGAGGACAGCTGGCCTTTAGGCAATACCAAAGAGTGGCCTCAGCCAAGAGATGTCAGTTACCAGTTCATCATATCTGGTCCAATGTGATGGTGTGAACTAAAACTAAAGGAGGAAAAAGAGAAACCTGTCAGCCCTCAAAGACATGGAGGCAAAGCCACATGGGCCATTGTCTCCCAGTCCCTCTGGGAGAGCATTTACCTACCCTGTCCATCTCATTTTTTTTTGGTTTTTCAAGGTAGGGTCTCACTTTAGCCCAGGCTGACATGAAATTCACTATGGAGTCTCAGAGTGGCCTTGAACTCACGGTGATCCTCCTACCTCTGCCTCCCGAGTGGTGGGATTAAAGGCATGCGCCCCATGCCCGGCAACCCTGTCCATCTCATATGGTCCTGTTTGGGCACCAGCTGTGGATTCGTGGGTCCTCTCTCTGGAGCCAACCATGATCTACCCGAAGGCGCCCAGGCAACGGGGTGGTGAGCACGCGAAAGTAAAGACTTTTGGGAGATAGTTTCATAGCTCTCTCAGTTTATTCTCAGGGAAATGGGTTTTATAAGCAGTTGAGGGTCCTAGGGGGATTGCATGTACAGTGTTCCTTGCTGATGCCTAATTAGCATATGGGGACATTCATTCCACCATGTAGGCAATTGGCAGGGGGGAGTTCAGGTGATCTAAGGGCTCAGGAGGATAGTCTGTGTGAAGGTGCTGGCTGATAAGGAGTTTCCTAGGCAACTGGCCAAAGGTCATAGGGCTATGGGCAAAGCCTAAGTTCAGGTCTACCAGGCTTGGAGAGGGAGTGGCCTCCTATAGCCCAGGGGTCCTTAGCCTGTGCCTGGCAGTGCCCGACAACTTGGGGGTTTTTATAAGCTTAAATTTAAAACTTCAGAGACACCTAAGTTTTGACAAATATCTTTAAGTATTTCACTACATTTAAGAAATATGTAATATTGCTGAATACTCCACATACTTGGGCTGCAAGATCACTGAGAAATCCTGCTGGAAATGAGCTGAAAACCTCCTCCATGTAGACCAGCTGACAGAAAGCTGGAAGAAGCCATTCTGCATGAAGCTCAATGGGAAAGAGAGAAAACACCAGTGAAGAATACCCAACAGTGGACACTGAAAACTTTATATCTGGCCAAACAGGCCAAATGAGCCAACAGATGCAATAGTGACACGTCTGTTTGGGGGAAACCAGCTGCCCTCTAATATGACTGAAGGCCCGCTCCATGGGAGGGAATACATCCCTGATACTGAAAACCTACAACAGGGGTGGTCACAAGCCCTAGGGGTGTAACATTTGCTGCTGTCTGGCTAAATGTATATACTGCGCTTATCAAACTGCCCAGTAAGCACTTCTCTTAATGTCCATACCCATATATTAATGCTACTCTCACTTTTTCGTTAGAGAACTTTCTCTTTTCAGATGGCAGTGGCCTTGGGATGACTCAGAAGGCATCAGTGCTGAGAAGAAGTGACAGAGGAGTGCTCAGCATTGCAATATCTCTATCACACCTTCCAGGGCTCAGGGTCCATTGCAGAAGAGGTGGCAGAAAGAATGTAAGAGCCAAAGGAAGGGTAGGACTCCTTACAATGTGCCCCTCCAGACAGAAAACGACCTCACAGCATATGACACTACCTATACAAGACCATCATAATAGGAGGAAAAGATGATGACATCAAAATAAAAGAGAAACTGATTGAGAGGGGCAGGGAATATGGATGGAGAGTGGAGTTTCAAAGGGGAAAGTGGAGAGGGAGGGGATTACCATGGGATATTGTTTTACAATCATGGAAGTTGTTAATTATAAAAAATTAAAAATTAAGCCTCATTGTAGATGAAAATGGACAGTGTTGGTCAGTGTCCAGAATTGCTCAGTGTGGCTAAATTGAAACACAGGTCATGCTTCCATCACAGTAAATATATTACAGTGGTGACAATGAGACCTGTAACATTGTACATAATAGGCTCAAGAGTGAAAAGATGTTCATTTGCCAGAATATCAAGTAATTTGTATTATCAATCTTTTAGGACCCTAAAGTAAATTGCTTCTAGGAATTAGATGTCATAGATCCCAGAAACTTTGTCATTCAACCAGAGAGAAGACTCAGGAAATTATGGTATATGTCCGATTAATTGCTCAGCTGGATCAGTTCTTGCAAGGACTGAGCTTCAGCAGAACTAAGGTGACCACAATGGACAATGAAGGAAGCACATGGGAAATCTCTTAAATAAAAGTTTATTGGCTCTTCACATATTTAAATATATATATATATATATATGTAAGCTGAGCATGGTGATGCACACCTTTAATCCCAGCACTTGGGAGGCAGAGGTAGTTGGATTGCCATGAGTTCAAGGCCACCCTGAGACCATATGGTGAATTCCAGATCCACCTGAACTAAAGTGAGACCTTGCCTCCAAACACCAAAAATAAAATAAAATAAAATAAAAATATGTAACTGAGTGCTGGAGAGATGGCTTAGCAGTTAAGGTGCTTGCCTGCAAAGCATAAGGGCCCATATTCAACTCTCCAGATCCCACATAAGCCCAGATGCACGAGGTGAAACAAGAACACAAGGTCGCACATGCACCCATGGTGGTGCACACATTTAGAGTTTGATTGCAGTGGCTGGAGGCTCTGGTGCACCAATTCTCTCCCCCCACTTGCTCTCTCTCATAAAGGCATGTGCCACCATGCCCAGCCAAAAAAAAAAAAAAATGTAATTGAGCTAGAGACCCTCGTATGCCCATATTTCTCCCTCTCCTTCCCTCCCTCCCTCCCTCTCTCTGTCCTGAGTATGATGGCTTTTGCCTTAAATCCCAGCACTTGGGAGGCAGAGATTAGGAGGATCACTGTGGGTTCAAGGCCAGTCTAAGACTACATAGTGTATTTCAGGTTATCTTGGACTAGAGCGAGACCCTACTTCAAAAAACAAAACAAAACAAAACAAAATATAACTGAATTATGTGATTATTGTGTCATTTCCACATTACTTTCCCATGTAACTTAAGTTCTTTATAGCATTTTTCATGTCAAGTTTGATGCTCCTTAAAAATATATGTTTATTCATTTATTTACTGAAGAGAAAGGAGGGGCTAGGTAGAGACAGACTGGGCATGACAGAGCCTCTAGCCACTGCAAATGAACTCCAGACACATGCATCAGCTTGTGAATCTGATTTACATGGGTACTAGGAATTAGAGCCTGGATGCTCTTTTTGGTCTTTCAAGGTAGAGTCTCGTTTCAGTCTAGGCTGACCTGAACCTGTGTAATCTCAGGGTAGCCTTGAATTTACAACAATACTCATACCCCTGCCTCCCAAGTACTGGGATTAAAGGCATGCACCACCATGCTTGGCTTTTTTTTTCTTCTTGATGTTCTTTTTCAAGCTTAATTTTGTGAATACTGATTTATAAGCTTGGGAAAATTTTTCTGGATATTTTTCAGCTATTTAGTCAAAAAGGTGAATGAAATGAAACAAAATCTGTTATATAGCATCAAATGATCATTTAGTTTTCCTTGTTAATCTGCTTATTTGCTGCTATTCCCATTTGAAAAATAAGCTACTTATACATCTTAAAACAGGCTTAAGGCTTTAGGAGTTTGTTCTGAAGAACTATAGATTTTATCACTTTCATATTTTCTTGCCAGGATAAAATGCAGATTGACCAAGAAGAAGGAGGTAATCAAAAATGTCACGCTGAACACACCCCAGAAGAGGAGATTGATCATACAGGAGCCAGAGCAAAGGTTTGATTTATTATTTTCATACTGTGAAGCTGTGTCTTTGTGGGTATGGGTGGGTGGATGGGTGTGTGTGGTTTTAGACAAGGTTTCACTATGTAATACAGGCTTATCTCAAACTTGTAATCCTCCTGCCTAAGCTTGTCAATTATTGGTATTACAGGAATATGTCACCATATCTGACTCAAGATTGATATTTTCAATTAATTTTTTGTTTATAATGCTCACTTTTAATGTACTTAATATTTGCTATCTTAATATTATGGGAAATTACAGAACGCTGTAATAAACCAAAACAAACACATTTTGAGGCTTTATTTAACAGCTTTTTAAGCCTGGTATGGTAGTGTACATCTTTAATCCCAGCACTTGGGAGGCTGAGGTAGGAGGATCACAGTGAGTTCTGTGGCACTCTGATTCTACAGAGTGCATCCCAGGTCAGCCTGTGCAAGAGTGAGACACTACCTCAGGGGAAAAAAAAAGTTTTTAAAAGATTGCTGGCTGGAGAGATGGCTTAGTGTTAAGGTGATTGCTTGCAAAGCCAAAGGAACCAGGTTTGATTCTCCAGTACTCTCGTAAATCCAGATGCACAAAGTGGTACATGTAACTGGAGTTTGCTGTAGCTATAAAGCCCTGTCATGTCCACTCATTCTCTCTAATAAATAAGTAAAATATATATATTTTTAAAAGCCAGGCATGGTGGCGCACGCTTTAATCCCAACATTAGGGAGGTAGAGGTAGGCAGATCACTGAGAGTTGAGAGTTCAAGGCTACCCTGAGGCTACATAGTGAATTCCAGGTCAGCCTGAGCTAGAGTGAGACCCTACCTTGAAAACTTAAAAAAAAAAAAAAAAAAAAAAAGATTGAGCCCTAATAAACTAAGGTAAAATCATCGTTTTGGTAAGGAAAATAATATTTCAATAACATTTTTTCATTAGAAGTCATTCAGTTACAGAGAAAATAAGAAATGGAAAGAAAAAAATAAATAAAATGAAATTTAAAGTGTCCTGCATCTCAGAATTGACCACTTCTTGGGCATCTTGTTACATATCATGTTCAAATCTGCAGGTCCCACATAAGCTAGTTGCACAGTGACACAAACACACAATGTTGCATGTGAACATAAGGGGGCATGCTGGAGTTCATTTGCAGTGGCTGATGGCCCTAGTGCACCCATTCTCTTGCTCAAATAAATAAAAATAAAAAAGAATAATGTTGGTACAGCTGGGCATGGTGGCACATGCCATTAATCCTAGCACTTTGGGAAGCAGAGGTAGGAGAATAACCATGAGACTACATAGTAAATTTCAAGTCAGCCTGGGCTAGAGCAAAACCCTACCTCGAAAAACCAATAAAAGAAAAAAAGAATAATGTTGGGCTGGAGAGATGGCTTAGTGGTTAAGGTGCTTGCCTGCTTAGTCTAAGAACCCAGATTGAATTCCCTGGAGCCCACATAAGCCAGATTCACATGGTGGCACATATATGGTGGCTAGAGACCCTGCCATGCCCATTCTCTTCCCCTCCTTCCCTCCCCCTCTCTCTCCCTCCCTCCCTCCCCCCCCCTCTCTTTTCTGTCCTTCATAAATAAATAAATGAAAATAAAATATTAAAAGAAAAGAATAATGTTGCCAGCTTGGGTAGCACACACTTTTAAACCCACATTAAGGAGGCAGAGGTAGAAGGGTACCTGTGAGTTCGAGGCCAGCCTGAGACTGCATAGTGAATTCCAGGTCAGCCGGGACTAGAGCAAGACCCTTCCTCAAAAAAGGGGGGGGGTGGCTGGAGAGATGGCTTAGTCGTTAAGGTGTTTCCCTGCAAAGCCAAAGGATCCCAGGTACACTCTCCAGGACCCATGTAAGCCAGATGTACATGAGGGTACATGTGTCTGGAGTTTGCAGTGGCTGGAAGCCCGGACATGCCCATTATCTGTCTCTCCCTACCCTTCTCTTTCTATCTGTCCCCCTCTCTCCCTTCTTTCTTCCCTCCCTCTCTCCCTTCCTCCCTCCCTCTCCACCTCTTTTTCTCAAATAAATACATAAATGGAATATTTAAAGAGGAGGGGCTGGAGAGAGTGCTCAGAAGTTAAGATACTTTGCCTGCAAAGTCTGATGACCTGAGTTTGATTCCCCAGTACCCACATAAGCTAGATGCACAAAGTGGTGTATGCATCTGGAGGCCTTAGCACACCCATTCCCCCCCCCCCCTTTGTCTCTCTCTCTGTCTCTCACTTACTCACTCGCTTCTCTCTCTGTATCATTCTGCTTTCACACAAAATTTTTTTGAAAAAAATAAAAACCAAGCAAAAATAATAATGTTAGGGCTGGAGCAATGCCTCATCAGTTAACAGGTGGTTGCTTACAAAGAGTGATGACCCATGTTCAATTCCCCAGTACCCAGGTACACAAAGTGGTGCATTCATCTGGAGTTTGTTTGCAATGGAGGGAGGTCCTGGCACACCCATATTGTCTCTTTTTTTTCTGTCCCCTCTCTCTGCAAATAAATATTTTTAAAAGAATAATTTATGAAATGATAATATTTTTCAAGCTTTTTTGAGGTGGGTACTTTCATTTTTCATAGGCACATACTAGATGGAATTGCTGCATCTTAATAACTGTATTTAACATTTTGAGGAATTTCCCAGCTGCTTTGAAAGTGGCTTCCATCATCTTAACAGTTTATAATTTATCCAACAGTCTGTAAGGAAGGCTCCAATTTTCCATAACCCTGGCCAGTATTTGCTATTTTCATTTTTTTGATTCATTTTTATTTGAGACAGAGGGAGAGAGAGAGAGAGAAAGAATGGGCATGCCAGCACTTCTAGCCACTGCAAATGAATTCCAGATACATGCACCACCTTGGGCATCTGACTTGCATGGGCACTAAGGAATTGAATCTGAGTCAGTAGGCTTCATAGGCAAGCGTCTTAACCACTAACCCATCTATCTAGCCCCAGTTTTATTTTGGAGGGGGTTTTCAAGGTAGGACAGTCTCACTCTAGCACAAGCTGACCTGGAACTCACCATGTAGTCTCAAGGTGGCCTTGAACTCATGATGATCCTCCTACCCCTGCCTCCCAAGTGTTGGACTTAAAGGTGTGACCACTATGCCTGGCTTATTTTTTATTTTTATTTATTTGTGGGAGAGAAAGAAAGTTAGGTAGAATGGGGAAAGGGTTTAACATACACAGAATATGAATGATATTATAATAAGTTTGTGTGTGCATGTGTGTGTGTATAGTACTAGGAACTGAACTCAACTAATGAACTATGTTTGCATCCCTTAAAGTAACATTTTTAAATAAAGTAAAATAGATATTGATAGTTATGTTTGACTACTATTTTGTGTTCCCTTTAAAATTACTCTAAAATTTATGTTAGTTTTGGAATTTTATACTTACATTTTTAATTTCATTTGCAGTCAGCTTCCTCAGACAAACAAGACCGAATAAATCAGACCATTAAAAAAGGGAAAGTCAAGAGCATTGATCTACCAATCCAGAGTAGTCTGTACAGACAACTGACCCAAGATCTTCTCAATAGCTACATTGAAAATGAGGTATGCAAATCAGATGGTGTTGAAATAGATGGTAATGCCTTCTGATACTGTTTTGAACTCAGTGATTAGCTCCAAAATCCAGAAAACTAATCTGTACTTCCAAGGGAATATTAAGCAGATCATCAAACTATTTTTGATGTAAGCTGTATTAATATCATCTGTTTATTTTGCTTGTTTGTATGTGGAGGGGCCTGTATGCACGTGTATGAGCCTTTGCAGCACCTTGTGCTCATGGAAGTACCTGTGGTACCTGTAGAAGAATTTCAGGTGCTCAGCTCAATACCTCTTATGCCTGGTCTTATTTTGAGTCACATTTTACTGATACCAGAGCTTGCTATTGTTTTGAACCCTGGGTGACCTCCTGTTTTCTGCTCCCCTTGACAAGACTGCAGTTGTTACAGGTGTACATGGCCATACCCAGCTGTTTATGAGGGTTCTAATATTTGAACTCAGATATTTTCAGACCCTATGAAACCCTCATGCTTGCCCAGAAAGCACATTTATTTAACCATTGAGCCCTCTCTCCAGCCCAGCTTTCATCTTTGTTGTATGAAAAACAGATTATCTCCACTATAGAGAAAAATCTTTCTGGGGCTGGAGAGATGGCTTAGCGGTTAAGCGCTTGCCTGTGAAGCCTAAGGACCCCGGTTCGAGAAAAATCTTTCTGAATGCATGTGTGTGTGTGTGCACAAACACACAGACTTTGCCTCCTTCCCCCCATCTTTTTTTTTTTGTCTTTTGAGGTAGGTTCTCGCTCTAGCCCAGGCTGACCTGGAATTCACTAGTCTCAGGGTGGCCCCAAACTCAAGGCAATTCTCCTACCTCTGTCTTCCAAGTGCTGCAATTAAAGGTGTGTGCCACCACACCCAGATTCCTTTTTCTTAAGACAGTGTCTCATGTAGCACAGACTGGCATCAAACTCCCTATGTTGTCAAGGATGACCTTGCTCTCTGATTTTCCTGTCTTTATTTCCCAACTCCCCTTTTTATTCTGTTTTTACCATCAGTAACCCCTAACACTTTTCTTAAGAGGAAGTATTGGATCCCACACACCTTTTTTGCCTGTTTGTTTCTTCTAAATTTGGGAATTTGTTTTGTTTGAGGCAGGATCTTGCTATATAGTCCAGGCTAGCCAAATCTCTCTATCCTCCAGCCACTACAATTGAACTCCAGACGTGGGCACCTCTTTGTGCACATGTGAGACCTTGCATGCTTGTGTCACTTTTTGTGTCTGGCTTATGTGAAACCTGGAGAGTCAAATATGAGTCCTTAGGTTTTGCAGGCAAGCCCCTTAACTGCCAAACCATCTCTCCAGCCCAGAACTGATTTTTATATGTATTCTTTAAATTTATATTGAAATGGTGGTTTCCTCGTTTCTGCAAGCTTGACCAGCATGAGGTCAGTCTTTGATGTTACTGTATGTTATGGTATCAATAAATTTAAAACCCATGCATGGAGGTACACACCTTTAATCCCACCACTCAGGAGGCAGAGGTAGGAGATCACTGAGTTCTAGGTCAACCTGGACTAGAGTGAGACCCTAACTCAAAAATATATATATATAATCTGCATTCTTTTCTTTACTTTTGATCTTAACAGTGATTACTAATATCTTTAAGCACTTTGGTATTTTATTTAATCCTCAAAACAGACATGGAAAGTATAGGTACTTTTATAGTTTATATTATATACAGATAAGAAAACTGGGACTTCCAGTTAAGATGGCAGCGTAGGTAACACGCCAAAGCAGCCTAGTGGGGAAAAAGACCAAAAAAACTCAGCAAAATACACGCTTTTACTAAGAAAACTGACGTATATATGTACTAAATTCCCCAAAATCAGACAGTAATCTTTGGCTTTGGGTCCAGATAATCAGCCCCCAAAGCTGAGCATTGCAACCACTGTTAGTGTGACCCCGCCCAAGTGTAACATTTGCTCAGTACCAGTTATGTGCGCAGGAGGAAACAAGCATTCTGCATGAACTTTCACAGCCTCATTAGCAGCATTGTAAGGTGGAACTGTATTGTATTTTAAGGTGATTTTCCATCAATCTCAAACTAGTAAATGAGGAATCTGGGGTTTAAACCAGAGTATGTGTGTGATCACATAAACTTTTCTTAAAATATGTATTTATTTATTAGAGGGAGAGAATGGGTGCACTAGGGCCTCCAGCTGTTGCAAACAAATTCCAGATGCATGTGCCCCTTGTGCATCTGGCTTACATGGGTCCTGGAGAATTGAACTGCTATCTTTTGGCTTTGTAGGCAAACGCCTGAACACTAAGCCATCTGTCCAGCTCCACATAAACTTTTGTTTGAATACTTTATTGAGAAATTATTCACATATCATATAATTCACTCATTTAAAGCATGCAGTACATTGATGAATAATGATTAGTATTACATTATTAAGTTTTAATTAGTCAAAATATATGTGAAGTTTGTCATCTTAAAACCATTTTAAGATGCAATAATTTAGTAGTATTAATTACATTTAATGTCATACAACCATCACCACTGCTTTCAAAGCTTTTTCAGCAAATCCTGTAACCATTAAATAAGTAATCCCCATTTCTTCTTCTCCCATCTACTTTTTGTCTCACAAACTCACCTGGTCTAGATAACTCACAAGTTGAATTGTACAATACTTGTCCCTTGTAGTCTGGCTTATTTCACTTAGCATAATGATTTTATGGTTCATCTCTGTTGTTACAGACCACATTCCTGTTGAAGACCCACAGTTCCACTATAAGTTAATTCATTTTGTTTACCCACTCACCTGTTAATGGACGCTTCAGCTGTCTATATTTTTTAGCTTTAATGAATAATACTGATGTTAACACCAGGATACAGATAACTGTAGTGTCTGTTTTCAGTTCCTATTTGGGAACATACTTAGAGTAGAATTGCTAGATCAAGAGTGAACTTATAATTCTATTTTGGTTTTTGAGGACCCTCCAAACTGTTTGCATTGTGTGCCTGCAGCATTTTATGTTCCACAGCAATATACAAGTGCTTAGTTTCTCCACAGTCATGTTTTTAACATACTCCTTTTCACATGTGTGAAATGGTATCTCATATGATTTCAAATCTGTATTTTTTAACGTGTGCTCTTATAATAACCTGAAACTTTTTGAATAGGGGAAGATGATAATGCAGGATAAGTTAGAGAAAGAAAGAAATGATGCTAAAAATGCTGTTGAAGAATATGTGTACGAATTTAGAGACAGACTGGGCACTGTGTATGAAAAATTCATCACTCCAGAAGTAAGTTGAAATTTTGTGTTTATGTGAAAGCCCTAGTATTAGTTGACAATAAGTATATCAAGTTTATTTATGTTATCAATTTTCTTGAGCTTGTAGGGGCATGGTTCTTATTTTTTCAAATTGTTGACGTATGCTAAAAAATCATGAATTATGAATAAAAAACCATAAAAGTCTGACTTTATAGAAAGCCTCTCTTTCCTTAGTTAATCTTCTTTCCAGTAGAAGGCTTTTTTAACTAGTTTCTTTTAAATGTGTAACTAGGACATGAATAAACTGTCAGCAATATTGGAAGACACAGAAAATTGGCTTTATGAAGAAGGAGAGGACCAACCCAAACAAGTCTATGTGGATAAGCTTCAAGAACTAAAGGTAAGGTTTTAGAATTCTAGGATTTAGGTAAAACATTTAAGTTTCTTTAAATATATATATATGACTTAGCTGGGCATGGTGGCATATGCCTTTAATCCCAGCACTTAGGAGGCAGAGGTAGGAGGATCACTGTGAATTCGAGGCCAGCCTGAGACTCTATAGTAAATTCCAGGTCAGCCTGGGCTAGAGGGAAAGCCTACCTTGAAAAACCAAAAATATATATGTGTGTATATGTTTGTATAAAAGGAGTATTTTTTAAATTTCAATTTATTTTTGACAGTTAAAAATTGTGTAACAGAAGCCAGGTGTGGTAGTGCACACCTTTAATCCCAGCACTCAGGAGGCAGAGGTAGGAATATCACCATGAGTTCAAGGCTACCCTGAGGCTACATAGTGAATTCCAGGTCAGCCTGGGCCAGAGTGAGACCCTACCTCAAAAAAAAAAAAAAAAAAAGAAAAGAAAAGAAAACCACATTGTTACAGGCTGGATGTGGTGGCACACACCTTTAATCCCAGCATTCAGGAGGCAGGGATAGGAGGATAACTGAGTTTGAGGCCAGCCTGAGACTACATAGTGAATTCCAGGTCACCCTGGGCTAGAATGAGGCTGCCTTGAAAAACAAAAACAAAAACAAAAATAAGTGTAAGGAATTATTAAGAGGTATGTAAAAGGAAACATTCTAATTTAAAAAGCATTTTGAGAAGTGACCAGTGCTACATAGTAATTAAAATCAGATAATTTATAGCCATGACACGCAATACAGGGGTTTACATGTTTTTATTTATTTATTTACTTGAGAGAGAGAGAATAGCTGCACCAGGGCCTCCAGCCACTACAAGGAAACTCTAGATACATACGACACTTTGTGCATCTGCCTTTATGTGGGAAGTGAGGAACTGAACACAGGCCATAGACTTTGCAAGCAAGTGCCTTTAACCACTAAGCCATCTATCTCTCCAGCCCCAATATAGGTGTTCAGCATGTGACTAGAGTGCTGATTTTATATAAACTAGAGAGATGATTTCAAGAAATGATACAGTTATGAGCCTGACCTCTTATCCCATAGAAGATTTGCCCTTCACTGCCTTGATTTTGAAGAGTAATAGCATACTAGCATGTTGTTGTTTCACTCTACAAATGATGGAAATTCCTAGCCAGCCGAGAACTTCATTATTAGTACTTACACTCTTGAATGTCCTTGCAGAAAGACTTAAGACCTGGCCATCACTTAATTCTTTTCTAGGTCCAGTATAATTTTTTTTTTTTTTTGAGGTAGGGTCTCACTCTAGCCTAAGCTGACCTGGAATTCACTATGTAGTCTCAGGGTGGCCTCAGACTCTCAACAATCATCCTACCTCTGCCTCCCAAATCCTGGGATTAAAGACGTGCACCACCACACCTGGCTTTTATTGGTATAACTTTAAAGAGACTACTTGGCTCCTTTATCCATGCATAGTCCTCAACCCTATGTCCACACTGAAAACAGTTATTTAAGATGTAATTCAAGTAACTAACATAGAGAAGTTTCAGTCACTCCTTTTTAGCATGTATCATGGTGTGCTATAATATACTTTTGGATTACCTAAATTTTTACTGAAATGAACACAAATTAATTCAGTAGGTATGAGATGGGCCGATGACTAATTTTAACAAACTTGTAGGTTATGGTGAGAGTCTCTGAAACATTCCAGTAGCTAAGAGGATCGTACAGGCTAACTGATGCCATCAATAAAGATAGTAGAATATGGGAAAACACCTCTCTTCAGTGTCTCTACTTGGCAGAGGGAGTAGGTGCAAAACATACAACTTAAAAGTAGCAGAAGAGGAGCTGGAAAGATGGCTTAGTGGTTGAGGCAGTTATTTACAAGCCTGACAACCTAGGTTCAGATCCCCAGTACTCATGCAAAGCCAGATGCACAAAGTGGCCCATGCATCTGGAGTTTGTTTGCAGTGGCAGGAGGCCCTGGCATGCACATTCTCTCT
Organism: Jaculus jaculus; assembly: GCF_020740685.1. Lineage (NCBI taxonomy): Eukaryota > Metazoa > Chordata > Mammalia > Rodentia > Dipodidae > Jaculus > Jaculus jaculus. The sequence continues at coordinate 74,661,514 of NC_059113.1, forward strand.
TTGTGTCTCTCTTTTTCTCTCCCTGCTTGCAAATAATAAATAATTTCAAAAAAAAAAAAAAAGGCATGGTGGCATGTGCCTGTACATCCTAGCACCTGGGAGGCAGAGGTAGGAGGATCACTGTGAGCACAAGGTCAGCCTGGGACTACCAAGTGAATGCCAGGTCAGTCTGGGCTAGAGACCCTACCGTAAAGAAACAAAACAAAAAAAGGTAACAAAAGTCAGACAGAGTGATCTGTACCTGTGATTCTAATACTTGGCAGACTGAGGTAAAAGGAAAATTAGGAGTTCTGCATCAATGTGAGCTGCCTGAAGATCTTGTTTAAAAAAAAATAAGAGTAAGAGAAAATGTCTCACAAAAATTGATTTCATGCCATTAAATTATTTGCAAAGGGAATAATTAGAAAGCAACAACAAAACCTGGGCTTATGGAAAAATAAAACTAGGGGGCTTAAGAAAGGACTCAGAAGTTAAAGTGCTTGCTTGCAAAACCTAATAACCTGGGTTCAATTCCCCAGGACCAACGTAAATCCAGATGTACAAGGTGGCACATGTGTCTGAAGTTCATTTGCAACAGATGGAGGTCCTGGCACACCCATTCTCTCTGTATCTCTTCCATCTCTCTCTGCTTCTAAATAAATAAATAATACTTTTTAAAGAGTTTTAAAAAGAAAATTGTATTTTAGCTTATTTTGTCTTGGAAAACTTTTTCTCCACCTTTCAATGAGAAATGTACATATTTAAACTCCTAGAATAGTCAAGCATCTGAAGATGATGCTAGTAACTGAATGACTGCAAAGACAAAGGACCCAAGGTTCAGTTCCCCAATATCCATGTAAAGTCAGATGCACAAGGTGGCTAAAGTCCCTGGCATGCCCAGATTCATTCATTCTCATTCTCCCCCTCTCTTTCTCTCTCCCTCTCACTGTTATATAAATAAATAAAATGTATTTTTTAAAATGCAATACTTGCCTGCCGTGGTCACATCCACCTTTAATCCCTGCACCCTGGAGGCAGAGGTAGCAATATTGCCATGCATTCAAGGCCACCCTGAGAATACAGAGTGAATTCCAGGTCAGCCTGGGCTAGAGTGAGACCATACCTCGAAGAAAGAAAGAAAAGAAAAAATCAATACTTGTAGACCTTTCAAAAACATCTCAGTAGGTCTAAAGAGATGGCTTAGTGGTTAAGGTGCATGCCTGCTCAACCTAAGGACCCAGGTTTGATTCTCCAGGTCCCATGCAAGCCAGATGCACATGGTGGTGCATGTGTCTGGAGTTTGTTTGCAGTGGCTAGAGGTCCTAGCACACCCATTCTCTCTCCCTTCCTCCCCCCCTCCCTGTCTCTGCCACTAATAAATAAATAAATAAAAATAAGTCATTTTTTAAAATCTCAGGTGAAATACAACATGGTATCTTGAAAGAAACTAATGGAAAATCTGAATAAAGACTACACGTCAGTTAACAGTAATGTACCAATGTGGATTTCTTAGTTAAAATAACATTAGAAAAAAATCAGTCCAATGAAAATTTTTCTGGTTCTCTATCATTTCCTTTTAATTTTCCTAAATCTAAAATTATGTAAAACCGATTTTTATGTAAATAAGAGAGTTTAAAGGAACACAGTTATTTTCTCTTCCTTATGTGTACCCCCTTCCAAGGTTATAGAGGAGTTAGGCATCCTATGCTAATGACAATAAACACTGGATCTCACTTCCTTAAAGGAAAATAGGAAAGGACCCATTTTAGTCTAGCTATTTTTTCTGCCTTTTTTTAAAAATACTATTAAAACCAAATACATGTTTCCTACAAAACTTGGTAACAGTTTATCCTTTTTTAATATTCTCTTATGGGAATAGAAATATGGCCAACCTATTCAAATGAAGTTCATGGAACATGAAGAGAGGCCCAAAGCTTTAAATGATTTAGGAAAGAAGATTCAACTTGTCATGAAAGTGATAGAAGCATACAGAAACAAGGTACTGAATTCATCAAACCAATGAGTGTTGGTGCTGGGTGTGGAACTGTCACAGGGGTTTATTTAAAGTTCTTAGATACAAAGGTAAAAATCGGTGATAACAATTTTCAGAAACTTTGTATATCAAACATAAAGCTTGGAAGAATTGTCAGTACAGGATTTGGGTCATTTATCTGTGCATTTGATCTCAGAATCCCTGAAGCCACTGTAGAAGTTAATCCAGTAATGCAGTCCATCATTTTCTTCGGTTTCACTTTATATTTCTTACTTTAAGTGAAAAGAGATCTTCCTTGACTCTGAACCCTGCCAGACTTTGTTTTGCTTCTCAGCTGCTTTTGTAGTTCTCTTGGTCTTCTGGCCCATTATCTATTCATGTCCCCTTATTTTTTAGATACACACCGAAATGTATATTCCTTTGTTCTCTGTTGGAAAGCTTGAAGTAGTTATATGCAGCATGTATCCACTTGGATATAACAGTAACTAGTCACTAAGCATATCATCAACACCAGGGGGACGCAGACTTTAGAAACAAACTTTACTATGTCCGTATACCTCTTCATTTCTGCCATTGTAAGGCAGCAACATCCAGAGTCAGTATGCTTATAGTAGACAAGCTGTGTTCCAGACATACTTTGAGAAACAGAGACAACTACTGGACAAGTGTACTGATTGCTGCCCTAGATAGTCACTGTTATCCCTGAGATACTATCATCGTTGTGTCAGTGTGAAACAGAAACCAGCCATCAAAATCATTCAGGCAAGGGTATTATAGCAATAGCTTACAATTATCAAGCACTTTACATGAGTTATCTCTGTTCTTACCAGAATATAACCTGTGAAACACTAATGCTATTGCATTAATTTATGAGGATGCTTAAGCAGCATCTTGAAGATTATACAGATAGCAAATAATAGGAGGGAGTTGTCTGGTATCAGTGTACAAGTTCTCAGCACTTACTGTTTTCCTCCTTACTGACATAGAAAGAAATTCTTCAGTTTAGAAATAAGAAATTTGTAAGTTCTGTAAAAGAAAAACTGTCATCTGGCTGGATTAAAGGAAAAAACTGTGTATAAATACTGATGGTGACTAACCAGTGTCCAGTTTGTCCTTACACTCACAAATCCAATATATGGATAATGGAAAAGAGAGAAGAAGTAAGGCAGACAAGACACCAAGAATATTTCCACTCTGATGGTTACTTATGTGCAGGGTAAGATGACATCCAAAGTAAAACAAGACTTCAGTTGTGCACAAGCTTTTGGGTTTTGATTATGGGCCGGATTGTTTTCTAGGTGCTGGAACTACAGCAAACTAAAGCAGCAAAGCTGTTTCTCATGTTTCCTTTGGGAACAGTGGAAAGTAACAGTACTGTAGAGTGGTGATAAAGGGACCATTGAGAGAGGAAGGTTGCTAAGTAAGAGAGCAAGGCAGACTAGTATTAGGGAGACATATATGTCAGAAAAGAACTGGAGGAATAAGGGCTCAAGATACATATGTAAACTGGAGGAGAAAGGTTTTTAAAAAAGGGAAGTTGTCATTGCAGCCCTCTACCCCTAGAAGAATATGCTTCAGGAATAGAAAGGCCACCCTAGCTTAATAAATCAGTGCTGGGTGGGGAAATAGTAGCATATCATAAAGGGCCTCAGCTACTAGGAAGGTTTGGGTTTTACTGTGATATACAAGTAGCTCCTAGTTTTAGACATTCACAGCATAGGTTAGTTTTTAAAGAGTCTGAAGTGACTAGATAAAACTAGAAAATTGTTAGAGTAACATAAACAATGCTTGTACCAGGTAATAGAGGACCAAAAAGAAGTCAGGTTTTTGCATTTATTTTGCAGCTAGAACATACCATCTAGACATGAAAATTTAATAGTCAAAACAACTCCAAAGTTTTGATCTGGAAGGATGAAATTTTCATATACTGAGATGGGAAAAACTCTGAAAAATGGAAATGGATATAATCAGGAGTTTTAAATGTAGGAACATGTTTCAAACTTTACAAATAGAAAGCTTGAAGTTGGGGTGTGGTTCCTGGCTGTCCTGGGGCCACTGCGCATCCATTTCCCAGGGTTGTCCAGGCAACTGTAGAACAGGGTCTTGAGTGGCTGTGAGTGCAACAGGAAGAAACACCCAGGAGACTGTATCACAGGACAATTTGTTTATTTGTTAGGGGAATGGGCTTATAAGCATTCATGTAGTGGTGGGGAAAGGTACAGGGTATGGATCACTGGGGGATTGGCTGTGTGAAAGCTGCTGGATGATAACTCATTAACATATAAGGTTAGGGTTACATAAACTCTCACTGATTGTTTTGTTACATATATAAAGTATACTATCAATAGAAATCTAAATCTTTTAAGCAGAAATTCTCAGTAAATTTCTGCTTACCAAAAATCAATTACATTAACAAAAGGTTTTATTAATAGGATGAACGATACCATCATTTGGATCCTGCTGAAATGGAAAAAGTTGAAAAGTACATTAGTGACTCCATGAGTTGGCTGAACAGTAAAATGAATGCACAGAATAAACTAAGTCTCACTCAAGATCCTGTGGTGAAAGTGTCAGAAATAATTGCAAAGTCAAAGGTAAGAAACAACAAAATTACCTTTTTATTTTCCCTTTTGTTTTTCAAGATAGGGTTTCACTTTAGTCCAGGCTGACCTGGAATTTACTATGTAATCTCCAGATGGCTGCAAACTCACGGTGATCCTCCTACCTCTGCCTCCCAAGTCCTGAGATTAAAGGTGTGCACTACCACACCCAGCTAAAATTCCCTCCTTATTGGGACCAGGGACTAAACTTTTTTTAAGGACTAAAACTTTTAATGGGTTTCATACTCTAGGAAATTATCAGTTTCCAGAAGAACTTAGAAAGACAGTTTAAAGCTATATCTTACTTTTGCTAATTGTTCAAATGATTCTAGGTGTAAAGTATCTCCATTACTTTTTTTGTAATTTGCCACACAACACTGGCTTTAAAATGTCATGAGTGGGGCTGGAGAGATGGCTTAGCGGTTAAGCGCTTGCCTGTGAAGCCTAAGGACCCTGGTTCAAGGCTCGATTCCCCAGGACCCATGGTTGCCAGATGCACAAGGGGGCGCACGCGTCTGGAGTTCGTTTGCAGTGGCTGGAGGACCTGGCATGCCCATTCATTCTCTGTCTATCTATCTGCCTCTTTCTCTCTGTGTCTGTCACTTTCAAATAAATAAATTAAATTAAAATAAACAAAAAAATTTAAAAAAAATAAAATGTCATGAGTAAGATAGGATGAAATATAGCAAAGGAATGACTTTTGTCCTTTTTTTAAGGAATGACTTTTGATCTAAACCATTCCAACTTAAAGATCCCTGGAGACTTAACCATTTTCATCACAGTGCAGATCTGTCTTTGGCCTAGCTTGAAATGTATAAACTTCCACAATACAATCTTGTTTTTCAAATTTAATCTCAGAAACACTGATGATGAAAATGTTCAAAACATATTAAATAAGGCTGGAGAGATGGGTTAGTGGTTAAGGCACTTGCCTGCAAAGCCAAAAAACCCAGGTTTGATGCCCCAGGACCTACATAAGCAAAGATGCACAAGGGGGTTATACACGTCTGAAGTTCAATTGCAGAGACTGGAGGCCTGCCCATTCTTTCTCTCTCTCCCTCTCTCTGTGTCTCATAAATAAATAAAATATTTTTAAAAAGCATAAAATCGGGCTGGAGAGATGGCTTAGCGATTAAGCGCTTGCTTGTGAAGCATAAGGACCCCGGTTCGAGGCTCAGTTCCCCAGGACCCACATTAGCCAGATACACAAGGGGGCACACATGTCTGGAGTTCGTTTACAGTGGCTGGAAGCCCTGCCATGTCCATTCTCTCTCTCTCTCTCTCTCTCTCTCTGCCTCTTTCTCTCTCTGTCTGTCACTGTCAAATAAATAAATAAAAATAAACAAAGCATAAAATCTACCATGGAAAACATAGTGACAAAATTTAAAAGATGAACATCCAAATCAGAAATAAGTAAAAGAATTGGATTGGTATTTGACAAAAAGAAATCCATATACAATAAATTTATGAAAAGGACACACCAACCACAGTCCAGGTTTTCTTCAACTGTGTGTGGGTCATTGCCCTCAAGAAACTATTTACTGGGATCTCCTTGGGCCTGGAGTGAATGAGACATCTTCTAAGGAAGATGTGTCTGCTTCTGGGTCCTATGGGCAACAACTGGTATGTCTCCATGGGTGGGCCTTGGGCAGGTCTGTGGCAACAACTTCTGCACAGTTTTTCTTTTTCTGAGTTGTTTGGTATGAAGATAAACTTCTCTCCCATTCTATGAGGATGAGTCACTAGTGTCCCCCAGGGACATCCAGATAACTATTTAGCCACTGCCCACCGGATTCCTTGTACTGCTGCTTCCTGTGGTATAAAAACCCTTGCCATGGTGCCTGGTGGGTTCTCTCCTCCCTCTCTTCCTTTTTTTAATTTTTGTATTATTTTTTCTTTTATTTATTTTCTTTTCTTTTATTTATTTTATTTATGAGAGAGAGAGAGAATGGGTGCACCAGGGCCTCTAGCCACTGCAAACGAACTCCAGATGCGTGCTCCACCTTGTGCATCTGGCTTACGTGGGACCTGGAGAATCAAACCGGGATTTTTAGGCTTTGCAGGCAAGTGCCTTAATTGCTAAGCCATCTCTCCAGCCCTGTATTCATTTATTTTGTTTTGGGACACCTGGCCTTTTTTGTTTGTTTTGTTTTGTTTTTGTTTTTGAGGTAGGGTCTCACTCTAGCCCAGGCTGACCTGCCTGGAATTTACTATGTAGTCTCAGGGTGGCCTCGAACTCAGGGTGATCCTCCCACCTCTGCCTCCCTAGTGCTGGGAATAAAGAACTGTGCCACCACACCCAGCCAAAAATAAATAAATAAATAAAAATTTATGAAAAGGTGTTCATCCTTACTGCTAACCTGAAAATAACATCTTTTTATCTTTATAATTTGCTGTGTATACTTTCATAATCTTTATAATATCTGGGGGAGGGGATTCAAGGCAAGGTCTCACTGTAGCCCAGGCTGACCTGGAATGTACTCTGTAGTCCCAGGCTGGCCTCAAACTCACAGGATCCTCCTACCACTGCCTTCTGAGTGCTGGGATTAAAGGCATGCGCCACCATGACCAGATTATAAATTTATTTATTTATTTATTTGCAAGCAGAGCACATGCCAGGGCCTTTTGTCTATACAAATAAACTCCAGATGCATGCACCACTTTGTGCATCTGGCTTTACTAGGGACTTGGGAATTGAATATAGGCTGGTAGGCTTTGCAAGCACATGCCATTAACTGCTGAGCCATCTCTCTAGCACCCTGTATTATTTATTTCATTTATTTATTTAACTTTAATAATCTTTGCCATAGTTGACACGGATGTGGATAAGTCCCTACTCTCTCCTGAGCAATGTTTCTCATATGATTTGTTCTTTTCTTTAGGAACTGGATACTTTCTGTAACCCCATAATTTACAAGCCCAAACCAAAAGTAGAAGTTACTGAAGACAAAGCTAAAGCTAATGCTGAACACAATGGACCAGTGGATGGACAGAGTGGAAATGAAACTAAGCCAGATGCTACAAAAGACAGCTCCCAGCATACAAAATCTGGAGAGATGGAAGTGGACTAAGCTTGCCTTTTACCTTTGTATAATCAAACAGTGCAAGTAACCAACAGGGTCCATTCATCTTTTATATCCATACACACAACAGATGTTCAGTCATTCTTAACTACTTTTTGTCATTTGTTGTTTCTTTTGGAGTAGTTTTGAAAAGTGTTCTATATTGAGTGTACCTCTATTCATGTCCATTGCTGCTTATGTGAAGCTTTAGCTGAATATAGACTCACAAATCAGTTTAAGCTTTCCTCATGTATTTTATATCAAAAATGCAGAATATGTATGTAATTGAGCACCATCCACCTTATTTAATGCTTCTACTTGCATAAACCTAAGTTCCTTTATTTAGGAAAGGATATTATATTGCACTTTGTTGCAGAAGCATAGGTTTACTTGCATTATTTTGAAAACAAATGGAAACTAATGTGGTTTAAGGCCACTGTAGCACTGAGCTTTTTCTAGTTATTGTATTGTTATACTTCAAATATTAAAGCAAATGAGAGGTTTCTTGACAAACTAATCCATTGCACTAATGTACCATGAGAACTCCAGTTTTGTTGTTACCACATAATGACCTGAACCACAAGTTAATGAGAAAGTACACAATTTGATGCTAAGGTGACACCAGCAGTTTGCTTCTTTTATTAGAATGTGGATTTATGTTTTCTCAGAGTAACTTTTTCACTTCAAACCTTAGCTGTATTTGTCCTGAAGACCACCTGCTGCTAAACTGATGCTAAGCCTATACCTTCATGTTACAGGGAAGCACTGTCACTTACTCAGATATGAATCTGTGATGTGGACAGCCTTGTTTCATTTCAAGACTTGTCTTGACTTACTGATTTTGTTGATCCTGTAACATGGGGTAGGGAGAAATGGCACACTGCATAGGATCATATGTATATAAATATATATATTTATCATTGATTTAAATGTTATGATATGGATAAGCACTATTAAATAAGCAGTAATACTTGAAAAAGAGCACTTATACCATAAGTCTTAGGGAATAATGCTTGTAATAAACTTAACTGTGTTACATATCAGTAGGCAAAAGATATAATGTTACATAGTGTTATATGATATAATGTGATTAAATTATAGTTCCTGCTGTTAAATTACCTTTTGAAACCTTGGCTCCAGTTTTGGTGCTTCTCAGTGAAATGGGAGAAGACACAGTAAACAGATATCCTGGACCTGACTTGTGGTTTATCACCAGGCTTGTTGACATCACTCAGGTCTGTCGAGGCTTGAAGCTGATTAACTCTGGGAAAAGAGTTAGGCACTGTTTCAGTTCCAAAGGGAAAGAAACAGATACATAGGTACTTGTGTTCTTTATACCAGTAGGACAGATTGACTACAGATAAGATGTTGAAGGGCTCATTTTTTCCCAAAGCTAAATCTTTATAGTAAAAGAATATGACACTTAAGTAGCTAAAAATCAAGAGAGTATAATATCTATATGGATAGTCATTTCTAAAACTAATTTTCTAGTAGAGATTTTATTCCTACAGTGTAGTCTCCACTGAAAGAAGTGCATAGGGAAAGGGGTGCTACATTTTGCAGGGATTTTTATTCAACCTTTTTAGTGGGGGTGTCCTCTTTTGCATTAAAAATCATATAGACTAAACATTTTTAAATGTCTATATCTTTTAATATTTAAAATGGAATAACAGGCACTAATAAGTGAAGGTCTACATTTTAAAAACATATCAGGTATAAGTTACTTTTCATTTGTATGTGGAATACATTTAGGATCATATCAGAAAATAACTGTAAAATACAAAGGAGACAATATACCTTTCACTAGGTTAAAACTTCCATCAATTTGTTTAGAAGCTGTTCCTCAAAAACTTTCTAAGTGATGGGAACATCCTTTTCTACATCTGAACTCTCCAGTATATCCTGACAGTTTCCATTCCTGCTCTTCAGTACTTTTGTGTTTCAGTCAAGTTATTTTTATTTTGTAATTATTTAATCCTCCATTTAATAAGTTTAATACAGCCAAAATAATATGTATACATTATCATTTAATCCAGAAAAAAATACTTTCAAAAACCATACAAACTCTATAGTTAATTATTTAAGTTAATGAAGAAAAGTATGTTCTCTTTCATATAACTGTGAGTGGATAGTATGGTCTCACCCTTAATCTTCATTGAGATATGTAATACTATATCATAAGTTTTCAAAATAAAAGCTTTAGAAGTGATCTTAAGGTGCTTTTTGAAACAGTATTGACAGAGCAATAAACTATTAAAGAAGTGTGTAAGAAATAGAAGCATGGTTTACCTCTAGAAGACTATAAATTAAATGACCTACTAGTTGTACTACTCTCTTAGAATATAGCTGAAATCACTGATGACTTTGAGAGAGACCCAAGTACTTGAAAGCTAATTTCTAACATAGTCATCCCTACACACCAAGGCCCCAGTAAATTTTAGAGGATGTAGACTTTGACCAAAAACTTAAATCTTAAGACACCTCTTTTTAACTTTTGTCAAGATACAAAGATTTTTAAGTAATTCCAAGGAAGAATGTAAGGGTGTTTTTTTTTTTATTTATTTGAGAGTGACAGAGAGAGAGAAAGGCAGAGAGAGAGAGAATGGGTGCACCAGGGCCTCCGGCCACTGCAAACAAACTCCAGACGTGTGCGCCCCCCTGTGCATCTGGCTAACGTGGGACCTGGGGAATCGAGCCTCGAACCGGGGTCCTTAGTCTTCACAGGCAAGCGCTTAACCGCTAAGCCATCTCTCCAGCCCTGGCCTTGCATTTTTGTTGTTGTTGTTTTTAATGTGAGAGAGAGAGAGAACTGGCACACAAGGGCCTCCATCCACTGTAATCAAACTCCAGATGTGTATACCACCTTGTGCTCATGTGCAACTTTGTACACTTGGATCACCTTGGTGCATCTGGCTTACGTGGGATCTGGAGAGTCGAACATGGGCCCTTGGCACTGAAGGCAAGCACCTTAACCACTAAGCCATCTCTCCAGCCCAAATTTTACTTGCAGTTAAGGTGCTTGCCTGCGTAGCCTGAGGACCCATGTTGGACTCTGCAGGTCCCATGTAAGCCAGACACACAAAGGTGAGGCAAGTGCAAGGTCACACATGTCCATTAGGTGCCACAAGTGTCTGATGTTCAATTGCAGTAGCTGAGGCCCTGGAGCACCAATTCATATTCATTCTCTCTCTCTCTCTCTCTCTCTCTCTCTCTCTCTCTCTCTCTCTCTCACTTACTCTACAATAAAAAATAATAATAATAAGTAAAATTTGGAGCTAGATAAATAGCTCAGTGGATAAAGACTAAAAGTGCTTGCTTGCAAAACCTGTGGGCTTAGGTGCATTTACCCACTACCCACATAAAGCCAGATGCACTGTAGCTGTGTGATCCCAAGCACATAAGACAATGGGAGGTGGAACCAAAAGAACCCAGAGTTCAAGTTAGGTTTGATGTTCCTTTGCAGTTTGGTAGTGTATAGACACTTGGAAGTTGGCCTTCATTCTCCACACAAGTGCTGTGGCATGCAAACACAGATGATTTTTTTTTGTTTGTTTGTTTTTTTGTTTTTCGAGGTAGGGTCTCACTCTAGCCCAGGCTGACCTGGAATTCACTATGGAGTCTCAGGGTGGCCTCGAACTCAACGGCAATCCTCCTACCTCTGCCTCCTGAGTGCTGGGATTAAAGGTGTGCACCACCACGCCCAGCTTGAATTATTTTTTTTTTCTTTTCAGATAGCAACTTTTTTTTTCTTTTCACAATTTTTATTAACATTTTCCATGATTATAAAAATTATCCCATGATAATACCCTCCCTCCCTCCTTCTGCATTTTGCCCTTTGAAATTCCATTCTCCATCATATTACCTCCCCATCTCAATCATTCTATTTATATATATACAATACCAACCTATAAAGTACCCTACTCCCTTCCTTTTCTTCCCTTTATATCACCTTTGTAACTTACTGGCCTCTGCTACTAAGTATTTTCCTTCTCACACAGAAACCCAATCATTGTAGCTAGGATCTACATATGAGGGAGAACATGTGGCGCTTGGCTTTCTGGGCCTGGGTTACCTCACTTAGTATAATCCTTTCCAGATCCATCCATTTTTCTGCAAATTTCGTAACTTTTTTTTGGGGGGGGGGTTTCTAAGGTAGGGTCTCACTGTAGCTCAGGCTGACCTGGAATTCACTATGTATTCTCAGAGTGACTTCAAACTCTCGGTGACCTCCTACCTCTGCCTCCCGAGTGCTGGGATTAAAGGCGTGTGCCACCACGCCCGGCTATAACTTCATTTTTCTTTACTGCTGAGTAGAACTAACTCCATTGTATGAATGTGCCACATCTTCATTATCCACTCATCAGTTGAGGGACATCTAGGCTGGTTGCATTTCCCAGCTATTATAAATTGAGCAGTATCAGGCCGGGCGTGGTGGTGCATGCCTTTAATCCCAGCACTGGGAGGCAGAGGTAGGAGGATTGCTGTGAGTTCGAGGCCACCCTGAGACTCCATAGTGAATTCCAAGTCAGCCTGGGCTAGAGTGAGACCCTACCTTGAAAAACCAAACAATAAAATAAAATAAAATAAATTGAGCAGTATTAAACATGGTTGAGCACGTACTTCTAAGGAAATGAGATGAGTCCTTCGGATATATGCCTAAGGAGTGCTATAGCTGGGTCATATGGTAGATCAATCTTTAGCTGTTTTAGGAACCTCCACACTGATTTCCACAATGGCTGGACCAGATTGCATTCCCACCAGCAGTGTAGAAGGGTTCCTCTTTTTCCACATCCCCGCCAACATTTATGATCATTTGTTTTCATGATGTTGGCCAATATGACAGGAATGAAATGGAATCTCAATGTAGTTTTAATCTGCATTTCCCTGATGACTAGTGACGTAGAACATTTTTTTAGATGCTTATATACCATTCATATTTCTTTCTTTGAGAATGCTCTATTTAGCTCCTGTTGCAGTCCGGTTCGCATTGCTGGTAGAAATCACCCAACCAAGAGCAGCTTCTGGGAAAAAGAGATGTATTTTGGCTTACAGGCTCGAGGGGAAGCTCCACGATGGCAGGGGAAAACGATGGCATGAGCAGAAGGTGGAATCATCCCCTGGCCAACATAAGATGGACCACAGCAACAGGAGGGTGGGCCAAACACTGGCATGGGGAAACTCTCTATAAAGCCCTTAAGCCCGCCCCCAACAATATGCCCTCCAGGAGGCATTAATTCCCAAATATCCATCAGCTGGGGGGCTAGCATTCACAACACCTACGTTTGTGGGGGACACCTGAATCAAACCACCACAGCTCCATAGCCCATATTTTGATTGATTTGTTTGATTCCTTATTATTTAATTTTTTTCGTTCTTTGTATATCCTAGATATTAATCCTCTTATCAGATATATAGCTGGTAAAGACTTATTCCCGTTCTGTAGATTGCCTCTGCTTTTTTCACTGTGTCCTTTGTAGTGCAAAATCTTTGTAATTTCATGAGGTCCCAGTGATTAATCTGTGGTTTTATTGCCTGAGGATTGGGGTTGTATTCAGAAAGTCCTTGCCAACACCAATATGCTGAAGGGTTTCCCCTACTTTTTCCTCTATCACTTTCAGAGTTTCAGGTCTGATGTGAAGGTCTTTAATCCATTTGGACTTAATTCTTGTGCATGGAGAGAGAGAAGAATCTATTTTCATCCTTCTGCAGATATATATCCAGTTTTTCCAACACCATTTTCTGAAGAGGCTGTCTTTTCTCCAATGAGTATTTTTGAAATTTTTATCGAATATCAGGTGGCTATAGCTACCTGGACTTACATCTGGGTCCTCTATTCTGTTCCACTGATCTACATGTCTGTTTTTGTGCCAGTACCACGCTGTTTTTGTTACTATGGCTCTGTAGTATAGGTTAAAATCAGGTATGGTGATACCACCAGCCTTACTTTTGTTGCTCAGTATTATTTTAGATACTAAAGGATTTTTGTGATTCCAAATGAATTTTTGGATATTTTTCTATTTCCATGAAGAATGCCTTTGGAATTTTGATAGGGATTGTATTAAATGTGTAGATTGCTTTTGGTAAGATTGCCACTTTCACAATATTGATTCTTCCAACCCAGGAACAAGGGATGTTTCTCCACTTTCTAGTGTCTTCTGCAATTTCTTGCTTGAGTGTTTTAAAGTTCTCATTGTAGAGATTCTTTACTTCCTTGGTTAGGTTTATTCCAATGTACTTTATTTACTTATTTATTTATTTATTTATTTATTTATTTATTTATTTATTTATTTTGATGCAATTGTGAATGGGAGTGAAATCTCTGATTTCATCCTCTGTGTGTTTGTTGTTACTATATATGAAGGCTACTGATTTCTGTGTATTTATTTTGTATCCTGCTACATGGCTGTAGGTTTTGATCAGCTCTAACAGTTTGCTAGTAGAGTCTTTAGGGTCCTTTATGTATATATCAGCTTGAATTATTTTTAAAAACTAAAATTTAAGCCAGGCATGGTGGTGAATATCTTTAATTCCAGCACTTGGGAGGCAGAAGTAGGAGGATTACTGTGAATTTGAGGCCACCCTGAGACTACATAGTGAATTCCAGGTCAGCCTGGACTAGAGTGAAACCCTACCTTGAAAAAAACAATTAAAATTAAATGTATGTCAAAAACTAATATTCTTAACCAAAAACTGGCTATATCACATCTCTAAAGTGCACTGACATTAATATTCTCCCAAATACTTAATGTCTGTCTTTGGTTTATAATGCTGTCAAATGTTTTTCTGAATTTGAGGGTAGCTAAAGTCAGTTACTTAAATATTATAAAGACACCTGTGATTTTTTGTTGTTGTTGTTGTTTTTTGTTTTTCGAAGTAGGGTCTCATTCTGGCCCAGGCTGACCTGGAATTAACTATATAGTCTCAGGGTGGCCTTGAATTCATAGCAGTCCTCCTACCTCTGCCTCCCAAGCACTGGGATTACAGGTGTGCACCACCATGCCTGGCCAGACAACTGTGATTTTAAGAATGTTTAAAAGTCAGGGGCTACAGAGATGGCTCAGTGGTTCAAGGCTCAAGCTTTCTAAGCTTGCTGGCATGGGTTCAGGTTCACACTGCCCATGTAAAGCCTGATGCACCAAGTGGTATATCTATCTGGATATTTGCAGCAGCAAGAGACTCTGGAGTGCCTGTACTCTCTACCACCCAAAAATCATTTTTTAAAATATTTATTTATTTGACAGAGAAAGTGGGGGAGAGAGAGAATGGTGACACCAAAGCCTCCAGCCACTGCAGATGAACTCCAGATGCAGGCACCTTCTTGTGCATCTGGCTAACGTGGGTCCTAAGGAATCAAACCTGGGTCCTTTGGCTTTGTAGGCAAATGCCTTAACCACTAAGCCATCCGTCCAGCCCCCCAAAATCCTTTTTTTTAATTCTTTAAAAAAAAATTTATTTATTTCAGAGAAAGGCAAGGAGAGAGAGAAAGAATGGACCAGGGCCTCCAACCACTGCATACAAACTCCAGATATATGCTCCTCTTTGTGTATCTGGCTTTATGTGGTTACTGGGAAACTGAACCCAGGTTGTTAGGCTTTGCAGGCAAGTGCTTTAACTGCTGAGTCATCTCTCCAGCCCCCAAAATAAATTTTAAAAAATAAATATAAAGCTGGGCGTGGTGGCACATGCCTTTAATCCCAGCACTCGGGAGGCAGATGTAGGAGGATAATCATGAGTTGGAGGCCACCCTAAGACTACATAGTGAGTTCCAAGTCAGCCTGGGCTAGTGATACCCTACCTCGAAAAACCAAAAACAAAATAAATAAATATAAGAAGTAATTATATTAAAAAATAAAGAGGAGACTTCCGGTTAAGATGGCGGCGTAGGTACCTCGCCAAAGCAGCCTAGGGGGGAAAAAGACCAAAAAAAACTCAGCAAAATACACGTTTTTACTAAAAAGTGGGGTGTATAGGAAATTGAGGCGGCAGCGGAGAAGTAGAAGAGTTATAGAACATCCAGAGCCCGCACAGGCGGGAAAAGCGGCTCCAGCAGCTCAGGCAGCTCGGCCAAACACCGCAGCCGCGGCGCAGCAGAAAACCTCCAGACCAGCTCGAGCCGCAGAGAAAGCCAGGTGCGGGATTTTCCCCTCACACCACGCTCTCCGCAACTCGGGAAACGTGAGGGGAGAGCGGCAGCGAGCAGGGGAGGAGAAGACCGCGAGGTAGAACACGTGGAGCAGTGAGACAACCAGAGCAGCCGCGGCTCCCTCCCCTCCCCCACCGCCTGAGCCCAGCTCCAGCGAACACAGCAGCGGCCCGGGACCCGGCCACGCCAACTTGGGCTGACAGTGGGACCCAAGCAGGAGCAGAGTTCGGCAGCAACTTCAGCGGCTCCAGCACCGGTACCAGTGGCCCCAGCAGCAGCGGACCCAGGAGCGGCAGCGGCAGGAGATCCCGCAGCAGCGGCTTCGGGGGGAGCAGCAGCGGTGGTCACAGCAGCGGCAGCTTCAGCAGCGGTGGTGGCTCCGGTGGTGGCAGCTATAGGAGCAGCAGAGGCAGCAGCAGCGGCTCGGTTTGCCCCGTAGGAAAAGCAAGTGCCCAGCTCCAGAAATCAGAACAGCAACCCGACGACCCAGGCAGCAACTTGACTGAAACCAAAATCACCCAAGGTAACTGGGATTGCACCAGGGAAGGGTCTCACTTGGTCACAAGCTGACTTGGATCCCTCAACAGACCAGAAATCTAAACCTCTTTGTTGATAGAAGATCTGGTCATTATAATAACTACTCTTGCATACATACTCGGGGCTGTTTTTGATTGAATGTGTACAGACTTTAGTTAAATTTTAGAATCTACCTGTATTTTATTCCACTCAGCCTGCTTGAATACTCCTATAGCAGGGAATCTCAACCCCTAAGAACATCCACCTAGGGCCCTGCCTATGTCCCACACCTAGGTATATACATGCATACATTTAAAAATATTAAAAGGCACGTTTGTGTTCAAATACATTAACAGACTTGGAGCTTTCAAGTCAAA
Source organism: Jaculus jaculus (assembly GCF_020740685.1). Lineage (NCBI taxonomy): Eukaryota > Metazoa > Chordata > Mammalia > Rodentia > Dipodidae > Jaculus > Jaculus jaculus. The sequence continues at coordinate 74,678,184 of NC_059113.1, forward strand.
GACATGGAGGCAATACTGAATCATGAGTACTTGATAAAGTCAGGTAACACTGGCAACAAAAAAGATATGTGTCCAGGTATGGTTTAATCCCAGAGGTAGGATTACTTTGAAGCCAGCCTGGGACTACAAAGTCAGTTTTGTGGATGTCCCCTATGGTAGTTTGATTCAGGTGTCCCCCATAAACCCAGGTATTCTGAATGCTAGGTTCCCAGCTGATGGAGATTTGGGAATTAATGCCTCCTGGAGGGAGTGTATTGTTGGGGGTGGGCTTATAGGTGTTATAGCCAGTTTCCCCATGCCAATGTTTGGCACACTGTCCTGTTGCTATGGTCTGCTTTATGTGGGCCAGGGGATGATTCCACCCTCTGCTCATGTCATCGTTTTCCTCCGCCATCATGGAGCTTCCCCTCGAGCCTGTAAGCCAAAACAAATCTTTTTCCCACAAGCTGCTCTTAGTTGGGTGATTTCTACCAGTAATGAGAACCTGACTGCAACATTCCCTGTTACCAAAACCAATAATCCCTCCTCCTTTTTCTTTTCTTTTTTTTTTTTTTTTTTTTTTTTTTTTTTTGTTTGTTTGTTTTTCAAGGTAGGGTCTCACTCTAACTCAGGCTGACCTGGAATTCACTATGTAGTCTCAGGGTGGCCTTGAACTCACAGCAATCCTCCTACCTCTGCCTCCCAAGTGCTGGGATTAAAGGCGTGCACCACCACACCCGGCTTCTTTCTTTCTTTCTTTTTTGTATTAGTTATGTATATAGTGTATATACAGCCATAATGGTACCATCATTAGCCTTCTCCTTGTCATCCCCCCATGAGGATTGTGGGTGTTGCATTGTGAGGGCGGCCATCAGTTATGGGGGAGAGGCAATGTCTCTGTGCATAATGACCCAACTTACGGCTCTACCAATCTTTCCACACCCTCTTCTCCAAATTTCCCTGAGCCATGTTGAGTTCATTTTAGGTCTATTTCAGTGATGAGGTCTTGGGAATCTTTGTGTCTCTGGATATCTGATTTGGTTGAAGTTGAGTGTTCTCTGTGTGTATCCCTTTTGTGCTTGTGCTGATACCAGAGAGTCTTAAGAGCCACACCTAATACCTTAAGGTCCTACCCTGAAAATATATTACATCAAATCAATTGATACAGCTAAGAATACACAGCTAGCTAGAAAATCCAAGCATAAACTTAATCCAAGATGCAAAAATATATACATTATAACACAAGAAACACTAAAAAGCAAGATGATATAAATCTACCTAAAAGTATTAATGCATCAGAAATGTCCTCCAGAGAGAAAGAGTTAGAGGAAATGCCTGAGAAAGAGTTCAAAAGAATAATTATAAATATGTTCAAAGAAGTCAAAGAACACATGAAAACATTCAAGGAAGCAATCAAAGAGGAAATCAAAGAGGAAATCAAAGGAATCAAAGAAGAGGCAGGACACCAATTTAATGAAATAAAGAAGGCAATACAAGACATAAATAGGGAAATAGAAATAATAAAGAAAAACCAGTCAGAATTACTAGCAATGAAGAACACAGTTAATGAAATAAAGAACTCTGTAGAAAATCTCACCAGTAGGATGGATGAGGGAGAGGACAGAATATCTAAGCTAGAAGACCAGGTGGCAGACCTAATGCAGTCCAACAAAGAGAAAGACAAACTTATAGAAAAGTATGAGTGGGAATTTCAAGATATTCGGGACACAATGAAAAGATCCAATATAAGAATTCAGGGCATAGTAGAAGAAGAAGAACTCCACTCCAGAGGCATAGTAGGCATCTTCAACAAAATCATAGAGGAAAATTTCCCCCAAATTGGGAAAGAGGTGCCAATACAGATACAGGAAGCCTTTAGAACCCCAGCCAGACAAAACCCAGAAAGAACCTCCCCTCGCCATATTATAATCAAACTTCCAAACACACAAACCAAAGAAAAATTATTGAAAGCAGTTAGAGAGAAAAATCAAGTTACCTACAAAAGCAAGCCCATCAGGATTACAGCAGATTATTCAACACAAACTTTTAAAGCCAGAAGGGCTTGGAGTGATATATTCCAAGTTCTGAAAGATAACAACTGTCAACCAAGGTTACTTTATCCTGCAAAGTTATCCATTCAAATAGATGGAGAAATAAAGACATTCCATGACAAAAGCAGGTTAAAGGAGTATTTGAAGACAAAACCAGCTCTACAGAAAATACTTGATAGAATCCTCCATGCTGAACAAAAGGAGAAGCACACATATAAGGAACCTAGAAAAAACAAGCTATACTCAAATACCAGTTAACAGAAGAGAGCACAGGTAGAACCAGTAACACACACACACACACAAAAAAATGGCAAACATAAATACACACCTTTCAATAATATCTCTTAATATCAACGGTCTCAATGCCCCAACGAAAAGACATAGATTTGCAGACTGGGTAAAAAAGCAGGATCCTACAATTTGTTGTCTTCAAGAAACTCACCTTTCTACAAAGGATAGACACTATCTTAGGGTGAAAGGTTGGAAGACGGTGTTTCAAGCAAATGAGCCTAGAAAACAAGCAGGGGTTGCTATCCTAATATCAGACAGGGTAGACTTTAGTCCGACATTAGTCAAGAAAGATAAGGAAGGTCACTTTATATTGATTAAGGGCACACTCCAACAGGAGGACATTACAATCCTAAACATATATGCACCTAACATGGGGGCTCCCAAATTCGTCAAACAAACGCTATTAGAACTAAGGTCACAGATAACACCAAACACAGTGGTGGTGGGTGACTTTAACACCCCACTCTCATCAATTGACAGGTCATCCAGGGAAAGAATAAAGAGAGGCATCTGGACTAAATGAGGTCATTGAAGGAATGGACCTAATGAAATAAAGAACATACAGGACATTTCATCCAAAGGCTGCAGAATATACATTCTTTTCAGCAGCATATGGGACATTCTCTAAAATAGACCATATATTAGGACATAAAGCAAATCTTAACAAATTCAGGAAAATTGAAATAATTCCTTGCATTCTATCTGACCACAATGGAATTAAACTACAAATCAGTAGCAAGAAAGGCTATAGAGCATACACAAAATCATGGAAACTAAACAATATACTACTAAATGATGAGTGGGTCAATGAAGAAATCAAAAAGGAAATCAAAAAATTTATAGAGTCAAATGATAATGAGAACACAACATACCAAAATCTCTGGGACACAATGAAGGCAGTTCTAAGAGGTAAATTTATAGCCTTAAGTGCCTATATTAAGAAATTAGAAAGGTCGCAAGTAAACGACCTAATGCTTCGCCTTAAAGCCTTGGAAAAAGAAGAACAAGGCAAACCAAAAATTAGTAGACGGGAAAAAATAATAAAGATTAGGGCAGAAATTAATGAAATAGAAACGAAAAGAACAATCCAAAGAATTAATGAAACAAAGAGTTGGTTCTTTGAAAGGATAAACAAGATTGATAAACCCTTAGCAAATCTGACCAAAAGAAAGAGAGAAGAGACACAAATTAATAAAATCAGAGATGAACAAGGCAACATCACAACAGATTCCAGAGAAATTCAAAAAATCATAGGGACATACTACAAAAGCATATACTCCACAAAGTATGAAAATCTGAAAGAAATGGATGATTTCCTTGATCTATATGACCTACCTAAATTAAATCAAAATGAGATTAGTCACTTAAATAGACCTATAACCAACATGGAGATCCGAACAGTTATCAATAATCTCCCAACTAAAAAAAGCCCAGGCCCGGATGGATTCACTGCTGAATTTTACCAGACTTTTAAGGAAGAGCTAACACCATTGCTTCTTAAGCTTTTCCAGGAAATAGAAAAAGAAGGAATTCTACCAAACTCCTTCTATGAGGCCAGCATCACCCTGATACCAAAACCAGGCAAGGATAGAACAAAAAAAGAAAATTACAGACCAATCTCCCTCATGAACTTAGATGCAAAAATTCTCAACAAAATATTGGCAAACAGAATACAAGAGTATATCAAAAAGATCATTCACCCTGACCAAGTAGGCTTTATCCCAGAGATGCAGGGATGGTTCAACATACGCAAATCTATAAATGTAATACATTACATAAACGGGTTGAAGGACAAAAATCACATGATCATCTCATTAGATGCAGAGAAAGCATTTGACAAAATCCAACATCCCTTCATGATAAAAGTCCTACAGAGACTGGGAATAGAAGGAACATATCTCAATATAATAAAGGCTATTTATGACAAGCCTACAGCCAACATATTACTAAATGGGGAAAAACTGGAAGCTTTTCCACTAAAATCAGGAACAAGACAAGGGTGTCCACTGTCCCCACTTTTATTTAATATAGTTTTGGAAGTCTTAGCCATAGCAATAAGGCAAGAGACACATATAAAAGGGATACAAATTGGAAAGGAAGAAATCAAGTTATCATTATTTGCAGATGACATGATTCTATACATAAAGGACCCTAGAGACTCTACTAGCAAGCTGTTAGAGCTGATCAAAACCTACAGCAATGTAGCAGGATACAAAATAAATACACAGAAATCAGTAGCCTTCATATATGCTAACAACAAACACACAGAGGATGAAATCAGAGAATCACTCCCATTCAAAATTGCATCAAAAAAAATAAAATACCTTGGAATAAACCTAACCAAGGAAGTAAAGAATCTGTACAATGAGAACTTTAAAACACTCAAGCGAGAAATTGCAGAAGACACTAGAAAGTGGAGAAACATCCCTTGTTCCTGGATTGGAAGAATCAATATTGTGAAAATGGCAATCTTACCTAAAGCAATCTACACATTTAATGCAATCCCTATCAAAATTCCAAAGGCTTTCTTCATGGAAATAGAAAAAACAATCCAAAAATTCATTTGGAATCACAAAAATCCTCGAATATCTAAAATAATACTGAGCAACAAAAAAGAGGCTGGTGGTATCACCATACCTGATTTTAACCTATACTACAGAGCTATAGTAACAAAAACAGCATGGTACTGGCACAAAAACAGACATGTAGATCAGTGGAACAGAATAGAGGACCCAGGTGTAAGCCCAAGTAGCTATATCCACCTGATATTCGATAAAAATGCCAAAAATACTCATTGGAGAAGAGACAGCCTCTTCAGCAAATGGTGTTTTGAAAACTGGATAAATATCTGCAGAAGGATGAAAATAGATTCTTCTCTCTCGCCATGCACAAGAATTAAGTCCAAATGGATTAAAGACCTTAACATCAGACCGGAAACTTTGAAACTGCTAGAGGAAAAAGTAGGGGAAACCCTTCAACATATTGGTCTTGGCAAAGACTATCTGAATACAACCCCAATTGCTCAGGCAATAAAACCACAGATTAACCACTGGGACCTAATGAAATTACAAAGATTTTGCACCGCAAAGGACACAGTGAAAAAAGCAAAGAGGCAACCTACAGAATGGGAAAAAATCTTCGCCAGCTATATATCTGATAGAGGATTAATATCTAGGATATACAAAGAACTCAAAAAGTTAAATAATAAGGAATCAAACAAGCCAATCAAAAAATGGGCTATGGAGCTAAATAGAGAGTTCTCAAAGGAAGAAATACGAATGGCATATAAGCATCTAAAAAAATGTTCTACGTCACTAGTCATCAGGGAAATGCAGATTAAAACTACATTGAGAGTCCATCTCACTCCTGTCAGATTGGCCACCATCATGAAAACAAATGATCATAAATGTTGGCGGGGATGTGGAAAAAAAGGAACCCTTCTTCACTGCTGGTGGGAATGCAATCTGGTCCAGCCATTGTGGAAAACAGTGTGGAGGTTCCTAAAACAGCTAGAGATTGATTTACCATATGACCCAGCTATAGCGCTCCTAGGCATATATCCAAAGGACTCATCTCATTTCCTTAGAAGTACATGCTCAACCATGTTTATTGCTGCTCAATTTATAGTAGCTGGGAAATGGAACCAGCCTAGATGTCCCTCAACAGATGAGTGGATAATGAAGATGTGGTACATTTATACAATGGAGTTCTACTCAGCGGTAAAGAAAAATGAAGTTATGAAATTTGCAGAAAAATGGATGGACCTGGAAAGTATTATACTAAGTCAGGTAACCCAGGCCCAGAAAGCCAAGCGCCACATGTTCTCTCTCATATGTGGATCCTAGCTACAGATGACTGGGCTTCTGTGTGAGAATGAAAATACTTAGTAGCAGAGGCCAGTAAGTTGAAAAGGAGACATAAAGGGTGGGGAAAGGAAGGGAGGAGGATACTTAATAGGTTGATATTGTATATATGTAATTACAATGATTGTAACGGGGAGGTAATATGATGGAGAATGGAATTTCAAACGGGAAAGTGTGGGGGTGGGGAGGGAGGGAATTACCATGGGATATATTTTATAATCATGAAAAATGTTAATAAAAATTTATAAAAAAAATAAAATAAAATAAAGAGGCTGGACAGATGGCTCAGCAGTTAAGACACTTGCCTAAAAAACCTAAGGACCCAGGTTCGATTGCCCAGTACCCACATAAGCCAGATGCACAGGTGGTAGTAGGTACATGCATCTGGAGTTCATTTCAGTGGCTGGCAGCCCTGGTGCGCACCTCCCTCCCTCCCTCTCCTCCCCCCCCCCCTCTTTGTCAAATAAAATACTTTTTAGAAACTAGAAGAAGAAAACATAAGTGTAGAAGTAGTCAATACTTCAGGGTTAAGGTTCTTTACCCTCTGAATCCTTAAGGATCTATCTAACATACTGTTAGAGTAAATATTAAAAGAATGGGACTGGAGAGGTGGCTTAGCAATTAAAGGCACTTATTGCAAAGCCTGACAGCCCAGGTTTGATTTCCCAGTACCCATGTAAAGAAATGCTGAAAGTGGCATATGCATCAGGGGTTTGTTTGCAGTGGCAGGAGGCCCTGGAGCACCCATTCCTTGTCTCTCTCACAAATACATACATACATACAGATAGACAGACAGGCAGACATGTGGGTTCCTGGGCCCTCAGGAAGCCACGGACCCCCAAGGAGTCCAGGCAACCATGGAGATCAAGGTTGTGCACACATGACAAAAGAAAAGACTTTCGGGAGACAGTTTCTGTGAACAGTCGGTTTATTGTCAGAGAAATGGGTTTATAAGCAGTTGAGGGTGGGAGAGGGTCCTAAGGGGATTGGATGTACAAGGTGCTTGCTGATGCCTAATTAGCATATGGGGATATACATTCCAGCATGTAGGCAATGGCAGGGGGATGGGCTGTGAAAAGATGCTGGCTGATAACATATGAGGAGCTTCCTAGGCAACTGGCCAAAGGTCACAGGGTGATAGGTAAAGCTTAAGTCTTATCTGAATGTCCAGGTATCCCATGCTTGGAGAGGGAGGGGCCTTACTTCCTGCTGATCTTGGGGTCTGAGATCTTGTTCTGGGGTCCAGGCACACTGCGATCCCAAGAATGGAGGGAGGATCCTGGCTCACTGCAACCTCCGAGAATGTGAAGAGAAGCTCCCCTGCTGGTCTGGTCCCCAAAATATGACCAGTGGCTCAGGATGCTTCATCCTTTCCATAGTCTGGGGCCTTTGTGTCAGACAGCTTAGGTTTGCTTCCACCTAGGGCCCTGCCTATGTCCCACACCTAGGTATATACATGCATACATTTAAAAATATTAAAAGGCACGTTTGTGTTCAAATACATTAACAGACTTGGAGCTTTCAAGTCAAAGACATGGAGGCAATACTGAATCATGAGTACTTGATAAAGTCAGGTAACACTGGCAACAAAAAAGATATGTGTCCAGGTATGGTTTAATCCCAGAGGTAGGATTACTTTGAGGCCAGCCTGGGACTACAAAGTCAGTTTTGTGGATGTCCCCTATGGTAGTTTGATTCAGGTGTCCCCCATAAACCTAGGTGTTCTGAATGCTAGGTTCCCAGCTGATGGAGATTTGGGAATTAATGCCTCCTGGAGGGAGTGTATTGTTGGGGGTGGGCTTATAGGTGTTATAGCCAGTTTCCCCATGCCAATGTTTGGCACACTGTCCTGTTGCTATGGTCTGCTTTATGTGGGCCAGGGGATGATTCCACCCTCTGCTCATGTCATCGTTTTCCTCCGCCATCATGGAGCTTCCCCTCGAGCCTGTAAGCCAAAACAAATCTTTTTCCCACAAGCTGCTCTTAGTTGGGTGATTTCTACCAGTAATGAGAACCTGACTGCAACATTCCCTGTTACCAAAACCAATAATCCCTCCTCCTTTTTCTTTTCTTTTTTTTTTTTTTTTTTTTTTTGTTTGTTTGTTTTCAAGGTAGGGTCTCACTCTAACTCAGGCTGACCTGGAATTCACTATGTAGTCTCAGGGTGGCCTTGAACTCACAGCAATCCTCCTACCTCTGCCTCCCAAGTGCTGGGATTAAAGGCGTGCACCACCACACCCGGCTTCTTTCTTTCTTTCTTTTTTGTATTAGTTATGTATATAGTGTATATACAGCCATAATGGTACCATCATTAGCCTTCTCCTTGTCATCCCCCCATGAGGATTGTGGGTGTTGCATTGTGAGGGCGGCCATCAGTTATGGGGGAGAGGCAATGTCTCTGTGCATAATGACCCAACTTATGGCTCTACCAATCTTCCCACACCCTCTTCTCCAAATTTCCCTGAGCCATATTGAGTTCATTTTAGGTCTATTTCAGTGATGAGGTCTTGGGAATCTTTGTGTCTCTGGATATCTGATTTGGTTGAAGTTGAGTGTTCTCTGTGTGTATCCCTTTTGTGCTTGTGCTGATACCAGGTTCACTGAGAAAGCAGCTCTTGCTTATTTTCCCACTATATGGCTTCAGCTGGTACACTGGTGGGGTGTGATAGGCTGATTCTCTCCTCAGGTTCTGCATCCATCTGAAAAAGAGAAGCAAATTCTCCAGCGGAGAGTGAGGTCAGTGCAAGACATGGATGCCCATTACTATTTTAGAGAGAATTTAATAGGTGTAGGCCCTCTTGAAGTCCACCATTGGTGGAAGCTTGATATTGGAGAGCGGACTCATTTTTAAATATGGTTCTGACTTGTTTCCCTGTTCCTGGTATGGGATCCATTCCACTGAGCAGATCCGTTAGCCAAAATCAAGAGTAGTTGGTAACCCACCATGTCTGTGTGCTACAATTGAACTTGTGTGAGCATCACATCAAGTTGATTGCTGCTGAGTAGCTTAGACCACAAGTTGCTTAGTCAGGTGTTGGTCATTTTCCCCCAGTCGCTCATATAACACCTTCTGGCACTAGACAAGCTAACTGTCTGGGAATTGACTCTCTTCTAGAAGTTTCCAGCCAGGTCACTCCAGGTTCTGTCCCAACAGCATATGATGTCTTTGGCAATAGGATTTTACCATTAACCTTTGGTGGGTCATCAAGTACTCTGACAGAGTTCTGTCTTCTTTTGGGAACCTTATAGGTCTCTCTGATCAACAGCTCATTTTTGGATATTACCCACATGCTGGTACTGGGAGTCAGTGCCAAGGGAGAAGAAGGGAGAAAAATATAGATAATATAAAAGAGAAACTGAGAAATAGGAGAAGATTGAGGATAGTCTTTATCATACTCTCCAGGCCCCTGTGAATCAGGTATTCTCTCTAAGCACCTGATGAAGACTCAACTTTTTAGTATATATTTAAGGATGTAGGATTTTATTGTACCATTTCCATTTGGGTCCAGTTTTTTTGTCCCTCCCCCCAATGCCTTTACTCTCCCCTGACACCCCACCATCTCTATTGTGCAGTCCTCAAGATGTTTATTAGGTATGTTAGCATTACAGGCAGATTCAGGTTAGGAGCGACAGAGTAAGACCATGCAATGATTATCTTTCTGTGATTGAGTGAGTTCTCTGTGAATGATCTGTTCCAGGTTTGACCATTTCTCTTCAAATTTCATTGTGTCTTTTTTCCTCACTGCTTTGTAGAATTCCATCATATAGATATACCACATCTTAGTTATCCATTTGTCTAATGATGGACATCTGGGTTGATTCCAGCTCTTAGCTATTATGAATTGAGCAGCTATAAACATGGTTGAGCGAATGATCTCTGAACTGAGGTTTGGAGCTTTTAAGATAAATGCCCTGTTGGTACCTCTATTGTCATCCTTTTTAGAAGTCTCCATATTTCTTTCTATACTGGTTGTACCAGCTTGCATTCCCACCAACATTGAATGAGGGTTCCTGTTTCTCTACAATCTCGCCAGCATTTGTTGTCATTAGATTTTTTAATGTTTGCTGTCTTTACTGGGGTAAAGTGGAATCTCACAGTATTTTGTTTTGTTTTTTCGAGGTAGGGTCTCACTCTAGACCAGGCTGACTTGGAATTCGCTATGAAGTCTCAGGGTGGCCTCTAATTCATGGTGATCCTCCTACCTCTGCCTCCTGAGTCCTGGGATTACAGGCGTGTGCCACCATGCTGGCTCTATCATAGTTTTTTAAAATTTTTCATTTCCCTGATGATTAGGGATGTCGAACATTTTCTTAAGTGTGTGTTTACCTTTTGTATTTCTTCCTCTGAGAACTCCCTGTGCAGTTCTCTGCTCCATTTTGTGAGTGGGTTGTTTGACTTTTTATTGTTTAGGTTTTTGAGTTCTTTTTTTTTTAATATTTTTTATTTATTTATTTGAGAGCGACAGACACAGACTGAAAGAGAGATAGAGGGAGGGAGAGAGAATGGGCGCGCCAGGGCTTCCAGCCTCTGCAAACGAACTCCAGACGCGTGCGCCCCCTTGTGCATCTGGCTAACGTGGGACCTGGGGAACCGAGCCTCGAACCGGGGTCCTTAGGCTTCACAGGCAAGCGCTTAACCGCAAAGCCATCTCTCCAGCCCGGTTTTTGAGTTCTTTGTAGATTCTAGAAATTAGGCCTCTGTCCAATGTGTATCCAGCAAATATTTTCTCCCATTCTGTGGGCAATATGTTGGCTCTGCTTATTGTATGTTTGTCTTTGAGAAAGCTTTTCAGCTTCCTGAGATCCAATGGATGCATGATTGCTTAATTTTCTGAGCTATTGAGGTTTTGTTCAGGAAGTCTTTTCCCACTTCTATATCAGGGAAAGTTCTTCCTATTTTTTCTTTCAGTAGTATCAGTTTCCAGTCTTATATTGAGGTCTTTGATCCATTTGGACTTGATTTTTGTGCATGGCGAGATGTGTGGACCGAGTTTCATTTTTCTGCATATGGTTACCCAGTTTGTCCAGCACCATTTGTTGAAGAGACTGTCTTTTTTTCCAGTCTACATTGTTAGGGCCTTTGTCAAATATCAAGTAGCTGTCGTTACTTGACCCAGAGTCCAGGTCCTCCATTCTGTTCCATTGGTCTATATCCCTGTTTTTATGCCAGTACCACATTTTTATTACTATGGCTTTGAAGTATAACTTTAGATCAGGTACAGTGATGCCTTCAGAGGTGTTTCTTTTTTTTTTAATTTTTAAATTTTTATTAACATTATCCATGATTATAAAAAATATCCCATGGTAATTCCCTCCCTCCCCCCACACACTTTCCCTTTTAAAATTCCATTCTCTATCATATTACCTCCCCATTACAATCATTGTACTTATATATATACAATATCAACCTATTAAGTATCCTCCTCCCTTCCTTTCTCTTCCCTTTATGTCTCCTTTTTAACTTACTGGCCTCTGCTACCAAGTATTTTCCTTCTCACACAGAAGCCCAATCATCTGTAGCTAGGATCCACATATGAGGGAGAACATGTGGCGCTTGGCTTTCTGGGCCTGGGTTACCTCACTTAGTATAATACTTTCCAGGTCCATCCATTTTTCTGCAAATTTCATAACTTCATTTTTCTTTACCGCTGAGTAGAACTTCATTGTATAAATGTGTCACATCTTCATTATCCACTCATCAGTTGAGGGACATCTAGACTGGTTCCATTTCCTAGCTATTATAAATTGAGCAGCAATAAAGTACTTCTAAGGAAATGAGATGAGTCCTTTGGATATATGCCTAGGAGTGCTATAGCTGGGTCATATGGTAGATCAATCTTTAGCTGTTTTAGGAACCTCCACACTGTTTTCCACAATGGCTAGACCAGATTTCAGAGGTGTTTCTTTTGCTGAGGATATGCTTGGATATCCAAGGCCTTCTGCCTTCCCATATGAATTTTGAGATCATTTTTTTCTATCTCTGTGAAGAAAGATGATGGGATTCTTATTGGTATTGCATTAAATCTATATATTGCTTTTGGTAAGATTGCCATTTTCACAATGTTAATTCTGTCTATCCAGGAGCATGGGAGGTCTTTCCATTTTCTCAAGTTGTCCTCAGTTTCTTTCTTGAGTGTTTTTATGTTTTCATTGTAAAGGTCTTTTGCCTCTTTGGTTAATGTTATTCTGAGATATTTTCATTCTTTTGATGCTATTGAAAATGGGACAATGTCACTTATTTCTTTTTATGTATCTTTGTCTTTTGCATATAGAATAGATACTGACTTTTGTGCATTGATTTTGTATCCTGCTACTTGACTGAAGGAGTTAATCACTTTTAGGAGGTTTGAGATGGAGGGTCTCAGGTCACTTATGTATAGAATCATGTCTACAAATAGGGCTAACTTAACTTCTTCTTTTTTAATTTGTATTCCTTTTATTTCTTTCTCCTGTCTTATTGCTTGATCTAGTACTCCCAATACTATGTTGAAGAGCAGAGGTGGGAGTGGACATTCCATCTTGTTCCTGATCTCAATGGGAATTCCTTCAGTCTCTTCCCCATTAAGTATATTTTGAGCTTTAGGATCTTTATATATAGCCTTTATTATGTTGAGATATAGACCATCCATGCCTATTCTCTCCAATGTTTTGATCATGAAGTGATGTTGTATTTTGTCAGGGACCTTTTCTGCATCTATCAAGATGATTGTGAGGTTTTTGTGTTTATGTTTATTTATGTGGTGTATTACTGATTTCCGTATGTTGAACCACCCTGCACTCCTGGGATGAAGCCTACTTGATCCAGGTAGATAATGCTTTTGATGTGCTGTTAAATCTGGTTTTCAAGGATTTTGTTCACGATCTTTGCATCAAAGTTCATCAGGGAAATAGGCCTGTAGTTTTCTTTTCTTATAGCATCTCTGCCTGGTTTTGGTATTAAGGTGATACTAACTTCATAAAAGGAGTTGGGGAGCCAGACATGGTGGCGCATGCCTTTAATCCCAGCACTCGAGAGGCAGAGATAGGAGGATCACCATGAGTTCAAGGCCACCCTCAGACACCATAGTGAATTCTAGGTCAGCCTGGGCTAGAGTGAGTCCCTACCTTGCAAAACAAAAACAAAAAGGAGTTGGGGAGCTTTCCTTGTTCTCCAGTTGTGTGGCACAATTTGAGAAAAAGCGGTTTCAGTTCTTCCATGAAAGTTTGATAGAATTCAGCTGAGAAGCCACCTGATCCTGGACTATTCTTTTTAGGGAGGTTTTTGATTACCCTTTCAGTCTCTTTGAGGTAGGGTTTCACTCTGACCCAGGCTGACCTAGAATTCACTAGGTAGTCTCAGGGTGGCCATGAACTCTCACGACAATCCTCCTACCTCTACCTCCCAAGTGCTGGGATTAAAGGCATGTGCCACCACACCTCTTTAAAATCCCTCTTTAAAACACACACACACACACACACACACACACACACACACACACACATATATACATATATATATGTGTGTATATATATATATGTGTATATATATATATATACACATACACACACACACACACACACACACACGAGAGAGAAAAAAAGGCAGAGAGAGAATGGGTATACCAGGGTCTGAAACCACCGCAAACAAACTCCAGATATATGCTCCACCTTGTGTATCTGGGTTACATGGGCACTAGGGAATCAAACCTGGGCCCTTAGCCTTTGCAGGCAGCACCTTAACTGCTAAATCATATACCTAGCCCTAATCCCTCCTTTTTGATCCAAATAAGTGTGATGACTCAAAAATTCAAGGTAAACATTAGACATCTCTGATTCTTTGCTGCTCTGATTACTTCACGTAGTGTACATCTTCCTTTTTTTTTTTTCCTGTTTGCTGATTCTGAGAACTTGAGTAAAAATATTTTCAAATCATAGTACCCACTGAGAATGCAAATGTTACAAAGTAATTTCAATTGTAAATCTAAAGGAAACTTTACAATATTGTACTTTTTTCTCTAAATTGACTTTAATATTGTCTCCTTCTACGAGAAGGACATTTAATTTTAAAAATAGTTACCTAAGGACTGATGGTGCATACCTGTCTTTGTGTCCCCTTCAGTGAGCTGTAATTGTGGGGTTTGTGTGCTTTGTAGTGTGTTCCTCAGAAAACAGCAGAATGGGGGTGTGATGTGGAAGCTTTCTTAAGGGCATTTGTTCTACTTCCTTTAAGACTAGAACCAAGCCCTGCATGGTGGTGCATGCCTTTAATCCCAGCACTTGGAAGGCAGAGGTAAGAGGATCGCCATGAGTTCGAGGCCACCCTGAAACTAGCTTCATTGTGGCCTCTCAGGGCCTCTCTGCAGGGTTCTGGCCTCTGCAGCACTGGGACCATGCAGCAAGACCCATGACCTCCTCAATCTTGCTTTTTTGTTGTTGTTTGGTGTGTTTTTTGTTTTTTGTTTTTTTGGGGGTTTTTTTTTTTTGTTTTTCTTTTTCTTTTGCTGCTGCTGCTGTTTTGTTTTTGTTTTTCGATGTATGGTTTCACTCTAGCTCAGGCTGACCTGGAATTCACTATGTAGTCTCAGAGTGGCTTCAAACTCGTCATGATCCTCTTACCTCTGCCTCCCAAGTGCTGGGATAAAAGGCCTGCGCCACCACACCTGGCAATCTTGCATTTTTTATGCCTACCAAACCAGTACCAAGGCAGTGTCTGGAAGGAGAACTGAGTGGTAGAGTGAGTGCTTAGCACATGGGGGGGGGTCCTGGGCTCAAACCCCAGCAACGCTACACCCCTAAAAATGAGAAATTAAAGCCTGTAGTAACTTGAGTTTATGACTTTCTCATTTGCTTATTTCTTGCAAGACTTTGGGTACAAACTATATAACTGTGTCTAGAAGTTAGGTCACTGTGGAGGAGGAGCAGGAGAAAGCTGTTTTTATAGATAGTCGTCCAGGGACAGAGGACCAAAGAGAACATGGATTTTACCTTGCCAGCCCTGGCAGGGCTAGAACCTGCATCTGATCCAGCCGCATCCAAGATGGCTGCAACATTCCTCTGCAGCAGCTTCCTGCTTCTTCCTCAGCTCAGCATTTGCTCTATCACTTAGTTGCCCTTCTAGCCACTTTGCCTTAAGTTTCATTCTAACATAGGTCCCAAGCAGAATAGTTAAAAGCGAACTAGAACACAAATTACGTAACTTAAAGGGCGAACACTTGTATTTCTTATCTTTACTGGGACCTTTTAATTGGAGATGTTATTTTCTAAATGAGCCCATATATCCCTTACATGAAAGAGTGTGATTCTAGCTGTAAACTAGCCTTTCTAGTTTTCTTTGGATTCATCAAAAACAAGCCAGGCTTCTGTGTTGGTGTTTGTGTTCTGTGAACCGTATTTTATAGGTGCCTTAAGCTTTAGGCTTAAGGGGTATGAATTGATGATATTGCACTGTTAGCCTTCACCTTCTGTTTATTTTACATGATAGTCCTCAGGCTTATTAACACTGTGGACATTTTCCTTCAGGATCCTTGTAGGGGGAACTTTCTTTATTTGCATGTGTGTTGTACGTGGATGCATTTGTTTCACATTTAGCAAAAATATGTTGATAAACATTACATTTTCATTGAGTATAACCATGGTTCATATTAGTATTTCTTCCTTTACCTTGGTTGGGATAGGTGCAAAGTGGGTGAGAGTATAATGGTGTGAATAGGATGTCTCCCATAAACTCATGTGTTTTGAATGCTTGGACCCCAGCTGATGGTAATTTGGAACATAGAACCTTGTTGGAGCGGGTGTGTTGTTGGGGACATGCTTTGGTGTGGTATATAACCAGCTCCTCCTTGCCAGAATTTGGCTCACTTTCTTACAGCTGTTTCCACTTTCTGTGGCAGAGATAATGTCCAGCCTTTGTTCATGCCATGCTTTCCCTTGCTAGCATGAAGCTTTCCCTTGGCTGTAAGCCAAAATAAAAACCTTTCCTCACATAATAAAAAAAAGTACCACATGGAAGACTGATCTACAGCACCCCCTGATGATCACAAGTCTAGCATACTACCTAAATAAATAGCCCAGAGGCTGGAGAGATGGCTTAGTGGTTAAGTGCTTGCCTGTGAAGCCTAGGGACCTCTGTTCAGGGCTCGATTCCCCAGGACCCACGTTAACCAAGATGCACAAGAGGGTGCATGCATCTGGAGTTCATTTGCAGCAGCTGGAAGCCCTGGTGTGCCAGTTCTCTCCCTCCCCCCGCCCTCTCTCTCTCCACCTCTTTTTCTCTTTGTCGCTCTCAAATAAATAAAAAATAAACAAAAATAACTAAATAAATGGCCCAGGTAGGCTGGTCCTAGGGTCTGCCTTCCAAATCTCCAAACCAATCTAGTTTTCCCCTTGCATACCTGAATCTGATTAAAGAATTCATTTTCTATAATATAAAGGCTCAATCTTCGTCCTGTCACTCTCTCTGGACTCCCTCTCATCCTTGCTTGGATACAAATGAATGGCTTCCCCTCTCACCCAGCCTGGCTGGGTGGGAAAGGGAAGAACAGAACACAGCTTCTTGGTCTGGCTGGATTTTTTGCTTTCCTCTGCTTTATACTTTGAGGTAACTTCTCACTTTTATTACATGCATGATTTTCCTCCAGTCTCTGAATCTACTACATGCATATTTTCCTTATATTCTAGATCTATCATGTGGGTGCTTTCTCTTACTCTAGGCCTGCTACCTGTGCAACTTCTCTAAACTTGGGGTAACCATGGGTATAACACTTTTGCTACTCATTTCTCATCTGAATATTTTCTGTTCTGTTATTCTTCCTAAAGCTACCATCATTTTCCCTTTTGACTCTCTTCCATGGAAAAGCAGGGTGGATGCTATGGGTGGGTATTCCTTCTAAATCTTTTTACACAAGTTCTTAAATTCTCTCTCCCATGTGTTTGTTCCCTAAAAACCTCAATTTCTCTTAAATGAATCTCATAGACTATGCTGTGTTTTCCACAAGAGTGCATGTTTCCTACAACTCACATGCTTATGGCTCTGCTCTAGCCTTCTTCCTAGATCCCAATTTCCCTTAAACCCCACAACTTGTGACTTCTTCATAAGTAAATCTAGTAATTCATAATTTATCCTTCTTGAGTCTATCTTTATAAATTCTTTGTTAAAGCCAAGTGTAGTGGTGCACACCTTTAATCCCCGAAATTAGGAGGCAGAGGTAGGAGGATCACCTGAGACTACATAGTGAATTCCAAGTCAACCTGAGCTAGAATGAGACCCTACCTCAGAAAATCAAAATAAATAAATAAATAAATTCTTTGTTAAATGTAGGACAGAACCCGAACTCTGGGCTCATAAATTTGGGGGCGCCTCCTGGACTCCAAAATCCTATATCAATGCCACAGTCTTAATTGATATTCCTTGAAATTGCCTTCAAATTGGTTCTTTACCTTTAATTCAACCTCAATTAATTTCTCAGGATATGTGTAGAATGCAGACAGATTCTTTGCCATAATATCACACAAATGGCTCCAGCCCCGTTCCTGACAGAGTCCTATTCCCCTCTGAAACTTCATGAGCCAGACCACTATTGTCCAGAAATTCAGCATTCTTGTCTTCCAAGGTACCACAAGAGTGGCTCATTAAGTTCTGCTTACATTATTTAAGGTCTTTTATAGACCAAAGTTCCAAATATTCCACATTCCTCCTCCAAACTAGGTCTGAAGACTCTTGAATTACATGGTTAGGTTTATGACAGCTATGGCTCCCCTCTAAGGACCAATATTCTTTGAGTTACTTTTCTCATTCCTGTGCTTAATGGTGAAATATTTAAAACATAACCCCTGAAATTAGGAATGGTAGGCACATCTAATCAGTGACATGCTATGTCTAGCAACAGAGTCAGGAAGCTTAAAAAATGCATTAATGTGTAAAAAAAGTACAGCAATGGCTGACTTTTAAAAATTAGTTGTTATTTATTTGATAAGAGAGAGGAGAGAAAGATAATGGGCATGCCATGGCCTTCAGCTACTGCAGATAAACTCCAGACCCATAAACCACCTTGTACATCTGGCTTATGTGGGTACTGGGGAACCGAATTTGGGTCCCTTGGCTTTGCTGGCAAGCACCTTAACTACTAAGCCATCTCTGCAGCCCTGATTTACTTTTTTTTTTTAGTGACAACTTCCATAATTGTAAACAATATCCCATGACAATTCCCTCCCTACTCCCACCTTCCCCTTCAAAACTCCACTCTCCATCATCTTCCCAGCCCTTCTCAATCAGTCTCTCTTTTATTTTGATGGCATGATCTTTTCTTCCTATTATGATGGTCTTGTGTAGGTAGTGTCAGGCATTGTGAGGTCATGGATATCCAGGCCATTTTGTGTTGGAGGAGCATATTGTAAGGAGTTCTACCCTTCCTTTGACTCTTACATTCTTTCTGCCACCTCTTCTGCAATATACCCTGAGGCTTAGAAGATGTGATAGAGATATTTCAGTGCTGAGCACTCCTCTGTCACTTCTTCTCAGCACCATGTTGCCTTCTGAGTCATCCCAAGGTCACTGCCATCTGAAAAGAGAAGCTCCTCTAACAAAAAGTGAGAGTAGCATTAATATATGGGCATTGACCATTAAGAGAAGTGCTTACCAAGCAGTTTAGTGAGCCAGACAGTAGCAGATGTTACAACCTTAGGGCTCATAACTACCCCTGTTGTAGGTATTCAGTATCAGGGATGTATTCCCTCCCATGGAGCAGGCCTCCAGGCAAGTTAAAGCAGTTGGTTTATCCCAAAACAAATATGAATTATTGCACCCATGGGCTCATTTGGCCCAGTTGGCCAAATTTAAGGCTTGCAGTGTCCACTGTTGAGTATCTTCACTTGTGATTTCTCTCTCTCCCATTGAACTAGATGTAGTGTAGCTTTTTCCAGCTTTCTGTCAGCTGATCTACATGGATGCCCTGGCACATCCATTCTCTCTGTCTAGCTTGCTTCTAATTCTCTCTGCTTGCAAATAAATAAAGAAAATACAAAAAAAAAAACCCACAGATAAATGAAAAGTTAAAAAGTAAAAAAAAAAGAAACTTACCATTGTTAGCTAATCTGATTATATATGCATAAAATCCAAAGGATGTTATGAATTCAAAAAGTTTAGGAAGGTTGCTGGAGATAGAAATATTTTTATATATTGACAGCAAAGAAAAAAAATATATATATAAATTTGTTTTTTTGAGGTAGGGTCTCACTTTAGCCCAGGCTAACTTGAAAATCACTATGTAGTCTCAGTGTGGCCTTGAACTCACAGTGATCCTCCTACTTCTCCCAAGTGCTAAGTTAAAAGTATGCACCACCACACCCAGCTAAAAAAATATTCTTGAAATACTATTTAAAATAATGGGACTGGAGAGATTGCTCAGTGGTTAAGGCACTTGCATGTAAAGCCTAATGACCTGGGTTCAGCTCCCCAGTACCCATTTAAAGCCAGATTCACAAAGTGGCACATGCATCTGGAGTTCGTTTGCAGCAGCTCAAGGCCCTGGCACATCCATTCTCTCTCTCTTCTCTCTCTCTCTGTGCTTGCAAATAAATAAAGGTGCATACCTTTTAACTTATCAAGATTCACATAAAGCTATCAACTAATTCAGTGAGGACAATTTGATAATGGTACATGGATGCAATACAACCAAACAGATAGTAAAATTAGTCATGAGGAAATGTCAGATCACGTAAACTTACTGAAAATTCTAGAGTAACTGACCTGTACCACACAACCACTTATGCACACAAGAGCATCATGTCCTTGGCTAAAGAACGGTCCTCCTCTCTTCAGGGAAGGTTGTCTCCTTCTAGCTTGGCAGTGGGGAGGGGGATGCATATGGAGCAGTGAGGGGGTAAAGGGGACACTGGCCCAGCCAGCCAGGTCAGCCAAATCAACTCAATAACTTAAATGATGTCACAGCCAAATTGCCCTCACATCTCTATGCCCAAGAATGGAAACGTGTGGCGATGGGTGGATGTGTGTGTGTGTGTGTGTGTGTGTGTGTGTCTGTGGTAGGCATGGAACCCAGGGCTTTAAGCGTGCTAGGCAAGCTTTTTCCCCAGCTCTTATTTTACTTGAAAGTTGAGTCAGTATTTTACCTAGGCAGTTCGGTTTTTGAATTAAAAATACACACTTTTTAAAAAATTTATTTATTTGAGAGTGACAGACACAGAGAGAAAGACAGAGGGAGAGAGAATGGGCGCGCCAGGGCTTCCAGCCTCTGCAAACGAACTCCAGACGCGTGCGCCCCCTTGTGCATCTTGGCTAACGTGGCACCTGGGGAACCGAGCCTCGAACCGGGGTCCTTAAGCTTCACAGGCAAGCGCTTAACCGCTAAGCCATCTCTCCAGCCCACTATTTTTTAAAATATATTTTATTTATGCGGGGAATAGAAAATATGGTCGGGCGTGATGGTGCATGCGTTTAATCCCAGCATTTAGGAGACAGAGGTAGAAGAATTGCCAGGAGTTCAAGGCCACCCTGAGAATAGAGTGAATTCCAGGTCAGCCTGGGCTAGAGTGAGACCCTACCTTGAAAAACAAACAAAAGGAGGAGGAAGAAGAAGAGAAGAAGAAGAAAGTAAGTAAGTATGGGTACTCCAGGGCCTCTTTGCTACTGAAGACCAGACACATGTTACAATTTGTGCATCTGGCTTTACTTGAGTACTGGGGAATTAAAACCTGGGCAAGTGGGCTTGGCAAGGTGTCTTTAACAGCTGGGCCATCTCTTGAGTCCCATATACATTATTTACAGCTATATTAAAAGTATGGAATAATTCATGGAAATATAAGTGGTATTGCCTAAACAAAGTAGTGGTCATTTGCCCTGTGCTCTTTCTGTCCACTGCAAACATTTTAGATATTAAGATCTGGGGGCCGGATGATGGCTCAGCGGTTAAGGCACTTGTAACTACAGGGGTTCGATTCCCCAGTGCCCACGTGAAGCCCGATGCACAAAGTGGCGCATGCATAGGGAGTCGGTTTGCAGTGGTTGGAGGCCCTAGCGCGCCCATTTTCTCTCACTCTCTGCTTGCAAATAAATAAGTAAAAATATTAAAAAAAAAAGATCTTCTGGGCAAGACAGCAGGACCCGGCGCACATAGGCACGTCCTCTGCACTTGAGCGACACCCTTCAGCTCTCGGAAATGGAAGTCGTTCTTCAGGTCACGAAGTCACCTACCAGTGACAAACGGCCCATCACTAAGTCTATTTTACCAGGCTCGCAGTGGGTCTAAATAGAGCCTGACTGGGCACAGCGAAGACCACCACCACCTTCAGGCCTTCCACCCAGACACCAGAAGCCCAAGAGAACGCAGAGCACAGCCTGCCGCGCATGCGCGCCTGGCGCAGCCTGTCCGAGCGGCCCGTCTGTGACGTCACCGCAGCCGGGCTCTGACGGCAGCCTGCGGACGTTTTTCAAAATGGGAGCGCGCGTTTGGCGCCCTGGCCCCGGGAAGGGTTGGAGGGGCCTTTCGGTGGCGTCGGCGTCGTCGCCGGGAGCGGCGGCCTAGACAGGACACCCTGATGGGCGCCCAGACCGACCGGCTGCTTGGAGCGCTGCCTCGAAAGGACTGCGCGAGGAGGGCGAATCCCGGGCGCTGCGGCCAGGGCCTGGGAACATGGCGACGTGCATCGGGGAGAAGATCGAGGTGAGCTGGCTGCGGGGGCGAGACTCGTGGCGCTACGGTGAGGCAGCACCGGGGCTAGAAGGTCGGTCCCGGCGCGGCGCGTCCGGGCTGCTGGGGGCGGAGCGGCCCGCCCCTCGGAGACCGTGGCGGCCCCGGGCGGCCCGGCCCCCGACTTCCGTTGGGCCTCCCGCCGCCGCTGCGGCTCTGCCGCGGCCCGGCCGCCCCCTGACTGCTCCGCGGGCCGACGGTTAGCTACGGCGGGAGCGGCGGCGGGAGGCCGAGCTGTCACTCCCGGGGAAGGACTGAACCCAGGCTGCACGACATTATTCGGGTGCAGCATCACCTGCAGCCTGGTCACGAAGCCCTCCCTGCGAGCCCTGCACAGTACCGATATGCCCTCGACCCCAAACACTTGCTATATTGAGGTGCAATACCTGTTGAGATTCTGTCACACCCCCCCCACCTCTGTGGTATTTTCCAGAACCTACCCCATTCTTTTCCTTTCCAGTCCCGTGAGTCATCACATATAATCTTTACTTTTTAAGGATTTTAAGGTTGGCAGTCTTCTTGGGAAAGGATCTTTCGCTGGTGTCTACAGAGCTGAATCCATTCACACTGGGTTGGAAGTTGCAATCAAAATGGTAAGAATATTAGTCAACGTCTCTCCTTTGCAAATAATTACAGAGGTATACTTTCTAACATATCACAAACTCCTTATCTAGTAGCTGTATTTTTAATTATGAGTATGGTCTATAAAGAATACATTGAATAGCCAAAAGACAGTACTCAGTAACTGAGGAAACCACTGGCCTTGATTAAGTAAGGATTTTATCTTCATTAATGTTCATTTCAGTGGACATGTTATATGTGGTAATATGAATACTTAGAATACTAGGTTGAAGTTAGGATTCCCCCCCCCCCGTAATGTATGAAATTCTTTAAGAATACAAAATACTAATGTCAGGAAGTTCAGGAGTCCAAGGCCAGCCTTAGGTACTACACAGCAAATTCAGGGCCAGTTTGTGTCTATAGGACACTATCTCAAGGAGAGAGAGAAAGGAGCAAATTACTATTGATTGTTAGAATATAAGCATATGCAAACTGAGAATTATTTGCTTAACTGGCACTATAACTCAAGAGTGCCCATCCCCAGCAATGTGAATTATTTACCTAAGCCTGGTGGAACGAGAAAGGAAAATTTGTTTTAAAGCTTAGCTAAATTTGGTGTCTCCCCCCCCACGCACACAGTTGTATTATTTAAATTGAAATGCATTGGGCATACTTACTGAAAATCCACACTGCCTTGCTCCCTGGCTAGGTATGGTGGTGGGAGCGGGGTTAGATAACAGTAAGTTGACCTCAAAGATGTACACAAAAAGATTTCAGACAATTCTAAGTTAAAGGTGGGTTTTGCTGTTTTTCTAAGTTGGTTTTTAGCCTTTTCATGTTTGAAAGTTTATCATTAATTTTAAAACATTTTCTTTGGGTCTGAGGATGTAACTCAGTGATATACTATATGTACTTGTCGCTAGTATGCATAAGACCCTGGGTTAAATCCTCAGTACCATTAAAAACAAACAAACACAGACCTCTCCTCTCTTATTTATAGATAGATAAGAAAGCCATGTACAAAGCTGGAATGGTACAACGAGTCCAAAATGAGGTGAAAATACATTGCCAGTTAAAACATCCTTCTATCTTAGAGGTAAGATACCAGGTATGTAGAAGTAACTAAGGAAACTGAATTTTTATACATGATAATTTATTATATTCGTTACTTTTCAGCTTTATAACTATTTTGAAGATAACAATTATGTATATCTGGTATTAGAAATGTGTCATAATGGAGAAATGAATAGATTTCTAAAGAACAGAATGAAACCTTTCTCAGAAAGTGAAGGTAAGCATCTTTGTTTCCTCCTTCCTTTCTTTTTTTGGGGGGGCATGTAAACATGTTGCCTTTCAAGGTGTGGGTTTTTTTTTTTTTGTTGTTGTTTGTTTTGGTTTTTTTGAGGTAGGGTCTCGCTCTAGCCCAGGTTAACCTGGAATTCACTATGTAGTCTCAGGGTAGCCTTGAACTCATGGCCATCCTCCTACTACCTCTGCTTCCTAAGTGCTGGGATTAAAGGCATGTGCCACCACTCCTGGCTTCAAAGTGTGGTTTTGAAGATTGGTATTTTGTAATAAAATAATAAAACTATTTCAGTTATTACATTGAACTAGAAAAAGAAGCGAGCTGGGCGTGGTGGCGCATGCCTTTAATCCCAGCACTCGGGAGGCAGAGGTAGGAGGATCGCCATGAGTTCGAGGCCACCCTGAGACTACATAGTGAATTCCAGGTCAGCCTGAGCCAGAGTGAGACCCTATACCTCGAAAAACCAAAAAAAAAAAAAAAGAAGAAGAAAAGAAAAAGAAGTGAGACATGGTGGCTTTAGTCCCAGCATTTGGGAGGCAGAGGTAAGAGGATTGCTGTGAGTTTGAGGCCAGTCTGGGCTTGAGTCAGACCTTACCTTGAAAAATAACAAAAGAACTGGAGAGATGGCTTAATGGTTAAGGCACTTGCCTGCAAAGCCAAAGGACTGAGGTTTGATTCCTCAGGACCCACCTAAGCTGGATGCACAAGATGGCACATACATCTGGAATTTGTTTGCAGTGGCTGGATGTCCTGGCACAGCACACTCATTCTGTCCCCACTCCCCACCCTCACCCTCACCCCCATCTCTTCCTCTCTCTTAAAGAAGGGCTGGAGGGATGGCTTAGCGTTAAGGTGTTTGCCTGCAAAGCCAAAGGACCCTGGTTCAATTCCCTAGGACATACATTAGCCAGATGCACAAGGGGCCACATGTGTCTGGAGTTTGTTTGCAGTGACTAGAGGCCGTGGTGTGCCCATATTCATTATCTCTCTCTCCTTCTCCCTCTTCCTCTGTCAAATAAATAAATAAAAATAATAAAATATATTTTAAAAAAAAGAAAAGCCAGGCATGGTGGCGCATGCCTTTAATCCCAGCACTCTGGAGGCAGAGGTAGAAGGATTGCCATGAGTTCGAGGCCACCCTGAGACTGCATAGTGAATTCCAGGTTAGCCTGAGGTAGAGTGAGACTCTACCTTGAAACACCAAAAAGAAAACAAAAACAACAAAACCAAACCCTAGAAAAAGAGATTCTCTCCCCAAAGCTGCTATTTCTCTTATACAAGTATTACAAAAGAAATCTATTAGCCTTTGTCTGTCCCCTAAGACACATTTTTAATTTATCATTGATAACATTTTATTGTATATCCTTTCAAATCAAAAAGGCTAGCTGGGCACGGTGGCGCACACCTTTAATCCCAGCACTCGGAAGGCAGAGGTAGAAGGATTGTCTTCAGTTCAAGGCCACCCTGAGACTACATAGTGAATTCCAGGTTAACCTGACCTAGAGTGAAACCCTACCATGGAAAACCAAAAAAAAAAAAAAAATGTTTTTAGGTCACTCATTGTCTGACTAAATTTTCTTAAGTACAAATAAACAGTGGGAACAGTAATTTTATAAGATGTATAGGTTACTCTGCTGCAGCCCTTTTTCTCCGGACTCAATAAATTATAGATAACCTTTTTTTTTTCTTTCCGGTAGTCCAAGGTAGCGTCTCACTACCTCAGACTGACCTGGAATTCACTATGTAGTCTCAGGGTGGCCTTGAACTGATAGCAGTCCTCCTACCTGTGTCTCCCGAGTGCTGGAATTAAAAGCATGTGCCACCATGCCTGGCTCCAAATATCTGTTTTTGATTGTTTTATTTTAGATCTTTTTCCCCCCTTTTTTAGAGAGGGCATCTGAGGTTGTTTTTCCTCTGGCCTCTGCACACAAGTGTGCATCTGTATACACTGCATCTAATACACTGCACCACACTTGACACACATGGATGTACCCCTCCCCCCAAAAAGTAAAAGATCTAAAGTACAAGCTAATACTTTAATACACTGGCATGTTACCTAGGTTTTATCATGTATTCTAAATGCTGAATCTTCCAGATTTTCTTTAAGGTTCCTGTTTTGCCTCCTTGCAGCTCGACACTTCATGCACCAGATTATCACAGGAATGTTATATCTTCATTCTCATGGTATATTACACCGGGATCTCACGCTTTCCAACCTCTTACTTACTCGTAATATGAACATAAAGATAGCTGACTTTGGACTAGCAACTCAATTGAAAATGCCGCATGAGAAGCACTATACGCTGTGTGGAACTCCTAATTACATTTCGCCAGAAATTGCAACTCGAAGTGCACATGGACTTGAATCTGATATTTGGTCATTGGGTTGTATGTTTTACACATTACTTATTGGAAGACCACCTTTTGACACAGATACAGTCAAGAACACCTTGAATAAGGTAGTGTTGGCAGATTATGAAATGCCAGCTTTTTTGTCAAGAGAAGCTCAGGACCTTATTCATCAGTTACTTCGTAGAAATCCAGCAGATCGTTTAAGTTTGTCTTCAGTGTTAGACCATCCTTTTATGTCCCGAAATTATTCAGCAAAAAGTAAAGATCTAGGAACTGTGGAAGACTCGATTGATAGTGGACATGCTACAATTTCTACTGCAGTTACAGCTTCTTCCAGTACCAGTATGGGTGGTAGTCTGTTTGACAGACGGAGACTTTTAACTGGACAACCACTCCCAAATAAAATTACTGTATTTCCAAAAAATAAAAGTTCAAGTGACTTTTC
The DNA here is from genome assembly GCF_020740685.1 of Jaculus jaculus. Classification (NCBI taxonomy): domain Eukaryota; kingdom Metazoa; phylum Chordata; class Mammalia; order Rodentia; family Dipodidae; genus Jaculus; species Jaculus jaculus. The sequence goes on from NC_059113.1 coordinate 74,704,712, forward strand.
TTTAGGAGATGGATGCAGTTTTTATACTCAGTGGGGAAATCAAGAGCACAAAACTAGTAATAGTGGAAGAGGAAGAGTAATTGTAGATGCAGGGGAAAGGCCACATTCTCGGTACCTTCGCAGAGCTCATTCCTCCGAAAGGTCTAGCACTTCTAGTCCGTCTCAAGCAAAAACATGCACAGTGGAACGGTGTCACTCTGTGGAAATGCTTTCAAAGCCCAGAAGATCACTGGATGAAAAAGAAGGGCAGTGCTCAGCCACAAACAGCAATGTCAGTGTTTTTCCCTTCTTTAAAGACAAGGCATCCAGTAGTTCTGGATCTTTTGAAAGACCTGATAATGATCAAGCAGTGTAAGGATAATTCTATCAAAAGCATTTTGTTTTCTCATAATAAGCTGCATCTAAACAACATGAATGCTGTGTGTGTCACACACACGTCGTATGTTTGTATTGTTGTGTGCTCTATGTGCATGGACCTGTGGAGACCAGGGGGAGATGTCAGGTGTCCTCTATTCTCCCACTGTATTTCTGTCAGCTGATCTCACTGAGCCTGGAGCTGCCATTTTTCTGGCTGACCAGGGAGCCCCAGCAAGCCGCCTATGTATGCCTCAGTGCTTGATTACAGACATGCACTGCCATGCCTGGCTTTTTTTGTGGGAGCTGAAGATTGAACTCCGGTCCTCATGTTTGCACTGCAAGTGCTCTTACTTGTGGGGGCACTTTTCAGTCACCATTTTCATCTTTATAGAAAGAATTCAAAGTTTAGACAGGCATGTTGGCTAAATCCTTTAATCCCAGCACTTGGGAGGCCAAAGTAGGAGGATTGCTGTGAGTGAATTCCAGATCATCCTGGGCTAGAGAGACCCTGCCTCTGAAGGAAAATAAAAAAGTCTTTATGCTGGGCATGTAGCACAGTGTTAGAATGCTTGCCTAATAGGCACACAGCCCTGGGTTCAACTTCCATCAATGCAAAATAAAAAAAAAAAAAAATAGGGATATTCACGAATGTATTTTAAACAATTGTTTTTGTTTTTTTGAGGTAGGGTCTCACTCTGGCCCAGAGGCTGACCTGGAATTAACTACGTAGTCTCAGGGTGGCCTCAAACTCATGGCAATCCTCCTCTGCCTCCCGAATGCTAGGATTAAAGGTGTGTGCCACCACACCCAGCTTTATATTTTAAATAATTTTTAAGTGACTTTTTATTTATTTGAAAGTAACAGAGAGAAAGGGGCAGATACAGAGAAGGAGAAAGTGTGTGCCAGGACCTCCAGCCAATGCAAATGAACTGCAGACGCAAGTGCCACCTTGTGCATCTGGCTTACGTGGGTCGTGGGGAATCAAACCAGGGTCCTTTGGCTTTGTAGGCAAGCACCTTAACTGTTAAGCCATCTCTCCAGCCCTGAATTTTTTTTATTTTTATAGTATGTATTTAATCCTTGTTTTTTTTTAATTTTATTTGGAGCAGTCTCCAGTGCAAAGTATACATTGAACAAGTCAGACCCTAAAGTACTCTTTTTTTTAATCTTTTTTAAAGAAAAATTTATTAGCATTTTCCATGATTATAAAAAAGTATCCCATGTTCATTGCCTCCCTCCCTCCCCCCTAAAGTACTCTTAATAGCTTGTGCACAGAGGAAGAGGCTAAACCTTAGTGAGGAGTAACCATAGCCAATATGGAAATGAATTCTTTTAGTGATTGATTATGCTTTTTGTCTGATCTTTTTATGCTTGCATTGTAAGAGGACAGTAACCATATAGAATATTACCAGTGTCATATTTTTGCATGGGAGTTTTAACCTTTTTTAAAGACAGTTTAATTATGCAAATATTGTTTTCTACCCTTATCCTATAACTTTCATATACTCAAATCTCTCTTTTCTATTATTCCTATCTTAAAATTTATCTGGGGATTGGGGATGTAGTTCTCTGGTAGAACACAAATGTTTAGCATGCATGAGGCCTGGGTTTCATCCCCAGTGTCTCACCCATGTCCCTTCAAAGAGTTGCCTGATAATTTGCTTACAGGATTTTCTTCTCCCTTTAGCTCCAATCATCATTGTCTAGGAAAAACTCCTTTTCCATTTTCAGACCAGACACCTCATATAGAAATGGTACAGCAGTGGTTTGGGAATCTGCAACTGGATGGTAAGTTTCTAATAGTGTGTTTAATTTAAAAATGACATGGACACTTAGCAAAGTATTGAAATTTTCTAAGAAGTCATTGCTAGTAAATTTCAGTAAAGCTGTATTATAGTAATAAGCTATATATCATTTAGGTATTTGCCCTGTCTGTGAGTATGGTATTTGAAGAGGATACTGCTGCTCTGACTTGACACATGAAATTGTGCACAGGACTCAGTTTGCTCACCTGCAGAGCTGTTAGGTAAAAGCCAGATTTCTAACCCAGATGGTCTTGGCTCAGAGGCTTTTCCTCTAAGCCCTCTGCTCTGGCAGTCTTTTGTAAGCACCTACCATCGGTGCCCACAAGTAATCTGATGCTTGACCTTGTTTTTTAAGTAGAAGCTGGTACGGGCATTTTCATCTGCCCATGCAACCTTATTGTAATACACAGCTGCTAACACCTGAACGTTTTTAAGTAGCTGTCATCTAAGTCATTACTGAGTGTGAAGATCAAATGTTTCTCATTCATGAGCATAGTATTCACAGAAGGTGGGCAGGGAAATAGTGATGGGAAAAAGAGAGAATGAAAAGGAGCATATGGAGGGTAGGAGGGGATCATTCTCACCTTACAAAGAGAAGAGAGCAGAATGCATGCATAGCAGTTGTTTACAGAGTTTACAGAGTTGTTAATGTCATCTCAGGAGGGTTCATCTTTTTTGTTGTTGTTGTTGTTGTTTTTGTTTTTGTTCTTGGAGGTAGGGTCTCACTTTAGCTCAGGCTGACCAGGAATTTACTACATTGTCTCAGGATTGTGTTGAATTCACAGTGATCCTCCTACCTCTGCCTCCCCAGTGCTGAGATTAAAGGTGTGCGGCTCAAACTTTTATTAAAAAAAAAGAAAAAGAAAAAAAGCCAGGCATGGTGGCAGAAGCCTTTAAACCCAGCACTTGGGAGGCAGAGGTAGGAAGATCACTGTGAGTTCGAGGCAACCCTGAGAATTCCAGGTCAGCGTGGACCAGAGTGAGACCCTACCTCGAAAAACCAAAGGAAAAAAAAAGTTTGATGATTTGGACTTAATTTTATGAACTTAATGTGAATGATTCAGGTTTCTGTGTCTAACTATAAAATTGCTATGTACAAATGGGTACTTCTCTTATATGTTTTTTAAAGTGCTTTTATTTGGTAATATGCAGTTGTTTGAGATAGAGAAATAACCTTTATACAATAATAGTAGTGCTGCTTTAATTTTACAATATTTTACTTGACAAAATATCTTCCCTCATGAGTGTAGCAGAGCAGAATTTGCAGTCTTTTAAGAAACAAAAAAAAAATTGGGGCTGGAGAGATGGCATAGCGGTTAAGTGCCTGCCTGTGAAGCCTAAAGACTTCAAGGCTTGATTCCCTAGGGCCCACGTTAGCCAGATGCACAAGGGGGGCGCACACGTCTGGAGTTCATCTGCAGTGGCTGGAAGCCCTGGCGCACCCATTCTTTCTCTCTCTCTATCTGCCTCTTTCTGTCGCTCTCAAATAAATAAACAAAAGTAATTTTAAGAAAAAAATTGATTGTGATGGAAAGTTTTATAGAGTTTAATATTGGAAACTTACAGAGTTCTATATAATGTAATCATAATGACCTTTCAGAAATGCCTTTAATTCCCAGTACTCAGGAGATTGAGGTGGGTGGATCAAGAGATCGAGGCCAGCATAGGCTATATAAGTGAGACTCTGTCTCGTAAGGTAATTAAAATTTACTTTTATAGAGTTTTATGTAATACAATTACATAAGAGCCTTTAATAAAAATATGATTGGAGCTGGGAGTGATGGCACATGCCTTTAATCACAGCACTCGGGAGACAGAGGTAGGAGGATTGCAGTGAGTTCAAGACCACCCTGAGACTCCATAGAGAATTCCAGGTCAGCCTAGGCTAGAGGGAGACCCTACCTCGAAAAACCAAAAATTTTATTTCATATATAGATAGATAGATAGATAGATAGATAGATAGATACACACACACACGTGTGTGTGTGTGTGTGTGTGTATTTGGGCTGAAGAGATGGCTTAGCAGTTAAGGCACTTGCCTACAAAGCCAAAGGATCTCAGTTCAATTCCCCAGGACCCACATAAGCCATATGCACAAGGTGGTACATGCATCTGGAGTTTGCAGTGGCTGAAAGCTCTAGTGTGCCCATTCTTTCTCTCTCTCTGTCTTAAATAAATAAAATACGTTTTGAAAATGTGATGTTAGCCGGGTGTGGTGGCCACACCTTTAATCCTAGCACTTGGGTGGCAGAGGTAGGAGGATCACCGTGAGTTCAAGGCCACCCTGAAACTACATAGAGAATGCCAGCTCAGTCTGAGCTAAAGTGAGACCCTACCTCAAAAAACCATATATATATATATTTTTTTCTTTTAAATAAAGTTCAATGAGAACATTTAAAAATACATGGATGGTCAGTTATGGTGGCATACGCCTTTAATCCCAGCACTCCAGAGGCGGAGGTAGGAGAATCACTGTGAGTTAGAGGTCAGCCATGAACTACATCGTGAATTCTTGGTCAGCCTGGAGTAGAGTGAGACCCAACCTCAAAAATTTTTTTCTGTTTTTTATATATATATATGGATTTTGTAACTTTTGTATATTTTTTAAAAAGCACTGCTAACATGAGCATTATGTCTCTATATCTATAGTAAACAACTTCTTTCAATGTTTTTTATAGCTCATTTCAGAGAAACTGCTGAGCACAACATGTTTGGTTCAAACCATGATGTCCAAGCCCCCCCAGATTTGCAGGGCACACCAAGAAAAGCATGGAATGATACAAGAGCCAGCAAGCACTGTGACGCTCCTGATGATGCACACACTGTACAGCAGCTGGGTCCCATGCAGTACATGACAGGACTTCACAGTCAACCTGAAATCATTCACCAAGAACCTGGTTTTGGTTTAGATCCTGTCTCTGAACAAAACAAAAGGAGTGTGGAGTCATCAGTGGGTTATCAAAAACATACCTTACGAAGCATTATGTCTCCTTTGACTGCTCACAGACTAAAACCAATCAGACAGAAAACCAGAAAGGCTGTGGTATGTCTATTATTTCTAGGTTGCTGTTTGATATATATTTTACTGAGAATAGTATTTTTAGTTTCCTGTGTTGTGCCTGGGCTTGGGTATTATCTACATTTTAAACTCATTCAAAGAGAAAAAAGATTGAGCATTCATGGAAAAGTAGTACTGTATTACTTTTTTTTTTAGACAGAGTTTCAGATTTGTAGCCCTGGCAGTCTTGGATTAGTGGTCCCTCAGCCTCTGGAATGCTGAGGCTACAACTGTGTAGTGCCATGCTCTACTACTCCTTCCAGCTTTTTTTCCCCCCTTTAAGCTTTTTTTTTTGTAATTGTTTTTTAAAAGAGAGACTGAGATGGGGAGAATGGAGTTTCAAAGGGAAAAGTGGTGGGGGGAGAGGGAGGGTATTACCATGGGGTATTTTTTTTATAATCATGGAAGTTTTTAATTTAAAAAAATTTGAAAAGAAAAAAAATTTTATTTATTTATTTGGGAGAGTAAGACACAGAAATAGGGAGGTAGAGCGAGAGAGAGAATGGGTGTGCCAGGGCCTCCAGCTACTGCAAACTAACTCCAGATGCATGCGCCCCCTTATGCATCTGACTTACGTGGGTCCTGGGGAGATGAACCTGGGTCCTTTGGCTTTGCAGGCAAACACCTTAACTGCTAAGCCATCTCTCCAGCCCCTCCTCTCCCCTCCAGCTTTTTAAGAATGATGAAGGGCTAGAATATAGCTTAGGTTTTTTTTTAAATAACTGGAATTAGAAAAGAAATATGCACAATTATATTTAGACTTTATAAAAAAATTCTGTGATGTGGGAGTAGTTTATTCTTTTTTAATTCCATCTTTAACTTGTTTATTCTTTGCCACTTCACTCAGTCTTGCCTTTGTGTGGTTTGCTATTGTCTTCAGAGTCCTTAGTCTCCACCCTACCTTCTGCTTTCTTTCTGCTCATTGGTTATAATTTCACATTTCATTATTCATTTTTGCCTTTGTACCATCTGGCTCACAGTTGTTCTCAAATATACTTCTGGTCTGTATTGTTGAGGTGAAGCAGCAATTGATTTTTTATTCCGGCTATGGTTAGGTGTCTCTCCGTTTTATGTACTAGAGATATTCTAGTAAGCAGTGGGCTCATTGGGTTTTTATTTTCTAGGTGAGCATCCTTGATTCAGAGGAAGTGTGTGTGGAGCTTCTCAAAGAGCATATGTCTGAATATGTGAAAGAAGTTCTTCAAATATCCAGCGATGGGAATATGGTAAATATGTTATCTTGCAACTCAAATCATCACTTAAACATTTGTCATTCAAATTTATCTTTCAGTATATGTTAATCTCATAGTATCTCTGGAATTCAAGAACTAAAATAGCATACTAAGTATATAAAGTATGATAATGTGATTTTAAAATTAGCATAAGGCTAGGGATATAATGTGGTGATATAAATGAGGCTATGGGTTCAATCCTTATGTACCACAAAAGATAAATGAAAATGACAACAACTAGTAGCAAAAGATTTGGTTTAAAGCCAGGCATGGTGGTGTACACCTTTAATCCCAGTACTTGGAAGGCAGAGGTAGGTGGATTACCATGAGTTCGAGGCCACCCTGAGAGTACATAGTGAACTCCAGGTCAGCCTGGGCTAGAGTGAGACCCTACCTCAAAAAATTAATAAAAAAAAATTTGGTTTAAGCTATCTAAAACTTTATTTTTATTTATTTATTTGAGAGAGATAGAGAAAGAGGCAGAGAGGATAGAAAATGGACATGCCAGGGGCTTCTAGCCACTGCAAATGAACCCTGGGTGCATGCCACCTTGTGCATCTGGCTTATTTGGGTCTTTGGGAATTGAACCTGGGTCCTTTGGCTTTGTAGGAAAACACCTTAACTGCTAAGTGATCTCTCCAGTCCTAATCTATTTTAAAAACATTTCCTTTAGGAGTATTTCAAATATTTTCCTAAAATTATTGTTTAATATTGAACCCTTTGTGTGCTATTAATTTTTTTTTTTTTCCTTGAAGTAGGTTTTCACTCTAACCCAAAATGACATAGCACTTATTCTGCAGTCCCAGGCTGGCCTCAAACTCATAGCAATCCTCCTACATCTATCTCCTAGTACTGGGATTACAGGCGTGCACCACCGTGCCCAGCTGTATACTTCTAAATTTTTATTTATTTTTTTTATTTGAGAGGGAAAGAATGGGCATGCTAGGGCCTTCAGCTGCTGCAAACAAACTCCATAACGCATGCACTACCTTGTGCATCTTGCTTACGTGGGTCCTGCCTGGGGAGTCAAACCTGGGTCCTTTGGCTTTGCATGCAAGCACCTTAACTGCTAAGCCATGTCTCTAGCCCTATATGCTTTCTATAACAAAGTATGGCGTACAATTAGAAATATTGATTTTTCTGGACATGGTGGTGCATGCCTTTAATCCCAGCATTTGGGATGAGGTAGGAGGATTGCCATGAGGTCAACCTGAGCTAGAATGAGACCCTACCACAAAAAAAAAAAAAAAAAATTGGATTTTAGGGGAGATGGCTCAGTAGTTAAAAGAAATGTTGATTTTTTAAAAAAAAGATTTCTTATATGTACATATGTTGAGCACATTGAAATTTTTTTTGTCAGGTTACTGTTTATTATCCAAATGATGGAAGAGGTTTTCCTCTTGCTGATAAACCACCCTCTCCTACTGACAACATCAGTAGGTATAGCTTTGACAGTTTACCAGGTATGTAAGTATACCAGAAAATAAATGTTGATAATCTATGTCCCCATAAATTCTGTATATATAAATACATATTGTAAATATCTTTGCTTCAATTAGGTTGCAGGTCTTGTTTATTTATCTACTTTGTATCTGGTAGGATTTGGTATATCATCAGTTCAATGTTTATTTTTTCATATTTTGTGTTAAAATGGAGCTTTATTCTATTTCAGTAAAAACTGACTTGACTGTTAGTAACATATCACATATACAACCTGGGCATTTGTTTAGTTACTAATGTAGCTAGACCTATTAACAGTTTCGGCATTGAAGCATTTACATTTTTGACATTTAAAATCATTTCAGTACTTTGTAAATGATCATTTATTAATTGTGGCTAATGGAATTTGACCCCTGGTTCCTCTTCTGGTTATTATGGATTAGACAAATAAGTACTGAATATGAATAATACAACTTCACTGAAGGGACTTGTAAAGAAAAACCCTGTCTAACCCTATCAGAAACTAAACATAGATACCACTGTTACATTAAACCAACACTTTCTTCCTTAATATTAAGTTTTTTTTTTTCCCCTTGTAGAAAAATACTGGCGAAAATATCAATATGCTTCCAGATTTATACAGCTTGTAAGATCTAAATCTCCCAAAATCACTTATTTTACAAGATACGCTAAATGTGTTTTGATGGAGAATTCTCCTGATGCTGACTTTGAGGTTTGGTTTTATGATGGTAAGTATACTTACTATGTGTCAGAGCATATTTCATGAAATAGCAGTAACTCCTTTCCCACTAGAAACTAAGTGAGCATGCCCCAGATTATGACTTATAAATGTGGCCAAAAGAAAGGTTTAAAAATCTCATTTTCTAGATAAAGATGAGTTGTTAATTGCCAGTTTCTCTTGGGGAATCTGAATACACACATATAATTATAGTTGTCCTTCAACTTTATTTTTTTGTTTTATTTATTTATTTTTAATACTTTACTTTTATTTATTTATTTATTTGACGGAGAAAGAAGGAGAGAAAAAGAGAATGGGTGTGCCAGGGCTCCCAGCCACTGCAACAAACTCCAGATGCATGTGCCCCCTTGTACATCTGACTAATGTACCCTGGAATTGAACCAGGATCCTTTGGCTTTGCAGGCAAACGCCTTAATAGCTAAGCCATCCCGCCAGCCCTGTTTTGTTTTATTTATTCATTGGAAGGAGGGAGGGAGCGAGAATGGGCGCTCTAGGGCCTCTAGCCACTGCAAACAAACTCCAAATGCATGCACCACTTTGTGCACCTGGATTACATGGGACTTAAAGAATCAAACCTGGATCCATAGGTTTAGGCTTTGCAGGCAAATGCCTTAACTGTTAAGCCATCTTTCTATCCTTTAACCATGCTGTTTTTTTTGTTTGTTTGTTTGTTTTTTGTTTTTTTTTTTAAGGTAGGGTCTCTCTCTAGCCAGGCTGACCTGGAATTCACTATGTAGTCTTGAACTCACGGCACTCCTCCTACCTCTGCTTCCTGAGTGCTGGGATTAAAGGCATGCGCCACCATGCCCAGCTTAACTGTGCTTTAAAAAAAAATCATTATTATTTATGAGAAGAGCTGGGCATGGTGGCGCATGCCTTTAATCCCAGCACTTGGGAGGCAGAGGTAGGAGGATCACTGAGTTTGAAGCCACCCTGAGACTACATAGTGAATTCCAGGTCAGCCTGAGCTACAGTGAGACCCTATTCTTTTTTTTCGAAAAGAGAAAAAAAAAATATTTCTATGAGAGAATAAGAGGCAGACAGACGGGCATACCAGGGACGCCTGCCACTGTAAATGAACTCCAGATGTATGTGCCACTTTGTGCATCTTGCTTTACATGGGTACACTGAACCTGGGTCATCAGACTTTGCAAGCAAGTGCCTTTAACCACACTGGGAAATCTCTCCAACCCCTCAATTGTGCTCTTTTTTTTTTTTTTTTTTTTTTTTAATTAATGAGAACAGTGACTTAAAGTGCTATAAAAGTGGCAGGTACAGAGCAGACAAATGCTAAAACTAAAAATGGTGGAGTATGCCTTTAATCCTAGCACTCGGGAGGCTGAGGTAGGATCACTGTGAGTTTGAGGCCAACTTGAAGCTACATAGTGAATTCCAGGTCAGCCTGGGCTAGAGTGAGACCCTACCTTGAAACCTCCCCCACCCCCCAACAAATAAAATGATGGCCTGTATTGAATGCTTTGAGAGCCTTATTTTACTAATGGTCAATGAATGACTATAAATGACACTTTGTTATGATAATGATTATCTAGGAATGCTGAACTGATAGAAAAATAGTTTTCTTTAGAGTGATGGAAGAGGATTATGGTCAAGGTACACTGTATATATGTATGTTCTTGTCCATAGATTTTTAAAAAAATAGTTTTCTGCTTATTCGTAGGAGTAAAAATACACAAAACAGAAGATTTAATTCATGTGATTGAAAAGACTGGAAAATCTTACACTTTAAAAAATGAACCAGAGGTTACCAGCTTGAAAGAGGAAATGAAATTCTATATGGACCATGCAAATGAGGTACAAACCTACATAAAAGTTTTCATACCAGTTAATAATGATCACAAATGGCCAAGGTGAAATGTTGACAACAAGCATTCTTCTTTTGCAATAGGGTCATCGTATTTGTTTAGCACTGGAATCTATAATCTCAGAAGAGGAAAAAAGAAGTAGGAGTGCTTCCTTTTTCCCAATGATTGTAGGGAGGTAAATACTTAAAACTTTTATGGCTAAAATATGTAACATGTTAAAAAGCAGTTTGGTGCTTACATTATAAATATTAGAGTCTGAGCATAGTGACACACCCCTGTAATCACAGCACCCTAGAGATGGAAACAGAATCAGTAGTTCATGGACATCCTGGGCTACATAGCTAGTGTGGGGCCAACCTGAGCTATAGGGTACCCTGTCTCAAAACACCTAAATAATAAAATGTTATTAAAAGCTTTAAGGACATGTATCTGGATGTTTCTCTCCTTCAGAAAACCTGGTCATGCTGGTTCGCCTAAAGCTCAATCACTTCTGCCTTCTTTGGATCCTGGCTGTTCCAGGACAGAGGGTCCATCTTCACATAAGGTCATCACAGATAGCGCCACTGTTCCAACACAGGCATCAGCACCTAATCCTTCTGTAAGTAAATATATGTCACTTCTATTCTTTAGACCCTTCCATGGTGGCCTAACCCTTTATATAAAATTAAAATGTGGGTTGGGGCAACAGCTCAGAAAGTAGAACCACTTGCCACAAGCTCGAGGGCCTGAGAATACCCAAGACCATCACAGTTTATTTCCCAGGACCCACGGAAACAGCTGGGCGTGGCCGTGCACACCAGTAACTCCAGTCCTCTGGGAATTGCTGGGGCTTCCTTGTTCAGAGAGAAACTCTATTTCAAGAACTCATTCAGATGAGCAATGGAGGGGGGATACCTAGTGTCCCTCTGTGGCCTCTGCGTGCACAGTGGCATATACATTTACCATGCATCACACACGCACAAGACAAAGTAGAATGTGGGTTTATGGGAATACAACTTATTGGTAAAACACCTGCTTAACATGTGCAAGTTCCTAGGATGGCTCCCCAGCACCACAGAACAAAACAGAAGTGTGGCTATTGTGGTAGCTGTGGCTTTTATGCACCTACTTGTTTCCAGCCTCAACCTGAGCTACTTCATCCCTTGCAGACTTCTTGAGCCTCCAAGTCAAAGGATCCTTCACACGCTATCCACTTAACCTATGAATACCTATAAATAGGGATGAAGTTTTGCTAGTAAAATATCATTGTCTATCAGTGATAGGGTTGTGGTTATATACATATACTATCATGTTAGTGAAGATTATAAAAATGTGGAAGACTGTAGTGTTTAAGAAATTGGGGTGTAGGCTGGGGAGATGGCTCTTTTAATGAAGTATTTGTCTCACAAGTATGAGGACAGTTCTATCCCCAGTATCCACATAAAATAGCTGTACATGGTGGCTCATGCTTATAATCCCAGCCCTGGGGAGTCAGAAACAGCAGATCCCTGGGGCTCTCTGGCCAGCCCATCTAGCCTGCTTGATAAGCTGTAGACCTAAGAAAGAGACCTTGTTTCAAAAAAGTTGGATGTAAGCCAGGCTTGGCTCATGCCTATAATCATAGCACTCCTGAGGCTGAGGTAGGAGTGCTGTGAATTCAAGGCCAACCTGAGCTACAGATGACCCTGTTTGTCTCTCTCTCTCACATACATACACACACACACACAAAATGGTGGACATGCGTAAGGAATGACACGAGGTGGTTTCCACACACTTACATGCACACATACATTAAATTAGGTTCTGTGTGTGTGCTCACATATATAATACACTCTGGTTTATAGTAATTAGTATCTTCAAGTGAAAAAAAAAAACTAAAAATGAAAACCAGCTAATATGTGGTTTTTCCTTTTGTGTATGTTCAGTATTGTGGTTGTTAATTTAGAGTTTTTATTTTTAGAAAAAATATTTTAAGCTAATATAAATCCAATAGTATACATTTATTGAAGTGAACTTACATAAAAATGCTAAGGAGTACTTTTCTGTCCTTTATTTTTTGCAGGTCATTACAACTGATGGGCCTGGCCATACAGCTTCAGGAACAAGTGTATATTCTGGTCTAAAAGATTGTCTTCCTAAATCAGCACAACTTTTAAAATCTGTTTTTGTGAAAAATGTTGGTTGGGCTACACAGGTGAGAAAATTCTGGGAAAGTGAATTTTCTCAGCACTGAATAGGTAGTGACTGAGAAATATAAATTATTTGAATAATTTTTCTTATCAGTAAATGTATATATATATATATATATATATATATATATATATTTAAAATTAGATATACATAAAATAAAAATTATTTACTTGAGAGAAAGAAGTGTAGAGAGAGAATGGGTGCACCAGGGCTGCCAGCCACTGCAAACAGATTCCAGAGGCATGTACCACCTTGTGCATCTAGCTTATATGAGTCCTGGGGAATTGAACATGGGTCCTTTGGCTTTGCAGGCAAGTGCCTTAACTGCTAAGCCATCTCTCTAGCCCTAAATTCTTATATATTTTTACATTGTTTATAATACCACAAGTTTGGGCTTTTTTTTTGCTTATTTTTATTTATTTATTTGAGAGAGAGAGAGGCACAGAGAAAGAGAATGGGTATATCAGGGCCTTCAGCCACTGCAAACTAACTCCAGATGCATGCTCCACCTTGTGCACCTGGCTTATGTGGGTACTGGGGAATCTAGCCTCGAACCGGGGTCCTTAGGTTTACAGGCAAGTGCTTAACTGCTAAGCCATCTCTTCAGCCCTGGGCATTTCTTTTTTTGTAATATTTATTTATTTATTTGAGAGAGAGAAAAACAAGAGGCAGACAGAGAAAGGGCATGCCGAGGGCCTTCAGCCACTGCAAATGAATTCCAGACGCTTGGACCACCCTGTGCATCTGGCTTTATGAGGAGACTGGGGAGTCAAACCTGAGTCCTTTGGCTCTTTCCAGTCCAAGTTTAGGCATTTCTAATTTGCATACAGTAGAAATTTTCAGATTTGTTGTTAACAGGTTGCCTGCTAAAGTCTGCATTGCATGTCAGTGGCTAATTATGCAAAGTGGAGATTGATGCCCAAGGCACTTAAATTTATGGGTGCTTTATGGGGATCTATTTCCATTTATCAAGTACCCTTTTTCATTTGTTTTATTTTTTCTAGGTAGGGTCTTGCTCTAGCCCAGGCTGACCAGGAGTTCACTGTGGAGTCTCAGGCTGGCCTTGAGCTGGATCTTCCTACCTGTCTCCCAAATGTTGGAATTTAAGGCATGTGCTACCATGCAGGGCTCAAGTACCTTTTGTGCAGTTTCTTATTTCTCATGTACATTGTCTAGCTTGTTCTCTAAAATAACCTGATGTAGCTTTTTTCAAAAAAAAAAAAAAATTATTTGCAAGGAGAGAGATACCCAGGGAGAGAGTATGGGCGTGCCAGGCTTCGAGCCACTTGCAAACCATGGGTACTGGGGAAATTGAAGTCAGGTCATTAAGTTTTGCAGGTAAGTGCCTTAACTATTGAGCCATCTCTTCAGCCCCTAATGTAGTTTTTTGTTTGCTTCCTTGCTTGTTTGTTTTAATTTATATGAAGCCATCTCTCCAGCCTGTATTTTCTTAAAGAAAGTAAAATCAGTTCATGATAGTAGGTTGATCTGCACATACCTACAGCATGAGTCAATTAATGAAGTCTAGAGGTAAACATACATCGATTTTTAGTCCAGGGTCTGAGGTCCCTCCCCCATCACATGCTTTCCTTCCTCCTTGAAGTCATACACTGTAAATATTAATAGCTAAAAGAAGTGATGTCAGTAGCTAAGACATAACATTCTCAGGCAGGGGAGAAATGATTGTGGCATAAGGACAAAGAAAAGTTTTTATCATTAAGAAATACTATGTGGCTGGGTGTGGTGGTGCACGCCTTTAATCCCAGCACTTGGGAGGCAGAGGTAGGAGGATCGCTGTGAGTTTGAGGCCACCCTGAGACTACAAATGAATAACAGGTCAACCTAAGCTAGAGTGGGACCCTACCTTGAAAAAAACAAAAAAAAAAGAAAAAAGAAAAAGAAATATTATGTGCGCTAGGGAGATTGTTCCATGGTTAAAGGTGCTTGCTTATAAAGCCTTCTGGGCCAGGTTTCATTTCCCCAGTACCCACATAAAGCCAGATGCACAAAGTGGTGTATGCAACTACAGTTTGTTTGTTTGTAGTGGCAGGAGGCCCTGCCGTACCCATAAACTCTCACTTCTCTTTGCTCATAAGTAATTTTTTTTAAGAAGAAATAACTATGTGAAGGGGAAAAAAAATTTTTTTTTTTACATCTGCCTAGATAACCTGTTGGAAATTAGTGGGAAACAGAATTCATTTAGAATGTTAACAGTAGCTACTATAGCAATGGTCTGGAATATTGTCAGGGGTGAGACCATTACAGGCTTAAATTCTAGTTATTTGGACACAGCTGTTTTAAAACTGTAGCAGACTGGTACTGGTGGCACATGCCTAGAATCCCTGCAATTGGGAGGCAGGAGCAAGAGTGAGCTTCAGGATGGATGGATGGAGAGACAGATAACATAGAACTATATACAACACTTGTTAAATATAAATTCCTTTTAAAAACTGCAAATCCTCTACTGTGTAGTTATCGTATATATTTACTACTTTTCTAGTTAACTAGTGGAGCCGTGTGGGTTCAGTTTAATGATGGTTCACAGTTGGTTGTACAAGCAGGAGTATCTTCTATCAGTTATATATCACCAAATGGTCAAACAACAAGGTAAGTTCTCAAAAATATTGGTTGAAATTCAATTACTTGTTATAATTTTCCTTTCTATGTTGAAATAAATAATTTAATAAAATGTTCTGGCAGCCATATTCTTGGAAATGTTCATTATTCTTAACAGTTCATAGCTTTTTAATGCATATTTTATGAATATCTGAATGAAAACGGCAGTTGCCATGAATAATCCACCCATAATCCACTCAAGTAGTAAGATTTCTTATAGCCTTATTAATCCAGGGCCTAACTAGGTTGGCCCTAGTCAGAATGACTTCTAATTTAAAATATTACAAACTGTTTACTTGAAAGAACTAAGATGTGATGGTTCATGCCTGTAATCCTAGCACCCAGGAGGCAGAGGATCACAGCAAATTCCATAGACAGCCTGGTTTATATAGAGCAAGTTCCAGGTGACACAGGAAGACCCTATATCATCTTCCTTTTGCCCCCCCCCCCAAGACAACAACATAGCAATAAGAATTGTTTTATTTATTTTTTAGTTTGAGAGAGAGAATTGGCACACATGGCCTCAGCCACTGCTATTGAACTCCAGATACTTGTGCCACCTAGTGGGCATGTATGACCTTGTGCTTGCTTCACCTTTGTGCATCTAGCTAATATGGGATCTGGAGAGTAGAACATGGGTCCTTAGCCTTCACAGGCAAGTGTCTTAACCGCTAAACCATCTCTCCAGCCCCTTATATTTATTTTTGAGAGGTAACTTGCTGCTGGACATGTTGTAATTGCAGCACTTGGGAAATAGAGGTAGGAATTCAAGAAGTTCAAGGTCATCCTTGGATACATAGCCACTTTGAAGCCAGCCTGGGCTACATGAGACCCTATTTTTAAAAATTGATTATTTTTCCCAAATGAAAGATTATATTTGTTTCCAGTGTTTGAAAGGCTGTTTTGAAAGTACACATTTAGGACTCCATACACAGATTCTGCCTGTGAGGATTCAAGGATTGCAGATCAGAAATAGTTGAAAATTACATCTGTACGGAATAGGTACAGTGCAGTGTTACTATTGTCACAGATTTCCATTGTATTGGTATTATAAATAGTCTAAAGACTTAACATAGATGGGAGAGTATATATGGGCTACATACAAATGTTATACCATTTTGTACAAGAGATGTACATCATCAGATTTTATATCATGGGGAGTTCTGGAACCAATCCCCTGAGGATAGCAAGGGCCAACTGTATGTTCATTCTTTACGAATGTGCTTCAGGTGTCAGGCATCAGGAGAGAATAAGGGATGTGGCAATAGTAAGAGTAAGCAGTAATTTTATTTCCACACTCAGACCATAACATTAAACAGCAGGGGGCTGTCACCTCCAGTGTAGATCTGTGCTCTTCATGAGAAGTCTACTGCAGAGGAAGTAGTTCAGGCATAGAATTCCTGCAGAGCTAGCTAGCTATGCTTGTTTGTTAAATGAGTATGTGCACAGTAATCACATGGAGAGCTACTCTAACTGTGAGAGTCTTTGTTGAAAGCACTGGCAGGTTCAGGAAGCAAACTGATGAACATGAGCAGAACATAGGTTCATAGGGCAAATGTCCAAGTTTTATTTGTTCTGGTTTTTGGAATTGCTAACATTTAATGACAGTGTATTCATAGTGGGTTAAGCTTAGAGGCTTCTTTAGAAGCAGCGTGGCCAATTTAGTGAGGATCCAGATTTGCAAATTGTTGTGCAAGTTATGAAACTCACTTTGAGTTTTTTGACCAAATTTCCTCCTTGCTACTTAAATTTTAATAAATTGTTATATTTTTATTTCACTTTTTTGATCCAAGACTTTATTATAATAGAGATGGAAAAGGGAAAAAGAGAAAGTGATGAGCATGAGAAGAGAATGGGGGGCACACACCAGGTAGGGGGGAATGGGAGATGCACACACCTGGAGAAGGGGGGCTGAAAGGGCTTATTTTTTAAACAAAACAAACTGGGATTTGCTTCACTTGATTTAGCTTTCTAATCAATATAGTATTATTTATGAGGTATCTCTTATCAGTGAAGACTTACTGAAAGATGTGTTCTTTCTCTTAAGAACTGAGTAATGAAGTTATGTTTTAATATTCCTTTCTTCTGCTTCATCTAGGTATGGAGAAAATGAAAAATTACCAGACTACATCAAACAGAAATTACAGTGTCTGTCTTCTATCCTTTTGATGTTCTCTAGCTCAAGTCCTAGCCTTCTTTGATTAATATTGTTTTGGTATATCTACCTTTAATAAATAATGTTTGGTTGGCTTTCAAGTAAAGTGATTTTTTATTTAGAAAGTTTAACCTCAGAAAGCCGTTTTATTAAACAGAACTTTGTACCATACATATAAGCTGGGAGAACACAGAATGAAATTTTAGTTGCTCACCAAGTATTAATGGTCATGAAGTAAAAATAGGACACCAAATTGTGTTTTGAGAACATAATATTCCAAGACTTAATGTGTTCATATATTTGTACTGAACAATATTTTTAAAGCAGGAATTGTGGTGTATGGCATAGTTGTGCCTTTGTTTCTTTTCCTTCTTGTCAGGCGTGTTGAGAATCATGGATAAAACATGTTTGGGAAATCTGAATATGTAAATAATGTGTATATATATATGACTAACATGTAAACATGTACATTTGTTTTATATTTATTTTTATAGTGCCTGTGGCTGTTGAAACGTTTGTACAAATGTATTAATGTATTTTATAAAAAATAATAAATACAGTGCTAAGTTGCTTTATCTTTTGATTTACTTGATAACCCTTGTTTTGTTTGTTTGGTTTTGGTTTTGGTTTTTTTTTTTTTTTTTTGGTTTTTTGAGGTAGGGTCTCACTGTAGCCCAGGCTGACCTAAAATTCACTAAGGAGTCTCAGGGTGGCCTCGAACTCACGGCAATCCTACCTCTGCCTCCCGAGTGCTGGGATTAAAGGCGTGTGCCACCACACCCGGTTTCTGATAACCCTTGTTTTAAAATAAGTTATAGGGCTGGAGAGATGGCTTAGCAGTTAAGGCATTTGCCTGCAAATCCACAAGACCCAGGTTCAATTCTCCAGTACCCATGTAAGTCAGATACACATGGTAGTGCACGCATCTGGAGTTTGTTTGCAGTAGCTGGATACCCTAGCATCCCCATTCTGTCTCTCCCTCTCTCTTGCTGGCTCAACTCAAATAAAAATATTTTTTTTTTTTCTTTTTCGAGGTAGGGTCTCACTCTGGTCCAGGCTGACCTGGAATTAACTCTGTAGTCTCAGGGTGGCCTTGAACTCACGGCAATCCTCCTACCTCTGCCTCCCGAGTGCTGGGATTAAAGGCGTGTGCCACCACGCCCGGCTAAAATTTTTTTTTAAATAAGTTATAAACTCATGTTTAAGTTTAGCTTCCTGGGCTGGAGAGATTGCTCAGGGTTAAGGTGTTTGTTTGCAAAGCCTGACAGCCTAGGTTCAATTCCTCAGTACCCACATAAAGCCAGAGACACAAAGTAGCACATGAGTTTGGAGTTCATTTCAGTGGGAAGAAGCCCTAGCATACCCATTGTCTCTCCTCTTCCATCTCCCCTTGCAAATAAATAAATTTGCTTTCTGTTTAGAAAGAACCAATATAATTTTATAACTTAAATATTAACCATCAGTTCTCTTAAAATATCTATATAGACCAACTGAGATGGTGCATACCTTTAATCCCAGTACTCAGGAGGCCAAGATAGGAGGATCACTTTGAGTTCAAGTCCAGCCTAGAACTAGCTATACAAAGTGAGTTCTAGGTTAGCCTGGGCTACAGTGAGACTACCTGGGAAAAAAAAAGATTCATTCATATATATATGTATATATATTATACAGCTGGGCATGGTGACACATGTCTTTAATCCAGCACTTGGGAGGCAGAGATAGGAGGATCACTGAGTTCAAGGCCACCCTAAGACTACAGAGGGAATTTCAGGTCAGCCTGGACTAGAGTGAAACCTGGCCTCGAAAAACAAAACAAAACAAAATTGGTGTTTGCATTTTGACACTAAAAAATTTCACTGAGAGCTTGAGAGATGGCTCAACAGTTAAGGCATTTGTCTGTAAAGCCTAATAACCTGGGTTTGATTCCCCAGTACCCACATAAGCCAAATGCACAAAGTGGCACATGAATATGTATATGTATTTTTTTTTAATCGCAATGCAAGGATAGGCATTCCGAATGTAAACATAAGACCAGGGCTGGAGAGATGGCTCAGTGGTTAAAGCACTTGCCAAACTTAATTCCTTAGTACCCAAGTAAAACCAGATGCATTAAGTTGTTCGTGTATCTGGAGTTCATTTGCCAGCTTATGAAGCCCTGATGTGCCCATTCTCTCTGTCTCCTATCTCTCTCCACTTGCAAATAATTAAAAATATTAAGAAGACTAGAAGCTGAGCATGGTGGTGCATACCTTTATCCCGGCACTCAGAAGGCAGAGGTAGAACTGCTGTGAGTTTGAGGTCAGCCTGAGAATTAAAAAGCAAGTTCCATGGGCTGGAGAGATGGCTTAGCTGTTAAGCGCTTGCCTGTGAAGCCTAAGGACTCCGGTTCGAGGCTCGATTCCCCAGGACCCATGTTAGCCAGATGCACAAGGGACGCACGCATCTGGAATTCGTCTGCACTGGCTGGAAGCCCTGGCGTGCCCATTCTCTCCCTCCCCCTCTCTCTCTCTCTGTCTGCCTCATTCTCTGTCTGTCGCTCTCAAATAAATAAATAAAAATAAACAACAACAAAAAAACACGAGTGCCAGGTCAGCCTGGGCTAGAGTGAGAGAGACCCTGCCATAAAAAACAAAGACTAGGATAAAACTTCCTAAATGTTTACCCCTCTCTCTGCCTCTCTTTCCCTCTCTCAAAATATAGTTTCAAAAAAAAGGGGGCTGGAGAGATGGGTTAGCGGTTAAGCGCTTGCCTGTGAAGCCCAAGGACCCCGGTTTGAGGCTCAATTCTCCAGAACCCACATTAGCCAGATGCACAAGGGGGCGCACGCGTCTGGAGTTTGCAGTGGCTGGAAGCCCTGGCGCGCCCTCTCTCTGTCTTTCTCTGTCACTCTCAAATAAATAAATAAAAATGAAAAAAAAAAAAAAAAAGGGAGCTGGAGGGGATTTTCAAAGATGGCCTAGTGGTTGAGGCACTTGTCTACAAAGCCAAGGACCCATGTTCTACTCTCCAGCCAGATGCACAAAGGGGAGGTAAGCACAAGGTCGCACATGCCCACTAGAAGGCGCAAGCATCTGGAGTTCAACAGCCGTGGCTGAGGCCCTGGTGTGACAATTTTCTGTCTGTCTGTCTGTGTCTCTCTCTCTCCCAAATAAAAAAAGGGGGCTGCAGAGAAGGCTTCGTGGTTAAGGTGATTGTCTGCAAAGCCAAAGGACCTACGATAGTCAGATGCACAAGGGTGCACATGCATCTGGAGTTCGTTTGCAATGGCTGAAGGCCCTGACATGCTCAATCTCTCTCTCTGCCTCTCAAATAAATATATTTTTTTAAAACTTCTTAAATGTGGTTTTAAAAAGTTTAATACTTCCTGCTTATTTTTATAATCAGCAAAATACTGGAATTATTTCTGGTAGTTAGGCAAGTAAACAATAATTCAGCATTGTTGTGGAGAGCTTTGACTAAGGTGGTGAGAAAAATTTATATTTACAACATACATTGCAGAATTCATTTTAAAAAGGGCTGGAGAGATAGCTTAGCCGTCAAGCACTTGCCTGTGAAGCCTATCTCTTTCTGCTTACAAATAAAGTATTTATTTTTAAAGAAACAGCCCAGGAGAAAATCAGACAAACAATGTAAATATATAGTGTACAAAGGAAGAAATCTTTATAATCGACAAATAAGTCCAGTTTTATTAAAATTGGGGAATTGGTGAAAAAAATTAAGTGTTCACAAATAAGGCCATTCTCAGATTTTGTTTAGAGTACAATGAGAGCATCTTAGGATTAATATATTTTAATGCACAGGGAACCCAACCATGGAGAAGAAATTGATCCTTTCTCATAGAAAGTATTATTACAATGTTATTAGCCTTTATAACAGGAAATGGCTGGGTGTAGTGAGGAGACTGATTTGAGGCCAGCCTGAGACTAGTGAATTCCAGGTCAGCCTGGGCTAGAATGAGACTACCTTGAAGAAAAAAGGAAATGAGGTGTCTCTGTGGCCCACTGGATAGCACAATGAACTTCTGTAAAAGCAAATAAAGTAAATCCTAGATGAAGTCTGAAGAATTAAAAAAAAAAAATTAACTTATTTGCAAGTAGGGAATGTGGGTGTGTCAGGGCCTCTTGCTACTGCCATTGAACTTGCGAAGCATGCACCACTGTGTTCACCTGGCTTTACATGCAAGCTGGGGATTTGAACTAAGCCATGAGGGTTTGCAAGCAAGTGCCTTTAATCACTGAGCCACCTTTCAAGCCCTGAAGGTTTATTTATTGTGGTGGTTTGATACAGGTGTCCCCCATAAACTTAAGTGTCTTGAATGCTAGGTTCCCAGCTGATGGATATTTGGGAATTAATGCCTCCTGGAGGGAGTGTATTGTTGGGGGCGGGCTTATGGATATTATAGCCAGTTTCCCCATGCCAGTGTTTGGCACACTCTCCTGTTGCTAGGTTTACCTTATGTTGGCCTGGGAGTGATGTCCACCCTCTGCTCATGCCACCGTTTTCCCCTGCCATCGTGGAGCTTCCCCTTGAGCCTGTAAGCCAAAATAAATCTTTTTCCCAGAAGCTGCTCTTTGTTGGGTGATTTCTACCAGCAATGCGACCCGGACTGTAACATTTATAAAATAGATTTTTTTTTAACTAGGTATACTTTGTATTTTCCCCTGATTTTTAAAAAATATTTCTTGTTCATTTTATTAATTTATTTAGTTGAGAGCGACAGACACAGAAAGACAGATAGAGGGAAAGAGAGAGAGAATGGGCACGCCAGGGTTTCCAGCCACTGCAAACAAACTCTAGACACGTGCGCCCCCTTGTGCATCTGGCTAACGTGGGACCTGGGGAACCAAGCCTTGAACCGGGGTCCTTAGGCTTCACAGGCAATTTTTTTTGTTGTTGTTGTTTTGTTTGAGGTAGGGTCTTCCTCTAGCTCAGGCTGACCTGGAATTCACTATGTATTCTCAGGGTGGCCTCAAACTCATGATCCTCCCACCTCTGCCTCCTGAGTGCTGGGATTAAAGTTATGCACCACCATGCAGGGCTAAAAATTTTACCGTATTTCTTTTTGTAATTTAAATATTCTATTTTTTATTTATTAGAGAGAGAGAGAAAGAAGTAGATAGATAGATACAGAAAGAATGGGCACACCAGGGCCTCTAGGCACTGCAAACAAACTCCAGACACATGTGCCACTGTGTGCATCTGGTTTATATGGGACCTGGGGAATCGAACCTGGGTCCTTATGCTTAACCACTAAGCCATCTCTTCAGCCCAAATTTTACTGCATTTCTATCTGTCAATTTATTTTGTGCTATGTGCCAACCTTGCTATTACACTGCCTTTTTACCCCTTCTCAGTTTGCTTCTTTGGGACAGGTGTATGATAGCTTACTATTCAACATTCATAGCTGAGCTATATACCAACCTAGAAGTTAACATTTCTTTTTATTATATTTTATTTATTTATCTATTTAAAAGAGGAAGAACAGATTAAGAGAAAATGGGTATGCCAGGGCCCTAGCCTTTAAAAATGTACTAAAAGTATGACAGGTACAGATATGCAACAGTCTTGTTTATTAGAAAATGGACATAAGAGATGTAAAACATAAAATAATTTTGCAATAGCAGAAAACACTCAACTGGAAATTTAAATCTAGAGAAGTTTAATAGGTTAGGGATGCTTTATGAAATTATAAACCTATTCAAAATATGAAATAACCCTTCTCTGAGTTTTTAAAAAAATATTTACTTCTCATTTATATACTATCCTTCATAGTTTTCATGTTTCAAGGTTTCAAGCTTGGCATGGTGGCACATGCCTTCATCCCAGGAGGATCACTGTGAGTTTGCGACCACCCTGAGACTACACAGTGAATACCAGGTCAGCCTAGGTTAGAGTGAAACCCTACCTCAAAAGACAAACTAAAGGGGAAAAAAAAAGAAGAAAGAAAGAGTAAAAGGAAAGGAAAGGAAAGGAAAGGGGAGGGGAGGGGAGGGGAGGGGAGGGGAGGGGAGGGGAGGGGAGGGGAGGGGAGGGGAGGAGAGGGAAGGGAAGAAGATACAGTGGCTAAGAGTTGGACTCTGGAGACAGTCAAGTGACTTTTCTGCCTTCACTCTTGCATGTGTAAATGGGGAATTAAAACAGTATCTTCATCCTCTAAGAATGTTGCGAGAAACTATAGGCCATATCAGTTTCCATTACTGTTCTTCTATCATATATACTACCCAAATCAGAGGTGGAGTTGAAGATGAGATGTTACCCAAAGAGGAAATAGAACAACAGGTAAGAGGGATCTCAGGACTTGAAACTGGCTATGTCAATAAATCTACTGAATCAGGTTTGGGGGTTGTTGGTTTTTTTGCTTTTTTTTTTTTTTTTTGAGTGTTTGTTTTTATTTTGTTTAGGGGTAGGGTCTCACTGTAGCCCAGGATGACCTGGAACTCACTCTGTAGTCCCAGGCTGGCCTTGAACTCAAAGCAATCCTCCTACCTATACCTTCTGAGTGCTGAGACTAAAGGCGTGCATCCACTACACCAGGCCAGAATGAATTTTGTTGTGGGAGATGGAGTAAACAAACAACAACAACAAAAGAAAGCTGGAGAAATGGCTTAGAGGTTAACGTACTTGCCTGCAAAGGCAAATGACCAAGATCTAATTGCCCATGACCCACATAAGACAGATGCACAAGGTGGTACATGCATCTGGAGTTCATTCACACTGGCTGAAGGCCCTGGCATACCTATTCTCTATGTGCCTCTTTCTCTCTCTCTCTCTCTCTCCAGTGAATAAAATTTTTAAGAATCTCTACAATTTAAGTGTAGAATGAGTTCTGTTAGAGCTGAAGAACTGAATTAAGAGCTCAGCAACCTAATGAAAAGTGCAGACTAATGTTTATTTTCAGATTTTAAATTGTAATAAAATGAAAAACTCTAGGGAAAATACTTCAAATATCTCTGCATTTTTTAGAATAATGATTTTCATATATATATTATATATATTATCAGTATTCAGCTTTGAGAGGTAGAAATATATACATATTTTTATATAGCCACTTGCAGATAATTAAGTAAATTATTAGGTAAAAGCCATTTTGCCTCAAATAGTAGCCTGACCAGACTGGGACTAAAGTACAGCTCTAAACTACAGAACCTCTGTGGCATGGAGTTCTGCAGACAGAATGGAATCACGCTTCTCTGCCACTGCCCAGATTGAAAGGGAAAGGAACATTTTCTCTCAGGGAGGTGGAGAATAGCAATAATCCTGACACACTGCATACTATTCAGTATAGGTACATGAAGCACTTCTGCCTTGTGTTTGTAGTGAATTACTAACCCTGGAAGAAGAAAGCAGGCCCACTGATGGTGGTGAAAACCCCCTTGACCTTGGGCCTTGGGCTGCTTCCAATACGATCATTTACTCTTGCTCACAGATAATGTGGAATCAGTGAGACCTGGTATAAGAATGAAGACTTAAGAGGAAGATGGGGAGGCAAAGGCATCAGGCTGGGAGAAAGAAAAGAAAACATCAAGACCAATGGGAGGCAGAGTACATTGAGAATTTAAGGCTCACCTTTGTTTCAAAAGGAAACAATAACAGAAGATGCATTTTTATAATAAGTAGTAGATATCTTTGAATGAAAATATCTCTTTAAAATATTCTAATATGGCTAATTCATAGAAAACTTTCTTTAGTTCCATTACAATCTCATTATTTTAATAAAAGCCCTGCAACTTACATTACAAAATATGTTTATACACCATTACTATTCATCTATTTTTTAGTTCAAAAAGGTGTCATAAGAAAAATACTTCATTTTTGAGATGAGGAAATTAAAGCCCAAGATATTTTTTATTCCCACCATGCAGTTACATTGCTTGGTGAATGTTCTTCTTCAGTGCACTGTGTGCAGACTGACTTGGAACTGGTTCCTAGCAAGTGTCAGGCACACAGCAAGTGCATACATTCCAGCCTTAGTGGGCTGTCTCCTGAGTCCTCCCATGCATGACAGAAAAGGCAACGAGTCTTCTGTAAACCACTCCCAGGAGCATGGTGGTGAGTACCACTATTCCACACACAAGGCTGAAGGCCCACCGCGGTCCCAAGTATGTGTACACATGACTGATGAATACAGGCCCAAGAATGCGTGCTGCACTTCCAGAAGCAGTTAACCAGCCCATGTATGTACCCTGGAAAGAGAGTGGGAAGAGACAAGCACATAAATTAAGATTTACAACATGATACGGTCATTACCAAACTATGGCAAAAAAATACCTTTCTTTACATTTTGCTTTTAAAATAAAATATATCTAGATATAGCAAATAATCATTCACAAATTTATACTGAAGCTGGGCATGGTGCCATATACCTACAATCCCAGCAACAGCAAAATAAAGGGGCAGGTCACAAGTTCCAGGTCAATGATTCTGTCTCAAAAAAAAAAAAGCAGTCTGACAGAACCAGTCAAGGTTTAGGGAGAGTAAAAAGGAAGGAACTTTGTGGTGCTGTGTCAGATATGGAGTCTATGCTAAGCAAGCACATGATCACTGAGCTATTCTATCAGCCCTAAAGAGACACAATGGGTGTCAGCAAAGACTGAGAACAAAATAATGCACATTCTGGCTTTTTAAAAAATACATAAACGGGGGACTTCCAGTTAACATGGCGGCTTAGGAACAACACCAAAGCAACGTAGGGGAGAAAAAGCCAAACAATACCCAGCAAAATACACACTTTTACTAAAAAGGGAGATTACAGCAGATTACTCAACACAAACCTTTTAAACCTTTTAAAGCCAGAATGGCGTGGAGTGATGTATTCCAAGTTCTGAAAGATAACATCTGTCAACCAAGGTTACTTTATCCTGCAAAGCTATCCATTCAAACAGATGGAGAAATAAGGACATTCCACAACAAAAGCAGGCTAAAGAAGTATCTGAAGACAAAACCAGTTCTATAGAAAATAATTGAAAGAATCTGCCATGCCAAAGAGAAGGAAAAGCATACTTATAAGGTAGCTGGAAAAAACAAACAATACTCAAATACTAGTTAACACAAGAGAGCAAAGATAGAACAGGAACTATTAAAAAAAAAGGCAAATATAAATACACACCTTCCAATAACATCTCTTAATATCAACGGCCTCAATGCCCCAACCAAAAGACATAGGTTTGCAGACTGAGTTAAAAAGCAGGATCCTATAATTTGTTGTCTCCAAGAAACTCACCTTTCTACAAAGGATGGACATTATCTTAGGGTGAAAAGTTGGAAAATGGTGCTTCAAGCAAATGGGCCTAGAAAACAAGTAGGGGTTGCTATCCTAATATCTGACAAGGTAGACTTCAGTCCAACATTAGTCAAGAAAGATAAGGAAGGTCACTTTATATTGATTAAGGGCACACTCCAACATGAGGTCATTACAATCCTAAACATATAGGCACCTAACAAGGGGACTCCCAAATTCATCAAACAAACGATATTAGAAATATGGTCACAGACAACACCAAACACAGTGGTAGTGGGGGACATCAACACCCCACTCTCATCAATTGACAGGTCATCCCAGGAAAAAATAAAAAGAGAGGCATCTGGACTAAATGAAGTCATAAAAGGAATGGACCTAACAGATATATACAAGACATTTTATCCAAAGGCTGCAAAATATACATTCTTTTCAGCAGCACATGGAACATTCTCTAAAACAGACCATATATTAGGATGCAAAGCAAATCTTAACAACTTCAGGAAAATTGAAATAATCCCTTGTATTCTATCTGACCACAATGGAATTAAACTACAAATCAGTAGCAAGAAAGGCTATAGAGCATACACAAAATCATGGAAACTAAACAATACACTACTAAATGATGAATGGGTCAATGAAGAAATCAAGAAGGAAATCAAAAACTTTATAGAGTCAAACGATAATGAGAACACAACATACCACAATCTCTGGGACACAATGAAGGCAGTTCTAAGAGGTAAATTTATGCTTTTAAGTGTCAATATTAAGAAATTATAAAGGTCGCAAACAACTGACCTAATGCCTCACCTTAAAGCCTTGGAAAAAGAAGAACACGGCAAACCAAAAAACAGTAGATGGGAAGAAATAATAAAGATTAGGGCAGAAATTAATGAAATAGAAACAAAAAAAAAATCCAAAGAATTAATGAAACAAAGAGTTGGTTCTTTGGAAGGATAAAGAAGATTGATAAAACCTTAGCAAATCTGACCAAAAGAAAGAGAGAAGAGACACAAATTAATAAAATCAGAGACGAACAAGGTAACATCACAACAGATTCCAGAGAAATTCAAAAAATCATAGGGACATACTATAAAAGCATATACTCCACAAAATATGAAAATCTGAAAGAAATGGATGATTTCCTTGATCTATATGACCTACGTAAATTAAATCAAAATGAGATCAATCACTTAAATAGACCTATAACAAACATGGAGATCCGAACAGTTATCAAAATCTCCCAACTAAAAAAAGGCCAGGCTCAGATGGATTTTACCAGACCTTTAAGGAAGAGCTAACACCATTGCTTCTTAAGCTTTTCCAGGATACAGAAAAAGAAGGAATTCTACCAAACTCCTTCTATGAGGCCAGCATCACCCTGATACCAAAACCAGGCAAAGATAGAACAAAAAAAGAAAATTACTGACCAATCTCCCTCATGAACTTAGATGCAAAAATTCTCAACAAAATATTGGCAAACAGAATACAAGAGTATATCAAAAAGATCATTCACCCTGACCAAGTAGGCTTTAATTCAGAGATGTAGAGATGGTTCAATATATGCAAAAATATACGTGATATATAAATGGGTTGAAGGACAAAAATCACATGATCATCTCATTAGACGCAGAGAAAGCATTTGACAAAATCCAACATCCCTTCATGATAAAAGTCCTATAGAGACTGGGAATAGAAGGAACATATCTCAATATAATAAAGGCTATTTATGACAAGCCTACAGCCAACATATTACTAAATGGGGAAAAACTGGAAGCTTTCCCACTAAAATCAGGAACAAGACAAGGATGTCCACAGTCCCCACTTTTATTTAATATAGTTTTGGAAGTCTTAGCCATAGCAATAAGGCAAGAGACACACATAAAAGGGATATAAATTGGAAAAGAAGAGATCAAGTTATCATTGTTTGCAAATGACATGATTCTATACATAAAGGACCCTAAAGACTCTACTAGCAAATTGTTAGAGCTGATCAAAACCTACAGCCATGTAGCAGGATACAAAATAAATACACAGAAATCAGTAGCCTTCATATATGCTAACAACAAACACACAGAGGATGAAATCAGAGAATCACTACCATTCACAATTGCATCAAAAAAAATAAAGGACCTTGGAATAAACCTAACCAAGGAAGTAAAGAATCTCTACAATGAGATCTTTAAAACAATCAAGCAAGAAGTTGCAGAAGACACTAGAAAGTGGAGAAACATCCCTTGTTCCTGGATTGGAAGAATCAATATTGTGAAAATGGCAATCTTACCTAAAGCAATCTACGCATTTAATGCAATCCCTATCAAAATTCCAAAGGCTTTCTTCATGGAAATAGAAAAAACAATCCAAAAATTCATTTGGAATCACAAAAAACCTCGAATATCTAAAATAATACTGAGCAACAAAAAAGAGGCTGGTGGTATCACCATACCTGATTTTAACCGATACTACAGAGCCATAGTAACAAAAACAGCATGGTACTGGCACAAAAACAGACATGTAGATCGTGGAACAGAATAGAGGACCTAGATGTAAGCCCAAGTAGCTATAGCCACCTGATATTTGATAAAAATGCCAAAAATACTCATTGGAGAAGAGACAGCCTCTTCAGCAAATGGTGTTTTGAAAACTGGATATATATCTGCAGAAGGATGAAAATAGATTCTTCTCTCTCTCCATGCACAAGAATTAAGTCCAGGGATTAAAGACCTTCCCATCAGACCTGAAACTCTGAAACTGCTAGAGGAAAAAGTAGGGGAAACCCTTCAACATATTGGTCTTGGCAAAGACTTTCTGAATACAACCCCAATTGCTCATGCAATAAAACCACAGATTAATCACTGGGACATCATGAAATTACAAAGATTTTGCACTGCAAAGGACACAGTGTAAAAAGCAAAGAGGCAACCTACAAAATGGGAAAAAATCTTCGCCAGCTATATATCTGATAGAGGATTAATATCTAGGATATACAAAGAACTCAAAAAGTTAAATACTAAGGAATCAAACAAGCCAATCCAAAAATGGGCTATGGAGCTAAATGGAGAATTCTCAAAGGAAGAAATACGAATGGCATATAAGCATCTAAAAAAATGTTCTACGTCACTAGTCATCAGGGAAATGCAGATTAAAACTACATTGACATTCCATCTCACTCCTGTCAGATTGGCCACCATCATAAAAACAAATGATCATAAATGTTGGTGGGGATGTGGAAAAAAAGGAACCCTTCTACACTGCTGTTGGGAATGCAATCTGGTCCAGCCATTGTGGAAAACAGTGTGGAGGTTCCTTAACAGCTAAAGATTGATCTACCATGTAACCCAGCTATAGCACTCCTAGGCATATATCCAAAGGACTCATCTCATTTCCTTAGAAGTACATGTTCAACCATGTTTATTGCTGCTCAATCTATAATAGCTGGGAAATAGAACCAGCCTAGATGTCCCTCAACAGATGAGTGGATAATGAAGATGTGGCACATTTATACAATGAAGTTCTACTCAGTGGTAAAGAAAAATGAAGTTATGAAATTTGCAGAAAAATGGATGGACCTGGAAAGTATTATACTAAGTGAGGTAACCCAGGCCCAGAAAGCCAAGCGCCACATGTTCTCTCTCATATGTGGATCCTAGGTACAGATGACTGGGCTTCTGCGTGAGAAGGAAAAAACTTAGTAGCAGAGGCCAGTAAGGTAAAAAGGAGACATAAAGGGTAGAGAAAGGAAGGGAAGAGGATACTTAATAGGTTGATATTGTATATATGTAATTACAATGATTGTAATGGGGAGGTAATATGATGGAGAATGGAATTTCAAATGGGAATGTGTGGGGGTGAGGATGGAGGGAATTACCATGGGATATATTTTGTAATCATGGAAAATGTTAATAAAAATTAAAAAAATGGGCTATGGAGCTAAATAGAGAGTTCTCAAAGGAAGAAATACGAATGGCATATAAGCATCTAAAAAAATGTTCTACATCACTAGTCAGCAGGGGAATGCACATTAAAACTACATTGAGATTCCATCTCACTCCTGTCAGATTGGCCACCATCATGAAAACAAATGATCATAAATGTTGACGGGGATGTGGAAAAAAAGGAGCCCTTCTACACTGCTGTTGGGAATGCAATCTGGTCCAGCCATTGTGGAAAACAGTGTAGAGGTTCCTAAAACAGCTAAAGATTGATCTACCATATGACCCAGCTATAGCACTCCTAGGCATATATCCAAAGGACTCATCTCATTTCCTTAGAAGTATGTGCTCAACCATGTTTATTGCTGCTCAATTTATAATAGCTGGGAAATGGAACCAGCCTAGATGTCCTTCAACTGATGAGTGGATAATGAAGATGTGGCACATTTATACAATGAAGTTCTACTCAGCGGTAAAGAAAAATGAAGTTATGAAATTTGCAGAAAAATGGATGGACCTGGAAAGGATTATACTAAGTGAGGTAACCCAGGCCCAGAAAACCAAGCGCCACATGTTCTCTCTCATATGTGGATCCTAGCTACAGATGACTGGGCTTCTGCGTGAGAATGAAAATACTTAGTAGCAGAGGCCAGTAAGTTAAAGGGAAGAGAAAGGAAGGGTGGAGGATACTTAATAGGTTGATATTGTATATATGTAATTACAATGAGTGTAATGCGGAGGTAATATGATGGAGAATGGAATTTCAAGTGGGAAAGTGTGGGGGTGGGGAGGGAGGGAATTACCATGGGATATATTTTATAATCATGAAAATGTTAATAAAAATTAAAAAAGAAAAATTAAGTTATGAAAGTTGCAGAAAAATGGATAGACCTGGAAAGGATTATACTAAGTGAGGTAAGCGAGGTCCAGAAAGCCAAGCGCCACGTTTTCTCTCATATGTGGATCCTATCTACAGATGACTGGGCTTCTGCGTGAGAATGAAAGTACTTAATAGCAGAGGCCAGTAAGTTAAAAAGGATACTTAAAGGGAAGAGAAAGGAAGGGTGGAGGATACTTAATAGGTTGATATTGTATATATGTAATTACAATGAGTGTAATGCGGAGGTAATATGATGGAGAATGGAATTTCAAGTGGGAAAGTGTGGGGGTGGGGAGGGAGGGAATTACCATGGGATATATTTTATAATCATGAAAATGTTAATAAAAATTAAAAAAGAAAAATTAAGTTATGAAATTTGCAGAAAAATGGATAGACCTGGAAAGGATTATACTAAGTGAGGTAAGCGAGGTCCAGAAAGCCAAGCGCCACATGTTTTCTCTCATATGTGGATCCTAGCTACAGATGATTGGGCTTCTGCATGAGAAGGAAAATACTTAGTAGCAGAGGCCAGTAAGTTAAAAAGGAGATATAAAGGGAAGAGAAAGGAAGGGAGGAGGGTGCTTAACAGGTTGATCTTGTATATATGTAAGTACAATGATTGAGATGGGGAGGTAATATGATGGAGAATGGAATTTCAAAGGGGAAAGTGTCAGGGGGGAGGGAGGGAATTACTGTGGGGCATTTTTTTTATAATCATGGAAAATGTTTGGCTATGGAACTAAATAAAGAGTTCTCAAAAGAAGAATTACGAATGGCATATAAGCATCTAAGAAAGTGTTCTACATCCCTAGTCAACAGGGAAATGCAGATTAAAACTACATTGAGATTCCATCTCACTCCTATCAGAAAGGCTACCATTATAAAAACAAATAACCATAAATAACTGGCAGGGATGTGGAAAAAGAGGAACCCCTCTACACTGTTGGTGGGAATGCAATCTGGTCCAGTCATTGTGGAAATCAGTGTGGAGGTTCCTAAGACAGCTAAAAATAGATCTACCATATGACCCAGCTATAGCACTCCTAGGCATATATCCTAAGGATTCATCTCATTTCCTTAGAAGTACATTCTCTACCATGTTTACTGCTGCTCAATTCACAATAGCTGGGAAATGGAGCCAGCAGAGATGTCCCTCAACTGAAGAATGGATAATGAAGATATGGCACATTTATACAATGGAATTCTACTCAGCAGTAAAGAAAAATGAAGAGTGTTGTGGACTTCTGTGATAGTTAAGGTGTTGTCAACTTGATCTGTTTAGTAATCCACAGGCTGCTTCTAGGAAGGATCAACTAAAGGAGGTCTTTCTCCCAGGGTCAGCCCTTCCCCCAGAGTGGGCGGCCCCGCTCAGAGAGGGACTTGATATAAGGAAGTTCTGGGTAGAAGAGTTCCCTTTTTTCCTTCCTTCCTTCCACTTGCCTCCGGAGCTTCTCCCTACCTTCTAGCGTGGATTGAAGACCAGTACAGACTAAAGACCAACATCAACTGAAGACCCATGTGGATCGAAACCCAGCGGCTCCTCAGGAAGCCTCCAGGCCTTCCAGCTCCTCAGGAGGCCTCCAGGCTTTCCGGCACCATCTGCAGTGCCGGGTCGGGACTGCTGAGACATCTGGCCACGTGGACTGAGCAGCTACCAGGTTTGGTGATTCTCAGGCCTGCAACTGCTATTGGACTACTGTAAGCTAATCCAATAAATTCCCTTTATAAAATAATTCATTCTAGTAATTCTGTTCCTCTAGAGAACCCTGACTAATACAGATTTTGGCACCAGGAGTGGTTCTAGAGAAACAGAATTGTAAGGATGGATTTCTCTAATGGGCTTAGTGCTATCTGGGGTTGGTTCTCCAATTTCAGTGCTACCAGAGGCCCTACTGGTGATAAGGAGAGTGCCTGTACTGGAAATAAAGAGGGCACTAATAATCCATGGTGTGCATTATTTAAAGAACTCCATGAGATAGATGTATTTGGTGACCCTGACTCATGTCTTGTGAGGAGCAAGGAATTTAGTGACTCTGTATTTAAAACATTTGAATATTTGTGGAAAAGTAAGACCAATGATGAGGCTGGTTGGTTGCTTTTAGCATCTCTAGACAAACTACTGAGGGAACAGCAGAAGCTCAAAAAGGAAAATTCCAAGCTTAAGACCCACATACATGATCTCAAGGTTTCTAAAGGTGCCCTGGAGGAGAGTCTCCTCTCTAGCCAGAACAGGGCTCAAATTGCAGAAAACCAAACCCAAGCTCTCATTGTGAGATTAGCTAACTTGCAACGTAAACTTAAATCCCAGCCTCACCAACTATCAGAAGTTAAAGTGAGGGCACTGATTGGAAAAGAGTGGGATCCTGTGACTTGGGATGGTGATGTGTGGGAAGACCCTGAAGAACCTGGGGACATTGAAGTGTTAGATTCTGAAGATGTTTTGGATGAAAATATGACCTGCCCTCCCTAAGCACCAGTTGTATTCCCACCCCCACATCCTGAAGGATTATCCTCCCCACCCTTGCCTGGGGGAATTCATCCTTCTTTGTCTGAGGAATCAGCAGAAAATGCTGGTGATTCTCAGTTCCCACCCATCTTTGCCTCTAGGCCTATAACCAGAGGAAAGGCTAGGCAGGCTCCTAAAGGTGAGATAGAAATTGTGACACAGGAGGAGGTGAGGTACACTCCTAAAGAACTTCAGGAGTTTTCTAACTTGTACAGGCAGAAGCATGGGGAATATGTGTGGGAATGGATTTTAAGGGTATGGGATGATGAAGGAAGGAACATAAGATTGGATCAGGCTGAATTTACTGAAATGGGCCCATTGAGCAGAGATTTTAGATTTAATAATGCAGCTCGTGCAGTTGGAAGGGGTGCCAAGAGTTTATTTGATTGGTTGACTGAAGTATGGCTCCAAAGATGGCCTACTGTGAATGAGCTTGAGCTGCCTGATATCCCTTGGCTTAATGTCGATGAAGGGATTAAAAAGCTCAGAGAACTTGGAATGCTGGAGTGGATTTGCCATGTAAACTCATCCTTGCCCCCACAATGGGAGCGACCAGAAGATGTGCCCTTCACTAAGACCATAAGAAACAGATTTGTGAGGGGAGCGCCAGCATACTTAAAGTCCTCTATCATTGCTCTTTTATGTAAAGAAGACCTCACAGTGGGAGCTGCAATTGCTGCATTAGGTGATTTGGATGCAATGGGCATAACTGGATCTCGGGGTAACAAGGCCAAGTGGCAGCGCTGAATCGCCAAAGGCGGGGTGAATGTGTTTTTCATAATAGACAGCATAGGCAAAATTATGCACATAAAGGTATGACTCGTGTGGACCTTTGGCGTTGGCTGATTAATAATGGTGTTCCCAGAAGTCAAATAGATAAGAAGCCTACTGAGTTTCTTCTTGATCTGTATAAGCAGAAAAGTTCCACAGCAAGGGGACATAAAGCCACTTTGAATTATAGCAACAGAGAATCAAGGCCTCTTAATCAGTTTCCAGACTTGAGCCAGTTTACAGATCCTGAGCCCCTTGATTGAAGGGTTGGCCGGGTTCCCTCGGGGAAGGACCCCCCTACAATTGCCAAAAGTTTCAATATTAAACTTACACCTGTCCTTCCTCAGAGGGACCTGCGGCCTTTTGCTAGGGTAACTGTACACCGGGGGAAAGGAAATAATCAGACCTTTCGGGGCCTACTGGACACTGGCTCTGAATTGACATTGATTCTAGGAGACCCCAAAAAGCACCATGGCCCTTCAGTTAAAGTAGGTGCTTACGGAGGTCAGGTGATCAATGGAGTTTTGGTGAATGTTAGACTGACAGTAGGTCCACTGGGTCCCTGAACGCATCCTGTGGTTATTTCCCCAGTCCCAGAATGCATAATTGGGATAGATATACTTAGCAGTTGGCAGAACCCCCACATTGGTTCCCTGACTTGTGGAGTAAGGGCTATTATGGTTGGAAAGGCCAAATGGAAGCCATTGAGGCTCCCACCACCAGGGAAAATTGTTGGGGATGTATGAACATCATTGAGATTGATAAAAACTATGGGGACTTTTAAAGTCAGACTGAAAGCATTGTATTTTACATCATGTATGGATATCAGTTTATGGGGGCCAGGGGCGGAATGTGGTGGTTTGATTCAGGTGTCCCCATAAACTTAGGTGTTCTGAATGCTAGATTCCTAGCTGATGGAGATTTGGGAATTAATGCCTCCTGGAGGAAGTGTATTGTTGGGGCCTGGCTTATGGGCTTTATAGCCAGTTTCCCCATGCCAGTGTTTGGCACACCCTCCTGTTGCTGTGGTCCACCTTACATTGGCCAGGGGGTGATGTCCACCCTCTGCTCATGCCATCGTTTTTCCCTGCCATTGTGGAGCTTCCCCTTGAGCCTGTAAGCCAAAATAAATCTCTTTGTCCCAGAAGCTGCTCTTGGTTGGGTGATTTCTACCAGCAATGTGAACCGGACTGCAACAACTTCCATTTAAGATGGTGACATAGGTACCATGCCAAAGCAGCCTAGGAGGGAAAAAGCCAAAAAAAAAAAAAACTCAGCAAAATACACACTTTTACTAAAAAGTGAGGTGTATAGGAAACTGAAACGAGAGCAGAGAAGTAGGAGAGATCCAGAGCATCCAGAGCCCACATAGGCCGGCAGAAGCAGCTCCAGCAGGGCCACCAACTGCAGTGCACCAGAAAGCCGTCAGACTGGGCTTGAGCCGCAGGAAAAGCCAGGTGAGGGGAGCTTCCTCTCACACCGGAGCTCTCCGCAAACTGAAGAAATGTGAAGGGGAGCAGCAGGGAACAACGGAGGAGCAGATCACAAGGTAGAAGAACACGTGGAACAGTGAGAGAACTACAGCAACATCAGCAGCCGCCCCTCCCCCACCACCAGTGCCCAGCTCCAGCGAACAGAGCAGCAGTCCAGGGTCCCAGCCACACTAATTTGAACCAACAGCAGGACCCAAGCAGGAGCAGTGGTAACTGGGATTACACAGGGAAGGGTCTCACCTGGTCACAAGCTGATTTGGAACCCTCAACAGATCAGAAATATTAAACTCCTTGTTGTCAGGTTTAAAGGTGTGGGTGGGGCACCACACACCCTAAGGGACAGTTAGAGCATCTGGTTGTCATATACCTACTCGTGGATAAACATCAGACCTGAAACTCTGAAATTGCTAGAGGAAAAAGTAGGGGAAACCCTTTAACATATTGGTCTTGGCAAAGACTTTCTGAATATAACCCCAATTGCTCAGGCAATAAAACCACAGATTAATCACTGGGACCTCATAAAATTACAAAGATCTTGTACTGCAAAGGACAATGTGAATAAAGCAAAGAGGCAAGCTACAGAATGGGAAAAAGTCTTTGCCAGCTATGGCTTAGTGGTTAAGCGCTTGCCTGTGAAGCCTAAGGACCCCGGTTCGAGGCTCGATTCCCCAGGACCCAGTAAGCCAGATGCACAAGGGGACACACATATCTGGAGTTCATTTGCAGTGGCTGGAGGCCCTGGCATGCCCATTCTCTCTCTCCCCCTCTCTCTATCTGCCTCTTTCTATGTCACTCATAAATAAAACTAAACAATTTTTTTTAAAAAATCTATTTATTAGAGAGAGAAATTGGGCATGTCAGGCATCCAATCACTGGGGAAAAAAAAAAAAACTCCAAATACATGTGCCACCTTGTGCATGTGGCTTTACATGGGGACTGGGGAATCAGACCTGCATCCTTTAGCTTTGCCAGCAAGTACCTTAACCACTGAGCTATCTCTCTAACCCGAAATATTTTAAAAGAATAAATTATGGGGCTGGAGAGATGGCCCAGCCGTTAAGGGGCCTGCACATTCTTTCTTGTCTGTTCTTTCCAGACAAAGCCTGAAAAGGATCTCTCCTCACCATATTATAATTAAGCTATCAAACACACAAACCAAAGAAAATATATTGAAAACATAAAAAAAAACAAAACCATTAGGATCACAGCAGATTACTCAGCACAAACTTTAAAAGCCAGAAGGGCTTGGAGTGATGTATTCCGGTTCTGAAAGATAACAACTGTCAACCAAGGTTACCTTATTCTGCAAAGATATCCATTCAAATAGACAAAGAAATAAGGACATTCCAAAACAAAAACAGGCTACAGGAATATTTGAAGACAAAACCAGCTCTACAGAAAATATTTGAAAGGATTCTCCATGCTGAAGAAAAAGAAAAGCACACATAGAAAGAACCTGGAAAAAACAAACCATACTCGAATACTACTTAATACAAGAGAGCAAAGGTAAAACCAGAAGAACTACAAAACAAGAAAAATGGCAAAATAAATACTCACCTTTTAATAACTCTTAATATCAATACCCTCAATGCCCCAAGCAAAAGACATAAGTTTCCAGACTGGGTTAAAAAGCAAGATCCTTCAATTTGTTGCCTCTAGGAAACTCACCTTTCTATAAAGGATGAACACTATTTAGGGTGAAGGGGGTGGGGGGGAAATGGTGTTTCAATCAAATGGGCCTAGAAAACAAGCAGGGGTTGCTATCCTAATATCTGATAGGGTAGACTTCAGGCCAACATTAGTTAGGAAAGATAAGGAAGGTCACTTTACATTGATTAAAGGAATACTCCAACAAGAGAACATTACAATCCTAAACATGTATACATCTAACATGGGAGGTCCCAATTTCATCAAACAAACACTATTAGAACTAAGGTCAAAGGTAACACCAAACATAATTGTAGTAAGTAACTTCAATACCCCACCCTCATCAACTGACATGTCATTCCGGCAAAAAATAAGCAGAGAAGCATCTGAATTAAATGAGGTCATAGAACAAATGGACCTAATAGATATATACAAGATATTTCATCCAAATGCTACAGAATGCATTCTTTTCAGCAGCACATGGAACATTCTCTAAAATAGACCATATATTAGGACACCAAGCAAATCTTAACAAATACAGGAAAACTTAAATAATTCCCTGCACTCTATCTGAGTATCTGGTGGTGCAAGCCTTTATTCCCAGCACTTGGGAGGCAGAGGTAGGATTGCCATGAGTTCAAGGCCACCCTGAGATTACATAGTGAATCCCAGGTCAGCCTGAGCTAGAATAGGACCCTACCTTGAAAAACCAAAAAAAAAAAAGAAAGAAAGAAAATAACAACTTTGGGACACAATGAAGGCAGTCCTAAGAGGGAAATTTATAGCTTTCAGTGCCTATATTAAGAAATTATAAGGGTCACAAGTAAACAACTTAATGCTTCACCTTAAGGCCTTGGAAAAAGAACACCACAAACAAAACATCAGTAGACAGGAAGAAATAAAAAAGATTAGGGTGGAAATTAATGAAATAGAAACAAACAAAAATAATCCAAAGAATCATTGAAACAAACAGTTGGCTCTTTGAAAGTATAAACAAAATTGATAAGCACTTAGCAAATCTGATCAAAAGAAAGAAGAGACACAAATTAATAAAATTAGAAATGAAAAAGGCACAATCACAACAGGTACCCGAGAAATTCTGAAAATTCATAGGGACATACTATAAGAACATATACTTCACTACGTTTGAAAGTCTGAAAGAAATACATGATTTCCTTGATTTATATGACCTACCTAAATTAAATCAAGATGAGATTAACCGCTTAAATAGACCTATAACAAATATGGAGATCCAAGCACTTACTAAAAAAAAAATCTTCCAACTAAAAAAAAAGCCCAGGCCTTCATGGGAAAACACCGCTGCTCCTGAAACTTTTCCATAAAATAGAAAAGGAAAGAATCCTACCAAACTCCTTCTACGAAACCAGCATCACCTTGATACCAAAACCAAAGATAGAATGAAAAAAAGAAAATTACAGACTGTGGTAGTTAAGGTGTTGTCAACTTGATCTGTTTAGTAATCCACAGAAATCCCTTTTAGGTGGGTCTCTGAGGTTGCTTCTAGGAAAGACTAACTGAAGGAGGAAGTCCTTCCCCTAGAGTGGGTGGCCCCTTTCAGGGGGACTTTATATATAAGGCAACTCGGGGTGAAAAGAGCTCCTTCCATCCTTCTTTCACATGGCTGCCAGAGACGCTTGCTGCCTTCTAGCATGGATGAAAGACCAGTGTAAACTGAAGACCCACATGGAGCGAAACCCAGCAGCTCCTCAGGAAGCCTCCAGGCCTTCAATGCCAGATTGGGAGTGCTGAGGCATCTGGCCACATGGACTGAGCAGTTACCAGGTTCCTTGATTCTCCAGCCTACAACTGCTATTGGACTAACATAAGCTAATCCAATAAATTCCTTTTTAAAAATAATTCATTCCAGCAGTTCTGTTCCTCTAGAGAACCCTGACTAATACATAGACCAATCTCCCTCATGAACATAGATGCAAAAATTCTCAACAAAATATTGGCAAACACAATACAAGATTACATCAGGAAAGATCATTCACCTGACCAAGGAGACTTTATCCCAAAGATGTAGGGATGATTCAATATACACTAATCGATAAATGTAATACATTATATAAATGGACTGAAGGACAAAAATCACATGATCATCTCATTAGATGCAGAAAAAGCATTTGACAAAATCTACATCCTTTCATGATAAAAGTTCTACAGAGACTGGGAAAAGAAGGGATATATCTCAACATAATAAAGGCTATTTATGACAAACCTATAACCAACATAATACTAAATGGAGAAAAACCTGAAGCTTTTCTACTAAAATCAGGAACAAGACAAGTGTGTCCACTGTGCCCACTTTTATTTAATATAGTACTGGAAGTCTTAGCCATAGCAATAAAGGAAGAGACACCATCAAAGGGATACAAACTGAGGGCTGGAGAGATGGATTAATGGTTAAGGTACGTGCCTGTGAAGCCTAAGGACCCAGGTTCAATTCTCCAGGTCCCACATAAGCCATATGCACATGGTGGCACACGCATTTTGAATGAGTTTGAATGCAGTGGCTGGTGGCCTTGGCATGCCTATTCTCCCTCCCTCCCTCTCTGACTCTAATAAAAAAAAGATATAAATAAATCTTTTGTAAAAAAAAAAAAAAAAAAAAAACAGAGATACAAATTGGAAAGGAAGAGATCAAGTGATCATTATTTGAAGATGATATGATTCCATGCATAAAGAACACTAAAGACTAACAGCAAACTGTTAGAGCTGAGAAACACCTATAGCCATGTAGCAGGATACAAAACAAACACACAGAGGATGAAATCAGAGAAGTACTCCCATTCACAATTGCATCAAAAAATAAAATAAAATAAGGTACCTTGGAATAAACCTAACGAAGGAAGTGAAGGATCTCTACAATGAAAACTTTATTTATTTTTAATCTTATATTTGGTGGATACATGAGTAAAAGTATTAACAAGGGGCTCCACTCTTACACATGCTTATCTGCTTTCCCCCAGCCAGCCTTTCATCACTGGGTTTTCTTTTTTTTTTTTTTTTTTAAGGTACAGTTTCACTGAAGCCAAGACTGACCTGGAATTCACTATGTAGTCTCAGGGTGGCCTCAAACTCATGGTGATCCTCCTACCTCTGCCTCCCGAGTGCTGGGATTGAAGGCGTGCGCCACCACGCCCAGCTTCTACAATGAAAACTTTAAAACATTCAAATGAGAAATTGAAGAAGACACAATGAAATGGAAAGGCATCCCTTGTTCTTGGATTACAAGAATCAATATTGTGAAAATGGAAATCTTACCAAAATCAATCTACACATTTAATGCAATCCCCATAAAAATTCCAATAGCATTTTCACAGAAATAGAAAAAACAATCCAAAAATTTATTTAGAAGCACAAAAAACCTCAAACATCTAAAACAATTTTGAGCAACAAAAATAAGGCTAATGGTATCGCCATACCTGATTTTAACCTATAGTACAGAGCCATAACAACACAAACAGCATGGTACTGGCACTAAAATAGACACATTGATCAATGGAACAGAATAGAGGACCCAGACGTAAGTCCAGGTAGCTATAGCCACCTGATCTTCAACAAAAATGTCAAAAAATACTCACTGGAGAAAAGATAGCCTCTTCAGCAAATGGTGCTGGGAAAACTGGATATGCATCTGTAGAAGGATGAAAATTCTCTCTCTCCATGCACAAGAATTAAGTCCAAATGGAGTAAAAACCTTATGTGCAGACCTGAAACTCTGAAACTGATAGAGGAAAAAGTAGGGGAAACCCTTCAACATATTGATCTCAGTAAAGACTTTCTGAATATAACCCAAATTACTCAGGAAATAAAATCACAGATCAACTGCTGGGACCTCATGAAATTAAAAAGCTTTTGTACAGCAAAGGAGACAAAATAGAGCAAAGAGGCAACCTACAGAATGGGAGAAAAATCTTTGCCAGCTATACATCTGAGAGAGGATTAATATCAAGGATACACAAATAACTCAAAAAACTAAATAATAAGAAATCAAACAATGCAGTTAAAAAATGGGCTATGCAGAAAACCAAATGTCACATGTGGTTCTCTCTCATATGTAGATCTTAGCTACAAATGATTGGATTTCGGTGTAAAAATAAAACTCAGTAACAGAGGCCAGTAAGCTAGAAAGGAGACATAAAGGGAATTGAAGGGGGGTGGAGGACTTAATAGGATGGTATTGTATATATGTAAGTAGAAGAACAGATTAATGGAGGTGAAAAAGCCTAAGTGAGTTCAGGGGAAGAGACTGAGTAAAGGAAAGGTGGAGGGAGGGCTAATCAAAATATAAGAGGATATAAATAAGTCATATGGAAACCTACTTTTTGGGGCAATGGAATACTCAGGAGCCATAGATTGTTACTAGAAAATTTTCAGTGCCAGGGATGGAAACCTTCCAGTGAGTTGTTGGCCAGGGAGGTCCCTGATGCCCCCACAACATTACAGGCCATTGCCAAGGCCCTTGGTTTCCCACCAGGAATAGATGGTAAGACCCTATTGCTGAAGACTCCACATATTTTGGCTGCAAGAGCACTAAGAAAACCTGTGGGAGCTGAACTGAAAACCTCTTCCATGTAGACCATCTGACAGAAAGCTGGAAAAAGCCACACTGCATACAGTTCAATGGGACAGCGAAATCACCAGTGAAGATACTCAACAGTGGACACTGCAAGCCTTATAATTGACCAGCCAGGCCAAATGAGGCAATGGATGCAATAGTGGCACATCTGTTATGGGATAAAACAACCACCTCAAATTTGACTGGAGGCCTGCTCCATGGAATGGAATACATCCTTGATACTGAAAACCTACAACAGGGTAGTCATGAGTACCAGGGGTGTTAACGTCTGCTGCTGTCTGGCCAAATGTATATACTATGTTCACCAAACTGCCCAGTAAGCACTTAATGTTCATACCCATACATTAATGCTACTCTCACTTCTGGTTAGAC
Organism: Jaculus jaculus; assembly: GCF_020740685.1. Lineage (NCBI taxonomy): Eukaryota > Metazoa > Chordata > Mammalia > Rodentia > Dipodidae > Jaculus > Jaculus jaculus. The sequence continues at coordinate 74,747,569 of NC_059113.1, forward strand.
AACCTTCACTTTGCAGATGGCAGTGACCTTGGGACGACTCAGAAGGCACCATGGTGCTGAGGAGAAGTGACTGAGGAGTGCTCAGCACTGTATTATCTCTATCACAACTTCCAAGGCTAGGGTCCATTGTGGAAGAGGTGGTGGAAAGAATGTAAGAGCCAAAGGAAGGGTAGGACTGCTTACAACGTGCTCCTGCAGACACAAAATGACATGGCTATCCATGACCTCATAGTGCCTGATACTACCTACAGAAGACCATCATAATTGGAAGAAAAGATGATGATATAAAGATAAAAGAGAGACTGATAAGAGCGGGGAAGAGGATATGAAGGAGAGTGGAGTTTCACAGGGGAAAGTGTGGGGGGGGGGAGGGAATTACCATGGGATTTTTTTTATAATCATGGAAAATGCTAATAAAAATTAAAAAAAAAAAAGAAATTACCAATGGCAGCAGAGAAGTAGGAGAGATCCAGAGCATCTTGAGCACACACAGGCAGGCAGAAGTGGCTCCAGCAGCGGTGGCACTAGGTCTGTGGGGCCACAGCTGCAAGGCTCAGCTTGAGCTGCAGGAAAAGCCAGGTGAGGGGGTTTTCCACTCACATAGGAGCTCCTCACAAATTCAAGAAATGTGAGGGTAGGATCACAGCGACCAATGGAGGGCCAGATAACAAGGTAGAGAATCACATGGACGAGTGGGAGAACTAGAGCCACCATCCACAGCCTCCCCTCCCCCACCACCAGCACAAGCACCAGAGACCTCTGGTAGGGAGATTCCAGCACCAGCAACCAGAGCAGCGATCCAGCTACCCACAGCACACCAAAGAGGGACCCGAGCAGAAGTACAGCATAACTGAGACCAAAATCATCCCAAAAGGTAACTGGGATTACACCACGTCAGTACCCGCCAAATAAGCCTGGTATATAGGCTTGAATTGAAAGTGCTAATTGCACCTTTCATATAAGGATAAATTATATGTTAAATCTGATGGATGGTTGGATTTGCTATTCTTTTATTTTTTTTAATTTTTATTTATTTATTTGAGAGCGACAGACACAGAGAGAAAGACAGATAGAGGGAGAGAGAGAATGGGCGCACCAGGGCTTCCAGCCTCTGCAAACGAACTCCAGACGTGTGCGCCCCCCTTGTGCATCTGGCTAACGTGGGACCTGGGGAACCGAGCCTCAAACCGGGGTCCTTAAGCTTCACAGGCAAGCGCTTAACCGCTAAGCCATCTCTCCAGCCCCAGATTTGCTATTCTTAAATAAGCTATATTTTGGGCTTGTTATTTGTTGCTTCATGATTTATAATGGCTTTGATTCCTCGTCTGTTGTTCATTAGGGAAGGGTCTCACTTGGTCGCAAGCTGACTTAGAATCCTCAACAGACCAGAAGTCTTCACCTCCTAGTTGATAGGATTAAGGATGTGGGGTAACACACACCCTAAGGGACTGTGACTTTGTTAAGAGGATCTGGTTGTTATAATACCTATTCTTGTATAAATACTCTGTGCTGTTTTTCATTGAATGCATACATTGTTTAGTTATATTTTAGAATTTGCCTGTATTTTGTTCCACTTTAATACTCTCATAGCAGGTAAACCCAACATCTAGGGTCACTTTTGTAGATATTCTGAGAGTCTTAAGAGCCACACCTAGCACATTAAGCTCTTACCCTGAAGATATATAACATCAGATTGATTGATATATCTAATAAAACTGCAGCTAACTAGAAAATCCAAGCATTAAGTTAATCTAAGATGCAAAAAATATGTACATTGTAATACAAGAAACACCAAAAATCAAGACAATATAAATCCACCAACAAGTATTAATGCATCAGAAATGACCTCCAGTGACAATGAGTTAGAGGAAATGCCTGAGAAAGAGTACAAAAGAATGATTATAAATATGCTCAAAGAAGCCAAACAGGAAATCAAAGAAGATACAGGAAACCCATTTAATGAAATAAACAGGTCAATACAAGACATAAATAAGAAAACAGAAATAATAAAAAGAAAATAAAAATGGGCTATGAAACCAAATAGAGAGTTCTCAAAAGAAGAAATACAGATTGTATATAAACATCTAAAAAAAATGTTCTACATCCCTAGCCATCAGGGAAATGCAGACTAAAACTACATTGAGATTCCATCTCATTCCTATCAGATTGGCTACTATCATGAAAATAAATGACCATAAATGCTGATGAGAATGTAGAAAAAGATAAACCCTTCTACACTGTTCGTGGGAATGTAATTTGGTCCAGCCATTGTGGAAATCAATGTGGAGGTTCCTAAGACAGCTAAAAATAGATTTACCACATGACCCAGCTGTACCACTCCTAGGCATATATCCTAAGGTCTCATCTCACTATATTACAGATACTTTCTCAACCAAGTTTATTGCCACTCTATTCACAATAAATAGGAAATGGAACCAGCCTAGATGTGCATCAACTGATGTGTGGATAATGAAGATGTGGCACACTTACACAATGGAGTTCTACTCAGTGGTAAAGAAAAATGAAATTATGAAATTTTCAGGAAAATGGATGATCTGGAAAGGATTATAGTAAGTGAGGTAACCCAGGCTCAGAAAGCCAAACATCACATGTTTTCTCTCATATGTGAATAATAGCTACAAATGATTGGACTTCTATGTGTGTAGGAATAAAACTCAGTAGCACAGGCCAGTAAGCTAGCAAGGAGCTATAAAGTGAATAGAAAGGGTAGAAGGGGGGAACTTAATAGATGGTATTGTATATATGTAAGTAGAAGAACACATTAACGGAGGTAAAAATGCCTAAGTGAGGTCAGGGGAAGAGACTGAGTAAAGGAAAGGTGGAGGCTAATCAAAATCTAAGAGGATTTAAGTAAGTCATATGGAAACCTACATTTTTGGACAATGGAATACTCAGAAGCCATAGATTGTAACTAGAGAATTTTCAGTGCCAGGGGTGGGATACCTTCCAGTGAGTTGTTGGCCAGTAAAGTCACTGACACCCCTAAAACATTATAGGTCATTGCTGATGCTCTTGGTTCCCACCAGGAATAGATGGTAAGACCCTATTGCTAAAGACTCCACATCCTTGGGCTGCACAGTCACTGAGAAACCCTGAGCTGAAAACCTCCTCCATGTAGCTGATAGAAAGCTTAAAAAAGCCATGCTGCATTCAATTCATAGGGCAAGAGAGAAATCACCAGTGAAGATACTCAACAGTGGACACTACAAGCCTTAAATTTGGCCAGCCAGGCCAAAGGAGACAACAGGTGCTATATGGCACATCTGTCATGGTGGAAACCAACCACTCTCTAATTGGATAGGAGATCCGCTCCATGGGAGGGAATACATCCCTGATACTGAAAACCTTATAGTAGGGGCAGTCATGAGCCCTAGGGATGTAACATCTGCTGGTGTCTGGCTAAATTTATATACTATGCTCACCAAGCATGTTTCTTTTTTTTTTTCCAATGAAAACATGCAGATTTTTATTTCATATTATAGAGTAACTACAATTGTTTTCAACAAAGTTGGAGAAAGTTGGCATCAGACTCCTAACAAAATAGCTGCCAGCTATGAAGTGAACTGACATACATCATCTAAAGAGGGTAATTCAAATGAATATTAGAAACAATAGTATACACTGCTTTTCCACTCTGTTACTTTTAGAAAAGAATCTCAACAAACAAACCCATACTCCTTGTGTCCAATAATATGATATTTTACCATTATTATGTTATGGAACTTAGTAAGTAACAAGAGAAATGACCTCAGAATCTAACTTGTCATGTTAGAATGTACAAAACAATAAATTTAAACATATTTTCCCTCCAACTCAAAATTGTCATAGTAATGCAATGGTTTGGTAGCCCTTTGCAATAAGACACAGATTTCGATGAAAATGCACAGATTTTGTCTCGTATTGTAGAACAACTACAATTGTTTTCAGTAAAGTTGGAGAAAGTTGGCATCAAATTCCTAACTAGCCTCTATCTATGAAGTGAACTGACATACATCATCTAAATGAGGTAATTCAAACACGTTAGAAACCAAAAGTACACTGCTTTTTCGCCCTGTTACTTTTAGAAAAGAATCTCAATAAACCAACCCACGCTTCTTGTGTCAATTTTACCATCATTATGTTATGGAATTTAGCAAGTAATAAGAGAAATGACCTTGGAATCTAACTTGTCATGTTCAAATGTAAAAGCAATAAAGTTTTCAGTGCCAGGGATGGGATACCTTCCTGTGAGTTGTTGTCCAGGGAGGTCCCTGTTGCCTCCAAAACATTACAGGCTATTGCCAACGCCCTTCGGTTCCCACAAGAAACAGATAGTAAGATCCTATTGTTGAAAACTTCACATGCCTGGGCTGAAAGGTCACTGAGAAATCAAGCTGTGGCTGAGCTGAAAACCTCCTCCCTGTAGACCAGCCAACTGAAATCTGGAAGAAGCTGTATTGCATGCAACCCTATGGGAGGCAGAAGCCATCAGCAGTGAAAACAGTGGACACTGGAAGCCTCAAATTTGGCCAAACAGGCCAAAGGACCAAACGGGTACAATTGTGCCACGTCTGCTTTGGGGGAAACTAATTCATCTCTAATTCGACTGAAGGCCTGTTCTATGGGAAGGGGGAGAAGATATGATGAAGAGTGAAGTTTCAAAGGGAAAAGGGGGCGGGAGGGAACTACCATGGGATATTGTTTACAATCATGAAAGTTGTTAATAAAATAAAGAAAGAAAAATTTTTTTTAAAAAGTAATTTTGGACTGAGCCTATCACTAGAGCCTAGCACACAGAAATTTTTGTATGCAATCCCAGCACCACAAAACATGTATCTCTCAATATAGCTCAATAGAGGCTCTGGGTTTGATCCTCAGCACAACAAAAGAGAAAATATATATAAGTGATGTAAACAAATACTGAGTTTTCATCTCTTAGTACTTGCCCTTGCACAGAAAAAATTATGCTGAGATCCAGATATGCCTACCAATTTTCATTTTCTTCTACTATCTACTTAAGAATGGATTTGGGGGCTGGAGAGATGGTTTAGCGGTTAAGTGCTTGCCTGTGAAGCCTAAGGACCCCGGTTCGAGGCTCGGTTCCCCAGGTCCCACGTTAGCCAGATGCACAAGGGGGTGCACGTGTCTGGAGTTTGTTTGCAGAGGCTGGAAGCCCTGGCGCGCCCATTCTCTCTCTCTCCCTCTATCTGTCTTTCTCTCTGTGTCTGACGCTCTCAAATAAATAAATAAATAAAAATTTAAAAAAAAAAAAAAGAATGGATTTGGGTGCTAGATAAATAGCTTAGCAGTTAAGATGCTTGCCTGAAAAGCCAAAGGACCTCAGTTCCATTCCCCAGGACCCACATAAGTCAGATGCACAAGGTGGCACATGCATCTGGAGTTCGTTTGCAGTGGCAGGAAGCCCCAGCACACCCATTCTCTCTCTCTCTCTCTCTCTGCCTCTTTCCCCCTCTCAAAAATAAAAATAAAAATAATTTTTTTTCATTTTTTAAAAAAATTTATTTATTTGAGTGCGACAGACACAGAGAGAAAGACAGACAGAGGGAGAGAGAATGGGCGTGCCAGGGCCTCCAGCCACTGCAAACAAACTCCAGACACATGCGCCCCCTTGTGCGTCTGGCTAACATGGGTCCTGGGGAATCGAGCCTCGAACCGGGGTCCTTAGGCTTCATAGGCAAGTGCTTAACTGCTAAGCCATCTCTCCAGCCCAAATTTTTTATTTTAAAGAATGAATTTGGGGGCTGGAGAAATGGCTTAACAGTTGAGCCATTTGTCTATGAAGCCTAAGGACCCAGGTTTGATTCCCTAGTACCCATATAAGGCAGACGCACAGGATGGTATATATGTCTGGAGTTTGTTTGAAGTGGCTAGAGGCCCTGGCATGTACATTCTCTCTATCTGATTTTTTTCTCTGTCTCTCTCTCAAATAAATAAGTAAAATAAATTTAAAAATTTTTTAATTAAAAAAAAGAGGCCAGGTGTGGTGGCACACACCTTTAGTCCCGGCACTCAGGAGACAGAGGTTGGAGGATCACCTTGAGCTCAAGGCCACCCTGTGACTACCCTGAATTCCAGGTCAGCGTGGGCTAGAGTGAGACCCTACCTTGAAAACAAAACAAAACAAAAAATTAAAAAATGAGTTTTATATAATTCAGTTTTTCAATGAACATGATTTTGAGCTCATAATCACTGAATTCAAAATATTCATCTTCTATTTTACCATGCTACTTAATTTTATCTTATAAATCTTTTTTTTTTTTTTTTTTTTTTTTTTGTCTTTTGGTTGTTTTCAAGGCAGGGTCTCATTCTAGCTCAGGCTGACTCAGAACTCACTTGGTAGCCCCAGGATGGCCTTGTGCTCAATGCAAATCCTACCTTAGCCTCCTAACTGTGTGCCACCATACCTGGCTCATCTTATAATTTTACAAACACTTTACTTAAGTTCTTTGGGTGGTGGAAGTACAGGCAAGAGTACTGTAAGTTGCAGGCCAGGTTAGACTACATAGCAAGTTCCAGACCATACCAAGTTCTGACCTGGTCTGGGTTATATATCAAGAGCCTGTCTCACAAAAGGAAAAAAAGAAGGAAGGAAAGAAGGAACGAAGGGAGGGAGGGAGGAAAGGAAAAGAAGAGAATTTCACCCCCCCCAAAACAAGTTTATTTCCATTTAAAATGCTAAGGATGGCAACCTAAAGAGTCAAAGAAAATTTTTACCAGCTATACATCTATCTAATAAAGGATTATTATCCAGGATATACAAAGAACTCAAAAAACTAAACAATATCGACGGCCCATGGTGCTCCGCATGGAAGGCAGTAAGCTGGTCATAATGGCTGGTAAGGAAATCAATGGTGACTACGCAGTAGAAATCCATGAGTATTTATCCACGTTTGAGAGCGCCATCGGGGCAGTGGGTGACATGCTGAATGTCATGATGTCTGCTTCTAGAAATGAGCTACTGCAGAAGTTGGATCCACTTGAACAAGCAAAGGTGGATTTGGTTTCTGCATACACATTAAATTCAACGATTTGGGTTTATTTGGCAACTCAAGGAGTGAATCCTAAGGAGTATCCAGTGAAGCAGGAATTGGAAAGGATCAGAGTGTACATGAACAAAGTGAAAGAGATAAACGACAAGAGGAAGGCTGCCAAGCTGGACAGAGGCGCTGCTGCACAATTTGTGAAAAATGCTCTCTGGGAACCAAAACCAAAAAATGCATCGAAGGTTGCTAAAAGAAAAAAATAAATTAACCTTTTTGTTTTGAGTTTACCATTTTTATCAGCTTCACCAAGTGGATGATCATGTATAAATGTATTCCTTGTTGAAGTCACATATAAACTTACATTGTTTCAAATGCTGAATGTATTTAAAAAAGAGATTGTCTTTTGGTTTTCCTAAAGTTTTTAATGTTTAAGATATTTTATATTTTAATTTACCATTTCTCTCTCTGTCTATGGTTTTTCCGAGGTAGGGTCTCACTCTAGCCCCAATGACCTGGAACTCACTTTGTAGTCCCAGGCTGCCCTTCAACTCACAACAATCCTACCTCTGTGATTAAAGGCGTGTGCCACCACGCCTGACTACCATCTCTTTTGACAAGACACTTAACATAGGTCAATCCTGAAAGTACCATTGTAAGCAATTGTGAAATTGAAATCTTCTTTATACACATTTGTAAAATAATGATCATATAAAATATGCTATGTATAGGCCAAAGTTGTAAGTTCATTAATTTTAACCAATTTGTTTTAAGAATGACTTAAATACCTACTTCTCCCCTATGTAGTTAGTTCAACTTGTTTCCATGATTTTAGGAGTTAGTCAAAATGTGAAATTAAAATTTAAGATTATACTGTTCTTGGCATGTTGCTTCAGTGTCCTGTTTAAAATAAATTACATTCTCATTAACATTTGGTGGAAAGTAAGGTTGTGTGTTGATGGCTGAATTTTTGTCTGATACTCTTAATAAAAGTAACAGTGTATAGCTGACTTATTTAAATATCTACTCCTGTGACTAAATACACCTTCCAGATTAGGAAGGTGAGTTTCAGAAGTCCTACATGGTGGAGAAATTAATGATTTTTTTTTGTTCTCTTGATCTTTTTTTTGGGGGGGGGGATTTTTTATTATATATTTTCTAGGCTGTATCATGTATTTATAAGTGTTTCAAAACAACTTTCATTGTTACACTGTGTCCCTTAAGTACAAGAGAAATCCAAAAGAGATTACATTGTATGTATATTTGATTTATTTGATTTTGGAATATATGTCTCAGTAAATTCTGTATATTAAATCATTTTTTAAAACTGTCACAAAAAACTAAGTAACAAGAAATCAAACAAACCAATTTAAAAATGGACAATGCCTGGGTGTGGTGGCGCACGCCTTTAATCTCAGCACTTGGGAGGCCGATGTAGGAGGATTGCCGTGAGTTTGAGGCCACTCTGAGACTACAAAGTGAATTCCAGGTCAGCCTGGGCTAGAGTGAGGCTCTACCTTGGAAAACCAAAAAATAAATAAATAAATAAAATAAATAAACACAAACAAGCAAACAAAAAAAAAAGAAAAGAAAAGAAAAAAAAGGGCTATGGAACTAAAGCGAATTCTCAAAAAAGAAATGCAGATGGCCTATAAAAATCTAAAAAATGTTGTACATTCTTAGCCAGCAGGAAAATGACAAATAAGCCAATGGGTCCAATAGTGTCATGTCTATTATGGGGAAAGCCAATTGTTTTCTAATTGGACTGATGGTCTGCTCCATGGGAAGGAATAACATACTTGGTACTGAAAACCTATAGCAGGGGAAGTCATGAGACCTAGGAGTGTAATGTCTGCTAGTGGCTGGCTAAATTTATATACTATGCTCACCAAACTGCCCAGTAATCCCTTCTCTTAATGTTCATACCTATATATTAATGACACTTTCACTTTTGGTTAGAGAAGCTTCTCTTTTCAGATGGCGGTGACCTTGGGATGACTCAGACCATGGTGCTGAGAAGAAGTGCTCAGCACTGAAACATCTCTAGCACGGAAAGCTTGTTCAGAGCCAAAATCAGGGTAGGACTCCTTACAGTGCACTCTTCCAGAAACAAAATGGCCTGGATATCCATGACCTCTCAGTGCCTGATACTACCTATACAACACCATCATAATAAGAGGAAAATATCATGACATCAAAATAAAACAGAGACTGATTGAAAGGGAGAGGGAATATGATAGAGAGCAGAATTACAAGTGGGAAAGTGGGTGGGGAGGGAATTACCATGGTTTACTGTCTATAATTATGAAAGCTATCAATTAAAAAAAAACAATGTGTGGGGTAAGAGATTGCACAGTGGATATGACATTTATTTTCAAAGACTGTTGGCCTGAGTTCAATTCCTCAGTACCCACATAAATCCAGATGTACAAAGTAGCACATGCATCTGGAGTTTGTTTGCAGTGGCAAGAGGCCTTGGTGTGCCCATTCTCTCTCTCTTTCTCTATGTACTTGCAAATAAATAGTAAAAACAAAACAAAGTGGGAGAAAACTTACTTTAGGAATTTCAACTTAGAAAATAAATATTTTTTCCTTCACAAAAAATAAATCAAATGCTAAGGATGCTGGGCATGGTGGTGCATGTCTTTAATCTGAGCATTTGGGAAGCAGAAGTAAGTTGATCACTGAGAGTTCAAAGCTAGCCTAGGACATTGGAAAAATCAAAAATAAAATAAAATAAAGTAAAATGCTAAGTATGATTTTTTTTTTTTTTGAGGTAGGATCTCACTCTAGCTCCAGGCTGGCCTTGAACTTACAGCTCTACCTCTGTCTCCCAAATTCTGATATTGAAGGTGTGCACCACCATACCTGGATGGTATGATTTTTTTTTGTTTTTTTTTTTTTTGTTTTTGTTTTTTTGAGATAGGGTCTTGCTCTAGTCCAGGCTGACCTGGAATTCACTAAGTAATCCCAGGGTGGCCTCAAACTCACGGCGATCCACCTACTTCTGCCTCCCAAGTGCTGCGATTAAAGGCGTGTACCACTATGATACATTTTTTAAGTTCCTAAATTGGCTTAAGTAAAAACAGAGAACTATATTGCAAAAGAAGGAAAGAAAAAAAGAAAGAAAGAAAGAAAGAAAGAAAGAAAGAAAGAAAGAAAGAAGACAGAAAGACAGAAAAGAAAGAAAACTGAGAATACTAGCATAATTCACAAAACTGCAGTGCCCAAGTAGCTAGGTTACCTGAGGTTTGGGGCCTAGAATTTTTGAATATAATGTATAGGACATAACATTGCAGGCTGGATAGCCTACTCCAATCAGCACAGCTGCTGTGAAGAACTGGGCCAGATGGATGACTGGGGTATACAGGCACCAGGCTTGTTCAATCGGGCAGCCAGTAGGTTGTTCACCATGAGCTTCTCTTGGAGAATTCCAAGTATCAATAACCATTTCCCCAAATGTGGCATTTGGAATTGAGCCATTATGTAAATCTGTAAAATCAGAATGAGTTTAGTTTGTCCCTTGTGTAGATAAGTAAGAGGAGCCAATGTTAGAGAGTTACAATGGCTGTACCTTCCCACTGTATTTTGGGAAATTGATTTCCCCAAGGCAATAAGACAAAGAAGCCAAGCCACATGACAATGAGTCCTCCCAGTAGAAGAGCACGCTCACCAATCCTGTCAAATAACAGAAACACTGGTTTTAAAATGAAATATGAATTCACAGTTCCATTACTTTCATTATTAACAAAACTGCAAGAACAATTTTGATAACTGTTGATATTTATCAACTAATATAATGCTAAATAGAATTCCCCACCCCAAATAACCAAAGACAGGAAGAGCAATAGACCTGTAATTCTAGCTCATGGAAAGCTTAGGCAGGACGATTTCAAATTCAAGGCCTGGCTGAGCTACTAAGTAAGTTTAAGGACAACTTGAGCAATACAAGGAGATACTGTCTCAAAAAAGGGAGCGGGGCTGGAGAGATATCTTAACAGTTAAGGTGCTTACCTGTGAAGCCTAAGAACTCATGTTCAAGTCTCTAGGTCCCATGTAGCCAGATGCATAGTGACACAAGCACACAATGTCACACATGGGTACAAGGGGGCATATACATCTGGTTTCTCTCCATCTTTACCTTTATTTTTTTCTTTGAAAACTGAAGAAAGTAGATGTTTGCACTGTCATTTACTCTATGGTGGCACTTATTGATTCCATCACTAGAGTGTTTAGCATAAACTCTTCCCTCTTTTCTTGTTCTTTCCCTCCCCTGGTGAATGTTTTTGGTATACTATGAATGTACACCCATCTTTTAGATTTGTCTGTATTAAATCTGAGATGGACAGAAACCTATCAATGAAGAAGTTAAGACTGGCTAGGAACAGAGCTCATTGCAGAATACTTGCCTAGCATGAATGGACTTAGACAGTGATGTCACCATTAACTTTTACAGTTAAATATTCATGGAAGACAGGATATGGTATCTGGAGTCAGCTTCAAAATAATCCAGGTGCTGAGAAGGAACGTGTGGATAAAAAGGAAGCATAGAGGAAGGCTGACCAAGTGTTATAAGTGTTGCAGCTGGATAATGGACATGAGGGATATAGGACATTCAATAATGCTGCCTAGACCTTGGTATATGTGTTGGAAACTTTGCATTACCAAATACACAAACAAACCAAAACCATGTAACTTACTTTTTGGCAAGTAACTTAACCCCCATGAAAACAATAACAGCCTCAATGCCAAGCGCAGCCAGTATTATTCCATCATAGAGTACAGCTTGTTCTTGAGTCCAGGCATACATATCCATTGTCAATGGAGTAAGGATTCTAGGAGAAAGGAAAACTTGTTTTCTCTTTCTCTTTCATCAGTCATAGCAGTTGTTACCTAAAATTAAGCATGAGCTTGCTAATGAGTTATTCAGCTATCCAGAAGGGGCAGAGTGAAAACACTGCTTTTAAATGAAGCAGCAGCACATGCTGTTTTGCCTGCAAAGCCAAAGGGCCTAAGTTCAATTCCCCAGGACCCACGTAAGCCAGATGCACAGGTGTCTGGAAGCCCTGGTGCACCCATTCTCTATCTGCCTCTCTCTCTGCTTCTCTTGCTCTCAAGTAAATAAATAAAAATATTAAAAATAAAATAAAATAAATAAAAATAGCAATAAAAAGTTGGGCATGGTAGCACACACCTTTAGTCCCAGCACTCAGGAGGCACAGTTCAAGGCCACCCTGAGACTACATAGTGAATTCCAAGTCAGCTTGGACTAGAGTGAAACCCTACCTTGAAAAAAAAAAGAAAAAGAAAACACATTGGTAGTTTGTCTAAAGGTTAAACACAGAATTAACATATGATCTAGCAATTCCATTCCTAGGTATATATTCAAAAGAACTAAAGGCCAAGACTCAAAAGACATTAGACATAAATGTCCATAGCAGTGTTATTATAAAAGGCTGAAACAAGTCGAGCATGGTGGTGCACGCCTTTAATCCCAGCACTCAGGATGCAGAGGTAGGAGGATCACCGTGAGTTTGAGGCCACCCTGAGACTACATAGAGAATTCCAGGTTAGCCTGAGCTAGATCAAATAGAACTGATGCTGCCAGACTGACTAAACTCCTGTATAGATAAGCAAGACATCATACAGCCTAAAGTTATGAAATCTTCATACAAAAAGTATGTACACCTTTTATAACATAAGAAAAATGTGCCTAGTATGAGCTTTTACAACATCTATGTGCCAACTGACACTGCATTAGGAGATACAGGTTAATCAGTAACCTGATGTAAACGAAGACAGAATAAAACTTACGTTTCAAAAAGTGCAAAGATAAATAGAATCACAAAAAACAAAATATTGGTGGTCACAACAGCAACTTGATCGATACTTCCTTGGGGAATCTGAACTCCATCTTTACTTTCTATAAGTAAATAAGAAAAAAATTGTTATTTGTATGTCTACTTCTTTAAATTTTTTAAATTTATCTTCATTAATTAATTTACTTGAGAGCAACAGAGACAAAAAGAGGCAGACAAGAGAGAGAGAGAGAGAGAGCGCGACAGAGCGCACCAGAGCCTCTAGCCACTGCAAACAAGCTCCAGATGCATGCGCCACCTTGTGCATCTGGCTTACATAGGACCTGGAGAATCTAACCTGGGTCCTTAGGCTTTGCAGGCATGCACCTTAACTGCTAAGCCATCTCTTCAACCCTGTTTATGTTTTTTTGTGGAAGAGTTTACTTTGGTTCACTGTTTGAGGATACACCATGGTAGCATGAGGCAGCTAGTCACATTGTTTCTGTAGTCAGGACGGAGAGATGAATGCTGGTGATCAGCTCAGATTCTCCATTTTTTTTTTTTTTTTTTTTTGGTTTTTCGAGGTAGGGTCTCACTCTGGTCCAGGCTGACCTGGAATTTACTCTGTCATCTCAGGGTGGCCTTGAACTCATGGCAATCCTCCTACCTCTGCCTCCCGAGTGCTGGGATTAAAGGCGTGCGCCACCACGCCCGGCTAACTTCTCCATTTTTTAAAAAAATATTTTATTTATTTATTTGAGAGAGAGAGAAGAAAGAGGCAGATAAAGAGAAAATGGGCACGCCAGGGCCTCTAGCTGCTGCAAACGAACTCCAGATGCATGTGTCCCCTTGTGCACCTGGCTGACGTGGGTCCTGGGGAATTGAACCAGGGTCCTTAGGCTTCTCAGGCAAATGCCTTAACTGCTAAGCCATTTCCCTAGCCCCACCTTCACCATTTTTTTTATTGACAATTTTCATACATGCACACAGTGTACTTTGATCCTAATCCCATTCTGTATCATCTTTTGTCCCACTCCCCATCCCCAAGTATCTTTCTTAAAAAATAATTTAAGCCGGGCGTGGTGGCGCACGCCTTTAATCCCAGCACTCGGGAGGCAGAGGTAGGAGGATCGCCGTGAGTTCAAGGCCACCCTGAGTCTCCATCGTGAATTCCAGGTCAGCCTGGGCTAGAGTGAGACCCTACCTTGAAAAACAAAACAAAACAAAAAATAGTAATAATAATTTAAGCCAGACATGGTGGTGCATGCCTTTAATCCTAGCACTCAGGAGGCAGAGGTAGGAGGATTGCCATGAGCTTGAGGCTACCTTGAGAATTCAGAGTGAATTCCAGGTCAGTCTGGGCTAGAGTGAGACCATACCTCAAAAAACAAATAACAATAACAACAAAAAATTATATATGTATGTGTGTGTCTATGTATACACACACACACACACACACACACACACACACACACACACAGATTAATTTAAGGGTTAGGGAGATGGCTCTGTGGTTAACAGCACTCACTGCTTAAGCATGAGGGCCTCTTAGGGCAGAGACTGCCAAGTTCAACTCCCCAGAACCCATGCAAAATGCTGGATGTAGCTATGCATCTTTGTAACCCCAGTTACAAAGGGACAAGAGAATCTCTGGGGATTGGGGACAGACAGCAGCTCCTGGTTAAGGGACAGACCCAATCCAAGAAAGTAAGCTGATGAATGATAGGAGCATACACATTCTCCTCTGGCTTCTGCACATACAAGGGGCATACATACACACACACACACATACACACTCATATACCACAGCTCACACACCATACCACACACATACTCTACACATGTACACATGCAAAAAAATTAAATACCTTTTGCCTTTGATATCTTCCTCAATCACCCATGTATTATGCTCAGAAGCAAAACCCAAATAAACAACAAGCAAACAGAATCACCTGAAATACTTTGACAATGGTAAATGGTTAACTACCTTCTTCAAAATTAATGCTTTTACACTGCCGTCCTGAGTCATCCACACGGTGTTCTCTTAAAAAAAAAAAAAAAAAAAAGCATGGTATTAATCATTCTTTTTTTTAAAAAAATGTATTGACAACTTCCATAATTATAGACAAAAAACCATGATAATTCCCTCTAAGCCCCACATTCCCCTTCACAACTCCACTCTCCATCATATCCTCTCCCCCCCTCAATCAGTCTCTCTTTTATTTTTGTCATCATCTTTTCCTCCTACTTCCTTGTATAGGTAGTGTTGATGGTCTTGTATAGGTAGTGCACATTCTTTTTTTTTTAATTTTTTTCATTATTTATTTATTTATTTGAGAGCGACAGACATACAGAGAAAGACAGATGGAGGGGGAGAGAGAGAGAATGGGCGCGCCAGGGCTTCCAGCCACTGCAAACGAACTCCAGACGCGTGCGCCCCCTTGTGCATCTGGCTAACGTGGGGCCTGGGGAACCGAGCCTCGAACCGGGGTCCTTAGGCTTAACAGGCAAGCGCTTAACCGCTAAGCCATCTCTCCAGCCCGGTAGTGCACATTCTTAATATAGAAATGGTTTATTACTCTCATTCTATTTTTCCACATTCTCATGTGGTTTCTTTTATTGATTTCTTAAGTAATGAAATTATTACTAATAAATATAACCCATAAACTTAAAAAGGGTTTTGTTTCTCTCCTTAAGTACTGGGATTGAGCCTTAGGCCTAATGCATGCAACACAAGCAAGTACTCTACCCCAGAGCTGTATCTCTAGTCCGAGTCCTTTTTGCCTTTGAGACATAGTCTCACCATGTTGCTCAGAATGTTCTCAAACTCCTAAGCACAAGTGATCCTCACCTCCTCCGCCTAATGACTGTCATAAGTACATACCATGATATAAAAGGAAAATAATTACCAAGTTTATCCAAAAACATGATCAACCTTAGCCAGGATTTGATTTTTTTCAGTGTTTTGAACATTAGCTATAAATGTTTTTGAAAAACTAGTTGAAGCACTCTAAAGAAATATAAAATAACCGCTGGGTATGGGGATGTACACCTTTAATCCCAGCACTTGGGAGGCAGAGGTAGGAGGATCACCACGAGTTTAAGAACAGCCTGGGACTACAGAGTAAATGCCAGGTCAACTTGGGCTAGAATGAGATCCTTACTTTAAAAAAATAACCCACAGGTCTGGAGAAATGGCTTAGTGTTTAAGATGCTTACCTGCAAAGCCAAGGTCTGATTCCCCGGACCCATGTGAGACAGATGCACGAGGGGGCACATGCACCTGGAGTGTTTGCAGCGGCTTGAGGCTCTGGTGTGCCCATTTTCTCTCTCTTTCCCTTCCTGTTTCTCTCTCTCTCTCTCTCTGTCTCTCTCTCTCAAATAAATAACAAAAAATAAAAATAAAATAAACCATATATATAAAACAATGCTAGGTTTAGTGGTAACACCTCTATAATTCTAGCACCTTTCAGGCTGAGGCAGGAGTATCAAGAGTTTATAGAGTCTAAATGAGCCACTGGGTACAAAAGTGGCATGTCTGTTATAGGGGAAACCAACTGCTCTCTAATTGGACTGGAGACCCACTTCACAGATGGGAATACATGCCTGGTACTGAAAACCTAGTTAAAAGCCTATGGTAGTGGAGGTCATGAGCCCTAGGGGTGCAATGTCTGCTGACATCTAGCTAAATGCACATATTATGCTCACCAAACTTCCCAGTAAGCACTTCTCTTAATGTTCATACCCATGTATTAATGCTACTCTCACTTTTACTTAGAGAAGCTTCTCTTTTGATGGTAGTAGTGACCTCCTCTGGGATGACTCAAAAGGCATCATAGTGCTGAGAAGAAATGACAAAAGAATGCTCAGCACTGAAACATCTCTATCATAGCTTCCAAGGCTCAGGGTCCATTGTGGAAGAGATGGCAGAAAGATGTAAGAGCCGAAGGAAGGGTAGGACACCTTAAAATGCACTCTTCCAAACACAAAAGGGCCTGGATATCCATGACCTTGCAAAGTCTGGTACTACCGACACAAGACCTCATAATAGGAAGAAAAGATGATGACAACAAAATAAAGAGACTAATTGAGAAGGGAGAGGATATGGTGGAAAACAGATTTGAGGAGGGGAAAGTGAGGGGAAGGGAATTACCATGGTTTATTGTCTATAATTATGGAAGTTGTCAATACAAAATTATAATAAAAAGAATTCGGCAGTCAGCCTGGGCTACATATGTAGTTGACATGTGCGCATGTACACGTGTTTGCACGCACACACACACACCACATGTAAGTAAAAATAAAAAATACAGCCAGGCGTGGTGGCGCATGCCTCTAATCCCAGCACTCGGGAGGCGGAGGTAGGAGGATCACCATGAGTTCAAGGCCACCCTGAGACTATATAGTGAATTCCAAGTCAGCCTGGGCCAGAGTGAGACCCTACCTTGAAAAATAAACAAAAATAAATAAATAAAAACTAAATAAAAAACAAAGTAAAAAAGAAAAAACAAAGAAATATAAAGTAATAAAATAGTAGTTTTTGTTGTTGTTGTTTTTTGTAAGGTCTCAATCTAGCCCAGGCTCTGTAGTCCCAAATTGGCTTCAAACTCACAGCAATCCTCCTACCTCTCAGCCTCCTGAGTACTAGGATTAAAGGTGCATGCCATTATGCCTGGCCAAAATGGTAGTTTTAAACAATTTCTTTGAACATATAGAAGAGGAACACTGGGCTGGGGCCTTTACTCTACTGAAAGTGTTGCTTTAGTGCCATTTTTCTCCTTAGAGACATTCAGTCAGGAAAGCAGGACCAACCCTGGACTTCTCAATGATCTTCCCAGGATACTGTCATTTATCCAGGTATCTTGTTGCTGCTGACACTGCTTTACTTCAATTGATCAGAAGAGCAGACACCAAAACCTACTAAAAGACAATACAGGGCCCAACCTCATGGCACAGGCCCATAGCCCTAGCTACTTTGGAGGCTGAGACAGGAAAATTAGAAGTTCAAGGCCTGCCTGGGCCTCAGATGGCCTACACAACTTAGTGAGACATTGTCTTAAAATAAAAAATAAAAGATAAAAAGGGCTAGAGATCTAGTTTAGTGGTAAAGCACTTGCTTAACATATGTGAGGCCCAAAGTTCAATGTCTAATACCACACCAAAAAATGACTTTACAGGAATAATCCTTCAATATTAACAAGAAGTCTGGGGAGATGGCATAGTGGTTAAAAGTGCTTGCTTGAAAAGCATGATGGCACAGGTTCAATTCCCTAGTACTCATGTAAAGCCAAATATCCAAAGTTGCATACATCAGGAGTTCATTTGCAGTGGCAGGAGACCCTGGCTCACTCACTTGCTTGCTCTCTCTCTCTCTCTCTCTCTCTCTCTCTCTCTCTCTCTGCTTGCAAATAAAATATTTAAAAAAATATATTAACATGGTTTACTAAACCTCCCACTCTACAAATTTATCATTCTAGCTAGTTACCTTAATATAACAAGGATCAGAATAATGTTTAAAATTCCCAGAATGGCGCCAAGTAAAACTGGTGCTGTGTACATGTTGATCTGCAGCTCAATGGCATCCCACGTCACACCCTTTTCTCCAATTAGTGCAAAGCAAGTCTGAAAAACTAATAAAATATACACAGGTGAGTTAGAATGTGGGAGACAAGACAACAGCTAAAAAAAAAAAAAAGAACATAAAAGACATTTACCACAGAAGTGAATGTAACAGGGTAGAACAATTCATTTATATTAGGCATTCTGAACTGGGCAAGAAAACTGGCTTTTGCTTGGGGGAGACAACTTATTATTTTCAGGTATAAATCAGATATAAGTGGCTTATATATGTAGGTGAATGTTTCATAGGGATAAAGCAATTTAGGCGGAAAGTTTAAGAAGACTCGTTCTGGAGACAATAATGAAATGCTGAAAGACATGATGTATATACATTCACAAAGGAGTGTGTCTCTCCAGCAACTTGTCAACAATCTTCTTTCGATCTTTTTCTTTTTAGGAGAACAGGTGGGGAATGCTAGAGATTGAACCCAGGACCTGGGCATGCTAAGTATGCATTCTGCCACTGAGCTACAATCTCAGTCCCATATCTATTTTTCTTAAAAAAAAATACTCTAGGGGGGAAGGAGGGCATTACCATGGGATGTTTTTTATAATCATGGAAAATGTTAGTAAAAATTGAGAAAAAAAGAAACAAAAAGAAAAAAAATACTCTATAGGAAACTTCAGCTATATAATTTCTTTAACAAACAAGTTATAAAAGTTTACATCAAATATTGGGAATACCACTATATATGTGATACTTAAATTATATATATGTATACATACAGCCATCTCTCCAGCCCTAAAAATAGTGTTTTAAATAAGTATTTTGGGGGCTGGAGAGATGGTTCAGCTGTTAAAGCACTTTTCTGCAAAGCCTAAGGACACTATCCATGTAAAGCCAGAAGCACAAAGTGGAGCATACATCTGCAGTTTGTTTGCAGAAGCTAGAAGCCCTGGTATGACCATTCTCATTCTCTTTTTCATTGCAAATAAATAAATACATTTTTTAAAAGTATATTTTTAGGGCTGGAGAGATGGCTTAGCAGTTAAGCACTTGCCTGTGAAGCCTAAGGACCCCAGTTCAAGGCTTGATTCCCCAGGCCCCATGTTAGCCAGATACACAAGGGGCACACGTGTCTGGAGTTCGTTTGCAATGGCTGGAGACCCTGGCACACCCATTCTCTCTCTCTATCTGCCTCTTTCTCTCTCTGTCTGTCGCTCTCAAATAAATAAATAAAAATGAACAAAAAAAGTATTTTTTTAGTCCTAAAGATATAGCTTAGCAAGTTAAGGCAAAGCCTAAGGAGCCAGGTTCAATTCCCCAAGACCCACATAAGCCAGATGCACAAAGTGGCGCATGTGTCTAGAGTTTGTTTGCAGTGGCTGGAGGCCCTAGCATGACCCCCTCCTCTTTCTCTTTCTGTCAAAGTAAGTAAATAAATAAATATTGTTTTTAAAAGTATATTTTTAGTTTCCTTCCCTTTCCCTTTGGCCACAAAGTTTTACACATGATTTACATTTAATGTGTGAACCTCAAAATTTCTCCAATCTAAATTTAGGTAGTACCAAGTGAGGAATACCTACCTGGGCCCAGGATAAAACCCAATGCTTGGCACGTGCTTGTATTGGCCATGGAACTTGTTCTTTCCTGAAGTGAGGTCGCACCAGCAATATAGGATCTAACCACTGCTACGTTTCCTAGGAAAGATAATAAACCAGAATAAAGGGAAACAGGCTTCAGCTGGTGGAACTCATGCTGACTAGGCTTTATATATAACAGGCAGTACTGAGGAGCAAAATGGTCATTGCTCCTTCCATAGGGTCATACAAAGTAAGGGAGATATTTAAATTCAACAAGTTCATCAACTAATCATACATTGTATTTTTGGCTTTCTGATTTGAATTCTGTATTTTTAATAATACAAAATCATAGAGCCAGGTGTGGTAGTACACCCCTTTACTCTCAGCAGACTAAGGTAGGAGATCATTGTAAGTTCAAGGCCAGCCTGCAAGTTACATAGTGAATTCCAGGTCAGCCTATGCTAGACTGAGACCCTACCTCACAAAAACAAACAAACAAAAAAGAAAAAAACATAGTGCAGCTGGGCATAAAAGTGCACACCAGTAATCCTAGCATTTAGGAGCAGAGGACAGCCTGGGATATGTAATGAGACTGGGTCTCAAAAATTAAAATTAAAAAAAATAAACAGCACTTGAGAGGTAGAGGTAAAAGGATGGTCATGAATTTGAGGCCAGCCTGGGAATAGTAAGTTTCACATCAACTAGGTTAGAGTGAGAGCCTACCTCAAAAACAGCAAGCAAGCAAAAAAGTTAAAACAGTCAAGCATGGTGACACATGCATCTCAGCACTTGGGAGAAAGAATTAGGAGGATTGCTGTGAGCTCCAGGCCAGCCTGTGACTACATAGTAAATTCTAGGTCAGCCTGGGCTACAGTGAGACCCTATCTTGATAAAAAAAAAAAAGTTAAAGCTTAAAGCTTTAAATGAATGAAAAGTAGCATTGCAGGAGTAGCACACTTCATCTTTTCATTAAATACTTAGAATCCTCTGGATGAATGTCATAATAATTGCCACAACTCTCTTTAAAAAAAAATTTAATTAATTTATTTATTCAAAAGAGAGAGACAGAGGCAGAGAGAAAGAGAGAGAGAGAGAGAGAATGGGCACGCCAGGGCCTCCACTGCAAAGTCCAGACACATGCGACACCTTGTGCATCTGCCTTATGTGGGCACTGGGGAATCAAACCTGGATCCTTAGCCTTCACAGGTAAGCACCTTAAACATTAAGCCACCTCTCCAGCCCCATGACTCTCTTTTAAGGTGTTACAAAATGCATGTATAGATCAGTAATACAAGAAAAAGAAAAAAAGTCCAATAATAATTTAACTCAAAAATTTTATTGTACCCTTACTATGCATATGAGACTCTGCAAGAAGCCACAAACTATTTTTTAAAAATATACTAAATTGTCTGTAGTTGCAAGACACTTATGAACTGATTGATGAGAAAGGATGAAAAGAGTGCAATAATACAACCAGGAGCTAGAGAGAGAAGCTGGTCAGGACCGGGTAGCCTCAAAGAGTTGCACACAGGATATGGCCCTTAATCTGCCTCTGAATGGGTGACAAATTAAGGAACAAAAGCAAGAGCTTATAAGTAACAAAAAACATCACCACAAAGGCACAATGATAGGAAACATGTTGCTTCGTTGGAAAGCATAGATCAAGAATCTGTGTGCTGAACCGTGGGATGTGAGAGTGAGAAGAAAATGACACCAGGGGAGACACAGCCATAAATGTCAGGATGAATGTGAACCTGACACAAGCATATGCACACGCACACACACACATGCATGCACATTACCTGCTCCAAATCCCACTAGTCCACGAGCAGCCAACATGTAGTATTTATTATAAGTAGCTGGGACATGGACATATGCATATAGGCAGTTGGCTGCCACCGAAATAAAGATGGAGACGATTAGAGGTTCTTTTCTTGGCCTATAATTAGACCATAAACCAAATATAGGTGAAGCTACCATTTGGCCAAGACTAAATGAAGCAATAACCCAGCCCAAAAAACTTGCATCGGCTGTCTGGTCAATCTGCAGAGAGAAGTACAATACTTTAAGGATTGTCACAGGAGAAGTTCTCAGCTTTAAGGATTGTCACATGAGTAAAGGTTTCAGCTTTTGGCAATTATAAACATCTGTAGCCAAATTTTGTATGGATATAAATTTTGTAAGCAGTTGGGTAACTACTTAGAGCATAACTACTAAATCATGTAGCAAAACCATCTTTAGCTATGTACAAAACAGACAAACTGAATTCCAAAGTGACTATACCACCTTCACTCCCACCAGCAATCCTTGTGGCTCTAGTATCTTTGTTTGTTTTGTTTTGTTTTTCGAGGTAGGGTCTCACTTTAAGCATGCTAACCTGTAATTTACTGTCATCTCAGGGTGGCCTTGAACTCATAGTGATCCCTCTCTCTACCTCTGCCTCCTGAGTGCTGAGATTAAAGGCATGTGCCACTATGCCCAGCCCTCAAGTACTTTTGGTGAAGCCATCTGACCATCCTAACAATCTGGTAGGGAGTTAGATAAACTGTGGACACAGTGGCATGACATTTCCTAAGCACTAGTTAGGAAGAGATGGAAATGCAGCTGTCCCTTGGTATCATTAGGTGATAGACTCCAGGTCCCCAGAGGATTCCACAATTATGTAAGGCTCTTATCTAAAATATATTTGCATATAACCTATACGTAACCTCACACATATGTCAAATCATCTCCTAATTACTTATAATATGATGTAAATGGTATGTAAATTGTCATACCATGTGTTTTAAGGAAAAATTATAAGAAAAACATAGTCTTAGCTGGGCGTGGAAGCACATGCCTTTAACCCCAACACTTGAGAAGCAGAGGTAGGAGAATCACTGTGAGTTCGAGGTCAGCCTGAGACTACATAGTGAATTCCAGATCAGCCTGGGCTATGGCAAGACCCTATCTTGAAAAAACAAAACAAAACAAACAAAAAAAGTCTGTATGTTTAATACAGGTGAATTTTATTCAAATATTTTCAGAATAACTCAAGAAAAGGTTTAAATTGGCAATGTGCTTTATTACATAAGAAAAATACAAGCAGGACCAAGGATGGTGGCACACACCTTTAATCCCAGCACTCAGGAAGTACAGGTAGGAGGATGGCCAGGAGTTTGAGCCCACCCTGAGACTATATAGTGAATTTCAGGCCAGCCTGGGCTAGAACATAACCTTACCTTGAAAACAAAACAAAAATACATTTAAAGTAAAAAGGGTGCTGAACCAGGAAATAGGATTATACCTGGACAGTCATGGCAAAAGTGAAGGAACAGACATCTGCTTATAACCCACTTTCACATCCCCTAGATTAATGTATAGAATACCAAAGACACTCCCTAGAAAATAAACACATGCATTACTACTATTACAGATATTTAAAAGAATAGGTTGAAATGTACATACCTTTTGGAGATATGGCCATATTGACATTATCACAATAGAAAACCCTGTAAAGAGGCAAACTTGGTTATTTAAAATTACCATAATAAATAAATAAATAAAAATAAAATTATAATAAGTCCATCACCATAACAGATACAGTTTTAGGGAATACAGCATAGGTTTTAAAATATCATTCTCAACCTACAAATCTACGTACTGTATAAAGCAGTGAGAAAATGGGAAAAGAAGATATAATTATAGGACCTGAACATAACTAATGAAATAAAAGCACAGGAGGCTAGGGTTACACCTCAATGGAATTCTGACTCTGAGCTGAACATGATGGAGAGATAGTAGATGTAGGAAGGGCTATCTGGCTGTCTTTCTCCCTTTATTTTTCTTTTCTTTTTTTTTTGTTGTTTTTTCGATTTTTTTTGGGGGGGGTCGAGGTAGGATTTCACTCTAGCCCAGGCTGACCTGGAATTCACTACATACTACATAGTCTCAGGGTGGCTTCGAACTCACGGCAATCCTCCTACCTCTGCCTCCCGAGTGATGGGATTAAAGGCGTGCATCACCACGCCTGGCTCTCCCTACCTTTCTTATAAATGTCTCTCCTGGGACAATGAAGAGAACTTTTTAAACTTTATTTTTAAAAATATTTTTATTTACTTATTTATGAGAGAGAGAGAGAGAGAGAAACCAACATGGGTATACCAGGGCCTCCAGCTACTACAAATGAACTCCAGACACATGTGCCACCATATGCATTTGGCTTATGTGGGTTCTGGGGAATCAAACCTAGGTCCTTAGGCTTCACAGGCAAGTACTTTAACCTCTAGATCATCTCTTCAGCCCAAGAACCTTTTTTATTTGTTTGTTTTTGTTTATTGTTTGTTATGTTTTCAAGGTAGGGTTTCACTTTAGTTTAGGCTGACCTGGAATTCACTATGTACTATCAGGGTGGCCTTGAACTCATGGCAATCCTCTCTGCCTCTCAAATGCTGGGATTAAAGGCGTGCAATGCCACGCCCGGCAAGAATCTTCCATTATATTACTGCAGACAGGGAATTGACACTGAAGAACAGATACATTAACCCTCACTAAAACAACTCTTAGCTTCACTAGTCTCCCCATCACTTTCTCACAAATCATAGTTTGTAAAAGTCAATGTCCTATGTCAGGTGTGTTGGTATTGCCTGAAATTCCAGCACTCGGGAGGATGAAGCAAGAAGATCAAGTTTCAAGCCAGCCTGGGTTATATAATGAGATCCTCTCAAAATAAATAAATAAATGAGCTAGAAAGGTTGCTTCATGACTAAAGGCATTTGCTTGCAAAGCATGACAGGTTGGGCTTGATTCCCCACTACCTACGTAAAGCCAGATGCACAAAGTGGCACATGCATCTGGAGTTGTACAGAGGCAGGAGGCCCTGGAGTACCCATTCTCTCTCTTCTTCCTACCCTCTCCCAAATAAATAAATATAGAAGGAAAAAAAGCTACACAAAATACATACACATTAAAAAAAAATAAACTGCCGGACATGTGGTGCACACCTTTAATCCTAGCACTTGGAAGTTAAAGGTAAGAGGATTGCTGTGAATTCGAGGCTAGCCTGAGACTATACAGCAAAATCCAAGTCAACCTGGGCTACCTCAAAAAGCAAAAACAAAACAAAAATCCCTAAAAACCTATCACCTCATCAAATACATATGGTGCAAGATTTTTAAAATTTATGTGCTGCTTCGTGTACTTAGCTTTATATGGGTACTAGGGAATCGAACCCAGCCCAGGAGCCTTTATAAGCAAGCACCTTTAACCGATGAGCCATCTCCCTGGCCCAAGATTTATATATACCTGAGACTGACTATTTCTTTGGGGTTTTAAATTCTTTCTTATTAAGTCTCCATGTTACATAAAATAGTATCATAAAATCAGCTTGGAAAGCTTTTTCCCCCCCTGGACCTGTCTTTTGTCAGCATAAGACCTCAGGCTCAAAACAAGAGGACACTGGAAGCTTTTTCATTCTTTTTATTTATTTATTTATTTGAGAGCTACAGACAGAGAGAAAGAGGCAGATAGAGAGAGAGAAAGAGAGAATGGGTGTCCCAGGGCCTCCAGCCACTGCAAATGAACTCTAGACATGTGTGCCCCCTTGTGCATTTAGCTAACGTGGGTCCTGGGGAATAGAGCCTCAAACCGGGGTCCTTAGGCTTCACAAGCAAGCGCTTAACCGCTAAGCCATCTCTCCAGCCTGACACAGGAAGTGTTTATTCCCCTATAGGAATATATCCAATTGGGCTGGAGAGATGGCTCAACAGTTAAGGCACTTACTTACTTGCCTATGAAGCCTAAGAACCCAGGTTCAATTCCCTAATATCCAGGTAAGCTCGATGCACATGGTGGCTCATGCATCTGAAGTTTGTTTGCAGTGGCTGGAGGTCTGTTGTACTCACTCACTCTCTCTCTCTTTAAATAAATAAATAAATGAGGTATCAAAAAGAATATACACGCCGAGCATGGTGGCGCACGCCTTTAATCCCAGCACTTGGGAGGGAGAGGTAGGAGGATTGCCGTGAGTTCGAGGCCACCCTGAGACTCCATAGTGAATTCCAGGTCAGCCTGGACTGGAGTGAGACCCTACCTCGAAAAACCAAAAAAGAAAAAAAAAAAAAAAAGAATATACACAATAAGGCCAGGCATGGTGGCACACGCCTTTAATCCTAGCACTGAGGAGGCAGAGGTGGGAGGATTGCCATGAGTTCAAGGCATGAAAGCCAGATGATGCACAAGGTAGTGCATGCTTTTGGAGTTCGTTTGCAATGGCTAGAGGCCCTGGCATGCCCATTCTCTCTCATTTTCTCTCTGCCTCTTTTTCTCTCTCTCTCAAATGAATTTTTAAAATAGTAAAAAATATATTATTGAAACAAAAGGGGTTTGGGGCTCGGGGAATTTGAGTCATTCAGTGAAGACAAAGCTTCAGTTTTGAGAGGTTGACCGAGTACAATTAATACACTGACATTAGAGTAGGAAGCTTTGAGTTGACATTTTGTCCATAATAAGAAGAAAATCTTACTGGACATGGTGGTACACACATAATCCCAGCCCTGGGAAACAAAGGCAAGAGGATGGAAAGCTCAAGGTCAGACTGGGTCACAAAGCAAAAGATCCTGTCTCAAAATATCAATAACAAAATATTCTACACCATATATTACAAGGTTAAAATATGGTACTTTGAATTTTTAAGGAATACTTACCTACACTGCTGAGAAACATCGTCAGATATAGAATCCTTATGGATCTCCATCTGCTGTTGTAATGTTCTTGAGTTTCTATAGTGTGCCACTCTCTAAGTAAAAGGCAAAAGGTAATGCAAGTTGAGCAGCCCTAATCTCAAAATTCAAAATCTGAAGCTTTACTGTGTGACACCATGACACCCCAAGTGGAAAATTCTACATCCTGGTTACATGTGATGAGTTGTGGGGAAAATTCTACATTCTGGACACTTGTGATGAGTTGCAAAGGAAAATACTACATCATGGACACTTGTGATGAGTTGTGGGAAAAATACTACATCCTAGCTACACCTGATGAATTGTGGAGAAAATGCTACATCCTGGTCACACGTGATGAGTTGCAAAGGAAAATGCAAGTGCACTAAAAATATCCCAAAAGCAGGCTGGAGAGATGGCTTAGCAGTTAAGGCACTTACCTGCAAAGCCTAAGAACCCAGGTTCAATTCCCCAGGTCCCATGTTAGCCAGATGCACATCATAGCACATACGTCTGGAGTTCGTTTGAAATGGCGAGAGGCCCTAGCATGCCCATTTTCTCTCCCTCTGTATCTAATAAATAAAATGAATCCCAGTACTTGGGAGGCAGAGGTAGGAGGATCATCGTGAGTTTGAGGCCACCCTGAGACTACATAGTGAATTCCAGGTCAGCCTGGGCCAAAGTGAGACCCTACCTCGAAAAACCAAAATAAATAAATAAAAATAAAATGATAAAATTTAATTCCAAAAGTTGGAAAAATCCAAAATCTTTTTTTTTTCAAAATTCTTATTTACTTACTTGCAAGGAGAGAAAGAAAGGAGACAGACAGACAAAGTGAATGGGCACACCAGAGCGTTCAGCTGCTGCAAACAAACTCTAGACGCATGTGCCACTTTGTTTATCTAGCTTTATGTGGATACTAGGGAACTGAACTTAAATCTTTAGGCTTTAAGGGTCAGTGCCTTAACTGCTAAGCCATCTCTCTAGCTCCAAAACCTTTTCTTAATTGTTTAAAATTTTTATTTCTTTATGAAAGGGAGAGAATGCATATACCAGGGCCGCTAGCCATGAACGCTAGCAAACAAACTCCAGACACATATGTCACCTTGTGCATCCAGCTTACATGAGTTCTAGGGAATCAAACCTGAGTCTGTAGGCTTTGCAGGCAAATGTCTTAACCTCTAAACCATCTCTCCAGTCCCCAAAATCTTTTGCTTTAAAGCTAAAATAATTTCCAAGGCTTTTATTTTATTTAAAAAATATTTTGGGGCTGGAGGGATGGCTTGGTGGTTAAGTCATTTGCCTGCAAAGTTAAAGGACCCTGGTTCAATTCCCAGGACCCATGTTAGCCAGATGCACAAGCTGGTGTATGCATCTGGAGTTTGTCTGCAGTGGCGCACACATTCTCTCCCTCTCTCCCTCCGTCTTTCTGTCAAATAAATAAAAAATAAAATAAAATAAAATAAAAATTTGGGGCTGGAGGGATGGCTTAGATGGTTAAGGGGTATGCCTGCAAAGTCAAAGGACCCAGGTTTGATACCCCAGGACCCACGTTAGCCATATGCACATGGGGTGCATGCGTCTGGAGTTTGTCTACAGTGGCTGGAGGCCCTAGTGTGCCCATTCTCTATCTCTCCCTCTTTCTCTGTCAAATAAATAAAAAATTTAAAAGGCTGGTGTGGTGGCACACTCAGGAGGCAGAGGTAGGAGGATCACCATGAGTTCGAGGCCACCCTGAGACTGCATACTGAATTCCAGGTTAGCCTGGACTAGAATGAAACCCTACCTCAAAAAAAAATAAATAAATATTTTTAATTTATTTGAGAAAGAGAGAGAGAAAGCTTGGGTGTATCAGGGCCTCTTGTCACTACAAACAAACTCTAGACCCATGCACCATCTTGTGTGTCTAGCTTCACATTGGCACTGGGGAATTGAACCTAGGCAGTCAGACTTCACAGGCAAGTACTTTTAACCATTGCCATCTCTCCAGCCCCCAAAATCTAAAATCTTGAAATTCTTCTGGCCCCAAACATTTCAGATAAAGTAAAGTCAGTGGGCTGCAGAGATGGCTTTGTGATTAAGGCACTTGCCTGTGAAGCCTATGGACCCAGGTTTGATTCCCCAGTACCCACATACAGCCAGATGCACATGGCACATGCATCTGGAGTTCGTTTGCAGTGGCTAGAAGCCCTGGTGCACCCATTCTCTTGCCCCCCATACATAAATAAAATTAAAAAACAACACCAAAGGCTGGAGAGATGGCTTGGTGGTTAAGGTGCTTGCTTGCGAAGCCCAAAGACCCATGTTTGACTCTCCAGGTCCCAGGTAAGCCAGACGAACAAAGGTGAGGCAAGTGCAAGGTCACACATGCCCACTAAGTGGTACAAGTGTCTTGAGTTTGATTGCAGTGGCTGAGACCCTGACAAGCCAATTCTCTCTCTCTAAAAATAAAAGGATAATAATTTAAAAAATTAAAAAAAAAAAAAGAAAAGTCAGACATGGTGATGCATAACCTTAATCCCAGTGTTTGGAAGGCTGAAGTAGAAAGATGGTTGTGAGTTTGAAGTCAGCATGGTCTATAGTAATACTGTGGTGGTCTGATTCAGGTGTCTCCCATAAACTTAGGTGTTCTCAATGCTAGGTTCCCAGTTGATGGAGATTTGGGAATTAACGCCTCCTGGGACAATGTATTGTTGGGGGTGGGCTTTTGGATATTATAGCCAGTTTCCCCATGCCAGTTTTTGGCACACCCTCCTGTTGTTATTGTCCAGCTGATGTTGGCCAGGGGGTGATGTCCACCCTCTGCTCATGCCATCATTTTCCCTGCCATCGTGGAGCTTCTCCTCGAGTCTGTAAGCCAAAATAAACCTCTTTTGCCCACAAGCTGCTCTTAGTTGGGTGATTTCTACCAGTAATGCGAACCTGACTATAATAGATACCCTACTTTGAAAAAAACCAAACCAGGGCTAGAGAGATGGCTTAGCAGTTAAGGCATTTGCCTGTAAAGCCAAAGGACCCACATATGCCAGATGCACAAGGTGGCAGTGGCACATGTATCTGGAGTTCATTTGCAGTGGCTGGAGGCCCTGGCATGCCTCACTCTTTCTCTCTCTCTCTGAGAGAGAGAAAAAGAAAGGGAGGGAGGGAGGAAAAGAGGGGGAAAAAATCAAAACAAAACAAGAAAATGTAAAATCAACTAGCTATAATGAGATCTCTCAGACGAGCACCATGGCACACGCCTTTAATCCCAGCACTTGGGAGGCAGAGGTAGGTAGGAGGAGACTACATAGTTAATCCAGGTTAGTCTGGGCTAGAGCAAGAGTCTACTTCAAAAAAAAAAACAAAAAACTCTCTCATTCTTGGGATGGGATGGGTGTACAGCCATGGTGCATCAGAGGATAATTCCTGTCATCACTGTAACATACACCATTTGATGACTGGGAAAAAAAAAAAAAAACTTTGCTATAAGAAGCTACTTGGCTAGGTACTTCAGCTGGAATGACACTGGAAAACTTCAATGCAACCAAACTCATTCCCAGCCCTAGGACCCTTGAGTACTGGCCTTTGCTCCATCATGGAGTACTTTGTGGACAAGGGACCATGATGACACTCCAGACTGGCTGGATTTTCTGGGCAAACCTGTGATCTGGACTAAAGACAAGTATATGAATTAGATAGCCTCCTCGTTAAGTGACACATGAGTGTGTGTGCTCATCATATTGTCACATGCCATGCAGTTACCAAACTTACCTTAATGTGAGCAGTGTGTTATCAAATAATTAAGACAAGTATAACAGACAAAACATACTTTATGTTCCAAGATTGTTTTTGTTTTGTTTTGAGGTAGGGTCTCACTCAAGCTCAGGCTGACCTGGAATTTACTATATAGTCTCAGGGTGGCCTTGAACTCATGGTGATCCCCCTACCTCTGCCTCCCAAGTGCTGGGACTAAAGGTATGCGTCACCATGCCCGGCCTCAAGATTGTTTTCTTTTGGGTGGAAGAGTTGTTGGATTATTTTTGAGACAGGATCTCATATAATCCAGGTTAGCCTTAAGGACCCTGCCTTAGGCTCCTAAATTCTGGAATTAGAGACAGGTACCACAATGCCTCCAAGATCATTTTGTAAAATAGACTTTTGGGGCTGGAGATGGATCGGACAGCAAGAGTACTTGCCATGCAAGCATGCGGTCCTGATCTGACCTAAGTTTACTTCCCTAGAACCCACATAATTAGATGGGAATGGTTAGGCTTGCCTGTAACCCCAATCCTGTTGGAGCAAAGAAAAGAGAATCATAGGGACTTACTGGTCAATTTGTCTGACTGAAAAACAGAAGTTACAGATTTAGTAAGAGACTTAATCTCAAAGAAGCATGTGAAAGAGCAACAGGGGAGGATGACAGACATTTCTGCCATGCATACACATGGGGTACATGTTCATATTATACACACACACACACAATGCCACATATTACACACAGACACATGCAAGAAAAGAAGGGGGGAAAAGCAGAGACTTTCCACTGAGGTAACAGAATATGAGCCTCACAAAAAAAAAAAAAAAAAAAATGGTGGGAGACAAGATAACACACAATGAGCCCTTTTTGGCAAAAGCTAAGATCTGTAAGAACCAGGTAAGACCTCCTTGGAGAAGACGTAGGGAGCAGCTGCTAATCAGCATGGATAAGGCCCCAGCCAGCTGTCTCCACTAAGCTTCTCCTTGCTTTACCCTGCCTGAGCCAGCAAGAACCTTGGAAAACACTGGAACAGGCTTGTTCCCATTCACACCAGCCCTACAAAATCAAAATAGCTTGAAGAAGAAGACAACAGGGACCAACTGAGCAGCTCAAGTACCTCCAGACAGCACTTCACAACCTCCTGACCCCATATGACAACACAGGAAACTACTGGAGGTTCTAGGAAGCCCACGGATCCACTCCCCCTCCAAACACAATACCCAGACCAGTTGATCAAAAGAACCTGCTTCGATTAAAACTATATTGAGTCCGGTTAAGATGGCGGCGTAGGTACCACGCCAAAGCAGCCTGGGGGGAAAAAAAAAGACCAAAAAACCTCAGCAAAATGCACACTTTTACTAAAAAGTGAGGTGTATAGGAAACTGAAGTGGCAGCAGAGAAGTAGGAGAGATCCAGAGCATCCAGAGCCCGCACAGGCCGGCAAAAGTGGCCCCGGCAGCTCCGCCAACCACCGCAGCGGCAGGGCGCACCAGAAAACGGCCAGACTCGGCTCCACCTGCAGGAAAAGCAGGTGCGGGATTTTCCCCTCACACCACGCTCTCCACAACTCAGGAAACGTGAAGGGAGAGCAGCAGTGAGCAGCAGAGGGGCAGACCGCGAGGTAGAAGAACACGTGGAGCAGCAAGAGAACCGGAGCATCTGCGTCTCCCTCCCCTCCCCCACCGCCTGAGCCCAGCTCCAGCGAACAGAGCAGCGTCCCTGGACCCGGCCACGCCAACTTGAGCTGACAGCGGGACCCAAGCAGGAGACGAGTTCGGCACAAACATCAGCTGCTCCGGAACCAGTACCAGCAGCCCCAGCAGCAGCAGACCCAGGAGCGTCAGCAGCGGCGGACCCAGGAATGGCAACAACAGCAGACCCAGAGCAGCAGCAGTTCCAGCAGCGGGGGTCTGCAAGGCCACAGTTGCGAGCTTGGCTTGCCCCGTAGGAAAAGCCAGTGCCCAGCTCCAGAAATCAGAACAGCAGCCGACGACCCAGGCAGCAACTTGACTGAGACCAAAATCATCCAAGGTAACTGGGATTGCACCAGGGAAGGGTCTCACTTGGTCACAAGCTGACTGGGATCCCTCAACAGACCAGAAATCTTAACCTCTGTGTTGATAGAGGATCTGGTTGTTATAATAACTACTCTGGCATACATACTTGGGGCTGTTTTTGACTGAATGGGTACTGTGTTTAGTTAACTTTTAGAATCGACCAGTATTTTATTCCACTCAGCCTACTTGAATACTCCCATAGCAGGGAAACCCAACCCCTAGGAGCACCTTTGTAGATACTTGCAGTCTTAAGAGCCACATCTAACACCTTAAGCTCCTACCCTGAAAATATATAACATCAAATCAATTGATACAGCTAAGAATACCCAGCTAGCTAGAAAATCCAAGCATTAACTTAATCCAAGATGCAAAAATATATACATTATAACACAAGAAACACTAAAAAGCAAGACGATATAAATCCACCTAAAAATATTAATGCATCAGAAATGACCTCCAGTGAGAACGAGTTAGAGGAAATGCCTGAAAAAGATTTCAAAAGAATGATTGTAAATATGTTCAAAGAAGTCAGAGAACAAATCAAAGGAGTCAAAGAGGAACTTAAAGAGGAAATCAAAGGAATCAAAGATGATGCAGGACACCAATTTAAAGAAATAAAGAAGGCAATACAAGACATAAATAAGGAAATAGAAATAATAAAGAAAAACCAGTCAGAATTACTAGCAATGAAGAACACAGTTAATGAAATAAAAAACTCTGTAGAAAATCTCACCAGTAGAATGGATGAAGGAGAGGACAGAATATCTAAGCTAGAAGACCAGGAGGCAGATCTAATACAGGCCAACAAAGAGAATGACAAACTTATAGAAAAGTATGAGTGGGAATTTCAAGATATTCAGGACACTATGAAAAGATCAAATATTAGAATTCAGGGCATAGTAGAAGGAGAAGAATTCCAATCCAAAGGCATAGTAGGTGTCTTCAACAAAATCATAGAAGAAAATTTCCCCCAAATTGGGAAAGAGGTGCCAATACAGATATAGGAAGCCTTTAGAACCCCAGCCACACAAAACCTGGAAAGAACCTCTCCTCGCCATATTATAATCAAACTTCCAAACACACAGACCAAAGAAAAAATATTGAAAGCAGTTAGAGAGAAAAATCAAGTTACCTACAAAAGTAAGCCCATCAGGATTACAGCAGATTATTCAACACAAACTTTTTTTTTTTTTTTTTTTTTTGGTTTTTCGAGGTAGGGTCTCACTCTAGCTCAGGCTGACCTGGAATTCACTATGTAGTATCAGGGTGGCCTCGAACTCTCGGCGATCCTCCTACCTCTGCCTCCCGAGTGCTGGGATTAAAGGCGTGCGCCACCACGCCCGGCTTCAACACAAACTTTTAAAGCCAGAAGGGCTTGGGGTGATATATTTCAAGTTCTGAAAGATAACAACTGTCAACCAAGGTTACTTTATCCTGCAAAGTTATCCATTCAAATAGATGGAGAAATAAGGACATTCCATGACAAAAGCAGGTTAAAGGAGTATTTGAAGACAAAACCAGCTCTACAGAAAATACTTGATAGAATCCTCCATGCTGAAGAAAAGGAAAAGCACTCATATAAGGAACCTAGAAAAAACAAGCAATACTCAAATACTAGTTAACAGAAGAGAGCACAGGTAGAACCAGAACCACAAAAAAAAAAAAAAAGGCAAACATAAAAATACACACCTTTCAATAATATCTCTTACTATCAACGGCCTCAATGCCCCAACGAAATGACATAGATTTGCAGACTGGGTTAAAAAGCAGGATCCTACAATTTGTTGTCTCCAAGAAACTCACCTTTCTACAAAGGATAGACATTACCTTAGGGTGAAAGGTTGGAAGACGGTGTTTCAAGCAAATGGGCCTAGAAAACAAGCAGGGGTTGCTATCCTAATATCGGACAGGGTAGACTTTACTCCAACGTTAGTCAAGAAAGATAAGGAAGGTCACTTTATATTGATTAAGGGCACACTCCAACAGGAGGACATTACAATCCTAAACATATGTGCACCTTACATGGGGGCTCCCAAATTCGTCAAACAAACACTATTAGAACTAAGGTCACAGATAACACCAAACACAGTGGTGGTGGGTGACTTTAACACACCACTCTCATCAATTGACAGGTCATCCTGCGAAAAAATAAACAGAGAGGCATCTGGACTAAATGAGGTCATAGAAGGAATGGACTTAACAGATATATACAGGACATTTCATCCAAAGGCTGCAGAATATACATTCTTTTCAGCAGCACATGGAACATTCTCTAAACTAGACCATATATTAGGACACAAAGCAAATCTTAACAAATTCAGGAAAATTGAAATAATTCCTTGCATTCTATCTGACCACAATGGAATCAAACTACAAATCTGTAGCAAGAAAGGCTATAGAGCATACACAAAATCATGGAAACTAAACAATACACTACTAAATAATGAATGGGTCAATGAAGAAATCAAAAAGGAAATCAGAAACTTTATAGAGTCAAATGATAATGAGAACACAACATACCAAAATCTCTGGGACACAATGAAGGCAGTTCTAAGAGGTAAATTTATAGCCTTAAGTGCCTATATTAAGAAATTGGAAAGGTCGCAAGTAAACGACCTAATGCTTCACCTTAAAGCCTTGGAAAAAGAAGAACAAGGCAAACCTAAAATCAGTAGACGGGAAGAAATAATAAAGATTAGGGCAGAAATTAATGAAATAGAAACAAAAAGAACAATCCAAAGAATTAATGAAACAAAGAGTTGGTTCTTTGAAAGGAAAAACAAGATTGATAAACCCTTAGCAAATCTGACCAAAAGAAAGAGAAAAGAGACACAAATTAGTAAAATCAGGGATGAACAAGGTAACATCACAACAGATTCCAGAGAACTTCAAAAAATCATAGGGACATACTATAAAAGCATATACTCCACAAAGTATGAAAATCTAAAAGAAATGGATGATTTCCTTGATCTATATGACCTACCTAAATTAAATCAAAATGAGATTAATCACTTAAATAGACCTATAACAAACATGGAGATCCGAACATTTATCATTAATCTCCCAACTAAAAAAAGCCCAGGCCCAGATGGATTCACTGATGAATTTTACTAGACTTTTAAGGAAGAGCTAACACCATTGCTTCTTAAGCTTTTCTAGGAAATAGAAAAAGAAGGAATTCTACCAAAATCCTTCTATGAGGCCAGCATCACCCTGATACCAAAACCAGGCAAAACTAGAACAAAAAAAGAAAATTACAGACCAATCTCCCTCATGAACATAGATGCAAAAATTCTCAACAAAATATTGGCAAACAGAACACAAGAATATATCAAAAAGATCATGCACCCTGACCAAGTAGGCTTTATCCCAGAGACGCAGGGATGGTTCAACATACGCAAATCTATAAATGTAATACATTACATAAACGGGTTGAAGGACAAAAATCACATGATCATCTCATTAGACGCAGAGAAAGCATTTGAAAACATCCAACATCCCTTCATGATAAAAGTCCTATAGAGACTGGGAATAGAAGGAACATATCTCAATATAATAAAGGCTATTTATGACAAGCCTACAGCCAACATATTACTAAATGGGGAAAAACTGGAAGCTTTCCCACTAAAATCAGGAACAAGACAAGGGTGTCCACAGTCCCCACTTTTATTTAATATAGTTTTGGAAGTCTTAGCCATAGCAATAAGGCAAGAGACACACATAAAAGGGATACAAATTGGAAAGGAAGAGATCAAGTTATCATTATTTGCAGATGACATGATTCTATACATAAAGGACCCTAAAGACTCTACTAGCAAACTGTTAGAGCTGATCAAAACCTACAACAATGTAGAAGGATACAAAATAAATACACAGAAATCAGTAGCCTTCACATATGCTAACAACAAAAACACAGAGGATGAAATCAGAGAATCACTCCCGTTCACAATTGCATCAAAAAAAAATAAAGTACCTTGGAATAAACCTAACCAAGGAAGTAAAGAATCTGTACAATGAGAACGTTAAAACACTCAAGCGAGAAATTGCAGAAGACACTAGAAAGTGGAGAAACATCCCTTGTTCCTGGGTTGGAAGAATCAATATTATGAAAATGGCAATCTTACCTAAAGCAATCTACACATTTAATGCAATCCCTATCAAAATTCCAAAGGCTTTCTTCATGGAAATAGAAAAAACAATCCAAAAATTCATTTGGAATCACAAAAAACCTCGACTATCTAAGATAATACTGAGCAACAAAAATGAGGCTGGTGGTATCACCATACCTGATTTTAACCGATACTACAGAGCCATAGTAACAAAAACAGCATGGTACTGGCACAAAAACAGACATGTAGATCGTGGAACAGAATAGAGGACCTAGATGTAAGCCCAAGTAGCTATAGCCACCTGATATTTGATAAAAATGCCAAAAATACTCATTGGAGAAGAGACAGCCTCTTCAGCAAATGGTGTTTTGAATACTGGATATATATCTGCAGAAGGATGAAAATAGATTCTTCTCTCTCTCCATGCACAAGAATTAAGTCCAGGGATTAAAGACCTTCACATCAGACCTGAAACTCTGAAACTGCTAGAGGAAAAAGTAGGGGAAACCCTTCAACATATTGGTCTT
This sequence comes from Jaculus jaculus, assembly GCF_020740685.1. NCBI lineage: Eukaryota > Metazoa > Chordata > Mammalia > Rodentia > Dipodidae > Jaculus > Jaculus jaculus. Next base: position 74,784,638 of record NC_059113.1, read on the forward strand.
GGCAAAGACTTTCTGAATACAACCCCAATTGCTCATGCAATAAAACCACAGATTAATCACTGGGACGTCATGAAATTACAAAGATTTTGCACTGCAAAGGACACAGTGAAAAAAGCAAAGAGGCAACCTACAGAATGGGAAAAAATCTTCACCAGCTATATATCTGATAGAGGATTAATACCTAGGATATACAAAGAGCTCAAAAGTTAAATAATAAGGAATCAAACAAGCCAATCAAAAAATGGGCTATGGAGCGAAATAGAGTTCTCAAAGGAAGAAATACGAATAGCATATAAGCATCTAAAAAAGTGTTCTACGTCACTAGTCATCAGGGAAATGCAGATTAAAACTACATTGAGATTCCATCTCACTCCTGTCAGATTGGCCACCATCATGAAAACAAAGGATCATAAATGTTGGCGGGGATGTGGGAAAAAAAAGGAACCCTTCTACACTGCTGTTGGGAATGCAATCTGGTCCAGCCATTGTGGAAAACAGTGTGGAGGTTCCTAAAACAGCTAAAGATTGATCTACCATATGACCCAGCTATAGCACTCCTAGGCATATATCCAAAGGACTCATCTCATTTCCTTAGAAGTACATGTTCAACCATGTTTATTGCTGCTCAATCTATAATAGCTGGGAAATAGAGCCAGCCTAGATGTCCCTCAACAGATGAGTGGATAATGAAGATGTGGCACATTTATACAATGAAGTTCTACTCAGTGGTAAAGAAAAATGAAGTTATGAAATTTGCAGAAAAATGGATGGACCTGGAAAGTATTATACTAAGTGAGGTAACCCAGGCCCAGAAAGCCAAGCGCCACATGTTCTCTCTCATATGTGGATCCTAGGTACAGATGACTGGGCTTCTGCGTGAGAAGGAAAAAACTTAGTAGCAGAGGCCAGTAAGGTAAAAAGGAGACACAAAGGGTAGAGAAAGGAAGGGAAGAGGATACTTAATAGGTTGATATTGTATATATGTAATTACAATGATTGTAATGGGGAGGTAATATGATGGAGAATGGAATTTCAAATGGGAATGTGTGGGGGTGAGGATGGAGGGAATTACCATGGGATATATTTTGTAATCATGGAAAAATGTTAATAAAAATTAAAAAAATGGGCTATGGAGCTAAATAGAGAGTTCTCAAAGGAAGAAATACGAATGGCATATAAGCATCTAAAAAAATGTTCTACATCACTAGTCAGCAGGGGAATGCACATTAAAACTACATTGAGATTCCATCTCACTCCTGTCAGATTGGCCACCATCATGAAAACAAATGATCATAAATGTTGATGGGGATGTGGAAAAAAAGGAGCCCTTCTACACTGCTGTTGGGAATGCAATCTGGTCCAGCCATTGTGGAAAACAGTGTAGAGGTTCCTAAAACAGCTAAAGATTGATCTACCATATGACCCAGCTATAGCCCTCCTAGGCATATATCCAAAGGACTCATCTCATTTCCTTAGAAGTACATGTTCAACCATGTTTATTGCTGCTCAATTTATAATAGCTGGTAAATGGAACCAGCCTAGATGTCCCTCAACAGATGAGTGGATAATGAAGATGTGGCACATTTATACAATGGAGTTCTACTCAGCGGTAAAGAAAAATGAAGTTATGAAATTTGCATAAAAATGGATGGACCTGGAAAGTATTATACTAAGTGAGGTAACCCAGGCCCAGAAAGCCAAGCGCCACATGTTCTCCCTCATATGTGGATCCTAGCTACAGATGATTGGGCTTCTGCGTGAGAATGAAAATACTTAGTAGCAGAGGCCAGTAAGGTAAAAAGGAGACATAAAGGGTAGAGAAAGGAAGGGAGGACGATACTTAATAGGTTGATATTGTATATATGTAATTACAATGATTGTAATGGGGAGGTAATATGATGAAGAATGGAATTTCAAATGGGAAAGTGTGGGGGTGGGGAGGGAGGGAATTACCATGGGATATATTTTATAATCATGGAAAATGTTAATAAAAATTAAAAAAAAAAAACTATATTGAGATTCCATCTCACTCCTGTCAGATTGGCCACCATCATGAAAACAAATGATCATAAATGTTGATGGGGATGTGGAAAAAAAGGAGCCCTTCTACACTGCTGTTGGGAATGCAATCTGGTCCAGCCATTGTGGAAAACAGTGTAGAGGTTCCTAAAACAGCTAAAGATTGATCTACCATATGACCCAGCTATAGCCCTCCTAGGCATATATCCAAAGGACTCATCTCATTTCCTTAGAAGTACATGTTCAACCATGTTTATTGCTGCTCAATTTATAATAGCTGGTAAATGGAACCAGCCTAGATGTCCCTCAACAGATGAGTGGATAATGAAGATGTGGCACATTTATACAATGGAGTTCTACTCAGCGGTAAAGAAAAATGAAGTTATGAAATTTGCATAAAAATGGATGGACCTGGAAAGTATTATACTAAGTGAGGTAACCCAGGCCCAGAAAGCCAAGCGCCACATGTTCTCCCTCATATGTGGATCCTAGCTACAGATGATTGGGCTTCTGCGTGAGAATGAAAATACTTAGTAGCAGAGGCCAGTAAGGTAAAAAGGAGACATAAAGGGTAGAGAAAGGAAGGGAGGACGATACTTAATAGGTTGATATTGTATATATGTAATTACAATGATTGTAATGGGGAGGTAATATGATGAAGAATGGAATTTCAAATGGGAAAGTGTGGGGGTGGGGAGGGAGGGAATTACCATGGGATATATTTTATAATCATGGAAAATGTTAATAAAAATTAAAAAAAAAAACTATATTGAGATTCCATCTCACTCCTGTCAGATTGGCCACCATCATGAAAACAAATGATCATAAATGCTGTCGGGCACGTGAAAAAAGAGGAACTCTTCTACACTGCTGGTGGGAATGCAATCCGGTCCAGCCATTGTAGAAATCAATGTGGAGGTTCCTAAAACAGCTAAAGATTGATCTACTGTATGACCCAGCTATAGCATTCCTAGGCATATATCCTAAGGATTCATCTCATTTCCTTAGAAGTACATGCTCAACCATGTTTATTGCCAGTCAATTCATATTAGCTGGGAAATGGAACCAGCCTAGTTGTCCCTCAACTGATGAGTGGATAATGGAGATATGGCACATTTATACAATGGATTTCTACTCAGCAGTAAAGAAAAAAGAATTTATGAAATTTGCAGAAAAATGGATGGATCTGGAAAGGAATATACTAAGTGAGGTAACCCAGTGCCAGAAAGCCAAGCGCCACATGTTCTCCCTTATATGTGGATCCTAGCTACAATGTTTGGGCTTCTGTGTGAGAAGGACAAAACTCAGTAGCAGAGGCCAGTAAGTTAAAAAGGAGATAAAAAGGGAAGGAAAAGGAAAGGAGGAGTGTACCTAATAGGTTGGTATTGTATATATGTAAGTAGGATGATTGAGAGGGGATAGGGGACATGATGGAGAATAGAATTTCAAAGGGGAAAGTGGGGGGGGGGAAGGGTATTACCATGGTTTTTTTTCTCAATTTTTATTAACATTTTCCATGATTATAAAAAGTATCCCATGGTAATACCCTCCCCCACCCCACTTAAAATTCCATTTTCCATCATATCCCTTCCCCATCTCAATCAGTCTGTTTTATTTTGATGTCAAAAACAAAAAGAAACTGCTTCATAGCTCCCAAAGTGTGTGAGGTATAAACTCACCCCAAAAGGTAACTGGACTGATTTACAGTGGGACAACACATAACCCAAATATGGATACATAGGTTTGAACTGGAAAAGTTAATTCCACCTCCCACATCAGGGCAGGTTGTTAAAAAAAAAAAACAAAAAACTTCTTAGGGGCTGAAAGAATTCACAACCCATCACACTAAGGCAGAAATACTGACTTGGGTCTGGGAGGTGGCTCAGCAGTTAAAGGCAGTTGCTTGCAAAGCCTACTGACCTTGGTTCAACAGCAGGGTACTGGCACAAAAACAGACATGTATATCAATAAAAAAGAATAAAGCATGAAGAAATAAACCCACCCATATAGCTACAGTTTTGGACAAACATGTTAAAAATATTCACTGGCGAAAAGACAGCCTCTCTAGTACATGGTGCAAGGAAAACCGGATATCTACATATAGAAGAATGAAAATAGATCCTTATCTATCTCCATGTACAAGAATCAACTCCAAATGGATCAAAGACCTTAATGTTGGACCTAAAACTCTGAAATTGCTGAAGGAAAAAGGGGAAACACTTCAACATATATGTATAGACAAGGATTTTCTGAGTAAAAGTTCAATTGCTCAGGAAATAAAGCCAACAGTCAATCAATTGGATCTGATAAGAATAAAAACTTTTTTAAAAAATATTTTATTTTTATTTATTTGAAAGAGAGAGATACAGAAATAGGCGGGGGGGGGGGGGGAGAATGGGTGCGCCAGAGCCTCCAGCCATTGCAAATGAACTACAGATGTGTGCACCCTCTTATGCATCTGGCTTACGTGGATCCTGGGGAGTCAAACCTACATCCTTTGGCTTTGCAGGCAAGTGCCTTAACTGCTAAGTCATCTCTCCAGCCCAAGAATAAAAAGCTTTTAATTACAGGTCAGCCTGAGCTAAAGTGAGACATTACCTCTAAAAACAAAACAAACAAACAAACAAAAGAATAAAAAGCTTTTGTACAACAAAGAATATTGTTAATGGAGCAAAAAGGCAGCCTACAGAATGAGACAAAAATCTTTGGCAGCTATACGCCCTACAGAAGATTAATAGCTATGATTACAAAGAACTAAAGAAAATCTAAATATTAAGAAATCAAACAACCCAATCAAAAATGGGCCCATAGAATTGAATACAGAGTTCACAAAAGAAATATAAATGGCCAACAAATAATTTTTATTTTTATTTTTGGTTTTTTTTGAGGTAGGGTCTTGCTCTAACCTAGGCTAACCTGGAATTCACTATGTAGTCTCAGGGTCATGGTGATCCTCCTAACTCTGCCTCCCAAGTGCTGGAATTAAAAGCATGCGCCACCACGCCCAGACAATAAATAATTTTTAAAATGTTCGACATCAGCCAGGTATGGTAGCACATGCCTATACTCCCAGCACTTGGGAGGCAGAGTAGGAAGATCACTGTGTGTCTGAGGCCAACCTGGGACTACAGAGTGAGTACAGGTCAGCCTGAACTAGAGTGAGATACCTGGGGGTGGGGGACAAAGAGGGAAAATGTTCAACATCTTTAGCCATCAGGGAAATGCAAACTGAAACTTGAGATTCCATCTTACTCTAATCAGAATGGATATCATAAAGAAATCAAGTAACAATGAATACTATAAAAGGTATGGAGAAACTGAAACCCTTATCCATTGTTGATGGGAATGTAAACTAGTACAGCCCTTATGGAAATCACTGTAGAGGTTTCTGACAACTAAAAACAGATTGACCATATGACCCAGCCATACCACTCCTAATCATATGCCCTAAAAACTACTCTTTAATATAGAGATATTTGCTCATCCATGTTTATTGCTGTTCTAGGAAACAGAATCACCCTGGATGCCCATCAACTGAGGAGTAGATAATGCTGTGGTACATATATAAACACAATGAAATTTTATTCAGCTGCATAGAAAAATGAAATCTGATGGAAAATGGATGTATCTGGAAAAGATAGTCCTAAGGACTGGAGAGATGGCTTTGAGGTCAAGCGCTTGCCTGTGAAGCCTAAGAACCCCGGTTCAAGGCTGGACTCACCAGGACCCACGTTAGCCAGATGCACAAGGGGGCACACGCGTCTGGAGTTCATTTGCAGTGGCTGGAGCCCTGACACGCCCATTGTCTCTCCCCCCAACTTTCTGTGTGTCTGTGGCTCTCAAATAAATAAATAAAAACAAACCAAAAAAAAATTAAAAAAAAATAGTACTGAGGTAAGCCAGGCTCAGAAAAAAGGCAAAGTGGTAGTTTGAATAGATGGCCCCCAATATATTCAGTGTTTTATTAGTTTGTAGTTTGCATCTGCAGCCACCTGGCTACAGGTAGTATCATTGGGTAGATTTTAAGGTGTGGTAGTGGGTTTCAGATTTCAATCTAAAGATGCAAAGTGCGCCTAGCTGAAGTTCCTGAAGTGTGCTGTGCTGTGTGGCTTTTGGTTTTTAGGCTTGTGCTTCTCTCTGTGTGTTTGGTCCTATGAAAGCAGGCCAGCTTCTTCCGCCATTATGGAACTTCCCCTAGATTTGTAAGCTTCAGTAAATATCCCTTCCTCCATAACTGTGCCTGGTCTGGAAGTTCATCTCAGCGAATCTGAAGCTGTCTGCTACACAAACACTACATGTTCTATCCTAGGTTCAAAGTAGTAGTGCACACCTTTAATCCCAGCACTCAGGAGGCAGAGGTAGGAGGATTGCCTTGAGTTAGAGGCCACTCTGAGATTGCATAGTGAATTACAGGTCAGACTGGGATATAGTAAGAACCTACCCTGATTTGAATGAGGTGGATTAAGAGTCAACAGTCAGGCTGGAGAGATGGTTCAGTGGTTAAAGCGACTGCCTGCAATTTTTTTTTTTAGATTTTTAAAAAGCTTTTATTTATTTATTATAGTCAGAGAGAGAGAGACAGAATGAGCGTGCCAGGGCTTCTAGCCACTGCAAACGAACTCCAGACACAAGCGCCACTATGTGCATCTGGCTTATATGGGATCTGAAGCATCAAACCTAAGTCCTTAGGCTTCACAGGCATGTGCCTTAACCACTAAGACATCTCTACAGCCCATTGCCTGCAAATGTTAATAACGTGGGTTCAATTCCCCAGTACCCACATAAAGCCAGATGCATAAAGTGGTGCATGTGTCTGGAGTTCATTTGCAGCAGCAATAGGTCCTGGTATCCATTCTGTCTCTCTCTCTCTCTGCTTGTGAATAAATAAAGAAATACTTAAAAAAAAAAAATAAAGAGCCAGCAGTAGAGGCCAGGAAGCTAGACAGGAGGCCATAAAGGGGGGAGAGAGAAGAGAGGGACTTAGGGGAAGATAGTAGATAGGTAAGTAAAGGAGTGGAATATTGGGGATGGAGAGGTCTAAGTGGGGTTGGAGAACGTGGAGAAGAGGGTTAATCAAAACTAAAAACAGGAACTGGGTGTAGTGATGCATGCCTTTAATCCCAGCACTCAGGAGATAGAGAAAGGAGGATCATAGTGAGTTTGAGGCCAACCTGAGACTACATATTGAATTCTCTGTTTTGTTTTTGTTTTTTTTTAAGTAGAGTCTCACTTTAGCCCAGGCTGACATGAAATTCACTATGCAGTCTCAGGGTAGCCTTGAACTCACTGAAATCCGCCTATTTCCTGTCTTCCAAATGCTTGGATTAGACATGTATGCCACCACACACAGCTCATTTTCCTTCTTTTTAATTTAAAAAAGCCTAACTTCAATAACTTCCCTTTCTACCTTGCCAGCAAGAATAGAAACACAGAAGAGGCCAGATACATGCCTTTAATCCCAACACTCAGGAGGCAGAGATGGGAGGATAGCCTGTGACTACAGAGTGATTTCTAGGTCGGCATGGGCTAGAGTGAGACCACACTTTGAAAAATATAAATAACAAAGAAGAATATAGCTCTTGAATTACCATATTTATCATACCTTTTAAATTTTGAGTAACTGTACTCCCCAAGTGATTTATTTAAATTTTATCCCTACTGAAGAATAGGAGAAAGCTATCTTTTTTTTCAATTTTTTCGTTCATTTTTATTTATTTATTTGAGAGTGACAGAGAGAGAAAGAGGCAGATAGAGAGAGAGAGAGAGAGAGAGAGAATGGGCATGCCAGGGCTTTCAGCCACTACAAACGAACTCCAGACACATGCGCCCCCTTGTGCATCTGGCTAATGTGGGTCCTGGAGAATCAAACCTCCAACCGGGGTCCTTAGGCTTCACAGGCAAGTGCTTAACTGCTAAGCCATCTCTCCTGCCCAGAAAGCTATCTTTTTAAAGGCAATTTCAGTTAGGGATTGAGGCTCAAAGAGAACTATGAAATGCCTATAAACTATGAAATGCCTAGAACTATGAAATTCCACAAAAATGGAACTGGTGTCTGATCAAGACTGATCTACAACACCCTCTGCTGCCCAGTCTAACATGCCACCTAGATGGACAGCATGGGTAGGCTGGCTCAGGAATCTACCCTCCAAACCTGCCAACCAACAGGGCCTTCCCCTTGCCTACAAAGGTTCTTTTGTCTTCTTCCTGTTGTCAACTCAGCCCCTCAGTTCAGCTCTGCTTTGCTTCTCTGCTTGGTCAACCTACCTCTCTTGGTTGGGGCCACAAGGAAACATGTGAATCCAGCTTCTTCCTTACTCACTTGGCTGGTGGGGGGGAAAGCATAAATCTGTTTCTTGGTTTGGAACTTTTTTGCTTGTCTCTGCTTTAAAGTTTGGGGTAACTTCTCCCTTTGACTACATGCATGATTTTCCTCTGGAAATTTTTCTTCTGAATTTACCAGCAATGAACACAAGAACAACTGAATAAAATTTAAAAAGGAGTCTATTCAGGCTGGTTGGCATCTCTCATTCCACAGCTGGATGCTGAGGAAGAGAACAGCAACAGCCTATCTCTCCAGCCCTTCACTCTTCATTCTTCCCCTCTTTTCCCTAATTAATTTTGTAAGAGCAAGAAAGCAAGGTTTACAAAAGCAGTATCTGGCAGTTATCACAGAGCAAGCACCAGATAAGGGTGAGACCAAACACCAGATGTTGATATACACCATGTAGTAGGGGACTAAGTTGTCTTGACTTTAGGGAAAGACTAACACCTTAGTTAACATCTTAGTTACTGTTCTGTGTTAATCTTTATTCTCCTATAGCTCCTGAAGAATGTCAAGATGTCTTCCCTTATGACTGATGAAGTTGTTTCACATGCAAATATTTTTCTTACATTCCAGATCTACCACATGGGTGCTCTCACCAATTCTTGGCTTGCTACCTGTGCAGTTTTATTAACAGGTTAACCATGAGTATAACCCTCTTCATTCCTCATTTCTCCTCTTGATCTCTTGGTCTCTGCTTTGATATCTGCTCTCTTATTTCTTCCTTGAGCTTCACCATTTGTCCTCTTAACTTCACTAAAAACACATGGCAGATATTACGCTGGTTTCTCCTAAGTCTTCCTACACAAGCTACTAGATTATACTTTTCATGCACCAGAAGCTTTACTCTTTTAAAAGTCTTTCTCTGCTCTATTTTCCCCCAAAACCTCAATTGCTCTTAAACAAACCTTATAAACTACGCAGTGTTTCCACATTACAGCATGTTTCCTAAATCCCACAATTTGTGATTTCTCCCTTAAATAAAACCCAAAATTTGTGATTTTCCCCTCAATAAACTTACTAATTCATCATTTATCCTTCTTGAGTCCATCTTTATCCATCTTAGGTCCCTCAATCTATGAACTTGGGGTTCACAGATTGGGGGACCCCCTCCTGAACACCAAAAATCCTGCATCACTACTATAACTGCTATATTCTGGTATTAATTTCCCCATGTGGAATTTCCCAAGTTTTAAAAACTGTTTTGGTACAAGGGAATAACCTCTTGAATATTTCCATAACAAATTATAGTCCCAAATGACAGAACGCTTACTAAACTTTTGCCTTAAAAACCAGGAAGACAGGCAGGGTGTGGTGGCTTTAATCCCAGCACTTGGGAAGCTGAGGTAGGAGTATCTCTGTGAGTTTGAGGCCACCCTGAGACTACATAATGAATTCCTGGTCAGCCTTGGCTAAATAGTGAGACCCTACCTTGAAAAAACCAAAAAAAAATTATTTATGGAAAAACAAATTAGATCAAATTTAATAGTAATAAATTAAAAGTACCACACTGAATTTCAACAGATTTCATGTAACACAACATCTAGTCCAAAGAGACTTGGATAAGTAGCAGTATTGTATCTGCAAATATACAACTCTGGATTTAGCATTGAGGAACACAAAAGAACCCATATTCAAAGAAAACATGAGAAAGAAATGGTTTTCTCAAGGCAGAATAGTGTAATGTAACAGTTATAGAAATATGACAGAAATAATCTGAGAATATTTCATAAAGATATGTACCACAAAACAAGCCTGGTGGCTCATGCCTGTCATTTGTAGTACTTGGGAGAAGCATGGGATCATAAATTTAAGCTCAGTATGGGACATAAAATGAGTTGGGGGCCAGCCTGGCTGCATAATGAGAACCTGTCTCAAGAAATAAAAGATGGGCTGGAGAGATGGCTTAGTGGTTAAGCTCTTGCCTGTGAAGCGCAAGGACCCTGGTTCAAGGCTTGATTCCCCAGGACCCAAATAAGCCAGATGCACAAGGTGGCGCATGCATCTGGAGATCATTTGCAATGGCTGGAGGCCCTGGCGTGCCCATTCTCTCTCTCTATCTGCCTCTTTCTCTGTCTGTCACTCTCAAATAAATAAAAATAAATAAAAATATTAAAAAAAGAAATAAAAGTCATGCAATATAAGGACAAAAGCTGCAGTAATATTCCATCTACAGAGTAAAATTGCAATGAACTATTGAAGGTTTCAGGTATATTTTAGTAACGTCAAGAGAGGAATATCAAACTATAGTCTCCAGGTCAAATCTAGTCCACCACCTGTCTGTAAGTTTGCAAGCTAAGAATAGTTTTTACAGGTGAATATTTATCAGTTTGATGACAAAACACAGGTGGTGCATGCCTTTAATCCCAGCACTCAGGAGGCAGAGGTAGGAGGATCACCTTGAGTTCAAGGCAACCCTGAAACTACCTAGTGAATGCCAGGTCAGCCTGAGCTACAGTGAAACCCCTACCTCAAAAAAAAAAAAAAAAAAAAAAAATCATGGCAACCCTCCTAAGTGCTGGGATCAAAGACATGGGCCACCACACCAGGTTTTTTATTCTACAAAACTACAAACCTTGACTTTTGTCTTTTAGCCTGAAAAACTGAAAATACCTACCATCTGAATCATTATAGAAAGTTTCCCAACCCCCATTCTCTTAAATAAAATTCTATAAAGGGAATCAGTTGGGACTACTGGAGAATCAAGAAAAGAAGGGTCTAAGGCAGTCAAGCCAGAAAAGCATAACCAACCCTGGCAAGCCAAGAAGGGCTGTTGGCTAACTGGACTGCTGTGCAATACAGTCAAAGTGAATAAGACCTACCAATTTGTTGTACATAGGTTCAATTTACCAGGGAACTGGAATGTATTTTTAGTACAGTATACTTTTTTGATTATTCTGAAACTACTTTTATTCTTTTAAATATTTTTATTTATTTATTTATTTGAGAAAGATAGAAAGAGGCAGAGAGAATGGGCCTGCCAGGGCCTCTAGCCACTGCAAAAAAACTCCAGATGCATGTGTCCCTGTTGTAGTCAGGTTCTCATTGCTGACAGAAATCACCCAAGAGTAGCTTGTGAAGGGGAGAAAAAAGGTTTATTTTGGCTTAACAGACTTGAGGGGAAACTCCATGATGGTAGGGGAAAACGATGGCATGAGCAGAGGGTGAGCATCACCCCCTGGCCAACATAAGGTAGACAACAGGAACAGGACAGTGTGCCAAATGCTGGCAAAGGGAAATGGGCTATAATACCCATAAGCCCACCTCCAACAATACACTGCCTCCAGAAGGTGTTAATTCTAAAATCTCCATCAGCTGTGAACCTAGCATTCAGAACACCTAAGTCTATGGGGGGCAGTTGAATCAAACCACAACAGCCCCCTTGTGCATCTGGCTTATGTGGGTCCTGGGGAGTCAAACCTGGATCCTTTGGCTTTGTAAGCAAGCACCTTAACTACTAAGCCATCTCTCCAGCTCTACTCCTTTTTGTTAGGTCAGGAAATAATGCATCATCTATCACAGTTTTTTTTTTTTTTTTTTCTCCATTACTGTGTAATGACACAGGTTTTCCTCAGAAGTTACTACATTTTAATGCCATATAATTTTGCTGGTGCACTTCAAACTATTACTTGAACATATGTCTTTTCATAGTGAATGTTCTTTTTTTATGGAGGAAGGGATATTTATTGAAGCTTACATATCCAGGGAACGTTCCATAATAGCAGAAGAAACTGGCCTGCCTTCACAGGACCAAGCAGAGAAAGAGAAGCACAAGCCAAAATGCCAAAAGCCACAGCACACTTCAGGAACTCCAGCGAGGCACACTTTGCATATCTGAAACCTGAAACCCACCACCACACCTTAAGATCCACCCAGTGACACTGCCTCCAGCTAGGTGGCTGCAGATGCAAACTACAAACAAATAAAAAACTAAATATATTGGGGGCCATCTGTTCAAACCACCACATTCCGCCCCTGGCCCCCAATAGATTTATAACCATCACACATTGTAAATTGTACTCAGTTCAATTTCAAAGGTCCCCACAGTCTTGACCAATTTAAGATATTAAGACCTGTAAAATCAACCAAGTTAAGCATTTCTAACATATAAAGGCATAGTGCATGTTCTTTAATGCAAGTAAAAGCAATGCTTGTGCTGTTAGGACTAGTACTTAATTTTTTATTTTCATAATTTTTATTAACATTTTCCATAATTATAAAAAAATAAAAATATCCCATGGTAATACCAACCCCCTCCCACACTTTCCCCTTTGAAATTCCATTCTTCATCATATTACCTCCCCGTCTCAATCATCCTACTTACATATATACAATACCAACCTATTAAGTATCCTCCTCCCTTCCTTTCTCTTCCCTTTATATCTCCTTTTTAACTTACTGGACTCTGCTACTAAGTATTTTCCTCCTCACACAGAAGCCCAATCATCTGTAGCTAGGATCCACATATGAGTGAGAACATGTGGCGCTTGGCTTTCTGGGCCTGGGTTACCTCAGTTAGTATAATCCTTTCCAGGTCCATCCATTTTTCTGCAAATTTCATAACTTCATTTTTCTTTACCGCTGAGTAGAACTCCATTGTATAAATGTGCCACATCTTCATTATCCACTCATCAGTTGAGGGACATCTAGGCTGGTTCCATTTCCCAGCTATTATGAATAGAGCAGCAATAAACATTTATGAGCACATACTTCTAAGGAAATGAGATGAGTCCTTTGGATATATGCCTAGGAGTGCTATAGCTGGGTCATATGGAAGATCAATCTTTAGCTGTTTTAGGAACCCCCACAATGATTTCCACAATGGCTGGACCAGAGGACTAGTACTTATTAACTGTTGAAGTGAGGCTATAAAAAGCCCCTCTGATGATAATGACATAAAGTCTTAAAGTCTTATATGATGAAATATAATGGAAATTACCACAATCCTATACTCAAAATGAAGACACCAGCTAGACAGAGTACATTCTTGACTTTCTTCTCTAATCACTTCTAGCTGATTGAGAGGGGGAGGGGATATAATGGAGAATGGAATTTCAAAGGGGAAAGTGGGTGGAGGGAGGGTATTACCATAGGATATTGTTTACAATCATAGAAGCTGTTAATAAAAAAAATTGAAAAGAGGGGGAAAAAAGCTAGAGAGGATAAAGAATATGAAATCTGATGTTCTGTCAAAGGTAAGTATCTAAAAATATTAAAAATATCTCAAAAATATTTATCATCAAACATGAAAAACAGACCAAAAAAGGCCCACATTGAAGAACTTCTGGTACATTCTAGAGAATTCCAGGATGATCAAGATCATCCTGGACAACAGACAGATTGAGGCCACTTCAAGACCAGCCTGAGATCAAAATACTTAGTGTTGGGGCTGGAGAGACAGCTTAGCGGTTAAGCACTTGCCTGTGAAGCCTAAGGACCCCAGTTCGAGGCTCGATTCCCCAGGACCCACGTAAACCAGATGCACAAGGGGGCGCACACATCTGGAGTTTGTTTGCAGTGGCTGGAGGCCCTGGCGCGCCCATTCTCTCTCTCTCTCTCTCTCTGTCATTCTCAAATAAATAAAAATATTAAAAAAAATACTTAGTGCTTTCCTAAAGAATGTATTTTACTCTTGTGGGGCTGAGATAAGATGGCTCAGCCAGCAAGAGAGCCTAAGTGTGGATCCCCACCACCCAGTAAAATGCCAGGTACCTGAGGAAGTGGAGATAGAAGGATCTTCAGGGCCTGCTGGCTAGCAAGACTAGCCTAATGGGTGAGCTTTGGGTTAAGTAAGAGACCCTGTCTCAAATGAAATGGACAGAAATTGAGGAAGACAGGGGTATCAGCCAGTGAGCACTCCAAACAGTGAGCATTCCCGATTGAGAGCACTCACACATACACCCATACATATACACATGTACACACATACCACATGCACATACACAAATACACATTTGTGGTATAGAGAATTGGCTCAGAGGGTAAAAGTGATTCCATGAGGACCTGAGAGGGCCTGACACCACCTGGGTTCAATTCTCCAGCACCCATGTGGGCATCATGGCTGAACATAGCTGGTACCCCAGTCCTCTACAGAGATGAGAAAAGAGATTTAACTGAGGCTTGGGGGAAAAAAAAGAAAGAAAGAAAAGGCAAGCTCTGGAATCAGTGAGACTCCATCCAAAGGAAATGCATGGATGAGCAATGGAGGACGACACTTGAGTTCTCCTCTGGTCTCCACACACATGAGCATTGGACATGTGCATCTGCACACACAAGCATGTACCCCCCCACACATACACTACCACCACATATTACACACAAAAAATGAATAAAATACATACTTGTGCAGTGAGACAAGTCTAAACATTTCTGAATCACTGTGTATAAATTAGGATCAAAATTACAAGAATTATAATAATCTAAGTTTTCCCTTAAATGTTGAAATATTCTTTTATTTTGTAGCTCTGGCATAGTGTTTGATATCAAGAAGTTATCAAGGGCTAGAAAGATGGCTCAGTGGGTAAGGCACTCACTTGCCTGTGAAGCCTAAGGACCCAGGTTCGATTCCCCATAACCTAAATAAACCAGATACACATGGTGGGTGACAAATGCATCTGCAGTGAGTTTGCAGTTGGCTAGAGGCCCTGGCACATCCATATTTTCTCTCTCTCTCTCTCTTTCTTTAATAAATAAATTAAAAATATACTAGAAGGGGGCTGTAAAGATGGCTTAATGGTTAAGGCATTTGCCTGCAAAGCCAAAGGATCACTGTTCAATTCTCCAGGACCCACATAAGCCAAATGCACAAGGGGATACATGCATCTGGCGTTCTTTGTAGTGTCTGGAGGCCCTGGTGTGCCCATTCTCTCCTTCTCTCTCTCTGCCTCTTTTCTCTCTCAAATAAATAAATAAAATTATTTTAAAATATATACTAAAATATATATATTTATATCTATATCTATATATACTAGAAGGGCTGGAGAGATCGCTTAGCAATTAAGGTACATGCCTGCGAAGCCTAAGGACCCAGGTTCAATTCTCCAGGTCCCACGTAAGCCAGATGTACATGGTGACACATGCATCTGGAGTTCATTTGCAGCAGCTAGAGGCCCTGGCGTGCCCATTTTCTCTGTCTTTCTCGTTGTCTCTTCCTCTCTGTCTAATAAACAAATAAAAATAAAGTGTCTAAAAATATATATACTAGAAGACCCTCCCTCAAAAACCGTATAGATAGATAGTTTAAAAAAAAACTTTTAATAAGACGTTATCAAGCTTTGAAGCAGGTCAACGTTGTTAATTAAGGCCAGGATCCTCGTCAATTAAAACTATGGTGCTGGAGATTCAGCGAAACGTGGAAGGGGGCCAGTGATGCAACACTTGCACTTAAGTAACACAGGCAGCTTGAATTTTCGATCTTGTCAAGGTAACGAAAAGAAGTCGATGGTGGAGAAGAAAAAAACAGCTCTCCAAGACCGGGCATGGTGGCGCACACCTTTAATCCCAGCACTCACTGGGGAGGCAGAGGTAGGAGGATAGCTGTGAGTTCGAGGCCAGCCTGAGACTACATAGTGAATTCCAGGTCAGCCTGGGCTAGGACAAGGCCCTGCCTCAAAAAAAAAAAAAAAAAAAAAGCCATATAGATATATAAACACATTTTTTGTTTATTTTTATTTATTTATTTGAGAGTGACAGACAGAGAGAAAGAGGCAGATAGAGAGAGTAAGCGAGAGAATGGGCGCACCATGGCCTCCAGCCACTGCAAAGGAACTCCAGACGCATATGCCCCCTTGTGCATCTGGCTAACGTGGGTCCTGGGGAAATGAGCCTCGAACCGGGGTCCTTAGGCTTCACAGGCAAACGCTAAACCGCTAAGCCATCTTTCCAGCCCTATAAATAAAAATTTTAAAAAGCAGCTCTCTTGGGCGTCGTGGCACACGCCTTTAATCCCACCACTAGGAAGGCAGAGGTAGGAGGATTGCCGTGAGGCTGAGGCCACCCTGAGACTACATAGTAAGTTCCAGGTCAGCCTGAGCTAGAGTGAGACCCCACCTCAAAAAAATAAAAATTGGGCTGGAGAGATGGCTTAGCGGTTAAGCGCTTGCCTGTGAAGCCTAAGGACCCCGGTTCGAGGCTCGGTTCCCCAGGTCCCACGTTAGCCAGATGCACAAGGGGGCGCACGCGTCTGGAGTTCGTTTGCAGAGGCTGGAAGCCCTGGCGCACCCATTCTCTCTCTCTCCCTCTATCTCTTTCTCTCTGTGTCTGTCGCTCTCAAATAAATTAAAAAAAAATTAAAAAATAAAATAAAAATTAAAAATTAAAAAAGCAGCAGCTCTCCAGCATCACCGACTGCATGTAACAGGAGCGGGGACACCAACCTCAAGACAGAACAGTTTCGTCTAGACCAGCCACCTGCACAGCAATGGCAGTCTACCCAAGAAACAACGCCCACTCCTGCCCTGAGCTGCTGCACTGGGGCCTCTTTGCCACACCTTCCCTGGTACCGCGGGTTCAATTCTGTGCTACTCCCAAGGAAATGTATTTGTCCTGGAGGCCTCCTCTGCATTTCTTCCCGGCTGACAGCCCGAGCTCAAGGGTTCTGGTACCGCGGCCGGGAGCACATCTCCCGGTTCCCTCGCCCGCCGCCGCGCGGGCGCCGGCCGACTTGTGTGGCAGGAAGGCTCAGGGCCGGTGCGGTGGACTCTCACCTGCTTCCGGGTGTCGGGTGGCCCAAGAGCGGCTCGCGCTCGGCCTCGCTCTCCAGGCTAGCCATAGCTAAGGTCCCCCAGCCAGATGGCCAGCGCCCAACTCTCGCGACATCTGCTCCCTCCCAGCTCCGTCGCCCAGAGCTGTCAAAATAAACCTGAGAATGTGCGTGCGCGCCTGGGGGCCGGAAGTAGGCGGGCCGTTCTCGGGTCAGGGGTGGAGCCTTGCGGGAGGTCGGGCGGAAGGGGCGGGGCCGGACTTGCGAACCCGGCGGCGCGGGAGGCAGGCTCCCCGCCGCGCTGCGCCCCGCCCCGCCGAGCGTGGGAGGGCCGAGGGCTTGTCCGCAGGCCGCTGCGACCCGCCTCGGGCTCTCCTGGCTGGGCTGGCTAGCTGGCTGCTCCCCAGCTCCGACTCGGTTCCTGGAGAGAGTCTCCGGGCCTTGTGGTTGGGGCTCAGGCGACAGTCCCAAGCTTGCTCGTCCAGAGCGGCGGCGTGCGGAGGCTAGGCCGGTCGACAGCAGGCATCTCCCGGTGTCCGGTAAGTGTCTGAGCGGCGGCTCCATGCCTCCGCGCGCTGCGTACGTGCAGGGAGACAGGCACTCGGGGAGCGGGCTGGCGGTACTCAAGGGCCGGGGAGGGCAGTGGAGTGAGTCCCTTCCTGCTGCGGGAAGTAAAGGTGGCTTTGACCCCGCGTCCTCCAGCTCGGCCAGTTCTACACATCTTTACCTGTAGGTCATTGCAGGCTGGGACTAAAGGTGTCATCCAGCCGCTCGTAGCCTGCTGGTAAGGTGCCCCTCAGCAGAGGCTGTTGTAGTTTGGACCTTACAAAAGACACAACCACCTATTTGGCAGTCGCTTACTCCTTCCGTCACAAGGAAGGTGACTGTTTTCACTAGGTGTGTGGATGCTGTGCCCTTCCCGGTCGTTACATGTTGACATCCATATCCTTGCCAATAGTCTGGTAGGCTAATTTGTGGCAGTCATCATAGTGTGTCTCATAAACTAACGTTTTACTAGCTCTGGTTAGCATTGCCATCTGCTTTCATTTGATCACATCTATCCTGTCTCACCATGAATCAAGGTCCAGAGAAATTATACTACAGTGGGAACCAAAACTCGAATTTTTTTTTCATTTAACATTAGTGCTCACAATATGCCTTGTTTCATACCAATTGTCATGTAGTATTGCCACCTCCTCTGATTTGTGACTTTCAGGTATATTCCATTGGTGAACACTTGAAATGTGTTTCCTGTTCAAAATTATCCTCTGAATCCAGACTTGACTACTTTGCACATGGTTGGATTCAGTGTCACAGATTCATTTGAATAAACACACAGCAGATTCTGATGATTGCTTCCAGGACCATATGGTGGTAGAAATAAGCGTTTCTCAACCATGATATTCCGTCACTGTGCCATGGTTACTTCTAATCACTGGAGGCTAGCACCATGCATGGCAACATACAATGGAAAGGGGAACTGTATTTTTTAGTTTTAAAATGATTTTTTAATTTTTTTTTTTTTTGGGTGATGGTTTGTTTTGTTTTGAGTTAGGGTTTCACTAGCTCAGGCTGACCTGGAACTCACTCTGTAACTCACAGCCATCTACCTACCTACATCTGCCTCCTGGGAGTGCTAGGATTAAGGTGTATGTACCACCACACACAGCTTACAATGCTTTTTTTATTATTATTATTATTTATTTACTTGCAAGCAGAAAGAGAGAATGGGTATACCAGGGCCTCTTGTCATGGTAAACAAACTCCAGATACATGAACCACTTTGTGTATCTGGCTTTGTGTCATCTGGCTTTACCTGATACTGGAGAATTGAACCTAAGCTGTCAGGTTGTGCAAGCAAGCACCCTTTAACTACTGAGCCATCACTCCAGGCCCTTTCTTACTTTTTTTGATAGCGTCTATACTTACAGATAACATACCATGATCATCATCCCCTCCCACAACCCTTCCAAATTTCCCCTCCTTTGAATAAAAAGGTAACTGTTTAGTTTTTTAAGGTAGGGTTTCACTCAAGCTGAGACTGACCTGGAATTCACTATGAAGTCTTGGGGTGGCTTCAACCTCATGGCTATGCTCCTAACTCAGCCTCCAGAATGCTGAGTTTAAAGGTGTATGCCACCATGCCCAGCTTGCAAAGGTAACTTTTTAATATATATTTTATTTTATGTATTTATTTGACAGAGGAGGAGGAGGGAGAGAGAGAGAAAGAGAGAATGGGCACATCAGGGCCTACAGCCACTGCAAATGAGCTCCCAATGCGAGCTCCAGATGTGTATGCCTCTTTGTGCATGTGGCTTAAGTGTGTCCTGGAGAATCAAACTGTGATCCTTTGGCAAATGCCTTAACCACTAAGCCATCCCTCCAGCCCTTGCAAAGGTAACTTTTAACTAGCATGGAACCAAGTAGAATAGTCACATACATACATATGTACGTATGTACATACATACATACATATATATGTATCTGTATTCTTGAAGCTTATGTGTATGTACACAAACACTAAAAGAATGCTTATTCTGTTATCTCCTTTCATCTCTACAAACCGTGAGATGGGATTGTCTTAGACAAGGAAATGAGAGGCAACAAAGATTTGAGTAAATTGACAGGATCACACAACTCAGGAGCTATGGCTTGAATTAAGCAAACATAGACCCAACTGTTAAAGATTGTTCTTTTTGCCACCAGACTATCTGAAAAGAGTGGCATTACAAATATTTTCTAATATCTCTTAAAAATATCAAAGCAAGCATTGTTTTTAATGAAAGTAAAGTGATTTGTTACCATATATATATTGGGCCTAGCATATTTTCCCATTTATAGGTTAAGGTAGCCTACGCAAGGTCACACAGCTAGTGGAGGAACCCAAGTCTGCTCTTTTCCATTACTGCCTCCATGTAATGACTTCAGACCACAAAAACACATGCAGTGAGTATATGTACAATTCATGAAATCATTTTATTAAGTGATTTGTGAGAGAAAGAGAAAGAGGCAGATAGAAAGAGAGAATGGGCACACCAGGGCCTGTAGCCACTGCAAAGGAACTCCAGATGGCATGCATCACCTTGTGCATTTGGCTTACGTGGGTTCTGGGGAAATTGAACCTGAGTCCATAGGCTTTGCAGGCAAGCGCCTTAACCAATAAGCCATCTCTCCAGCCCAGCAGTTTTTTTTTTTTGTTGTTGTTTGTTTGTTTTTTAAATAAATAGCCTATTCAAAAGAAGAACTAAGGGCTGGGCATGGTGGTGCACACCTTTAATCCCAGCAGAGGTAGGAGGATCACAGTGAGTTCAAGGCCACCCTGAGACTACGGAGTGAATTCCACATCCTGAGCTAGAATGAGATCCTACCTCAGAAAAAATAAATAAATAAATAAAGAAAGAAAGAAAGAAAGAGGAACTAAGGGGCTGGAGAGATGAAAGCCAGACACACAAAAGTGGCACAAGCATCTGGAGTTCCATTACAGTGGCCGAGGCCCTGGCATGCCAGTTCTCTCTGCCTCCCCCACCCCCTTCTCACTTGCTCTAAAATAACATAAGGGGAGCTAAGTTTGAAGAAAAATTAGATTATTAACTGTGAATGTGTCACTCAAGGATATGGACAGTCCACTTTTGGGTTTTCTTTTTTTTTTTTTTTTTTGCCAGCACTGGATATTGAGTTAAGGGCCTTTCATATACTACAGGAGTTCCAACTGAGCTATATCCCCAAATCCTTGTTAGGTTTTCTTAGATACCTGCTCAGAATAAATAGCTACACCCCTCCCAAACAAGTGAGCATCTAACTTTCTTTACTTTTGCAGTGGAAAAGCAAAATGAATTAAACTTGCTTTCTAAGGGAGGAGGACTTTAGCAGTTATACCTGAGGTATCTCAACCCTGTCTTAGCTACTTGAGCTTATAGTGTAAAGAAGTAATTTAAAAGCGTGAAATAAAGTTTGGGTCTCATTGTAGTCTGGTCTTCAGGTCTTGAAATAATTTCCCATTTACAATTTCTAATAAAAGAGTAATATGCCAACAACTAAAAAAAAAATTGGGGTCTCATTTTAGGGCAGAAGAGAATTCCTTTGATTATATATATAATGTGTGTGTGTAGGTAGGTAGGTAGATGGCAAAAGTCCAGAAAAAAATAAAAAAGAAATAATAGATGGCCAGCCATGTATAGTGGCACATGCCTTTAATCCCAGCACTTGGGAGGTAGAGGTGGGGTAGGGGATCACTGTGAGTTCAAGGCCAACCTTAGACTACATAGTGAAGTCTAGGCCAGCCCAGGCTAGATTGAGATCCTACCCAGAAAAAAAAAAAAAGAAAAGAAAAGAAGAAGTACTAGATGGCATGATAGAGTATGAGTGCCACTTTAGCAATATAATTCACTTCGAGGAAGGGCATTTTATTTCCTGGCATTGTACTAGCAGTTCTATTTTTGGTCCACTTTGTTTTCCCTTTCACAATTACTATTTAAAAATATGGATGGTACTTGGATCTATTTTGGCTCCATATCTGCTTCACATGGGACCTGTTTTTGCAAAAGCTTATTGGTTAGGCAGTCTAATGTAAGCCTTTTAGTTCCTGGCAAGGCTCCAGTGGTACTTTTGGTAGATGGGAGTTTGTTTACCCCAGTCTTGTATTAGAATCCTCATGGCTTGGGATAAACTGAGCACAGCCAGCCTGCCTAGAAAGACCAATTGCTTAGAGAGTCAGAAAAACCTCAATTTTATATTGTTCTTGGGCTGCAGTGGCAGTGAAGAAGATCTACAGTACCAAAGTCCAACACTAATTATAGTAAGCTCCATGTATGTTTGGTTCACTTTCTGTTCCCCATTGGTGAACTGTTTGCTACAGTAAATATAACAGGGAAATCACTTGGCTCCAGACTTGGAGTAGTCTGTTATTACACAGGAAGGCTATGTGATTTGGGGAAATTTCTAGTGTTTGATTAGAAATTAGGAACAGAGCTTAGGCCCATAATAAATACAGCTCATTACAAAAGATTTGAAGAAAAAAAGTGATTTGATGATAAGATATATCCAAGGTTGCAATTGGAATTGGAAAGACTGCTCAGAAATGGGTTTAATGCACAGCTGTGATTTTGACACTTTTTGTTATCAAGAAAATACATATGAGAACATTTTGGCCTCCTAACTTTATTTCATAAAGAGTTTGACTTCCTTTTGATTCTGGTAACTTTCACAAAATAACCCCAAATTCAGATTTTCCTCAATATTTTTATGTGGTAAAATGCACTAACCTAAAATTTATTATCTTAATGATTTACGTGTATAGTTCAGCGTATGTAAGTGTGTGTGTATTTTTTCTTTTGAAGCAAGCCCAACAGACTGGCCATTCATTTTTTAATTCAAGAGGGAGAGAGAATTGGCACCAGTGCCTCTAGCCACTGTAATCAAACTCCAGACACATGCACCACCTTGAGTGCATGTTTGACCTTGCATGGTTACTTCACCTTGTACATATGGCTTATGTGGGATCTGCAGAGTTGAACATGGGTCCTTAGGCTTTGCAGACAAGCAAGCCATCTCTCCAGCCTGTTAGATTTATATTATTGTATAATCACTACCAGTTGCCTGTGGTTTTCATCTTGCAATCTGAACTCTGTACCCTTCAAACAATAACCCTCCTCATTTCCCCTTCTCCTAACCCCGGACAACTGTTGTTCTAGTTTGTGTCTATATGAATCTATCTTACATGTTTGTTTGTTTGTTTGTTTGTTTTTGGTTTTTCAAGGTAGGATTTCACTCTAGCCCCTGACCTGGAATTCACTATGTAATCTCAGGCTGGCCTGAATTCACAACGATTCTCCTACCTCTGCTTCCCAAGTGCTGGAATTAAGGGGCATGTGCCACCATGCCTGGCTTATTTGAGATAGTTTCCCTGTAGTCCAGGCTGACCTAGAATTCATTATGTAGTCTAAGACTGGCCTTGAAGTCACAGTGATCCTCCTACCTTTCCTCCCAAGTGCTGGAATTAAAGACATATGCCATCACTACCCAGCCATATCCAGAATAAGTTAATTTGTTTTATTTATTTGAGAGAGAGAGGAGGAGAGAGAGAGAGGCAGCTAGAGAGAATGAGTGCACCAGGGCATCTAGCCACTGAAAAGGAAATGCATGCACCCCTTAGGGCATCTTGCTTACATGGGTACTGGGGAATTGAACCTAGGTCCTTAGGCTTTGCAGACAAATGCCTTAACTGCTAAGCCATCTCTGCAGTCCCCAGAATAAGTTTTTGTTTTTTTATGGGAGAGGAGTTTGAGGTAGGGTCTCCCTGTAGCCCAGGCTGACCTGGAATTCACTGTGTACTCTCAGGGTGGCCTTGGATTCACAATGATCTTCCTACCTCTGCCTCCCCAGTGCTGGGATTAAAGGCATGAGACACCATGCTCAGCTCAGAATTAGTTTTGTTTTTTTTTTAATTTTTTTGAGAGAGAGAAAGAAGCAGTTAGAGCAAGCAAGAGGGAGAGAGAATGGGCACACCAGGGCCTCCAGCCACTGCAAATGAACTCCAGATGCGTGCACCCCCTTGTGCATCTGGCTAACATGGGTCCTGGGGAATTGAACCTGGTTCCTTTGGCTTTGCAGGCAAGAGCCTTAACCATTAAGCTATCTGTCCAGCCCCAGAATAAGTTTTTTAATGACAGGGAAAAAAGATTTTTACTAATACTAGTTTCAAATAGGAGTGAAATGAAAAATAATAATCATTGTCATGAATCTGAAAACATTTAATAAACTTTTATTTGTTTGTTTTAATGTAGGACTACCCTCCTGTCCAGGCTGGGGCTTGAACTCACAGCAGTCATCCTACCTTGGCCTCCTTAGTGCTGGGATTCAAAGTGTGTGCCTCCAGTATTTGTCTTACCTCACTCAGCAGCTAGAGAGTTGTTTTTATTTTGAGACAGTCTCACACTGTAGTCCAGGCTCAGTCCAACCTCCTACCTCAGCCCCTTGAATGCCAGGAATACTAGCATGATTCTTTATTCCTGGCTTTTTATTTTCTAAAAGTATTTATTGCCAGACCTGGTGACACATACCTTTAATCCCAGCACTCAGAAGGCCAGATCACTGTGAGTTCCAGGCTAGAAAAAGACTACTGGGCTGAGAAGATGGTTCAGTGGCTGCTTGTAAAGCCTGACGGCCTGGGTTTTATTCCCCATTACTTGTGTAAAGCCAGATGGACAAAGTGGCACATGCATTTGGAGTTCATATGCAGTGGCAGGATACCCTGGCATGCTCATATTCTCTCTCTCTCTGGCTTTCTCATCCTCTTTACAAATAAATAAATAGATAAGAAAAAAAGACTTTTTTTAAAAAAAGTATTTATTGGAGCTGGAGAGATGGCTCAGCAGTTAAAGGTGCTTGCTTGCAAAACCTCATGGCTTGCGTTCAATTCCCCAATTCCCATGTTCAGCCAGATCCACAAAGTGGTGCATGTGTCAGGAGTTTGCTTTATTTATATGTTTCTATCTCAACCAAGCACAGATGATTTTTTTCAAATGTTTATTTATTTAAGAGAAGGATAGGAGAGAGAAAAGGTACACCTTCCTGCTGCTGCAAATAAAATCCAGAGGGAGAACAAGGTAGGACGATCATCGTGAGTTCAGAGACTACATAGTGAATTCTAGGTCATCCTGGGCTAGAGCGAGGCTCTGCCTTGAAAAAACAAACAAAAATTTATAGTTGGGTCTTTGCAGTTAGGATATTAGTGTGGTATTGGTGGCATGCTTATTGTTTATTTGATTTTCTAGTTCAGAAACAGCAAACTGGCTTGTTGGCCAACCTACTGTTTTTATGTGGTCAGTGACCTGAGGATAATTTTCATAGATGAACTTATTTTTTTTCTTTTTGGTTTTTTTGAGGTAGGGTCTCATACTAGCCCAGGTTGTCCTGGAATTCACTATATAGTCTTAGGCTGGCCTCAAATTCAGTGATCTCCTACTTTGCCTCCCACATGGTGGGATTAAAGGCATGTACCATCACACCTGGCCTACAAATGAACTTTCATACTCAATTTCATGATAGTAGCACTTAATTTTATACAGTAATTGAACTAATGTCCCTTCAAATTCATTATACTCATCAAAAATGCTATATTGAGCCAGGCATGGTGGTACATGCCTTTAATCCCAGCAGTGGAGAGGCAGAGGAAGGAGGATCACCATGAGTTCAAGGCCATCCTGAGACTACATAGTGAATTCCAGGTCAGCCCTGGGTAGAGACCCTACTTTGAAAAACAAACAAACAAAATGGATATATTGTAGGCTGAAGAAATAGCAGTTAAGGCACTAGCCTACAAAGCCAAAGAACCCAGGTTCAGTTCCCCAAGATCCATGTAAAGCCATATGATCAAAGTGGCACATGCATTTGGAGTTTATTGGCAGTGGCTGGAGGCCCTTGTGGTGCCCATTCTTTGCCACCCCTCTTCTCTCTCAAATAAATACATTTTTTAATGCTATGTTTTGTTCAATTACTATACTTTGATTTCCTTAATCTAAAAATAGGATATTTTTATTAAACATACTTACCTTCATTTTACCTCTTAAATGTTGGGGAGAAGGGAACAAATATATCTCGTAAGTGTGAGATAATGTTATAAAGGTAACCAGTAATATTGTTGATATTATTAACAGGTATAATACTTAAATTAGCCAAGTACTGATTAAGTGCTTGATGTATACTAACTCATTTCATTTTGATACCTGTCTTACAAGGTAAAGGATTGCATGATTCCCATGTTATAGAAAAGTTGCAGAAGATTTAGTGACTTCCTCAAAGTTATTTAAGAATTAACCCTGTTTGGGGCTGGGAAGGTAGCTTATTAGTTAAACCCACTTGCTTACAAAGTATATTCTGGGGCTGGAGAGATGGCTTAGCGGTTAAGCGCTTGCCTGTGAAGCCTAAGGACCCCGGTTCGAGGCTCGGTTCCCCAGGTCCCACGTTAGCCAGATGCACAAGGGGGCGCACGCGTCTGGAGTTCGTTTGCAGAGGCTGGAAGCCCTGGCGCGCCCATTCTCTCTCTCCCCCTCTATCTGTCTTTCTCTCTGTGTCTGTCGCTCTCAAATAAATAAATAAATTAAAACAAACAAACAAAAAAAAACAAAGTATATTCTGGCCTGTGTGTGCAACAAATCCAGTGTTCCCATGTGGTGGCAGCAAGCCCTGGCGTGTGCGTGCGTGTTCCCCCTGTTCAAAACAATACTGTTTCTTAATTATATCTGTCTGCTGGGTAACAGCCAGGGATGCTTGGTCTCATACATTTAAAAAAGGGTGGAGCCAGGCGTGGTGGTGCACACCTTTAATCCCAGCACTTGGGAGGCAGAGGTAGGAGGATCGCCGTGAGTTCGAGGCCACCCTGAGACTCCACAGTGAATTCCAGGTCAGCCTGGGCTAGAGTGAGACCTTACCTCAAAAAACCAAAAAAAAAAAAAAAAAAAAAAAAAAAAAAGGGTGGGAGGACTGGAGAGATGGCTCAGCGGTTAAGACGCCTGCCTGTAATGCCTATCTAACTGGGTTTGATTTCCCAGTACCTACTTAAAGGCAGATGCACAAAGTGGCACATGTATCTGGAGTTTGTTTGCGATAGCTGGAAGCCCTGTAATGCTCATTCTCTCTATCTCTCTTCTCTCTATTTGCAAATACATAAAATATTTTAAAAAATGAGTTAACCCAGTTTGGTTTTAAAATTCATGTTTTGTATGATTATAGTACAATGCATCTTAAATTTCATTCAAATTCATTTACTTGGGGCTGAAAGATAGTTCAGTAGGTAAGAGCATGTGCCAAGAAAACATGAGGGCCTGAGTTTGATCTCCAGTACCCCTCATGAAAAGCCGGGTGGGGCCATGCATGCTGCGATCCTAGTGGAGAATACTGGTGATAGGAGAGTTGCTGGGGCTCACTGGCCAACCAGTCTGACTGAAAACTGGCAGCTCCAGGTCCAGGGGGTTGTGTCAAAGCAACAATACAGAAAAGTGATAGCAAAGGACACTCAGGGTTCTCCTTGGCCTCTGCACATGTGCACACATGCACTGTGCATGCACTTACCACACCACACATACCACACACATGTACTCACGCGTGCCAAAAAATGTATGTGCTCAAAGTAAATATAAGACAATTGAGCTTTAACAATTAAAAGTACCTCTACATCCAATAAAGCATAAGAGAACTAAAATCAGTATTTATCATAGTGTTAAAAATGAACATAAATGAATTATATTTTTCGAAATGTACAGTCAGTTGAACCTGCTTGTGCACCTTCACCAGCAACTGGCATATCTTCTCTCTTAGCATTTTTGATGTACATTATTGGCTATGAAGGCATTTTGATAAGTCCTTTACTAAAGAGCTTCCCAAAGGCTCTGTCAATCTTCAATCTCAGACCATAGCCAGGGCCATCAGCTTACAGTTGGGAACTTCCCTACAGTCTGTCCAAGCAGCTTTGTCAGACAGGGCTAGGTTGTTGAGTTTGTCCTCAACTTTGCCTTTGGACCACTTCCTTTTGGTCTTGCCCCCCTCCTGTTTCCCAGGGCTTTGTCTGTCAGCCTGCTTGACTCTTGTGGTCTTTGGGCAGCATGGAGAAGCTGGATAGCAGCAAGAACCACTGCAGTTCACAGCTAATCTAACCTATAAAAGAAAAGGATGCAGCACTTGTGAGGAAGAGGTAGGAGGATTGCTGTGAGTTTGAGGGGCCAGCCTGAGACTTCAGAACAAGTTACAAGTTGACCTGGGTACCAGAGGAGTCCCTGCCTTGGAAAAAAGAAAAAAGAAAAGGAAAAGAAGAAAGGAAAATATGATGTGGGCGTGTATACCTTTTGAGTTTACAACAAATCTGCTTTTGTATATAAATATAAATAAGCAAAGGGAGCTAGAACCCTGAAAATTAATTAGCAAAACTATGACTTCATTTTGTGAAGGGAAGCTAGTGAACAGAAAGACCTTTCTGCCTTCTTTGTTTATTTTTATACCAGTTAAATCCTGCCTAAAATGTTATGTTACTGTGATAATTGTTTTAAAAATGTATGTAAATCACATCAACAAGGAAAAGATCAGGTAGAACCAAATTCTAACCACTAGCAATTGATATCCTTGGAACGTAGAACTTAGATGCTATTGACAAAGTTTATCTCCATCTTTGCCATGTGTATTTATGTATACATTTTACTTCTGTAAAAAGTTTTTGGGCTGGAGAGATAGCTTAGTGGTTAAGGCACTTGCCTGCAAGAAAAAAAAAGTTCACAGATGGAAATACAAATTTCCATTTACCTAAGGACACTAAAACCTAAACCTAGGTTAGTTTCTTTCACTGGAAAAGATCAGTTTTTCTTTAAGTTTATTTATTTATTTGCAAGCAGAGAGATAGAGAGAATGGGTACCCCAGAGCCTTCAGCCACTGCAATCGAACTCCAGATGCATGTACCACTTTGTGCATCTGGCTTTATGAGGGTGCTGGGGGAATCAAACCTAGGTTGATAGGCTTTGCAGGCCAATGCCTTAACTGCTAAAGCATATCTCCAGCCCAAGATCAATTGTTTTTTGTATGTGTGTGAGAGAGAGAGAATTGGTGTGCCAGGACCTTCAGCCACTGAAAACTCCAGATGCTTGCGCCACCTTGTGCACATATGAAACCTTGCACATGAGTCACCTGGCTTATGTGGGATCTGGGGAGTCAAACATGGGTCATTAGGCTTAGTGCAGGCAAACGCCTTAACCAGTAAGCCGTCTCTCCAGCCCAAAGATCAGTTTTTAAGAAGTATTTGGAAGAAGTGTTACATACTTCATCTTGTAGTGAAGACTTTATAATGTAATAGTCAGATCTTTAGCATTTTACTAGAATTGGATCTTCAATCAGGTCTGTAGAGCTGTGTGTCTGGGTAAATCATGACTGCTTCTCTGCCTCACTTTCCTTCTTTGTAGATCCTTTCTCAAGAGAGAGTGAGTGTGGTGGTAGTTCTATTAATAGTGCTTAGATGATAATGCAGTGCTATGTGCTTAGTACTCCTTACTGTCATCACCCTACAAATGCTAGCTACTTATGCTTGTTTCTATCCTGAGTATCGAGGTCTTGCCCTGAAAGAATGCACAATTCAGTGAGGCTTGGGTCTCTTCTCTGTGTTTATCTCAGTTGTTTCTAAATGTCTAATTTTAGGTGGCTTTCAAAAAAAATGGTTAGAAAAAAAAATGGTTAGAAAGTTGATCTGTGGCCTTGATTTAAAAAATATATATATTTTAAAGTTATTGAAAATTTTACTTCCAGATGTGGTTTGGTGGTAATGGGTGTGAGCAAGTTAGACATTCTGTACCGGAGACTTCTTCTCACAAAACTTTTTATCAGAGGATGGGGAAGACCAGAGCATCTTAAAAGGTAATCTTGATTTTGGTTTGCTTGCTTGCATGCTTGGTTGTTTTCCCTGTTTGTGTGTTTTGAATTTTTTTTTTAGTATACATTTAAAATTTCAGTTATCAAATCCTTCATCCTCCATTATAGAGTGATTTGCTTAGGAATTAAATATTGAACAGTATAAAAAGTATAACTGAGCCTGGGCACATGTCTTTAATCCCAGTACTCAGGAGGCAGAAGTAGGAGGATCACTGTGAGTTTGAGGCCACCCTGAGACTACAGACTGAGCACCAGATCAGCCTGGGCTAGAGTGAGAGCCTATCTAGTGGGGGAGGAGGGGAAGAGTAGTCAGCATGGTGGTGCGCGCCTTTAATCCCAGTACTAGGGAGGCAGAGGTAGGAGGATTGCCATGAGTTCGAGGCCACCCTAAGACTACATAGTGAATTCCAGGTCAGCCTGGGCTAGAGTGAGACTCTACCTTAAAAAAACGAAAGAAAGAAGTGTAATGTAGTCATGTCTCCTAAGTTTTAGCTCATAATGTCATAAATTGTATTATTTTATTAAAACAAAAAGAACAGGGCTGGAGAGATGGCTTAGTATTTAAAGCACTTGCCTGCAAAACCAGAGGGCACAGATTTGATACCCCAGGATCCACATAAGCTAGATACACAAGATAGCACATGCATCTGGAGTTTGTTTACAGTGACTGAGTCCCTGGCATGCCCATTCTTTCTCTATATTTGCACCCCTCTCTCTCTAGTAAATAAAATAATTAAAAAAAAAAGAACTACAGAGGGCTGAAGAGATGTCTTAGCAGTTAAGGCACTTGCTTGCAAAGCCTAAAGGCCTGGGTTTGATTCCTATTACCCATGTAAAGCCAGATACACAGAGTAGCACATGCGTCTGAAGTTCATTTACAGTGGTAGGAGTGCTCCTTTCTTTTCCTCTCTATCTCTCCCCTCTTTTTCTCCCCTTTCTCTTTGCAAATAGCTAAGTATAAATATTTTTGTAAAAAACAACTATAAAGGGCTGGAGAGATGGCTTAGCAGTTAAGTGCTTGCCTGTGAAGCCTAAGGACCCCGGTTCGAGGCTCGATTCTCCAGGACCCACACTAGACAGATGCACTAGGGGGCGCACGCGTCTGGAGTTCATTTGCAGTGGCTGGAAGCCCTGGCGCGCCCATTCTTTCTCTCTCTGTCTCTCTCTCTCTGCCTCTTTCTCTCTCTGTTACTCTCAAATAAATAAGTAAAAATGAACAACAAAAAAGTAAAAAAAAACAACTACAAAGTGCTGGAGGGATTGCTTAGTGGTTAAGGTCTTGGCCTGCAAAGCCAAAGGACCCAGGTTCAATTCCCCAGGACCCACATTAGCCAGATGCACAAGGTGGTGCATGTGTGTGGAGTCCATTTGCAGCGGCTGGAAGTCCTGGTGTGCTCATATTCTCTCTCTCTCTCTCTCTCTCTCTTTCTCTCTCTCTCTCTCTCTCTTTCTCTCTTTCCCTCCCTCCCTTTCTCCCTCCTTCCTTCTCTCTCTCTCTCTCTCTCTCCCTCTCTTTCCTTTTCTCTCTGTCAAATAAATAAATAAAAATAAAATATTTAAAAAGAACTACAGATAAGCTTTTTTAACATTTTATTTTTGTTTATTTATTTATTTGAGAGAGAGAGAGAGGCCAGGACCTCCAGCTGCTGCAAATGAACTTGAGATGCATGTGCCACCTTGTGCATCTGGCTTCTGTGGGGCCTAGGGAATCGAACCTAGCTCCTATGGCTTTGTAGGCAAGCAACTTAATTGCTAAACCATCTCTCCAGCCCCAGATAAGCTTTTTGTTTTGTTTTGTTTTTTCAAAGCAGGATCTTTATTTACTTACTTGAAAGCATTAAAGAGGCAGAAACAGAGGGAGAGAACAGGCATACCAGGGCTTCTATCCACTGCAGACAAACTCCCATTTCATGTGCCACCTTGTACATCTGGCTTACATGATTCTTGGGGAATCGAACCAAGGTCCTTTGGCTTTGCAGGCAAGCCCCTTAACCAGTAAGCTATCTCTCCAGCCCTGCTTTGTTTTTTCAACAGATACATGTTTTGTTTTAATTTGATAGAAAAAGGTAAATAGAGAACGGGTGCACTAGGGCCTCTATCCCATCAAGGAACTCCAGACACATGTACCACCTTATGCATCTAGCTTATGAGTCCTGAGGATTTGAACCTTGGTCCTTTGGCTTTGCAGGCAAGTGTCTCAACCACTCCAGCCTGACAGATAAGCTTTTTATTCTTGGTCATTATTAGGCTGGCCAGAGTTGTCTGCAGTTCCAGACTTCTTGAGTGACCTGAACTTAAAATGGCAGTAAAACTATAGTATTATAATTTTGAGGTTGGTACCTTTAGTTTTGAGTCTTGTAAGTGTTGATTACTTTTATGAATAATTTTCCCATATTTTCTTCTGAGGGGTAAGTATCCAGTAGGTAAAAAAAAATAATACCCTTTTCTTTTAGTGATAAAAATTAAATTCAGTATGGCCTATAAACTAGACTTGCTAATTTTTCCTTGGTATTCATCAGTCTCTATACAATAGATTTAACAGTTGGCATAAAAAGTAAACTATTTGCTTTTTGTCTCCTTATAGACTCTTTGAATTCAGAAAGATGATTGGAAATCGAGAAAGATGCCAGAATCTAGTTTCCAGTGATTATCCAGTATACATTGATAAGGTATTGGGAAATAGATTGAATGTCGAAGTATAGTAACAGCCCTGAAGCATGGGAACACAATGTTTTATTAACATTGAAAGAATGCTATCTGTGCCCCATCCAGATGTTTTTACAACTATCCTCCTGTGTATTTTGGAGCACATAACTAGTCCTTGCCTAAATACAAAGAAGTATTTAGGCTGCATTTTTCTGAGTGGCATTTTGTATCCTTAGGCACCAGAAGAATATTAAAGAAGACTAGTAAGCCGGGCATGGTGGTGCATGCCTTTAATCCCAGCACTTGGGAAGCAAATGCAGGAGGATCGCCAAGAGTTCAAGGCCACCTGGAGAGTACATAGTGAATTCCAGGTCAGCCTGAGCTGGAGTGAGACCTTACCTTGGGAAATTAAAAAAAAAAAAAAAAAAAAGATTTGATGACTACTAAGTATTAAAGGGAAGTGATCTTCAGGGAGTGATCTACTCAGAGAATCAGCATCAGAGGAGTTATTTGCAATCAACTATTAATAAAGCACTATATAGTTTGAGGCCAGCCTAAAGTTGCATGAGACTCTTTTTCAAAAGAAGTTCTATTACGGGATAGGAAGTAACTTCCAGAAGCTTATGGAAATCCAGTAGCCATAAAAAGAAAAACAAAAGTGGACCTTTAAATAGATATTTGTGATATTTGCATAACTGGCTAGAATTTTCGTTTGAAAAAGAGAAATGATGGGGCTAGGGAAGGTAGCTCAGTAATAGAATGAAGTGGAGCACTCATAAGGCTTTAGATTCAATCTATGCAGTGGCAAAAGGGAAAACAAATTACTAATGTTAATATACATGTGCTAAATTTAAAAAAATGCTAGATGCATATACACTCGTTTGATATGAAGGTGGCATTCTTCTGCTTTAATTTTGACTATTGGCCTAAAAAAGATTTTTGTTTTGT
The DNA here is from genome assembly GCF_020740685.1 of Jaculus jaculus. Classification (NCBI taxonomy): domain Eukaryota; kingdom Metazoa; phylum Chordata; class Mammalia; order Rodentia; family Dipodidae; genus Jaculus; species Jaculus jaculus. The sequence goes on from NC_059113.1 coordinate 74,817,677, forward strand.
TTTTTGTTTTTCAAGGTAGGGTTTCTGTCTAGCTTAGGCTGACCTGGAATTTGCTCTGTACTCTCAGTGTGGCCTCAAACTCAAGGTGATCCTCCTCCTCCTGCTTCCTGAGTGCTGGGATTCAAGGCATGCACCACCACACCTGGCCCTAAAACAGATTTTTAATTTTTAAAATTATTTTATTTTTATTTATTTGAGAGAGAGAATGAGCATTCCAGAGCCTCCAGCCACTGAAAATGAACACAAGACATGTGGGCCATCTTGTGCATCTGGCTTATGTTGGTCCTAGAGAATTGAACCTTGGTTCTTTGGCTTTGCAGGCAAGCACCTTAACTGTTAAGCCATCTCTGCAGCCCAGATTTTTTATTTATTATTTGATTAATTAATTATTTATTTACTTGGTTTTTTTGAGGTACGGTCTCACTCTGGCCCAGGCTGATTTGGGATTAGCTATATAATCCCAGGGTGGCCTCAAACTCATGGCAATCCTCCTACCTCTACCTCCTGAGTGCTGGGATTAAAAAAGCGTGCACCACCATGCCTAGCAGATTTTTTTTTTAAGTTTAAGAATTTTTTTAAGATTTATTTTTTATTTATTTATTTATTTATTTATTTGAGACAGAGAAGGAGAGAGAGAATAGGTGTGCCAGGACCTCTAGCCACTGCAAACTCCAGACGCATGTGTCACCATGTGCATTTGGCTTACTTGGAACCTGGAAAATCAAACTTAGGTCTTTAGGCTTCTCAGACATGTACCTTAGCTGCTAAGCCAACTCTCCAGCCCAGATTTTAAATTTTTTAAAGCAACTACAACCAAGCATGATAGCTCATGTTTTTCTTGTTGTTTGTTTTTGTTTTTCAAGGTAGGATCTTGCTGTAGCCCAAGCTGACCTGGAATTCACTATGTAGTCTCAAGCTCACAGTCTTCTTTTCTCTACTTCTCATGCTTTTATTCCACCACCTGTGAGAGTGAACCATCCTAGGCTGTAGACTGAGTTCCTCTTCAGCCTGGGCTAGTGTAAGATCCTGCCTCAAAAAAAAAAAAAAATGAGGGCTGGAGAGATGGCTTAGCGGTTAAGCGCTTGCCTGTGAAGCCTAAGGACCCCGGTTCGAGGCTCGGTTCCCCAGGTCCCACGTTAGCCAGATGCACAAGGGGGCGCATGCGTCTGGAGTTCGTTTGCAGAGGCTGGAAGCCCTGGCGCGCCCATTCTCTCTCCCTCCCTCTATCTGTCTTTCTCTCTGTGTCTGTCGCTCTCAAATAAAAAAAAAAAAAAAAGAGAGAGGCTGGGCATGGTGGCATACACCTTTAATCCCAGCATTTTGGAGGCAGAGGTAGAAGGATTGCCGTGAGTTTGAGGCCACCCTGAGATGACACAGTGAATTCCAGGTCAGTTTAGTTTGGGCTAGAGTGAGACCCTACCTAGAAAAACCAAAAAAAAAAAAAAAAGAGCCAGGAATGGTGACGCGCATCCTTAATCCCAACACTTAGGAGGATCAGTGTGAGTTGAGGCCAGCCTGAGACTACATGTTGAATTCTAGGTCAGCCTGGGCTAGAGCAGGACCCTACATTGAAAAAAAAAAATTACAGTGGTGTGGGGGGGGATGCTAGAGGTATGGCTCTGCAGTTAAGACACTTGCTTGCAAAGCCAAATGACCCACATTCAATTCCTCAGTACCCACATAAAGCCAGATTGCCCTCAGTCTCTCACTGATCCTCCAGTCTCTGCCTCCCAAGCACTGGGATTAAAGACATATACCACCATGCCCAGCCTAATTGCAGTATTTTTGAAATCACAGTGTGGGGTACTGGGGAGATAGATGAACAGTTAAAGGAACTTGCTTGCAAAGCCTGACAGCCCAGGTTCAATTCCCCAGCATCCACATGAAGCCAGATGTACAGTGTCACATGCACCTCGAAGTTTGTTTACAGTAGCAAGAGGCCATGGCATGTTCATCTTCTCTTGATGCTGCTGTCTTTGCAAATAAATAAATAATTTTTTAAAGCACAGTGGGGCCAGTGTGGTAATGCACTCCTTTAATCCCAGCATTTGGGAGGCTGATGTAGGAGGATCGCTGTGAGTTCAAGGCCACCCTTGAGACTACGTAGTCAGCCTGGGCTAGACTAGAGAGACACTACTTCCAAAAACAAACAAGCAAACAAAACAAAAAAAGCACAGTGGGGCTATCAACATAATAAGCACTAAGAAGTTTTAGTGCTATGGGTGTGGTAGATTTCCTTCCTATCATATGCAAGGCTCTGAGTTTGATCCCCAACAGCAAGAGAGAAATAGAGATGAAATAGGTTTTTCTGAGTAGAAGTTTTAAAAGTATTTATATTTCTTTATTAGAGAGAGAGAGAGAATGGGCACACCAGGGCATCCAGCAACTGTTAACAAAGTCCAAATGCATGTGCCACTTTGTGCATCTGGCTTACATGGGTCCTGGGCAATTGAACCTGGGTCCTTTGGCTTTGCAGGCAAACACCTTAACTGCTAAGCCATCTCTCCAGCCTGAGTAGATTTTTTTTTAGAATTTACTTTTTTTTTTAGTTTTATTTATTTATTTGAGAGAGAAAGAGAGAGAAACAAGTAGAGAGAATTGGTACATCAGGGCCTGCAGCCACCTAAAATGAACTCTAAACACAAGTGCTACCTGTGCATCTAGCTTACGTTGGTACTGGGGAGTTGAATCTGGGTCCTTTGGCTTTTCAGGCAAGTACCTTAATTGCTAAGCCATCTCTCTAGCCCCTGAATAGAATTTTGTTTGGTTGGTTGTTTTTTTGTTTGTTTTGTTTTGTTTCTTGAGGTAGAGTTTCACTCTAGCCCAAGCGGACCTGGAATTCCCTAGATAGTCTCAGAGTGGCCTCAAACTCAAGCAATCCTCCTCTCAAGTGTTAGGTCATGAAGACATGCACCACCATGCCTGGTAGAATTTTTTTAATTAGAAAAACATCTAGGGTAGATCCAGATATCTTAGAGTACTTGCATACACCTAGATTTTCTTTTCTTGCAGGTTGAAGAGCAGTCAGACTGTAAGATCCTAGATGGGCACTTTGTTTCTCCCATGGCCCACTATGTACCTGATATCATGCCAGTTGAGTCTGTTATTGCCAGGTAAGAATCTTTGATCAGAAAGGAAATTAGTAAGTATTCAGTAAAATGATGATAATATCAACATCATGGTAGGTTAAGTCACATGGTAAAGAGACAGGATGAAATTGTTGCAGAGGCTGAATTAGAAGGTATTTTAGTTCTTTATAAGGATGTCCAAAGCTGGGCGTGGTGGCACATATCTTTAATCTTACCACTCAGGAAGCAAAGGTAGGACTATCACCCTGAGTTCAAGGCCAGCCTGAGACTACATAGTGAATTCCAAGTCAGCTTGGGGTACGTACAGTGAGCCTGTACCTCAAAAAAAAAAAAAAAGTCCAGTAATATATGTACAAAAATGTTCATTCATCCATCAACTGATAAATAGATTAAAAATATGATACTGTCCACATATTAAAATGATATTCTGTTACACAAAAGAATGAATTATTAAGATGGGCGTGGTGGCACACACCTTTAATCCCAGCATTCAGGAGACAGAGGCAAGATGATCGATATGAGTTTGAGGCCACAGTGAGACTACGTAGTGGATTCCAGGTCAGCCTGGGCTAGAGTGGTACCCTACCTCGGAAAACCAAAAAAAGAAAGAAAGAAAGAGCTGGAGAGATGGCTTAGCGGTATGCTTGTCAAGCCTAAAGACCCCGGTTCGAGGCTTGACTCCCCAGTATGCACGTAAGCCATATGCACAAGGTTGCATATGCATCTAGAATTCCTTTATAGTGGCTAAAGGCTACTCTCAAATAAGCAGGAAGGGAGAGAGGGAGGGAGGGAGGGAGGGGGGGGAGAGAGAGAGGGAGAGAGAGAGAGAGAGAGAAAGAAAGAAAGAAAGAAAGAAAGAAAGAAAGAAAGAAAGAAAGACAGACAGACAGACAGACAGACAGACAGACAGACAGACAGAGGGAGGGAAAAGAAAAGAATGAATTGCCTGATTCATGTTACAATATAGATGAGCCTTGAAGATGTTAAGCTAAGTTAAAGCCCTAAAGGATTGCACTGGACTTACACAAGATGTTCACAGAAGGCAAATCTGGAGACAGAAAATACAGAGTGGCTGTCAGTGGTTGGGGGAGTGACTGTTAACAAGTATGGGACTCCTTTGTAGGGGGATGAAAATGTTCTGGTGTTAGCTTGTACCACTGTGACCAATGTACATATCCATTAAATCAGACTTCTGAAATGGATGGACTTACAGCATATGAAGGATATCTTAATAAAAAATTACATTTGATTTGAAAAAGAAAAGGTTTACTGAAGTATTTTTTATTTTTATTTGTTTAGCTTAGAGAGAAAAAAGAGGCAGAGAAGAGGGTGTGGTGGCACACGCCTTTAATCCCAGCACTCAGAAGGCAGAGGTAGGAGGATTGCCATGAGTTTGAGACTACCCTGAGAATACAGAGTGAATTTCAGGTCAGCCTGGGCTAGAGAGAGAACCTATCTCGGAAAAAAAAAAAAAAAGGCAGACAGATGCACAAGGGGGCGCACGCGTCTGGAGTTCGTTTGCAGTGGCTGGAAGCCCTGGCGCGCCCATTCTCTCTCTCTCCCTCTACCTGTCTTTCTCTCTGTGTCTGTCACTCTCAAATAAATAAATAAAAAAGTTTTAAAAAATTTGGAAAAAAAAAAAAAGGCAGAGAGAGGAAGAGCGAGAAAGAGAATGAGTGCACCAGAGCATCCAGCCACTGCAAACAAACTCCAGATGCATGCTCTTCTTTGTGCATGTGGCTTACATGGGTCTTTGGAAATTGAACCTTTTATAAGTTTTTTTTAATTATTCCTGTATACACAGATTTTTATTTTATTTTATTTTATTTGAGTGAGAGAGAAAGAGGTAGATAGAGAGAATGGGTACATCAGGGCCTTCAGCCACTGCAACCAAACTCTGGATGCTTGTGCCCCTTGTGCATCTGGCTTATGTGGGTCCTGGTAAGTCAAACCAGGGTCCTTTTACTTTGCAGGCCAATGCTTTAACCTCTAAGCCACCTCTTCAGCCCCATTATTAAAATATTTTATTTATTTGTGGGGGAGGCAGTTGTTGTTGTGATCCTCCTACCTTTGAATGCTGGCATTAAAGGCCCCTTAGCTGGGCATGGTGGTACACACCTTTAATCCCAGCACTCAGGAGGTGGAGGTAGAAGGATCACCACAATAAATGATGAACTATTGAGTTTCTTTAGGAAAAAATTACAAATTGTGAGGTTTATTTAAGGGAGATTGGGAGCTAGACCAGAGTCATAAACACCTTGGAAGCAGGAGACATACTTTTATGGGTGTGCCAGAGCCTCTAATCACTGCAAACAAACTCCAGACGTGTGCGCTCCTGCCAGCCCTAAATTTCATTTTTTTTCAATGCCCGGCATTAAAAGTAATTTTTCTTTTTTTTTTTTTTTTGGCTTTTTGAGGTAGGGTCTCACTCTAGCCCAGGCTGGCCTGAAATTGACTATGGAGTCTCAGGTGGCCTCATTCACAGCGATCCTCATATCTCTGCCTCCCTAGTGCTGAGATTAAAGGTGTGCACCACCACGCCCAACATTGAAAGTAATTTTAACATAATTAGATTTATCAAGAATTTAATGAGGGAGTTGGGAAATGGCTTAGCAGCTAAGGCATTTGCCTGCAAAGCCTAAGGACCCCAGCTCGATTCCCCACAACCCATGTAATCCAGATGCACAAGGTGGTACATGTGTCTGGAGTTTGTATGCAGTGGCTAGAGGACCTGGCATGCCCATTCTCTCTATCTGTCTCTTTCTCATAAATAAATAAATAAAATGTTTTTTAAAAAATTAATGATAGGGCTGGAAGGATGGCTTAGTGGTTAAGGCATTTGCCTGCAAAGCCAAAGAACCCAGGTTTGATTCCCCAGGATTCACATTAGCCAGATGCACAAGGGGGCACACATGTCTGGAGTTTGTTTGCAGTGGTTGGAGGCCCTGGCACACCCATTCTCTCTCTCTCTCTCTCTCTCTTTCTCTCCCTCTTTCTCTGTCAAATAAATAAATAAATAAATAAATAAAATATTTTAAAAAATCTTAATGATAGGCTGGGGAGACAGCTCAATGGTTAAAGACACTTGTTTGCAAAGTCTGTGGCCCGGGTTCTGTTCCTCAGTACCCATGTAGATGCACTGTATCTGGAATTTGTAGTGGTAAAAGGCCCTAGCCCTTACTCATGCTTCCTCTCTCTGTGCCTCTCATATAAAGAAATAAGAATATATTTTTACTGGAATATTACTCAGTGGTTAAAGGTGCTTTTATTCAAAGGATAATTACCCAGGTTCAATTTCCCAGCCACCTGATTTAAAATAATAATAATAATAATAATAATAATAATAATAATAATAATAATCCCTGTTAGAAAACGTAGTTTAGCCAGCAAAGCTAAAGAACCTGAAATCAGTTCCCCAGGACCCATGTAAGCCAGATGCACAAGAGAGCACATGCATCTGGAGTTCATTTGCAATGTCTGGAGGCCCTGGCGTGCCTATTCTCTCCACCCCCCATCCCCGCCTATTTTTTTTCTCTCTCTCAGATAATATTGACTTATTTGAGAGAGAGAAAGAGGCAGAGACAAAGAGAGAAAGAGAGATAATGGGTGTGTCAGGGCTTCCAGCCATTGCAAACAAACCCCAGATGCATGTGCCCCCTTGTGTATCTGGTATACATAGGTCCTGGAGAGTCGAACTGGGATCCTTTGGCTTTGCAGGCAAATGCCTTAACCACTAAACCATCTCTCCAGCCCAAATAAAATACATTTTTTAAAAAAGAAAAAGTGGTTCAGATGTTTGGCATTCATGTTTGCAGTGGCAAGAGATCCTGATGCATCCATATTCATGTACCTGTGCCAAAGGAAAAAAAGAAAAGAAGAGAAGAGAAAGTTTATGAAAAAAAAATCAGTGATAAAGGAGCTAGAAATGTAGGTTAGTTGGTAGTTTATCTAGGATGCATAGGGCCCTGTGTACTATCCCAAGCTCACCTGTTATCCTAGCACTCACTGTGTGGAACAGGAGAATCAACACTTCACAATCATTCTTGGCTGTATATCGACTTTGAGGCCAGGTTGGATTAAATAAGACCCTGTCTTGAAAAAAATTATGCCAAGAATGATAGCTCATGCCTATGATTTCAGCGAGGTAAGAAAAGCTCCACAAATCTGAGGCTGCTTTGGGTATCAGAATGAGTTCTAGGTCAGCTTGGGTTAGAGTGAAACCCTGCCACAAAAAAAAGAGAGAGAGAGAGAGAGAGAGAGAGAGAGAGAGAGACAGGCATTGTGGCACATACCTTTAATTTCAACACTCAGGAGACAGAGGTAGGATCACCATGAGTTTGAGGCCACCCTGAGACTACATAGTGAATTTAAGGTCAGCCCGGGATATAATGTGAGACCCTACCTCAAAAAAAGGAGGGAGGGAGAGAGGCTGAACCAATGCAAGATCACTAACCAGCAAGGAAATATTAAATATCTACAGTTGCAACTCTGTAATTTGGAACCAGTGACAAAGTCTCTGGGTTTCAAATTCAAGACCTCCAGCTAGGCTGCTCACAACCCCAGGGGAAACTTCTTTCTGAGCCAACTGCTCTCCTTGGCAGTCATCCCACAGTCCTGGCTTCCAAACTCAGAAGTCTCCATTGCAATCCATGGTTCATCTTCATAGTTCCATACAATGATCTTCCTGGGACTCCACACAGGGATTTCAACCCTACTACACCTTGCCACATCTCAGCAGCTCTTGGATCCGTGTGTGTGTGTAAGAGAGAGACAGAGAGATACAATGATCTTCCTGGGCCTTCACACAGGGATTTCAACCCTATTACAGCTTGCCACATCTCAGCAGCTCATGGATCCATGTGTGTGTGTATTTGGGAGGCTGGAGAGATTGTTTAGTGGTTAAGCACTTGCCCATGAAGCCTAAGGACCCTGGTTCAAGGCTCAATCCCCCAGGACCCACATAAGCCAGATGCACAAGGTTCATTTGCAGTGGCTGGAGGCCCTGGTCCATTCTCTCTATGTGCCTCTTTCTTTCTTTGTCTGTCTGCCACTCTCAAATAAATAAATAAAAATAAACAACAAAAAATTTTAAATGCCAGGTATGGCCAGGCATGGTGGTGCACACCTTAAAAAATTATTTATGTGTGTGTGTGTGTGTGTGTGTGTGTGTGTACACGTATGTATGTTTGGGGGCTGGAGAGATGGCTTAGCGGTTAGGCGCTTGCCTGTGAAGCCTAAGGACCCTGGTTTGAGACTCTGTTCCCCAGGACCCATGTAAGCCAGATGCACAAAGTGGCACATGCATCTGGAATTCATATGCAGGGGCTGGAGGCCCCATTCTTTTCCTCTCCCTCCGTCTCTCTCTGCCTCTTTCTCTCTCTCAAATAAATAAATAAAAATAAACAAAAAGTGAATTCTTAGGAAAGGCACACTGTGATTTCAGTCAGTAACAATACAGAAGACAAGCAGACTACTTTCCATTTAGTTCACTATTTCTGATAGTTTCAACTGAAAATGTTACATTTATGTAATGGGCTGGGCCTGAGCTGCCTTTGAGAGTGTTCAGATCTGCTATGCACTTGGTAGTTGTCTCCTTTTCCTGCTGTGTAGAAATGCTTTGCACCACATTCTTCTCCACCCAGTTTATCATGTGCTCTTGCTCCTTTTGGTGCATCATGTCCTGCACAGAAATGTGATTCTTCACTTCTTTATCCACTTTATGTAGCCATTCCCCATAAGTGATCTCCAAGGCCATAGCAGTGTTACTCTTCTGAACATGGAAAAGGTATGAATCAGTGCCTGCTGTGACTTCTCCAGTTCAGTTACATCCTGGATTTGTTTGATGGATGCCTGCTTTATTTCTTCCAGCTGAGCAATTTTTTGCCCATTGAGTTTATCAATAAATCTTGCAAGAGAGACACCATAGTTTTTAATTATGTAGACAAGTAACCCCACTACTGATATGGTAGAAAAGGTCTCTGGGATAATCACATAGATTTCTTTGGTAGACAACACAAGATAAGCCCAGTTTCAAGCATGTAGGGGATCCTGTTACACCAGTTTTAGGATAAAGAAACTGGAAGAATTCCTCAGGATCAGCCCAAGACTTACTTTTCCTCCATATTCAGGAAGAGGTGGTGGAGGGGCAAGTTATGGCTGCCCAGCATGTAATATCCTTGTTGTCTTCAATGCCCTGGGTCCCAGGAGAGGCACAGTCTTCAGACATGGGGTCTTGGTGGTGTAAAGTACTACCCAGGACAGCATGGTCAGCCAAGGAAATGGTCTTCACATCCCTGTGACTCTGATGGGACACTTGTCAGGGGTAACAGTAACAAGTAACAAGATAACATAGTGAGTTTTAAGCCAGCTTGTGCTATGTAGCAAGACCCTATCACCAAGGGAAGAATACTGTGTGTAATTTGTACTTAAAATCCTTTAAAAAGATTTCATTCTTTTAATAGGTTCCAGTTTATTGTGCCTAAGGAATGGAAGAGCAAATACAGACCTGTATGTATTCATCTTGCCGGAACAGGAGACCATGTAAGACATGTAGTATTATAACAGTTTAGTCCCTAGATATTTGTTAACATGTTCCCTTAGCAAATTTGATTGTCATATTTGTTAATTATGGTATCTTTTCTGTCCCTAGCATTACTGGAGGAGACGAACACTTATGGCCCGCCCTATGATTAAAGAGGCCCGAATGGCTTCTTTATTGTTAGAAAACCCTTATTATATCCTTTTGTGACACCTAAAAATGTTTTTTTGTTTGTTTTGTTTTGCTTTGCCTTGGTTTATAAAGGTAGGGTTTCACTCTAGGCCAGGCTGACCTGGAATTCACTATGTAGTCTCAGGATGGCCTTGAACTCACGGTGATCCTCCTACCTCTGCCTCCCAAGTGCTAGGATTAAAGGTATGTGCCACCACACCCACCTAAAAATGTTTTCTGTTATTTATTTATTTGTGCATTCATCAGAAAGAATGATAGGTAGTAACCAACTTCTCCACACCCTTTTAAAGTTAGTCATCAATTCAGAAAATAGAAAGCAAGGCCGGGCATGGCGGTGTACACCTTTAATCCCAGCACTCACTTGGGAGGCAGAGGTAGGAGAATCGACATGAGTTCAAGGCCACCCTCAGACTACATAGTGAATTCCAGGTCAACCTGAGATAGAGTGAAACCCTACCTTGGGGAAAAAAAAAAATAGAAAACAGGAAGGAAACGGAGTGAACAATAATTTTATTTATGTCTCTTAAGAAATAATGTCATGGAGTTACAGTAGCAGAATAGTCTAACTTAGTGAACTGGAGGTCATGTGAGCTATGAGAGCCCCTGCCTCCAGAAGAAAAATAGAATACTGAAGGAAAAAAAAATATGTGTTATATCGTGGCACATTCTGATAATCACAGGTACTCAGGAAGTTAAGGCAAGATTGTGAGTTTGAGACCAACCTGAGCTATACAACAAGGCCTGTCTTAAAAAAAAAAAAGAAAAAAAGGCTGGGTATGGTGGCACACGCCTTTAATCCCAGCACTCACGAGGCAGAGGAAGTATCACCATGAGTTCAAAGTCACCCTGAGCTAGAGTGAAACCCTACCTCAAGAAAAGAAAAGAACGAAAGAAAGAAAAATGGCTGGAGAGATGGCTTAGCAATTAATGAATTTGCCTGCAAAGATTAAGGACCAGGTTCTATTCCCCAGAACCCATGTCAACCAGATGCACATGGTAGCACATATGCCTGGAGTTCATTTGCAGTAGGTGGAGGTCCTGGCATGCCCCTTCTCTCCCCTTTTCCCCAATAAATAAATAAATAAATAAAGTTAAAAAGAAAAACTAACATAATACTATATTCCTGTTTTTTAATGATTTGTTGAAATACTTAAAGTTGGATTTTAATTTCATAAGTCGCCTATTTGGTATTAAGGAAACACATGTTTTAAATGCATTTGCAGTAAAAGTGAAGGTTTAGAACAATACTTAACTAATTTTAAAGGTGATGTCAGATTATTCATGGAAGAAGAAATGTACACAGATAGAAGGAAAGTGGTGGCACACACCTTTAATACCAGCATTCAGAAGGCAGAGGTAGGAGGGCTGCTGTGAGTTCAAGACCACCCTGAACTACAGAATGAATTCTAGGTCAGCCTGGGCTAGAGCAAGACCCTGTCTCAAAAAACAAACAGGGCTGGAGAGATGGCTTAGCGGTTAAGCGCCTGCCTGTGAAGCCTAAGGACCCTGGTTCGAGGCTCGGTTCCCCAGGTCCCACATTAGCCAGATGCACAAGGGGGCGCATGCATCTGGAGTTCGTTTGCAGAGGCTGGAAGCCCTGGCGCGCCCATTCTCTCTCTCTCCCTCTATCTGTCTTTCTCTCTGTGTCTGTCGCTCTCAAATAAATAAATAAAAATTAAAAATAAACGAACAAACAAAAAACAAAAATAAAGAAAGAAAGAAATGTAAAGTACAATAATTATCACTGATTTTCTAAATATTTTTATTTATTTATTTGCAAGCAGAGACAGACAGAATAGGTACAGCAGGGCCTCTAGCTGCTGCAGACGAACTCCAGATGCATGTGTATCTGGCTTTAGATGGGTAATAGGGATTCAAACTCTGGTTATTAATTTTGCAGGCAAGTGAATTAACCACTGAGCCATTTCTCCAGCTGCCAATGATTTTGTTATTTATTTTTATTGAAAACTTCCATAATTATAAACAATAGCCCATGGTAATTCCTTCCCCCCACTTTCCCATTTGAAACTTCACTCTCCATCATACACTGCCCATCACTTTTATTTTGATGTAATGATCTTTTCTTCCTCTTATGATGGTCTTGTGGAGGTAGTGTCAGGTACTGCAAGGTCATGGATATCCAGGCCATTTGGTATCTGGAGGAGCACATCGTAAGGAGCCCTGCCCTTCCTTTGGGTCTTACATTCTTTTTTTTTTTTTTTTCTTTTTTAATATTTTACTTTATTTGACAGAGAAAGAGGGAAGAAGAGAGAGAGAAACAGAGAATGGTCACACCAGGGCCTCCAGCCACTGCAAACAAACTCCAGACTTTTGTGCCGGTGTGTATCTTGCTAACGTGGATCTTGGGGAATCCAACCTGGGTCCTTTGGCTTTGTACGCAAATGCCTTAACCACTAAGCCATCCCTGCAGCCCAGCTCTTATATTCTTTCCACCACCTCTTCCACAATGGACCCTGAGCCTTGGAAGGTATGATAGAGATATTGCAGTGCTGAGCACTCCTCTGTCGCATCTTCCCAGCACCATGGTGCCTTCTGAATCATTCCAAGGTCACTACCATTTGAAAAGAGAAGCTTCTGAAACCAAAAGTGAGAGTAGCATTAATATATGGGTATGAACATTAAGAGAAGTGCTTACTGGGTAGTTGGGTGAGCATGGTATATACATTTATCCAGACACCAGCAGACCTTACACCCCTAGGGCTCATGACTAGCCCTGTTGTAGGTTTTTAGTATCAGGGATGTATTCCCTCCCATGGAGTGGGTCTCCAGTCCAATTACAGAGTTGTTGGTTTCCCCCATGAAGACATGCCCCTATTGCACCCATTGGCTCATTTGGCCTTGCCGGCCAAATTTAAATCTTATAGTGTCCACTGTTGAGTATCTTCACTGTTGATTTTTCTCTTTCCCATTGAACTGCATGCAGCATAGCTTTTTCCAGCTTTCTGTCAGCTGTCCTACCTGGAGGAGGTTTTCAACTCAACTCCAGCAGGAATTCTCATTGATCTTGCCACCCAAATATGTGAAGTCTTCTATTATCTCTGGTGGGAAACCAAGGACCTTGGCAACTCACTGGAAAGTGTCCCATCCCTGGCACTGAAAATTTTCTAATAACAATCTGTGGCTTCGTGTGTTCAATTGTCCAAAGAAGTAGGTTTCCATATGACTTATTTATATCCTCTTAGATTTTGATTACCCCTCCATCCACCTTTCCTTTACTCAATCTCGTCCCCTGACCTCATTTAGGCCATTTTACCCCCATTAATCTGTTCTACTTACATATTTATAATACCATCCTATTACATCCCCCATCCTTCCCTTCCTATTCCCTTTATGTCTCCTTTCTAGCTTATTGGCCTGTGCTATTGAGTTTTACTCCTACCCACATAGAAGTCCAATTATTTGTAGCTAGGATCCACATATGAGAGAGAACATGTGATGTTTGGCTTTCTGGGCCTGGGTTACCTCACTTTGTATAATCCTTTCCAGATACATCCATTTTCTTGCAAATTTTAGAACTTCATTTTTCTTTACTGCTGAGTAGAACTCCATTGTATAAATGTGCCATATTTTTATTATCCACTTATTAGTTGAGAGACATCTAGGCTGGTTCCATTTCCTAGCTATTGTGAATAGAGTGTCAATAAACATGGTTGAGCAAGTATCTCTAAGATAGTGAGATGAGTCCTTAGGATATATGCCTAGGAGTGGTATAGCTGGGTCATGTGGTAGATTTATTTTTAGCTGTCTCAGGAACCTCCACACTGATTTCTATAATGGCTGGACCAGATTGCATTCCCACCAACAGTGTAGAAGGGTTCTCTTTTTCTGTATCCCCTCCAGCATTTATGGTCATTTGTTTTCATGATAGTAGCCAATCTGACAGGAGTGAGACAGAATCTCAATTTAGTTTGAATCTGCATTTCTGTGATGACTAGGGATGTAGAACATTTTTTCTGGTGTTTATATGTCATTTGTAGTGCCACAGCCCATTTTTAATTGGGTTGTTTGATATCTTATTATTTAATTTTTTGAGTCCTTTGTACATCCTACATATTAATCCTCTGTGAAATCTATAGTTGGCAATGATTTTCTACCATTCTGTAGGTTGCCTCTTGCTATATTCAGTTTCCTTTGCTGAACAAAAGCTTTGTAATTTCATGTGGTTCCAGTGGTTGATTTGTGGTTTTATTTCCTGAGCAATTGGGGTTATATTCAGAAAGTCTTTACTGAGACCAATATGTTGAAGGGTTTTCTCTGCTTTTTCCTCTAGCAGTTTCAGAGTTGCAGGTCTGATATTAAGGTCTTTGATCCATTTGGACTTAATTGCAGAAGAGTGGGCAGTAAGATTGTTAGAGCCACAAATTAGGACATTTTGCATAGAGACATTGCCTCTATCCACCATAATGCATGACCCACAATCCCCATGTGATTGACTTGCATCCCCAATGAGGAAGGGACAGGGAGAAGGGAAAGGATGATACCAACATGTGGTATTTACATATAAAATATGTCCATATCTAATAAAAGATGTTGCTTAACTTAAAAAAGTATTTATTTATTTATTTATGAGAGAGAGAGAGAAAGAGGGAGAGAGAATGGGCATGCCAGGGCCTCCAGCCACTGCAGATGAACTCCAGGAGCATGAGCCCCTTTGTGCATTTGGCTTATGTGGGTCCTGGAGAGTCAAACAGTGATCCTTTGGCTTTGCAGGCAAACACCTTAACCACTAAGCCATCTGTCCAGCCCCCAGCAGAGTACTTTTATCCAAACTATCTCTCTCTTTATCTTTTATCTTTTTCTATTTTTTTCTGTTTTTAAATTTTTTATTAACATTTTCCATGATTATAAAAAAAAATCCCATGGTAATACCCTCCCTCCCCTGGACTTAATTCTTGTACATGGAGAGATATAAGTCTCTATTTTCATCTTTCAACAGGTACATATCCAGTTTTCCCAGCACCATTTGCTGAAGAGGCTATATTTTTCTTTTTTTTTTTGTTTTTAATTTATTTGAGAGTGACAGACAGAGAAAGAGGCAGAGGGGGGGAGAGAGAGAATGGGCGCATCAGGGCTTCAAGCCCCTGCAAACAAACTCTAGATGTGTGCGCCCCCTTGTGCATCTGGAAATGTGGGTTCTGGGGAATTGAGCCTTGAACCGGGGTCCTTAGGCTTCATAGGCAAGTGCTTAACCGCTAAGCCATCTCTCCATTCCCTGTGACAGTTCTTAACCCCAACCCTGTGCCCAGTCTTCCCAGGATCCAGCTCTCATTCAATCTGAGAATTTAGGGCACAGCTCCCACTGTCAGTCCCACCAGCTGCCCCTCAACAGCCATATGTGGTCCTTGTTCAGAACCGGCAGTTAGACTGTACAGCTTGACTGGTGTGTGCAGAGCCGTCTCAGATGGTAAATGAGTGTGGAACAGAGATCAAAGGCTTCCCTCACTCTTGGGAGAGAGGGATTTGTCCTGGTGTCTGGTCTCCTGACTCTGTCCCCAGGGATTGTTTTTCTGGCATTCATATTAAATTACCTGTGCTGGCTGTTGGAATAGTAATCGAGTCATGGAGATACCTGGAAGGTGAGGGATGGCCACTCACACACTCAGCTGACTTAGCCTGGGGCAGTGGAAACCATCTCTTTGGTCTAGAGTCCTAGCTGTGGAGAACCTCACTCTGCCATGCTGATTGTGATCGCAGAGTGCTATCTGTATGTCTTGTCTTGACATTTCCGACCCTAGGAACCACTTGTCCTCTCCTGATGCTCCTTTCTGCCAGAGCTGATTGCGGACCAGTCCCAGCTCTGACTGCAGGGGACAATGGTGGTCAGAGGCTTGTAGCAAGTGATGAAGGATGTGGTGAAGTAAACTGTGAGGCTGAGGCCTAGGTAGGTGCAGAGGCTGTTGAATCACTCTGTTTTGTTGGCCCTGGATCTTTGAGCTTTAGACATTTGGCTTTCAGGAACACAGAAAGCTGAGAGTTCCTGTCAGTGGCTGAGGAAGATAGCTTAAGGTGCCATGCTCAGCATTTCCAGATCCCTGGGAGCATTTTAATGCACATTTCCTCCAAATTCTAATGTGCTGGCTTCGCAAGGGCTGACCATTTGATAGCAAATTTTTTTCAGAGCTGAGATTGACTCTGTCCTGTGCCTGCTACACAGTTCTCTACCAAGAAGCTACACACTGCAGCCCTGACAGCAATCGTAAATGATAAAGGGCCCCAAGAGTCCATCACGGCCACAATAGCCTTTTTCTTTTGAAGGCTGAATGCAATGCTGTCTTCAGTATCCTCTCACGGTACAACCTTCAGAATGACTTGTCTTTTTGTCGAGGCTGTTTTTTTCTACGATGAGTATTTTTGACTTTTTTTTGAAGATCAGGTGGCTATAAGTACCTGGATTTGCATCTGGTTCCTCTATTCTGTTCCATTTCTACATGTCTGTTTTTGTGCCAGTACCATGCTGTCTTTGTTACTATGGCTCTGTAATATAGGTTAAAATTAGGTTTGGTGATACCACCAGCCTTATTTTTGTTGCTAAAAATTGTTTTAGATATGCGAGGTTTTCTGTGCTTCCAAATGAATTTTTTGATTTTTGGGTTGTTTTGTTTGTTTTTTGTTTTTTTGAGGTAGGGTCTTACTCTGCCTCTCCAGTGTGTGTGCCACCATACTCAGCTCATGTACTTTGTACTTTACTTTTTTTTGATGCAATTGTGAATGGGAGTGATTGTCTGATTTCATCTTCTGTGTGTGTTTGTTGTTAGCATATGGAAAGGCTACTATTTCTGTGTGTTTGGTTTGTATCCTGCTACATGGCTGTAGGTATTTATCAGCTCTAAAAGTTTGCTAGTAAAGTATTTAGGGTCCTTTATATATAGAATCATGTCATCTGCAAATAATAACGTGATCTGTTCCTTTCCAATTTGTATCCCTTTTATGTGTGTCTCTTGCCTTATTGCTATGGTTAGCACTTCCAGTACTATATTAAATAAAATTGGGGACTTTGGACACCTTTGCTTTGTTCCTGATTTTAGTAAAAAAGTTTTAAGTTTTTCTCCTCTTAGTATTATGTTGGCTGTAGGTTTGTCATAAGTAGCTTTTATTATGTTGAGATATGTTCCTCCTATTCCCAGTCTCTGTAGGACTTTTTTTTCCCACCCCTCAGGTAGGGTCTCACTCTAGCTCAGGCTAACCTGGAATTCACTATGTAGTCTCAGGGTGGCCTCGAACTCATGGCAATCCTCTGCTTTCCAAGTGCTGGGATTAAAGGCATGAGCCACCACACTGGGCTCTTGAGGACTTTTGTCATGAAGGGATGTTGGGTTTTGTCAAATGCCTTTTCGGTGTCTAATGACTTGATCATGTGATTTTTATCCTTCAGTCCATTTATATGGTCCATTACATTTATTGATTTGCATATGTTGAACCATCCCTGCATCTCTGGGATATAAGCCAACTTGGTCAGGGTGGATGATTTTTCTGATATATTCTTGTATTCTATTTGCCAATATTTGTCAAGAATTTTTGCATCTATGTTCATGAGGGAGATTGGTCTGTATTTTTTTGTTGTTGTTGTTCTATCTTTGTCTGGTTTTGGTATCAGTGTGATGCTGGCTTCATAGAAGGAGTTTGATAGGATTCCTTCCTTTCCTATGTTATGGAAAAGTTTAAGAAGCATTGGTGTTAGTTCTTCCATGAAGGTCTGTTAAAATTCACCAGTGAATCCATCTGGGCCTGGACTTTTTCTAGTTGGGAGATGTTTTGTTTTGTTTTGTTTTGTTTTGTTTTGTTTTGTTTTGTTTTGTTTTGTTTTGTTTTGTTTTGTTTCCTGAGGTAGAGTCTCACTCTGGTCCAGGTTGACCTGGAATTCACTATGTACTCTCAGGGTGGCCTTGAACTCTCGATGATCCTCCTACCTCTGCCTCCCGAGTGCTGGGATGAAAGGTATGCACCACCACGCCCAGCCCTAATTTCTTTTTTTTTTTTTTATTTCAAAAATATATTTTATTTATTTATTTGAGAGAGAGAATGGATGTGCCAGGACCTCCAGCCACTGCTAACGAACTCCAGATGCATGTGCCCTCTTGTGCATCTAGCTTATATGGGTCCTGGAGAATCAAACCTACATCTTTTGGCTTTGCAGGCAAGCACCTTAACAACTAAGCCATCTCTCCAGCCCTTATTTATTTTTGAAGACCTTCTATTGATGGTTTCCAGAAGTATAGACAATAAACCATGATAATCCCCACCCAGCCCAGTTCTCCTCCTCTCAAATCCCCCCTCCATTGAATCCCTTCTTCCTTTAATCAGGCTCTCTTCTATATTGATGTCATCATATTTTCCTCCTATTATGAAGGTCTGGAATAGGTAGTGTCAGGCACTGTGAAGTCATGAATGTCAAGGCCATTTTGTGTCTGGAAGATCACATTGTAAGCAGTACTACACTTCCTTTGCTTTTTCGTTCTTTCTGCCGCCTCTTTCACATTGGACCCTGAGCCTTGGAGGGTGTGATAGAGATATCTCAGTGCTGAACACTCACTGTCACTTCTTCTCACACTATTGTGTCTTTTGAGTCACCCCAGTGGTCACTGTCATCTGAAAAGAAGCTTCTCTAACTAAAAGTGAAAGCGTAATATATGGGTAGAGACATTAAAAAAGTGCTTAGGGGGACACTGGCGATTTTAAGAGTATGATCTGGCCATAGGTTATGCCACACAGTTCAAGCTTGGCTCTGTAAGTACGAGGCCAGTAATGTGAATGCACTGTTTACCTCCGAGAGACCCAGGGACTGAGGAGAGGGGACAGGGCACACCCCGTGCCAAGGTAGAAGTGCTTACCGCCTTCAGAGCCATGATGAACTCTTCCCTGGAGATTCGCTGGTTCTCACTCCCATCCACCTTGTTGAATACCTCCAGGATCTTGATCTTGTGGCTACGCAGGTAGTGTCAGACACTGTGGATCTATGCTCAGGACACACTGGATCTTCCAGCATGGCTGTGGGTCACAGAACTGATCTCTGCATTCCTGACATCTTTTTGTTTACGAGTGTCAGTTAGGACTGAGCACTGAATCCCAGGGCCCACTGGCATTTCAGTCTGGAGTGGATCAAGAAGAAGACAAGAAAGAGCATCAGAAGCAATACCTGAGACACAGGAGGCTTTTCATGGACATTGAGAGAGAACAAGCAAAAGAACAACAAAGGCAAAGGGAACAAAAGAAGAAAGTTGAAAAAATTAAGAAAAAGATAGAGCAACAGCGTTATGCTAAAGAGCAGAAGATGCTGAGAATGAACTCTCGTGAAGTACCATATTCAGGAGAGAAGATGAGTGACATTTTAGCTCAGTTACAGCTTGATGAAATACAAGGAGCCAGGGAAAAACAGCAACAGAAAGAAAAAGAATATGTAAGATATGTAGAAGTTTTACGAGCCCAAGTCCAGGAGAAAATGAAGCTGTATAATATTATTTTACCTCCATTATGCTGTTGTGGTCCTGATTTTTGGGATGCTCACCCAGATACCTGTGCCAACAATTGTATCTTCTATAAAAACTATAGAGCCTATAACCGGGCATTACATTCCATCATCAATTCCTCTGATATCTCCGAGGGAACTGCAACTCTTCGAAATGCCATTCGTAATTTTGCTTGTGCACACAAAAGGACTTCAAAAAGAATCTGTAACATGAATCTGAAATCAGCTGAAACAACTGGTAGTATTTCAGCCTTCTCTTAAAATTAACCCTGAAAAAATTATTTAGGAAAGGCTGTTGAAGTGTTTAGGATGTATTATCTGGAAGGAAATACTATTCCACATAATAACTGTCTCTGAAGTTAGATGCCTGCATAGGACCAGGATAGAAGGTTGACTTTTAAACTTGTCTCTTTGTTATGAACCGCGTAGTACCTATTTTTTTATTCTGTTTTTTTTAATCTTAAGTTTTTCTTTTCTCTGATCAGAGTTTATGAGACATGTTTGAAATGGTCATAATAATCATCTTTTTAAAATTGTGAAAAAAAAAAGTGCTTAGGGGGCAGTTTTCTGGGCATAATATGTGCATTTAGCCAGACAACAGCAGTTGTCACTCCCCCAGGCCCATTTCATCCTCAGCCATGGGCTTTTCACTAAATTTTCAGTATCAGGCATGTATTCCCTCTTGTGGAGCAAGCCTCCAGTCCAATTAGAGAGCAGTGGTTTCCCCCATAGCATACATGCCACTTTTATACGATTTGACACATTTGGCCTCACTGGCCCATCTTAAGTTCACAGGGTTCACTTTTGTTTTACACCATTGATGACTTCTCTCTCCCGAAAGGCTGCATGCAGCATAGTTTTTTTCTGACAGCCAGTGAACAGGGAGGAGGTTTCCAGCTCAATTCCTTCTTGATTTATCAGTGATCTACAGTCCAAGCATGTGGAGTCTTCGGCAATCGGGTCTTAACATAAGATATAGTTTTTTTTAAAAAGCATTTTCACTTATCTAATCATTTGCAAGTAGAGAGAAAAGAATGGGGATCTGCACACCAGGACCCCTTGTCCTAATTTCTTAATATAGGTACTTAAAGCTATAAATTTTCCTCTTAGGACTACCTTCATTGTGCCCCAATGGTTTTAGTGTATTGTGTTCTCATTATCATTTAACTCTACAAATTTTTTTATTTCTTTCTTGATTTCTTCATGATTTTTTAAAATTATTTATATATTTGTAAGCAGAGGGAAAATAGAAGGACAGAGCTAATGGGCATGCCAGGGCCTCTAGCCACTGCAAATGAACTCTAAATGCATGCACCACTTTTTGCATCTGGCTTTATGTGGGTACTGGGGAATTGTACCAGGGTTGTTAGGCTTTGTAGACAAGCTCCTTATCCACTGAGCCATCTGTCCAGCCCAATTTTTTTTTTTTTTTGATAAACACAGCCCTGGACAGGCTGCTGTGGATTGAGACTCATTACAAATGACTAAAAATCCCACTCAACCCTTTACCAGAATTCTAAAACCTCTTACATCTGGGCTGACATGGGATTGTGCTTGCAGAGCATGTGTGTGTGAGGGCCTGGATTTCTTTGATCCTTGACTGCAAAGAAATTGAGGGTGATAAGCCGGGCGTGGTGGCACATGCCTTTAATCCCAGCACTCGGGAGGCAGAGGTAGGATTGCCATGAGTTCGAGGCCACCCTGAGACTCCATAGTGAATTCCAGGTCAGCCTGGGCTACAGTGAGACCCTACCTCGAAAACCCCCCCCCAAAAAAAAAGGAAATTGTAGGGGCTGGAGAGATGGCTCAGCAGTTAAGATGTTTGTTTGTAAAGCCTAACAATCTGGAATCAGTTCCCCAGTACTGACATAAAACCAGTTGTACAAAGTCGGCCATGCATCTGGAGTTGGTTTGCAGCAGCTAGAAGCCCTGATGTGCCTATTTTTATTCTCTCTCTCCTTGGAAGTAAATAACATTAAAAAAAACTTAAAGTGGGTGTGATGGCACTTGCCTTTAATCCCAGCACTTGGGAAGCAGAGGTAGGAGGATCACCATGAGTTCAAGGCCACTCTGAGACTACATAGTGAACTTCAGATCAGCCTGGGCTAGTGTGAGACCCTACCTTGATAAACCAAAAGAAAAGGAAATTATAGAAAATATTTTATACAGTGTTATTTATAAAAGTAAAACATTAAGCTGGGCTTGGTGGTGCACACCTTCAATCCCAGCACTCAGGAGGCAGAGGTAGGAAGATCACCATGAGTTCAAGGCCACCCTGTGAATACAGAGTGAATTCCAGGTCAGCCTGGACTAGAGTGAAGCCCTACCTCGAAAAACCAAAAAAAAAAAAAAAAAAACATTAGTCCAGGGCTGGAGAGATGGCTTAGCAGTTAAGGTCTGCTAGTTTGGCCTGAAAAGCCCAAAGGACCCAGGTTTGACTCTCTAGGACCCAGGTAAGCCAGATGCACAAGGTGGTAAATACATATAGAGTTCATTTGCAGTGGTTGGAGGCCCTGGCATACCCATTCTCTCTCTATCTGCCTATTTCTGTATATCTCTCTCTGAAATAAATAAAATTAATTTTTTTTAAATTAGAGGCTGGAGGCATTTGCCTGCAAAGCCAAAGAACCCAGGTTCAATTCCCCAGGACCCACGTTAGCTGGATGCACGGGGGGTGGGGGGGAAGGACATATGTCTAAAGTTCGATTGCAGTGGCTGGAGGCCCTGACCCATTCTCCCTCTGTCTCACTCTCTCTCTCTCTCCCTCTTTCTCTATCAAATAAATACATAAATAAATAAAAAATAAAATATTTTTAAAAATTAGGCCAGGCATGGTGGCACACGGCTTTAATCCAGCCTTGGGAAGCTAAGGTAGGAGAAACACTGAGTTCAAGGCCACCCTGAGACTACATAGTGAATTCCAGGTTAACCTGGGCTAGAGCAAGACCCTACCTCAAAAAACCAAAAATTAAAAAAAATAAACACTATGGGCTGGAGAGATGGCTTAGCGGTTAAGCACTTGCCTGTGAAGCCAAAGGACCCCAGTTCAAGGCTCAGTTCCCCAGGACCCACATAAGCCAGATGCACAAGGTGGTGCATGCATCTGTAGTTCATCTGCAGTGGCTGGAGGCCCTGGTGTACCCATCTCTCTCTGTCTGTTGCTCTCCAATAAATAAAAATAAACAAAACAAAACACATTACAAGTGTATATGTACAATAGTCAAATAATTGAATAAATTGGTTCATAATATTGGAATTCCATAAGTCAGTAGTGATGTTTTTATTGCCCTACCACTACCTTTATGGTCTTGGACCTGTTGTTTAACCCTTTTGTACCTCAGGTTTTAAAATTTTTATTTATTTATCTATTTATCTATTTATTTGAGAGAGAGGCAAAGAGAGAGAATGGACATGCAGAAGTCTGCAGCTGCTGCAAAGGAACTCCATATACATATGCCACTTAGTGTATCTGGCTTATGTGGGTCCTGGGGAATCGAATCATGGTTCTTTTGCTTTGCAGGCAGCGCCTTAATTACTAAGCCATCTCTCCAACCCGTACCTCAGTTTTCTCATTAATAAATGGGAATAAGCTGGGCCTGGTAGTTCATGCCTTTAATCCCAGTACTCAGGAGGCCATGGGAGGAGAACCACTGAGTTCCAGGCCAGCCTGGGCTAGAGTGAGACCCTACCTAGAAAAAAACAAAACAAAATATTAGCCAGATGTAGCCAGGTGTGGTGGCGCATGCCTTTCATACCAGGCAGAGGTAGGAGGCTTGCTGTGAGTTCGAGGCTCCTCTGAGACTACATAGTGAATTTCAGGTCAGCCTGAGCTAGAGTGAGACCCTACCTTAAAAAGGCAAAACAAACAACAAAATAGCCAGGTATGGTGGCACACACTTTTAATCCCAGCACTTAGATGGGAGAAGTAGGTGTATCACTGTGAGTTTGAGGCCAGCTTGCATCTACAGAGTGAGTTCAAGGTCACCCAGAGTTACAAGTGAAACCCTTCCTCAAAAAAAAAAAAAAAAAATTAATTGCTTGACGTGACACATACTTTCATCCCAGCACTTGAGAGGCTAAGGTAGGAGGCTCACTGTGAATTTGAGGCCACCCTGAATTGCAAATCAGTCTTAGCTGGAATGAGATCTTACCTCAAAAAAACAAGAATGATGGTAATAATTAATCACTCAGTGAGTTTAAATAATAATTTAAAATGTATAGTTGGAGGTGAGCACATATGGTGGCACACATCTTTAATCCCAGCACTTGGGAGGCTAAGGTAGGAGGATCGCTGTGAGTTCTAGGCCACCCTGAGACTACATAGTGAATTCTAGGTCAAACTGAGCTAGAGTGAGACCCTACCAAAAAAAAAAAAGTATAGCTAGTAGCCAGGTGTGGTGGCGTATGTCTTTAATCCTAGTATTTTAGGAGGCAGATGTAGGAGGATTTCTGAGTTTGAGGCCACTCTGAGACTACATAGTTGAAATCCAGGACTGCCTGGGCTATACTGAGACCCTGCCTTGAAAAACAAACAAAATATATATAGAGAAAGAACGTGAGCTGGGGCCTGGAGAAAGGATGCAGCAGTTAAGGCATTTTGCTTGCAATGCCTAAGGACCAAGGTTCAATCCTCCAGTACCCACATAAAGCCAGGTGCACAAAGTGGTGCATGTGTCTGGAGTTCATTTGCAGTGGCTAGAGGCCCTGGCACACCCATTCTCTTTCTCTGTCTTGTTCTCAAATAAATAAAATAAAATATTTTTAAAAGTATAATCTATTTAAAAAAATTAAGTGTGGTTATTTGTAGAGAGTAGTTTTAAGCACTTTTTTTGTATTTTTTTGTATTTCTGTAATAACATAAAGTTTACTAGGGCTGGGGAAATGGCTTAGCAGTTGAGACATTTTGCCTGCGAAGCCTAAGGACTCTGGTTTGATTCCCCAGGACCCATGTAGGCCAAATGCACAAGGGCTGCATGCGTCTGGAGTTCACTTGCAGTGGATAGAGAGGTCCTGGTGTGTCCATTCTCGCTATCTTATCTACCTCTCTCTCTCATAAATAAATAAATATTTTTGATGTATGCCAATAAACTTCGAAATTCATTTTAAATATTGTTTTAAATTTTTATTTATTTATTCATTTATTTGAGAGAGAGAGAGAAAGAGAGAGAAAGAATGGGCATGCCAGGACCTCCACAACTCCAGACACATGCACCGCCTTATACATCTGGCTTACATGGGTTCTGGAGAATCAAACGTGGGTCCTTTGGCTTTGCAGGGAAATGCTTTAACCGCTAAGCCATCGCTCCAGTCCCCATTTTAAATCTTAAGTAGAAGTTATGTACAATCATGTGCATATACTGAATACATTAATTTGTAGACTTCAAGCAGGTAAATTATCTGATATGTGAGTATATCTCACTAAAACTGTGTAAATTGAGAGAAAAATATTCAGTTGAAAAAATCTGAGAACTCTACACAACCTATTGAAATAAAACTAAAAGATGTTTAGTATTTTGCTCATATTTAACTATCTTGCTTTAGAAAAAAAAAAGAGGCAGATACAGAGAGAGAGGATGGGCACTCCAGGGCCTTCAGTTGCTGCAAATGAACTCCAGACACAAGTGCCACCTTGTGCATCTGGCTTATGTGGAATCTGGGGAATTGAACTTGGGTCCTTAGGCTTCACAGGCAAGCACCTTAACCTCAAAGCCATCTCTCCAGCCCAAGTCAATATGTTTTGATGCAGAATTATATTTAATCATTTTAAAACTTTCTCTTTGACCCATGTTTTCAAATGGCTGCAGGAAACCCAAAGACCAAGTGTAAGTATCAGTGACCTTCTTTGCAGTCCTTTAGCCACATTCTCGGTATCTTCAGATGATGTTTTCTAAGTTTAGGAGTAAGTTTATAGGAGGAGTCTTGCCTTTAATTCTTTTTTTAAAATTTTTTAAATTTTTTATTAACATTTTCCATGATTATAAAAAAATATCCCATGGTAATTCCCTCCCTCCCCCCCCCCCACTTTCCCCTTTGAAATTCCATTCTCCATCATATTACCTCCCCATCTCAATCATTGAACTTACATATATACAATATCAACCTATTAAGTACCCTCCTCCCTTCCTTTCTCTTCCCTTTATGTCTCCTTTTTAACTTACTGGCCTCTGCTACTAAGTATTTTCCTTCTCATGCAGAATAATTCTTTATTTTATTTTATTTTATTTTTTGGTTTTTCAAGGTAGGTTCTCACTCTAGCCCAGGCTGACCTGGAATTCACTGTCAGAGTGGCCTTGAATTCACGGCCATCCTCCTACTTTTGCCTCCCGAGTGCTGGGGACTTTAACTCTTTATTGTAAAATGTTTGCTTAGTGTCTGACTAGGTAACACAAGGAGCAATTTCAGTGGGCTCATGTAGGTAACTTTATGTGAGAACCATACCTAAGCAGATTATAAAACTTTGTCCTTTTAAAGTGCATTCACTTAGCGTAGTCAAACATTACTTTTTATCCTTGTAATACATGGCATAGAAAGTCTAAAGATAAACTTTTCTCATCTTTTATAATCATAAACTTCTATGACAATTAGGGTTTGGTCCATTTAATAAAAATTTAAGCCAGGCATGGTGGCATATGCCTTTAATCCCAATGTTTAGGAGGATCACTGGGAGTTTGAGGTCAGCCTGTGCTAGAGCAAGACTCTACCTTGAACCCCCCCCCAAAAAAAAAATTAATTTTGACACTAGACATGAATAATACAGCAACAATAAGAAAAAGTCTTCTCAGGTTGGGAGATGGCTCAGTGGTATAGTGCTTATAACTAGAGGCTGGGGGTGAGGGACAGGGGCCAATAAAAGGATAATGGAATGGTAATATTCTCAGATTCTGTATGTGTGTTCATATGTTAAAATTCTTGATAGAAAAAAATTAATCCTGGCTACATAGTGAATTCCAGGTCAGCCTGGGCTAGAGCGAGATTCTACCTCAAGAAAACTGAAAGAAAGAAAAAAAATAAGTACATGCTTTCAGGTACTTTTCAGTGCCACCAAAGAAATAAAGCAAGACAGTAGAATAAAGAGTAATGAGGCATAGTATATAAGAACAGAGTTGTACATAAGAATGATACACTGTGGCCAGGTGTGGTTGCACATGCCTTTCTTTAATCCCAGCACTCAGGAGGCAGAGGTAAGAGGATCACCATGAGTTCAAGGCCACCCTGAGACTACATAGTGAATTCCAGGTCAGCCTGAGCTAGAGTGAGACCCCAACTCGGTGAAAAAAAAAAAAAAAAAAGCAGGGCATGGTGGTGCATTACCATTAATACTAGCACTCAGGAGGCAGAGGTAGGAGGATCGCTCTGAGTTTGAAGCCACCCCGAAACTACATAGTGAATTCCAGTTCAGCCTGGACTAGAGTGAAACCCTACCTTGAAAAACCAAAAATAAAAAAATAAATAAAAGTAAGTAAATAAGTGAAAATTTAAAAAATATTAAAGCCTGGGCATGGTGGTGCATGCCTTTAATCCTAGCACTTGGGAGGTGGAGGTAGGAGGATTGCCCTAAATTCGAGGCCACCCTAAGACTACATAGTAAATTCCAGGTAAGCCTGGGCTAGAGTGAAACCCTGCCTCAAAAACCAAAAACAAAACATTTTTGAGCCAAAGATGGTGGCATATGTCTTAAATCCCAGCACTAAGGAGACAGAGGCAGTAAAATCTCAAATTTGAGGCCAGCTTGGGCTATAAAGTGAGTTCAAGGCTAGCGTGAATTACATACTAAGACTTCATTTTAGAGAACAAAAAAAATATATAAACTGCAATACATAAATCATTTTTTGTTTTCTTTTGTGTGGCTAGAAGGTCCAGCTTAAAAAATGTGTCTGACCTTTTTGTGATGGGAGGAGCTCTTATTTTGGAATCTGCAGCTCTCTTGCACTGGCTGGAGAGGGAAGGTTATGGACCTCTAGGAATGACTGGAATATCCATGGGAGGACACGTAAGCCTTGTCATTTCACCTATGTTTCACTATAATTGCATGTATAAGATGTAGGGAATCTGGTTAATTTGTTTTCTGTCTCTCTTCCTTCCCCTCCTCCCTCTCATTATAAATAAGAATATGTATGAATATGTGTGTGTGTGTGTGTGTGTGTGTGTGTGTGTGTGTGTGTGTGTACACATATATATATTTGTTCATTTTTTCCAGGTATGCTATCACTCTAGCCCAGGCTGACCTGGAACTCACTCTGTAGCTCCCAGACTGGCCTCAAACTCTTCACAATCCTTCTTCTGCCTGCTGATTGCTGGGATTAAGAACTTTTTTAAAGAGTTAACAGGATGCCAGGCATGGTGGCACATGCCTTTAATCCGAGCACTCACTTGGGAGTCAAGAGGTAGGAGGATCGCTGTGAGTTTGAGGCCACCCTGAGACTACATAGTTAATTCCAGGTCAGCCTGGACCAGAGTGAGACCCTACCTTGGGGGGGGGGGGGGGAAAGAGTTAACAGGGCTGGAGAGATGGCTTATCAGTTGGCAAAGCCAAAGGACCCAGGTTTGGTTTCCCAGTACCCATGTAAAACTAGATGCATGAGATGGTTGGCACATGCATCTGGAGTTTGTTTGTAGTGGCTAGAGGCCCTGGAGTACCCATTCTCTCTCTTTCTCTCAAATAAATAAAATATTTTTAAAAATACAGAGTTTAACAAACCAGGCGTGGTGGTGTATGGGAGGCTGAGGTAGGAAGATATCTGTGAGTTTGAGTCAAGCCTAAGACTAATTCCAAGTTAGTCTGGGCTAAGCAAGACTCTACCTCAAAAAATCAAAAACAACAAAAACAAAAAAACAAAAACAGGTGTGGTGACCCACACCTTTAATCCCAATACTCAGGAGGCAGAGGTAGGAGGATCACCATGAGTTTGAGGCCACCCTGAGAATACATAGTGAATTCCAGGTCAGTCTGAGCTAGAGCAAGACCCTACTTTGAACAGCCTTTTTAAAAAAAAACTTTAATAAGGTTATAGACATTATATTAGTGCTCACAGACCTGTGTTCATGTCTTTCCTCACCAACTACTTACTACAAAGTACTTCATAGTATTAAATAATTTCCATCTTAGTAAGCAGGAGCTTATTTATTTACTTTGGCTTCTTTTTAATATTTTTATTTTACTTATTTGTAAGTAGAAAGAGAATGGGCACACCAGGGCCTCTTGCCACTGTAAAGGAACTTCAGATGCATGTACCATTTCATGCAGTTAGCTTTACATGGTACTAAGGAATCAAATTCAGGCCATCAGGTTTTGCCAGCAAGCACCTTTAACTGCTGAACCATCTCTTTAGCTCTACTTTGGCTTTAAGTTTGACTGTAGCCCAGGCTGGTCTGGAATTTGCCCTGTAACCCAGGGTGTCCTTAACTCGTGGTCATGCTACCTCAGCCTCCCAAGATAGAATTAAGTGTGCACTACCACATCCCACTAGTCAAAACATTAATGAGAAACTTCCTAAACTGATTGTCATCATGTTACAGATGGCCTCCTTAGCAGTGTCCAACTGGCCTAAGCCTATGCCATTGATCCCATGTTTATCCTGGTCAACAGCATCTGGAGTCTTCACTACGGTAATTAAGTTACAGTTAATATCTATATATATCCAGCCAGAGCAGAGTTTTCATTTATATATGTATATTTGTAAGCAGACATAGATAGAAGAGATACAGAGAGAATAGGTGTGTCAGGGCCTCTAGGCACTGCAAATGAACTCCAGATGCAGTTGCCTCTTTGTACATCTCGCTTTGCGTGGAAACTAGGTCATTAGGTTTTGCAGGCAAGCTCCTTAACTGCTAAGCCATCTCTCCAGCCCCCAGAGCAGGATTTTTAATGTGGAGCTGTTAGTTAGACAATTTCTGCTTGGCATGTGCCAAAAATCCATCAGGAATTGAGGTAAGTAGAAAGGGAAGCTGAGGTAGGAAAGTGGGTGTGAGTTTGAAGCCAGCTTCTGACTACAGTGAAAGCCTACCTCCCAGTAACAGTAGCTGAGGGGGCTAGGGATGAAAGTGTTCTGTTTTACTATGACCCACTCTTATAATTTAAGGGAAGATATATTAGTGTAAGAACTGCTTGTTCATCATGTTCCCAGATTCCAGTCAAGGATACAGTCAGGTCTATCTTAGAATAGGTAATCTCTAGGCTGCTTGTATTAAAACTCTTAAAGCTTAATAAAAATCAAAGTATTGGTGGCGGGTGTGGTGGCACATGCCTTTAATCACTCAGCACTCAGGAGGCAGAGGTAAGGAGGATCGACATGAGTTTGAGGCCACCCTGAGACTCCATAGTGAATTCCAGGTCAGCCTGAGCTAGAGTGAGATCCTACTTCTAAAAACCAAAAGAAAAATAAAAGTACTGGACAAAATAGGTTGTGATTTGATCTTGTGTGGTTAATAAAAATAAAAGCATAGAGCAAAATAGGTTGTGATTTGATCTTGCTCTAATTATTTTAGGGTGTGTTGAGTAAATCAGTTAATTGGCGGGAACTAGAAAAGCAGTATTATACACAGACGGTTTATGAAGAAGAAATTATTCATATGCTTGAATACTGTGGGGTAAGTTTTTTACTGTCCAGGTAATATTTGAAAGTTCTTTGCATATTTAATTCAATTTTTTTTTTTTTTTTTTGAGGTAAGGTCTCACTCTAGCCCAGGCTGACCTGGAATTCACTATGGAGTCTCAGGGTGCCCTCGAACAGTGATCCTTCTACCTCTGCCTCCCGAGTGCTGGGATTAAAGGCGTGCACCACCACACCTGACTTAATTCAAGTTTTTAAATAGCAAATTTTAAAAAATGTACACCAAAGCCAGCCGTGGTGGTGTATGCCTTTAATCACAGCACTCAGGAGGCAGAGGTAGGAGGATCACTGTGAGTTCAAGGCCACCCTGAGACTCCATAGTGAATTCCAGGTCAGCCTGGGCTAGAGTGAGAGACCCTACCCCAAAAAACCAAAAGAGAAAAAAAAATGTACACCAAACCAGGCATGATGGCATATACTTTTAATCCTAGCACTGGGAGGCAGAGGTAGGAGAATCTCTGTGAGTTCAAGGCCAGTCTGGACTACATAGTGAATTCCAGGTCAGCTTGGGCTACAGTAAGACCCAACCTGGAAAAAATAAAAAATAAAAAAATAAAAATTGGGCTGGAGAGATGGCTTAGCAGTTAAGCGCTTGCCTGTGAAGCCTAAGGACCCCGGTTCGAGGCTCGGTTCCCCAGGTCCCACGTTAGCCAGATGCACAAGGGGGTGCACGCGTCTGGAGTTCGTTTGCAGTGGCTAGAAGCCCTGGCGCGCCCATTCTCTCTCTTTCCCTCTATGTGTCTTTCTCTCTATGTCTGTCGCTCTCAAATAAATAAAAAATGAACCAAAAAAAAATTTTAAAAAATAAAAAATAAAAATTTAAATGTACACCATTTTGAACTTTTAAAAATTGTTCTTTTTTTTTTTTTTTTTTTAAGCCGGGAGTGGTGGCACACACCTTTAATCCCAGCACTCGGGAAGCAGAGGTAGTAGGATTGCCATGAATTGGAGGCCACCCTGAGAATACAGAGTGAATTCCAAGTCAGCCTGGGCTAGAGTGAAACCCTACCTCAAGAAACCAAAAGAAAAAAAAAATTGTTCACTTTTTGCTGGGTATAGTAGTGCATGCCTTTAATCCCAGCACTCAGGAGGCTGAGATAGGAGCACTATGAGATCGAGGCCAACCTGAGACTACATAGTGAATTCTAGGTCAGCCTGATCTACACCAAAACCCTACCTTGAGAAACAAAAAAAAAATTTTTTTTTGTTTTGGGAGAGATGACTCTGTAGTTATAAAAGCAACTGTTTATAAAGCCTGACAGCCTGGGGCTTACCAAGTAGGTTTAATCCCTGCACTCAGGAGGCAGAGATAGGAGGATCACTGTGAGTTTGAGGTCACCCTGAGACTACATACTGAAGTCCAGGTCAGCCTGGGGCTACAGTGAAACCCTACTTCGAAAAACCAAAAAATAAAAATAAAAAATAAAAAAAAATAAAGTCAGTCTTCCCTCAAAGGGAAGTTATTTGCTTAAGAAATTAATTAAGTGCACACACCTGTAACCCTAGCACTTGGGAGTGCTGAGCCAAGAATATTACTCCTAAGTTCTAGGCCAAATTGGAATGTATAGAAAGTATCAGATGATCCAGGGCTATACAGCTACACCCTATTTCTAAAAATAAACTTAGCCAGGCATGGTGGCACATGCTTTTAATCCCAGTACTTGGGAGACAGAGGTGGGAGGATCACTCTGAGTTTGAGACCACCCTGAAACTGCATAGTGAATTCCAGGTCAGCCTGGAACCAAAAAATAAATAAATAAACTTAGAAAAATTAAAAACCTGTACTTTTTTTTTTTTTTTTTTTTTTTTTTAGTTTTTTTGAGGTAAGGTCTCACTCTAGCTCAGGCTGACCTGGACTTCAGTATGTACTGTCAGGGTGGCCTCAAACTCACAGTGATCCTTCTACCTCTGCCTCCCAAGTGCTGGGATTAAAGGCATGTGCCACCACACCTGGCTATTTTGGAAGTTTTTTTTTTTTTCTTTATTTATTTGAGAGTGACAGACAGAGAGAGTAAGAGGCAGAGGGAGAGAGGGAGAGAGAATGGGCACATCAGGGCTTCCAGCCACTGCAAAGGAACTCCAGATGTGTGCGCCCCCTTGTGCATCTGGCTAATGTGGGTCCTGGGGAATCATGCCTTGAACCGGGGTCCTTAGGCTTCATAGGCAAGTGCTTAACTGCTAAGCCATCTCCCCAGCCCTATTTTGGAAGTTTTTAAACAGGTTCACACATTGTAACTGAAACTAGCTTTTTGGGGGAGTGGGGGCTTTTTCAAGGTAGGGTTTCATTCTAGTTCAGGCTGACCTGGACATCAGTATGTAGTCTCAGGGTGGCCTCAAACTCACAGTGATCCTCCTACCTCTGCCTCCCAAGTGCTGGGATTAAAGGCTTGTGCCACCATACCTGGCTATTTTTGGATGTTTTTAAACAGGTTCACACTGAAACTAGCTTTTGGGGAGAATGGGGGCTTTTTCAAGGTAGGGTTTCATTCTAGCCCAGGCTGACCTGGAATTCACCATGTAGTCTCAGGGTGGCCTTGAACTCATGTTTATCCTCCTCCCTTTGCTTCCCAGGTGCTGGGATTAAAGGCATGTGTCACTATGGCCGGCTGAAGCTAGTTTTTTTTTTTTTTTTTTTTTTCTTTTCTTTCTTTTCTTTTTCCCTACAGTAGCATCTCACTTTCAACCAGGCTGACGTGGAATTTACTCTGTAGTTCCAGGCTGGCCTCGAATTCACAGCTATCCTCCTACTTCTGCCTCTTGAGTGTTGAGATTAAAGGTGTGTGCCACAATGCCCAGCTTTAAAAAAAGGTTTTTACCTCAAAAATAATAATTTGGAGCTGGGAATGGTAGGTAGCACATGTAATCCCAACACTCAGGAAGCTGAGTCAGGAGGATTACAAATTCAAGGTCCACTTTTCCTATGCAGTAAGACCTTGTCTTAAAGGGGGAGGGATTATGCTAATGTTGCATACTTATTACCCCAGCACTTGTGAAGCTGAGGCAGGAGGATCACAAATATGAGAGCAGCCTAACCTTTTTTGTGGGACCTTTGCCACCCTTCCCTCCCCCAAAAGAGAACATTCATTACTTTTGTGTGTATATGTTGATTTTTAAAGGAAAGTCTTACTATAAAGCCCAGTCTAGCATGGAACAACCTACTGGCCTGTCTCAGCCTCCCAACTGCTAATATTATAGGCCTCTGCCACCTCTCCTGACTTTACACTTAAGACAATATTCCATTGTGTGTGTATATATATGCACGTTTGCATGTGCTTTACCACTTTTTTGTTTGCCTACTCATGAGTACTTTACCTTTCTTCTTGTTTTAAAAATAATGTTGTTCTTCTTGTTTTAAAAATAATGTTCCATAAGGCTGAATTCTAATTTCATATTTTCTTTCATCTGTTCAGACAGATTCTTTCAAAATGGGACAAGAGTTCGTGAAACATTGCCCTAGCAGTGCAGACAAGTTACCAGACAAGCTAACTAATTTTAACCTGGTTTCTAGAACTTTAAATCTAGATATGACAGACAAAGTTGTTTCCACAAAGCATGCTGAGTGCCATAATGCTAGTAAAATACCTATTAATGCTACATCCAAAGGACTCTTGTTGCAAGATCCCTGTAAGATAGAATACTTGAATCAAACACTTAAATCCAGCAAAAGTCATTACACAAATTACAACCCTCAGTCTTACCAGCTGCTCAGCAAAGAACAAAGAAGAAGCAATCTTCAAAAAGAATCTTTAATATTTATGAAAGGAGTCATGGATGAATGTACTCATGTAGCAAATTTCTCAGGTACTAATTTTCAGATGAAATGGGGAACATTTGCTGATGTGTAAATATTTGTTGACTACATAATTTTATGTTTTCAAAAGAATGTGTTTTATACTCTAGAATGTGTTCTCCAAGATAATCATTTAAGTGTATCATTTTATACATAAAATCTGAAGCCATCTTACTCATTTAAAAAATATATTGGTAGGGCAACCATGGTGGTACATGCCTTTAATCCTAGCACTGGGGAGGCAGAGGTAGGATTATTGTGAGTCTGAGGCCAGCCTGCCACTACAAAGTGAGTGCCAGGTTATCCTGGGCTAGAGTGAGACACTACTTCAAAAGCAAAGGATGGGCTGGGTGTAGTGGCATACAGCTTTAGTCCCAGCACTCGGGAGGCAGAGGTAGGAGGATCACCGAGAGTTCAAGACCACCGAGACTACACAGTGAATTCCAGGTCAGCATGGACTAGAGTGAAACCCTACCTCGAAAAACCAAACCCAACCAAAACAAAACAATAACAACAAAAACAAACAAACAAAACAAAACAAAACACAAAGCATGGGTTTGTGGGAAAGATTCACAAGGTTTGCCTTGCCCTTCCCTGAGTATCAACAGGCAGCAGGGCAGGAAGACATTTTGTTCAGTGGTGTAGCCATGAGAGTATCCATACTCTGATAAAGCACACCTCTCCCCAGTTCCTCAATGTAACCATATAAACTCTTTGGATCACCAAGAAAAAAAAAAAAAGTCAAAGGGAAAAGGGACTTGTTGGGAGAAGGAAGGGATCAGCAGGCATGGGAAAGGATGAATAAGTGAGGGTAACAGGGATGAATGTGATCAAAATACATATATGTATGAAATTATTTTGTTAAACTTTCTGGTAAGACATCAGCAAATACCTATTCACCCTCAAGCAGAATACCAACATCTGAACAATGAAACAATTCAACAAAGTTCCACTTGGTAAATCAGTGAGTTTATGGGAGTTAGTTACAGGAGTATGAATGAGGATGGACAACTCAGGTGGCAGCTGCATTATGGAAAACCGTCCCCCAGCATAGGTGACAACTCCTGGAAGCTACACCTCTGGAGAGGGAGACTTGTGAATCGAACTTCCTAGAACTTGAGCTACATCTTGAGCCTTGCTTACTACTGAGCTTAGGGACTTCCTGGGTCTTAAGGAGATCCTCCCTCCATGATAAAATGTTTCAACTTGGAGGAAATAGCCTTATTATGACAAATTGTCATGAATACTAGGGAGATGGTTCAACTTTTACAGGTAGTTTGGCCCATGGTCCACCTTGATTCAATTCCCTAGTACCCACATAAAGCCAGATACACAAAGTAGATAATGTAGCTCACTGATAGAGTGCTTGCTTCACTTGTAAAAGACCCTGGGTTCAATACCCAGCTTTGCAAAAGGCAATGGCAATTTTTTTTTTGCTTGTTTTTTTTTGTTTTTCAAGATAGGGTCTTGCCCACGCTGATCTGGAATTCACTCTGTAGTCTCATGAACTCACAGTGATCCTCCTATCTCTGCCTCCAAGTGCTGGGATTAAAGCCTTTCACCCAGAAAGTAACTTTTTTTTAAAATTTTTTGTTGTTCATTATTTATTTATTTATTTGAGAGTGACAGAGAGAGAGAGAGATTGAGAACGGGCGCGCCAGGGCTTCCAGCCACTGCAAACGAACCCCAGATGCATACGCCCCCTTGTGCATCTGGCTAACGTGGGTCCTAGGGAACCGAGCCTTGAACCAGGGTCCTTCGGCTTCACAGGCAAGCGCTTAACCGCTAAGCCATCTCTCCAGCCCAGAAAGTGTAACTTTTAAATCAAGCAATAATCCCAGCACATGGGAGGTAGAAGCAGGCAAAAGGCCAATCATGGTCTTCCTTAGCAATACAGTAAGATCAAGACCAGTTTGGTGTTGCAGTTTTGGTTTTTGAACCTGTCTCACAGAGTTGTCCAGGCTAGCCTTGAACCTTTTCACATTCCCAGCCTGGCTGAGTATCATATATATTTATAATTTTATTTATTTATTTATTTTAGAGGGGAGGGAGAGAGAGAATTGGTGCCCCAGCACCTTGGCCACTGTGGTCAAGCTCCAGATGCTTATGCCACCTAGTGGGCATATGCAACCTTGCACTTGCCTTACCTTTGTGCATCTGGCTTATATGGGATCTGGAGAGTCAAACATGCAAGCACCTTAACCACTAAGCCATTGCTCTAGTCCCTTGTGTATGGTATATTTTATTTACTAATACAATTTAATTGGTATTTAAATAAAAATTATGTTTGTTTTTTTTTCTGGTCAAAAATCCTGTACTTAGTTCCAGTTGACCCAAGCCTCATCATTGTGGTACAGGCCAAAGAAGATGCCTACATTCCACGAACAGGAGTGCGGAGTCTACAGGAGATTTGGCCTGGCTGTGAGATCCGCTATCTAGAAGGGGGTCATATTAGTGCTTATCTTTTTAAACAAGGACTGTTCAGGTGAGGTGATTTGCCTAAAAAAATATTTATTTGTTGTTTTCTTGGGAGGGCATTTTTTTCCTCAACAAATCTAGAATTTTTTTTCTGATTATTTTAAATATCTTATTCTTTTTAAATTTTTTAAAATTTTTATTATTTATTTGCAAGCAGAGAGAGAGAGATAGGAGACAGAGAATGGCCACGCCAGGGCCTATAGCCACTGCAAGCCAACTCCAGATGCAAGTGTCCCTTGTGCATTTGGCTTACATGGGTCCTGAGGAATCGAACATAGGTCCTTTGGTTTCACAGGCAAATGCCTTAACTGCTAAGCCATCTCTCCAGCCTTTTTTTGACCTTTTATCCTTGGTCTCCCACAAATCTCATGTTGAGGTATTTGTTTTCTCTTTTTTTTTTTCTGCTTTTGTTTCAAGATATGGACTTTCTCTGCAATGCTAATACTTCTGCCTCCTGAGTGCTGGGGTTAAAGGTTTTTGCTACCATGCCGAGTTTTTGTTGTTTTTTTTTGGTTTTCCGAGGTAGGGTCTCATTCTAGCCCAGGCTGACCTGGAATTCACTATGTAGTCTCAGGGGTCCTTGAACTCACAGTGATCCTCCTACCTCAGCCTCCCAAGTACTGAGATTAAATGTGTATGCCACCGCATCTGTCATGGTTACACACCTTTAATGTCAGCACTGGGAGACTGAGGTAGGAGAATCCCCTTGAGTGAGTAGGAGCTACAGAGTGAATTCTAGGTCAGCCTGTGATAGAGTGAGACCCTTCATAAGGTCCTGCTTCAAAATTAAAATAACAATTTTTTTGTTTGTCGTTGCTTAATAAATTCAAGTTAATTTATAGGGGCTGGAGAGGCGCTTCAGTGGTTAACGTTCAACATAAATTGTCACCTTTTGAGGTTCAAATGTTTCAGGTCTGGGGGATTTTTGTTGTTGCTTTTGTTAATATGGTTTTTGCCCCTTTTTCTTGTATGTACCTCAAGCTATCCTCAAACTCACTATGTAGTTAAGGTTGACTTTAAGGTTCTAATCCTCTGTCTCTACCTGACAAGTGCTAGAAATGGAGCTGAGACTGACCTTGAGCTCCATTTATAGCCCAACCTGGCCTCAAATTCATAATCTACCTGCCTCTGCCTAAGTGTTACAAGTGTTCAGACCACAGGCACTGCACCACAATACCCAGCAAGTCTGTAATTCTTTCCCTCCCTTTGACTTTTGAGACAGGGACTCATGTAGGCTAGGCTGGCCTCAAATTCTGTTAAGCCAAGGCCGACAAACTCCTGAATGTTCTGCCTCCACTTTGCAGGTGCCAGTACAGGGAAGAGATTATTTTGATTTTTTGCTTTTTTTTTTTTTTTTTTTTTTTTTTTTGAGGTAAGGTCTCGCTCTGGTCCAGGATAACCTGGAATTCATTATGTAGTCTCAGGGTGGCCTCAAACTCACGGTGATCCTCCTACCTCTACCTCCCAAGTGCTGGGATTAAAGGCATGCACCACCACACAGGCTTAAAAGGTATTTTTTATATTTATTTATTTAAGAGAGAGAGAGAGAGAGAGCCAGGCATGGTGGTGCACGCCTTTAATCCCAGCACTCGGGAGGTAGAGGTAGGAGGATCACCGTGAGTTTGAGGCCACCCTGAGATTACATAGTGAACTCCAGATCAGCTTGGGCCAGAGCAAGACCCTAACTCGAAAAACAAGGGGGAAAAAAAAGTGAGAGTAGCATTAATATATGGAGATGGCTTAGAGTTAAGGCACTTGCCTGAAAAGCCTAAATGTCCCAAATTCAATTCCCCAGTATCCACATAAAGCCAGGTGCACAGCATTGCATGCATCTGGAGCTTATTTGCAGCAGCTGGTGTCCCTAGCATGCCCATTCTGTCACTGTCTCTTCTCCTCACCCCTCTCTGCTTACAAATAAATATTTTTTTTTAATTTTTATTTATTTATTTATTTGAGAGCAACAGACACAGAGAGAAAGACAGATAGAGGGAGAGAGAGAGAATGGGCGCGCCAGGGCTTCCAGCCTCTGCAAACGAACACCAGACGCGTGCGCCCCCTTGTGCATCTGGCTAACGTGGGACCTGGGGAACCGAGCCTCGAACCAGGGTCCTTAGGCTTCACAGTCAAGTGTTTAACCGCTAAGCCATCTCTCCAGCCCTACAAATAAATATTCTTAAAGGGAACAGAGTGCTGGAGAGATGGCTTAGTGATTTAGCCTGTGTTGTAGACAGATTCACATTGCTTGTAGAAATCACCCAACTAAGAGCAGCTTGTGGGGGAAAATAAAAAGAGAGAAAGAGATATATTTTGGTTTACAGGCTCGAGGGGGAAGCTCCACAATGGCAGGGAAAACGATGGCATGAGCAGAGGGTGGACATCACCTCCTGATGAACATAAGGTTGACAATAGGAACAGAAGAGTGTGCCAAACACTGGGATGGGGAAACTGGCTATAACACCCATAAGCCCTCCCCAACAATACACTCCCTCCAGGAGGCATTAATTCCCAAATATCCATGTGCTGGGAACCTAGCATTCAGAGCACCTAGGTTTATGGGGGACACCTGAATCAAACCACCACAGCCTGCAAAGCCAAAGGACCCAGGTTCTATTCCCCAGTACCTACATAATGCACAAGGTAGCACATGCATCTGAGTTTGTTTCCAGTGGCTGGAGGCCCTGGCACATCTGCTCTCATTCTTTCTTTCCCTCTCTGTCTCCCTCTACATCTCTCAAATAAGTAAATAAATAAGAAATATATTTTTTAATTTCTTTTTATTGACAACTTCTATACATACAGACAATAAACCATGATAATTCACCCCTCCCCCACTTTCCCCTTCACAACTTCACTCTCCATCATATCCTCTCCCTCTCTTCATTAGTCTCTCTTTTATTTTGATGTCATCATCTTTTTCTCCTATTATGAGGGTCTGGTGAAGGGATTGCTAGGCACTGTGAGGTCATGGATATCAAGGCCAATTTGAGGGTCTGGTGAAGGGATTGCTAGGCACTGTGAGGTCATGGATATCAAGGCCAATTTCTGTCTAGACAGTTGCTTTGTAAGGAGTCATACACTTTTTTTGGCTCTTCCATTCTTTCTGCCACTTCTTCTTCAATACGGATTTTTAAAAAGGGAACAGATTCTTGAATCAAAGAAATAAAAACTGCTAAGAGCCAGCTTCTCAACATAATAGCAGTCGTAATCTAGTAGTAAGCTGTCAATTCCAAAGATAGTATTTTTGTTAGGATATGGTTAAACAAGTAGGATATAAAATTAACAGTTCTCATAGTTCTGGGGTGTTTTTTGGCAGGTGGGTTTTTTGTTTGTTTTTTGCTTTGTTTTTCAAGGTAGGGCTCTAGACCAGGCTAATCTGGAATTCACTATGTAGTCTCAGGGTGACCTCAAACTCACAGCAATCCTCCTACCTCTGCCTCACAAGTGCTGGGATTAAAGGCATGTACCACCACACCTGGCTTTCATAGTTTTTTTTTTTTTTAATGTATTGGGAAAAAATATAGATGTAAATTAAATGTAAAGGCTTGTATTAACTGGATGTGGTAGCTGAGGCAGGATATTGGAAAGTTCAAAAGCAGCCTAATATGCATAGTGGGACCCTCTCCAAAAAAAAGCCTAAAATATACATGGAAAGATTAACAATCAATACCCTAGAGCAGTGTCATTCTGACTTTTACTTTTGGATATTTTTGGAATTTCTGAAATATTCTATAATGAAAATATATTATAGGAGGAAAAAATATGCTTTAATAAATACTTTGAGGGCTGGAGAGATGGCTTAGCATTTAAGGTACTTTCCTGCAAAGTCCAAGAACCTATGCTCCATCTCTCTTCAGGTCCTACATAAACCAGACACACAAAGGTGACGCAAGTGCAAGGTTGCACATGCATGCTAAGTGGCACAAACATCTAGAATTCGATTGCAATGGCTAAGGCCCTGAAATGCCAATTCCCTCTCTCAAAAAAGGGGGGCTAGATAGTTAGCTTAGTGGTTAAGGAGCATGCCTATGAAGCCTAATGACCCAGGTTCAATTCTCCACGTCCCACATAAGCCAGATGCACATGGAGGCACGTGTGTCTGGAGTTTGTTTGCAGTGGCTGGAGGTCCTGGCATGCCCATCCTCACTCTGTCTCTCTCTCTCTCTCTCTGTCACAATGAATAACATAGGTAAATAAAATAAAATTTAAAAGAAAATTGGCAGGAGGCAAAAGTAGGATTACTGTGAGTTTGAGGCCAGCCTAGGACTACAGAGTGAGCTACAGTTCAGTTTGGGCTAGATTAAGACCCTACCACAAAAAATAAAGAAAGAAAGAAAGCAAAAAAAAAAAAAGAAAGAAAGAAAGCCAGCTAGCCTGGCATGGTGGTGCATGCCTTTAATTCCAGCACTCGGGAGGCAGAGGTAGGAAGATCACCGTGAGTTCGAGGTCACCCTGAGACTACATAGTAAATTCCAGGTCAGCCTGAGCTAGAGTGAAACCCTACCTCGGAAAACCAA
This sequence comes from Jaculus jaculus, assembly GCF_020740685.1. NCBI lineage: Eukaryota > Metazoa > Chordata > Mammalia > Rodentia > Dipodidae > Jaculus > Jaculus jaculus. The sequence goes on from NC_059113.1 coordinate 74,858,372, forward strand.
AAAATAAAAATTAAAAAAAAAATTTAAAAAGGCAAATGCACAAAGTGATGCATGTGTCTGGAGTTCATTTGCAGCAAAAGGAGTCTCTGGCACATCCATTCTCTCTCTCAAAAAAATGAATAAAAATTTTTAAAAATAATTTATTCTTTTTCTGTTGAAATACTAAGATATAACTATTGAAGTTTATATAGAAGGCTAGAGCCTTTGAATTTTTTGTTGTTGTTTTTGTTTTTGTGTTTTGTTTTGTTTTGTTTTTCAGGGTAGGGTCTCACTCTAGCTCAGGCTGACCTGGAATTCACTATGTAGCCTCAGGGTGGCCTCGAACTCATGGTGATCTTCCTACCCCTGCCTCAGAGTGCTAGGATTAAAGGCGTTCAACACCACACTTGGTGACACAGATTTTTTAATTACTAAGAACATGTTCCTGGCAGTTGAACATAAAAATCAAAGGCTTGTTGGGCATGGAGGCAGGGGTAGGAGGATCACCATGAGTTCCAGGCTACATAGTGAATTCCAGGTCAGCCTGAGCTAGAGTGAGACCCTACCTCAAAAAAAAAAAAAACAGGAGGGCTGGAGAGATGGCTTAGTGGTTAAGCGCTTGCCTGTGAAGCCAAAGGACCCCGGTTCGAGGCTCGATTTTCCAGGACCCACGTTAGCCATATGCACAAGAGGGCGCACGCGTCTGGAGTTTGTTTGCAGTGGCTGGAAGCCCTGGCGTGCCCATTCTTTCTCTCTCTCTATCTGCCTCTTTCTCTCTCTGTCACTCTCAAATAAATAAATAAAACTGAACAAAAAAAAATTTTTTTAAAAAAAACGAGAAAAAAGGGCTGGAGGGATGGTTTAGCGGTTAAGATGTTTGCCTGCAAAGCCAAAGGACCCAGGTTTGATTCCCCAGGACCCACATTAGTCAGCTGCACAAGGGGTCACACGCATCTGGAGTTTGTTTGCAGTGGCTGTAGGCCCTAACATGCCCATTCTCTCTCTCTCTCTTTTTCCCTCTTTCTCTGCAAATAAATAAATAAATAGATTTTTTTTAAAAAAATTAAGCCAGGCATGGTGGCACACAGAGTTAATCCCAGCATTTGGGTGGCAGAAGTTGGAAGATCAGTGTGAGTTCAAGGTCAGCTTGGGCTAGATTGAGACCCTACCTTGGGGGAAAAATTTTTTTTTTCTTAAGGGGGAGAGGAAGCTGGGTGTGGTGGTGCACGCCTTTAATCCCAGCATTTGAGGCTACCCTGAAATTACGCCTGGACTACAGCAAAACCCTACCTTGAAAAAGAGGAAGAGGAAGAGGGAGAGAAAAGGAGGTGCTTCTGGATCCATGATTGGTTAAAAATACATTTTGAGAGCCAGGCATGGTGGTGCACACCTTTAATTCCAGCACTTGGAAGGCAGAGGTAGGAGGCTTGCTATGAGTTCAAGACCACCCTGAGAGTACATAGTGAATTCCAGGTCAGCCTCAGCTAGAGTGTGGCCCTACCTTGGAAAACCAAAAAAAGAAAGAAAGAAATACATTTGAGGTTTTCCATTGATAGTGATAAAGTTTCACGAATGCAGACACCTGCCTCTTTATAGCTATTTGGAGAGGAGATCAGTATGCAAACCACAGATAATTTTAGAAATAAAATAGAAGTTTGTCTGCCTATCTCCCTTTTTACTAAATTACTTATATATTTTTTTTAATTGTAGACAAGCCATCTACGATGCCTTTGAACGCTTCCTCCATAAATATGCTAACTAACTGGATCATTGCATTGCATAATCAATGCAGACAAAAGGAGTTTATCCTGTGTAATGTGAAGAACAAGCAGACAGACAGCATGATATCTCTGATTGCTACCAGATTTGTCTATAATCCAGTGTTAACAGATCAATTATAAACCTTAAACACATTTTAGTAGTTTAAAAGCATTATTTGAATTACATAATCTTGGAGTATTTGTTATTTCTTTACAAATCCTACATATCTGATATTTAGTCTATTACTATTTATAAAAACTTTAACTTTTTAATTATGAATAATTTATTTCAGAATAACTTTATTCATAGAAACTCACTTTTTAATGGAATTGCTGAAACAAAGATTATTATGCATTTTCTGTACTGTATGACCTCATCTGACTTTTCTGCTATTAACTTGAAAAACCTGTGGCTTTCTTTTTTGCCAGTGTGATGAATTTATAATATGGTTTTCAACTCTAAATTTCCTGCCATAGAAATCCAAAGATGTGGAAAATCAGTGTTAGCTTTCAACTATTAAAAAAAAAAAAAAATTCTGCCTCAAAAAGAAAGAAAGGGAGGGAGGAAAGGAAAGGGAAGGAAGGAAGGAAATACTGATTGCATATAGCAGTGCATGGTGTCATGAGCCTGTGACCCCAGCATTTGCGATGTAGAGACATGAGGATTGAGTTTACAGTCATCTTCAGCTACATAGCAAGTTCATGGCTAGACTAATCTACATGATGAGATCCTGTCTCAAAAAGAAAAGAAAAAAAAAAAAATGCTGGGCTGGGTGTGGTGGTACAAGCCTTTAATCCCTGCACCCAGGAGGCTGAGGTAGGAGGATCACCATAAATTCAAGGCCACCCTGAGACCACATAGTGAATTCCAGGTCAGCCTGGGCTAGAGTGAGACCCTACCTTGGGGGAAAAAAAAAAAAATCTTCTTTTGTAGATAAATAATGAATGTTTAAATACACAGATAATATTAACTAACTTGGGATAGATTTTAAGATTTTACTGAAGCAGTTGGGGAAAGTGCCAGGCTGGGGTTGTAGCTCAGAAGAGTGCCTATGTGGTTCAAGGCTGTCCCCAGCACTGCAGAAAGAAAAGGGAAGGTAAAAAAGCCAAGCATAGTCCCCCCTACTTTAAGAGTTCCACATTTGAAAACATGGAAATAATGGAAGGCATTTACATTAATTGGTGAATTTTGTGTTTAGCATTCCTTGCATAACTGCTCTTCAGTTTGGTACGCATCTGTCTTTTTAGTTTTAGAAATTAAGAGCCATGAGTGAAACCCTGTATCAAAAAAAAGAAAAGAAAAAATAAAATAACCTCATATAAAAATAATTTCTCCTATGTAAACTATTTTTAAAGGTTGAGAGTTTTATATACTATTAACTTTTTCAGTAGGGGTTAGATGGCTAAATTTGGTGCTAATATTAAACTTTTCTGAAGTAAAAATGCTGAAAGGGTAGAAATTTTTTTTAGTACTATGTGAATGTTTGTGGGGAAAAAAGTGTTTTGTAATCTGTATTGTCCTTGAATATAAAATAGGTACTGCTGTAATAAAGACATGTGAATTATGACATGCCCTTGGCAGCCTTTTTAAAGATTTTTTCACTCTAATGCCTCCATCATTGAAATTGTTTAAAAATTCCTACTGTGATGTCATTGATAGCAAACTAACAACTTCTTTGATGTGATAAACCAACATGGTACTATAATACCATTAGAGCTATCGCAATTTTATACACTCAGACCAGAAGAATCTTTGTTTTTGACTGACAGCACAAAAATGCCATGGTGACGCATGCCTGTAATCCCATTCATTATTTAGGAGGCAGAGGTAGGAGGATTGCTGTTAGTTCAAAGCCACCCTGAGACTACATAGTGAATTCCCAGGTCAGCCTGAACTAAAGTGAAACCCTGCCTCAAAAAAAAAAAAAAAAAAAAAAGCCCCCTAAAATGTACTAAAACAGCAAGGCTTGGTGGCACATGCCTATAATCTCAGCACTTGGGAGGCAGAGGTAGGAAGATTGATGTGAATTCAAGGCAAGCCTGAGACTACATAGTGAACTCATCCAGAGCTAGAGTATAACCCTACCTGAAAAAAAAAAAAAAAGTACTAAAGCTTACTGTCAAGTGGGTTAGTGTTTTTTTTAAATATTATATCTATATATACATACATACATATTATATATAGTGAAGTGATATTATTAGCTGGTTTTTCAACAAGTTATAAGGCAATAACATACTATGGTGTGTGATTTTTTTGCTGGTAAAAATAATGGAACTGGTTTTTTTGGTTTTTTGGTTTTTTTGGTTTTTTTTTTTTTGAGGTAGGGTCTTACTGTGACGTAGGCTGACCTAGAATTCACTATGTAGTCTTTAGGGTTGCCTCAACTCAATACGATCCTCCTACCTCTGCTTCCCAAGTGCTGGGATTAAAGGTGTGTGACACCACGCCTGGCTCCAAGTTGTTTTATGTGGTGCACATAAATGTTTGGGCTTGGAAAGTCTTCAAATCAGGTGTGCATTCCAACTCTGCCACTGAATTCTTATATGAGACTCCTCCTCGGTCCTGATGACGTCTAAGTTTGAGACCTCTGATGTAAGTGTGTCTGTAGTTAGAAAAAGTCTCTGAATTTCATGATTCACTCATATTGTAATTACCATTAAATCATTTTGGCATATGTATTTTAGATTGTTATATGAATGAATATTTTTAATTGTGGTGCTTTGCTTTACCTTGTAATGATTATTATACTAATAAGAATGTAACTGAATTTTAAAAATCATTTCAAAGTATTTTGTATGTCTTAATAAAAGTCTATTTAAAAATTTAATTTTTGCCAGGCTGGTGGCACATGCCTTTAATTCCCAGCACTCGGGAGACAGAGGTAGTTCAAGGCCACCATGAGACTCCATAGTGAATTCCAGGTCAGCCTGGTCTGGAGTGAAACCCTACCTCAAAAAAACAAACAACAAAAAAAAAAATTCAAGAAGTATTATTCTGTTGGGCATGGTGGCACGTGTCTATAATCCCAGCACTCAGGAGGCAAAGGTAGGAGGATTGCCATGACTTCGAGGCCACCCTGAGACTACATAGTTAATTTCAGGTCAGCCTGGACCAGAGTGAGACCCTTCCTCGAAAAATACAAACAAACAAAAGAGCATTATTCCAGCTACAGAAAGCATGTGCCTGGACTTGAAGTGAGTGGTGAATGTTCCCCTTAGTTATTATACACATGGGGTAAGGTAGAAGTAAGGGAGGGAGGCTTGGCAGAAACAGTATCAGCATCCCTGAGCCATGTGGAATCTGAGGAAAAGCACTCTGAGATACAGCAGCTGTTTTAAAGTGTTGTTTAGGTCAGTCTTGGCTGTGATTACAGCATGTGATTGCAGTTTTTATTCTAGCCACTATACTGCAAACAATTATAACCTATAGAGTTACCAACCAAAGGATTCACTTTGGTTGTGTAGGAAAAAAACCCCGCAGGGAGCCCCCACGCTCTGCCCGGATAAGGCGACACCCCAAATCACTCACGAGAAGCGGTCTTGATGCAAACTGCAAGAGGATTTTATTCCAAGCGCGCTGGGGCCCACAGTCGTACACCTCACAGGGGTAGAGGACTGCAGAGCCCTGAATGCAGGAACAGGACAGTTTTTTATAGGGTTTCTAACAAAGCCTATGCATTAGACCAATCATTTTCTAATATTAGGAGCCCCGCAGGGTGTTAGCCAGTCAGTTTGTGCCACCCCATAGTTTCTAAGCCAATTAGTTTATGACCTTGGTGATCAGCATTTGCGCAGGTCCTTGGGTGGGAGTAGCAGAGTGTGGTACCAGTCTCCTATGACCTTGGAGGTCAGCCTTTGTGCAATTCCTTAGGTGGGGGTAGCAGAGTATGGTATCAGCCTCCTGTGACCTTGGTGGTCTGAGGCAGGCTGTTATAGCTTATGGTGCGAGCTACTAAGGCTAACAGTGTGGGCTATTAAGGCTTATAGTGTAAGGCTTATAGTGCAGGCTATTTACAGAAACCAAAAAAGGGTTTTCACTTCATTACTCATTTCCCATCCTCGAGGGCTATCTCATGCCCTTTTACCTAGTTTTATATTAGGAGCGGGCTCTGATATAATGAGAAGAGGGATTCTTTACTTGCTTCCAACAGAGAGTAAAGCCTGGAGTTTGAGGTATGCAGGGAGCCTGCTTAAGCTCCCCTTGGAGCGTGATAGTATTTCTGAGCTTCTGAATTCTTGGGCCTTTCAGTTGGAAGGAATGAGATCCTGGACAGAGGCTACCATAGAAACTAGGTTCAGAAAGCCAAGAGTGGAGGTTCATATCTGTAATCCCTACATAGAAGTTGAGGCAGGAGGGTCACAAATTCAAGGCCAGCCTAAGCTATCTGGAAGGGAGATTATTAGGTACAGGGAAGAAGAACAAAAGAAAGACAAATGTGTTTGGGGGAGAGATTTATTTTTTGTCTTTTGTTTTTTGCTTTTTTCAAGATAGGGTCTCACTCTAGCCCAGGCTGACTTGGCACTCACTCTGTAGTCCCAGGCTGCCCTCAAAATCATAACGATCCTTCTACTTCTTTCTCCCTAGTGCTGGGATCAAAGGTGTGCACCACTATGCCCAGCTCAGTTTTGTTTTGTTTTGTTTTTGTTTTTGAGGTAGGGTCTCACTCTGGTCCAGGCTGACCTGGAATTTACTACAGTCTCAGGGTGGCCTGGAACTCTTGGTGATCCTCCTACCTCTGCCTCTTGGGATTAAAGGCATGTGCCATCATGCCAAGCTTTTCATTTTTTTTTCATACTTTTATTTACTTTAGAGAGATCATAGTGCCAGGCCTCCTGCCACTTCAGACAAACTCCAGATTCATGTACCACTTTGTGCATCTGGCTTTACATGGATACTGGGGAACCAAATCTGGTCTGGCAGACTGTGCAAGCAAGAACCTTTACTCACAGCCATCTCCCTAACCCTGAAGACAGTTATAACTAGAAAATTACAACAAAAACCTTAAAATATTTTATTCAGGCCTAAAAAGGCCACTATGCAGGAGGAGAGAATGTAAACCCATAAACATTTCATTTGTGTATAAACCTATTGCTAAGGCAAAATGATTTTCTTATATATAGTACCCTAATAATTGCACAAAGAAAAAAACTTGCTAGTCAGTGTGGTTAGTATAATCCATGCACTTACAGAGGCTGAGGCAGGAGGATCACTATAAGTTCAAGGCCAGCCTGAAGCTACAGAGCAAAACCTTGTAACAGAAGAATAACAAAAGACCTGGGCAAAGTAGTATACATCTGTAATTAGTACTTAGGAAATGGAGACAAAAGGATGAGTTCAAGGTCAGTCTCAGCTGCATAGCAAGTTCAAGGCTAGCCCTTACTGCCTAAGTAGACTGTCTCAGAAAGACCAAAACTGGGCTGTGGAGATGGCTTAATCAGTAAAATGCTTGCCCTACAACCAGAGTTTGAAATCTCAGAACCTCATATAAAAGCCAGTTGTGACCCAGCATCAACCTCTGGTCTCCACATGCCCTCATCCATATACATAGACACGCATGCAATTAAAGTGAATTTGGGGTTCTTATTTCTCTGCTTGCAAAAAAAATTTTTTTTTAATGAGCTGGGTGTGGTGGCACATGCCTTTAATCCCAGCACTTGGGAGGCAGAGGTAGGAGACCACCCTGAGAGAATACATAGTGAATTCCCTACCTCGGAAAACCAAAAAAAAAGGGAATTTTTGGGAGTGCTGGAGAGATTGCTACAAGTGGCACTGTAGTAGACAGCTTCAGGTTCTCTGAGATGAACTTCCAGACCAAGCTCGGTTATAGATGGAAGGGATTATAATGACAGAAGAAGCTGACCTGCTTTCACAGGTCCAAGCAGAGAAAAATCAAAAGCCACACATCACAGGTCAAGACTCCAGGTGTTAGGTCAGGACAAAATGGAGTCACTGAGGATAGCAGGAGGGCGACAGAGACATAAGGAAATGGGTCATCCACATTCTTCAGGGAACCGCTCTGTTCTTGAGAGTCAGTCCTGGCAGTTCGTGTCCTTATCCACCCCCCCACCCCAATAAAAGCTTCCATCTTTGCCTCGTGGTTTTGGTTACTACTGAACCTGTCACTAGGCACTTTGCATGTCTTTTTTGTTGTTGTTTTCTGAGATAGGGTCTCACTCTAGCCCAGGCTGACCTGGAATTCACTATGTATTCTCAGGGTGGCCTCAAACTCACAGTGATCTTTCCTCCTACCTCCCAAGATTAAAGGCATGTGCCACCATGCCTGACTACTTTGCATATCTTTAGATTGGAATTTCAAACCCACCACCACAACTTAGGGCTGGATCCACCCAGTGACACCGCCTCCAGCCAGATGGCTGCAGATGCAAAGTACAAACTAGTAAATATTGAAGGCCATGTATTCAAACTACCACAGGCACGTATATTTGGAGTCCGTTTGAGGTGACTGGAGGCCCTGGCATGCCCATTCATGCTAGCATTTTCTCTCTTTCTCTCTCATTTACCTCTTTCTCTCAGGTAAAATATTTAATATATATTATTTGTTAATTTGCAAACAGAATGGGCATATTAGGGCCTCCTGCCACTGCAAATGAACTGCAGATGCATGTGCCACCTTGCACATCTGTGTTGCAGTTAAGTTCACACTGCTGCCAAAAATCACCCAACCAAGAGCAGCTTGTGGGGAAGAAAAAAAGGTTTATTTTGGCTTACAGACTCAAGGTGAAGGTCCATGATGGCAGGGAAAAATGATCAATGGCAGGGAAAATGATTGCATGAGCAGAGGGTGAACATCATTTCTTAGTCAACATCAGGTAGACAATAAAAACAAGAGAGTGTGGCAAACACTGGCATGAGGAAACTGGCTATGACACCCATAAACCCACCCCCAATAACACGCTGCCTCCAGGAGGTGTTAATTCCCAAATCTCTATCTTCTGGGGACCTAGCATTCAGGACACCTAAGTTTATGGGGCACCTGAATCAAACCACCACATTCCACCCCTGGCCCCGATAACCACCCATGATGTAAAATGCAATACATTCAGTCCAACATTAAAAGTTCCCATAGCTAAAAAAAAAAAAAAAAAAAAAAAGTTCCCATAGCTTTTATTAGTCCTAATGATATTCAAACATTTCCATAGACCAAGATCTAACTGAGCCATAATACCAAAAAAATCCCCAAAACACCCATAATGGCACAGAATAAACAATCACTGAAAAATATGGCATTGGGCATAGCAAAGAAATACTCAACCAATACAGAATTTAAAACAAGGGCAAACATTAAACTGTAGCTCCAAGACCAACTCTAGCCAGTGACAAGTCTCCAAGTCTAATAATCCTAACCAGCAACAAGTCTCTGGAGTTCTAATTCCTCCCCTCCAGATAGACTCTGACAGTCCTAGAAAACTTCATCTGGGGTCAGCATCTCTCCTTGGCAGCAGTATCGTAGTCCCAGCATCTCCACTGGGTTTCCACTGCAAGCCACGGTTCATCCTCAAAACTCCCATCAGGTCTCCATGCAGGCATCCAGGAAACCTGCTTCAAACTGCCCATGGCCATTTCCAAAACCCAAGACATCGTTGCAAACTCAATGACCCTGCTCTTTCCTGCATTTCTTATACTCCACAATACCAGGTAGGGTGCCAGTTGGCTAATCCAGGGGGAAATAAAGATGATTTTGAAGAACAGGACACTCCTTGAGCACTCAGGCCCCTTCAAATGAGACTACATTCTTCTTGTTGGCCCAGTGCAAGTCAGCTGGCCCAATCTCAAAGGTTGTACTCTCTCACTTGTAGCTGAATAGGCAGCAGTTTTGGCCTAAATATTTCTTTCTGTGCCATAACCCTCCACTCACATCAGTCTGTTTCTACACAATGTTACACTGCACAATTTCTCAGGTCACAGCCATAAAAGCAAGCCTCTCAAACTGCTTCTAGCCCAGTCCAGACATCTGCTTTTCACCCTCATAAGCCAAATCTCACAGTCCATAGTTCATTACTGCATTCAGTTCTTGCAACTCTGACCAGAAGAATCCATCAAGCTGTACTTAACAGCACTGCAAGGTGTCTTAGGTCAAGAATTCAAATCCTTCCACATTCCTCTTGATAATCAGCTCCTGAAAGCCAAAGCCATACAATTAGGTGTCTAGCAGCAATGTCACTCTCAGTACCAACATTACTGTTGCAGTCAGGTTTGCATTGCTGGCTCGCAGAAATCACCTGACCAGCCAGGCATGGCAGTACTTGTCTTTAATCCCAGCACTTGGGAGGCAGAGATAAGAGGATCACCATGAGTTCAAGGCCACCCTGAGACTACAGAGTGAATTCTAGGTCAGCCTGAGCTACAGTGAGATCCTATCTTGAAAAACCAAAAAAAGAAAAAGAAAAAAAATCACCAGACCAAGAACAGCTTGTGGGGGAAAAAAGGTTTATTTTGACTTACAGACTCAAGAGGAAGCTCTATGATGGCAGGGGAAAACGATGGCATGATCAGAGGGTGGATATCACTTCCTGGACAACATCAGGTGGACAACAGGAACAGGAGAGTTCAAACACTGGTAAGGGGAAACTGGCTATAATACCCATAAGCCCACCCCCCAACAATACACTACCTCCAGGAGGTGTTAATTCCCAAATCTCTCTGCTAGGAACCTAGCATTCAGAATACCTAAGTTTATGGGGACACCTGAATCAAACCACCACAATCTGGTTGGTGTGGATTCTGTGGAGTCAAACGTAGGTCCTTAGGCTTTGTAGGCAAGCACCTTAACCACTAAGCTCTCTCTCCAGCCCCTAAATAAATAAAAGATTTAGAAGACAAGTAATACTCAGAAGACTCCAAGCATTATGACTCCTGCCCTGTCTCTCACTGCCACCTCAAGCCTGTCATGACAGTATGTGCAGGGCCTCTGGGTGCCAACAGATTTCGTCAAGGTCTTGGGACTCCAGGGCCTGGAGTTGGTGACAGCCAGAGCTGAGCCTAGAGCACCAGCCTGGGTCTGCACCATCCACATTGGATCCACCAGTCAGTGTCCCATGACCACTTGCATGGTCCTGATCAGACAAAAACCCCCAGAGCCCCTGCCCAGGATCCTGCTCCCCCAGCAGCTACACTGTCCCCTCTTCCCTATACCCCTGAGAATGTTCTCTACCTACAGTACATTCCTTGGTGTACCCTCAGCAAGTCTGGGACTCTTGAAACAGGATGGAGGATGGGGCAGCAGGAGTCCCATGTAGGGCTCCAGTACTGCTGTTTGATAATAAGAATCTGCTTTTGGCAGCCACTTGTACTTCTTTTCTTCCACAAAGATGAGAATAAGAAACTTCCTAGAATGGGCAGGGATATTGTCTGACCCTGGCAGTAACTGTATCTAATATATATAGGGAATATATTTACTCTTGACTTAAAAAAAAAAGTGAGCTAGTTGTGGTGGCACACGCCAGTAGGATATTGCTGAAGAGGTGGAGGCAGGAGGATCAGGAGTTCGAGGCCAGCCTGGGCTACACATTTTCAAGATTTATAGAGAATTAAATGTAAATATTTTAGAGTTGACTATGGTAGTATACATGTAGAATCCCAGCACGTGGAAAGCTAAAGCAGGAAGAATTAGTGATACCTAGCAAGACCATGTCACAAAAGAAAAACATTTCATGTTGAATCATTTGCAAAAGTGTAAAAGATTTCTATTTTTCTAAAATTTAAGCATTAAAAGAACATTGATGCTTATTTTAAACAAGATTGTGAGGTGTGGTGGCACATGCTTACAAGCCCAGCACTTGGAAGGCTGAGGCAGGAGGATCACAGCAAAATTGAGGCCAGCCTGGAATACGTAGTGAATTAAGGACCAGCCTAGATTATTTATCAGACCCTATCAAAAAGACAAAGAATGGTTGGAGACATAGCTTAGTGGTTAAAGCCTTTGAAGCTTAAGGACCCATGTTCAACGCCCCATATCCTATGAAAGCCAGATGCACAAGGTGATACAAGTACACAAGGTTACCCATGCACATAAGGGGGTGCACACATTGAGTTCAGTTACAGTGGCTGGTGGCCCTTGCATACCAGTTCTCTCTCATTAGAAAAGAAAAAAAAGACCTCCAAGATTGTTGACTTGTTCTTGAGCACATGTTCTTCAGTTCTTAGTAATTAACCAAAGAAACAGATTCTGTGTTAATTTTTTGTTTTGTGCTTTTGAAATCTTGTCACTTTGATTTTATTTCATAATCTCTCATTTAAGCCTTTGGTACTTGTTAAAGTTTTCCAAATCAAATTCCAACATTTATTATTTATATATTTTTAGGTTGGGTCTCACTCTAGCTCAGGCTGAAGTCTCCAGGTCAGCCTGGACTAGAGTGAGACCCTACCTTGAAAACCAAAAAAAAAAAAAAAAAAAATCCACCACTGACAAAGGAGGATGGGAGGATAAGGACAGGCTGAGACTACATAGTGAAGTGAATTCCAGGTCAGCCTGATCTCTAGGGAAACCCTACCTCAAAAAACAAACAACAAAAACAAAACAGCTGGATGTGTTGGCTCACACCTTTGATCCCAGCACTTGGGAGGTAGAAGTAGGAGGATCGCCATGAGTTTAAGGCCACCCTGAGACTACATTGTGAATTCCAGGTCAGCCTGGGCTAGAATGAAACCCTCAAAAAACTATAAAAAATTTAAAAATCCTGCAATTTAAAGGTGGAGAAAACTGAACCCGGAGATTCTTTTTTAAAATAAATTTTGTATTGAGAATATTAATTTATAAACATTGTAACTTTTTTTGAGTAAAGCCCAACAGAGTGGCTTTTTTTTTTTTTTTTTTTTTTTTTTTGGTTTTTTATTTATTTATTTGAGATCGGCAGAGAGAGGGAGAGAGAATGGGCACTTCAGGGCCTCCAGCCACTGCAAAGGAACTCCAGACTCATGCGCCCTTTGTGCATCTGTCTAATGTGGGTCCTGGGGAATGGAGCCTTGAACTGAAGTCCTTATGCCTCATAGGCAAGCACTTAACCACTAAGTAATCCCTCCAGCCGCCCCCCCCCCTTTTTTTAAATGTTAGATAGCATGAGTGAGAGAAAAAGAACTGGAGTGCCAGGGCTTCTAGCCATTGCATTCGAACTCCAGATGTGTGTGCCCTCTTGTGCACATGTGTGATTTTGTGCACTTATATAACTTGTGTGTCTGGCTTATTTGGGACCTGGGGAGTCAAACATGAGCCCTTAGGCTTTGTAGGCAAGTGCTGAGCCATCTCTCCAGCCCAAAACATTGTAATTTGATAATCCACTGCCATACCCTTTTTGGCCCCTACAGCCACTCCACTTTCCAAGTAGTCCCTCTTCTGTTTATTTATTTAAATATTTTTATTCTTATTTATTTATTTATTTACTTGACAGAGAAAGAGAGAGAATGGGCAAACCAGGACCTACAGCCACTGCAAACGAACTCCAGACGCATGTGCCCCTTTGTGCATCTGGCTAACATGGGCCCTGGGGAATCAAACCTGGATCCTTTGGCTTTGCAGGCAAATGCCTTAACTGCTAAGGCATCCCTCCAGCCCTTTTTTATTTTTATTTTTGAGACAAACCCAAAAACTGACCTTTTTTTTTTTATGAGAGAGAAAGAGAATTAATTGGCATGCCAGGGCCTTCAGCCACTGGAATCAAACTCCAAATGCTTGTACTTCCTTGTTCACATGTGCGACCTTATGCATACATCACCTTGGCATCTGGCTTACATGGGATCTGGGTAGTCAAAGATGGCATTCAAGAAGAAATTTGCCTGCAATGGTTCTGTAATTGAACATCCAGAATATGGAAAAGTGATTCAGCTACAGGGTAACCAGCACAAAAACATATGCTAGTTCCTAATAGAGATTGGACTGGCTAAGAACAATCAGCTGAAGGCTTATGGGTTTTAAGTGCTTGTGGCTGTCTGAAGCACAAGCAAGGATTTCCATGCAATGAATAGAATGTCCCTTCTGTCCCTTATCACAAGTTTAAAAACCTCACAGCTTGTATAATGTAACCATTTGGGGTCTGCTTTTGACTTGGACTAGTGTAACTTCATGCAATAAACTGAAAATGAAAATAAAAATAAGTAAATAAATAACCCTTAAATTCTTTGCTTCATTTCTTATTCACGTTGACTTTCTCTTTTACATACAGAACTGCAGTATTTGTGTCCTAAATTGATTTTCATACATCATTTACTGGTTTTAGAAGTAGTTTCAGGGTGCAATAGTGGCATGTCTGTTATGGGGGAACGCAGCCGCCCTCTAATTTGTCTGGAGGTCCGCTCCATTGGAGGGAATACATCGCTAATACTGAAAACCTACAACAGGGATAGTCATGAGCCCTAGGTGTGTAATGTTTGCTGCCGTCTGGCTAAATGTACATAGTATGCTTACCAAACTGCCCGGTAAGCACTTCTTTTAATGTTCATACACATATATTAATGCTACTCTCACTTTTGGCTAGAGAACCTTCACTTTTCAGATGGCAGTGACCTTGGGATAACTTGAGAAGGCACCATTGTGCTGAGAAGATATGACAGAGGAGTGCTCAGCATTGAAATACCTCTGTCACAACTTCCAAGGCTCAGGGTCCATTGCAGAAAGAATGCAAGAGCCTAAGGAAGGGTAGGACTCCTTACATGTTTGCTCCTCCAGACACCAAATGGCCTGGATATCCATGACCTCACAATGCCTGACACTACCTACACAAGACCATCATAATAAGAGTCCTGTGGGCAGGACTCTTAGTTTTTTGTCACCTAGGATGCCGGCTTCCTTTTTTCAAAAAAAGTTTTTATTGATAATCACCATACATATACACAATGTACCCTGATCATAATCCCACCACACTCTTCAGTCTACCTCCTGTATCCCCCCTTCTATGAACTCCTTTTTTCTTTTTATTTATTTATTTTTGTTTTTTGAGGTAGGGTCTCACTCTAGCCCAGGCTGATCTGGAATTCACAATGTAGTCTCAGGGTGGCCTTGAATTTATAGTGATCCTCTTACCTCTGCTTCCCGAGTGCTGGGATTAAAGATGTGCACCACCACCCCAGCTCCACATAGGTTCTTTATCCCTTCCAACTCCCTATGTGCTAGGAGCTCCTTGAATTTTCTTTTCTCTTTTCTTTCCACACTTTTTTCCCCAAGCCCTCCATGTGGGATCTCTAGCCACATGGGTCCCTTTCCTTTGCTATAGATATAATAAATATACTAGTTTTATATATATATATATATATATATATATATATATATATATATAATAAAATAAATATACTAATAATTTTTTACTTTTAGTTTTTCAAGGTAGGGTCTCACTCTAGCCCAGGTTGTCCCAGAATTCACTATGTAGTCTCAGGCTGGCTTAGAACTGAATGCTGGAATTAAAGGCATGAGCCACCATGCCAGGCTTAAATATTTGTATTTATTTGCAAGCAGAGAAAAATAGAAGAAAGATAGATACAAAGACGTGTGCCAGGGCCCTTAGTCACTGCAAATGAACTTTAGATACATGCACCACTTTATGCATATGGCTTTATCTGGGTACTGGGGGAATTGAACCCAGGTTGTTAGGCTTTGCAGGCAAGCGCCTTAACCACTCTGCATTTCTCCAGCCCTCCTTCCTTGTAACTAATCTTCTATTTTTTTAATTTTCTTTTTTCTTTCTTTCTTTCTTTCTTTCTTTCTTTCTTTCTTTCTTTCTTTCTTTCTTTCTTTTTTTTTCTTTTTAAGGTAGGGTCTTGCTATAGCCCAGGTGACCTGGAATTCACTATGTAGTCTCAGGGTGGCCTCAGACTAATAGTAATCCTCCTACCTCTGTTTCCCAAGTGCTGGGATTAAAGGCGTGCACCAGCACACCCAGCTCCCTTTCATTCATATATATATAAAAAGTTATTTAAGAGAGGGAAAGAGACAGAGAGAGAGAGAGAGAGGGCACACCAGGGCTTCCAGCCACTGCAAACTCCAGATACATGCACCACCTTGTGCATCTGGCCTATGTGGGAACTGGGGAATCAAACCGAGGTCCTTTGGCTTTGTAGGCAAGCGCCTTAATCGCTAAGCCATCTTTCCAACCCTCTTTCTTCTATTTTGATATATTTTTTTGGTAATTTTTTTAATAAGAGAAAGCAAGAGAGAATTGGTGGGCCCCACCTTGTGCACATGTGAAGCCTTGCACACTTGCATCACCTTGTGCGTTTGCTTACATGGGACCAGAAGCCAGAAGAATTGAACATGGGTCCTTAGGCTTCACATGCAAGGGCCCTAACTGCTAAGCCATCTCGGCAGCTCTCAACTTTTTTTTTTTTACCTTCTTATTATGCAGATTTGTGTAGGCAGCTTTAGCCACTGTAAGGTCATGAGTGACAACTTTGTGTCTAGAAGACAGTATTCCAAAGTACCTCTCTTATACTTGGCTCTTACATTTTTTTAAACACCTCTTCTGCGATGGTCCCTGAGAACTAGAAAGTGTGATAGACATGTCTCTAATGCTGAACATTTCACTGAGTTCTCAGCACTTTGAGGAGTTCTGAGTCTTCCCGGTAGTCTCCACCATCTGGAAAGAAAAGCTTCTTCTGTTTTTTTTTTTTTCAAGATAGGGTCTCGCCCCAGCCCAGGCTGACCTGGAATTCAATATGTAACTCTGGATGGCCTAAAACTCATGGTGATCCTCATACCTCTGCCTCTCAAGTGTTGGGATTAAAGGTGTGCAACACCATGCCCAGCGAGAAGCTTCTTTAAACATGAGAGTAGCATTAATACATAGGTACAAACATAAATATTTAGACGGTAATTTGGAAGGCATAATGGCATAATATATCCATTTACTGGGTTACCTGTTGGTAGGTTTATTTCCCTTATGGTGCCAGTGAGCTGTGCTTGAAGCCATATTCTACCTACTCTTTTTTTTTAGGTAGGGTCTCTAGCCCAGGCTGACCTGGAATTCACTATGTAATCTCAGAGTGGCTTGGAACTCATGGCCATCCTACCTCTGTCTCCTGAGTTCTGGGATAAACAGGTTTTAAGAAACCTGACAATATAATAGTAATTTTTTTTTTCCAAGTAGGGTCACATTCTAGTACATGCTCTCCCCTGGAATTCATGCTATAGTCTCAGGCTGGGCTAGAACTCACTTCAGTCCTCGTACTCTGCTACCAGAATGCTGGGATTTGAGGCGTGTGCCACCACACCCAGCCTAGTGCTTTTTTTAAAAATTTGTTTGTTTGGTTTTTTGTTTGTTTGCTTGTTTGTTTGTTGGGTTGGTTAGTTTGGTTTTTGTTTTTCCAAGGTAGGGTTTCACACTAGCCCATGTTGACCTAGAATTCACTATGTTGTCTCTGGCTGGCTTCAAACTCATTGTGATTCTTCTACCTTGGTATCCCAGATGGTTTTTTCTTTCTTTTTCTTTTAAGATAGGGTCTCCCTCTAGCCCAGGCTGACCTGGAATTCACAGGGTAGCTTTGAACTCATGGAAATCCTCCTACCTCTCCTCCAGTGCTGGGATTAAAGGTGTATTCCACCATGCCCAGCCCAGGAGGTGTCTCTTCATAAGAGGGATATCTTTTTAAAATAGATTGTGTTTATTTTATTTGTTTATTTGAGAGCAACATGGAGAAAGAGACAGAGAGAGAAAGAGGGAGAGGGAGGGACAAGGAGAGGGAGAGGGAGAAAGAGAGAATGGGTGCACCAGGGCCTCTAGCCACTGCAAACGAACTCCAGATGTGTGTGCCCCCTTGTGCATCTGGCTAATGTGGATCCTGGGGAATCGAGCCTTGAGCCAGGGTCCTTAGGCGTCACAGGCAAGTGCTTAACTGCTAAGCCATCTCTCCAGCCTAAGAGCGATATCTCTTAAGCTGGGTGTGGGGGCACATGCCCTTAATCTCAGCAGTCAGGAGGCAGAGTTAGGAGGATCACTGTGATTTCAAGGCCACCCTGAGACTACGTAGTGAATTCCAGATCAGCCTGAGCTAGAGTGAGGCCTTACCTTGAAAAACCAAAGAAAAAAGGAAGATGGATAAAAGTACCTGAAGTATAGCTATTCTTTTACCTCTGTGACCATCTAAACTGATCACTGACTTCCAGGTATCCTGATCACTTCAGTTACAGTTTCTGGCTCAGTAACTTCTAACTCTCTAGCGCTAGCTAGAGGCCTTACAGACTGAAATAATACAAGCCTCAAGATGTCAGGTCTCAACTAGTATTAATTTATTCATGATTTAAGGGTTGTAAAAACTAGCTTGGGCCATTATAGAACTTCCCCTGAATCTGTAAGCTTCAATACATTCCTTCTTCCATAACTGTGCCTGATCTAGAAGTTCATCTCAGCAAACCTAAAGTTGTCTGCTACAAAAGTTGGCACCAGAATGCAGAATGTGAGGTGAGATGAACCTGACCATGTGGATTTTTGTCTTTTGGAACCTTTGTTTTGGAGGAATGAGTATGGACTTGGTGCTTGCAATTGAAGACTCATTCTGGAGTGGTAAATCAAGTTTAATGGACTATTGTGATGAAAGTTTGAGAATGCTAAGTGTAGCAGTATTGAACTTCATGGCTTGGCTTATGAGCTTTCTATGGGGATGGAAAGACTACAGAAGACTTTGTTGGAACTAGGCTACTGGCATAACGGCTGGCTGCATCCTGTTGCCCAGGCCAGTGAGTTTAATCAAGATTAAATTTGTAATGGACTAATGTGCTTGGCTAAAGATAAAGGACTTCTTAGATTTAAGATTTTTAGTTGGAAAACCTCAAGAAAGTTAGAATTACTGGAACTGAGACTGGTTTTAGGTTATTAAAGCTGCTATTGTCAACACAACAGTAATCTTAAAGAAGATTGCCCAACTACTTTATATTAAAAGAAGTGGAGAGGATGCCTGAAGAAAGACTATGATAGAAATGCAAATTCTTCAGGAAAGAGTTGACCAGAAAAGGAACCTGATTTTCAAGATGACAATTTATTTCATTCCTGAATCAAGAATATAGCTGTGTCCTGCACATGTGGTATTAGTTTTAGAAGCATGCAAAATGTGTGGAGTCATCATAAATTGCACACAGTTCCAGGAGCCACTGCTGAGATGTGGCAGGAGGCAGGGTGTGATGCCCTGATAGACTAGAAGAGCGTTTGGAAGATGAACCATCATTTGCATGGAGACCTGAAGATGTTTTGGATATACCAGCACTGTACAAGGGCTACCATGGAATGTGCTGTTGGCCTGGGATAAGTTTTCCCTGGCTGCTCTGCCCTGGAGGGGCAGAATTAAAAAATCTGGAGACTTGTCAGTCTCTGATTATTTGCACTAAAGCTACAAAAGTTTGAAGTTTAAGCCAGGTGTGGTGGTGCACACTTTTTTTTCTCAATTTTTATTTTTATTTTTTATGTTTATTTTTTAACAACTGGGTGGTACTTTGTTCTGAAATGGAAAATGGAAAAACTAGGAAGGACTATAATACAAAATCCTTGTCTACTTTGCTCTGTATATAACCACTGTGATTAGTTTTGTTATCTGTAGATCCAGAGATGATTTAATTCTTGCCTTTTCATTTTTTTTTCTTTTCACAATTTTCATTAACATTTTCCATGATTGTAAAAAATATACCCTCTCCCCCCCCCCGCACTTTTCCCTTTGAAATTCAATTCTCCATCATAATCCCCTCCCCATCTCAATCAGTCTCTCTTTTATTTTGATGTCATGATCTTTTCCTCCTCTTATAATAATCTTGTATAGGTAGTGTCAGGCACTGTGAGGTCATGGATATCCAGGCCATTTTGTGTCTGGAGGAGCTTGCTGTAAGGAGTCCTACCCTTCCTTTGGCTCTTACATTCTTTCCGCCACCTCTTCCACATTAGACCCTAAGCCTTGGAAAGTGTGATTGAGATGTTACTCAGTACTCCAGTCACTTCTTTCCAGCACTATGATACCTTCTGAGTCATCCCAAGGTCACTGTCATCTGAAAAGAGAAGATTCTCTACCCAAAGTGAGAGTAACGTTAATATAAGGGTGTAATATTAAGAGAAGTGCTTATTGCTTATTGGGCAGTTTAATAAGCATAGTATATACAGCTTTCCAGACATCAGCAGATGTTACACCCCCAGGGCTCATGACTACCCATGTTCTAAGTTTTCAGTATCAGGGATGTATTCCCCCCCATGGAGCAGGCCTCAAAAAAAAAAAGAGGTTTATTTTGGCTTACAGGCTCAAGGGAGATGCTCCATGAGCATAGGGTGGACATCACCCCCTGGCCAACGTAAGATGGACCATAGCAACAGGAGAGTGAGTGAAACACTAATAAGGGGGATCTGGGATGACTCAGAAGGTATCATAGTGCAGTTGGTTTCCACCATGACAGACTTGCTACTATTGCACCCATTGGCTCATTTGGCCTGGCAGGCCAATTATAAGGCTTGCAGTGTCCACTGTTGAGTATCTTCACTGGTGGTATCTCTTTTTCCCATTGAACTACATGTAGAATGGCTTCTTCCAGCTTTCTGTCAGCTGGTCTACATGGAAGAGGTTATCAGCTCAGTTCCAGCAGGATTTCTCAGTGGCCTTGCAGTCCAAGTATGTGGAGTCTTCAGCAATAAGGTCTTACCATCAATTCCTGGTGGGAAACCAAGGGCCTCGGCAATGGCCTATAATGTTTTGGGGGCATGCTTTTTTTTTTTTTTTTAAAGGTTAAAGAAGGAATTTAAT
This sequence comes from Jaculus jaculus, assembly GCF_020740685.1. NCBI lineage: Eukaryota > Metazoa > Chordata > Mammalia > Rodentia > Dipodidae > Jaculus > Jaculus jaculus. The sequence continues at coordinate 74,878,823 of NC_059113.1, forward strand.
GGAAAAAAAATTCCAGCTGAGGGTGTACTTTGGGGCAGAGCACTTGCCTTGTACCAGCAAGGCCCTGGATTCAATCTACAGTATTAAAAACAAGCAAACATTAAAAAACAAAAATAACTCCCTCCAAAAACTTGGTTTTGCCCTTCATCCTAATGTCCGTTCATTTCTAACTCCTTCCTCTTAATCTTCAAATATGCCTGTCATCTACAAACAGCTCCCTTCACCCACTGCCTTCACACACACAAGGGGCACACACATCTGGAGTTCAACTGCAGTGGCTAGAGGCCTTAGCACGCCAATTCTCTCTTTGGGGGCATGCTTTTAATCCTAGCACTTAGGAGGCAGAGGTAGGAGGATCGCTGTGAGTTCGAGACCACCCTGCGACTACATAGTGAGTTCCAGGTCAGCCTGGGCTAGTGAGACACTCCCTTGAAAAACAACAACAACAAAAAGTTTGATGTTTGCTTCATGGTGGTTGAATTTACATTGTTCTAGTCAATTCTTGCTATGCCTTATACCAGTTGAAAATGTTTGCTTTGTGTCTTTATATGTTGAAAGTATATAACTTGTTTGATTTTATAGGACTTATAACTAAGAGACAATCTTAAATCCCTCAGAAAAAGCAAAACAAAACAAAAAAATTCTTAAGGGACTGGAGAAATGACTTAGCTATTAAGACACTTGTCTGCTAAGCCTAAGGACCCAGGTCCAATTCCCCAGTACCCATGTAAAGCCAGATACACAAGGTGGCACATGCATCTGGATTTCGTTTCCAGTGGTTGGAGGCCCTTGTGTGCCCATTCACTCACTCTCTGTCAAATAAATAAGTTATATATATATATTTGTTGTTGTTGTTTGTTTGTTTGTTTTGGTTTTTGAGGTAGGGTTTCACTCTAGCTCTGGCTGGCCTGGAATCCACTATGTAGTCTAAGGCTGGCCTCAAACTCACAGCAATCCTCTTACCTCTGCTTCCTGAGTGCTGTGATTAAAGATGTGCGCCACCACACCCAACTTCCTGTTTTTGTTGTTGTTGTTTGTTTGTTTTTGTTTTTGTTTTTCTGAGGTATGGTTTCCCTTTAGCCCAGGCTGACCAGAATGCACTATGTAGTCTCAGGATGGATGGCCTGGCTTTTTAAAATTTAATTAAATTAATTTTTTTTTTCAAGGTAGGGTCTCACTCTAGCCCAGACTGACCTGGAATTCACTATGTATTCTCAGGGTGGCCTCTAACTCATAGTGATCCTCCTACCTCTGCCTCCCAAGTGCTGGGATTAAAGGCATGCACCACCGCACCTGGCTGGTTTTCTTTTTTTTTTTTTTTTTTTTAAGATTTATTTATTTATTTATTAGAGACAGAGAGAGAGAGCGAGGTGGTGCTGGCCTGTGAAGTCCAAGGATCCAGATTCAATTGTCCAGGTCCCAGGTAAGCCAGATGCACAAGGGGTTGCATGCACCTAGAATTCGTTTGCAGTGACTGGAGGCCCTGCCATGCCCATTCTTTTTCTCTCCCTCTGCCTCTTTCTCTCAAATAAATAAATAAAATAACAATTTTTAAAAATATATTTTAAAAATATAGATTAGATCAAATTTAACAGGAATAAATTAAAAGTTCCAAATTTTTGCATCTGGAAAGTATTATACTTAGTGAAGTTACCCAGGCTCAGAAAGCCAAACGTTGCATGTTCTCTGTCATATGTGGATCCTAGCTACAGATGATTGGACTTCTGTGTGAGTAGGAAGAAAACTCAGTAGCAGAGGCCAGTAAGGTAGAAAAGAGATATAAAAGGAAGAGAAAGGAAGGGAAGGAGGACTTAATAGGATGGTATTGTATATATATAAGTTGAAGCATAGATTAATGGGGGTGAAAAGGCCCAAGTGAGGTCAGGGGAAGAGATTGAGTAAAGGAAATGTGGAGGGAGGGCTAACCAAAATCTAAGAGAAGCCGAGAGTGGTGGTGCATGCCTTTAATTCCAGTACTTGGGAGGCAGAGGTAGGAGGTTCACCATGAATTCAAGGACACCCTGAGACTACATAGTGCATTCCACATCAGCCTGGGCTGGAATGAGATCCTACCTCAAAAACAAACAAACAAACAAAAAATCTAAGAGGATACAAATAAGTCATATGGAAACCTACTTTTTTGGACAATGGAACACTTAGAAGCCATAAATTGTTACTAGAAAATTTTCAGTGGTAGGTAGGTATGGGATACTTTCCAGTGAGTTGTTGGCCAGGGGGGACCCTGATAGCTCCCAAACATTACAGGCCATTGCCAAGGCCTTTGGTTTCCCACCAGGAATAGATGGTAAGACCCTATTGCTGAAGAGTGCACATCCTTGGGCTAAAGACTCCACATCCTTGGGCTGCAAGGTCACTGAGAAATCCTGCTGGAGCTGAACTTAAAACCTCCTTCATGTAGACCACCTGACAGAAAGCTGGAAAAAGCTATGTTTCATGCAGTTTAATGTGTGTGTGAGAGAGAAATGATCAGTGAAGATACTCAACAGCAGACACTGCAAGCCTTAAATTTGGCCAGCCAGGCCAAATAAGCCACTGGGTGCAATAGTGGCATGTCTGTTATGGGGAAACCAACCACTCTCTAATTGGACTGGAGGACCACTCTGTGAGGGAATACATCCCTGATACTGAAAACCTACAACAGGAGTACTCATGAGCCCTAGGGTGTAACATCTGCTGGTGTCTGGCTAAATGTATATACAATGCTCGCCAAACTGCCCAGTAAGCACATCTCTCAATGTTCATGCGTATATATTCATGCTACTCTCACTTTTGGCTAGAGAAGCTTCTAGTTTCAGATGGCAGTGACCTTGGGATGACTCAGAAGGCACCATGATGCTGAGAAGAAACAGAGAAGTTCTCAGCACTGATATATCTCAATCACACCTTCCAAGGTTCAGGGTCCATTGTGGAAGAGATGGCGGAAAGACTTTAAGAGCCAAAGGAAGGGTAGGACTCTGTGGTGGTTGATTCAGGTGTCCCCCATAAACTTAGGTGTTCTGAATGCTAGATTCCCAGCTGATGGAAATTTGGGAATTAACGCCTCCTGGAGGCAGTGTACTGTTGGGGGCAGACTTATGGGTGTTATAGCCAGATCCCCCTTATTAGTGTTTCACTCACTCTCCTGTTGCTATGGTCCATCTTACATTGGCCAGGGGGTGATGTCCACCCTCTGCTCATGCCATCGTTTTCACTGCCATCATGGAGCATCTCCATTGAGCCTGTAAGCCAAAATAAACCTCTTTTTTTTTTTTTTTTTTTTTTCCCAGAAGCTGTTCTTGGTTGGGTGATTTCTACCAGCAATGTGAACCTGACTGCAACAGTAAAGTGGTACCAAGAACTAGGGTTGCTGCTAGACACCTGACTGTGTGGTTTTGGCCTTTGGGGCTAATTTTCAAGAGGAATGTGGAAGGATTTGAAACCTTGGCCTCAGAGATGCCTTGCACTGCTGTAAGTACAGCTTGATGGACAACTCTAGTCAGAGTTGACAGACCTGAATGCAGTAAGAACTATGGACTATGAGGTTTGGCTCATGAGGGTGAGAAATAGCTTTGCTTAGACTGGGCTGGAGGCAGTTTGTGTGAAAAGCTTGATGTTATTCTGGTGTCCTGAGAAGTTGTGCAGTGTTGCCTTGCGTAGAAATGAACTGGTGTGAGCAGAGGGCTATAGCACGAAAAAAAAAAAAAAAAATCTTTGGCTGAACTGCTGCCCGTTCACCTGCAATTGAGAAATTACAACCTTTGAGATTGGGCTAGCTGACCTGCACTGGAGCAACAGGTGGAATGTATACTATTTTGAAGGGGCCTGAATGCTCAAGGAGTGTCCTGTTCTTCAAAGTCTGTTTTATTCCCTCCTGCCCCCCCCCACCCGCCCCAGATTAACAAATTGGCACCCTTCCTGGTATTATGGAGTATAAGAAATGCAAGAAAGAGAGGGTCATTGAATTTGCAACATGGTCTTGTGTTTTGGAAATTGCCATGGGCAGTGTGAACCAGGTTTGCTGGATGCCTGCATGGAGACCCCATGGGGCCATGAGGATGAACCGTGGCTTGCAGTAGAGACCCAGTGGAGATGCTGGGACCACAAGATGGCTGCCAAGGAGAGCTGCGGGCCCTGGATGAAGGTTTTCAGGACTATGAGTAAGCTAGTGTGGGGGAGCAGACAGAATTAGAATACCAAAGACTTGCTGGTTAGAATTATTGGACTTGGAGATTTGTCACTAAATAGTTGTTGGACTTGAAGCTACAGAGTTTGAAGTTTTCCCTGATTGTTTTAAGTCTGGTATTGGCTGAATATTTCTTTGCTATATCCAATGCCATCTTTTGCAGCATGAATGTTTATTCTGTGCCATTGTTGGGTTTTGGGGGTATTTTTGGTATTATGGCTCAGTTAAAAGATCTTGGATGGAGAGACTTCTGGTTAAGATGGTGGCATAAGAACCATGCCAAAGCAGCCTAGGGGAGAAAAAGCCAAAAATCAACCCAACAAAATACACTCTTCTACTAAAAAATGAGGAATATAAGAAAATGTCAACTGCAGCAGAGAAATAGGAAGTCAGTGTGGAGGTTCCTAAGACAGCTAAAAATAGATCTACCATATGAACCAGCTATAGCATCCCCAGGCATATATCCTAAGGACTCATCTCATTACCTTAGAGATACTTGCTCAACCATATTTATTGCCCCTCTATTCACAATAGCTGGGAAATGGAATCAGCCTAGATGTTCCTCAACTGATGGACAATGAAGATGTGACACATTTATACAATGCAGTTCTACTCAGCAGTAAAGAAAAAATGAAGTTATGAAATTTGCAGGAAAATGGATGGATCTGGAAAGGATTATACTAAGTGAGGTAACCCAGGCCCAGAAAGCCAATTGTTTCATGTTCTCTCTCATATGTGGATCCTACCTACAAATGACTGGACATCTGTGTGTGTGTAGGAAGAAAACTCAGTAGCATAGGCCAGTAAGCTAGAAAGGAGATCTAAAGGGAATAGAAAGAGGGGAGGGAACCTAATAGGATGGTGTGGTGGTTTGATTCATGTGTCCCGCATAAACTTAAGTGTTCTGAATGCTAGGCTCCTAGCTGATGGATATTTGGGAATTAACACCTCCTGGAAGGTGTGTATTGTTGGAGGCAGACTTATGGATATTACAGCCAGTTTCCCTATGCCAGTGTTTGGCATACTGTCCTGTTGCTCTTGTCCACCTTATGTTGGCCAGGGGGTGATGTCCACCCTCTGCTCATGCCATCATTTCCCCCTGTCATCATGGAGCTTCCCCTTGAGCCTGTAAGCCAAGTTCAGGTGTCCCCCATAAACTTAGGTGTTCTGAAGTTGCTCTTGGTTGGGTGATGCAAACCTGACTGCAGCAGTAAAGTGGTACCGAGGAATGGGATTGCTGCTAGACACCTGACTGTGTGGCTTTAGCCTTTTGGAGCTGATTTTCAAGAGGAATGTGGAAGGATTTGAAACCTTGGCCTCAGAGATACCTTGCAGTGCTGTAAGTACAGCTTGATGGACTATTCTGGTCAGAGTTGAAAGACCTGAATACAGCAAGAACTATGGACTGTGAGGTTTGGCTTATGAGGGTGCGAAAGAGCTTTGTCTGGACTTGGCCAGCAGTTTGTGTAGGAAGCTTGCTATGCCCATGTCTGAGAAGTTGTGCAGGGTTGCTTTACATAGAAATGAACTGGTGTGAGCAGAGGGATATGGCACAGAAAGAAAAATCTTTGGGTGAACTGCTGCCCATTCAGCTGCAATTGAGAGATTATTGCCTTTGATATTGTGCCAGCTGACGTGCACTGGGGCAAAAGAAAGAAGGTAGGCTCTTTTGAAGGGGCCTGAGTGCTCTAGGAGTGTCCTATTCTTCAAAGTCTGCTTTATTCCCCACTGGATTAACAACTTGGCACCCTACCTGGTATTGAGGAGTACAAGAAATGCAGGAAAGAGAGAGCATTGAGTTTGCAACATGGTCTTGTGTTTTGGAAATGGTCATGGGCAGTGTGAAGCAGGTTTGCTGGATGCCTGTATGAAGACCCATTGGAGCCATGAGGATGAACCCTGCATTGCAGTGGAGACCCAATGGAGATGCTGGGAACATGAGATGGCTGCTAAGGAAAGCTGCTGGCCCTAGATGAAGTTTTCCAGGACTTTGAGTAGCCTAGCTGGAGGGGTGGAATTGGAACTCTAGAGACTTGTTGCTGGTTAGAATTAGTGGACTTAGAGATTTGTCACTGGCTAGAGTTGTTGGACTTGGAGCTACAGGGTTTGGTGTTTGCCCTGTTTAAATCATGTATTGCTTGAATATTTCTTTGCTATGCCCAATGCCATCTTTTGCAGTGTGGATGTTTATTCTTTGTCATTGTGGGTTTTGGGGGGATTTTTTTGTATTGTGGCTCAGTTAAAAGACCTTGGATTATGGGATAAATGAACATCATTGGAATTGATTAAAAAAAACTGTGGGCACTTTTAAAGTTGGACTGAATGCATTGCCTTTTACATTATGGATGTTTATCAGTTTATGGGGGTCAAGGGCAGAATGTGGTGGTTTGATTCACATGTCCCCTGTAAACTTAGGTGTTCTGAATGCTATGTTCCTAGATGATGGAGATTTGGGAATTAACACCTCCTGGAGGGAGTGTTTTGTTAGGGGTGGGCTTATGGGTGTTATAGCCAGTTTCCCCATACCAGTGTTTGGCACACTCTCCTGTTGCTATTATCCACCTTATGTTGGCCAGGTGGTGATGCCCACCCTCTGCTCCTGCAATCATTTTTCCATGCCATTGTGGAGCTTAACCCTCTAGCTTGTAAGCCAAAATAAACCTCTTTTCCCCACAAGCTGCTCTTGGTTGGGTGATGCAAACCTGACTGCAACAGATAGTATTGTATATAAGTAAGTAGAAGAACAGATTAATGTAGGTGAAAAGGTCTAAGTGAAGTCAGAGGAATAGATTGAGTAAAGGAAAGGTGGGGGGAGGGCTAATCAAAATCTAAGAGGATATAAATAAGTCATATAGAAACCTACTTTTTTGGACAATTGAACATATAGGAGCCGTAGATTGTTACTAGAAAATTTTCAGTGGTAGGGATGGGATACCTTCCAGTGAGTTTTTGGCCAGGAAGGTCCCTGATGCCTCCAAAACATTACAGGCCATTTCTGAGGCCCTTGGTTTCCTAACAGGAATAAATGGTAAGACCCTATAGCTGAAGACTTGAACCCTATTGTTGAAGTACTTGGGCTGCAAGACCACTAAGAAACCCTGTTGGAGCTAAGCTGAAAACCTCCTCCTTGTAGACTAGCTGGCAGAAAGCTGGCAAAAGCTATGCTGCATGCAGTTCAATGGGAGAGAGAGAAGTTACCAGTGAAGTTACCCAACAGTGGACATTGCAAGCCTTATATTTGACCAGCCAGGGCAAATGAGCCAGCAGGTGCAGTAGTGGCACGTCTGTCATGGTGGAAATCAACTGCCCTCTAATTTGACTGGAGGACTGCTCCATGGGATATCCTTAATACTGAAAACCTACAACAGGGGTAGTCTTGAGCCCTAGGGGTATAACTTCTGATGGTATCTGGCTAAATGTATATACTATGCTCACCAAATTGCCCAGTAAGCACTTCTGTTAATGTTCATACACATATATTAATGTTACTCTCACTTTTGGTTAGAGAACTTTCTCTTTTCAAGTGGAAATGACTTTGGGATAACTCAGAATACACCATGGTGCTGAGAAGAAGTGACAGAGGAGTGCTTAGCACTGAAACATCTCAGTTACACCTTCCATGGCTCAGGGTTCATTGTAGAAGAGGTGGCGGAAAGAATGTAAAAGCCAAAGGAAGTGTAGGACTCCTTACAACATGCCCCTCCAGACACCAAATGGCCTGGATACCCATGACCTCAGAATGCCTGACACCACCTACACAAGACCATCATAATAGGAAGAAAAGATCATGACATCAAAATAAAAGAGACACTGATTGAGGGGGTGAGGGGATATTATGGAGAGTGAAGTTTCAGAGGGGAAAGTGGGAGGAGGAATTACCATGAGATATTGTTTACAGTTGTGGATATTGTCAATAAAAAATTTTTAAAAAGACATAAGGTTAGGGACCATGCCCAACCCAAACAGATTCTATCTACTGCATTCATTTAAAGTTCTTTAGCACCCAGTGCAATTCTATGCACTTTTGTTTCTGTTTTTGTTTGCTAGTCTTAATGTGAATTGCATTGATAGTATTAGAGGGCCATATGTTCCAGTTGGACCTAAATTTCCTGAGATACCAGAGGAGTGTTAAAAGGAGCAAGGTTAATCACCTATTGATATATTAGCAAACTTTAAACAGAAAAAAACCAGATTTTCCTTCCAAAGGCTTATTTTATTTAAACAATATGATCAAGATTATATAGGAATTATTTTATGTATTTCATAATTTGCAAAGGCCTAAAGGATCTCTCTCTCTCCCTCAAAAGACAACCCTCTACCTATTCTGTAGGCATCAATTATTCATTACAGAAAAAGGGGGTTACCCAGGTATGGTTTTGCATGCTTTTATTCCAAGCACTTAGGAGGCAAAGGTAAGAGAATTGCCATAAGTTTGATGCCACCCTGAAACTACATTGTGAATTCCAGGTTAGCCTAGGCTAGAGTGAGACTCTACTGCAAAGAGCCCTCCCCCCGCCCCCCAGAATGGGGGAGTTAACATTCACTATTATCTAGGTCACTCATCCTGGCTAAATTTATCTACTTACAAGCACTAAAAATATGTAGAGATTTTTGGTTTTCTTCCATTTGGTTTTGGTTTTTCGAGATAGGGTCTCACTGAAGCCCAGGCTGACCTAGAATTCACTATGTAGTCTCAGAGTGCCCTCAAACTCACAATGATCCTTCTGCCTCTGCCTCCCAGAGTGCTGGGATTAAAGGAGTGTGCCACTATGCATGACCAGATTTTTTGGTTTTCTGTGTGACATTTCCACTATGTAGCTCTGGCAGGCCTTGAACCCTAGATTGCCCTGCCTCAGCATTCCATGTGCTGGGATTTACTTATTTATGTATTTATTTACCTGACAGGACTTTAAAAATACAAAGCTTTGGTTTGGCATGGTGGCACATTCCTCTAATCCCAGCACTTGGAAAGCAGAGGCAGTAGGAGTATTGTTGTGAGTTGGAGGCCAGCCTGAGATTGCATAGTGAATTCCAGGTCTTGCCTGGCAGTGGTGGCTCAAGTCATTAATCCCAGCGTTTGGGAGGCAGAGGTAGGAGGATCACTGTTAATTCAAGGCCACCCTGAGACTACAGATTGAATTCCAGGTCAGCCTGGGCTTGTGTGAGACCTTTCCTTGGGTGGGGGGGGGGAGGCAAAGAACATGTAAAGTTGGCACTTCATATGAAGGTAATTGAAGCAAGTATAGTCCTCATTTACTTGCAACCAATCTCAGTCAGGTAAACTGGATTTCTGTGGAGAAACAAGAAAATCTTACTGTTTATAGCTGATGGACTTCATGGGTTGGTAAGCAGATACTTAAGGTGTGGTGTGAGGTAGAGAAAAGTTTTTCACCAGAAGGAACCTGCTCTCAGTGCAAACACATTATTAGCCTGTAAGGACAGCATATGAGACCATATCATTTCTAATCAAAGTTGAATGCCAAGAAAGATTATATGGGATCAAATGTATTTCTGTTTAACATCTATTCCAGCAGAAAATATTAGAAATATAGTTGACTAGTAATCTAGTGATATTTTCCCAAAATTAAAGAATAAGAAATAAACCAAAAAAGGGTAGGACTGCTTACAATACACCCTTCCAGACACAGAATGGCCTGGATATCCATGACCTCACAGTACCTGGCACTGCCCACACAAGACCCTCATAATAGGAGGAAAAGATGATGGATCAAAATAAAAGCGAGACTAACTGGGAGGGGAGAGGGGATATGAAGACTGGATTTGTAAAGGGTAAGTGGGAGAGGGGAGGGAATTATGGTTTATTGTCTATAGTATGGAAGTTGTCAATAAAAATAAAATAAAAAAGAAGCATTTAGGGACGACTGGAGGAATTTGTCTATGATCTAATGTGGCATTAATTAATGCACATTTACTTTGTTGTGATAATGGTATTGTGACTGCAATTATGTAGAAATATATTTCTTTATTTTATTTTTGTTTGTTCCAGGCAGGGTCTCACTCTGGTCCATGCTGACCTGGAATTCACTATGTAGTCTTAGGGTGGCCTCGAACTTACAGTGAGCCTCCTACCTGTGCCTCCCAAGTGCTTGGATTAAAGGCATGCGCCACCATGCCCAGCATCTTTTTATTTTTTCAATTTTTTTATTAACAACTTTAATGATTGTAAACAATATCCCATGGTAATGCCCTCCTTCCCCCACTTTCCCCTTTGAAACTCCATTCTCCATCATATCCCCTCCCTCTCTCAATCAGTCTCTCTTTTATTTTGATATCATCTTTTCCTCCTATTATGATGGTCTTGTGTAGGAAGTGTCAGGCACTGTGAGGTCATGGATATCCAAGCCATTTTGTGTCTGGGGGCGGGGAGCACGTTGTAAGGAGTCCTACCTTTCCTTTGGCTCCTACATTCTTTCTGCCACTTCTTTTGCAATAGACCGAGCCTTGGAAGGTGTGATAGGGATATTGCAGTGCTGAGCACTCCTGTCACTTCTTTTCATCACTATGATGCCTTCTGAGTCATCCCAAGGTCACTGCCAACTGAAAAGAGAAGGTTCTCTACTGAAAGTGAGAGTAGCATTAATATATGGGTATGAACGTTAAGAGAAGTGCTTAATGGGCAGGTTGATAAGCATAGTATATACATTTGGCCAGACAGCAGCAGACGTTATACCTCTAAGGCTCATGACTACCCGGGTTGTAGGTTTTCAGTATCAGGAATGTATGCCCTCCCAGTCAAATTAGAGGGCAGTTGGTTTCCACCGTGACAGACATGCCACTATTGCACTCGTTGGCCCATTTTGCCTGGCTGGCCAAATATAAGGCTTGTGATGGCCACTGTTGAGTATCTTCTTCACTGGTGATTTTTCTCTCTCCCATTGAATTGCATGCAGAAAGCTTCTTCCAGCTTTCTGTCAGCCGGTCTACATGGAGGAGGTTATCAGCTCAGTTCCAGCAGGATTTCTCAGTGGCCTTGCAGCCAGCATGTTTTTAAAAAAAGTTTTGTGTTTTGTTTTGTTTGTTTTTGATTTTTAGAGGTAGGTCTCAGTCTAGCCCAGGCTGACCTGGAATTCAGTATATAGTCTCAGGGTGGCCTGGAACTCACCGCCATACTCCTACCTCTGCCTCTCAAGTACTGGGATTAAAGGTGTGCGCCTCCACACCCGGTGTAAAATAGTTCTTTTTTGTTTAAGGCCAATCTGGGACTACAACATGTCAGATCAGTCAGGGCTAGAGTGAGACCCTACCTTGACAAACCAAACAACAACAAAAATTAAAGCAGAAGTTGGCAAAACGTTAAATATTTGTTTTATTGAAGAGCACTTCACGCTTTTCATTTTGTGGGTGGGAGTTATGGCAGCCAGTGCATTCTCCAGGAAGCTCTGGCAAAGGTTTTCCCAGAGTTATCTACAGCTAATACGGTCCAAGCCGAGGACCGACAGCAGAGACCGCGGTGTCTCCACGCGCCGGAGGGAAACTTCCAGGTGAAGGTAACCCTGCGTGCCTAGTTGCCCCGCGAGTAGGCGACACCCCTTCGCCGCCCCGAGCGCGCCCGCCAGAGTGACCCGCCGGCCCCTGGGTCACTGAAGGCGCCCTCGCAAGCCGCCGGGCCTCTGAGGCGCGCCGGGTCCTCGCCCCTTCGCGCGCGCGCATGCCGCCTTCCCTCCACAGGCCGCGGAGGCGGGGCGGGGCCACAGTCCTCACCCGGAGAGCAGCCACGTCCGTCTCCCGGGAGCCCCGCCCCCTACAGCCCCTCGAGCCGCCCCGTCCACGCCCCGCCTCCGCCCCTGGGGGCCGTTACTGGCGCGGGCGGCTCGCGCCTCCTCAGCTCGCCTGTGGAGATCCTGTCGGTCGGCTAGCCTCGGCGCGCCGTGTGGTCGCCGCGCCCGCCGGGGGTTCGCGGATCCGGAGCGCGTCGGGCGCGCGTGGCGGGCGAGCTCCGGCCGTGCGCTGCGGGACGAGCGGAGCGGCGGGCGGTTAGCGCTGCGAGTCAGCGAGCGAGCGACGACGGGCGGCACGCCGGGCACGGCACGGCCTCGGCGGGGCGGATTCTGGATCCCGGGAGCGAGCCCGTCACGGGAGTCCCCTGGCGTCGTCGAGACGGGCGGTCGGGCGCCTCGGACCCGGACGCTCCCCGGCTGGGGAAGCTGGGGTAAGGGCGCGATGTCGGCGCGCGCCCCGGTGCCCGCCGCTCTCCCTCGGGAGGAGCCGCCCGCTCGGGTTGCCGGCGAGAGGGAGTCTCCTCCGGACGCGGAGCAGCAGGCGGCCCGGGAGGAGCGGGCCGTGGCCGCCGGCAGCGCCGGGGCGCGGGGAGAGCCTTCGCCTGCGCTCGTGCCGGGACGCAGCGTGCCCCGAGCGGCCGTGCCGGTGAGGCCCCTGGCACTGCAGCTGGCGCACGAGGCGCGTGGGCCCGGGGGTCCCTTTGGCGGGGAGCCGCCACCGCCGCCGGGGGAGCCGCCGGCCCGGGACGCCCAGGACGAGCGCGCAGCAGCCTGCGCCGAGGAGAAGGTGCAGCCGCCACCGCCGCCCAGAAAAAACCCCTGGACCAAGAAGCCTCTGCAGCGCCTGTCCCCTGTGGGGACCGGGCCGCCGTCGCCGGAGACCCTGGACGCAGGTCTGTCTGTGGTGGGCACCGGGCACGGGGCACCGGGCGGGGGAGGGGCGGGCCTGCTCTGCCCGTCCCCGGGAGGTGTTGTGTTCCAAGGTGTCATTCACTGCGCCGATTTACATACATGGACATCTGGGAAGGGAGCGACAGGAAGAGGTGGAACCTCAGGTTCTCCTTGACTGATGGGGGCACCGAGTGGGTGGCTTGGTAGCGCTGTTCTCAGCCGGCGGCCGGGGGAGCGTGTGCGTGTGTTCCCACGTGTTGGTGATTTGGGAAGTCCACTGGCTTGGGACGGAGATTGCTTTGCATCCTATGGGAAAGTTTCTGTGGGCTTTAAATGCTATCGAAGCAAGTCGGAATACGCGGATTTATGCGCAAGTCGAAGCGCGAGTGTGATTTTTGGGACATAATCAACAAAATGCTTTATGTTGGAAAATAAGTGAGGTGGGATCATTGATTTAAAGGAGTAGATCGCTTGTTGGGTACATAAAATAGTAATTTCCTCGTTAGAGAGGGGTTTATGTCTTTGTATTTGAGTGCTGGCCAACGAAATACGACCCGTGGTTTAAATGAGGCTGGATGGTTGTGGCCAGAACCTGTAGTCTCAGCATTCATTCAGGAAGGGAGGCAAGAGGAGTGCTTGAGGTTAGCCTAGGCTACATAGCTAGATTATCAAAAAGAAAATAAAAATGTTAAAGCCAGGCGTGGTGGTGCACGCCTTTAATCCCAGCACTAAGGAGGCAGAGGTAGGAGGATTATCGTGAGTCCACTGCCACCCTGAGACTACAGAGTGAGTTCCGGGTTAGCCCGGACTAGAACGAGACCCTACCTCAAAACAAAAACAAACAAAAAAGGGAATGCTAAATAAAACGCCCTTTTTGGGCGCAGGGGCGGGCGGCCGTTCGAGGTAGGATCTAGCTGTAGCCCAGGCTGATTTGGAATTAACTATGTAATCTCGGCTGAGAACTGAGAGATCCTACTACCGGGGCCTCATGAGTGCTGGGATTAGAGGCCTGTGTCACGACTCCTACCTTTCCTTAATAATTTTTTTTTTTTTGGCTTTCTGAGGAATTCACTATGTAGTCTCAAGGGTGGTCTTGAACTCAAGGCAGTCCTCCTATCTCTGCGTTTCAAGAGCTGGGATTAAAGGCTTGCGCCTACCATGCCGGCTCCTTATTCTTACTAAAATTTGGCACTTGAGGGAAAAAAAAAAGCTTAAAATTTTTCTGTACATTTAATATTGGCATGTTCCCTTCCTTGGGGCAAAGGTCCTTTATGAAGTCCGCCTAAAATTAGCAAAGTAAAAAGGCTGTCACACTCTGGTACTATATTTACATACATCTATGTGTAATAGTGTACTACCAAGCTGTGAACTTTACCATACAGTTTTCAGATGTTGAAACTTGACAGTCTTTCATGTCAAAACCCAGGAATAATATTTGGAGGGGGTCCTGGGGATAATTTTTTAAAATTTTTATTTGAGAGCGACAGACAGAGAAAGACACAGATAGAGAATGGACGCGCCAGGGCCTCTAGCCACTACAAACGAACTACAGATGCGTGCGCCATTTTGTGCATCTACTTTGCGTGGTTCTTGGGGAATCAGGCCTTGAAATGGGGTCCTTAGGCTTCACAGGCAAGCGCTTACCCGCTAAGCAATCTCTCCCGCCTTGTGTTTTTTTTTTTTTTTTTTTTTTGAGGTATGGTTTCATTCTAGTCCAGGCTGACCTGGAATTCATGAAGTAGTCTCAGGATGGCCTTGAACTCACTGTAATCCTCCATCTTCTGCTTCCAAGTGCTAGGATTAAAGAGGTGTGCCACAACACCTGGCCCTGAGGATAATTTTAACTGCAAATCACTTGGAAGATTATTTAACAGTTGAACCTACTTAGAATACAGTAGTGCTTAGCTGGAAGTGGTGTCCTACACCCTAACACCCTAGAAGATGAGGCATGAGGATTGTTTAGTTTTGAGGCTAGTCTAGGCTGTTGCATTAGTAGTCTCAACACAAAGCCAAAAACCAAACACTCAAACAGGGTGTGGTGGTGCAAACCTTTAATCCCAGCAATCTGGAGGCTGAGGTAGGATTATCCATTGGAGTTGGAGGACAGCATGGAGCTAGAGGGTGAGTTACAGATACTGGCTAGAGAGACCCTACCTTGGAAAAAAAATCAAGTAGTTTTTTTTTTCATGAATATAAATTATTTTCGTGATAATCTTGTCAAGTTATCTTCCCTTGATCTCGTAGCTTTTCAAATTTCTGTTGACAATTTTCATACATGCATATAATGTATTTTATGTCTTTTCGTTTGTTTTTTGAGGTAGAGTCTCAATCTAGGAATTCACTGTAGTGACCTGGAATTCACTATGTAGTCTCAGGATGGCCTCGAACTCTAAGCGATCCTCCTATTTCTGCCTCCTGAGTGCTGGGTCTTGTGCCACCACACCTGGCAAGAATTACTTTTGCTGATAATCTGTTTCTTTTGCTTCTTGGGAAAACAATACCTTTCTTAAGAGACTTAGCAGTATTGTCTTTTCCCAAGTTTGACTTTGCACTGCTACTCCCCCCCCCCCATGTTTGTTACCTTATTCAAAATGCAACTTCAGTGAGAGAGGGTAGTTAAGAATGCACTGCTGAGGGAAGTGGTTTTAGTGCACTTATTAGTAGCTGTTGACCTGTGGCAAAGTTTCTTGAGACTTGAGAGTAGATATAATGGATGGATATTCATCACTTCTTTGGTTGATTTTATTTTTTTGGAGGTAGGGCTTCACTCTAGCCTAGGCTAAAACTGTACTCTGTAGTCCCAGGTGTGAACTCACATAGATCTTCCTACCTGTGCCTCTTGAATGCTGGGATTAAATATATGCACCTGGCCTTTGATTTTTTTTTCTTCCTTTCTGTTTATTTTATTTTATTTTTTTATTTAATTTATTAGTTTTCTTTTCAGCAAATACAGGCAGTTTGGTACCATTGTTTAGGCTCATCTATGATCTATCCCCTCCTATTGGACCCTCCTTGTTGATGTAAAAAATGGGTCGTGCATTGTGGAGTTAGCCCACAGTTATTGGTATGATAAATGTCTCTGCAAATCATGACCCAACATGTGACTCTGACATTCTTTCCGCCCCCTCTTCCGCAAAATTTCCCTGAGCCATATTGGGTTCATTTTTGTTTTTTGAAGCACTTCTCACTATAGTCCAGAGTGACCTTGAACTCAAGAAAAACCTACCTTATCTTCAGAGTGGCAGGATTAAAGATGTGTGCTACCATGCCTGGCTGTGTTTTTGTTATCTTCATCAATGATCCAGTTCAGTTATAAACTCAAATTCCTCCACCTCAGCCTAGCCAGTAGCCAGGATATTAGTTATGAGCCACTGATCCCAAAGTAGTGGTGCACTCCTTTAATCCCAGCACTTGGGGAGGGCAGAGGTAGGAGTATTGCTATGAGTTCGAGGCCACCCTGAAGCTACATAGTGAATTCCATGTCTCCCAGGACTAGAGTGAAACCCTACCTCAGAAAAAAAGTCTGCTATAATTTCACAAAGTACTGATATTACCCTATTACCCCCATTTTTTTTTTTTTTTATTTTTGACCCAACACCTGCCTACTTTTCTTCCAATTTGTGTTTTATAGCAACCTCATGTGAGGTTACTATTAATACCCTCATGAAATAACATTGTGAATAACTTACATAATTTTCATACATATAAAGCTCATTCAGTGGATTATTTGCCTCACATGAAGTTCTAACAGTAATGTTGTCCCCTTCAAAGAAAATCAATTTGATAACTCAAAGTAAACTGGATTTTACTCTGTAGTTCCAGGCCGGCCTCAAACTAACTACAATCTTATATCTGACAAAGTGTACCACCACACCAGATTGTTGGCTAGCTAATCTTTCATTATCTAAATTCACTTTAAAAATTGCTGTATAAGCCAGGTGTGGTGGTGCACGCCTTTAATCCCAGCACTCAGGAGGCAGAGGTAGGAGGATTGCCATGCGTTCGAGGCCACCCTGAGACTCCATAGTGAATTCCAGGTCAGCCTGGGCTAGAGGGAGACCCTACCTCAAAAAACCAAAAAAAAAAAATTGCTGTATAGTCCATAAATGTAGATCACAGCTTACCTCAATTGTTTTATCTAGATAAAGCTGAACATTTTATAGGTGCCTCTTGCTGTGTGCCTTTTCTAGAGTAGATGGCTACAAATTGATAATACCATTTTAAGAATAGGGGAGAATTAAGCCTGTTGTTGTTTTCTCGAGGTAGGGTCTCCCTCTAGCCCAGGCTGGCCTTTAATTCACTATGGAGTCTTAGGGTGGCTTCATTCATAGCGAATAGGAGTTTAAACGTACCTAGTGAATTCATCCATGTTCACTATAGTAAAATAACACCACCATGAGATTAAAGGTGTGCACCACCAGCCTGGCTCAAGTCTTTTTTTTTTTTTTTTTTTGGTTTTTCAAGATAGGGTCTCACTCTGGTCCAGGTTGACCTGGAATTCATTATATTGTCTCAGGGTGGCCTCAAATTCTCAGGGATCCTCCTACCTCCTACCTCTGCCTCCCGAGTGCTGGGATTAAAGGCGTGCACCTCCACGCCCTGCTAAGTCTTTGGTTTTTAAAGTTTGGGTAGATTTTGTTTTTTTTCTTTTGGCAATGAACACAGGCTGGCCTTATTAATTTGAGTCTCCTACCTTAGCCTTACCACCAGTATTAGGACTATAAGAATGGACTACCACACTTGGCTTTTAGTCTGTTTTTATTTTATTTTATTTTTTAATTTTTGGAGGTAAGCTCTAGCTGTAGTCTAGGCTGACCTAGAACTCATTAGTCTTAAAGTGGCCTAAAACTCAATCCACCTCAGTCTCCCAAGTGCTGGGATTAAGAGGTGTGAGCTATCAAATTTTTGTTTAGATTATTCAGTGTTTTTGCTTAGATTATTCAAGCTCTTTTGAAGTAGCTGTCCTAGGCCAGATGTGGTAGCTCATAACTGTAATCCCAGGGCTTTAGAAGTAAAGGCCAGAGAAACAGAAATTTTTAAAAATTTTTATTTATTTTTTATTGACAACCTCCATAATTATAAACAATACCCCATGGTAATTCCCTCCTTCCCCCTACTTTCCACTTTAAACGCCACTTTATCATCTTTCCCCCACCCCCCGCCCAATCAGTCTTGATCTTTTCTAACTTTTATGATGGTCTTGTGTAGGTAGTGTCAGGCACTGCAAGGTCATGGATATTCACGCCATTTGGTGTCTGGAGGGGCATGTCGTAAAGGAGTCCTACCCTTCCTTTGGTTCCTACAGTCTTACTGCCACCTCTTCCACAATGGATCCTGAGCCTTGGATGGTGTGGTATATATTGCGTTGCTGTACATTTCTCTGTCACTTCTCAACACCATGGTGCCTTCTGAGTTGGTTTCCCCCATGAGACATGACACTATTCACTTGTTGGCTTATTTGGCTTGGCTGGCCAAACTTAAGGCTTTTAGTATCTACTGTTGTATTTTTCAAGGCAGGGTCTTGCTGGCCTGGTCTCTGGCTGACCTGAATTTCACTGTGTAGTCTCAGGGTAGCCTCGAACTCATGGCTATCCTCCGACCTCTACCTCCCGAGTGCTGGGATTAAAACTGTGTGCAACTAAGCCCGGTGAACAGGAGTTTGAAGGTACAGCTACTTAGTGAATTCTACATCTGTGTGCACTGCAGTAGACCTTGTCACTAAAACAAAATACCACCACCAAAAAACCAGTTTTTCTGCCAGGCGTGGTGGTGTACACCTTTAATCCCAGCACTAGGCAGGCAGAAGTAGGATTGCCATGAGTTTAAGGCCACCCTGAGACTAGTGAATTCCAGGTCAGCCTGACCTAGAGTGAGACCACTACCTTGGGAAAAAAAAAAAAAAAGAGAAAAAGAAAAAGAAAAATGGGTTAGTTAGTGGTTAAGGCTCTTGCCTGCAAAGCCAAAGGACCTAGGTTTGATTCCCCAGTGCCCACATAAGCCAGATAGATGCCCAAGGTGGCACATGCATCTGGAGTTTCTGTGCAGAGGTTGGAGGCCCTGACACACCCATTCTTTCTCTCTGAAATAAGACTATATATATATATTTTTCTAGGTAGGGTCTCATGCTAGCCCACACTGAATTGGAATTAACTAAGTAGTCTCAAGGTGGTCTTGAACTCACTGTAGCCTCTGGCGTGCTGGCATTAAAGGCATGGGCAACCACACCTGGTGCCCCTTTCCTCTTAAGTAAATAAAAAAAACATTTATTTGTTTATATTTGACAGTGAAAGAGGTTGGGGAGAGAGAACAATATTTTTTGAAATATTTAATATTTAATATTAATAAAATTTTTTGAAAGTAGGGGCTGATGAGATGGTTTAGAAGTTAAAGGCCTTGCGTGCAAAGCCTGATGGCCCAGTGTTTGAATCCCCAACATCCATGTAAAGCCAGACATAAAGTGGGGGTTGCAAAATAGAATTTATTTGCAGTGGCATGAGGCCCTGGTGTGCCTATACCCACTCCATTCCTCTATCTCTCTCAAATAGATAAGTAGCTGAGTGAGGTGGCACACGCCTTTAACCCCAGCACTCGGGGAGGCAGAGGTAGGAGGATTGCCATGAGTTCAAGGTCACCCTGAGACTACATAATGAATTTCAGGTCAGCCTGGGCTAGAGCAAGACCCTACCTCGGAAAAAAAAAAAGCAAAATTTGTGTCCTTTACTCTAATCATGTTGCAAGAACCTCATACTCATGTTCAAACAGTTGAAACCTAGAACTAAGTTATTACTGTTTCCAGTACATATAAATATGGCTCTGTTTATGAGAGAATCACACATAGTGTAGCACACTATGTAGCACAGGCCTTGAACTCATGGTGACCCTCCTGCCTCTGCCACCCAAATGCTGGGATTCAAGATGTGCCCCACCACACCTGGCTTCATTAAGCTATTTCTCCAGCCCCTGTTACAGAACTTTATGACAACAAATAGTTTGGGTATGACTGCATTTTGTAACTAGTTAGTATTTTGGAGCACATTTTTCACATTGTTGTGGAAGTCCCTAAAGGCTTGTAACTTTTATAAAATATAAATGATACTTGCAGGGTATATTTCAGTCAGTTTTAGATGATGTAGTGATTGATTTCTCATTGCTGAGGCAAAACACCCATCATCAGAAGCAGCATGTTGAAGGAAAGGTGTTTTTTTTTTTCCTGGTTTACAGTTTCAAGGGAAGTTTCATCATTGCTGGAAAGATGGCGAGGAGCAAATAGCCAAGGTCAAATCTTGTCATTTCAGCAGGGAGGAAGCAATAAGAGTGAGGTCTGTACACCCAGTGGGATTGATCAACAAACCTCAAGGTCTGTCCTCAGCAGCCTACTTCCTCCAGCAGGGTCTACCTCCTGAAATTTTCAGCAGCTGTGGATTAAGTACAAGGCTTAATAACAAACACATGAGGCTATGGGGGATAGCATAAATTCATGCACCACATTGTGCATTGGCCCCCATAGACTCGTGGTCATCTCATTATACATTTAGTCTAGTTTTTAAAGTTTTCATAGTCTTTACCAATCCCAGCACTGTTCAAAAGTCAATCTCATCTGGCATTCAAGAGCCCTGAAAAAGTGAGAACAGGGGCTGGAGTGATGGCTTAGCAGTTACCAAAGGACACCAGTTCGGTTCCCCAGGACCCAAGTTAGGCATAGGCAAAAGGTGGTGCATGCGTTTTGTTTGCTGTGGCTGGAGGCCCTGGTGTGCTCATTCTGTCTTTCTTAAAAAATACATTTTTAAAAGTCAGAGTCGGGTGTGGTGGCACATGCCTATAATCCCAACACTGGGGAGGCAGAGGTAGAAGGATCATTGTGAGTTCAAGGCCACCCTGAGACTACATAGTGAATTCCAGGTCAGCGTGGGCTAAAGTGAGACCCTACCTCAAAAAACAAAAAGAAAAAAGGGGCAAACATTAAATCCTGAAATTCAAATCTATGTCAGGTACCCAGGGTTCATAATGAAATCCTCTGGGCGCCAAAAGGCTTGGGCAACTCTACCCCTCCAGCAGTGATGCTTGCTTTCAGGGCAAAATTAACTCTGAGCCAGCAGCTTTCCTTGGCAGCTGTCCACACTTGGCAGCATCCTGGGGTCTCCTGCAATTTGTGGTTCATTTTCACAGCTCCATGCCATAAACCCCACATGACTTCATATCCACATATCATGTATCTCCTGCTTATCTCCAGAATCAGCAGCACTTCATGACCCTCTTATTTCTTAACATCTCAAAGCAATTATAGTGGCCAAAATCTCTGGGATCCATTGCCACATTTCCTCATGTGCCAAACTATATTTTTCACATCTTTTCTGGTCTGTACTTTCCTCCACAAAACAGAACTTTCCATTGATGTAAAATTCAACCTGTTCAACTTCTCAGGCAGAGTACAGCCAACCTCCTCGCCAGAATATCATACAAAGGACCTTTAGCCAGTTCCCAATAATATCCTTTCCTTTTGATAACAGTGGAAACAAAACAAATAAACAAGCAAGACTGGACTATAAAAACCCAAGACCTATACACAACAACATACCGACATCAAGGCTTGCCTTCCAAAAATTCCACTAGTTGGGGACTAAGTAGGAGGTTAATCATAAATATATATATTTTATTTTTATCAGAAATTCGTTTTTTTTTTCCTTCTCCGAGACAATGTGTCGCAAGCGCGCAATGTCATGCATGCCCACAGGAGGGTGCACGCGTCTGTAGGTTTTTTTGCCATCCACCAGCCCTTGGTCTTTTTTTTTTTTTTTTTAAAGCAAATTGTCTTTGTTTTTCTGAACTGTATCTTCCTTAATGAATTATCTTTTGTTTGTTTTTCGAGGTAGGGTCTTACTCTAGCTCAGGCTGACCTGGAATTCACTACGTCTGAGGGTGGCTCAGCTCATGGTGATCCCCCTACTTCTGGGATTAAAGGCGTGCACCACTACTGCCAGCACACCTGGCCTGTGTGTGTGTGTGTGTGTGTGTGTGTGTGTGTGTGTGTGTGTTTTGTTTTGTTTTTCAAGGTAGGGTCTTGCTGTAGCACAGGCAGACCTGGAATCAGTATCAGGTTGTCCTAGAAGTCTAGCCACCCTCCTACCTATGCCTCCTAGGTGCTGGGATTAAAGGCATGTACCACCATGCCCAGCAAAGGGTGTGTGTTGGGGGAGAGAATGGACCCATGCCACTGGAAACAAGCCCAGAGGCCTGTACCACTGTATCTAGCTTTACATGGGTACTAGGGCACAGAACTGATCGTTATGCTTCATGGGCAGGTGCCTTACCTGCTGAGCCATCTCTTCAACCCTGGCCACTATGTAGCCTCAGGGTGGACTCAAACTCACAGTGATCCTCTTCTTTCTCCTGAGTTCTGGGATTTAAAGTATACATCACCATAATCAATCAACGTGCTTCTAGATTTTTTTTTGTTTGTTTGTTTTGTTTTCTAGGTGTAGGTTCTCACTCTAGTTCAAGCTGACCTGGAATTCACTATGTTGTCTCAGTGACCTTGAACTCACGGTGAACTCCTTGAACTCTGCCTCCCCAGTGCTGGGATTAAAAGCATGCACCACCACGTAGATTTTTTAAAATATTATTTATTTGAAAGAGGGAGGGAAGGAGGGAGGGAGAACATGGACATGCTAGAGTCTCTAGCCACTGCAAACACTGCATGTACCATCTTTTGCATCTGGCTTTACATGGGTACTAGGAATCAAACCTGGGTCCTTTGACTTTGTAGGCCAGAGCCTAAACTGCTGAGGCATCTCTCCAGCCCATTTCTAGGGTTTTCTTTTTCTTTCTTTTTTTTTTTAAGTTTTTTCGAGGTAGGGTTTCATTCTAGACAACGATGACCTGGAATTTGCTGTGTATTCTCAGGGTGGCCTTGAACTCATGGTTATCGTCCTACCTCTGCCTCCTGAATGCTTGGATTAAAGGTGTGCCCCACCATGCCTGGCAAGTTTTTTTTTATTATGACAACTTCTATAATCAGACAATAAAGCACGATGATTCTCTCCCCACTCACTTTCCCCTTCACAACTCCACTCTCCGTCATGTCCCCTACCCATCAATCAGTCTCTTTTATTTTGATGTTATCTTTTCCTCCTATTATGAGGGTCTTGTGTAGGTAGTGTCAGACACTGAGGTCATGGATGTCCAGGCCATTTTGTGTCTGAAAGAGTAAGGAGTCATACCCTTCCTTTGGGTTTTACATGCTTTTCAGCCACCTCTTTTGCATTGGACCCTAAGCCTTGGAATGTGTGATAGAGATGCCATCCCAGAGGTTACTGCCATCTAAAAAGAGAAGCTGTGTAGTGAGCTCCAGTCATAGCCTTCTTGAGTTGCCACCTTCAATGGGTAGGCTTTTTTTTTTTTTTTTTAAATATTAGAGACAGAGGTGGTGGTGTGTGGATTTAATCCCAGGACTCAGGAGGCAGAGGTAGGATGATCCCTGCGAGTTCAGGGCCAGCCTGGGCTAGAGTTAAAAGCTACTACAACCCCCCACAAAGAAAACAAACAAACAAAAAATCACTGTGATCTGAGGATGCAGCACAGTGGTAAAACACTTGCCTAACATGCACAAAGTCCAGTGACATTTGACCTCCATTAAACCAAGCAAACAGAAAATACCATCAATGGTTCACCCTACTGTTCCTTATCTTGAAAGCACAGTGGTTGGCTATAAAAGCTAAATATAATCTCTTCAAATGAATACTTTTAAACTGGTCTTCCTTCCTCCCTTCACCTTCTTTTTTTTTTTTTTTCCCCCCCAGTTTCCATGATAGGGTCTCACTCTTAGTAGCTCAGGCTGACCTGGAATTCACTATGTAGTCTCAGGGTATCCTCAAACTCACCGCGATCTTCCTACCTCTGCCTTCCAAATCTGGATATGATCTCATAGGGGTGCCAAACTTGTTTGTTTCCTAGAACAAGTAGTTTGAAGCCTTGTGACCTATTTTCTGAATGTACTTTGGTGAATCTATTACATATATAGAATAATGAGTTGAATTTTATTTAAAGATGTTATATCTGGGCTGGAGAGATGACTTAGTGGTTAAGCAGTTTTGCCTGTGAAGCCTAAGGACCCCTGTTTGAGGCTCGTTTACCCAGGGCCCATGTTAGCCTGATGCACAGGGGCCACACATGTCTGGAGTTTGTTTGAAGTGGCTGGAAGCCCTGGCGCGCCCATTCTCTCTCTCTCCCTGTATCTGTCTTTCTCTCTATGTCTGTTGCTCACAAATAAATAAAAAATGAACAAAACATTAAAAAGATGTTTAAAAAGATTTTCTCATGAGGTATTGTGTTAATGAAAGAAAGAAATTAGCCTGCCAGTGTAGGGTAAATAAGCTAACTTGTGACTATTAATATTCCCATTTCGTCGTTGCCATAGTCTTTTTTTTTTTTTTTTTGAGGTAGGGTTTCACTCTAGTCTAGGCTGATCTGGAATTTACTGTGTAGTTTCAGGGTGGCCTCAACTCATGGTGATACTCCAACCTCTGCCTTCCAAATACTGGGATATAAGGTGTGTGCCACCACGCCTGGCTAATATTACCTATTTCTTGATTTGGATGATAGCCAATCTGAATATGTGAATTAAGTGTGTATTAAATATAGTTGATGTTTTGCTGGGAATTTAAGTTTCAGGAACTTGGATTTTGTCGGGACTAATAACTGTACTCACTTATTGAAATTGGAATACTTTTGCTAAATATAATTAATGAAATCATTGAAAAAATTCTGTGTATTTTCTTTAGAGTTCAGTTCTCCCAAAATTATAAAAGTGGGAAAACTCAAGACAAAGAAATCCAGCAAGGTATGTCTTTATAGGATACAACTCTTAAATATGCTGATAGTATTTTATTTTCTTCTAATCATATCATCAATGTTAGTTAAGTTAGTATTCTAGAGAATTGTGGCCAGTATCCAAATTCCCAAATGCTTCAGATGTTATCATTTGCATATCAGTATTATTGAATTTGCATTGAATTTTGATTATAATACCACTACGTTTTATTTCAAGGTAATTGAATACAGGTGATTTGAAAAAACTACTTTCATTTTGGTTTTTAAAATACTTTATTTATTTGGGAGAGAGAAAGAAGTAAAGAGAAAAAGAGAAATAGGAAGAATAGGCATGCCAGGGCCACTTGCTGAATGCTAACAAACTCCAGGTGGATGCACCACTTTTTTGCATCTGGCTTTATGTGGGTTCTGAGAAATTGAACCCAGGACATTAGGCTTTACAGGTAGATGCCTTGACTGCTTTTTATTTTTTTGGTGTTTTAAGATAGGGTCTCACTCTAGCCCAGGCTGACCTGGAATTCACTATGTAATCTCAGGGTGGCCCAAACTTATAGCAATCCTATCTCTGCCTACCTAGAAGAAGGATTAAAGGTGTGTGCCACACACCTAGCTTTACTTTTTTTTTTTTTTTTTTTTTGGTTTTTCAAGGTAGGGTTTCACTCTAGCCCAGGCTGACCTGGAATTCACTATGGAGTCTCAGGGTGGCCTTGAACTCACAGCGATCCTCCTACCTCTGCCTCCCAAGTGCTGGGATTAAAGGCGTGCGCCACCACACCCGGCTAGCTTTACATTTTTATTTATTTGAGAGTGAGTGAGTGAGTGAGTGAGAGAGAGAGAGAGAGAAGCAGAGAAAAAGAGAATGCTTGTGCCAGGTCTTCAGCTGCTACAGACAAACTCCAGACCCATGTTCCATGGGGATTCATACCAGGGTCCTTTGGCTTTGTAGGTAAATGCTTTAATCACTAAGCCATTTCTCCAGTCCCCCACTTTTTTTTGGTTTTCTGAGGTAGGGTCTCTCTCTAGCTCAGGGTGACCAGGCCCACCTGGTTTTTAAAAAAAAATAATTTATTTATGTATTTATTTGAGAGATAAACTGGGGGAAGGAATAGAGAATGGGTTCACCAGGGCCTCAAGACAATGGAAATGAACTCCAGATGTATGGGCCACCTTGTGCATCTGACTTATGTGGGTCCTGGGGAATCCAACTGAGGTCCTTTGGCTTTGCAGGTCAAATGCCTTAACTGCTAAGCCATCTCTCGAGGCCTGATTTCTTTTGAGTTAGGGTCTTGATCTATCACAGGATAACCTGGAATTCACTGTGTAGTCTTGGTGGATTCAAACTCCTCGCAATTCTTCTCCCTCTGCCTTCTGAGTGCTGTGATTAAAGGTGTGTTCCATCATGCCTGGCTCTTGCTCATAGTTAATGTCTCTGTTAGATAAAGGGAGGAGGACTGAGGGTTCTAGCTCGTGGTTAAGTAGTACCTGCTTAGGATAGCTTGAATCATCATTCAGATATACAATTGTGGGTGTAACAAGTACCTGGGGCCTTCCTTTGGCTTTGTAGGCAAGCATCTTAACCACAGATCCCCCCCTTTTAAAAATGTTTTGTTTCAGCTCTGTTTTTTAAAATATATTTTAATTATAAACATGTGCAAGAAAACAGAAAGAGAAAAATAGTATGGATGTACTAGGGCCTCTTGCCATTGTAAATATACTCCAGATGTATACATCACTTTGTGCATCTTTTGGGGGGTATTTGTGAATTGAAGCTGGGCTGGCAGGCTTTTCTTTTGTTTTTGTTTTTTCGAGGTAGGTTCTCACTTCAGCTCAGGCTGACCTGTAATTCTCTGTGTAGTCTCAGGGTGGCCTCGAATTCACGGTGATCCTCCTACCTCTGCCTCCCGAGTGCTGGGATTAAAGGGGTGTGCTTCCACGCCTGGCTCTGGCAGGCTTTTCAAATGAGTGCTGAACCATCTCCCAGCCCAGGCTGGTCTGGAGCTTGCTATGTGGTTGGCTTTCAACTCCTGATCCTCCTGGCTTCACTCCCCTAAATCCTGGTATTATTTGAGTGCCTACTATGTCTGGCAATATATATGTTATTTTTAGCAAATGCACTTCTGTTTAAAAATTCTAAAAGTCTGGCTGGCCATGATTGCACATGCCTTTAATCTCAGCACTTGGGAGACTGAAGTAGAGGAGTATTGCCATGAGTTCAAAGTCCCTCTGAGACCACAGGTCAGCCTGAGCTAGAGCTAGACCCTACATCAGAAAACAAAAATGGGTTGGCTGGAGAGATGACTTGGTGGTTAAGGCCTGGAAAGCTTAGCCTAGGCTTGATTTCCCAGTACCCACATAATGTCACATGCACAAAGTGGCACATGCATCTGGAGTCCTTGTATGATCATTCTCTCTGCCTCTCTCAGCTTGCAAATAAATAAAAATATTTTAAAAAACGGTTTGAAGTGGTTCAGTGGTTAAGACACTTGCCTGCAAAGCTTAAGGATCCTGGTTTAATTCTCCAGTAACCATGCATGGTGGTACATATAGGCCCCAGCATACCCATTGTCTCAATCAGTCTTTCTCTCTGCATCTTTCTCACTTAAATAAATAAAATGTGTCAAAAAATTCTAAAAGTAATTTTCAGGCATATAACTTATTTATTCTTTTTAGGCTAGTGATTTCGTTGATACTGCAAATTGGCCAACACCAAGTGAATTAGTGAACACTGGAGTAAGTATTTAGGAATTACTGTTATGATGGTTGCATTAGAAACTTGACTCATAGTAGAATGACTGCTGTGTTTGAGTTGTGCTTTTTATGCTGCACTGGATCTGGTGGTTTAAGATTTACTCAGGGTATACTTTCCCTATCATTCCATAGATAATGAGCATATATTACAAATTATGATAAACCAAAAATAATACATGTACATATATACACATACATACATATGTGTACACACATGTATGTTTATATGTGTGTGTGTGTGTATACACACATACACTTTTATTTTTCAAGGTAGGGTCTCGCTCTAGCCCAGTGTGGCCTCACACTCTGGGCCTCCTGAGTGCTGGGATTAAAGGTGTGTGCCACCATGGCCAGCCTCAAATTTTATATTTTAATTAAATTGCTTACATTGATATAGAGGTACTGAAATCTTTGCAATTATCCTTATTATAATTTTATTCATTTACCCGAGACCCAATTTCATTAATATTTTTCTTTTCTGGTTATATTTTCAGGAGGAATAGTATGTTTGTAGTTGGGGTGAGGTGGAGATACGGGTTTTTACCATTTGAGTGGGAGAGAAGAGAGAAAGAATGTGTGTGTGTGAGTGCATCAGAGGCTCTTGCTGCAAGCAACCTCTGAAAACAAGCATCACTTTGAGCATCTGGCTTTTTGGGTGTACTGGAAAATCAAACCTGGGCCACCTGGTTTTAAAAGCATGCACCTTTTAGTGTGTCTGATTGCAGCTGATTTTATGTTTCTAAATTTGTGCTGTATATGTCTGTTTGCTTTGATTTATAATCTTTAGCATGTGAAGCACTAATAGATATGGTTATATATTTATAGGTTTATTTATACATAAAGAAGTATCCAACTCTAAGGGCTAAGATGACAGCCCAGTTAATAAAGTACTGTCTCATAGCATAAGAACCTGAGTTTAATGCCCAGTACCTACATAAATGCTCAGCATGGTGCCATGTGCTTATAATCCCATTGCTGAGGAGGAGACGGTGACAGGCAGATCCCTGGGATTGCTGACCAGTCAGTTTAGTTTACTTGGTGAGCTCCTAGCCAACCAGAGACCATGTTAAAAACAGATGGATAGATTCTGAGGATGACACCTGACATTGTTCTCCTCACATGGATACATTCACCTACACAATTATGAACATACACACCATGCAGACCCACACACAAAATGCGCAATGAATGGGATGAGTAAACAATGTCCTCAACTATCTGGGTTTTGTTTTCTTTTTTCTTCCTTTATTATTTTTTAATTTATTGATAGCTTCCATAATTATAGATAATAAATAATAATTCCCTTCCCACCCCTACTTTCTATCTCAAATCTACCCCTCATTGTATCCCCCCTCTCAATTAATCTCTTACTTATTTGTATTTTATTTTTTAGTTTTTCGAGGTAGGGTCTCTCTCTAACCCAGGCTGACCTGGACTTCATTATGTAATCACAGGGTGGCTTTGAACTCACAGTGATTCTCCTACCTATGCTTCCCCAGTGCTGGGATTAAAGGTGTGTGCTGCCACACTTGGCCTATTCTATTTTGATGTCATCCTTCTTTCCTCTTTTTTTTTTTTTCAAGGTAGGGTTTCGTTCTAGCTCAGGTTGATCTGGAATTCACTATGTAATCTCAGGGTAGCTTTGAACTCACAGAATTCCCCCTACCTCTGCCTTCCAAGTGCTGGGATTAAAGGTGTGCGCCACCATGCCCAGCTCTTCTTTCCTACTGTTACGAAGATCTAGTGGAGGTATTACCAGGTACTGTGAGGTTATGA
This sequence comes from Jaculus jaculus, assembly GCF_020740685.1. Lineage (NCBI taxonomy): Eukaryota > Metazoa > Chordata > Mammalia > Rodentia > Dipodidae > Jaculus > Jaculus jaculus. Next base: position 74,907,986 of record NC_059113.1, read on the forward strand.
ATATCCTGGGCATTTTCTGTCTGCAAGATTGCATTGTAAACAGTTCTACCCTTTTTTTGGCTCCTACATTCTATCTCCCACCTCTTCTGTGACAGACCCTGGGTCTTGGAACATGTGATAGAGGTGTCTCTTTGCTAAACGCTCCACTGTTATTTCTTTTCAGCAATATGGTGACTTTATTTTGGAGGTAGGTTCTTCCTCTAGCTCAAGATGACCTGGAATTCGCTATTTAGTCTCAGGGCGATCCTCCTACTCAGCCTTCTGAGTGCTGGCCTGGGATTAAAGGTGTGAGTTAAAATGCTAGGCACCGACTTTTGAGTCATCCCAGTGGTCACTGCCCTCTGAAAAGAGAAGCTTATCTAACAAAAAATGAGTAGCAGTAACATGGGTATAAATATTAAGAAAAGTGCTTACAGGCCAGTTTGGTGAGCATAATATAAGCATTTATTTAGACAGACAACAGCAGATGTTACTCTCTTAGGGCTCATGACCTCCACCACCATATGCTATTGACTAGGTTTTCAGTACCAGGCTTGTGGTACATGTGGGGCAGGCCTCCAGTCCAATTAGAGACATGCCAAGCTGTGGAATTTGAGATAAAATTGAAAAAAGTTAAAGTTCCAGGGCAAAGTTACATGGGATTTTGATTGGCATACAATGAAAAAGAAAATGGGAAAAATTAAAAATATACTTCCTTTATTAGAACTCTGCAAAGAAAGCAAGGCTCAACAGTGAGGATCATAGAGCAACTGCAGTTTTATTTTTATTTATTTATTTGAGATGGGGGGTAGAGAGGGAGGGAGAGAATGCACTAGGGCTACTAGCCACTGGCAAAGACCCCAGATGCGTGCACCACCTTGTGCATCTGGCTAAAGTGGGTCCTGGGGAATCGAATCTAGGTCTTTTGGCTTTGCAGGCAAATGCCTTAACCACCAAGCCATCTCTGTAGCCCCAACTGCTGGTTTTTATTTTTAAGTCGTTTTGTCATTTGCTTTGCCATTTTTAGAAGTGGTAGATTAGGTTTTTGGATGTTAGTGATAATGTTAACAGAAAAAAAGTCTATTCAGAATACTTGTTTTTCAGTCTCAGAGTGTCATCATCCAAGGAAATAAAAAGCCACAAATTAGAAAAGAAAAAGAAGAGAAAATTGAAAAGAGAAGCAACAGCGAGAGCAAAGAAAACCGAGAAGCAAAATTAGATGATCTTGCTGAAAATGTCAGTGAAGATGAGGCTCAGTCAAGTAACCAGCGAAGAAGGGGTGAGTTTGTCTCCATCTTTTTATTTATTTATTATTTATGACACAGCGAGAGAAATAGAAAGATAGCCACTATAAATGAACTCCAGACACATATACTGCCTTGTGCATATGGCTTACATATGTTCTGGGGAGTTGAACCTGGGTCCTTCACAGGGAAGCACTTTCCCTCTCCTCTCCTCTCCTTTCTCCCTTTCCCTTCCCCTTCTTCCCCTTCTCAATCTAGTGTAGGCTGACCTGGAATTCACTGTGTAGTCTCAGGGTGGCCTTGAACTCATGGTAACCCTCCTACCTCTGTCTCCCAAGTGCTGGGATTAAAGGCATGTGCCTCCATACCCAGCTTTGATCTTTTTTTTTTTTCCTTGAGTTTTCGAGGTAGGGTCTCACCCTAGCTCAGGCTGACCTGGAATTCACTATGTAGTCTCAGGGTGGCCAGGAACTCGCATCCATCCACCTACCTCTGGCTCCAGAGTGCTGAGATTAAAGGCATGTGCCACCACACCAGGCCCAACATTATTGTTTTTTTGGTTTTTTGAAGGTAGGGTTTTACACTAGTCTAGGCTGACAAAGAATTCATTATGTAGCCACAGGTAGCCTCGAACTCACAGTCATCCTCCTACCTTTGCCTCCTGAGCGCTGGGATTAAAGGCATGTGCCACCATGCCTGGCTTTTTTAAAAAAAATTAATACCTTCCCTAATTTTATATACTAAACCATGATAATTCCCTCCCCTCTCAAAAATTCACCCTCCATCATAGTCCTAGCTCTCAATCAATCTTTTCCCCCTTTTTTTTTTTTTTTTTTTTTGGTTTTTCGAGGTAGGGTCTCACTCTAGCCCAGGCTGACCTGGAATTCACTATGAAGTCTCAGGGTGGCCTCGAACTCACAGCGATCCTCCTACCTCTGCCTCCCAAGTGCTGGGATTAAAGGCGTGCGCCACCACGCCCGGCTAATCTTTTCCTCTTATTTATGAGGGAAGGTCTTGATTAGGTAGTGCCAAGCACTGCAAGGTCATGGATATCCAGGCCATTTTGTGTTTGGGATATTGCTCTGTAAGAAGTGCTACCCTATCTTTGACTCTTATATTCTTTCTACCACCTCTTCCACAATGGACTCTGAGCCTTGGAAGGCATGATGGAGATGAGTCACTTCTTCTCAGAAACTGGATTGATCAGTTGATTTTTTTTTATTTTTTTATTTTTCGATATAGGGTCTCACTGTAGCCCAGCCTGACCTGGAATTCACTTGGTAGTCTCAGGGTGGTCTCGAACTCATGATGGTCCAACTACCTTTGCCTACTAAATGCTGGGATTAAAGGTGTGTGCCGCCATACCTAGCTTTTTAATTTATTATTGACAAATTACATGATTATAAGCAACATGGTAATTCCTTCCTTCCCCCACTTCATGCCCAGCTTTTAAAAATCATTATTACTTAAAAATTTTTTTCTTTTTGGCTTTTCGAGGTAGGGCTTCACTAGTCAAGGCTCACCTGAAATTCACTCTGTAGTCTCAGAGTGGCTGTGAACTCTACTTCTGCCTCCCAAGTGCTGGGATTAAAGACGCACGCCATCACACCCGGCTTTAAACCTTTTTTTTTTTTTTTTTGGAAAACTTCTATACTTAAAACCATGATAATTCCCATAATTCATAATATCCCCACCCTCCCTCCATTCTTTTTTTTTTTGTTGTTGTTGTCATCATCTTTTCCGAACTCTCAGCACTTTGTTGCCATTTGTGTCATCCTAGTGGCCGCAGCCATCTGGAAAAAGAAGCTTCTCTAACCAATACTGAGAGTAGCATTAATATATATGGGTATGAACATATAAGTAGAGTGCTTACTGGCCAGTTTGGGGGGCATGATATATGCATTTAGCCAGACAACAGCAGGTATTATACTTGAAGCCTATGACCTCCTCACCATTGGCTTTTGGTAAGGTTTTCAGTACCAGGCAGTTATTTTCTCCAGTATAATTAGAGAGCAGTTGTTTTCTCCCATAACAGTCATGCCACTATTGCACTCATTGGCCCATTTGGCCTGGCTGGCCAAACATAAAGCATGCAGTGTCCACTGTTTTTACCACTGATGACTTTTGTCTCCCATTGGCTGCATGTAGTGCAGCTGGTCTACAGGGAGGAGGTTTTTAGCCCAGCCCCACTTAGATTTCTCAGTGATCTTACAGCCCAGGCATGTGGAGTCTTCATCAATATAGGGCATTTTTATCTATTCCTGGTGGGAAACTAAGAGCTTGGCAATAACCTGTAATGTTTTGGGTGCATCAAAGGCCTTTCTGGTCAACAACTCACTGGAAGGTATCCAATCCCTGGCACTGCAATTTTTGTAGGGAGGGAGAGAGAGCAAGAGACAGAGAATGGGCACATCAGGTCCTCCAGCCAATGAAAATGAACTCCAGAAGCTTGGGGCACCTTGTGCCTGTGGCTTATGTGGGTCCTGGGGAGTTGAACCTATATCCTTTGGCTTTGCAGGCAAGTGCCTTAACCTCTAAGCCATCTCTCCAGGACAAATCAATTGATTTTTAATAGTCATCTGATGTGCATCATGTATTGTTTTGGGATAAACTGCAGTAGTAACTGATTTAGCCTTCAAGGCTTTCCTTCTTGGAGATGCAATGGACATTTAAACTGTCTTCTGAATGCAAAATGGAGTGCAGTTCTTATAGGTGTAGTGGTACATGTAGTCTTGGAAAGTCATGTGATAACTATTTTTGTTCTTTTGGTCTATACTGAAATTGATTACTGTTTTTCTCCTGTTAGGAGAATATAAAAACTTCATTTTTAATAATACTAAAAAATATTAGCTGGGCTTGGTGGCTCACGCCTTTAATCCCAGCACTCGGGAGGTAGAGGTAGGATGATCACTGAGTTTGAGGCCACCCTGAGACTACATAGTGAATTCAAGGTCAGCTTGGACTAGAGTAAGACCCTACCTCAAAAGACAAAAACAAAAACAATATTAGTCAATTTTTTTCTCTTGTGGAATACTATGACCACATACAAATTACATCTTGAGGGAAAAAAATTATTGTCCTGTGTTTTCTCTGCCTTCTCTTCTGGACTTTTTACTTTATTTATTTGTCTTTTTTTTTTTTTTTTGGCCTTTCAACTCTATCCTTGGCTGACCTTGAATTCACTATGTAGTTTGCCATGGCTGGAGGCCCTGGTACGCCCATTCTCTCGCTCTCTTTCTCCCATCCTCTTTGCTATCAGATAAATAAATAAAAATAAAATAACATAAAAATCCAAGAAGGGAAATAGGAGGGTTTTTGGCTTTTGCTAATTTGTTTTTCAAGGTAGTGTTTCAATCTAGTTTAGGCTGATTTGGACTTTACTATGTAGTCTGGAAATATTTCCATCCTCCTATTTCTGCCTCCTGAGTGCCGGGATTAAAGGCATGTTTCACCATGCCTGGCTCCTGTCTTGTTTTTTCCAGGTACGGTTACACTCTAACTCAGGCAGACCTGGAATTCACTATGTAGTCTTAGGGGTGGTCTTGAACTCTGGCAATCCTCCACCTCTGCCTCCCAAGTTCTGGGATTAAAGGTGTACTCCACCATGCCCAGGGTAGCTGGATTTTTATTTTAAAAAATTCTATATCTTGGGCTGGAGAGATGGCTTAGCGGTTAAGCGCTTGCCTGTGAAGCCTAAGGACCCCGGTTCGAGGCTCGGTTCCCCAGGTCCCACGTTAGCCAGATGCACAAGGGGGCGCACGCTTCTGGAGTTCCTTTGCAGAGGCTGGAAGCCCTTGTGCGCCCATTCTCTCTCTCTCCCTCTATCTGTCTTTCTCTCTGTGTCTGTCGCTCTCAAATAAATAAATAAATAAAAATTAAAAAAAAATTCAAAAAAAAAATTCTATATCCATGTGGTCCATACATAGATTTACAGAATTAAAGGAAATTATTATTGTAATTGCACTCTGATTTTCCTATTCCCTCCAGAACTCTGATAGGCATTCCTTGGCCCAGACAGCAGCAGACATTACACCCCTAGGGCTCATGACTACCCCTGTTTGTAGTAGGGATCTATTCCTTCCCATGGAGCAGTTGGTTTCCACCATGACAGATGTGCCACTATTGAACCCATTGGTTCATTTGGCCAGGCTGGCCAAATATAAGGCTTGCAGTTTCCACTGTTGAATATCTTCACTGGTGATTTCACACTCTCCCATTGAACTGCATGCAGAATGGCTTCTTCCAGCTTTGTGTCAGCTGGTCTACATGGAGGAGGTTTTCAGCTCAGTTCCAGGAGGATTTCTTGGTGTTCTTACAGCCCAAATATGTGGAGTCTTCAGCAATATGGTGTTCCTGGTGGGAAAACAATGGCATTGGCAATGATTTGTAAAGTTTTATAATGTTTTTAAAAAATTATTTATTTGACACAGAAGAAACGGGGGACAGAGAGAATGGGTGCACCAGGGCCTCCAGCCACTGCAAACAAACTCCAGATGCATGAACCCCCCCCCCCTTGTATATCTGGCTAATGGGGAATCAAACCTGGGTCCTTTGGTTTTGCAATCAAATGCCTTAACCCCTAAGCCATCCCTCTGACCCTAATTTATTTTGTTCTTATTTATTTATTTGAGAGCGACAGACATAGAGAGAAAGACAGATAAAGGGAGAGAGAGAGAATGGGTGCGCCAGGGCTTCCAGCCTCTGCAAACGAACTCCAGAAGCGTGCTCCCCCTTGTGCATCTGGCTAACGTGGGACCTGGGGAACCGAGCCTTGAACCAGGGTCCTTAGGCTTCACAGGCAAGCACTTAACCGCTAAGCCATCTCTCCAGCCTCCTAACTTATTTTATTTTATTTTATTTTTTGGTTTTTTGAAGTAAGGTCTTACTCTTGTTCAGGCTGACCTCGAATTTACTATGTAGTCCCAGGGTGGTATCGAATTCATGCTAATCCTCCTAATTCTGCCTCCCAAGTGCTGGGATTAAAGGCATGTGCCACCATGCCTGACTGGAATTCTTACATGTTCAGATTTCTGCTTTAGTGTAAATGTAAAAATTACATAATTACATTGTTACTCTCTGACAAGACAATTTGCTTCTCTTTGTCTGTAAAGTTATAATCTTACTTTAGCCCAGAATGTCCTGGAACTCAGTCTGTATTTTTAAATTGTTTTTTGGTGGGGGGAGATAGGGTCTTGCACTAGCTCAGGCTGACCTGGAATTCACTGTGTAGTCTCAGGGTGGCCTCCCAACACACGGTGCTCCTCCTAACTCTGCCTCCTGAGTGTTGGGATTAAAGGCGTGCGCCACCATGCCCAGCTAATTTGGTTTTTTACTATTTATCTCTGGCTAGCATTGAACTTGTGATCCTTCTCCTCCTTCAGCATTTTTACTGCTTGGATGAACTGCTGTTTGCAACATCCTTGAATATGTTGTGGCTTCACAGGGATACTGCTGCCTCTGCCTTCCAAGTGCTTTAAAGCTTGCACCACCATGCCTGGCTCCCAACTCCTTTTTCTTTAGTTTGTAATAACTGTAAAGAAAGTTATGCCAAAGTACAGATTTTTTACTTACTCCTAAGATTTTTTTTTTATTTTTATTTTTTTAACTCCTAAGATTTTAAGGATCCTCACTCATGGGTAATTCTGCATAAAGAGATACTTTAAGACAGTGTTCTGAAACCAAAAATGTATTTTGTTTTGTTTCTTTGATTTAGGGTCTCACTTTAGTCCAGGTTGACTTGGAACTCATAGAAATTGGGAAGAGAGTACTCATGAGCATCCTCTTCTTACCTCAGTGTCCAGAGTGCTGAAGAATTTGTTTTTTTTTATTGTCATTTTTGTTTTAAACATCTACTAACAGGCAGAGAAAGAGACAAGGAAGGAGAGAGGGAGAATATGAGTATGGGCATGGATACAAACTCCAGATGTATGCACCATGTTGTGTACCTGGCTTTTCATGGGTACTGGGGAATTAGACCCAGGTTGTTAGGCTTTGCAGGTAAGTGCCTTAACTGCTGAGCCATCTCTCCAGTCTCCTTGGGTGAGACAGAAAGTGTGAGATGGGGAAATAGGGAGAGAAGGAGGTGGGTCAGCTTCCTGCTGCTACAAATGAATTCTATACATGTCACTCTGTGCATATGGTTTTGTGGGTACTAGTGACATGAACCTGAGCTGACTTTGAAGCTGCTGGATCATTGCCCCAGCCCTCACTTGATTTTTTTGTTTGTTTTGTTTTTTGAGGTAGGGTCTCACTCTAGCCCAGGCTGACCTGGAATTCACTATGTAATCTCAGGGTAGACTTGAACTCATGGTGATCCTCCTACCTCTGTCTCCCGAGTGCTTGGATTAAAGGTGTGCACCACCATGCCCAGGTTTGAACAATTTTTTTTTTTTTTTTACAAATAGTTGTACAAACAAGATTAGTAAGGATCTGTTTGAGAAGGAAAACAGATTCCTATAGTATTCCAAAAATAAGCTTTATTTATTTATTTATTTATTTTTGAGGTAGGGTCTCACTGTAGCTCAAGCTGACCTGGAATTCACTATGTAGTCTCAGGAGGCCGGATAGATCTTTTATTTAAAGTTTGGAGTGCTTTCAGAATTGTGAAGCCTTCATGAAGATACTACATTGTCATTAAATGATTGTTTTGTTTTCTTCAAGCTAATAAGCACAAGTGGGTACCACTGCATTTAGATGATGTGAGACCAGATATTCAGGAAAGACCTGGATCCAGGAATAGTTGTAGATATCTACCTGAAGCAAATAAAGCAGCACAAAATAATAGAAAAAATGACACAAGAGGTAAGTTACTATATTCTAAGAGAAAAGTGGGTAACAGTAGAACTGAAGTTAGCTTGAATATTTATTATACTATGTATAATAGTATAAGCCTTTTCTAGAAAAATGCATATGTATCCATTAAACCTACATACCTTCTGAGATTATTCATAAGACCTAATAACTTGTGACATATTCAGCAACAGTAAAACTTAACATTTATAGGTGCCCTATCCTTATTTAGCTTTCTTTAGATAGGATCTCACTAAATACTTGAGCCTGGTAAGGTACTGTCTTTGTAGCCCAGGCTAGCCTCAAGCTTGTAATCTTGTTTCATTTTCCAATGTTACTTATAGTCTTCCTTCCCTATCCAGTCCAGGATTGCACGTTGCGTTTTGTTTATGTTCTCTTTCATTTCCATTTGAAGCAAGATCTCTATAGTTTTTGCTGTTGACTGCTGCACTGGTCATGAGCTACTGGGAAATTCTCCTTTGCCTTTAGACTGGTAGGATTACAGACGCCCATCATGCCATCTGGCATTTTACATGGGGTCTGGAGATCAAACTCATCCTTTCTTAGTTTTTTGAAGTAGGGTTTCACTCTAGCCCAGGCTGATCTGGAATTCATTATGTATTCTTAGGGTGGCATTAAACTCAGGGCAGTTCTCCTACCTCTGCCTCCCATGTGCTGGGATTAAAGGAAAGGTATGCACCCCCACTCCAGGCCCTTCTTCTTTTGTTTTTAAAAATTATTTATTTGCAAGCAGCAAAGAGAGAATGCATATGAACGAAAATGAGAATAGGCACCTAGGGCCTGTAGCCATTGTAAACAATTGTGTGCCTGCACTACTTTGTGCACCTGGTTTGGGCAATGGGGAATGAACCTAGGCTGTCAGTCTTTGCAAGCAAGTTCCTTTAACCATTCAGCTATCTCTCCAGCTCAAGTTGTTTGTCTGCCTTCCTACTTTTCCTTTTTTGTCTTGGTTTTTTGAGGTAGTATTTTGCTCGAAAACCCAGGCTGACCTGGAATTCACTCTGAAATCTCAGAGTGGCCTTGAATTTACAGCAATACTTCCACTATGTCCACATGAGTGCTGGGATTAAAGGTGTGTGCCATCCCTCCTGGTCTAATGTGCCTCCCCCCCCCCACCGCCCACCCTGCCCCCATGCCATAGGATTTCCTCTAGTACAGGCTGAACTCGAATTCATTTTGTAGTCCCATGGTGGCCTTCAAACTCCCAGCAATACTCCTACCACTGCCTCCCAAGTGCCGAAAAGCATGCCCCACCACACCTGGTCTTAGAAAGTTGCTTTTTAACCAGCTTATTAGGTCTTGATTAAAAAAAAAGGAAGGCAGAAATATTTGGAAGAGTGGGCTGTTTTGCTATTTAGACAATATTATCAACTCAGGCATGGTGTCATTCATAATATTGCACATCAAAAATTCTAGAATTGACAGCTGGTCGTGGTTGTACATGCCATTAATCTCAACACTCGGGAGGCAGGGGTAGAAAGATCTTTTGAGTTCTAGGCCACCTTGAGACTACGTGGTTAATCCCAGGTCAGCCTGGACTAGAATGAAAGTTCTAGAATTAGATCAGGAGAGATGGCTCAGTAGTTAAGGCAGTTGCCTGCAAACCCTAAGGACCCTGGTTTGATTCTACAGCATCTACAGCAAACCAGATGCAGAAATTGGTGCCTGTGTCTGGAGTTTTGTTTTTTTTTTTCTTCCAGGTAGAGGCCCTGGTATGCCCATTCTTTCTCTGTCTCTTTCTGCTTGCAAATAAAGTTAAAAAAAAAAAAAAAACAACTCTAGAATTGCATAGTACTAAATTCCCCACCTCTAAAATTATCTTTCAAAACAGGACACAAACACTAAAACAGAACCCAAGATATGTATTGGTCAGGTATGAAGTGGTATTACTAAAGATATGTCCAGGCAATAAGTAGCTTTATGGTAGTACAATTGCATGACTTTGACCCCAACCCCACAAAAACTGACTTTTCTGTCCTCTAGCTTGGATTGTTCAAATTGCAGCCTTTCAACTTCCTCTGCCGTTTTATTGTGCCACGGTCTCACCATGTAATAACTCAGGTGGCTTTGTTTATGTTTTTTTTTTTTTTGAGGGTCTCACAAGCTTAGGCTGACTTGGAATTCATTCACTATGTAGTCTCAGGGTGGCTTGACTCACAGTGATCCTCCTGCCCCTGAATGCTGGGGTTAAAAGAGTGCACCACTATTTCCGGCTGACTTTCATTTTATAATCTACCTGTTTTAGCCTTTCTGTAGCCTAGATGTGTATACCTGTGGGTGCAGAAGTGCTTTAACATAGTATTGAGGATAGATGGGACCTTCATAGAGGGCATAGGTCTTCAGTTGGAATGACCTATATTATAGATGGGTGGCATTACTAGGGAATGAGTGGATGCTACTGACATCTAATAGGTGGAGGTCACATGGTGACATTAAACATCCTATAGCACACAAGATAACTTTAGTACCCATACTCCACCGCAAAGAGTAAAAATGTAAGACTGAGAACTTCTTGTCACTGGGATTTGCATGTCTTTATTTATTTTTTGTTCTTCAAGTTAGGGTCTCTCTAGCTCATTCTGACCTGGAATACACTATGTAGTCTCTGAGTAGCATTGAACTCACTGTGATCCATCCACTTCTGCCTCCCTTTTCTTTGTTTTTATTTATTTGTTTAAGAGCGACAGAGAGAAAGAGGCAGAGAAGAGAGAGAGAATGGGTGCGCCAGGGCCTCCAGCCAATGCGAACGAACTCCAGACATGTGTGCACCCTTGTGCATCTGGCTTATGTGGGTTCTGGGGAATTGAGTCTCGAACCAGGGTCCTTAGGCTTCAGAGGCAAGTGCCTTTACTGCTAAGTCATCTCTCCAGCTCTTTCTTTGGTATTTTAAGGTAGAGCGGAACACTACATCAAAAACAGAAACATTGCTGGAGAGATGGCTTAGCGGTTAAGCACTTGCCTGTGAAGCCTAAGGGCCTAGCTTTAATTGCTCATTACCCATGTGAGTCCAATGTACAAGGTGGTGCATGCATCTGGAGTTCATTGTAGTGGCTAGCTGCCCTGGTGTGACCGTTTTCTATCTGCCTGTCTTTTTATCAAATAAAATATATAAGTAATATATTTTTTTAAAAGTTGGGAATGGCAGTTACTATGTTCGAGATAATAAAATAGGTAACTTATTTTATCATAAGTTGCAGTGTATCAAAATATTTCTTTTGCAAAAGGTTGGAGACGAGATAGAGAAAAGAAAGATGATCAAGATGAAGTGTCCAGTGTGAGGAGTGAGGGTGGCAATACCCGAGGTTCCACCAGAGGCCGAGGAAGAGGACGTGGACGGGGAAGAGGACGAGGCAGAGGAAATCCTCGATGTATGGCAAGATTTTATTTTTGTTCTGTTACGTGAACTGTGGAAATAATGAGCAAGTACATTTAATTCCTTAGTTTCATACAGTATCTTTTACAATTTGACTTATTCTTAAAGTTACTGGTGTGTGTATCTATGTGTGTGTCAATTTCCTGCTGGCTGGGGACTTTGCAGGTGAGCAAGTTCCTTTAAGCACTGCGCCATCAACCTGAGTCCTTAACTCTTTCTTTTTAAAAAGCTAGCATCAGTGGTTTTTTTTTAAATATTTTTATTTTATTTTTACTTAATTATTTGAAGGTGACAGATGTGACAGAGAGAAGGAGGCAGAGAGAGAGGGAGAATGGGTGCACCAGGGCCTCCAGTCACTGCAAACAAACTCAAGATGCGTGTGCTACCCTGTGCATCTGACTTATGTGGGTACTGGGGAATTGAACCTAGGTCGTTTGGCTTTGCAGTCAAGTGACTTAAATGCTAAGCCTTCTCTCCAGCCCAAGTGGTTTTTTTTTTTTTAACTATTTCTTTCAGTTTAAATGGTTTTTCTTGTTGAAGTACTTCATTTTAGAATTGGCCTTAAAGTAACATACTACTTACTTACTGTGGTAACCTTGCTTTTCCTTGTTCCTACCAAGTGAACTTTGATTATTCATATGGCTATCGAGAACATGGTGAAAGTAATGATCAGCCATTTCCAACAGAACTCAATACCAGCATGATGTATTACTATGATGATGGCACAAGCGTACAGGTGTATCCTGTAGAAGAAGCTTTGCTGAAAGAGTACATAAAGCGTCAAATGTAAGTTGAAGTTAGATGTAAATATGCGATGATGCTATTGTAATAGCATATTAAAGTATCTGTTAGTGAATGTCATGACACCATTAGTAAAGGCTGGTGACATTTCTATCGGTTCATGTGTCATCTACTTCCTCTGTTTAAAGGATATCAGTTAAAAAGATATTTTAAAAAATATTTAAAAGATATAGTTAGAAAATCACTGCATAATTAAAAAATAAGTGTAAGAACAAAAAACTACAAGTGAAACATACTTCATTATTTGCAAGGATGCTTAGAAATGATGGGTGTGGTCCATTGTGCTGTAATACCAGTACTGGAGAGGCTGAGGCAAAAAGGTTGCTAGCCACTGCAAATTAATCCCACATACATGCACTATTTTGTGAAGATAGCTTTATGTGGTCACTGGGGAATCAAACCAAGGCCATTAGATGGTGCAAGAAAGTGCCTTTATCCACTGAGCCATCCTCCTGCACTTACATTCTGTGTTTTTATTGGGATGGGATTATACATGCATGAAAAGTTATCAATAAAAAATTTAAAAGTTTTGGGGAAAGTTCAGTGGTGAAGAGCACTGTCATTCCTTAAGCGTGAAGTTTTCTTTGACCAGAGACAGTCGTTTGACTCCCCAGAACCAACATAAAGGCAGACGTGTCTGCAAGTCCAGTAGGGTAGAACTGGACAATTTGCCAAAATCTCTGGGGGTGAAAGAGATACCCCATCTCAGGGCTATTCACAGTTAATGATAAGAGCACACCCAGTGTTTTCTGGATGTACATGTATGGGGTGTGTGCATGTAAGTATGTGCACATTTGCATATAACACTGTTCATATATACGTGCAGAAAAGAGCCAATAAAATCAATAAAAAAATGAGAGGCTTGTGTAGGTTGTGCCAGGCACAGTGAGGTCATGGATATTCAGGCATTTGGAAGAATGATTTGTAAGGAGTCCTACCCTTCCTTTGGCTCTTAACATTCTTTCCACCACCTCATCTGCAATTGATGCTGAGCCTTTGAAGGTGTTTTAGAGATGTCTCAATGCTGATCACTCAACTGTCACTTCTTCTCAGCACTGTGGTGCCTTTTTAGTCATCCCAGAGGTTTTTACTATCTGAAAAGAGAAGCTTTTCAAACAAAAGTGAGAATAGCATTAATATATGAGTATAAATATTAAGAGAAGTTACAGGGCAGCTTGGTGAGCGAAATTTATACATTTAGCCAGACATCTGCAGGCATTACACCCCTAAGGCTATAACACTCCCAATACCACATCTTAGATTTTAAGTACTAGCATGTTTTCCCTTCTGTAGTGTGTGGTTGGTTTCCTCCATAACAGACATGCCACTATTGCATATTACTTGGCTTGGCTTGGCTGGCCAAACTTCAACCTTGCAATATCTACTATTCTTTATCTCCACTGATGACTTCTCTCTCCTCTAAGGCTGCATACAGTGTGTGTAGCTTTTTCAGCTTTCTGTCAGCTGGTTTACAGGGATGAGGTTTTCGGCTCAGCTCCAGTAGGATTTCTCAGTGACCTCGCAGGCCAACCATGTGGAACAATAGGGTCTTACCATCTATTCCTGTTGGGAAACCAAGGGACATGGTAATGTTTTGGGGGCATCAGGGACCTCCCTGGCCAACAACTCACTGGAAAGTATTCCCTCTGGCACTGAAATTTTTCTAGTAACAACCTATGGTTTCTGGGTACACCATTATTCAAAAAAAGTAGTTTTCCATATGTCTTATTCATATCCTCTTACATTTTGATTAACCTCCCTCTACCCTTTATTCAATCTCTTCCCCTGATCTTACTTAGGCTGTTTCACCCATGGTAATCTGTTCATCTGCTTACATATATGCCACCCCCTTAAGCAGCCCCACCTTATAGCTTACTTGCCTCTGCTACCTTATTCCAACTCACGTACAATTCCAAACATTTGTAGCTAGCTAGGATCCACATATGAGAGTATTATAGCATGTTTTCATATATATGTGTTTTTATATATAGTATATGTTTATATGTTGGCAAAAGAAAAATCTGTCCTTGTGATTTGCATAGCCCACTTTGTAAAATGTGAAATGCTCCCCCCCCCCCCCCGAGAGTCTCGCTCTAGAACAGGCTGACCTGGAATTCACTATAGACCTCAAACTCAAGGTGACCTTGCTATCTATGGAGTGTTGGGTTTAAAGGCATGTGCTAACATGCCCAGCTTGAATTGCTTTTTTTTTTAATCCTTAGATGGTGAAGACGGAAGTGGCTATATTTTAAATGGTATAGGCATATTTAATTTTTTGGTCTTTTTCAACACAGGTCTGTTAGTCCAGGCTGACCTGGAATTCACTCTGTATTTTCAGACTGGCCTTGAACTAATGACCATCTTTATATCTCAGCCTCCTGAGTGCTCACATTAAAAGTATTTGTCACCATGCCCAGCTGAAAAATATCTTTTTATTAAATAGAGTGGCTCCTTCTGTGTTGTAGAAAGTAATTTCTTCATTAGCACCAGCTAGGCACTTTTGAGATGTCTTCATGGTGGGTTTCATTAGCTTGTAGTGCAGAGCAACTTGCTTATTTTGTTCTTGCTCCTTTTGTTACAGTTGATACAAACACTGAAGAAAAGGGCCTTTTTATGGGCAGAAAGTGCCTGACATGTGGCTGACAAGTTCCTATTGTTAATTCCTGACTTTTTTTGTAATTTGCTGCCAGGTCCCTTCAGTGGATATGTAGCTCCTTCAAAGTGTTCAGACAAGTGAGGGAGGAGCAGAGCTACTACAATGTGGGCCAAAGTTCTGGCCATACAGTGTAGAATCCAGAGCTTCTAAGGTAGGACATAATATGTCCCCTAGGATATGAGCAATGTCAGATACAACACTGGTAATGACTCCTGTTGCTGCTGCTGCTGTTTGAGCAGTATAATTTTTGGCAAATGGTAGTAGAGTTATTAGGGCTCATTAGCATTCTTTGATCAGTAGAGGATTAGCTTTGAGGACTCTTAGTTTGGACTATTTTCTTTGTGTATGCAATGTAGACTGTAGAGAGTTTGATGGATTAGGGTTTAAGGACCTCTGTTTTTTTGTCACTGAGAAGTCGCTATTATTAAAGCTTATTTTATTTTAATTTATTTGAGAGAGAGGTACAGAAATAGGCAGAGGGAGAGAGGGGGGGAAGAGAATGAGGATGACAGGGCCACCAGCCACTGCAAACAAACTCCAGATGCAAGTGCCCCTTTGTGCATCTGGCTTACGTGGATCCTGGGGAGTCAAACCTTGGTCTTTTGGCTTTGCAGATAAGCACCTTAACTACTAAGCCACCTCTCTGTATCTCGAAAAGTCACTTTTAAAAAAATATATTTATTTGGGAGAGAAAGTTAGAAATTATGGGGTAGCCATGGCCCCTTGCCACAAAAATGAATTCCAGATGCATGCACACCATTGTGCATCCATCTGCCTTTACATGTGTACTGGGAAGTTGATTCCAGACAAAGCACCTTTGACTGCTGAACCATCTCCCTAGTCCTCGAACTCACCATTATTTCTTTTATGAATATATTTTAAAATTTTTATTTATTTATTTATTTGAAGGCTATAGTGGTGGGGGGGGGGTGGAGAAAAGAAAGGGAGACTGACAGACAGAATGAGCATGCCAGGGCCTCTAGCCACTGCAAACCAATTCTAAATGTGTGTGCCTCTTGTGCATTGGGTTAATTGATGCGAATCCTGGGGAATTTAACTTGGGTTCTTTGTCTTAACAGGCAAGTGCCTCAACTGCTAAGCCATCTCTCTATCCCTAAATTTTCAAGGTAGGGTTTTACTCTAACCCAGGCTGACCTCTGGAGTGTTAGGATTAAAGGCGTGTGCCACCACACCTGGCTACTCCCCCCCCCCCCCCTTTTATGGTCTCACACATCAGCACAGGCTGATCTGGAATTTACTATATAGTCTCAGGGTAGCCTTGAAGTCACAGCCATCTTCCTATCTCTGCCTTTGGAGTACTGGGTGTAAAGGTGTGCACCACTATGCCCAGCTACTACTTACTTTTTGAAAAAAAGATTATTTAATTTTTTTATTTAAGAGAGAGAAAGAGGTAGAGAGAGAGAGAATGAATGGTTGTTGCAGTCAGGATCACATTGTTGGTAGAAATCACCCAACCAAGAGCAGTTTGTGGTAAAAGGGTTTATTTTGCCATTTAGGCTCAAGGGGGAAGTTCCATGAAGGTAGGGAGAACGATGGCATGAGCATAGGGTGGACATCACCACCTGGCCAACATAAGGTTGACAATAGCAGCAGGAGAGTACACCAAACACTGGCTACAATATCCGTAAGCTTAATATGTAAAAAATGGATGCATATGTTATATTAATAATGGATAAAATTAATATTTACTTTGTTATTTATTTTTTCAGAGAGTATTATTTCAGTATAGAAAATTTGGAACGGGACTTCTTTCTTCGGAGAAAGATGGATATACAAGGTTTCTTGCCTATTTCCCTGATTGCTGGTTTTCACCGTGTTCAGGCCCTTACCACAAACCTTAATCTAATCGTAGAAGTAAGTACTACTTGATAATCTTGTGAACTTGAAAGTGCTCTAAACAATAAAATGTGAAGAAAAAAGGAAAGTGTGCCAAGTATGGTATGGTTTGCCTGTAGTTATTATGAAGCAGAGGCAGGAAGTTGAAGAACAGCCTATGCTGTTCCTGTCTCTATCAACTTCCCGCCCTCCTCCTGCCCTGTGAGGGAAAAAAATAACCAGTCATGGAGGCTCAGCCTACCTAGGAGATTGGTAGAGGATATGAGTTCTGAAATCACCCTGGGCAGTTGTCATCTCTATTTTTTTTATTGACAACTTCCACAATTGTAAGCATCCCATGGTAATTCCCGCCATCTCTCTACTTTCCCCTTTGAAACTCTACTCTCTATCATATGCTTTCAAGCAGTCTATATTTTTTTTTGATGATCTTTTCCTTCTATTATGATGGTCATGTATAGGTAGTGTCAGGCACTGTGAGGTCATGGATAAATGGGAAAAAACTGTAGGTTGTGGTGGCACATGCTTCTTTTATCCCAGTACTTGCGAGACAAAGTTAGGTGGATCACTGTGTTCCAGACCATCCTGAGACTGCATAGTGAATTCCAGGTCAGCCAGGGCTAGAGTGTGATCTTACTTCGAAAAACAAATGAGGAGAAAGATGAACTACCAATCTATTTTTAGAAACTTATAGGTTTTGCAGTCTGGAAAGGTTAATTTATTTTTTTATTTTATTTTTTCAACTTTTTATTAACAACTTCCATAAGTTTCAAAAATATGCCATGGTAATACCCTCCCATCCCCTAACATCCCCTTTGTAACTCCATTCTCCATCATATCCCCGCCCCATCTCAAGCAGTCTCTCTTTTATTTTGATGTCATGATCTTTTCCTCCTCTTATGATGGTCCTGTGTAAGTAGTGTCAGGCACTGTGAGGTCATGGATATCCAGGCCATTTTATGTCTGGGGGTAGCACGTTGTAATGAGTCCTACCCTTCCTTTGGCTCTTACATTCTTCCTGTGTTAGACCCTGAGTTGAAGGTGTGTGTGACAGAGATATTACAGTACTGAGCACTCCCCCCCTGGAGCTGCTGCAATTGAACTCCAGATACATGTGTCACCTGACTTACATGGATACGGGGGTATTGAACATGGGTCCTTTGGCTTTGCAGGCAAGGGTGTTAACCACTCAGCCATGTCTCCAGCCCAGCAGTGTGGTTTTGGAACTCCTCTTGGTTTGCTCAGTGGTTAAAAGTTAAATGCCTATATAGCCTGACAGCGAATGTTTGTTTTCTGACTATCCACATAAAAACAGATGCACAAGGTGGTACATGCACATGTATCTGAAGGTCATTTTTAGTTGCAGAAATCCCTGGTATTCCCATAGTTTCTCTTTCTCTCAAATAGATACATAAAAATATTTTCAGTATTTTCCTTTTTCATTGTTTCAAGATAAGGTCTCACTTTACTTGTCCATTCTTACTTGGAATTCACTATGTGGTCTCAGGGTAGCCTTAAACTCATAGAGATCCTCCTAACTCTGCCTCCTGAGTGCTGGGATTAAAGGTATGTGCCACTATGCCTGGCTTTTTTTTTTTTTAAAAAAAACTGTTTATTCACAGCCTTTATTCATAGATGCATTTGGGTTTTTTTTTTTGTTTGTTTGTTTGTTTTTCGAGGTAGGGTTTCACTCTAGCCCAGGCTGACCTGGAATTCACTATGGAATCTCAGGGTGGCCTCGAACTCATGGCGATCCTCCTACCTCTGCCTCCTGAGTGACATTTTGGTTTTTGAGACAGGGTCTTGCAATGTTGTCCTTGATGGTTAGGAACTATATAAACTAGGCTGACCCCAGACTTGCTGCAGTCTTCTTGCACCTGCCTCGTGAGTGCAAGGATTGTGGCATGTACCACTATGTCTGTCAGATTTGTTGTGTTCTTTATGAATTCCTGAGTATTTTTTAGAATCAGAAACTCTAACACGTTGGCAAACTTGAGATTTCTAAATTTTAGGTTTTTCAGAGTCAGTTAAACTTGACTTAAATTTGTCTTGTTAGGCACTGAAGGATAGCACAGAAGTGGAAATTGTGGATGAGAAAATGAGAAAAAAGATAGACCCAGAAAAATGGCCAATACCTACCCCTCCACCACGGAATGTGTCACAAACAGACTTCTCTCAACTGATTGATTGTCCAGAGTTCATACCAGGCCAAGCCTTTGGCTCACATGCAGGTAACTGCTTTTCTTTTAGAGACTCAAGAACTTGGCAGTGTGCTGCTTGATCCAGTTTACTTATTTTGTTTATTTAGCTTTTGTGGTAAATTTAAGGTAACTAAAAGACTTTTTTTTTCCTCGTGTTTTTTGAGGAAGGGTTTTACTCTAGCCCAGGCTGACTTGGAATTTACTGTGTAGTCTTAAGGTGGCCTCGAACTCACGGCAATCCTCCTAACTCTGTCTTCCTTCCTAGTGTTGGAATTAAAGGTGTGCGCCACCACATCCGGCCTAAAATACATTTGATGCTCATTTCTATTCATATTCCTTCCACACTGAGCTATGATTCAGTGGTAAAGCTTTCTTACATTTTTTCTTCTTAAATTATGTGTCACATTTTTTACAACTTTTGCCTGTCAGATTGAAGTTTCATAACCTTCCTGTTCTGTTACTTAGTCTTGACAAGAGAAGGTCAACATATCCCATCATAAAAGTCGGTTTCTTAAGTGTGATTGTTTCTACTTTCTAAAGTCTTCCATAGACCAAAATTAGTATTAAGATTCTTTTTTTTTGCTTGAATCATTATTAAGATTCCCTCTTGGGAAAAATATGTGTGCTTAAACATTTCAGTCAGGGTGATGATCTACTGATGCTCTTGGATGTCATTTGATTGGACTATGAAGTGGAGTAGGTGACTCACTGAAATGCCATTGTGCATATATGAGCTCAAACCATGCTGCAGACGTGAATCTACCACATTGTCGTCTCTGCAAGAGTGTCTGCTCTCAACCCCAGAGACGGCCAGCATCACAACGGAGAGAACCACCTTAATAATTCCGACGTGAGACAAACCACAGGACTGCCCATTTTGTGTTATTAGCTGAAGCTATGAGTCATTCATGGTGCAAACATTATTTATTTTCATTGTGGAAATACTGCAACATTCTGTCTTCTGTATTTTGGCATATGTGCATGTGCCCAGATCAATAAAGTAGAAGAGAGAGAATTGAGTAGCATTTTCCACAATGTTAGGTCATTTGATATTTGACTTATTCTTTAATTTAGTAGTATTCATTGAATAACTCAAATGTTGTCAGGACACTACACACGGACTATGTGGTTTTATTAATGTGGACATCTAAGAGATACTACATTTAAGAAATGAATAAAAGTATTTTCCCTTATGCTTCAAATTTTGTATTTTTGACACTTTGTTTGAGAAATGCTCGCTCTACAAAATAAATCCGTTTTTAATTGCTGCTTACCAGGTACTTTTTGGCCTCAGAAATGAGAAAGGTAACTCATACATACAAGGGCTTAAGGTTTTGGAGTGTCAGGCCTGGCACATTATAGTTTGTAGGCCTTTGGAAATGGTTTATGGAGGAATATGGAAGAGTTAGGAGTTGTATGCAGTGCCTTATAGACAATGCTTGTTGGACTGTGGAATCCCAATGTGCCAATAAAAACTTAGACAGTAACTGCTTATAAAGTTTAAGAATGGAACAAGAACTTTACTGGGAGCTGGTCAAAAGACCATGTGTAATTCTGGCAAAGAATCTGCATTCTAATTTGAATTAGGCTACATTCAGAGGTAATTTATGATTTGTTTGGCAGAATAAATTTCAAGATAGCATTGCATTTGAGATGTGTCATGATGATTGCTCACTGTGCTTATTCAGATCCATAGTAAGAGCAGAAAGATAAGAACCATGTGCAATTGAAAAATGATTAGCAAATTTAAAGTTGCAGATAATGAAGGGGTAGACAAAGCACCTGTAATTATTGGCTAGCACCATTAAAAAGAAAATTCACATTTTCCACTAAGTGAATAGAAAACCTACTTTGAAGTCAAGACCTGTAGAGGGCTGCAGCTTGTGAAAATGCTAATCCATTTGAAAAGAAAGAGATGGAACTGCGACTGTCACTCAGGGGTTTCTCAGCCTTGGAAAACATCCTCCCCGGAAAGTGTTTTTATAGATTTTGCAGCCAAGGTGCCTAGATGCCACCTACACCTGTGGTAGGATTGAGCCAGACTACATCTTGAGTTAGCAGCAGTATTTATCAGCATTATCTATGTGGTACTTGCTTCGCAGTCATGCAAGATACAAGAGTTACAGGGTCATGGAAGCTGGCACCAAGGATCCAGAAAGCTTCTGAGCCCAGGTATATGGTGGCATGGTCAGATTCCCTGCAAAGAAGGCCCTAAGATGCCATGCTTTAAGACCTGAAGGTGAAACTTAAAAAGCATTGGAGGTCTAAGGCTCTTGAAGATGCCAGGACTGGAACAAATGCTAAGGAAAGCTGTAGGAAATGGAGCCATCCGAATACAGGCAGTATGTGCTGCATGTGGCCGAATCATTTGGTAGGCTGTTCAAGCCCATTGAAGCCCAGACAAGACCTCAAGCCCCATAGATATGGGACATGGAGCTGCATTGTTTAGTGTTTGAACTGTTGGATTTAGGTCTTCTGATCTTTCCTCACTATATTCCTATTCTCTTTTGGAATGGGAATGTTTACTTAGGGCCACTATATATTGGTAGTGTGTAGCTTGTTTTTTGATTTTATAGGAGCTCACAGTTAAGAGTTTGTGTTACATCTCAGAAGAGACTTTGAACTTTTGAACAGTGTTTGGACTCCTAAAACCATGGAGTCTTGCATTTGCATTATGAGATGGCCATAAGCTCATAGAATAAGGATTTAAATGATACATTTCAGTTTAACTTTAACAAAGATGTGAAATGTAATAGTTAAATTTCATTGTCAACTTTACTAGATTTTTGAACCACCTAGGGCACAATCCCCCTTCTGAGAGGGCAATTCCAGAGAGATTTAAATGTGAGCAGGTACCAAGACTGAAAAATGGGGATAAAGGAAACAGGAAAGCCTGTTGAGTACCAGCATTCATCTCTGTTTCCTGACCACAGATCCAGTGTGACCAGCCACCTCATGCTCCCATCACCATGCCTTCCCTGCCATGATGGACAGTAGTCCTCAAACCGTGAGCCAAAAATCAAACCTTTATCCTTAAGTTGATTCTTGCAAAGTATTAGGATTTTGATGGTGGACAGTATCAGTTTTATCTCCTGATTCTCATCAACCCTCTGCAGTTAACAACTTGGGCACATATTTTTAAAATAGAAGAAAAGCGATACTGTTTTAGCTTTAGTTTTTTAAAAAAAATATTTAATAAATGATTGTATAAGTCAGATTTATTTATTGTATAAACTTGTGGTCCAAAATGACATTTTTAACCATCTTAATAGTCATTTGGTAAGTTGGATAATGTAGAAAAAGAGAAAGCTATGATTGGCCAGTCAAGTTATACTGTCTGTTCATTAATCATTTGCACATTATTAATAAAATTACAAGATAAAGTACGAAAGTTGTACATTTGTGTTTTTTAATGCACACGTCTGCATAAACAAGTAGATGTACACGAGAGTTACATGTCAGGTTTTTTAGATTATTCATGAGAAAGGACATGATAAATGAAGAAGATAAATGAATGTTCTTAGAATGCTGATTCACAATAAGTCATAGAAATAATTATGAAAGATACCTTTCCCCATGAATTTCTAGATTCCTGACATTGTCATTCCACTGTTTCTTAAGGATACCTATTGTCCTAAAATTAATGAAGTATTTTGTTAGCAGGTTTTCTTAATGTGCCCATAGAATGAACTAGTGATACTTCATTTTTAATATTTTTACATAATTTATCATTTTCTTTGTTTCTACCATATGCATAGAAGTGAAATCTCACATTTGTTCATTCATTATGCCTTTAATTTATCAAGTATTTTAGCTTCCTTCATGTAACATTCACTCAGTAACATTTTCTTTGTTCTTTATTTGAAAGTGACACACAAAGAAAGAGGCTGAGAGAATGGGTGAACCAGGGTATCCAGCTACTGCAAATGAACTCCAGATGCATGCACCCCTTTGTGCATCTGGTTTATGTGCATCCTGGGGAATCAAGCCTCACACTGGAGTCCTATGCTTCACAAGCAAGCACTTCACCACTAAGCCATCTCTTTAGCCCCACTTAGCAACATTTTCAATGAGTTAAAGTAATGATGTTAAGAATTTGTGGTATATGAGATGAAGAGATGGCTCAATGGGTAAGGCGCTTGCCTGCAAATATTATATTATATATGTGTATATGTGTGTGTAGACATATATATATGTGTGTGTGTACATATATATATGTGCACACACACATGTAATCGTAGGTTTACAGAAGGTTGCAGTATGTCCTTTTTAAGGAATTGTCTATATTGTTTATATTGCATCTTTTGACACAATCGTGAAATTTACCCTAATACATTTAACTGAGGAAACAATTTGGACTTAATAGGATATATAATTATTTTGAGCTGAACTAAAAATAAGTAAGTGGAAAGACCTTTTAAATTCAAATAATTTTTTTCTTTTCTTTTTTACAAATTAGGGTCTCACCCTAGTCCAGGTTGACTGGAATTCATCATGTAGTCTCAGGGTAACCTCGAACTCACAGTGATCCTCCTACCTCTGCTTCCTGTGTGTTGGGATTAATGGTGTGTGCTACCATGCCCAACTTCAGTTTTTTCCCCCCCTGTGGTAGGGTCTCACTCTAGCTAAAGCTGACCTGGAATTCATAATGTAATCTCACAGTGGCCTTGAACTCATGGTGATCCTCCTACCTCTGCCTCCTGAGTGTTGCAATTAAAGGCATGTGCCACCACTCTTGCTCGAACTGATATTACATGTATAAGTCACGAATATAAATGGGCACACTGCATTTAGTGTGAATAACCATGTTAAGCAAAGGAATTAAGAAAAGCAGGAGTAACAGCTGTGATAGTTTAGATCCTAGTCAAACAGGAACATTTACCTTGAATGTACTATATATTTATATATGCATCATGGAGAAAGAGAATTGGCATGTCAGGACCTCTAGTCACTGCATATGAACTCCAGTCGCATGTGCCACCATGTGCATCTGGCTTACATGCCACCTGGAGAATCAAACCTGGGTCCTTCGTCTTCGCCGACATGTGCCTTAACCACTAAGCTATCTTTCCAGCCCAATACTGTGTATCTCAGGTACTTGTGGCTTAATTAATAGCATTTAAGGTTTTATAATATTGATTTACAATTTCACAAATAACTCGGTTCCTAACTACATTCACTATCTAAATTTGTGACTTACACTTACATTCATGAGAAATTGGTGTGAATGTGATAGCCTCTATAAGTATTGGTGACATTTATTTAATGGAATGAATCTTCTTTCTTACTTATATTTAAAAATTACTGGAAAGGTTTTAGAATTTATTTTTGTGGAAAAAATGTGAATCCATAGTAAGGTCAAAATTGAAATGTGCTTTATAGGTAAGTAGCACTATTATTTTAACTGCAGACCTGATTTAAAATTTTAGAGTCTGCACCAAATTCTCCAAGAATTGGAAGCACATTGAGTCCAAAGAAGAATACAGAAACAAAAAATCTCCAAGCAATGTTTAGAGGGTTGTCAACCAGTTTACCTGAATTGGACTCAGAACCATGGATAGAAGTTAAAAAGAGGCACCGTCCATCCCCAATGAAACTAAGGGTAAGTTGTTAGAAACCAAGTGAAATAGTGTATACATTGGTTAGAGTGCAAGAGGAGTTTTCTGTTTGTCAGATACATAATAAAAATATAGAAGGTTTTAAAAAATGTTATTGATTTGTTTGCAAGTAGAGAGACAGAAAGAGAATGGATATGCTGGGGTCTTCAGCTGCTTCAGACAAACTCCAGTTGCTCCACATTGTGTACCTGGCTTTATGTGGGTCCTGGGAATTGAACCCAGGTTGTTAGGGTTTGCAGACCAATTCCTTTACTACTGTGAAATCTGCATAGCCTTTTTGATGGTTTTAAACATTGAAAATTTATTGGTAGCATAGATGTGGAAAATGAATTTTGAAAAATATTTCATTGTTCTTGAGGTAAATTCTCACCCTGGCTGACTTGGAATTTGTAGTTCCAGGTTAGCCTCAAACGCACAGCAATCCTTCTGCCTCTGTTTCCTGAGTGTTTAATGTGTGTGCTACCACTTTCATTGAATGACAGTTTTGTGTCTGTTTTTGAGATTTACATTTTCTTTTTTTAATTTCTTCATGAGAGAGAGGGCCTCTGACACCTGCAATTGAACTCCAGACATGTTGCCACTTTGTGCTTCCGGCTTACATGGGTTCTCGGGAGTTGAACTGGGTCCTTAGGCTTCCCAAACAAGTGCCTTAACCACTAAGCCATCTCTCTGGCACCATTTCTTTTTATTGTCTTTTTTTTTTTGAGATAGGGTTTTACTCTAGCCCAGGGTGATCTACAATTGACTATGTATCTCAGGGTGGCCGGGAACACATGGTTATCTTCCTACCTCTGGCTCCCAAGTACTGGGATTAAGGGCATGCTTCACCATGCCCAGTCCATTTCAGAGATTGGGTCTCACTCTAGCTCAGGCTGACCTGAACCTCTGTAGTCCCAGGCTGGCCTTGAACTCACAGCCTTCCTCGTACATCAGCCTCCCAAAGTTCTTTTTTTTTTTTTTTTTTTTTTAGGAGGCAGAATCTCATTTAGCACTGACTAACCCAGAACTTTAACTCTGTAGTTTAGGGTGGAGTTCAACTCAGAGCAATCCTCCTGTCTCAGCTTCCTGAGTGGCCAATGTGAGAATTGTTTTCTTTTTTTTTTTCTAACATTCTCTCACTCTCTGTCTCTCTCTTTTTTAAAATATTTTTTTGTTCATTTTTATTTATTTGAGAGTGACAGAGACAGAAAGAGGCAGATGGGGGGGGGGAGAGAATGGGCGCGCCAGGGCTTCCAGCCACTGCAAACGAACTCCAGACGCATGCACCCCTTTGTGCATCTGGCTAACGTGGGTCCTGGAGAATCGAGCCTCGAACTGGGGTCTTCAGGCTTTACTGGCAAGCGCTTAACCGCTAAGCTATCTCTCCAGCCCAAGAATTGTTTTCTTGTGAGTCAGATGGATATGACTATAAAAGGTAATAGGAAAGAATCTTGGGCTGGACTGTTGGTAGATATAATCATATTGAACTAAATGGATGCGTAGAAGTAAAACCAGGGAAACTTTAAAAAAATTGTTTATTTATTTGAGAGCGACAAAGAGAAAGGCAGATAGAGAGAATGGGTATGCCAAGGCCACTGCAAATGAACTAAAGATGCATGCACCCCCTTGTGCATCTGGCTTACGTGGGTCCTGGGGAATTTGAGCTTCAAACCAGGGTCCTTTGGCTTCACAGGCAAGCACTTAACTGCTAAGCCATCTCTCCGGTTCCACATGCACGTATCTATCTGTACTGTTTAAACCAGGGAAACTTTAATAGTACAGGTAGATATATGCACGTGTAACTAACTTGTCTGATACCGTGCTATATAGTCCTGTGAGGTGCTTACATTGGGAGATTTCTGTAAAGAATATATGTGATTTATTATTCCATTTTTGTTTAATTTGTTTATTCATTTACTAATTTGACAGAGAAAGTGTGTGTGGGGGGGATTGGGCATGACAGGGCCTCTAATCACTGCAAACAAACTCCAGATGCATGCGCTACTTTGTGCATCTGGCTTACATGGGTACTGGGGAATCTAACCTGGCTCCTTAACACTTAACTGCTAAGCTGTCTCCAGATATATTTTTATATTTTATATTTTCAAGCTAGGTTCTAACTCTAGCCCAGTCTGACTTGGTTTTCATTATATAGTTTCAGGTTGGGTTTGAATTCATGGCCTTTGCTCCTACCTCTTCCTGTGCTGTGATTTAAGGTCATACGGCCACACCTGGCCATTCACTATTTCTTCTTTCCCATTTTCTTTTCTTTTTTAACTGTTTTATTGAGAGCTTCCATAATTATAGACAATAAACGAATATAATTCCATCTTCACCCTCACTTTCCCCTTCATAAGTCCACACTCCATCATATCCTCACCCCCTCTCAATTAGTGTGTCTTTTATTTTGATGTCATTATCTTTTCCTCCTATTATGAGGGTCTTGTGTTGGTAGTGCCAGGCACTGGACGGTCATGGATATCCAGGTCATTTTGTGTCTGGAAGATTGCATTGTAAGCATTCTTACCCTTCCTTTCATCCACTACCTCTTCTGCCTTGGAAGGTGTGATAGAGATGTCTCAGAGCTGATCACTCAACTGTCACCTCTATTTAGCACTATGGTGCCTTTTGAGTCTTCCCAGAGGTCAGTACCATCTGAAAAGAGAAACTTCTCTAACCAAAAGTGAAAGTAGCATTAATATATTGGTATACACATAGGGCAGTTTGGTGAGTATAATGCATACATTTAGCCAGTCAGCAGGGGTTAATTCCCTAGGGCTCATTACCTCCCCTGTTACAGGTTTTCAGTACCGGGCATGTATTCCCTCCCGTAGGAGAAAATGAGAAAGTGGCTGATTTCCCCCATAATAGACATGCCACTATTACAGCAGTTGGCACATTTGGCCTGGCTGGCCACCCTTAAGACTTGAAATGTCACCACTGTTTACTACTTCTTTCTCTCATAGGGCTGCATGCAGCATAGCTTTTCCCAACTTTGTCAGCTGATCCATAGGGGGAGGTTTTCAGCTTAGCTTCAGCTTGATTTTTCAGTGACTTGTAGCCCAAGCATGTAGGCTCTCCAGCAATAGGGTCTTAAAACTGCTTATTCTTCAGTAGTAGGGTCATCTATTGCTGGTTAGAAACCAAGAGCCTTGGCAATGACCTATTATGCTTTGGGGGTATCCTCCCTGGCTAGTAACTCACTGGAAACTATCCCATCTCTGACACTGAAATTTTGCTAGGAACAATCTATGGCTTTTGGGTGTGCCATTTTCCAAAGAAATAGGTTTACATATGGCTTATTCATAACATTTTAAATTTTGATTAACTCTCCTCCTTAATTCCTTCTATTTTTAAAAAATATATTATTATTTTCACAATTTTTATTAACATTTTCCATAATTATAAAAAATATCCCATGGTAATACCTCCCCCCACACAGTTTCCCCTTTAAAATTCCATTCTCCATCATATTACCTCCCCATCTCAATCATTCTCCTTACATGTATACAATACCAACCTTCCTCCCTTCTTTTCTCTTCCCTTTATATCTCCTTTTTAATTTACTGGCCTCTGCTACTAAGTATTTTCCTTCTCCCACAAAAGCCTAATCATCCGTAGCTAGGATCCACATATGAGAGAGAACATGTGGCGCTTGGCTTTCTGGGCCTGGGTTACCTCACTTAGTATAATCCTTTCCAGATCCATCCATTAAAAATATTTTTTATTTATTATTTGAGAGAGAGATGCAGACAGAAAAAGAGAGGAACAGATACAGACAATGGGGACTCCATGGTCTGTAACCAATGCAAATGAATTCCGGTTGCATGTGTCACCTTGTGCATTTGGCTTTACATGAGTACTGGGAAATCATACCTGGGTCTTTGGGCTTTGCAGACAAGTGCCTTAACCACTGCAGCCTCTCCAGCACCACTCTGGTCTTTTGTGCATAGGGGATTTTTTTTTTTGCCTCTTCTTGTGAGTGTATGTGCCTTCACTAAAGCCTTTTTACCTGTGAAGATTTCCTTCTCAAAATGGGAAAGGAAGTCAGTTCTTCTTTGGCTCAAGTATTTTAGTTGGCTTCCTCCCTACATCTTTTAAAAATTTTATTATTATTATTATGTTTGGTTTTTTGAGGTAGGGTCTCACCCCAGCCCAGGCTATGTAGTCTCAGGGTGGTCTCTTAATGGTGTAGCCCAGGTTGACCATGAATTCACAATGTAGTCTCAGGTTGGCCTTGAACTCATTGCAATCCTCTCCTTATTATAAACCTCATAGTCCATTTCAGAGTCCAGTTTTCAGTTTTCTGCTTAAATAGAATGAGATCCCAAATGTTGGTGTTCACAGGGCCTCCCTGACATAATTCCTGCATCAGTATGGTCTGTGTTTGTGTTATATTCATGTTTGTTTCCAGATGTGTGCACCCCATGCACATGTTTACAGAGAAGAATATCAATGTTTTCATCACTCTTCCATGTACTTCCTTAAGACAAGTCTCTTACTGAATCTGGACCTGTTTTTTTTTTTTCCTCTTGGTTTTTCTAGGTAGGATTTCGCTCTAGTGCAGGCTAACCTGGAATTTATTATGTAATCTCAGGGTGTCCTCAAACTCACAGCAAT
Source organism: Jaculus jaculus (assembly GCF_020740685.1). Taxonomy (NCBI): domain Eukaryota; kingdom Metazoa; phylum Chordata; class Mammalia; order Rodentia; family Dipodidae; genus Jaculus; species Jaculus jaculus. The sequence continues at coordinate 74,937,121 of NC_059113.1, forward strand.
CCTACTTTTCCCTCCTGAGTGCTAGGGTTAAAGGCATGTGCCCCCACACCTGGCCTGGACCTGTTTATTTATTTATTTATATATATATATATATATATATATATATATATATATATATATATATATATATATGTAACTTATTTATTAGAGATAGAGAGAAAGAGGCACATATAGAGAAAGAATGGGCACACTGTTTCATCTCCTGTCCCAGGCTGTTCGCTCACATGGGGCCAAAGCTGAAGTGCACCAGGCTGAGCAGATGTCTTGGGAGCAAAGTGACTTCAGTCCAGTGACCTCAGTGATCAATGCTAAGAGCATCCTCTCAGGTGACCAGAATGTAAGTAGTGCCTCTGACTTTGTACCTGTGCAGTGCTGTCTGTTTACCTATCTCTTACCTGTTTACCTTACTCTCACTTCCTTCTTGAAAAAAAAAATTGTTATTTGAGAGAGCAAGAGAAGGAAACAGGCAGAAAGAGAGAGAATGGGCACACCAGGGCCTCCAGCCACTGCAAATGAATTCCAGTTGCATGTGCCACCTTGTACATCTAGCTTACATGGGTCCTGGGGAATCGAACCTGTTTGACCTGTTTATTATAGTCAGGCTAGCTGACCAGTAAGCCCCATTGATTCTCCTTTCTCTGCTTTGTGTGAGTTTGGGATTATAGATTTGTGTGAGAATGACGAGTTTTAGGTGGGTTTTGGACATCATACTCAGGTCTTGAGCCCCCAAGTGCCTCATGCTTATGTGGCATGTACTCTTACCCACTGAGCCATGTCTCCAGCTCCAACATGATTTGCTTTTCTTACAACTGTGTGTGAATGTACAATTATCTTAAAAGAAATAGTTTACTAGAACATGGAAAAGGTGCCACCCAGACGATTCATGCCTTGAACGTAAGCTGTTTCCTGACAGCTTGGGTCTTTAACAGTACCCACGCCCCCACTCACTAAAGTAGCTGTCAAAACCATACACAGTGGCTCCTAGCATAGGCAAATGTACACTAGAGAGGCAATGTCAAGAGCTCCCACTTTTTCATTGGGAACTGTGCTGACATCCTTTCAGTCTTCCTCCTCCATGCTTTCATTTCTGAGATACTGTCCTGTAGATCATTTGTCACTCCTTTTGTTATAGAGCTTACCTTCAATGCTGAGAGCAAGAGAGATAGAGAGAAGCAAGACAGACAGAGCGAGAATGGGTGCACCAAAACCTGTAGCCACTGCCGACAAACTCCAGACGCATGTGCCCCTTGTGTATCTGGCTAACATGGGTCCTGGGGAATCGGACCTGGGCCCTTTGACTTCGCAGGCAAATAACTTAACTGCTCGGGCATCTCTCCAACCCCACTGAATGTTTTTAAAGCAAAGTTTAAAAAACTGAATTTAAAGTTGCTTAGACTAAACCTTTGAAATTGGAAGTATTACATAAATGACTACAGTATATGCATTTCTCATTGCTGACACGGACACTTGACCAAAAGCATATACCTCCTCCCTCTGTCTCTTGAGTCCTGGGATTAAAGGCATGAGCCCCCACACCCAACTTAAAAGATTTATTTTTATTTATTTGAGACAGGGGAGGGTGTGAGGGGGAGAGAGAAAGTGTAAAAATGGGCGTGCCAGGGCCTCTGGCCACTGCAAATGAACTTTAGACACATGTGCATCTGGCTTACCTGGGTCCTGGAGGATCAAGCCTGGGTCTGTAGGCTTTGCAGGAATGTGCCTTAACTGCTTAACCATCATATCCCATCTTCCTCTCCATCAGTCTGTCTTTTATTTTGATGTCATGACCTTTTCCTCCTAGTATGATGGTCTTGTGTACATAGAGTGTCAGGTGCTGTGAGGTCATGGATATCCAGGCCATTTTGTGTCTGGAGGAGCATGTTGTAAGGAATCATACACTTCTTTTGGCTCTTACATTCTTTCTGCCACCTTCTTCACAATGTACCCCTAGCCTTGGGTCCATAATGCCTTCTGAGTTGTTCCAAGGGCACTGCCATCTGAAAAGAGAAGGTTCTCTACTAAAAGTGAGAGTAGCATCAATATAAACTTATGAACATTAAGAGAAGTGCTTACTGGGCAGTTTGAGGATAGTATACATTTAACCAGGGAGCAGCAGATGTTACATGTGGTTGGTTTCCACCATAATAGACATGCCACTATTTCTACTGATGGCTATCTTCACTGGTGATTTCTCTCTCTCCCATTGAATGGCATGCAGCATGGCTTTTTCCAGCTTTCTGTCAGCTGGTCTACATAGAAAAGGTTTTCAGCTCCGCTTCAGCAAGGTTTCTCAGTGACCTTGTAGCCCAAGTATGTGGAGTGTTCAGCAATAGGGTCTTACCATCTATTCCTGGTAGGAAACCAAGGGCTTCGTCACCTAAAACATGAGTCTTCTTGACAAATCGAGTACTTTCTTTACAAAATAATTCCTGGGATTATAGTTGGGTACAGATGTTACAGTTTCTTATTCTCAGATAAAGGATCAGACTGATCATTCTGTACTCTGTTGTTAGTTTTCCAAATACTTATTTCAATTGATATCCCATAGTCCATTCCTGCTCTTTGTACCTTTCTGTTTCAGAGCTTTCTAGGACCTGAGTGAGGAGTGCCTTCTCTGTGGTTTATTTATTTATTTTGCTTTTTGAGGTAGGGTCTTACTGTAGCCCAGGCTGATCTGGAACTTACTTTATAGTATCATGGTGGTGTTTTAAGATAAAAGGGTCACACTAGAAAAGCTTCTAATTGTGGTTGTCTTGTGGGCCAATAAGACCCTCGGTCTTTGCTTTCTCAAGTGTTAGATGAAACAGTTCCGGGTTATGGAAAATCTAAGAAACATTCCAACTTTAAGGAAGTCTGTTATGTAATTCTCCTTTTACTCTACATTGTGTTTTCTTTCATCAATAACTTTCTACTTATATGGGCATAAGTCTAATGCTTAATTTTCTTTTAGAATTTGACTGCTATAACTGGTCATTGAACATACAAATATTGATACTACCTACTTTATAACCCTGTTATATGAAATTTGTCCTAAAAGTCTTAGAAAAGCTTTATGTAGAAAAAAATGTAAAAACAAAGAAAATGAAGTTTTACATAAATACGCCTTTTTTTTTCTTTAGGAATCAGTTCCTGTCCCTGAAGAGGCATCAAACCAACTAAATCTTCAAAAAGAACCAGAAATTTATTTTTTATTTGATGAAGAGATGGAGCTGATAGAAAAGGAGAGAAACACATTTAGTGATTGGTCTGATAATGATTCAGATTATGAAATTGATGACCAAGATTTAAACAAGATTTTGATTGTAACTCAGATACCACCTTATATGAGAATACATTCAGGAGGAGATCAAACAGGCACCCTTACATCTCAGTCAACAATTACCTCAGAACTTGCTAAGGTTATCAATGATGGCTTATATTATTATGAACAAGATCTTTGGATGGAAGATGAAAACATACAAACAGCTGTAAAGGTAATAGTCTCTGGTTAACATCTTTTCTGGTGATTTGTTTGATTGTATGATACTATTTCTATTTTCTTAAACTTGAGAATTTATTTCAAGAAAATTTGAATATAAATAATTTATATCTAAGCTGAAAAAATCCTGGAATGATTGATAGTCATGAGCTGTGGAATTTTAAGTGGGTATCAGTAGATAAAATTAGGCTCTTACTGACTACATCCTTTGCTTTTTTCAGGTGAAATAATTCTTGTCACATGAATGAGTTTTTTAAGTTCTTTTAATTTTTTGAGGTAGGGTCTGACTCTAGCCCAGGCTGACCTGGAACTCACTGTATATTCTCAGGTTGGCCTCGAACTCATGGCAATCCTACTACCTCTGCCTCCCAAGTGATGGGATTAAAGTTGTTCGCCCCACGTCTGGCTGGGTGGTTTTTTAAATTTTGTTTTTGTTTGTTTTGTTTTGCCTATGTAGTCTCAGGTGGCTTCAAACTCACGGTGGTCTTCCTACCTCTTCTTCCCAACTGCTGGGATTAAAGATGTGAGCCACCACGCCCATCTATGTGAGCTTACTTGATGTGCTTTTTCTTTACCTGGATGAGCCCTGATGTAAGGGCTCTTAGCTTTGAAGTAGCCTCTTTTGTCTTTTCTTAGTCTGGAGTACACTCTCTAACAATAGAAATGGCATGGGCAAAGCACAAAAGATTAAGATAGCTGGTTGTCTTTGGTGGTAACGATACTACTTGAGCCTTGTGTCTTTTTTTTTTTTTTTTTTTTTGTGTTTAGAGGTAGGGTCTCACTAGTACAGACTGACCTTGAATTCACTATGGAGTCTCAGGGTGTCCTCGAATTTATGTAATCCTCCTACGTCTTCCTCCAGGTGCTGGGATTAAAGGCATGTGCCACAACGCCTGGCAGCCTTGTGTCTTTTTTAAAGAAATAGTGTTTTTTAATATGTTATTTATTTATTTTGTGAGACAGCAGCAGAGACATATGTAGATACAGAGAGAATGGAGAAAGATAATGGGTGCTTCAGAGCCTGTACTCTAGCCACTGCAAACAAACTCCAGACACATGTGCCAGTTTGTGCATCTGTCTTCTGTGGGTCCTGTGGGCAATCAAACCTGGTTCCTTAGGCTATGCAGGCAAGTGCCTTAACTGATAAGTCATCTATCCAGCCTTTTTGTCATTTTTTGTTTTTGTTTTTTGAGGTAGTGTCTCACTCTGGTCCAGGCTGACCATGTAGTCTCAGGGTTGCCTTGAACTCACGGCAGTCCTCCTACCTCAGCCTCCTGAGTGCTGGGAATAAAGTTGTATGCCACTACGCCCGGCCCTTTTGTCATTTTTTAATCTATTTCATTTCACCCCAGATTTTGACTGTTGCCCTAATTACTAAGGTCAAATAAAAGAGCATATATACATTTCTTTAAACTATAATGGTATAGGTAGAGATTCAGTAGGACTACTCAGCATCCAAAGTGAATGACGAGTTACAATTACCGCCTACCCCCATAAGCAAATGCAGACCATTTTGAAAAATCCGTCACTCAAAACCATTTTATAGGGCGACAGCAGCTCACAAAGTTAATCACACAAGGAAACATGAGAATGAGCAAAAATAATATGAAGATCATGCCTTAAAATAATCAAGAGAATGTAATAATTAAACATGGAATTCCTAATTTTATTGTGTTTAAAGAAATAAAACCTGTGCAGAGAAGAGCCTCCAGAGAATTAGCATAGAAACCAACTAGCAGCCCAACTGGCTTTGCAGTGACAGGCAAAGTGATCTAAAAGTTGTATGAAAATGTGAGTGACCCAGAATAGGTGGGCCTGGGTATAGCTCATGAGAAGAATGCATGCCTATTATTTTTTTTTTCTTTTAACCCTTTTTTTTTTTTTTTTTGGTTTTTCGAGGTAGGGTTTCACTCTGGCTCAGGCTGACCTGGAATTTACTGTGTAGTCTCAGGGTGGCCTGTGGTCCTCCTACCTCTGCCTCCCAAGTGCTGGGATTAACAGCATGCGCCACCATATCTGCCTTCCTCTTGTATTATTAATTTTTTTTATTTTTGACACATTCCATACTTACAGATGATAAATCATGATTATATTATTTTGGGATTTTTTTGGTGGTTTTTCATTGTAGGGTCTTGCTCTTTGTGAGGGGGAAAGGGGAGAGGGCAGGGAATTATCATGGGTTACTGTCCATAATTATGGAAATAAAATTTTGTTTTTGAGGTAGGGTCTCACTCTAGCTCAGGCTGACCTGGAATTCACAATGTAGTCTCAGGGTTATCTCAACTCAAGGCAATCCTCCTGCCTCTGTCTCCTGAGTGCTGGGATTGAAGGCATGTGCCACCATGCCTGGTTTTAATTTTTTTTTTTTTAAAGCCAGGTCTCACTCTAGTCCGGGATGGCCTCCAACTCATGTTAATCCTCCTTCTCATGACTTTGGAGTATTAGGATTAAAGTTATGCACCATCACCATATGCAGTTTGAGTTAGAGCTTTTGTGGAATCTTACTGCCTTGATTATTCAGTTTTCTTGTGTTTTTGTGTTGTGATTTGTGCATTTCTAGATTTGGCTAGTTCTTCTAGTTTTATTTGGAGATCTTAGCAGTCTTCTGTTTAGGGCTCAATACCAAATTCTTCTTTTTGGAGAAAATAAAATAAACGGCTGTAATAGCAACAACACCGAATGAAACATGATATAGAAGTACACCTAAAATTTATTAATGCTCAGAGTGTCAGTTACTTTCTCATTGCTGTGAACAAATAATCTAGTTTACAGTCTGTCATGGTAGACATTAGCATAATCCCATTAGCATCACCTCTGATTTCTCAGTGGAAACCCCAAAAGATAAAAGGGCTTGGAATGGATTCCTACCTAAGCTACTCTACCCAGCAAAAGTATCCCTCATAATAGACAGTGAAAAGAAAACTTTGCATGAAAAAAGTCAACTCTGAGCTGGGTGTGGTGGCACCCGTCATTAATCCAAGCACTTGGGAGGTAGAGTTAGGTGTGGTGGTGCAGGCCTTTAATCCCAACATTTGGGAGGCAGAGGTAGGAGGATTGCCATGAGTTCAAGCCCACCCTGAGACTATCTAGTGAATTCTAGCTCATCCTGGACTAGAGTGAAACCCTGCCTTGAACCTTTCCCCTCAAAAGAAAAGTCAATTCTTGGTTATATGACCACACAACCAAAACATTTCAGGGAGTACTCCATACAGAAGAGTCAAACAACAAATCTCAAGAGCCAAGAAGATCATAATAACCATAATGGGACTAGGCTCAAAAAAATACAAACACAGGAAAGAACCAAACCCTATAAAAACAAAAATACCATCATGACAGGGATTAAATCAAATCTCACAGTTGTAATCTTAGTTTTTTTTTTTTTTTTTTTTTTTTTTGGTTTATTATTTGAGAGTGACAGAGAGAAAGAGGCAGAGAGAGCATGCTAGGGGCCTTCAGCAACTGCAAACTAATTCCAGAAGCATGAGCCACCTTGGGCATCTGGCTTATGTGGGTCCTAGGAAATCATGCCTTGAACCAGTGTCCTAACCTTCACAGGCAAGCACTTTACCACTAAGCCATCTCTTCAGCCCTGTAATCTTAAATTTTAATGGCCTTAACTCACCCATAAAAAGACAAGGTAACAGGATAGATCAAAAAAAGGGACCCTTTTATCTGCTGTCTTCAAGAAATACACCTCATCAGTAAAGACAGACAACTCCTCAGGGTAAAAAGATGGAAAATGACATCCCAAGCAAATGGAAACAAGGAAAAAGCAGATGTTGCTATATTAATATCTGATAAAATTGATTTCAAACCAAAAGTAGTGAAAAAAAGAAAAAAACATTTACTCATCAAGGCAGTGATCTAACATGAGAACATCACAATCATAAATCTATATGTGCCAAACACATGTGCACCACAGTTTATAAAACAAAACCTACCTGACAACAAAACAGAAATAAACACCAACACCATCACAGTTGGAGATTCAATACTCCAGTATCAACAAATAGACAGATCATCCAAGCAGAAAACACCATAGAAGAGAAATAGAATCCATCCCAGAGGGCTCCAGATGGAAAGAAGTATTCAAGATCTGTGCAGAAATTAATGAAATGTTAACTAAGAAAACAATTTTTAAAAATCAATGAAATGAAGAGCTGGGTCTTTGTAAAAATAAGATTGATACACCCCTGGCCAATTTGATCAAACAGAAAAAAGTCTGAAATTAATAAAATCAGAAATGAAAAAGATCTACAGACATCAATGAAAGTGGAAGAATCTTATGGATATACATCCAAAACCTCTACTCCATAAAATTTGATAATCTGGAAGAAATCAATGAATTCCTAGACAAATAGCATCTGCCAAAACTAAGCTCAGTGCAGATTAATCTCCTTACACTATCACATCCATGTTGATTGAAAAGATAATTAAAAACCTCCCCCAAAAGAAAAGTCCAGGACCGGATGGCTTATTGGCCGAATTCTATGAAAACCTCTTTGAAGAACTGAAGCCCTCTTTCTCAAGTGGTTTCTCATAATTGGAAAACAGGGAATGCTCAACAACTCCTTTTTTGAAGTTAACATCCTAATACCAAAATCAGACAGAGATGAATAAGTAAAGAAAACCATAGGCCTATATCTCTGATGAACTTAGATACAAAGATCCTAAATACAATCTTCAATAACAATTTAAAAACACACAAAGTATTAACCACCTTGATCAAGCAGGATTCACTCCAGGGATGCAGGGATGTTTCAACATACATAAATCAGTCAATGTGATACATTACATAAAGTTAATTGCAAGAACCGTGCGAGCATTTCAGTAGATGAAAGAAATGATAAAAACTCATGGACTTCACATTGTAAATGGAACAAGACAGAGATGCCCACTCTTGCCACTACTTTCCACATAGTGCTAGAAGTCCTAGCCCAGGCAGTAAGACACTAGATACAAATTGGTAAGGAAGAAGTCTAGTTAAGTCTTTTTGGTTTTTCGAGGTAGGGTCTCACTCTGTTCCTGGCTGACCTGGAATTAACTCTGTAGTCTCAGGGTGGCCTCGAACTCACTGCGATCCTCCTACCTCTGCCTCCCAAGTGCTGGGATTAAAGGCGTGCGCCACCACGCCAGGCTTAGTTAAGTCTTATTTGCAGATGACATAATCTTATATAAATGACCCAAAAGTCTCCATCTCAAAACTTCTAAAGGTGATTATTTCCTTCAGTAACGTGGCATGATACAAAATCAGTAACCTTTCTATATGTAGTATACAACTATACAGCAAAATATGTCAGCAAGGCTGTCCCATTTTCAATAGCAACAAAAAAATTACATACTTTGCAATAACTAACCAAGGATGTGAATGTCTTATGTAATGAAAACATAAACTCAAGAAAGAAATCAAGGACTTGAGAAGATGGAAAGACCTCCCATGTACCTGGATCGGTAGAAACAACATTGTGTAAAAGGCAGTACTACCAAAAGTAATACATAGATATAATGCAATACCAATAAAAATTCCAATATCATTATTCAGAGAGATGAAATAATTCTCAAAATTCATATGGAATGGCAGCAGGCCTTGGATATTGAAAGATATCTTAAGCAAAACACACACACAAGAAACAAAACAAAAAACCTGTTGAGCTGTCTTACCTGATCTAAAGCTATATTGTAAAGCCATAGTAGCAAAAACAGCATGGTATTGGCATAAAAACCAACAGAACAAAACTAAAGACTCACAACTTAAAATTAACTATAGCTACCTGATCTTTCTTTTTCCCTCAATTTTCATTAACATTTCCCATGATTATAAAAAATATACCATGGCCGGGCGTGGTGGCGCACGCCTTTAATCCCAGCACTCGGGAGGCAGAGGTAGGAGGATCGCCATGAGTTCAAGGCCACCCTGAGATGACAGAGTTAATTCCAGGTCAGCCTGGACCAGAGTGAGACCCTACCTTGAAAAACCAAAAAAAAAAAAAAAAAAAAAAAAAATATATATATATATATATATATATATACATATATATATGTATATATATATACATACACACACACACACACACCATGGCAATACCCCCCCTACATTCCCCTTTGAACTTCCATTCTCCATCATTTCCCCTCCCCATCTCAATCAGTCTGTCTTTTATTTTGATGTCATGATCTTTTCCTCCTCTTATGATGGTCTTGTGCAGGTAGTGTCAGGCATGGTGAGGTCATGGATATGCAGGCCATTTTGTGTCTGGAAGAGCATGTTGTAAAGAGTCCTACCCTTCATTTGGCTCTTACATTCTTTCCAGCACTATGATACCTTCTGAGCCATCCCAAGGTCACTGCCATCTGAAAAGAGAAGATTCTGTGCCCAAAGTGAGAGAAGTGTTAATATGAGTATAAATATTAAGAGAAGTGCTTACTGGGCAGTTTGATAAGCATAGTATATACACTTATCCAGACATCAGCAGATGTTATACCCCTAGGGCTCATGACTGCCTCTGTTTTAAGTTTTCAGTATCAGTGTTGTATGCCTCCCCTCGCCCCATGGAGTGGGCCTCCAGTCCAGTTGAAGGGGAGTTGATTTCCACCATCACAGATGTGTCACTGTTGCACCCTTTGGCTCATTTGGTCTGGCTGGCCAATTATAAGGCTTGCAGTGTCCACTGTTGAGTATCTTTGCCACCTATTCTTCTGTTAGAAGCCTTATATCTAGAATCTACAAAGAACTCAAAAAACTAAACAATAAAAAATATCAACCCACTTCAAAAAGGGGCAGATAGAACCAAATAGGGAGTTTTCAGAGGAGGAATTACAAATGGCTAACACACTTTTAAGAAAATATTCAACATCTATTAGGGACATGCAAATTAAAACAACCATGAGATTCCACCTAAGGATGGCAATCATTAAAAAAGTCTGTAAATAGCCGGGCGTGGTGGTGCATGCCTTTAATCCCAGCACTCGCGATGCAGGGGTAGGAGGATTGCTGTGAGTTTGAGGCCACCCTGAGACTCCATAGTTAATTCCATGTTAGCCTGGGTTAGAGTGAGACCCCATCTCGAAAAACAAAACAAAACAAAATTTAAAAAAACATTTGTAAATGACAACTGTTGGTGAGGATGTGGGGAAAGAGAAACCCTCATCCACTGTTGGGAATGTAAAGTTGTACAACCACTATGGAAATCAATATGGAGATTCCTGAACAGGATGGACAGATAGCTACCAATAGAATCAGCTATTTCTTTACTGGGCATTTATTAAGTGCTCCATGTAACAATACAGAGATATATGCTCAGTCATAGTTATAGCTGCTCAATTTATAATAGCTAAGAACTAGAATCAACCCAGATGTATATCATTGGGTGGCTGGATATTGAAGATGTGATACATTCATACAGTGGAATTGTACTCAGCAGTAAGAAAAAGTGATACAATGAAATTTGTAGAAAAATGAAATGACTTGGCACACTCACACAATCACAGAAAGACAAATGCCTCATGGCGTCACTTATCGTTGGTTCCTAACTTGTACTTGTTTGAGTTGCTGACATACGACAACTCATGGTCCAGACCATAGGGATGGAAGGGTTTAAAGGAGGAGAAGGGGAGAAACAAACAAAACTAAAATTTAAATGTTCTGGTGCCATAGAAACCTTTTTAGTTGAAGATAGCCTACAAGATATATAACCCTCAAAAGGTGTTAAGTGTGGAGTACCTGAAAAGTAGGGCCCTGGAGAGGGTGGGATGAAGCCTAAGCTTAAAAGTTTTTTTTCTGTCTTTGGCCTGGAACTCCCAGTACCAGAGATTGGTTGCTACCCACATTGAGCTGTTGATTGGAGAGATCCTTGAGGTCCCCACATCAAGACAGGTTTCTGTCAAAGCACTTAATTAACTGCCTGAGGTAAAAGTTAGGACCCTATTTCTGAAGACACCATATGCTGCTGACATAACAGTGTTGGAAAGTGTTGCATGAGCTACTGGGGAAGGTGAGTAACCAGAGGTCTAAGCTACTCAGAAGCAAACACCCTGCCAGGATGTACATCCAGTGCAGTAGTGGCACACAGCCTCAGTGGGTAACCAATAGCTTTCTGATTGATTGACTATGAGATCCGCTCAGTGTTAAGGAACCCATATCTGGAATTGGGAACCAGATCAGAATCCTGTGGAGATAAAGGTTATGTTCTCTAGTGTCAAGCTCACACTAGAATAAAAGAGGCTAAAAGAGGCCTACATACATTAAATTCACCTGAAATTAATACTTATCCCATTAAAGCTATGCTGACTTCACTCTCTGTTGGAGAATCTATTCTTCTTTTTCAGAAGGTAGCAAGACCGGAGGAGATAAACTACCCCTTGCACTTCAGCCAAACCACAGCTGAATCCACAGAGGCATTGGGGAGATGAGTAAGAGTGGTGCTTCCACCCTGAACCTGATAATCAGTGCCAAGTTGTAGGAGACAGACGCTGAGGGTACTCAACACCTGCCAAAGCAAAGATCCAGAGACTCCTAAGAGCTCATCACTGAAGTAGAATTAAAACTCATTTACCATGCCTCAGAGAATTTTGCAGAAGAGGAGGCAGAGCCACTATAAGAGCTACAGGTTGAGACATCATACCCAGAGGCTTTCTCTTGCCCCCCGCCCCCAGAACTGATTGCTGCTCCCACCACACATAATCCACCACCCCATAGGGAATACCTGAAACCCCAGTGAGGAGGGTCCTGAATGGAACAGGGGCAGGGACAAGGAAAAGTTGGTACCAACACATGATATATCCATATAAAATATGTTGTTAATAAAAAACTTCAAAATACTACTGAAGTACAGTAGTAAGGATAAAAGGACACATGGGGAGGGGAATGTTTGGAACAGCTTCTTTCTGGGTTCTTTACACTTGGAGTCTGGAGTCGGCTAGGTGAATCTAGGAAGTGGGAGTCAGTGAATCAGAGGATTCTTTTCTTTTCCACATGTATGGTATGCTCAGTCTGCACTGGACTGGAAGTGTTATATGTCCACCAGAGCTGTCTTCACTTGAGTAGCATCTGTTCATGTTCCAGGGGCCTCAGCTGCCTACACTTAAGGTTTGCAATCTGTGATCCAGGCTGCTGCTTTCATCCCCTGAGACTCCCCAGTTCATACATCTGGCATGACAAATATTACAGCTTTGGAGATCTCCTAAGTATGTTGGGAGTGAGAGAAGCAATAACAGCCCTGAGAGTGTTACAGGCAGATCATATGCATCCAAAAATATGTCATTTGGTGTTTATTTTCCAACTTATTAGAATATAAGTTTTGTGCCAGGTGTTGTGGCACATCCCTTTAATCCCAGTACTCAAGAGGTAGAGATAGAATGGTCACTGTCAGGCTAGCCTGAGACTACATAGTGGCATGTTTTAAAAAATATTCCATAATTTTCCCCTGAATTTCATTAATATATGTTGCAATTTCTCCCTCTTCATTATTTACTTGAGAGCGAGGGAAAGAAGCAGAGAGATAGAGCAAGCATTCCAGGGCCTCTAGCTACTTCAAATGAACTCCAGACATGTGTCGCCTTTTGGATCTGGTTTACTTAGGCACTGGGCAGTTGAACTTGGGTCCTTAGGCTTTGCAGGCAAGTACTTTAACTGCTAAGCCATGTCTCCAACCCTTCATCTGTAATTTTATTGATTTGGGTCTTTTATTGTTTGTTTGGCTAAGAAAGGTTTGTTGATCTTTTTCTTTCCACAAAAAAATATTTATTTACTTGAGAGGGAGGAAGAATGGGTGTGCCAGGGCCTCAGTCACTTCAAAGAATCTCCAGATGCATGCACCAGCTTGTGCACCTGGCTTACATGGGTCCTGGGGAATTGAACCTTGGTACTTTGGCTTTACAGCCAAGTGCCTTAATTGCTAACCCATCTCTCCAGCTCCTCAATCTTATCTTTTTTTTTTTTTTTTTTTTGACGTAGGTTCTTGCTCTAGCCCTGAGTGCTATGTTAAAGATGTGTAACCTGGAATTTACTAGGAGTCTCAGGGTACCCTGGAACTCAGTGATGCTCCCACCTCTGCCTTCTGAGTGCTGGGATTAAAGGTGTGTGCCACCACACCCAACAATCTTATATTTTCAAAATATCAAAGTCGTTTAATTGATTCTTTGTTTTGTCCATTTCTACTCCATATTATTTTTCTTTCTTTTAATTTTGTAGTTTTTTCTTTTGTTTTTAAGACCTTAAGGCGCATTATTAGGATTAGGTTATTTCAGATTTCTCTGATTTTTTTATTTTTCTTTCACAGAAACTTAAACCTATGAACTTTCCTCCTGTAACTGTCTTAGTTATGTCTCAAAGGTGCTGGTAACTTGTATTTTCCTTTTAATTTGGTTGGAGTTTCTAAATTTTTCTTCCAGATTTCCTCAATGACCATTTGATTATTTAAGGTTACATGGTTCAGTCCATGTGTTTCTATAAGTTTTGTAGTTTCTGTTGTTACAACAATTGAGAAAAGTCAATATGGGTGTGGTAGTAACCACTTTTAATCTCATTTACTCTGGAGTTAAGGCAGGAGGATTGCAAATTCAAGTCCTGGGCAACTTGGCTTAGAATTCTAGTTCAGCCAAAGAACACTTTTCTAGTATGAATAAATTCCTGAGCCCAACTTCTGGTATTCTTCCTGAAAACACTGTGATTGAGTAGATAACAGAGTTACTGAAGCTCAGTATGAAGTGTTGGAAAAATTACAGTATCCGAAATAGATAAGGCATTGATTGTATGGGGGATATTAAATTTTGTGGTTGAGACTGGGTAGACTCTCATGTTTCTTTTGTTCCTTAATGCAATAAATAGGTTTATGGTTTTTTTTTTAAATTATTTATTTATTTATTTGAGAGCAACAGACACAGAGAGAAAGACAGAGGGAGAGAGAGAGAATGGGCGCGCCAGGGCTTCCACCCTCTCCAAACGAACTCCAGATGCGTGCGCCCCCTTGTGCATCTGGCTAACGTGGGACCTGGGGAACTGAGCCTCGAACCGGGGTCCTTAGGCTTCACAAGCAAGCGCTTAACCGCTAAGCCATCTCTCCAGCCCATTTTTTGTTTTGTTTTTTTTTTTTTTTTTTGGTTGGCTTTTCTGTGTAGGGTCTCGCTATAGTACAGGTTGATCTGGAATTCACTATGTAGATGGCATATAACTCTCGGCAGTCCTCCTACCTCTGCCTCCTGAGTGCTGTGTTAAAGAGGTGTAAACCACTTTGAGCTCAGGTTTATGATTTTTGGCCTTTGTAACCTTACCGCTGTACCTACAAAATCTTAGCTCTCATGGCTTAATTTATTGCGGTACTGTGATTAGCCCCATATCTTTCAGATTTTGATTCTGAACTCTAGCTGTGAATAGCTCTTACTGCTTTCTGGAGGTATCTCATCATTTTTCTTTCTTTTTTTTTAAATTTTTATTATCATTTTCCATGATTATAAAAAAAATCCCATGGTAATTCCCTCCCTCCCCCCCACACCTTCCCCTTTGAAATTCCATTCTCCATCATATTACCTCCCCATCACAATCATTGTACTTACATATATATAATTTCATTTTCTTCTAGAATTATTTACTTATTTATTTAAGACCAACACATTATATTTACACAAACTAGACCACCTAGCCATCACCAACTACCATAATTAGAGGGGGCAGCATTTGGGGAGACAAGAAACCAGGAGTATACACACACCACCCAATGCATAGAATTATTTTTTTAAATCAAATATGTAATTTCACAGACAATATGAAACAAGCACAACAGTTTTGCAGTACAGTTTCAAGGTGTATGCAAATTAGAATACAGGGTTTAACATTTGTGTAACTGGCATTTTGAACTTTAGACTTCCATATAAAACTTACAATTTCAAATTTTAGCCAATCTGATAACTTTCTCATAGTATAAAAATGATGAGATGCAGATTTTCACTAAACAGACTACATAAAATATTTAAAATAATCATTAAAACTTAACATTAGAATTTATAAAGGTTAGCTATAAAAATATATTGGCAAGTCACCTTTTTTATAAAGGTACCATTTGCTACATTACAAAATAGTCTCTAATGTAAAACTCCCTCAACTAACTGTTCTATCTCAGAACCTGACAACTCTTACATGAGGTTGATTGTAAAATTCTTTTGGAAAGCTTTGATATGCATTTTCAGAAGGTTTTATAAAAAATATTTTCACAGCTGTTGTAAACACTTCATTCTATTAAAGCACAAGAGTAATGGGTAGTCAACAACATATAGGATATAGAATCCAAAAACCAAATCAGTATGTATTTGTAAAAATCACATTTACCAGAGTAGGTGAAAATAAAACAACAAAAATCAAAAAAAAAAACCCCACAACTATTTAAAAGTATCAAACATCAAAACAGTTTTTTTTCCATTTTTTGATAAAAAACAAATGCTACAAAATCATCCCACTTCATTCATGTACCTAGCAAGCCTTTTAGGAAAAGACCCTAGAAACAGTTAACCCATTCTTTTTTTTTTTTCCAAGGTAGGGTCTCACTCTGGTCCAGGCTGACCTGGAATTAACTCTGTAGTCTCAGGGTGGCCTTGAACTCATGGAGATCCTCCTACCTCAGCCTCTGCTGGGATTAAAGGCGTGTGCCACTACACCCGGCAAAGTTAACCCATTCTTAAAAATCTTCTCCAGTTCAACAAACTTACTTTTAAAAACACATTTTCAAAAATACACAATATGACAGGTATACACAATCAGACCACATAATTTATATATTTAGTAATCTATCAAGTTTTCTTTTACATTTGTAATTTAGAATTTATTGGTAGAAATAAAATACACATACAACCACATATAACTGAAAAAGGCCAATCCCAAGAAACAGTAAGAAATGCAAACTTACAGGATCAGTTAATTTACAAGTTCAATTTACTAAATTTTACCTTATATACCATTTTTGGATTGATATAGAAAACTTGAATTGCTGAAGTTAACTTCTTGCTTCTTGAGGATGTTTCTAGTTTACAAAGCCCCCAGTTGTGCCAGTGGCTTCGTAAGGCCATTCACCACTTCATCTTGTGACCTCTTGCATAAAGGCATTTATTTACCTTTGCATTGCCAAAGCCTAAACAAAAATTAGTTTCACTTTTTATAAAACTTTATAAAACTCCACTAAAAAGAAATCCATCTAATTTTTGGGCCAGTCCACAAAATACTTCCTTTTTAAATAAATCACTTTTTTATGAGAATAAGGGTCCTTCAAAGTTTTTAACTCTTCTATGAGAGTTATTTTGATTTTCCAGGACTGCAACTCGATTTTCCAGGCATTTGACATACTCTTTCTTCTTTCTTTGACATTCTAGAGCAGCTTCTCTGTTTTTCATCAGTCTTATTTCTGTTTTCTTTTTTTTTAATTTTTAAATTTTTATTAACATTTTCCATGATTATAAAAAAAAAAATCTCATGGTAATTCCATCCTTCCCCCCTGACACTTTTCCCTTTGAAATTCCATTCTCCATCATATTACCTCCCCATCTCAATCACTGTACTTACATATATACAATATCAACCTATTAAGTACCTTCCTCCCTTCCTTTCTCTTCCCAATTGGGGGTCATCTGTCTTAGTTGCCTGAGAGCAAGAGTGACAGGCGATTTCATCACCACAGCTTGCGGCAGCAATTGGCCAATGGTGTGGTGCGGGTCTAGTATGTCTGCACATCTTCTGATGCAGTTTCCACAAACACCTGGTTGCTGGGCACAGTATTTGTTCTCTATCAGAGGTCTGTGCATACTGGAGAATCGTACCTTGCTGAGGATTGCCTGAATTTGTCATGGTTAAGGTTGTAGTCCCTGTACTCAGTCTCTGCCTGGACTGGCCAACTGTAAGGCTCCACGTGGGGCAATGGCAATGTACTGTCTGCTACTGGTCTGATAGATGGGAATTGGAAGAGATATAGAAGTAACAGCAGAAACTTCAGGATTTTCTTTGTCGCCTTTTCTGCTTCGTGTTTCTTCAGAAGTGAGGTCTTTCAATTTTTTTTTCTGTGGCTGTTGCCTTGCTGCTGCCTGGGGTGGACACAGTCCACTCCCCCTCCCAGGTGGATCCGAATTCACTTCCCAGTACCCCTCTCGCAGTGTGGGCCGTGCCTCTATCGGGGTTAGGCGGGGACACTCAGGGTCACTTGAGAGCTAGCTGTCTTGGATTGCTGTTCCTCTGCTGTCCTGGGCTGCCAGTGGTGGCTCTCCTAGAATTCTCTAAAAAATCAGCCCATATCACACTAAATGTACTTATTTTTATAAATATTTGTATATGTGTGTAGGGGTGTGTGGAGAGCAGTGTGGGAGCACGTATTGAAGTCAGAGGACAATCTTAGGTGTCAGTTCTTCTACCTTGTGTGAGGTACGGTCTCTTGTTTACTGCTATATATTCCAGGCTAAGCTGGTCCATGAACTTTCCAGGTTTGATCTCCAACCCCATATTAAACCTGGTGTGAAAGTACATACCTGCAATCCCACTTCTTGGGATATGGAAGCAGGGATATCAGAGGTTCAAGGTTGTCCTCTGTTACATTATACTGTTGAGGCCAGCCTGGGCTACATGAGGACCTCTTTCCATAATCACAACTAAATGTGACTGCCATTTTTGGGAGACAGGTAGGAGGATCCCTGTGAGTTTGAGGACAGCTTGGGACTATAGAGTGAGTTCTAGGTCAGCCTGGGCTACCTCAAAAAAAAAAAATGTTCATGGTTTGGTACTTTATCATGATAATCTTAGCTTTATAATTCTTATCTATAAATATCAATTTTCTCATGCTATTTCCTCTGCTGTAATATCTGTTCATACTGCTTACTTACCAAATCATTTTTCATCCTTTACATAGGAAAGTCCAGCTCAGAAAATAAGCTTCCAGGAAATGCTTTTTTAATATATTTTTTAAAATTATTTATTTATTTATTTGAGAGCGACAGACACAGAGAGAAAGACAGGTAGAGGGAGAGAGAGAGAATGGGCACGCCAGGGCTTCCAGATACTGCAAGCGAACTCCAGACTTGTGCATCTGGCTAACGTGGGACCTGGGGAACCAAGCCTCGAACCGGGGTCCTTAGGCTTCACAGGCAAGCGCTTAACTGCTAAGCCATCTCTCCAGCCCAGGAAATGCTTTTTTAGAAGTACTTTATTTAGGGCTGGAGGGATGACTTAGCGGTTAAGATGCTTGCCTGAAAAGCCAAAGGACCCAGATTTGGTTTCCCAGAACCCATGTGAACCTGGTGCACAAGGTGGTGCATGTGTCTGGAGATTGTTTGCAGTGGCTGGAGGCCCTGACATACCCATTCTCTCTCTCTCTTGCTCTCTCTGTCTCTTTCTCTCTGTCAAATAAATAAATAAGAATAAAATATATTTAAAAATATTTTATTTATCCAGGTGTGGTGGCACACACGTTTAATCCCAGCACTCAGGAGGCAGAGGCAGGAGGATTGCCATGAGTTCAAGGCCACACTGCGACTACATAGTGAATTCTAGGTCAGCCTGGGCTAGAGTGAGATGCTACCTTGAAAAACAAAAAAACAAAATAAAACAAAAAAAATTGTATGTATAAGAGAAAGAGAGAGAACAAGGGAAAAACAAAGAGACAATGGGTATACCAGGTTCTGTAGTCATTGCAGAGGGACTCCAGGTATATGTGCCACCTTGTGCGTTTATTCTTACATGCATACTGGGGAATTGAACCAGGGTCCTTAGGCTTCACAGGTGAGTACCTTAACAACTAAGCCATCTGTCCATAACCAGGAAATAATTTTGTTTTTGTTTTTGCTTTCCAAGGTAGGGTCTTACTGTAGTCCAGGCTGACCTGGAATTCACTATGTAGTCAGAGGGTGGCCTTGAACTCTCGGCGATACTCCTACCTCTGCCTCCCAAATACTGGGATGAAAGGCGTGTGCCACCACGCCCAGCTCAGAAAATGCTTTTAGTGTCCCCTTACTTCCTTGTGGTGCTGTATTTCCAGCCCTCTCCCTCTTTTCCTCTTCCCTCCTTTTTCTTTCTTCTCTTTTATGTTTCTTCTTTTCTCACATCCCTTTCTTCCTCTCTTCTTTCTTCTGGCATGATCTCATTATGTAGCCTGAGCTAGCCTTGCTCTCCATCTTTCCACTTTAAGTATTCTTTATAGCTGGGATTACAAGTTTGTGCCACCATGCCTGGCTTCTTTGGTTCCTTTTCAAACTATAGTATAAATGTATAAAGAAAAAAATTAAACCTTAATTATACATGTAATTGTGATATATTAGGTCATTCAAATTAAATGCGCTGAAAACAACTGAAAAATTATATTTAAAAAAACAGGCTGGAGAGTAGTTAAGGGGCTTGCCTGCAAAGCCTAACAATCTGGGTTCGATTCCCCAGTACCCATGTAAGCCAGATGTACATACATTTGGAGTTTGCAGTGGCTGGAGGACCTGGTGCACGCATACTCTTTGTTTCTCTCTTTGTATCTTTCTGCTTATATATGAATAAAATATATTTATTTTAAAAATTCTGTGCGAAGACACAACAGAGCTAAGAAGACAGAATCATGTCAAAAATCTGAGAGAGGGGCTGGAGAGATTGCTCTGTGTTTAAGGCACTTGCCTACAAACCCTAATGGTCTGATTTCAATTCTCCAATACCTGCATAAAGCCAGACACACAAAGTGGCTCATGTGTCTAGAGTTTGTTTGCAATATCTAGAAGCCCTGGCAAGCCCATTCTCTCCTTTTGCCTCCATATCTCCTTCCCTCTCTCCCTCCCTTGCTCTCTCTTTCTCCCTTTTTGCTTGCAAATAAAATTACATGAAAGGGAAAAAAAATCTGGGAGGAAAAGGAAACCTCAAGTAATACAACTAGGTCTTCATTTTCCTTGCCCATTCCACAAAAAGCAACTGAAAGCTAAAGGAATATTCCTTAAAACTATTGGGACTAGGGGGCAAAAACTGAGTTTAGAAACGGGAGGACTTGTGAGCTTTCCAGGCTTTGACACACTGAAAAGCTACATCCTGGAAGTTAGAGTGAGGAGAACACCTGCTTTCATCAGAATCAGGTGCTAATGTTTCAGTTTCCTAATTGATCAGCATATCTTTCTGAGATAAATTCACGTCCTTTCTGGATGAAAGTACCTCACTAGCCCTCAAACTATCAATAGCAACATCCAGTTCACAAAAAAATATCAGGACAAAATAGCATGTGGTAACATACAAAAGTAGGAGAGCCACAGGGAATAAGATCTGACAGCCACGCAGTACCTGCTGCTCCTTAGCTTTGTTCCTTTTCTGATTTTTGAGGTAGAATCTCACTCTAGTTCAGCCTGACCTGAAAGTGTTCCTCCAACCTCCTCAAGTGCTGGGATTGAAGATATGAGGCCTCCATACCCTGCTTACTTATGTTTCTTAACTTGCTTGCAGCACATGGGGAGTGGTGAGTTTAGTGATTAGCCACAAAATGGACATGATATGCATGTTTCAAGAATTGCACCTGGGCTTAGTCATTAAAGGCACTTGCTTGCAAAGCCTGCCGGCCCAGATTGAATTCCCTGTTACCCACATAAAGCCAGATGCACAACATAGAATTTCCAGTTAGTGGCAAGAAGCCCCGGCATTCCCAGTCTCTGTTCTCCACCTTCTCCTCCCTTCCCTCCCACCTTCCCTCTCTGTCTCTGCATGCAAGTAAATAAGTAAAAGTATTTTTTAAAAAGTATTTCTACCTCCCTTTTGGTTTTTTAAGGTAGGGTCTCACTCTATCTCCGGCTGACCTGCAATTTACTCTGTGGTCTTGGGGTGATCTTGAACTCATGGCGATCTTCCTACCTCTGCCTCCCAGGTATCACCATGCTTGGCTCCACCTGCCATTTAAAGAAAAAACAAAACTTATTTATTTGAGGGAGAGAGAGAGATACAGAAATAGGTAGAGAGAGAGAGAGAGAGCGAGCGAGAGAGCGAGCACTCTGTAGGACCTCCAGCCACTGCAAACAAACTCCAGATATATGTGCCCCCTTGAGCATCTGGCTTACGTGGCTCCTGGAGAGTTCAACCTCAGTCCTTTGGCTTTGCAGGCAAGGGCCTTAACTGCTAAGCCATCTCTCCAGCCATCCACCTGCCATGTTTTTGTTTGTTTGTTTTTGCTTTTTTGAGGTAGGGTCTCACTCTAGCCCAGGCTGACCTGGAAATCATTATGTAGTCTCAGGGTGGCTTTGAACTCACAGTGATCCTCCTACTTTGGCCTCCATGCCTGGTACTTACTTTAATTTTTGACAAATAAATAAATAAAATAGTTTTTTAAAAGAAACTTGGGCATGGTGGCACATGCCTTTAATCCCAGCGAGACCCTACCTCAAGTTGCATATTAGATAACTATAGCACAAAATTTAAACTAGAAAATAGACATTTCTTATCACAGATGTGTGTATATTTCCATTATAGAGCTAAGATTTCTCTTCAGTTACTATCTTCTCAAATGATTTGTTTATTTGTTTTAGCAAAGGAAAAAGAGAGAGATTGGAGTGGGCAGACCCAAAATGAAATAGTAGTTTACTGCATTCTGCATTGTGGGTTTTTAAATTATTTTATTTTATTTTTCAAAAGGTTCTCACTCAAGCCCAGGCTGACCTGGAATTCACTATGTAGTCTCAGGGTGGCCTTGAACTAAACTGCCTCTGCCTCCCAAATGCTGGAATTAAAGGCATGTGCTACCACGCCCAGCTTGCATTATAGATTTTTAAGAAGTTTCTTATGCTCCTGTCCCTCCTGTGATGTCATTGTTATGTTTCTTCCCCTGAGTGCCATCTTCATTCCATCCCACTGTGCTACACAAACTCTGGGATCAAGATGTCTCATGGTTTTCCTCCTCCTGCTCTTTTTTTTTTTTTTTTTTTTTTGAGGTTGGGTCTCACTCTAGCCCAGGTTGACCTGGAATTCACTGTGTAATCTCAGGGTGGCCTCAAACTCACTGTGATCCCTCTACCTCTGCCTCCCAAGTGATTGTATATTTTATCTCTGACATGTGGTTAACCTACAGTTTTCTTTAATTGAATTGGGTGTTGCTAATAACAAACTTTGTACCAAGGTAAGGGATCGAAAGTATAGTATATGTTCATGTGTATGTGTGTGTGTGCATGTATGTGTGCACTCACAATACTAGAAATAATCCCAGAATATTACATTTGCTAGGCAAACATTCTTATTACTGAGCTGTAACTACAGTCAAAGAAACTTACAGTTTTGAGCATTGAACCCCGCCCCCAACCCACGTGTTAAGTAAGTGCTCTGTCATCGAGTTTAACACTCCCACACCTATTAAGGACTTTGGAAGAAGAAATTTTGGCATCAAGTCAGGAACCAATGAACTTTAATGCAAACAAGATGGTCATAGTCTAAAAGGCTAATAGGATCTCATAAATGCTAAGAGTTAACAGGCATTGACTGAAGATGGTAAAATTTGGTTAGCTATGTTCACAGCAAGCTTTGCAAGTATTTTGTAATATTTGATTTGCTCATGTCTGAAAAACACTTTTTGATTTTACTTTAAGCCCTCTTTGGATATTGCCCACATGGTATATATGTGATATAGGGCTTATTCAGGAAAGTAGCACATTGTAAGGAATCTGTCAAGCTCTGCTCTTAATCCACAGTTTAGGCCAGGCTTGTGTGCCAAACAACTTTCTGTAGGGAATGGCCAAGGCCATTAATAGTAATTCTCTGCACATTCGTAGGTCAGCATAGGGGACATCTAAGTGACTGTGTAAGAATGGTTAGTTGGAGCCTTCAGACCCCGGAGATAGTAATGGACAGTCCTTTCTTTGAGCTAACAAGTCAAACCTCCTGCCTTTTCTTATAATTGAAAGAGGTGTAGAAACAAACCTAGGGCCATCTAGATTTATCATTTACAATACATACCCTATTACTAGAAAATAAAGCAAAAATATCTTTCAAAAATAGCTTTCTCCAACTTCCTGAGCAGGCCTTTTAAATGTCCTTGGTCTGCATACTTTCTCACTCACTTAATTATTTTCTAGTAAACATGCTACTCTTTCTGAGTATCTCTTCTATGCTTATTTCCTCATCTAGAATTCCTTCAGCCTTCTCTGAATTCTTATCCTTCAGGGGCTGTTTTTGCCCTATATCTTCTGTGATACCTTTCTGACAAACTCAATCCATACAGCTAGTATCACTTCTTCATATGTAGCCTTATAATTTGGACATTTCTTTCCATTAAGCTTAAATAAATTCCTTAAGGGTAGGTAGGGCCATACATTAGATTATACTGTATAAACTTTATAATGCCTACGGCATGTATATGTGTGTGTGTATACATATATACTCCCAAGAAATAACTGATGACTTAGTATGTATGTTCATACGTTTTTGGTTATAAAATACTCAATATTTTGGGTGCTCTATGCCTTTTAAACATTGTGTATTATTGTTAAATATAATGCCACATTCTTTGTTAGAACATTTTTTTAATTCTGCTACAGTTAATCCCTGTTCCATAAGCTGATTTTTTTTTTGAGGTTGGTGTCATTTATTGTCTGTTAGTTCTCTAATAGCTAGTTTAGTAATTAGATTCCTTCATTCTGCTTCAGCAAGAAGTTGAGAACCTTAAGAAGCTAAATCTCATTAGTAAACAGCAGTTTGAAAACCTAACACCTGAACTTCCTTTTGAGTCAAACCAAGACGTCCCTGTAGCACCTTCAAAGTCCAGGCAAGGTATGTAAATCTGCTTTTGTGTCTGAATACTAGAAAGCAGTTCTAAATTGTCTAAAAAGATTGCTCATTTTATTTTATTTTCCAAAAAAATTAGGTATCAAAAATAATAGAATGTAAGAATAACTTTTATATATGCTAGAGGCTGAAAAAGACAAATTGTAAACTTGGCAAGAGAATCTTGTAATAAATATAGGAGTTTAAATCTCACTGTACTCTTC
Source organism: Jaculus jaculus (assembly GCF_020740685.1). NCBI lineage: Eukaryota > Metazoa > Chordata > Mammalia > Rodentia > Dipodidae > Jaculus > Jaculus jaculus. The sequence goes on from NC_059113.1 coordinate 74,961,539, forward strand.
CTCTGCATGGTTCAGAGGTGATTTCAGAGGCATTCGGGTGTCCTTGTTATGCCCAGACCCATACACTTCCTCATTGGGCATCAGGATTGGTTGGTTCATAGTATATCTGATGCAATTTTGATATTGTTGGAAGTATTTCTCTTAAAGTAGAACATTGACCTTAGAACATACCATGAGACTTTCACTCTTCTGTTTTAAGGCTTCAGCTCTGTGAGAATGCAGATACATTTTGGAGAGTCATAAATTAAATCTGACGTTTTCAGGAAAGTCAAGTGATTTTTTTTTTTTTTATAGTCCTTCTTGAAGAGGGTCCAAAATTGATTGCATGGGCAAAGTGGTGCATGCCTTTAATCCCAGCACTTGGGAGGCAGAGGTAGGAGGATATAGCTGGCGAAGATTTTCTCCCATTCTGTAGGTTGTCTCTTTGCTCTGTTCTCAGTGTCCTTTGCTATATAAAAGCTTTGTAATTTCATTAGATCCCAGTAGTTGATTAGTGGTTTTATTTCCTGAGCAATTAGGGTTATATTTAGAAAGTCATTGCCTATACCAGTATGTTGAAAGATTTAGTTACCTTTTCCTCTAGCATTTTCAGAGTTTCATGTCTGATATTAAGGTCCCGGATCCATTTGGACTTCATTCTTGTGCATGGAGAAAGACAAGGACCTATTGTCATCCTTCCACATATAGATATCCAATTTTCCCAGCACTATTTTTTGAAGAGGCTGTCTTTTCTCCAATGAACATTTTTGTCAAAAATCAGGTGGCTATAGCTACCAAGACTTAGATCTGGGTCCTCTGTTCTGTTCTATTGATCTAGGATTTTTTGATTTCTTCATTGACCCATTCATCATTTAATAGTGTATTGTTTAGTTTCCATGATTTTGTGTAGACTGTATAGCTTTTCTTGCTATTGATTTGTAGTTTGATCCCATTGTGATCAGATAGAGTGCAAGGAATTATTTCAGTTTTCCTGTAGTTGTTAAGATTTGCTTTGCCAGGAGGAGAGAATTCTTATTGTTTATTGTCTATGATTTTGGAAGTTGTCAATAATAAAAAAACTGATTTAAGAAGTAAAGAAAGACTTCGGGCCAAGATGGCGACCGCCTAGCTGCACTCCAGATACCAAGGAAAAAAAAAGATGCAGATCCTAAGAAGAGAGCTGCCCAACATACCTCGAAAGGGGCCCAACTGAAACTAAGGACAACTGGCGAAACAAGCAAGGGTGATGTTTTCCTGTGAACTGGATACCAGCACAAAGGGGAAGGAGACCAACGCAGAGAAAAATCAACTCCTACCAAATCAGAGAGCCAGAGCCTCAGAGGCCCCCAACACCTTAGCACTGAAGCAGACCAAAAATGAACCCAGCATGGCTCGGAAATTTTGCGGAAGAGGGGGCGGAAAGAATGTCAGAGTCACATGTTGGGTCATGATTTGCAGAGACATTTATCATACCAATAACTGTGGACTAACTCCACAATGCACGACCCATTTTCATCAACAAGGAGGGTCCAAAGGGAGGGGGTAGATCACAGATGAGCCTAAACAATGGTACCAAACTGCCTGTATTTACTGAAAAGAAAACTAATAAATTAAATTAAAAAAAAAGAAGTAAAGAAAAAAAGATTTGCTTTGTGTCCTAATATGTGGTCTGTTTTAGAGAGTGTTCCATATTCTGCTGAAAAGAATGTGCATTCTGCAGCATTTGGATGAAATGTGTTAGGTCCATTTGTTCTATGACCATATTTTATCCAGATGCCTCTCTGTTTATTTTTGCTAGGATGACGTGTCAATTGATAAGAAAGAGTGTTGAAGTCACCCACTACAACCGTGTTTGGTGTTATCTGTGACCCTGATTTTAATAGTGTTTGTTTGATAAAATTGGGAGCCCCTATATTCGGTGCATATATGTTTAGGATTGTAATGTCCTCCTGTTGGAGTGTTCCTTTAATCAATATAAAGTGACCTTCTTTATCTTTCCTCATTAATATTGGTTTGAAGTCTACCCTGTCAGCTATTAGGATAGCAACCCCTGCTTGTTTTCTAAGCCTATTTTCTTGAAACACTGTTTTCCCACCTTTCACCCTAAGATAGTGTCCATCCTTTGTAGAAAGGTGACTTTCTTGTAGGCATCAAATTTAAGGATCCTCCTTTTTTTAAAAAAAATTTTATTAGCATTTTCCATGATTATAAAAAAATATCCCATGGTAATTCCCTCCCTCCCCTCCCCACACTTTCCCCTTGGAAATTCCATTCTCTATCATATTACCTCCCCATCACAATCATTGTACTTACATGTATACAATATCAACCTATTAAGTACCCTCCTCCCTTTCTTTCTCTTCCCTTTATGTCTCCTTTTTAACTTACTGGCCTCTGCTACTAAGTATTTTCATTCTCACGCAGAAGCCCAATCATCTGTAGCTAGGATCCTCCTTTTTAAAAAAAATTTTTTTTGGTTTATTTTTATTTATTTATTTGAGAGTGACAGAGAGAAAGAGGCAGAGAGAGAGAGAGAGAGAGAATGGGCGTGCCAGGGCTTCCAGCCCCTGCAGATGAATTCCAGATGCGTGCGCCCCCTTGTGCATCTGGCTAATATGGGTCCTGGGGAATCAGGCCTTGAAGTGGTGGCCTGAGGCTTCACAGGCAAGCGCTTAACTGCTAAGCCATCTCTCCAGCCCAGGATCCTCCTTTTTAACCCAGTCTGCAAACCTATGTCTTTTGGTTGGAGCATTGAGGCTGTTGAAATTAAGAGTTATTATTGAAAGGTGTGTATTTATTTTTGTCATTTTTCTTGTTTAGTAGTTTTTCTGGTTTTTTACCTTTGCTATCTTATATGAACTAGCACCTGAGTATGGTTTGATTTTTCCATGTTCCTTATATGTGTGCTTTTCTTTCTCTTCAGCATGGAGGATCCTTTCATGTATTTTCTGGAGAACTGTTTTTTTTTTTTCTTTTTCTCTCCTTTATAACACTTTACTTCCAACCCACCATAGTTATTTTTCTGAATAGTCTTCAGCAATATATAATAAGATACAATGCAAAAGTAGATGTCATGAGGCAAGGTATGTTCACCTAGGCTTCCTGTGCTGAATTGTAGAGCTGGTTTTGTCTTCAAATATTCCTTTAGCCTGCTTTTATTATTTCTCTGTCTGTTTGAATGGATAGCTTTGCAAGATAAAGTAACCTGGATTGACAGTTGATATCAGAACTTGGAATGCATCATTCCAAGCCATTCTGGCTTTTAAAGTTTGTGTTGAGTAATCTGCTGTTATCCTGATGGGGTTGCTTTTGTATATGACTTAATTTTTCTCTCCAGCTGCTTTCAATATATTTTATTTGGTTTGTGTGTTTGGTAGTTTAATTATAATATGGCGAGGAGAGGTTCTTTCCAGGTCTTGTCTGTTTGGTGTCCTAAAGGCTTCTTGCACCTGCATTGACATATTTTCCTAATTTGGGGGAAGTTTTCTTCTATGATTTTGTTGAAAATGCGTACTATGCCTTTGGAGTGAAATTCTTCTCCTACTACTATATCCTGAATTCTTATGTTTGATCTTTTCATAGTGTCCCAAATATCTTGAAATTCCCATTTATCCTTCCTATTAGTTTGTGTTTTTTGTTGTTGGACTGTTATCATTCTTTTTAAAAAATTTATTTATTTGAGAGCGACAAAAAGAGAAAGAGGAAGAGAGAGAGAGAGAGAGAGAGAGAGAGAAATGGGTGCACCAGGGCCTCCAGCCACTGCATACTAACTCCAGATGCATGTGCCACCTTGTGCATCTGGCTTACATGGGTACTGGAGAATCGAACCTCCAACCAGGGTCCTTAGGCTTCACAGGCAAGTGCTTAACCACTAAGCCATCTCTCTAGCCCAGAATTCTTTTGAAATCTTTCTTTTGCATTTATTTTCTCTAAATCAATCTCACTGGGGGTCATTTCTGATGGATTTATACTTTTTGATGGATATATATTGTCTTGATTTTTTTTGTGTTTCTTTTATTATAATGTAGAGATTTTTTTCATCTTTTTTCATCTTAATGTAATGCTTGAGTTTTCTTGTTATCTGCAATATTATTAGATGTATCAATCTAATACAGTGAACAACAGAAGTCAAGACAAAGGCACTATAAATCAGGAAGCAACAAATGGCAAGACCAAAATATAACTTATTTAAGAATAGCCAATTTGACCATCATCCAGATTTAACTTAACATTAACATTTATCCTGACATGGAAGGTGCAATTAGCACTTCCTATGCAAGCCTGTATACCAGGCTTATTTGGCAGGTACTGACCTGGTGTAATCCCAGTTACCTTTTTGAATGGCTTTGGTCTCAACTATGCTGTGTGTCCAGTTGGGTCCCTCTTTGCTGTGCTGTGGGCTCAGGTAGGCTGACTGGGATCAATGGGTCTCTGCTCTGATCGCCTGTGCCAGGTGTTGTGTAGGTGACTTCCATTCCCCAGGTCTCTGGTGCTTGCTGGCGCTTGCAGTGGTGGTGGGGGAGGGGAGGCTGTGGCTTGTGGCTGAAGTTCCTCCACTGGTCCTCACGTTCCTCTTCCTCACAAGCCACTCCACTGATCCCTGCTGTCCTCCCTTCATGTTTCTTGAGTTTGGAGGAGGCTGGTTTGAGTGGAAAATCCCCTCACCTGGCTTTTCCTGTAGCTCAGGCAAGAGTCTTGAGGCCATGAGTGCACAAACCTGGTGCTGCTGCTACTGGAGCTGTTTCTGCCTGCTTTTGTAATCTCTAGATGCTCTGGATCTCTCCTCCGTCTCTGCTGTGGTTGATACTTTCTTATATACCTTCACTTTTTAGTAGAACAGTGTATTTTGCTTGTGGTTTTTTTTTTTTTTTTTTTTTTTTTTTTTTGCTTTTACTCCCCTAGGCTGCTTCGGTGTGGTTCTTATTTCACCATATTAAGCAGAAGTCCCTCAAGTTTCTTTACAACTGAATAAGTTATGTATACATACCACATCTTCATAATCCATTTATTAATTGTTGGGCATCTGGGCTGGTTTCATTCCCAGCTATTATGAACAGAGAAGGAACAAACATGGCTGAGCAAGTATCTCTTAGCCAATTGTATAGTCTTTAGGACATATGCCCAGGAGTGGTACAGCTGGATCAAATAGTAATTTTGGTTTTAGATTAAAAATAATTATCTATGAGGGAGACAGAGCGAGAGCAAGTGAGTCAAAATAAGCACCAAGCCCTGTAGCCACTGCAAATGAAATCATGTGTCATCATGTGCATCTTGCTTATATAGGTACTGGGGAATCAAATCTCGGTCCTTAGGCTTTGCAGGCAAGTGCCTTAACTGCTAAGCCATCTCTCTAGTCGCATTTGTGTTCCCTTGATGTTAATCCTCTGTCAGAGATATAGCTAGTGAAGATTTTCTCCCATTCTGTAGATTATCTCATGACTCAGTTGATAATCTCTTATGTACAATAGCTTTTTAGTTTCATGATATTCCATTGGTTGAGTATCTGTCTTATTCCCTGGCCCAACTTGAGTGCTAGTTAGAAAGTCCTTCCCTATGTTTATATCTTTAAGTGTTCTTCCTACTTTTTCCACTAGTTGTTTCATGGTTTTAGGATTTATATTAAGATCTTTGAACTGGTGCTGGAGAGATGGATTAGTAGCTAAGATGCCTGCCAGCAAAACCAAAGGACCCAGGTTCAGTTCCCTAGTACCTACGTAAAACTGGATACACAGGGTGACACATATGTCTGGAGTTCATGTGCAATGGCTGGAGGCCCTGGTGCACACATTTTCTCTCTCTTAAATAAATAAATAAATACATAAATAATTTTAAAAAATCTTTGCAACTGATTTTTGTGCATGGTGAGAGAGAATGGTCTAGATTCATTTTTCTACATGTACCTATCCACTTTACCCAGTAGTAATTGTTGAAAATGCTTCCTTTGTTCCAGTGTATATTTTTGCCATCTTTGTCAAAAATCAGGTGGCTATAGTTATATAAACTTAAATCTATTCTCTTCCATTGGTCTATGTCTTTGTTTCGTGCCAGTACAGTGCTGTTTTTATCAGTACAGCTCTGTAGTATGGATGTACTGGCTTGAAATGGGCATGTTGATATCTCCCACAATTATTATTTCTTTCTAGTAGGGTCTCACCTTAGCCCATGCTGATCTGGCACTCACTCTATAATCCCAGGCTGGCCTCAAACTCACAGCAGTCCTCTTACCTCTGCCTCATGAGTGCTGGGATTAAAGGAGTGTGTCATGCCTGGCAGAATATTTTTCCCATGAGGACATTTTTGGCTATCTCAGACCTTTTGTGCTTACATTTGATTTGAAATTTGTTTTTCTTTTTTAAAATTTATTTATTTATTTGAGAAAGAGAGAGGGAAAGAGGCAGACACACACACACACACACACACACACACACACACACACACAGAGAGAGAGAGAGAGAGAGAGAGAGAGAGAGAGACAAACAGACAGACAGACAATGGGCGCACCAGGGCCTCCAGCCACTGCAAATGAACTCCAGAGGCATGTGCCTCCTTGTACATCTGGCTTATGTGAGTTGTGAGTACTGGGGAATTGAACCGAGGACCTTTGGCTTTGCAGGCAAATTCCCTAACCACTAAGCTATCTCTCCAGTCCTGAAAATTGTTTTTTGATTTCTATGGGAATGTAGCTATAATTTTGATGAGAATTATATTGAATCTATAAATTACTTGTAGTAGGATGGCAATTTTCACAATATTAATATTTCTAATTCTAATGTGGGAGATTTTTCCATCTTCTGATGTCCTCCTAAATTTCTTTCTTTAGTGTTTTCAAGTTTTTATTGTAGAGGTCTTTTACTTCTTTGGTACGGTGGTTTGATTCAGGTGTCCCCCATAAACTTATGTGTTCTGAATGATAGGTTCCCAGCTATATATTGTAGGAGGCAGGCTTATGGGTATTGTATAGCCAGCTTCTCCTTGCCAGTGTTTGGTACACTCTTCCTGCTGCTGTGGTCCACCTGATGTTGGCCAGGAGATATGTCCACCCTTGACTCATGCCATCATTTTCTCCTGTCATCATGGAGCTTCCCTTTGAATCTGTAAGCCAAAATAAACCCTTTCCTCTTATAAGCTGCTCTTAGTTAGTTTTTTTTTTTTCCTTTTTTCTTTTCTTTTTTTTTTTTTTTTCGCCAGCAGTGTGAAGCTGACTGCAACAGTAAACTTGGTACCACAGGTAGGATTGTTGCTGCTGGAAACCTGTGTGGCTTTGATCAACTGGAACTGATTTGCAGCAGGAAAGTAGAAGGATTTGGAATCTTGGCCTAAGTAATGCCTTGTAGTGATGTATGTACAGCTTGATGGACCATCCTGGCCAGAATTGAAAGAGCTGAATGCAGTAGGAACTATGAACTGTGAGGTTTGGCTTATGAGGGAAAGGAAGAGCTTTGTCTGGATTGGGCTAAAGGCAGTTTGTATGAGGCTTGCTGTATGCCCGTGCCCGAAGAACTAAGAGCTGATGGATATGGTACAGAAAAAATACAATCTTTGGGCTGAAACTTACCCATTCAGCTGCAATTGTTTGAGAGCTTACAACAATTTAGAGTGGCCTAGATGATCTGCATTGGAATAACAGGAAAAATGCAGACTCTTTTCAAGGAACTTAAATGTTGAAGGAGTGTACGGTTCTTTAATGTCTGACTTATTCCCCCCTGAATTAACAAATTGGTAGCCCACTTGGTACTGTGGAGTATAACAAATGCAGGTCTGTGGGATGGCTGCCAGGGAGAGCTGCCAGCACTGGATAGAAAGTATACCTGGGGTTATGAGCAGCCAAGCTGGAGGGCAGAATTGGAACTCCAGAGACTTGTCAGTAAGCCAAAATAAATCCTTTCCTCCCGCGAGCTGCTCTAGATCTGGTGTTTTCTTTTCTGCCAATAACATGAAGCTGACTGCTGCACTTGGTTACAGATAATCAGAGATATTTGGGTGTTTTTGTGGCTATTGTGAATGTTGATGTTTCCCTGATTTTCATTTATTTTAATATATATATTTTACATATTTTACTTATTTGAGAGAGGGAGGCAGTTAGAAACAACGGACACACCAGGGCCTCCAACTGTTGCAAATGAACTCCAGATGTGTGAGCCACCTTGCGTATTTGTCTTATGTCGGTCCTGGGGAATTGAATCTGGGTCCTTTGGCTTTATAGACAAGCACCTTAACCCCTCAGCCATCTCTCCAGCCCCCTGATCTCTTTCTCAGTATGCTTGTTATGGTATATAGGCAGGTTACTATTTTTTTTGTGCATTTTTTTCCCATGTTTTGAGGTAGGGTCTTGCTCTATCCCAGGCTGACCTGGAATTCACTCTGTAGTTTCAGGGTGTCCTCGAACTCATGGTGATCCTCCTATCTCTGCCTCCCAAGTGCTTGGATTAAAGGTGTGCTCCACCATGGCTGATGATAATTTTGTATTCTACCACTTTTCTAAAAGTATTTATTAATTTCAGGCAGTTTCTGGTGGAATCTTTAGTTTCTCTTAAATACAGAATCAGGCTGGGCATGGTGGCACAGGCCTTTTAATCCCCAGCACTTGGGAGGCAGAGGTAGGAGGATCATTGTGAGTCTGAGGCTACCCTAAGACTATATAGTGAACTGCAGGGGAGCCTAGACTAGAGTGAGACCCTACCTCAAAAAATAAACAAATGAAAGGAGCAGAATCAGTTTGATTTATTTCTTTCCAGTTTATATCTATTTTATGTCTTTTTCTTGTCTTACTGCTTTAGCTAAGACTCACAAGAACTGTGTTAAGTACTAGCAGGGAGAAGGTCTATCCCTGTCTTATTCCAGATCTTAGGAAAAATGCTTCAAGTTTTCTCCATTTAGTATGATAATGCCTTTAGGTTTGTCATTTATAACCTTCATTATGTTGAGAGATTGATTATCCCTTCATCCCTAATTTCTGCAAAGTTTTTATCATGAAGGAATGTTGTATTTTGTTCAAGGCCTTTTCTGTATCTATTGAGATGATCATGTAATTTTTTTTTTCAAGGTTGGGTCTCACATTTAGCCCAGGCTGTCCTGGAATTCACTATGGAGTCGCTGGGTGGCCTCAAACTCACAGCGATCCTCCTACCTCTGCCTCCCAAGTGCTGGGATAAAAGGTGTGTGCCACCACACCTGGTGATCATGTGATTTTTGTCCTTAAGTCTATTTATGTGATGTGTTTATGTTTATTCATTTCTGCATGTTGAACTATCCCTGCATTCTGGGGACAAACTACCTAATCGAGGTGGATAATTTTAATATGTTGGTGAATCCAATTCACCAGTATTTTATTGAATTTTTTTTGAGGTATGGTTTCACTCTAGCTCAGGCTGACCTGGAAATCACAGGGTAGCCTCAAACTTGTGGCAGTTCTCCTACCTCTGCCTCCCTAGCGCTGGGATTAAAGGCATGCACCACAACGCCCAGCTTATTGAAATTTTTTGCATCTATGTTTAACAGGGTTGGTTATATATATTTTCTTGTTGTTATAGTTGTTTTTCTGTCTGCTTTTTTTTTCTCTTTATAATTTTTTGTTTTCTTTTATTATCTTTTTCTTTTGCTTTTATTTTTTTTAATGTTCTCTTTATTTATTATTTTTAAATTAGTTTTCTATTCAGCAAATACAGGCAGTTTGGTGCCATTATTAGGCTCATCCATGACCTAGCCCTCCCCAATGGCCCATCCTTGTTGATGTATATGGGTCGTGCATTGTGGAGTTAGCCCACAGTTATTGGTACAATAAATGTCTCTGCATATCCTGATCCAACATGTGGCTCTGACATTCTTTCCACCCCCTCTTCTGCAAAATTTCCCTGAGCCATGTTGGGTTCATTTTTGGTCTGCTTCAGTGGTGAGGTATTGAGGGTTTCTGGAGCTCTGGCTCTCTTATTTGGTAGGCATTGATTTTTCTCTGTGTTGGTTTCCTTCCACCTTTTGCTGGTATCTGGTTCATAAGGAAAACAGCACCCTTGCTTGTTTTGCCAATTTTCCTTAGTTTCAGCCGATGGCTCTCTCCTTAGGATCTGCATCTATTTTTCTTTCCCTGGGATTTGCAGCGCAGCTAGGCGGTTGCCATCTTCGCTGGAAGTGTTCTGTCTGGTTTTGCTGTTATTGTAATGCTTCCTTCATAGGTGTCAGTGACTGTTCCCTTCTTTTCAATTTTATGAAATAACTTGAGAGGTAGTGGTTTCAGGTCCTCTATAAAGGTGTGATCAAATCTTAATAAACCCATCTGGGCCTGGACATTTTTAGTTGGGAAATATTTTTATTTTTATTATTACTTGTTTTATTTTAGAGAGGGTGAGAAAGAGAGAATTGGCATGCCAGGGCCTCAGCCACTGATATCAAACTCCAGATGCTTTCGCCATCTAGTGGGCATGTGCAACTGTTGCAGTCAAGTTTTCATTGCTAGCAGAAATCACCTGACCAATTTGGGGCAGGGGTTATTTTGGCTTACAGACTTGAGGGTAAGCTCCATGATGGCAGCGGAAAATGATAGCCATGAGCAGAGGTTGAACATCACCTCCTGGCCAACATGAGGTGGCTAGCAGGAACAGGAGATTGTGCCAAACACTGGCAGGGAAAAATGGCCATAATACCCTTAAGCCTGCCCCCAATAATACACTGCCTCTAAGACGTGTTAATTCCCAAATCTCCATCAGCTGGGAACCTAGCACTCAGAATGCCTAAGTTTATGGGGGCCACCTGAATCAAACCATCACAGTGACATTGTGCTTGCTTCACCTTTGTGTATCTGGCTTATGTGGGATCTGGGGAGTTGAACATGGGTTGTTAGGCTTCACAAGCAAGCACCTTAACCATTAAACCATCTCTAGCTGGAAGATTTTTATTACTGCTTCAGTCTTTAATCTTGTTACTTGTTAGAGCTCTAGATAAATTAATCTCCTTTAATTTTGGTAAATCATATGTGTCAAGAAAGTCATCCATTTCTTTTATATTTTCCAGTTTGGTGGAATTTAGATTTTGAAATATATCCTTATGATTTTCACGATTTCATTGATATCTGTTATAATATCTCCATTTTTATCTCTAATATTAGATTAGTCTCCCTGTTCTTTTGGCTAATGGTTTGTCTTTTTTTTTTTTTTTCTGAGGTAGGGTCTCACTCTAGCCCAGGCTGACCTGGAATTTACTATGTGGTCTCAGGGTGGCCTCAAACTCATGGTGATCCATCTACCTCTGCCTCCCAAGTGCTGGGATTAAAGGCATGCACCACCACGCCTAGCTTCTTTTTTATCTTTTTGAAGGACCAGCTCTTTGTTTTATAGATTCTTTAATGTTTTTTCTTTTTTTCTCAAATAAAAAAATTTTTTTTTAAATTTATTTATTTGAGAGTGACAGAGAGAGAGAGAGAGAGAGAGAGAGAGAGAGAGAGATTGAGAATGGGCGCGCCAGGGCTTCCAGCCACCGCAAACGAACTCCATATGCATGCGCCCCCATGTGCATCTGGCTAACGTGGGTCCTGGGGAACCAAGCCTCGAACCGGGGTCCTTAGGCTTAACAGGCAAGCACTTAACCACTAAGCCATCTCTCCAGGCCCTTTTTCTCAATTTTTATTAACACTTTCCATGATTTTTAAAAATATCCCCTGGTGATTCCCTCCCCTTTGGAATTCCATTCTCTATCATATCCCCTACTCCTCTCAATCAGTCTCTCTTTTATTTTGATGTCATGATCTTTTCCTCTTATGATGGTCTTGTGCAGATAGTGTCAGGCATGGTGAGGTCATGGATTTGCAGGCCATTGTGTGTCTGGAGGAGCATGTTGTAAGGAGTCCTACCCTTCCTTTGGCTCTTACATTCTTTCCGCCACTTCTTCCGCATTAGACCCTGAGCCTTGGAAGGTGTGATCGAGATGTTACTCAGTACTCCAGTCACTTCTTTCCAGCACTATGATACCTTTTGTGTCATCCCAAGGTTACTGCCATCTGAAAAGAGAAGATTCTCAAGCCGGGCGTGATGGTGCACACCTTTAATCCCAGCATTTGGGAGGCAGAGGTAGGAGGATTGCTGTGAGATCAAGGCCACCTTGAGACTCCATAGTGAATTCCAGGTCAGCCTGGGCTAGAGTGAAACCCTACCTCAAAAAAACAACAACAAAAGAGAGAGAGAGAGAGAGAGAGAGAGAGAGAGAGAGAGAGAGGGGGGGGGGGGAGGGAGAGAGAGAGAGAGAGAGAGAGGGGGTGGGGGATATTGAGAGAAGATTCTCTACCCAAAGTTAGAGTAGGGTTAATATAAGGGTATAAATTTTTTTTTCTTGATTTCTACCCTGATATTGTTTCTTTCCATGTGGTATTTTGGGGTTTGTTTTGTTTTTGTCTTTAAGGTGTGATCTCTCTGTTTTTGTAATGTAGGCATTTAGAGTTATAAACTTTCCTCTTAGGACTGCCTTCATCATGCCCCTTAGGTTTTGCTGTGTTGTGTTTTTCTTTTCATTCAGCTCTGGGAAGATTTGCATTATCTTCTTGATTTCTTCAACAATCCATTCATTGTTCAATAATGTGTTGTTGAATCTCCAGTAGTTTGTGTCCTTCCTATAGTTTGTCTTATTGACTTCCAGAGCTTATGCATTGTAGTCAGATGAAATACAAGAAGTTATTTTAGTTCTCCTAAATTTGTTGAGATTGCTTTGTGCCTTAATATGTGATCTATTTTAGAGAAAGTCCCATGAGAAGAATGTATTCTGTAGTGTTGAGTGGAATATTCTGTAAATATCTGCTAGGACCATTTAATTTATGGTGTCATTTAATTTCATTATTTCTCTGCTTATTTTCTCTCTAGATTGCCTGTCTGTTAAATATATTAGTGTATTAGGGGCTAGAGAGATGACTTAGTGGTTAAGGTTTTTGCCTGCAAAGTTAAAGGACCCAGGTTTGATTTCCCAGTACCCATGTAAAGCAAGACACACAAGGTAACACGCATGTTCATTTGCAGTGGTTAGAGGCCCTGGTGTGTGCATTCTTTTAAATAATTAAATAAATAAATAAAACTATTTTTTTAAATGTAATAGTGGCATATTAATGTCACTGTTATCGTTTTGTGACTTTTTTTCTAACTTTACACCTAGCATATTTTATTTTATAAAATTAGGTGCACCCATGTTTGGTCCATATATACTTGTAATTGTAATGTTCTTTTGGTTAATTGTTCCCTTGATCAGTATGAATTGACTGTTTCATCTCCTGATTAATTTTGATTCAAAGTCTATTTACCACATATTAGAATAGCAACAGCTGCTTGTTTCCTAGTTCCATTTGCTTGGATTTTTTTTTTCTTCTTTAACCCTAATGCTATGTCTGTCTTTCACTATGTCTTTAAAGGAGCCAAAAGATAGATTCTATTTTTTGATCCAAGCTGTTAGAATATGTCTTTAAGCTGGTTGTGGTGGTGCATACCTTTAATCCTACTTGGGAGGCAGTTCATTGTGAGTTCAAGGCCACTGTGAGACTATATAGTTAATTCCAGGTCAGCCTGGATCAGAGTGAGACCCTACCTTGCGGAAAAAGAATATGTCTTTTAAAATTAAGCAATTAGGGCTGGAGAGATGACTCAGCAGTTAAGGCACTTGCTTGCAAAGCCTAACAACCCAGGTTTGATTCCCAAATAAAGTCAGAGACACAAAGTGGTGCATTTATTTGAAATTCATTTGTAGAATGAATGGCTAGAGGCCCTGTCACCCCCATACTATCTATCTCTGCCCTTGTCAATAAATAAGTAAACAGAAAGTTTAATTTGTGTTGAGGGGAGGGGGAGAAAATGGGCACACCAGGTCACTTTGCCACTGCAAACTAACTCCAGACATATGTGCCACTATGTACATCTGGCTTGGGAGGCAGAGGTAGGAGGATCACTGTGAATTGAAGCCAGCCTGAGATTACATGGTGAATTTCAGAACAGCTTGGGCTAGAGTGAGACCCTTCCTTGAAAATCAAAACAATCAAAATAAATTAATATGATAAAAAAAACTTACAAAAATAGAGCCTGTAGTGGTTAAGACACTTGCCTGCAAAGCCTAAGGACCCAGGATTGATTCTCCAGTTCTCACTTGAGCCAGGTGCACAAGGTGGCATATGTGTCTGGAGTTTGTTTGCAGTGGCTGCAGTCCCTGTCATATCCATTTATTCTCTCTCTCTCAATAGATAAATAAATAAAATCTTTTTTAAAAAATAGAGCATATATTTTTGTCACTATTCCTTGATTAATCTTCTGGCTTACCCAGTTGGTTAACATACGATTTTCATGAACAAATTAGTGAGTTCAACACCCCAGTAGAAAAATAGTCAAAAGATGGATTCAGTTGTTAAAAATACTTGATGCACAACAAGCCTGTTGACTGGAGTTTGGATCTCCAGAACCCACTAAAGCCAGACACAAATACCACATGTGATTGTAATCCCAACATGCTTATGGCAATAGAATTCCGAAGCTCATAGGCAGTTAGTATGGCAGTCGCAGTAGCAAAACAGAAGAGGTCCTGTTCCAAACAAAGTGGAAAGCAAGGACTGATACTGAGGTTGTCCTCTGACCTCCACCTGCACACCATAGCACACTTACACCCATACACTTGGACACTACCCACACAGAAATAGAAAAATAGTCAAGATAGTCCATACCAAACTCAAAAAAGCAGAAGTCTGGTTACAAAGATTCATGAAAACAAGCCTAGTGTCCCTAGTAACTACTCAGGAAATGTAAATATCATTCAAATCCCACAAGACAGGAAAATAGTTAAGTATGAGGAGTTCTCTTTTTGACAAAGTTGTTAAATCAGCAGAACATGTTCTTACTGGGAGTGTGAATTCCTGAGCCTGCATAGAAAGCAGTGTGGTATCATTCAGACAGTTAGGAGGTGCCAATGTCCTTTGTGGCATTTAACTCACATACAAACCCCAGAGGAAGGCACACACCTGCACAAGGAAATATATTCAACAGTGTTTATGCAGTATTCACAATGAAGCCAAAAACGTGGAAATAACACAACTGTCCATCAGTCAGAGAATGGATACATTTTGATATATTTATATCACAACATACTGTTCAGCATTGGAAATGACTAATAAATACACACACTGTCATGAAACTTAAAGTTAACCAACTGAAATAATATATATGTGTGTGTGTATATGTATGTATGTATGTATATGTGTGTATGTGTGTTTGTGTATACATGAATGATACTAACTTTAAGAGCCTGGTCATCTCTGAACAGGAAAGGCAGAAAGAAAATGGGATTAGGGAAGATGATGGAGTTTCAGCCTTTTGTTAACAAAAGAAAAAGGCAAAAACAGGACAAAATATTTTGTAATGCTAAATGATGGTTAATAAGCATTTTTTCTTTCTAATACATTTGAAATATTTCTAGTTAAAAATCTTATGTTCTGGATTGGAGAGATGGCTTAGCAGTTAAGGCATTTGCCTGCAAAGCCAAAGGATCCTGGTTTGATTCTCCAGGACCCACATAAGCCAGATAGATACACAAGGGGGTACATGCATTGAGAATTCAAGATTAATTTTATTCTCAAAGTCAAATATTTTCCCAAGACCTAAATAATTTTAAGAGCTGTTTTACAGATTTGACTGAAAAATTAACTCAGAAGCTGTTTGATGTTTCAGAAATAACTTCAGCTGTAATGGCTCATACATTGCCCACCGCAGTTCCAGAATCTCCGAGGATTCATCCTGCAAGGACACTCAAAACACCCCGAACACCATGGTTACAAGATCCTAACAAAGCACCAAGGTTTTATCCTGTTGTTAAAGAACCAAAAGCCATTGATCTAAAGGTACACAAAACAACCAGTGATATAGAGGCTGCATTTTGTATCCTTTAACATAAAATAATAATTTTTTGTATATATCACCTTTTAAAATATGCATATGTTTAAATTATAAGATTCATTAAACTGGGCGTGGTGGCACATACCTTTGAGGCAGAGGTAGGAGGATCATCATGAGTCGAGGCCACCCTAAGACTGCATAGTGAATTCTAGGTCAGCCTGGGCTAGAGTGAAACCCTACCTCAAAAAATCAAAAACAAAAAAGAATTTTACCATAATGCTATCTTCTCTGTTAAGAAATAACTTCTTTGCAATTGGTTCACGTAATTAAAGAAAACCCAGACATGCAGCGATCATTCTACTTTGCCTTCCTCTAACCTTGTAATCAAACCAAGCTAGGGTCTTGTTTGTGAAGCTGTTTAACTTACATATATGTTTGGGTTTTGTGACTTAATATGATTTCACAATGTGCCATCCACAGTATGAAAGTATGTGAGTTGGTTTATAGTCAGAGGGTTTTAATTCACTTGTGAAGTTCACATTACCGAAAGTAATTGCCATGCTTGACTTTTTTCCTTCAGAGTCCAAGAAAGAGGAAAACAAGGCATAGTACAAACCCCCCTCTAGAGTGTCATGTTGGTTGGGTGATGGATTCCAGAGATCATGGGCCAAGGGCGCCCTCTGTCAGGTACCCTATTCATCAGACACTGCTTTTAATTTTTCTGATTTGAAGTTTGTTGAAAATAGTACTAATTTGATAGTTGGAAATATTTAAAAATTAATATGTTACCAAGTTATAGAACAATGTAAGCAATAAGCCACCATAAGGGAAAGGAGTGGGGGCCATTCAGTGGGCAGTTTACATTGAGCCCGTTAGGGGCTGTTCAGTGAGCAGTTTACAGTGAGCTTCTTAGGGGCCATTCAGTGGGTAGTTTACAGTGAGGCTGTTAGGGGCCATTCAGTAAGCAGTCTACAGTGAGCTCCTTAGGGGCCATTCAGTGGGCAGTTTACAGAGAGCCTGTTAGGGGCTATTCAGTGGGCAGTTTACAGTGAGCTCCTTAGGGGCTGTTCAGCAGGCAGTTTGGACAGTTTACAGTGAGCCTTTTAGGGGCTGTTCAATGGAGCACCTTGCTTCCATTTACTTTTCCTAAAGAGAGATTATTAGATTTATAAACTATGTAACCCTTATGAAAGTTATCATTACAAAGATTCCAAGTTCGTAATGGCATTTAGTAGGTTCTTAGTAGGTATTTATAAGAGAATTAATGTACTAAACAACCCACTCAATCTATATAAAAAACAGAATAGTGAAGCCAGACATGCTGGTGCACACCTTTAATTCCAGCACTTGGGAGGCTGAAGTAGGAGGATTGCTGAGAGTTGAGGACAGCCTGAGACCTAGAGTTCACTGTATAGTCTCAGGCTGGCTTCTAAATCAGGACATTCCTCCTACCTCAGCTTCCTTAGTGCTGGGATTAAAGGCATGTGCCACCATACCGAGCTCTTTTTTTTTCTTTCTTTCTTTCTTTTTTTTAAATGAGAGAGATTTGACGGGCTGGGACTACCAGTCACTACAATCAAAATGAAACTCCAAATGCATGCACCACCTTGTGCACATATGTAACTTGTGTGCCTGACTTACATGGGATCTGGAGAGTTGAATATGGGTCCTTATGCTTTGCAGGCAGTGCCTTAACCGCTAAGCTATTTCTCCAGCCCCTGTTTTTTTTTTTTTTTTTAGACAAGGTCTCACTACGTAGCTCAGGCTGGCCTCAAACTTGGAATTTACTTTGTAGTCTCAGGCTGGCCTCAAACTAATAGCAATTCTCCTATATCTGCCTCCAGAGTTCAGGGACTAAAGTTGTGTGCCACTACACCTAGCTTGAACTTGGGATTCGTACTAGCATTTAGAATCACACACACATAAAATATCCTTCTTTGTTCTCTGATATTCTTAGATTTCTGGGTCATTTTATTCCATTAGGATTTTTTTTTTTTTTCAATGTAGAGCCTCACTCTAGCTTAGGCTGACCTGGAATTCACTATGTAGTCTCAGCGTGGCCTTGAATTTAGAGTGACCCTCTCCCTCTGCCTTCCATGTGTTCCACCACACCCAACTATCATCCATTAGGAATCTTTTATGCTCTTATTTCTTCAATTTTTTTTATCCTTTTTTATTTCTTTCATTTATTTGAGGGAGAGAGAAAGAGAAAGAGGCAGATAGAGAGAATGAGCAGGCCAGGGCCTTTGGACACCACATACCAACTCCAGATGCATGCCCTACTACAAGCATCTGGCTTCCATGGGTCCTGAAAAAATGGAACCTGGGTCCTTTGGCTTTGCAGGTAAGCGCCTTAACCACTTAAGCCATCTCACCAGCTCCAGCCCTTATAAACCTTTTTTATGGTTTTTCTTGTTGTTGTTTTTTTTAATGTATCATTTTTATTATTGACAACTTCTATACTTATAGACCATAAACCATGGTAATTTCCTCCCATCCCCCATTGTCCCCTTCACGACTCCACTCTCCATCATATCCCCTCCCTTTCTCCATTACTCTCTCTTTTATTTGGATGTTCTCGTCTTTTTCTCCTACTATGAGGGTCTTGTGGAGGTATTGCTAGGCACTGTGAGATTATGAGTATCGAGGCTAATTTCAGTGTGGACAGTTGCATTGTAAGGAGTAACACCCTTCCTTTGGCTTTCACATTCTTTCCACCACCTATTCTGCAATGGACCATGAGCCTTGGAGGGTGTTATATATGTTTCAGTGCTGGACACTCCTCCGTTACTTCTTCTCAGCACTGTGTTGCCTTTTTGGTCATCCCAGTGGTCATCACCATCTGAAAAGAGAAGTTTCTCTAACCAAAAGTGAGAGTAGCATTAATATATGAATATGAACATGAAGTGTAGTGCTTACTGGGCAGTATGGTGAGTATAATTTATGCATTTAACCAGACAAGAGCTGGCTTTATACCACTAAGGCTCATGACCTTCCCTGCCATAGGCTTCTGATTAGGTTTTCAGTACCAGACATGTATTCTCTCCTATAGAGCGGGTCTCCAGTCCAATTAGAGAGCAGTTGGTTTCCCTAGAGCAGATATGCCAGTATTGCACCCATTCAGTCATTTGGTCTATCTGGCCAAAATTGAGGCTTTCAATGTCCATTGTTTTCAGCCTGATGACTTCTATCTCCCATAGGGCTGCATGCAGTGCAGCTTTTCCCAACTTTCAGTTGGCTGGGCTACAGGGAGAAGGTTTTCAGCTCAGCCCCAGTTTGATTTCTCAAGAGACCTTGCCACCCAGGCATGTGAAGTCTTCAGCAATAGGGAATTACCATCTGTTACTCAAGGGGAAAACAAGGGCCTTGGCAAGAGCATGTAATGTTTTGGAGGCAACAGGACCCTTCCTGGCTAACAATTCACTGGAAGGTATCCCATCCCTGGCATTAAAAATTTTCTACTAGCAATCTATGGCTTCTGGAGGTGCCATTATCCAAAGAAGTAGGCTTTCATATGTCTTATTCAGAATATCTTGAATTTTGCTTGACCCTCCTCCCACTCTTTTACTCATTCTCTTCCCCTGATCTTGTTTAGGCTATTCCATTCCCTATAATCTGTTCTTCTACTTACATATATACAATGAAATCCCCCTCCTCCCTCTCTTAAAACCTTTTCCTAGCTCACTGGCCTCTGCTACTGATTTTTGGTTCGAGCTCACACACAAGTCATTTGTAGCTAGGATCCACATATGAGTGAGAACATGCAACACTTAGCTTTTGGCACCTGGGTTACCTCACTTAGTATAATCTTTTCCAGATCCATCCATTTCCCTGCAAATTTCATTTTTCTTTACCCCTGAATAGATGTTGTATAAATGTACCACATCTTTATAATCCTTTCATCTGCTGAGGGACATCTAGGATGGTTCCATTTCCAAGCTATTGTGAATAGAGCAGCAATAAACATGGCAGTGCAAGTGTCTCTAAGGTAGTAAGAAGAGTCACTAGGATATATGCCTAGGAGTGATATGGCTGGATCATATGGTAAATCTCTTTTTAGCTGTCTCAAGAACTTCCATACTGATGTCCACAATGGCTGTGCCAGTCTGCATTCCCACCAACAGTGTAGAAGGGTTCCCCTTTCTCCACATCCTCACCAGCATTTGTTGTCATTTGTTTTCATAATGATAGCCATTATGACCTGAGTGAGATGGAATTTCAAAGTAGTTTTTTTAAAATATTTTACTTTTATTATTTATTTGATAGAGAAAGAGAGAATGGGAGCGCCAGGGCCTCCAGACATGTGCACTCCTTTGTGCATCTGCCTAATGTGGGTCTTGGGGAATTGAACCTGGGTCCTTTGGCTTTGCAGGGAAATGCCTTAACCGCTAAGCCACCCCCTAGTCCTTTCTTAGTATTTTAATTTTTTTTAACTTAAAAAAATATTTATTTGAGAGAGGGACAGAGGCAGACACAGAGAGAAAGAGAATGGGTGTGCCATGGCCAACAGCCACTGTAAACAAACTCCAGATGCGTGTGCTACCTTGTGCATCATCTAGCTTACGTGGGTCCTGGGGAATGTAACAGAACCCTTTGGCTTTACAGGCAAACGCCTTAACTGCTAAGCCATCTCTCCAGCCCTAGTTTTTAAATTTCTATTTATTTATTTATTTGAGAGAGAGAGAGAGAAAGAAAGAGGCAGAGAGAGGGAGAGAGAGAATGAGCATGTCAGGGCCTCCAGCCACTGTCAGATGTGTAGCTGGCAAAGAAATTCTCCCATTCTGTAGGTTGTCTCTTTGCTCTATTCACAGTGTCCTTTGCTGTACAAAAGCTTTGTAATTTCATGAGATCCTTGTGGTTGATCAGTGATTTTATTTCCTGAGCAATTGAAATTATATTCAGAAAGTCGTTGCCTATGCCAATATGTTGAAGGGTTTCCCCTACTTTTTCCTCTAGGAGTTTCAGATTTTCAGGTCTGATACTAAGGTCCCTGATCCATCTGGACTTCATTCTTGTGCATGGAGAAAGACAAGGATCTATTTTCACCCTTCTACATATAGATATCCAGTTTCCTCAGCACCACTTGTTGAAGAGGCTGTCTTTTCTCCAATAAATATTTTTGGCACTTTTGTAAAAAAATCAGATGGCTATAGCTGCCTGGTTTAATATCTGGGTACTCTGTTCTGTTCCGTTGATCTACATGTCTGTCTTTGTGCAAGTACCATGCTGTTTTGGTTACTATGGATTTCTAATATAGCTTCAAATAAGGTATGTTGATACTACCAGCCTTATTTTTGTTGCTCAAAACTGGTTTCGCTATTCGAGATGTTTTGTGCTTCCAAACGTATTTTAGGATTGTTTTTCTTTTCCTATTTCTGTGAAGAAGGCCATTGGAATTTAATGGGGATTGCATTAAATATGAAAATTGCTTTTGGTAAGATTGACATTTTCACAATATTGATTCTTCCAATCCAAGAACACGGAATGTCTTTCCATTTCCTAGTGTCTTTTGCAATTTATTGCTTGAGTGTTTTAAAGCTCTCATTGTAGAGATCCTTCACTTCCTTGGTTAGGTTTATTCCAAGATACTTTATTTAATTTTTGAGACAATTGTGAATGGGAGAGGTTCCCTGATTTCATCCTCCGCATGTTTGTTGTTATATATAGAAAAGCTACTGGTTTCTTTGTGTTTATTTTATATCTTTGTGCTATGTTGCTAAAAGTGTTTCTCAGCACTTAACAGTTTGTTGTTAGAGTCTTTAGGGTCCTTTTATGTATAGAATCATATCATCTGCAAATAATTTGATCTCTTTCTTCGAATTTGTATCCCCTTTATGAGTGTCTCTTGCCTTATTGCTATAGCTAAGACTTTCAGTACTATATTAAATAAAAGTGAGGACAGTGGGCACCCTTATCTTGTTCCTGAATTTGGTGGAGAAGCTTCAAGTTTTTCCCCATTTAGTATTATGTTGGCTGTAGGTTTGTCATAAATAGCTTTTATTATGTTGAGATATGTTCCTTCTATTCCTAGATTCTGTAGGACTTTTACCATGAAACGATGTTGGATTTTGTCAAATGACTTTTCTGCATCTATTGAGATGATCATGTGATCATTATTCTTCAGTTCATTTATATACTGTTTTACATTTATTGATTTGCGTATAAAGCCCACATGGTTGGGTTGAATAATCGTATTTTTTTCCCTTTTTTTTGAGATAGGGTCTTACTCTAGTCCAGGCTGACCTGGAACTTACTATGTAGTCTCAGGGTGGCCTTGAACTCATGGTGATCCACCTACCTCTGCCTCCTAAGTGCTGGGATTAAAGGTGTGTGCCACCATGCCCAGCTGTTTGCCAGTGTTTTGTTGAGAATTTTTGTGTCTATGTTCATGAGGGAGATTAGTCTGTAATTTTTTCTTAAATTTTTTTAAGTTTATCTATTTGTAAGAGTCGGGAAGAGGGAGAGAGAGAGACGGACAGACAGACAGACAGAGAGAATGGGTGTGCCAGAGCCTCCAGCCACTGTAAATGAACTCCAGACACATGCCCCACCTTGTGCATCTGGCTTATGTGGGTTCTGGGGAATTGAACCTGAGTCCGTAGGCAAATGCCTTAGCCACTAAGCAATCCCTCCAGACCTGTAATATTCTTTTTTTGTTCTTTGTCTGGTTTTGGATCAGAGTGATGCTGTCTTCTTGAAGGAGTTTGGTAGAATTTCTTCCTTTTCTTTTTTCTACTTTTTAGAAATTTTTTAGTTTTTTTAATTAACAACTAACATGATTATAAAAAATACCCCATGGTGATACCCTCCCCCCCCCCCACTTACCTTTGAAACTCCACTCTCCATCATACCACTTCCCCATCTCAATCAGTCTCTCTTTTACTTTTGATGTCTTGATCTTTTCCTCCTCTTATGATGGTCTTATGCAGGTAGTATCAGGCACTATGCAGCCAGAGATATCCAGGCCATTTTGTGTCTGGAGGGAGCATGTTGTATGGAGTCCTGTCCTTCCTTTGGCTCTTACATTCTTTCCGCGACCTCTTCCGCATTAGACCCCGAGCCTTGGAAGGTGTGATAGCTATTGCAGTACTGAGCACTGCGGTCATTTCTTTCCATCACCATGATACCTTCTGAGTCGTCCCATGGTCACTGCCATCTGAAAAGAGAAGATTCTCAACCAAAAGTGAGAGTAGCATTAATATAATGGTGTGAACATTAACAGAAGTGCTTACTGGGCAGTTTGATAAGCATAGTACATACATTTGGCCAGACAACAGCAGATGTTACACCTCTAGGGCTCATGACTATCCCCATTATAAGTTTTCAGTACTGTTTACTTGTGAACTCTCTCAAGTTCTTTATATAAGCACTTAGAGCTATAAATTTACCTCTCTGGACTCCCTTCATTGTGTCCCAAAGGTTTTGGGATGTTGTATTCTCATCATAGTTGAGTCTATGAATTTCTTTATTTCATTTTTGATTTCTTCAATGACCATTCATCATTCATTAGTGTACTCTTTAGTCTCCATGAATTTCTATATGCTCTGTAGTTTTTCTTGTTGCTGATTTGTAGTTTAATCCCATTGTTGTTAGATAGAGTACAAAGGATTATTTCAATTTTCCTGTGTTTGTTAAGATTTGCTTTATACCCTAACATATGGTCTAGTTTGGAGATTGTTCCATGTACTGCTGAGAAAAATGCATATTCTGCAGCATTTGCATGGAATCTCCTATAGATATCTGTTAGGTCCATTTGTTCCATGACATCATTTAATCCAGATGTGTCTATTTATTTTTTGCCTGGATGCCCTATCAATTGATGAGAGTGGGGTATTCAAGTCAACCACTATTGTGTTGACTGTGACCTTAAGGCTAATAGTGTTTGTTTGATGAAAATGGCAGTGCCCCTGTTAGGTGCATATATGTTTAGAATTGTAATGTCCTCCTGCTGGAGCGAGCCTGCCTGCCTGCTTTCCTTCCTTCTTAACTTCCCTCCCTCCCTCCCTTCTTTCCTTTTCCTTTTTTATTTTGAGGTAGGGTCTGACTCTGTCCCAGGCTGTCCTGGAATTTACTGTGTAGTCTTGATCTCACAGCAGTCCTCCTGCCTCTGCCTCTGCCTCTGCCTCTGCCTCTGCCTCTGCCTCTCTGCCTCTCTGCCTCTCTGCCTCTCTGCCTCTCTGCCTCTCTGCCTCTCTGCCTCTCTGCCTCTCTGCCTCTCTGCCTCTCTGCCTCTCTGCCCCTCTGCCCCTCTGCCCCTCTGCCCCTCTGCCCCTCTGCCCCTCTGCCCCTCTGCCCCTCTGCGCCTCTGCCCCTCTGCCCCTCTGCCTCTGCCTCTGCCTCTGCCTCTGCTTCCTTAATGCTGGGGTTAACAGCGTGCACCACCATACCCAGTTGGAGTATTTCTTTCTTTTTTTAAAATTTTTTTGGAGGTAGGGTCTCATTCTAGCCCAGGCTGACCTGGAATTCCCTATGGAGTCTCAGGGTGGCATTGAACTCACGGTGATCCTCCTATCTCCGCCTCCTGCCTCCAGAGTGTTGGGATTAAAGGTGTGCGCCACCATGCCTGGCTTGAAGTGTTTCTTTAATCAGAACAAAGTGACCTTTTTTATCTTTCATCACTAATGTTGGTTTGAAGTCTGTCCTGTCAGATATTAGGATAACAACCCCTGCTTGTTTCCTAGGACCATTTGCTTGAAATACCATTTTCCATTCTTTCACCCTAAAATAGTGTCTATCTTTTATTGAGAGAAGAGTTTCCTGGAGGCAACAAAACAG
Organism: Jaculus jaculus; assembly: GCF_020740685.1. Lineage (NCBI taxonomy): Eukaryota > Metazoa > Chordata > Mammalia > Rodentia > Dipodidae > Jaculus > Jaculus jaculus. Next base: position 74,986,129 of record NC_059113.1, read on the forward strand.
CAGAATCCTGCCTTTTAACCCAGTCTGCCAGGTTGGTTGGGGCATTGAGGCTATTGATATTATGAGTTGTTATTGAAAGTTATGTGTTTATTCTCACCATTTTTGTTTTGTAGTGCTTCCTGTTTCCCTTTACTCTCTTATTTTATTTGTTATTTCAGTGTGGTTTATTTGTCCTGTTTCCTCATGTGTGTTTGCTTTGCTTCTCTTCAGCATGAAGGATTCCTTCAAGTGTTTTCTGTAGAGCTGGTTCAGTTGTCATAAATTGCTTTAGCCTGTGTTTGTTGTGGAATGTCCTTATTTCTCCTTCAATTGGGATAGAGATATTTTTGCAGGATAAAGTAATCTTAGTTGACAGTTGTTATCTTTCAGAACTTGGAATACATCATTCCAAGCCTTTCTGCCTTTTAAAGTTTGTGTTGAGTAATTTGCTGTGATCTTGATGGGCTTGCCTTTATAGGTGACTTTCTTTTTCTCTCTAACTGCTTTCAATATGTTTTCTTTGGTTTGCATTTTAGATAGTTTAATTATAACATGATGAGGAGAGGTTCTTTTCAGGTTATGTCTGTTTGGTATTCTGAAACTTCCTGTATCTTCATTGGCATTTCTTTCCCAATTTGGGGAGGTGGGGAGAGGGAGTGAATGAGTGCACTGTGGCCTTCAGCTGCTGCAGATGTACTCCAGATGTGTGCGCCCCTTTTGTGCATGGGCAACATTGTGTGCTTGTGCTACTGCATCTGGCTAATGTGGGACCTGGAGATTCAAACATGAGTTCTTAACCTTTGTAGGCAAGCGTCTTAACCATTTATCCATCTCTCCAGCCCTTTTGTTGTTTTTTTGAGGTAGAGTCTACATCCAGCCCAGGCTGACTTTGAAATCACTATGTAGTGTCAGGCTGATTTGAACTTACAGTGCTCCTCCTACCTCTGCCTCCCTAGTGCTGAGAATAAAGGCATGAGCCACACACCTGGCTATGCTGCTTTTTATTATTAGATTCATATTACATAAATGTTAGAAAAATGAAAATGCTGTGGTATACTTTTATTTCTCTACTCTTTTTCCACTGTAGATCACTTGGACAATTTTTTTTTTTGAGGTAGAGTCTCACTCTAGTCCAGACTGGCCTCCAGGTCACAGCGATCCTACCTCTGCCTTCTGAGTGCTGGGATCAAAGGTGTACACCTCTGCACCCATCAGAAAGAGAGAATGGGTGGGACAGGGCCTCCAGCTGCTGCAGATAAAAGCCAGACTTATGGTCCACCTTGTGCATCTGGCTTTATGTGGGTACTGGGGAATTGAACCCTGGTGTTTAGGCTTTGCAGGCAAGCGCCTTAACTGCTGAGCCACCTCTCCAGCCCCTGGATAATTTTTTTAAAATTATTTATTTGAGAGGGGAAAAGGGAGACAGAATGAGAATGCTGAGGCCTCCTGCTGCTGCAAACAACTCCATATACATGTGCCACTTTGTATATCTGGCTTTACATGGATATTGGTCAATCGATCCTGGGCTGTCAGCCTTTGCAAGCAAGTATCTTTATGTCTCTTTTTTAACTTACTGGCCTCTGCTACCAAGTATTTTCCTTCTCATGCAGAAGCCCAATCATCTGTAGCTAGGATCCACATATGAGAGAGAACATGTGGCTGCAAGCTAATATCTTTAACTACTGAGACATTTCTCTAGCTCCTCTTTGGATAATTTTGATAGACCTATTTTCCTCAGCAAGTTCTCCATATGTTTTTATATGTTATTTACTTTTTTCACTAGGTCATTAAACATATTAGTTATAGTTATTTTATTTATTTTAGTTATGGTTATTTTAAAGTGTAGTTTATATCCATGTAAACTCAGCTTGGTTGTTTGCTTATTTTTTTCTTTCCTTTTTTTCCCCTTCCTCCCTCCATCCTTCCCTCTCTCCTTCCTTCCTTTCCTCCCTCCTTCCCTCCTTCCTTTCTTCCTATCTTCCTTCCCCTTCCCATTCCCCTCCCTTCCTCCCTTCCTTCCCTGCCTGTTTCCCTACCTTCCTCCCTTCCTCCCTCAGGTCACCCAGGTTTGCTTTCAACTTTCAACTTGTCATATAGCCAAGGATAACCATTAACTTCTGATCCTCCTGCTTGTATCTCCTACGGGCTGAGATTCAGGCACAGTTGTTTGGTGCTGGTGGTGGTGGGGTTAGTGTACGTGGTAACACAGTATATGTGGTATCATATGTGATGTGTGTAGGGGGAATGCACATGTGTGCCTACCCCTTGTGCACCTGGGTTGGGAGACCAGAGGAAAATGTAAGGTCTCCTGTTTTTTTTTTTTTTAATTTTTTTAATTTATTTATTTGAGAGCTACAGACACAGAGAGAAAGACAGAGAGAGAGAGAGAGAGAGAGAGAGAGAATGGGTGCGCCAGGGCTTCCAGCCTCTGCAAACGAACTCCAGACGTGTGCGCCCCCTGTGCATCTGGCTAACGTGGGACCTGGGGAACCGAGCCTCGAACCGGGGTCCTTGGGCTTCACAGGCAAGCGCTTAACCGCCAAGCCATCTCTCCAGCCCAAGGTCTCCTGTTTTTTTTTTTAAATTAATTTATTTGTTAAGATTTATTTTATTTATATAAGAGAGAGGGAGGGAGGGAGGGAGGGAGGGGAGAGAGAATGGGCATGCCAGGACCTTCAGCCACTGCAAACGAATTCCAGATGCATGTGCAGTCTTGTGCATCTGGCTTATATGGGTTCTGGGGAATTGAACCTGGGTCCTTTGACTTTGCAGGCCAAAAAAAATGCCTCAACCCCTAAGCCATCCCTCAAGTGTGTTATATGTTTTCTTGAGTCTCTCACTAAACCCAGAGCTGCTGTTTTCACATTTTTTATTTTATTTTATTTTGGTCAATGAGCCCCACTGATTTTCCAGTCTTCACCCCTCAAAAGAGTGGGGTTAGAGACATGCATGGCTACACCCATCTGTTTATACCTGCTGTTTACATGAGTGCTAGAGAATTAGTCTCTGCTGGTATCAGGCATTAATGCTTGCTCAGCAAGCACTCCTAACCACTGGCCAATCTCTCCTTAGCTTCCCCACAACCAGTTTTATAAGGTGTTGGAAAGCAAACCCAGAGCCTTTTGCATGCTAGGCAAGCACTCTACCAATTTAGTTTCTTCCCCCTACCTATTATATTTGCTCATACTTGCTGAATGATGTTAAAGGAAGTCATGGGTTGATTCATGTACTCTAATTACAATTACAGCTGCAGTGTTATCTGCAGTTCTTTAACAAATTTACTAATCTAAGATGAATTTTCCATTATTTTTCTTCCTTTCTGAATGTAGCCTTCTTTGTCTCTGCTTCCATTATCTCTGAATGCTCCTTTTGAAAACTGTCTCCTAATTTGTACTAGTAGGACCTTCATGTTGCTCCACCTATGTGTTTTTCTGGCTTTTTGTGTTTTTTGTGTCAGTAAAATATATTCATCCTTTGTGGAGAATTTACACCATTGTAGATGCCACTTGTTTCAAGTTTTCAGCAAATGTTTTAAGCACTATGCTCAGTGCTCTACATGCAGTTACTTAAATGTTTTATTCTTCAGACAAGCTCCACAGTGGAGGATCTCAATATCTGACACACTTTGCAGTATAAGGGGAGCTTTTTAAATCCCATCTATGTAAAAAGATCACAAATAATGTAACCTAGCTGTACCCTGGAGGAACTAGCAAAAGACCAAACTAAACCCACAGCTAGCACATGGAAAAAAAATAGTAGAATAGGACAATAAATAGCAAAGCACAGAACAGAAAAACCATGGAGAAAATCAGGAACTAAAAGTGTACTCTACACCAGGAGTGGTGGCATGCATCTGCAATCCCAGCACTGTGGACTTGCTGGCCAGCTAGCTAATAGAGCCAGATCACTGAGCTCCAGGTTCAGTGATTCAGAAACAAATAAGATGGCTTAGCCTTTAACCTGCTAGCTTTTAACCTGCTAGCCTGTGTTAAGTTTCCAAGCCACCCACATAAGCCAGGTAACGCAAGTGGCTGACATTCCTTTGAGAGGCAAGAGGCCCTGGCACACCTATGCACCGCCCCCTCCCACATGTGGAGATAAATACATACATACAAATTCTAAAAGTTATAAAAGCCAAAAATGCCAAACCAAGAAAAATAAAAAAGATGTACTGGATGGCTCAGCACATGCATATGCAAGTGGGTGCACAAATAAATCAGCGAAAAAGATGGACAAAAAATCCAACAATCCTTTCTGATTTATAAATGTAGACAATTCAGAATAAAGGGAAAAGTCCTCAATGTAATGAAAGGTATTTTTGGAAAGACATAATGACAGCATTATGTCCAGTGATGAAAGATTGAAAGCTTTCCCTCAAGGAAAGAAGGTCCACATTCCTGATTGATGCAGTTACTGGAAATTATAACCAAAGTTAGAAGACAAAAGAAAGAAACAAAAGATATCAAACTGGCAAGGATATAACAATATTGAATACTAAGAAAAGAAAATTAGCAGTGCAATTGAATTTAGATTGCTACCTAAAACAATTAAATGTACTGATAAATCTAAGCAGGATATGAAAAACTTGTATGTTAAAAACCATAAAACATGGGTGAATGAAATGTGGAAGACCAAGTAAATGTAAAGTTGTCTGTAATCTTTAATGAGAAGATGTAACACTATCAAGACACCAGTAATGCCCTATATAATCTGTAGATTGAAAACATTCTTGGAGCTGGTTGTGGTGGTGCACGCCTTTAATTCCAGCACTCAGAGGCAGAGGTAGAAGAATCACCATGAGTTTGAGGCCACCCTGAGACTACATAGTGAATTCCAGGTCAGCCTGGGCTAGAGTGAGACCCTACCTCGGGGAAAAAAAAAAAATTCTTGGTCTGGAGAGATGGCTCAGAGGTTAAAGGTGCTTGCTTGTAAAGCTTGATGGCCTGGGTTTGATTCCCCTGTGCCCACGTAAAGCCAGATGCACAAAGTGGTACATATGTCAGTTTGTTTGCAATGGCTGGATGCCCTGGCACACCCATACCCACTCTCTGTCTCTGTCTGCCTCTTTTTCTCTGCCTCTCTCAAATAAAATATTTAAAAAATTTCTCTAGCCAGGCATGGCACTGTGAGTTCAATGCCAGCTTGAGACTATATAATGAATTCCAGGTCAGCCTAGGCTAGAACAAGACTGCATCTCAACAAACAAACAAACAAAAATGTTTCTATATCCATATTCCAACAGTGTTTGTTAAAACTATTTTTTTTTTTTTTGTTTTTTCGAGGTAGGGTCTCACTCTGGTCCAGGTTGACCTGGAATTAACTCTGTAGTCTCAGGGTGGCCTTGAACTCATGGTGATCCTCCTACCTCTGCCTCCCGAGTGCTGGGATTAAAAGTGTGCGCCACCACGCCCGGCTAAAACTATTTTTATTTATTTATTTGCAAGCAGATAGAAGAGAGAGAAAATGGGCACGCCAGAGCCTCCAAGCGCTGCAAACAAAGTTGCAGATGCATGTGTCACATTATGCATCTGGCTTTACATGGGTACTGGGGAATTGAACTCAGGCCATTTGCAGGCAAGCTCCTTAACTGCTAAGCCATCTCTCCAGCCCCCAACAACTTTTTTTTTCATCAAAATGGAGGATCCACTACTTAAATTTATATGTAAAAGGCCCTGGATAGCAAAAACAATCTTTAAAAAGAATAAAGCTAAGGAACTAATGCGTGTTAACTTTGAAAGTCATCCCCAAACCACAATAATTAAAATAGTACATTACAGGGCTGGAGAGCTGGCTTAGTGGTTAAGCGCTTGCCTATGAAACCTGAGGACTACGGTTCGAGGCTCTATTCTCCAGGATCCACATTAGCCAGATGCACAAGGGGCCACACGCATCTGGAGTTTGCAGTAGCTAGAGGCCCTGGTGCGCCCATTCTCTCTCTCTCTCTCTCCCCCACTTTCTGTCTCTGTCACTCTCAAATAAATAAATGAAAATAAACAAAAAAAAATTAAAAAGAAATAGTACATTACTGATCCCTGGGGTGGTGGCTCACTGGGTATAAGTATGTCAGCTGGAGATTAGTTCCCCAGAACTCAAGTAAAAGCCAGATGCAGTAGTGCATGTCTGTAATTCTAGCCCCTCTGAGTGAGATAGGAAGTGGAGACAGGAGAACCTCTCAAAGCTCATGGACATACATAGGCTCAAGGTAGATAAGAAAGGACCAACACCCAAGGTTGTCCTCTAACTTCCACATGCTCTCTGTGGTACAGGAACAAAAACATACAAAGATAATTTTTAAAAATAATAAATATGTAAACCAATGGACTAAAATAGAGACCAAAAATAAGCCCTCACACATATGGTCAGTTTATTTGGGACATTGGTATCAAGATCACTAATGGGGAAAAGACTATCTTTTCAACTCGTCATGCTGGGAAAGCTGAATATCCACATGAAAAAGAATGAAGATAGATCCTTATATACCATATAGAAAAATCAATCAAAAGTGGATTTAATCTCTGTCAGGTATGGTGGCCTACACCTTTAATCCCAGTGCATGGGAGACAGAGGTAGGAGGATCATTGTAAGTTTGAGGCCAGCCTGAGATTACATAGTGAATTCTAGGTCATCCTGGACTAGAGCAAGAACCTACCTTGAAAAACAAAACAAAAGTAGATTTAAAAAAAAAAAAAAACTGGCCTAAAGAGCTAAAACTATAAAATTCTTAGGGAATAAAACAAACAAAATCTTAGTGACACTGGATTTGGTACCAGTTTTATGGATATGACACTAAAAGCCCAGACAACAAAAGAAAATAGTAAGATGATAAATACTTGTGCAGTAGAGAACACAACCTGCAGAGGATCTGTCCACAGAGAAGCCAGCCTGCTGAATAGAGAACTTTCAAGTCATGAATCTGAAATGAATTGAAATCCAGAATATATCAAGACTCTTTACAACTCAGTAACAGCAGCAACAACAAAAAACCCCTACTTATTTATCTAAACATTTTATTTACTTATTTGCAAGCAGAGAGTGGTAGAAGAGAGAGAGAGAGAGAGAGAGAGAATGAGTATGCCAGGGCCTCCAGCCGCTGCAAACAAGCTCCAGATGCATGTGCCATTACAAGCATCTGGCTTTACCTGGGTACTGGAGAATCGAACTTGGGTTGCTAGCCTTTGTAAGCAAGCACCTTAACCATTAACCTATCGTTCCAGTCCCCAACATATTTTTAGATTGATATTTATTTATTCAAAAGGAGAGAGAGACAGGAAGGAGAGGGAGGGAGGGAGGAAAATAGAGAGAGAGAGAGAGAGAGAGAGAGAGAGAGAGAATGGGTACATCAGTACCTCCAGCTACTGCAAGTAAACATTAGATGCATGTGGCACTTGGTACATCTGGCCTTGTATGGGTACTGGGGAATCAAACCCAGGTCATTAGGCTTTATAGGCAAGCATCTCTACCACTGAGTTCTTAAAACCTGAGAAACCACAATGAAACACCATCCTACTCTGCTAGGTATAAAGTGAAATGAATTGTACTCCTTCCAAGTCTTTATATTGAAGAACTGTTAAAAGTGTATTTGGTAATGAGATCTTTATTTTTTTTTTAATTTACTTTATTAGTTTTCTTTTCAGCGAATATAGGCAGTTTGGTACCATTGTTTAGGCTCATCCATGTTCTACCCCCTCCCATTTGACCCTCCTTGTTGATGTAAATGGGTCGTGCATTGTGGAGTTAGCCCACAGTTATTGGTATGATAAATGTCTCTGCATATCATGACCCAACATGTGACTCTGACATTCTTTCCGCCCCCTCTTCCGCAAAATTTCCCTGAGCCATGTTGGGTTCATTTTTGGTCTGCTTCAGTGCTGAGGTGTTGGGGGCCTCTGAGGCTATGGTTCTCTGATTTGGTAGGAGTTGATTTTTCTCTGTCTTGGTCTCCTTCCCCTTTGTGCTGGTATCTGGTTCATCAGGAAAACATCACCCTTGCTTGTTTTGCCAGTTGTCCTTAGTTTCAGTCAGGCCCCTTTTGAGGTATGTTGGGGCAGCTCTCTCCTTAGGATCTGCATCTATCTGAAAAGAGAAGCAGATTCTCCAATGGAGAGTAAGTTAGCACCTGGAAAATTGAGATAACAAGTACTTTTTTGATAGAGAGTTTGATAGGTGTAGGCCCTCTTGTACCCCATGATTGCTGGTAGCTTGATATTGTAGAGTGGGCTTATGTTTGGGTATGGTTCTGACTTGTTTCCCAGCTCCAGCTATGGATCTCATACCACTGAGGGGATCAGTTAGCCAAATCAAGAGCAGTTGGTTCCCCACCATGGCTGTGTGCCACTATTGCACTTGTGTGGGCATCACATCAGGTTATTTGTTGCTAATTAGGTTAGACAATGAGTTGCTTGGACAGATATTGGTCATTTCCCCCAGTCACCCATCTAGCACCTTCTGGCACTAGACACGCTGACTGTCTGGGGACTGACTCTCCTGACTTCCAGCCATGCCATTCCATTTTACGTGTCAGCTGCGTATGGAGTCTTCAGCAATAGGGTCTTATCACTGGCCTTTGGTGGGTCATCAAGTACTCTGACAGAAGTCTGTCATTGTTTTGGGAAACCTTGTAGGTTTCTCTGATCAAAAGCTCATTGTGGATGGTAGGCCCAAGCTGGAAGTGGGGGTTACAGGTCAGTGCCCACTAAGAAATTGAGGAAAAACATAACTAATATACAAGAGTTAGAGAGGAGAAAGAGAGAGGGGAGAGGGGGAGAGGGAGGGAGGGAAGATGTAGAAGATTTAGGTTAGTCTTGATCCTACCCTCTCCAGTGTCTTGTGTTTCAGGTGTTTCCTGTAAGGGTCTAGTGAAGGTTCAGCCATTTGGTCTGTCTTTTAGGAAGTACAATTTTATGGTACCATTGTCGTTTGGGTCCAGATTACTGTTTTCCACCCTTCGATTCCCTCTCCGCCCTCCCATCCATCCTATTGTCTAGTCCATGAGGTGCTTGCTGGGTATGTAAGGCATCTTGGGCAGATTCACGTTAGGTGTTGCAGATGAGTGAGAGCATGTGTCGATTTTTTTTTTCTGTGATTGGGTAAGTTCACTGAGAATGATCTGTTCCAGGTTCAACCATTTTTCCTCAAATTTCTTTGTGTCATTTTTTCTTACTGCTGTATAGAATTCCATTGTGTAGATATACCACATCTTTGTTATCCATTCTTCTAATGATGGACATCTGGGTTGGTTCCAGCTTTTAGCTAGGTAATGAGATCTTTAAAGAAGTAATAAAGTTGGGCTGGAGAGATGGCTTAGTGGTTAAACGCTTGCCTGTGAAGCCTAAGGACCCCGGTTCGAGGCTCGGTTCCCCAGGTCCCACGTTAGCCAGATGCACAAGGGGGCGCACGCGTCTGGAGTTCGTTTACAGTGGCTGGAAGCCCTGGCGCGCCCATTCTCTCTCTCTCCCTCTATCTGTCTTTCTCTCTGTGTGTCTGTCGCTCTCAAATAAATAAATAAATAAATAAATAATTTTAAAAAAAGAAGTAATAAAGTTAAATGAGGACATAGTGTTGCCTTCCTCCCTCCCTCCCTTTCTTCTTTCCTACTTCCCTCTCTCTCTCTCTCTCTCTCTTTTTTTTTGCATGTGAGTGTATGTGTGTACTAAGGATGAAACTGAAGGATATTATGCATGGTAGGAAATTATTCTGCCACGGAGCTACATACATGAGTATTAGATGAGTTTCCATGCTGGCCTCATACTCTTGATGCTCCTTCCCACAACCTCTTCATTGCTGGGATCACAGGCTTGCACCCCACCACATTGAACTCTATGGGCATCTTTATATTGGACTTTTAGTCTCCAGAATTATAAGGAAATTTTTATGTTGTTTAAGCCACCCAGTTTTCCTGTCTACTTACAGCAGCCCAGGCTGACTAATCTAGAAGTATAATTTTAAAAAATAAATATGAGGATGCAGAGAAATTAGAATCAACCTGCATTGCTTTATAGAAATATAAAATACTTTCAGTTACTATGGGAGTTTGGCATTTTGTCAAAATGTTATGATATTGAATTACTTAATGACCCAATGCTGGAATCAAACTCAGTGACTTGTGCATGTTAGACAAGTATTTTACCTCTCAATCATGTCCCCTTGCTCTGAATTTTGATATATGCTGCAGGAATGGGCCTTGAAGAAATGCAAACTAAAATGTGCTTAATGAAATGATCTAGATAAATGTGTCATCCCATGTGGTATTTTAATGTGATAGCTTGAGTGTATGGCCACATAGACTCAGTAATTTTTTTTTTTTTTTTTGAGGTAGGGTCTCACTCTGGTCCAGGCTGACCTGGAATTAACTATGTAGTCTCAGGGTGGCCTCAAACTCATGGCGATCCTCCTACCTCTGCCTCTTGAGTGCTGGGATTCAAGGTGTGTGCCACCATGCCTGGCAGACTTAGTAATTTAAAAAAAATATTTTTTTAATTGTGGTTTGATTCAGGTATCCCCCATAAACTTATGTGTTCCAAATGCTAGGCTCCTAGCTGATGGAGATTTGGGAATTAATGCCTCCTAGAGGGAGTGTATTGTTGGGGGCAGGCTTATGGGTGTTATAGCCAGTTTCCCCTTGCCAGTGTTTGGCACATTTCCTGTTGGTACTGTCCACCTTATGTTGGCTATGGAGTGTTGTCCACCCTCTGCTCATGTTATCATTTTCCTTGCCATCCTGGGGTTTCCCCCTCAAGCCTGTAAACCAAAATAAACCTCTTTTTTCCCACAAGCTGCTCTTGGTTAGGTGATTTCTACCAGCAATGCACACCAGAATGCAACAGTAAAGTGGTACCAAGAGTGGGATTGCTGCTAGACACCTGACTGTGTGGCTTTGGCCTTTTGGAGCTGATTTTCAAGAGGAATATGGAAAAATTTGAAACCTTGGTCTAAAGAGATGCCTTGCAATGCTGTAAGTACAGCTTGATGGACTATTCTGGTCTGAACTGTAAGACCTGAATGCAGTAAGAACTATGGACTGTGAGGTTTGGCTTATGAGGGTGAGAAAGAGCTTTGCTTGGACTGGGCTAGCAGTTTGTGTGAGAAGCTTGCTCTTATGCCCATGTCCTGAGAAGGTGTGCAGGGTTGCTTTGCATAGAAATGAACTAGAATGAGCAGAGGGATATGGCACAGAAGAAAATGTTTAGGCCAAAACTACTGCTCATTCAGCTGCAATTGAAAGATTACAGCCTTTGAGATTGGGCTAGCTGACCTGCACTGGGACAACAGGAAGGACATAGACTCTTTTGGAGGGGCCTGAGTGCTCGAGTGTCCTATCTTTCAAAGTCTATTTTATCCCCCCCAGATTAACAAATTGACACCCTACCTGGTATTCTGGAGTATAAAAAATGCAGGAGAGAGAGGGTCATTGAGTTTGTAACATGGTCTTGTGGTTTAGAAATGGTCATGGGCAGTGTGAAGCAGGTTTGCTGGGTGCCTGCATGGAGAACCCCTGGGGCCATGAGAATAAACCATGGGTTGCAGTGGAGACCTAGTAGAGATGCCGGGACCAGGAAATGGCTGCCAAGGAGAGCCGCTGGCCCCAGATGAAGTTTTCCAGGATGGCAAGTAGCCTAGCTGGAGGGGTAGAATTTGAATTCTAGAGACTTGTTGCTTGTTAGAATTATCAGACTTGGAGATTTGTTACTAACTTAAGAGTTGTTGGACTTATACAGAGTTTGGTATTTGCCCTGTTTAAGTCATGTGTTGCTTGAGTATTTCTTTGCTGTGTCCAGTGCCATCTTTTGCAGTATGAATGTTTATTCTGCGCCATTATGGGTTTTTTGGGGACTTTTTGGTATTAATGGCTCAGTTAATAGACCTTAAACTATGGGGATGTTTGAACATCATTGGGATTGATAAAAAAAAAAAAAAAAAACCAACAACAACTATGAGGACTTTTAAAGTTGGACTGAATGCATTGTATTTTACATCATGTATGGATATCAGTTTATAGGGGCCAGGGGCAAAATGTGGTGGTTTGATTCAGGTGTCCCCCATAAACTTAGGTGGTCTGAATGTTAGGCTCCCAGCTGATGGAGATTTGGGAATTAATGCCTCCTGGAGGGAGTGTATTGTTGGGGTGGGCTTGTGGGTGTTATAGCCAGTTTCTCCTTGCCAGTGTTTGTCATACTGTCCTGTTGCTATTGTCCCACCTTATGTTGGCCAGAGGTTGATGTCCACTCTCTGCTCATGTTGTCATTTTCCCTTCCATTGTGGGGCTTCCCCTTTAAGCCAGTAAGCCAAAATAAACCTCTTTTTTTCCCCACAAGCTGCTCTTGGTTGGGTGATTTTTACCAGTAATGCAAACCTGACTGCAACATTTATTTTACGTATTGAGATAGATACAGTGAGAGAGAGAGAGAGAGAGAGAGAGAGAGAGAGAGAGAGAGAGAGAGAGAGAGAGAGGGAGAGAGGGGGAGGGGGAGAGGGAGAGGGAGAGGAAGGGAAGGGAGGGAGGGAGGAAAGAGGGGTGAGGGTGGGGAGAGATAAAATGAATTGGTGTGCCTGGGCTTCCAGACACTGTAAATGAACTCCAGATGCATGTGCCACCTTGTGCATCTGGCTTATGTGGGTACTGGGGAATTGAACTTGGGTCCGTAGGTTTCACAGGCCAAGTGTCTTAACTTCTAAGCCATCTCTCCAGCCTGACTCAGTCATTTTTGATTCAACTTCCTACTTGAGCCCCTAGCAGGCAGATCACTGGGGGCAGAGGAGACATATCCTGAGGTCCAGCCTAAGGTGTGTTTGGAGTCAGAGCTCTAGTCCAGCCCTACAAGGTGTGTGGAGAGCAGTAGATAGCTGGGGAGTTGTTGTTGCAATGAATCTGGCCATGTGGATTTTGGTCTTTTGGAACCTGTGTGCTGGAACAATGTGGCTATACTTAGTTCTTGGGACTGCAGAAGCCTCACAGAGCAGCAAGCCAGATTTTTTGAGCTATTCTGGTGAGAGTTTGAAAATGCTAAATGCAAGCCAGGCGTGGTAGTGCACTCCTTTAATTCTAGAACTCGGAAGGCAGAGGTAGGAGGATTGCTGTGAATTAAAGGCCATTCTAAAACGACATAGTAAATGCCAGATCAGCCTGAGCTACCTAAAAAAAAAAAAAAAAAAAAAAAAGCTAAATGCAGAGAGAATTGTGTTTAGAGGACTTGCTAGTGGTCTTTGAAAGAGGAAGGAGACCCTGCAGAGAATGTTGTTGGAACTGAGCTACAGGTATAAAGGCTAACTGCATTCTGTTGCTCATGTCCAGAGAATTCATAAGTAATGCACTGGTATGCTTGGCAGAAGGTATAGACCTGAAAGATGTATAGTTTATTACAGGAAACATTCAAGCAAGTTTAAAGTTATAGGCATAGAGACTGGACTTAGGTTATGAAAGTTGCTATTGTTAAACAAATTACCACTACTAAGGGTAGACCAACTGCTTTACATTGAAACTATGAAAAGAATGCCTCAGGGTGATATCCACCCAGAAAAAACTGAATGGTAGAAATGCAAACTCTTGAAAAAGAAAATGACTATAAAGAAGAATTCTGAAGACTCAAGGTTAAGATTTATTTCCATCCTAGATTAACAAATTGTTTGTGTTGCTGCACACCTGATACTGATTTTTGGAAACATGGGGTGGGGTCATGAAGTGCACATGGTTCCAGGAGCTGCTGCTGAGATGCAGCATATGATGCAGGTTTCTGTCCTTGTATTGAAATCCAGAGAGGCCATTGTATGGAGCTGTGAATATGGACCTTGGTTTGCAGTGGAGACCCAAATTTATTTTTGCTTTGGTTTTTTGAGGTAGGATCTAGCTGCAGCCCAGGCTGACCTGGATTTCACTATGTAGTAGCTTCAGGGTAGTCTCGAACTCACTGTGATCCCTCTACCTCTGCCTCCCAAGTGCTGGGATTAAGGGCATGTGCCACTGTGCCTGGCAACCCAAAGATATTTTGAATATGCCAGGACTGTGCCGTGACTACCATGGAGCACTCTTGGCTCTGGATGAAAGTTTTTCCCAGACTACTCAGCACAGCTGGAGGGACAAAATAAAAAAATCCAGAGACTGTTGTCAGTGGTTATGGATGTTGGACTTGAACTTCACATGTTTAATGTTGATTTGTTGATTCTGCATTGGTCTAGTCATTCCTCGTTACTGCTTATTGCAATGGAAATGTTTACTCTGTGCCATTATATGTTGGAAGTATGTAACTTGTTTTGATTTTAAAGGACTCATAGTTAAAAGACAGTCTTAGATCTCATATGAGACTTGGGAACAGTCTTAAAGTTGAAGTAGGGCAATGTGTGGTGTGAGATGGTTATAAGCCTATGGGGACTGGAGGCAGTGATAGCTTGAATGTATGACCCCATAGACTCAGTCATTTTTTATTAAACTTTACTTGAGCCCCTAGAAGCAGATTGCTGATACAAGGGGCTATGTTACTAGGGGTGGATCCTGAGGGCCAACCCTAAAGTATGTTTGGAGGCACTTTTCCAGTCTGGCTCTACAGGGTATATGGGGAGCAATTTGAGTTCTGGTGGTTTGTGCTTGCTGCTTTTGGTGTTTGCTGGCTGCTTGATGGTTTCTCTGGTTGGACTTATGAAAGGGGGCCGTCTTCTGCCATTGATGGAACTTCCCCTGGGTCTGTAAGTCTGAAATAAACCCTTTCCTCCCTTAACTGTATCTGGTTGGTGTTTGTCCCAGCAATGAGAAGCTGACTGCAACATCTCACTTGTATGAACTACCTAAAAAAATCAACTCCATGGGGACAAAAAGTAGAATTGAAGTCTCCAAGGGCTGGCGGGAGGAGTAAGAGCATAGGTATTACTTAAGAGGTAGTTTTTGTTGGATACAGTAGTGAAGTTTTGAGATAGATAGTGGTGTTGGTTGAATGACATTGTTATATTTAATGCCAATGAGTTAAATCCTTGTGGATAATGTTTAACATGGTAGGTATTATGGTATACATATTTTAACAATCACACACACTCCAAAAAATTTTGCCACTACTTTCACTAGCAAAGTCTTTGTAATTAGATTCATTACATTTTTGCTTGAAAGTTCAAATATTTTCACTGGAAATATTGCAGTGCTGCTGCTGCTGCTGCTGCTGCTGCTGCTGCTGCTGCTGCTGCTGCTTCTTCTTCTTCTTCTTCTTCTTCTTCTTCTTCTTCTTCTTCTTCTTCTTTTTTTTTTCAAAGCTAAAGATCCATTCAGGAAAATGTGATCAGTAATGAAACCTGGAGAACCAGCCTGTTGGTAATTCTAATTAAAATGGTGCTCTGCAATCCCAGCACTCAGGAGGCAGAGGTAGGAGGATCGTTGTGGGTTCAAAGCCACCCTGAGACTACATAGTGAATTCCAGGTCGACCTGAGCTAAAGTGAGGACCTACCTTGAAAAACAAAACCAAACAACAACAACAAAAATGCTGCTCCATGGAGAAAGCTGTGAGTTAACCTCACAACTTGATCCAGCAAGCATTTCCCAAGGCAGCCACAGCTGTTGCACATGGGTATGTTGTGAAAGTGCTTCATGTTTCTGTCCCATGTTTTAAAATTGTGGATAAAAAATCCCACAGAGCTTAGAACTTAACTATTAGGTATACTGTTCTATATACACCTGCTATTGTTAAGCATACAGACCCTGTTCACATTGTGATAAATATCTCCTGAGCATTTTCATCTCACAAACTTGATGCTTCCATCTCATTTTTGTCACACACAAAAGGCATGTTCTCAAGGGTTGCAGTATCAGAAAGTTAACTTTTCTGCTTTGTCAGTGCCATCTGAATGTGAAGCTGCATTTTTTTCATTGTAAGTATACATCAGGAAGAATAAATCATTAGTAAATTTTGGTGTCACAGCCTCAACTTAAGTCAGAAGTTTTATATTGCCAGTGCTTCTCTGTCAGCACAAATTTCAACAGCAGAAAGGGCAAACAGCATCTTAGTGTTACCATGAAAGCAGTTCTGACCTTGGGAATATTCTTGGAAGCCCTTCAAGGGCTATAGTTTTGAGAACCACTGATGTCTAGCCCTGCCTTAGGAAGACCACATTGGTGGGATAAAGGAGGGGAGAGGAAAGAATTCAAATGGGATAAAAGGAAAGCCTAAACTTGAGAAAATAGGGTCTAGGTGAGAACAAAGTTAGTAGATACTTCGGAAGTAGATTGACTTAGAGAAATGCAGTCATGTGCTTTGTGTTTGTGTTTTGTTTTGTTTATTTTGTTTTGTTTTTTTGAGGTAGAGTCTCACTCTGGCCCAGGCTGACCTGGAATTAGCTATATAGTCTCAGGGTGGCCTTGAATTCACAGCGATCCTCCTACCTCTGCCTCCCGAGTGCTTGGATTAAAGGCATGTGCCATCACGCCTGGCCCAGTCATGGTTTTAAGATGAAATTATTACCTGTGTCTTTGTGTCAGATTTTCTCTGATTTCATTGAAAATTTCTGGGCTTGGGAGGTAGTTTAGGGGTTAAAAGTGCTTGCTTGCAAAGCTTAATAGCCTGAGCTCAGTTCCCCAGTACCTATGTAAAGCCAGATACACAAAGTGGTATATGCATCTGGAGTAAATTCACAGTGGCAGGGGGCCCTAGCATACCTGTATTCATTCATTCTCTCCCCACCCAGCTTGTAAATAACTTTTTTTTCTTCAAGGTAGGGTTTTGCTCTAGCCCAGGCTGATCTTGAATTTACTATGGAGTCTCAGGGTGGCCTCGAACTCACAGCAATCTTCCTACCTCTGCCTCCTGAGTGCTGGGATTAAAGGTGTGCGTCACCACACCTTTTTTTTTTTTTTTTTTTTTTGGTGTGTGTGTTTTGAGGTAGGGTCTCACTCTAACCCAAGCCAAACTGGAATTCACTATGTAGTCTCAGGGTGGCTTTGAACTCATGGCAATCCTCCTACCTCTGCCTCCCAAGTGCTGGGATTAAAGGCGTGCTCCACCATGTCTGGATTTTTTTTTTTTTTTTTTGAGGTAGGGTCTTTCTCCCACATTGACCTGGAATTCACTCTGTGTATTCTCAGGGTGGTCTTGAACTGACTATGATCCTCTTACCTCTATGATCCTCTTACCTCTGCCTCCCGAGTGCTGGGATTAAGGGTGTGTACTGCCATGCCCAGCTGTAAATGACTAGCTTTTTTAAGTTGAAAATTTTTGCATTACTATAATGATGAGTAACAAACTTAATTTCACCCAAATTAGTGAATCTGGAAGTGTCATGAGCTGTTATTATCATCTCTCTACAGGTTTAGTGTATTTTGTGACTGACCTGTTTTGTTTTTTTTTTGTTTGTTTGTTTTCTTTTTGTCACCTCTGAGCTGGCCTGTATGGGACCTGGTGTAGTATTTCACATGTAAGCATGTGCACCATTATCACTTGACATTAGTTTCTTTAAATGCCCAAACAGACATCAATAACAAAAAAGAATAGGACAACTTGGTTTGAACACTTGGTTATTGATTTCAAGGTTTCAACCTTCAAGCTTTTCCCTCCTTGAACAGCAGTTCAAATGCTTCACCTTCGGAAGGTCCTCCACCAGTGGGAAGCTATGGATGCACTCCTCATTCATTCCCAAAGTTCCAGCACCCATCTCATGAATTGCTGAAGGAAAATGGCTTTACTCAACAAGTATATCACAAGTATCGTCGAAGATGTCTAAGTGGTAAGATGCTTATCCTTTACCTAGCTATATTTAAATTAAAATATAAGCCTGGTGTGATGGCATACACCTTTAATCCCAGCACTTGGGAGGCTGAAGTAGGAGGACCTCTGTGAGTTTAAGGCCAGACTGGGGTTACAGAGTAAATTTTAGGTCAGCATGGGCTAGAGTGAGATCCTACCTCAGAAAAAAATAAATTAATTAAGATATAATTTTACAAATTGAAATTATGTTCCTTAAATCTGGTTATTCTTTCATTTTGTTACATTTATAAATAATTGCCTTAAGTAATTTTGCTTATTTATATATTCTTCATGGGCTGGAGAGATGGCTTAGTGGTTAAAGTACTTGCCTGCAAAGCCACAGGACCCAGGTTCACTTCCCCAGTACCCACATAAAGCCAGGTGCACAAGGTGGCACATGTGTCTGAAGTTGATTTGCAGAGGCTAGAGGTCTTGGTACACCCATTCTCTTGCTATCTATCTCTTAAATCTTTCTCTCCTTGCTCTCTCTCTCAAATAAACAATTTTAAAAATAATAATAAATATATATTCTCCAAATATTTCATAGCTTAAACATGAGAAAATAAAATTTAGTATATTTTAATTATTAACAGATGTTTATAATTTGAACAGTATGCCATAAATGAATTAATATTTGTACTCTTATTCAGAATTGCATCTTGAATATTAATATGCTTTAGTTTTATTTGAGTTATATAGAATGTCTACTATCTTAGCTTTTAAAAGGGTCTTTAAGAACTAGAGTGATGGCTTGGTGGTTAAGGCGTTTGTCTGTAAATCCTAAGGACTCACGTTTGACTCCAGATCCCACATAAACCAGACGCACATAGGTGAGGCAAGCACAAGGTCACACATGCCCACTAGGTGGCACAAGTGTCTGGAGTTCCATCACAGTGGTTGAGGCCCTGGTGCACCAATTTTCTCTCTCTGTCTCTTTCTCTCTCTAAAATGAAGAAAGAAAGAAAGAAAGAGAAAAAGAAAGAAAGAAAGAAAGAAAGAAAGAAAGAAAGAAAGAAAGAAAGAGAAAGTGTTTTTAATTTTCAAATGCTTTATTATTTTACTTTTTCTAGAGAGAAAACGCTTGGGAATTGGACAGTCCCAAGAAATGAATACCCTCTTTCGTTTCTGGTCCTTTTTTCTTAGAGATCATTTCAATAGAAAAATGTATGAGGAATTTAAACAGCTTGCTTGGGAAGATGCGAAAGGAAATTACAGGTGAGAGAGAGTGTCTAAAAAAATCATTTGTAGTCATCTGATTTTGAATGTGAAAATGGCACAATAGAATTGGGGTGCATGCTGTTTGTTTTCTGTGGCTTCATAGCACACTACCCCAAACTGAGAAGGTTAAAGGAATGGGCAAGATCATAGGGCCCATTTAACCAGGTAGCACTGGACCAGGCCTCTCATGGGGATGCAATCAAGGTACCTGATGGGGCTGCCATCTCTGAGGACTGTAGTTGAGCTGTATGATCCTTTTAGACATTTTCTCTGGTTGTTGTCTTAGGTGTCATTTCCTGTCCACAGCAGCTTCCCCATATGGTACTTTTTGTTTTTTGAGGTAGGGTCTCAATCTATCCCAGATTGACCTGGTAGGTAGTCTCTGGCTGGCCTCGAACTCACAGTAATCCTCCTACCTCAACCTCCTGAGTGGTAGGATTAAAGGTGTGCATCACCATTCCTGGCCCCATATGGTATTTGGCCCCATATGGTATTTTACAACATGGTTTCACCCAGAGTAGGCAGTCTGTATTAAAAGAAGGACAACTTCCAAAGTGGAATCCCCAGTGTCCTTCGAAGTGACCAAGCATCCTGTCTATATTGTATTGCTCATACAATCCAGCCCTGGAGAGCGCAGCCCAGGGTCATGAATACTAGATGAGTAGATGAGATCAGCAAGAATATTCTTAGTGTCTGGCACAAGGGCTGAATGTGATTTGTCTCCCTTTTCACCATTACAGATGGCCTTGTGTGTGCATGAACATGCCCAAATCAATACATGTTTATGCCACATGAAAAAACAAGCCTCCGACTTACCTGTTCAGCCTCACTTTTCTACTTGTTCTCAAATTCTCCAAGCAGCAGGGGACTGAACTACATGTCATCCGAGTGACACAAGCCCTCTACCTCTGCTCACTGGCATGCATTCTTCCTCTACTCAATTTCCCTTCTTCTTCCCTCTGCTTTGCTAATGGCTTCTTTATGCTCCAGCGTAGACCTTGCTTCTCCACAGTGCTCAGTGTAAAACTTGAGAGGGCTGGTAATACAGTGTGAGGCCAGACAGAGGGGGTGAAAACAACTTAAGAATCATTCAGGTTTTGTTGGGTTTGGTGCCACGCACCTTTAATCCCAGCACTCAGAGGCAGAGGTTAGAAGGATCATCATGAGTTTGAGGCCATCCTGAGAATACACAGTGAATTCCAGTTCAGCCTGAGCTACAGTGAGACCCTGCCTCAAAAAAACAAAACAAAACGAAGCAAAAAAAAAAAATAAGAAGAAGAATCATACAAGTTTTTATTCAGGGAGAAAGGAAGAAGAGATTGAAAGAAGACAAAATTTTTCCAGGCACTGGAGAGATAGCCAAGAGGTTAAAAGTTAAAGGTTGTTTGCAAGACTGACGGCCTGGGTTCAACTCCCCAGTACCCTCGTAAAGCCAGATGCACAGTGACACATGCATCTGGAGTTTGGATGCAGTGGCAAGAGGCCCTGGAGTGCCCATTCTCTCTCCCTCTTTCTCTGTATCTCCCAAATAAATAAATAAAACTATTTTAAAAATTGATTTTCCACTCAGCAATACTTGCCTAACTTTACCTTCTTCTAGCTTTGAAAATGGATTCCTCTCCTAAATCTCAAGAGTTTATTGTTCCTCAGATATTGTGCCTTTGAGAGGAATATAAGATGCTATAAATACATTTTTCTGATAACAATTACATTTGTAGCTGGGCGTGTTGGCATACTTCTTTAATCCCAGCACTTGGGAGGCAGAGGTAGGAGGATCCCCATGAGTTCAAGGCTACCCTGAGACTACACAGTAAATTCCAGGTCAGCCTGGGCTATAGTGAGACCCTACCTGAAAAAAAAAATTACATTTGTACCTACTTCAAAACAGGGTTTGTTTGATTTTCATCTGAAATCTTTAATAGACTATGACCAGCAAATGACCAGTACACTGGCCTCTGTTTCCACTCCTCTTTCCAGTACTGACTAGGTTAATATATACCCTACTTTCTTACTGTACTCTGCAGATTTATATTTGTCTCATCATAGCTTCTGTAGCTCTATCCAGTTTGCCAGAGCTGGCACAAATGGCAAATGTTGCCATTGCTAATCTCAGTATTGTTACTCAGGCTGTGCTTTGGGTTGGAAAATCAATTTGGTCAGTCTGATTTGCTTTAAAAAGTACATTGATGGAAATGATGACATCAAAATAGAAGGGAGACTAGTTGGAAAGAAGGGATTCAGTGGAGGGGGGACTTGAGATGGGGAAAAGGAAGGATGGTGAGAAGCTTATGATCATGGTATATTGTCTATATTTATGGAAGTCATCAATAAAAAAAGGTTTTTTTTTTTTTTTTTTTTTGGTTTTTCAAGGTAGGGTCTCACTCTGGCTCAGGCTGACCTGGAATTCACTATGTAGTCTCAGGGTGCCACCACGCCCGGCAATAAGTTTTTAAAGTACATAGAGGGTTGGGGAGGTCACTTAGTGGATAAAATACTTGTAATACAAGTATGAGTTGAGATTCCAGCACCCATGTAAATGCAGGGTGGGTGTGGCAATCCACCTATAACACCAGAGCTGAGAAAACAGAAGGGGAACCTCTGGAGAAGCTGTCTAGCTAGACTGGCCAAATTGTCAACCATATATTCAAGTGGAAGATCCTGCCTCAGTAAATAAAGTGGAGCAAGACTGAAAACCTCCACAACCATGCTCATACACACATCTCACATGTATATAAACATTCCTACACATATGCACATCTACCAAAAAATATGTATAGTACCAGTTGGGTAGTAGAACATTTTTGTAATCAAGAGGATTGCTACAAGATCAAGGAACTAAATAGCTAGTTCCAGGGCTATAAAGTCAGACCTTGTCTCACACACACACAAAAAAGGTGCAATAAACACAGTACTAAATTTAGTTTCACAGCTTATACATACGTGTGAATTTAAGAGTTATTTTTGTAAAATGTATTTTATGTCCACACATATAGAGGTCTTTGTACTGACTTAAAAATTATTTATTTATTTGACAGAGAAAGAGGCAGGGAGAGAGAGAGAGAGAGAGAGAGAGAGAGAGAGAGAGAGGGAGGGAGGGAAGGAGGGAGGGAGGGAGGGAGGGAGGGAGGAGGGAGGAGGGAGAATATGGATGCACCAGGGCCTCCAGCCATTGCAAATGAACTTCAGACACGTGCACCCCTTGTGCATCTGGCTAACATGGGTCCTGGGGAATTGAACCTGGGTTCTTTGGCTTTGCAGACAAATGCCTTAACTGCTAAGCCATCCCTCCAGCCGTGTACTGACTTTTATCCAAGATAAAAAATTTTTTTTAGCCAGGCATGGTGGCACATGCCTTCCATCCCAGCACTTAGGAGGCAGAGGTAGGAGAATTGCTGTGCATTTGAGGCCACCCTGAGACTACAGAGTGAATTCCAAGTCATCCTGGAGCAAAACCACACCTCAAAAAAACATTTTGTTGTTTTTCAAGGTGGGACTGGTCTCTCTCTAGCCCAGGCTGACCTGGAATTCACTTTGTAGTGTCAAGGTGGCTTCGAGTGGGCAGCAGTCCTCCTGCCTCTACCTTCTATGTGCTAGGATTAAAGGTGTGTGCCACCACACCTGGCTAAGGTAAAATGCTTTTTATACAATTAAAATTAAGTAGTAGCTAGGCATGGTGTCTCACGCCTTTAATTCCAGCACATGGGAGGCGGAGGTAGGAGGACCACAATGAGTTCAAGGCTACCCTGAGACTACATAGTGAGTTCTAGGTCAGCCTGGGCTAGAGTGAGACCCTTCCTTAAAAAACAAAACAAAACAAAACAAAAATAAAATAAAGGAAAGTTTGAAAGCTATTACTGTAAGTGATCTCAGTATATTCTATTTTTGCAATTTCTCTTTGTACTTAGGACAAATTTCTAATAACTTCTCTAATCCTGCTCCTGCTTGTGTCTGGGTTAAAAATTCCTCTTCTGTGTTCCCAATACATAACTCTACTTTAGCGTTTTAACACCATTTCCTACTTATGGGTCTATAATATTACCATCAGCCTATGTTGGCTGTTTTTTTGAAAGAGGTTTTCTTTTTTTAAAAAAAATTTTTTTAAGTAGTTTTATTTATTTATTTATTTGAGAGCGACAGACACACAGAGAAAGACAGATAAAGGGAGAGAGAGAGTGCGTCAGGGCTTCCAGCCTCTGCAAACGAACTCCAGACGCATGCGCCCCCTTGTGCATCTGGCTAACGTGGGACCTGGGGAACCGAGCCTCGAACCGGGGTCCTTAGGCTTCACAGGCAAGCGCTTAACTGCTAAGCCATCTCTCCAGCCCTGAAAGAGGTTTTCAAACCTTCAGACCTTACTTGTAATCCCAGTCCTTTCACTTACTGTGACCACTAGGTGCTAGGTACTTTATAAAATGGGGTAAAAATGGGCTGGAGAGGTGGCTTAGCGGTTAAGTGCTTGCCTGTGAAGCCTAAAGACCCCAGTTTGAGGCTCGATTCCCCCGGACCCACATTAGCCAGATGCACAAGGGGGCGCATGCGTCTGGAGTTCATTTGCAGTGGCTGGAGGCCCTGGCACACCCATTCTCTATCTGCCTTTCTCTCTCTGCCTGTCACTCTCAAATAAATAAATAAATAAAAACAAAAAAATTTTAAATGGGGTAAATTATAGAAGATGCACTAATAAAGTTGCCTTCATAAAGTTATCTTGAAGATCAAATATAACATGTAAAGGACTTAGCACATTAATTGGGGTGTATTAAGTGCTCAATAAATGACAGTGGTTACTAGGAAAAATCTACCCCTTGACTAAAAGCATCAAGAAGGATGGCCCCTAGGAGGAAGGAGGGAACTGATATGTATTACTTCTCATCAGTTGCCAGCTCTGTCCTAGGAGATTTACAAACATCTGTTCACAAAAAGTAAAACATTATTACCCATGTTGCCAGGTGTTTGAGGATAAGCCTGGGATTCATATGTGATGGTTTCTGTTTTTGAGCCTCTATGTGTTCTATTTTCAGTGAGTGATGAGTGGTAGCTGAAAGAACACACCATCCCTCTGCCTGTACTATAGCAGAGAAGCTGCTGATTGGTGGTGAATCCATAATGGCATACTGCTGCTCTTAGAAGTTGTCTGCTAAGAAATAACAGTGAAAATTCAAATGTTGTCTTTCAATCAATAGTGTGTTTTAAATTTATTTATTAGAGACAGACAGAGGGAGGGAGGAGGAGAGAGAATGGGCATGACAGGGCCTCTAGCCACTGCATACATCCAGCTGCATGTGTCACCATGTGCATGTAGCTTACATGAGACCTGGAGAATTGAGCCTGGGTCCTTAGGCTTTGCAGGCAGGTACGTTAAGCCATCTCTCCAGCCCTGTAGTGTTTTGAGCATTACCAATAATGTATGAATTCTTTCTAAACTATCATTTCTTTGCTTAAAATAAAACTTGACAGAGGAGGTGAGAGAGAAAAGGAAGTAGGACTAGATTCATCTTGGAAGATTGTATTTCAGTGATCTGGCACACAGACTGGGCACAAGAACTCCCCAGGTGATTCTGACATGTGCCAAGATTGATGCTCACTGATGGCAATAAGCCCATGAGAGGATGATAGTGTACCTGTGTTGCTCTAACTAAACTGGTATATTTTCCTCCTTGTTCCCATAGTTTTGTCATACAAGCTCAAGCAATAGCATCACTTCAGGCTGACAAAGCAGAGTTCATATGTAGATACAGTCCCCATCTCTCCTGGTGGGTTATTCTTGCGGGTGGACCATCACTCTCTGTCTTGTAACTAGAAGTGCCACACATTCATATACCCAGATTCTTGTGAATGTCATCCCCCAACCTCACATTACTAGTAATTGGGAGCCCATACCTGCTGCCACTCTGAGGCACCCAAGAGGTCTGCAGGGTTCTAGCTGAGACATCGGTTAGTTGTCAACTAGATGTGGTCTTTTATTGGTGACCTGATGGCTGTGCCCATTCATGGGTGCTGCTCTTCATTGTTGAAGGATGAGTCTGTGTTGTTTGCTGATCCACTGTCTGAAACTTGTCCCGGGTTCTCTAGAAGTGAAGAAACTCGATTTCTGATTTATATAAAATTTATGGTGCTTTCATCAATTGATCTACTTTATAATTATAGCAGGGAGGGTCTCTTAGGAGCCATCTGATTAGTCTTGAACCCTCATAGTTGAATGAAAGAGTCAAGGACACAAAAATAATGGACTTCTTTCTCTAGAGTGGAGATTATATTCATGAGTATTATAGACAAACATAACCACTATAAACTTAGGTTTGGAAGGCAGCTATGTTCATCACTATACCACTAACGATGCACCTAACTTTGGTTTAGTAAAAATCTAAAGCATTCTTAGTGTCTATCTTTTGACTGTACTTCAGAGAGGCCATACTCCAGTCATAAAAAGCTGCGCCTCTGCCTGCAATGCCTAACAACCAGGGTTCAATTACCCCCAGTACCCATGTAAAGCCAGATGCACAAAGTGGTGCATGCATCTGGAGTTTGTTTGCAGTGGCTAGGGCACTGGTGTACCCATGTCTTTCAAAAACCTGCCTCTCATTCTGCAAGTTCCCAGATATCTTTTTGGCTAACAAAACTAGTAGCAGAATCAGTTAAGTGTTACTGAGTAGCACTTAAGAATATGCATATATTCCCATCTCTTGAGAGGCTCAGGCAAGAGGATGGCAAGTTTGGGGCCAACCCAGGCTGCATAGTAAGTTCTGTGTTAGCTTTGGCTGCATAGTGAGACCATCTCAGAACACAAAAGAAAAATATGCTAAAATAATTTCTTTTTAAGGATTATACTATGTTTGCTCGCATGAAATGTTACTTTGAGGTATTTGCGTTATCGTACCAAAAATTTATTTTATGCCTTTTACTTCTTCTTTATAGGTATGGGTTAGAATGTCTGTTCAGGTTTTATAGTTATGGACTGGAAAAAAAGTTTAGACAAGAAATTTTTAAGGATTTTCAAGAAGAAACCAAAAAAGACTACGAATCTGGTAAAATAACAACTTAACTTTTTGAAAATTGTAAACTTGAATTAGTCAGAAATAGGAAAGAAACTCATAGCTTTTGTCTTCAGGACAGCCATTTAAGACATTCAGGCCACAGTTAAGAGTTCTTGTTAAAGGATGGGGCCTTATGTTCTCCATCTTGTAAGGTGAGGGGTGATTGGTGACAATATTCTAAGTATTTCCTTTATAGAAGTGTCCCCTTGACAAACATGATTACTGGCTGATGTTCTGTTTCATGGAAGCTCTATGTAACATCAATAATTAAGCTTGGCAAGGCAGAATTATTCCTGATGAAGAGTAGGCTATGGCCAGATCTAGTAGTCTGAGTCTATTTCTAGTGCATAGTAGCTAGTATGACCTTAAGCCAGCTCCTTAATCTTGCCAGTCTGAGTTTTCTCATCTGTAATCTTTATAAGAGTAACTATCTTCCGAGTTGCATATAGTTTTAATTACTTTGATGTATGATCAAATCTTAATACAAGCTGTATAATAAATGCTTAGTCAGTAATGTTAACTGCCACAATTAATAATTCAGAATATGCCTTATTCTCAAGATCTGGATAAAGTGTATGTTGGAATATAAATGGCTCATGTTTAAAATAATTTTTAATCTCATATAACTTGTGGTATATGTTCTTTGTTAATTAGGTCAGCTGTATGGACTAGAAAAGTTTTGGGCCTATCTGAAATATTCTCAATCTAAGACACAGTCCGTTGACCCAAAGCTTCGGGAATATCTCTGCAGTTTTAAGAAGTTAGAAGACTTCCGTGTTGATGTAAGTTTTAAATTCTTTCCTATTTGTCTTTACCAAAAAAGTTCTCCCTCACTAGAAAGTCTGGCCTTAGATTCTGAAGGAAAATGGTAAAACTGTCAATTGTCTTTCATGATCTGCAGCCCCCTATCAGTGAGGAATTTGGAAGAAAAAGACATTCATCTACATCAACTGAGGAGAGCAACCATCATAGACTTCCATCCAGTTCATCTACTAAAGCAAGTGCTGCTAAGCCTGCCTCTGCCAATGAGCTGCAGGTCCTAACAAACTCACCCAGGAGGATTTTTCCCTGGGAGCCCAGTGACAGCTCACACCACGACAGTGCTGCTCCCACCAAGGGTGAAATGCCTGAAAAATAGATGCTAATGAAAGTTTTGTGCCCTTGAAATCAACATTTACATCAGTATATATGTGGGAAAGATCTTGTGATGTTTACCTGATGTTTATGATAATTATAAAAAGGAAGAAAAGTGGTATTTCTTTTTTCTTGCAAGACAAATTCAGTTTTCCCTGTCTGTGAAAACAAAGGTAGTTGTGGTGACCTTACTGAAATCCTGTAGCGATGTATTTTGGGCTTAGTATTTCTCAAATGCCATTGTTCATAAGAACAGAATTCCCTAAGTACATTTAAAGAAAAAAGGAATGCCTAACATTTCAGCTCATACTGCAGAAGATGGAGTATGTTGGATTCATCTCTCCTATAGAGCACTCTTAAAGAATCCATTTATCCACTATCAATTCATACTTGAACTTACCAAAAACAAAGAAAGATTACATTTATATTTTGTAAATTAAGAAAATGGGTATGAGAGATACATTTTTTATAGATATATAGTTTGAAGAAAAGTTTCTTTTTCTTTTCTTTTTTTAAACAACAGTAGAAATATATAGCAAGATTTGTAGTTAAATTGAAGCCTGTGTACTTCTGATTTTGCTTCCCTCTAACCCCATGTCATACCTCATGACTTATAGCTGCTGTATTGTTCTGGAGCTTTCTGAATTGGTATAAGTTGGTTATATATTCACAGAGAGTTACTTTTGTGATTCTACATAAATTGTATGTGTAATTGAAAACTGCATTGAGTTCTGCTGAAATATTGCTGTAAATAAATTAAATCTCTCTTTTGAACGTATTTGCTGTTTGTATATCTGTAAGTGGGTATGTCATAAGCAGTCAATCATTAACTGAAGGAGTACTTAGCCTTTTCTGTTTTCCTTAATCTTGTTTTAGGCACGTTAAGTGTTTTTAAGAGTTTTAACATTTATTTCTAATTCTTAGTGCTGCCACAACTGATGTGAATTATAGCTTCAGTTCTATAGGATTTAAACAATAAAGAACTTTTTCTGAATTATTTGAATTGATTTAAAATTATTCTTATTTAGGATATATTTGCAAACTTGTAATATTCAAATTTTAATAGATGACCATTATATTTTTTCAATGAAATCTCAGTTATAAAATTCTGTTATGCTCATTTTTGCCAAGCACATGATTCACAAATATTTTATGGTTTTGGCAGAAACACTAAATTTATAGTCTTTTTGAGTAGACTAATACTTCAGTCTTGCAAATTACAATATTAAAATATTTCCTGAAGTGGGCTGGATAGATTGCTTAGCAGTTAAGGCACTTACCTGTGAAGCTTAAGGTCCTATGTTTGATCTCTCTCCAGATCCTGTGTAAGCCAGATGCTCAAGGTGATACAAGGTTGCACATACATACTAGGTGATACAAACATCTGAAGTTCGATTTCAATGGCTGAGGCCCTGGCACTCCAATTCTTTCTCATTCTCTTTGAAAAAAATATACTTCTTGAAGAAGTTTCTCTGTACTTACCTAGCATTTGCAAGGCTACTACTTGTTCCCTTTCCCCACAAGTCACAGTACATAGAAGTAGGGATGTAGCTTCATAGTTGAATGCTTAACTAGCACAGGAGGCCCTGGTCTTAATCCTCAGCACTGAAAACCTAGAGAGAGAAAGAGAAGTACATACAATCCTGAGAAAGGCTGTTCATCAGTAAATGCATTCATGATAATGTGTAGTTCTACAGTATTTACTGCAAGGGTAAGTTTGCAGCTTTACTTTAGGAAACATTTGAAAAGTCAGAACATAAATTTTATTTGCCAATGTCATAAAGAGGATACAGAACTAGCAGTGGGTGGTAGTAGTAGTAATAATAATAATAATGATAATAATAATAATGTGTAGTTCTACAGTATTTACTGCAAGGGTAAGTTTGCAGCTTTACTTTAGGAAACATTTGAAAAGTCAGAACATAAATTATATTTGCAAATGTCATAAAGAGGATACAGAACAAGTAGTGGGTTATAGTTATAAATTCTTAAGGTTCCCCCCTACCACCCTGAGGTAGGGTCTCATTCTAAGCCAGGCTGACCTGGAATTCACTTATGTAGTCTCAGAGTGGACGCAAACTCATGGCAATCCTCCTACCTTTGCCTTCCAAGTGCTGGGATTAAAGGCATGAGTCACCACACCTGGATAAGTATGGGTTTTTTTGTTTGTTTGTTTTGTTTTTTTTTTTTAGTTTTTCGAAGTAGGGTCTCACTCTAGCCCAGGCTGACCTGGAATTCACTATGGAGTCTCAGGGTGGCCTCGAACTCACGGCAATCCTCCTACCTCTGCCTCCTGGGATTAAAGGCATGTGCCACCATGCCCAGCTTGTTTTTTTTTTAATTTTAATTAATTTAGCTTGTATTAATAACTTCCATGGTTGTAAACAATATCCCATGGTCATGCTGTCCCTCCTCCCACTTTCCCCTTTGAAAATCCATTCTCCATCATATCCCTTCCCTTTTAGTCATTCTCTCTTTTATTTTGATGTCATGAACTTTCATTTCCTATTATGATGGTTTTGTGTAGGTAGTGTCAGGTACTGTGAGGCCATGGATATTCAGGCCATTTTGTGTTTGGAGGAGCAAGTTTTAAGGAGTCCTACCTTTCCTTTGGCTCATGTAAATCAAGGAAATCACCCATTTCTTTCAGATTTTCAAACTTGTGGAGTATATGTTCTTATAGTATGTCCCTATGATGTTTTGAATTTCTCTGGTACTTGTTGTGATTGTGCCTTTTTCATCTATAATTTTATAAGTTTGTGTCTCTTCTTTCTTTTGGTTAGATTTGCTAAGGGTTTGTCAATCTTGTTTATCCTTTCAAACAACCAACTCTTTAGTTCATTAATTCTTTGGATTTTGTTGTTGTTGTTGTTGCTCTTTCATTAATTTCTGCCCTAATCTATTATTTCTTCCTGCTTACTGGTTTTCAGTTTGCCTTGTTCTTCTTTTTCCAAGGCTTTAAGGTGAAGCATTAGGTTGTTTACTTTAGACCTTTCTAATTTCT
This sequence comes from Jaculus jaculus, assembly GCF_020740685.1. NCBI lineage: Eukaryota > Metazoa > Chordata > Mammalia > Rodentia > Dipodidae > Jaculus > Jaculus jaculus. The sequence goes on from NC_059113.1 coordinate 75,016,204, forward strand.
TTTTTTTTAAATTTTTATTAACATTTTCCATGATTATAAAAAAATATCCCATGGTAATTCCCTCCCTCCCCACCCCCACACTTTCCCCTTTGAAATTCCATTCTCCGTCATATTACCTCCCTATTACAATCATTGTACTTACATATATACAATATCAACCTATTAAGTATCCTCCTCCCTTCCTTTCTAATTTCTTTTTATTTTATTTTTTTCTCAATTTTTATTAACATCTTCCATGATTATAAAAAAATATCCCATGGTAATACCCTCCCTCCCCCTACTTTCCCCTTTGAAATTCCATTCTCCATCATATCCTCTCCCCATCTCAATCAATCTTTCTTTTATTTTGATGTCATGATCTTTTCCTCTTATGATGGTCTTGTGTAGGCAGAGTCAGGCACTGTGAAGTCATGGATATCAAGGCCATTTTATGTATTGAGGGAACACGTTGTAAGGAGTCCTACCCTTCCTTTGGCTTTTACATTCTTTCTGCCACCTCTTCTGCTCTAATTTCTTAATATAAGCACTTAAAGCTATAAATTTCCCTCTTAGGACTTCCTTCATTGTATCCCAAAGGTTTTAGTATGTTGTGTTCTTATTATCATTTGACTCTTGATTTTTTGATTTCCTTCTTGATTTCTTCATTGACCCATTCATCATTTGGTAGTGTATGGTTTAGTTTCCATGACTTTGTGTATGCTCTATAGCTTTTCTTGCTATTGATTTGTAGTTTGATTCCATTGTGATCAGATAGAATACAAGGGATTATTTCAATTTTCCTGTATTTGTTAAGATTTGCTTTGTGTTTTCATATATGGTCTAATTTATGTGCTGCTGGAAACAATGTGTCTTTTGCAGCATTTGGATGAAATGTCCTGTATATACCTGTTAGATCCATTTGTTCTATGACCTCATTTAATCCAGATGCCCCTCTGTTTATTTTTTGCCAGGATGACCTGTCAATTGATGAGAGTAGGGTGTTGAAGTCACCCACCATAACTGTGTTTGGTGTTATCAGTGACCTTCGTTCTAATAGTGTTTGTTTGGGAGCCCCCATGTTAGGTACATATATATTTAGGATTGTAATGTCCTCCTGTTGGAGTGTGCCTTTAATCAATATAAAGTGACCTTCCTTATCTTTCCTAACTAATGTTGGACTGAAGTCTTCCTTGTCAGATACTAGGATAGCAACCCCTGCCTGTTTTCTAGGCCCATTTGCTTGAAACACCGTAAGATACTGTCCATCCTTTGTAGAAAGGTGAGTTTCTTGGAGGCAACAAGTTGAAGGATCCTGCTTTTTAACCCAGTCTGCAAACCTATGTCTTTTGTTTGGAGCATTGAGGCCATTGATATTAAGAAATATTATTGAAAGATATGTATTTTTGCCATTATTTTTGTAGTTCTTCCAGTTTTACCTTTGCTCTCTTGCTAGTATTTGAATATGGTTTGTTTTTTTCCAGGTTTCTTATATGTGTGCTTTTCTTTCTCTTCAGCATGGAGGATTCTTTCAAATATTTTCTGTAGAGTCTGTTTTGTCTTCAAATATTTCTTCAGCCTGCTTTTGTTGTGGAATGTCCTTATTTCTCTGTCTATTTGAATGGATAGCTTTGCAGGATAAAGTAACCTTGGTTGACAGTTGTTATCTTTCAGAACTTGGAATATATCACTCCAAGCCCTTCTGGCTTTTAAAGTTTGTGTGGAGTAATCTGCTGTGATCCTGATGGGCTTGCCTTTGTAGGTAATTTGATTTTTCTCTCTAACTGCTTTCAATATTTTTTCTTTGGTTTGTGTGTTTGGTAGTTTAATTATAATATGGCTAGGAGAGGTTCTTTCCAAGTTTTGTCTGGTTGGTGTTCTAAAGGATCCCTGTACCTGCATTGGTATCTCTTTCCCAATTTGGGGGAAGTTTTCTCCTATGATTGTGTTGAAGATGCCTACTATGCCTTTGGAGTGAAATTCTTCTCCTTCTACTATGTCCTGAATTCTTATGTTTGATCTTTTCATAGTGCCCCAAATATCTTGAAATTCCCATTTATACCTTCCTTTTAGTTTGTCTTTTTTGTTGTTGGACTATATTAGTTCTGCCACCTGGTCTTCTAGTTTAGACATTCTGTCCTCTCCTTCATCCATTCTACTGGTGAGATTTTCTACAGTTTTTTTGTTTCATTTGACTGTATTGACTTCATTGCTAGTAATTCTGAATGTTTTTTCTTTATTATTTCTATTTCCTTACTTATGTCTTTTATTGACCTCTTTATTTCATTAATTTCTTTATTAATTAATTAATTTCAACAATCCTGTGTCTTCTTTGATTTTCTCTTTCATTACTTTGATTTCCTGCTTGGCTTTTTGAGCATATTTATAATCATTCTTTTGAAATCGTTCTCAGGCATTTCCTCTACATCATTCTCATTGGAGGTCATTTCTGATACATTAGGTGGATTTATAGTGTCTTGATTTTTTGGTATTTCTTGTGTTATAATGTACATATTTTTGCATCTTGGATTAATTTAATGCTTGGATTTTCTTTTCTTTTTTTTCCCTTTTTTAAAATTTTTATTAGCATTTTCCATGAGTATAAAAAAATATCCCATGGTAATTCCCTCCCCACCCACTTTCCCCTTTGAAATTCCATTCTCCATCATATTACCTCCCCATCACAATCATATACACTATCAACCTATTAAGTACCCTCTGCTTGGATTTTCTAATTAGCTGCAGTATTATTAGATGTGTTAATCTATCTGATGTTATATAACTTCAGGATAGGAGCTTAAGGCATTAGGTGTGGCTCTGAAGACTCTCAGAGTATCTACAAAAGTGACCCTATGTGCAGGGTTTGCCTGCTATGAAAGTATTGAAGTAAGCTGGGTGGAACAAAATACAGGCAGATTTTAAAATGTAACTAAACAATGTACACATTCAATGAAAAATAGCACAGAGTATTTATGCAAGAGTTGTTATTATGACAACCAGATCCTCTAACAAAGTCACAGTCCCTTAGGATGTGTGTTTCCTCACACCCTTAATTCTGTCAACTAGGAGGTTAAGATTTCTGGTCTGTTGAGGGTTCCAAGTCAGCTTGTGACCAAGTGAGACCCTTCCCTAATGAACAACAGAAGAGGAAACAAAGCCACTATAAATCAGGAAACAACAAATGACAAGCCCATAATATATAACTTATTTAAGAAGGGCAAATCCAACCATCCATCAGATTTAGCATATAATTTATCCTCACATGGAGCGCAATTAGCACTTCAGATTCAAGCCTACACATGAGGCTTATTTGGTGGGTACCGACCTGATGAAATCCCAGTTACCTTTGGGAATGATTTTGGTCTCAGTTATGCTGTGCTCCTGCTTGGGTCCCTCTTTGCTGCGTTGTGGGTTCAGGTAGGCTTGTTGAGTCGCTGGATCACTGCTTTGGTTGCCGGTGCTAGGTGCTGTGAGCTCCCTTCCCAAGGTCTTTGGTGCTTCCTGGCTATTGAGCTGGTGGTGGGTGAGGGGTGGCTGTGGATGGTGGCTCTAGTTCTCCCTGTGGTCCACGTGAGCCTCTTCTCACAAGCTGCTCCTCTGTTGGTCTCTGTGGTCCTTCCTTCATATTTTTTTGAGTTTGCGAGGAGCTCTGGTGTGAGTGGAAAACCCCCTCACCTGGCTTTTCCTGTGTCTCAAGCTGAGCCTTGCAGCTGTGGCCTTGTGAATCTGCTGCCGCAGCTGCTGGAACCACTTCTGCCTGCATATGTGAGCTCTAGATGCTCTGGATCTCTCCTACTTTTCTGCTGCAATTGATAATTTCTTATATCCCTCCCTTTTTAGTAGAAGAGTGTATTTTGCTGGGTTTTTGTTGTTGTTGTTGTTTGTTTGTTTGTTTTGTTTTTTTGGCTTTTTTTCACCTAGTCTGCTTTGGCATGGTTCCTACACCACCATCTTAACTGGAACTCCAAACACAGTTTTATCAGCAGGCCCTTGGGTTCCAAGCAAATTTGTCCTGGTATGTAGCTTGAGGAAGCCCAGGGGCCAGCTTGGTAATTTCTTATACACCTCACTTTTTTTTTAGTAGAAGAGTGTATTTTGCTGTTGTTTTTTTTTTTTCTTTTTCTTTTTCTCCCCTAGGCTGCTTTGATGTGGTTCCTACACCGCCATCTTCCTGTCTAAGTATGTTTAAGTGGATGTGTACTTCTAGGTTCTCAAGTTTCTGAACTGTGTTTCTTAGTTTTAAGTATTCTCTTGGAATTACCTAATATTTAATATCTTTTTAAAATAAAATTATTTATTTTTTTTTGTGAGATAAATAGAGGGAAAGGCAGATAGAGAAAACAGGCATGCTAGGACCTTCAGATGCTGGAAACAAACTCCAGATGCATGTGTCACCTTCTGCATCTGGTTTATGTGAGTCCCGGGGAATCAAACCTAGGTTCTTTGCCTTTGTAGGAAAGCACCTTATCTGCTAAGCCATCTCTCCAGCCCCTAAAATCTTTTTTTTTTTTTGGTTTTTCGAGGTAGGGCCTCTTTCTGGCCCAGGCTGACCTGGAATTCACTATGGAGTTTCAGGGTGGCCTCGAACTCACGGCGATCCGCCTACCTCTGCCTCCCGAGTGCTGGGATTAAAGGCGTGTGCCACCACGCCTGGCTAAAATCTTTTTTGTATTGATCACATATATGTAGATCCCATCCTTAGCTGAAAAGCATTTTTGCTTAAGTAAATATTGCAAGTGTAAATTTGGTTGGGAAATTGTGTATTTTATATGAAAGTACAATAATCAAGAATTTTGTAATATGTTTTAACCATATTATTTTCATTATAAAAGTAATACATGAACATTGAGATACATAGAAAAATACAAAGAAAGAAATCACCTTTATAAAAAAGAAAAATAATTTATATTTCATGATATACATGGAGTTAGGTTGAAAATTTTCATGATGTTACCAATATTTTTACATCATAATTTTTACTAGTAACACAGTCTTCCAGCATATGTATTAGCTAACTGACTTGTTGAACTTCAACTGTGTCTAGATTTTGGTTACTATAAATGACAAATTTATACTACCTTACAGATCAATCAATATATATAAACTTGCAGTTATTACTTAGGAATTGAAATTCTAAGTCAAAACGTATCCCCATCTAGAGCCCCATAAGAAGATTTATTCAACCCATGCTTCTCAACATCCTCATTAGCACTGATTATTATAAATTTTTCTCTTCATTAAACTAAGAATTAACTTCATTGCAGTGGCTAGAGCTCCTGGCATGCCCATTCTTTCTGTCTCTCTTCTCTATATCTCAATACTTGCAAATAAGTACATAAATAAAATTTAAAACACATGCCTTTAATCCCAGCACTTGGGAAGCAGAGGTAGGAGGATCACTGTGAGTTTGAGGCTATCCTGAGACTGCATAGTGAATTCCAGATCAGCCTGGGCTAGAGCAACACCCTACCTCAACCACCCCCCCCAAAATGATGATGATGATGATAACCAATACTCCATACTAACTTTAAAATAGTTTTAATTTTTATTACTTTGTTTGTGAGACAAAGTCTTATGATTATAGTCCAGGCTAGCCTCAAACTCAGAATCCTGCCTCAGCCTCCCAAGTACTGAGATCATAGGTATGTGCCACCATGCCCAGCACAAATTTTATTTTTATTTATTTATTTATTTAAATTTTTATTAGCATTTTCTATGATTATAAAAAAAATCCCATGGTAATTCCCTCCCTCCCCCCCCCACTTTCCCTTTTGAAAATCCATTCTCCATATTGCCTCCCTATCTCCAGCACAAATTTTGTTCTTAATTTTTCTGAGACAGAGTCTTATGCAGCCTAGGTTGGCCTTGAATTCCTGCCTCCACCACACCTAGTGTAGATTTTATTGTATTTTTAAATTTTTCCAAATTTATTTATTTGAGAGAGAGAAAGAGGCAGATAGAGAATGGGCATATCAGGGTCTCCAGCTACTGCAAATGAACTCCAGACACATGTGCCCCCTTGTACATCTGGCTTACATGGGTCCTGGGGAGTTGAACCTGGGACCTTTGGCTTTGCAGGCAAATGCCTTCATCATCTCTCCAGCTCTCTCTCTTTTTTTTTTTTTTTAACTTGTTTTGCCAGTTGGGACTCCACTCTGTCATTCCCTTATACTTCTTGTCATTCTACTATTTAGCATTACCACTTCCTTGTTTTCTCACTGTTCAACTAATTCCTTAGGTCCTGTGAAGCTATTAAATATTTTACTCTTGCATATAGGAGCCTTATTTAACAGAACAATACCTAATTATATTACCACTAGATGGCAGAGTAGAACAAGAGCTGGAGAGACAAAGAGAGAGAGAGAGAGAAGAGAGAGAGAGAGAGAGAGAGAGAGAGAGAGAACTCTTCCTCCATCTTGTGGTGATATTATATAATTATACCAACTTCCCAATAGTCATGTGTCTCAGCAGCTCATTATTTTACTATTTGCATCACTGTATTTGTAGTAAATTAGCCTCAGCCTTTTCATTTTTGATAAATAAATACAGGTTTGTGTATGGTTAAAGATGAAATACTATTGCTTGGTATTTTGTCCTTTCACCTAAAGGTTTGTCGTTAACTCTTGAGATAAAGAGAAAGCAAGTAGGTGGACCTCTCAAATATCGGACTGACATAATTAATGCAGTTAAATCACACAGCAAGCTAGTTTAAGTGGCTCCTTAAAAGCAGATATTACTCTTTAAAAAATTTTACTGACAACTTCCATAATTATAGACAATAAACCATGATAATTCCCTCCTCACATCACTTTTCCTGGTGCAATTCTAATCTCCATCACATCACCCGCCCTCTCATTAATCTCTCTTTTATTTTCATGTCATCATATTTTCCTCCTATCATGAGGGTCTTATGTTGGTAGTGCCAGGCATTGTGAGGTCATGGATATCCAGGCCATTTTGTGTCTGGAAGAGTGCATTGTAAGGAGTCCTACCCTTCCTTAGGCTCTTACATTCTTTCTGCCACCTCTTCCACAATGGACCCTGAGCCTTGGAAGGTGTGATAAAGATGTTTCAGTGCTGAGCACTCTTCTGTCACTTCTTCTCAGCACCATGGTGCCTTTTGAGTCATCCCAGAGGTCACTGCCAACTGAAAAGGGAAGTTTCTCTAATCAAAAGTGAGAGTAGCATTAATATGTGGTTATGAATATTAACAGAAGTGTTTACCAGGGAGTTTGGTGAATATAACATATATATTTAGCCAGACACTAGCAGGTGTTACACCCCTATGTAACCTCCTCCATCATAGGTTTTCAGTATCAGGCATGTATTCCTTCCTGTGGAGAGGGCTTCTAGTCCAATTAGAGAGTGGTTGGCTTTCCCCATAACAGGCGTGCCACTATTGCACCCATTGACTCCTGAATTCACAAGTCCAAACATTTTTATCTAGGATCCACATATGAGAGAGAACATGTGGCAATTGGCTTTCTGGGCCTGGGTTACCTCACTAAGTATAATGCTTTCCTCATTCATACATTTCCCTGCAAAGTTCATAATTTCTTTTTCCTTCCTTCCTTCCTTCCTTCCTTCCTTCCTTCCTTCCTTCCTTCCTTCCTTCCTTCCTTCCTTTCTTTCTTTCTTTCTTTCTTTTTTTTTTTACAGCTGAATAGAACTCCATTGTATAAACGTACCACATCTTCATTATCCACTCATCAACATCTAGGCTGGTTCCATTTCCTAGTTATTGTGAAAAAAGCAGCAATAAACATGGATGTGCAAGTATCTCTAAGATAATGAGATGAATCCTTAAGATATATGTCTAGGAGTGATATCGCTGGCTCATATGGTAAGTCTATTTTTAGCTGTCTCAGAAACCTCCATACTGATTTCAACAAGGGGTATCCCAGATTATATTCCCACCAACAGTGTAGGTGGGTTCCTCTTTTTCTGCATCCTTGCCATCATTTATTGTCATTTTTCTTGATAGTTATTCTGACAGGAGTGAAATGGAATTTCAAAGTAGTTTTACCTTGCATTTCCCTGATGGCTAAAGATGTAGAACATAGTTCTGGATGTTTATAGGCCATCTGTATTTCTTCTTTTGAGTACTCTATTTAGTTTCATAGCCCATTTTTAAAATTTTTATTTATTTATTTACTTGAGGGAGAGAGGGAGAGAAAAAAGCAGATAGAGAGAAAAAGTGGGCGTGCCAGGCCCTTCAGCCACTGCAAACAAACTCCAGACACATGCACCACCATGCGCATCTGGCTTATGTGGGTCCTGGGAAATTGAACCAGGGTCCTTTGGCGACTTTGCAGGCAAATGCCTTAACCACTAAACCATCTCTCCAGCCCTATAGCCCATTTTAAAATTGGGTTGTTTGACTTATTATTAGTTTTTTGAGTTCTTTATATACCCTGGATATTAATCTGTCAGAAGTATTGCTGACAAATATTTTCCCATTCTGTAGGTTGCCTCTTTGCTCTATTCACAGTGTCTTTTGCTGTAAAAAATGCTTTGTAATTTCATTGAGGTCCCGTGGTTGATTAGTGGTTTTATTTACTAAGCAACTGGGGTTACATTCAGAAAGTTGTTGCCTATGCCAATATATTGAAGTTTCCCCTACTTTTTCCATTCATGCCTTCCTATTAGCTTGTCTACTGGTGAGACTTTCTACAGAGTTTTCTATTTGATTTACTCTGTTTTTCATTTCTAGTATTTCTGACTGGCATTTTTTTATTATTTCTATTTCCTCACTAATGTCTTCTTTTTTTTTTTTTTTTTTTTCAAGGTAGGGTCTTGTTCTAGCTCAGACTGACCTGGAATTCACTCTGTAGTCTTAGGCCGACCTCAAACTCACAGCAATCCTCCTACCTCTGCCCCCCAAGTGCTGGGATTAAAGGCATGTACCACCATGACTGGCTCCTCACTCATGTCTTGTATTGACCTTATTTTTTTTTGTTTATTTTTATTTATTTATTTGAGAGTGACAGACTGACAGAGAGAGAAACAGGCAGAGAGAAAGAGAGAGAATGGGCATGCCAGGGCCTCCAGCCACTACAAACAAACTCCAGATGCATGCACCACCTTGTGCATCTGGCTTATGTGGGTCCTGGAGAATCGAGCCTCGAACTGGGGTCCTTAGGCTTCACAGGCAAGCTCTTAACCACTAAGCCATCTCTTCAGACCCTGACTTATTTCATTTAGTTGGTTTCCTGTGTTCTCTTGGGATTCTTTCAGGAGTTTGTTTTCTTCTTTGAGTTCTTTGAGCATGCATATAATCACTTTTTTAAAAAAATCCTTGTCAGGCATTTCATCTAAAACAGTCCTCACTGGAAGTTATTTCTGATGGAATTATTTTTGGTGGACCTGCATTGTCCTATTTTTTTAAAATGTTTATTGTATTATAATGTAGAGATTTTTACATCTTAAGTTAATTTGATGCTTGAGTTTTTAATTATCTGCAAAGTTTTTAGCCATGTAAATCTGACTTTATATATCTTCAGGGTAGGAATTTAGGTTTCTAGTTGCAGCTCTTATACTCCCAGAGTAACAGCAGAAGTGGCCCTAGGTGTTGAGTTTGCCTTATATTCAAGTATCCTAGTAGGCTGGGTGGAATAAGTTACTGGCAAATTCTAAAATTCAACTGATCAATGAACACATTTAATCAAAACCAGCACAGAGAATTTATGCAAGAGTGGGGATTAAAACAAACAGATAATATAATGAAGCCAAAGTCCCCAAGGGTGTGTGTTGCCCCACACCCTTGATCCTGTCAACTGGGAGGCTGGAATTTCTGGTCTGGAATGGGTTCCAGGTCAGCCTGGGCTGAAACCCTATCCCCAAAGAGACAAAGGTCCTATAAATAAGGAAATATTAAAGGCAGTTATGGTCAACAGCAAAATACAGATTATGTGAGAATGGTAAACCTGACCAAGAGTATATCAATCTCATCTAGCACATAACCTGCTCTGACATGGAAGGTGAGATTTGCACTTCCAGTGCAGGCCTATGTAGCTGGCTTTGTATAAGTAGGCCCTGTTACCTTTTTTGTTGTTGTTGCTTGTTTATTTTTTTGAGAGTGACAGAGAGAGAGAGAGAGAGAGAGAGAGAATGGGCACGCCAGGGTCTCCAGCTACTGCAAATGAACTTCAGAAATATGTGCCCCCTTGTGCATCTGGCTAATGTGGGTCCTGGAGAATCAAGCCTCGAACCGGGTCCTTAGGCTTCACAGGCAAGCGCTTAACCGCTAAGCCGTCTCTCCAGCCCCCGTTACCTTTTGAGATGGCTTCTGATCCCACCAATGCTGAATGCCCACCTCACTCCCTCTCTGTTGCACCATGGACTCAGGCTGCATGGGTCACTGTATGTGGTGTTCTGATTTGCTCAGCTTGATGCTTGGCCAGGAGGTGGATGCGTTCTTTGGTTGTTCTCAGCCCTAGCAGTTGGGGGGAAGGGGAGGCTGTGCAGTATGCCTGGAGTTGTACTGGAGCTGCTCACTTGTGTTCTCCTTCAGCAGCTGCTCAGCTGGTCCCTTCAGGTTTCTTGATGTGGAGAAGAGGCTGGTATGAGTAGAAAATCATTTCACCTGGTTTTTGCTCCTGCAGCTGTATGCCAGCCAGGTGGGCAAGCCAATTGAGGCTGCTGCCTCAGCAGGATTCTGGCCAGTTTCCTGCTTGCTAGAAGCTCTGAGTTTCTCCTGCTTCTCTGCTGTGGTTGGTAACTCCTTATACACCTTCACTTTTTGGTAGAAGAGTATATTATGCTATTTTTCTGCTTATTTCCCTCCTTAGGCTGTTTTGACATTGCTACTGTGAAGTCCATTATTTATTTTATTATTAGTGCTTTTACTGCAACAAGTTTTCACACCAAGTGACCAATCTTGGATTTGAACTCTAGTCTGGCTCTGAAGCCCATGCTTGTCCATTTTAATGTGTCCCCCCCTCCCGCCCTCTGTTAGGGTCTCACTCTAGCCTAGACTGACCTGGAATTCATTATGCACGCGCAGGGTGGCCTTGAACTCATGGTGATCCTCTACCTCCCAAGTGCTGGGATTGAAAGCATGTGCCACCACACCTGGCTCTGGTTGTTCTTAAACAGTGTGAAATTGGGAGCATATGACACCAACTCTAAACAATGATGATTCTTTTACTGCTATAAGTTAAAATTAGCTTCTGATCAAGACTAAACTTGTGTATGACAGCCATCTTCTATAGCAGTCACTTGTCTGGGACTAAAATAAATCCTCTTGTGTGAATATATTGCACATAATACAATAGAATCCATGTATTTACAAATGTTCTCATAATTAAATAAGGTAAAATACAAACTAAACTGATCTTTGTATTCACTTGGGCTGAAGATATTGGACTGTTCAAAAGTAATGGTTTTCAGGGCTGGAGATGGTCAAGCTTTTTAATTTTGTTTTGTTTTTTGAGGTAGGGTTTCACTCTAGTCAGACTGACCTGGAATTTACTATGTAGACTCAGGGTGGCCTGGACCTCAAGGTGACCCTCCTACCTCTGCCTCCTGAGTACTGAGGGCTGTGAGCCACCACACCCAGCTGGTCTAGCTTTTAAGGTACTTGCCTACAAAGCCAAAGGACCCAGGTTCATTTCCCCAGGACCCACATAATCCAGATGCACAAGGTGGCTCATGTGCCTGAAGTTTGTCTGTAGCAGCTGAATGCCCTGGCATACCCATTCTCTTTCTTTCTCTCTCTCAAATAAATAAATAGTTAATAATGGTTTTCTAGTGTGGTGGCCTGATTCAGTTGTCCCCCATATACTTCTGTGTTCTGAATGCTAGGTCCCCAGCTGGTGACAATTTGGGAGTTGGAGCCTCCTCAGTGTATTGTTGGGGGCAGGCTTATGAGTGTTATAGCCAGCTTTTCCATGCCAGTGTTTGGCACACTCTCCTGCTGCTGTGGTCCATCAGATGTTAGTTAGGAGGTGATATCCACCCTCTGCTCATGCCATTGTTTTCCCCTGCCATTATGGAGCTTCCCCCTGAGTCTATAAGCCAAAATAAGCATTCTTGTCCCACAAGTTGTTCTTGGTCAAGTATTTTCTGCCAGCAATGTGAAGATGACTACAACAATAAAATTGGTACCAGAAGTGCAGTAGGTGCTGCTAGAAACCTGACTGTGTGGTTTTGACCTTTTGGAATTGAATTGTGGAAAGATTTGAAACCTTGGCCTACAAGACATCTTGCAGTGCTGTAAGGACAGGCCAGAGTTGAAAAGAGGTCAGATTTGAAAGACCTCAATGCAGAGAACTATGAACTGTCAAGTTTTGCTTATGAGAGGAAGAAAGAACTTTGCTTGGACTGGACTATAGGCAGTTTGTGTGAGACGCTTGCTGTAATGCCCATGTTCTGAGAACTTGTATAGAGTTATGTTATGTAGAAATGGACTGCTGGGAGTTGAAGGGTATAGCACAGAAAAAAATGAAATCTTATAGCTGAAACTGCTGTTTGAGAGATTACAACCTTTGGTATTGGGCCAGCTGATCTGCATTGGGACAGCAGGAAGAATGTAGACTCTTTTGAAGGGGCCTGAATGTTAAAGGAGTTATCCTGCTCCTCAAAGTAAGCTGTATTACCTTTTCACAAGTTGGTAGCCCACCTGGTAGTATGGAATATAACAAATGCAGGAAAGAGAAGGTCATTGAATTAGCAACATGGTTTTGTATTTTGGAAATGGACATTGACAGTGTGAAGCAGGTTTGTTGGATTATTTGCAAGGAGGCCTGGTGGTCATATGGGTTGCATTGGAGACCCAGTGGAGATGTCAGGACTATGGGATGGCTGCAAGGAGAGCTGCTGGCACTGGATGAAGTTTTCTAGGACTCCAGAGACTCATCACTGGTTAGAATTATCTGACTCAGAGACTTGTCATCATTTAGAGTTGTCAGACTTGGAGTCCCCACACCTGCATACTCTGTGCTGGTTTTTATTGAGTGTGTATATTGCTCAGTTAAATTTTAGACTTTTCCAGTACAATGCTCCACCCAGCCCACTAGAATACTTGAATAGCAGGTAAACTCAATACCTAGGATTACTTCTGTGATTGGATTAGAGTATAAGAGCTATGCTTGGTACCTTCAACTCCTGCTCTGAAGGTACATAAAACTGTATTTCCAAATCTAAAAGCACTGAAGATTATTAGAAAACCCAAACATCACATCAACTCAGGATGCAAAAATCATAACAGTATAATACAAGAAACACAAAGAATCAAGACAATACAATCCCACCAAAAATTATAAACCCAAGCCAGGCATGGTGACACATGCCTTTAATCCCAGCACTTGGGAGGCAGAGGTAGGAAGATCACCATGAGTTCATGGGCCCTGAGACTACATAGTGAATTCCAGGTCAGCCTAAGCTAGAGTGAGACCCTACCTCAGAAAACAAAACAAAATGATATATGTATAAATCCATCAGAAATGGCCTCCAATGAGACTGTTTTAGATGAAATGCCTGACAAAGATTTAAAAAAAATGATTTTATCTATATTCAAAGAAATCAAAGGAATCAAAGAAGAAAACAAATTCCCAAAGGAATTCCAAGAGAACACAGAAAACCAGCTTAATGAAATAAGGTGGTCACTATAAGACATGAGTAAGGAAATAGAAATACTGAACAAAAACCAGGCCAAAATTCCAGCACTGAAAAAAACACAGTCAAATAAAAATAAAAAAAAAAACTCTGTGGAAAGTCTCACTAGGAGAATGGATGAAGGAGAGAATAGAACATGTAAACTAGAAGACCAGGTGGCAGATCTAATATAGTCCAACAAAGAGAAAAACAAGCTAACAGGAAGGTATGAATGGGAATTTCAAGATATTTAGGACACTATGAAGAGACTAAGCATAAGAATTCAGGGCATAGCAGAAGGATAAGAATTTCAATCCAGAGGCATTTTCAACAAAATCATAGAAAAATTTTCCTAAATTGGGAACGAAATGCCAATGTAGAGGCAGGAAGCGTTTACAACACCAAACAGACAAAACCTGGAAAGAACCTCTCCTCACCATGTTATAATTAAACTAATAATCACTCAAACCAAAGAAAATATATTGAAAGCAGTTAGAGAGAAAAAGCAAGGCAAAGGCCATCAGGATCATGGCAGATTACAATTATAGTGGGTGACTTCAATATTCCACTCATCAATTGGTAGGTCATCATGGCAAAAAATAAACAGAGACATCTGGATTAAATGATGTCATGAAACAAATGGACCTAACAGATATCTACAGAACATCCCATCTAAATGCTGCAAAATATACATTTTTCTCAGCAGCACATAGAACATTCTCCAAAATAGACCATATGTTAGGGTACAAAGCAAATCTTAACAAATACAGGAAAGTTGAAATAATCCCATGTACTTTATCTGACCACAATGGGATTAAACTACAAATCAGCAACAAGAAAAACTACAGAGCATATAGAAATTCATGGAAACTAAAGAGTACACTAATGAATGATGAATAGGTCATTGGAGAAATCAAAAAAGAAAAAGAAATTCATAGACTCAACTGATGATGAGAATACAACATCCCAAAACCTTTGGACACAATGAAGGGAGTCCTAAGAGGTAAATTTATAGCTCTAAGTGCTTATATTAAGAACTCGAGAGAGTTCACAAGTAAACAACTTAATGCTTCTCCTTAAGGCCTTGGAAAAAGAAGACCAAGGCAAACCAAAAATGAGTAGATGGGAAGAAATAACAAAGATTAGAGCAGAAGTTAATGAAATAGAAACCAAAAATCAATCCAAAGAATCAATGAAATAAAGAGTTGGTTCTTTGAAAGGATAAATAAGATTGTTAAGTCCTTAGCAATTATGACCAGAAGACAGAGAGAAGAGACAAAAATGAATAAAATTAGAGATGGAAAAAAGGCACCATTACAACAGACATCAAAGAAATTCAGAAAATTATAAGGACATACTTTAAGAATATATACACTGCTAAGTTTGAAATCTGAAAGAAATTGATTTCCTTGATTCATATGACCTACCAAAATTAAATGAAGAATAGATAAACCATTTAAATAGACCTATAACAAGTACGGATATACACGCAGTTATAAAAAGTCTCCCAACTAAAAATAGAACAGGATAGAATGGAACAGGCCTAGATGGATTCACTGGTGATTTTACCAGATATTCATGGAAGACCTAACACCACTGCTCCTCAAACTTTTCCATAAAATAGAAAAGGAAGGCATTCTACCAAACTCTTCTTTCAAAGCCAGCATCACCTTGATACCAAAACCAGACAAAGACAGAACAAAAAAAGAAAATTATAGACCAATCTCCCTCATTAACATAGATGCAAATTCTCAGCAAAATATCAGCAAACAGAATACAAGAGTATATCAGAAAGATTATTCACCCTGGCCAGGTAGGCTTTATCCAAGAGATGCAGGGATGGTTCAACATATATGAATCGATAAATATAATACAGTATATAAATGGACTGAAGGACCAAAATCACATGATCATCCCAATAGATGCAGAAAAATCATTTGGCAAAATCCAACATTCCTTCATGGTAAAAGTCTTACACAAACTGGGAATAGAAGGAACATATCTCACCATAATAAAAGCTATTTATGACAAACTTACAGCCAACATAAAGGAGGAAAATCTTGAAGCTTTTCCACTAAGCCTAAGAACAAGACAAGGGTGTCCACTGTCCCCACTTTTATGTAATATAGTATTGGAAATCCTAGTTATAGCAATAAAGCAAGAGATACTTATAAAAAGGATACAAATTGGAAAGGAAGAGATCAAATTATTATTATTTGCAGATGGTATGAGTCTATACATAAAAGGTCCCTAAAGGCTACCAACAAACTGTCAGAGCTGAGAAACACTTTTAGCAACATAGCAGGATACAAAATAAACACACCAAAACCAGTAGCTTTCCTATATGCTAATAACAAACATGCAGAGGATGAAATCAGGAATCTCTCCCATTCACAATTGCCTCAAAAAATAAATAAATATGGTATCTTGGAATAAACTTAACCAAGGAAGTGAAGGATCTCTACAATGAGGACTTTAAAACACTCAAGCAAGAAATTGCAAAAGACACTAGGAAATGGAAAGACATCCCATGTTCTTGGATTGGAAGAATCAATATTGTGAAAATGTCAATCTTACCAAAAGTAATCTTCACATTTAATGGAATCCCCATTAAGTTCCAATGCTATTCTTCACAGACATAGAAACAACAATCCTAAAATACATTTGGAAGCACAAAATATCTCAAATAGCCAAAACAGTTTTGAGCAACAAAAATAAGGCTGGTAGTATCATCACACCTGATCTGAAGCTATATTAGAAATCTGCAGTAACAAAAACAGCATGGTACTTGCACAAAGACAGACATGTAGATCAATGGAACAGAGTAGAGGACCCAGATGTCAATCCAGGCAGCTACAGCCATCTGATATTTGACAAAAATACCAAAAATATTCAATGGAGAAAAGACAGCCTCTTCAACAACTGGTGAGGGAATAACTTGATTTCTGTCTGTAGAAGGATGAAAGTAGATCCTTGTCTTTCTTTATGCACAAGAATGAAGTCCAAGTGCATCAGGAACATTAATATCAGACCTGAAATTCTGAAACTGCTAGAGGATAAGTTAGAGGAAACCCTTCAACACATTGGCATAGGCAGTGACATTCTGAATATAACCCCAGTTGCTCAGGAAATAAAGCCACTAATCAACTCCTGGGATCTCATGAAATTACAAAGCTTTTGTACAGCAAAGGACACTATGAATAGAGCAAAGAGACAACCTACAGAATGGGAGAAAATCTTTGCTAGCTATACATCTGACAGAGGATTAATATCTAGAATATACAAAGAACTCAAAAAACAAAACATTGATAAATCAAAAAACCCAAATACGCCGGGCGTGGTAGTGCACGCCTTTAATCCCAGCACTTGGGAGACAGAGATAGGTGGATTGCCATGAGTTTAAGGCCACCCTGAGACTACATAGTGAGCTCCAGCGTAGTCTGTCTGGACTAGAGTGAGACCCTACCTCGAAAAACCAAAAAATAAGTAAATAAATAAATTAAAAAAATAGGCTCTGGAACTAAATAGAAAGTTCTCAAAGGAAGAAATACAGGTTGCATATAAACATCTTTTAAGAAGGTGTTCTACATCCTTAGCCATCAGGGAAATGCAAATTAAAACTACTTTGAGATTCCATCTCACTCCTGTCAGAATGGCTATCAAGAGAACAAATGACAATAACTGTTGGCAAGGATGTGGAAAAGGGGGAACCCTTTTACACTGTTGGTGGGAATTTACTTGGGTACAGCCATTGTGGAATTCAATGTGGAGGTTCTTGAGAAAGCTAAAAATAGATTTACCATATAATCCAGCTATAGAATGCCTAGGCATATATCCTAAAGACTCTTCTTAGAGATACTTGCACAACAATGTTTATTGCTCCTCTATTCACAATAGCTAAGAAATGGAATCAGTGTAGATGTCCCTCAACAGGTGAGTGGATAATAAAAATATGGTACATTTACACAATAGAATTCCATTCAGCAGTAAAGAAAAAATGAAATTATGAAATTGTCAGGGAAATGGGTGGATCTGGAAAGGATTGATTATACAAAGTGAGGTAACCCAGGCCCAGAAAGCCAAACATCTCATGTTCTCTCTCATATGTGGATCCTAGCACAAATGTTTAGACTTGTGTGTGAGCTGGAGCCAAAAATCTGGCAGTAAGCTCAAAAAAGGCTATAAGGGAGGGAGAAGAGGGAAGGACTTTAAGAGTTGATATTGTATATAAGTAATTAGAAGAACCTATTACAGGGAATGGAATGGCCTAAGTGAGGCCAGGGGAAGAGATTGAGTAAATATGCTGAATAAAACATGTGAAAGCCTACTTTTTTGGATAATGACACATCCAGAAGCCATAGATTGCTACTAGAAATTTTTCTGGCTGGAGAAATTTTTCAGCAGCTAAAGCACTTTCCTGAAAAGACAAAGGACCCACCTAAGGCACATGCACATAGTGGTGCATGTATCTGGAGTTCATTTACAGCACCTGGAGGCCCTGGTATGCCCATTCTCTCCCTTTCCCTCCCTCTCTCTCTATATATATCTCTTCTCTCTCTCATAAACAAATAAAGAAAATAAAGCCAGGCATGGTGGCACATGTCTTTAATGCCAGCACTTGGGAGGCAGAGGTAGGAGGATCACTGTGAGTTTGGGGTCACCCTGAGATTACATAGTGAATTCCAGGTCAGCCTGGGCTAGAGCAAGACCATACCTTGAAAACCAAAACCAAAATAATAAATAACTAAATAAAATATTTTCAAAAACTCAGTGCTAGGGATGGGATAACTTCCAGTGAGTTGTTGGCCATGGAGGTTGTTTCCAAAACATTACAGGCTACTGCCAAGGCCCTTGGCTTCCCATGAGAAACAGATGTTAAGACCCTATTGCTGAAGACTTCACATGCCTGGGTGGCAAGGTCACTGAGAAATCAGGCTGGGGCTGAGCTGAAAACCTCCCTGTAGACCAGCCAACTGAAAGCTGGAAAAATCTGCAGTGCATGCAGCCCTATAGGAGACAGAAGTCATCAGTGGTGAAAACAATGGACATTGGAAGCCTCAAGTTTGGCCAGACAGGCCAAATGACCAAATGGGTGCAATACTGGCATATCTGCTCTAGGGGAAACCAACTGCTCTCTAATCAGACTGGAGGCCTGCTCTATGGGAGAGAATAAATGCCTGGTACTGAAAACCTAATCAAAAGCCTATGGCAGGGGAAGACATGACCCTTAGGGGTATAAAGCTGGCTATTGTCTGGCTAAATGCATATATTATTCTCACCAAACTACCCTAAAAGCACTACACTTAATGTTCATAATCATATTAATGCTACTCTCACTTCTGGTTAGAGAAGCTTCTCTTTTCAGATGGTAGGGACCACTGGGATGACCCAAAAGGCTGAGTACTATGTTTAGTGCTGAGAAGAAGTGATAGAGGAGTGTCTAGCACTGAAACATCTCTAAGGCTCAGGTTCCATTGCATAAGAGATGGTGGAAAGAATGTAAGAGCCAAAGGAAGGGTACTACTCTTTACAATGCAACTGTCAAGACATAAATTGGCCTTGATATCCATGACTTCGCATTGCCTGGGAATACCTTTCACAAGACCCTCATAAAAAGAGAAGATGATGACATCAAAATAAAAGAGAGAGGAAGAAGATATAAGGGAGAGTGGAGCTGTGAAGGGGAAAGTGGGGAAGAGGAGGGAATTCTGGTTTAGTGTCTGTAAGTATAGAAGTCAATAAAAAGTACAAAAATGATTTCTAACAATATACTATACATATTGTTTCATTAAATTCTAAAACCAGAATATGGCATTGTTTATTTTCCCCTAGGTGATATTCCACTTCTTTGAAATTAAGTATCATTATCAAGGTAGATTTATATTTTGATTTTTCTGTGTTTGAGACAGAAGCTTACTATATAGCCCAGGCTGGCTTCTCCTGCCTCAGCCTCTTCAGTCCTGAGATTATAGGTGAGCACCACCATGCCCCATACTTGTGGCATTTTGTGGTGCATGAGACCTTTGTTACAGCACAAATAGCACAGGTCTATAACATTTCATGTCAAAACTGGTATCCTGTTGGATATCTTAAGTACAATCCAAGGCATGGGGTTTGATAGAAGATGGCTTGTAGGTTTTTTGAAGGGAGGGCAGAGAAACATTGCTTAGCTCATTTGCTAAAAACAGGTTATGGGCTAGGGAGGTGGCTCAGTGGTTAAAGTTGCTTGCTTGCAAAGCCTGTTAGGCTGGGTTCAAGCCTCCAGTATCCATATAACATCAGATGCACAAACTGGCACATGGGTCTGGAGTTCATTTGTACTTTCCAGAGGCCCTATCATGCCCGTTCTCTCTCTGCTCACAAAATATATATCTATATATCTATATCTATATATAAAACATGGGTTACAGACTGGAAGATTGCTCAGTGGTTAAAGGTTTTTGCTTGCAAAGCTTACCAGCTTGGGTTTGATTCCCCAGTACCCACATAAAGCAAGATGCACAAAGTGGTGCATGTGTCCTGAGTTTGTTTGCAGTGGCAAGAGACCCTGCATGCCAATTCTCTCTCTTCTTGCAAATTAAAAACCCAAAAACAAACAGGCTGAAGAGCTGGATCACTGGTTAAAGAGCTTCCCTGCAGAACCTGATGACCAAGTTTGGTTCCTCAGTACCCACATAAAGCCAGATGAATAAAGTTGTGCATATATCTGGAGTTTATTTGCAGTGGCTGGAGGCCCTGGCACACTCATTGTCTCTGTCTCTCTTCTATGGCTCTGCTTGCAAATAAATAAAAAAATATTTTTTTAAATACAGGTTATGTCCTGTCTCCTTTAAGTTACAGATATATATATTTAAGAACATACTTTGTATGGATACATCATGTGTTGGTACTATCTTTTCCCTTCTCCCTGCCCTCTGCCTCCATTCTGCTGGGGGCCCTCCTCAGTGGGGTTGCTGGTAGTCACCATGGGGTTGTGATATATGCACTGTGAGAGGAGGTCAGTTATTGGGGGGAGGCAGTGCCTCTGGGCATGACATCCCAACCTGTGGCTCTTACAATCTTTCTACCCCTTCTTCCACAAAATTCCCTGAGTCCTGGTGTTTTTTTTTTTCTAATATTTTTATTTATTTGAGAGAGAAAGAGGAGAGAGAAAGAAGCAGAGAGAGAGGCAGATAGAGAATGGGTGCACCAGGGCCTCCAGCCACGGCAAACAAACTCAGATGCATGCACCACCTTGTGCATCTGGCTTATGTGGGTCCTGGGGAATCAATTCTGGGTCATTTGACTTTGCAGGCAAGTGCCTTAACCGCTAAGCCATTTCTCCAGCCCTTGGTGGGTGTGTTTTAAGTCTAGTTCAGTGATGAACTCTTATGAACCTCTGGATTTCTGCTTTGGTAAGTGTTGAGTATACTGTCTGTCTCCTTCACCCTGGCACTCATTGTCAGGTTCACCATGGAAACAGCACTCTTGCTCATGTCCTCAATTCCTCTGTATTTTCACCTGCGCTTTGACTGACATGCAAAGTGTTTTATCTCCTCTGGTCTTGATACCTTCTGAAAAGGAAAAACAGGTCCTCCAACAGAAAGTGAAGTCAGTATAGGTTTAAATGGCATAATTATTATTAATTTTGGGAGAGTTTAATGGTTATAACCCCCCTTCTAGCCAAAGACTAGTGGGAGCTTCACACTGGAGAGCATAATCTTTGTCTCCATAGGATTCAGACCTGGTTCCCAGTTCCAGATATGGGTTCCTTTCCACTGAATGGATCTCTTAGCCAATCAGAAAGCCATGGGTTACCCACCAAGGCTGTGTGCCACCATTGCTTTGGTATGTACTTATTGACAGGGTGGTTGCTTTTGAATAGCTTAGACACCCTGCTTGCTCACACCATTGTTGGCCACTTTCCCCCAATAGCTCATGTAATGCTGCTTTCCAGCCCTAGATAGGCCAACTCTCTGGGGATTGGCTCTCTTCCAATTCCAACCAGGTCTTTCCTTGTTCAATGTCAGCAGCATATGTTGTCTTCAGCAATGGAATCTTACCTTTTACCTCAGGTGGGTAATCAAGTACTTTAACAGAAGACTGTCTTGTTTTGTAGACCTTGTAGTCTCTCCAATCAACAGCTCAATGTGGGTAGCACCCACTTCTGGTACTGAATGTTATAACTGTGAGCCAAAAAAAAAAAATTTTTTTTTTTTTTTTGAGGTAAGGTCTTGCTGCAGCCCAGGCTGACCTGGAATACACTATGTAGTCTCAGGGCAGCCTCAAACTCACTGCAGTCCTATCTCTGCCTCCCAAATGCTGGGATTAAAGGCATGCACCACCACGTCTGACAAGAGCCAAAAATTTTTAAGGTTAGGCTTCATCCCACCCTCTCCAGGTGCTCCCCCTATACTCCTGTTGAAGGTTATAGCTTTTAGTCTACCTTTAAGGAGAAAGGCTTCTATGGTACCAGTTCATTTTGGGTTTAATTTTGTGTTTATTTCCCTCCACCCTTGTATTCCCCCCCCCCAAGTTGCCTATCAGGTATGCCAGCAACTCAAGGTGATCCAGGATAGGAACCTCAGTTGAGTGAAAACATGTGGTGTTTCTCTTTCTGTGACTGTGTGGGTTTGCTGAGTATAATCTATTCTAAGTCCAACCATTTTCCTACAGATTTCATTGTATCACTTTTTCTTACTGCTGAGTAGAATTCCATTGTGTAAATGTACCACAACTTTGTTACCCATTCATCCAACTATGGGCACCTAGGTTGATTCCAGATCTTAACTGTTATGAACTGAGCAGCTACAAACATAACTGAGCAAATATCTCTGTAGTGAAGCATGGAGCATTTAGGGTAAATGCCCAGTAAGGGAATATCTGGGTCTGTTGGTAGTTCTATATTCATCTTTTGCAGGAAACTCCATATTGATTTCCATAGTGGTTGTACAAGTTTGCATTCCCACCAACACTGAATGAGGGTTCCTCTTTCCCCACATACTCAACAACATTTGTTGTAATGTTTGTTTTTTTTTTAATTAAGGCAAGTTTATTAAGAAAGAGTAAGGCACTCCCAAGAATGAGAGTGGGCTAGTGACTTTGGAAAAGACATATGCTGTAAGCACTCATGGCCCTTAATAGATTATTCAGTTATCACTTTTCCCATGTCTGTGTGTTGGGCACTTTTGTCATAATGCTGTCTTTGCTATATGCAGCTCAGTTGGGGAAAGGTTTCCATCCCACCCTTCAAACTGGCTTCTTTCCTGCGGTCATCATTGCCTCCCCCTTTCCTCCTTATATACTTATTGACTCACTTTTTACATTTTCATATATTTAATATATTTTAACTTATTCTCTCCAATTACCACTTCTTTTTCTTTCTTTTTTTTTGTAGGAAAAAGAGGTTTATTTTGGCTTACAGGCTCAAGGGGAAGCTCAGCAATGGCAGGGGGAAATGATGGCATGAGCAGAGGGTGGACATCACCCCTGAGGCACATAAGGTGAACAACAGGAACAGGAGAATGTGCCAAACACTAGCAAGGGGAACCTGGCTATAAAATCCATTAAGCCTGCCCCCAACAATACACTACCTCCAGAAGGCATTAATTCCCAAATTTCCATCAGCTGGGAACCTAGCATTCAGAACACTTAATTTTATGGGGAACACCTGAATCAAACCACCACATTCAACCCCTGGCCCACATAAACTGATAACCATACATAATGTAAAATGCAATACATTCATCCAGCTTTAAAAGTCCCCATAGTTTTTTTTTTTTTTAATCAGTTCCAATGATGATCATGCATCCCATAATCCAAGGTCTTTTAACTGAGTCATAACACCAAAAAGAAAAAAAAAAAACCCCACTATGGCACAAAATAAACATTTACACTGCAAAAGATGGCATTTGGCATAGAAAAGAAATACAACACAAGATTTAAACAGAGCTAACATCAAACTCTGTAGCTCCAAGTCCAACAACTCTACTCAATGACAAATCTCCAATCTGGTAATTCTCACCATCAACAAGTCTCTGGTATTCCAATTCCACCTCTCCAGCTAGGCTCCTCACAGTCCTGGAAAACTTCCCCCAGGGCTGACAGCTTTTCTTAGCAGCTATATCATGGTCCCAGCATCTTCACTGGGTCTCCACTGCAATCCACAGTTCATCCTCATGTGTCTCCATGCAGGCATTAAGCCAACCTGATTCACACTGCCCATGGCAATTTCCAAAACACAAGACCATGTTGCAAACTCAATGACACTCTTTCTTTCTTTTAATCTTTTTCCGTCATTTTATTTTATTTTTTTAAAATGTTTTTAAATTAAATAGTTTTGTATTCAGTAAATACAGTCAGTTTGTTACCATTATTAGGCTCATCCATGACCTACCCCCTCCCCTTGCCCCCTCTTGTTGAGGTATATGGGTCATGCATTGTGGAGTTAGCACACAGTTATGGGTAAGATAAATGTCTCTGCATATCATGATCCAACATGTGGCTCTGACATTCTTTCCGCCCCTTCTTCTGCAAAATTTCCCTGAGCCATGTTGGGTTCATTTTTGGTCTACTTCAGTGATGAGGTGTTGGGGGCCTCTGGGTCTCTGGCTCTCTGATTTGGTAAGAGTTGATTTTTCTCTGTGTTGATCTCATTCCTCCTGACACTGGACACACACTTGTGGACACTGATTTTTTTTTTTTTTTTTTTGAGGTAGGGTCTCATTCTAGTCCAGGCTGACCTGGAATTCACTGTGTCATCTCGGGTTGGCCTCAAATTTATGGCAATCCTCCTACCTCTGCCTCCCTGCACTGGGATTAAAGGCATGCACCACCACACCCAGCTTGCAATTTGATGTTTTTTAATGACTGCCATCCTTATTGGAGTAAGGTGGAATTTCAAAGCTGTTTTAATTTGCATTTCCCTGATAGTTAGGGATGTTGAACATTTTGTTAAGTATGTATTAGCCATTTGTATTTCCTCCCTATTCAGTTCTCTGCCCCATTTTTGGAGTGGGTTGTTTGACGTTTTAAATTTTTTTTTTTTTTTTTTTTTTGGTTTTTTGAGGTAGGGTCTCACTCTGGTCCAGGCTGACCTGGAATTAACTTTGTAGTCTCAGGGTGGCCTTGAACTCACAGCGATCCTTCTACCTCTGCCTCCCAAGTGCTGGGATTAAAGGTGTGCACCACGACGCCCGGCTAAAATTTTTTATTTATTTATTTGAGAGAGAGAGAGAATGGGCATGCCAGGACCTCCAGCTACTGCAGACAAACTCCAGATGCATGTGCCCTTTTGTGCATATGGCTTATGTGGGTCCTGGAGAACTGAATGGGGATCCTTTGCAGGCAAATGCCTTAACTGCTAAGCTATCTTTCCAGCCCTGTTTGATGTTTTTATTGTTTAATTTTTTTCAGTTATTTGTAGATGTCAGTGGTATAGTTGGCATAAATGTTCTCCCATTCTGTGGCTAATCTATTGGCTCTGCTTATGTTATATTTGTCTGTGTAAAAGTTTTTAGCTCCATGAGGTCCCATTGGTTGAGATATTGTTTAATATTCTGAACTACTGGGGTATTGTTCAAGAAGTCCTTCACCACTTCTATATCATGGAGTTCCTCTTATTTTTATTTTATTTTTTTTTCTTCTTTAAATTTATTTTTTATTGACAACTTCCATAATTACAGACAATCATCTATGGTAATTCCCTCCCTCCCCCTACTTTCCCCTTTGCAACTCCATCCTCCATCATATCCCCTCCTCCTCTCAGTCAGTCTCTCTTTTCTTTTCTTTTTTTTTTAATTTTTATTAACATTTTCCATGATTATAAAATATATCCCATGGTAATTCCCTCCCTACCCACCCCCACACTTTCCCATTTGAAATTCCATTGTCCATCATATTGCCTCCCCATCACAATCATTGTAATTACATATATACAATATCAACCTATTAAGTATCCTCCTCCCTTCCTTTCTCTTCCCTTTATGTCTCCTTTTCAACTTACTGGCCTCTGCTACTAAGTATTTTCATTCTCACGCAGAAGCCCAATCATCTGTAGCTAGGATCCACATATGAGAGAGAACATGTGGCGCTTGGCTTTCTGGGCCTGGGTTACCTCACTTAGTATAATACTTTCCAGGTCCATCCATTTTTCTGCAAATTTCATAACTTCATTTTTCCTTACTGCTGAGTAGAACTCCATTGTATAAATGTGCCACATCTTCATTATCCACTCATCAGTTGAGGGACATCTAGGCTGGTTCCATTTCCCGGCTATTATAAATTGAGCAGCAATAAACATGGTTGAGCAGGTACTTCTAAGGAAATGAGATGAGTCCTTCGGATATATGCCTAGGAGTGCTATAGCTGGGTCATATGGTAGATCAATCTTTAGCTGTTTTAAGAACCTCCACACTGTTTTACACAATGGCTGGACCAGATTGCATTCCCACCAGCAGTGTACAAGGGTTCCTTTTTTTCCACATCCCTGCCAACATTTATGATCATTTGTTTTCATGATGGTGGCCGATCTGACAGGAGTGAGATGGAATCTCAATGTAGTTTTAATCTGCATTTCCCTGATGACTAGTGATGTAGAACATTATTTTAGATGCTTATATGCCTTTCGTATTTCGTCCTTTGAGAACTCCTCTATTTAGCTCCATAGCCCATTTTTTGATTGGCTTGTTTGATTCCTTATTATTTAACTTTTTGAGTTCTTTGTATATCCTAGATATTAATCCTCTATCAGATATATAGCTGGCGAAGATTTTTTCCCATTCTGTAGGTTGCCTCTTTGCTTTTTTCACTGTGTCCTTTGCAGTGCCAAATCTTTGTAATTTCATGAGATCCCATTGATTAAACTGTGGCTTTATTGCCTGAGCAATTGGGGTTGTACTCAGAAAGTCTTTGCCAACACCAATATGTTGAAGGGTTTCCCTTACTTTTTCCTCTAGCAGTTTCAGAGTTTCAGGTCTGATGTGAAGGTCTTTAATCCATTTGGACTTAATTCTTGTGCATGGCAAGAGAGAAGAGTCTGTTTTCATCCTTCTGCAGATATATATCCAGTTTTCAAAACACCATTTGCTGAAGAGGCTGTCTCTTCTCCAATGAGTATTTTTGGCATTTTTATAGAATATCAGGTGGCTATAGCTACTTGGGCTTACATCTGGGTCCTCTATTCTGTTCCACTGATCTACATGTCTGTTTTTGTGCCAGTACCATGCTGTTTTTGTTACTATGGCTCTGTAGTATAGGTTAAAAACAGGTATGGTGATACCACCAGCCTCATTTTTGTTGCTCAGTATTATTTTAGATATTCGAGGATTTTTTGTGATTCCAAATGAATTTTTGGATTGTTTTTTTCTATTTCCATGAAGAAAGCCTTTGGAATTTTGATAGGGATTGCATTAAATGTGTAGATTGCTTTAGGTAAGATTGACATTTTCACAATATTGATTCTTCCAATCCAGGAACAAGGGGTGTTTCTCCACTTCCTAGTGTCTTCTGTGATTTCTCCCATGAGTGTTTTAAAGTTCTCATTGTATAGATTCTTTACTTCCGTGGTTAGGTATATTCCAAGATGCTTTATTTTTTTTGGTGCAATTTTGAATGGGAGTGATTCTCTGATTTCATCCTCTGTGTGTTTGTTGTTAGCATATATGAAGGCTACTGATTTCTGTGTATTTATTTTATATCCTGCTACATTGCTGTAGGTTTTGATCAGCTCTAACAGTTTGCTAGTAGAGTCTTTAGGGTCCTTTATGTATAGAATCATGTCATCTGCAAGTAATGATAACTTGATCTCTTCCTTTCCAATTTGTATCCCTTTTATGTGTGTCTCTTGCCTTATTGCTATGGCTAAGACTTCCAAAACTATATTCAATAAAAGTGGGGACAGTGGACTCCCTTGTCTTTTTCCTGATTTTAGTGGAAAAGCTTCCAGGTTTTCCCCATTTAGTAATATGTTGGCTGTAGGCTTGTCATAAATAGCCTTTATTATATTGAGATATGTTCCTTCTTTTCCCAGTCTCTGTAGGACTTCTATCATGAAGGGATGTTGGATTTTGTCAAATGCTTTCTCTGCATCTAGTGACATGATCATGTGATTTTCGTCCTCCAACCTGTTTATGTAATGTATTACATTTATAGATTTGCGTATGTTGAACCATCCCTGCATCTCTTGGATAAAGCCTACTTGGTCAGGGTGAATGATCTTTTTGATATACTCTTGTATTCTGTTTGCCAATATTTTGTTGAGAATTTTTGCATCTATGTTCATGAGGGAGATTGGTCTGTAATTTTCTTTTTTTGTTCTATCTTTGCCTGGTTTTGGTATCAGGGTGATGCTGGCCTCATAGAAGGAGTTTGGTAGAATTCCTTCTTTTTCTATTTCCTGGAAAAGCTTAAGAAGCAATGGTGTTAGCTCTTCCTTAAAAGTCTTGTGAAATTCATCAGTGAATCCATCTGTGCCTGGGCTTTTTTTAGTTGGGAGATTATTGATAACTGTTCGGATCTCCATGTTTGTTATAGGTCTATTTAAGTGATTAATCTCATTTTGATTTAATTTAGGTGTGTCATATAGATCAAGGAAATCATTCATTTCTTTCAGATTTTCATACTTTGTGGAGTATATGCTTTTATAGTATGTCCCTATGATTTTTTGAATTTCTCTGGAATCTGTTGTGATGTTACCTTGTTCATCTCTGATTTTATTAATTTGTGTCTCTTCTCTCTTTCTTTTGGCAGATTTGCTAAGGGTTTATCAATCTTGTTTATCCTTTCAAAGAACCAACTCTTTGTTTCATTAATTCTTTGGATTGTTCTTTTTGTTTCTATTTCATTAATTTCTGCCCTAACCTTTATTATTTCTTCCCGTCTACTGATTGTTGGTTTGCCTTGTTCTTCTTTTTCCAAGGCTTTAAGGCGAAGCATTAGGTCGTTTACTTGCGACCTTTCTAATTTCTTAATATAGGCACTTAAGGCTATAAATTTACGTCTTAGAACTGCCTTCATTGTGTCCCAGAGATTTTGGTATGTTGTGTTCTCATTGTCCATTTGTCTCTACAAATGTTTTTGATTCCTTCTTGATTTCTTCATTGACCCTATTCATCATTTAGTAGTGTATTGTTTAGTTTCCATGATTTTGTGTATGCTCTATAGCCTTTCTTGCTACTGATTTGTAGTTTAATTCCATTGTGGACAGATAGAATGTAAGGAATTATTTCGATTTTCCTGAATTTGTTAAGATTTTCTTTGTGTCCTAATATATGGTCTATTTTAGAGAATGTTCCATGTGCTACTAAAAGCATGTATATTCTGCAGCCTTTGGATGAAATGTCCTGTATATATCTGTTAAGTCCATTCCTTCTATGACCTCATTTAGTCCAGTTGCTTCTCTGTTTATTTTTCCCGGGATGACCTGTCAATTGATGAGAGTCGGGGTGTTAAAGTCACCCACCACCACTGTGTTTGGTGTTATCTGTGACCTTAGTTCTAATAGTGTTTGTTTGATGAATTTGGGAGTCCCCCATGTTAGGTGCATATATGTTTAGGATTGTAATGTCCTCCTGTTGGAGTGTGCCCTTAATCAATATAAAGTGACCTTCCTTATCTTTCTTGACTAATGTTGGACTAAAGTCTACCTTTTCTGATATTAGGATGGCAACCCCTGCTTGTTTTCTAGGCCCATTTGCTTGAAACACCGTCTTCCAACCTTTCACCCTAAGATAATGTCTATCCTTTGTAGAAAGGTGTTGCAGTCCAGTTCGCATTGCTGGTAGAAATCACCCAACCAAGAGCAGCTTCTGGGAAAAAGAGGTTTATTTTGGCTTACAGGCTTGAGGGGAAGCTCCATGATGGCAGGGGAAAACGATGGCATGAGCAGAGGGTGGACATCACCCCCTGGCCAACATAAGATGGAACACAGCAACAGGAGGGTGTGCCAAACACTGGGATGGGGAAACTGGCTATAAAGCCCATAAGCCCACCCCCAACAATACACTCCCTCCAGGAGGCATTAATTCCCAAATATCCATCAGCTGGGAACCTAGCATTCAGAACACCTAAGTTTATGGGGGACACCTGAATCAAACCACCACAAAAGGTGAGTTTCTTGGAGACAACAAATTGTAGGATCCTGCTTTTTAACCCAGTCTGCAAACCTATGTCTTTTCGTTGGGGCATTGAGGCCGTTGATATTAATATATATTATTGAAAGGTGTGTATTTATGTTTGCCTTTTTTTTTTTTTTTGTGGTTCCGGTTCTACCTGTGCTCTCTTCAGTTAACTAGTATTTGAGTATTGCTTGTTTTTTCTAGGTTCCTTATATGTATGCTTTTCCTTTTCTTCAGCATCTAGGATTCTATCAAGTATTTTCTGTGGAGCTGGTTTTGTCTTCAAATACTCCTTTAATCTGCTTTTGTCATGGAATGTCCTTATTTCTCTGTCTATTTGAATGGATAACTTTGCAGGATAAAGTAACCTTGGTTGACAGTTGTTATCTTTCAGAACTTGGAATATATCACTCCAAGCCCTTATGGCTTTAAATGTTTGTGTTGAATAATCTGCTGTAATCTTGATGGGCTTGCTTTTGTAGGTAACTTGATTTTTCTCTCTAACTGCTTTCAATAGTTTTTCTTTGGTGTGTGTGTTTGGAAGTTTGATTATAATATGGTGAGGAGAGGTTCTTTCTGGGTTTTGTCTGGCTGGGGTTCTAAAGGCTTCCTGTATCTGCATTGGCACCTCTTTCCCATTTTGGGGGAAATTTTCTTCTTTGATTTTGTTGAAGACGCCTACTATGCCTCAGGAGTGGAGTTCTTCTCCTTCTACTATGCCCTGAATTCTTATATTGGATCTTTTCATAGTGTCCCGAATATCTTGAAATTCTCACTCATACTTTTGTATAAGTTTGTCTTTCTCTTTGTTGGACTGCATTAGGTCTGCCACCTGGTCTTCTAGCTTAGATATTCTGTCCTCTCCCTCATCCATCCTACTGGTGAGATTTTCTACAGAGTTTTTTGTTTCATTAACTGTGTTCTTCATTGCTAGTAGTTCTGACTGGTTTTTCTTTATTATTTCTATTTCCTTATTTATATCTTGTATTGCCTTCTTTATTTCATTAAATTGGTGTCCTGCATCTTCTTTGATTCCTTTGATTTCCTCTTTGATTTCCTCTTTGTTTCTTTTGATTTGTTCTTTGACATCTTTGAACATATTTATAATCATTCTTTTGAACTCTTTCTCAGGCATTTCCTTTAACTCGTTCTCGCTGGAGGACATTTCTGATGCATTAATACTTTTAGGTGGATTTATATCGTCTTGCTTTTTAGTGTTTCTTGTGTTATAATGTATATATTTTTGCATCTTGGATTAAGTTAACACTTGGATTTTCTAGCTAGCTGGGTATTCTTGGCTGTATCAATTGATTTGATGTAATATATTTTCAGGGTAGGAGCTTAAGGTGTTAGGTGTGGCTCTTAAGACTCTCAGAGTATCTACAAAGATGTTCTTAGGGGTTGAGTTTCCCTGCTATAGGAGTATTCAATCAGGCTGAGTAGAATAAAATACAGGTAGATTCTAAAGCTTAACTAAACACTGTACACATTCAATCAAAAACAGCTCCGAGTATGTATGCAAGAGTAGTTATTATAACGACCAGATCCTCTACCAACAAAGTGGTTAAGATTTCTGGTCTGTTGAGGGGTCCAAGTCAACTTCTGACCAAGTGAGATCCTTCCCTGGTGCAATCCCAGTTACCTTCGATGATTTTGGTCTCAGTCAAGTTGCTGCCTGGGTTGTTGGGCTGCTGTTCTGATTTCTGGAGCTGGGCACTGGCTTTTCCTGCAGGGCAAACTGAGCCTGGCAAGTGTGGCCCTGCAGATTAGCACCCCTGCTGCTGGAACTGCTGCTCTATCTGCCGCTGCTGGGTCCCTAGCTGCTGCTGCTGAAGGTGCTACTTCTGGGTCCATCGCTGCTGCCTCTGATGCTGCTGTAGCTGCCACTGCTGGAGCCACCACTGCTGCTGCTGCTGCTGCTGCTGTGTCCACTGCTGCTGCTCCCACAGAAGCTGCTGCCGCTGGGTCTGCCGCTGCTGGAGCTCCTGGGTCTGCTGCCGCTCCTGGGTCTGCTGCTGCTGGGTCTGCCGCTGCTGCTGCTGCAACTGGAGCTGCTACTGCTGGGGCTGCTCTTACCAGTGCTGGAGCCACTGATGTTGCTGCCGAACTCTGCTCCTGCTTGTGTCCCGCTGTTGGCTCAAGTTGGCGTGGACGGGCTGGACCGCTGCTCTGTTCACTGGAGCTGGGCTCAGGCAGTGGGGGAGGGTAGGGAGCCACAGCTGCTCTGGTTCGCTCGCTGCTCCATGTGTTCTTCTACCTCACGGTCTGCTCCTCTGTTGCTCACTGCTGCTCTCCCTTCACATTTCCTGAGTTGCGGAAAGCGCCAGTGTGAGTGGAACCTCCCACACCTGGCTTTTCCTGCAGCTGAAGCCAAGCCTGGAAGCTTTCTGGTGCGCCGCCGCCGTGGTTAGCTGAGCTGACGGAGCCACTTTTGCCGGCCTGTGCGGGCTCTGGATGCTCTGATCTCTTCTACTCTCCGCTGCCGCTTCAATTTCCTATACACCTCACTTTTTAGTAAAAGTGTATATTTTGCTGAGGTTTTTTTGGTCTTTTTTCCCCCCTAGGCTGCTTTGGCATGGTACCTATGCCACCATCTTAACTGTAAGTCCTCTTATTTTTAATTCCTATAGTTGAAGAGTTTCAGTTCTTATATTGAGATCTTTAATTCATTTGGAGTTGATTTTTGTGTATGGTGAGAAGAGTGTGTCTAGTTTCATTTTCTACATGTGGTTATCCAATTTGTCTAGCACTGAAGATGCTGTCTTTTCTTCAGTCTATGTCATTGTCACCTTTGTCAAAAATCAAGTGGCTGTATCTACTTGACCTAAGATCTGAGTCTTCGATACTGTCCCATTAGTCTATATTTTTGTTTTAATATCAGTACCATGCTGTTTTTGTTACTATGGCTTTGTAATATAACTTTAGATAAGGTATGGTGATACCTCCAGAGGTGTTCCTTTGGCTAAAGGTATGTTTGGATATTTGAGGCCTGCTGCTATATCATATGAATTTTGAGATCATTTTTTCTATCTGTGTGAATAATGATACTGGATTTTTTTATTGGTATTGCATTAAATCTGTGTATTGCTTTGGGTGGAATTGCCATTTTCACAATATTAATTTTATTATTCAGGAGCATGGGAGGTCTTTCCATCTGCTCAAATACTCCTCAACTTCTTTGCTGAGTGTTTATATGTTTTCATTATATAGGTCTTTTATAGCCTTGGTTAGTGTTATCCCAAGGTATTTAATTTTGTGGCTACTAATCAGGTTCACTGATTTCTTTCTCTGCATATTTGTCCTTTGCATGTAAAAAGGCTACTGATTTTTGTGTGTTGATTTTGTGCCCTGCCACTTTGCTGAAGGAATTAACCACCTTTACAATTTTTTTTTAGGTAGATCTCACTGTTGCCCTGGCTAACTTGGAGACTTTTGGGGTCACTTATGCATAGAATCATGCCATCTACATATAGGATTAACTTGACTTCTTCCTTTCCAATTTGTATCCCTTTTATATCTTCCTCTTGTCTTATTGCTTGGGCCAGGACTTTTAGTACTTGTTGAACAACAGTATTGAGAGTGGGCACCCCTGTCTTGGTCCCAATCTTTCCTCATTAAATATTATTTGGGCTTCAGGTGCTTTATGTATAGCTTTTATTGTGTTGAGATATAATCCTTCCATGCCTATTATCTTCACTGTTTTGGTCATAAAGTGATGCTGTATTTTGTCAAAGGCCTTCTCTGTATCGAAATGCTCACATGGTTCTTGCAATTAAGTTTATATATGTGGTGTATCACATTGACTTTTTTTTTAAGTTTATTTTTATCTATTTATTTGAGAGTGACAGACAGAGAAAGAAAGAGGCAGATAGAGAGATCATGGGCGCTCCCTGGCCTCCAGCCACTACAAATGAGCTCCACCTTGTGCATAAGTGGGTCCTGGGGAATCAAGCCTCAAACTGAGGTTCTTAGGCTTCACAGGCAAGCACTTAACCACTAAACCATCTCTTCAGCCTACTTATTTCTTTATGTTGAACCATTCCTGCATCCCTGGGATGATTCCTGCTTGATCAAGGTAGCTAAGGTTTTTATGTGTTGTTGAATTAGGTTTTCAAGGATTTTGTTTATAATCTTTGCATCTAAGTTCATCAGATGTATAGGCCTACTGTTTTCTTTACTTGCATCTCCATATGATTTTGGTATTAAGATAATGCTAGCTTCACAAAAGGAGTTTTGGAGCATTCCTGATTCTCTGATTATGTGAAACCATTTGAAAAAAATTGGTTTCAGTTCTTCAATGAAAGTTTGATAGAATCTGGCTAAGAAGACATCCAGGCCTTGACTTTTTTTTGGAGAGGTTTTTGATTACCTTTTCAATCTCAATAAATGTGATAGGTTTGCTAAGGAGTTTAATCTGCTCTGAGTTTAATTTTGGTAATTGGAATGTGTCTAGGAATTCATCCATTTCTTCCAGGTTACCCAATTTTGTGGAGCTGAGGTTTTGGAAGTATGTACTGATTATTCTTCCAATTTGGCTGATGTCTGTAGTGACCATTCCTTTTTCATTTCTGATTTTGTTAATTTGTTCTCTTTTTTTCATTTGATAAAATTGGCCATGGGTTGATCAAACTTGTTTATTTTTTAAAAGAACCAGCTCTTTATTTCATCAATTTTCTTAATTGTTCTCTTAGTTTTCAATTAATTAATTTCAGCTCTGACTTGATTATTTCTTTCCATCTGGAGCTCTTAGGGTTGGATTATTCTTGTTTTCCCAGGACCATTAGATGGATGGCTAGGTTATTAATTTGGGGTCTCTCCATCTTTGTTATGAAGGTATTTAGCCCTGTGAATTTTCCCCTTAGGACTGCCTTCCTTGTGTCCCATAAATTTTGGTAAGTTGTGTTTTCATTATCATTCAATCCTAGAAATTTTTCAATTTCTTTTTTGATTTCTTCTACATCCCATTCATTGTGTAAAAGTGTGTTGTTCAGTCTTCAGGAGCTGCTGGAGTTCTTGATGTGTCTCTTGTTGATTTCTAGCTTTAAAGCATTGTGATCTGATATGATGCAGGAAGTTACTTCAGTTTTCCTAACTTTATGGAGGCATGCTATATGGCCTAATATATGATCTATTTTGGGCTGCTGAGAAGAATGTATATTGTGTAGAATTGCAGTGGATGTTCTATAGATGTCTGTTAGGTCTAGTTGGCCTATGGTGTTGAGTGCTATTGTTTCCCTGTTGATTTTCTGCTTGGATGATGTATTGACAGTGGAGTATTAAAGTCCCCAAGTATGATACTGTTAGTGTTTATTTCTTTTTGTTGTGAAGTAGGTTTTTTTTTTTAAATAAACTGTGGTGCACTTGTGTAAGAAGTGGCCTTCTTTGTCCTTTCTGATTACTTTGGTTTGAAGTCTATTTTATCAGATATTAATATATCAACACCCACTTGTTTCTCGTTTACATTTGCTTAGTATATTATTTTCCATCCTTTCACCCTAAGGAGGTATTTGTCTTTAATTGTGAGGTGGATATCTTGAAGACAGCAGATAGAGAGTTTCATTTTTTTTTTTAATCTACACTGTTAACTTATGTCTTTTGATGGGTGAATTAAGACCATTAATATTTAAGGTCTTTACTGTGAGGTTTGATTTAATTCTTGACATGATGGGGTGCTTCATGGGGTTTGGTGATTTCTTGGGCTTTGTACTTTTTTGAGCCTTCTCTAGTTTTGGTTATTGTGATCTTGTAGCATCTTGATATTGTTTGTGTGTCTTTTCCATGTAGAGTATTCCCTGAAGTATTCTCTGTAGGTTTGGTTTGTATTCATATAATCATTGAGCTGACCTTTTTAAAGTTTTCCTTTCACCATCTATGATGATGGATACTTTTGCTGGGTATGGCAGTCTGGGTTAGAGGCCATAGTTTTTTAGACTTTGAAGTGTTCCATTCCAGGCCTTTTTGGCTTTCAGGGTTTCCATTGAGAAATCTGAGGCAATTCTGATGACATTGCCTTAGTATGTAGTGAGTTGTTTTCTCTCTTGCTACTTATAGCACTGTCTGGTGTTCTATGAGCTTCTTATATCTGGATGGGCTTCTCTTTTGTGAGACTGGGAAATTTTTCTTCAGTAATTTTGTTGAATATGTTCTCTGTGTCTCAGGCCTGGATTTCTTCCCCTTCTGGTATACCCCTGATCTAGATATTTGGTTGTATTAGGATGTCACACAGTTCCCTCATGTTCTGTACACATTATTTGAAGTTTACAAAGTTTCTGGACTCCCAATTTCTTCTGTCTTGTCTTCCAGCTCAGAGGTTGTCTTCCACATGAGTAACTCTGTTAGTGAGGGGGTCTAGAGAGGTTTTCAAAATCTCTGTTTGATTTTTTTCTCTCAATTTTTATTAATATTTTCCATGATTATAAAAAATATCACACGGGGCTGGAGAGATGGCTTAGCAGTTAAACGCTTGCCTGTGAAGCCTAAGGACACTGGTTCGAGGCTCGATTCCCCAGGACCCACATTAGACAGATGCACAAGGGGGTACACACATCTGGAGTTCGTTTGCAGTGGCTGGAGGCCCTGGTGCACCCATTCTCTCTCTCTCTGCCTCTTTCTCTCTGTCACTGTCAAAATAGAAAAAAAAAATCCCATGGTAATACTCTCCCTCCCCCCCCCCGCTTTCCCCTTTGAAATTCCATTCTCCATCATATCCCCTACCCATCTGTTTGATTTTTGTTTTGTTGTTGTGGTGGTGGTTCCTTCTTTCTTTCTTTCTCTTTTGATCTTGTCCATCTGTTTTTTGAAGTTTAATTTCACTTCAAGGTCTGACTTTCTTGATGCTTCCTGGAATTCATTCTTGCACTTGATCATGTCTTCCTTAAGCTTAATCAGTTGGTGGTGGTTTGATTCAGGTGTTCCCCCATAAACTCAGGTGTTCTGAATGCTAGGTTCCCAGCTGATGGAGATTTGAGAATTAACACCTCCTGGAGGCAGTGAATTGTTGGGGGTGGGCTTATGGGTATTATATCATTTCCCCTTTCCAGTGTTTGGTACACTCTCATGTTTCTGTTGTCCACCTGATGTTGGCCAGGAGGTGATGTCCACTCTCTGCTTATGCCATCATTTCCCCCTTCCAGCATGGAGCTTCCTGTTGTGTCTGTTAGACAAAGTAAATCCTTTTTTCCCTACAAGCAACTCTTGGTTGGGTGATTTCTTCAAGAAATACAAACCTGATATAATAGTAAGGGTATCAAGAGTAGCATTGTTGCCGGGCATGGTGGCGCACGCCTTTAATCCCAGCACTCGGGAGGCAGAGGTAGGAGGATTGCCATGAATTCGAGGCCACCCTGAGACTCCATAGTGAATTCCAGGTCAGCCTGGGCTAGAGTGAGACCTTACCTCGAAAAACAAAACAAAACAAACAAACAAACAAACAAAAAAAGAGTAGCATTGCTACTAGGCACCTGACTGTGTGGCTTTGGTCTTTTGGAGCTGATTTCAAAGAGGTATGTGGGAGGATTTGAAACCTTGGCCTAAGAGACACCTTGTAGTACTGTAAGTGCAGCTTTATGGACTATTCTGGTCACAGTTGAGGAGTCTGAATGCATTAATAACTATGGACTGTGAAGTTTGGCTTTTGAGTGTGAGAAAGAGCTTTTCTTGGACTGAGCTAGAAGCAATTTGTGTGAGAGGCTTGCTGTTATGTCTGTGTCATGAGAACTTGTGCAGGGTTCCTTTGCATATAAATGGACTCATGTGAGCAGAGGGATATGGCACAGAAATGAAATATTTGGGCTGAAACGTCTGCCCTTTCAGCTGCAATTATAATTATATGAGAGATTACAACCATTGATCTTGGGTCAGCTGTCCTGCATTAGGGCAACAGAAAGAATGTAGACTCTTTTGAAGGAGCCAGAATGCTCAAGGAGCATCCTGTTCTTTAATGGACTTTATTCCTTCCTGGATTAACAAATTGGCACCCTACCTGGTATTATGGAGTATAAGAAATACAGGAAAGAGAGGGGGGCATTGAATTTGCAACACGGTCTTATGTTTTGGAAATGACCATGGGCAGTGTGAAGCAGAAGAGGGAATGGGTATGACAGAGCTTCCTGTCACTGCAAATGCACTCCAGACACATATACCACCTTGTGCATCTGGATTATATGGATCCTGGAAAGTTGAACCTGCATCCTTAGTCTTTGCACGTGATCACCTTAAATAGCTAAGCCATCTCTCCATCCCTACTATGGGGACTTTTAAAGTTGGATGAATGCATTGCACTTAAAAATTTTTTGTTTATTTTTATTAATTTATTTGAGAGAGAGAATGGGTACACCAGGGCCTCTAGCTACTGCAAATGAACTCCAGATGTATGCAACATCATGTGCAGCTGGCTTATGTGGGACCTGGAGAATCAAACCTGGGTCCTTAGGCTTTGCAGGCATGTGCCTTAACCATTAAACCATCACTCCAGCCCAGGATTCCAGTTTGTATGTACAAATTTCATTTGCCTGTGAATACAGTGCTGTACAATGAGCAGTTAGTAAATATTGGCTACTGGGACTAAGCAGTGAAAAGTTATTTCCACATACTGAGATGCATTTCCTCTAGTTAGTTATTAATTTATTAATAACTCATTAATATAATTTAATAGTTTGTCAAAGTAACTTACTTAAAGCTTTGGTTGTTTGTAATTGTTGTCTAAGCATCATGAGTCAGGATTGCTTTTCTGCCTGATGGTGGTTCCCTTTTCACCATGTCAGCAGCAGAAGGACCACATAGCTACTATAAAGAAGGTTTGGGTTGGAGAGATGGATCAGCACCCAAGGCATTTGCCTGTAAAGCCTAATGACCAGAGTTCAATTCTCCAGTGCCCACGTAAAGCCAAATATACCATGGCGCATGTATCTGGAGGTTTGTTTGCGGTGGCTAGAGGCCCTGGTGCACCTGTTGTCTCTATCACTGCCTCTCTTCTCATTCTCTCTGCTTGTAAATAATACATGTAGTCAGGTGTGGTGGCACACACCTTTAATCCCAGCACTTAGGAGGCATAGGTAGGAGGATTGCCATGAGTTCAAGACCACTCTGAGACTATGATAGTGAATTCCAGGTTATCCTGGGCTACAGTGAGACCCTACCTGGAAAAAAAAAAGGCTGATTTTGGGCTGGAGAGATGGCTTAGCAGTTAAGCGCTTGCCTGTGAAGCCTAAGGACCCCAGTTTGAAGCTTGATTCCCCAGGATCCATGTAAGCCAGATGCACAAGGGGGCACACATGTCTGGAGTACATTTGCAGTGGCTGGAGGCCCTAGTGTGCCCATTCTCTCTCTCTCTGCATCTTTTTCTCTCTGTCTGTCTCTCTAAAAGAAATAAATAAAAATAAACAAAAACTATTTTTAAAAAAAAGCCTGATTTAAACAACTGGCAACAGTGATTTAATGAGGGAGATACCAAACCATGAGTTTGAAACACTGCCCTCATTTGTTCAGTTCACACTTTGACTCCTAATGGCTTCCCACATGACTTGGGACTCTTCCTTCTGCCTCATCCTGAATCCTCCATTCCTGAGCAGATAGGAGACTGTCTTCATATGGTCAGATCTATTTTGAGCACACTGAAATTTTTTTCTTTAGATTTTTATTAAAAAGTTGGGTCCTAATTCCTCCTGCTCAAGACAGGCACATACCATAAATGTGGGGCCAGGCTGCTTGCACAATCTATTCCTAGATTGCTGGAGTGTGGGCCTGTCTTGCTGTTTTGTGCACCTGTTTTACATAGTCTGTCCCTGTGCAGCTTTATACACTTCTATGCTACTGTATACTGCTCAAGGAGAAGTATTGTTCTGTCCTGCAGACCCTAGCTGCAGTCTCCAGTATGCGCCAACCTTGCAGCCATGTGGAACTCATCACCTGTTCCATACCACCCTAATTCCTCTATCTCAGATCTTCCTTCACACAGCTTTCATGCCTGACCCTGGCATGCCTAGCACTTTTCTGTCTTCTACATTCATAATTGTCATGGTATACAGAAACAGAAGAGTCATCAGGTCAAAGTTAAACTGGGCTAATAGTGAGTAATAATAATAATAGTGAGACCTTGTCCCAAAAATTAGAATGGTGAAGCCAGGTGTGGCTCCCAGCACTCAGGAAGCAGAGGTAGGAGGATCAATGTAAGTTCAAGGTCACCCTGAGACTGCATAGTGAATTCTAGGTCAACCTGGGCTAGTGAAACCCTACTTTGGAGAAAAACAACTAAAATGGTGGGCTGGAGAGATTGCTCAGTGGTTAAGGCACTGGCCTATAAAGCCTAATGGCCCAAGTTCAATTCCCCAGTACCCATGTAAAGCCAGATGCACAAAGTGGTGCATCCATTTGGAGTTACATTTGAAGCTGCTGGAGGCTATGGTGTGCCCATTCTCTTCCTCTCTTTGCTGGCATGGTGGGTCATGCTTTTAATCTCAGTACTTGGGAGGCAGAGATAGGAGGATTGTCATGCGTTAGAGGCCACTCTGAGACTACATAGTGAATTCCAAACCAGCTTGGGCTAGAGTGAGACCCTACCTCAAACTAACAAACAAAAATAATAATAATTAAAATGGCCATGAGGGAGATAGCTTATTTGGTCAGGTGTTTGTCTCCCTAGAACCACTTAAAAACGTTAAATGTGGTGGTATGAGTCTGTAATCATAGGGCTGGAGAGGAAGATCCCTGGGGCTTTCTAGCCACCTACTCTTGG
The DNA here is from genome assembly GCF_020740685.1 of Jaculus jaculus. Taxonomy (NCBI): domain Eukaryota; kingdom Metazoa; phylum Chordata; class Mammalia; order Rodentia; family Dipodidae; genus Jaculus; species Jaculus jaculus. The sequence goes on from NC_059113.1 coordinate 75,056,602, forward strand.
TGAGGTCCATATCAATGGGAGATACAATCTGAGGAGGTAGACTATATTCCTAAAATTGACAGCAGAAGTTGTCCTTGGTCTGCACCATTCTCTCTCTCTCTCTCTCTCAATCTCTCTCTCTCTCTTGGTCTTCCTTTCCCACAATGTATTCTTTAGGTCTACATCAATCTCTGCTTTCAAGGGGGTCCCAGCTATGACAGCTTCCTGCTCCCCTGAACTTTAGAATTTGTTTGACCCTCCTTTGACCTGCATGCATTGCCTTTTTGTTTAGTTTAGTTTAGTTTAGTTTTTTTTTTAAATAAAATGTCTCCTGGCTTTTCTTGTGTGTGTCCTAAAGTGATTAAGAAAGGCTTAGGGTAAATAGGTGATAGGGAGACCCTGTTAGCCTCAGTTACACAATTTACATGTGGACAACTAAATTGTGTAACTTCTGACACATTTTAAAATCTCAAGTATTACACAGCAAACAACATGCAGGTAGGGGAGGGAAAGATGCCTCTTCTTAGGCTATGAAACTTGATGTGCAACAAGGGAAATTTAATCCCCTCCCTGCCCTGCCCTGCTCTGCCTCCTGTTTCTCAGGGTACCATGGCAATTATTTGTTCATAGATTTCCCGATGAGCTCATGGAGGCAGCTGAGAATTAAGTTGCTTATTAATTCATTTAGGCTTGACCTATATATGGTTGAATAATCACGAGGCCATCTGTCCTCATTAATTAACATGCAGAGATGAAGAGATTTCTTTCTACCTTCCATAGAAGGCAGGTGAATCCTATCAGGAGGGCCCCAGAATGAGCCACTGCTACAGTCCTGTCAGTTGCTCCTCAGTGACACTAGCAGCTACTGTGGAGGGCTTTTACTGGGCCTGAGGTCTTTCTGTCATGAGGAACCTTGGCTATCCCACAGCCTCATAAGGTGAATCAGTGTTAGTTCAGGTTCTGGATAGAGAGTAAGTTTTCCCAAATGCCCAAGTTTCTTCTCTCTCTGGCTTCTATGCTTCTCACATGTTCTCTCACTGGGCTGTGTGATGTAGATGGATCCGTGCAGTTTATTACACAGTGCTGCTCCTAGGTTGTTGTGAAGGGTGATGGGGAAGAAGGTGTAGCTGAAACCCTTAGCAATGAACTGGGAAACATCTGTGAACTTTTATGACCAGAAAATCCTACTTAATTGTTATCCAGGACCTGACCAGTCTGCTTCTTGCTCCAGTGAGATAGAAGATCAATAATCAGGCAGATGATAATAGCTTTGACATGGAGTGCTTCACAGCAATATTACAGGGGTTGTCACATATTTTATGTAACTTGGGCCTCAATGTGTACCTGTGAGGAAGGCAAAGCAGTTAATATGATCCCCATTTTATAAATAAGTGAAAATGAGACAATGAGTAAACAGCCTCAGAAACCTGAAAGATGTGTAAAAACCCCATGCCTGTAAGTGCAGAGTTGGGATTAGAACCCAAATTTTTTTTGTTTTTAATATTTTATTTATTTAGGGGAGATAGAGAGAAAGGAAGAGAGAGAGAGAGAGATTGAGAATGGACATGCCAGGACTTCCAGCCACTGCAAACGAACTCCAGATGTGTGTGCCCCCTTGTGCATCTGGCTAACGTGGGTCCTGGGGAATCGAGCCTTGAACCAGGGTCCTTAGGCTTCACTGGCAAGCGCTTAACCACTAAGCCATCTCTCCAGTCCACTCTACTATTCTAATGTATTTTATTTTTGCCTTCTTTCATCATTCATGATGACATATTTATGGGTCCCACATTGTGCAAGTAACAGTCCCTGTCAACTCATGAGTGCAATGCCACAATGTCTCTGGAATACAGCATTCCAAAGCCCTCTTCCCCATCCTTTGATTCTTATTTTAATTTTTTATTTTATTTGAGAGAGAGAGAGAGGATGGGAGTGCTAGGACCTTCAGCACTACTATATGAGCATAAATGAAGTATTAGAGGGAAATCTGGTGGTTGCAACATATCCATTTAGCCAAATAACAGTAGCAGCTTCCCCCTAGTGTCTATGACCTTCCTAGTCATAGGCTTTTTATTTTATTCTATATGCCATAGGATTTTGACTAGGTTTTCAGTACTAGGCATGAAGTTTCCCTCATGTGGAGTGGGTGGGCCTCAAGTCCAAGCAGAGAGCAGTTGGTTATCCCCATAACCATCATACAACTATTGCACCTATGGGTTCATCTTCTTTGGCTAGCTGGTTGTGTAGTTCATACGGCCTGCTGCTGGCTAAGACTATTGATGAGTTTTCTTCCTACAGCAGCCTGTATAGCACTTTTCAGCTAAGCCAACAGGGAGAAGGCTCCAATTCAATACCAGCTTGATTTCTTAGTATCTAAGAACTGACATGTGGTGTCGTCAGCCATATCATCTTCCATTCTGGTTCTGGTTGGGAATCAGGTACATTGGCAATAGTCTGTATTATTTTGGGGGCCTTATGGGACTTACCAACAGCTCATTGGTAGGTTTCCCACCCCTGGCACTGGCTTTCCTGTAATAACCTATGGCTTGAATTTTATTTTAAATTATCTAACAAAGAAGTATGTCCATAGGGCTTAGTCATGTTATCTTCAGTTCTGGTTAAACCTCCTTCACCCTCTTCTCACCACCATCTCCCTCCATTTATCTCCCTTAGAACTTTCCACCCCCAGTATTCTTTCCCTATACTTACAGATCTGCTATCCCTTCCCTTTAAGGGCTCCCCTTCTTGTCCTGCATGGCCCCTTTTTAGCTTCATGGCTTCTAGTACTGACTTACTTTCTTTTACATACAGATCTAAAAATTCAATGCTAGGATCCTCATGTGAGAGAGAACATGTGGTAGTTGTCTTTCTGAACTGGGGTTACCTCACTTAGTATAATAGCATAATATTTTCCTGTCCTGGTCAGTCCATTTTCCTAAAAATTTAATAATTTCAGTTTCTTGTTTGTTTGTTTTTTGGTTTGTCGAGGTAGGGTCTCACTCTAGCCCAGGCTGACCTGGAATTCACTATGGAGTCTCAGGGTGGTCTCGAACTCATGGCAATCCTCCCACCTCTGCCTCCCGAGTGCTGGGATTAAAGGCATGAGCCACCATGCCCAGCTTGTTTTTTTTTTTTTTTTTAAGAGGGAGATAGAATTGGTGCACCAGGGCCTCAGCCACTGCAAATAAACTCCAGACACCTGTGCCACCCAGTGGGCATGTATGACCTTGCATTTGCCTTGCCTTTGTGGATCTGGCTTACATGGGATCTGGAGAGTTGAACATGAGTCCTTAGGCTTTGCAGGCATGAGCTTTAACTGCTAAACCATCTCTCTAACCTTTTAAAATTTTTTTAAAGTTTTATATTTATTTATTTATTAGAGACGGAGAGAGGGATCGAAAAAGAGAGGGAGAGAAAATGGGCATGCCAGAGACTCTAGCCACTGCAAACGAACTTATGTGGGACCTGGAGAATTGAACCTGGGTCTTTTGGCTTAGCAGGCAAGCACCTTAACCACTAAAATATCTCTCCAGCCCCTAATTTTTTTTGGGGGGGGGTAAAGTCTCACTCTAGCTCAGGCTGACCTGGATTTCACTCTGTAGTCTCAGGGTGGCCTTGAACTCATGATGATCCTCCTACCTCTACCTCCCAAGTTCTGGGATCAAAGGCATGCATCACTATGCCTGGCAATAATTTCATTTACTTTGCAGCTGGATAAAATTCCATTGTGTATATGTATTACATTTTCATTATCTATTCATCAGTTGATGGGCATCTGGACTGATTCAATTTCCAAACTATTGTGACTGAAGCAGCAATAAACATGGCTGAGCAAGTATCTCTATAGTAAAGTGAGAATCCTTAGGGTGCATACCCAGGAGTGGTATAACTGGATCATATGATAGTCTACTTTTAACCTTTTGAAGAACTTCCACATTTATTTCCATAGTGGGTACACCATTTTACACTCCCACCAACAGCAGGATAGTGGAATTTCTTCTCACTCCCTTGCCAGCATTTGTTGTCATTAATTTTTGTTTTGAGGCAAGCTCAATGGATTGGCCTCTTTTTTTGTGTAGTTTTACTTTTATTTAACTTATTTATTTGTGAGAGGAAAGAGAGAGAGAGAAAGAGAAAGGGAAAGAGAAAGAGAGAGAGAGAATGATATGCCAGGGCTTCCAACTTTTGCAAATGAACTCCAAATGCTTGTACCACCTTGTGTATCTGGCTTATGTGGGTCCTGGAGAATCAAACCAAGGTCCTTTGGCTTTGCAGGCAAGCACCTTAATCACTAAGCAATCTCTCCAGCCCTGGCCTTTTTTTTTTTTTTTTTTTTTTTTTTTTTTTGGTTTTTCGAGGTAGGGTCTCACTCTGGTCCAGGCTGACCTGGAATTAACTCTGTCATCTCAGGGTGGCCTTGAACTCATGGCGATCCTCCTACCTCTGCCTCCCGAGTGCTGGGATTAAAGGTGTGCGCCACCACGCCCGGCTCTTTTTTTTTTTTTTAAAAAATGTGAGAGAGCAAGAGGGAGAGGGAGAGAAAAGAGAGAGAGGGAATTGGTGTGCCAGTGTCTCCAGCCATTGCAATCAAACTTCAGATGCATGTGCCACCTTATGCATGTGTGACCTTGCACACTTGCATCACTTCGTGCATATGGAGAGTTGAACATGGGGCCTTAGGCTTTGTGGGCAAGTTCCTTAACTGCTAAGCCATCTCTTCATCTCTGTTGTCATTAACTTTTTGATGATAACCACTTTGACTGAGATGGAATTCAATAGTTTTAATTTTGCAATTCCCTGATGGCTAAAGATTTTAAACATTAATTTTTTTGGAGGGTTAGTGTGATGTAGCAGACAGCTTCAGGTTCACTGAGATGAACTTCCAGACCAGGTACGCTTAAGGAGAAAGGGATTTATTGAAGTTTACAGATTCAGGGGAAGTTCCATAATGGCAGAAGAAGCTGGCCTGCTTTCACAGGTCCAAGCAGAGAGAGAGAGAGAAGCTGAGAGAGAGAAGCCACAAGGCAAAAAAAAAAAAAAAAAAAAACCACGCAGCACACTTCAAGAAATTCAGGTGGAACTAGGCACATTTGCATTTAGATTGGAATTTCAAACCCACCACCACACCTTAAGATCCACCCAGTGACTCCTCTAGCCAGGTGGCTGCAGACCCAAACTATAAACACTGAATATTAATTAAACACTGAATATACTGGAGCCATCTATTCAGACTACCATATTCCACCCCTGACCCTCAATAGATGCAAAACCATCACACATTGTAAAATATATTCGGTCCAATTTCAAAGGTCCCCATAGTCTTGACCAAGTTGAGATAGTTACAAAGTCCCAAGTCTCCTCTGAGATTTAAGATTGCCTCTTAGCTATGAGTCCTGGAAAATCAAACAACTTACATGCTTTCAACATATAAATGCACTAAATAAAATTTTCTTCAAATTTTTTTATTATTAGCAACTTCCATGATTATAAAAAATATCACATGGTAATACCCTCCCTTCTCCCACTTTCCCCTTTGAAACTCCATTCTCCATCACATCTCCTCCCTCTCCCAATCAGTCTCTCTTTTTTAAAAATTTTTTAAAAAATTATTTATTTATTTATTTATTTGAGAGTGACAGACAGAGAAACAGGCAGATAGAGAGAGAGAGAGAATAGGCACACCAGGGCCTCCAGCCACTGCAGAGGAACTCCAGATGCGTGTGCCCCCTTGTGCATCTGGCTAACATGGGTCCTGGGGAATTGAGCCTCAAACTGGGGTCCTTAGGCTTCACAGGCAAGTGTTTAACCGCTAAGCCATCTCTCTAGCCCCCCAATCAGTCTCTTTTATTTTGATGTCATGATATTTTCTTCCTCTTATGATGGTCTTGTATAGGTAGTGTCAGGCACTATGAGGTCATGGATATCCAGGACATTTTGTGTCTAGGGGAAGCATGTTGTAAGGAGTCTCACCCTTCCTTTGGCTCTTACATTCTTTTCTCCACCTTTTCCACAATAGACCCTGAGCCTTGGAAGGTGTGATAGAGATATTGCAGTACTGAGCACTCTAGTCACTCTTTCTAGCACCATGATGCCTTCTGAGTCATCCCAAGGTCACTGCCATCTGAAAAGAGAAGATTCTCTACCAAAAGTGAGAGTAGCATTAATATAAGGGTATGAACATTAAGATAAGTGCTTATTGGGCAGTTTGATAAGCATAGTATATACATATAGCCAGGCAGCAGCAGATGTTATACCTCTAGGGCTCATGACTACCCCTGTTTTTAGTTTTCAGTATCAGGGATGTATTCCATGGAGTAGGCCACCAGTTCAATTAGAAGGCAGTTGGTTTCCACCATGACAGACATGCCACTATTGCACCTGTTGGCTCAGTTGGCCTGGCTGGCCAAATATAAGGCTTGTAGTGTCCACTGTTGAGTATCTTCACTGGTATTTTATCTTTGTCCCATTGAACTGCATGCAGAATGGTTTCTTCCAGCTTTCTCTCAGCTGGTCTATATGGAAGAGGTTATCAGCTCAGTTCCATCAGGAGTTTTCAGTGGCCTTGCAGCCCAAGAATGTGGAGTCTTCAGCAATAGGGTCTTACCATCTATTCCTGGTGGGAAACCAAGGGCCTCGGCAATGGCCTATAATGTTTTGGGGGCATCAGGGACCTCCCTGGCCAACAACTCACTGGAAGTTATCTCATCCCTGGCACTGAAAATTTTCTAGCAACAATCTATGCCTCCTGAGACAAACTAAACATTTTCAACAGGTATAAGGCCTAGCAAGGAGAGACTAGAACAGTGCAAACTCAACAGCCATTAAACAAACATTAAACTTGTGCAGTTCAGGTCCAATATAACCAGAGATCGACAGTCTCCAGATTTTCCAATATTGCCATTCCAGCTGGGATGAGTAGCTAGGGAACCTTCCATTCCTAGCCAACAACCTCCATGGTAGACCTTGCACAGTTTTGGTATATCCAAAAACGTCTTCAGGTTTCCATAAAAACCAAACTATCTTCCAAAGGCTCTTTCAGCCTATCAGGGTCATCATACCCTGCCTCATGCCACATATCAGCAGTGGCTCCTGGAACCATGTGCAATGCTCAGGGAAGGAAAGGATCCCCTTCTCCCACCTGGCTGCTGGTGCTGCTTGCTGCCTTCCAGCATGTACTGAAGAGCAGCCTCCAGACCTTCAGTCCCAGATTGGGACTGCTGAGGCATCCAACCTCATGGACTGAGTAGCTACTGGATTCCTTGACTCTCAAGCCTGAAAACTGATTTTGTTAGACTGCCATAAACTAATCCAATAAATTTCCTTTTAAATCAATTCATTCTATCAGTACTGTTCTTCTAGAGAACCCTGACTAATACAGATTGTGGTAGCAGGAGTGGTTCTAGAGAAACAGAATTGTAAGGATGGATTTCTCTAGTAGGCTTGGTGCTCTCTGGAGTTGGCTCTCTAACTTCAGGGCCACTAAAGGCTCTACTGGTAATAAGGAGAGCACTTTTACTCATAATAATCCATGGTGTGAACTATTTAAAAACTCCATGAGATAAGTGTATTGGGTGGTCCTGAGTCATATCTTGTGAAGAACAAGGAATTTAATTTTCCTGTGTCTAAAACTTTGGAATTTTTGTGGAAAAATAAGATAAATGATGATGCTGGTTGGTTGCTTCTAGCCTCTCTGAATAAACTATTAAGAGAACAGCACAAGCTCAGAAAGGAAATTTCCAGTTTAAGACCCACATACATGATCTCAAGGTTTCTAAGGGTGTCCTGGAGGAGAGTCTCCACTCCAGCAAGAACAGGGCTCAAATTGCAGGAAAACAAACCCAAGCTCTCATTGTAAGATTGGCTAACTTGCAATGTAAACTCAAACTCCAGCCTCACAGACTATCAGAAGTTAAAGTGAGGGCACTGATTGGAACAGAGTGGGATCCTATGACTTGGGATGGGGATGTGTGGGAAGACCCCAAAGAAACTAGGGACATTGAATTGTCAAATTCTGAAGAGGTTATTTTGCATGACAATGTGACTTCCCCTCCCTTAGCAGCAGTTGCATCCCCATGCCCATACCCTAAGTTATTTCTCTCTCCACCCTTGCCTGAGGGAATTAATTCTTGTTGTTTGAGGAACAGCAATGACCCTCCCTGTAGGAGGTGCAGATACTCCACAGTGCCCAGCCATCTTCTCCTCTAGGCCTATAACCTTATGTCTATAAGGCTAGGCAGGCCCCTAAAGGTGAGATAGAAAGTGTGACACAAGAGGAGGGGAGGTACATCTCTAAAGAACTTCAGGAGTTTTCTAATTTGTTCAGGCAGAAGCATGGAAATATGTGTGGGAATGGATTATAAGGGTGTGGGATGATGGAGGAAGGAATATAAGATTAGATCAGACTGAATTTATTGAAATGGGCCCATTGAGCAGAGATTTTAGATTTAACACTGCAGCTCATATAGTTGGAAGGGGTGCCAAGAGTTTATTTGATTGGTTGGCTGAAGTATGTATCCAAAGATGGCCTACCGTGAATGAGCTCGAGCTGTCTGATATCCCTTGGCTTAATGTTGATGAAGGGATTAAAAGGCTCAGAGAACTTGGAATGCTGAGGTGGATTTGCCATGTAAACTCATCTTTGCCCCACAATGGGAGCATCCAGAAGATGTGCCCTTCACCAAGACTATAAGAAACAGATTTGTGAGGGGAGCACTAGCATAAAGTGCCCAATCATTGGTCTTTTATGTAAAGAAGACATCACAGTGGGAGCTGCAGTTGCTGCATTAGGTGACTTAGATGCAATGGGTCTAACTGCATCTCAGAGTAATAAGGGCCAAGTGGCAGCAGTGAATTGCCAAAGATGAGGTGAGCATGTTTACCATAATGAACAACATAGGCAAAACAATGCTCATAATGGTATGACTCCTGTAGACCTTTGGTACTGGCTTTCCCAGAAGTGAAATAGATAAGAAGCCTACTAAGTTCCTGCTTGATCTGTTTAAGCAGAAAAGTTCTAGAGCAAAGAAACAAAAGGCCACTTTGAATTTGTAAGGGTCCGAAAATCGTGGAAGAAAGATTCCAGACTCAAAGAGTATGTAAAAGCAAGATTGTTTGTTTTGCAGAATCAGTCAGCATGCAGGGGGTCAACCATTAATTGTACTGTGGCTATGCAATCCTTAACAAAGTTGACCAAGGCATTAATAATGCAGGGTCCACAAGTGAGGGCCAGCAACAAGAGGATAAGGAGACCTGCCAGGGAAGAAATTAGGGTTGTTAACCAAGGGGAACAATTGAACATAGATTCATACTAGTTTTGATTTTGCTGTCTAATTTTAACCCTTTCTTCTAGTCTCTTGTGGACCATGGCTAGGCTGTCCCTGACAACACCTGTGTTGTTGGTATAAAAACAGCATTGTTAATGCTCCCTCTAGACACAAAATGGCCTGGATATCCATGGTCTCACAGTGCCTGATACTACCTGCATAAGACCATCATAAGAGGAGGAAAAGATTAAGACATCAAAAGTAAATGAGAGACTGATTGAGATGGGGATAGGGTATGATGGAGAGTGGAGTTTCACAGAGGTATGTGGCGGGGGGGGGGGCAGGGTATCACCATGGGGTATTTTTTATAATCATGGAAGTCATTAATAAAAAAATTAAAAAAATTTATAAAGAACAGTGTTGTACTCCTAGGGCCTGGCAAATCCCTCCTTGCTGTAGAAAAAGCAGGTCTAATCCCCTTCTATTTTGCAGTACTACTTCAGCTAGTGAGTCCAGTGACCGCTCTAGGTGTCGGACAGACTTCTCTAATTGAGTGAGATCTGAATCTATAAATTTATTAGAGCCTGAAAAGTCTGATCCAGCCTAATTAATGCCAATGTACCAGTGTCAATTCCTGCCACTATGCCAGCCCCAACCAACACTGTGAGAAGGGTTGCTGAGGCCCCCAAATCTCATTTTTCTCTGTGATGGTCTGGGACTGTCTCCATACAGGAGCTGAAGGGAAGGTAGTAAACCTGGGGAAACAGTGTTACTAGAATGCACATATTGTAATTCTGACGTAGCAGTAGGTGGATGCAAGGGGTTAAGCCAATGGTACATGCAAACCAGGTTCCATTAGGGGGCACAAGGTAGGACGTAGCAGCATTTGTGGTGATAGCATGATTACAGAGATGCTTAAGGTGGGGGAAGCTATCCTGTTCCTATCACACATAGCCCTTTTCCATTTACAGCTTTAAAGGTAAGGACCAGGGACTTTCCCCAAGTGCATCTCCGTGGGCTTTCTGAAGGAGTTAACAGATTTCCTGTGGTAGCCCAGCCAGTATAGTATGGAGGTCTGGGGTCTAAGCAGAGCCAGCAGTCCTCTCTGGAGAAGTTAGTGGTGGAATTGAGGGAATTAAAGGTGAAATTGAGTAACCCAAATAAAATGGATGAATCAGGGACCTGGGGAGCATGATTAACCAGGGGGTGACTGGGTCCATGGGGGAGAAGGTGCCTGAAGCTAAGACCAGTGCTGCAGGTTTTAAAATTGGCAAAGCTGGAGCTGCTGGCCCTGTAGCTACAAGGGGGGAGGCCCTGCCAGGACAGCCGTTTCTGGATCTGAAAGAGGAGTCCCCTATCCAATGCTGATGCTTATAACCTTAATTCCCAGATTTTTCTGTCTTTCCATCCTTTACTTGTTTGTCCCTTTTCTGTCATTGAGATGGAGATGGGGTTTCTTTTTCCCTGTGATGTCTGGTTTTTTGTTCTACTGATCTGGATAAGATCCCGATTATTCTTTATCCAGGGGGTGTTGGTCTCACATCCCGATTTAGAGCAAAAGAAACTTTCTGTTCCCACACAAGTCCCATAGTCATTTGTCCCTGGGCAAGCATGAAATTGCACAGTTGCAAGTTTTTGTTCCTGGCAGTCATCTCTGCAGGTTGCCACAGCATTTTGTTGGTCTTGATAGGACTGGCAATTTCTGCCCTTTGGGCTTGGATGTTGCCATATAGAACTGGCCAAAGCACAAAGATCTAGGTGGAAGATGGGAAAAGTGGCAGTCACTGAACCAATTAATGTCAAAATCTGCACCACTCTCCCTTGGTCTTGTGGGGAAGTCTCAGGGCCCTGAAATATCCATTTGGTAGTAACAGCTTGGTGCAGGTTAGTGATGTGGTCTGAACCCCAAGCAGGTCAAGGCTCAGGTAGATAGAGTTTTTGATCATTGAGTCTCTAGCTTATGGATCCTCAGTTTGAGTGTTCTGTGGGTGTGCAATGGCTTGCCACAGTCCTGGCTTCTCTTCAGGCGTGTAGTCATCTGGGCCCTCATGTTGGTCAACAGGCTTCATGTGTGAGTCATGTACCCAGGCTGGGATGCTATCTACCTTGATGGCCATTGGAGTAGTCAGGATCACTGTGTGAAGTCCCTTCTAGCCAGGTTCAAGAGTCTTCTTCCAGTGTCTTTTGACAAGTACTAGGTCTTCCAGCCTGAACCCGTGGGGTGGAGGTGGAGGTGTGTTTTCATAGTTGGCCCACAGTTGGAGCTGGAGATGTTCTTGTACCTGAAATAAAGCTTGTAAGGAGGAGAGAAATCTCTTATTATCAAATTCAGTTAACATTTCTGCTTTTATATTAGGCAGCAAGAGTGGGGGTCTTGCATACATGATTTCAAATGGAGTCAGCCCCATGGTATAGGTGGAGTTTTGAACTCAGAAAAGGGTGAAGGGAAGGAGAGACACCCAGTCACCACCAGTTTCAAGGGTTAATTTAGGGTCTTCTTTAGGGTCTGATTCATTATTTCTACCTGTCCTGAACTCTGGGGACAATACACACAATGGAGTTTCCAATTTGTCCTCACAATTTTAACTATGACCTGGGCTGCCTGTGAGATGAAGACTGGTCCATTGTCTGACCCCAAAAGAACAGGTAAACCATACCTTGAAATGATGTCATCCAATCGTTTTTTGGCCACAGTGTGGCAGTCTCATTCTTGGTTGGAAAAGCCTCAGTCCATCCTGAAAAGGTGTCTGGAGGGAGGGCTTCTGACCATACAGTTGTCTCTTCAGTTGTCACTGCAGCTCCTGCATACTGGACACTATCTTTAAGGAAGCTGTGTACCAGGTCAGCTCTGCTGCTTTAAGGGGAATGTCCTTGAGATCTGATTGGGTCCCCTGCTCAAGATCTTTGAGCAGTCATGTATATGACTTTCTGGTCTGGTTCAGGTAATAGTGTTGCAGGATTAAGGACCTGACTGGTGACAAACTGGGGGGTTGAGAAGAAGGGCTTGGTAATGAGTCAGTCTGGCATTGGTCAGTCACCTGTCAGGGGGCTATCTCAACACTTATTCAATAGCATGAGAATTAGCTACTTTCAGGGTTTGGCCCAAAGTGAGTTTATCTGAGTCTCTGACAAATAAAGCAGTGGCTGCTATTATTCGGAGGCACAGGGGCCATCCTGTTGGCACTAGGTCTAATTTCTTTGATAGGTAAGCAACTGGCCTCTTCCAAGGGCCGAGAGTTTGAGTCAATGCCCCTTTGGCTATGCCTTTGTTTTCATCAACATAAAGTTGGAAAGGTTTGTGGATATCTGGCAAAACCAATGCTGGGGCTTCAAGAGGGCCTCTTTCAATTAGAGGAAGGCTTTCTCCATATCTGGGGTCCATTTAAGGGAGCTTTCTTGTCCCCTCATGGCCTCATAGAGAGGCTTGGAAAGTTCTGTGAATCTGGGTATCTAGAGTCTACAAAACCCCTCCAACCACAAGAACTCACATACCTGTCACTGGGTTTTGAGGTGGGGGATGTTGAGATTGTCTCTTTTCAGGCTTGAGACAACAGGTGTTGGCCCCCCTTGAGTATGTACCCAGAGTTACTTCCCTCTAGCAGAGCTGTGCTTTTATGGCTGAAACTCAGTATCCCATGTGGTCCAATTCTCTCAGCAAGGCCTCTGTGGCTGAGCAGCAGGCTCCTTCATATGAGCTGCTATACAGAGGTCATCTATGTGCTGCAAAACTGTCCAGTCATTGGAGTTTCCTGCGGATGTCTGGCACCACCTGTTTGACAAAAGCCATGTTCAGGGCAGAGTGGTTTTCTCTTGCTTCCAGGTCCAGGAGCATATTAATCTGGTATGTTTCTAATAGTCTCTCTAAAAAGGTCCCTGGGCTTTCCTCCTTACCTTGTATAACCTGTCCTACCTTAGATAAACTTGTGGGCTTCCTTGCAGCCTCTTGGAGACCCCCTCATCAGAATCTGGCAGTAGACTCTCAGTCTCTCCTTACCTGCATGGTTGTTGAGATCCCAATCTGGGTGGGTTAAGGGAAAGGCTGCATCCATGTCAGTCTGCACAGTTGTGGGGGGCTGACCATTAGGTCCAGGGACCAGCTTGTGGGCAGCGGCTAGAATTCACTCCCTTTTCCCTCTAGTAAAAGAACCTGTAAGAGCTGCTGACAATCATCCCAAGTAGGCTAATGGGTTATCATTGTGGAATATAACAAGACTAGTAGGGCTGAGGGTTTCTCAGAAAACTTTGTTTCTGCATCTTCCAATTATATCAGCCACTGGTAGAAAAAGGGATATGAGTCACAAACTGCTGGGTCCTGATTGGGGGGGCACAGTTGCCTGTAGAGGTAGCGCAATTATTGTGGAGTCTGCCTGCCTCATGGTCCAGTCCCGTGTATGTGGAGGATGCATAATGTTTCCTCCTTATTACCCTGGGCCCAGATCAGCAGCTACCCCTTGCAGTATGGGTTCTGGTGCAGGGGCAGGTACATAGGGAGGCCGGTAGAGGTCCTCCTCAGGGGCTGGAGGGGGCAGGACCACCAGCTTGCAGTCCTTCAGTGGTCCTGACTCCTTGCCTTACAAGATTGCTGGGGCTGGTGGTAAAAAGGGGCTCAGCCAAGGAGGGGGCTTTCTGCTAGACCATGATGTATGGGACCTGGTCAGGATGCCCAGGATTCCCATACACAATACATTTAACTTTGTAAATGGCGGGGAGGTGGAGGGAGGTGGGAGGTGCCTCTCTGTGGCCATCCCACATTGTCAGCCATTCAATACTGTGAAAGATAGTTAGGTTTCCCAACTATACTGTTAAACCCAGATGGTCTGCCAGGTGTTGGGAATCCTTGAAGTGTGACTGGACTAGGTCCAGTGGGGTGGAACTCACTGCCTGTCCCATGGTGTTCCACAAGAAAGTAAAAAAGGATGAACAAGACACAAACACAGACACAGAAACAAATTTTCTGGGAAGTGAAAAAGAAACCAAAATGATGCTGATGGTGGCCTATCCCATGAGATGGGCATGACCCGTCAATATTTATCAAAACTAGAGTCAGACTGGAGCTTTTGGGTGCCAACAGAGGGTGTCCAGAGCATCCTTGGAACCCCCTGACCCAGAGGCGTTAATTGGTGCATCTGGCCGACCTTTGTGGGCCTCCAGATTGTGTCTGGACCTCAGAACCAGATTTACCTGAAAAATAAAGAACAGAGCAAAACAAAGACACACAGTACAGAACCCCCCCCCAACTCACGATCTGCAAAGAACCAATTGTTACCCTGAAAAACACTCCATTATTGAGTCTGGGGTGGGGGCAAGGAGGGGTGTCCTGCAGCAATCCTGGATGAGCCCCCAAATGTAAGGGTCCAAAAGTCACTGAAGAAAGACCCCAGACTCAAATAGTATCTAAAAACAAAGAGAGTTTATTCTGCAGAATCAGCCAGCATGTGGAGGGTCAAACATTCATACAAAATGGAGATCCTGAGAGGAGCATGAAGGCCGGTTTTAAGCACAATTAGGGGAATTCCAGGTAGGTTAGATAATCTTTTAAAATGGTTGGCTAGGCAAGCAGCAGTTACAGTTGTACATCTCTGATTGGTTGGGGCAGAAGAGTGCGAAAGGTGAAAGGAAGTCTTCACAATGGCCAGAACTTCGAGCAGTGCACATGATTGTGCATTTTTCTTGGGCATAAAAATGGCCAGATGTGCGGTTCTACACTGATTCATGGGCTGTGGCCAATGGTTTGGCTGGATGGTCCAGGACTTGGAAGGAGCACAATTGGAAAATTGGCGAGAAGGACATCTGGGGAAGGTGTATGTGGATAGAGCACGGAATGGGCAAAGGATATAAAGATATTTGTGTCTCATGTTAATGCTCATCAGAAGGTGACCTCATCAGAGGATGACTTTATTTTTTAGTTTTTTAATTTTTTTTGACCAACAACAGACTTTTTATTGAGTGTGTGACAAGAGGTTTAGTCAAAAAGACCAAAGCCCATGTCGTCATCGGACTCCTCTGAATCTTCTTTCCTGGCTTCCACTTTCTTCTCCTCAGCTGGGGCGGTGGTGGCAGCGGGGGCAGGGCCTCCTGTGGGCGCAGCACCCGCCAAGGGAGTGGGCCCACCAGCCCCTACGTTGCAGATGAGGCTCCCAATGTTAACATTGGCCAGGGCCTTTGCAAACAAGCCGGGCCAAAAGGGCTCAACATTCACACTGGCTGCTTTAATGAGGGCATTGATCTTGTGCTCCATGATGGTCACTTCGTCGTCGTGCAGGATGAGGGCCGAGTAGATGCAGGTGAGCTCGGAGATGGAGGCCATGGTGCTGACTGCCGGGCGCGGTGCTAGTCGCCGGATGAACTGAGGGCCTCGCCCCAAACACAGCCTTAGCTTCCCTCGGAAGAACCGAGCACCTTAGCGGCACCTGAGGAAAGAAGCAGAGGATGACTTTAATAATCAAGTAGATAAGATGACCTGTTCTGTGGATAATGGTCAACCTCTTTCTTCAGCCATCCCTGTCATTGCCCAATGGACTCATGAACAAAGTGGCCATGGTGTCAGGGATGCAGGGTATACATGAGCCCAACAAAATGGACTTCCATTAACTAAGGCTGACCTGGCCTATGGCTGCTGCTGAGAGTCAAATCTGCCAGCAGCAGAGACTAACTCTGAGTTACCAATATTATAGCATTACCTGGGGTGACCAGCCAGCAACTTGGTGGCAGTTTGACTACATTGGACCACTTCTATCATGGAAAGGGCAGCGTTTTGCCCCTACTGGAGTAGACATTTATTCTGTGTATGCATTTGTCTTTTCTGCATTTGGTGCTTCTGCAAAAACTACCATCCATGGGTTTACAGAATGCCTTATCCACCATCATGGCATTCCACACAGCATTGCTTCTGACCAAGGAACTCACTTCACCACCAAGGAAGTACAGTAGTGGGCTCATGATCCTGGAGTTCACTGGTCTTACCATGTGCCCCCACCACCCTGAAGCAGCTAGCTTGATAAAATGGTGGGATGGTCTTTTAAAGAAATAGCTATTATCAAGTTCCCACCAATCGTGGCTACAAGAGGGCCTACACCTATTAAATTCTCTCTTAAAAAGCAATGGTTATCCCATTTATCTGGTGCTAACTTTACTCTCCATTGGAGAATTTGCTTCTCTTTCTCAGATAGACACAGATACTAAGGAGAGAACCAGCCCATCACACCCCAACAGGGCCCCAGATGAAACTAAGAGTAATTGGGGAAATAAGCCAGAGTGCTGATTTCTTAGTGAACCTGGTATCAGCACAAGGGTGAAGGAGATAGACACAGAGAACAATCAACTCCTACCAAATCAGATATGCAGACACACAGAGGCTCCAAAGACCTCATTACTGAAGCAGACCTAAAATGAACCCAGCATGGCTCAAGGAAATTTGTGGAAGAGGGCCTGGAAAGAATGTCAGAGCCACATGTTGGGTCATGATACACAGAGACATTGCCTCCTACTCATAACTGATGGCTAACCCCACAATGCACGACCCATATTCCCCAATGAGGGGGGGTCCCTGCAGAGGGGGCAGGACAGGGAGGAGGCTAACAATGGTACCAACTTGACTCTATTCACTGAGCACAAAACTAATAAATAGAAAAAAGAAAAAAAAATAAAGAAAGAGCTACAGCGCTAGGTGACAATAGCTTGGAAGGCTGAGGGCGTGTCCTCTAGCAGGCTGCATATGCTCTGAATCAGCATCCTGTATATGGTGCTGTTTCTGCCATAGCACAAATTCACAAGTCCAGGAACCAATGGGTGGAAATGGGAATGGTCCTACTTACCATCACACCAAGTGACCCATTAGCCAAATTTTTTCTTCCTGTTCCCACAATCTTATGCTCTGCTGGCCTAGAGGTCTTGGTTTCGAAGAGGGGAGTGCTTTTGCCAGGAAACACAAAGAAAATTACATTGAACTGGAAGCTAAGACTTCCACATGGCCATTTTGGGATCCTGATGCCCTTGAGTGAACAGGCTGAGAAAGGAGTTACAGTGCTAGCAGGGGTGATTGATCCAGACTACCAAGGGAAATTGGACTGCTCTTCCACAATGGAGGTAAGGAAGAGTATGTCTGGAGTGCAGGAGATCCTTTAGGGCATCTGTTGGTGTTACCATGCCCTGTTATCAAAGTCAATGGACAACTCAACAACCTAATCAAGGCAGTATGATAAGTGGCCCAGGTCCTTCAGGAATGAAGGTATGTGTCTCCATTCCAGGTAAAGAACCAAGACCTGCTGAGGTGCTTGTTGAAGGTGGAGGAAATACAGAATGGGTAGCAGAAGAAGGTAGTTACAAATACCAGCTAAGGCCACATGACCAGGTATAGAAACAAGGACTGTAATTACCATGAGTGTTTCTGTCCTACCTTGATAAGAGTGTTTCTACATATCTACCCCAATGTTAAGATGCTTTTATTCTTCCTCCCTTTCTCTATTAGGTAATTAATACTGATTAATATCATATCACTATTTAGCCACTACTGAATTTATATTTGACTTATTATATTAGAGACTGAGCATTCCTCATGGAACCTTGCTTTGTATGTAGGAGGTGATTGTGCATTTCTGGTTATACAAGGGATAGTTATATCATGTTAGGTGGAATTATGAGATTGTTACTGTCTTCATTTGGAAATTAAGAATGACGTAAGGAGATATGGTTTGATGTCAAGTTGACAAGGGGTGGACTTGTGATGGTTAAGTTTTGTGTCAATTTGATCTGTTTTGGAACCCACAGACATTCCTCATAAGTGGGTCTCTGAGGTTGCTTCCAGGAAGGATTGACTAATGGAGGAATCCTTCCCCCAGAGTGGGCAGCCCCTCTTAGAGTCAGGGGCCAGGTACTTCATCTAAGGAGGCTCTGGAAGGAAAGGATCCTCTCTTCCCACCTGGCTGCTTGTTGCCTTCCAACATGGACTGAAGAGCAACATCTCTCCAGGAAGCCTCCAGGCCTGGATTGGAACTGCTGAGGCATCCAGCCTTGTGGACTGAGCAGGTACTGGGTTCCTTGACTCTCAGGCCTGCAAACTGATTTTTTGGACTGCCATAAGCTAATGCAATAAATACCCTTTTAATACAATTCATTCTATTGGTTCTGTTCCTCTGGAGAACCCTGACTAATACAGGAGGGCATTTCCAGGTAGGGTTTTGCTCTAGCCCAAGCTGACCTGGAATTCATGACACAGTCTCAGGCTGGCCTTGAACTCACAGTGATCCTCCTACCTTGAGGCCTTCCAAGTGCTAGGATTAAAGATATGTGCCACCATATCTGACAAAAGATGTTGACGATTTTCAAAGATATGTATTGGTCATATGTATTTCTTCTTTTGAAAACTGTTCAGTTCCATGGCCCATTTTTTATTATGAATTTTGTTGTATGAACCTATTGAATGTTGGTCATATGCCCATGAGTTTTGCATTGTTTTGATTGGATTGTTTGGTTTTTTTATTGCATAGTTTTTGAGTTCTTTATATAATATAGATACTTATCCTCTGTAAAATATGTAGCTGGTAGCTGTATGTGGTGGTGCACACCTTTAACCAAAACACTGGGGAGGCATAGGTAGGAGGATCACTATGAGTTTGAGGACAATCTAAGACTACAGAGTGGGTTCCTAGTCAGCCTGGGCTAAAGTAAGATCTTACTTTGAAAAAAAGCCAAAAGAAGAAAAAAAAGACACAAAACTTTGTCACAGCAGGGTTGCATGCCTTTAATTTCAGCGCTCAGAAGGCAGAAGTAGGAAGATTGGCTGAGTTCGAGGCCAGCCTGAAGCTACAGAGTGAGTTCTAGGTCAGCCTGGGCCACAGTGAGACCCTACCTCAGAAAAAAAGAATAAAAAACCCCCAAACCAAATACATAGCTTGTAGATTTTCTCCAGTTCTGTAGGTTGCATCTTGACTTGGTTGACAGTTTCCTTTACTGTACAATAGCTTCCTAGCTTTATGAGGTCCCATGTATTAATTGCTTTCCTTTTTCTGTGTGCTATTGGGATCCTATAGAACCTTCATTTTTGTCTTATGTAGTTTTTTTTTTTTTTTTTTCCCCCAGTATCATACCTTGATGGGTTTCCTATGCCATGGCTACTTCCATAGCACAACTACAACTACCTTCCACCTCTGGGAGTACAGTGTGGGTCAATCTGATAAACAAAACATTGACTATCTCTTTTAAAATGTGGAGAGCTATAAAAAAGTATTTATTTTGATATTTTCTCTTTTGAATGTGTTCATCACATTCTAAAGTCTAGCCATATAAAAACTGATCACTACCAAAACAATCTCCCTAGGACAGGTTTTAAAATATTTTTATTTATTTATTTGCTAGGAGAGGGAGACAGACAAAGTTAATGGGTGTACCAGGGCCTCTAGGCACTGTAAACAAACTCCAGAAGCATGTGCCACTTTGGGCATCTAGCTTATGTGAGTACTGGGGAATCAAACCAGAGTCCTTAGGCTTTGCAGGCAAGCATCTTAACTGCTGAGCTCTCTCTCCAGCCCCAAGGCAACTTTTTTTTTCCTAGGTAGGGTTTCACTCTGGCCCAGGCTGACTTGGAATTCACTATGTAGTCTCAGGGTGGCCTCAAACTCACAGCAATCCTCCTACCTCTGCCTCCTGAGTGATGGGATTAAAGGCGTACACCACCATGCCTGGCTTGGGGCAACTTTTGAGTGAACTGAACTAAATTCACTCCCCAGAATTGAAACATTTCATCCTGGAGTGAGGCTGCTTAGCAAGTTCCAAATTTATACATAGGCTACTTGAACTAGTAAACAAGTTGCAGGCTGTAAAGACTTCACAAGTCTCACTCAGGAAGTTCCTCAAACTTGCAAGGTCCACAAAGCCTTTCCTTACGGTTATATAGAGTATAGGCTGGATAGATGGTCAGTAGGTAAAGGTGCTTGCTTGCAAAGTCTTAACGGTGGGGGTTTGAGTCCCCAATACCCATGTAAGGCCAGATGCACAAAGTAACATGTGCATGGAGTTCACTTGCAGTGGCAGGAGGCCCTGGCATGCCCTATTCTTTCTTTCTCTTTCTCTCTGTCTCCTTTCAAACAAATAAATAAAAAAGAGTAAGAACTGATTGAGAGAAAAAAATTCCACATACCGAGCTGCCTGCAAGTCGTGCAGTGAGCTCTAGGGATGCAGTGTCCATGAGTCATGGCCGTGCTGTGGTGGGGTCTTGGTGATGCAGCTGCCTCTGAATCATCCACGCTTCTGTCAGTAACCACTCACTCATATATACCTGGAAGTAACCCCAATGAACTTGCTGTTCCCTCAGCTAAACTTGGGTGGGATTGTTTCTCTTGTCTATTGTTGATGTGCCACTATCTGGGGCAAATGGGTGTTTGCATTTCCCTGGAAAAGTTAACATAAGAGTCACTTTCCTGAATTGACTAAGGATGTGTTTTCAGCCACTGGGAGTGTACATTCTCTATTGCCTAATCAATCACCCTGAAATCCTCCAAAACTGAATCGCCCAAAGAATCACTGTTTATTTGCTCATACTTTGTGTGCATTGGTAGAGTAGGTTAGCCTGGAGAGGCTCTACTGCTTAGGGTCACTCATGTAGCAGTCAGTGGTCATGATGCTGCCTGTCGCTGGATAATCTAAATGTCACATGCCTGATGGCATGGTGGCTGAGCATCTCGCCCCACAATTCTTTCATCCTAAACTGCTCCACAGCATGGAAGACACTTTCCAAGACGCTAAGTGCAAAGGCTGTGCAGCTTTTAGAGGTAAAGGTCAGAAGACACATAGTCTTTCCACCACATAACACAGGTCAATGCAGGCCACAGGACCAGTCCACACTCATAGGCTGGGAAAATAGGTTTCACCTCTTGCTGAGCCACTTCAATCCCTCACAAAAGGAAATAAGAATTCAAAGTAGAAACAGGTGAATTAAGGAAGAGGACAGAGTTCTGTGTGCTGTACCCCATACTTTGAATATGAACCTGCTTCATATGCCAAGATAAGTGTTGGACAGTTTTCAGTGCTCTTGTTGGACTTGCTTCCTGAGAACTTGGAGCTTCCACAGTGAACATGTGTTTGACTCTGAAAATTGTTTCCTCACCACTTCAACAGGCTGCTGGACACCTAGCTAGAAAGACATTTCAAAGCTCTTATATAGGCCTTGCCTTATATGAGAAGACAAAAAGTATGATGGTTCTGTGGGCTGCACATATAGCTCAGTTGAATAAGTGCTTGTCACTGAAGTGTGAGGATCTGAGTTTGGAATCCTAGAACCCACATAAATGGAAGGCATGGTGGTGAACACGTGCAATCCTGGCACTCAGGAGGCAGAGGTGGGATCCCCTGGGCAAGCTGGCTAGCTTGCTGAATTGGTGAGCTCTAGGTTCAGGGAGAATCCTTGTCTCATTAAGTAAGGTAGAGAAATAGAGGGAGACACCTGTGGCTTCCATGCATACATGTGCACGCATACATACAAACGTGGATGTGCATATACACACCATACACATGCAAAAAGGCTCATAATTTATTTTAAGCCCCTATGGACAAACTTTTATGAAAATATCCCTTCTTCACATAGAGTTCAGGTACACAGGCCTGGCTTGAACTTAATTTGCTGACACATTTCTGCTCAGAAATGAAGGCAGTTTGGAGGAAAGCTGGCCTTGAATTATTGGTAATCCTCCTGCTTCAACCTATGTATTGAAATTATAGGTATGCGCCACCACACCTGGCTTGGGTTTCTTTTACCTCTCCCTCCCTTCCTTTTCTTTTTTTCTTTATTTTTTGAGACAGGGTCTAGCTCTATGTGAGGCTCATCTCTAACTCACAATGATCCTCCTATTCAGCCTCCCCAAGTATGAGCTACCACACCTGGCTTCAGACTGAACATCCTGAATACCCTTATTTCCCGTGTCCAGGGTGAGATGAGTCAAGACAGTCAAAATGTGTAATATCTACTGGAGACGCAGTGCCTCCAGACTTGGAGTTTACACGGATTAAGACAGGGTAGGGGCAGAGCGGTTTGGTTGTTCCTTTCAGTAGCATCGTCGCTTAGGTAGGCGACTGCGGCACTTTGCTGGGCTCCCACCGCGTCGCTGCGATCAGAGAGACGGCCTGAGACTTCGGCTTTGGGTGAAAGAAAATGTCCCGAACCAAGCAGACTGCTCGTAAGTCTACTGGTGGAAAAGCACCCCCCTGCCGCCCCCGCAAACAGCTGGCCACCAAAGCGGCCAGGGAAAGCGCTCCCTCTACCGGCGGGGTGAAGAAGCCTCATCGCTAACAGGCCCTGGACCGTGGCGCTTTGAGAGATCCGGCGTTACCAAAAGTCCACTGAGCTGCTCATCCGAAAGCTGCCCTTCCAGAGGTTGGTGAGAGAGATCGCCCAGGACTTCAAAACCGACTTGAGGTTTCAGAGTGCGGCCATTGGTGCGCTCCAGGAGGCTAGTGAGGCGTACCTGGTGGGTTTGTTTGAAGACACTAATCTGTGTGCCATCCACGCCAAGAGAGTTACCATCATGCCCAAAGACATCCCGTTGGCTCGCCGGATACGGGGAGAGAGAGCTTAAGCGAAGGCAGTTTTATGGCGTTTTGTAGTAAATTCTGTAAAATACTTTGGTTTAATTTGTGACTTTTTTGTAAGAAATTGTTTATAATATGTTGCATTTGCACTTAAGTCATTCCATCTTTCACTCAGGATGAATGCAAAAAGTGACTTCACAGACCTCAGTGATGTGAGCACTCTGGCTCAGGAGTGACAAGTTGCTAATATGCAGAAGGGGTGGGTGATATTTCTTGCTTCTCATGATGCATGTTTCTGTGTGTTTATGACTTGTTGGGTAGCTATTCAAGTACTAGAATTGATAAATAAATGTTTACAGGGTCCTTTTGCAACAAAACTGGTTATGACTTGATCCAAGTGTTTAACAATTGGGGCTGTTAAGTCTGACTATACATCACTGTGATAGAATGTGGGCTTTTTCAAGGGTTGAAGATACAAGTCTTAACCACAGTGTAACTTACAGTTTCCTAAAAAAAAAAACAAAAAGAAAAAAGAAAAGAAAGTAAACCTGGCAGCTATAGAATACACTATGTGCATTTATAATAGCTATTTTATATATTGTAGTGTCAACATTTTTAAATTAAATGTTTTACATTCACAGGTGGTGGGGAGTCTTGTCATTAAGGTGTGTGTAATATAGAGTCCAGTTGGTTTTCCTCTAACTAGACTGCACTTGTTTTCATAGTAGTAAAATGCTATGCGTAGTATACCTTGCATAAGTCCTCATTCTACCACATGTTAACTAACCCTCTAGCTGATAATGCATACACTAATGGGGGAATTTTATTTATAAGGGCTCTAGAATAAATAAGTTATTCACACCAGCATCTGTTACTAATCTAAACTAGTTAGTGAAGCTTTTCATTGTGTTGTCTCATAGCTAGGTTTGAGGGGTTTTGTTTATTTTTATCCCTTTCTAAGGAATTCTATGTTCCTTGTGGAGTTTTAATGTGAACGTGTTGGGGAGGAGCATAGCTCCAGGTTATTAGGCCTCTGCCACTTAAGTTGGCATGGGGTCAGGGTTACATCTGGTTACTGTCCTTGGGAAATCCCTTTTATAGAGATGGCCTTCCAAGTGGTTTTTAAATTTATCCTATTGAAGTTTTTAGGTCAGTTATGTATGCTGGCTAAATTTACAAATAAACTTGTTTATTTTTAAAAACAAAGACAGGGTAGGAATTCTTAATTTGGAA
Organism: Jaculus jaculus; assembly: GCF_020740685.1. Taxonomy (NCBI): domain Eukaryota; kingdom Metazoa; phylum Chordata; class Mammalia; order Rodentia; family Dipodidae; genus Jaculus; species Jaculus jaculus. Next base: position 75,080,592 of record NC_059113.1, read on the forward strand.
ACACTTTTAGAAGCAGGGTGGTAGAGGACCATAATCTCAGCTGTTGGAGAAGCTGAGCTCTGAGGACTAAAAGTTCAAGGCAAGCCTGACCCACATAGCTGAAAGCCAGGCTGGGCAACTGAAACCTTGTTTCAAAATTTAAATAAAGGCTGGAGAGATGGCTTAGTGGTTAAGGTGCTTGCCTGCGAATCCTAACCACCGGGGTTTGATTCCCCATTACCCATGTAAAGCCAGATGAACAAAGTGGTGCTTGCATCTGCAGTTTGTTTGCAGCACTAGAGGCACTGGTGTGTCCTCTCTCTCTTCTTGAAAACAAATAAAAATATTTTTTAGGGCTGGAGGGATGGCTTAATGGTTAAGGTGCTTGCCTGCAAAGCCAAAGGACCCAAGTTGGATTTCCCAGGACCCACATAAACCAGATGCACAAGGTGGTGCATGTTTCTACAGTTTGTTTGCAGCAGCTGGAGAACCTGGTGCACCCATTCTCTCTCCCTCTTTTTCTCTCTCCCTCATTCTCTCTCAACTAACTAAATAAAAATAAAGTATTAAAAATATTGAATAAGTTTAAATACAAGCAAAAAAACAAATTTGGCTTCTTTCCTGTCTTGGAGGTGTCTCACATTCTACTCTACTAGCAAACGAAATCATCCCTTCCTTCCCCAGCAGTCTCAGAGACTCAGATACGATGTGAGGGATGGATTTGAATATGAGCTCTGCATGCTGTAAGCAAGGGACAGGATCACTTCATGGTACCACTTTCTCTTTCAGTCCTGACTCCTCATGCATAATATGCCTCTATTAACAATGAAAAGGTTACTTTGGCTAGGTCCAATGGAGTGTTTTGTTCCTTTACTGTGTTTGAATGAAGAAACACTCCATTCCTTTGGCCTTGGGATGCATACAGAAACACATGATTCCTGCTCTTATTTCTTTTTCTTTCTTTCTTTCTTTTTTTTTTTTTTTTTTTTTTTTTTTTTGAGGTAGGTTTCACTCTAGTCCAGGCTGACCTGGAATTCACTATGTAGTTTCAGGGTGGCCTCAAACTCATGGTGATCCTCCTACCTCTGCCCACCTCCCCCTATCCCCCAGGGCTGGGATTAAAGGTGAGCACCACCATGCCCAAGCTGCTGCTCTTATTTCTGAGAAGGGTCACAAGCTGTCTGCTGTCCTGAGTGCCCCAGCGAGAGTGCTGACTGTGCTGTTATTCCCTCAGGGCTCTCTGCTTTCCACCTGACATAGCTTGTGCTCTCCTCCTACTGGGTTCTGGTCAGGCAAGCTGTGTGTACACTTCCCTTGAGATGGCTGACTGTTATGAAAACCTTTGCCATATAAACAGAAACAAGGCATGGGCTCTTGCAGACACGGATGCCAGTAACTTTTCTCTTATAACCTCTGGAACACAATTGCATCAGCTCAGGCATGTGACTGGAAGAAATTTCAGCTCAAAGACCTTTTGATGAAGGATGACTTTTCAGTGTGGTGGATGGCAAAATGCCCAGCTGCCCAGGTGGACCTGCCTTATCGCTAATTCCTAAAAGATTTATGCTGACTTTCTGACCCAGCCTCACAAAGGTGGGTTTACCCTGACCAAAGCTGGAGAGGTCTAAGCCTCTGGCTGTGTGTTGAGGAACAACTTCTGGGGCTGGTATATTTCTGGGGCTAATCTAAGCAGTGTATATGGCTTTAGGACAGAGTGAGTGTAGCAAAGCATTTATTCATTCTTGGATATTGGATATTTGTGAAATACAGTCAGGGGCTAGAGAAATTATCTTCATCTTTTGGGGGCTATTTTAGTAAAATATTCAGGACTGGATAATTCACACATGACTGCAATGTATTTTCTTTCAGTCTTGGAGGTTAGAAGTTCAAGACTGAGGAGTTGGCTGGTTTGGCATTTTTGAGAAGAGGTGTTGCTCATGGATGGCAAGTCTAGGTGTCCTTGCATGGTGCAAGGGTGGAAAAGTGAACTTGCTCCCTCAAGTCCTTTTACAAGGAAAGCCTTGGCATAGCACCTCCTAAAGCCCACCCCCTTGTATCACTACAGTGGGGAGTGCGTATCAACATGAATTTCAGAAGGGACACAAACATTCAGAACATAGATATAAAGATAGGGGAGATGTAATTTGTACTCTTACGAGCTTGAGCATTGGGGTGTAGGTGTCAGTGAGGGATGGAAGGACCACCAACCTATGCCACTGATACCCTGTGATCACTCTGGCAGAGATAAGTGAGAGCATGTCTCACTCTAGAGGGTTGACAGAAGTCTATTTTTTTTAATTTAATTTTTAAATTTTTATTAACATTTTCCATGATTATAAAAAAATATCCCATGGTAATTCCCTCCCCAGAAATCTATTAGTGAAGACTTTGTGGAGGGAAGGATCCTTCAATTTGTTCTTGAAGAAAACAATTGGAGCTGAGCATATGCCTTTAGTTCCAGCACTTGGGAGGCTGAGATAGAAGAATCACTGAGTTTGAAGTCTGGGCTCTAGTAAGACCTTGCCTTGAAAAAAAAAAAAAAAAAAAAACAAAGAAAAAGAAAAAGAAAAAGAAAAAAGGAATTAGTTAGGCAAAGGAGAAGAGAGCCATAGGAAGATGGGATGGGTTGTGTGCAGGAACAGAGGGTGGGCTCTGTCCTGTCTGGAGTATGAGGGCGATCAGGCTGAAGACCCTTGTGTGTTATACTCACAGGTTATAGTACATCCCTGGGAAGCTCGGTGTGGTGCTACATGCCAGCACTTGGGAGGCAGAGGTAGGAGGATTGCTGTGAGTTCAAGGTCACCCTGAGACTACATAGTGAATTCCAGGTCATCCTGGGTTAGAGCAAGACCCTACCTTGAAAAACCAAAAAACAAACAAACAAAAACCAAAAACCAACAAAGCAAACAACCCCTCAAAACCCAGCACATCTCTGGGAAAGGGCACTGATGAAAGGCCTCTCTGGAGATAGATCTTGAACATGTGTTAATAGATCTGTGAAGGGAAATCTTTCAGAGGGGTAGGATGAGATCTGGGGAGACCATTTAAAAAACATGTTATTTATTTGTTTGAGAGAGAGAGAGAGAGAATGGACATGCCAGGGCCTCTAGCCACTGCAAACAAACTCCAGACATGTGAGCCACCTTGTGCATCTGGCTTTATGTGGGTACTGGGGAGTTGGACCTGGGTCCTTTAGCTTTGCAGGAAAGTGCCTTAACTGCTGAGCCATCTCCCTAGTCCAGGAAGCCTTCCCGGATGGAGTATTTTGGCAGGCCAGATGAAGGAACAGGGAGTTCTCTGAATGCACAGGGAGCCTGTAGGACCTTCATGAAGAGGAGCTGTGTGGGCAGTGAGCTCTGCAGGTCTGTGCTCAGGAAATGTTTCCCATCTAAATGATGGCCCCTTGGGAGGGTGTGGCAGCAAGGGAAGAGCAGGTATAAGAGCAGGCTTGAGGGTTTGGCAAAGCAGCTACTGTGAGGACTAAGGTAGAAACCTGGAGGGCTACAGTCAAGAGTCAAGGAGAATCAAGAAATGGTGGGTAAGGGCTGGAGAGATGGCTTAGCGGTTAAGCGCTTGCCTGTGAAGCCTAAGGACCCCGGTTCGAGGCTCGGTTCCCCAGGTCCCACGTTAGCCAGATGCACAAGGGGGCGCACGCGTCTGGAGTTCATTTGCAGAGGCTGGTAGCCCTGGCGTGCCCATTCTCTCTCTCTCCCTCTATCTGTCTTTCTCTCTGTGTCTGTCGCTCTCAAATAAATAAATAAAAAATTTAAAAAAAAAAAGAAATGGTGGGTAGGTGTGAAATGAAGGCAAGAAAGTTCTTCTGAGGAGGAATGGACTGTGGAAAGGGAGGTGCCTCAGTTGACCCTGTGTAGGAAACAGGGCCTGGAAGTCTTTCAGGGCCCTGGGCTGGCTGGACCTCAGGAGCCCCATTCACTCACTTTCACAGCCAGACCTCAGGAGGGCTTTCTACCCCAACCCAGCCTTCCATAGACAGAAGCCTTCCAGGCCACCAGAAGCAAACAGTTGCAGGGAAGGGTCTGGATGGCATAGCAGTTAAAGGAGCTTGCTTACAAAGCCTGGTGGCATGGGATTGATTCTCCAGTACCCACATAAAGCCTTTATGGCATGTATCTGGAGTTCATTTGCAGTGGCAAGAGGCCTTGGCACACTCATACTGTCTCTCAAATAAATAAGTAAAACTACAACAGAAGCATGCAAGCAAACAAGCCACCACTACCATCAAACATATGCAGGGAGTGAGTGCTGTCTTTTTAAGCTGCTCCAATGCCCACTAGCAAATCACCTTCCATTCCAGCATTTTCCCTTCTGGTGCATTCCTTTCCCACTGCTTCTAAAAAGAGTTTTTTCTTTTCTTTAATTCGAGGTACGGTCTCACTCTAGCTCTAGCTCAGGCTGACTTGGAATTCTCAGGGTGGCCTTGAACTCAAGGCGATCCTCCATCTCTGCCTCTGCCTCTGCTTTCTGAGTGCTAGGATTAAAGATGTGCACTATCATGCCTGGCTAAAAAGATTTAAGTTCCTTTTTTTTTTTCTCACACACTTCACTTAAAAAAAATCAATTGTTGTACTGTGAGCAGAATCCACACCCCCCTCCTTTTTTTGAGATATGGTCTCACTCTAGCTCAGGATGAGCTGGAATTTACTATGCAATCTTAAGGTGGCTTTGAACTCACAGTGATCCTCCTACCTCTGCCTCTCAAGTGCTAGGATTAAAGGTATGTGCCACAATGCCTGGCTCCCTGCCTACCTTTTAAAAAATATGAAATATGCCTCATAAAGTATAGTAAAGTTTTTTATATTTTATTTATTTATTTACTTGACAGGGGAAGAGGGAGAGAGAGAGAGAGAATGAATGGGCACATTAGGGCCTCCAGCCACTGCAAATGAACTCCAGACATGTGTGCCACCTGGTTAATGTGGGTCCTGGGGAATCAAACCTGGGTACTTTGGCTTTGCAGGCAACCACCTTAACCGCTAAGCCATCTCTCTAGCCCAAGTATAGTAAAAGTTTAATCCATTTATTTACTTTAACAAGAAGCACTTGCCTGCTTTGTGCCAGGTCCTGTATCAGATGCTGCTATGGGTGCCCACTTCTGGAACAGCCCAAGGGCAAAGTTGGGAAGATGAGAGAAGCCCCTCTCATCCTCTCAGCCCCTTTCACCTGCCCTTTGAGCACCAGTTTAGCCCAAATTCCTGCCCCTTCCCACTCAGATTGGAGGTGGATACCAATAGGCTGAGCCAGATGTGGTTGCAATTCCTGACCCTTCCAGGCTGTCAGGGGGAAAATGAGGAAGCAGATACACGTTGGCAACCCTCAACAGCCCTTGATCTTTATAGACCTTGAGTTAGGCAAACCTAGGATGCCTGGCTTTGATTCAGAAAAGAATTTCAGGACTACCCTTTAGCAAATGTAGCTAATTATGCTGGAATTCTTGCTTCTCAGATGGTGAGAGACTTCAGTCAGACTCTCCGTTTTCTTATCTCCCCATAATTTTTCTATCATGTCCCAATTCAGATTTTATTTTATTTTTATTTATTTATTTACTTATGAGAGACAAAGAAAGGCAGATACAGAACAGGCACTTCAGGGCTTCCAGCTGCTGCAAACAAACTCTAGACACATGTACCACCTTGTGCATCTGGCTTATGTAGGTCCTGGGTCATCAAACCTGGGTCCTTTGGTTTTGCAGGCAAGTGCTCTAACTGCTAATCCATCTTTCCAGCCCCCAATTCAGATTTTAAATCCACTTGTAGATTAAAAGTGAGGCCAGGCCAGGCATGGTGGTGCATGCCTTTAATCCCAGCACTCAGGAAGCACAGGTAGGAGGATTGCCGTGGCTTTGAGGCCATCCCGAGATTACATAATGAATTCTATGTCAGCCTGGACTACAGCAAGATGCTAGTTCAATGCCCCCCCCCCCCCCGCAACATAGGTGAGGCATGAGCTCAAAGATGAATGCAGGTCACCCAAAAGACAGGCTCATCCCGGGTAGCAGCAGGGTCTTCTTACCTGTACCAGTGAAGTCCTGTGGACAGGTCATGTTTTCATAACACTTTTTCATTTACCAAACATTTCAAACTTAGATGCTTGTGTTCATATAGAAAAAGATGTAAGCTGCCCAACTAAATGGGGAAATTTCTTCAAGGTACTATTTGAAAAATAGTACAGAAAATAAGACTTGATATTGGAAAGTAGAGAGCCACATTTTATCCATCATACCATGGAACAATTTCCGCAGTGCATTAATAAATTTAATAGGTTTGCGAGATAATATCTAGTAGGATGCCATTTATGTTAGGAAAAAAAAAGGGATGGGAAATGGTGATAGCCAATGCTTTGTAGTTCTTGTTACATGCCACACCGTTTTAGCTGCTTTACATGAATGGACTCACTGCATTCGCAGATCAACCTTATGAATTAACTGGGCATGATTATTATCTCCACCTTACAGATTAGAGCAATGGGACATGAAGATGTTAAATATCACACAAGTAATAAGCCGTGAAGCCAGGTTTGTGTTGTGTATGTGTGTGTGTGTGTGTGTGTGTGTGTGTGGTATGCACATGTGTGGAGGCCAGCGAATGTCAGGTGTCCTTTCCTAGTGTTTCCTTGAGACAAAGTGTCTCACTGAACTGGCTGACCAGTGCACCCCAGTAATTCTCTGGTCTCTACCACTCCCTCCCAGGACTGAGGACAGGCATGTGTGGCCATGTAAAGCTTTTAAACATGGCGCTAGGGAATCACACTCAGGCTCCATGTAAGTGCTTTCATCTACTGAGACATCCCCCAAACCTGAGCCAGGCTTTGGATTCTGAGCCCTAACCTCCACAGTATTTCCACAGGAACTGCTGTGTGCATATAAATCCCATGAGAAAATAGTCATAAGTATATACACTAAACTGAACACTGTAATCATCTTTGGAAAGAACTAGGAGTTGAGGCAGTTAATTCAAGCATGCTGTTGTGGCAATGTTTAAAGTTTTGTTGTTGTTTTACATTGCTGCTTAAGTCCCTAAAGAGAATGGGTTCATGTTACTTCTGAAGCTAAATGTATTTATAAATAATTTAAAAAAATTTTAAACATTAATGTTAGGGCCAATGCAAGTGTGTCTTTACAAAATTACTGGATAATTCTCTTCAACCTAAATGTCACATTGATTTTGATGTCATTGGGATCAGAGAGATTATTTCGTTTTTCCTCTTGGTCAGTCATGACATCTGATGAAATCTTGTTTTACAGATTAGATGAAAATTTATTTCTAACTTTATTTGGAACAATGGAAGGCATACTGGCAAGTGTATTATTTCTGTGTGGAAGTACATTTCAGAATTCAGAAACTAAAGCTGAACTTCTATCAGATTAAGTACCAAGTGCTGAATAAAGCCAAGGAAAAATTTGTTAATTACAAAAATGAAGTAAAACTTAAAAAAATAAACTTACCACTCTTAATGTACTAATAATTAGGAAATAGTTTGTTAGGACAATGACAAAGACAGAACCAGTGAGATAGGGAGGGTAAGAGAAAGAGTGAGCCAGAGACAAAGATTTATTCGAAGGACTTGGCTCACACTGTTATGAACTCTGAAATCTGTAGTGCTGGTTAACTAGATATTCAGGTAAGAGGTAATGTTGCAGTCTTGAGTCTTGAATCTACAAGGTGAGCCAGCAGGCTGGGTTTCTATGTAGAAATCTTGAGGCAATAATTGATTCTTATTAAGGAAGCCTGTCCTGCTCTTTAAGTCTTCAATAGACAAGTGGCCTGTGCACATTCAGTAGGGTGTTCTGTTTTACTTAAAGTGTATGGATTGTAAATATAATCACATTTACAAATACCTGTACAGTAAAATTTGTGCAATTAAAAACTGGGCACCAGGGCTGGAGAGATGGCTTAGCAGTTAAGCATTTGCCTGTGAAGCCTAAGGACCCTAGTTCGAGGCTTGATTCCCCAGGACCCATGTTAGCCAGATGCACAAGGGGGTGCATGCATCTGGAGTTTGTTTGCAGTGGCTGGAGGCCCTGGTGTGCCCATTCTCTTTCTCTCTCTCTCTCTGCCACTTGCTTTGTGTCTGTGGCTCTCAAATAAAAATAAACAACAAAAAATTAAAAAAATAAACTGGGCACCATAGCCTAGTCAAGTTGATATATAAAATTAGCCATCATGAACAGATTCCACTTTAAATTCTGGCTGCTCAAGAATATGTTAAGTGCTTGCCTGTGAAGCCTAAGAACCCAGGTTTGATTCCTCAGTACCTATGTAAAGCCAGATGCACAAGATGGTGCATGCCATGCATCTGGACTTTATTTGCAGTGGCTAGGCACACCCATTCTCTCTCTTCCCCTCTCATAAATAAATAAATAAAATAATTAAAAAATAGTTAACATAGGAGCAGGAGAGAAGGCTCAGTGGATCAGTGCTTTCCAAGCAAGCATGAACGCCTGAGTTAAGGTCTCCAGAACTCACACTTTAAGAAGTCCAGAACACTTATAGCGAGATGGTGGCAGAGACAGAAGAAACTCCCAGAAGCTCACAGACCAGCTAGACTGGCAAACAAAATAGAGCACTGAACAAGAGACACTGTCTCAAATGAAGTGGAGATCAATTTAAAAATTGTCCTCTAAAGCTGGGCGTGGTGGTGCACACCTTTAACCCCAGCCCTTTGGAGGCAGAGGTAGGATTGCTACCCTGAGATTATATAGTCAATTCCAGGTCAGCCTGGGCTAGAGCCAGACCCTAACTTGAACCCCCATCCCCCACAAAAAAATTGTCCTCTGACCTCCACATGTGCACCATGTACAGGTGTGGCCATGTTCACACACATGGACATATGTATACACATTATACACACATTCACACACACCACCATTAACAAAACTATCCCCCCAACCCAGTTAGCACACACTGTGAGCTGTTCTGAAATAAAAATGGTCTGTAATGAGGCCTTGCACAATTCTGCTTCTGGTGTCTCCCCTGCAGGTTCAGTGTTACATAGTTACAGGAAAAATTTACTTCATGAGTCCAGATTTCAAATAAATTATTTTACTGGAACTATGTCTCTTGGTATTATTGCTGCACTTTAATATTTAAAAAATATTTATTTGCAAGTAGATAGTTGAGAGTATGTGAGAAAATGAACAAGAGTGGGCACCACAGCCTCCAAATTCCAGATACATGTGCCACTTTGTGCATCTGACTTTTATGTGAGTACTGGGGAATTGAACCTGGATCAGCAGACTTTGCACGCAAGTGCCTTCAACCACTGAGCCATCTCTTCAACCCTGCACTTGAACATTTGATGCTATGTCATTTTTGTTACTGTTAGATGAACTATGGGGAAACTAGTGGGCATCTTTTCAGATTTGGGACTATTATCTTAATTAACAAGATCATTCAGATTGTTACTTCATATAAGAAATTTACATGTCACCTAAAGATACTTTCCTTCCTATACTTGAAAGAAGTCAGGCAAAGAAGTGAAGAAACATCCGCACCACAAAGCAACAGACCCACTTGGCCCAGGCTGTCACCACCGCAAGCCCAGCCTTGGACACACATAGGAAAGTGCTTGCTCCTACACTGCTCACAGAAGGTGACTTCTTCCTTAGGTCTTTTCTTTCTCCCCATCCTCCCTGCTGGAAGGGGTAAAGGTCATTCCCCATAAAAAGGAATTTTCTCTTTTCCATGGAAACCAATAAGGCTGGACCATTTTCATTAAACTTTTTTTTTTTTTTCCAAGATAGGGTCTCATTCTAGCCTAGTCTGTCCTGGAAGTCACTATGTAGTCTCAGGCTGGCTTTGAACTCACAGCAATCCTCCTACCTCTGCCTCCTAAGTGCTGGGATTAAAGGTGTCCACCACCACACTTGGCTCATCAAACCTTTTATTACATTGAGGTTTCTCTTTGGGGAGACCAAATTTGAATATTTCTCACTTTGTGTTTTCCCAAGTACCCATGGGTATTGGTAGGGATCTGCAGGGAGTTCTTCTGTGATGGGGCTGGGGTTGAAGTGGAAAAGAGAAAGAGGCCCATAGGAAACGGGACTTCAGAGGGGCTAGTGAATGCTTATTTACAAACAACATAATTGTCAGTCTTGTGCTCCCCTCAACCACACATTTGGAATTCTGATCCCTTTGGTGCGATGGCGAGTCTGTCTTTATCCCTCTGGAAGGAAGGCAAATCCGTACCTTACTCTTCCACAGCTTTCCTGGATGTTCATAAACTTGCATGGTTGTGTCTTGATTCATAAACTCAAAGGGTCCTAGGGCTCATCTAGCCTCACAAGATGCCCTCTTTCCTTCTATTGCATCACAAAATTCTTAGTTGCAAGCTGAACAAATAGAACTAATAAATAGTTCTGAATCGGCCAGGTGTGGTGGAATACACCTAGAGTCCGAGCATTTGGGAGGTGATCAGGAGTACTGCAGTTTCCTTCTTTTCTTTTTCTTTTTTTTTTTGAGGTAGGTTCTTGCTCTAACCCAGGCTGACCTGGAATTCACTATATAGTTTCGGGTTGGCCTCAAACTCACAGGAATCCTCCTATCTCTACCTTCCAAGTGCTGGGATTAAAGGCACAACAGTTACCTTCTCATTGTGGCACAAAGCACCCAACCAAAAGCAGCTTGTGAGAGGGAAGAGTTTATTGTGGCTTACAGTTTTGAGAGGAAGCTCCATGGTGCCAGGGGAAAGCACGGCATGAACAGAGGGTGGACATCACCTCTGTCAACATCAGGTGGACAACAGTCGCAGGAAAGTGAGCCAAACTAGCAAAGGGGAGCTGGCTATAACACCCTTAAGCTCCAGCCCCAACACATCTCCTCCAGTAAGGCTCTACCTCCCAAACTGCCATTGGGTGAGAACCAAGCATTAAAAACACATGAGTTTAGCTGGGCGTGGTGGCGCACGCCTTTAATCCCAGCACTCAGGAGGCAGAGGTAGGAGGATTGCCATGAGTTCAAGGCCACCCTGAGATGACAGAGTTAATTCCAGGTCAGCCTGGACCAGAGTGAGACCCTACCTCGAAACCCCCACCAAAAAAAAAAAAACAAAAAAAAACAACCACGAGTTTATGAGAGGTACCTATATCAAGCCACCACAAGGAGGATCAGGAGTTCAAGACCACTTTGCCTATACACTAAATTTGAAGCCACTCTGGAGACTATCATTTCAAAAAAAAAAAAAAAAATCAGAAAAGTTCTGTTGAATATAGCTCCTAGGCTCTTTCTGAGGCCTCAGTGCTTCCTGGGAGCCCTGTTTAACGCTATGGTGGCCTCTTCAGTTTAAAAATTCATTCAACAAAAATGTACTGCAGAGCATTTTACTACTAGCAGTGCAGTAGGGTTGAGGAAAACACTGGGCTTAAGATAGTGGCACAAATCTGGTGCCTGGTTCATCAGGACAGATAATTCTATCATAAATTCAGTAACACAAATGTATCTGCCATTAATTTATTTGGGGGAGGGACAGAGCCAAGTAAGACCATAATCCGACGAATACTGCCTACCAAATAGATAGCTGACTAGTGGCAAGGCTGCCTTTCTGCATTTGCTTCCTCAAGAATTCAAATTCATTTACTATTATTCTGCACTTGTCCTTCACTTCCATTCTCCATATGCTTGGGTTGGGGCTGGGGAGATGGCTCAGTGGTTGGAGGTACTTGTTTGCAAAGCCTGCAAGCCCAGGTTTGATTCCCCCATTCCTATATAAAGCCAGATGTTCAAAATGGTATATGCACCTGGAGTTCATTGGCAGTGACAAGAGGCCCTGGAGTGTTCACTCTTTCTCTGCTTGTAAATAATTAACAATTCAGAAGTTCTATATGGTGACGTTCATGCAGCAATACAGATCTCTTACAAGCTGGGCACTTCTTCATCAACAGGGTAAGTAGAATTCTTGGACAAGGAGTCTGATGCAAAATCAAGTTTGTAGAGAACAATTTCTCCCAAGCTAACTGAACACATTGTTTAGCTAGTGGTTAGAGGTCACTGTACTGTTGAGTCTGAAACTCACAAGAAGGTAGGGAGAATTAGGAAAACCTCAGCAGTTTTAGCAACAAATGAGGGTCTGAATAGGTTCATCTGTACATGCAGAAAACTGGCTATACTCAAACAATACAACTTTTATTTGGAGGTCACATCAGGTTGGAGATGTTAGGAAAAGATAAAAATATACAAAATATTAAGATCTACTTAAAAATTACATTCATTGAAGGAAGTAGAGAGCCAAGGAAAGGCACCAATGTGGCTAGAGATTCCACGTGGAAGGCCTGGAAAAACCATGGAGAGAAAAGGAAGTTCATGGAGCTCCTGCCATGTGGGGAGCTGGGAGGAATAAAGGAGCCCATGTGGAGTAAGGGCTAGGGGGTCCTCCAGACTGGGCCTGCCAAGCCAGTCCAGGCTCAATGGAAGGAAAAACTTACCCACAGTTGGAAGTTCCCAAGTGGTCAGACAGCCTGCCCTCTCCTTGCAAAGATTTATAACCTTTTAGTGGTGGTAGGCAGTCTTCTGGTTCAACTGAACCAGAGACAGCTAGCTGGTTAGGGCTAGGGTCTGTCTCAGGAAGAGGTTAGTCCTGGCACCAAGTTCTGGGGGCTGAACTTGACCAACCACAATGTTTAAATCCTAAGAAAGACCTCCCTCCCAGGAGTGGTCCTAGTTGTTTGTGGAAAAACAGGTCTAGGGAACTAGGCAAGCTATAAGAAGTCAGATCATCTTTAATTTCTAGCAAGTGCAAACTTTCCTACCCTTTTTACCTTCAGGGGTCCAGTCACCCCAACTGTACTCCCTTCGTGGTTCTCCATCTCATGAGAAGACACTCTAACTGCTGTTAGAGGACAGGGGGCAATGACATCAGATCTTGAACTGCTTCTGGCTGAACAGGAGTGTAGTTAGAAAGTAGTTAGTGCAGTTAGAAAGTCTTTCCAAGAGAGAGCAACTATTCTAAGAGAAAAATGTATTGATGGAGTACAGGAAGATAGTCTTGGAAGAAAATGTTGGGAAGAATAAAAGGAAATGAGAAGTGAGCATATAGCAAACTGTTGCCTTTAGGGTTGTCCTTCTTGGGGACTTCTAGGGCTTGGGGAGCATTGGAGGGAACCCAGGTAGGTGGAGCTGGATTTTCAGGACCATCTGAACATGAGCTGGTAGATTTTCTTCAAGAACTGTTCACTGAGTGTCACAGCAGGGTCTGACATTGCCTAAATCTGTTTCTGTATGGCTTGTAAAATAAGACAAGATATCAGCAGAGTTATCAGGAACATATACACAACATTTAACTTTAATAATGGTGAATGCATCATATTTTTGTATAATAGCCTTCCAGAGTGTACCTTTTAAAATTTGTCCCAGAGATAGCAGAGCCAATGTGTGCCATTAAAGGATGTACAAATATATTTTTGGACACAGGACTTAAGGATGTCCTGGCACAAGTTAGAAGATTCACTATTGTTCTCATTATAAGGAAGTCTTTTGAATTAAGCGATTCTTGGTCAATCATTCATATATATTTTAGATTTGAAAATAACCATTTCGACATCTATAGTTACTTTTCCTTATTATAGAATTAGAACTACTGGATATGGGGACATGTCTTAAGGCCTTGTTTGTTTCCCCACTTAGAAAGATCTTTTGTTACTTAATAAGCCATTCATATAAAATTTATTTATTTTACTTATTTGACAGAGAAAGGGGGAGCCAATGGGTGCACCAGGGCCTCCAGTTACTACAAATGAACTCTAGACACATGCACCCCCTTGTGCATCTGGCTAATGTGGGTCCTGAAGAATCGAACCTGGGTCCTTTGGCTTTGCAGGCAAATGCCTTAATCATGAAGCCATCCCTCCAACCCTAAAATTTACTCTTTTTAAGGCCAAATATTATTTTGCACAAATTTTAACTCAGAACTCTTAAATGTAGAGAATGATACAAAATCAAATGTAGGGAATTAGACCAAAATTATCTACAAGCCCTATTGCAACTGCCTGACACTTAGAGACCATGTAACTTGCAAAGATGTGTGCAATGTTTCTCTATCACAGTCCCCTATACAAATTTTCTGGCTCAGTAGGTACCTCAAGATCTACTCGAGCTATACTTTGAGGCCGGGGATGTAGCTCAGTGGTAGACAGAACACTTGCCTAACATGTGTGAAGTCCTGGTTTCAAATCCCAACACTGAAGGGAAGAAAAAAAGATTTACATTTGAGCTTCTCAGTAAATGATGGCAATAATCAGGCAAGCCTGGGAACTACAAGCTAAGTGGGGAATACACACTACCAGGGTTAGTTCACTCGCTTCACACTGCTGGCCAAGCTAACTGACAATGACAACATTCCATTGAAGTTATCTATAGAACACAGTTTATTTCAAGTCCAAACCACAAAATTACTTATTTTTTCTTAACAGAATGCATTATTTTTACTGCACGAATACTTTAGGTTTCTCTATTCACACGTGCAGATTTATTGAACTTTAGGCCCAAATATCAGTTTACTATGGAGGACACATACTTTTAACAACTTTTTTTGTTTAGAAAATATTTTACACAAAAACACCCAAAGCATTTGCCAACTGTCTTTAGTCTTCACAATCATTCTTTAGCCAAGATTTGGCTGAGGATGGGCATTTTCTACAGAACAATCCAGGGTTGGATAGAATATAGTATTCCGCACAACTTCAGCTTACTCTGCAGTGAAAGCTCCCCTTTCTTTGCCGACCTCTGCATATTTTACAGCATCTAAGCAGAAATCTTGAACTGGTGACCTACATAGAATGTTTTGTGTATACAAATTGTCCCTGACCAAGAACCTAGTCATGATGAAGTCAAACCACTGACATAAATAGGGCTTTGAGGACTTTTTAACCTAATAGTGGAAGAACTTAGTACAATATCCTTGACTGTTGGTGTGTTCAACAACTATTGCTTGAAGAGCTATCACTTCTAGTATAATCAGTGGGCATCAAAATATAAGTACAAATATGTACACTCTAGATTCTTACCTGAATGATCTCAGATCGAGAATGTTCCACCAAAGTGGAATTTCTTCCTCAACTTACACTGAATGTGGTACAATGTGTACAGCTTGGTTACCAGTGCCTGCTTTTCATTTCCAAGATTTTCTCTTCATCTTGAATCAAATGCAACCTTACAATGTGCAGTGCACTGGCTCAGTTTTGCATATGAAGTCCAAGTCAAGCGTCTCTGTCTTATTGTACATGCTTTATTAAAATGGTACGTGTATTTACAGTGTCTGCAGAAACAGTCCCTTCCAAGGCACTCTCACACACATCTGACGCACCCACACAGACATCCACACCATGACCCCACAACTCATGCCAGTGACATGTAGAGGGTCAGATTCTTAAAATTAGGCAGCTGTTTGGGGGGTGAGGGGTTGTTGTTTTTCTTTTTCTTTTTTTGGAAAAAGAGAAAAGCATGGGAGAATACATTTGGCCATTATAATGCTAATTAAGTTTCTGTATATTTAATATATGGCAGTTAACACTGAATATTCCTTTAAACATTCTACATACACAGAATGACATCAATGTTTTACAGTCAAGAGACTATCCCATGTCAGTCTCAATGTTGCTTGTAGTGACTTCTGAATTCATACAGGGGATTTTTCTAAAAATAATTCAAGCTTATGGAAGTGAAATAAGGCACAATTAATATTGATTTGACCTAGGGGAAGGAAAGAAAACTGATTTTAAGTGACCTCAGTTGGGGAATAGCTTTGACATTAATCTGTTTGAAATCCCTTTTAATTTTCAATGCTTTCTATGAAGTTTTTTCTTTTCCCTGACAAAGCCCCAAAAGAAAAGTTTGGGAATTCACATTTTAATGTTTCAGTAGTCTGAACTACCCAAATTAATGTGCAACTTCCCACTTGCCCTACTCAGGTTTCTTCCCTCCTCAATACTAAAATGGAAACACAGCATGTGAATTAGGAATCCCTTTCTGGTTCTTCTGATCTGTATACTTGAGTAGCAAAATACATATCTGGTTGTCTTTGATACACTTTCGTCTTTAAAAATAAGAGAAACAGAGAATGAGAGAGGAGAGGGACAGAAAGGCAGGAGACAGAGGAGGAGTAAAAGGGAGATAGAGAGAGATGTGTGTGTGAGAGAGAAAGAAAGAGAGACGCTAATGTAACCAGGAGACTTTTCTTGCTATTTAAGAAGCCATCCTATCTCCTTTTCAGGATGAAGTCTCAGAAGACATTACAGTAACTGCACAAGTTCAGTTGGCAGCATGAGTAATGCCGGCACTCTCATCTTCATCACGAGACTCACTGATCTTGTTCACTGCGCTGAATGTTTCGGCAGCAGGTAAATCAGACCGAGACACTGACATTCTGTGAAGAGAGGAAGAGCTGCAGTTCCGAAGGCCCCCGGCTTTGGTTGTTTACAAAGTTCAGTCCTGTTTGCTGTGATCCTTGGTGTCCTCTTCATCTGTGTATTCTGAAGGCTCTTCCCCTGGCTTGAGAAGTCTGCCTACATAATCATACTTTTCTGAAAGATAGATTAAAAGAAAATCAGTAGTAGTCAGATCTGTTTGAATGCTTCATTATAAGAAAAGCACGTGCCTTCAGAAAAAAAAAATTCTCCCTAATGTTTCATTTACATGTATGTAAGGGTTGAAGAGAAGAGTATTATGAAATTCACAAGATTTGAAAATTCTTTGCAGGCATGCTTGATAGTACCAGTGGTAGTTCTTTTTTTTTTTAAATTTTCATTTAAAAAAGTATTTTTCTTAGCTGGGTGTGATAGTGTATGCCTTTAATCCCAGTACATGGGAGGCAGAGGTAAGAGGATCACCATGAATTTGAGGCCACCCTGAAGCTACATAGTGAATTCCAGGTCAGCTTGGACTAGAGTGAAACTGTACCTCAACAAACAAACAAAACAAAACAAAACAAAAAAACCTTAGTTTTATTTATTGGGGAGGGGGGAGAAGGATGCAAGCACACGCGCGCGCGCACACACACACACACAGAAAGAGAGAGAGAGAGAGAGAATGAATATGGGTGTACCAGGGCTTCTAGCCATTACAATCTCCAGACACATGTGCCACCTTGTGCATCTGGCTTATATGGGTCCTGGGGAAGTGAACCAGGGTCCTTTGGCTTTGCAGGCAAATGCCTTAACTGCTAAGCCATCTCTATAGGCCCAATGACAAGGTGTTATGTACCTCAGGCTAGCCTTGAACTTGCTATGTAACTGAAAACATTGAACTTATGATCCCTCTGCTTCCACCTCCTGAGTACTGATATTACAAGTGTGAGCCACCACACTCAGTTATGTGGAACTGGGGATAAGTTTAAGTCTAACAAGTGTTTAAGTCTAACAAGCAAGAAAACTACCCACTGATCTACACCCCTAGCCCAGTACCAGTGGTTCCTAATCAACATGGTATCAGAATCACTTGGAGAGTTAAAAAAAAAATGCATGTATAGGACTGATCTTGGAGTGAGACCTGGACCAGGCTGGAGTCAACTAATTGTTACTATGCATCTGAGAATATTTTTTTTCCCACAATGTAGGGTCTCACTATAGCTCAGGCTGACCTGGAATTCACCATGTAGTCTCAGGGTGGCCTTGAACTCACAGCAATCCTCCTACCTCTGCCTCCTTCCTGAGTGCTAGGATTAAGGTGTGTGCCACCACACCCAGCCTCTTCGAAAGGCTCAAAATATAATTATTAGCTGGGCACGGTAGTGCATGCCATTAATCCCAGCACTCAGAAGACAGAGGCAGGAGGATTGTTGTGCAAGGCCAGCCTGGGACAACAGTGAGTTCTAGGTCAGCCTTGGCGAGAGTGAGACCCTACCTTGAATAAACAAAACATACACTTGATGGGGGTGGGGTGGGGAGATAGCTCAGTCAGTAAAGCGCTTGCCTCTCAAGTGTGTGGACCTGAATTGGGCCCCTAGCACGCATGTAAAGTGCTAGGTAGGTGGTATGTGTCGGCATTCTCTAGTCTGGGAAGACAGATCACTGGGGCTTGCTAGCCCAGTAGTCTACCTTAACTGGTGAGCTGCAGGCCTATGAAAACCCTGGTTTTAAAAATATGGCACTCCTGAGGATGATATCCAAGCCTGTTCTCTGTCTTCCATACAACCATCCATACAGAAAAGTGCATACACACTTGTATTTATTACAATCAGGACTTAGAAAAAGGTTGAGAGAGAGAAAAGAAAGAACAGACACCAACAAAATTTTAGCAGTAAAGAAAGTCACTCAGGAAAAGCCTTCCCAAAGGGCGTCTCCAGGGCCATCTCCAGCAGATTACTCAGCTGCTTTCTTCCTACTTCCCTACCAGTTAGCCTTCGAAGACCCAACCCAGATGACAGGCCAAGGTACCTGGACAGTTTTACCCCAAGGCTGTATAGATAGTCCCCACTTGTTTGGCTTTACTCTGGCTGAGAACCTCATAGACTGGAAGAGTCCTGAGTCCACCCTGCTAGATGATCTTTTGCTTTGTGGAGCTTCTGAAGAAATGACCTCGAGACTCTTCTCGATTTTCTGGCCAAGTGAGGATTAAAGTCTCAAAAGAAAAAGCTCAGTTATACCAATCTAGCGTCACTTATTTAGGAATACCAGAGGGTGAAAAAAGGAGTCTGGGTCCTGAAAGGATTCAACCTATCCTATCCTACACCTTTCCATCAGACTAAACAGATAATGTAGGTATATCCTACCCAAGCTTCATGTGTTCTAACAGCCATGGGTAATTTCTCGGTGGAAAGGGAACTATGCTCATCATTTATGTTAATTTTAGGAGTTTGTGTACTCAGCTACTGTTTTGACCTCATCTACTTTTGCTTAATATTAATCATACTCAGATGGTCCTGGGTCCCCTTGCTAAACTGCCCTCCAAGGCCTGAAGGTCTACGAGAATGGAAATCCTTAGCCTAAGGGACAGTTCCCTCTGGCAACCCCCAGAGACAGACTGAGGCCTTCAAGAACCCACAGTGAATACCAATAACCCCAGTGATGAGGGCCCTCAGTGGCATGGTGGCATACACCTTTAATCCCAACATGTGGGAGGCAGAAGGAGGAGGATCACTGTGAGTTTGAGGGCAGCCAGATACTACATAGTGAATTACAGGTCAGCCTGGGTTAGAACGAGATCCTACCCTGAAAAAAACAAAGAGTAAAATCTTTTTAAAAACAAAATCAAAATTTAATTAAAAGGAAAGAAACAGGGATGGAGAGATGGCTTGGCAGTTAAGGTGCTTGCCTGTGAAGCCTGAGGACCCATGTTCAACTCTAGATCCTATGTTAGCTAGGTGCACAAGGGTGGTACAAGTGCCTGGAGTTCGATTTCAGTGGCTGAGGCTCTGGTGTGCAAGGAAGGAAGGAAGGAAAAGGAAGGAAGAAAAAGGAAGGAGAGAAAGAAACAAATTGAGAAACAAAACAGGGTCCCTTACATAGACCCACTGGAGAAAATTCCCAACTGCCACACTCAAAACCCCACTCAGCTTGAATAAGCCAGATTGGTCATTGCCTCAATACCCTAATTAGGGTTGCTTCCTGAGAGGAAGGACTGAGGCAGTTTAGGGTGACTGGGCCTCCAAAAGTAAAAGGGGATGTCATTTATTTATTTATTTATTTGAGAGTGACAGACACAGAGAGAAAAACAGATAGAGGGAGAGAGAATGGGCGTGCCAGGGCTTCCAGCCTCTGGAAACGAACTCCAGACACGTGCGCCCCCTTGTGCATCTGGCTAATGTGGGACCTGGGGAACCGAGCCTCGAACCGGGGTCCTTAGGCTTCATAGGCAAGCGCTTAACCGCTAAGCCATCTCTCCAGCCCAAAAGGGAGTGTCTTTGAGCCTGTCCTTTGCTAGGTATCAGAGAAGGATCTGGCTTCTCCTTATCTCATGCCTGAAGGAGTTCCTTGGGATCTTTTTTTTTTTTTTTTTAATAAACAACTTGAGTTCCTCCCTAGGAAGGAGTTCCATTTTCCTAGAATTAAGATTCCTGGAAGGATTAAACCTGATTCTGTCCTGTGGTTGGCTAATCAGCCCTAAATCCTGGTGTCATGCTGGTTAGCCCAGGCTCCATTCAGAACCTATACATGACCCCAATTTGGGACTTTAGGTAGGCTTTATCCCCTCCTGTCTTCTCATGGGCAGGAGCTCTTCATACTATCTCCTCATTCCTTCTCTTAAACTAATAGTCTCTCTAAACCTTACAAAAAGTGCATGAACACATGCACGTGTACACACCTCTAGTTCCAGCACTAAGGCTGAGGCAGAAGAATTACCATGAATTTGAGGCCAATCTGGCACACATAAATACATATACACACATACTGGCAATATAGAGAATTTTAAAGTTACTTAAAATTGATAAATATGGGCTGGAGAGATGGCTCAACAGTCAAAGGCACCTGCTTGTAAAGTCTGCTGGCTCAGGTTCGATTGCCCTGTTCACATGTAAAGGCAGATGCACAAAATGGTGCAGGTATATGGACTTCATTTGCAGTGGCCAGAGAGCCTGGTGTACCTATTCTCTATTCACACATCAATAAAAATATCTTTTTAAAAATTGATAGTATATTGGGCTTTGCATACATAGAAGTGGATGGAAAAATCCTAGGGCTATTGTGCAGAATAGACCAAGAAGAAAATGGCAACTTTCCTAAGGCTGAATGGGGAGTGTTAGAAGAGCTAGAGAACCACATGGGAAACATCTAACTGAGAAATATTCTTGGGTGAAAAGATGACAGAGTTCTCTAAAACAGGGCTGAGGAGATGGCTCAGCAGTTAAAGGTACTGGTTTGCAAAGCCTGATGGCCTGAGTCTGATTTCCCCTGTACCCATGTAAAGCCAGATGCACAAAGTGTTACATGTACTGGAGTTCATTTGCAGTGGCAAGAGGCGTTGGCATATCCATACCTACTTCCCCTCTCTCTACCTCTTTGTAGTACAATTTAAAAAAAAAATCCAAAAAACAAACACAGAATGAGTAGAGAGTAGTTAATTTGTTACTCTGCACTCTACGATGCTTCAGTGTATAAACCTTATGACATGATCATTCCTTCCCAAATCAACCTCTCCTTAGACCTGTTTTTCTTGCTTTGGTGTGACCAAATTAAATTTGGACCCTTGTATGCAGGCAATGTATGTTTGTTTTGGTCAGAATTAAAGCTAAGGCTAAGTAGATTAGTCTTTCATTGGTTTAAATGACAGACTCCCCACACTGGAGAGGATCAGGTGAGAGAACTCCCCACACAGGAGAGCCAGGACAAGTGCCAATGATGGTGACCCAGGATGTAAAAACATGTCACCAAGACATTCTAGAAGGAAGAGTATTCTTTTTTCATCGAAGTTAAGACCAGTTAAATCATTTTGGAATATAATTAGCATTCAAATCACTAATTCGGTCTTCCTTCTAATCAGTTTTAAATACAAGCCTTTATTTATTTATTTTTAAAGATTTATTTTTATTTATTTATTTATTAGAGACAGAGAGAGGGGTGGGGGAGAAAGAATGGGCATGCCAGGGTCTCTAGCCACTGAAAACTAACTCCAGACACATGTGCCACCACATGCATCTGGCTTACATGGGACCCAGAGAATCAAACCTGGATCCTTAGGCTTTGTAGGCAAGCACCTTAACTGCTAAGCCATCTCTCCAACCCCCAAAAGCCTTCAACATCATTATTATTAATATTTTTATTTTTATTTATTTATTTGAGAGCAACAAGGGGGAGACAGAATGGGTGTGCCAGGGCCTCCAGCCACTGCAAACCAACTCCAGATGCATGCACCCCCTTGTGCATCTGGCTAACATGGGTCCTGAGGAATCGAGCCTCGAACCAGGGTCCTCAGGCAAGCACTTAACCACTAAGCCATCTCTCCAGCCCTCATTATTTTTTTTTAAAGCCATAATGAACTCACATAAAACACACACAGACACAGACGCATAGAGACACACACACAGATTTATTTATTTATAAACAGAGAAAGGGAAAGAGAGTGGGTATAATTTCCCAAATAATCCAATAAAACCATTAAGAAGATACCTTTAAATATGATGGAGAATGGAATTTCAAAGGGGAAAGTGTGCATGGGGGGGAGGGAGGGAATTACCATGGGATTTTTTTTTATAATCATGGAAAATACTAATAAAAATTTTTTTAAAAATTCAACAAAAAATAAATAAAGAAGATACCTTTAAATTGCATTTCCCATTCTCGAACACTCTCCATCTGTACTGCATTCAAATCTGAGAGATCGTCATATTCATCTTTAAGTGCATCCTTATCTAGGCAAAATGTTGCCAGTCCCCTGGAAGCATCTCTGCCAGCAAATATTCCATATGGGCCCGCTGAAAAAAGGCCAGAAATTACTTAGGTTACCTAACAGTGTTTTAAAATGTCTAAATAATAAAAGCCCCCCACTATGACTCATATTTGGAATACAGCCTTAATTTCAAAATATGCAGATCAGAAATTCATTAGAAATTTGCCTTTTCATCAAAACCAAGATTTTCACTGGTATTAAATTTTATGAATTTTTTGTTCTTGTTTGTTTTTGGTCTCAGTCTAGCCAAGGCTAACCCAGAACTCACTATCAATATGATCCTTCGGCCTCAGTGCTGGGATACCACCATGCCTGGTGAAACTAAATTTTAATTACTTCAGATACCCAAACCTTGAATTCAGATGTAGACAGTTAGGCAAAGAAGAAACCGAGGAAGGTAACTGTAGAGGCCAGTGTGCTTGGAAAGAAGTGGTACACAGAATCTTTGAAGCCCTTGTGCCTCATTCAATGCCCAGTGCATTCTCAATAAACTTTTCCTAAATAATCTGATCAAAAATATCACCCTTTAAAAAAAAATCAAAAAAGAAAACAAAACAAGAATCATTTAACCACCATAACATATATACACAATTATCATGAAGGAAAACAACTCATTTATCTTATTTTAAATTGACTGTCAGGTCTGTTGGTACATGCCCGTAGACCCAGCCAAAGTCTCTAAAACTGGGCTAGCACATTAAGTAATGGTTAGTTAGCATCGTGTCCAGAGAGTATGGCACCATCCTCTCTGGGGAACACCTGCCGGGCTGCTGTTGACTGTTGTGAAATATTCCCCAAGTCTGTCCCTGGGAATAGCAACTATCTGGTCCCTCTTTGTGGCTCAATATCTAGCAGTGGCTGGCAAGTGTAACATAATAAATTCTTCCAAATAAATTACCTGTAGTTTCAAATAAGAAGAAATGTAAGATTCTAACCTTGGAACAGAGTCATTTATGGAAGCAAATCTGTACCCAAATTACGTGATTCAAAAAGAGACCATAGGGGCCTGGGAAAGAGCTCAGAGGCACCTATCTGGCATGCAAGAGGCTTTGGGTTTGATGCCCAACACTGTCAAATACACCTATCAATGTAAAACAGACAACAGTATCAGTATTAAAACCTGATTTTCTCTATCAGGAAATGTGGTTATATAAATTAGTCTATTGACTTAATAAAATACTATATAGCTATCAGAAGGAGGTAACTGTACAGACACAGAAGAAGTCTATGTTAGAGTAACAGAAAAACAAAGGCAAGCATAGGAGTATTTATCTAAAACTGGGAAAATATGCCTACTTTAAAAGTCTGTATATGCACAAAAACAGACGTAATAGTACTTTATATTCTGGGAAATCAAAGAGAAATTTTACTTCATACAATTGGTAATGTCTAGCTATTTAAAATCAAACAAAAATCTTTTAAAAGTTAACTCTGAAGGCTGAAGAAATAGCTAGGCAGTTAAAGGCACTTGCTAGCAAAGCATGACAGTCCAGGTTTCATTCTCCAATAACCACATAAAGCCAGATGCACAAAGTGGTGCATACACTTGGAATTCATTTGCAGTGGCTAAAGGCACTGGTGTACCCAATTCCTCTCTTTCAAATAAATAAAAATTAAAAAATATATATTTTATTTATTTATTTGAGAGGGAGAGAATGGGCTTGCCAGGGCCTCCAGCCACTGCAAATGAATTCCAGATACATGCGCCCCCTTGTGCATCTGGCTTATGTGGGTCCTAGAGAATCTAACAGAGGTCCTTTGGCTTTGCAGGCAAATGCCTGAACAGCTAAGCCATCTCTCCAGCCCCTCTTTTTACTACTTTAAACACTGAGTCTTGGAAAATACAGAGGACCCACAAACTCAAACACGGGCTAGAATGACAATCTTGAAAATTATAGCATGTTTTTAATAATAAAACTTGAGAATGTAATTTTAGGACTTAAAAAAATATTAGAAGAAGCCGGGCATGGCAGTGTACACCTTTAATCTCAGCACTTGGGAGGCAGAGTAGGAGGACTGCCATGAACTCAAGGCCACTCTGAGATTACCTAGTGACTTCCAGGTCAGCTTGGGCTAGAGTGAAACCCTACCTTGAAAAAATCCCCCCTCCAAAAATTAGAAGGTTGGGAGTTGTGGCTCAGCAGTTAAGGCACTTGTTTGCAAAGCCTAATGATATGAGTTCAATTCTTCAGTACCCATTTAAAGCCAGATTCATAAAATGGCATAGACATCTGAAGCTCATCTGTAGCAGCTAGAGGCCCTGGCACATCCATTCTCTCCCTTGCAAATCAATAAATAAATAGAGATTGCCTTCCTTCTAGGCAATATCACTGAGCTATATATACAGCCCTCTTTTTACTTTATACTATTCTGAGATAGGGTGTCAGTAAATTGCTCAGGATGGCCTCAACCTGTACTATAGCTTAGGCAAGCCTTGAACTTGCTGTTTTCCTTACTTCAGCCTCCTACATAGCTGGGATTACAGACTAACATTACCAAGTCTGGCTCTATAATTCTTAAATTAAATTTTAGGAGAATTAACATGTTTGGTTAGGAGGTAAGATTTTTTTGGGGGGGTTAGGTAGCTGACTCAGTAACAAACTTGAATCAACAGCTAATAAACCAAATTCTAGACAAAATACGTTTTGGTTTGTTAACTCTTTAATGGAAAGAATGATCCCATGATTAACATATTCCTCTGCTCCCTCTTCCTTAGGAGGAATCTTGTCTTCTCAGAAGCATTTTCTCTGCTCTTTGCTGCACAGCTATGAAAGAACAATAAGACTAAGAACTAGGCGCATAGCCAGGCATGGTGGCATGCACCTTAATCCCAGCACTCCAGAGGCAGACAGCAATACGATTGCCATGGGTTGAGGCCAGCCTGGGACTACATAGTGAATTCACGTTAGCTTGGGCTAAAGTGAGACCCTACCTTGAAAAAACCAAACTAGCAAAAAACAGAACTAGGTACTTGCTTGCAAAACCTACCAGCTCAGAATTCCCTAGTACCCACCTAAAGCCAGATGCATGAAATGATAGCCCATACATATGGAGTTCATTTGCAGTGACAACTAGCCCCCACACACCTCTCAAACACACACAATTAAAAAAAAAATAATTAAAGAAAGGATGATTTAGCAGTTATAGACCAAGAATACAGTTGGAATTGGACGAGTATGTCTGACAAAAAGGAAGCTAGGAAGTCTGACAAAAGGATACTTTTCTAGATTTAAAACAACCAGAAGCACATCTGAGGAGCCATCAATTCCTCCCCATTCCAATAACACACACATAGCAAACTTTAAAAGCTATCAATTTTCATATTTTTGGTAACTATACTTGGCTACCCATAAAACTAAAAAGCCCACGAGGAACTAGTATTGAGCTAGTATTATCTTTTGGTATGGTATGGTATATCCAAAAAGCAAAAGCTAGTTTAGAGCTGGGCGTGGTGGTGCACGCCTTTAATCCCAGCACTTGGGAGGCAGAGGTAGGAGGATCACCCTGAGACTACATAGGGAATTCCAGGTCAGCCTAGATTAGAGTGAAACCCTACCTCAAAAAAAAAAAAAAAAAAAAAAAAAAGTAATACAGGGCTGAGGGTTTATGTCAGAAACAGAGCACTTGCCTAGTATGCATAAGTCCCCGAGGTGGATCTTAAGCACTGAGGGAAAGATAATTTATCAAATGGCAGTAAAGTGTTTTAACAGACAGCTTTTATTCACACTGAAATTGATGATTGGTTAAAATTATTATGCTGTGCCGAAGGCTAGGACAGAGTTCATAACCAGACCTTAAGGAAATCACCAAAGAGTATGTTGCAATCAGTTTCAAGTTGTTGCACAAAGAACCCAACCAACTGCAGCTTATGGGAGGAAAGGATTTATTTTGGCTTACAGACTGGAGGGGAAGCTCCATGATGGCAGGGGAAAATGATGGCATGAACAGAGGGTGGACATCACCTCCTGGACAACATCAGGTAAACAGCAGCAGCTGGAGACTGTGCCAAACACTGGCAAAGGGAAGCTGCCTGTAACATCTATAAGCCTGCCCCCAACAATACACTGTTTCCAGGAAGCTCCAATTCCCAAACTGCCACCAGCTGGGGACCCAGCATTAATAAGTTTATGGGGACATCTAATTCAAACCACCACAGAGTAGAAAATGAGAATGCATCCCTATCAGCCAAAAAGAGAAGATGGAAGGAATAAAATCTGAGGAAAATGGTGAGGAAAGAATCAAATTATGTATTCCTCAACATACCATTTAATACATCTAACTTACCAACATCACATCTTAACAACATGGTACACTGCAGAGCAGCAGCTGTCCACCCTTGTGCTTAGCTGACTGGGAGCCGTCTTGCCCAGCACTGATGAGAGTCCAGTACCTTATATAGTCCGACCAGAAAAAGATCCAAAGTCAATATGAAAAGTTAATTTCTCCTGAAGTGCATTGTTTTCTTAACATTGCCAACTCAGAAAGTTGTAACCAGGCTGGAGGGATGGCTCAGTGGTTAAGGCATTTGCGTACAAAGCCTACCGACCTGGGTTCGGTTCCCTAGTACCCACCTAAAGCCAGATGCACAAAGTGGCATATGCATCTGGAGTTTGTTTGCAGCAGCAAGAGGCCCTGGTGCACCCATTCTCTTGCCCTCTCTCTGCTTGCAAGTAATTTTTTTTTTTTTTCAAGGTAGGGTCTCACTCTAGCTCAGGCTGACCTGAGCTAGGGTCTCAGGGTTGCCTCAGACTCACAGCAATCCTCCTACCTCTACCTCTCAAGAGCTAGGATTAAAGGCATGAACCACCACGCTTGACTTGAATAAAATATTTTTTCTTGAACAAAATATTTTTTAAGTTGTAACCATAACTATTCAAAGTCATGAAGTGCCTATGCATCAAAGGGAAATTACAAAATCAGATGGTAGAAACAAAGTTAAATATATCAGCATTCATAAAACACACAAACTGATTTAAACTATTAAGAAAAAATACTACGGCCATGGAGATGCTCAGTTGATTAAAAGCTTGCCATGCAAACATGAGTAACTTAGTTCAGATCCTCAGCACCCACTTAAAGCTGGACATCACAGCACGAATGTCTGTAATCCGAGTGTACCTATGGAGCAATGGGAGGCAGAGGCAGGAGGCTCCCTGGAAGCTGGGGAAAACTAACCTGGCAAACACTGTGGTGAAAAAGAGAGCCTGCCTCAAGCAAGATGGAAGGCAAGTTTTTTTAATATTTTAATTTTTTGAGGTAGGGTCTCACGCTAGCTCAGGCTGACCGGGAACTGTGTGTAGTCTCAGGGTGGCCTCAAACTCATGGTAAGCCTCCTAGCTCTGCCTCCCCAGTAATGGGATTAAAGGCTGAAGGCAAATTTTAACACCCAAGGTTGTCCTCTGACCTCCACACTCATACACATGAACGAGCAAAGACCAAATGTTGCTATGAGATTTAAAAATCTAGATATATGTTATTTGTAAGAAATACAAAGCTAACTACAACTAACCACAGGTTGGGGCCAATCTGAAAATCAATGGAAGTGACAGGGACTGGTGCTACATGTGCTTGCTACAGTGGTAACCTGGCCTCGGAACATTCTCACATCCAATCTCTTTACAGCTGGCATCTGCAGACTTTTAGATGCCTCTTTTTGACAGTGTTACAGAAATAAGGTACTTTCAGGCAGGCATGGTGGTGCACGCCTTTAATACCAGCTCTCAGGAGGCAGAGGTAGGAGGATCACTATGAGTTTGAGGCCATCCTCAGAATACACAGTGAATTCCTAGTCAGCCTGAGCTTGACTGAGACCCTGCCTCGAAAAATCAAAAAAAAAAAAAAAAAAAAAAAGAGAGAGAGAGAGAGAGAGAAAGGTACTTTAAGATATCTAAAAAGTGGGCTGGAGAGATGACTTAGCGGTTAAGCGCTTGCCTGTGAAGCCTAAGGACCCTGGTTCGAGGCTCGGTTCCCCAGGACCCACGTTAGCCAGATGCACAAGGGGGCGCACGCGTCTGGAGTTCGTTTGCAGAGGAAGCCCTGGCGCGCCCATTCTCTCTCTCCCTCTATCTGTCTTTCTCTCTGTCTGTCACTCTCAAATAAATAAATAAATAAATAATTTAAAAAAAAAGATATCTAAAAAGTCCCTTGTCATCTTTTAAAAAAACTTTATTTAATTTTAATTTATTTATTTGAGACAAAGAGGCAGATAGAAGAGAATAGGCATACTAGGGTCTCTAGCCACTGCAAATGAACCCCAGATGCTTGCGCCAACTTGTGTATCTGGCTTACACGGGTCCTGGGGAACCGAACTGGGGTCCTTAGGCTTGCAGGCAAATGCCTTAACCACTAAGACAAACATGCATATAACACACACACACACACACACACACACACACACCCTGAGAAAGGATACAGCTTCCAAAATATTACAAGAGATATATAGTGATGCTTGTCATGGTGCATAGGAATAGCACAGGTTGTTGGAAGAACACAGAAGGCATCTGAAATGGGTAAATCCAGGTATCACTAGTTCTTTCTTCTAATATCTTCTTGTCTCATACTTTAAAAAATATACTTACTTAATTAATTTGTGTATTTATGAGAGAGACAGAAGACATGCCAGGGCCTCCAGCCCACTGCAAATGAAATCCAGACACATGGGCCACCTTGTGCATATGACTTATGTGGTTATTGGGGGAATCGAACCTGGGTCCTTAGGCTTCTCAGGCAAGTGCCTTAACTACTAAGCCATCACTCTAGCCCGTTTCTTACTTTTATAGCCTTGGTATTCTTTGTTTATCCATTTTATTTTATTTTTTAAATTTTAATTAATTTATTTTTTTGACAGAGAATGAGGGACAGACAATGGGTGCACCAGGGCCTCCAGCCATTGCAAATGAACTCCAGACACAGGTGCCCCCTTGTGCTTCTGGCTAGCGTGGGTCCTGGGGAATTGAACCTGGGTCTTCTGGCTTTGTAGGCAAATGCCTTAACTGCTAAGCCATCCCTCCAGCTCTGTTTATCTATTTTAGCTTGCTCCAATATTTAACACAATTCCTCTAGGATTAAGTCAATGGGATGATGAATTTAGAAGGGGCAACCAAATAAACACTGTAGAAAACAAATGGTAGAAATACAGGCCCAGGATTTTGTTTTGTTTTGTTTTTGTAGAGACAGAGTGTTATAGCATAGCTGAGGGTGCCCTGGGACTCACTTTATGGCTAGGCTGTCCTCAAACTCATGGCAACTCTGCCAAGGTTATAGGTGTGAACCACCACACCCTGTGCTAAACTCTTCAGTAATTTTTGCTGATCCTTTTATCTTACTACTAGCATATAGATATGCATGGCATTAGCTCAAACAGGCCCAGCTTGCTTCAAAGCAAAAAGCTGTGATGACAACTGGGTTGTGACAACTCTGGGATATCCATGAAGCTGTTTGGCTGCAAGTCTTGCTTCACCTGCAGTTTTGTAGGCTGAAGTGGTGAATAAAATTTAACATATCAAAGATAAACAGGGGGAGCCGGGCATGGTGGTGCACACCTTTGATCCCAGCACTCAGGCAGAGATAGGAGGACAGCCATGAGTTTGAGGCCACCCTGAGACTACACAGTGAATTCCTGGTCAGCCTGACCTGGGGGTGGGGGAGATATAAACAGGGGAAAAAAAATAAAAAACCACTTAAAGGCCCCAGTGCATCTTTCCCCAACTCCCAAATACGTAATAATAAAGGCAGCTCATAAGGTACTTTTTTAGTGGTATTTAGTGTGGTGGCTTACACCTTTAATACC
This sequence comes from Jaculus jaculus, assembly GCF_020740685.1. NCBI lineage: Eukaryota > Metazoa > Chordata > Mammalia > Rodentia > Dipodidae > Jaculus > Jaculus jaculus. The sequence goes on from NC_059113.1 coordinate 75,110,688, forward strand.
AGCATTTGGGAGGCAGAAGTAGGAAGATTGCTGAGTGCTAGTTCAATCTAAAATAGTAAAACCCTACCTCAAAAACAAGCAAACAAAAATAAGCAACGAGTTGGATATGGCTTTGGATAAAAGAAATTAGGTCTGGAGAAATGGCGTAGCATTTAAGGCACTTGCCTGTAAAGCCTAAGGACCCCAGGTTCAATTCCCCAGTACCCACGTAAGCCAGATGCACAAAGTGGCACATGTGTCTAGAGTTCATTTTCAGTGGCTAGAAGCCCTGGTATGCCCCTTCTCTCTCCCATAAATAAATAAGTAAAACATTAAAACAAGATTGGACATTCCTGTATACACTGAATACACAAGAATAAGAGATAAACTATTAAGAAGGCCAAGTATCTATGCTTTTGCCATTCCAAAGACTAAAAAGCACTTTAAGATTAGGGCATGGTGGCAGATGCCTTTAGTTCCTGCACTCAGGAGGCTGAGGTAGGAAGATCACTAGATTATATCACTGAGTATTTAAAATCTATTATGATTGAGTTGACAGACAATCTACTGATGACAAAGTACGGCCTGTGAGACTGGTTAGACCTAGGTTTGATTTTAGTGTGGCTACTTACTAGGTATATACTTTTGGGCAAAATCTCTGAGTTTCAGTTTTCACCAATGTAAAATGAAAATGTAACCTATCTCACAGGGATATTTGAAAAGTAAATGAGATAGCAAGATGAAGAAATGGGATTTCCTTCTCCTTCAACTCTAATTTCTTGACTCAGTGCTGTCAGAACTCTCTGGGCAGATGGAAATCCAGTCTCAATAAAGTGCACTCTCCAATATGGTAAGCTGTGTGGCAGAGTGCTTGGTATGTTGTTACTGAGTATCTCCCTTTTTAAAAAATATATTGACAATTTTCATTTATGGATGTAGTGTAACTTGATCATAATCCCTTCCTATTATCTTCTCTTCCCCACCCCATTACCCTGATCCCACTGAACCCTTTCATCAACTCAAGTAATCCCTTTTCTACTTTTATGTCTTTTTCTTGTGTTTGTGTCCCATTGAGTATGTAAATTAGGGCTGCTTGTATCAGCATGGGTGGGGGTTTATTTACCAGAGCACATGCAACTTACCAGTGGCCACACCACTGAACAAAATGGAACCAATTTCTAATGATACTAAGTTTAGACATTTGTGGCTACCATACTAGACAGCAATACATAAAGCTATGAAAATGAAAGTGTGTTTAACCAATAGTATAGATTAGCTTTGTGAGCAAACATAACTGACAAGTATATCTATGTGACCCAAGACAACTTACTTAAACCTCAGACTCATCTGCTGGGTGAAAACACAAAGCAACTTCACCGAAGAATTATGAGGCTGACAAATGAATGGATATGATATAGTGAGTGCTTAGCAAATTCACTGTTTCTTAAATGGTCACACTTTCCTCTCACTAGCCAAGTGTCTGACCTTTTACTAAATACTGACAAATGCTAACTGTTGGCATGACCTAAATTTGTCAGTATTAAATTTAATTATTTATTTGAGGGAGGGAAGGAGGTAGGGAGGGAATGGCTTCCAGTTGCTGCAAACTCCAGATGTGTACACCACCTTGTGCATCTGGCTTACATGGGTCCTGGGAAATCAAACCTGCATCTTTTGGCTTTGTAGGCAAGTGCTTTAACCACTAAGCCATCTCTCCAGCTCTTAAATTTAATTTTTAAGAAGTTGAATTTTTTAATAATGTGCAAATAAAAGAAAATATGGCTATAATTTTGAGGGGAAACACATCAATTTTTGCAGGGGTTGAGGTAGGGTCTCGCTCTAGCCCAGGCTGACCTGGAATTCACTATGTAGTCTCAGGGTGGCGAACTCATGGCAGTTCTCTTACCTCTGCCTCCCATGTGCTGGGATTAAAGGTGAGCGCCACCACACTGTGCTCAATTTTTTTTTTTTTTTTCCCTCAAAGTAGGGTCTTACTCAAGCTTCAGGCTGACCTGGAATTCACTCTGTAGTCTCAAGGTGGCCTCAAACTCATGGCAGTCCTCCTACCTCTGCCTCCCAAGTACCACTGTGCCCGGCATTCATCCATCTTGTAATTCTAAAACTGCAACTGCAAAATGGGAGAAACCATTGGCAACACACAGAAAATAAGTCTCCTAGGTCTCTTAGCTCATTCTTTATAGTTGCCAAGATTCTCAGAAAAGAATTATTGCTGTTCAATTGCACTGCTACAAAATTATTTCATTTGTTTAAGGACAAAGGAAAATTAAAGGCAAAACCACCTACATGACTTTCATAGCCTGGGCTACTGTGAGCCCCTGCCTCAAAAAAGAAAGGAGAAAAATAAAATAAAATCATTTGACTTGGCTTTATAAATATTATACTTTGGTCTTATTCTCGTGTTCTACATAGTCTTAAGAAAACAAACAAAAAGTATTAACCATTTCAGTTAATGTAAGTAAAGCGACATCTGGTGTTTATACTACGTATAATTTCGATAGATTGTAGATATACAGTCAACAATACAAATAACTAATAAACAGATACAACACCAAAACTCTCCAATTTTTTTTTAAATCTCTGATCCAATCGACAAGCCAAAGCACTTCTAAACTACCATCCAGCCAAGCACTGAAATCAGAAGCATATATTCAGCAAAAGCAAATCTCATGTTCTAACATTAAATTAAGAAGGCAACCAGCTTGTCTGCATTTAAGGTACTCTTCCCCATAACAGATCACTTTGGTCTGTAACGTCATTATTTTTTAGGAGTTGCTTTCTCTCTCAAGCTTAACATTAATCACTGCATAACCAGCATGCATAATATTGCTCAATTTTATGGGATACCAACAGGTTCCATGAGTCCGAAGTTATTTGCATAATCTGATGTGGATGTTTCAACTGCACTGTAAAAGAAAGGTTTCTAAAGCAACTACCCGACATACAAAAAGTTCTCTGAAAGCTAGGGTCTAACTAAATATCTTTAACTTGCAGAACTGGTGCATTCGGGGAGAGCAGAGTCTTTTGGCTCTTCTAAATTTTCTCGCCTCAGTTTTTGTAAGTGAATATACAGTAACTCACTATCAACTTATATTTGAATACTTGCTTTGCTACTAGTGCAGAGACAGACACACACAACACACACACAGGAGAGAGAGACACACACACTAAACCAGAAGTGCACAGACATGCCTGCTGGGTATGTGAGTTCCACCCCCTACACACACACATACACACATTCGGCCGAGTAGAGTATGTGTCAGTCTGTAAGATCTGAATTCTGGTTCGTCCTCATCTCACATTGCAGTGTTAATCTTGGAAAGCGTCTTGGAACCAAAACTGTTGAAAAAGGAGTCCGACGGCTGCTTGTACACCCGGACTACACTGAGTGGAGGGGTTGGGACTTCAAACTACGTGTCCTACCTGACCCTATGGAGGAGGAGACAGATATGTGACAAGAAAGATCATACGTTCATTAATACCTACATGCGCAAGAAAATGCTTAACTTGTGAGGCCTAAAACTTTAGGTCCCCACTTTAGCAATGTGCTCTTTCGCCTCTCCAGCCTAGAGCTCAGAAAGCTCACGAGAAGGGCATGAGGGCCAGCGGGACAGGCGACACCTCAGAGAATGTGGAATACTTCAGCTCAGGAGAAAGGTGCAAGAATTGGGATGGCTGGTAAAGTGCATGCTAAGAAGGGGTTTCTGGGGGACCCCGGTAACCCCAACGTCGAAGGGACGGACGAGCTGGAGGCGCCCGCAGCTGGTATGCCGACGACCCCGGGCTGGGCACACGAAGCGGGGCACCGCGCCCCCCCAACCCCGGCCTCCTCCTCGTCCTCACCCGGGCCGTAGAACTTGCTGCCTTTGGTCACGTCGAAGACTTTCCCATTGACCGCGAGCAGGATGCGAGGCGTGCGTGCCCCGTCGTACTGGCGTAGCTGCTCCAAGCTGAAGTCCCGCTTCTTCATGCGCGGGAGCGTGGCGGCCGGGCTCTCCTCGCCAGCTCCGGTGCTCGAGCCCAGACCGCGCCGCCCCCAGCGTACCCACAGCCGGTAGGCCCCCAGCAGCACCAGCGCCACCAGCGCCACGTTCAGGAGCATCTCCCCGCCCCCCGCCACGAGCGCCAACGACGCCGCCGCCCAGCCGCCCCCTTCCGCCGCCGCTCCCGCGCCGCCCGGGCTCCCGCCGCTGCCGTCGCTGCTGCTCTCGCTGCCACTCCCCAGGGTGCCTAGCTTTACGTCCCCATCACCCGCCGCCATCACTGCCCGCCAGCGCCTTCCTCATTCCCCGCCTCCCGCCCGCCCCAACCCGGGCTCGGCCCGCCCACTGTGAGCCCCCAGCCAATCATGTGAAGGAAGGGGGCGGGGCCGCGCCTGCTCTTGATTGGATGTTGACGGGGAACGTTGTCTGCCGTCCCTTGGCCTCTGGCTTCTTTTTGCTGGCCGCGCTCGCGTGCGACGCCCCGCCCACCTCGCCCCACATTTCCCCACTCTCCTTTGCCGTCTGGTCGCCTTGGCCCCGTGAAGCACGAGAACGGGGCGGGGCCGGAGAAAAGATGCAGCGCTGGCTGCGCGCAGGCGCGTGCACGTACGCGCGGGCGGGCGGACCGGCGCCTACGGCGCGTGCGCGGATCGGGAGCGCCAAGCGCCTCTCTGAACCTTTGGCCAGGATCGCCTCCCGGAGAGCGCCGTGCACTGGCGTCTCTGGGCGTTGGCTGCGGGCGGGCGGGTGGGAGGCGGTGACAGGGTTTGAATGGGCGCGCGGTGCCCCTCCCAGGGCTCGTGGGTGTCGCGACGAGGCGGCGCCCTGAAGTTTCGGCGCCCTGTGGGCTCCGCCACCCGCGTGCCGCGCTGCCACTTACTCCCTGGGACCTGGGCCACGGAAGCTTCTGCAGGATCTTCTTGGGTTCTGGCATCAAAGGTCTTGTTTTTCCTCGGACTCGCCGTCCCCGCGGCGGGAGGGAGGGGATGGCAGGAAGCGGCCCGTTTGCCCAGTCCCTTAGTGTACTGCTTGCTGTGTGTAAGATCCGTCACATGCCAGCGTGAAAGACTCCTCATCCCCGCACGCAACTGGTTGGACACGTTCTCTCCTGCCCCAGTCTGTCGTGTTTGTCTCATTCCTCCTGGTGTGAGGAATGGAAGAGTAGCACGGGAGGGGCCCTCTCCCTGCGACGGAAGCTGAGGATGGAGAAGAGGCTTAAGCGTGCCTTGGCTGCTTATGAGATGAGCTGCGGAGTGCTTGTTAGGCACGAAGGAGTTTTTTAGCTGTAACTAGTAGTAGACAAATAGTCTAGAAAAGTAGGTGACTAGTTTTTAGATAATCTTTAGTGTCAAAAAATGGGGGAGGGGACAGTATTGACAGGCTTTGGAGGACCCGCTGAAGATTTTGATGGACAAGTGACCAGGTCAACAGTTTCCAGGGAGTTTAAGCAACCAGGTGTATGAAGGCCTGATTTTGGGGTGGGAGAGCAATTAGCAGGCTACTGCGTTTGTACATCAAGATTCCAAACTAGTGTTGGCGTCGTAGCTCACTTGATAGGGTGGCATGCACAAACCCTTGGGGTCCATCCCCCGCACCACATAAAACCAGGCGCAGTGCACACCTCTAATCCCAACACGGTGCTCTCCAAGTACATAGACTCACCCTCACCCCCATCTCAAAAAACAAAGCACCCATTTTGGTTTTTTGTTCTTGACTATTATTTTGTTGCTTTGAGACCTGATCTAACTATAGTACAGGTTGCCCCCGAATTCACTATGTAGCTCATGCTATCTAACAACTCCCATCCTTTTCCTTTTAGCCTCCCCAGTGCTGGGGTTGCAGGCCTGTGACAGACTATCACAGTATTGAAACTTTCCTTTGAAACCCGATTCCTCCTTGTGCTTTTGTTGGTACTTTTTGTCTGCCTTTTTCCTGCCTTACATAGAAGTCATCTTCAAACACCTGTCACCTACATTCATTTTTCCTGCTATTACTTTTGTTTCATGACATGGCATCTACTTTGAAGATTTCCCTGCTGTCTCTGTGGAAGATGTACCTCTCCAGCCCTCATCTCTGTCCAGGAGACACTAGTACTAACTACATGCTATTTCTGTTTTTTGCCCACATGTGTTGTAGATCTGGGCTTCCTGACTTCTTTGACCTGAACAATGGCCAGTGAAATATGCTTGTATCAGTCCCAAAGAAAAACAAGAACCTATGTACATGGTTTTTCTATTTCCTTTTCACTATAGTGACAGAATATTTTAGCAGTCTGTTGTCCTACAGCCCCCTCCCCTATCTTAGCAGTTTAAAACAGTCACCTTTTATTTTATCTAGTGATTTTGTTGGTTTCCTGGGTGCATGTCTAGTTTTTTTTGTTTGTTTTGTTTTTTTTTTTTTTTTTGGTTTTCTGAGGTAGGGTCTGGCTCTAGTCCAGGCTGACCTGGAATTCACTATGTAGTCTCAGGGTGGCCTCGAACTCACGGTGATATTCCCACCTCTGCCTCCGAGTGCTGGGATGAAAGCCCAGCTTTATTTATTTATTTATTTTGTGCATGTTTAGTTTTGCTGTGTGGTCTTTCACGTGGTTCCAGTCATGTATCTGGGGCAGAAGGGACTGGAAAGCTCAGCTGGCTCTTCTGACAGCTTTTCTTCTTTCCTATACATTTCAAAGCCTTTCTTCACGTGGTTTCTCCAGTGTCTGGTCAGACTTCTTTCCTACTGGCTTAGGACTCAGAAGCTGAAAGACAAAAACTTCCAGGTCAGATTGGGTAGATAGCTCAGTTGGTAAAGTGCTTGCATGAAGCCCTGAGTTCAGCCCTCAGTACCTATGTAAAAATGCCAGGCATGGTGGAGTACACATGTAATCACAGCAATAAAGGGGCAGGGACATCTCTAGGACTCACTATGTAGCTAGTCTAATGGTAAGCTCCAGGCTAATGAGAGACCCTGTATCAAAAAAAAAAAAAAAAGTGGGTGATATTTGCACTCTGTACACACACACACACAAATAAAAATATTCCAGGCCTGGAAATGACATATTCTATTGGTAAAAAGCAATCAGGGGCTGGAGAGATGACTAGGTGGTTGGAGTGCTTGCCTGCAAAGCCCGAGAACCCAGGTTTGCTTCCCCAGTACCCAGGTAGAGCCAGATGTACAAGGTAGCACATGCATCTGGAGTTTGTAGTGGCTAGAGGCCCAGGTGTGCCCATTCTGTCTTCTATCTGCCTCTGTTTCTATCTCTTTCAAGTAAATAAATAAAAATATTTTTTAAAAAGTTTTTTAAAAAGCAATTATGGGGGCTGGAGAGAGGGTTCAGTGGTTAAGACACTTGTTTCAAAGCCTAGCAACCTGAGTTCACTTTCCCAGTATTTACATGAAGCCAGATGCACAGGATGGCACATGCATTTTGAGTCAATTGGCAGTGGTTGGAGGTCTTGGTGCACCCGTTCTCTCTGATTCTTTTATATCTCTCTGCTTGCAGATAAATAAAAATATTTCAAAAATCTTAGGTCCAGTTCAATTTCAAAGTGAGGGGAAATAAGCTGGGCATGGTGGTACATGCCTTTAATCCCAGCACTTGGGAGGCAGAGATAGGAGGATTGCCATGAGTTTGAGGCCACCCTGAGACAACAATGAATTCCAGGTCAGCCTGGTCTAGAGTGAGATCCTACCTCACAAAACAAACAAACAAGCAAACAAAAAACCTGGAAAAGAAAAAAAGAAAAAAAAAAAAAAAAACAAAGTGAGGGGAAATAAATGGTAGGGGTTGGGGGAAAATGACAAAAAATTTCCATTCATCTATAACTGCTACTCCAATGAGGTTTCAAATGATGACTGCTTCCATCAGTCAGGTTCCTGGAATCACATATTTTGGGTTTTGGTATTAATTTTTCTGTACTAAAAATTGGTAACAAAGCCTTGCTATAACAAAGATCTAAAGTAGGAGGTGTTGACATATATGACATGCTATAAATGCTAGTGGTTGGCCGGTTGGTAGGCAGCATCTAGCTCTGGCTCACTTAAATTTTCACCATGGTGTTCAGTAAATATTTCTTAAATAAGAGTCCATTTAAAAAAAATATATATATATTTATTTATTAGAGATAGGGAGGGAGAGAGTGAGAATGGGTACACAAGGGCCTCTAGCCACTGCAAATGAACTCCAGACACATGTGCCACCATGTGCATCTGGCTTATGAGGGACCTGGAGAATTGAACCTGGGTCCTTAGGCTTTGCAGGCATGTGCCTTACCTGCTAAGCCATCTCTCCAGCCCCAAGAGTCGATGTTTTAAAAATTCCTTTGTATTTCAGGAGATGTACATCTTTATCATAGCAGATATTTCTTGATATATAGAGGAAGAAACTTGACACTATTTCAGGTCTGCCAAGTGAATAAGTTTGGCCTATGGGAAGTCCAGCTTTCTCCTTTTTCTTGGAAGCCAGAAATGTGCAGTTCCTCTTATGTTTCCTTATATCACAAGTTTCCAAGAGGACTGTTCCTACTAGGGAATGATTGGGTCAGCTTACCAGGATCAGCTCCTTGGGGTGAAGGGAAGTTTCTGGTTTGGGAGCTAAGTTCACTTCCAGAGTGACAAAACCTGACGTTTGAACTTTCATTCATGATAGTAAGAGAGTTCAGTGTTGGACACAATAATTTTTGACTTTAGCACAAAGTTGGAAGTGGTTTCTTTGGGCTGTAATTTAGAAGAATGAGGCAATTTTATTTCTTTACATTTAAAGTCCAACTCACGGTGATCCTCCTACCTCTGCCTCCCAAGTGCTGGGATTAAAGGTGTGTGCCACCATGCCTCACCTTGGTTGGGGAAATATTTTGACTCTTAGTTAATAAAGTTTTTCATCTTCTTGTAGAACTACTGATTATGTTGGGCAAGCTGAAGGACATAAGGAAGGATAGCAGTGAAACAGGTATATCAGTTATTTTCTTGTTGCTAAACAAAATATCCAACCAGAAGCTGCTTAAGGAAGAAAAGGGTTTGTTTTTAGGCTCAAGTTTGTTTCAAGGGGAAGATTAGTATGGTGGGAAAAGCATGGCAGGAGGGACAGCCAACATCACATTTTCTTTTTTTTTAATTTAATTTTTTATCTTTTCACAATTTTTATTAACATTTTCGATGATTGTAAAATATATCCCATGGTAATACCCTCCCCCCCAGCACTTTCCCTTTTGAAATTCCATTCCCCATCATATTACATTCCCATCTCAATCATTCTACTTATATATATACGATACCAACCTATTAAGTACCCTCCTCCCTTCCTTTCTCTTCCCTTTATAATCTCCTTTTTAACTTCCTGGCCTCTGCTACTAAGTATTTTCCTTCTCACACAGAAGCCCAATCATCTGTAGCTAGGATCCACATATGAAGGAGAACATGTGACGCTTGGCTTTCTGGGCCTGGGTTACCTCACTTAGTATAATCCTTTCCAGATCCATCCATTTTTCTGCAAATTTCATAACTTCATTTTTCTTTACCGCTGAGTAGAACTCCATTGTATAAATGTGCCACATCTTCATTATCCACTCATCAGTTGAGGGACATCTAAGCTGGTTCCATTTCCCAGCTATTATAAATTTAGCAGCAATAAACATGGTTGAGCATGTACTTCTAAGGAAATGAGATGAGTCCTTAGGATATACGCCTAGGAGTGCTATAGCTGGGTCATATGGTAGATCAATCTTTAGCTGTTTTAGGAACCTCCACACTGATTTCCACAATGGCTGGACCAGATTGCATTCCCACCAACAGTGTAAAAGGAACTTTTCCACATCCTCGTCAGCATTTATGGTCATTTGTTTTCATGGTGATAGCTAATCTGACAGGAGTGAGATAGAATCTCAACGTAGTTTTAGTCTGCATTTCCCTGATGACTAGGGATGTAGAACATTTTTTTAGATGCTTATATGCCATCTGTATTTCTTCTTTTGAGAGCTCTCTATTTAGTTCCATAGCCCATTTTTTAACAGGGTTGTTTGATTTCTTATTATTTATTTTTTTGAGTTCTTTGTATATCCTAGATATTAATCCTCTATCAGATGTATAGCTGGCGAAGACTTTATCCCATTCTGTAGTTTGCCTCTTTGCTTTATTCACAGTGTCCTTTGCCAATCAAAATCTTTGTAATTTCATGAGGTTCCAGCGGTTAATCTGTGGTTCCATTGCCTGAGCAATTGGGGTTATATTCAGAAAGTCTTTGCCAAGACCAATATGTTGAAGGGTATCCCCTTCTTTTTCCTCTAGCAGTCTCAGAGTTTTAGGTCTGATTTTGAGGTCTTTAATCCATTTGGACTTAATTCTTATGCATGGAGACAGAGAAGAATCTATTTGCATCCTTCTACAAATACATATCCAGTTTTCCTAGCACCATTTGCTGAAGAGGCTGTCTTTTCTCCAAGGAGTACTTTTGGCATATTTTTGTTGAGGATCAGGTGGCTATAGCTACCCGGAGTTACATGTAGGCCCTCTATTCTTTTCCATTGATCTACATGTCTGTCAGTACCATGCTGTTTTTGTTACTATGGCTCTGTAGTATAGGTTAAAATCAGGTATGGTGATGCCACCAGCCTTATTTTTGTTGCTCAGTATTGTTTTAGATGTTTCAGATTTTTATGCTTCCAAATGGATTTTTGGATTGTTTTTTTTTTTTCTATTTCTGTGAAGAATGCTATTGGAATTTTGATAGGGATTGCATTAAATGTGTAGATTGCTTTCAGTAGTATTGCCATTTTCACAATATTGATTCTTCTGATCCAAGAACAAGGGATGTCTTTCCACTTCCTAGTGTCTTCTGCAATTTCTCACTTGAGTGTTTTAAAGTTTTCACTGTAGATATCCTTCACTTCCTTGTTTAGGTTTATTCCAAAGTACTTTATTTATTTATTTTTTGATGTAATTGTGAGTGAGAGTGATTCTCTGATTTCACTCTCTGTGTATTTGTTGTTACCATATAGGAAGGCTACTGATGTCTGTGTCTCTATTTTTGTATCCTGATACATGGATATAGGTGTTTACCAGCTCGAACAGTTTGCTGGTAGAGTCTTTAGGGTCCTTTATATATAGAATCATGCCATCTGCAAATAGTAACTTGATCTTCCTTTCCAATTTGTATCCCTTTTATGTGCATCTCTTGCCTTATTAGTATGGCTACGACTTCCAGTACTATATTAAATAAAAGTGGGGACAGTGGACACCCTTGTCTTGTTCCTGATTATAGTGGAAAAGCTTCCAGTTTTTCCCCATTTAGTAATGTGTTGGCTGTAGGCTTGTCATAAATAGCCTTTATTATGCTGAGATATGTTCCTTCTATTCCCAGTCTCTGTAGGACTTTTATCATGAAGAGAGGTTGGATTTTGTCAAAATCTTTTTCTGCATCTAATGAGATGATCATGTGATTTTTGTCCTACAGTCCATTTATATAATGTATTACATTTGTTGATTTGCATATGTTGGACCATCCCTGCATCTCTGGGATAAAGCCTATTTGGTCACATGAATGATCTTTCTGATATATTCTTATACTGATATATTCTTATATTCTGTTTGCTGATATTTTGTTGAGAATTTTTGCATCTATGTTCATGAGGGAGATTGGTCTGTAATTTTCTTTTTTTGTTGTTCTATTTTTGTCTGGTTTTGTTATCAGAATGATGCTGGCTTCATAGAATGAGTTTGGTAGGATTCCTTCTTTTTCTGTTTTACGGAAAAGTTTAAGAAGCAATGGCGTTGGTTCTTCCCTGAAGGTCTGGTAAAATTCACCAGTGAATCCATCAGGGCCTGGGCTATTTTTAGTTGGGAGATTTTTGATAACTGCTTGGATCTCCATACTTGTTATAGGTCTATATAAGTGATTAATCTCATCTTGATTTAATTTAGGCAGGTCATATAAATCAAGGAAATTATCCATTTCTTTCAGATTTTCAAACTTACTGGAGTATATATGTTCTAATATATGTCACTATGATTTTTTTGAATTTATCTGGTATCTGTTGTGATGCTGCCTTTTTCATCTCTAATTTTATTAATTTGTATCTCTTCTCTCTTCCTTTTGGTCAGATTTGCTAAGGGTTTATCCTTAGTTTATCCTTTCAAAAAACCAACTCTTTGTTTCATTGATTCTTTGAATTATTGTTTTTGTTTCTATTTCATTAATTTATGCTGTAATATTTATTATTTCTTAGCATCTACTGATTTTTGGTTTGCCTTGTTCTTCATTTTCCAAGGCTTTGAGGTGAAGCATTAGGTCATTTACTTGAGACCTTTCTAATTTCTTAATATGGGCACTTCAAGCTGTAAATTTTCCTCTTAGGATTGTCTTCATTGTGTTCCAAAGGTTTTGGTATGTTGTATTCTCATTATTATTTGATTTGCATGAATTTTTTGATTTCCGTCTTGATTTTTTTTCAATGAACCATTCATCATTTAGTAGTGTATTGTTTAGTTTCCATGATTTTGTATATGCTCTATAGATTTTCTTGCTATTGATTTGTAGTTTGATTCCATTGTGATCAGATAGAATGCAAGGAATTATTTCAGTTTTACTTTATTTGTTAAGATTTGCTTTGTGTTTTAATATATGGTCTAATTTAGAGAATATTCCATGTGCTGCTGAAAACAATGTGTCTTTTGCAGCATTTTGATGAAATGTCCTGTGTATATCTGTTAGGTCCATGTGTTCTATGGCCTCATTAAATCCAGATGCCTCTATGTTTATTTTTTGCAGCGATGACCTGTCAATTGATGAGAGTGGGGTGTTGAAGTCACCCACTCTAACTGTGTTTGGTGTTATCTTTGACCTTAGTTCTGATAGCATTTGTTTGATGAAGTTGGGAGCCCCCATGTTAGGCGCATATATGTTTAGGATTGTAATGTCCTCCAGTTGGAGTGTGCCTTTAATCAATATAAAGTGACCTTCCTTATCTTTCTTAACTAATGTTGGACTGAGGTCTTCCTTGTCAGATATTAGAATAGCAACCCCTGCTTCTTTTCTAGGTCCATTTGCTTGAAACACCGTTTTGTAACCATTCACCCTCAGATAGTGTCTATCCTTTGTAGAAAGGCGAGTTTCTTGGAGGCAACAAAATGAAGGATCCTGCTGTTTAACCCAGTCTGCAAACCTATGTTTTGTTTGGGGCATTGAGGCCATTGATATTAAGAGAGATTATTGAAAGGTGTGTGTTTATTTTTGGCATGTTTTTGTAGTTCTTCTGGTTTTACCTTTGCTTTCTTGTATTAACTATTATTTGAGTATGGTTTGTTTTTTCCAGGTTTCTTCTACATGTGCTTTTCTTTGTCTTCAGCATGGAGGATTCTTTCAAGTATTTTCTGTAGAGTCTGTTTTGTCTTCAAATATTCCTTTAGCCTGCTTTTGTTGTGGAATGTGTCTTTATTTCTCTGTCTATTTGAATGGATAGCTTTGAAGAATAAAGTAACCTTGGTTGACATATGTTACTTTTCAGAATTGGAATACATCACTCCAAGCCCTTCTGGCTTTTAAAGTTTGTGTTGAGTAATCTGCTGTGATCCTGATGGGCTTGCCTTTGTAAGTGACTTGATTTTTCTCTCTAACTGCTTTCAATATATTTTCTTTGGTTTGCATGTTTGGTAGTTTAATTGTAATATTGTGAGGAGAGGTTCTTTCCAGGTTTTGTCTAGTTGGTGTTCTAAAGGATTCCTGTATCTGCATTGATATCCCTTTCCTAATTTGGGGGAAGTTTACTTCTATGATTTTGTTGAAAATACCTACTATGCCTTTGAAGTGAAATACTTCTCCTTTTATTATACCCTGAATTCTTATGTTTGATCTTTTCATAGTGTCCCAAATATCCTGAAATTCTCATTCATATTTTCCTATTAGTTTGTTTTTCTCTTCATTGGACTGTTATTAGATCTGCCACCTGGTATTCTAGTTTAGATATTCTGTCCTCTCCTTCATCCATTCTACTGGTGAAATTTTCTAGAGTTTTTTATTTATTTATTTATTTTTTTATTTCACTGACTGTGTTCTTCATTGCTAGTAATTCTGACTGGTTTTGCTTTATTATTTCTATTTCCTTATTTATGTCTTGTATTAACCTCTTTATTTCATTAAATTGGTTTTTCCATGTCTCCTTTATTCCTTTGATTTCCTTTTATTCCTTTGATTTCCTTTTTGCCTTCTTTTAAAAAATATTTTATTTTAATTTATTTATTTGAGAGAGAGAGAGATAGATATAAAATAGGCAAGTGGAGAGAGAGAATTTGTGCTGAGCTCCCGTGTGAGTGGAAAATCCCCTCATCTGGCTTTTTGTGTGGCTTAATCTGAGCCTTGCAGCTGTGGCCCCATGGACCTTCTGCCGCCACCGCTGGAGCCGCTTCTGTCTGCCTGTGTGGGCTGTAGATGCTCTGGATCTCTCCTACTTCTCTACTACAGTTGGTAGTTTTTTATACACCTCACTCTTTAGTGGACGAGTGTATTTTGCCAGGTTTTTTTATTTGTTTATTTTTGGCTTTTTCCCCCCAGGCTGCTTTGGCGTGGTTCCTACACTGCCATCCTAACTGGTAGTCATTTTTCACATTTCTTATCTGTTCCTCCATTTAACTCCCTGTAGAATGTGAGTCCATGATTATCTGTCTTGCTCCCTTCTCTGTCATCAAAAGTTGGCACTTGTTGGGGTCATTAAATATTTGCTGAATTAGTTAATAAATCAAGATTCTGAAGTACCCACAAAAGGCTTCTCAAGAGAGCTTATCAGAATAAGTTATCAGCTGGGTGTGGTGGTGCACTCCTTCAATCCCAGCACTTGGGAGGCAGAGGTAGGAGGATCACCATGAGTTTGAGGCCACCCTGAGACTACATAGTAAATTCCTGGTCAGCCTAGACTACAGTGAAACCCTACCTCAAAAATAAAACCAAAAAAAAAGAATATATTGCTTAAAATTATAGCCTGTTCTTTCTACACACTCAGAATTCTGCTTTTGCATATGGAAGGTGATTTTCTCCAGGGTAGAACTTACATTAACCAACTTGATTGACATTCAATCCCTAGGACAATCGATACACTTTTAGTGAGCCATATAACTGTCATGTGAACTTAGACTTGCATTGATACGATTTGGTGGGAATTTCCTGTCTGTGGGCTGACAGAAAGGGGAATTATCTTGTGTGTTTAAAATCACTGATTTATTTAACAAATACTTGTATATCCCTGTATGGTAGTTTAAATGTATGCTCCTCACAATAGGCTGAGATGTTTTATTAAAGCTTGTCTGGCTGGAGGAAGTGTCACTGGGGTCAGATCTGAATTCCAGGTTAAAGGTGTTCAGAGAAGTTTTGAGCTCTGGCTGTGCTTGCTTGTTGTGCTGGCTGTTTAGTGGTGTCTCTGCTTCGATTTATGAATGGCAGCCTGCTTCTTCTATGGAACTTCTCCTTGGATCTGTAATCTGAAATAAATACCACCCTTCTATAAATTGTATTTAGTTTGGATGTTCTTCCCAGAAGAGTGAAAGTGTCTAAAACAGAAATTTGGTACTGAGAGTGGTGTTGCTGTGTGATGAATCTGACCATGTGGGTTTTGGTCTTTTGTTACTTTTGTGCTAGAAGAATGGGACAGAACTTAGTACTTGTAACTGAAGATGCCTTCAGAGTCGTAAGCCAAGTCTTATGGACTATTCTGATTAGAATTTAAAAATGTTAAATGAAGAGTGAATTGTATCTGGAAGCTTTGCTTATGAACTTTCAAAGGGGAAGGAAAGACCTCAGAGAACTTTGTTGGAACTTGGCTATTTGCATAAGGGTTGACTGCATTCTGCTTCCTGTGCCCAGAGAGTTTGATCAAGGTTGAATTTGAAAGTAATGATGTGCTTGGTGGAAGATATAGAACTGAAAAATATAAGATTTAAATTGGAAAATTTTAAGCAAGTTTACAATTACAGGCACAGTGCTAGAGAGATTATCCAGTGGTTAAGGCACTTGCCTGCAAAGTCTAACAACTTGAGTTCAATTCCCCATCACCCACACAAAGCCAGATGCACAAAGTGGCACTGAAAGGATAAAAGTTGCCCTGTTTTCTAGTTGCTCCGCTATCCTGCCTTTTTAAGCTTCTGTAATAAGGCTTGCTTGCTGCTGCATTGAACCGCAGAACTGCCATTTTACAACCGCCTCCATTTTGTAAAAAGCATACCATGAGGAACCTGACCTTTTGTGCGCCTTACACAATGCCTAAATTCCAGGGACTCGAGCTGAACAAACAACTCCTAGTTCCTCACTAAGATAACTCCCCACCTGGACACAACCAATCAACGGTCAACACATATCTGAAGCCCCCAGACTCGAGCCCGCCCCGTGGGCCCCACCCAATCAAAGGGACCCACGGCTGGAAAGCCCCTATGAATATGTATACCTATGGTTTTAGCCTTTATAAGCTGACCAAACCCGTTGCTAGGGGCTCTTCACCCCTCCTGCGAGAGGAATCTGTGTTGAGCCCCGATGCATCGGATTCAATAAGCCTCGTGCGATTTGCATTGAGAGCGTCCTGTGTGAGTGTTCTTGGGGTCCCGTAGACAGCCCTGAGCGGGGACCCCTCCGGGAAACCCCACATTTGGCGAGCCAGGCAGGAGACTCTACAGGACCCCAGACCTCATCTAGGACCCCTCAGAGGTAAGAGGCGCCTCCCGTCTTGTCTGTGTATGTCTGTACTTTTATCTGTCCTCTGGAAAAATTCTCGATTTCAACCGGTTTCAGTATCTGGATGCTTTCCCTTTGGGTGCTCTGAGTCGGGGCTGACGGGCCTGAGGACCACCACCCAGCAATCTGGAAGACGCTCCTGATTGCCCCCAGGAGACAGGTTTTTCTGTCTCCTATCTGAAGAACTCGGATCGAGTTCACCTCTGTCGGGAAGCATCATCTGGGTCCCACTCGCCGCCATCTGCTTCAGTTTCGTTTTTACTTGAGCAGTCTCTTTGTTCTCGGCGTTCTCCAGATCCTTTTGCTCTCCTATCTCTTTTATTTCTCTTCTAACATGGGACAGACTATCTCAACCCCTTTGGACTTGACATTAGCTCACTGGACTGACGTTAAGAGCCGAGCTCATAGTTTATCTGTTGAAATAAAGAAAGGAAAATGGCAAACTCTGTGTGAGGGAGAATGGACTATGTTTAATGTTGGATGGCCCCGAGGAGGGACCTTCAACCCAGATCTTATTCAGGCTGTTAAACGGATCATTTTGCAGGAGCCCGGAGGCCACCCCGACCAAATGCCTTACATTTTTACTTGGCAGGATCTTGTCCAAAACCCGCCTTCCTGGTTGAAGCCCTGGATTCCTCCCCAACCCACTAACAGTAGCCCCTCGGGGGATTCAAAAGTTCTCGTTGCAGGACCCCCCCGGAAGGAAAAGAAGATTTACCCGGACATTCAGACGGAGCTCCTCCTGGATTCACCACCTCCCTACCCGCCAACCCACACCCCCACAGCTCCTCTTCCTGCCCCCTCACAAGAAGGGACACAGGGGGGCCCAGCCACAGGGACCCAGAGCTCTGTCTCCTGATACTACCTTTGCCCTACCACTCAGGGCTATAGGACCCCCACCCCCTTTAGGACCAGGAGATGACCCAACTCAGAGACCTCTGTCACCCCTACAATATTGGCCTTTCTCCTCTGCAGACCTTTATAATTGGAAGGCCAACCACCCTCCCTTCTCGGAGGACCCCTCAAAATTAACTGCACTCATGGAATCCCTAGTTTTCTCCCACCAGCCCACATGGGACGATTGCCAGCAGTTACTCCAGACCCTCTTCACGACTGAGGAGAGGGAACGTATCCTGTTGGAGGCCAGAAAGAACGTCCCTGGTGACGACGGGCGCCCAACCCAACTCCAGAACGTTATAGACGACGGGTTCCCCCTGATCAGACCCAACTGGGACTTCAACACCCCTGACAGTAGGGAGCATCTCCGAATCTATCGCCAGGCTCTGGTGGCTGGTCTCCGCGGGGCTGCAAGACGCCCTACCAATTTGGCCAAGGTAAGGGAAGTCATTCAGGGACCTAATGAGGTCCCCTCTTTGTTCCTCGAGCGCCTCATGGAGGCCTATCGTAGATATACGCCCTTTGACCCTATGGCGGAGGAACAAAGGGTTTCAGTGCTGATGTATTTTGTAGACCAGTCAGCGCCAGATATCAGAAGGAAATTGCAAAGACTAGATGGGTTAAGCCGCTATACTCTGTCAGACTTAGTTAAGGAAGCAGAAAAGGTTTATAATAAAAGAGAAACTGAAGAGGAAAGAGAAGAGAGAAGGACAAAAGAACAGGAAGAAAGGGACTATAAACGTGATAAGAGACATGAGAAAAACATGACTCGAATTCTGGCTGCCGTAATCCAGAATAGAAAAGACACAGGCAGACCTAGGGATACTAGACAGAAACAAAACCTGGGCAACAGGCGCCAATTAGAAAAGGACCAATGTGCCTATTGCAAAGAAAAGGGACACTGGATTAAGGACTGCCCCAAAAAGAAACCAAAAGAGGTTCTGACCCTAGAAGATGATGAATGAGGGGGACGGGGCTCGGATCCCCTCCCCGAGCCTAGGGTAACTTTGAAGGTGGAGGGGAAACCCATCCGGTTCCTAGTGGACACTGGCGCCCAACACTCGGTCCTACTGAAACCAGAAGGACCCCTTTCTAACAAGAAATCATGGGTGCTCGGGGCTACCGGAAATCAACAATTTTCATGGACTACCCGAAGAACGGTGGACCTAGGCGTGGGCCGGGTATCCCACTCGTTCCTCGTGATTCCAGGCTGCCCCGCTCCCTTATTGGGACGGGACTTATTAACAAAAATAGGAGCCCAAATTACCTTCACAAAGAAGGGCCCCCAAGTAACTGACCAACATGGGGAAATTATCCATGTTCTAACCATGAAACTAGAAGATGAACATAGGCTATTTGAAAGGCCTCAGACCAATGCAGACATTGGCAAATGGCTCACCAAAGTCCCGGGAGCATGGGCCGAGACTGCCGGGATGGGATTGGCCACCCATCAACCACCAATAATTGTTGATCTAAAGGCTTCCGCAACACCTGTCTCGGTACGTCAATACCCCATGAGTCAGGAGGCCAGAGAAGGAATAAAACCTCACATAATGAGGCTCTTAGAATTAGGAGTCCTAAGAAGGTGCCAATCTCCCTGGAATACCCCTTTGCTACCAGTGCGCAAGCCAAATACCAATGACTATCGCCCAGCTCAGGACTTAAGGGAGGTTAATAAGAGGGTTGAAGACCTACACCCAACCGTGCCTAACCCCTATAACCTCCTGAGTTCACTACCTCCGGACCGAGACTGGTACACAGTCTTGGACCTAAAAGATGCTTTTTTCTGTCTGCCACTGCATGAAAAAAGTCAACTTATCTTTGCCTTTGAATGGAAGGACCCAGACTCCGGAATCTCCGGACAGCTGACTTGGACTAGGTTGCCTCAAGGATTCAAAAATTCACCCACCATCTTTGACGAGGCACTTCACCAGGACCTGGCCTCCTTCCGAACCTCAAACCCCCAGGTAACTCTCCTCCAATACGTTGACGACTTACTCCTTGCGGCTGGAACCCAAACTGAATGTGAACAGGGAACAAAGGCACTATTAGAGGAACTGGCCCGCCTGGGTTACCGTGCCTCGGCGAAGAAAGCCCAACTCTGCAAAAGGCAAGTAACCTACTTGGGGTATTCCCTGAAAGGAGGGCGGAGATGGCTAACGGAAGCACGTAAACAGGCTGTGGAACAGATCCCAGTGCCTGCAAATGCCAAACAAGTACGGGAATTCCTGGGATCTGCAGGATTTTGTAGACTGTGGATACCGGGGTTCACTGCCCTGGCGGCCCCCCTTTACCCCTTGACCAAGACATCTGCAGTTTTCCAATGGGGAGAGGAACAACAACAGGCTTTTGACGACATCAAGCGTGCCCTCTTAAAGGCACCCGCTCTCTCCCTTCCCGACACCTCCAAGCCATTCTACTTGTATATACATGAGCAGAAAGGCATTGCAAAAGGGGTACTGACCCAGAAACTAGGGCCCTGGCGAAAGCCAGTGGCCTATTTATCAAAAAAGTTGGATCCTGTGGCCGCTGGGTGGCCCCCTTGCCTTAAGATTATTGCCGCCGTGGCTTTACTTTTGAAGGATGCTGATAAATTAACTCTGGGGCAGACTGTCACAGTCATTGCATCCCATGCACTGGAGAGTGTCATCCGCCAGCCTCCAGACCGATGGCTCTCAAACGCCCGAGTCACCCACTACCAGAGTCTCCTTCTTAACTCGGATAGAGTCAAGTTTGCACCCCCTACTCAACTAAACCCGGCTACCCTCTGGCCAGACCCCGACTCCACAGTAATCCACAGCTGTGGGGACATCTTGGCTGAGGTTACCGGAACGAGACCTGATCTGATGGACCAGCCACTACCGGACGCCAAGGTAACCTGGTTCACTGATGGCAGTAGCTACCTCCTTGAAGGTAAGTGGATGGCGGGGGTGGCAATTGTTGACGGAGACAGGGTGATTTGGGCTATCAAACTGCCTGAAGGCACTTCAGCCCAGAAGGCCGAACTAATTGCATTAACCCAGGCCCTAAATATGGCAGAGGGAAAAAAAGCTACCATATATACAGACAGCCGGTATGCTTTTGCAACTGCACATGTACATGGTGCCATATACCAACAGAGAGGATTATTAACCTCTGCAGGAAAAGAAATCAAAAACAAACAAGAAATTTTAGATTTACTCGATGCCCTGCATCGGCCGGCCAAGCTGGCCATAGTCCATTGTCCGGGGCACCAGAAAGGAAACTCTCTAGTGGCAAGAGGAAACAGGATGGCTGATGTAGAGGCCAAAAAGGCTGCTCAAGGAGCGTGTCTGCTCTCCTTAGTTGAAAAAGAAACTGGCCTCCCAAAGTTACAGCCTTCAGAATATACTGAACAGGACCTAGAAGATATGACTAGGATACAAAAGAAATTTAATAAGGACACTCAAAGATGGGAGACAGAAGAAGGAAAACATATCCTACCTAGACAACAAACAGAATCCACTCTGCAACAGCTGCATAGGCTAACTCATTTTGGAGCTAGAAAATTAATAGAAACCCTCAAAAAGACTGACTATCACATAATAGGACTCAAAGAAATGGCTGAGAAGCTGGTAAAACAATGCATCCCATGTCAAAAAGTAAATGCCCAGACCTCCCAGACGGACCCTGGAAAGAGACTTCGCGGAGATCGACCAGGCTTATATTGGGAGACTGATTTCACTGAGCTGAAACCTGCTCGCTACGGGAATAAATATCTTCTAGTTTTTATAGACACATTCTCTGGATGGGTGGAAGCCTATCCCACTAAGAAAGAGACTGCCACA
This sequence comes from Jaculus jaculus, assembly GCF_020740685.1. Classification (NCBI taxonomy): domain Eukaryota; kingdom Metazoa; phylum Chordata; class Mammalia; order Rodentia; family Dipodidae; genus Jaculus; species Jaculus jaculus. The sequence goes on from NC_059113.1 coordinate 75,132,056, forward strand.
ATGGTAACCAAAAAACTTTTAGAAGAAATCATCCCCAGATATGGGGTACCTCAGGTAATAGGCTCAGACAACGGTCCTGCCTTTGTTGCCCAGGTAAGTCAGGAGGTGGCCAAAACTTTGGGGATTAATTGGAAATTACATTGTGCTTACAGACCCCAGAGCTCAGGGCAGGTAGAAAGAATGAATAGAACATTAAAAGAGACCATAACTAAATTGTCCTTGGAGACTGGCTGTACAGATTGGGTGATGCTCCTTCCGTGGGCCCTCTTCCGAGTTCGCAACACCCCTTACAAGTTTAACCTAACTCCTTTTGAGATTTTATTTGGTGTCCCAACCCCACTTAATAAGTTGTTAATGCAGACCCCAGATATAATTTCTTCCTCTGATCTGAACCACAGGCTCCAGGCGCTATATATCCTCCAAAAGGACTTATGGCCAAAACTGAAGGAGAGCTATCTGCCTGCTAAGGACCCAGCCCCGCATTCATACCAGCTGGGGGACTCAGTCTACGTGAGGCGACACCGACCCTCAAACCTCGAACCTCGTTGGAAAGGGCCCTTCACGGTACTCCTGACGACACCCACCGCCGTGAAGGTAGACGGGATAGCTGTCTGGATCCACGCATCCCACGTGAAACCAGCTCCATCACCTGACCCCCGCTGGCAGCTGACAAAGACTGATAACCCCCTTAAACTGCGTCTTCGCCGTGTCTCTGTCAGCTGCAATGAAGTTTCTTAAGGTTTGGACATTGTTAATTATATTGTTGCCTTGTTCTCTATCCTCTTCACCCTATCAACTTTACAATTATACCTGGCAAATCATTAACCAAGCAGGAGATGTAGCTAATTCCACATCTTAACTATCAACGTCTACTCCCTGGCCCCCTCTCGAGGTAGACCTGTGTGCCCTTGCACTAGGAGCCGACCCACAGTGGGGCACCCCCGACCATTTTTGGCCACAAAACAAGCCTATAAATACTGGAAATCAATACCTTCCCCAGTATGGGTGTGGCAACACGGTTGACAGAACCCTTCTCAATACGGCCCCAATTTATGTCTGCCCCGGACCCTCCCATAGACCAAGAACATCAAATTACTGCGGTTATTATAACGACTATTTTTGTGCCTCTTGGGGATGTGAAACTACTGGAGATGGGTCCTGGCGCCCCTACTCTTCATGGGACTATATTACAATAAAAAGAAAAAGCCCCATAGAAGAAAAAGACTTAGCCCACCACATCGTAGGGGGACAACTTATAGTACTTCCCCAGGAGAGATGTAATAACTGGTGTAACCCCATCCTGATATCTTTTACAGAAAAAGGAAAAAGGGCAAAATGGGAAAATAATAGAGGACTTGAGTGGGGCCTTTGCTTGTACGTGTCAGGGAAGGACATCGGCCTAACTTTTAAGATTAAGCTAACCAAAACTCTCCCAGATTCCCAAAAAGCCAGTATAGGCCCCAACCCTGTACTCCATAACCCACAATCCCCAGCTCAACCTGAACCACCCCAGCAATCACTCCCCTCTACTTCCCCAACTGCAGCTGCCTCCACCTTTTTCAGACCCACAGTTCCCCCAAGGTCCCCTTCCTCTGCCGATCTCATCCTAACTCTGATCAATTCCTCTATTCAGGTCTTTAATTCTGTCAACCACGCTCTGGGGGAATGTTGGATTTGTTATTCTTCCAGCCCCCCCTTCTATGAAGGACTAGCCGCCTCAGGAAAAGTAACATTTACCAATGAGACCTCTGGCCTACGGTGGAGGCCCCCACCTGGCACTCAATGACTCACTATGAGTTTTGTCTCTGGAGTAGGACTCTGTCTGGTAGGCCCTCATATGTTGCCCCCTACCTCCCTCCAAGAGATCTGTAATCAGACTCTCACCATAGATTCCAAAAGTTACACATATGCTTCGGCCCCCTCAGACGCCTACCTCGCCTGCTCTACAGGGTTAACTACCTATATAGAAATAACAACCTTCCTAGACAAAAAGGACTATTGTGTGCTTATCAACTTGCTGCCCAGGCTTACTATAAGAAACTCTGATGATTTTCAAAGAATCTGGAATCCTGACCTCTCTGCCCCCTCTAGGAATAAGAGAGAGCCCATAACTACTCTTACATTAGCCTTAATAACGGGGTTGGGTGTGGCAGGAGCAGGCACTGGCATAGCTTCCCTTGTCACCTCTAACCAACAATACGCTCAGCTTAGCTTAGCAATAGACAAAGATCTACAAGAGTTACAGTCAGGAATGCAGAACCTAAAGGACTCGGTTTCTTCACTTTCAAAGGTTGTATTACAAAATAGAAGGGGCCTAGATTTATTGTTTTTACAGCAGGGGGGACTCTGTGCAGCCCTAAAAGAAGAGTGCTGCTTCTATGCAGACAAGACTGGATTAGTAGAAAACAGCTTGCAGAAAGTACGAGAAAGCCTGGAACAACGTAAACGAGAGAGACAACAGAACCAGTCTTGGTATGAATCCTGGTTCACCAGGTCCCCCTGGATGACTACTTTAATCTCCACCTTGCTAGGGCCACTCATCATCTTAATTCTCCTCTTCACCTTTGGTCCGTGCATAATAAATAAATTAGTTACCTTTATTAGAGAAAGGATCAGCACAGTCCAAGTCATGATACTTAAACAACAGTACCAGTCTCTTGCAGAAACTGAAATTCCATGATTGGAATTATGACAAAGAAAAGGGGGAAATGAAAGGATAAAAGTTGCCCTGTTTTCTAGTTGCTCCGCTATCCTGCCTTTTTAAGCTTCTGTAATAAGGCTTGCTTGCTGCTGCATTGAACTGCAGAACTGCCATTTTACAACCGCCTCCATTTTGTAAAAAGCATACCATGAGGAACCTGACCTTTTGTGCGCCTTACACAATGCCTAAATTCCAGGGACTCGAGCTGAACAAACAACTCCTAGTTCCTCACTAAGATAACTCCCCACCTGGACACAACCAATCAACGGTCAACACATATCTGAAGCCCCCAGACTCGAGCCCGCCCCGTGGGCCCCACCCAATCAAAGGGACCCACGGCTGGAAAGCCCCTATGAATATGTATACCTATGGTTTTAGCCTTTATAAGCTGACCAAACCCGTTGCTAGGGGCTCTTCACCCCTCCTGCGAGAGGAATCTGTGTTGAGCCCCGATGCATCGGATTCAATAAACCTCGTGCGATTTGCATTGAGAGCGTCCTGCGTGAGTGTTCTTGGGGTCCCGTAGACAGCCCTGAGCGGGGACCCCTCCGGGAAACCCCACAGCACATGTAACTGGAGTTTGCAGTAGCTAGAGGTGCTTGTGCACCCATTCTCTCTCTCTCTCTCTCTCTCTCTCTGCTTGTAAATAAACAAATGAAATTAAAAAAAAATTATAAGCACAGAGACAAATTACAGATGGTAGGTTACTAGAGCTGCTGTTTTCAAGCACATTAGCAATCTTAAGGAAGAAGGCCCAAAAATTTTTCACTGAAACAATGGAAAGGATGCCTGAGGTGATTTCACCCAGGAAAGAATAAATGGTAGAATTGCAAACTCTTTTTTTTTTTTTTTTAAGAGGTAAGGTTTCACTCTGGTCCAGGCTAACCTGAAATTCACTATGTAGTCTCAGGCTGGCCTTGAACTAACAGTGATCCTCTTACCTCTGCCTCCCAAGTACTGGGATTAAAGGTATGCACCACCATGCCTGGCTGAATTGCAAACTCTTAAAAAGGAGATGCCTGAATGTAAGAAACCTGCTCTTCAAGGTCAAGATGTATTAACAATATGGCTGCATCCCTATAACCTGGTATTGGTTTTTGAAACATGAAAATGCATAGAAATGGGGTCATGAAGTGCGTATGGTTTCAGGAGCCTCTGCTGAGATGAGGCATGGGAAACAGTATATTCCTAATTTAAAGGCTGGAAAGGCCAGTTTATGGGAGTTGAAAATGGACCATGGTTTGAAATGGAATCCTGAGGATGTTTTGCATATATAAGGACTGTGCAACGGCTACCATGGAGTACTGCTGATACTGGATAGAAGATTTCCCTGGCTACTCAGCCGAGCTGGAAGGGTGGTATTGGAAAATCCAGAGACTGTTGTCATTGGTCACTGATTAAGGATGTTGGACTTGTGACTATAGATATTTGATGAGTATGGTTACTGATTTTGCTCTGGTCCGGTCTCTCCTTGTTATAACTTATAGCAATGGAAATGTTTACTGTGTACCATTATATGTTGAAAACATGTAATTTGTTTGATTTTATAGGACTCATAGTTAGGAGACAGTCTTATATCTCAGATGAGATTTGGGATTTTGGAACAATCTTAAAGTTGTTAAAACTATAGAGACCTTTGAAGTTGGACTGAATACAGTTTACTATGGGAGATGGTCATGAGTCTCCTGGGGGTCCAGGGACTGTGGTAGTTTGAATGTATGTCCCCCAGTATACTCAAGTGTTTTTTCTACTTTTGGTTGTTGTTGTTTTTAGAGGTAGGGTTTCACTCTAGCCCAGGCTGACCTGGGATTCACTATGGAGTCTCAAGATGGCCTCGAACTCACGGCAGTCCTACTACCTCTGCCTCCCAAATGCTGGGATTAAAGGCGTGTGCCACTGTTGTGCCACGACCCTTGACCAGGAGCCAAGACCCCCGGTCACCCAGGAGTCACCTAGAGGACCGCCACAGAAGCCGAGACACTCGAATGTAAAAGCAACAGGTTTCTTTTAATGTCAAGCTTAAGCAGGGACTCAATCCACACAGACCGATGCAGCGGGAGTGGGAGAGAGCCTCGACCTTCTAAAAGTAGGGGTTTATACAGGCCCAGAAAGCCAAGCGCCACATGTTCTCCCTCATATGGGGATCCTAGCTACAGATGACTGGGCCTCTGTGTGAGAATGAAAATACTAAGTAGCAGAGGCCAGTAAGTTGAAAAGGAGACATAAAGGGTGGAGAAAGGAAGGGAGGAGGATACTTAATAGGTTGATATTGTATATATGTAATTACAATGATTGTAATGGGGAGGTAATATGATTGAGAATGGAATTTCAAACGGGAAAGTGTGGGGGTGGGGAGGGAGGGAATTACCATGGGATATATTTTATAATCATGGAAAATGTTAATAAAAATTAAAAAAAAAATAAATAAAATAAAAAAGAATGAACAGGAAAAAAAAAATAAATAAAAAAAATAAAAGTAGGGGTTTATAAAGGAAAAGAGTGGAAAGGGGGCAAAAGGGTTATATCACATAGCATCTTTTAAAATGATTGGTTCCAAGAAGGCACGTGTGGGAACATTTCTAGTTGCTCATCTCTGGTCAGCAGACTGCTTGCAGATCCTATCTTTTGCAAGGGGCCGGAGGCCCCCAGAGCTAAGTATTTCTGGAATGTCCTGTTGAGCAAGCGAGCATGAGTTTCAGAAGCAAAGGTCGGCACTTTAATCAGTTAGTTCCTTATCTGAGCTGAGCCCGGGATCCTCCTTTGTTCACAATGGTTTGTTCTACAATGGCAGTGTCATTGTTTAATTAGTTACGTGTTATTTCTTTCTGGTCTCTCACCACCAGCCTGGCTTCAGGTGTTTTTTAAAGCTTGTCTCCAACTGTCTGGCTAGAAGAGGTGACACTGGGGGTGGATCTGAATTCCAGGCCAAAGGTACCCAGAGTGCTTGAGCTGTGGCTCTGCATGCTCATGGTGCTGGATATTTGGTGGTGTCTCTGTGCTTTAATTTATGAATGGGAGCCAGCTTCTTCCACCATTGGTAGACCTTCCTCTTAGATCTATAAGATGAAATAAACCCTTCATCCTATAAACTGTCTGGTTTGAATGTTAATCCCTGCAACATGAAACTGTCTACTGAAGTCAGCAAGGAATAATACCAAGTATCATTCTTGAAGGATTTGCAGTCTACTTAGTGCATTAGACATTTTTTCCCACTGTGACATATATCTGAAACCGTTTTAAGGAGAAATGATTCATTTGAATTGTAGTTTCAAGAGCTCAGTCCATGGTCAGCTGTCTCCATTGTTGCTGGGCTTGTGATGAAGCAGGGAATTATGGCAGAAGGGCATGATGGGCTGGAGCTGTTCAATTTATGGCAGCCAGGAAGCAAGATACTTCCTACAGCTAGAGTATACCTCTGGAGTTTCTACCGCCTCCCACAACCAGAAAAGGATCACTCCTTTAACACCCAAACCTGTGCAGGGTATTTCATTTTCAAGCCCCAACAGTTGCAGAGGCAATCAACTGACACTCATTAGGCCAATAAAAGTGTTCTTTTTAGGGGACTGAGGAGAGAGCACAGTGGTAATGTGCTTGTCTTTCAAGCATGAGGACCTCAGTTTTTCCCATGTAAATACTGTAGGTGTAGTGGCACATACCTGTAAACCTAGAGCTGGTATAGCAATTAGAGTCATATTGCTGAGATAAATACCCAAATGGAAGCAGCTTATGGGAGGAAATGATTTATTTTGGGCTTACAGTTTTAAGGGGAAGCTTCATTATGGTGGAGAAAAGCTTGGCAGCCAGCTCACAACTTCAGGCAGACAGAGCATCAAGCAAAGCTGGAGCTGAATACATTGTGGACTGTACTAATCAACCCCAAGGCCTGCCCCCAGAAGCATACATCCTCCAGCAAGGTTCTGCTTCCCCAAGTTTCCACCAGCTGGAGGGCTAAATAAGACACTTAATCACAAACACTTGAGGGTATGGAAGCATTTTACATTGAAATACCACAGCTGGGGAGGTGGATCTCTGGGGCTCACCAGCCAATCTAACCTACTTAGAGTGTTCAGGCCAGTGTGAGATCCTGTCTAAAAAGAGGTGTATAGCACCTGAGGAATGACACCCAAGGTTGTTCTCTGGCCTACACAAACACGCACATGCACATATGGTGCACCTGTATATATATGCACACATGCACATACAGATTATTTTCCAGGCTGATATGGGAGGCCTTAGAAGTGGACCTGAGGAGTGGTGTGTGGGCCATTGGTGGAGCACTTCCCTTACATTCTTTAGTCCTGTGTTCAATTTCTGGCACTAGGTAGGAGGTGGGATGAGGGGTGGGGAGGGAATAAACCTTGAGGGATTCAGGTGAACCTTCCAGGAGGAGTGTCTTAGCTAGGTTGAGGAGTTAGCTAGGAATGAAAGAGATGGAGATGGGGAAGAGCAGCCTGAAGCTAGAGAGGACAGACAGGTCTTAGAAGTGTAAGAGTTCTGTGTGGCTGGAGTGAAGCTGGGAGGGTGCAGGGCGGAGTGAGAGGGCTGCAGATAGGCTTCTGGACTTGGGTTTGGACTTTATTCCCATAAAGTGTAAGAGGGAACCATGGTCAGTTTTTCTTTGGGTGAGGATCCAGAGTTCAGTTTTCCAGATTACAGCCAATACTTCACATTCCTTTCTTCTGTAAAGTTTCCATAAACATCTGAGTAATACCATGCTCCTTTTCCATAAATCCACAACCCTGCTTTTACCTGTCTCCAACCAACCTCTGCACACACAGTTCCCCATCAACTTTATTCCCACACCCTACTTCCAAAACGATTTGTGGATTTATTTATTTATTTTGAGGTGGCATATTGCAAGTTTGATTTGTTACTCAGGCAGGTCTTGAACTTCTGGCCTCAGCCTCATGAGATGCTGGGATTATAACATGCTTCACTATACCTATTTGGGTTATCTTTCTGATGATAAAAGATTAAATATATATATATATATATAATTTCTAATGATAAAAGATTAAATATATATATATTTCTAATGATAAAAGATTAAATATATATATACATATATGTGTGTGTGTGTGTGTGTGTGTGTATTTGTAACAAGCCATACTGCACAGAGTGTGGAAAGAAAAAGTTAAAAATTTCTACTCATTTTTAGGTTTTTTTTTTTTTGTTGTTTTGTTTTTTGAGGTAGGGTCTTACTCTACCTCAGGCTGACCTGGAATTCACTATGTAGACTCAGGGTGGCCTCGAACTCATGGTGATCCTCCTACCTCTGCCTCCTGAGTGCTGGGATTAAAGGCGTGTGCCACCATGCCTGGCTTCTTTTTAGTTTTTTGAGGTAGGGTCTTGCTCCAGCCCAAGCTGACCTGGAATTCACTATGTTGTCTCAGGCTGGCCTTAAACTCATGGCAATCCTACCTTGGCCTCCCAAGTGCTGGGATTAAAGGCATGCACCATCATGCTAGAATTTTTTTTTTTTTTTTTGAGGTAAGGTCTCACCTTAGCCCAGGCTGACCTGGCACTCACGCTGTAGTCCCAGGCTGGCCTGGAGCTCACAGGATCCTCTTATCTCTGCGCTATGATCAGTGCTAGGATTAAAGGCTTATGCTACCACACCTGGCTACTTTTTTTTTTAATTATTTATTTGTGAGACACACACACATACAGACCGAGAGTGAGTGAGTGAGAGAATGAGAATGAGTGGGCATTCTAGAGCCTCCTGCCATTGTATGAAACCTAGACACATGTACCACTTTGTAAATCTGGTTTTATCTAGGTAATGGGGAGCTGAACCCCAGGCCAACAGGCTTTCCAAGAAAGTGCCTTTAACTACTGAGTCATATCTCCAGCCCCAAACTTTCTACTTTCTTCTCATTCCCCCCCCCCCCACCCCTTCCTATGCTATTGAAAACAACAACAACAAAAAATATGTATGAGACTGGGCTTGGTGGTGCAAATTCCAGCACTTTGGAGGACAAGAGGATCACTGTGAGGTCAAGGCCAGCCTGAGACTACATAGTGAATTTCAGGTGAGCTCAGGCTAAAGCGAGACCCTACCTTAAAACAAAACAAAAAACAAACAAACAAACAAAAAACAGTATATATGTAGATGGCTAGATTCATACAATAGAACTTTGTTATACAACAGAATATCATGAACATTGTCTCAGTACCTCTGGAACCCAGGTCCTATCTATGCTTTATCTCACTTAGCCCAAGCTCCCATTGGAAGTAAGTTCTATTGTCTGAAATGGATAGAGAAGGAGCTGAGATGGGATCAATTTACTGAGTGTTGGTAGGAGCAGCAATTCAAACTTGGGCAGGTTGGCTCCTGAGTCCAAAGAGCTTTTTCTGAATCCAAAGTAATGATGCTTGTGCTAGCGAGAGTTCTCTAGAGGAACAGAATGGTTAGAATGAATAAATCCTACAAAAGGAATTTATTTCATTGTTTTACATGTTAGGGACTGGGTACTCCTACTATGGCTGTCTTGTCTGCATTCTGGAGAGGCTGAGAACCTGGTAGCTGCTCAGTCTATCAGGCTGGCTGCCTCAACAGCACTAATGTGTCATTGAAGGCTTGGAGGAGAGAGCAGGTGCTCTTAGACATGTTGGAAAGCTGATGAAGCTGGTTCTAACATCCGTGAAGGATGGAAGTATCAGGGTAAATGCCCTCACCAGCAAGTAGCAAGAGCAGTCAGGCAAAAGGATGCCCGTTCCTCCTTTCCACACACAACTATGAACTTCTTCATGTATAGGCTGCTGCCAGAAGTGTTGCTGGCAATGGGAGATATCGTCCTCTCTCAGTGGAAACACCCTTACAGACCTGCCCAAGAAATAAGTCTCTTATTTGGTTCTTGATCCCATCAAGTTTGACAATAAAGATTGTCACACTACATTTGAAAAATATATTTTTTTCAATATTCACTTGAATTTTCAGAATTTACTCAATCATTTCACCAATAAAATAATGTTCAGGTTGATTTTTTTTTTTTTACCAGTACTTAAATGCCCTAATATACAGTTCTTTAAAATAAGATGTGAAGTCAAAGGACATACTTACATTTATTTGATATGGATAAATTGTCATTCTTGCAGTACTACCAAACAACAGGGCAGAGGGTAGAGTTTCCTCTACACTCATCAGTTCTCAATGGTTCTGATATTTTAGATGATTTTCTACCTCAGAAATAGGACAAGTTAACACAGTACATGTGTTTTGTTTTACATCTTTCTTTCTTTTTTAGTTTTTCAAGGTAGGGTTTCACCTAGCTCAGGCTGACCTGGAACTCACTATGTAGTCTCAGGGTGACCTCCAACTCACAGTGATCCTCCTACCTCTGCCTCCTGAGTGCTGGGATTAAAGGCATATGTGACCATTCCCAGCATTTTGTATCTTTCTTAATTACAGGTGAAATTGATACTTTTGCATATGTTTATGAAGTGTTTGCATTTACTGTTCCATGACTTATGCTTATTTTCTTTCCTATTTATTTTTTTTTCTATTGTGTTGTTTGTCATTGATAAGTTTTGGTGGTGGGGGTTAGGAATGTTTACAGTGCTAGTAAGTACTATTATATTAATTGCTTGTCTTATTGTTGTGGCACTGTGACAAAGTGCCTGAGAAAAGCAACTAAAGGAAGGCAGGGAGTATTCTGGCTCACAATTTGAAGGTGTAGTCTATTGTGGTGGGGAAGGCATTGCAGCAGGAGCTGGAGGCTGTGATCACATTGCAACTACAGTCAGAAAATAAAGAGTGATTATTGCTGATGCTCAGCTCTCTTCTCCTTTACTTTTATTTTTATTTTTATTTTTATTTTTATTTTTAGATAGGGTCTCAACTGTAGCCCAGGAAGACTTGGATCCTATTCTATAGTCTCAGGCTGGCCTTGAACTCATATTGATCCTCCTACCTCTGCCTCCAAGTATTGGGATCAAAGGCATGTGCCATGACACCTGGCTATCTCTCTCTTCTTTATGCAGTCCAGGATCCCAGCCCATGGAATGGTGCTGCCTACAGTTAGGGTGGGTCTTCTCCTCAATGTAACCTAACCTTGAAAATCTCTCACAGACGTGGCCACAGATTTGCTTCCATGGTGATTCTAAATCCTATCAGTTGACATGTGGAATTAACCATCATAAAGATTAACTCTCCCTTTTCTACTTGTCTGGCCTTTGATTGTGTTGTAAACTTTACCTCATAGAGATGTTTGATTTTTTTATGAGGTTAAATATATTGGTCCTTTCCCTCATGGCTGTTAGCTTTCCTAAAACTGATCTTTCTGGGAGTGGTAGTTTGAATGTGATAGTATAAATGTATGGCCCCACAGACTCAGGTGTTTTATTAAAATTAAACTTCAACTTGGGTCTCTAGCTGCCTGGCTAGAGGAGGTGTCACTCAGGGGTGGACCTTGGAGTCCAGCCCGAAGGTGTGTTTGGAGGTAGATCTGATTCTAGTCCAAAGGAGTGGAGAGAACAGTTTTGAGCTCTGGTGTTTGCTTGCTGCTTTTGGTGTTTTCTGGTTGTTGGGAGACTTCTCTGTTTGGATTTGTGTAAGGGAGTCAGCTTATTGTGCCACTGATGGAACTTCCCCTGGATTTGTAACCTGAATTAAACCCATTATTCCCATAAACTGTGTCTGGTTGGATATTTGTCCCAGCAACATGGAGCTGACAACAATCAAATTTAGTACCAAAAGTGGGGTATTTTACTGTTGCAGTTAACTTCTCATTGCCTGTATTACGCATGACCACAAGCAGCTTGTGGGAGGAAAAAGGGTTTATTTTGTCATACAAAAAACAAAACAAAACAAGCAAACAAACAAAAAACTCTAGGGGAAGCTTTGTGATGGCAGGGAAAAATGTGGCATAAGCAGAAGCTGGACATCATCTTCTGGCCAACATCAGGTGGACAACAGCAGCAGGAGAGTGTGCCAAACATGGGCAAGGGGAACTTGGGTATAACTCTCATAAGGCTATCCCAACCATTACACTTCCTCTGGAAATATCCAATTCCCAATATGCCATCAGCTGGGAATCAAGCATTCAGAACAGGAGGTTATGTGAAACACCTAATTCAAACCATCACATTGGGCATCTCTTCAGGATTGAGACAGCTGGTCCAGACTGTTCCTGGGTAATGCTTAAGGAACATTACTAACTTTTGTCTCAGGCTCTTTGACTTTGGACCTACTTCTTAATCTCTTGGGAGGTCTCTTACATGGTATTTGTTATCTCACCCAAACAGTCTAAATCAAAACTTGTCTGTTGGGGCCATTTGTCACTTATAAACATTCATTAGCATGCTTTCTTTACTTTCTCTGTTTTACTATGGGTTAATTTTCTTTCTCTCCCAGCTTGATTACTTATCATCATGCTCCTGTATTTTGTATTGATTTTTTTAATCACCTTCCATCTCTGAATTCATAGCCTTTTAAAGACAATTTAGAGGGAGGGTTTGCCCTGGGTACCAGGCCTGTGGATAGTGGCGATAAATTAGTAATACCAAGGCTGTGAATTTGATAATGGGTTTGACTCTGTCTTTGATTATATCAGTATAATCCTGGTGAGGTTGTTAGAAGCCTGAGTGCCCTTTCCCATAAATAGGAATACTGCTCTGGGGCCAATTATTGACAATACAGGACAAGCTTGTGACAGTTAATGTAGATATTTCCTCCTTTTTCGGCATATTTCAAGACTATTTTAATGGGGTCAAGTCTTCACAAATTACCTTGGTATCCCCTTTGGCAAAACAAATGTTTGTTTCATTCACTGTCAGCACATAAAAGGACAAAAATACTTAAAAAAAAAAAAAGGAAAACTTAATGACTGGCATCCTTTGCAGAGTCTCTGGAATGAACTGCCAAATTCATTATTGAGATGAGAAACATTTGAACTATTATTGGAAGTTAAACTTGGGGCTATTTTGCCTTAGCCATAGCTCATGACCAAGGAACTAACATAGATGATGTGTGGATTGGAGGTGGACATTGGAGGAATGAATCTGGCTTGAATTTTAGTGAATTTATTAAAACATAAATTTCTGTTTTTGGTTGATAAATAATTGTGTATACTTATTGGGTACAATATAATATTTTGATCCATGCACACATTATAAAATGATTGTACTAAGCCAAGTGCTATATCCATGACCTCATGTTTTTATTTTTTGTCTTGTTTTGTTTAAACTTTTTTTTAAAATTTTTATTAACATTTTCCATGATTATAAAATATATCCCATGGTAATTCCCTCCCTCCCTACCCCCACACTTTCCCACTTGAAATTCCATTCTCCATCATATTACCTCCCCATTACAATCATTGTAATTACATATATACAATATCAACCTATTAAGTATCCTCCTCCCTTCCTTTCTCTTCCCTTTATGTCTCCTTTTCAACTTACTGGCCTCTGCTACTAAGTATTTTCATTCTCATGCAGAAGCCCAGTCATCTGTAGCTAGGATCCACATATGAGAGAGAACATGTGGTGCTTGCCTTTCTGGGTCTGGGTTACGTCACTTAGTATAATACTTTCCAGGTCCATCCATTTTTCTGCAAATTTCATAACTTCATTTTTCTTTACCGCTGAGTAGAACTCCATTGTATAAATGTGCCACATCTTCATTATCCACTCATCTGTTGAGGGACATCTAGGCTGGTTCCCTTTCACAGCTATTATAAATTGAGCAGCAATAAACATGGTTGAGCACGTACTTCCAAGGAAATAAGATGAGTCCTTTGGATATATGCCTAGTAGTGCTATAGCTGGGTCATATGGTAGATCAATCTCTAGCTGTTTTAGGAACCTCCACACTGTTTTCCACAATGGCTGGACCAGATTGAATTCCCACCAGCAGTGCAGAAGGGTTCCTTTTTTTACACATCCCCACCAACATTTATGATCATTTGTTTTCATGATGGTGGCCAATCTGACAGGAATGAGATGGAATCTCAATGCAGTTTTAATCTGCATTTCCCTGATGACTAGTGATGTAGAACATTTTTTTAGATGCTTATATGCCATTCGTATTTCGTCCTTTGAGAACTCTCTATTTAGCTCCATAGCCCATTTTTTGATTGGCTTGTTTGATTCCTTATTATTTAACTTTTTGAGTTCTTTGTATATCCTAGATATTAATCCTTTATCAGATATATAGCTGGCGAAGATTTTTTCCCATTCTGTAGGTTGCCACTTTCCTTTTTTCACAGTGTCCTTTGCGGTGCAAAATCTTTCTAATTTCATTAGGTCCCAGTGGTTAATCTGTGGTTTTATTGCCTGAGCAATTGGGGTTGTATTCAGAAAGTCTTTGCCAAGACCAATATGTTGAAGGGTTTCCCCTACTTTTTCCTCTAGCAGTTTCAGAGTTTCCGGTCTGATGTTAAGGTCTTTAATCCATTTAGACTTAATTCTTGTGCATGGCGAGAGACAAGAATCTATTTTCATCCTTCTGCAGATATATATCCAGTTTTCAAAACACCATTTGCTGAAGAGGCTGTCTCTTCTCCAATGAGTATTTTTGGCATTTTTATCGAATATCAGGTGGCTATAGCTACTTGGGCTTACATCTGGGTCCTCTATTCTGTTCCACTGATCTACATGTCTGTTTTTGTGCCAGTACCATGCTGTTTTTGTTACTATGGCTCTGTAGTATAGGTTAAAATCAGGTATGGTGATACCACCAGCCTCTTTTTTGTTGCTCAGTATTATTTTAGATATCCGAGGTTTTTTGTGATTCCAAATGAATTTTTGGATTGTTTTTTCTATTTCCATGAAGAAAGCCTTTGGAATTTTGATAGGGATTGCATTAAATGTGTAGATTGCTTTAGGTAAGATTGTCATTTTCACAATATTGATTCTTCCAATCCAGGAACAAGGGATGTTTCTCCACTTTCTAGTGTCTTCTGCAATTTCTCGCTTGAGTGTTTTAAAGTTCTCATTGTATAGATTCTTTACTTCCTTGGTTAGGTTTATTCCAAGGTACTTTATTTTTTTTTGGTGCAATTGTAAATGGGAGTGATTCTCTGATTTCATCCTCTGTGTGTTTGTTGTTAGCATATATGAAGGCTACTGATTTCTGTGTATTTATTTTGTATCCTGCTACATTGCTGTAGGTTTTGATCAGCTCTAACAGCTTGCTAGTAGAGTCTTTAGGGTCCTTTATGTATAGAATCATGTCATCTGCAAATACTGATAACTTGATCTCTTCCTTTCCAATTTGTATCCCTTTTATGTGTGTCTCTTGCCTTATTGCTATGGCTAAGACTTCCAAAACTATATTAAATAAAAGTGGTGACAGTGGACACCCTTGTCTTGTTCCTGATTTTAGTGGAAAAGCTTCCAGTTTTTCCCCATTTAGTAATATGTTGGCTGTAGGCTTGTCATAAATAGCCTTTATTATATTGAGATATGTTCCTTCTATTCCCAGTCTCTGTAGGACTTTTATCATGAAGGGATGTTGGATTTTGTCAAGTGCATTCTCTGCGTCTAATGACATGATCATGTGATTTTCTTCCTCCAACCCGTTTATGTAATGTATTACATTTATAGATTTGCGTATGTTGAACCATCCCTGCATCTCTGGGATACAGCCTACTTGGTCAGGGTGAATGATCTTTTTGATATATTCTTGTATTCTGTTTGCCAATATTTTGTTGAGAATTTTTGCATCTATGTTCATGAGGGAGATTGGTCTGTAATTTTCTTTTTTTGTTCTATCTTTGCCTGGTTTTGGTATCAGGGTGATGCTGGCCTCGTAGAAGGAGTTTGGTAGAATTCCTTCTTTTTCTATTTCCTGAAAAGGTTAAGAAGCAATGGTGTTAGCTCTTCCTTAAAAGTCTGGTAAAATTCAGCAGTGAATCCGTCTGGGCCTGGGCTTTTTTTAATTGGGAGATTATTGATAACTGTTCGGATCTCCATGTTTGTTATAGGTCAATTTAAGTGATTAATCTCATTTTGATTTAATTTAGGTAGGTCATATAGATCAAGGAAATCATCCATTTCTTTCAGATTTTCATATTTTGTGGAGTATATGCTTTTATAGTATGTCCCTATGATTTTTTGAATTTCTCTGGAATCTGTTGTGATGTTACCTTGTTCATCTCTGATTTTATTAATTTGTGTCTCTTCTCTCTTTCTTTTGGTCAGATTTGCTAAGGGTTTATCAATCTTGTTTATCCTTTCAAAGAACCAACTCTTTCTTTCATTGATTCTTTGGATTGTTCTTTTTGTTTCTATTTCATTAATTTCTGCCCTAATCTTCATTATTTCTTCCTGTCTACTGATTTTTGGTTTGCCTTGTTCTTCTTTCTCCAAGGTTTTAAGGCGTAGCATTAGGTCGTTTACTTGCGACCTTTCTAATTTCTTAATATACCCACTCAAGGCTATGAATTTACCTCTTAGAACTGCCTTCATTGTGTCCCAGCGATTTTGGTATGTTGTGTTCTCATTATCATTTGACTATAAATTTTTTGATTTCCTTTTTGATTTCTTCATTGACCCATTCATCATTTCGTAGTGTATTGTTTAGTTTCCATGATTTTGAGTATGCTCTATAGCCTTTCTTGCTACTGATTTGTAGTTTAATTCCATTGTGGTCAGATAGAATGCAAGGAATTAATTCAATTTTCCTGAATTTGTTAAGATTTTCTTTGTGTTCCAATATATCGTCTATTTTAGAGAATGTTCCATGTGCTGCTGAAAAGAATGTATATTCTGCAGCCTTTGGATGAAATGTCCTGTATATATCTGTTAAGTCAATTCCTTCTATGACCTCATTTAGTCCAGATGCCTCTCTGTTTATTTTTTCCCGGGATGACCTGTCAATTGATGAGAGTGGGGTATTAAAGTCACCCACCACCTCTGTGTTTGGTGTTATCTGTGACCTTAGTTCTAATAGTGTTTGTTTGACGAATTTGGGAGCCCCCATGTTAGGTGCATATATGTTTAGGATTGTAATGTCCTCCTTTGGGAGTGTGCCCTTAATCAATATAAAGTGACCTTCCTTATCTTTCTTGACTAACGTCGGACTAAATCTACCCTGTCTGATATTAGGATAGCAACCCCTGCTTGTTTCCTAGGCCCATTTGCTTGAAACACCGTCTTCCAACCTTTCACCCTAAGATAATGTCTATACTTTGTAGAAAGTTGAGTTTCTTGGAGACAACAAATAGTAGGATCCTGCTTTTTAACCCAGTCTGCAAATCTATGTCTTTCCATTGGGGCATTGAGGCCGTTGATATTAAGAGATAATATTGAAAGGTGTGTATTTATGTTTGCCATTTATTTGTGTGTGTGTGTGTTTCTGGTTCTACCTGCGCTCTCTTCTGTTAACTAGTATTTGAGTATTGCTTGTTTTTTCTAGGTTCCTTATATGTGTGCTTTTCCTTTTCTTCAGCATGGAGAATTCTATCAAGTATTTTCTGTGGAGCTGGTTTTGTCTTCAAATACTCCTTTAACCTGCTTTTGTCATGGAATGTCCTTATTTCTCCATCTATTTGAATGGATAGCTTTGCAGGATAAAGTAACCTTGGTTGACAGTTATTATCTTTCAGAACTTGGAATATATCACTCCAAGCCTACCTGGATTTTAAATTTGTGTTGAATAATCTGCTGTAATCCTGATGGGCTTGCCTTTGTAGGTAACTTGATTTTTCTCTCTAACTGCTTTCAATATTTTTTCTTTGGTGTGTGTGTTTGGAAGTTTGATTATAATATGGCAAGGAGAGGTTCTTTCTGGGTTTTGTCTGGCTGGGGTTCTAAAGGCTTCCTGTATCTGCATTGGCACCTCTTTCCCAATTTGGGGGAAATTTTCTTCTATGATTTTGTTGAAGACGCCTACTATGCCTCTGGAGTGGAGTTCTTCTCCTTCTACTATGCCCTGAATTCTTATATTGGATCTTTTCATAGTGTCCCGAATATCTTGAAATTCCCACTCATACTTTTGTATAAGTTTGTCTTTCTCTTTGTTGGACTGCATTAGGTCTGCCACCTGGTCTTCTAGCTTCGATATTCTGTCCTCTCCCTCATCCATCCTACTGGTGAGATTTTCTACAGAGTTTATTATTTCATTAACTGTGTTCTTCATTGCTAGTAATTTTGACTGGTTTTTCTTTATTATTTCTATTTCCATATTTATGTCTTGTATTGCCTTCTTTATTTTGTCCTGCATCTTCTTTGATTCCTTTGTTTTCCTCTTTGATTTCTCCTTTGATTGTTTTGATATGTTCTTTGACCTCTTTGAACATATTTATAATCATTCTTTTGAAATCTTTCTCAGGCATTTCCTCTAACTTTCTCACTGGAGGACATTTCTGATGCATTAGTACTTTTAGGTGGATTTATATCGTCTTGCTTTTTAGTGTTTCTTGTGTTATGATGTATATATTTTTGCATCTTGGATTAAGTTAATGCTTGGATTCTCTAGCTACCTGTGTATTCTTAGCTGTATCAATTGATTTGATGTAATATATTTTCAGGGTAGGACCTTAAGGTGTTAGGTGTGGCTCTTAAGACTCTCAGAGTATCTACAAAGATGTTCTTAGGGGTTGAGTTTCCCTGCTATAGGAGTATTCAAGCAGGCTGAGTGGAATAAAATACAGGTAGATTCTAAAATTTAACTAAACACTGTACACATTCAATCAAAAACAGCCCCAAGTATGTATGCCAGAGTAGTTATTCTAACAACCAGCTCCTCTATCAACATAGAGGTTAAGATTTCTGGTGTGTTGAGGGATCCAAGTCAGCTTGCGATTAAGTGAGACCCTTCCCTGGTGCAATCCCAGTTACCTTGGATGATTTTGGTCTCAGTCAAGTTGCTGCCTGGGTCGTTGGGCTGCTGTTCTGATTTCTGGAGCTGGGCACTGGCTTTTCCTGCAGGGCAAACCGAGCCTGGCAATTGTGGCCCTGCAGATCAGCACCCCTGCTGCTGGAACTGCTGCTGCTCACGCTGCCCCTGCTGGGAGTGTAGCCACTGCTGCTGAAGGTGTTGCTGCTGGACCCACCGCTGCTGCTGCCTCTGCTGCTGCTGTAGCTGCCACTGCTGGAGCCACCACTGCTGCTGAAGCTGCTGCTGCTGTGTCCACTCCCGCTGCTCCCCCTGATGCTGCTGCTGCCGGGTCTGCCGCCGCTGCCATTGCTGGGTCTGCTGCTGCTGGGGCCGCTGTTACCGGTGCTGGAGCCGCTGATGTTGCTGCCGAAGTCTGCCTCTGCTTGGGTCCCGCTGTCAGCCCAAGTTGGCGTGGCCGGGTCCCGGGCCACTGCTCTGTTCGCCTGAGCTGGGCTTAGGCGGTGGGGGAGGGGAGGGAGCCGCAGCTGCTTTGGGTCTCTCGCTGCTCCATGTGTTGTTCTACCTCGCGGTCTGCTCCTCCGTTGCTCGCTGCCGCTCTCCCCTCACATTTCCCAAGTTGCGGAGAGTGCGGTGTGATGGAAAGCTCCCACACCTGGCTTTTCCTGTGGCTGGAGCCGAGCCTGGTGGCTTTCTGGCCGCGGCGGTTGGCCGACCTGCCGGAGCCGCTTTTCGCGCCTATGCAGGCTCTGGATGCTCTGGAACTCTTCTACTTTGCCGCTGCCGCTTCAATTTCCTATACACCTCACTTTTTAGTAAAAGTGTGTATTTTGCTGAGTTTTTTTGGTCTTTTTCCCCCCTAGGCTGCTTTGGCGTGGTACCTAACTGGAAGTCTCCTTAAACTTTTTTATAGTTTTATTTTTATTTATTTGAGAGAAGGGCAGGGGAGGGAATGGGTGCGCCAGGGCCTCCAGCCACTACAAATGAACTCCAGATGTATGTGCCCCCTTGTACATCTGGCTTATGTGGGTTTTGGGGAATAGAACCGAGGTCCTTCGGCTTTGCAGGCAAGTGCCTTAACTGCTAAGCCAACTCTCTAGCCCCTTTTGTTTGTTTTTCTGAGGTAAGGTCTCACTCTAGCCCAGACTGACCTGGAATTCATTATGTAGTTTCAGGCACCTTTAAACTCACAACAGTCCTCCTACCTCTGCCTCCCGTCTGTGTGTGCCACCATGACCAGCAGAGTTTTACTATTTAATAGCGAGAACATTTAAAATCTTTTATTTTAGCAATTTTGAAATATGCATTTATTATTAACTATGGTTAAAATGAATTATGCTATTCATTGTGCAATACATATATTGATCTAATATGGTATTATTTTTTTTTAAATTTTCACAATATTTTTTAACATTTTCCATAATCCCATGGTAATACCACCCCCCCCCCCCGCACTTTCCCTTTGAAATTCCATTCTTCATCACAATATGATATTCTTGCAGGGTGCTTTTCCTTCTGGGCATAACATGATCATCCATCCCACTGACATTTTGGAATAGAGATTACCTTGTCTGGTAGCTATGGCAATTATCTGAGTATAATGTAGTGGTAACTAGGTCTATGGTAATGGAGCTGTTAACACTTTTCAACAGAACTAGGAAGGGGAGGATCAAAGGATACTTACTTGGGAGTCCAGCCATTACTCCCTCCTGCCCTCCCCCACTATGAATGGTCTTAGGAGATAATAGAATATATAGGAAGTAGAAGGTTACCTGAAGCAGGGACTGCATGATGTAGCTTCCATGAGGTTAGCGATCATGATGGGGTGGGACTTTGTGGAGATGTGGCTGTTGTGAGGTCACCCATGCTTCTGTACCTACCCCCCTCATCCATGCTTCTAAGTGAGCCCAGTAAACTCATTGGCTCACCAAACTGGAATTTGGTGGAATGGTTGGTTACTTTGGTCTATGACCAATG
The DNA here is from genome assembly GCF_020740685.1 of Jaculus jaculus. NCBI lineage: Eukaryota > Metazoa > Chordata > Mammalia > Rodentia > Dipodidae > Jaculus > Jaculus jaculus. Next base: position 75,152,518 of record NC_059113.1, read on the forward strand.
CTTTATAAGGGCTGCATAGATGTTTGTTCAAATCTCCCCAGGAAAAGTTAACACAACAGAGGCAATACATTTCAAAACCTTATTCCTCCTATTTAGCAGAAACTGTATCTCCCTATATCTCCAGCCTCTAGTAACCACTATGCTACTCTCGAATTTTGTAAGTTCCATTTTTTTAGGTTCTACACCTAAGTTTTTAAAATTTTTTTTGTTTGCCTTTTTTTTTGGGGGGGGGTTCCGGTCCTACCTGTGCTCTCTTGTTTTAACTAGTATTTGAGTATTGCTTGTTTTTTCTAGGTTCCTTATATGTGTGCTTTTCCTTTTCTTCAGCATGGAGGATTCTATCAAATATTTTCTGTAGAGCTGGTTTTGTCTTCAAATACTCCTTTAACCTGCTTTTGTCATGGAATGTCCTTATTTCTCCATCTATTTGAATGGATAGCTTTGCAGGATAAAGTAACCTTGGTTGACAGTTGTTATCTTTCAGAACTTGGAATATATCACTCCAAGCCCTTCTGGCTTTTAAATTTGTGTTGAATAATCTGCTGTAATCCTGATGGGCTTGCCTTTGTAGGTAACTTTATTTTTCTCTCTAACTGCTTTCAATAGTTTTTCTTTGGTTTGTGTGTTTGGAAGTTTGATTATAATATGGCTAGAAGAGGTTCTTTCCAGGTTTTGTCTGGCTGGGGTTCTAAAGGCTTCCTGTATCTGCATTGGTATCTCTTTCCCAATTTGGGGGAAATTTTCTTCTATGATTTTGTTGAAGACACCTACTATGTCTTTGGAATGGAATTCTTCCCCTTCTACTATGCCCTGAATTCTTATATTTGATCTTTTCATAGTGTTCCGAATATCTTGAAATTCCCACTCATACTCTTCTATAAGTTTGTCCTTCTCTTTGTTGGACTGTATTAGATCTGCCACCTGGTCTTCTAGCTTAGATATTCTGTCCTCTCCCTCATCCATCCTACTGGTGAGATTTTCTACAGAGTTTTTTATTTCATTAACTGTGTTCTTCATTACTAGTAATTCTGACTGGTTTTTCTTTATTATTTCTATTTCCTTATTTATGTCTTGTATTGCCTTCTTTATTTCATTAAATTGGTGTCCTGCATCTTCTTTGATTCCTTTGATTTCCTCTTTGGTTTCTTCTTTGATTCTTTTGATTTGTTCTTTGACCTCTTTGAACATATTTACAATCATTCTTTTGAACTCTTTCTCAGGCATTTCCTCTAACTCGTTCTCACTGAAGGACATTTCTGATGCATTAATACTTTTAGGTGGATTTATATCATCTTGCTTTTTAGTGTCTCTAGTGTTGTAATTATATATTTTTGCATCTTGGATTAAGTTAATGCTTGGATTTTCTAGCTAGGTGGGTATTCTTAGCTGTATCAATTGATTTGGTGTTATATATTTTCAGGGTAGGAGCTTAAGGTGTTAGGTGTGGCCCTTAAGACTCTCAGAGTATCTACAAATGTGCTCCTAGGGGTTGAGTTTCCCTGCTATCTGAGTATTCAAGCAGGCTGAGTGGAATAAAATACAGGTAGATTCTAAAATTTAACTAAACACTGTACACATTCAATCAAATACAGCCCCGAGTATGTATGCAAGAGTAGTTATTATAACAACCAGATCCTCTATCAACAAAGAGGTTAAGATGTCTGGTCTGTTGAGGGATCCAAGTCAGCTTGTGACCAAGTGAGACCCTTCCCTAGTGGAATCCCAGTTACCTTGGATGATTTTGGTCTCAGTCAAGTTGCTGGCTGGGTCTTCGGGCTGCTGTTCTGATTTCTGGAGCTGGGCACTGGCTTTTCCTGCAGGGCAAACCGAGCCTGGCAAGGGTGGCCCTGAAGATCAGCACCCCTGCTGCTGGAACTGCTGTTGCTAAAGCTGCTGCTGCTGGGTCTATAACCGCTGCTGGGTCTATAACTGCTGCTGCTGAAGCTACTGCTGGGCCCACCATTGCTGCTGCTGCTGTAGCTGCTACTTCTGTAGCCACCGCTGCTGCTGAAGCTGCTGCTGCTGGGTCCACTGCTGCTGCTGCCACTGAAGCTGCTGCTACAGGATCTGCCACTGCTGCTGCTCCTGGGTCTTCTGTTGCTGGGTCTGCCGCTGTTGCCGCTACTGGATCTGCTACTGCTGTGGCTGCTGTTACTGGTGCCGGTGCCAGAGCCACTGATGTTACTGCCGAACTCTGCTCCTGCCTGGGTCCCACTGTCAGCTCAATTGGCGTTTCTGGGTCCGGGGATCGCTGCTCTGTTGTTGGGCCCTGAAAGGCCTAGGTGTGAGGCCTAGTGGAACTTCCTGAGCCTAGCTAAAGTTTGGCGACCTGTCTCTGGCCAGCTATGACTCAGCAGGATGCCTAAGGGCTTCTGGCCTGCTACTTCCTCGTGGTAATTGTAATTACCATTTTAATAGTTAAAGTTTACTATTGGCCCTTACCTCTTCTCCCACCCTAAAATCCCCGCCTTCATCCCCAACATGATATAGGCAACTGTTCAGAGTAATAAAGCGAGTTGTTCCTGCATTGCAAAGACTCCCGACTCAGTGTGCTTTTTCTCCGGTGGCCAGGAGAGGTTTCTGGGTTGTCCAACGCTCATCATCCCCTCAACCCCTAGGGAGGAACCAGCAGGCCTGGTCCTTCCCTCAGCACTACCTGTGCGGGAAGGAGCCCCGCACTCTCTTCGCTGGAGCTGGTCTCGGGCGGTGGGGGAGGGGAAGGAGCATCAGCTGCTCAGGTTCTCTCGCTATTCCACGTGTTCTTCTACCTCATGGTCTGCTCCTCCATTGCTCACCGCTGCTCTTCCTTCACATTTCCTGAGTTGCAGAGAGCTCCGGTGTGAGTGGAAAATCCCCGCACCTGGCTTTTCCTGCGGCTGGAGCCAAGCCTGGCCGCTTTCTGGTGCGCCGCCACCGCTGCCGCGGTTGGCAGAGCTGCCAGGGCCACTTTTGCCGGACTGTGCAGGTCTGGATGCTCTGGATCTCTTCTATTTCTCCGCTACCACTTCAATTTCCTATACATCTCACTTTTTAGTAAAAGTGTGTATTTTCTGAGTTTTTTTGGTCTTTTTCCCCCCAGGCTGATTTGGCGTGGTACCTACGCCGCCATCTTAACCGGAAGTCTTTAATTTTTTTTATTTTTTGAAGTAGGTTCTCACTCTAGCCCAGGCTGACCTGGAACTCACTATGTAGCCTCACAGTGGCCTCAAACTCATGGTGATCCTCCTACCTCTGCCTCCTGAGTGCTGGGATTAAAGGTGTGTGCCACCATGCCCGGCTACAGATAAGTGAGTTTGAAGCTTAGCAACCTGAGACTCCACATTGCTTGAGCAAAACACACACCCCTTTCAATGCACTTGGTAACCTGGGACCTCCACCTGTATTGAGTTGTACTTACACCTCCTCTAAACATTGGAGTGAGCTGTTTCCTTTTGACAATGATGTCAATGGCATGTTTTACTTCAAACATGTCTCAGAACATGTTTAGGAGCTGGGAGAAGGGGGATCATCCAACCTGAACCTATTTTGGGTATAATGCACAGTAAGGCAAGCTGTGTGCTGTGAAACTCATAAGTTTTAGGAAGAATTCCCTACTTGCCATCTTTTGCTTATGCATGATTAGGTATACATATGATGAATATCAGGGCTGGAGAGATGGCTTATTAGTTAATGTGGTTGCCTGTGAATCCTAATAACTCATGTTTGAATCTTCAGGTCCCATGTAAGCCAGATGCACAGTGACATAAGCATGTAATGTTGCATATGCACACAAAGTAACACATCCATCTGGAGTTTGTTTGCAGCAGCTGAAGGCCTTGACACAGCCATTTTCTCTCTCTTTCTCTCTCTCAAATAAATTTAAAAAAATCAGATGCATCATGAGAAAGGACATGTGCAGTTAAAAATGACGTACATAACCAAAGCTTGTCAATCAAAACAGAAAGACCATCCATACTCCACTCCTAGCAACCAATTTCTCCTCCTTCTGGACTCCATAAAAGAAAGCCCAGGCCATAATCTGCTGCTCATGAGTACTGTAACTCAAGGAGCCCCTGTTCCCTTGCAGCACATTGCTCTTTTGTTTGTTCCCTAATAAAGCTTCTTGCTGCTCTTCTTGCTCTGGTGCTTCTTTAGTTCTTTGAATTTAGATGCCAAGAATCTAGAAATACCCAGTTCAGACAGAGCCCCTTGGTAACAAGATCATGTAATGTTTCTCTCTCTGGTTGGCTAATTTTGTCTAACATAATGTCTTCCAGGTTCACTCGTTTTGTCCAAAATGACAGAATTTCCTTTTATTTTATAATTAAATAGTATTCTGTTGCATACATAGTGCAGTTTCATTATCCATCCCATTTCTTTGCTATTGTGAAAAATAACGTATTCATTTCAGTTGTTTGGGGCATATTTCTAGAGGTGAATTGCTGGGTCATATGGTCTTTTATTTTTGCTTTTTCAAGGTAGAGTCTCCCTTTAGCCCAGGCTGACCTGGAATTCACTATGTGTTCTCAAACTGGCCTAGAACTCATGGCCACTCTTCTACTTCTGCTTTCTGAATGCTGGCATTAAAGGCATGTGCCACCATGACTAGCCTAGTTTCAGTTTTTTAAATTTTTTAAAAAATGTTATTTTTAGAGAGAGAGAGAGAGAGAGAGAGAGAGGGAATTGGCATGCCAGGGCTTCAGTCACTGCAATTGAACTCTAGGTGATAACATGTAGTGGGCATATGTAACCTTGTGCTTGCCTCACCTTTGTGTGTTCACTTATGTGGGATCTGGAGAGTGGAACATGGGTCCTTAGGGTTTTCAGGCAAGTACCTTAAAAACTAAGCCATTTCTCTAGCCCTAATTTTAGTTTTTTGAGGGACCTCCACACTACTTCTCTTCTTCATGACTATGTATTCAAGCAGAGAACAGTGAGCATATGATATTTACAGCTACACTAGAAGAAGCAGGCAAGCATCTTAACTGCTAAGTCATCTCTCCAGCCCTGTTTTTATTTTTTTTTTATCTTTTTATCCATATATTAATGTTACTCTTGATGTTAGCTAGAGAAGCTTCTCTTTTCAGATGGACGTGACCACTGGGGTGACTTAAAACTCACTATAGTGCTAAGAAATGACAGTGGAGTGTTCAGCACTGAGGTATCTCTATCACACCCTCAAAGGCTCAGGGTTCATTACAGAAAGTTTGTAATAGCCAAAGCAAGGGTAGTACTGCTGACAATTCAATCTTCCAGACATAAAATGGCTTGGATATCCATGATCTAACAGTGCCTGACAAAACCTACATAAGACCTTCATAACAGGAGGAAAAGATGATGACATCAAAATAAAAAAGACTAACTGGAAGAGGAGGAGATTCAATGGAGGGTGGATTTGAATGGGAGTGGAGGAGAGAGAATTATCATGGTTTTATTGTCTATATTTATGGAAGCTATCAATAAAAAGTTAGGAAAAAAAAAAGAAGGGACATGTAAAAGCTGCACAGAATCTGATTATTTCTCAGCCAGGTGCTTCCCACTTCCTTCTATGATAAGGAGCAGCCATGTGCTTCCTGCAGGTTCAGATTTCCCTTCAGGAACACTGTGGTTATGGGCTGTTTTCATTCATTGTTCCCTTCTTCGCCTCATCACATTGTGTGGTGAATATGATAGTGATTTTCTCCACTTAGAGCTGTTGGTGAAATGGTCTCAGAGAGGGCAAATGATTCACGTGAAGTTACCTAATTTAGAAGTAGTGAAACAGATTAGATAATTCTGGAATCACACATTTCCAGAGTTTTTTCTCTTGTACATACTTAATGTGTATTCATATGTATTTGTTCAACAGACTACCACTAATTCTTGCAGCAATTGGCTATGGCTCATGTCACTATGACTGGTGTAGTTTTTGGCCATGTTCTTTATGGCCCAGCACTGGCCAGTCCCTTCTCTGGCTTGGCTTGCTTCCTGAAGCCCCAGATGTTCCTTTCACCTCATGTGAGCTCCCCAACACTAGTCACTACTTTTTAAAGACATTTGCAACTCCAGCTCTGCTTCTGAGCTCTGACAGGGTCTCTGCTTTCTCTCTTCTGGCCTGTCTTACCACCCACAGAGCCTCACTGGGATCCTGATTCCAGAGCTATTGCATGCACAGGTGGTATGTGGCCCAGGTGTGATTCTTCTGGAGTTGGACTCAGGGCTAGGCTCATTAAAAAATAGATATTTAAGAGAGAGGGGGAGAGAGAAAGAGAGAGAGAGAGAGAGATTGAGAGAGGCAGATAGAGAGAAAGAGAATGGGCATGCCAGGGCCTCCCGCACTGCAAATGAACTCCAGGCACATGTGCCCCCTTGTGCATCTGGTTTATTTGGGTCCTGGGGAATCGAACTGGGGCCCCTAGGCTTCACAGGCAAATGTCTTAGCCACTAAGTCATTTCTCCAGCCCCCTAGACTCATCTTATACAGGCTGCCCATCTGCTGGCAGAGTGGCAGGTTTCTGACACATGGCAAATTTGGAGCAAACTATTACATACTAGGAGAAGCAGGCCAATACCCTTCTGTATTCTGTCTAGCTGATGCTACAATGACCAAGATGGTCTTCCAGAACAACTTAAGTAATTAACCTGTCAGGAACTCTGGAGGAATTCCAACCATGCAGGGATGGGCATTGTGGCTGCCTGGGATACAGGCTGTTGAGGGCTTTTCTTTCATGTGTACACACTGCCAAATGCTGGGAAAGAGATGAGGGATTGCTGACTGTTGTTGGTTGCTGGGCTATTTACATCAGAGCCTGTATGTGAAAAGCTCTTTATTCTTTTCTTTCCTGTGACTGCTAATATGTACATGAGAGAGAGAGAGAGAGAAAGAGAGAGAGAGAGAGAGAGAGAGGGAGAGAGGGAAAGAGGGAGGGGGGGGAGAGAGAAACCTGGTGATTATGAAAGCACTAGGTGGCAGAAATATCTGTGCATATTCATAGGAAGAAATGGAGATGGTATCTACTGCAAGAACCTTACCTTTCCCAAGATTGGCTTCCATTACATTCATTATTATTATTATTGTAGATCACCAGTGGTAAATTCAGGTTTAAGCCTTATCGTGAATGTTTCTTGACTTTATTTGGTTTTAGAAACTATGCAATAATTTTGTGTGACTTGGACCATTTCCTTTGCATGTAATGAAATTTTTATTTAAAGTCCTCACAACCATTCTCACTATTTTCCTATGGCAAGAATCATCAAATGAGAATTACAAACACCTTTGGCCCATTTTTTACTTTCCGAAATTGCTCTCCTGAACTACTTTCTTCTTTCTCTCTTTCTTCTGCTTCCTTCTCTTTGATAATTTTCATGAGGAGGGAATCAGACTTACATGGGGCTATAATTTCATCCAACAGAAATATTGAGTGTAAAAGATTCCTGAGCCTGGTGTAATGGTACACACATTTAATCCCAGCACTCAGGAGGCAGAAGTAGGAGGATTGCTGAGAGTTCAAGGCCACCCACCCTGAGACTACATAGTGAATTCCAGGTCAGCCTCGGCCGGAGTGAGTCCCAACCATGAAAAAACAAAGCCAAAACTAAAACCAAACCAAAACAAAAAAAAATTCCTCAGATTATTTCAAAACAGTAGCAAAATATACTCAGTGATCACATAAAATGTCATTTCTCTCATTCAACACAGAGCTGTTGTGCAGGAATAAAGTGGATTCATTTGTATGAGCTGTCAATAGTATATTATAAAATAGCATAATTAAAGTAATGCCAATTATATAAGAGTAAAGTATAAATAATTTTGGCATGAGACCAATACATGTTTAATTCTGGAAACTTCTCTAGAAACTTCTCTTGTTTCAACATCTTATAAGCTCTTACTCTTTGTCAATCACCATGGTTAAGTGCTGGGGTTATAAAGATAAACATGTCACAGACCTTGTCTTCAAATGCAGTCCTTATTGGGAGCTGACTGACAGAGATATGAGGCATGTTGGCACATGGTTATAATATTCAAAAGATGGAAGCAGGAGGATGGAGATATTGAAGCCAGTGTGGTGGTTTGAATTTGGTGTCCCCCCCTAAATTCATGTGTTCTGAATGTTTGATCCCCATTGATGACAATTTGGGAATTGGATCTTTCTGGAGCAGGTGTGTTGTGGGGGATGGGTGTTATAGCTAGGTTCCCCTTGTCAGTGTTTGGCACACTTTCCTGCTGCTACTGACCACCTGATATTGGCCAGGAGGTGATGTCCAGCCTCTGCTCATGCCATGGTTTCCCCTACCCATTGAGTCTGTAAGCCAAAACAAACCCTTTCTCCCATAAGCTGCTTTTGGTTGGATGCTTTGTTCCAGCATTTTGAAGGTAACTGCAACAGCCAATCTGTGCCACATAGCAAGTCAGGCCAGCTAGGTTATAGGGAAGACTCTGCCTTCAGAGCAGATGGAGAAGGTGGAGATGCTGGTCATAAAGCTTTGTGCAGGAGAGAGTCCCAGAGCATTTTTTTTCCTAAAAATTTCTTTGTTTATTTTTATTTATTTATTTTAGAGCAACAGACAGAGAGAGAAAGAAGGAGAGAGGGAGGGTGGGAGGGAGAGAGGGAGGGAGGGAGAGAGAAGGGGGGGGAATAATGGGTGTGCCAGGGCCTCCAGTCACTGCAAATAAACTCCAGATGCATGCACCCCCTTGTGCATCTAGCTAACATGGGTCGTGAGGAACCGAGCTTCAAACAAGGGTCCTTAGGCTTCACAAGCAATCACTTAACTGCTAAGCCATCTCTCCAGCCCCCCCCCCCCCCGCATTTTCTGTGTAGCACAAAGGCATGGCATATGAAAAAACAGGCAATGGAATCAGAGAAGTTCAAACCCTATCTCTACTTCTCACTAGCTTTAATAGTTTATATAGATCATCCACTTGACAGAATCTAGAATCACCTATGAGGGGTTTGTAGGTGTGATTAACCTCAGTGTGCCTCTGTGAGAGTTTAATCTTAATATAAGTGGGAAGATCCACCTTAAATGGGAGAAGCACCATTAATTCTATGGACTAGTGTCCTGAACTATATAAAAAGCAGAAAGCTGTCTCCACATTCCTCTCTGCTTCCTCACTGTGGACTGAGCCTGACCAGCTGCCATTGTGCCTTCCCTGCCATGATGGACTATAACTTGGAACTTGGAAGCTGAAATAAACCATTCCTCCCTTAAACTGATTTTTGTCAGGTATTTTGTAGAAGGTAACTAATATACTGGCTGTGTGGCCCTGGGTCTTAATGTGATTTCTCCAGGCCTTGGTTTCTATCAGTGCAAAATAGAGTGGTGATGTCAAGGTCATAAGTAGTCATGGGTATTGAAACATGCAGCAGGTAGACTACTTACACAGACAGCCCAAGGTAAGCACCCAATACACAAAGCTGTTATTTTATAATGGGTAACAACATTAGAGCAATGCTACCTTATCAAGCATCCATAGGTTCCATAGGACATCCATAGGTTCTGCTTATCTCCTCAAATATTAACTACCTGTGTAGCCTTTTGAGTTTCAAAAGTGTTTCCAAAATTTCTTTGATTTCCTAAATTGATACTTACAATATTAAAGCAGTGATGAGGAGAGGCAACTAGGAGAAATAGCATTTGAGCCAACATACTTCTCAATGTCATTTAAAACAGAAGGATGGGGGCTGGAGAGATGGCTTAGCAGTTATGGCATTTGCCTGAAAAGCCAAAGGACCTCGGTTTGATTCCCCAGGACCAATGTAAGCTAGATGCACAAGGTGCATGCGTCTGGAGCTTGTTTGCAGTAGCTGGAGGCCCTGGCATGCCCATTCTCTCTCTTTCTCTCTCTCTCACACTGTGTCTGCCTCTTTCTCTCTCATGCTTTCTCAAATAAATAAATAAAAATAAAAATATTAAAAAAATTAAAAACAAGCAAACAACAACAAAAACCCCAGAAGGATGTATTCTGGATGAGAGCTTGGAGAATTCTGACTCTAGGGATGATAAATTCTAGAATAAAAACCTTTTTCATTTTCTCCCCTTCTCATTACAGGTAAGGGTTAACCCAGTAATTATCTTCAATATAAAGAATGTCAAGGCTGGAGAGATGGTCTAGTGGTTAAGGCACTTGCCTGCAAAGCCAAAGGACCTAGGCTCGATTCTCCAAGACCCACATGAGCCAGATATAGAAGGTGGCACATGTGTCTGGAGTTTGTTTGCAGTGGCTAGAGGCTCTGGTATGCCCATTCTCTCTCTCCTGCTCTCTCTCTCTCCATTTTTCTCTTTCTCTCTCAAAAATAAATTAAAAAACAAAAATAAATAAAAAAGAATACCCAATCTCAAAGCAAAATCAAAGTTTGTTTTTAACCTAAAGCCTTCTCTTCCTTTCTTTCTTCCTTTTTTCCTTCCCTCCTGCATTTCTTCATTTTTCCTTTTTCTCTTTTTGCCTCACTCTATAGCTCTGCCTGGCCTGGTATTTGTAGCAAAGTTCCTGCCTCGACCTCTCAAGTGCTGTGATTATAGGTGTGCCAGTGATAATCTAAGCTTTAAATAATGGGAATATTAATTTGAGAAGTTGTTATATGAGGGCTTTGGCATCCTCTGGAAAGTTAAGCTAATGAATGAGAAGATGGAGGAGGAGGAGAAGGAAGAGGAAGAACAGGAGAGGAAGAAGAAAGAAGGAAGAAAAGAAAAAGGCATCATAAACATTATGCCACCAATTCCAAACCTCCCATTTTTAAGCCTTGGGAGGAATGTAGAAGTTCACTTTGTCTGGCTGCCCTTCTCTGGAGTGCCTCTGGGGGGCGGGGTGATAGTTTAGTTCATAAAGTGTTTGTCATGCAAGCATGAGGATCTGAGTTCAATCCTAGTGTTGTGAATGTGGAGTTGGTAAGTGGAGTTAGCTGAGAGAAAAAACCAACCAGCCAACCAGAAAGTCAAAGGGCTAGAGAGATGGTTCAGTGGTTAAGGCACTTGTCCGCAAAGCCTAATAGCTCAGGTTCTATATTCTCCGGTACCCATGTAAAGCATGGCTAGAGGACTTGGCACATGCACACACATCTCTGGAAGCATGGGTCCTTTAACCAGCTGTGGAGTCAGCCAGGAAAAGCTTCTGAGCTGTGTAAGAGCAGGGCTTGAGCTGAAACAAGGCTGCCTGGAAATTGCTGCTTAAGGCTCTCAGGCAGCAGGCTATATCTGTCTGCACACAGCTACAGAATAGTAACACTGCACAGCCTTGTGGTTTCTCTTCGGGGTCTCTGCCTTTTCCTTTCACTGCCATTTCTGTTTCTTATTTGTCCCCACAAGGCTGGACTCCAGCCCCTCCCTTTGATAATAATCATGTGCACCCTTGTAGGAGCCTCATGGCCTCCTTGTGATAATTCTTCTAGGCCTTTTGTCGAACACTTGCTCTCTTCCTTTATCAAAACGTGAAGGGACCATGAGGCCCAGATTGGGATAGTGCCAACTGTACCTTTCTGCCCCAGAGCCCTGCTATCCTGGGGAGAAGGTGCCCTTGTCTAGAAGCCCAGACCCCAGCTTCAGGTGATGAAAATGGTGGCAAAGCCAAAAGACCCTTGTAGAAAGTGAATTTCACTGGGCATGGTAGTGCACACCTTTAATCCCAGTATTTGGGAGGCAGAGGTAGGAGGATCACCATGAGTTGGAGGCCACCCTGAGACTACATAGTGAATTCCAGGTCAGCCGGGGCTAGAGTAAGACCCTACCTCGGAAAACCAAAAACCAAAAAAAAAACAAAACAAACCAAAACTTTGTAGGGACACATCATAAATTGGTATCATCATTTCACTCCTCCCTGCCCCTACTCACTACAATATTAATCTGAAAGATAAGCAGAGTTTATGCAACTCCAAATTACTGCCCAGAATAAGAGCAATATTCCCTGAAGTAGGCTGGTCCCAAAGTTGGGAAACAACGAGACTTATTTGGTGTTGGCAATCACTTGCTGGGTTTCTCCCCAACTCTGGGTAATCCAGGTCTTTCTGCTGGATTTCTGACAAGCATCCCTGTCAAGACCTCTCCCCATCCTTCTACAGCAGAGCCCCTGCTTCCAAGTCTCTCTTCCTTTTAAAGTGTTCTGGAGTCAGAAGACAAAATGACATCACAATAATGAACATAACCCAGCAACTCTCATCTTCTCGATTAGAGGAACTCAGGTGAAAGAAACAAATTCATGCCAGGATTAGAACGGACCCATTGAAGATTTATTGCTTTGTTAAACTGACTGTCCTCAGGACATTTATATTTTAAGGCAATGCTTGTTAAACTAAATGAGTAAATCTTAAATACAAGATGCTAGGCAGCTTTAGGGAAGAGTAGTTTGGGCAGAGGCTTCTTTGAATCATGCTACTAGGGCCATAGTTCACAAGGCTACCAGAGGCCAACCATTGCTCTTGGAAATGTATTGATATGGAACTCAGCCAAGAAAGCCAGGGAAACAGACAAGGCTGGGTCGTTCTCTGTGACCCTTGTCTTGTCTCCAGCAGTGCACTGTCTGATTGCACTCTGCATGGTGAGTTCTCATGCAAGCAGTTGCCTCACCTGCTGGTGCAGAGTCCATCCTGGCAGGGCAGCAACTTTCCAGCTCAGGGTGGGGGTAATCAGATTTTCATTGTTTCAGATGGTTGCCTTGTGGACTAAGTGGCTGTCAGCTATTGTCCTTTCATGTACACAGAATCAAGAACCTTTGGTACAGCTTTTATCACTCTGTGTAAAGGTGAACAATTGATTGGGCATGAAGAAAATGTGGTACTCTATGCTTTCTCAGTTGCAAGTTGAAAGTCATGTGTTTCTGTGTCACTGAAATAGTAAATCTATTTAGGCAGGGCTATTTCCTTATTAAGAGCTTTCACATTAAGAAATGAAAAGAACTGGGCTGGAGAGGTGGCTTAGCGGTTAAGCGCTTGCCTGTGATGTCTAAGGACCTCGGTTCGAGCCTGTATTCCCCAGGACCCACTTTAGCCAGATGCACAAGGGGGCATATGCATCTGGAGTTCCTTTGCAGTGGCTGGAAGCCCTGGTGCGCCCATTTTCTCTCTCTCTCTCTCTCTCAAATAAATAAATAAAAATAAAAACAAAAAAATAATAATAATAAAAAGAAAAGATCAGATGTCCTTTGGTCTCTCAATGTCAGCACTGGGGATTTTCACTGGTAGTACAGACTGCAAAGATAAGGGTGGGCATTACTGTCTTGAAGTTTATTTTTCACCCCCTAACCTATGAAATTCCTCTCATACTAAATGTAACTCTGAAATTCTAGTAAAAAACTTTGGTAGTCCTGGTTTCTCCCAGCTACAATGTATATCAGGTGATATTCATGAACCTGTTTGCTTAAGATGTATGATGAAATATTCTAAGAGTAAAGCTCTGTTTGCCTGAGTGCATTTGCATTAATGCTGTGCTCAGAGTCACAACTGCTTGCATGAAAACTCACCCTACAGTGTGTTGAGATGCATGTGTGAATTACTTACTCTTTGACTCAATTAAAAGGTGTAAGCAGATATTTTATTATGAAGTTAATCAGTAATAATGGTTACTTTGGGTGTGTTTTACATGTATCCTATCTGTTCTCAGAACCACCTTAAGAAAGCTTGCCTTTTAAAAATTTAATTATTTTTTTTTTGCTATTTTAAATAGAAACCTGAACCTGGGAAATTTGGTGACTTCAAGGCTCTCCAGTGGTGGTGCTGTAGTTCCTGGCAGCATTACTTCTGCCTCACCACAGATGCACTGCCTCCCAGGAACAAAAAAAAATCTAGAAGAATATACACAGCTTGGTAAGAAAGGCCTCCTCTAGGATTATAGAAAGGGAGCCAGGGAGAACATTGGCCTTATCTATGTCATTTGAACTGATTGTTCTAATTTTTTTTATTTTTTTTTGTTTATTTTTATTTATTTCTTTGAAAGCGACAGAGAGAAGGAGGGAGAGAGAAAGAGAGAATGGGCGCGCCAGGGCTTCCAGCCACTGCAAATGAACTCCAGATACATGTGCCCCCTTGTGCATCTGGCTAAAGTGGGTCCTGGGGAATTGAGCCTCAAACTGGGTTCCTTAGGCTTCATAGACAAGTGCTTAAGTGCCAAGCCATTTCTCCAGCCCCTAATTTTATTTTTATTTATTATTTGCAAAGAGAGACAGACAGAGTGAGAGAGAAAGACTGGGTGTGCACCAGGGCCCCTAACCACTGAAAGTGAACTTCAGAAATATGCTCCACTTTGCATCTGGATTTGTATGGGTACTGGGGATTGAACTTGGACCATCAGGCTTTGCAAGCAAGTGCCTTTGATGGTGGAACAATATCTCTAGTCTGGAACATATTTTTATAATGTTAATGCAGTCACATATTACTTAGTGTAATTGAAACTTTTTAAGTTAAAATGTTTATAAGTTTTTTAAGTTAAAATTCTTGTTAGGAGCGTCCGGCCAAGATGGCGACCACCTAACTGTGCCACAGATCCCCAGGAAAGAAAGGCAAGACATTAAGGGTTCACTGGGTTTTTTAGGGGCAAGCAATCTCTAGTAGATTGCCAGTGAGAGGGCACAGAGGGGGAAAAACAGGGAATCACTGATTCCTTTTGGGTGGGTAGCCCACCCCTCCACCCAAGCAGCCACCATACCCACAGTCCCAGCTTCAGGAAACTACCACACTTACTGTAGGGAAAGGGTCCCAGGCCAACATAGTTCCACTTGCCTCACTGCACAGGAGCGATTGCCCTGCTACCACTGCCCACGACCTTGGCCAGGCTACACCTGCTGGCCCATTGGAGTTCAGGCTCCTTTGATCAATTTGTGCACCAAATGGTGCTGATCGGTCCCTGCTTGTGGAAGCTTAGACTGCTCCACCCACTCACTCACGCACTGCTCTGGCCAACACATATTCACGTGAGCCCAGGCCCATGTGAGTGCAGAGTGTGTCTGTCACTTGTGGCAGCTCAGGTGCCATCCCCTCCCTGTCTGCCCCGCCAGCTGCCCGCCATTGTTCTATTGTGGGGGAGCGCAGAGTGCTTCCGGGTCCCAGTGTTCCCTGCCAGAGTTTGGGCTGCTTCAGTGCTTGGTGCCTCAGTGCCCCTCCTAGTGCAAACACAGGCAGCTTTGGCAAATTACCATGTGAGAGCTTGAGAAACTTTGGCACCCAGGCCAGGCAGGAGCTCAGATGGCTTTGGCAAGTGAGAGCCAAAGCCCAGGCTGCTTGACAACTGCCTCAGGCTGCTTCAGATTCACATTGTGCTTGAGCCCAGGCTGGTCCACCCACCTACATACCCATATGCTATGACCGACAGACCACAGAGAAAAATAAATAACATGAAAAATCAAATACAAGAAAACCCAGTTAGATCACTCAGTCCTACAATGAACATCTCTAATCAAAACACAGAAGAGTCATTAGGATCAGAACACCAAAATGAAGCTATGAGCAATGCAACCCTGACCAAGCTACTGGTAGAACTTGCAGAAAAGCAACAAAGGACTGATAATCGTGTGGATACTGCCATCACAAGACTAGACCTAATAGATAAGAAAATGGAAGGAGTTCAAAGACGGTTAAGAGATTTGAGGGAGAGTGAAAAAAAAGAAGACCTCAAAATTCAGCTGGTGATGCTAAATGAAGACATAAAGAAGTGCAAGGATAAGGCAGGTGTGGTGGCACACGCCTTAAATCCCACTTGGGAGGCAGAGGTAGAAGGATTGCTGTGAGTTCAAGGCCGCCCTGAGACTCCATAGGTCAGCCTGGGCTAGAGTGAGACCCTACTTTGAAAAACCAAAAAAAAAAAAAAAAAAAATGCAAGGATGAATTCCAAGAAGCATCAAGAAAATCAGAAAACGATGTGAAAAGGGAGCTTGACAGAGGGATGGAAATTATACATAGAAAATTAATAGAAAATGCAAACCTAATTGAACAAGTCCAAAACTCTCTAGAAGCTCTCAAGAATAGAGTCAGCCATGTGGAGGGTAGAAACTCTGATCTGGAAGACAAGATGGAAGAAACAGTTTGAGAGTTCAAAAATTTCAGTAAGTTCAAAATTTTCTGTGAATAGAACATGAGGGAATTATGGGATATACTTAAACGTCCTAATATCAGGATCATTGGAATACCAGAAGGAGAAGAAATTAAGACCAAAGGAATGGAGAACTTATTTAACAAAATAATTGAAGAAAACTTCCCCAGTCTCTTAAGAGAAAGGCCCATCAAGATACATGAAGCCAACAGAACTCCAAACAGACTGGACCAAAGGAGGAACTCTCCAAGACATATTGTCATTAAGACTCTAAACATTGACACCAAAGAGAAAATCCTAAAAGCAGCTAGGGAAAAACAGCACACCACTTTCAAAGGTAACCCCATCAGAATTACTCCAGACTTCTCAATGGAAACCCTGAAAGCTAGAAGGGCCTGGAATAAAACACTGCAAAGTTTAAGAACCTATGGCTTCCAATCCAAACTACTCTACCCAGCAAAAGTATCCCTCATAATAGATGGTGAAAGAAAAACTTTCCATGACAAAACTCAGCTTTACAATTATATGAACACAAAACCAAACGTACAGAGAGTATTTCAGGAAATTCTCCACAGAGAAGAAACAAATAATCAAACTCAAATGCCTACAAGAAGCAGATAAAAAAGACAGAGAGATCCCAAATCAATAACCTAACCATCCACCGAAAGGCACTGGAAAGGCAAGAAAAATACAACTCAAAGAGCTCCAGAAGGAAAGAAATAATTAAAATCAGAGCAGAAATTAATGAATTGGAAACTAAGAAAACAAAACAATTGACAAAACAAAGAGCTGGTTCTTTGAAAAAATAAAGAAGATTAACAAACCCCTGGCCAATTTGATCAAGCAAAAAAAAAGAGATGCTTCAAATTAACAAAATTCAAAATGAAAAAGGTGAGATCACAACAGACATAAGTGAAATTGGGAGAATCATCAGGACTTATTTCAAGAACCTCTACTCCACAAAAGTGGATAATGTGGAGGAGATGGATAAATTCCTGGATGCATACCATCTATCAAAGCTAAACTCAGAGCAGATTAATCTCCTCAATGAATCTATCACACTCATGGAGTTTGAAAAAGGAATAAAAAACCTCCCCAAAGAGAAGAGTCCAGGACCAGATGGCTTCTCAGCTGAATTCTATCAAACCTTCATGGAAGAACTCAAATCAATCTTCCTCAAACTGTGCCACACAATTGGAGAACAGGGAAAGCTACCCAACTCCTTTTATGAAGTTAGTATCACCCTAATTCCAAAACCAGGCAGAGATGCCACAAGCAATGAAAACTACCAGTCTATTTCCCTGATGAACTTAGATGCAAAGATCCTGTACAAAATCCTCACAAACTGAATCCAACAACACATCAAAAGCATTATCCACCTTGACCAAGTGGGATTCATCCAAGGAACACAGGGGTGGTATAACATATGGAAATCTGTCAATGTAATATGCCACATAAATAAGGTTAAAAACAAAAACCTCATGATCATCTCTATAGATGCAGAAAAGGCCTTTGACAAGATGCAACATCACTTCATGACTGGAGAGAATTGGCATGGTTGGTTCATATCTTAACATAATAAAGGCAATATACAAAGCTCCTAAGGCCCAAATAATACTTAATGGACAGAGTCTGGAGGAATTCCCATTAAGATCAGGAACAACACAGGGTTGTCCACTCTCACCTCTGCTTTTCAATATAGTACTGGAAGTCCTAGCTCAAGCAATAAGACAGGAGAAGGAAATAAAAGGGATACAATTTGGAAAGGAAGAAGTTAAGTTAGCTCTATTCACTGATGACATGATTGTATATGTAAGAGACCTGGGAGACTCCATCCCAAAACTCCTGAAGGTGAGTAACTCCTATACCAAAGTAACAGGATACAAAATCAATGCACAAAAATCAGTAGCCTTTCTATATGCAAATGGAAAAGATACAGAGAAAGTAATAAGGGACATTGTCCCATTTTCAATAGCAACAACAACAAAAATACCCTGGAATAATGTTAACCAAGGAAGTGAAAGATCTATACAACAAAAACATAAAAATACTCAAAAAAGAAATTGAGGAGGACTTGAGAAAATGGAAAGACCTCCCATGCTCCTGGATAGGCAGAATTAACATTGTGAAAATGGCAATCCTACCAAAGGCAATATACAGATTTAATGCAATTCCAATTAAAATCCCAATATTGTTCTTCACAGAGCTAGAGAAAAATGATCTCAAATTTCATATGGAAAGGCAAAGGCCTCACATATCCAAACATATCCTCAGCAAAAGAAATACCTCTGGAGGTATCACCATACCTGATCTAAAGCTATATTATAAAGCCATAGTAATAAAAAAACAGCATGGTACTGGCATAAAACAGGGTATAGACCAATGGAATAGACTTGAGGATCCAGACTTTGGGTCAAGCAACTATAGCTACTTGGTATTTGACATGGCCCTAACAATATAGGCTGGAATAAAGACAGCATCTTCAACAAATGGTGCTGGACAAACTAGATAACTATATTGAAACTTGATCCACACATTTTTCCATGCACTACACTCAAGTCCAAATGGATCAAAGACCTCAATATAAGACCAGACACTCGACTACTACTGGAAGAAAATATAGGAAGTACTTTCCATAATATAGGAATAGAAAAAGACTTCCTGAACAAAACCCCAGTAGCTCATGATCTTAAACAGTCAGTCAACCAATAGCATCACATGTAGCTGAAGAGTTTATTTACAGACAACATACAATAAGCAAAGCCAATAGATTATCCACAGAATGGGAGAAAATATTTGCTGGTTATCCAACTGATAGAGGCCTAATCTCTAGAATCTACAAAGAACTCAAAAATCTAAACAGTAAAAAGTCAAACACCCCACTCACTAAATGGGACAAAGAGCTGAACAGGCAGTTCACAGAGGAAGAAACACAAATGGCAAACACACACTTAAGAAAATGTTCATCATCCCTAATCATCAGGTAAATTCAAATTAAAACAACTATGAGATTCCACCTCACCCCAATAAGGATAGCAAACATGAAAAAAATCAAATAAAAATAAATGCTGGTGAGGATGTGGAGAAGTAGGAACACTCATCCACTATTCGTGGGAATGTAAGATGGTACAACCACTGTGGAAAGCAATATGGAGACTCCTGAAAAAGCTGACTATAGATATACCAGCATTCCCTTACTGGGCATCTGCCCTAAAACCTTCAAACCACAGGCCTGAGAGATTTGCTGAACCATGTTTGTAGTGGCTCAATTCGTAATAGCTAAGAGCTGGAATCAACCCAGATGTCTATTGCTAGAAGAAGGAATTAACTAAGATGTGGTATATCTACACAATGAAATTCTATACAGCAGTAAGAAAAAAATGACACGATGAAATTTGGGGAAAAATGAACTCACCCAATCACAGAAAAAACATCGCCACATAGTCTCACTCATCTATAGCACCTAACCTGAATCTACCAAGAAGCCTTACATATCCAGCAAGCATCTTGTGGACTAGTCAATAGGATAGGTGGGGAGGGAGGGGAGGGCAATGGAGAGGGTGGGAAACACAAATCTAGACCCAACCAGCAATGGTACCATAAAATTCTACATCCTAAAAGGCAGACCAAATGGCTGAACCTTCGCCAAGCCCTTAGAGGGAATAGAGCCACAAGACACTGGAGAGGGTATGACAAAGACTGACCTTAATCTTCTACAACTTCTCCCCCCCTCTCTCTTCTCTCTAACTCTTTTATATTAGTTATCTTTTTCTTCCTTTTCTTAGTGGGCACTGACCTGTAACTCCCAGTACCAGCATGTGGATATCATCCACAATGAGGTTTTGATCAGAGAGACCTACAAGGTTTCCTAAAAGAAAGACAGATTTCTGACAGAGTACTTGATTACCCACCAAAGGTTAGTGATAAGACCCTAGTGCTGAAGACACCCTATGTGGTTGACACATAAAATGGAATGGCATGGCTGGAAGCTGGAAGTGAGTCAGTCCCCAGTCAGTGGGTCTAGTGCCAGAAGGTGCTACATGGGTGACTGGGGGATAATGACCAATATCTGTCCAAGCAACTCATGGTCTAACCTACTTAGCAGCAAATAACCTGTTGTGATGCCCACACAAGTGCAATAGTGGCACACAGCCATGGTGAGAAACCAACTCCTCTCCATTCGCCTAACTAACCCTCAGTGGTACAGGATCCATAGCTGGAGCTGGGAAACCAGTCAGAACCATATTCAAACATAAACCCGCTCTCCATTATCAAGCTACCATCAATTGTGGGCTACAAGAGGGCCTACACCTATTAAATTCTCTATAAAAAAAGTAAGGGTTATCTCATTTGTCTGATGCTAACTTACTCTCTGTTGGAGAATCTGCTTCTCTTTTTCAGATAGATGTAGATCCTAAGGAGAGAGCCACCCCATCATATCTCAAAAGGGCCCTGGCTGAAACTAAGAATAATTGGTGAAACAAGCAAGGGTGCTGTTTCCTTGGTGAACCGGGTACCAGCACAAGGGTGAAGGAGATCAACACAGAGAAAAATCAACTCCTACCAGATCAGAGATCTAGAGACCCAGAGGCCCCCAACACCTCATCACTGAAGCAGACCAAAAATGAACCCAACATGGTTCAGGGAAATTTTTCAGAAGTGGGGGTGGAAAGAATGTCAGAGTCACATGTTGGGTCATGATATGCAGAGACATTTATCCTACCCATAACTGTGGGCTAACTCCAGAATGCATGACCCATAAACCTCAACAAGGAGGGACCAAGGGGAGGGAGTAGGTCACAGATGAGCCTAATAATGGTACCAAACTGACTGTATTCGCTGAGTACAAAACTAATTAATAAAAAATAAAAAATTTTTAAAAAGTCTTGTCAGGTTATTCATTTCTATCACTTCATTGTAGCTTAGACATTTGTTATGGTGAGAAGATAGCATTCTACTTTCTATCCTTCCAAGTAAATAACCCCTCACTCATGCTCATGTAAGCAACCCTTCTCAAGTTCAGTGGGTTATAACATCACATGAAAAGTAGGAGGAGGACTAGTTGGGAAGAAGAAGGGGTTTAGTGGGGGTGGGATAAGAGAGTGTACTGGGGAATATGATCAAAATACATTATATAGATGTGTGAAATTGTAAACAAAACATAAAATAAAATTGAAAACCTGTCAACTAGACCCTTTAGATGGAATTTAGAAATTACTAATTATAATTCTCTTATTTTTTCAATGAAGAGCCTAAGGCGACATGACTTGCTTAAAATCCCAGTGAACTAGCTGGTGATGGGACAGATGTGTAGATGTTCAACTTTTGAGCTTTCTACTGCACTTCCTGAGATGAAGTGAAGCAGACAATCCTAAGAGAACAGTTCACAAATGTCACATAGGCACGTACCCACATGATCGACTCCAAATTTCACATAGGCATGTACCCACATGACCGACTCCAAATCTCATACATGCCACTATTGCATTAGTCACATCTTGTCTGGCTGGCCAGTTGTGTAACTTTATGAGCCTACTGCTGGTTAAGCTTGTTTATAACTTTTCTCCCCAAGCAGGTTACATAGCACTGTGCAGTACTCTCACAGTTAGTCTGCAGGAAGGATATTTCCAGCTCGGTTCTAGCTTGCTTTCTCAGTCTCCTACAACTAAAGCATGTAACTGGGTCTTAACATCTAGTTCTAGTGGGCAACCAAGGGTCTTGGCACTAGCCTATACTGTTTTGGGGGCCCCAGGGACCTACCTGCCTAACAACTCACTGAGAGGCATCCCATGCATGGCATTGAGATTTTCCTATAACAACCTATGTCTTGTGGGTGCAGCACTATCCAACCCAACAGGGTACTGCTGCCCAAATTCTACCTTTTATAAATTATATATATTTTAATTAGCTAATGAAGAAGTAGGCTTATTCATAACAACTTTTTAAAAATATTATTTGTTTACTTATTTGCAAGCAGAGAGAGAGAGAGAGAGAGAGAGAGAGAGAGAGAGGGAGAGAAAGAGGGTACGAGAGACAGAATGAGTGCACCAGAGCCTCCTGCTATTGCAAAGAAACTCCAGATGCATGCATTACTTTATGCTTCTGGCTTTGCATAGGTACTGGGAATTTGAACTCAGGTTGCCAGAATTTGCAAGGTAGTGCCTTTAGATGCTGAGCAATCTCCCCAGCCCCATCTTCCACATCTTTTGAGGGAGGGTCTCTCCTTGTTGTTCACCACTGTTCCATTTGTGATTCTCAGAAATTTTCCTGTCTCTGTCTTCCCTTTCACTCTAGGTTCACTGAGACTACTAAGCCAACCACAGCATCTGGGTTTTACATGACCTCTGGGTACTCAGGGGTCTGAGTTCAGGTACTCGGAGTTGCATGGCAAGTGATTCATCTCCCCATAGCCACAGGCCCATCCCCCCAGCCCTACCCTCGTGTGTTTTATTGTTCTCAGAACAGACTTACCTTAAGTGTATCTGTGTATTTCCTTAATAACAGAAATAGAATTTTCATAGTGTCCTGTGGTCTTCTTACTCTTTGCAAGCTAATTCCTGATCGCTGAGACATCATGTCACTGGTCTTCGTTTGTGAACATTAACCCAGTTTTTTTTTGTTTGTTTGTTTATTTTTATTTATTTATTTGAGAGTAACAGACAGAGAGAAAGAGGGAGGGAGGGAGAGAGGGAGAGAGAGAGAGGGAGAGAATGGGCACGCCAGGGCCTTGTGCATCTGGCTAACGTGGGTTCTTAGGAACGGAGTCTCTAACTTGCGTCCTTAGGCTTCACAGGCAAGTGCTTAACCGCTAAGCCATCTCTCCAGCCCCTAGTTGTTCTTTAGCCTAACATATCTTCATTACACGCAAATTATTCTTCAGTCATTTGATGCTCAAACTCCCCAGACACATCTGTATCCAAAAGCACATCTTTTCTTTTTTTTTCTTTTAGAAAGATATTTTTTTAAATTATTTATTTGAGAGTGACAGGAGAGAAAGAGGCAGATAGAGAATGGGCGAGCCAGGGCCTCCAGCTACTGTAAACGAGCTCCAGATGTGTGTGCCCCCTTGTGCATCTGGCTTATGTGGGTCCTGGGGAATCGAGCCTCAAACTAAGGTCCTTAGGCTTCATAGGCAAATGCTTTAACCACTAAACCATCTTTCCAGCCCCTCTTCTAGAGAGATTTTTAAAGACTATAAATAGAACATAAAACACTTAAAAGAAGGAAAGAGGAGAGTATAGAGAGCTCCTGCCCAGAAGAAGGCAGGTGAAAGTCCAATTCTTTGTCACAAAGCAAATTCAGTATTAAAATTCTAGAAGTTCAATAAGAAGAAGATAGTTATTAAACCCTGGGCAGGTTTGATCTACCATGCTTTACTTTATCTGAATCAAGCTTTCTTATCAATAGTCTTCAGGAATAGTTAACTTGTGGGTTCCTTTGAGCCCTTCTCTTTCCCTATTTGGTTTGGTCCTGGAACATGGTGAGCAACAGTCTTCCAGCACCCCACCATGAAGCAGCTACAGTGCTCAAAACAACTGAAATCTCTAAATCTAAATAAAACCAGCCTTACCTCTTTTAATTATCCCAGAGATTTTAAGGTAGCTAAACAAAGAGATGCCTGGAAATTGTTAAGTAAGAAGATTAAGAGAAAAAGGAGATCCTGGGGCTGTGGGGTTGGTGATCAGTGGGTAAAGGATGTACCCACAAAAAAGCCAGCTGTGGTGGCATGGAATTGTAATGCCAGTGTTTTGGAGGCAGAGATAGTTGGATCCTTAGGTTTGCTGGCTAGCTACTCTATCCAATTGGTGCGTTCTAGGTTCAGGATGAGATCCTGTCAGAAAAGAAAGTGAAGCCGGGCGTGGTGGCGCATGCCTTTAATCCCAGCACTCAGGAGGCAGAGGTAGGAGGATTGCCATGAGTTCGAGGCCACCCTGAGACTCCATAGTGAATTCCAGGTCAGCCTGGGCTGGAGTAAGACCCTACCTTGAAAAACAAAACAAAACAAAACAAAACAAAACAAAACAAAACAAAACAAAACAAAACAAAGCAAAACGAAAGAAAAAGTGAAAAGCAGCTTTAGCTCTGGCCTCCTGTGCATGCACTTGTTTGAGTCTGAAGTGTCCCTCAAAGGGTCATGTGTTAAGTGCTTGTGCACACCCACCTACCCACCCACCCTACACACATGCACACACACATGCAAAACTGTCTCACATTGTACCAACTATGTAAGCAGTAATTTATAGTTACATAAAAAGTTTATACCGGGCTGGAGAGATGGCTTAGCGGTTAAGTGCTTGCCTGTGAAGCCTAAGGACCCCGGTTCGAGGCTCGGTTCCCCAGGTCCCACGTTAGCCAGATGCACAAGGGGGCCCATGCATCTGGAGTTCGTTTGCAGAGGCTGGAAGCCCTGGCGCGCCCATTCGCTCTCTCTCCCTCTATCTGTCTTTCTCTCTGTGTCTGTCGCTCTCAAATAAAAATTAAAAATTAAAAAAAAAGGTTTATACCTCAGGCTAGAGAGTTGGCTTAGCAGTTGAGGCGCTTCTTTGCAAAGTCTAAGGACACAGGTTCAATTAACCAGTACCCATGTAAGCCAAATACACAAGGTGGCGCATATGTCTGGAGTTCGTTTACAGTGGCCAGAGGCCCTGGCATGCCCATTCTCTCTCTCTCAAATTAATAAAACAAAGTTTATACTTTAACAGAACTTGGTTATGAACTTTTTTTTTGCATGTGCATGATATTGTTGTATGTGGGCAGATGCATGAACGTGGGGAGGCCATAGGAGAACTTAGGGTGACTTTTTCTTTTGCTCAGCCAAGTATTTCCTTGGGATGCAGTCTCTCCCTCAACTCGAGCTGCCAGAGTCAGCACTTCTCAATCTCTGGCCCCCACTCCCCTGGGTTACAGACATGGCCACACCGGCTTTTTATGTGGGTTTGGTGAGTGGAACTCTGTGGTCTCCAGCCTGAAGGGTCCTCAAGCCTAAGCGGTAATCATTTTTAATTACTGGGCAATCTCCCCAGCCCTGGTTTTCTTTTACCCTGAAAAAGCTTTCCTTTGAACTAATTTCAAGCTATGAAAATGTAAGCTAGGAAGTACTCTTCTTCACCCCCTTTGCCCTTTACTTATATTCAATGGTTTTAAACATTTTATCACATTTGCTTTATTATTTGCTTTCTCTCTTTCCATATATACTTATTGTTATTATTTTTATGAATAATTTGTGAGTAGGTTGTGTGTTTCATATCCTGTAACACTTTAGTGTTTTTTTGAAAACAAACAATAACAACAAAAAACCCCAGGGTGGCCAGGTGTGGTGGCGCACGCCTTTAATCCCAGCACTAGGGAGGCAGAGGTAGGAGGATCACTGTGAGTTTGAGGATACCCTGAGACTACTTAGTGCATTCCAGGTCAGCCTGGGCCAGAGTGAGTCCCTACCTCAAACAACAACAACACCACCACCACCAACAAAAGGAAAAATATCAGAGTGTATTCTCTCATGTAACCATAGCACAATGATTAAATTCAGGAAATTAAATAAAATATTTTTTGTTTATTTTTATTTATTTATTTGAGAATGACAGACAGACAGAAAGAGGGAGAGAGAGAGAGAGAGAGGGTGGGGGGGAGAGAATGGGCGCGCCAGGGCCTCCAGCCATTGCAAATGAACTCCAGATACATATGCCCCCTTGTGCATCTGGCTAACATGGGTCCTGGGGAATTGAGCCTCGAACCAGGGTCCTTAGGCTTCACAGGCAAGCACTTAACTGCTAAGCCATCTCTCCAGCCCCAAAATTCAGGAAATTTAACACAGATACTCTGTTAATTCAGATACAATATTTTAAGAAAGTCTATATTCCAATTTGTTTACTATTCCATTATTATTTTTTAATATTTTTATTTATTTACTTATATATAGAGAGACAGATAGTGAGTAAATATGGGCATACCAGGGTTTCTTGCTGCTGCAAAGAAACTCCAGATGCATGTGCCACTTTGTATCTGGCTTTATGTGAGCACTGGGGACTTAAACCCAGGACATTAGGCTTCGCAAGCAAGTACCTATAACCACTGAGCCATTGCTTCAGCCCCCAATGTTGTTTTTAAAAAATAATTTATTTATTTATTTTGCGTATAGGCATGCCCAGCTTTATGTGGGGAATTGAACCTGGGTTGGCAGGCTTTGTCAGCAAGATCCTTTAACTGCTGAGCCATCTCTCCAGCCCCCAATTTTTTCTCTACCATTTCTCTCCTCCAGTTTAGGATCAAGAACAAGATGATGTTTTGCATTTAGGCATGTTGCCTCTCTGGACAAACACCTGGCCTTTCTTTGTTTTTTATGACTGCTAAATTGGAAGTATACAAGTCAGTTATTTAGGTTTCTCAGTCTGGTTTTGTGTTATGTTTTCTTTCAAGATTGCTCTCAGGTAATGCATGTCTGGCCAGAAAACAAAGAAATGTATCTTTCTCAGAGTATTGCATATGGATGGAGTCATATATTGTCCATCTGCCCCTCACTGGCTGTGTTGAGTCTGCTCATTTATTAAATTAAGCATTATCTGGTTTATCTGGGGTGCAATCACTATTACCTGAGCAATCTGAGGAGACAAAAACACATAAGTATCCGCTCTTCCTTGCACTCTCTCCCCTCTACTTAGCATGCATCTTGATTCTTTTATTTGTGCATGTATACATGTGGTGCATGTGAGTGTATATACATGTTTGTATACGCATGTGTGGGTGCATGGGGAGTCAAGAGGTTGACATGGGCCTTTTCATTATTATTTACTGATTGCTTTTCACTTTATTTACTGAGGCAGGGTCTCCCATTTGGACCCAGAGCTTGACAATTTGGCTAGTCCAGCTAGATAATTTACTCTCAGAATCCCCTGTTTCTGCTTCCCAAACTTTGGGATTACAGGCTGGCTGCTATACCTGCTGAGCATTTATAATGGGCCTGGGGATCTGAACTTTGGTCTTCATGTTTGTGTGGACAAGTGCTTTATCCACTGAGCCATCTCCCTAGCCCCTTGATGCTGTTTGAAAGCCACATTTCCCATACACCCCAGGTAAAAAGAAAACCTGAGTCACTGTGCTGAGCTGTCTCTTTGTTGAAGTGGCCACTGTCAGGTGTGAGCCTATCTATGGTGCTGACAGCTTCCCTATCCACCACTAGATTTAAGGGATTCCTTTTAGACTTTCAGGAGCACTTTGTACTTTTCTTGGGGGCACATATTAACTTCTACTTTGTGCTGTAATTACTTGTGTATGTCTCTTATCCTAGGCAGCAGACAGCATGTGCCTCAAGGGCATGGATGGTGTCTTAATCATTTCTGCATCCTTTGCTAGTCCCCAAAGAGGCAATGAATGGGGGCACGCGACTAGTGTTCGTGAAGTGCATGTTTACTCCTATTACTTCCCACTTCTGCTGTTACTGGTTGAATATCCAATTGTGTATTTCAAGCACTCCTCAGCTTCGGCTCCTTAACACTGCTACACCTCCTGTTTAACATGTTGCTATTCTGCCCCTGAAGTAGGAATGGAAACCCTCCAGAGTGGCTGTCATTGCTGTATTGTTAGTGCAGGTGTTAAGAAAAGTGCTGTTGAGTGAACGAGTTCCTTCCTTACCGTGAAGATTTCTATTTCACATTTCCATCCAAGTTTCTTACTGGGGCACTGGGCCAACTTCTCATTGCTTTGACAAGAGAGTATAATGAGGTCTGTGCTGCCTCTGTGGCATGCCTTTAACATTCATTAAGGATAACTCTGCATGTGTATCTACAGGAGATTATGTCCTTGCCCAAAGAGTCCCCTGTTCCCAGACTCTAGAAAGTATAACCTGCCAAAGTCACCAGAATCAGGAGCCAATGTTACTAATTTGTTCTGCCAAGACATGTAAGAGCAAGCATTAATTTAGTTTGTAAGTTTAGTGAACAATTGGAAGAACTGAAATTCTAAGTAGGTCAGTGAAATCTTATGGCACCACTGCTTTGTAAGAATACTGGGAAAAGATATCCAGAAAGATGGTACTGAGATATTTGTTATATTATATGGGAAACATCTAAAAAACATTAGGTTATCTTTTATGAAAGTATAATTTTGGTAAGCTCTTGAAATATATGAAACCATATCATTCTTCACAGAGGGGCTTCACTTTAAGATAGAACTGCAGCTGGGTGTGGTGACAGCTTTAATCCCAGCACTCAGGAGGCAGAAGTAGTAGGATTGCTATGAGTTCAAAGTCACCCTGAGACTAAATAGTGAATTCCAGGTCATCCTGGGCTACAGTGAGTCCCTACCGCAAAAAAGCCAAATTAAAAAAAAGAGATAGAATTGGTAAATTGTTATTTTTTAAAAATACTTTTATTTATTTAACAGAGAGAGGGAGAAAGAGACAGAGTCAGAGAGAATATGGGTGTGTTATGCTTCCTGTGACTGCAAACAAATTCTACATGCATGTATCACTTTGTGCTTCTAGCTTTGCATAGGTATTGGAGAAGAGAACCTGGGCCAACAGACTTTGCAAACAAATTTCTTTAACCACTGAGCCATCTCTCCAGTTTGGATATGTTGTTATTTTTGAGATTTAAAAAAATTTAGAATAATTTTAGGTTCTCAGAAAAGCTGTAAAGATAGTTTAGGGAACTCCAGTGTATTCTCACCCAGTTTCCTTTAATGTTAACACTCTGCATTATTGTGTACATTATTTCAAGTTAGAAACAAAGATTAATGTGGCATTATTAGCAAAAACTAATACTTCATTCAGATTTTTAAAAAGAAGCAACTAATTCAATTAAACAACAGTAACACTGTTTATACAAGGAAATGAAAATATCTGCCATGGAGTTTGGGAGTTAACAGTGTGTAGCCTCTAACTTTAGAAGTCAAAGGCAGTCAATGCCTGGGTCATACTGGGACACACACCTTCAGAGGGTTGTTCACAAGTATTCTTAGGATACATCTTACGTATTCTCAATTTATTGGTTTTGAAAATAGTTCTCATTTAAATTAATCACCACTGGGGTTGTAGAGATGGTTCTGTGGTTAAGGCACTTGCTTACAAAACCTAAGGACCCAGGTTCAATTCCCCAGTACCCACATAATGCCAGATGTATAAGGTGGCACATGCATCTGGAGTTCGTTTGCAGTGGCTAGAGGCCTTGGAGCACCCATTCTCTCTATCTGCTTCTTTCTCCCTCTCTTTCTATCTCTAATCAATCAATCAATCATCACTAAATCAATCATGTGGTTGTTATGTGCCAGGCAATATGTTCACCTTTGTCTCTTTTCATTGCTACAATAACCCTCTGAAGTTATTATTATTAGCACCCTCACCTTCCTCTAGAAGAGGAAACAGAGGAAGGCCTTTGGTGTCACACAGATGGAGGCACCAGGTAGGGTTTACATCCTAGCACTTTCATGTCATGCTTGGATTTTTGACCTCTTTTCTCTATAGGTTTGTAGATCTATAGAGACACTTCTTTTTTTTAATTTTTAAATTTTTATTAACATTTTCCATGATTATAAAAAATATACCATGGTAATTCCCTCCCTCCCTACCTCCACACTTTCCCCTTTGAAATTCCATTCTCCATCATATTACCTCCCCATTACAATCAGTGTACTTACATATATATAATATCAACCTATTAAGTAAGTATCCTCCTCCCTTCCTTTCTCTTCCCTTTATGTAGAGACACTTCTTGAAGTCAGAGGAAGTCAGGAGTCTCAGCAATTGCCCTATATGCTAAATTGGTGTGTGTGTGTGTGTGTGTGTGTGTGTGTGTGTGTGTGTATGCATGTTTGCATGTGTGGAGACATGGTTGATGTTGGGTATCTTTCTCAATAGCTCTCCACTTTAATTTTGAGACAACACACTCTGGACTTGCCAACTGAGTAAGCCATCTGTCCCTGGAGATTCTCTATCACGGTCTCCCAAGTATTGTGATCCTAGGCAAGTTATCACTGGGTAATGGGAACCTGAACCCAGAGTGCATGGCAAGTGCTTCATTAACTGAACTTTCTCCCTAGCCTAAACTTCTTATTTTAAGATGCAGAAATTGGGGCCAAAAGGAAAGAGTGACTTTGACAAGTTTTCAGGGGCTGTTGAATAAGTTCAAAGTTCTTTTTTCTTAGCCATATAGCTTCTGAGCTTTGATAACTACAAAGAGTGAAAGTCCACATGGCTTTTATGAAGCCTCCTACAGTCTGGGCATATATTCATTCCAGGGCTGATTTTTGAGTTATGTTCATCCCTCTTTTTTTTTAAAAAATTGTTGGGCATGGTGGTGCATGCTTTTGATTCCAGCACTCGGGAGGCAGAGGTAGAGGATCACTGTTTGAGGCCAGTGTAGGACTGCAGAATGAGTACCAGGTCAGCCTGGGTTAGAATGGGACCCTACCTTAAAAAAAAACCCAAAACTTATTTGTGGGGTGTTTGTGTGTGTATGTGTGCAAGAGAGAGAGAGACAGAGAGAGAGTAAGTGGGAGGGAGAGAATAGGTGTGTCAAGGCCTCCTGACACTGCAAATAAAGTCCAGATGCATATGCCACTTTGTGCATCTGGTTTTATGTGTGTACTGGGGATTTGAACATGGGCCATCAGGCTTTGCAAGCAAGTGCCCTGTTGAACAAGTCACCTTTTCTGCCCCCTATATTGATCCCTTGTATACCAGGTGTTTGGAGTGGACAATATCATTTTGTCTTTTTAAGTAAGAAAGAAGATTACCATAATCACATTCTTCTACATTGACTATTCATTTTATCCACAAGCTCTGTCATCACTGTGATTTGAGGGAGGAGCCAAAGGGGTAAGGGAATTGTTTACAACTGTGTATCTTGTGTGTATCTTGTAGGAGTTCCCAAGAGAAGGGCACCAGGAAGCTCACATAGTGGCAGTTTGTGTACAATAACAGGTGGACATAATCAAGAGCTCAAAACCACTGAATTCTAGCACACAATTTCTTAAAGATATGCACATGTGAATTTAATTGGTATGTACACATGGACTTTTATGTGCAAAGAATTTTGCTGAGTCCTGTGGGGATATGAATATAATCAGACACAATACCCTGTTTTTACAGAGCTTATTATATAGTGGAAGAGACAGGTATATGTCTTTAATTACAGTAGAATAAAGTAAGACCCATAAAAATAAAGATAGTGAGGAGCTACCAAAAAAAAAAAAAAAAGAAAGAAAGAAAAAGACTGATAGAACCGGAAAAATAGATCAAATTCAACTTAGAAGATCAGGGAAGACTTTCAAACTTTGAGTCAGATCTTGAAGGATGGCCCAATTTCAGGAGCTGCAGTTGGCAGTTGAAAGTGCACAGGCAAAGGAAGCATACAGGCAGATGTAAACCAGAGTGTGTTCAGAAAATATGTAGTAACTAGTTGGGTCATACCGTAGAGCACTTTGATTGCCAAGCCATGGAGCCTGCTCTTCTCTGTAAGCAAGATTGGGTCTATTAGAGGCTTTTTTGAACTGGCAAGGAGCATGGCCGGGAATTGCAGGATTGCAGTGGGAGCAGAATGCAGGTGAATGGCCACTGAAGGTGTAGACTCTGAAGAGGAGCAAGGGCTGGAAGGACACTGAGGGGACATTGTGGAAATTAGTCTTTGAGATATGGAAAGAGGTAAAAATACCTAAAAATGATTTCTGTCGTTTAGAGTTTAAGAAACTGTAAGCATGGAGCTATGATGATAGAAACAGGGACAAAGGGGAGAAGACCTGGCTTGAGGCAGAAATCATAGAGCTTCAGGTCACTGAGACTGAGGGGCTAACTAGTTGTCAAGGAGGGTCTGGGTTTCCTGTGTAGGCCTGGCCTATAGATTTAAGTTTTAGAATTATTTGCATGGTAAATATGATCAACATTTACTATTTACTGTTATTTTTTGATCCCTGAATAAATTTCTTCATATATGTGACATCCAACCACATAACATCACCATTAAACAGAACCCCAGCAAGCCTGATGTCTTACAGATGTTCTCCACTTATGTCATATTGAAGATGCTATTTTAGTAAGTGGAAAAAGTTATATTGAATCTGACTTCTAACCTGAAATCTTCTCAGGAAATGATTAGATCTAGAGGGGAAAAAACATAGGCTGAAAAGATTATTGAGGCCACAATGTTGGAAGACATTAAGCATTGAAGAATTGGGGAAAGAGGAGAAAGACCTAGAAGATTACATAAAGAACAAGTAGAGGGATGAATGTAATGAGGACAGCATTATATCTAAAAAAAAAAAAAAAAAAAAACAAAAAAAAAAAAAACAGTGTGCCATAGTTCTGTCCTCAATTGCAGTTTGGAGCTATTGGAAAATGGTGGGAAGTAAAAGGTGGGGAGTTTTGGGTCATTGAGGTTGTTCCTGGATGTGGGTTATGGCTCATCTGTCCCTTTTTCTTAGTGAATGTTGTTCTTCTGTCACATGGTTCTGCTATGTGATACACTACTTTGCCACAGATTCAAAGCAGCTGGGCCAACCAGCTATGTATTGGAGCCTACAAAACTTTATGAAAGCAATCCTTTCCTGTTTTTATATTTTATTATTTTTATTTTCGAGGTAGGGTTTCACTCTAGCTCAGGCTGACCTGGAATTCACTATGTAGTCTCAGGGTGGCCTCGAATTCATGACAATCCTCCCACTTCTGCCTTCCAAGTGCTGGGATTAAAGGCGTGAGCCACCATGCCCAGTCTTTCCTGTTTTTAAGTGGATTGTCTGGAATATTTTATTATAGGAGCTGAAAGCTGACTAACAGGATGGCAGAGAAGCTTAAGTCTAATCAGCAGTGTCAAATGTTATGAGAACACTAAGGACATGGGAGATAAGCAAAAACATCTTGATCCCATAGTGAGTTAAAGAGATGGGTTCCAGCCAAGTGAGGAGAAAGTAGCATTAGCATGGTAGTATTATAGAATATAGAAGCCATGAAGTTAGGGAATAAAAGTAGAGAAATGGAGACAATGGGCAGAGACAGTTTGGGAAGCAAGGGGAGAGAGAGAGAGTGATGAACAATGTGGAAATGCCAAGGTGTTTGGGAATCTGGGGAGGTGGTGAGTTGTTTGTTACACCAGCTCTGTTAGAGAGGCAGTCAAGATGAACTGAGAGCTGGCATGGTGGTGCATGCCCTTAATCCCAGCACTTGGGAGGCAGAGGTAGGAGTATTGCCGTGAATTCAAGGCCACCCTGAGACTACATAGTGAATTGCAGGTCAGCCTGAGCTAGAGTGAGACCCTACCTTGAAAAAAACCAAAAAACAAAAAACAAACAAGCAAAAGATGAACTGTGATAGATTATGGGACTCAGGGTTATTATGATGTCCAAAGGCACTGGAATTGTGAAAACAATGGGAACATCATGGCAGGATATAGTTTTAAATAGTGAACTGAATTCCAATTTGAGATGTAGCAACGGGACCATTGTGGGTGACAGAGAAAGCTTAGTGTGGTTAGTACCAGAGGTTCAGGTGGAGTGAAGGTAGGATTTGCCTGGATAGAAGAGGAGGATGGGGCTGAAGGCATGGCTTAGTGGTTAAGGCACTCATCTGAGAAGCCTAAGGATCCAGGTTCAATTCCAGTACCCACATAAACTACATGTATAAGATAGACATGTATCTGGAATTCGTTTGCAGTGGCTAGAGCCCCTGGTGTGCCAATTTTCTCTCTCAAACAAATAAAATTAACCAAGAATGAAAAAAATAAGAGAGATGAGGGGGCTGGAGAGATGGCTTAGTGGTTAAGATAGTTGCCTGCAAAGCCAAAGGACCTAGGTTTGATTCCCCAGGACACATGTAAGCCAGATACACAAGTTGGCGATTGTGTTTTGAGTTTGTTTGCAGTGGCTGAAGGCCCTGGTGTGCTCATCACTCTATCTGCCCTTCTTTCTCTAATAAGTAAAAAAAAAAAAAAAAAAAAAAGTTTAAAAAAAGAGGAGGAAGGTTGGTATTATGACAGGGCCAACAGCATGTGTGGATCTTCCCAAAGATGGTGGAAAAGGTCCATGCACAGAAAGAGACAGGGATGTTGGCATAGGCCTGGCTGAGGAGGAAGAGACAGCCTAGCTCGAAAGTAACTAGGGAGGACAAGCATGAAAAGGTGCTGTAGGTACTACGGAGGTTGGGTGTCTTAGCTTGGAATGTGGAGAGGACATTAAGCAATACTTTGGAATGTGTGTGATTGGTACGAAATATGTGAGAAGAAAGCATAAAACATGCCTATTCACTCAGAAGGTAGATCTATAGGCCACAAAGAGGTAGATTTTATCAAAGGGGAGTTCAATAGCTGCGGTTCATGTGGATGCTGGTGAAAAGTAGAGAGGAGGGAAGAAAGGTTGACAGAATCAGATGGTCGGAGGAAGGTGAGGGGCTTGGGAATCCATTGGCATGTGGCCTCTAATGTGCTCTTAAACCCAACTTCCATAAGGAAATGTTCATTCCAGAGAAATATTTTGGAATGTAGAATGGTGCTATTGTACAATGTCTGCAATGCTTACTTTGGATCCACCAATTAAATAACAATGAGCCTGGAAAGATCATGAGAGGTTGTTGCTTTTTTTTTTTTTAGTTCTCCTCTTTGATATGGAACAAATGTCATCATACATGAACATTGTTTTAAAAGTTGTGGTAGCTATAAAAACAATTCTATGCCCTGGATGAATAATTTTCCTTTTCTTTTTGGTAATTTAACATCTTTTGAAATGATGGTGATTTTAAAAACATTTCTCATTTTGCTCATTTTACAGGATTAAAAAGTGCAGACTCGTCATGCATGTGCATTGTACACATGCATTGTGTAACATGAACACAATTTAGATTCTGGGGAAGAAGTTGCCAATAGCAAACCAAATTTTAAAATTATCCTCCTTCTTCTGAATTGAAGAACCCTTCTGTGGTTAGAAGTGAACAGGGTGATGTTCCTGGGTTAGCACCACATGGGATCTGGCATTTGACAAAAGACCGGCCTTTCTTGGTATTAATAGAGTGAGCTGAGCAAGGCAGTTAACCTTCTCTAGGCCCAGTTCTTTCATCATGACATGGGAATGAAAGCAACATTGTCCAGAGATTGCTGTGAGGATGAAGGGAAGTCATTTTCAATCATAGCTTCAGAGGACAGCATCTGGGAGCTTGTAGCCCATGATTCTCCTCCCTGGGGAATTGATACGCTGCCAGTCTGAGAACCTGTGGTCTAGGCTGTTTACTTTCCCAGCTGACTTTCTGGAATGAACAAAGAACAAAACCAAAGTGATTACTTAAAAGGGACAGTAGAGGAAACCTTATGGGTGACTGAGGGGTCACCTCACAAGGGAAGTTAAAGAGGGCTCTGCAGGTAGCCATCATGGACATTCTGTTGCTTCCTACTCCTTGAGATACCCCAATTTACTGGCAAATCCTTCTTTTAGAAACAATGACAATTCCTCCTCATTGTAGAGAGAGTAACTGCTGTCGAAGAATCTCATTCTCCTTCAGGATCAGGGTGCAGCTTCTACTAAAGCAGATCTTTGGACAAGAACTTTAAAACAGATTTTTTTGACCCTATCAGGGTTTTTTTTTTTTTTTTTTTTTTAAATTGGGTCTCACTCTAGCCCAAACTGACCTGAAACTCACTTTATAGTTCCAGGCTGGCCTTGAACTCAGTGATCCTCATACTTCTGCCTCCAGAATGTTTGGATCAAAGGCATGCACCACCACACCTGGCTATCCTAGCATTTCTTTAAATGAGAAGATCTGATTCAAACACCAAGAAAGCTCTTGTGGTGCCTTCTACCTCTTTCATGGGACCTTTCCTACTTTGTCATATCTATGTCTTTCTGGGAGATGTGTTAGTCTGAGATGTAGAAGTTGGGGAATTAAAACATTGGCTTTAATTTTGCTAGTTAGGTTTTTAAATAAGACTATCCTTTTCATAAAATTATAAAAGTGAATTATCTTACAAAATATCAAGATCTTATATCAGTCATCAAAAAATTACCTGTCTTACCTATTTCTCCTCATTTCTGTCTTGTCTCTCTCCCCTTTTCTTTGCTTTCATTCCATTTCCCTTCCCTTTTATTATCCTATCTATCTATGTATCTATGTATCTATGTATCTATCTATCTATCTATCTATCTATCTATCATCTGTCATCTCTTAATCTATCTGTCTTCTCTCACATACATGTCATATGTCTTTAGTTATTTTTTGTTGGACTTATTTTGGTGGCTCATAAGGAAGAAGTAGTTGAAATCATTAATATCACAAATTTCAAGAGGGCAGTTCAATCATACCTATGTAGCTTGAGACATTTATTGAAATAACAATGAAAAAAGAAGACTTTTCTGAGATTCAAAAAGAGATGCATTTCAGGGTATAGGGACAGATGGAGCTAAGGAAACTTGTTGGAAGCTAGAATTCTAAAAGACTAGAAAATAAAACCCTTACTCCATCTACAGAAGGAGAAACTAATGGCATTAAGTCCTCACGTAGCCCCATTTTTCAATTGTTTGTTTGTTTTTAAGTTAGGGTCAAACTTTGTATCTCAGACTGGCTTCAGACTTGTGACCCCCCTGCCTTAGGTCCCTGAGTGCTGAAATTACAGGTGTGTGCTATCATACCGTCTCTTATTTTCCAGTTATCACAACATTTTGTACCGCAAGACAGACTACAGTGCTCTGTTTATGGCTCCTACATGGCAGAGCCAGCAGCATCCCCTGGTGCTTGGGCTGTGACACCACAATGGAAGGAGAGCCCAAGGTTCAAAGTTCTCATCAGCCATTCAAGCTCCTGATGAGATAATTTTTCACACCAGGACTGCTCACTGCAGCCCAAAGCTCATGCTACGCTGTTCCCTTAAGAACTACTCCATTCCCCAGGCTCGGACACTCCTGGTGAAGTGTAGCAATAAACAATGAACTCCTAACATCCTCACAGAATATTCTGGATGACACTGGTTGTCCACCTTCTAATCTAAGAGGACTTCTCCCAATGTACTTCATGTTCTAGTAACTTCAGTAAGCACTCAAAGTTCAGACTTCCCAGGTTTTTATCACACATTGCTTGTGTCAACTCTGCTTTCTACCCTCCTCAGCTTAAATGTGTCTCCTGAGCTGTGATCTCGAACTTCTCCACTGCCCTCAGGCTTGGTAATACCACCAAACTCTGCTTTCTCCCTTCTCAGAACATTTGAGTTGTCCTCTGAGGAAACTCCCTTCTCAGAGCAGTTCCCTCTCACTAGAGGATGTCTTTTCTTTCAACTCCTCAGTTGCCTTGGATACCATAGGTGACATAGGTGTCTCTCAATATCAAAACCTAACTCTTTTGAGCCCATACCTTTGGACTTTACCTTCCATTTTGTTTACTGTGAAGATTGGCTCATATTAATTGTCAATATATGGGATTTAATAGGCACACCTTTGGGAATGTTTATGAAGTTGTTTCTTAGAGAATGT
Organism: Jaculus jaculus; assembly: GCF_020740685.1. Classification (NCBI taxonomy): domain Eukaryota; kingdom Metazoa; phylum Chordata; class Mammalia; order Rodentia; family Dipodidae; genus Jaculus; species Jaculus jaculus. The sequence continues at coordinate 75,189,916 of NC_059113.1, forward strand.
TAACTAGCATGGGAACATCCACCTTGAATGTGGGAGGTACTATCCCATGGACTGGGGTCCTAGACTGAATAAAAAGGAGAAAGTGAGTAGGGTACCAGCTCTCACTTCTCTGCCTCCTGACTGCAGATACACTGTGAGCCACTTTATGCTTCTACCATCATGTCTGAACTGCCATGACGCAACCTTAACTGTGAGCAAAAAGAAATCCTTTCTCATTTCATTGCCTTTGTCAGGTATTTTGTCACAGCAGTGAGAAAAGTAACTAACACAGTATTGTTTCCCCCTTTATTCCTCCAATCAATATCATCATTCTGCTGTCCATATAAATGATACACCCAATATTGTGATATCAGTCTCTTTACTGTAAATCTGTTCCCTTCCTGTACTATCTTGGCTTGCCTCAAGTTTTCTTCCCTAAATCCCATATTCTCTCAGATGCTGCTGGACATTGCTACCACACTTCCCTGGTACATTCACACCCCTACCTTCTATGATAGTCTCTCTCTTCAGCTTGTATGTCTTTTATCTCACTCTCAGCCACTAACGCTAACTAGTTTAAGGAAATTTACTCTTGATGACCTCATCACCTCATTGCTAAAATGTCAACTTACCTGTATGTGTATTTTTCACGTAATTTGATTTTCCTTTTCATATGTTGGATGTAATGTTTGTGCCAACCTCTCTCTTGGTGTCTTTAATCTTACATTAACTACTCAAGGACCTTAATACTGGAATTCTTGTTCTCTTAATTTCTTTCATCATTGAATTATTCGTAATAATATACAAATATGTACTACTGTTACTAATCATGTTGTCCCCATCTCTCTGTATTTTCTATACCATTTTCCCTTCATATAACCCTCCAACTGTTTGTTTATATATCTCATCTCTACTTTTCCACTTACTATTTCTTTCTAAAAATACTTATATTATTTATTTTATTTTTAATGTTTTAATTATTTGCAATCAGAAAGAGACTGAGAGAGAAAGAGAGAGAGTGAGAAAGAGAGAATGACCCAGAAACTCTAGCTGCTACAAATGAACTCCAGATGCATGTGCCACTTTGGGCATATGCCTTTACATGGTACTCGGGAATCAAACCCAGGTCCTCAGCCTTTACAGGCAAGTGCCTTAACCACTGAGCAATCTCTCCAGCCTTATTTCTTTTGCTTTCATGGGTCATTTCAAGAGCATTTTTTTGTGCCCAACACTCTGTTAAAATAGGTCTTATATAGCTTTTCAGTAGCATCTATTTCAACAGTTGATTTTCTGTTCTTATTCAACATTTCACTATGCACCTGGAATGGTTGATCTCTCTCCTTCCTTTTTTTCTTAAATGTTTATTGTCTGTTTCACAAATGAAAAGTTAGTAGAAGGATTAGAACTTTTTAACTTAAAATCTTTCATTAAGTAGGTTTCCATTTTGAAATTTCTTTGAGCTATGTCAGTAAGTTGCCCTGGGAGATAACTGTACAAGTGACATTGTGAAGGATTTGCTGATTTCTGGTGGGGTAAGTATTCCCTTCTTTCTTGGAACTCTTCTCCTCCAAGGCACTCAGTTTTCTTTGATATTTTCTCTAATTGTCTCCCTAGCCATTGGTTGTTCTTTTTAGACTTAGGGACATAGACTTTGGCATGCAATTATGTGAGTTTATATTTGCCCTGTCACTTGCTAGTTTTGTGACCTTGGGAAATTTATAACTGATACAACTAGAACATATGGAATGATGATTGCTCATAATAAATACTACATTAAAGGTAGTTATTATTCACTTTTAGTCTTTTTTATTTGGTGCTAAGGTAGAAGGGGATTTGATTTTGGTTCAAGGAACTAGAAAGTTTCATAATTGACTGCTGGTAGCTTCTTTCTCTGTCATATAGATTGCATGTTAATGATAAGAGCATGAGGCCAGCACATAAAAGGAGTCAAGATGAAATTGGCATAATACTCAACAACCCTGGTTAGGAGCCAGAAACTATTCCCAATAGTTCAGCCAAATTAAGTAAAAATTGATGCATTAACAGATATATAGTTCAGGGAATTTCCAAAATTACTGGAAAACATACTCAATAGTCCATTACCATTGTTAATGCAGCTGGGAATAATGGCTAACCTCATTGGAAAGTTATTCTAGAGAAACTTCATCTGCAGTACATATTGCTATTTGGATACCCTGAGTCCTAAATCTCAAGCTAGAATCTATGTGTTCCATTATCTTAGAAAGATAAGCGATTTTGATTACTGTTCTTGTCAAGAAGTCAATCTGGCTCCCGCAGGGTCATCACTGCTTGCCTTTTGATGTTTTTTTTTTTTTTTTTTTTTTTTTTTTTTTCTGCTCAAGACTTGGTGGCATCTTGGAAGGCATTCTCATCAATGTCTTGGTCCTACAGAGTTTCTTCTATTCTCGGTCACTCTTCTTCCTTAGCCTCCTCTGCTCAACCTCTACGAAATTCCTCTCTGTCCTTATTCTTTCAGTTCTGTGGGAGCTCATTGGAACTAGGGAATTTGTGTGTTTTGTTAATTGCTACATCCTCAGAACACAGAGCAGAGAGTAGAGTACATGAGTAGGGGAGGAAACTTTCACTCTCCCAATATAATGAGGATTCCCATATTAATCTTTATTTCCTTGCTTTCATGGTATGCCTGAAACTTTATTATTTTTTTTGTTTAAATCTGTTCACATCAAAGGCTATTATCAATGTCATTAAAAACAACCCCGGAAATGGCACACATATTTGTAAATTGTATTAGCAACTTTATTACATTGCTGTAACAAAATATCTGACAAAGGAAACTTGAGGGGCTGGAGAGATGGCTTAGCGGTTAAGCGCTTGCCTGTGAAGCCTAAAGACCCCAGTTTGAGGCTCGGTTCCCCAGGTCCCATGTTAGCCAGATGCACAAGGGGGCACACGCGTCTGGAGTTCGTTTGCAGAGGCTAGAAGCCCTGCGCCCATTCTCTCTCTCTCTCCCTCTATCTGTCTTTCTCTCTGTGTCTGTCGCTCTCAAATAAATAAATAAAAAATTAAAAAAAAAAAGAAACTTGAAGAAGGAAGAGTTTATTTTGGCTAATGGTTTAAGGAGGGACACAATCCATCCTAACCAAGAAGGTGTGCACACAGAAGGGTAAGGTGTCGAGAGAGAGAGAGAGAGAGGGAGAGAGAGAGAGAGAGGGAGGGAGGGAGGGGGAGCACATGCTCATTTGGCTGTCTCCTTTTTATTCAGTTCATGATCACAGTCTCTGGGACTGTGTTATCCACATTCAGGGGATACCTTTCTTCCTCAGTTAAACCTCTCAGGACATTTACTCATAGGAACACCCAAGGTGAGTCTCCCAGGTAATTTCAAATTAAGTCAAGCTGACAATGAAGACTAACCATCATACAACTCATATGTCTGATGAAGGCTTAGTATCCAGAATTGCAAAAAATTCTCAGAGTTTTACAGCAACAAGAAACAAAGTTAAAAACAGGCACAGATATTGGATAGACATTCCTCTAGAGAAGATGTTTAAATAGTAATGAACACAAGAAAAGATATATTCAACATTACTAATCACTAAGGAATTGCAAATCAAAACCACAATAAGATGCCTCTTCCTGCCTATGAGGAGGCTGGCTATTATTTTTTAAATCACAAAAACATACACACACACAAAATCAGACAATGACATGTTGATGAGGCCATAGAAGAATTTGAACCTTTATGGTTTGCTGGTAAGAATGTGAAATTGTACAGCCACTGTGAAAAACAAGATGGTCTTCCCTCAAAAAATGAAAAATAGATTTACTGTCTATCTGATCCAGCAATTCTACTTCTGGTTATATCTAAAAAAACAGAAATCAGGGACTGAAAAGATAATCATATACCATATTCTTTTCTTTTACCATGTTCTATATCAGCACTATTCACAACGGTAAAAGGACAGAAACACAACAGAGAGTGTGCCAAACACCGGCAAGGGGAAACTGGCTATAATACCCATAAGCCTGCTTCCAACAATACCCCACCTCCAGGAGGCATTAATTCCCAAATCTTCATTAGCTGGGAACCTAGCATTCAGAACACCTAAGTTTATGGGGGACAATCAATCCCCTGAATCCCCTGAATCAATCCACCATAGCACCTGCTAAGCCATTTCCCCTACCTCATAAAGGATGAAAAAACTTTTTGAGACTTTTTTTTATTTTTTAAAAAATATTTTAGGGGTTGGGCTGGAGAGATGGGTTAGTGGTTAAGGGCTTGCCTGTGAAGCCTAAGGACCCTGGTTTGAGGCTTGATTCTCCAGGACCCACGTTAGCCAGATGCACAAGGGGCATACACATCTGGACTTTGTTTGCAGTGGCTGGAGGCCCTGGTGTACCCATTCTCTCTCTCTGACTCTCTCTCTATCTGTCTGTCACTCTCAAATAAATAAAGTGACAAAAAATTTAACAAAATATTTTAGGGGCTGGAGAGATGGCTTAGTGGTTAAAGCACTTGCCTGCAAAACCCAACAACCAGAGCACACTCTGGTTCCCCAGTACCCATATAAAGCTAGATGGACAAAGTGGCACATGCATGTGGAATTCATTTGTAGTGGCTGGGGGCCCTGGAGCACCCATTATCTTTCTGTCTCTGTGTGTCTGTCTCTTTCTGTCTTTCTATGCTTGCAAATAAATAAATAAATATATAATTTATGAGAGAGAGAGAAAGATAAAGAAAGAGAAAATATGTGCCAGAGTTTCTTGCTGCTGCAAACAAACACTAGGTACATGTGTCACTTTTTGCATCTGGCTTGGTGTGTGTACTAGGGATCAAACATTGGGTGGAAGTCTTTGCAAGCAAGTACCTTTAATACTGAGCAATTTCTCCTGCCCCCTCAGGGGTGAAAATTGGACATATGCTACAATACAAGCCTCAAAGACATTGTGTATGCTACATGAAATAAATCAGATATAGTCAGAGAAATGCATTATTCCATCTTTATTATGTACCTAGAATTGACAATTCATACAGATAGATAAAAATGGACCTTCTCAGAGTGTATAGAATGAGGGAAAAGAGAATTACTACCTAAGAGGTGTAGAGTTCCAATTTGATAAGATGTGGCTAGTTCTGGAGATAAAAAGTGGTGACAGTTGTACAATAGTATGAATAAAGTCAATGCCTTTCAACAAACTGTACAACTAAAATGATTAAAATGGCATATTTACTAGTTTATGTATTAATATCACAATAAAGATGCAAAATTTAAATAAAAAATTATATTCCCTGTGTGGCAGTCAGGTCCACATTGCTGGTAGAAATCACCCAACCAGGAGCAGCTTGTGGGGAAAAGAGGTTTATTTTGGCTTATAGGCTTGAGGAGAAGCTCCATGATGGCAGGGGAAAACGATGGCATGAGCAGGGGGCAGACATCACCCCCTGGCCAACATAAGGTGGACCATAGCAACAGGAGAGTGTACCAAACACTGGCATGGGGAAACTGGCTATAACACCCATAAGCCTGCCCTCAGCAATACATTGCCTTCAGGAGGCATTAATTTCCAATTGCTATCAGCTGGAGAACCTAGTATCCAGAACATCTAAGTTTATGGGGGATACCTGAATCAAACGACTACATTCTGCCCTGGCCTCCATAAACTTGTAACCATACATGATGTAAAATGCAATGCATTCATCTAACTTTAAAACTCCCCATAGTTTTTATCAATTGCAATGAAGTTCAAACATCCCCATAGTCCAAGATCTTTTAACTGAGCCATAATAACCAAAAAATCCTCCCCCCCTAAAAAACCCCTATAACGGTACAGAATAAGTACTCACACTGCAAAAGATGGCATTGGACATAGCAAAGAAATATTCAACCAATACAAGATTTAAAGCAACCTGGGCAAACATCAAACTCTAACTTCAAGTCCAACAACTTGAGCCAGTGACAAATCTCCAAGTCCAGTAATTCTAACCAGCATTCCAATTCCACCCCTCTAGCTAGGCTACTCACAGTCCTGGAAAACTTCATCAGGGCCAGCAGCTTTTCTTAGCAGCCATCTCATGGTCCTGGCATCTCCACTGGGTCTTCACTGCAACCCATGGTTCATCCTCACGGCTCCATGGGGTCTCTATGCAGGCATCCAGCAAGCCTGCTTCACACTGCCCATAGCTATTTCCAAAACACAAGACCATGTTGTAAACTCAATGACCCTCTATTTCCTGCATTTTCTATACTCCATATTACCAGCTAGGGTACCAGTATGTTAATCTAGGGGATAATAAAGCAAGCTTTGAAGAACAAGACACTTCTTGAGCACTCAGGTCCCTTCAAAAGAGTCTACTTTCTTCCTGTTGTCCCAGTGCAGGTCAGCTAGCCCAATCTCAAAGGTAATCTCTCAATTGAAGCTGAATGGGCAGCAGTTCACCCAAAGATTTTTCTTTCTGTGCCATATCCCTCAGCTCACACCAGTTCATTTCTGCACAAAGTAACCCTGCACAACTTCTCATGACTTAGGCATAACAGCAAGCTTCTCACACAAACTGCTAGCCCAGTCCAAGCAGAGCTCTTTCTCACCCCTATATTTCAAACCTCACAGTCCACAGTTTTTACTGCATTTAGGTCTTTCAACTCTGACCAGAATTGTTCATCAAGCTGTACTTACAGCAGTGTAAGGCATCTCTTAGGCCAAGGTTTCAAATCCTTCCACATTCCTCTTGAAAATCAGCTCCAAAAGGCTAAAGCCACACAGTCAGGTGTCTAGCAGCAATCCTACTCCTTGGTACCACTCTACTATTGCAGTCAGGTTCACATTGCTGGTAGAAATCACCCAACCAAGAGCAGCTTGTGGGGAAAAGAGGTTTATTTTGGCTTACAGGCTTGAGGAGAAACTCCATGATGGCAGGGGAAAACGATGGCATGAGCAGAGGGTGGACATCACTCCTTGGCCAACATAAGGTGGACCATAGCAACAGGAGAGTTTGCCAAACACTGGCATGGGGAAACTGGCTATAACACCCATAAGCCCACCCCAACAATATACCACCTCCAGGATGTATTAATTTCCAATTGCCATCAGCTGGGAAACCTAGTATCTGGAACATCTAAGTTTATGGGGACACCTGAATCAAACCACCATACCTTGCTACTAAACTCAGTGGGCTCAGCAACACTGCCCGTCTTACCCAGAGTCTCGCACAGTATGTGGACATAGTAGTGTGCTCTCTGACTTACCCAGCATCTAGCACAGTAGGTGGACATAGTAATATCATTGTGGGGCTCATTGAATGAGTGTAGGAAGTGAAATGAAGCCAGATACAGCTAGGTTTCTACCCAAACATTATTGTCCTAAAGCCAAGGTAGCATTTTGTGGCACAGGTCCCAATTTTTATCCCACAAAGCTTCTAAGCCAATCATCATGTCTCAGCGTGTTAGCATCCATGTCTTTAAAATGTGATGGATAGTCTTTACCTCCCTCTTCTGGCTGTTATTGAGTGATGCCCTTAGTCAGCTGACTTTTGCATGTGCTATAGCTCTGGGCTCTTGCTTGAGGTGATGTTTCTGCCATGTATGACAAGAGTAACTTAGACTTGTCCACCCCACCATCACTTCTCCTCCATGTCAGATCAACTCACCTAAGGATCTCAGCTGCTGCTGTTCTTTCTCCTACCCTGGAGGCACTGAAGTTGCCTTGTGATTTAAATAGATGGAACATCAAGGCTTTGTTAAGTTGCCTGTATATCCTTTATGTTTATTCAAATATCAAGTGGTAAGCTCCCAGAAGAGCAGAGCCCGTTGTTAACCCACATTTGCAGTTCTAAATTCAGTGCAAGGAGCAGATCCAGTCTATCTTCATGATCATGATGATGGAAAGGAGGTGAGGATTTTTCTTCCATTATATCAAATGGAACTTCTGACTGTCACAGGGTCTTCTTAAGAGTTTTCTGGATGATTTCCTCTTTTTCACTTGAATACCTTATTCGCCTGGAGTGAAATGCATAGACATAGGGAGGTAAATGGTCTGAAAACAAATGTAATGTAATACATTCACTTTGGCTACAAAAATAAAACAACCCAAACCTAGTTTTCCTTCCAGATGGTAGTAAAATTTGACATTTCAATTCTGTTTGTGAAATTCATTTTGTTTTTAAATTGGGAGAACCACAGAGCTAAAAATTGTCTAGAGCACTAGGAAAGCCTGATGAGACCTCCTTGGGAGTATAATTAATATGGCCTTCATATTTTAAAGTAAATGTGGAGACTTAGTAGATAGAGACTGCAAACAAATGCAATGGATATGATAAGGGTGCTGGTATCTAGGAGCAATAACCTACTCATTATGTAACTTGAAAGAGACAGAGGATTAGCCTATACAATGCAAGGAAGAGAAATTTTGACACAAAATAAACTCTTTTTTAAGATTTTAAAAGAATAAAGTTTATTTATATGTAAGAGGTAAATAAAGCATAGAAGTCTCCCCATCTGCCTAGCCAAGGAAACTGATGATTTTCTATGATGTTTCAATAATTATACTCTAACACACCAATATGATACAGGAATTGGGGTTCCTCTGCCAATGCACCAACATATGCCAACATACCAATATGATATGAGAATTTTAGGGTATCCCTAGATTCTTGTCTTATGAATTCAAAGAATTGAAATCTACAGACCAGAGAGTAAAACTGACAGAGACTATTAGATTAAGAGAAAGAATGAGGAGAAAGTACTGCAAGCTCCAGTCCCTGAAAAGACAGGAGGTAATAAAGCCCAAATTGAAGAAATTTATAGGATCTGAATGGGGGTTGACCTAATCAGAACTGACACCAAGTTATAAGGACTGAGCTAACCAGCCACATGCCAAGTTCAGGCTTAATTCTTCCAGGAATCTTTTTATTTTATTTTTTATTGACAGCTTCCATTATTACTGACAATAAAACATGACAATCCCTTCCCTCCCCCACTTTCCCCTTCACAAATCCACACTCTATCACATCTTCTCCCTCTCTCTGTTAGTTTCTCTTTTTTTCTCAATTTTTATTAACATTTTCCATGATTATAAAAAATATCCCATGGTAATACACTCCCTCCCCCCACTTTCCCCTTTGAAATTCCATTCTCCATCATATCCCGCCCCATCTCAATCAGTCTCCCTTTTATTTTGATGTCATGATCTTTTCCTCCTTTTATGATGGTCTTGTATAGGTAGTGTCAAGCACTATGAGGTCATGGATATCCAGGCCATTTTATGTCTGGAGGGAGCACGTTGTAAGGAGTCCTACCCTTCCTTTGGCTATTACATTCTTTCTGCCACCTTTTCCGCATTAGACCCTGAGCCTTGGAAGGTGTGATCAAGATGTTACTCAGTATTCCAATCACTTCTTTCCAGCACTATGGTACTTTCTGAGTCATCCCAAGGTCACTGCCATCTGAAAAGAGAAGATTCTTTACCAAAAGTGAGAGTAGCATTAATATAAGGGTATAAATATTAAGAGAAGTGCTTACTGGGCAGTTTGATAAACATAGTATATACATTTTTCCAGACATCAGCAGATGTTACACCCCTAGGGCTCATGACTACCCCTGTTTTAAGTTTTCAGTATCAGGGATGTATTCCCTCTCATGGAGTGGGCCTCCAGTCCAATTAGAGGGCAGTTGGTTTCCACCATGACAGACATGTCACTATTGCACCCGTTGGTTCATTTGGGCTGGCTGGCCAATTATAAGGCTTGCAGTGTCCACTGTTGAGTATCTTCACTGGTGGTATCTCTTTCTCCCATTAAACTACATGTAGAATGGCTTCTTCTAGCTTTTTGTCAGCTGGTCTACATGGAGGAGGTTATCAGCTCAGTTCCAGCAGGATTTCCCAGTAGCCTTGCAGCCCAAGTATGTGGAGTCTTCAGCAATAGGGTCTTACCATCTATTCCTGGTGGGAAACCAAGGGCCTCAGCAATGGCCTATAATGTTTTGGGGGCATCAGGGACCTCCCTGTCCAACAACTCACTGGAGGTATCCCATCCCTGGCACTGAAAATTTTCTAGCAACAGTCTATGGCTCCTGAGTGTTCCATTGCCTGAAACTGGAGAATTCCATATGATTTATTTGTATCCTCTTAGATTTTGATTAGCCCTCCATCCACCTTTCCTTTACTCATTCTCTTCCCTGACCTCACTTTGGGCCTTCTCACCCCCATTATTCTATTCTTCTACTTACATATATACAATACCAACCTATTAAGTACCCTCCTCCCTCCCTTCCTCTTCCCTTATATCTCCTTTTTAACTTACTGGCCTCTGCTCCTGAGTTTTTTCTTTCTCACACAGAAGCCCAATCATCTATAGGATCCACATATAAGAGAGAACATGCAGCCCTTGGCTTTCTGGACCTGGGTTACCTCACTTAGTATAATCCTTTCCAGATCCATCCATTTTCCTGCAAATGTCATAACTTCATTTTTCTTTACCTCTGAGTAGAACTCCATTGTATAAATGTGCCATATCTTCATAATCCACTCACTGTTAGTTTCTCTTTTATTTCGATGTAATCATCTTTACCTCCTATTATGAGGTCTTGTGAAGGTAGTTCTAGGCACTGCAAGATCATGGATATTGAAGCCAATTTCTGTCTGGAAGACTACATCATAAACAGTCCTACCCTTTCTTTGGCTCTTACATTCTTTCTGCCACTTCTGCAATGAACCCTGAGCCTTGGAGGATGTGATAGAGATGTTTCAGTGCTGAATACTCCTCCATCACTTCTTTCAGCACTGTGGTGCCTTTTGGGTCATCCCAGTTGTCACCACCATCTGAAAAGAGAAGCTTCTTTAACCAAAAGTGAGGGTAGCATTAATATATGGGTATAAATGTTAAGTAAAGTGCTTACCGGGCAATTTGTTCAGCATAATATATGAGTTTAGCCAGACAAGAGCAGGCATTATACTCCTAAGTCTCATGACCTTCCCCACCATAGACTTTTGACTAGGTTTTCAGTACTAGGCATGTATTACCTCCTATAGAGTGTGCCTCCAGTCCAATGAAAGAGAAGTTGGTTTCTTCCATAACACCACTATTGCACCCATATACTTCTATTTCTGAGTGCTTAAGACCAAGTAGGTAGTCAAAATTTAATTAAATATGTACTTTTTAAGGTCCATTGTGGCTCTTTAGGAGACACCTATTAGGGACCTATGAAGAGCTATAGGGCAGCATTTGTGCCATCTACTGGGATGAGTCAAGGCTGAGCTTTCTACATGTTTCTCTCAGAAACACTGAGGATCTTGTGCTCTGTTCTGACTCTCCTTCAGACTGTACATTATTTGGATTTCAACCTCTGGGCTACTATAATCTCACTGATCAAGAAAGCAGGTGAGGGCTGGAGAGGTGGATTAGTGGTCAAGGCACTTGCCTGCAAAGCCTAAGGACCCAGGTTTCATTCTCCAGGTCTCGTGTAAGCCAGATGCACGAGATGCCACATGCATCTGGAGTTTGTTTGCAGTGGCTAGAGGCCCTGCCATGCCCATATTCTCTTTCTCTCTCTGTCTCTAATAAATAAAGGAAAAAATATTTTAAAAAATGAAAACAGGTGACTTAACAGAGTTGTAGAACAGTTTAGGAGTGTCCTGCTGCTTCTTGACCTTGAGAAAACAGGGTCCAAAGTATTTGTTTTCCCTTTTTAGCACTGGTTTCTCCAATTGGCTTTAGCTACTCCATATGGTTATTAAGCACTTGGAAGGGCAGTTCACCAGTCTTGAAGAAAAGTGTGACTGTAAATCAGATCTGATCAGCTTAGTCTTGAGCAAAACAGATCTTTTTATTATTTTGGTGTGTATATGTGTGTGTGTGTGTGTGTGTGTGTGTGTGTGTTCATATGTAGGGGATGGTTGAAGATGTGTGGATGATCTTGGGTGTTAGTTATCAGGACCTCTCACCTTTTGTTTAAGACAGGTTCTCTCATTGGCCTGGAACTTTGACAAGTAGGCCAGGCTAGATGACCCATTGTCTCTGGCCTCCCATCTCACCATTGGTGGGATTACAGGTATGTGTTGCTGTCTGGCTTTTTATGTGGGCTCTGGGAATCTGAACTCAGGTTCTCATGCTTGTAAGGCATTTCCTTAGTTTTCAACAATTCTCTTTATGAAGTTCTGAAATAAGAATCCAGTAAGGTCTTTTCTCTAAATGCATCTGTATCATAAGGATTGGCCTTAATTAAAGTGAAGACTTTGTGGTCCAGAGTGGTCATGACTGGGTAATAGGCCCCTTTACTGAGTGCTTTGTTAGTAGGACTTACTTCTGGTTGGGTCTGTTCTATCTATATTAAAGGAGATCATACAAACAAATTGTCATCTATTTGTTGTAGTGAGCACATCAATGAAGTTTCTTTTGGCTAAAAAGGAAGAAAGTTTTGGATTTAATACAAAAGGTTTTTTTTTGTTGTTTTTTTTTTTTTTTTGGTAACCAGCTGGCTTGCCAATTGCTTGACACAGATGCTCTGGAATATCTCTAGGACAAGGTTTAACTGCTAGTTCTTTGTCTTCCCCATGATAGCATCATTCTCAGAATTTGTCCATAGGTAAGACAAAGGCAACTTACTAAGACCTCACTCTTCTAAGATGTCAAGTTTATGGGAGAAGAGATGACCTTGACTCCAGAAGGTGAATGCAAACACCATATTGGAGTCCCCAATGGCTTGGGTCATATGCCCACCTGTGAATCAATTACTTTGTGTGAAATGATTGGATCTGATGATTAACTTAGTCTAGCTATGGCTCACAGTAGATTTAAGAGCAGAACAAACCATCCAATCCATGAGGCCTGGCACTGATTGGAACATGGCTCCAATCATGGCTCTTAAGAAGAGTCATATAAATATAGGGACCAAAACACCAGATATAAGATGTTATGCCTAATTAAGGGACTCAAGAGTTTAATAAAACATTTACTTATTTAATGAGTAAGAAATATTTTCTCCTTAAGAATTTTTATTATCAGAGAATCCATTGAATTCACAAAATTTACGGTGCTCTGAGAGACTGTTTTGCTTTCATACATTTAATTATGAGGCTCTCAGGCCCTGGCTGCATTGTGAGAAGATATATTAGTGAGCTCTTTTCTCCATATCTTTCCCCTGAAAAGCACACATTTCTCTGGAGATAGAGAGAACAAATTTCTTCAGATTCTCTCTTCCTTTTGCTAACTGTAGTCTATGTTTAGACTAAAAGAGAAAATTATTTCTGGCAGTAGACTAAAGGAAGTTCCTTGGTGTGGAAGTGTTGCGACTGTATACATAAACTGTATATTATGTATCCTGTGACAGCCACAGCTTCCCTAACTGGCTCTGATACAGTTTTCCCCTGATTCTTTCTTTATTTCCTTACATGTTTTTTCTCCCTGCCATAAATGCATAATATAAATATGTATATATACTTATATATGCATATGCATATATATGTATGCATGCATAGATATGTATGCATGCATGCCAGTATCTGTATACACAGGTAATATGAAAATTATCTAGCAAATGATATGGCATATTCCTATGCCAGAGTGGATACCAGCCACTAGTACAACTATACTAGACACAGGCACTGAATATGGGGGTCATATCTGAGCCCTGTATAAGAATAAAACATTAGTGCTGGGCATGGTGGTGCACGCCTTTAATCCCAGAACTTGGGAGGGAGAGGTAGGAAGATCGCCATGAGTTTGAGGCCACCCTGAGACTACACAGTGAATTCCAGGTCAGCCTGGGCCAGAATGAGACCCTACCTTGTAAAAAAAAAAAGAAAAGAACAAAACATTAATAACAGTGAATTTCCAAAGGGTTCTTCCTCCAATGAAAGGTGAGGTAGGGAAACAGTATATAACAAGAATTGAATGAGTTGTTATTAAGAGACAACAAATAAAAGATGAATAAATTTATGTTCCTTAGAGAGCTACACATCAGTGGATATCTCATGGTAAGGATCTTCTTATGAGGAAGAAGAATGAAGGGTGAGATAAAAGGAGCAAGGAGAGGAAGAGATGGGGAACTATGAATGGAGGAGTTTCTTGGGCTTGGGAAAGAGATCAGAAAACATCAGAGAATGAAGTGGCAAGACAAGAGATTTACTTTCTCTTTAACAATTTTATTGAAAACTTCCATGAATATAGACAACATGCCATGATCATAATCCCCTCCAACCTTTTCTTGTTTCCAACTATTCTCTGTTCTATTTTGATGCCATCATTTTTTCCCTTCTATTATGCAAGTCTTTAGTAGGTAGCATCAGCCACAGTGAGGCAATGAATATCGAGACTACTTTGTGTCTGGATAATAGCATAGTAAGCACTCCTCACCTTCTTTTGGCTCTTACATTTTTTCTACCACCTCTTTTGCAATGGCCCCTGAGCCTTGGAAGGTGTGATAGAGATGTTGGAGGGTGTGATAGAGATGTCTCAGTGCTGAACACTACTGTCACTTTTTCTCATCACTTTGTCCATTTAAAAAATACTTTTAATCTGGTGTGGTCGTGCATGCCTTTATCCCCAACACTTGGGAAGCAGAGGTAGGAGGATTGCCATGAGTTCAAGGCTACTCTGAGACTACATAGTGAATTCCAGGTCAGCCTAGGCTAGAGTGAAACCCTACCTAAAAAATAAATAAAAAACATTTATTTGCAGAGAGAGAGAGAGGTGGGGGGGGGGAGAGAGAATGAAAGAATGGGCACTCAAGGGCTTCTTGCCACTGCAAATGAACTCCAGATGCATGTACTACTTTGTGCATCTGCCTTTACATGGGTACTGGGGATTCAAACCTTGATTGCCAGGCTTTGTAAGCAAGAGCTTTATTTTTGTTTTTGTGTGTGTGTGTGGGGGGGGGTTTCGAGGTAGGGTCTCACTCTAGCCCAGGCTGACCTGAAATTCACTATGGAGTCTCAGGGTGGCCTCGAACTCATGGCAATCTTCCTACCTTTACCTCCCGAGTGCTGGGATTAAAGGTGTGTGCCACCATGCCCGGCTGTAAGCAAGAGCTTTTAACCACTGAGCCATATCTCCAGCCCTTGCTTTGGTCATTTTTGAGTCACTCCAGTGGTCACCACCATCTGAAAAGAGAAGTCTCTCTAACCAAAAATGGGAGTAGCATTAATGTATGGGCATAAACATAAATGTTTAGAGGGCAGTATTTTTTAAAAAAATTGTTAATTTATTCATTAGGGGGCAGATAGAGAGAAAGAGAATAGGTGCACCATGGCCTCCAGCCATTGTAAGTGAACTCCATATGCATGTTCCACCTTGTGTATCTAGTTTATGTAGGTCCTGGGGAATTGAATGTAGGTCATTTGGCTTTGCAGGCAAGTGCCTTAACAGCTTAGCTATCTCTCTAGCCCTAGAGGGCAATTTTATGGGCTAATATATGTATTTAGCCAGACAAAAGTAGTAGTTTTTCCCCTCTAGGGCTCATGAACTCTTCAGCCATAGCTTTTCATTACCAAGCATGAATCCCTCCTATAGAGTGGGCCTCAAATCCAATCAGAGAACAACTGGTTCCTCCCAAAACAGGTATGCCACCATTGTATCAGTTGGTACATTTGACCTGGATGGCCAGCTGTAAAACTTGCAGGATCCAGCGCTAGTTAAGACCATTGATTGATGACTTTTCTCTTTCCAAAGGCTGCTGGCTGCATATCTCTTTTCAGGATCCTCACAGCTAGTCAACAGGAAGGGGCTTCTGGCTTATTTCCATCTTGATTTCTCAGTGACTTGCAGCCCAAGCATGTGAAGTCTTCAGCAATACGGTCTTACCATCTAGTTCTGGTGGGCAATCAAGAGTCTAAAATAAGTTTTAATATTTTTATTTACTTGCAAGCAGGAAGAGAGGGGTGGTGGGGCAGGGCTTTTGCTACTACAAACAAACTCCAGATGTATGCTCCACTTCATGCATCTGGCTTTATGTGGTACTGGAGAATTGAACCTGGGCCATCAGGCTTTACAAGCAAGCACCCCTTTTTTTTGACGTAGGGTCTCACTCTAGCCCAGGCTGACCTGGAGTTCACTATGGAGTCTCAGGGTGGCCTCGAACTCATGGCAACCCTACTACCTCTGCCTCCCGAGTGCTGGGATTAAAGGCGTGTGCCACCATGCCCGGCTATCAAGCAAGCACCCTCAATTGCTAAGCCACCTCTCCAGTAAAACAAAAGCTTTTAATAAGTTTGTGTGGGTTGTCTTTAGATTCTTTCTAGTAGTCTTTGAGAAGTACAAGAATATTGCTCTGATATTTCTCTTAAACTGAATGACTTGAGTCTCCAGGTTTATAAAGGTATATATACATCAAAAAGAAGGGAGTTAGAATGTTTGTTCATGTTCTTTATCTGCCTACTGTCTTTACTAAAAAGGGGACAAGTATCCATGCTTTGTATCACAAAACTACTATCTTGTTACTGAACCAGGGAAAATGTCTTGGATGCTTGATTGGCCATGAATTGAATAATAATTATTACATGATCTGAAAAAAGTACAATCTAGACCTATAAACTTTCTCCTCTTGGGAACTTGTGCCACAAATACCAATGCTTCCAGTCAGTAGTTCAACTATGATTACTGAGAACCAAGTGTATATCCAACACTGTCCAATTTTCCACAGATGACAGAAGGAAGTATAATGAACAATTCAATGTGAATTTCGGGTGATGAAAGAGCTCTGAAAGGATTAAAACTGGGCGGATTTGACAGGAAGTTTTTGATATTGTTGTTATGTTAGTTAGGCTGGACACAGGTCTTTCAAGTGGTGATGGTTGAGTTGAGATTTGAATAAGGTGAAGAGGTGAAGAGCAGGGGTCGGGGAGTGGACCTGAGTTCCAGGAAGAGGGCAAAGCAAGGCTAAAGACTGAGTTAAGAATGAACTTTGTATGTTTGCTAGGGATGAGTGAGTCACCTTAGAATGACATGGTGGATGAGAGGGCAAAAGAGACCCGTATTGTATAGAAAAGAGAACCCTTGTTAGGAGTGAACTTGTTCTCCAAGTGTTCTGTGAGTCCTTGAGAGTGTGATGTAGGTAACAATGTCATCTGTTAATGATGAGACATTCAGTGAGTGAGGAGAGATCAAGGAGGGAGGAGTTTCCTGAGGGACCGGACAATGACCTGGAGGGAGGGGCACAAAGAAGGCTAGGAAAAAGCAGAGATGCTCAAATATAGGGCAAGCAGAGGAAGGAAGCCAACCAAGAATGAGAAACAAAATTAGATTGTGAATGCAAATAAAATGGAGAGAGTACTGAATATGAAAGCTTTCGCCATGTTTGGTGACTTCCCAATCCTTCCTGAGGGCTGTCTGTACCACGGCTCCTCTGAAATCTTCAATTCCTCATTGCTCCATTGTTTTTTTTTTTTTTTTTTTTCACTAAACCCTTAAAAACTACCTTGAGAGACTCCAGTATTAGAAACTGAATCTGGCTAATGAAAATGAATGGGATCCAACTATACACAGCATTTGTTTTGTTTTTTCTTTTGTTTCATCTTCCTTTTCTTCTTCCTTCCTTCTTCCTCCCTTTTTTTTCTCCTTCCTTCCTCCCTCCCTCCCCCTCTTTCTTCCTCCCTTCCTTCCTTTTCTCCCTCCCTCCTTCCCTCCCTCCCTCTCTCTCTCCCTTCTTCTCTCCCTCTCTCCCTCCTTCCCTCCCTCCTGCCTTCCTTCCTTCGTCACATTCTTGGTTATAGCTAATTCTCTTCTCCCCTTTCTCTGCCCTTGCTTTCATTTTCCCACCCTGGTAGTCCCCCTTTAAGTTTCCTATCACTTAAGATCTGCTACCTTCCTTACCTTTCTCCTTTGACACTTATTGCCCCTGCCTCACAGACCTTTATTAGTTTCCTGGCATCTATACACTTTCTTTCACAGTAGCACATATATTTAAGGTTTCTAATCTAGGATCCATATATGAGAGAACATTTATTGCTATGCTCTTTACAATGGCAAGTAAATGAAAAACCTAGATGTCTACCAACAGAAAAATGGGGAATGAAATAAAACACACACACACACACACACACATTCTATTCAGCCATCAAGAGAAATGCAACTGGGCTGAGGAGATGGCTCAGGGATTGAGTGCTTGCTTTGTGGGCATGAAGGCTTCTCAGGCTGGAGACCACGGAATTCTACTCACTACAACCCAACATATAAAAGCTGGGTGTGGTCATGTATGGCTGTAACCCCAATCTGTTGAAGGTAGAGACTGGAGAAATGCTGAGCTTGCTGACAGACTGCAGCTCAGAGCAGAGGAAGAGACCTTGTCTCAATGAAATATGCAGATGAGTGATAAAGGACACCCAGTATTCTCCTCTGGCTTCCACATGCATGCACATGGAGCATACACATGTACACACACATTTTCATATACCATGCATCACATACACCACACACACTCTATGCGTGTGTGCACGCATATACACACACAGGAATAAAAGCAAATAAAAAATAAAAATTTGAAATTTTCTAGAAAATAAATGGAACTGGAAAAATATGTTAAATGGATACTTAGGTCCAGAAAGACATACTTAGCATTTTGTAATGTGCCTTACTCCCTTCTCAAGATAGAACATGTATCTTTCTTGTCAGTAGGTAACAGAACTGCAATATCACTTTGATGCTCATGATGCTCGTGCTAAGCACCTCTTGCTCTCACATCTCACACTCTTTCAGCCCATTTTTTTCTGGCTGTTGTACAGGTCATTCCTAACTTGAACCCACTGCTATGAGTGTATTTCTCAGTGTCTGACTTGGGGCTTCTCACACCACATGTGGGAAACTCATGAGGACCCATTCATCACTTGAGTATGTGCAGATTTGCACATGTGAAGGTGTAAATCCTCTTTGGTAAAAGCTTAGCCAATGAGACAGGGGAGAAAATGAATAAATGCTCCCAATATTACTTCAGAGGCTGACAATTTAAAGGGGCACATTCTATTGTTCTGTGGTTCCTAACAGGCCCCAGATGGGTCCACAGTGAGTTTTCAGTAGCTTCTGGCTTTATAATCTACATTTAGAGTGAGTTACCTTCTTCTGTGTTTCATTTGTCAAGGTCATTCACTCCTCCGCCCTGGGGTCACCTTCCAAAGTAAACTACCTATGTGCATACCCTTGGCCTCACTTCTCTGGCCAGAACTCAGGTCAAGCCTGTTTGAATCCTAATATTATTTCCTTATCTACACACATTTAAATTATTTCATTTTGGGGCTGGAGAGATGGCTTAGTGGTTAAGGCGCTTGACTGCGAAGCCTAGGAACCCAGGTTTGATTCTCTAGGACACACATAAGCCAGATGCACAAGGTAGTGCATGTGTCTGGAGTTCATTTGCTGTGGCTAGAGGCCCTGGCATGCCTGTACCCATTCTTTCTCTCTCTCTGCCTCTTTCTACCTCTCTTTCTCTCAAATAAATAAATAAATAAATATATGGAGCATATTTTTGTAGATGTAGTTTTCCATTTTCCTTAGAAAAATTGCTATAAATGAAATTGTTAAATTTATGACTAAACAACAGTCATACACATTTTAAATTAAAAAATTTTTTTGTCTATTTTTTATTTATTTGAGAGTGACAGACACAGAGAGAAAGAGGCAGATAGAGGAGAGAATGGGTGTTCCAGGGCTTCCAGCCACTGCAAACAAACTCCAGAGGCTTGCACTCCCTTGTGCATCTGCCTAAGGTGGGTCCTGGGGAATTGAGCCTTGAACTGGGGTCCTTAGGCTTCACAGGTAAGTGCTTAAACTCTAAGCCATCTCTCTAGCATTTACCAGTTCATATTGTTTGTGGAAAAAAATAGCATTAATCTGAGAACATAATCTAGCTGTAAAACTTCACTTACATGACTGCCAACATGCTGAGCCTGGCTGCCTTCCAGAACTGAAGTCAATGCCTCAGTGGTGACTAAGGTGGAAAGATTCACTTTTCCTGAGTCAAATCACAATATTGCACTTTTGGTCTTGGTTTTGCTCATCACACTTTGAGACTTTCTAACATTATAAGGTAAGACATAGTAAGAGATCAAAAATTTTATCTAATGGAGTGATTCATATATTTTAGGAGGATTGCTAAAGCAAAACTAATGTTCAGGAAATAGAAGGACCTTTAGTTAAATCTGTTTAAACTTTTTTTACAATCATTCTTTTGAAATCTTTCTCAGGCATTTCCTCTAACTCGTTCTCACTGGAGGTCATTTCTGATGCATTAATACTTTTAGGTGTATTTATATCATCTTGCTTTTTAGTGTTTCTTATGTTATAATGTATATATTTTTGCATCTTGGATTAAGTTAATGCTTGGATTTTCTAGCTAGCTGGGTATTCTTAGCTGTATCAATTGATTTGATGTTATATATTTTCAGGGTAGGAGCTTAAGGTGTTAGGTGTGGCTCTTAAGACTCTCAGAGTATCTACAAAGGTGCTCCTAGGAGTTGAGTTTCCCTGCTATGGGAGCATTCAAGTAGGCTGAGTGGAATAAAATACAGGTAGATTCTAAAAGTTAGCTAAACACTGTACACATTCAATCAAAAACAGCCCCAAGTATGTATGCCAGAGTAGTTATTCTAACAACCAGCTCCTCTATCAACATAGAGGTTAAGATTTCTGGTCTGTTGAGGGATCCAAGTCAGCTTGTGACCAAGTGAGACCCTTCCTTGGTGCAACCCCAGTTACCTTGGATGATTTTGGTCTCAGTCAAGTTGCTGGCTGGGTCGTCGGGCTGCTGTTCTGATTTCTGGAGCTGGGCACTGGCTTTTCATGCAGGGCAAACCGAGCCTGGCAAGTGTGGCCCTGCAGATCAGCACCCCTGCTGCTGGAACTGCTGCTGCAAAAGCTGCCTCTGTTGGGTCTGTCAGCAGCTGAAGCTGCTGATGCTGGGCCCATCACTGCTGCTGCTTCTGCTGCTGCTGCTGCTGCTGCTTCTGCTGCTGCTTCTGCTGCTGCTGCTGCTGCTGCTGCTGTAGCTGCCACTTCTGGAGCCACTGCTGCTGCTGAAGCTGCTGTTGCTGGGTCTGCCGCTGCTGGGGCCACTGTTACTGGCGCTGGAGGCACTGATGTTGCTGGGGACTCTGTTCCTGCTTGGGTCCCGCTGTTGGCTCAAGTTGGTGTGGCCGGGTCCTGGGACCACTGCTCTGTTCGCTGGAGCTGGGCTCAGGCGGTGGGGGAGGAGAGGGAGCCGCAGCTGCTCTGGTTCGCTCGCTGTTCCATATGTTCTTCTACCTCGTGGTCTGCTCCTCCGCTGCTCACTGCTGCTCTCCCTTCACGTTTCCTGAGTTGCGGAGAGTGCTGGTGTGAGGGAAAGCTCCTGTGCCTGGCTTTTCCTGTGGCTGGAGCCGAGTCTGGTGGCTTTCTGGTGCGCCGCCGCTGCCTCCGCGGTTGGCAGAGCTGTTGGGGCCACTTTTGCTGACCTGTGCGGGCTTTGGATGCTCTGGATGTCTTCTACTTCTCTGCTGCTGCTTCAATTTCCTACACACCTCCATTTTTAGTAAAAGTGTGTTTTTGCTGAGTTTTTTTGGTCTTTCGCCCCCCCCCCCCCCAAGCTGCTTTGGCATGTTACCTATGCCGCCATCTTAACCGGAAGTCTAAACTTTTTTTATTGGGCTGAAGAGATGGCTTAGCAGTTAAGGTGCTTGCCTGCAAAGCCAAAGGGCTGAGGTTCAATTCCCCAGGACCCACATAAGCCAAATGCACAAGAGGGCACATGCATACAGAGTTTGTTTGCAGAGGCTGGAGGCCAAGGTATGCCTTTTCTCTCTATATATTCCTCTTTCTCTCTCTCAAGTAAGTAAATAAAAACAAAATATAAAATTTTTGACAACTTCCATAAATATGGACAACATAGCATGATCATAATTCCCTCCCATCACTCCCAAATACCCCCTCCACTGAATCCCTTCTTTTCAACTATTTTCTTCTATTTTGATGCCATCATTTTTTTTTCCATCCTATTATACAGATCTTCTGTAGCTACAGCATCAGCCACTGTGAGGTTATGAATATCAAGGCCAGTTTGTGTCTGGATGACGACACTATAAGCACTCTTCCCCTTTCTTTGGCACTTATATTCTTTCTATATATTTTTTTACCTCCTTTGAAATGATCCCTGAGCCTTGGTAGGTGTAAGGAGATGTCTCACTTAGTGCTGAACACTACTCCACTGTCACTTCTTCTCAGCACTTTGGACATTTTTGAGTCAATCCAGTGGTCATCACCATCTGAAAAGAGAAGCTTCTCTAATTCAAAGTGATAGTAGCATTAATATATTAGCATAAGCGTTAAGAGGTCAGAGTGTGCTGGGTGTGGTGGCACATGCCTTTAATCCCAGCAGTGGGGATGTGGAGGTAGGACGACCACCGTGAGTTCTAGGCCACCTTGAGACTACATAGTGAATTCCAGGTCAGCCTGGACCAGCGTGAAACCCTACCTCAAAAAAAGAAAAAAACAAAAACAAAAACAAAGAGGTCAGAGTGGTGGGCATAACATATGCATTTAGGCAGACAACAGTAATTTCCCCCCTAGGGTTTATAGGATTCATGACCTCCTCATCCACAGGCTTTTTACTAGGTTTTCAGTACCAGGCATGAATACATTCCAATGGAGTGGGCCTCATCCAACTGGAGAACAATTGGTTTCTCCCAAAACATATATGTCACCATTGCACCAGTTGGTACATTTGGCCTGGATGGCCAGCCATAAATCTTACCGAGTTGGGCTGGAGAAATGGCTCAGTGGTTAAAGGTGCTTGCTTGCAAAGCTGTCTGATGGCCTGGGTTCAATCCCCAAGTACCCATGTAAAGCCAGATGCATAAAGTTGCACATGCATCTGGAGTTTATTTGCAGTAGCAAGAGGCTCTGGTGTACCCATATTCACTCTTTTTCTGCTGCCTCTTTTTCTGTCTTAAATAAAAATTAATAAAAGTATTTTAAAAGATCTTGTAGGGTCTACTGCTGGTTAAGACCGTTGATGACTTTTCTCCTCCTGGAGCTCTTTCCAGAATCCCGACAGCTAGTTAATAGGGAGGAGGCTTCTACTCAGGTCCAGCTTGATTTCTCAGTGACCTGCAGCCCAAGCAGGTGAAGTCTATAGTAGTAGGGTCTTACCATCTAGTTCTGGTAGTCACAACTTTAGTGCTTCAGTATTACTATAAGTATTCAGTATTACTGTTTTTGAGGGGGCTGGGGACATGGCTTAGTCAATAAAGTACTTGCCATGCAAGCATGGGGACCTGAGTTCAGTCATTCAAGTTGTATGTAAAAGCCAGGTGTATCTGCTCTCCTAGCACTGGGAGGTGGGCACAGGTGGAATTGATTCCTCGAGGCTTACTGGCTAGTGGCTAGTCTGGTCTAATCAGTGAGCTTCAGGTTCAGGTTCAGTGAAATGTTCTGCTTCCAAAAAAAAAAAAGAAAGAAAGAAAAGAAAAAGAAAAAGTAATTAAGGAACACACCAGATTTCAAACTATGGTCTCCACACGCACTTGCACAATACATACATCTATACACATACATACATGTTTAAACAACAACAACAACATTTTTCTTGGGAGGAAAAAAGAGTGCTAATAATTTAGATATCATTACCAGTACCACTGACAAGAGACACAAGTCTGCCTTAAAAAATGTGGTTTGAATAGACCCAGGTTGGTTTCCTAAATTCTACGTCCTTGGCAAAGTGTACTTTACTTTCTAATTTGCTGAAGTGAAAATAAAGTTGAAGTTATCAAGTGAACAAAGAAAATACTGTACATTTTGATATTATATCACGTTAGATGCATTCTCATGATTGCATTACCTTGACTATTTACACATACTTTAGAAAGTTGTGTGTTTTACAGTAGACAGGCAGGTAGCATACCTGATAATATATGGCTGTTGTGATTTCTTAAAGGGTTGCTACATAGATGTTTGGAGATATATATATATATATCTCCACTTCTATGAAAAACAATATCCTACTTATAACATTGGCTTAATAGAACAATGGCCATTTCTACAGAAAACAACATCCTACTTATAATATCTTGGCCTAATAGCACTTTCCACATTATGTTGATCTGTAATAAAAATGTTGGGTTTTGGCCCCTTGACCACTGCAAAACTCATTAACACAGCATTGTTTCTAGGAGGCAATTAAAGTCTATTTGTGTTAGGTTGACTTAAAATGACTTTTACTGGAACCCTACCCACATAAATCAAGGAGCTGCTTGTTTCATAATCCTCTCTCTCTTTGTATAAGCATACAGGTGATGTGGCCAAGGAACATTAGTATAGATCAATTTTCTTCTGAGTAGTATTCCTGCTCATTAAGTGTGGACAGCAGAGGTGGGTCCAGACAGGCCAGTTTGGAAGTTTCAAGTAGATTCTGGGAATTAAACTACTGTGGAGAAAATGGAATGTGTGTGATGTGATGTGTGTGTGGTGGGGGAGGGTATATGGTCTATGTGCTGATGCAGCACCCTGATGCTGGCCTGTGGAGCCTGCAGTGACCAGAGAACATTGGATTTCCTCTTCAGTCATTCACTGGCTTGTTTATTCTTGCCAAAGAATCTCTTACTGAGTCTGGAGGTTGCCATGAATGAGCCACAGCTGCCCTTTCACTTAAAGCAATTTTCCTGCCTCAGCCTCCAGAGTGGTAGGATAACCAACCTGGGCCACCATGCCTGGCTTCTGGACCTTTTGCTTTTGCATGTTTGTATTAACAAGTCTAATGTATAGCTTGGCCCAGAGTAGATAGCCAGTAAGAACTCACTGAAATAATGCATGACATTAACATCACTTAAAGTGGCTGTATGGCATTCTAAATTTGATTCCTTACTTGTTCATTTATCACCACTTGGGACTCAGTGCAAATATTTACCAGTCACATGGTGGAAGCCTCAGGAGACCTAAATTAAGCTTGTTCTGTTACATGTAAGTCCTTGGTTTTCTTCTAGAAGTACATTGTAGCCTCCCCAAAGAGTGAAGTTTGTATGACCCTCTCTGGCTACCCATTTACTTCATAAAGTCACAAAGAGCAATGAGTTTTATTTTCTGCCTTTGAATGGTGTGGGGGAATTAGAGGAAATGGAGAAAGCAAATAGGCCTTATTTACACTCATGAAATTCAGATTTATAGACTATAAGGACAATTTAAAAACTTAAAAAGTTGCAATCCTTGGGCATCACAAGTAAAGGAAACTGAGAGTACATTAGGACAAGTAGAAAGAGGAAACAAAATACCCCCATGGGACATTGAGAACATGGTAACTTCCCTTAGCCTCCCTTTATGATATGTCAGAAAACAGGGACCTGGGTTAGATCATCTGTAAGATGCTATCCAGCTATAGGTATATAATTATTTTCTCTCTTTAAATGAATTAATGAAAACATTATCTTTTTTTTCACTATTCCTTGTATCCACCTTTCCTTTGGACACAGCCTGTTTCACATTTGTTGCAGTACTTGCTTGAAGTCCTAATAACAACATGACTGCATATGGTTTTTATCATGGCCCCAAGATCTCATTTGTTAAGATTTAATGTGGTTGTTGGACTGGGAAGCTGGCTCAGTGGTTAAAGGCACTTGTTTACAAAACCTAATGGCCAGGATTTGATTCCCCAGTACCCAAGTAAAGCCAGATACACTAAGCTATGCATGTGTCTGGAGTTTGTTAGCCGCTGTAAGAGGCCCTGGTGTGCCCATACACACATTCTCTCTCAAATAAATATTTTTTCAAAAAGGGCAATGTGGATGATTTAAGTCACTTTACAAAGCTGCTGTGTTTGAACAGCTAGGTTGGTAAGGTTGTGAAAGGTGCCTAGAAATTTATCAGGAGCTGCCTCAGACACAAGTCAGTTTTTCTGCCCTTTGCTAGTGTTTATAACCCAACATTTATGCTCACACCTTATTTCTCCTGAATTACAACATTCCTCTTAGGACTTAATGGCCCTTTTAAATGTATTCCATCCCTAGAACCATCTTTCTTTCCTAATGACACACTGATACCTAGTCCTATCAGGTATGTTAAAGTGTAAGCAGGTACCTTCCTAGGTAGCATTTTTTTCTTGTTGTTAGAGGAGTCTTGAGCTCTATTTGGCTCAACAGATTTGTAACCAGACTACTGCTTGTATTGTTTTAAAAAGGTTGTTACATCATTTTTCTTTTTGAGAAAATTTCTTGGTAAGTAGATACTGGATTGTTGACCTCGGATTCCTATTATTAAACTTGAGAGATGCATCCTGACAAGGAGGGCATCCTGTTAAGAAGACAAAGGGACATTGGTATAAAGTCTGGGTAAATACTGAACCAGTGTGCATGTGCAGGACTTAAATAGAACTTTTAACCTTTGTGCATAAATGAAATAATGTTGAAACTCTAAAAAAGGTGCTGTCTTATGAGAACACATACAAATGTTTAGACACACCAAGTACCTAAAAGGGGTATTACTTTCCTTTCATTTTACTTTAAATGCTTGGCTTACTGTCTGGAATTAGTTCATGTTTTTCCTGGGAACTCCGTTGCCAATGAACCCTTCATTCAAAACAGAGACTAAACAAGACTTTAAATTTTAGAACTTCTTTCTTGGGAACTGATTTGTCTATTGTTGTATTTTACATAGGAAAGTGGAAACCTGGAGCATATTTCTCTTCCCACAGATTTTATAATATACAGATAAAGTAAGCGTCACTAACCCTTAATGTCTTAAAGGGTGCCTGCTTCGGTAACACTAGAGTCAGAGTATGACTACCTAGTCCAAGGGTCTGCAGTTGGGGTAGATTTAACACTGCTTCTGGCCTGGGGAGATAGCTTAGTGGTTAAGATGTTTGTCTGAGAAGACTGAGGACCCAGGTTTAATTTTCTGTACCCACATAAGCCAGATGCACAAGGTGGTGCATGCATCTGGAGTTCATCTACAGTGGCTAGAGGCCTTGGCATGCCCATTCTCTCTCTTTTTCTGCCTCCCCCTCTCTTTCTCTAGAATAAATGAATAAATAAATAAAATATTTTTTAATACAACACTGCTTCTGAGGGCTCCTCTTTCATGACCCAGTGGTTTCCTGGGCATCTTGGACTTAAGGGATTCAGAAGGCTTGGTCGGATAAGAAGATGTTAATATACTGCATGGTGATGCATAGGATTTCACACCACAGCTTCTCAGCATGTCTGAGGTGGTTTTCCTTAGAACAGTAATGGGGGCTTAGTAAGTGCCGGCTAAGATTTTGTGGAGTTCTCTACTCTTAGTTTCCCTGGGGTTTCTCTAGGTACATTTCTTGTTTACCCTCAAGGTTATCACCACTACCATTTTCTTCCCAATCCCAAGCCAAATGATCCTCAAGTGATCCCAGAAGACAGAAAGGTCAATTATTTGTCCCCCAGCCCTCCCCCTCCACCTTATTCTCTTTCTAGTTGATTATTAACTTTCTAGTGTTACTAACTCTATACTCTGCTTCCTTTAGCTTTCCAGTGATAGTCTTGATTCTATATGAATATTTAACATCTGTTTTTATTACCTCTTATCATATGTTTGAAGTCCTCATCAACATTCTGTGTTTATAGCTTCTTACTGTGTATTTACCTCAGATCAAGTAGGATAGTCATTGCTGGGAAGTGCAGACCAAAAAAAAAAAAAAAAAAAAAGTCACAGCAATACTTCAAGAAACAACATAAGACCTGAACTGGATTTCTTAACTTGAACTTCATGATGATGTCAAAGGTAATTGTGGGAACAGCTGAACCTGGATTGTCAAAAAAAAAAAAAAAAAAGGCTCTGACATCCTTAATGTCTGCTGAGAAGCTAGAGCTTGTGCACGTGGAGAAGAGTCTGAGTCAGGATCCAGTTCCCTTTATTACGCATGACCTAGAAAGCCTGTATATGTGCAGTCTTTTCTTACTGATTCCTGTGTTTACTTGTACAGTGACTCAAAGTCTTGCCTAGAGCAATGAGCTTAACCTGATTTCTCTAGGATGCCTAACCTCTCTTGGTGATGCACCTCCAGAATTGGCAAGGGATGTGTACTATGCGTTTAAGGATCTGTCAGTGTCTGTATCCTTCTCGGGAGGTGGGTCATAGTTTCTTGCTACATGGGAGTGATGAGAGAGACATTGCAGAACTGTGCTAATGGCTCTTTATTCTTCTAATGAACACTCTTGGAGGCAGTGTCCTCCAAGATGTCTTCAGGATCAACTCATACCTCTGCTAGGTATCAGTGACTTGCACAGTGGTGTTCACCATTTCACTCCCACTCTCACTTGAGATGCATTTAGTTTGAAAACCTTGCACTTAGTTGGGACTAAGACATTAGTCAGTCACCATAGTTCCATTTTTCTTTTTTAAAAAAAGAAAAACAACAACAACAACATCATTTTATTTACTTATGGTGGGGGGAATAGGAGCACCAGGACCTCCAGCCACTGCAAACAAACTCCAGACACATGCTTCCCCTTGAGTACCTGGCTTATGTGGGTCCTGGGGAATCAAATCCCGGTACTTTGGCTTTTTAGGCAAATGAGTTAACTGCTAAGCCATTTCTCCAACCTCTATGGTCCCTTTATGATGTTTTCCTTTTAGATGTTATTTCCTACTAGGAAAAAGAAAGACTTGGACTGAAGAGATGGCTTGGAGGTTAAGGGGCTTACCTGTGAAGCCTAAGAACCCAGGTTCAGTTCCCCAGTACACATGTAAGTTGGATGGACAAGGTGGTGAATGAGTCTGGAGTTCGTTTTCAGTGTCTAGAGGCCCTGGCATGCCCATTTTCTCTCTCAAATAAATAAATAAATATTTTTTAAAAGGAAGACTTAGCAGTGTGTCACATATTTCCAGTTTCTCCATCCCCTGTCTACAGACTTAGCTGTTGAATGGCATGGCTATCCAGTGATTCCATGGTTATCTTTATGTGAACATTCTTTCCATTTACCACAGTCATGATACCTTTTTTTTCTTTGTACAACTCTTTATCTTCCCTGGAATTAATGAGTATAAAATGGTCAGTGTTTATGTGTTTGCAGAGCTTTCTTTGTGCTTTTTTCAGGAGTAATTGGAAAACTATAGCTCATGGACCAAATCTCTCCTGATACCTGCTTTTGTAAGTAAATCTTGCGTAAGAATTAGGTGAAGATGATGTTAAGAATGGTGGTGGTGGTAAGCCAGTTTGAGTTTTTATGAGGTTATGTACCAAAGTGCTTACTATAATGCCTGGCTACATAGAAAGTCTCCTTTTCTTGACTCCTATATGTGATAAAAATAAAATATGTTGGTGTTAGAACTGTTTCTAGAAATCTTGGAACATGAACACCATAGCTTTCTGTATGCCAGAAGGGCAGCAGCCACTATGTAAGTGCTCATTCCTATTTCACACTCTCATAGTACTTGGGAGCTTGGCTCACATTGTCTCACCTCACATGTATGTAGAGGTGTATCACTTACATAGTTTTGCCTGCCCAGTCAGAAAATAGCTACACAGAAGCAGGCCTGTCATGCACTAAGTATCAGTCAACTATAGCTACAAAACCATACCAGGTTTTGTAACTCAAACAATTCTGTTCTTAATGATAATAGCCAGAAA
Organism: Jaculus jaculus; assembly: GCF_020740685.1. NCBI lineage: Eukaryota > Metazoa > Chordata > Mammalia > Rodentia > Dipodidae > Jaculus > Jaculus jaculus. The sequence continues at coordinate 75,219,414 of NC_059113.1, forward strand.
GGGGCCATGTATTTATTTATTCTTCTGATTAACTGAGAAGACATAAATAAAGCAGAGATTAGCAATTTAAAGTGTGTGACTACCAGGGCTGGAGAGATGGCTTAGCGGTTAAGCGCTTGCCTGTGAAGCCTAAGGACCCCGGTTCGAGGCTCGGTTCTCCAGGTCCCACGTTAGCCGGATGCACAAGGGGGCGCACACGTCTGGAGTTCGTTTGCAGAGGCTGGAAGCCCTGGCGCGCCCATTCTCTCTCTCTCCCTCTATCTGTCTTTCTCTCTGTGTCTGTCGCTCTCAAATAAAAATAAATAAATTAATTAAAAAAAATACATTTAAAGTGTGTGACTACCAAATCAAGTATCATCATGATATTTCTTAACAGTTGCCTGGATGATGTCATGATGATATTTACTTATTGGAACTTTGTTTTAAATACCACTTAAGGAGATAATAGCAATAAGCTATTTATCTATAGTTACTGCTGTCCCTGAATGCCCATTCATCCGTCCACTGTTCCTGGGTGATGTTATTGATATACCTAAAATTACAATATGTAAAACACAACAGGTTTCTATCACGAGATCCTTTAGAGAAAGAAACTTTCCTTAATAGCTCTCACATTTCCAATGTAGCATCTGATATTGCCAGCATAAGCACTCAGCATAAATTTTGTTGAATGAATCTTTATAATTATACATAATTCTGAGCAATAACTAGGCTAGAAGTTCTTTGGGAGACTGAACATTTGCTGGTTTGCTAAGTAGGGCATTAGTTCTCTACACTTGGGAGAGCTGTGGTCTACTACCAAGCAAAGTAATGATTTTAGGGTTTTCAGCAGTATTGGTACTCCCATTCAATACAAAATTTACTTGATGAACATTTCAAGGTTCTCTGAAATTCCAGTATGTAGAACATTTATTTAGAAACAAAATAATGAAAGCTGACATTGTATTTAGAAATATATAGTCAAAGGATGCTTTTCTTGTGTAATGTCTTCAAATTATATCACATTTAAAAATTATTTGTCAAGTTGTTATTGTTATTATTATTATTATTATTATTGTTTCAAAGTAGGCTCTTGCTCTAGCCTAGGCTGACTTGGAATTCATTATGTAGTATCAGGCTGACCTCCAACTCACAGCAGTCCTCCTGCCTCAACCTCCCCAGTGCTGGGATTAAAGGTATGTGCCACCATGCCCTGATGAAGCTATTATTTTTTTCCATGTTTTTTGGCTTTTGTGAGGAAGGGTGTTGGACACAGGCAGGGCCCCAGGTTAAAGCAAGCCTAAGCTATCAGAAACAGCTAGGGCCCTAGGCTACAGAGAGGTCACAGCAGCCTGAACCCCAGACAAATCTGGGTTCCAGACCAGAAGGAAGGCTCCTCCCCCCATTCTCCGAGGTCGCAATGAGCCTGGACCCTCCTGTCCACCCCCCCCCACCCCCCCCCAATAAAATCTCAGGCCTTCAGACCAGCAGGAAGTAGGGCCACTCCCCCCACCTCCCAGCCCCGGGCACCTGGAAGTCCTGGTAAGACTTAGGCTTCTCTCATAGCCCTGTAACCTTTGGCCAGTTGCCCAGGAAACTCCTTATATGGTATCTCCAGCAGCCTTCACACAGCCCATACCCCTTTGACCCATACCTTATACCTCTTCCTTCCACTATGTAGATCACCTGACTCTCTCCCTGTGTACCCTGTGTATAGGGAACAAACATCCCTATATGCCAACTAGGCATCCACAAGCAACCTTTGAACCCGCCAATCCCCTTAGGATCCTTTTCCCTGCTCTCTCTCTCTCTCTTTCTCTCTCTCAACTGCTTACAAAAACTCAGTCTCCTGACAAATAAATGAACTGTTCTCTGAAGCTGTCACCCAGGTGTTTCTTCCCGTGGCACTCGTGGCCACTCAAGACCCTGCTCCACAGTTGCCTGGACACCTCGGGGGATCCTGTGTGCAACAGCCCCCTGAGGAACCAGGGACCCATAGTAGGGTCCCACTCAAGCCCAGGCTGTTGTAGCACTCACTCTGTAATCCCAGGCTGGCCTAAACTCATAAAGATCCTTATACCTCAGCCTCCCAAATGCTAAGATTAAAAACATGTGCCACAATACCCAGCATTTTGCTATTTGAAGCAGGATCTCATGTAGTCCAGGATGACCACCACTTCACTATGAAGTGAGGATAACCATAAACTCCTGATCTTCCTGTTTTTTGTTTCTATTTCATTAATTTTCTACCCTAATCTTTATTATTTCTCTCCATCTACCATTTTCTGGTTTGCCTTGTTCTTCCTAAAAGAAGCATTAAGTTGTTTACCTGTGACCTTTCTAATTCCTTCCTTCCTTCCTTTATTTTATTGACAACTTCCATAATTATAGGCAATAAATATGGCAGTTGCCTCTCCCACTTTCCCCTTTGCAACTCCACTCTCCATCATATTCCCTCCCCATCTCAATCAGTCTCTTTTATTTTTGATGTCATCATCTTTTCCTCCTATTGTGATGGTCTTGAATAGATAGTGTCAGGCACTACGAGGTCATGGAAATTCAGGCCACTTTTTGTTTCGAAGAGTAAGGAGTACTACCCTTCTTTTGGCTCTTACATTCTTTCTACCACTTCTTTTGCACTGAACCTTGGAAGGTGTGATAGAGAAGTTTCAGAGCTGAGCACTCCTCTGTCACTTCTCAGAACTATGATGCCTTTTGAGTCATCCCAAAGTCACTCACTGCCATCTGAAAAAAGAAGCATCTCTAACCAAAAGTGAGAGTAGCATTAATATATTGGTATGAACATTAAGAAAAGTGCTTACTGGGAAGTTTGATAAACATAATATATACATTTAGCCAGATACCAGCAGACGTTATACCTCTAGAGCTCATGACTTCCCCTGGTAGGTTTTCAGTATCAGGCATGTATTCCCTTCTTTGGAGTAGGCCTCCAGTCCAATTAGAGAGTGGTTGGTTTACCCCATAACAGACATTCCACTATTGCACCCATTGGGTCATTTGGCCTGCCTGGCTAAATTTAAGGCTTGCACTGTCCACTGTTGTTTATCTCCACTGGTGATTTCTCTGTCCCATGAGACTGCATGTAGCATAGTTTTTTCCAGCTTTCTGTCATCTGGTCTACATGGAGGAGGTTTTCAACTCAGCTTCACCAGGGTTTCTTAGTGACCTTGCAGCCCAAGCATGTGGACTCTTCAGCAATAGGGTCTTACCATCTATTCCTAGTGGGAAACCAAGGGTACTGACTATGCCCTGTAATGTTTTTTTTTGGGGGGGGGGCATCAGGGACCTCTGTGGCTAATCCGTGGCACTGAAAATTTTCTACTAACAATTTACGGCTTCTGGGTGTACCATTGTTCAAAAAAGTAAGTTTCCATATGACTTATCATACCCTCTTATATTTTTAAAAATATTTTATTTATTTATTTAATTATTTATTTGAGAGCGGCAGGGAAAGAAAGAAAGAGAGAGGGAGAGAGAATGGCACAGCAGGGCCTCTAGCCACTGTAAATGAACTCCAGATGTATGCACCACCTTGTTCATCTGGCTTATGTGGGTACTGGGAATTGAACCTAGGTCCTTCAGGCTTCACAAGCAAGTGCCTAAACTGCTAAGCCATCTTTCCAGCCCCTCTCTTAGATTTTGATTAACCTTCTTCCACCTATACTTTACTTGATCTCTTCCCTTGACCTCACTTAGGCCTTTTCACCCCCAGTAATCTCTTCTTGTACTTACATATATATAACACAATTCCCTTAAGTTCCCCCTTCTTCTCCATCATTTATATCCTCTTTGTAGCTTACTGGCCTCTGCTACTGAGTTTTATTTCCACTCACATACAAGTACAAACATTTATAGCTAGTATCCACACATGAAAGAGAACATACAGCGCCTGGCTTTCTGGGACTAGGTTATCTCACTAAGTATAATCCTTTCCAGATCCATCCATTTCCCTGAAAATTTCATTTTTCTTTACCACTGAATAAAACTCCATTGTATAAATGTACACATCTTCATTATCCACTCATCAGTTGAGGGACAACTAGGCTAGTACTATTTTTTAACTATTGTGAAGAGAGCGGCAATAAACATAGATGTGCAAGTATCTCAAAGGTTGTGAGATGAATTCTTAGGATATGTGCCCATGAGTGGTATAGTTGGGTCATATGGTAAATTTGTTTTCAGTATCTCAGGAATCTCTATACTGATTTCCACAATAGTTATAGCAGATTAGATTCCCACCAACAGTGTTCCTCTTTTTCTGCATCCTCACCATCATTTATTGTTATGTTTTCTTGATAGCCATTCTGAAAGAAATGAGATGGAATCTCACAGAGTTTTAATTTGCACTTCACTGATGGCTAAGAGTGTAGAACATTCTTTGTAGATGTTTATATACCATCTGTCTGTATTCCTTCTTTTGAGACGTTTCTAGTTCCATAGCCCATTTGAAAATTGGGTTGTTTGATTTCTTATTCTTTAGTTTTTGGAGTTCTTTGTATATCCTAGATATTAATTCTAGTCAGATGTATAACTGGCAAAGATTTTCTCTAATTCTGTAGATTGCCTCTTTTCTCTACTCACAGTATCCAAAAGCTTGTAATTTCATGAGGGTCCAATGGTAGAGTAGGATTTTATTTCCTGAGTAACTGGATTTATATTCAGAAAGTTATTGCTTATGCCAATATGTTGAAGGATTTCCCTTACTTTTTTCTCTAGCAGTTTCAGGTCTGATATTAAGGTCATTGATCCATTTGGACTCTATTCTTGTTCATGAACAGAAGTAATGATTTATTTTCATCTTTCCACGTATCCAGTTTTACCAGGACCATTTGTTAAAGAGGCTGTCTTTTCTCTAGTGAATATTTTTTTGTTGAAAATCAGATGGTTATAGCTGCTTGGATTTATATCTGGGTACTCTATTTTGTTCCATTGATCTACTTGTCTGTCTGTGTCAGTATCATGCTGATGTTGTTACTATGGCTCTGTAATATAGCTTAAAATCAAGTATGGTGATACCACCAGCCTTATTTTTGTTGCTCAAAATTGTATTGGCTATCCTAGGCCTTTTATGCTTCCAGATGAATTTCAGGATTTTTTGTTTGTTTGTTTCTGTGAAGAATGCCATTATAATTTTGATCGGGATTGCATTAAGTATGTAGATTGCTTTTGGTAAGAGTGACATTTCACAATACTCATTCTTCCAATCCAAGAACCTAGGATGTCTTTCCATTTCCTAGTGTCTTCTATAATTTCTTGCTTGAGTGTTTTAAAGTTTTATTGCATAGATCCTTCACTTGCTTTGTTAGGTTTATTCCAGGGTACTTTATTTATTTTTTTTTTGAGGCAAGTGTGAATGGGAATGATTCCCATATTTTATCCTCTGCATATTTGTTGTTAGCATATAGGAAGGCTACTTATTTCTGTGTTTATTTTGTATCCTGCAATATTGCTATAAGTATTTATCAGTCCTAACAGTTTTCTGGTAGAGTCTTTTGGGTCCTTTATGTATAGAATCATATCATCTACAAATAATGATAATTTGATCTCTTCCTTTACAATCTGTATCCCTTTCATGTGTGTCTCTTGCCTTATTGCTATAGTTAGACTTCCAGTACTATATTAAATAAAATTGGGGACAGTGGACACCCTTGTCATGCTCCTGATTTTAGTAGAAAGGCTTCTAGTTTTTTTTGCCATTTAGTATTATGTTAGCTGTAGGTTTGTCATAAATAACCTTAATTATGTTGAGATATGTTCCTTCTATTAACAGTTTCTGTAGGACTTTTACCATGAAGGGATATAGGATTTTGTCAATTGTCTTTTCTGCATCTAATGAGATGATCATGGGATTTTTGTCCTTCAGTCCATTTATATAGTGTATTACCTTTATCAATTTGCATATGTTGACCCATCCCTGCATTTCTGCGATAAAGACTACTTGGTCAGGGTGAATGATCTTTTCTAATATATTCTTTCTTTCTTTTTTTTTTTTTTTTTGAGGTAGGGTCTCACTCTAGCACAGGTTGACCTGGAATTCACTATGTAGTCTCAGGATGGCTTCAAATTCACAGCAATCTTCCTGCCTCTGCCTCCTGAGTGCTGGGATTAAAGGCATGTACCACCATGCCTGACTCTGATATATTCTTGTATTCTGTTTGCCAATATTTGGCTCAGAATTTTTGCATCCATGTTCATGAGGGAGATTGGTCTGTAATTTTCTTTCTTTCTTTCTTTCTTTTTTTTTTTTTTTTTTTTGTTCTGTATTTCTCTGGTTTCGGTATCAGGGTGTTGCTGGCTTTGTATAAGGAGTAGGTAGTATCTCTGCCTTTTCTATTTCATGGAAAATTTTGAGAAGCATGTTAGTTCTTCCATGAAGCTCTGGTAAAATTCACCAGTGAATCCATCTGAGCTTGGACTTTTTTTATTTGGGAGTTTTTTTTTTTTGTTTTTTTTTTTTTAATAACTGCTTGGGTCTCCATACTTGTTATAGGTCTATTTAAGTGGTTAATTTGATCTTGATTTAATTTGGCTGGTCATATCAATCAAGGAAATTATCCATTTCTTTCAGATTTTTAAACTTTTATATGTTCTTAAAATATGTCCCTATGATCTTATGAATTTGTTTGGTATCTGTTGTAATGGTGCCTTTTCATTTCTAATTTTATTAATTTGTGTCTCTTCTCTCTTTTGGTTAGATTTGCTAAGGGTTTATCAATCTCCTTTATTCTTTCAAAGAACCAATTCCCTGTTTCATTGATTCCTTGTATTTTTTTTTTTTAGGTTTCTATTTCATTAATTTCTGCCATAATCTTTATTATTTCCTCTTGTCTATTGATTTTTGGGTTGCTTTGTTCTTCTTTTTCCAAGGCCTTAACGTGAAACATTAAGTTGCTTACTTGTGACCTTTCTAATTCCTTAATACAGGCACTCAAAGCTATGAATTTCTCTCTTAGGACTGCCTTCATTGTGTCCCAAAGTTGTTGGTATGTTGCTTGAAGGCAAAAAAAAAAAAAAAAAAAATAGAAGGATCCTGTTTTTTTAACCTAGTCTGCAAGCCAGTGTCTTTTGGTGGGGGCATTGAGGCTGTTGATATTAAGAGTTATTATTGAAAGGTGTACACTTATTCTTGCCATTCTTCTTGTTTTGTAGTGCTTCCTGTTTTTACTTTACTCTTTTCTACTAACTATTACTTCAGCATGGTTTATTTTTTCATATTTCCTCGTGTGTGCTTTTCTTTCTCTTCAGCATCAAGGATCTCTTCAATTATTTTCTGTAGAGCTGGTTTAGTGACTATATATTCCTTTTGTCTGTTTTTCTTTTGGAATCTTATTTGTCAATTTAGATGAATAGCTTTGCTGGATAAAGTGACATTGGTTGACAGTTGTTATCTTTCAGAACAAGGAATATGTCATTATAAGACCTGACTTTTTTTTTTAATTTTTTATTTATTTATTTGAGAGTGACAGACACAGAGAGAAAGACAGAGAGAGGGAGAGGGAGAGAATGGGCGCGCCAAGGCTTCCAGCCTCTGCAAACGAACTCCAGACGCATGCGCCCCCTTGTGCATCTGGCTAACGTGTGACCTGGGGAACCAAGCCTGGAACCGGGGTCCTTAGGCTTCACAGGCAAGCGCTTCACTGCTAAGCCATCTCTCCAGCCCAAGACCTGACTTTTAAAGTTTGTTGTTGAGTAATCTGCTGTTATCCTGAGGTGCTTGTCTTTATTTTTAAAATTATAGTTTTTAAAACTTAAAAATTTATTTTTATTGACAATTTCTGTGATTATAGACAATAAACTGTGGTAATTACCTCCCCCCAGCTTTCCCTTTCACATCTCTACTCTCCATCATATCTCCTGCCCATCTCAATCTGGCTCTCTTTTATTTTTGATGTCATCATTTTTTCCTCCTATTATGATGGTCTTGTGGAGATAGTGGCAGGCACTGTGAGGTCATGGATATTCAGGCCATTTTGTGTTTGGAAGAGTGCATTGTAAGTAGTTCTACCCTTCTTGTGGCTCTTATATTCTTCCCACCACCTTTTCCACAATGGACCCTGTGGTGGTTTGATTCAGGTGTCCCCCATAAACTTAGGTGTTGTGAATGCTAGGTTCCCAGCTGATGGATATTTGGGAATTAATGCCTCCTGGAGGAAGTGTATTGTTGGGGGCGGGTTTATGGGCTTTATAGCCAGTTTCCCCATGCCAGTGTTTGGCACACTCTCCTGTTGCTATTGTCCACCTTATGTTGGCCAGGGGGTGATGTCCACCCTCTGCTCATGTCATCGTTTCCCTCTGCCATTGTGGAGCTTCCCCTCGAGCCTGTATGCCAAAATAAAACTCTTTTTACCAGAAGCTTCTCTTGGTTGGGTGATTTCTACCAGCAATGTGACCCAGACTGCAACAGACCCTGAGCCTTGGAAGGTGTGATAGAGATGTTCAGTGCAGAGCATTCCTCTGTCACTTCTCAGCACTGTAGTGCCTTCTGAGTCACCCAAGGTTACCACCATCTGAAAAGAGAAGCTTCTCTAACTAAAAGTGAGAGTAACATTAATATATGTGTATGAACATTATAGAAGTGTTTACCAAGCAGTTTGGTGAGCATAATATGTATATTTAGGTAGATACCAGCAGACATTAAGCCCCTAGGGATCATGATCTGCCTGCCATAAGTTAAATACTTTTTATTGATAACTTTCATAATTATAGAAAATAAACCATGATAGTTCCTTCCATTCTCCACTTTCCCATTCACAAATCCATTCTCCATCGTATCCCCTCCCTCTATCAATTAGTCTCTCTTTTAGTTTGATGTCAGCATCTTTTTCTCCTATTATGAGGGTCCTGTGTAGGTAGTACCAAGCACTGTGAGGTCATGGATATACAGGCCATTTTGTGTCTGGAAGACTGCATTGGAGGTAGTACTACCCTTCTTTTGGCTCTTACATTCTTTCTACCCCCTCTTCTGCAATGGACTCTGAGCCTTGGAGGGTGTGATAGAGATGTTTCAGTGCTGAGCACTCCTCTGTCACTTCTTCTCATCACTATGATACCTTTTGAATCTTCAAAGAGGTCACTACCATCTGAAAAGGGAAGGTTCTCCAACACAAAAGTGAGAGTAGCATTAAGATATAAGGATGAACATTAAGAGATGTACTTATATGGCAGTTTGGTGAGGACAGTATATGCATTTAGCTAGATACCACCAGTAGGCATTACATCCCTAAGACTCATGACCTTCCCCATTATAGGTTTTCAGTACCAGGCATGTATTTCCTCCTGTGGAGCAGGCCTCCAGACCAATTAGTGAGCAGTTTATTTTTCCATAACAGACATGCCACCCACTGGCTCATTTGGCCTGCCTGGCCAAACTTAAGGCTTGCAGTGTCTGATGTTGTTTATCTCTACTGATGACTTCTCTCTCCCATAAGGCTGCATGCAGTGTAGTTTTTCCAGCCTTCTGTCAGCTGGTCTACAGGGAGGAGGTTTTAAGCTCAGCTCCAGCTTTATTTCTCAGTGACCTTGCAGGCCAAGCATGTGGAGTATTCAGCAATAGGGTCTTACTATCTATTCCTGGTGGGAAACCAAGAGCCTTGATAATGTCATATGATATTTTGTGGGCATGAGGGACCTCCCTGGCACACAACTCATTGGAAGGTATCCTATCTTTGGCACTGAAAATTTTGTGGTAACAATCTATGGCTTCTGGATACACTATTGTCCAAAAAAAATTGGTTGGACTTTTCTTTATATGTGACTTGATTTTTCCTTGTAACTGCTTTCAATATATTTTCTTTAGTTTGTGTGTTTTGTAGTTTGATTATAGTATGGTGGTGAGGGGCTCTTTCCTGATTTTGTCTGTTTGGTCTTCTAAAGGCTTCCTGTATTAACATTACTTTCCCTATTTGGGGAAAATATTCTTCTATGATTTTGTTGAAAATACCTACTATGCCTTTGGAGTGACATTCTTCTATTTTTACCTGAATTCTTACATATAATTTCCTTATAGTGTCCTGAATGTCTAGAAATTCCCATAAATCCCTTCCTATTAGTTTGTCTTCCTCTTTATTGGACTGTATTAGATCTGTCACCTTGTCTTCTGTGTTCTCACCATGATCCATTCTTATGGTGAGACTTTCTATAGAGTTTTCTATTTTACTTATCTTGTTTTGCATTCCTAGTATTTCTGATTAGTATTTTTTCACTACTTCTATTTCCTTACTCATGTCTTATATTGATTTCAGTTGGTTTCCTGTGTTCTCTTGGTATTCCTTCAGGAGTTTGTTTTTTTCTTTGAAATAGATATAATCATGTTTTGTTTGTTTTTTGAAAATCTTTGTCAGCCATTTCCTCTAGTCTCACTGGAGGTCATTTCTGATGGATTTGTAAGTTTTGGTGGAAATGTATTGTCTTGTCTTTTTGTATTGCAATGTAGAGATTTTTGTATATTGAGTTAATTTGATGCTTGGGTTTTCATATTATCTGGCTCTTATATTACTCCTAGAGTAACAGCCAAAGCAAGCCTAGTTGTTGGTTTTGCCTGTTATGTAAGTATTCTAGTAGGCTGGGTGGAGCAAATTACTGGTCAATTCTAAAATCAGTCAATAAAAACCAGCACAGAGTATTTATGCAAAAGTGGGGATTAAAACAAACAAGTAATGTGATAAAGCCAAAGGTCTGAAATGGGTTCCTGATCAGCTGGTGGCCAACTGAGACCCTGTCCCCAATAATGACAGAAGAAAAGACAAAGGCCCTATAAATCAGGGAACATCAAAGGCAGGAATAGTCAAAATACAGCTTAATTGAGAATGGTAAAGCTGACTAAGAGTACATCAATCAAATCTAACACATAACCCGCCCTGACATGGAAGGTGAGATTAGTACTTCCAGTGCAGGCCTATGCACCTGGCTTTGTGTAAGTAGGCCCTGTTACCTTTTAGGATGGTTTCCTATCTCAATGCTGAGTTCCCACTTTGCTCCCTCTCTGTTGTGCTGTGGACTCAGTTAGGCTGTTTGGATTGCTGGATCTGGTGTTCTTATTGGCTGTGCTGAATGCTGTCCAGCCAAGGGGGCGGGGGGCAGATGAGTTTTCCAATTGTTCTTGGCACTGGTGGTTGGGGAATGGGAGGCTATGCAGAATGCCTGGAATTGTACCAGAGCTGCTCAGCTGGTGTCATCTGTGCTATCCTTCAGCAGCTGCTCAGCTGGTCCCTGCTATATTCTTCAGGTTTCTTGACTTTGGAAAGAGGTTAATGTGATTAGAAAATCTCTTCCCCTGCTTTTCAGTCTTGCAGCTCTGCAACTGAGCTAGGCAGGCACACAGATTGGGGCCACCAGTGCCTGGATGGGATTCAGGATGGTTTCCTGCTTGCTAGAAGCTCTGAATCTCTCCTGCTTCTCTGTTGTGGTTGATAACTCCTTATACACCTTCACTTTTTGGTAGAAGAATGTATTTTGCTGTTCTTCTGCTTATTGCCTTCCTTAGTCTGCTTTGGCACGGCTGCTATGCTGCCATCTTACCCGGAAGTCCTGAACTCCTGATCTTCCTGCTTCTATCTCCTAAATGCTGGGATTATAGACATATGCCATAGCATCTGGCTCAAATAGTTTATTATTGTGACAAAATTTACATAATATAAAATTTGACATGTAATCCATTGTGAAATATGTAATTTAGTGGGTATTGATGGTGTTGTACAACTGTTGTAGTTACTTTCTTATTGCTAGGATAGGACAAGAACAGCTGATGGGAGGAAAGTTTTTTTTTTTTTTTTTTAATTTTGACTTACAGTCTTGAGGGGAAGCTTTATGATGTCAGGGAAAAGGTGGTAGAGCAGAGGCTGGACATCACCTCCTTGCCAACATCAGGTGGACAACAGCAGTAGAAGAGTCAACCAACTAACACTGGCAAGCTAAGGGTTACTAAAGCTCAAAGTTCACCCGCAGTAACATACCTCCTCCAGCAAGGCTCCAACTCCCAAATTGCCACCAGTTTGGGACTCAGCATTCAGAACACATGAGTTTATGGGGACACCTGAGTCAATCTACCGAAACAACTATCAATACAGTTTGGCTATAAAAAATTTCATCAGAAGAAACAGATTTCTCCTGTACTGTGGCTTCTGGAAATCATTAACATGTTTTATGTCTACATAGATTTGTTTATTTGTTCCTGGATATTTCTTATAAATTAACTTATACAATATCTCCTTTTATGACCAAATTCTCTTATTTAACAAAGTATTTTCAAAATTCACCTGTTGAAACATATAATAGTACTTAATTCATTAAAAAATTTCATACAATCTCATTTTCTTTTTTAAAACTTTATTTTATTTTATTTGAGAGAGAGGGGGAGAAAGGCAGATATATAGAGAGAATGGGTGCACCAGAGCCTTTGGCCACTGCAAATGAACTCCAGACACATGCGCCATCTTGTGCATCTGGCTTATGTGGGTCCTGGGTAATCAAACCTTGATCCTTTAGCTTTTCAGGCAAGCACCTTAACCTCTAAGCCACCTCTCCAGCTCACAATCCCATTTTCTAATTCTTGGGATTATTTCAAGTTTATGCTTTCAGAGTCCTTTTCAGAAAGTCCTATGCCTATATCCTGAAGTGCTTTCCCTTTTTGTGTGTGTGTGTATAGTGTGTGTATGTATGTATGTGTATATGAGCATGTATGTGTGTATGGGTGTACATATATGTGTATATGTGAAGTACAGAGGTCCCAGCAGGGTGTTCTCCTCAATTTCTCTCCAGCATATTATTTGAGACAGATTCTCTCACTGAACCTAGATGTTCACCAGTTTGGCTAGGTTAGCCAGTAAACCCTAGGGATTCTCTGTCTCCTACTGTCCAGCACCACCACGTCTGACATTTTACATGAGTGCTGGGGATCCAAACTCAGATCCTTTACCCACTGAGCCACCTCTTCAGCCTCCTAATTCCTTTCTAATGTTGAATAGCACTCAATTATATAGCTATGGCATATTTTGTTTATCCATTTGTTAGCTAGTAAATATTTTCATTTTCCTACCTCTTAGCTAGTGTGAATTGTGCTGCTATGAATATGTATGTACATGTGTCTGAGTCCCTATTTTCAATTCTTTGGGTCATATAAGTAGTAGTAAAACTGCTGAATTTTAAGGTAATTTTATATTTGATTCACTCTTCCATCAAAGCCATCTCATGTTCCCACCAGTGATGCAGGAGACTTCCAATTACTCTTGTCTCTACCAACATTTATTTTCCTTAGTTTTATCTTTAATTATCTTTTTGTGACATTAAAAAAAAACTATTTATTTATTTGCTTGAGAGAAAGAGGAAGCTTGTGCATCTGGCTTATGTGGGTCCTGGAGAATCCAACTGGGATCCTTTAGCTTTGCAGGCAAACACCTTAACCATTAAGGTATCTTTACAGCTCAACATTTTATTGTTCTGATGTGTATATGTATGTGTGTGAGTTCAGACACATGCAAGCCATGGAGTGCATGAGGAGGTCAGAGGACAACTTTCAGTGCTGGTCTTCACCTCTTCCCTTGTTTGAGTCAGGTTCTCTCATTCTCATTGTTCACCACTCTGTGTGCCAGGCTATCTGGCTTCTGGAAAATTCTCCTGTCTGTTCCTCCCATCTTGATGTGGCATGCTGGGATTACAGACATACACTACAGATTCTGGCCTTTATGTAGGGTCTAGTGGTCTGAACTCAGGGACTCATGCTTGGGAGCAGGTGCCTCATCTACTGAGCCATCTCCATAATTCATTTTCTGTCTTTAAACAATATTTTTCAATATCAATTTTTTATATTAATTATAACAGATTATTCTCTCTCTCTCTCTCTCTCTCTCTCTCTCTCTCTCTCTCTCTTTCTCCCTATCTCTGGTTTTTCAAGGTAGGGTCTCACTCTAGCTCAGGCTGACCTGGAATTCACTATGTACTCTCAGGGTGACCTCAAACTTCATGGTGATCCTCCTACCTCTGTCTCCTGAGTGCTGGGAAGGTTATTCATTTTTACCCCCTTGTCCCAGCTCCTGTTACCCTGGAGATCCTCCTCTGTGAGGTTATGGTAGTTATTGAAGGGTCATTAAAGCCTCAGTCAGTCCCTCTGGGGTAGTGAGGAACTATGATTCAGGGTATTCCTACCTACTCTCTGGCTCTTGAAATCTTTTTTTTTTTTTCTTTTGTTTTTTTGACGTAGGGTCCCACTCTAGCCTAGGCTGACCTGGAATTCACTAGGAAGTCTCAGGTTGGCCGTGGACTCACAGTGAACCTTCTACCTCTGCCACCTGAGTGCTGATATTAAAGGCATGAGCCCCCACGCCCGGTGCTCTTACAATGTTTATGTCCTCTCTTCCATAATATTCCCTGAACAATAGCAGGCCTGTTGGCAGTCTAACCTAGTGTTGAATTCTCTGTAGTCTCTGGATTTCTGTTTTGATAGGTTTTAATTGATCACTATGTTTTTCACCATCTATCACAGATGGTTGTCAGGCTGGCAGTAAGAGCAGTGTTCATGTAGTCATTTCTCCTGGCCTGTGGCAGATGTGGTAGAGGTGGCACATCTCATGATGGGCACTTTGATAACTTCTTGTCTTATTGATAGGTCTTTGTTCTCCTCTGTATTTTTTTTTTATTCCTGCCATCTGTAAAATAAGGCAGATTATTCAAACAAGAGTGAAAGCAGCTTGAGTTAAAGAGATAGATATGGAAATTTGAGAGTTTCTTTTTATGTGCAAGCCCACTCTTCTTTTTCAGAGAGAAGTGGAGGCTTCTTTCTAGAGTCTATGACTTTCCTGACAGTGGAACTCAGACTTGGTTTCCAGTACCAGATATGAGTTCTTTCCCAGTAAGCAGGCCTCATGTCCAATTCGAAAACAATTGGTTACCCTCAGAGTCAAGCAAAAATTATTTTTTTTTTGAGGTAAGGGTCTTATTCTAGCCCAGGCTGACCCAGAATTCACTATGTGGTCTCAGGCTGGCCTCTAACTCATAGCAATCTGCCTACCTCTGCTTCTTGAGTACTTAGATTGAAGGCTTTGTGCTGCCATGCTTGGCTTCAAAATATTTGTTTATTTGCCTACTTCTTTCCTTGGGTAGCATTTACTAGTTTTAAGGACAATAGGGGAGTTATGGATAAGATGATGGCATAAAAGCCACACTAAAGTAGCGAAAGGGGTGAGGATAAGCAGAAAAACAGCAAAATATACTCTTCTACCAAAAAGTGAAGGTGTATAAGGAATTATCAATCAGAGGAGAGATCCAGAGCTTCTAGAAAGCAGGCAACCAACCAAAATCAGCTCCACCATAGTGCAGGCCCACATTCTGCCTGAATCATAAGAAAAGCCAGGTGAATGGATTTTCCACTCACATCAGCTTCCTCATAAAGTCAAGAAACCTGAAGGAGAAAACAACAGATACTAGGTGAGCTGCTTGTGAGGAAGAAGATCATGGGGATCAGTTGCACAGCTCTGGTACAACTTCATGCAACCTCTCCAGACCCCTCAGCCAACCACCAGCACTGGCAAACATTGGAAACCTAGAGAAAGGAGCTCAGCTACATGGAACCCAGCACAGCTGATAAGAGCAGCAGAACCATTGACCCAGCAAGCTTCGCTGAGCCCACAATACAGTGAAGAGGGACCCAAGCAGGCATTCAGCATAGATGAGACCAAAGCCATCCCAAAAGGTAATAGTGCCTACTTCTACTAGGTCAGTACCTGTGTCAAAGCCTGGTTTATAAGCCTGCATTGGACATGCTAATCACACCTTCCATGTCAGGTCAGGTTATCTGTTAGAGTTTTCAGATTATCTGTTTGTTTTAATACCCACTCTTACATAAATACTCCATGCTGGTTTTGATTGAAAATATATATATATATATTGCTCAGTTGAATTTTTGAATTTTGCCTGTATTTTGCTCCACCCCACTTACCTCAATATTTACATAGCAAGCAAACTCAACACCTAGGGTCACTCCTGCTTTTACTCTTGGAGTAACATAAGAGCTACCTGGCATGTTAAGCAACTACCCTAAAGATATATAATGTCAGATTTACATATCTAAGAATATTGTAGATAATCAGAAAATTCAAGCATCAAATTAAGTCAAAATGCAAAAATCTCTACATTATAAGACAGGAAACACAAAAGATCATGACAATATAATTCCTCCAAAAATTATAAATCCATCAGAAATGACCACCAATGAGACTGATTTAGATGAAATGCCTGACAAAGATTTCAAAAGAGGGTTCAAGAGATGGCTTATCAGTTAAGGCACTTGCTTGCAATGCCAAAAGACCCAGGTTTGATAGCCCGGTACCATGAAAACCAGATGTACAAGGTAGCACATGCCTCTGCAGTTTGTTTGCAGTGGCTACAGGACCTGATGCACCCATTCTTTCCCTCCCTCCTCTCTTTTTCTGACTCTCAAATAAATAAATAAAGTAAAAATATTGACAAAAACGTTTTCAAAAGAATGGTTATAACTATGTTCAAAGAAATCAAGTGAATAAAAGAAGAAAACAAACGCCTGAAGGAGAGCACAGGTGTGGTAGTTTAAATGAATGGCCTCCAATGACATTCTTCATGGAAAAAGCAGACAACCATCCTAAAATTCATTTGGAAGCACAAAACCCCTCAGCTATCCCAAACAATTTTGAGCAACAAAAATAAAGCTGGAAATATCACCATACTTGATTTTAAGCTGTACTACAGGGCCATAGTAACAAAAATAGCATGGTACTGGCACAAAACAGACAAGTACACCAATGGAATAGAACACAGTATACAGATGTAAGTCCAAGCAGCTATAGCCATCTGATTTTCAACAAAATTGCCAAAAATATTCACTGGAGAAAAAGACAGCCTCTTTTTTTTTTGTTCATTTTTATTTATTTATTTGAGAGTGACAGACAGCAAGAGAAAGAGGCAGATAGAGAGGGAGAGAGAATGGGTGCACCAGGGCCTCCAGCCACTGCAAACGAACTCCAGAAGCATGCGCCCCCTTGTGCATCTGGCTAACATGGGTCCTGGGGAATCAAGCCTCGAACCAGGGTCCTTAGGCTTCACAGGCAGGCGCTTAACTGCTAAGCCGTCTGCTCTATTGACAATAAGTAGGAAGTGGAACCAGTTTAGATGTCCCTCAACTGATGAGTGGATAATGAAGATGTGGTACATTAATCCAATGAAGTCCTATTTAGTGGTAATGAAAAATGAAATTATGAAATTTTCAAGGAAGTAGATGGATCTGGAAAGGAGTATACTAAGTGAAGTAACCCATGCCCAGAAATCCAAATATCACGTATTCTCTCTCATATGTGGATCCTAGCTATTACTGTTTAGACTTATACATGAGTTGGAGTAAAAATCAGTAACAGAGGCCAGTAATCTAGAACAGAGGTATAAGTGAGGAAGAAGAGGGAAGGACTTAAAGAGATGATATTCCATATATTTAAGTAGATGAACAGATGGCCTACATGAGGTCACAGGAAGAAATTGAGTAAAAGGATGGTGGAATGTGGATTAATCATTGTTCAAGATGTTATTAATAAACCATGTGGAAACCAACTTTTTTTTGGATAATGTTGCACCCAGAAGCCATAGATTGTTACTAGAAAAATTTCGGTGCCAGGATGGAATACCTTCCAGTGAGTTGTTTACGGAGGTCCCTGATACCCCCACAACATTGCAGGCCACTGCCAACATTCTTGGTTTCCCACCATCAATAGATGGTAAGACTCTATTACTGAAAACTCCACATGCTTAGTCTGTAATTTCACTGAAAAGTCAAGCCGGAGCTGAGCTGAAAACCTCCTCTCTGTAGACCAGCTGATAGAAAGCTGGAACAAGCCATACTCTTCTATGGGAGAGAGAGAAGTCATCAGCAGTGAAAACAGTGGACACTCAAAGCCTTAAGTTTGGCCAGCCAGGCCAAATGACTGAACAGGTGCAATAGTAACATGCCACTTACTGGTGAAACCAACTGCTCTCTAATTGGTCTGGAGGCCTATTCTATGGAAGGCAATACATGTCTGGTACTGAAAACCTAATCAAAAGCCTATGGCAGGGGATATCATGAGCCCTAGGAATATAACACCTGCTTTGGTCTAGCTAAATGTATATATTATGCTCACCAAATTGCCCTGTAAAAACACTTTACTTAATGTTCATACCCATATGCTACTGTCACTTTCGGTTACAGAAGCTTCTATATTCAGATGGCTGTGACTGCTGAGATCACCCAACAGGCAGCACAGTGCTGAGAAGATGTGACACAGAAGTATTCAGCACTGAAATATCTCTGTCCATTGCCGAATAGGTTGCAGAAAGAATGTAAAAGCCAGGCGTGGTGGTGCACACACTTAATTCCAGTACTTGGGAGGAAGAGGGAGGATTGCCATGAGTTCAAGGCTATCCTGAGACTACATAGTGAATTCCAGGTCAGCCTAGACTAGAGTGAGACCCTACCTCAAAAAAAAAAAAAAAAAAAACACCAAAAAAAACCCCATAAAGTAAAAGCCAAAGGAAGGGTAGGACTGCTAACAATGAAATCTCCCATACACAAATTGGCCTCAATATCCATGACCTTACAGTGCCTGGTACTGCCTACACAGGACCCTCATAATAGGAGGAAAATTGATGACATCAAAATAGAAGCAAAATTAATGGAGAGAGGGAGGAGATATGATGGAGAGTGGATTCGTGAAGGGGAAAGTGGGGGAGGGAGGGAATTATCATGGTTTATTGTCTATAATTATGGAAGTTGTCAACAAAAAAGAAATGATGGGTTTCCTTGTTCCACTTTCATACATGCATGAGCGTAATACTTTAATCACACTCACAGGCACTATTGCCATCTCTTTTCCCTCTCTCCTCCCTGGTTCTCTTCTGAAATCATCTGCTTTCTACTTTCAAGTCTTTATTTTTTCCATCTAGATTATTTTGATAGCCACTTTATAAATGATTTTGATCATTTGGCATAAAGTCTTACACCTCTTTTATGCATATTTATAGCCCTCTATCATTAATTATTATATTATTTTATAATCATATATTTATAAGACAGTTTTTATTTTATTTTACTTTTATGTGTGTGTACATGCATGCAGTTATCATTCCTTGGGCACCACCCACCTTTTTTGAGACCTTGTCTTTCACTGGCTCTGAGTAAACCAATTAGGCTGGACTGACTGGCCAACATGCCTGAGAGGTCCACCTGTCTCCACCTCCCCCATCATGGCATTTCAAGTGTGTAACACCACTCCTAGCATTTTTACATGGGTTCTGGGGATCAAACTCAAGTCTTCATTCTTGCAAAGCAAACACTAAATAACCTCTCTAGCCCCAGTTTTGAGTTTGAATCCGCTTGCTACTTTGGTGCTCTGTGTGACTTCCTGGTTGACACTAAGCTGCTCTGTGGCATTGCAGGGCTTGTGTGTCTGGGACTGTCAGCCAGCCAGCTGCTGTTGATCACAATGGTCAGTTTTCATCTTCACAGGAAATAGTTACAGATTTATAGCTGGAGTAAAGACTATTCTTGGAGACTTTTTTTTTTTTTACAATCTCCAAATAAATTCATGGTAACAAATATAAAGTGGTCATTCTTTTTGTTCTGATGGCAGAATGAATGCATTTGTAATACAGATATTCTTTTGCTAAAAGGAAGCAGTAACTTCTGCTAGAAAATGATATTAGACTGTAGTGCTTTGGCAAGCTTAAGACTTTCACTCTCACTTTTGTGATATTACATTTTCCCCCTTTGAGACAGAAATTTGCAAATAAGATATATGAAGAATTGTGGCCAGGTGTGATGGCACATGCCTTTAATCCCAACATTTGGGAGGCAGAGGTAGGAGGATTGCTGAGTTTGAGGCCACCCTGAGACTACATAGTGTATTCCAGGTCAGCCTGGACTAGAGTGAGACCTTACCTCAGAAAACAAAAATCAAACAAAAAAAAAAAAATTGTGTGGGCTGGAGAGATGGCTTAGTGGTTAAGCGCTTGCCTGTGAAGCCTAAGGACCCCGGTTCGAGGCTCGGTTCCCCAGGTCCCACGTTAGCCAGATGCACAAGGGGGCGCACGCGTCTGGAGTTCATTTGCAGAGGCTGGAAGCCTTGGTGCACGCATTCTCTCTCTCTCCCTCTATCTGTCTTTCTCTCTGTGTCTGTCGCTCTCAAATAAATAAATAAAAAAAAAATTAAAAAAAATTGTGTAAAGCAGAAATGTTTAAGACCTGAACTTTAGAATAAGTATTTATAAGAGGTTTCTTTTTCTTTGTTTGCCTAGGGGTAATCAAAGCTGCCAAAACTATTCCACATTTTCAACTGTTATAGGCTGCTTTTAGAATTCAAAGGAGGCCTCTGAGTTAAGTAGAAAGATCCAGCAACAATTATGGAAAGACAGTGGTCTATGCTTTCTATACTTAACAGTTTCCATTAGGGTGTGCCTTTCATGCTTAAGTGGTATAATTAAAAATAAACAGCTTGGGCTGGAGAGATAGCTTAGCTGTTAAGCGCTTGCCTGTGAAGCCTAAGGACCCTAGTTCAAGGCTTGATTCCCCAGGGCCCACATTAGCCAGATGCACAAGGGGGCACACACGTCTGGAGTTCATTTGCAGTGGCTGGAGGCCCTGGCATGCCCATTCTCTCTCTGCCTCTTTCTCTTGCTGTCTGTCACTCTCAAATAAATAAATAAAATAAAAATACCAAAAAAATTTTAAAAAAAAAGCAACAGCTGATGGGCTGTAGAGATGGCTTAGTGGTTAAGGCATTTGCCTGTGAAGACCCAGGTTTGATCACCTAGTACCCATGTAAGCCAGATGCACAAGGGGATGCAGATGCACAAGGGGATGCATGTGTCTGGAGTTCTTTTGCAGTGGCTGGTTGTCCTGGCATGACCATTCTCCCTAAATGTCTGCTTCTCTCTTTCTCTCTCTCAAAATGGGTAAATAAATAAAATTAAAAGAACAGTTGATATTGGAGTTATAGGTTATGTATTGGGTTGCCATTGCCTTTTTCAAGAAAGCCCACAAAGTGGAAACATATGTATGGAATCACTTTAATGTTCATGGATGCTATATTATTTGCAAAGAAAATCTACTTTAGTTAGGAAAATATTCATGACTACTCTAAAGTATCCTCAAGGATGGAAGTTTTCAAAGTGCAAAAAAATTAAGCTTCTTGAGGCAAAAATTATTAGTTACATAGGGAAATTAATGAGAAGGCTACAGATATCACTCAGTTAGTAAAGTACTTTCCTAGCATGCATAGTGCTCTGGGCTCTATCCCCAGCACCAAATAAACTGGGTATAGTGCTACATACCTGTATTCCCAGACTCTAAAAGCAGAGGCAGGAGGATCATAAATTCAGGATCATCTTTAGCTACATAGGAATTCAAAGCCAACTTGGGTTGCATGAAATCCTATAAAAAATAGAAAGAAAGAAAAAAAGGACGAAGCAGGGCATGGTGGCACACACCTTTAATCCCAGAGGCAGAGGTAGGAGTGCCTTGAGTTAGAGATCAACCTGGGACCACAGAGTAAGTTCCAGATCAGCCTGGGCTAGAGTGAGACCCTACCTCAAAAAAAGAAAGCAAGCGAGCAAGCAAACATCAAGCAAACAAACAAACACAAAAAAAAAAAAAGAAAAAAGAAAAGGAAGAAAGAAGAAAAGAAAGGAAGAAGACAGGAAGAACAGGAAGGAAAGAAAGAAAACAAGAGACCCAAATAAGAGACAAAGAAAGTTTATTTATAATCATGCATGTATGTTATTTATTAAATGTATATGGTATATGTGTGTGTGTGCCAGACAGTGCATGCCATGGGACACATGTGAGTCAGAGGACAACTTTTGAATGTCAGTCCTTGCTTTCCACCACATTTGGCAAAGTATCTCATTTTCATTGTTGTTCACTGCTATGTTCACTAGGATAGCTGGTCTATGAGGCTCTGGAAAATTCCATCTTATTGTCAGTGTACTGGGATTTCAGAAGTCCACCATGGATTCCAGCTTTTACCTGAGGTCTGGGGCTCCAAACTTGAATACTCGGGTTTGAGAGGAAAATGCTTAATCCACTTACCCAGCCACATCTCAGAAGCACCATTGCATAAGGACATGCTTAGAGTACAGGTAACATTGACTGGAATAATATAAGGGAGAAAAGGGATATAAATTGAAGTGAACTTAAATGTTTAATTTAGGAGACCACAGAGTCCAGAGGAATGTATATTTGTTGCTATTTCCCAAGGACATCAAGTTCCCTGTTGCCCTGTAGCTTAGCAGTGACTGTAGTACCTCTGTGTGCCAGATGCTGGGAAGAGGGAAGGGACGAGGTGATGAGCAATCAGGGGTGTGAGGAATGAACATAAAGATAAGCAGTGGTAGGAGCATGTACAAAGGTCAGAAGCAGACAGGAAGAACAGAGAGGAAGCCATTTGCTCTCTCAGAGTTGGCATATTAGAGGCATGAGTCACCACATCCAGCTTAAATATGATTTCAAATTTTGATACATTTCTAAATGTGATATTTGTTTCATTTTGGGACCAACTAGTGTTTTTCAAGTTTTATGGTGCAAATAAATGCAAAAACATCAATTTATTGATATGCTACAGTCAATTTGTAAGGAAAACATTTATTATTTACTTGTATCACTCAAAACACCAAGTGCCTACATCAATACAATGAATAAACAACTTTATTGCTTATTTTTTGAGGTCAGGTCTCGCTTTAGCTCATGCTGACCTGGAATTCACTACATAGTCTCAGGGTGGTCTCGAACTCAGGCGATCCTCCTACCTTGGCCTCCCGAGCGCTGGGATTAAAGGTGTGCGCCACCATGCCCGGCTTGCTTATTTTCATTTTTTATTTTTAGTTTCATAAAACTTTTTTTTAAAATTTTATTAACATTTTCCATGATTATAAAATATATCCGATGGTAATTCCCTCCCTCCCCACCCACACACTTTCCCATTTGAAATTCCATTCTCCATCATATTACCTCCCCATTACAATCATTGTTATTACATATATACAATATCAACTTATTAAGTATCCTCCTCCCTTCCTTTATCTACCCTTTATGTCTCTTTTTTAACTTACTGGCCTCTGCTACTAAGTATTTTCATTCTCACGCAGAAGCCCAGTCATCTGTAGCTAGGATCCACATATGAGAGAGAACATGTGGTTCTTGGCTTTCTGGGCCTGGGTTACCTCACTTAGTATAATACTTTCCAGGTCCATCCATTTTTCTGCAAATTTCATAACTTCATTTTTCTTTACCGCGGAGTAGAACTCCATTGTATAAATGTACCACATCTTCATTATCCACTCATCTGTTGAGGGACATCTAGGCTGGTTCCATTTCCCAGCTATTATAAATTGAGCAGCAATGAACATGGTTGAGCACGTACTTCTAAGGAAATGAGATGAGTCCTTTGGATATATGCCTAGGAGTGCTATAGCTGGGTCATATGGTAGATCAATCTCTAGCTGTTTTAGGAACCTCCACACTGTTTTCCACAATGGCTGGACCAGATTGCATTCCCACCAGCAGTGCAGAAGGGTTCCTTTTTTTCCACATCCCCGCCAACATTTATGATCATTTGTTTTCATGATGGTGGCCAATCTGACAGGAGTGAGATGGAATCTCAATGAAGTTTTAATCTGCATTTCCCTAATGACTAGTGACGTAGAACATTTTTTTAGATGCTTATATGCCATTCCTATCTCTTCCTTTGAGAACTCTCTATTTAGCTCCATAGCCCATTTTTTTGATTGGCTTGTTTGATTCCTTATTATTTAACTTTTTGAGTTCTTTGTATATCCTAGATATTAATCCTCTATCAGATATATAGCTGGCAAAGATTTTTTCCCATTCTGTAGGTTGCCTCTTTGCTTTTTTCACAGTGTCCTTTGCGGTGCAAAATCTTTGTAATTTCATTAGGTCCCAGTGGTTAATCTGTGGTTTTATTGCCTGAGCAATTGGGGTTGTATTCAGAAACTCTTTGCCAAGACCAATGTGTTGAAGGGTTTCCCCTACTTTTTCCTCTAGCAGTTTCAGAGTTTCCGGTCTGATGTTAAGGTCTTTAATCCATTTGGATTTAATTCTTGTGCATGGCGAGAGAGAAGAATCTATTTTCATCTTTCTGCAGATATATATCCAGTTTTCAAAACACCATTTGCTGAAGAGGCTGTCTCTTCTCCAATGAGTATTTTTTGGCATTTTTATCGAATATTAGGTGCCTATAGCTACTTGGGCTTACATCTGGGTCCTCTATTGTGTTCCACTGATCTACATGTCTGTTTTTGTGCCAGTACCATGTTGTTTTTGTTACTATGGCTCTGTAGTATAGGTTAAAATCAGGTATGGTGATACCACCAGCCTCTTTTTTGTTGCTCAGTATTATTTTAGATATTCGAGGTTTTTTGTGATTCCAAATGAATTTTTGGATTGTTTTTTCTATTTCCATGAAGAAAGCCTTTGGAATTTTGATAGGGATTGCATTAAATGTGTAGATTGCTTTAGGTAAGATTGTCATTTTCACAATATTGATTCTTCCAATCCAGGAACAAGGGATGTTTCTCCACTTTCTAGTGTCTTCTGCAATTTCTCGCTTGAGTGTTTTAAAGTTCTCATTGTATAGATTCTTTACTTCCTTGGTTAGGTTTATTCCAAGGTACTTTATTTTTTTTGATGCAATTGTGAATGGGAGTGATTCTCTGATTTCACCCTCTGTGTGTTTGTTGTTAGCATATATGAAGGCTACTGATTTCTGTGTATTTATTTTGTATCCTGCTACATTGCTGTAGGTTTTGTTCAGCTCTAACAGCTTGCTAGTAGAGTCTTTAGGGTTCTTTATGTATAGAATCATGTCATCTGCAAATAATGATAACTTGATTTCTTCCTTTCCAATTTGTATCCCTCTTATGTGTGTCTCTTGCCTTATTGCTATGGCTAAGATTTCCAACACTATATTAAATAGAAGTGGGGTAGTGGACACCCTTGTCTTGTTCCTGATTTTAGTGGAAAAGCTTCCAATTTTTCCCCATTTAGTAATATGTTGGCTGTAGGCTTGTCATAAATAGCCTTTATTATATTGAGATATGTTCCTTCTTTTCCCAGTCTCTGTAGGACTTTTATCATGAAGGGGTGTTGGATTTTGTCAAATGCTTTCTCTGTGTCTAATGAGATGATCATGTGATTTTTGTCCTTCAACCTGTTATATGTAATGTATTACATTTATACATTTGCAATTGCGTATGTTGAACCATCCCTGCATCTCTGGGATAAAGCCTACTTGGTCAGGGTGACTGATCTTTTTGATATACTCTTGTATTCTGTTTGCCAATATTTTGTTGAGAATTTTTGCATCTATGTTCATGAGGGAGATTGGTCTGTAATTTTCTTTTTTTGTTCTATCTTTGCCTGGTTTTGGTATCAGGGTGATGCTGGCCTCATAGAAGGAGTTTGGTAGAATTCCTTCTTTTTCTATTTCCTGGAAAAGCTTAAGAAGCAATGGTGTTAGCTCTTCCTTAAAAGTCTGGTAAAATTCAGCAGTGAATCCATCCGGGCCTGGGCTTTTTTTAGTTGGGAGATTATTGATAACTGTTCGGATCTCCATGTTTGTTATAGGTCTATTTAAGTGATTAATCTCATTTTGATTTAATTTAGGTGTGTCATATAGATCAAGGAAATCATTCATTTCTTTCAGATTTTCATACTTTGTGGAGTATATGCTTTTATAGTATGTCCCTATGATTTTTTGAATTTCTCTGGAATCTGTTGTGATGTTACCTTGTTCATCTCTGATTTTATTAATTTGTGTCTCTTCTCTCTTTCTTTTGGCAGATTTGCTAAGGGTTTATCAATCTTGTTTATCCTTTCAAAGAACCAACTCTTTGTTTCATTAATTCTTTGGATTGTTCTTTTTGTTTCTATTTCATTAATTTCTGCCCTAACCTTTATTATTTCTTCCCGTCTACTGATTGTTGGTTTGCCTTGTTCTTCTTTTTCCAAGGCTTTAAGGCGAAGCATTAGGTCGTTTACTTGCGACCTTTCTAATTTCTTAATATAGGCACTTAAGGCTATAAATTTACGTCTTAGAACTGCCTTCATTGTGTCCCAGAGATTTTGGTATGTTGTGTTCTCATTACCATTTTTCTCTATAAAGTTTTTGGTTCCTTTTTGATTTCTTCATTGACCCACTCATCATTTAGCAGTGTATTGTTTAGTTTCCATGATTTTGTGTATGCTCTATAGCCTTTCTTGCTACTGATTTGTAGTTTAATTCCATTGTGGTCAGATAGAATGCAAGGAATTATTTCAATTTTCCTGAATTTGTTAAGATTTTCTTTGTGTCCCAATATATCGTCTATTTTAGAGAATGTTCCATGTGCTGCTGAAAAGAATGTATATTCTGCAGCCTTTGGATGAAATGTTCTGTATATATCTGTTAAGTCCATTCCTTCTATGACCTCATTTAGTCCAGATGCCTCTCTGTTTATTTTTTCCCGGGATGATCTGTCAATTGATGAGAGTGGGGTGTTAAAGTCACCCACCACCACTGTGTTTGGTGTTATCTGTGACCTTAGTTCTAATAGTGTTTGTTTGATGAATTTGGGAGCCCCCATGTTAGGTGCATATATGTTTGGGATTATAATGTCATCCTGTTGGAGTGTGCCCTTAATCAACATAAAGTGACCTTCCTTATCTTTCTTGACTATCGTCGGACTAAAGTCTACCCTGTCTGATATTAGGATAGCAACCCCTGCTTGTTTTCTATGCCCATTTGCTTGAAACACCATTTTCCTACCTTTTACCTTAAGATAATGTCTATCCTTTGTAGAAAGTTGAGTTTCATGGAAACAACAAATTATAGGATCCTGCTTTTTAACCCAGTCTGCAAACCTATGTCTTTTCGTTGGGGCATTGAAGCCATTGATATTAAGAGATATTATTGAAAGGTGTACATTTATGTTTGCCATTTTTTGTGTGTGTGTGTGTTTCTGGTTCTACCTGCGCTCTCTTCTGTTAACTAGTATTTGAGTATTGCTTGTTTTTTCTAGGTTCCTTATATGTGTGCTTTTCCTTTTATTCAGCATGGAGGATTCTATCAAGTATTTTCTGTATAGCTGGTTTTGTCTTCAAATACTCTTTTAACCTGCTTTTGTCATGGAATGTCTTTATTTCTCCATCTATTTGAATGGATAACTTTGCAGGATAAAGTAACCTTGGTTGACAGTTGTTATCTTTCAGAACTTGGAATATATCACTCCAAGCCCTGCTGGCTTTAAAAGTTTGTGTTGAATAATCTGCTGTAATCCTGATGGGCTTGCTTTTGTAGGTAACTTGATTTTTCTCTCTAACTGCTTTCAATATTTTTTCTTTGGTGTGTGTGTTTGGAAGTTTGATTATAATATGGCGAGGAGAGGTTCTTTCTGGGTTTTGTCTGGCTGGGGTTCTAAAGGCTTCCTGTATCTTCATTGGCACCTCTTTCCCATTTGGGGGGAAATTTTCTTCTTTGATTTTGTTGAAGACGCCTACTATGCCTCAGGAGTGGAGTTCTTCTCCTTCTACTATGCCCTGAATTCTTATATTGGATCTTTTCATAGTGTCCCGAATATCTTGAAATTCCCACTCATACTTTTCTATAAGTTTGTCTTTCTCTTTGTTGGACTGCATTAGGTCTGCCACCTGGTCTTCTAGCTTAGATATTCTGTCCTCTCCCTCATCCATAGTACTGGTGAGATTTTCTACAGAGTTTTTTATTTCATTAACTGTGTTATTCATTGCTAGTAATTCTGTCTGCTTTTTCTTTATTCTTTATTTCATGAAATTGGTGTCCTGCATCTTCCTTGATTCCTTTGATTTCCTCTTTGATTTCTTCTTTGATTGTTTTGATGTGTTCTTTGACCTCTTTGAACATATTTATAATCATTCTTTTGAACTCTTTCTCAGGCATTTCCTCTAACTCTTTCTCCCTGGAGGACATTACTGATGCATTAATACTTTTAGGTGGATTTATATCGTCTTGCTTTTTAGTGTTTCTTGTGTTATAATGTATATATTTTTGCATCTTGGATTAAGTTAATGCTTGGATTTTTTAGCTAGCTATGTATCAATTGATTTGATGTAATATACTTTCAGGGTAGGACCTTAAGGTGTTAGGTGTGGCTCTTAAGACTCTCAGAGTATCTACAAAGATATTCTTAGGGGTTGAGTTTCCCTGCTATAGGAGTATTCAAGCAGGCTAAGTGGAATAAAATAAAGGTTGATTCTAAAATTTAACTAAACACTGTACACATTCAATCAAAAACAGCCCCGAGTATGTATGCAAGAGTAGTTATTATAATGACCAGATCCTCTATCAACAAAGAGGTTAAGATTTCTGGTCTGTTGAGGGATCCAAGTCAGCTTGCGACCAAGTGAGACCCTTCCCTGGTGCAATCCCAGTTACCTTGGATGATTTTGGTCTCAGTCAAGTTGTTGCCTGGGTCATCGGGTTGCTGTTCTGATTTCTAGCTGGGCACTTGCTTTTCCTGCAGGGCAAACCAAGCCATTGCTGCTGCCTCTGCTGCTGCTGTAGCTTCCACTGCTGGAGCCACCACTGCTGCTGCAGCTGCTGCTGCTGTGTCCACTGCCGCTGCTCCCCCTGAAGCTGCTGCTGCCGAGTCTGCCGCTGCTGCCACTCCTGGGTCTGCTGCTGCTGGGGCTGCTGTTACCGGTGCTGGAGCCGCTGATGTTGCTGCCAAACTCTGCTCCTGCTTGGGTTCCCTGTCAGCCCAAGTTGGCGTGGCTGGGTCCTGGGCTGCTGCTCTGTTCGCAGGAGCTGGGCTCAGGCGGTGGGGGATGGGAGGGAACCGCAGCTGCTCTGGTTCTCTCGCTGCTCCAAGCATTCTTCTACCTCGCGATCTGCTCCTCCGTTGCTCGCCCGCTCTCCCCTCACGTTTCCCCAGTTGCGGAGAGCATGGTGTGATGGGAAGCTCCGGCACCTGGCTTTTCCTGTGGCTCGAGCCAAGTCTGGCAGCTTTCTGGTGCGCCGCGGCCATGTCTGTTGGTCGAGCTGGCGGAGCCGCTTTTCCCACCTGTGCAGGCTCTGGATACTCTGGCACTCTTCTACTTCTCCGCTGCCGCTTCAATTTCTTATACACCTCACTTTTTAGTAAAAGTGTGTATTTTGCTGAGTTTTTTTGGTCTTTTTCCCTGCTAAGCTGCTTTGGCGTGGTACCTACGCCACCATCTTAACTGGAAGTCTCCCGGCTTGCTTATGTTTAATTTTAAACATCTTATTGATATTTCAATACATATACATATTGTATTTTGATATTAATCCCATCCTATCTCCTTTCTACTAAACACTTTTTTCTTTCCATCTAGTCCCTCCTCTATTTTGATGTCATTTTCTTTTTTTTTTAAATTTTTTTAAAATTTTTATTTATTTATTTGAGAGCAACAGACACAGAGAGAAAGACAGATAGAGGGAGAGAGAGAGAATGGGTGCGCCAGGGCTTCCAGCCTCTGCAAACGAACTCCAGACATGTGCGCCCCCTTATGCATCTGGCTAACGTGGGTCCTGGGGAACCAAGCCTTGAACTGGGGTCCTTAGGCTTCACAGGCAAGCGCTTAACCACTAAGCCTTCTCTCCAGCCCTTGATGTCATTTTCTTACCCTCTTCCCTCATTCATGGCATGTTGATGGGCCTGGTATTATGCAGGTAATGACAGCTGCTGTGAGGTCACGAAGGCACTGATCATTTTGTGTGTAGAAGACAGCATTTCAAAGCACTCCTCCCCATCCTTTGGCTTTTCCATTCTTTCTACCACCCCTTCTTCAATGGTCCTTTAGCCTTGGAGGATGTGATAGAAATGTGTCATTTAATGTTGAGCAATCAAGTGTCAATTCTCCTCAGCACTTTGTTGAGTTTTGACTCTAGTAATTGCTGCCATCTGCAATGACCAGGGCATTGTGAAGTCCAGGAGATTGGTCTTTCAAGTCAGGCAACAACCAATAAACTTGTCAAGTATGTGCTTGTATCTGTCATTGTTTCCAACTCTTCTGTTTTGGTCATTAAGCATGTACCTGTATTTCTGTCACTGTTTTTCATCTTTTCCTTTTTGGTCCTTCTGGTGATTTAAATTTAAATATCCTCCATGATGTCATATGTTTGTCATTAAGCCTTATATTTGATGCCCAGCTGGTAGAGCCTTTGGGAGATAGAGCCTGACTAGAGGGGGTTTGTCACTTGGCACAGACCTTGGAGGTTTTTTAGTTCAGCTCACTGGGTGCTAAGTTTGCTCACTTTTACTGCTACTTTGCAGCTGATGTGACAAGATATGATGCCCAGTCTCAGCTCTGCCATGCTTTCCCTCCCATGATTAAACTTCCCCTGGAGACTCCTATTCTGAGACTTCTAAGCTTCTTTTTATCAAGTATTTTATTCTAGCAAAGAGCAGGTAATTGCTCCAGTTCTATCTGCAAAAGAGCTTCATTTTGTACTGTTTCCACTGCTGTGACTCTTGTTATGAATGCATGGACATACAAGAACAACAGCTGGGGAGAGTGGTAGGGATTGTCATACTCCCTTGTCTCTGGGTGTTGCAGTCAGGTTCGCATTGCTGGTAGAAATCACCCAACCAAGAGCAGCTTGTGGGGAAAAGAGGTTTATTTTGGCT
This sequence comes from Jaculus jaculus, assembly GCF_020740685.1. Taxonomy (NCBI): domain Eukaryota; kingdom Metazoa; phylum Chordata; class Mammalia; order Rodentia; family Dipodidae; genus Jaculus; species Jaculus jaculus. Next base: position 75,250,080 of record NC_059113.1, read on the forward strand.
TACAGGCTTGAGGAGAAGCTCCATGATGGCAGGGGAAAACAATGGCATGAGCAAAGTGTGGACATCACCTCCTGGCCAACATAAGGTAGACCATAGCAACAGGAGAGTGTGCCAAACACTGGCAAGGGGAAACATGCTATAACACCTATAAGTCAGCCCCCAACAATACACTGCCTCCAGGAGGCATTAATTCCCAAATCTCTATCAGCTGGGAATCTAGCATTAAGTACACCTAAGTTTATGGGGGACACCTGAATCAAACCACCACATTCCACCCCAGCTCCCATAAACTGATAACCATGCATGATGTGAAATGCAATACATTCATCTAACTTTAAAAGTCCCCATAGTTTTTATCAATTACAATGATGTTCATATATCTCCATAATCCAAGGTCTTTTAACTGAGCCATAATACCAGAAAAATAACCTCAAAAAACCCAGAATGGCACAGAATAAACATTCACACTACAAAAGATGGCATTGTGCATAGCAAAGAAATATTTAACAAATATGAGATTTAAACAGGGCAAACATCAAACTCTGCAGCTCCAAGTCCAACAACTCTAGTCAATGATAAATCTCCAAGTCTGATAATTCTAACCAGCAACAAGTGTCTGGTATTGCAATTCTGCCCCTCCAGCTAGGCTATTCACAGTCTTAGAAAACTTCATCTGGGGCTGGCAGCTTTCCTTAGCAGCCATATCATGGTCCTGGCATCTCCACTGGGTCACCACTGCAATCCACAGTTCATCCCTATGGCTCCATTGGGTCTTCATGCAGGCATCCAGCAAACCTGCTTCACACTGCCCATGGCCATTTCCAAAACACAAGACTATGTTACAAACTCAATGATCCTCTCTCTTGTATTTCTTATACTCCACAATACCAAGTAGGGTGCCAATTGGTTAATCCAAGGGGAATAAAGCAGACTTTGAAGAATAGGAAACTCCTTGAGCACTCAGGCCCCTTCAAAAGAGTCTACATTTTTTCTGTTGCCCCAGTGCAGGTCATCTGGCCCAATCTCAATGGTTGTAACCTCTCAAACAACTTGCAGGTGAATGGGCAGCAGTTTAGGCCCAAATATTTCATTTTTTTTCTGTGTCATATCCCTCTGCTCACACCAGTCCATTTCTATGCAGTGCAACCCTGCACAACTTCTTGGGACACGGACATAACAGTAAGCTTCTCAAACAGCTTCTAGCCCAGTCCAAGCAAAGCTCCTTCTCATCCTCATAAGCCAACCCTCACAGTCCAAAATTCTTACTGCATTCAAGCCTTTCAACTGACCAGAATAGTCCATCAAGCTGTACTTATAGCACTGCAAGGTGTCTTTTAGGCCAAGGTTTCAAATCCTTCCACATTCCTCGTGAAAATCAGCTCCAAAAGGCCAGAGCCACAAGTCAGGTGTCTAGAAGCAATCCTACTCCTTGGTACCACTTTACTGTTGTAGTCATGTTCTCATTGCTGGTAGAAATCACCCAACCAAGAGCAGCTTGTAGGAAAAAGAGATTTATTTCGGCTTACAGACTCGAGGTGCAAGCTTCATGATGGTAGGAAAAATGATGGCATGAGGAGAGGGTGGACATCACCCCTGGCCAACATAAGGTGGACCATAGCAACAGGAGAGTGTGCCAAACATTGGCAAGGGAAAACTGGCTGTAACACCCGTAAACCTGCCCCCAATAATACACTCCCTCCAGGAGGCTTTAATCCCCAAATCTCAATCAGCTGGGAATCTAGCATTCAAACACCTAAGTTTATGGGGCACACCTGAATCAAACCACCACACTGGGCTTCCCTATACTTCGTGGCCTCCTGTGCAGTTAGGCTGGCCATCTGACTGAGTTCTGGCTTATGGAATGTGGGTGGAAAATGTGGATTCCATCTGTAATCTCCATGATCTTCCATGTGCTGCATATAAAATACTCTGTGCCATCTTCCATCCTCTCATTTCTAGTTGTCTCAGAGGACTCCCAGGATCTATTTCTGATTTTGCATGAGCAAGAAATCTTTTTGTTAAGTTTGGCTACAGAGTTCTCAGTTTATTCTGTAGCACAGCATTGCCTTGCCTGATCAATACACAAGGGTGTTTTCAATCTTACAGGTCATTCCCAAGGGCATTATGTGTTTGCTTGTCTCTTAAGTATGGGGACCTGAGTTTGACTTGAGTACCCACCTAAAATGCCAGGGGGGTGGCATGTGTCTGTAATCCCAGTGGTGGGGAAACAGAGATAGGTGGATCCCTGGAGCTCACTGGCCAGCTAGTCTATTCTAAATATGTAAACTCCAGGACAATTAGAGACTCTGTCTCAAAAAGAAGTGGAATGTATTTCTTAGAAATAACACCTGAGATTGTCCTCTGGCCTCCACACACACAGGTGAGCACTCCTGCATGTAACCTGCACACATATTTGTATCCACACACATGGGACACACACACACACACACGTACCACACACACATAAAAACAAAAGAGCAAATAAGAAGCAACAGGCAAGGGGTAACTCTTTTGGACCAAAGAGAACCTCTGTGTCTAGCTGTAAGGCACATCACAGTGAGTTCCTTTCTTCAGCTCTAGGATATTGCCTAAATATCAGACTTGTTCTCTTACCCACTTGGTCCTACACCCATCATGTTTGCAGTTGTTTTTAATTTGCATAATGGGGTGATAAGTACCCTTGCAATAAGATATTGTGAAAATTAAAAGAGATGCCATATGTAAAGTGTCTAGACCAGTGCCTAGCACATAGCAGGTGCCAGAGCCATCCTGGGAGAGTATCAGAAATTCAATCCCATAATTAACTTTGTAAATTTCTGATATGCTTCACAGATGGGTATTATTTACATTAGTGACAACTAGTAATTTTTAAAATTTCTGGTTAGCATTTGAACTCTCTAAATTTTAATGTCATAGGCCTCTGACAATTTTGGCCAAGTGAATGCATGGGTAAGAGCCCAATAAATGATAGCTATTGTTATTTTACTATGGTTATTCAAAAGGAAGTGAAGACTGATTATTCTCCACGTTAGGCCAGCAGGACTGGAGCTGCATGGCCCAGGTTTTTAGTGGGCAAGTGTGTGCAATTGACTGGATCTGTGTGCCAGCCTGCATGATGTTTTCCCAAGGCTAGAAAAGCTGGACTGAGCCATGGGCATAATAACTGTGTTCTAATCTGGTTTATCCTCAGATCATTTCTTTCTGCAAACAATAGCAGGAAGAGCATTGGATGTGGGTGGAGTGATGGATTTCCAAAGACCCCAGATCATAGTTCAACAGTTTCTAGCTATGCTACATTGTGGAAGAACAAACTCAGTTTGAAATGAGCTTTATTTTCACACTTGACAGGAAAGATTTAGGGTAGAAGACTTTTTTTCTAGCCTACTATATGTTTATACACACACACACACACACACACACACACACACACACACACACACACGGGGGCGTGCGCAGTTTTGAGTGTCCTTTCTCTAACATTTTTTAACTCAAACATAACTGAAGTTCCTACAAGATTCAATCTCTGTATAAGAATGAATTCAAAGACATGATGTATCATCTAAAAATTCTCTCAGTAAACTGCCCAAGATGCATGTATTCATTTTAGGAGGAGATATTTCTTTTGTAAAGAGAACTTTATTAGTCTATAATTCAATTTAGCCATATGAACTAAATAATATAGTAGAGGTTAGGATGGGGTGTGTATTCTTATCAAAAGGGTGTCTTAGATGCTTCCTTTTTTAAAAATTTAAAAAAAAAAATTTTAAATTCATTTTCTATTCAGCAAATTCAGGCAGTTTGGTACCATTATTAGGCTCATCTGTGACCTACCCCCTCCCCAATGGCCCATTCTTGTTGATGTATATGGGTTGTGCATTGTGGACTTAGCCTGTACAATAAATGTCTCTGTATATCATGACCCAACATGTAGCTCTGACATTCTTTCTGCCTCCTCTTCTGCAAAATTTCCCTGAGCTATGTTGGGTTCATTTTTGGTCTGCTTCAGTGATGAGGTGTTGAGGGCCTCTGAGGCTCTGGCTCTCTGATTTGGTAGGAGTTGATTTTTCTCTTTGTGTTGGTCTCCTTCCCCCTTGTGCGGGTATCTGGTTCATCAGGAAAACAGCACCCTTGCTTGTTTTGCCAATTTTCCTTAGTTTCAGTCGGGGCCTTTTTGAGGTATGATGGGGTGGCTCTCTCCTTAGGATCTGCATCTATCTGAAAAAGAGAAGCAGAATCTCCAACGGAGAGTGACTTAGCACCAGGACAAATGAGATAACCCTTACTTTTTTTAGTAGAGAGTTTAATAGGTGTAGGCCCTCTTGTATCCCATGATTGATGGTAGCTTGATATTGGAGAGTGGGCTTATGTTTGGATATGGTTCTGACTTGTTTTCCAGCTCCAGCTATGGGTCCCGCACCACTGAGGGGATCAGTTAGCCAAATCAAGAGCAGTTGGTTCCCCACCATGGCTGTGTGCCACTATTGTACTTGTGTGGGCATCACAACAGGCTATTTGTTGCTAAGATATTGGTCATTTCTCCCAGTTGCCCATGTAGCACCTTCTGGTACTAGACACGCTGACTGTCTGGAGACTGACTCTCTCCTGGCCTCCAGCCATGCCGTTCCATTTTACGTGTCAGCTGCATATGGAGTCTTCAGCAATAGGGTCTTACCACTGACCTTTGGTAGGTCATTAAGTACTCTGACAGAAATCTGTCATTCTTTTAGGAAACCTTGTAGGTTTCTCTGATCAAAAGCTCATTGTGGATGATAGCCCCATGCTGGTACTGGGAGTTACAGGTCAGTGCCCACTAAGAAAATGAGGAAAAAGATAACTAATATACAAGAGTTAGGAGGAGAGATGGGAGGAGAGAGGGAGGGAGGTTAAGATGTAGAAGATTTAGGTTAGACTTGATCCTACCCGCTCCAGTGTCTTGTGGTTTAGGTGTTTCCTGTAAGGACCTGGTGAGGGTTCAGCCATTTTGTCTGCCTTTTAGGAAGTAGAATTTTATGGTACCATTGCCATTTGGGTCTAGATTCGTGCTTCCCACCCCTTCGATGCCCTCCCCCCCCCCCCCCTCCATCCTAGTGTCGAGTCCATCAGATGCTTGCTTGGTATGTAGGGTATCTTGGGTAGATAAAGGTTAGGTGCTGTAGATGAGTGAGACTATGTGGAGATTTTTTTTTTTTCTATAGAGATACCAACAGACCCAGTTATTCCCTTACTGGGCATCTACCCTAAAACCTTCAAACCACAGGCCAGAGAGATTTGTTCAACCATGTTTATAGTGGCACAATTTGTAATAGCTAAGAGCTGGAATCAATCCAGATGCCCATTACTAGAAGAATGGATAACTAAGATGTGGTATATCTACACAATGGAATTCTATACAGCAATAAGAAAAAATGACACAAAGAGGAAAAATGGTTGTGTCTAGAACAGATCATTCTCAGTGAACTTACCCAATCACAGAAACACTTATTTTTAAAGCATGAGCTCTAAATGATTTTCACATCAAATTTACTTACTAAGCACTGAGTACTCTGTTTTGTGAGAAAGGGCAAGATGTTCTGAAGTAAATTATATCATATATATATGATATAGTGTATATATTCTTGAAATACATACATATAATATATAATTAATAAGCACACACACATATATATATATTTTTTTGGAAGAGATAGTCATATATAAAAATTTTTTAATCTGGCAGGCTACTGAGATTGCCCAGTGGGTAAAGTACTTATTGTGCAAGCATGAGGACCTGAGCTCAGATCCTTAGTACTCATATAAAGCTAATGGTATATGTCTGCCCCAGAACTGGAGAGATGGAGACAGGAGGATACTGGATCCTGCTGGCTGGAACATCTAGCCAAATTGTGAACTCTATATTCAGTGTGAGACCCTGCCTCTAAAAATAAGGCAGAGACCAACTGAGGAAGGTGCCTGATATTGATCTCTGGCCTACACACATACACACACACATACCATACCACGCAAACCATTTTTAATATGTTTGGGCTTAATAAGGGCTCCACCCAAAAGATATACCCCACACAGAATCCCTAAATTTGACCTTATTTGTAGCTAGGATTTTACAGTTGTCCAGCTTGGGGGAACCACACTGCCAGTAGAAGATGTATGCTACTGGAATAAGTTAAGAATACTAAGAAAAGCAAATCCTGGTTTATCCAAGTGAGGGTTAAATGACCAGTGTCCTTATGAGTAACAAATGGAGAAGACACAGATGCAAGGAAGCCTATACAAAAATGGAGACTGATACTCTTGGTTAGAGAATCTGCTTTTTACAGATGACAATAAGTACAAAAGACCCAAGACAAATAAAAGAAAGCTGATGGCCTAACATAAGATATCTCTATGACATCTTCTAGGGTCCAAGAAATATTACAGAGAAACTGGCAGATTAAATATGAGTGCCTGGGGCTGGAGAGATGGCTCACCAGTTAAAGTATTAGCCTGTAAAGCCTAACAGCTCTGGTTTGTTTCTCCAGTACCCACATAAAGTCATATGCACAAAGTAGAACACGCATCTGAAGTTCACTTGCAGTGGCTAGAGGCCCTGGGTCACCCATCCTCCCTCTCTCTCTCTCTCTCTCTCTCTCTCTCTCTCTCTCTCTCTGTATCTCTTTGCTTGCAAATAAATAAAGAAAAAAGAAAATAAACATGAGAGCTTCTCTCACTGCCAGCTTGACAACCTCTTCCAGGGAGATGGCAGTAGACAATGAGGAGACTCAAAATTCATCAAAGCAGAACATCAGAGGCTGCTGAGAGTTCAACACTGAAGGAGACTTAAAACACACCCTCCAAAGTTCAGAGAACATTGTGGAAGATGCAGTAGAAAGATTATAAGAACCACAGGGTAAGATGGAGGAGCCTGAGACATTATGCCCTGCCCCATGCAAAAACTGACTGGTGCATTCATGACCACATAGTGAATAACCCCACTGAGGAGAGCCATTAGTAAAATGGGGGCAGGTGAGAGGTAACATAAGTGTATAACCCAATGGAAATATGACTAATATGCAATATGTTAAAAAGTAAAGAGTTTTTTTTTTTAAATATTTATTTAAGGGCTGGAGAGATGGATTAGTGGTTAAGGTGCTTACCTGCAAAGTCAAGGGATACAGATTTGATTCCCTAGTAGCCACATGAGCCAGATACACAAGGTGGTACATGCATCTGCAGTTCATTTGCAGAGGCTGGAGTCCTTGGCATGCCCATTCATTCATTGTCTCTCTCTCTCTGCCTCTTTTAAAGAAAATAAAATTAGGATAGGCTGGAGGGATTGCTTAGCAGCTAAGGCATTTGCCTGCAAACCCAAAGGACACAGGTTCGATTCCCCAGGACCCACATTAGCCAGATTCACAAGGGGGCACATGCATCTGGAGTTTGTAGTGGCTGGAGGTCCTGGAGTACCTATTCTCTCTCTTCCTCTTTCTCTGTCAAATAAATAAATAAAAAATACTTAAAAAGAGAAAAGAAAATTATTAACCCAGGCATGGTGGTGCATGCTTTTATTCCCAGCACTTGTGAAGCAGAGGTAGGAGGGTAGCTGTGAATTTGAGGCCATCCTGAGACTACATAGTGAATTCCAGGTCAGCCTGGGCTAGAGCAATACCCTACCTCAATAATAATAATAATAATAATAAATATAATTTCTTTGAGTCATATGTAAACAAAGATATACCTTCAATAATTTATCTATTATAATTTTAAAATATTTATTTATTTATTTGAGAGAGAGAGAAAGAAGCAATTAGAGAAAGAGGGAGAGAGTGAGAGAGAATGGGCATGCCAGGGCCTCTAGCCACTGCAGTGGAACTCTAGGCTCATGTACCACCATGTGCATCTGGCTTACATGGGTACTAGGAAATTGAACCTTAGGCTTCCAGGCAAGTACCTTAAGCACTGAGCCATCTCTCCACCCCAATAATTTAACTTTTCAAAAATTTTACTGGAGAAATACCTTAGCAGTTAAGACACTTGCCTGTGAAGGCTACAGATCCAGGTTTGATTCTTTAGGTCCCATGAAAGCCAGATGCACAAGGTGGCACATGCACCTGGAGTTTGTTCACTGTGGCTAGAGGCCCTGGTATGCCCATTCTCTCTCTTCCTCTCTCTCATAAATAAATAAATAAATAGTTTTTTAAAAAAATTTACTCTGACCACCCAACAAGAAAGACTTTATTATTTACTTGTGCATTTACTTTTCACTGGGACTTGAAACCAGAAGTTTACATGTGCTAAGCAAGTTCTCTACCGGTGCACTATAGCCCCATCCCAGTAAGAATTATTTTTCAGATTAAGCTACTTTTTGGTACAATAGCCAATGGGTAAAAACTGCCTCTGTATTGGTAATGTTTGCTCCCTGGAAAAGTTGAAGAAGTTCAGAGTTCATATCTTACAAGGTGAAGAAATTCAGAGTTCATATCTTACATGAATCCATTCCTTCCCACTGTGATTCACTGTTGTCAGAGGAAGCTCAGTCACCATCAGGAGAGCATGTCACATGATCAAGGTTTTCTTCAATCCATCCTTTATTAATAGTAACCCGAGTAATTACAGAAGTGACCAAGAGCTCCAGCACCTGACTCACCAGTTTCCTCTCAGCTCTGGTCTTCCACCAGATTGGGTAAAATAAACATATCTCTGAAGTGCACACATAGCACCAAAAGCTCAGAGCTCCTTGTCTCCCCAGATCCCATAGTTCCACTTCACTTTACCCACTTAGCTCAGCGACAAAACCCTACAGATTGTCTTCACTGCCAAGCTTCTTACTCCAAATTTTTCCCCTTGAAAATATGACCCATAATTAGACCCATAATTGATTGTGAAATCTTTCAATTTCTTATACACCATCATAGTTCACAACATAGAAACTGGCCTGTATCATGGCTCAATTAGAGGGATCATCTGCTCATCTAAAGCTACATTATTTTAACTTATACTAGCATATTCAACTTACTCTGATTCTAATAACTCTGTCCTTTCTTCACATGCCTCTCCTCTCTCTCTCATCACACCCCACAAATGGTTCAAATCTCTCTCAGTTTTACCGTTGCCCTCTACCTTTGACTTTTCATAGCCCAGCTTCTTGGAAGAATGGCCACCTTGAACTTTCTCACTTCTAATTCACTCTCAAATTCTGGCTTCTAATCCCATGACCTCAACAAAACTGAAAAATGGTCACTCAAATATAAACAAATTCTTGTCATTCCTGACCTGTTATATTAGTGCCTTCCCATGCTACTGAAATATCCTTTTATACTCTCCTACCTCTTTTTCTGGGTTCTGGGGACTGAATGTGCCCTCAAAAGCCACATGTTGAAATATTCACTCTTACCCAATTAGGGGGTGGGGCCTTTGGGATGTGATTAACTCATGGGGATGAAGCCCTACAAAATGGGATTAGTGTCCTAATGGGAAGAAACAGGGAGAGCCTGTTTCCTCTTTCTCTGATCTCTACCACGTGAGGGCACAAGAAGACTTCCATCTGCAAGCCAGGAAGAGACCGCCCGCCTGATAGTAGATAGGTTGACAGCCTAATCTTGGACTTCTCAGCCTCTAGAACCATGAGAAATAAGTTCTGGGAAATCTGTGGTCTTTCTGTTATAGGTGCCTAAGCTGACTACAACACACGGGCACCACTGTCACCTGGGTCTCTTAAACTTCCTGCAGTATTTCTTCCCATCCTACGTGGTCCCACTCTTATGCTCATCTTGCACAGTTATCTGTACTAATGACTGCAAAATTACCTGCAGCCTAAAGACATTGCCAGCATCAATTCCCTGTTGGACCTAGTCATCTTTATATTACATGTGTGTTTTAGAGTCAACATTCAACTGAGCACCTTGTTTTTCTCCAAAATTAACCTTCTCACCTCACAGAGCATTGTCCCTGGTTATCCAGTCATCCACTCCACAGTCTCTTTTCTGTTTATTCTTCTTCCTAGATATTTCTAATGCCAACTTCCCATTCTCCTAAACACCAAGGGTGCTTTAATTCAGTCTCTAAGTTCCCTAGGCCATAGCTTTTCAGATGTTCTATTTACGCTGTTAATGTCAACACTTTCCCTCTATTTCCTGTAACCAGAGAAATCATCCTAAAATTAAAGCCATTCTCTTGCTTATATCACCCAATGGCTCCATGCTATATAATAACCACCTAGCATGGCCTGTAAAACCATTTTAGTTGACTTCTGTATATCTTTCTAACATAGATTATTGTCATTTCACCTTAATCTACTAGTATGCCAAACACCTTGTATCCCCTGAATAAAATACATCTTATTCCCTTCTCCTTGAACCAGCTCTTCTCCACCTGAAGCAACCTTTCCCATTCTTCTGTTGCTTATCAAACTCATCATTCATGAGTCAGTTCACACACATCCTTATCTGAGAAGTTTGAGTATTTGACTTCATACCGCCCTCACTAGGCAGTCAAGCATTCTTTCTCTTCATTCCTTCAGTACCTTAAAATAGTCCAATGTACAGGATGTCACACTGCAACTGCTTCAGTGTGTGTGTCCTCCAGTAAGACACCATGTATGTATATACAAGTAAGCCCTTTAACCATCCTCATGGCATCAGTGCTAGATAGCACTCCATCTGACTGCAGTCTCAATATCTGCTCATCTGAAAAGTCAGATAAAAGTTTTTAACCTAGATTAAGTCCAGCAAGAGGGAGAAAATATTTTCCAATGAGAGAATTCCACAGGGAGAGAAGATGTGAGGATGAGCTTACTGTATGTGGACTAAGGGAGGCTGCTGAACCAGCCAAAGCAGAAGACACTGTTAGAAAATGTGGGGGAATAACGCTGTTAGCTTGAGTAGGATCTGGTTGTGAGGACATTAAGGGGTATGAGTAAGTCTCCGTATTCTTTCTATTGATGCTACCAACAATTATAATGTAGAAAGTGGAACTGGGGATATGGCTCAGCAGTTAAAGGCACTTACTTGAAAAGCCTGTCTGCCCAGGTTCAATTCCCAAGCCATTCACATAAGTCAGAAACAAAAAGTGGCAAGTGCCTTGTGTTTGCAGTGACAAGAGGTCCTGATACATACATATGTATGCATATACATACACACATAAAAATTTTAGGCCCCTGGGTCCCCAACTCTCAGATCCCCTGCTCTGTAGGGTGTTCAAATAGACAGGTAGCAAAACATGAGTAGATAAACCACCTGTCGCATTTCAGTCAAGACCCAGGTGAAACCACAGAGGAAGTGGGGAGATGAGCAAGAGTGTTGCCTCCATGGTGAGCCTGACAAGCAGCACCAGGGTAAAGAAGACAGATGCTGAGGATACTCAACACTTACCAAAGAGATCCAGAGGCTCATAAGAGCTCATCACTGAAGTAGACTTAAAGCACACCCATGAAGCTCAGGGAAGTTTGGGGGGGGGGCACAAAAAGGTTGTAAGAGTCACACGTTGAGATGCCATACCCAGAGGCATTGCCTCCCCCAAGAAACTGACTGCTGCTCCCACAACACAACCCACAACTCCATGGGGAACACCAGCAACTGAGGAGGATCCCCTGCAGAATTGGGGTCAGAAAGAGGGAAAAGATGGTACACATGATGTATCTATACAAAATAAGGTTTTGGGGTGTTTTTTTTTTTTTAGTTTTATGAATTAGGGTCTCACTGTAGCCCATGCTGACCTGGAATTCACTATGTAGTCTCAGGGTGGCCTTGAATTCATGGCAATCCTCCTATCTCTGCCTCCCAAGTGCTGAGATTAAAGGCGTGTACCACCATGCCCAGCAAAATATGTTCTTAATAATAAAATACAATTTTTAAACCATCACAAAAAAATTAAATATAGTAAGTGGCTTAAAGCAACAAGGATCTATTATTTTTCAGTTACAGAAGTCATATATTGGGCTCAATAAGCTACTGCCAGGATTGCCATTCCCCCCAGCAGGCTAGGAAGACTCATTGTCTGGTCATCACTGCTTCTCAAGGTTTCTCCTTCTATTGTTCATGACCCTCTTCCAACTTCAAACCCAGAAATGGCCAGTGGAGTCTTTCTTGCATTGATACATGGTGACATTTACTTTTATAAGGACCCCACATAATCTTAGCAATCTCTTCACCTCAAAACCAGATGATAGCAATATTAGTGTATCTCAGCCATCATTCCACTTTCCCATGTCACCTAACACATTCACAGGTTCTGTAGATTATTATATAGTATCTTTGGGAAGCCATCACTCTGACCACCACACTCAGCAATCAATGGGGACCTCAGTGTTAATTGGTCCAGGAGAGCACAGACTCCTGACTAAGCTATCGATCATCTCCCTGAGGACATTTTTACCTGGCTTTGTGCACAGCAATTTCTTTAGAAGCCCCATACTCTTCTACTCCTTCTCATATATGTATAAATAATTTTTCCATATGTATGGTGTTCATGTGTGTGTGCAGGTGCATGTGTGTATATGCCTGAGGTTGATATCAGGAGTTCTCCTAAATTGCTATCCATCTTATTCTTTGAGACAGGATCTCTCACTGAACCTGTATCTCACCAATTTGCTAGACTAGCTAGCCAGTGAGCCTTGAGGATTCGCTGTCTCTGTCTCCCCAGTGCCAGGATTATATGCATGAGCCACCACACCCAGCACTTTACATGGGTTCTGGAGATCTGAACTCAGGCTCTCATGCTTGTATGGCAATTGCTTTAACCAATGAGCCATTTCCCGAGCCCAAGATAACAAATTTGAATAGCAGATATCTAACACTCACCCATACACAGATATCTCTGAATCCTTCTCTGTATGGAGATGAGATTGGCTCTAAGAAATAGGTCCACTGTTATATGTCAGTGTTATGTGCATAATATTTTGATTTATTTTGGTTCATTTAATAGGACCTGAGCTCCTGTTGCTCTGATGGTCATGGGATTCCCTGATTTTTTATCTTAATGAGATTATGTGGCTCTTCTACTTTGTATAACACTAATTAATAATGATAATACAACTATCTTGAGAGTGATCTCTCATGGCTTTTTTATTTTCTTCTCTCATTTGAACCATTGAAGAGATTCTCTAAGTTCTTTTTGACTTTCATAAATTATGATGGCCACATCTTGTCACTGAGTTTTTAATAAGTAAATAAATAAAAATAACAGTTAAAAAGGAGTAAGCGGGCTGATGAGATGAGTTAGTGGTTAAGACTTGCCTGTGAAGCCTGAGGACCCCAGTTCGAGGCTCGATTCCCCAGGACCCATGTTAGCCAGATGCACAAGGGGCACACACATCTGGAGTTCATTTGCAGTGGCTGAAGGCCCTGGAGTGCCCATTCTCTCTCTCTCTCTCTCTCTCTCTCTCTCTCTCTCTCTCTCTCTCTCTGGCAGTCTCAAGTAAATAAATAAAAATAAACAAAAAATTAAAAATATACATATACAAATCTTTTTAAAAAGGAGTAAGCCAGGCCAGGCATGGTGGTATATGCCTGTAATTCCAGCAGAGGAAGAGTCACTGTGAGTTTGAGACCAGCCTGAGACTACATAGTGAATTCCAGGTCAGCCTGGGCTAGAGTAAGACCCTATCTCAAAAAAAAAAAAAAAAAAAAGAGCCAGGCGTGGTGGTGCACGCCTTTAATCCCAGCACTTGGGAGGCAGAGGTAGGAGGATCGCCGTGAGTTCGAGGCCACCCTGAGACTACATAGTGAATTCCAGGTCAGCCTGAGCCAGAGTGAGACCCTACCTTGAAAAACAAACAAACAAACAAAAAAAAGGAGCAAGCCAGTATCAAATATGTTGGTGAGAAAGGTATATTATCATTGACTTTCTATGCAATAGTCTTAATGTATATTAATGCTATAACAATTCCTGTACAGTACCATATTTTGTTTTTTCTTACATATTTTTTCACACTGTTCATGGCAGTCATTAAGCCAAGTGCCCTAGGCATTTGCTGTCAACCAATGAACAGCCAGGCTGAGAACTTTAAGTTTCTCAGTTAGTCAGTGTGCCAAAAATGCTCTCTTGCCAGGAGACAGGCTTCCTACGTTACATAAAGTAGAAATTAATTCTGATATTATTCAGCAATAAGTAAACTGGCTAAGTCTGGGACCCTGTCCGTTGGACCTCTCTCCATGCCTGAAAGAAGAGGATAAAAGTGTTTACCAACTTTGCAGGGCATAGCAAAAATTGATTAAAGTTTCTATGGCACCATCTCATGAGAGGCTGGGCAGCTAAGCCACCCAAATTGTCATAAGCTATGAAATGCCTAGGGTACTCCCTCAGAGCCAGATCCTATGACTGTAGGTGCCTTGCTGTGACCCATGACTAGTATATGATCCAATGGTACATTCAGGCATGCATGCAGAGAGTACCAAGAAACCTATTGCCCAAAGCAGAGAGGCAGATTTTCTAATGCTGCAGGCTCATGCACAAGATACCAAAATAGCACCAGAAATACTATACCCATATTGCTTTCTCCTAGACATCTGACACTTGTAAAGCTGATGCCAAACTTCTTGTCACATATGTGTCTGGAAGCCTTCGTGCTGAGAGGCATTTCTTATCTCCTGACATTTCAGAGAGCTGCACAGAGCTAGACAAGCACAGAGGCGCCTTCAAAAAGGCAGGAGACAAAAGCAAGCATTCTTTGAAGGTGACCCCCACAGCTTTCACTGGGGGAGATCCAAGACACCCTTCAGCACATCTATAATCCTCAGGATATTCTGAATGTTTGAGGCTGCAGCTTTCAGTTAGTAACAGCTAAACTGTCCCTCACTCTCCAAGGTCATTTGGAAATAACATGTCCATCAGCCAAGTGAAAAATGTTACTATAAGCAAACCAATCACAAGTTCAAACAACCCTCAGGGCCTTTGAAGCCCAGATGCTCTGCCTCAAGTGACACAGCCCACCCCTGTCTTATTACACCCAGGCTTCTGGGTGATGCCTAAGATTGCTATGACTAACCTCTTAGGATCAATAGTAGATTTCATAATACATACAGGTGACCGATTCCTTTCCCTTCTGATCTTGCCTACATAACCTTCCTGACAAAGTGGGGGCACTTAAGTATCAGTCACCAAAAGGTTTCTCTCAAACTACCTGTGTCAACATAACCTGGTCTTTTTTGCATGTGTGCATGCATATTCGTGTACATACATGTATGTGTGAATGTAGAAGCCAGGAGACAACCTCGGGAAGATGTCATCCTCAGAAACATGGTCTAACTTTTTTGTAGAGACAGGGTTCCCCATTGGCCTCAAGCTCACCCACTAGGCTAAGCTAACCAGCCAGTATGCCCTAAGGATCCTCCTGTCTCTACTTCCCGACCTAGCATTTTAAGTGGATAGTGGGGATTGAAGTCAGTTCCTCATGCCTGCAAGATAAACACTTTATAGAGGGAGCTATCTCCCCAGCCCATATTGACTTAATCTTAAAAGTGAATTCCTGGGCTTTATTCCAGGCCTTTGTGGTAGGTCCTCCTTGGGCAAATGGATGATCTAAGAATCTGCACTGTCAACAGATTCCTCAGATGACCTTTTACCTTTTCATTCTCTCAGATACATTTTACACACAGTAAAGTTTTAAGAAACATGACAGAATTTTCAAGCATATGAAAATTGTAGCACAGTCTTAACTTGCTGGGAGAATCCCTGGCCATAGCCTGCAGAGGCCAATGAGTCACCTACTCTAAACTCACCCCTAAGCAAGCCATCCTGCGCTCAGAAGCAGGACTGTGTTTCTAGATCTCCTCCTCTTCTCAGCCTTATTGCTCATGCCCTGCTTTTAGAGTGATGAGCACAGCCATATGATGCTTCTGGCATTGGCTGCCTTGCATTGTTTAACTTTTTGTATTAGATTTAATTGCTACATGACAGATTACTACAAAGTTGGTATGGTTCTACAGGCTAGAAGCCCAGTATAGATGTCACTGGGCTAAACTCAAGGTCTCAGAACATTTTTGGTTCCTCAGGTGGATCACAGAATTCTCTAGATTCTTGCCACTCCCTGCTTCCAGCCACCACCCACTCTCCTTGGCTCTTGGCCCTTTCCTTCCATCTTCAGAGACAGCCACCTTGTGTCTCTCTGACTAATCATATTTCTTTCTGGCTATCTCCTTCTGCCTCCCTCTTTCATTTTTAAGGACCCTCATGATTGGATTGAATTTACTGGATAAGCCAGTATAACCTTCCAGTCTTGACAGTCTTAATACATGGTTGTGAATGTCACCACATCTGCAGTCTCTTTTGCCCTGAAGCATTTTCATTGGTTCTACGTATTAACATGTGGTCATCCTTGTGGGGGTAATTACTGTGTCTATCACACTTTTCATCTATGATACAAAGGTTGTCCTCATCTGACTTTCACCAAAAGCAGATCCCTGAGACAATGATTTGA
This sequence comes from Jaculus jaculus, assembly GCF_020740685.1. Taxonomy (NCBI): domain Eukaryota; kingdom Metazoa; phylum Chordata; class Mammalia; order Rodentia; family Dipodidae; genus Jaculus; species Jaculus jaculus. Next base: position 75,266,467 of record NC_059113.1, read on the forward strand.
GTGAAAGTCTCAGAAAGTGCAGCAAAGGAACGGCAAAGTCAAGCAGTGAGTACAGATAGCAAATAACAAGGGAGCTAATAAGTAGCATGTAGGAGGAGCAGCTGGACTGATTTCCCCAAGGGGCTATGCAGAATCCACCTTAAAATCACAGTGGTAAGGGCTAGGGAGATGGTGCAGTGGATAAAGAGCTTGCCACACAACTGTGACAACTGGGAGTTGTGATCCCCAGAACACATTTAAATATTCAGTAGGGTCTGGGGAGATGGCTAAGTGGTTGAAGGTGCTTGCTTGAAGAGCCTAACAGCCTGGATTTGATTCCCCAGTACCCAAGTAAAGCCAGATACCACACAAACTAGTTCATGTGCCTGGCATTTGTTTGCAGTGGCAAGAATTCTCTCTCTCTCTCTCTCTCTCCCTCTCTCTCTCTCTCTCTCTCTCTCTTCCCCTCTCTCTCTTCTCTTTCCTTGCAAATACGTAATAAATAAATAAATGTATGTCAAGTGGGCATGGTGGCCTGTCTATAATCCCAGCACTCAGCACTGAGGGACCTCCTGGGAGAGATCTAGCTTCAGAGTAAAGTGAAAAGCAATTGAGGAAGATACTCAACTTCTGGTCTCCACACACAGACACACACATGCATTCATACCCATATACATGTGCACACACATGTAAACAAACACATACAAATGCATGCACAGCACATGCATGCATATGTAAATAAAATCATTCCAACTAGGAGCAAAGAAACTGGGACATTGGTCCACTAATTCCTATCTATTAGTATAGGGTCACATTAATTAACTGAGTACTTCCAACACTTCCTACCTTACTAATTGGGGCTGGGTTGAATAGCTACAGAATATCCTTGGTAGAGACACACAGGAGACCATAGCCTTGTTCCATCTGAAGTACAGCAGGATGGGCCAAGAAGGCAGGGGCAGAGGAGCAACAGTATGTAAAGCACGGGGTGGCAGGGGTGGATGGGATAGATTTTGAAGGAATGTGTGGTGCTGTTTCAAAAGCTTGAATCTTACATTCCTTAATTTCATTATTTTTATTTATTTATTTGAGAGTGACAGAAAGAGAGAACGGGAGCACCAGGGCCTCCAGCCACTACAAACAAACTCCAGATGCCTGTGCCAACTTGTGTATCTGGCTTACGTGGGTACTGAAGAATCGAACCTTGAACCAGGGTCCTTAGGCTTCACAGGCAAGCGCTTTAACTGCTAAGCCATCTCTCCAGCCCTGAATCTTATATCCTTTGAACCAGCAATTCTACCTTCAGAAATTTATAGTAATTTCATGGTTACATACATAAGCCATGAGTATATACAATTCCTTTAAGAACTGGAAATAACTTACTCTCCGTTGGAGAATCTGCTTCTCTTTTCCAGATGGATGCAGATCCTAAGAGAGCTGCCCCAACATACCTCAAAAGGGGCCCCACTGAAACTAAGGACAACTGGCGAAATGAGCAAGGGTGATGTTTTCCTGTGAACCGGATACCAGCACAAAGCGGAAGGAGATCAATGCAGAGAAAAATCAACTCCTACCAAATCAGAGAGCCAAAGCCTCAGAGGCCCCCAACACCTCAGCACTGAAGCAGACCAAAAATGAACCCAACATGGCTCAGGGAAATCTTACAGAAGAGGGGGTGGAAAGAATGTCAGAGTTACATGTTGGGTCATGATTTGCAGAGACATTTATCATACTAATAACTGGGGGCTAACTCCACAATGCACGACCCATTTTCATTAACAAGGAGGGTCTAATGGGAGGGGGTAGATCACAGATGAGCCTAAATAATGGTACCAAACTGCCTGTATTCACTGAAATGAAAACTAATAAATTAAATTAAAAAAAAAAGAACTGGAAATAATTTAAGTTTTCAACCAATAGAGGGACTGGTCAAATAAATTATGGTGATACAATGGAATATTCTGCTATCATTAAATATAATAATACAAGTCTATATTTATTAAAAGGGAAACCAGTTCCTGACATACTGCTGAGTGAGAAAAAGTATATTACAAATAATAAGTATATTATAAATCTGGCCATGTGAAATTATGTATGAGCAGGACATGGTGGTGCATGCATTTAATCCCAGCACTCAAGAGGCAGAGGCAAGAGGATTGCTGTGAGTTCAAGGCCACCCTGAGACCAGACAGTGAATTTCAGGTCATCCTGAGCTAGAGTGAGAACTTACCTCAAAAAAAAAAAAAACAACCAAAAATATTATGTATATGTAATATATGGTATGTGTGTATATACCAAGATGTCTTAAAGAATGCTCACCAAAACTCCAGCAATGGTTATGTCCAAGCAGTATTTAATCATCCTTTGTTCTTTCCTCACCATGTTTCTCTGTGTTACAAAAGTTTTGTACAGTAACCAATGTATTATTTATTAGTCAATCTATTACAAAGATATTTTCCAATTTTAAAAAATTCCTTTGTCCTAAAAGATAACGTTGGGACTGGAGAGATGGCTTAGCGGTTAAGCACTTGCCTGTGAAGCCTAAGGACCCTGGTTCAAGGCTCTATTCCCCAGGACCCACATTCAGCCAGATGCACAAGGGGGCGCACGCGTCTTGAGTTTGTTTGCAGTAGCTGGAGGCCCTGGAAAGCCCATTCTCTCTCTTTCTATCTGCCTCTTTCTCTCTCTGTCTGTTGCTCTCAAATAAATGAACAAAAAAATTTTTTTTTAAAACTTTAAAAGATAATGTTTCTGTATAGTTCTGTATAGTTCATATAGAACATATGTCAACTTGCTGATGTATAATGTTTCCATGTAAAAACTACATGAGGCTAGGAACTATTATACAAAATAGTTAAGGCATATTTTGAATACAGTGGTTGCTTAATTATTTATTCCTTAATTGATTTTCATCAGCATAAAATGCAGTCAAACAACACACTGCAGAAACTGGGTCAGAGACAGAGAGATTCGCACCACATGGTGATTGTTTCCCAGAAGCTGTGAGGCCTGGCGTCTTTATCAGGTAGGGCCCTGCCACTGCAGGCAGGGACCAGCCATCCCTTCACTGACACCCCTGAGTCCTCTCAGAGATGCTAACAAGAGCCATGCATACCTTAGGAAGTACTGAAAACCATGGCTAATGAAGACTGCCTCACAGCACAAGTGATATGGCTGGAATCTGTGCCAATCTGTTAGAAATTAATTCGTTTGTTCCCCGAGACACAGGCCTTTCTTGGAAGCAGCACTGACTTCACAGCTGGCTGGAGATGGGGAGAGGAAGATGAGAAGAGAACAAGTCACGTTGTGCCCATGGGACAGAGTAATGAAAGTACTGATGTGCCAAGCCTCACAGAATTTCCTTCTACCTAATTCCTCAGCCCCTTTATGTATAAAGGGGGAAATCCGTCACCTACCTTGTTTTAGAATTCTCCTTTAATGTTCAGAAACATAGTAATGAGGGAATGAAGAGAAAACAGAAAAGTAGACACATCTCAGGTGATTTATATATTAAAGACAAAATATGAGATAGGTGGCCAGAGGAGGAAGGAGGGAGAAAGGCCAGAAAATCCTATATATGTATGTGTGCATGTGTAGTGTCTGTTTCTTTTATATGTGTGTGTTTATGTGTGTGCAGTGTGCAGGTGTATACACATGTGCATGTGGGGGGTGCTCATATGTATACAGGCCAGAGGTTGACAATGGGTGTCTTCTTCCATCACTCTGCTATACATTTTCTGAAATGGGATCTCTCCCTTGAACCCAGAGCTCACCAACTGGCTATTCGACTCAAATATAAACCAGCTTGCTTCAAGTACTGAGATTAGAGGTGGGCTGATATGCCCAGCTGCCATTTGTGTGTGTGCTGGGGATCAAACTGCAGCCTTCACACTTACATGACAAGTGGTGCATCCACTGGCCCATCTCCCCAGCCCCTGAATTTGGTTTTGTTTGTTTGTTTATAGGATAAGGCAACTTCAGAGCTGAAGAGTTCCTTATTTCAATGTGGAAAAGCAGGAGTGTGATAAGAAGATAGGAAGCATCTAAGGCACACGCCTTTAATCCCAGCACCCTGGAGGCAGAGGTAGGAGGATCGCCATGAGTTTGAGGCTACCCTGAGACTACATAGTGAATTCCAGGTCAGCCTGGGCTAGAGTGAGACTCTACCATAAAATTCTACTTCCTAAAAGGCAGACAAAATGGCTGAACCTTCACCAGGCCCTTACAGGAAACACCTGAACCACAAAACACTGGAGAGGGTAGGATCAAGTCTAACCTAAATCTTCTACAACTTCCCTCCCTCCCTCTTCCCCTCCCTCCCTCCCTCCCTCCCTTCCTCTCTCTCTCTCTCTCTCTCTCCTCTCTAATTCTTGTATATATAGTATACAGTATATAGTATACAGTATATAGTTATCTTTTTCCTCATTTTCTTAGTGGGCACTGACCTGTAACTCCCAGTACCAGCATGGGGCTATCATCCACAATGAGCTTTTGATCAGAGAAACCTACAAGGTTTCCTAAAAGAATGACAGATTTCTGTCAGAGTACTTAATGACCCACCAAAGGTCAGTGGTAAGACCCTATTGCTGAAGACTCCATATGCAGCTGACACGTAAAATGGAACAGCATGGCTGGAGGCCAGGAGAGAGTCAGTCCCCAGACAGTCAGCGTGTCTAGTACCAGAAGGTGCTACATGGGCAACTGGGAGAAATGACCAATATCTTAGCAACAAATAGCCTGTTGTGATGCCCACACAAGTGCAATAGTGGCACACAGCCATGGTGGGGAACCAACTGCTCTTGATTTGGCTAACTGATCCCCTCAGTGGTGCGGGACCCATAGCTGGAGCTGGAAAACAAGTCAGAACCATATCCAAACATAAGCCCACTCTCCAATATCAAGCTACCATCAATCATGGGATACAAGAGGGCCTACACCTATTAAACTCTCTACTAAAAAAAGTAAGGGTTATCTCATTTGTCCTGGTGCTAACTCACTCTCCGTTGGAGATTCTGCTTCTCTTTTTCAGATAGATGCAGATCCTAAGGAGAGAGCCACCCCATCATACCTCAAAAAGGCCCCGACTGAAACTAAGGAAAATTGGCAAAACAAGCAAGGGTGCTGTTTTCCTGATGAACCAGATACCCGCACAAGGGGGAAGGAGACCAACACAGAGAAAAATCAACTCTTACCAAATCAGAGAGCCAGAGCCTCAGAGGCCTTCACCACCTCATCACTGAAGCAGACCAAAAATGAACCCAACATAGCTCAGGGAAATTTTGCAGAAGAGGGGGTGGAAAGTATGTCAGAGCCACATGTTGGGTCATGATATGCAGAGACATTTATCGTACCCATAACTGTGGGCTAACTCCAGAATGCATGACCCATATACATCAACAAGGATGGGCCATTGGGGAGGGGGTAGGTCATGGATGAGCCTAATAATGGCACCAAACTGCCTGTATTTGCTGAATAGAAAACTAATAAAAAATATTAAAAAATTAAAATAGGTGTTATTTAAAAATGTTAGTATTTTAGCAATGTCTAGTTTCACCAATAGAAAGCTCAATCTACTGAGTTAATGTGATTTTTTACATTTATGAAATCTAAATTAAAAATACAAAAAGGCAAAAAATATCCAAGGCCTCCTATGCCTCAGTTTTGGCTTAGGCTTAGCTCAAGTCTCAGAAAAGCTTGAAGACCCTTCATTTGCCTTTGGAAACAGTGGTTGAAGAGATCTATCAGAAGTTATAGGATAAAGATGCAACAGAACCTGCAGAAATAGATCTGATGCTCTGACAATGCTTTCAGTGGGTAGAAATATAATGGCCAACATAGCAGCCCTTGAATCACTATGCATACAGGCAGGGCAAAAATTGACATGGGTGAGAAGATGGCTCACTTAGTAAAGCACTTGCTATATAAGCATGCAGATCTGAGTTTGGATCCCCAGAACCCATGTAGTATAGGGCACACCTGCAATCTCAGTGTTGGGGAGGTAGAGAAGATGATCCCTGGAGCCTGCTGGCTAGCTTGTCTAGCTGATTTGGTAGCTCCAGTTTTAATAAGAGTCAATATCTCCAAAATAAGGCAGAGAGCAGTGGAAAAAGAAACTCAACATTGATCTCTGGACTCCACATGCACTCACAACTGCACCTACATGCATATGAACATGCAGATACACTGTTGCAGTCAGGTTCGCATTGCTGGCAGAAAACACCTGACCAAGAGCAGCTTCTGGGATAAAAGGATTTATTTTGGTTTACAGACTCAAGTGGAAGCTCCATGATGGCAGGGGAAAATGATGGCATGAGCAGAGGGTGGACATCAACTCTGGTCAACATCTTATGGACAACAGCAACAGGAGAGTGTGCCAAACACTGGCAAGAGGAAGTAGCTATTATACCCATAAGCCCACTTCCAACAATATACTGCCTCTAGGAGGATCCAATTCCCAAATTGCCTAGCATTCAGAAAACCTAAGTTTATGGGAGTCATGTGAATCAAAAACCATCAAATTCTGCCCCTGGCCTCCATAAACTGATAATGATACATGATGTAAAATGCAGTGCATTAATCCAACTTGAAGTCCCCATAATTTTAAACAATTTAAATGATGTTCAAACATTCCCATAGTCAAAGGTCTTTTAACTGAGTGTCAATACCTAAAAAACAAAGCAAACAAAAAAAAACCCAAATACTCAAAACCCATAGCAGCACAGAATAAACACTCAAACTGCAAAAGATGGCATTGGGTATAGCAAAGAAATATTCAACCAATTCAAGATTTAAAACAGGGCAAACATTAAACTCTATAGCTGCAAGTCCAACAACTCTAGTCAGTGACAAGTCTCCAAGTCCAATCATTCTAACCAGTGACAAGTCTCTGGAGTTCCAATTCTGTCTGCTGCTCCAGATAGGCTACTAACAGTCCTGAAAAACTTCATCTAGTGCCAGCAGCTCTCCTTGGAAGCATTTCATAGTGTTGGCATCTTCACTGTGTCTCCACTGAAACCCATGGTCAATCCACACACATTGCTCCATTGGATCTACAGGCAGGCAATCCAACAAGCCTACTTCACACATGACCATTTACAAAATACAAAACCGTATTGCAAATTCAATGACCCTCTCTCTCCTCCATTTGTTATACTCCATAATACCAGGTGGGCTGCCAGCTTGTTAAACAAGTGGGGAATAAAGCAGACTTTGAAGAACAGGACACTCCTTCAGCATTCAGGCTCCTTCAAATGAGTCTATATTCTTCCTGTTGTCCCAATGCAGATCAGCTGACCCAATCTCAAATCTTTTAATCTCTTAAACAATTGTAACTGAATGGGCAGAAGTGTCACCCCAAAGATTTTCTGTGCCATATCCCTCTGGTTCATGCCAGCCCATTTCTCTCAATGTAACCCTGCACAAGTTCTCAGGACACAGGCATAACAGCAAGCCTCTCATACAAACTGCTTCTAGCCCAGTCCAGGCAAAGCTGTTTTGCACCCTCATAAGCCAAACCTCACAGACCATAGTTCTTACTGCATTCAGGTCTTTCAACTCTGACCAGAGTGGTCCATCAAGCTGTACTTATAGCACTGCAAGGCATCTCTTAGGTCACAATTTCAAATTCATCCACATCTTCCTGTGAAGCATTTTCAAAAGGTGAAAACCACAGTGTCAGGTTTCTCGCAGCAACAATCCTACTCTTTTGGCACCAATTTTACTGTTGCAGTCATGTTCACATTGCTGGCAGAAAACACCCAATCAAAAGGGGGGAAACTAAAGGATTTATTTTGCCTTAAAAATGCAAGGGGAAGCTCCATGATGGCAAAGGAAAAATGGTGGCATGAGTAGAGGGAGGACATCACCTCCTGGCCAACATTTAATGGGCAATAGCAACAGGAGAGTGTGCCAAACACTGGCAAGAGGAAGCTGGCTATAGCAACCCTAAGTCCGTTCCCAAGAATATACTGCCTCCAGGAGATATTAATTCCCAAATCTCCATCAGCTGGGGACCTAGCATTCAGAACACCTAAGTTTATTGAAGACACCTGAATCAAACCACCACACACATACATACTCCATATGCATATACCTACAAAGACAAAAGTTGATACAAGCAAAGAAAAATATTAACATGCTCATTTTAGCTAATGTCTTGGTTGTTTGATTCTTTCATAGACTAAAAATAATTCAAATAATGAGAAGCCAGAAACATTTTTATTTGTAATATTCACAAATTATATTCCTTGGGTTTTCAACTAATAATTCTGTTTATGATTCTCAAATGTATATATATGAAATCGTTAATTCTCATGTTTATTACAGTTTCAAATAGAAATTGATAATAGGGCATTTCTAATTAGGACTTCTACCAAAAAACAGCAATATTGTACAAGAACCCCAGAAATCTCTCTTCACATCTCAATTTGTTATTTATCTCACCTATTACAGATATTGTATTTTCCAAATTGAGAGCAAGGTATAGTAGGATAAAAAGCATTTAGAATAGGCGTAAAGATTTGAAGCTTACTTTAGATCCTACAGCTCACCCACAATTTCAGTTAATTCATATAAACTTCAGGATCTTGACTTCGGTTAAGATGGCGGCGTAGGTACCATGCCAAAGCAGCCTGGGGGAAAAAAAGACCAAAAATACTCAGCAAAATACACTTTTACTAAAAAGTGAGGTGTATAGGAAATTGAAGCAGCAGCGGAGAAGTAGGAGAGATCCAGAGCATCCAGAGCCCGCACAGGCTGGCAAAAGCGGCCACAGCAGCTCCACCAACTGCCGCGGCGGCACACCAGAAAGCCGCCAGACTCGGCTCCAGCCATAGGAAAAGCCAGGTGCGGGGATTTTCCACTCACACCGGAGCTCTCCGCAACTCAGAAAACGTGAAGGGAGAGCGGCAGTGAGCAACGGAAGAGCAGACCACGAGGTAGAAGAACAAATGGAACAGCAAGAGAACCAGAGCAGCTGCGGCTCCCTCCCCTCCCCCATCACCTGAGCCCAGCTCCAGTGAACAGAGCAGTGGTCCCAGGACTTGGCCACGCCAAATTGGGCCAACAGTAGGACCCAAGCAGGAGCAGAGAACAGCAGCAACATCAGCGCCTCTGGCACCGGTAACAGCGGCCCCAGCAGCAGCAGACCCAGTAGTGGCAGCAGTGGCAGACCCAGCAGCAGCAGCTTCAGTGGCAGCAGTGGCAGTGAACCAAGCAGCAGCAGCTTCAGCAGCAGCAGTGCTCCAGAAGTGGCAGCTATAGCAGCAGCAGCAGCAGCAGCAGAGGCAGCAGCAGCGATGGGCCCAGCAGCAGCAGCTTCAACTGCTGACAGACCCAGCAGAGGCAGCTTTTGCAGCAGCAGTTCCAGCAGTGGGGTTTGCTGATCTGCAGGGCCACAGTTGCCAGGCTCAGTTTGCCTGCAGGAAAAGCCAGTGCCCAGCTCCAGAAATCAGAACAGCAGCCCCACGACCAGCCAGCAACTTGACTGAGACCAAAATCATCCAAGGTAACTGGGATTGCACCAGGGAAGGGTCTCACTTGGTCACAAGCTGACTTGGATCCCTCAATGGTCCAGAAATCTTAACCTCTATGTTGGTAGAGGATCTGGTTGTTATAATAACTACTCTGGCATACATACTTGGGGCTGTTTTTGATTGAATGGGTACAGTGTTTAGTTAACTTTTAAATCTACCTGTATTTTATCCCACTCAGCCTACTTGAATACTCCCATAGCAGGGAAACTCAACCCCTAGGAGCACCTTTGTAGATACTCTGAGAGTCTTCAGAGCCACACCTAACACCTTAAGCTCCTACCCTGAAAAAATATAACATAAAGTTCAGGATCTTTTTGCTCATGTGCAAAATCCAAGGAAGCTAGGTTACTTGTTTATACCTGTCATGGTTGGTCATGATGGAGTCAGGTGTGGAGATAAGAGTCTCCTGAGCCAGGCTCAGATGCTGGTGGTGTGCATTTATTTTCCTCAAAACACCTTCCACATAGATATTTACCAAGCTTACCACAGGCTTGCCTCAGCACTGCCTCCTCTCCCTAATCAAAGCTGTGTGCCTCCAGGGCTTCCCATCTCTCCAGATCCTGCCCCTCAGCCATGTTCAGTGCTTCTTCCCATCTCTTTACTCATTCAGAACTTGAGGTTTCCTCTTGCTCCTTTAAGCCATGTCCCAGTTCTCAGGCTGTTGTCAAAGTTTCTGTTATCTGTCCTTATCCACAAATTTAATTTTATTGGTACCTTCTCACACGAATCCAATAGTTACTTATCCTGGTCTCTCCAGTCTTCTCCTAAATGCCTCACAACTCCCTGTCTGCACTTGCTGGGGATCTTTCTCTCTCTCTCTGGAGATGATTTCCTCCTACCCTATCCCAAAAGGTTCCAAGGCAGGCTTTCCCAGGATGCACAGACCACATTTACCTTCCAGGGTCTGTACAATGTAATTTTTAGGGTTTCTCTTGTATGTGTGTGGTGTATGTGCTTGTGTGTGTGGGTGTGCATGCATGTTCATGTGTGTGGGTACATGTGTGCACCTGTGTGTAGAGGCCAGAGATTATTCACCTTATTGATGGAGACAAGGTTTTTCACTTGAACCCAAAGCTCACCAATTCAGCTATATTACCTAGCAAGCTTGGCCCAGGGATCCTCTTTCTTCACTTCTCAAAAACTGGGATTACAGGCTGGTCCTCACACTCAGTAGACCTTTTTAATTTTTATTTATTTAAGAGAGAAGTAGAGATAGAGATAGAGGTAGGTGGGGGGGGGGGAGAGAGAGATGGAGGGAGAGAATGGGCACACCAGGGCTTCTAGCTTCCGCAAATTCTAGGTGCATGTGCCATTTTGTGCATCTGGTTTACATGGGTCCTGGGGAATTGAACCTGGGTTCCTTTGGCTTTGAAAGCAAGCATCTTAACTACTAAATCTCACCAGCCCCTACCAGACATTTTTGTGGGTCCTGGAGATCAGAACTCCAACACTCATGTTTGCATAACAAGCACTTTACACATTGATCCATCTTCTCAATTCCTTTACTGAAAAATTTGCAAATTTTGAGATTTGTCTGTGTCTTTCATAGCAGAGGTCCTGTGTTAGATGTCTTTTTATATCTCAAACCAAGGCCAGGAACACAAGAGAAGATTATTTTTCAGTCAGCTTTTCCAAAGAGTTTGCATTTTTATCATAGTCTCAGGCATCCTTTCCATTTTCTCAATGTAAAGTAGTTGAGCCATCTTACTTAAGGTTGCGAATGTATTTGACAATAGCAGCTTTAATAACCTAAATCTAGTCTCAGTGCCTGTAATTTTAACTTGTTTGAGTTTTTCCAACTTAAAGTCTTAAATCACTCAGTCCAATATCTTTAGCCAAACACATCAATCCATTACAAATTTAACCTTGATCAAACTCTTTGCACCTGGGCAGCATAATGCAGCCAGCCCTAACCCAGATCCAACAATTTTTTGTAGTCTTTCTTTCCCCTTAGAAACCTAATAAGTCAAACCTACAAGTTCAATTCTCTCTGTACTTAGCATTTTTTCAAACTCTCATCATAATAGTCCAAAATACTTGGCTTACCACTCCAGAAGACATCCTTAATTACAAGTACCAAGTCCATGCCAATTCCTCCAAAACAAAAGTTCAAAAGCCCAAAGTCCGCATGGCCAGGTTCATCTCACCTCACTCCTCGGTACCAGTTCTGTAGTAGTCAGCCTCAGGTTGCTGAGATGAACTTCCAGACCAGGCAGTTATGGAGGAAGAGATTTATTGAAGATAGAGGGGAAGTTCTATAATGGCAAAAGAAGCTGGCCTGCTTTCACAGGTTCAAGCAGAGAGAGAAAAAGAGCCACGAGCAAAATCCAAAAGCCATACCATATGTCATATTTAGGAATTTCAGGCAAAGCTCAAACACTTTATATATCTTTAGACTCTATCTGTTTTGTGTGTGTGTGTGTGTGTGTGTGTGCATATGTTTGTGTGTGTCCAAACATCTCTCTTTTTCTCTCTCCCTCTGTGTGTGTGTATGTGTGCAAATGTTTATACAGAGGACAGAGGACAACCTCAGGTATTCAGGAATGACTTCCTTTTGAAACAGTTTTTCATTGGCATGGCACTCACCAATTAGGCTACACTGGCTGGCCAGTGAGACTTAGGTATCCCATCCCCAATGTTGGAATTAAAGGCACAGTGCCATCATGCCCAGTATTTTTGCATAAGTTCTGGGGATGGGACTCAGGTCCTCATGTTTGCAAGGCATGAATTTAATCAAATGAACTCTCTCTCCAACCTTGATCTCAAATTTTAAAAGATGAGGAAATTGATGTTTAAAGTGGTAAAGGCCATACAATTTGACCCAGAAGGGACAGATTAAACATCCAGGAAGCTGGCAGCATAAGGTCTTCCTTTTAGACCACCATCATCATGTTGCATTCCTAGATCAGGCAGTGTGGGAAAACTTAATCTGACTATGAAAACAAACATAGAATCTGGGTTCACACAGTCCTGGTTCCCATCCTGGCTTTACCTCTTGCCTGTGCAGGACATTTAATCCTACAGAGGTTGCATTTCCTTATCTGTGAGATGGAGACAGTAATACCTCCCTCACAGGACTGTGGTGGGAATTAAAGAGGTAACATAAGTAATACTCCCAGCACAAGGCCTGGCCTTTGCTAAGTATTTAATACACTTTAGACTCCTTCTTTCTCTTCCCCTTAAAAATATGAGCTAAATGTTACATTGTTTACTGCCTTTCCTTAGTCTGTGATATGAATTAAAATACAATATAATGACCCAAAGAAGCAGCCAATAAGACTCAGTATTCCATTGTCCTGACTGACTTATAAATAACCAAACATGGGTGGCATTAAGGACACATGAACATCAGGTACAAGTTTTTCATTGTCACTGTCAATGTAAGATTTCTAATCAGATGGAATTCTTTCTACAAGTTGTGGCATGTCCTGACAGGGTCTTTGCCAAGCAGAGGTGAGTGCAGTCAGTAAAAAAACTGATTTTTCAAAATAGGCTGAGTGGGGAATACTTATTAGGACACACAAGGGGCAGAAAATACTGGGCCTTTATGCAAGTTCTTCAGAGAGACTTTGGGAGGTCATATCCCTCTTTGATGAGTATGTCACAGGAATTTTCTAAAGACTTTTATTTTAGTCTTTGGACTAAATCTGCAGTTGAAAATAATATGAATAATTGGGTTAGAAGCAATTGAATGTCCCAGGATGTTCATAATGCCAGCAACTTGAAATTCATACAAAGGAATTCCATTCTTAAACTTAAAGGTCCTTAAGTAGTCACTAGTTATACCACATGTTCTAAACCAGTGAGAGAAAATGTCAGTCTCTTGCACACACTGTGATGTTCAAGTAGTGTGTATAGAGGCTACACTCTCCTTTTCTTCCTGTTAATAATTTAATCAAGATGTGTTACCTTACAGAGCAGATGATTCCCTTGTGACTTCAATGCTCTCTCCATAGGACAACTGCTGGCTAGGGCAGCAGCGAAGATGATGGACACCTTTGTTTCTCTGTGCTTTCCTCTTCCATATCTCGTTTCAAATATACTTTCAATGGATATCTTTCATGAGATTTATAAAATTATAAAATTATTTCTTGGTTATATTCTGCTTAATTGCACTAACATGTATATATTTTTAAAAATATCTTATTTATTTATGAGGGGGGGGGGGAGAAGGAATGAGTGTGAGAGGACTTCTGGCCAAGATGGCAACCACCTAACTGTGCCACACATCCCTGGGAAAGAAAGGCAAGGCATTAAGAGTTCACTGGGTCTTTTAGGGGAGAGGCAATCTCTAATATATTGCAAGTGGGAGGGCACAAAAGGGAAAAAAGAAAAGGAATTGCTGATTCCCTTGCTTGCAGGTAGCCCACCAGTCCCTCAATCCCCCCAAGCAGCCGCCATACCCACAGTCGCAGCATCAGGATACCCCTGCACTTACTGTTGGAAAGTGGACCCAGGCCAACATAGTTCCTCTTGCCTCACTGCAAAGGGGCCATCCCCCTGCCACCCCCTCACACACGTGACCTTGCACAGGCTCTGCCCACTGGCCCATTGGAGCTCCATTGGTCCATTTTCCTGTCACATGTGTGCTGTTGATCCCTGCTTGTGCAAGCTTAGCCTGCTCTGCCCATTTGCCCACTCACTGCTCTGGCCCCCACCCGTTCATATGCAAGCTCAGGCCCATTCCACCATGTGAGCTCAGGATCACTCTGCCTGTCCACCCACATGAGCTCAGGCACTATCCCCTGCTTGTCTGCCACACTGGCCACCTGATAGTGACCTGTTGTACACAAGCTTAGACTGCTTCTGTGTCCCAGTGACCCACCATGCATGAGTTTAGGCTGCTTTGGTGCTTGGTGCTTCAGCATCCCTCTGAGTGTGAGGTCGGGCTGCTTTGGTGCATCACTACATGAAAGCTCAGGCAACTTTGGTGCTTCTGCCAGACAGGACCTCAGGCTGCTTTGGCCTTTTGCCAAGTGAGAGCTCAGACTGCTTCGGCATCCAGCTTCAGGATGCTTCAGCTTCCCACTGTTCTTGAGCTCAGACTGATCCACTCACCTACGTATTAACTCAGGACCACTCAGCCCATCTGCTTGCCTGACAGCTAGCTCAGGCCAGCTCCCCCAAGAGGCACGATTTCCCCTGCCCATCGAGATCACACTCCTACTCTCCCTGCCCATAAACTGTTATGGGAAGACCACAGTGCAAAAGAAATAACATGAAAAATCAAATGCAAGTAAATCCAGTAAGATCACCCAGTCCTACAATGAACATCTCTAATAAAAACAGAAGAGACATTAGGATCAGAACACCAAAATGAAGCTATGAGCAATGCAACCCTGACCAAGCTACTGGTAGAACTCACAGAAAAGCAACAAAGGACCAATAATCATGTGGATGATGCCATCAATAGACTAGACCTAAAAGAGAAGAAAATGGAAGGAATTCAAAGACAGTTAAGAGATATGAAGGAGAGTGAAAAAAAGGGGACCTCAAAATTCAGCTGGCAATGCTAAATGAAGACATAAAGAATTGCAAGGAAGAATTCTAAGAAGCATCAAGAAAATCAGAAAATGATGTGAAAAGGGAGCTTGACAGACGGATGGAAACTATGCATAGAAAAGTAGAAGAAAATGCAAACCTAATTGAACAAGTCCAAAACACTTTAAAAGCTCTCAAGAATAGAGTCATCCATGTGGAGGATAGAAACTTCAATCTGGAAGACAAGATGGAAGAAACAGTTCAAGAGTTCAAAAGTTTCAATAGTTCCCAATGAGATCAGGAACATGATAGGGTTGTCCACTCTCACCTGTGCTCTTCAATATAGTACTGGAAGTCCTAACTCAAGCAATAATAAAGAAGAAAGTAATAAAAGAGATACAATTTGGAAAGGACGAAGTTAAGTTAGCTTTATTTGCTGAAGACATGATTGTATACATAAGAGGCCCGAGAGACTCCATCACCAAACTCCTGAAGGTGATTAACTCCTATAGCAAAGTAGCAGGATATAAAATCAATGCACAAAAATCAGTGGCCTTTCTATATGCAAATGACAAAGATACAGAGAAGGAAATAAGGAACATGGTCCCATTTTCAATAGCAACAACAAAAAAATAATAAAATACCTTGGAATAATGTTAACCAAGGAAGGGAAAGATCTATACAATGAAAATCATAAAAACACTCAAAAAAGAAATTAAGGAGGACTTGAGAAAATGGAAAGATCTCCCATGCTCCTGGATAGGCAGAATTAACATTGTGAAAATGGCAATCCTACCAAAGGCAATATACAGATTTAATACAATTCCAATTAAAATCCCAATATTGTTCACAGAGATATAAAAAATTATCTCAAATTTCATATGGAAAGGCAGAAAGCCTTACATATCCAAGCACATCCTCAGCAAAAGAAATACCTCTGGAGGCATCACCATCCCTGATATAAAGCTGTATTACAAAGCCATAGAAATAAAAACAGCATGGTACTGGCATAAAAACAGGAGTATAGAACAGTGGAATAGAATAGAGGACCTGGAATTTGAGTCAAGCAAATACATCTACTTGATATTTGACAAAGGCCATAACAATATAGGCTGAAAACAAATGGTGCTGGACAAATTGGATAACCATATGCAGGAAATTGAAACTTGATCCATAAATCTTGCCATGCATAAAACTCAAGTTCAAATGAATCAAAGACAACAATATAAGATCAGAAATTCAGCTACTACTGGAAGAAAATATTGGAGGAACTTTCCATGATATAGGAATGGAAAAAGACTTCCTGAACAAAACCACAGTAGCTCACGATCTTAAACAGTCACCAATGGGATCACATGAAGTTGAAGAGTTTCTTTATAGACAAGCATACAATAAGCAAAGGCAATAGATTACCCACAGAATGGTAGAAAATATTTTCCAATTATCCATCTGACAGAGGCCTAATCTCTAGAATCTACAAAGAACTCAAAAACAATAACAAGTCAAACAACCCACTCACAAAATGGGGCAAAGAGAAGAACAGGCAGTTCACAGAGAAAGAAATACAAATGGCAAACACACACTTAAGAAAATGTTCATTATCCCTACTCATCAGGGAAATGCAAATTAAAACAACTATGAGATTCCACCCTACCCCCGTAAGGATAGCAAACATCAAAAAATCAAATGAAAATAAATGCTGGCAAGGATGTGGAGAATAGGAACCCTCATCCACTGTTGGTGGAAATGTAAGATGGTATAACTACTTTGGAAAATAATACAGAGACTCTCCCAAAAAAGCTGACTGTAGAGTTACCGACAGATCCAGTTATTCCCTTACTGGGCATGTACCCTACAACCTTTAAACCTCAGTCCAGAGAAATTTGCTCAACCATGTTTATAATGGCTCAATTTGTAATAGCTAAGAGCTGGAATCAGCCCAAATGTTCATCACTAGAAGAATGGATAACTAAGATGTGGTATATCTACACAATGGAATTCTGCACAGCAGTAAGAAAAAAATTACACAATGAAATTTGAAGAAAAATGGTTGACCCTGTAACAGATCATTCTCAGTGAACTTACCCATCACAGAAAGATAATCACATAGCCTCACTCATCTACAGCACTTAACCTGAATCTACCCAAGATGCTGACATACCCAGCAAGCATCTCGAGGACTAGAAAATAGGATGGGTGAGGAGGGTGGGGAGGGTAGGGGAGAGGGCGGGAGACACAAATCTAGACACAAATGGCAATGGTAACATAAAATTCTACATCCTAAAAAGCAGACCAAATGGTTGAAATTTCACCAGGCCCTTAGAGGGAACACCTGAGCCACAAGGCACTAGAGAGAGTATGATGAAGACTGACCTTAATCTTCTGCAGCTTCTCTCACTCTCCTTCTCTTTCTCTCTTCTCTCTAACTCTTTTATGTTAGTTATCTTTTTCTTCCTTCTCTTAGTGGGCACTGACCTGTAACTTCTAGTACCAGCATGTGGCTATCATCCACAATGAGCTTTTGATCAGAGAGACCTACAAGGTTTCCTAAAAGAAAAACAGATTTCTGTCAGCGTGCTTCATGACCACCCAAAGGTTAGTGGTAAGACTCTACTGCTGAAGACACCTTATGCAGTTGACCTCATAATATGGACAACATGGCTGGAAGTTGCAAGAGGTTTAGTCCCCAGACAGTCAGCACATCTAGTGCCAGAAGGTGCTACATGGGTGACTGGAGAAAAATGACCAATATCTGTCCAAACAACTCATGGTCTAACCTACTTAGCAGGAAATAACCTGTCGTGATGCTCACACAAGTGCAATAGTGGCATACAGTCAGGGTGTGAAACCAACTGCTCTTGATTTGGCTAACTGTTCTGCTCAGGGGAACAGGACCCATAGCTGGAGCTGGGAAACAAGTCAGAACCATATCCAAACATGAGTCAGCTCTCCATTATCAAGCTACCACCAATCGTGGGCTACAAGAGGGCCTACACCTATTAAATTCTCTATAAAAAAAATGAGCATTATCCCATTTGTCTGGTGCTAACTTTACTCTCTGTTGGAGAATCTGCTTCTTGTTTTCAGATAGACGCAGATCCTAAGGAGAGAATCACCTCATCATACCTCTAAAGGTTCTCAGCTGAAACTAAGAATAAGCGGTGAAACAAGCAAGGGTGCTGTTTTCTTGGTGAACTGGATACAATCACAAAGGTGAAGGATATCAACACAGAGACCCATCAACTCCTATCAAATCAGATATCCAGAGATACAGAGGCTCCCAAGACCTCATCACTGAAGCAGACCCAAAATGAACCCAACATGGCTCAGGGAAACTTTGCAGAAGAGGGGGTGGAAAGAATGTCACAGCCACACACTGGGTCATGATATGCAGAGACATTTCTCCTACCTATAACTGTGGGCTAACTCCACAATGCATGACCCATATATCTCAACAATGAGGGGCCAGGGGGAGGGAGTAGGACATGGATGAGCCTAACAGTGGTGCCAACTCAACTGTATTTACTGAGTAGAAAACTAATTAATAATAAATAAATAAATTTTAAAAATTCTCAAGTGGAGCTCAGCAGTTAAAGTTGCTTGCTTGCAAAGCCTGATGGTCCAGGTTTCATTCCCCAGTGCCCATGAAAACCCAGGTTCACAGATGTATCTGGAGCTCATTTGCAGTTGCAAGAGGTCTTGGTGTGCACTTTCTCTCTCTCTCTCTCTACCTCTCTGCTTACAAATAAGCAAAACTTATGTTTCAAAACTCTCAAGTTTTTTGAAAAGTTCATGAAAGAAACATAGGCCATTACAATCACTTGCAAAAGGAGAAATACATAATAACAGGTAGATCATGATAATATATGATGTTAATGTTCTTATTTATTTATTTATGAAAGAGAGAGGAAGGGAGGCAGAGAGAGAGAGAGAGAGAGAGAGAATGGACACTCCAGGGTCTGTAGCCACTGCAAATGAATTGCAGATGTCTGTGCCACCTTGTGCATCTGGCTTTACATGGATTCTGGGGAATTGAGGCTGGATCCTTTGGCTTTTTTCAGGCAAGTGCCTTAACCATTAAGCAATCTTTCCAGCCCCTCACACCAGCATGTTTAAAATAGTTCACATCTGTGATACAATGAAAATAGCTGATCCTTAAGAAATAAGGATCAACTGTCTCAAGGTAGCTACATGACAACATTTGGCTGATTTTTATTAGAGAGATTAGATTAAGCAGGTAGTGAATTGGAGAAATAGCTCCATGGATAAAAATATTTGCTGTGTAAGAATGAACACCTGAGTTCAGACATTGTAACAGGTGTGTGCAATCAGAGTGTGTATGGCAAGAAAGGAGGTGGAGACATGAGAATCCTCCAGAAGCTCATAGGCCAGCTAGCCTGGCAAGCACAGTGGTGGACAATGAGAGACTCTGCCTCAAACAAGGTGGAAGATGAAGAAGGATGCTCAAAGTTGTCCCCTGACCTCCACTGCATGTGTAGCATGTGTTCACCTGCCCATTCTCCAAACACAATAAGTAGGGCCCTAAAGTTGAACTATTTAAGTTCAAATCTGACTCTGCCACTTATTACCTATGTCATCTTGAGGAAGCTAGTAATCTATCTGAGCCTCATGTCGTTTTATGGAATACCTGAGACACTATATGTAAAGCCATAAAGGAAACCTGGCATGAAATTCCTCTCAGTGTCAGGCCATCTCTTTTTCTTATAGTTAATATCAATGTTGCAAAGTTTTGCAAGCATGTTAGTTTCTTGTTGCTATCACAGATAAGAAACAACTTAAGGAAGGAAAGGTTTATGTGGGCTCATAGTCTGAGGGAGAAAAGTTCACCATGGCAGCAGGGATATGAGGCAGCTGGTCATATTGCATCTACAATTAAGAACCAGAGAAAAATGAATACTGGTGCTCAGTTGGCTCCCTCCCTTTCATTCTGGGACCCTGGGATGGTACCATCCATTATTCAGGGTGATTCTAAAGCTAAGCACATTAATAAGGTAAAACTTGCTTATCTATAAAAACGCAAAAAGTGGTTAGATGGAGGACATTGGGAATCTGTAGATAAAATGTGGAGGAAAACTCTAAAGGGAAAAAGAAATGGAAGATATTGGTTGATTGTAATATAACCTCTATACTTTTAAAACTCGAATGAAGTTCAATGACAACATAATACCACAAAAAAATGTCTGTTGGGATCATTCCATGCATCCATCCAGACATTTGCTGATCACTTCCTGTAGTTCAGAAAGTAAGAATTTTGCTGAAACTACAAAGATAAATAAAACAAAAACAAAATTCCCATCCTTAAGGCATTTATAGGCTATATGGAGAGCTAGGTATGAAAACAAATGTTCTTAAAAATAACAAGAATATCTCAGAAGCCAAGAGGGCTCAGAAGAAGGCATTGATTTTATTTGCTTTTCCAAAAATACTAAGCATTTGCAAATACAGATACATCATTGTAATAGTAGGAATTTCTAAGGGCTGTGGAGGCAGCTCGGTGGGTACCATGTTTGACTCTCAAGCATGATGACCTGAGTTCAAATCCTTGGCATCCACAGAAATATGTTGGGCATCTTTAATCTTAGAGCTGGGGAAGCAGACAATAGAATTCTTAGTTCACTGGCTAGCTAGTCTAGCTGGATTGGTGAATTTTAGGTTTAGTGACAGACCCTGTTTCAAAATATAAGGTGGAGGGTGACTGTGGAGGATATCTGATATCAACCTTTGGACTCCACACAGTAGTACACATACCTGCACTTACATGTGAATTATACCCATGAACATACATATACCCACATATAAACACCAAAAATAGTATTTTTGAGGAAAAGGAAGACATGAAAAAAAGTGAACCTATCTATTATCCAATATATGCTGGCATCAGAAATGAATGAGTGAAAAGCACACATTGCCCTCAAGAGAAGAGGGAGATGGGAAGAAGGAACTATAGAGGTGATGTATATCCCAGTGCACTCGTTTTATTTATTTATTTATTTATTTATTTATTTATTTATTTATTTATTTATTTGAGGTAAGGTTTCAATCTAGCTCAGGCTGTCCTGGAATTCACTATGTAGTCTCAGGGTGGCCTTGAACTCACAACAATCCTCCTACCTCTGCCTCGCAAGTGCTGGGATTAAAGGCGTGCACCACCACGCCCAGCCCCAGTGTACTCTTTTTTTAAAAAATATTTAAATTTTTAAATTTTTATTAACATTTTCCATGATTATAAAAAAATATCCCATGGTAATTCCCTCCCTACCCACCCCCACACTTTCCCCTTTGAAATTCCATTCTCCTTCATATTACCTCCCCATTACAATCATTGTACTTACATATATACAATATCAACCTATTAAGTACACTCCTCCTTTCCCTTCTCTTCCCTTTATGTCCCCTTTTTAACTTACTGACCTCTACTACCAAGTATTTTCCTTCTCACACAGAAGCCCAATCATCTGTAGCTAGGATCCACATATGAGAAAGAACATGTGGTGCTTGGCTTTCTGGGCCTGGGTTACCTCACTTAGTATAATCCTTTCCAGGTCCATCCATTTTTCTGCAAGTTTCATAACTTCATTTTTCTTTACCGCTGAATAGAACTCCATTGTATAAATGTGCCACATTTTCATTATCCATTCATCAGTTGAGGGACATCAAGGCTAGTTCCATTTCCCAGCTATTATTAATTGAGCAGCAATAAACATGGTTGAGCATGTACTTCTAAGGAAATGAGATGAGTCCTTCGGATATATGCCTAGGAGTGCTATAGCTGGGTCATATGGTAGATCAATCTTTAGCTGTTTTAGGAATCTCCACACTGTTTTCCACAATGGCTGGACCAGATTGCATTCCCACCAGCAGTATAGAAGGGTTCCTCTTTTTCCACATCCCCGCCAACATTTATGATCATTTGTTTTCATGATGGTGGCCAATCTGACAGGAATGAGATGGAATCTCAATGCAGTTTTAATCTGCATTTCCCTGATGACTAGTGATGTAGAACATTTTTTTAGATGCTTATATGCCATTTGTATTTCTTCCTTTGAGAATGCTCTATTTAACTTCATAGTCCATTTTTTGATTGGCTTGTTTGACTCCTTATTATTTAACTTTTTGAGTTCTTTGTATATCCTAGAAATTAATCCTCTATCAGATATATAGCTGGCGAAGATATTTTCCCATTCTGTAGGTTGCCTCTTTGCTTTTTTCACAGTGTCCTTTGCAGTGCAAAATCTTTGTAATTTCATGAGGTCCCATTGATTAATCTGTGGTTTTATTGCCTGAGCAATTGGGGTTGTATTCAGAAAGTCTTTGCCAAGACCAATATGTTGAAGGGTTTCCCCTACTTTTTCCTCTAGCAGTTTCAGAGTTTCCAGTCTGATGTTAAGGTCTTTAATCCATTTGGATTTAATTCTTGTGCATGGCGAGAGAGAAGAATCTATTTTCATCTTTCTGCAGATATATATCCAGTTTTCAAAACACCATTTGCTGAAGAGGCTGTCTCTTCTCCAATGAGTATTTTTGGCATTTTTATCGAATATTAGGTGCCTATAGCTACTTGGGCTTACATCTGGGTCCTCTATTCTGTTCCACTGATCTACATGTCTGTTTTTGTGCCAGTACCATGCTGTTTTTCTTACTGTGGCTCTGTAATATAGGTTAAAATCAGGTATGGTGATATCACCAGCCTTATTTTTGTTGCTCAGTATTATTTTAGGTATTCGAGGTTTTCTTTGTCAAACTCCTTCTATGAGGCCAGCATCACCCTGATACCAAAACCAGGCAAAGATAGAACAAAAAAAGAAAATTACAGACCAATCTCCCTCATGAACATAGATGCAATAATTCTCAACAAAATATCGGCAAACGGAATACAAGAGTATATCAAAAAGATCAGTCACCCTGACCAAGTAGGCTTTATCCCAGAGATGCAGGGATGGTTCAATATATATGCAAATCTACAAATGTAATACATTATATAAATGGGTTGAATGTCAAAAATCACATGATCATCTCATTGGACGCAGAGAAAGCATTTGACAAAATCCAACATGTCTTCATGATAAAAGTCCTACAGAGACTGGGAATAGAAGGAACATATCTCAACATAATAAAAGCTATTTATGACAAACCTACAGCCAACATATTACTAAATGTGGAAAAACTGGAAGCTTTTCCATTAAAATCAAGAACAAGACAAGGGTGTCCCCACTTTTATTTAATATAGTTCTGGAGGTCTTAGCCATAGCAATAAGACAAGAAACACACATAAAAGGGATAGAAATTGGAAAGGAAGAGATCAAGTTATCATTATTTGTAGATGACATGATTCTATACATAAAGGACTCTAAAGACTCTACTAGCAAACTGTTAGAGCTGATCAAAACCTACAGCCATGTAGCAGGATACAAAATAAATACACAGAAATCAGTAGCCTTCATATATGCTAACAACAAACACACAGAGGATGAAATCAAAGAATCACTCCCATTCATAATTGCAACAACAAAAAAATAACGTACCTTGGAATAAACCTAACCAAGGAAGTAAAGAATCTATACAATGAGAACTTTAAAACACTCAAGTGAGAAATTGCAGAAGACACTAGAAAGTGGAGAAACATCCCTTGTTCCTGGATTGGAAGAATCAATATTGTAAAAATGGCAATCTTACCTATAGAAATCTACACATTTAATGCAATCCCTATCAAAATTCCAAAAGCATTCTTCATGGAAATAGAAAAAACAATCCAAAAATTCATTTGGAATCACAAAAAACCCAGTGTACTCTTGATGTATAGTTCTTTCAACAAGGTTGTGGAGAACTTGCAGAAATTGTGCTGGGATTTAACCGTCTGCACTATAGAGAATGGTTGCTTGAAGGGGACACTTTCAACAGAGGTATAGTGCAGAGCACAGAGCTGGGAGTCTGGGGACTTTCTGTGACAGCAGGGTCACATTCTCAGCTGTAGGGAATGTTCCCATCCAGAAGCTGAATTGTGGGCCCCTCCTCCAAACAAGGAGGCTCATAACCCCAGTCAGCAGCTCAGAAAGAATTAATTGATTTGGAGCCTTTCCCTATAAAGAGGCTTGGAAGAACCAGGGGACCAAAGTCTTTGAGATAAACCAACTACTAAGCCCCTGCCTGTAGGTTGTAAGTACCTGAGAGTCACCTCCATTACTTTTGTAAAGACACATTCTTTGTTGATTTCAAAATAAATCAAATCCGAAAGGTGATGTACATTCAGCAGCTATGTGGATGCTTGTATCCTTATGAAGTTGACATGGACGGGGGTTGAGACAACTTTCTCAACCACTCTTCAATCCAGTGAGTTTGTTGCTGATCAGAATGTAATGATATTATCAAAGACAATGCCTCAAGTCTCCTAAACATGAGAGAAACACTGTGACTGAGAAGGGAAAATAGGAGCTTTGGGCAGCTATTGATGATTCTCTTGTATAGGCAAATTAGCTTTGGGAAAGTAGTTACTATGAGCTTTACAAAGTGATAATAACATTGAGTATTTCTGAATATTCAACTATCTGATAGGGACCCTTGCATGATTCCCACCTAGAAGAAAAAACAGATTCACTTTATGTGTCCCTGCAGTTCAAGCTCCCAGCCATTAAGAAATCTGCTAGGACATAACTCCCTAGTGACTCATTTTCAAGGTGTAACACGAATGGGCATTTATTGAGAGTCCCGTCTATACTAGCTGTGACCTGCCTTATCTCACTTATCCTCCACCATAAACCCTTGAGGTAATTGCATCATCACAATTGTTCAGATAAGGAAACTGAAGCTGTGACAGGTGCAGTAATTGGCCAAGTTGACAGAGTTGTGAGCATTATAGCCAGGTGCACAGCTCTGGTTCCATTACACATATATCCAGTCACAGTGCTATTGTAAAGCTGGACTTGGTAGGTGAGGACACTGAGGATGTGGTATTCTGTTCCCTGTGAGGACCACTGTGTGGCTGGGGTCAAGTGAGCAAGAAGGGAAAATGTTACGTTGGTGCCTGGGGGATTTTGAGATTTGTGAATGCTGTGCATAAACTCCTAGGTAAGGAATTAGCACTTTCTCTGACTTTTTTTTTTAATTTATTAGTTTTCTTTTCAGTAAATACAGGCAGTTTGGTACCATTATTTAGGCTCATCTGTGATCTATCCCCTGCCATTAGACCCTCCTTGTTAATGAAAATGGGTCGTGCATTGTGGAGTTAGCCCCCAGTTAGTGGTATGATAAATGTCTCTGAAATCATGACCCAACATGTGACTCTAACATTCTTTCTGCCCCCTCTTCCACAAAATTTCCCTGAGCCATGTTGGGTTCATTTTTGGTCTGCTTCAGTGCTGAGGTATTGGGGGCCTCTGAGGCTCTGGCTCTCTGATTTGGTAGGAGTTGATTTTTCTCTGCGTTGATCTCCTTCCCCTTTGTGCTGGTATCCAGTTCACTGGAAAACATCACCCTTGCTTATTTTGCCAGTTGTCCTTAGTTTCAGTTGGGCCCCTTTTGAGGTATGTTGGGGCCACTCTCTTCTTAGGATCTGCATCTATCTGGAAAAGAGAAGCAGATTCTCCAACGGAGAGTAAGTTACCACCTGGAAAATTGAGATAACACTTTTTTGATAGACAGTATGATAGGTGTAGCCCCTCTTATACCCCGTGATTGATGGTAGCTTGATATTGTAGAGTGGGCTTGTGTTTGGGTATGGTTCTGACTTGTTTCCCAGTTCCAGCTATGGGTCTAGTACCACTGAGGGGATCAGTTAGCCAAATCAAGAGCCATTGGTTCCTCACCATGGCTGTGTACCACTATTGCACTTGTGTGGGCATCACATCCGGTTATTTGTTGCTAATTAGGTTAAACAATGTGTTGCTTGGACAGATCTTGTTCATTTCCCCCAGTCACCCATGTAGCACCTTCTGGCACTAGACACGCTGACTGTCTAGGGACTGACTCTCTCCTGGCTTCCAGCCATGTCATTCCACTTTACGCGTCAGCTGCGTATGGAGTCTTTAGCAATAGGATCTTACCACTGGCCTTTGGTGGGTCATCAAGTACTCTGACAGAAGTCTGTCATTATTTTGGGAAACCTTGTAGGTTTCTCTAATTAAAAGCTCACTGTGGATGGTAGGCCCAAGCTGGAAGTGGGGGTTATAGGTCAGTGTCCACTAAGAAATTAAGGAAAAACATAACTAATATACAAGAGTTAGAGAGGAGAGAGATAGAGGGGAGAGGAGGAGAGGGAGGGAGGGAGGATGTAGGAGATTTAGGTCGGTCTTGATCCTTCCCTCTCCAGTGTCTTGTGGTTCAGGTGTTTCATGTAAGGGTCTAGTGAAGGTTCAGCCATTTGGTCTGTCTTTTAGGAAGTAGAATTTTATGGTACCATTGCCTTTTGGGTCTGGATTACTGTTTTCCACCCTCCGACGCCCTCCCCGCCCTCCCATCCATCTTATTGTCTAGTCCATGAGGTGCTTGCTGGGTATATAAGGCATCTTGGACAGATTCAGGTTAGGTGTTGCAGATGAGTGAGACTATGTGTCAATTTTTTTTCTGTGATTGGGTAAGTTCACTGAGAATGATCTGTTCCAGGTTCAACCATTTTTCCTCAAATTTCTTTATGTCGTTTTTTCTTACTGCTGTATAGAATTCCATTGTGTAGATATACCACATCTTTGTTATCCATTCTTCTAATGATGGACATCTGGGTTGATTCCAGCTTTTAGCTATTACGAACTGAGCCGCTACAAACATGGTTGAGCAAATCTCTCTGGCTTTTGGGTTGAAGGTTTTAGGGTAGATGCCCAGTAATGGTATAACTGGGTCTGTTGGTATTTCTATAGTCAGCTTTTTCAGGAGTCTCCATATTGCTTTCCAAAGCGGTTGTACCATCCTGCATTCCCACCAACAGTGAATGAGTGTCCCTGCTTCTCCACATCCTTGCCAGCATTTATTTTCATTTGACCTTTTGATGTTGGCTATCCTTATTGGGGTAAGGTGGAATCTCATAGTTGTTTTAATTTGCATTTCTCTGATGATTAGGGATGATGAACATTTTCTTAAGCGTGTGTTTGCCATTTGTATCTCTTCCTCTGTGAATTGCCTGTTTAACTCTGTGCCCCATTTTGTGAGTGGGGTATTTGTCTTCTTATTGTTTAGACTTTTGTGTTCCTTGTAAGTTCTAGAGATAAGGCCTCTATCAGCTGGATAACCTGCAAATATTTTCTCCCATTCTGTGGGTATTCTATTGGCTTCGCTTATTATATGCTTGTCTGTAAAGAAACTCTTCAGCTTCATATGATCCCAATGGTTGAGTGACAGTTTAAGAACTTGAGCCACTGGGGTTTTGTTCAGGAAGTCTTTTTCCATTCCTATATCATGGAAAGTCCTTCCTAAATTTTTTTCCAGTAGTTTTCGAGTTTCTGGTCTTATGTTGAGGTCTTTGATCCATTTGGATTTGAGTGTAGTGCATGGTGAAATGTGTGGATCAAGTTTTAGTTTCCTGCATGTGGTTATCCAGTTTGTCCAGCACCATTTGTTGAAGATGCTATCTTTTTTCCAGTCTATATTGTTTGGGCCTTTGTCGAATATCAAGTAGCTATAGTTGCTTGACCCAAAATCCGGGTCCTCAAGTCTATTCCATTGGTCTATACTCCTGTTTTTATGCCAGTACCATGCTGTTTTTATTACTATGGCTTTGTAATATAGCTTTATATCAGGTATGGTGATGCCACCAGAGTTACTTCTTTTGCTGAGGATATGTTTGGATATGCGAGACCTTCTGCCTTTCCATATGAAATTTGAGATCATTTTTTCTATCTCTGTGAAGAACACTGTAGGGATTTTAATTGGAATTGCGTTAAATCTATATATTGCCTTTGGTAGGATTGTCATCTTCACAATGTTAATTCTGCCTATCCAGGGGCTTGGGAGGTCTTTCCATCTTTTCAAGTCCTCCTCAATTTCTTTTTTGAGAGTTTTTATATTTTCATTGTATAGATCTTTTACTTCCTTGGTTAACGTTATTCCAAGGTATTTTTTTATTGTTGTTGCTATTGAAAATGGGACTATGTCCTTTTTTTCTTTTTCTGTATCTTTGTCATTTGCATACAGAAATGCTACCAATTTTTGTGCATTGATTTTGTATCCTGCTACTTTGCTATATGAGTTAATCACCTTCAGGAGTTTTGGGATGGAGTCTCTCGGGTCTCTTACATATACAATCATTGGTGGTGGTTATTTCTTTTTTATTGTCAAGTAGGTTTTGTTTTTGAACTGTGGTGCCCATGTGTTTGGTGTGTACAGATTTATGTTTGTAATATCCTCTTCATGGACTGTTCCCTTTATAAATAGGAAGTAGCCTTCTTTGTCTTTTTTGATTGTTTTTGGTTTGAAGTCAAGTTTATCTGATATTAATATAGCTACACCTGCTTGTTTCTTATTCCCATTTGCTTGGAATATTGTTTTCCACCCTTTCACCCTGAGGAGGTTTCTGTCTTTAGTGGTAAGGTGGGTTTCTTGAAGGCAGCAGATTGAGGGGTCTAATTTTTTGATCCACCCTGTTAGCATGTGTCTCTTGATGGGTGAATTAAGGCCATTAATGTTTAGGGTGATGACTGTGAGATTTGATTTGATCCCTGTCATGTTGTGATGGTAGAGGTGTGTTGGCATTTCCATGGAATTTAATTTTTTTTTTCTATCTACTCTGGGTTTGGTTGCTGTGATCTTCTTCTTGTAGGCATTTGTGTTTGGTTATTTGTTTCTTCTCTGTGGAGAATTTCCTGGAGTACTTTCTATAGGTTTGGTTTTGTGTTCATATAATTGTGAAGCTGAGTTTTATCATGGAAAGTTTTCCTTTCACCATCTATTATAAGGGAGACTTGCTGGGCATAGTAGTTTGGTTTGGAAGCCATAGTTTCTGAGAGTTTGGAGAGTTTCATTCCAGGCCCTTCTAGCTTTCAGGGTTTGCATTGAGAAGTCTGAAGTAATTCTGATGGGGTTTCCTTTGAAAGTGGTGTGCTGTTTCTCCCTAGCTGCTTTTAGGATTTTTTCCTTGGTGTCAATGTTTAGAGTCTTAATGATAATATGTCTTGGGGAGTTTCTCCTTTGGTCTAGTCGGTTAGGAGTTCTGTTTGCTTCTTGAATCTTGATGGGCCTTTCTTTTAAGAGACAGGGGAAGTTTTCTTCAATTATTGTGTTAAATAAGTTCTCCATGCCTTTGGTCTGAAATTCTTCTCCTTCTGGTATTCCAATGATTCTGATATTAGGACGTTTAAGTGTATCCCACAATTCTCTCATGTTCTGTTCACAGGAACTTTTGAACTTACTGAAATTTTTGGACTCTTGAACTGTTTCTTCCATCCTGTCTTCCAGATCAGAATTTCTATCTTCCACTTCACTGACTCTATTCTTGAGAGCCTCTAGTGAGTTTTGGACTTGTTCAATTAAGTTTGCATTTTCTACTACTTTCCTATGTATCACTTCCATTGCTTTGTCCAACTCCCTTTTTGTCTCATTTTCTGATTTTCTTGATGATTCTTGGAAATCATCCTTGCATTTCTTTATGTTTTCATTTAGTATGGCCAGCTGATTTTTAAGGTCCTCTTTTTTTTCACTCTCCCTCAACTCTCTTAGCTCTCTTTGAATTCCTTCCAGTGTCTTATCATATTGCTCTAGCTTAGTGATGGTAGCATCCACACGATTTTCTATCCTTTGTAGCTTTCCTGCCAGTTCTAGCAGTAGTTTGGTCAGGGTTGCATTGTTCATTGCTTCCACTTGATGTTCTGATCCTAAATACTCTTCTATGTTTTGGTTAGTTGTGATCCTTGTTGGACTGGGTGATCTTTCTGGATTTTCTTGCATTTTGTTTTTCATGTTATTTCTTTTGCGCTGTGGTCTATCCATGTCAGTGTATGGGCAGGTAGGTGGGTGGAGCAGCCTGGGATCAAGCTTAATGCAAATCCAAGGCAGCCTGGGGCATTTGCAAGCAGCCTGGGTTTTTGCTCACTCTTGCCAAAGCCACCTATCTATAGCCTGACAGGGGCGCCAAAGTTGCCTGAATTCTCACCCAGTATTGCACCTAAGCTGCCTGCCTTCGAGCTTGAAAGGGGACTGAGGTAGCAAGCCCTGAAGCTGCCCAAACTCTGGCTGTGTACACTGGGGTCTGTAAACAGTCTGTGCTCTCCCACCTCAGGGGAGTGGGGGATGGGTGGCGATGTACAGGTAGGGGATGGCATCTGCGCTGGCGCTAGTGACTCAGTGTGGACTTGTGTGGCTCTTGCTGTGGGAGTGGGCCCGCTGCACGTGCAATTGTAGTGTAGAGGTAGATGATGTGGGTACGGGATCAGGACACAGCAGAGGCTGACCGGTGGCAAGTGATGTGAGCACAGCAGCAGGGGATCTGGCAGCCACCTATTCACGGCAGGGGTGGCCCCCACGGGCCTGCGAACCGAGCACCACATGGCTGCTCTACTCGCAGGATCAGAGAACAAGGGCAAGGTAGGAGGTCTCAGCTTCAGTGCAGCAGGCTGGCAGCAGGCTGGGTGCCCGTTTAGAGCACAGCCACGCGGGATGTGCGGAGGGTGCGCAGGCAGGGGGGGGAGTGGACGGGGGCGTGGGGTCCGACGGGGTGTGGTATGAAGGGTCAGCAAATTAGGCAAAAGCCATTGGAGAACTGTCTGTAATCAACATAGCAGTGGCTGCCATGTAACCAGAAGGGCCGGGTGGGAATGGCATTGTTGAAGTCTTTCCTTATTAAAATCACAACAAATGGGAAGGAAAATACTATTGTTTTGCTGATTGAAGGCGGATATTTAGACTAAATGCTTTTCATAATTGGGTTTTGTTTTGGCACATATGGTGTGCATGTGTATATGAGTGTTCATATCTGCATGTGCATATACAGAGAGCAGAGGATGAGGTCAAGTATCTTCTTCAATTGCTCTCCACTTTATTTTTTGAGACAGGGTCTCTTATCTGAACCTATAGTTCACCCATTTGGCTCGAATAGCTAGTCAGGAAGCCTCAAGGACAGTCCTGTTTCTGCTTCCCCTGAGCCTGGGTTGCAGGTGTGTATCACCATGTATGCCATTTTTACATGGGTGCTGGGCATTGAACCCAAGTCCTCATGCATGAGAGGCAATCACTTTACCCATTGAGCCATCTCACCAGCCCCCATTCACAACTGTTCTAACTAGGAAGCATTTCTCCTCACTAAATGCTACCCATGAAAACTGTGGGCAGTCAAGCCAGGAGGCTGTGCCATTCTACCCTGTGTTCTCAACTTGCCCAGTGGTGATAAAGTAGATGCTTTCATTGCAACAACTCTCCTAAGTTTTTGTTTTTGGCATGTGTCTGTAAAATCTTATGTATGTGTGTGGTGTGGTATATGTGTATATAGTGTATGCACATGTAAGTGCCCATGCAACACCCCATAGGCTCACCTGTGGTGGGGTGCACTCACCTGTGGCAGCAGGAATAGAACATCAGGAGTTCCACTCCTTCATTTCTGCTTGTTCTTATTTGAGCTAGAGTCTCTTGCTACTGATTCTGAAGCTTAACTTTTTTTTTCCTGTGAGTTCCAGGTCTTTGTTCCCCTGTGGTACTGGGGTACAGATTTGTGTGGCTACTTCTAGCTGTTTATGTCAGTCCTGGCGATTGAACATGAGCAGTCTCTTAGATCTCCTCAGGCCTTCCTGCTTGCACTGGAAGGGCTCTTAACTGCTGAGCCATCTCTCCAGCCCTTAAATGAAAAAAATTCTTTGAGAAGTTAACTTGGTTTATTTCTTGTTGCTGAACTATAGGCTATCATAGTTGTGTTTCTTTGATGCCCTCTATGTGCTCATCAGGAAGTAGGTCAAATATCCTTGTAGACCTGATTCCATGCCAGAAACCAAGCAACAGATGAAGGAGAGACCAAGCCACAGTCCTCTTAAGAATGCTTGGAGAAATATACGTACATAATATTTTTTATTTATTTATTTGCAAGGAGAGATAGAGAGGGGGGAGAGAGACACAGAGAGAGATGGAAAATAGGCAGACAGAGAGATTGGGTGTGCCAGGGCCTCCAGACTCTGCAAATGGACTCCAGATGCACACATCACTCTGTGCATCTGGCTTTATGTGGGTACTGGGGAATCAAACTCAGGTTGTTAGGCTTTGCAGGAAAGTTACTTAACCACTGAACCATCTTTCCAGCCCTCAAGTGTTTGAATTTTGATGGAAGAGAGAAACAGAACACTACTAGCTGTGACAAATTGCTGTTTTAAGGATTAAGATCACATCTACCAAAATGGAGTTAATTAAAACACTATAAGTGGAGACTCATGAAACTTTACTGGCAAGCAATTTCAATGTTTATAGGTCTGAAAGCCTGACGCTTGGATGTCCACCTAACTGAACATTTAGGAACAGAGAGATGTGGTTAATAACTATATCTCCAAAGAGGTTGAAATGTCTATGAGAGATCACATGAGGTTCTTTTAAGAACTAACACATTTACTAATAGACTAAATGGGGGATAAAGAGCACACAATGAAAGCAGTAATTAGAAGTGGTTGATGATAGGAGTAATGGGCATTGGTCTGTATTGTAGTTACCTTTGCATTGCTGCAACAAAACTCCAACCGAAAGCAGCTGGTGGGAGGAAAGAGATTAATTTTGGCTTACAATATGAAAGGAAAGCTTCTTAATGTCAGAGAAAGGATAGTAGAGCAGAGACTGTACATCATTTCTTGCTGCATCTTGTTGAAAATAGCAGCAAGATAGTTAGCCAAGCTCTAGCAAGGGGTAGCTACTTATAACACCTTAACCCCACCCCAACAACACATCTCCTCCAGCAAAGCTCCACTTCCCAAATTGCCAATAGCTGGGGAACCAGGCATTCAAAACATAGGAGTTTGTGGGGATATCTGATTCAAACCACCACAAGTTGGTTCTCTGCTACCTCATGAAAGTCAGTTGATATGTTTGGATTCAGGGGAGATACAAACAAAACCATGGAAACTCATGATACCAGCTTTGATAGCAGGTTCATAGTCATGTTATTTGGTTCTGACTATGAAGCTGTAAGGTAGATATTATTATAATTGTAATTTTAGTCCCAAGGAAATTAAGGTTAACAGAGGGAAATAAACTTACTCAAGATTGCATTACTTATAAAATTTTGTTTATTTTTATTCATTTATTTGGGAGAGACAGAGAGAGAGAGAGAGAGAGAGAGAGAGAGAGAGAGAGAGGGAGAGAGAGAGAGAGAATGGGCGCGCCAGGGCCTCCAGCCACTGCAAATGAACTCTAGACGAGTGTGCCCCCTTGTGCATCTGGCTAATGTGGGTCCTGGGGAATGGAGCCTCAAACCAGGGTCCTTAGGCTTCACAGGTAAGCGCTTAATTGCTAGGCCATCTCTCCAGCCCTGTATTAGTTTTAATTGACAAGCCCAGAATTCCAACCCACAAGGTTCTGATTTCAAAGCTAATCTCTGTTACCACTCTGCAAATATATTTTGCTAGGAGGTTATAGACTGATCACATACAGCCAATCTCAAGGACACAATCCAAAATTATGAAGGATGAGGACTGGGTGTCTCTTATCTGGAGCTGACAAGCCATTTCTCTGGCCAGTGCTATCTTAGCTCCTGGCCAACAGCTCCATGATACAGGAGTTAAAGCTGACACCCTGGGCTCAGCCAGATGCTGTGAACGCAGGAGACTTAGCTCCACAGGTGAAATCCAACAAGGGATCATAGCAATATGGTGATAAATGACTTGGCCTACCATCTTGCCACCTGTGTGCTGCGGTCTTTCAGCTCAGATGGATTAAATCTTTGGCAGAAGTACTTCTCAGTCTCTAGTGTTTCTTAATTCAGTAGAGTATTTCACAAGCTTCAGAGTTAGTGGCAGAATCAACATGTCTCAAAATCAATTCAGAGGCTACTAACTGGCTGGTTTGCTTTTGGATTTTATAGGTTAAGCACCCCTGTGAAGAGTTCTTTCATTTTTTTTATCCCGTACTCCTTTACTCTCTCCCCTTTCTAACTCTCCATCATCCCCTTACGTGTACTCCCTGCTTCCTCTTGTAATGACCTTCATTCCTGATAACCTCTGAGAAATGGTGTTGAGTGGTTTTGTCAGCACCAATTCATATCCCAGACCTCTGTATTGACTATTTCTTCATGGCTTCTTGAGCCAATACGTACTGGAAATGCTGAACATACCACATGGGTATTCTTCCCATGTACACACTTCAAACCAGCCCCCCCATGGGTTCTTGTGGCTCACACCCATAACTAGAACTGAACACAAATCATACTGCTGTGTTTTTCAAGAGGGGTCGTATTCACAAAAGTTGAATATGAGTGAGCTACTCTTATTTTTATAATTTCATTTAAATAATATAATTTATGATCATAAATTTACATGTTATTCTACTGCAAATTAAGCTATACTAGGCTTAGCTCCAAGCACAAAGTAGACCCCTTATGAATATTATTCTTTTCATGGAGATTCTTAAGGAGGACAGAGATTATATTTAAATATTTTAAGAAGTTATTTATTTTCAGAGAATTTGGGAACTATATAATGCTATGAATACTTGTCCAGGCTTCCCAAGATCCTACAACGTAGGTAATGTAGGGATGGATGGGACAGTGAAATTCATTTACTTATTCACCATATCTGTTGAGTGCCTTCCCCTTGCAGGCTCTGCTGCACGGCATGTTAGAGATGTCAACAGAAGGACCCCTCAACTGTAGAGGGGGTGCTGTATCACTCCACAGCAGAACCAGGTGTCCAGTCTTGCGACCTCTAAGCAAATGACTCAATGCCTTCTACAAGCCTGACTGCCACCACTGGCTACTCTGGGACCTCCTGTCTTGGCTACCAGCCTGGAGCCACATCCTGCACTTATGTAAACCTACAGGTTTTCAGATGTCATCACCCACAGAGCCACAAGAGGGTGCTTTCCTCCTTTCAGGTTATGACTTTCTGACACGTAGCTCCATTCACTTCTTGGCGCTGAGTTTCTAGGGCCTGGGAAATTCAGTCTCCAGCTGTTGGCAGACAGCCAGGACTCTAGTGAAAGCGTCACTAAGCGTATGGGTGTTTTGTCCACATTTCTCTAATGTCTGTCTCTTCTGCTGAACTTAGGCTTGGAGACAAGGTCTTGTTTGTGCTCATCCTTTTTCTTGCCTGTGACTAGCTCAAAGTCTGGCACCTAAGAGATCTTAATGGATATTTCTGAGGGTAAATAATTGACCTTGACTTTAAGTCCTGGCTCAGAGGTTTTAGCTTTCTGCCCATCATAATGATCTGAGAGGTCAGCTTACCCTGGGATCTTCATTCATTAAGTCTAGGACGGGGCTACAATGTGACCCAAAAACGCTCTTAGGAGTGTGTGTGTGTGTTTTCCCCGTGTGTGCATACCTGTGGAGGCCATTGGGTGTCTTTCTCAGTCATTCTCCACTTTATTTTTTGAGACAGGATACCTCGCTGACCATGGAGCTCACCAATTCAGCTACACTAGCTAATTAGCATGTCCTAGGGATCCTCCTGTCTCTGCCTCCCCAGGGCTGGGATTATAAGTATGAACCCCTATGCCAGGCGTTTTTATGTGGGTTCTGGGGATTGAACTCATGTCCTCATGCTTGCAAGACAAGAACTTTACCAACTGAGCCATCTACATAGTCCTGTTTTCCAGGGTTCTGAGGAGGAAATACATGGGTTGCTGCATTGTGTGAATAGCACAGAGATCTTGGGCCTTAGAGTGGTGTGTGTGTGTGTGTGTGTGTGTGTGTGTATACAAATCAGTGAACCCCTCCCCCCTTTGATCTTTAAGTCCTTCATTGTCTGAAGTGGAGAATAATACCCCCTACACAGGGTTAAATGCAGAATGGGTTTGATTCAGTTGCAACATTGTCAGTGTCTATATAGTGTTGGAAGCTTGTGTTTGAAATGGTTTTAGAATGTTGCAGAGAAACTGTCTTACTCCTTGTATCCTATCATTTGGAAAAATTCTTATTTGGTCTTTACACTAGGAAAAATTTCACTTTTCTTCCCGCATCATACAGACTTGGTGATTTATACAACTGACTGGTTTTCCTTCTTTCAACTAGCTGCTAGAAAGCCAAAAGCCAAGTGTGTGGTCCATTAGCATCATTATCACACGTATTTTTGGCCTCATGCATGGTTCCACTTACATTTTTGCCGTTTTTTTACAGTCCGGTTCAAATTGCTGGAAGAAATCACCCAACCAAGAGCCGCTTCTGGGGAAAAAGAGATTTATTTTGGCTTACAGGCTCGAGGGGAAGCTCCACAATGGCAAGGGAAAACGATGGCATGAGCAGACGGTGGACATCACCCCTGGCCAACATAAGGTGGACCATAGCAACAGGAGGGTGTGCCAAACACTGGCAAGGGGAAACTGGCTATAATACCCATAAGCCTGCCCCCAACAATACACTCCCTCCAGGAAGCATTAATTCCCAAATCTCCATCAGCTGGGAACCTAGCATTCAGAACACCTAAGTTTATGGGGGACACCTGAATCAAACCAGCACACATTTCAAAAAATTATTCTCACTTTTCACATGTTAGTATTCCTCTAAGCTATTATATATATATATATATATATATATATATATATATATATATATATATATATATATATATATATATGGTTTTTTTGAGGTAGGGTCTTATTCTAGCCCAGGCTGACCTGGAATTCACTATGTAGTCTCAGGGTGGCCTTGAACTCATGGGGATTCTCCTACTTCTTCCTCCCAAGTGCTGGGATTAAAGGCGTGTGCCACCACACCTGGATTTAAAAATATTTTTAAAACCAAATTGAGACATATTAGTCTTTTCTCTCTCTCTCTCTCTCTCTCTCTCTTCTTTTTTTTTTTTTTTTTTTTTGGTCTTTTGAGGTAGGGTTTCACTCTAGCCCAGGCTGACCTGGAATTCTCTGTAGTGTAAGGGTGGCCTCAAACTAACAGTGATCCTCCTACTTCTGCTTGTTGAGTGCTGGGAATAAAGGTGTGTGCCACCTCGCCTGGCACATTAGTCCTTTTTAAAAATAAGCATTTCTTTTACATATACTTTATTTATTTATTTAAGAGAGATAGAGAGAGAAAGAGGCAGATAGAGTGAGAGAGAATGGGCACATCAGGGCCTCTAGCCATTGCAAACCATGTCCAGATGCATGTGCCACCTTGTGCATCTGTCTTTACATGGGTACTGGGGAACTGAACTGGGGTCCTTAGGCTTTGTAGGCAAGCACCTTAACCATTTAGCCATCTCTCCAGCCCTAAATATTTTTATTTATTTGCAAGGAGAGAGGTTGGGGGGAGGAAATGAGAATAAGAGAGAATGGCCATACAAAACCTCTCGCTGCTGCAAAGAAACTCCAGATGCATGCACTATTTTTTGCATTCAGCTTTACATAGGTACTAGGGAATAAAACCTGGGTTATTAGGCTTTGCAGGTAAACACCTTAACAGTTGAGCCATCTCCCCATCCCCCTGAGATGTTTTTAATCTTTCTGAAATAAGAATAAAGTTGAAAATGTATTGGTTACAAAGTAAATAAGCAAAAATTTTAAAAGCAGATTCCACAATATAACATTAAAGCAAATTTTATGTCTTCTTTGTCAATAAATCTGATGACCCTCTGAGTCTGTGATGGTTTCTCAAGGATTATATTAGAAGGGTGTGGTAAAATGATTCTCCCACATACAAGTTTCTTGACCTAGAAAGGTGTTACTACATTAGTTAATAGTAGGTGTCATTCTAAACACTGACAGTACAAATGGTCCAATGTCTGCATGGAATGCTCTGTACATAAGCCTGGCCTAGACCAAAAACAGAAAACAAAAAAACTTTTTTTGCAAAAGTTATTTCATTCTTTGAGTTTCTCAAAGGACATTAAAGGGGAATTTGTTTTTTTGCCAGCCATATGTCATAAAAGCTGCCTAAGTCCCTTCACTCACTACTTCCCAACGTACTCATTGCCAACGAGTTTCATATCTGTGCCTCCTCCTCACCTCCCATCTCCGTAAAGCAGGTCACTGGGCCTCTCTGATTAGAGTCTCCTGTTTCCTCACAACTTCCTGGATTTCTTTCTTAGGACCCATTTTCTCATTCTGTGTCATAAAAGATTTATGAACTAGGCTAACAAAGACAACTCTTCTGTCTTTGAGTGGGCTGGAGTATTCTCACATGTTAATAAATCTTTTCTGTCATGTAGGGAATGAAAGCTGATTAATGTGTGGCCACAGAATTTGCAGTGTGGCTTCCTCTGGAACACATTCTGATTGTAGATTCGAGGAGGTATGTTGAGGCTCAGGTTATGGAACTTTGTTCTGCTTTCCCCTCTACCAAAGCTTTCCTTGCTCCAGGATGAGGGACTTCATGGTGTCTATAAACAGGAGGTAGAGTCACAATGCCCTTGGATTGATGAGGCTGAAAATACCTATGTAGAATTGGGGGATGAGAAAGAGGTGGGGAGAAAATAATCCACTGTCCCTTTGGTTTATTTTTTATTATTTTTTATATTTATTTATTCATGAGAGAGAGAGAGGGAGGGAGGGAGGGAGAAAGAGAGAGAGAGAGAGAGAGAGAGAGAGAGAGAGAGAATGGGTGCACCAGGGCCTCTAGCTACTGCAAATGAACTCCAGATGCATGTACCACCTTGTGCTTCTGGCTTATGTGGGAATTGGGGAATCAAACCTGGGTCCTTAGGCTTCACAGGCATGCATTTATAAATTGTTAAGGGATCTCTCCAGCCCTTAGTTTATTTTTTAACTTAAAAAGTAAATTTATTGGGCTGGAGAGATGGCTTAGCAGTTAAATGCTTGCCTGTGAAGCCTAAGGACCCCGGTTCGAGGCTCGGTTCCCCAGGTCCCACGTTAGCCAGATGCACAAGGGGGCGCATGTGTCTGGAGTTCGTTCACAGAGGCTGGAAGCCCTGGCGTGCCCATTCTCTCTCTCTCCCTCTATCTGTCTTTCTCTCTGTGTCTGTCGCTCTCAAATAAATAAATAAAAATTAAAAAAAGTAAATTTATTGACAACCTTCATACATATATTGAATGTACCTTTGTTTCCCCTCCCTCATCTTCCTTCCATTGAGTCCCCTCTATTTTCTAACTAGTCTCTCTTATATTTTGATGTCATTTTTTGCCTCCCTCATAATCCATGACAACATGTTGGTGGGCATGATATTATGTAGGTCTTGTGCGATGACAGCTGCCATGAGATCATGAATGTAATGGCCACTTGATGTTGGAAAGATAGCATTCCAAAGTGCTCCTCTCCATCCTTTGGCTCACATATTCTTTCCCACCACTGCAGCAATGATCCTTGAGCCTTGGAGGGTGTGATAGAAACATCTCATTTAGTGTTGAGCAATCAACTGTCACTTCTTTTCAGCACTTTGATGAGTTTTGACTCTCTTCAGTAGTCACTGCCATATAGAAAAAGAAGTTTTTGTAACAAAAAGTGAGATCAGCATTAATATATGGGCATAAACAAATATTTAGAGGCCAATTTGATGGGCAGAAAATATTCATTTAGCCAAACAATAGTAGTAGCTTTTCCCACTAGAGCTTATGTACTTCTCAGCCATAGGCTTTTGACTAGGTTTTCAGTGTCAGGCATGATTTTCCTCCCATTGAGTGGACTGCAAATAAAATCAAAGTGCATTTGGTTATTCCCATAACAGACATGCCATTATTGCACCAGTGGGCACATCTTTCTGGCTGGCCAGTTGTGTAGCTTGCATCATCCACTGCTGGTTAAAACTTCTGGTGACTTTTCTTCTCCAGCAAGGCGAATCGCACTTTCCAGCACTATGACAGCTAGTCAGCAGGAAGGAGGCCTTCAACTCAATTCCAACTTGATTTCTCAGTGTTCTCCAACTGAAGCAAGTGGTGGTGTCTTCAAGTAGAGTCTTATCATCATGTAGTTCCAGTGGGTAACCAAGAGCCATGGAAAGCCTATATTTAATTTTGTGGATCTCAGGGGCCTCCCTGACCAAGAACACATTAGGAGGTATCCTATTCCAGTATTCCTTGAATTCTTAGATTTGATCCCTTCCTAATATCCTGAATGTTTTGAAATTCCCACTCATGACATCTTAATTTATCTTTATCCTTGCTGGAATGCTTCAAATCCTCCACTTTGTTTTCAAGCTCAGATACTCTGTCCTCTTGTCCTTGATCAAGTCTATTGGTAGATTTCCTATGGAGTTTTTTTTTTAACTTAGTCATTATAGGCAGGAGGGTAAAATATTTTATTTCCTTTTTTCATTAACACTTTCCATGATTGTAAACAATATCCCATAATAATGCTCTCCCTCTCCCCACTTTCCCCTTTGAAATTCCATATTCCATCATGTCCATTCCCCTCTCAATCAGTCTCTCTTTTAGTTTGATGTCATCATCTTTTCCTTCCATTATGATGGTCTTGTATAGGTAGTGTCAGGCACTGTGAGGTCATGGATATCCAGGCCATTTTGAGTCTGGAGGAGCACGTTGTAAGGAGTCCTACCTTTCCTTTGGCTCTTACATTTTTTCTTCTACCTCTTCTACAATGGCCTTGGAAGGTGTGATAGAGATATTGCAATGCTGAGCACTCCTGTCACTTCTTCCCAGCACCATGATGCTTTCTGAGTCATCCCAAGATCACTGCCATCTGAAAAGAGAAGATTTTCTACCAAAAGTGAGAGTAGCATTAATATATGGGTATGAACATTAAGAGAAGTGCTTTTTGGGCAGTTTGGTGAGCATAGTATATTCATTTAGCTAGATAGCAACAGACGTTATACCCCTAGGGCTCATGACTACTCCTGTTGTATGTTTTCAGTATCAGGGATGTATTTCCTCCCATGGAGCAGACCTCTAGTCCAATTAGAGGACAGTTGGTTTTTGCCATAACAGACATGCCAGTATTGCACCTGTTGGCTCATTTGGCTTGGCTGGCAAAATATAAGGCTTTCAGTGTCCACTGTTGAATATATTCACTGGTGATTTCTCTCTCTTCCCATTGAACTGCATGCAGAATGGCTTCTTCCAGCTTTCTGCCAGCTGGTTTACATGGAGGAGGTTATCAGCTCAGTTCCAGCAGGATTTCTCAATGGCTTTGCAGCCCAAGTATGTGGAGTCTTTAGCAATAGGGTCTTGCCATCTATTCCTGTTGGAAAACCAAGGGCCTCACCAATGGCCTGTGATGTTTTGGGGGCTTCAGGGACCCCCCCCCCCCGGCCAACAAATCACCGGAAGTTATCCCATCCCTAGCACTGAAGATTTTCTAGTAACAATCTATGGCTCCTGAGTGTTCCATTGTCCAAAAAAGTAGGTTTCCATATGATTTATTTATATCCTCTCAGATTTTTATTAGCCACCTTTCCTTTACTCAGTCTTTTCCCCTGACCTTACTTGGGTCTATTCACCCCCATTAACCTATTCTTCTACTTACATATATACAATACCATCCTATTAAGTACCCCCCCCTTCCTTTCTTTTCCCTTATATCTCTTTTCTAGCTTACTGACCTTTGCTACTGAATTTTCTTCCTACTCACACAGAAGTCCAATCATCTGTAGCTAGGATCCACATATGAGAGAGAACATGCAATGCTTGGCTTTCTGGGCCTGGGTTACCTCACTTAGTATAATCCTTTACAGATCCATCCATTTTCCTGCAAATTTTATAACTTCATTTTTCTTCACTGCTGAGTAGAACTCCATTGTATAAATGTGTCATATCTTCATTATCCACTCATCAGTTGAGGGACATCTAGGCTGGTTCTATTTCTCAGCTATTGTGAATAGAGCAGCAAGTATCTCTAAGTTAATGAGATGAGTCCTTAGGATATATGCCTAGGAGTGCTATGGCTGGGTCATATGGTAGATGATTTTGGTCTCAGTTATGCTGTGCTCCTATGTCAGTCACTTTTTGGTGTGCTGTGGGTTCAAGTAGGCTGGCTGGGTCGCTGGATAACTGCTCTGGTCACTGGTGCTGGGTTCTGTGATTTCCCTTCCTCAGGTCTCTGGTACTTGCTGTCACTTGTGTTGATGGTGGGGGAGGGGAGGCTGTGGATGGTGGTTCTAGTTCTCCTGCTGGTCCATGTGATCCTCTACCTCATGATCTTGTTTGTTTGCTGTGGTTCTCCCTTCATGTTTCTTGAGTTTGTGAGGAGCTCTGGTGTGAGTGGAAAATCCTCTCACCTGGCTTTTCCTGCAGTTCAAGACAAGCCTTACACTTGTGGCCCTGCGGACCTGGTGTGGCCGCTGCTGGAGCCTCTTCGTTCTCCTATATGGGCTCTAGATGCTCTGGATCTCTCCTACTTCTCTGCTGCTGTTGGTAATTTCTTATACACTTCACTTTTTAGCAGAAGAGTGTATTTTGCTGTTTTTTTTTTTTTTTTTGGCTTTCTCTCCCCTAGGCTGCTTTGGTGTGGTTCTTATGCTACCATCTTAACTGGAAGTACTTATGGAGTTTTTATTTTCAGTTACTCTGTAATATGTTTATTTATTTGAGAGAGAAATAGGGAGAGAGAGGGAGAGAGAAAGAGAGATTTGGTGTTCCAGGACCTGTAGCTACTGCAAAGTATGCATCTGACTTTACATGGATACTGAGGGATTGAACCTGGGTCCTTAAGATTTGCAGGCAAATGCCATACTACTGAGCCATCTCTACAGCCATACTTTTAAAAAAATTTCTAGGACTTCTGGTTAAGATGGCGGCGTAGGTACCACGCAAAAGCAGCCTGGGGGGGGGGGAAAGACCAAAAAACCTCAGCAAAATACACACTTTTACTAAAAAGTGAGGTGTATAGGAAACTGAAGTGGCAGCACAGAAGTGGGAGAGACCCAGAGCATCCAGAGCCCGCACAGGCTGGCAAAAGCGGACACGGCAGCTCCGCCAACGGCCGCGGCGGCAGCGGTGCACCAGAAAGTGGCCAGACTTGGCTCCAGCCGCAGGAAAAGCCAGGTGCGAGAGCTTCCCCTCACACCGCGCTCTCCGCAACTCAGGAAACATGAAGGGAGAGCGGCAGTGAGCAGCAGAGGAGCAGACTGCGAGGTAGAAGAATACGTGGAGCAGTAAGAGAACCGGAGCAGCTTCGGCTCTCTCCCCTCCCCCACCGCCTGAGACCAGCTCAAGTGAACAGAGCAGCATCCCAGGACCCGGCCAAGCCAACTTGAGCCGACAGCGGGACCCAAGCAGGAGCAGAGTTCAGCAGCAACATCAGCAGCTCCAGAACCGGTACCAGCAGCCCCTACCAGCGGCAGACACAGGAGGGGCAACAACAGCAGACCCAGAAGAGGCAGCAGTTCCACCAGCGGGGGTGCTGATCTGCAGGGCCACAGTTGCCAGGCTTGGTTAGCCCCGCAGGAAAAGCCAGTGCCCAGCTCCAGAAATCAGAACAGCAGCCTGACGACCCAGGCAGCAACTTGACTGAGACCAAAATCATCCAAGGTAACTGGGTTTGCACCAGGAAAGGGTCTCACTTGGCCACAAGCTGACTGGGATCCCTCAACAGACCAGAAATCTTAACCTCTGTGTTGATAGAGGATCTGGTTGTTATAATAACTACTCTGGCATACATACTTGGGGCTGTTTTGGACTGAATGGGTACAGTGTTTAGTTAACTTTTAGAATCTACCGGTATTTATTCCACTCAGCCTACTTGAATACTCCCATATCAGGGAAACTCAACCCCTAGGAACACCTTTGTAGATACTCTCAGAGTCTTAAGAGCCACATCTAACATCTTAAGCTCCTATCCTGAAAATATAGAATATCAAATCAATTGATACAGCTAAGAATACCCAGCTAGCTAGAAAATCCAAGCATTAACTTAATCCAAGATGCAAAAATATATACATTATAACACAAGAAACACTAAAAAGCAAGACGATATAAATCCACCTAAAAATATTAATGCATCAGAAATGACCTCCAGTGAGAACGAGTTAGAGGAAATGCCTGAAAAAGATTTCAAAAGAATGATTGTAAATATGTTCAAACAAGTCAGAGAACAAATCAAAGGAGTCAAAGAGGAACTTAAAGAGGAAATCAAAGGAATCAAAGAAGATGCAGGACACCAATTTCAGGAAATAAAGAAGGTAATACAAGACATAAATAAGGAAATAGAAATAATAAAGAAAAACCAGTCAGAATTACTAGCAATGAAGAACACAGTTAATGAAATAAAAAACTCTGTAGAAAATCTCACCAGTGGAATGGATGAAGGAGAGGACAGAATATCTAAGCTAGAAGACCAGGTGGCAGATCTAATAGAGGCCAACAAAGAGAAAGACAAACTTATAGAAAAGTATGA
This sequence comes from Jaculus jaculus, assembly GCF_020740685.1. Classification (NCBI taxonomy): domain Eukaryota; kingdom Metazoa; phylum Chordata; class Mammalia; order Rodentia; family Dipodidae; genus Jaculus; species Jaculus jaculus. Next base: position 75,310,813 of record NC_059113.1, read on the forward strand.
GTGGGAATTTCAAGATATTCGGGACACTATGAAAAGATCAAATATTAGAATTCAGGGCATAGTAGAAGGAGAAGAATTTCACTCAAAAGGCATAGTAGGTGTCTTCAACAAAATCATAGAAGAAAATTTCCCCCAAATTGGGAAAGAGGTGCCAATACAGGTACAGGAAGCCTTTAGAACCTCAGCCAGACAAAACCTGGAAAGAAACTCTCCTCGCCATATTATAATCAAACTTCCAAACACACACACCAAAGAAAAAATATTGAAAGCAGTTAGAGAGAAAAATCAAGTTACCTACAAAAGTAAGCCCATCAGGATTACAGCAGATTATTCAACACAAACTTTTAAAGCCAGAAGGGCTTGGGGTGATATATTCCAAGTTCTGAAAGATAACAACTGTCAACCAAGGTTAATTTATCCTGCAAAGTTATCAATTCAAATAGACGGAGAAATAAGGACATTCCATGACAAAAGAAGATTAAAGGAGTATTTGAAGACAAAACCAGCTCTACGGAAAATACTTGATAGAATCTTCCATGCTGAACAAAAGGAAAAGCACTCATATAAGGAACCTAGAAAAAACAAGCAATACTCAAATACTAGTTAACAGAAGAGAGCACAGGTAGAACCAGAACCACAAAAAAAAAAAAAAAAAAAAGAAAAGGCAAACATAAATACACACCTTTCAATAATATCTCTTAATATCAATGGCCTCAATGCCCCAATGAAAAGACATAGGTTTGCAGACTGGGTTAAAAAGCAGGATCCTATAATTTGTTGTTTCCATGAAACTCAACTTTCTACAAAGGATAGACATTATCTTAGGGTGAAAGGTAGGAAAATGGTGTTTCAAGCAAATGGGCATAGAAAACAAGCAGGGGTTGCTATCCTAATATCAGACAGGGTAGACTTTAGTCCGACGATAGTCAAGAAAGATAAGGAAGGTCACTTTATGTTGATTAAGGGCACACTCCAACAGGATGACATTATAATCCCAAACATATATGCACCTAACATGGGGGCTCCCAAATTCATCAAACAAACACTATTAGAACTAAGGTCACAGATAACACCAAACACAGTGGTGGTGGGTGACTTTAACACCCCACTCTCATCAATTGACAGGTCATCCCGGGAAAAAATAAACAGAGAGGCATCTGGACTAAATGAGGTCATAGAAGGAATGGACTTAACAGATATATACAGAACATTTCATCCAAAGGCTGCAGAATATACATTCTTTTCAGCAGCACATGGAACATTCTCTAAAATAGACGATATATTGGGACACAAAGAAAATCTTAACAAATTCAGGAAAATTGAAATAATTCCTTGCATTCTATCTGACCACAATGGAATTAAACTACAAATCAGTAGCAAGAAAGGCTATAGAGGGCTGGAGAGATGGCTTAGCGGTTAAGCGCTTGCCTGTGAAGCCTAAGAACCCCGGTTCGAGGCTCGGTTCCCCAGGTCCCACGTTAGCCAGATGCACAAGGGGGCGCACGCGTCTGGAGTTTGTTTGCAGTGGCCGGAAGCCCTGGCGCGCCCATTCTCTCTCTCTCCCTCTATCTGTCTTTCTCTCTGTGTCTGTCGCTCTCAAATAAATAAATGAAAAATGACCATAAAAATATTTAAAAAAAAAAAAAAAAAAAAAGAAAGGCTATAGAGCATACACAAAATCATGGAAACTAAACAATACACTGCTAAATGATGAGTGGGTCAATGAAGAAATCAAAAAGGAACCAAAAACTTTATAGAGAAAAATGGTAATGAGAACACAACATACCAAAATCTCTGGGACACAATGAAGGCAGTTCTAAGACGTAAATTTATAGCCTTAAGTGCCTATATTAAGAAATTAGAAAGGTCGCAAGTGAACGACCTAATGCTTCACCTTAAAGCCTTGGAAAAAGAAGAACAAGGCAAACCAACAATCAGTAGACGGGAAGAAATAATAAAGGTTAGGGCAGAAATTAATGAAATAGAAACAAAAAGAACAATCCAAAGAATTAATGAAACAAAGAGTTGGTTCTTTGAAAGGATAAACAAGATTGATAAACCCTTAGCAAATCTGCCAAAAGAAAGAGAGAAGAGACACAAATTAATAAAATCAGAGATGAACAAGGTAACATCACAACAGATTCCAGAGAAATTCAAAAAATCATAGGGACATACTATAAAAGCATATACTCTACAAAGTATGAAAATCTGAAAGAAATGGATGATTTCCTTGATCTATATGACCTACCTAAATTAAATCAAAATGAGATCAATCACTTAAATAGACCTATAACAAACATGGAGATCCGAACAGTTATCAATAATCTCCCAACTAAAAAAAGCCCAGGCCCAGATGGATTCATTGCTGAATTTTATCAGACTTTTAAGGAAGAGCTAACACCATTGCTTCTTAAGCTTTTCCAGGAAATAGAAAAAGAAGGAATTCTACCAAACTCCTTCTATGAGGCCAGCATCACCCTGATACCAAAACCAGGCAAAGATAGAACAAAAAAAGAAAATTACAGACCAATCTCCCTCATGAACATAGATGCAAAAATTCTCAACAAAATATTGTCAAACAGAATACAAGAATATATCAAAAAGATCATTCACCCTGACCAAGTAGGCTTTATCCCAGAGATGAAGGGATGGTTCAACATACGCAAATGTATAAATGTAACACATTACATAAATGGGTTGAAGGACAAAAATCACATGATCATCTCATTAGACGCAGAGAAAGCATTTGACAAAATCCAACATCCCTTCATGATAAAAGTCCTACAGAGACTGGGAATAGAAGGAACATATCTCAATATAATAAAAGCTATTTATGACAAGCCTACAGCCGACATATGACTAAATGGGGAAAAACTGGAAGCTTTTCCAGTAAAATCAGGAACAAGACAAGGGTGTCCACTGTCCCCACTTTTATTTAATATAGTTTTGGAGGTCTTAGCCATAGCAATAAGGCAAGAGACACACATAAAAGGGATACAAATTGGAAAGGAAGAGATCAAGTTATCATTATTTGCAGATGACATGATTCTATACATAAAGGACTCTGAAGACTCTACTAGCAAACTGTTAGAGCTGATCAAAACCTACAGCAATGTAGCAGGATACAAAATAAATACACAGAAATCAGTAGCCTTAACATATGCTAACAACAAAAACACAGAGGATGAAATCAGAGAATCACTCCCATTCACAATTGCATCAAAAAAAAAAAAAAAAAGTACTTTGGAATAAACCTAACCAAGGAAGTAAAGAATCTCTACAATGAGAACTTTAAAACACTCAAGTGAGAAATTGCAGAAGATACTAGAAAGTGGAGAAACATCCCTTGTTCCTGGATTGGAAGAATCAATATTGTGAAAATGGCAATCTTACCTAAAGCAATCTACACATTTAATGCAATCCCTATCAGAATTCCAAAGGCTTTCTTCATGGAAATAGAAAAAACAATCCAAAAATTCATTTGGAATCACAAAAAACCTCGAATATCTAAAATAATACTGAGCAACAAAAAAAGAGGCTGGTGGTATCACCATACCTGATTTTAACCTATACTACAGAGCCATAGTAACAAAAACAGCATGATAGTGGCACTAAAACAGACATGTAGATCAGTGGAACAGAATAGAGGACCCAGATGTAACCCCAATTACCTATAGCCACCTGATATTCAATAAAAATGCCAAAAATACTCAGTGGAGAAGCGACAGCCTCTTCAGCAAATGGTGTTGGGAAAACTGGATATATATCTGCAGAAGGATGAAAATAGATTCTTCTCTCTCTCCACACACAAGAATTAAGTCCAAATGGATTAAAGACCTCAACATCAGACCCGAAGCTCTGAAACTGCTAGAGGAAAAAGTAGGGGAAACCCTTCAACATATTGGTCTTGGCAAAGACTTTCTGAATCCAACCCCAATTGCTCAGGCAATAAAACCACAGATTAATCACTGAAACCTCATGAAATTACAAACATTTTGCACTGCAAAGGACACAGTGAAAAAAGCAAAGAGGCAACCTACATAATGGGAAAAAATCTTTGCCAGCTATATATATCTAGGATATACAAAGAACTCAAAAAGTTAAATAATAAGGAATCAAACAAGCCAATAAAATATGGGTTATGGAGCTAAACAGAGATCTCAAAGGAAGAAATACGAATGGCATATAAGCATCTGAAAAAAATGATCTACGTCACTAGTCATCAGGGAAATGCAGATTAAAACTACATTGAGATTCCATCTCACTCCTGTCAGATTGGCCACCATCATGAAAACAAATGATCATAAATGTTGGCGGGGATGTGGAAAAAAAGGAACCCTTCTACACTGCTGGTGGGAATGCAATCTGGTCCAGCCATTGTGGAAAACAGTGTGGAGGTTCCTAAAACAGCTAAACATTGATCTACCATATGACTCAGCTAGAGCACTCTTAGGCATATATCCAAAGGACTCATCTCATTTCCTTAGAAGTACATGCTCAACCATTTTTATTGCTGCTCAATTTATAATAGCTGGGAAATGGAACCAGCCTAGATGTCCCTCAACTGATGAGTGGATAATGAAGATGTGGCACATTTATACAATGGAGTTCTACTCAGCAGTAAAGAAAAATGAAGTTATGAAATTTGCAGAAAAATGGATGGACCTGGAAAGGATTATACTAAGTGAGGTAACCCAGGCCCAGAAAGCCAAGTGCCACATGTTCTTTCTCATATGTGGATCCTAGCTGCAGATGATTGGGCTTCTGCATGAGAATGAAAATACTTAGTAGCAGAGGCCAGTAAGTTAAAAAGGAGACATAAAGGGTAGAGAAAGGAAGCGAGGAGGATACTTAATAGGTTGATATTGTGTATATGTAATTACAATGATTGTAATGGGGATGTAATATGATGGAGAATGGAATTTCAAATGGGAAAGTGTAGGGGTGGACAGGGAGGGAATTACCATGGGATATATTTTATAATCATGGAAAATGTTAATAAAAATTTTAAAAAAGTAAAAAAAAAAATTTTCTAGTATTTCAGATTGGTTTTCTTCAGGATTTGTATATCCGTATTTATAACCTTCATCAACCTCATTTTCTTGAGCTGGTTTTCTGTTTTTTGGGATTCCTTCAGGAGTATGTTTTTGATTCCTTTGATTTCTTTGAATATACTTATAATTATTTTAAATTCTCTGGCATTTCATTTAATTCACATTCAATGGAGGTCTTTGCTCTGGTATTTATAATTTTTGGATGAGTTATGTTGCCTTGAACTTTTGTGTTTCTTCTTGTTACTGTTTTTTTTTAAATTTTTTATTATTAGATATGAACATATTTTGTATATAAACATTAAATGTTGGTACCATCCTTTTCTTCCCCTCTGCCCTGTTTCTGAAGAGGTCTTTCTCATTGGGGATACAGGTCAACCCCCTGGTGATTGTGGGTCATGTGTTATAGTGGCAGCAATCAGTTATGGGTGAGAGGCAATGTCTCTGTACAAAATGTCCCAACTTGTGGCTCTAACAATCTTTTTTGGTAGGTGTTGAGTTTCTTCAGTATCCTTCTCCATCACCCTTGTGCTGATATCAGCTTAGCTAAGAGAGCAGCATTCTTTCTCATTTCCCTAATTCCTCTGTGATTTCAGCTGGGGCTGGGGTGGAGTGTGCTGGGTCGTTTATCTCAAGTCCAGTTCCCATCTGAAAAAGAGAAGCATATACTCCTATGGAGAGTGAAGTCAGGAACAGTTAAGTGGGATAACCATTATTAATTTAGAGAGAATTATAAGGGTTTGGACACTTTTATAGTGTAAGGTTTGTGGGAGCTTGACAATGGAAAGCAGAATCATTATCTGAATATGATTTTGATTTGTTTCCCAATTCCAGATATGATTTCCTTTCCGCTGAGCAGGTATGTTAGTCAATCCAAGAACAGTTGGTTACCCACCATGGCTGTGTGCCACTATTGCACTTGTGTGAGAATCATGTCAGGTTGTTTGCTTCTGAGTTGCTTGGACAGATGTTGGCACTTTCCCCTGGTAGCATATGCGCCTTCCAGCACTAGATGGACTAATAATCTGAGGAATGGCTCTCCTCTGGTTTCCAGTCAGGTCTCTCCATGGTTCATGCTGACAGAGATTGGTGTCTTCAGCAGTAGGGTCTTACCATTAATCTCTGGTGGGTAATCAAGTGTTCTGACAGAATTCTGTCTTATTTGTTTTGGGAGATCTAGTAGGTCTCTCTGATTAACAGCTCATTGTGGGTGTAGACCACATCCTGGTACAGGTAATTGCAGGCCAGTGCCAAGGAAAAAGAAAAAAGAAAAAGCTAGAGAAGAAAGAGAAACAGAAGAAATTTGAGGTTAGGTTTCATCTCATTCTATCTGGGTCCTTTCGATTCAGGTGCTCCCTCTAAGGTTTGCTTGAGGGTTCCACCTTTTAGTCTGATTTCCAGGATATAGGATTCTGTGGTACCAGTTCAATTTGGGTTCAGATTTTTGTCGTTCTCCCCTTTCCCTTCCCCCAAGCCCTACCCTTCCTATTGTCCAAGCCTGAAGATGCTATTCAGTTATGTCAGCAACTTGGGCTGATCCAGGTTAGGAATTGCAGATGAGTGAGACCATGCGACAGTTGTCTTTCTGTGTATGTGTGAGTTCACTTAGAGTGATCTATTCCAAGTTTGACCATTTTTCTACAAATTTCAATGTGTCTGTTTTTTTCTTACTGCTGAGTAGAATTCCATTGTGTAGATATACCACATTTTGGTTATCCATTCATCCAATGATGGGCACCTGAGTTGATTCCAGTTTTTAGCTGTTACAAACTGAGCAGCTAGAAACATGTTTGAGCAAATAAATATCTCTGAACTGAGATGTGGAGCTTTTAGAGTAAATGCCCTATAAGGGCTTAACAGGGTCTGTTGTTAACTCTTTTTCAGGAGTCTCCAAATTTATTTCCACAGTAGTTGTACCAGCTAATATTCCCAGCAACAGTGAATGAGTGTTCCTGTTTCCCCACAGCCTCAGCAACACTTGTTTTCATTGGATTTTTTAAATGTTTGCTATCCTTATTGGGGTAAGGTGGAATCTCACAGTAGTTTTCATTTGCATTTCTTTTTTAAAAATTTTGTTTGTTTATTTATTTATTTGGAGCAAGAGAGAGAGAGAGAGAGAGAGCACCAGGGCCTTCAGGCACTGCAAACAAACTCCAGACATGTTGCATCTGGCTAACAAGGGTCTTGGGGAATTGAGCCTCGAACCAGGGTCCTTAGGCTTCACAGGCAAGCACTTAACTGCTAACCATCTCTCCAGCACATCATTTGCATTTCTTAATGGTTAGGGATATTGAAAATTTTCTTAAGTGTGTGTTAGCCATTTGTAATTCTTCCTCTGAGAACTCCCTATTTAGTTCTCTTCCCCACTTATGGAGTAGGTTGTTTGATTATTTTATTGTTTAGCTTTTGAGTTCTTTATAGATTCTAGATATTAGGCTTATGTCAGTATTATAGCTGGCAAAGATTTTCTTCCATTCAGTGGGTAATGTATTGGTTCTTCTTATGGTATGTTTATCTGTACAAGAGTTTTTTAGCTTCATGAGATCCCATTAGTTGAGTGCTTGTTTAATTTCCTTGGCTACTGGGGTTTTGTTCAAGAAGTCTTTTCCAAGTCCTGTATCATGGAGCATGCTTCCTATTTTTTCTTCCCATAGTTGAAGTGTTTCAGGTCTTATTTTGCAATCTTTAGTTCATTTGGACTTGATTTTTGTGTATGGTGAAATGAGTGGGTCAAATTTCATTTTTCTACATATGGTCATACAATTTGTCCAACACCATTTGTTGAAGATGCTATCTTTTCTCCAGTCTACATTATTGGCACCTTTATCAAAGATAGAGCAGCTGTAGTTGCTTTCCCTAAGGTCTGGGTCTTCAATTCTGTTCCACTAGTCTATGTTTCTGTTTTTATTACAGTACCATGCTGTTTTTGACATTATGGCTTTATAATATAGCTTTAGATTAGGTATTGTGACACCACCAGAGGTGTTTCTTTCGCTGAGGATATGTTTGGATATCCTAGGCCCTTTGCCACTTAATATGAATTTTGAAATCATTTTTTCAGTCTCAGTGAGGAATGATGCTGGTATTTTAATTGGCATTGCCTTAAATCTGTATATTGCTTTTTGTCGAATTACCATTTTGACAATATTAATCCTACCTATCCAGGAACATGGGAGGTCCTTCCATTTTCTTAAGTCCTCCTCTATTTCCTTCTTGAGTGTTTTTATGTTTTCTTATATAGTTCTTTCACATCCTTTGTTAGTGTTATTCCAAGGTATTTAATTTTTTTTTTGTTATTGAAAATGGGACAGTCTCACTGATTTCTTTTCTCTGTATATTTGTCCTTTGCATATAGAAAAGCTATTGATTTTTGTATATTGATTTTGTATCCTGCCACTTTGCTAAAGGAATTTATCACCTTTAGCAGTTTTGGAATGGAGACTTTCAGTCACTTATATATAGGATCATGTCATCTGCAAATGGGCTAACTTGACTTTTTTCTTTCCAATTTGAATCCCTTTTATTTCTTCTCCTGTATTATTGCTTGGGCTAGTATTTTTAGTACTATGTTGAAGAGCAGTGGTGAGGGTGGGCACCCTGTCTTGTTCCCAATCTCAGTGGGAACTCCTTTAGTTGAGTTTTTCCCCATTAAGAATTATTTGGGGGCTGGAGAGTTGGCTTAGCAGTTAAGCGCTTGCCTGTGAAGCCTAAGGACCCCGGTTCAAGGCTCGATTCCCCAGGACCCACGTTATCCAGATGCACAAGGAGGTGCACACATCCGGAGTTCATTTGCTGAAGGCCCTGGAGCGCCCATTCCCTTTCTCTCTCTGTCTGTCACTTTCAAATAAATAAATTAAATTAAAAAAAGAATTATTTAGGCTTTAGGAGCTTTATATATAGCCTTTATTATGTTGTGATATAAACCCTTCATGCCTATTCTTTCCAGTGTTTTGATCATGAAGTGTGTTGTATTTTATTAAAGGACTTCTCCGCATCAATTGAGATGATCATGTGGTTCTTAAGGTTCAGTTTATTTATGTGGTGTATTACATTGACTGATATCCATATGTTAAACCATCCCTGCATCCTTGGGATAAAGCCTACTTGATCAAGGTGGATAATGCTTTTGATGTGTTGTTGAATTCAGTTTGCAAGGATTTTGTTCAGGATCTCTGTATCTGAGTTCATTAGGGATATAGGTTTATCATTTTCTTTCCTTGTTGCATCTCTGTCTGGTTTTGGCATTAGGGTGCCGCTAGCTTCAAAAAAGGATTCTGGGAGGATTCCCTCATCTCTGATTATGTGGAATAGTTTGAGAAAAATTGGTTTCTGTTCTGTGAAAGTTTGATAGAATTCAGCTGAGGAGCCATCCAGTGCTGGACTTTTCTTTTTGGGGAGGTTTTTTATTACCTTTACAATGTTCATGGATGTGTTAAGTTTGTTTCAGAGATTAATCTGAGTTTAGTTATGGTAGGTGATATGTGCCTAGGAATTCATCCATTTCTTTCAGATTATTTAATTTTGTGGAGTAGAGGTTTTGGAAGTGTGCCCTGATGATTCTTCCAATTTCATTGATGTCTATAGTGATCTCCCCTTTCTCATTTCTGATTTTGTTAATTTGAGACTTGTCTTGTTTGTGCTTGATCACTTTGGCCAGGGGTTTGTCAATCGTGTTTATTCTTTTTTGAAGAACCAGCTCTTTGCTTGATTGATTTTTAAAATTTGTTTTTGTAGTTTTCAGGTCATTAATTTCTGCTCTAATCTTGATTATTTCTTTCCATCTGGAGGTCTTTGGGTTGGATACTTCTTGTTTTTCCAGCACCTTTAGGTGGACCATCAGGTTATTGATTTGTGATTTGTCTGTCTTTGTAATAAAGGCATTTAGGGCTATGAATTTTCCCCTATGACTGCCTTCATTGAGTCCTATAAGATTTGGTAGGTTGTGTTTTTATTATCATTCAAATCTAGGAATTTTACAATTTCTTTTTTTGATTTCTTCCACGACCCATTCATTGTTTAAAAGTGTTGTTTAGCCTCTAGGAGTTGGTGGTGTTCTTTATGTGTCACTTGTTAATTTCTAGCTTTAAAGCATTATGATCTAACATGGTGCAGGAACTTATTTCAGTTTTCCTGACTTTATGAAGGCATGCTTTATGGCCTAATATAGGGCCAATTTTAGAGAAGGTTCTGTGGGCTGCTGGGAAGAATTGTATTCTGTAGAGTTGGTGTGGAAAGTTCTGTGGATATCCTTTAGGTCTAGTTGATCTATGATATTGTTGAGCTCTATTAGTTCCCTGTTGATATTCTGCTTGGGTTATCTGTTTATTGATGATAGTGGAGTATTAAAGTCTTCAACTATGATGGTGTTGGTGTTTATTTCTGTTTTATTGTTGAGTGGATTTTGTCTATAAACTGTGGTGCCAGTATGTTTGGGGCATATATATTTATGATTGTGATGTGCTCATGTTGAATCATTTCCTTGATGGGTAAGAAGTGGCCTTCTGTGCTGTTTTTGATTACTTTTGCTTTGAAGTCTATTTTATCAGATATTAACATAGCCACACCTGTTTATTTTCTATTTACATTTGCTTGGAATATCATTTTCCCACATTTTACCCTGAGGAGGTCTCTATCTTTAGTGGTGAGATGGGTTTTTGAAGACAGCAGATAGAAGGGTCCAGTTTTTTGATCCATCCTGATAGCCTGTGTCTTTTGATGGGTGAATTAAGACCATTACTATTTAAGGTTATTACGGTAAGGTTTGAATGAAGCCCTGCCATAATGAGGTTTTTTATTTGGTTGGGTACTTTCTTGTGTTATGTGATGTTTTGAGCCTTGTTTATTCTGGTTATTGTGATCCTCCTGTTGGTTCCTGAGATTGGTTGTTTGACTGTTCTGTGTGGATTATTCCCTCAAGTATTCTTTGTAGATTTGGCTTTGTGTTCATGTAATTATAGAGTTGACTTTTTTCATGGAAAATTTTTCTTTCATCATGTATTGTGATGGATACTTTTGCTGCATAAAGTAGCTTGGGTTGGAAGCCACAGTTTTTCAGACTTTGAAGTGTTCCATTCCAGGCCCTTCTGGCTTCCAGTGTTGCCACTGATAAATCTGATGTTATTCTAATGGGGTTGCCTTTGTTGTGAATTGCTTCTCTTTTGCTACTTTTAACACTTTCTCTCATTTTTTCACTGTTAAGTGTCCTGATTGTTTGGTGTTCTTGGGCTTCTTGAATCTAGATGGGCCTCTGTTTTGCAAGGTTTGAAAAATTTTCTTCATTAATTTTGTTGAGCATGTTTTCTATGCCTCTGGTCTGTATTTCCTCTCCTTCTGGTATGTCCATGATCTGGATGTTTGGTCATTTTAGAGTGTCCTACAGTTCCCTTGTATTCTGTTCTCTTGCTTTTTTGAACTTAGCAAAGTTTTTGCCTCCTGTTCAATTTCTTCTGTCCTATCTTCCAGGCAGAGGTTCTGTCTTCCACATGAGTAACTCTGTTGGTGAGTAGTTCTAGAAAGATTTTCATAAAGTCTATTTGATATTTTTTTTCTGTTGTGTTGTTTTGTATAATGTCCATCTCTTTTTTGAGGTATGATTTCAATTTGAATTCTGATTTTATTGATGCTTCTTGTACTTCATTCTTGTATTTGATCAAGTCTTCATTAAGCTTAATCAACCAGTTGTTGAGGTCTTAACATTTCTTGACTTACCTTCAATTTATTTATATCTTTTTGGAGGGTTCTAACAGTTTCTTCCACCAAGTTAAGAATATTGTCAAAGGTGAATGCTCTAGGAGATGATTCTGTTGAATTTCATTGATATGATTGTTGGTTCTTTGATAGTTTGCTTCAAGTTCAGCAATTTTTTTTTTTTAAACAGTGTCTCATTGGTTGTTGTGTTTTCATTTTGGGAATGAATTTCTGTTGATTTCTCTATGATTTCATTGGAAGCTTCTGTAGTAGGACTAGGCATCCTTAGTGGATATCTCTCAGTTTTTGGAGTTTCATTGGCTTTTTTTGCATTGTTGTCTACCCATTTTAGGAAGATTCTTTATTTTATTGAGGAGCAAGGAAGTTTGTGTCCTTTGGCCCATTCACCCTCTGACTCAGGTGGACAGGAACGTTAGTTCTTAGTGTCCAGTCAAGATACCAGAGCAAAAGGCCTGATTCCACAGCTCACACAGGAGTCAGGCCTCCCAGAGCAGTGGGACCTACCAGGACCAGGGGACTAGGAGGAGAGAACTGGCCTACTTTGTGCTGAGCCCTCCAGGACATGAACCAGTACAGTCAACCTGGACTGGGGAGGTAGGAGGAGCCCAGATACAGGGGTCTGGTGTACTCATTCCAGAGGGCCAGGGCCTCCCACACATTGGTGTGGAAGGAACTCAGACCTGGGCAGTGGTAGGGGACCAGGGTCCAGCCTACTCACTCCAGACTTCTGAGCAACCCACCACACACTGACTGTGCAGGGAACTCAGACAAGGGTGGTGGGAAGGGGCAGAAATGTGTCCAGCCTACTCACTGCAGACTGTTGCACCCACCCACACACTGACTATGCAAGGAACTCAGTGCTGGGCTGTGGGAGGAACCAGAAATGGGTCTGGCCTACTCACTCCTGACCACCATGCTTGCCCACACACTGACCACGCAGAGAACTCAGACCTGGGCAGTGGAAGGGAGCAGAAATGGTCTTGCCTGCTCAGTCTAGACTGCTGTGCCTGCCCACACATTGACTGTGCAAGGAACTCAAACCTGGGCTGTGGGAGGAGCCCAGATATGGGTCTGGCCTACTCACTTCAGAATACAGTGCCTGTCCACACACTGAACACTCAGGGAACTCAGACCAGGGAAGTGGGAGGGGGCATAAATGGGTCTGGCCTGCTCACTTCAGACCATATCACCCCTGTTTTTGTTTTTGTTTTTTTTTTTGGCAGGGTCTTACTCTAGCCAAGGCTGGCCTGGAACTTACTCTGTAGCTACAGGTTTGCCTAGAACTCATGGTTATCCTTCTATCTCAGCCTCCTGAATGCTGGGATTAAAGGAACATACCACTATGCTTGGGAAATTTTTGTGTTTCTTTTATTACTGCATTGGGATTTTCACATGTTGGATTATTTCATTTCCTGATTTTCTATTTGTTTTATCAGCTGTACTCTTAGATGTATAGGTCAGAAGTTGTATCTTCAGAGTAAGTGCTCAGGTTTTTGTATTGCTCCTAGAGTAAAATGCAAGAGTGACATAAGCTTGTGGGTATGCCAGCTTTATTAATGTCCTTGGTGAGAAATAATACCAATGGTCATTTTGTAACTTCTCAGGCATTTTCCAGTGTGCAAATGTTATTTTAAGACATTTTTATTAGGCTTTGGATATTTTTTGCATTGTATGTGTGTGTGTGTGTGTGTGTGTGTGTGTGTGTGTGTGTGTGTGTAAGGTGTCTTGCTCAATTGCCAGTCTCTTCATTTACTGAGATAGGGTCTCTTACTTCACCCCAGAGATTGTAGATTCAACAAGGTCTAGCTAGCCAGCTTTCCCCAAGGATCCCCTGTACTTCCCTACCAAACATTAGCCTTATAGGCAGCTGCCATGCTTATCTCGTACTTATGTGAGTTCTGGGGATCTGAACTCAGGTCTTCTTTATTGCATAACAAGTGCTCTATCCACTGAGCAATATTCCCAGCCCTGAACTTGGTTTCAAATGGTATTGTTCTTCCTCTGGTAGAGTAAGGAGGATGAAAGCATATCACACTCATTATATCCAATTTTCTAGTAAAAAAACAGAGGCATCCATTTATTAACTATTTTCTTGTGCCAAAACCCCCAGCAAATATTATATTAACTTATTATAAGTCCATATACTTATTTTCCATGTGTCTATGTATGTGTATGTGTGTGTTCATCTGTGTGTGTACAGGAGAGCTTTATGCTGTGTGTGTGTGTGTGTGTGTGTGTGTGTGTGTGTGAAGGCCAAAAGTTGACATTGGGTCCTTTCTGAGTTCTCCATCTTATTTTTTTCTGTTTTCTTTAATTTTATTTGTGTTTTCATGCATGCATATGTGTATGGGTGCACACGATGTATTTACAGAGGTCAGAGGACAACCTTGGGGTGTTTCTCCTTTCCTTCCACACTTTTAAAATTATATTTTTATTTTTTATGTTTATTATTATTACTAACAGATGTTTCATATGAATACATCATGTGTTAGTACCTTCTTTTCCCTCATCTCTGCCCCTATTCTGTTGGGGACATTCCTCAGTGGGGTTGCAGGTATTCCTCATGGGACTGTAGTTTATGTGTTGTGGGAGCAGTAGTTAGTTATTTTTTGGTTGGGGGAGGGAATGCCTTTGGACATGATAGCTCAACCTGTGGCTCTTACAATCTCTCTGCCCCTTCTTCTGCAACATTTCCTGACCTGTAGTGGGTGAGTATGAAGTCTACTTTACTGATGAGCTGTTAGGAGACCCTGGATCTCTACTTTGGTCTGTCTTCTTCACCCTGGTGTTGATTACCAGGAGCAACATGGAAGCAGCACTCTTGCTCATCTTCTCATTCCTCTGTGGATTCAGCTATGGCTCAGCTGAAGTGCAAAGGATAGTTTATCTCCTTGGGTCTTGCTATCTTCTAAAAAAGAACATATTCTCCAACAGAGAAGGGGTCAGCATAGTTTAAATGGGATAAGCAATATTAATGTAGGGAGAATTTGATGTATGTAACCTCTCTTTCACCCAAAGACTAGTGAGAGCTTGACACCGGAGAACATAATCTTTGTCTCCATAGGAGTCTGATCTGGTTCCCGATTCCAGATATGGGTTCCTTAACACTGATAAAATCTCTTAGGCAATCTGAAAGCTATTGGCTACCCACTGAGGCTGTGTGCCACTATTACAATGGTGTTACCATCATGTCAAGGTATTTGCTTTTGAGTAGCTTAGACCTCTGGTTCTTCAGACCATTGTTGGCCATTTACCCCAGTGGCTCACGTAGTGCTTTCCAGTACTCTCTGGGAACTGCCTTTCTTCTGAATTCCAGCTAGGTCTCTCTGTACTCTGAGTCAGTGGCATATGTGTCTTCAGAAATAGGGTCTTAGCTTTTGCCTCAGTCAGGTAATCAAGTGCTTTGACAGAAAGATGTCTTGATTTGGGGACCTTGTAGGTCTCTCTGATCAACAGCTCAATGTGAGTAGTAAACAGTCTCTGGTAATGGGAGTTACAAGTCAGAGACAGAAAAACAAATTTTCTTTTAAGCTTAGGTTTCATCCCACCTTAACCAGAGTCCTACTTTTCAGGTGCTCTGCCCTTACTCCTTTTGAAGGTTATATCTTTTAGGCTATCTCGAAGGATGAAGATTTATATGGTATCAGCTCATGGATTTAATTTTGTGTTTGTTTTCTCCCTCTCTCTTTCATTCCTACTTCCTCAAAGCCTTTAATCCTTATTGTTTGGGTCTTGAGTTGCCTATCAGGTATGACAGCAACTCAATCAGGTCCAGATAAGGAACCACAGATAAGTGACACCATGCAGCATTTGTCTTTCTGTGATTGTGTGAGTTCCCTGAATATAATCTGTTCTAAGTCTGTGCATTTTTCTACAAATTTCATTGTATCATTATTTCTTACTGCTGAGTAGAATTCCATTGTGTAAATGTCCCATAACTTTGTTATCCATTCATCCAATGATGGGCATCTGGGTTGATTCTGGTTCTTAGCTATAATGAGCTGAGCAGCTTTAAACATGGTTGAGCAAATGTCTCAGTATTGAGGCATGGAACATCTAGGATAAATGACCACTAAGGGAATAACTGGGTTTGGTGGTAGCTCTAAGTTCATTCTTTCTCAGGAATCTCCAAATTGATTTCCATAGTGGTTACACAAGTTTTCATTCCCACCAACAGTGGATGAAGGTCCTCTTTCCCCACACCCTCACCAACATTTGTCATTGTTAGATTTTTTAATGATTGCAGTCCTTACTGCAGTAAGGTTGAATTTCATCATTGTTTTAGTCTGCATTTCTCCAATGGCTAGGGATGTGGAACATTTTTATAAATGTGTTCACCATTTGTAATTCTTCCTCTGAGAACTCTCTATTCAGTTCACTACCCTACTTCTGGTGTGAGTTGTTTGATTTTTTTTTTGGTTAGTTTTTTGAGTTCTTTGTAGATTCTAGCTATCTGGAGGGCTTCTGCTAGTTGTATAGCTGGAAAAGATTTTCTCCCATTCAGAGGATAATCTATTGGTTCTGCTTATGGTGTGTTTGTCTGTGTCATGAGATCCCATTGGTTGAGTGAGTGTGTAATTTTCTATGCACAAGGTTTTGTTCAGGAAGTCTTTCACCACTCCTGTATTATGGAAAGTGCCTCCTATTTTTTTTCTTCCAGTAGAAGAATTTCAAGTCTTATACTGAGATCTTTAATCCATTTGGACTTTCTTTTTGTGTATAAAGAAATAACTGGGTCTAGTTTCATTTTTCTACATATGGGTATCCAGTTTGTCCAACACCATTTTGTTGAAAATGCTGTCTTTAGTCTAGATTATTGGCACACTTGTCAAAGATCAAGTAGCTGTAGTTACTTGACCTAAGGTCTGGGTCTTCAATTCTGTTCCACTGGTCTATGTTTCTGTTCTTACACCAGCACCATGCTGTTCTTGTTACTATGGCTTTATAATACAGCTTTAGATCAGGTCTGGTGATACCTCCAGAGGTGTTCTTTTTTTTCCTGAGGATATGTTTGGATATCTGATGCCTGTTGCCATTACAAATGAATTTTAAACTAATTTTTTCAATCTCTGTGAAGATTAATGCTTATATGTTCTTGATATTGCATTAAATCTCTACATTGATTTTGGTAGAATTGCCATTTTCACAATATTAATTCTACCTATCCAGGAGCATGGAGGTGTTTCAATCTTCTTAAGTCCTCCTCAATTTATTTCTTAAGTTTTTAAAGTGTTTTCATTATATAGGTCTTCGCAACCTTGGTTAGTGTTATTCCAAGGTATTTCATTTTTTTGTTGCTAGTGAAAATGGGACAGCCTTACTGATTTTTTTCTCTCTTTTTGTCCTTTGCATATAGAAAGGCTACTGAATTTTGTGCATTGATTTTGTATCCCACCACTTTACTAAAGGAATTAAACACCTTTAGTTTTGAGATTGAGACTTTGGGTCAATAATATATAAAATCATGTCATCTGCAAATAGGGCTAACTTGACTTCTTCGTTTTCAATTTGAATCCCTTTTATTTCTTTCTTTTGTCTTATTGCTTGGGCTAGGACTTCTAGTACTATATTGAAGAGCAGTGGTGAGAATAGACAGCTCTGTCTTGTTCCCAATCTCAATTTGAACTTTGATTCTTTCCCCATTAAGTATTATTTGGGCTTTGGGTGCTTTATATGTAGCCTTTATTGTGTTGATACATAAACCTTCCATGCTTATCCTCTCCAGACTTTTGATCATGATGTGGTCTATTTTGTCAAAGGCTTTATCTGCATCAATTGAGATGATCATTTGGTTCTTATGGTTTATTTATGTACTGTATTGTGTTAACTTATTTCTATATGGTTAACCATCCCTGCATCACTGGGATGAAGCCTACTTGATCAAGGTGGATAATGCTTTTGCTGTATTGTTGAATTTGTTTTGTGAGGATTTTGTTCAGGATCTTTGCACCTAAATTCATCAGGGGCCTGGAGGGATGGCATAGTGGTTAAGGCATTTGCCTGCAAAGCCAAAGTACCCAGGTTCAATTCCACAGGGCCCACGTTATCCAGATGCACAATGGGGTGCACACATCTGGAGTTCATTTGCAGTGGCTGGAGGCCCTGTTGCACCCGTTCTCTCTCTCCCTCTCCCTCTTTTTCTGTCAAATAAATCAATAAATAAAAATAAACATTAAATTCATCAGTGATATAGGCCTGTAATTTTCTTTTCTTGCCTCTTTCTCTGGTTTTGGTATTAGGGTTATGCTAGCTTCATAAGAGGAGTGGGGGAGGATTCCCTGTTCTCCAAATATGCGAAACAGTTTGGGAAAAATTGGTTTGAGTTCTTCAATGAAGGTTTGATAAAATTTGGCTGAGAAGGCATCTGATCCTGGACTTTTATTTTTGAGGAGGGTTTTGATTACATTTGCAATATCCTTGGTTGGGATAGGCTTGTTTAAGACACTAATCTGCTCTGAGTTACTTTTGGTAGGTGGTATGTGTCTAGGAATTTATCCATTTCTTTCAGATAATCCAATTTTGTTGAGTAGAGATTTTGGAAATATGCCCTTATGATTCTTTCAATTTCATTGATGTCTGATATGACCTCCCCTTTTTCATTTCTGATTTTGTTAATTTGAGACTACTTTCTTTTGGTTGATCAAATTGGCCAGGTGTTTATCAATCTTGTTTATTGAATCAAAGAATCAACTCTTCATTTCATCAGTTTTTAAAAATTGTTTTCATACTTGCCAATTCATTCATTTCTGCTGTGATCTTAGGGTTGGATTCTTCTTTTCCTTTCAAGTGCCTTTAGGGAGACAAATAGTTTATTAATTTGTGATCTCTCTGTCTTTGTTATGAAGTCATTTAGCACTATGAATTGTCCCTTTGGACTTCCTTCATTGTGTCCCATAAGTTTTGGTACATTGTGGTTTCATTATCATTCAATTCCAGGAAGTTTAGTTTCTTTTTTGATTTCTTTCACAACCCATTCATTGTTTAAAAGTGTGTTGTTTAGTCTCTAGTAGATGGTGGAATTCTAGGTAAGTCTTTTGTTGATTTCTAACTTTAAAGCATTGTGATCTGATATAATGCAGGAATTTACTTCAATTTTCCTGAATCTATAGATGCATGCTTTATGGCCTAATATATGGTCTATTTTTGTGGGCTGCTGAGAAGAATGTGTATTTTGTTGAGTTGGTTTAAAGCTCTGTAGATGTCTGTTATATCAAGTTGTCTATGGTGTTGTGGAGTTCTATTATTTGCCTGTTGATTTTTTTGCTTGGATGATCTGTTTATTGATGATTACGGGGTATTTAAGTCTCTGACTATGATGGTATTGGTGTTCATTTTTGTTTTGTTGTCAAGTAAGTCTTGTTTTATAAACTGTGGTGCACCTGTGTTTGGCTCATATAGATTTATGATTGTGTTGTTCTCATGGATTATTCCCTTGATGAGTAAGAAGTGGCCTTGTTTGTCCTTTTTTTTTTTTTGAAGGGAATCATATCTTTAATCTTAAAAAAGAGTAAAATTTAAATTTACAGAAATAATGATTAGAATAATGGCTATTGCTAGGTTGGGGAAAAGGGAATGAAGAGAGGTTGATTTAAGGACATGAAGTTTATTTTATAATATTTCAGGCTCAAATGTACAGAGTGGGATATATAGTTAACAATATGATAATTGCTTAAAATATAGATCTTCAATGTTCCCACATCATGAAAAATAAACTGTTGAAATGTTGAAATTATTAATGTAATCATAGAAACCATTTTACAACATGCTATTAAGTCATCATGATAGGCCCTCTATATGTTACATTGTTAGGTTGTTTGTCCTTTTTGATTAACTTTGTTTTGAAGTCCATTTTATCAGATTTAACATAGCAACGCCTGCTTGTTTTTTATTTCCATTTGCTTGGAATATCATTTTCCCTTTATTCACCCTGATGAGTATATATCTGTAGTGGTGAGATGTGTTTCTTGAAGACAGCAGATAGAAGGGTCCATTAAAAAATTATTTATTTATTTACTTAAGAGAGAGAAAGAGAGAGAGAGAGAGAGAGAGAGAGAGGGAGAGAATGGGCGTGCTAGGATTACCAGCCACTGCAAACAAAACTCCAGACTCGTGCGCCCCCTTGCACATCTGGATAACGTGGGTCCTGGGGAATTGAGCCTCAAACTGGTTCCTTAGGTTTCACAGGTGAGTGCTTAAGTACTAAGCCATCTCTCCAGCCTAGGGTCCATTTTTTTGATCCACCCTGATAACTTGTGTCTTTTGATGGGTGAGTTAAGACCATTAATATTTAAGGTTATTACTGTGAGGTTCAAATTAATCCCTGCCATGATGAGGTGCTTTATTAGATTTTGTGCTTCCTTGTGCTTTGTACTTTTTTGAGCCTGTTCTATTTTTGGTTATTGTGATCTTGTTGGCTCTTAAGATTTGTTGTTTGACTCTTCTGTGTAGAGTATTTCCTGAAGAATTCTCTATAGGTTTGGCTTTGTGTTCATATAATCATAGAGTTGACTTTTTTTCATGAAAAGTTTTCCTTTCACTATCTATGATAAAGGATACTTTTGCTGGGTAGAGTAGCTTGGGTTGGAGACCATAGATTTTTAGACTTTGAAGTGTTTCATTCCAAACCTTTTTGGCTTTCAGGGTCTTCAGTGAGAAATTTGAAGTAATTCTGATGACATAGCTTTTGTGAGTGAGTTATTTCTTTCTGCTTTTAGCACCCTCACTTTGTTTTCATTGTTAAGAGTTTTACCTATGATGTGCCTTGGAGAGTTTCTTCTTTGGTCCTGCCAGTTTTGTGTTCTGTGTGATTTTGTATCTGGATGGGCCTCTCTTTTGAGAGATTGGGAAATTTTTCTTTAATAATTTTGTTGAATATGTTCTCTATGCCTTTGGCCTGGATTTCCTCTCCTTCTGGTATGCCCATGAGCCAGATGTTTGGTCATTTTAGGGTATCCCACAGTTCCCTTGTATCTGTCCATTTGACTTTTTTGAACTTAGCAAAGTTTATGGCCTCCCAATTAATTTCTTCTGTCTTGTCTTCCAAGTCAGAGGTTCTGTCTTCCACATGAATATCTCTGTTAGTGAGGGGTTCTAAAGAAGTTTTTATAAGTTCTATTTGATTTTTGTATTCTGTTGTGTTATTTTGCATCATGTCCATATTTTTAGTTCTTTTAGATTTTAGCTCAAGTTCTGATTTTCTTGATGCTTCCTGCAATTCATTCTTACATTTGACCAAGACTTCATTAAGCTTAGTCAGTTGCATATGGAGATCTTACATTTCTTGAATCACCTTCAAAACATTCATATTTCTTTTGAGGGTTCTAATGTTTTCTTCAATCAAGTTCAGCGTACTGTAAAAGCTGAAAGCTCTAAGAGACAAATCTGTTCAATTTCATTGATAAGATTTTTAGCTTTCTGATGGTTTGCTTCTAGTTCATCAATTCTTTTGATCAGGGTCTCATTGGTTATTGTGTTTTCGTTTTGGGATTGAATTTCTGTAGATTTCTCTATGGTATCACTGGAGGCTTCCATTGTGGGACTAGGCATCCTTGTTGCAGTTCTTTCAGTTTTCTAAATTTTGTTGGCTTTTTTTCCATTGTGGTCTACCCATATTGGGGATATAATTTATTCACTGAGGAGGAAGTAAGTTTTTGCTCTTGTAGGATCTTCAGAGGGTATCCTGTTTTAAATGTGATTGGTATATTGGTGTATGATGGGATTATAACCAAAATGCACAGATTGTAGAGATTGCAGGTACGTCAAAGGTACTTAGGGAATTGTGTGCTTTAGCCTACTCACTCCACTTGAATGTACTCTTCAGCATGGGTTGGGGAACCAGGTGCCAGGAAGCTGGAGAGCCAGAAGCAAGAGGCCTGCTCCTACACTAGCCTGTGCATCCTCTGACTCAGGAGAATAGGGATACAGGTACCCAAGGGCCAGTCAGGATACCAGAGCAAAGGCCTGTTTCCACAGCCCCTACACAGGGACCAGTCCTCCCCAAGGCAGGCACAGGGGCACCTACAGAGACCAGGAAACTTGGAGGAGCCAGGGACCAAGGATCTGGCCTACCCACTCAGCACCTGCCTGTACCAACCCTTTGGTGAACTCTGGTTCAGGGGATACAGGAGTTGGGGACCCAGGGGCTCTTCTATTAGGATTGTAGAGCAAGCACCTGTGTCCACAGCAAGCTTACAGGGTCCAAGTAGCCCCAAGCCAGTCACAGGGGGACCTAACAGGACCAGGAAATGGGAGGAGCACAGGGGAAGGAGGATCTGGCCTACTCACTCCATGCCCACCATGCTCACCCTCAGGTGCAGGGTAGTTGTGAATTCCCTTCCTCACTCTTGAGCCAGAATATCTCCTAGTCCTACTATTTGCAAGCTTCTGGATTTTCCTCAGCTGCACCTCCCTTTGCTGTAGGTACATTGGGATTATAGACATGTGTGCCATTTTACATCAGACTTCTGGGCACTGATGAATGAACTTGGTTTGGTAGGCTTTCAAGCAAGTGTCTCCAACCTGAGTCATCTCCCTAGCCTTCCATCTTACATTTTATGAGGCTGATGTTTCTACCTACTGTGCTAACAAACAAGGCACCTTCCATCTTAATTTTTAAAATTAAAATTTCATTTATTTATTTGCAAGGAGAAAGATAGAAAGGGGGGAGGTAGAATGGACACACCAGGGCCTCTAACTACTGCAAATGAACTCAGATGCATGTGCCACTTTATGCATGTGGTTTTATATGGGTACTAGGGAATCAAACCTAGGTTGTAGGCAAAGCACCTTAATTACTGAGCCATTTCTCCAGCCCCTGCCATCTTATTTTTTAAGGTAGCATTTCTCACTGAACCCAGAGCTCATCAATTTGGCTAGACTACTTAGACAACAAGAGCTAGGGATCTTCCTATCTCTACTTCCCAGTACTGGAATTGCAGGCATGTGCTGCCATGAACATTGAAAATCTGAAATCAGGTCCCGATGCTTTCATGGCAAGCATTTTACCTAGTGAGTTATCTCCCTAGCCCCTCATATATGGTGATATATATCATGTAAACTTTAGGGTCACTGATCAGGTTTGTGATGTAAGCACCACAGTTGAGGAGAACCAGAAAAAATGACAGGATAGGTCAGAAGATAAAGCCAAGGGAATATTGACCAAGTACATATGGCTAATTAATACTGAACCTAGAGGTCTCCCATTTTACTTCTATTCTTTTATAGTGAATATGTATTGAGTGCCTACTAATTGTGAGTTATGCTATGTACTGATTGTAATGATAAGCCATTGGCCTCTATTCTTAGGATCAGATAGATGAAAAGGATAATTAGAGTACAACACACTCAGTGGCATGATTGGGGTATGAACATTATTGCAGTGGGAACTTAGAAGAGGGAGAGACTAACTGGACTAAGAGAAGAGAGGACTCTGGGGCAGAAATTTATTCATAAAAATGTGTTTGTTCCTTTGCTGGGATTATGGTTCTCAGAGTTTAGTTTAATCCTACACCCTCATAAATATTAAAAAAATTATCTTTTGGTCAAATATGGTCTTAGCATTTGATCTTTTGGTTCTGAAAATTGTGACAGACCATAGTAGCATCCCTGAAATGTTCTTCTGAGCTGAAGAATATCACTGAAGGATATCATTGATTGTCAGAGGCAAACCACATCTTTGGGGGTTAGTATAGAAGTGTTTTCATGGGTTGTTAAGTGCTAAAACAGGCCATGTATGATGGTTAGTTTTCACTGTCAACCTCACTGCATTTGGAAGACATGGGCCTCTAAGTATATCTTTGAGAGTGTCTCCAGAGAGGTTTAACTGGGGAGCAAAGACCAACTCTGAATGTTGTTGGTACTATCCCATGAGCTGGGGACCCAGACTAAATGAAAAAAAAAAAAAAGGTATCTAGAGGAGCACTAGCATTCATCTTGCTCTTCTTCCTGACTGCAGACACAATGCAACTAGCAACCTCACATTGCCAAGCATTCCCTGCTAGGATGGACTGTACCCAAACTAAGAGCCAAAATAAACCCTTCTATTGTAGTAACCTTTGCATTGATGGGATACAGCACCTGGCAGAAAGCATCTTGTAGGAGGAAAGGGTTTATTATTTATTTAAAATATATTTTATTTATTTATTTATGAGGGAGAGAGAGAGAGAGAGAGAATAGGCACACCAGGGCCTCCAGCCACTGCAAACAAAATCCAGATGCTCCCCCTTGTGCATCTGGCTTACGTGGGTCCTGGACAGTCAAACTGGGATCCTTTGGCTTTGCAGGCAAATGCCTTAACTGCTAAGCCACATCTCCAGCCCCAAAGGGTTTATTTTGGCTTACAGTTTTAAGGTAAAGTTGCATGATGGCAGGGGAAGCATAGTAGAGCAGAAGCTGGATATCACCTCTGCTATAGCAGATGAAAAACGATAGCAGGAGAGTGAGCCAAACTCTAAAGGGGAAGTGACTTATAACATCCTTAAGCCTACCCCCAACAACATACCTCCTCCAGCAAGGCTTCAGTTCCCAAATTCTATCAGCTGAGAACCAAGCACTCAAAGAACACAAATTTATGGCGGGGCACCCAATTAAAACCACCACACTTTCCTTTCTTAAATTGTTTGTTATCTCTCATTTGGTCAGGACAATGAGAAAAGTAATACAGAAAACCGGTACCATGAAGTGGGGTTATTTCCATGAGTAACCTAATTATGTGGTTCTCAGGCTTTTGGAACTGTTTTGTGAGAAGGATGTTGAAAAGTTTATAGCTAGAACAGACCAAGAATTCTGTAAGCAGAGCCCATTGGGCCAATCTGGTGGGAGGTCAGATCAGAATGGTGATAACGATGACAGAAAAGATTGCTCATGAGGCTTTAGAGGTGTACAAGAACTCTATTAGGAACTGGGCTAAAGGTCATTCCTGTTATTAGGTTCCAATAAAAATTGGCTGTGTTTTCACTGTATCCTGAAATGAATGTGGCTGGATTCAAAAGCAACAGACTAAATTGTTTGGTAGAGGAAATTTCAAGATAGCATCATATCCAGGCTGTGGCATAGTTATTGTTTGCTTAATTTATCTAGATTTACAGTGAAAATACAAATTAAAACATTTTTCATTGACAGCTTCCATAATTATAGGCAATAAACCATGACAATTCCATACCTATCCCTATTTTCCCCCTCAAATCCACTCTCCATCTTATCCCCTCTCCTCTCAATTAGTCTGTCTCTTATTTTGATATCATCATATTGTCCTCCTGTTATGAAGGTCTTGTGTAGGTAGGGCCAGGAACTGCAAGATCATGGATATCAGGCCATTTGGGATCTGGAAGATTACATTGTAAGCAGTCCTACCCTTCCTTTGGTTCTTACATTCTTTTTGCCATCTCTTCTGCAATGGACCCTGAGCCTTGGAAGATGCGATAGAAATGTCTCAGTGCTGAACACTTCACTATAATTTCTTCTCAACACTATGATGACTTTTGAGTCATCCCAGTGGTCACATCCATCTGAAAACAGAAACTCCTCTAACCAAAAGTGAGAGTAGCATTAATATATGGGTGTAAACATTAAAAAAGTGCTTACAGGGCAGTTTGGTGGGCATAATATATACATTTAGCCAGAAAACAGCAGGAGTTTCTCACACAGAGCTCATGACCCCTCCAGCCATAGGCCTTTGACTAGTTTGTAAGTACCAGGCATGTCTTCCCTCCTGTGGAGCAGGCCATCAGTCCAATTAGAGAAGAGTTGGTCTCCCCCTTAAGAGACATGCACCAGTTGGCACATTTGGCCTGTCTGGCCAATCTTCAGGCTTGCAATATCCACTGCTGTTTAGCACCATTGATGACTTCTCTCTCCCATAAGGCTGCATGCAGTGTAGCTTTTTCCAGCTTTCTGTCAGCTGGTCCACAGGGAGGAGGTTTTCAGCTCAGCCCTAGCTTGATTTCTCAGTGACCATGGAGCTCAAGCATGTGGAGACTTCAGCAATAGGGTCTTACCATCTAGTCCTTGTGGGAAACCAGGGTCTGGGCAATGGTTTGTAATGTTTTGGGGTATCAAGAACCTCCCTGGCCAACAACTCACTGGAATGTATCCCATCCCTGGCACTGAAATTTTTCTAGTAACAATCTATGGTTTCTGAGTGTGCCATTATCCAAAGAAGTAGATTTCCATATAGCTTCTTCCTAACATCTTAAATTTTGACTTTCCCTCCTCCTATCCTTCTTTTACTCAATCCCTTCCCCTAACCTCACTTAGGCCACTACATCCCCCAGTAATCTGTTCATCTGGTTACATATATACAATACCTTCCACTTAAGTCCTTCCCTCTCCTCCCTCCCTTATAGCCCCTTTCTAGCTTTCTGGCCTCTGCTATTAACTTTTACTCCAACTCACATACAAATCTAAACATTTGCGGCTAGGATCCACCTATTAGAGGGAGCATGTGGCATTTGGCTTTCTAGGCCTGGGGTACCTCACTTAGCATAATTCTTTCCAGATCCATCCATTTCCTTGCAAATCTTATAATTTCATTTTTCTTTACTGCCGAATAGAACTCCATTGTATAAATGTACCACATCTTCATTATCTACCTAGCCGGGTACTAATTCCTAACTATTGTGAATAAAGTCACAATAAACATAGATGAGCAAGTATCTCTAAGGTAGTATATGTATACAGAGTCATAAAGAATGGTGTTATCTCAGTTTCAAGAAAATAGATGTAATTGGAGATTATCATATTAAGTAAATTAAGCCAGTCCCACAATGACAAATATCACATTATCATCTGTCATTTGGCTTTCCTAGATTTTATGTAGAAATTTAAAATTATGTATGACATGAAAGTAGAAGTGAAACTGCCTAGGGGAACAAAGGAGAATAAGAGGAGGGGGAAAGAGGAGAGAGAAAAGGTAGAAGAATATGGGAGGACATATGTTCAAAGTACATTATATACTTATTTGAAAATGTCCTCATGCAACCCAGTACCACATACGATGAATATATGCCAATACAAATAAAAGAAACAACAAAAACAAAAATAATAATGCTTTTCTATAGGCAGCAGCAGATAGTATAGTTGTATTGTTATGAGCCTTTGGTTGGGAGCAAGAGCCCAGCCACATATTAATTCTTTTACTTAAAAGGGTGTCTTGGTGGTTCAGATCTTCTATAAAAGGAGCTAGTTCCTCACAAGATTGTTCAAAGCACAATGTATGTGAATGTTTCAGAGACATGCTGAGCCCTCAGAACAACTGTCGAGGGTGCACGGAGAGAGTGATAGATGTAGGCCAGGTCTGCTTATTATGACTCATTCCCTAGTAACAAGTGAAGGAGATGAGAGATTGCTTGGGGCAATAGGTGCCCAGCGGTAGAAGGGAGCAGTGCTTTCTCACTCTTAATAATGTAGAGGAGAAATTGCCAAACCCAGAAGGACAGATGGTGATTCGTTGCTTAAGTGTGAGGGTGGACAGCTTGGCTCAGATGAGTCATTCTGGACTGGCCCTGGCTTGTGCATGAATTCCACCTGCATCAAATGGGGTGGCGTTGCTGAGAAAAGAAGCAAGGAAAAGATGTGGTCTTTCTTCTGGGAACAGTGGCATTGGTGATCTCTGCCACGATTTGTCCATTGTTTCAAGGTTCTCAGGCTTTGGCAAGGTGTAACATTCAAGACAAGAACATGTTTGCAAGACCCCTTCTGAAGATCTTCCACAGAAACTCCAGTTTGGTGGATTGCTGGGGTGGTCTGGCAATCTCCTGTCTCTAAGCTCTGGCTGCTTCCAAAGCAGCAACTTAGAAGGCATGTGCAAAAACAAACCTAGAAAACCCTCTTGAGAATGGGCGAGATCAGATACCCCTGTGGAAGGCAGATGGCAACTTTGCTGGTCTTCTTTTTATGCATACTTGTGTGCACATATGTGTGTGTGTGTGTGTGTGTGTGTGTGTGTGTGTTTGTAGGTACATTTGTGTGTAGGTACATATCAGGTATCATTCTCAGGTATATTGTCCACCTCTATAGAGACAAGGTCTCTCATTGGCCTGAAGTTCATCAATTAGTGTAGACTGGCTGTCCAGTGAGCTGAGGTCCTTCTGTCTCTATCTCCCCAGTTTGGGATTACAATTATATATCACCATGCCTAGTGTTTTGGGGATTAAAGTCAAATCCTCATGGGAGGCAAGCACTTTACCAACTGAGCCAACCCCCCCAGTCCTTCACTGGACTTTTCACCAGTCTAATGGTTTTCTTCCCAAAAGGCAGAGACAAAAATTTAGTTTTGCTTTATTTTGAGCCAAAACACTGAGTAACCAGTGTTAATTGTTTTCCGAACACTGCATAGGAGACTTCATATTAATTTCATTTGACATAAGAAGAGTCAGGGACACAAGGGAGATTCTTGAGGGGTACAATTGTGGTTTGGTGCAGGCATGAATTATGGGCCGATATTACACAGGTCCTTCAATTTGTCCCCTACCATCTGGGTATTGCTAAACACATCTGTTCCCTTTCCTGGAGGTACTCCAGCACTGCTGCACGATTTAAACTATGTTGAGAGAGGGGTTCCATTTGTCCACTTCTCTGCTTGGCATTCATTCTGGGCTAGAGGTTTTTCACTCTGAATTTTGATTTGGGCATTTGCCTAGGGTGGTAGTCTGCCAGGCCCTTCCCAGTCTGTTCTCTGCTGTTTTGCTCCTGAAGATTTACAGCTAATGAAGGGATAAAGAAAGGTCATGGCAAGAGGTGGCAGCATGTGGTGGTGACTCACTGACTGGGCCTGGTGTGGAGCCAGTTTGGGTGGAATGTTCCAGCTGCTGTGCCTGTTTTCACATGGCTCTTGGCCAGGGCCCTACAGGAAGCAGTTTCTTATCCATTCCTGGTCAGAAGGAAGGGCCTGACATTCTGTCTATCCCAAGGCAAGGGTTCTAAGAGCTCAGGATATGTGGATGGACCAGTCATGGGAGGTGACAGACATAGAAACTATCCCTTCCACCATAGCTTACAGAACGCATTAACAGTTGGGGAAGGCAGGTGGGAAGCTGCAGCAGGGCATGAATTCTCAATCATGGCACTATTGACTTGTTGGGCTGGACAACCTTTGTCCTAAGGGGTTGTGATGTTCATCGCAGTATGTCTGTAGCATCCATGCCCAGTAGAACTTAGGAGGCTTCTCACTCCTTAGCCAGTAGGACTTGCGAACTCACCTGTGGTTGAGAACCACTGTGGTATGTTTGGGTCTTATCATTGCTAAAATCTCCTGAGCACTCACCATGTGATAGACTTTGCATTCAGCATCTCCTTTAATGTTTGTGACAACTCTAAGAAAAGGATAGTCCTTTTGTTCCCATTTGATCAAGGTTACAGAGCTTGGTGCTCAAGCCCAAGCATCAGCTGCCCCTTTCTCACTTTGTTGCCTTCTGTAATGGAATTGTGATGTAGGAGTCTTGGTGACAGGCTGTGAGGAAGGTCAGAAGCCTGCATATGAATGACTGCTAGTTGAGCTGGAAGCAGAGCCCCACCTCCTACTTCAGACCTGGGGATCAAGAGCATAGCTACACAGACTGTATAGATGGTGATAGATGTCAATGAACTTGAAAATCATACAGAACTGTGCTATGGGAAAAGAGATAGATGCTTATTGCAGACTTGTAAACCTTTATTCATGCCCAACTGTTGTCTCTTGTCTGTTCATGACACTTGGTCACGAGAGATAACACCTGATGTGAGTCTAAATTTGCCATTTATGTTATTTTTAAAATTTCAGATATTTCCCTTTGGACTGTGGTCTTCCATCCCTCTTTCATTGTTTCCTTTAAGACCAAGCCTTCTATTGTAGAATCTCTGCTCTTATCACTAGCCTCCAGCTGCCTGGGACTGGAGGCAGGCCTGAACTCTGAGGTATGTGATGAAATACTGAATAACACGAAGTAGATAGTCACCTCTTGCACACTAAAGTCCCGTGGTACAACAATAGAACCTGATATGAAATCCACATTGTGTGCAAGACTTGAAATTTGTGGGAACCCAGGATTGTGAATTGTATACCAACAGATAATTTCCATTCTGGGCAAATGTGCCCAGCAATGACTGAATTTTAAAAGGAAGGTCAGGGGGCTGGAGAAATGGCTCAGCAGCTTCTGTGCAAACATGAGGGCCTAAGGAGGCCCAAGAGACTGTGCTCATTTAATTCCTAGGAGCAACATAAGCTGCTGGGCTTGGCCACACAAGTCAGTATTCCCAGTCCCAAAGAGGGACAGAGGCCTGAAAATCATGGGAGTTTGTGCAAAAGTGGCAAGCTGTGGGATCAGTGAGATTTTTTGTTAGAGAAGTGAGATACTTGTTTCAAGAAAGAATGGTGGAAGGGTGATGGTGTGGGTCACCTGATATTCTGCTCCAGCCACCACAGGCAAATGTACTCCACCCCAGGCGAGAGTGTGGAGCACAGCATAGACACACACATGTGCATATTCCAGATACGTACACACACCACATTACACACACATACCACATTACACAAACAAGCAAAATAAATAAAAAGTAAGTAAGTAAGTAAGTAAATAAGAGGAAAGCCATGGTTTGTGGTGTGGTTGCCTCAGGTATGATGGACACCAGGTGGAAGATGCTATGTGAAATGAAAACAAGCGTGCCCAATGGGACCACTCAGGTTATTTAGATGCTTGGTTGTTTTCTACTTTGGCTATACCAGCTGTGATGAAGACATGGACCTGTCTTCTAGCCACACTGAGTTTATGAACACTTAAACTCACAGTACAGTGTGAAAACAGGAGTAGCTTGGCAAAAGGGAAAGTTCCAGCAAAGTTACAAAGGGCCAACCTGAGACCTGCTGCTCACATGCCTGAGAGTTCATTGATGTCCCACGAAGCTTCATAGTGGGGCATCTTTTTAAAACTTTTATTAACAAACTCTATCTATCTATCTATCTATCTATCCATCCATCCACCTATCATTTATCTATCACCATATCATGGTAACAACCTCCTCCCACCACCCTTTTTTATCCATCCCAAATCCTCCTTCCACTGAAGCCCTTTTTCTTTTCAGCCTCTCTTCTATTTAATGTCATTATTTTTTTCCACTTCTATTATGCAAGTTTTATGTAGGTAGCATCAGCCACTGTGAGGTTATGCATACCATGCATGCCACTTTGTGTCTGGGAGATGGTATTGCAAAGCACTTCTCTACTTCTTTTGTCTGTTATATTCTTTCTGCCACATCTTCTGCTATGGTTCCTGAGCTTTGTAGGGTGTGATAGAGATGTGTCACTTAGTGCTGACCATACCACTTTCACTTCTCAGCTTTTTAATGAGTTTTGAGTCTCCTCAATAGTTAGCACCATCTGAAAAGAGAAGCTTCTCTAACAAAAAATGAGAGTAGTGCCAATATATGGGCATAAACATAAGTATTTAGAGGCAGTTTGGTGGTCACAATATATCTGTTTAGTCAGACAAAAGTAGTAGTTCCCTCTCTAGGTTTTGTGACCACCCAAGCCATAGGCTTTTAATTAAGTTTTCAGTGCCAGGCAGAAATTCTCTCCTGTGGAGTGGGTCTCAAGTCCAATCAGAAGGCAGTTGGGGGGCTGGAGATATGGCTCACTGTTTAAGGCATTTGCTTGTGAAGCCTAATGACCTGGGTTCCATTCCCCAGCATCCATGTAAAGCCAGATGCACAAAGTGGCACATGCATCTGGAGTTTGCTTGCAGTGACTAGAGGCCCTAGAGTGCCCATTCTCCCTCCTTCCCTTTCTCTTTCCCTCTCTCTCCTTTCTTTCTCTTCTCTGCAGACAAATAAACAAAGAAATAAAGATTTTTTGTTGTTTTGTTTAAGAAGGAGGCAATTGGTTTCCCCCATAACTGACATACTACTATTGTACCAGTTGGTATATTTGGCCTACCTGTCTATAAAACTTGCAGAGCCCACTGTTGCTTAAGACCATAGATAACTTTTTTTCACAGGCTGTATATCCCTTTTTGGCATCATGATGTCTAGTCAACAGGGAAGAGGCTTCCAACTCAGCTCCAGCTTGATTTTATAGTGACTTGCAGTGCAAGTGTCTTCAGCAATAGGGTTTAACCATCTAGTTCTGGTGGGCAACCATAAGCCTGAGTAATAACCTATAATGCTTTGGTGGCATCAGGAGCCTTGGTAATCAGCAACTCATTGGAGGGTATCCCACCCCTAACAATGAAATTTTCTTATAACAAGCTATGGCTTCTGGGCACAGCATTATCTATTTTCACAGGGTACTTCTGCCCAAATGCTGTCTTTTAAACATATATTATTAGCTAGCAAAGAAGCAGGTTTCCATATGGGTTATTCATAACCTCTTTAATTCTTAAAAAATATTTAATTTATTTATTTATTAGAGAGAGAGAAGAGAGAGAGAGAGACAGAAAGTGAGAGAGCTGGGGCCTCTAGCCACTGCAAATGAACTCCAAACACATGCACCACCTTATGCATCTAGCTTTGTATGGGTCCTGGGGAATCAAACCAGGGTCCTTTGGCTTTGTAGGAAAGCATCTTAACTGCTAAGCCATCTCTCCAGCCCATAACCTCTTTAATTTTGATTAATACTCCTTTCACCCTTCCTCCCTCCCATCCCATCTCCTGACCTCACTTAGACTGTTTCACCCCCGGTATTCTTACTCCTCTGCTTACATATTTATTATATCCTCTCAGTGGGGCATCGTAATCAGCAGTCATCATATAGGTTTTAACATTTACACTTTCTGCATCTGGCTTTTATGTGGGTACTGAAAAGTTGAAACCAGGTTGTTAGGTTTTGCATGCAGGTGCCTTAATTGCTGAGCCATGTCTGCAGCCCAGGTTTTAATATTTACAGAAGACTCCCTGTGCCTATATCTCTCTTTCCCTTCTCTGATGCTCTCTCCCTCTCTCCAAGATACTGTTGGTGACCCTTGTTGTGGTCATCTGAACATCATAAAACAGCGAGGCTGCTCACACAAAACCTTTGGCTTAAGTTGGGTATGGTGGCGCATGCCTTTAATCCCAGCACTTGGGAGGCCGATCACCATGAGTTCAAGGCCACCCCTGAGACTACATAGTGAATTCCAGGTCAGCCTGGGCCAGAGTGAGACCCTACCTCGAAAAGAAAAAAAAAAAAAAAAAAAAAACCAAGAAACTAACAACAACAACAAAAAATACACTACCTTTGGCTTTTTCTCACTCTGTGTTGTCTTTAATTTATATAATTTTTTCCACTATTGGAATCAAAGATAAATTGGAAAATACAAAGATACAACAAAGAAAAGGAAACATTTCCTTGTTATCCTGCATTCCAGATAGAGACACTCTTAACATTTGAGTAATGTTCTTATGTTTTTGTTTAGTTTTTTTTTTTTTTTTTTTTTTTTACAATAAAAAGGGTTAAAAGAAATGGTATTTTCTTAGAATTTTCAAAGTGATATTTTAAGAAAATTCTTTTGGGGTTAGGGAAATGGCTCCGCAGTTAAAAGTGCTTGCTTGCAGATCTGCTGGCCCCATTTCAACTCTCTTTCACCCACAGAAAAATGGATATAAAGTAGCATACACATCTGTGATCTCAACACACCTATGGCAATGAGTGGGGATAGTACAGGAGAATTCAGACGCTCATGAGCTAGGAGGGCTGGGACACACACAGTGTCAAAAAGATGGCTGGGCTGGAGAGATGGTCTAGCGGTTATGGTGCTGGCCTGTGAAGCCAAAGGACCCAGGTTCGATTCTCCAGCACTCATGTAAAGCCACATGCATAAGGTGGGACATGTATCTGGAGTTTGTTTGCAGTGGCTAGAGGCAGACCCATTTTCTCTCTCTCTTTGCTTCCTCTTTCTCTCTTTCTTTTTGAAACACATAAATAAATTAAAAAAAACAAAAAGATGGCTGAAAGGGCAGAACAAACAACCTGAAGGTGTCCTCTGACCTCCACATAGGCAATGCAGTATGCACATCCACACACACATACACACATAGAGACACACAGACAGACACACAAACAACTGAATAAAAATAATAATCAAAGATAATTCTTTTAATTCCTTAGCAAATAGAGCTGGATAATTTTCAATAATATGCATAGTTTTGTAGATCTAATAAGAAGTGCCATGTTTTTTTTCCGCCTTGCTGATGAAGGCTATATCTGCCAGAGATGTGTGGTGTGTGTGTATATGTGTGTGTGTGCACACACACATGTGTATGTAAATAGGCTGTCTGTGGCTCCTAAAAAAGAAATTCTATCACTGGATTTGCTGACTCACTGACAAGCTCGGCTGCAGGCAGGGAGCAGATTCTGAGCTATTCAAACCAAACATTTGGCCCTCGTGCTTTACTGGCTACTGTGAAAGATTCCTCCTCATACCTCACCTCCTTGTTGGCACATGGTCATACCCTTAGTTGTGTTCATTTTGCTTCCTGATCTCCTCCTATTTCTTTCCACTACTCTCTAACATTCCTCAAACTTACACCAGTGCCACCCCCAAGTGCCTCATGTGCAATGTTAGAAATATACAGGCATTTCCTTCCTAAGGCTGCTTCAGGAATTCGAGTTTTTCCTGAAATCTTGTTTGTGCACGTGTGAGCCTGCTTGGGCTCTGGCTGCAGTGGAGGTTCTCAGAGAGGGAGTTCTACACACTTGTATTGGGTTGTAGCCACTAAGAATAACCCCTGTTTCCTTTCCACTGTCAATGTAAGATCAAGGCCTACAAGTGAACTCTTTCTTTGGTCACATGGGCAGGGGGACTTGACAAAGAAGATTCAGGCTTCTTGACTAGAGAATTTCTCACCATTTGGGTACAGGAAAACTTAGCACAGACTTGTATGAACAGTATTGCCATAGTTGAGAAGGAACATTTTAGGATTATAATTCCAGAACGTGAAAAGAAGTGCTGGGCTGGAGAGATGGCTTAGTGGTTAAAAGCTTGCCTATCAAGCCTAAGGACCCTGGTTCGAGGCTCGATTCCCCAGGACCCATGTTAGCCAGATGCGCAGGTGGGTGCACACCTCTGGAGTTTGTTTGCAGTGGCTGGAAGCCCTGGCGTTCCCATTCTCTCTCTCTCTCTCAAATAAATAAATTAAAATAAACAAAAAATTTTTTAAAAAAGAAAAGAAGTGCTGAGTTGTGGTAGGCAAGGACTAGGCATAGGGAAAGAACCTGTAGGTTGTCTTAAAGTATCACAAAGAGGAAGTAGACCAGATGGATAAGGACTTTAAATAAAAAAGTTGTTTTCCATCTCAAAGATGTTTCCCTCTTCCACATTTAGCTTTTTTCTAGTATTCTATTTGAAAAGTTTGGAAAGGATCCCAAGTCAAAGGAGGACCAATAATAATCATTTTCCAAGTTCCAAGCCTGGTGTAAGCACTAGCACATAGTCACTCATTTAAGCTTTACAGTAGCCCTCTGGGAGCATCTTCTTTACAGATGTGAAGACAGAGGACACTTTTAGAAACCCACCCAAGGTCACATAACCTGTAAGCTGCAGATCCAGGGAGAAAGGCAGGAATCTGGATTCAGAGACCTCTGCTTTGTCCCTTGCAATGCAACAGTCATCACAGTTACAGTCAGAGCTCTGCTAATGGTTGTGTTGTCTCAGAGAAGTCCTGTTACCTCTCTGGACCTCAGCATCATCATTTAGCTAAAAATGTATGTGGTGCTTTAGATGCGTTCTGGCATTCCCCTACCAATTCCAATTACTCCAGAATATGTGTGGAAAGAGAATTGTGATTTGCTTCAAAGGAATTTCAGATTATGTTTTGCATCTAGATCTTTTGGTCTTAATTCCACTTTCTCTGCAGCAGAGTGTTGAGGGGACTTTGTATAAGCTGACACAATTTCCCTGGGGTTGCTGACATGAGAAGCTAGCTATACTTAACCATAAAGAGAGGGTTATTGCAGCCACCCCATGAAAGGTTTAAGAGTGGCAATTCAGAAAAACAGACATATTTGTTCACTATGAAGTGTACTATTCCACATTTTCAAGAAAAAAAATTTAATCCATAGAGAAGGCACATGTTTGAGGCCTTCTGTCCACACTGCCCAAGGGTGATGCCTGTGTGTGCAGGTGCATATGCACACACATGCACATGCATTTGGAGGTCACAGCACAATCTCCAGTTCCTCAGGTACCAACCACCTGTTTTGAGAGATAGGGTCTCTCATGGACCTGGTGCTCACTGGCTAGACTGGGTGGCCAGGGAGCCTCAAGGGTCTGCCTGTCTTTGCCTTGTCAGTGCTGTGTCAACGTGCCTGGTATATTTTATACAGACTTGGTCATTGAACTCAGCTCCACATACTTGCAGAATAAGCACTTAGCTACTGAGCTACCTCCCCAACTGAAGAATGTCTTTTCCAACTGATTTGCCAAAAGTTCCTAGCAAGTCATCTGGCCATTTAGGCTTCTGTTTCCTTGATGAAGGTTCAAGGCATTCACATCATCCTTAAAACTATTTGTAAATGTTGATTTCTGATTATCTTGGGCAGACCTAGGAGAGGGGGATACCCACCATCTCACCTGTCTGTAAGTCTTCAGAAATCCTGCAGCTCCACTCTCTGCTGGAAAGAATAGTCGCTGCCTGACTCACTTTGGTGATCTAAGCTCTTTCAGCAGTTAAGCAGGACTAAGTAGGGAGGTAGGAAGGCCACCATTGATTCTAGCAACACAGATCTTCTACTTTTCTGATGACAGGCTTTACTGAGACTGAGGTCTTTGGGACAATGGTGATAATAAACATGTGGATGGGACAATAGTGTAACCTTATGCTGACTCATCATCATCCACAATATGGTTACTTGTGAGGAGCAATGAGTACCTTTATCAAATGAGTTCTGTTCTGATGTCACCATAAACCTGAGACCAGCTTTCCAGCTCTCTGTCTCATGCAGGAAAACTCATCCTTTCTCCCTTAGCCCATGAATAGGCACACCCATGTTGTAGTCTTCAAAAAAAATAGGCAAGCTTGAATTTCCTCTAATTCTTTTAGAATGCTCTGTTTCTTGCTTTTGTTTCTTTTATTCCCCAGCCCACTCTTTTGACATGTATGTGCATGCCTGTTTGTATGTGTGGGTGCATTCATGTGTGAGTACATGTAGAAGCCAGACGTTAATGGCAGGTGTCTTCCTCAACTATCTTATTGTTTTGAATCTTGGACTTCCAAATTTAGCTAGATGAGCTAGTAGCAAGGCCCTGGGGACCTCTGTCTCCTCCTTCTCATTTTGGGATTACAGATGTATGCCACCACACCCAGCTTTTACATGCATTCTGGAGATCTGAGCTCAAGTCCTCATTGTGTATATGGCAAGCCCTTTACCCGCTGAGCCTTATACCCACCTTCTGCAACTCATTCATCTCTCTCTACCTCTGACCTTTGTGGATATTGCCTCAAGACTCAACTTCCATTAGGTGAGGTAATGCATTCCACAGATATCTAATTGAATACTTATCCTGGCTCAGGCAATGCACCTAGGAAGAGAGCAAATGTTTGTTTGGGCATTGGAGAAGCTGAGTTCAGATAAAGTGATGGGGTGGAGGTCAAGGGATGTTGCCAGAAGGAAAGATTGGAGGCAGATTGTGCAAAGTACCCTAATCACACTGAGGAGACTAAATTTTTTTTGTTGTAGCAGCAGGAAGTTAAAAAAGATGTGTTTCATACTTTCATAGTCACAACAGATTCAGATCCCTAAAAAGGTTTTGTTTATAGTTTGACCCAAATATTCTATCAGTACCAGTGTTTTGTTGGGCTCTGTAGTAGATGTTGAGGAACAAATATGGGTAAGACATAACTATTGACACTTGTCATAGTAGGCAAGAGAAGACCAAGTTATACATGACAAAAGATAATTCAGGAGGAATTGAGTAAATACTCATGCTTCAATCATTATTATTTTTGGGCAGAAGAGGGATAGTGTTTTAAAACCAACTAAACATCAGGTGTGGTGGTATACTCCTGAATCCCAGTGGGTGGCAGACTGAGGCACAAGGATCTTGCTCTAGGCTAACTTGGACTACATAGTGAGTTCAGGTCTAGTCTGGGCTACATGATGAGGTCCTATTTCAAAACAAACAAACGACCATGGAACAAAACACAAATCAAAAATTAAGCATAACAAAAATAGCTCTCTATTCTCTCTCTCAAATAAACAAAAATTTAAAAGTCTAGAGAGATGGGTTAGTGTTAAAGGAATTTGCCCACAAAAGCCAAAGGACCCAGGTTTGCTTCCCCAGGACACATATAAGCCAGATGCACAAAGTAGCACATGCATCTGGAATTAACTTGCTTGAGGCCCTGATGCACCTGTTCTTTCTCTCAATCTGCCTCTCTCTTTCTCTCTCTCTCTCTCTCTCTCTCTCTCTCTCTCTCTCTCTCTCTCTCTCTCACACACACACACACACACACACACACAAATAGATAAATAAAATTAAGAAAAATATTTTTTTTAGAAATAGCCCTGTCTGAGTGTGGAATGTAAGCTAGGGAACAGAACCTGGGAGGGTGTTAACTGTAAGTTTCCATTCAGTGTTAGTCCCTTCATTATAGTGTTGATTCATGTCCCTTTTGTTTCATTTAGCATATGACATTGGAGTTCAGGAAATCCTTACCTAAATAGATTTCCTTCTAGGATTTCATAGTCAGCACCCACTTGGACAAATAAATGAAAATGATACCAGGAGAACAAGGCAGTTGGTACATGGCAAGATTTGTTTTACATGCCAAGAGTTCTTGCCTGTTTCCAAATGTTCTGAGTAGTTGTAGATTAGTTGGGGGTTGTCCAGCTAAGACTTCTTAGGAATAAAAAATGTTCCTATAATTAAAATCTTTCAAGCCCAAGTTACCCTTTTCCAATAATTCACTTGTGATTTATGTTT
This sequence comes from Jaculus jaculus, assembly GCF_020740685.1. NCBI lineage: Eukaryota > Metazoa > Chordata > Mammalia > Rodentia > Dipodidae > Jaculus > Jaculus jaculus. The sequence continues at coordinate 75,349,439 of NC_059113.1, forward strand.
GGAGACATATATAATATCAAATTACCTAAGTGAGGAGGAGGAGAAGGCAAGAAAACAAAACTTGGTGGCTGGGATCACTTGTCAGAATACTGCTGACTTCACAAGCCACTCTGACATTTTTCCAGGCAACAGTTGGTATATTTATAGCCTTGTAATTTGGTTGCCCATCATTTAGTTTATATGTGAGTCACCCATGAAATATATGCACAGAGACTGAATGCACTAATTACAAAGGCAGAGTGCAGGTGGGAGGGCCCTGTTAAGACCTCTGTTTAACAACAGTGGCAAATAGTTGGGAAAGAATCATTTATCATTCAGCGATATTAATGCTCACGAAGCTTCCCAATGTGGCTTTAGAAAGCTAGGCAGCTTTGTTCCTGTCACAGGGGTTTCCCTGTTGTAGTTCTCCACTGATGAGGGTGTGTATGTTTTGTGGAGTGGAGGTGAGTGGCAGTGGCAGTGGGGCACAGGGAGCTGTAGGTAGGCAGGTTGGTAATGGAGGTTCCAGAGAGAGAACTGTTTTTACTGTTTGAGCTGAGTCATTTGTGGTAACTTAATTTTACTTCAGAAATGACATTCTGATATAGCTGTCAGAAATACTTTTTATTAATTTATTTGTGAGCTTCCACATTTTTCCTCCCTGGAATGATTAAAAAAAAAAAGAACACAACCAAACAAACAAAAACCTCCAAGACTACTTGGTGAAAACTTTATCTCTCAGAACTCATTTTAGAAATGAGTTACTTTTGGGTTGGGAAGATAGATTAGTTGCAAGTATGAAGCCTTGCATTTAATCTCTAGGACCCTTGTAAAAGCAAAACAGGATGTGGTGATATGTGGGGAGGTGGAGGCAGGAGGATCCCTGGTGCTCACTGGCCAGGTAGGCTAGCCTGTTTGGTGAGTTCTAGGCTGGTGTCCTGTCCCATGAAAGGTGAATGGTACCTTGGAGGAACAGCACTCAAAGTTGTCCTTTGGCATCTTCATGCATGTGCACACACATGTACCATGTACCTGCACTCACACACACATACACACATTAAAAAAAAGACTTCCTCCATGGAAATTCAGAACTTAAATTTTCTTCCAAGCATAGATTAGTATATTAAGTTCTGAAGGAAGATGCTATATTTAGGAGTAAAAATATTTCAAGTTAAAAGTAAATGACTGTCCTGTATCAAACAGAGGTGTATTGAAGGCGAATCCATCAATAATGTCTAAAGCTTTCTGCTATGAATGCAGTTTCACCTAGCATTAAGAGGAATGAATTACTGATTTTCAGGACAGATGGCATATTTTCCTCTCCTTATGCTTGTCCTTAAACAGAGAAAAAAAAAGTAAAAAGAAAAAAGAACCAGATGTTGGCAAGTTTTCTTAAGTAAAATTACATATTTAAGAGCCAGCCAGACCTGGAGAATTAATTCACTTTGCTCTGAATTTGGATGCAGTGTTGTGCCTCTCAACCATCTGAGTGGTCTGTTTTAACTATGGAAACCTACCTTCATGATGTTTTGGCAGCAAAGAAACTCAAAGCCAGAGAAATTGCTACATCACAAACAGGGAGCCACAGCATTCAGAAGCAAGTACCACATAAAACAATATCTTCATGCTGTTTAATAGACCCACCCCAAGCCTCCTTTTTAACAAGGTTAAATCTACCCTAACATGTACAGAGGTACTGCCTTCTTGGTCCTTGGATACTTTTCTTGGAGGTGGAGCCATGTGTCTGTGCATAAGGAGGATGGACTCCCCTCAGTATGTGCTGACTATTCTGACTGTGGTGACAGTGGTTCCAAGGCTGCTGCACTATTAGAAATAAAGCCAATGTCTGACTTCAGGGCTTTTGAATGAGAAAGACTCTGCCATGTCCAAACTAATCACCTCACCAAACCCTCCTCCTATGCATTCCTTCATTGTGCAAACTAAGATTTCATTCCAGACTGCCTGACTGAAAATAAGAAGTCATTCATCATTCATCCAACAAATAGTTATTGGATGCATGTAAACTCTGAGTATTGCATAAAGTGAAAAGGAATAAATAAGATTGATTTCTACACACTGTCTTCATGTCCAGATTACTGTGGTATGACTTGCTCTTGGTGAGCTTATAGGGGTCCTAGAGGTTATTAGCCACTTAATTTTTTTAAATTTCTTTTTTAATGTTTATTATCATTATTATTAACAAGATGTTTTGTATGGATACATCATGTGTCAGTTCCCTCTTTTCCCTTGGACCTGCCCCCATCCTGTTGAGGACACTTCTCAGTGGGGTTGCAGGTACTCCTCGTGGGATTGTAGTTTATGCATTGTGGGAGCTGTAGTCAGTTATTTTGGGGGGAGGGAATGTCTCTGGGCAAGATGGCTCTTACAGTCTTTCCATCCCCTCTTCTGTAAAATTCCCTGAGCTGTTGTAGGTGAGTCTTAAGTCTACTTCAATGATGAGCTCTTAGGAGCCTCCTGATCTCTGCTTTGATAGGTGTTGAGTATCCTCTCCTTCACCCTGGTGCTAATTATCAGGAAGAACATGGAAGCAACACTCTTGCTTATCTCCCCAATTCATCTGTGGATTCAGCTGTGGCTTGGCTGAAGTGTGAGAGGTAGTTTATCTCCTCTGCTCTTGCTACCTTTTGAAAAAGAAGAACAGATTCTCCAATGGAGAGTAAAGTCAGCATAGTTTAAATGGCATAGGCATTAATAATTTAGGGAGATTTTGATTTATGTAACTCCTCTTTTAGTCAGACTATTGAGAGCTTGACACTGGAGAACATAATCTTTGTCTCCATAGGATTCTGATCTGGTTCCCAATTCCAGATATGGGGCTTCCTTAACACTGATCAGATCTCTTAGCCAATCTGAAAGCTATTGGTTTCCCACTGAGGCTGTATGCCACTATTGCACTGGCATGTACATTGTGTCAGGGTATTTTCTTCTGTGTGGCTGTTGCAGTCAGGTTCACATTACTGGCAGAAACCACCTGACCAAAAGCAAGTTTTAGGAAAAAAGGATTTATTTTGGCTTAAAGACTTGAGGAGATGCTCCATGGCAGGGAAAATGATGGCATGAGCAGAGGGTGGACCTCACCCCCTGGCCAACATAAAGTGGACAATAGCAACAGGAGAGTGTGCAAAATGCTGGCATGAGGAAACTGACTATAATACCCATAAACCCATCCCCAACAATACACTGACTCCAGGAGGTATAAATTCCTAAATATCCATCATCTGGCATTCAGAACACCTAAGTTTATGGGGGGGGGGCACATGAATCGAACCATCACAGTAGTCTAGACCTTATGTTACATAGACTATTTTTGGCCATTTTCCTCCAGTAGTTCATGTAGTGCTTTCCATCACTTTCAAGCTAACTGTCTGAGGACTGGCTTTCTTCTGAATTCCAGCCAGGTCTCTCTGTGCTCTGAGTCAGTGGCATATTCAGCAATAGGGTCTTAGCTTTTGCCTCAGTCAGGTAATCAAGTGCTTTGGCAGAAAGATGTCTTGATTTGGGGACCTCATAGGTCTCTCTGATCAACAGCTCAATGTGAGTAGCAACCAGTCTCTGGTACTGGGAGTTACAGGTCATAGACAGAAAAACAAATTTTCTTTTAAGATTAGGCTTCATCCCACCCTAACCAGAGCCCTACTTTTCAGGTGCTCTGCCTTTACTACTTTTGAAGGTTATATCTTTTAGCTATCTCGAAGGATGAAGATTTATATGGTATCAGCTCACTTTGGATTTAACTTTGTGTTTGTTTTCCCCCTCTCCCTCTTACTACCCCTTTCCCCAAACACTTTCATCCCTGTTATTTGGGTCTTGAGTTGCCTATCAGATATGACAGCAACTCAAGCAGGTCCAGATTAGGAATCACAGATAAGTAATACCATGCAGCATTTGTCTTTTGTGGTTGTGTGAGTTCCTTGAGTGTAATCTGTTCCAAGTCTGTGTATTTCCCTACAAATTTCTTTGTATCATTATTTCTTACTGCTGAGTAGAATTCCATTGCATAGATATAAAACAACTTAATTATCCATTCATCCAATGATGGGCACCTGGGTTGATTCCAGTTCTTAGCTATAATGAGCTGAGCAGCTTTAAACATGGTTGAGCAAATGTCTCTGTATTGATGCATGGAACATTTAGGGTAAATGACCAGTAAGGGAATAACTACATCTGGTGGTAGCTCTATATTCATCCTTTTCAAGAATCTCCAAATTGATTTCCTAGTGGTTGTACAAGTTTACATTCCCACCAACAGTGGATGAAGGTTCCTCTTTTGCCACATCCTCACCAACATTCATCACTGTTAGATATTTTAATGATTTCCATCCTTACTGGAGTAAGGTGTAATCTCATGTTTCTTTTAATAGGCATTTCCTTAATGGTTAGGGATGATGAACATTTTCTTTGTTTTTTTTTGTTGCTGTTTTTTTTTGTTTGTTTGTTTTTTGTTTTTCAAGGTAGGGTCTCACTCTAGCCCAGGCTGACCTGGAATTCACTATGGAGTCTCAGGGTGGCCTCGAACTCATGGCAATCCTCCTACCTCTGCCTCCTGAGTGCTGGGATTAAAGGCATGTGCCACCATGCCCGGCTTGAGCATTTTCTTAAGTGTGTGTTGGCCATTTGTAATTCTGCAAATTGATTTCCACAGTGGTTGTACCAGTTTACATTACTACCAACTAGTGAGGGAACAACAGAAGCTCAGAAAGGAAAAGTCCAAGCTTAAGACCCACATACATGATCTAAGGTACCCTGGAGGAGAGTCTCCTCTCTAGCCAGAACAGGGATCAAATTACAGAAAACCAAACCCAAGCTCTCATTTTAAGATTGGCTAACTTGCAACATAATCTCAAACCCCAGCCTCACTGGCTCTCAGAAGTTAAAGTGAGGGCATTGGTTGGAAAAGATTGGGATCCTGTGACTTGGGATGGTGATGTGTGAGAAGACCCTGAGGAATCTGGGGACATGAAACTCTCAGATTCTGAAGAAGTTGTTTTGCATGAAAATATGATCTCCCCTCTCTTAGCAGCAGTTGTTTCCCCACCTCCACACCCTGAAATATTACGCATCCCACCCTTGCCTGAGGGAATTAATTCTTCTTTGTCTGAGGATTCAGCAGGAGGTACTAGTGCTTCTCAGTTCCCACCCATCTTTGCCTCTAGGCCTATAACCAGACATAAGGCTAGATAGACCCCTAAAGGTGAGATAGAAAGTGTGACACAAGAGGAGGGGAGGTACACTCCTAAAGAACTTCAGTTTTCTAATTTATACAGGCAAAAACATGGGGAATATAGGAATGGATTTTAAGGGTGTGGGATGATGGAGGAAGGAACATAAGATTAGATCAGGCTGAATTTACAGAAATGAGCCCATTGAGCAGAGATTTTAGATTTAACACTGCAGCTTGTGCATTTGGAAGAGGTGCCAAGAGTTTATTTGACTGGTTGGCTGAAATATGGATCCAAAGATGGCCTACTGTGAATGAGCTCAAGCTGTATGATATCCCTTAGCTTAAAGTTGATAAAGGGATTAAAAGGCTAAGAGAACTTGGAATGCTGGAGTGGATTTGCCATGTAAACTCATCTTTGCCCCCATAATGGGAGCATCCAGAAGATGTGACCTTCACTAAGACTATTAGAAACATATTTGTGAGGGAAGCACCAACATGCTTAAAGTCCCCTATCATTGGTCTTTTATGTAAAGAAGACATCACAGAGGGAGCTGCAGTTGCTGCATTAGATGACTTAGATGCAATGGGTCTAACTGGATCTCAGGGTAACAAGGGACGAGTGGCAGCCCTGAATCACCAAAGGCAAGGTGAGCTTGTTTTTCATAATAGACAGTGTAGGCAAAATTATGCACATAAAGGTATGACTCATACAGACTTTTGTCACTGGCTGATTAATGATGGTGTTCCCAGAAGTCAAATAGATAAGAAGCCTACTGAGTTCCTTCTTCATCTGTATAAGCAGAAAAGTTCCAGAGCACAGGAACATACAGCCATTTTTAATTACAGAAATAGAGAATAAAGGCCTCTTAATCAGTTTCCAGACTTGAGTCAGTTTACAGCTCCTGAGCCCCTTGATTAAAGGAGTGAATGGGTCCCCTCAGGAAAGAACCCTGCTATAACCCCCAAAAGTTTCAATATTAAGCTTACTCCTATCCTTCCTTAGAGAGACCTGCAGCCTTTTGCTGGGGTAACTGTACACTGGGGAAAGGAAATAATCAGATATTTCTGGGCCTACTGAATACTGGCTCTGAATTGACATTGAGTCCAAGAGACCCCAAAAAGCATTATGGCCCTCCAGTTAAAGTATATACTTATGGAGGTCAGATGATCAATGGATTTTGGGAAATGTTATACTGACAGTGGGTCCAGTGGGTCTCTGAACTCACCTTGTGGGTATTTCCCCAGTCCCAGAATGCATAATTAGGATAGATATACTTACGAATTGGCAGAACCCCCACATTGGTTCCCTGACTTGTGGAGTGAGGGCTATTATGTTTGGAAAGGCCAAATGGAAGTGATTGAGGCTCCCACCACCAGGGAAAATAGTGAATCAAAAACAGTATTGTCTCCCTGGAGGGATTGCAGAAAGTAATGCCACTATAAAGGACTTGAAAGATGCAGGGGTGGTGGTTTCCACCACATCTCTCTTTAAGTCTCTTATTTGGCCTGTTCAGAAGACTGACGGATCCTATAGAATGACAGTGGAATATCAGAAACATAATCAGGTGGTGATTCCAATTGTAGCTGCTGTACCAGATGTGTTTTCTTTACTTGAGCAGATTAACACATCTCCTGGTACCTGGTATGCAGCTATTGAGCTTGTAAATGCTTTTTTCTCCATACTTGCCTATAAGGACCACCAGAAGAAATTTGCCTTCAGCTGGAAAGGTCAGCAGTACACCTTTACTGTTTCACCTCAAGGTCATATTAACTCTCCAGCCCTGTGTCATAGCTTAGTTCTCAGGGATCTTGATCACCTGTCCCTTCAACAAGGTGTTGGTCCCGATCTCAGTGGGAACTCCTTGAGTCTTTCCCCATTAAGTATTGTTTTGGATTTGGGTGCTTTTTATATAACCTTTATTGTGTTGAGATATAAATACTCCATGCTTATTCTTTCCAGAGTTTGATCATGAAGTGGTGTTGTATTTTGTCAAAGGCATTCTGTGTTTCAATTGAGATGATCATATGGTTCATTTATGTGGTGCATTATATTGATCCATTTCCATATGTTGAACTATCCCTGAATCCCTGGGATGAAGCCTACTTGATCAAGGTAGATAAATACTTTTGATGTGTTGTTTAATTTGGTTTGCAAGGATTTTGTTCAGGATCTTTGCATCTAAATTCATCAGGCATATAGGCCTATACTTTTCTTGTTGCATCTCTGTCTGGTTTTTGTATTAGGGTGATACTAACTTCATAAAAGGAGTTGGGGAGGATTCCCTGGTCTCTGATCATTTGAATCAGTTTGAGAAAAATTGGTTTTAGTTCTTCAATGGAGGTTTGATAGAATTTGGCTGAGAAGTCATCTAGTCCTGGACTCTTCTTTTTGGGGAGGATTTTGATTAACTTTTCAATCTCTGTGGATGTGATCAGTTTGTTTAGATTAATCTGCTCTGAGTTTAGTTTAAGTAGCTGGTATGTGTGTAGGAATTCATCCATTTATTTCAGATTATCCAATTGTGTGGAGTAGAGGTTTTGGAAGTATGCACTGATTATTCTCCCAATTTCACTGATGTCTGCTGTGACCTCTCCTTTTTAATTTCTGATTTTGTTAATTTGAGATTGCTCTTTTCTTTTGCTTTATCAAATTGGTCAGGTGTTTATCAATCTTGTTTATTTTTTCAAAGAACAAGCTCTTCATTTCATTGATTTTAAAAATTATTTTCTTAGTTTCCAATTCATTATTTTCTGCTCTAATCTTGATTATTTCTTTCCATCTGGAGCTCACAGGGCTGGATTCTTCCTGTTGTTCCAGTGCCTTAAGGTGGACAATTAGTTTATTAATTGTTATTAATTTGGGATTTCTCTGTCTTTGTTATGAAGGCATTTAGTACCATGAATTTCCCCCTAAGGACTGCCTTCATTGTGTCCCATAAGTTAAAGTAGGTTGTGTTTATATCATCATCCAATTCTAAGAATTTTACAATTTCTTCTTTGATTTCTTCCACACCACTCATTGTTTAAAAGTGTGTTGTTTAGTCTACAGTACCTGGTGGAGTTCTTGATGAGTCTCTTGTTGATTTCTAGCTTTAAAACATTGTGATCTGATGTGATGCAAGAAGTTACTTCAATTTTCCTGAATTTATGGAGATATGCTTTATGGCCTAATATATGGTCTATTTTGGAGAAGGTTCCATAGGCTGCTGAGAATGTGTATTTTGGAGAGTTGGGGTCGAAATTTCTGCAGATGTCCATTAGGTCTAGTTGATCTATGTTGTTGAGCTCTATTATTTCCCTGCTGGTTTTCAGTTTAGATGATCTGTCTATTGATGATAGTGAAGTATCGAAGTCTTTGACTATGATGGTGTTGGTGTTTATTTCTGTTTTGTTGTCAAGAAGATTTTTTTTTTAATAAACTGTGGTACACCTGTGTTTGGTGAATATAGATTTATGATTGTGATGTTCTCATGTTGAATCATTCACTTGATAAGTAAAAAGTGGCCTTCTTTGTCCTTTTTGACTTCTCCAGCCCAGAAGGGTCCATTTTTTTTGATCCAGCCTGATAACTTGTGTCTTTTGATGGGTGAGTTAAGACCATTAATATTTAAGATTATTACTGTGAGGTGCAAATTAATCCCTGCCATGACAAGGTGTTCTATGGGGTTTGGTGCTTTCTTGTGTCTTGTATGTTTTTGAGCCTGGTCTATTTTTGATTATTGTGATCTTTTTCTTGTTGGCTCTTGAGACTGGTTGTTTGACTCTTCTATGTGGAGTATTCCTTCAAGTATTGTATGTAGGTTTGGCTTTATGTTCATATAATCACAGAGTTGACTTTTTTCATGAAAAGTTTTCCTTTTACCATCTATTATGAGGGATACTTTTGCTGGGTAGAGTAGCCTGTATTGGAAGCCATAGATTTTTAGACTTTGAAGTATTCCATTCCAAGCCTTTCTGGCTTTCAGGGTTTTCAGTGAGAAATCTGAAATAATTCTGATGGCATTGCCTTTGTGAGTGAGATATTTCTTGCTGTTTTTAGTACTGTCTCTTTGTTTTCATTGTTAAGAGTTTTATCTATTATGTGCCTTGGGGAGTTTCTTCTTTGGTCCTGTCTGTTTGGTGTTCTTTGTGCTTTTTGTACCTGGATGGGCCTCTCTTTTGAAAGATTGGGAAATTTTTCTTTTTTTTTTTAATGGAGGAAGGGATTTATTGAAGCTTACAGATCCAAGGGAAGTTCCATAATGCTCTTTTTTTTTAATTAAAAGTTTCTTTAAAAAATTTATTTATTTGAGAGCAACAGACAGAGAGAAAGAGGCAGATAGAGAGACAGAGAGAATGGGTGCACCAGGGCCTCCAGCCACTGCAAATGAACTCCAGAGGTGTGAGACCTCTTGTGCATCTGGATAATGTGGATCCTGGGGAATTGAGCCTCAAACCAGGGTTCTTGGGCTTCACAGGCAAGCACTTAACTGCTAAGCCATCTCTCCAGCTCAGGGAAAAGTTTCTTTAATAATTTTGTTGAATATGTTCTCTATGCCTCTTACCTGGATTTCCTCTCCTTCTGGTATACCCATGATCTAGATGTTTGGTTGTTTTAGGGTATCCTAAAGTTCCCTCATATTCTATCCACTTGATTTTTTTGAACTTAGCAGAAGTTTTTGGATTCCCAAACAATTTCTTCGGTTTTGTCTTTCAGGTCTTAGGTTCTGTCTTCCATATGAGTAACTCAGTAGTTGAAGAGTTCTAGAGAAGTTTTTGTAAGTTCTATTTGATTTTTCTTTTCTGTTGTGTTATTTTGCATCATGTTCATTTCTTTCTTTTTTTTTTTGAGGTACAATTTGACTTTGAGTTCTGATTTTCTTGATGCTTCCTGGAAATCTTTCTTACATTTGATCAAGTCTTCATGAAGCTTAATCAATCAGTTATTGTCCACTTCTCTTTTTGCTGTTTTTTTTTTTTTTTTTTTTTTTTTCAAGGTAGGGTCTCACTCTAGCTCAGGGTGACTTGGAATTCACTATGTAGCCTCCGGGTGGCCTCAAACTTGTGGTGATCCTTCTACCACTGCCTCCCAAGTGCTGGGATCAAATGCATATGCCACCACACCCAATATGGAGCTACTATTTTAATTTTTTTTGGTTTTTTGAGGTAGGGTCTCACTCTAGCCCAGGCTGACCTGGAATTCACTATGGAGTTTCAGGGTGGCTTCAAGCTCCTGGCAATCCTCCTACCTCTGCCTCCTGAGTGCTGGGATTAAAGGCATGCACCACCACACCCAGCTTCAGCAATGTTTTTGATCAGGGTCTCATTGGTTGTTGTGTTTCCATTTTGGGATTGGATTTCTTTTGATTCCTCTGTGTTTTCATTGGAGGCTTCCATTGTGGGACTAGGCATCCTTGGTGGAGATCTAGCAGTTTTCTGACTTTCCTTAGCTTTTTTCATTGTGGTATTCCCATCTTGGGGATACAGTTAATTCTATTTATGAGGAAGCAAGTTTTTGTTCTTGTAGGCTCTTCACAGGGTGTTGTGTTTTAAATGTGAACCTGATTGGTGTACTGGTGTACAATGGGGTTATAATCACAGATGTGTAGATTGTGGAGATTGCAAGTACATCCAAGTGCCTGTGGAACTGGGAGCCCTGGCCTCTCACTCCACTTGCACATACTCTTCAGCACACAGGGATTGTGGTTTGAGAGCTAGAAGCCAGAAAGATGGAGAGTCATAGGCAAGAGGTCAGCTCCTACAGTGTCTGTGCACAGAGATACCCCATCAAAAGGCCTACTTCCACAGCCCCCACACAGGAACCAAGCCTCCTCAAGTCAGGAGCAGGGGGACCTATGGGGACCACAGAACTGGGAAGAGCCAGTGACAGGGATGTGACATTTTTCACTGCCTGCCACATGCACCCTTTAGCACAGGGTATTCAGGAATTGGGGACCCAGGGCACTTAAATCAAGAAGGTGGAGAAAGGGACCTGCTTCTGCAGAAAGCTTGCAGGGTTTAAACCTTATTGTCCACTTTTTAGAAAGCACACTATTCATGTATTATTTTGAAAATAATTTTAAAAGTATTTAAGTAATTCATGAGCACAGGTTAAAATATCAAAGACTGTGGAAAGGCTTTCATTGAAAATTACCCATACTCTTCCCTACTCCTTGCCTATCAGAAGTCCTCATCTTTAATCATATCTGCTTCTAGTTGTTTGAGAGGTAACACCTCTGTCTGTGAAACATGCTTACTATGAATTCTTAATCAGTCCACTAGTGATACTTTTATTGCTGCCTGTTACAGTAAAGGAGAATTCTAGCTCATTTTCCATCTCTCTCTTTCTTTATAATATAACTGTTTAATTATTTTTGTTCATCTAATGGTTACTTTTGTAACTAAAAATAATACACTTAAATGTTTCTTTTTCAATGGACTATTGGCATACATAATCTTTTGATCATCCACTTTAGGAAGATGAGAATATTGATATTCTCATCCTACTGTCTGCCTCCCTCATCTTCTAGCCTCTTTAGATGCAATTCTGCTTTCACGTTGTCAAAGTTGATAATATTTACACTCTATTCTGTAACACAATTATTCTCAAAAGTTATGTAAACTGGGTCTGGTGGTTCATGCCTTCAATCCTAGCACTCCACTCCAGAGGCAGAAGTAGGAGGATCACTGTGAGCTCGAGGCCACCCTGAGACTAAATAGTGAGTTCCAGGTCAGCCTGGGATACATTGAGACAACCTTGAAGAGCCAAAACAACAACAACAAAAAAATTAGACATGTAAAATGATCAAGTGCAGGATTTTCTGAGGACTTGTATCAAACTCAGTGAATCATCATTTCTGGAAAGAGCCACTCTGGAACCTGGAACACTGTTCTGCTCTCCAGACTGTGGTTGCTCAGCCCTAGAAATCCTTTATTACCTGGCTTAACAATGTATTTGGAATAAACTTCTGAGTTAACATTGACTGAGGATCTTTTACTATCCAGTCACATAGTCTTCTTAGCTCTCCTTTTTCTCCAGATGTTTGTGTCTGGCCCATTTGAGACAATTTTTGATGGATAAAAGTATTATTGCTTATTATTTATTTATTTGAGAGTGACAGGCAGGCAGAGAGAGAAAGAGGCAGCTAGATAGAGAATGGGCTCCCCAGGGCCTCCAGCCACTGCAAACGAACTCCAGATGCATGTGCCACCTGGTGCATCTGGTTTACATGGGTCCTGGGGAATCAAGCCTTGAACTGAGGTCCTTAGGCTTCATAGGCAAGTGCTTAACCACTGAGCAATCTCTCCAGCCCAGTACCACAATTTTTTATTTTTTTACCGTTTTCTACTCACTGTGTTCCTTGGGAGTATTCTGCCCTTCCTCATCTATTTGATACAAATATCATTTTAAATATTTTTTCATTCTGGACTAGTGAGATGGCTCAGTGGGTAAAGTGCTTGCTGTACAAGCATGAGAGGGTCTGAGCTTGGATCCCCAGAATCATGTGAAATGATGGGTGTGGCAGCACACACATGGGGAAACAGAAACAGGAGAATCCCTTGGACTTTTTGTCTAGCTAAACTAGCCAAATTGGTGACCTCTAGACTCAGCAAGAAACTGTCTCAAAGTTGGAGAGAAATTGATGAAGCCACTTTATTTCGACCTCTGTCTTCCACATGCACACATATGCACACACACCTGCACACACCCTGCACTGAAAGACATGTGGACATACAGACACACATACCACATACACATATGACAAAAGTTAAATATTTCTTATCCCAGTTTTTAGTTCTTTCCTGTGAAAGCGAAAGCTCAGATTAATTATGGGAAGTAATGGAAAAGTGGAATTTATATTTCTTTTATCTTGATGAATTTATACCATGAAAATAAAATCCTCCTACCTCTTGCCTCCTGAGTGCTAGGGTTAAAGATGTGCATCACCATACCTGGCTGATACCCTCCTTTTATTTATTTATTATTGTTAACAACATATCTTGTATTGATACATCATGTGTTGGTACCCTCTTCTCCCTCACCCCTGCCCCCATTCTACTGGGGACCCTCCTCAGTGCGGTTACAGATATTCCTCGTGGAGTTGTGACTTATGCATTGTGGGAGCAGTAGTAATTTATTTTCATGGGGAGGTAATGCCTCTGGGCATGATATCTCAACTTGTGGCTCTTACAATCTTTCAGCCTCCTCTTCTGCAAAATCCCCTGAATGGTGGTGGGTGTGTTTTAAGTCTGCTTCAGTGATGAGCTCTTAGGAGACTCTGGAAATCTGCTTTGGTAAGTGTTGAGTATCCTCAGGGTCTGTCTTCTTTATCTTGGCACTTATTGTCAGGTTCACTATGGAAGAAGCACCACAATTCCTCTGTGGTTTCAGCTATGACTTGGCTGAAGTGTGAGGAGTAGTTTAGCTCCTCGGGTCTCACTACTTTCTGAAAAAGAACAGAGAGTGAAGTCAGCACAGTTTAAATGAGATAAGCATTATTAATTTAGGGAGAATTTGATGTATGTAGCCCCTCTTTTAGCCAAAGACTAGTGAGTGTTTGACAATGGAGATCATAATCTTTATCTTCATAGCATTCTGATCTGGTTTCCAATTCAGATATGGGTTCCTTTACACTTAGTGGATCTGTTAGCCAATCTGAAAGCTACTGGTTACCCACCAAGGCTGTGCGCCACTGTTGCACTGGCGTGTACAGCCTGTCAGATACCCTCTTATAATTCTTCCCCTCAAATATGTTGTTGGCCCAAGCTCTTACTTATATGAGAGTGCACAAGAACTTTTTATATGTCACCTGAATCACACTTGCTGTGATGTGAGCCTATTTATTTTTGTTCTATTTTCAGTTCATTAAAAAGGATACCCAAGCATGCCTAAAAGTAAGGGATTATTCAGAATAGTAATTTGACTTCATATACAGTATTGGGATCCTAAGGGCCTAAAGAGAAAACATTAAAAGAAATTTTCAGAAGAAGTGTAAATCAAGGATACATTTATTTCCAAGCAATGTGTGCATGTGTAGATCTCTGATTCTTCTTTCTTCCCCTTCTATCCAACATATATTTTCTATCTAAAGTATAAAATTGTAGTGAAAGACATGGAATTGCAAGGCTGAGTCTTCTGTTACTATACAACCCAGGAGGAAATATCAAATATGCATCCTATTTTTGATTCTGCTCTTGGAGCACTCACATGGCACTTCTGTCTGACTTCAGGGGCTTTCTCCTTTTTAAACTGAGCTCTGAAGACAGGTGTGTATATCTGAGGTACTGGAGCTCTGATTTGAAAGTTGGCGGGGGACTCTCAGAGCTCAGGTTGGTTATAGGAGAGCTGACTGAGGGGTGGGAAGAGGCGAAGAGCAGAATTGCTGCACTCTGGAATTGGGTCGGGGAGCGTCTTGACAGGAAGTAGGAGAAAAGTCCTAATTAAATTTTCCCAAAAACCATGGAGATAAGTCAGTACCTTTTGTCAGGAGCCAAAATGTGTATTTCTAATGCTAAAGGATTATGTTTTAAGGTGTTGGCATGATTCTTTGGTTTGACTTTCCAATGAGGGAGAACCATTTTTCATACTGACTTCTTCAGCACCCTGTTAAAAAATTTGCATCTTCCAATGCTTTTACAACTTCTTGAGGGTTCAGGTTCTTAGGTTACCTGACTGTGAAGGAATAGATTATCCAAGATCCCTGTGCCTCTATTCATTATAGTTTTTCTCTTGGGGATGTTTATTATCTCTAGACTGGAATGTGATTAGGTAGAGATTAGAAGCTTGGTCTTAACTGGTGTGAATCTTTGTAGAGCAAACATGATTATTTATCAGGGCCCAAATCAACAAACTTTAGTTTGTTTTTGTCCTTGTGGGTTTATAACAAAGACATAATCAACTTTTCTGGAATTAGGATTTTGTCATTTTGCTCAATGGAAAAAAAATTAAATATACATACTCAGGGCTATATGGATTAGCAGTTAAGGTGCTTGCTTCCAAAGCTGAAGACCTCAGGATAGATTCCCCAGCACCCACTTAAGCCAGATGCACAAGGTGGAAAATGTGTTTGGAGATTTTTGCACTGTCTACAGGCCTTGGTGCACCCATTCTCTCTTTCTCTTCCCCTTTCTCTCTTAAATAAATAAATAAAATTAAAAATATACATAATCATAAATTACTTGAAGCTGAATGCTGACTGATGAGTAACTCATTTCATTCAGTAGATATTTATTGAATGCCTGATACAAGAAGCTGAGATAATAAGAAGAAATAAGATACTGTTTCTTTTCTCATGAAGCTCATAGTAGCTAAGGAGGCACCAATTACTCATAGACAATGGGGTAGGTACAGTGAACATCATGCTTTGCATGAGATAGCTCCAATATACCTCTCCAGCCAAAGGTCTTCATATCCAGTCTTTTCCTCTGAATATGAGCCTCTTAAAATGACAAACCAATGTTGATTAAGTGTGGTTTTATTCTTCAGGGTAACCATTTCAGATTGTGGTTGCCTTGATCAATGTCAAAAATAAATTATGTGTCTTATATCTGAGTCTAGACTGAAACAGAGTGGCCAGTGTTCCTGTTATGGAGCTTGGAGCACCATAGACTTTACACATAGTTGAGTTTGAAGCAACAAGGAGACAATTTTAGCTCACAATTTGTTATTTGCCTTTTCTCATTATTGTAACCAAATACCTGAAATAAAATAATCAAAGAAGTAACTATTTATTTTGCACACTATTTTAGAGGATTTGGTCCACAGTTGCTTGGATAGAACATTATGGCATGAGACAGAAGCATATGTCAGGGGGACTCTTCACCTCACTGGGGACAGGAAGCAGAGACTGACACAGAAACGGGTCAGAAACAAGATGCTAACAGGGATTCATCCTCTATGATCTGCTTCCTCTAGCTAGGACCTACATCTTAAAGTTTTTCAGAACCTTCCAAAATAGCACCACCAGCTAGATAACAAGAATTCAATATATGCACTTATGGGGGACATTTCATATTCAAATTATAACACAGTTTAATCATTTAATTTTAGCTGGAAGAACTAAATATATGCATTATACACTTTTGATTTCCCCTTTGTGAAAAAAGAAAAAAAAAAGCCTATGCTTTATTAATTAGCATGGTAAGTTTAACAGGTGCCTAGGAAATTGCTTTAGATTAGTTCCTATTTAATTTAGTTTCCTGGATGAAGATTTACTTTTAGATATAAGAACTGCCCTTTTTTTTTTTGAAAGCCCATATGAGAATTGTGTGTGGGGTGGTTGTATGTCTGTATGTATGCCTGTGGTATGTGTGTGTGTGGTGGGGTGTCTGTTTCTGAATGTATGCCTGTAGTGTGTGTGGGGGGAAGTCTGTCTACATGTATGCGTGTGGTGTACCCATCCCTTTCCACTGCATCAGTATAACTATTCTTATTCATTATTATTCACTTGGTTCCTCTTACAATATGAATAGAAGAAGCAAAACATTTATAGATCACTTAAAACATTTTACTAGAAGAAAAGGAACAAATTAGCCTACTTGAATCACAGGCTCTGCAGAGGAGAATGAACAGAAGATATATTTAATCTTTCATCAAAGACTTTATTTGAAATTACTAATGTACAGTTCCACTCAGAACAGCACTAAATGAGTTATTAGAACATTTAAACAAGATCATCATTGTTTTTATTAGCAGCATTATTCCTTACTCCTTTTGTTAGCAAAACACCCTGCAGAGTGTGCAGATCTTGTTTAATTGCAATGCTTTTACATTTTCCTCCAATGTAGTTGGCTTATTTTATAAATATTTCAAGTATATAATTGCTATTTTGCTTTGATGAAAATTACAAGTGTATTTAGATAATCTAAGGGATTAGAATATGTTTACTGCTACATCACACTTACAGAAGGGGTCAGGGTAACTAGGGTAACTGGGTCTGGAGAGTGTCTTTTATCTTCAAACCTTCCTTTTACAATGAAAGACTTGTAGTATTAAATAGACTTGGGTTTTAAGGCCAGTCTTCCC
Organism: Jaculus jaculus; assembly: GCF_020740685.1. NCBI lineage: Eukaryota > Metazoa > Chordata > Mammalia > Rodentia > Dipodidae > Jaculus > Jaculus jaculus. The sequence continues at coordinate 75,366,604 of NC_059113.1, forward strand.
CTACCCCCACCACCTCTTAGCAGGGTAAACTTGGGCAACTTCTTTACCTTCTTTGACCTTTTGGAATGTTTTATAAATTTATAAATTTAAGTAGAGTAACTGAACTTACTGATTGGTATGAAAATAGATAACCATGGGAAGGGGTAGGCAAATAGTACGTACTCAATCAATTTCAGTTTCTTTTCTAGTTCTCTACTTGTGTTAACTTTTCCTGGGGAGTCATAGACAGACAGATGGCCCTTTACTCCTGAGGGTTGACCAAAGAAATGATTCAACCCAAGCATAGCTTAGTGAACCAGTGAGTTTACTGGGGTTACTTACAGGAGCAAGACAGCTACATCACCACAAAGCCTGAGGATCATGAAAGCTACATCCTTAAGGGTCACTGCATGACTTACAGGCAGCTTGGCCTGCCAGAGACTCTTCCTTGTTTTTTATCTACTCTTGGGAAAGGGCCCTGTGACTCATGAAAGTTTGTGGAACTTCCTTAAACTTGGGAGTTGTTTGCTTAATGAACCTCCCATCCATTCAAAACTTCCTGAACCTTAAGAGCTGTGTTTAAATTTGAACTTCCTAAGGACCTCCCTCCAGGACAGAATGTTTGAATTTAGAGGAAATTCTAACACAACAGCTGCTTTTGGTTGCACTAGGAGTTTGCTAAGGTTGTGATCTCAGTTGTCAGATGTCTACTTTTCTCTATCACACTGGCAGGAGGCACTTGAATGACCCAGGGCTATTCCAGTATGTGTGCTGTGCAAAAAGAAAAGAAAAGGGTCATTATCCATATCTTTCCTCATCTATGTGGCTCAACAGCAGTCAACATAGCAAATGTGAAGATAGTGCATTTATCTGGGATGGAGAAAAAAAGCAGAGCAGATGTAGAATCCAGGAATTGGTTAACTGTGCTGGGAAGCTTACATGATATAGACTGGGGAACCAAAAAGGCAGTTTTTTTTTTTTTCCTTCAAGTATGCAGTCTGGGTCATGATGGTGATGTGAGGTGGGCCAGGGACCACAGAGCATTTCCTTTCTTACTGGGTCAGGGGCAGTATATGTGCCTGCAAAAATCCATCCCACAGCCAGTGGTAGATTCTTGCTTCTAGAACATGAAGGGCTTGAGACATAGCCAGGAGTAGAGCACCTACTAAGCATGTATAAGGCTCAGCATTACTCCAGCCCTGCAAAAAAATTGAGAAATTATCTGGGTTCTTATCACTTAACCTGCCGCTCTGTGCCCACACAATGCTCATTGGCACTTTGAAATCAATCTGGTTACCTCACTTAGACACAGTTGGTTGGCTTCCTGTGCTTCTTAAGGAAAAGCTGAATTGCCATGAACTTTGGTGCCTTTCCCATGATGCTGACCTTATGGAGGCAGTGGAGTGACCTTGTGTTTGATGTGGGGGATGTTTAGTACTTTCCTTGGGGTATTGTCCAGAGAATGAGGTATCTTTACCTACACTGGTCTAGTCACTATTTGCTCCATGCTACTTTCTTAGGCTACTTTAAAAGCCAAATATTGATTATCCATCAGTCATTTCTGGAGTCTGAGGGGAAAACAAAGTTTAGATGTTCTAACTCAGAATGAACTTTATAAGTGCACCAAGCCTTCCTGAGAGCAGTCAACCTTTTCTGAACTTAATATAAAATTATCTATCATCTATCTCTGCCTATTTTTATTTATTTATTTTTTTAGGAAGAAGAGGGAGAAAGAGATAGTGAGCATGGATATGCCAAGGTCTCCTGTAGCTGCAAATGAAATCCAGATGCATATGCTACTTTGTGCATTTGGCTTTACATAGGCACTTGGGAATCAAACCTAGACCACCAGGCTTTGCAAGCAAGCACCTTTAACAACGGTGCCATCTTCCTCAGCCTGTACTAATTTTTTGTTGTATGTAGTAGATGTAAATATATAGATACATGTGTCTCATGCATATATGTGTGGAGAAAGATGTCAGATGTCCTCCTCTATCACTCTTCCATCCGATTCCCTGAGATGGTCTCCTGCTGACTCTGGGGCTCTCTGTTTTTCAGTTAGACTGGTTGACCAGGCAGCCCCAGTGACCCTCCTGTCTCTAACACCCCTAGTGCTGGGATTACACACATGTGTGGTCATATTTATCTTTTTAAATTTTTTTTTGTTTTATGTTTATTTATTTATTTGAAAGTGACAGACAGAGAAAGAGGAAGAGAGAGAGAGAGAATGGGCATGCCAGGGCCTCCAGCCACTGCAAACTCCAGACGCACGTGCCCCCTTGTGCATCTATCTGGCTAATGTGGGTCTTGGGGAATTAAGCCTCGAACCAGGGTCCTTAGGCTTCACAGGTAAGCTCTTAACCACTAAGCTATCTCTCCAGCCCCATGTTTATCTTTTTACATGGGTGTTGGGATTGAACTCAGGTCCTCATACATATGAAGCAAGTATGCTTATCTGCTGAGCCATCTCCCCAACCCTGCTTTCACACAGTGGCATTTTCAGCCCTGAAAGAATTGCTCCCCACAGAGCAACCTTTTAGATAAAGAAGTTTCTTCAAGATACACTCTTTTGATATTTTCTATTTATATTTGTGGACAGCTGTGCCATCATCATTAATACATCACTGCAATTGTCACCAACAGGAAATATATGTTAAATGCTAAGATGAGGTGCAAAAAAGAAACAAAAATATCATTAAAGGTACAATCTAGATAGAAATTTCAAGGGCAATGGCCAAGTTTTAAGTTACATTTTATTCTTGGAGCCCAGCATAGAGTCTGTCCCACAATAGAAGCACATTCAGATGTGAAATGTGGCTCCTGAAAGGGTGCGTGTGCATGGCAAGACCAAGAAAAAGAGCAAGCTTTCCCTTCCTGTAGTTTCTCTTTCTACCAAGCCACTTTCCCAGTACCTTCATCCCACACTGGAAAGAACTTTCACTTCTGCTTGAGAAAGGAGCACTTTAGGAGGCTAAGGAGATGGCTCTGGGAGTAAAAGCTCTTGCACACAAGCATGAGGGTCTGAGAAGGCCCAAGTTCAATAACTAACAGCCACATTGATCCTCAGGACCCATGTGCAAAGCCAGGTGTGGCTGCACATGCTTGCAATCATGGCTGCATCTCGACACATGCCTGCAACCTCATGCATCCCCTGTGGGCAAGTAGAGATAGGACAATCGCTGGAGCTTGTGGATCACCAGTCTGACCAAAACCAGTGCCTATAGGTTCAGAGAGACAACTTCTTGAGGAAATATGCAAGATGAGTAATACAGGGGACATCCAACATTCTTCTCTGGCCTTTACACATGTACACACATCTAAACACACATATACATACATCATACAAAAATCACACCATTTATACCATACACACACAGGCCAGATAAAAATAAAAAGGAAAAAGAAGGTAGTGCTTTATGTCCATGAGTGCTGGTACTTGGGTCTAGTAAGATGAGCACAAGTTTTACATTAAGATTTTGTCTGCCTTGGAATTTACAGAGCAAATTCTTTAAAAACTAGAAATAGATCAATACCAACACCTGTTCCTTCCTTGTGCCCAGAACACCCACTGAAATTGGAGGGGCTGGAAGTAGGGTGTGGGAACAGTGGAATGAAGCCTTGTATGTTAATTTGAGTTTCTTTTCTGTCAGTTCATTCTAATGGTGAGTCTGAAAAATGCATTTATAAGGCTATTAATAACCATATTTCTTTCCTAATCATTATGATTAAATTGTGGGTACTGCCAGGTGCCTGCAGATTTCTTTACAAAGCCTGCACAGCTTTGCTTTTCAATTTGCCTACAAGATGATGCTCTCAACAACTGCAACCGGGGAATTGTTGGGGCTCTCTTCTTCTATCAGTCAATTTAACTTTACCCTGAAAACAGAGGAAAGTTTAACATAATACTGTAAATCACAAAAGTCATTCCTTTCTAAAAATAATATTTTTACTTATTAGAGATAGAGAAGGCAACTATAGAGAAAGAATTGGTTGCCAGTCCCTCCAGCCACTGCAAACAAACTGAAGATGCATGTGCCACCTTGTGCATCTGGCTTACATGGGTACTGAGGAATTGAACTTGGGTCCTAAGCTTTGCAGGGTCCTAAGGCTTAGCTTTGCCATAAGTGCTAAGCAATCTCTCTAGCCCATAAAAGTCATTCTTTAGCTAAGGAGCAGCAAGTCTGCTTTCTTTTGTGTGCACATGTGTTTTTATGCATGTGTGCATGTGGAGGTCACAGGTCACATCATAGATTCACATTGGCATCTTCCTCAGTTGTTCTCTGCCTCATTTTTTGAGACAGTCTCTTGCTAAGCCTGGAACTGATGGATTTAACTAGACTAGCTAGTCATAAAGTTTCAGAGATCCTGTCTCTTGCCTCCTCAGCCCTGGGATTACAGGCATGTGGTCACTGTGTCTGGCTTTTACATGAATGCTAGAGATTTGAATTCAGATCTTCATGCTCATGCATTGAGCACTTTACAAACTGAGTCATCCCCACCCACCTATTTTTATTCGATTATTCCCAATGAAGGTTTTGATGGCCAAAATATAACACACAGATGGTTTACCCCACATTTCTCTTCTTCCATCCTATGTATGTTATGCTCTAGTCACTTACCACAGCCTGAAATTCCTCAATACTTTCATTCTGTCCATTGCATTTACTGCATAAACATCTCATATCTCTGTGATCAATCCTGTACCCTCCTCCACATTCTCATTCATACCTGGAAACACCCCAGGGTGGATCAGAATGGAAGTCTAGGGACAGACAGTCCAGTTCTGAACCACAGCTTTGCCACTTCCTTGCTCTGGGAACTATGAGTAAATTATCTACCTGCAGACAAGGATTATAATCAGAGTAGTACCTTCATTCTGGGGTGATGATGGAGGTGAAAATAATCCCGAGTCTCTAAAAGTGCTCATGGGGCTGGAGAGATGGCTCAGCAGTTAAGGTGCTCACCTGCAAAGGCAAAAGACCAGGTTCAATTTCCAAGTACCCATGTAAAGCCAGATACACAAGGTGATGCATGTGTTTGGAGTTTGTTTACAGCTGCTAGAGGCCCTGGCATGCCCATTTTCTCCATCTTCCTCTCTCTCTGACAAACAAACAAGCAAGCAAGCAAACAAACAAACAAAGTGCTTAGTAGATGGGTTTTATTATGATGAAAAAAAGGACTCCAGGGCTGGAGAGATGGCTTAGTGGTTAAGGCATCTGACTCTCTAAGAAAGAAAGGAAGAAAGAAAGAAAGAAAGAAAGAAAGAAAGAAAGAAAGAAAGAAAGAAAGAAAGAAAGAAAGAAGGAAGGAAAGAAAGAAAGAAAGAAAGAAAGAAAGAAAGAAAGAAAGAAAGAAAGAAAGAAAGAAAGAAGGAAAGAAAGGGGACTCCAGTGATGTCAGGAGTTAGACTGACAAGAAATGATCTTCATGCTGTTCTGTTGAAACAAATATTTTCATAGAACATCATTGCCAGACAAGGCCACTCTGTGGTCATGAAGAATAGGAAAAAATGCCAGCCAGGCATGGTAATGCATGCCTGTAGTGCCAGCACTCCAGAAAGCTGAAATAGGAAGAAGGTGAGTTTGAGACCAGTCTGGATTACATAGTGAGACTTTGACTCAAAACTAACAAGGAAAACCATCCAGAGCAAGTGAGAGTGAGTCAGTGAGAGAAAGGAAGGACCATCATGTGATCATGTTTGAACATAGAATAATGGACATGTCCAATTCACCAAAATAACCAAACATCCCCTTACTTTGGCTAATATGAGTGACTTTCGATTCTTTATCAATTGCGGTTGTCCTTGGATATGTTTGTCCCTCTCTCTAGATAAGATTTATTAAGATGCCTAGTTACTGAACACCCCTATTTTCTGGTAGCAACCAATCTAAACAAACTCACTTCCTTAGCCTCTGTGCCAAATCATCTTCCTCATGGTTCCTCACTGTGTATGTTCTGACTCTGCAACACACAATAAACCAAGCTTATCCAACAACAGGTATATTTCTGGTGGTCTCTGGCTGGCAGGTGACAATCAGTCCTTTTGATGACAGCAAATCACAGGACTTATAAGTGATGTTGTGATATAAAGACTTAGTAAAGATGTAACAATGGGCAGGACACTTTTCCACCTTGGGTAAAATGTTTCTGTCTTTGTTGGTCTTGTTACTTGTCGATTAGGGGGTCTGGCTCATGACTTCCATTATCATTTTCAGCATCACTGTGCTCTGGGTATCAGTGTCAGAGCAGATGTGCCATGTTCTATAGGAAATAAATAAACTACATGTGAATATCCTCAGATTCTTATTTTCTATAGCCTACTGTTATTTACTTTTTAGTTACTGTGACCAAATACCTGAGGAAAAGTAATTTAAGGAGACCTGTGCATGCCTTTAATCCTAGCACTCAAGAGGCAGAGGTAGGAGAATCACCAAGAGTTCAGGGACACCCTGAGACTACATATTGAATTCCAGGTTAGCCAGAGCTAGAGTGAGACCCTACCTCAGAAAACAAAAAAACAAAAACAAAAACAAAAGTGAGAGCTGAAGGGATAGCCTGGTAGAAAAGGACTACTTAGGGAAATATCTTCATTGTGTCAGCCATGAACCCATTCTTTCCTTTTGGGCATGTTTCTTTATGCCACTGTATGTTGAAAGCATTTAACTGTTTTAATTTTATTTTATGTATTTATTTCCATAGGCTCCTGCAGCTAGGATTCAAGGGGTCCAGCAGCATTTCAAGTTAGTAGCAGAGCCTGGTATTATTCATCTGTTGCTGGTTTTGCAAGCATGTGAAATACAAGGGTGGTGAGGTCATAGAAGCTTGCACCAAGGCTCCCAAGAGAAGCCCAAGATGCCAGGCACTATGTATCAGCCTCAGCTTCCCTGTAGAAGCCACTGGGCAGGTAATGTGTGGAGCTGTGATTTGTGAAACAAACGTTTCAGTGGGAGCCCCAGGATGTTTGAGATGCCAGGAATATAGGACATCTGCCGAAGAAAACTACAGGCACAGGGTGGAGCTGGCCCATGAGAGGCCATGTGTGCTGCAAATGACCAGTCTGTAGGGACAGGGCCACCCAATCCACCATAGTGCTTACATCATGCCACCACACACTACAGGTGTTAGATATAAAGCTACAGGATTTAAGGTTTGCCCTGTTTGGTTTCAGTTTTGTTTTGGTATAATCTTCCCTTGATATCTCCCATTCATTCCTTTTGGGCATATTTACTCTGTGCCATTGTATGTTGAAAACATTTAACTGTGTTTTTATTTTCTTTTAATATTTTATTTATTTATTTGAAATGGGGAGAGACTAAAAGCGGACATGCCAGAGCCTCTTGCCACTGCAGACAAACTCCAGATGCATCTATCTTTACATGGGTACAGGGAAATTGAACCCAGGCAGGCAGGCTTTGCAAGCAAGTGCTTTTAACTATTGAGCTATCTTCCTACCCCTGTTTTGATTTTATAAGGGCTCATAGCCAAGAGAATGCCTTAACACTTAGTAGAGATTGAACTTTAGACATTTGAACAGTGCTGGGACTAAGATTATGGGGACTTAAAAATAGTTTTGTTTATTTATTTGAAAGCAGCAGAAATATAAAGAGAGAAGAGAGATTGTGAGAATAGGTAAACCAGGGTCTCCTGTAAGAAAACTCCAGATGCATGCACCACTTACTGCATCTGGCTTTACATGGGCACTAAGGAATTGAGCCCTGGTCATTAGGATTTACAGGCAAGCACCTTAACCACTGTGCCATCACTGCAGCCCCAATTATGGGGACTTTAGAAGTTAGAGAAAACACATTTTGCATTATGATACAATATGAGTATGTGGAGTCAGAGTAAGGTATGATGTTATGATTTGAGGCTAGAATGCTCTCCACAGGCTCATGTTTTGAGCACTTGGCCTCCAGTGTATGACACTCTTTGAAGTCTGTGGAGCCTTTAGAGGTGTGATCTAGATGGCAGAAGTAGGTTGCTAGAGGTAGGTCTTTGAAGGTTACCCACCTCTGGCTCCTGTGTAGCTCTACTCCACCTGCTGTTGTGCAAACAACATCTGGTGTAAGTGTCTCCTGCTGCCATGCTTTCCCGGCTGCACTGGGCAGAGATCTCTCTGAAACCACAAACTTAAGTAGACCTTTATTCCTTTCAGCCATTCCTGTCAAGTATTTTGGTAACATTGTATCAGATGTAGATGATCTATCTAATCTAAGTTGGCCAAACTGCTGTTGTGTCTCACTCACCCACACTATAGACAACTGGCATTCATATACTACATGCAGAACTCACATGATAACACACTACTTCCCGAATCATGGCTCAGTTTGAATCATTGTATTAGTTACCTTCTCATTGCTATGATCAAATGCTTGACCAGATACACTTTAAGGAAGGTAAGTGTGGTAGTTTAAATGGATGGCCCCCAATATATTGGAGCTTATTAAAGTTTGCAATTTAGATCTGCAGCCACATTCCCTCATTTTTATCATAACACCTTATGATTTTGTATGTAATGGCTGGTACTCCTGGTATATCATTTGTATTTTATTTGTTTTCCTTTTACTTTGGGTGAACCTGGACAGAGCATTTACACAGAGTTTTAACATAAATCTCAGCATAGTTATTATGAGAGGCTCCATTAAATCAGCTAACCAAGGTCCCCATGTAGTTCACACAGGGGGCAGACTCAAGGTCTGGGGCACATGAGCTGTAAGACCTCTGGAGTTTTTGGTAAGCATAACATTGAGGGGCAAGTGCATGTCAGTTGTCATTGGGAACATTAACACTGTTACCATTAAATCTTGTATTTAATTGTCAGCAGCAGGAACTGGTTCATAATTATTATCCTTGAAAATATAGATAGCAACACAAAAGAATTATTATAATTAAGTAAAGCCAAAGAAAGAGAGCCAGGAGGGAGGGAGGGGAGTTGTTTCACATTCCTCAAAAAGAAACAGATATTCCAGTGGAAGGAAAAGGATGTAATACAAGGCAATAATAAACAACTATATCTGTTCTGGAGTGATAGACATAAAAGTCTCTTAGAGTCAAAGTTTCTCTATGGATCCCATGAGGTCATCAAAGAGCTGATCAGTCCAGCAAATGGAAGAAGTTAGGATCCTTGATCCTTAGCATGTGTTGGATTATCTCTGACTTACAGAGGTTTTTAAAAAATATTTTATTTTTATTTATTTATTTGAGAGAGGAAAAGAGGGGGGAGGGAGAGAGAGAGAGAAAGACAAAGAATGGATTGCAAATGAACTCCAGACGCATGCGCCACCTTGTGCATCTGGCATATGTGGGTACTGGGAAATCAGACTGAGGTCCTTTGGCTTTGCAGGTAAACATCTTAACCACTAAGCAATCTCTCCAGGCCAACTTACAGAGTTTAATAGGGCACATTTTGCTATAAGAAGCAGATAATTTTTAACCAGGCATAGAACTGGTGGGCATCATTTCTATTTTGCTTTGGCATCTCATGTTGAATCCCTCAGGCTTCTGTCATGTATGGAATAGTCAGCTTTCAGGATTGTGACTGGAGCAGGTTCAGTCTTTTTGGCAGAGGCGGGTATCCTCCAGAGCTTGACCTTGAGGGGACCCTCTGGGTCCCCAGTGACCTGTTAGCTGTTACAATCAGCTGAGGACACAGTCTTCTTGACTCTGATGTGATGAGTTTATATCTCTTGGCTGATGGGTGTGGGTCAATTTCTAAAGGGTGTGTGGGTCCCCTTGTGTTACAAATTTTACAAAAGCATCATCAATGGGAGGAGAATCTGTCTTATCTCTATAAACCTAAGCAGAGACACCATGAAATAACCAGCACCACCAACATTAACAAGTACAAACAGTCCGAATTCTAAATTGTTTTTACATCTTAGGGCTAGACTCAAATGTACCTTAGGGCTGAGATCTGTCCTTAGTGATATCTTTCTTTTTAATAAGACTTATCAAGGAAAGGCTGGACTAATACAAATGAATAACAATCAGGTAAACATAATCAGTAAAGACAATTTTATTTTATTTTTGAGAGCAAGAAGACAGGGAAAATGAGAAAGGGAGAGAATGGGTGCACCAGAGCCTTTCAGCTGCTGTGAATGAACTCCAGTAGTGTGCACCACTTTGTGTGCATGTGTGACATTGCACACTTTGCATCACTTTTGTGTTTGGCTACATGGGACCTGGAGATTTGAACAGCATTCTCAGGCTTCACAGGCAAGTACCTTAACTGCTAAGAGGACAATTTATGAACCTTTAATTTAAAAGACAAACAGTGGCTGACTAATCTGGGCCAGGCAGAGGCATGAGATAATGTTAGAGCCCAGTACTGTAAGCCAGCATCAGACAGGAGAGTCTATTAGTCTGAGTCTTTGTTTTACAATGTAATATTTTGTGCTTATATTCTCTTACTGGGTGTTTAAGACCATGTAGGCAGATAAAATTAGCTATGCATTATATTTTTTTTACTTTTTGGTTTTTCAAAGTAGGGTCTCACTCTGGTCAAGACTGACCTGGAATTGACTATGTAGTCTCAGGGTGGCCTCAAACTCACAACAATCCTCCTACTTCTGCCTCCCAAGTGCTGGGATTAAAGGCATGAGCCACCATGCCTGGCTTTATGCATTATATTTTAGAAGTAATTTATGGCTCTGTAGTGGAGACTTTTAGGGACCTGTGAGGAGTTCTATGACTCTCAGTATTGTCAACTGCTAGGATAAGTCAACGTCATGCTGGTCCTCCCTCTTTTGGGAAGCCTGCAGTACTGATTTTCCTTTGATGTAACTCTCCTATTGCAGATAGACTGACTTGGAGTCCATCTCCAGGTCCGTGTCCTCCCTGATCAAGAAAACAACTTACCAGAGGCTAGACGTTAGCAGGTGTCACATTGTCTCCTGTGGCCTTCTGATCTGGGCGCAGGAACCAAAAAATTGATTATCATTTTAACTGTGATGTTTACAATTGCCTTTGGCTTCTACATATGGTTATTAATCACTCAGAGAGACTTCTGCTTAGCAAACAGATTTAGTTAAAGAGGTATAGAACATATCTGGTTAGCAAAGCAGTTCTGTCCAGAGAATGACACAATAGTTTAAAATCATTCTGATTAGCATTTAAGTTTAGTAGTCAGGTGACAGTGTAAACTATATCTGGAATGCAGAAAACATATTTAAGTATCTATCAGTTTTAAGTACAGGCAGAACATGTTAGCAGCCTTGGAAACAATATTTTATGCTCAACTTTAAATCTCTTGATTTGATCTAGGAATTGTATGTCAGGAAAAGGCAAGACAGTATAAAAACTTGGCATCTATGTTTAAAAAAGCATAGGCTAGCCTGTTTACCTATGTAGGTACTAATTACCCCCACCCCAGACTGGAAGCAGAACAGCAAATTACTATCTTAGTGTTATAAAAGGTGATTAAGTCATTGTGACTTTGTTCTTAGGAAAACTGAGGAAGCTCCTCATGTCGTAGGAAAATCTGCTATATTAAAAAAATATTAATATAGTTTGTCTAAGGTTCATATATTCTAACAGCTATAAATACTCCTTTATGTTAAGCCTAAAAATGGTACAATGGTTAAAGGTACTTGATTAAGAAACTACTTTATTTCTGTCATAATGTCTGTAATGTATATTAAAATTGGTCTAATTTATCTCAACAATGAGGTTGGCTTTATTTTTAATCTATGTATAATCTGTCTAAATCAATGTTTTACTTAAGTAATTTTCTCATTTCTGGCATCTTAAGTTCATTGCTTATAGATATATTGATACTTAAGACATGTTCACTACTGTCAGGGCTATAGGGCAACTCCCTGATTGTGCCATTTTATAACTTTCAAGAGTAGGAGAATCTTGCATTTTTCCCTGTCAATAATCTTAGTTATTTTCAATGTTTCCTATGGGGGGCATCCAACATTAAAATCTGGCCATCCTAATTTACAAGGCCTTTAATTTTTCTGGTGGAAGCTTAGTATTATGACCTTCTGAATATTCCCTTTTAAAGTATATGACAGCGGATTTGGTGGAGGACTTCCCCCACAATGAATTTCCCACTGTGTTGGTGCTACAGAACAGACAAAAAGACAAAGTTTCCTGAGCATGCACTGCTGTGAGCCACATGCATACTCATATACACACATTCATATAAAGTGCACTTTTCATACAGACTCCAACTGGCCATTTCTCCCACACATTTATTCATTCATTCTGAGTTTAAATAATTTTTCCTATATATTCCCACACATAATCCTGATATAGCTAGTTAACAAGACCAGAACAACTTCAGTCTTAATCTAGCTAGTTATTGAGACTGGAAAAACTTTGGTCCTAATGGAAGGAGGGCCATCATCTTGGAATCGCCTCAAGGTTCAAAACTCCTTCTGTGGGCATCAATTTGCACTGGCTCCTCTAGACCTCAAAATCACTTTGAGTATCATTCAGACCTGACCAGTCACAATTCCAATTTTAAATTCTAATTTCCATTTTCTCTGGGAAGTTCTTGCCTGGTCCAGATGTCTGCTCCTTCCACTGAGGAACTCTGGCCCTGGGTTTCACAGTATCCTTGGGCCATCTGGAAGGGGACCATGCAATCATATTTAGGACACATGCTTCCCAGTTCCAGGGACCTTTGGCAAGCTGGGAGGCCTAGGAATGATAGCCCTTTCTGACCAATGGGGGTCATGGTGAGGGAAAATCTCACTGGGGCCTCCAGAGATGTTGCAGAAATTCTCTGGCAAGAGGACACCAGTATGAGTGAAAGCAGAGGCGTTTATTTACCCAGGGGTCAAAGGGCTTGTGATAGCTTTCCAAAGAGACTCTGACTCTCAACTGAGATTTTATTTTCATTTTATAGTGAGAGAAGCATGGGTTAAAGGGGGATAAGTGTAATTAAGAGATATTCTGATGGGTGTAGCCTCTCTTTGGGGCCAAAGACTAGTGAGAGCTTCCCACTGGAGTCTATGACCCTCATCTCCATAGGATTCTGACTTGATTCCCAATACCAGCTATGAGGTCCTTCCAATTGAGTGATCCCCTTATCCAGAGAGCCACTGGACATCCAAATAGGCTGAGTGCCATTATTGCACAGTGTGCATATCTTGTTCAGCTGGTTGGTTTAATATCTAGCAGGATTCCCTGCTTATTCACAACATTGGTAGCCATTTTCCCCCAGAGCTCATGTAGAAGTTTCCAGTACTATGATGGCTAGTCAGCAGGGAACTGACTCTCTTCTAAATTCCAGCATGATCTCTCAATGCCCTGTATTGGCAGCTTGTGGTGTCTTCAGCAATACTGTATTACCTTTCAGCTCTGAAGAGTAATCAAGCACTTTCTACCTGCCTTGTTTTGGGAACCACATTGGTCACAGCTCACTGTTGGGTATAACCTATTTCTGGCACTAGGAATTATAAGTGAGAGTCCATGGTTTTAGGATTAGACTTTCTTTCACCCTCTCCAGGGCCCTTCTTCCCAGGTAACCACCCCCAACATAATTGAGGGTTGTATCTTTTAGTTTGCTATCTAGAAGAAAGGTTTCTATAGTACCAATTCACATTGATACTAATTCAAGACCCTTCCACCCCAATTATCTGTCTTTCTAGTTGTCTGTCAAGTGTACATGCAACTCAAGCTGTTCCAGGTTAGGAACAATACATGAGGAACATGTGGCATCTGTCTTTCTCCCCAATACTTTTCATACTTACAATCATTACAAACATTTTTCCATATTACAATGTACTTTAAAAGAATGTTCTTAAACTTATTTATTTATTTGTTTGAGAGATAGAGGTAGAGAGGGGCGTGTGTGTGTGTGGGGGGGGGTAATGGGTGTGCCAGGGCCTCCAGCCACTGCAAGTGAAGTCCAGATGTATTTATCACCTTGTGCATATGGCTTACGTGGGTTCTGGGGAATTGAACTGAAGTCCTTTGCTTTCCAGACCAGTGCCTTAACCTCTAAGCCATATCTCCATCCCACAATGAACATTTTTTTGTAAACATATATATTTATTGACAAGTTCTATGCTTTCAGACAACAAACCATGGTATTTCACTCCCTTACCCTCTCCCACTTTCCCCTTCATAACTCTGCTCACCATCATATCTTCTCCTTCTCTCCATTAGTATCTATTCTAATTTGATGTCATCATCATTCTCCTATTATGAGGGCCTTGTGTAGGTATTGCTAGGCACTATGAGGTCCTGGATATTGAGGCCAAAGCCTGTCTGGATGGTTGCATGTAAGAAATGGTACCCTTCCTTTGGCTCTTACATTCCTTCCACCACCTCTTCCGCAATGGACCCTGAGCCTTGGAGGGTGTGAGATGTTTCCGTTCTGGACACTCCTCCATCCCTTCTTCTTAGCACTATGTTGCCTTTGGGGTCATCCCAGTGGTCATCACCATCTGAAAAGAGAAGCTTCTCTAACCAGAAGTGAGAGTAGCATAATATATGAGTATGAACATTAAGTGTATTGCTTTCAGGACAAGTTGGTGAGAGTAATATTTGCATTTATGCAGACAAGAGCAGGCTTTATACCCCTAAGGCTCATGACCTCCCTGCCACAGGCTTTTGATTAGGTTTTCAGTACCAGACACATGTTCCCTCCCATAGAGTGGGCCTTCAGTTCAATTAGAGAGCAGTTGGCTTCCCTGAGAGCAAATATGCCACTGTTGCACTCATTCAGTCATTTGGCCTGTCTGGCCAAACTTGAGGTTTATAATGTCCACTGTTTTCACCACTGATGAATTCTGTCTCCTGTAAGACTGCATACAGTGTAGCCTTTTCCAGCTTTCAGTTGGCTGGGCTACAGGAAGAAGGTTTTTGGCTCAGCACCAGCTTGATTTCTCAGTGACTTTGCCACTAAGGCATATGAACTCTTCAGTAACAGGGTCTAACCATCACTTTCTCATGGGAAACCAAGGGCCTTGGCAATAGCCTGTAATGTTTTGGAGGCAACAGGGACCTCCCTGGCCAATGACTCACTGGAAGGTATCCCATCCCTGGCATTGAAACTTTTCTAGTAACAATCTATGGCTCCTGAATGTGCCATTATTTGAGAAAGTAGATGTTCTTATGTCTTATTCAGAACATCTTGAATTTTGATTGACCCTCCCCCCACCTTTCTTTTATACAATCTCTTCTGACCACACTTAGGCTTTTTCTCTCCCTGTAATCTGTTCTTCAACTTATATATAAACAATTCCATCCCCTTAAGACCTACCCTCTCTTCCCTCCCTTATGACCTTTTTCTAGCTTATGGGCCTCTGCTACTGATTTTTGGTTCAAGATCATACACAAGTCTATACATTTGTAGCTAGGGTCCACATATAAGAGAAAGCATGTGACATTTGGCTTTCTGAGCCTGGGTTACCTCACTTAGTATAATCCTTTCTAGATCTATCCATTTCGCTGAAAATTTCATAATTTCATTTTTATCACTGAACAGAATTCCATTGTGTAGATGTACCACATCTTTATTATCCATTCAACTGTGGATAGACATATAGGCTGGTTCCATTTTCCTAGGTATTGTGAATAGAGCAACAATAAACATGGTTGTGCAAGTATCTTTAAGGTAGTGAGAAGAGTCATTAGGATATATGCCTAGGACTGCTATAGCTGGATCATATCACAAATCTAATTTTAGCTGTCTCAAGAATCTTCACACTGATTTCCACAATGGCTGTACCAGATTACATTCCCATCAACAGTGCAGAAGGGTTCCCCTTTTACCACATCCTCACCAACATTTATTGTCATGTGTTTTCTTGATGGTAGCCATTCTGACGGGAGACAGATGAAATCTCAAGGTAGTTTTAATTTGCATTTCCCTGATGGCTAAGGATGTAGAACACTTTTTAGATGTTTATATGCCATCCATATTTCTTCTGATGAGAACTCTCTATTTAGTTCCATAGTCTATTTTCTGATTGGGTTGTTTGATTTCTTATTGTTCTGTGTTTTGAGTTCTTTGTATATTCTGGATATTAATCCTCTGTCAGATGTGTAGCTGGCACAGATTTTCTCCCACTGTTTAGGTTGTCTCTTTGCTATATTCACAGTGACCTTTGCCATACAAAAGCTTTATAATTTCATGAGATCCTAGTAGCTGATTAGTGGTTTTATTTTCTGAGCAATTGGGGTTATATTCAGAAAGTCATTACCTATGCCAATATGTTGAAGAGTTTTCCCTAGCTTTTCCTCTAGCAATTTCAGAGTTTCAGGTCTGATATTAAGGTCCCTGATTCACTTGGATTTGATTCTTGTGCATTCATCTTTCTATATATAAACATCCAGTTTTCCTAGCACCACTTGTTGAAGAGACCATCTTTTCTCCAATGAATATTTTTGGCATTTTTTGTCAAAAATCAGATGGCTGTAGCTTCCTGGATTAACATCCGGGTCCGATTAACATCCGGGTCCTCTATTCTGTTCCATTGATCTACATATCTGTCTTTGTGCCAATACCATTCTGTTTTTATTACTATGGCTTTGTAATACAGCTTAAAATTAGGCACCCCTGCAAGCAACTCTTGCAGGAGCAGCACAAAGAGGAGAATATATGCAGGGATTTGATGTATACTGGCCACTGAACATACTCCAACTGCAGTTTTATGGCAAGAAGGACCTCTATTGTGGCTACATTTACCTGTTTCTTCTGCTAGAGTGTTGACTCCTTATTATGAAGCAGTAGCTTGTTTAATTCAAATGGCTCGAGTAAATTCTAGAAAATATTTTGGTAAGGAACCAGCTATTATAGGGGTTCCTTTTACAAAGCAACAAGTAGATTGGCTATTTCAAAATGTGGACTCTTGGGCTATTGCTTTTGCAAATTATCCTGGTATTATGGATAATCATTTCCCTAAAGACAAGTTGTTGCAATTTGCAAATTCTCATTCCTTCATTTTCCCTCACACAGTCAGGGCAGAGCCTATTGAAGATGCTTTAGTTGTGTTTACAGATGGATCCTCTAATGGCAAAGCAGCATATGTTATTCAAGAACAGTCTTATTCATTTTCTACTCCCCCAGCGTCAGCTCAAATAGTGGAACTTAGAGCTGTAGCTACAGTATTTAATGTTTTAGCTGCAACTCCATTTAATTTGTATACTGATAGTTAATATATTGCTAGAGCTTTACAGGTACTTGAAACTGTGTCTTGTATTAAAACTGCTAATACTCAAGTGCAAGATTTGTTTAGTCAAATACAGAGATGCATACATGCTCGCTCTCATCCTTGTTTTGTGGGTCACATATGAGCTCATTCAGGCCTTCCAGGTCCTTTAGCACTGGGAAATGATATGGCAGATAAAGCCACACAGATCATAGATATTTCTCAATTGGAATTAGCTCAAAGATCTCATTATTTACATCATCAAAATAGTCAAAGTTTAAGAAAGCAGTTTCAAATTACTAGAGAAGCTGCTAGGCAAATTGTGTGACAATGTAATACCTGTCCTGAATATCACTCAGTTTCTCAGTATGGAATAAACCCTAGAGGATTAAAACCAAATCATCTGTGGCAGATGGATGTAACTCATATTCCTGAATTTGGAAAATTAAAATATGTTCATGTATCCATTGATACTTACTCAGGATTTCTGATGGCTACAGCACAGACTGGGGAAGCTACTAAACATGTCATAGCACATTGCATCAAATGTTTTGCTGTAGCAGGTATGCCATTAATTATAAAGACAGATTATGGTACAGGTTACAGTAGTCAATCTTTTCAGCGCTTTTGTACTCAATTATCAATTGTTCATAAAACAGACATACCTTATAACCCTCAGGGACAAAGAATTGTTAAAAGTGCTCATGGATCTTTAAAAATCAATTACAAAAAATAAAAAAGGGAGAGTTATATCCTTGGTCACCACAGAATGCTTTAAGTCATGTACTCTTTATTTTAAATTTTTTAAATGTGGATGCATCTGGTCATTCTGCTACAGACAGATTGTGGCATCCTAGAACATTGGACACTTATGCTCAGGTCAGATGGAAGGACCCCATTGATGGACAATGGCATGGACCTGACACAGTATTAATATGGGGAAGAGGGTATGTTTGTGTTTTCCCACAGGACGCTGACAATGCCAGGTGGCTGCCAGAGAGGCTGGTCCGGTTCGCAGGGACTGAACATCAGAAGAATGATGCCTCTGCTCCTGATGATGTGGATTTCAACTCCTGATGATCCACAGTGAGCTGTATTGGGCTTATGTTCCTGACCCACCCATCTTACATCCAGCAACTTGGAAAGATAGAGAAACTATAGTTTTGGTATGAGGGACTGCTTACATCAGGTGTAACATCTCTGGAACTAATAGGCATATTAAGGACTGGTCAGGAAATCCTGGAGCAGAAGGGAGTGGTAAATGGAACAATGACTGGACTGGTGGACTCTCTGCTGGACTTTGGTGGTCTGATGAGGGCTTCCAACAGACTTACATATGGAAAGTTGCTGCAGCCATGGGAGGAGTGAGCATCACCTCTCCCAGGAGTGACAGTTATTCCCTCCCAAAGGGAAGGGTCATGGCTTGTGTTACTCCACCCTATGCTATGTTAATGGGAGACATAAATATTACATGGGCTGAGGAAATGTTCAATGTTACATGTAACAATTGTACTTTGTCTAATTGTGTTTCAGAATTGTCCTCTGATAGAGTTATGATTTTTAAACAACCAGCATTTGTCATGATTCCTGTTAATGTAACTAGACCTTGGTATTCTGACAAGGGAATACAGGTGTACAGGAAGTAAAGAATACTTTAAGTAGACCAAAAAGAATGATAGGATTAGTAATTGCAGGCATCCTAGCTTTTATTACATTGTTAGCTACTGCTACTACTGCAGCTGTTGCTTTGTCACAAGAAGTTCAAACTGCACATTTTGTTAATGATTTATCCAAAAATGTTTCTATTTCTCTGGGAACTCAAGTAGATATAGATAGAAAACTGGAAGAAAAAATAGATGCTCTGTATGATGAGGTTACATATTTGGGTGAGGAGATACTAGGGTTGAAAGTTAGAACTCGTTTGGAGTGTCATGTAGATTTTCAATGGATCTGTGTTACTTCTAAAAATATAATGACACTCAACAGCATTGGGAAAAGATAAAAATGCATCTAAGAGGTATTTGGCATAATGATAATATTTCCTTAGATCTGATTCAGTTACATTCAGAGATTTTGTCTTTGCAAAATAATCATCTTACTTTTGATGCAGCTAAAGCAGCTGATGACTTAATATCTGCTTTTAAGTCTGCCTTGCCTGGATGGAATACTCTCACTTCTTGGATAGGAAGCTTTGCTGCCACAGGTGTTTGTCTTGCTTATTCTGTGTCTGCTGCCCATACTTGTTAAATGCCTATTGAGATCCATTATGGATATCCATGCAGAAATACATAGGATACAGCTACAGACCCGACCTCAGTTTCCTGAGACATTTTCTTAAAGCTCCTGCAGAGGCTGGTAGTCAAAGACGGGTAAGATTCTCTGGAGTTAGGCCAACCTAAGACAGGGCATGAGTGATGGAATTCATGTACCAATGACGGGTAAGGCCTAAATATCATAGAGGACGACCTAAGACAGACACAGTCTTTCTGCACTGAGGCCTGGTGGGGCCCGGTTTATAAAAATAATAAATAAAAAAGGGGGAATTGTCGGGAGCCATTCTGGCTGGACTTGTATCCATAGCTCTGGGCTTCTGGCAGCAAGACATTAGCAAAACTATAGCAGCCTTCCTGCAAGTAAGATTGTGTATCTTCAGTGTCAGGAAGCTGTCTGGCAGCAAGGCATTAGCAAAACTATAGCAGCCTACCTGTAAGCAAGATTAGTATCTTCAGCCATTTGGCTGGTCCTTTGTACTGAGAAATGATTGAAATGCAAAAACTCTGTAAAAGGAAGGTTTTTTGATAGGAACTTGTAAAGCTCATAAAATCTTTGTCCATGGAAAAACTGTTTGTAAAAACGATATAAAAAGGAATGCTGTGAAATAAACCATGTCTTCAGCCCTGGACTGGGGTCCATACTTTCACTCTTTCTTTTGTCTTTCCTTAATCCTCACTCCCCATCAGGCTCGAATCCTTTCAGCCAGCAGGCTCTGGCAAGTGGCGCCCAACGTGCCTTACTTTTGTTGCTCAAAATTGTTTTGGCTATTCGAGGTTTTTTGTGCTTGCAAATGAATTTTAGAATTGTTTTTTCTATTTCTGTGAAGAATGCCATTGGAATTTTAATGGGGATTGCATTAATGTGTAGATTGTTTTTGGTAAGATGGACATTTTCACAATATTGATTTCTCCAATGCAAGGATGTGGAATGTCTTTCCATTTCCTTGTGTCTTCCGCAATTTCTTGCTTGAGGGCTTCAAAGTTCTCATTGTAGAGATCTTTCACTTCCTCAGTTAAGTTTATTCCAAGGTATGTTATTTATTTATTTTTTTTGAGGCAATTGTGAATGGGAGAGATTCCCTGATTTCATTCTATGCATGTTTGTTTTTAGTATATAGGAAACCTACTGATTTCTATGTATTTATTTTGTATCCTGCTATGTTGCTAAAAGTGTTTATCAGCTCTCACAGGTAGAGATTTTAGGGTCTTTTATGTATAGAATCATATCATCTGCAAATAGTGATAATTTGATTTCTTCCTTCCCAATTTGTATCCCTTTTATGAGTGCCTCTTGCCTTATTGCTATAGATAAGACTTCCAGTACTATATTAAATAAAACTGGGGATGTGGGGTTCCCCGGAGGGGTCCCCGCTCAGGGCTGTCTACGGGACCCCAAGAACACTCACGCAGGACGCTCTCAATGCAAACCGCACGAGGTTTATTGATTCCGATGCATCGGGGCTCAACACAGATTCCTCTCGCAGGAGGAAAGGTGAAGAGCCCCTAGCCACGTGTTTGGTCAGCTTATAAAGGCTGAAAACCATAGGTATGCAGAGTCATAGGGGCTTTTCAGCCGTGGGTTCCCCTGATTGGGTGGGGCCCACGAGGCGGGCTCGTGAGGGTCCCTCTGATTGGGTAGGGCGTACAAAGGGCCAGGTCCTTATGGTATACTTTTTACAAAATGGAGGCAGTTGCAAAATGGCAGTTCTGTGATTCAGTGCAGTAGTAAGCAAGCCATATTACAGAAGCTTAAAAAGGCAAGTTAGCAAAGCAGCTAGAAAACAGAGCAGCAGAAATAGGGCAACTTTTATCCTTTCATTTCCCCCTTTTCTTTGTCATAATTCCAATCATGGAATTTCAGTTTCTGCAAGAGACTGGTACTGTTGTTTAAGTATCATGACTTGGACAGTGCTGATCCTTTCTCTAATAAAGGTAACTAATCTATTTATTATGCATGGACCAAAGGTGAAGAGGAGAATTAAGATGATAAGTGGCCCTAGCAAGGTGGAGATCAAAGTAGTCATCCAGGGGGACCTGGTGAACCAAGATTCATACCAAGACTGGTTCTGTTCTGCAAGCTGTTTTCTACTAATCCAGTCTTGTCTGCATAGAAGCAGCACTCTTCTTTTAGAGCTGCAGAGTCCCCCCTGTTGTAAAAATAATAAATCTAGGCCTCTTCTATTCTGTAACACAACCTCTGAAAGTGAAGAAACCGAGTCCTTTAGGTTCTGCACTCCTGACTGTAACTCTTGTAGATCCTTGTCTATTGCTAAGCTGAGTGGTTGGAGGTGACAAGGGAAGCTATGCCGGTGCCTGCTCCTGCAACACCCAACCCCATTATTAAGGGTCGAGATGGGGGGTTGTCTTGTTCTTTTGGCAGGTCAGCGGCAGATGTTTCTTCTGTGCGAGGCGATGGTAGTAACCAGCTTGATTGCAGAATCTACCTGACTCTTAATGAAACTGGTTAGTCATCTGAAGTCCCAGGGGCCAAAGGAGATAAGCAAAAGGAATCCAACAAAAGGGCCTAAAAGACTGGGAAGCAAAGTAGTTAGCCAGGGAGATGTGGAAAACCAATTTTTCCTCTAGATTTTTTTTTTTTAACTTTATCAAGGCTATTTTGTATTAGCCCAGTCTTATCTAAGTAAAACAACATTCTTCTTTGAGGGCTACACAGAGTCCCCCTTCCTTTAAGAATATTAAATCTAGCCCTCTCCGGTTTTGAAGTACAACCTCAGAGAGCGAGGCCAAAGAATCTTTGAGATCTTGTATCCCCTCATGTATGAGGTTAAGATCTCTGTCCACTAAGGCACTGAGTTGTGAAAAATGCTGTTGGGAGGTTACCAGCGAGGCAATGCCTGTTCTTGCTCCCACAACACCAAGTCCCAGGAGCACAGTCAGGGTGAGGGCAGTTAAAGGCTCTCTATTTGGTTTAATGGCAATGCCTTAATCTATAGTAGATGTAAAACTTTCAGAATCATGAATGAAAAATCGTGGCAAAACTATAACTACAACACAATAGTCCTTAGTCTGTAAAAAGTCCTTGTTGACAATAAAGGGAGTCAGCCCCATGGAACAAGCAAGATAGGAGTTACTAGGGGCTTTAGTATATATAAAGGAGTCATTGATAATAGCAGTTTGGTTGCATACCGGTTCAAGAGTCAGAGGAGGGAGCATATCAGGGCCTAATAGACACAGTCCGAGGCCGGAAATGGATGCAAGAGTAATACCCCCCTCTGGGGCAGAGTGCCAGAATAATCCCTCTGCACTGTTAGTAGACACAGGAGATGTAAGGATGGCAATTCCCTCATAAAAGGGAGGTCCTAGAACTTTTAATCTGTATGGCATTTTAATCAAGCTCTATAATTTTATTTGAGGAACTTTAAATAAACTTATTTTAAGTAAACTTTATCTATGACAACAGGAACGTATGGTATAGACAGTCTATTTCCCTTTTATTTCTCCCTCTCATGAGAAGACACTCTAACTGCTTTAGGGGACTGGGTCGAAGACATCAGATCATTTACTACTTCCTGCTGAACGGGACACGAAGTGGAGACTTGTTGCAGCTAGAGAATCTCTCCTAGAGAGGGGAACTATTTTAATGTACCCCAGAGTGTAGGAAGATAGTCTTGAAAGATAACTTTGGAAAGAATAAAAGTAAGGAGTTACTGAGAAGTGAACACACAGCAAACTGGTCTTTTTGTAGGTCGAGGGAATCCAGGTAGACAGGCTTAGATCATCTCAGGACCATCTGAGGATGAGCTGGCTGAGATCTTCTTTCAGAACTGTTCATTAAATGGCACAGTAGTATTTAACATGGCTTGTAAAACAGATGAGATGCTAGCAGAGTTATCAGAAACATATATATAACATTTAATCTTAATAATAAAGAGCTATTTTTTTTTTATCTTTGGTTATACATTTCTCTCTGAGTGTTTAAGACCTTGTAGATAGCCAAAAGTTAATTAAGGATTAATTTTGGAGGTCATTAATGGCTCTCCAAAGAGACTTTAGGGACACAGGAGTAGCCCCATAGCTTACTGGTGTCTTTTGCCTGTTAGGATGAGTCAGGGCCATGCTGGCCAGGTAGTTTTCCCTTCTTTGGGAAGTCAGGAGGACTGATTGCTCCTCAATTGTGACTCTCCTGCTTTACATTGTACACCACTTTTGTTTGGGTCTCCATATCCTCCCTGCTCAGGAAGACAGGTGACTTACCAGGGGGCCAGTGTAGAAGTGTCCCATCATCTCCAGTGGCCTCATGACATGGGAGCATAGGCCAAAATATTGACACTTTTTACTCCGATGATTCCAATTGGCTTTGGCTTCTACATAGGTGATTAACACACTTAGAAAGGAAGTTACACCAGCTTGGATGTACATACATATAGAGCACATTTAATTACTGAAATAGACTTAACTAAAGAATGGCACAGGGCTTCTAAAATCATTTTGTCCTATCTTTAAAATTTTTGTTGTACTGTGGTAGCATAAGTCATATATATATCTGAGGTATAGAAAGTAGGCACATCTCCCATTTTAAATATCCAACATTTATAAGTATAGGCAGAACCTGTTACCAGTCTTGAAAACAGTACCAGTTGATTTACAAACTTAACTTATTTAACCTAGAAAACAAGTAAGACAGTATAAGGTCTTAGCACCTGTGTGAAAACATCTTTGATTAGTTCAGATACCTGTGTGGGTACAAATTACCCAGAGAACATTGGAAACAGAACCATGGAGCTTGATTTTTTTTTTTTTTTTTTTATATGAGGACCATTGTTTGAGCATGAGGCTGTGCTCTAAAGTAGGGAATATGTCTTAAGGGTTAATTTTGTTATAAGCACTGGACTTAAGATGCCAAAATTGAGACAGTTACTTTACATATAACAGAGTAGAATCTGGTCTTTTCTGAGCCCAAACAGCTAGCTAAATATTAATATAACCCTTGATAAATCTTTTTGAAAGAAAAAAACATTATTTGACAACCAATGATTTTGGCTTAAACTTGATAACTATTGATTTCATGCACCACAGAAATTTTTATTAACATAAAACAATTTTATGTTTTACCCATGACTTAAATTTGATAAAGCTCAAGCAAACTATCCCAACATACTTCAGCCTGAAAATTTCTTTCTTTTTCACATCCGCACATCTTCATTTACATACTTTAACATTCTGATCTAAGTACCACTCAAAAGACATTTTTAACAAGCACTCTATGTCCCAACATTGAAAAATTCCTTCCCAGTTTCTTTCCTTTTGGGGCATTCGCGAACCCAACATCCTCTTTCCTTGCAATACGTACATTGATCCTTCTCAAGGGGCTTCCTAAAGCCCTCGGGTTTCTTTTTCCTTGTTTGCTTGTTGCCCAGGTACCCTGGCTGTTTCTTCCTGATCCTGATGCTCTTTTTTTTTTTTTTTTCTCTCTTTTATGATAAACATTTTCAGCTTCCTTAATTATGTCTGTCAAAGCTAGATCTTGTAAACCCTGTAGATGTTGTAATTTCTTTTTAATGTCTGGAGCGGACTGCCTTATCTATGTCATTGTTATCGCTGCCTGTTGACCCGGAGAAGTAGGGCCAAAAGGAGTATATCTCCGGGAAGCCTCCATCAAGCATTCTAAAAAAATAGAGGGAGGTTACCTTAGCCAGATTCGTGGGGCGGCGAGCAGCCCCCCTGAGACCTGCCATCAGAGCCTGGTGGTAGACTGTCAGTTGCTCCCTACCTTCTGCTGAGTTGTAATTCCATTCAGGTCGGGTGAGAGGGAATCCCACATCAATCTCATTTGGGAGCTAGGTAGGCTGCTCATTTGGGCCTGAGACATGCTAGGTCAGGGGGAGGACCAAAGGCTCATACGGTAGAATCAGGTCCTTCAGTTTCTAGTCCCTACAGTGGGCCCATCTCCTCCTCCCTCAGCCAAAGCTGGAGCGGGGAGAGCAGGGGGCTAAGGTGGGGGAGATGGAATCGGGGCAGAGGGCCACTCGGGAGGGTCCTCTATTTCAGGATATATTTTGGGCTGAGCCGAGGGGTCTGTGGCCATTCGGCTTGGTTTTCTCGTGGCTTGTTGGGCCACTGCCAGGACTTGGGAGCCTGACCGTGGCGGGGGTGGATCCAGGGGTTGACCCATGCCGGGGGATCCATCATTAGGCTCTCCCAGACCAGGATGTATGGCTGTTGATCTGGGTGAGAATGGGTCCCTTCTGAAAAACAATATTCTTAACAGCAGAAATAATGGTTAGATCAAATGCTCCCTCTGGCAGCCACTCAAAGGAGCAGAAAGTCTGTTATTTACCTTTTTTAATTTTTACAGATAAGTCATGAGCCTTACTTCTAACTTCAGAGAAATGAGATACCGTCAGAGTTAGGGGGGTCGTCATAGTCTGTCCCATAATTAGAAACAAGAGTCCACAAACAAACACAAAATAGATACTGACAAAAAGAAACCAAAAACCGTGACACCTCCAATGTGTCCAGAACAGAAAACCAAATGCAGTTTCAGATGGAAGATGCCTCTGTGGTTTCTCCTGAAGGAGAAATACACAATCTTCCTTTACCAGATAGGAGACTGTCAGCCACCCTGACTCTCCTCAGATCCCGGGGCGTCCCCCAGGATTGCAGCCTGTGGTCCTGCCAACCACCATTGTCAGGTCCTCACGGTCCTGAACAACAGCTGCCCAAACCAAAATTAAAACAGATCAGAGCAACAGAAATCACTCAAACACTCAGACAAACACTCAGACAAGCAGCGCTGCAGACATTTACATTGTTTACCTCCAAGGGGGTCTCCGGAGTCCTGGGTGGATGTGCAAATCCCTGGATGAGTCCTCAATTGAAAGACCCCCAGAGGGAGACCTTCACTCAAGTCTCAAGATAGCATGCACCCAAAGACACACAGGAGACCCAACTTGCTGCAAAAGCATGAGGCTTTATTCAGGAAACCAGAGCTCTGGGGTCGACACATATCTCACACAGGAGACAGAGGTGTTGACTCTTTGCCATTTTTTTCAGTAGTAAGTTTTTGATTTAATTCTTTATTAACCCTTTGTCATTTCTTGGGATGAATGTTAGGTCCATCAATCATAAACCATGGACATGTCTTATCAACAAAAATAAAAAACTGTATAAGATCCTTTTTCTTTACCCGTATTCCTCGCTCTCTGAGAGAGGCTTTTAAATCCTTTATGAAAGAAGCCTCTTTAGACAATGAATGGCCCATCTTGATGGGACGGAATGAAGAGGGAAAACTTACCAGGTCTTGCCGTCTTCTTGGGCGGAGAAGCGGTGACCCCGGAGCTCATGTGCTGGGGGCTTTCCGTCCAGCAGGGGTCCGTGCCTCGAGCCGCCACGTTGGGCGCCCGTCGTCACCAGGGACGTTCTTTCTGGCTTCCAACAGGATACGTTCCCTCTCCTCAGTCATGAAGAGGGTCTGGAGTAACTGCTGGCAATCGTCCCATGTGGGCTGGTGGGAGAAAACTAGGGATTCCATGAGTGCAGTTAATTTTGAGGGGTCCTCTGAGAAGGGAGGGTGGTTGGCCTTCCAATTATAAAGGTCTGCGGAGGAGAAAGGCCAATATTGTAGGGGTGGCAGAGGTCTCTGAGTTGGATCATCCCCTGGTAAGATCTGGGTTAAAGGTCTCTCCTCGGGGCCATCCAACATTAAACATAGTCCCTTCTCCCTCACATAGAGTTTGCCATTTTCCTTTCTTTATTTCAACAGATAAATTATGAGCTCAGCTCTTAACGTCAGTCCAGTGAGCTAAAGTCAAGTCCAAAGGGGTTGAGATAGTCTGTCCCATGTTGGGAGGGGAATAAAAGAGATAGGAGAACAAAAGGATCTGGAGAACACCGAGAACAAAGAGACAAAGGCGGCCCGATCGCTGCTCGAGTAAAAACGAAACTGAAGCAGATGGCGGCGAGCGGGACCCAGATGATGCTTCCCGACAGAGGCGAACTCGATCCGAGTTCTTCAGATAGGAGACAGAAAAACCTGTCTCCTGGGGGCAATCAGGAGCGTCCTCCAGATTGCTGGGTGGTGGTTCTCAGGCCCGTCAGCCCCAACTCAGAGCACCCAAAGGGAAGGCATCCAGATACTGAAACCGGTTGAAATCGAGAATTTTTCCAGAGGACAGATATAAAAGTACAGACATACACAGACAAGACGGGAGGCGCCTCTTACCTCTGAGGGGTCCTAGATGAGGTCTGGGGTCCTGTAGAGACTCCTGGCTGGCTCGCCAAATGTGGGGTTCCCCGGAGGGGTCCCCGCTCAGGGCTGTCTACGGGACCCCAAGAACACTCACGCAGGACGCTCTCAATGCAAACCGCACGAGGTTTATTGATTCCGATGCATCGGGGCTCAACACAGATTCCTCTCGCAGGAGGAAAGGTGAAGAGCCCCTAGCCACGTGTTTGGTCAGCTTATAAAGGCTGAAAACCATAGGTATGCAGAGTCATAGGGGCTTTTCAGCCGTGGGTTCCCCTGATTGGGTGGGGCCCACGAGGCGGGCTCGTGAGGGTCCCTCTGATTGGGTAGGGCGTACAAAGGGCCAGGTCCTTATGGTATACTTTTTACAAAATGGAGGCAGTTGCAAAATGGCAGTTCTGTGATTCAGTGCAGTAGTAAGCAAGCCATATTACAGAAGCTTAAAAAGGCAAGTTAGCAAAGCAGCTAGAAAACAGAGCAGCAGAAATAGGGCAACTTTTATCCTTTCAGGGACAGTGGACAGCTTTGTTTTGTTCCTGAATTTAGTGGAAAAGCTTCAAATGTTTCACCATTTAGTACTATGTTGGTTGTAGGTTTGTCATAAATAGCTTTTATTATGTTGAGATATGTTCTTTTATTTCCAGTTTCTGTAATACTTTTACAATGAAAGGATGTTGGATTTTGTTGAATGCCTTTTCTGCATCTATTGAGATGATCATGTGATTTTTGTCCTTCAGACCATTTATATGTTGTATTACATTTATTGATTTGTGTATGTTGTACCATCCCTGCATCCCTGGGATAAAGACAACTTGGTTGGAGTGAATAATCTTTTTGATATGTTCTTGTATTCTGTTTGCCAATATTTTGTTCAGAATTTTTTTCCTCTTAGATTTTTAAAAAATTAATTAATTTATTATTAATTTATAATTATAATTTATTATTAATTAGTTTTGTACTCAGTGAATACAGTCAAGTTGGTACCATTGTTAGGCTCATCCATGTCCTACCCCCTCACCCTGGCCCCTTTTTGTTGAGGTAGATGGGTCATGCATTGTGGAGATAGCCCACAGTTATGGGTAGGAGAAATGTCTCTGCATACCATGACCCAACATGTATCTCTGACATTCTTTCTGCCCCCTCTTCTGCAAAATTTCCCTGTGCCATGTTGGGTTCATTTTGGGTCTGCTTCAGTGATGAGGTATTGGGAGCCTCTGTGTCTCTGGATCTCTGATTTGGTAGGAGTTGATTGTTCTCTGTGTTGATCTCCTTTACCCTTGTGCTGGTACATGGTTCACCAACAAAACAGTAGCCTTGCTTGCTTCACCCATTATTCTTAGCTTC
This sequence comes from Jaculus jaculus, assembly GCF_020740685.1. Classification (NCBI taxonomy): domain Eukaryota; kingdom Metazoa; phylum Chordata; class Mammalia; order Rodentia; family Dipodidae; genus Jaculus; species Jaculus jaculus. Next base: position 75,395,517 of record NC_059113.1, read on the forward strand.
ATCTGGGGCCCTTTTGATGTATGATGGGGTGTTTCTCTTCTTGGGATCTGCATCTATCTGAAAAAGAGAAACAGATTCTCCAATAGAGAGTAAAGTTAGCACCAGACAAATGGGATAACCCTTATTTTTTTTTTTTATAGAGAATTTAATAGGTATAGGCCTTCCTGTAGGCCATGACTGGTGGTAGCATGATATTGGAGAGTGGGCTCATATTTGGATATGGTTCTGACACGTTACCCAGCTCCAGCTATGGGTCTGGTTCCACTGAATGGATCAGTTAGCCAAATCAAGAGCAGTTGGTTTCCCACCATGGTTTTGTGCCACTATTGCACTTGTGTGGGTATCACACCAGGTTATTTGCTGCTAAGTAGGTTAGACCATGAGTTGTTTAGACAGGTATTGGTCATTTTCCCTTCGAGATGCTTGCTGGCTATGTTGACATCTTGGGTAGATTCAGGTAAGGTACTGTAGATGAGTGAGACTATGCGGTGGTTATCTTTCTGTGATTGGGTAAGTTCACTGAGAATGAGCTATTCCAGGTTCAACCATTTTTCTTCAAACTTCATTGTGTCATTTTTTTCTTACTGATGTGTAGAATTCCATTGTGTAGATATGCCACCTCTTAGTTATCCATTCTCCTACTGATGGACATCTAGGTTGACTTCAGCCCTTAGCTATTACGAATTGAGACGCTATAAACATGGTTGAGCAAATCTCTCTGGAATGAGGTTTAAAGGTTTTAGGGTACATGCCCAGTAAGGGAATAACTGGGTCTGTTGGTAACTCTATAGTCAGCTTTTCTGGGGAGTCTCCATATTGTTTTCCAAAGTGGTTGTACCATCTTACATTCCCACCAACAGTGGATGGGGGTTCCTATTTCTCCACATTCTCACCAGCGTTTATTTTCATTTGATTTTTTTTTTTTTTGATGTTTGCTATCTTTATTGGGGTAAGGTAGAATCTCATAGTTGTTTTAATTTGCATTTCCCTGATGATTAGTAATGATGAACATTTTCTTAAGTGTGTGTTTGCCATTTGTATTTCTTTCTCTGTGAGCTGCCTGTCCAGCTCTTTGCCCCATTTTGTGAGTGGGTTGTTTGACTTGTTATTGCTTAGGTTTTTGAGTTCTTTGTAGATTCTAGAGATTAGGCTGCTGTCAGTTGGATAATCAGCAAGTATTTTCTCCTATTCTGTGGGTAATCTATTAGCTTTGCTTATTGTATGCTTGTCTGTGAAGAAACACTTGAGCTTCATGTGATCCCATTGGTTGAGTGAGTGTTTAAGATCCTGGGCTACTGGAGTTTTGTTCAGAAAGTCTTTTTCCATTCTTATATCATGGAAAGTTCCTCCTATATTTTCTTTCAGTAGTAGCCGTGTTTCTGGTCTTATATTGAGGTCTTTGTTCCATTTGGATTTGAGCATAGTGCATGGTGAGATGTGTGGATCAAATTTCAATTTCTTGCATATGGTTATCCAGTTAATCCAGCACCATTTGTTGAAGATCCTGTCTTTTTTCCAGCCTATATTGTTAGGACCTTTGTCAAATATCAAGTAGCTGTATGTGCTTGACCCAAAATCTGGGTCCTCAGTTCTATTCTGTTGGTCTATACTCCTGTTTTATGCTAGTACCATGCTGTTTTTATTACTATGGCTTTGTAATATAGCTCTAGATCAGGGATGGTGATGCCTCCAAAGGTATTTCTTTTGCTGAGGATATGCTTGTATATGTGAGGCCTTCTGCCTTTCCATAGAAACTTTGAGATCATTTTTTTCTATCTCTATGAAGAACAATGTTGGGATTTTAATTGGAATTGCATTAAATCTGTATATTGCTTTGGTAGGATTGCCATATTCACAATGTTATGTTTGCCGATGCAGGAGCATGTGTTTCTTTCCATTTTCTCAAGTTCTGCTCAATTTCTTTTTTGAGTTTTTTAATGTTTTCATTGTATAGATCTTTCACTTTCTTGGTGAATGTTGTTTCAAGGTATCTTATTTTATTTTTTTGTTGCTATTGAAAATAGGACCATGTCCCTTATTTCTTTCTCTGTATCTTTGTCATTTGCATATAGAAAGGCTACTGAATTTTGTACATTGATTTTGGATCATGCTTCTTTGCTATAGGAGTTAATCACCTTCAAGAGTTTTAGGGAAGGAGTCTCTCGGGTCTCTTATGTATACAATCATGTTATCAGCAAATAGAACTAACTTAACTTCTTCCTTTCCAAATTGTATTCCTTTTATTTCTTTCTCATGTATTATTGCATGAGCTATGACTTCCAGTAATATATTGAAGAGCATAAGTGAGAGTGGACACCCTTGTCTTTTTCCTGATCTCAATGGCAATTCCTCCAGTCTTTCTCCATTAAGTATTATTTGGGCCTTAGGAGCTTTGTATATTGCCTTTATTATGTTAAAATATGAACCAACAATACCAATTCTCTCCAGTGTTTTGGTAATGGAGTGATGTTGTATTTTGTCAAAGGCCTTTTCTGGGGCTGGAGAGATGGCTTAGCGGTTAAGCGCTTGCCTGTGAAGCCTAAGGACCCCGGTTCAAGGCTCGGTTCCCCAGGTCCCACGTTAGCCAGATGCACAAGGGGGCGCATGCGTCTGGAGTTCATTTGCAGTGGCTGGAAGCCCTGGCGCGCCCATTCTCTCTCTCTCCCTCCATCTGTCTTTCTCTCTATGTCTGTCGCTCTCAAATAAATAAGTAAAAAATGAACAAAAAATTTTTTTAAAAAAGGCCTTTTCTGCATCTATATAGATGATCATGTGGTTTTTGTGTTTAAGCTTCTTTATGTGGTGTATTACATTGACAGATTCCCTTACGTTGAACCATCCCTGAGTTCCTAGGATGAATCCCACTTGATGAAGGTGGATAATGTTTTTGATGTGCTGTTGTATTCGATTTTTGAGGATTTTGTTCAGGATCTTTGCATCTAAGTTCAGCAGGGAAATAGGCTGGTAGTTTTCTTTTCTTGTAGCATCTCTGCCTGGTTTTGGAATTAGGGTGATAGTAGTTTCATAGAAGGGGTTGGGGAGCTTTCCCTGATCTCCAATTGAGGGACATAGTTTGAGAAAGATTGGTTTGAGTTCTTCCATGAAGGTTTAATGGTATTCAGCTGAGAAGCCATCTGATCCTGGACTCTTGTTTTGGGGGATTTTTTAAAATTACTTTTCAATCTCTATGAGTGCCATAGGTTTGTTTAGGAAATTAATCTGCTCTGAGTTTAGCTTTGATAGATGGTATGTGTCCAGGAATTTATCCAATTCCTCCATACTATCCAGTTTTGTGGAGTAGAGGTTTTGAAATAAGTCCTGATGGTTCTCCCAATTTCACTTATGTCTGTTATGATCTCTCCATTTTCATTTTGAAGTTTGTAAATTTGTAGTGTCTCTTTTTTTGTTTTTGCTTGATAAAATTGGCCAGGGGTCTGTCAATCTTGTTTATTTTTTCAAAGAACCAACTCTTTGTTTTGTCAATTTTCATAATTGTTTTTCTTAGTTTCCAATTCATTAATTTTTGCTCTGATCATAATTATTTCTTTCCTTTTGGAGCTTTATGGGTTGGATTCTTATTGCTTTACGGTGCCTTTAGGTGGATGGTTAGCTTATTGATTTGGGATATCTCTGTTTTTGTTATGAAGGCATTTAGTGCTTATAAATTTTCCCCTGAGGACCGCCTTCATTGTGTCCCATAAGTTTTGGTACGATGTGTTCTCATCGTCATTCATTTCTAGAAATTTTACGATTTCAGTTTTTATTTTGTCCACTATCCATTTATTGTTTTAAAATGTGCTGTTCAGTTTCCAAGCACGGATGGGATTCTTGGTGAGTCTTTTTGTGTTAATTTCTAGCAATATAGCATTGTGATCTGATATCATGCAGGGAATTATATCAATCTTCCTAAATGTATGGTGGCAGTCTTTGTGACCCAGTATATGATCTATTTTAGAGAATGTTCCATGGGCTGCTGAGAGGAATGTGTAGTCTATGAATTTGGGATGGAATATTCTGTAGATGTCTGTTAGGTCTAAGTGATCTATGGTTTTGTTGAGCTCTCTTACTTCCCTATTGAGTTTCTGTTTGGATGATATCTCTATTACTGATAATGGTATATTGAAGTACCCAACTGTGATGTTGTTGGATATTTCTGTTTTATTGTCAAGTATATTTTGTTCCATGAGCTGTTTGGTGCATACTGATTTAAGATTGTGATATCCTTTTGATGGATATTTCCCTTGATAAGTAGGAAGTGGCCTTCTTTGTCTTTTTGATTATTTTTTGTTTGAAATCTATCTTTTCTGATATTAATATAGCTATTCCTGCTTGTTTCTTATTCCCATTTGCTTGGAATATTGTTTTCTATCCTTTCACCCTGATGTGGTGTCTGTCTTTAGTCGTGAGGTGTGTTTCTTGAAGACAACAGATTGAGGGGTCTAATTTTCTGATCTATCCTGTTAGCTTGTGTCTCTTGATGGGTGAATTAAGGCCATTAATATTTAGTGTAATGACTGTTGGGCTTGGTTTGATTCCTGCCATATTGTGTTGGTATGTGTGGTTTGGTATTTTCATGGACTTTGAACTTTTTGTGCCTTCTCTGAGTTTGGTTATTGAAATCTGCTTCTTGTAGGCATTTGAGGTTGAGTAGTTGATCCTTCTGTGTGGAGAATTTCCTGAAATACTCTTTGTAGGTTTGGTTTTGTGTTCATATAATTGTAAATCTGAATTTTGTCGTGGAAAGTTTTTCTTTCACCACCTATTGTGAGGGATACTTTTGCTGGGTAAAGTAGTTTGGGTTGGAAGCCCAAATATACTGAAATACTCTCTGTAGGGTTGGTTTTGTGTTCATATAATTGTAAATCTGAGTTTGTCATGGAAAGTTGTTCTTTCACCATCTATTGTGAGGGATACTTTTGCTGGGTAAAGTACTTTGGGTTGGGAGGCATAGGTTCTTAGACTTTGCAGTGTTCCATTCCAGGCCCTTCTAGCATTGAGAAGTCTGAAATAATTCTGATGGGGTTACCTTTAAAAGTGATGTGCTATTTTTCCCTAGCTGCTTTTAGGATTTTCTCTTTGGTGTCAATGTTTATAGAGTCTTAATGACTTGGACTTAATGATTTAATGTCTTAGAGAGTTCCTCCTTTGGTACAATCTCTTTGGAGTTCTGTTAGCTTCTTGTATCTTGAGGCGCTTTTCTTTTGAGAGAGTGGGAATGTTTTCCTTGATTATTTTGTTGAATACATTCTCTATGCTTTTCGTCTGAATTTCTTCTCCTTCTGGTATTCCAGTGATCTGGATATTAGGATGCTTAAGGGCATCCTACAATTCCCTCATATTCTGTTCACAGAATTTTTTGAACTTATTGAAACTTGTGAACTCTTGAACTGTTTTTTCCATCTTGTCTTCCAGATTGGAGTTTCAATCCTCCACATGGTTGACTCTATTCTTGAGAGCTTCTAGAGAGTTTTGGACTTGTTCAATTAGGTTTGCATATTCTACTACTTTTCTATGTATAGTTACCATCCCTCTGTCAAGCTCCCTTTTCACATCATTTTCTGATTTTTTTGATGCTTCTTGGAATTCATCCTTCCATTTCTTTATGTCTTCATTTTGCATTGCCAGCTGATTTTTGAGTTCCTCTTTTTTTTTTCCACTCTCCTTCATATCTCTTAACTGTCTTTGAATTCCTTCCATTTTCTACTCTTTTAGGTCTAGTCTAGTGATGGCAGCATCTACATGATTATTGGTCCTTTGTTGCTTTTCTGTAAGTTCCACCAGTAGGTTTCATTGCTCAAAGCTTCATTTTGGTGTTCTGATCTTAATGTCTCTTCTATGTTTTGATTGGCGATGTTCATTGCAGGACTGAGTGACCTTACCTGATTTACTTGCATGTGATTTTTCATGTTATTTCTTTTGCACTGTGATTCGCACATCACAGTGTATAGGCAGAGTGAGTAGGACTGTGGTATTGATGGGCAAGGGAGTGATGCCTCTTGGGGGAGCTGGCCTGAGCTAGCTGGCAGGCAAGCAGATGGGCAGAGTGGTCCTGAGCTAACATGTGGGTAGGTGGATCAGTCTGAGCTCATGCACAGCTGAAAGCTTAAGAAGCCTGAGACCAGATGTGGAAGCAGTCTGAGCTCTCACTTGATGGAATGCTAAAGGAGTTTGAGCTCCTGCATGGCAGGAGCACCAAAGGTGCCTGTGCTCTCACATAGTGATGTGCCAAGCAGCCTCAGTTTGTGCTCAGAGGGATGCTGAAGCACCACACACTGAAGTAGCCCAAATTTGCATGTAGTGGGACACGGGGGCACAGAAACAGTCTAAGCTCACATGCACCAGGACACCTGTGGTCTGCTGGCATGGCAGATGGGCCAGGGATTGCACTTCACCTTGCTTGGCCAGACAGGCAGAGTGATCCTTTGCTCATGTAGGCAGGTGGAATGGGCCTGAGTTTGCATGTGGATGGGCAGTGACTGGAGCAGTAAGTGGGAAAATGGGCAGAGCAGGCTAAACTTGCACAAGCAGAGATAGGTGGTATATGGCAGATGGACTGATGCAGCTTGAGCTCCAGTGGGCAAAACCTGCCCAAGGTCACACAGTTGTGGGGGTAGCCAGGTGATTACCCCTGTGTGGTGAAGCAAGTGGAACTATCTTGGCCTCAGTCCCCTTTCCTACAGTAAGTGCGGGAGTATCCTGAAGCTGGGACTGTGGGTACAGCGGCTGCTTGAGGGTGGGGGTTTGTTGGGGGACTGGTGGGCTACCTGCTATGAGGGAATCAGTGATTCCCTTTTTTCACCCTCTCTGCCCTCCCACTGGCAATCTATTATTGATTGCTCTCCCCCAAAATGTCCAGTGAACCCTTAATGCTTTGCCATTCTTTCCTGGAGATGTGTGGTGCAGTTAGGCAGTAGCCATCTTGACCAGAAATCTGTTGTTCAGAATTTTTACATCTATGTTTATGAGGGAGATTGGTCTGTAACTTTCTTTTTTTGTTCTGTCTTTGCGTGTTTTTGGTATGAGGGTGATGCTAGCTTCATAGAAGAAGTTTGATAGAATTCCTTCCTTTTCTATTTTGTGGAAAAGTTTGAAAAGAATTGATGTTAGTTCTGCCATTAAGGTCTGGTAAAATTCACCAGTGAATCCATCTGTGCCTGGGCTTTTTTAGTTGGGAGACTTTTTATAACTGCTTGGATTTCTGTACTTGTTATAGGTCAATTTAAATGGTTTATCTCATCTTGATTTAATTTTGGTAGGTCATATGAATCAAGGAAATCATCCATTTCTTTCAGATTTTCAAACTTAGAGGAATATATATTTTTAAAGTATGCCCTTATAATTGTCTGAATTTCTTTGGTATCTGTTGTAGTGGTGACTTTTTCATCTCTAATTTTATTAATTTTTGTCTCTTCTCTCTTTCTTCTGGTCAAATTTACTAAGGGTATATCAATCTTGTTTATCCTTTCAAAGAACCAACTCCTTGTTTCATTGATTCTTTGGATTTTTTTGGGGGGGGGGGTTCTATTTCATTAATATCTGCCCTAATCTTTATGGTTTCTTCCTATCTTCTGATTTTTTTGGTGTGCTTTGTTCTTCTTTTTCCAAGGCCTTAAGGTTAAGCATTGAATTGTTTATTTGTGAACTCTCTAATTTCTTAATATAGGCACTTAGAGCTATAAATTTCCCTCTTATAACTGCCTTCATTGTGTCCCAAAGGATTTGATATATTTTATTATCCTCATCATTTGATTCTATGAACTTATTGATTTCCTTTTTGATTTCTTCAATGACCAATTGATCATTCAATAGTTTACTGTTTAGTCTCCATGAATTTGTGTATACTCTGCATTTTTTCTTGTTGCTGATTTACAATTTAATCCCATTGTGGTCAGATAGAGTACAAAGGATTATTTTAGTTTTCCTATATTTCTGGAGCTTTGCTTTGTGTCCTAATATATGGTCTATTTTAGAAAATGTTCCATGTGCTGCTGAGAAAAATATATATTCTGCAGCATTTGGATGGAGTGTTCTGTAGATATCTGTTAGGTCTATTTGTTCCATGACATCATTTAATTCAGATGTCTCTCTGTTTATTTTTTTGCTGGGATGACCTGTCAATTGATGAGAGTGGGGTATTGAAGTCTCCCACTACAATTGTGTTTGATATTATCTGTGACCTTAAGTCTAATAGTATTTGTTTGATGAAACTGGGAGCCCCCATGTTAGGTGCATCTATGTTTAGAATTGTAATGTCCTCCTGCTGGAGTGTTCCTTTAATCAGTATAAAATGACCTTATTTATCTTTTCTCACTAATCTTGGTTTGAAGTCTATCCTGTCAGGTATTAGGAAAGCAACCCCTGCTTGTTTCCTAGACCCATTTGCTTAAAATACCATTTTCCATCCTTTACCCTTAAGATGGTGTCTATCTTTTATTGAGAGATGAGTTTCTGGAAGGCAACTAATGGCAGCATCCTGCCTTTTAATCTTCAAGCCTATGTCTTTTGAATGGTGTATTGAGGCTATTGATATTAAGAGTTATTATTGAAAGCTATGCATTTATTCTCACCATTCTTATTTTTTAGGGCTTCCTGTTTTCCCTTTACTCATTTGTTTTAAGTGTTAGTTGAGTGTGCTTTATTTTTTCCTATTTTCTCCTTTGTGTGTTTTGATTTCTCTTCGGCATTAAGAATTCTTTCAAGTATTTTCTGTAGAGGTGGTTCAGTTGTCATAAACTCCTTTAACCTGTTTTGGTTGTGGAATGTCCTTATTTCTCCATCAATTTGGATAGATAGCTTTGCAGGATAAAGTAATCTTGATTGATAGTTATCTTTCAGAAGTTGGAATACATCATTCCAAGCCCTTCTGGGTTTTAAAGTTTGTGTTGAGAAATCTGCAGTTATTCTGATGGGCTTGGCTTTGTAGGTGACTTGATTTTTTCTCTCTAACTGCTTTCAATATATTTTCTTTGCTTTGTGTGTTTAGTAGTTTAATTATTACATGGTGAGGAGAAGTTCTTCTAGGTTTTGTGTGTTTGGTGTTCTGAAAGATTCTTGTATCTGCATAGGCATTTCTTTCCCAATTTGGGGAAAATTTTCTTCTGTGATTTTATTGAAAACACCTACTAAGCCTCTGGATTGAAATTCTTCTCCTTCTGCTATACCCTGAATTTTTATGTTGATCTTTTCATAGTGTCCCAGAGATCTTGAAATTCCCATTCATACCTTGCTATTAGCTTGTCTTTCTCTTTGTTGGACTTTATTATATCTGCCACCTGGTCTTCTAGTTTAGATAATTCTGTGCTCTCCTTCATACATTCTGCTGGTGAGACTTTCCACAGAGTTTTTTATTTTATTGACTTTATTCTTCAGTGCCAGGATTTCAGCCTGTTTTTTCTTCAGTATTTCTATTTCCTTACTCATGTTTTGTAATGACCTCTTTATTTCATTAAGCTGGCTTCCTGTGTTTTCTTTCAGAAGTTTGTTTTCTTCTTTAATTCCTTTGTTTTCTTATTTAATTCCCTTCATTTCTTCTCTGATTTCTTTGAGCATAGATACCATCATTTTCTTGAAATCTTTGCCAGGCATTTCATCTAAAACAGTCTCATTGGTGATCATTTCTGATGGATTTATAATTTTTGGTGGGGCTATATTGTCTTGATTCTTTGAGTTTCTTATATTATATTGTAGCAACTTTTGCATCCTGAATTGATTTGATGCTTGGGTTTTCTACTTAACTGCAGTGTTCCCAGATGTGGCATTCCACTTCTGTATACATTCAGGATATGAGTTCAAGGTGCCAGATGTAGCTCTTATCCCCCAATCAAGCCACAGAAGTAATCCTAGGTGTTGAGTTTGCTTGCTAAACACATATTCTAGTGGACTGGGTGGAATAACTTACTGGAAAATTCTAAATTTCAACCAAGTAGCATACACAATCAATAAAAACCAGCACAAAGTATGCAATTGTGGGGATTAAAACAAACAGTCTTATGAAGCCAAAATCCGTAAGGGTGTGTGTTGTTCTACACCCTTAATATTGCCGGCTGGGAGGTAGAGATTTCTGTTCTGAATTGGGTTCCAGGCCAATCTGCATCTGGATCAGATGCTGCCCCCACTAATGACAGAGGCAAAATTGGCCCTATATATACGAAAGCTTCAAAGGCAACAATATTCAACCCCCAAATACAGGTTATTTGAAAATGGTAAAGCCAACCAAGAATATATACCCCATAACCTGCCCTGACAAGGAAAGAGAGATTAGCTCTTGTAGTGCAGGTCTGCATACCATTTTTGTTTGTTTGTTTGTTTGTTTGTTTTGGTCAGTCAGCTTTGTTACTTTTTGGGGTGGCTTCAATCTCACCAATGCTGAGTGTCCACCTCGATCCCTCTGTGTTGTGCTGTGCAGCTGTACCTCTGATGTGCTCTGCTGGCTGTGCTGCCACTGGGGCCTGAATGCTGGAGGTTCATAGTTCTGATGGTGGGGGATGGGAATGTTCAGAATTTTGGATTTGCTAGCACTTTCAGTAGCTCTTTAGTTGATATCTCCTGTCTTTCATTCAGATTTCTTAACTTTTCAAGAAGGCTGATGAAGTTGAAAAATCTATTGCTTGGTCTCTTCTGCTGTTGCTGCCTGGTGGGTGCAGAGTGTGAGTGCCTCAGTGGGACTCTGGCCATTTTCCTCATTTCTGATGGATCTTGGTCTCTCAGGCTTCTCCACTGTGTCTAAGAATAACCTATACACCTTCACTTTTCAGAAGAAGAGTGTATTTTGCAGGGGTTTTGCTTAAATCCCTCCCTAGGCTGGTTTGGTGTGGCTCCTATGCTGCCATCTTACCCAAACGTCCCTCCACAAAAATCTTGTTTTAATAGCATGTTTGATGATCAAAAAACTCTATGAAGTGGTCCTCTTCCTCTGGAATAGATAACAGCATACACTCAGGCGAGCTAGGAAAGAACATAAAACCATGTGGACAGTGAGGGCCTCAGAGGGTGGAATCAGGTGCAGCTCATTTCAGTCTGTCTTTTCTCATGAGCCACATGGCTTCAGTTGCTAGTCTCTACAGTATGTCTCCAGGATGAAAGGTTTCACAGCACTTTCACCCGCCTTCTCTATTCTTCTTGGAAGAATTTGCATTAACAAACTATGTACTTTTGTTGAAGATATTTATTATAGCATTGAATTTTTTTCTGGAGCCAAACCCAGCAAAGAATAAATAATATTCCTGTCTTGGGAGATGCATCAGATACCAACATTTTGCTTTGCAGCAACAAATTCACACTTTATTGCTTGCTGTAAGAAAATGGATATGGGCTCTTAAATGCATTCTTTGTCAGATGGCTTTGTCAGTAAAGCATGCTTGAAAGATGCTGCAGGAGGAAGGGAATTTACTTCCTAGTCCAGTCTGCTTCCCATCCAAGTTCTTGGTGGCCTTGGCTTCCTTAGCACTAGACTTCTTTTGTGCTGGTAGCCTAAGATCTCTGGTAGCCAGTGGCTCACACTTTTGCCTTTTCCAAGGCAAGTGCAACAGAACCAACAAGTCCTAGTACATGAGAACCAGCTCAACACACTGGGCAACTGAAAAAAAGACAATTATATCCAAGATTACATCATACAATTTACTGACAGAAACATGCATTACTCAGTGAGTAGCAAGACCAGTAGATCTCCAGAACTTAGGTCAGAAAGAGAGGGGTATTTTAATGGTCAGAGCAGAGTGACTTCATCCAAGCTGGAATGTATCTGGCTTATCTCCCGTTACTCCCAAGGATATTGGGCGTATTTCCTGCTCTGATGGTGCCAGGGTCTGGTTGCAAAACTCCACATACTACCCTATGGTTTTGTCTGTGACAGTGCTGAGAAACTATGTAGGGGGAACAGACCAGGCTTTCTCAGTGACAGTCAAGGCAATGATGATGCAGATAGCTGTGGCCAAGGGATGGAATGCCTCCAGTGAGATAACTCCCAATGAATAGCTTTCTGCATACCTTAAAGAGTCAATTTCCATTAAATTCCAAAGAGCAGGTTTCTAACAAGGTAGATCAGCTTGACACCTCCAGTGATTTCTCTGATACTCATTGTGTATGACCATGTCTTCTCTAGAGAGGTCTGAATTTCACCCCTGGGTTGGATAGATGCTAGAGATCCTTCCTTGGAATTATATCCCAGCCCTGGAGATAATGGCTTATACCTGAATCTTTCAGAGTTCACATCTTAGTAGTTAATTCTGTAACAGGTTGTTGGCATCAGTGACTCCATATTACTTTATTTCTATTCCCTTTCTTAATCTCAGACTGGTGTTTTCATTCTGTATTTCAGCAATCTTGCTTGTTTTTCTGAGCTGATTCCAGAAGTCAGCTGTTGATCACAAAACTGATGAAATGTCTTGGCCTCAAGATAACAGAGTATAATAATGAGGAGTTTGTCGCCTCCAAATAGCATCAGAACTGCAGACTGCCTGACATGGGCTCTTGGAAAACATTGATTTTTGCAGGTAGCTCCTTATGTGATCCTCAGATAATTATCTTCAACTTCCCCGAAGGTGGAATTTGAGATGGTATATTGTGTTATGTGAAACAAGTAATTCTATATAGAAATAAAGATGAGAATTCAATACTCCTTAAATCAGTTGTTTTCTTCAGGTGACATCAATAATTTTTCTTCTATTCCTATTAATTGTTATATTATCAATTGTTATATTATCACTGTAGTTGCCATCTGCTTTCTATAATTTTGGGACAAAACAATATACATAGCAACAACAACACTAAAAATACATATCATATATGTATCAAAGTCAGACTGGCCAAAGTTTGGGAACCAGATGTGTCCAGTAGAGTTCTCTATGGAGTATCTGAACTAGTTATTTATGGTTTATTTGAGACTCAACAATAATTTGGCGAACTTAGATAGGTGGGCTATCTGCCTTATTTTTCAACACCTATGTCAGGTTCACCTTGCACTTATAAGGAAATATTCAGTGAATAATGGGAACATTTCAAGAGGATAAATGGTCTCCCACAGCTCAAATCAGGGACTATTTTGCATTAAAAGGATAGTGATGGGCTACAATTTACTAAATAAAATAGAAACCTGTGAGTCCATGTTGTACAATGAATGAAGGATCATATGGAAGGGAAAACTTTCCTTACTATAGACTGCAAAGTGTAGATGGAAAAGTGGAAATAGAGAATCACCAACTAACAGGCTCCATGGGTTTTAGTTGAAGTTGTCAATAAGGCTGATGAGTCAAGATTTCATGAGGACCAGAACATTTTTGACATAATTTAAGACTAATTCTCTGTAAAGTATTACTCAATTAAAAAAGAAAATAGGCCGGGCGTGGTGGTGCACATCTTTAATCCCAGCACTCGGGAGGCAGAGGTAGGAGGATCGCTGTGAGTTCGAGGCCACCCTGAGACTACATAGTGAATTCCAGGTCAGCCTGAGCCAGAGTGAGACCCTACCTTGAAAAACCAAAAAAAAAAAAAAAAAAAAAGAAAAGAAAATAGTAAATTTAAGTAGAAAAACCTGGCAGACCTCATGACCAGATACCCAAGGTGGGATGGGATGATGTGGGTGCTACGAAGTAATGCAGAGAACCTAACACTGTTCCTATATAATCCTGGGGGCTGTGAATGAATTGCCCAGGTCTCATCATGAGGGAAAATCAGAAATTCCATGTGAATGTTCAGTGTATTGATGTATGATAGTCTCATGCTGGCAAGTGCACGAAGGATGGGACAAGACTGAACTATCTCAGATGGAAGAACTAAAGAGATATGACAGCTAAGTGTGATGTATGTTCTTCAGAAACTCCTGGAGCAACAACAAAACGGAAACATTTAGGGTATTCATCAAGTTTGAAGAGGATTGGATGGTAGCACATTAATACTGATTTCATGATTTACAGAGTTGTATGCTGGTTCTATATGTGTATTTTTAAATATACACATTAGACTGTGAGATGATTGGACTTTCAAAAAGTTCAGAATGTATGGTTAAAATTATTTCAAGGTACTATTTATTTATTTGTTGTTTTGAGGCTCAGGCTGACATGAAATTCACTCTGTAGCACAAACTGGCCTTGAACTCACAGTGATCCTTCTACCTCAGCCTTCCTAATGCTGGATTAAAGAAGTGAGCTACCATGCCAGGCCAATACTTTTATTTTTTAAATAAGGCTATTAGAAGCTAGGAAGATGGCTCAGTGGGGAAAGAGAGCTTGCTGTATAAGCATGAGGACATGAGTTCAATCCCCAGCACCGACATAAAAAGCTGAGTGTGGCCAGGTGTGGTGATGCATGCTTTTAATCCTAGCACTTGAGAGGGTGAGGCTGAAGTAAGAGGATCACCCTGGGTTTGAGGCCACCCTGAGACCATATAGTGAATTCTATGTCATCCTGGGAGACCATACCTTGAAAAACCAAAACTAAAAAGAAAGAAAAACAAAAGCTGAGTGTGGCCACATATGCATGTGATCCCAACATTGACAGGAGTTAGAGATAGGAGGATTACTTGGACTCCCTGTTAAGCCAGTCTAACCAAAAAGTGATAAACTCCAAATTCAGTGAAAGATGCTGTATCAAGGAAATAAGGCAGAAGAATCAAAGAGGAGGCTACCCTTCTCTGGTCTCTGCACACATGTGCATAGGGAGTGCAAATATGTATATATATGCATACATGAATACACCATGCACCACACTACAAATACTACATTACATACACACACACAAGAAGGCTATCAGACATGAGAGATCATGATGACTTTGACCAGAGATGACATAGTAGTGGGTAGGGAGTGGTCAGATTCTGGATATATTTTGAAAACAGAACAAACTGAACCAAGAAATCCTAATTAAGAAATGAGTGTGAAAATAGAACAAGGTGTAACAATGACACATAAAGGTTTTTCTTGCCTGAATTCTTGGAATGAATAGACCTATCACCAACCTACATGTATACTGTAGGTGGGACAGGATTTAGAGGAGGATGAAGAGTTTTTCTTTGGAAAAGTTGAGCTGGAAATATCCATTAGCATTTTAAAAATTATTTTTATTATATATGGACATATTCTCATGTAAACAACACAATCCCTTCTCCTTGCCTCTTTTCTGAAGAGGCCTTCCTCATTGGGGATTCAGGTCAATCCCATGGGGATTGTGGGTCATGCATTATGGGGGCAGCAGTCAAATATTGGGGTGATGCAATGTCTCTGTGCAAAATGTCCCAACTTATGGCTCTAACCATCTTTCTGCCTCTTCTTCTGCAAAATTCCCTGAGCCATGTTAGGTGCATTTTAAGTCTACATCAGTGATGGGCACGTGGGGGCCTCTGTATCTCTGGTTTGGTATATGTTGACTGTCCTCAGTATCTATGTCCTTCAACTTTGAGCTGATATCAGATTCACTAAGAAAGCAGTACTCTTGCTTATTTCCCCAGTTCCTCTGTGGATTCAGCTGGGGCCAAAGTAGAGTGCACTGGGTCATTTACCTCCTTAGGTCCAGCTCCATCTGAAAAAAGACAAGCAGTTAAATGGGATAACCATTATTCATTTAGAGAGAATTTAAAGGGTGTAGGCCCTCTTATAGCCCAAGATTAGTGAGAGCTTAACAATGGAAAGCAGAATCATTATTTGGATATGATTCTGACTTGCTTCCCAGTTCCAGATATGATTTCCTTTCCAATGAGCAGATCAGTTAGCTAGTCCAAGAGCAGTTGGTTACCCACCATAGCTTGTGCCCCTACTGCACATGTGTGAGCATCATGTCAGCTTGTTTGTTTCTGAGTCATTTAGACTTTGAGTTGCTTGGGCAGATGTTGGCCACTTTCCTTTGGTAGCTCATGTAGCACCTTCCATCAATAGATGGGCCAATTGTCTGGGGACTGGCTCTCTTTCAGATTCCAACCAGGTCTCTCCATGGTCTGTGCCATCAGTGTATGGTGTTTCCAGGCATAAGGTCTTACAATTAATTTCTGGTGGATAATCATGTGTCCTGACAGAAGTCTTTCTTGTTTGTTTTGGAAGATCTAGTAGGTCTCTGATTAACACATCATTGTGGATGTAAACCACATCCTGGTAAAGGGCCAGTGACAAGGGAAAAGAAAAAAAAACAGACAGAGAAGAAATATTTAAGGTTAGGTTTCATCTCACTCTCTCCAGGGCCTTTCAGTTCAGGTGCTTTCCTAATGTCCTCTTGAGGGTTCCAGCTTTTAGTCTAACTTCTAGGATATAGGATTCTATGGTACCAGTTTAATTTAGGGTCGGTTTTGTGTCCCCTCTCCCCCACCATTATCCTTTCCTCAATCCCTACTTTCCCTATTGTCCAAGCATTGAGATGCTATTCAGTTATGTCAGAAACTCAGGCTGATCAGGATAGGAACCACAGATAAGTGAGACCATGCAATAGTTGTCTTTTCTGTGATTGTGTGAGTTCACTTAGAAAGATCTGTACCAAGATTGACCATTTTCCAACAAATTTAATTGTGTCATTTTTTTCTTACTGCTGAGTAGAATTCAATTGTGTAGATATACCACATCTTGGTTATCTATTTGTCCAATGCTGAGTACCTGGGTTGATTCTAGTTCTTAGCTATTATGAATTGAGCAACTATAAATCTGGTTGAGCAATTATCTCTGGACTGAGATGTGGAGCCTTTTGGGTAAATGCCCAGTAAGGGAATAACAGGATTTGTTGGTAGCTCTATATTCATCCTTTTCAGGAATCATCATATTGATTTCCATAGTGGTTGTACCAGCTTAAATTCCCACCAACAGTGAATGAGAGTTGCTATTTGTCCACATTCTGGACAACATTTGTTTTCATTTGATTTTTTAATGTTTGCTATCCTTACTGGGGTAAGGTGGAATCTCATAGTTGTTTTAATTTGCATTTCCCTAATGATTAATGATATTGAATATTTTCTTAAGGGTGTGTTGGTCATTTGAAATTCTTCCTCTGAGAACTCCCTATTTAGTTCTCTGCCCCACTTTTGGAGTGGGTTGTTTGATTTTTTAATTGTTTACTTTTTGAGTTCTTAGTAAATTCTAGATATTAGTCTTCTGTTAGTGGTATAGCTGGCAAAGTTTTTCTCCCATTCAGTGGGTAATCTATTGGCTCTGCTTATGGTATGTGTTGCAGTCAAGTTCACATTGCTGGTAGAAATCGCCCAACCAAGAACAGCTTGTAAGAAAAAGAGGTTTAATTTGTCTTACAGACTCCAGGCAAAGCTCCATAATGGCAGAGTAAAATGATGGCATGAGCAGAGGGTGGACATCACCCCCTGGCCCACATAAGGTGGACAATAGCAACAGGAGAGTGTGTCAAACACTGACAAGGGGACACTGGCTATAACACCCATAAGCCCACCCCCAACAACACATTGCCTCCAGGAGGCATTAATTCTGAAATTTCCATCAGCTGGGAACCTAGCATTCAGAACACTTAACTTTATGGGGGACACCTGAATCAAACCACCACATTATGCTTGTCTGTACAAAAGCTTTTTAGCTTCATGAGATCCCATTGGTTGTGTGATTGCTTAATTTCCTGCACTACTGGTGTTTTGATGAGGAAGTCTTTTCCCAGTTCTATATTGTGGAGAACACCTCCTATTTTTTCTTCCAGTAGTTTAAGTGTTTCAGATCTTATATTGAAGTCTTTAATCCGTTTGGACTTGATCTTTGTGTATGGCTAAATGAATGGCCTAACTTCACTTTTGTACATATGGTCATCTGATTTGTCCAACACCATTTGTTGAAGATGCTATCTTTTCTCCAGTCTATATTAGTGACATCTTTGTCAGAGATTAAGTAGCTGTAGTTACTTGACCTAAGTTCTGGGTCTTCAATTCTGTTCCATTGGTTTATATTTCTGTTTTTGTTCCAGTACCAGGCTGTTTTTGTCATGATGGCTTTGTTAAATAGCTTTATATCAGGTATGGTGATGCTGCCAGAGATTTTTTTTAACTTTTTTTGTGTATTTTTATTTATTTATTTGAGAGTGACAGAGAGAAAGAGGCAGCTATAGAGAGGGGTGGGGGAGGGGAGAATGGGTGTGCCAGGGCATCCAGCCTCTGTAAATGAACTCCAGATGCATGTGCCCTCTTGAGCACATGGCTAATGTGGGTCCTAGGGAATCAAGCCTTGAACCAGGGTCCTTAGGCTTCACAGGCAAGCACTTAACCACTAAGCCATCTCTCCAGCCCAGAGATTTTTGTTGTTGTTGTTGTTGTTGTTGTTGTTGACATGTTTGGATATCCGAGATGTTCGGCCATTCCATATGAATTTTGAGATTATTTTTCAACCTCTGTGAAGAATTGATGCTGGTATTTTTATTGGTATTGCTGCATTAAATCTGTATATTGCTTTTGGTAGAATTGTCATTTTCACAATATTAATTCTACCTATCCAGGAGCATGGGAGGTCTTTACATTTTCTCAAGTCCTCCTTAATTTCTTTCTTTTCTTTCTTTTTTTGTGGTTGAGAAAGTCAGTGGACTCTTTATTTCTTCTAGGGCCATTGGGCTCACTCTTTATTTCTTCTAGGGCCATTGATTTCAGAAGCTCTTAGTGGGATGGTCAACTTCCTCTTTACTACCACAGATTTCTGGCTGCACAGAATGGCACTGGCTCTACTGATGGCTGCCATGTGCAGGTCAGAGCAATACTTATTCTTGCACATCATGTGTCTGATGCTGCTGAGAATGGCCCTCATATTCTTTAAAAAAAACTTTTTTGTTTATTTTTATTTATTTATTTGAGAGCAACAGAGAGAGAGAAAGGGGGAGAGAGAGAGAGAGAGAGAGATAAAATGGGCGTGCCAGTGCCTCCAGCCACTGCAAACGAAATCCAGACATGTATTCCCCCTTGTGCACCTGGCTTACGTGGGTCCTGGGAAACTGGGCCTCAAACCAGAGTCCTTAGGCTTCACAGGCAAGTGCTTAGCTACTAATCCATCTCTCCAGCCCCATCCCTCATATTCTTGTTGATGGAGGTCTGTATGTTGGAGGTGGCTGGCTTCTGCTGGCTGGATCTCCTCTTCCTTACCATGATGACCTCTTTGCTGTAGGCAGAAGGCTCCACTGCCACGATTTTGTGGTGAATCAGCCTGTTATAGCAGAAAGAGTTATGGGCCTTAAGATTATTGGGCTCAGTGCTATATGACTGTTTGTTCCTCTTGATCAGGAAACCAGAACAGTTCAGAAAGACCATCCATTGTAGATGCGCGGACATGGTGGTGGCTCCTCATGTGATGGCGGCTGGAGACAGAAAGAGCCTCAATTTTTTTCTTGAGGGTTTTATTTTTAATGTTTCATTATATATGTCTTTCACATCCTTGGCTAGTGTTATTCCAAGTTATTTAATTTTTTTGTTGTTGCTATTGAAAATGGGATATCTTCAGTGATTTCTTTCTTTGCATATTTGCCCTTTGCAAATAGAAATGCAACTTATTTTTGTGCATTGATTTTGTATCCTGCCACTTTGCTGAAGGAATTTATCACCTTTAGAAGTTTTGAGATGGAGATTTTTGGGTCATTTATACATCCAAACAAGTCATCTGCAAATATGGCTACCTTCACTTCTTCCTTTCCAATTTGAATCCCATTTATTTAGTTTTGTTTTCTGTTGTGTTATTTTGCATCATGGCCATTTCTCTTTTGAGGTACAATATCAATTTGAGTTGATTTTCTTGATATTTCCTGGAGTTAATTCTTGTTTTTAACCAAGTCTTTATTAAGCTTAATCAACTGGTTGTTCAGATATTCCATTTCTTGACTCACCTACCATTTATTCATATCGCTTTTGAGGGTTTTAACATTTTTATCCATCAAGTTAAGCCTACTGTCAAAAGCCAAATGCTCAAGGAGACAACTCTGTTCAATTTCATTGATATGATTGTTGGTTCTTTGATGGTTCGCTTCCAGTTCAGTGATTTTTTTTAAAATCAGGTTCTCACTGGTTGTTGTGTTTTCATTTTGAGGATAAATTTCTATTCTTTTCTCTATTATTTCATTGGCAGCTTCCACAGTAGAACTAGATATCCTTCATGGAGATCCCTCAGTTTTCTGACTTTTGGTGGCTTTTTTGTGTTGTTGTCTACCCATTTTAGGAAGACTCTTTATTTTACTGAGGAGTAAACAAGTTTTTGTCCTTTGGCCCATTAACATCTTGATAAAGATATTGGATCCTTACCTTAATCTCTAGAGATATAGGAAGAGAGTTGGGCTGTAGATACATGTGGAAGTCAGTAAGAGGAGGACATTTATGTCATGAGGGAATGAACTCACTAAGGTAGAATGTAGATTAACTAGAGAAGAGGACAGTTGTGGGAATGGTGGGCAAGGATTTTTCAGCCTATAAGCCTACCACCCCCCAAAAAGTCACTAAAAACTATCCAACCATGTAAAAATCTGTGGCTAACTTTCCAATTTCCTTTGTCCTCAAAATGCTCAAAATTGGACATATAAGAAAGGATTAGCATAAAAAACTATAAGCATTAACATTTTATTTGTTTGAGAGATAGATAGATAGATAGATAGATAGATAGATAGATAGATAGATAGATAGAGAGAGAGATCGAGAGCACGCTAAGGCCTCTAAGCACTGTAAATGAACTCCAGACACATTTGTCACCCTGTGCATGTATCTTTACGTGGGTACTAGGGAATTGAACCTGGTCCTTAGACTTTGAAGACAAGCACCTTAACTACTTAGCCATCTCTCTAGCCCAGCTTTAACATTTTAAAATTATTTACTTTTTAATGTTCATGTGTTTGTGGAGTATGTGAGTATAACATCGAGTGTCTTCCTCAGGAATGCCATCTACCTCTTTTTCAACAGGGTCTCTCTTTGTCCTCTAGGAACTTATCAATTAGGTTAGGCTGGCTGACCAGCTAGCTTCAGGGATCCCAGGCCCAACTATTTTACTTGGGATCTGAGGATCAAAGAAAGATCTTCATGCTTGCAAGGCAAGCACTTTACTGGCTGAGTTATAGCCCCAGGCCAACATTATCATGTTTTCTATGTGTCAGATACAATGCTAAATGCCTTATATGGATTTCACATGCAATCTTCATCTAAACCTTATAGGGGAGGAAATAGTTACATTTTTATGTGAGGAAACTGGGGTTAGGTATTAAAATAATTTATTCAAGATTTGAAAGCTGGTAAATATTGAGTTTTGGGGTTCATTCTGTTCAGATTCATCTACATAGCCTTACAATCTCATGGCTGTATTATCTTGCTTTAAGTACTAGAAAAAAGATTGAAAGAAGCTTGTCTTGGGGCCCTATATTCCTCTATACTGGTTAAAACCAGCAAACCCACATATTTACCTATAGACATATACTGCACTGCATATAAATTTGTAACTAAAGATTTGAGAAAATTCCATTCCCCAGACTGGCTGCCCCTCATATCTTGAGATGGTAGAAGGAAAGAGCCTAGAGGAAATCAACCTATGATTCCAACATGGATAGTGGGAAGAATACCTTAAGGTCCAAATATCCTGTATTTTGGGTCTGAGCATATCCAACTCTGTGTTTTTAAGAGCTGCCATGCTTAAAATTTCTTTCTTTTGGCTTTCTGTTACTTGCCATTTTTATAAGCTACTGAACCACATCACTAGTGTGAAATGTTTCAAAGCTTACATATTTCTTCTTGTAATCAGTTTAGTTGATCTTGTAACTATAAAGAGTGAGATGGTAAATCCTAAGCTCCCATTCTGAGTCAGAATTTATGACAAGAACAACGTGCTTGTGCCCAAACAGAACCATGCATGTATGCTAATATGGCACTTGAAATTTATGTACTTCCTTTTATCCAAGGAACAGAAAGTGCTTCTCTAAAATGGATTGAGAGCCAACTGTCTACAACAGACAGTGAGAACAGTTCAAAATAGGACTGCTGAGCGAATCATTTAATTTTTGCAAGGCCAGGGTTCACGTGGAGCAACTGTGGGCTCGTTTTATGGGACAAGCTTCCAGGAGACCACTACCATTTCCACCTCCGCTGAGCAGTGATGAATGTAACTGCAACTTTGCCCACCAGCTGTGTAATTGAAAACATTCCTTCATTGTTGCTCTTTGATGCTGGATGCCATACAGAACCAGGCTCTGGCATTAAAGGAGGTTACCAGTAGAATGCAAGCCAGCCATTTCATTCCACTAACATCTCTAAGGCCCTTCTCTTTACTAAGGGCCTCTCTTTATGATTCTCTTTGACAGCTTTAAGAACCCTAGTCTTATAGATAAGTTGATTATAGTTTGTAGCTCCATAAGATAACATGGATTTTACAGACTAATAGATTGTTGTGTTACCTATCTGTGGTTATGTAACAGGTTATTTCAAACTGAGTGACATTATCATGTCTCAGTGTCTGTGAGTCAGGAGACCTGGTGTGTCTTGACTGTGTCTTCTGCTTCAGCATCTCTCTCAGCTGCTGTTACCTTATGGCATGGATAAAGGGGATTTTACTTCCACCTACAAGGCCAGTTGCATGTTGAAATGGTTCATGGGCTGTTGGACTGATGTTCCGGTTCCTCTTGAGTTGTTGGTCAGAGATGTCCCTCATTCCTGGGCCACTTGAGCATCTCATAGGTAGAAGGACAAGGGAAAGTTCTAGCAATATAGAAGCCACAGCTTTTAACTTAACTATGGTTAAGTTAAAGTGGTGTCCCAAAAACTTTACTATGTAAACTAGCTGTGAGGTTCACTGGGATCCATATGAGAAATCCTCCACATTCCAAGAACACTGGCAAAAGCCTGTATTGTTGACCACTTATTTACAGCGACCCATTCCTGGTACTAGGATTTACCTGTGACAACCTATGGTTTCAGGGTAAAACGTTCTCCTTAACAGGATATTTCTGCTTAATTATCTCTCTCTCTCTCACTCTCTCTCTCTCACTTTGAGGCAAGCCCAACAGACTGGCCTTTTCTGAGAGAGAGACAGACAGAGAGAGAGAGAGAGAGAGAGAGATTGAGATTGAGAATTGGTACGCCAGGGCCTCCAGCCACTGCAATCAAACTTTAGACTTGTACACCACCTTGTGTGCATGTGCACCACCTTGTGTGAATGTGCACCACCTTGTGTGAATGTGCACCACCACCTTGTGTGCATGTGCACCACCTTATGTGAATGTGCACCACCTTGTGTGCATGTGCACCACCTTGTGTGCATGTGCACCACCTTGTGTGCATGTGCACCACCTTGTGTGAATGTGCACCACCTTGTGTGCATGTGCACCACCTTGTATGAATGTGCAACCTTGTGCGCTTGTGTCACTTTGTGCATCTGGCTTATGTGGAATCTGGAAAGTCAAGCATGGGTTCTTAGCTTTGCAGGCAACTCTAATTTATTTCCCCAGCCCTGTTTCTCTCTCTTTAATTATAGTTTTAATTAGCTAGCAAGGAAGTAAGTTTCTTTTTTTTCTTTTTCTTTCTTTCTTTCTTTTTTTTTTTTTTTTTTTTGAGATAGGATCTCACTTTAGCCCAGGATGATCAGAGTCCCAGGCTGGCCTCAAACTCACAGTGAACCTCCTACCTCTGCCTCCAGAGTGCTGGGATTAAATGTGTGTGCCACTATGCTTGGCAGAAGTAGGTTTCTATATGACTTTTTCATAATGTTTTTAGTTTTGCATATTCTTCCCCACCTCTCTTCTCTCTCCCTGTCACCTGCTTCCATTTAGGCCTTTCCATTCCATACTTTGTCCCTCTGATTATCTATTATACCCTTCCTAACCACTCTCTTACTCCCTCCCCAATTTTCCACCCTCCAAACTTCACTCTAGTTTCCTTACCTCTACTGTTGACCCTGATTCCAACTTATAAACAAATCCAAATATAGTTTATTTATTTTTGAGGCAGGGTCTCACCATGTAGCCCCATCCTTTTCTCAAATTCATGATTCTTTTTGGTAGTGGAAGTGTGCTGGGCCCCCTTAGTGCTGGGATTACAGGTGTGTGCCACTGTACCCAGCTAAATGTTTTGATTCTTAGTAGAATATGAGTATATGGAAATGAATATTTTTTGAGAAGAGATATGTGTGTGTGTGTTTGACATACCAATTGTACTCTTACCATTATATCTTTTATATTATTATAAGAATATAAAAAGCTCATAAGAATGATTAATCTGTTTTTATCATTTTCAGTGATGCACTTGGGAGGACTTCTGGTTTTGAATGGATCTCATATCTTCCATTTCAGAGTTGGAGAAATACAGATGAATAACTGCTGTGATCTAAACAATGTCCCTGAAACTGAGATGGAGAATCTCATTCCAGCCCTATTTATAGCTCAGCCTGGATGTACTACAAGGAAAACGTTGACATGTAACTTGAGTCAGCTCCACATTAAATGTACATCAAGTACCTGCCACAGGCATTGGCCAGACTTGTCATCCTACTGCTCTAGTGATTGTGGCTGAGATTTGTAGAAATGAAGTTAAAAGTTAAAAAATGCACACATATAAAAGATGAATCTTGCCAGGCTTTTTGGCACACACCTTTAATCCCAGCACTTTGGAGGCAGAGGTAGGAGGATCATAGTGAGTTTGAGGCCAGCCTGGAGTTACAAGTTCTGGGTCAGCCTGGGCTAAAGTGAGGCCCTACTTTGAAAAAGCCAAAAAGATGAAACTTAAAAATTATCTCTTCTGAGCTGCAGAGATGGGTTAGTGATTAAGGCACTTGCCTGTGAAGCCTAAGGACCCAGGTTCAATTCTCAGTACCCACATAACCAAGATGCACAAGGTGGTGCATGTATTTAGAGTTTGTTTGCAAAGGCTGGAGGCCCTGGTGTGCCCATTCTCACCCTCCTTTGCCTCTTTATCTCAAATAAATAAATAAAAATTAAAAAATTATCTCTTCTGTTTCTTTGCTCAGTGGAGTTTGAAATGAGCAGACACTGTATGAAGGGCTTCTGATAATGTCCATCACTTAATCCTTACCACAAGTGCACTGGAAAGCAGAGTCAGAGTTGGGTATGGCTGGGGTTCAACCATTTAGGACATTGCTCTGGGGTCCAGGAAATCTTGTTGGTCAGACAGGAACTATTCCAACACAAATTGTGTTTGCTGACAGAGTGAAGCTTGAGTTTGCTGGAGGGGTGTGTGTGCCCCATCCACCTTCTCCCACAAGGGAACAGAGATGAGGAAGCATTTATATGCATTTATATTATTTATAAATTATAAATTAATAATATTATTATTTATAAATTATATATATATATATATATATATATATATATATATATATATATATGTTGTTAGTTAGTTAGTGAGCCCTCAAACCCACAGATTCCATATCTGGGAATGAACTAACTGTAGATAGAAAATACTTAAAAAACAAAAAGAAAAGAAAAAAAAGGAGGGGGCAGAAAGAAAGGAGGAAGAAGGTATAGAGCATGTACACACTCCCAGCTAGTTTTTCAGCATCCATATTTAATTAGGCATTCTAAGTAAGTTACTGATAACATAAAGTATATAGGAGAATGTGTGCCAATTAACATGCAATATACCATTTTATATACTAGGCTTGAGCACTGGACACTGATGGTCAACTGTAACGATTGTTCTTAGGGGTGCTGCAGATCGAACCCAGACCCTTGCTTATGTGTTCTGCATCCCTCTTGACCCCATCAACAGAACACACCAAGACTTTGAAATCTAGTCAGAGGAACTAACTATTGGTGCTAATGCTCTTCTGGGGTTTTGTCTCCTTAGGCACCTTAGGCCCAGAACTGTGGTTGTCAGATCTATGCAGTTACTCAGAGGCCAAAAGGAAAGATAAGCCCATTTTAATAAAAAGCTACCAGCTGGGATCTGCAGTAGAAGGGTGTGCTAGTTGATGACCACAGGACATCTTAGAAGCAAAGTTCCTCCAAGTGAAAGGCTTTTTACAGACACTTATTTTTGGACAACAATCGAAGATGTGTCAAAGCAGAGCTAGAAAGTACTCAGGGCAGGAACCATGTCTTGCTACCTTCATTGTAAGTATGTTGTGGTCTTTTTTCTGCTTTTTGTGATATGGTTAAGAGACCTCCATGATTCAGTGCCTCTTTTTCCTCCCATCCGCCTCCAGTGGGGTTGGGGGAACTGAGCCAAAATAGTCTGTAGAACCAGCACTCAAAGTAGCATCCTGTGTGGCAACAGAACAGGTAAGAAGTCATTTCTACTTTTGACACTTCTCTTCTAAATATCCAGATTTCTGAGTGGTGAGGAAACACAAATACCTAAGACCTTATTAGAACTTTGGATTGAAGACAGTTATCTGTCTTGTCTCACATTTGATATACCAGCTGATAACTGGGCTATTGCTGGGTCTAAAAATAACATACAGTTAGTTTATTAAAATAATATTCCAGGGCTACATTTCCAAACTGGTATTTTGAGTCTTCTGTGTGGGATTTTTACTTTCAACTCCCCTGGTGTCTCTTTGAAAATCTGGCCTAAAGTAGTGAATGCCACCATTTAAATCATGCTCTTACTGTCCACAGGGAAATGCAGAGATTAAAAAAGAAAATGACAACCCCACAGCTCAGATGACTTATACCTGGGAAACTCAGAGAAACAACCTATTTCCTCTCAGGAACTGAGCTGATCAATATAAATATTTCAAAAAGACCATCAGGCAATAAAAGCTCTGGAATTTGTAGCATACTTCAGAATACCCTGGAGATATAACCAATGTGGACATACCCAGTTTCCCACTGGGGGAGGGAGATGTAGCAGTGGTTGAATAACGAACTGAGCTAGGTTGCACATGTGTGAGGCTGTGTGAGTGAGTGTGTGTGTGGAGAGGGAAGGGGGAAAAGGCTGTCTTTATTGTCTATGTTGAAACTTGGGTGTATCCCAGGGACTAGGTACTACTATTGTATCACATACAGAAATTACATATCCTAAAATTTGCACACATCTCTAAATTGAAGCTGTAAGTAGCTCTAAATGAAGATGAAGTTTTTCAATGATACCATTGATTGCATTCCATTAATTGAGAAGAGGCGCTTTTGGGTAGCTGTGGCTGAGACGGGCGACATTTAATCAGTCTAGGTACCACTCACAGGCTGGTACTGTTTTCAGCCCTCAATGCCTCTGAAATTTTAAAACGGAAAAGGCGGCCAACACACTGAGCAATGATTTCGGAACAGATTGCCCGATAACATTTCACATTGTCACTGAAATACATCCTTTCTGGGACAGAGTCTTGCTTGGGCTGTGAGCATCCGAGAGGGGGCAGCACCCCCTGCCCGTTGGCTGGCTGCATCGCTCCAGACAGCTCACCGCAGAAGTCTCGTCATTGCGTCACCTGAAAGCCAGTTTGGAGGGCGGAGGCGGGGGGAGGTGCAGCATTTTGCATCTCAGTTCGTCTGGAGAGTTCAGGAAACAGCTGCATGATTGTCTCAACGCATCTGAAAAGAATTTTTCCCCTTTCCCTTGAAACCTACTCTCCTCAGAGATCTCTCTCTATGAAGAGCATGTGAGCACACTTAGGTGTTCCTTGCTCTGCTCCCTGAGGGAGGAAGGATGACTTTCAATTGCCAGGGAGCCCCTGAGATCCTATTTTCAACCCCTCATGCTTATTTTTTATAAACATTGGGAGGGGGGATTACGATGGCTTTCTTGACAATTGTTCTTGGAGTGTGTGTGTGAGAGTGAGTGTGTGTGTATAAGGTACTTAGCATGGAGAAAGTGACACAGCCTTTGCCTAGGACAGCTTTTCTTCCTCACCAGTTCTCCCAGAGGGCGCCTCCCCCAATCTGCTGCTAAAAATATCATACTGAACAAATAGCTGTTGAGATAGTATCAAACCTGGCAGGAGTGAGTGACAATATTACCTGCCAGGCTGTGTCAGTTGCCTGACATGAAAAGTATCTGGTGACATGTATGAGAGAAATGTCAGGGCTGGTATAGACAGGCTGGCATCCGATCTCTGTGGAACTGGATCCTGTTCACATAAGCTAAGCGGTTTAAGGGCAAAAGCTGGGACCCACTGCAGTGACCTGCTGACTGGGTTTGTTGACCCACACAGCAACAAGACTGTTTGGAAAGTAGTGTTCAAGGAGATGCAGAAGGCTCAGCTAGAGACCTCCTACATTCCACATTATCCTTCACAGGGACTTAGTCTCTGTGTCTACTGATGTTGGCACCAGCTTGACCTGGCTTCCATTCTCTGTGTCTTCTCAGTAGCTCATTTCTTCAGCCTCATCTGACAGATGCTCCCATACCTTCCCCCCACAAAGTTCCTACTCTGCTCATGTTCTCTGTAACTCTTTCAGCTTCTGGTTCCACTAACAACTCAGGGACTGTGTTCCCTGTATTTCTGGGTCAATTTTCAGGGAGAAGAGAATGAATGGCAAGATGAAGGCATTTCACTGGTTCAGTTAATGACATCATTCATGTCTTTGTGGAGAGAGCTTTGGAGGACAGGCCACCCACCAAGGCACATGCCATGCTAACTGACTGCCCTGCATAACTTTCAGTAAAGAACTGCCATTCTTTTCAAAGTTGCTAGTGTTGGGGCAGGAGTGAGTAAAGTGCTTTCCTTGTAAGCATGAGGACCTAAGTTTAATCTCCAGAACCCACCAGAGGTGTGGTGTGTACTTGCAATCCCAGTACTGTGGAAATGGAGACAGAAGGATCCCTGGGGCTCAATGTCGGGTCAGTGTAGCCATATCAATGAATTTTAGACCAATGCGTGTCAACCTGAAGTTGTCATCTGGTCTCCATAAGCATGTGCACTCACATGAGAATAGGCATGTGCTACTACTACACACACACACACACTCACACACACTACACGCATATAAAAACAGAATAAAACTAATAAAACAAAAGCACCATTGTTCTCCCAAGCTCAGTGGTTCTGGGTGTCCTTGTATTATTTCCTGGTGGCTGCTCAGACATGGAGGAGATATGAATTCTTAACCTCTTGTTTGCAGGAATTCTGTCATCTCAAATCACCCAAATCTCAATCATTCCAAATGTACACAACCTTTATTTGATCTGTGATGTTGGATTTTGTGTAGCACAGGAATTTGGGTGGGGAGAGATTAGATACCAGTATTTTTGTCATAATCAGTCCTTCTTCAGACACACTTTAGTGCATAGACAAATGAGATGCTGCCTCTGCTGCCCAGTGAGTTGGAGGTATCTCTGACTGAGGACCTATGGTAAAGCAAGTGTACTTTCTAGGCAAAATAAATTTGTGTATGCACTTGCACCACCCCGAACAGGAGGGGCTCTTTCCTTTTCAACACTTTGCCTAGAGAGCCTGAACTTGCCCTCAACATCAGTTATAGCCTGCCTCAGCTGTCATAGGCACAGATAGGACTATATGTGAGGATGTGAACACATGAGGACGGAACAGGAGATGAACCGTGATTAGTTAGGCTTTCAGGAGAGATTGAATTCACTTTGCACATCTGTAGACTTCTGTAGATGACAAATTTGGTCATCAATTATATTGATATATAGCATTATATTTATCATTATCTGAAGTTTGAAATATAAACATTTTATTATTTTATGGCCACTGATATTATTTGACCTTGCCAGTTAGATCATAAGTTCCTTGAAAGAAGAAAGGGGCTCCTATCCCCCTCTATTTTTCCTTCCATGTCTAACAAAGTCAAACACAGGTAACCCCTTTTCCATGGTTTCATTTCTATGGCGTCTGCAGTCAACCACAAGCAGAAACTATTAAATGGATAATTTCAGAAACAAATTTGTACATTGAAATTACCTGCCATTCTTAGTAGTATGATGAAATGTTGCATTACTGCACAATTTCCTGCTGGGGCCATGAATCATCCCAGCTACACACACTGCTCATCCTGGTCACATAGTAGTCATCTCAGGTATCAGACTGACCATTGTGCTATCACAGGACTTCTGTGCAAGGCCTGTTATTATCTGTGGCTTCAGGACTCCTTTGGGGGTCTTGGAATATATTCCTTGTTGCTGGGACAAAATACTCGACAAAAAGCAACTTATGGAAGGCAGGGTTTATTTTGGCTTACAGTTGAAATTTCAACACGGTACGACCAAGCAGAAGCTGGGCACCACATCTTGCCATAGCAGCTGAACGATATCTGTCCTATGAGGATAGGTGACATTATTCTGTGGTAACAATAGCTTCCAAGACTCAGTGGAGCATCTGCTTGGCCCTGTGTCCCAATTGATAGACAGACAGATGGGCTATTGTCTTGGATGTGTTCTTGGATCAGCACACATCTAATATTTCATAACACTCCAAAGCCTGCCCCCAGCAACACACCTCCTCTATCAAGGTTCCTCACCCCAAATTTCCACCAGCTGGGGATTGAGTACTAGGCTTAATCAAAAACAAGGTTATAGGGAACATTTCACATTCAAACTACCAGTACCTCTTGAATAGGTGTGTGTACACACTGCATAAGCAATAGGTACCTGATGAATGTTTATTGAATTGATCTGACCCAACCTCAATTTCATGCTCATTTCAGGATATTGCTTATTAAGCTGCAAGCAATCTAGATCCTTTCTATTCGTCTGTTGAAAACTTGAAGTGTAGATTTATTTTTGACCAAGTTTCCAACTTTAATCTCTTGCACACTTCAGGAACAACCTCTTAAATACCCATTTTTTAAAGATCTTAGAGTCTAAAGCTTCCTTCCTATAGGATTCAAAATGTCTAGCAGTTTTTAGCCCTTGACCTCATTCATGTGTTTCTCCTATTCATCTGACTCAGCATATTCTTCTCTCCTATGAGGATAGGTGACGTTATGTTATGGTAACAAGAGCTTCCAAGACTCAGTGCAGCATCTTCTTAGCCATGTGTTCCTAGGCTTGTCATCTTTGGTATGTTCCTGGAGCAACACACATCTCATCTAATATTTTAAATATATTTTATTTGTTTATTTGAGAGAGAAACCAGGAGAAAGAGAGAGTGAGAGAGAGAAAATGGGCACCCCAGGGCCTCCAGCCACTGCAAACAAACTCCAGATGTATGCTCCACTATGTGCATCTTGCTTACATGGGTCTTGAAGAATCGAACTGGGATCCATTAGCTTTGCAGGCAAACGCCTTAACTGCTAAGCTCTCTCTCCAGCTCTTCTCTAATATTTTATTGACTAAAATATGGCCATACTTATCATGAAGAGGATGGACATATACAATCCTTGTGGAGCTCTGGAAAGAGAGAACCAAAATACTGGTAACAAGCATGAAACCAGCCACACCTCCTCACAGAACCTTCAAAGGACCATCTAGTTCTTTCTTTAACAAGGCATGGGAATAAATATAAACTCCTTATTTTATTTATTTATTTATTTATGAAAGAGACACAGAAAGAGACAGAAAGAAGGAGAGAAAGGAAGAGAGAGAGAGAATGGGCATGTCAGGGCATTGACACTGCAAATTGCAAATTGCAAATGAACTCCAGATGCATGTGCCACCTTGTTCATCTGGCTTACATGGGTCCTGGGGAATCGAACCTGGGACCTTTGGCCTTGCATGAAACCACCTTAACTGCTAAGCCATCTCTCTAGCCTAACTCCTTATCTTTTGAAGTTCATAGGAGCTAAAAAAAAAAAATGCTCATAAGAAGGGCAATTTGTATCATTAAAATGTTACATTAATATCAGGTTTTCCCTCCAAATCAGCAATCTGCTGGAATTCATCCTAAATCATGTGTACACATGTGGCTCATGAGTTTCTAGCAAGTAGCACATGTTTCTAGTGCTTCTGGAACCTCACAAAGGCACAGCCCTCAGCTCAGAGTCAGTCTCTGTACAGCTGAGTGGCGTCAGACTCCCCACTGTGAGGATCTGATCTTCACTCCTTGTCTTGTGCACAAGGAGACTTGATCACCAACCATGAACTTGGGCTCTTCAAAAACCGGTGAAGGGTTGTGGAGATGGCTCAGCTACTAAAGAATTTGTTTCACAAGCACGAGGACCTGTGATCCATCCCAAGGACACATACACAAAAGCTAGGCATGGTGGCGTGCACCTGTAATACCAGGAATGAAGAGGTGGAGATTAGAGCTCATTGGT
Source organism: Jaculus jaculus (assembly GCF_020740685.1). NCBI lineage: Eukaryota > Metazoa > Chordata > Mammalia > Rodentia > Dipodidae > Jaculus > Jaculus jaculus. The sequence continues at coordinate 75,427,548 of NC_059113.1, forward strand.
TAGCCTAGTTGGCAAGCTCCAGGTCCAATGAGAGACCTTTTCTTGTCTTGAAAAGGTGGTTTAAACATCTGAGGTTGTCTTCTGGCCTCCACATACATCCATGCAAATCAACTATCACGAGCACACACACATTCACCCATCCACCCAGGAACACCCCCCCCCCACATACACACACACAAGGAGCCATCATGCTTCATGTAGCTGTCCTATGTTCCTCGCTCCCTTAATAATACTTCTCCTCCTAAGAACATACAAGTATGACCAGAAAAGCTTATTCTTAGATGTAATGAGTTTGGTAGCTGTTTTAGTGTGTGTATGTGTGTGTGCATGCATGCATGCATTTTGTATATATGTATGCACATATATAAAATATATGGACACCTGTGTACCATCACATGTGTGTGGACATCAGAGGACAACCATAGGCTATCAATCCTCACCTTACAACTTGTTTGATGAAGGATTTTCTTATTTTGCGGCTGTAAGCCCAATATTAACTTCCCTGTGAGCTTCCCATTGTTATAGGCTTACTTTTGGCACACACTACTTTTGGCTGTATTTATGTAGGCTCTAAGGGTTTGAACTCTGGTCATTAGGTTTGTGCAGTCAGTGCTTCAAACCACTGAACCATCTCCCCAGCCTGTCAACTATCTTCTAACTCAAGTCAATGGACTGACTATTCTGATGATGTTCAGCTAGGAGCCAACTATGATTGAAAAAGCCTTCATGTTAGAATCTGAATTTTGGTTTGAATCTCAGCTGTGTCATGTTCTAGCTATGCTATCTTGGAAAAGCCATCTGATCTCTCTGAATCTTCATTGGTAAAATTAGAGTAATTATACTTAAACTTCTGTATGGAAGTTTCCTGTTGATAAAACATAGTTATAATAACTACCTCTTAGGGTTGTGAGGATTTGAATGATTTTGACAAAGATAACTTCTGGGCAAAATATATTTGTGTAAGTATGTATATCCCAAGCTGGGAACTTCTCTCCTTTCTGCTTGCTAATTAAGAGTCATAAATAAAGTGCTGATGAGCTTCAGTCTGCCGTCTGTGCTGTACTCGAGGGCTGTTCTGACTCTGCCTGACAAATGGCTAAGCAGCCGCTCCCACCACACCCAACTCAAATGCTCAGCACTGAGAAACTAGCTACTGCCAACAGCATCTTATGAACTTGTCACTATTTACTTACTCCATGACAGTGTTTTTGTTCAGTGATCATCCCCGAGATTTCACCCGTCAGGTTGTGTCTATTTTACACAAAATGCCAAAACTCCATTTCAATGTAATTCTTCCTCTAAGCACATGAAAATAGTAGCAAGCTCTGAGTGAGACTGATATCTTTGGACTTTGTCCTGTTGAAGTCCAGTTGTGTGGTAGGCTGTCTTTACAAAGCAGTCATAGGTCATGCAAGGGTTTTATTAAATGGCTATGAACTTCCAAGCTCCTTTCACAAGCTGATAGCCGAGACTCCCAGATAACCTGCCGAGCAGTTTGCTGGAGGTGTCTCTCATTAGCCAGGGAGAGGTGATTGTTCCGTTTTCAGGAATTTTGCTGGTCTGTGTAATGTTGGCAGACTGAAATTGGCTTTGGGAATTTTAACACTGTGGAAACTACAGGCACTGCAGATGAGGATTTTTTTTTTTTTTCCTGCAAAGCACTGGTCACTAACAATCTACCAGGTCACTACCATATATTATAAGCTAGCCTTTTTGTACCTGGGTTAAATTCAGATATGGTGGTTTGAATGTGAAATGTGCCCCCGTAGGCTTATGTGTTTGAACACTTGATTTCCAGCAAAGTCATGCTGTTTGGGAAGATTGTGGAACTTTTAAGGAGGTAGAACATTATTGGAGGAAGTGGGTCACTCAATGTGGGCCTTGAAGTTTTATAGGCTAGCCTCACTTGCTATTCTCCCTTTCCCTGTTTTCTGTCAGCTGGAGTATCACTTTCTGCTCTGACCTACTACAGTTTCCCCAGCATGATGAACTCTACCTTCTGGAACTGTAAGCCAAAATAAACAGTTTCTTTCCTTAAGTTGCTTGTGGTCAGGTATTTGTTTACAGCAATGAGAAAGTAGTTGGTATAGAAGTTATGAGGGGATGGAAAAAGGAACTTTCCAGATCAGAAGTATGGTGCTGGACAGAGGAGCAGGAACTCCATTTCATTGTGTCATTCTATGTGACCAGGTCTATGTCAGTGTAGACTGGGATTGGACAGTAGATGGCCAGCACAATTAACAAGCGAGGCCTATCACAAGTGGGTTCAGATCAAAACCTCTGAGGAGTCTTATTTGAAGCTGGTCAGGGAAGGAAGAGGCTTTCTGGGTATAGCCTGTTGTGTGTTGCTTGATTCTCAATCTAGGCCCTAGCTAAGAATGTGGCCTGGTGGAGAAAAGCTGTAAGTCAAAACCATGAAGGCTGTTTCAGAAAAACTCTAGTCCCTGGTGGTGCTGTTGGATTAGCCATCTTGCTTGCTCCAGGAACTCAGTGGCAGCCTTTGAGGGACAACAAAGATTTACCTGATCCCCTAGAACACAGTGCAGTGGCCTCACTTGTAAGCTCCTTTTCATGGTACTTAGTAGGGGTCTACAATGTGCACAGAGGGAGAAGCCAGCAGAATTTATTTATGTGGTCCTATATGAACCTTAGACTGCCAAAGCAATTAAAATTAATTGTAATATATTCCTCATGTATTCTCCAAGCAACCTTCTGAAAAAGTCATTTTTATAGATTATCAAACTATAGCTTGATGTCACAGAAAGTAAGTGGCAGACCTAATATTCAAACATGCCACCATCACTTGACTACAGATCCTCATAGGGCCTTCTGGCCTCCTGAGACCTTTCTCTCCCATACTATCTAGACTTTCTGTATTAGCCAGGGTTCTCTTGACAAACAGAACTGATGCAGTGATACATATTACAAGGGTTTATTAGATTGGCTTAAGCAATGTAGACTGGGGAGTCCAACCATGGCTGGACATAGGTTGGAAAGTCTGAGAACCAGGCTGTTGCTCAGTCCATGAGGATAGATGCCTCAGCAGTCCTAATGTAGTACTGAAGGCCTGGAGGATTATTGGAGAACCACTGGTCTTCAGTTCATATTTCAAGGCTGAACAAGTTGGGTTCTGAAGTCAAGGAAGGATGATAGCAACAGGGTAGATACACTCACCAGCAAGGAGCAAGTGCAGCCAGGCGAAATCATTACCCTTTCTGGAACCGGTTTATATATAGGACACCACTAGAAGGTTATCCATTCTAGGAGAAAGTGTTTCCTCTCAGCTAATCCTTTATGGAAACACCCTCAAAGTGCTGCTCAAGAGATGTGACTCTTACTTGGCCCCTGACCCAATTGAGTTGACAACAAAAATTAACCATCACTTTCCTAGACAATGACTAAACAAAAAATATTGTCACCAGTTAAAATTTGGGAGGAAAAAGTGTTTCTCTCTCTCCCAAAGCCAACCATCCTGCTCTTGCCCAGGCATCTTATACCTTGCCATTCCTGCTCCTGTGTCTTCACAGAGTCCTGTCTCTGTTCTGTGAGCACCTGTAACCTTCTCTCTCAGCCCATTTTCTGATCTTTGCCCTCTCTCTACTCCTCAAGGGCATATTTCTTACAAGCATAGTTCAGGTTATCCATTATGCTTGAAATTATGCTCCTCTTTCTCCATGACTTGTTTTTCTCTTTCCTTTCTGGCCACTTCTAGCTCTTCTCACATTTCCCAACCCTTGAAATGCAGGCATCCCTCCAAGTGTCAAGAATGGGCTGTCTCCATTTTCAGCCTCTGCTGTCTTGGCAGACAACCTCAAATCAATACATCAGCAGATGTGATCCAGAAATGGCCTAAGTAACTTGATCTTCAGGGACACACTATCTCTGGCATGTCATGGGCACTCAGTCAACAAAAAGAATTTCAGGTGAAAAGAACACTGAATAGCCTGGGCATATGTGTATTGATTAAGCTCAAGGTTACACCCTTTAGACTCTGTATGCCTCCAAGTCAAGAAGTGTGTATTTCTGCCAGTTTTTAAATGCCTTTGTATGTGGATGTGCATATGCATGTGGAAGCCAGAGGACAGTTTTGGGTGTCATCTACAGGAATTTCATCCACCTCTTTTGAAATAAGATCTTTCACCAGCCTTGAATTCACCAATTTAGCTAGACTAGCTAGCCAGTAAGCCCCAGGAATTCTGTCTTTGCCTTCCCAGTGCTGGGATTACATGTGTGTACCACCAAGGCCAGCATTTTAATGCGGCTATTAGAAATCTAATTCAGGGCCACATGCTTGTAAGGCAAGCACATTATTACTGAGTCATCTCCTCAGCCCATTTCACCCATTTATGATTCCTTGATCCAGCATAATCCACAGTAGCTATTCAATAAATGTGCATTCAGTTACCTCAAAAAAAAAATAAATAAATAAAGCACATTGGAATAAACCTAACCAAGGAAGTGAAGGAGCTCTGCAAATCAAAGTTTTAAAACAATCATGAAAGAAATTATAGAAGGTACTAGGGATTGGAAAGATATCCCATGTTCATGGATTGGAAAAGTCAATATTGTGAAAATGTCAATTTTACCAAAAGAAATCCGCATATTTGATGCAATCCCTATCAAAATTCTAACACTAGTCTTCATGGAAATAGAAATGCAATCCTAAAATTCATCTGGAAGCACAAAAAAATCCTTTAATAACCAAAACAAGTTTGAGCAACAAAATTAAGGCTGATGGTATCACCATACCTGATTTTAACCTATATTACAGAGCTGTAGTAACAAAAATAGCATGGTACTACCACAAAGAAAAACATGTAGACCAATGGAACAGAATAGAACACCCGGATGTTAAACTAGGAAGATACAGCCATCTGATTTTTGACATAAATGTCAAAAATATTCACTGGAGGAAAGACAGCCTCTTTAACAAATGGTGCCATGAGAACTGGATATCCATATGTAGGAAGATGAAAATAGATATTTATCTCTTTCCATGCATCAGAATGAAGTCCAAATGGGTCAAAGACCTTAATATCAAACCTGAAACTCTGAAATTACTAGAGGAAAAAATATTGGTATAGGCAACAACTTACTGAATATATAACCCCAGTTACTCAGGAAGTAAAAACACTAATCAACCACTGGAATCTCATGAAATTAAAAAAAAAAACCAACAAACTTTTGTACAGCAAAGAACATTGTGACTAGAGCAAAGAGGCAGAATGGGAGTAAATTTTTGCCAGCTCTACATCTGACAGAGGATTAATATCCAGGATATACAAAGAACTCAAGAAACTAAATAATAAGGAATAAAACCCAATCAAAATATGGGATATGGAACTGAATAAAGAGTTCTCAAAAGAAGAAACAAGTATGGCCAATAAATGTCTAACAACATGCTCTACCTCCTTAGCCATCAGGGAAATGCAACTTAAAATACTTTGAAATTCCATCTCTCTCCTGTCAAAATGGCTGTCATAAAGAAAACAAATGACAACAAATGCTGAAGAGGGTGTGGAAACAGAGGAACCTTTCTACATTTTTTTGTGGGCCTATAAACTGCTATAGTCATTGTAGAAATTAGTATGATATTCCTGAGACAGGTAAAAATAGATTTCCCTTATGATCCAACTATACCACTCCTTGGCACATATCTTAAGGACTCTATTCAGTCCTTAGAGATATGTATTTATTCATGTTTATTGCTGCTGTACTCACAATAGCTAGGAAATGGAATTAGCCCCGATGCCCTTCAATTGATGATATAGTACATTTATACAATGGAGTTCTATACAAAGGTAAAGAAATATGAAATTTGTAGGCGAATGGATGGATCTGGAAAGGATTATACTTAGTGGGGTAACCTAGGCCCAGAATGTCAAATTCTGCATGTTTTCTCTCATGTTCTGTGGGAGGGTAGAGGCAGGAAAATTGTTGCACATAATTCAGTGAGTAGCAGTCACTGCTTTCTAACAGTGTAGGCTCTCTCTGCATTATAATAAAATACAGCAGTGGCTCATAAAAGAATGGAGTCAGAAAATCCAGCTTGGATTCCTAGGTCTGCCTGTTCATTTGCTGCACAGTACTGATACAAGTTAATCTTTCTTCTACTGCATTGTATGATGCACCCATCTTAACACAACGACTCCCTTTAGTGTATTTGGGCAGATTAAATGGAATTGTGTAGGTAAGTCCTTAGCATAGTTGCTGGACCATGACAGGTGCTCAGTAAGTAAGTATAAACTATGAATGTAGAATGTCAGTATATTGCTGTAGATTTCAGATGCTGTGTACTTTTAGGCTCTGAAGGAGGATTAGGAGTGGAGAGCTGAGCATGAGTCGCTGTGGCGATCTCATGCTACACTGTTAATCTTTCACCCAACCATTAGGAAGGTTTGCAGTCTCTTTTCTGACAGTCTTGGGTGGAGGGCCTGTCTGCCTGTCCAAGACGTAGGTACCCTCAGAAATAAACCACATTTGCATCTTCTTGATATTTCTCTTCCATTCAGACATTAATTAGCTATGTGCTTCTTATAGAGAAGGAAGGTAATAAATACCACAGAATTACCTGCTTTCTCTGGAAATAGTTAAGGCCATCTATTGTACTTTTGTAAGTATATTTACAGTCACACTCATAGCAGTAGGAACTGAAGTTCTCTCCATCTTGTGGATATCAGGTTGGAATTCTCCAGTAAGTACTCCTGGAATGTAATTTTTGTGTGCCATTGTTCTTGAGAGTTATAATGGCTTTTAAATATGACTTTGGTTTAAAAGAGACCTAGGTATGTCTAGCTTCCAGAAAAAGGGAAATCTGGAAAGGGGGAGATTATAAGATTATTTCCTGAGTGCAAAGTTATGAATAAGTAGGTAAGAGTGTCAGTGGGTTGCTGCAGTATGGTGTCTATAATTAACAGCAATGTTCTTCATATCCCACAGTGCTAGAAGAAGAGTTTGAATACTTCACACAAAGAAATGATAAACATAGGAGCCTGCTCTTGGATGTTACTTAACTTCTCTGTAATGGTTTATTTGAAGTACCAACTTGATTGGGAAAGGACACACATATTTCCTTGTGTGTTTTTGAGGATGTTTCTGGAGATTGGCATTTGAATCAAAGGATGGAGAAAGATCTGCCCTTATCAGTGTGGCTGGGTACCATCCAATTGGTTGAATGCTCTGGTATATCAAAGGTATAGAAGAAAAGCGAGTTTCTCTGTCTCTCTCTCTCTTTGCTTTTCTTGCCTTGAACATTAGAACTCCAGGATCTCTCATCATTTTGGTCCTTGAACTTGTACTGCTCTCTTCTTAGTCCTCATGCTTTGTACCTGGATGAGAAAATTACTGGCTTCCCTTGTTCTGAGGCCTTGAGACTTGGACTGAGACACACTACCAGGTTCCCTGGTCCTATAGTTACAGGTGATATATTCATGAGACTTCTCAGCATCCAGAATCATATGAGCCAAAACTGATAATGAATTTCCTCCCTGTATCTCTGTGTGTGTGTCCAAACCTAGTGATGAATCTCCTCTCATATACCTGCAAGCATACATATGTATGTATACATGTATTACATATGTATGTATGTATGATATCCTATCTACCTATCATCTACCCACTTATCATCTGTCCCGACCCGCGGGACCTCGTTATTCGTGGGGGCGAGGGGGACCCAAACCTGAAATAAGATGGGCGAGAGAGAGGAAGGGACTCAAGCAAATGTACACTTGTCAAGAGTCCAATTTTATTGAGCCACAGCGGCCTTTTTAAGGGTTAGGGTTAGGGTCTTGGGTGAGGGGGGGCTGGAGGAGGCAGGTGGTGGAAAGTTACAGAATCTTCTTGGCCTTTGGCCTAGGACAGTTTGCAGTTATTCTAAGAATTCCCGGTATAGTTCTCACGTCTCTGCAGTCACCAGGCAGGATGTTAATTAGTTAGGTGTGGCGGGGTGAGGGGATGCAATCAGTTAGGTATGGCAGGGTGGGGGGATGAGGAAAGGTCGGAAGTTGCTCAGGGCAGAAGTTATCTCAGGGCAGAGGTTATTTCAGGGCAAAGATCTGTTCAGGGCTCATCTCCTCGTCTCCAACAATCATCTTTTTTCATCAGTTTCTATTATCTGTCTTTATTATCTATCCATCACTTATTTATCTAATTTACTTATCATCTATCATTTTCTATATAGCTATCATCTGTCATTAAGCTCTGTTTCTTTTTAAAAATATTTTACTTATTTATTTGAGAAAGTGAGAGAGAAAGAGAAAGAGAGAGATAAAGAGGCAGATAGAGAGAGAATGGGCACACCAGGGCCTCCAGCCACTGTAAACAAATTCCAGACATGGGCACCACCTTGTGCATCTGGCCTATATGGGTACTGGAGAATCAAACCTGGGTCCTTAAGTTTTGCAGGCAAATGTGTTAACTGCTAAGCCATCTGTCCAGCCCAAAGCTCTTTTTCTTTATCTGTTACATGAGAATAATAACTTGAGTTTTATTTTGCATTTTTCACAATGTTAGGAATAGATCCAAGGGCCTCCAACATAGGAAGCAAGAATTCTAGCAACATCCCTAGTCCCAAGTTTTATTATTTGGAGCCAGCCAGCTTTCATAAGAAGTACCTCTGCTTAACTGGAGATATGCCAGCAGGACATTTGGCATGGCATGAATGATGAAATAAAGTCAAACTATGTTCTGTGTTTTCAGAGGAAAATAACTTTAATGGAGGAAGAGAAGGACCCAAGAAATTTGAAATCTCACCCTTCAGTCTTCTTTGAAGGGACCAAACTGACGCCATGACAGGCTTCGGTAAAATGCCACCCACCCTGACTAGGCCTAAGTTTCAGTTTCTCAGAGAGGCAGGCAAGACTTCTGGGAAAGGGTTGGCTGTTAATCAACAGTGACTCTGATATGTGGCCGGAGAAGATAGCCACCCAGGGACTGAGTCAGTTCCTGGAGACATGTCCAAACATGCCCAGACATGTCCCTTTCGTGCCTTTCACAATTCTTTCACGCCTTTCACCCCAACCAATCAAAGAGGTACAACTGTAACTGCTGCTTGCCTAGCCAATCATTTTAAAAGATGACCTAACCCCACCTGAAATTCCCCTAGTTGTGCTTAAAAGGGCCCTGCATGCTCCTTTTGGGGTTGCCAGTTTGTATGAATGGTTGATCCCTGCATCCTGGCTGATTCTGGAGAATAAACACTCTTTGCTTTTATATACTATTTGAGTCTGGGGTCTTTCTTCAGTGATTTTCAGATGCTTACATTCTTACCAAGGCTGGAGAAGGAATCAGGCACAGCACAGTGCTGATTGGGAGGCCAAAGGGTGCTAGCACACTTCTCTGCTTTACAGGGCAGTGGCAGAAAAGCAGAGGCCTCAAAAAAGGTAGAGTGGTTTGTCAGCTCTTCTGCATGGTCTCACAAATTAGACAGATATCCCAAAAGGTATCCAGCAATATTAAAGTCCATTTATGTATGCTATAAAGCTTCCCCAGTGTGTCTCCACAGGCACGCACAAGGCTGGAACATATCTGTTGGTTGATTCCTTTGCGAATAATGTGAAGCTAACATGGCTGAAACCAATGGGTGACTCAGACCAGGATGGAAGCTCATGCTGGGACAGGGGCCGAGGCCTCTATATGCAAGTAATATTAATTCCCTCAGAGCAGCATGATGCAAATTACCAACACTGCTTCTAGAAGAAACTTTTGTCACTGTGCTTAATGAAAATGTTCAAGGCATGAGCTGTTAGCTGCTGCCCTCTGTCCCAAAGTGCAGGCATTTCCCTGCCTGTTCGAGCATTTGCTACAGGCAATAGGCATCCACAGTGTCTTGTTGTAGCAGACAGCTTCAGGGTCACTGAGAGGGACTTCTAGACTAGGCACAGTGATGGAGGGATAATTATTGAAGCTAACAGATCCTGGGGAAGTTCCATAATGTTAGAAGAAGTTGGCCTTCCTTCACAGGTCCAAGCAGAGAGAGAAGCACAAGCCAAAAGTCAGAAGCCACACAGCACAGCACACTTAGGAACTCCAGCTAGGCACAATTCACATATCTTAGATTGAAATCTCAAACCCACCACCACACCCTAAAATCTGCTCAGAGACACTGCCTCCAGCCAGGGGGCTGAAGATGCAGACTATAAGTTAACAAAACACTGAATATATTGGGGGCCATATATTCAAACTTGTGTTGTGCTGAGAGGGGCCTAAAGGGAGACCATACACAAAAGTCATCACCAGCCCCATGGTGGTGGTCTCTGATGACATGAATGCAGAGTTCAGCCATAGCTCATGTGTGTGTGGGGGGGTGGGGGGACAAGACACAGCAGTTGTGTGTGAACCAATCAACTCTCCAGAGCAGCATTTCTTATTAATTCAGGTCCCAGCTCGGTGCCCTTCAAGCACTGGGAGGCTGAGGTATGAGAATTGCAAGTTCAAGGCCATCCTGAGCTACCCATTCTCAAAGGGAAAAAAAAAAAGTATTCAGAAGGGATGGCTGTGGAAAGGAATATAGCTCATTGTTTCCATAGTCATTCTGGAAATGCAAGCTCACTCTGGCATGCATTGACATACTCCTCCTTTTGGCTCCCTGTCAAAGCCATGTCTTTCCATCTATAGATTTCATAGTGTCTCTGTGGATTGTCCTGCCTTGCTCACTTCTAGCCATCATCTGCTGGCTTGAACAGATTCATCTTTCTGAGCCTTCATGTCCTTGGATCCCACTTTTGTCATGTCCCTTGAATGCTGTCCCATTATCCTTTTGTCTCTCTGCCAACCTGAGACCTTCCCACCTCTGGCCTGGACTCTGTAGTGTCGCTTTTCTTTTGACCTTCTTACCAGAGCTCAGCAGTAGTAACAACTAATGTCATTTAATAGATAGCTGATCTGTGCCAAGCCCTGGGGTGGCTGTGTTTCATATGTTACTTCTAATGTTTGTAAGAATACCAAAAGGGTACTATTACTTCCATTGTATAGCTTGAGAGGCCATGAAAAGTTACATAATATGCCCAAGGTCATGTCTGATAATGAGGGATACTCATTACAGATAACTGTAACTCATGACAGATGGACCTCACAGTGTATAGCAATTCCCTAATCATGTTGTTTCCTCTGCTTAAAACCTTCAGTGGTTCCCACTTACTATCTAATATGTCAAGTCTCTTTATCTTGGCATTCAAGGCCCTCTAGAATGTCTCCTAGATTTCTAGACATTCTCCTCTAACTCCTGTCACACATGCTACTCTTCAGCTAAAACAATCAAAAAAGTCTTATTTTTTTATTTACACCTGTGCTTTCTTCTTTAAGTGTTTTTATATGTGCTGCCAGGAGCAAGTATCTGTGTCATTCACCTCTGTGTAAGTAAATCTTGCTCAGGAAAATACTGAACAGACTTGGGCTAGAGATCCATTTGTTTTCTGGTTCACAAAGTCTATGGGATCTTTATTAAATAGTCTAAATGTCCTTTCAATAATGTTTCTCTTTAATATCTTTTTAAAAGACATTAAGGCAAATCAGAAAGCAATTTAGTGATGAATTGCAGCAGCTGGATCCTGTTGCCCTCTGCCTCTAAGGATGAAGAGCTCTGATTAACCTCGGTGCCTGAGCTCTGTCTGATGGAGGAAGGCAATGATGGAAATACTTGGCCTATCACACAGCTGATCCTTGCTGTCCTGAGCCATCATTTTCCAACTGTGAGCTTTCATTTTCAAAGTCCTGGCACAGTTTTGGGAGCTGTAAACCCTCATGTGAGTAAGTGAGCAGTAAGAACTGGCAGTTTTTCAATTTCAAGTCTCTTCAGCTTTAAGCCTGCATTTAGATGTAATTTTTTTTCCTCTTTAAGTTGGACATCCTTCTTGGTGAATATTCTTAATGAATACGATTGGATAGAGGCAAATTTAACTGAGACAGATATGGGTTGGTCCAGTAAGGGCTGAGTCAGGAGAAGAAAATCTTATCAGTCCTGACATTAATTTTATAATCAGAGTAAGGGTGAGAAAAGGATCAATGATATGTGTACATGTGTGCACAGCCCTCTCCATTCCCCATACCAGTATAACATGGACTCAGGGGAGAGCACTGCAGTAGACCCACAATGAAAATTTGGTCAGGAATGAGTCCATGACCTTGAGAAAGTCAAGGGACATCTCCATGTCCTAACACTTGATAGAATAGCTATCAGAAAAGGAAGTGTCTTTGGAAAGATTTCTTTTCTCATATTAATACTTACTTAATTGAATTTAGTTTAAGTAATTCAATTTAATACAGAATTAACTTCTTTACACATTATTAGCTGACCATATGATTAATATTATTCACATTAATGTTTATAACTAACCTGAAAATAAAAATGTACCTGTAATGTGAAAGGCCTGCTCAAAGACTTGGGCCTGCCTGGTGGCTTAATTTTGAAATGTATATAGTAAATGTTTCAGTCCCTCTTTTCATTTTATTATTATAATTATTGCTTTGGTTTATAAACAAATCCTCAAGAGGAGGAGGGGAGAAACTGTGTACTAACAGAATGTTATAGTTCATAACATTGTGTAAGTTTATTTCACCCTTAAGTTTTTGATCTTGCATAATTTTGCTGGTGTCTTCTTTTATATTTTCATTGATAACAAATAGTTATTGACCATCTAATATACTTATGGTGCCATCTTAGGCAATTGGTTGTGAGAAATTTATATGAAAGTTTATATATAGGAGAATGGACCTAGGAAACAGTTGAATGTATAAATGATAGCTTATATTTATGGAATACTATTTCCTAAGCATTGTTCTACATAATTCACACATCAGCCCATTTAATCCTATCAATAACTGGATTAGGCAGGGAAAATTACCCTTATTTTGTGGAGAAAGCACTGGAGGCATGATTTGAACCCAGCTGGTCTGGATTCAAAATAAGAAATAATAAGTAAAATAAGTTTATTTTTCAGGATGAAGTTATTTTACCTTTATAACGTGTCTTAACCTTACTGTCAGCGAATTTTAGTGTCAATCTACAAGGTTTGAAGGGAGAGAAGTGGAATGGCTTAGAGTAGAGAGATGGCTGCAGCAGTCACCTTCTTGTTGCTGGGACAGAACTCCTGACCAGAAACAGCTTATGGGAGGAAAGAGTTTATTTCAGCTTTCAGTTTTAAGAGGAAGCTTCATCATGGTGGGGAAAGCCTGGCAAAGCAGGGGCTGGGCATCGTATCTTGTCACATCAGCTGAGAGGCAGAAGCAAGAGTGAGCTGGCTAGTAAATACCCAGTAGGGCAGGCCAATAAACCATAAGGTCTGCTCCCAGTGACAATCCTCTTCAGCAAGGCTTTACCTCCCAAAGGCCCCACCAGCTGAGAATTGAGCATAATGCTTAATCATGAACACATGAGGCTATGGTAGACATTTTACATTCAAACCACCACAATGGTGAAACAATAATTTTAGATATGGATTTTAGGAGGCAGATGTCAATGTTGGGTGTCTTCTATCACATTGCCTGATTTCTATGAGACAGAATCTATCACTGAAGCTAGAAATCAACAGTTTGGCTAGTCTATCTTCCTTAGTGCTGGGATTACAGGTGTGTGCCACCCCACATGGCATTTTACGTGGATTAAAGGGGTACAATGCAGGTCCTTCTCATGCTTACGCTACACACATTTTTACTTGCTAAGCCATCTCCACAGCCTAAATCTATGGGGCTGGTTAGTTGTGGGGAAAAGGAACTAGTCAATAGCTTTATTTTCAGGTAGCCAGCTGGGAGAGGGCCAGAAGAGGTAACCAAAAAGAGATGTCACACCTCCTGCCTGCTTCATGAGAACTGGAATTCAGCACCTAATTCAGTCTCATCCAATCAGCTTTCTCTCACCCCTGCTCAGGTATGCTGACCTCTTCCTTAGCCAGCTCCCTCAACCCAGACCAATCAGTTCTTTTTCAGACTCACCTGAGCCTGAGAGTAAAGCCCGCCCTGATAAAATTAGAAATAGATGCTTACCAGGTGGACATAGTCTCTTTTTGTCTGTTCATCTTTCCTGACATCTGAACCTCCAGGTCCTTGCTCTGGTAAGCCTCCAGTTGGTCTGGGACAAAGGAGGAGGGGACCCCTACTCTCACATGGGCTCTGTACCCCCTTCTGCCTTCCTTATGGCAGGGGTTCTCTCTACTTTTTCCTCCTTACTTCGCTTAATCTAATAAACTCTTGCTAAACCTTACCCTCTAGTCTGTGTATTTTAATTTTATAAATTCTTTAAATTTGAGACTCTTGTGCCGCTTTTTGTGTCTGGCTTGCTGGTTTGCTTGGGAGTTGAACCTGAGCTGGAAGGCATAGTGTTTTTAATCGCTGAACCATCTTCCCAGGCCATGAAAATCATTTGATTGCAGGGTTTGGGGATTTGGGGTTTGGGAGTTGAGAATGAGAGATTGTGGAGATCATCACCAATTGCTTCCACTCCAGGGACATGAAAAAGAAGACACAGACAAAGTTATTCCCACATTTCCTGTGCTGACCATGAAGGAGTTTGATTCCAGCTGAGCCTTAAAAATCATTGTTCCAATTGCATTCCCCATTTTAGTTGGGAGGTTAGAGTTGGTATCTGCACTCTGTGTTCCCTGTAGGTTTGCTGAGCAAAAAGCAATAAAGGAAATGCAAACTCAGGCAAGAAAGAACTTGGCTTTCTTATTGTTGTCTTTGGAAAGACCTGTTTCCACTACTTGGGAAGGTCTGCCTCCTGTTTCCCTTGAGAATTACTGAGCCTAGGTTGAGGATCATGGATTAAAGTACAATATGGTGAGGATTATTAAAAACAACCTGTAAAAAGGCATTATTCCAAAGATTTAGCAGCTCATTTTCTGTTTTGCCTTTACTTCTTACATCATTTTTCCCCAGCATATAACTTCCTTTAAATTTTATGCCCTGTTCTTAAATTCCTTCTTGGTTTAATGACTAATGTCTTCATTTGTGTTTACCCCAGCTGAAACCTGCAGAAAGAAAACTCAAATTAATGGCATATGTTTGTGGCTATAAACAGGGGACAGATTCAGAAACATGCCTAGTAACCTGTTTCCTGGGATGGCAGTGTTCAACTCCCAATTAACCTTAGATTTACAAGTCTAATCAAATGCCCTAATCTGTTTCCACTGGAAAGTTGCAGGCTCTGTGTCATCTTTCTGTTGACCTAAATCTGCAGGAAGCCTTGGGAGGTAAACACCTCATGGAGTTGGTCACTCTGCTGGATGAACTCAATGTCCTCCTTTAGGACATTAAGCCACCTCTTCACATAACACAAAGGACCACTCAGTAGTACCTCATGTACAAGAGTAATGTTGCCACTGACCACAGGGTGTGTTCTGTATTAACAGAGGGCTGCACTGAGTCACTTATCCTTTGTCCTCTGTATTCCCTTCTCTCTAAGAACTCATTTAATCTTCTCAATACAGGGAGTGGAACCCTGAGAATTATTAAACTGAGAAAACTCAAACAGAAAAATTAAGCAAATTACCCAGTGTGGTAGGAGAAGAGGGATATGGAAAGAGTGGCATCAAGATTAACATTTGAGGAGGCTAGGGACATAGCTCAGCTGGTAAAGGCAATCCGGCCAGTCTGAGGTCACCTTCCCTGCACCCACATAGTCGCGCATGTGTCTGTAATCCCAAAGCACCTATGATAATAGGTGTTGGAGCCAGGAAAATCCAGGTCTCAGGCCAGCCAGACTGGCACACTTACAGCAAAAACAAAATCCTGTCTCAAGCAGGGTGAAGGGAGAGAACAAACATTTCGAGGATGTCCTCAGACCTCTACATGAGTGCCCTGGCAAACACAAGCCTCCCCCAACAACATCCACATATACACACAGACACACACATAATTTTAAAAGGATTAACATATGAAAGAAGCCAGTTGGCAGAGAAAACCTAAAAAATCTTTCCCCATGTGGGCTACATGCAACTGACAGGGCATGGGCAAGAAAAGCCCATGCTATTCAAACACAAGAAGTGGATCCTGTGTCAATGACCTGTAAGGGGTAGTGACGCTTGTCTTTTCAGCAGTTCTCTGGCCCACTCCAATTCTTGGGAGTGTCCTTCTCTTTCTAATAAACTCTATGTCTATTGCTAACCATGTGTCCCTGGTACAATTCTTTGTTCTGGGACACAGAAGCCAGAAATCTCAGAGGGTTCTACCTCTGACCTTGCTATCCCCAACTTGTGCCTATTACCTCAGCGAGCCTCAGCTTGTGATGAGGAGGGGTCTCTGAACCCAACAGCCTCTTTCACGTTCAATCTACATGACCATGAATTCATGCTGCTATCTTGAAACCAGGGTCAATTGTAAAACCATGGCTTGCCATGGACCTTTAAGAAACAGTTATTGCCCAGTAGTCTTCAAACCATAGAGCACTTGAAAATCCTCTAGGTTCATGGAATGTGAGGCAGAAGGGCCTCTGATTTACATTCATGCAAGCCAGAGAAAGTGAGCCATTTAGAATTTTGTTTGAACAAGTTTTGCAGCTCCCTAGAAGCTTGAAACCAGGCTCTAAACAATAGTTTTAGTTAGCTCACATGGGGTGATCTCCATTGCAAACAGCGATGGATATGGAAACCCTCATCCCAAGAGTATATGTTGCCACAGTGCTCTTCCCCACACAGAGGTCATAGATGTGAACTCAACATTGATTTGATCTGTTAAATTTCAGAGAAGGTTAAAGGTATTCATGTGAGTGAAGCTATAGGGTGGTGAGACCAGGTCAAGAGATGTTGAGGTGGGAGGTGGAAAATGTCTGTCAAATGAGGAGGTAGGTGTGATGATGTATGAAAAAAAAGGTAGGTAATGAAAGGGAGTGGTAGGCAGAGCCAAGGATGGGTGGTGAAAAGATGTGGAGCCTTAGCCAGTGTGTTAAGATACTAGAAGCAGGATGGAGGGAAGTAGAGGAGAAATTGATTGAGGTAGTTTAAACAAGAAGACCAGGATGGAAATTGCCATGGAAAATGGTGGACCACAGAGGATCCAAGAAAAGAGATGGGATTTTATGTGGACCAAAGCTAGAAGACTCAAAGACTATGATAAGATATGGCTATGATAAGAAGACTAAGATATGATTTGTAAATTAGTGAATTCCAGCTCAGTCTGTGCTAGAGCAAGACCCTAATTTGAAAAACAAAAGACTTGCAAATAACAATGAGTTTTGTAGAGCAAAGTAAAGTATTGCCACAAAGTCTTTACCAAGCACCTCACCTTGGCCTTGCTTAAGTGGATTCAAAACTGGCCAGGTAAACTTTATCCAGCGGTACTGCTGATTGGGTTACTGTCAGCCCAGAGCACAGCCATGAGCCTGCACTTGTCAGCCTTAGTTTTGTAAAGCAAATGCTCACACAATCCTCTGGTGCTATGTTACAAATAATAGCATCCTACATTTGTCTTCTATGCTTCCATATATTCACTGCTTAATTGACTATTAATGTGATATTCCTAGATGAGTCTGAGGAGTCCATGAGTCCCCTGAAATTGTACTTGAATTTTCTGCCTCTTCTCTCTCCTGGGGTCTAATATAGCCCAAGGTAGCCTAAAATTTGCTATAAATATAATATAATATATACATATATATTATATGTGATATATATATATATATATATATATATATATATATATATATATATGATATAAATAGCTGAGGCTGGCCTTGAATTCCTGATCTCCTGTGTGTACTTCCCAAGTGCTCCAATTATAGGCATGTGCCACCATACCTGGCATGCTTTTGTCTCTCTTACTAGACTTTGAACAGCCTGAGAAGTGAAAGACTTTGGAACTGGAAAAGAAATCAGCATACATATTGATCCATGATTGAGGTCCAACTCATTTATTTGTTTGTTCATTCACTCATTGCTTATTGAATGTCTCCGAGATGCTTGCAGTTGAGTACCAGGAGCATAGGAAAGAAGAGCACAAAGATATTAGAAGACAGCCAAATAATAATTACTATGATTATTATTATTTCAGTATAAAGGAGGAACTACCTGATGCCACCTGGAAAACTGAGGTGATCTTCTTGAAGAGGAAGCAGCTACTTCTGGAAAGATGCTTGGAAATCAGTGTCCAGTAGAAAACAGGGAACAGAGGTAAGAAGTACTATGCCAAATCTTCAAAAATGTTTGTTATTTGAAAAATAAGTATGTTATTTGTGATGGTAAAGGGCATCTGTGAGAGTAGAGGTAGTCAAATGTAGGTGGTGACAGGCACTTGAAGCTGTATCAAGACCTTGGATTTTTTTTTGCATGCATGTGTATGTGAGGGGGTATATGTGAGCATATGTGTGTATGTGTGTGTGTTTATGTGTGTGGGTGCACATGTATGTGCATACATATGTGCAGACCAGAGACAACCTCAGATGTTGTTTCTGTCAACCTATTTTTGAGACAGGGTCTCTTTGGCCTGGAAGTTACCAATTAGGCTAGACTGACTGGCCAGTGGGTCTCAGGGATACCCTGTCTCTGCTTGCCCCCAACAGGGATTAGATATATATGTGAGCACCATCACACTTAGAATTTTTTGTACTGGAGATTGAACTCAGGTTCTTGCAAGGTAATCACTTTACCTACTGAGCTATCTCCTCCATCCCTCAAGACTTTAGATTTGTATCCCCAAGGTTATTGTGCCATTTGCAGACTGAGAGCAGGGAGCAGAGTGAATTTCTAGTTTGAGAGGATTCTGCCAGCTGTGGCATGCGACAGCAGAAAAGACAAGATCATGGACAGGGAAAACTTTTAGAATGCTTCTGTGACAATTGTGGTTAGACCTTATTGGCATGAAGTAGGTTCCTGTTCAGGATGCAATCACAGCCACTGAGATTGTTGCTAGCTTCTATGGCTGTTCTCATGACTGCCACTACTTCTACCACAGCAATGATCACAAAGACCCCAGGTGAGGATGTAGTGACAGAGAACACAAGGGATGAAAAGAAAAGTGACTTTATAAAGGGGAGAAGACATGAGAAGTTGATGGGTGAGGAAGGGCAATCTAGGAGTTCAGAGAAAATCAGGAGACAGACATCTGCTGGAATCCATGGGAAGGGGGTGAGTACCCATGAGTGAGATGGAGAAGGGGAAGAAGAAAAGTAGTCTGAGAGAAGAGTTTGTTTTTCACATGCTTTGCAGGCATAGTGGTTTGACTCAGTGATATCAGTGGAAGGCACAGATATGAAGGGATAAGGCCTAAGCCCAAGACCTCAACTCTAACTGTTTGAGTACTTCAGCTCTTGGCCAATGACTCACTATGTCACTGATGGTACCTCTTGGTGGTGCCCTGAGAACTTTCACTACAGAGACAAACTGACGTATTCAAATCTGTCTCCCAATAACATCCCCTCCTCACCCCATAAAGGTGTGTGTACTGAAAGCTTGATCCCAGCAGTAGGTGGTGCTATTTTGAGTTCCTGAAACTTTAGAAGGTAGGGCCCAACTGGAGGAAGTAGTTCACTGAGAGTATGATCTTAGGGACTGCATCTTTTTTTTATATATTAGTTATGTACATACTCAATGTTTAAACAGCCATTTTGGTGCCATCATTAGCCTACTCACTGTCCTCCCCCCTCTGAAGGGACCCTCCTCATTGGGGATTGTGGGTTGTGCATTGTGGGGGTAACCATGAGTTATGGGGAAGAGGCAATATCTCTGTACATATTTTTCTCTGTCTCTTTCATGAGTTGAACAGGGCTGCTCCATCACACTCTTCAGTCATGATAAATTGAAACCTCTGAAACCATGAGCAAAATAATTCTCTTTCTCCTTTTAAAGTTGTTCTGAGCTGGAGAGATGGCTTATTGGTTAAGGCATGTGCCTGCCAAGCCTAAGGACCTAGGTTCCATTCCCCAGTACCCATATAAGCTAGATGCACATGGTGGTGCATGCATCTGGAGTTTGTTTGTAGTGGTTGGAGGCCCTGGCATGCCCATTATCTTCTCTCTCTCTCTCTCTCTCTCTCTCTCTCTCTCTCTCTCTCTCTCTGCCTCCTTTTTCTTTCTCGAACAAATAAATACATTTTAAAAAATGTTTTTAAAAAGTTGTTCTGAGGGGCTAGCTCAGTCGATAAAGTACTTGCCATATGAACATGAGGACCTAGTTTGATCCCTAGATCCCACATAAAATACAAAGCTTAGTGTCATGTGTTTTCAATCCCAGCATTGGGGAGGTAGAGACTGGTGGATCTCTTGGGTTCACTGGCAAGCCAGTCAAGTCTAATTTGTGATTAGGCTAATGAGAGACTTTTTTTTTTGGATGCTATTTCTGAGCAATAGCGCTTGAGGTTATCTTCTTGCCTACCTAAGCACTTATACACATATATACATATTAAATATATACTATCCAGAGCTAGGAAAATGGCTCAGCAGTTAAGAGCACTTGCTGTTTAAGCATGAGGGCCTGAGACCTCTGGAGTTTGATTGTTCAGCACCCATGTAAAAAGTTGTGTGTGGGACTTCCAGTTAAGATGGAGGCATAGGTACCACACCAAAGCAGCCTGGGGGAAAAAAGACCAAAAATCCTCAGCAAAATACACACTTTTACTAAAAAGTGAGGTGTATAAGAAACTGAAGTGGCAGCGGAGAAGTAGGAGAAGTAGAAGTAGGAGAAGTAGGAGAAGTAAGAGCATCCAGAGCCCGCATAGGCCAGCAAAAGCGGCCCCGGCAGCTCCGCCAACCGCGGCGGTGGTGGGGCGCAACAGAAAGCCGCCAGACTTGGCTCCAGCCACAGGAAAAGCCAGGTGCAGGAGCTTCCCCTCACACCGCGCTCTCTGCAACCCAGGAAATGTGAAGGGAGAGCAGCAGTGAGCAGCGGAGGAGCAGACCACGAGGTAGAAGCACACGTGGAACAGCGAGAGAACCAGAGCAGCTGCGGCTCCCTCCCCTCCCCCACTGCCTGAGCCCAGCTCCAGTGAACAGAGCAGCGTCCCAGGACCCGGCCACACTAACTTGAGCTGACAGCGGGACCCAAGCAGGAGCAGAGTTCGGCAGCAACATCAGAAGCTCCGGAACCGGTACCAGTGGCCCCAGCAGCAGCAGACCCAGGAGCGGCAGCAGCGGCAGACACAGGAGCAGCAACAACAGCAGACCCAGAAGCAGCAGCAGTTGCCAGGCTTGGTTTGCCCTGCAGGAAAAGCCAGTGCCCAGCTCCAGATATCAGAACAGCAGCCCGACGACCCAGGCAGCAACTTGACTGAGACCAAACTCATCCAAGGTAACTGGGTTTGCACCAGGGAACGGTCTCACTTGGTCACAAGCTGACTGGGATCTCTCAACAGACCAGAAATCTTAACCTCTGTGTTGATAGAGGATCTGGTTGTTATAATAACTACTCTGGCAGACATACTTGGGGCTGTTTTGTACTGAATGGATGCAGTGTTTAGTTAACTTTTAGAATCTACCGGTGTTTTATTCCACTCAGCCTACTTGAATACTCCCATAGCAAGGAAACTCAACCCCTAGGAGCACCTTTGTAGATACTCTGAGAGTCTTCAGAGCCACACCTAATACCTTAAGCTCCTACCCTGAAAATATATAACATCAAATCAACTGATACATCTAAGAATACCCAGCTAGCTAGAAAATCCAGGCATTAACTTAATCCAACATACAAAAATATATACATTATAACACAAGAAACACTAAAAAGCAAGACGATATAAATCCACCTAAAAATATTAATGCATCAGAAATGACCTCCAGTGAGAACGAGTTAGAGGAAATGCCTGAAAAAGATTTCAAAAGAATGATTGTAAATATGTTCAAACAAGTCAGAGAACAAATCAAAGGAGTCAAAGAGGAACTTAAAGAGGAAATCAAAGGAATCAAAGAAGACGCAGGACACCAATTTCATGAAATAAAGAAGGTAATACAAGACATATATAAGGAAATAGAAATAATAAAGAAAAACCAGTCAGAATTACTAGCAATGAAGAACACAGTTAATGAAATAAAAAACTCTGTAGAAAATCTCACCAGTAGAATGGATGAAGGAGAGGACAGAATAGCTAAGCTAGAAGACCAGGAGGCAGATCTAATAGAGGCCAACAAAGAGAAAGATAAACCTATAGAAAAGTATGAGTGGGAATTTCAAGATATTTGGGACACTATGAAAAGATCAAATATTAGAATTCAGGGCATAGTAGAAGGAGAAGAATTCCACTCAAAAGGCATAGTAGGTGTCTTCAACAAAATCATAGAAGAAAATTTCCCCCAAATTGGGAAGCAGGTGCCAATACAGATACAGGAAGCCTTTAGAACCCCAGCCAGACAAAACCTGGAAAGAACCTCTCCTCGCCATATTATAATCAAACTTCCAAATACACACACCAAAGAAAAAATATTGAAAGCAGTTAGAGAGAAAAATCAAGTTACCTACAAAAGTAAGCCCATCAGGATTACAGCAGATTATTCAACACAAACTTTTAAAGCCAGAAGGGCTTGGGGTGATATATTCCAAGTTCTGAAAGATAACAACTGTCAACCAAGGTTACTTTATCCTGAAAAGTTATCCATTCAAATAGACGGAGAAATAAGGACATTCCATGACAAAAGCAGGTTAAAGGAGTATTTGAAGACAAAACCAGCTCTACAGTAAATACTTGATAGAATCCTCCATGCTGAAGAAAAGGAAAAGCACACATATAAGGAACCTAAAAAAAACAAGCAATACTCAAATACTAGTTAACAGAAGAGAGCACTGGTAGAACCAGAACCACAAAAAAAAAAAAAAAAAAAGGGCAAACGTAAATACACACCTTTCCATAATATTTCTTAATATCAACGGCCTCAATGCCCCAACGAAAAGACATAGATTCGCAGGCTGGGTTAAAAAGCAGGATCCTACAATTTTTTGTCTCCAAGAAACTCACCTTTCTACAAAGTATAGATAGACATTACCTTAGGGTGAAAGGTTGGAAGACAGTGTTTCAAGCAAATGGGCCTAGAAAACAAGCAGGGGTTGCTATCCTAATATCGGACAGGGTAGACTTTAGTCCAAGGTTAGTCAAGAAAGATAAGGAAGGTCACTTTATATTGATTACGGGCACACTCCAACAGGAGGACATTACAATCCTAAACATATATGCATCTAACATGGGGGTTCCCAAATTCATCAAACAAACACTATTAGAACTAAGATCACAGATAACACCAAACACAGTGGTGGTGGGTGACTTTAACACCCCACTCTCATCAATTGACTGGTCATCCAGGGAAAAAATAAACAGAGAGGCATCTGGACTAAATGAGGTCATAGAAGGAATGGACTTAACAGATATATACAGGACATTTCATCCAAAGGCTGAAGAATATACATTCTTTTCAGCAGCACATGGAACATTCTCTAAAATAGTCGATATATTAGGACACAAAGAAAATCTTAACAAATTCAGGAAAATTGAAATAATTCCTTGCATTCTAACTGACCACAATGGAATTAAACTACAAATCACTAGCAAGAAAGGCTATAGAGCATACACAAAATCATGGAAACTAAACAATACACTACTAAATGATGAATGGGTCAATGAAGGAACCAAAAAGGAAATCAAAAAATTTATAGAGTCAAATGATAATGAGAACACAACACGCCAAAATCTCTGGGACTAATGAAGGCAGTTCTAAGAGGTAAATTTATAGCCTTAAGTGCCTATATTAAGAAATTAGAAAGGTCGCAAGTAAACGACCTAATGCTTCACCTTAAAGCCTTGGAAAAAGAAGAACAAGGCAAACAAAAAATCAATAGACGGGAAGAAATAATAAAGATTAGGGCAGAAATTAATGAAATAGAAACAAAAAGAAAAATCCAAAGAATTAATGAAACAAAGAGTTGGTTCTTTGACAGCATAAACAAGATTGATAAACCCTTAGCAAATCTGACCAAAAGAAAGAGAGAAGAGACACACATTAATAAAATCAGGGATGAAAAAGGTAACATCACAACAGATTCCAGAGAAATTCAAAAAATCATAGGGACATACTATAAAAGCATATACTCCACTAAGTATGAAAATCTGAAAGAAATGGATGATTTCCTTGATCTATATGACCTACCTAAATTAAATCTAAATGAGATTAATCACTTAAATAGACCTATAACAAACATGGAGATCCGAACAGTTATCAATAATCTCCCAACTAAAAAAAACCCAGGCCCAGATGGATTCACTGCTGAATTTTACCAGACTTTTAAGGAAGAGCTAACACCATTGCTTCTTAAGCTTTTCCAGGAAATAGAAAAAGAAGGAATTCTACCAAACTCCTTCTATGAAGCCAGAATCACCCTGATACCAGAACCAGGCAAAGATAGAACAAAAAAAGAAATTTACAGACCAATTTCCCTCATGAATATAGATGCAAAAATTCTCAACAAAATATTGTCAAACAGAATACAAGAATATATCAAAAAGATCATTCACCCTGACCAAGTAGGCTTTATCCCAGAGATGCAGGGATGGTTCAACATACGCAAATCTATAAATGTAATACATTACATAAATGGGTTGAAGGACAAAAATCACATGATCATCTCATTAGACGCAGAGAAAGCATTTGACAAAATCCAACATCCTTTCATGATAAAAGTCCTACAGAGACTGGGAATAGAAGGAACATATCTCAATATAATAAAGGCTATTTATGACAAGCCTACAGCCAACATATTACTAAATGGGGAAAAACTGGAAGCTTTTCCACTAAAATCAGGAACAAGACAAGGGTGTCCACTGTCACCACTTTTATTTAATATAGTTCTGGAAGTGTTAGCCATAGCAATAAGGCAAAAGATACACATAAAAGGGATACAAATTGGAAAGGAAGAGATCAAGTTATCATTATTTGCAGATGACATGATTCTATACATAAAGGACCTTAAAGACTCTACTAGCAAACTGTTAGAGCTGACCAAAACCTATAGCAATGTAGCAGGATACAAAATAAATACACAGAAATCAGTAGCCTTCATATATGCTAACAACAAACACACAGAGGATGAAATCAGAGAATCACTCCCGTTCACAATTGCATCAAAAAAAATAAAGTACCTTGGAATAAACCTAACCAAGGAAGTAAAGAATCTATACAATGAGAACTTTAAAACACTCAAGCAAGAAATTGCAGAAGACACTAGAAAGTGGAGAAACATCCCTTGTTCCTGGATTGGAAGAATCAATATTGTGAAAATGGCAATCTTACCTAAAGCAATCTACACATTTAATACAATCTCTATCAAAATTCCAAAGGCTTTCTTCATGGAAATAGAAAAAACAATCCAAAACTTCATTTGGAATCACAAAAAACCTCGAATATCTAAAATAATACTGAGCAACAAAAAAGAGGCTGGTGGTATCACCATACCTGATTTTATCCTATACTACACAGCCATAGTAACAAAAACAGCATGGTACTGGCACAAAAACAGACATGTAGACCAGTGGAACAGAATAGAGGACCCAGATGTAAGATCAAGTAGCTATAGCCACCTGATATTCGATAAAAATGCCAAAAATACTCATTGGAGAAGAGACAGCCTCTTCAGCAAATGGTGTTTTGAAAACTGGATATATATCTGCAGAAGGATGAAAATAGATTCTTCTCTCTCTCCATGCCCAAGAATTAAGTCCAAATGGATTAAAGACCTTAACATCAGACCTGAAACTCTGAAACTGCTAGAGGAGAAAGTAGGGGAAAACCATCCAACATATTGGTCTTGGCAAAGACTTTCTGAATACAACCCCAATTGCTCAGGCAATAAAACCACAGATTAATCTCTGGGACCTCATGAAATTACAAAGATTTTGCACTGCAAAGGACACAGTGTAAAAAGCAAAGAGGCAACCTACAGAATGGGAAAAAAATCTTTGCTGGCTATATATCTGATAGAGGATTAATATCTAGGATATACAAAGAACTCAAAAAGTTAAATAATAAGGAATCAAACAAGCCAATCAAAAAATGGGCTATGGAGCTAAATAGAGAGTTATCAAAGGAAGAAATACGAATGGCATATAAGCATCTAAAAAAATGTTCTACGTCACTAGTCATTAGGGAAATGCAGATTAAAACTTCATTGAGATTCCATCTCACTCCTGTCAGATTGGCCACCATCATGAAAACAAATGATCATAAATGTTGGCGGGGATGTGGAAAAAAAGGAACCCTTCTACACTGCTGGTGGGAATGAAATCTGGTCCAGCCATTGTGAAAAACAGTCTGGAGGTTCCTAAATCAGCTAAAGATTGATCTACCATATGACCCAGCTATAGCACTCCTAGGCATATATCCAAAGGACTCATCTCATTTCCTTAGAAGTACATGCTCAACCATGTTTATTGCTGTTCAATTTATAATAGCCGGGAAATGGAACCAGCCTAGATGTCCCTCAACAGATGAGTGGATAATGAAGATGTGACACATTTATACAATGGAGTTCTACTCAGCGGTAAAGAAAAATGAAGTTATGAAATTTGCAGAAAAATGGATGGACCTGGAAAGTATTATACTAAGTGAGGTAACCCAGGCCCAGAAAGCCAAGCACCACATGTTCTCTCTCATATGTGGATCCTAGCTACTGATGACTGGGCTTCTGCATGAGAATGAAAATACTTAGTAGCAGAGGCCAGTAAGTTAAAAAGGAGACATAAAGGGTAGAGAAAGGAAGGGAGGAGGATACTTAATAGGTTGATATTGTATATATGTAATTACAATGATTGTAATGGGGAGGTAATATGATGGAGAATGGAATTTCAAATGGGAAAGTGTGGGGGTGGGGAGGGAGGGAATTACCATGGGATATATTTTATAATCATGGAAAATGTTAATAAAAATTTAAAAAAAAAATTGTGAGTGACTTGAGAATTTCTGGAGATCCCCGACTGAAATTGGAAAATCCAGGTTGAGGGCACAACTTGTCTCTAGGAAAATACACAGATGAGTGACAGAGGAGGGGACCCAATGCTGTCCTCTGGCTTCTGCACTCATGTGCATGGGGTTCAAGCATCTGCACCACACATATACATATACCACACACATCACACACCCCAACAACATATAGTACACACACAATAAAATAAAGGTGTTCTGTCAGTATTATGTCACAGCAATGAAAAGTCTCGCAGAAATGATAAAACACAGGCAAAGATATGATTTACAAAAATATAGCATCATGTTTTTTTTTTTCATAACATATTGCAAATCACAAATCTGGTGATTTCAGACACTCCTTATGGCCTCAAGTTAGTAGAAACGGGGAAGTAAAAGTGAACCCTGCTATTCATCCTCCTCAGATGCTCTGACAGCCTTGTGTCCTCAGTGGTGCATGCTCAATGGCATATGGACTGACCCATATGTGTCTCAGCAGCAGGAGAGGAGTAGGAACAGCTGTTTCTGTTCTCTCTTATGCTCACTAGATGATTGTGGATGGATATAAAGCACTGGTACTTCAACCTCTTCCCCAGTGTGGAGGTTCAATGTGTTTTGAGACTTGGTTCTTAGTGTAAAAAACTCCAGGTGGACATGGGTAAGTTCCCATAGCAGTCAGAGTCTTAGAATGCAGATGAGGGATAACCACTAGTCTACCTTCTCAACATCCACTAGCAGAACATTTTGAATCTGATGCAAGAAAGCTGGGGGGGGAGGGGAACTGTCTTCTAATTTTGCTTTTTTGGGGGGTCAGAACCATAAGAATTTATCTGCATCTTTTCACTTTCTTCTCCATTTCTTTGCAGCTATATTTTACAGAAAAGAAGTTCCATGGGAGAGTTATGACTGGGTGAGGGGATCTATGAAATGCAGGTGTCTTTTACTATATAGTTCAGGAACTGTCTGGTGTTGACAAGGACCCAAACTACAAATGTGTTCCCTCAGTTCCAGTAAGTGTAAAGGAAGGAGTCTCAGCATCTCTCTTAGCTTCTCTGAAGGCTCATTTGTCAGTAAGACACATGCTTGAAGACATTTCAAGTAATTCTCCTGTGTGTAATTTTTCTTTAGTAACTCTGGAAACTGACCTTAGACAAAGACAGGACTGTCCTGGCTAGCCTGCAACTGCTAGAACCTTGCCAGGTCTGTGAGTGAGCTACTTTAGAGGTAAGGGCGCTAGGCCCATGGAGTCACACAGATGATGTCACAGAAGCATAGGTGATGGGTTCCCATGGAGCCCTGCTCACATTGCAGATTTTATGAACAAACAAAATTATATATCTAAATTGTTAATTGATAGTAATTATACATATTTGTGGAGTATTAGGCACAGAAGAAAGACATAAAGAAATGAATAAAAAGCAACATCATGGAATGAGTTAGTTAATTAACTTACCTTTCCCCTCATATATTTATATTTTGGTGGTGACATATTTGAAATTTACTCCCTTGGAAGTTTTCAGTATACAATATATTGTTATTAACTGGAGTCCCTGCTCTGTACAATAACACTGCTGTTAAAAAAGTCTTCTCATTTTCAACAGCCTCCACCCTACCTACAACCACCATCCTACTTTCTACTTTTATAAATCTGACTTTTAAATTTCCACATATAAGTGAAACCATGCAGTATTTGTCTTTGTGTGTCTGACTTATTTTACTTAGAATCATGTCCTGTCAGCTCAGCTTTCTGTCACCAATGGCAGACTTTTCTTCTTTTTAAGACTGAATAGGACCTGGAGAGATGGTTCAGCAGTGAAAGGTGCTTGCTTGCAAAGCCTGATGGCCAGGGTTCAATTTGATGCACAGAGTGGCACATGTGTCTGGAGTTCATTTGCAGCAAGAAGATGCCTGGTGTACCCATTCTCTTTCTCTCTTTCTCTCTCTCTCTCTCTCTCTCTCTCTCTCTCTCTCTCAAATAAATAAATGAAGCCAGGAGTGGTGGTACATGCCTTTAATGCCAGCACTTGGGAGGCAGACATAGGAGGATCATGGTGAGTTCAAGGCCACCCTGACACTATATCGTGAATTCCAGGTCAGCCTGGGCTAGAGAGAGACCCTATCTTAAAAAAAAACACCTAATAAATAAGTAAATAAAATATTTAAAGCTGAATAGTGTTCCATTGCACTTTGGTGTTATATCTTGATTGACACTAAGGCCAATTCCACTCCCTGGTTATTGTAAATGATACTGCAATATCATATATATATATGCACATATATATGATATTTTACATGATATATATACAAATATATATTTTACATATGGTATATATACATATATATGATATTATATACACATATATGATATTATATATATTAACTCAAAACATGAATATTGGGTGTCAGAGCTCATCCTGTCCTGGGCAACCCAGTTCTAGAGCTAAATGTTCAAACTTCACCCTGTAAAACAAGAGCCCTGTCTATGGTCACCCTAGCCTCACAGAGGTAGAACACAGCTGAGGGCCTGCCAGCCACAACTTTACCATCCATACCTCTTTTGGATCTTTCTCTCATCCCTAACATCTTAGGAAAGCATTCCTTTCACATATGCTTCTTGTGAAGATGATTGATAAATATATTTTTCTGTGTTCTGGGTTGTCAGTTTATTGGAACTGAGCTGCCTGATGTCCTGGCCTCAGCCAGCTGGCCTGTGGCTTGTCTGTCTTAGAAGGAAAGAGACCATGGTCTTTCTGTTTTGGTAAATGCTCAGTTCCAGGGAAGGGCACATTTTTTATAGTCAGCAGGTTTGGTGCTTTCTGGATGGCCATGAGAGTTGAATTGAAAAACTTCCGACATATGGTGATTAGAAGCTCTCAGGAAATCCTCAAAAGAAAAGGAGATCAGACTGGCCCATGTAACTTCCTGCAACCTGCGCTTGTGAAGCTACCTTGAGCTGGAGGCCTCAGAGTCCCTCACTCCCACCTGCAGGAGGGTGCTTGTTGCTGTTGATCTAAACTACTAGGTAGAACTTAAGTCGCATTAAGAATGTCCTGTTGTGACTGAATGAATGAGTGACTGAGTGAATAAATGAATGCTGGCTGTCATAAAACATTCGATATTATAAAGAGAGAGACAGATAGGAATGTATATTTTGATTCTGCCACCTCCTAGCTTTATTCCTTGGGGAAATCACTTGGCCTCCTGGGAGTCTCAGTCTTCCCACAGTACTCCTTTTATGAGGATAGTTATGAAAATTAAACAGCATAATGACTGTGAAATGCACAATTCCTTGCACAAAATAGATACCTAATAAATCTTACTTACCTTGACTTCTGCCACCTTCAAATCCACTGAAACACTAAATACAGGGGAAAATAAACAACTTTTTTGACACTGTGAGTCTCACATCTCAAGATCCACAGACTTGCTCCTAAAGGTTACCTGCCCACAGAAGTTTTTAATGCATCAAATTCTATTTTAAATTACAAGGGAGCTTTTGACAAAGTCCCTTTTTGTTCAGTGTCATTGTAGGCTTGGTATCCTGTTCAGGCTGGTGGGGTCCAGGGGGGCTGAACTGTAATGGCATGCAGATGTGACATTGTTCTGTGGAAATCATGCCTGGATCCAGATGGAGTTTAGGGAAAAAGGGAAGATTTCTGTTAAGGACTATGGGAACTGGCTGACTTAGCCAGCTGGCCTGAGGGGAGGAGGGGGATTAGGAGAGGAGATCTGGAGAAATACAGGTTAAGAAAAAGGAATTTGGATCTGCTGAGGGCCTACTGAAACAGCATTTAAAACAGACAAAATAATAGCTATTATCATTAAAGCTCTCATTTGTTAAACATGTGGCATATGACAGGCCAGGGTTGTGTGCCTTACCAAATTTAGTCTATCCTCCTTCAGTCATTTGAACATCACTACCCCATTAGTGAAGGGAACAATGAAAGTCAAGAGTATTGCAGCCACTTGCTTATGAAGTCATGAAGCCAGGACCAGGAGCCTGATTCTCCCACGAGGAATAGATTCGGTTGGGAAGAGAGACAGTACTCAGTACACTGAGAATATTTTGTCCCAGCAAAGCTAGTTAGGCCAGGAGCTGAGATAAGAATTTTTTTTTTTTTTTACTTGTGACTGAGGACAGAAGACTTATGGTTGTAGAAAGTGAACACTAGTCAGCCTACCTCAGCAGGTGAAAATAGCCATTTGCTTCAGGGTCTTGGGATGCACACTCAGTCAGAAAGGGGAGGCTGGGGAAAGTTAACTTTTTGCAAAAATAATAAACTTTTCTTTTTGTCTTTACAGTCAAAAAACAAAATTACCTAAAGTCCCTGGTAGCAGGCACTGGGGAGCTGTGGATTCTCAATCTCATCAGAGGGGTGTGTTACAAGGAACTCTAGGGTGGACTGTAATAAAATGTGTATAATATTCACTCTCCAATTTGTCTATTCTACAAATCTGATTTTTCATATATTAGGTTTCTTTTCTGCACAGTGAAATCTTAAAGATAGATTTCAAAATATTTAGAAAATGGCCTATTTATTTTGAATGCTGTTCAAACCCATGAAACTGTAATGTTGGTAAGAAATGTGGACATGCCATAATGATTTGTCTTGCAATTGTAAAGAAAGTGTTAATTTAAGAAACAATTCTCTTTTTGTATATCACTTTGATTTTCAAAACTTGAAATAAATTGCCATTCTGAATTTGGCAGTTTTTACTCTGGCAGGCCTGAAAAGAATGTGATATATATTTAATCACAAAGAATGCCATCCAGCAGTAGCAGTGATGCTGAGGTTATGAATATGTTTTAATTTGTTTTCTGCTGAAAGGCATGACCATGTGCAGAACGTGCCTATGAAACCTGTCAAGTACCAGTCAGCCCATGACATCAGCATCCTGGAGGAGAAGGCTGTGTATGTTTTCCCTGCTCATGCTGTGCAATCTTTTCTTCATGTGTGTGAACTTGCAGGATGTCAAGTACCCCATTAAAAATGAATGAAGTATTTTAGGGGCTTCTGCAAATCTCTAATGATCTGCCCATTTAAAAAAAAATGATAGCATTTTATGGTATAAACTAAAATAGCAATACACAGTCTGTCATGAAGAGAACAGAAAAGTGGCACCACACCAAGAAAAAACCAAAAGCTTGTTCTGGGGCCTCCAGGGATGTCCAAGTATTGCAATAGAATCAGCTTTGGGGTTGCCTGGTGTCATGGCTAATCTTGTCAATTTAATTGGTTCTGGAATCAATGAAGAGACAGGCCCTAAGCAGGTCTTTGAGGACATTACAGGAAGGATTAACTAAGGAGGGAGTGGACAGCATCTTCCTATTGCTATAAATAAGTCCTCAGAAACGGCAGTGAATCTTGCTTGCTTGCCCTTGCACCTTGCTAGTGAGTGCGTCCCTATCTGCGGCTGCCATCAGACACCAGACTCCCTTCTTCCAATGTGGGCTGAAGAGTAGTGACTCCCCAGGAATCTACCAGGTCTTAAATGCCAGATTTTGACTGCTCAGATATCCAGCTTCAGGACTAAGCATCTACTGGGTTTTCGCCTCTCAAATGTGCCATTGATAATTGCTGTGAACCCTGTTATGTAAGACATTTTAAATATATCCTTGGATAATGTGTGTGTATATGTATATTCTATTTATTTATCATATTTATATTATATGCTTATAATATATTATTTATTTATTTGTTTATATCCCCCCTCCCTGGTTCCCATTTTCCTAAGGGTCATCCTCAGTAGGATTCTTGGTGTTCACTGTGGGGTGATTAGGGTCTCTGTCAGTCTCTGGGGGGTGATGTGCCTCAGGACAGTAGATGGGAAGAAATAATAAAGATTAGGGCAGAAATTAATGAAATAGAAACAAAAAAAATCCAAAGAATTAATGAAACAAATAGTTAGTTCTTTGAAAGGATAAGCAAGATTGATAAACCTTTAGCAAATCTGACCAAAAGAAAGAGAGAAGAGACACAAATTAATAAAACCAGAGATGAAAAAGGTAACATCACAACAGACACCAGAGAAATTCAAAAAATCACTGGGACATACTATAAAATCATATCCCCCACTAAGTATGAAAATCTGAAAGAAATGGATGAGTTCCTTGACCTACCTAAATTAAATCAAGATGAGATTAATCCCTTATATAGACCTATAACAAGCATGGAGATCCAAACAGTTATCAAAAATCTCCCAACTAAAAAAAGCCCAGGCCCAGATGGATTCACTGCTGAAATTTACCAGACCTTCAAGGAAGAGCTAACACCATTGCTTCTTAAGCTTTCCCATGAAATGGAAAAAGAAGGAATTCTACCAAACTCCTTCTATGAAGCCAGAATCACCCTGATACCAAAACAAGGCAAAGATAGAACAAAACAAGAAAATTACAATCCAATATCCCTCATGAACATAGATGCAAAAATTCTCAACAAAATATTGGCAAACTGAATACAAGAATATATCAGAAAGATCATTCACCCTGACCAAGTAGGCTTTATCCCAGAGTACAGGGATGGTTCAATATATGCAAATCTATAAGTGTAATACATCATATAAATGGATTGAAGGTTAAAAATCACATGATCATCTCATTAGACACAAAGAAAGCATTTGACAAAATTCAACATCCCTTCATGATAGAAGTCCTACAGAGACTGGGAATAGAAGGAACATATCTCAATATAATAAAGGCTATTTATGACAAGCCTACAGCCAACATATTACTAAATGGGGAAAAACTGAAAGCTTTTCAACTAAAATTAGGAACAAGACAAGGGTGTCCACTGTCACCACTTTTATTTACTATAGTTGTAGAAGTCTTAGCCATAGCAATAAGGCAAGAGACAGACATAAAAGGGATACAAATTGGAAAGGAAGAGATCAAGTTACCATTATTGGCAGATGACATGATTCTATATATAAAGGACCCTACACACTCTACTAGCAAACTGTTAGAGCTGATAAACACCTACAGCCATGTAGCAGGTTACAAAATAAATACACAGAAATCAGTAGCCTTCATATATGCTAACAACAAACACACAGAGGGTGCAATTAGAGAATCACTCCCATTCACAATTGCATCAAAAAAAATTAAAGTACCTTGGAATAAACCTAACCAAGGAAATAAAGAATCTCTACAATGAGAACTTTAAAACACTCAAGAGAGAAATTGCAGAAGACACTAGGAAGTAGAAAAACATCCCTTGTTCCTGGATTGGAAGAATCAATATGGTGGAAAGGGCAATCTTAACACAAGCAATCTATACATTTAATACAATCCCCCATCAAAATCCCAAAGGCATTCTTCATGGAAATAGAAAAAACAATCCAAAAATTTATTTGGAATCACAAAAAACCCTCAAATATCTAAAATAATACTGAGCAACAAAAATAAGGCTTGTGGTATCACCATACCTGATTTTAACCTATACTACAGAGCCATAGTAACAAAAACAGCATGATACTGGCACAAAAGCAGACATTTAGATCAATGGAACAGAATAGAGGACCCAGATGTAAGTCCAGGTAGCTATAGCCACCTGATGTTCAATAAAAATGCCAAAGATACTCATTGGAGAAAAGATAGCCTCTTCAGCAAATGTTGTTGGGAAAACTGGATATGTATCTGTAGAAGGATGAAAATAGATCCTTCTATCTCTCCATGCAAAAGAATTAAGTCCAAATGGATTAAAGACCTTAACATCAGGTTGGAAACTCTAAAACTGCTAGAGGAAAAATTAGGGGAAACCTTCAACATATTGGTCTTGGCAAAGACTTTCTGAATAAAACCCCAAGTTCTCAGGCAATAAAACCACAAATTAATCACTGGGACCTCATGAAATTACAAAGATTTTGCAAGGGACACTGTGAATAAAGCAAAGAGGCAACTTCCAGAATGGGAAAAAATCTTCGCCAGCTATATATCTGATAGGATATACAAAGAACTTAAAAAGTTAACCAATAAGGAATCAAACAAGCCAATCAAAAATAGGGCTATGGAGCTAAATAGAGAGTTCTCAAAGGAAGAAATACGAATGGCATATAAGCATCTAAAACAATGTTCTATGCCACTAGTCATCAAGGAAATGCAGATTAAAACTACATTGAGATTCCATCTCACTCCTGTCCGATTGGCTACCATCATGAAAACAAATGATCATAAATGTTGGCAGGGATATGGAAAAAGAGGAACCCTTCTACACTGTTGGTGGGAATGCAATCTGGTCTAGCCATTGTGGAAATCAGTGTGGAGGTTCCTAAAACAGCTAAAGATTGATCTACCATATGACCCAGCTATAGCACTCCTTGGCATATATCCTAAGGACTCATCTCATTTCCTTATAAGTATGTGCTCAACCATGTTTATTGCTGCTCAATTTATAATAGCTGGGAAATGGAACCAGTCTAGATGTCCCTCAACTGATGAGTGGATAATGAAGATATGGCACATTTATACAATGGAGTTCTACTCAGTGGTAAAGAAAAATGAAGTTATGAAATTTGCAGAAAAATGGATGGATCTGGA
The DNA here is from genome assembly GCF_020740685.1 of Jaculus jaculus. Classification (NCBI taxonomy): domain Eukaryota; kingdom Metazoa; phylum Chordata; class Mammalia; order Rodentia; family Dipodidae; genus Jaculus; species Jaculus jaculus. Next base: position 75,462,932 of record NC_059113.1, read on the forward strand.
AAGGATTATACTAAGTAAGGTAACCCAGGCCCAGGAAGCCAAGTGCCACATGTTCTCCCTCATATGTGGATCCTAGCTACAGATGATTGGGCTTCTGCATGAGAAGGAAAAAACTCACTAGCAGAGGCCAATAAGTTAAAAAGGAGATATAAAGGGAAGAGAAAGGAAGGGGGGAGGGTACTTAATAGGTTGATATTGTATAATGTAAGTAGGATGATTGAGATGGGGAAGCTATATGATGGAGAATAGAATTTCAAAGGGGAAAGTGGTGGGGGAGGGAGGGTATTACCATGGGATATTTTTTATAATCATGGAAAATTGAGAAAAAAATAAAAATAAATATGCTCATTGCAGCATACCTTGCTATCCTGTGATTGTTTCATTTCAGCACACTTATTATGGCACTCCTAAAATTTGACACTCTTATTTTATTTTATTTTATTTTTCAAGTTAGGGGCTCACTCTATTCCAGGCTGATCTGTAATTCACTCTTTAGTCTCAGAGTGGCCTCTAACTCATGGTGATCTTCCTACCTTTGCCTCCTGAGTTCTGGGATTAAAGGTGTGCTCCACTATGCCCAGCTTTAAAAATTGACACTTAAAAAAGTTTTTTTGTTCATTATTTATTTACTTATTTGAGAGTGACAGACACAGACAGAAAGGCAGATTATATATATATGGAGAGAGAGAGAGAGAGAGAGAGAGAGAGAGAGAGAGAGAGAGAGAGAGAGGGAGAGAGAGAGAGAGAGAGAATGGTTGTGCTTGGGCCTCTAGCCATTGCAAAGGAACTCCAGACTTGTGTGCCCTCTTGTGCATCTGGATAACGTGGGTCCTGGGGAATGGGGGTCCTTAGGCTTCACAGGCAAGCTCCTGACGAGTAAGCCATCTCTCCAACCCCAAAATTGACACTCTTAATGCTAGAAGTTTCCCTAGAAAGCTCAAGACTCCAGTCAATAGCCCCCTTCTTGTTGGATGGGCTGGGATAGCCTCAACCTACACTAGAGAAAATTTGTCTTTCTTATATCTTTTAACTTTGCCAAGGACTGTATAAGGAGGATGACCTTCTAGTAACCATGTGAGAAAAAGCAATATGGCTTATTAGCACTTGGTTTTTAATAAGGGCCCCAGAGTTGATCAACTCTTAGAATCATTGACTTTCAAGGATGGTCTAGGGTTGAATGTTGTGCCAACATTTAATTTATCCTCTGATTTTTCTAACAGATTTAATGTATTATTGTCATTATTTATGGGAAGATAAGCATCTAGATATTGGACGTTTGGGAGGTGGCCTCTTTTGAAATGACATGAATATTTGAAATTGCTCCTTCAGGCTATATTTTACATGTTAGGAATATTATTATAATGCAATATTCTTCTTTTAGATAGCAAGGGTATGGCCAAGGAACATAGGTTTCATGCTGTAAAATTATGAATTTATTAAAACTATCAAATAATATTTAGCTCAGCACTAAATTATTTCTATTGTTTTCATTGTTGAGAATGGTAGCAGAACCAGGAAACGTCTGGTACAGGATGACACGTAGCTCACTTGGCTTTCCTGATTTTGAGGGTAGTTACAAATAAAGCATTATTATGACTGATCCATTGCATATATTGTCTACTTTTGGTGTAGAGAAGAAAAAGTGAGCCTATTTCCTTGTGCCCTGCATTTAAAGGATGCTTAGATTCTGATAAAGGCTTATAATATAATGTGAATCTGTTTATCACAGACCATGTGTTAGAAATTTAATTCCCAATGCAACAGTGTAGGGAAGTAACATTCATAAGAATGATGAGACCATTTAGGTTCTTCATGTATGGATCAATAGCATTATCAAGGGATTGGATTGGTTAGTTCAGGAATGGGTTCTTGATAAAAAGGCTCCTTGATATTAGACTTGTGATATTTTATTAGAGCAGAGATAAAAGAGCTTACCTCTTTGAAAAGACAGATTGTCAAGTGTCTGTCCCAAGACACTGAGTCATTCTCTGGCTTCTTATGTGTTTCAACTGGTAGCATTAAGTTACTATACCTAAAATATCATTAAAAGATGATTCTACTTAATCCCCATTGGTGCTGGTGGTGGTGTGTCTCAGCTCTACAGTTCCTCATTCAATCATTGGTACCTTCAGGCTATTCTCTGAAGGTTGACAAGCTTTGATTTGACATCTCAGATACTCTTTTCCTCCTCAGCTTCACTCATCAAATGTAGGCAATTTGCCTTCCCAGAACATTGACTATCTCCTGAAGGATCTGATGCCATGTCTCTTGATCCTTATTCATACTGCACAGATGGTTGTTACCAAATGAGATCCACTCAAAGTTCTTAGATAGTGGTTGGAATGAATGGCCCTTAACTAGAAGTGAGATTTGGAAACAAAACACTTTCTTTTTCTAGTTGAAGGCGAGGGACAACATTGTGCTTGGGGCCTGCCTACCTTTATACTCCACTATTCTTCCTGATACAGAGTCTTATTCTACCAATCTTGTTTCAGCCACCTCACAGGTGCAAGAGAAAAAAAAATCTACATAAAGGAAACATTTTAGCTTAGAGATACAATTTAAGAAGAGAAAAGCAAAAATTGATTAGACCATGTTGTAAATTGAACAGTTTCAAGTAAAAAAGAAGATAAGTGAGGGAGAAATATTAAAGATCAGTGTTAAGAAATTTAAAATTCAGCAGCTAAGCACTATTTGAGATATGTTTATGACATTACTGATAGAATAACCACTTACAAAGAAAAATATGTAGAAATATCCATTGCTGTTGATGATATTAATTTTCTTTTTAAAACATTTATTTTTATTTATTTGAAAGAGAGAGAGAAAGGCAGCTGGGTGTGGGGAAATGGGTGAGCCAGGGCCACCAATCACTGCAAATAAATTCAAGATGCATGTGCCGCTTTGTGAATCTGGCTTTATGTGGGTACTGGGAAATGGAACCTGGGTCTTGAGCCTTTTCTGGCAAGATCCTTAACTGCTAAGCAATATCTCCAGTCTGATATTTATTATTTTTCCCCTCTTATAGCCCAAGATTAGTGGGAGTTTGATATTGGAGAGCAAAATCATTATCTGGATATGATTCTGACTTGTTTCTCAGTTCCAGATATGGGTTCCTTTCCACTGAGTGGATCTGTCAGCCAAGCAAGAGCAGTTGGTTATCCGTCATGGCTGTGTGCCACTATTACACTTGTGTATACATTACATCAGGTTGTTTGCTTCTGAGTAGCATAGACCTTGAGTTGCTCAGGCAGCTGTTAGCCACTTTCCCCTAGTAGCTCATGTAGTACCTTCTAGAACTAGACAGGTTGACTGTTTGGGGACTGGCTGTCTTCCAGATTCCAGCCAGTTCTTTCCCTGTTTTGTGCTGACAGAATATGGTGTATTCATCAGTAGGGTCTTACTATTAACCTTTGGTGGGTAGTCAAGTGCTCTTACAGAAGTCTATCTTGTTTTGGGAGGCCTTGTAGGTCTCACTGATCAACAGCTTATTGTGGGTGTTAAGGTCATCCTGGAGTTACAGGCCAGTGCCAAGGGGAAAAGAAAAAGAAAAAAATACATAAAGAAACAGGAGAAATTTAAGGTTAGGCTTCATCTCACCCTCTCTAGGGCCCTTCTTTTCAGGTGCTCCCACTAAGGTCATGTTGAGGGTTCCACCTTTTAGTCTGTCCTCTAGGATATAGGTTTCTATGGTACCAGTTCAATTTGGGTTCCCTTTTGGGTCACTCCCTACTCTCACCCTTCCCTCAATCCCTACCTTCCCTATTGTCCAGGCCTTAAAATGTCTAATCAGGCATGTCAGCAACTTTGGCTGATCCTGAATCAGGTTAGGAGCTTCAGATGAGTGAGACCATGTGATGATTGTCTTTCTGTGAGGGTGTGAGTTCACAGGGTATTATCTGACTCAAGTTTGACCATTTTTAGACAAATTTCATTGTGTCAACTTTTTCTTATTGCAAAGTAGAATTCCATTGTATAGATATACCACATCTTGGTTATCCATTTGTCCAGTGATGGGCACCTGGGTTGATTCTAGTTCTTAGCTATTATGAATTCAGCAGCTATAAACATGGTTGAGCAAGTATCCCTGAACTGAGGTATGGAGCTATTGTCCAAGCCTTGAGATGCTATTCAGATATGTCAGCAACTTGGGTAGACCAAGGTTATGAACTACAAATGAGTAAGACCATGCAATGGTTGTCTTTCTGTGACTTTGTGAATCCATTTAGAATGATCTGTTCTAAGATTGACCATTTCTCAACAAATTTCATTGTATCATTTTTTTTTTTTTACTGCTGAGTAGAATTCCATTATGTATATTATGTAATAACATCTTGGTTATCCATTTGTCCAGTGGTGAGTACCAGGGTTGATTCCAGTTCTTAGCTATTATGAATTGAGCAGCTGTACTCATGGTTGAGCAAATATCTCTGAACTGAGATGTGGAGCTTTTAGGGTATATGCCCAGTAAGGGAGTAACAGGGTCTGTTGGTAGCTCTAGGAGCTCTTTTCAGGAGTCTCCATATTGATTTCCATAATGGATCTACCAGCTTACATTCCCACCAACAGTGAATGAGTGTTGCTATTTCTCTACATCCTTGTCAACATTTTATTTCATTTGATTTTTTAATGTTTGCTACCCTTAATGGGCTCAGGTGGAATCTCATAGTTGTTTTAATTTGCATTTCCCTGATGGCTAGGGTTGTTGAACATTTTCTTAAGGGTGTGTTAGCCATTTGTAATTCTTCCTCTGAGAACTCCATATTTAGTTGTTTGCCCCACTTTTGGAGTGGGTCTTTAGACTTTTTTATTGCTTACTTTTTGACTTCTTAGTAGATTCTAGATATTAGGCTTCTGTAAGTGGTATAGATGGCAAAGATTTTCTCTCATTCAGTAGGAAATCTATTGGCTCTTCTTATGGTATGATAGTCTGTGCAAAAGCTTTTCAGCTTCATGAGATACAGAATTGGATGAGTGCTTGTTTAATTTCCTGGGCTACTGGGGTTTTGTTCAGGAAGTCTTTCCCCAGTTTTATGTTATGGAGAGTGCCTCCTATTTTTTCTTTTAGTAGTCAAAGAGTTTTTGGTCTTATACTGAGGTCTTTAATCCACTTGCACTTGATCTTTGTGTATGGTAAAATGAGTGGGTTTATTTTCATTTTTCTACATATGGGCATCCAATTTGTCTAACACCATTTGTTGAAGATGCTGTCATTTCTCCAGTCTACATTATTGGCATCTTTGTCAAAGATCAAGTAGCTACAGCTTGATTACTTGACCTAAGGTCTGGGTCTTCAGTTCTGTTCCATTGGTTTATGTTTTTTTTTTTTTTTTTTTTTTTTTTTTTTTTTTTTTTCCTGAGGATATGTTTGGATATCTGAGGGCTTCTGCCATTCCATATGAATTTTGAGATCATTTTTCAATCTCTGTGAAGAATGATGCTGGTATTTTTATTGGTATTGTGTTAAGTCTGTATATTGCTTTTGGTAGAATTGCCATTTTCACAATATTAATTCTACGATCCAGGAGCATGGGAGGACTTTCCATCCTCTCAATTCCTCCTCTACTTATTTCATGAGTGTTTTTATGTTTTCATTATACAGGTATTTCACATTCTTGGTTAGTGTTATTCCACGGTATTTAATTTTTTTGTTGCTATTGAAAATGGGGCAGCCTCAGTGATTTCTTTCTCTGTATATTTGTCCTTTGCATATAGAAAGGCTACTGATTTTTGTGCATTGATTTTTTTATCCTACCACTTTGCTGAAGGAATCTATCACCTTTAGAGATACTTTGGCTCACTTATGTTTAGAATCATGTTATCTGCAAATATGGCTAACTTGACTTCATCCTTTCCAATTTGAATCCCTTTTCTTTCTCCTGTCTTACTGTTTTGGCTAGGCCTTCTAGTACTATGTGGAAGAGCAGTGGTGAGAATGGACACCCCTATCTTGTTCCTGATCCCTGGGAATTCCTTGAGTTTTTCCCCATTAATGGACTTTAGGAGCTTTGTATATAGTGTTTATTGTGTTGAGATATAAGCCCTCCATGCCCATTTTGATCATGAAGTGGTGGTGTACTTTGGCAAAGGCCTTCTCTGCATCAATTGAGATGATCATGTGGTTCTTACATTGACCAATTTCCTTATGTTAAACAATGCCTGTATGCCTGGGTTGAACCCTTTTTGATCAAGGTGGATAATGATTTTGATGTGTTGTTGAATTGTTTACAAGGATTTTGTTCAGGATCTTTGCATCTAAGTTCATTAGGGATATAGGTTTATGGTTTTCTTTCCTTGTCACACCTCTCTCTGAATTTGATTTTAGGGTGATTCTAGCTTCATAAAAGGAGTCAGGGAGGATTCTGTGGTCTCTGATTATGTGACACAGTTTGAGAAAAATTTATTTCAGTTCTTCAATGAAAGTTTGATAGAATTTAGCTGTGAAGCCATCTGATCCTGGCCTTTTGTTTTGGGGGAGGTTTTTGGTTACTTTTTCAATCACCATGGATGTGATAGATTTTTTTTTTTTTTTTGGAGATTAATCTGCTCTGAGTTTAGTTTTGGTAGGTGGTATGCATCTAAATATTCATCCATTTCTTCCAGATTCTTTAATTTTATGGTGTAGAGGTTTTGGAAGTATGCCCTAATCATTCTTCCAATTTCATTTGTGTCCATTGTGATCTCTTCTTTTTCATTTTTTAAAATTTTTATTCATTTATTTGAGAGTGACAGACAGAGAGAAGGAGGTAGAGAGAGAGATCATGGGCACGCCAGGGCTTCCAGCCACAGCAAACAAACTCTAGATACACGCACCCCCTTGTGCATCTGGATAATGTGGGTCCTGGGGAATTGAGCCTCAAACTGGGGTCCTTAGGCTTCACAGGCAAGCGCTTAACCACTAAACCATCTCTCTAGCCCCCTTTTTTATTTTGTAATATTGTTAATTTGAGACCTCCCTCTCTCTTTCTCTCTCACTCTTTTTGCTTGAGCAATTTGGCCAGGGGTTTATCAATCTTGTTTATTTTTCAAAGAATCAGCTTTTCATTTCTTTGATTTTTGAAATTGTTTTCTTAGTTTCCAATTTATTAATTTCTGCCCTAATCTTGATTATTTTTTCTGTAGGCAGCTCTTTGGGTTGGTTTCTTCTTCTTTTTCCAGTGCCTTTTAGTGGACAGTTAGGTTATTAATTTGGGATCTCTTTGTCTTTGTAATGAAGGCATTTAAGGCTATGAATTTTCCCTTAGGACTGCCTTCATTGTGTCCCATAAATTTTGGTAGGCTGTGTTTTCATTATCATTCAGTTCTAGGAATTTTAAATTTCTTTTTAATTTCCTCCATGACCCATTCATTGTTTAAAAGTGTGTTGTTTAGTCTCCAGGATCTGGTGGAGTTCTTGATGTGTCTCTTGTCATTAATTTCTAGCTTTAAAGCTCTGTGATTTGATGTGATGCAGGAAGTTACTTCAATTTTTCTCACTTTATTCAGGCATGTTTTATAACCTAACATATAGTCAATTTTGGAGAAGGTTTTGTGGGATGCTGACAAGAATATGTATTCTGTAGAATTGAGGTGGAAAGTTCTGTAGATATTATTTAGATCTAGTTGACCTTGGATGTTGTTGAGCTCTCTTATTTCCCTCTTGATTTTCTGCTTGGATGATCTATTGATGATAGTGGAGCATCAAAGTCTCTGACTATGATGGTGTTGGTGTTTATTTTTGTTTTATTGTTGAGTAGATTTTGTTGTATATACTATGGTGCCCCTGTGTTTGGTGCATATATATTTATGATTGTGATGTGTATATGTTTGATCATTCTCTTGATGAGTAAGAAGGGGCCTTCTTTGTCACTTTTGATTACTTTTGGTTTGAAGTTTATTGTATCAGTTATTAATATAGCAACACCTACTTGTGGTATCTATCTTTAGTGGTGAATTGGGTTTTTGAAGACAGCACATAGAAGGGTCCAGTTTTTTGATTCAGCCTGATAACCTGTGTATTTTGATGGGTGAGTTAAGACCATTAATATTTTAGGTTATTACTGTGAGGTTTGAATTAATCCCTGCCATGATGAGGCATTTTTTATGGGGTTTGGTGTTTTCTTGTGTTTTGTACTATCTGAGCCTGGTCTATTTTGGTTCTTGTGATATTCTTCTTATTGGCTCTTGAAATTGGTTGCTTTTGCTTTACTGGTCTGTGTGGAGTATTCCTTCAAGTATTTTCTGTAGGTTTGGCTTTGTATTCATACAATCAGAGTTGACTTTTTCATGGAAAGTTTTTCTTTCACCATCTATTATAAGGGATACTTTTGCTAGGTAGAGTATCTTGGGTGGGAAGCTAAAGTTTTTCAGACTTTGAAGTGTTTCATTCCAGGCCCTTCTGGCTTTCAGTGTTTCCTTTTCGAAATCTGACTTAATTCTGTTGGGATTGCCTTTGTATGTTGTGAATTGTTTCTTGCTGCTTTTAACACTCTCTGGTTTTGTTGTTAAGAGTTTTAACTATCGTGTGTCTTGGAGAGTTTCTTCTGTGGTCCTGTTGGTTTGGTGATCTGTGGGCTTCTTGTATCTGGTTGGGCCTCTTTTTTGAGGGATTCAGAATTTTTTCTGAAATTTTCAATAATTTTGTTGAATATGGTCCCTATGCCTCTGGCCTGAATTAACTCTCCTTCTGGTATATCCATGATCTGTATATTTGGTTGTTTTAGGGTTTCCCACAGTTCTCTCATATTCTGGTCACTTGATTTTTTAAAAAAATTATTTATTTATTTGAGAGAGAGAGAAACTGTAAGAGGCACAGAAAAAGAGAAAATGGGCACACCAGGGCCTCCAGCCACTGCAAATGAACTCCAGATGCATGTGTCCCCTTGTGCATCTGGCTTACATGGGTCCTGGAGAATTGAACCAGGATCCTTTGGCTTTGCAGGCAAAGGCCTTAACCGCTAACCCATCTCTGCAGCCCTGGTCACTGACGTATCTATATCTATATCTATATCTATATCTATATCTATATCTATATCTATATCTATATCTATCTATATCTATATCTATATCTATCTATCTATCTATCTATCTATATATATATATATATATTTTTTTTTTTTTTTTAACTTAGCAAAGTTTTTGGGCTCCTAATCAATTTATTCTGTCTTGTCTTCCAGGTCAAAGGTTCTGTCTTCTACATGTGTAACTCTGTTGGTGAGGAGTTCTAGAGAGGTTTTTATAATTTCTATTTGATTTTTGTTTTCTGTTGTATTATTTTGCATTGTGTCCATCTCTTATTTGAGGTATGATTTCAGTTTGAGTTTTTATTTTCTTGATACTTCCTGGTGTTCATTCTTACATTTGATCAAGTCTTCATTAAGTTTAACCAACTAGTTGTTGAGATCTTCCATTTCTTGACTTACCTTCAATTTATTCATGCCTCTTTGGACTGTTCTAACATTTCCTCCATGAAGTTAAGCCTACTGTCAAAAGCTGAACCTTCTAGGAGACAATTCTGTTCAATTTCATTGATAGGATTGTTGGTTCTTTGATGGTTCTCTTCCATTTCAATGATTTTTTTTTATTCAAGGTCTCATTGGTTGTTGTGTCTTCATTTTGGGAATGAATTTCTGTTGATTTATCTACGATTTTATAGGAGGCTTCCATTGTAGGACTCTCCTTGGTAGAGATCTCTCAGTTTTCTAGCTTTCACTGGCATTTTTGCATTATCTACCCATTTTAGGAAAACTCTTTAATTTATTGAGGAAGAAGCAAGGTTTTGTCCTTTGGCCCATGTACCCTGTGACTCAAGTGAACAGGGATGTTGGTACCTAGTGGCCAGTCAGGATACCAGAGCAAAATGCCTGATTTCATAGCACACACAGGGACGAGGTCTTCCCAAGCAAGGCACAGTGGGACCTACCAGGACAAGGGGACTAAGAGATGCCAGAGAATAGGTATGTGGCCTACTTACTCTGTGCTTTACCTTCCAGCACACAGACTGGCTCAGGGAACTAGGACCAGGGAATTGAGAGAAGCCAGGAATTAGGTTTCTGACCTATTTATTCCACACTGAGGGGCCTGCCTCCAAACTGTTCCCACAGGGAACCAGGGAGGTGGGAGGATGCAGGAAACAGGGGTCTGGCCTACTCCCTCCACACTGCTCACATAGTCATGCAGGGAACCCAGACTGGGTAAGTGGGAGCTTATCATTCTTTTCGACACTGTTATTCATTGCATATATGTTGAGAAATACTGTGTCATCCTTATAAATTGCCTTTTATGATCATATAATGATTCTCTTACCTGAAATAATAAATTTTGTCTTGGAGTCTAGTCATATGAAACTAATGGGATTTCACTAATTTTATTTTGGTTAGTATTTGCACTAGTTTAAAATATTCTCTTGGATTTTTCATTTTTCTTTTCTAAGCTATCCTCACTATGTAATTTTGTTTCTGTTTTCTCCTACCCATGAGTACCTCAAAAACCCAGGCTTTAAGCCTACATGCATATGTGCCATGGATGCACAACCTTTTTTGTATTTGTTGTTTGCTACTCCTTCTCTAGTAGAACTTTTACTGCAATTTATTCTACCTTTGAAACTAGATCCATATTTTCTTTCTAGTCTCACATTTGTACCTATTATATTTTCACATTAAAAATGTGCCCCTTCCTAGATACCCTGTCCCACTCTCATTTTCTCTTGGGAGTGCAGCCTTGGAGCCATCTTTTTATCTGCTTTGATCACTGAATAACTCATAGAATCTCAGCAGTAATCTCACAGGAAAGAGTAAAATCAGAAGAGTTGGAGGTAAGAAAGACCAATTGCAGCAATTTGTAGATTATCTACCAAAATTCCTTCTCATCCTCTCAATTTCTGCTCCATTGATACCCTAGGCTACAATAATAGTCCTGTAAAGTTTTGCAGTCCAAGATCCCCAAGTTATTAATTGGGATTTGAATTAAAAATAACAGTCTCTGAAAATCCCTGGTTATATTTCCCAAATTGGGAGAAAAATAAGAAATTATATGAAGATGCTGAGTAGCCATGATGTCTCGATGTAGAAAAGTCTATGCCCAGAGTTTGTGAAAAGCAGTAGTCACAAGTACTTGTCCCTGTGAGGTCAATTTCTTCCGCACTAGAACTTTGTCCCCAAGGTCTACATGACCTTCAGGATAAACTATTAAGAGAAGGTTCTTTTTACATTTTCTGTTATTTTTCTCTTTTCTGCATGAGAAACATGGATGAAGGAGTTCTGTAATGGCTGATATCCATAGCCATAGTAATAGATACCTAGCATCACTGTTGGTTCTTGCTTACAGAATTTAATTGGGCCTTGTGTTTTTTTTTTTTTTTTTCAAATTTTTATTAACAACTTCCATGATTGTAAAAAAAAAAAAAAAAAATCCCATGGTAATACCCTCCCTCCCCACATTTTCCCCTTAGAAACTCCATTCTCCATCGTATCCCCACCCCATCTCAATCAGTCTTTCTTTTATTTTGATGTCATGATCTTTTCTTCCTATTATGATGGTCTTGTGTAGATAGTGTCAGCCATTGTGAGGTCATGGATATCCAGGCCATTTTGTGTCTGGAGGAGCACGTTGTAAGGAGTCCTACCCTTCCTTTGGCTTTTACATTCTTTCCTCCACCACTTCTGCAACAGACCCTGAGCCATAGAAGGTGTGATAGAGATATTGCAGTGCTGAGCACTCCTGTCACTTCTTCCTAGCACCATGATGCCTTCTGAGTCATCCTAATGTCACTGCCATCTGAAAAGAGAAGATTCTTTACCAAAGGTGAGAGTAGCATTAGTATAAGGGTATATACATTAAGAGAAGTGCTTACTGGGCAGTTTGATAAAGATAGTATATACATTTAGCCAGACAACAGCAGACGTTATACCACTAGGGCTCATGATTACCCCTGTTTTAGGTTTTCAGTATCAGAGATGTATTCCTGCCCATGGAGCAGACCTCCAGTCAAATTAGAGGGCAGTTGGTTTCCACCATGACAGATTGCCTCTATTGCACCTTTTGGCTCATTTGGCCTCACTGGCCAAATATAAGGCTTTCAGGGTTCACTTTGGGGTATCTTCACTGTTTTTTTTTTTCTTTTCTCTTTCTCCCATTGAACTGCATGCAGAATGGCTTTTTCCAGCTTTCTGCCAGTTGGACTACATGGGAGAGGTTTTCAGCTCAGTTTCAGCAGGATTTTTCAGTGGCCTTACAGCCCAAGTATGTGAAGTCTTCAGCAATAGGGTCTTACCATCTATTCCTGCTGGGAAACCAAGGGCCTTGGCAATGGCATATAATGTTTTGGGGTCCCCAGGGACCTCTGCCCAACAACTCACTGGAAGGTATCTCATCCTTGGCACTGAAAATTTTCTAGCAACAATCTATGGCTCCTGAGTGAACACTGTCCATTGTCCAAAAAGGTAGGATTCCATATGATTTATTTATATCCTCTTAGATTTTGATTAGCCCTACCTCCACCTTTCCTTTACTCAATCTCTTCCTCTGACCTCACTTTGGGCCTTTTCACCCCCATTAATCTATTCTTATACTTACATATATACAATACCATCCTATTAAGTACCCCCCCTTTCCTTTCTCTTCCCTTTATATTTCTTTTCTAGTTTACTGGTCTTTGCTACTGAATTTTCTTCCTACTCACACAGAAGTCCAATCATCTGTAGCTAGGATCCATATATTGCCGGGCTTCCCTGGCATGTAGTGTTGGGGGAGGACCAGGCCCGCTGGTTCCTCCCAAGGGGTTGAGGAGGAGGGTGGGTGTCAATAGCCAGGAACAAAACCATCTAGCCGGGAGTCTTGTCAAAGCAAGAACTCACTTTATTGTTACCAGCAGGTGTTTATATAATGTTGAGAACGAAGGCGGGGATTTCAGGATGGGGTGAGATATAAGGGCCAATAGCATACTGTGACCTCTGAGAGGACTGGTTTTAACTCTAACTTCCTATGCGGAAGTAGCAGGCCAGAGGGGGCCTTGTGTTTTAAATGCCATTGTTTTTCACTACAGTAACATTCCTATGACCCCCTTGGCTATCTCTCTAGGGTGATAGCACATATCTTAATGCCTGTAGATATTGCAGATCCTAAAGTCTATAGAAATACCCACTTGGTTTCTTTCACTTGGAGACTTAGTTTTCTCTCTGAGAAGATACTTTTGGTAAAATTCTGAGCAGTAAACTGGAGCCTCTAAACAGAGTGAAGAGAAAGAGTCAGAGCCAGGTAGAGTTTGTCAGAACAGACCCCAGGAGTGAGAAAATTATCATCCAGTTCTCTTGAACCTAGTTTCAAGGGCCTATTCTAGAGGGAAAAAAATTCTTAGGTTTTTCTGACCTACTTACATTTCATGCAAGCTGTAATCATTTGAGGTTTTCTAAGAAAAGAAATAAAAGAAGCTAAATATAATCCTAAATGGCAGGTAGCCTGACAACAAAGCATTCCAGTTGCAGGCATTATTTCTCTGGGAACTGGTGAAACAGGAAGAAACCTTCCCTGGCCATTACTGACTGTATCTGCAGCTACCCCTTAGTCCACACTCTCTATCCCTGGTAACAGTTTCTTCTGTGTGGATTTCTCCAACTTTCATGTGCCTAGGACTGGACACATTCTATTCCTTACATCTAATAATCCTCTTCCCACTGTCTTCAAAATGTAGCTCCAGAACCTTCCAGAAATTACCTGGGTACCAGATCTTCCATCACACCCTGAATTCTTCCTCCAACCCCTTGGAACTCTATGGACCTGTTAGTGATTCACTGCCCATGTCCCATGCCCTCTAGAGCAGGCACAGTTGTGAATCATTGCCACACTTCTTATCCATTGGTCAAATTGGATTTGTGCTGTCTCTCCACTCTGTCTTCTGTTCTGCATTATGATGAATGTGCAAGATGATGTGCCAGCCAACCATGGCATAGCAGGAGGCTCAGTCCCACCCAAGTGACCAGGACAGCCTGTAGCAGCCAGTATTCTGTTGCCTCTATGCCTGTACTCACTGTGGATGCACATCCAAACTTCATCTGTCCTCCTGATGCCAGGAGTTCCCAAAGGCTTTTTGCATATGCTAAGGAATGCTGCATAATTGAAAGATGAGAGCTGTTAACAATTATTGAGAACCCAATGATGCTGTAGGCACTTTTTATAAAAAGCAGTCTAAGTATTTAATCATCTAATCATTATAACAATAATGTGAGATAGATATTATCTTCAGCTTATGAATAGAGAAATTAAAGCCCAGAGAAGTTAGGCTACTTTCTTAGTACAATACAGCTTGCAAATGCAAAAATCAGGTTCTTGAGCTGGAAATATGGATCCTAATTTTCTCTCCCTCTGTTTCTCTCTTAAACTAAAACAAAAACAAAAACTAAAAAAAAAAAAAAAAAAAAAAAAAACCAAGTTCTTGACCATGAGTCCATGTTCTCACCAGGCTTTGGAGCTATAGAACACACTCAAGGCTTAAAAAGCATGGATCAGAGGGTTCAAGCCACCTTATATTCTCACTAAATCTAATAGGAAGGAGTGGTAAAGAGCTTTAGAAAACTGGTTTTAAGTGAATCCCTAGAAGTCCTGTTATGCAAGAACCTCAGGCTCTCCTGCATGGTCTGTTTCCTTGGCACCAGACTCTTATTGTCAAGTACTATTGTGTGTCCCTAGTGCTGTAGGCGTCAGACAGAATTCTCCTGATGTAGCATTTTTGTCCCTCTTGGATTTTTTGTTGTGCGCGCCCATGTGTGTATGTGTGTACACATGCATGTATTCGTGTATGTGTCAGAATGTGGGCACACATGTGCCACAGTGCACTTGTGGAGGTCAGAGGGTAACTTTTAGGGAAGTTTTCACTTTTCCACTTCACTTGAGGCAGGACTTCTTTCTCTGGATCTTGTGCTGCTGTTGTTTGTTGTGTTTGTCACAAGCCTGTGGGAAATCCCCCTGTCTCTGTCTCCTATGTTGTCATCAGAGCTCAGCAATGACAGAACCTTGCCATGGCTTCTGGCTGTTTGTGTGGAGTCTAGGAATTGAACTCAAGTACACAGGATTGAGCAGTGAGGCTGTTATCCACTGAGCCATCTCCCCAGCCAACTCTGCAAGGTTTTCTTTCTTTTTATTTTTTTGTACCTGTTCAAAGTAGGGTCTTGCTCTAGCCCAGGCTGACCTGGAATTCACTATGTCATTTCATGGTGGCTTTGAACTCACAGTAATCCTCCTACCTTTGCCTCCTAAGTGCTGGGATTAAAGATGTTCACTACCACACCGGACAGGGCCACAACATCTGGTGGGATTTTCCATACAAGGACATTACCACAAATTTTTTTTTAAGATTTCTTTTTGAGGTAGGATCTCACTATAACCCAGGATGACCTAGATTTACTAGTCTTGAATTCACATCAATTCTCATATCTGCCTCCTGAGTGCTGGGTTAAAAGTATGTACCACCGTACCCAGCTTACAATGGTTTTAATAGATTAGTTATTCAAATCATTAGGATGTAAACATATATAATTGCTTAGACCTTTCTTATTTTATATGAAAAAGAAACTTTAAAAACTCATATTGAACAACTAAATATGATGAAAGTTTTAGCTTTTATTTAGAACTGCTATCTCATCCAACACAAGGCTGTCTGAATTTGAAACTTTCAGGATTATTTTATTATGCTCTGAAAAGGTAATTTGACATACTGATATAAGAGTGTGAATCACCCTGGGGATAAGGAGGTGAGTTTCTGTAGTAATTAGGTGTGCCAGAAATAATTTCCTCCCTCTCTGTCTCCTTGTATTTCATTCTTTTCTACATTTATGTGTCTTGTTCTTGGTCTCCCTAGTCATTCTTTTAGAACTGTCTCATAATGAATTTATCTTTCTCCATCCCAGGGAGTATCATTATGACCACTCCCTTATGGAGTTGTATACATGTTGTTCACCTCATGGCATTTCAAAGAACTGTAAAATTTCAAGTGTCAGTTATGCACAAGGAAAGAGGGTGTGTGTGTGTTGGGCATGCTTGTATACAATCATATGTATGTGAGTGCCCATGTGTGTGTGGATAGGCATGCACATGTGTCAATTTCAATCATTTTCTCTATTGCTCTCCTTCCTTCCTTCCTTCCTTCCTTCCTTCCTTCCTTTTTGTTTGCTTGTGGATAGGATCTCACTGTAGCCCAGGTTGACCTGTAACTCACCCTGTAGTCCCAGGCTAGGCTCAAACTCACAGTGATCCAACTACCTCTGTCTCCCAAATGCTGGGATTAAAGGCATGTGTCACCATATTCACTTTATTTGTCTTCCTTCTTTCCTTCCTCCCTCCCTTCCTCCCTCCCTTCCTCCTTCCCTCCCTCCCTTCCTTCCTTCCTTCTTTCTTTATTCTCTCTCTTTCTCTCTCCCTCTCTGTCTTTTGTTCTTTTCTTTGAGGCAGGGTCTCTCTCTAGCCCATGCTGATCTGGTATTCACCATGTAGCCCAGGTTGTCTTTGAACCTCCTACCTCAGGCTCCACGGTGTCAGGATTATAGGTGTACGTCACTATGCCCAATTTCCACCTTATTTTCTTGAGACAGGGTATTTGGATAAACCCAGAGCTCACTTATTTGCCTAAACAAGCTAGCTAGCTAGCTCCAGGGATTCTTCCATCCATAAGGATGTTGGGATTACAGGCATGGACCAGCACACCCAGAATTTTTACATGGGTGCCGCACATCTAAACTCAGATCCAAATTCTAGCACAGCAAACACTTTACACACTGAACCATCTCCCCAGCCCTGAGAAAGAAGTTTTTAAGTTTTTATTTATTTATTTTTATTTTACTTTTTTAGGCAGTGTCTCACTCTGGGCCAGGATGACCTGGAATTCACTATGTAGTCTCAGGGTGTCCTTGAATTTATGGTGATCCTCCTACCTCTATGTCCCAAGTGCTGGGATTAAAGCCGTGTGCCACCACGCCCGGCTAGCTTTTTGTTGTTGTTGTTGTTGTTTTGTTTTGTTTATCCCTTGAATGGATGGTTAATCAGAACTCTTCTCTCTACCACTTTTCATCTTTCTTGGTGGCAGTCCCCTCCTGTTCCATGAGTCCGCTTTCTAGGTTTGGGTGAAATGTGCTGTTATCTAGTTAAACAACAGGCCCACCTTCTTCCCCTTGATGACTTCTTGTCCTGAGGACTTGTGGATCTTCACTGAGTCATCTATAAAATGGGGATAGTAACATTTGCCCTTCCTACCTCCTTAGGCTGTAGCATAGACCTGGTTCACAAAGTGGAAATGCTTTGTGTAATTCTCAAGTTTCATTTGATGAATGATGACAAGTATCAAGTCCTGAGTGCCCAGGGCCAGTGCTCTTCACCTGCTACTGTCATTTCTGCGAGACGCCTGATATATCCCTTTATGTAGATGAGAAAAGTGAGGCTTGAGAGGTAACTGCTAAAGATTACATCAACAGCAGCAGAACCAATTTCCTTACAGCAAACTGTATCAATGAGTGGAAAGTGCCTGTTCTGAGAACCAGTTCTTGAAGGTAAAGGCAGCATGGGAGGCTGGCCAGGAGTACCTAATTTTGTTTAAGATTATTTTGGTGATAAGGAGCAGAACCTTTAGGGTTTAGAGGGTTTCACATAAATTCAAAGACAAAAATTGAGCTACAAATGACACGTGAGAGGAGCTGTCATGAATCCCAAAACTACTTTTGACCTTCTATTACTCTTCTTCATTCTTTTCCTCCTCCTCTTTTTTAAAAATTTATTTATATATTTTTTATTAGTTTTTTTTATTGAGCAAATGCAGGCAGTTTGGTACCATTATTAGGCTCATCCAAGACCTACCCCCTCCCCATTAGCCCCTCCTTGTTGAGGTATATGGGTCATGCATTGTGGAGTTAGCCCACAGTCTCTGAATATCATGCATATCATGACCCAACATGTGGCTCTGACATTCTTTCTGCCCCTATTCCACAAATTTCCCTGAGCCACTAACTGTCTGGGGACTGACTCTCTCCTGGCTTCCAGCCATGCCATTCCATTTTACGTGTCAGCTGCATATGGTGTCTTCAGAAATAGGGTCTTACTGATAAACTTTGGTGGGTCATTAAGTACTCTGACAGAAATCTGTCATTCTTTTAGGAAACCTTGTAGGTTTCTCTGATCAAAAGCTCATTGTGGATGATAGCCCCATGCTGGTACTGGGAGTTACAGGTCAGTGCCCACTAAGAAAATGTGGAAAAATATAACTAATATACAAGAGTTATAGAGATGGGGGGAGAGGGAGAGGGAGGGAGGGAAGATGTAGAAGATTTAGGTTAGACTTGATCCTACCCTCTCCAGTGTCTTGTGGTTCAGGTGTTTCCTGTAAGGGCTTGGTAAAGGGTCAACCATTTGGTTTGCCTTTTAGGAAGTAGATTTTTATGGTACCATTGCCGTTTGGGTCTAGATTAGTGTTTCCCACCCCTTTGATGCCCTCCCCTTTCTCCCCGTCCATCCTGGTGTGTAGTCCATGAGATGCTTGCTGGGTATGTAAGGTATCTTGGGTAGACTCAGGTTAGGTGCTGTAGATGAGTGAGATTATGTGACAATTTTTTTCCTGTGATTGGGTAAGTTCACTGAGAATGATCTGTTCCAGGTTCACTCATTTTTTCCTCAAATTTCTTTTGTCATTTTTTCTTACTGCTGTGTAGAATTCCATTGTGTAGATATACCACATCTTAGTTATCCATTCTTCTAGTGATGGACATCTGGATTGATTCCAGCTCTTAGTTATTACGAATTGAGCCACTACAAGCATGGTTGAGCAAATCTATCTGCCCTGTGGTTTGAAGGTTTTAGGGTAGATGCCCAGTAAGGGAATAACTGTTGGTTATCTGTATAGCCAGATTTTTCAGGAGTCTCCATATTGCTTTCCAAAGTGGTTGTACTATCCTACATTCCCACCAACATTGGATGAGTGTTCCTACTTCTCCACATCCTAGCCAGCATTTATTTTTGTTTGATTTTTTTGATGTTTGCTATCATTATTGGGGTAAGGTGGAATCTCATAGTTGTTTTAATTTGCATTTCTCTGATGATTAGGGATGATGAATGTTTTCATAAGTGTGTGTTTGCCATTTGTGTTTCTTTCTCTGTGAACTGCCTGTTTAGCTCTTTGCCCCATTTTGTGAGTGGGGTGTTTCACTTCTTACAGTTTAGATTTTTGAGTTCTTTGTAGATCCTAGATATTAGGCCTCTATCAGTTGAATAACCTGCAAATATTTTCTCCCATTCTGTGGGTAATCTATTGGCTTTGCTTATTGTATGCTTGTCTGTAAAGAAACTCTTCACCTTCATGTGATCCCATTGGTTGAGTGACTGTTTAAGATTGTGAGCTACTGGCATTTTGTTCAGGAAGTCTTTTTCCATTCCTATGTCATGGAAAGTACTTCCTAAATTTTCATCCAATAGTATTTGAGTTTCTGGTCTTATATTGAGGTCTTTGATCCATTTGGATTTGAGTGTAGTGCATGGTGAAATGTGTGAATCAAGTTTCAGTTATCCACTTGCATGTGGTTATCCACTTTGTCCAGCACCATTTGTTGAAGATACTGTCTTTTTTCCAGCTTATATTGTTCGGGCCTTTGTCGAATATCAAGAGCTATAGTTAATTAACAAGGAGGGTCTAATGGGAGGGGGTAGATCACAGATGAGCCTAAATAATGGTACCAAACTGCCTGTATTTACTGAAAAGAAAACTAATAAATTAAATTAAAAAAAAAAAGAGCTATAGTTGCTTGACCCAAAGCCTGGGTACTCAAGTCTATTCCATTGGTCTATATTCCTCTTTTTATGCCAGTACCATGCTCTTTTTATTACTATGGCTTTGCAATATAGCTTTAGATCAGGTATGGTAATGCCACCAGAGGTATTTCTTTTGCTGAGGATATGTTTGGATATGCGAGGCCTTCTGCCTTTCCATATGAAATTTGAGATCACTTTTTCTATCTCTATGAAGAACACTGTAGGGATTTTAATTGGAATTGCATTGAATCTATATATTGCCTTTGGTAGGATTGTCATCTTCACAATGTTAATTCTGCCTATCCAGGAGCATGGGAGGTCTTTTCATTTTCTCAAGTCCTCCTCAATTTCTTTTTTGAGTGTTTTTATGTTTTCCTTGTATAGATCTTTCACTTCCTTGGTTAAAGTTATTCCAAAGTATTTTATTTTATTTCATTTTTGTTGCTATTGAAAATAGGACTATGTCCCTTATTTCTTTCTTTGTATCTTTGTCATTTGCATATAGAATTGCTACTGATTTTTGTGCATTGATTTTGTATCCTGCTACTTTGCTATAGGAATTAATCACCTTCAGGAGTTTGGGGATGGAGTCTCTTGGGTCTCTTATATATACAATCACATCATCAGCGAATAGAGCTAACTTAACTTCTTCCTTTCCAAATTGTATCTCTTTTATTTCCTTTTCCTGTCTTATTTATTGAGCTAGGACTTCCAGTACTATATTGAAAAGTGGAGGTGAGAGAGGACAACCCTGTCTTGTTCCTGATTTTAATGGGAATTCCTTCAGTCTCCTTCCATTAAGTGTTATTTGGGCCTTTGGAGATTTGTATATTGCCTTTATTATGTTAAGAGATGAACCAACCATGCCAATTCTCTCCAATGTTTTGATCATGAAGTGATATTGTATCTTGTCAAAGGCCTTTTCTCCATCTATTGAAATGATCATGTGTTTTTTATGTTTTTATGTTTAATCTTGTTTATGTGGTGTATTACATTGACAGATTTCCGTATGTTGAACCACCTGTGTTCCTGGGATAAATCCCACTTGGTCAAGGTGAATAATGTTTTTGATGTGTTGTTGGATTCAGTTTGCGAGTATTTTGTTCAGGATCTTTGCATCTAAGATCATTAGGGAAATAGGCCAGTAGTTTTATTTTCTTGTGGCATCTCTGTCTGGTTTTGGAATTAGGGTGATACTAGCTTCATCAAAGGAGTTCGGTAGCTTTCCCTGTTCTTTAATTGTGTGGCACAGTTTTAGGAAGATTGGTTTGAGTTCTTCTATGATGCTTTGATAGAATTCAGCTGAGAAGCCATCTGGTCATGGACTCTTCTTTTTGGGGAGGTTTTTATTACTTTTTCAATCTCCATGAGTGTGATGGGTTCATTGAGGTGATTAATCTGTTCTGAGTTTAGCTTTGATAGATGGTATGTGTGCAGGAATTTATCCATCTCCTCCACATTATCCAGTTTTGTGGAGTAGAGGTTTTTGAAATAAGTCCTGATGATTCTCCCAATTTCACTTATGTCTCTTGTGATCTCTACTTTTTCATTTTGAATTTGTTAATTTGAAGCTTCTCCTTTTTTTGGTTGATCAAATTGGCCAGGGGTTTGTCAATCTTATTTCTTTTTTCAAAGAACCAGCTCTTTGTTTTGTCAATTGTCTTAATTGTTTCCTTGGTTTCCAATTCATTAATTTATGCTCTAATTTTAATTATTTCTTGCCTTTGGAGCTCTTTAGGTTGTATTTTTCTTGTTTTTCCAGTGCTTTTAGGTGGATGGTTAGGTTATTGATTTGGGATCTTTCTGTCCTTTTTATGAAGGCATTGAATGCTATGAATTTTTCCCTGAGTATTGCCTTCATTGTGTCCCATAAGTTTGGTATGATGTGTTCTCATTGTCATTCAATTCCAGAAATTTTTCAATTTCATTTTTTATTTTATCCACTATCCATTTGTTGTTTAAAAGTGTGCTGTTCAGTTTCCAGGTGTGGTTGGGATTCTTGGAGGGTCTTTTTTTGTTGATTTCTAGCAATATAGCATTGTGATCTGATATCATGCAGGGAATTATGTCAATTTTCCTAAATATGTGGAGGCAGTCTTTGTGACCCAGTAGATGGTCTATTTTAGAGAATGTTCCATGGGCTGCTGAGAAGAATGTGTAGTCTGTGGATTTGGGATGGAAAGTTCTGTAGATGTCCGTTAGGTCTACGTGTTCTATGGTTTTGTTGAGCTCTCTTACTTCCCTGTTGAGTTTCTGTTTGGATGATCTGTCTATTACTGATAATGGTGTGTTGAAGTCCCCAGCTATGATGGTGTTGGTGGCTATTTCTGTTTTAATGTCAAGTAGGTTTTGTTTTATGAACTGTGGTGCCCCTGTGTTTGGTGCATACAAATTTATGATTGTAATATCCTCTTGATGGTGGTTACCTTGATGAGTAGGAAGTAGCTTTCTTTGTCTTAACTCTTTGAACTCCATCCAATCTCATCAAATTATTCTATCTTAGTGATCGTAACGTCCACATGATTATTGGTCGTTTGTTGCTTTCCTGCAAGTTCTACCAGTAGGTTGGTCAGGGTTGCATTGCTCATAGATTTAATTTGATGTTCTGATCCTAATAACTCTTCTATGTTTTGGTTTGATGCATTCATTGTAGGACTAGGTGTTCTAAATGGGTTTTCTTGCATTTGATTTTTCATGTTATTTCTTTTGCACTGTGGTGTGCCCATGACAGTGTATGGGCAGGTAGGTGGGTGGATCAGCCTGGGCTCTAGTGCATTGGGAATCTGAGGCAGCCTGGAGAAGTTGCCAAGCAGCCTGGGCTTTGGCTCCCACTTGGTAAAGCCACCTATCTACTGCCTAACAGGGGCGCCAAAGTTGCCTGAATTCTCAAGTGGTAATGCACCAAAGCTGCCTGCCTTCAAGCTTGGAGGGGGACTGAGGGACCAAGCCCTGAAGCAGCCCAAACTCTGGCTGGAAACACTGGGACCCAGAAATAGTCTGCTCTCCCCAGCCACAGGAGACTGTGGGATGATGGGCATGGCAGACAGGTAGGGGATGGCACCTGAGCTGGCGCAAGTGAGAGACACAGTCTGGGCTTGTATGGCAGTTGCTGTGGGACTGGGCTCACTGAACAATAATGTGGGCAAGTGTGCAGAGCAGTTTAAGTTTCTACACGCAGGGATTGGCACATGATCGGAACATGGAGGTGGGCACGGTGGCTATGGGTGGTGGGGCCACAGTGGCAGGCTGTGACGGCTATTTGGTGTTAGGGGTGGTTTACCTGCCTACGATGGGATCCACAATTCCCTGTCCCCCCCTCCATGCCCTCCCACTGATAAGAAGACCCAGAAAACCCTTAAGGTCTTGCCTTTCTTTCCCCGAGATTTGCAGCACAGCTAGACGGTCGCCATCTTGGCTGGAAGTCCTTCCTCCTCCTCTTATTCCTTCTCCAGGGTTTTACTTTTCTCTCTGTTGCTTAGTTTGTGAGAAGATAGTTGATGAAAAGATATTCTATATCTACTTAGGTAAATATCTGTTTACTCACATAAAGCAATGGCTATTATCAACTGGAAACTGCTTCCTTGTTTCCACATAAACTACTATTGGGTGAGCTATCCCTGTACCATCTGTGGGTCAGAATAGAAGTGAGATATAATTTTCATTTCTGATGATCATATTTGTTACTGTAAAGTTTCACACATCTGAAGCCCTCTCACACTAGATAACTGATGCCACTGTGCCATTCATGGTTCTGTTTCTGAGGTTTATATGCTTCTTGAAGAGAAAGTGTTTATCACCACTAGGGGGTTTACTTTCTATTTTTGATATGGACATCTTTGTGTTTCCAGTCTTGCTTTATTTTATCCATAAATGACAAGCTTTCAATTTATTAGCAAGACTCTGGATTCTGCAGATATAAGTTTGGCAGTAAAACACAGTACATATGTCTTTCAATGTCAGCGCTGAAATCTTGGTAGAATATGTTGCCTGAAAGCACTCATACTGGGGTTAAGAATTTCTTCTGGGGCGAGGGATATGGCTTGTCTGGACACAATGCTTGTTTGACACACATAGCTCCAATTCCTAGTACAGTAAAAACAACATCTCTACAAGTTGGCATCAGGCTCTCTTTCCCTACTCTCCGTGCTATCACCTTCTTATATAGAGAAAAATTAACTGTCTTTCCTCTCTACTCAGATTTTTGGTCACTAGACTGGGTGGGTTCTTCCCACAAAAAGCAATTCTCAATGCCAGCTGCTGTCCTACAATTAATTCATGCTGATTGTGACACTGATGAGTTGGTCCAGACCACATAGGTTAAGGGCTCAGTTGTGCAAGACTGTTTCCCACCTCAGATGCTCATCACAATCAGGAGGTTCTCAGATCTCCACAACATCTGCCAGACTTGACAACAAACAGGAGGCTCCTAGGCCCTGTTCCTGGATCTGCTTTTGTTTGATGGAATGGCTCACAGACTCAGGAAGTGCCCACCATATCCCATTTATTTTAACAAGGATATAATCACCAGCAGCCCATGACAGTGCTGTACAGGTCCAGATGAGTGGAAGGTGCTCAGAGCTCCCGGGCTCTTTCAGAGTGTATCACCCTCCATGTGTTCTGCAATCTGGAAGCTTCCAGACCTTGTCAATTTGGTCTTCTCTGAAAAGTTCACTACAAACGTATGCTTGATTACATCACTGGTTTTCAGTGGTTAACTTTCAGCACTTTTCTCCTCCCAGGAAGTTGGGTATGGGATTGAGAGTTCCAAATCTCTAATCACATGGTTAGTTCTCCTGGCAATCAGCCCACTTCCATTTCCAAGAGTCCTTAGCCATCAGTCATGTCATTAGTACAGGAAAAAACACATTATCACCTCAAGGATTCCATAAGGAGTGGGTGGTACAGACATAAAATATGTGTTTTTTATAGTCCCACCTCTCTAGGTGTATATCCCTCCAGAGTCTGATAGGTATCTTTGTACAGTTTAAATCCTGTTTCTGCTTCTAATGAACTCTAACTTTGGACAAGTTTATGTAACCTCTCCTTTTATTTATTTCTAAAATAATGTTACAGGATTATTTTGAGGATTAAGTAAGTTAGTACATGTAAAGTCCTTGAAATAATGCCTAGGATATTATATGTACTACATAAGCATATACTATTATGAATATTTGTCTTTGTATTCCCACACCTATGCAGTAACTAACACTTAGCATGCTAATTAGTGCCTGTCACATGTATTAAATAATTAGCTGAGACATGATACATAGCTACTCAGACTAGCCAGGTGCAATGATGCATACCTATAGCCTCAGACACTTGGGAGGCTGAGCAGTAATATCACTTGAATTCAGGAGCTCTGGGTTGTAGTGCACTATGCTGATTGGGTATCTGCACTAAGTTTGACATTAGTATGGTGTCCTGCTGGGATCAGGGGATCACAAGATTGCCCAAGGAGGGATGAACCCAACCAGGTAAGAGACAGAGCAGGTCATAGTTATTCAACCTTAACCATCAGGTAAAATTTCTAATTTCTCACTAGCCATAAAGGCTTCACCATTTTACTTATTAAACAATTTATATATATATATATATATATATATATATATATATATATATATATATAAAATTTTATTATATATATATTATATATATGTATATATAATATGTTCAATAAGTAGAGTGCATAATACATATAACACATACACACACACACACACACACACACACACACAACAAAGCATTAGTGCATTTATAGACATGGTATCTGTCCTCAAGGGACTTTTATAACAATAGAGGGATAAGACACAGTGAAAAAAATTACTCTGATATTACACAGAGTTAGATAAAAGGAATAAGGAAATTTGGACTGTCACAGATCTGAAAGAACATAGGTACAGCGATTCTCATTTTTGCCTGCAGGTTACAAAGTAATGCACAAACAGTAGGAATGTTCTGATCTTCTTTATCTTGTCAACAACCTGAGAAAAACCAGGGTAATGTATACATTTTTAGAAACATTAAAAAATAAGCACTGGGGCATACTTGATACAAACCCATTGCTAGGGTAATAAAAGTGAGAGATTTACACTGTTCTTCTGGCCCCAAAACAAACAAATAAACAAACAATCCATTGAATTGACTGCTTACCATGCTGCCACTCCTGAGCTTCCAGTGTCCACTTCTGCCATGAAATTTTCCTCTTTCTAATACCATACTCCATGTTGATTTTGATTGTTGGGCCTGATGGCATTTTCACATTGGAAAAGGATCACAGAAACACACATTAATATTAACATGGTCCTTTCTTTTGTCAACAGGGAGACTTTTGCATACATTAAACCCATGCCTTCACATTGTCCCTTATAAATCATGTTTCCTTACAGTTGTCCATTTCCAAATCTGCGCCATGAGATTGTATGCTTGGGAAAGGAGGAAATGGGAATTACCTTGAAAAACCAAACCAAACCAACAAGCAAAACAGATTGGCACTGAGTTAGCATTGACTTGCTTGACTTCTTTAGTGCTTTTGTGGAGAGAAAACTCTTTGCATTGCTTTACCTTTATTAAAATCTATTTTTTGGTGCATGTATGTATGTTAAGTGTAGTGTGGTATGTGTATGTTTAGTATATGCATGCGTATGTGAAGATCCATGTGCCTTGTGCATATGGAGCCAGAGGACATCTTATATCATTTATTGGTGCTGAGATAGTCTCTCCTTTTCAGTCAGGCTAACCAGTGAGCCCTAGTGATTCTCCTGTCTCTGCCCCTCACTGAACTGAGGTTACAGGCATACATGGCCACACCTACTTTATATGTGGGTGCTGGAGATCAAATTACAGCCCTCTATGGCCCTCTCAGGCTTTCGTGGTTGCTGCTGCAAACATTCTTACCCAAATCTATTCTTTAAAAAAAAAAAACTATGTAGAAGCTGGAAAGATGCATCAGTGGTTGGAGACCTTGCTTGCAAAGCCATACTGCCTGGATTCAATTCCCCAGTACCCACATGAAAACAGAGGCACAAAGTGGTACATGATTCTGGAGTTTGTTTGCAATGGCAGGAGGCCCTGGCATGCTCACACAATCTCTCTTTCTCTTTCTGTCTCTCTGTCTCTTTCTCTCAGTTTCTCTCTCTCAAACAAGTAAATAAAACATTAAAAAAAAACTACTTAGAGCTGGAGAGATGGGTCAGCAATTAAGGCACTTGCCTGCAAAACCTAATGACCCAAGTTCAATCCCTCAGTACCCAAGTAAATCCAGGTGCACAAAGTGATACATGCATCTGGAGTCCATTTGCAGCGGCTAAAAACCCTGGTGTGCCCATTCTCTCTTTCTCTACATATATGTCTGTCTCTGCTTGTAAATAAATAAGAATATATTTAAAACAATTATTTAAAAGTCATTTTAGACTTAAAGTTGCAAAAACAAGACATACCTTCATGCAACATATCCTAAAGTCAAATATCTTCCATACCCATACTAATAGGATGAAAAACCATGAAATTACACTGACATCATATTTGTATATTCCCTATGGATCTTTTTCTTTTCCCAACTGTCACTACATTTCCCAGTAACATCTTTTCTGTCTGACTCAGAATCTAATAATCTAGGCTCTTACCCTGTCAGAAGTTGTTCCATCTCTGCATTCTTGTCCCCTGTGAAATGTTTTCAGTCTTTGTTTTATGATGTTGGCACTTTTGAAGAGAACTGGTAAGTTCTTTACAGATGCTCCTTAATTTGGAAGAGTCTTATGTTTCTCATTATTTTACTGAGCTTGTGCCTTTGTCCACAGACATGGGGGCTGGGAAGATGGCTCAATGGGCAATAATACATTCTGTGCAAACATAAGAACCTTAGTTCAACGTCCAGACCCCACATAAAAATCCTGGCATGGTCACACATGCCTTAGTCCAAGAGCTGAGGAGTGGGTAGAGATAGGAAAATTGCTGGGATTCACTAGTCAGCCAATCTGATCCCAAAATGGAAGCTCCAGTTTAAATGAAATAAAGAGTGATAAAGGAAGAAACCTGTTATCTTCCCCTGGCCTCCACAAATGTGCACATGGGGAATACACATCCACATATATCATGCACACATATACCACATACATAGCACACATAGAAAAAAATAAAAAGAATACCACTAATGTGATATTGTGTCTGTCCACTTTAGCACAGGCATCACAGGGCTCATGATATCAATATGGCTTAGGACTGACTGGTTGTGCTCTCTCTCCTTTGACACTTACTGAAGAAGATATTCTCAACTGAAAGCTATTATTTTGCCTTTGTACTCACTGGTGAGGCAATAACGTACAGACTTCATGAATCTCATTTCTTGTCCTATTTTTGCCAAATATTTTTAGCAGCCTCTGATGGTCTCTGCCTGCAACATTCACTACTGTGATGACTGCCTAACAGTGATTTGATAATTCCACTAATTTCTTCTAAATGTATTAATTGGAAACCCATTGTAAGAAAGAGCTGTCCTCTCTCTTCTAATTACCCACTTATTCATTTATTTGTTAGTAGTATTCATAACAACATTGGATACTGCCATAATCATCATCATCATCATCATCATCATCATCATTATTATTATGCTCAAATTGAAAAAAGCTCTGGTCTTTGGGAATTTCTTCAAATTGTTTCCCTGTCCTTTCAAAGCAGTCCCAGTTTTTTTTTTTATGTATATGAGCATTCATGTGTACGTACCTGTATATACAAGCGTGTGTGTGTGTGTGTGTGTGTGTTTGTGTGGGCATGCACACGCATCTGTGTATGCACGTGGAGGCCAGAATACAACCTTGAGTATCATCTTCAGGAACACCATCAGCTTCTTTTGAGACATGATCTCTCATTGGTCCTCATTCTTATGAGGCAAGCACTTTACTGACTGATATCCATTCTCTGTTTTGTTGAGCACATCATTACTCTACAGTAGAGTTTGTTCCACAACTGAAGTTTATTTTCTACCTAAAAGAAGTCAATACTTCTCTAGAATAAATTTGTTCCTTCCATTGAATAATGGTATTTGGAACCAAGATCTGGCACCAAATTTGCTCATTGTTACAAGATGCCATTGCTTCTAGCCATTGTCGTTCAACAGGACTAGAATATGTCTGCACAAAGCATCTATCCATATGCATACATGTTAAAAACTACCTTCATACCTTTCATTGCAACCTAACACCACAGGCACTATTCAGCCTTCTCTCCTTAGATATGTAACAACTTCTTAAACATTTTAATTTGTATATAACAGGTTATATACTTTTTGGTTGGTTTTGAAGCAGGGTCTTGCTATAGCCCAGGCTGATCTGGAATTCACCATGTAGTTTCAGACTGGCCTCAAACTCACAGGGTTCCTCTTATTTCTCTGCCTTCTGAGTGCTGGGATTAAAGGCATGTGCCACCATGCCTGGCTTGGTTATATACTTTTATCCCCTTATCTCAACTCCCATTACCATTGGGACCTTCTTCCATGGGGTAATGGTAATCACTGTGGGGCCATGAAGGTCTCAGTCAGTCCCCATGGGGTAGCTAGAGACCATGCCTCAGGGTATTCCTACCCACTCTATGGTTCTTAGAGTCTTTCGGCCCCCTCTTTTGCCATGTTCCCTCAGCCATGGAAGGCCCACTGGCAGTCTGATTTATTGCTGAGTGCCTTGTAGTCTCGGGATTTCTGCTTTCATAGGTTTTGATTAATCTTCATGTCTGTCACCATCACCCTGGGGCTGGTTGTCAGGCCAGCAGTGAGAGCATATTCATGTCATTGCTTCCTCTGCAATTTCTCCTGAGCTCTGGCAGATGTGATAGAGGTGGCAAGCCTCATGGTGGAAAGTCAGCTATCTTTTTATCTTATCAATGGATCTAGGCTCTAGTCCACTTTTTCTGCCATCTGTAAAATAAAACAGATCCTTCAACCAAGCATGAAAGTAATTTGAATTAAAACGGGTATGCAAGGTTGTTAGGAGATCTTTGGTGTGCCACCCACTCTTTCCTCACCATGGGATTCTGAGTTGGTTTCCAGTACCAGAAATTATTTCCATGCCACTGAATGAGCCTCCTGTCAAATCAGAGAACAGTTGGTTACCTGTAAAGGCTGCATGCCACTCTTGCACAAGTGTGTACTTCTTGTCTGGTGGGTTGAATTCATAGTATGAGTATTCATGCTGCTTATTCATGCTGTTGGTAAGCTTTGGCAGCTCCATAAAGCTCTCCAGCGCTATGAGAACAAGCCAAGAGCTTAGGAGGTAGTTTCTCTTTCAATTCTAGCATGATATTCTGATGTCCTTTGGCTGTAGCTTGTGGTGTTCATCCATAGAATCTCTTCTTTTAGCTCTGTCAGGTAATCAAATGTTTTGGCAATAGCCTACATTGTTTTAGGGGACCTCATGGGTCTCCCTGGCCAACAGCTCACTGTGGTGGGTAACACAATTCTGGGCCTTGGACTTATCAGCCAGAGTTTGTGGTTGTAAGGTTAAGCTTTTCCACCTCTGTCCCTTTTTATTGGTGGTTATATCTTGTGAAATGCTAGTCAGAATGAGGATTACCATGAAACTGACTATAGAGTTACCAACAGATGTAGTTCCCTTACTGGGCATGTACCCTAAAAGATCCACACCTCAGCTCAGAGAGATTTGCTTAATCATCTTTATAGCTGCTTAATTCGTAATAGCCAAGAGCTGGAATCAACCCAGATGTCCATCATTAGAAGAATGAATAACTAAGATGTGGTATATCTACACGATGGAATTCTACACAGCAGTAAGGAAAAACGACACAATGAAATTTGAAGAAAAATTGTCGAAACTGGAGCAGATCATTTTCAGTGAACTCACCCAATCACAGAAAGATAATTGCCGCATAGTCTCACTGATCTACAGCTTCTAACCTGAATCTACCTAAGTTGCTGACATACCTACCAAGCATCTTGTGGACTGGACAATAGGGAGGGTGGGGAAGGAAGGGAGGGTAAGGGAGAGGGTGGGGTGGGGGTAAGAAGGTGCAGAGTCAATGACACAGACTCCCGGAGTCAGGTGAGAAGCTGAAAGCAGATTGATTTAATGAGAAAAACAGACATCTCTATATACCCCTTCCCTGCTTCCCATTGGTCTTTTCCTTGTTTGGCATTGTGTTGTCCCTTTTTCATTGGCTCGTTTCTTGCGTCAGTGGTGTCCGGGTGTCTAGGCAGGGTTTAGGCTGGCTCACAGGGGAAGTAGCAGTGCCACATGTGCTGTAATCTCAGGGCCTTGTCCCTGGGACACCCTGCCTATGCTTCTCCTACATAGCCACCCTTTCTAAAAAATTCTTTTGGCATTCCAGCAGGAGTTTGAGCCCAATGCTCTGGCTTTATTACTCCCACCTCAAAGGGCACCCAGCATAATGGTCTTCGGTTGTCTTCTTCAAAGTTAAGCCTTACCCGTCATTGGCACATGAATTTTTAATTCATGTACTGTCTTAGGTTGACCCAGCCCAAGAAGACATTACCCATCCTTGACTATTGGCCCTGGAAACATGACCACTCTGGGAGATATGCCAGGGTGTTTGAGAGGGCAATTTATATAGAGGCCTCATGGATTTCCATGAGCCAGGACTGAATGACTTCATGAGGCATACCATGATTAGGATGTTCAAGAGCCATGAGTACCTGGATTGTAGACTTATTGATGGTGCGTTGGCATGACACATACTATAGAGGACATTTAAGGAGAACAATTAGAAACAGAATAACAAAATAACTCTGCCCATATTAGCACAAAAGGGTCAGATAGTCTTTTAATATTATTCCAGATCTTCAATGTGAGTCTGATTAAGGGATTGTATTTAGTTTGTTACTATGTTAGTTGGAAAGTGTAATTTAGGAACTGGTGCAACCATGAGCTCTTAATATAATTAGCCAGTTCATGGCACCTCTGGGTAATATTACTGACAGGAAAGGGGGTCAGACAAAAGGATGAGAACCGTGGATCACAAGGGTATTGACTAGAGAGTTTAAAGTATTGATTTCCTCCCCCATTAGGTCAATTTGTTGTTGTAAGTTTAGTATAGCCATATGGAGGTGAGCATTGATTAGATTTTGGGTTTGCAGGGCTTTGGATGTGGTGTCAACTATAGTATTTAAATCCTTTGCTGTAGTGGTGGTTTGAGTTAATGCTACAGCTGCCATGGAGGCACCAGCCAGGGTGGCTGTGACTTCTTCAGGAGAAGAAGACTTCAAACTTGCTATGATGGCAAGGAGAATAGGGACAAAAGAGGCAGGAGGAACAATCACCAAGCCAACTTCGTGCTTCCTGGCAAGAAAGAGAACACTCATCCATAAGTCTGGGTACCACATGTTCTCGGGAGAGATCCAGGGTGCCAGCATCACAGCCTCATTCCCCAAATCCTCCAACTCTGCAGATTTAACCTTAAGTCCTCGAGTTACAAGAAAGGATTTGAGTGCCCTGACTTGGGGCTCCTTGCAGTGTGATGGCAGGTTGCCATCTCATAGGCAAGGCAAAAGCAGAAGAGACAAGAAGTGTGTCAGACCTGAGTGTTTTGTGCTTAATGGAGGACTTTCATATTTCATTGGCCATATGCCCATGAGGTCTCCAGTCAAGAGGGCCAGTAGGGTGACCACTCCAGGGTTCTGTCTCCTGGTGGTGGTGGTGGGGGGGGTCAGCCTTTATGTGGAGATGCTGGGTGAACCGAGCATGAAGAATGTACCTCCCTAACGTTCATATGGACAAATACAGAGAGAAAAACAAAGAAAAGCCACCTTGCTCACCTTTGAGGGGCAAACAACACGGAACACAAAAGGGGCCAACATACCGAGAAAACACTGAGTAGGGGGTGCTGCAAGGTTGCCAGCAGGAGGAAACAAAAGTACAGCTGGCAAAAGGGAGTAAAAATCAGGACCCAAGATGTGAGGTCAGAAACCATGCCCACACAGGTAAGGAGTGCCATGTTGGGCACCTGCTGTTGCTGGATTTCCCCCCACCCAACAGCCCTTGGGGGTGGGGTTAAGAAAGGCACAGAGTCAATGACACCGACTCCCCTCCTGTTCTGCTTCTCTCTCCCCCCCCTTTCTCTCTCATCTCTCTATCTCTTTTATATCACTTATCTTTGTCTCCCTTCTCTTCTTGGGTACTGAGCTGTAACTTCCTGTACCAGCTGGTAGTTATCATCCACAATGAGCTTTTGATCACAGAGACCTACAAGGTCTCCCAAAAGAAGTCAGATTTATGTCAGAGTGCTTTATGACCCACTATCAGTTACTGGTAAGACCCTACTGCTGAAGACACCATACACTGTTGGTATGTATCATGGAGTGACATGGCAGGAAGCTGGAAAAGAGTCAGCCCCCAGGACAGTTAGCATGTCTAGTGCCAGAAAGTGCTTCATGAGTGACTAGGGGATAATGACCAATAGCTCTCCAAGCAACACATGGTCTAACCTACTTATCAGAAAACAACCTGATATGATGCTCATACAAGTGCAATAGTGGCACATAGCCATGGTGGGAAACCAACTGCTCTTGACTTGGCTAATAGATATGCTCAGTGGAATACAACCCATAGCTGGAGCTGGGAAATAAGTCAGAATCATATCCCAAAGTGAACCAGCTCTCCATTAAACTCTCACTAAAAAACAATGGTTATCACATTTACTTGGTGCTAAATTTACTCTAGATTGGAGAATCTGCTTCTCTTTTTCAGATAGATGTAGATACTAAGGCGAGACCCACCCCATCATACCTCAAAAGGGCTGCAGCTGAAACTAAGAATAATTGGGGAAACATGAAAGAATGCTGTTTCCTTGGCAAAATGGGAACCAGCACAATGGTGAAGGAGATAGACACCGAGAACAATCAACCCCTACCAAACCAGATATCCAGAGACACAGAGCTGCCCAAGATCTCAACACAGAAGCAGACCTAATGTGAACCCAACATGATTCAGGGGAATTTGTGGAAGAGGGTGTGGAAAGAATGTCAGAGCCACACATTGGGTCATGGCATGCAGAGACATTTCCTCCTACCCAAAACTAAAGGCTAGCCACACAATCACAACCCATATACCCCAACAGGGAGGGTCCCTGTGGTGGGGGGAGGACAGGGAGGAGGCCAACAATGGTACCAACTTGACTGTATTCACTGAGTACAAAAATAAAAAAAAAAGAAAAGAAAGCAATCAAAGATTTTTGGCAGTGTTGACAATCAAAATTGACTCTACACATGCATATACCACACATCATACACACATACTACACACACTCAGATTAAAAAAGAAATAGAAAATGTTAAGTGAGGTAACCCAGGCCCAGCAAGCCAAGCATCACATATTCTCTCCATATGTGGATCCTAGCTACAGATGATTGGACTTCTGTGTGAGTAGGAAGAAAATTCAGTAGCAAAGGCCAGTAAGCTAGAAAAGAGATATAAAGGGAAGAGAAAGGAAGGGAGTGGGGGTGCTTAATAGGATGGTATTGTATATATGTAAGTAGAAGATTAATGTGAATGAAAAGGCCCAAGTGAGGCCAGGGGAAGACAATGAATAAAGGAAAGGTGGAGGGAGGGCTAATCAAAATCTGAGAGGATATAAATAAATCATATGGAAACCTATATTTTTGGACAATGGAACACTCAGGAACCATAGATTGTTACTAGAAAATTTTCAGTGCCAGGGATGGGATACCTTCCAGTGAGTTGTTGGCCAGAGAGGTCCCTAGGGACCCCAAAACATTATAGGCCATTGCCGAGGCCCTTGGTTTCCCAGCAGGAATAGATGATAAGACCCTATTGCCGAAGACTCCATATACTTGGGCTGCAAGGTCACTGAAAAATCCTGCTGGAACTGAGCTGATAACCTCCTCCATGTAGACCAGCTGACAGAAAGCTGGAAGAAGCCATTCTACATGCAGTTCAATGGGAGAAAGAGAAATCAACAGTGAATATACTGAATAGTGGACCCTGCAAGCCTTATATTTGGCCAGCCAGGCCAAAATGAGCCAACGGGTATAATAGTGGCAATCTGTCATGGTGGAAACCAACTTCCCTCTAATTGGACTGGAGGCCTGCTCCATAGGAGGGAATACATCCCTGGTACTGAAAACATACAACAGGGGTAGTCATGAGCCCTAGGGATATAACATCTATTGCTGTCTGGCTAAATATATGTACTATGCTCATCAAACTGCGAAGTAAGCACTTCTCTTAATGTTTATACCCACATATTAATGCTACTCTCACTTTTTTTTTAATTTAATTTATTAGTTTTCATTTCAGTGAATACAGGCAGTTTGGTACCATTATTTAGGCTCATCTGTGATCTACCCCCTCCCATTAGACCCTCCTTGTTAATGAAAATGGGTCGTGCATTGTGGAGTTAGCCCCCAGTTATTAGTATGATAAATGTCTCTGCAAATCATAACCCAACATGTAACTCTGACATTCTTTCCGCCCCCTCTTCCGCAAGATTTCCCTGAGCCATGTTGGGTTCATTTTTGGTCTGCTTCAGTGCTGAGGTGTTGGGGGCCTCTGAGGCTTTGTCTCTCTGATTTGGTAGGAGTTGATTTTTCTCTGCGTAGATCTCCTTCCCCTTTGTGCTAGTATCCGGTTCACAGGAAAACATCACCCTTGCTTATTTCGCCAGTTGTCCTTAGTTTCAGTTGGGCCCCTTTTGAGGTATGTTGGGGCAGCTCTCTTCTTAGGATCTGCATCTATCTGGAAAAGAGAAGCAGATTCTCCAATGGAGAGTAAGTTAGCACCCGGAAAATTGAGATAACACTTACTTCTTTGATAGACAGTTTGATAGGTGTAGGCCCTCTTATACCCCGTGATTGATGGTAGCTTGATATTGTAGAGTGGGCTTGTGTTTGGGTATGGTTCTGACTTGTTTCCCAGCTCCAGCTAAGGGTCTAGTACCACTGAGTGGATCAGTTAGCCAAATCAAGAGCAATTGATTCCTCACCATGGCTGTGTACCACTATTGCACTTGTGTGGGCATCACATCCGGTTATCTGTTGCTAATTAGGTTAAACAATGTGTTGCTTGGACAGATCTTGGTCATTTCCCCCAGTCGCCTATGTAGCGCCTTCTGGCACTAGACACGCTGACTGTCTGGGGACTGACTCTCTCCTGGCTTCCAGCCATGTCATTCCATTTTACGTGTCAGCTGCGTATGGAGTCTTCAGCAATAGGATCTTATCACTGGCCTTTGGTGGGTCATCAAGTACTCTGACAGAAGTCTGTCATTGTTTTGGGAAACCTTGTAGGTTTCTCTGATCAAAAGCTCATTGTGGATGGTAGGCCCAAGCTGGAAGTGGGGGTTACAGGTCAGTGTCCACTAAGAAATTGAGGAAAAAGATAACTAATATACAAGAGTTAGAGAGGAGAGAGATAGAGGGGAGAGAGGGAGAGGGGGAGAGGGAGGGAGGGAAGATGTAGGAGATTTAGGTCAGTCTTGATCCTACCCTCTCCAGTGTCTTGTGGTTCAGGTGTTTCCTGTAAGGGACTAGTGAAGGTTCAGCCATTTGGTCTGTCTTTTAGGAAGTAGAATTTTATGGTACCATTGCCTTTTGGGTCTGGATTACTGTTTTCCACACTTTGATTCCCTCCCCGCCCTCCCATCCACCTTATTGTCTAGTCCATGAGGTGCTTTGTGGGTATGTAAGGCATCTTGGGCAGATTCAGGTTAGGTGTTGCAGATGAGTGAGACTATGTGTCGATTTTTTTTCTGTGATTGGGTAAGTTCGCTGAGAATAATCTGTTCCAGGTTCAACCTTTTTTCCTCAAATTTCTTTATGTCATTTTTTCTTACTGCTGTATAGAATTCCATTGTGTAGATATACCACATCTTTGTTATCCATTCTTCTAATGATGGACATCTGGGTTGATTCCAGCTTTTAGCTATTACGAATTGAGCTGCTACAAACATGGTTGAGCAAATCTCTCTGGCTTTTGGTTTGAAGGTTTTAGGGTACATGCCCAGCAATGGTATAACTGGGTCTGTTGGTATTTCTATAGTCAGCTTTTTCAGGAGTCTCCATATTGCTTTCCAAAGTGGTTGTACCATCCTGCATTCCCACCAACAGTGAATGAGTGTCCCTGCTTCTCCACATCCTCACCAGCATTTATTTTCATTTGACCTTTTGATGTTGGCCATCCTTATTGGGGTAAGGTGGAATCTCATAGTTGTTTTAATTTGCATTTCTCTGATGATTAGGGATGATGAACATTTTCTTAGGTGTGTGTTTGCCATTTGTATCTCTTCCTCTGTGAATTGCCTGTTTAACTCTGTGCCCCATTTTGTGAGTGGGGTATTTGTCTTCTTATTGTTTAGACTTTTGAGTTCTTTGTAAATTCTAGAGATAAGGCCTCTATCAGTTGGATACCCTGCAAATATTTTCTCCCATTCTGTGGGTATTCTATTGGCTTTGCTTATTATATGCTTGTCTGTAAAGAAACTCTTCAGCTTCATATGATCCCAATGGTTGGGTGACTGTTTAAGAACTTGAGCCACTGGGGTTTTATTCAGGAAGTCTTTTTCCATTCCTATATCATGGAAGGTACTTCCTAAATTTTCTTCCAGTAGTTTTTGAGTTTCTAGTCTTATGTTGAGGTCTTTGATCCATTTGGATTTGAGTATTGTGCATGGTGAAATGTGTGGATCAAGTTTTAGTTTCCTGCATGTGGTTATCCAGTTTGTCCAGCACCATTTGTTGAAGATGCTATCTTTTTTCCAGTCTATATTGTTTGGGCCTTTGTCGAATATCAAGTAGCTGTAGATGCTTGGCCCAAAATCCGGGTCCTCAAGTCTATTCCATTGGTCTATACTCCTGTTTTTATGCCAGTACCATGCTGTTTTTATTACTATGGCTTTGTAGTATAACTTTATATTGGGTATGGTGATGCCACCAGAGGTATTTCTTTTGCTGAGGATATGTTTGGATATGCGAGGCCTTCTGCCTTTCCATATGAAATTTGAGATCATTTTTTCTTTTTTTTTTATCTTTTTTTTTAAAAATTTTTATTTATTTATTTGAGAGTGACAGACACAGAGAGAGACAGATAGAGGGAGAGAGAGAATGGGCGCGCCAGGGCTTCCAGCCTCTGCAAATGAACTCCAGATGCGTGCGCCCCCTTGTGCATCTGACTAACATGGGACCTGGGGAACTGAGCCTCGAACCGGAGTCCTTAGGCTTCACAGGCAAGCGCTTAACCACTAAGCCATCTCTCCAGCCCAAGATCATTTTTTCTATGTCTGTGAAGAACACTGTAGGGATTTTAATTGGAATTGCGTTAAATCTATATATTGCCTTTGGTAGGATTGTCATCTTCACAATGTTAATTCTGCCTATCCAGGAGAGCATGGGAGGTCTTTCCATTGTTTCAAGTCCTCCTCAATTTCTTTTTTGAGAGTTTTTATATTTTCGTTGTATAGATCTTTTACTTCCTTGGTTAACGTTATTCCAAAGTTTTTTTTTTTTTTTTTTGCTATTGAAAATGGGACTATGTCCTTTATTTCTTTTTCTGTGTCTTTGTCATTTGCATACAGAAATGCTTCCAATTTTTGTGCATTGATTTTGTATCCTGCTACTTTGCTATAGCAGTTAATCACCTTCAGGAGTTTTGGGATGGAGTCTCTCGGGTCTCTTACATATACAATCATGTCATCAGCGAATAGCGCTAACTTAACTTCTTCCTTTCCAAATTGTATCCCTTTTATTTCCTTCTCCTGCCTTATTGCTTGGGCTAGGACTTCCAGAACTATATTAAAAAGCAGAGGTGAGAGAGGACATCCCTGTCTTGTTCCTGATCTCAATGGGAATTCCTCCAGTCTCTCTCCATTAAGTATTATTTGGGCCTTTGGAGCTTTGTATATTGCCTTTATTATATTAAGATGTGAACCGGCCATGCCGATTCTCTCCAATGTTTTGATCATGAAGTGATGTTGTATCTTGTCGAAGGCCTTTTCTGCATCTATCGAAATGATCATGTGATTTTTATGTTTAAGCTTGTTTATGTGGTGTATTACATTGACAGATTTTCGTATGTTGAACCACCCTTTTGTTCCTGGGATAAATCCCACTTGGTCAAGGTGGATAATGCTTTTGATGTGTTGTTGGATTCGGTTTGCGAGAATTTTGTTGAGGATCTTTGCGTCTATGTTCATTAGGGAAATAGGCCGATAGTTTTC
This sequence comes from Jaculus jaculus, assembly GCF_020740685.1. NCBI lineage: Eukaryota > Metazoa > Chordata > Mammalia > Rodentia > Dipodidae > Jaculus > Jaculus jaculus. The sequence goes on from NC_059113.1 coordinate 75,501,874, forward strand.
TTTTCTTGTGGCATCTCTGCCTGGTTTTGGGATTAGGGTGATACTAGCTTCATAGAAGGAGTTGGGTAGTTTTCCCTGTTCTTCAATTGTGTGGCACAGTTTTAGGAAGATTGGTTTGAGTTCTTCCATGAAGGTTTGATAAAATTCGGCTGGGAATCCATCTGGTCCTGGACTCTTCTTTTTTGGGAGGTTTTTTATTACTTTTTCAATCTCCATGAGCATGATGGGTTCATTGAGGTGGTTGATCTGCTCTGAGTTTCGCTTTGGTAGATGATATGCATCCAGGAATTTATCCATCTCCTCCACATTTTCCAGTTTTGTGGAGTAGAGGTTTTTGAAATAAGTCCTGATGATTCTGCCGATTTCACTGATGTCTGTTGTGATCTCTCCTTTTTCATTTTGAATTTTGTTAATTTGGAGTCTCTCTTTTTTTTGCTTGATCAAATTGGCCAGAAGTTTGTCAATCTTGTTTATTTTTTCAAAGAACCAGCTCTTTGTTTTGTCAATTGCCTTAATTGTTTCCTTGGTTTCCAATTCATTAATTTCTGCTCTGATTTTAATTATTTCTTTCCTTCTGGAGCTCTTTGGGTTGGATTTTTCTTGTTTTTCCAATGCCTTTAGGTGGATGGTTAGGCTATTGATTTGGGATTTTTCTGTTTTTTTTATGAAGGCATTGAGTGCTATGCATTTTCCCCTGAGGACTGCCTTGTGTCCCACAAGTTTTGGTATGATGTGTTCTCATTGTCATTCAATTCCAGGAATTTTGCAATTTCATTTTTTATTTCATCCACTATCCATTTATTGTTTAAGAGTGTGGTATTCAGTTTCCAGTTGCCGTTGGGGCTCTTGTTGGTTTTTTTGTTGTTGATTTCTAGGACTATAGCATTATGATCTGATATCATGCAGGGAATTATGTTGATTTTCCTAAATATGTGGAGGCTATCTTTGTGACTCAGTATGTGGTCTATTTTAGAGAATGTTCCATGGGCTGCTGAGAAGAATGTGTAGTCTGTGGATTTGGGATGGAAAGTTCTGTAGATGTCTGTTAGGTCTAAGTGCTCTATGGTTTTGTTGAGCTCTCTTACTTCCCTGTTGAGCTTCTGTTTGGATGATCTGTCTATTACTGATAATGGTGTGTTAAAGTCCCCAGCTATGATGTTGTTGGTGGTTATTTCTGTTTTATTGTCAAGTAGGTTTTGTTTTATGAACTGTGGTGCCCCTGTGTTTGGTGCATACAGATTTATGATTGTAATATCCTCTTGGTGGATTGTTCCCTTTACAAGTAGGAAGTAGCCTTCTTTGTCTTTTTTGATTGTTTTTGGTTTGAAGTCAACTTTATCTGATATTAATATAGCTACACCTGCTTGTTTCTTATTCCCATTTGCTTGGAATATTGTTTTCCACCCTTTCACCCTGAGGAGGTTTCTGTCTTTAGTGGTAAGGTGGGTTTCTTGAAGGCAGCAGATTGAGGGGTCTAATTTTTTGATCCACCCTGTTAGCCTGTGTCTCTTGATGGGTGAATTAAGGCCATTAATGTTTAGGGTGATGACTGTGAGATTTGATTTGATCCCTGTCATGTTATGGTGGTAGAGGTGTGTTGGCATTTTCATGAAATTTAATTTTTTTTTTTTTTTCTCTATCTACTCTGGGTTTGGTTGCTGTGATCTTCTTCTTGTAGGCATTTGTGTTTGGTTATTTGTTTCTTCTCTGTGGAGAATTTCCTGGAGTACTTTCTGTAGATTTGGTTTTGTGTTCATATAATTGTAAAGCTGAGTTTTGTCATGGAAAGTTTTCCTTTCACCATCTATTATAAGGGAGACTTTTGCCGGGTAGAGTAGTTTGGATTGAAAGCCATAGTTTCCTAGAGTTTGGAGAGTTTCATTCCAGGCCCTTCTAGCTTTCAGGTTTTCCATTGAGAAGTCTGAAGTAATTCTGATGGGGTTTCCTTTGAAAGTGGTGTGCTGTTTCTCCCTAGCTGCTTTTAGGATTTTTTCCTTGGTGTCAATGTTTAGAGTCTTAATGATAATATGCCTTGGGGAGTTTCTCCTTTGGTCTAGTCGGTTAGGAGTTCTGTTTGCTTCTTGAATCTTGATGGGCCTTTCTTTTAAGAGACAGGGGAAGTTTTCTTCAATTATTGTGTTAAATAAGTTCTCCATGCCTTTGGTCTGAAATTCTTCTCCTTCTGGTATTCCAATGATTCTGATATTAGGACGTTTAAGTGTATCCCACAATTCTCTCATGTTCTGTTCACAGGAACTTTTGAACTTACTGAAATTTTTGGACTCTCGAACTGTTTCTTCCATCCTGTCTTCCAGATCAGAATTTCTATCTTCCACTTCACTGACTCTATTCTTGAGAGCCTCTAGTGAGTTTTGGACTTGTTCAATTAAGTTTGCATTTTCTACTACTTTCCTATGTATCACTTCCATCGCTTTGTCCAGCTCCCTTTTTGTCTCATTTTCTGATTTTCTTGCTGATTCTTGGAAATCATCCTTGCATTTCTTTATGTTTTCATTTAGTGTGGCCAGCTGATTTTTAAGGTCCTCTTTTTTTTCACTCTCCCTCAACTCTCTTAGCTCTCTTTGAATTCCTTCCAGTGTCTTATCATATTGCTCTAGCTTAGTGATGGTAGCATCCATACGATTATCTATCCTTTGTAGCTTTCTTGTCAGATCTAGCAGTAGTTTGGTCAGGGTTGCATTGTTCATTGCTTCCACTTGATGTTCTGATCCTAAACACTCTTCTATGTTTTGGTTAGTTGTGATCCTTGTTGGACTGGGTGATCTGTCTGGATTTTCTTCCATTTTATTTTTCGTGTTATTTCTTTTGCGCTGTGGTCTACCCAAGTCAGTGTATGGGCAGGTAGGTGGGTGGAGCAGCCTGGGATCTAGCTTAATGCGAATCCAAGGCAGCCTGGGGCAGTTGTAAGCAGCCTGGGTTTTTGCTCAGTCTTGCTAAAGCCGCCTACCTATAGCCTGACAGGGGCACCAAAGTTGCCTGAATTCTCACCCAGTAATTCACCTAAGCTGCCTGCCTTTGAGCTTGAAAGGGGACTGAGGTAGCAAGCCCTGAAGGTGCCTAGATTCTAGCTGGGTACACTGGGGTCTGTAAACAGTCTGTGCTCTTCTGCCTCAGGGGAGTGGGGGATGGGTGGCGATGTACAGGTAGGGGATGGCAGCTGTGCTGGCGCTAGTGACTTATGTGGCTCTTGCTGTGGGGTGGGCCCGCTGCACGTGCAATTGTAGTGCAGAGGCAGATGAAGTGGGTACGGAATCAGGACACAGCAGAAGCTGACCGGTGGCAAGTGATGTGAGCACAGCAGCAGGGGATCTGGCAGCCACCTATTCACGGCAGGGGTGGCCCCCACAGGCCTGCGTACCGAGTACCACGTGGCTGGTCTACTCGCAGGATCAGAGAACAAGGGCGAGGTAGGAGGTCTCAGCTTGAGTGCAGCAGGCTGGCAGGCGTGACTGGTGGGTGCCCGATCAGAGCACAGCCATGCGGGATGTGCAGAGGGTGCGTGGGCGGGTGGGCAGAAGGGGCGCGGGGTGCAATGGTGTGTATGGAGCGAGTGGGGCATGCGGCAGGGTAGGGGTCGGGGTGCGACGGGGCACCAGGCAATCAGAGTGGGGTGTGCGGGAGGTGGCAGGGCTCAGGGGGCGCGGGGTGGGGGGCCCTGGAGGGGCAGGGGGCATAGGGCGCTCTGATCAGTTGGGGGCGAGGGACGCGCTGTTGGTGCGGGGGGTGCGCATGCAGGGGGGGTTTGCGGGGCGCGGCAGGGTGCGGGGCACCTGGGGGGTCGCGGAGGGGAGCGCGGGGCACGCGGGGGGGTCACGGGGTGCGCAGGGGGGCGCAGAGGAACTTGCAGGAGGCGCGGGGGCTTGGGGCACAGGGCACGTGGGGGGTGCACGGTGTGGGTGCAGGGTGCGCATGGGGGGAGGGGGCGCGGGGCACACCGGGGTGCAGGATGCCAAGGGATGCCGCAGGGTGCTCTGGATGCGCGGGGGGGGGCGGGGCTTGCGGGGGGGGTGGTTGAGGGGGTCGCGGGTGGGGCGCAGGACATGGAGGGGGGGCGGGGTACGCTGAGGCACTCTGGGGCACAGGACGTGTGGGGGTGGTGCACAGGGGGCACGGGGCACGCCTGGGCACGCAGGGCGCACTCGGGACTGCAGGGGCGCCAGGGTCGCGTGCGGCAGGGGGACAAGGGGCGTTCGGGGTGGGGGGCGGGAGGCGCCAGGGCGGGGCGCAGGGGGGGGCAGGGAGTGCTTCAGGGCGCAGGGGGCTCAGGGCAGGGATGCTCTGGGGCGCGTGGGGGTGGACGGCTAGGAGTGCGGGGTGCTTGGGTGGGCGCGGGGGGGGGGGCAGGACGCTGCGGGAAGCCGCGGGGTGCTCTGGACTCGCGGGAGGGGTGGCAGGTCGCGCAGGGGAGAGGGTCAAGGGGGTCGCGGGTCTTGCAGGGGCTGTGGAACCAGCTGAGGTAAGATGGAGCGTGGGACTCTGCGGGACGCTGCAGGACACCGCGGGGCACTCTGGATGTGCAGCGGGGGTGGGGCGCACGGGGGGGCGGGGAGCTCGAGGAGCGCGGGGGTGGGGCGCGGGGGTCTCGGGGCACGCGGGTCTCGGGGCACGCGGGGGGTGTGGGGCACACCTGGGCGCCCATGCGCGGGACTCTCAGGGGTGCTTGGAGAGCGCCTGCTGCGTGTGGGTAGGGAGCGTTGGCGCGCGGGGGAGGCGGGGTCGGCGGGGGCGGGGGCGGGGCGCGTGGGGGGGCTCGAGGCGCGGGGGGGGGGCGCAGGGGGGGCACGGGGGTCTCGGGGCGCACGGGGGCGCAGGGGTGCAGGGCACGCCTGGGCGCCCGGGGCATGGGGCGCTTGGGGCACGCCTGCTGAGTGTGGATAGGGAGCGTGGGGCGCGGGGGGGGTGGGGCGCGTGGGGGTTGGGGCGGGCGGGGGGGGCTCTCGAGGCGCTCGTGGGTGGGGCACTTGTTTCTGGGGCGCGCGGGGGCATGGGGGCACGGGGCAGGCCTGGGCGCCCGGGCACGGGAAGCTTCAGATCGCTCGGGCTGAGCCTCTGCGTGTGGATAGGGAGTGTGGCGCGCGCTGGGGGTGAGGGGCGCGCTGCTGGGGGCGGGGGGTGCGCGGGCGTGGGGCGCAGGGGTTGTGGGGCGCGCGCGGGGCTTGGTGCGCACCGGGCGCCGGGCCGCTGGGGCGCCCAATGCGGTGATTCCCGGCGGGCGGGGTGGTTTTGGCGTGGGTTGCGGGGGTGTGTGCTTCCCTCTTTTACGTGGATCTGTGCCCTCCCTCTTCAAAAAGTTCCTAATTTCCCTTGAATACTTACCTTTTTTTCCCTTGTTGTTTGTAGTGCAGCTAGGTGGTCGCCATCTTGACCGGAAGTCCTGCTACTCTCATTTTTTTGTTAGAGAACTTTCTCTTTTCAGATGGCAGTGACATTGGGATGACTCATAAGGCATCATGGTGCTAGGAAGAAGTGACAGAGGAGTGCTCAGCACTGCAATATCTTTACCACACCTTCCAAGGCTCAGGGTCCATTGCGGAAGAGGTGACAGAAAAAAATGTAAGAGCCAAAGGAAGGGTAGGACTCCTTACAACATGCTCCTCCAGACACAAAATGGCCTGGATATCCATGACCTCACAGTGGCTGACACTACCTACACAAGACCATCATAATAGGAAGAAAAGATCATGGCATCAAAATAAAAGAAAGACTGATTGAGATGGGGTCGGGATATGATGGAGAATGGAGTTTCAAAGGGGAAAGTGGGGGGAGGGAGGACATTGCCATGGGATATTGTTTACAATCATGGAAGTTGTTAATAATAAAATAAAGTTAAAAATGAAAAAAGAAGAAATAGAAAATCTGGATAAACTATTAAGTAGCTAGACACATTGAATCAATAATTAAAATCTACCAATTATAAAACATCAAACTCAGGGCTGAGGAGAGGACTCAGCAAGTAAGAGTGTTAACAGTGCAAGAGTGAGGACCTGAGTTCAATTCCAAGTATCTATGTCAAAAGCCTGGCACTACTATGCATGCCTATAGCCCCATCCCTGAAAGAGTGCAGACAAGAGATCCCTGGAGCTCTGGAGCTTATTGTCAGATAGTCTAACCAAAAACCAATGATCTCCAGGTTCACTAGCAGACTGTCTGAAGGAAATAAGGTGGAAGAGTGATAGAGAAGGACATCCAATATATCCTCTGCCTTTGCACTCAGCACCCAAGACACTCACACAATCAGCATACACCACACAGAAATGAAATTAGAACATAGCCAGTCAAAGAGCCATTGGTTCCCTACTTAGGCTTGGTGGCACTATTGCACAGTTGTGTATATCTTGAAGCTGGTTGATTTCATATAGCAGTGTCCTCTGCTTGCTCACAACATTGTTGGCCATTTCCCCCAACAGCTCATGTAGCACTTTTCAGCACTATATAGGCTAACTATCTGGGAACTGGCTTCCTTTAGTTCCAGCCAGATCGCTTGATGTTCTGTATCAACAGCATGTGGTGTCTTCAGCAATAAGGTCTTTAGCAATAGGCAGTAATCAGCTGCTTTAAAAGAAGTCTGTCTTGTCAGGTGTGGTGGCTCATGCCTTTAATCCCAGCACTCAGGAGAGAGGTAGGAGGATTGCATGAGTTTGAAGCCATCTGAGACTACATAGTGAATTTCAGATCAGCCTGAACTAGAGTGAGACCCTAAATTGAAAAACAAAAACAAAACAGACAACAACAACAAAAAAGAAGACTGTTCTGTTTTGGGGACCTTGTAAGACTCTCCAACCAACAGCTCTATGTGGGTTGTAAACCGATTTCGGGTACTGGGAGTTATAAGGCAGAGCCAATTGTTTTAGAATTGAGCTTCATTCCACCCTCTCCAGGGCCCTTCCTATTCAGACAATATCCCCATACTCCTATTGAGGGTTATAGCTTTTAGGCTGCTATCCAGAAGGAAGGTTTCTATGGTGCTAATTTATTTTGGCTTTAGTTTTATGTGTATTTCCCCCCTTCCATTCCCTTCCTTCACACCCCTTCATCCCCAATATCTGTCTCTCAAGTTATGTATGAGCATCTGTGTTGATTCCATTTCTTAGCTATTGTGATTAGAATAGCTATAAACAACTGTATTTGTAACTATATCTCTTTTGGTTCACAATCGCTTCTCTTCTAGGCAGAAGGACTGTAAGAGCCACAGGGTAGGAGGGAATAGCCAGAGACATTGTTCCCCACCACTGCTGCTCTCACAGCTCATAACCCACAACTCCATGGCTAATACCAGCAAACCCACTAAAGGGTGACCTCAGTGGAGTGGAGGTAGGGAGGAGGAGAATGATGGTACCAACACTTGATGTACCCATACAAAGTTTCAACTTAATTTAAAGAATCTTGTTTCAAGTTAATTGGTTCTCAAAGAAATAACTTTCTACTATTTCACTAGTTTGGGTATATTAATTTTCAGTCTTCATAATTTTCTTCCTTCTAATTTGCCTTTGTTGAGATTTTTTTCTTGTCCCAAGTTTTGGATTGTATGGTTAGCTCATTCAACTTGAAACTTTTATGTCAAGCAAATATATTTGAGGCAATTAAATTTCTTCTAACTATAGCTTTCACTGCACCTCAGGTTTTTTGTTTTTTTTTTTTTTATAAACAGAGTGTGCGGTTTGAATGTGAACTGTCTCCCACAGGCTCAAGTGTGGCTCATGGGCTTCCTTACTAGCTTGGTCACAGCTGGTGGTTGTGTGGGAAGGTTGAAGAATCTCTAAGAGGCAAAGCTTCACTGGAAGAAGTGGGTCCCTGGGGTTAGGGTGGGTCTTGATGTTTTATAACCTGTCCCTATTTCCTGCTCACCTTTGCCACCTCCTGATTATGGATGTAATGTGACTAGCCTCTTCCTGCTCCTGCCACTGTGCTTTCCCTGCCATGATGGACTGTAAACAAAAATAAACCTAGCTTTCCTGATGTTGCTTCTTGTCAGGTCATAGCATGAGAAAAGGAACTAACAGCCAGATGAATAATTGTTATTCAGTACTAAGTCTTTTAAAATTCCTATCATTATTTATGTCTTCTTTGATCCATTATTTATTTTAAAGTGATCTTAGTGACATCTTATTATAAATATATGCAACCTTTTTCTTCTGGATGGGAGAACTAAACTAAAAGTTAAGATATTACCTAGAGAAAAAGCTTGTTTTAAACTCCCAAATATATGGAGAGTTTTTGGTTATCTTTTTAAATTAATTAATTAATTAATTTGAGAGCGACAGACAGAGAGAAATTGAGAGAGAGAGAGAGAGAGAGAGAGAATGAGAGAGAATGAGAATGGGCATGCCAGGGCCTCCAGCCACTGCAAACAAATTCTGGATGCATGCACCTCCTTGTACATCTGGCTTAAGTGGGCCCTGGGGAACCAAACCTTGAACTGGGGTCCTTAAGCTTCACAGGCAAGCGCTTAACACTAAGCCATCTCTCCGGCCTGTTTTTGGTTATTTTTAAACTCATTAATTTATGAGTTAATTATACTGTGTGCTCTGCATATTTGTTATATGTCAAGGTGAGCTTTGTGGCCTAAGATGGCATCCATTTCACAAATGTACTATGTGCACTTGAACAGAATATGAATTTTTTGTTGTTGGGTACAGGCATCTACATATGCCAGTTTACACCAGTGGTTGCAGTATTTTTCATCACATAGTATGGACAGAAAATTCTAATATTTGTATAGCATAATAGCAGAAGCTGAGGTCAATCTAAATTTTTTATAGGATTTAGGAACTATTCATTGCACTTTTGTAATAAGAAAAATATTAAATGTCATTCATATTAGTAGTCACCCATTATCTGAAGCTTTATGTTATGTGGTTTAGTTATATGTCTTAATCGCAATTTGAAAATACTAACTGGAAGGTTTTCCAATCAATTTGCAAGTTTTCAATTCATGCTCTTTCAACCAGTATAGGGCCAAGTGAATGAAATACAAAACTCTCATGGGAAGAAGTACCAATAGCCAACAAGTTCACATCTTTAGCCTTCTGAGAAATGCAACTTAAAAGTGTGTTGAGATTCTATATGACCCTAATAAAAATGACTACCATCAAAAAAAAAAAATGACAACAAATGCTGGTGAGGATGTAGGGAGTGGGAAACCCTTATTACTTCTGGTGGGAATGAAAATTATTACAGCTACTATGAAAATCAGTATGGAGGTTCCTCAAAAAACTAAAAGTGGAACTATGGGTTGACTCAGCTATAACACTCTTTAGTATACACCCACAGGTTCAATGTCAGCATACCACAGAGATACATGCACATCAATGTTTACTATTGCTGTATTTACAATAGCCAAGATATGGGACCACCTTAGATCAACAACAACAGATGGTATAAAAAAAGTATAGAGACTTCCGGTTAAGTTGGTGGCATCGGGCTGGAGAGATGGCTTAGCAGTTAAGCACTTGCCTGTGAAGCCTAAGGACCCCAGTTCAAGGCTTGATTCTCCAGGTCCCACGTTAGCCAGATGCACAAAGGGTGCACGTGTCTGGATTTTGTTTGCAGTGGCTGGAGGCCCTGGTGTGCCCATTCTCTCTCTCTCTCTGCCTCTTTTTCTCTCTATCACTCTCAAATAAATAAATAAAAATGAAAAAAAGATGGTGGCATAGGTACCATGCCAAAGCAGCCTAGGGGGGAAAAAGCCAAAAAAAAAAAAAAATCTCAGCAAAATACACACTCTTACTAAAAAGTGAGGTGTATAGGAAATTGAATTGGCAGCGGAGAAGTAGGGGCCCACACAGGCCGGCAGAAGCAGTTCTGGCAAGTCTGCTGACCGAGGCAGTAGCCATGGCATGACAGAAAGCCACCAGGCTTGGCTTGATCCACAGGAAAAGCCAGGTGAGGGGATTTTCCACTCACACCAGAGCTCTCCACAAACTCAAACGTGAAGGGAGAGTGGCAGTGAACAATGGAGGAGCAGATCACAAGGTAGAAGAACATGTGGAACAGCAAGAGAACTAGAGCAGCACTGGCAGCCTCCCCTCCCCACCACCAGGGCCCAGCTCCAGAGAACAGAGTGGTCCAGGGACCCATCCATGCCAACTTGAACCAACAGTGGGACCCAGGCAGGAGCAGAGGTAACTGGGATTACACCAGGGAAGGGTCTCACCTGATCACAAGCTGACTTGGAACCCTCATCAGAGCAGAAATCTTAACTTCCTTGTTGTCAGGATTAAGGGTGTGGGTGGGGCACCACACACCCTAAGGGAGAGTTAGAGGATCTGGTTGTCATAATACCTACTCTTGGATAAATATTCTGAGCTGTTTTTCCTTGAAAGTGTACATTGTTTAGATAAATTTTAGAATCTGCTTATATTTTATTCCACTCAACCTACTTAAATACTGTCATAGCAGGCAAACCCAACACTTTTGTAGATACTCTGAGAATCTAGAGAGCCACACCTAACAACTTAAGCTCCTACCCTGAAGTTATATAATATCAGATTGTCTGATACACCTAATAATACCCAGCTAACTAGAAAATCCAATCATTAAATAATCCAGGATGCAAAAATATATGCATTATAACACAAGAAACACCAAAAATCAAGACAATATAAATCCACCAAAAAGTACTAATGCATCAGAAATGACCTCCAATGAGAATGAGTTAGAGGAAATGCCTGAGAAAGATTTAAAAAGAATGACTACAAATATGTTCAAAGAAGTCAAAGAAGAAATCAAAGGAATCAAAGAGGAAATCAAAGGAATCAACGAAAATGAAGGACACCAATTTCATGAAATAAAGAAGTCAATCCTAGACATAAATAAGGAACTAGAAATAATAAAAACAAACCAGTCAGAATTCCTAGCAATGAAGAACACAGTTAATGAAATAAAGAGAGCAAAGATAACACTGTAAGAACTACAAAAAATGGCAAAAATGAATACACACCTTTCAATATTACATCTTCATATCAATGGCCTCAATGTCCCAACAAAAAGGCATAGGTTCACACACTGGGTTAAAAAGCAGGATCCTTCAATTTGTTGCCTAAAAGAGACCCATCTTTCTACAAAAGATGGACATTATCTCAGGGTAAAAGGTTGGAAAATGGTGTTCCAAGCAAATTGACCTAGAAAACAGAGAGGGGTTGCTATCCTAATATCTGACTAGGTAGAATTCAGTCCAACATAAGTAAAGAAACATAAGAAAGGTCACTTTCTATTGATTAAAGGCACACTCCAACAGGATGACATTACAATCTTAAACATATATGCGCCTAACATGGGGGCCCCCAAATTCATCAAACAAATGCTATTAGAACTAAGGTCACAGATAACACCAAACAGAGAGGTAGTGGGTGACTTCAACACCCCACTCTCATCAATAGACAGGTTATCCCAGGAAAAAATAAACAGAGAGGCTCTGGACTAAATGAGGTCATAGAAGGAAAGGACTTAACAGATATCTACAGGACATTTCATCCAAATGCTGTAGAAGATACATTCTTTTCAGCAGCACATGGAACATTCTCTAAAATAAAATTGAAAATTGAAATAATTCCTTGCATTCTATCTGACCACAATGGAATCAAACTACAAATCAATAGCAAGAAAGGCTATAGAGCATACACAAAATCATGGAAATTAGACAACACACTACTAAATAATGAATGGGTCAATGAAGAAATCAAGAAGGAAATCAAAAAATTTATAGAGTCAAACAATGAGAACACAATCTCTGGGACACAACGAAGGCAGTCCTAAGAGGTAAATTTATAGCTTTAAGTGCCTATATTAAGAAATTAGAAAGGTCGCAAGTAAACAACCTAGTTGTTCACGTTAAAGCCTTGGAAAAACAAGAACAAGGCAAACCAAAAATCAGTAAAGGGAAGAAATAATAAATATAAGGCAGAAATTAATGAAATAGAAACAAAGAAAACAATCCAAAGAAACACAATAAATCAAAGAGTTGGTTCTTTGAAAGGATAAACAAGATTGACCAAAAGAAAGAGAGAAGAGACACAAATTAATAAAATCAGAGATGAAAAAGGTAACATCACAACAGATTTCAGAGAAATTCAAAAAATCATAGGGACATACTATAAAAGCATATACTCCACAAAGTATGAAAATCTGAAGGAAATGGATGATTTCCTTGATTTATATGACCAACCTAAATTAAATTAAGATGAGATTAATCACTTAAATGACCGATAAAAAGCATAGAGATATGAACAGTTATCAAAAATCTTCCAACTAAAAAAAAGCTCAGGCCCAGATGGATTCACTGCTGAATTTTACCAGACCTTCAGGGAAGAAATAATGCCATTGCTTCTTAAGCATTTCCATAAAATACAAAGAGAAGGAAACCTACCAAATTCCTTCTATGAAGCCAGCATCACCCTGATACCAAAACAAGGCAAAGATCGAACAAAAAAAGAAAATTACAGACCAATATACCTCTTGAACATACATGAAAAAATTCTCAACAAAATATTGGCAAACATAATACATACAAGAATATATCAGAAAGATCATTCATCCTGACGAAGTAGGCTGTATACCAGAGATGCAGGGATGGTTCAACATATGCAAATCAATAAATGTAATACGTTATATAAATGGACTCAAGGACAAAAATCACATGATCATATCATTAGGTGGAGAAAAAGCATTTGACAAAGTCCAGCCTCCCTACCTGATAAAAGTCCTACAGAGACTAGGAATAGAAGGAACATATCTCAATATAACAAAGGCTATTTATGACAAGCCTACAGCCAACATACTACTAAATGGGAAAAACTGGAAGCTTTTCCACTACAATCTGGAACAAGACAAGGGTGTCCACAGTCCCCACTTTTATTTAAGATAGTACTGAAAGTTTTAGCCATAGCAATAAGGCAAGAGAAGCACATAAAAGGGGTACAAATTAGAAAGGAAGAGATCAAGTTATTATTTGCAGATGACATGATTCTATACATAAAGGACCCTAAAGACTCTACCAGCAAACTGTAAGAGCAGATAAACACCTATAGCCACGTAGCAGGATACAAAATAAATACACAGAAATGAGTAGCCTTCATATATGCTAACAACAAACACACAGAGGATGAAATCAGAGAATCACTCCCATTCACAATTGCACCAGAGAAAATAAAGTACTTATTTTGTATCCTGCTACATGGATGTAGGTTTTGATCAGCTCTAACAGTTTGCTAGTAGAGTCTTTAGGGTCCTTTATGTATAGAATCATGTCATCTGCAAATAATAATAACTTGATCTCTTCTTTTCCAATTTGTACCCCTTTTATGTGCTTCTCTTGCCTTATTGCTATGGCTAAGACTTCCAAAACTATATTAAATAAAAGTGGGGACAGTGGACACCCTTGTCTTGTTCTTGATTTTAATGGGAAAAGCTTCCAGTTTTTCCCATTTAGTAACATGTTGGCTGTAGGCTTGTCATAAATAGCCTTTATTATATTGAGATATGTTCCTTCTATTCCCAGTCTCTGTAGGACTTTTATCATGAAGGGATGTTGGATTTTGTCAAATGCTTTCTCTGTGTCTAATGAGATGATCATGTGATTTTTGCCCTTCAACCCATTTATATAATGTATTACATTTGTAGATTTGCATATATTGAACCATCCCTGCATCTCTGGGATAAAGCCTACTTGGTCAGGGTGACTGATCTTTTTGATATATTCTTGTATGTATTCTGTTTGCCAATATTTTGTTGAGAATTTTTGCATCTATGTTCATGAGGGAGATTGGTCTGTAATTTTCTTTTTTTGTTCTATCTTTGCCTGGTTTTGGTATCAGGGTGATGCTGGCCTCATAGAAGGAGTTTGGTAGAATTCCTTCTTTTTGTATTTCCTGGAAAAGCTTATGAAGCAATGGTGATAGCTCTTCCTTAAAGGTCATGTATAATTCAGCAGTGAATCCATCTGGGCCTGGGCTTTTTTTAATTGGGAGATTATTGATAACTGTTTGGATCTCCATGTTTGTTATAGGTCTCTTTAAGTGAGTAATCTCATTTTGATTTAATTTAGGTACTTCATATAAATTAAGGAAATCATCCATTTCTTTCAGAGATTTTCATACTTTGTGGAGTATATGCTTTTATAGTATGTCCCTATGATTTTTTGAATTTCTCTGAAATCTGTTGTGATGTTACCTTCTTCTTCTCTGATTTTATTAATTTGTATCTCTTCTCTCTTTCTTTTGGTCAGGTTTGCTAAGGGCTTATCAATCTTGTTTATCCTTTCAAAGAACCAACTCTTTGATTCATTGATTCTTTGGATTGTTTTCTTTGTTTCTATTTCATTAATTTCTGCCTTATCTTTATTATTTCTTCCCTTTACTGATTTTTGGTTTGCCTTGTTCTTGTTTTTCCAAGGCTTTAACGTGAACAACTAGGTTGTTTACTTGCGACCTTTCTAATTTCTTAATATAGGCATTTAAAGCTATAAATTTACCTCTTAGAACTGCCTTTACTGTTTCCCAGAGATTTTTATATGTTGTGTTCTCATTATCGTTTGACTCTATAAGTTTTTTGATTTCCTTCTTGATTTTTTCATTGACCCATTCATCATTTAGTAGTGTATTGTTTAGTTTCCATGATTTTGTGTATGCTTTATAGCCTTTCTCTTTACTGATTTATAGTTTGATTCCATTGTGGTCAGATAGAATGCAAGGAATTATTTCAATTTTCCTGAATTTGTTAATATTTGCTTGTGTCTTAATATATGGTCTATTTTAGAGGATGTTCCATGTGCTGCTGAAAAGAATGTATATTCTGCATCCTTTGGATGAAATGTCCTGTATATATCAGTTAGGTCCATTCCTTCTATGACCTCATTTAGTCCAGATGCCTCTCTGTTTATTTTTTCCCGGGATGATCTGTCCATTGATGAGAGTGGGGTGTTTGGTGTTTTCTGTTACCTTAGTTCTAATATTGTTTGTTTGATGAATTTGGGGGCCCCCATGTTAGGTGCATATATGTTTAGGATTGTAATGTCCTCCTGTTGGAGTATTCCTTTAATCAATATAAAGTGAACTTCCTTATCTTTCTTGACTAATGTTGGACTAAAGTCTACCTTGTCAGATATTAGGATAGCAATCCCTGCTTGTTTTCTAGGTCCATTTGCTGGAAACACCGTCTTCCAACCTTTCACTCTAAGATAATGTCTATCCTTTGTAGAAAGGTGAGTTTCTTGGATACAACAAATTGTAGGATCCTGCTTTTTAACCCAGTCTGCAACCCTATGTCTTTTTGTTGGGGCATGGAGGCCATTGATATTAAGAGATATTATTGAAAGGTGTATATTTAGGTTTGCTTTTTTTCTGTGTGTGTTTCCGGTTCTACCTGTGCTCTCTTGTATTAACTACTATTTGAGTATTGTTTGCTTTTCTAGGTTTCTTATATATGTGCTTTTCCTTTTTTTTAGCATGGAGGATTCTATCAAGTATTTTCTGTAGATCTGGTTTTGTCTTCAAATACTCCTTTAACCTGCTTTTGTCATGGAATGTCCTTATTTCTCTGTCTATTTGAATGCATATCTTTGCAGGATAAAGTAGTCTTGGTTGACAGTTGTTATCTTTCAGAACTTGGAATATATCACTCCAAGCCCCTCTGGCTTTAAAAGTTTGTGTTGAATAATCTTCTGTAATCCTGATGGGCTTGCCTTTGTAAGTAACTTGATTTTTCTCTCTAACTGCTTTCAATAGTTTTTCTTTGGTTTGTGTGTTTGGAAGTTTGATTATAATATGGCAAGGAGAGGTTCTTTCCGGGTTTTGTGTGGCTGGGGTTCTAAAGGCTTCCTGTATCTGCATTGGCACCTCTTTCCCAATTTGAGGGAAATTTTCTTCTATGATTTTGTTGAAGATGCTTACTATGCCTTTGGAGTGGAATTCTTCTACTTCTACTATACCCTGAGTTCTTATATTTGGTCTTTTCATAGTGTCCCGAATATCTTGAAATTCCCACTCATAATTTTCTACAAGTTTGTCTTTCTCTTTGTTGGACTGTATTAGATCTGCCACCTGGTTTTCTAGCTTAGATATTCTGCCCTCTCCTTCATCCATTCTATTGGTTAGGTTTTCTACAGAGTTTTTTTTATTTCATTAACTGTGTTCTTCATTGCTAGTAATTCTGCCTGGTTTTTCTTTATTATTTCTATTACCTTATTTATGTCTTGTATTGCCTTCTTTATTTCATGAAATTGGTGTCCTGTGTCTTCTTTGATTCCTTTGATTTCCTCTTTGAGTTCCTCTTTGACTCCTTTGATTTGTTCACTGACTTCTGTGAACATACTTACAATCATTCTTTTGAAATCTTTCTCAGACATTTCCTCAAACTCATTCTCACTGGAGGTCATTTCTGATGCATTAATTCTTTTAGGTCGATTTATATCGTCTTGCTTTTTAGTGTTTCTTGTGTTATAATTTATATATTTTTGCTTCGTGGATTAAGTTAATGCTTGGAGTTTCTAGCTAGCTGGGTATTTTTAGCTGTATCAATTGATTTAATGTTATATATTTTCAGGGTAGGAGCTTAAGGTGTTAGGTGTGGCTCTGAAGGCTCTCAGAGTATCTACAAAGGTGTTCCTAGGGGTTGAGTTTCCCTGCTATGGGAGTATTCAAGTAGGCTGAGTGGAATAAAATACAGGTAGATTCCAAAAGTTAACTAAACAGTGTACCCATTCAATCAAAAACAGCCCCAAGTATGTATGCCAGTGTAGTTATTATAAGAACCAGTTTATCTATCAACATAGAAGTTAAGATTTCTGGTCTGTTGAGGGATCCAAGTCAGGTTGTTACCAAGTGAGACCCTTCCCTGGTGCAATCCCAGTTACCTTGGATGACTTTGGTCTCAGTCAAGTTGCTGGCTGGCTTGTTGGGCTGCTGTTCGGATTTCTGGAGCTGGGCACTGGCTTTTCCTGTGGGGCAAACTGAGCCTGGCAACTGTGGCCCTGCAGATCGGCACACCCACTGCTGGACCTGCTGCTGCTAAAGCTGCCTCTGCTGGGTCTGTTGCTGCTGCTGCCTCTGCTTCTGCTGGGCCCACTGCTGCTGCTGCCTCTGCTGCTGCTGCTGTAGCTGCCACTGCTGGAGGCACCACTGCTACTGAAGCTGCTGCTGCTGGGTCCACTTCCGCTGCTGCCACTGAGGCTGCTGCTGCTTGATCTGCTCTGCTGCCTCTGAAGCTGCTGCTGCTGGGTCTGCTGCTTCGGCCACTACTGGATCTGCTGCTGCTGCTGGGGCTGCTGTTACTGGTGCTGGAGCTGCTGATGTTTCTGCTTGACTCTGCTCCTGCTTGAGTCCTGCTGTCTGCTCAACTTGGTGTGGCCAGGTTCCGGGACCACTGCTCTGTTTGCTGAAGCTGGGCACAGGCGGTTGGGGAGGGGAGGGAGCCACATCTGCTCTAGTTCTCTTACTATTCCACGTGTTCTTCTACCTCGTGGTCTGCTTCTCCATTGCTCACAGCAGCTCTCCCTTCATGTTTCTTGAGTTCTGGAGAGCTCCGGTGTGAGTGGAAGCTCCCTGCACCTGGCTATTCCTGCAGCTGGAGCTGAGCCTGTAGGCTTTCTGGTGCGCTGCTGCCACTGCAGTTGGTTTGGCGGAGCTGCCGGGGCCACTTTTGCTGGCCTGTGCAGTCTCTGGATGCTCTGGATCTCTCCTACTTCTCCACTGCTGCTTCAATTTCCTATACACCTCACTTTTTATTAAAAGTGTGTATTTTGCTGAGTTTTTTTTTTTGGTCTTTTCCCCCCCCCTGGGCTGCTTTGGTGTGGTATCTATGCAGCCATCTTAACCAGAAGTCCTCTGATATATTCTTGTATGTATTCTGTTTGCCAATATTTTGTTGAGAATTTTTTCATCTATGTTAATGAGGTAGATTGGTCTGCAATTTTCTTTTTTTGTTCTATCTTTGCCTTGTTTTGGTATCAGGGTGATTCTGGCTTCATAGAAGGCATTTCGTAGGTTTCCTTCTTTTTCTATTTTATGAATTAAAAAAAAAAAAAAAGCAATGGCATTTGTTCTTCCCTGTAGGTCTGGTAAAATTCAGTAGTGAATACATCTTGGCCTGGACTTTTTTTGTTTGGAAGATTTTTGATAACTGCATGGATCTCCATACTTGTTATATGTCTATTTAAGTTATTAATCTCAACTTGATTTAATTTAGGTATGTCATATAAATCCAGGAAATAATCCATATCTTTCAGATTTTCATACTTTGTGGAGTACATGGTTTTTTAATATTTCCCTATGATTTTTTGAATTTCTCTGGTGTGTGTTGTGATGCTACCTTTTTCATCTCTAATTTTATTAATTTGTGTCTCTTCTCTCTTTCTTTTGGTCAGATTTGCTAAGGGTTTATCAATTTTGTTTATCCTTTCAGAGAACCAACTCTTTGTTTCATTGATTTTTAGGATTTTTTTTTGTTTTTATTTCATTAAATTCTGCCCTAATCATTATTATTTCTTCCCATCTACTTATTTTTGTTTTGCCTTGTTCTTCTTTTTCCAAGGCTTTAAGGTGAACAATTAGGTTGTTTACTTGCGACCTTTTTAATTTCTTAATATAAGCACTTAAAGCTATAAATTTACCTCTTAGGACTGCCTTCAGTGTGTCCCAGAGATTGTGTTCTCATTTTTTGAATCTATAAATTTTTTGATTTCCTTCTTGATTTCTTTTTTTTTTTTTCATTTTTTCCTTTTTCTTTTTTTTTAATTTAATTTATTAGTTTTCTTTTCAGTAAATACAGGCAGTTTGGTACCATTATTTAGGCTCATCTGTGATCTACCCCCTCCCATTAGACCCTCCTTGTTATTGAAAATGGGTCGTGCATTGTGGAGTTAGCCCCCAGTTATTAGTATGATAAATGTCTCTGAAAATCATGACCCAACATGTAACTCTGACATTCTTTCTGCCCCCTCTTCCGCAAGATTTCCCTGAGCCATGTTGGGTTCATTTTTGGTCTGCTTCAGTGCTGAGGTGTTGGGGGCCTCTGAGGCTCTGGCTCTCTGATTTGGTAGGAGTTGATTTTTCTCTGCGTTGATCTCCTTCCCCTTTGTGCTGGTATCCAGTTCACAGGAAAACATCACCCTTGCTTATTTCGCCAGTTGTCCTTAGTTTCAGTTGGGCCCCTTCTGATGTATGTTGGGGCATCTCTCTTCTTAGGATCTGCATCTATCTGGAAAAGAGAAGCAGATTCTCCAACGGAGAGTAAGTTAGCACCCAGAAAATTGAGATAACACTTACTTTTTTGATAGACAGTTTGATAGGTGTAGGCCCTCTTATACCCTGTGATTGATGGTAGCTTGATATTGTAGAGTGGGCTTGTGTTTGGGTATGGTTCTGACTTGTTTCCCAGCTCCAGCTAAGGGTCTAGTACCACTGAGTGGATCAGTTAGCCAAATCAAGAGCAATTGATTCCTCACCATGGCTGTGTACCACTATTGCACTTGTGTGGGTATCACGTCCGGTTAATTGTTGCTACTTAGGTTAAACAATGTGTTGCTTGGACAGATCTTGGTCACTTCCCCCAGTCGCCTATGTAGCGCCTTCTGGCACTAGACACGCTGACTGTCTGGGGACTGACTCTCTCCTGGCTTCCAGCCATGTCATTCCATTTTATGTGTCAGCTGCGTATGGAGTCTTCAGCAATAGGGTCTTACCACTGGCCTTTGGTGGGTCATCAATTACTCTGACAGAAGTCTGTCATTGTTTTGGGAAACCTTGTAGGTTTCTCTGATCAAAAGCTCATTGTGGATTGTAGGCCCAAGCTGGAAGTGGGGGTTACAGGTCAGTGTCCACTAAGAAATTGAGGAACAAGATAACTAATATACAAGAGTTTGAGAGGAGAGAGATAGAGGGGAGAGGGGGAGAGGGAGGGAAGGAAAATGTAGGAGATTTAGGTCAGTCTTGATCCTACCCTCTCCAGTGTCTTGTGGTTCAGGTGTTTCCTGTAAGGGACTAGTGAAGGTTCAGTCATTTGGTCTGTCTTTTAGGAAGTAGAATTTTATGGTACCATTGCCGTTTGGGTCCGGAGTACTGTTTTCCACCCTTTGATTCCCTCCCCGCCCTCCCATCCATCTTATTGTCTAGTCCATGAGGTACTTGCTGGGTATGTAAGGCATCTTGGGCAAATTCAGGTTAGGTGTTGCAGATGAGTGAGACTATGTGTCGATTTTTTTTCTGTGATTGGGTAAGTTCGCTGAGAATGATCTGTTCCAGGTTCAACCATTTTTCCTCAAATTTCTTTATGTCGTTTTTTCTTACTGCTGTATAGAATTCCATTGTGTAGATATACCACATCTTTGTTATCCATTCTTCTAATGATGGACATCTGGGTTGATTCCAGCTTTTGGCTATTACGAATTGAGCTGCTACAAACATGGTTGAGCAAATCTCTCTGGCTTTTGGTTTGAAGGTTTTAGGGTAGATGCCCAGTAATGGTATAACTGGGTCTGTTGGTATTTCTATAGTCAGCTTTTTCATTGACCCATTCATCATTTAGTAGTGTGTTGTTTAATTTCCAAGATTTTGTGTATGTTCTATAACTTTTCTTGCTCTTGATTTGTAGTTTGATTCCATTGTGGTCAGATAGAATGCAAGGAATTATTTCAATATTCCTGTATTTGTTAAGATTTGCTTTGTTTCCTAATATATGGTCTATTTTAGAGTATGTTGCAGGTGCTGCTGAAAAGCATGTATATTCTGCATCATTTGAACGAAATGTCCTGTAGATATCTGTTAGGTCCATTCCTTCTGTGATCTCAATTATTTCAGGTGCCTCTCTGTTCATTTTTTCCTGGGATGATCTGTCCATTGATGAGAGTGGGGTGTTGATGTCACCCATTACCACTGTGTTTGGTGTTATCTGTGACCTTAGTTCTAATAACATTTGTTTGATGAATTTGGGATCCCCCATTGTTGTAGTCCGGTTCACATTGTTGGTAGAAATCACCTAACCAGGAGCAGCTTCTGGGAAAAAGAGATTTATTTTGGCTTATAGGCTTGAGGAGAAGCTCCATGATGGCAGGGGAAAACGATGGCATGAGCAGAGGGTGGACATCACCCCCTGGCCAACATAAGGTAGGACACAGCAACAGGAGGGTGTGCCAAACACTGGCATGGGGAAACTGGCTATAAAGCCCATAAGACCACCCCCAGCAATACACTCCCTCCAGGAGGCATTAATTCCCAAATATCCATCAGCTGGGAACCTAACATTCAGAACACTTAAGTTTATGGGGGACACCTAAATCAAACTACCACACCCATGTTAGGTGCATATGTGTTTAGGATTGTAATGTCCTCCTGTTGGAGTGTGTCCTTAATCAATATAAAGTGACCTTCCTCATCTTTCTTGGCCAACATTGAACTGAAGTCTACCTTGTCAGATATTAGGATAGCAACCCCTGCTTGTTTTCTAGGCCCATTTGCTTGAAACATCGTTTTCCAACCTTTCACCTTGAGGTAATGTCCACCTTTTGTAGATAGGTGAGTTTCTTGGAGACAACAAATTGTAGGATCTTGCTTTTAAACCCAGTCTGCAATCCTATGTCTTTTCGTTGGGGTACCGCAGCCATTGATATTATGAGATGTTAGTGAAAAATGTGTAATAAGTTTGCTATTTTGTTGTTGTTGTTCCGTTTCTACCTTTGCTCTCTTTTGTTAACTACTATTTGAGTATTGTTTGTTTTTTCCAGGTTCCTTATATATGTGCTTTTCCTTCTCTTCAGCATGGAGTATTTTTTGTAAATTGTTTTTTTCTTCAAATACTCCTTTAGCCTGCTTTTGTCATGGAATGTCCTTATTTCTCCATATAGGATAAAGTTATCTTGGTTGACAGTTGCTATCTTTCAGAACTTGGAATACATCACTCCAAGCCCTTCTGGCTTTTAAAGTTTGTGTTGAGTAATCTGCTTTAATCCTGATGTGATTGCCTTTGTAGGTAACTTTATTTTTCTCTCTAACTGCTTTCAACATTTTTTCTTTGCATTGTGTGTTTGGTAGTTTGATTATAATATGGCGAGGAGAGGTTCTTTCCATGTTTCGTTTGGCTGGGTTTCTAAAGGTTTCCTGTATCTGCATTGGCACCTCTTTCCTAATTTGGGGAAGTATTTATTCTATTATTTTGTTGAATATACCTATTATGCCTTTGGAGTGAAGTTTTTCTCCTTCTACTATGCCCTGAATTCTTATGTTTGATCTTATAATAGTGTCACAAATATCTTGAAATTCCCACTCATACTTTTCTATTAGTTTGTCTTTCACTTTGTTGGACTGTATTAGATCTGCCACCTGGTCTTCTAGCTTAGATATTCTGTCCTCTCCTTCATCCATTCTACTGGTGTGATTTTTTACATAGTTTTTTTTTTTATTTCCTTAACTGTGTTCTTCATTGGTAGTAATTCTAACTTATTTTTCTTTATTATTTATATTTCTTTATTTATGTCTTATATTGACTTCTTTATTTCATCTAATTGGTGTCCTGTGTCTTCATTGATTTCCTCTTTGACTTCTGTGAACATAAAAATCATTCTTTTGAAATCTTTCTCTGGCATTTACTCTAACTAGTTCTTACTGGAGGTCATTTTTGATGCATTAATATTTTTTGGTGGATTTATATTATCCTGCTTTTTAGTGTTTCTTGTGTTATAATGTATATGTTTTTGCATCTTGGATTAAGTTAATGCTTGTATTTTCTAGCTAGCTGGGTATTCTTAGCTGCATCAATTGATCCAATGTTATATATCTTCAGGGTAGAATCTTAAGGTGTTAGGTGTGGCTTTTAAGACTCTCAGAGGATCTACAAGGACGTTCATAGGGGTTGGATTTGCCTGCTATGGTAGTATTCAAGTATGCCGAGTGGAACAAAATACAGATAGATTCTAGATTATAATTAAACTATATACATATTCAATGTAAAACAGTAATGAGTATTTATGCAAGAGTAGGTATTATAATAACCAGATCTTCTATCAACCAAGATGTTAAGATTTCTGGTCTGTTGAGGGTTCCAAGTCAGCTTGTGACCAAGTGAGACCCTTCCCTGGTGCAAACCCAGTTACCATTGGATGATTTTGGTCTCAGTTATGCGTCTCTCTTTGGTGCCCTGTGGGTTCAAGTAGGCTGGCTGGATTGCTGGACCACTGTTCTGTTTTCTGGAGCTGGGCACTGACTTTTCCTGTGGGGCTAGCAGAGCCTGGAAGCTGTGGCCCCACAGACCTGGCACCACTGCTGGAGCTGCTGCTGCTGGAACCCCCGCTGCTGGATCCATTGCTACTGTAGCCACCACTGCTGCTTCTGTAGCCAACACTGCTGCTGCTTCTGGTGCTGGAGCTGGAGCTGCCGCTGCCGCTGCTGGATCCGCCAATGCCAGAGCTGCTGCTGCTGCTGCTGCTGCCAGATCCGACAGTGCCAATGCCGGAGCTGGAGGTGGAGCTGCCACTGCTGCTGCCGGAGCAGCCACTGCTGAAGCTGCCACTACTGGGACCACTTAGGCCTGCCTGTGTGGGCTGTTCATGCCCTGGATCTCTCCTACTTCTCTGCTGCCATTTTAAATTCTTATACACCTCACTTTTTAGTAAAAGTGTATATTTTGCTGGGTGTTCTTTGGCTTGTTCTCCCCTAGGCTGCTTTGGTGTGGTTCCTAAGCCGCCATCTTAACCAGAAGTCAAAGCTACAATTCTTTTAAAATATTTTTAAATTATTTCCAAGGAGAGAGGAAGAGGGAGGGAGGGAAGGAGGGAGGGAGGGGGGGGGAGAGAGAGAGAGAATGGGCACACTAAAGTTTCTAGTTTCTGTAAACCAACTCCAGACCCATGCACCACTTTATGTATCTGACTTTACATGATACTGGGGAATCAAACCTGGGTCTTTAGGCTTTGAAGGAAAGTACCTTAATAGCCATCTCCCCTCTCACCTACAACTCTTTTTTTTTTTCTTTTTTCTTTTTTTCAAAGGGAGGGATCTCAGAGGACAACATCAAGTGTTAGTCCTTACCTTGAAGTAGGTTCTCTTATTTTTTATTTTAAATATTTATTTACTTATTTATGTGAGGCAGGGGAAGAGGCAGATAGAGCGAAAGTGGGCATACCAGGGCTTCTAGCTACTGTAAATGTATTCCAGATGCATGGGCCGCCTTGTGCATCTGACTTTATACAGGTACTGAAATTTGAACCTAGGTTTTTTGGCTTTGCAGGTAAGCATCTTAATGGCTAAGCCATCTCTCCAGACACCTTGCCTTACCCTTTGTGAAAGGATTGATTTTATTTTGACTTCTCTCAATATAAAGCAGAGGTCTCCCACAGTGTCAGCCTTCTAAAGCACCAGTCTCCTAAAGTCTGAGCATCTGAGTGAGGTTCTCAGCTCCCTGGCCCTGGTGGGCTCATTCTCTCTCTGTATTATGGTGGCCACATAATCTGCCACCAGAGAGCAATTAGAGCACAGGTTTCCTTGAAGCCCTTGTGTAGGACTTTGAATTCTAGTCATGGTTGTACCATCAATTCAAAAGATCAGACAAATATTAATCAATTCATGGATTTATAATGAGTTAATAATTAAGCTTTATTAATAACACAACAAAAGCTGAGCACCTGCTAAGCCAAATTTTGTAAGAGGAGTGGACAGAAATTGCTGCCCTCTGAGAATTGACAGATGAGGAGTCACAATTATCCCTCATGCAACTGAATTTTGGATGAGCTACTGTGAAAGTAGAGTGCTCAGCAGGGTCTCAGTGGGCATTTTTGATCTGAAAGTTCTTGAGTGTAAGAGTGGGCATTGCTCTTGAGCACTCAGCAGGTGTGATTACATGCACACAACCTGCTAAAGATCGACCTGCTGATGCTCTGTCATTGAGTGTGGAAGAGCTCACAAGAATCCTCCCCTGTCTGAAGAGGTATAGGAAGTTATCATTTGCTGGGGTGTGGGTGGGGAAGAGAGACAGTTTCTTCCATGGTGGAGCCAGTTCTAAGTTACCCACACTCCTATAAGTAACTACCTTCTCATGCTTCTGCAATTAACCCTAATCAAAGTCATTAGTTCACCAAAACAAAACAAGAAGACCTGAAAGTAGACAGGGATATATTTGAATAAAGGGGATCAACAGGAGTAGAAATGGGACAATAAAGGGTAATGGGTGTTGAATGGGATTTATGTACATTATATACATGTATGAACATATGATAATGGAACCCATTATTATGTATAATTAATATATACATAGATGGACTTTTAAAAACGTTCAAAAAAGAAGAATGAGAAGCATTAGTCTTGGGATCAGAGATTATAGAGGAGTCTAAGGACTGCAGGTTCATGCATGAGTAGTCCCAATGCCTTTGGTGGAGCAGGTACAAGCATACAGACTTCCTGCATCCTGCTAAGATGGTGGCAGGCTTAGCATACTGTCTGTACAATGTTTGGAATTGCTGGCAAGCAGTCCTGTGGATCCATGGGGTCTTGCCCTTCTCCAACCATTCAATAAATAGCACTCAGTGGAGATTCTGGCTAAGGATACTTGTTTTCCAAACAACAGCCCAGAGCCAATCTGCTTAAGCAGTTCCATATGCTTTTATGGAGAGTTTATGGATCGCGGCCTTCGGAATTCTTTTGTTTATCACTGTGAATCCAAGTCCTGAAAGCTGTTAACTAGTCATGAGGTTTGCTGGTTATACAAGCTGTTGGACCTCTTGAGGACTTTGACATAAGGACCACTTTCTGCAGAATAAGAATTAGTGGTTTTTAAAGAGTGCACTTAACAGGTCTATGTAAATATTCATTTCTCTATGTCATTATAGGCCAGGCTTTTAAAAAACTGAAATGTATTACCTGTGTGTATACTTAAATAAGATCCTTAGCAAGAAATCTGAGCATAGTCTTCAAAAGTTTGTAATCAAAGTTTTTTTTTTTTTTTTTTTTTTTTTCTTAATGAACAACTATGTTCAGCACACCTGAAGCCAGGGCAGAAGGCTAAACCTTCTGCCATCTCTGGGTTGCAAAGGCACAGTGCCTTAAGATACTAAGGACCTAAGGGTTCCCTTGGCACCTATCCCACCTCTGTCCTCCCCACCCCACTTACACTAGTTTAATGCCATCCCCTCAGAGGAAGGAGAGTTCTATGGAATCCCTCAGTAGCTGTAATAATAACTACTATTTATTGAACACTTTGGGCCAAGCCATGTGTTCTTTTTATACTTTATCTCTATTTTGGGTGCTTGCATGTGTATATGTGCAGTATATAGGTGGTGTGATATGTGTGATGTGTGGTATATACATGTGTGTGTGCTCAGATATGCACACTCCATGCTCATGCATGTGGAGAACATCGTGCGTCGTTCTCTTGTTATTCATCCACACATTTCTTTGGAAATGGGGTCTCTCCCTCAACCCAGAGATGCTGTCCATCAGTGAAATCCAGATGGTTTCAACCCCTGCTAGGGACTGAGGTTGCAGATGTATGTGGCCTCACCCAGCTTTACATATAAATTCATATATATATATATATATATATATATGTGTGTGTGTGTGTGTGTGTGTGTGTGTGTGTGTATATATATATGTATATATATATATATATATATATATATATATATATATATATATATAAATATATCTCTCTGTGCTTTCAAATATATAGAGAGAGATAGAAGAAGTCAGACAGAATAGGTGCATCAGGACCTCCAGCCACTACAAATCAACTCCAGAGACATGCACTAATTTATGCATCTGGTTTTACATGGATACTTGGAAATCAAACCCAGTTCCTTAAGCTTTGCAGGCAAGCACCTTAATCACCAAGCTATCTCTCCAGCCCTTGCCCAGCTTTTTACATGGGTTCTGTGGAGTTAAATTTGGTGATCTCTAGTTTAAGAGACCCTCATGCTTAAATGGAAACACCCTTAACTGCTTACCCATTTCCCAGGCCCCCTTATCTTTTTCTTTTTTTGATGTGTGTGTGGCACACATGTGGGCACATGTGTGTGGAGACCAGAGGCTGATGTGGGGTGACATTCCTCATATGTGCTCCACCTTCTTCTTTGAGACTGAACTTAGAGCTCACCAACTAGCTAACCAGCCAGCCCCAGGGGCCCCTGTCCCTACCACCTCAGCACTGAGATTTTCCCATGCTTGCATGGCAAGAACTTTACAAACCAAGCCATCTTCCCAGCCTCTACTTTTACCTTTCAATCCTCCTTCCACTATAGCCCAACAGATGGGTTATTCTTCATTTCACAGGTAAGGAAATCTGGGCTCAGGAAGTGAGCTGTTTGCTTAGTTACAGTAACAGCATCTGCACTGGTCTATTGCCTAACAATTTTACTTAAAGCCCAGCAGTTGGAACAAGAATTCAGGTTGCCTTTCTCAAAGTTCTTATCCAGCAGGTTCTGTTTCCTCTCACTCTCGCAGAGGAACAGGCTCCTAGCATGAAGGCTTAACCTCCCTTTCAGCCTGGAAATATCATGGTTCTTAATGTCAGTTGTGTGTTGCATTTCTTGATGTTTGTTGCATAAAATGACACTGGAAAGAGGCTGGTTTTCTCCTTTGAAGCAAGCCTCCATGCACTTGAAAACCATCTATGAATGATCACAGAACCTTGTCGGGAGTGACAGTGAAGTGGAAGGGCAACACCCTGGAAAGGCCAGCTTGGGAACTGGTGGCTATGCCTAGGTGTGCGTCAGCAGAAGCAAACAGACAATACAGTGTTTGGTCTTCACATGATGAGTCAGCGCTGATAAATGGCCAGCTTTAGTCTAGCCCTCTGACGTCTTAACAGAATATTAATTACCCTGTCATTTCCCGCTCCACACAGCTGGGTGGGATTGCTACCAGCCACACTGTTGAGCACTTACATATTTCAGTCCAGCCCAGAAAGTTTTCCTGTGGTGGGTGAAATGACAACATGCACAAAGGTCAAACTCCAGATGGGGGAATCTGAACTTCTTTCCCCTTAGGGAAAACATTGCCTCATTATAATCTCAGAAGATCTTCAGTACAGTTTTATAGCCAAAGTCTCCTGAAAGATCCAAGCTTCTCTAACCTGTAGGATGCCAGCATGATCCTTGTAAACTTATACAAGTCTTTGAGACCACCTATTACATTCCTGAGCTCAGGGACCAGGGGAAGTAGAGACTGGTATGCATTTCTGAATGAGGGAAGCTGGACCTACAAGTTGTTGCTTGCTCCTTGGACAGCATCTCAAGATGAGGAATGAATTATTTCTGGGCTAATATCTTGGCTGAATGTAAGTGCCAGAAAATGATGGGGAATTTTCTAGTCCTTCATTCATTCATCTGTTTATTCTTTCTACAAAAACTCATATCAGATTTTCAAAATTCAGCCTATTCAGAGATGATAGCGTAATTTTTCTTTATTAACTGATATAATGTTCTTACCAAGTTCAGGTGTGAATTAAATTTTAGTCCCATCTTGTAAATTTAGTCCAGTGTAATTTAGTTAAACACTGTTTTCTTTTGTCTTTCCACATCCCCTCCCCAAACCCCTGTCCCTATGGAAGCTGATTTCTGAATACATGTGGTGGTGCATTGAATTCATCCTTTGTTTGTTTTATGGAATTTTTGCTGCAGTAGTGGCCAGTGTTGTCTGCTGCCTACATGGAGATCTGCTGGAGGGTGTGACAATATTGATGTGCTGCTATCCATCATTGGAGCCCATGGGTCTAGTCACTGACTCAGGTCAAGGGTCCATGCTTATGGTAAGGAAGAAGACAGCTGGCTTTGTTCTGACCCCAGGCATCTGATGAAAGTTGGGGAAAGTGGAGAAAAGCAAGCCAACCTCCCCCAGTACTTTCTTTGGGAGAAATTAGCTTCCAGGTGAGAAGATGAGTCAGTGAATCTTCACTCCAGTGATACTCTGAAACAATCCACCATTGACTGTCAGTGGCTTAGAGCAATAGACATTTATTTAGTTCAGAAGCTAGAAGTTTTTCCTGTAAAGTGACAGACATTGAATCTTTTAGTCTTTTAAGGTCACGCCATCTCCAAATTCTTCCTTTGTAGCACAAAAGCAACCCTTGAACAGATAGGACTATGTTCTAATAAAACTTTATCTGTGGACATTAATATTTGATTGCATTTATTTTCACATGTTATGAAACACTATTATTTTGATCTGATTTTTTTTCTGTTGGTGTTTTGAGACATGGTCTTTCCATATATCTCAGAATGACCTTGAACTCACAGTAATCCTCCTGCTTCAGTCTCTGGAGTGCTCAGATTACAGGTGTGCACCACCATATCCAGCTTGAGCCCTGGACTGGGTGTGGCTGCTTTGGACTGCACTTACCCATGAGTCCTCACCCAGCTCTGCATTGCCAGGCTGCTCTGCTGACTCTGATGAGGTTCATGCACAGGTCTAGGAAAGGCTAGGTTGGAATGGCTGCAACCACTGGACTCTGCAATCCAACTTGCCAGCACATGAGCCTGAGTATGCTCTCATATGTGTGCAAGCAGGAATGTCCAAGCACCTCTGCTTGAATGCTGTCTGCTAATAGTCCATGGCCAAAACAAGTAACCAACCAGAAGCCAAAGTGGAATGTGGCAGAAGGAACTGCCAAATTACATGGCAAAAGATGATGTAGCGGAGTCATTAGGACAGTCAACCTACAGAAGAACTGAAATTGGGTGGAATTTTTTCTACTTGGAACCCCTACTTTTGGATCATAGCATGATGTGAAATATATAAACATGTACACAGACATATGAAATAAGTAAGTGTGCCTGGAGAACACTGTTAGAAGGCACAGCTCACTGGTTCTGATTGTAGCAAATGTAATGACAGGGGAGAGCTGAGAATAGCAGGCCAACTTCAAAGTGAACTCGTACTACTTGGCCATATATTGGAGGTGTGTGGAGAGGTCATGTCCAAAACAGCAGCCCTTTGAGTGTGAGTGAAACTGAAGGTTCTTGTAACCCTTTAGCAGCATGTGGGACCTGGTAAGGAAATGCAACACAATAACCTCTCCTTTCCTTCTAGTAAAGGAAAGTGTGAGGAGGAATTTTAAGAAGATATAACTTCGTCATCAATTCAAGGTGAAACTTGGGATTGGGACCCAGATTTATATTGTAGCTGTTTCAGAGTGAGCTATTATTTTCTGATACCCATTGTCCTTGGATCAACATTCTAACTAGTCCAAGGAAAAGTTAAGCTTTTGCCTTTGACCTCCAACAGTAAGGTATTCTCTCCTTCCCTCCCTCCCTCCCTCCCTCCCTCCCTCCCTCCCTCCCTCCCTCCCTCCCTCCCTTCCTTCCTTTCTTCCTTCCTTCCTTTCCTTCTTTCTTTCTTTCTCTTTCTCTCTCTCTCTCTCTCTCTCTCTCTCTCTCTCTCTCTCTTCCTTCCTTCCTTCCTCTCCCTTTCTCTCTCTCTCTTTCCCTCCTTCCCTCCCTCTGGCTTTCTCTTTTGCTTACATTTGAATTGGATAGTGGAGAAAGTGTAGGCCACTATGCTACAAAATCTAACTTGAAGTCTTTGGCATCATGGGAAATTCCTTGACTTGTTTTGTGAAGATTGGCTGTACCCCAACATTCCACTGCTTCAAAATAATGCCGGGTATATGGCTTGGGTTTTGTGTTAGGACTCTGGGGGATTTAGGTTATGAAACATAATGTGCAGGCTGCCTAGTTTCCTAGTGGCAAAACAGAAAACAAGATCTGTTTGTTATAAGAGTTTCAACTTCAGTTTTTCTCTCATAATTACAGATGTGCTTTGGAAGTATATTGCAGAAAATACAATGAGACTGACAATTTGTCATGGAAATCAAACATATTTGGAATAAAACATCATAGGCTTCAGAATAGAATATTTTAAGAAGTGTAAATATCTAAAATGGCCCCGTGTTTATGTTACATAAGTGCTAATGGTTTCCTCCTTTATCCTTATCGCCCAAGTCCTGCTGTCCAGCATCCCTTGATTCTTTGGCTAAAATCAGTGAAGTCATTAGAAGAGAATGTCTGGAAGCTCTCTGTTACTTCTACCCCTAGAATTTCAGAAGGCATTGGCTTCCCTAGGAAAACAGACTTGAACACAAGTGTTAGCAGAATAATTATTTTCATTTTGCTTTTATCTTTTGCTGCTTTCCCTTCCACATTATTTAATTTAAAAGAGAGCTTTCATCATCTCTGAGGTTTCATGTTGAATAGACATGTGGAATGTCCCTATCATTTCCTCCAATTTGTTCACATTATATCAACAAGAGAAAGAACAGGTCTGAAAGAAACCAGGCAATGTGTTATCAGGAAGTTGGGAAGCATTACATTAACCCTGGAGATGACCAGCTCTGTGGAGGATGCTATTGGCTCTAGGTCTCTGTATTCAACTATTGCTTGATATCAAGCAATAGTTAGACTTTGCATGTCTAACAGTCAACATCAAAATCATGGTGGCTACAAGAGTCTCTCTCTTCTCAACCTTCCTCACTTCAGTAAATAGCAGTACCATATTTCCAATTGCTTACTTGAGATCCTAGGAGTCATCCTTCATCCCTGACATAATTGCATACTTTACCTGGACCCCATCAGTAGGCTCTACTATTGCACATGGGTATCTAAAGCCAACCACTTCTCAGCATCTTGTTGCTGCAGCCAATCAAGCCATGCAGCATCTTCTTCCTAACTGGCCTCTCTGCATGTCCCCATGGCTACTCTCCATGAACATCCAGAAAGACCCACCTACTCCCAAACTCGAATTTCTTTGCTGGGTTTCTTGTTTACTTAAATTAGGATAGAAGCTAGAGCTAGGAAGATGGATTAGTTGATAAAGTGCTTGACATACATGTATGGGAATCTGAGTTGGGATTCCCAGAACCCATGTAAATGCTGGATGTGACAGCATCCATGTAATCCAGCACTTGGGAGGTGGGGAAAGGAAATTCCCAGGGCAATTTGGCTAGATGAATGGAATTGATGGTTCTCTGGTTTCAGTGAGAGACTCTGTCTCAACATCTCAATAAATCATGTGGCGAGTGAAGAAGACATCTTGTATCAACCTCTTGTGGAGACATATGCACACAGTAATGCATACATATGCACTCATACCACATACAGACACAATATCAATAATGATGATGGTAAAATAGAATGGGGGTTATAAAGACACATGCTTCCACTCTCCTTCTCTTTTCAGCTTCCATATCTCCCCACACTCTGTGTCACCTACCTTCCATATGTACAGTCATCTCCAGCCCTTTGCTCTTGTTGTCTGAAATCTTCTCACCTGAGAAACCTGGCTGCTTTCTTCTAGGAGGTCTCCATGCTGATACTAGTCCTCAGAGAGGCCTTCTCAGATACTCCTTGGAGAACCTATACTGCTCATCTCCCTTCATCACTACAGGTTCATTTGAATAATTATTTTAGTTCCTTCTTAGCACTTAAAACTCTCCATAGAGCCAGATAGGTGGTGGGGCTGTGGTTTAGTGGTAGAGAACTTGTCCAGCATGCAAAAGCTCCTGTGTTCTATCCTCAGCACAGTAAAGACAGGACTATAATATTAAAGCTTGGTGTGGAGGCTTATTATTGTAATCACTTCATGTGGGAGGCTTAGGCAGGAGTATTGCCATAAGTTTGAAGTCAGTATGGGCTACATCATGAATTCTAGGCCATCTTGAGCTACGAATTGAGACCCTGTCTAAAAAAAAACCCATACCAAACCAAACCAACCAAATAAGCAAATGAAACAACTTTTGCATAATATCTGTGTACTTGTCTGTCTTCCTCACTAGAATGAATGGAAACTTGCTGAGTACCTATATTTTGTTCTGCTCATTGTGATGCACCAAGCATCTAGGGCAGATCTTGGTAGGTTCTCAGTACACTTGCTGGACCAATGAAGATTAAATATGAATAAAATAACTTTACTTTGATGTTCTTATTTTTAAGAAACCTGCAGTGATGGTGCAATTACTCCCACCAAGTTCAGCTACCCCTCTCCATTTCTAGCCATTATCATGTGTCCAGCCCTGGCTCTTTCTGATCAATTCTTTCATCTCTCTGGGTAAGCAACACCTCCACTGAATACCTATTGGCTTCTGTTTTCTTCTTGCACTGCTCTGGGCTCAGAATGAGCAAGAACTGAATAAAGCGTACACAAGTAGCTTCTTCCATGGGGTTTATGTCATATCCCCCTATCTCATGTGTGTCTTTACCCCATCCCTGATACCACACCTTGATAGAATTTGCTCTGCATTATAGTGGCCTTGATGAAAATTGATGGTTTAAAATAAAAGAAGTTCACTAACTGAGTTGCTTGTTTGTCACATAAAAGGAAAGTTAGGCAGAGTTCAGACCAAGACAGTGTCAGAATGGCTTCAAGCAATAGATAGCAAGGTCTGCTTGGGATCAACTTGTAGCAGTTTGAATGCAAAAGATCCCCCATATCCTCACGTGCTTGTGATTAAGCCTTATACTCAGTCCCTAGCTAGCAAAATCTTAGTAGGGGAGATATGTCACTGGGGGCAGACTTAGGTTTATTGGTCTTGCCTACTGTATTAGCTTATTCTTGCTGCTTCTTTCTAGTGGATGTGTCAAGATATGATATCCTAGCTATCTGTTTGTTTCATGTTTCCTGGCTGTGATGAAACTTCCCCTCAAGGTTTTAAGCCACAATAAACCATTTCCTTCCATAAACTGTTTGTTGTCAGGTGCTGTGTCCCAGAAGTAAGAAAGTCACTGCTACCAAAAATTGGTACCAAGTGGGGTCATGCTATGATGAACCTGATCATTATGGTTTCTACTTATTTGGAACTGGTTTTCAGGAAGAATATGGAAGGAATTAAATTTTGTACTGGAAAATCCTTGCTGTGTTTAGAGCAGAGCTCGAGGGCCTGAGTGTTTGAAAGACAAAAATGCACAGAAAATCATGGACTGTCTAGGCTTAGCTTATGAGGCTGGCTGCATTTTTCCTGTGTCCTGAGAACTTGAGGAAAGCTGAATTTAAAAGAATGGAACTGGCTTATTTTGTGGAGAAAGTACAGAATCAAAGGATATGAAAGATATAAAGAGAGATTTTCACCAGGAGGATGGGCCAGCTGCTCTGTATTGTAACAGTAGGAGTGATGCTGATTCTTTTGAAGGAGAAAGCTGAAGGAAGAATGCTAAAGGAGTCTCTTGCTCCTCAAAGTCCAGCTTTGTTCCTCCCTCGATTAACAATCTTGGCAGTCCAACTTGTCCTGGTTCCAGAACTAGGAAATATGTAGGAAAGAGTCAATGCATTACAACCTGGTTCTGGGGAAGCAGAGTTGTAGCCCCTGAATGGAAGTCATATGGGACCATGAAAATGAACCATGGGCTGCAGTAGAGACACCATGATATTGGAGATGTCAAGACTATGGAATGCTGGCTTGGGTAGATTTTTCCTGGGAAGCAAATAGCAAAATTGGATGGATGAAGTTGCCTAACCCTTTTGGAACCCAGAGGTCTTCATCAAAACTCCCAGGTGCTTGACATGGAGATACAGGTTTATTTGATGTCTGTCCTGCTGATTTTAAATTTTGCATTGGTCAAATATTTCTTTGCTATGCCACATTTATCCTTTTTTGAATGGGAATGTATTCTCTGTTCCATTATGCATTGAAAGTATGTAACTTGTTTTGCTTTCATAGGGCTCACAGTATAGAGATTGCCTTGTGTCTCTGAGGAGACTTTGTAAATGACACTGTTGAGCAGTGATGGGACTGGTAAAGACTACATGGACTTCTAAAGTTGGGTTGACTGCATCTTGCCTGATGACTGTGAGTCCAAGGAGGACAGTGGTAGAATGTGATGGTTTGAATGTGAAATATCTCCCATAGCTTCATACATTTGTGGCTAAGCCTCATATTTAATCCCAAGCTGGTGGTCATTAGGGGAACACATTGAGACTTATTAGTCTAGCCCAGTGAGTGTTGAGAGATAGCTCAATCTTGCTTCTTCTCTTTTGGTGCTGTGACAAGATGTGATGCCCTGGCTGTCTGCTCTGCCATGCTTTCCCTGCCACGATGACACTTCCCCTTGAGAATGTAAGTTGAAATAAACCCTTTTCTTCCATAGACTGCTTCTGGTTGGCTGTTTTGACCCAGAAGTGAGATGGTAACTGCTATACAACTTCTCCTGCTGACCACTAAATCAACTTTAAGAGTTACACTGGGTGTAATCTCAGCACTCAGGAGGTAGAGGCAGGACGATCAGAAGTACATGGTCATCCTTAGCTACATAGTGAGTTTGAGGCCAGCCTAGGATACATAGGACCCTGCCTCAATAAACAAACAACAAAAATAGAGTTATAGGTGGCCTTAATTAGTACTTAGTAGAAGCATGGAGCAAGCCGCCATGACAGTCTCTACCAATCAGAGGAGGAAGCCTTGGTAGACAAAGCAAAGTACAGTCTGTCTCCTCAGCTTGTCTTTTCTGCCTGTGGGCAGGACTCTATTTTAACTTAAATAATGCACTCACCATTAATGTTATTAGAAATACGTTTTAGTTTTAAAACCTGTTTGTACAATATTGGGCACATCAAAATTCCTCACACAAGGCCCTCATTCCTTTCTAAGGAAGTTTTTACTGGCAGTTACAGGTTGCTGGGGGAGGGAGAGAGACTTTCTGCAGTGGTTTGGCCACTGGTAAGTTTCTCTTGCTCTTGTAAATAACCCCACACCCATGCTTTTGTAAGCAACCCTAGAGGCATGCACATGTGCACATGTGTGTGTGCACATTCACACACACACTTCACCATAGCTGGAATCAATTTTTTTACCTTTATGGCAATAGGTGTTGAACACTGGGCCTCACACATGTTATGCAAACACTCTACCACTGAGCCACACCCCCAACCCTCTTTTTACTTTTTGAGACAGGGTCTCACTGAGTTGTCCAGGCTGGCCTTGAATTCCTTCCATAGCCCAGACAGACCTTCAATTTGCAGTTCTTATTAGTTGGGATTATAGGTATGTGTGCCAGGAGGTCCCAGGTCAACTTCTTTTTCTACAAAAACTAAGACCTTCACTTGACTATATTCTTTGAGGCTGCCATATTCACATGAATGACAAGGAAGTAGATGAGGAGGTCAATCGGACAGGATGTTCCCAAACCTAGGCTTTTCAGTACTCCTTTCTATGGGCACAGGGCACTGTTACGCTCCTCTCCCACCCCTGCTTGTGATTTCACTGCCTGTCAAGATCAGTGGGCTCTTAAAGGCTGAGAGAAGGTTCTGGAATTTAGGGTGGATTAGCTGGCTGTTTCTTAAGAGTGACAGAGTTTCTTGATATGTGAAGTTGTTTTCCTCTCCCTGAAGATAGCAGATTAATGAGGGGAAAAAGGCTGGGTTTAGCCTCCCCCCCCCCCAATCAGCCTTTCAGCTTCCTGCTGTATAAAGCTCTTTCCATGTACATGTCAGTTACACATCTGTGTCTGTGTCCCAATGTTGGTTACAGTGCTCTTTCAGCTCACTTACTGGGGCTGACACATGCAGAGTCCAAATAGGTACCAATGTCTTTTCCTCCCTTCCTCCCTCCCTTCTTCCTTCCTTCCTTTCTTCCTCCCTTCTTTCTCCTTCCTCCCTTCTTCCTTCTTTCTTCTTTCTCCCTCCCTCCATTCCTTCCTCTTTCCCTCCATCCCTTCTTCCATCCCTCTCTTCCTTCCTACCTTCTTTCCTCCCTCTTATCCTTTTTCCTTCCTTCCCTTCCTTCTTTTCTTTCTGGTGTATGTGTGTTGCATGTGTGGTATGTGTTGTATGCAAATATGTGTGCATATGTAATCACTCTTCCGTCTTACTTCCTTGAGACTAAGTGTCTCACTGGAACTAGAGCTGCTCATTTTTTCAGTTAGACTGGCTGACCAGTGAGCCCCAGTGACACCCCCACCACCGGTCTTCGTTCCTCTCAGTGATGGAGTTGCAAGTATGCATGGCCACTTGGCTTTTGATGTGAGTGATAAAGTTAGAACTGAGGTCCTCATGCTTGCACAGCAAGCACACTTATCTACTGAGCCACCTTCCCAGTCCCTATGGTGTGTTTCTAAATCTTAGATTTAAGATGTTAGTCCCTGTCAGAACTTTCTTCACCCTCCACTTAGCAGGCTGCTTCTGAATATTATACACACAAATATTTCCCAATTCACAATGGAGTTATGTTTCAATCAGCCTGGAGTAAGTTGAAGATATCATTTAAGTAACAGCCACATTTAACACACCTCACTTACCAGGTATCATAACTTAGCAACCATGCACTGGAGAGGGCTGGGTGTCTACCC
Source organism: Jaculus jaculus (assembly GCF_020740685.1). Lineage (NCBI taxonomy): Eukaryota > Metazoa > Chordata > Mammalia > Rodentia > Dipodidae > Jaculus > Jaculus jaculus. The sequence goes on from NC_059113.1 coordinate 75,539,132, forward strand.
TCATAATCACAGGGCTGCCTTGGAATCATGGCTTGCTACAGCAGCTCAGTATTGAAAGAAAAGATCTTACCCTATATCACTAGCCTGGGAAAAGATCAAAACTCAGAATTGGAGGAATGAATACACATTTCTTTGTGCCAAGATAAAACTGAAAAACTCTTTCAGTTCAGCCATCATAGGTTGAAGACCATCTATATAACAGGGATTAAGATTGACCAATTATGACTTTAGTTTTAGAGGAAGTGCAGCCTCATGGTTTATTAAGAATTTACATTTAATTAAGTTTGTTGTTGCTTGGTCTTTTTTTTTTTCTTTTAACCATTGAAATTTCTCATATAGTTTAAAGTCCCTTTGTTGTGTGCTTAGAAATTTGGCTTTATGGGTTATTTTTAAATCACAACAGTGTTTAATTTTCTTTGGACCTCTTTCCTTTTTGTCCCATTTTTCTCTTTCTATCTATAGACTGTGATCCTTAAGAGTTTGCACATGAGGTTTGTTCAGGTACCTTAGTCTGTGGAAATCCTGAGAAACAAGAGGGCTTAGAGTTGTTTCAGGTTGTGCTCCCTTTGTGTTCTTCTATGACCCATGGAGGAATCGTTGGCTTCCTTATATGTTATTTAAAAAATTGACTTGCTTTTTATTAGCCTACAAAGAATTAGGTTTCATTATGTTGTATTTCAAACAAATTTTACTTTTTGTTTTCCATTCCTTCCTTCCTTCATTGGGTCGTCCTCCACCACAGCCTCCCTTCTGCTTTCATATAACATGTGTCACCTGTCCTTTCTTATCCATCCCTTCCTCATTACCTCTTGTGCCCTCTCTGGGTTTCTTCTTTCCATTTATAGTCTACACTCATTCTCACGTCCTCTTATTTATTGACTTATTTATTTAAGATGTTAAAGTTGGGATCTGGGGGCTGAAGAGATGGCTTAGCTGTTAAAGCATTTGCCTGCAAAGCCAAAGGACCCAGGTTTGATTCCCCAGTACCCATGTAAACCAGATACAAAACGTGACACATGTGTTTGGTGTTCATCTGCAGTGGCTACAGGCCCTGGCACACCCATTCTCTATCTACCCCCCCTTAAATGAATAAGTAAATAAATAAAACTATATTTTAAAAATGTTGGGATCTGCATATGAGAGACAATATGCCATTTTTGTCTTTCTAGGTGTGGGTTAGCTCTCTTAATATAATTAGTTCCAGTCTTATCCTTTTTCCCTATAAATTTTATAATTTCATTTTTCTTTACAGTTGAATAAAATTCCATTGTGTATGTATGCCACATTTTTGTTATCCAGTCATTCATTAACAGACAGTCATTCATTTATTCCATTTCTTAGCTGCTGTGAATAGAGCAGCAATGAACATGGTTATGTAAGGATATTGTCATAGTATGTTGAGTTCTTTGGGTGTATGTCCAGGATGGGTATAGCTGAGTCACATGGTAGTGTTATTTAAGGCTGCTTATCTTAAGGAGACCCCTCGACAGAAATGATGAGTCCAAATCTGCCAGCTGCCTTCAATGTTCGATGTCCGGGTTTGCTCAATTGCTTCTTGATAAACTTTCCAAGAATTGAGTAATTTTTTCCCTGTTATTTCCTGAGCTTATACATTCCAGTTTTATTTAATCAAAGGATCTTCATGGGAAAACAGCAGCACATGAAATATTCATCCCCAGCAGTGATCATGGGACTGAGCAACTGCAGCAGCTGTCCCAGGTCTGTGGCTGTGAAAACACAATTAAACTTTTAACATGTTTTGTGAAATGCTGTTCTCTGTTCATCTCATTTTCAAAAACATGGGAAAATGTAGACAGTGCTTAAGTATAACTATACTTGTGGCCCTGTGGGAAGCTTAAGGTTAAAAATGCATCCTTTTCATTTGACTAACTCAAATATATGGCCCTGATGGATTTTGATAGCTGTTGAAATTTTTAGGATTATTCTCCAAACAGATCTTTAAAATACTGAATGCAAAGATTCTCAGAATTCTGTGTGTATATCAAACATAATGGTTGTTTAAGATGCAGATTTTACAGACCGGATGTTGGTAGAGCACTCACCTAGCATGCATAAAATCCTGGATTCATTCCATCCCTAGTATTCCATGAACCCAGTGTGGCCACACTTAGGAGGTGGAAGCAGAAGGATTAGAAGTTTAAGGTCATCCTCAGTGATATAATACATTTAAGATCAGATTGGGACACATGAGAATCTATCTCATGAGAAAAAAATATATACAGATTTGCATCACTTGCATAGACTTTTAGATATTGCCAATGTTTTGCTAGTGTGAATAGATAAACAATCTAGTTTGTAGCTTTTTTGTGGGCATATAGATATATTTCTGTTGGGCAATAAAGAGAAAAATTACTCCATTATAAGATGGGCATATATCAGCATTCATAAAGGCAGTACTGACAAAAAATGTTCTGAAGTAATTACATCACTCCTTAGTCCCACTATTACCATTTGAGAATTTAAGATACTCCACATCTTCTGGCATTTTCCAGTTTATTTTATTTCTTTTTAAAAAATTAGTTATGGACATATTTAGTATGTAAACAGCACATGTTGGTACCATCCTTACCCTCATCCCTGCCCCCCAAAAGGGTCCCTTGTCATTGAGGATGCCAGTTATCACCATGGGGATTGTGAGTCATGCATTGTTGGGATAGCCATCAGTTATGGGGAAGAAGCAATGTCTCTGTGTATAATGTCCCAACTTCTGGCTCTAACAATCTTTCTGTCCCCTCTTCCACAAATTTCCCTGAACAATTCTGGATTTGTTTCAGGTCTACTTCAGTGATGGGCTCTTAGGAGCCTCTGTATCTCTGCATCTCTGGTTTGGTACCTTCAACCTTGTGCTGGTACCAGGTTCACCAAGAAAAAATCACTCTTGCTCATTTCTCCAATACTGGAGGGAGCTTGATATTGGAGGGTAAACTCGCTATCTGGATATGATTCTAACTTGTTTCCCAGTTCCAGATATGGGTTACTTTCCACTGAGCAGATATGTTAACCAATTCAAGAACAGTTGGTTACCTATGATGGCTGTGTGCCACTATTGCACTGGGGTGAGCTTCACTTCAGGTTGTTTGCTTAGGAGTAGACCTTGAGTTGCTTGGGCAGATGTTGCACTTTCCCCTAGTAGCTCATGCAATACTTTCTAGCACTAGGCAGAATAAGTCTCTGGGAATTGGCCTTCTTCCACATTCCAGCCAGGTCTCTCCACATTCCATACTGACAGTATATGGTGTCTTCAGCAGTAGGGTCTTACCATTAACCTGTGGCAAGTAATCAAGTGCTCTGACAGAAGTCTGTCTTGTTTTGTGAAACCTTGTAGGTCTCTCTGATCAACCGCATCCTGGTACTGGGAGTTACAGGCCAGCACCAAGGGAAAAGAAAGAAGAAAAAGAAAAAAAATATTAAATAGAAAGAAAAAAGAGAGAGAAACAGGAGAAAATTAAGGTTAGGCTTCATCTCATCCTTTCCAGGGCCATTTGATTCAGATGTTCCCTCTAAGGGCCTAATGAAGGTTCAACCTTTTAGTCTGCCTTCTAGGATATAGGATTTTATACCAGTTACATTGGGTCCAGTTTTGTGCCTCTCCCCACACACACCCTTATCCTCCCCTCAAGCCCTACCCTCCCTATTGTCCAGTCCTTAAGATGCCTATTAGGTACGTCATCATCTCAGGCTGGTCCAGGTTAGGAGGTACAGATGAGTGAGACCATGAATCAATTGTCTTTCTGTGATTGGGTGAGTTCACTGAGAATGATCTGTTCAAAGTTCAACCATTTTTCTACAAATTTTTTCTACAAGTTTCATTGTTCATTTTTTTTTCTAACTGATGAATAGAATTCCATTGTGCAGATATACCACATCTTGGTTATCCATTTGTCCAATGACGGGCATTTGGGTTGATTCCAGTTCTTAGCTATTATGAATTGAAAAGCTATAAACATGGTTGAGCAAATATACCTGAACTAAGATGTGGAGCTTTTAGGTAAATGCTCAGTAAGGGAGTAACGAGGTCTGTTGATAACTCTATAGTTAATCTTTTTTTTTTTTTTTTTTAAGTAAGGTTTCACTCGAGTCCAGGCTGACCTGGAATTCACTATGTAGTCTCAGGGTGGCCTTGAACTCATGGTGATACTCCTTCTTCTGCCTCCTGAGTTCTAGGATTAAAGGTGTGCACCACCACACCCGGCTTTATAGTCAACCTTTTTTAGAAGTCTCCATATTGCTTTCCATAGTTGGTTGTACCATCTTACATTCCCATCAACAGTGAATGAGGGTTCCCATTTCTCCACATTCTCAACAACATTTGTTTGCATTTGATTTTTTAAACTTATTTTTATTTATTTGAGAAAGAGAAAGAGGAAGAGAGAGAGAGAGAGAGAGAGAGAGAGAGAGACAGACAGACAGACAATGGGCATGCCAGGGCCTCCAGCCACTAAAAATGAACTCCAGACACAGTGCTACCTTGTGCATCTGCCTTACGTGGGTCCTGAACCAAGGTCTTTTGGCTTTGCAGGCAAGTGCCTTAACTGCTAAGCCATGTCTCCAGCCCTCGTTTGATTTCTTAATGTTTGATATCCTTACTGAGTTAAGGTGGAATCTCATAGTTGTTTTAATTTGCATTTCCCTGATGGTTAGGAATGTTGAACATTTTCTAAATTGTGTGTTTGCCATTTCTTCCCCTGAGAACTTGTTGTTCAGTTCTCCGTCCCATTTTGTGAGTGGGTGTTTCACTTTTTATTGTTTAGGTTTTTGAGTTATTTGTACATTCTAAAAATTAGGCATCTGTCAGTTGTATAGCTGGCAAAAATTTTCTCCCAATTCTGTGGGTAGTATATTGGCTCTACTTATTGTATGTTTGTCCATGAAAAAGCTTTTCACCTTCATGAGATTCCAATGGTTGAGTGATTGTTTCAGTTCCCTTTGCTAAGGAAGTCTGTTCCCACTCCTATATTGTGGAAAGTTCCTCTTACATTTTTCTTCCAGTAGTAGCAGAGTTTCATGTCATATACTGAGATCTTTGACCCATGTGAACTTTATTTTTGTGCATGGCAAGATGTGTGGGTTTAGTTTCATTTTTTTGCATATGGTTATCTAGTTTTTCCAGCAGCATTTGTTGAAGATACTGTCTTTTCTTCAGTCTACCTTATTAGGGCCTTGTAGAAGATCAAGTAGCTATATTTATTTGACCTAAAGTCTGGATCCTCAATTCTGTTCCAGTGGTATATAATCCTGTTTTTATACCAGTACCATGCTGTTTTTGTCACCATGGCTTTGTAATATAGCTTTAGATCAGGTATGATGGTGCCTCTAGAGGTGTTTTTTTGTTTTTTTGTTTTTGATGATGATATGCCTGAATATCCAAGGCTTGCTGTGATTCTATATAAATTTTGAGTTCATTTTTTTCTATCTCTGTGAAGAATAATGCTGGGATTTTTATTGGTATTGCATTAAATATGTATACTGCTTTTGGTAGGATTGCTGCTTTCACAGTATTAATTCTGCCTATCCAGGAACATGTGGGGGGGGCAGGGGCCTTCCATCTTCTCAAGTCCTCTTCAATTTCTTTCTTGAGTGTTTTTATGTTTTCACTATATAGGTCTTTCAAATCCTTGGTTAGTGCAATTCCAATGTACTTTATTTTATGTTTTTGTTGCTACTAAAAATGGGACATTGTCACTAGTTTCTTTCTTTGTATCTTTGTCCTTTGCATATAGAAAGACTACTGATTTTTGTGTGTTGATTTTGTATCCTGCTACTTTGCTGAAGGAATTAATCACTTTTAAGAGTTTTGAGATGGGTGTATAGAATCATGTTGTCTGCGAATAGGGCTAACTTAACTTCTTCCTTTCCAATTTGTATCCCTTTTGTTTCTTTCTCCCGTCTTATTGCTTGGGCTAGACTTCTAGTATTATGTTGAAAAGCAGACATGACAGTGGGCACCCCTGTCTTGTTCCTGATCTCAATGGGAATTCCTTGAGTCTTTCCCCAATAAGTATTATTTGGGCTTTAGATGCTTTATATATAGCCTTTATTATAATGAGATATAAACTTTCCATGCCAATTCTCTTCAACATTTTGATCATGAAGTGATGTTCTATTTTGTCAAAGGCCTTTTCTGCATCTATTGAAATGATCATATGCTTTTTTGTTATTAAGCTTATTTATTTGGTTATTACATTGACAGATTTTTGTATGTTGAAACAACCTTGTGTTCCTGGGATAAAGCCTACTTGATTAAGGTGGATAATGCTTTTGTTGTGCTGTTGAATTCACTTTGTGAGGGTTTTGTTCAGGATCTTTGCATCTAAGTTCATCAGGAATATAGGCCTGTTGTATCTCTTTCTCATTTTGGTATTAGTGGTACTAGCTTCACAAAAAAGGTTGGGGAGCTTTCCCTGTTCTCCAATTATGTGGAACAATTTTTCCATGAAGGTTTGATAGAATTCAGCTGAGAAGCCATCTGCTCCTGGACTCTTCCTTTGGGGAATTTTTTTGATTATCTTTTCAATCTTGATAGGTGTTATAGGTTTTTTGTTTTTTTTTTTAGGAGATTTATGTGCTCTGAGTTTAATTTTGGTAGGTGGTATGTGTCCAGGAATTTATTCATTTCTTCCAGATTATCTAGTTTTGTGGACTAGACGTTATGGAAGTAAGTCCTGATAATTCTTCCAATTTCACTTATGTCTGTTGTTATCCCTCCTTTTTCATTTCTAATTTTGTTAATTTGGAGTCTCTCTCTCTCTCAATCTTTCTCTTTTCGCTTGATCAAATTGGCCAGGGGTTTATCAATCTTGTTTATTTTTTCAAAGAACCAGCTCTTTGTTTCATCAATTTCCTTAATTGTTTTCTTAGTTTCCAATTCATTAATTTCTGCTCTGATATTGATTATTTATTTCTGTCTGGAACTTTTTGGGTTAGATTCTTCTTGTTTTTCCAATGCCTTTAGTTGGATGGTTAGGTTATTGATTTGGGTCCTCTGTGTGTTTGATATGAAAACATGTAGTGCTATGAATTTTCCCCTAAGGACTGCCTCATTGTGTCCCATAAGTTTTGGTGTGATGTTGTGGTGGTTTGATTCAGGTGTCCCCCATAAACTTAGATGTTCTTAATGCTAGGTCCCCAGCTGATGGAAATTTGGGAATTAATGCCTCCTGGAGGCAGTGTATTTTGGGGGGCAGGCTTATGGTTATTATAGTCGGTTTCCTCTTGCCAGTCTTTAGTATACTCTCCTGTTGCTATTGCCTACCTTATGTTGGCCAGGAGTTGATGTCCACCCTCTGCTCCTTCCATCATTTCCCCTGCCATTGTGGAGCTTCCCTTAGAGTCTGTAAGCAAAAATAAATGCTTTGTGTCCAAGCTGCTCTTGGCTGGGTGACTTCTGCAAGCATTGTGAACCAGACTGCAACAGTAATGTTGGAATTGAGGAGTGGGGTAATTTGCTGCTAGTCACTTGACTAGGTGGCTTTGGCTTTTTGGAACTGATTTTCAAGAGGAATGTGGATGAATATGAAACCTTCACCTAAGAGACACATTGCAGTGCTGTAAGTACAGCTTGACAGATTATTCTGGTCAGAGTTGCAAGATTTGAACGCAGTAAGAACTATGGACGGTGAAGTTTGGCTTATGAGGGTGAAAAGGAGCTTTATCTAGACATGGTTAGGAGCAGTTTGTGTGTTTCTTGCTGTTATGTCCTTGTCCTAAGACCTTGTGCAGGGTTGCAGTACATAGAAACAGACTGGTGTGAGAAGAGGGATATGGCACAGAAAGAAATCTTTGGGCCCAAACTGTTGACCATTCAGCTGCAATTACATGAGAAATTACAACCATTGAGATTGGGCCAACTGACCTGCATTGAGGCTACAGGAACAATGTTTGAATGAGCGTGAATCCTCAAAGAGTGTCCTGTTCTTCAAAGTCTGCTTTATTCCCCCCTGGATTAACAAATTGGCACCCTACCTGGTATTGTGGAATATAAGAAATGTAGGAAAGAGGGTCATTGAATTTGTAACACAGTCTTGTGTTTTGAAAACGGCCATGGGCAGTGTGAAACAGGTTTACTGGATGCCCGCATGGAGACCTGATGGCGCTGTAAGGATGAACCATGGGTTTCAGTGGAGAACCATTGGAGATGCTGGGACCATGAGATGACTACCAAGGAGAGCTGCTGATCCCGATGAAGTTTTCCAGGACTGTGAGTAGCCTAGCTGGAGGGGCGGAATGGAACTCCAGAGACTCATTGCTGCTTATAATTATCAGACTTGGAGATTTGTCACTGAGTAGAGGTGTTGAACTTGGAGCTACAGAGTTTGATATTTTCCCTGTTTAAATCTTGTATTGGTTGCATATTTCTTTGCTATTCCCAATGTCATTTGTTGCAGTGTTAATGTGTATTCTGTAGCATTATGGGTTTTGGGAGGATGTATTTTGGTATTGTGGCTCAGTTAAAAGACCTTGGATTATGGGGATGTTTGAATATCATTAGGATTGATAAAAAATATGGGGACTTTTAAAGACGGACTGAATGTATTGCATTTTACATCATGGATGGTTATCAGTTTATGGGGGCCAGGGGTGTAATGTGGTGATTTGATTCAGGTGTCTCTCATAAACTTAGGTGTTCTGAATGATAGGTTTCCAGCTGATGGAGATTTGTGAATTAATGCCTTCTGGAGGCAGAGCATTTTTGGGGGTGGGCTTATGGGTATTATAGCCTATTTCCTCTTGCCAGTGTTTGGCACACTCTCCTGTTGTTATTGTCTACCTTATTTTGGCCAGAGGATGATGTACACCCTCTGCTCATGCCATTGTTTTCCCCTGCCATCATGAATCTTCCCCTTGAGTCTATAAGCCAAAATAAACCTTTTTTTCCCATCCAAAAAATCTGCTCTTTGTCGGGAGATTTCTGCAACTAATGTGAACCTGACGGCAATGGATGTGTTGTCATTGTCATTCAATTCTAGAAATTTTGAAATTTTTTTTAGTTCATCCACTACCCTTTTATTATTTAAAAGTGTGTTGTTCAGTTTCCAGGAGCTGATGGAGTTCCTGGCACATCTTTTGTTGTTAATTTTTAGCTTTACAGCATTGTAGTCTGATATTATGCAGGAAATTATGTCGATTTTCCTAAGTATATGGAAGCAGGCTTTATGGCTCAGTATAAGATCTATTTGGGAGAAGGTTCCATGGGCTGCTGAGAAGTATGTCTATACTGTTGATTTTGAGTAGAGTGTTCTGTAGATGTCTGTTAGGTCTCGTTGATCTATGGTGTTGTTGAGCTCTCTTACTTCCCTGTTAATTTTCAGTTTGGATGATCTATCTATTGCTGACAGTGGAGTATTGAAGTTGCTGACTATGATGGTGTTGGAATTTATTTCTCTTTTGCTGTCAAGTAGGTTTTGTTTTATGAATTGTGGTGCACCTGTGTTTGGTGCATAAATATCAATGATTGTGATAACCTTTTGTTGGAGCATTCCCTTGATGAGCAAAAAGTGGCCTTGTTTGTCTTTTTTTTTTTTATTACTTTTGGTTTGAAGTCTATTTTATCCAGTATTAGTATAGCAATGTCTGCTTGTTTCTTATTTCCATTCACTTGGAATATCATTTTCCACTCTTTCACCCTGAGGAGGTGTCTGTCTTTAGTGGAGCTGTGGGTTTCTTGAAGACAGCAGATTGAGAGGTCCATATTTCTGATATCCCCTGTAAGCTTTTGTCTCTTGATGGGTGAATGAAGGCCATTAATGTGTAGGGTAATAACTGTGACATTAGATTTAATCCCTGCCATGTGGTTTAGTGTTTTCTTGGATTTTGTAGTTTTTTGTTGTTGTTGTTTTGTTTTTGTTTTTCTTTTTTTTTTAATTTTTTATTTATTTATTTGAGAGAGACAGACACAGAGAGAAAGACAGGTAGAGGGAGAGAGAGAATGGGCGCGCCAGGGCTTCCAGCCTCTGCAAACGAACTCCAGACGCGTGCGCCCCCTTGTGCATCTGGCTAACGTGGGACCTGGGGAACCGAGCCTCGAACCGGGGTCCTTAGGCTTCACAGGCAAGCGCTTAAATGCTAAGCCATCTCTCCAGCCCTTGTTTTTGTTTTTCAAGGTAGGCTCTCACTCTAGCTCAAGCTGACCTGGAATTCACTATATAGTCTCAGGGTGGCCTTGAACTCAAGGTGATCCTCCTACCTCTTCCTCCCAAGTGCTGGGATTAAAGGTGTGTGCCACCATGCCCGGCCCAACCTTGTAATTTTTTTGAGCCTTCTCTGGGTTTGGGTATTGTGTTCTGCTTCTTGTAGGCTCTTGATGTTGATTGTTTGACTTTCCTGTGTTGAGAATTCCCTGAAGTACTCTCTGTAAATCTGGCTTTATGTTCATATAGTTGTAGAGCTGACTTTTATGTTAGAAAGTTGTTCTTTCATCATCTGTTATGAGGGATACTTGTGCTGGGTAGAATAGCTTGGGTTGGAAGCCATATGTTATTAGATTTTGCAGTGTTCTATTCCAGGCCCTTCTTACTTTCAGTGTTTCCATTGAGAAGACTGAGGTAATTCTGATGGGGTTACCTTTATATGTAATGTGTTGTTTCTCTCTTGCTGCTTTTAGGACTTTCTCTTTGTTTTCATTGCTGAGAGTCTTAATGATAATATGTCTTGGAGAGTTTCTTCTTTGATCCAGTCTGTTTGGAGTTCTGTTAACTTCTTGTAAGTTTATGGGACTTTTTTTGAGAGGGTGGAAAAGTTTTCTTCGATAATTTTGTTGAATAAGTTCTCCATGTGTTTGGTCTGAACTTCTTCACCTTCTGGTATACCTATGATCCAAGTGTCGGGACTTTTAAGGGTATCCTACAGTTACTTCATGTTGTGTTCACAAAAATTTTTGAACTTTCTCAAACTTTTTGACTCATAAACTGTTTCTTCTGTCTTGTCTTCCAGTTCTGAGGTTTTGTCCTCCAAAGGACTGACTGTTCTTGAGGGCTTTTACAGATGTTTGAACTTATACAATTTGGTTTGTATTTTCTATAGCCTTTTCATATATACTATCCATCCCTGTATTGAGTTCCTTTTTCAGGTCATTTTCTGATTTTCTTAATGCTTCTTGGAATTCATCCTTGCATTTATTTATGTCTTCATTGAGCTTAGCCAGCTGATTTTTGAAGTCTTATTATTATTATATTTTGGCTCTCCTTCAGATCACTTAACTGTCTTTGGAAGACTCCCCTCTCCCCCACAGGCTTTTTTTTTTTTTTTTTCTCTTAGGTTCAATCTAGAGAGGACAGCATTCACACCATTGTTGGCCTTTTATTAACTTTCTGCAAGCTCTGCCAATTGCTTGGCCAGGGTCATATACCTTGTGTCTTCATTTTGGGGTCCTGGTTCTGTTATCTCTTCTATGTTTTGATTAGAAACTTTCATTGTATAACTAGGCAAACTTGTTGGGGTTACTACAATTTAATGTTTCATTTTATTACTTTTGCACTGTGGTCTACCCATCACAGTGTAGGATTCTTATTTAATTCAGGTGGAAGCTGTAGTTTACCCTTGAAGTGTCTCCAGTGATCTTTTTCTTTATGTTTGACTAAATTAGGCTTTTGATGGCAAGGAGCCCTGTCTACTCAGGCAGGAGTAGTTGATACAGCTATGGTATGGACCTGGAGACCTGGTGGCAGGCCCGTCGACCACGGATGGTGGGATGGGGGGATGGGACAGTGTGGTTAGGTGGCATGGCAGGGTAGGCAGATGGGATGGTGCAGTCCAGTTGCACAGTGAAGTGAGGATGGAGAATGGGACTGCAGAGTCTAGTGGTACTGTGGGGTATGGGGAGATGGGACAGCACCATGTGGTGGTGTGGCAGGGTGGAGGGGAATGGGATGGCACAGCCAAGTGGTGCCGTGGGGTGAGGGGATGGGACTGTGCAGTCTGGAAGCATGTGGCAGTCTGGAAGTGGGGAGATGGGTTGGCTGGTCTGGTGGTGTGGGATGATGGGACAGCATGGTCCGGTGGCCTGGTGTGCTAGATGGGAAAGGACAGCTTGGTGCTGGTGGCATGGTGGGGCTGAGCAGAGGGATGGACTATGCCATCCAGTGGTGCGGCTGAGTAGAGGAATGGAGTGGTGGTCCTGGTGGTGGGGAAAGTGAGGAAAGCCTTGGGAGAGTAGTAGGAATGAGAGCTGCTTGGTGTGGGGAAAGGTGAGAGGCCACCTGGCCTAGATCTTTGGAGCCTGTAAGTAGTGTAGAAGTGAACCTGGTCCATTGTGCCTAGGCTGGGATGGCTGCTTGAGGGGTTTAAGAGACAGGTGGGCTACCCAAGAGCTTGGGAATCAGTGGATTCTCTACTTTTGCTCCTTCACACCCTCCCACTGGAGGTCTTCTAGGACCTGCTGACCCTAAAAGCCCCACTGATCCTGCCTGTTATTGCCCTGGGAGGTAAAGCATGGTTAGGCAGATGCTATCTTACCACAAAGTCCCCCAGTTTATTTTAATTTTTTTAACTTTATTGACAATCTCCATACATACACACAATATACCATCATTATAATCACATGCATTTTCCATTTTAATAATAGCATTTTTTTGGTGGCTATGTAGTGATATTTTAATTTAAGTTATTTTTGTGAATATAGGTTCTCACTTTATAGTCCAACTCATTGTATGGCCTCAAACTCACAGCAGTCCTTTAGCCTGTCTTCCAAGTGCTGGGATTAAATACATGAGCCATTCTGATGAACTATAATTTTTATTTAGATTCAGTAGATAGAGCTGGAGGTATGGCTCCTTAGTAGAGCACTTGCTTAACATATGTAAGACTCTGAATTTCTTCTCCAGCATCACAAATGTTCTTTCTATGAATAATTTTTTGTATAATCATAAAATGGGACACACACAGACAGAGAATGCACAATGTACTACTGACATGTAACAATGTAGATTAACCTAACAAATATAGTAATATAACTGGTAAAAACTGCCAACACAAAAGAACAATGTAATAATTCCATTTGTAGACCAACAAAAATAAAAAATAGTGAGCTTGTAAAATTAAACTTACGAGGTTGAGGCAGTAGAATCGAGAGTTCAAGAGCAGCCATGGCTAGATAGTGAGTTCAAGGCCAGTCTGAGCTACATGAGACTATCTTCAAAACAAAACAACTCCCCTCCAAAAAGCAACAACAAAAATAGCAAAAGCCATCTAGGCATTAAAAGTTAAGCTAATAGTTTGCTTTGGGGAGGGTGAGTATGTTATAGTTGGAAGGGGCAGAAAATGATTCTGGGATATTAGTGATGTGGTGGTCTTGATGTGGGCCCTGGTTTTACACCACTTTTTCAGTTAGACTGGCTCATCAGGGAGCTTGACAATTCCGTCTCCACCTACTTCAGTGCTGGGATTACAGACATGCATGATTATGCTTGGATTTTTATGTAGGTGCTGGGAATTGAACTCACATCCTCATGCTCACACTACAAGCCCTCTTACCTGCCGAACCAGGTCCCAGGACCTTACCATAAGAAATTAAAAAAAAATTTTTTTTTTTGCTTTTTTTGAGGTAGGGTCTCACTCTAGCTCAGGGTAACCTGGAATTCACTATGGAGTCTCAGGGTGGCCTCAAACTCATGGTGGTCCTCCTACCTCTGCCTCCAGAGTGCTGGGATTAAAGGCTTGTGCCACCATGCCTGGCTTTTAAAAAACTTTTTCATGCCTTATTTTAATTTTTTTTTTTTTTTTTTTTTTTTTTTAGTTTGGGAGAGAGAAAGAGAGAGAGAGAATATGAGAATAGGTGCTCCAGGGCCTCTAGCCACTGCAAACGAACTCCAGATGCATGTGCCAGTATGTGCATCTAGCTTATGTGAGACCTGGAAAATCGAACCTGGGTCCTTAAGTTTTGTGGGCAAGCACCTTAACTGCTAAGCCATTTCTCTAGCTCCTTTAAAAAAAACTTTTGATTGACAACCTCCATACATATATATAATATACCATGATAATAATACCTTCCCACTACCATCCTTTGTCCCACATCCCCTATACCCCTCCACTGGATTTCTTCCTATCTAGCTCCTGTTCTATTTTTTAAAATATTTTATTTTTATTTATTTATTTGAGAGTGACAGACAAAGAGAGAGAGAGAGGCAGAGAGAGAGAGAGAGAAAGAGAGAATGGGCACTCCAGGGCTTCCAGCCACTGCAAACGAACCCCAGACGCATGTGCCCCATTGTGCATCTGGCTAACGTGGGTCCTGGGGAATCAAGCCTCAAACCAGGGTCTTAGGCTTCACAGGCAAGCGCTTGACCGCTAAGCCATCTCTCTAGCCCTCTTGTTCTATTTTGATGTCACTATTTTCTCCTTCTATCATGCAGGTCTTGTGTAGGTAGTATCGGCTACTATGAGATCATGAATGCCATGACCACTTTGTATCCTGAAGACAGCATTTCAAAGAACTTTTCTCTACTCTTTGTCTCTTGCATTTTTTTCTACCACTTCTGAACCTTGGTAAATGTGATGATGTCTCAGTTAGTGACTCCACAGTTACTTTTTCTCAGCACTTCCGTAAGTTTCTAGTCACTGTAGTGGTTTGATTCAGGTGTCCCCCATAAACTTAAGTATTCTGAATGCCAGTCTACCCAGCTGATGGCAATTGGAAATTAAAGCCTCCTGGAGGTGGTGTATTGCTGGGGTCAGCCTTATGGATGTTATAGTAAGTTTCCCCTTGCCAGTGTTTGGCACACTCTGCTGTTCCTGTTGTCCACCTTATGTTGGCCAGTGGGTGATGTCTACCCTCTGTTCATGTTATCATTTTGCCTGCCATCATGGAGCTTCCCCCTCAAGCCTATAAGCCAAAAGAAACCTCTTTTTTCCCACAAGCTGCTCTTGGTTGGGTGATTTATACCAGCAATGTGAACCTTACTGTAATAGGCACCCAAGTGGTCAATGCCATCTAAAAACAAGAAGCTTCTCTAATAACATTAATATACGGGCATAAACATAAGTATCCAGAGGGTACTTTGGTGGGCATAATATATCTATTTAGTCAGAAAATAGTAGTAGTTTTTTTCCCTAGAGATTATGACCTCTTCAAGTTGTGGGGGTTGCTGGAACTTGGGACTTGCATATTGGACAAGCACATCTGTGGTTGTATGGCCTGTCCTCAAGTACATGTTAAGAATCATGAGGTTGTCAGGCTGGAGTGATGGCTTGGTGGTTAAGGCACTTGCCTGTGAAGCCTAAGAACTCATGTTTGAATCTCCAGGTCCCACATAAACCAGATGCAGTGAGGCAAGTGTACAATGTCACACATACTCACAAGGGGGCGCATGCATCTGGAGTTCATTTGCATTGGATGAAGGCCCTGGTGCTCCCATTCTTTCTCTCTCTTTTTATCTCTCCCTCCTTCTTTCTTTCTCTCTTAAATAACTAATTAATTAAATAAATAAGAACCATCAGGTTGTCTTCAGTGCTGGTTTTTAAAGCATTCATAAACTAGTCCAAATAATCTAATCAGGGCTGGGGAGTGGCTCAGTCAGTACAATGCTTGACATGCAAGAATGAGGACCTTTAGCTTAGTCAGTCCCCAGAATCCATGTAAAATAAATCAGGTATGGTGGCATACGCTTATAATCCCAGCACGGAGGAAGCAGAAATGGTGGGTCTCTGGGAGTCAGTGGCCACCAGGTCTAGCCTGTCTCATGTGATCTAGGCTGAGAGACCTTGTCTCAAAAAAGCTGGACAACATCTTAAGGAATGACATCTAGATTGTCCTGTGGCCTCCAAGTGTGCATATAGGCATGCACACCGGCACACAGACGCAATAATAATAATTATTACTTAATCAGCCACTCTGCCACTGTAACTATTTTTGGTCATTTCAGACATAGTTCCAGCATCCCTTACCTTTCACCTGCTGTGAATACATCAGTCCTATAAAAGGAGGACACCGAGTAGACTCCATGGTGAAGAAGCTATAATCCACACTTGATGTGGAAAGGACAACCATCTGATGGGAAGAAAAAAACAACCATGAAGTGCTGAAATCCTAGAACTCTCCCTGGGAATAGGACGAATCATTTCTGGCAAAAGCCCACTTCATTTATTCATCCATGGGTGACAGAGTGTGTCTGTCATTTGGCAGAGGCTCTGTAAAAACTAGGTTAAGGACTGAATCAAAATCTCCTCCAATTACGCCAAGGAGGAAGCAGACGATGCAAGTAACTGTCATGCTATTGCTGGCTTGTCTAAAAGCTGCCCTTCTACCACTGCAGAAGGTCTGATCCAGCTTTTATTTTCTTGCTTAAGGGAAGAGCAGGGCCACTAAGAGCAGTGACACAGGCAAGTTTTAAGGGAATAAAGAGTGGGGGAAAACGTCACTCAGCTTGTTTAGAGCTTGCTTTATCCACTGGAGTGCTGATAGAGAAAGTGTTCTCAAATGTCAGGAGGAAAAATGTTCTTAGCTAGTTAAAAAAAATAGCTCAGCCTTTCTGCAGCGTATAGTATATGGTGGTGGTGGTGGTGGTGGTGGTGTGTGTGTGTATGTGTTGTATACATGTGTATGTGCAATTGCACTGCAGATGTGAGAATGCCAAAGAACATCAGATGTCCTTTATCACTCATCTGCATATTTCCTTGAGATGAAGTCTTGCTGAACACAGACCAGGAGTTTTCATGAGTCCCAGTGATTCTCTGGTCTCTGCTCCCATAGGCTTGGGGGATCACAGACGTGCACTTGTCATGCTCAGCTATTTATGTGGGCCCTAGGGAATTTTAACTCAGGTGGTCTCAGACTCTCTCAGGCTTGCATGGTTGCAGGAAGCACTCTTATCCACTGAGCCATCTCCCCTACCCAAAATTTGGCATTTTAAGGAGTAATTATTCTCCTTGAAGATATAGGATATAAGATATATTTAACTGTAAGTAGGCTGATATTAAGTTGAAAACAACATGGCTGCATCAAGTGTTAAAGATCTGTGCAGCTGTCTTGTGAAGGGAGGATGAGGAGCTACCCCAATTCGACTTCCTTTATCATTTCTCATTCATTAATATTTTCTTATACGAGCCATGGTTTTTTAGACAACAAAGGATCAGTGATTTATTAGGTTAACTTTTGATTCTGTTAGTCCTAAATATCCACTGCTTTGCAGTGATTCTTATTCACTCACTCACTCACTCACTCACTCACTCACTCACTCACTGTGTCATCCATCAAACATCTACAGAATGCTTGTTACATGCCAAGGAACTGTGATTGCTTAATACTCAGCCTAAAAGAAAACTCATAGTCTGGTGGTGCTGGTTGTCTCCTAAACTGCAATGGTGGTACAGTCACAGTGAGGGAATAAAGTTGGTGCATGGAAGATTTCCTCAAAGAAGTGGTTTGAGTCATGCCAGTGGGGTTGGGGCATGGAGCATCCAGGACATTACACAGAAACTTCAGAGTATGTACAGGGACCAAGAAGGTCAATTGTGAGCCCAAAGGAGGTACAGGTGAAACCAGCAAGGAAGGCAGCATCGGGAATGTAGCTGATATTTGATTCTGTAAGTCAGAAGCTCTCATCCTGGAAGTCCTTACTTACCAAAGCACCAACAAATAATGTGTTGCTAATAATAAAGTGTTGGGTTTCTAATGGCTTTCATCCTTTAACAAACAGACCCACATTAGAGCAAATTCAAGGTCACCCCTGTAAGATGGTGGCTGTTCCCCACTGGCATTCCATATGCTTTCTTGAGAGAAAGCGAAAGCTAGGGCTAGGAGCCAGGTTTCTCCTGGCTCCTTCTCCAGGCTACAAACTAGTGGTTTGCAGTGGATTTACACACTGATACTGGGCATTGTTTCTCCTCCAAGGAAGGGAAGTTTCATCACATCTGAGTACATCCAAGCAGTGCATCTCTGTGTATATGTGCATTTCTTATCTTGTGGGTAATTAGAGGCTTACAGCTGAGAGCCATGGAAGGTCAGCGAGCTAGCAATCTGTGTGTAAGGAAACATCAAGTGCATACTCCTGCAACTCACAGCCATCCTCTTACCTCAGCTTCCCAAGTGCTGGGATTACAAGAATACAACACCATGCTTGTCTCTAGTCTAGTTCTGTTTCAAGAAAATTATATGCTTATTGTACTATATTGCATAATATACTATATATTTTTTAAAATGTTATATATTTTATATATATATTATATATTGCACTATATTACAGAATATACTATATATATTTTAAAATGTGCTCCAACCAAGTGTGTTGGTACATGCCTATAATCCTAACACTTAGGAGGTGAAAGCAGGATGATCAGGAGTTCAAGGTCATCCTTGATTACATAGTGAGTTCAAGGCTAGTCAGGGCAAACCCTAAAAGCCTGGCATGTTGCTGTGTATCTGTAATCACAGCACTGGGGAGGTGAAGACAGGAGAATCTCTGTGGCTTGCTGGTTAGCTCATTTAGGCAATTAGTGAGCTCTGGGTTCGGTGAGAATCCCTGTCTCAAAATACAAGTTGCTTCAGTTGTAGGACACTGAGAAATCAAGCTGGAACTGAGCTGGAAGCCCCCTTCCTCATAGAAAGTGTTATGCTGGCTGCTGGGGGAGAAAATTAACCAATAGTCTTACCCAGAAGTGGATCCACCTTTTGTGCTACACAAGTGACTGGCCAGGCAAGACGTGCCCACTGATGCAACAGTGTCATAATTGCTATGGGAGTAACCAACTACTCTCTGATTTGAAGTCCACTCCATAGGAGGGAATTCATGCCTGGTACTGAAAAACTACTCAAAAGACTATGTCTTGGAGAGTCATAGACCCTAGGGGCGATGCTATTACTGTTGTTTGTGTTGTGTGTGCCCCATCAAACTTCCCTCTTAGGGCTAGAGAGATGGCTTAGCAGTTAAGATGCTTGCCTGTAAGGCTTAAGGACCCATGTTCTACTCTCCAGATCCCACATAAGCCAGACGCACCAGGTAGCACAAGTGTCTGGAGTTCAGTTGCAGTGGCTGAGGCCCTGACACACCAATTCTATCTCTAAAAAAATAAAACATTCTTACCTCTTTATATATATGTTTATGCCCATGAATTAATGCTACTTTCTGCTTTTGTCAGAAAAGCTTTTTTCAGACTACTGGGGAGACTCTGGTTCTGAGATATTTCCATTTATGGAGTTCATGGCCGATAAGGCTGGAAAGACCACATAGAGTGATATAGTTCCAAATGGAAGCTGCTTCCTAAATTGTGAGATTCATTCTAAGTTCTTTCTAGTAGCTATGCAAATTTTTTATTATAGTCGTTAGTAAATATCTTTGATCCCTGACATTAGAAGAGGAATATATTTTCCATAGTGTTAAATGGGCTTAGCATCAGCTCTATTTAAAAGAAATTAAAAGGCAGGTGTGGCGGCACACACCTTTAATTCCAGCACTTGGGAGGCAGAGGTAGGAGGATCACTGTGAGTTTGAGGCCACCCTGAGACTACAGAGTGAATTCTAGGTCAGCATGGACTAGAGCAATACCCTACCTCAAAAGATAAATAAAAAAGAAAAAAGAAAGAAAGAAAAGAAATTAAAATAGGTTAGTAAGTCAATAGGCCAAGGTTTTAGTGTTCTGATACAAATATTTCTGTATGCAACTCCCTTCCCCATTTTTGTGAATAGCCACAAAATGATGGAGATATTTCCAAATGTCTAGTTTCAAGTTTCTCTTCAGTAAAAGATTCTTTTGAAAAGCAGTTTATTTCCTCTGTCATTATAAAGTGCTAAGTTTACCTGGAAGTGAGTGAATACATGTATTTATTTTTTCAAAACTAATGGCAAGGGAGTCACTGAAACTATTCATCAGGGAAAAGGGCAGCATATGGAAAACACTTGACTTTTTGTAAAAGAAAAAAAATATGATTTTAACAACCCAAAAATTGGCCTGATAGGATACTGGAATGAATGAAAAACCAATCCAGGATGAATTTCTAGCTTTCTAGTTTGGACAACTTCTTGAATAATGGTGTCACCAAATGAAAAAGACAGAGGAGTGGAACAGGAAATGTGGTTGGAACATAAAATGCCCCCTCAGGCTGATGAGTGTGAACACTTTGTCCCCATCTGGTGGCTCTGTTTGGGAAGGTTGTTGAGTATTAGGAAGGGGAGCCTTGCTGACAGAAGTCAGTCCCTGGGGGCGGGTCCTGAGGTTTGCTAGCTGAGCCCCACTTCCTGCTCCTTCACTGCTTCCTGACTGCAGGCACAATGTGAGGAGCCAGTCTCATACTCTTGCTGTAATGCCTTCCCCACAGTGGAAGAATGTATCACCTTGAAACCAGAGTCCAAGGTAAACCTGTTCTTCCTTAAAATGCCTCATATCAGGTATATGGCTACAAAAGTAAGCAAAGTAACTAATATAAGAATCAATTTAGGAAGAAGATGAGGGCAAAAAGGTAACGTTTAGAGTTAAGTTCAAATGCCTACAGGACTTCATGCTCAGCGTATTAAAAACCAAACTCACCCTTAGCTTTAGGTCCCAGGTTTATTTTTTCCTTCTACCTCTGTCTATGATACTACTATCTCTTGGGCACTTAAGGCTAAAAAGTTTGGAGTCATATATGAATTACACTTGTTCTTTCCTATATCTAGTGAGTGACTAAGTCCTTCTAACTGTTGCTTACATTCTACAGGCATTTATTGAGCTTTTCCTTGTGTGCCAGGGACTAATCTAGGTCTGTGGGGGTCAGTATGAGGGCAACAGACAAGGATTTTGCTCCTATGAATTTATATTCTTACCAGGAAAGATAGATAATGGGAACATGGATGTTGGGGAAATGGCTCAGTTGGTAAATTGCTTGGTGTAAAGGCATGAAGATCTGAATATGGATCTCTAGCACATGCAAAAGAGTAGCATTTCAGGGCCTGGTGGTGCATGCCTTTCATCCCAGCACTTGGGAGGCAGAGGCTGGAGGATTGCTATGAGTTTGAGGCCAGCCTGAGACTACATAGTGAATTCCTGGTCAGCTTGGACTAGAGTGAAACCCTACTTCAAAAAAAGAAAAAAGAGGGAGAGGGAGAGGGAGAGGGAGAGAGAGAGAGAAAGAGAGTGAGTGAGTAATGGTGTACTCTATTAATCCCAGAACTGGAGCTTGCTGACCAGCTACTCTGGCTCCATCCATGAGCTCCAGATTCAGTGAGAGACCCTGTCTCAAAAAAATAAGGGAGAGGGCTGGAGGGATGGCTTAGCAGTTAAGGCATTTGTCTGCAAATCCAAAGGACTGAGGTTCAATTCCCCAGGACCCACGTAAGCTAGATGCACAAGGGGGCGCATGTATCTGGAGTTCTTTTGCTGTTGCTAGAGCCCTGGCACACCCATTCTCTCTCTCTCCCTCTCTTTCTCTCTGTTAAATAAATAAATGAAAATAAAATATTTTTAACTAAGGGAGAGCTAGTGAAGAAGATACCTCTGGCCTCCATGTGTATACACACACATATACCCACATGAATATGAACACATATGTAGTTCACAAATACAGCATAAACATACCAAAAAGAAAAAGAAAGGGAGGGTGAGTGAATAAGAGAGCAGAGAATGATCAAGTGTTGAACACAGAGAATTTTGGGCAAGCCTGGTGGCTCTGGATGGGGTAGGTCAAAAAGAGCCCTTACAAAAGTATCAGTTAAGGTCTAGAAGTCTATCCATTCTCAGTGGAAAGAGCTTCCCAGGTAAGAGGGCCTATACTTTCCAAGAGCTTGGTGAGTCCCAGGCTAAGGCTTGCTGGGGGCAGTGATGGGGTGACTGATGTAGTCATGATTTTCTCTAATCACTGCTGCTCTGCTCCCAGCTCCCATCACTGCATACCTGGCACAAGACCCTTCCATTTCTCCCCACCTGTATGCTACCCTGAAAATTATATGACACATGAATATTTTATTTGCCACTGGGTTATAGCAAAAAGCCTTCAGCAGTTGAGTAGTTCAGTAGTAGGCTGTCTTTGGGAATCACAAAAATGAAGCTTCATCTGGGATGTTTGCCTCTTGTCAGCCTCTCATGTTCACATACCTTATGTATTAGTTTTCTCATGCTGCTATAACAAACTACCACAAACTCAAGGCCTTAAAGCAGGCAGAACGTGTCCTCAGTGCTGGAGGCCTGGAGTCTGCCCTGCACCCTACTGCAGGGCAGCTCTGCTTTCTAGAGCTTCTGTGGGAGAATTCACTTTCTTGCTTTTCCTTTTCAGCTTTCAGAGGCTGGCCACAGTTCTTAGCTTGTGGTTCCTCCTCCATTTCCAAAGCCAGCAGAGAAGGCTCTGACAATTTTTCTCCAACCCTGATTCTCATTCTCTAGCCTCTCATCTTCAGTTATAAGGTTGCTCATCATTAACTATGTAGAACCTTCCTAGATTATCCAATATAGGAAAATCTCTCCATTTCAAGATTATCTGATTAATAACCTCATTGTATTATGTGCATAATATTACTACATTATGTCTCATAGTGTAATATAATGTATTCACAGCTATTACAGATTATGATGTAGTCATCTTTAGGAGGTCCTTATTCTGCCTGACATATCTGGCTTCTCTTTTTTGATGTATCAGGGTTTATTAGGCATTTGTAGCTCATGGGGTTTCCTTCAAATGGGAAGGCAATGCAGCCCAAGAGATGCCCTGCTGTGGTACTCTGAGTAGGAGGTCGCTGTTCATTCTGAAACACAGTGGCAGGATTGATGGCCATCACCAGGGCAGGACTGCTAGTGTTTCCTGCAAGGGCAGCTGAATATGGGGTTGTAGGAACAGTTGTAACAGTTCTTGGGTGGCACTGGAGCAGCAGGAAACACTTTTTTTATCTCACTTGTTTTCTACCCAGATGGAGCATTGAATCAGATGACTTTGAAGATACCTCAGCCTGAGCATTTATGATGTTCCTGGTTAGAGATATGACTCAAAAGAGTGAGTAAATGACTAGAGAAGGTAGAAATGGAGGCAGTCACACTAATAGCATAAATTTTAACTTCATGAAATAATTATTAAGCTTTATTTAGTAGATGTACTATGTCTGTTCCACAGTTAGAAATTTGTAGGGGAGGTGATACAAAAAATGTCCCTTAGTAAGATTTTCTTTTGTTTTTTTCTTTGTATTAGTCAACTTTCAGTCATTCTAACCAAATACTCTGAGACCATTAATTTATAAAGTGAAAAGGTTTGTTTTGGCTCATAGTTTTATTTTTTTAGTCCAAGATTCATTGCTTTGGACCTCTGGTGGCAAAGGCAGGGAGTGCATAGCAAACTGTGACCTCATAGCCAGGAAGCAACAGAGAAAGAGGAAAAGAATGGGGTTCTCACAATTCTCTGTAAGTAGCATATAGACCTTCCCTCACACAAGGCCCTTTCTTCTTAAAGTTTCACCTCTGCTCAATAGCACCCCCCCCCCAATAGGGACATCACTTTAACACAAATGCCTTTGGGAGACAATTATCCAAACCATAGCAATTTCTAAGTGGTGTCATCATGCCAAAAAATAGTATTATTCTTTGGCAAATAAAATCCTAATATAGGGTTGGAGAGATGGCTTAGTGGTTAAGGTGCTTGACTGTGAAGCCTAAGGACCCATGGTCAACTCTCCAGATCCCACATAAGCCAGACACACAAAGATGAGGCAAGCACAAGGTCATACACGCCCACTAGGTGGCATAAGAATCTGGAATTTGATTACAGTGGCTGAGGCCCTGGCATGCCAACTCTCTCTCCTCTCTCTCTCTCTCTAAAAAAATTAAAATAAAATAAATCCTATTCCATGGATGTCCACTGGAAAATGACCATATGGCCTGAATTTCTAATTCCATATAAGTAATAAAGCACCAATTAAACATATAAGTAAATATCACTTAATCCTATACTTTTGTCAAATAATTTGACCAAAGAGGTCAGTTTGTAGTTTAACTCATCTCTACATTATTTATAATACCTCTTATGATGCAAATGTTCTGTAAATGGTTATTATATTATATTATTTTGGAAGCAGTAACAAGAAAAAAATCTGTGCATGTTCAATATTGGTGCAATACTTGTGAATATGTGGTTGACTGAGTCTATTGGCATGGAACCTGTAGACATGGAGAGTGGATGATATTTCCTCTTCACTGTTATTACAGAAGAGAAGGCTGTGGCTGTGGAGGGTGCTCAGTGGTAAAGTGCTGTGCAGGCATGAAGACTTGAGGGCAGATTTCCAGCACTACATCAAATTCTAGGAATGCCTATGATCTCATTGCTGGAGACCAGGAGATAGGAGGCTTGCTGGCTAGCTAGTCTAACCAAACTGGTGAGCTCTAGGTTCAGTCAAAGCCTGTCTCAAAGAATAAAGTGGTGAGCTGGAGAGATGGCTTAGTGGTTAAGGTGCTGCCTGCAAAGCCAAAGGACTCAGGTTTGATTCCCCAGGACTCACGTAAGCCAGATGCACAAGGTAGTGCACGTGTCTGGAATTTGTTTGCAGTGGCTAAAGGCTAGAGGGCCTGGAGCATCCATTCTCTTTCTTTCTATCTGCCTCTTTCTCTTTCATAAATAAATAAATATATAGACATAAATTAATAAAATTTTAAAAAGAATAGAGTGAAGAGGAACTGAAGAAGGCCCCCCCAGTGTCAATATCTGGCTTCCACATGCATGCTCATGTGTACTCACCCATATAAACCTGCATACATGCAGGCATGCAAACCACATGCCCATGCACATGGCAAGAAAAGAATAAGAGGTGCATGAGGAGCTTGTGAACACTGTTCTCCTATGATTATCTAAGGAAAAAGTTGATATTTGGATTAACCCCTGCTCCTGACACTGAGCCACCCTCAAACCTTTCTTTCTCTAAACATTCCAGGGATGGGTAGGTGGCTTTTGAGGAGTGATGGTTAGACAAATGCTCTAGATTCAGAATTGGGGCCCTTAAGCTACAAGAGAACTCATGAGGACTTCTTATAGGGACCTCTAGGACAGAAGTTTTGCTCTGACATCTCATGTAATGAAGACTTAATGACTCCAGAGTGTCCCTTCTCAGAAATAACTTACCACCCTGCTACTAAAACCTAGGCTAGGGGGTTCTTTTTTCTTCCTTATCAGCACATTCTGGTTGTCTTCCTTATAATCCATCTAGAATTCAGGCTATCCTGTAGTGCTTTCTTTTGGGGGTGGGTGGGGTGGGAGTGCTGTTTCAAGCATCGGAGAGTGCTTGGCTTATAAACAGCAAACATTTATTTCTCATAGTTATGGGGTCCGGAAGTTGAAGATAAGGTTGACAGCAAATTAACAAATGTGTCTGGTGAGGGTCTGATTTGTAATTTATAACACATTGTCTTCTTGCTGTTCCTCCTCCTCCTCCTTCTTCGAATGATAGAAGTGTCAGAACAGCTCCCTTGAGCCTTTGCAAAGCTATGGACTTATGCATGAAGACTCTGTCCTCATGACCTAATCTCTTCCTGAAGGTCCCACCTACTAATACTGGTTCATCGGAGATTATATTTCAACACATAAACTTGGGAGACACAAGTTTATAGTCAGTCTATCTCAACAGCTGCCCTTCTTCAAAACTCTCATGTGCTCTCTCTCCTGAACTCCCACAGTTTCCTAGCTGGCCCCTGCTTCCACTCCTGCTAGCCTATGATCATACTCAAAGTCCCTTTTGGAAACATATCATGTCTACTCACCCCTGCTTGGTCTTAATTAATATCTTCCTAGAAACCTTAGAATAAGATTCCAGTCCTTTAATGTGGTTTTCAGGGCCTTTAGTGAACTGGGTCTTGTCCATGCCTCCAAACTCATATTTTATCTACCTGAAGACTGGCTGCATACCTGCTGCTGGCATCAGTATCTTGTCCATACTTTCTTCTCAAGACATTTAACAGTAGCTCTTCAAAGAGACCTTGGGCAGGAATGCCTCCACATGAAGCTTCTATATACATTATCAATCACCCTTTCATTTTTTATGTTGCAACAATTAGAGTTTATTATTATCTTATTGTAAAATTGGCTGTCTTCTGCTTAACTATTCCATGGCATAGCTAGATGTCATCTACCTAAGTCCTCAGAAACTTACATATTCACTAGATATATAAATAAATGATGGCACTGTAATGATTTGCTAATGTATATGTGTGTGCGCATGTGTTTTGTGTGCACATGTGTTTCAGTGTGCACATATCTAAACATGCATGTAGAGGCCAGAGAACAACTTTGGATGCTGTTTTTCATTGTTTCTTGAGATAGTGCCTCTCGTGGACTTATGCCAATAATCAAATGGCTTGAATCTGCCAGTTCAGTGACTTTGCTTTCTCTTAGCCTCTCTTTGCCATTCTGTCATGAGATGATGCAGCAAGAAGATGCTACATGCTGCTTCTTTATCTTGGACTTCCCAGCCCCCAGAACACTGAGACATCAGAATGTCAACCCAGCTCATCATAAGTCCCTTAAGTAGGTCATTAAGTAAGAGAGCATGACCTTCAGGAACATTTGGTCATACTGGTGCCTGACCTCTAGCTTTGTGTATTGAACAACTGGGACAATTGAAATCTCAGCCTTGGTGATTTGGGATTGAACTGGAGAGTGGTGTGGTTGTACTTGTGAGTTATGCTCCGCAGACTGTGAAGGCTTGTGAGCAGGAGCAGGGTGAGGAGAACAAGCAGATTGTGCAACAAGTGAATGGGATGGGAGACCCAGGGGGAATTGGGATGATTTTACAGGTCCTGACAAGTTTCTTTTTGTTGCCTGGCTGACCTCTTTCTTTGGGATTCGGGAAAATATTGGCCATCTTCCCTCAAAATGTCACCCTGGCACCCCATGGTGGGACACCTCCATCAGTTTTACACTTGATGAGAAGAGATTCAACACAAGTGTGTTATTCCTGTGTTAGCACATGGTGCTTGGTGCCACTTTCATCTCTTGATGATTAATGGCTTGCTTTTCAAGTAGAAACTGTTTAACAAGGTGTCCAGAGGAAGAGAGTAGAGTAAAAGAAGTGTGAGCTCAATATCTTTGTGGCTTGTGTGATGGAAAAGCAGGTGCCATGAGCAGAGGAGTCTTGACTAGGGATGCAAAGAGTGTAACCTAACTGGTTGCAAGATATGAGCTTAGGAGCAGCCGTGTGAATCTCCCCCAGGTGATAGGTCATTATGCCGAAATCAATCCTCACAATGGAAGACAAAGTTAGCAAAGACTAAATTCCCTGTGAACCAGGACTTTTAAGTATAGTAGGCTGCTCTGTGGTTAATGGCAATCACTATCAACTCAGTTTAAGACTACCCAATCCCCTTTTAGCCTGCCCTCATTAAACTTTATCCTAATGAGGCACTGTAGTCTAATTGGCCAAGGATGGGAATTTAATATTGTCAGGATCATATCCATTCAAAAGTCCTTTTTCTGTGAGATTGAAATATGTTGGCTTCTCAGCAATGCAACCAGCTATAAAATATCTCTCAGTGTGTCCAGCAAGGTGTGAACAATCAAAGCCCAGCAGGAGCTATTTATATCTGAAATGATCAGGCATTAGCCTCACAGAAGAACTGCCTCAGAAAATGCTATCCCCAACTTGATGGCCCTCTGGTGAAACCCAGAAAACACTGAGCTCTCTGGAGCCTTTTCATTCTTACAAGAACCTGCATCTCTGGGGACTTTCATCTCTCCTGTCATGTGTGTCTGTGTGGGGGGAGAGGAAAGTGGCCCCAGAGGATCTGGGAGAGCACTTACTCCTGTGCACCTCAGCAGACTGCCTGCTTCTTTCACAACAACCCCTTTTTAAACCTGGGGTGAGACAAGCAAATATTCCTCACATGTGCTTATGAAGACATGTGTGGAAATAACCTGGGGACACTGGCTCCAGGGAGTGCTGTGATCTGCTCTGGCATCCTGGTCCTGCTGGAATAATTGCCATGAGCTTCAGCTGGAGTGAGTCTTGCTGCCAAAAAAAGGAGGTTGTAAGGCCTAGAGCAGTATTTCCCAACTGAACTCAACAGGGTGTTAGAGATGAAAGGATTGCATGGGCAGTGCTTATGAGACACTGAGCTAAGCAAGTTAAAATAAAAACTGAATTGTATGCACATAGTATTCATGCAAGCAAATACATATATTTTTGTTTCTATTTACACATACACATGCCAGACATAAAAAGCAATAAAACCCCAGATTAATAAACACATTACTTATCCCCTTATCCCAGTGGATCTGCTAGCTGCCCTCTTTTGATAATACATTTTCTTTCCTCCATGGTAAACAGTATTTTTAATTTTGCATTTATTTTTCTTTTTATAATGGCTCTACTATATATGGTTATATCCTTAAGTAATGTTATAAAGTTGTTATATGTTTTTGTATTAGCTGTATGAAAATACAATACAACAGTTGTTTGTTCTGAGTTGTCCTTCATTTTGCTCTGCTTTGGGCTCCACTGTGTTGCTGCACACAGCTTTAGTCTATGGTCATCACTCTTCTTCATTCTGTGGATGTTCCACAATTCACATGCTATTCCCTTATGTAACAGATAGCATGCTGCATACAGAGGTTGGCTGTTGCAAGCAATGGACTATGAACTTTCCCTCCTATGTTTCCTAGAGCATGTGTATAAGAATTTCTGTAGGGTGTGTACCTCACAAGATGAGAGAGAAGGTGTACACTGAACTTCACAGGAGAAACCATACTATTCAGAGAGGCTTCCAGTTTTCATTTGCTACAACAGGTCTTAAGCGTTCATTGCTCCACAGCCCACCAATACCTGGCAATGTGAGATTTATTTATTTATTTTTTTGCCCATTTTACTGTGGTTTTGATCCTCACTTTCCATTCTGGTAGTGAGTTGAGTCTTTCAGATGTCGATCAGTCATCTGAACTACCTTCTCTTCAAAAGCTGCTCATGTTCTTGCCCAATTTCTAATAGAGGCGTTCACCTTTTCCTTATTGATTTCTGAGAGTTCTTTATACACCCTTCACTGTAATTATGTTGTGGTGCTAGGGATCGAAGCCAGGACCTTGCACATGCTTGGCAAATGCTGTAATGCTCAGATATACCTCTAGCCCTTCGTTGCAATTTTTCATGTCAGCAAAATTTCTCCCAACTGGTGATTCACATTTTACTTTCTTATTGGTGTCCTTTCATGAAAACAAGTGTTGCATTTTAACTAGGCAAATTTATCCATCTTTTATGTTCAGGTTCTGCCTCTGGTGTTCAATTTATTTATGTACCAGAGGTTATAAAGATATTGTCCTAAATACTTTTAAATTATGCTTTACAATTAAGTCTGTGATCTCTGTGAATCGATGTCTCACCTCAGAATTCCTCTCAGTTGTCAATATGTACTGTGAACCTGAGGACAGACAGCAGGTAGCATTTTCCTATTGCTTTTTCCAGGCCATCTCTAGGAATGTCTTGGCACATACTTTGGGAACTGCTGTCCATATAGAATGAAAAAATTAATTTCATCTCCTGAATTAATTGCTGCATAATTTTTTAACTTCTCTTGAAAATGTAGCTCTTATGATGAAAATGTGAAAATCAACACAGTAATTAGTATGTACGGGGAAAACTCATGAGGATGAACTACTAATATGTAAAATTAATACAAAATTATTATTGTGTGAATATTCCCATCTTTCTACTCCTTGCCACTCACTTGGTAGGAATGTCATGTGTAGTATTAGAGTCTTCCCTAGGTTTTGCCATTGAAGAACCTAGGTAATCTATGTGGGAAAAAGGTGGAGAGATGAAATGGTATATGCTATGAAAAGAAGTGGCTATATGCTTGAGGAGAAGGGGTTTAGGGTAGAAGACAGACATGGATCAACTTTGTGTCCTGGGAGTTAGAGACAAAGTACAGAGTGGAGAGTAAGGAATTCATAAAGAAAAATTATGTGAGTGGGTAAGAGGATCTGAAAGGTACAATAACTTTTAAAGGTGATTAACTCCTATAGCAAAGTAGCAGGATACAAGATCAATGCACAAAAATCAGTAGCCTTTCTCTATCCAAATGACAAAGATACAGAGAAAGCTATAAGGGACATGGTCCTATTTTCAATAGCAATAAAAAAAAAAGTAAAATAAAATTAAATACCTTGGAATAATATTAACCAAGGACATGAAAGATCTCTACAATGAAAACATGAAAATGCTCAAAAAAGAAACTGAGGGGGACTTGAGAAAATGGAAAGACCTCCCATGCTCCTGGATAGGCAGAATTAACATTGTGAAGATGGAATCCTGCCAAAGGTAATATACAGATTTAATGCAATTCCAATTAAAATCCCAACTGTGTTCTTCACAGAGATAGAAAAAATGATCTCAAATTTCATATGGAAAGGCAGAAGGCCTTGCATATCCAAGCACATCCTCAGCAAAAGAAATACCTCTGGAGGCATCATCATACCTGATCTAAAGCTGTATTACAAAGCCATAGTAATAAAAACAGCATGGTCCTGGCATAAAAGCAGGAGTATAGACCAATGGAATAGAATTGAGGACCCAGACTTTGGGTCAAGCAACTACAGCTACTTGATATTTGACAAAGGCCTTAACAATATAGGCTGGAAAAAAGGCAGCATGTTCAATAAATGGTGTTGGACAAATTGGATAACCATATGCAGGAAAATTGAAACTTGATTCACACATCTCACCATGCACAACAATCAGGTCCAAATGTATCAAAGACCTCAATATAAGACCAGAAACTCAGCTACTACTGGAAAAAAATATAGGAGGAACATTCCATGATATAGGAATGGAAAAAGACTTCCTGAACAAAACCCCAGTAGTGCATTATCTTAAACAGTCACTCAACCAATGGGATCACATGAAGCTGAAGAGTTTCTTTACAGACAAGCATACAATAAGCAAAGCCAATAGATTAGCCACAGAATGGGAGAAAATATTTGCTGGTTATCCAATTGATAGAGGCCTAATCTCTAGAATCTACAAAGAACTCAAAAACCTAAACAAGAACAAGTCAAACAACCCACTCACAAAATGGGGCAAAGAGCTGGACAGGCAGTTCACAGAGGAAGAAATACAAATGGCAAACACACCAACACCTCAACACTGAAGCAGACCAAAAATGAACCCAACATGGCTCAGGGAAATTTTGCGGAAGAGGGGGAGGAAAGAATGTCAGAGCCACATGTTGGGTCATGATATACAGAGACATTTATCGTACCAATAACTGTGGGCTAATTCCACAATGCACGACCCATATACCTCAACAAGGAGGGGCCAATGGGGAGGGAGTAGATCATGGATGAGCCTAATAATGGTACCAAACTGCCTGTACTTGCAGAATAGAAAACTAATTTAAAAAAATGGCAAACACACACTTAAGACAATGTTCATCATCCCCAGACATCAGGGAAATGCAAATTAAAACAACTATGAGATTCCAACTTACCCCAATAAGGATAGCAAACATCAAAAAATCAAATGAAAATAAATGCCGGTGATGATGTGGAGAAATAGGAACCCTCATGCACTCTTGGTGGGAATGTAGGATGGTACAACCACTTTGGAAAGCAATATGGAGGCTCCTAAAAAAGCTGACTATAGAGTTACCAACAGACCCAGTTATTCCCTTACTGGGCATCTACCCCAAAAACTTTAAACCTCAGTCCAGAGAGATTTGCTCAACCATGTTTATAGCAGCTCAATTCGTAATAGCTAAGAGCTAGAATCAACCCAGATGTCTATCACTAGAAGAATGGATAACTAAGGTGTGGTATATCTACACAATGGAATTCTACACAGCAGTGAGAAAAGATGACACAATGAAATTTGAGGAAAAATGGTTGAACCTGGAACAGATCATGCTCAGTGAAGTTACCTAATCACAGGAAGATAATTGCAGTGTAGTCTCACTCATCTATAGCACTTAACCTGAATCTACCCAAGATGCCAACATACCCACCAAGCATCTCAAGAACAAGACAACAGGGTGGGTGGGGAGGGAGGGGGTGGGGGACACAAATCTAGACCCAAACATAATGGTACCATAAAACTCTACATCCTAAAAGGCAGACCAAATGGTTGAACCTTCACCAGGCCCTTAGAGGGACCACCTGAGCCACAAGGCACTGGAGAGAGTACGATAAAGACTGACCTTAATATTCTACAGCTTCTCTCTCTCTCTCTGTGTCACTCTTTTATATTTGTTATCTTTTTCTTCCTTCTCTTAGTGGGCACTGACCTGCAACTCCCAGTACCAGCATGGGGCTATCATCCGCAATGATCTTTTGATCAGAGAGACCTACAAGGTTTCCTAAAAGAAAGACAGATTTCTGTCAGAGTACTTATTGACCCACCAAAGGTTAGTGGTAAGACTCTACTGCTGAAGATACCATATGAGGTTGACAGATAAAATGGAATGACATAGCTAGAAGCTGGAAGAGAGTCAGTCCCCAGACAGTCAGTGCATCTAGTGTCAAGGTGCTTCATGGGAGACTGGGGGAAAATGACCAATATATGTCCAAGCAACTCATGGTGTAACCTACTTAGCAGCAAATAACCTGTCATGCTACACATACAAGTGCAACAGCAGCACACAGCCATGGTGGGGAACAAACTGCTCTTGATTTGGCTAGCTGGTCCACTCAGTGGGACAGAACCCATTGCTGGAGCTGGGAAACAAGTCAGAACCATATTCAAAAATGAGCCCACTCTATATTATCAAGCTACCACCAATCGTGGGCTATAAGAGGGCCTACACCTATTAAATTCTCTATAAAAAATATAAGGGTTATCTCATTTGTCTGGTGCTAACTTACTCTCCATTAGAGAATCTGCCTCTCTTTTTCAGATGGATGCACATCCATCCTAAGGAGAGAACCACCTCATCACACCTCAAAAGGGCTCCAGCTGAAACTAAGAATAATTGGCAAAACAAGCAAGGGTGCTGTTTTCTTGGTGAACCAGGTACAAGGGTAAAGGAGATCAACACAGAGAACAATCAACTCCTACCAAATCAGATATCCAGAGACACAGAGGCTCCCAGCACCTCATCACTGAAGCTGACCAAATATGAAACCAACATAGCTAAGGGAAATTTTGTGGAAGAGGGGGCATAAAGAATGTCAGAGCCACATGTTGGGTCATGATATGCAGAGACATTTCTCCTACCCATAATTGTGGGCTAACTCAACAGTGCATGACCCATATACCTCAATAAGGAGGAGCCAGGGGGAGGAGGTAGGACATGGACGAGCCTAACAATGGTACCAACTTGACTGTATTCACTGAGTCCAAAACTAATTAATAAAAAAATTATTTATTAGAGACAGAGAGAGGGATAATGGGTACACCAGGACCTCTAGCCACTGAAGACAAACTCCAGATGCATGTGCCACCATGTGCCTCTGGCTTACGTGGGACCTGGAGAATTGATACTGGGTTCTTAGGCTTCACAGGCATATGCCTTCATTGCTAAGTCATGTCTCCAGCCCACATTTATGTACTTTTATGTCATCCTATCAATACTCAGTGAAGTAGGGAGAACAGGCATTACTTGTCCCTATTTAATATCTGAGAATCCTTACCTGAGAAGTGAAGTTACTGGCAAAAACAGTATATGTGAGACAGGACATGGGCTTCAGATCCAGCTTATAAGTGCCACTGCATCTTCCTTCCCCCTGTGCCATTAGCTTATTTTGTAGGAAAGACTCATGGGTAGATGCTTGGTGAAGAAATTTTACACAAATACCAACCATCTCCAAATAAAGTGTTTATTTCTTTTTGTTTGGGCTTAATCATCACAATTACAGAAGAAATGCTATCAAGGATTAGTAGAAGTCCCTGTGTCTAGTGTGATTTAGTGAGATTATTTTGTTTAACTCAGCATTTCTCAAGTTTAGCTTCTATAATGCTGACCAAACTTTTTACTATGTGAATATTTCCATCAGGAAGAAGAGTAATTTTGTCACAAATTTCTAAACTGGAACTTCAACTTTTCTCTATACTATTAGGAAAATGGAAGCAGGATGGTCATGGAAGAACCAACTTGAAATTTGTATTCCCTGATTTTCTCCTTCTCCTCTTCCTCCTCCTCCTTTTTTTTTTTTTTTTTTTTCTTTCTGATAATGTCCTAGGCTCTACTTCCTATAGTAACACCATCTTGGCTGAGTGCATGGTGGCTGTGAAAGGGCTTTGAAACTGAACCTTCTGTGGTCACAGTATTGACATCATGAATGCTGTTATTTCCACTAATGAATGGAGTAAATGTGTGAGTGTGCAAAGGTGTGAAGTCAGACCTGTGGTCCAAAATTAAAGCAGCAAAGGTGGTTAATAGTTTGTTTTAATGAGGTAATTGACATTTAATAAGTTATTGGTTTTTCTTAGCATCTTACTAAAATGCTTTGGAATGTGAAAAAAGACTCCCACTTATACAGTATTGATTGCATATGAATTCATACATTGAGATTCAGGATGCTTTGTTATCTCAGGGTTAATGCATATCATCTGATTACTATTGATCACCCTGAGACCATCAGTGAAATTTCAAAGCATCTTTTATAATTAAGGAATAATGAATTGTTTGACCCTGAAGTTACTTTGTAGCAAATCAGGAGAAAGTTGAGTTGATCATGAATTTGAACAAGTGATGGATTCCACCCACTCAGCTGGATTTAATTGTGGAATGGTTTGGTGTTATTGTAATTCTTCTCTGGTGATAGTCTTGTGCTTCATTTTTCTCTGCTTAGTTTATTCTTTTTTCTATTTTCTGTTCTGTGATCTTTTACCCACCCTTCAGAACCCACACAAAGTTATCTCAATGGCTTTGTTTCCAACTCCTTTGGGGATATTTTTGTCCCTCAGGGTCTTCTCACCTTTCCTATATATATATATACACACACATATACTCACTAGAGTGATAAATACCAGTGTTGAGGTTTTTATGTCTTCTTCTGACTAGATTAAGAGTTTCTTTTAGGGCTGGAGAGATGGTTGGCAGTTAAGATGTTTGCCTGCAAAGTCAAATGACCTTGGTTCTATTCCCCAGAATCCACGTAAGCCAGATGCACAAGGGGGTGCATGCGTCTGGAGTTCATTTGCAGTGGCTGGAGGTCCTGGCACTCCCATTCTCTCTCTCCCTCTCTCTGCCTCTTTCTCTCTCTCAAATACATAATAACATTTTTAAAAAAAACTGAAAAGAAGAGTTGTTTGTTTTTTTTTTTTTTTCAGATGGAGATATATAGTCTCTTATGATTGGGTTGCTTTTGCCTTCATTCAGTGCCCATGACTGAGGAAGAAAGTACAAAGTTGGTGATATGTAAATGTTTGATGTTGTTATACCAAGTGAAGATCTCTTTCCAACATTTGGAATCAGAAACTTTTGGTCTCATAGGATTTAAGTGGGCTCATAGTGTCTTGGAATTCGGGCCAGTACAGGTATAGTGAGAACCTCTTGAGTGTCTCACCAAACCCAAAGCTACTGTTTTCTTCAGTCAGACTCATTGACCAGTAACCCTCTGTGTTTCTCACCCTCACCCCAGGACTGAAGTAGGCAAGTCTGGCTATGCCTGTTTTGTTGGGGGTTTTTTGTTGTTGTTGTTGTTTTTGTTGGTTTTTTTTTTTTTAATGGGGTGCTGGAGCTCAAACTGAGGCTGTAAAATCTCACTATCAAGATAGATGATTGTTATTTTCTGTTTTGTGAATAGAGACAATGAATCTTAGTAAATAATTTTCCAGTGGGCACCTCATAGGCAAATAGTGAAGCAGGGAATCAAATGTAGTGCTTTTCTAATTCCAAGGTTGTCATTACATAGAGTGATATGAGATACTCTGGGAAAGGTCCACCCCAAACCTAATTTTTTTTTTCTGTAGTGATTAATTTCTCGGATGCTTTACAGAAGCGTAGCAAGAGTAGTTAATGCAATAATGATATCATCGGTAAGGCATCACCACCCTCTCCAGAACACAGAAGATCAGGACCACGCATCTCTGTGCACAGGAGTTCATGGCAGAAGTACCCCGAGCCTTGTCTTTTCTGCCTTTACCAGAGTTCTGGTCACACAGAGAAAACAGTGCTACTTTTAGTAGATCAAAATGAAGGGGAAGTGTGACCCCTTCTAAAACACTGTATTTGTTTTATCACTGTTACAATAAATCACCACAATCTTCCTGGCTTAAAATAATGCAAATGTATTCCCTTACAGTTCCGGCCATTGGGAGTCTCACTGGACTAAAGCCAAGGTGTCAGCAGGATTTGATTCTTATTGGAGGCCCTAGGGAAGAACCCTTTTCCTGCTTTTAGAGGCCACCTGCACTTCTTGGCTTGTGGCCCCCCTACGTCCTCCTTCAAAGCCAGCAGCATAACATCTTTTTGTGGCTTTCTTGTTCTGATCTACTCTCCTGACCCCTCCTTTTTTCTTTCTTTGTGTGAATGAGTGTGTTGGGAGCACACATGTGTGTGAATGTGTGTACACACATGTGTGGAGATCAGAGGACAACCTCAGGTGTCTTTCCTCAAGTGTCATCCACTTTTCTGGAAATGTGTCTTTCTTGGCTGGAATTTGCCAGGTTGGCTAGACTAGTTAGCCAGTGAGCCCCAGAGACCCTTCTGTCTCCAACTCCCCAGTGCTGGGATTACAGGCAAGAACCACAATGCTGGGCATTTTTATATGGGTCTTGGGTATTGAACTCAGATTCTCATGCTTGTAAGGCAGGCACTTTTCCAACTGAGCTATCTCCCTAGGCCCTCACTCCTTTATTTGTAAAGACATTCATGACTGCATTTGGGTTACCTGGATAATCCAAGATCATCTCCAGTTTCAAAAACCTGCAAAGTCCCTTTTGCCAGATAAGATACCACACTTACAAATTAAGTTGCAGTTATCATTGGAGTGCTGTTTATATCCTAGAACAAGGGTGCTAGAGTGGGAATGAGATGAGGAGACCTAGCACCAGTCTCGTGATAGTGTAAAGGAGCTATGAACCTGGGGCACATCCAGTGTCTGGGCTAATGTTTCCTCTGGCTCTCTGTATAACCCCTGCTAGGATTTTCTCTTTGAGAAATTACACCTGTTCTTAAACACAAGGAGACAAGGCCCTGCTATGTTAAAAACAGACCTGTTTTACATACCTGCAAATGACACTATAGCCATTCTGAACATGTCATTAGTTCCTCAATGGCATTTCTGGGGGTTCTCAGCTGATTTCCATTTGTTTTATGCATTTTCTTATGTCTTGCCTATATATCATGTAAGTTTTCAACTTCCCATTTTAAATGGGGTAGAAGCTTCAATTCTGTAATGTGGCTGATGTATTAAATATCTACAGTCAAATTGCCTAATGCCCAGAGTTTTTTTTTTTAATTCCCTTCAAATGAAAGCTTTAAAAGTACCTGGACTCCATGCTGGCTGACCGATAGAGACTTTTACCTGCTCTGGGGGTTAGGCGGTACAGGTTCCTGTCAACTTCTAAATGTGGATGCTTTTTTGTAGTGGAACAACTGAAAGGAATGGCTGCCTTCTGATCTATAACTACTACTTATTATAGATTGATCCATTTTGCAGCAAGGAGGTGGGAAGCAGGGAGCAGTAGGCAGAATGAGAACCAATCTTAGACCCAAGAGCGAATCACCTTCTAATTGCCTTCTCCATGACAGCGTCATAAGCTTCTTTATGGCAGCTTTATTTCTCAGTGACCTGCCACACTGCTGTAATTTTCCTGGTGTCACTCATGCAGGTTTAAAAAATGGTTGGTTTTATGGCTTTTATTTGGGAATTTGTCAAGGTTTCCCATTTGTGTAAGCCTTAAAGCAGCCTAATAGTGCATAATTTGGTGTTTAAAGGGATATTGCTGGGTAACCTGACTCGGCCCACAGGTGCCTCTAGCCATCAGGTCCCTGTGCCTAGAGGGGAAATCTCCATAATTTCTTTTACTCTACAGTAAATGTTTACTGTGCGAACCCCTAATTCAAGATTCCAGAGGACGCCTGGAATCCTGAGGGGCAGAAAGCCTTTCAAGCTTCATGATCAGGTTGTTATTTAAATCTCAGTGTCATGGAAGGTGCTTCAGGTGTTAGTGAACCCAGACTGAGCTCAACACATTCTGGCAGTCAGGATTGATGTATCCACTTTATGACTCACAGTCGGGTAGTGAAAAGTAGTAGACTCTGAGTCCTCTTTCTTCCTTCCTCTCTCCTTAGGATCTCAAAGCCCCTAACAGATGTCTTTAAAAGTTTCCCTTTTGAGGACTATTTTGGCTGCCTGCCACCGTGTGTACTCATAAGTTAATGAGAAAATTGGTACCTCCAAAGCATTCCTCCTAAGGGGAGCAATAAGTCTCCTGGTGTTTCTGGGAACACACCAGGCCAGCAATGGTATGTGTAAGCACACACACACACACACACAAATGCCATCCCCTCCTTGCTCTCTCCCAGCTACCCAGATAGCTTCAGCTTGGTGCATACCCACTAGTGTTTATGACAGTTGACTTTTTCTCCCTTGGTGTGCCTCAGCATAGCCAGTGCTTATTTGAGCAGGGGGTGATACTTCTGGAGTGACCTCTGCTAAGTGGGAGATTGATGGTGGCCTTCGCCTTCATGGAGTGTCAGGGCCCCTCATGAGCTCACTGCATGGCTGTCAGAAGAAGAGCAGAACACTTCCCAGAATGAGCCCTGGGTATTATCTTTGAACATATGTTCTTGATTAAATGAGAAGAGGAAAGTCTCTTCGTTTTTCCCATTTGGAGGTTAAAGTGGAGGGTTTATCTAAAAACAGATTGCAGTAAATTGTGGGTTTATTTGAACAGTATGTCAACATTATTTACTCATGGAAAAAATCTCAAATTGATAGGTTTCTTTTAATTACCTCATCCTGAAAGCTGCTCTCAACAAATAGCAAATATTTCAGAAGCCATTTGGATAAGTCTGGAAAGGCTGAGTTGTTGGAAACCTGCCGAGAATAATACCTTTGAAAATGTTTCCATAGTTCTGAGTATAAGAAAACTTGATTAGGAAACAGCTTGGCTCTCAGCAAACTGGGTAATGCCTTCTGTGATCATGCTGGCCTCCTTCTAGAAGATGGCTTGCGAGATTCTTGCCTAATGTGGATCACACCACCCTGACAACCAGGTCTGTTTCTGGAACTAGGTATTAGTGTCAGGCGCATAAACCAGAAAGACCTTGTTTAACCTGCTATAGCAATATCTTCCTCTTAGATCTGTTCATGATGTAAAAGCTGAATGAAAGAACACTCAGTTATCCAAATAGCTCTTCTGGCAAATCAAGGCCAAAGCACATTTCTCTGGATAATGTCCTTTAAACCTATTTATTTATTTATTTGGTAGAGAATGGGTATGCCAGGGCCTCTAGCCACTGCAAACAAACTCCAGATGCATGTGCCACCTTGTGCATCTGGCTTACATGGATTCTGGGGAATCGAACCTGGGTCCTTTGGCTTTGCAGGTAAGCACCTTAACAGTTTATCCATCTCTCCAGCCCTTTTTATATTTATATTTACATTTTATTTATTCACTTATTTATTTGAGAGAGAGAATTTGATTAGTCTTTCTTTTTCTCCCTCTCTTCTTCTGTCCCCTCTTTTCCTTCCTTCCTTCTTTCCTTCCTTCCTTCCTTCCTTCCTTGCCTCCCTCCCTCCTTCCCTTACCTTTCCTCTATTCTTTCTCTTTCTTTCTTTCCTTCTTTCTTTTTTCTTCTTTCTGTGAGACAGGGTCTCAAGTAGCCCAGGCTGGTCTGATACGCACTCTATAGCTGACAATGACTGTAAATTCTTGATCCTCCTGTCCCCTCCTCCCAAATGTTGGGATTATAGGTGTAGACTACTGTGTTTGGCAGTTGCTTAGACTTGACTAGAAAAACATGGTATGGTGTACACAACCATTTCTAAGGGTTAAACTTGTCGGCAGAGAGACGGGGTCATCAGGGGTGATGAGGACAAAGAGATCCGTAACAATCCAGTGGCCCTTCTTTTTCCTTAGGGTCTTATCCTTTATGATTTCCTCTTCAAAACCTCTTGTAAGGTTGTGTGTGTATATCTTCGTGTTGACGTGACATGTGGCAGGATGGAGCCTACAGTGGAGAGGTTGTGGTGGGTTTGAGGCCTACCCACTGTAATTTGTCTGTGCCATAAGTCCCATACTTCAGGTATCTTTATAGTAGCATATTGTATCATTTCCTTTGTGGGAAACAACCTGAGTCTCTCATTAAGAATATTTCATCTGAAAGGGTGGAGAGATGGCTTAATGGCTAAGATGTGTGCCTGCAAAGCCAAAGGGCCCAGGTTTGATTCCACAGGACTCGTATAAGCCAAATGTACAAGGTGGCACATGCGTCTGGAGTTTGTGTGCAGTGGCTGGAGGCCCTTCCATGCCTATTTTCTCTCTCTCTCTTTGCTTGCAATTAAATGATAAATAAAACAAAAAAAGAATATTTCATCTGAAACAAGGCATATACAAGGATGATCTCAGGATGGCTGTGTAGTCTGGTGAAGTTGCACTATTGTTAAATACTGGAATCTCTATTGCCTGAGCCCTACTGAGAGTACTCTATAAGACTCCCTTCTGGAACTCTCTTTCATTGCGTGTGTATGTGCGTGCATGCACACATATGCAGGGGTGTGTGTGGGTGTGGGAGCAGTTGCATGTCAGGATGCAAGTGCAAGTGTACATGTGCATGTGGAGGTCAGAGGACAATCTCAGGTGTTACCCTCAGACACTATCCACCATTTTTTAAATTTTGATTTTATTTTATTATTTTTGTGTGTGTGATGTGTATGCATGTATGTGAGTGGGTGCATGGGTGTACCATGGTGCACATGTGGATGGCAGTCTTTGTCTTCCACTTCATTTGAGTCAAGGTGTCTCTCAATCTCATTATTGTTATTGTTGAATGCTGTACTTGCTGCATTCTGGGAAATTCTCCTCTTCCCATCTCAACATCAGCCATTAGCATGCTGAGATTATATAAGCCTGCTTCCAGTTTTTTATGTGGGGCTTAGAGATTGTACTTGGGTACTCAGGCTTGAGTGGTGAGCACTTTATCCATTGACCCATCTCTCAGCCCCTATCCAGCTTTATAAAAATTAACTTATTAATTTGTGTGTATATGTGTTCATGTGTGAGAGTGGCACAAGGGCCATGGCATGTGTGTGAGGGTGGGAGGAAAACTTTTGTGTTAGTCCTCTGCTTGTCCACCTCGTTGGAGGCAGGATTTCTCTATGAATCTCATTCTGCTGTTGCACTTGCCGTGAGCTCCCAGGAAATTATCCTGTCTCAGCCTCCCATCTTGTCAGTGTCAGCATGCTGAGATTACAGAAGCCTGCTACAGCTTTCAGCTTTTTACATAGGGGCTGAAGATCCAGCTCAAGTACTCCAGCTTAAGATGCAAGCACTTTATCTGCTGAGCCATCTTCTCAGTTCCTTATCCACCTTTTTGTTTTCTTTTTATTTGTTTATTTACACATGTGTGTGTATGGCTATGCCAGGGCTGCTTGCCATTGCAAATGAATGCCATAAGTTTACACCACTTTTTGTGTCTGGCTTATGTGGGTAGCTAGGGAATTGACCATAGGCTGGCAAGCTCTGCAAGCATGTGCCTTAACCACTGAACCATCTTCCCACAACCCCACCACCACATCTACTTTTTTATATTTTAGTATTTATTT
Source organism: Jaculus jaculus (assembly GCF_020740685.1). Lineage (NCBI taxonomy): Eukaryota > Metazoa > Chordata > Mammalia > Rodentia > Dipodidae > Jaculus > Jaculus jaculus. The sequence continues at coordinate 75,580,716 of NC_059113.1, forward strand.
GACAGAGAAAGAGGGAAGGAGAGAGAGAGAGAGAATGGGCATGCCAGGCCTCCAGCCACTGTAAATGAACTCCAACCACGTGCACCCCTTCATGCATCTGGTTAACATGGGTCCTGGGGACTCAAACCTGGGCCCTTTGGCTTCACAGGCAAATGCCTTAACTACGAAGCCATCCTTCCTGCCCACATCTACCTTTTTAAAGACAAAATTTCTCAGTGGTCTGGAACTTACCAATTATGCTAGACTGGCTGGCTAGTGATAGTTCGTTCCAGGAATTCACTCATCTCCACTTTCTCAGCCCTGGGATTATAGGTATGCACCACACCATGCTTGGCAATTGTCCATGGGTTCGTGGAATTGAATTCAGGTCCTCACTGACTGAGCTGTCTCTCAAGTCCTCTGGGGTGCTGTTAATACTCAGCACTGTGAGGACTCTCAGGGCCTGACTGGGCAACTGCAGTGGGCCTGGAGCCTCACCAGTGGTCTGGAACTCTGAACCCCTGCCCTGCCCTGCCCTGCCCTGGATATGTGTGCCTTTTTACTCAGTGAGCCTCTGAGATAATTGCCTAGTGTCTCAGTCAGCCAGGAACCTTAGTCTCAGTCCAGGTTGTGGAGATCAAAGATCACATAGTATATGTGGATGTGGGTGGGTGGGTTTGTACATGTGGGAATACACATGTGTATACAAGTGCACATATGTGTGTAAATGCATGTGCACATGCATGTGAAATCCAGAGGAAAACCCAAAATGTTGTTTCTCAGGACAGCTGTCCATCTTTTTAAAATAGGGTGTCACTGGCATGGAGTTCTCCAAGTAGGCTACACTAGCTGGCCAATGAGCTCCATGGATATGCCTTTAACCACTCCCCAGTGTGTGACACCTTACCTTAGTTTTTTAAAAAAGCATTTTTGTTTATTTATTTGGAGAGAGAGAGAGAGAGAGAGAGAGAGAGAGAGAGAGAATGAATGAATAGCAGGGCCTTCAGCCCCTGCAAGCAAACTCCAGACACATGCATCACCTTGTGCATCTGGCTTACAGGGGTACTGGGAAATCAAACATGGGTCATTAGGCTCTGCAGGCAAGTGTCTTAACTGCTGAGCCCTCTCTCCACCCCTTACCTGGATTTTTCTTTCTTTCTTTATTTTTTCAACCTGGGTTCTGGGAACCAAACTCAAGTCCTCCTGCTTGCAAGACAAGCACTTTACTGATTGAGCTATCTTCCAAGCCTGAAAATAATTTCTTCTTTTTAAAAAGTTTTTACTGACAACCCCTACACATATAGACAATATACCCTGATCATAATTCACTACCATCACACTCCTATATCTCTCTCCTCTCCCATATCCTTCTGCCACTGAACTCCTTTTTTTTTTCCTAAGTAGTCCCTTTTCTATGTTGATGCCATCTTTTCTCCTTCATATCACACGTATCTTGTGTAAATACTATCAGTCACTGTGATGTCATAAATACAGCATTCATTCAAGACAGCATTCCAAAGCACTCCTCCCCATCCTTTGGCCCTTATATTCCTTCTGCTACCTTTTCTGCAATGGTCCCTGAGCCTTGGAGGGGGTGATAGAGATGTCTCTCAATGCTGAAAATGTCACTGTCACTTCTCTGAAAATCACTTCTTAAAAGAAGTTCTGGGCTGGAGAGGTGGCTTAGTTACCTGCAAAGCCAAAGGACCCAGATTCTATTCCCCAGGACCCACATAGGCCAGATGCATAAGGTGGTGCATGCCTCTGGAGTTCATTTGCAGTGGCTGGAGGCCCTGGCGTACCTATATTCTCTCCCTTGTGCTCTCTTTCCCTCAAATAAATAAATAAATAATATTTTTTTAAAAAGAAGCTTTGAGCCACTTGGTAGAGCCAAGCTTCCTTCCTATCCTTGTAAGCCTTTTCCTCCAAAGAAAAGTGTAAGGTCTAGAAGTCTTCACTATGGAGATCAGTTCAAGAACAGAAGGTGTAATTGTAGTCTCAGCTGCAACACTTACTAACATGATGTTGGGTAACAACTTGACTTTTCAACACTGTTATTTCTTTTTAAAAAAATATTTTTATTTACTTAGGAGAGAGAGAAAGAGAATGGGCTTGCCAGGGACTCTAGCCACTGCAAACAAACTCCAGCCACCTTGTATATCTGGCTTAAAGTGAATACTGGGGACTCAAACCTGGATCCTTAAGCTTTGCAGGCAAGCACTGTAACCACTGAGCAATCCCTACAGTCCCATCAATACTGCTGTTTCTCTTCTGCACTTGCATTAGGCTACATCTCTTCCAGCTGAAACAACATATGATTTTTAGTCCTTAAGCTCCTGTTACTAAACATTCATCCTATCAGGGGCAATATCATTCATCCTTCAAGAAGAAGAAGGAGAAGAAGAAAACGTCATTTGCTAATAAATAATATCTGAGATACGAGTTTAGGTGAGAATGTTGCCAGTGGCTCATGCAGCCTGAAAGAAGGGTCAGGTTCAGGATGGGGCTGGTTTGCTCCAGCTCTGCTTGCTAGCTTCCTCATCCATACAGGTGAGCACTAGAGTTTAGTGGATCAAACTTTATGCTGACAGGTCCATGACTACCAGCTCAACTCCCATCTCATCCAGCTGAAGACATCTGCCTTGTGACCCTTCCCTGACAATCATCTTTAAAACATGTACTGTGGGGCTGGAGAGATGGCTTAGTCATTAAGGGCTTGCCTGTGAAGCCTAAGGACCCCGGTTCAAGGCTTGGTTCCCCAGGTCCCACGTTAGCCAGATGCACAAGGGGGCGCATGTGTCTGGAGTTTGTTTGCAGTGGCTGGAAGCCCTGGTGCGCCCATTCTCTCTCTCTCCCTCTATCTGTCTTTCTCACTGTGTCTGTCACTTTCAAATATAGAAATAAATAATGAACAAAAAATATTTAAAAAATAATTTTAAAAACCATGTACTATGGCTCAAAAACGTCCCCAAAAAGCATGTTGAGGCTAGTGTCCTGATCCTAACATATAAGCACTATGCCATGCACTTGACATGGGCAGTGTTACTTTTTTAAAAAAAACCTTTCTCTTTTATTATTATTATTTATTTGAGAGAGAGAGAGAGAGAGAGAATGAATGATGACCAGGGCCACTAACCACTGCAAACGAACTCCAGATGCATGTACCACCTCATGCATCTGGTTTATGTGGGTGCTGGGGAATCAAACCTGGGTCTTTAGGCTGTTGCAGTCAGGTTCATATTGCTGGCAGAAAGCACCCCACCAAGAGCAGCTTGTGGGGGGGGGGTTTATTTTGGCTTACAGACTTGAAGGGAAGCTCCATGATGGCAGGAGAAACTATGGTATGAGCAGAGGGTGGACATCACCTCCTGGCCAACATCAGGTGGGCAACAGCAACAGGAGAGTATACCAAACACTGGCAAAAGGAAGCTGGCTATATTATTTATAAACCAGCCCCCAATGTTACTCTTTCTTCAGGAGGCTTTAGTTCCCAATTACCATCAGCTGGGAACCTAGCGTTCAGAACACCTAAGTTTATGAGGGTCACCTGAATCAAACCACCACAGGAGGCAAGTGCTTAAGCACTGAACCATCTTTCCAGCCCCTGTGTTACTTTCTTAATGGTAGTTGCACTCATTTTGAGTATTGATACTTACAATTTATACATTATGATATCTCTTTGAGAATTTTTTAATTGGATCTGGGAATATGGCTTAGTTGGTAGAATGCTTTCATAGCTATGCATCATCCCTGGGGTTGATCCCCAGCACACATAAGCAGGTGTGGTGCATGCCTATAATCCCACCACTTGGGATGTTTAGGCAGGAGGACCAGAAGTTTAAGGTCATCCCATACTATATCTCCAGTTCAAGGCTACCCTGGGCTACATGAGACCCTATCTTTTAGAAAAATGGCCTCAAATTATAATTATTTTTATGTCTTGGATGTAATTTTGATTTTGGGGAATGTGTAGGTAAGATTACACCACTTACTTTGGAATAAATACCAGTTACAGTGTAGGAGCTAACAAAAGTTTTTGTGTTGATGTGGTGTCCACGAGTGTGTGTATGGCTGTCCATATGTGTGTAGGTGCATGCATGTGTGCATATGTGGGGGTGTACATGCACATGTATATGCATGTGAACAGCAGAGGTCAATGTTGGATGTCAATGTTGAATCTTCTTCCACCTGTTCCAAGACAGGGTCTCTAACTGAGCCTAGAGCTCACTGATTTAGCTAGACAAGCTAGCCAGCAAACCCTAGGATCCTCTTGTCTTCACCATCCCAGCACTAGTATCACAGCATATGAATCCATGCCCAGCATTTTTACGTGTGTGCTGGACATCTAAACTCATGTCCTCATGCGTGCAAGGCAAACACTTTACCCACTGAACCATCTCCCCAGCCTCTGCCTATACATTGTTATTATCAACACATTTCCTGTCTAGAGATTATATAACATGTTAGGTCAACAAGAACTACTGGGATTAAGTAACTGAGATAGGGGCTGGAGAGATGGCTCAGTGTATATAGTACTTCTGCAAACAGAGAATGGGGATTTGGATAGCCAGCACCTACACAAATGTCAGGTGGATGTGGCAGCCTGCCTGTAATCGCAGTGCTTGGTTGGCAGAAACACGAAATCCTCCAGGCCAGCTGTACAGCTAGATTAGTCAAAGAAGGGAGCCCTGAATTTTTGAGAGAGACCCTATCTCCAAAAATAAGATCAGGTATGATCAAGGAAGAGGCCCAAGGTCAAGCTCTGGCCTCCACACACATGAGCACAATGCATTCACACCCATGTGTGCCCACATACATGCAAGCACTCACATGCATGCACACCACACATACATCCATTCATACCACGCATACATGAGTGCATACCATACACACAAATATACATATATACATATGCAAGAACCAAAAGATATCAAGGCATTGCTGCTGCTTGCTTTTGGGAGGGTTCTTCTCTTTTTTTTTTTTAATATTTTTGCTCATTTATTTATTTATTTATTTGAGAGAGACAGACACAGAGAGAAAGCCAGATACAGAGAGAGAGAGATAATGGGCTCACCAGGGCCTCCAGCCACTGCAAACGAACTCCAGACACATGCGCCCCCTTGTGCATCTGGCTAACATGGGTCCCTGGAGAATTGAGCCTTGAACTGGGGTCCTTCAGCTTCACAGGCAAGCGCTTAACCACTAAGCCATTTCTCCAGCCCAGGGTTCTTCTCTTATACTGGTCAGGGGTGGAGGAGTTTTTGAGGCTGCTGTGAGCCTGTGGGTTTCAGTGGCCTTTGGGTTCCAGCCTGGCCTGTACATCTAAGTGCTTCAGTGTCATGGTCTATGTAGACAATGATTTGGTTTGTCTTGAGGTCACTGAAGTTGGCTAAGAAAATGAATTTGTAGGGGCCAGGGCGAGGGGGTATGACTTGGATGAGCCTAACAATGGTACCAAATTGACTGTATTTGTTGAGTACAAAACTAATCAGAAAAAAAAAAAAAATTCAATCAGAAAAAAAAGACATAAAAACCTGAAAAAGAAATGAATTTGTAATCTTGATTCTCATTCTTTTACCTTAATTTTTCTTCTGTGATGGTCCCCATAAACAAAAGTCCTATTAGGTTTGAGCTCTGGCTCAGTTTTAGGAATTACGGCCCTGTTTACTATAGGCACTTCATAAAGATATTAAACTGAAACTTTTAATACTTTTGAAGTAGGAAGTCTTAGGATTTGTCCCCATTAAGCACTCTTATTAAGAGCTTCTCTCACTCTGAACATCTGTCCTTGGTTATGATAACATCTGAGGCTCAGCTCAAACTCTTCTGTCATGCAAACTCACCAAGTCACCCTTGCTTCCTCTGTGGATATGTGCCTGTGAGAGCCTGGGAGACTAAAAGGCTCATTCAGGCCTGACCCACCACCGCTTAGCAATGGAGGAACAGCCTGCATCCCAGGAAGCCAAGCCAGATGCCAGGTCAACACTGACCCTCAGGATTCTTCTCCCAGGGGATTTCTTACTTATTACACTGTGGTCATGCAGTCATGCCTACAGGACACTTCTTCAGTGATGTTTGTGCCCCAGAGTGGACTCACCTGTCTCCATCACTCAAGGCACCTAAAGCACTTGTGAACAAATTTGTCTCTGCCTTCCCAGTACTGTAATTTCAGGCATGTCCCACTACACCCAGTATTTATGTGAGTTCTGGGGATTCAAACTCAGGTCTTCATGCTTGTGCAGCAAGTGCCATAACCCACTGAGCCATCTATACAGCCCCAAATTTTTAAAAAAGTTTATTTATTTATTTATTAGAGACAGAGAGAGAGAGAGAGAATGGGCACGCCAGAACCTCTAGCCACTGCAAATGAACTCCAGATGCATGCGCCACTGTGTGCATCTGGTTTATGTGAGACCTGGAGAATCAAACCTGGGTCCTTAGGCTTTACAAGCAAGCACCTCTCCAGCCCTCAGCATGCGCCACTGTGTGCATCTGGTTTATGTGAGACCTGGAGAATCAAACCTGGGTCCTTAGGCTTTACAAGCAAGCATCTCTCCAGCCCTCAGCACTGAATTTTTATATATAAACTTGCTTCTAGTATATACGGAGAGGTGAGTAAAGATGTTTGCATTTAAATTTCCTACGTATGTGGAGTTAGAAATCTGTGCGCATGTTTTCAATGAATAGCATGTCAAGGAATGCTGGCTGAAATACAAAGATCTACATATGACTTCTCAGCCTAGACTCTTGGGTATTATGGTGCTGGATTACCTCAAAACAATGGGGAATATTTTGCTGTGAATTTCCTGTTCCTGGAAAACAACATTGAAAAAGATCCTTTCTTTCCCCCTAAGAGTTATTTGCATGCCAAAGTCAGTGGAAGCCTTTGAAAGGTGATTCATGCTCCCCGTTCATCTCATCCCCACCTCCAAAGCCTATTAATTCTAAAGAATAAGCAGAAAAGTTCTTGTCACCAAAGTCTTTAGCACTTTGAAACAGTCAGATTTATCACATGCAACAATGTCCAGTTTGGACTCCTACCAACTGTGAACATATTATATTTTAAGGGAGTAGACTGTATCCCTATCACATAATATTTTGGAAAGTGGTAGAATTTTGTTTTGAGGGCTTTTTTGTTGTTGTTTATTTTTGCTTTGTTATAACTTCTTGCATGCCTGCTGAAACCAAGCTCTGAGCCCATCACCATTCTCCTCCACATGAGCAAACTTCCTTGGCTTCTGCCCTATTGCCAGATTGGTGGCTTTGTGTCAACTGGTTATTAATATCTCAAGTTTAGAAGAGACAGTGAAGTGGTTTCTGTAACACCTTTACATTATAATTGAGGAGACTGTAGCTCGTAGACTGAGTGGCTTGCTGGAGGCCATACCAGTGTCTGACAGACACGGAGCCAATTGATTTGAAGTTGTCACTACTGCTCCATGCATGAACACTGCCAGGCACCATGCAAATGTAAGCTGTCCACAGAAGGCTGGTGTCCCCTGAAGTTCATCTGCTTCTCAGGAAGGCTTCAGAGTAAGATGACCTCTTTCCTTCAGCCACCCAGTCCCACCCCTACTTCTAATATGGCTTCCTGTTCTAGGTTCAACATCCAGTTCTATAAAGAAAAGAAAATATAGTGCTGATGATATATGACTATACATCATTCTGAATCCCATTGATTTATGATAGCTTTCATTCATTACATTTAAAGTGATCTTGTTTTGTTTTCCTTTCTTTATGTGTGGTCTAGAATTGAGGTTGGAGTTTAATGGTAGGGCATCTGCCTAGCATTAACAAAGTCTTGAGTTCAGTCCCATACATGCAGGCATACATACATACATACATACACCAACACATATAAACATGCACACATCTGGTCTGGGATTATTTGATATTATCATCACAGAGAAATGCAACATAAATAATTCACTCCCCTAAATCCATGACTAGTTCTTACATGTTTCATTGTTCTATTGAACCTCTTTCTAGTTTTCACTTTTCCTGATAATTTCAGATTAGTTAGGTTCAATAAAGTCAGAAATTCCCCAGAAATGGAGAAAAGATATAAAACTACTTTCTTTATGATAATGATCCTGAGGATCATGATCCTGTCTCAGTGGTTCCTTCAGACACCTTTTAAAGTTTATGTCCTCAGTGTGTGACTTGGATTGTTGCTATAGTTTGGATTTAAAATGTCTCTTAAAATTCACTGTGGAAAAGGTTTGATTCCCAGAATAGTACTATTGGGATGTGGTAGAAACTTTAAGAAGTGGGCCCTAGTGGAAGGTCTTTAGGTCATTGGGGGTGTATGCTTAAAGGGGATTGTGGGAAATGAGCCTTTCTCATGAGTGAAATGGGCAGTCATCCTCTGCTACATACTCCCTCTATGATAGGCTGCCATAGGCCCAACATAAAGGGGTCAATGGTCATGACAAAGGCCTCTGACTAACACAATCACATCTTTGCACATATGTCCATATATGTCTAACCATGAAGCATGAGATTTTCTTTCCATTAGTCATTTGGAGGTATACTAGGCAGGAAAGAGTTGCAGTATTACATCTGTCCTGGAATACCAAAGCTGCAGTGTGCTGTTAGGAGAGGAGGCAGCAGAAGCAGCAATAACAGATGTACTTATTCACAAGAAGTAAATGATGGATGGATGAATTCATGCACAAGGAGGCAAAGACAGGGGTCAGGGCTTTTTTCCTCAGACCTCTATCCTGTGTTGTGAATTTTTAGGGTGAGTCTTTCCCCTCTCAATTAATTCTCCCCAGAAATGATCTTATGGACATGGCCTAAGTACTGTTTCCTACCTAAGTCATTCTAAATCTCATCCAGTTTACAATCAACAACCACAGTCAAGAGATTCTGGTGGCACACACACACAAATGTATGTGCACGCATATGATAAATTTAGGACTGGGAAATGACTCAGTTGTTAAAGATTCTTGCTTAGAAAATCTGCTGGCCCATTTTCAATTCCCAAAGCAACCACATAAAGATAATGGGTGGTCATTTGCAACTGAAAGAGTCCCTGGTATACACACACACAGAGAAAGATTATATGTAAAAATTTAAAAACAAACAAATAAATAGACACTTCCCTCCTAGTTAAAAAGGGGGGCTCGAGGGATGGTTTAGCCATTAAGGCACTTGCCTGCAAAGCCAAAGGACCCAATCTTGATGCCCCAAGACCCATGTAAGCCAGGTACACAAGGCAGATCATGCATCTAGAGTTCATTTGCAGTGGCTGGAGGCCCTGGTGTGCTCATTCTCTCTCTCTATTTCTCTCTGTCAAATAAATAAACAATAAAAATTAAAAATTAAAAAAATGCAGGAAGCCAGATTTCCGAGTCCTTTGTCCCAGGCTAATTTTGAAGAGGCTTATTCAGGAGGGATCTTGCACTTCTTCACGGACTCTCACCACAGGTTTATATAATTATGTGCACAATTATATAAAAGTTATGTCTGGGGTAAGTTATTTTTTAAAAGGACAAAGTTCAATGGAAATTCTCCTTCTCTCTCTGCCTGCAAGCATGATCTTGGATCTCCCTCCCCCACCCGTAGTTTTTCAGTTTCTTTCAAGTGCAGTGTTTAAGGTTCAAGTTTAGTTTTCCAAAGTCTGTCTTGACCCATAGCCTCAATATTCCTAATGAGGAAGGGAAACATGACTTTTTCTATCTTTTTTATTTGCTGCATGTATGATGTGTGTACATGTTGGTGTGTGTGTGTGTGTGTTTGTGTGTGTTTATGTGGTACAATGTGCATGTGGAGGCTAGAGGACAGTTTTTAGGCACTGGTTCCTGCCTGTAGCCCCATTTTTTTTTTCTTTTTTTTTGAGGTAGGGTTTCACTCTAGCCCGGGCTGACCTGGAATTCACTATGTAGTCTCAAGGTGGCCTCGAACTTACAGCAATCCTCCTATGGCAGCCTCCCAAGTTCTGGGATTAAAGGCATGTGCCACCATACCTGGCACCTTCAGCCTCATTTTGAGGCAGGGCTCATTAGTGGGTTTGCCAGGCTGGAAGGTCCATTAGCTTCCAGGAACAACTTCTGTCTGTGACTCGCTTCTTATTGTAGGCATGCTGGGATTACAGAAGCTCACTGTATTAGTTGCCTTCTCCTGACCAGAAACAGTTCAGGGAAGGAAAGTGTTCCAGAGGGAAGAGTCCATCATGGTGGGGAAAGCATGGCAGGAACAGAAAACAGACATCACATCATTATGCCAGCAGAGAGGAAGCAGAGCAGAGGGATGGATGCTACTGCTCAGCCAGTCTCTCCCATCTATATAGTCCAGGACCCCAGCCCATGGAATAGTGTCCCCCATAGTTAAGGTGGGTCTTCCTACCTTAATCAGCCTCATCAGGACAATAGCTCACAGACAGCACAGAGGCTAACTTAATCTACATAATCTCTCACAAGTAATTCTACGTCCTGTCAAGTTGGCAACATAAACCATCACACCTGTCAATCATTTGCATGGGTTCTGAGTAGAACTCATCATACCTTCCAGCTTTTATGAGGTGCTGGGGATCTGAACCCATGTCGTCATGCTTGCATGGTAAGTGCTTTATCCACTGAGCCATTTCCCAGCCCGATTCTATGTTGGTCCTGTCTCATTTATCTCATTTCACTTATTGCCTCTGATTCTTTCCTCCTGCTCTGTTGCAGTCCGGTTCGCATTGCTGGTAGAAATCACCCAACCAAGAGCAGCTTCTGGGAAAAAGATTTATTTTGGCTTACAGGCTCGAGGGGAAGCTCCACAATGGCAGGGGGAAATGATGGCATGAGCAGAGGGTGGACATCACCCCTGGCCAACATAAGGTGGACCACAGCAACAGGAGAGTGTGCCAAACACTGGCAAGGGGAAACTGGCTATAACACCCATAAGCCTGCCCCCAACAATACACTCTCCAGGATGCACTAATTCCCAAATCTCAATCAGCTGGGAACCTAGCATTCAGAACACCTAAGTTTATGGGGGACACCTGAATCAAACCACCACATGCTCCAAGTAGAATCAGGAACAAGTGCTCAGGGACCAGGTAAAAGTATAACTTCTTCAGTGTTTCTATAACCTTATCCAGTGTGTGTGTGTGTGTGTGTGTGTGTATAGAGAGAGAGAGAGAGAGCACTTGGCATTTTTATTACTTTTTAACAGCCCTGGACCCTGACCAGTTTGCAGTGACCGTTAGCAGAGTACTGAGAACTGGAATCTCCTTGTGCCATCCTCCATCCTGAAATCTTACCGATGCTCCAGTCTCTGAACCACTCAACACCTGACTCCAGGGAAAAGTCCATCTCTCACAGATGCTCTTGCTGTTCCTAGTCCAAATTAGTAATTTTTAGTTTGGCTTTACTTATTTACTTATTTTTTATCTTATATGCTTTCTTTGCCTTATTTCTTTTAAGTCGCACAATGTAAGTAAAATTTTATTTCATGCAGGATCTGGTTGTTTTCTAGTAGTAGAATCCCTGTATTACATTTGTCACAGCAGGGAACAAAGTGGGACCAATGAAATTTGAGTGCTTTATAAACATCCAGATATGGAGTAAGATGATTGTTGTCTCCATCTCAGCCTTGGTGTCCCTAAGAACAAAAAGATGGTGTCAAGCTGGAGAGATTGCACAATGGTTAGAAATGCTTCCTATGTAAGCATGTTGACCTATGGAGGCCTGAGAGACCAGTTAAGCTTAATTCCTATAACATGCATAAACAGCTGGGCATGGCCACACATGTTTGTAACTACAGTCTTGTGGGGGGCAGAAACTGAAGAATGGCTGGGGCTCATAGAAAGAAATGGCAAGCTCTGAGATAAAAAAGAGACTCTGGTTCAAGTAAGCACAGGTTGGAAGAGTTACTGAAAGGGACACCCAACATTTCCCTCTAGCCACCATGCATGTAGCAGTGCATAGGCACATACTTGTGCATAATAACATATACATTTTCACACACTTGCATGTGCACACGCCAAAAAAAAAATGTCAAAAACTCCCCTCTTCCTTACACGGCCCTTTCAAAGAATCTGTTTAAAAAATTCTAGTTGTAATGCTCTTTATATCCCATAACCCACAACCCTAGTGGGGATAGCAGCTTAGGGGGGATAGCAGCAGTCCCACTGAAGAGGACCCCCAGCAGAATGGGGGCAGGGAGGAGGGAAATGATGATGCAATACATGACATGTCCATACAAACTATAAATAACAAAAAATTTCTACTCATATAGTCTAGAAGAAATGATAACTACTGGATTGGTTTTGCTGTTTTTTGTTAAGTCTTTATAAAACTTGTGTGAATACTCAGTGCTTACTTTCCCAAGTTTAGGGGTTTACTTCAAAATTTTAATGCAACTAGAAATCTTCAGTGATTTTGTGTGCATGGTTGAATCTGAATTTTTTAGGCCATAGATCTTAGCTTCATTCAGGGAATTTAGGAACCAATCAAACCAGTGCACCCCCATCTTACTGAGGACTGAACCCTACCAGTATTGAGTTGTTTGTTGAGAATTTCTTGAGATGGGGGTCTCACTTTGTAGCCCAGGCGGGCCCTCAATCCTCCTGCCTCAACCTCCTGAGTGCTGGGGTTACAAGCTACCATCACAACCCTGCCTGGCTATGTGAGAATTTCCACTGGGTAAAACTTGTGCTATGGTTGACTGGTCTTCTTAAAGGGTCTAATAATTTAGAGCATAGCTAATGTGGTATCGTTGGGATCTTCATAGCAACTTGTAGAATATCTTCATCTAAGACTTGGGCTTTCTCGCATTTAGGTTTCATGTTAATATGGACTTGATAGTAATGGCATTGAATAAAATGGCGTGGGGGACTGGGATGATGCCTCATCAGTTAAAGACTCTTGCTGAGAAAACTTTCCACCTGGGTTCAATTCCTCAGTACCTATATAAGACCAGATGAATAAAGTGGTGCATATATCTGGAGTTCATTTTCAGTGACAAGAGGCCCTGGTGAGCCTATATTCTCTCTCTCTCTCTCTCTTTGTCTCTCTGTTTACAAATAAATAAATAAATAAATAAATAAATAAATAAATAAATAAATAAAATTTTAAAAAAGAAAATGGCATAAATAGGTAAAGCTCTTGGAAAGCCAGAATAACGGCCACCAAGGGCAAAATTGGTGGTTGCAAATGGTTTGGTCAAATTTCCCATCTAGAGGTTTCCCCAACATGTTCTAGATGGCTGTAGCTGCTTCAAGAAATATTGAATTCTATTGTAGACATCTGACTAAGACTCAAACATTTTGCAGCCTTAGAAATTTCTGAGCTCTAATAAGTTTGTTAAACTTAGATTTCTGAGGGTGCAACTGTTTAAAGTGTATGTTATCTTAATTTTGTGAATGTTTCCTGCCACTTCCAGCCATATTTTTATGCTGTGAAGTTCTCTAGCCATAATTTGGGGGCTGGAGAAGACCACTTACCTCCTAGTCTTGATCTTTTAATAGTTTGGAGTTGGCACTGAGAAATAATCTGTACCTGTGGCTGAAACTAAAGTGATGTATATTTAGAAATCATGCATTGGACGGCTTTAAAGAAAGGGTGAGATGCTTTATGGTCTCCTGGTGGGTTTTCTAGTTCCCAGAGCATTCTACAGCTGCTAATATTCTAGTGAATTTTCCTGTTAGGCAAAAGATAGCTCAAGAGCCAGGCTTGGTGGTGCATGACTGTAATTCTAGCACAGGGGAGAGCGAGGCAGGAGAACTGTATGTTGGAAGTCAGCCTGTGATACTTAGTGAACTCTAGACAAGCCCAGGTAACTGTGGTGGTTTGACTGTTATGTCTCCATAGCCACAGGTGTTTCTGATTAAGTGGAGCATTTGGGATGTGGAACCCTGCTGGAGGAAGCATGTCACCAGGGGCAGACCTTGGGGTGGAGTACAGCCCTGTGTGTTCAGAGTCAGTTTGTCCTTGCTGGTGCTTGCTGTGTTGTTGTTCTGCTATGGATGGATATATGACAATGTGAGCCAACTTCTTCTGCCATGATGAAACTTCCCCTGGAATCTATAAGACTGAAATAAACCCTTTCCTCCCTGGGTATTTGTCTCAGCAAAGAGAAGGTAGTTGCACAATGACATAACAAGACACACTCTCAAAAGATAGTTCAAGTTGTTATCTTATCATTGTATTTTATGCCATATTATTTTATTTTATTGGTTCTGAGTATTGGATCTAGGGCTTAGCGTATGCTAAACATAACCTCTACCACCAAACTATATCACCAGCCCCAGATACTATACTTAAAACCAAGAGAGGCTTGACAAAGATTGCTCTGTAGTATTGATTACGATAGTTTGCGTGAATTCTACAAACGTGTTTATGTTGAGCGAGGAGAAGGAAGAAGTCGAAAGTGTTAACACATTGATTAGGGTTCTGAGTTGCAGACAGTGGGCCACTGCAGTAACTCTAAACAGAAGAGGATAAAAAGAATATTGCATAGTACATAGAATCTCAAACAGAACTGGTCTTAAAAGGTCTAATATTTGGTCTGGGAAAATATCTCAGTCAGTAAAGTGCTTTTCTTATAAGCATGAAGACCTGAGTTCAATCCCCAATACTCTCGTAAAAAGGCAGGGCATGTTGGTGTGCAATTGAATTTCAGTACCAGGGAGGCAGAGATGAGTAGAACCCTGGGGCTTGCTAGCAAGACAGTCTAACCTACCTGGTGAGCTCCCAATCAAGAAGAGATACTGTCTCAAAGAAAGACGGACAGCATTCAGGAGGAGTGATAACTATGGTTATCCTCTAGCCAACACATACATACACACACACTTTTAAAAGTAAGGCAGTTGGGTATGGTGATATACTCTTTTAATCTCAGCACTTGGGAGGCTGAGTTGGAAGGATTACTGTGAATTTGAGGCTAGCCTGGACTATAGAGTGACTTCTAGGTCAGCTTGGGCTAGAGTGAGTCTCTACTTCAAAAGACAGAGAGAAAGAAGGAAGAAAGGAAGGAAGAAAGAAATAAAGAAAACAAAACATGAAATGGAAGGCACAAGACTGGTGACAGATCTTCCAAATATAGCATACCAGAAGAAATGTGCAGCGATAACATGTGACTTTCTATACAGGCGCCTATAGTGCTAGGGACTGGTGATCTGTGCAGGCCCAGGCAGAGTGGGGGTCAGTAAACTCCCATAGGTTTTCAATGAGAACAATGTAGTTTCAAAATAAATAAATAGGGCTGGAGAGATGGCTTAGTGGAAAGGCACTTTGCCTATGAAGGCAAAGGACCCAGGTTTGGTTCATGAGGTCCCACATATGTCAGATGCACATGGTGATGCACATGTCTGGAGTTTGTGTGCAGTGGCTAGAGGCCCTGGTGCACCCATCCTCACTCTCTTTCTCTTCTTCTCTCTGTCTCCTATAAATTAATAAAATAAATTTAAAATATATATATCTATGTACATATATATATACATATATATATATATATAATAAATAGATATTTTTTCTCTTGTGCACTTCCTTTTGTGTGGCCTTTCCCATTCAGCTAGAGACACCTAGCATGACAGGAAGGATCCGGACTATTGGAGGATAAAGGAAAAGAAAACGTCACTTGACTTTTTGACTTTCCAGATAGGATTTCAATCCAAACAAGGACAATAGAATCCAAAGGTGGCCTTCATGGAAGAGATAAGAGTTCCTTTTCATTCTCCCACCTGTCTTACACATACAGTAACACAAGTTAGATTCAAGTTTTACAATAAGCATTATGCAGACAAAATATTTGAGAAAGGTTCCTACTAGCCAGGACATGAGCTTCTTCCTTTCTCTGTGAGAGGAACATAGATTTGGAGGGAAATGAATCAAGGTGAGGACGTTGTTTGAATCTTTAGAAATGCATCCAGTACCTCTAACTTCCTGGACTCAGCCAAAGGGTAGCAAAAAGGAAGATGACAGAAACCTATAGATGGCTTGGGGACAAGAAATTCTGAGGATTCTGGACTAAGGGAAATGTTCATACAGATTTGCTTGAGGCAGTGTGTAGAGACAAAGGTTGTCTCTTTGACCATACTTTTGTGATGCTCCCCTGAACCCTCACCTTGACCAGGACTTGACCTCTTGATCTCATCTTGTTTTTGACATGTCCAACCCAGTCTTGGCAAAGGATTTTGCTAAGTCACTCTCCACTCTTGCTTTCTGATCCAGTTCCTTATCTCAGCCTTCCTTTAGCAAGAACCCCATTAGGCTAGTTTAGCAAGAATCCTTTCCTTGATGTATCTTCTCAGTTATTTTCCATCCACTGACTCCACTTGGCTGTTTTTCCTCAGCTGCCTTTGCTATATTCAGAGTTGAGCTCAGCTCTCCTGTTGCAAGAGACATAACTCTTTTTGCAATAGTCATTTTCTTTGTGTGTTTCTGTGTATACATTATGCGTGTGTGTGTGTGTGTGTGTGTGTGTGTGTATGTGTGTGTAGATACGTGCACTCTATGAACACATGTGAAGAAGCCAGAGAAGGCTTACCTTCTCTATTGCTCATCTGTATTATTTCTACAAGACAGAGTCTCTCACTGAATCTGGAGCTCCCCATTTTTAGTTAAGTCTGGCTGACTAGGTCACCCCAAGTGATCCTCTTTTCTCTGCCTTACTCAGCACTGGGGTTGGTCATGTCCAATTTTTTACATGGGTGTTGAGGATCAAACCCAGGTCCTCATGCTTGTGTTAGATTATTTTTTTAAACTTTAGTCTCCAGTAACTACAAATGACATGTAGGAGAAAACAGAGTGCCATGTGAACTGGAAAGAGGTACATAGAGGTTTTCATAAAAATGAACTTCCAGAGGCTAAAGATAACTACAAGAAGCAACTAAGGATGGAAGTTTTATACCTGGAGTAAATGCAGTAACCCCCAGAGAGTGGGTCCAGCATAACCCCCTAAAGATTGAACAGGTTAACCATGCCTTGGCAGATACCAGTAGAGGACACTCAGAGACTAGATGAGATCAAGAAAGACATACCAGCCAGAATATTGAATTCCCAATGCCAACCTCTGTGGCTCACTAGAGGCCATTTTGGGAAGGAAGAGGAAGAGAAGGGTCTCTTAGAAGGATTTGAAAAAACCAAAAATCATATCAGTAGAAGAGTTAACTTTAGAATGACTAATTACTACCCTTCCTCCCAATGGATTGACCTCAAGGGAATTTTTTAGCAAGCGGAAGAAACTAAGATCTAACTTTTTAATTTTTTTTTCTCTGCTACTGATGATAGAACCTCATCACAAATTGAGATACATAATAGAAAATAGAGCTACATTTTTTTACACCCTTAAGTTGCAATCTTACTTTCCTGAGTGCAGGCCAAGGAAACTAGAAGCTTCTCTGGCTCTGGTGGTGGCCTGGAAATGGTTAGTAGCTTAGTGAGAGTTGCAAGAATCAGAAAAGAAAGGTCTTTTTGTTGCCTCAGAGACAGGATTCCTACATTCCTACAATCTACAAGGATTCCTAGATTTCTGGTGGAAGCAAAGAAAATGAAGAGCCCACTCAGCCAAGTGAGGTGCTTGGTGCACAGCTAAGACAAGGGCATTTGAGGT
The DNA here is from genome assembly GCF_020740685.1 of Jaculus jaculus. Lineage (NCBI taxonomy): Eukaryota > Metazoa > Chordata > Mammalia > Rodentia > Dipodidae > Jaculus > Jaculus jaculus. The sequence goes on from NC_059113.1 coordinate 75,598,239, forward strand.
GGAGTGGGGCAGCATGCCTCCAGGGATCCTTAGTGCCTGCGGGCTGAAGAGGGGAGCCCCTGCTGGGCACTCATGACTACATGAACTAGCCATATGCAAAGGTTGCCAATGCCAGAGGCCAGTGATCTCAGAGCTTCCTAGCAACACTCCCACCAGATAGAGTTCCAGGGACTAGCATGGCCACCAGAGGCCTCATCCAAAGAAATGAGAACCTTACTGAGCTAGAAACTGGCTGCTTCCAAATGGGACTGAGATGGACAGATCTTTTTAACAGACAAATTTTCATTTCATTGTTTACAAGTTTGGCACAGGGTTAGAGAGGGTGAACTCTGCCCTCAGAGGACCTGGGTCTGAACTGAGTCCATTTTCTAGCTCTATGGTCTTGACAAACACATTTCTATTGCCCATTGCTCATCTGTAACATGGGGATCTGATAGTTCTCCCTCTTAGGATGCATAAGGGTTAAATGGTTAATACATGTGCCTGGCTCACAGAGCAATCATGTAAGGTTTGCTATTATCATTGCCTAATGGGCTGGTGATTTATAGGGAATTAAAAATTCATGATTGAAACAACCAGAGAACCATGCTTCATGTGGGTGGCCCTGGTGCTTCCTGGCTAACTAGTTTAGCTAAATGGTGAGCTCTAGGTTCAGTGAGAGACCCTTGTCTCAAAAAATCAGGTAGGGGGGATAGAGAGATTGCTTAGTGGTTAAGGCATTTGCCTGCCAAGCCAAAGGATCCTGGTTCAACTCTCCAGGACCCATGTAAGTCAGATGCACAAGGAGGCATATGCATCTGGAGTTTGTTTGCAGTAGTTGGAGGCCCTGGCATGCCCATTCTCTCTCCCTCTCCCTCTTTTTTTTTTCTCTCTCTCTCTCAAATAAATAAATAAATAAAATATATATTTAAGAAAAACACTACCTACACAAGACCATCATAAGAGGAGGAAAAGACCATGACATCAAAATAAAAGAGAGACTGATTGAGATGGGGGAGGGGATATGATGGAGAATGGAATTTCAAAGGGGAAAGTGGCAGGGGAGGGAGGTATTTACCATGGGATACTTTTTATAATCATGGAAAATGTTAATAAAAATTGAGAAAAAAAGTTATTAGGATTCCAATAAGGAAAAAAAAGAAAAGAAAAGAAAAACAGGTGGGAAGTGATTGAGGAAGACCCCCATCTTCAACCCCTGACTTCCACAGGCATATGAAATTGCACACATGTGAGTAGCCATACACATATGAACAGACATACACACATGCATATACAACACGCAAGTTCTGTATGTATGTGTGCACAAAATGAGCACAGTGTCCTGTTTCCTTCAAGAGATTAAACTCTGAAATACAGGTGCCAGCAATCTGTCACCGTGCACCCAAACCTGTCTTTCAAGTGATTTCTTTAAGCATTCAACATCATTTCCAACCCACAGACAACAGACTGCTCCCTGCCTTGGTCTAACTGCCTAGTTTAGTTGGTTTTCTTTTATCTTGCACAAGTGGGTAAAGTTGTTCCTTGCATCTTTATAGCACTTTAGGAAAAGCTAGCTATTCTTACAAAAAGAGCCTGTCTGTGTATTGTACATTCCTTTAAACAGAGATGTGTGCATGCTATTTTTAAATTGTGAACCTTTGGAGCAGTGAGAGTTTTAGAACATACTCTCCAATGCAAAAGGAGATTAAATCTATACAAATGTAAAATGGGAAATCTATGTATGACTGTAGAGTGTGGTGTTAACTAAACAGAAGTCAGATTTTGCCCTTGCTAGGGGCTCAGCTCGGTACTCCATACTCAACACACTAGGGAGGATGGTTGAAAAGCCGCCTCTGCTGCTACCATTGGCTGACTGCTTGTCATACGCTAACATCACTCCAAGCTCTGCCCTGTGCTCACTTCCTATGGATGCTCAAACAATTTACTATAATCTTTGTGGCTTAAAGCCACAGAAATTTCTCATTGGGCAACCATGCAGTCTAGAAGACGGAAATCAGGTGTCAACAGGCAGTTGTGCTGCCTCGGATCCTTCTTTGCCTCTGCCAGTCAGTTTCCAGTGGCTACAGATGTCCCTCGGCTTGTGGTTCTGCCACTATGGTCACATTACTTTCTCCTCTCCTGTCTTTTAGAGGGGCATGTGTTGTTATATTTAGGCCCCACTCATACCACCTAGCATGACCTCATCTAAGGATTCTTAATTACGTCTGTAAATACACTTTCTCTAAATAAGGTCACATTCCTGGGTTCTGAGCCAGGGACCTGGATATATATTTTGGGAAATCACCATTCAACCCACTTCAGGTACCTCTGACATTCTTATAAACTACATTCTGGAAGAATCTATCATTATTTCAAAATTCAGCTTCTGAAAATTTTCTTACATTGTTTAATGGTTACACATCTTACAAGTGACAGGATACTATGCTGGGATTAGAAGTATTATTTCTAAATTTTCTTTCCTTCCTTTCTTTTTTCCTTCTCTTCCTTCCTTCCTTTTTTCTTTTCTCTTTCTTCCTTCCTTTTTCATCCCCTCTTCCTTCTTTTCTTCCCTCCTTTAAAAAATTTTTGTTTATTTTTATTTATTTATCTGAGAGTGACAGAGAAAGAGGCAGATAGAGAAAGAGAGAGAATGGACGTGCCAGGGCCTCCAGCAACTGCAAATGAACTCCAGATGTGTGTGCCCCCTTGTGCATCTGGCAAACGTGGGTCCTGGGGAATCAAGCCTCAAACCAGGATCCTTAGGTTTCACTGGCAAGCGCTTAAGTGCTAAGCCATCTCTCCAGCCCTCTTCCTTCCTTTTAAACAATGTATCATGTATGCAAGGCTAGTCTAGAATGTGGTATGTTACCAGGGATAACCTTGACCTTCTTATCCTCCTGACTTTACCTCCTGAGGGCTGGAATTACAGGCCTGTGACTCTATATCCAGTTGAGGTGGTGCTGGAGATTGAACCTAGGTTGTCTTGCATTCTAGGTAAGCATTCTGCCCACACAGCTACAGTCCTAGCCCTACTTCCAAATATTTGATAATTTTACAGTGAGATCTTCTCACCATTTTAGATGAGGAAAGTGAGATTTAGATGAGTTATAAAAGTTCAAGTTCATACATAAGTGATTAAAAGGGTATGTACTTAGAATCAAAGGCAAGCCAAGACAAATGAAGACAAGGAATTCATCCCGTCAGAGAGGAGACCCACAGAGAGCAGGTTAGTTGTGTTACTTTAGTAGATAAGGTTGTATAGAAAAACATAAAAAATCCCTGAATCATTGTGGATCCATTTAACCCTACCTGGTGCAGTGCGGCATGGGCGTTTCAGAATTGTGAATGAAGCAGCAGTTTGAGCCATTGTCTTCTTGCTGCTGCCTGGAACCTGTCTCCAAGGTGAGGTCCTGTTCGTGCCTTCAGTTTGCTCTGTTGCAGAAGACAGTGTTGGGCACCGCAGAGAACACAGTGACTTTGCTTGCATTTTCCAAGCTCTCTCTCATTTTGTTCTTAGAGCAGTCCCTGAGGTTGGCAGGGTGAGTGTCATTATCCTCATTTTATAGCTGAGGAGAGTTGAGTTTCCAAGCAAGTTGTTACTATTTACTTCACACAGAGGTGGAAGTGTCTTGAAGCCTGGTGATTTGACCACAATTCTAATTCTTTTTTCCAATGTACCAAGCCTGTTTTAGATTAAGAAAAAAGAAATCCAGGCCAAAAAAGGCTAAATTTGGCTATCATTAACTTTGAGTAGGACACACACACACACACACACACACACACACACACACACACACACGAGAAAGTTTCGTTTCCTTTTAGGTTTTGAGGATAAGCTATCACATTTCAGCTTTGGTACTCAAAAGTGATTTGCAATTTTTTCGTAAGGCTAAAGGTCTCTTTATGTAACCTTATGTTCATTGCAATTCCAAGCAAGTGGGCCAAGTGTGGTCTGTTATGTTCAGACTGGTGTTTATCATTCTAGCTTCGATTGATTGATGTTACTTAATAATGCTGAATCTGAGATCACGCAGTTCTGAGCCTTTCTTCCAAAGACTGGGCTGCATATACCAAAACTTTATGGGACACTCGTAGGCCTGGAATGAGAGAAATGTGATAATCTACTACCTCAGATAATATACCAAAGTGTTATTAGGCCAGCGTTTCTGTCTTTGTACAACAGAGGGAAACAGTTTTCTAAATATTATTTCAAGAAAAGTGTTTAACCTCAGGTGCATCACTGCCCAGAAGAAGACTCCTTCGTAAGTGTGGCACAATCACTCCTTCTTTTCTCGAGTCGTCTCCAATATGGTGCTAGTGCATTTCTTTGGATACACAGCCAAAATTTTCATCTAGTCAGCTGCCAGACTACCCAACACAGTGTCACTGACTAGGACTAGCCATTTATCTTAGAAGTCCCTATATTTTATTTTTTGTTATGTGTTTGTGTGTGTGCAGTGTGCATACATGAATATGTACATGTTGTATGTACAGGTATTTGTAAGTATCTGTAGATTTGCCCTCAGACAAATGTTCTGATTTTAATTTCCATGATTTTTCATTTATATATCCTGTCTTTTGATCAAACTAAACTACTCAAAACTTTTTTTCTCTTACTTCCATGTCGTTACCATATGGGTCTCATGATCTGAAAGTTCTACATTTACATTCCTTCTCTACAGTTTAAATTGTGTCCATAAAGGGCAAGTTCACCAAAATTAGTTACCAATCCCTGTCCCCTGCCACCAGCCCACAAAATTTAATACCTGTTGATCTGGGGAGATGGCTCATTTAGCAAAGGGGCTGCCTTGTATAAATGATAATCTGAGTTTAACCCTCACAACTCATAAAATGTTGTGTATGATAAGAAGCACTTATAATTCCAATGCTAGAGAGGCATAAGCAGGATCCCTGGGGCTCACTGGCCAGCTAGTGTAGCCTACTTGGTGAGTTCCAGCCCAATGAGAGACCCTATCTCAAAGAAAACTATGTATAGCACCTAAGGAACAACACCCAAGGTCATCCTCTTATGTCTTATTCGTGCACACATGTGTACACATCCATCACAACTTTCCATCTCATGGTATTTTACCATATGTAGTAGCAAGTCATATGTCCTTGAGGGCACATGCACTGACTCATCTATGTTTCCCTAAGGCCCCTGGCATAGCAACTTACATATAATTGGTGCTTAAGAAAATTTTATGGGGCTGAAGAGATGGCTAAGTGATTTAAGATGCTTGCTTGCAAAACTTGACAGCTTGGGTCCAATTCCTCAGTACCCATGTAAGCCAGATGCACAAAGGAAGTGCATGTATCTGGAGTTTGTTTTTAGTGGCAGGAGGCCCTGATGAACCAAATTTCACACTTTGTCTGTTTGTCTGTCTCTGTCTATCTTTCTCGCTGTGTGTCTGTCTGTCTTTCTCACATACAAGTAAAAAATAAATAAAATATTTCTAAATACAATTTTTGGAAACAATCCATTTGTTATATAAAAGCCTCTAAATGAAATATTTTTTATTGTAAGCCCTGGGTCTTAGTTTTTCAGGATATACAGAGAAAAAAAATGGCCACTGGGCTGCTTCGGTTTGCAAGTCAAAAGGTCAGGAGATATTAATAGGGAGGATGCTGTGGCTCTCTGCCTGGGGCTATCAAACAGAACAGGATCTAGCTGACCTTGGACAGTTGCTTACGACAGTCTTGGGTGATTTAATCTCTTAAGAAATGACTAATCTACAAAACTTCTGACTAATTATTCCCTCCTGAGAAATGGAGGAAAATATCAAAAATATTCTAGGCTGGGGTTATGTTCCAGTCCTTTTACCACATTATAAAGTCTGATAAGTCTAGGAGCAAAAAAATTAAACAGAAAATGTTTAACTATTCTATTTAAACTTATGCTATTTATAGTCTCTCTATATTAATCATTTCTGAGATAAATGAAATCTTCATGGAAGCAGTAGGCAAAAAAAAACTGGCTGAGAATATCTCATATGAAAGGCTAAAGTATAAAATTCAAATTATTTTAAAATTCAATCATGCATTTGTTTGTTAATAATTAATGGACTCATGTAAACTCAGAGAAATTCAGCATCATTCAAAAGGCAAATAAACAACATTGATGAGGTTGATAATTTTTCTATATGTGTTAAAGCCATGGTATTTATATGACTACCATCTGTTGAATAATTTTCCAGATTACAAAAATTCATATTTTTAAAACACAGAGAAATTTTGCTTAGTAAGTTAATGTGAATAAGGCATTCATTTTACATGTTTCATATTTTAAAAGTTATTGTGATGATTATATTGACTGTAAGTTTGACAGGGCCTAGAATCACCTGTGAAGAATTATCTTGATTTGGCTAACTGAGGTGAGAGGACCCATTAAAGGGATTAAGCTGTGGGCAGGTCCTGAGCTGGATAAAAAGATTGGTGACTGAGCACGAGCATTCATCTCTCTACTTTGCTTCCTCACTGTTGGACTGAATATGACCAGCTTCTGCTGCCACACCTTCTCTGCCATGACGGACTATAACCTCCACCTCTAAGCTAAAATAAATTCTTCCTCCTTTAAGCTTATTTTTTGCCAGATATTTGTCTCAGCAACAAGAGGGTAACTGATACAGGTATAGATATGCAGACATGCATAGTTGTATTTTGTTTCTAGAAATAGACTTTAAGTCAATAGAATTAAGTAATGGTGAAGTTGTCAGTAAACATAATGAAAACAAGGAAGTTTGCAAGTTTTTCATCACTGTGTGTTTGTATGTGTGTGTGTGTACGTACATGTGCATGTGGAGGCCAAAGGTATTGTTCATCTTTTAAATACGTACATACATACATATATACATATATATGTGTATACGTATACATAGATATGCATACGTATATGTGTGCAATATATTACATATAGAGATAATTTATTTATTTAGTATATGGAGTCTGTGTGGTGTATGATATATGTGTGTATATACAAATGTGCATGCCCCATGCACACATGTGCAAAAGTTAGAGAAGAACATTGGGTGATCTCCTCTACTGCTCTTCTACATGGTTTCCTTGTGACAGAGTCTCTCACTGAACTCAGAACTGCCATCAGTGAGCAGTGAGCCCAGAGGTTCTCTGGTCTATACTTCCTACAGGACTAAGGTTACAGGCATGTGTGACCGTGCCCAACTGTTTACATAGGCCTGAAGAATTAAATTAAAGGCAAATCAGGACCTCATGCTTACATGGAAAATGCTCTTACCATTTGGGGAAAGCCATCTCCCCAGGCCTCTGTCCTCCACCTTTTCTGAAACAGGATCTCTAATTGGCCTGGAACTTGCCAATTAGCCTAGACTGACAGACAATGAATCCCAGAGATGTACTGGTTTCTGTTTTCCCAGCACTGGGATTACAAGCATTCACTACCACACCTAGCTTTTATTTGTGTGTGCATGTGCATGTATGTGTGTGTGCATGTGTATGTGTGTGTATTTCTATGTTATATATGTATGCAGATGTGTGTTCCCCATGCATGTGTGTGTGGAGGACAAAGGAGAACATTGGGTGTCCTCCTTTTATGGCTTATCTTTATATTTCCTTGATATAGGATCTCTCCTTCAACCCAGAGCTGCTGTACAGCAGGGAACCCCATAAATTCTCCAGTATCTACCCCTATAGACTGGGATATGGATGAACATTCCATGTCCAGCTTTTTACATTGAACTTGTTGCTGTCCTGCATGAGAGCCCTCAATACTTCAACATTAAGTGCTCTTAATTTCTGAGCCATCTTCAATCCTTATGCCCAAATTTTTGTAGGTGGGTTATGGGAATTAAATTCATGTCCTTGTATTTCCCAGACTAGAACTTTACTGGCTGACCTATCTTCCCAGCCTGCATGATTTTTTATTCTTATAACCAATAGAGAGAGGGAAGACATAAAATTCAGTTGGGATGATAACAGCAGTCATACAGAAGTGGCTGGACCAGGGATAAAAGAAGACACAGCAAACCTTGGAGCACAGGAGTTCTGTAGGCAGGTGGTCCATGGGTTCTCCCACTGGCACTATCATGGCTATGATAAGTAAGCCAGGTGTTTGTGCATCCATGTTGACTCTCCAGTTCTACCTGTGAGCATCACTCCCTGGCATGGAAGATATGAGCTCATTCTTCTCAGGGCATTTGTCATTCCCATGAGGACCACTGTGATAACCCACTATCCCAGCTGTTTTCCTGTGCCTTATTCCTCCTTCGAAGGAATGTATTCTTCCAGGGGGTCAGCAATGGCATCAACTAAATGTAAATAGTCTGGGGGCAGGCTCCCATAGACCACTTCTGATGAACATTAAGGTGGGGGCATGGTATATTCAATCTTTGCTGGCAAGGATTTGTCTTACAGCTTCCTCTTAAAATGGTTGAAAATAACTATCTCATTCCTTATAGGAACATACTGAGATACTTGCTTTACCATTGTTTTCACTCCCCAAAGCACAGAAAGATCACAGTATTTGAACAGTTTCATGAATCTTTTTAAATTTTTATTTATTTACTTGAGAGAGAGAGAATGGGTGCACCAGGGCCTCCAGCCACTGCAAATGAACTTCAGACACATGTGTCACCTTGTGCATCTGGATAATGTGGGTCCTGGGGAATCAAACTGAGGTCCGTGGGCTTTGCAGGCAAGCGCCTTAACTGGTAAGCCATCTCTCCAGCTTTCATGCATCTTTGAAAAGCATTTTTCTTTCCACCTGGACTGAGAATTTCTTTCTAATTTTTTATAGTGTTTACCATGCAACCAAATCAATTCACTAAATTAAATATGCTCAGTTCAAAAGATGAGTAAAGAAAGACCTGCTGGGAACAAAAGAAATGCAAAAGAAAATTTGCAAGCCTTCTTTCAAAATAAGCAGAACCAAAAACTGATGTCTTGAATTTAATACTTTGCGACTGTATTAAAATTCCAAAATATTCCTTATACACTCAACAAGGACAATGCAGTGTTCAAAACTGGATTAATGACCAAAAATACTAAATCCAAAGTACAGACCACACAACATTTATTAGAAAGAAGAATTATTGGGGCCTGGGGAGCTGACTCGGTGGTTTAAGGCACATGCTCGCAAAGCCTGACAGCCAGGTTCAATTACCCAGTACCCACATAAGGCCAGATGCGCAAAGTGATGCATGGGTCTGGAGTATGTCCATATTCTTCCTCTGGCTCAAATAAATAAAACAATATATTTTTAAAATAACTTGGGGGCTGCAATAGCCAGACAATTTTAGCAAATTTCCATGTATTCTAATATTTTAGCCTTGTCAATAGCATACCCTTTATAAGAGAAAAACAGGTCAAAAGCCAAAACCTAGGGCTGGAGAGATGGCTTAGTAATTAAGACACTTGCCTGCAAAGTCTAAGGACCCATGTTCGAATGCCCAGATCCCACATAAGCCAGTTGTACAATGTGATACCTGTGTAAGGTCACACATGCACACAAGGTGGCACATGCATCTAGAGTTCAATTGCAGTGGCTAGAGGCCCTGGCACAATTTTCTCTCTCTTTATCTCTCACTCTCTCTCTCATACCCCCCCCACCACCAAATAAAACCCAAAAGAACCCCAAGCTGTGGTGATGGCTCACCCTTCAAGTATTTGTGCCTGAGTTCAGGGCCCCAGGACCCATGTAAACAAATGCATGACTGTAGTCCTAGCACTAGGAAGGCAAATGTAGGAGGATCCCTAGGACTCACTGGCTATCTAATCTAGCAAATTGGTGAGCTCTAGGCTCAGTGAGACTATCTCAAAAAATAAGGAGGAAAGGCCAGAGAGGTGGCTTGATGGATAACAGCACTTGCTGCACAAGCATGAGGGCCTAATTTCCTTTAAGTTCAATTCCCCAGCATCCACATAAACAGCTTGCCCTGACTACACATGCGAGTAACCCAGTCCTATGAGGAGCAGAGCCTGGAGAATCTCTAAGGCTCACTGGTCAACCAATATGATTTAAAAAAATGGCAGGTCTGGGTTCAGTGAGAGACTATCTCAGGAAGCAGGTTGATGAGCAATAGAAGAGGATACAAAATATTGTCCTCTGGTCCCTGCACACATGTGCATGCGTCTGCACACACACACACACACACACACACACACACACACACCACGCCTCATATACTACAGATATATGCAAAAACTAAAATAAGGTGGAGCTTACATAAGGAAGATGATGCCTATCATCAACCTCTGCCCCCCAAATACACAAACATATGTACATGTTTCCCCCACACATACCTATGAACATACATACACACATGCACACACATCACATACATGCCCCCAAAATCAAAGTGTAGCCTGTAAACAAACATTTAGTATAATGTTTTCATCATTTGCACGGGAGTTAGATGGCCTGAGAGCTCCCCAGTTGGCCTATTTAGAAATGGTATCCAAAAGGGGCAGTACATTCTGAGACTGCTGCATGGAATGGCTTTTCATTATGCCTGTGAGAAGTTTTTACTATACATGCATTTTAGTTTGGGATTCAATGAGTCAGTACATATGCAAATCTCCATTCTCCACAGTGTCTGGTCCTCTATAGAACAGTAAGAATTAAATATTAAACAATGATAACAATCCATGATGAGCGTCTAAAGTTCAGTGCTTAATTCTTACTAACCTCCAGGGTGTTTGCCTCTAAATACATGTCTAATAATGGCTAAATGGGTGACTTCACACTTTTTTATGCCTTTGCTTGTAATACCTCCCAATTGTAATGCTTTTGGAGAACCTTTTTCATTGAAATAATCTCATTTAATGCTCATAACAACTTGTGTGTTATTCATTATTATATTTTTACAAATAAGACTTAAAAGAATGGGTGACTTGCCTGAATCTCATAGCTAACTAATGCCAGAGACTTGAAATAAAATGTAGGCATTTAAGTTTCTGCACTAGCTACAGCTATACAGCCACCCACCGAACAAGGTCTGAAAGGAGCAGTTTAAGAAAATCTTGTACATGTATCTGTTATCACAGATCAAAGAGACTTTGGTACCTACGGTAGGGCCACAGTTGTTTGTTGCAGAATGCCCTTGATTTCAACGATGTAATAGTCCACATGACTGGAAAGAACATTGGGAATAGAGAGGAAGAGGAGTTTAATTACTGAAAAAAAATATTAGGTTCTTTTTAGTGCTGCTTTAATTTTTAAAGCTAAATACTTAAAGTTCCCCAAAATCATTTTGAAGGCAATACCATGGTTTCAAAGCATGCTTAAAAGAGGCCTTTTAGACTATGCAAACAATCTGGAGAATTGCCCATTTTCACCAGCAGGGCATAGGCACTTCCACATTGTTTTCTCAAGTGTTGTAGAACCAAAGACTAGACTATGTTAACACACCAGATTATGCCAACTTAGTGTATTTCTTAAAAGAACTCCCAAAAGTCAGGGTAACTAATGCTACCAAATAGAATGCATCATAACACAGTATTTAGTTTCTCTACAGATTTTAGAAATTGAGTGCAACAAGTTCAAGTTTGCACCATTCAATTTTGTTAATCAAGATCAATATGAAGAGCAGGAGATGTAACTCAGTTGTTAAAAGCACTTGCTACATAAGCCTGACCACCAGACATTGGCTCCCCAGAACCCTCATAAAGCCAGACCTCAAACAGCACATGTGTCTGTGATCTCAACGTGTCTATGGCAAAGGAAGCACAATCAGGAGAAATGCGAAGCTTGCAGGCCAGCTGTCTGGCATTGCCGCAATGAACGTGATAGATCCCATCTGAAACAAGGTGGAAAGTGAAGACTGATACCGAGGTTGTCCTCCATCTTCCACACACACACATGCGTACATATACATACGGTTGCAGTCAGCTTTGTGTTGCTGGCAGAAAACACCTGACCAAGAGCAGCTTGTGGGAACAAAGGGTCTATTTTGGTTTATAGACTAAGAGAAAGCTACATGATGGTAAGGGGAAACGATGGCATGAGCAGAAGCTGAACATCACTTCCTCGCCAACATCAGATGGACAACAGCAGCAGGAGAGGGTGCCAAACACTGGCAGGGGACAGTGGCTATAACACCTATAAGCCCGCCCCCACTAATAAATGGCTTCCAGGAGGTGTTAATTCCCAAATTGTCATGAACTGGGGACCTAGCATTCAGAACACATAAGTTTATGGGGGATATCTGAATCAACACACACACACACACATGCATGCACACATGCATACACAATCAGAATGATTTTTTATTTATTTTATTATTTTTTATTTTATTATAATTTTTATTTATTTTATTAATTACTAATTTTATTATTTATTAATTATTAAAGATCCAGTTTGTATTTATCTTTTCTGCTTGTTTGGTGTGTGTGTATACGTGTGTATATGTGTTTGTGTATACATGTGTATATGTGTGTATGTGTATACACATGTATATGCATGTGTGTACATGTGTATATACATGTGTACACATGGGTATATGTGTGTACATGTGTGTGTATATGCATGTATATGTGTGTGTGTATGTTACATGTTCAGAGTGTGGATGTGCACCCATCATGGTATGCTTCTGGCATTCAGATGACAACTTTTGGGTATTAGGTCTAGCCTTCCACCTCATTTGAGGCAGGGTCTGCCACTGTTTATCACTCCATTCACCAGGCTACCTAGGCTTCAAGTTCCATAGAGTCACCTATCTTTGCCTTCCTTTTCACCATAGGTGTGTTTGGGTTACAGGGGCCCACTACAGGGTCCAACTGGATGTGGGTGATGGGGATGTGAACTCAGGCTCTTATACTTTCATGGCAAGTTCTTTATCCCCTGAACCACCTTCCCAGCCCCTATACATATCTGTTTTTTTATTTTTTCCAGACATAACATGACACCATCTTAGAGTAGAGAATGCTTTGGCCTTTGGCTTTGGTAGCCATAGCAACTTTGGAGCAGAACAATACAGTGATAGCCAAGTCTATGGTGATAATAATGGAGCTATTAACACTTTAAGAGATGGAGGAGAGGAGGGTCATAAGACTCTCACTTGGGATTCCAGCTATTGTTCCTTCCCACCCCCTCACCAACTGCAAATGATCTTGGGAGAAACTAGAGAATGTAGGAAGTAAAAGATTAACTAGGAGAAGGATGCTGTGATACAGCTTCCCTGAGCTTATCCAGGATGAGGTGAGACTTTGTGGTCATCCATGCCCCTGCAGGCAACCCCCCATCCATGTTCTGTAAATAATCAGTAAACTCATTGATTCACCAAAACTGTATTTTGCTGCAATTGTTACTTTGGTCTGTTGTCTAAGTCCTATATCAGATGAATAGATATGCACTGACATATCCCCAGGGAAAAAGTTTGCAACACTATCTTTACTGAGGGTCTACCAAGGATGCTAATGGCAATGATCTGCTCACTTTCTAGAAAAAAAACAAAACCAAACAAAAACAAAACAAAACAAAAAACACAACTTGTTCCTACCCTATAAAAGCTGTTGAATAAGCCAGGCGTGGTGGTGCACACTTTTAACCCCAGCACCTGGGAGGCAGAGGTAGAGGATCGCTGTGAGTTTGAGTCCACCCTGAGAATTCAGAGTGAATTCCAGGTCAGCCTGGGCTAGAGTGAGACCCTACCTCGAAAAACCAAAAAAGAAAGAAAAAAAAAAAAAAGCTGCTGAATAAGGAAAATCACAAATCTTTATCATTCTGGCCAGCTGAGTTAGGAGTCAGTTGTGTGAAGACTATCAAAATGGTCAGGTTCCTGGACAACACATTATGGTGAACAGTGTTAAAGTATGAGGAGTGTAAAAAACATAAATGGCCACAAAGAGAATAAAGTCCCCACAGCACCCTGAAAATCATCTCCAGGGAATTGACTCTCTCCTACCCTCTTCAGCACTGAATCCTTCACTTTCCATTGTCTCCCCAAATATAATCAGGGAGGTGTAAAATCCAGCTTACCAGAAAGTGCTGATGTATCTTAAGCTCCTCAGAATTCAAGAAGCCACCCAATATCACAGGGCCTTTGATTCCCAGGCTGTGAGTTGATCCTGAAGCCAGAGCCTTGCCAGCTTCTTAGGTAAACCTTGTTTCTTCTCCTGTGTTGGGTAGCAGGTTCTATGAAATAAACTGACAGCTGGGAGATTAACAGGAGAGGAGATATGCAAACAATACCTCATAAAGCAGTGAAGTTTTGAGAGTTTATTCTGTTTAAATAGAACTGGTGGGAAGCTGTAGGCTATTGAGGGGAGATAAGAACTGAAGTCCCTAGGGAAAACAAAGCAAAACAGAACAGAACAGAACAAAACAAAACAAAACAGCATTGCTTATCCTGCAAGACTATGCAAGTGATCAGAATTTCAGTATGGAAAGATTAGAATGTTACAAGTCCAGAACTAAATTATCTTGGGTTATCCTCCTTAGTATCCAAGTACTGCCACCTCTGTGTGTGACATAACATCCTGTGCTATAAGATGATCAGACAAAACCCTTTTGGACTTGTACTTTTTGGACTACTACATTCCACCTACCCAAATGCTAAGGATGTCATCAGATATCTGAAACCTACAGCAGAGATTTCCCACTTGACTGTAACCCACCTATCTTGTGTTTCCACCAATGTATTTGAAAAGTGCCTTGATTTATGACTTTCCTTTGTTCTATAACTATAAAACTTTAAAAAAAATTGTTAACATGTTGAGCATGGAATTTGGAGTAACCTGAATATATGTTTCTGGGCCATGGTCACTCATATTTGGATCCAGAATAAACTATCTGTTATTCCCTTTGAGGTGAGAATTGTGTGATTTACTTTGACAGAGGATAAACAATTTATTAGAAAAGATGAATGGGCTCTTAGAAGAACATTCAGGTGATATAGAACAGTTGTGATGAAGTCTGTCTGGGTAGTGTCCTGCTTGTCTTCTCTCCTATGACAAGAATCAAATTTCCCTGGCTGATGAAACTCCCAGGAAGGGGATTATGATCATGCAGTTCATTTCAGAGAATGTCTTGAGGCACATGGAGGAATTCAGAGAAACTCTTCCCTCATACTTGCTGTTTCTCAGGAGCCTTCATCTCAAAATAGCTAATATACCAAAGTGAAATATTGGAGGATATTGTGCCCTAAAATCCTCAAACCTGATTCATAGAGAAGTCTCAACTGCTGCCACAATAAAAATTTTCTTATTTCATGTATATGTGCGGTGGCGGGGGGGAGGGCTGCTCATTTGTGTACATATGTATGTGTGTACGTGTGTATGGAAGGCAGACGATAACCTTAGTTGTCATTTCTCAGGCACTATCCACCTTTTCTAAAACAGGATTACTCACTGGACTGGAACTTGCCAAGTAGGCTAGACTAGCATGCCAATAAGCCCCAGGGAATTGCCTGTCTGTCTTCCCAGCACTGGAATCACCACACCAGGCTTTCATAACAGCATTTTAAATTGGAATGTGAAGGAGTCTGAAGGTATGTCCCTGTAGTAAGCGTGTGATGCTAAAACAACATGCTACAGGTGTGGTGCACAGAGTAGGAATTTATTTCTTATAGTTCTGGAGGTTGGAGAGATCAAAGTGCCCCTGGTAGGTTTCATTCCAGACCTGCCATCTTCTTGCTGTGTGCTCACATGACTTCTTTGTTCAAGGAGATGACAAGCTCTCTCTTGTTTCTTCTAATAAGGACACTAATTGACTTATAGTGGAGTCCCACACTCATGATGTCACTTACCCTTTATTTCTTCCTTGTCTCCAGATGGCTTCACATTGAGTGATGAAGCTGGGTAAAGAAGGCCATAGTTGAGTCTACAACAGTTCCCTTTCCCTGTACTTTGGGATAAACTGATCAGTGCAGACCAGACTAGACCCTGCTCTGTGACCTTTCAGGATACTTATCTAAAACCAAGGGGAAAAAAAAATCAATAGAATTTCATCTCTAGAAAGATGACATGCCCTCTCATGTGAATGCCAATGGGCAGGGTATATAACTGAGGCAGTTAGGGTGATAGCCCTGAAGTAAAGGTCGGAATGTCCTTAAATCTGCCCTTGCACTCTCCACTTTGCTAGAGACAGAGAAACTGGCTTTTCCTTATCATTGACTAAAGGAATTCCCTAATCCGTTTTTTCACAAACAACCTGAGCCCTTCCTGGGAGGAAGTTTCCCTTTTCTAGAATCTATAACTAATCCTGACATTGTGATTGGTCAAGTTCAGCTCCCAAAACTTGGTGTCATGGCTGGCCTCCTCCTGAGCCAGCCTCTAACCCTGACCAGTCAGCTGTCTCTTAGGCTATCTGAGCCTGAAGGTGAAGCCCACCACAGCAAGGTCGTAAAGAGAAGCTGCCAGGGACACACTGTCAGCTGGCTCCTGAACTGCCAGGTTCTGGCTCCATGCTTCCCTCAGCTCAGCTGAGCCTGGCTGATATGAGGGAAGACCTCCCCCCCCCCTTCCACATGGGCTCTCTAACCCCTCCTGCCCTCCACATGGTAGGAGCTCTCTGTACTTTCTTCTCTTTCCTTATCTTAGTTTAAAAAGTCTCTAAAAATTATCCTGTGGTCTATGAATTTTAATTCTTTAATTTCATAAGAATCCAGGGTACCCTAAATTTATTAGTACATTGATGTATTGGCAAGGAACCCCAAAATTCCTTTTTTTGTGACCTTAGACTTCTGGGCTCGACAGAGGACAAAGCTATCACAGCGTGAAATGTTAAAGTGCATTCCTAAGGACAATAAATGGGTTCCATCTGGAGAATAATTTTAATGTTTGTGTGGACATTAGTATTATGTATTAGACATAATATAATTTAAATAAAAATTACTTTCTTTTCTGTATGTGCTTGTGACATGCATGTGTGTATGTGTGTATTGGTATGCACATATATGTGCAAGTACATGTGTGTATTTGTTCATGTAGAGGCCAGAGGTCAAAATTAGTTGTCTTCATCTGTGGCTCTCTGCACCTTATTTTCCTGAGACAGGTTCTCTCATTGAACTCATAGCTTGCTAATTAGACTAGACCAGCTAGCCAACAAGTCCAAGGTATCCTCATCTCCACCTGCCTAATACTGGGATGATAGGTGAGTGCCCCAAACAAAAGTTTTACATGGGTACTGGAGTTGTGAACTCAGGGGCTCATTCTTAGATGGCAAGCATTTTACCCACTGAACCATTGCTTCATTGTTTGTTTTTTTTTGCATGTGAGTTTATGTATAGTACGTGTTGTATGTTGTGTGTGGCCTGTATATGTATCATGTATGCACATGTTTGTGCTCCTTTATACACATGTGGAGGCCAGCTGAGAATGTTGTGTATCCTCCTAAATTGCTCTTCTGCATTACTTCCTTGCAATGGAGTTTCTTTCTCAGTGAACCCAGAGCTGCTATATCTTTAGTAAGACTAGCTCATGAGTGATCCCAACCATTCTCAGGTCTCTGCTCCCCATAGGACTGGGGTTTCAGGTGTGCATGGCTTCACCCAGCTCTTTGTGTGGGTGCTGGGGATCCAGTTCATGCAGCTCAGGCCCTCTCAGGTCCTCATGCTTGAGAGCCAAGTGCTCTCTTATCCACTGAACTGTCTCTCCAGCCCCGCAATGTGCCTCTTAACATTTAATGTCATTCTGGCTCCAGGTACTCCACTATGAGTTTTACAGTTCCTCATGAAAAGTCAACACCCTGCAGTGACCCCCAGAGTGACATTGGCTTAGATTTTCCAGCTTCCCAGTGACATGCCCTGGCGTCCAAACCCTAATGGTTAAAAAAGATCTCAGACATCAGCTAGCCACTGCAGGGGAAGTGATTTAAGTTGTTAACTTGTTTTCTTCCAATACTGAAAAGGGCGATTTTTTGTTAGCAATTGACCAAAATATGCTTTAAAACACTCAAGTGGGAGCAGTTTGCAAATGCCAGTGTGCTGTTGGTGGTTATCAATTTGACCCTGTTTCCTGGGCTGAAGAGGTGTTCATGTGGGGTCCCTAACATCACCTTTCTGAAGGCTTGCTGGACTGTGGACAGGAAAGAGGTGGATGGGAGGGTGATGTGACCTGCTTTCACCACAGAACTTCAGATCATTTACCTTTGTGTCCCTTTGGGAGATTTTGATCCAATCTGCTATGGTGAGAAGCCGCTCTCAACATTACAAGGGGAAAACTAGAAAGAAAAAAAAGAAGCCTTTCATTTTCCTCCTAAGAAATGAAACTTTATTTGTGGATGACAAGAGCTTTGGAAGGCAGGCCATGGAGTGGGACCTGAGTGATCCTTTTACAGCTGTCGAACATCAGCAGGTGCACGTGCAAAATATAGAGGCAGCTCTTAAAATATCGCCAAAGTATGAGTTTAGAGAGAGAAGAATGTCTTTAAGAAACTATATAGGTGTTCTTGATTCTTTCAAATAATGGTGTAACCTTCTTGACAGGGCAATGATCATCGTGAGTAGCATTCACAAGGAATGGAGTTCATGGAGACAGCACAGGGAGTGTGGAGCCCTTGTTAGTCATTTTCTATTATTGGTATTGCCAGTGCTGCCTGGCAAGGCTATATGCTTTTTCTCTAGTCATAGGAAAATCTAGTAGAGAAGTGCTAGAATGTCTGTAACTTTATCTCTCACCTAGCATCACCCAGGAGCATGGTGACAGGTGGTTAACTGAGCTCTTGAGAGAAGGTGTTGTGTGAAGTATAGGAAGATAGCTCAGTGGGTAAAATGCTTACTTTGCAAGCATGAGGATCTATGTTTAATCTCCAGCATTCATATAAAAAAAAAGTCAGGTGTGTAGCTGGGGAGATGTCTCTGTAGATCAAGTGCTTACTGTCCAAGTTGAAGGCCCAAGTTAGATTCCCAGACTCCACCTAAGAAGTCAGAAACTGTGGTAGACTTCTGTAATCCCAGCAAGCTGACATTCATGCCAGTGGTGAGATGGGAGGCTCAGACTCAGAATTTATCAGAAAGCTTGTGGTAAACACAGCAAAGAACAACTAAGTAAGAATCCAGAGAGAGAAACCCTGCCTCAAAATGAAGTACAGAGGCAAAGACTGACCCAAAAGTTGTCGTCTGACCTCCACACATGCTGTGGCATACAACAGCACACACATCCACCCTCAAGCCAATAAACAAAGACCAATGCATGTGATTCCAGCACTGGGGAGGTGGAGACAGGAAGATCCCAGGAGCTCACTAGCCAGCCAGTCTACCCTAATTGGTGAGCTCCAAACCAATGAGAAACCCTGTTGCAAAAAAGTGGATTGTGTTCCTGAGGTATGACACTGGAGGGTTTCTTCTGGCCTGCACATATACCTACACACAAGAAAGGGCTGGACATATAAGTTGCAGGAGTGACACTTCCCTTGACAAAGACCAAGAAGCAAGCTGTGACTGCTTGACACCTCCACACACATGAATGGATGCATTTCTGTTTCATTAGAAATCAAAGCAGAAGACCCTGATGTCATAATTTACTCTCCTGCAAAATTATGTGACCTAGAGTGTCCAGCCATAACAACAGAGGACTTGGAAGAGGGTAAGTGACTGCTCACATCAAACATTCAATGACACAAGAGGGGCAGAGGGAATAAAAAAAGATCATTACTAAAAGGAATGAGGCAGATGGGAGAACGTTCACCTATGACATCACCAGCTTGTATACACAGCCAGCTTCAAAACACCATGTAGCACATGATCCCATGCTCCAGCACATTAGCTATGTGCCACGTTCTTTTGAATAAACTAAATAAAAGCTCAATTCTGTCTACTGACAGCAAATCATAGTTGAGTGAAGTACATGGTGTGCATGCCCCATGGTTTCCACACCCTCTCTTCAGTGGTCATTGGTCCCTCATCTAGAAATAATGCTGCAGCCAGCATTATGTCCATGGAACATCTCAGATTTTATTGTAAATATGATAATAGTACAAATATTTCATACATACAGAAGAAAGTATAATTAAAAGGTACAAGAGTATGCAACTGTGATTTCAAACAATTGTTAACATTACTTCATATTGATTTAAATAAGGTTAGAATTATAAACATTAATTGTATTTCTTTTATACTCCCTTTCTCTCCCACTATCTTAAATATGTTGACCCTACCCACATTTTTCTCCATGTATAATGCTCTGTGTCAGTTGGTTAATTTTTCCTTTTTTGAGATTTTGAGACAAGGGCTTATTTATGCCCAGGCTGGCCTGATATTTCAAGGATGACCTTGAACTCCTGATCCTTCTGTCTCTACCTCCCAAGTGTGAGGATTATAGGCATATGACACTGTAGTGGTTTATTCAGATGTCCCCCATAAAACTAAGTGTTCTGAATGCTAGGTCCCCAGCTGATGGAGATTTGGGGATTAACACCTCCTGTAGGCAGTGTTTTGTTGGGGCAGACTTATGGGTGTTATAGCCAGTTTCCCCATGCCAGTGTTTGGCACACTCTCTTGTTCCTGTTGTCAACCTGATGTTGGTGAGGGGATGATATCCACCTTCTGCTCATGCCATCGTTTTCCCCTGCCATCATGGAGCTTCCCCTCGAGCCTGTAAGCAAAAATAAACCTCTTTGTTCCCCATAATCTGCTCTTGGTTGGGTGATTTCTAGCAGCAATGTGAATCTGACTGCAACAGTAAGTGGTGCTGAGGAGTGGTGTCATTTGCTGCTAGATACCTGACTGTGTGGCTCTGGCCTTTTGGAACTGATTTTCAAGAGGAATGTGGAAGGCTTTGAAACCTTGGCCTCAGAGACATCTTGCAGTACTGTGTACGGCTTGATGGACTATTCTGGTGAGAGTTAAAAGACCTGAATACAGTAAGAACTATGGACTGCATAATTTGGTTTATGAGTTCAGAAAGAGCTTTTCTTGGACTGGGCTTGAATCAGTTTGTGTGAGAGGCTTGCTGTTATGCCTGTGTTCTGAGAACTTGTGCAGGATTGTTTTGCTTAGAAACAGACTGGCATGTGCAGAGGGATGTAGCACAAAAAGAAATGTTTAGGCTGAAACTGCTGCCTGTTCAGCTGCAGTTGAGAGATTACAACCTTTGAGATTGGTCATCTGACCTGCACTGGGTCAACAGGAAGAATGTAGACCATTTTGGAGGGTCCTGAGTGCTCAAGGAATGTCCTGTTCTTCAAAGTCTGCTTTATTCTCCCCTGGATTAACAAATTGGCACTTTACCTGGCATTATGGAGTATAAGAAATTCAAGAAAGAGAAGGTCATTGAGTTTGCAACATGGTCTTGTGTTTTAGAAATGACCATGGGCAGTGTAAAGCAGGATTGCCTGCATGGAGACCTGAAGGAGCTGTGAGGATAAATTGTGGATTACAGTGGAGATGCTGGGATCATAAGATGGCTGCTAAGGAAAGCTGCCAGCCCCAGGTGAAGTTTCCCAGGACTGTGAGTAGCCAAGCTAGAGGGGCAGAATTGGAACTCCAGAGACTTATTGCTGGTTAGAATTTTCAGACTTGAAGATTTGTCACTGACTAGAGTTGTTGGACTTAGAGCTAGAGTTTGATGTTTGCCATACTTAAATCTTGTATTGGTTGAATATTTCTTTGCTATGCCCAATGCCATCTTTTGCAGTGTGTTTATTCTGTGCCATTATGGGTTTAGGGGGAATTTTTTGGTATTATGGCTCAGTTAAAAGACCTTGGATTATGGGGATGTTTGAACATCATTAGGATTGATTAAAAAAATGTGTGGACTTTGAAAGTTGGATTGAATGCATTTTATTTTCTATCATGTATGACTATCAGTTTATGGAGGTTGGGGCGGAATGTGGTGGTTTGATTCAGGTGTCCCCCGTAAACTTAGGTATTCTGAATGCTAGGTTGCCAGTTGATAGAGATTTAGGAATTAATGCATCCTGGAGGTAATGTATTGTTGGGGGTGGGATTATGAGTGTTATAGCCAATTTCCCCATGCCAGTGTTTGGTGTACTCTCTTGTTCCTATTGTCCATCTTATGTGAGCCATCATTTTCCCCTGCCATTGTGAAGCTTTCCCTCAAGTCTGCAAGCCAAAATAAACTTTTTTTTACACAAGCTGCTCTTGGTTAGGTGATTTCTACCAGCAATGCAAACTTGACTCCAATAGCCACCATGCCAAGTTTTATGTGGAACAGGGGATTGAACTTAGACCTTTATGCATGCTAGGCATGCACTTTACCCACTGAGCCACATCCATAGCCCCTGTATACTTTTTAAGTTAAATTATATATGTAGCCCAGGTGACCTGGACTCAACCTGTAGTTCCAGGCTGGCCTTTAACTCAAAGTGATCTTCCTCCTGAATGCTAGGATTAAAGGTTATGCCACCACACTCAGCCTGACTTTTCTTTTAAATGAGTTTGTGGCATCTTTTGGCATTGTTCCTCTAAATCTATGGGTTCTGTGTTTTTTGTTTCAACCACCACAGATAGGAAATGGTTGAAAAAGGAATTGCATCAGTACAAAACACATGCAGACTTTCACTTGTAATTATTCTTCAAACAATCCTATGTAACAAAAAGGTCTCATATAGTATACTGTTAACAAGTGTTGTGGGTAATGTAGATGTTGCTGGAAATATGCAAATAGTATACTATTTTTTATAAGGAAGTTGAACATCTGTGATTTTGGTATCCTAGTAGGGCGATGGCTAGAACCAATTCCCACTGGACACAGAGAGATAACAGCATAGCTAGTTTATCATCACTATAAGGGAAACATTGTTCTTGTTTTTTTCTGTTTCTTGTTTAAGAAATCTTTCCTTCCCCTAAAGCCAGGCAGAGATGACTCATATTTCTAGGGCACATATTAGCCAGAAGGAAGATTGCTGGATTGAATGATATATGCATGCATGTTTAACTTTTGCTTAATTTCCCACCAGCTTTTGAGGCTCTGCCTTTCAAAAACTCATCTGATGAGTATGAGTATCATTGTTATTTTACTTTATATTTCCCTGACAACTGGTGCAACTGAACATCTTTTGTGAGTCTAATTATCATTTGGATTCACTCATCTGTGAATTTTCTATCTCCATTACTTGTGCTTTTTGTATATTTTTGTGTTATTTTATTCATAACACCCCCTTATCTGACCCATTATTGACAGCTTTCAAACATTTGTCATTTTTTATTTTAACACTCCTGTATTTTTAAGAAATGTTACAATTGAACACATCAAATACGTTCATCTTCTATCACTGCTAAGTTGCTTGTTTCATTGTAAAGCATATAGAGAGATTTCACTAACAGGTCCGTTGCTTGCACATATATTCTGCTAAAAGGTCTCCTAAGAATCTTTTTATTTGCTTGCTGTGCTTTGTTCTCTTTTGTTATTTTTAAAATTATCTTTAAATTACTATGAAGGTACATTTTATTATGACATTTTCATTCTTGCTCTTATTCTTTCCCTTCCCCCTCCACTGTCCCCTGTCCCTTTTCTGCTCCCCTTCCTTCACCCAAATAGCCTTTTCTGTTGTGTCTTATGTCATATGTATTTCATTACTCATCTTTTTATCCCCTTTTAAGATCTGTTTTTCCTCTCCCATAGTCCCCTTTCTATTTTTATAAACACACACACACACACACACACACACACACACACACACACACACACATACACACCATACAAATTTAAATCTAGATTCCACATATAACAGAAATCACATGTTATTTGTCTTAGTTTGGTTTTTTTCACTTAACATAATTATTTATTATTTTCACAAACTGGAACTGAACTAAAAGCCTCCTAGTGCTGGAAAGTGCTGTGCAGGCTGCTGGGGGAGAAAGGTCAACAGTCTTTAACCAGCAAGTGGTTTCTGCGAGCTGTTCAACTGGCCACCCAGGCAAGATGTGACCACTGGAGCAATAGAAGCATGATTGTTATAAGGGTAACCAACTGTTCTCTGATTAGATTTGAGGCCCTTCCCATACAAGTTCACACTTGGTATTGACAACCTAGTCAAAAGCCCATGGCCAGGAAGGTTGTAAACATTAGGAGGGGAATATACTACAGTTGTTTGGCTAACTGGATATACTGTGCCCATAGAATTATCCTCTAAATATTTGTGTTTGTGCCCATAGATTAGTGCTATTCTCATCTTTGGTCAGAGAAGGTTCTTTTTCTTTCTCTTTCTTTTTTCAGGTAGGGTCTCACTCTGGCCCAGGCTGACCTAGAATTAACTTTGTAGTGTCAGGGTGCCAATCCTCCTACTTCAGTTCCTGAGTTCTGGGATTAAAGGCATGTACCACCACGCACAGCCAGCTTTCTTTTATAATTTTTTAATTTATTTTCAAGAAAATAAAGGTAGAAGAGAGACAGACAAAGATAATGGGCATGCCAGGGCTCCCAGCCTCTGCCAATGGACTCCAGATGCATGTGCCACCCTGTGCAGCTGGCTCTATCTGGATATTAAGGAATAGAACTCCACTCATTAGGCTTTGTAGCAAGCACTATAACTGCTTAGCCATCTCTCCAGCACCAGAGAAGCTGTTTTTATAGATGGTGGTGACTACCACCTCAAAATGTTGAGAATAATCAACTGTTGAGTGCTCAGTGCACTCAGTGTACATCTACATCAGCCCTCCAAGGCTCAAGGAACATTGTGAAAGACAGAAAGAAAAGGATGTAAGAGCAAAAGGATGGAGAAGAGTGCTTTGGAAAACTTTCTTGAAGATATAACATCACTGTTGCATGTAGAGCAAAAAAGGGGGGGTATCAAAATAGAAGAGGAAATAGTTGGAAAGATGGAGGGGTTCAGTGGAAATGGGAATGGGAGGGAGACAAAAGAAAGGAATGGGAGGGAATTGTGACCAAAATACCTTATGGACGTGTTTGAAAATTGCCAATAAAAGTTTAAGAAGGGCTGGAGAGATGGCTTAGCAGTTAAGCGCTTGCCTGTGAAGCCTAAGGACCCCGGTTCGAGGCTCGGTTCCCCAGGTCCCACATTAGCCAGATGCACAAGGGGGCGCACGCATTTGGAGTTCTTTTGCAGAGGCTGGAGGCCCTGGCACGCCCATTCTCTCTCTCTCCCTCTATCTGTCTTTCTCTCTGTGTCTGTCGCTCTCAAAAAAATAAATTAAAAAAAAAGTTTAAGAAATAATGATTTCAAGTTCCACCCATTTTTTTCACATGTGATAATTTTATTTTATTTCTAGTTGAATAAAATCCCATTGTGGGGCTGGAGAAATGGCTTAGTGGTTAAGCGCTTGCCTGTGAAGCCTAAGGACCCCGGTTCGAGGCTCGGTTCCCCAGGTCCCACGTTAGCCAGATGCACAAGGGGGCACACACGTCTGGAGTTCATTTGCAGAGGCTGGAAGCCCTGGTGCGCCCATTCTCTCTCTCCCTCTATCTGTCTTTCTCTCTGTGTCTGTCACTCTAAAATAAATAAATAAATTTAAAAAAAAATCCCATTATGAATATGTGCCACATTTTCTTCATTCATTCACTCATTTGTTTGTTGATGGACATATAGGCTGGTTCTATTTCTTAGCTATTGACAGCAAAGCAAGAATAAACAAGGATACATAAGTGTCTTGGTGGTCCTTTGGGTAGACAGAGAGTGGAGCAACTGAATCATATGGTGGTTCTGTTTTTACTATTTTTGAGAAAACTTTATCCTGATTCTATAGTGGCTGTATCCACTAACATTACCACAGGTCCCTTTCCTCTTTTTTTTTTTTTTTTTTAACCAGCATCTCTTTATCATTTGTTCTCTTGATGATAAACATTCAATCTCTCTTGAATACAATTTTATACTTAGTATGTTAGGTATGCAATTAGAAAGCAATGATGTTTGTATTAATAAATACCATGGGATTTTTTTATAATCATGGAAAATGTTAATAATTGAGAAAAAAATAAATACCCTGATACATAAGCAAAATTCCATCATATCACACCATGTGCATATGACATGTTTATTAGTTCTACAGATCATAGTAAGAGAAGTCATCATATACTTCTATTCTTTTATGATTTAAATTTGACTTGGTCACCTCTATCAGAGTTTCTGGTGAACCTACAATTACTTTTTTCAGTGAGTACCTTTTATTCATTTGGGTCATACAAGTGTTCTAGGACCTAAGGTTCATGGGAAGGTGGTTCTCAGTCACTTGGATTTATCTCTGAGAATTTGGCCTTCCTTAAGCTGGAGTTTATTTGTGGGTGAGCAACTTCCCACAGTATATGTGTTCTCCATGCACAAGTCTTGGCATGGAAGTCTTTGCTGCGATAATCACTTGGGATACTGGGGTCTTTGCATGCCTATGTATGAACATAACCATCACTCTTCATGGGCATTATGTTTGTGTAACACTACCATCACACTGCTCTGAGGAGCAGCTCTCCACTTCCTCCCCGAAAGCCTGGGTCTATCTGACTTCCTTACCAAGCATATAGCCTTCATCCATATACCAAGCATATACCAAGCATATAGCTTCCACCAGCTTATGTTCATTGTTAGAGCTGCAAACAAAACATCAACAGTGGGATAATGAAGCATAGAGTGCAATAAGGTTGGAAAGAGAACCTAGACTTCATGAACAAAGAATACATATTTCTATGAGGAAGAATTATCATTTTTTAGGTATTCAATGAATCCAAGAATTAATGGCACATTTCCTCTAATTAGAAAAAGCTCAACAGCCAACAAGTATGCTTTATTTTGGTTTTGTTTTTCGCAGAACGTGTTCCAGATATTTTTGCTTTGTTGTTGTTAAGTGTATTTGAGGCAGAGCTTTAGTATGTTGCCCAAGCTGAGCTGGAATTTACTGTGTAACCCAAGCTGGCTTTGCACTTGCAATCCTCCTGCCTTAATCCTCCTGCCAAGTGCTAAGATCTTAGGCCTGTACCACCATGCTCAGCTACACCAAATCTCCACTGTGGATATCTCCAAAAGTTGAGAATAAGGAGAGCTTCTATTGGTTATTACTTTTTTATGTTTTGCTTTGTGTGTGTGTGTGTTTGTTTGTTTTCTTGTTTATTGAGACAGGTTTTGCTATGTGTCCCTGACTGGCCTGAAACATGCTATGTAAACCAGGCTGGCACTGAATTTCCTGTAATTCTTCTGTCACTGCCTCCTGAGTGCTGGGATTATAAGTATGTACCACTATATCCAGCCTTTATTTCTAAGTCTTTAGAATGAAAATCATTAGAAATGTCACAAAATGGTAGGAGGTAATGTTGACAGACAGTGAAAACCTCCTCGTGAAGATTTATAAAAGCTACAAGGAAATTTGCCCTCAAAGACATCCTTCTTGGACACTTGCAGAAAAGAACTGTCAGACAACAAGGGAGAGATGGTTTAAATGTTCTCAAAGGCATGATGAAAATATCCCTGGAATATCAGTCAGGCATCTTGGGCTTTGTCCCTGGCTTTAACAAGAGGTAGATGTGGAACTTTGTCAAGTCTCACCTCAATCTAGACATTCTTCAGTCTCCTTCAGCACTAGAATCTTAGCACAAGTATTACTTAGACATCTTTAAATGGTACTGTGATTCTAATAGCAAGTATTTCCAATTATTAAACATCTAAACAAACTCTTCTTGAAGGGACAGATATATCTGCCTGCCATTTTTTCAGCCCTGTCTGATTTGCTATGACCACTGAACCAAAACCTGGAAAGAGCATTAGCTTGGAAAACTCCTTGCTGACTGACATCTGGGATTTTGCTCCCAGTATCAGCAGGTTACACAGACAGCCACCAGGCCTAACAGCTGGCCTGTTCCTTCTGGGCAGCCTGCCAGTGTGTGAACACAGGGACATGCTCTCCGGACACAGGCATTTCCATAAACCAGGATCTACCCTCCACTCACTTTCTCTGGATTTCTCTTCAGCTTAGGCCCTGGAGGCTCTAGCAGCTGTGCCATCACATCCCCCATCACTGGAGAAGCTGCCTCCTCCCCATGGAGATGGTTTGAAGACACTGCTCTCTAAAGCTAATTGAGTTTCTGTAATAGATTTGTTCTCACTTTTAACCTTTTAACAGTCCTGCTGAGCTCTGCTGTGGGTAGCACCTCCTGCTCTAATTGAGTAGTTCTCAGTAAGGGGGAGGGGCAAGTTAGTACCATCTTTCCAGCACAAAATCCGATCCACCTTATGTTTGCCTTCCCAGCCGAGGTTCTGAGGATGGTAAAAGATAATGCTGTTTCCCCATAAGAGAATCAGTAGAGTTTTTTTCCCTTTTTCTTTGGTACATGTGTAGTATGTATGATATGTGTGCTATGCATGGTGTGCATGTATGTGTGTGGTATGGTATGTGCACATGTGTGTGCAGATGTGTGCAGTTGCCAGAGGAGTGTATTAGGCACCCTCCTTTATTTCTAGTTGTTGTAGTTGCCTTCATGTTGATGGGACAAAACAACTGGCCAAAAGCAGCTGATGGTAACAAACATTTTATTTTGGCTTAAAAGCCTGTGGGGGAAGTTTCATGATGGCAGGGAAAGGATGGTAGAGCAGATGCTGGACATCACCTTTGCCACAGAAGCAGAAAGAATGAGCTGAGTTTTGGCAAAGGGGAGATGGCTATAACACCGCTAAGCCTGTCCCCAGCAACATTCTTCTTCCAGCAAGGCTCTACTTCCCAAATTGCCACCAGCTAGACACCAAGCACTTAAAACCAGGATATATGGAACATTCCACATTCGAACTACCACACTATTACACATTATTTCCCTGAGACAGAGTCTGTCACTGAACCTGGAGCTCTCCATTGTTCATGTAGATGAACTGACTGGAGATGATCCCCCTCTCTGTCTCCCTCAGCACTGGGGTGAGAGATGCAGGTGGCCCATTTGGGCTCTATTTAAAATGAGCAACAAGGTAGAATGGAATGTGATTGTACAGTAGCTTTCAGAGTTATAAATGTCCAGAACCTAAATGACAGAAGACTGCACTTCATCAAAGGGTAACCTGACAGGGTAACCTGGAAACAGTAGCAGGTACATGGAGACCCAGTTCCTCAGAAGGCTGAAGCAGAGAGATTACTTGAGCCCAGGATTTGTGGCCGGCCTTAGCAACATAGAGGAACCAAGTCTCTTTTTAAAAAGCATCCAGAACCTGGCATACCATGGGATGCTGAGGTAAGAGGATCTCTGTGAGTTCAAGGCCACACTGAGACTACATAGTGAATTCCAGGTCAGCCTGAAATCCTACCTTGAAAAACCAAAATAAGGTGCAATTTTGGGTGTAGAACACACATACAATGCATACAACTTTGCTTTTCCATAACCAAACACGACTTGGCTCTCAAATTCTGGTAGGCAGTGTAAAAATGTTATCATTTCAGATAATAGTCATTTCCAGTTTAACATCTACTGTCTTTGGGTACATATTTGAACAACTACAAGATTCTTCCTTTCACCACCTACTGCTTTTTCTCCTTGGAGAAAACTCAGGTTATATGTTTTGTAATGGCACCCTTCCTGGTCTTTGCTGGTCACAGTTGAGAAGTGACTTTGGACAATATCCCATTGCTGATAGCTGGCATCAAGGCTCCTAGTCACATACTACTTATTTCCCTTGACCCAGCCCAGGGCTTCTCTGATCTAGTAGGCCCCTCAGGACGTCTGAGCCCTCCATCAGGGACTCAGGAACTCTCAGCTGCTTTTCTGTACCATCCAAGGGCAGGTCACAGTGAAGCCACTTTTAGGCTTAGCCCCACAGACACTTTCCCTGATGCACTGGAGGCCTTTGACAGGATGGCTAGTAGGGCAGGGCCATGAGATTGTTAGAAGTGAATCTAACTCATCAGTTACTGTTTCAGAACCTTCTGCACAGTAATCTGCTATTCGTGCTATGTAGTCTGGTTTGTCCGACACTATACATTTTCATCAATGATATTGTCCCTAAGTACAAACCAACCATTTAATATAGTGCTTAAACCAAAGCTAGAAGAAATGTGGCTTCAGACATAGTATGTATTGTTGTTTTCTAGTGTAGTTCCCTCTTGAGAGAATTTTAAAGCTGTTTTTCACCTTATTTTCTGATTTTACAATCATCTTGTGAAGATGCTACCCAACAGAACTCTCTCTTTCTCTCTCTGTGTGTTTGTGTGTATGTGCACTCATGCTTGCATGCATGCATACATGCACACACACACACACATATGCATACATGCTTTATAGTTGGCTTTTCATTTTTTCTGCTTTGTGCTCAATGACTTAATTGTTGAACTAGTTGCAGTGTCTAGAAAAGAACTGCTGAAGCAAAATGTTTTCATAACATCACTAGTGGTAAGTTTTTTTTTTTCTAGGCATTTAAGAAGCCCAAGGAGGGCTGGAGAGTTGGTTCTGCTGAAAAAGTGCTTTCTACACAGTATGAGGACCTGGGTTCAATCCCAGAAACCATGTAAAAATGCCAAGCTTGGTAGTATGTGCCTATAGTCACAGTGTTGGGGAGGATCCCTGAAGGTACCTAGTCTAATTGGTGAACTCTAGGCTAATGAAAGACCTTTTCTCACAGAAAATTGGGCCAGTGTTCCTGACACCCAAAGTTTTCTTCTGACTTTCACATACATGTACATGCATGTGCACATGTGTGCATACATACATATTAAAAAATAAAAGATGGGGCTGGAAAAATGGCTTAGCAGTTAAGGTGTTTTCCTGGGAAGCCTAAAGACCCAGATTCAATTCCCCAGTACCCATGTAAACCAGATGTACAAGGTGGCACATGCATCAGGAGTTTATTTGCAGTGGTTAGAAGCCCTGGTACACCCATTCTCTCTCTCTCTAAAATAAATAAGTTTATAAAATACTTAACAAAATAAAAGCTGGGCATGTTGGCACACACCTGTAATCCCAGCTCTTGGGAGGTAGAGGTAGGAGAATCTCGGTGAGTTTGAGGCCACCCAGAGACTAAATGTGACTTTCAGGTCATCCTGGGCTAGAGGGAAACCCTACCTCAAAAGAAAAAAGGAAAAGAAGTAAATAAAAGAAAATAATATGCATAAAGACATGTGGTCTGTACCTGCATGAGTGCAGTACCCACTGACTTGTCCTCCTGTGAACACTTAACATGCAGGGTCATGCTTAGCACTTCTGAGTTGTCACTGGCATACCACAAGCTGGCCTGTGGCAAGTGGTAGACATGATCACAGCCCAACTTTCTTCTCTCTGGAGGCCACCTTCCCTTCCTCCCACTTAGGTCATGTTGTCCTTGCAACAGTGTCTCCTAATGCTGGGCACTGCAAGGGTGCAAGAAGAGGTGGGGGCAGGGGCACAGAAGTGATGCTTAGTCCCTGTGGTAGCACCAAGCGTGGGCTGGCATGGGGGAGCAGCATTCTGACCCTTGGCAAGCTGGAAGAGTGCTAATGAGGAGCTGCTCAGGGCCTGTCCTTCATCATATGGGTAGAGGCACACTGCAGTACTTGTTGTCAATAAAAGTTATGTACATTTGAGGTGTGTAATATGAAGCATTTGCTTTGTTTTGAGTCGGGGCCTCGTGTAACTTAAGCTGCCCTTGAACTCTCTGTGAAGCTAAGGATGACTTGTACTTCTGGTCCTCCTGTCTCCAACTGCTGAATGTTGGGATTATAGAAGTGTACAACCACGCCTAGTTTTATGTACTGGGAATTGAACCTAGGGCTTCATGTATGTTAGGCAAGTAGTCTGCCAACTGAGCTACTTCCCCAGCCCCATAATGTTTTGAAATACATATATAATATGTGTTTTTTGTTTGAGGTGTTGTTTATTTGTTGCTTTAACACACACACACACACACACACACACACACACAAAAGATCTTTCTATGTAGCCCTAGCTGACCTGAAACTTGCTTAATCGACCAAGATGGCTAAGAACCTGTGGTAAACTTTTGGCCCTGTCTCCCAAGTGCTGGGATTAAAGGTGTGTGCCACCTGCCCACCTCATTGTGTGATTACTACAGTCAAACTAATGCCAGTATCCACTATTTCACAGTTACCTATGTGTGAATTCTTTACATTAAAAAGTTAATTTGTACTTCATACCAAATGTTTGTGAATGAAAAAGCTCAAGATCTGCTTGGCCCAAGTGCTAGCACGCATTCAGAAGAATCATGAGTTTGAGGCGGGCTAGCCTGCATCTACTCTCAGCAGTTTTGGCCATGGTCTCCATGCCCCTTGCTGCATTTACCTTCTGGTGGCTGGCTCAGAACTCTTGACTAGAAGCAGCTTAGTGGGGAAGGAAAGAGTTTCTACCAGGCTGAAAGTTTTTTTTTAAATATTTTATTTCTATTTATTTATTTATTTGTTTGACAGAGAAAGAGGGAGGGTGTGTGTGTGTGTGTGTGTGTGAGAGAGAGAGAGAGAGAGAGAGAGAGAGAGAGAATGGGCGCGCCAGGGCTTCTAGCCACTGTAAACGAACATGTGGCTAATGTGGGTCCTGGGGAATAGAACCTGGGTCCTTTGGCTTTGTAGGCAAACACCTTAACCACTAAGACATCCCTCCAGCCCCAGGCTGAAAGTTTTGAGGAGAAATTTCATCATGGCATGAGCAGGAAGCTAGCCCAAATCTTGTCACATTATCTAGGTGGAAGTAGTATAAGTACTGGGTTGGAGCTAGAGTCTAATAAACCTTAAGACCCACCCCCAGTGACACACCTCCTCCAACAAGGCTCCACCTCCCAAAGGCTCTGCCACTTGGGAATTGTGTATGAGGCTCAATCACAAGCACAAGAGGCTATGGGGGACATTTCACATTTAAACCACCACAGCCCTCCTACACTGATGAATCATCTTTGTGTCACTTCACTCACATCTCCCTGTGTCCCATCCTCCCAGCAACCAGCATTCCACTCTCTTCTATTTTGACCTTTGCACATTCCATGTGAAGTGAGGTGCTGTCCTAGATACTGTACAGCAGCAAAATGAGATTCAGGAATTCCCTGGTGTTACTGGCCTAATGCAGTGACTGGTTCCTGTTGACCAGATGAAATAAAAACCATTACTAATGAGCTGGGTATAGTAGCACATGCCTTTAATCCCAGCACTCAGGAGGCAGAGGTAAGAGGATTGCTGTGAGTTTGAGGCCAGTCTGGAACTCCAGGGTGACTTCCAGGTCAACCTGGAGTAAAGTGAGACCCTACCTCAAAAAAATAAGACTAAAAAAAAAAAAAATGACTGCTTATGTTTCTTCCCAGGCAGTTGTCAGGAGCTTTTGATACTTATACCCAATAGTCTGTATGGTGCTGCCCTCAGGCCCCTGGGTCACCCTGTCACCTGTGTGCACCTGTCCATGAGGCCTGCCTGCCCTGAGGCCAAGTGAGCATTGTGCTATGGAAGCAGCACGAACCAGCAGTAATGGAGTCAACACTGAGTAAGACTTGTTTTCAGGAACCTCTCTAGCATCAAGTAATCCTAGTGCTGACTCACTACACACACACACACACACACACACATACCACACACACATGTGGCTTCCATTCATGGGGGATTTCTCTGCATGTTGAGAGAGCTGGGGACAAAACTGCCACTGTCTGCCTACACTCTTCTCTCTCTCTCTTCAGCCCTCCAGGCCTGGAACAGCCTGTTTCCCAGTTTCTGGATTCTTCCTGCCCACAAGTCCCAGCATTTCCCTGTGATGCTTTTGGTGCATCTCTTCCTCTCACATTTCATGTCTCCTTCTGTCCCTTCTCTAGAATGTTCTGCCTTTATCCTCTGCTGAGAGGCACCTCTCTTCCCTGTCACCCCTGCCCTACTCTATTTTTCTCTATAGCACACAGTGCACAGCCAGGGCTTCAGATGCAAGAAGATCATGAGAACAAGTGGACTGGCTTTTCCTGTCAACATACTACATGTGTATGTGTGCATAAGTTGTGTGCATGTATAAGTGGGTGTTCTCTAGAGGAACAGAATAAATATAATGAATATCCATTACAAATTAGATTGACTTATATGAGGTGGGTTGGGCAGTCGACCAATGGATGTCTGCATGCTTGAGAGGCTGGGAACCCAGGAGCTGCCTCAGCAGTCATCTGGTTCTGAAGGCCTGGAGGATTTCTGGAGAGCTGCTAATCTGCAGGCCATTTGGAAGGTGGACGAAGCTAGGTTCTGATACTTACAAATGATGGAAGCAGCAGAGTAGATGCACTCTTAGACATAGGCTGCCACCTTCTGGGCTGCCCGTTGGGATGGGGGGGCATCTCATTCCCTCAGTTAATCTTAACTGAAAATGCCCTCAAAGACCTATCCAAGAGGCACATCTCTTATTTGATTTTTGAGCTGATCTCAAGTTAAAAATGGAATTTAGTCACCACAATACATACATTTCACCTTCCCTTTTTGTCTCTGCCTTTGCACCCACCCTCTAGGATGTCGGCTTTCCAAGGATGGAGTTTTGTTCTCTGCCATATCTCAGTCCTTAAGGGTGTCCAGTGCTCCCCTGACTGCCTGACTGCCCGTAGATGTTTGAGATTTCCGTTAAATGTGTCTCAGTGAGCACTTCCTCTCTGGAGACTTCATCACAATGGGCCTGGGCCACTTTCGTAGCACAGCTCACTCTCAATGTCCCCTGGAACTGTCCCTTGGTTGTTTGCAGACTTGGGACCAAGGGTCAATTCTTTCTCATTCAATTCTTAGTCCTCACATCCCTCCATGTATACAGTGTCTTCTCATGTTAGGCCCCATACTGAGCTTGGAATTTCCTGGGCCTGTAGAATCCCTCCAGGTAGTCTTCATGTGGACCATGGACAGAGGTTAGTTGGGGGTTCATCTGAGCCCCTAAATGTATCACACAAGCAGAGAGCTATTGGAGGAAGCATCCATGGCCTGCTTGAGTGATCTAAGTAAGACACATGTCTTGGCATGACATACGTAGGCACACTGCACACCAGGACTTCAGAGGCTGGAAGACCATGAGAGCAAGTGGGCTGGCTTCTGTCATCTGCAGCCATAGGTCGGCTGTATTCCCAGCACCGCACACCTCAGCAGTTTTGGGCTAGACCAGTGCACACACAGCCACTGGGATTCATTGCTCTCCCATCTGCAAAAGCTCAATACTAGCAACCACAAACTGCTGCTGAACACTTGCTCTCATGCCAGGAACCGATTTAGTGCTTCGCATGCATTTTCTCAATTAATCCTCACTGGAGGCATGGACTATTATTATCTTTCTGCTACACAAGTGGAAGCTCCAGCACAGAGAGATTAAGTAACTTGCCCAAGGTCACACAGTGAGTAATAATGGTGGGCCTGGGGTTCCAACACCAGCCAGCTGCACCTGAGCCTGTTGTCTTCATTTCCTTCCTCTCAGCTACCATGTCTATTAACACTTGCAGGGATGAAGGCTCTGTGTCTGGACTAGCTTATATTTGATGCCTGATACACAAAGGGAAAATTATAAAAAGTGATTTAAGATTTTAAAAATAGGGCCAGGGATATAGCTCAGTCAGGAGGGTGTTTGCCTAGTATGCATAAAGCCCTGGGTTAAAGCCCTGGGTTCATTCCTAGCACCACTTAAACTGGGTGTAAACTTAAACATGCCTGTAATCTCAGCACTTGGGTGGTGGAGGCAGGAGGATCACAAGTCAAGGTTATCCTCCAATACATAGTGGGCTTGAGGCCAACCTTAGCTACACAAGACCCTGGGTCAAAATTTTAATTTATTAGCAAGTTAAATTAATTTCTTAAAAATTCCAGCCTTTCCTTCAGTGTCTCTGTAGCTGTAATATGCAAGGGACACAAGCTACAATGGGGCCCAAACTTTTAAAACAAGCCAGAGCCTATCACCGTTTGAACCCTGCTTATCAGTTCTGCGTCTGTGACTTCACAGGGACTTCCACACTCATTAACATGCCATTAATGTGCCAATACATAGGAACAGTTTTCTGTTGAGGTAAAGCAGATTTTTTCCCTTTTCTTTTTTGTTAAAACCACAGGTCTACAGAAGGAAAATGCTCCCTCTAATGAGTGTAACTTGGAAAGTAATTTCATGGACTGTAGTACTTTGATGGTAATAATTCTTGAGTGTCAAAAGGATAAGGACACAGTTTTCTGCTTCTAGTATTATTCTTGGCAAATGATGGTATTGAGCTCTCCATAGAGTGCTCCTGTGGATTAATTCCCATTTTCTTTTGTAGAGGAGGTTTAACGGAAACCTTAATCTGCTTCATACTTAACTCTTATCTCCACACTAGGAATTAAAAATAGAATGCTGGACTTTAGGCTCCCCCACCCTGACTCTGAGGGCTCCAGTTACTCAAGGTAAGGAACGATGCCAAGCTGCTCCAGGCCTTCCTCTCTTCAGCAGCCCACACCAACGTTCCAAACACCTGCCTCACACTAATTTTCCATCCAGATTAGCCTATCTAACATGACAAGTCCTTACTCTATGATTCCTGAATGGCATTTAACATTGTCGTAAGGTATTTATTTATCATGAAGCCCAATTAATACAGAATACCTTTAGAATCAATAATCTTTAGAAAAAAATTTTCATTTGGGGTGTGTATGTATGTGTTTGTGTGGGGGATTGTGGGTACAATTGGGGAGGACACTTTTTGGGTAGTTACTCGCCTTACACCTCATATGAGACAGGGCTATCTCACTGTTATTTGGGAGCTTCTGGGAAATTGTCTTGTCTCCATCTTCCTTCTCCCAGCAGGTACACTGGGATTACAGGAGCCTGATAGAGCTTCTGGCATTGCTGTGCAGTCTGGGGATCTTAACTCAGGTACTTAGAGTTGTATAGCATGCACTTTGTTCACTGAGCCACCTTCCCAGCACCGCTCATCTTCTATTTATTTATTTATTTATTTATTTATTTTCAAAATACTTAGGTACCATATTCTTTTTTTTCTTTCTTTATTTTATTTATTTATTTATTTAAGTGACAGAGAAAAAGAGGCAGATATATAGAGAGAATGGGCATGCCAGGGCTTCCAGCCACTGCAAACGAACTCCACATGCATGTGCCAATTTGTGCATCTGGCTTACGTGGATCCTGGGGAATCGAGCCTCAAACCAGGGTCCTTAGGCTTCACAGGCAAGCCATTAACTGCTAGGCAATCTCTCCAACCCTTATTCACTTTTTTTGAAACAGAGCCTCATGTATCCCAGGCTGGTTGCAAACTCTCTAGGTAGTGGACGATGACCTAGAACTTATACTTGTGCTTCCACCTCCCAAGTGCTGGCGTTACAGCACTCCGTCACACGCAGTGTGCTCAGTGCTGGGGATGAACTCAGGTGTTGTGCATGTCAGGCAAGCATTCTACCAACTGAGCTGCATCCTCAACCCTGGAATATACAGCCTTGAAATTTTCCCATCCATGTGTTAGGTAGCTAGAGAAGAAAATAGCCTTTGATGTACTTCCTTTTCAGCTGTAGAAATTGTTCTATAGTATTTTTCTGATGTTCTTTCTCCTATTCCACTCTTCTCTTTTTCTGTCTCCTTTCTGTCACCATGTCTTTTCCTTGCCATCAGGGGTGACTGAGGCAGAGGAAAGGGTGGGAAGGTTCAGGTAGTGAAAGGCGTGGAGTCCATGTTGGTCCTTCTCAGCATCTAGATCCTTTTCCTGTCTTTAGCTTCAGAAGTTCATTTGGGGGTTGTGACCTTCCAAAATTCACATGCTGCCAATGTAATGATAAGAGGAAGCATGTTCAAAATGACCAGGCCACCAGGGCTCCCCCTTGTGACTGAGTAAATGCCTTTATTAAAGAGACTTTAAGTAGCCTTTGGCTAACAGTTTTGTATTTGACTGACTTCAGTTTTGCCTCCTTAGGCTGAGGGCTCACATCACTCAACACATGCAGACACACTTACTCTGCTCCTCACACAATTCCACTTACTTCTGTCTCCACCTTCATAACTGTGAGAAATAAACATCTCCATTTGACAAGTTATATTGTCCCAAGTATGGTGTCATAGCAATACAAGCAGACAGGGGTCAGTAAGGCCACCCATCAATATCTGGTCAGTATAGACCAGAAAGACCAAGAAAACTCTGCAAGCTCTGCAGTGCTGGGTTTCTGGCACTTTCCACCTGGATAAGTTAGGGCATCTGCTCCAAGTTGTGTGTCCTGTCTAAGTGCAGGGTGAAGTGACCTGTACAGTCAGCACAGTAGTCTACCTTTGTTGGTAATGCTCTGTCTTCTGTTCAGATTCTCTCTCCAGCATGTTTAACAGTCTCGCACACTGTGGGCCTTTTAGCCCTTTAGACAACTGAGCATCTCCCTGGAGAGTGTGGTCCAAGCTGTGAAGGGTGAAGTGGATCATAAAGTCAATTTATGGAGACTGGCATTCTGAAAAACAAGGCAGAATGGAATGGAACAAAACAGAAAATTACCAGATGATATTGGATGTGGTAAAAGTATTACTTTATGCCAGGCATGGTTGCACACAGCTTTAGTCTCAGCACTCAGGAGGCAGAGGTAGGAGGATAGCCATCACCCTAGCTTGAAAACAAAACAAAACATATTGCTTTATCAATCTTTTGTTCCAGTTAAATACACGTACCTCAGATCTCAGTCCATCCAAAGCAAAGAGTGTAACAGTGTTGCCAAGGTCTCTAGGCCCTTCCTCCTCCCAGCCTCCTTTGCAGCTGGGCATGTGAGAAATCCCAATACCAGAGTGTGGCCTACAGGAAGTGTCACATTCCAATATGGTGCCTCAACCATTTCTCATAGGCTATTTCATTCTTTATTTTTGTGTTGCTGGAGTTCAAACCCAGGGCCCCATGCATGTTAGGCAAGTGCTTTGCCCTTGATTCATGTCTCTAGCCCATCTTCCATTCTTTTCTTTCCAGTCTACCAAGTGGCATCAGGGCAACTTTGAAGAGCTCACAGACACAAGGTGAAAGCATCCCCCAGCTGTCATTATAAAAGTGCCACTCCATGGTGTTACCTCATCACCTCAGGGCCACCAGCTTTGGTCTCTGTACAGATGAAAATAAAGGCCTATTTTCTTTCTCTCCTTCCTTCCTTTCTCCCCTTTCGTGTGTGTGTGTGTGTGTGTGTGTGTGTGTGTGTGTGTAGGCCACCAAAGGATAACCTTACGGGTCAACCTGTAGCTCGCCAAGTAAGCTAAACTGGCTGGCTAGCCAGCCCAAGGGATTTACCTGTCTCTGCCTCCCAGTGCTGGGATTATAAGTGCATACCATACCTGTCTTTTTTCTTTTTTTTTACATGGCTTCTGGGGATTGAACGCGGGTCTTCATGTTTGTGAGGCAAGTACTTCTTACCAACTAAGCCACTTCCCCAGCCCCAGTTTCTATTTTCTTTCATTAATATTTTATTTTTATTTATTTATTTATTTAGAGAGAATGGGTACACCAATGCCTCCTGCCACTGCAAACGAACTCCAGATACATGTGCCACCTTGTGCATCTGTCTTATATGGGTCCTGGGGAATCGAACCATGGTCCTTTGGCTTTGCAGGCAAGCATCTTAACCATTAAGCCATTTCTCCAGCCCCAGTTTCTATTTTCTAAAGCTAGATTGTGTGTGTGCACATGTGTGTGTGGCATGCATGCACTTGGATGTACACATTTGGCTTATGTTAAGAGATGTATTTTTAGTTTATATTGTAGTCAAAAACTGTACTTTAATATGTAGTCCCCAGTCACCCTCAGTGGAATGACTCACAATGTTCATTGTAATTGCAAACGTAAGTGCTGGGGAGATGACTCATTGGTTAAAGGCACTTGCTTGGGTGCCTAGCAACCCAAGTGCAGTCATCCTCACTGCCCATGTAAAGTCAGATGCAAAGTGGTGCACATGTCTGTGATGTCAACATGCCTACAGCCACAGGAGAATCTGGAAGCTTGCAAATGCAGCAGCAGCAGGAGCAGCAGCAGCAGAACAAAAGAGACACTAACTCACAAGAAGGTGGAAAGAGAGTCTAGAGAGATGAGTTATTCATTAAGAGCACTTCCTGTAAATTCATAGACTTCACAGAGAAGCCCTCACTGCTCTTTGAACACAAGAGTGTGCTTTACAACACCAAAAACACTCAAATAACTATGCATATTCCGTTTAATCCAAGCTGCTCTCACTCTTGGTTGGAAAATCTGTTTTATTTTATAGACTGCAGAGGACTCAGGAGACTCAAGATCCATCAACACAACAAGAAAAGATAGCCGAATGCCTACCATAAAGCATGCCACATCTACCACATCTGCAGGGTCCCAAGTGAGATTGCAGAGAAAGCAGTTTACACAAGTATTGCTTCCACTGTTAGCCTGACAACCAACTCTAGGGAAAGGCGACAGACACTGTTGCAATCAAATCACATAGAATCAGAAACCCAGAGGTTACAGAGAACTCAACTCTAAACTAGACTGCTAACAGATCCACCAAGGCTCAAGGACCATTGCTAAAGAGGGATGGGAAAATTCCAGAAGCCACAGGGTGAGTAGAAATATCCTGAGGTACAGTAGTGTCCCTTCCTCAACCCCCCTCCAATGACAGAGACCTTATTTGCCCAACAGTGAACACCAGTAACACTACTGAGGAGAGCCCTCAGGGAAAGTGGGATGGAGAGTGGGGAGAAAAGAGATAAGACCACAAGCTCTGAAAAAAATGAAAATAAATAAATTTAAAATAAAAATAGCACTTCTGTGAAAGCACAAGGGTCTGAGGAGACCTGAGAGATCACTCCAGTTGGATCCCAAGGACCCACAAAAACAGCTGGACATGGCCACCCACATCTGTAATCCCAGTCCTATAGGGGAACAAAGGCCCAAGATTTGCTAGAGATGGTTAAAAATTGGCAAGCTCCAGGATCAATGAGAGACTCGGGCACAGGTAAGAACTGTAGAAACAACTCCTGGAGCAGGACACCCAACATTACCCTTACCCTTCAGCTACCACAGGCAAACACACCCCACCATAGGTGAGTCCACAAACTGCCACATAAGCACACACATGTACACATACCACACACACACACATGCACACACAAAAGAGGGTGGAAGAAGAGGAGAAACACTCTGAGATAGTCCTCTAACCTCCACACATGTGCTGCGGCATATGCACACCCAATATATGTACACACACATCATACACATACACTTGTACACATAGAGATACAACAAAATAATAAGTGCATACTTCTGGATGCTACTGAGATCTGCTGAGAAGGATCTTGAAGCCTGGGAAATTTAGCCTGTTTAGCAAACTCCACAGAGGAGCCATGTGAACAAGAAAGTTGAAAAACCACTCTAGCCCTGGCCTTGGTAGGCATGTTTGCTTGACAACCCTGAGGCTTTTTAAACCACCAAGCTTTGTATCTATTTTCTTTGGTTACTGTCCAAAGAGTGAAACTTCTTACTCCCTACTCCATCCATGTACTAAATAATCTTATCACAATAACACTCTGTACCCAATCTCATAATCCTTCTAGAAGAATGCCTCCTACTCTTCCCTTCTTCCTGAGCTCTTTGCCCTCCAAAAAACCTATTGCATAATTAACATTGCCCCAAGCACTTTTCCAAACTGGTTTCTTTCTGCCAGCTAGTCACTTGATGTCCTCTTCTCCAAGTTGGAAAGGGAGTCAAGTCTCTTCCTTACCACTGCTCCTAAATCATAAATTTCCCACCTCTTGGGTAAGCTTCTTCGTTTATGATGCTTTTAGCAGTAGGTAACATAGTATTCAACTTTCAGGTACTCAACAGTAGGACCTTTATTAAAATATATGGTATATGGACCATATTGGCTAGTTCAATAGGTCTTTCTGCTCTGTTTCATCCAGAATATTAAATCTTATTCTCTGGCATGTTTCTTCATAGTTACAAGATGGCTGCAGCAGTTCCAGACATCACATCCATCCCTCACAGTTATGTAAGTATTGATCTCCAGTAGCTTCTATAACAAAGAACACAGACTTGATGCTTTGAACAGTAGAACTTTATTCTCCTGATTCTCTGGAATCAACATCACTGGTGTGACATAAAAGTGTTAACAGGTAACTTACTCTCCGCTGGAGAGTCTGCTGCTCTCTTTCAGATAGATATGGATCCTAAGGAGAGAGCCACCCCATCATACCTCAAAAGGGCCCTGGCTGAAACTAAGAAAAATTGGCGAAACAAGCAAGGGTGCTTATTTCCTGGTGAACTGGATACCAGCACGGGGGGAAGGAGATCAACACAGAGAAAAATCAACTCCTACCAAATCAGAGAGCCAGACACCCAGAGGCCCCCAACACCTCATCACTGAACTAGACCAAAAATGATCCCAACATGGTTCAGGGAAATTTTGCGGAAGAGGGAGTGGAAAGAATGTCAGAGCCACATGTTGGGCCATGATATGCATAGACATTTATCTTACCCATAACTGTGGGCTAATTCCATAATGCATGACCCATATATCTCAACAAAGAGGGGCCAAGTGGAGAGAGTAGGTCATGGATGAGCCTAATATGGAAGTCATCCAGCAACATGCCAGTGCAACTTGCTTAAGTATCCATTGTCTGTAACACACTCCTTCACTCTCAGCAGGGTGTGTCACATCTCCCATTAAACCAGAAGACACCTGACAGAAAATCCTCAGCTTCTGCCCTTGTCTACTGACTGGTGTCCTGAGATGATGAGCTTTTCATCCTTAACATGGACAGGAGCTTCTTCCATTCCTACCTCTAACTGGCATCAACTTCCTTTCTCTTGGCTCTAGAAGATATTATGTCCTCTTGTCCTTTCCCAATTGCTGACTTCTCCCTGGTAGAGCAAAACAGAGTTTGTGAGACAGTTGGTGTGAAAACAAGGAAAGGTAGCTCTGTTGCTCCTACATCATTCTAGTCAGTTTTGGGTAATATTTTTATGTTCCTCCTATTTCTCTACCCTTTTCCCGTCTCTGGTGCTTTTGCTTTTTTACACCTTTTACTCTTTTCAGGAGTTGCTCAGAGTGGGAAAGACCCTCAAATTATATGTTACCATCACGAATCATTCTCTTATAGTTTTTTTTCTAAAAGAAAATATTCAAAAAAATAAGAGTACTTTTTTATTTCATTGCTTATTATGGGGGCACCAAAACCATCTGCATGATAAGGAGAACAAAGAAAAACAACAAAAATACTTTGTTTATGGGTGTGGCTTGAAGAGAGAAAGGGTCTTGCTAGAGGGGACCAAAAAGAGAAATGTACCTGTGTGACTTACTTCCTGTCCCCACCACTGATCTGTCAAGGGGCAGTGATGGGAGGCATACTTAATTAGCTTAATCTCCTGCTTAACCTCCTCTGAATGGACGAGGGTTGTAGCTCAGTTGGTACAGTGCTTGCTTAGCATGCACGATGTCCTGGGTTTGATCTGCAGAATTGCATAATACCAAGCATGGTGTTGCTTACCTGTAATCCTAGCACTAGGGAGGCAAAGTAGGAAGATCAGAAGTTCAAGACCAGCCTGGGATAAATGAAACTCTGTCTCCAAAACAACAACAAAATCCAACTTTGTCACTTCTTGTCTGGGGAACTCTCTATGCTTCTAGAAACCCTGAGTGTCTTGCTGTTCCATGGCTGTGCCCCACCTCTGTGCCTCCTTTATATGTTCTCTTTGGAGCACCTGGCTCCTAGCAGTACTCAGCATTGGCAAGGCAAGTCTCAGTATTCTCCTCAGATCCTATGGCACTTCTTATTTCCATGCACCTCCTGTCTTCAAACTGATGCTTTCCTTTATTTTGTCTCCTCTAATGATATATCATAACACCCTTTGTTACACAACCA
This sequence comes from Jaculus jaculus, assembly GCF_020740685.1. NCBI lineage: Eukaryota > Metazoa > Chordata > Mammalia > Rodentia > Dipodidae > Jaculus > Jaculus jaculus. The sequence goes on from NC_059113.1 coordinate 75,641,793, forward strand.
CTTTCCATGTTTATATCCTGCTTTACTGTGAGCTCACAGAAGGCAGTATTGTGTTGATTCAGTCTTTCACTGCCCAGGAAAGTCTACAACACTTTCTATTTGAAAAAGGCTCAATTAGGGCTGGAGAGATGGCTTAGTGGTTAAGTGCTTGCCTGTGTAGCCTAAGGACCCTGGTTCGAGGCTCGATTCCCCAGGTCCCACGTTAGCCAGATGCACAAGGGGGTGCACGCATCTGGAATTCGTCTGCAGTGGCTGGAAGCCCTGGCACACCCATTCTCTCTCTCTCTCTGCCTCTTTCTCTGTCTGTTGCTCTCAAATAAATAAATAAAAATTTTAAAAAAGCAAAAAAATTAAAAAAATGTTTAAGCTAACTGGATTTATTTAAAGAAAAAAAGAAAAAGGATCAATTAAAGTATGGTATAGCTGGGGAAATTGTTCAGTGGTTAAAAGCTTTGGGTTTGATTTCCCAGTAATATATAAAGCCAGACACACAAAGTGGTGCATGCATGTGGATGGGCAGTGGAGCAAAGTAGAGGAGGAGGATGAGCAATAGCAAAGTATAATGTCATATGTATATGAAAATACCATAGTGAAACCCATCATTTAGTATGCTAACTTAAAAATAAAACACACACACAAGCTAGGTATGGTGGGGAGGCTGAGGCAGGAGGATCTCTAGTTTGAAGACAGCCTGAATTGTATAATAGGAACTTGTCTCAAAAAAACTCCAAACAAATAAACATTCCAACCAATCAACACAGAAAAATTAGCATGCCCAAATCTCTCTCCTTTCCCCCATTTCCTCTACATTTGAACATGTCTAGTTCAATGGCAGGCTAGCCAAGGATGATCTGGAACTACTGATCCTCCTGCCTTTAACTTCCAAGTTTAGGATTAGAGGTGTAAGGCACCATACCCCAATTATGTGGTGATGGAATGGAACCCAGGCTTCATGCATGTTAGGCAAGCACTCTGTCAATTGAGCTACATACCCAGCCCACAATAGGATTGTGTTTTTGAATGAATGATGGAATGTCTATGCTTACAAAGTAGATGCCCTTAACCAGTGGCTCATCTGATCATAAGGCTGGGTTTGAGTGCCCCACTGACAGCTTGTGTTCCCTATGTCCAAGGCCACACTTCCCATGCACTTTCTTGTGGTTTATTTCTGCTAACTCACTGTCTGAGTTTCAGTCTCCTCCAGGTCTTGTTTACTTTGACAACTCAAAACTCTGCTCCTCAGCTGGAGCAGTTTACATTGCGAGGAAGTTTTCCTGCTGCCTGAGCAGTGCAAAGTGGTTTCTAAACCATCTTGCTCACAGTCTCCATTAATATTGTAACAGAGAGCAAGACAGCATAACATAGTCAAAGAAGCAGGAGTTACTTTTCAGGGTGATTGAATATGATGAGGGCGCCAAGGACAAAGGGTAATTTATTCTGAAGGAAGTCAACACCTTTGCTTCGCACTAGCTCTTGCAGTTAAAAAATAGGGCTGGTAATTGGACTTGCTTTATGAAAATCTCATTAGCATTAGCATATAACTAAAATGCACAGCTCCATAGTTAATTGCAATCCTGCACTGCGGTTAACAACTACAGTGATGACATTTGCATATTGCACATAAAATTAAAAATGCATGTCAGATAGGTGCTCTTTCAGAAAAAAATCCTTGAATAACATTGCATTCACTACAATAATCGGAAAGATTTTGAATTTGAATGGAAATTATATGTATAGTATGAGCTTTAGAAAGACAGACGAGCCTGATCAAAGAGGAGGGAGCCTCAATCTGAAATGCTGCATAGTCAAAACCCCCACAGCTGGAATCGTCTTCAAGGACAGGGACACCCATAAGCTGAGCTGGTGTCTTTGTGTACTTGTAACCCTTTCCTTAAAAAGTCTCTCTGCCCTTTGCAGACATTAGTCTCTTTGCTGGACTTTTCCTCTAGGTGAAGAGCTCCTTGAGATCATGCACTTGCTTTTCTTAAATGTTGGTTCTCCACAATGCTCAGCATATCACAGCTATTCTGTGACTTGAACCAACTTGAGCCCTCATTATTGAAGCTATAGACAGACAAAAAGGCCATACAGGAAGTGGACCAGAATCACAATTCCATGTCTTCAAGAAGCCTATTTCTTCCCTCCACCTGAGACCAGTAACCCCTCAGCCTCCCTGAGACCCCATTGCCCCCTCTGTGGAATGGTTTCTGCCTCACCAGGTTTCTGAGAAGATTCAGAAGGCCGAGGCAATAAATGCTCAGTACAGCACAAAGTCAGGCACATGGCAAGGGCTGTCATTTCTGTCACTGTTGCCTGGGGGCAGCATGTTGAAGCTGAGATATAAATCACCCCACATGTCAATCCTCTACCCATAAGACAGAGCCGTGTCACCATAAAGAGTGCCACTTGCTACAAAGGCTGATCACGTTTGTTCTGCTTCACTACCAAAGGGAGACCCCAAAAGAGGATAAGAGGGCCACAAGACAATGGTTCTGCTCTATATGTAGCAGACACACTCTCACTGCCAGGCTTCATGTGGAACACACCTCTGTGACCTTATGTTGTCTTCACTTGGGCGACAACAGTGATTCAGAAACCAGGGTCAGGGGTGAAGGGCTTCCTGCAACAGCTTGGGGATTCATTCTTTTACTCATCATTTGTGCAACATTTACTTAGGAATCACTTCTTAAACTATACTCCTTCATTCACTCATTCATCTACCTGTTTATTTACTTGTTCACCTACCCATTGGTCCATTTACTCACTTATCCATCCACTGACCATTAATTGGCCAATGTTAGATTAGGGGCTCTGTGGGACACAGGGGACTATGAATGTGGACTCAAACTAAGCCACTGGGAATTTTGGGTGGAAACAAGATATGGATGAGAGCAGAACACTGGACATGGGTGAGCCAGGGTGGCTGCTTCCCAGGGAGCACTTCTGCCCAGGGGAGTGGAAAGGGAACTGCTACTACTGGAGGAAACAGAGACCTCTGGGAAGAACAGCAGCAGCAGCAGGAGTCTGGGATGCTGGGGAGGAGGAATTGCACCTTGTTGGTGGCAGTCAGACTTCACAGATCATTGGATTTGGTGATTAGGAAGTCTTTAAGGTTCTTCTTTGAGATGGAGGTTATTGTGACATACATATGTAAGCCCATATTGAGGGGTTAAGAATGAGGAAGTAGGGACTGGAGATGGAGCTCAGTAGGTAGAGTGCCTGCCTAGCATTCACAAGGCCCTGGGTTTGTTCCTTAGCACCACATACATTGGGCTTTGTGGTGCATACCTGTAATCCCAGCACTTGGAAGAGGCAGGAGGATCAGGAGTTCAAGGTCATTCTCAGCAGTTTAGGGAGTAATAGCATTTGACTACATGAGCTGGAGACCCTGTCTAAGAGAAAATAAAATAAGAGACAGACAGACAGACAAAGTAACCCTTATGTTAAGTTTTAGAACCCTCATCCTGCATGGGCCTTGCCTAGGCAAAATGGATGTCTAAGCATGAGAACTCTTGCCAAAAAGCCAAGCCTGGCTTCTCTCACACAGAAACATGTGCTCATGGAGTGGTGGACACCTCTTCCTCAAGTCAAAGCTCTGTACCAAATTGTCCTGGGTTTCTTCAATTCATCAATAACTTGCAAAGCTTTCCAGTTAGAAGTATGACTGGTGATCTCATTAAGTCTAATGGCTACCATTCCATCTGAATGCCTCACGGCTTTCCTCATGTTGCAAGAGGACAGGTCTGGCTGTGACCCAGAAACTCAAAGAGAGACGTAAAGTGGGGTGATATTACTACTGTCACAAACTGTCCCTCTCTGGGGGCCTCAGGACCCTGGTCTTTCTAAAAGCTGAGATTTCAGATCTGGGGTCCAAGCAAGGCAGCATTGTCTCTGCTACTAACATTGGTCAACTTTGCCTTCCTGCTTCTGCTCAGGCTTGCTCCTGTCCTCCTGGCACAGGGGTCTGTGTGCATACATAACCACTTATCTCAGCTGACTGCTGTTTGCTGACACCAGGCTCATTTGTGGGTCTTAAGAGTCACATAAAGGAAAACATGTGTAATTCTTCCTGGCACTACACTTATCTGTACAAACTATGTGTCAGACACCAACACAGATTTAAAACCCAGGCTGCACTCAATGAATGAAGCTGTCAGCTTCCATAGGGAGTAATACTCATTCCTGTCCTCTCCCTCCCATCAGCCTGCTCAACCACAGAGCTACCATTGGACTTGAGCCCCTCTCTGTCTGCAGGTGTGATGTGAACAAAATGACAGGGAACCAATGACATTCCAGAGACACAACTCCAACCAAGTTTACTGTGATGAACCAATGAATTTATTGAGATTACCTACAAGAGCATGGTGACTCAAACACACTTATAGTCACTGAAAAGTCCTGTCTCAGCATGGGTGCAGATTGCTCTGAAGCTATCCCATAGAGTCTCTCCTTCAGGTAATGTTTAACCTCCTATATATTCTATTTAGAACCTCCCTCCAAGACCATATACACCTGAGACAGGAGGGGGTAGTGGTTGGAATGCCAGGTGAGGGTTCAGTGATCTGCTTCTCCTGCCTTTATTATTACCCTAGACCTAGCCATTACTGTATTACTCTGCTTATTTTGTTGCCAAGACTACAGGCCCAAAGTTATCTCTGCTCCATGACGAGATGGGATGGTCAATCTATATCTGGAGGAAACATCTACATAACAGGAGGCTTTTGGTTCTTGCTACTGTGTTAGGTAGGGTCAGGATTTCCTGTGTGATGAGGGAGGGTTGCACACACAGGACCTCCCTTGCCTGTGCATGGGACTCTGGAGAACCAAGAAGTCTTGGACAGCTGACTGTCATACCCATGTGTCTGCCAAAACCCTGCCACTCGCTCGCACTGTGGACCAATGCAGCTCGCCACTCTGCCTCTTTATGTACTAGTGCTGAGGCAGGATAGAAAGACAGGGAAAATGATGGGAACATAGGAAATAAAAAGACTGCACCCTCTGGAGTCTAGTTGACATCTCTTAGCAGCTAAAAAGTGATAATGTCAATAATAATGTTTAAAATATTTTTTGCTATTTATTTATACATATATAAATACCATATATATGAACTAGGCTAAAGACCTGAATATTAGGGACTCATTACTTTTTCCAGACATCTTTTGGGATCTTAAACAAGACTATTAAGTTTTTTTTACAATAAAGATACCCTACCTTCCTGCATTCTTATGATCTACAGTGTTCCCTCATCAATTGCAATCCAGCCAGGTACCCTCAGGAACCATCCTGTGATCTCATTTAGGTTCCTTGACAACCAGGTGAAGACAGCTTCAAAATGCACCAAAATACTATAAATGACTACTGTAAGGGCAATGAAGTGGACTCTTTCTTGGAGAATTCCACACCCAGACTTTCTTCCCCAGTGCCTCTTCCTTTCTCTTAACCCTAACACTTAAAAACTATATTTAAAATGTCTTTTAATAAACTCCAACTTTGGTTCATGCTGTCCAATCATGGAATTCTTTGCTGTGTTGAAGCCAAGGATCAGATTTTACCCTCATCGAGGTCCCTTAAAGATCAAGGGTACTCCTCAGGCTGTTGCATGGAGCTGTGCCTCTGTCCCTACTGCTGACATGGCTAAGAGAGAGCCACCTCACTTCCCAAGATGCCATGTTGGTATATCGGTCCTACTCTTTGTTTTGGGGTGTGTGTGTGTGTGTATGTGTGTGTGTGTAAGAGAGGGGTAAATGTGTGTATATGCATATTGTGCATATGTATAGACAGGTATGGGGGCCAGAGGTCAATGTCAGCTGTTGTCTATCTTGTCTATTTTTAAGATACTGAACCTAGAGTCCACTAGTTGGGCTAGACTAGCTAGCTAGCCATCAGGTCCCATGGATCCTCTTTTCTCTGCTTGTCCAAGACTGGGATCACAGATGTCTGTCACCAAGCCTGGGGTCTTAACTTGGGTCCTCAAGCTTGCATAGCAAGCACTTTACTCCCTGGATCATCTGAGTACCTTGAACTATTGTAGAGTAGCCCACAGTTTCAGACCCATCTGAAGTGTTGCCTCAGGATTTCTTCCTACCCCTCTGCAGCTCAAAAAAACAAGGAGCTGATGTCAGGCATTTTCCATAAATGCCTGGCCTGGCCAGCGGTGCTGAGGCAGGCATTGCTCTAGAACCCATGGGCTGGCCTTCTTCCAGGTTGTCATTGTTGCTGAATCCATCTTGCTATTGAATGCTGAGTATGAGTCAGAGGCAACGCTGATGAAACCTTGGACAGGTCGAGGCAGCTAGAGCAGACCCACACCAGAGAACAGAACAGGCCTGGCTTCCACTCCGCAGAGCTAGTTAGTTCAGAAGCTCAATGCCATGGGAGTGCAAATAATATTAAGCACAGTTCAATTAGGACTGTGTGCTCATCATTGGGCTGGGCTGTCAGAGGCTGGAAGACATATATGTTAGTTTCTGTAGGAGTTATGGCCCACAGCCCAGCTTCTTAATTGGTTTTACTTTGAAAATAAATGCTTCACTGGACAATGACTCTCATCAACTCTTTTTTAAAAGAAAGTTTTTGCTTTATGTGAGCTAATGTATAACTTTAATAATCCTACCATTAGTCCTGGATACTGTGCTAATAAGCCAACATTGTCCTTCACCTCTGTGTGTCTTGCTTTGTGTAGTATAGTCTGGTGAGGGGCTGCCACAGGGATATTAGATAATGCCTCTACTTAGGAGGTTAAAGTTCCTAGAAATCATCTGGTCTTCATATGTCCTGGATTATACTCTTTAAAGATACTGATGAAGTTCTACAAAACCTTCTATTCCGCAGTGATGAAGTCAGATAGACCTTCCATGAGCCTGCCAAAGGCTGCCATACAACTCCCGGATGGCCTTAAAGACACAGAGACACTTAGGGTATTTTGATTCATGCAGGCACATGGTTACTGTCATCCTTCTGGTGAGTTGGTAATATAGAGACGTCACTATGGGAGTGCTAGGTAGATATTATCAAGCTGGGAGGTCAGTGAGAATGGACTCGTCCCTGATAACCCACAGCTCATAAAGTCAGGAACTGAAACATCAGGACTTTGGTTGTTGCTAAAGAGATTGAGAGGAGGATCTTATTTGTAGTCCTGGGTAGAGACATAACATTCTAAACTTCCAAAATGATTTGAAAATTACCCTCTAGCTAGAGGCTTTCCTATAAAGAAAAAAGTCAACCATTGTCCCCTCACTTAAGAGTCAACCCAAATGGGGGCTGGAAATATATCTCAGTTGGTCGAGTACTTACCAAGTATGCACAATACCTTGGGTTAGATCTCTAGCACCACAAAAAACCAAGGATATGCCTACAATCAGCACTCAGGAGGTGAAGGCAGGAGTAGCAGAAGTTCAAGGTCATCCTTGGCTACATAGTGAGTTTGAGGCCAGCCTGGGATACCTGAATCACCATTGAGAGAGGAAGAAATAGAGAGGGAGAGAGACAGACAGACAGACACAGACACACAGAATATTAATCCAAGTGAGGCTATCAATCACATGGGCAGGAAAACAGTTCAGAATTTTTTTTTGTTCTAGAGACTTTAAAAAATATGGTAAACAGAGCCGGGTATGATGGAACATGCCTTTAATCCAAACACTCAGGAGACAGATGTAGGAGGATTGCTGTGAGTTCGAGGCTACCCTGAGACTCCATAGTGAATTCCAGGTCAGCCTGGGCTGGAGTGAGACCCTACCTTGAAAACCACGCCACCCAAAATAATGGTAAACATACCAAGAAATGTAGGTTGGCACAATGATATCTCCAACTGTTGTCCACTCTTGCCCTGTGAGAGTGTGTTCCTGCACAATGATCCCTTTGGACATGGCCCATTCTTTTTTTTTTAATTTAATTTATTAGTTTTCTTTTCAGCAAATACAGGCAGTTTGGTACCATTGTTTAAGCTCATCTATGATCTACCCCCTCCCATTGGACCCTCCTTGTTGATGTAAATGGGTCATGAATTGTGGAGTTAGCCCACAGTTATTGATATGATAAATGTCTCTGCAAATCATGATCCAACATGTGACTCTGACATTCTTTCCGCCCCCTCTTCCACAAAATTTCCCTGAGCCATGTTGGGTTCATTTTTGGTCTGCTTCACTGCTGAGGTGTTGGGGGCCTCTGAGGCTCTGGCTCTCTGATTTGGTAGGAGTTGAATTTTCTCTGTGTTGGTCTCCTTCCCCTTTGTGCTGGTATCCGGTTCACAGGAAAACATCACCCTTTCTTGTTTGGCCAATTGTCCTTAGTATCAGTTGGGCCCCTTTTGAGGTATGTTGGGGCAGCTCTCTCCTTAGGATCTGCATCTATCTGAAAAAGAGAAGCAGATTCTCCAATGGAGAGTAAGTTAGCACCCGGAAAATTGAGATAACACTTACTTTTTTGATAGAGAGTTTGATAGGTTTAGGCCCTCTTGTACCCCACGATTGATGGTAGCTTGATATTGTAGAGTGGGCTTGTGTTTGGGTGTGGTTCTGACTTGTATCCCAGTTCCAGCTATGGGTCTAGTACCACTGAGGGGATCAGTTAGCCAAATCAAGAGCAGTTGGTTCCTCACCATGGCTGTGTGCCACTATTGCACATGTGTGGGCATCACATCAGGTTATTTGTTGCTAATTTGGTTAGACAATGAGTTGCTTGGACAGATATTGGTCATTTCCCCCAGTCACCCATGTAGCACCTTCTGGCACTAGACACACTGACTGTATGGGGACTGACTCTCTCCTGGCTTCCAGCCATGCCATTCCATTTTATGTGTCAGCTGCGTATGGAGTCTTCAGCAATAGGGTTTACCACTGGCTTTTGGTGGGTCATCAAGTACTCTGACAGAAGTCTGTCATTGTTTTGGGAAACCTTGTAGGTTTTTCTGATCAAAAGCTCATTGTGGATGGTAGCCCCAAGCTGGAAGTGGGGGTTATAGATCAGTGCCCACTAAGAAATTGAGGAAGAACATAACTAATATACAAGAGTTAGAGAGGAGAGAGATAGAGGGGAGAGGGGGAGAGGGACGGAGGGAAGATGTAGAAGATTTAGGTTAGTCTTGATCCTACCCTCTCCAGTGTCTTGTGGTCCAGGTGTTTCCTATAAGGGTCTAGTGAAGGTTCAGCCATTTGGTCTGTCTTTTAGGAAGTAGAATTGCAGTTTGGGTCCAGATTACTGTTTTCCACCCTTTGACGCCCTCCCCGCCCTCCCCATCCATCCTATTGTCTAGTCCATGAGGTGCTTGCTGGGTATGTAAGGTATCTTGGGTAGATTCAGGTTAGGTGTTGTAGATGAGTGAGACTATGTGTCAACTTTTTTTCTGTTATTGGGTAAGTTCACTGAGAATGATCTGTTCCAGGTTCAACCATTTTTCCTCAAATTTCTTTGTGTTGTTTTTTCTTACTGCAGTATAGAATTCCATTGTGTAGATATACCACATCTTTGTTATCCATTCTTCTAATGATGGATATCTGGGTTGATTCCAGCTTTTAGCTATTATGAATTGAGCCACTACAAACATGGTTGAGCAAATCTCTTTGGCCTGTGGTTTGAAGGTTTTTAGGGTAGATGCCTAGTAAGGGTATAACTGGGTCTGTTGGTATTTCTATAGTCAGCTTTTTCAGGAGTCTCCATATTGCTTTCCAAAGTGGTTGTACCATCCTGCATTCCCACCAACAGTGAATGAGTGTCCTTACTCCTCCACATCATCACCAGCATTTATTTTCACTTGATTTTTTGATGTTGGCTATCCTTATTGGGGTAAGGTGGAATCTCATAGTTGTTTTAATTTGCATTTCTCTGATGATTAGGGATGATGAACATTTTCTTAGGTGTGTGTTTGCCATTTGTATATCTTCCTCTGTGAATTAGACATGGCCCATTCTTGATACCTGTGGGAGCCCCACTTTACTCTGTAATTATCTCTCTTTGACACCAATCTCTGTGTATCATGTCTCAGTTAATCCAACAGAAATAACAAGGCCATCTTGAGGAGCCAATGAGAGGCCAAGGTGAGGTTCTAGGAATAAAATTACTTCCACAGCCCAGGTCCCATGATCTTGTCACCCTTCTGGTGAGTTGGTAGAATGGAGAGGTCACTGGTGGGGGTTGTGATGCTTGCCATAAGGGCCAGTCATGGGAACAGTTTCTGGATCAAGAGAACAATAAGCAGTTACTCCTAGTTATTTCTTATTGGAAGGAATTTCCTAGTGTATTTCCTATGCAGGCTTCACTGCTCATGACTATCAGGGTCAATTTCCATTGGCACCTTAGAGCTGGGAAATGATATCTGCTATCACAACTTTTCTGAGAAAGAAGTATTTTTTTTCCTACATTGGTCAAAAGCCAAATCATCAATTGCCAACCAATAAAGGGACAGCCAAGGGGAAACAAAAAAGAATTATTAAGGGTTTTAATTGCCCTGAAATTCTACATAGAAAATTTTCCATTCACTTATACCTGAGGTAGCTGTAAACTCCAAAGGACCATGGAAACTCTGGCTGAACCAGAACTGAGTTGATTTAACATTCCCTAGAGATCGATTAGTATCTGGGATTAGTTTACCTGTTATACATAGAGTTTCTCAGACTAATGTAAGCTGGATTGTAATAAGATAAAATGTGTGTGTTGATATATATTTATATCAATTTGATATATTAATCACAAAGTACTGAGTTATTTTTGAAAGCATAGACTTTATGTTATAGTAAAGATATTGATTAGTATAAAGAAGGCAGGATATAGTTCAGTTCATAGAGTGCTTGCTGAGTTTGATCCCCAGCAACATGTAAACTAGGACTGTTGGTGCATATGTATAATCCCAGCACTTGGGAAGTGAAGGTGGAAGGATCAAAAGTTCAAGGTCATCTCTGTTTACTACATGGTGAGTTCAAACTCAGCCTAGGTTACATTAAGCACTCTCTCAAAAAATTAACATATAGAATTTAAAAATATTTTGCAGGTATGCCAATAGAATAAAGAATATAACTTAAGAAAATAATAAGCTAATAAATTAAATGAAAAAATTTTGTCCAGCTATATATAAAGGTCAGCAGTCTAAGTTGTAGAATCTGTTATTTCTTTTTCATTGCCCAAGATCATATTTTTATTCTTTAGTTATACCGTCAGGGTTTCATCCACATTATAAAACATTGATAATGTTCTCAATTCATTAATACCTATTGAAGCAAAATGGGAATTCATGTGTGTGCTTTAATACCTCTTTGGTAATCATCATTCAGATCCCTATTCAGAGAGTGTGAAAGGGTCACATGCTATGCCCCATATGCTTTGCATTAGAGCTAAGATAAATACACATGATGGAGAGAGAGAGAGATTGAGAGAGAGAGAGGTGGAGGGAGGAAGGGAAGAAGAAAGACAGCATGGAATGGTGGCTCATGCCTTTAATCTAGCAATCAGTGGCTGAGGTAGGAGGTTTTCCATGAGTCCAAGGCCAGCCTGGGGGTTGAATAGTGAGTTTCCAATCAGCCCTGGCTAGAGTGAGACTCTGCCTCAAAAAATACCTTGACAGAGGAGTTCCTTGCATGGATCAGTGTGTAGGTAGGTGCTGTGGTCTGGAGTGAGTAGGCCAGACCCATTTCTGGGCATCTCCCACTTCCCGGGTCTGATTTCCTTGCACAGTGTATGGGCAGCTGGGTGGTATAGAGTGAGTAGCCCAGACCCACTTCTGGACTTCTCCCACCTCCCTGGTGTTACAGACAGTGTGTGGGCAGCTCAGTGGTCTAGAGTGAGTAGGACAGACCCCCACCCAAGTCTGGGTTGACTGCTCTGGTCTGTATTCTGGAGTGCAAGGCAATAAGTAGGCCAGATCTCTGTTCCCTTGATCCTCCCAGTCCCCTGGTCCTGGTAGGTCCCATTGTGCCTTGCTTTGGGAGGCCTGGCCCCTTTGTGAGCTATGGAATCATGCCTTTTGCTCTGGTATCCTCACTGCCCACTAGGTACCAACATCCTTGTTCATCTCAGTCAGAGGGTGAATAGGCCAAAGGTCAAAAACTTCCTTCCCCCTCAAGAAAATAAAGAGTCTTCCTAAAATGGGTAGAAAACCATGCAACAAAGCCAATGAAAGTTAGAAAACTGAGAGATCTTCACCAACGATGCCTCTTCTTACTACAGAAACCTCCAATGAATCAGAGAAATCAATAGAAATTCATTCCCAAAATGAAAACACAATGACCAATGAGACCCTGATCAAAAAAATCACTGAAATGGAAGCAAACTATCAAAGAACCAACAATAATATCAATGAAATTGAACATAATTGTCCCCTAGAGTGTTTAGCTCCTGACAGTACATTTAACTTGATTGAAGAAAACATTAGAAACCTTCAAAGATATATGAATAAATTAAAGATAAGTCAAGAATTGGAAGACCTAAACAACCAGCTTAATGAAGATGATCAAATGCAAGAATGAACTACAGGAAGCATCAAGAAAATCAGAATTGAAATTGTACCTCAAAAAAGAGATGGACACAATATAAAATAACACAACAGGAAACAAAAATCAAATAGAAATTATAAAAACCTCTCTAGAACCAGTCACCAACAGAGTTACTCATGTGGAAGACAGAACCTCTGACCTGGAAGAAAAGATAAAAGAAATTGATTGGGAGGCCAAAAACTTAGCTAAGTTCAAAAAATCAAGTGAACAGAATATAAGGTAACTGTGGGATATTCTAAAACAACCAAACATCTGGATCATGGGTATACCAGAAGGAGAGTAAATGCAGACCAGAGACATAAAGAAAATGCTCAACAAAATTATTGAAAAAAGTTTCCAAATCTCACAAAACAGAGGCCCATTAATATACAAGAAGGCCACAGAACACCAGACAGGACCAAAGAAGAAACTCTCCAAGACACATCATAGTTAAAACCTTTAACAATAAAAACAAAAAGAGTGTGCTACAGCAGCAAGACATGCAAAGGAAATCCCATAAGAATTACATCAGATTTCTCAGTGGAAACCCTGAAATCCAGAAAGGCCTGGAATGGAACACTTCAAAGTCTAAAAAACTATGGTCTCCAACCCAAGCTACTCTATACAGCAAAAGTATCCTTCATAATAGATGGTGAAAGAAAAACGTTCCATGAAAAACTCAACTCTGTGATATGAACACAAATCCAAACCTACAGAGGATACTTAAGGGGCTACTCCACACAGAACAATCAACCAACCAGTCTCAAGAGCCAACAAGAATAAGATCACAATAACCAAAACAAACAAAGCTCAAAATAGTACATAACACAAGAAAGCACCAAACTCCATAAAATACCTCATCATGGTAGGGATTAATTCAAACCTCACAGTAATAACCCTAAATATTAATGGTCTTAATTCACCCATCAAAAGGCACAGGTTATAAGGATGGATCAAAAAACTGAACCCTTCTATCTGCTGTCTTCAAGAAACCCACTTCACCACCAAAGACAGACACCTCCTCAGGGTGAAAGGTTGGAAAATGATATTCTAAGCAAATGGAAATAAAAAACAAGCAGGTGTTGCTATATTAATATCTGATAAAATATACTTCAAATTAAAAGTAATCAAAAAGGACAAAAAAAGGCCATTTCTTACTCATCAAGGGAATTATCCAACATGAACACATCACAATCATAAATATATATGCAACAAACATGGGAGCACCACAGTTTATAGACCAAAATCTACTCAACAATAAAACAGAAATCAACACCATCATAGTCAGAGACTTTAGTACTCCACTATCATCAAGAGACAGATCATCCAAGCAGAAAATCAACAGGGAAATAATAGAGCTCAACAAACAACATAGATCAACTAGATCCAATGGATATCTACAGAGCTCTCTACCCCAGCTCTACAGAATACACATTCTTCTCAGCAGCCCATGGAACCTTCTCCAAAATTGACCATATATTAGGCCATAAAGCATACTTTCATAAAGCAGGAAAATTAAAGTAACTTCTTGCACCATGTCAGATCACAATGCTTTAAAGCTAGAAATTAACAAGATACACATCAAGAACTCCACCAGCTCCTGGAGCATACACAACATAGATTTAAACAATGAGTGGTCATGGAAGAAATCAAAAAAGAAATTGTAAAACTCTTAGAACTGAATGATAATTAAAGCACAACCTAACAAAACATATGGGACTCAATGAAGGGAAAAATTCATAGCCCTAAATGCCTTTATTACAAAGACAGAGAGATCCCAAATCAATAACCTGACTGTACACCTAAAGGTGCTGGCAAAACAAGAAGAATCCAACCCAAAGAGCTCCAGACAGAAAGAAATAATCAAGATTAAAACAGAAATTAATGAATTGGAAACTAAGAAAACAATTTTAAAAATCGACAAAATGCTGTCCTTCAATGACCTCCAAGTGTGTTTGCCTAGATACCTATCACTATCACTCAGGAAGCTAAGATAGAGAATTATCATGAATTTGAGGCTAGGGTGGGCTACACAGTATATTCCAGGCCAGCCTAGACTACAGTTATGCCTTGTCTCAAGAAAAAAAAAAAAAAAGAGTTAGGCTGGAGGGATGCCTTAGCAGTTCAAGGTACTTGCTTGCAAAGCATGATGACTCAGGTTCCATTCCCCAGTGCTCACATAAAGCCAGATGCACAGGGTGGCACATGTATCTGGAATTCATTTGCAATGGTAGAAGGCCCTAGCATGCCCATTTTCTCTTTCTTGTGCTCTCTGTCCTTGAAAATAAATAATAAATTTTAAAAAATGACGAAATGAAGAGATGATTCCTTGAAAAAATAAACAAGATTGACAAACCCCTGGCCAAACTGATCAAGAAAGAAAAGATAGATAGATAGATAGATAGATAGATAGATAGATAGATAGATAGATAGATAGATAGATGATAGATAGATAGAAAAAAGTGAAGTCTCAAATTAACAAAATCCAAAATTAAAAAGGAGAGATCTCAACAAACATCAATAAAATTGGAAGAATCATCAGGGCATACTTGCAAAACCTCTACTCCACAAAATTAAATAATCTGGAAAAAATGGATGAATTCCTAGACACATACCACCTACCAAAACTAAACTCAGAGCAGATTAGTCTCCTAAACAAATCTATCACATCTATGGAGATTGAAAAGTTAATAAAAAATGTCCCCTAAAAGAAAAGTCTAGGACTAGATGTCTTCTTAGCTGAATTCTATTAAACCTTCATTGAAGAATTGAAACCAATTTTTCTCAAAGTATTACACATAATTGGAGACTAGGCAATCCTCCCCAACTCCTTTTATGGAGAGATACAACAAAGAAAGAGAATTATATACCTGTATTCCTAATAAACTTAGATGCAAACATCCTTAACAAAATCCTTGCCAACTGAATACAACAGGTCAAAAATATTATCCCAGTAAGGATAGCAAGCACTAAAAAAAATCGAATGAAAACAAATGCTGATGATGTTGTGGAGAAATAGGAACCCTCACTCACTGTGGTGGGAATGTAAAATGGTACAACCACTATGGAAAGCAATATGGAGACTCCCCAAAAGGTTGACTATACAGTTACCAACAGACTAGTTACACCCTTACTGGGCATGTACCCTAAAAGCTCCATGCCTCAGTCCAAAGCGATTTGCTCAACCATGTTTATAGCTGCTCAATTCATTAATAGCTAAGAGCTAGAATCAACCTAGATGTCCATCATTAGATGAATGGATAACCAAGATGTGGTATATCTATATGATGGAATTCTACACAGCAGTAAGGAAAAAGGACACAATGAAATTTGAAGAAAAGTGGTTGAACTTGGAAGAGATCATTCTCAGTGAACTCATCACAGAAAGATAATCATTGCACCATTTCACTCATCTGTGGCTCTTAATCTGAATCTGCCCAAGATACTGACATACCTAATAAGCATCTTGAGGACCAGACAATAAGGAGGGTAGGGTGGAAGGGGAGGGTAATGGGGGTGACATACAATTGGACCCAAATGAAAATGGTACCATAAAATTCTATAACCTGAAAGACAAACTAAAAGGTTGAACCTTCATAAGATCCTTAGAGGGGACACCTGAATACTAACATTAATCTTCTCCTCTCCCTCTCTCTCTCTCCCTCCCTCCCTGCCTCTTATCTTTCTTGTCTCTTTCTCTTTTATATTACCTATCTTTCTCTTCCTTCTTTTCCCTTGGCATGGCCTTTAACTCCCAGAGAGACCTACAAGGTTTCCCAAAAGACAGATTTCTGTCAGAGTACTTGATGACCTGCCAAAGGTTAATGGTAAGACCCTACTGCTGAAGACACTAAATGCTGTTGGTACAGAACAAGGAATGACCTGGCTGGAATCTGGAAGAGAGTCAGTCTCCACACAGCTTGTCTAGTGCGAGAAGGTGCTACATGAGTGACTGTGGAAAAATGAACATCTGTCCAACCAACTCATTGTCTAAGCCACTCAGCAGCAAACAGCCTTACATGATGCTCACGCAAGTGTAATAGAGGCACACAGTCATAGTGGGTAACTGCTCTTGATTTGGCTAATGGATTTGCTCAGTGGAACAGAACCCATAGCTGGAACTGGAAAACAAGTCAGAACTGTATTGAAAAAATGAGTCTGTTCGCTAATATCAAGCTCTCACCAATCTTGGGCCACGTATTAAATTCTCTCTAAAATAATAAGTTATCCAATTGTCTGGTGCTGACTTCACTCTCTGTTGGAGAATTTGCTTCTCTTTTTCAGATGGATGCAAAACCTGAAAATCAGCCTATTACACCTTACCAGGGCCCCAGCTGAAACCATAGAGTAATTGTGGAAATTAACAAGAGTGCTGCTTTCTTGGTGAACCTAGTACCAGCACAAGGGTGAAGGAGATAGACATAGAGAACACTTACTCCTACCAAACCAGATATCTAGAGACACAGAGGCTCCCAAGACCTCACCACTGAAGCAGAACTAAAACAAACTCAACACGGCTCAGGGAAATTTGCAAAATAGTGGGCAGAAAGATTATTAGAGCCACAAGTTGGAAAATTATGCACAGAGACATTGCCTTTTCCCCATAACTCATGCCCACAATGCATGACCCACATTCCCCTATGAGGAGGGTCCCTTCAGAAGGGGGAGGACAGGGAGGAGGTTAACAATAGTACCAACATGGCTATAAAAAAAATTATGTACAAGACTAAAAAAAAAAAAAAAAGAATCTAGAAAAAAAAAAGCATTATCCACCTTGATCAAGTAAGCATGGATACAGGAATGGTTTAACATGTGGAAATCAGTCAACATACTATACCACATAAATAAAATGAACCATAAAAACCACATGATCGTCTCAATTGATGCATAGAAGGCCCTTGATAAAATACAAAACCACTGCATGATCAAACCACTGGAAAGAATAGGTATGGAGGATTTATATCTCAACACAATAAAGACTATATATTAAGCTCCTAAAACCCATATAATCCTAAATGGGGAAAAACTCAAGGAGTTCCCACTGAGAAATGGAACAAGACAGGGATGCCCACCCACTCTCACCACTGATCTTCAACATAGTTCTAGAAGTACTAGCCCAAGCAATAAGACAGGATAAAGAAAGAAAAGGGATTCAAATTTGAAAGGAAGAAGTCAAGATAGCTGTTTGCAGATGACATGATCCTGTATACAAGTGACCCAAAAGTCTCCACCTTAAACTTCTAAAGGGTATAATTCCTTCAGCAAAGTGGCAGAATACAAAATCAATACACAAAAATCAGTAACCTTGCTGGGTGTGGCGGCACACACCTTCAATCCCAACATTTGTGAGGCAGAGGTAGGAGGATCACTGTGAGTTCAAGACCACTCTGAGAACTCACTCAGAGTGAGTTCCAGGTCAGCCTGGGCTAGAGTGAGACCTTACCTTGGAAAAACAAAAGAAAAAAAAATCAGTAGCCTTTCTATATGCAAATGACAAATATGCAGAGAAAGAAATCAGTGAGGCTGTCCCATTTGCAACAGCAACAACAACAACAAAAAATTAAACACCTTGGATAAACACTAGCCAAGGATGTGAAAGAACTATATAAGAAAACATAAAAACACTCAAAAAGAAATTGAGGAGTACTTGAGAAGAAGGAAGGACTTCCCTAGCTCTTGGATAGGTAGGATTAATATTGTGAAAATGGCAATTTTACCAAAAGCATTACCAATAAAGTAGCAGCATCATTCTTCACAGACATTGAAAAATCATCTCAAAATTCATATAGAATGGCATAAGGCCTCAGATATCCAAACATGTCCTCAGCAAAAGAAACACTGCTGGTGGTATCACCATACCTGGTCTAAAGCTACATGACAAAGCCATAGCAACAAAAAGAGCATGGTACTGGAGTAAAAACAGAAACATAGAACAATGGAACAGAATTGAAGACCCAGACCTTAGGGCAAGCAACTACAGCTGCTTGATCTCTGACAAAGGTGTCAATAATGTATACTGGAGAAAAGACAGCATCTTCAACAAATGGTGTTGGACAAATTGGATGACCATATGTAGAAAAATGAAATTAGACCCGCTCAATTTGCCATACAGAAAAATTAAGTCCATATGGATTAAAGACCTCAATATAAGACCTGAAGCTCTTCAACCACTGGAAGAAAAAAAAAAAAAATAGGCGCTCTCCACAATATAGGACTGGGAAAAGACTTCCTGAACAAAACCCCAGTAGCCAAGGAAATTAAACAAGTACCCAACCAATGGGATCTCAGGAAGCTGAAAAGATTTTGCACAGATAAACATACCATAAGTGGAGCCAATAGATTACCCACTGAATGGGAGAAAATCTTTGCCAGCTATGCCACTGAGAGAAACCTAATATCTAGAATCTACAAAGAACTCCAAAAACTAAACAATAAAAAATACCCCAAAAGTGGGGCAAAGAACTAATTAGTGTGTTCTCACAGGAAGAATTACAAATGGCTAACACATACTTAAGAAAAATTTCAATATCCCTAACCACTAGGGAATTGCAAATTAAAACAACTATGAGATTCTACCTTATCCCAATAAGGATAGCAAACATTAAAAAATCAACTGAAAACAAATATTGGAGAAATAGGAACCTTCATTCACTGTTGGTGGGAATGTAAGCTGGTGTAACCACTGTGGAAATCAATATGGAGATTCCTAAAATGTATGAATATAGAGTTACCAAGAGACCCTATTATTCCCTTCCTGGGAATTTACCCTAAAATTCCACATCCAAGTTCAGAGATATTTGCTCTACCATGATTATAGCTGCTCAATTCATAATAGCTGTGAATAGAATCAACCCAGGTGCCCATCATTGGATGGTGAATAGCAAAGATGTGGTATATCTACATGATGGAATTCTACTCATCATTAAGAAAAAAATGACACAATGAAATTTGTAGAAAAATCATCAAACCGTAGTGGATCACCAACTGTTCCTGGATTGGTAACAGATCCACTCAGTGGAAAGGAAACCATACCTGGAACTGGGGAACATGTCAGAATCATATCCAGATAATGATCCTGCTTTCCATTGTCAACTTCCCAATAACCTTAGACTATTAGAGGATGCAAACCCTTTTATTTCTCTCTAAATTAATAGTGGTTATCCCACTTAACTGGTGCTGACTTCATTCTCTGTTGGAGAATCTGCTTCTCTTTTAAAGAGGGAGCTGGACCTGAGGAGATAACCCAGCACACACCACTCTGGCCCCAGATGAAACTACACAGGAATTGGGGAAATGAGCAAGAGTGCTGCTTTCTTAGTTAATCTGATATAATAACAAGGTGAAGGAGATAGACACTGAAGACACTCAACACCTACTAAAGCCCAGATCCAAAGGCTCCTCAGTGCCCATCACTGAAGTTGAGTTAAAATGCTCCCAGCATGGCTCAGGGAATTTTGCAGAAGAGGGGTCGGAAAGTTGTCAAAGCCTCAAATTGGGTCATTTTGCACAGAGTCATTACCTGTCCTCCCCCCATAATGCATGACCCAAAATCCCCATGGGGTTAACCTGCATCCCCAATGAGGAAGGCCTCTTCAGAAAAGGGGCAGGGAGGAGGGAAAAGGTGATACCAATATGTTTTATTTGCATAAAAAATATGTCCATATCTATTTTAAAAAGATGAAAAACTAGAGACATTTTTATCACTGATGACTTATATTATAATCCCTTTGTGCTAGTGTGCCCTCCACATTTTTGTCCATAAAGAAAAAAAGAACTGAGTGTTGTTTTTACTGGAACCATGTTCTAATTTAACTTAGGTAGGATAAAACTACAAAAGATTATTATTCCCTTACTGGAGAAATAAAAATAACAACACTGAAAAAAAAAATACCTTGAGAGAAAGAGAGAGAAAAAAACCCAACTCACCAGGCAATGGCATTGAATACTACAATGCCATCAGCCACATGATCTTTAAGATAGACAGCTGATACTCAGTGCCTTGTGCCTAAATAACAATGTTCAGTAAGCTTTTTGTTTTCAATTTACAGTATTATCTTAAGAATGTGTCTGTCAGGACATAATCTCATTAAGATCCTTATGTGTGTGTGTATGTATGATGCGTGTGCTAAGGACTAGAAAATTTGTGCATTAGCTTAGATTTGGGTCAGAAGAATAAAGAGGAGAATGAAAGTATGGTGGTGGCAGAAGCCACATTCTGATGCTGGGCTGGCTGACTGCAATGTGGATGGCAGCAAAGACAGACCATCTTTGCTTTTTCCTTGTATCCTAAAGAAAATTATTTCAGGCAAATAGATTAGCA
This sequence comes from Jaculus jaculus, assembly GCF_020740685.1. Classification (NCBI taxonomy): domain Eukaryota; kingdom Metazoa; phylum Chordata; class Mammalia; order Rodentia; family Dipodidae; genus Jaculus; species Jaculus jaculus. The sequence goes on from NC_059113.1 coordinate 75,662,574, forward strand.
ATTTCTAGTTCACAATGCAGGGTGTGCAAAATAATACCCTTCTGACTTAACATTGAGATGCTGGGAGAGGGGGTGACAGAGGGATGTGGAGGCAGCACCCCGTCCAAGTACTGTGCTGGCAGTAATGAGAACCTGGCCTTGGGTATTCCCAGCCAAGGCTTTACATTGAGTCATTCATTCTTTCAACAAAACTTACTGAGTACCCATTTTCTTTTTCTGAGTACCTATTTTTATGAAGGTTCTATGTCAGGACCATAGATGAGCATATTGTGTCTTTCTACAATGTCAACGTTTATTAAATAACTTTAAATTCACAGGACATTCCCATTCTGTTGTCAGCAATCTCACATGTAGCTCCCATTTCCCCTGTTAGCTAATGGAAGGAAACACAGTTTCTTTGATTCCAATCTTAACTACAAATATTAACTCTAGATCCCAGGTCATTCACCACACAGTTAATATATCTACATGTACCTACTGCACAGCACCAGAGTTCAGGGAGACTATTTGGAGGCAACAGAAAGCTGACAGGGATGCAAAGGGGACCAGGTATGGGAAGGGGTATAATAATGAACCTGCTAGAGGCCCCACTTCAGAGTCAGGCCACAGATAGAGCTGAGCTGAGCCTCAGGATCAAATCAAGCTACCTAAGTGAGGCCATAGAGGCAAAGGCCAGGACTAAATACAGAGACAAACAGAGCTAGACAGATGGACAGCAATTTGAGTAGGCCACATCAACAGTGGGTACTGAGCTGAGCTGAAGCCTCTGGGACAATGGGGAGTTCTCTGTAGTTCAGTCTCTTAACACACACCCCAGGTAGTTAGGGGCTGCTGCCATTGCATTGTTGGATGCATTCTTCTTTATAGGGCACTTGTGAGAATATTGCACTATTTCTTCAGTCTGGCTATTGGACTTTTCTGTTATGATTTTAATATAGCCATGTGCTGCTATAGTCTCAATTTACTTTGATAAATGTATAGGTGGCCCCCTTTTCTACTTCCAGAAATGAGTTATTTACCTGTCTGTGCCTTGTGGGAAGTGCTGGACAGATGGTGTTATTTATGTGGACAATAAGGTACAGAGCTATCCTGCCTCCATTTATGTTTGCACTCAAAATGGAGTCAAATGCAACTTGTAAAATGGAGTCTCTCAGGGCAAGGCCTGGCTTGAAACACCAGTGTTTTACACAATATGGAGTGACTTAGAGCAGGGCACAGCTATTGTACCCACACCTTTTATACCAAAATAGTCTTGGGAATAGGTCTTTCATGCCTTGCAATATGTAATAAATTATTATTAATTGCTGAGTTAACAGAGAAACCTAAATTATCAATGAGTATAAAGAATAAGAGTAGCCCCGAGCTTTCTTTGAGGCATGTCATATAACCTGGTTATAGAGGAAGTTGAATAGACGTACATTTAGGTATGTGTGCCACTGTGCATCCTGGAAACCTATTAGGGGAAGAAGTAGGTGTCTTCCTTTTGGATGCAGGCAAAAATAGACTTGTCTGTAGAGATCTAGGAACAGGAAAGAGTTTGGCACAGCTATCAGAGAGTGATGAGTTTACATGATTAATAATGAGGTAAATGTATGATTCAGGAGTTCAGAGTCAGCACAAGCTAAATAAACCTGGTCCTAAAGCAACAGCTATTTCCTATGACTCATTTAAGATGCCTTGTAAAGCCAAGAAGCTTGTCTAGAAAGGTGGCTTGCAGATGTAGGTAAATTAAGTACACATGAAGCAATGCTTAACAGAGTTCTGATATGGACTGTATTGGTCAGGGTTCTCTAGAGGAAAAGAGCTGATGGAATGAATATGTATTATAAAAGGAATTGATTAGATTACCTTGCAGGACATAGTCTGGGCAGTTTAACATTAGCTGTCTAAAGGCTGGAGAGTGAGAACCCAATTCCTCCTCATTCCCAATCTGGCACTGATGGCCTGAAGGATTCCTGCAGAACCACTGGTCTTCAGTCATATCAGAAGGCTGATGTAACTGGGTTCCAACTCTGTGAAGTATGGCAACATCAGGGTAGATCACCAACAAGTAGCACAGGCAGCCAGGCAAAGGCCCTGTGCTCTCTCAGAGCTTCTTTATATGTTGTCCACTCTCTCCACAATTCTTCATGGAAATGCCCTCACAGACTCATCCAAGAAGCATGTCTCTAACTCGGTTCCTAATCTGACCAATCTGACAATAGAGTTTAACTGTTATAAGAACCATCCAAAGAAAGTTTGCTTTTTTGTTGTTGTATAGGTGTGTTTCTGTTGAAATATTTATACAGTTTATATTTCTATAAAATTACAATGATAAGATAGATGTTTCTAAGCTTGTGTTTTTGTGAATCATTTTACTTACCACAGCTAGGTGGGATAAAAAGAATTTTAAGAATGGTGGGTTTTTATATGTAAAAAACAAACTTGTTCCGGTTAAGATGGCGGCATAGGTACCACGCCAAAGCAGCCCGGGGGGGGGGGGGGGGAGATCAAAAAAACTCAGCAAAATATACACTTTTACTAAAAAGTGAGGTGTATAGGAAATGGAAGCAGCAGCGGAGAAGTAGGAGAGATCTAGAGCATCCAGAGCCCGCACAGGCAGGTAAAAGTGGCTGCGGCATCTCCGCCAACCTAGGCGGCAGCGGCGGCGCACTAGAAAGCAACCAAGCTCGGCTCCAGCCGCAAGAAAAGCCAGGTGCGGGCGCTCCCCCTCACACCGGCGCTCTCCGCAACTCGGGAAATGTGAGGGGAGAGCGGCAGCGAGCAGCGGAGGAGCAGACTGCGAGGTAGAAGAACACGTGGAGCAGCGAGAGAACCGGAGCAGCTGCGGCTCCCTCCCCTCCCCCACCGCCTGAGCCCAGCTCCAGCGAACAGAGCAGCGGTCCTGGGACCCGGCAACGCCAACCTGACCCAAGAAGGAGCAGAGTTCGGCAGCAAATTCAGCAGCTCTGGCACTGGTAACAGCGACCCAAGCAGCAGCAGATCCAGGAGCGTCAGAAGCTTCAGCTGCTGACAGACCCAGTGGGGGAGCTGATCTGCAGGGCCACAGTTGCCAGGCTTGTCTTGCCCCGCAGGAAAAGCCAGTGCCTGGCTCCAGAAATCACAACAGCAGCCCAACGACCCAGGCAGCAACTTGACTGAGACCAAACTCATCCAAGGTAACTAGGTTTGCACCAGGGAAGGGTTTCATTTGGTCACAAGCTGACTTGGATCCCTAACAGACCAGAAATCTTAACCTCTATGTTGATAGAGGATCTGGTTGTTATAATAACTACTCTTGCATACATACTTGGGGCTGTTTTTGACTGAATGGGTACAGTGTTTAGTTAACTTTTAGAATCTACCTGCATTTTATTCCACTCAGCCTACTTGAATACCCCCATAGCAGGGAAACTCAAACCCTAGGAGCACCTTTGTAGATACTCTCAGAGTCTTAAGAGCCACATCTAACAACTCAAGCTCCTACCCTGAAAATATATAACATCAAACCAACTGATACAGCTAAGAATACCCAGCTAGCTAGAAAATCCAAGCATTAACTTAATCCAAGATGCAAAAATATATACATTATAACACAAGAAACACTAAAAAGCAAGACGATATAAATCCACCTAAAAGTATTAATGCATCAGAAATGACCTCCAGTGAGAACGAGTTAGAGGAAATGCCTGAGAAAGATTTCAAAAGAATGATTGTAAATATGTTCAAAGAAGTCAGAGAACAAATCAAAGGAGTCAAAGAGGAACTTAAAGAGGAAATCAAAGGAATCAAAGAAGATACAGGACACCAATTGCATGAAATAAAGAAGGCAATACAAGACATAAATAAGGAAATAGAAATAATAAAGAAAAACCAGTCAGAATTACTAGCAATGAAGAACACAGTTAATGAAATAAAAAACTCTGTAGAAAATCTCACCAGTAGAATGGATGAAGGAGAGGACAGAATATCTAAGCTAGAAGACCAGGAGGCAGATCTAATACAGGCCAACAAAGAGAAAGACAAACTTATAGAAAAGTATGAGTGGGAATTTCAAGATATTCGGGACACTATGAAAAGATCAAATATTAGAATTCAGGGCATAGTAGAAGGAGAAGAAGTCCACTCCAAAGGCATAGGTGTCTTCAACAAAATCATAGAAGAAAATTTCCCCCAAATTGGGAAAGAAGTGCCAATACAGATACAGGAAGCCTTTAGAACCCCAGCCAGACAAAACATGGAAAGAACCTCTCCTCGCCATATTATAATCAAACTTCCAAATACACATACCAAAGAAAAAATATTGAAAGCAATTAGAGAGAAAAATCAAGTTACCTACAAAAGAATTACAGCAGCTTATTCAACACAAAAAAAGCAGGTTAAAGGAGTATTTGAAGACAAAACCAGCTCTACAGAAAATACTTGATAGAATCCTCCATGCTGAAGAAAAGGAAAAGCACACATATAAGGAACCTAGAAAAAACAATCAATACTCAAATACTTGTTAAAAGAGCAAGGGAGAACCGGAACCACAAAAAAAAAAAAAGGCAAATATAAATACACACCTTTCAATAATATCTCTTAATATCAACAGCCTCAATGCCCCAACAAAAAGACATAGGTTTGCAGACTGGGTTAAAAAGCAGGATCCTACAATATGTTGTATACAAGAAACTCACCTTTCTACAAAGGATAGACATTATCTTAGGGTGAAAGGTTGGAAGATGGTGTTTCAAGCAAATGGGCCTACAAAAAAAGCAGGGGTTGCTATCCTAATATCTGACAAGGTAGACTTCAGTCCAATGTTAGTCAAGAAAGATAAGGAAGGTCACTTTATATTGATTAAGGGCACACTCCCACAGGAGGACATTATAATCCTAAACATATATGCACCTAACATGGGGGCTCCCAAATTTATCAAACAAACACTATTAGAACTAAGGTCACAGATAACACCAAACACAGTGGTAGTGGGTGACTTTAACACCCCACTCTCACCAATTGACAGATCATCCTGGGAAAAAATAAAAAGAGAGGCATCTGGACTAAATGAGGTCATAGAAGGAATGGACTTAACAGATATATACAGGACATTTCATCCAAAGGCTGCAGAATATACATTCTTTTCAGCAGCACATGGAACATTCTCTAAAATAGACCATATATTAGGACACAAAGCAAATCTTAACAAATTCAGGAAAATTGAAATAATTCCTTGCATTCTATCTGACCACAATGGAATTAAACTACAAATCAGTAGCAAGAAAGGCTATAGAGCATACACAAAATCATGGAAACTAAACAATACAATACTAAATGATGAATGGGTCAATGAAGAAATCAAAAAAGAAATCAAAAAATTTATAGAGTCAAATGACAATGAGAACACAACATACCAAAATCTCTGGGACACAATGAAGGCCGTTCTAAGAGGTAAATTTATAGCCTTAAGTGCCTATATTAAGAAATTAGAAAGGTCACAAGTAACCGACCTAATGCTTCGCCTTAAATCCTTGGAAAAAGAAGAACAAGGCAAACCAAAAGTCAGTAGAGGGGAAGAAATAATAAAGATTAGGGCAGAAATTAATGAAATAGAAACAAAAAAAACAATCCAAAGAATTAATGAAACAAAGAGTTGGTTCTTTGAAAGGATAAACAAGATTGATAAACCCTTAGCAAATCTGACCAAAAGAAAGAGAGAAGAGACACAAATTAATAAAATCAGACATGAACAAAGTAACATCACAACAGATTCCAGAGAAATTCAAAAAATCATAGGGGCATACTATAAAAGCATATACTCCAGAAAGTATGAAAATCAGAAAGAAATGGATGATTTCCTTGATCTATATGACCTACCTAAATTAAATCAAAATGAGATTAATCACTTAAATAGACCTATAACAAACATGGAGATCCGAACAGTTATCAATAATCTCCCAACTAAAAAAAGCCCAGGCCCGGATGGATTCACTACTAAATTTTACCAGACTTTTAAGGAAGAGCTAACACCATTGCTTCTTAAGCTTTTCCAGGAAATAGAAAAAGAAGGAATTCTACCAAACTCCTTCTATGAGGCCAGCATCACCCTGATACCAAAACCAGGCAAAGATAGAACAAAAAAAGAAAATTACAGACCAACCTCCCTCATGAACATAGATGCAAAAATTCTCAACAAAATATTGGCAAACAGAATACAAGAGTATATCAAAAAGATCATTTACCCTGACCAAGTAGGCTTTACCCCAGAGATGCAGGGATGGTTCAACATACGCAAATCTATAAATGTAATACATTACATAAACGGGTTGAAGGACAAAAATCACATGATCATCTCATTAGATGCAGAGAAAGCATTTGACAAAATCCAACATCCCTTCATGATAAAAGTCCTACAGAGACTGGGAATAGAAGGAACATATCTCAATATAATAAAGGCTATTTATGACAAGCCTACAGCCAACATATTACTAAATGGGGAAAAACTGGAAGCTTTTCCACTAAAATCAGGAACAAGACCAGGGTGTCCACTGTCTGCACTTCTATTTAATATAGTTTTGGAAGTCTTAGCCATAGCAATAAGGCAAGAGACACACATAAAAGTGATACAAATTGGAAAGGAAGAAATCAAGTTATCATTATTTGCAGATGACATGATTCTATACATAAAGGACCCTAAAGACTCTACTAGCAAGCTGTTAGAGCTGATCAAAACCTACATCAATGTAGCAGGATACAAAATAAATACACAGAAATCAGTAGCCTTCATATATGCTAACAACAAACACACAGAGGATGAAATCAGAGAATCACTCCCATTCACAATTGCATCAAAAAAAAAAAAAATACCTTGGAATAAACCTAACCAAGGAAGTAAAGATTCTATACAATGAAAACTTTAAAACACTCAAGTGAGAAATTGCAGAAGACACTAGAAAGTGGAGAAACATCCCTTGTTCCTGGATTGGAAGAATCAATATTGTGAAAATGGCAATCTTACCTAAAGCAATCTATACATTTAATGCAATCCCTATCAAAATTTCAAAGGCTTTCTTCATGGAAATAGAAAAAACAATCCAAAAATTCATTTGGAATCACAAAAACCCTCAAATATCTAAAATAATACTGAGCAACAAAAAAGAGGCTGGTGGTATCACCATACCTGATTTTAACCTATACTACAGAGCCATAGTAACAAAAACAGCATGGTACTGGCACAAAAACAGACATGTAGATCAGTGGAACAGAATAGAGGACCCAGATGTAAGCCCAAGTAGCTATAGCCACCTGATATTCGATAAAAATGCCAAAAATACTCATTGGGGAAGAGACAGCCTCTTCAGCAAATGGTGTTTTGAAAACTGGATATATATCTGCAGAAGGATGAAAATAGATTCTTCTCTCTCGCCATGCACAAGAATTAAGTCCAAATGGATTAAAGACCTTAACATCAGACCGGAAACTTTGAAACTGCTAGAGGAAAAAGTAGGGGAAACCCTTCAACATATTGGTCTTGGCAAAGACTTTCTGAATACAACCCCAATTGCTCAGGCAATAAAACCACAGATTAACCCCTGGGACCTAATGAAATTACAAAGATTTTGCACTGCAAAGGACACAGTGAAAAAAGCAAAGAGGTAACCTACAGAATGGGAAAAAATCTTCGCCAGCTATATATCTGATAGAGGATTAATATCTAGGATATACAAAGAACTCAAAAAGTTAAATAATAAGGAATCAAACAAGCCAATCAAAAAATGGGCTATGGAGCTAAATAGAGAGTTCTCAAAGGAAGAAATACAAATGGCATATAAGCATCTCAAAAAATGTTCTACGTCACTAGTCATCAGGGAAATGCAGATTAAAACTACATTGAGATTCCATCTTACTCCTGTCAGATTGGCCACCATCATGAAAACAAATGTTCATAAATGTTGGCGGAGATGTGGAAAAAAAGGAACCCTTCTGCACTGCTGGTGGGAATGCAATCTGGTCCAGCCATTGTGGAAAACAGTATGGAGGTTCCTAAAACAGCTAGAGATTGATCTACCATATGACCCAGCTATAGCACTCCTAGGCATGTATCCAAAGGACTCATCTCATTTCCTTAGAAGTACATGCTCAACCATGTTTATTGCTGTTCAATTTATAATAGCTGGGAAATTGAACCAGCCTAGATGTCCCTCAACAGATGAGTGGATAATGAAGATGTGGTACATTTGTACAATGGAGTTCTACTCAGCGGTAAAGAAAAATGAAGTTATGAAATTTGCAGAAAAATGGATGGACCTGGAAAGTATTATACTAAGTGAGGTAACCCAGGCCCAGAAAGCCAAGCGCCACATGTTCTCTCTCATATGTGGATCCTAGCTACAGATGACTGGGCTTCTGTGTGAGAATGAAAATACTTAGTAGCAGAGGCCAGCAAGTTGAAAAGGAGACATAAAGGGTGGAGAAAGGAAGGGAGGAGGATACTTAATAGGTTGATATTGTATATATGTAATTACAATGATTGTAATGGGGAGGTAATATGATGGAGAATGGAATTTCAAATGGGAAAGTGTGGGGGTGGGGAGGGAGGGAATTACCATGGGATTTTTTTTAATAATCATGGAAAATGCTAATAAAAACATTAAAAAAAAAACAAACTTATATGGACCATCGTCATGAAAATTAGTGAGAGAAATATGTCATAAGTGAATTTCTGGGGCTAAAATAGGATTTTTTTTTTTTTTTTTGATTTTTCAAGGTAGGGTCTCACTCTCTAGCCCATGCTGATCTGGAATTTACTATGTAGTCTCAGGGTAGTCTTGAGTTCACCATGATCCACCTACCTCTGCCTCTTGAGTGCTGAGATTAAAGGCCTGTGCCACCATGTTTGGCTTAAAATAGGATTTTAATCAGTGAAAGGCAAGTGTTATTATCTTGAAACTGACATGTTGTAAAACTGACGCTGACTAGAGTTTTATACTTAGCACACCTGTACCTAGTGAGCCCAAATCAAATGGTCTTGGAGGTTAAGACTCTCAAGGGCAGTATTCAAGTCATAGCTGGAGCCTTGAACTTGTTTGCTGGTTTAACTATACCAATGCCATGAAACCCTGTAAGTTGCTTCATTGCTAGATACACCTAATTATCCAGCTATTTCAGTTCTATTGCACTGTAGGAAACAGTCCAGATAGACACTTAGAATATTTTCAAGTTCTATGAGTCTCTTGTCAAGTATATAAATATATATACTGTCATTTTATATTTTGGCTAATAATATCCCTGTTCATGATGTCCTTTTCTACTCTAAGTATTGGATACATTTCTAAGGAAATGAATTACCAAATATATACAGACAGACATAGAGAGCTTGATTTGACAAAAGCAAACAGTGGAGCACAGTGACAATTTTACAATAGAGAAGCCAGCATGTATCTGTGATACAAAGGCTGTTTATATTGTGAATAAATGATATGATATATATATATATTTGTAGTGTTACTTGTATGTATATGTAAGTACTTTGGTGATTAATAGACTATTTTAGAACATTACACTGGGTTTATATAAGCTTTTATCATTGTATTTTCTCACTCAACTGAATACTAAAAATATAATTAGCATAAAATGCAGACTTTTCCAAAACTATTGACATTAGACAGGAATTCTCAAATCCATTGCATAAAAATTTGAGTTGTTAGAGGGTAGCAATAGACCTCCATCAGGTTAACTTTTCTGTTTTTTTTTCCCTTAGGGGACTCTCAGTAGGAGGTTCAGTGGAATATTTTAGGATATTCTAGATCATGTTGCATCTGTTTCCACAAAATTGCATCCTACATTCAATTATGTAACTCTTAAATGGGGTAAATTATAATTCTATCAATTTGAGAATACATAATCTTCTAAAACACATTTAAGATCTAAGCCATATGTTAAAGTGAGTGGATCAGGTGTTGAAAAAACATGTTTTACTTTCAAATGTATTACCCTTGTATTTTTAAAGTTACAGGAAATCAGTAGCAGCCAAAGTCTGTCAGAGTAAATGATCAGGCTCATCCTTCTGCTGGGGTAGGAGATGGTTTTGACAGTTGCATTTTGGCCAATAGTAACCTAATAATTAAATGGTACCTTTGGTGTGGGTAAGGAGGTAGCATTTTGTTGGTACCACCAGTGCTTGCATCCATGGGAGGAATAAAGCCTCATTGGTAGGTTGGGGGGGGGGGTGCTAATTCCAGGAGAGTAGTCATCTTTCCTTGTACTGAGAGATTATCCACTGAAGATATGAGTAGAAATTTTACTCTGTGCCCCACCTTCTTCCCTTCATGATGTTCATTCATCTATTTCTTCATTCATGCATATGTACATGAAAACATTAATACTGTTTGAGAGCTGTTCTTGATGCTGGAGAGACAGTGGTGAGCAAACGGGATATAATCAAATCACCACACAGTGAAAGATGGGTTGAAAGTGGAGAGGACTTTAGATTGAAAATCCAAATCTAAGCACAGTACTGTTACTAGAGTAGGGGCCGGGTGAAGGAGAGAGAACAGGATGCCTGAATCTGTGATTTTTGTCCATAGAGCAGGTACAGATGATGACAGGGTCCAGCCATGACCCTAAGATGGGTTGCTGGGATAGAGAGAAGCTAAATGCCATGGGAGGTGAGCAGAGAGAGTCTTAAAGGTCTAATGATCATGTGAGTCAACTGGATTTTGAAGGTACTAAGAAGCTTGGCTGGACTTGGGGTGAAAAGGAGCATCCCAAAAGATAGCAAGAGAAACCAGAGAGAAGAGATTCTAGGCAGGAAAGGGAGACATTCACATATGGCTTGACTTTAGACTTAGGGCAGAGGGTCCCATGAACATAGCAGAATGTGGGTCTAGAAATGGGAGACCAGAATTATAATCTTCTTGTTTTTGTTTGATTTGATTTAGGGTTTTTATTGTTTCACTTGTTTACTTTTGAGACAATGTCTTATGTAGGTCAGGTTGGCCTTAAGCTTGCTATGTAGCCAAAGCTGACCTTGAACTCCTGGTTCTTCTACCTCCACCTCCCAAGTACTGGGCTTCCAGGTGTGCCCCACATCATTAAAAATACATTTAAGATTTAGTCCTATGTTAAAATGAGCCAGCCAGGGATTGAAATTTCACTTTTAAACATGGTGTGAAAGAATAAACCACCACCACTAGAAAGGTCCACAGGAGAAGCAGTGTTCTTAGAAGAAGGCCAGCTTCCAGTTAGAGCAAGAAGAGATGAAGGGTTATTCAGGGGGACACTATCATCAAGCAGCTGAGTATGCAGCGACGATTCCTGCAGGCATGGAGGACTTGCCCAGTGAAAAGGAATATAGAGCTGGTCCAGGAATCATTGAGGATAGTCATGTCAGGGGAATGATATCTAGAGAGGATTAGGGTATTGACTGCTGAAAAATAAATTGAAACCGGGAGAAGTGGTTGTATGGTGAAAGGACTTGGCTCACTTGACCTGAGTGTTCCAGAAACAGTTTCTGCTCATTCCTCTGCCTGGAATGTTATATGGTATTGGTGTCAGAGGCTCTAGCTTCTACTCATGCTAACCTTCTCTCAGTGATTCTTCTGAGAGAAGGATCCTCTATGAGGTGTTAAGAACCTCAGAGTTTAGGTATTTCTAAAGTCTATTCCCAGAGGGCCAGGTGTTGACAAACCTATAGACTGAATCTCTGGTGTCAAGCAGTCTGAGAGAGATGGGTGTCTGGAATCTTCAAGAAACATATGTGATTTTCTAGCCTTTCTGAATCATTGGCATGCCCTCATCAATATCTCATGTAACCACTGAGCTCTACAATTAAGGAATCCTGACTAGCGCAGTGACCTCTGGGATGACTCAGAAGGCACCATAGTGCTGAGAAGTGACAGAGGAGTGAGTACTCAGCATTGAAACATCTCTATCACACCTTCAAAGGCTCAGGGTCCATTGTGGGAGAGGTGGTGGAAAGAACGTAAGAGCCAAAGGAAGGGTAGGACTCTTTATAATGCGCTCTTCCAGACATAAAATGGCCTGGATATGCACAACCTTGTGGTCCCTGGCACTACCTACACAAGACCCTCCTAATAGGAGGAAAAGATGATGACATCAAAATAAAATAGAGGGGGAGGGGATATGATGGAGAGTGAAGTTGCAAAGGGGAATGTGAGGGGGGTGAGAATTACCGTAGTTTATTGACTATATGTAAGCTGTCAATAAAAAATTAAACAAGGACTTCCAGCCAAGATGGCGACTGCCTAACTGCTCTGCACATCCCCAAGAAATAAAGGCAAGGCATTAAGGGTTCACTGGGTCTTTTAGGGGCAGCAATCTCCAATAGATTGCCAGAGGGAGTGCACAGAGGGGATAAAACAGGGAATCACTGATTCCCTCGCTTGTGGGTAGCCCACTGGTCCCCCAACCCTTCCTCCCCACAAGGAGCTGTTGTACCCACAGTCCCAGCTTCTGGATACTCCCCCACTTACTGTAGGAAAGGGGACCCAGGACAACATAGTTCCACTTGCCTCACTGGACAGGAGTGATCACTCTGCTACCCCTGACCACGTGAGACCTTGGGCTTATCCCATTTGTCTAGTGCTAACTTTACTCTCCATTGGAAGATTTGCTTCTCTTTTTCAGATAGACACAGACCTAAGGAGAGATTCACCCCATCATACCTCAAAAAGGCCCCAGCTTAAACTAAGAACAATTGGCAAAACAAGCAAGGGTGCTGTTTTCTTGGTGAACCTGGTACCAGCAGAAGGGTGAAAGAGATCAGCACAGAGAACAATGAACTCCTACAAAATCAGATATCCAGAGACCAAGTGGCCCCCAACACCTCATCACTGAAGCAGCCCAAAATTGAACCCAACATGATTCAGGGAAATTTTGCTGAAGAGTGGGTGGAAAGAATGTCAGAGACACACGTTGGGTCATGATATGCAGAGACATTTCTCCTACCCATAACTGTGGGCTAACTCCACAATGCATGACCCATATACCTCAACAAGGAGGTGTCGGGGGAGGGAGTAGGACATGGACGAGCCTAACAATGGTGCCAACTTGACTGTGTTCACAGAGTACAAAAACTAATCAATTTTAAAAAATAATAAATAAAGAAATAAATAAAAATAAAAAGTGTGCTCTTAATAAAAAATAAAAAATTTAAAAAGCTTATAAAGGCCTGGAGAGATTAGTCTGGAACTAGGGTGCTTAAGGTGCTTGTCTGCAAAGTTTAAAGACCCAGATTCATTTCCTCTGTAACCATGGAGACCCATATGCACAAATGGCACATGCATCTGAAGTTCGTTTGCAATGTGTAGAGACCCTGGCATGCCCACCCATTCTTTCTCTTTATCTGCTTATAAATAATTAAAATATACATAAAGCTTCATTCCTTCCTTCTTTTTTCTTTTTTCTTTCTTCCTTCTTTCCTTCCTTCCTTTCTTCCTTCCTTCTTTCATTCCTTCCTTCCTTCCTTCCTTCCTTCCTTCCTTCCTTTCTTTCCTTCCTTCCTTCCTTTTTAGTTATTTGAGGTAGGGTCTTTCTCTAGCCCAGGCTTACCTGGAACTCACTTTATAGAATCAGGCTGGCCTGGAATTCACTGCAATCTTCCTACCTCTGTGTCTCAAAATTAAAGGTATGCACTAACATAACCAATAATAAAAATATTTTAAAATAAAAAAATAAACAAAAAAGGAATCACAATAGGACTCAGAAGATGGCTCATTTGGTAGAGTGCTTGTTGTATGAACATGAGGGCCAGAGTCTATTCCCCATCATCTACCTAAAATGCTTGGTGTGATAGCACACACCTGCAATTGCAGCTCTGGGGAGGTGGAGACAGGAGGATGCTGAGGGTCTGCTGGCTAGCTCTTCTAGCCAGATTTGTTCTGTAAGAGACCCTGTGGTGGTTTGATTCAGGTGTCCTCCATAAACTTAGGCGGTCTGAATACTAGGTTCCCAGCTGATGGCAATTTGGGAATTAACACCTCCTGGAGGTAGTGTATTGTTGGGGATGGGTTTATGCCTGTTATAGCCACATTCCCCTTGCCAGTGTTTTGCACACTCTCCTGTTGCTATTGTCCACCTGATATTGGCTAGGAGATGAAGTCCACCCTCTGTTCATGCCATCATTTCTCCCTGCCATTATGGAGCTTCCCCTGGAGTCTATAAGCCAAAATAAACATTTTATTCTCACATGCTCCTCTTGGTTGGGTGGTTTCTGCCAGCAGTGCAAACATGACTGCAAAAGTAAAGTTGGTACTGAGGAATGGTATCATTTGATACCAGAAACCTGACTGTGTGGCTTTTGGCCTTTTGGAGCTGCATTGTAGGAAGAATGTGGGTGAATTTCTAGGAGATGCTGGGCAGTGCTGTAAGTACAGCTTGATGGACTATTCTGGTTAGAGTTGAAAGACCTGAATGCAGTAAGAACTATGCACTGTGTAATTTGGCTTATGAAGTTAGAAAGAGCTTTCCCTGGACTAGGCTAAAAGCAGTCTGTATGAAAGGCTTGCTGTTATGACCATGTCCTGAGAATTTGTGCAGGGTTGCATTGTGTAGAAATGGACTGCTGTTTTGTGGAGTAGAGGTTTTTGAAATAAGTCCTGATGATTCTCCCAATTTCACTTATGTCTTTTGTGATCTCTCCTTTTTCATTTTGAATTTTGTTAATTTGAAGCTTCTTTTTTTGCTTGATAAAATTGGCCAGGGGTTTGTCAATCTTGTTTCTTTTTTCAAAGAACCAGCTCTTTGTTGTGTCAATTGTCTTAATTGTTTCCTTGGTTTCCAATTTATTAACTTCTGCTCTGATCTTAATTATTTCTTTCCTTCTGGAGCTCTTTGGGTTGGATTTTTCTTGTTTTTCCAGTGTCTTTAGGTGGATGGTTAGGTTATTAATTTTGTATCTTTCTGTCTTTTTATGAAGGCATTGAGTGCTATGAATTTTCCCCTGAGGACTGCCTTCATTGTGTCCCATAAGTTTTGGTGCGATGTGTTCTCATTGTCATTCAATTCCAGAAATTTTGCAATTTCCTTTTTTATTTCATCCACTATCCATTTATTGTTTAAAAGTGTGCTGTTCAGTTTGCAGGTGCCATTGGGATTCTTGGTGGGTCTTTTGTTGTTGATTTCTAGCAATATAGCATTGTGATCTGGTATCATGCAGGGAATTATGTCAATCTTCCTAAATATGTGGAGGCAGTCTTTGTGACCCAGTATATGGCCTATTTTAGAGAATATTCCATGGGCTGCTGAGAAGAATGCATAGTCTGTGGATTTGGGATGGAAAGCTCTGTAGATGTTCATTAGGTCTAAGTGATCTATGGTTTGGTTGAGCTCTCTTACTTCCCTGTTGAGTTTCTGTTTGGATGATCGGTCTATTACTGATAATGGTATATTGAAGTCCCCAGCTATGATGGTGTTGGTGGTTATTTCTGTTTTATTGTCAAGTGGGTTTTGTTTTATGAACTGTGGTGCCTCTGTGTTTGGTGCATACAGATTTATGATTGTAATATCTTCTTGATGGACCTTTCCCTTGATAAGTAGGAAGTAGCCTTCTTTGTCTTTTTTGATTATTTTTGGTTTGAAGTCTATTTTATCTGATATTAATATAGCTATGCCTGCTTGTTTCTTATTCCCATTTGCTTGGGATATTGTTTTCCACCCTTTCACCCTGAGGAGGTGTCTGTCCTGTGGTGAGGTGGGTTTCTTGAAGGTAACAGATTGAGGGGTCTAATTTTTTGATCCATCCTGTTAGCTTGTGTCTCTTGATGGGTGAATTAAGGCAATTAATATTTAGGGTAATGACTGTGAGATTTGATTTGATCCATGTCATATTGTGATGGTAGATGTGTGTTGATGTTTTCATAGACTTTAAAGTTTTTTGTGCCTACCCTGAGTTTGGTTATTGTGAACTGCTTCTTGTAGGCATTTGAGTTTGATTATTTGTTTCTTCTCTGTGGAGAATTTCCTGAAATACTCCCTGTAGGTTTGGGTTTGTGTTCATATAGTTGTAAAGCTGAGTTTTGTCATGGAAAGTTTTTCTTTCACCATCTATTATGAGGGATACTTTTGCTGGGTAGAGTAGCTTGGGTTGGAAGCCATAGGTTCTTAGACTTTGCAGTGTTTCTTTCCAGGCCTTTCTAGCTTTCGGTGTTTCCATTGAGAAATCTGAAGTAATTCTGATGGGGTTACCTTTGAAAGTGGTGTGCTGTTTTTATCTAGCTGCTTTTAGGATTTTATCTTTGTTGTCAATGTTTAGAGTCTTAATGACAATATGTCTTGGAGTGTTTCTCCTTTGGTCCAGTCTGTTTGGAGTTCTGTTGGCTTCTTGTATCTTGATGGACTGTTCTTTTAAGAGACTGGGGAAGTTTTCTTCACTTATTTTGTTAAATAAGTTCTCCATGCCTTTGGTCTGAATTTCTTCTCCTTCTGGTATTCCAATGATCCTGATATTAGGACGTTTAAGTATATCCCACAATTCTCTCATGTTTTGTTCACAGGAACTTTTTAACTTACTGAAATTTTTGAACTCTCGAAATGTCTAACCTACTTAGCAGCAAATAACCTGTTGTGATGCCCACACAAGTGCCACAGTGGCACACAGCCATGGTGGGGAACCACCTGCTCTTGATTTGGCTAACAGATCCCCTCAGTGGTATGAGACCCATAGCTGGAGCTGGGAAGCAAGTCAGACCCATATCCAAACATTAGCCCACTCTCCAATATCAAGCTACCATTAATCATGGGCTACAAGAGGGCCTACACCTATTAAATTCTCTATAAAAAAGTAAGGGTTATCTCATTTTCCTGGTGCTAACTTACTCTCCATTGGAAAATCTGCTTCTCTTTTTCAGATAGATGTAGATACTAAGGAGAGAGCCACCCCATCATACCTCACAAGGGCCCTGGCTGAAACTAAGAAAAATTGGCGAAACAAGCAAGGGTGCTGTTTTCCTGATGAATCAGATACCCGCACAAGGGGGAAGGAGGCCAACACAGAGAAAAATCAACTCCTACAAAATCAGAGAGCCAGAGCCTCAGAGGCCCCCAACGCCTCATCACTGAAGCAGACCACAAATGTACCCAACATGGCTCAGGGAAATTTTGTGGCAGAGAGGGCCGAAAGAATGTCAGAGCCACATGTTGGGTCATGATATGCAGAGACATTTATCTTACCTATAAATGTGGGCTAACTCCACAATGCACGACCCATATACCTCAACAAGGAGGGGCCAGTGGGGAGGGGGTAGGTCACCGATGAGCCTAATAATGGTACCAAACTGACTGTATTTGCTGAATACAAAATTAATAAAAAATATTAAAAAAGAAATGGACTGGTGTGAACAGAGGGATAGGACACAGAAAAATGAAATCTCTGGGTGAAACTGCTGTCTGTTCATCTGCAATTGAGAGATTACAAACATTGAGGCTGGGCCAGCTGACCTGCATTGAAATGACAGGAAGAATGCAGTCTTTTTGAAGGGGACTGAATGCTGAAGAAGTGTCCTGTTCTTCAAAGTGTGCTTTATTCCCCCTGGATTAACAAACTGATACCCCTCCTGGTATTATGGAATACAAGAAATGCAGGAAAGGGAGGGTCTTTGAATTTGTATCATGGTCTTGTGCTTTGGAACTGGCCATGAGCAGTGTGGTAGGTTTGCTGGATGCTTGCATGGAGACCTGAAGGAGCTATGAGGATGAACTGTGGGTTGCAGTGGCAACACAGTGGAGATGCTGGAACCACGAGATGGCTGCTAAGGAGAGCTGCTGACCCCGATGAAGTTTTCCAGGACTGTGAGTAGCCTTGCTGGAGGGCATAATTGAAACTCCAGAGTCTTGTCAGTGGTTAGAATTATTGGACTTTGAGACTTGTCATTGACTAGAGTTGTTGGACTTGGAGCTACAGTGTTTGATGTTTGTCTTAATTGTTTAAATCTTGTATGGGTTGAATATTTCTTTGCTATACACAATGCCATCCTTTGCAGTGCATTTATTCTGTACCATTATGGCTTTCGTTTTTGAGGATCTTTCTGGTATTATGGCTCAGTTAAAAGATCTAGAACTATGAGAATGTTTGAACATCATTAGAATTGATAAAAACTATGGGAACTTTTAAAGTCAGACTGAATTAATTGCATTTTACATTATGGATGGTTATCAGTCTATGAGAGCCAGGAGCAGAATGTGGTGGTTTGATTCAGGTGTCCCCCATAAACTTAGGTGTTCTGAATGCTAGGTTCCAAGCTGATGGCAATTTGGGAATTAATACCTCCTGGAGGCAGTGTATTGTTGGGAGTAGGCTTATGGGTATTATAGCCAGTTTCTCCTTGCCAGTGTTTGGCACACTCTTCTATTCCTGTTGTCTATGATGTCCACCTTCTGCTCATGCCATCATTTTACCCTGCAATTATGGAGCTTCTCCTTGAGTCCATAAGCCAAAATAAACCTTCCCCCCCCCAAAAAAGCTGCTCCTGGTTGGGTGATTTCTGCCAACAATGCAAACCCGACTGCAAAATAAGGTGGAGACAGATGAGAAAGACCCTTGATATCAACCTCTGGCCTCTACACATATATGTGTATGCATATCAACACGTGTCCACATGCATACAAACACGCATATTCATATACACACCACGCATACATACTCATTAAAAAATCACAGAGCTGGAAAGATGGCTTAGTGGTTAAGGCATTTTCCTATGAAGCCTAAGGACCCAGTACCCATATAAACCAGATGCACAAGGTGGCACATGCATCTGGAATTAGTTTGCAGCAGCTAGAGTCTCTGACATGCCCATTCTCTCTCCTTGAAAATAAATAAATAATATTTTTAAAACTGACAACAATAAGCTTTAAGTCTCTCATACTACAGAGTTGCAGATTTTAGATCTTTTCTTACTATCGAGCTGTGTGGTCCTATTTGGAGGCTCCTAGACACAGCTTTGCTCACTTGACCACTTCCCCTGAATTGATTCTGAATTCTCCTAGAGCCCAATCTGCTGTGTGGTAGCTTTTCATGTTGGAGTCTTTACATTGATCTAGTACTATGATCCTTATGAATTTCCATCCATAGGCCCTGCCTTCTAGAGCCAAGAGTGGCAAGTGTTTGCCTATAACAATTACATTCATTCTAGGTCTTTTTCTTCTTAAGCAAGGCATCTCTCTAAGTGGTATGTCATATGTGGATGAAGGTGAACTGATGAAAGGTAATAGAAAATAGTGTGCTTTGGCTAACGATGGCTGCTCAAGTAATTAGGGCTCACTCTGGGTCGTTAAATACATGTGCCTCAACCTTTAGGGTCAATAGCTTGTCCTTGTCAGTCCCTAATTGTAGATCAGAGGGTCTTATATCAAATATAATTACTGGGTTCTATAATTTAAGAACTCTGAGTATAGCACATTCTTAAATTTTAAATTGTATAAAGAACTAGCTATACTGAAAAAAAACAAAAATTGTTCATTGTGACATAAAGGAGATATTAGGAGCTAATGGAGTCAAATCTTAAACTCTACATATAAAATAAAATAAAAAAGATAATATCAAAATCTGTAGCTTCATGTTATGATAAAACACAGTAATATTGAAATCATTTTAAAAAAATAATTTGCCGAGTATGGTGGTGCACACCTTTAATCCCAGCACTCGGGAGGCAGAGGTAGGAGGATCACCATGAGTTTAAGGGCACCCTGAGACTCCATAGTGAATTCCAGGTCAGCCTGGGCTAGCATGAGACCCTATCTCGAAAAAAAAATAAACAAACAAAATAAAAAACTTAAGTAAAGCTGGTCGGGGTGCAGACCTGCATTCCTAACACTCAGGAAGTAGACACAGAAGGACTATGAGTTCAAGGCTAACCTGACATATATAGTGACACCTTCTCTCAAAATGGGAAAATGGAATGAACAAACACTTATCAAAAGATGAAGCATAGGGCTGGAGAGATGGCTTAGTAGTTAAGTCATTTGCCTGTGAAGCCAAAGGATCAAGGTTCAATTCCCCAGGGCCCAAGTAAGCCAGCTGCACAAGGGGCACTTGCCTCTGGAGTTTGTTTGCAGTGGCTAGAGACCCTGGTGTGCCCATCTTACTCTGTCTGTTTCTCTTCTACTTCTCTCTGTTTGCAAATAAATAAAATTAATTAAAAGAAAGAAAGAAGGCTGGAGAGATGGCTTAGTGGTTAAACGCTTGCCTGTACAGACTAAGGACCCTGGACCAAGGATCGATTCCCCAGGACCCACATTAGCCAGATACACAAGGAGGCACATGGCATCTGGAGTTCATTTGCAGTGGCTAGAGGCCCTGGTGGGCCCATTCTCTCTCTCTCTTTTTCTGCCTCTTTCTCTTTCTGTTGCTCTCAAATAAATAAATAAATAATAAGAAAACAAAAATTATTTTAAAAAGAAAGAATGCTTTTAAATTAAAAAATGAAGAAAGATAAATGTTCAATGAATGTATGAAGAGACATTCAACAACTTCAGCCATCTGGAAAACTCACATCAAAACTTCATTGAGCCAGACATGGTGGTGTACACCTTTAATCCAAGCTCTGGGGAGGCAGAGGTAGGAGAATTGCTGTGAGTTCAAGGCCACACCGAGACTACAAAGTGAATTCCAGGCCAGACTGGGCTATAGTGAGACCCTACCTTGGGACAAAAAGACAAAAAACTTCATTGAGATTGCAACTCACCCTAATCAAAATGGTCGCCATCAAGCAAACAATAATCAGTGCTAGTGAGGGTGGTTATTGGCTGGGCTTATATACTGTGGTGGTAATGCAAACTGGTACAACCCCTAGAGAAATAAGAGTGAAGGTTCTTCAAAACACTACAGTCAGAAGTATCACATGACCCAACTACACCACTCCTGCATGTAGACCTGAGGGACTCTAATTCCTACCACAAACACACTTGCACATTCATGTTTACTGCTGCACTACTCACAATAAGTAAGATATGGAACTGGCCCAGATGACTAGATAAAGGACATGTGGTATATATACACACTGGAGATTTATTTATCCACACAGAAGTTGGAATTATGTAACTTGCAGGAAAATGGACAGAACTGAAGATCATTATATTAAGCCAAATCACTCAGACTCAGAGAGACAAATACTGCACATTTTCTCTCATGGGTGTGTGTGTGTGTGTGTGTGTGTGTGTGTGTGTGTGTGTGTGCATGCACACATGTCTGCATGCACACACACACATATGACATGAATGTACTAGGTAGTAATGAGACTATGAGAAAAGAGGAAGGGACCAGCAAAGGAACAACAGACAGGGTAATGGTATGACTATGAACAAAATACAATAATCTATGAAAACACCATAATGAAACCCTTTATTTTGTGTACTAGCTACAAAAATAAACGATGAAAAGAAAATAATCTAGAATTTAGGGCTGTGAATCTAGGTAGCAAGCATGAGACCCTAGGTTCTATCCCCAGCACACCCCCAATGGCAACAGTAATAGAGCTATTTGTTCTTAATTAATTCCATCCTTAAGAAAGAATATGTCTTTTACCACCTCTTCAAATATTAGCATTTCATGAAGCAACTGACATAGTAAAGGTATTCTTAGATTTTAAATTATATTTGAGAAAATAGTGTATGTATTATAAATAGTTGGCATTAAAAGTACAAATTTATGTTGACTCTTAATTGCAGTTTAAATGCTAGAAGGGGCTCTTTATTCTCTAGAAAACTAGTATATGGATGGTGCTTATTCAAATATCTACTAGCATATTTGCTCCTATGAATTCAAACTGTTCAATTACTCATTTTCTAGACAGCAAGGCAGATGATCACATATTTACCTGACAAATGTAGGCACAGGAAAGCTATGCAGATATTTATGTTTGTGCAAAGACTGATTTACCAACAGATAGAGGTATTTTTTAAACACAGTCTAAAAAATTAGAGACAAATAGATTTAAAATGAAGTTTTGTTACTTACAAATTGTTTTGCGTCTGGAGGGATTTTCAGATTTTTGACTCTAACAAGATTTAGCTGTTTGTAAATTAGCTGTTAAAAGGTTTCAATCTGTATAGGCCTATAGCCCTTTATTTGCCCACGCATCCCACATCATTTTGCCTGATGAGAACTGGAGAAAAGTGGATTCTATTTTTTAGACTACCCATGGAAGGAGGAGATTCAGGGAAAATGTTTTTGTTAAGCATTTACCATTCGTTCTCTCAGATGATGGTAATGTTGAACTTGAAAACTGTGTGTTTATGTGTGTTAAAATTAAATCTGGCAATAAGTTTACTTTAGACAATAGCCATTCAATTTATTTAAAGCCACTACATGCTAGGAATGTTGCCAAGTATTCCAGAGGATATAGAGATGAATAAGATCTCATTCCATATTAGGGTTAGTAAGGCCCATAAAAGAATAAATAATTAGAAAACACACAAAATATTATATTATGTCATATAGTAACATAGTAGAAAGACTCAACTATAGGTTCCACAATGAGTGAAGACTGAAATAAGTGCAGTAATTTGTCAAGGTGTAAAAAAGAAACAGGACAGCAGAGATGGTTCAGTAATTAAAGCCTCTTGTAACTTAAGTATGAGAACATCTTGAGCTGAAGACCTCCAAGTATGACTCTCCAGAACCCATGTCAAAATGCTGAGCATGGCCACACATGTCTATAACCCCAGTCCATGGGAGGTGATGACCAGAGAATTTCTGGGGCTTGCTGACTGGCAACAGTTCCAAGTTGAGAGAGAGACCTCATAATCAAGGAAATATGCAAATGAGCAATAAGAGGATACCAGATGTTCCCCTCTGGCCTCCACATGTATGCATGGTGTGGTAGTTTGAATATATGTCCTGCATAGACTTGGGTGTTTTATTAAAGCTTGTAACTTGGGTCTCCAGCCACTTGGCTAGAGGAGGTGTCACTGGGGTTGGATACTGGTATCGAGCCCTAAAGTGTGTTTGGGGGAGGATCTGAATTCTAGCCCAAAGGTGTGCAGAGAGATTTGAACTCTGGAGTCCTGCTTGCTACCCATTTGTGTTTGCTGCTTTTGGTGTTTGCTAGCTGGTGCTTGTTTCTATCTCTGCTTGAATTTATGAATAAGAACCAGCTTCTCCTGCCATTGATGGAACTTCCCTGGATCAGTAAGCTTTAAATAAATCCTTCTTCCCACAAACTATGTCTGGTTTGGAATTTCATCCTAGCATTGTGGAGCTGTCTACTAAACATGGGGAGTGTCATCTGCACAAAACATACATGCACCACACATCACACATATACTACATACATGCTGCATGCACACACACATGGAAACAGGCACCAGAAAGATATAAAAAGGAAATAAGAAGAAATTGGCCAATTCTTCAACAATCTTTTATTTTTTCCATTTCCATATTGTTTCTCTATTTCCATTTTCTGAACATATAAATTTGGATTAAAAAGTTATTTAGGACTGGAGAGATTGCTTAGTGGTTAAGGTGCTTGCCTGCAAAGCCTAAGAACCCATGTTTGCAAAGCCTAAGAACCCATGTTCTACTCTCCAGATCCCACATAAGCCAGATGCACAGGGTGATGCAAGTGCACAAGGTCGCACATGCACCCAGGGTGGCACACTTGTCTGGAGTTCGATTGCAGTGGCCAATTCTCCCTCTCTCTCACACACACACACAAATAAATTTTTTAAAAAATACTTTTTAATTTTTTTAGACAATTTCATGCTAGAGATCATTTTGAACTGGGTCTCAAGGAAGATGCAGTAACCTGCGAATTCTGCTGGGGGAAAAAGGCATAAAATATATACCAAGATAATGATATAAATAAGTAAATCTCCAAGCATGCAAAATTAAGAGAAGAAAGATTAAAATGTTTGATGACATGACTTGGCCAATGAATGAGCCCCAAAGGCCCATGTGTTAAAGCTGTGGATCCCAGGGGCTATTCCAGAAGGTGGTTTATGTTGAAGACATAGGCCTGGGGTAATCTTCAGATCCCTGATGTCTTTAAAGGAAAAAGTTGGGCCTCAGCTCCTCTCTTTTGCCCCTTAGCCTTGAGTGAAAAAGTGGCTCTGTCCCTCACCCCCACAGGATATATGGCCCTACCACAGAACTCAAACATGAACCATGTCAAACGGAGATTTGCAAAACTGTGAGCCAATGTAAGCAATTTTCTTTGCAAATTGACTATCTCAGGTATTTTGTTATCCTGATGGAAGCTGAGCAACCCACTGGGAATGGAAGTGTATCAAATTAGAAGGGAGTTTTCTGGTCTTAGTATGACCTATGAAAACCACATGGGTAATGAACAAGATAGAAATTTAAGTAATACAAAGTGTAGTTCAATTAATTCAGTTAAAAAGTATTTATAGTTTTAAATAAAGAGTTAACAACTTGGGGGAAATGTCCAGATATATTGCACTTCACATAACAAGACTTTACATATATATATATATATATTCATCACAATGAAATGATTTGTAAAAGATCTACTTCAAGGCTGTAGCTGTAGCTCTATGGCAGCTTGCATGAGGCCCTGAATTTGAACCTCAGCACTCACGCCACAATTCTAGCACTTAGGAGGTAGAAGTCATCCTCAGATACATAAAAAGTTTGAGGCCAGACTAGGTTACATGAGATCCTGACTCAAAAAAGGAAAAGAAAAGGGAAGAAGAGAGGGAAGAAGGAAGTATGGGAGAAATGAAGGAAGGGAAGAAGGAAGGAAAGGAGGAAAGATAAAAGTAAGGAACTTAGAATTTCTGAACACAGTCCCTTCTTTTGCAAATAAGGAAGTTAACATATCAAGGGCTCAGTTGACTGGTTCTTGGTTGATTTTGATAAGATAGACAGCCATAGCTATGCTGTGAATAATTGGCATCAGGATTGAAAATATCCATTTGGGAGTCATCTGAAAGGTGACTGGAGGCTGACCTGCAGCTGTGTCTTCAAAGAGGAGGAGAGCTGTATTGGAAGAATGAGGGGAAGCAGACAGAAGTCACTGGGATGTCCTTCATTCTGGATTCAAACCAGTAGGGAGATGGTACTCCCAAAGATGTCAGGGAAGGGAGATGATCCCAAAGAGGTCAGAGAATGAATGGACAGAGGCTGCTAGGGCCAGAGCACTTATGATGAGTACTGTCTTTCATTGTTGATTTGACAATTTTGTCTATTTGCTTATTGAAGCTCAATAATATAATAAGCTATCATGAATTGTGAAACACTGACAGTTGTCTATCTACAAATCACCCTTTCCTCCCCTTTAACTACCTCCCCTCAGCCAGTTTATGAGCATTCTTTGCATTTTATATTGTTTTATGTTATTCTGTATTCATATATTTCTTTTTAACTTAAAAGAGATTTTGTACTATAAATAATCTTTGAAACCTTCTTTTTCATACAATATTATGCTTTTAAAATTCAGCTGTATTGTTACATGGACCTGCTAGTCCAGTTTTACTGTTTTATAGTCTTCCATACATAACAATGTCACATTTTATTTTCCTGTCAATAGTCATTCAGGCTGTTTTTTAAAAAATATTTCAGGCTATTTTCAACAGTGCTACAATGAACATACTTACACATGCAAGGACTTCAATTACATTGGGTACATGTATTGATTTTAAACCTCTTCTGTGAAGCACATTACATGAGACTGGCCTAGGTGAATTTTTTCTTTCTTTTCATTTTTTTTCTTTATTTTTGGAGGAAAGGGCGAGAGAGATGAATGCTCTTTTATCTTCTTTTTTAAACTTTTTATTGGCAACTTTGATACATATACCCAATGTACCCTGATCATAATCCCCTCCCACTACACTCCTTTCCATCCACTAACCATTTCTTCTTTCTAACTAGTCCTTCTTCTCCTTTGATTTCATCTTTTTTTTTTTTTTTTTTTGCCCTCATATTATGCAGGTCATATGTAGGTAGCATCAGCTACTGTGAGGTCATGACTACAATGGCCACTTAGTGCTTGGAAGACAGCATTCCGAAGCACTCTGCTCCATCTTTTGGCTCTTACCTTTAACTACCACCTCTTCTGCAGTGGTCTCAGAGCCTTGGGGGCTGTGAAAGAGAAACCTCTCAATACTGAACATTGTCACCTCTTAGCACTTTGATGAGTTTTGAATCTCCCCACTAGAATAGTAGGTGAATTTTCTGATTGTAGAAATTGAAGTCTAATTAAATCGCTTTCCCTAGAAAACTTGGATACTGTGTACTATAAAGGATAGTTACCAAATGTTTCCTGAATAAGCAAAATTGTGATAAATAATGGGTGACCAACTTTTTCTACTTATTCAACTTTATGTCAATGTCATTTTCAGGAGAAAAAAGAAAACAGAGGGCTCTAGGCAAGAAAGAGAGGTGACAGATTAACTAAGAATTGCTCAGCAACTGATCCATAAAATTCCTCTTTATGTCCTTGGAAGCTCCTTTCATCCTACCCAGTGGCACTCCTTGCTGTAGGTGAGTGAGTGATTTCAATATAACAAACCAAAGGGAAGGACTATGTCAGATTTATTCCCTCCAAACCAGTTGGTTGTCAACCAAGAATTTTCTCACTCTCAAGAAGTTCTGAGGTGAGAGCCATCTTTGTGGACATGTAAGAACGGTTCCCTTCCTGCTGGATAATCCCGTGTATGTACATGTGCATGTGTGTGTGCATACACATAAAGAAAGTCCACACTGGACACATACAGAAGCTATTTTGCTCCTCTATGTCTTACTGTCTTCCGTATTTTAAAGTGTCACAAATGTGTTTTCACTTACATAAAAAGTGTAGCTATATCCCTAAGGACTGCATACTTTACTACAGAGATACTTACACATACATGTTTATTGCAGATCTATGTACAATAGCTAAGAATTGGAATCAGCCAAAATGCCCATCACCAGATGAATGGATAAGGGAAATATGGTACATATACACAGTGGAATTCTATTCAGTGATACAGAAAAATGAAATTATGAAATCTTCAGGAAAAATGGATAGATCTGGAAAGAATCATATTAAGTGAGTGACTCAAACTTAGAAAGACAAATCTGCATGTTCTCTCTGAGATGTGGAGCCTAGCTTGTAATATCTGTAAGAATGCATACAGGGTCAAATGCTAACTAAAGTACAAAGGCAGAACTGTAATCAAAAGTGAATACAAAAAGATGAGCTGAAAGAATTTGAGGGAAGGGCAAAAGGATATGTGTAATATTGGGGGGCTGAGGGGAAGAGGGAACAGAGGGATAAGGGCAAGACAGGAATTTCTGTTCAACTTCTACATGCATGAGATAGACCCTTCTTCCCCTTAGCTGCTTTTATCAGGTATTGTTGCAGCAATGGGAAAGTAACAAATACAAGGGCCATAAAAAAGGGCCAAAGAATAAACTGTGAGCATGTCCATATGACTATGTAGGGGTGTCCTCTTATGGGCCCTTGGAATTGGCTCTGTAGCCTGTCACTTTAGTCATTTATTTGATTCCCATTCTTCCGTTCTTCTTGGGACATAGGCTTTTAAAGCTCATAAAGTTAATTACAATTACAATTACAATGCACAGGTCACATTTTCAGGTGAAGTACAGCAAACACATTACCAAATTTTCTTTTTGTGTGTGTGTGTGTGTGTGTCTTTATTTTATTTTATTTTTTTTAATTTTTATTAACATTTTCCATGATTATAAAATATATCCCATGGTAATTCCCTCCCTCCAAATTTTCTTTTTTAAAAAAACTTTTTATTTATTTATTTGAGAGAGATAGAAAGAGACAGATTGATCACATTACCAAATTTTCTATACACACCTATGAAACACACATCTAGAAAGGTTGTTTCCTTGTATAGTACAAGGAGACATAGCAATCAAGATAGAAGCTATAGTGTTCATCCTTGCTGGAAAGAATATTAGGGTGCAGCAAAGAATTGTGGCTCTGTCTCCTTACTAGAGCAGATAAAGATGCATCCCCCAATTTGTTTATCCCCAAAAGTACTAAATCTAGTGTCCAATTAATGTTTGTGCTTACAGGTGCATTGCTGTAAAGACAACCCTACTCGAAAATCCTACGTGTAGCCCCTATTTAGCATTTATCTAAACATAATATTTATAGTTAAGGTTTTCACCCTCAACCCTTTAAAATATTGCTAACACTAAATGATGATTCACCTTTGGTTTCTCATAACAAAATACAAAAATTTGACTGGAAATATAGAGACAGCAAAAAGGTGAATTCTTGCAGGGAAACATTAACTGCAGCATTCTGATTCTTAGTGCAAATTAGGGTAGCATTTTTTCTGTAGACAAAAGAACTTCTTATCATATGAAAAGCTGCATTAATTTAGAACCTGGTATTGTGTTATACATGTCCTCTTCCACAGCCAAGGATAGCAGAGTAAATGTGTTCTGTTGGACAGCTGAACTCCCATTTTCTTTGATTTGTGGAAAATAGCTTTTCTGAAAGGTAAATAGTACACAAATACCATGAGCCTAAGTAGAATTAAGTGCCAATACAAGAATTATTCCAACCACCACCATAGCTTTTGCTTAAAAACAAAATGCAAATTACAGTGCTATAAGCAACTTTGCCAATCATAAAAAATGTAGTTTAATTTAGTGCTAGTAGCCATGTAAGTATAGGTAACTCAATTTCATTTTCCTTTCAAACAAAACAAAAATGGTACATGGTGAAATAAGCAAATGAAAAATAATCCAGGTAGAGGAACATAGAGAGACAACTCCAGTCTTCACCAAGGCCAAAATTTGTGGCAGCTTTCATTTTATAGCATTTATACTAAATAGCATAGGCATCATTGTCTTCATTATGTCTATTGGGTGATGGATTACCAACGGGATAAAAGTACATTTAGGAAGAAAATGAGAATAAGCTATTGAGCAGACACTTGATTGTTACTACAATACTGTTGTACATACAAACTTTCAGCATTTCCTGCTTGCTTTGCCCTTCTACAAGAACTTTTATCTCTTTACTGCTTGGCACCAACCCTTGCCCTGTCAGTTAGTTAGTCAGTCAGGCAAACTGTGCACACACAGCAGAAAATTTCTGCTCACAGCAAAGTAGGGGCTGGGGAGATTGCTCCGTGGTTAAGCATGAGGGCCTGGGAGCGCCTGAGACTGCTAGAATTTGATTCATTGAGAACTCTGGAAATAGCTGGGTGTGGCCATATGCATCTGTAACCCCAGTCTGAGGGGACTGGAGACCAGAGAATCACTGCAGCTCATGAACAGAAAATCAACCAGCAGCTCCAGGCTAAGGGAGAGATTCTGTCTCAAGTAAATATGCAGAAGAGTGATAGAACAGGACACCAGAAGTTCTCCACTGGCCTCTGCACATGCTGTGTACAGTACACATGTGCATCTGTGCACATACATGTGCATAGACCACACATGTACATGCACACACATACACATGCACACACAAACTAATGTAGCTTCCACTTCTAGTATTAAGGTTCAAGTAGGCTCAGTGGAGGGGAATGGAGTGGAAGAGGGGGCAAGAGATAATTAACCAAAACTAAAGATATTATGAAAAGCCATGAAACTTATGTTTTTGGTAGCTATTTTAAAAGACAGAGCTTGTACAGAAACTTCTTGCAGGGGTAAATACTGCTGCAATGAGTAGCCATAGGTCATTATAGGAAAATCCCAGTAACAGGTGAGATACCTTCCAGTAAGTTATTATGGAGGACACAGAGACCCCCAACATAATTATAGGCTACTTACTGTCAATGCTCTTGGTAACACTATATGGCAAGGCCCTATTGCTAACGACATCACATGCTTCAGTTGCACTGAGAAATCAAGCTGGAACTGAGCTGGAAGTCACCTCCCTGCTGCTTAGCTGCCATGGTGTTGGAAAGTGTCATGTAAGCTGCTGGGAGAGAGACATCATCATCTTAACCAGCAGTGGATCATGTGAGCTGCACAAATGGATAGCCAGGCAAGAGGTGCCAATTGGTAATGGAGGTAAGTCTACTAGGTAGGTAACCAACTGCTCTCTGATTGGCTATGAAATACATTCCACAAAAGGAAA
Organism: Jaculus jaculus; assembly: GCF_020740685.1. NCBI lineage: Eukaryota > Metazoa > Chordata > Mammalia > Rodentia > Dipodidae > Jaculus > Jaculus jaculus. The sequence goes on from NC_059113.1 coordinate 75,692,561, forward strand.
TCTATGCCTGGTAGTGACAACCTGGTCAAAGTCCTATAGCTGGGCAGGGCACAAGCCCTGGGGGGAAGCTATTACTATTATTTAGCTGAATGAACACATTGTGCCTATCAAATTGTCCTCCAAATATTTATGTTTATGCCCATGGGCTAGTGCTGCTCTTATTGTTGGTCAGAAAAACTTCTTTTTGCAAACTACTGAGAAAACCCAACTCATCAAAGTGCTGAGAATAAGTGATTATTGAGTGTTCAGTTTTAAATGAGATATCTATATCACCCCCTCCTAGGCTCCGGGGACATTGTAGAAGAAGGGACAGAAAGAATGCAAGAGCCAGAGGATGGGGAGGAGTTGCTTTGGCATGCTGTCTTCCAGACATGAAGTGGCTGTTCCTTTCATGACTTCAAAGTAGCCAGCATAGGTGATGTCCAGCCTCTGCTTATAGTATGTTTTCTCTGCAGTCTTGAAGCTTCTCCTGGAGTCTGTAAGCCAAAATGAACAACTTTCTTCCCATCAACTGCTTTTGGTCATGTTTTGTACCAGCAACAAGCAGATAAAGGTAACATGCAGGACTAGATCAGGTCAAATTAGGATTAGTTAAAAATATTAAATAATTAAAAATCACAGTAGGAAATAGTATTACTACTAGTAAAAATTTCATATAACATGTTCAGATACTTTTTTCTAAATAAACACATTGATTGTTGGGGTAACTTGAAGCAATAAGCATCAACTTCCTCATAGCAAAGTCCTGTGATATACAAAGTGAGGTGACAGTTATAGATGGGATTGCCTGGCATATTAGGAAGAACCCAGTAAGCTTACACTTGAATTTCAGGTGTGCCACTGCTTGCCTAATGACCTTGGCCAAATACCCCTTTGTGTCTTGGTACCTTCTGACAAGTGGTCAATGCTACTTAACCTGTTGGTAAGGTATTATATAAAGTGTCTAAAACAGAGCCTGGCACAGTTGGACTTACAAGTCTGTTGTTTTTGTTATCATTGTTGTTCATCATCTAACATACTTCTTTCCCATGAGAAGTTTCTGATATTGTCACAGATGCAAAGAACTCTTTGAACCATAAATAGTAAAGAAAATAACAAAATCATTTTGATCCAAAGTACTCAAAACCCTTCTGTGTTTATCTTCTGGTTACTCCTGTTCAGACTTTGAGAATATCCAAGTTCAGATGCAGGATATGACAAGAAGTCCCTGTCTGGCAACAGTCTAGTTGCTGTGCATTGACCAGGTGACCCAAGCTAATGAAGGAGCAAAATGGTACCATGAGTGCCCTAGATAAAGGACAAAAGAAAGAGGTAAACCCTCCTCATTTTAGGCTACCAGGGATGTCTCAAAAGATCCAGTACAGTTTACCAAACTAATTCATGTCAAGTAGAATTGTAGTTTGGAAACTGAACAATTTAGGGTTGGGCATGATGGCACATGCCATTAATCCCAGCACTCAGGAGGCAGAGGTAGGAGGATTGCTGTGAGTTCCAGCCTAGCCTGGGGCTACAGAGTAAACTCCAGGACAGCCTCGGTTAGAGAGAGACCCTACCTCAAAGAAATGAAAAGCAGGGCTGGAGAGATTGCTCAGTGGGGCGCTTGCCTGCCAAGCCAAATGACCCAGATCCAATTCCCCAATCCCTATGCAAGCCAGATGCTCAAGGTGGAGCATGTGTCTGAAGTTCAGTTGCAGTGACTAGAGGCCCTGGCACATCATCCCCCCCCCCCTCTCCGCCTCTTCCTCTTTCTCTCACTCTCTCAAATAAATAAAATAAAATAAGTGAACAATTTATTCAGTGGCAAAGATGGGGGCTCTTCCAACAAAAATCTTACTTAAAAATATGATCAATAGCTGGGGAGATTGCTCAGTAATTAAATGTGCTTGCTTGCAAAGTCTGCTAACCCAGGTTTGATTCCTTTGTACTCACAAAAAGCCAGAGACACAAAGTGGTGCACGTGTCTAGTGTTTGTTTGCAGTGGCAAGAGGCCCTGACAACCCCATTCTCATTCTCATTTTCTCTCTTTCTCTCTCTCTCTCACTCTCTGTGTGTGTATGTGTGTTTCTCTATAAATAAAAAATAGTCTTTAAAAAATAAAATTAAAATATGGTCCAAAGTGACACCAGTCACAGCCTCCATTTTGTTTTTCTTGCTGGGGACACAGAACCACACTCCATTCCTTCAGGTTGCCTGTTGGCTGCAGAACCATTCAAGGCCTTTCACATCTTTCCTGGTGTTGCAATCCTTTCCCTGTGATTGCCTCACCCACCTGCCTCACGCCAGCAGTTTGTCCATGCTTTTCTCCACCCTTCCTTTCTGCGTAGCCATGTGGCTGGTGTGTGTCTGCCTGGGTGGAGCAGGCCTGCTGCAGGTGAGCAGCCACATGACCAAATCCCAGCAGCTTTTGAGGCTCCCATGTCTCATTTTTCCATAATGCACCTGCTACTGTCACGTTGGCTCCTAGGTAAATAAACAGTCAAATCTTTTCCAAAAGTGATTGTGACAAAGAACAGCTTACATGGCCAAAGACGGCCTGTTATCTAAGAGACTGAGAAAAAGCAACTCGTTTGAACAAGAACAGATAAGGCCCAACTGTGTCCTGTCCTTGTCTACATTAATATTCCTGTGGAGACAAAGGGCAAGAAGGAGAGGAAACAAAGGCAGATCTTTCTGCTGGCTGGCTCTGGCTTATTCAGGATGCTGATCTGGGTGGCAGACTTCTAGGTTCTCACCCAATTTCTTGGCTGCTAGTCAAAGAATTTAACAGTGCTCTTTGTAAATAGTGTACTGTACAAAGCCCATCTAAAAATAGTCCATTTCCAGGGTCTGGATGGGGCGAGTGGAATGAGTGGCAGTGGCTGTATTGTACAAGGCAGGTTTCAGGCAAGTTACTCCCTGGTACTTTATATGCAGGACTATTCACACGCTTTGTCTACTTTGGTTAAATAATGCAAACACATTTACCAGTGTACACAATGGCTCTGTTTATTTGTGCTCTGGAGAGCTTGTGTGTGTTTATGACAGAAATGTACATGTTCCACTGTGTGAAAATCAAACAAAGATCCTCCTGATGAGGTCAATAGCAGAGTTAAATAGTGTAGTCGACACTCCTGAAAATCACCGATGGGGCACTTCTACAGTGGTCACACCCCCTGTGCTGGCTGCCCTAAAGGATTTTTTGCTAAAGGCGGGAACCAAAAAGAGATATTGACAAGTAAAGAGACTCCTAGGTGCAGAAGAAACCCCATGTGCAGGAAAGCTTTTGCCTCACTAAGAGTTTTTCACAATGACAGCAGCAATGTCTGCTCTTCTCAGGTTCTTGTGCTGGTTACAGCTGAATCTGGAACGTGAGAGGATTGTCCTTGGACTACACTGTGGAAGCCAAGATCACACATATCTCACAGACAGGCCAACTGAGAAGGAGCGCCAAGGAGCTCGAAAGCAAAATATATTTTCTGATCTGTCTCTGTGTCCATCATTTCCGTTCCAGAAGAGGAATAAGAATATGTGATGAAAACACTGTGAACCAGCGCACTGGTCTTGGTCTCTGCTCACCCCCAGATGAGGGCACTGAGCAGGGCAGCTGCTCACATTTTGCCCAGACCCAACAGAAACCACCAGCATTCCAGACTCTTGCCTCAAGGAGGACTTCCAGTGCCTGGTGTCTCAGGAGGAAGACTGCTTAGTATTTTTTTTCTTAAACTAAAATTTTTCGGAATCATGTAAGTTTCTAGAATGATTCTACAGAAATATCTCAGAAAAATTAAGGTTTCTCTTCAACACTAAAAAGACTATGGCATGACTATGATGTTTTCCTAGTTGTTGGCTGGGCCCAGTTGTCAGGAGATGGGTCCTTGCCTTAACTTTGGGGAGTAAGTGTCCTGGTTGCCAACCCTACCTGCTGCAATAAAGGGACTCTAGCGTCCCCGTTGTGTCCAGTCTGATGACTTAGCTATGACTGATGCTGGGCTGCGGAAGTAGCTCTTTGTTTGCCTAGCATGCACTAGATTCTGGGTTCCATCCCCAGCACTACAAAATGATTCAGCCTATAAATTGTTCCCAAATAATTAAAGGCTTATTTTTTTTTGGCTAGAAATAAAGGTCTATAAAATGAACTTAAAAAAAACCTTCTCCTTTCACTTGTGCAAACCTTTCATCTATCCATATTTTGTGGTAAATTGATACATATTGGGTACTGCCAGCCTGATGGCATAGGGACTGTCCATGCTGGTACTCCTCCCTTCCCTGCCTAGGCTGTGTGACTGTGGCAAAGTCACATCACATCTTTGATCCCACAGTATCATCATGTGTACAACAGGGGGAATAATGCCTACCTCATTAAGTTGACTGTCATGAGAACTTGTATGATAATAAATAAAGTTATCATTATTTAAATCTAGCGAGAACCCTTTACCTTCCAGAAAATAGCCTTTCACCTGCCTGGTGACAATGTAGTCTCCCTCAAAATGTGCACCATCTCACATTCTGGATAGTGTGAGAATGTCTGACTCCCTCTAAGAATTATTATTCTTATCCTGGCTTTGAAGAATGAATACCACATACACACACACAAAAAAAAAAAAAAAAAACCCACACACATACAAACAAAATATTAAATCTAAGTTTACATTCCTTATTTATCACCAACTATGTCATAATTGGGGTTAATTTCTCCCTGGCACTGATTTGAAAGATAATGTAAACCAGCATCTTGGTCATTCTGGAATTTTCTCAATCTGGCTTTTATTCCTTATACCAAAGAAATAATTTTTCTTCAATAAGGCAGATTTTTGCTTACATCCATAAAGAGTCAAGAGAACAGCATACATTTTAACTCTTGTTTGAGATTGAATTTTCAAACCAGTGAGAGAATAAAATTTAATCCAATATGAATAGAGTAAGTTCTAAAAGAACCTCATGTAGTTATAGCTGTGTGAATAGCCAAATGGCTTCCTAAAACTGAGGGCCACAGCCCAAGAAGTAAGTGCCATGTTCGTAAAGTTAAAAAGGGTATGTGACATAACTCCATAAAGAGAAAAGTCAAACCATACAAAACAAATGTATGGAGATCCTCTACAAGACTTGTTTTCAGTATGTGTGGCCTAACCCTTCTCCTCAAAGGAGGACCACTGTTACTACTCCCACTGTTTGTGAATTTCAAGTTCCTATATTAATTACTTTTCTCATTGTCTTAATTGAATACCTGACCAAAAGCAACTTAAAGAGAATACAATCCATCATGGTGGGGACGGCAGGGCAGAGAAAACCTGAAGACGCTGGCCACAAGGTGCCCACCATCAGAAATGCCAGTGTGCAGCTCAGTTTTGACTTTCCTTCTTTTTTCTTTTTTTTTTTTCAGTCTTGACGCCCTCCATGGTTGGTCCTGCCCATACTCAGAGTGAGTCTTCCTGCAGCTAAATTTCTCTGGAAATACCCTCACAGACAAGCCCAGAAGTATATCTCCTTAAGTCTAGTCACACTGACAGGATTAACATTACAGTGCCTATAAACAAAATCTTCTCAATCAAATATATTTGGAAAAAATTACAAAATTTTCACATCAGTACACTTAAAAGATCATATTGAAAAGGGAATAGATTTGAAAATTTCCCTAATTTCATTTATTCCAGGCCAAACAATGAATTCCTTTGCTCTTTCCTCACAGGAACACAACCTTGCCTCTAAGAAGCTCCTGTTCCCAAAAGGATAAAATGTACAAACATAGCAGCTCAGAAAATGATACTTTTCCCTCTAATTAATTTGAGGATTGTTTTGTTTCTTTGTTCTCTTGTGGGGCTCTTTACTAATATACTGTCATGGGCTGAATGTGAAAGGTACTCACACAACTCATGTGTTTGAACATTTGGTCCCCAGATCATAGCACTGTTTTGAGAGGCTATCAAATGTTTTGGACATAGATACTAGCTAGCAAGCGTAGGGTCAGCTCTATTCCTAGCCCAAGTTGTCAGCTTCCTGATCCATCAAGACATGAGCAGGTCACCCCATGCTCCTGTTACCACTATGTGACTGCTGTACCCTCCCTGCCATGGTAGACTGTCTCACCTCCAACTGTAAGGCAGAGTAAATCCCTCTTCCTCCTTTCAGTTACTTCTGATAGGTAATAAGAAAAATAACTAAAATCTAAGAGGATATAAATAAATCATATAGAATCCTACTTTTTTGGACAATGAAACACTCAGGAGCCTTAGATTGTGGCTAGAAAATATTTAGTACCAGGGAGTTGTTGGCCATGGAGGAGGCCCCCAAAACCTTATAGGCCTTTGCCAAGGCCCTTGGTTTCCCACCAATAATAGATGGTAAGACCCTATTGCTGAGACTCCATATACTTGGGCTACAAGGCCACTGAGAAATCCTGCAGGATCTGAGCTGATAACCTCCTCCATGTAGACCAGCTGACAGAAAGCTGGAAGAAGCCATTCTTCATGCAGTTCAATGGGAGAAAGAGAAATCTCCAAGGAAGATACTCAACAGTGGACACTGCAAGCCTTATATTTGGCCAGCCAGGCCAAATGAGCCAACAGGTGCAATAGTGGCATGTCTGTTATGGGGGAAACCAACTGCCCTCTAATTGGACTGGAGGCCCACTCCATGGGGGGAATACATCCCTGATACTGAAAACTTAAAACAGGGGTAGTCATGAGCCCTAGGGGTGTAACGTCTGCTGTTGTCTGGCTAAATGTATATACTATGCTTATCAAACTGCCCAGTAAACACTTTTGTTAATGTTCATACCCTTATATTAATGCAACTCTCACTTTTGGTAGAGAATCTTCTCTTTTCAGATGGAAGTGACCTTGGGATGACTCAGAAGGTATCATGGTGATGGAAAGAAATGACTGCAATGCTCAGTACTGTAGTATCTCTATCACACCTTCCAAGTCTCAGGGTCTAATGTGGAAGAGGTGGCAGAAAGAATGTAAGAGCCAAAGGAAGGGTAGGACTGCTTACAACATGCTACCTCCAGACACAAAATGGCCTGGATATCCATGGCCTCACAGTGCCTGACATTACCTGCATAAGACCATCATAAGAGGAGGAAAAGATCATGACATCAAAAGTAAAAGAGAGACTGATTGAGATGGGAAGGGGATATTATGGAGAATGGAGTTTCAAAGGGGAAAGTGGGGGGAGGGAGGGTATTACCATGGGGTATTTTTTTATAATCATGGAAGTTTTTAATAAAAAAATTTTAAAAAGAAAATTAACTAATCCAATATCAACTGTAGCCTAGACATTGAGATGCATTTTAAATCATTCTGTGTTCATAGACTTTTGATGGGGAAAAATGGCTTTTATCTAAAAAAAACTCAAGACAGAACCCATAAGTGCCCAGCTTAATTTAAGTAGACACTCGGGCAATGGAAGAACCACCAAGACTATGAGAAGTCAACATCTGGTCAGGATGAAAAAGCAGAGAAGTAATATTTAGTAAAAGATGGTGCAAATGTTTCTGTGGTTAAACCGTCTTTGTCCGAAATGCACACAAGCCACCAGTACCTTAGAAGGTGACTACTTGCAAGTAGTCTGATTTTTGTTGTTGTATATGTGTATGTATGCATGTATGTGTTCATGTGTGTGAGTGTAGGCATGTGTGGGTCATGGTGTGAATGTGACCATAGGATAGCTTTCCCATCCACCCCTGCCTTTTACCTCATGCAAGGTTGGTTGGTCGGAGACCTTCCAGAAAATTCTTCTATCTCTGCCTCCCTTCTCATGGTCAGTGAGCTGGGCATACAGAAGCCCACCACAGCTTCCAGCTTTCAAATGGGATCTTGGAATCCAAATTCAGGTACTCATGTTTGCATGGTCACTTTATCCACTGAACCATCTCACCAACCCTGCAAATAGATTCATTAAAGAGACAATTAAGCTAAAATAAAGTCACTAGAATGATAACTAGTTGAACATGAGTGAAGTCTTTATAAGAAAAGAGACTTGAACACCTTAGTGCACAAAGAGAAAATCACAGGGAAACAGGGAGAGAGGACAACCACATCCAAGTAAGGAGGGTGGCCTCATGAGAAAGCCACTCCCTTAACCCTTTATCTTACACCTTTTGCCTCTGGAATTGTGAGAAAATACATTTCTGTTGTTATAGTCCAAGCAAATTAGTATAATGACCTTGACAAGGAGTGGGATGGGGATGTCTGTAGACAGAGATGAAGGAACAAAGGTGTGACATACTTCTTTCTCTCCTGCTAGTAAGTATGTAATTCTTACTTCATCTTGTTTTCCTTGTTTATGTCTTTGGTTCAATGATTAGGTGAGAAGGGCTGGGAGGGCGGAGAGAAAGAAAGGGATAAAGGAATTCAGGAATGGATAAGTGAAGGCTGAGAAATGATATTATTTCATATTGTCCTTCTAGAGATCAGCAGAGATACAAGAAACAATAGCAACAAGAAGCATCCAGGAGAAACTCAGTGAATAATTTTAAACTGAGGGATGACAGTCAGACTAAGAACTATAGAGTATTTAGCAGGATTATCCAAAATCTCAAATGAATCTGCTCTCAATAAGGAAGACATTATTGCTCAATTGGGGCCTCTTGATAAAGTCAACCTTTATCTTCTGAAGATAAATTAGAATGTTATCATTATAGTTATGACTTATTGGATATTTATAACACCCCAGGGTTGTCTTACTGACACATTATTGTTTCACTGTGAAAATACTATTTTTTTCACAGAAGATATAAGTGTTGCAAATGCAATGTGAAAGTATTTGTATCAACAATAAAGACATGGCTGAGCTATTTAGTCAGATAGGACTTTCTACTCAAGTGACTCATATTACCCATTATTATGATAAATATTTTCCAGAGATTCAGTGGCTTTCAATTTGTTGAGGAACATAGTAGGGACAAATGCAATATATAAAGATAATTTTGCCTCAAAACTAAGCTTGTAATCTAGGGAAACCATCTATGGACATACCACCCTGAATGTGCCCCAATCTCATCTAATCTAGGGAAGCCTTACAATTTGTCTAGCATTTTGCCACCCACACATCATTTGCTTTTAGTGGTGATGTAAATAAATCTGTGGTTAACTAGCCAGAGAGCATGTTTGCAGTTAACCCCTTGGAGAACCCTGGCCTCAGTAGTGATTTTAGAGAAACATGTTTCTTCTGGTACAGTTACACAAGTGTGTTGGAATGAGCAGAAAACAGAATTACCATCTTCAGTAGAACAGTGAGGGCTCAGGGGATAAAGCACTGACCCTGTCAGTCTCAGTACCTAAGTTTGGATCCCCACATCTCACATACAAGTCAGAAGCTGTGGCAGGCTTCTGTCATCACAGTGTGCCTACAGGGAAAGGGGGGCAGACATAGGAGACTTTCCCGTAAGCTTGAGAATAGAGTCATGATCCATGAGATTCTGCCTCAATCAAGGTGGAAGCAATGACTGATAGGAAAGTTGTCCACTGGCCTAGACACACACACACACACACACACACACACACACACATACACACACACCATGGCACACAGGTGTCCATTCTCACACATACTCACATGCATGCCAAATAAATATTTTTTAAGGAAAAGTGTTTGGTGAAGGAAATATGTTTTCCTTCAGAAAACTGTTTTTTAAAATCTCGTGCAACTCTGAAAGGTCTGATACCACAGAAGTGCCACCTGTGGACATCTGTAAGAGCTTCTGCCTCACTGGCCTCTGAGGGCTTGCAGATCCCATTACAATCCATGGTCTAGGCCTTCAGAATCCCTGTGGCAGACCCTTTGGCTCAGTTTCACTCAGTTACACCAGATGCCCTTGCTTTCCTTAGTTCCTGTGCTGTAATGTCCACCTTGATCAGCTTCTTGCCATGCTTTGTCTGTCTCCTCTACACTCCTACATGGCTCTAGTTCCCAAAGCCCAGCACATGCCTTTTGCTATTCAAGAGAAACAGTTTTGTAAAACATCCCTAGCACTTCTCTTTGTCTCTCTGTCAACAGTGCAATTCTTTTTTAAAAAACTATTTATTTATCTATGAGAGAGATTGAGACAGACAGAGAGAGAGAGAGAGAGAGAGAGAGAGAGAGAGAATGGGTGCATCAGGGCCATTGCAAATGAACTCTATATGCATTTGCCACTTTGTGCATCTGGATTTATGCAGGTACTGAGGAACTGAACCTGGGCCCTTAGGCTTTGCAGGCAAGTGCCTTAAACACAGAGTAATCACCCCAGCCCAACAATGCAATTCTTTAAACATAGTATAGCTGGTAAACATTTATCACATGAGAAAAACAAAAGGAAGAGAGGGAAGGTAAGAAAGAATTGCCATTATGCACAGTTACTAGAACTCAGAGATGTGGTCAAAAAGCTAGCTAAGTGTTTGTAGCAATTCTGTTGTGCAAATTTCTGGGTACTTCCTCTCTGCCTCATCTCTAGCCCCAAACTGTTGCGTCCTAATATATCCACTCTCTGAAAGAACTCCGTTCTGCAGGGGTGGATGTTCTGATACAAATTTATCTCCAGAAATAAGGACATGCAGACATATCTCGTAGAACATGGCAAGAAACCAAATTTAGGAAGGGCTAAAAGCATGCCACCTATGGTGGTTGATTCGGGTGTCCTCCATAAATGTAGGTATTCTGAATGCTAGATTCCTAGTTGATGGAGATTGGGGATTTAACACCTCCTGGAAGTGTGTATTTGGGGTGGGCTTATGGGTATTATAGCCAGTTTCCCCTTGCCAGTGTTTGGCACACTCTTCTGTTGTTATTGTCCACCTCATGTTGGCCAGGGGACAATGACGGCCCTCTGATCATGCCATCATTTTTCCGTGCCATGGAGGAGCTTCCCCTCAAGTCTATAAGCCAAACTAAATCCTTCGTTCCCAAAAGATACTGTTGGTTGGGTGATTTCTGCCAGCAATGTGAAACTGACTGCAACACCACCCATCTTACTTGTCCCATGGGTATTATTTTTGTAGGATACCAAATTGATCCTAATGAGTTCCAGATATTTTTTTATATGTGTGTGGTATATGTGTGTGAGTGTGCACACACACTAGTGCATGGAGGTCAGAGGACCATCTTGGGGTTACTCCTCAGGAACATTGTTTACTTTTTTGAGACAAGTTTCCTCATTGACCTAGAGCTTGCCAAGTAGGCTAGACTGGTTAGTCAGCAAGCCCTAGGGATCCTCCTGCCTGTACCTCCCCAGCACTGAGGTCATAAGTGGGTGTCACCACCCTTGGCATTTTTAGATGTGTTCTGGAGACTAAATTCAAGTCCTCATGCATTCAAGGCAAATCCATTACTCCCTGAGCTGTCTCTGGTCCTCCAATGATCATGAAGACTTACATGTCCCAGAGCAGTCTGGACTATTGTCATTGAGTCTGCTCTTCTGTTTATTGTATTTGGTCTGGGGGAAAATAAAAAGATTAATAACATTTACTGAGCCCCCTTGGGTGACAAACACTTATCTCATCCTGTGAAAGGCACATTTTGGGATATCTGTTGCTACAGTTTGTTTCAGCAGAGAAGGGAATGAGGCCCAGGGCCACACTGTCACCTTCAGCAACCTGAGGAGTTCACCTAGACTTTTTAGGACCTAGACTTTTAAGGACTTTTTAACTCAGGCTACAGTAAGGATTCACAGCAAAATGAAGAAAAAAAATTCCAGAAAGTGCTGGTATAACTCAGAGTTGAAGACTTTATTAAAGATATTTTAGGAGACCCCATATCCTGGCAGCCAGAATTCAATTCCCCAGCCACTCATATAAAGCCAGATCCAAAAGTGGTGCAAGCATCTGGGGTTCCATTTGCAATAGCAAGAGTCCCAGTGCACCCATACACACACACACACACACACACACACACACACTCACATGCAAATAAAAATGTTTAAGATATTTTAAGACAGACTTTAAAACAAGGGTTACAAGAAAAACAGCACTCAAAAAGAGAATGAAAACACACTGAAGAGCAGGGGTGTGGGCTTCTCTAATTGAGGGTGACTTGGGGGAAGGAAGAATAAGGCATACATAAAGGGTGGGTATGGGTATCTCAACGGAAAGTGTCCTGGAGGTCACTGTCTATAGGTGTTTAGAAGCCGTTTGGAATTCCATTATTCAATGGGCTCCTGGGAAAGTCTCCCTCTTCTCTCTGTTTCTGTTATGTAATTGAGACCGTGGAGTGGCTTTGAAGATGCCATAATCTAATAAGAGAAAAATAAAGAGTCCCTAGGTTTACACAAGGGACATGGGCATGGATTTTATAGTAAGTATGACTTTGCAGGTTTATAATTGTGGTAAAGGGAGAAAAGTACATAAGCATTAATTGTTCTGGAATTCTTGATCCTCTGCTGTTCAGAGGCTTCAACTAGACGCCTGAGTCCGGGTGGAGGACTACTTTCCCTTTTCATAGTCCTCAAATTTTCCCCAACTTCCTATCTTGCCTCAGTTTGGATATGAAGTCTCCCTGAAAGCACTCCCATTGAAGGCCTGGTCTTGGGCTGTAGTGCCCCTGAGAGGTGACTGGATCAGGTAACTAGCTTCACCCACCATGGTCACGGAGGAGCTCACTCTAAATGAATTATCTGGATGTGGGGCCTTATTGAAAGAAGCACATCACTAGATCTACCTTGTCATTGGCTGTCTGTGTCTCTGTCTTTACTTCCTGGGTTCCCTGAGGTAAGCAGCTTGCCCCCCATCATACCTTTCTGCCATGATGCTTCTGCCTAGACACAGAACAAAAAACAATGGAGCCAGCAGACCATGGACTGATTCCTCTTAACTCAGGCCCCAAATAAATCCTTTTTCCTTTAAGTTGTTTGTCTCACATATTTTGTCACAGCGACGAAAGGTGGCTAATGATTTGTTAAGCCCGTGGCCATTCCTTTCATCAGCTCTTCATCCAGGGTCAGCCCCTCAGCTGTTGTCTGCTGCCCAGGCCTTGGGCTTGCTCCATGGCGCCCACCCCAAATCACTCATGACCACATCATAAGATAAACAATCAGACGCATATTTTGGCATCAGAATTATGAGATTTTGCTTACCTCCGGGTTGGTGTCTTGGGAAGGGAAGATGTCAATTTAAAAGCTTTAAGCAGGAGCCAGAGAGATGGCTTAACAGTTAAGCGCTTGCTTGTGAAGCCCAGTTCAAGGCTCAATTCCCCAGTATCCATGTAAGCCAGATGCATAAGGTGGCTCATGCATCTGGAGTTTGTTTGAAGTGGCTGGAGGCCCTGGTGCACCTGTTCTCTCTTTCTCTGTCTGTCTGTCTGTCTGTCATTCTCAAACAAATAAAATTTTTTAAAGGTTTATGCAAATTTTGTCAGTGCAGCTATCTTAAAAGAAAAGAAAAATGACAGTCCTTGTAAAAAGAGGGGGGGAAAGTATCTAAAGAGAAATAAAACAATTCCTATTTTTGTTGTTGTTGTTGCTGTTGTTTTGTTTTTTGGTGCCTGCCTCATTATACACCTTAGCTGAACTTCTAATAGAAAGAACTTTCATTGACATTCATTGAGGGTGGGAGAGAGGAGGGGAAAAGCTGGCCAGTGGAGAGAGGAGGGATGGGGAAGGCTGACCAAAAGACACAAAGCTACAGTTAGAGAGGAACAAGGCTTTCTGGTGTTGCTGTTGCACAATGGGAGTAACTTGAGACAGCAAAGGGCTGTACATTTCAGGAAGCTATGGGAATAGAGTTTGGAAGTTTATACCATACAGAAATAAGGGGTGTTTGAGGATATCTATATAGTGAGCCTGAATATGGTGTAGATGCATTAAAATACCCAATGGCACCCAATTTATAGGTTCAACTTTTATGTTAAGAAATCAATTTAAAAGGAATGATGGGACCTTGCTGTGATCTTATACTTTTCTCTCTCTTTAAAGTAGCTAGGGTCAGCGTCTTTTAGCAGGAATGAAAGGAATGCTAACAAACAAAGCAATGCACTGGCTTTATTCTAATACAGTTTTCACAGCATGGCTGTGAGATTTTTTTTTTTTTAATCTGTATTTTACAGCTGAGGGAACTGCTATTAAGTTGCCAAGGCCTTATGCCTCGTAAATTTCAAGGAATGGCATTTGAACTTGAGTCCTTTGGTCTCTAAACCCTGGGCTTTTTCCACTGAGTCCTTAACCCTTTGGAGATGTTATGATAGCAGGTGGTCTTCCCAAGGACTCTAGTGACCATGGGGGTCAGAGTAGAAGCAAAAGCTGCAATCCTGAGGGTAAGTACTGGATGCCAAGTTTCAATGCTCCCACTATTGCCTTCCAAGACCCATCTGAGCTCTAGGGAGAAAGCAATTGACTTGTTTCCCTTTCCTGTGTGGAAAGGTAAGTTAGATCACCATTTGATGTCTCCTAGAATCTCCATAAACTGACTGATAATTAGTTTGGAGTTCCCCAATCCCACCCTATTTTCAATAGCCCCTCAAGCCTGACAAAGCTTTGTAGCAAAGTGGTGGCCAGTTCAAGAATCTGAATTGCTTACTCATGTCTTACCAATGGTATATCAATTCTTTGCAGAACAAGGTGAGAGAAATAGGGCTGAATATTAGGCCAATCTTATTTCAGTAGTGGCCACAGAGCAGTGACTGCATAAGTATTTAAAAAGAATAAGTTCCAGCTGAGGAGATGGCTCACTGGGTAAAGTGTTTGCTGTGCAAACACAAGAACATGAGTTCAGATCCCCAGAATCCATGGAAAAGCCAGGAGTGATAGGAAACACTTGTAATCTCAAGGCTGGGGTGGTAGAGACAGAAGGAAGCCTGGGACTTGCTAGTCTCACCTAATTGGTGAACTCTGGGTTCAATGAGAGAACCTCCTTCAAAAACAAGGTGGAGAGCAATGGAGAAAGACACCAACATCAACCTCTGACCTCCACATACAAGAGCCCAGATGTGCACACACACACACACACACACACACACACACACATACACAGACACACAAAGGTGCCCACAGACCTATGAACACATATGTATGCATATCCCACATGCATATATACAAAAGCATGCAATCAATAATAGATGATAAAACATTGGATTTAAAAAGTCAGCAGGGCTGGAGAGATGGCTAAGTGGTTAAGATGCTTGCCTGCAAAGCCTAAGGGCTTATGTTAAACTTTCCTGGTTCCACATAAGCCACACACAGTGATGCAAGTGCGCAAGTCCACACATGCTCACAAGGGGGCCATGTGTCTGGAGTTTGGTTGTAGTGGGTAGAGGCCCTAGCATGCAAATTCTTTCTCTCTCTCTCTCATACACACACACACACACACACACACACACACATACGCAAAAGTAGTCTATTGGTCTTGCCTTAAAAAAAAGTTAAAAAAATTCTGTGATTTATAATGGTGCTCAATGAGAGCTGAAGAAGAAAAGGGGACACCTCTCTTCACAACAGGAAAATAACAGCTAGTAAAATAGAAGGGAAAATCTATCTCTGCAATCCTGTTTCATAATCCTCAGTGTAATATTTGGGTCAGGCAGTAACCAGCTAGGGTTAAAGCCATTGAGTAAAATATAGTTGGGAAATAAGTTATTCACAAGTCTCAAATTTTCAACTACCAAAAAATGATCTCAAAATTCACGTGGAATGGCAGCAGGCCTCGGATATCCAAACATATCCTCAGCAAAAAATAAAAGACTCTGGAGGTATCACCATACCCACGCTAAAGCTAAAACTATATTATAAATCCAGTAACAAAACCAGCATGGTACTGGCATAAGAACAGAAACATTTACCAATGGAACAGAACTGAAGACTTGGACCTTAGGTCAAGTAACTACAGCTACTTGATATTTGACAAAGGTGCCAATAATGTAGACTGGTGAAAAGACAGCATCTTCAACAAATGGTGTTGGATAACTTGAATAACTGTGGTAGTTTGAAATTCTGGCCCCCAATACACTCAGTGTTTTATTAACTTGTAGGGTGGACCTGCAGCAACCTGGCTGTAGGTGGTGTCACTGGATGAATCTTAGGGTCTAACCCTAAGGTGTGGTGATGGGTTTGAGATTCCAATCTAAAGACATGCAAAGTGTGTCTAGCTGGAGTTCCTGAACTGTGCTGTGTAGTGTGGCTTTGGGGCTTGTGGTTTCTTTCTCTCTGCTTGGACCTGTGAAAGCAGGGACAGCTTCTTCTGCCATTATGAACTTGCCCTGGATCTGTAAGCTTCAATAAATATTCCTTCCTCCATAACTGTGCCTGGTCTGGAAGTTCATCTCAGTGAACCTAGAGCTGTCTGCTCTAATGACCACATATAGAAAATAAAACTAGACCCACACATCTATCCATACACAAAAATCTAGTCCAAATGGATTAGAGACATCAAGACCTGAAACTCTTCAAGTACTGCAGGAAAAAAAATAGGAGGTACTCTCCACAATATAAAACTGGGAAACGACTTCCTCATCAAAACACTAGTAGCCCAGGAACTTAAACAGTCACTCAACCAATGGGATTTCATAAAGTTAAAAAGCTTTTGCACAGACAAACACACCATAAACAGAGCCAATAGACTATCCACTGAATGGGAGTAATTCTTCACCAGCTATACCACTGACAGAAGCCTACAATCTATAATCTACAAAGAACTCAAAATACTAAACAATAAAAAAAAATCAAACAACCCACTCCAAAGGTGGGGCAGAGAACTGAACATGGAGTTAGTTCTCAGAGGAAGAATTACAAATAGCTAACACACACTTAAGAAAATGTTCAACATCCCTAATAATTAGAGAATGCAAGTTAACATAACTATGCAATTCCACCTTACTCCAGTAAGGATAACAATGATTAAAAAAATCTAACAATGACAAATGTTGGTGAGGATGTGGGGAAAGAGGAACCCTCATCCACTGTTGGTAGAAATGTAAACTTGCACATCCACTATGTAAATCAATATGGATAATCCGGAAAAGGATGAGCTTCGAGCTACCATCAGACCCAGTTATTCCCTTACTGGGCATTTATCCTAAATGCTCCATGTATCACTACAAAAGTATTTGCTCAACCATGTTTATAGCTGCTCAGTTCATTATAGCTAAAAACTGGAATCAACCCAGCTGCCCATCATTGGATGAATGGATAACAAAGTTGTGGGACATTTATACATGGAATTCTATTCAGCAGTAAGAAAAAAACAATGCAATGAAATTTGTAGAAAAATGAACAGAGTTGGAACAGATCATACTCAGTGAACTCACACAATCACAGAAAGACAAACACCACATGGTGTAACTTAGCTGCAGTTCCTAACCTGGACCTGCTTGAGTTGTTGACTTAGCTGATAGCCAACTCAAGGCCTAGACAATAGGGATGGAAGGGTTTGGGGGGGACGTGAAAGGGGGAACAAACACAGAATTAAATTCAAAATGAACTGATACTATAGAAACCTCTATCCTTGGAGATAACATAAAAGATATAACCCTCAAAAGGAGTAAGGGGGGAGCATCTGAAAAGTAGGTGAGGGTGGGATAAAGCCTACGTTTCAAAGAATTACATTTTCTGTTTCTGACCTGTAACTCCCAGTACCAGAGATTGGTTGCTACCCACATTGAGCTGTTGTTCAGAGAGACCTAAGAGGTTCCCAAATCAAGACAAGTTTCTGTCAAAACACTTGATCACCTGGCTGAGGCAAAAGCTAGGACCCTATTGCGGAAGACACCATATGCTGCTGACACAGAGCAAAGAAACCTGGCTGGAATTCAAAAGAAAGCCAGTCCCCAGACTATTAGCCTGTCTAAGGATATAGAACTCAGTGGAAAAGTCCACCCACCCAGCATGTGTGAGGGCCTGGGTTCAACCACCAGAACTGTAAAAATAAAAATAAAAATTCAACTATTAGATCACCTATTAATTATCAAAGGGAGTATTTGTAATAGGTAAATACAGCAAACATCTTAACCTGGCTATTACTCATGAAACAAAATGGCATTGTGTGCCTACAGTGTGAAATATACAACAGTGTTGCTCATTAACATCTTGCTACAGAATTACAAAGAAAATAACTATAAGAAAATAACCATACAAATGAAAAGTTTTAGACATTCTACAAAATAAATGACCTGAACTTTTGGCATGAAAGAAATACCATGAAAGATAAACAAGTTAAAGGCTGGAGAGTTGGTTCAGTAGTTAAGGTGCTTGCTTACAAAGCCGAAGGACCAGAGTTCAATTCCCCAGTAGTCACATAAAGCCAGATACACAGAGAGTGGCACATGCATCTGGAGTTCATTTGCAAGGACTAGAGTCCCTGGTGCACCCATTCTCTTTCCTTCTCTCTCTCTCTGTCTTTGTCTCTCCCTATTTTTCACTTGCTCGAATAAATAAATTATTTTTTAAAAACTAAAAATAAGCAAGTTAAAAGGCTTATTCTACATTAAAGAAGATAAGGATATATGACTAAATCTAACATGTGAATCCTAACTAGATCCTAGGTCTTTAAAACTGTTTTGCAAGATGATAGGTATCAAGTACAATTAACATTTTAACATTTATATACATTCTATTATATTGTGTTATAAATTTTAAGTGTACACAATGAAGTTTATTTTTAAAAGAATATAAGAGACTGGAGAGATTGCTTAGTGGTTAATGCACTTGCTTGGGAAACCTAAGGAGCCAGGTTCAATTCGTCAGTACCCATGTAAGCCAAATGCACAAGGTGGTACATGCATCTAGAGTTCATTTGCAGCAGTTAGAGGCCCTGGAGTGCCCATTCTCTCTCTATCTGCCTCTCTTACTCTCAAATAAACAAACATTTTTAAAGGAATATAAGTTTAAAATATGTATTAATGTTCCTTATAATGATTATGATAGAATGATAGTATTTTGAATATATTAGGTTAAATAAAATATTATAAAACCCTAAAAATGTATAAAAAGCACCTGACTAGAATACCAGCATTTTGGAGGTGGAGGCAGGAGAATCAGAAGCCTAAACTGGCATATATAAAACCCTGATTTGGCCTGGCATGGTGGCACATGCCTTTAATCTCAGTACTCGGGAGGTAAAAGTAAGAGGATTATAATGAGTTTAAGACCACCCTGAAACTACATAGTGAATTCTAGGTCAACCTGGGCTAAAGTGAGACCTTACCCTCCCCCCCCAAAAAAAACTGCCTCAAAACAAAAAGAGAGAGAAGAGATGGAGGGAGAGAAGGAAGAAAGAAGAAAGAAAGATGCATAAAAGACACCTAGGAGTCAATTTGTGTAATTTGAATATAGTAGAAAGATTAGATAATATTAATCAATGTAAAATTTTTCAGGATGTGGTCATGAAGTTATATAGCATAATGTCCTTGCTTCCTTAGGGAATATATCTTTGAAGGGTTTAGGAATAAAGTCCTGTAATCTCTATAATGTATTTTCAAACCATTCACCAATAAAATTATGCTGATAGTATATAGAACATATGTGTACATGTATATATGCAGAGAGAAAAAGAGAGTAACAGAAATTAATTTTAGTGAAATGTTAACAATGGTTAAATTTGAGTGAAGAATGTATATTTAAAGCTTTTCTGAGGGTTTGGAATTTTTCAAACAGAAAAAAAAAATGCAAAACAAAAAGAAGCAAGAAAGAGGAATGATGAACAAACTGGATTTCACCTGCTGATGAAGTCAAAAGCCCAGGCAGGGGCTGCAGTAATGGTCAGTCAGGAAAGTGTGGCCTCCCAAGCATGAGGAACTAAGTTCAGACTCCCTGCATGCACATAAATGGCAGGGGGACATGGCAACTCTCCTGTAACCCCGGTGTTTGGAAGGCTAAATCAGGGGATACCTTGGGCAACCTGGATACCCAGGCTCCCGGAATCAGTAAGAGATCCTATCTCAATACAAAAGGTGGCAGACGGCTGAGGAAGACACCTGACATTGACCTCTGGCTTCCACAGCCATGTGCACATATGCATGTGCATGCCACATACACATGCAAAAAATGTTGCAGGGGGAACAAAAAGAATTACGAAAAGAATAAAAAGCAAATTGAATTCATCTTTTGACTGAATTCAAATGACCAGATAGATTTTATCCTAAAATGGTAAGAAAAGCTGAGAGACAGGAGGTATAAGCCAACCATAGAATTGTGGAGGGCCTGGGGTGAAGGGTCTTTACCTACTAATGTTCACACTGACTCTGAGAAACATTTCACAAAAAAATGTTGTACAGTTTAAAGAGATGAATTATGAAGGCAGCACATGCTCTATTTCCCTCTTGGAGAATTAAATGAATGTTAATAGCACACCAAATTTCTGAGGAAAGAAATTTTGTTGAATGTCACAATTCCTAAACTTATTTGACCAGAGAACCTCTTTTTATGAAAATAATTTTCATAAATTACCTTAGGAATAATGTTCCCTAAAATAGTCCTAGAGAAACCGATTCAATCCAGCAACTTTTTAAACTTTTTTTTTCAGTGTTTTAGAAACAAGGTCTCCCTATGTAGCTCAGGGTTGCCACAGATTTGCAATTCCCCTCCTCAGGCTCCCCTTCCAGTGTTGGGATTACAGGCATGTGCCACCACATCTGGCCCAGCACCCTTATTTTTCAGGTGAGGACTGTGTTGATTTTCCCAAGGTCACGGAGTAGGAGCTGGGCCAGGAACTGAGCTGGGGAAAAGGTCATGAGAAGATCAGTCTGGCTTTATGTTCAGGGGAGGAGAAAAGGCTTCTTACAAAGATCATTAGGCTGGTAATATCTCACATCCTTTCAACCCATGAAAAACTCCACGTTTTAACCCATTTATAGACATTCTACATATAGGGTCTGTATTGCAAACATGACACCTTTGTTTATAACCATGGAGATATATGTTGTTTGTTCCTAATATCATACTGCACATAAGAGAATGCAAGACTGTCTATAATCACTGCTAATTTAGGTTTGATTCTGTTACATGGACAAAATATCACATAGAATTGTGAAAAGATCTTCCTGTCGTAAGTGACACGACTTACTCTCATTGTTGTGATTGGCTAAGGAGGGGGAAACTGGGTTTTATTCATTTACAAGCCAGCCCAGTTAAGAACATATATCTGCTTTAAAACCACACAATTTCTTTTCAAGTGCCCAAGTAGATTTGCTTTGGGCTCAAGCAGTTATTAAAGCCAGCTTTGTCTCTCATAGATGCCATTTGCATTCTGAACGTGAGCACAGCCCGGTGCAGGGCAGGCAGGCAACAGATGCATCAGCTTTTGCTGTAAGGGCGCCTGCTTACAACTAGCAAAGAGAACTGAAAGAGTTTCCTTCTCTTGATGGCTCCTATCATCTGGTTAATAGGGATGGGGATTAAAGGAGGCAATTCTTAATCAATAAATCCAGAGTGCTGATAAAACAAGGAAAAAGCAAGAAAAATGAAAATGTATGACGTTTCCTTTGCTTACTATGTTTAACTGAAATTCCACACATAAAACAAGAGTGATTAGGAAGGGTGTCAAAAATGGATTTACTGGGCTGGAGAGATGGCTTAGCGGTTAAGCGCTTGCCTGTGAAGCCTAAGAACCCCGGTTTGAGGCTCGGTTCCCCAGGTCCCACGTTAGCCAGATGCACAAGGGGGCGCACGCGTCTGGAGTTCGTTTGCAGAGGCTGGAAGCCCTGGCGTGCCCATTCTCTCTCTCTCCCTCTATCTGTCTTTCTCTCTGTGTCTGTCACTCTCAAATAAATAAATAAAATTTAAAAAAAAAATGGATTTACTGGACCTGTGAGCTTGTGCATGCATGTGTGCTGTACATGTGTACATGTGCATGTGGAGGCCAGAGGCCAGCCTTGGGGGCTGTTTTACAAGTACTGTCTACCTTTTTAGAGACAAAATCTCTCACTGGCCTGAAACTTGCCAAGTAGGCTAAACTGGTTGACCAGAGTGCCTCAGGGATACACCTGTCCCTACTTTCCCAGTGGTGGGATTACATGCCACCATGCCCAGCTTTTTTATGTGAGTTCTGGGGATCAAACTCAGGTCATCGTGCTTGCGAGGTTAGTACTCTATACACAGAGCTATTTCCACAACTCTGTGGGTTTTTTAATGTGCAAACCATTTGGAACCTTCTCAGTCCAGGAAAGTTTGGAGAGACTGGTACAGGGCCAATTATCTCAGTAGGCACTCGGTCAATATTAATTGGATGGATAATGACTCTGAGAGGTGACTCTGAGAGGTGGGATAATCACTTTTTCTAGTTAACATCCCTCCACCATAGAGCAAAAGGCACTTAGTCTCCTGCACCAAAGTGTACCAGAGTAACACCTTTGGTTGAAAAAACTTAGTTGTCTCACTGTCTCCCATCAACCTCACCTTCAGATCTCCCCAACCCATTCTGTCTTCTGTACTCAGAGCTGGATGAGAACAAAACAGGGACAAGAGGGGACCACACTGCTGTAGCCTCACTTCTGGCACTTAGTTCCCTCTGTAGGAGGCTCCAAGTGCCCTCCCAGGGCTGTGTTGGAAAGTCGGAGGTTGAAGTCATCAGTTATAGAATGGAGTGCACTGTAGCAAGGGATATGGTGAGACAGTGTGTGTTTTCCTTCACAGAAGTCACTGGAAAACTGCATAAAGTGTTGTGTCTTCTGTGGGGATATGTAAAGTCCCTGCATCTTTGACATCAGGCTCTGCAGAGTCCCTGTAACATTTCATGTGTGACCTTGACCATGCCTCATTCACTGAAGTCAAAGCTTTAGAAGAGACTGTATTCTGACAACTCTCTTGCTGTTTACTCTTTGCCTTAAGGAGGGTGTGCACAACAAATGGACTGTTCTTTCAGCCCAGATGTACATTATAACATCAGGTCAGTTTTGATGCAAAGCCCTTCTTTATGCCATATCCAGAACAAGTCTTTGCAGTTTAGTTGTAACCAAATGGAGGAGGTCATTGTTATAGCAACAAAGCCTAGTAACTCACACTGTGTGAGTGGAAGAGGAAAATGCAAATGACTTGACTATTCCACCACTAGGCTCCAGTCATCAAGCAACCAAACAATGGTGAATATTAAGAGCTCCAGCAGGGCTGAGGAGATGAAAATGCTCACTGCATAAGTGTGATGACCTGAGTTTGGATGCCCAGAACCCAGTCATTCTGTAGTACATATAATCCCAGCACTCCTCTCAGGAGATAGAAGATGAAGACAGGAGAAACTCCTAAAACTCATGGGGCCAGCTAGCCTGGTATATAGTGACAAGCAACAAGAGACCTTGCCTCAAACAAGGTGGAAAGGGAGGACCAACACCTGAAATCATTCTCTGCCCTCCACATGCACACCATACACACACACACACACAGAGAGAGAGAGAGAGAGAGAGAGAGAGAGAGAGAGAGAGAGAAGAGAGAACTACCACAACTTTTGTCCCTGCTGTGACAACACTACCCCCTTCAACTACAATCTGGTGTTTGATGTAACATTCTAACTGGCAACAGAGCAAGCAAGGGCTTTCCCTCTAAGGTTAGAGAAATTTTAGCTTCATCCACAGACAACCATAAAAGGCATAGAATCTTTTACCTCCCTGAGCAGCTGTCAAGTTAACTAGGGCTTCCTCCAACCCTGACAAACCAAACAGCCTTCCAAGAGGAGCCGAGGCCCCATGGGAAAGAAGCACAATGCCATGGTCCCTTGGTCAGCTTTACATCACTGTGAAAATACAACTGAGAAAATCAAAAGAAAGGACTGATTTGGGCACTTGGTTTTAAAGGTTTTGGCCCATGGTTGCGTGTCCCTATTACTTTGGGGCTTGTGGAGACACAGAAAACCATGGTGGAACACAGTGCAAAGGGGGCCTGTGTACCATCCACGGCAAGAGGGAAGCAAGGGGCTAGGGTCTCAAATGACAACTTCATTCCCTAAACCCCACCTCCTAAAGGTTCCCCCCACCCCCCACACACATAATGGTCCCACCAAGCCTTCAAGTTGGTTTCATTTTTCCTTTGCCTTAGTCCTTGGTATCTATGTTCTTAGCCCAACATATATGTCTAGTGTAAATTATAACTAAATACTGACAGACTACCATTCTAGATAGGGAATGAGTGCCGAAAAATAAGATATTCATGAATCTGAGTTCTACTATAGCTTTGTGTTATTGTTCCAGGAATCACCAATTATTGGTTTAAGTTATCTTTATGCACTTATGAAGACTGTTATATGAAAATATTGACACATACAACCTCCTAGGAGCTTTTGAACTACGAAACTCTTACACAGTTGTGAAATTTACAGTGTGACAGTAGGTTTTGATAGTCCTCATCAAACAGGGAGTTCAGGCCAACAGATGATTACCACTGACAACAGAAAATGCAACTGTGAACTTTAAAATATGCTAATCTCATCCCTATATACAAGTATTAGCCTGAGCTCTTTCTGTGACATATGTGTATGTGTGTGCAGTCTATTTTTGTAGTAGAGTAAAAACAAATCAGCTCCAAAAATATCACTCTCCCCTTTGACATTTATCAGTGATAGCAGTAATGGGGGAGGCACAAACACACCGAGGTGGCCAGGCTTCCCAGAGAACTGCATCAGGTCTATTTTTTAAAATAATGTCTACTAATATACAAAAAACTGAGCTTTGTTATGTTCAAGCAACTTTTGTCCCTCCCCTGTCTTTCTCCCCCTGTGTCCCAACCCCTGCTTAGCCTCCTTTCTGCTCTTACACTCCATGTTTCCTTTGCCCTTTCCCCTCTCGTCACCTCTTGTCCCTTCTCCTGGCCTCCCATCTCAACTCATCAGGTTTCATTTTAAAATAATTGTAATGTTGTAGAACATGGTGACTGTTGATTTGATTATACTCATGTTTTCAGATTCAAGACCTTAAGAAATGCACAGAATAAGCAGGTATGGTGGCTCAAACCTGTCATCCTAGCAAGAGAGAGGTTGAAGCAGGAGATTTCTGGGAGCTTAATGTCATCTTGGACTACACAGTGAGGTCAGCCTGAGAGCTGCAGTGTGAAACGTTGTCAAACAATAAAGAAAGAAAGAAAGAAAGAAAGAAAGAAAGAAAGAAAGAAAGAAAGAAAGAAAGAAAGAAAGAAAGAAAGGAAAGACAGTGGAAGGAGAAAGGAAAAGTAAAGTCATGAAGTCCTTAAGAGGGCTTTAAAAATTATCTGCAAAGATACATGGCTACATGGATATGTGTAAGGAATGGGTGGGTCGATAGAAGGACAAGATGGCTAGATAAAAGACAGACAAACTCAGGGAGAGACGGAAAAAAAGATTTTGTCATATTCCTGCAGTCCCTCTTATAAGGATGAGCAAGGAAATCCAAATTGGAACATGGTTTTTCCATTGATATTGGGTGAGATTGAGCAGTTTTCCTAGAGATTGGTTCCTGTAGTTTGCAGCCCTATAAGCTTTAATGATCAAATATTTCTTTATCCTTAAAAAACAAGAACATTTTTAAGTAAAGCACCACTTCTCTCCTTGGGAACTCTTTATGCTGACCTGCATTCATGATTAGCTGTTGTCCTGTTTCTGTAACATTTGACCCTAATTTCCACTCTTACCTTCTTGAATTCGAAACTCCCCCGGGGTTCTGTTTCTTCACTCCTTCCTTGTTTTCTGCCTGTTTCTCAAGCCATTTGTTCTAAGACTCTACTTCTGGAATCCATCTGTCTCCTTGCCCTTAAACACCTGCTCTCCTCAGGGTTTGTTCTCAGCCTCCTCAACTCTCACCCTGAGCCCATCATTATTTCTCACCAGCTCCCATAGTGTCACGTATGTTTACACTGCTCTAACCTCTATGTCTAATCTCAATCTCTCCCCAGTCCCAGACCTATAGATTCAAATATCTGTAACTGGAAAACCATATCCACCTTGATCGCCTGTCATATATCCTATACCTTGGTTGGTGAACAGCTGCAAGTATACCCAATGTCTGAAAGCTAAAAGTCACTTCACAGAGCCCAGGAAACAGTTAACCAAGACACTAAGCATTTTAGCACTGACTTTGTGCAACCATCTTGTTAGAGCTTGGAGCTTCAGAGATGACAAAGATGTTTTCTAGCATGAAGGAACTTGTACTGTGCTGGCAAGGATGCGGGGAAAGAGGAACTCTCATCCACTATTAGTAGGAGTGCAAACTAATACAGCCTTTCTGGAAATCTGTGTGAAGATTTCTCAAAAAGTTAGGAATAGACAGACCTCCCTATGACCCAGTCATGCCACTCCTGAGCATATACCCTAATGACTCCATACCCTACTACAGAGACACACATCCATGTTTATTGCAGCTCTATTTACAACAGCTAAGAAATGGAAATAGCCTAGATGCCCAGCAAAGATGAATGGATGATGAAAATGTAGTGCATATATACAATGGAATCCTCTTCAGGAGTCCAGAAAAATGAAATTTTCAGGAAAATGGATGGATCTGGAAAGAATCATGTTAAATGAAGTGTCTCAAACTCAGGAAGACCAAACTCACCTGCTCTTTCTGATATGGATTTTAGCTTGTAATATCTTAAAGTGAGGATATATAGGGGGCAAATGCGGATAAAACCTACAAACAGAACTGTAACCAAAAGTGAATATAAACAGATGAGCTTGATGAGGACAAGTTGAAAAGGAGAAGTAGGATAGTTGTGACATGTAAACAGAAAGAAGAAAATTCAGGTGAGGGAATGGAGGGAAGAAAGGGGAGAGGAAGAAAATTAACAAAAACAAATTGTATTTGAAAATGCTATAAACAAAAAATTCTGAAAAAAATGGGTAGGGGAGGAAAGTATTAAATAAAGCATGAAAAATATGAGAACAAGCACAGAATGTAATTGCATTGCACTATTTGGCTTGCTTCATTCATTCATTCATCCATTCATTCATTCATTCATCCACCTAATTGGAGCTCAAAACGTGTTCTAAACTCAGAAGAAAGAAAATGATTAACATGCTCATAACGTGTGTGTGCATTGTGCCCACATGTACATGCATATGTAGGAAATGGGGAGTATGGAAGGAGAAGTAACTGGAAAAGCATGCTGGAGCCAGCCCTGAGAGCAGATGTTTGTTTCATTCAACTTCAATGAAATATACTTTGTACTTCCTGTGAAAAGGGCAGGATGTTGAATTTCAGGGCCTGATATTCACTTATATATTTACAAACTAATAAGAACTGACATCAAGTTAAAAATGAACTACCACGTGACTTCCTGCCATATTCCAAGGAAAATCATAGCAATAAAGTAGGTCTTTAGTAAGTCAATGTGTCGTGGGTCCTTTCCAAACTCTACCACTTGGACTAGCCAGCTCTGGACAAAGATTAAGAAGAAAAATAAAGGGGGAGGCGCTCAGAGAAGAAGAGGAAGAGGTGGAGAAGGAGAATGGAGATGGGAAGAATAAGAGCAAAAGTGAAAAGAGGAAACTAACAATTCAGAATGTAGGGGTACCAGCTGGGAAGAAGGGGTTCAGCAGGAGTAGAAAAGAACTGACTAGAATAGAGGGATAAATATGATCAAAGTAAATAATAAACATCTATAAGATTATTTTAAAAGTCTAGCAATTTAGCCAGGCGTTGCAGGGCGCACCTATAATTTCAGTACTAAGGATGCTGAGACAGGAGGATCAAGAATCCACGAGAGTTCAAGACCAGCCAGGACTATGTAGTGAGATCTAATTTAAAAATAAAAAGAAAAGAAAAAAACAAAACAGATCAACAACCTTAACCCTATTTCATGAACACTGTTCTCATCCTGAGAAGATTTTAGCAGGAGAAGGAATGGATTCACTGTTTTTAAAAGTCTTACATATATTCAGGTTTCATAAAACCTGGAGTCCCCAGTTAGCCACAACTGATTTTACTATGCCAGCTTTAAAAGAGCATGGGACAAAGTTCTCTTCTCTACCATTGCTTATAGCCTAGAGAGCCCAGAAAATGTAATATTATGGAATCCAACTTTTCTTTAGTCCTTAAGTAAGGAAAGAACGAGAATTTTTTTTTCTTTAGTCCTTCAGTAAGGAAAGAAAGAGAATTTTTTAAAGTACAACATGGAGTAGGTGTGGACTGAGGAGATGGTGCAGCAGTTTCAGGCATTTGCTTGCAAGCCTACCCACCCACCCCCCAAAGGTGTGCATGTGGAGATAAGAGGACAATTATGGATGTCAGTCCTTACCTTCCACCTTGTTTGAAATAAGGGTTCTCACTATTCACTGCTGCCTTCTCCAGGGTAGTTGGTTCACTGGCTCACAGCTTCTAGGGAAATTCTCCTGTCTCTGCCTCCTCCCTTTTCAAGGTAGGCATGACTGGGTATTGCAGACACTTATACTCCAGCCTCTACTTTACATGGGTGCTGGGAATCCAAACACAGACATTCACACTTGTGCAATAAGCACTCTGTCTGCAGAGCCATCTCATCAGCCCTGGAAACATTTTTATTTACCCAGACCTTTTTACCACTAAAACTGAGGCTGTATTTTCCAAAGAGAGATGATTTATAATATCTGAGGGTATAAGAAGGCTGCACCTAATGTGGGAGGAGGCTGGGTGACACAGGAGATGTGGAAGCCACTGTGGTGGGGGAGCTCTGCATTGTATTGCTGTCAATGAAAGACAAGAAGGGAAAGAACCATAAATTGGGCTTTTGGAGTTGGCTCACCAAAAAGATGACCATCATTTATCTGTGAAATGGCCTCTGTTGAGCAAAGAAAGTCATGTCTTCCTTTTTTTGGTAATTGTATGACACTACTGTGTCCACCTTTTATCCATAGTGCTAGAGTTAGTTTATGTGAATAACCTGTTAATGGGTTTGAACTGAAAAAAAATTACACTTCTAGGCATCATAAATGAATAATCTTTCTCCTCAAAGAGATCATGGTGATTTATAAGTAAGGCTGAAGAATTCCAAAAACAGTGACATTAACATGGTATATTTAGAGGATATGAAATCTGAGGGAATTTGCCCTATCCAAGAGGAACAATCTCTGTTCTATCCAAGACGAACATTCCATTTTTACAAGGCTTCCTTTGTTGTGTGTTTATATACTGACTAATAAATGCTTGACCTTTCCTGGTGATGAAGGAACAGTCTGTGCTTGGGAGCATATTATTTCAAGAAGCACAAATGAAGAGAAAGTCCAAACCCTCTGGGACAGATGGACTAAATATTTTGATATTAGAACCACATGGGGAAAGGCAGAAGTTGGCAAACAGAAATGGAGGCCTGATAAGCAAACCAAAATAGCATCCATCTTCTCAGGGGACTCCAAGGACATCAGGAACTGAACACCCAACGAGCTCATGTGAACAGGGGACCAGAGTGAGATAAATACTTACCTTGAAATGTAGGAAAAATGGACAGCAAGTGAGAGAAATGCATATGGTCTGATGAATGTGTTGATTTTGCAATTTTTTGAGTTCTATTGAAAAATGACTAATATCTTCAAGCATTTGCTTTGTACTTAGAATTAAGTGTTTTATGAATTGAAATTAAGTCATCATCTCAAATGTATGTGGTAATAAGTTACTACCATATATTTTATTATGTTTTTAATAAACAGGTATGTCAGTTACTTTCATTTCTCTAGTTTGAATTATTTAACCACTAAATATTTATTTACTTGTATTAGTTTTCGGATGCTATATCAAAGAATTAACCTATAGTTCTGAAGTCCAAAATGGGAATCTTCAGGCTAAATTAAGGTGCCAGGAAGTCCATGTGTCTCTTTGTAGTGGCTTGAGCAACTGCCCATTCTTTATGCTTCCTGGTTGATAGGTTGAACCATCTTCGTCTTTAAACCAGTACAAGAAGAAAAAGGAGAAGGAGGAGGGAAAAAAAATAAAGCCCTGAATGTTGGCACATGCCTTTCATCCTAGCACTAGTAGGCAGAAGTACAAGGATCACTGTGCACTCAAGGCCACCCTGAGACTACATTGAGTCAGCCTGGGCTAGAGCAAGACCCTACTCCTGGGGTGCGGGGGGAGGAGAAGAAACAAAACCAGGAACCACGAGTGCTTTCCTCACATCTTCCTCTGGACTCTCCTATACTTAAGCATTCTTCTGATGACCTGGGTCTGCCCAGATAATCCTATTTTGAAGTCTGTTAATAAGTAACCTTAATTTCATTTTCAGTCTTTATAGTACTTTACCAGGGAAGGTAATTTTCACAGGCTGCAGGAATTAGGATTGTGTGTGCGTGCATGCATGTGCATGTCTGTTTAGAAGGATACCATTCTGTCTACCACACTAGCCTTTTCAATTTGTTTTCTTTACTCAGGTTGCTCCTTCCCAACATCATGCCTGGGCATGTGCAAGTAGACAAAAGGGAAATTCTCCAAGGGGAAGGAGAAGAAGTAGATTCAAGGGTTGTGTACTAGTTACTTTCATATTGGTGTGACAAAATACCTGACAGAAAAAACTAAAAAGGAGTTTATTTTGATTCATATGCTCAGATAACTCAGTCATCATGGTGGGGAGGCATGGTGGAGCAGCTCAGCTCTAGTCATTGTGGCTCAGGAATCAGAGGGAGGGTAATGCAGTGGTTGGCTGGCTTTCTCCTGTGTCAGTTATTCTCTCCAAGCCCCCAGTCCGTGGAATGGTGCTTCCCACACTCAGAGTGTGTCTTCCCCATCAGTTTCTCCCTCTGAAAATACCCACACAGACAGTCTTAAAAATGCCTCAATCTCCTAGAAGATTCTAAATCCAGTCAACAGTGAAGATTAACCATCATGGGTTGTCTATCCTCTGGAGCCTTGTGTTTCTGCTACAAAGTGCTGGACAGGACTGCTTTCCATGCATTCATCTGTGATTAACAAATTTATGCCTATTATACAACACATATCACGTAAAATTTCAGTCAACAACAGGCCATATATATATATAATAGTGGTTACATAAGATTACAGTAGAACCAAAACATTCCTGTCACCAAGTGACAGTACAATACATTACTTGGTGTGAACAAAGCCTCCTGTGCTGCCAGACAGATAACATCTACAGCTATGTAGGATAATGCCTGACAATGGCATTGACACTAAGCTCCTGGCTTATAAGTTTACTATACTATTTGTCACTATTTTATGGTGTCTTCCTACTCATTAAAAAAAATTGTCATAGGGCTGAAGAGATGGCTTAGCAGTTAAGGCACTTGGTTGTGAAGCCTAAGGACTTATGTCCAACTCTCCATGTCCCACATAAGCCAGACCCACAAAATGATGCAAGCTCGCGAGGTTGCACATGCACACAAGGGGGCATATGTGTCTGAGGTTTGATTGCAGTGGCTGGAGGCCTCTCTCTCTCTCTCTCTCTCTCTCTCTCTCTCTCTCTCTCTCTCACTATCACTCTCTCACAATTAAAAAAAAATTGTCATAGACCAGTATGGCACATTACAGCAGCAGAACCCTCAAAGTCTTGTGTTTACCTTGTCTCTTGATTTTCTCTCTTGTATGTACACACACAAAAACACAAGTTTAAATCAAGCAAGAGAGAACACACACACACACACACACACTACACACATGCAATCTATAGCCTGGGTATATACTCTGTGGTGTTCTCACAAAGACAAAATTAACTAATAACTTATTTCTCAGTTTGACCCTATTGTTTGTCATTAAGTGAGACCATTCTACTTACCTTACACTATGCAAATGATTACTTCAAAGCTTACCAGATTTTGCCAACAATGTTTTATCTATTAACACAATTACTTCACCCAGGTTTGTGGATTGGCTGAAATTGGGATTCTTATGCAAATTTTCAGTTTCATGGGGTAGATCTGAAGCCACTTCATATGGCTACCTTCATTTGGGAACTTAGCTGAGGTAGAATATCAAGATGACCTTTTTAAAAACTTTGTGTGTATGTGTGTGTGTGTGTTGGGGGGTGGGCATATACAAGTTATGGCATGCATCTGGAGGTCAAAGGACAACCCTAGGGATATAGCCACTCCTCCACCTTCCTTTTGTTACAGAGTCTTTTATTGTTTTGCTGCTGCATGTGCAGTCTAACTGGCCCATGAGATTCTTGATTCTCCTCGTTCTGCCTCTCATTGCCATTGGTGCATTGGAATAACAGACACATATGCCACATTTCATCCAGATTTATACAGGTGCTGGGGAATTGAATTCATGCCAGCAGGCTTGAAAACTAGCACCTCGACCTTCAGCCCACAAATGGCCTTTTTACCTCCAGAGTCTTTGTCCTCACATTCTCCTGTCATTCAGAAGTCTAACTTGAGTACCTTTCCAACAAGGCAAGAACAAAAGCTGTTAGGCTATATCCTCAATCTAGCACAGAAAAAAATCAAAGCAGGGTCAGCCAGGCTAAAGGAAAATGAAAATAAATTACCCGTCTGTGTCAAGATAGGTGTAAGGGAATGATAGCAGCTAGCTTTTCATAAAAACTTGCAAGGTATGTGTTCTTAGCATTATTGGGATCTGTAGCACTGGTCTGCAACTCCTGAGTCAGACTTTGGGTCTGTTCTCGCCTGGATGCCTTGATCCCAGCCTTTTGCTACATGACCACTATAATCCTTGCTTGACAGGAGCCAGACCCACTAGCTATGCTATGAAGCCCCAGAACCAATAAGAACATGTGGGCATCTTGGGTTTTCTGGGCTGTTGAAGGAAACTAGGGACTTCTGTAGATCAGTCATTGGCCCTTCTCTCAATCCATGGGTCTTACTTGCCCTGCAATCAGCAGAGGCCCCTTCTGTCTTAGTCTGTTTTGTACTGCTCTGACAGAATACCCGAGACTGGTGATGGATAATGAGAAGACAGGTTTATTTCTTGCACTCTGGAGACCGAAAGCCCAAAGTCAAGAGGTCCACTTCTGGCAAGAGCTTTCTTCCTGTGTGAACCCATGCCAGATGATTGAAAGAGAAGATAGCTTGATAGCTGGGGGAGGGGAACTATACCTCACTCTTATGAAAATGAACCTGAGACAGCAGCATTAATCCTTTCATGAAGGCAGCATTTCATGACCTAATTACCTTAAGGTCTCATTTCTCTACGCTATTGCAGTGAAAGTTGGAGGATACCTTCAAGCCATAGCACAGTAAGCCAGCATCAAGATCCTAAAGATGGAGATTTGGATAAGCAAAGTTTTCACAATGACTTTATCCTCTCTACCTTTGTTGGCATGGTTGGAAAATGCATGGTTTTAGACATGTAACCTATATCTGAGAATGTAAATATAGCCACATATGTGTGCTCCTTGTAAGAATCTCACTACCTTTGGAAATATCCAGACAAAATTGTATAATGATGTAGAATATCATCTGCCGTGGCACTTTGATCATTCTAGGTGTTTCTAAACTTATGACATTAAATATTGAAATATTTGATATTATAGACTCATGCCTAAAATATCAGCACTGAGGAGACTAAGGCAGAATAATTGCTACAAGCTCAAGGCCAGCTAGGTCAACACAACTAGTTCCAGACCAGCTTAGGCTATAGAGTAAGTGAGACCCTCAAAAATAAACAGAGTATATGCAGGAGTAGAAGAGTAGAAATATAAGTTCAAGGTCAGGCCAGCCTGGACAACTTAATGAGAACTTGTCTCAAAATAAAATATAATGAGAGGGCTGATGATGTAGCTCAGTAATACAGTGCTTGCCTAGCATGTATAAAAAGGAAAAAAAAATAAGGTTTAGAGAGATTTTATTAGATTGAGAGAAGGAAATGGGTGGAGTTACAGAGAGCTCCTGCCATGTGGAAGGCAGGAAAGGGTTAAAAGATAAACAAAAACAGTTTGGGCCCAGAAAAGGCATTTCTTTCTCAAGCTTCCCAGAATCTCAGAACAGACCTTAAATGCCCTGTGTAGACCCTACACAGCTTTACTTCCAGTTAGAAGATGTTGGTTTAGAAGATCAGGAATTTCACCTTGTGATTTTTCAGTTCTGGTGCCTACAGATGTGCTGAGGGTTCCTGGATATGGGAGAACATGCAGTCCTCATACCTTGATGGGATAAAGGGATCCACATCTAATAACAACTGGGTCCAGCTCAAACAAAAATGAAAACCTATAAGACTTAGAAGCTAAAAAGAAGATCCAAAGAAAATTTTCCCATCAGAAATCTGCCAAGTCGTGTTTAACTAAGATAAGAAATATATCCTGGAACAAACATTGGACCAGAAGTCAGGACACCTGGGTTTATTCTAAACTCTTGATTCTACCACTGACTATTTATATAAAGTTGGGTAACTCAGTCTCTCCACACCCCATTTTCCTTGTCTGTAAAATAAGAGTGGTTGGACTGAACTTCTTTCATGGTTGAAAGGTCTCCTCTGATAATATGTCCACACTAATTATGATAAGGGATAGAAGCAACAAGGCCATTCTCAAACCTCGTCACATGAGTTGGTTGTTGCTGAACTCCATAAAATAGTCAAAGAGAAATAGCCCCATGTCCATTATGATGCACATATGGGCTTTCTTGATGAAAAAAAAAAAAAAGATGTTAGACTAGAGACCAGGACTGTAGCTTGGAACCAAACCTTGTATTTGTTCAAGTCTATACCTTAGGACTCATGGAAAAAGCATGTTGGATCTTCTGAGAACTGAGTGGAAGCAAATAGGCTGCTTCTTGTCCTTTATTGCTCCAGACCACATGGGATACCTTGCAGAGGCTGAAATACAGAGTCTGGAGGAGCTGTGGTCATTTCATATAGCCCTTATATCACTGATCTGCATATCTCCTCACATCCCTATGTTACTCTACTTAGACTGTGATAATAGGATAGCATAAGCTGGTCAGATTTCAGTGACAGAAATTTATTAATAACAATCCTTGAGTCTGGAAAAATGAAGATCAAGATATTAACCAGCTCTATGCTTGATGAGGGCCCATTACCTGATTAATACATAGCACCTTCCAGCTGTGTCCTTATATGATTGAAAGGGTGGGAGAAAGTTCTATCAAGCCTACATTACAGGGTGCTAATCCAATGCATGAAGGAACTTTTATATCCTTATCATCTCTCCAGAAGTCTTATCTTCTAATACAATACCTTTGGGGTTAAGATTTCAATACAAATTTTAGAGGAGCATTAAAATTCAGACCACACACAGACCTGTAACTCCTGGTACCAGCAGGTGGTTATCATCCACAATGAGCTTTCAATCAGAGAGACCTACAAGGTCCCCCAAAAGAAGATATATTTATGTCAGAGCGCTTGATGACCCACCATAAGTTAGTGGTAAGACCCTACCGCTGAAAGCACCATAGTTGGCACATATCATTGAGTGACGTGGCTGGAAGCTGGAAATGAGTCAGTCCCCAGACAGTGAGCGTGTCTAGTGCCGGAAGGTGCTACATGAGCGACTGAGGGAAAATAACCAATATCTCTCCAAGCAACACATCGTCTAAACTACTTAGCAGCAAACAACCTGATGTGATTCTCATACAAGTGCAATAGTGGTGCAAAGCCATGGTGGGAAACCAACTGCTCTTGATTTGGCTAACTGATCTGCTCAGTGGAATGGAACCCATAGCTGGAGCTGGGAAACAAATCAGAACCATATCCAACAATGAGCCCGCTCTCCATTAAACTCTCTTTAAAAAGTAAGGGTTATCACATTTACTTGGTGATAACTTGACTCTCCATTGGAGAATCTGCTTCTCTTTTTTAGATAGACAGAATCCTAAGGAGAGAACCACCCCATCATACCTCAAAAGGGCCCCAGCTGAAACTAAGACTAATTGGGGAAACATGCAAGAATGCTGTTTCCTTGGCAAACCAAGTACCAGCACAACTGTGAAGGAGATAGGCACAGAGAACAACTAACCCCTACCAAAACAGATATCCAGAGACACAGAGGCTCCCAATATCTCAACAATGAAGCAGACCTAATATGAACCCAACATGGCTCAGGGAAATTTGCAGAAGAGGGGCCAGAAAGAATGTCAGAGCCACACATAGGGTCATGACATTCAGGGACATTTCCTCCTACCCAAAACTAAAGTCTAACCTGACAATGCACAACCCATATTCCCCAACAAGGAGGGTCCCTGTGGAGGGGGGAGGACAGGGAGGAGGCTAACAATGGTACCAACTTGACTATATTCACTGACCACAAAAATAAATTCAGACCATAGTACTTGGGACAAAATAAAGTATGAGTTATAGAAGGCCAAAAGTAATCTTTACAAGTTATTCAAGAGGATAGAAACTCACATTCATCTAACCTAAACTTCCAAATGTTGAGAATAATATGACAGTTTTCCTTTCAAGTGCTTCTACCATTCTTGAATTCTTAGATGTTTAAAGATGGTAAGGGGTGGGCACTTACTTGTAAAATCTGACAACCTGGGTTTGATTCCCTGGTACCCATGTAGAGCCAGCCATATAAAAGTGGCACATGCATCTGGAATTCATTTATAGTGGCAGGATACCCTGGGACACCCATTTAGCTCTCTCCCCCTCCTTCTTCCTTTCTCAAAAAAAAAAAAACATAAAAATGTTTTTTTTTCAAAGATGGTTGTGGGCAGGGCAATATGACAAGTGGGAAGCATGAGACATATAAAGGAAATTAGTGAGAACTGTTGTTAAATACCAATCCATAAGTAATTAAAGAACAGGTTATAACTTTCCCTAACAGCCCTTCCTACATTCCTATATACTTAGGAAGAAGCTGAAAGTACATGAAAAAATTGAGAAGTTTGTTGTACATTGATATAATTTAAAGCAAGAAACAGTTTTTTAAAAAAAACAATATCCTGAAGTAGATATAGATTAATTATGAAGGAAGGAGAAGGGGAAAGGAGTCAATATTTATTGAGTACCTTCTATTTGCCAAGAACTATATTGAGTACTTTACATACATAAATTAACCTTTACAATGTGTTAACCTTTACAGTAATGTTAACCCTAATGCAGACCTTGTAATAGCTTCCTTATTGAGATGAAGCTTAGGGAGATTATGCACACTGTCACAGATCACATAGTTACCATGAGACAGAACCATGACTAAGTCTCAGGCCTTATAATAGAGCCTGTGGGAATGTGTGTATATGTGTTAATGAATGAGTCCAGGGCCTTATACATGCTGGACATCCCTCTACCACTGAGCTACTCCCTACCCCTTTAATATCTTCTACAAGTCTCTCTCTCACTTCCATAATTATTGAATTATAAATCAGGATGATAGACATGTGTAGCTTAGAAGTGGGACTCCTAAATTAGACCTTTTAGATGAGGTAATATACAAGGTAAGAGAAAAGAACTACTAATTGCATACTATACAGAAAGTATGTTGGTCCTCAATGAATTAAAATATGAGCTGTGATGACTAATTTTTTGAAAGAGCAATAAGGATAGAAGACAGGCAAGGTACTACAGATGTAGGTTCACCCAAGATGGACTCTGAACAGGCAAATCTAAAGCTGGAAGTAACTAAACAAGGATAGAAGACTAATCCAGAGGTGGCTAGGTAGGGAGTGTGGTGGCTTGAGTCAGATATCCCCCATAAACCTCTGTGTTCTGCGTGCCTGGTCTCCAGATAGTAACAGTTTGAAAGGTGGATCCTTGCTGGAGGAGGCATTGTTGGGGGCAGGCTTAGTCCCCTTGCTACTGCTTGTATCACTCCTCTGTTATTGTCTTCTACCTGCTTTGACAGAGGTGATGTCCAGCCTTAGCTCATGTCATGCATTCCTCTGAAATCATGAAGTTTCCCCTTGAGATTGCAAGCCAAAATAAAAACCTTTCCTCCCATCACCCACTTTTGGTAATGTTTTTTGCAACCAGAAGTTAACTGCAACAAAAATTGGTACCAGGAGTGGGTTGTTCCTGCTAGAAACAGAACTGTGTGGCTTTGGGCCTTTGGGAACTGATTTGTGGAGGGATGTAGGACTTGAAATCTTGGACTAAGAAACACCTTGCACTGTTGTAAGCAGAGTTTGATGGACTATCCTATCCTGATCAGAGTTTAAAAGACCTAGGTGGATAAAGAACTGTGGAGTGTATAGGCTTGGCTTATGAGGAAAAGAAAGAGCTTTTTTTCAGACTGGGCTAGAGGCAGTTTGTGTAAGAAGCTAATGATGATTTTCCTGTATCCTGTGAACTTGAGTGGGGTTGAATTAGAAGAAATGAACTGATATGAGCCAAAGGAAAAAAAGAAGTGAAAGTCAGGCTGGAGAGAGCAGCCTGCTTTGGCAGAAACTACTTGAGATTACCACCATTGAGACTGAACCTGCTGTTCTGCATTCTCTTTTGAAAGTATGGGGCCTGAAGTTTTGTTATTAGTTACGTACACAGTATATACAGTCATGTTGGTACCATCATTAGCCTCCTCCCTGTTCTCCCTCCTCCACAAGGACCCTCCTCATTGAGGAATATGGGTCATGCACTGTAGGGTTAGCCATCAGTTATGGATAAGAGGAAATGTTTCTGTGCATAATGACCCAACATGTGGCTCTAACATTCTTTCTGCCCCTTCTTCCACAAATTTCCATGAGCCATGTTTGGTTCCTTTTTATGTCTGCTTCAGTTATGAGGTCTTGGGAGCCTCTGTTTCTCTGGATATCTGGTTTGGTAGGAGTTGAGTGTTCTCTGTGTCTATCTCCTTCACCCTTGTGCCGGTAGCAGGTTTACCAAGGAAGCAGTACTCTTGCTCATTTCCCCAAATACTCTTTGTTTCAGCTGGGGCCCTTTTGAGGTGTGATGGGCTTGTTCTTTCCTTAGAGTCCAGGTCCATCTGAAAAAGAGAAGCAAATTCTCCAATGGAGAGTGAAGTCAGCACCAGATAAATGGGATAACCTTTGTTTTTTTAGAGAGAATTTAATAGGTGCAGGCCCTCTTGTAGCCCATGACTGGTGGGAGCTTGATAATGTAGAGTGGGCTCATTTTTGGATATGATTCTGACTTGTTTCCCAGCTCTAGCTATGGGTCCTGTTCCACTGAACAGATCAGTTAGCCAAATCAAGAGCAGTTGGTTTCCCACCATGCTTGTGTGCCACTATTGCACTTGTGTGAGTATCACTTCAGGTTGTTTGCTGCTGAGTAGTTTAGACCATCAGTTGCTTGAACAGATGTTGGTCATTTTCCCCCAGTTACTCATGTAGCTCCTTCTGCCACTAGACAAGCTAACTGTTGGGGGACTGACTTTCTTCCATATTCCAGCCAGGTCATTCCATGTTCCATTCCAACAGTATATGGTGTGGTTGGCAGTAGGGTCTTACCACTTACCTTTGATGGGTCATCAAGTACTCTGTCAGAAATATGTCTTCTTTTGGGAAATGTAGGTCTCTCTAATCACCAGCTCATTGTGAATGTTAGCCACATGCTGGTACTAGGAGTTACAGGTGAGCATGGGGCCTGAATATTTAAGTAGTGTCCTGCTATTCAAAGTTGGCTTTATTCACCTTGGATTAATAAATTTGGTAGCCCACCTGGTACTATGGGAGTATAGTAAATGCAGGAAAGAACAGGATATTGGATGTGTGACACAGGTTTTGTTGAAGAAGGACAGCATGTGATATGAGGCAGGGTTGTTGGAGTCCCTACATAGAAGCCCAGTGGAACCATGAAGGTGAAATGTGACTTGCAATGGAGATCCTAGGACTTATTGAGACGCCAAGACTGTGCAATGGCTGTCAAGGAGAGCTTCCAGCTCAGGATGGAGTTTTCCCTGGGCTATAACCGCCCAGTTGCAGGGGAAGAATGGGAACCCCAGAGACTGTCACTGGTTAGACATGATGGACTTGGAGCTACAGGATTGTTTATTTTAGGTAGTATATTGTTTTAATCTTTCTTTGCTTTGCTCAGTGCCATCTTTTGCACTGTGAATATATGTGTCATTATGTGTTTTTTGCTTAACAGGCTCACAGTTAAAAGACCTTGGACTATGGAGATATTAGAACAGTGTTAGGATTGCTAAAAGAAAAAAAAAACAACTATGGGGACTGAATGCATTGTACTATGGATAGTCATCACTTTATGGGGGCTAGAGGGAAAATGTGATGGTTTGAATCAGATCCCCCCCCCCATAAATTCCTATGTTCTGAATGCTTGGTCCAAGCTGGTGGCTATTTGAGAGAGATGAAACATTGCTAGAGGAGGTGTGTTGTTGGGGTGTGCTTAGGAATATTATAGCCAGGTCCCCCTTGCTAGAGTTTAGCTCACTTTCCTACTGCTGTTGTCCACCACTTACGACAGACATGATGTCCAGTCTCTGGTCATGCCATGTTTTCCCTGCCATCATAAAATTTCCTGTAAAACTTTGAGACTATAAACCAAAATAAGGTGCAACAAGAAAATAACTTTCAATTCTCTCTCTCTCTCTCTCTTTCTCTCTCTCACACACACACACTTCCTCAAAAAAAAAAAAAAAGGCTGGAGATATGGCTTAGCAGTTAAGGCACTTTCTTATAAAGCCTAAGGACCCATGTTCTACTCTCCAGATCCCATGTAAGCCAGATACA
This sequence comes from Jaculus jaculus, assembly GCF_020740685.1. NCBI lineage: Eukaryota > Metazoa > Chordata > Mammalia > Rodentia > Dipodidae > Jaculus > Jaculus jaculus. The sequence continues at coordinate 75,732,871 of NC_059113.1, forward strand.
CAAAGGTAGGGCAAGCACAAGGTTGCACATGCCCACTAGGTGGTGCAAGCACCTGGAGTTTGGAGTTTAATAGCAGTGGCTGAGGCCTTGGTACACCAATTCTCTCTTTCTCTTAAATTAAAAAAAAATTTAAGTAAGTAACTTTAACAAGGGGCAGAGGAGTGAATGATATAGTATCTGGCCCTATGGAAAGTGAGCTAAATGCAGTGGTGATTACAGGATATGGTATGTGTCGAAAGGAAAACAAAGCAAAAAGTGCTGGCTATTCCCTATCTGCCAGACAATGTTCCTTCTTTATCCCTGGAAATGATTGCCATTACAATGTTAGAATCCATACAATGGCAAATTAATATGTCTAAATTAATACCTCACCAATCTGTCTTTTCATAAAATGGGCCCAAAAAAGTGGGTTTTCAGGCTGGAGAGATGGCTTAGCAGTTAAAGTGCTTGATTGCAAAGCCAAAGCACTCAGGTTTGATTCCCCAGGACCCACGTAAGCCAGATGCACAAGGTGGTGCATGTATCTGGAGTTCGATTGCAGTGGTTGGATGCCCTGGCAAGCCCATTCTCTGTCTCTCTCCCTCTCTCTGCCCCTTTCTGTCTCTCAAATAAATAAATTTTAAAAAGTGAGTTTTCTAGGTAACTGAAGCTTAGGATTTTTTCAAACTTTTTGATTGACAGTTTTCATACTTAAAATAGTATATTTTGTTCTTATGGGCTGAGACATGCTTGGTAATTAAAGGTACTTGTTTGATTGTGAACCCTTCTTGTACCTTCTCTTGTCCCCCATCCCCTTCCATTGAACCTCTTCTTTCCAAGTAGTTCATCTTCAAGCTTTGGTGTCTTTTTTTTCTTTTGCCTTCCTCCATTATCCATGGCACAATGTTGATGGGCACAATATTGTTCATATCTTGTGCAGCTAACGACAGTTGCTGTCATGAGTGCAACTGCCACTTCATGTCCAGAATACAGTGCTCCATAGCACTCTGCCTCATCCTCTGGCTCTTATGTTCTTTCTGCCCCCTGTTCTACACTGTTCCCTGAGCCTTAGAGATAAAGCTTAGAATTTTGAAGCACTAAACTTTTGACAAACTTCATCATTTTCATAGAAATTATTCTTAAATTAATTCCAAGAGCTGGAGCGATTGCTCAGTGGTTAAAGGCTTTTGCTTGCAAAGCCTGTGAGCCCAAGTTTAGCTACCCATATAAAGCTGGATAGGCATTCATTTACAGTGGCAAGGAACCCTGGCATGCATGCATGCACACACACTATTGTAATTACCTTCTCTTTGCTGGGATAAAACACCTGACCAAAATCAGCTGATGGTTTTATTTTAGCTTACAGTTTTAAGAGGAAACTTTGTTATGGTAGGAGGACAGCATGGCATGAATAGAGATCAAACATCACAATCTGTCACAGTAAGTGAAAAGCAGCAGCAGAAAAGTGAGCCAATCTCTGGCAAAGGGGAACCGGCTATGATACCACTAAGCCCACCTCCAACAACACACCTCCTCCAGCAAGGCTCCAACTCCCCAAATTGCCACCAGCTGGGGACCAAACATTCATAACACATGAGTTTATAGGGGCATCTGATTCAAATCACCACACACACACACACACACACACACACACACACACACACACTCATTTAAAAAAAAAAAAAGCCAAAACAAATCCCAGTATTCAGAACCTCATTAAATAGAATTAACTTAATATGGCTTTATGTGTTCTTGATGGCTCTGAGTGCTCACTATGTACATCATTTATATCACTGGGCAGTAGTTATAAGATGCTCTCAGGGGTTGGTGAAATATATAGGGCTTCTTTGTACTCCTAATCTTTGCTGGAACCATAGGTGGAAATTGTCCTGCCATCCCAGCTCCTGAGGTAGCGTCTGCTCCTAATTCTAGGGCCCACTTTTTTTTTTAATTTATTTTGTTTACTTTTATTTATTTATTTACTTGAGAGCAACAGACAGAGAGAGAAAGAGGCAGAGAGACAGAGAGAGAGAGAGAGAATGGGCAGGCCAGGGCCTTTAGCCACTGCAAATGAACTCCAGACGCGTGTGTCCCCTTGTGCATATGGCTAACATGGGTCCTGGGGAACCGAGCCTTGAACCGGGGTCCTTCGGCTTCACAGGCAAGTGTTTAATCACTAAGCCATCTCTTCAGCCCAGGGCCCACATTTTTGCAGCTTTGTCTTCTTTCTGATTTTACCACTATGCTCCTAATAGACCACCTATAAATTTTGTAGGAAATGATGAGCTGCCATGGAAATCAAATCACCTAACTTTTTACATCAGTTTCCATGTGGTTATCAAATTTTTTATCAACTAATTGGAATTAAAAGGCTTAGAAATAACTGTTTTTACACCATAAATAAATCACAAGACCTTTTGACAGGGAATTTCCCAGAGTTCTAAATGTCTTTTCCATTCTCATTTACCTACATTCATGGCTCTATGACTTGCACAATCTATTATCAAATTTTGTTGTCCTGTGTTTTCCAGGCTTGCCACCCAACACTCTTGTCTTGTACATCATTTCATACTTAAGTTTGTCTAGAGAAAAGGTCAAAAAGAAAGACTAATACATTTTGAGCTTTTGCTGTGTAACAAACTATTTCAAAATAAAGTGTCTTCTTATAACAAATGTTCATTATTTCTTACCATCCTTTGGCTCACTAGGCAGTTCTTGTCTGGATAGTTTCAACCAAGGTTTGTCTGGGGTCTAAGCTGGAAGAGCTGGGGGCTCTCCCATGTCATACCCCAGTCTCCAGCAGACATGGTAGACAAGAGAGGATGAATCCCATTATCAAAGTGCTTTTATAAAATTGAGAACTTTAACATATGGTCATGTTGAAATTGGCTGTATTACCATTAGGTTATACTCTTATGCCCCCTAAGCCCCCCTCAGTGGGGTTTCAGCATTCACTGTGGGATCATGAATACATAAGTTATTTTCTGAGGGTGGGGAGACAATGACTGAGAATACATCTGCCCACATTATTACATTCTTTCTCTTTGAGCCTTAGAGGGAATATTATAAGTCTTCTTTAGTGTTGAGCTCTCAGCACTCTCTGATTTTCTGCTTTGATGAGTTTTGAGTCTCCTCAGTGTCTGCTGAAGGAGATTCTCAGGCTAGCAGTGAGAGCAGCACTCATATGTAATCTGCTACTTCCTTTGTCATGTTTTCTGGGCAATGTAAGGGTAATGACTTGGTTAGCTGGTTGGCTTTCTTTGCTGATGATTCTTGGATCTCCCTTATATTTACTGTCATCTGTCAAAAGCAAATCCTCTAGCCAACAGTGAGAGTAGTGTCGATCAAAATGGATAAGCATAGACATTTAGAAGACTTTTTTTAAAATTTTTATTTATTTATTTGAGAGTGACAGACACAGAGAGAAAGACAGGAGAGAGAGAGAATGGGCGCGCCAGGGCTTCCAGCCTCTGCAAACGAACTCCAGACACGTGCGCCCCCTCCCCCCCCCTCCCCCCCCCCACTATTGCACCAGAATGTATATGTTGCCTGGATGGTTGATTTTATAGCTTCCAGTACCCATGGCTTGTTCATACTGCTGGTGACCATTACCCCCAGCAGCTCACATAGCACTTTTGAGCACTGTGAGAACTAGCAAGCAGAGAGCTGGCTTTCATCTCATTTCAGTATGATCTCTCAATGTCCTACAACTACAGTCTGTAATATCTTCAGCAGTAGTGTCTTGCCATGTAGATCCGATGGGTAAGCACATGCTTTGGCAATGGCCTGCATTGTTTTGGGGGCCTCGTAGGTCTCCCTGACCTCAGTCACTGTGGGCACGCAAGGGCCTCGTGCCACTGTAAATGAATTACAGACTTATGTGATGCTAGTGGCACCTGGCTTTATGTGGGTACTGGAGAACAGAACCCAGGCCTGTCAGGCTTTGCAAGTAAGAAACTTTAACCACTGAATCATCTCTCCAAACCTCATCTGCCTTTTCTTTGTCATATTATCTCCATAAATTCTTTCTCCTCCACAGCTTCATAGCAAACTTCTTGGAAAATAATATCACAATCTACTTTCCCTCTCCTTGAATTTCTGCTCAAAGTTTTGTTCCACTTTTCAAATAGGCCACTACATATTTCTGCCCAAATGTTTTATCTATAGTTCCTATGAGAACAATTTAACTGGGTACCAAGAAGATAGTGTTGTTACTTTGTAATTGTGTAATGTGCTTGAAGCATCTGTCATTTGAGTCTACATTTTCCTTCAGATGAAAAGCACTGAGGAAGGGGAGGGCTAACTAACATTTGCTGAATGCCTTTTAGGTGAAGCCCTATGGTCTCAATGACAGAGATGAACATTTTCTAGAATTGCTTTTGAAGAGTACACAATAGAACCAATCAGATGTTGACTGGGACCTGCAGGGGCAGAATAGCAGAGAACCACTGAAATTGCCTTTGCACATCCCTATTTGTTGCAGTAAAAGGTGTCTGACAGCCTCAAATGACCTTTCTAAGACCTTCTAGTAAAGAAATATGTATTAGTTACTTTCCTCATTGCTGTGACCAAATATTTGACAAGAAGCAGCTTAAGGAAGGAAAGGGTGTGTTTTAGCTTAAAGTGCCAGGGGTACATCCATATTGGTGGGGAGAGCATGCTAGCAAGAACAATAGGCCAGCTCTATACATTATATGAACAGGGAGGAAGCAGAAAGCAAACTGGATTTGGGACGGGCTATAAATAGTTAAGTCCCATCCCTCTGATCAACTTCCCCCAGCAAGGCTTCACCTCCCAAAGGTTCAACTAACTTCCCAAAGAGCACAACCAGATGGGGACCAAGTGGTCAAATACATGAGCGTGTGGGAGCATTTGACATTAAAATCACAGCATTATTTTAGGGTTTTCATAACAGAAACATTGTCCTTTAAGAAAAGCATAGTTTCTGAGAAAATAGAATGCAAAATAAAATTACAACTCTCATTTTTCTGTGTCTGATCAAAACCTGAGGTTCTTCTAAGACCCAAAGTAAGCTTCTGGTGCTACTTCTTCTGTTCAATTAGTACATTTGATCTATGGGAAGTTCTGCTGATCATAAGATGGGCATACCTTACCTCAAGAGAATGTTAATCTACTTGCACAACTATGTACATAGAGCCAAACTTAATACTTTTGGCTTAACTCTTCAGAGAAGACTTGGGGAAGCATAGGCAACCAACCATGGGTTGATTAGATTCTGAATGGATAACCTGGTCTTAGTTCTGCCTTTTTTTAAAATATTTTTTATTTTTATTTATTTATTTGAGAGAGGAAAAGAGGGAGAGAGAAAGAATGGGTGTGCCAGAGCTTCAAGCCACTGCAAACAAACTCCAGATGCATTCACCACTTTGTGCTTCTGGTTTACATGGGTCTTAGGGAATCGAACCGAGGTCCTTTGCTTTGCAGGCAAATGCCTTAACTGCTAAGCCATCCCTCCAGCCCTGTTTGGCCTTTTTTTCTTTCTCTTCACATTCTTTTCTTCTTTCCATTTTTTCTTAATACTGGGGATTGAACTTGCACATGTAAGGCAATTTCTCTACCTATAAGCTATATCCCAAGCTCTGATGGACTGATTTTGAAGCTCCATTTTATGGAATATTTCTCAAAACTGTAGCTGTGTCTTTCCTCAAAAAATATATGAAATAAGGTCCACGTAAGCATTAGTACCTGAGTTTGGGTCCCTAGTGCCCACATAAATGATAAGTGTGGGCTGGAGAAATAGCTTAGTGGTTAAGACACTTGCCTGTGAAGAGTAAGGACTCATGTTCAACTCTTCAAATCCTATGTAAGCCAGATACAGTGATGGAAGCCTGCAAGGTTGCACATGTGCACCAGGGGATGCACACATCTGGAGTTGAATTGCAGTGGCTACAGGCCCTGGCTTGCCAACTCTCTCTCTCCCTCACTCTTGCATAAAATAGCCAGTCTGTTGGGCTTGCTTCAAAATAAATAAATAATGGTAGGTGTGGTGCACTGGGAAAGTAGAGACAGGAGAATCTTTGAGACTTGCTGGCTACATAGTCTAGCCAAATCAGTGAGCTCCAGTTTCAATGAAAGATTGTCTCACAAAAATAAAAATAAGGTGAAAAGCTATTGTGGAATGCATTTGATATAAGCCTCTGGCTTCCACATAACATGTGCTGACACACAATAGGAACATGCATAAACAAACAAACACACACATGCACATGCAAAAACATGAAAAAAGATCCTCTTCACTCTGCTTTTTCTTCACATCAATAATGCACATAGAAAGTTCCAGCCCCAGAGTGACATATGATGAGAGAGTGTAGGCTGTAAGGAAGAATGAAACACCACCTCCAAGAAGCAACCTACTAGCTCACTATATGGCCAGAATTATATTAGCTTCTCTCTCTTTTTTTAAGGTTATAATGATTCAAAATTTGAGATTTATTCTAAGAAATTGTATTTTATCATGGATTCAGGGAGCTCAGTGAGGCAACACCAGTGAGTTGAACACAGGACAATGTCTTAGGTTCTCTTTCCTCATTCTTTGTCTTGTATGAAGGCCATTTGACCAGTTAATGACACAGTTTCCCCATCTACAACATGAGAAGTAAATGTTCTTTCTGTTTTTGTCCCTGTGGGAAGAACAAGTGTCAGTAGGATGGATACAGGGATTGAGACACCTGAGTAGGAGGTTCAGAGCTACCTTCTCTGTGTGGACAGATTACCTTACCTTGTCAAGCCTCAGTGTCTGCATCTATAAATGGGAACAATTTCTATTCCATCATTTTTGAAGTAGGCACTTTAATATTCTAAAATCACAGAGAAAATGTAAATTGGCATTGTTGTTTCCTTTTCTACTTTTTAGTTGAGAACCTTAATACATCAACATACTGTAATTTGATCATATTCTCTTCCCATTACCTTTTTATGTTATCCCTTACCCCACCCCATTCCAAGCAGTCCTTCTATTTTGATACCTCATTCATTTTTAAATCCTTTATCCAGGCTGGAGAGATGGCTTAGAGGTTAAGTGCTCACCTGTGAAGCCTAAAGACCTAGGTTCGAGGCTGGATTCCCCAGGACGCACATTAGCCAAATGCACAAGGGGGCATACACATCTGGAGTTTGTTTGCAGTGGCTGGAAGCTCTGGTGCACCCATTCTCTCCCTCTCACTTTCTCTCACTCACTCTTTCTCTCTCTGTTGCTCTCAAATAAATAAAATAAAAATAAACAAAAAATAAAATAAAATAAATCCTTTATCCTTTATGTCAAAATATTGATGGGCTCAATGTTGTGCAGTCCTTGGAGAAGTAACAACATCCACTGTGAGGTCATGAGAACAACAGTCAGTTCATATTCAGAGGACAATGTACAATAGTAATCCTTCCCACCCTGTTACTCCTATGTTCTTTCTACCCCTTCTTCTGCAATGTTCTCTGAGCCTTGCAAGAAGTGACAGAAAAGTCCCATTTAATGTTGAGCTCTCCATATCCTCTTATTTTTAGCAGTTTGATGAGTTTTGACATCTCCTCAATTTCTACTGCCATCTCCATGGAGATATTTCTCTTGCCAGCAATGAGAGCAGCACTGGTATTTTTTCCACCACCTCATCCACAATGTTTCCTGAGTCCTGGTGGATGGGATAGAGATGTTTCATTCAATGGTGAGCATTGGACTCTCCTTTCTTCCTATCTCCTACATGAGTTTTGGGTCTCCCTAGTATTAACTGTATTCTGGAAAAAGAAATCTCTAACCAAAAGTAAGAAAGCCCTACTTTATGGCATAAACATAACCAATTATAGGGCAATTTTATGGGTATGATACATCCATTTAGAACAAAAAAAGTGTTAGCTTCCCCACTATGCCATACAACCTTTCAAACCATAAGCTCTTAACTCAGTTACAAATACCAGACATGAAATATGCTTCAAATCCAGTTAGAGAGCAGTTGGTTTCCTCCATAACTGGCCTTCCATTATTGCACCAGGGCACATCTTGCCTGGCTGGCCAGTTGTATGTGTTGCAGGATCCATTGCTGGTTAAGACTGTTGATTACTGGGTTAGCTCTTCATTTTAAATTAAATTGTATAGGAATTTATTAATATTACTAATTCCCTTTTGCTTCTTTTTTGTTTGTTCATATTGCTGCAAATATTCTTGTGCAGGTTTGACTTCTTCTGACCATACTCTAGGGGCTACTCATAGGAGAATAAGCTCTTTAAGTATTGTGTATTAAATATGGGTTAACCTGCATTGTTTATGATTCTTACTGCAGGGGCCTTACTGTCAATAGCTATAAGTACCAATATTAGTGAATTTGGCTAACAGCATCTAAAGCAGATGAGATTTTATCTCACGCCTTGGTAACTGCATTGGCTCCCTCAAAGCGAAAGCTTTATTTTCATTAAAAGGAGCAGACATGCTGAGGAAGAAGGTGCTATTTTTACATAGGGAATTTTTCTACTGAAACCACATGATAACACTGTCTGTTAAAATGATCTCAAGCATGCTGAGTTAGCTGAAGAAACAATATGCATGTTGCCAAAATCAAGGCAGTACTATTCTGAGTCTTGCGTCCAAGGCTGTCTCCTTGGTGGTCATGAAGAGGAGACCGGGGAGGAAACAGTGAGAAAGAAAAAGTTGCAGGTGAAGTGAAAACTACCTACAACCACCTATAGGATATTAAACTCCAGATTATTTGGTTATTGACAGACATCTGTCATTGACATGTGAAAATATTGTTAATTAGATACTTGCATATCAGTGATATATGTTGAGTACTTACTTTACTTTAGACATATATTTAAAGCAAAACCAGAATAAAACAGTACTCAGATGAACTTTAGAGCACTACAAATAGAGTAACCTTTGGCAAACACCCTCCAACTTGAGATTTTTTTGCTTGAAGCTATTATTATGATCAGTTATAATATTAATATAATGATTATGTATATAAATATAGATACATGAGACAGGTGCTTTGTTGAGCATTTTACAAAATTTATTTGTTAGTCCTCACAATAATCTTGTAAAGTAGTTCTTATATCCATATGCAGAAGACAATGCTTCCTTTCTGATCCTGATAATAGTTGTCATATTATAAGTCATGGTCAACTGGACAGAAACTGATCTGGGGTTCAAGCTTACATGTGGCTGTCCAGGTCTACAGTCTACATTTTTCACTAGACCATGCTAGCAATCTGTTAATGAGGGAGCTGGCCCTCCACCATTCACTATTCTCCCTATCACTTCATCACCAATATTCAAAATGTAATAAGTAGAACAAGCTGCAGCATACCAAAAGTGGAAAAACAGAAGTGTCCCCACTATGTTGTGTTCACATGCTGTGTATAAGTCACCATAAATTTGGTATATCTTGTCTCCACATACTGGAAGAAGCTTTCCTCAGCTACACATTAGACCTCCATCAGAGTTATACTTGGTTGAGAAAATAGCTGGTATAGCTCCTGAGTAAACCATGATACTCATGTACTGGAACTCATATCACTTCTCTGCTCTGTTCTTAAAGCATAATTCCTTTTGTGCCCAGCATACTTCCCAGGCTCTTGTACATATTCAGGGTTTGGGGTAAAGAAAACCTCATAGCTATGTGGGTATAGTCTTTTGGACAGCCAAAAATGATATTCACACACTAGAGAATAGCTCTGAAATACAATAAAAGGAAGCAAGATGATACCAAAGTTGCCATACCCTAGATTTGGAAATACAGTGAGAGTGTTTAGAGCAAGAAGAAACAAAAGATTACAGGAATAATTGCTACATATATATAAAGTGAAGATAGTAATAGAAAAAAAGTTGGGGACATTTACCAAATGTTTATATAATCTCAATTTCCAATCCTTTTTTTTTAATTTTTTTACAAAGATGTCAACTAATATTCAACTCTTTTTATAGAATATTAATATTTCCTTGATAAGACTAAGATGTAATGCAGGTATACTTTGTACAGGTTGTACTTTCTAGACTCATGAGGCTTTGAAAATGTGTACAAAGGTACGATCATAAACCTATATGATGGGCTGGAGAGATGTCAAAGCCTCACGGCCCAGGTTCAATTCCCCAGTACCCATGTAAACCCAGATGCATAAGGTGGCACATGCACTGAAGTTTGTTTGCAGTGGCTAGAGTCCTTGAAGTGCCCATCCTCTCAAATAAGTAAATAAAAACCTATGGTATACCTATAATGTAAAAGCCTGGAATCATTGAAAGAATATTGGGCTGGTGAGATGGCTTAGCAGTAAGGCACTTGCCTGTGGAGCCTAAGGACCCAGGTTCAGTTCCTTAGTAACCAAGTAAGCCAGATGCACAAGGTGGCACATGCGTCTGGAGTTTGTTTGTAGTGGCTAGAGGGCCTGGCATACCTATTCATTCTTTCTCTCTCTCCCTCTCTCTCTCTCTCTCTCTCTCTCTCTCTCTCTCTCTCCCTGTTTTTCTCTGACTCTCAAATAAATAAAGAAAAATAAAATATTTTTTAAAGAATATTGGCTTATTGTTTATTTATTTATTTATTTATTTATTTATTTATTTATTTATTTGCAAACAAAGAGAGAGACAAGAGAGAATGAGTGCCAGGTTTCCAGCTGCTGAAAATGAACTCCAGTTGCATCACCACCTTGTGCATCTGGCTTTGTGGGTATGCGTTAACTGGACCCAGGTCATTAGGCTTTGTAAGCAAGCACCTTAACTGCTGAGCCATCTGTCCAGTCTTGGAATATTTGCCTTTTAAAAGAAGAGAAATCCAGTAGCATTTTGTATGCTGTGGTGTCTTACTTGAATCATAGCTGTGGCCAAATACCTGACAAGAATTAGCTCAAGGAAGAGTTTATTTTGGCTTATAGTTCCAAGGGTACTGGTGTGGAAGGGAAAGAAGTAGGAATAGGACTCTGGAACAGGGAGTGGTGCCAGGCTATAAACCTCAAGTCCCACCCCCAGGGAAACACTTCCTCCAACAAGGCTCCACCTCCCCCATGAGGACTGTGGGTCTTGCATTGTGGGGGTGGCCATTAGTTATGGGGGAGAGGCAATGTATCTGTACACAATGACCCAATTTATGGCTCTAACCATCTTTCCATGCCATCTACTGCGAAATTCCCTGACTCATGTTGGGTTCATTTTAGGTCTATTTTAGTGATGAGGTCTTAAGAGCCTCTGTGTCTCTGGATATCTGACTCGGCAGGAGATGAGTGTTCTCTTTGTCTTTTCCTTCACCCTTGTGCTGGTACCAGGTTCAGCAAGAAAGTAGCTCTTGCTCATTTTCCCACTAACTCTATAGCTTCAGCTGGTGCCCTGGTGAGCTGTGATCGGCTGATTCCCTCCTCAAGTTTTGCATCCATCTGAAAAAGAGAAGCAAACTCTCCAATGGAGAGTGAGATCACTGCAAGATACATGAATACCAATTGTTATTTTAGAGAGAATTTAATAGCCCTCTTGTAGCCCACTATTGGTGAGAGCTTGATATTGGAGAGTGAGTTCATTTTTGGATATGGTTCTGACTTATTTCCCTGTCCTATGTTTGGATTCCTTTCCACTGAGTGGATCTGTTAGCCAAATCAAGAGCAGTTGGTAACCCACCATGGCTGTGTGCCACTATTGCACTTGTGTGAGCATGACATCAGATTAATTGCTGCTGAGTAGCTTAGACCACAAGTTGCTTAGACAGATGTTAGTCATTTTCCCAGAATCACTAATGTAACACCTTCTGACACTAGACAAGTTAACTGTCTGGCATTGATTCTCTTCCAGTTTCCAGCAAGGTCACTCCATGTTCCATCCCAACAGCATATGGTGTCTTTGGCAGTAGGGTCTTACCATTAACTTTTAGTGGGTCATCAAGTATTCTGACAGAATTCTTTCTTCTTTTGGGAAATCATGTAGGTCTCTGATCAACAGCTCATTTTGGATATTACACACATGCTGGTACTGGGAGTTACAGGTTAGTGCCTAGGGAAAAGAAGGAAGAAAAATATAGGTAATATAAAACAGAAAGATAGAAAAGAGAGAAAGAGAGAAACAGGAGAGTCTTTATCATACCCTCTCCAGGTCCTTGTGAATCAGATATTCTCTCTTAGTACTTGATGCAGGTTTGACTTTTTAGTATGTCTTTCAGGATGTAGGATTTTATGGTACTATTTCCATTTGAGTCCAGTTTTTCTCCCCTACTAACTCTCCCCTTCTGCCCCACCATCCCTATTGTCCAGTCACGAAATATTTATTAGGTATGTCAGCATCTCAGGCAGATTCAGGTTAGGAGACACAGATGAGCAAGAACATGTGACAATTATCTTTCTATGATTGGTGAGTTCACTGAGAATGATCTGTTCCAGGATTGACCATTTTTCTTCAAAATTGTGTCATTTTGCCATTTGTATTTCTTCCTCTGAGAATTCCCTGTGCAGTTCTCTGCTCCATTTTGTGAGTGGGTTGTTTGACTTTTTATTGTCTAGGTTTTTGGGTTCTTTGTAGATTCTAGAAATTAGGCCTCTGTCCGATGTGCATCCATTCTGTGGGTAATCTATTTGCTCTGCATGTGTTATACGTTTGTCTGGGAAAAAACATTTCAGATTCCTGAGATCCCAATGGTTGAGTGATTGTTTAATTTCCTGAGCTATTGGGATTTTGTGCAGGAAGTCTTCTCCCACTCCTATGTCATGGAAAGTTCCTCCTATCTTTTTCTTCCAGCAGTAGCCAAGCTTCCAGTCTTATATTGAGGTCTTTGATCCATTTGGACCTGATTTTTTGCATGGTGAGATGTGTGGATCGAGTTTCATTTTTCTGCATATGGTTATACAGTTTGTCTAGCACAATTTGTTGAAGATGCTATCTTTTTTCCAGTATACATTGTTAAGGCCTTTATCAAATATCAAGTAGCTGTAGTTACTTGACCCAAAGTCTATGTCCTCAATTCTATTACATTGGTCTATATTCCTGTTTTTATGCCAGTACCATGTTGTTTTTATTATTATGGCTTTGTAATATAGCTTTAGATCAGGTTATGGTGATGCCTCCAGAAGTGCTTCTTTTGCTGAAGATATGCTTGGATATCTTAGGCCTCTGCCATTCCCTATGAATTTTGAGATCATTTTTTTCTATCTTTGTGAAGAAAGATGTTGGGACTTCCAGCACTATGTTGAAAGGCAGAGGTGAGAGTGGACACATCTGTCTTATTCCTGATCTCAATGGGAATTCCTTCAGTCTCTCCCCATTAAGTATTATTTGGGCTTTAGGATCTTTATATATAGCCTTTATAATGTTGAAGTATACACTGTCCATGCCTATTCTCTCCAATGTTCTGATCATGAAGTGATGTATTTTGTCAAAGTCCTTTTCTGCATCTATCGAAATCATCATTTTGTTTGTGTGTTTAATCTTATTTATGCGGTCTATTACAATGACAGATTTCCATATGTTGAACCATCTCTGTGTTACTAGGATAAAGCTTACTTGATCCAGGTGGATAATGCTTTTGAGGTGTTGTTGGATTTGGTTAAAGATTTTTGCATCTAAGTTCGTCAGGTAAATAGGCCTGTAGTTTTCTTTTCTCTGCCTGCTTATAATATTAGGGTGATATTAGCATTATAAAAGGAATTGGGGAGCTTTCACTGTTCTCCTATTGTGTGGCACAACTTCATAAAAATTGGTTTCAGTTCTTCTATGAAGGTTTGATAGAATTCAGCTGAGAAGCCATCTGGTTCTGGACTCTTCTTTTCAGGGAGGTTTTTGATTGCCCTTTCAATCTCAGTATTTGTGATAGGTTTGTTTAGAAGACTAATGTGTTCTGAGTTTAGCTTTGGTAGGTGGTATGTGTCCAGGAATTCATCCATTTTCTCCATGTTATCCAATTTTGTGGAGTAAAGGATTTGAAGTAAGTCCCAATGATTCTCCCAGTTTCATTTATGTCTATTGTGGTCACTCCTTTTTCATTTCTAATTTTGTTAATTTGAAGTGTCCTTTTTTGTTTCTTGATCAATTTGTCCATGGGCTTATCAATCTTGTTTATTTTTTTCAAAGAACCAGCTCTTTGTTTCATCAGTTTTCTTAATTATTTTTTAGTTTCTAATTCATTAATTTCTGCTCTGATCTTAATTATTTCTTTCCATCTGGAGCTTTTGGGGTTAGGTAGTTCTTGTTTTTCCAATGCCTTTAGGTGAATGGTCAAGTTATTGATTTGAGATCTCTCTGTCTTTGATATGAAGGTATTTAGCACAACCAATTCACCCCTGAGGAGCACCTTCATTGTGTCCCATACAATTTGGTACATTGTATTCTCATTGACACTCATTTCCAGAAACTTTACAATTTTATTTTTTATTTTGCTCACTACCCATTTATTGTTTAAGAGTGTGTTGTTCAGTTTCCAGAAGTTGGTTGAGTTCCTGGTGCATCTTTTCTTGTTAATTTCTGACAAGATAGCTTGCAATCTGATATCATGCAGGAAATTATGTCAATCCTCCTAGATATATGGAGGCATGCTTTATGACCCAGAATATGATCTATTTTAGAGAAGGTTCCATGGGCTGTTGAGAAGAATGTGTAACCTGTTGATTTTTGGTAGAATGCTCTGTAGATGTCTGTTAGGTCTAATTGATCTATGGTGTTGTTGAGCTCTCTTACTTCCCTGTTAATTTTGTGTTTGGATGATCTATTTATTCCCGATAGTTGAGTACTGAAGTCCCCAAATGTGGTAGTTTGATTCAGGTGCCCCCCTTAAAATTATGTGTTCTGAATGCTAGGTTCCCAGCTGATGGAGATTTGGGAATTAATGTTTCCTGGAGGGAATATATTGTTGGGGGTGGGCTTATGGGTATTATAGCCAGTTTCCCCTTGCCAGTGTTTGGCATATTCTCCTGTTGCTATTGTCTACCTCAGGTTGGCCAGAGGCTCATGCCATCATTTTTCCCTGCCATTGTGGAGCTTCCCCTAGAGCCTGTAAGCCAAAATAAACCTCTTTTTCCCAGAAGCTGCTCTTGGTTGTGTGATTTCTACCAGCAATGCGAGCCTGACTGCAATACCAAGTATGATGGTGTTGGTGGTTATTTCTGTTTTATTGTCAAGTAGGTTTTGTTTAATGAATTGTGGTGCACCTGTGTTTGGTGCATAAAGATTAATGATTGTGATTAATAAAGATTAATGATCTTCTTGTTGGATTGTTCCCTTGATAAGTAAGAAGTGGCCTTCCTTGTCTTTTTTGATTACTTTTGTTTTGAAGTCTATTTTATCTGATATAAGTATAACTAAACCTGCTTGCTTCTTATTTTTTGTTTTCTTAGAATATCGTTTTCTACCCTTTTACCATGAGGAACTGTCTATGTTCAGTGGTAAGGTAGGTTTCTTGAAGACAGTGGATTGAGGGGTCTAATTTTCTGATCCACCCTGTTAGCTTACATCTCTTGATGGGTGAATCAAGGCCATTAATATTCAGGGTAATAACTAAGAGGTTTGATTTAATACCTGCCATATTGTTGTTTATGTGGTTTAGTGTTTTCTTGTACTTTGTAGTTTTTGTGCCTTCTTGAAGTTTGGTTTTGGTGATCTGCTTCTTGTAGGCACTTGAGGTTGGTTATTTGAATCTTCTGTGTGGAGCATTATCTGAAGTACTCTCTGTAGGTTTGGCTTTGCATTCGTATAGTTGTACAGTTGAGTTTTTGTGGATAGTTTTTCTTTCACTATCTATTATGATGGATACTTTTGCTGGGTAGAGTAGTTTGGGTTGGAAGCCATAAGTTCTTAGAGTGTTCAGTGTTCCATTCCAGGCCCTTCTGTATTTTTGTGTTTTCATTGAGAAGTCTGAAATAATTCTGATGGGGTTTACATATAAAGATATGTAATGTGTTGTTTCTTCCTTGCTGCCTTTAGGACTTTCTCTTTGTGATCAATGTTTTGTCTTGGAGAATTTCTCCTTTAGTCCACTCTGTATGGAGTTCTGCTAGCTTCTTGTAACTTGATGAAATTTTCTTTTGAGAAAGCAGGAAATTTTTCTTCAATAATTTTGTTAAATAAGTTTTCTATACCTTTGGTCTGTATTTCTTCCCCTTCTCATATTCCCATAATCCAAATGTTTGGATGCTTAAGGGTATCAAACATTTCCCTCATGTTCTGTTCACAGAAATTTTTGAACTTATTGAAACTTTTGGACTCATGAACTGTTTCTTCTGTTTTGTCTTCCAGTTCTGAGTATCTGTCTTCTACATGGCTAACTCCATTCTTAAGAGCTCCTGTAGAGATTTGGCTTGTTCAATGTGGTTCATATTTTCGACTGCTTTTTATATGAATAGTTTTAACCCTCTGTCGAGTTCCCTTTTTACGTCATTTTCTGGTTTTCTTAATGCTTCTTGGTGTTCATCCTTGCATTGTTTTTGTCTTCCTTGAGCTTAGCCAGCTGATTATTGAGGTTTTTTTTTTTTTCTCTCTCTCTTTCATATTACTTAACTCTATTAGGAAACCTTCCTGGTTCTTTTCTATTAGGTATAATATAGTGAGCACACTCTTCATACAATTATTGGTCCTTTGTTGAATTTCTGCAAATTATGCTATTTGCTTGGCCAGGGCAGAGTTTGTATTTTCATTTTGGGGTTCTGATCCTCTTGTTTCATCTATCTTTTGATTATAGACATCCATTGTGGAAGTGGGCAATCTAGCTGGATTTACTTACATATGATTTTTCATGCTATTCAGTTTTTGCTGTGGTATGCCCATCACAATGGTTCAGAAAGCCTAGGGTGTGGGATGCTAGTCTGCTGGCTGGGGTGGGGGTGGGGTCACCATGAGTGGCACTGCAATCACCTGTGGAGTTCAGAAAGGCTAGGGTGGAGACACTAGTCTGGGTCCCTATTTGGGGGTGGGAGGGGAGAGCAGAGTGTGGGATGGTGATCTAGCATGGGGGTCAGCAAGGCTGGGTGGGAACAGTGACTGGGACAGTGATGGCACAGTGGGGCTCAGAAAGGCTGAGCAGGAAGGGCAACTGGGATGGTATTCATGCCTGTGGACCTCTGCCCCATGGTAGGAAAGCCTAGGGCAGAGGACCTGAAAACTTGGGTCTGTTTGGCCTGCATTTAATGCAAGAGAGACCTCCTACTGGGACTGTGGCCAGTATGGCTGCTTGAGGGGATTTGAGGACTGGTGGGCTACCTGAGAGTGTGGGAATCAGTGGATTCCCTATTTTGCTCCTCTGCACCCTCCCACTGGAAGCCTACTAGAATCTGCAAATCCCTAAAACAAAAAAGGAACCCTGAACCTTAAGGGTCTTGCCTTTTCTTCCCCCATGAGGTAAGGTGAGGTTATGCAGACACCATCTTGACCAGAAACCCTGAATACAGTGTTTACTAAAGAAAATGTTATAAGAAGTTGCTAATTTGAAATTTTTATATTAAGATACAACAGTAATAGTTTAGAGTTTAGACCAACAGGGGTGAGTTTTTTTTTTTTTTTTTTTCCAGGAAGGACAATTTTATTGCAAGAATGGTGATGATAAGTAGATCAAAACTTAGCTTTTATTGTAGTTTTTCTGTTTTCTTGATAAGGTTTTTCCTTCCTGCCCATCCCAGGGCATGGATGACTCCTGTTCAGCCCTTGATAAGCCCCTGGTAAGCAGCATTCTCAGCCTGGGTGCACCCCAGGAGCTCTGCACAAGGAAACTGAAACAAGGAAGTAGCACATAATTTTTAAATTAAAACTTATAGAAAACATTTAACTACATATAAATCTTTTTAAAAGATAAAAACTGGAATCGCCATTTAGTGATTAAAAAAATCAAAAGAAATGTGTGTGTGCGTGTGTGTGTGTGTGTGTGTGTGTTGTTTTAAAGATTTGAAGTTTAAGTCAATGTTGTGAGAAGTCATTTAAATGTGTATTTTGAGCATCATGTGCTGGAAGCAAAGCAAATGCCACCTTGACCCTGGAAGAATGATCCTCCAGTGTAGCATGGGAGACTTTGACACAGTATTGTTTTTAAGTCCCTTTCAGATCTCAGTCTATTATATCTATTATAATTGTTTTTTAAAGATTTGTTTATTAGAGACAGAGAGAGAGAGAGAGAATGGTTATGCTAGGTCCTCCAGACACTGCAAATGAACTCCAGATGCATGCACCACCATGTGCACCTGGAAAATCGAACCTGGGTCCTTAGGCTTTGCAGCCATGTGCCTTACTGCTAAGCCATCTCTCCAGCCCAATATTTACTACAATTCTGTGAAAGAAAGGGCAAACTGTCTTTCCCCTTGTATATCCATGGTTCTCCCTTTCCCAAGACTGAGGGTTTTGCTTGGAGAGGAGATTGAACCCATGGTCACATTTTTCTGCATTCCTATGGTTTTTGTGCTGGAAAGATATGAGGCCTGCACAAAAAAACTCTTAAAGACTGATGCTTATTCTGGGTCTGACCTTGGGAAGGCCTCCCACTTCTTATTCAATGGTAAGATGATCTCAAGCTAAAACCCTGAGCTAGGAGATATGCTCTAGAAACACTTATGCCCTCCCCTTAGCTACCCAACTATCACCTTTCTTCACTTGCATAATTAGTGTGTTTTTAAAATAGGAATGTAGGCGTTCAAGCTTGAAGCTGGCCTTCAAAAGATAAAAATATCTTCTGCCCTACACATATGAAAAGAATAGACCTAGAGACAAAGGATTCTGCCAGACCAAAAGGGTGGGGTGGGAGGGAGTCTTACATGTCACAACCCCTCAAGACTCATGTCTCTTTCAAATATGAGACACATTTTAAGACCTTGTTTTCTTAGATATGGGCTTGAATTAAAAAAAAAAAAAGTTAATAGACAACAGAGGCAATTGGGGGCCCAGATCATCTTTCCCCCAGAAAAGGATTGGCTAAACAGTTTCACAGATGAATTTTATACAAGTCCCAAATCTCCCCATCAATGGTGAGGTATCAGCTCATGAGGTTCAGAGAATGACACTCCAAACTATGACTACAGGAAATTAGAATATGTTGCCCCAAAATATGCCTCCTAGGCATAAGGGTTATTTTGAGCTTGTTATTTGAAGACACTACTGCTACAAGAGAAGCTCAGAGAGCAGGCACATTGCATATTTAAACCAATCTCTTTTCCATTAGCAACAGTTGAGTTTTGGAGGGAAGGTGTTTATTTGGTTGTTGTTTTGAGTTGGTTTTAATTTTATAATCCTTTTCTTCCTAGTACAGAAGACACCTGTGTAAATGGAGATTTTCTTTACAAATATCAGTTTCTCTTACAAAATAGCAGTTTGCATTCTCTTTTTAAGAACTTTTCTTCAGTAAGTTGATCAGCTCCCATCATGGCCTGTAAAAGTCTCAAAATAAGGCAACACAAGACAGCCTGTCAGCACACTTGATAGCCATTAACTTGCACTGATATTTGCTATACCCAACATTAAGATAAAAACATTGGCCAGCAGTCAATTATGGGTATAGAAATCTCATGCTGTTCCTTTTCATTTCACTTAATGACAGCATCACCTAACTCCTGGGATTCACATGTTCACCCTGACATCCCTTCCCTGGACTTCAGGGGTTAGTTACTACTTGATGATTTTATTTATTTTTTCCATCTTTGCTTCCTGCTATGCTTAAGCTTGTACCCCACTGGCTAAAAGCTTCTAATGTGTTCCTTACCACTCATCTGTATCTTCTTTCTCATAAGGAAAGTCAGAAAATGTCAGGATCACAGTGTTAGAACCTCCTGAAATTTCCTTGGCTCTGATGCAAGGGGCCATGACTACTAGAAGCCAAATATCCAAGCCCATATCCAGTAGAAATAGTTATCAGAGAAAAACTGAGCACAAGGGGGCTGGAGAGTTTGCTCAATAGTTAAGAGGCATGCCTGCAAAGCCCACTGACCTGGGTTCAATTCCCCAGAACCCATGTAAATCCAGATGCACAAAGTAGTTCATGCATATGGAGTTCATTTGCAGTGCCTAAAGGCCCTGGCACACCCATTCTCTCTGCCCCTCTTCTCTCTCTCTGATTGCAAATAAATACATAAATAAATAAATATTTTTAAATGAGTAGAAGATACTAAAATAACAACCTAGGTACAGCTTACCTGTAAGTAAATCTAAAGTGTAGGCACAACAAGATGCTTTGCCTATGCTAAACTGAAGATAATGAAGTAAGATATCTACTGTCACTTCAGATGTGCTTGTATATATGGTAAAACTGAAATAGGTGACTATAATCAAGAGCTTTAGATTTTTATGCTCTTTGATCCCACTATCAAACTGGGAATACTTCAAAATACTGTGGACCCATGATGATCTATCTGAAAAGAAAACTAAGAAAGCAATCACATTTATTATCTCAGAAAGAATAAAATACTTGAGAAAAATTTAGTCAAGAAGGTAAAAGATCTTGACTCTGAAAACTATAAAGCATATATGAAAGAAAATTAAAGAAGATACAAATAATTGGAAAGGTATACCATGCTTAAGGATTAAAAATTTTGGTATTGTTAAAAAGTTCATACCACAGAGTAACTACAATGTAATTTCTATCAAAACTTCCAATGTAATTAAAAACCTTCTCAAAGCCTTCAGAGATTTCTCAGTGGTTAAGGAGCTTGCCTGCTGTGGTAATTTGAATGGATGACCCCCAATATATTCAGTGTTTTATCAGTTTGTAGTTTGCATCTGTAGCCACCTGGCTGGAGTCAGTGTCACTGGGCAGATCTTAAGGTGTGGTGGTGGGTTTGAGATTTCAATCTAAAGATATGCAAAGTGTGCCTAGCTGGAGTTCCTGAAGTATGCTATGTTTTGTGGCTTTTAGGCTGTGTTTCTCTATGTGTGTTTGGTCCTGTAAAAACAGGCAGCCTCTTCTACCATTATGGAAGTTCCCCTGGATCTGTAAGCTTCAATAAACCCCTTCCTCCATAACTGTGCCTGGTCTATACATTCATCTCAGAGAACCTGAAGCTGTCTGATACAGAAGTTGCTACCCAGGAGTGGGCCGAGATGAGTCTGACCATGTGGATGTTGGTCTTTTGGAACTTTTATTTTGGAGAAATGAGCATGGACTTGGTGCTTGTAACTGAAGATGTCTTCTGGAGTGGCTAGCCAAGTTTTATGGACTGTTCTGATGAGAGTTTGAGAATGCTATGTGCAGACAATATTGAACTTCAAGGTTTGGCATATGAGCTTTCTAAGGGGAAGGAAAGACTGCAAAGGACTTTGTTGGAACTGGGCTTCTGGCATAAGGGCTGGCTGTGTTCTGCTGCACAGGCCCAAAGAGTTTGATCAAAGTTAAATTTGTTAGGGATTGATGTCTTTGGCTAAAGATATGTGACTGCGAGATTTAAGATTTTAAGTTGGAAAAACTCAAACAAGTTTAAAATTTACTGGCACAGAGACTGGTTTTAGGTTACTGAAGCTGCCATTGTCAAACACACAAGCAATCTTAAGGAAGATGGCCCAAGTGCTTTACATTTAAAAAATGGAAAGGATGCCTGGAGAAAGACTATCATAGAAATGCAAACTCTTTTGGAAAGAGTTGACTGGAACAGGAACTTGCTTTTCAAGGTTACAATTGATTTAGTCCCTGAATTAAAAATATGGTTGTGTCCTGCATACCTGGTGTTGGTTTCAGAAGCATGAAAAATGTGTGGAGTGGTTGTGAATTGCACACGGTTCCGGTACCCTGGTAAGATGTGGCAAGAGGCAGGGCCTGCTGCCCTGATCAGATGAAAAAGCCTTTGGAAGATGGACAGTGGTTTGCAGGAAGACCTGATGAAGGCTTGAAGATGGCTGGGTGTGGTGGTGCGTGCCTTTAATCCCAGCACTGGGAGGCAGAGTTGGTAGGATCACCATGAGTTTGAGGCCACCCTGAGACTACATAGTGAATTCCAGGTCAGCCTGCCTCAGCAAGAGTGAGACCCTACCTCAAGAAACTAAAAAAAAAAAAAAAAAAAAAAAGAGAACAAGAAAAACTGAAGATGAAGATGTTTTGGATATACCAGGACTATGCAAGGGCTACCATAGAGTACACAGTTGGCCTTGGATGGAAGTTTTCCCTGGATACTCTGTCCAGCTGGAGGGGTGGAATTGGAAGAACTGGAGACTGTCAGTCTCTAGTTACATTGAACTTGAACTGCAGAAGTTTGATGTTTGTTTGATGGTGGTTGCATTTGCATTGTTTTAGTCTCTCCTTGTTATGCATTTATACCAGTTGAAAATGTTTACTCTGTGCCTTTATATGTTGGAAGTATTTAACTTGTTTGATTTTACAAGACTCATTATCTTAAATTGGTCAAGACTGTGGGGACCTTTGAAATTGGACTGAGTACAATTTACAATGTGTGATGGCTCTGAATCTATTGGGAGCCAGGGACAGAATGTGGTAGCTTAAATAGATGACCCCCAATATATTCAGTGTTTTATTAGTTTGCAGTTTGCATCTGCAGCCACCTGGCTGGAGGCAGTGTCAGTGGACAGATCTTAAGGTGTGGTGGTGGGTTTGAGATTTCAATGTAAAGATATGCAAAGTGTACCTAGCTGGAGCTCTTGAAGTGTGCTGTGCTGTGTAGCTTTTAGGCTTGTGCTTCTCTCTGTGTTTGGTCCTGTGAAAGCAGAGCCAGCTTCTTCTGCCATTATGGAAGTTCCCCTGGATCTGTAAGCTTCAATAAATCCCTTCTTCTATAACTGTGCCTGGTCTGGAAGTTCATCTTAAGAAATATGAAGCTGTCTGCTACACCTTCAAAGCCAAAGAATCCAGATTTGATTCCTCAGGACTCACATAAGCCAGATTCACAAGGTGATACATGCATATGGAGTTTGTTTACAATGGCCAAAGACCCTGGTATGCCCATTCTCTCTCTCTCTCTCAAACAAATAAAGAAGTTTAAAAAATATATAGTGGGGAAAAAAGTCCCCAGAAGAGAAAGTCAAGACCTGAAAGATTCTCAGACTCAGGTAACTTTCATTGAAGAATTGAATTCATTTTTTCTCAAGCTCTTCACATAATCAAATAATAGGAAATGCTCCCCAAGTCCTTCTATGAGGCTTCCATTATCCTAATACCAAAACTAGACAGAGATAAAAGAAACCTATAGACCTACATCCCTGATGAACTTAGATGCAAAAGTCTTGAACAAAATCCTCACAAACAGAATTTAATAACACATAGAAAGAAAACATTACCTACCTCCATTAAGCAGGCTTCATCCTAGGGATGTGGGGCTGGTTCAACATATGGAAATTGATAAATGTAACACTCTACATAAATAAAAAAAAAAAGCAAGAACCACATGATCATTTAAATAGATATAGAAAAGACCTTTGACAAAATACAATATTACTTCACAATTAAAATGCTGGAGATGTAAGCATGGAGACTTTATATCTCAACAGGAAGCATCCAAAGTCCAAATCATACATAGTGGGCAAAGACTCAAGGAGTTTACATTACAATTGGGGAAAGACAAGGGTGTCCACTCTCACCTCTGCTCTTCAACATAGTATAAAAATCCTAGCCCAAGCAATAAAGCAGGAGAAAGATATAAAAAGGATACAAAGTGGAAAGTAAAAAGTCAAGCTAGCCCTATTTGCAGATGACATGATCCTATATATAAGTGACCTAAAAGATTACCAAAATACTTCTAAACATGATAAATTCCTTCAATAAAGTGGCAGAATACAAAATCAACATGGAAAAATCAAGAGGTTTCCTATACGCCAAATAAAATATATGTAGAAAGAAATCAGCAAGGCTGTCCCATTTTCAATAGCCACAAAAGAAAATAAAATACCTTGAAATAATACTAACCAAGGAAGTACAAGACCTATATAATGAAAACATAGTAAAAAATAAAAACACTCAATAAAGAAATTGAGGAGGACATGAGATGATGGAAATACCTTCCATTCTACCAGATAGGCAGAATTAGTATTGTGAAAATGGCAATTCTACCAAAAGCAATATACAGATTCACCTCAATACCAATAAAAATCCCAATATTATTCTTCACAGAGATAGAAAAATAATCTCAAAATTTATATGGAATGGCAGAAGGCCTCAGATATTCAAAAATATCTTCAACAACAACAACAAAACACTTCTGGAAGTATCACTATAACCAGTTTAAAGCTATACTACAAAGTCATAGTAACAAAAAAAGCATGGTACTGGCATAAAAACAGACATATAAATCAGGGGGACAGTACTGAAGATCCATCCCCTAGTTCAAACAACTGCAGCTACTTGATCTTTAACAAAAGAACAAACAAAGTGCACTAGAGAAAAGACAACACCTTCAATACTGCTGGACAAATTGTATAACCACATGTAGAAAAAAATGAAACTAGATCCACTCATCTCACCATGAACAAAAATCACCTCCAAATGAATTAAATATAATCAATACAACAATAATCTTCAATATAAGGCCTAAAACTCTTAAACAGCTGGAAGAAAAAATAAAGAGAACTCACCATAATAAATAATAAAGTGGGGAAAAACTTCCAGAACAATCCCCAGTAGCCCAGGAAACTAAACAATCACTCAACCAGTGGGCTTTCATGAAGCTAAAAGATTGTGTACAGACAAACATAACATAAACAGGGTCAACAGAGTACCCACAGAATTAAAGAAAATATTTGGTAGATATACTACTGACAGAGGCCTAATATCTAGAATCTACAAAGAACTCAAGAAAAAGTAAGCAATAAAAAAATCAGGGCTGGAGAGATGGCTTAGCAGTTAAGCACTTGCCTGTGAAGCCTAAGGACCCCGGTTCGAGGCTCGGCTCCCCAGGTCCCACGTTAGCCAGATGCACAAGGGGGCGCACGCGTCTGGAGTTCGTTTGCAGAGGCTGGAAGCCCTGGCACGCCCATTCTCTCTCTCTCCCTCTATCATCTGTCTTTCTCTCTGTGTCTGTCGCTCTCAAATAAATAAATAAATAAATTTTAAAAAAAATCAAACAATCCACTCAAAATATGGTGCAAAGAACTAAACAGGAATTGTCAATGGAAGAAATACAAATGGCTTATGCTCAGTTAAGAAAATGTTCAACATCCTCAATCATCAAGAAAATTCAAATTAAAACAACTATTAGATTCCACCTTACTCCAGTCAAGGTGGCAATCATTAAAAATTCAAACAATCAAGGTTGGCAAGAATGTCAGGAAGTAGGAACCCTCATTCACTGCTGGTGAGAGTGTGAAATTTGTACAACCACTATGGAAACTCCTGAAAATGATGAAAATAGAGCTGCCAATTGACCCAGATAGTCCTCTACAGGGCATCTACCCTAAAGGCTCCATTCTTACCTACAGAGATATTTTCCCAACTATGTTTATAACTGCTCTATTCACAATAGCTAAGAATTGAAATCATCCTAGATGTCCATCATTTGGCAAATGGACAAAGTTGTGGTACATTTACACAATGGAATTCTATTCAGCAGTAAGGAAAAATGAAACAGTGAAATTTGTCGAACAATGGATGGACTTGGAACAGATCAGACTAAGCAAATTCACACAAGCACAGAAAGACAAACACCATATGTTCTCCCTCGTATGTAGAAAGCTTGAGTTTTAGGCATACTTGACAGGCAACTCAAGGGACAGGAAATAAGGATGGAAGGATTTGGAGGAAGGGCAATGGAATGGTGGGGAGAAAGTATGCAAAACCAAAGCCAAAATGAATTGGCACCAAGGGAAACTCCTTCTGGATAGCAGACTAAAAGATATAACCCTTAATATGAGTATGGGGTGATTTTCTGGTAAGAAGAGCCCTAGAGAAGATGGCATGAAGCCTATCTCTAAAACAACTGGCTCTGGCTTGTAACTCCTAGTACCAGAAACCAGTTACAATTCACATGGAGCTGTTAGCTACAGAGATCTCCAAGGTCCCCCAAAACAATACAGGCTGCTGTCAAAGCACTTGATTATCCACCTGAGGTAAAATGGTATTGCAGAAGACATCATATGCTGCCATAACAGAACACTGAGAGATCTGGCTGGAATCTGGAAGGAAGCCAGTTACCAGATAGTTAACCCATATACTGCTGGAAAGTACTATATGAGCTGTTGGCAGAAAATGGCCAACAACATTTTGAGGAAGCAGGGCACAACTATATGAAAGCAACCACCTTAACAAGATGTAGACACCTGTGTAATAGTTGTACCCAGCCTAGGGAGGTAAAAATGGCTCTCTGATTGGCTAAGAGAACCGTTCAGTGGAAAGGAACCTATAGCTGAAACTAGAAATGCTTGGGACTGTCAGTGTCTTGGAATTCAGAATTTTTTTCAGATTTCAGAATATTTACATATACAAAATGAGATGGTTAGGGGATAGAACCAAGTTGAAACACAAAATTCATTTACATTTCATATATATATGGCCTAAAAGTAATTTGATACATTATTTTGAGCATGCCTGTATTTTGACTCACATACCACTCACAAGAGATCAGCTCTACCTGCCATCTATTGACATTCAAAAAGCTATGGATTTTTGAAAATTTTTTGTTTTGTTTCTTGAGCTAGGATCTCACTGAAGCCCAGGATGAATTGAAATTCACTATATTGTCTCTGGCCAGCTTTAAACTCGTAGTTACCCTCCTACCTCTGCTGGGGTTAAAGGCATGTGCCACTATGCCTTGTTTTTGGAATATTTTTGCTAGAACATGGAAAAGTGCTTTAAAACATTTTTATTGAAAAATAAATAAATAGCTACTTTTGTCTTTTGTCCCTCTATTCTGCAAGAATCCTTTCTTTTTTCCAGCTAGGCCCACTTATACTTTTTCTTTTTTTTTCTTCTATCTCTCTCCCTCTGTCTCTCTCTTCCTCCCTTCCTTCCTTGTTTTCTTTTCTTTTGCTTTCTTTCTTTCTTTCTCCTGGTGCACCCATTATCTCTTTATATATCTTTTTTCTCTGTGCTTTCCAATAAATAAATAAATAAATAAATTTTAACAGAAAAAAAGACAAGTGGTAAAGGTAGGCAAGGATAAGAAGAAAAGTGAACTCTTGCACTGAGATGGTGAGAATATAAATTGATTCAGCCAGTAT
Organism: Jaculus jaculus; assembly: GCF_020740685.1. Classification (NCBI taxonomy): domain Eukaryota; kingdom Metazoa; phylum Chordata; class Mammalia; order Rodentia; family Dipodidae; genus Jaculus; species Jaculus jaculus. The sequence goes on from NC_059113.1 coordinate 75,759,869, forward strand.
GGAAACTAATACAGAGGTTCCTCAGAAAATTAAGAACAGAGCCACTATGTGATCCACTCTTCTTCTGGGCTTACCTAAAAGGAAATGAATCAGTACCTGGAAAGGACACTTGCACTCCCATATTCACTGTGGTATTGTTCACACAACTATGGTAAAGGAACCACCTGTCATGCACCTCTTTTCTAAGAACTAAAACATTCCCTCCTTCAGGGAGGAGCAAGGTTCTAAGACCAGGAAATAAATGAAAGTTACAAGGGCCAGAAGCTAATGAAAGAGGGTTGAACTGCAAATTCCTCCAAACTGAAATCTTCCCACCTAGAGGAAGGTGGGAGTCAGGAGGTCAACAAGTCTGGGAAAGCTAAAACGTAAAAATTAAAACTGGATTAAAACTTCCCTTTTCTTCTTAAGAGGAATACTCAGGAGGTCAACAAGTCTGTAATGAAGTTACATAAACAACTGCTTGGGGAAAATTCTCCTACCAGCCAAGTTGCCTGCACATCCTGCAGGGTGCTCCAAAGATGCAGGCTCTGCCAATCATCTCTTAGGCTAGGATGGGCTTTTTGGTGACCCAGCTGCCTTTGGGTCTCCCCTTGTCCCTATAAGCAACCCCACACCCTGCTCTGTAAGGTAACTGCGATAAATTCCTTGGCTCGTCAAAACTGGTTTTGGTGCCGTAGTACTTTGGTCTGTTGTCTGTGTCCTAGCCCCATAGCCCCAGGACAAATGTTTCACACAACAAAGGAGAAGCTCAGAATATTGTGAGATTCACAAGGCACCTCCCCAAGGTTAGAAATTGCATGAGACAGGAGATTCTCCAGCCAGTGGAGCTGCCTACAAGTCACACACGGAGCTTCAGGAATGCAGCTTCCTTGAGTCATCAAACATGATGGAGTGGTTTTTGGTGATGGAACAGTCTTTGAGCCATCCATGCTCCTGGAAATAACCCCTCACCTATAATAAATAGCTCCGACAAACTCACTGGTTTACCAATCTAGATGTTCCTTTGATCTGTCAGCAGTGCCTCATGTAGAGTGAATAGATGTTTGATCACATCTCCTCAGGGAAACAGCCTCCGAGAAAAAACACGCCATTCCAGAAAGTCCACTGGTAGATGATAGATAAAGAAATTGTGGTGTACACACACACACACACACACACACACATATACATATATGATGGAATAGTATTATGCCTTTGGGAAAAAAAGAGGTCATGTGCCACAACATGGATGATCTTGGAGGACATTATGCTAAATGAAATAAAGCAAATACAGAAAGACAAAATAGTACAATCACACTGGTATGTGAAATCTCCTAAAAATCAAATATATAAAGACAGAAAGCAGAGCAGTGGTTACTCAGAGTGAGAGGGATTGTGAAATGGGTTGATGTTGCTCACAAGGTACAAAGTGACAAGTTTACAGGATGAAAAAGTCTAGGATCTACTACACAGCATGAGAACCACAGTTAGTCAAGATGACTATGGATTTGCTAAGGATAGATTCCAGGTGTTTTTGACACACACACAAAAGTTTGTGAGGAAATATATATGTAATTGTCTTGACATTAGAAGTAATTTCATTATGCACATGTGTGCCAAAACAACAAAATACAGTGAAAAGATTGTACATTAAAAAGTTAATTTCGATGGGCACAGTAATCTCAGCACTTGGGAGGCAAAGGGAAGAGGATTGATGCAAATTTAAGAGAGGCTTGGTTTACATAGAGAGCTCCAGGACATATTTTTTCCATTATTATTTACAATAGTAAAAAATTAGGGCTTAGAGATGGCTTAGCAGTTAAGGTGCTTGCCTGTGAAGCCTAAAGATGCAGGTTCAATTCTCCAGGTCCCAAGTAAGCCGGATACACAATGGTGGCACATGCATCTGGAGTTCGGTTGCAGTAGCTAGAGGCCCTGACATGCCCATTCTCTCCCTCTCTCTGTCTCTGATAAATAAATAAATAAAAATAAAAATTTTTAAAAAAATTAAAAGCAAACATAAAAGACAGATTGATAAAGAATTAATAGTTTAGACATAGTTTGAAATAGTTTGCAAATATTTAAGAATGATTATTAAAAGCTTAGGGAAATGTGATAGTTAAATTTGGGTACTTTTATGATAAAAAATGAAAACATCTACACATTTTATACTTTTCATAATCTTTACCATTATTACTACAGGATGCTGGGGGATCAAACCCCAGCTGTCAGGCTTTGTAAGCCATCACCTTTAACTGCTGATTTTCCCCTTAGGCCCTGATATAACTGCAGTCTAGTCAATCAACATTGTAGAATATTCAGTGTAGGTGCAATTTTTTTTCTTGAAACTTCAATTCACATATTATAAAAATGCTTGTGTGTTAGCATTTGCTGAAATAACATTTCTATAACATTTATAGTATTAAATTTTTATTTTCTAGTAATTACAGAAAAATTAGATTTATGTAAGCATTTATTACTTTCTGTTAAGTCAACTAGAACAAAATCTTTTTTAAATTGAATATCCCTCATAATATAATTGATTAATACTCTCCAGAGGCAAGAAAACGTTTCTCACATGCAATGAGTGCAAAAACATGTTTCAACTGCAGAGAACAGGTTGGCTTCAGAGCCATCACCTCAGCTGCAGGTCAGCTACAGCCATGGAAAAAAAGAACTGACCATTCCAGTTTCCAAAGGACTGTTTTCCATTTTGATAGGCATGAAATATTTTTTCTAATTAATTTGAGCTCACTGTAGACAAACAAAAAGATGGACAGACTGGGTTCTTTATTATCTTTGTCTCGCCTGATAGAGAATAGAATCCCATAAATCACATGGTCACAGCATAAAGCCAAGTTCCCCACAACAATTGGTCATTGTGCACATCAGATGGTTTTTCTTATGAGGCCATCTCTTAACCATGGAATCAAAAGGTGCTTTGCAGTCCTGGCATAGATCTAGAGAGGGACTTGGTTGGGTATGGCCACAGTTTCATATGGGTGCTCATTATAGTATGCGAATGATACTGATTTTAAATGAAAACATACAATCACAATGTCTGGACCCAGTTGTGAAGGGAAATGTCATGTCAATATCATGATGCAGCCTCTCTGTATGTGTAAATTCTCTCATAATGGCTATCCTCAGGCTACCAATGTCAGGAGTACAGAGTTGAAAACAGTATGATCACACTCCTGGACACACCTGTGTCTGGCTCATAATAAGTTAGCCAAAACACAGACTACCAGGCTTGACCTGGAAATGGACACAACAAAAGCACAAAAATAGAAAAAAAGAAAGAAGGGGCTAGAGAGATGGCTCAGTGATTAATGTGCTTGCCTGCAAAGCCTAATGTGGTAGTTTGAATGGATGGTCCCTAATATATTCAGGATTTTTTTAATTATTTATTTATTTATTTGAGAGCAACAGACACAGAGAGAAAGACAGATAGAGGGAGAGAGAGAGAATGGGCGCGCCAGGGCTTCCAGCCTCTGCAAACGAACTCCAGATGCGTGTGCCCCCTTGTGCATCTGGCTAACATGGGACCTGGGGAGCTGAGCCTCGAACTGGGGTCCTTAGGCTTCACAGGCAAGCGCTTAACCGCTAAGCCATCTCTCCAGCCCCAGGATTTTATTAACATTTGTAATTTAGATCTCTAGCCACCTGGCTGGAGGAGATGTCACTAGGCTGATCCAGCACTAAGGTGTAGGGGTGGATTTGGAATTTCAATGTAGAGATATGCTAAATGCCTGGGTTTTGCCTGGAGTTCCTAAGTGTGCTTGCCTGTGCTGGTGTGGTTACTCTTGGCTTTTTTTCTCTGTTTGGTCCTATGAAAAGGAGGCAACTTCTTCTGCTATAAATGGTTAATAAATGCAGGGCATGGGCTAGAGAGATGGCTTAGCGGTTAAGCGCTTGCCTGTGAAGCCTAAGACCCCGGTTCGAGGCTCGGTTCCCCAGGTCCCACGTTAGCCAGATGCACAAGGGGGCGCACGCGTCTGGAGTTCTTTTGCAGAGGCTGGAGGCCCTGGCGCGCCCATTCTCTCTCTCTCCCTCTATCTGTCTTTCTCTCTGTGTCTGTCGCTCTCAAATAAAAAAAATTTAAAAAAAATAAATAAATGCAGGGCATAACTATGTCATGTCTCATGTGGCTCATGAGTCTTGAGTTCGTTTGCAGTGGCTACAGGTCCTGGTACTCCCATTCTCTCTCTCTGCCAAATAAATAAATAAAAACAAAAATGTTTTTTTAAAAAATGCAGCAGTCAGAATGAGCAAATTTTGGATTCAGTCTAAAGACAGGAAAATAAGTAATAAGTTTGATCAGGCTGGGAGGTACACATATCAGAATGAGCACCTTAGCAGCACCCAGGAAGTAAACTCAATTTGAAGTTCTCCCCAAATGATTCTGAGGCAGGGTAGAAAGATATGAAAATCTGGAGAATATAATAAGGGTAAGAAGGGGCTGGAAAGATGAGTCAGTGGTGAAGGAGCTTGCCTGCAAAGCCTAACCACCCAGGTTCAATTCCCCAATATCCATGTAAAGCCAGATGCACTAGGTGGCGCCTGCATGTGGAGTTCATATGCAGTGGCTGGAGGCCCTGGCATGCCCATTCTGTCTCTCCTCTCCTCTTCTCTCTCCCTCTCTCCTTGCAAATAATAAATAAATAAAATATTTTTTAAAGGGAAGGGCTGGAGAGATGGCTTAGCAATTAAGGCACTTGTCTTGGAAGCCAAAGACCCCAGGTTCGATTCCCCAGTACAAACATAAGCCAGATGCACAATGTGGCACATGTGTTTTGAGTTTGTTTGCAGTGGCTGGAGGCCCTGGCATGCCCTCCTCTTCCTCCCTCCTTCCTTCCCTCCCTCCCTCCATCCCTCCCCCTCTCTTTCTCTGTCTCTCTCTCTCTCTCTCTCAATCTCTCATAAATCAATCAATCAATCAATCAATCAGGGAAAGGAGCTTCCACTCAGTATTCTGGTTGAAGCATCTCATCAGCAGAGAAGCAAGAATTCTAGCACAATTAGCAACTGTTAAAGGCTTGTCTTCCTTTCTCAGCTAGAAACCTCCACTTTTCCAGGAATCACACCCTAAACTCATTTCCTCTAAATGCAATGCCCTATATACTTTGTGAAAACTTAATGGCTGCTGGTTTTATCATATTAGGCTGTAATATCTCTGGAACCACCCTATAATCTCAATTATCAAACAAGGAAACAGGCCGGACGTGGTGGTGGATGCCTTTAATCCCAGCACTCAGAAGCCAGAGGTAGGAGGATCGCTGAGAGTTCGAGGCTACCCTGAGACTACATAGTGAATTCCAGGTCAGCTTGAGCCAGAGTGAGACCCTACCTCGAAAAAAAAAAAAAAAAAAAAAAAGGAAACAGGACAGGAGGGTCCCTTGGAACCCAAAAAGATCCTATATACAGTCAGCACTAGGATCCTTGGAATGTGACTGCCTTAGAGGAGCCACACACCCCTGCTCTCAGATGGGCTTTCATTCTGTCTTTGTGTCTCTTCTTTCTCCTCTCTTGCTTAAGTTTCTATTCAAATATGTTTACTAAAATATTCAACTCAGTTTCACACCTGCTCTTATGAAGGAATTCTTTCCTGTATGGAATAATCCATAAGTTCTGAGTTTATCCTGAGTTGAGGTCCTAAAAATTTAGAAAACTCCTCAGGCTGGTAAGGGTGACAGTGGGGGATTGTCTTGGTCCCCTTTCAGCTGACAGTTCCAGAACTCTGCACTTTATAAGACAGCTTGTCATAATTGTGAATATATCATACTTCGAAGGCTTTTCCTTACAATTAGACAAAAAAATGTTTTCCTGCCAAAGGGCTTAATCATGTTCTTGGTAGGTGCACAAAATAAATCTAAATAAATCTAATCCTATTTTTTTTTTTCTTGAGACAGTATCTCATGTAGCCAAGTCTCATTTTAATTCCCTATCTAGCCAAGAATGACCTTGAACTCCCAATCCCTCTGCTCCACCTCCTGCATGCTGGGGTTACAGGCATTCACTACTACACTTAGCACCAGGGATTGAGCCCAGGGCTTTGTGCATGGCATGTAATTATTTTGCAACTAAAACCTTAGTCTTGTGCATTATTTATTCATTTTACAGATAAAGAAACTGAGAGCACAAGGGGTTGATGACTTTCCAGTGTTTCTGTAGCTATCTATTTGATGAAATCAAAGATAAAACTTTTAAATTGCCACCACACACGCCTCCTGAATTTTTCTTTAATTTTCTTTACAATTTTTTGAAACTTTTTGTGCTATTTTATTTATTTGAGAGAGAGCAAGAAAGAGGGAGAGGGAGAGAGAGAGAGAATGAGCACACCAGGGCCTTGAACTGCTAATATGTACGTGCCACCTTGGCTTACTGAGGGTCCTAGCGAATTGAACTTGGATCCTTTGGCTTTGCAGGCAGGTGCCTTAACTGTTAAGCCATCTCTCCAGCCCTGTTCTTTAATTTTATTACTATCTCATCCAAAGTGATTTTAAGGCCTCTCCTCTCAGGTGCCCTTTTCTTGTATGTCTCTGTTTACATAGTGTCATTCCAAAAGTACCTCTTTACCTGACCACTGCAGTGTATGCTCCAAATAATTCATTTATTAATATTTTTAGCCATTTGGAAATCTATTTTACTTTAATTTTTTTAATACTTTATTGCTATTTATTTATTTATCTGAGACAGATAATTGGCATGCCAGGGCCTCCAGCTGCTGCAAACAAACTCCAGATGTATGTGTTACCATGTGCATCTGGTTTATGTGGGTTCTAAAGAGTCCAACCTGGGTCCTTAGGCTTCACAAGCAAGTCCTTGATCACTAAGCCATCTCTTCAGCCCTGTTTTACTTCTTAACTCTTATATTTGTCAAACATAATTTTCAAAAGTTAAAAGCACAACTTGCATAGAAACACAGAATGAACACAGGCAAAATCTTATTAAGCTTGGGCTGGGAAAAGGTAGTTCATAGGTGGAACACTTGCCTAGTATGTATGATGACTTGGGTCCAATCCTTCGTACCACATATACACAAACTAAACTCATTAATCAATATACAAGAGAAGCTGGTTTGAAAACATTTGAGGAGGAAGAAGGAAACATTTGAGAAACTAGGGCTTACATAATCCATCAACAAAAGCACATTGTAGGCTGGAGAAATGGCTCAGCAGTTAAAGGCACTTGCTTGCAAAGTCTGCCAGCCCAGGTTTGAATCCCTAGCACCCACATAAAAAAATTTATTTTCAAAACTCATATTATAATTTTTTAGAGGAATATACCAGATAATAAAACATCAGAATATAACTTCTAAGATTATCTTTTTTACCAACGAGAAATCTTTCATATCTCTAGCAAGTAGAAACACAAGTTAACAATTGCCTCACAGTGTCTAGGTGGTAAGTATTAGCCAGTTAATGAAGAATAGGAGACATAAAATGGCTAGGCAGTTGAGGGTAACAAGGCCCCAACGGTGAGTAGTTTATTTTTCTTTTAGTTAAAAGTGGGACATGCCCTTTGGCCTATAAGAGAGATCCTGTTCTTCCTTGTCTTTTGTTTCCTCAAAGACTTCTTTGCTAGAAACCAGGCATGAGGATATGACTAAGACTGAAAGGTGCCTTGATACCTGGCATAGGAACTCAATGGATCAGCTTATCCCCAACCCAGTAAAACTTCCATCCAGTAAATTCCTATGAAAGCCCCAGTCAGTCAATGTGCAAATCCAATGAGACCCTTCCTGCTATATGGGAACTCGGTCTTCTTTCCTTCTCTTAAACTCTATAATAAAAATTTTCTAAACCTCACTATTTATGGTCTGAGATTTTATTCTTTGAATTGACAAGACAAGAACCTGGAAGCCCCTGGCTCAGTTCAAGTTTTGTGTGACCATGAGCATCTGACACCCTAACTACTGAGTTAAAAGCCCAACCAAGAGCTGAGAAGGGCTCTATCATTCTCCTGTATCATAATCACTAAGTCAAACCAGGTGCACCTTGATGTAAAAGCTCCTCCAAGAAACTCTTGTACCATGACCCCATATATCCTTGAAAGGAAAGACAACGATCTTTTGTTTCATCTTTAAGTATCACTGAAAGTTTCCTTATATTTTTAATTATGAGCTGAAAGTCAGAGTAAAAGAAAAGCATGTTTAATTGGAGAAAATTTGCAAAATATCCATAGAGAAGACAGCATTTAAGAAGGGCTTTGGAAAACCATTTCCACAGAAAAAGAAACACCTGAGTCAAGAGATAACTGAAAGATTGGTAGAAAATATTTCTAAATTATATATCTGATAAAAGGCTAGTATCCCAAATATAGAAGAAACTAAACTCATTACTAAGGAAACAACCCAATTAGAAAATGGGCAAAGACTCTGAACAGACATTTCTTATGAGAAAAGCTATGAAAAGGCAATACATATATGAATAAATCATTTAAAAAATGTTTTCAGGCGATACAAAGAAAAACGTATTCCCAGTCTGCAGTACACCATCTCTGGTGACTGTTTGGGAGGCAAATACATGTATAAGTAAACAATACAAAGCAACTAAGAGCTAGTCCCTGAGCCTCAGTGCTTGCTTGGTAGAGTCCCAAGATGTGGTCATAAACTTTACTAGACCACCAAGCCCACTCAGACGATTGTAAATTAGCCCATAAAGATTATGATTCAGTAAGTTTTGGATGAAGATGGAAATATGTCTGCAGAAAAGTCATATGAAAGATCTCTTAACTCTATCTGGACAGAATTCCTAATGAAACCCATGTAAATTACTTCTGTTCTTAGCAAATGTGAGTGAGTAACCTGGACTGTCCAGTGATGAGTGGCATAAGAAATAGAAAGGTGGGCTGGAGAGATGGCTTAGTAGTTAAGGAGCTTCTGCAAAGCCAAAGGGCCTTAACTCAATTCCCCAGGACCCATGTAAACCAGATACACAGAGGGGTGCTTATGACTGGAATTCGTTTGCAGCAGCTGAAAGCCCTGTTGGGTCCATTCTCTCTCTAAATAAATAAATAAATAATAGAAATTTTTTTTAAATGTAAAGGTTTTCTAAAAAACTCAAAATTTTAGTGTTATGTTACCACATGTAATAAACCCTTGATTCTGTTCTGAGCATACAGAGCTGTGTACATTTTATTAGCAGAAAAAAATTCTTCCAACACATGCCAGATCCATGTTCAAGAAACACTGAAGGGATATAGACTTGTAATGTTGCCAAATTATGAGCCCACATATCTCCTTCAGGGCTCCACGGATTGGTTCCAGGTCTGACATCTGGAACGGTGCAACATAAGTGGCCCAGTTTCCATATGACTGACCTTCAAATGGTCCTGCTGGCTTCCTTTCTCCAGATGAAATAAGCACACCCCTCGCTGCCAACAGCTTCAAGATTTGTTATTTGTGTGATTAGCTTCCCATGGAGGCGGTCCAGTTTGCCAGTGTGTCCGAGTGTGACTCCCAGCATCAACCACAACATAACATAATATCTGAGACCACATTTACAGCAGGCAGTCATCTTGTTCAACCTGTTTTGCCAACTCTGTGGTAAAATTACAAGAGAAGTTAAGGGAAAATAACATTTCACATCCCTTTAATGGAATGGCTTGGCATTTTCATGTAGGCATTGAGAATTCTTGACAGGCTCAGTTTGAGCCTAGTCAAGAAGTAAAATGCACACTGGCTACTTAGAGAGGAGGTAACATAAAAGCTGCTATCACTGTGTACTAGGTAACCAGGTAACCAAGAGAACAAAGAAGAACAAGAAGGCATCACATACTAATAGCTGAAGGAAGTGAGCACCACCTTGGTTAGCCTGCTCTGTGCTGGACTTGAAGAAGGGATTAAACTTACAAGGATTTCCTTAGGGGAATACCTTTGTAAGGAGCTGGAAAGGCTGGAGAGCTTGTGGTAGCAAACCCAGGTGAGAGAGAATCGAACCATGAGATGTAAGATTTCAGCACAGTCATGGAAATGTCACTGAGACCAAGTTTCTGGTACCACTGAAGTTAGTCATCTTTAGGAGTAGGCTATGGGGTGGGGAAGGGGGTGTGGCCTCAGTAGCCTACAATGAGGAATTTCTAAAGGCGGGGAGGGGCTGGAGCACTTGATCAAGGAAGCTTAGGGTTACTGAACACAATACAGGGTATCCAGTTATATTTGAGTTTCAAATAAACAATGTATCAACTATTTCATAGACATATAAAATTATTCACTGGCCAAACTTAACTAGCACCCATCCTGTTTTCAGTTGCTAAATCCAGCAACTCTAATGATAATCTCTATAAAGTGGAAGGTCAGTGAGGCACATCTACATGGCCACAAAAAATACTCCTTGAGCTGAGAAAAGAAATTTAAGTGCATGTTTAGATATTATGTATCAAGCTCAGTGACCTGGTTTTCAGGCACTAGAAACAACATCAGAGTAGGTATCTCTCATTAAAGGGAAGCATCAAAGCAAAAGATGAATAGTAGCTTTGGCCGAAAGTTGCAACTAAAGCCACATTTTAGTCCTAACTCCTAGAAATCAATTTCAGCATGCACATGAGTAACACACACACACACCATATATAACACATACCACACTTTCAAAAGAAATCTATTTCAGATCCTAAACAGAACAATAAATTTTGTCATAAAAATAATATAGCTCATAAAAATATATTTGAACAAATTTTGAACATTTAATCCAAAACTTTCTTATTAAAGTGATGTTGGGAAGAATAAAAAGAAGTGAGGGAGGGAGGGAAGGAAAAAGTAAGAGGTTGAACTTTTGAAATTTTTAAACCTTAGAGGAGGCTACTGAGAAGCCAAAAGTCAGACATCTAAGAAAGTGGCCCTGTCAGCTGGTGGTAGTGGACAGTCATAACGGGCACAAAGCTAGTTCAACTGGTATTGGAAAGCCACAAAGTGGACTCCACTGCAGCTGCTGCTTAGTGGTGAGAAGTGTTGCTGGAATGATCTCACAGAACTACAGGAAGACAAAAGGCCAACAAGAAGCAAAGACAAGCAAGTCCCTTCTCCCTGTCCCAGCCCTGCCTTCATCTTCAGCATATGCTATTGGCAAAACTAATGGACAGCCACTGGCAAAGCACAGATTTTAGAACAGAGTGTGAAAGACTGGGCTTGGAACTGAGAGTAAAGCCTTGAGCTGCACTGGAGATGTAGCTCCATGATACAGCAAATCTTAATAACAGGTAGGTACATGTTAAAATAATTATCCAAGGCTGGAGAGATGGCTTAGCGGTTAAGCGCTTGCCTGTGAAGCCTAAGAACCCCGGTTCGAGGCTCGGTTCCCCAGGTCCCACGTTAGCCAGATGCACAAGGGGGCACACGTGTCTGGAGTTCGTTTGCAGAGGCTGGAAGCCCTGGCACGCCCATTCTCTCTCTCTCCCTCTATCTGTCTTTCTCTCTGTGTCTGTCACTCTCAAATAAATAAATAAATAATTTTAAAAAAAATAATTATCCAGAAGTTAAAGATTGTTAAAAGAAAATTTCAGTGCCAGAGGTCGGATACCTTTCAGAAAGTCAGGGACAACTCTGATTCTCTAAATCAACGCAGGTTATTGCCAAGGTTCTTGATTGTCCCCAGAACTAGATGACAAGACCCTATTGCTGAAGACACCATATGCTTGGGCTGTAGGATGGGAAATCTAGCTGGAGCTCAGCTGGAAGCCTCTTCCCTGCTGAAGAGCTGTCATGGTGCTGGAAAGTGATATGCAAACTGCTGGGGGAGAAAAATCATCAATGAGCTTAATCAGCAATAGACCCTGCAAGCATCACCGCTGGCCACACAGGCAAGATGTGTCCACTGGCACACACAGTGCACCATGATAGCATGCTTGTTATGGGGGAAACCAACTGCCCTCTGATTGTATTTGAGGCTCTATTCATGGGAAAGAATTCATGCTTTGTACTGAAAATTTATTCAGAAGCCTATGGCTAGGAAGGTCATAAGCCCTAGGGGTGAAGCTGCTATTGTTGTTTGGCTAAATGGTTATAGTATGTCCACCAAATTGCCCTGTAAATGCTTATGTGTATGCCCATATATTTGTGCTGCTCCCACTTTGTGTAGAAAAGTCTCTCTTTCCAGATAGTGGTAACTACTTAGGAGATTCAAAACTCATCAAAGTACTGAGAAGTGACAGTGGAGCTTTCAGTGCTGACACATCTCTGCTACACCTCCAGGGATCAGGGACCATTGAGGAAGAGGTAGCAGAAAGAATGTAAGAGCCAAAGGAAAAGAGTAGTGGTTTGGAATATTGTTTTCCAGACATTAAGTGGCTATTGTATTCACAACCTCACAATGGCTGACACCATTTACACAAAACCTGCATAATATGAGGGTTTAACAAAAGGGTGACCTCAAAATAGAAGAGGGACTAGTTGGAAGGAAGAAGGAGTTCAGTGGAAGGGGTGGGGGATGAAAGAAGTTGGTAGGAGGGGATTATGATCAGGGTGCATTGTGTATATGAATGGAGATTGTCAATAAAAAGTTTTTTTAAAAAGTGAGCAAGGTGTGGTGGTACATAGCTTTAATCCTAGCACTTGGGTGGCAGAAGTAGGTGGATCATTGTGAGTTTGAGGGCAGTTTAGAGCTATAAGTGAATTCCATGTCAGCTTGGGCTAGAGTGAGATCCTACCTTGCAAATGAATAAATAAATAAATAAATTTAAATAAATAATTACCAACTGTATTAGTCAGAGTTCTCTAGAGAAATAGAACTGGTAGAATGAATTGTATTAAAAGGGAATTTATTGGATTATCTTATAGCAGTCCAACAATAGCAGGTTGCAGGTCTGAGAGTCAAGGAACCCGGTAGCTGCTCAGTCCATGAGGCTGGATGCCTCAGCAGTTCCAATCCAACACTGAAGGCCTGGAGGTGTCCTGGAGAGATGCTGCTCTTCAGCAGCAAGCAGTAAACAGCACTGGCAGTCAGGTGGGAGGAGGGAATCCTTTCCTTCCCAGAGCTTCCTTAGATAAAGCCCCCCTCCAAGAGTAGCTGCCCACTCTGGGGGAAGAGCTCACCCTGGGGGAAAGATTCCTCCTTCAGTTAATCCTTCCTGGAAGCAACCTCAGAGACCCACTTATGAGGAATGTCTGTGGATTCCTAAACAGATCAAGTTGACACAAACTTAACCATCACACCAACAATCCCAGTTAACAAAATACTGAAAAGTCTTTTGATTATCTCTTGGACCCATGTGATTTCATCTTGACCTCAGACTTATAACATTTATGGGTTGGTTGTTTATGGAAAGATGCTGCTGAACAACTTGCATTTCAGGTAGATTACATTAACCATCAACAGCATGGGAGGTGGGTTTGTCTTTGCTTTCAAAAATATCTTCTTGAAAAATCAAATGAGTTAGGATCTTTGGGCTCATCACTAAGACTAGGAGTGACATAAGAAAGAACAGGCAATCTTGTGCTATATAGCAAAGACTCCTGTGTAGCTTGTCACCAAAAAAAAACCAGTAATTAGTCAATGCAGATTGCCTGTGGACCCTTAGGACATGGAAGACCTAATGTGGTGTTATAGGACATTAAGGAGGAGGGTACTGGGCTGGAGAGATGGCTTAGCGGTTAAGCGCTTGCCTGTGAAGCCTAAGGACCCCAGTTCAAGGCTCAATTCCCCAGGACCCACGTTAGCTAGATGCACAAGGGGGCGCACGCATCTGGAGTTTGTTTGCAGTGGCTGGAAGCCCTGGCGCGTCCATTCTCTCTTTCTCTCTGCCTGTTTCTCTGTCTGTCGCTCTCAAATAAATAAGAATAAACAAAAAAAAAATTTTTTTAAATATTTTAAAAAAGGAGGAGGGTACTTTGCTATTATATATATGTTCTGTCTTCTTTAGAAAATCAGGAATTCTTCAACTTTTTCTACTTACAGCTCTTTTCTGACTGAGAAATTTTGTGTGTCTCTGGTCTATAAATATACAAAATAGGTACAGAAATCAAACATTTACTTATAATACATCATAAAACTCAAATTTTAAGCAATTCTTTGGAATACATATTATTTTTATTTTATTAACTTTGCATTTTGTGCATGTTTGGTAACACATACTTGCATGTGTTGGAGTGTGGGGTATACATGTGTGTATGCACGCATGTGGAGACCAGGGGTCAATGTGAGGCATCTTTCTCAATTGTGCTTCACCTGACGTTTGAAGATAGGGTCCCTCACTGAACTTAGAATTCACCAATTAGGCTAGACTATGCAGCCAGCAAGCCCCAGTGATCCTCCTATCTCTTTCTTCCCAGAAGTGGACGTCCAAGCATGTTCTGCTGTACCCAGCCTTTACATGTATGTTAGGGAATCCAAATTCATGTTGATCAGCAAGCACTTAACTGATTGAGTCATCTTTCCAGTTCCAATTTTGCCATTTACTAAAAACAAAAGCAAAATTTCCTAAGATGAAGATGGATGTGCTTATTTATTTTTATATATAGAATTAAGTCTTGGCTAAATACTTTATACTGCAGGACATAAGTATCTTAAGTGTTTTTCAGACTTGATCAATATTTTGATATTATAATCAATGCTGAGAATGTCACTTTGTACAAAAAAGTAAAAAGTGGCAGAACTATGTTTAGAACCATTTTAGAAATGGTTGACAATTCTGTCCTAATCTCAAACCAAAATATCATTGAATAATGCTTTTTTTCTTAATGAAACTCTCCAGCAATTCAAGTAGCAGGGGTTTTTTTTAATATTTATTTTTTTATTTGGGGGAGAGAGAGATTTAGAGAGAAAGAAAAAGAGCAAGAAGGAAAATTGGCATCCCAGGGCCTCCTGCTACTGCAAATGAACTCTAGATGCATGTACCACTTTGTGTGTCTGGCTTTATGTGAGTACTGGCAAATCAAACCCCAGCCATCAGGCTTTTCAAGCAATTGCCTTTAACCATTTAGCCCTCTCTCCAGCCCATCAAATAGTAATTTTTTAAAATCCAATTCTTTTTTTGTTTGTTTGTTTGTTTTGATTTGTTTCTTGATGTAGGGTCTCACTCTAGCACAGGCTGACCTGGAATTCATCTATAGTCTCAGGGTTGCCTTGAAATCACAGTGATCCTCCTCCTACCTCTGCCTCCTGAGTGTTGGGATTAAAGGTATGTACCACCATGCCCAGCTAAAGTCCAGTTCTTGATGCAATACAACCTAAAGGCATACTTAATATACTGAGATTTGATGATTGGAAACATAGTAAAAGTCTTTGTTTTCAATAACTTAACTGGTATGTTTCCACAAGACCAGAAAGTGTTGTGTATATAATAAAAACACTGTAGTTCATAGCATACAGTAGTCTCAAATCTTAGCTAAGGTGTTTCAGGCAGTGTTCCTTGCTGGTGTGCTACATGGCATGATGGTATGCTCAGTGCAAAATGCCATGTTGTGTGCTCAGGACCAAGGCTATAGTGAAGTCCCATATTGCAACACAATGCAAGTGCTGCCAGAGTCACCTCTGATCCATTGCACATTTGATGATGAATTAATTTTTGGTTATTGCACATCGGAAACCTTTTAGTGTTGCCAAAATGATCACAACCTCCACATTCACTTATGTCTTATGGGATCATAACGCATAGTAGTTTAAGAAGGGCCAACAAGCCATATTGGGGGAGGGGAGAGATGGGACTAACTAATCTCTATCTAGTACACAATAAATTACCTTTAAAAGGTTTTTTTGAGTGAAAATCAGTGATTCAGTCAGATCAGTACCTTAGAAAAATACTTTGTCAGAGGGCAAAAGATGAGGACTTTGTCACAAATTCATTCGAGAGACAATGAGTCTTAAACTAAGGGAGTAGTTGGATTTGAGCTAACACTAATCTACATGCCTGGGAGTATTTTCCCCAGGACAAAAAGAGAGATAGAGAGATTAAAGGTGCAAAATATGTCAGTGAGTAATAGCTTTCAGCATCCTTAACACTTTTTGGCATTTGTGCCCATCCACATGAAAATAATACATGTTTGCCATTCGTATGTCAGCATGTGGAAGATAAAGGAGAGATTCCCAGTATTTTTGGTGGAATGTGTGTGATCCAAATAAATGAGAATAAAACTAAAATAGCTGGGGGTTGGGAAGAATGCTCTGGTTGTCCAGTAACTATTTTCACTTCAAGGGTTTCAAGAATTAAGTAGTATCTTCTAAGTGCTCTGGGTGTTAACTCTGTTATTGCATAATAGACTTCCTCAAAACTTAGTGGCTTAGAGCAATAATAAGCACTTACTGTCTCTGACCCTCTCTGTGGGTTGGGATTCTGCATTGGTGTAGGTGAGTAGTTCTGACTTGGAATCTGTCATGAGACAAGAGTCAAGAAATGGGCTAAGCCTTCAGATGAAATTCTATGGGAAAGAGGAACCCCTTGCAGATGGCTCACACAAGTGATTTGGATTTTAAAAGGCTCAGGTTTTGTGTTCCCATGTCAAGGCAATACCTTCCCCCAAAGCAAGTGATACAAATGTGTTAGGAGGCAGGCAGAAGCAATCTTTGTATGTAACATGACATGTCTCTCACATTCTGTGCATTAAAAGCAATTCACTAATCCCAGCCCACATTCATTCAAGAGGAAAATAATTAGACTTCACCTTTTGAAAGGAGATAAATGTATAACTAAATCTAATCTTGGTGCTATTAAAAAAATAACCTCAGCCGGGCATGGTGGTGCACACTTTTAATCCCAGCACTCAGAAGGCAGTGGTAGGAGGATCACCCTGAGTTCCAGGCCACCCTGAGACTACATAGTGAATTCTAGGTCATCCTGGGCCAGAGTGAGACCCTACCTTGAAAAACAAACAAACAAACAAACAACAACAACAAAAACTCAGACTGGGTTCCTTCTCTCTCTCTCTCTCAATTCCACTCTTTCTTTCTTTGCCTTTTTTCCTTTTTGATGTAGGGTCTCACTCTACCATACACAGACATGTAACTCACTATGGAGCCCAGCCAGACCTTGGAACTCACAATAATCCACCTACTCCAAACTCCTGAATAATGGGATTATAGGCACAAGCCACTATGCCCAGCATAAAACTGGATACACTTGAAAGAAAATCAATTTGTTTCTCACTGTTTTTGGAGCTTAAGTGCAAGTTCAATGCACTGGTTGATTCACTGTGTGGTGACAAGATTCCGAGATGGAATCTTTTTTAAAAAAATTATTTTTGGGCTAGAGAGATGGCTTAGCAGTTAAGTGCTTGCCTATGAAGCCTAAGGACCCTGGTTCAAGGTCCTGATTCCCCAGGACCCACGTTAGCCAGATGCACAAGGTGGCACATGTGTCTGGAGTTCGTTTGCAGTGGCTGGAGGCCCTGGTGCGCCCATTCTCTCTCTGCCTCTTTCTCTCTCTGTCTGTTGCTCTCAGATAAAGAAATAAAATAAAATAAACACACGCAAAAAAATATTTATTTACTTATTTTTGAGAGATAGAGAGAAAGAGAGAGAGAGAGAGAGAGAGAGAGGGAGTGAGGGAGAGGGATAGAATTGGCACACCAAGGCTCCCAGCCACTGAAAATGAACTCTAGATGCATGTGCTACCTTGTGTTTCTGGCTTACATGGGTCCTGGGGAATCAAACCTGGGTCCTCTGGCTTTGCAGACAAGCACCTTAACCACTAGGCCATTCCTCCAGCCCTCAAGATGTAAACTATTGCAGCATCCTCAGGGGGGATGAATGCTATGCCTTCATACATCATGGAAAGGGACAAACAAAAACCCACTCCGTCAAGCACTTTTATAAGGGCTTCTATTCTACTCTTGGAAGTGGAGCACTCCCATCTTCTAATCACTTACTATAGACACCACCACTTAATATTGTTACATTGGATATTAAGTTTCAACATGAGTTTTGGAGGGACACAGACATTCAGTTCATAGTGTTAGGCAGCTAGACAGTCATTAGCAGAGTTGGAGAACAAGGAAGATAGACCCCTCCCCAAGTTCAACTTTGCCCCTACTGACAATTGAAAATAACATATGAAAGGGAAAAGGATGGAGGTATAAGGACTTTGTTAACCAGACTCATTAAGGTAAAGTTCCTCTTGGCTCTGAGTGGAGACATGACATTCTAAACTACCCAAAACATAAGATTACAAACTATGGTCCCCTCACCAAAGAGTCAATCACTGGGGCAGGAGACCTCACCTCAAGAAAGCTGATTCAGGGCTGGAGAGATGGCTTAGCGGTTAAGCGCTTGCCTGTGAAGCCTAAGGACCCCGGTTCGAGGCTCGGTTCCCCAGGTCCCACGTTAGCCAGATGCACAAGGGGGCGCACGCGTCTGGAGTTCGTTTGCAGAGGCTGGAAGCCCTGGCGCGCCCATTCTCTCTCTCCCTCTACCTGTCTTTCTCTCTGTGTCTGTCGCTCTAATAAAAAAAAAAAAAAAAAAAAAAAAAAAAAAAAAGAAAGCTGATTCACCTGAAGATATACTAGAGAGATAGGAAGATTAATTATTCCCTTGATGTGATGATATACTTATACCCCCAGAAGTCCTTCCTTCAATGTAACTGCTTGAAGATCTTCACTACTAAGCCTGCCTGCTTTTCTTAGCTTCAACTCAAAAAAAGCATAACCTTCCTCCCCCCTCACCTTAATCTCTTCTTTAGGTACTGGCCAAAACCCTAAGCATGTATGCCCTGATGCTCGGGACTTTTTCACTGTTTTCTCATTCTTCACCATCTACATTCTTCATTCTTGGTAGTCACAAGACAGGGACTTGACATTAAGAAAATCTGCAGCAGGGCTGAAGAGATGGCTCATCAGTTAACAGCACTTCCTATGCAAGCATGAGGGCCTGAGTGGCCCAACACCATTGAGTTTAATTCATTAGAACCCACATAAATAGCTGGGCATGGCCACACATGTACATAATTCTAGTCTTGTGGGGAGCAGAGACCAGATAATTTCAAGCTCCAGAGTGAGAAAAGAAAGTTTGTCTCAAGGAAAGAAGCAGATGAGCAATAGAGGAGACACCTGATGTTCTCCTCTTGCCTCTGTATATTCATGGGATGCCACATCTGCACACTGACATACACATACACACACATCACACCTACTATACTCATGCACACATGCAACAAAGAAATTCTGCAACAATAGCAATGTGTCAAAGAGTTTATGAACATGGTTTTTAAAACACACTTAATTTTAAAAATAGGCTTTGATTTTGATGCTCCAAATAAAATTCTCATTTTATTGCACATTGTCACAGAAGAAAATGCCTAAAAATTGATATTTCTAGCTCTTCAACCAATAAAGCCTTGCCAATATACTCAGATATTTCTGAGCTGTGAATGTCCATAACTGGTGGATGAGAAAACTGTCAACATTGTAATCCAAAGAGAGGGAAAAAAATAACACCAAAAAGTCCAAGGCACAGTAGATTATTCAAACTATTTTCCTTGGGTTTCCAAAGGGGAAAAAAAAGAAAAAAAAAAAAAAAAACTTTTGAAATTCAAGTTTCAGTGTTAGAGGAAGGAGAAAGCCCAACCTAGTTCCTGAAAATATAAATTGAAATAAATGGAAAGTATGATAGTTAAATACTTATTAGGAATCAGAATACTGCTTCTCCCAAGAAAACTGCAACAATAATAATATTGCCAAAGAAGAAACACTTCTGCATCTATCTAGGTGAAGAAGAGAAAACCAAAACAATAAAAAAAAAAAATCTTCTTACCAGAGCTAAATGATAAGACCCTATTGCTGAAAACCCAATAGGCTGCAGACACAGAACACTGGGAAATTATACTGGGACTAAGAAGGAAACCAGCTCCCTGCTAGCTAGCTCTCATAGCATCAGAAGATGCCACGTGAGGTGCTGAGGGATATTGGTCACCAGAATCATGAAAAAGCAGGAGATCCTGCAAACTACAAAATTAACCAGCCAGGCAAGGGCAAGATATACATACCTGTGCAATAGTGGCACATAGGTTATGGGGGTAATCAATGGCTTTCTGGTTGGATATGAGGCCCACTCAGTGGGAGGTAACTTATACCTGGCACTGAGAATCCACCAGGCCAGAATCCTATGGATAGGAAAGTCATAGATGAAAGAAAATCTCCCATTGTTCTTTAGCAAACAAGAGAGGGTATGCCTGTCAGAAAGTCTCTTAAATGTCTGTGCTTCTCCCCTTTGATCCATACTGCTCTCACTCTTGGTTGGAGAATTTGCTGTTTATTAAAAATGTCAGCAGATACTGGGTAGAGCCAAGATCTGTCAATACAAGAAAAAATATCCAACTGCTTAGTACAAGAGTAGTCATCTCTATTATATCTGCCAGGGCCAAGAAGACTTACAAAGGAAGTAGTGATTCAAACATGAGTGCTACTTTCACTAATAGCCTGACAACTTCCTCCAGGAAGGTGGTGGTAAACATTGAGGAGACTCAAAACTCATCAAAGCAGACATTCAGAGGATGTAGAGAGCTTAACACTAAAAGAGACTTATAACATGCCCACCAAGGCTCAGGGAACATTGTGGAAGAGAGCCATATTATGGGAAGAAGTATCCTGAGGTACCGTCCTCCTGATTCATGCCCTGGTACTCTGGACTTTCTCACTCTTCATCATCTGCATACTTCATCCTTTGTAGGTATAAGACAGGGACTTAACATTAAGAAATTCTACAACAGGGCTGAAAAGATGGCTCAGTGTTGTGCATTTCTGATTTCAGGAATGACTTGTGCATTCATAACTGCACAGTGCATGCTTATAACCCCACTGAGAAGGGCCCTCTGGGGAATGTGGGAGGAGAAAGAGCATATAAGAGTACAACTTGGCAGGAATATGATCAATATGTTCATACAGCAAAGTTCATAACTTTTTAAAATGTCAAAAAAAACAATAGAAGAAGCTGGGCGTGGTGGCGCATGCCTTTAATCCCAGCACTCGGGAGGCAGAGGTAGGAGGATTGCCGTGAGTTCAAGGCCATCCTGAGAATGCAGAGTGAATTCCAGGTCAGCCTGAGCTACAGTGAGACCCTACCTCGAAAAACAAACAAACAACAAAAAAAAAAAAAAATAGAAGAGAGACTGGTTGAAAAGGTAGAGATTCAGTTGAAGGGGGATTTGGGAAGGGTTAAAGAGAGGAGAGTATGATCATGATATATTGTCCATATGTATGGAAGTAGTTAATAAAAGGTTTAAGAAGAAAAATTAAAAAATCATCAAGATTTTGAGAACACTGGAGAGGAATAATGAATCAGTAAGTGAGTTACTTTCATCTTCATGGGTGTGGCGGTTATACTTGGGGCCGGGATTTGGTTCCTTTCTGCTATTGCTTTGCAAAGATTTGTCTTTCAGATCTAGTGGATAAACAATCACTATCCTCTGCTTGTTTGGTTTGATTCTGAGTGTTCAGAACTTCTTTGAATATGAGTTGAAACCAGAACCCAACGTCAGAGGACCACTCTCAGGCAATAAGGCAAGACTAGCTAGCAGGCAGAGTAATATTTTTACAAGAAGCTACAAAATTAGCAAGGACTCTCAAACTGCTTTTGTTTCTTCCTCTTAGGAGTACAGATGAAAACATAAAATCCAATGCCTATTACTGTCTTTTAGGAGAGAAATTGTACACTGTGGTCATGGGGGAAATTATCATATCTGGGGACCTGCAAAGGAGAATGAAATGCAATTAGAGAAAAAGCATGGCATGGTGCTAGTAGAAACCTGAACACCTGCCAGCAAATCCTTAGATGTATGTGGATTCCATAGGGTAGAAGTTAGCATGTTGGCCTCACAAATCCTTACATGCACAGAAGGGCATTGTGCTATTTGGTGTGAACTTGAAGGACAGATCAAGCAGTAGAAAATAGTACTATGAGTTAAGAGCTTACAAGTTGTGACAGATCCAGGGGTGGTCTCTCTCCCTCTTGGCATCTACCCTGAATTTGTTCTAGAAGAATGATAGTGTCAATCTAAGGCACATTAATCTTATCCCTACCCAAGCAAGGCTGATTTATAACTTTATGCCATCTGTTGGTATGAGTGATGCTATTCTACTTGATTAACAACTCAGAAAGGACTCTATGTACAGCTAAGACAAACAATCATTCCAAGGACTTCAACATGTAATTTTGGTATTTTCTATTAGGAAGAAATTAAAACTTCATCCTTCATCTTTATTTAAGCAAGACTCTTTTTACTTATCAGGAAACCCTTAGAGATCTGCCTGCTCACTTTTGGGATGTTCACTCAGCGCTCTCTCTCTCTGTCTTTCTCTCTCTCTCTCTCTCTCTCTCTCTCATGCTCACTCTGTTTCTCTCATCTTATCCCTTGCATCTCTTTCACTGTTTTTCTATTTGGGAAGGCTGGAGAGGTGGCTCACTGGCTAAAGGCACTTGCTTGAAAGCCTGATGGCCTGGGTTCAAGTCCCCAGTACCCATTTAGAACCAGATGCATAAAGTGGCATATGAATTTGGAGTTCATTTGCAGTGGCAGAAGGCTCTAATGTGCCCATTCTCTCTCTCTTCTTCTTCTCTCTCTCTCTCTCAAATAAATTTTAAAAATTAAAAAAATATTTCAAGGGAAAGTTTAAAGTATGAATCTCTGTGCCAAATATTTAGCAAAGGAACTTTTACTTCTGCTCTCTTGCCTTTGTGAGATCCTTTTATATTAGAAGGGAATTTTGATAGTATTTCTAAGGAAAAATATAATGTAGAAAGAAGAGGAAAATGCTTATATGTGTAATGTGCTGTGTGTTTATGTGTGTGATATATGCACATGTACACCAGTGTGGAATATGTGTCTGCAAAGCACCCCATGCAATGACCTGGCTGGAACAGAGTGTTAGGTGCCCCATTCCATCACTCTTTGGTCTGTTCTTATTTGAGCCACAGTCTGATCCTGGAACATGCCATTTTGTTCCCAGCCTCTTGGATCTCAGCTCCCCTACAAGACAAGAGTTATAGACACATGTGGCCATGCCCACCTGTTTATGAGTTCTGGGTATGGATATTTTTTTAGCCTCTCAGACCTCCTTAGGCCCTCCATCATGTTTGTATAGGAAGTATTCATAATTGTGGAGCCATTTCTCCAACTAAAAAGAAGAAAAATTTAAAAGCGAGAAATGTTTGCTTTCAGAATAACTATTACATGGTATTAGTATGGTGCAATGACCACAAAAATCAAGACTTGGTATATTGATGATGTATGTGTAACCTCTGGAAAGTCACTCAGCTTCCTGATACTTAGCTTCCTCATCTGTAACATGGGAGTCAGCTTCAGTTATGTTATAATTCTAAAATACTGTGGTTAGATATCAACATACCCAAAAGTCATTGACTATGCAATAGTTGTCACTGTTCTGCCCTTTTAGGCCTAATCAATTA
Source organism: Jaculus jaculus (assembly GCF_020740685.1). NCBI lineage: Eukaryota > Metazoa > Chordata > Mammalia > Rodentia > Dipodidae > Jaculus > Jaculus jaculus. The sequence continues at coordinate 75,783,175 of NC_059113.1, forward strand.
TATTCTGTTTGTGGACTTGACCCTATCTACAAGTGTGAAAAACATTCTAAAAGGTACCTGAGAAATAATCAGGCAGTTGAAGTGCAGCAGGCAGGTGCCCACCTTCCTAACATGGCCACTCTGCCCTTCCTATCTCCACTACTTCTGACCCTCAGCACCTTCCCACCTCAGAGTCCTAATACATCTTGAGACTTCAAAGTCACAGAGAGAAATTCTAATTTCTTCAGAGCGATCCCAGATGGCCTCAACTGTGTCCTCTGCCTTTTGAAGGGTAGAAGTAGCAAAATATAAGAAAAGTGAGGATCATCTGGTAGGAGAGGTAGAGATTGTTTTGGGACATATTTAGTTAGTCCCTTTTGCTTCTCAAAATAAACATCTTTGTGCTCAGTTAAGAGCTTTCCAAGATGTTCACAAGGGAAAAGGAAACTCTTGCCAAAAATTTAAGCCAAGCCAGACAAGGATACTAAAATTTTGCTGCCTGTGGGAACATGTGACCAGGAAGGATTTGGGCATAAAAGCAGTAATGTGTGCTTAAATGACAGAACCAGAGACTTAGGATAGTTCATGCACCCAGGCACGGTGGTGGTAGTCCCACAACTCCTTTGATAGGACCCATTCAACTAAAGTTCACAGCATACACTTGGCTATACACAAAACTTATAACCTGCAAACTTTTATCCTCATGGTTGGAGGGGTGAAGAGAAGCATTCCTCTCAATTTTCTCCTGGTTTTGATTCTGCTTCCAATTCTTAACACTTGCAAAATGTGTCAGGAGATCTAATCCCAAGAGCCCATCCACAATTTTATGATGTTGTGACCTTAGGTGGGAGAACTACCATCTGGAAGCAGCTAACTTGTCATCCATAAAATGTTAATCATGGTGCTTCCTCTGCTTCACTTAAGTGTTAATTTTCCACCACTATAACAAATACCTGAGCTGAGTGGGCACAAGCCTTTAATCTCAGGCAAAGGTAGGAGGATAACTATGAGTTTGAGGTCAGTCTGGGATTATGTAATGAATTCCAGATCAACCTGGGCTAGAGCGAGACCCTACCTCAAAAAAAAAAAAAAAAAAAAAAAAAAAAGGAAAGAAGAAAAAATAAAGAAAGAAACCTGAGATAATCAATTTATGAAAGGGGTTTTATTTTGACTCATAGTTTTATTTACTTCAGTTTTTAATCTATGGGTTCCATTGCTTGTGGCTTGTGGTGAGGTATCCCCTCATGGTGAGATCACATAACACACCAAAACTTTAAATCATGAGACAGGGAGCAGAGAAAGGAGGAGGGAGAACCAAGTCCCACGAACTCTGTTGGAAACACATCTCCAGTGATATAAAGACCTCACTTAAAGGTTCCTCCCAATAACACCCTGGGTCCCCAATTATTTAATACATGGGTCTTTGGGAGATACTTAAGATCCAAACAATAAGACCTTATAAGAATGTTGTGACAATCAAATAAAAATACTTTAAAAATTGAAAGATAAGGGCTGGAGGGATGGCTCAGCAGTTCAGGCGTTATCCTGCAAAGCCAAAGGACCTAGGTTCAATTCTCCAGGACCCATGTAAGCCAGATGCACAAGGTTACACATGCGTCTGCAGCTCGTCTGCAATGGCTACAGGCCCTGGAGTGCCCATTCTCTCTCTCTCTCTCATAAATGAATAATAATAAATAAAATCTAAAAATATATTTAAAAAATTTAAAGATGTAAATAGAAGCGGTTTTCAATAATCCAAAGTCTCTACTCCTTTATCATGTCCTTGACCTTATTTTTCTGTGTCCTCTAAGCATCTTTGTGATCTATTGTTGGTCAAAGATTATTACAGTGGGTAATGTTCAGTTTGTTACACATGAACTGTTTATCAAGCAGTCAAATCTGTATCCATATATATGATCTACCACTCCTCTTAGACACCAATCTATAGCCTTTGGTATGTATAGCCTTGTTCATTTCAGCACTCTCGTATCAGACTGAATGACTCTGTGACCTCTGCTAGCCATATAGAACATGCAGTCAGACATGAGCATTTCCCATGGATCAGTTAAGTGAGTCAGGTCCAGGGAAGCTGCAGCTGAATCTCTTCTCCCAGGAAGAGAACTTGGTTTCTTAGAGCTCATGTATATTTGGGCAGCTGTAGCCAAAATTTCAACGTTAAATTCTTTAACCCTGCTATTTGAAAGAAGGCAAGTGACTTATTACTGATAAATTCTTGATATTATTTTTCTAATTCAATGCCTTACTTGATGTTGAGATTCGGCTAACATCAGATTCCATTTTAGGCAATGACATTTGATTCCATTCACATTTATATCATACAGCTTAACTATTAGGACAGAATACTGAGTGCCCCTCCCCCATAACAACACAACTTTTTATTTGTTCTAGGAAATTTTTGCCTGGGAAGATAAACTTGGAGAGCAATAAATAATTTCATTGCTTCCTTCAGGAAACTCCTGGAAGCTAATTTATTTAAACAATAAATTTGCGTATGTGGGCAAATGGTCTCTTCTCTGGACAATAGATTACTCACCTGGGAAAAATGGTTTGCTTTTTAAATAACTGCCCATTTATCCAGAATTGCTTTGAGGGCTGGGGATGTAGCTTAACTGAGTGCTCTTCCAGCCAGCACAAAGCCCTGAATTTGCTCCACAACAATACATGAAAAGAAGTGTGTGATAACACATGCTTATAATCTCCGCACTTGGGAGGTAACAGAAGTTCAAAGTATCTTTGGCTACATAGTGACTTCCAGGCCAGCCTGGGGTACATGAGAACTTATCTTAAAAAATTAAAAATTGTTTTAAGACTCTCATTTCTGTGTCCATGAATACCAAACTAGTATAAGCATTTCCAACCTGAACCTTTAAAAGGGATCCATACCTCAAATTCTGAGCATTTCTATTTCTGATCTCTGAGGTACTAGTAGGACTCCACTAAGGCAGGAATAAACCTACCTGTGGTTGATCCACTCATTCTTCTGGTAGCTTCTTGAAAGCTTGTAGTTAGCAAGTCTATCAGTAAAGCATGGGAAATAGAGGAGGAAATATTTTGAATTTTTCATTTAAAATAAGACTATAATCACCACTGTGTGAAAATATTGCAATTTTATTGGAGTTCCTTAGTCTTATTATATGGTTTGAAACAGTGTTTATTTTGAATTTCATAGAAGGCAATACATCATAATTGCTTGGATATTTTCGAAGGTTCCTTGTATTCCTTGAAACCTCTAAAGATTTTTCTGTTGAAAAGTGATTAGCTACTTGCATTCACAATAAAGTACTTGGCTAATATTTTAGGGGAATTTAGCTGAAAGTCTTGAGGGGTGCTATATCTGAGCTAGTTTGCTATTCACACTAAGCAGATTTAGTTTGTAACCTGGTTCTCTTAATCATTTTGAAAACTGGAAGTTTATCAAAAATGTTATATATGGAAAGGAACACGAGGGCACTTATTTAAATTCATGAAATAGCAGTCATTTTAGAGAGAAAAGCTTGGTGAGTCAGAAGACAATCTTACCACCCAGCCTGAGCCCCAAGGAATCTAGCTATTTCATTAAAGCTAGGAAGTCGAAGCATATGTAGCAGTTACGGTGCTGATGACATCATGAGTTCATGGACTGTGCATTTTCTAAAACATTTTAGATTTCAAGGAAATACTTGAATTGAATATCTACCCTCAACTGACTTCCATAGACATATAATTGTTTTAAGTACGAATCTTGTAGTGAGTTGAGTCCTATATTTTCCCTCATATCTGCCTTTTATTTCAGGTTTGATTCTATTCTAAGTTAGCGTATTTTGCATGCAGTATTCAACAAGGGCTTGTTACCTAAGCAGATAAGCTGAGCCTTACAGAGACAAAGATGCTTTCAAATATATTAATTTTGAATATCATGTGAAGGGGCACTAATCTCCCCATTTTAAAGTCAATGAATCCAGAGCTCAGAATTTAAGTAGTTTATTAAAGACTTTACAAGTGGCAGAATCAGGGTGTGACCTAGAGTCTACCTGATTTCAAAGTGTAATCTTATTTTTACCTTACCACGTTGTGATAGATTTAAGTCCTAACTGCTTTATCTTTCAGTCCTACTAGAAATGAACATTGTTGAATGATTCCACCTCCAAAGAATGCATACTAAGTTTTAAAACAGGAACTTAAGTTTGAGTATATTTATATTCAGTATCAAAATATAAGGTCTTAACTCAAGCAAACAGACATTCTCAGACAGATATGAGTCTAGGAGATGGCACAGTCCAGTAAAGCACTTGCTTTTGCAAACACAAGCACCTGAGTTTGAATTCTCAATACCATGTGAATGCCAGGCATGGTAGAGCATACCTGTAATCCCAGTACTCAGAAGGCAAAAACAGCATCCCCCAGAGCAAGCTAGCTGATTGGACTAGCTGAATCAGTGAGCTCTGGGTTCAAGTGAGAGACCTTGTCTCAATAAATAAGGTGGAGCCAGGCATGGAGGCAGAGGTAGGAAGATTGCTGTGAGTTCGAGGCCACCCCAAGTGAATTCCAGGTCTGCATGGCCTAGAGCAAAACCTTACCTCAACCCCCCCACAAAAATTAAATAAATAAAATGAAAAAATAATGTGGAGAGTAATAGGGGGAGAAACCCATCATAACCTCTGGCCTCAATACACATGGGCAGACACATGCACTTGTGACTACATGTACACCCACACAGATACAAGCATACATACACATGCCACACACATATCCACATACAAAAAAGATGTAACTATGTGACACCCATAGCAAGAGACATAAACAAGAAGAAAGCATTCAAATGTATTTAATATATGTGACATGGTAGATTTTCCAAGGAAATGAAGACTCAAAGTAAGAAGAAACAGGTATTTTCATACTTCAGTTTGGTGAGAAGTAAACAGTTGTGGTGCAATATGATTGGAGGGCAAGAGTATGATCTAATGACAATAAGCTAGGGGACATTAGCAAGACTATTGGTTCAAATTCAGAGTCTTCTCTGTGTTACTGTGTCTTCAGAGATAGAAACCAGGAACTTCTTCCAGGAAAACATCTCTCAAAGGAGGGTCTAATGACTGCTTCAGAGAAGAAAACAGAGTGGGAGCTTGCCTCTGCTATTTACTGGAGAATTCTTTCAACTTAAAATATTCAGTGAGGCAAGGTGTGGGTAGCTCAGTGGTAGAGCACTAGCCTAGCATGCCTAAGATCTTGGGTTTGTTCCTCAGCACTAATGAAAATTCAGTAAGTTGAACTTTCATATTTTAGGTCATGTATCTCAAGCTTATGGACACATTATAAGTGGTCTTTACGTTATTAAAAAGTTACTTTTCTGGGGCTAGAGAGATGGCTCAGCAGTTAAGGCACTCACAAGCAAAGTTTAATAACCTAGATTCAGTTCTCCAGTGCTCATGTAAAGCCTGATGCACAAAGTAGAGCATGTAACTGGAGTTCATTTGCAATGGCTGGAGGACTTAATGCACCTATTCTATTTTCTCTCTCTCTCTCTCTCTCTCTCTCTCTCTCTCTCTCTCTCTCTCTCTCTCTCTCTCTTCCTCCCTCCCTCCCTCCCTCCCTCCCTCCCTCCCTCCCTCTTTCTCTCTGTCAAATAAATAAATATTTTTAAAACTTACTTTTCTGGAGAGATGGCTTAGTAGTTAAGGTACTTGCCTGCAAAGCCTAAGGACCCATGTTCAACTTTCAGATTCCACATTAACCAGACCCATAAAGGTGAGGCAAGCACAAGGTCTCATATGCCCACTAGGTGACACAAGCATCTGAAGTTTGATTGCAATGACTGACGCCCTGGTTTGCCAATCCTCTCTCTTATACAAACGAGAAAAAAAAAGTGACTTTTCTGATATACACTAGCACCAGGAATAAGTAAACAAATGAATATTTTCTAAAGTTACTTTTCTAATACACATACAAGACACCAAAGAATCCCAGCCACCTGTTGCCCCACACAGCATTCAGCCCAGCTCAAAGTGGGAACAGGCTTCACAACTCAGTGCAGAGAAGCTTCTCTTTTCACATGGCAGTGACCACTGGGGAGACTCAAAACTCAGCAAAGTGCTAAGCAGGTGTGACAGTGGAGTGTTTATTACCAAGTGAGACATCCCTATCACACCATCCAAGGCTCAGGGACCACTGCCGAAGAGGTGCCAGAGAGAATGTAAGGAAGGGGAAGGTGCTTTACAATACTGTCTTTTAGACATAAAATGGCCTTAATATCCATGACCTCACAGTGGTGGACATTTCCTACACTGGACACTCATAGTAGGAGAGAAAAAAATGATGACATCATTACAAAGAGAAATAATCCCTCTGCAGTATCTTGACGTCAAAATAGAGGAGACACTAGATGGAAAGAAGAAAAGATTCAGTGGGAGGAGAAAGGGGGAAAGGGGAGATGGTGGAAGAATATGATGATCAAGTTATGTGTACATGTATGGAGATTGTTAATAAAGTTAAAAGAAATAAATAATTTTTTTGGTTTTTGAGGTATGATCTCACTCTTAACTCAGGCTGACCTGGAATTCACTGCTGTCTCAGGGTGGCCTCAAACTCATGGCAATCCTCCTACCTCTGCCTCCTGAGTGCTGGGATTAAAGGCATGCACCACCACACCCGGTAGAAAAGTAACTTTTAAAAATATTTACTTATTTATTTTAAAGTCAGGCGTGGTGGCATACACCTTTAATCCCAGCACCTGGGAGGCAGAGGTAGGAGGATTGCCATGAGTTCGAGGCCACCCTGTGACTCCATAGTGAATTCCAAGTCAGACTGGGCTAGAATGAGACCCTACCTCAGAAAAAAAAAAAAAGTTACTTTTCTGCTGGGCATGGTGTAAACATCTGTCTTCACTTCAGAGGCAGGAAAATTATAAGTTTGAAGTCAGTCTGGTCTATACAGTGAGATCCTGTTTCAAAACAAACAAATAAAAAACATTAGTTTTCAAAAATCTACTCTGGTCACAATATAATAGGAATGTCAGTATCTTTATTTGAAAAATAAATGTTTTAATATACTGAATACATCTGTGCATTAAAAAAAAGTAAATAACCCACCAGGTGAGATGATGCATGCCTTTAATACAGCACTCAGAAAGCTAAAGTAGGAGGATTACCATTAGTTCAAAGCCACCCTGGGCTACAGAGTGCCAGGTCAGCCTGGGCTAGAGAGAGACTCTGCCTCAAAAAAAAAAAAAAACCCAAATAATAATAATAATAACAGCAACAACAACAACAACAACCCTAAAGATTCAAGATACTGCAAAGGGACTATTTGAACTATTATTTCACAACTCTATGGATGATTAGAAGGGCTTCTCTTTGCTTTTGGTTTCCTCTTAGTCTGTTTTCTATCCCACTTCATTTTGACACATTCTTACATTTAAGAACATCCATCACACCCTGAAAATGCTGTTTGTACATCTCTATTCTGTTTATAGAGAGGTAATGTCACTGGCATTTTAATAATCCCTAGCAGGATTATGACCAAACATCCTTTTTCTCTTCCTGGAATAGCTTTTAGAGGAAGAGCCACATACACACTCTGATGGTCCCACAATCTCCTAGCTAATGTGAATACTGGAATGGGAAGCTCAGGAAAAAATGCCACTGGATGGGAAGGGTGGAAATCAGGAAGGGAGGAGCTTCCTATTGGTCTAGCTACTTGGAGGAAGTTACAGAAAGTATGTAAAAATTTGACCTTCCTTGGCATGAGGAATGTCCCTGGAGAATTCACCACATAAGAGAACAAAGGCTACCAATCACCTATATTTCCATGCTTGGGAACACACGTGCACCCCCAAGCTCCTACACACACACACACACACACACACACACACACACACACACCAGAAAACATAAAGTAAAATAATGCTTCTGAAAGAGCAATCTAGCTGCTTTTTGAAAATTAGGCAGGTGTAAAAACAAAGAAACCACCATCCGTTTCTCTATATATGCATGGCAACTTTAGTCTTTTTCTCTTTCTCTGTCAATTTCTTTGTAAACATTGGACAATTTAGTAGTAAATGTGATAAATTGCTTAAAGAAGAGCCAAGCTCTTGACAAGAGAACCAGGAGATGTATCAAAGACACAAGTTATGGGACCAGGGACATGCCTCAGTCAGTAAAGGGCTTGCCACACAAGCATGAGGAAATGAATTTGAATCCCTAGCACCCATGTAAAAGTCAGCTACAGTAGTGTATGCCTATAATCCCAGCCAAGACGGAAGGCAGAGACAGTATTACCAGGGCTTGCTGGCCATCTAGTCCAGCTAAATGGGTGAGCTCTGTACTTCGTGAGAAACTTTGTTTCAGAAAATTAGGTGGAGGGGCTGGAACAATGGCTCAGCAGTTAAAAGTGCTTGCTTGCAAAGTCTGTTAACCAGGTTCAATTCCCCAAACAATTACATAAAGCTGGGAACAAAAAGTGGATCATGTACCTAGTGTTCAGCAAGACTCTGGTGTATACACACACACACACACACACACACACACACACACACTGACCTCCAGCATTCACACACATACCCACTATGTGCACCCATCGTCATATAAACAGGCATACCCCCCACACATATGTTCTAAGTTACTACCAGTAATTGTATTTTGTGCGGTTGTAAATTTATGTGCATACTATCAAAATTGTCTATTCTTCTATTAACAAATGCAAATATTATGTGCCAGGGAATCTTGGGGGATGGATGCAACAGCAAATGGGATGTGTAATGCTTCTGCTCTGGAGTGTCTTATGTGGGAAAAGAGTGTAGGATGAAAAGGAAGCAGGAAATGAGCAGAGATATTTCAGGTAATGATCAGATAAATGAAGATAATGACACTGAAAGGATGACGAGTTGAGATTGAGTTGTCACAGTCTCTGTAAAGACAAAACAGAGAAAAATTTCTTAGACTTTGTGGATAACTCTCAACCCATCTATTCCAGCACCCTACCCTTACCTTATAGATAGGTAAGCATGGGTCCTGCGAAAGAGAGAGAGAGACCATACTCCACTTGGATTTAAAACCAAAGAAACCTATTCATATGGACTTAACCAAGCTTCTGGGTCAGACATAAACAATAGGTGATATGTAATTTGCCTGAAGTATAGAAAGGTAAAACAACAGAGCCTTGAGGTCGAAGAAAGAAGAGGCATTGATATATGATAGGTTCATAATGGCAGATTCTATATACACACCAATCAGAAGGTTCATGTGAAAGAAAAAAAAGACTCCAAATAGTGATTTCAATAAGATACTTCTTTCTCATTAAGAAGGGAAGTCTTAAGCTTGGCGTGGTGGTGCACGCCTTTAATCCCAGCACTCAGGAGGCAGAGGTAGGTGGATCACTGTGAGCTCAAGGCCACCCTGAGAATACATAGTGAATTTCAGGTCATCTTGGACTAGAGTGAAACCCTACTTTGAAAAACCAAAAAGCAAAAAAAGCAAAAAAAGAAAGAGAAGTTTTACCACTTCTCAGCCTTTTGGCTAAGATCATGTGTAGCATCTGTTCTTACCAGTTTGAAAAAGAAGTCATAGGTAAACAGTATGTCAGTGACCAAGACTGCTCCATCTCTTTGGTCTGCCATATTTTGCTTTTATTTCAAAGACAACATCAAGGTTTAAGATTATATCCAGATTCTAGACAGCACTGAAGAAAAAGGATGCAGGGCCTCCTTCTAAGGGTTTTCAGGAAATTCAACATGGGCTCTGCAGTGCACATTTCATTGGCTAGAATAGTCATGTGACCAATGTGTAGGGAAGGCTGGGAAATTTCCATTAGCTAAGTAGTGATGCATTGAGCTAACAATCAGAATTCTGTGCTTAACAAGTAGCAGAAAATGGATGTTTAAAATGGTCAGACTGGACGATGGCTCAATCACTAAACTTGAATCTGTCACACCATCCAGACTCAGGTCCCCTCTGTCAGATCTGGAGACAGTATCATTGTGTGAGATCTGGAAATGTTGGCCACTGAGAGTTGTAATAGTTGGCTATCTATTAGCCTGGTGACCTTGAGCAATTTATGGATGCTCTTTGAGCTTCAGGTTCTTCCATTGGGCCAATGAAAACAGCATCTACACTTACTGTTTCCTGATGATTCAGAGATAATCTTCATAACAAGAACCTAGCAGTACCAGGCTCGTGAGAGGCCTGGCGTAAATTGGATTTTCCTTTCCATTTTGTGTATTTTTAAATGTCTTATTGACAACTTCCATAAATACAAACAATACGTCATGATCACAGTCCCCTCCCATCACTCTCCCTCTTCCCCCTCCTTAATACGCCTCTACCAAATCCCTTCTTCTCTCCAACAAGTCTCTCTTCTATTTTGATGTCATCATTTTCCTCTCTTATTATGTAAGTCTTAACGATTTTCCTTTCTGTTATAGTTTCCTGCATTGTCTCCTACAGATCCTCTTTTAAAAACATTTTTTAAATTTTTATTTATTCATTTGTGCATGTATGTGTATAGGCAGAGGCATACATGTGCCACTTAACTTCTGGATTTATGTGGGTGTTGGGGCATTGAACTCAAATGAACAGACTGTGCAAGAAAGAACCTTTATTTACTGAGCCATCTCCCTAGCCCCATGATCCCTTTGTTAATTTTTAAAAATAAGTCTTGAGATCTTCACCTACTGCTGTCCCCTTCTCCAACAGCTTCCAAGTCTGTACTCAAAGAGCTGCTTACTCCTCAGAGTTCCTGTTCCCAGGATGCTGGTTTCCAGGTTATTTGGGGTAGCTTCACTATTACCTGGGTAAACACCCCCTTTAAGATAGGCCAGATGCAAATGGCAAGGCTTCCATGGAGTCATGGATATAACATGCGATCACAGAGGTGGTGTGCACAGAGCGTACCTGGTTCCTATCTAGGGCAGGGATTAACATCTAAACTGAGCGCCTCTTACATCACATGAGAGAAAAAGCATATGCTTTTCCAACATTCAACTCTGAAGGAACAAATTTACACTCAGGAACCATTTTCTCTGAATCCCACAAAGGCATTCCTGGCTGTCTTCCGCCCTGCAGTCAGTGTCATTTGGTCCCCTGCTCAGAACAGGCCCACTCTTTGGTCCTGGCTCACTTACCCCATTCCACATGCCATGAAGAGAAGGCCTAGACACAGACCTGCTCATGGAACGTGCACCTGTTTCTCTGCCATCGTCACCTGAGTCATGTGTGCAGAGCGGTCATTTTGCTCCCAACTTTATTTTCTTTGAAAAAGGAAAAGGCAAAAACTTTGTGGCTTAAAAGTAGAAGTGTCAAGATGGTGTTACAATTATAGCACCAAGTCTGGAGGGATGCCTCAGACATGGAAAGCATTAAAATATAGAAAGCTGGCTTTCTAAAATAGTTTTATGGCACTGACTTAAATGGTTGAATTTTTTTCCCCCTGTAAAATTTATTTTACTTTTTCTTTCTTTTGATTGTAATCAGTCATCTTAAAAGGCAACTGGAGGAGGTATTTAGGAAGATGTTTTTGGGTTGCTTTTTATTTTGGTTTTTTTTGTTTGTTTATTTGTCCTTTGTTGAGTGCTAGGGATATTGAACCCTGGGCCTTGTTTATCTTGCTTATGGTAGACAAGTGCTCTGTCACTGAACTATAGTCCCAGTACTGAGAAGCAATAAATTTTAAATGAGATATGAAAATGACTTTGGGTAAAAGAAGAAAGGAGAAAGAAGAGGAAGGGAAGGGAAGGGAGGTTAGAGGAGAGCAAGGGATGGGGGGAGGGGAAGAAAAGCAACTGTAAGTACAAAGACCAGACTATAGCTACATGAAGATGTGGACTCAAGTTCCCAGAAAGAAGCTGTACCTGGGAGGCTGGCCGACAGATAAGAGCCGCCGTGAGTGTGGATATGAGCTGGATATGGCACGTCCACAGCCAAGTTATCCTGAGCTCTCAGCTCTTTAATGGCCAATGGCCATCCACCTCTGTGTGACCTAACATCTTGGGAGTATTAGGTAAATCCTTTGGAATGTACAAACAGACCACTAGATTCCACCAACCCAAAGGTTAAGAACGCTGCAGAGCATCTGAGGCCAACCGCAGACACTTCCCTGGCTACCTGATGTTTCCACCAGTGTACGTGAAAAATGTTTTGATTTATGACTCTCTTTCGTCTGTTATTATAAAAACATCACAAAAATTTTTCCATGTTAGAACATAGAATTTGGGGTAACCTAAATCTGTGTTCCCCAGGCCATTGTCACTCATATTTTGCTCCAGAATAAACAGTTTCTTATTCCCTTTGAGGTGAGGACTGTATTTTTTGTGTTATCACATGTTAGGAGACATGAGACAAGCCCCCCCCCCCCGAAAGCTCAAAGACATTTCCAGTTGCTTAAAGGCTTGAAAACAAAGAAAAAGGAAATCCCACAACCCTAGTAACAACACTATACACGTTTTTCTTCCCAAGAAGAAATGTCAAGGATATTTCTAAGATAATTGGACAAACCACCAAGCAAGGCAGCTGTGGATGCTTTCTCTGTGCCAGACTTGGGTTGACATCTCTAAACCAGCCCCTTCATGATCTTTAATCTTTAGCAAAAACTTGTGGTAAGCCATGAACCATTTCTAATTTTTAAAGTTGTTAGGACAAATTCTTGAGTTTTTCTGAGGACTATTGCTAACTTAAAAAGTCCTATATATCATCTTGAGTCTTGAGGCACCCTGGAAACTGATCTGATGGAGCACTTTGCCAACATGTAGGACTTCATGAAGAGCTTCTGATATTGTTTCCACCATCTTCTCATTACACAAGTGCAAGCCACCCATGATGGAAAAGGAATGTGTTCTGGAGGAGAGAGAGGAAAAGAAGATAAGATCCTAATATTGCTAGCTGTTTCTCCTGAGCACACATGAGCACCTGCAGCATGTGTCTTAGCATTTCTCATTGCACGTAAAAAATAAAGTGCTCTTTTTCTCCTACGCCTACGCTGCAAAAAGTTAAAAGTCAAAAATGTTAATTTAAAGTTCATTTTTTCTGAGTTTATGTAATCAACTTATGAGAGCTAGTATTATAACCAGCAATAGTTAAAGACTGGCAGTCTAGTTATGACATACAATACTGGAAAAAGCACAGCAGACAGATAAGTGAGGAATGCACCTTCCTTGATAAATGAGTCTGGAAGCAAAAATGTCAGGTAGTTCACCAAGCAAAAAGGCACACTGTAAACAGCTCTGGGCAGAGGGCAGTCTTATATGAATGTTTATGTTTGAAGTACCTGCAGGGCACCACCCATTTACAACAAGGAGACCTAATATAGAAAGGTTCCATGATAAAACCTAACTGAAAGGAAATTAACAAACGTGTGAAAATAGAAATACTCCAGTGACACTGCAAAATACATTCATTTGAATGGTGGGGCATTAAGCCCTGAGGGAAAAGCAGTCAACCACAACAGTATTCTATTCATCCATCCATTGAGCAACGATTCGTTGAGTCTGAGTATCAGACACCGGAAGGTCTTGCTACTGCACAGATAAAGGAAATTGGTCTGCATACTATAAAGCTAAGGTTTTATTAAAACAAATGCCTTGTACTATGTATATTCAACACATATGCCTTCATATGTGGGCCAAAGAATTAGTGCAGACATTTTTAACAGCTGTATTTATTACTCTGCGGACAGGAAACAACTTAATTAGGAGTGAAATAGCCCCATCAGTTGAAACCTACATAAACTATGGTATAGTCATACAATGAAATGCTGCTCAGCATGAAGCAGGGCTTTATGGATTCTATTCTCTGTAGTTATCAGTAATAAACAATGTGTTGTAAAATACTGTGTTTATTGGCTTTGTCAGGACACACAGATACCTGTTTATTCCTTTTGGGCCTGTAACCCTGACTTGCTTCCTGCAGAATGGGGGCATATTTTACTCCTAATTCCTCTCAGTAGGATTCAGCCTTTTACCTATTCTGTACTTGTTTATGTCATCCACTCTCCACATCCTGATTGGCTAGGTTAAAATGTTTCTCTACCTCTGTATTCTGGCTTAGAACCAGTATAAACTAGAAGTTGTTTACTCTTCTTTGAGGCTCTCCAAGGTCTTATGGTTAATCTCATGACTGTCTGCTTCATGTCTGTCTTCTGCCTAACACCATGAAAATGTATTTATTAATCTATACATTTACATGCATATTTGACATTTATTTAAATTCCTGTTAAAAGCATTTCAAAAAATAAACATCAGCTGTTTTAAGAAATCCATCTTTGGTTTGTTTTGTTTTCAGTGCTAGCAGTTGAGACGAGGGCATTATGCATGCTTTGTGTGTTACTGAGCTACCAACTCAGCACTTCAGGAATACATCTTAATGGTTGTTAATTGTTTATGGTGCTCCAATAACTGAACCTATTCTTGACCTCTTTGTGGCTTGCCTCAAATATCACTCTTGTCCTCTATTGTAAAAAGGATGAATGAGCTGGGTGTTACAGGCAGAGATTGGAGTCTGGAGGGCCCAGCTGAAATTTCCAGGTTATTGTGTCCAGGATCAAAGAATTGGACAAGGGACAAATAAATACTGATAAATAGAGAAAGCTTATTAAAAAATAGAATACTTCCAAGCATCTAAGTGGGCCAGAGAGATAGGAAAGGTCTGGGGCCCCAAGCCACAAGAGTCAGGAACCTTTATGGGCCATTTACATAGCACCTGCCTTCTCCAGCATTTGTGTATCATGGGCTTTCTCATGCATTCTCTATTTCTTACATGTAGCCCTAGTAGAGAAGGGTTTCTTGTCTTTCTGACCACCAACTTCTTTCATGTATTAATCTTTATGCCTGTCTCCATACCCTAGTCTCCTGCCACATGGGGGTGTATATAGCTCAGTTGGTAGAGTGCCTGCCAAGCATGCAGGAAGCCTTGGGTTTGATCAATGCCACATAAACTGAGTATGGTGGTTCATGCCTCTTACTTTAGCATTTGAGGGTAGGGGGACAGAGGCAGCAGGATCAGACATTCAAAGCCCTTCTTGACTACATAGTGAATTCAAGGCCAGCCTGGGGTGTATGCAACCCTATCGAGAGAGAGAGAGAGATTTAAAGAGTTGCTAGTCTTCTAGTTTTGAAAAATTAATCATATTTTGGTCAATTTATAACAGGGTGCTCAGGATCCAGGAAAATCCTTGAACCCCAAACCCTAGGTTTGTCTCTAATTTTAATCAAAAAATTGAATATAAAAGACTGAGAAGGATAATTACTAAATACTATGCTTATTGAGGGAGGTACAGAGCCAAGGAAAGGCACCCACATGGCTAGAGATCCCATGTGGAGGGCCTGGAAAAACCATGGAGCAAAAAGAAAGTTCAAGGAGCGCCTGCCATGTGGGGAGCTAGAGGAGGTAAAGGAGCCCATGTAGAAAGTAAGGGCTAGGGGCCTTTTACAGCTGGGTCTGGGCCTGGTTGAGACAGCTCAGGCCCAGCCAAGGGAAAAACTCACCCACAGCTAGAAGTTCCCAAGTGGTCAAAGAGCTGCCCTCCCCTTGTAAAGATATTTACAACTTTATAGTGGTGGGCTGTCTTCTGGCTCAGGTGAACCAGAGGGACAGCTGGTTGACAGGGGCTAGGAGCTATCTTAGGAAGAGGCTAGCTAGCCCTGACACAGAGCTCCAGGGACTGAACTTGACCAACCACAATATTTAAATCCTGTGAAAGACATCACTCCCAAGAGGGGTCCCGGTTATTTGTGGAAAAACAGGTCTAGGGAAGTAGAGAAGAAATAAGAAATCAGCTCATCTTTGATTTCTAGCATGTGCAGGCTTTCCTGTCTTTATTTTCAGGGGTCCAGTCACCCTAACTCTACCCCCTCTCATATTGATAGTTTAACAAGTATTTTAAATAGTCTAGAATCCTGCTTAACAATTTACCCTAATAATAAATGTAGCTCCTTATTTATTTGGAAAGGGTTTAAGATTATTATTTTGTGGGGCTCTTTATATTCTTCTTCTTTTTAAGATTTCCCATTTCTTCTCCTTTATTTTTTTTTTTTAGTATTTTGCCATGTTTTACAACTTTTTGGTTTATATTATTTCTCTTTCTACCATTCTTGTTAGAGCTATAGATTTTGTAATTGTTATCTGGTTTTGACTTTATTTCTATTTCTGGATGATACTGTTTCTTGTATTCTCCTGACTACATGGTGCTTAGAATCCAGTATGACATGTGTACATTATGCAGGTTCTCTGGTGCAGAAACATGCTCTCAATATAGAGGAGAGTCAATACACCTTGCTTTACACATACATATCTCACACAAATTTCAGCAAATACTTTAATTCTAAGAATATGATAGGTTAAAAATAAAAAACAGCTGACACCAGAGCCAAGTAGATACAGCTAGGGAGGGCCTGAAGACTCACTTCTGCATACCCAACTTAACAGCACACAAGAACCAACAATTCTGTGAATACCTCAATGAAAAGTTGTGTAGATCACTCCTATGGCCTTTCAGATCATATATTATTGGGAAAAACCTAGGAGAAGAATAAGCATAAAGCCATTTCCCATGGACTCCACTGTCTATCACAAATCTGCCTGATCAACTAGAAGTACACCACTCTTGTAAGACCTACAAAGACAACAGCCCTCCATTCCAACACTACTCAATGTTTCAAAATAGCATGGTATGCTAGGACACATCATGAGGAAGCTCTTCACTAAAAAGACTCTCACATAAAAGTGGAAAAGAGATCCACCCAAGAAGATATACAAATCTCACATAAAATTATAAGAAATATGAAAAACATGGTAAAATGATTCCTCCAAAAGTTCATAATTAACTCTGAAGCAATTGACTCCAAAGCTATTAAAATGTATGAAAAGCTGAATAAGGAATTCAAACGAATAATTTTTGGAAAGAGTGATGAATTCCAAAAATGCAGAAAAACAACTAAATATTTTAAGGGATACAATACAGGATATGAATGAGAACTTCAATAAATGGAGTTTTGAAAAATACCAAGCAGAAATCTTTAAAGATGTAAAGCTAGCTGGGTGTGGTGGTGCATGCCTTTAATCCCAGCAGTTGGGAGGCAGAGGTAGGAGGATTGTTGTGAATTCAAGGCCGCCCTGAGACTACAGAGTGAATTCCAAGTCAGCCTCAGATACAGCAAGACCCTACCTCAAAAAAACAAACAAACAAAAAAAAAAGATGTACCACTCTAATGAATCCAAAAGGAAAAAAAAAAGATTTACCAGTTGGATGAATGAGTGTTCATGGAGTAATAAAGAAAAAATAAGAATTTATGAGCAAAATATTAAAACCTTCTGGGGTATGATAGAAAAGGTCATGCATATATTTTAGTGCCAGAGAAGACATCAAGACATAGATAAAGTCACAGAAATATATTCCATAAAATAATAATAGAAAGTTTCCCAAATCATGAGAAATATATGGATATCCAGGTAGAAGAGACATTTGGACCCCTGAAAAGAAGTAACCAAAAAACAACTTCCCTGTTTAATATTACAGTTATAATACTAAAGTACAGAACAAATAAATAACATTAACATATATTTTGTTGTCAGAGAAGGCATCAAGACATAGACAAAAGTAACAGAAAGTCTATTCCATGAAATAATAGTAGAAAGTTTCCCAAATCATGGGAAATACACAGACATCCAGGTAGAAGAGACATTTAGACCTCTTAAGTAAGTGACCAGAAAACAACTTCACCATTTCATATTACAGCTAAAATACCAAAGTACAGAACTAATAACATCAAAAGCAATGAAAAATACAACTGATTTATAAAGACAAACCTAATAGGAGAGTAGTATGTTTCCTAATAAAAACTCCAAAGGCCAAGAGAATGTGGAATGATGTATTTCAAACCTAGTTTACTGTATTTATTAACTTTTTCTTCAAAATTGAAAGAGAAATAATTCCCTTCCAAAAATAGCCACAAACTAAAGGAATTCATTAGGCCAGAACTACAGAAAATGTTTAAAGAAATCATACACACAGAAGAAGATAAACACAACTATCAAAACAGAAAATAGCCAGGCATGGTGGCTTATGCCCTTAATCCCAGCACACAGGAGACAGAGGTAGGAGGATTTCCACGAGTTTGAGGCCACCCTGAGACTCCATAGTGAATTCCAGGTCAGTCTGGACTAGAGTGAGACCATACCTCAAGAAAAATAGAAAATAATAAATATATAATAAATAATAAAAAATATATAATAAAAATAATAAACCTCAGTAGACAAGAAGATAAATGAAGATTAGGAAAGAAACATTATAAAAACAAAAAAATGTCAAAATTGGGATATACCTACCTTTCACTATTTAGTAGTAATTCTGACTGTTAATGGTATCAATTTTCCAATTAAAAGAAACATACTAGAAGATCAAAAAAAAAAAAAAAGAAGGTATGTTTGCTTCCTACAAGAAATACACATTACTTAGAAAAAAAAACATGTCCAGACTGAAAAAGAAAGGAGGCCAGGCTTGGTGTGGTGGTGGTGGCATACACTTTTAATCACAGCACTCAGGAGGCAGGGGTAGGAGGATTGCCATAAGTTTGAGGCCAGCCTGGGACTTCTGAGTGTTTGCCAGGTTAGCCTGGACTAGAGTAAGACCCTACCTCCAAAAAAACAAAAACAAAATAAAAATAAATATGCAAGTAAAAGGATAGAAAATGACATTTCATGTAAATAGAATCTGTATCAAGCAGAAGTAGCTATACTTGTGTCTAGCAAAGCATAATTAAAGCCAAAATTACTCAGTGACAAAAATAATGTCACTACTTGCTAGTAAAGGAGACAGTCCATCAGAAGATATAACAGGTACTCCCTCCGTTAAAGTGAGTCTCAAAGTCAATCAGAGAATAGCTAGTTACTTCCGTAACAGTCATGCCACTGTTGCACATCCTTCCGGGGTGGCCAGCTGTATAGCTCTCAGGGATCCACTGCTGGCTAAGACCGCTGATGACTTTTTTCCCCAGAAGCTGCCATGGTACTTTCAAGCACTGGCAACAGGCCAATAGGGAAAAGGCTTCTAGCTCAATTCCAGCTTGATTTTTCAGTGTTTTACAACTGAAGTATGTGGTGTCTTTTTAGCAATTGGGTCTTACCACCTAGTTCTGGTGGGCAACCAAGCTCCACAGGGGGGAATTCATGTCTGGTACTATCAAGTCAGTCAAAAGCCCATGGCTACAGATGTTATAGGCTTTAATGTGGAAGTTACTGCTGATGTTTTATAAATGGATGTGATAAGCCAATCAAATTTGTCTTCTCAATAATTATGTTAATACTCAGAGATAATTGCTATTGTCAGCTTTGCAGAGAAGCTTTTTTTGACAGTGGGTAGTGGTAACTGCAGAAGCTCATTAATGGTCAAAGTGATGAGAATAAGTGACTGTCAAGTTCTTAGTCATAAAGGGAGCATCTATATGATGTCCTTCTTGAGGCTCAGAAAATATTATGAAAGAAGAAATGGAAAGAATGTAAAAGCAGGCAAAATGGAGAGAGAGTTGTTAAATACCAACCAACTTCTGGGATGACATGGCCAATAAATACACCTTAGAAGTCACAGCTGCTGTCTGCATCAGATCTATGTAAGATTGGGCCTGACAACATCCTGCCTAGGAGAGATGAAGAGCACACAAAACCCCACCTCTCCATGGGGCTATGTACTCAGTGGATGCTACAAGACAGAGAGATAAATTCTTTAGTGGTACAATTACTGGTAATCTAGCAGAAAATAGTAATATTAAAAGAAACTTGAGTATTGGCTTTGAGATTATACTGAGGCATGAGCCTGGGTAGCCATACTAGGTGAGGGCAGCTTGGCAGTGGTATTAAGCTGGGCATGGATAACTTCACTTTGGAAAGGGAGAATAGAGGTTGGCAGCCATCTTGCTTTGGGGAAAGCTGGAAAGGCAGGTTTTTTTTCTTTAAGGACAACTAGGGCAGACTAAGGAGTGGGGAGGGTAACATTCTTGAAAATGGAAGCATTGGTGGCACTGGAGCTGGCTGTATCAGACTTCAAGGCCTATTGGGAGAGTGGGCCTAGCAGCCATCACATAAAAGGAGGGAATCGCACCAGAGTTGGGTTGCCTACTAAACTTGGGTGAAAGTTCAAAATCTTGGCTTAACCTTTGCTCTGAACTACTGGTAACCAGGGCATTCTGTAAATCAGGACCCAGATCTTAAAGTGCTGCATAGAGTCTCTCGGAATCCATCCTGTTAGCCTTTGCCTTTTAAGGTCTCACTTTCCATAGGAAGGATTCGCCTAAGCAGAATTGTGAAGGACTATGGGGATGTCGATTGGTAGGGCCTGGCTGGGGGATGCAAATATGCTCAGGAGATGCTCATAGCCTGGTTTGGCTAAAGAAAAAGATAATATGTAAGGCCTGTGAGATAGGAGGGGCCAGATGATACTAGGGTTTTTTTTAAATTTTTTTGTTTATTTTTATTTATTTGAAAGTGACAGAGAGATAGAAAGAAAGAGAGAGAGAATGGGCACACCAGGGCCTCTGGCCACTGCAAACGAACTCCAGACACATGCGCCCCCTTGTGCATCTGGCTAACGTGGGTCCTGGAGAATCGAGCTTCGAACCGGGGTCCTTAGGCTTCACAGGCAAGCACTTAACCACTAAGCCATCTCTCCAGCCCCGATACTAGGTTTTGTAAACTGACTTTTTCCTAAGGGCAATGAAGAAGCTGGAAGGGGCTATGCAGAGGTGTAAACAATTATCTTTGCATTGTAAAAAGATCATTGCTTTCTAGCATGGGCATGTTGGTGCAAATCTGGATCCTAAGGCAGAAAGATGGCTTGAGCCCAAGAGATAGAGGCCAGTCTGGGCTTAAAATAAGCAAGGAAAAAGCTGACGTGTAGTTTAGTGATAAGAATATGCACTGAGTTTAGGTAAGGTCTCATGTTCAATTCCCAGCACAAATAGAAAAAGAAAAGGATTACTGCTTGCAATGTGAAGGTTGGTTTGAAAGGAACAAAGTGAGAAAAGAACAATTGTGAAGCTCTTAACTAAGGTAGAGATGGTGGTGTAGTATGGATAAGGAGACAGATTGGATAAGAAGATATTATTTGTCACTTGGACAACTGGGTAATGATGATTCCATTTCACTTTAGTTTTAGGGAAATAATGATTCTTAGATGTTTATAGGGTATCAGTTAGGTATATGAATATTAAATAATGTGGGTTAGGTATCCAAAAATAAAGAGATAAACTTGTATCAGGTTACAGAGCCCCCCAACAGTCCAGAAGTTACCCACAAAGAACAGAGATAAATCCCTGGTTGCCCTCAAGCCACCCCTGTATCTCCCACCTGTGAACCCATTTGCCCCCTGCAACCATTCCAAAAACTGGAGGCATCACCGCTCACCATTTATCCAGCTTTGCCTCAAGAAGAGAACCAAAATCTTCCACCACCATCAGCACCCACTCCAGCAGAGAAATGGGGAAGATCCCCAAACTCAGGCTACCTGACAACCAAGGGGAACCAGTACCCCTCTATCCATTGTGACAAATCCCAGGCCAGTCCCTTGCCAGGGCAGACATAACTTATGGGACAGGTCTGATACAGTTTACCTACCAGCCCTTTACCACCACTGACCTCCTGAACTGGCATCACCATACTCTGCCATATTCAGAGCAACCCCAAGCCCCAATAAATCTTCTGGCTACTATCATGCATAGTCACCAGCAAACATGAGATGATTGCCACCAGCTGCTGTCCACCATCTTCACCTCTGATGAAAGGCAGCACATCTATCAAGCTGCCAAAGCCTGGTTGAGTACCCAGCCCCTCCCCCCAGATGCCATGAATCCTGAGCAATTTTCAGCTACTGCCCTTCTAAATGAACACACGAACTAGGACCACACTACCCAAGACAGAATGGAATCCTTCGTCCAGATGAGGCAAACAATCTTAGAAGAAGCCTGAGTGGGAGCACAGGGAGCAGTCAGTGTGACCAAAGTGAGCAAGATGACTTAGAAGTCAGACAAGTCAATTCTATGAAAGACTGTACGGCACACTCTGACGCTTCACCCCATTTCACCCTGAAACACAGCAGCACCAGACTACTCTGTCCAGCAGTCAGCTCTGGATGTGCACCAAAGATTGCAAAGGCTAGAAGGTTTCACTGCAATGAATATTGGTCAACTCATCAATATTTCAGCCAAGGTGGTGCCTAACCAAGAGGAAACAGCATGCAGGGAAAAAGAAAAATACCTGGGGAAAAAGGCCAAAATTATGGTAGTGGCCCTCAGAGACGAAAGCTGCCACTGGAAGACCGAGGTCACTACCTGCCAGTAAGAGAAACTGTCACCTCCCATTAGAAAGAGACAAATATGTGTGTTGTAAGGAAAAGGGCTATTAGAAGAATGAGTACTCCACTGAGGGAAGATCAAAGAATACAAGGTTGTGAAGGAACAAGACCTGCCACAATTGCATTTTCCAAGCTGGCCCACCCAAGGTCAGAGACTCAAGATGGGAGACTGAAGGCAACTGTGCTCAATCACAACTGGCCCCCAAGAGCCCACAGCCAAAATAAACCTGAGGGGACAAACTGTGGACTTTATTTTAGATACTGGCATGGTTATTAGTATGTGATATCCCTCACCAGCTAGTTCACCAAGGACTCTATCACAATTATTGGGGCTTCCAGGGGAATTGGGCACTGCCTTTGTCTTATGGGGATGGCCCCAGGCTTGAGGGTCACAACCACAGGTGGATGGCCTTTAGCAAGGCCAACCTTTTTATCTGTGTCCCACACCTTAGGGTAACATGCCAAATACCAGCTACGTTGGCATGATGTTTTTTTTTTTTTTTGGTTTTTGAGGTAGGGTCTCACTCTAGCCCAGGCTGACCTGCAATTCACTATGTAGTCTCAGGGTGGCCTTGAACTCACAGTGATCCTCCTACCTCTGCCTCCAGAGTGCTGGAATTACAGGCTACATATTTACCAGAAGAGGAGGGAAACCACTCCATTCCTGTGAGGAAATGAAAGAAGTATTCTGTTCTCAGCCTGATTTGAAAGATGAACCACTCCCTAACTCAGATTTAGAACTCTTTGCTGATGGGAGCCAGAATTTACTATGAGGAGAATACTGTACTAGATATGTGGTAATTACTGCCAATGAGGTCTTGGAGGAGGGGAGACTTCCCAATGATTGGTAGGCCCAAAAGTCCAAATTAAACACTCACCAGAGCCTCCTTTTTACAGAAGAGAAGTTAGCTATGATCTATACTGACTTCAGGTATGCTTTTGCCATGCTACATATCCACAAGACCATTTATAAGAAGAGAGGCCTATTAACATCAGGAGGAAAAGAGATTAAAAACAGCGACCAGACCATCCAGCTTCTGGAAGCAATCTGGGCCCCCAAGGCTATAGCAGTAGTTCACTGCCAAGATAACACTGAAACCAAAATAAAGTGAGCCAAGGAAATCGGCTAGCAAACCAGACAGCCAGACAGGCAGCCCTCCTTGAGGAAGCGAGCCATAGTCCTCCTCCCTTGAGACCCCAGAAAATATTTTTGCCCTCTTAGTCCTCCCCAAACAACCCAGATACTGCCTCAAGGAGAAGGGGGAAACACTGAAGGGAGCAGCAACTGAAAATTCAGAAGGGTAGCTGATAACCTAAGATGACATATGTCTGGAGTTCATTTACAGCGGCTGGAAGTCCTGGTGTGTGCATTCTCCCCCCACCCCTTTCCCTCTCTTAAATAAATAAATAAAAATAAAATATTTTTTTTAAAAAAACACAAAAGAAGGAGGAGGAGGAGAAGAATATGAAGCCTTACCAGAGGAAGTGAGTCACTGTGGGTGGGTCTGGAAGTTGTTTAGACCAGCTGCTTCCTTCTCTGTCTTTGTGTCTCTCTGCTTCAACAGGTGCATTGTGACCAGCCAGCTCAGCTTTCCACTTCTGCCACCACAGCTTCCCTGACATAAATTCTTTCCTCCCTTAAGCTGTGCCTTGTTAGGTATTGGTCACAGCAATAAGTGAAACAGCTAATACAAGGAGACTAGTTGAGGCACAGAAAGGGGATCATTGGGAATGAGAGAGTAATGGAGATCTATATGAACAAAATACCATATTTCATGAAAATGTCATAGTGAATCCCATTATAATTAATATACACTTTTTTCAGAATAGCACTAAAAGAACTAATAATCCATCTATCTGTCAAAAATTGAACCAATGAATTGAATAGACAGTTCTTAGATGAAGTACAAATGATCAATAAAAACATGAAAAAATATTCAACATCTTTGCCATCAGTGGAACACAAGCGAAAACGGCATGGCAATGCCATCACTTTTCATTTGGAATGGCTATCATCAAGGGAAAAGTGCGAATGACAGCACTGACGTGAGGGAAGGAACTCTTATACAATGTGGGTGGGAGGATAAATTAGTGCAGCCGCTATGGAAATCAGCATGGAGGCTCCTCCTAAAGCTAAAAGTAGGACTTAGGCTGGGGAGATTTCTCAGTGGTTAGTTGCACTTGCTCGCAAAGCCTGACAGCCTGAGTTTGATTCTCCAGTATCCATGTAAAAGTGGTGCATGCACCTGCAGTTTGTTTGCAGCAGCAAGAGGCCCTGGCACACTCACATACTAGTGCTTGATTCAGCCATATCACTCCTAGTCTAGCAGAAAACAGCAATACTAAAAGAAATGTGTACTGTGTTGCAGAGCCCCCCCCTCCCCCCAACAGACCAGAAGCTACCCACAGAGAACAGAGATAAGTCCAGGGTCGCCCTTGAGCCACCCACAGGGAGAGACCAGGAAACAGAGAAATAAGTTTCTTGCCCACAAGGAACAACCATGGAATGAAGATAAGTTCCCTGCTAGCGCTGCAAGTTACTGATAGTTTGGGGCTGATTGGAACAGAAATTGTAAAAAATTTAAACTATGTAGCTGCCTGCCCATACCACGTAAGCTTCTGTAACCTTGCTTGCTTATAAGAAGATATGAAAAGCCCTACTTGCCTAATCTTGGGGCTGATACAATTACGGAGAAATCTGGGTGGCAGTCCATTAGTGTGAATAAACCTTCCTCTCCTCTGTCTGAATGGCTCTGAGTCTCATTCAGGAAACTCCCACAACACTGGTGTATACCCAAAGTACTCCAAATTAGCATACTCCAAAGATACCTGCATATCCATCTGCATTGCCACACTATTCACAATGGTGGAATTACACAATCAGCCTCAATGTCCATCAATACATAAATGTGTAAAAAAAAAAAAAAACCCAGCATGTAAACACAATGGAGCATTATTTGACCATAATGCAGAATAAAAGTTTGTAGAAAAATGAGTGAAATTGGAGGTCATAATGTTGAGTGAAATAAACCAGACTCAGACAAGTACATTTTCTCTTATATTTTTGGAATCTAGGAGGAAACAAAAGACATGTAAATAGGAGGGACTATTAAGCAAGATGACAGGAGGTCAAAGGGAGGAGAAAGGCATAATAGGAGAAGGAACTCAGTGGAATATGATTATGTGTGCATATGTTTTTATATAAATGTGTGAAAATGTGACAAATAACCTACTCTTTTGTACAATTAATATGTTCTAACAAAAGAGAAGGCATTAACTCACAATCCCCATGGGGATAACTGGCATCCCCAATGAGGAGGATCCCTTTGGAGGGTGGGCAGGGATGAGGGTAAGGATAGTACCAACAGGTGCTGTTTAGATACTGAGTATGTCTATAGCTAATTTAAAAAAGTAAAGAATACCAAAAAATTGGGGTAGAGAAAGAGAGAGAGAATGCATAAAAAAAAAACTTACAGGGGCTGAGGAGATGGCTCAGTGGTTAAGAGTGCTTGCTTGCAAGCCTGTCACCCAACTTCAGTCTTTCTCAGCATCCATGTAAAACCAGAAGCAAACTGGTGTATGCCTCTGTAATTCCTGCACACCCATGACAGTGGAAGATTGGGCCAGAAGAATCTGGAAGTTTGAAAGCAACAATGGCAAGAGAGAGCCTACTTCAAAAGAAGGTGGGAGGCGAGGAGAAAGCTCTGAGGTTGTCTGTTGATACACATGCAGCATGGCACATGCACACACACACCCACACACATCGTGAATGCACACACCAACACATAATTTAACATTTTTAAATTGTGTTTTTAAAGCTCTTTTGTTTATTTTATTTATTTATTTGACAGAAAAAGGGGGAGAGAGAGAGAGAATGGGCATCTGCAATCAAACTCCAGACATATGCGCCCCCTTGTGCATCTGGCTAATGTGGTCCTGGGGAATCAAACCTGGGTCCTTTGGCTTTGCAGGCAGACATCTTAACTGCTATGCCATCCCTCCAGCCCAAATTGTGTTTTTAAAATAACTATGAGGAGGCTTTTTGTCAGGATTTAGGTTCAGAGTGATATCTCATGTTACATTAACTTTCCTGTGCAGACATGAGTAAACATGTATTAGGTACACCTAGTAGACAGGATGCCAACAACAGACCAATGTAATAATTATACCTAAGTCCAATGTGGTAAACCAATGAGTTTATTGAGGTTATTTATTGGAGCATGAGTGACTCAAAGGCAGATAATCAATAAAAAGCCCATGACAATTCAATTGACAGAGGCTGCATGTAGGGAGCTCACTGCACACCTTGTGTAAGAATTTCTACCCTCACAGTTGTTTGCTATTTCTATAACCTTGGGGAGGGTTCTTGTGGATCTTCTAAGTTTCCTGAACTTCCTTCCCAAAACCTGAAATGCTTACTTCTCAAGTTTCATGGGCCTTCTTCCTCCCTCCTGGAGAGAATGTTTCAATTTGGGGAACTTGCTATACAGAACATCTGGCTCAGGCTTGAAGAAGTCACAGACTTGCCACCCACTGTAGGAAATTTTGCTTATGTGGGCTAAGAATTTTGATAAAATCAAAATTTACCATTGAATGCAATTAGTCAAGTTCTGTAGGTAGGTATGCTTTTGGATAAATCATAAGTCATATTTGCTAGACTAGAAACTGGATTTGACAAGTTTTGCCCACCTTAGATAATAAAGTAGAAAATGTCCCCAGTGGTTTTTCACCTAAATCCATGAATGAGTGTGTCTTCAGAATGCAATGTACTTTTGTGGGCATTCTGGAGGCTCAAAAATGATTTCTTTTCTTTTCTGACTGGACTGGCATGGATACTTGTGCAGTATTAAATTTATAAATGGTGTCTCATAGAGCACAGAACTGGAGAGCTAGAAATACTGAGTTACAGAGAATAAGAAGTATAGAAACAGTCTTTCAACAATAGTGGATCATTACATAGAAACAATGCTGGAATTGACCTTCCCCAATCTCAGCTGCAGGTGTCTTTTAAATACTGCTACTTTGTTAGCTATGAACTAGGACAAAATGTCCCAAGAAGCAGGCCCATTGACATCAATATCATAGGCCCTTCAAAATACCCCAGGGCAGCTATTAAAAATAGGCTTTCTGGGCGTGGTGGCACACACCTTTAATCTTAGCACTCAGGAGGAAGCTGTAGGAGGATCCCTGAGAATTCAAGGCCACCCTGAAATTACAGAGTGAATTCCAGGTCAGCTGAGCTAAAGTGAGACCCTACCTCGAAAAAACAACAACAACAAAAAGGCTCTATGGGCTGCAGAGATGGCTTGGTGGTCAAGGCACTTACCTGTGAAGCCTAATGACTCATGTTCAATTCCCCAGTACCCACATAAGCCAGATGCACAAGGTGGCATCTGGAGTTTGTTTGCAGTGGCTAAAAGCTCTGGTGTGTCCATTCTCTCTCTCTCTCCTCCCCCCACTGCATTTCTCTCTCCCAAATAAATAAATAAATAAACAAAATATTTTAAAATAATTTAAAAATAGGCTCTAGGTCTGGGGAGATGGCTTAATGCATAGATTCTTGCGGGGTTAGCATGAAGTCCTGAGTTTGGATCCCCAGCACCCTTGTAAAAGATAGGTGTGCACCTATAATTTCAGCTTTGGGCCGGTGGAGGCAGGAAGACCCCCCCCCCCCCCCGGGGCTTGCTGGCTAGCTTGTCTAGTTCTGGGTTCAGTGAGAGACTGTCCCTTTAAGATCAGGTGAAGAAGCAATAGAAGACATTGGGCATGTGCCTCTGGACTCCATATACATGTGCTTTTGCATCCCCCACACACATACATATTCAACCACACACATACAAACCCACATGCACACACACATAAAAAGATGTTCCAGGGCTGGAGAGATGTCTTAGCGGTTAAGCGCTTGCCTGTGAAGCCTAAGGACCCCAGTTCCCAGGACATACATTAGCCAGATGCACAATGGGGCACACGTATCTGGAGTCTGTTTGCAGTGGCTGGAGGCCCTGGCACACCCATATTCTCTCCCTCTCTCTCTCTATCTGCCTCTTTCTCTTTTTGTCTGTCGCTCTCAAATAAATAAATAAAAATAAACAATTTTTTTAAAAAAGATGTTCCATTATGGACATTTTCAAACACAAGAGAAGAAAAAGTATAATGCATTCATATTTTGTCACTCACCTTCAACAAAAATGAACATTTTATCAATCTAGGTTCATATCCTTTCTCCATATACTTTTCTTCTTTCCTTCCCTTTTCTTGCTTGCTTTGCTTCTCTTACTTCTCTTCTTCCCTCTCTTCCTCCTTCCCTTCCTCTTTGCCTTCTTTGTTACTGAAATGTAAGTCTCATATATCATATAACTTTTTTGATAAATACTTTAGTCAAATCTCTAATAACGATACTTTTTTAAAGGTACAAACAGTATACTACAAAATTATCAATAATTCCTTCATATTTACTGCACATAACACCTTCAAATGTCTTCTACAATCACTCCAAATTTTCTGTACTTAATTGTTATGGCTCTTAAATCTTTTTAAATCATATAACCCTGCCTTTTTCTTTTGGCATATCAGTTTCTTAGATAAATAGACTCACTTTTGCACTGTATGATGCCCTCATTCTGAATTTGGTGGACTGTTTCCCTTTGAGTTGTTGATTTTGTTTTGTTTTTAGAAAGGGTTTCATGTAGCCCTGGCTGGCCTCAAAGTTCTATGTAGCTGAAGATCACCTTGAACTAGTCTTCCAGTCTTCAGATCCCCCAAGTGCTGGTATTAATGGCTTGTACCACCAAACCTAGTTTATGTGATGCTGGGAAGCAAACTCAGGACTTTGAGCTATATCCTCAGCCCTCCTCTTGGTTACTTAACTTGCTCTACTAGTTCCTATAAATGGTAGCCCAAGCTATAAGTTGTCAGGTT
Organism: Jaculus jaculus; assembly: GCF_020740685.1. Classification (NCBI taxonomy): domain Eukaryota; kingdom Metazoa; phylum Chordata; class Mammalia; order Rodentia; family Dipodidae; genus Jaculus; species Jaculus jaculus. Next base: position 75,812,395 of record NC_059113.1, read on the forward strand.
CAATTTCATTTACTTTTAGCATCGCATTTAGTTTGTCTTTTTTAAAAATATGTTTATTGTCATGCAGAGGGAGCACGAGAGAAAAATGGCCATGCCAGAAGCTCTTCCCTCTACAAATAAACTCCAGACACATGTGCCACCTTGTGCATCTGCCTTTATGTGGGTACTGGAGAATCAAACCTGTGCCTTTAGGTTTTATAAGCAAGTGTCTTCAACCCCCTAAGCCATCTCTCCAGCCTTTCAAGTCTTAATATGCTCAAGTTTAATATACTTTTGGACTACTGACTATTTTCCCTCTACTCTTTTTGTTGTTATTTTAGCTTCTGTTTCACATGGCACTTAATTTTGACAGAATTTTCCTACTCTTTTAATGGTCACCAGACATTTGACAGAGCTGCAGATAGAAAATACATCTCTCCTAAGCCTCATTTAGGACCCTTTCTATCTCTGAAAGTCTCTGGAAAAATAACTTCCTTTTTCTATTCTCACATCTGCAGTCATCTTTTGTTTTAAAATACTTTATTTGAGAGAGAATGGGCACACCAAGGCCTCTATCCACTGCAAACAAACTCCAGACACATGGCCACCTTTTGCATCTGGCTTTTTACATGGGTACTGGGGAATCGAACTTGGGTCCCTTGCTGGAAATGCTAAGCCATGTCTCCAGCCCCTGCAGTCATCCTTTAATTAGGACCTTATAGCCGTCTTGGAAGAAGCTGCTTGTCACAGTCAGGGTCTGATACAACGCACAGCAAAGGCCAAGTTCATGTTGTGACAGCAGCTGAGAGTTTGCCTTACCATAGAGCAGTTGCTTGTACAGTGTCTAACAATGCTGATGTCAAGGCCAAAGGAAAGCAACCTGCTAGTGATTAATTAACCACCATCCTTCCAGGTCTCTCCTCTATAGTTTTCCAGGTTACCTTGTCGTGTTTTCCTCGGGCTAGTCTTTACTATTATATCTCTCCATTGTATTAAAATCCTTTCTTCCTCAAGCCTGGCAAAAAGTTAATAATTAGCCTAGGATGATTGCTCAGAGGTTAAAAATGCTTGATTGCAAAGCCTGCAGGCCTGCGTTCAATTCCCTAGCACCTATGTAAAGCCAGATGCAAAACTTACAGCTACAAGAGACTCTAGTAAGCCCATATATATATATATATATATATAGATATTTTAAGTTAATAATTATTGAAGACAGATAATAAGTCATAGACTTTGGAAACTGGGGCTGGAGAAGATTGCTTAGTAGTTAAGGCATTTGTCTGCAAAACCGAAGGACCCCAGTTCAATTCCCCAAGACCCATGTAAGCCAGATGCACAGTTGGCACATGCATCTGGAGTGTGCTTGCAGAGGCTGGAGGCCCTGGCATGCCCATTCTCTCTCTTTCTCTCTCTCTACCTCTATCTCTCTGTCAAATAAATAAATAAAATATATTTTAAAAATAATAAACAAATAAATAAATAAACTGAAAAAGAATTATTCCTTCTCTTCCCTCAGGTCTAAAGCAGAAGTCCACAAGGTAGAAAAACATTAAGTCAGGACATTGCCACATTGACTGAGAGGGTTTAGAAGCTATCTTTTGACTTGATAGCTCAAAGTCAGGCCTCTTCTGGTGAAAAGTCCACTGTATTTAATGCTATTTATTACAACTAAATTCTCTTCGTGCGACTTTATCCTTGTCTCTTGGAAGCCCATTTATCATCAAAAGCTGCTGCACACTTTATTTTCAAAGCATCCTGTGACAGATAGAAAGTCAGTACTGTCCCAGATCAAGGAGTCTATCACGACACCGGGAGGCTGAGGGAAGATGACAAAGTATCTGTCTAAATTTTGTGTGCTCCTTGAAGAGAAGCAGTGATGCTCATTAGGTACTTATGTGTGTGTGCATGCATGCATGCTCATGTATGTGCAGGCATACATGTAATTGCAGGCATCTGTGCATGTGTGTATGGAAGCAAAAATAAAACTTCAGGTGTCATTCACCAGGTGCTATCTACCTTTTTGAGATAGTCTCTCAGTGGCCTGGAGCTCACCAGTAGACTCTACTGGATGACCAGTGAGCCCCAGGGAGCCTCCTGATTTTGCCTAATCCTGGGATTATAAACATGAGTGACACTATGCTCGTGTGTGGGGGGGAGTGGTTTCTGGAGAGCAAACTCAGGTCCACAAGCAAGCATGGCAAACATTTTGCTGACAGCTATCTCTCCAGCCATGGGCACAGTATTTCAAATGAAAGTCAACATTGTGCATGCAATTGAGGACCTTAAAAGGAAGATAAGTGAACAATAGAAAAGTGCCACAGCTTTTTAACTGAAGTGAAAGATCCTTCAGGCCAGAATGGGAAGAGATTTCCCCCACCTTCTAAATGTGGCTGAATTTCAGTAGAGTGGTTCAAGAAGTACAAAGCCAAGTGCGAGTAATCAAGTATTTTCTGTCCAATGATTTTATTTCTTGGATGCAGGAATCTTCTCTACATCTTTTGTTTGTTTCTTAACTCCCATTTATGAACTATTTAATTCTGCTAGTGATTGCTTTAGAATAATTGCTTTATACTAGTTAAGTACGGGGCATACTTTATCTTCTCCAGAACTTCATGGAACTTTTATTATCAAGTTCATTTTCTGAATATCTAATGTTTTCTTGTACAGGGATATGCTAACTGGAAGGAAACAATATGCCAAATGGATCAGGATTTAAAGGCACTTGCTTGTAAAGCCTGCTGGCCCAAGTTCAATTTCTCAATATTCACATAAAAATCTAGGTACACAAAATATCACATGTGTTTGTGGCTTGTTTGTAACACCAAAAGGCCCTAGTGTGCCCATACTCATGCACTCTCTCTTGCAATTAAAAAAAACAGTATGCCAATGGAAAGTGCATACATTTCTATGGAAAAAATTTCTATGCTACATCAAGGTGTTAACAGTTTTATGTATCCTTGAACTCACTATGTAGCTAAGGGATGAGCTTGAACTTCTTATTCTCCTGCCTCCATCTCCACAGTGCTAGGCTTGCAAGAATGTGGCACCATGGCTAGTTTAGCTGTGCTAGGGATTGAATCCAGAGCTTTGTGCTGTCAGGTAAACACCAACTGAGCTACATCTCCATCTTATAGAATAGGAAAGACAGAAACCACGATGAACAAATGCACTGTGTAGGAAATTGTTTTGGATCCAGATTGAAAGAAGCAAACTGTAAATTCTATTCTAACTATGATGGCATTGTCAATTGTTTTGCTGTCATGGCATAATGTAACACTGAATGTTGAGGTAGGAAAGTCATGCTCTCATTTTGAAAGAAATGAATAAAATGTTGATAGATTAGGTGTAATCTTACTGTTTATTTTGATCTTTGAAGTGGGGAGAAAGTGAATAAGAAAGTAGTTCCTTTCATGTTGGCTGGAAATGACAAAATGCTGAGGCAGTTCATTGCTCCTTTTTACACAGGTACCCATCTTCCTGGATAGAGATTATCAAAAGCAAGCATTATCCAGGATCACTATTTGTGACCTCAGCTGCAAATATTTTGGTCTGTTTAAAGGTATAAATCAAGAGCCGAGAATGGGAGCCGAGCGCAGCATCTGAACCATACACCGATCTCCTCTCCGCGCTCTCTCTCCACCTCGCTCTCGCCGCCTGCCCACCTTCCTCCCCGCCGGACGGCAGCCGCCCAGACCGCCTTCCACCATGGCCACCTCAGCAAGTTCCAACTTGAACAAAGGCATCAAGCAAATGTACATGGCCTTGCCTCAAGGCGAGAAAGTCCAAGCCATGTATGTCTGGATCGATGGTACCGGAGAAGGGCTGTGCTGCAAGACCCGCACCCTGGACTGTGAGCCCAAGTGTGTAGAAGAGTTGCCGGAATGGAATTTTGATGGCTCCAGCACTTTCCAGTCTGAAGGCTCCAACAGTGACATGTACCTCCTCCCAGTTGCCATGTTCCGTGACCCTTTCTGCAAGGATCCCAACAAGCTGGTGTTCTGTGAAGTTTTCAAGTATAATCAGAAGCCTGCCGAAACCAATTTAAGGCACACCGGTAAGCGGATCATGGACATGGTCAGCAACCAGCACCCCTAGTTTGGAATGGAGCAGGAATACGCTCTCATGGGGACGGATGGGCACCTCTTTGGTTGGCCTTCCAATGGCTTCCCTGGGCCCCAAGGCCCGTATTACTGTGGCGTAGGAGCTGACAAAGCCTATGGCAGAGACATCGTGGAGGCTCACTACAGGGCCTGCTTGTATGCCGGAGTCAAGATCACAGGAACAAATGCCGAGGCCATGCCTGCCCAGTGGAAATTCCAAATTGGACCCTGTGAAGGAATCCGCATGGGAGATCACCTGTGGGTGGCCTGCTTTATCTTACATCGTGTATGTGAAGACTTTGGCGTGATTGCAACCTTTGACCCTAAGCCCATTCCTGGGAACTGGAACGGCACAGGCTGCCATACCAACTTCAGCACAAAGGCCATGCAGGAGGAGAATGGCCTGAAGTACATTGAGGAGGCCATTGAGAAACTCAGCAAGCGGCACCAGTACCACATCCGTGCCTACAATCCCAAGGGAGGCCTGGACAATGCCCGGCGCCTGACTGGCTTCCACGAGACCTCCAACATCAACGACTTTTCCACCGGTGTTGCCAACGCAGTGCCAGCATCCGCATTCCCCGGTCTGTCGGCCAGGAGAAGAGGGGTTATTTCGAAGACCGGCGCCCTTCTGCCAACTGCGACCCCTTTGCAGTGACAGAGGCCATCATCCGTACGTGTCTTCTCAACAAGACTGGCAACGAGCCCTTCCAGTACAAAAACTAAGGGGACGATGCTTCCAGCGACTGAGCCCTTCCCAGCTCTTCATCCCACTGCAACTCTCCCTCTCCCTGGTGTCTTAATTATCCTCATTACTCAAAAGTGGGATTTCAAGGTCTTTTTATTCCTCATGCCCAGTGAACCTTGCTTTCCTTGGTCAGGATAGAGGGGTCAAGTTCTTAATCTCCATGTACCCAGCCCCCGTTTTCTTCCTTTCTAATGTGCGGGTGGGCACAGGGAAAGGTGGTTGCGGCGAGCCCCTGTCCCACAGGAAAAGCACGACCAGCAAACAAGGATCCTTCTCGATCACACTTTATTGGAGAGCCTCTTGGTTAACAGAAAAGTTGATGGCGAGGGGCGAGGGACGCAGGAGTGTAGCTGCTTTTATAGGGCAGAATACTATGGGACGCCTGCTGATTGGCTGCCATAGGCTCACCCACCCACAGGAGCCACGGGATAGGCTCAGGACAAGGTGCATCAAGCGCATGCACAACCTCAAGGGAGGTTGCTGCCTAACTGAGGAAGTATTTACCTCAAGACTGGCGAGAATGGCGTCTGCATTGGCTCCCTACAGGTGGTGACTGCTTCTCTCTGGAGGTGTCCTTGTTTGGTAGATGTCACCTCCGCACAAAGCAGCGTGTGAAGGAGGGGAGAACTTCCTCTAAAGGACAGCTGGAAGGGCAGGCTGACTACTTATGATGGCATGTCTCCTTCAATTCTTAAGATTAAACCAACTCTCACTAGTGGAGGTTAGGAGAAGAGCAAGAACTGGGGGTTAGTTTACCTCTTGTGTTTCTCTTGCTTGGAGCCACCCACACCCTTCACAAACAGCAGCTCAGCAACAACAGATGGCTGTCCTACCTTAAGAGAAGAAAAGTTCTTTACTGCTTGGTCCTCCATTTATAACACAAAGCAAAAGTAGTATTTTTATATTTAAATGTAAAAACAAAAAAATTATATAAGGGTTGTGGATATGTGTGTTTTTCTAAAGAAAACAAACATCCTGGTCATTGGATGCCAAATGTGAGGTAAATTATTTGGTTCAAGGGTCCCCTTTGTAAGTAAAGGAAGTAGCAGTGGGGAACATAGTACTAGAAAAATTGGTTATTTGGGACTGTTCCTCATTTTACCAGGATTTCCCTGCCCATTTTTTGCAGGCGATAGGTACACATTACTTGCAGTCTCTGAGCCCCGTGTCTAACTCTAGAAGACACACACGCACTTGTCCACACGTAGGTTTAGAAGTATGAGTTGGCTGGTCAACTTTGTTACTGACAAGGGGGTGTTGGGGTTATTTTTTGGTGGGATTTTAGCATGTCACTAAAGCAGGCCTTTTGATATATTAAATTTTTTAAAGCAAAACAAGTTTTAGATTTTAATCAGATTTGTAGGGTTTCTAAGTCTTAGTTTTACAGAATTGCCTGTTTGCTTCAACTGTCTTTCCATTTGCTTCTTGGTGGAGCTGGGGACAGACCTGGAGTTAAAACACTTGTAATTTTGTATCCTAGTGTCTTGTTCTCCCAGCAAAATGTTCTTGTTTGTTAAAATTCCTAGGGAGTAGTCTTTCCTATCATAATAAACACGCGCCGCCCTGTCAAAAAAAAAAAAAAAAAAAAGGTATAAATCAATTGATGAGTAAAATCCTTAGCTAAAATTCTACCTATATTTGTTTTACACTTTAAAGAACTATAGTTTCTTGACATTTTCACTTAAATGAACACAAATTTGTTAAAACTAAATATTAGAGGATATGTTTCATATTTGGGAACAAGTCAGTGACACTGCTTACTTCCGAAATGTATTTTATGGTGATAACATTTCCTCTGAGGATTCAGAGCATTTCAAGAAACTCTTGTTGACTTCTGACCAAGTTATCACTGCTGTGACTTACGTTTCCCTGTTTTCACTCTCTTCCATTTCTCCTAGTCTAACTGCTGCCGGTCATGCTTCAGAACAAGTTTAGTAAGTTAAAAATGCCTGTATTCTATTGGCTTGATTTTAAGTTTTTATATTTATTTCATCTTTATACATGTTATGATTGTTGGTGCATAGCAGCAGGAACCTATAGGCTGATTTTTTCTTGTGCTAAACTGAGAATTTTGAGATTGCATAAGCCACTTCCCCTTAAAGCAGTTGAATGCCTTGCTATATATAACTAGCATATGTGTGTATACATACATACATATGCATATAAATATATACATTGATACTTTGCTATAGTAAAAATCACTGGGGTTTCTAAGGGAATCAGATGGAGAGCTTGGAGACTCTTATCAGAAATAAAATTCTTAGTGAACTCAAGCTAAAGGGAATAAAAATAATAGAAGTGGACTGGGGGATGTAGCTAGCTGGTAAAGTGCTTGCTTAGCATGCATGAAATCCTGGGTTAGATATCCAGCACCACACCAACCAGGGGTGGCAGCTCACACCTGTAATCCCAGGAGGATAAGGAGTTCAAAGTCATCCTCAGCTACACAGCAAGTTCGAGGCCAGCCTGGGCTACATGAAATCCTATGTCCAAAAAATATAAATAAATAAACAATAAAACTATAGAAGTGTAGAAAATTATTCCCTAATCATCAAAGAATAGAGTCTAGACAGAGAAAATAGCAAGCCAACCTTTTGTTTATATTTTGATAAGTAAGACATACAAAAAATTAACCAAACTCATAATATTTAGTTTTGATAATGTGTGGTTTATTATTTCATTTTTTTGCATTGAAACTATTAGAATGAGCTCTTTGTAGATGAGGAAATAGGAGAAGTAAAAATGCTTACTGTATGTGTGCCCTAAAGGAAGAACTGTAAGTGAGATAGGTTGTAACAGCTACAGAAAAGAGACCCTCAAGCCAAGTCCTCCTGGGAAGTGATGTAGACCTGGGGTGAAAAGAAGTCCCCAAAGGATGGGGAAAGCAGGTCTGTCAACAGAGTGCCCACCTAGTAGGCATGAAACCTGGGTTCCGTTCCCAGCAACCATAAAGCACATGGTAGCACATGCCTGTGGTCTTAGCACTCAGGAATGGAGGAGGAAGGACCAGAAGTTAAGGACATCCCTGGCTACCTAACAAGTTTAAAGCTAGCTTAGGTTACAAGAGATCCTGGGAAAAGAGGAAAGGGAAGCAGAAGGCTAGGAGGGGGGAGAGGAGTAAAGTGCTCATGGAGTTCGTCTGCAATGGCTAGAGGCCCTGGCGTGCCCATTTTCTCTCTCTCTCTCTCTCTCTCTCTCTCTCTCTCTCTCTCTCTCTCTCTCTCCCTCTCTCTCCCTCTCTCCCTTTCTCCCTCTCTCCCTCTTTCTCTCTGTCTGTCACTCTCAAATAAGTAAAAATAAACAAAAACAAAAAATGTTTAAAATTCACACATTGAAAATTTTAAAGGAAAAAAAAAATAAGCCAGGCATGGTGGTTCATGCCTTTAATCCCAGCACTTGGGAGGCAGAGGTAGGAGGATCACATGAGTTCGAGGCCACCCTAAAACTACAGAGTGAATTCCAGGTCAGTCTGAGCTAGAGTGAGACCCTGCCTCTAAATACCAATATAAAAAAAAAAGAAAGAAAAAATGGAATATATGAATCTTATTTAAACAATTATAATCATTCACCCCATTTAAAACTAATTCTTAAAATAAACCTCAAAGAAGGAAATAGCTAAAAACAAGTCTAATTCCATTTTTACTGATGTCTAGTGTTAACAAATGATGTTTATTCTTAGATTGGGTATTTGTAATCATATTCCTCTAAAGCACTTTCTGTGTCCTCTAGACCCTTATCTTGAAGGCAGGGCTTACATTGAGACACATTACTATATCCAAAAGATGTTTCTACTTTGCAGAAAGAAAGTGGAGATATTTGTTCACCCAATTATTTAGATCAAATGAATAGACATTTTTTCACATTTATATAGAACAAATTTACTTCTGATATATCTGCCATATAAGATTGAAATTTGTTTTCCATGAGAACACTACTTTAAAATAACATTTAGTAAAAGAAACAATAAAGATAGAAAGTTACAATTTCAAAACTATAATAAAAGTAATTGATTTGGACAAGATTCTTCAGTGAAAGCTAAAACTCTTGAGTTCAAGTTTGATAATAGATTTACTTAATCTTAAAGTACATCCCCATAAGTTATAATAACAGAGAAAAAGTGGTAACATGGTAGCAAAAACTTAAGAGCACTTCCCCAACAGTGAGAGAAAGCATAAGCCAGTATGGTGACTCCTGATGTGAACACAAGAAGGACTCAATGTCACCAATGTGGCATTCCTGACCAAATGGAACAGTTGGAAACTCATCATAAAAAAATGGTATGTCCAGGGCTGGAGAGATGGCTTAGTGGATAAGGCCTAAGGACCCCATTTCAAGGCTCAATTCCACAGGACCCATGTTAGCCAGATGCATGGGGGGAGCATGCGTCCGGAGTTCGTTTGCAGTGGCTGGAGGCCCTGGTGCGCCCATTCTCTCTCTCTCTCTTTCTTTCCTGTCTGTCGCACTCAAATAAATAAATAAAAATAAAAATAAATTTTTAAAAAATGGTATGTCCAGGGGATGAGAATAGCTTAGTGGGTAAAGTGCTTGCCTTGCAAGCATGAGGACCTGATATGTAAAAATGCTGGTCATTGTGGCATAAGTAAAATTCCAACATCAGGAAGACAGACAGGAAAATCCTCTGGGCTTGCTGGCCAGTCATGCTAGCCTAACAGGTGAGTTCCAGAACAATGAAAGATGAACAGTGTTCCTGAAGATCATACCTGAGGTTGTGCTCTGGCCTCCACATGCACCTGCACATATGAGCATGCAAACACACACACCATGCAAATCCAATTCCAATCAAAGAGACATGCTAGGCTAGGGATATCACTCAATAGTAGAGTGCTTACCTAACATCCACAAGGCCCTGGACCTAGTCCTTTGTATCACACACAAATAACAGCCATGCTATAACTGGTCTATATTTTTCAAAATTATTCATGCCATGAAAGGTTGAAGTTCTATATGCCAAGCAATTTAAGAACATGATAACTAAATGCAGTGCAATATGCTAGGTCAGATTCTGAATAGGAAAGATAATAATTCTTTCTACAACATTTTGCAAATGTCCTTCATATATTTTATCTTTTTCTTCTAATTCCTCTTCTGCCCACTCTTAAACATATAACAAATGTTTAATGGTTTGTGAAGAGACAATAAGGCCCTTGGAAAGAATCCAATTTAAAGAAAAATCAGGGCCAAGATAGTGACCGCCTAGCTGCCCTGCAAAATACCTGGGAAAGAAAGGCAGACCAAATGGCTGAACCTTCACCAGGCCCTTACAGGAAACACCTGAACCACAAGACACCGGAGAGGGTAGGATCAAGTCTAACCTAAATCTTCTACATCTTCCCTCCCTCCCTCTCCCCCCTTCTCTCTCCCCTCTCTAACTTTTGTATATTAGTTATCTTTTTCCTCATTTTCTTAGTGGGCACTGACCTGTAACTCCTAGTACCAGCATGGGGCTATCATCCACAATGAGCTTTTGATCAGAGGTTTCCTAAAAGAATGACAGATTTCTGTCAGAGTACTTGATGACCCACCAAAGGTCAGTGTAAGACCCTATTGCTGAAGACTCCATATGCAGCTGACACGTAAAATGGAATGGCATGGCTGGAAGCCAGGAGAGAGTCTGTCCCCAGATAGTCAGTGTGTCTAGTGCCAGAAGGTGCTACATGGGTGACTGGGGGAAATGACCAATATCTGTCCAAGCAACTCATGGTCTAACCTACTTAGCAACAAATAACCTGTTGTGATGCCCACACAAGTGCAATAGTGGCACACAGCCATGGTGGGGAACCAACTGCTCTTGATTTGGCTAACTGATCCCCTCAGTGGTATGAGACCCATAGCAGGAGCTGGGAAACAAGTCAGAACCAAACATAAGCCCACTCTCCAATATCAAGCTACCATCAATCATGGGGTACAAGAGGGCCTACACCTATTAAACTCTCTATTACAAAAGTAAGGGTTATCTCATTTGACCTGGTGCTAACTCACTCTCTGTTGGAGATTCTGCTTCTCTTTTTCAGATAGATGCAGATTCTAAGGAGAGAGCTGCCCCAACATACCTCAAAAAGGCCCCGACTGAAACTAAGGAAAATTGGCAAAACAATCAAGGGTGCTGTTTTCCTGATGAACGGGATACCTGCACAAGGTGGAAGGAGACCAACACAGAGAAAAATCAACTCCTATCAAATCAAAGAGCCAGAAACTCAGAGGCCCCCAACACCTCATCACTGAAGCAGACCAAAAATGAACCCAACATGGCTCAGGGAAATTTTGCGGAAGAGGGGGTGGAAAGAATGCAGAGCCACATGTTGGGTCATGTTATGCAGAGACATTTATCGTACCAATAACTGTGGGCACGACCCGTATACATCAACAAGGAGGGGCCGTTGGGGAGAGGATAGGTCACAGATGAGCATAATAATGGTACCAAATTGCCTGTATTTGCTGAATAGAAAACTAATAAGAATTTTTTTAATAAAATAAAGAAAAATCACTTAAAATTGACAAATCCATTTATACTTCAATAACCACCCCCTAATTTATTGTGTTGATAAATTTTGGATTTTCAGTATTTAGGTTTTTCTGACTTTTTATTGCAATAAAACATATGTAGCATAAAATTTGCCATTGTGACCAGTTTTAATGGCATTAATAACAGTCACACTGCTTTGCAATTATCACTCATAATCTATTTCCAGAATTTTTTCAACAACCTATGCTGAACTCATTAAATATCCAATATCTGTACTCATTAAATATCAAATCCTTATTTCCTCCTTTCTATAACTTTATATAGTCCAAATAAGAATGCATCCCTTATCAGACTTATAAATATTTTCTCCCATTCTGCATGTGTCTTTTTTACTTTGATATATAAAAGTTTTAAATTTGGGGCTGGGGATGTGACTCAATGGTAGAACACTTACTTAGCATGGATAAGCCCTCAAGTCAATCTCCAAAACTAGGAGAAAAGTTTTCAATTTTGGTGAAGTCCAATTTGCCTACATTTTCTCTTGTGCTTGTGGGGCTTTTTTTCAAGAATTCATTTCTCTTGATTTTTTTTAAGTGGTGAGTATCAGTAGATTGTTTTCTTTTCTGCTTTAGACAAGGAATTACAAGTCTAGTTACTCATCATTTGTGGGATATATAATGGATACATGTTGCCCTCAGCAGGATGAACCTTCAAAATGAAGTTATATTTATTTTTTATAACTAAATTATGTTGACTCATTTGCTTAAAATAAATTCCTTTTAAATCTTCTCTTGACTATTTCTGGAACTTTCAGGCCATTATCTCATAGGCTCCAGAACAAACGTCTCATTTGGATTTTGCTTATCCACTCTAGTTCTTTTTGCTTTGCCTAGGCTGCCATGGACCCTTGTGGGTGTTCCATGCTGCTGGGCACAGGTGTCCATCCACTGTATCTGCTACTGAGACCTCTGAAGTGACCCCCAACCTGGTCCAGTACCTTCCTTCAGCTTCCTGGCACAGACGCCTGTCTTAGTTCCCTGCTTGGGGACAGTGATAAGAGCAGTACATATGGCTGTGCTGAGCTATAGGTTGGGACCTAAAGTACTTTAAGGGCAAATATTAACATTTGCTAAAATGAAAAAACTTTATTCAAAACCACTGTGAAAGGTGCCAAAAATATTACAAATGGGGGAAGAGATTGTACTCAGCTCCAAACACAACAAGGACAAGGAGGGATTCATAACCAAAGAGCAAAGTGCCTGTGTGGATAGGGAGGCTTGTGGGTGGAAAAAATAGTAATTACATCAAGGAGAGAGGGTATCCTATTAAACTGACTTGGTAAGATTCTTGCTGAGGGTAAGCTAGGTATCAAAAGTGAAGGATAGCTGGGCAGGGTGGTGCAGGCCTTTAATCCCAGCACTCAGGAGGATTGCTATAAGTTCAAGGCCAGCCTGAGACTACATAGTGAATTCCATGACAGCCTGGGATAGAGTGAGACCCTCCCTTGAAAAAAAAATTGAAGCATGAGTAGTCAAATTCTCTATAAATTGACTTAAAAGGATTCTTAGGACAGAAGCCAAGGAAGACCTGGTGAAAAAGAGAGCTCAGGGCTAGAGAGATGGTTTAGCAGTTAAGGTACTTGCCCAAGAAGTCTAAAGACTCATGCTTGATTCTCTAGGTCCCACATAAGCCAGATGCACAGTGGCACAAGCATGCAAGGTCACACATATGCACAAGGAGGCACACACATCTGGAATTCAATTGCAATGGCTTTGGGCCCTGGTGCACCAATTCTCTTTTGCTCTCTCTCTCTCACTCTCACATTTAAAAAAAGCATTCCATTGAGCTTTCCTCAAAGACAGAGAGAGAGAGAGAGAGAGAGAGAGAGAGAGAGAGGCCTCAGAGCAGCCTGACTGAAGTTTGGTTAAGGAGAGAGCCCTTCTTCATCCTCCTCTTATTCAAGGCAGGAGGAGGCAACAGAATATAGATACAAGAATCCTTCTCCACTTGTCTTTTTTGAGGACCAGTTTAACCAACCTGCTGATGTCAGAGATATCAGCATCGATCCTGGTTATTTCCAAACAGATGGCAGGAAAGATGCAGATGTCCCAGTGAGCTAGCTTCCTGAGTGCCCTCTGGCAGTAGCTCCAGGCTCAAAGGTCACCTGTCAGCAGGCTCCTTTAGATACATGACAATCTAGAATCCCATGAGGGGATGGCAGTCAGCTTTTAGTTCTCAGAGACTCCAAGTCAGGAGTTTAGGGAAAATTGGAATTATTAATTCACAGTACTGTAGCAGAATATGTAAGAAAACAGAAAAATTGAGATTTTGGGTAGGGACTAACAAAATTACAAAAAGTCCAGTTTACAGTGATAACAAAACTTCATTGTCATTGAGCACACCTGAAGCTGATAAACCATAGGGTGTGCTATAGCTTTCCACTGAGACATAAAATTCTTTCTATGGTCAACCCACTTTGAGTTTCTTGTTTACAAAATAAATCTGGAGCTGGAGAGACAGACAGCTCAATGGTTAAGTGTGTTTGCAGCATGACGGCCTAAGGGAGCCTGAAACCTTTCCAGAACCCTCATGAACAGCTGGCTGTGGCCCACACCCCCCTGTAACCTGCAAAGGGGAGCAGAGACCAGAGAATCAGTCCTGCTCATGAAAACCAGCAGGCTCTGGTATCAGTAAGAGACTCAAGCTCAAAACAGGAAGAGGGAGACACTGACTTTCTGCTCTTGTTACCACAAGCAAGTGCCCACCCACAAGCAAGTGCCCACCCGCAAGCAAGCACATGGGACACCACCAAGGCACATGCATGTACATACACCACACAAACACCATATTTCATACACACAAGCAAAACAATAATACATATGATCTGATCAGGTCTGGCTGGATTATTTACATACATGGAGTAAGAATGTGAAGGGACCACACTGGGTTTTTAAAGTTTGTTTGGCTGGCAATTTTATAAGAAGTGTTAGATTAGGTTTCTATTTTATTTATTTTCGTTTTTCTTGTTTTCCTAGAGAGGGTCAAACTCAAGCTCAGAGTAACCTAGAATTCACTCTGTAGCCCAGTCCTAGATTACATTTTTAGAAAGCCTATGGACTGGACTTGACTGTGGAGATGGCTCCATGGCTAAAGTACTTACCATACAGTCTTGAGACCTGGATGAAAAGTCCCCAGCACCCACCTAAAAGTCAAATGTGGCAGCTTGCACCTGTAATCTTGACGCTGAGAAGGTGAAAACAGGAGGATCCATCCCTAGGTTTGTAGGCTAAGCCTGTCTAGACCAATAAGTGAACTATAGGTTCAGTGAAAGGCATTGTCTCACAAAGTAAGATGGAAAGTGATGGAAGAGTACACTTGATGTTGGTCTCTGGTATCCAAACATAGATGCACGCACACACACACACACACACACACACACACACACACCACATACGTGTGGAGATACAAAGCTGCTAAAGCCCATGGGAGCCAACCCAAAAACAAAACAAATCTTGGGCTATGTCTTCTTGTTCTTTTTTCTTTTTTTTACATTGTGACCAGGTCTTGGTTCCATTCCTAGCTCACCTATCTTGTCCTTTTTCTAGTTTTACTGTCCTTCCCCTCTGTGTACTTGGGATTCAATAAAGATTCCCTTAATCTTTCTGGTCTCTGATCCTTTGTCTTGGAAGGTGCTCTAAGCAAGGAATTACTAAGCAAAGGTCACCTCACCCAGTGACTGAGGTGATTCCCTGATAACAGTTCCCTAAAACTGTATTTTCATAACGGATCCCATTCCTACCACTCTCAGATATGCTATTCCAATCCAACCTTGATTATATAGCAAAGTATTCCTGCTATGTTTTGGTAAAAAGAGGACACATTCATATTGAACCCATGAAAATAATTAGATTGTCATGGAAATAAGAATATTCAATAAGAATTGATGAATTTTGGAAAAGCAAGAAAATATATGTGTTTCACTTCTCTTTGCAAAAGTATAATCATTGTTGTAGGTTATAGATAGTTTAAGAAAAAAAGAGAAAAAAGGTTTCTTATAGCCAAAAAACATAGAACACGGAAGAACTGGCAAATCACGCAAAAAGCAATAATCACCCTTTCTGAGCTCATGCAATCCTATGTAATTAATTCTTATTCTGCTTCATCTTGGGCCAGGAGCTTTATGAACTGAATTTCTCTGCTATAGCTCTGGAAACCTGTCAGTCCAGGAGAGGTCTTACAGTCACCTACACAATGCCATCAGAAGCCTGTACACCTGAGCACCTATCACACTGCTTCCCTTCAGTCTCTGAAACAACCTTTGCCTTTCATTAGCAAGGTCTCAATCCAAAGACCAGGCTGGCATGGAAATTACTATATAGCCTAGGCTGGCCTCAAATTCTTTTGTGTGTGTGTGTGTGTGTGTGTGTGTGTGTGTGTGTACATGCATGAGTGTGGGCACACATGTCTTATAGCATGCATATGGAAATCAGAGGACCACCTCCCACCTTGTGTGAGGCAGGTCACTTGTCCATTGCTGTGTACACCAGACTAGCTGTGAGCTTCCAGAAATTCTCTTGACTCTATCTCCCATCTTGCCACAGACACACACTACTGTGTCCAGCTTTGCATATGTTCTGGGGATCCAAGCTCAGTTGTCATGCTTGCATGGAAATCCCTTTATCCATTGATCCATTGTCCTAGCTTTGTCTCACCCCCTTGCCTCAGCCTCCTGAATGCTAGGATTACAAGCAAATACCATCTTTCCTGGTTGACTGGACAGTTGTTTTTTTTGTGGAAGATGGCCTGTAGCTTATTGCAAACACTGTCAGGAGAGTATCAGAGTAATACAATAGCTATCTGTGCATGAAGAAAGTCTTACTGTGGCCATGTTAAAGACCTAGGAGGGTCTGTTAAACAAGGAAATTTGGTTATTTCTGCATCACACATTTCATTTTGTTTTTAATTATTTATAATCTATTTTTAGACAGGGTCTCACCATGTACAACCTAGGCTGGTCTCAAATTTTATAGTCCTCCTATGTCTACTGCCCAGCTTCTGACAACACAAGCATGTGTCACCACGCTTTGCTACAGCACACATTTAAAATGCTAATTAGCTTCTGCTGGGCATGATGGCACATGTCTTTAATCCCAGCACTCAGGAGGTAGAGGTAGGAGGATTGCTGTGAGTTCAAGGCCACCCTGAGATTACATAGTGAATTCCAGGTCAGCCTGGGCTACAGTGAGACCCTACCTCAAAAAAACAAACAGAAACTTAATTTCTATATCCAATTAACCATCACACATACTTTCCATACAAATTTATTTCTCCTTGTCTTTATTTTTGCTAGCATTTTTATTTACATATGTTGATTATAAGTTTTTTCACAGGAAAAACACTAAGCAATGGACAGTTTTAAACTGTTTGTTATATACCAGTGAATATACCACATTCTGTAGCAAGCTTAACAAATTTTATGAATATGTACCATCTGACAATGTTTATAGCTATACACTTCCTCATAGTACAGTTTTCCAGTGTGGCAAAAAGACATGTTTATTAACAGATCCGAATATGTTTAGTCTCTCTATACTGTGTAAAAATAAAAAGCTAGGCATGGTAGCTCATGCTTGTAATCCAGACACATGGGAGTTAAAGGTAGGAAGGTCAGGAATTCAAAGTAATCCTTAATTGCATAAGGAGTTTAAGGCCAGCCTGGGCTAAAAGAGGCCTGTTATTTTATTTAAAAGAGCAGGGCTGGAGAGATTGCTTAACAGTTAAGGCACTTGCCTGCAAAACCTAAGGACCTAGGTTCAATCCCATAGTACCCACGTAAACCAGATGTACAAGGTGGCACATGTGTCTAGAGTTCATTTGCAGTGGCTAGAGGCTCTGGCACATCCATTCTCTCATAATTAAAAACCTAAGTAAAATGTTTTTTAAGAAATACAATATCTTCAGCAAATGGTGTTGGGAAAACTGGATATATATCTGCAGAAGGATGAAAAAAGATTCTTCTCTCTTGCCATGCACAAGAATTAAGTCCAAATGGATTAAAGACCTTAACATCAGACCTGAAACTCTGAAACTGCTAGAGGAAAAAGTAGGGGAAACCCTTCAACATATTGGTCTTGGCAAAGACTTTCTGAATACAAACCCAGTTGCTCAGGCAATAAAACCACAGATTAATCACTGGGACCTCGTGAAATTACAAAGATTTTGCACTGCAAAGGACACAGTGGAAAAGCAAAGAGGCAACCTACAAAATGGGAAATCTTCGCCAGCTATATATCTGATAGAGGATTAATATCTAGGATATACAAAGAACTCAAAAAGTTAAATAATAAGGAATCAAACAAGCCAATCAAAAAATGGGCCATGGAGCTAAATAGAGCATTCTCAAAGGAAGAAATAGGAATGGCATATAAGCATCTAAAAAAATGTTCTACGTCACTAATCATCAGGGAAATGCAGATTAAAACTACATTGAGATTCCATCTCACTCCTGTCAGATTGGCTACCATCATGAAAACAAATGATCATAAATGTTGGCGGAGATGTGGAAAAAGAGGAACCCTTCTACACTGCTGGTGGGAATGCAATCTGGTCCAGCCATTGTGGAAAACAGTGTGGAGGTTCCTAAAACAGCTAGAGATTGATCTACCATATGACCCAACTATAGCACTCCTAGGCATATATCCAAAGGACTCATCTCATTTCCTTAGAAGTACATGCTCAACCATGTTTATTGCTGCTCAATTTATAATAGCTGGGAAATGGAACCACCTAAATGTCCCTCAACTGATGAGTGGATAATGAAGATGTGGCACATTTATACAATGGAGTTCTACTCAGTGGTAAAAAAAAAAAAAAAAAAAAAAAAAAAACGAAGTTATGAAATTTGCAGAAAAATGGATGGACCTGGAAAGGATTATACTAAGTGAGGTAGCCCAGGCCCAGAAAGCCAAGCGCCGCATGTTCTCTCTCATATGTGGATCCTAGCTACAGATGATTGGGCTTCTGTGTGAGAAGGAAAATACTTGGTAGCAGAGGCCAGTAAGTTAAAAAGGAGACATAAAGGGAAGAGAAAGGAAGGGAGGAGGGTATTTAATAGGTTGATATTGTATATATGTAAGTACAATGATTGAGATGGGGAGGTAATATGATGTAGAATGGAATTTCAAAGGGGAAAGTGTCAGGGGGGAGGGAGGGAATTACCATGTGATTTTTTTTTATAATCATGGAAAATGTTACTAAAAATTTAAAAATTTTTTAAAAAAAGAAACACAATAAAGAGAGAATGGAAGAAAGGAAGAAAGAATAAATAAATTATAAGATAAACAACCAAAAGAATA
The DNA here is from genome assembly GCF_020740685.1 of Jaculus jaculus. NCBI lineage: Eukaryota > Metazoa > Chordata > Mammalia > Rodentia > Dipodidae > Jaculus > Jaculus jaculus. The sequence goes on from NC_059113.1 coordinate 75,831,061, forward strand.
TCAACATAATGAATGTCTTAAGCTGGTTTTGGTAAGGATGCACTCCTGTAATGGAAGCACTTGGCAAGCAGAGATAGGAGGAACACCACAGTTTGTGGACAACCTGGTATATATAATGAATGCCAATCCAAGCCATTCTGGGCTGCATAATAAGACCTTGTCTTAAAAGATAATCAATCAATAAGTATTTTATAGTTTATCTTACTTAGAAATAATCTAGATTTTTAGTGTTATTACTTAACATAACTTAGCAGAATTCCAAGATTGCAAATTATCAAAAATGTCTTGGAAAAAATGTCCAGAAGACATACCACTAAACATAGCTAGTCATCATCTTATATTATTTCTCTGGTAACCATTTTATACTACATATCTGTTAGGCAAATAGTCCAAAGGCAAAAACCTAAAAAGGCTGAATAGCTGAAATTTTTATTTTATCACTGTGGTTGATATAAATGACATTGTGGGAATGAAGCAATTCATCTTTATTGTAGCTTTACTCATGCATTTCTTCCAAGGTTGAATTCATACTTTTGATATATTAAATTTCTTTCAATATTTTTTCTTTGGTGTGTGTATTTGGAAGTTTGATTATAATATGGCGAGGAGAGGTTCTTTCCATGTTTTGTCTGGCTGGGGTTCTAAAGGCTTCCTGTATCTGTATTGGCACCTCTTTCCCAATTTGGGGGAAATTTTCTCCTCATGATTTTGTTGAAGACACCTACTATGCCTTTGGAGTGGACTTCTTCTCCTTCTACTATGCCCTGAATTCTAATATTTGATCTTTTCATAGTGTCCCGAATATCTTGAAATTCCCACTCATACTTTTCTATAAATTTGTCTTTCTCTTTGTTGGACTGTATTAGATCTGGCACCTGGTCTTCTAGCTTAGATATTCTGCCCTCTCCTTCATCCATTCTACTGGTGAGATTTTCTACAGAGTTTTTTATTTCATTAACTGTGTTCTTCATTGCTAGGAATTCTGACTGGTTTGTCTTTATTATTTCTATTTCCTTATTTATGTCTTGTATTGCCTTCTTTATTTCATTAAATTGGTGTCCTGCATCTTCTTTGATTCCTCTGATTTCCTCTGTAAGTTCCTCTTTGACTCCTTTGATTTGTTCTCTGACTTCTTTGAGCATATTTACAATCATTCTTTTGAAATCTTTCTCAGGCATTTCCTCTAACTCGTTCTCACTGGAGGTCATTTCTGATGCATTAATACTTTTAGGTGGATTTATATCGTCTTGCTTTTTAGTGTTTCCTTTGTTATAATGTATATATTTTTGCATCTTGGATTAAGTTAATGCTTGGATTTTCTAGCTAGCTGGGTATTCTTAGCTGTATCAATTGGTTTGATGTTATATATTTTCAGGGTAGGAGTTTGAGGTGTTAGATGTGGATCTTAAGACTCTGAGAGTATCTACAAAGGTGCTCCTAGGGGTTGAGTTTCCCTGCTATGGGGGTATTCAAGTAGGCTGAGTGGAATAAAATACAGGTAGATTTTAAAAGTTAACTAAACACTGTACCCATTCAGTCAAAAACAGCCCCAAGTATGTATGCCAGAGTAGTTATTCTAACAACCAGATCCTCTATCAACATAGAGGTTAAGATTTCTGGTCTGTTGAGGGATCCAAGTCAGCTTGTGACCAAGTGAGACCCTTCCCTGGTGCAAACCCAGTTACCTTGGATGAGTTTGGTCTCAGTCAAGTTGCTGCCTGGGTCGTCGGGCTGCTGTTGTGATTTCTGGAGCCGGGCACTGGCTTTTCCTGTGGGGCAAGACAAGCCTGGCAACTGTGGCCCTGCAGATCAGCTCCCCCACTGGGTCTGTCAGCAGCTAAGCTTCTGACGCTCCTGGATCTGCTGCTGCTTGGGCCGCTGTTACCGGTCCCAGAGCCGCTGATGTTGCTGCCGAACTCTGTTCCTGCTTGGGTCAGGTTGGCGTGGCCAGGTCCCGGGCCGCTGCTCTGTTTGCCGGAGCTGGGCTCAGGTGGTGAGGGAGGGGAGGGAGCCGCAGCTGCTCCGGTTCTCTAGCTGCTCCACGTGTTCTTCTACCTCGCAGTCTGCTCCTCCACTGCTCGCTGCCACTCTCCCCTCACGTTTCCCGAGTTGCGGAGAGCGCGGTGTGAGCGAAAGCTCCCGCACCTGGCTATTCTTGCAGCTGGAGCCGAGCTTGGCGACTTTCTAGTGCACCGCCGCCGCCGACGTTGGCGGAGCTCGACATATTAAATTTCTAATGGATATAATATTACCTTACTTATCAGTGTGGTGGTTTGAATACAAAACATCCCCCATATACTCATGCTTGAACTTTTGGTCCCCAGAAAAATGGCCTTCCTTGAGAAAGTTGTGTGATTTTTATGAGGGGTTTTTGCTGAAAGAAGTGGATTACTAGGGACAGATCTTAAAGTGTTACAACCTGGCCCTGCTTGCAGTTCCCTCTCTAGTTCCTTTCTGCTGATGTGAGATGTGAGTGTGATTTCATTCCTCTGCCATGCTTTTGGCACCATGATGGACCTGAATACGGCAGGTGCAGGAGGAAACAGTCGTCCATAGACAATTACCACCACTGGGGAGTCACTAGATGAAAATTACAAAGAGGAGCCATCAAGTGAACAGGGAGTCTTGTAGACAAACTTGATAAAGTTCTTGCTGAAAGCAAGCTGTGATAATCAACTATTATGGGTGGGGGTTCGCTATACTGACTTAGTAGGGTTCTTGCTACAGTTGGGTAGAGTAGACCTACCATGAACAGGGGCCAAGAGTGAAGCCTCCTCAAGAGAGGGCTCAGTAGATCCTGACTAGAGTTTGGTCAATGAGAGAAGTGTCCTACAATGGTTTGCACTTGCTCTGCAATTGTCCTACTGCCATAGCATGACAATGAGTAGCAAAATGAGGACAGGATGAAAGGTTAAGAAAGAGACAAAAGAGACTTCCAGTTAAGATGGCAGCGTAGGTACCACACCAAAGCACCCTAGGGGGGGGGGGGAAAGCCAAAAAAATCTCAGCAAAATACACACTTTTACTAAAAATTGAGGTGTATAGGAAGTTGAAATGGCAGCGGAGAAGTAGGAGAGATCCAGAGCATCCAGAGCGCACACAGGCTGACAGAAGCAACTCTGGCAGGTCCACCAACTGCGGTGACAACCACTGTGTGTCAGAAAGCCACCAGGCAAGGAGTGAGCCCCAGGAAATGCCAGGTGAGGGGAGTTTCCACTCACACCAGAGCTCTCCACAAACTCAAGAAACATGAAGGGAGAGCAGCATTGAACAACGGAGGAGCAGATCACAAGGTAGAAGAACACATGGAACAGCGAGAGAAGGAGAGCAGCATTGGCAGACTCCCCTCCCCCACCACCAGGGTCAAGTTCCAGCAAACAGAGCAGCAATCCAGGGAACTGGCCAAGCCAACTTGAACTGACAGAGGGACCCAAGCAGGAGCAGAGGTAACTGGGATTACATCAGGGAAGGGTCTCACCTGGTCACAAGCTGACTTGGAACCCTCAACAGATCAGAAATCTTAACCTCCATGTTGTCAGGATTAAGGATGTGGGTGGAGCACCACACAACCTAAGGGACACATAGAGGATCTAGTAGTCATAATACCTACTCTTGGAAAAATACTCTGAGCTGTTTTTCACTGACAGTTTACATTATTTAGTTGAATTTTAGAATCTACCTGTATTTTGTTCCACTCAGCCTACTTGAATACTCTCATAGCAGGCAAACCCATCACCTAGGGTCACTTTTGTAGATACTCTGAGAGTCTACAGAGCCACACTGAACTCCTTAAGCTCCTACCTTGAAGTTATATAACATCAGATTGTCTGATACATCTAGTAATACCCAGCTAACTAGAAAATCCAATCATTAAATAATCTAGGATGCAAAAACATACATCATAACACACGAAACACTAAAAATTAGGACAATATAAATCCACCAAAAAGTATTAATGCATCAGAAATGACCTCCACTGAGAACAACTTAGAGGAAATGCCTGAGAAGGATTTCAAAAGAATGATTGTAAATATGTTCAAAGAAGTCAAAGAACAAATCAAAGGAATCACAGAGGAAATCAAAGGAATCAAAGAAAACACAGGACTCCAATTTAATGAAATAAAGAGGTCAATAGTATACATAAATAAGGAAATAGAAATAATAAAGAAAAACTAGTCAGAATTACTAGCAATGAAGAACACAGTTAATGAAATAAAAAATTCTGTAGAAAATCTCACCACTAGAATGGATGAAGGAGAGGACAGAATATCTAAGCTAGAAGACCAGGTGGCAGATCTAATACAGTCCAACAAAGGGAAAGATAAGCTAATAGAAAAGTATGAGGGGGAATTTCAAGATATTCATGACACAATAAAATGATCAAACATAAGAATTGAGGGCATAGTAGAAGGAGAAGAATTTCACTCCAAAGGCATAGTAGGTTTGTCTTCACCAAAATCATAGAAGAAAACTTCCCCCAAATTGGGAAAGAGGTAGAAATGTAGATAAAGGAATCCCTTAGAACACCATTCAGACAAAACCTGGAAAGAATCTCTCCTCACCATATTAGAATCAAACTACCAAACATATAAACCAAAGAAAAAAATATTGAAAGAAGTCATAGAGAAAAATCAAGTTACCTACAAAGGCAAGCATATCAGGATAGCAGCAGATTACTCAACACAAACTTTAAAAGCCAAAAGGGGATGGAGTGATGTATTCCAAGTCCTGAAAGACAACACCTTTCATCCAAGGTTACTTTATCCTGCAAAACTATCCATTCAAATAGATGGAGAAATAAAAAGCAATCTAAAGGAGTATTTGAAGACAAAACCAGCACTGCAGAAAGAATCCTTGAAAAAATCCTTGAAAGAATCCTCCATGCTGAAGAAAAAGAAAAGCACACATATAAACAATGGGAAAAAAGCAAACAATACGCAAATACTAGTTAACACAAGGGAGCAAAGGTAAAACCGGAAGAACTACAAAAAATGACAAAAATGAATACTCACCTTTCCATATTACATCTTAATATCAACAACCTCAATGCCCCAACCAAAAGGCATAGGTCCGCAGACTGGGTTAAAAAGCAGGGTCCTGGGCTGGAGAGATGGCTTAGTGGTTAAGCGCTTGCCTGTGAAGCCTAAGGACCCCGGTTCGAGGCTCAGTTCCCCAGGTCTCACGTTAGCCAGATGCACAAGGGGGCGCACGCGTCTGGAGTTCGTTTGCAGAGGCTGGAAGCCCTGGCGCGCCCATTCTCTCTCTCTCCCTCTATCTGTCTTTCTCTCTATGTCTGTTGCTCTCAAATAAATAAATAAATAAAAATTAAAAAAAAAAAAGAAAAAAAAAGCAGGGTCCTTCAATTTCTTGCCTTCAACAAACCCACCTTTCTACAAAGGATGGACACTATCTTAGGGTGAAAGATGGGAAAATGGTGTTCCAAGCAAATGGACCTAGAAAACAAGCAGGGGTTGCTATCCTAATATCTGACAAGGTAGACTATAGTCCAACATTAGATAAGAAACATAAGGAAGGTCACTTTATACTGACTAAAGGCACCCTCCAACAGGAGGACATTACATTCCTAAACATATATGCACCTAACATGGGGGCCCCCAATTTCATCAAACAAATGCTATTAGAACTAAGGTCACAAATAACACCAAGCACGGTGGTAGTGGGTGACTTCAACACCCCACTCTCAACAATTGACAGGTCATCCTGGGAAAAAATAAACAGGGAGGCATCTGGACTAAATGAGGTCATAGAAGGAATGGACCTAACAGATATTTACAGGACATTTCATCCAAATGCTGCATAATATACATTCTTTTCAGTAGCACATGGAACATTCTCTAAAATAGACCATATATTAGGACACAAAGCAAATCTTAACAAAGTCAGGAAAACTGAAATAATTCCTTGCATTCTATCTGACCACAATGGAATCAAACTACAAATCAACAGCAAGAAAAGCTATAGAGCATTCACAAAATCATGGAATCTAAACAACACACTACTAAATGATGAATGAGTCAATGAAGAAACCAAGAAGTAAATCAAAAACTTTATAGAGTCAAATTATAATGAGAACACAGCATACCAAAATCTCTGGAACACAATGAAGGCAGTCCTAAGAGGTAAATTTATAGCTTTAAGTGCCTATATCAAAGAAAGGTTGCAAGTAAATGACCCAATGCTTCACCTTAAAGCCTTGGAGAAAGAACAAGGCAAACCAAAAAGCATGAAAATCTGAAAGAAATGGATGATGTCCTTGATATATATGACCTACCTAAATTAAATCAAGATGAGATTAGCCACTTAAGTACACCTATAACAAGGATGGAGATCCAAGCAGTTATCAGAAGTCTCCCAACCAGAAAAAGCCCATGCCCAGATGGATTCACTGCTGAATTTTACCAGACCTTCAGGGAAGAACTAACGCCATCGCTTCTTAAGCTTTTCCATAAAATAGAAAAAGAAGGAACCCTACCAAATTCCTTCTACAAAGCCAGCATTACCCTGATACCAAAACCAGGCAAAGATAGAACAAAAAAAGAAACTTACAGACCAACCTCCCTCATGAACATAGATGCAAAAATTCTCAACAAAATATTGGCAAACAGAATACAAGAATATATCAGAGGGATCATTCACCCTGACCAAGTAGGCTTTATCCCAGAGATGGAGGGATGGTTCAACATATGCAAATCAATAAATGTAATACATTATATAAATGGACTGAAGGACAAAAATCATATGATCACCTCATTAGATGCAGTGAAAGTATTGGACAAAATCCAACATCCCTTCATGATAAAAGTCCTACAGAGACTGGGAATAGAAGGAACATAGCTCAATATAATAAAGGCTATTTATGACAAGCCTACCGCCAACGTATTACTACATGAGGAAAAACTGGAAGCTTTTCCACTAAAATCAGGAACAAGACAAGGGTGTTCACTGTCCCCAATTTTATTTAATATAGTACTGGAAGTCTTAGCCATAGCAATAAGACAAGAGAAGCACATAAAAAGGATACAAATTGGAAAGGAAGAAATCAAGTTATCATTAATTGCAGATGACATGATTCTATATATAACAGACCCTAAAGATTCTACCAGCAAACTGTTAGAGCTGATAAACACCTACAGCCATGTAGCAGGATACAAAATAAATACACAGAAATCAGTAGCATTCCTATATGCTAACAACAAACACACAAAGGATGAAATCAGAGAATCACTGCCATTCACAATTGCATCGAAGAAAATAATGTACCTTGGAATAAACCTAACAAGGAAGTAAAGGATCTCTACAATGAAGGCTATAAAACACTCAAGCAAGAAATTGCAGAAGACACTAGGAAGTGGAAAAACATTCCTTGTTCCTTGACTGGAAGAATCAATATTGTGAAAATGGCAATCTTACCAAAAGCAATCTATATATTTAATGCAATCCCCATCAAAATTCCAAAGGAATTCTTCATGGAAATAGAAAAAACAATCCAAAAATTCATTTGGAATCACAAAAAACCTCAAATATCTAAAATAGTACTTAGCCACAAAAATAAGGCAGGAAGTATCACCATACCTGATTTTAACCCATACTACAGAGCCATAGCAACAAAAACAGCATGGTACCGGCACAAAAGCAGATATGTAGATCAATGGAACAGAACAGAGGACCCAGATATAAGTCAGGTAGCTATAGCCACCTGATATTCAATAAAAATGCCCAAAATACTCATTGGAGAAAAGACAGCCTCTTCAGCAAATGGTGCTGGTTAATCTGGATATGTATCTGTAGAAGGATGAAAATAGATTCTTCTCTGTCTCTGTGCACACGAATTAAATCCAAATGGACTAAAGACCTTAACATCAGACCTGCAACTCTGATATTGCTAGAGGAAAAATTAGGGGAAACCCTTCAACATATTGGTCTTGGCAAAGACGTTCTGAATATAACCCCAATTGCTCAGGCAATAAAACCACAGATTAACCACTGGGACTACATGAAATAACAAAGACTTTGTACTACAAAGGACTGTGTGAATAAAGCAAAGAGGCAACCTACAGAATGGGATGAAATCTTTGCCAGATATATATCTGATAAAGGATTAATATCTAGGTTATACAAAGAACTCAAAAAGTTAAATAATAAGAAATCAAAAAAGCCAATTAAAAAATGGTCTATGGAGCTAAATAGAGAATTCGCAAAAGAAGAAATACAGATGGTGTATAAGCATCTAAAAACATGTTCCACATCCCTAGTCATCAGGGAAATCCAGATTAAAACTACATTGAGATTCCATCTCACTCCTGTCAGACTGGCTACCATCATGAAAACAAATGATCATAAATGCTGGCAGGGATGTGAAAAAAGAGGAACCCTTCTACACTGTTGGGTGAATGAAATCTGGTCCAGCCATTGTGGAAATCAGTGTGGAGGTTCCTGAAACAGCTAAAGATTGATCTTCCATGTGACCCAGCTATAACACTCCTAGGCATATATCTTAAGGACTCATCCCATTTTCTTAGAGGTACATGCTCAACCATGTTTATTGCCGCTCAATTCATAATAGCTGGGAAATGGAAACAGCCTAGCTGTCCCTTAACTGATGAGTGGATAATGAAGATGTGGCACATTTATACAATGGAGTTCTACTCAGTGGTAAAGAAAAATGAAGTTATGAAATTTGCAGGAATGGATGGATCTGGAAAGGATTATACTAAGTGAGGTAACCCAGGCCCAGAAAGCTAAGCGCCACATGTTCTCTCTCATATGTGGATCCTAGCTACAGATGATTGGACTTCTGTGTGAGAAGGAAAAACTTAGTAGCAGAGGCCAGTAAGTTAAAAAGGAGTTATAAAGGGAAGAGAAATGAGGGGAGGAGGGTACTTAATAGGCTGGTATTGTATATATGTAAGTAGAAGAATAGATTAATGGGGGGGGGAATGGGAGGCCCAAAGTGAGGTCAGGGGAAGAGATTGAGGAAAGGAAGGGTGGAGGGAGGGCTAAACAAAATCTAAGAGTATTAAATCATATGGAATCCTCCAGTTTCACACAACGTAACACTCAGGGGCCATAGATCATTGTTAGAAAATTTTCAGTGCCAAGCATAGGATACCTCCAGTGATTTGTTGGCCCGGGAGGCACCTGAGGACCCCAAAACATTATAGGCCATTGCTGAGGCCCTTGGTTTCCCACCAGGAATCGATGGTAAGACCCTATTGCTGAAGTCTCAACATACTTGGGCTGCAAGGCCACTGAGAAATCCTGCTGGAACTGAGCTGATAACCTCCTCAATGTATAACAGCTGACAGAAAGCTGGAAGAAGCCACTCTACATGCAGTTCATTGGAAGATAGAGATACCGCCAGTGAAGATACTCAATAGTGGACACTGCAAGCCTTATAATTGGCCAGCCAGGCCAAATGAGCCTACGGGTGCAATAGTGGCATGTCTGTCATGGTGGAAACCAACTGCCCTCCAATTGGACTGGAGGCCTGCTCCATGGGAGGGAACATATCCCTGATACTGAAAACTTAAAACAGGGGTATTCATGAGTCCTAGGGGTGTAACACCTGCTGATGTCTGAGAAATATATATACTATACTTATCAAACTGCCCAGTAAGCACTTCTCTTAATATTTATACCCTTATATTAATGCTACTCTCACTCTTCTTCACTACTACTTCTTCACTACTCTCTTCAGATGGCAGTGAGCTTGGGATGACTCAGAAGGTATTATAGTGCTGGAAAGAAGTGACTGGAGTAGTGAGTAACATTTTGATCACACCTTCCAAGGCTCAGGGTGTAATGCAGAAGAGGTGGCGGAAAGAATGTAAGAGCCAAAGGAAGGGTAGGACTCCTTACAACATGCTCCTCCAGACACAAAATGGCCTGCATATCCATGACCTCACAGTGCCTGACACTACCTACACAAGACCATCATAATGGAGGAAAAGATCATGACATCAAAATAAAAGAGAGACTGATTGAGATGGGGAGGGGATATGATGGAGAATGGAATTTCAAAGGGGAAAGTGGTGGGGAGGTTATTACCATGGGATATTTTTTATTATCATGGAAAATGTCAATAAAAATTGAGAAAAAAATGGAGAGAAACATTTTAAAAAAAGACAGAAGAAGAAAAGACAAGCTTTTAGTGTGTTTGATGGTATCTTCCCCTGCTTTTTGACCAATAGGCTCTGGGTTTTGAGCTTTCCCTGGGCTCCTTTATTTGTGTAGCAAGTCCTATATACAGAGCACAGGGCACCAAGCACAGTCTGGGTCTGTTTTCTTGGGGTTCTGTTTCCTCTGGTGTTATGTCACAGAAAAGTTTAGGGTGGGCCTCCTCACTCACTCTGGTCTTCTGGTGCCCCAAATGAACAAAGTTGGATGCAACCTAGCATGTATCTCCCAGGAATGAAATCATTTTAGGCACAGAGTAATTGAAAGGCAGATAATGCAGAGAAAATATTTTCTATTCTTAGAGTGGCATGGTTCCACTGAAAATGCATTGATTGAAGTGACTACATGTATGCCCACTTCTCAGGATATTTGTATTTGTGGCTCATGGCTTCCCATGTAGTGCTAGGGTCTAGTTGGCCTTAAATTAGTGTCTCTAAAATGGAAAAGACATGAGGAAATGGATTCAAGTTCCTTGCTCTGACCCAGAATGCAGATAAAATCCATAAAATTTCAGTTTCTCAAATTTTTTTTTCTTTTTTTCTTTTTTAGGAAGGGTCTCACTCTAGCCCAGGCTGATCTGGAATTCACTCTGAAGTCTCAGTGTGGCCTAGAACTCACGGTGATCCTCCTACTTCTGCCTCTTGAGTGCTGGGATTAAAGGTGTGCGCCACCTCGCCCAGCTTAGTTTCTCAATTTTTAATACTTGCAGATCTAGTCTCCACCAGCCCTCCAATAACAAGGTCTTTTTTATTGCTATAATTACTGTACAAATATTCTTTGATTTTTATTTTCATCAGGTTGTGTAGTATGCACTCCATCTTGGGGTTACACTTTTCCCCTTTCTCAACTTGCCCTTCAACTGTCTCCTTCACTGGAAATTATTACAAATAAAATTATTCTCCATCTCTCTTTCTGGCTACACTTGAGATATTTATAAGAACACATCATATTCTAGTTTCTGGTGGAGAGTAACAAATGGATTGAAACTCTCATGTTTTCATTCTGGAAAATTACTGCTTTATGAAAACTTCATCTGCACCAGACAGATAGTACAGAGGGTGATTATTCATTTTGCAATCTAATCTTCCCTTTTTCAGAATATTTTACAGGATATTTTGCTCCTTGCCCCAAATTCATGTCCAAGTTTTTCCTTACTTTTACTAACCATTTTCCCATTTTATCAGTTCTATCAGTCAGTTGATACAAACATTGAACCTGAGAGCCTTTATGCCTGAGAATGGCATTGTATTTGACATTTCATCTAATTTTGAAGACTTTAAGGCCTTAAATTCAAAGTAGAAAATAGGTTTATTCTATAAGACAAACAACTAACACTTGCTAGTGGCTCTCTGGAGTGCTGAGAAGTTCTAAGGGCACAAATGAGTTTAGCAAAGCAGAAAAGTAGTGGGTTAGTTTGGCCTGCCCTTGGAACAGGATGGAAAGGGATGGCACAGGCTCTCCATGTTTTCTAACCCTGCCTTATCCCAGAGGGAGGAGAACATGATGTTTACAGACACCATAAAATAAGCAGTTTCCAGTAGAAACCAATAAAGCAGGCTTGGAGCCAGATGTAATTGTAAATACCTATAGGACTGGAATTCCAGCATTCAGAGTGCAGAGTCAGGAGGATTATAATTCCAAGTCATCCTGGACTGTCTGGCTCAAAATTTAAAAGAAAGCTAGGTATGGTGGCACATGCCTTTAATCCCAGCACTTGGGAGGCAGAAGTAGGAGGATCACTGTGAGTTCAAGGCCAACCTGAGATGACAAAGTGAATTCCAATCAGCCTAGAATGAGACCCTACCTCAAAAAACCAAAAAAAAAAGTTCTTTAAACAAAAAGAAGAAAGAAAGAAAGAAAGAAAGAAAGAAGAAAGAGAGAAAGAAAGAAAGAAAGAAAGAAAGAAAGAAAGAAAGAAAGAAAGAAAGAAAGAAGGAGAGAAAATAAACCCTGTTAATATATGTCTGGAATGTCACCATGCCTATAGCTTGGCTTCTCATTCTGCATCCTCAAAGCTTCACTTGTTTATGCTAAGGTGCCTTGTGATGGTTGTATATATCACATGCTGAAACAATAACAGCACACTTTATGTGAGGTGTACTGCAAATATGCCAATTATTACTTTTTAGTGAGCCAAGTTTACTCATTTAACAGACTCCAATGCCACTTCAGAATTGTGTGGGTTTTTTAGAATTTTGTATTAGAGGAGAAAAAAAGAACAGAGATCAAAACCAGAGTTGATTACCTACTACATAAGTTTGAAGATCCTAGACTGCTGAGTTTGTTTGAGCCTGTGGTGATGTGGATCAATTTGAGAGAAGGGTAAGTCACATGCTGGGATTTCTTTAAGCCTGGCGAGAAATGGAGAGAGGGTGCTTTTTAAATGTGGGGTAAGGGCCTGGAGAGAAGGCTTAGTGGTTAAGGCAGTTGTGTGCAAAACCAAAGGACCCAGGCTCAATTCCCCAGTACTCAGGTAAAGCCAGATGCAGAAGGTGGTGCATGCATCTGGAGTTCATTTGCAATGGCTAGAGGCCCTGGCACACCCATTCTCTCTCTCCCTCTTTTTTTCTCTCTCCCAAATAAATACATCAAATATAAAAAATGACAATACACAAATAAAATAAAATGTGGGGTAAAATAAAGCTTGCACTTTGTTTGAATACCTTAGATGGAGTCTGTGGGGAGTCCAAGAAAGTCCTTGAACCCCAAACTCTGAGTTTGTGTTTATATTTAACCAAAGAATTGGACAATTCAAACTGAGAAGGATAATTATTAAATTACCTCATTTACTGAGGGAAGTACAGAACCAAGGGAAGGAAAATGAATAAAACCATGTGGTTGAACAGCCCGTGTGGTAGGCCTCAAAGAAATGTGAAAAAAGAGTTAGAGAGGAAAGAAAAGAAATTGCAAAGAATTCCTGCTATGTGGAGGGCAGGAGAGGGTAGAGAGACCATGTGGAGTAGGGATCAGGGGATTCCTCCCCTCATTTCAGACCAGCTGGGCCAAGATGAGGGAAACTCTCCAGAATCTGGAGGTTTAGGAGTATGGTCAGGAAGCCCTGGGAGGCTTGTCCCACAGACAGCATCTATATATAACCTTATTGTGGTGGGTTTCACCTTCTGGCTCATGTGAGCCAGAGTGAGGGCTGATTGGTCTAGGCTAGGGGTTGAAGTTGACCAACCACAATGTCAGGATTAAATTTAAATTCTAGGAAAGGGGAACTCCCTTGTAGGAAGGGCTCAGGTTGTTTTTGGAAAAACAGATCTAGGGAATTCCTTTAGACAAGAAGGAGAAGCCAGTTCCTCTGCTCTCTAGCAAAATGGATACTGCAAGGACAGACATTCCTGCCTTTACTTTCTGGGGCTTAGTCACCCCTAAACTACCTAACAAAGCTAGCTGACTCCCTCTCATACCTACCTCTGAATAGTGACAGTATGGTTCATGCTACTTAAAAAGCAGTTATAGGCTGGTAAAATGACTCAGCTGTTAAAGGCACTTGTTAGCAAAGCCTGCCAGCCCAAGTGTGATTTCCCAGTATCTATGTCCAGCCAGACCCACAAAATGGTACATGCATCTAGAGTTCAGTAGCTGCCGTAGCAAGAGGCCCTACAGCACCCATACTCTCTCTTCCTCTCTCTCAAATAAATAAACAAAAATATTTAGCTTTAAAAAGCAGTAACATATCCTTCTTCTCCAAAGGCTTAGCTTATCAGTTAGCTGTCACTCTAACCTAGAAAAATAAGGAAGTTTCTCTGTGCTAAACTCTGATATCCTCATGTTGCCTTCTGATTTCGTGGATACTGATGTTCACCAGTTTTAGGGAGCTCAGCTGTGATACAGCCCAAGCTTTTCAGCTGATTCCTGCTGAATGTAAAGGACGAGAAGCAGTAGAGAAAGGTGAGGGCCCATTTTGTTTAAAGAGAGTACAGGAATCATGTGGTAGTTTGAATAGATGGCCCCCAAAATATTCAGTGTTTTATTAGTTTCTAGTTTGTATCTGCAGCCACCTAGCTGGAGGCAGTGTCATTGGGCAGATCTTAAGGTATGGTGGTAGGTTTGAGACTTCAATCTAAAGATATGCAAAGTGTGCCTAGCTGGAGTTCCTAAAGTATGCTGTGCTATGTGGCTTTTGGCTTTTAGGCTTGTGCTTCTCTCCCTCTCTCTCTCTCTCTCTTTCCTTCTCTCTCTCTCTCTCTCTCTCTCTCTCTCTCTCTCTCTCTCTCTCTCTGTCTCCCTCTCCCTCTCCTTGGACCTGTGGAGGCAGGCCAGGTTCTTCTGCCATTATGGAACTTCCCCTGGCTCTGTAAGCTTCAATAAATCCCTTCCTTCCATAACTGTGCCTGGTCTGGAAGTTCATCTCAGCAACCCTGAAGCTGTCTGATACAAATTCTAACCTCAGTTAGGTTCTCTGTAGGCTGCCTTGGAAATTTCAGTACTGAGAATGAATTCATTCAGATGAACTCTAGAGATGTCCAGGGTGCTGGGATTCCTGAAATTCACTTAACCTGCAGGAGGCCCAAGGGAATCAATGGAACACCTAAGGTATAACCTGACTCTAGAGATCTGAGGCAGCCTGTTTATCCAGGATTCACAGAGAACCAAGCCAAGCTGCTACTAGGAGTCCAATTCTAATTTTGAGTAAAATTCAAGAGCATGGTGCTGGAGCACTGAGGGTGTAACTCAATGGCAGAGTACTTGCGTAGCATGTCTGAGTTTCTGAGCTGGACACGCACCACTGCAAAAACAAAGGAAGAAAGGAAAAAAGCATTGGGCTGAGCATGGTGGTACTTGCCTGTACTCCTAGCACACTGAGGCTTAGGTAGGCTGATCTCTGTGAGTTGGAGACCAGCCTGGGGCTACAGAGTGAGTTCCAGGTCAGCCTGGGATACAGTGAGATCCTACCTCAAATAAATAAAATCAGCAAGAATGTGGTGAAGGTCATAAGAAATCCATGTGGTCACACTGTTGGCTCTTCATACATTCCTTGGACGTCCATAGAAGGAAACCTTCAATACAAAACTTTTGCACACAAAAGACAAATGGCTGGACTTAGAAGATGACTCCATGGGCCAAAGCCCTTGCTGAGCAGGTGTGAATGCCTGAGTATGGATCCCTGGAATCCACACAGAGCCAGGCCACAACACACTGGAATCTGTAACCTAAACTCACATCCAGGGCAAAGAGGAAGCAGAGACAGGAGAACTGTCCAGAAGCTCTTGGGCTGGCCAGCCTGGTAAGTACAGGGCCATGAATAAGAGACCTTGCCTCAAATAAGGTAGATGGTGAGGCTCAAGACCTGAAAGTTGTCCTTCGGCCTGCACATGAGCACTGTGGGATGCATGTAACCACATACACACATACACATCACAATCACAAACACATTTAAAAAAAGAAAAAAGGCAACATCGTCCATGATGAGCAAGGATGTGTAAGAAATACTGCTTAACACTCAGGTCTCTAAGTATCAAAGTATTTGTGTAAAATGCAAATGTGGGTTAATCATGCCAAGATGTCTATAAACATTTGCATTTTAAAATAAATAATTACTTGAAGAGAAAAAGAGCAAATAGGAGAAAGGATTTCATTGTCCTAAGCGCTTGTACTTCATCCAAATCTGCTTCATAAAATCTCCATGGAAGACCAGGAATATGATTTTAATGGGCTGGGTGGACTCTTGTATTATAAGTGTACAAAGCAGTAGGTTGAGAAAGTGGAGTACTCTGAGTCACCCAATGTGCTTTATACATTTATTTAGAGAAGAAGAGTTTAGTTTTAATTATTTATGATAATAGCTCTCGGTGCTCTAGTAAATGTCCTTTGGTGCATATTTGTAAAAGTAATGAAGTCTTTGTGATGTGGGCTTTCTCTGCAGCTGTAAGCTGCCCTCTCCTTGTGAAGGAAGCTGGGTGGCACAATGTATTTATGTTTGCATATAAGTGTGTGTACAAATTGCCAGGATCGAAGGTTAGAAGTTGCTGTTGAATTTGAGGATGTCTCACTGCCCCTGGCTCCCAATATCACCCCCCAACACACACACAAGCCTTAGCATTGGCAACTTGACCAAAGAAAACATCCCATGAGGGAGTGAGCAGCCGGTCTAAGTGTGATTTCTGTTGTTTCTTTCTCCGTTTGTGTGTTCTATTGCCATACTCTTACTGTGCTGCAATAAAACACAAAGCAAGAAAGACTTTCAATCTTCTAGATTTCCCTCTGGCCTGAGTCACACATAGCATGCTTTATGAATATGGTTTACTATGTCAAAGGACATTCTCTCTTCTTCTTTTGCTCCTCTCTTCCTGCCTCCTCTGCCATAAGGTTAGAATAGTTTTTTTCCCCTTCTAAGAAACTTCTGTACATCAAAACCAGGGAGAGTTCACAGGGCACAGTCAGTTTGCATGTGTTATCCAGTCAGTTCAGTTGTAATTTGAAGAGTGACCACCAACCTCACAGATTCTGTTTTATATGATCTCAGTAGACTTGATGGTACCTAGTTAAGTGTCCAACAAACACTGATAACAATAATGATCAATCATCACCTTACAGTAAATAAAGAAAATCCTGGCATCCTTTGATATAATTAATTTCTTTGGCTTTGCTAATTTCAGGTCTCTTAAAGAATCCCAAGGTGCTGCAGAATGCAATAAGAATTTCTATTTCATAGAGGTTTGTTGCATAAATATTTTCTGGGAAGAAGCCAACATACTCCCCTAAGTAGGGCACCCCTGACAAATTAAAGGACGATTCCAGCAGAGTTCACCCTGGAAAACCAATGAGTTTGTTGGGTTTCCTTACAGAGCACAGGTAAAGAGTCACTTACATGAGTGTTTAGGCCCCTAAGCAGCCATAACTCAAAAGGTCTTATTCCAGCCTGGATGCAGCCTCCCCATAACTGCATAGATGGAGCTCACTGTCCCTTGATCTTCCATTCTACTCTCTATATTCTCTATCTTGCCCTGAGACCACGAGATCTCACAAATCCTCACATATAGCTCGCAAGGGTGAGGAGGGGCAGTGCCTGAGACCTCAGGTGAGGGCCTAGAGATCCTTCCCAACCTTTCCTTCTATGGGGGAAGGTCAACAGGCCCAATATAGAGAGTCTTTCATGAGTGGACATAGCTATTCTGGAAAAAGAGGGAAACAGCTGTTTTTCTTGGAGGACTGCATCATATAACAAGGTTTTACAAGAATTCTGTGAGATAATTTCTGTAAAGCATCTTATAGAAAGAAAAGGAAATGCTATCTCAAAAAGATTATAATTATATGAAGGTCTCTTAGTGAACAAACCTAGATATATCTTATTTACTTTTTGCCTGTGTGTGTGTGTGTGTGTGTGTGTGTGTGTGTGTGTGTGGACCAGAGGCTATGGTTGATGTTGGGAGTCTTCCTTGATCCATCTTCACCCTGTTTTCTGAGACAGGGACTTTCACTGAACTAGGAACTCACTTATGTGGCTAAACTATAAGCCAGAAAGCCCCCAAGGACCCTCCTGCCTCTGCTTCTTTGGGACTGGGATTGCAAGTGTTTGCTGCATGCCCCACTCTCATGTGGGTTCAGGGATTGAAGCTGGGGATAGGGATTTATGAAGCTCTCAGATGGAGCCTTTAAATTTTTACGATAAAAACTGTATTCCATTTAGGCTTTCCATCACTCTGTAGGCTCCAAGACAGGGACTGATTATGTGAAAGCCGTATGTAAGTGTCTCATTTCTAAATGAGATTCCAAACAAATTGTCGTCACGGAGACAGGAACCAGTTCTGGTAACATCAAAATTATCCACCTATGAATTAGGCATGGCTTCAGTGTAAGTGAAACATATTGACCACATTTGCTTAAAATTCCTTGTCTCCAGAAAGTCTTGCAGACATTGAATTTGAAGTAAATGGATCACAACAAGTTGAAAGCAATGGGAAAAAATCAGATCATTTGAATCTCAGAAGGGGATATGGAGTAAATGGGTGAATGATCCAATGTTGCCTGAAGGCAGTATGGGAACCAGTTGGACTGGTTAGACACCATGCTGAGTACGGATGGCCCCAAACAGGCAGCAGTTTCTACGACAAGTGGACAAGTGGCAAGGTTAGAATGGTAGTCCACGTATGCGAAGAAGACAATGAGAATGATGATGAAAAGTCTGTGATCGGCCAGAACTGGCAGTGCAGTGTCATCCCAGCATCTCAGGAGGGAGAGCAGGAGTGCCAGTTCAGAGCCTGCCTAAGCTGCAGAATGCATTAAAGGTCAGCCCAGGCAACTTAGGGAGACATTGTTTCAAAATGAAAAGTAAGAAGTCACAAATGTAGCTCAGTAGTAGTACAGTGATGGCCTAGCTTGTACAAGGCCCTATGTACAACTCTATCACTGAAAACATAGCTTTTGGATTAACGCACCTTGTGTTAGAATGTGTATGTGAGAGAGAGAGAGAGAGGAAGAGAGAGAGTTGGTGTATGGGTGCCATGGCATGCATTAGTACTCAGCTTCTGCCCTGTTTGAGGCAGGATCTCTTGTGCACTGCTATGGACACCAGACAGCTGGCCTGTGAGCTTCCGGGGACTCCCCTGTCTCTACCTCCCATCCTGCCATAGGTGCACTGGAACTACAGATGAGCACTGCCATGTCTGGTTTTATGTGTTCTGGGGATCCAAATTCATGTACTCATACTCAGCAAGAACTTTACCCACTGAGCTATCCCCAGGCTCACATTAAACTTCTATTCATGTGGTGGACTATTGTAGTTATCTATTATCAAGTAACAAACTGCCCCAAAACTTAATGGCTTAAGCCACATGATTTTATTATTTTCTGTTTAGTAAACATAATGCATGTTTAAATCCATTAGTTTATAATGAGATTTCTGCCACTATTACAAAGGCAGACATGATCTAATTTACCACTGTTAAAAGATGCTAAGAAACTGGCTAATTTCAAATTGGGGTTAGTAAAGAGAATGAAGAACTTATCCTATCGATACTTCCACAGGATGTCCATCTCCACCTCAACTTAACTGACTTTTGTTTTTGTTTTTTCAAGATAGGGTCTCGCTCTAGCCCAGGCTGACCTGGAATTCACTATGTAGTCTCAGGTTGACCTCGAGCTCCTGGCAATCCTCCTACCTCTACCTCCTGAATGCTGGGATTAAAGGCCCAGCCAACTGGCATTTTCTCTACAAAAGTATTGCAGCTAGTAAAGAGACAATAAAAAAAATCTATATTTGTAACTCCTAATAAACTCCTGCTCTGGCTCTGATTGTCAATGTCTTGTCATGTCATAGGAAAAACCACTTGATGCTATGTGCTTCCTGATGGATGTGGACAACCTCACTTATGATATCATCTTGCCAACAATAAAGTCTGATGAAGCCCCTTAGATCCAAGTACCATTCCATGGGAAATACAAGTGACAGTGGAATATATTTTTATATTAAACACTGTAAAGATGCAATCAGCTACCCCCTCAAAAAAACCCAAACAGACGTTTCCCCTGTGATATATATTTTTAAATATATAACAGGGCTGGAGAGATGGCTTAGCAGTTAAGGTGCTTGCCTGCAAAGCCAAAAGACCCAGGTTTGATTCCCCAGGACCCACTTAAGCCAGATGCACAACATGGCACATGCTTCTGGAATTCATTTACAGTAGTTGGGGGCCCTGGCACACCCATTCTTTTTATATATCTGCCTCTCTCTCTATCTCAAATAAATAAATAAAAATATTTTTTCAAAAAATAGAAATATTATAACTTAACACAAATAGAGTGATAGGGATGGAAAGTAGGTACCTGGTGAAGCTAGACAGTAGATTCATTGTTCCTCAGCCTGACTGTGAGGTTGAGACTCCCCAAATGTAACCTCCATGAAGAGCATGTGTTGAGCAAGGAGACTATTTGACCTTGGCCCAGCCTGTGGGAAGTTGGGGAGCTCTATTGGCTAAGGTGTATTTGCATGGATCCTCAGCTATATTGAGAGCAGGGACAGCCTTTGACCACTGGCAGCTTTATGACAGCTGGCTGGGGCTAGAGATTCAGCTTGCTGCCACCGAAGAAAGCAAAGCCAACTGGGCCACGTAGGGAGTAACCTGAGCCCTTCCTTCCAGCCTAGGAGCTGACTTTTAACTTGCCTGCTGTTCCTGTGACTAAGTTGGGACAGCGGAATACTTTGTACCCTAAAGAAACAGTCCTAGGACACCACATTAAGCATCTCTTACAAAATTTGGAAATATGATTTGGTAGGTGCCTATGAGAGTGACTTATAGCCTACTTGAAGGAAAATAAATGTGAGAGATCAGGAGGAGCTAGGCTGGAGGAGTGCCACCAAGAATACTGCAGTTTAGTAGCTGTTTTCAGAGGTCATTATAATCTTAAAGAGGAAGGAACCTTCTCTTCTCCCTCTCAAACATTGTGAACTTATACTCTTCGGTGCAAGATCAGTGTTTTCAGGTTTTCTTAAGTTGCCCCCATTTGTCCTCTGATATTTTTCTTTGCACTTTAATTATTTAAAACTTATTATTCTTTTTATTATTTTGAGATAGGATTTCTAGCTCAGGCTGGCCTCAATTTACTTTGTAGCTGAGGATGATCTTGAACTTTTGACTTTTCTGTCTCTACCTCCCAAGTGCTGCCATTATAGGCATGTGTCACAACACCCGGGTTACGCGGTGCTGGGGAGTGAACTCAGGGCTTTGTGCATGCTAGCAGCCAGTCAGCCACAGAACCCTACTCCCAGCCCCAGCTTTCTTTGAATTTCTTTGGCATATTGCCAGCAACTAAGAATATTATGTATTCACATACTCCTCCTTGGATATGCAGCTCTCCTTATTGCATTTATCATCTCCATTCCTCTTCCTCTTACCTCTTTGACAAATTTTGCTCATAAGAAAAAATATTGTTTCCTATACTTTTTCCTCCGAATTTCAGTGCCTTCATTTCCTCTGAAGTGTGTGGCTTGCTCTTGAGCCTTCTGTGCATGGAATGTCCATGAAAGGCTTAAGCAGCAAGAACCTCTCAGAGTAAGGTCACAGCATGCTTCCTGGTGTGACAAGGCTTCAGTAGTGGATTCCTTTATTGGTTCGGGTGGTTGTTTCTCTCAATTTCCCCCAGAGTGTTTATTACATTTTATATCTGAATCTGTCTTCATTTTGCTAGGAAAGTCTTGTAACTTGTTTCTCAATTCTATTATCACTCATCTGATTAAAGATGAGAAGAAAGAATTCTGAGCAAGGAACAGAATGGGAGAAAAAATGGCCTGTGTCATCTACTGAAATCTGGCTTTGATGAAGTCAGAACTAAGTTTTCCTGTGGAAAAAGTGAGTTACATCAACATGGGTGTTGAATTGACATTTTGATGATTATGGAAATCTAGAAACATTCTGAAAGGGAAATAATATACAAATGAAGAAGGAGGAAGAGGGAGCCATCCTGCCTCAACAAGGTAGAAGGGGAAGGCTAACACCTAAAACTGTCCTGTGATTTCAACAAGTGTGCTGTGGCATGCATGTGCCCATGCTCATACACATAAATGTGACATGACACACACATTTCATACACACATAAAATCAGTTAACAGAGGTGGAGAGATGACTTAGTGCTTAGGTACTTGCCTGCAAAGCCTAAGGACACAGGTTCAATTCCTCAGTACCCACGTAAACCAGATACACAAGGTGGTGCATTCATCTGGAGTTTGTTTGCAGTGATTTAGAGGCCCTGGTGTACCCATTTTCTCTCTATCTATCTGATAAGTAAATAAACACTTCTTTAAAAAAGTCAATAGGTACAGTATAAGTAAAATATAATTCCCATCTTAATGTATATTTTGTAACTTTCTTTTTTTTTTTATTTTCGAGGTAGGGTCTCACTCTGGTCCAGGCTGACCTGGAATTAACTCTGTAGTCTCAGGGTGGCCTTGAGCTCACGGCGATTCTCCTACCTCTGCCTCCCGGGTGTTAGGATTAAAGGCATGCGCCACCACGCCTGGCTATTTTGTAACTTTCATGCATGTATATAATGCATTTGGCTTGCTTACTCCCCCCCCCCCGCCATAGAGCCGTTGCTCTCTCTCCCCCTCCTGCCCCTCCCACTAAGCCCCTTGTTCTTCTCAATCCTCATCCTACTTTCATGCCTTATTTGGTTGTCTTGCTTTAGTTTTGGCTGGTTGAGTTAAATTACGGTTACGCGCATGATCATGGATTGGTGGTTATTAACTAGAGTATGGCTACCAGTGGCCCCACCACTGAAGAATATAACTTCCCCTCTCCAATTATAACAATTATAAGCTGCCCTTAGCTACTTTTGGAGGTGGTCCATTCTGCAATATTGACAGGCTCAATCTTTTGCAAGAGAAAACCACATCCACTCTGAGTTCCTGAGTTTAACAGCTATATTGTATACAGAAGACAGCACTCTGCAGTCCTCCTCTCCATCCTCCTGCTTTTCATTCTTTCTGCCTCCTCTTCCTCAGAGGCAGTAGTTTCGACGTCTTGTTGAGGGGTGAGCACACAAATAGTCACTTAGTCTTCGTACTATTGCCAGCTCTGCATCTCTGTATGAACCTCTGCCCATTGTAGCCACAAGATTCTGTGATCAAGGCTGCAAGCAGCACTAATATATAGGAACATAAATATTCAGAAGACAGTTTGCCAGGCTATCTATTTAGCATAACAACATTAGAAGGTTCTTCCCATACGGCCTTTGTTCCTGAGCTATAGGCTTTTGGCCAGGTTTATCGTACCAAGTGTGTATTCCCTCCTGTGGAGCAGACCTCAAATCCAATCAGAAAGTGGTTGGTTATTCCCATAACACTCATGCCACTATTGCACCCTCAGGCTCATCTTGCCTGGCAGGGATGTTACAGAGTACACAGGGTCCATAGATAGGTAGAATTTTGTTTTGTTTGTTTGTTTGTTTGTTTGTTTGTTTTGTTTTTTTGAGGTATGGTTTCACTCTAGCCCAGGCTGACCTGAAACTTACACTAGTTCCAGACTGGCCTCTAGGTAGTGTGTTTGATGACTTTTCTTTCCCACTAACATGCATGGTACCTTCTGGAAAAAGAAAGGTAGCTGGTAGGGAGAAAGAGTCCAGCTCAGTTCTAGTTTGACTTCTCTACACTCTGCAACTGGAGCACATCTTCGTCAAGAGGGATTTACCATTTGGTTTTGGTGGGCAAATTTTTGTTTGTTTTGTGACAGGGTCGCATATACCCCAGAGTGGCCTCATACTTGCTATGTAGCCAAGGATGATATTGAACTCTTGATCCTCCTGCTTCCACCTTGAGTGCTCAAACTATAGAAATGTATCACCACACCCAGTTTATAGGGCGCTGGGGATTAAACCCATGGCTTTGTACATATAAGGCAAGCAGTTTACCAACAGAGCTACATCCTTATTCCTGTTGGATTTTTGAGGCAGGGTCTCACACTATAATGCAGGTTGGCCTGGACTCACTATGTAGCCCAGACTGATCTTGAACTCTTAGCAATCCTCTTGCCTCAGCCTCCCAATAGCTATGATTTTTTAAAATTTAATTTATTAGTTTTCTTTTCAGCAAATACAAGCAGTTTGGTACCATTGTTTAGGCTCATCCATGATCTACCCCCTCCCACTGGACTCTCCTTGTTGATGTAAATGGGTCGTGCATTGTGGAGTTAGCTATGATTTTTAAAGGGAATCTGTTAACATTAAATTCTGAAGTCACAAGAAATCAGAACACACATACTGGAGTCAAATAAATGATCTTAGAAATCACCGTGCTAAATTTAACTTAGAGAACATTTAATACAGAAGTGGATAGCTGTGACAAGAATGTGCTAGAAGACATTTGTAGCAGGTGAGTTGTTGAGATCACATAGCAAATTTGACTGTGCTGGTGTTAGCAAGAGAATAATTCTGCTGCATAAAGTAAGTCAAGGATTCTCTTCACCAAAGAAGGGTAATCTCCAACATGGTAAGATTTGAAGCAGGTGCCAGGGAAAGGGCCATTGAGCCTCACTGCCACTCTTGCCCCTAGTGACATTACAGAGATGCTGGCTTTCTTCTGCTAGTTATAGTGAATTGTCTATAATCTTGTTATGACTGGCAATGAACTTACTGGGATTCCTGAGTGATTATCAGTTCTTACATGTTACACATCTATACTCCATTTTTAAAATTTGGACATAGACTTCAGGAGAGGGAAGAAAATGCTTACATTGCCTTTCCAACATTTCTCACTATGTGTGGTGTGGAGATGTCAGCCAAGATCCTACCTCATGGTTAAATGTCCTACAGGACAAGATGGCACCTGGGACCCCTTCTTCAATAACTGGTTTCTTTGCTCCACTCATACATATGTCTGTAGCCTTGTTAACACACCATTGTCTCGATCCCTCTCTGTCTTTCTCTAACATAGAGTTAACATGCTGTAAAATTCTCAGGATATATGTGAAATATATATATATTTTTTATATAATATATACTATATAATTTTATATAATATATACTATATAATTTTATATAATATATACTATATAATTTTATATAATATATACTATATAATTTTATATAATATATACTATATAATTTATATATAGTATACATATAACAAATAAACACACACACACACACACACACACACATATATATATCTGTTATTCTAATTCTGTATAAGTATTCTGAAATTTCTTTGTTTCTTCCTTTCCTTCCCTTCATTCCTTCTGTCTTCTCTCTTTCCTTCTTTCTTTTTCTTTCTTTTTTATGGGGGTTTGGAGTGGCAAGATTAGGACTATGTATCTCAGGCTGGCCTAGAACTCACTATATAATCCAGGCTTGCTCTGAACTCATGTTCCTCCTGCCTCAGCCTCCTGAGTGCTAGGATTACAGGTATGTGTCACTATGCCCAACTTTTTTTTCCTTTATGTACCCACCAAATTTGAAAGCTAATTTTTAAATTTTCAAATAGTTTACATAATTCAGATATTTTTTTAAAGTGTTGTGTCCAGTATAAGCTTGTCTCTTTATTCTCATTTTCACCAATTAGTTACTGATCCTGCAATTAATCAATATTAATGGATTTTCTGTGTCCTTCAAGACATAGCTTATGTATATACAAAAAAAGGTATACACAAATATGCTCCTGGAGTTTTCCTTCCCACTAATTTTTTTTTTTTTTATACAAATGGCACTCTACTTAAAATACTGTTGAGCTTACCTTTTTCAGGTAAAAATACATTTTGGCATCCTTGAACACTTTCTCTGTCTTGATTAGGTCTTTTTCTCATGCATGCATTTCTTGCCCCTAATGTGCATCTATTCTTCACTTTTTATTTTATTTTATTTTATCTATTTATTTATTTGAGAGCTACAGATAGAGAGAGAAAGAGGCATAGAGAGAGAGAGAGAGAATGGGCACACCAGGGCCTCCAGCCACTGCAAACGAACTCCAGACATGTGTGCCCCCTTGTGCATCTGGCTAACGTGGGTCCTGGGGAATTGGGCCTCAAACCAGGGTCGTTAGACTTCACAGGCAAGCACTTAACCGCTAAGCCATCTCTCCAGCCCTACTTCACTTTTGTATGTTGGAAGCGCATCCTATTCACTGATTAGTGCTACATCTTATACATATTTGTCTGCTCAATGTTGACTGTTTAAATGTAAATTGTACAATAATGTTATAAACACACTTGGCCACCCCATTTTTGTGCAGGATCTAGCATAGAAACAAGAATAAGTATGAGTTTAATAAATGCTTTTGTATGATTCTGACTTCTGATTCCTTCACCACCCACTTAGTATTTGAAAATTGGTTCTATCTATTTTTATGAGTATTCAATTAAATTCTAGCTTGTTAATAGACAAATAAATAACACGGATTGGCCAAACTTTGATAAAAGAGCTGTGGGACTGTTCCTTTATTAAATCACTATGTTAGGAAAAGAGATATGAAATGGTGATAAATTTGTCAGTTCTTCTCATTGTTTCTATGTCTGAGAATAATTCTAATCAAAACAGCAGGTTTTTTTTAGGAATTTGATAAATATATCTAAAGTTTAGATGGAGAAGGTACATGAATATCTTACTTAATTTTTTAACTAAGAGCAAGGGGATATTAAGATATATGCAAAGTCAATTATAAAGACAGAGCTATGTCAGTGCAGGGACAAGTCAATAAATAAAACAGAATAAGTAGTAAGAAGCTACTAACTGCAAAGGATTCAATGTGGACACCCAAAGTGATGGTGTTGGGATGCAGGACATCTGAGAAGTGCTGGAGTCATGAGACAAGAACATCAATGAAGGGGATCAATGCCATTATAGAATAGACCCCACAGAGAGCCCCTTCTCTTTGGTCATATGTTCTTATGATGAAAAATGACCATGTATGAGGAACCAGGCACTGAGCCTGCTGGCTCCTCACCTTGGATTTCCTAGCTTCCAGAATGGTGAGAAGTAATGTCTGCTATAACTTACCTAGTTTATGTTACTTGTACTAACTTGGACATACTAACATACCTAAGTAGATTTGACCACTGTTTTTAATTTTGTGCTACTACAAAACAATGAAAGAGGATATGCAGTATCTTTTGTTTTTTTTAAATAAACCAGGTGATGTAGCACATGCCTTTAATCCCAGCCCGGGGCGGGGGCGGTACCAAAAACAAAATTTTTTTTTTAACTTTTTGAGGTAGGGTTTCACATTGGTCCAGGCTGACCTGGAATTTACTATGTAGTCTCACGGTAGTCTCAAACTCAGTGATCCTACCTCTGCTTCCCAAGTACTGGGATTAAAGGTGTGTGTCACCACATCTGGTGAATACCACTACAAAAGTTTTTTAAATTTTAAAAAATTAAAATTTAAAAAAATTTGAGCAGGAGGGATGGCTTAGCAGTTAAGGCACTTGCCTCCAAAGCCAAAGGACCCAGGTTTGATTCCCCAGGACCCACATAAGCCAGATGTACAAGGTAGAACATGCATCTGGAGTTTGTTTGCAGTGCCTGGAGGCCCTGGCACACTTATTCATTCTCTCTCTCTCCCTCCCTCCCTCTCCCTCTTTCTGTCAAATAAATTAATTAATTAAAATAAAATATAAAAAATAATTTTATTACAAAGGCTTTTTCTGTCCCCTTTTAAAATTTCTTTCTCTCTACTTTGACAAAGCATTTAAAGCAATCTAAGATTCCATATCATTCCATGCCATCTTAATATCTCTTAAAACTACAGACATATTGGGAGTGAATTATGATCATGTTTTATTGTCTCTGTGTATGGAAGTTGTCAATAAGGTTTTTACTAAGTTTTTTAAAAAACCCAAAACTACAGACACATTTTTAGGCCTGGAGAGATGGTTCAGTGGATAAAGTACTTCCCACAGAAGCATGAGAACCTGAGTTCAGATCCAGGTACCCATGTAAAATGTTGGGTGTGGTGGTGGGCACCTATAATCCCAGCACTGGGGAGGCACAGACAGAATCCATGGAGTTTCCTCGTAGCTAGTCTAACCAAATCAGTAAGCTCTAGGTTCAGCAAAAGACCCCGTCTCAAAGAATAAATGTAGAGTAACTAAGGAAAAGAGAAAAACACCCAATATTGGCCTCTGGCCTCCTCGTGCATGCATGCACACACACACACACACACATCACCCATATATACACACACAAAAAACTATGGATACATTTTCAATATAACTATAATGCTTTCATTGCTCCTACAAAAGACAACAATAATTTGGTATAGATTTGAAAGCAAGAATCCAAAATGTGTGGTGGCACAAGCCTTTTATCCCAGTACTTGGGAGGTTAGGGTAGGAGGAGTTCTGTAAATTGGAGACCAGTCTGAAACTACATAGTGAATTCCATGTCAGCCTGGTCTAGAGTGAGACCATACCTTGAAAAATTAACCCAAAATGTAAATGCTAATGTATTTGGTTACATAAACATTAAGAATTTCCCTAAGTCTATTAATAATAAGAAGAAGATACAGAATGAAGAACATCTTTTCATTGTCTGAAGTTGCTAAAAGGGCTGGGGAGATGGCTCCATTGTTGGAGGCACTTGCTTACTAAGCCTTCTGGCCCAAGTTCTACTCTCCATCCACCCACATAAAGCTGGATGGACATTCATTTGCAGCAGCAAAAATATCCTTGGATACACATGCACACACACACGTGTGTGTGTGTGTGTGTGTGTGTGTGTGTGTGTGTGTGTGTGTGCTTAAATAAACAAAAATTTTTAAAAGTTGTTAGGCCATTACTACCTAGAATATATAAAGAACTATTACAAATTGGCAAGAAAATGACAGCAACCTCACAGGAAAAAGCCCAGTGCATGTTAAGAGATGCTCAAAGTGACATTAAAGGAATGCACATCAGGGCTAGAGAGATAGTTCAGCAGTTAAGGTGCTTGCCGGCAAAGCCTAATGACCTGGGTTCAATTCCCTAGTACCCATATACAGCCAGATATACTAAGTGGTATAGGCATCTGGAGTTAATTTGCAGTGGCTTGAGATCCTGGTACACCCATACTCTCTCCCTTCTCCCCACCCCCCTTGCAAATAAATAAAATAAAATAAAAAAGAAAACCACATCAAAACAATAAAATATCACTTATACCAAATAGTCTGGAAAAACTTATCTGGTTAATGCCAAATGGTGGTGATGTGTACTTGTGGAATGCAGATTGGTGTATTCTGGGAAAGTAATCTGTTTCTACTTAGTTAAATTAAGTATAAAGATATTCCAGGGGGCTGGAGAGATTGGTTAGTGGTTAAGCACCTGCCTGTGAAGCCTAAGGACCCTGGTTAGAGGCTTAATTCTCCAGTACCCACATAAGCCAGACGCACAAAGTGGTACATGCATCTGGAGTTCATTTCAGTGGCTGGAGGCTCTGGCACATCCATTCTCTCCCTCTCTCCCTCTCTCTCTTTCTCTCTCTCTCTCTCTCTCAAATAAATAAATAAAAATATTTTCAAAAAATTTAAAAAAGGAAGATAGTATGTTCCTGGATATGTATCTCAAAGAAATTCTCATATAGACCCACTCAGGGATGTGTACAAAGATGCTTATTATGCAATGGTTTGTGGCTATGGGCAGATGAGAGCCATCTGAGGTGAACTGATGATATAAAGAATACCAGTGTGATGGTCAGTTTGGGTTGTCAACTTGAGAGGATCTGGAATGGGCTGAGAGACATTCTGGGTGGATCTCTGAGGGCATTTCTGGTGGCAGCACAAATATAAAGACATCCCAGGAAAATGCAGAGTGGCTTGCTTGCCTGCCTGCCTGCCTTTGCATCTTGTTGGTGAAATGTCTATCCCAGGGCTGCCATTACCATTTTTCACTGTCTTCTGATCTCAGCTCCTCCAGCCTTCTGTCATGGACTGAAGACCAGCAACTGTCCCGGAATCCCCCAGACCTTCAGGGTCAGATTGGGACTATTGAGGAAACCAGCCTTATGGACTAAGCAGTTATGGTATTCTCAGGTACTCCATCCTGCCGATAACCATTGACGGGCTTCCCAGCCCATACTGTGTAAGCCAATCTAATGAATTCCCTTGTAACACATATCCATCCTATTAATTCTATCCTTCTAGAGAACCCTGATGGATACAACCAACCAGCAGGCAAAAGCAAGGGACCGATGCACACACCTTCTCCAGCAAGGTTCCACCTATCAAAGGTCCTGAGAGGATAAAATTTGCTCCAGTTTACAGCTAGGCCTAAGTTTCAGTGTCTCGGAGAGGCAGGCAAGATTTCTGGGATAACTATGAACAAAGGGCTGTTCATCAACAGCAACCCTGACGGCTGGGGAAGATAGCTGCCCAGGGGCCCAAGTCAGTTCCTGCAATACCTCTGAACTATGACCAAAATAAAGGACTTGCCGAGATAACAGGCTCCAGAGCTCAGTACCTGCCAAGTCTCTGAAACATGTCTAAACATGCCCAAGGATGGTAAAATCTGGGCCACAGACAATCAAAGGTATACAAATGTAACTGTTGCTTGCTCAGCCAATCAATTAGAAGATGACCTAACCCTCATAGAATTCCCCTAGCTGTGCTTAAAAGAAGCCTATGTGCACCTTAGGGTCACCATTTTGTATGAATGGTTGACCCCCACATGCTGGCTGATTCTGCAGAATAAATGCTCTTTGTTTTTACATAGTGTTTGAGTCCGGGGTCTTTCTTCAGTGATTTTCAGACCCTTACAGTCCCACCAGCTGGGGATTGAGTATGAGGCTTAATCACAAACACATGAGTCTATGGGGGGACATTTCATATTGGCACCACCACACACCCTGATTGGCTTTGCAATGTAGAAAAACCATTATACTTCCATGAGCCTTAATTTCCCTTTTGTACTATAAGAACCTGTAACTAAAGGTGCCAGAGTAAACCTGCTTGGGCTTAACTCCCAACCTGCCTTGCCCACAGCTCTGACCCTTGTGTCCTCATTTATAAAAGGTTGAGAAGCAGGATTTATTACTTTTATTTTTATTTTTATTTATTTATTTTTTTAAATTTATTTATTTATTTTTATTTGAGAGCGACAGACACAGAGAGAAAGACAGATAGAGGGAGAGAGAGAGAATGGGCGCGCCAGGGCTTCCAGCCTCTGCAAACGAACTGCAGACGCGTGCGCCCCCTTGTGCATCTGGCTAACGTGGGACCTGGGGAACCGAGCCTCGAACCGGGGTCCTTAGGCTTCACAGGCAAGCGCTTAACCGCTAAGCTTTATTTTTTACAAAGCTTATAGTCTCCTCTCCCTGCAACACACTCTATCCCTGAGGGTTCTTCTCAGTGAGGGCATTGTATTCAGTGTGGGATAATTAAGATCTCATCTCAGCCAAGCTTTGGATGGGGGAGGCCATGCTTCAGGAAATTTTTACACCTGCTGCTGCTTCTCTTACAATCTTCCTGCCCTCCTGTTCCACAACATTTACTGAGCCTTGGCAGGTCTGTGAGCAGTCTTATTTAGTGCTGAGTTGTCTGTGGTCTCTGGGTTTTGGCTTCCATGTGTTTTGATTAACCAGTGTCTGTTGCCATTTCCCTAGAGCTGATTGTTAAGCTAGCAGTGGGAGCAATATTTTGTCACTGCTTCCTCTGTACACTTTGTGTATCCAGAGAGCACTGAGGGCTTCTCTTTGAGGTCTATGAATTTCCTGGCTATGGGGATTCTGACTTAGGTCCCAGTACCAGCTATGAGTTCTCTCCCACTGAACAGACCTCATATCAAATCAGAGAGCAGTTAGTTACCCACATGTGTTGTGTGCCACTATTTCACAAGTGTATACTTCTTGCCTGACTGGTTGGTTATATAGCTTGCAGGATTTACTATTTATTCATGCTGTAGCCAGCCTGAACTATATGAGATGCAATATCAAAAAAAAAAGAAAATCATGAATAGAATGTAATATTTTCCTAAAGTTCAGTAAAGAATTATGATATTTTACATAAGTCTCTAATAAAGTAAAGAGTTGTATACCCTAGCTGGAAAAATTATTGCCACTTAAAAAATGTACTATTCTGGGATTCCCAGTTAAGATGGCAGTGTAAGTACCATGCCAAAGCAGCCTTGTGGGGAAAAAGCCAAAAAAAAAAAAAACAGCAAAATACACACTTTTACTAAAAAGTGATGTGTATAGGAAATTGAAACGGCAGAGGAGAAGTAGGAGAGATCCAGAGCATCCAGAGCCAACACAGGCTGGCAGAAGTGGCTCCACAAGATCCATGGGAATGCAGCTGCGGCACACCACCCAGCCACCAGGCTTGGCATGAGCAGCAGGAAAATGCGGATGAGGGGATTTTCCACTCACACCAAAGCTCTCCACAAACTCAAGAAACATGAAGGGAGAACGGCAGTGAACAACGGAGGAGCAGACCACAAGGTAGAAGAACATGTGGAACAATGAGAGAACTAGAGCAGCATAGGCAGCCTCCCCTCCTCTACCGCCAGTGCCCAGCTCCAGCAAACAGAGCAGCAGTCCAGGTACCCAGCCACACCTACTTGAACCGACAGCACACTAAAGAGGGACCCAAGCAAGAGCGCAGCTAACTGAGACCAAAATCATCCCAAAAGGTAACAGGGATTATACCAGGTTCAGTACCCACCTAATAAACCTGGTATATAGGCCTGAACCAGAAGCGCTAATTGCACCTTCCATATCAGGATAAATTATATGTCAAATCTGATGGATGGTCAGATTTGCCGTTCTTAAATAAGTTATATTTGGGGCTTGTTATTTGTTGCTTCTTGACTTATAGTGGCTTTGTTTCCTCTTCTGTTATACATTAGGGAAGGGTCTCATCTGGTCACAAGAGGAACCGTCAACAGACCAGAAATCTTAACTGCCTTGTTGTCAGTATTAAGGGAGTGGGTGAGGCACCAAACAGCCTAAAGGACAGAGAGAGGATCTGGTTGTTATAATACCTACACTTGGATAAATACTCCATGCTGTTTTTCATTGAAAGCATACATTCTTTAGTTAAATTTTAGAAATTTTCTGTAATCGGTTCCACTCAGCCTACTTGAATACTCTCATAGCAGGCAAACCCAACACCTAGGATGACTTTTGCACAAACTCTGAGAGTCTTGAGAGCCACACCTAGTGCCTTAAGCTCCTACCCTGAAGATAAATAACATCAGATTGATGGATACATCTAATAGTACCTAGCTAACAAGAAAATCCAATAATTAAATAATCCAGAATACAAAAATATATAAATTATAACACAAGAAACACCATAAATCAAGACAATGTAAATCCACCAAAAAGTATTAATGCATCAGAAATGACCTCTAGTGAGAAAGATTTAAAGGAAACGCCTGAGAAAGATTTCAAAAGAATGATTATAAATATATTCAAAGAACTCAAAGAAGAAACCAAAGGAAGCAAAAAAGACACAGGACACCAATTTAATGACATTAAAAGGTCAATACTAGACATAAATAAGAAAATAGAAATAATAAAGAAAAACCAGTCAGAATTACAAGCAATAAAGAACACAGTTAATGAGATAAAAAACTCTGTAGAAAATCTCACCAGTAGAATGGATGAAGAAAAGGATAGAATATATAAGCTAGAAGACCAGGTGGCAGATCTAATACAGTCCAACAAAGAGAAAGACAAATTAATAGAAAAGTATGAGTGGGAATTTCAAGATATTCAGGACACTATGAAAAGATCAAACATAAGAATTCAGGGCATAGTGGAAGGAGAAAAATTTCACTCCAAAGGCATAGTAGGCATCTTCAACAAAATCATAGAAGAAAACTTCCCCCAAACTGGGAAAGAGATGCCAATGCAGATACAAGAATCCTTTAGAACACAAGACAGACAAAACCTGAAAAGAACCATTCCTTGCCATATTATAATCAAACTACCAAACACACAAACCAAAGAAAAAATATTGAAAGCAGTCAGAGAGAAAAATCAAGTTACATACAAAGGCAAAACTATCAGGATTATAGCAAATTACTCAACACACACTTTAAAAGCCAGAAGGGTGTGGGGTGATGTATTCCAAGTCCTGAAAGATAACAGCAGTCAACCAAGGTCAGTTTATCCTGCAAAGCTATCCATTCAAATAGACAGAGAAATAAGGACATTCCATGACAAAAGCAAGCTAAAGGAGTATTTGAAGACAAAACCAGCACTACAAAAAGTACTTGAAAGAATCCTCCATGCTGAAGAAAAAGAACAGCACACATATAAGGAACCGGGTAAAAACAAACAGTACTCAAAAACTAGTATACACAAGAGAGCAAAGGTAAAACTGGAAGAACTACAAAATAATGGCAAAAATAAATACACACCTTTCAATAATGTCTCATAATATCAACAGCCTCAATGCCCCAACCAAAAGACATATGTTTGCCGAATGGGTTAAAAGGCAGGGTCCTTCAATTTGTTGACTCCAACAAACCCACCTTTCTACAAAGGATGGACACTCTCTTAGGGTGAAAGTTGGGAAAACGGTGTTTCAGGCAAATGGAACTAAAAAAAAGCAAGGGGTTGCTATCCTAATATCTGACAAGGTAGACTTTGTTCCAACATTACTTAAGAAAGATAAGGAAGGCCACTTTATATTGATTAAAGGCACCCTAAAATAGGAGGACATTACATTCCTAAACATATATGCACCTAACATGGGGGCTCACAAATTCATCAAACAAATGCTATTAGAACTAAAATCACAGATAACACCAAACCCAGTGGTAGTGTTCACCACCCCACTCTCATCAATTGACAGGTCATCCTGGGAAAAAATAAACAGAGAGGAATCAGGACTAAATGAGGTCATAGAAGAAATGGAACTAACAGATATCTACAGGACACTTCATTCAAATGCTGCATAATATACATTCTTTTCAGCAGCACATGGAACATTCTCTAAAACAGACCATATATTAGAACACAAAGCAAATCTTAACAAAGTCAAGAAAACTGAAATAATTCCTTGCATTCTATCTGACCACAATGGAATCAAACTACAAATCAATAGCAAGAAAAGCTATAGAGCATGCACAAAATCATGGAAACTAAATAACACACTACTAAATGATGAATAAGTCAATGAAGAAACCGAGAAGTAAATCAAAAACTTTATAGAGTCAAATGATAATGAGAACACAATATACCAAAATCTCTGGAGCACAATGAAGGCAGACCTAAGAGGTAAATTTATACCTTTAAGTGCCAATATTAAGAAATTAGGATAGACTTCCAGTTAAGATGGCAGTGTAGGTACCACGCCAAAGCAGCCTGGAGGGAAAAAAGACCAAAAAAACTCAGCAAAATACACACTTTTACTAAAAAGTGAGGTGTATAGGAAATTGAAGTAGCAGCAGAGAAGTAGAAGAGATCCAGAGCATCAAGAGCCCACACAGGCAGGCAAAAGCGGCCGCAGCAGCTCTGCCAACCATGGGGGCGGCGGCAGCACACCAGAAAGCGGCTAGGCTCAGCTCCAACAGCAGGCAAAGCCAGATGTGGGGACCTTCCACTCACACCGGCGCTCTCCGCAACTCAAGAAATGTGAAGGGAGAGCAACAGTGAGCCACAGAGGAGCAGACCAGGAGGTAGAAGAACACGTGGAACAGTGAGAGATCAAGAGCAGCTGTGACTCCCTCCCCTCCCCCATCGCCTGAGCCCAGCTCCAGCGAACAGAGCACCAGTCCCGGGACCCAGCCACGCCAATGTGGGCCGACAGTGGGACCCAATCTGGAGCAGAGTTCGGCAGCAACATCAGCGGCTCCGGCACCAGAAACAGCGGCCCCAACAGCAGCAGATCCAGTAACGGCAGCAGTGGCAAACCCAGCAGCAGCAGACCCAGCAGCAGCAGCTTCAGCAGCAGCAATGACTCCAGAGGTGGCAGCTACAGCACCAGCAGCAGCAGAGGCAGCAGCAGAGGAGAGCCCAGCAGCAGCAGCAGCTTCAGCTGCTGACAGACCTAGCAGAGGCAGCTTTAGCAGCAGCAGTTCCAGCAATGGGGGTGCTGATCTGAAAGGCCATAGTTGTCAGGCTTGGTTTGCCCCGCAGGAAAAGCCAGTGCCCAGCTACAGAAATCAGAACAGAAGCCTGATGACCAGACAGAAACTTGACTGAGACCAAAATCATCCAAGGTAACTGGGATTGCACCAGGGAAGTGTTGCACTTGGTCACAAGCTGACTTGGATCCCTCAACAGACCAGAAATCTTAACTTCTATGTTGATAGAGGATCTGGTTCTTATAATAACTACTCTGGCATACATACTTGGGGCTATTTTTGATTGAATGAGTAAAGTGTTTAGTTAACTTTTAGAATCTACCTGTATTTTATTCCACTCAGCCTACTTGAATACTCCCATAGCAGGGAAACTCACCCCCTAGGAGTACCTTTGTAGATACTCTGAGAGCTTTAAGAGCCACACCTAACACCTTAAGCTCCTACCCTGAAAATATATAACATCAAATCAATTGATACAGCTAAGAATACCCAGCTAGCTAGAAAATCCAAGCATTAACTTAATCCAAGATGCAAAAATATATACATTATAACACAAGAAACACTAAAAAGCAAGATGATATAAATCCACCTAAAAGTATTAATGTATCAGAAATTACCTCCAGTGAGAATTAGTTAGAGGAAATGCCTGAGAAACATTTCAAAAGAATGATTGTAAATATGTCCAAAGAAGTCAGAGAACAAATCAAAGGAGTCAAAGAGGAACTTAACGTGGAAATCAAAGGAATCAAAGAAGATGCAGGACACCAATTTAATGAAATAAAGAAGGCAATACAAGACATAAATAAGGAAATAGAAATAATAAAGACAAACCAGTCAGAATTCCTAGCAATGAAGAACACAGTTAATGAAATAAAAAACTCTGCAGAAAATCTCACCAGTAGAATGGATGAAGGAGAGGG
Source organism: Jaculus jaculus (assembly GCF_020740685.1). Classification (NCBI taxonomy): domain Eukaryota; kingdom Metazoa; phylum Chordata; class Mammalia; order Rodentia; family Dipodidae; genus Jaculus; species Jaculus jaculus. The sequence goes on from NC_059113.1 coordinate 75,867,614, forward strand.
CAGAATATCTAAGCTAGAAGACCAGGTGCCAGATCTAATACAGTCCAACAAAGAGAAAGACAAATTTATAGAAAAGTATGAGTGGGAATTTCAAGATATTTGGGACACTATGAAAAGATCAAATATAAGAATTCAGGGCATAGTCGAAGGAGAAGAATTCCACTCCAAAGGCATAGTAGGCATCTTCAACAAAATCATAGAAGAAAATTTCCCCCAAATTGGGAAAGAGGTGCCAATGCAGATACAGGAAGCCTTTAGAACCCCAGCCAGACAAAACATGGAAAGAACCTCTCCTTGCCATATTATAATCAAACTTCCAAACACACAAACCAAAGAAAAAATATTGAAAGCAGTTAGAGAGAAAAATCAAGTTACCTACAAAGGCAAGCCCATCAGGATTACAGCAGATTATTCAACACAAACTTTAAAAGCCAGAAGGGCTTGGAGTGATGTATTCCAAGTTCTAAAAGATAAAAACTGTCAACCAAGGTTACTTTATCCTGCAAAGTTATCCATTCAAATAGACAGAGAAATAAGGACATTCCATGACAAAAGCAGGTTAAAGGAGTATTTGAAAACAAAAACAGCTCTGCAGAAGATACTTGATGGAATCCTCCATGCTGAAGAAAAGGAAAAGTACACATTTAAGGAACCTAGAAAAAACAAGCAATACTCAAATACTAGTTAACACAAGAGAGCACAGGTAGAACAGAAACCAAAAAAAAAAAAAAAAAGGGAAATATAAATATGCACCTTTCAATAATGTCTCTTAATACCAACAGCCTCAATGCCCCAACCAAAAGACATAGGTTTGCAGACTGGGTTAAAAAGCAGGATCCTACAATTTGTTGTCTCCAAGAAACTCACCTTTATACAAAGGATAGATATTATCTTAGAGTGAAAGATTGGAAGACAGTGTTTCAAGCAAATGGGCCTAGAAAACAAGCAGGAGTTGCTATCCTAATATCTGACAAGGTAGACTTTAGTCCAACGTTAGTCAAGAAATATAAGGTAGGTCACTTTATATTGATTAAGGGCACACTCCAACAGGATGACATTACAATCCTAAACATATATGCACCTAAGATGGGGGCTCCAAAATTCATCAAACAAACACTATTATAACTAAGGTCACAGATAACACCAGACACAGTGGTGGTGGGTGACTTTAACACCCTACTCTCATCAATTGACAGGTCATCCCGGGAAAAAATAAACAGAGAGGTATCTGGACTAAATGAGGTCATAGAAGGAATGGACCTAACAGATATATATAGGACATTTCATCCAAAGGCTGCAGAATATACATTCTTTTCAGCAGCACATGGAACATTCTCTAAAATAGACCATACATTAGGACACAAAGCAAATCTTAACAAATTCAGGAAAATTGAAATAATTCCTTGCATTCTATCTGACTACAATAAAATTAAACTACAAATCAGTAGCAAGAAAGGCTATAGAGCATACACAAAATCATGGAAACTAAACAATACACTACTAAATAATGAATGGGTCAATGAAGAAATCAAGAAGGAAATCAAAAAATTTATAGAGTCAAACAATAATGAGAACACAACATACCAAAATCTCTGGGACACAATGAAGGCAGTTCTAACAGGTAAATTTATAGCCTTAAGTGCCTATATTAAGAAATTAAGCCGGGCGTGGTGGCGCACGCCTTTAATCCCAGCACTCGGGAGGCAGAGGTAGGAGGATCGCCATGAGTTCAAGGCACCCTGAGAATACATAGTGAATTTCAGGTCACCCTGGGCTAGAGTGAGACCCTACCTCGAAAAATCAAAAAAAAAAAAAAAAAAAGAAATTAGAAGGTTGCAAGTAAATGACCTAATGCTTCACCATAAAGCCTTGGAAAAAGAAGAACAAGGCAAACCAAAAATTAGTAGGTGGGAAGAAATAATAAAGATTAGGCCAGAAATTAATGAAATAGAAACAAAAAAAAAAAACAATACAAAGAATTAATGAAACAAAGAGTTGGTTCTTTGAAAGGATAAACAAGATTGATAAACCTTTAGCAAATCTGACCAAAAGAAAGATTGAAGAGATACATATTAATAAAATCAGGGATGAACAAGGTAACATCACAACAGATTCCAGAGAAATTCAAAAAATCATAGGGACATACTATAAAAGTATATATTCCACAAAGTATGAAAATCTGAAAGAAATGGATGATTTCCTTGATTTATATGACCTAACTAAATTAAATCAAAATGAGATTAATCACTTAAATAGACCTATAACCAACATGGAGAACAGTTATCAATAATCTCCCAACTAAAAAAAGCCCAGGCCCAGATGGATTCACTGCTGAATTTTACCAGACCTTTAAGAAAGAGCTAAAGCCATTGCTTCTTAAGCTTTTCCAGGAAATAGAAAAGGAAGGAATTCTACCAAACTCCTTCTATGATGCCAGCATTACCCTGATATCAAAACCAGGCAAAGATAGAACAAAAAAAGAAAATTACAGACCAATCTCCCTCATGAACATAGATGCAAAAATTCTCAACAAAATATTGGCAAACAGAATACAAGAATATATCAGAAAGATCATTCACCCTGACCATGTAGGCTTTATCCCAGAGATGCAGGGATGGCTCAGTATACACATATCTATAAATGTAATACATTACATAAACGGTTGAAGGACAAAAATCACATGATCATCTCACTAGACACAGAGAAAGCATTTGACAAAATCCAACATCCCTTCATGATAAAAGTTTTACAGAGACTGGGAATAGAAGGAACATTTCTCAATATAATAAAAGCTATTTATGACAAGCCTACAGCCAACATATTACTACGTGGGGGAAAACTGGAAACTTTTCCACTAAAATCAGGAACAAGACAAGGGTGTCCACTATCCCCAATTTTATTTAATATAGTTTTGGAAGTCTTAGCCATAGCAATCAGGCAAGAGACACACATAAAAGGGACACAAATTGGAAAGAAAGTGATCAAGTTATCATTAATTGCAGATGACATGATTCTATACATAAAGGACCCTAAAAAAGGACATGATTCTATACATAAAGGACCCTACTAGCAAACTGTTAGAGCTGATCAAAACCTACAGCCATGTAGCAGGATACAAAATAAATACACAGAAATCAGTAGCTTTCATATATGCTAACAACAAACACACAGAAGATGAAATCAGAGAATCCCTCCCATTCACAATTACATCAAAAAATAAAATAAAATACCTTGGAATAAATCTAACCAAGGAAGTAAAGAATCTCTACAATGAGAACTTTAAAACACTCAAGTGAGAAATTGAAGAAGACACTAGAAAGTTGAGAAACGTCCCCTGTTCCTGGATTGGAAGAATCAATATTGTGAAAATGGCACTCTTATCAAAATCAACCTACACGTTTAATGTAATCCCTATCAAAATTCCAAAAGCGTTTTTCATGGAAATAGAAAAAAACAATCCAAAAATTCATTTGGAATCACAAAAAACCTCGAATATCTAAAATAATACCGAGCAACAAAAATAAGGCTGGTGGTATCACCATACCTGATTTTAACCTATACTACAGAACCATAGTAACAAAAACAGCATGGTACTGGCACAAAAACCAGACATATAGATCAGTGGAACAGAATAGAGGACCTAGATATAAGCCCAAGTAGCTATAGCCACCTGATATTCGATAAAAATGCCCAAAATACTCATTGGAGAAAAGACAGCCTCTTCAGCAAATGGTGATGGGAAAACTGGATATGTATTTGTAGAAGGATGAAAATAGATTCTTCCCTATCTCCATGCACAAGAATTAAGTCCAAATGGATTAAAGACCTTAACATCAGACCTGCAACTCTGAAATTTTTAGAAGAAAAAGTCATGGAAACCCTTCAACATATTGGTCGATGCAATGACTTTCTAAATATAACCCCAATTGCTCAGTCAATAAAACCACAGATTAACCACTGTGACTTCATGAAATTACAAAGTTTTTGTATTGCAAAGGACAGTGTGAATAAAGGAAAGAGGAAACCTACGGAATGGGAAAAAAATTTCTGCCAGCTATATATCTGATAGAGGATTAATATCTAGGATATACAAAGAACTCAAAAAGTTAAATAATAAGAAATCAAACAAACCAATTAAAAAATGGGCTATGGAGCTAAATAGAGAGTTCTCAAAAAAAGAAATACAGATAGCATATTAGCATCTAAAAAAAATGTTCTACATCCCTAGTCACCAGGGATATGCAGATTAAAACAACATTGAGATTCCCTCTCACTCCTGTCAGATTGGCCTCCATCATGAAAACAAATTATCATAAATGTTGGTGGGGATGTGGAAAAAGACAAACCCTTCTACACTGTTGGTGGGAATTCAATCTGGTTTTGTGGAAATTAGTGTGGAAGTGCCTAATATAGCTAAAAATTGATCTATCATATGACTCAGCTAGAGCACTCCTAGGCATATATTCAAAGGACTCATCTCATTTATTTAGAAGTATGTGCTCAACCATGTTTATTGCCACTCAATTTATAATAGCTGGGAAATGGAACCAGCCTAGCTATCCCTCAACTGATGAGTGGATAATGAAGATATGGCACATTTATACAATGGAGTTCTACTCAGTGGTAAAGAAAAATGAAGTTATGAAATGTTCAGAAAAATGGATGGATCTTGAAAGGATTATAGTAACTGAGGTAACCCAGGCCCAGAAAGCTAAGCACCACATGTTCTCTGTTATTTGTGGATCCTAGCTACAGATGATTGGGTGTGAGAAGGAAAAACTCAGTATCAGAGGCCAGTAAGCTAAAAAAAAAAGAGATATAAAGGGAAGAAAGAAGAAGGGAGGAGGGTACTTAATAGGATGGTATTGTATATATGTAAGTAGAATTGATTAACGGTGGTAAAAAAGCCCAAAGTGAGGTCAGGGGAAGAGATTGAGTAAAGGAAAGGTGGAGGGAAGGCTAATCAAAATCCGAGAAGATACAAATAAATCATATGGAATCCTCCAGTTTGGGACAATGGAACACTCAGGAGCCATGGAACATTGCTAGAAAATTTTCAGTGACAGGGATGGAATGCCTTCAGTCAGTTGTTTGCCAGGGAGGTCTCTGAGACCCCCCAAAACATTACAGGGTGTTGCCGAGGCCCTTGGTTTCCCACCAGGAATCGATATTAAGACCCTATTGCTGAAAACTCCACGCACTTGGGCTGCAAGACCACTGAGAATTCCTGCTGGAACCGAGATGATAACCTCCTCCATGTAGATCAGCTGACAGGAAGCTGGAAGAAGCCATTCTACATGCAGTTCATTGGGAGAAAGAGATACCACCAGTGAAGATATTCAATAGTGAACACTGCAAGCCTTATAATTTGCCAGCCAGGCCAAATGAGCCAACGGGTGCAATAGTGGCCTGTCTGTCATGGTGGAAACCAACTGCCCTCTAATTGGACTGGAGGCCTGCTCAATGGGAGGGAATACATCTCTGATACTGAAAACTTAAAACAGGAGTAGTCATGAGCCCTAGCCGTGTAACATCTGCTGATGTCTGGATAAGTGTATATACTATGCTTATTAAGCTGCCCAGTAAGCACTTATCTTAATATTCATACCCTTATATTAATGCTACTCTCACTATAGGTAGAGAATCTTCTCTTTTCAGATGGCAGTGACCTTGGGATGACTCAGAAGGCATCATAGTGCTGGAAAGAAGTGACTGGAGTACTGAGTAACATCTCAATCACAACTTCCATGACTCAGGGTCTTATGCAGAAGCGGTGGCGGGAAGAATATAAGAGCCAAAGGAAGGGTGGGACTCCTTACAACGTGCTCTCTCCAGACATAAAATGGCCTGGATATCCATGACCTCACAGTGCCTGATACTACCTACACAAGACCATCATAAGAGGAGGAAAAGATCATGACGTCAAAATAAAAGAGAGCCTGATTGAGATGGGGAGGGGATATGATGGAGAATGGAATTTCAAAGGGGAAAGTGGGAGGAAGAAGGGTACTACCATGGGTTATTTTCTATAATCATGGAAGATGTTAATAAAAATTGATTTAAAAAAATTGTACTACTCTTCTGGGCATGGTGGCACATGCCTTTACTCCCAACTCTCAGGAGGCAGAGGTAGGATGATCGCACTGTGTTCGATGCCACCTGGAGAATACATAGTTAATTCCAGGTCAGCCTGGACCAGAGTGAGACCCTACCTCAAAAAACAAAAATAACAAAAAACAAAAAAAAAAGTACTATTCTGGGATAAGGCGATTGCTCAGTGGTTAAATGCTTTTGCTTGTAAGCTGACAGCTCAAATTCAGTTTTTCAGCACTCACATAAGGACAGATACAAAGTAGTGCATGCGTCTACGATCCCAATGTACCTGTGGAAATTGGAAGCAGCACCAGTGGAATCTGGAGGCTCATGGGCCAGATAGACTGGAATACTCTATGTGCCAAAAACAAGGGAGACTCTGTTTCAAAAAGGAGGCAGGAAGATAAACATCCTCAGGTTGTCTTTTAACCTCCACACATACCATAGCTCACCTACACACACACACACCACCACCACCACCACCATCCACCATACAGACATAAATAATAAAAACATATACTATGCCCATTCTAATTCATTAAATGTATCAGTTATTAGTTTTTCTGCTATAATTTTCAAACCTCTAAGTAGCAGAACTATGCCTTTATGTAAGGGAATGCTGAGCCATGTGTCACTTCAAGGTATCTTTCCTTAAGTACTTAATAATGTGGACTCCAAATTGGCTTATCAGGAATGTTTAATATTTCTTTTAAGAGGAACCTTGAAGCAATTGAACATTGCATTTTTTTCCTCTGTGTGTGTGTGTGTGTGTGTGTGTGTGTGTGTGTGTTTATGAGCTACAGACTTGCCAAATCACTCAAGCTAATCTGCATGTCCTGTAATTATCACACAAAAAAACTACTCTTGCAAATTAAACCCACTTCTCAATGTAGGCTTAATAGGAAAGAGAGCTATTTTGAAAGCTCAATGGGTTATAAGCACTACTTTGTAAACACACTTACACTTTGAGGTATGGTCTTCAGTAGTTAAATGGGTCCAGTCACATCAGCTGGGTGTATTTCCATTGTTTACTTTTCCAGACGGACTTCATCACCTATGATGTTCCTGACTGGATGCTGGCACAGGCCCCCTGGAAAGGTGCAGCCATGGTGGAAAAAACCAGAGAGCTCCACGTGTGGGAGGAAAAGTGGATATCACTGGACATGTGTGGTTGGGGATGAGAATGTGGTTAAAAGAACAATCCTTGGTTATAATCAGGGCTCATGTAATGAATGTGTGGATCCAAAGTAACTAATAATTGCTTGCTACAATCCGAGTCCCTGAAAGGCCTGATAAAATACATACAGAGTAGAATCAAAACGCTATCTTGGTTGTTTTGATCACCAAAGCTGGAACAGTAGGGTTAGTCATGAAAGCTTATCTCTAAAATAACTCCTTGCAGAACTCAGCAAGCAGAGACCAGAAGCAGATTTTTAGAAGAACTAACTTCAAAAAAGATTTTCCATACAATCAGAGTCATTTTAAACTAAAGCAAGCAAGACCTCCTAGAGATTCTAGGTCATGCCTGAGCTGTCACAGTCAAGACTGACATGCCTGAAGCCTTAGTCTGCTCACATTTCTGTCCTCAGCCTTGCCTATGTCCCTCATGAACTGGTGGGACAAGAGTCCAGGATATACCACTGCAAGTATAGAGCTTGCTGGACATGGCACCCCTGGAGGAGCTCTTGTTAAAGTGGGTAGAGTGTCCAGAGAGACCAAACCTGAAGAGAGCAAGATAAGAAGAGTCATTAGTTCTCTCTTTAAACTAACTCTCTGAAGTTGGCTGCCTTCACACTAGACCTGGTGATCAATGATAGAAACAGCTCTTGCAATTCAACAACTGTAAGTGGAGAGAAATTGAAAGCTTCCCCAGAGCCCTTGCTTTCTCTTTGAACACTTCAAAACCAATCTCTGTATCGGTTGGCCAACACTGGGTGTCATTTTGCACATGGCCCTTGTGGGAGCGAGGGGGCCCCAGGTGTGTCCTACTGCACAGAGCCCTGTGTTTCTCTGTCTTCTCTCTGCAGTCTCTTAAAGGGAAAACAGTCACAAAATCTACACACAAAATGAGAGCCCTGAAGGGTCAGTTCTTTGTGGACAAGCACACATAACTATCACTCTGAAGTAGAGAAACCAACCCGCCCATGCTCTGAAAGGGTCATCTAGAATGGGCTAAAAACATGCTTTCTATTCAATTAACCTTGTAGAAAAGTATATAGGTCAAAGTTATCAAAATCCTAGCTTGGACGATAACTCAGTAGGTAATGTGCTTGCCATCCAGGCACAAGGATCTGACTTCACTTGCCCAGCATGCACCATGCCAAGCATGTGACACATGCCTGTAATCCCAGCACTGGAGAGGTGGAGACAGGAGGATCCCCTGGGGCTCACTGGGTAGGTAGGCCAGCCAAATTCTTAAGCTCTAGGTTTATTGAAAGACCCTGTCTCAAAAATTAAGGTGGAGAATGATTGAGGGAGATAACTAATGTGGACTTCTGGCCTCTACATATGTGTGTACAAATGCTCTCCCACGCATATATGAAGCACATACACACATGCACAAAAAGGCATGAAAATTTAATATTGAGAATAATTATCTTTGCTGGCTTTCAAATTTTCCTGATAGATAAGCAAAATTCTTAGGTTTGGTCTAGCAGCTATTCAGCTATCAAAGTGGACCTATATAAGGTGACAGAGTCCATCATCTGCTCAGCTATCCAAATGGAAATCTTGGATTCTTCTGTCACCACTCACACCTAATCTGTTAGTTTTATGAGTTCCTTCCCCAAAATATTTTATCTACTGTGTCTACTCCCATGACAAGGTAATAATTCAGATGAATTATTATAATAACCTCTTGGTGTGTGCATTTGTGTGTGTACATGCGACTGCCTGTGTATGCATACCTATATGTTTGTATGCATGTGTGTGGATGCTGGAACATAACTTTGGGTCCTCAGGCAGTGTCTACATTTTGTGAGACAGTTTCTCGCTGGTCTGAAGCTTGCCAAGCAGGCTAGGTGGGCTGGCCAGTAAGCCCCCAAGACACTCCTGCCTCTACCTCCTGGGTGCTTCGATTATAAAAGCACACCATTATGCCTGGCTTTTTTGTTGTTTTGTTGTTGTAACATGGGTTCTGGAGATTGAACACAGGTCCTCTTCCTTGCAAGGCAGACATTTTACTGACAGAGCTATCTTCCCAGCTCTATGATAATCTCTTAAATAGAATTTCCCTGTGAACTATCACATGACTGCCAAAGAGATAGTAAAAACATTAGTGGCAACATACAATGTATACTTGTACAAATTTTTTTTAATTAAATTAAATTTTAAAACTCCATGAGTTCATGCCAACAAGTCTTCAATGGTTTTCTTTTAAGGTCACAGATGGTCTTGCCTCTACTTTACCTTCCAGCTTCATCTCCTTCTAGGCCCCTGGGTATCACATGCCTGCTTGGGTTCCTCTGCTGAGCCAAGTTCTTTGCTTGCCTAAGGGACTTTGCCTTTGTCCCCTGTGACTGCAGTGTCGACCTTCTCAGGACTGCTTCTTAGCAGGTCTTAGCACAACTGTCACGTCCTCAAGGGATATTCTGGACCCGCCTGGGCAAAGCAGCCTTCCCTTTCCTAACTGCTGTCTTTTCAGTAGTCCCTATGCATTTTGCTTAATACCTTTATAATCTGTAATTTTCCCTTTTAACTATTAGTAGACATACTTACAGTTGGTCTTTTTCCACTCAGAATCTAAGCTCCTTCAGGACATAAACCACATTGGCCTTATACTCTCACAGCCTCTCCAGTACTTAGAACAGTACCTAGAAGTCGGTAGATGGTGGATATTTGTTAATTGAATGAAGGAAGGAAGGAGGTCATCCAGTGCAGGAGTGAAGGGGAGTAGAATTAGTGACTGGACCCCTGAAGGTGTCCAAAGGACAAGAAAGTTTTTCCTATCTCTTGCCTAGTTCCAAAGAACTGTTTCTTCCACAAACACATAGGACTCTTCCTGGGAGGGCAGTCTTTCACAGGATTGAAACATTATGGTTGGTCAAGTTAAGCTAATCTCTTCCTGAGAAAGCCACTAGTCCTAACCAACAAGCTGGCCCTGTGGTTCACCTGGGCCAAAAGACACAACCCTGAGGCTATAAATACCTTTACAGGGGGGAGGCAGGTTCTCTCTTGCTCTCTAATCACTTGGGAACAGCTGTGGGTGAGTTTTTCCCTCAGCCGGGCCTGGACTCCAGGCCCAGCCTGGAGGGGCTCAGCCTAAACGCTAGCCCAGGCCCCGCTGGGAGGAACCCCCTAGCCTTTACTCTCTGCATGAGTTCTTTATCTCCTGCAGATCCTCACACGGCAGGAGCTCCTGAAACTTTCTTTCCTCTTTTCGTTCCAAGCTTTTATCCCAGATCCCTGTCTGGTCACATGGACTCCTGAGCTACACATGGCCCACGTGGGCTTTTGGTCTCCACGTATTATACTTCTCCCTACTTTGTTTCACCTCACCTCCCAGCCTTCCCCTTTCCACACTCCTTTGTAAAATCTGAATAAAATGTGGTATTTTGAAAATCATTCTCCTAAATCTAGAATTGCCAATTCTCTGGATAGTTTGCAGCTATGAACTCAGGGCTTGGGGTTCCAAGAAGCACCCCAGAACCCCAATTTTCCCATTACAGAAGTTGGTAAACTTCTGCACAAGGCCAAATAGTAAAAATTTAAGGCTTTCCAGGCATGGTGGCGCATGCCTTTAATCCCAGTACTTGGGAGGCAGAGGTAGGAGGATCGCCATGAGTTCAAGGCCACCCTGAGACTACATAGTGAATTCCAGGTCAGCCTGGGCTAGATTGAGACCCTACTTCAGAAAAAAAAAAAAAAAAAATTAAGGCTTTATAGTCACTTTTCTGTCACTTATTTTTGCTTTAAAAATCGTTTTTATTTCTTATAGAAGACAGGGTCTAAAATAACTTCTTTTTAGTAAAAAATGAAAAAGAATAAGATGAGTATAGGCTGGGTCTAGACATACTTGTCAATCTCTAGTTAAGGGAGAAACTTCCCCTTGACCCTAGCTAAATCTAATGCAACCTAGAATGTACCAAGCTCTAGTTTCTAATACATGGATTAGAGTATATGCCAGATGCAACGTCTTTGCCGGAATCCCTTCTTAAAGAACCAGGTACACCTACCACTTGATTCCTCAGCTCCTACTTCCAGTTCCTTAGATCAAGAAGGTCCCTATGGGATTTGGTATTGGGCCACTGAAAGTGAGTCAATTAGAGTTGATTGGTGAATAATATATATTTAATTTATTTGCAAGCAGAGAGAGAGAGAGACTGACAGACAAAGAGAGATAGAGAGAAGGGGAATGCCAGGGCCTCCTGACACTGCAAACAAACTCCAAATACTTGTGCCACTCTGTGCATCTGGCTTTACATAGGTACTGGGGAATCTAACCTGGGTCCTTAGGTTTTGCAAGCAAGGGCCTAAAGTGCTGAGCCATCTCTCAAGCTCTGACTGATGAATTTTAAAGTAACATACTTAAAGGTCCCAAGGAAAATCAGAGTAAATACAAGCTCATATGTTCAAAGAATGAAGATGCCACAACAAAATGAAAGGAAGGAAGGAAGGAAGGAAGGGAGGGAGGAAGGAAGGGAAGAAAGGAGGAAGGGAGGGTACTCAAAGAAGCTCAAAGAAGGAGGCACAGATAGAATCACAGAGCTGAAGCCACAAGGTCCCAAGAGGGTTAAAAGGACTGGCCACTGGTTCTGAATGTCCTCTTCCATGTCCCATATGGTCTGGGTATGCTTTGCTTGTGCTCTTGGAAATCTTTGGTCTCTTGTATTTTCTCCCCCCCCCCCCACTCTTTAATTTGGTTTTTTGATGTAGGGTTTCACTCTAGCCCGGGCTGATCTGGAATTCACTGTGTAGTCTCAGGGTGGCCTTGAACTTATGGCAATTCTCCTACCTCTCCCTCCCAAGTGCTGAGCCGCCATGCCCAGCTTGTTTTATCTCTTCTTAACTGGCCCAATTTGAGAGAGTTTCCAATTCCTGACCAGGGTATGGGTATGTCAAGTTACTAGTAGACCTATCAATAAATAACACATGTTTAATTGATATCTATTGTGTTTTAAAACCCACAGAAATAACAGGGCAAGGAAATACATGTCTGAAGTACTGATCAACCTGAGACAGATTACATGTACTAGAGCAATGATAGATAAATAACAAAAAAGGATAATTAACAGTATAATTCTGGTAAGTGTCATATAACAGTATACTAACTATCTAAGATTTTTTAAAATTCCATTTAAATTCATTTCTTTAAATCAAAATGAAAACAAATGCTAAAGGAATAATGTGTTTTATTTTTTTTCAAAGTTTCAATGGTGAATTTTGGCAAACAAAGTTGTTGTGATCAGAATTATACTTTTATCTACGTATTTAAGGCACATTTAAGCAGAATTTCAAAACTACTAGCCATGAGGTAAGTTTGTTCAGGTATACCAAAAACAAACCATTCTTGTGCTCTTTTGCAAAGAGATAATGCCTTTCCTAGGAGTATCTAAGAAGCATTTGGTCTTAACAACAAAGGGCTAGATAAACTCCCTTGTGAATCCTAAGTAAAATCTTGGATTTATAGCACGGACACTATGCTATAAAAATCCCCTGATTGTGTCTGTGTACTGACAAAACATCCACTCTGAGGGGCCCTCTCCAGACACTGCATCTGAGGTGAGTGCATACAAGGATTATCTTTTCCCCAACAAGTCGTATGTACTAGGGATGCTTTCTGCAAGAGCTTCCCAAACTGAAGTTGGAAATAAACTTTACTGTGAAGCAATAAGTTTATCAGGACTTTTTTGAAAGTTTGTAAGGGCAATAAACTTGTTATGATTATTTTTTATTTTAACATTTTTATTTATTTACAAGCAGAGAGATAAAGAATGGGCATGGCAGGGCCTCTTGCCATTGCAAATGAACTCCAGACATATGTGCCACTTTGTGCATCTGACTTTACATGGGTACTGGGGAATGGAACTTGGGCCATTGGGCTTTGTAAGCAAGTGCCTTTAACTACTGAGTAACATCTCCAGACCACAATTTATTATTTTTAAATCAATTTATATATATATAATATATATATATATGTGTGTGTGTGTGTGTGTGTGTGTGTGTGTATCTATATGTATATGTATATGTATATGTATATGTATATGTATATGTATATGTATATATATATATTTTTGTTTTTTGTTTTTCGAGGTAGGGTCTCACTCTGGTCCAGGCTGACCTGGGATTAACTCTGTCATCTCAGGGTGGCCTTGAACTCATGGCAATCCTCCTATCTCTGCCTCCTGAGTGCTGGGATTAAAGGCGTGCGCTACCACACCCGGCTCAATTTATATTTTTTATCAAGGCATTCTTCCAAGAGGAAATAAAGATGGGAGGAGAAGGAGTAAATTGATTTTCTCTTATCAGTGCATTGAAATTCAGCATATATGCCAGACATGGTAGCACATACCTGTGACCTAACACCTGGGAGTTGGAGATAGAAGGTCAGGAGGTCAAAACCAGCCTTGGCTACATAATGAGTTTGAGGCTAACCTGGCTACATGAGATCCTATTTCCAACTTTAAAGAAAATATAGAAACATAAAGAAGACCGTGTGTGTGTGTGTGTGTGTGTGTGTGTGTGTGTGTGTGTGTGTAGTATATTCTGCTATTTTTGTTGTTGTTTAGAGGTGGGGTCTTACTCTATCCCAGGATGACCTGGAAATTTAGCTCCATACTAGCCTTGAACTCACAGCAGTGCTCCTACCTCAGCCTCCCAGAGTGCTTGGATTAAAGGCATACATGAGTATGCCTGGCAACATTCTTTTTGCAGGCCCCCAGTCTGTGAAAAGAAACCAGCACTTCTATTGTCCCAGTGCAGAGCAGCTGGCCCATTCTAAATGGTGATAATCTCTTAAACCATTTTAGATGAGGCAGCTGCAGTCTCTTGACCTGGGCAAAAACCCATCCATACTTCCTTCTATGCCAAATGTTACATCTTCCATATTCTTTTGCTCTCTATTTTCATCCACTAAATGCACCAATCCATCATGACTTTTAAATTCAACCTTGCTCAAGTCTTCAGGACACTGGCAGAATGCAGCCTGCCTTGCTGCCTCTAGCCCAGTTCCCAATAAAGTCCTCTTACCCCTCTAAGACAGATTGTTTCACCTTGACTGGTCCAGTTTGGGTGCCTGGGAAGTGCTGCGCAAATGCACAAGACATGAACACAAAATACAACATGGGTGGACCTAGAAATGATCATACTCAGTCAAAGAAGCTGGTCACAAGACCACACATTGGGTGAAAGTACTCATAGGAAAGTCTAGAACAGGAACATCTAAAGGATGGTAAGTAGATGATGAGCTGTTAGGAATGGGAGGGTATTTTAAAAGTAAGAATTTTTTTTTTTCCCCAAGTGATGCAGTTGTTACTGGCATTAAGAACAATGGAGTTTTCCCAGCTCTGTTTGAGTTAGTTTAAGGGTTAGAGTGCCAGACATTCAATTGTCACTAGCATTCTTCAAGCCAGTAGCTCTTGAGCTCATGTTTACAATTAGCAAAGAACTGATAAGCATAGATACAAAGAAGGGTAAATTAGGAAAGAGCAGGCAGCCACATGACAACTTGGATTAGATTTTCTTATAACCTTGGATATGTAAACTAGGCATCCAGTTGAGATAAGCCTCATTGTTTATATCTAAATGTACATGGAGGATCTTGATTAGGGGATGGGACCGGGAGGAGAGCCCAAACTCAGAAAGATCCCACAAGTGGGAGGAAAAAAGTCCACAAAAAACTCCAACAAGGGGCTGGAGAGATGGTTCAGTGATTAAAGGCACTTGCTTGCAAAGCCTGATGGTCTGGGTTCAGTTCCCCAGTACCCACATAAATCTAGACACAGAAAATGACACATTTGTCTGGTCTTTATTTGCAGTGGCAAGAGACCCTGGCATGCCAATACTCTCTCTCTCTCTCTCTTTCTCAAATGAATAAATAATTTTTTAAAATCCTAGAAGGCAGCTAGAGAGATGGCTTAGTTGTTAAAGCACTTGCCTGTAAAGCCTAAAGACCCATGATCGACTCCCCCATCCCACATAAGCCTGACACACAAGGTGACGCATGCACAAGGTTGCACATGTGCACAAGGTGGCACATGTGTCTGGCATTCAATTGCAGTGGCTGGAGGCCTTGTTGTGCCAATTCTCTCTTTCTCTCATTAAAAAAAAAAAAATCCTAGAAGGTATTACCATACTTAATGGAAGAACCAGGAAGTTGTCCCTGATGTCCATCTTAATGAGTCAGTATAAGTTCAGACTTAGGTTGCTCTCTAATCTTGCCAGAACAGGTTGGAATCTATGTTGTCCTGGGCCTGTGTCCCTAACGACCTACCTACAAAGGAGATCTTGATCCTAGTGTCTATCAAAGAAAGAATCTGGAGGGGAGATATGAAAAAAGAGGTTCAGAACTGTTTAAGGCTTTTTGTTGAAAAGCAACTGCTTCAGAGCATGGGACTCATCCCAGAAACCAATTATCTTAGAGGTAATTCATCAATTAATACATTCAGGAAGTGTTTCTGAGCACATATAGCAGCTCCCAACACTAGTCAGATACAATGTTGGCTCAAGCAATACAAAGATAAGAAGATACCACCCAGTTCTCAAAGGGCTCATTGTCCAGTGGGGACACTGAGTAAGCAAATGGTCACAGTGCTTTCAGATAACCACTGTGATAAATGGTGCCTTAGAAGCACCGAAGAGGGACAGGAAAATTACACTGAGGACTTCCTGTAAAGTGACTGAATTGAATTATAAAGACAAATGGGGCTGAAGGTTGGCTCAGGGGTAGAATGCTTTTTCTAGCCTGGATTTAAGCTCCAACCCCATAAAGAGGAAGGGAGGGAGGGAGGGAGAGAAGGAAGGAAGGCTGAAAAAAAATAGAGTTGGGAGAAGAGAGCACTATAGTTAAGGACATAGACTCAGGAGTCAGTCTGATTGATTTGGACACTCCTATTAGCTATCTAATTAGGAGAAAGTCACTTGAGTTTTCTAAGCCTTAGTTTTGTCATCTTTAAAGTGGGAGAAACAAAAATGCCTACTTCATAAGTGCTGTTACAGGGGAGGGTGAAGTGTGGTAATACTATCGTTAACACAGGGCACTTAGTAAATTAAAGCTGTTCAATTATTAGTTTTAGTGATGATCTGCTTCAAAAATCAAAGGATAACCAAATGGAATAGAAACAGAGAAGAGGGGCTGGAGGGATTGCTTAGCAGTTAAGGTGTTTGCCTGCAAAGCTAAAGGACCCAGTTTGATACACCAGGACCCACTTTAGCCAGATGCACAAGGGTGCGCATGCGTCTGGAGTTCCTTTGCAGTGGCTGGAGACCCTGGTGAACCCATTCTCTCTCTCTTCTCTTTCTCTGTCAAATAAGTAAGATAAAACATTTTTAAAAACAAGAAACAGAGAAGAGAATGCTTAAAAATAGCTCTAGGGGGCTGGAGAGATGGCTTAGCAGTTAAGCGCTTGCCTGTGAAGCCTAAGGACCC
Source organism: Jaculus jaculus (assembly GCF_020740685.1). Lineage (NCBI taxonomy): Eukaryota > Metazoa > Chordata > Mammalia > Rodentia > Dipodidae > Jaculus > Jaculus jaculus. Next base: position 75,884,292 of record NC_059113.1, read on the forward strand.
CGGTTCGAGGCTCGGTTCCCCAGGTCCCATGTTAGCCAGATGCACAAGGGGGCGCACGTGTCTGGAGATCATTTGCAAAGGCTGGAAGCCCTGGCGCGACCATTCTCTCTCTCTCCCTCTATCTGTCTTTCTCTCTGTGTCTGTCGCTCTCAAATAAATAAATAAATAAATAAACCAGCTCTAGGGATAAACATCATAGAGAGGTCAATTAAGTTAAGGACCATCAAGAAATACTTAAAAGTTGCTCCAGTCACATTTTCAGTCCTTGTTATTGTCTCACATGGAGCTAGAAGTCAACAAAATCCACAAGATAGTGTTTGCCCAAATACCAGCCAAACCAGCAATCTTTATTTCTCAACCTTTGAAGCTGTCTACAGGCTTTGCATTTCACCCAGTGTACTTTATCTAACTGTTGGGTCTATTCCAGTATTCCAGCCTGACAAGGTTAGTCTGAATCCTTGATCAATGTTCTTTCCATTGTTAATGCCATCTATGCTTTGATGTTGGTGTCTTGTATATTTTTTATCCAGTCTTATGAACTATAGCAGCTAAGAGATAAGAATATTTGAAAGTAAGGTTTCTCTAAACTCCATCCAGTTTTCCTACCCATGACATGAGTGTGATTATACTTACAACTCATAGAATCATGACAGAGAAATGCATGAATAAGCACTGTGTCTCACATATAGACAATGTCTCTAAATTGTCTTATTTTCTGTCTTTCCCCTTGTCCCACACCTTTCCTCCCTTTCTTTGAAAATTCTTTTTAGAAGCTGGGGAGATGCTTAGCAGTTAAAGTTGCTTGCTTGCAAAGGCTACTAGCCTGGGTTTGATTTCCCAGGATTCATCTAAAGCCATATGTACAAAGGGGCACATACATCTAGAGTTCATTTGCAGTGACAGCAGGCCCTGGCTTGCCCATAGTCTGTCTGTCTGTTTCTCTGTCACAAGTAAATAAATTAATAATACTTAAAAGTTGATAAAATTGTAGGGGATGGTGGGTGCATTCCTTTAAATCCAGAACTTGGGAGGCAGAGGTAGGTGGATCACTATGAGTTCAAGGCCTCTCAGAGACTACATAGTGAATTCCAGGTCAGCCTGGGCTAGAGTGAGACTCTACCTCAAAAAGAAAGAAAGAAAGAAAGAAAGAAAGAAAGAAAGAAAGAAAGAAAGAAAGAAAGAAAGAAAGAAGGAAAGAAAGAAAGAAAGGGAAGAAAAGAAAGAAAAGAAAAGAAAAGAGAAAAGAAAAGAAAAGAAAAAAAGATAAAACTCCTTTTAAATACTGCTATAACGCAATGCCTTACTTATCAAGATAAACTACATAAAAAATACAACAGCACATTGACAACAAACTAGATAAAATTAAATTGATGGCTTCTCCCTAAAGGGAAGATAGATAAGGATCTTTATGATAGCTTAATCCCCAGGGTACCTCCAGGGTAACCAAATCTATATACTTCTCTTAGCCCTATATTTCCTCTACCCCATAGAAGCAAACTATAGTTATTTTGCAACTAACCAATAAATATTCCTCAAGTAGCTACAATATACACAGCTAACATCACCTTGACACCAAACATAAGATATTAGAGACCAAAAACAGTATTTCTGTCTTTTAGGATCTAATGAACTCTACTACTTGGAATAGCCTCATTCTGGAGTCTTCCATTTCCTAAAAGCCTCACACCAACACCTTGGGGAAAGACAGCTAAAAGAACCTTTCTGGATCATTGTCCTCTTCAGATAACACACACATATTTCCTTCAAGTAAGGAGCTGCAAACAAACATTTATTCAGCCCCGACTTTGTTACAGGTACAATTATAAATGTCAGGCATGCTGTGTGAGCAAGACAAACAATCCTGTGTTCTCCTGGGCAAGCTGAACACTCAGAAATGCATGAACAAAGTAGTAAGAGAAGTGAGTGTGGAACAGAATGTTTGAACAAGTGACATGCTACAGTGGGGCTGTGTGGCTCCTTTAGACTGGGTGGTCAAAAAAAAAAAGCAAAGCCCCTCTGAGCAGATGACAGCTGAGAACTGAATCATGAGAAAGAACCAGCCGCACTAAGATCTAAAGAACATTCCAAACAGAAGAAATAGGAGTACAAAGCCCCTGATGTGGGGAAAAAGTCACTGTGTTCAGAGAGCCGGGAGGAGGGACAGTGATGTGATGATACAGTGGAAGAGCCAGGGGCCAGGTCACACTGACAGGGCCTGTTGGCATCTCCTGAGGAGCTTTAAAGACAGTGGGGCCCTCCTCCAGAGTTCTGACTCACTTGATCCCAGGTGGGGCACAGTCATCAAAGGTTCCCAGAGGAGTCCCCTTGTGTAGCCAAGTTGAGGACTGGGTTTCACACACCATGGACAGAGTTTGGATTTCCTCCTACGTGAGGTGAAAGTCACTCTGGTGGTTTGATTCAGATGTCCCCTATAAACTTAGGTGTTCTGAATACTAGGTTCCCAGAAGATGGAAATTTGGGAATTAAAGCCTCCTGGAGGCAATGTATTGTTGGGGGCAGGCTTATGGGTATTACAGCCAGTTTCCCCTTGCCAGTGTTTGGCACATTCTCCTGTTGCTATTGTCCACTCAGTGTTGGCAAGGAGATTTCCACTCTCTGCTCATGCCATCATTACCCCCTGCCATCATGGAGCTTCCCCTCGAGTCTGTAAGCCAAAATAAACCCTTTATTTACCCACAAGCCACTCTTGGTCAGGTGTTTTCTGCCAGCAATGAGAACCCGACTTCAAGAGTCACTAATGAATTTTAAGCAGAGGAGTGATAGGATGTGAGTAACATTTATTTTTCTTATTTTTTGCATGTGCATGTGTGGTATGCATGAGCGTATATGCACATTCATATGCACATGGTGACAGGAGGCCAGGATCCGGAGTCTGTCTTTTCTTTTCTCTTCTTTTCTTTTCTTTTCTCTTCTTTTCTTTTCTTTTCTTTATGTCTTTCTTAAACACACTCTAATTTTTGAGACAGGGCCTCTCATTGAAACTGGAGCTCACCAACTGGGCCGAACAAGCTAGCCAGTAAGCACCAGGGATCTTCCTGTCTCTTCCTCTGCAGTGATGAATTATATGTGTGGGCCACCACACCTGGCATTGCACAAGTGTGCTGGAAATCCAAATTTAGGTCGTCATGCTTGCATAACAAGCACCTGACCCACTGAGCCATCTCTCTAGCCCTTAGTAATTAAATAAAACATCTCTCAAGCTACTAGATGAGAAGAAGGGGACAGCATAGCTCAGTACTAGTGCACTCACGAGCAAGCCTAAGGACCTGAGCACATACCTCTCTCCTAAACAATGCACCTAGAAACCTGTTGGGAACCTGGGACTCTCCTCTCCCTGGCCTGCACCCCACACAATAAACTAGTTTTTCCTCCGTTTAGTAACCATTCTTAGAGATTAGTACCCTTTGAAATACCTGCTTAGATAAATCCAGGGTGGAAACATCAGAGGGCCATCCAGCCTGGCCTTATTTGGGTACAAGCACAGTAAGGCAAACTGTATCCTCTAAGTAAACTTTTAGGGGAGAAACTCTTATTTGCCATCTTATGTCTATATATACCTACACATATGTATGATTAAAATCAAATGAATTATTGGAAAGAATATGCATAGTAGAAAAAACATATAACCCCAAACTGTCATCAACCAATAAGCCCTCCCCCAAACTACACCCCTAGCAACCAATCCATTTACCTCCTCAAAATAAAAAAAGCCCCAGAGTTGCCCTTGAGTACCCTCCACTGGAGTGACCTGCTGTGCCTTTGGCAATTACTCAAAACTTTACTTTCACTTTGATCTTAATAAAGTGTCTTTCTGCTTAATGACTTTGTGTGCCTTCTTCATTTCTTTGAGTAAAATACCAAAAATCTAGAAACAGAGACCACCAGTGATAGGCCACAATGATAAAAGAAAAGGGAGCAAGAAACAGGCTGTTCCTTGGTTCCATTGGTGGACATATGACTTTATTACTTTTGAATAAATACCTAGGAGTAGAATTTCTAGAAACAACTTAAACATCCATCAACAGGAGAATAAACAGCTGGCCTTAGTGGTATGATTGCTTAATCCCCACTTAAAGCCTTCTCCAGGGTCACCAAATCATACTTATGAGTCAGTACTGGGAAGACTGAAATAAGAGGATCCTCACAATTCAAGGCCAGCCTAGCCTACATAGTTACTTCCAGATCATTCAGGGCTACTTACTGAGTTACTGACTGAGGAAACAAAAGCAAAACAAGAAAAGGTGAATAAGAAAACTGTTTTATGTTCATGTAATAAATACTATTCCACTGGGTAGGGATGTGATTTAGTGGGGTAAGTGCCTGCTTAGCATCCATGAAGCCCTGCAGGTGCTCCTTTGCATCAGAGAAAACTAGGTGGCTCACGCCTTTAATGCAAGCACTTGGGAGGCAGAGGTAGGAGGATTGATTGTGCATTTGAGGCCAGTCTGAAACCACATATTGAATTCCAGGTCAGCCTCTGCTAGAGGAAACCCTACCTCAGAAAACCACACACAGGGCTGGAGAGAAATGGCTTAACAGTTGAGGCGCATGCCTGCGAAGCCTAAGGACCCACGTAAGCCAGATGCACATGGTGGCACATGAGCCTTGAGTTCATTTGCAGTAGCTGGAGGCCCTGTCACAACCATTTTCTCTCTCTCTCTCTCTCTCTCTCTCTCTCTCTCTCTCTCTCTGTCTCTAATAAATAAATAAAAATAAAATCTTAAACCCACATACACAGCCAGGCCATGGTGGCACACACCTTTAATCCCAGCACTCGGGAAGCATAGGTAGGTGGATCACTGGGAGTTCAAGGCCACCCTGAGACTACACAGTTAATTCCAGGTCAGCCTGGGCCAGAGTGAGATCCTACCTCAGAAAACCAGAACACACACACACACACAACAAAAAAATCCCACTAGATGTAGTGGTGCTTATAATTCCAGCACTGGGAGGTGGAGGCAGGATGATCAGAAGTTCAAGGTCATTCTCTGCTACATACTGTGTTCCAGTATAGCTTGAGCTACATGAGACCATGTCTCAAAAAGAATATTACTCCTCAACATAAATAAAAAAAAAAAACACTACAAATGCATATAACATGGATGGCTCTCAAAACCATTATGTTTAGTAAAATCAGTCAGACACAAAACACTGTATACAGCACTGTTGCTTTCATGAGGCTCAGGAAGTGAACCTAGGGCTGAGGAGATGGTTCAGTTGTTCAAGGTGCTGCTTGCAAAGCCTGCCAGCCCTGGTTCAATTCCCCAGTACCCATGTAAAGCTAATAACAAAAAGTGGCACATGTGTCTGGTGTTTGTTGGTAGCGACAAGAGACCCTGATGTGCCTCACCTACACACACATGCAAATAAATAAATATTTTAAAAAGTCAAACAAGCTGAGCATGGTGACTCATAGGTTTCCCCAATTGGAAGCACTGGAGAAATGCAGCCAGATGGATCAGAAGGGCAAGGTCATCCTGGACTACATAGTTAGATTCAGGACAGCCTGGGATAAGTGAGATCCTGTTTAGAAGGAAAGAAGAAAGAAAGAAAGAAAGAAAGAAAGAAAGAAAGAAAGAAAGAAAGAAAGAAAGAAAGAAAGAAAGAAGGAAGGAAGGAAGGAAGGAAGGAAGGAAGGAAGGAAGGAAGGAAGGAAGGAAGGAAGGAAGGAGGAAAGAAAGAAAGAAGAAAGAAGGGAGGGAGGGAGGGAGGGAGGGAAGGAGGGAAGGAAGAAGGAAAGAAAGGAAGGAAGGAGAAGTGGGAGGGAGGAAGGGAAGAAAGGAAAAGAAAGAAAAAATGAAGGAAGGAAGGGAAGGGAAAGAAACTGGGCATAGTGGTGTATACCTTTAATCCCAGCACTCAGGAGGCAGAGGTAGGAGGTTTCCATATATTTGAGGCCACCATGAGACTGCATTGTGAATTCCAGGTTAGAACAAGACAGGCTTGAAAAACCAAAAAGAAACAAAGAGAGAGAGAGAGAGAGAGAGAAGCAGGAAGGAAGGAAGGAGTCTGGGCTTGGAAGTCCATACCTGTGATCCCAGTACTCAGTAGGCTGGGATAGGAGGATCCGAAATTTAAAGGCAGTCTCAACATAGTGAGATCCTATCTCAAAAATAAATAAACAGAAAAGTATGGGAGGAGAGGAAGGGATGGGCAGAGGGTTAATCAAAATTTAAGATGTTATGAATAAGCCCTATGAAAACCTATTTTAAGCTGGGTGGTGGCACATGCCTTTAATCCCAGCCCTAGGGAGGCAGAGGTAGGAGGATTGAGGTGAGTTCAAGGCCACCCTGAGTCTACAGAGTGAATTCCAGGTCAGCCTGGACTAGTGTGAAACCCTACCTCAAAAAACAAAAAGAAAAATAAAAATGAAAGAAAGGAAGAAGGGGGCTGGAGAGATGACTTAGCAATTAGGCACTTGCCTATGAAGCTTAAGGACCCTGGTTTGAGGTTTGATACCCCAGGACCCACATAAGCCAGATGCACAAAGTGACGCATGCATCTGGGGTTCATGTACAGTGGCTGGAGGCCTTGACGTTCGCTCGCCCTCCCTCTCTCTCTCTCTGCCTCTTTTTTTTTTTTTGTCTCTGTCTGTCGCTCTCAAATAAATAAGTAAAAATAAATGCAAAAAACAAAATTTTAAGAAAGAAAAAGAAAAAGAAAACCAATTTTTTTTGCTAGCTAATAATACATAAGTTAAAAAATGAAAAAGAGAGAGAGAGAGTTTGGGCAGAAGTATTTTATGGAGGTAGATAATGTTGTGCCTAGAAGCCATAGATTGTTACTAGATATTTTTCAGTGCCAGAGGTGGAATACTTTCCAGTGAGTTTTTGGCCAGGGAAGCCCCTGATGCCCCCATTATGAAGGTTATCAGACCCTATTGCTCAAGACTTCATATGCTTAGGCTGCAAGTCACTGAGGAACCACTTGAGTTGAGCTGGAAGCCTCCTCCCTATTAACTAGTGGTCAGGATGCTGGAAAGAGCTGTGCAGCAGCAGCCTTAGGGATGAGAAAAGTCATCAATGCTCTTAACCAACAGTGAATCCCATAAATCTTATAGCTTTCCAGCCAGGCCAAATCTACCAACTGGTGTAATGGTGCCATGTCTGTTAGGGGGGAAACCAATTGCTTTTTGATTGGATTTGAGGCCTGCCCCACAGGAAGGAACTCATGTTTGGAACTGAAAACCTAGTCAAAAGCCTATGGCTAATCCCAACGGAGATAGGAAAATCCCTATGAACTCGAGGCCAGCCCAGAGGTACAGAGTGAACTCCAGGTCAGCCTAGGCTAGAGTGAGACCTTACCTTGAAAACACACACACACACACACACACACACACACACACACACACCCAAAAAAACCAATATGGCTGAAAAGGTCATAAGCCCTGGAGGGAAGGGAGTTACTATTACTGTTGCCTAGCTAAATGCAAATACTATGTCCATCAAACTGTCCTCTAAATGCTTATGTTTACGTCCATATATTAGTGCTATTCTCACTTTTTGCCAAAGAAGTTTCTCTTTTCAGATGGTGGTGACAACTGGAGTAACTAAAAAATGGCCAAAGTACTGAGAAGTAGGAGCCAAAGGAAGGGGAGAACTGCTTACAATGCTGTTATCCAGACACAAAGTGGCCTTGATATTCACAACCTCACAGTGGCTAACACTACTTACACAAGACCTTCATAATAGGAGTAAAAAAAAAATTGATGACATCAAATAGGAGATTGAAAAAAAGGAATTCAGTGGAAGGGGGATTTGGGAAAGAGAAAAGGGGAGTGGGCTGGAGGGATGGCTTAGCAATTAAGGCTTTTGCCTGCAAAGCCAAAGGACCCAGATTTGATTCCTCAGGATCCATATTAGCCAGATTCACAAGGGGGGCATGCATCTGGAGTTTGTTTGCAGTGGATAGAAGCCTGGGAGCACCCATTTTCTCTCTCTTTCTCTCTCTCCCTGTTTCTCTGTTAAATAAAGAGAGAGAGAAAGAAAGAAAGAAAGAAAGAAAGAAAGAAAGAAAGAAAGAAAGAAAGAAAGAAAGAAGGAAGGAAGGAAGGAAGGAAGGAAGGAAGGAAGGAAGGAAGGAAGGAAGGAAGGAGGTAAAAAGAAAGAAAAGGGGAATGGTGAGAGGGGACTATGATTGTTGTATATTGACTATATGGAAGTTGTTAATAAAAAGCTAAAAAAAAAAAGAATGAAGGGACTTATCTTAGTAATGGTGTCATAAGCAAAATCCTTCCCCCACCCCCACAGATTGTGGCTGCAGACTTATGAGCAATTCAAGCAGTTTGAAAGATATATTCAAAATAATTTGAGAAAACAAACATTTTGTAAAAAGCAACAAGCATTTTAAAAACACTGCAAAGGTTTACAGCTAAACACAAAAATGTTTAGGAAAATCACACACATTGTATTAATACTTTTGTGTAAAGAAATCTGTATATCTAGTACTTTCAGTATTTAAAATGCTTAAGAGAATGTGGCCTATTAGAATAATGTATTAGACATGCAGCACTTATTTAAAATGGATAATCTAAGTAATTGATTTACATTTGTGATTTTAAGTGGAACTATTTCAAAATGTAAATCCAATATGAGCCACATAAAAGTATACAAAATTAGCATATTTATAAGATTAATTTATTGGCTATCTTTGAATTATATATGAATATATACTTAAGTATTTGGGAAGGATTTGTCAGTCACACAACTGCAGTGCTCAACCAAATAAACTGAATATACTAAATTTATAAATGCAGTTAAAATATTTAAAGTAGGTTAATTAAAAAAATTTGTAAATGTGACCAAACATCTATCAAAAGCCCTCTTAAACATGATTGTTTAAATTTGGCTATAAACGATAAAATATATGTTAATTACAAATGAGCAGAAAAAAATCCCTTGGGTTTTGATTTTGTAAAGACAAATATCATCTTTCAAAACCAAGTAACTTCTGAATAATTCTTTATGCATGACAGTTACCTTTGAGAGCTCAGGATTAGCCCAGTTGATAGAGTGCCTCACATACAGGAAGTCCTGAGTTTTAACCATCACACCACATAAACATGGTAGTGGCACATACCTAAAGCCTATAATCCCATCACTAGAGGTAGGAGGAGGATCAGGTGTTCAAAGCCATCCTGGGCTACATGAGGCCACCCTGGGCTACATGAGACCCTCTCAAAACAAAAACAAAAAATCACTTTTGGGCTGGAGAGATTGCTTAGTGGTTAAGGCACTTGCCTACGAAGCCTAAGGACCCAGGTTAGATTCCCCAGTACCCACGTGAGCCAGATACACAAGGTGGCACATGTGTCTGGAGTTAGTTTGCAGTGGCTAGAGACCCTAACGTGACCATTCTCTCTCTCTCTCTCTCTCTCTCTCTCTCTCTCTCTCTCTCTCTCCTAAATAAATAAATAACAAGTCACCTTGGATGGCATGTTATGAAAGGAGAGTTGGGGGGGGGGGCGTTGACTGATGTTCTAGGCCCTGCTTGAGTGAGTTTGGGCCTAACCCTTGCTCCTCAATGTCAAGCCCTCCCTATCCCCATTTCCACTGTGTCTTGTGTATGTAGTAAGTAATGCACTGGCCTTAATACCAGCTCACAGCATGGTGCTTATTCTCTCTGAGAAAGCTGAGCTCATGGCATTATGGTCTTTCTTTATTAACTTGCTCTTTGATTACTCAAGGGACTCTTAAGTGACCTGAAGGTCTGATTGTGACTGTATTCAGCAGAGTCTCACGGGTCCTGGGCACAAAAGGTGCTAATTCAGCATATTGTAGCAATATGACTGATCACTATGAAATAAGAATACAGTCCATCATTCATTAATAGTGGGCAGCAAAGGTTCACTCTAGTTTTACAATTTGCTGGAACTGGCCTTACTTCTGAACCCCTATCCACCTGGGTGATGGGCAGCTCTTTTCCTATTTCCTATTATTTTCCTAATTTCCTATTATCTAGACTTCTGTGTTATCCATCAAAGTCCAACTTTTGATTCATGCTGTGTTCCAGGATAGCATCAAGGTGCAGGCAGAGAGCCTCAGAAGTCTGTGATGGCTTTGATGTGAGGTGGTGGGGCAGTCTGCCCTGGACACCTGGCACCTGCCCAGTGCCTAGCCCTATTGTCCTTCATTCTCATGGGTCTTAGCATGCAGGGACACCCTCCTTCGGGGTGTCATCTTCACTCCAGAACACTGATAGTGCTGCTCATCCAGAGCTCAATTCCAGCATGCAGGCCCAGGTACCATTCTCATCAGCTCCTGTTGTGGTCCAGGAGACAGGTCTTTTTCTAGAATCCCATCCAAGGATGGTTAGCAGGCTCAGATACCAAACCTAGCAACTTCCCACTGACCAACACTTCAGGTTTTGCTTTCCTGATAGGGAACCTAGATTCTTGTGGTATCTAGGTTTTCCCCATAATTTCCTCTTCCTATGCACTAGGTTCCCTGAATAGCAATAAAATTTGTTCATTCAGCCCTCTAATGGCCTCTTCACATTTCCTCTGCAACTTAGGCAAAGAGCTAACAATCTCTACTCTGAGGTCCTTGGCAGTATGCCCAGGCCTTTTATCCCTCCCCTGCCTCTACCACTGTTCACCTCTTCTTCCCATAGTACCCAAGACCTACACAGTTGGGATTGTGGTAGTGACATCCTTCCTCTAGGTACTGAACTCTAAGTCCAGGAGTGATGGCAGAAGTGAGCACTATGCAATGAGAGCTGGTTTCAGTCCATCTTGTGCGTGAGGAGTAGGGGAAACTGAATCATGCACTGGGGATGAAATGCAAAATACATTTCTACATGTCCACTGAAACTAACCTTACATACTGTTAATTGCATTTTTGGGGTGAGAAGATTGAGTGTCTCCCACTAGCAAAGGCTGACCTAGCACTCATTTTGTAGCCCCAGCTGGGGCTATACTCACAACAATCCTCCTGCCTCAGTCTCCTGAGTGCTGGGATTGCAGCCATGCACTACCGCACCTGACTCATCAATCGGATTTTTAAGAGAGATGGAGATTGCTTAATAAAAAGTTGTCACCTGGCTATTTTCACAAAGCACTAGATCATGTTTACAAGGAATGGACACTACAGAGAGAAAGTCATTTGCCAAATCCTGTGAAAGAAGTTCAAGGAACTCTGGCAGCCTGAGGAAAGATGCAGCAAATTTTGAACTGGTAGATGCAAGAAGACTTCAAAAAGCTGCCACAAATATGAGGCCTGCTCAGCAGAAGAGAAAAACTCTCTCTCTCGCTCTCTCAATCTCTCTCTCTCTCCATCCCACCACATAGAGAAACAAGAGCCAGTTTGGTGGTGTACACCTTTAATCCCAGCACTCGGGAGGCAGAGGTAGGAGGATTGCTGTGAGTTCAAGGCCTGCCTGGGACTATAGAGTGAATTCCAAGTCATCCTGGGCTAGAGTAAGATCCTACCTGGGGAGGAAAAAAAAAAAAAAAAGAAAGGAAGGAAGGAAAGAAGGAAGAAAGGAAGGAGCAATGTGGTTTCTATTTTTGAGGTGTCATGATCTAATGGCAGAAAATAACAGAAAAATTGAAAATGGAAAGGTAACATTCAGTGTTGAAAATTATGTATAATTTAAATAAGCAGAGGAAGGGGGTTTCCAGAAAAACAGAAACATACATATATATGCAAACACACTGCACACACACATTACAAAAAGATAAACTTGGAATCTGTTGATGACTATGACCTTGAGAAGTATAGGAAGAGAGAGGCAGTAGAAGGGAAGGGAGTTCAGGGGAAGAGAGAGGCAGATACTAAGAGGCAACTCTAGAGAGAGACACTTGGTGGCAATAGTGCAGAGTGTCATCCGTTCTGGACATTCAAGAGGCTGCACTGAATTTCTGCACTTGGACTATAATTTCACTTTTTCCTTAGGATAATTGTGTTTTGTTTTCTTTCGGTTCTGCCATTAAAAATCTCTTAACTCAGGAAGCTGGGGTAGGAGGATGACAAGTTCAAGGTCTGCATAGACTGCAAAGAGTTCAAGGCCAGCCTCAACAACTTAATAAGACACTGCCTTGAAATGAAAAATAATAATGGTAATAAAATTAGAGCTTAGGAAGTGGCTCACTGGATAAAGTGGTTGCCGTGCAAGTGTGAGGATCTGAATTTGGATTTCCAGAACTCACATAGAGCTGGATGCTTTAATAGGCATCTGTAATCCCAGCACATTGGCTTTTTGTTTATTTGCACACAGCCTTCTTATAAGACACCAGTCACTGGATCGGGGGCCCACCCTAACCAATTACAGCTGTAAGATGATATTTCCTAATGAGGGTCATATTCTGTGGTATCAAGTAGACATGACTTACACAGATACTATTCAGCTCACCTGTTTGGGACACATGGCCTGGGGTTGCAAGTTAAGGTCATGTTGACAGCCAGGCACTTAGAAGCTGGGCTGGGAAGTTGAATTTGCTGCCTTCCCAGTGCAGAGAACATCAAGTATTCTTAGCCACAGAGTGCCATGGTCAGAGTCTTATGGAGCTTTGGTCTCAGTGGAAGATGCATTACAGCAGGAAGGGCTACAGAAGAGAGAAAACCAGTTATACCATTTAATAAGTCAGGTAAAAGGTAACAGTCTTGAGTCTGGATAGAATGTGTAGGAAGAAGAGAAAGAAGCAGGTGGAGACACCTGGCCAAGTAAGAGCCAGACTAGGTCGAGGATGGTGCTCAGTGGGTAGAGAGTTCAATTGGTATGCACAAAGTTCTAGGTTTGATCATAGTACTGGGGTGCATGCTTGTTATCCCAGTATTTGGGAGGTAGAAGCAGGAGGATCAGGTGTTCAAGGCTGTCCTCAACTACATAGCAGAGTAAAGGCCAGCTTGGGCTACACGAGACCCTATCTCAAGAAAATAAATAAGTAAAAATAGTGACTCAGGTTTGGCAATTTTCTATTGCTAGTTTTTAAGTTTTTTGTTTGTTTGTTTGTTTTTAATGACAGAGAGGAGAGAAATAGAGAGTGCTGGCACGCCAGGGCCTCCATCCACTGCCATCAAACTCCCTTGTGCACATGTGTGTGACCTTGAGTGCTTGCATCTGTCACCTCGTGCATCAGGCTTACATGGGATCTGAAGAGTCAAACGTGGGTCCGTAGACTTTGCAGGCAAGTGCTTTAACTGCTAAGCCATCTTTCCATCCCTGTTTGTTTTTTGTTTATTTGTTTGTTTGCTTTAAATTTTATTTATTTGAGAGAATAAGAGAGAAAGAGGCATAGAGAAAGACAAAGAGAGAATGGGCACACCAGGGCCTCCAGCCACAGCAAACAAACTCCAGACACATGCACCCCCTTGTGCATCTGGCTTACGTTGGTTCTGGGGAATTGAACCAAGGTCCTTTGGTGTTGCAGGCAAATTCCTTAACCGTTAAGCCATCTCTCCAGCCCCCTGTTTTATTTTTTAAGGCAGGATTAGTCTCTATCTGTATCCAGGAACTCACTCTGTAGCTCTGATTGGCCTTGAATTTATGGCAATCCTCCTATATTAGCCTTTTGAGTGCTGGGATTAAAGGTGTAAGCCACTATTCCTGGCAATTTAGCAATTGTTGACACAGCCATATGGTGGAAGGAAAAAAAGAGTGGAGAAACAGAAGAGTTTAAATGGACAGTATAATGTATATAATGATGAACTGTATAATAAATATCACTGAATGGTTTCTACATGAGAGGTGTTGTTGTAGTTTACCTTCTCATTGCTGGGACAAAAACACTAGTCCAGAGCACATAGGAGGAAAGGGTTTGTTTTAGCTTACATTTTCGAGGGGAAGTTCCATGATGGCAGGAAAAGTATGGCAGAGCAGAGGCTGGGTGTCACATCAGCTGGGAGAGAGCAGCAAGAGTGATCTAGCTAGTGAGCACCTAATAGGTCTGGACTTACAAAGCTCAAGGTCCTCCCCCAGTGACACCACTCGGGCAAGGCTCCACCTCCCAAAGGCACCACCCAGTGGGGATTGAGTATGCGGTTTAATCACAAACACATGAGGCTATGGGGGACATTTCATATTCAAGTCACCACAGATGTTATCACACAAAGGTCTGGTGTATACAGAAAGATGATATTTGGGGATGGCACAAGGGTGGACCCCCATAGGGCCTGTAAGAGTGGTTAGGGAGTTGAAGTAAATGCTCTAAGTTTGGATTACTGCCATGAAAATCATTCTAAGTTTTTGTAACAGGTCCTAGAGTATATTCCTTACCTGTTTAGTTTATTTCATTCTTTTATGTCAGGACTCCTTTAACTACTGAGCCATCTTCCCAAGCCCCATATCTTTTTATTATAAAACAGATGATATTGCCAGATGATTGCTTTCCTAAGAAGTTAAAACAATTCACTTTGCCACTAGCAATGTGTGAGTTAGTTACCTTTTTCTTATCCTTAGTGAAGATTTTCCTTCTTTAATTTTTGATATTTGAAAATGTGACTTCCTTTAATGATTGTACTACATTCTATCACATTAACATATCATAAACTAAGCATATTCTGTGTTTAGACATTTAGGTTGTCCCTCTCTTCCCTTTTTTGCTATAATAAACTGAATAGGTCAGATATGAGTATTTGTATACATAAAAGATGATAGGTGTAATTTTCCTCAGTTCCTTAAATGTATGCATGAATATGTTTATGCATGTATGGGTGTCTACATATGAATGTATATATGTATGTATTAAGAGACAGAGTCTCACCATGTAGCCATGGCTGGCCTGGGATTCACTGTGGAGATCAAGCTGACTTCAAACTTGGCAGCAATCTTCTTGCCTCCTTCAACTGCCCCTGCATCCCCCAAATGCTGGCCTATACAGGTGTATGCCACCACACCTGATCACTTTCTTGATTTTTGTTATGCCTATGGTCCTCTTACTTCTCTGCTAATATTGTAGGGAACAGGGGAAAGTATGAGAAAGGAAGTAGATTTTGTTTGTTTGCTTTTGAGGCAGCATTTCCCTGCAGCACAGGCTGAGCTATAACTCACTCTCTAGCCAAGGTTGGCCTTGAACTCACAGGCACCCTCCTACATCAGCCTCCTGAAGTGCTGGAATTATTGGATGAGCCACCATGCCTAGTGCAAATAGATTTTTTTTTTTCTGATCTCTGAATTCTATTTAATATGTACTGTCTATGTCTTTTCTTACCAAAGTTTTCTAGAATTGTTATGAAGCCATCATTAGTCCTCTAGTTCTACCTGGCACATAAATGAAACTTCTCATTTTATTGAGGGAAAACAAATTCAGTGCACTATCTATAACCTACAAAAGTTGCTTGACTCTGGGTTTTCCTAGAAACAGAAATGTCTGAAAAGCATCAACCATTTCTTGTCATGTTGTAAAAAAGAGTGATGAGATTTATATCTTTATACAATGAACGGTTTATATTAGAATGTATGACTGGATGAATATCCTTTTCTATATTCTCTCCTTTTAAACTTCAGCTATTAAAGTCAGAGTGCTTCGATTGCAGAATTCTCACTTGAGCAAGGTTTTTATATAACATTATTCATATTCTTGGCCTTGGATGCCAATTAAGTCTCTTAAGTCTAAAATTGCTTTGTTTGTAGGGAAGTCTGCCCCCCTTACAGATCCACAAGTTAACTAACCAGCTTGCTTCTCCCCTGGAGGGCTTTGCTCTGTTGGTCTCTTGCCAACTCTTACTTTCAAATTGAAATAGTTCAGTTTCTCTGTTTCTAGAACATAGAATTCATTACCCTTGGAGCTTTGCCAACAATGTCCCTCTCATGTTTTTAAAACTAAGATGAATGTTACAGCGTGACCTAATGGGCCTGACCCACAATGAGAAGTGAGGCAGTAATATATTAGATGTCTGTGTGGATGCTCTCTATTCTGGGGGGAGAGGTGGCCAGAAGACTGGGATTCTGGGGGAGAGGGGCATCCAGGGGGAAGTCGTAGGGGCTGGAGTGGAGAAATGGTTGCCAAGATTTAGATTTAGATGTGAGGTAAGTCTTAGAGACTTCCTTTGCCCTCCTTAGGTCTCTTGTGGGCCTTTGCCATAGAAAGGGTATAGTCCTTTCTTACTTTTGGTCATCTTAGTAGATGGCAGAAAGCCAGTGACAGAATATTTATAAAGGGCTCAAAGAGAACCTTCTTCCATTTCCCATGCTTCTCTTTTCTTTCTACCTATGAACTCAGCTTATTCTTCTCTTTCTGTTAGTATGGAGAGACTATGCCTTCCTGCCACAAAACAGAGGCCTTAGCACTACTTGCTCCCATACAACCTAGGGCCGAAGGAATGTTTCATTCACATGGCCCTGTTGAGTGACATAGGAACATTTCTTTATCTTTTATTAAAGTTTATTTATTTATTTTATTTATTTGTAAACAGAGAGAGATAGAGAGAAGAGTGGCAGAGGGAATGGCACACCAGGGTGTCTAGCCACTGCAAACCAACTCCAGATGCATGTGCTGCTTTGTGTATCCAGCTTTGTATGGATACTGGGAAATTGTTCTGGGGTCATTAGGCTTTGCTGGCAAATGCCTTAACTGCTGAGCCATCTCTCTAGCTTTCCTTTATCTTTTTAAAAATATTTTTATTTGTTTATTTGAGAGACAGAGAAAGTACAGGCGTACCAGGGCCTCTGCCACTGCAAACCAATTCCACACCCATGTTCCACACTGTGCTTCTGGTTTTATATGGGTGCTGGGGCATTGAACCTGGGTCAGCAGACATTGAAAGTATCTTTGACCACTGAGCCATCTACTCAGCACCCTATATCCTTTTTCTGCACACTTATGTGTATGAAGTGTGTGCCTATATGTGTTATTTTGTATATGTGCATAGGTGTGTGTGCACATGTGCATGTGGAGGCCCGAGGTTGATGTCCAGTATCTTCCATGATCATTCTCTACTTTATTTAATGAAGCAAGGTTTCTGACTTGAACCCAGAGTTTGCCAATACAATTAATTTAATAATCCATCTTACCCAGAAGATCCTTTCTGTACCTCCCAAGTGCTGGAAGTTCAGGCTTTGACAGCTTGCCATTTTAAGTGGGTTCTGGAGATATGAACTCTGGTCCTCATGCTTATGTGATGGTCTTCATGCCATATTTTCTTTCTCAATTTTTATTAACATTTTCCATGTTTATAAAAAATATCCCATGGCAATACCCTCTCTTCCCCCCGCCCCCACTTTCCCCTTTGAAATTCCATTCTCCATCATATCCCCTCCCCATCTCAATCAGTCTCCTTTTTATTTTGATATCATGATCTTTTTCTCCTCTTATGATGGTCTTGTGTAGGTAGTGTCAGGCACTATGAGGTCATGGATATCCAGGCCATTTTATGTCTGGAGGAGCACGTTGTAAGGAGTCCTACCTTCCCTTTGGCTCTTACATTCTTTCTGCCACCTCTTTAGCATTAGACCCTGAGTCTTGGAAGGTGTGATCGAAATGTTACTCACTACTCCAGTCACTTCTTTCCAGCACTATGATACCTTCTGAGTCGTCCCAGGGTCACTGCCATCTGAAAAGAAAAGATTCTCTACCCAAAGTGAGAGTAGCATTAATATAAGGGTATAAATATTAAGAGAAGTGCTTACTGGGCAGTTTGATAAGTATAGTATATACATTTCTCAGACATCAGCAGATGTTACACCCCTAGGACTCATGACTATCCCTGTTTTAAGTTTTCAGTATCAGGGATGTATTCTCTCCCATGGAGCCGGCCTCCAGTCCAATTAGAGGGCAATTGGTTTCCACCATGACAGACATGTCACTATTGCACCCATTGGCTCATTTGGCCTGGCTGGCAAATTATAAGGCTTGCAGTGTCCACTGTTGAGTATCTTCACTGGTGGTATCTCTTTCTCCCAATGAACTGCATGTAGAATGGCTTTTTCTAGCTTTCTGTCAGCTGATCTACATGGAGGAGGTTATCATCTTGGTTCCAGCAGGATTTCTCAGTGGTCTTGCAGCCCAAGTATGTGGAGTCTTCAGCACTAGGGTCTTACCATCAATTCCTGGTGGGAAACCAAGGGCCTTGGCAATGGCCTATAATGTTTTGGGGCCATCAGGGACCTCCCTGGCCAACAACTGACTGAAGGTATCCCATCCCTGGCACTGAAAATTTTCTAACCAAGATCTATGGCTCCTGAGTGTTCCATCGTCCCAAACTGGAGGATTCCATATGATTTATTTGTATCCTGTTAGATTTTGATTATCCTCTTAGATTTTGATTAGCATTCCCTCCACCCTTCCTTTCTCTTCCCCTGACCTCACTTTGGGCCTTTTCACCCCCATTAATCTATTCTTCTACTTACATATATACATTACCAACCTATTAAGTACCCTCCTCCCTTCCTTTCTCTTCCCTTTATATGTCCTTTTTAACTTACTGGCCTCTGCTACTGAGTTTTTTCCTTCTCACACAGAAGCCCAATCATCTGTAGGTAGGATCCATATATGAGAGAGAACATTCATGCCACCTTTTAAGTTACTTTCTAGAAATATTTTAGTGTTTCTTTCTAATTTATATATGTGAGTATATGTGTATATATTTAAGAAAAATTTTAATTGTGGACTTGAGACATGGCTTAGTGATTAAGGTGCTTGTTTGTGAAGCTTAGGAACTCATGTTCAAATCTCCAGGTCCCATGTAGCCAGATGCACAGGACTCAGATGGCAGTGTTGTGCAAATGCACAAAGGGGCACTATGTGTCTGGAGTTCATTCACAGTAGGCTGAAGGTCCTGCTGCACCCATTCTCTCTCTCTCTCAAAATAAAAATAAATTTTTAATTGTGAGATAATTGTAATTTCACATGCATTTTTAACAGGAAAATCCTTGTACTCTACATAGTTTTCCACAGTAGTAATATCTTCCAAAATTCTAGTATCCATCAAGCCAACGAATTGACATGGATAAAGCCAAGGATCCCCCATCCTGCTCTTCTGTGACTCTTGTTGTCTTGTGGCAACCATTGATCTGTCTCCAGTTCTCTCATCTTGTCATTTTAAGAATGTTGTAGAAGCTGGGTATGGTGGCACACACCTTTAATCCCAGCATCCAGGAGGCAGAGGTAAGAGGATTGCCTTGAGTTTGAGGCCACCCTGAGACAACATAGTGAATTCCAGGTCAGCCTGGGCTAGAGTAAGACCCTACTGTGAAAAAACAAACAAACAAAAAAAGAATGTCATAGAAATGCAATCATACAGTATGAAACTTTTTGCTGCTTTTTTTCCCCTCCAGCATTAATTCCTGGACATTCATGTGCTTTTTTTTTATTGCTGAGTAATATTTTGTGTAATGGATTTACCACCTTTGATTTTCTCACCCATTCATTAAAGGACATCCGGATTGTTTCTACTTTTTGATTATTATGAATAAAGCTACTATGAACGTTTTTATACATAGGCTTTTTTTTTTTTTTTTTTTTTTTTAGGCAGGGTCTCACTCTAGCCCGAACTGACCTAGAACTTACTCTACAGTGTCAGGCTGGCCTGGAGCTCAAGTCACAGCAATCTTCCTACCAAGCACTGGGATTAAAGGTGTGTGCCACCATGCTCAGCTATATAGGCTTTTGTCTTCTCCCATTATTTTTTGGTTTTCTTTTTCTCATTTTCTTCCATTTAAAAAGTGTGTGTGTGTGTGTGTGTGCGCGCGCGCGCGTCCATCAGCGTTTCTTGCTACTGCTACAAACCAATGCTATCTGGCTTTCTGTGAGAGATTGGGGAATTCAACCCTGGGCCAGGAGGTTTTAGCAAGTAAGTACCTTGAACCCCTGAGCCATCTCCGCAGCTCCTTTTTCTTTTTCTTTTACTTTTTAAAAAATATATACTTTTAGCCGGGCGTGGTGGCGCACGCCTTTAATCCCAGCACTCGGGAGGCAGAGGTAGGAGGATCGCCGTGAGTTCGAGGCCACCCTGAGACTACATAGTGAATTCCAGGTCAGCCTGAGCCAGAGTGAGACCCTACCTTGAAAAACCAAAAAAAAATATATATATATATATATATATATATATATATATATATATACTTTTATAAGAATGTTAGTCTTTATTTTTCTTGGCTAAATGTGGGAGAGTATAATTGGTGGCCCACATGGTACCTGCATGTTGATATTTGTTTGACTATTTTGTTTGTTGTATGGTGCTAGAGATGGAAGCCAGGGCATGCTGGACAAGCACTCCACCCATGGGTTTTACTTCCTGGCCATATGTTCAGTTTGCTATGGACCCATTTTTAAGAGTAGTTGTACCACTGTTCCATTCCTGCCAGCAACTATGAGTGAGGCAGTCTCGCCATATCCATGCCAGCCTTTGGTATTGTCTCTGTGTTTTATTTTAGCTATCCTATAGTGATAGGTCACTGTGTTTGAGTCCATGCTATCCCCTGATGGCTACAGGTACTGATCCCTTTCCACAATCTCATTCACAACTGTCAATTTTCCATGGGAATGTTTGTTCCTTTTTTTTCTCATTTGCTTTAAAAAAAACTTGAGGAAACTTTTTACTGACAAACTATGCATACAGACAATATACCACAATCATAATTTCCTTCCACTACCCTCACTTTTCTCCCTCCTCTATTACCACTCCACTGAACTCCCTCTTCTTTCCAACTAGTCTCTCTATTTTGATGCCATCATTTTTTTTTCCAGTTTGGTGGTCATAATGTATGCATTTCCAGACAACAGTAATAGTTTCCTCCCTTCTCAGCCATAGGATTTTGATTAGGTTTTCAGTCCAGGCATGAATTCCCTCTCATGGAGTGGGCCTCAAGTCAATCAGAGAGCAGGTGGTTTCCCCCATAACAGACATGCCACCATTGCACCAGTTGGTACATTAGGCCTGGCTGTCCGACTGTAAAACTTTCATGGTCCACTGCTGGTTAAGACCTTTGATAACATTTCTCCTCCAGAGGGCTGCATGCTGTATAGATACCTTTTTCCAGCATCCTGATAGCTAGTTAATACAGAGGAAGTTTCCAGCTCAGCTCCAGCTTGATTTCTCAGTGACTTGCAGCCCAAGCACGTGAAGTCTTCAGCAATAGGGTCTTATCATATAGTTCTGAAAGTAAGCCAAGAGCCTTGGCAATAATCTGTAATGTTTGGGGGGCATTAGGAGCCTTCCTGCATTGCTATATATTTTTAAGGAGCCACTTAGGTCTTAAGTGGGCATCTGTTGCATAGCAGATTCCTTGGAATTGAAAGTCTCTCATGAAGTAAGGAAGGAGGCTCTAATTCAGCAAGACAAGTCTAGGAGACTTGAAACTTAAAGGTCACACAATCATTCCTTCTTAGGGGGTGGGAGGAAGGAAGTTCTAGGGACTCTGTTGGAAAGGCTTGCAAGACTCTGTTCTAAAGCTATATAAAGGGAAAAAATTGGTTGGAAGGGAGGATTCTGATTGAGGTGCTTGCTTGCAAACTCTAAGGACCCAGGTTTGATTCCCCAGTGCCCACATAAACCAGATGGCAGTGCATGTGTGTAGAGCTCATTTGCAGTGGCTCGAGGCCACTTTCTCACACACACAAACAAAATAAATCAATAAAAATACTTGAAAACAGTAAGCATTTAGAAAATGAAATGTATAATCATAACACAATCAGAGCTGTGGGAACTTTCATTTATATGGTAGAATATGAGAGTCACTACAATTCTGTTCAGTGTAATTGCTTTCATAAGTGGTGTAGTGGTGAGGATATTAATAAAGCATTCTCTATAATAGCAAACAGTGTAAAAGTTATCTCAAAGCCCAGTCATGTGCATAAATCAAGTAAAGTTGTCACAATGTAGAATTTGATTGAATAGGATCTGTTTGTTGGAAAAAATGTAAGCATGTATAGATACCCACACAAACATGCAAAAGACAGGACACAGATTACCAGCACTGTGGTGGTGATAGCCTTTGAGTGATAGCTTTTTGGTGGTTATCATTTTAGTTATGACTTCTCTGAGACAGTATTGTTGTTGGTTTAAGAAAGCAAGAGTAGGGCTGGAGAGATGGCTTAGCGGTTAAGCGCTTGCCTGTGAAGCCTAAGGACCCCGGTTCGAGGCTCAGTTCCCCAGGTCCCATGTTAGCCAGATGCACAAGGGGGCGCACGCGTCTGGAGTTCGTTTGCAGTGGCTGGAGGCCCTGGCGCGCCCATTCTCTCGCTCTCCCTCTATCTGTCTTTCTCTCTGTGTCTATCACTCTCAAATAAATAAATAAAAATAAAAAATAAAAAAAAAAAGCAAGAGTAGGGCTGGAGAGATGGCTTAGCGGTTAAGCACTTGCCTGTGAAGCCTAAGGATCCCGGTTCCAGGCTCGGTTCCCCAGGTCCCACGTTAGCCAGATGCACAAGGGGGTGCACGCGTCTGGAGTTCGTTTGCAGAGGCTGGAAGCCCTGGCGCACCCATTCTCTCTCTCTCCCTCTATCTGTCTTTCTCTCTGTGTCTGTCGCTCTCAAATAAATAAATAAATAAATTTAAAATTAAAAATAAAAAAGAAAGCAAGAGTAGTAGTTACTATGAGGTTTTTTACTGGTAGGTTTTTTTTTTTTAAATATCCATTTATTTATTTGAGAGTGAGGGGAGAGAATGGGGCTACCAGGGCCTTCTATCACTGCAAATTGCAGATACACGCACCACTTTGTGCATCTGGCTTTACATGGGTACTTGGGCCATGAGGCTTTGCAAGCAAATGCTTTTAATGTCTGAGTCATTTTTCCAAGCTCTACATATGTGTGTGTGTGTGTGTGTGTGTGTGTGTGTGTGTATTATACATTTGATAGTTTATCAGGCTGGCCTCAGACTCCACCCTTCTCAACTTGCCAAATGCTGGGATTACATACTTGAGTCAGGATGACAGGCCACTATCCTTTTCTTTTCCCACCATAACCAGTTGTTTATGTTTAACTTTTAAGATTGGAATCAAGATGAGTTTTGAATTTATAATTTTCACAATGTTTTTACTCTCATCAGACTAGAGATTTTTCTCTTTGCTTTTAGTTTCCTTTTTAAGGCACTTACTAGTATTACAAAATTAATTGGTTTCATTATCATAGTTTCAAACATGTATGTAACATACTTTGATCATAAACAGGTAGAGAGCAACTAAAGAAGACATTCTGTTGACCTGCGGACTTCACACACACATATGCACACACTTGTATTCACATACATGCAAACATACATGCACATCCATGTACACCACACACACACACACACACACACACACACACACACACACATGCCAGATAAAAAGAAAAAAGAGAAATAATGTTGAGTGTTATAGAAGCATAGAGAAGAATGGAAGAAATGACTGGAGTGAGTTATAGTTGGCTTAGAAAGAGTGCATATAGAGAGGAATGGCTCAGGCTTAGGGGTGAGAATTCTGAATGCTTCTGCAAGAATGGTACTGAAGAAAAGCGAAAATGCTGGGAGCAGGAGGAGGGCTTTGGGGACGGGTTAGGAAAATGAAGTCCTTATTGGTTGTGTTGATGCTGATGAGTTTGGACTTTTTCTAAAAATATTATTTATTTATGAGTGAGTGAGTGAGAGTGAGAGAATAGGTGAACCAGGGCCTCTAGCCACTACAAACTAACTCCAACTCCAGATGCATGTGCCACCTAGTACATCTAGCTTACATGGGGAATAGAACCTGGGTCCTTAGGCTTTGTAGGCAAGTATGTCAACAGTTGAGCCATCTCTCCAGCCTGAGTTGACTGTTTATATTTAAGAGCCAGAGGGAAAGCTGGGGGGCATGTACCTGCAATGTCTTCATTCTGGTGCTTGAGGCAGGGAGATTCTGAGTTGGAAGCTAGCTTGGGCAACAAAGGGGACTCTGTCTCAAAATAAGTGCCACAACAACAAAATGAATAAACAAAGGATAAAGAGGAGAAAAAACTGGCTAAACCAGGGAAAAGATGAAAAGGCAAAAGGTGGAAGGGACATTGCTCCACTTGTAGTTCAATGAATTTACAAGAAGGTGTCTAGGAAGTTACTGAAGGTATGACTGGAAAGTGAAGAGTGATACAGGCTTCCAAGATGTGCAGTTGAGGGATCATGGGAGATTTCATAATGTATACATATAGCATGAGAAGAAGGCTTAGGACAGAACCCTAAAGGAAACTAACCATTTAAAGGAATGAGGGCGAGAAAGGAAATGGAGTCATACTTGGTCTGGGACAGAAATTTAGGGGGGTTGGAGGGACAAAAAAAAAATTTGTGTGATGTAATTTATAACTCCTTTTGGGAAGCAATTAGCATTCCTGATAAAGAGTGTGAACAGTTTTCTGACAGACCTTAATAAGAGTGAGAACTCCTGGGAAGCTAGGGTTACCCACTCAGCTGATTGACTAGCCTAATAATCTTTAACCAGATGTTCTTTTTTTTTCTTGTATCCATTCTAAACATGGTCAGTGAACCATTCCTTTACCCCCTCCTCATAAAATGTCTCAACTACAATTACTTCTGTTGAGTTTTTCAAAATGCCTCTTCTCCTGTGTTTAAAAGCCACTTGTGTAAAGCATTGCCTTAACAAAAGAGCAGAGGGACCTGTGAAAGACTGCGCCAGGCCTGGGAGGAAGGAAAGAAGACAGAAGGATGTTGGCCTTGTGAGAGCCTGGTGACAATCTTTAAAATGCGGGGCATGAATGGACAACAGTGTCAATGCTGGTGAGAGGTCAAATAGCATAGGATGAGAAATTGCTCTGGGATTCAGCAAGAAGAAAGTCCACTGTGACTCTCTCCTTGGGATGATCAAAGGCAGAAGTCAGAGGTCAGTGGGCTTGGGGGTTCCAAGAGTGTGTGGTTACAAGAACTGTGGTCGTATAGACACAGAAAAGAGTATTTTATTATTTATTTATTCATTCATTCATTTTGAGGCAAGGTCTCAGCGTAGCCCATGCTGACCTGGAACTCACTCTGTAAAAGGAGGGCTGATCTTGGGTTAAAGACCAAGAAGATGAGCCAGGGTCCAGAGTCTGGGAGGGGCATCTAAGCTCAGGTGGAGGGAATCACTCTTTCAGCTTTGACAGGAAAAGGGAAGAAGGATCTGCCTGTGAGGAAGACTGTCCATTTGGTCTGGAAGGCTGAAAGCATTCTTGTCCAGTGGCCAGTTAGGTCTGAGGAGATTAGGAGCTCTGATCAAAGTTCTGAGGTAGGAGCTTTCAGATTGGGCCTGGGGAGAAGAGGATATTGGAAATGATTTGGGGTATTGTGGAAATGAGAGATCATGACTTATATCCTGGACCCAATCAGCACGAATCTATGATTTTTTTCTTTCCCTCCCTCCCTTCTTCACTTCTTTCCTTTTTTCCTCTTTCCTTTTCTGACTCCTTCCCTACCACCCCCACGTCATGTAACCCAGGCATGCCTCCAACTTGCAGTGTAGCCAAGGATGACCTTGAACTTCTGATCTTTCGGCTTTCATGTCTGTAATGTAAGGGATTACAGGTGTATTTTATCTTGGCTGGTATGATGGATGTTGGGGATTGGACCCAGGTCTTCGTGTATCTAGGCCCTCTACCAACTATGGGCTACATCCCTAGCCCAGTGGATTTTTTCCAGTGCTGTTTGGAAGTCCTGATTCAGGCATAAGGAGCTCTTACTTGTTTGAATTATTGTACACCCATCTTCAGGGAGGCCAAGGATGCTTTACAGCTCCTTCAGCCCATGTTTTAACTGTTTCTCTTTCATTGTCTAGGCCCAGTTTGCTCCTCTCTTCTAAATGATCTCATCCACCCATTCCTACAGCTTCTGTTAATTTCTCTTCTGTGTTTGCAACCTGTCCTTTTTCTCCAATACCACCCATCTTCTGTGACTTTGTATACAAGATGGAGAGAGGGAAGGAGGGAAGAAATAAAAAAAGAAAGAAAACCATCTGCTCTCTAGCTATCTTCTCTTGGTGTCTTAGGGACTACCTCAAAAAGAACTTGCTATACTCCACTGGGCATTTTCTTTTTTTGAGGGCTGGTTTGTCTTCTGAACTAGCCCCTTAGCTTATTGCTCAATGAACATCTGCTAAATAAAGGAATTCACTCCTCTAGGTTGGAGAAATCACCTCTAAGTTCTCTTTCACCTCAGTGATCTTGCCTTGCCCACATCTAAACATACCTCAGGACCACACACACACACACACACACACACACACACACAAATCTGGCAGAAAAAAGAAAAGAGAATTGTCAAACCACAGAAACTTAACCACTTTGCCTCCCATTCCTTTCTTCATTAACATTCAACTAAACCAGTGGGAGAGAACTTTCCTCCCAGCTTCCTCCTCCCTGTTCCCCCCCCCTCTCTCTATCTCTATCTCTATCTCTCCCCCACCCCTCAGCCTGCTTTCCCCCAGAGAAAAGGGAACCCATTTTTTCATATGCTAATGATGTAGGCTCAGGTTATAATGGGCCATTTAGGTGTATTGAGGGAGAAAAGGGGAAAGGGGAGATTTCCCAGAGAAAGATAAAAAGCCAGTGAGGTTTAGACCCTGGGAGGCCTGGGATGGGATCCAGGCCTGTGGGAAGTGGACAGGGCCAGGAAGATCCCTCCACAGGCACCCTGCTAGAGCTGAGCTGGTCTTCTTACTATCTCCGGGGCCACTCCTGAGTCCCTTCTGCAGAGGGTGCTGAACTGAGCAAGCTGGTGCTTCCCCACAGCTGGGCCTTTGTCTGTTGCTTCTGTTCATGTCTAGCCACAAAGTCTCTAACGTGGTAACCACCATCTCAGAACTGTCTGCCTTCAGGTGGCCTTCCCAGCCCTTCAGTGCCTCCCCTCAAGTCCCAGGCTTTGTGAAAGCTACTTTTAACTTGTGTGTGGAGGCAGGAGGATTGCAGAACTTAGTCTGTCTGGGCTACAATGTGAGTTCAAGGCCAGCCTGAACAACTTAGACTTTGTTCTTGTTTTTAAATATTTATTTACTTAAGAAAGAGAGAGAGAGAAAGAATTGGCTCACCAGGGCTGCAAACAAGTTCCAGGCATGTGGACCACCTTGTGCATCTAGCTTTACCTGCATACTGGGGAATTGAACTCTTGGTTCTTAAGCTTGGCAGGCAATGTTAAGCCATGTCTCCAACCCTAGACTTTGTTTTAAAACAAAAAGAGGGCTAGCAGTACTGCTCAGTGCTAGAGTTCTTGCCAAGCAGTAAGCAGGGTGGGATAGGAAAATGAATATTAGATCTCCAGTCTTCTCAGCTAGTTAACTGTAATCTGTCAGACTGATTCTGACTATTGTCCTGTCACAGACTGGAAGTTGTCTATCTATTATGATGTGCTATGCTTCGTTATTGCAAGTTTATGTGTGTGTGTGTGTGTGTGTGTGTGTGTGTGTGTGTGTGTGGATGCTAGGAGTCAAATCTAGGGCCTCAGGCATGCTAAGCAACTGTTTTACTTCAGAGTTACATAAACTTGCTCTCAGCCCATAACCTGATTTTATTCATCATCTGGTCTCTAATCTCTGTGACTGGGACATAATCACTTAATAAATAATTAGCTGATGAATGACAATTAGAGAAGACAGTTCAGGAAACATTAAAACGCTATGGTTAGAGCATGGTGAGAGGGAACTTACACAAATGGTTTTCCCTCTCTCTCTCTCTCCCTCTCTCTCTCTGCCCCCCCCCCCCACATACACATTTGCTTTCTTCCCATGTAGCCTAGACTGGCTTACAACTCAAGATTCTCCTGCCTCAGTCTCCCAGATGCTGGGATTATAGGCACACACCACTGTGCTTGGTTTCACAAAGTACTTTGTGAAAATCCAGTGGATTATAATTACCTCCAAGGCTTATCTACACATAGATTGCTGGGTTTCATTTTCTAAATCCTCAAGCCCAGGTGGAGCTGAAAACAATGCATTTCTCAGTGGGGCTGGGGTTGCTGGTTAGATTGCATTTTGAGTGGATCACTTTTCTAGTAAGAAGATAAGGCTGGAAGGGTAGAGTGGTTTTACAGATTCAAGAAAGGTGATGTGGGACACATTAAGTATTGGAAGTTTAGAGGTGGTTGTCAAAAAGACCTATTTGAGGACTGGAGAGATGGCTTAGCGGTTAAGCGCTTGCCTGTGAAGCCTATGGACCCTGGTTCGAGGCTCGTTCCCCAGGTCCCACGTTAGCCAGATGCACAAGGGGGCGCACGCGTCTGGAGTTCGTTTGCAGAGGCTGGAAGCCCTGGCACGCCCATTCTCTCTCTCTCCCTCTATCTGTCTTTCTCTCTGTGTCTGTCGCTCTCAAATAAATAAATAAATAAATAAATAAATAAATAAAAAGACCTATTTGAGCTTCATAATAAAAATTCCAGAAATTTCTACCAGTTACTTTGTAATGGGGTTTTGGGGGTTCATGAGAAGTCCTTGAACCCCAATCCCTGAGTTCCTGTTTTTACTCAAAGAATTGAAATAAACCAAACTGAGAACTATACTTATTAAATTATTACATTTATTCAGGAATATACAAGGGAGAGGGAGGGCCCACAAACTAAGGAAGGGAAAATGGATACATCCATGTGACCTAAGACCCCATATGGGAGGGAAGTATGGACTTGAGCCATGAAAAAGGATTTAGAGAGGAAAGAGGAAAAGTGCTAGCCTAGCCAGGCATGGTGGTGCACGCCTTTAATCCCAGCATTCAGGAGGCAGAGGTAGGAGAATCGATCGCTGTGAGTTCAAGGACACCCTGAGACTACATAGTGAATTCCAGGTCAACCCAAGCTAGAGTGAGACCCTACCCCCCAAAAAAAATAAATAAATAGAGAGAGAGAGAGAGAAGAAAGTGCAGAGAGCTCCTGTCACATAGAGGGAACTACATACTGATTTCCAGGACAGTCTGGACTAGAGAGACCCTGCCTCAAGGAAAAATGTAGGTGTAAAGGAAGATAGTAAAGTGTAATGTTTGGCCCCTTTCCAATTTTTTTTAAATTATTTATTTATTTATTTGAGAGCGACAGACAGAGAGAAAGACAGAGGGAGAGAGAGAGAATGGGCGCGCCAGGGCTACCAGCCTCTGCAAACGAACTCCAGACGCGTGCGCCCCCTTGTGCATCTGGCTAACGTGGGACGTGGGGAACCGAGCCTCAGACCGGGGTCCTTAGGCTTCACAGGCAAGCGCTTAACCGCTAAGCCATCTCTCCAGCCCCCCTTTCCAATTTTGTTAAGAATGTTTAAGATGGCTGGAGAGATGGCTTAGCGGTTAAGCACTTCCCTGTAAAGCCTAAGGACCCTGGTTAGAGGCTCCCTTCCCCAAGACCCATGTTAGCCAGATGCACAAGAGGGCGCATGCATCTGGAGTTCGATGGAGTGGCTGGAGGCCCTGGCATGACCATTTTTTTTTTCTCTCTCTCTTCCTCTTTCTCTCTCTGTCTGCCACTCTCAAATAAATAAATAAAAACAAAATAAATTTAAAAAAGAATGTATAAGATAAACATAAAAACATGGCCCTGTTTTGAGTATAGACTAATGGAATAGACTTGACCTGTACTTTGGGTCAAGCAACTATAGCTACTTGATATTCGACAAAGGCCCTAACAATATAGGCTGGAAAAAAGACAGCATCTTCAACAAATGATGCTGGACAAACTGGATAACCATATGCAGAAAACTGAAACTTGATCCACACATTTTGCCATGCACTACACTCAAGTCCAAATGGATCAAAGACCTCAATATAAGACCAGAAACTTGAATACTACTGGAAGAAAATTTAGGAAGTACCTTCCATGATATAGGAATGGAAAAAGACTTCCTGAACAAAACCACAGTAGCTCATGATCTTAAACAGTCCCTCAACCATTGGGATCTCATGAAGCTGAAGAGTTTCTTTATAGAGAAGCATACAATAAGCAAAGCCAATAGATTACCCACAGAATGGGAGAAAATATTTGCAGGTTATCCAACTGACAGAGGCCTAATCTCTAGAATCTACAAAGAACTCAAAAATCTAAACAGTAAAAAGTCAAACACCCCACTCACAAAATGGGGCAAAGAGCTGAACAGGCAGTTCACAGAGGAAGAAATACAAATGGCAAACACACACTTAAGAAAATGTTCATCATCCCTAATCATCAGGGAAATGCAAATTAAAACAACTATGAGATTCCACCTTACCCCAATAAGGATAGCAAACATCAAAAAATCAAATGAAAATAAATGCTGGCGTGGATGTGAAGAAGCAGGGACACTCAACCACTGTTGGTGGGAATGTAAGATGGTACAATCACTTTGGAAAGCAATATGGAGACTCCTGAAAAAGGTGACTATAGAGATACCAACAGACTCAGTCATTCCCTTACTGGGCATCTACCCTAAAACCTTCAAACCACAGGCCAGAGAGATTTGCTCAACCATGTTTGTAGCAGCTCAATTCATGATAGCTAAGAGTTGGAATCAACCCACATGTCCATCACTAGAAGAATGGACAAATAAGATGTGGTATATCTACACAATGGAATTCTATACAGCAGTAAGAAAAAATGACACAATGAAATTTAGGAAAAATGGTTGAACCTGGAACAGATCATTCTCAGTGAACTTACCCAATCACAGAAAAAAAAATCGCCACATAGTCTCACTCATCTCCAGCACCTAACCTGAACCTACCCAAGATGCCTTACATACCCAGCAAGCATCTCGTGGACTAGACAATAGGTGGGTGGGGAGGGAGGGGAAGGCAGTGGAGGGGTGAGAAACACAAATCTAGACCCAAATAGCAATAGTACCATAAAACTCTACTCCCTAAAAGGCAGACCAAATGGCTGAACCTTCACCAGGCCCTTAGAGAGAACACCTGAGCCACAAGACACTGGAGAGGGTATGATGAAAACCAACCTTAATCTTCTACAGCTTCCCTCCCCCCCCCCTTTCTCTCTCTCTCTTTTCTCTAATTCTTGTATATTAGTTATCTTTATCTTCCTTTTCTTAGTGGGCACTGACCTGTAACTCCCAGTACCAGCATGTGGCTATCATCCACAAAGAGCCTTTTTTCCCCCAAGTTTCTTTTTTTTTTAAATTAATTAGTTTTGTATTAAGCAAATAAAGTCAGTTTGGTACCATTATTAGGCTCATCTGTGACCTACCCCCTCCCCATTGGCCTCTCCTTGTTGAGGTATATGGGTCGTGCATTGTGGAGTTAGCCCACAGTTATGGGTAACATAAATGTCTCATATCATGACCCACCATGTGGCTCTGACATTCTTTCCACCCCCAATTCTGCAAAATTTCCCTGAGCCATGTTGAGTTCATTTTTGATCTGCTTCAGTGATGAGGTGTTGGGGACCTCTGGGGCTCTGGCTCTCTGATTTGGTAGGAGCTGATTTTTCTCTGTGTTGGTCTCCTTCTCCCTTGTGCTGGTTTCCGGTTCACCAGGAAAACAGCACCCTTGCTTGTTTCGCCAATTTTCCTTAGTTTCAGTCAGGGCCCTTTTGAGGTATGATGGGGTGGCTCTCTCCTTAGGATCTACATCTATCTGAAAAAGAGAAGCAGATTCTCCTATGGAGAGTAAATTAGCACCAGGACAAATGAGATAACCCTTACTTTTTTTTATAGAGAATTTAATAGGTGTAGGCCCTCTTGTAGTCCATGATTGCTGGTAGCTTGATAATGGAGAGTGGGCTTATGTTTGGATATGGTTCTGACTTGTTTCCCAGCTCCAGCTATGCATCCCATACCACTGAGGGGATCAGTTAACCAAATCAAGAGCAGTTGGTTCCCCACCATGGCTGTGTGCCACTATTGCACTTGTGTGGGCATCACAACAGGTTATTTGCTGTTAAGTAGGTTAGACCATGGGTTGCTTGTACAGATACACAATGAGCTTTTGATCAGAGAGACCTACAAGGTTTCCTAAAAGAAAGACAGATTTCTGTCCCAGTACTTGATGGCCCACCAAAGGTTAGTGGTAAGACCCTACTGCTGAAGACACTGTATGTGGCCAACACGTAAAATGGAACGGCATGGCTGGAAGCTGGAAGAGAGTCCCCAGACAGTCAGCACGTCTAGTGCCAGAAGGTGCTACATGGGCGACTGGGGGAAATGACCAATATCTGTTCAAGCATCTAACCTACTTAGCAGCAAATAACCTGTTGTGGTGCCCACACAAGTGCAATAGTGGCACAGAGCCATGGTGGGGAACCAACTGCTTTTGATTTGGCTAACTGATCCCCTTGGTGGTATGAGACCCATAGCTGGAGCTGGGAAACAAATCAGAACCATATCCAAATATAAGCCCACTCTCCATTATCAAGCTACCAGCAATCATGGGCTACAAGAGGGCCTATACCTATTAAACTCTCTATAAAAAAAGTAAGGGTTATCTCATTTGTCCTGGTGCTAACTTACTCTCTGTTGGAGAATTTGCCTGTCTTTTTCAGATATAGATCCTAAGGAGACAGCCACCCCATCATACCTCAAAAGGGCCCCAGCTGAAACTAAGAAAAATTGGTGAAACAAGCAAGGGTGCTGTTTTCCTGGTGAACTGATACCAGCACAAGGGTGATGAAGATCAACACAGAGAAAAATCAACTCCTACCAAATTAGAGATCCAGAGACCCAGAGGCCCCCAACACCTCATCACTGAAGCAGACCAAAAATGAACTCAACATGGCTCAGGGAAATTTTGCGGAAGAGGGGGCGGAAAGTATGTCAGAGCTACATGGTGGGTAATGATATGCAGAGACATTTATCTTACCCATAACTGTGGGCTAACTCCACAATGCACAACCCATATACCTCAACAAGGAGGGACCAAGGGGAGGGGTTAAGTCACGGATGAGCCTAATAATGGTACCAAACTGACTGTATTTGCTAAATACAAAACTAATTAATAAAAAAATGTAAAAACATGGCCCTGTTTCTAATAGTTATGTCTGTGATTGGATTTTATTGCTGTCTTTCATTTTTATTTGTTTCAAACTTCTATTATCGTGTATAACTTTTCCCTGTAATATTTTTATTTATTTATTAGAGAGAGAGAGAATGATAGGAAAACTATAGGTATACCAGAATCTCTTGCTATTACAAATGGTTTGTGCATTTGGCTTTATGTGGGTACTGAGGAGTTCAGCCTTGAGCCAGCAGGCTTTGTAAGCAAACACCTTTAACCACTGAGCCATCTCCCCAGCCCTCACGTATTACTTTTATAATAAGAGAAGGGCTTTTCTCATCTTGGATCTCCTCAACTTTGGATATTTCTCTCTGGTTGAATTAACTAATTCATTGCCTCTCTTCCCATTTCAGATTTTGTCTTCTCTGACTTCTTGTGTCAAAACTATGAAAAGCAACAAAATTAAAACACAACCAAAGTAAAACATTAGGGAACAGAGAACAAAAAGAAAAGGAAGAAATAATCTCAAGGAAAAAAAAATGTAGTTAGTACTGATGCCAAAAAGAAAATGCCACACTAAATATTGGTGCTATACAGGTTTCAGGATTGGTGAGTTGTCTTGTCACGTAGTCAGATAGGAAACTAGCCCAATCTCTTCCCCTACCATAGGATTCCCATGTTATTCAGAATTATATATATTTTAAACCCTCCTCCCAGATGCAGCATTCAAATATGTTAATAAAATAACATTATTTAAAACCATGGTTTGAAAGCTGGGTGTGGTGGCTCATGCCTGTGATCCCTCAGAAGAGTGAGGTAGAAAGATTGCCATGGGTTTGAGACCAGACTAGGCTATATAATGAGTTCCAGGCCAGTCTGAACTAGAGTGAGACCCTGTGTCAAACAACAACAACAACAACAACAACAATAAAAAAAAAAAAGACTATGTTTCAGGGAACATTTCTATAGTCCATTACTAGAGAGGTTTTCTGACTGTGTAGAGTATGGGAAGCCAAGGGGTGGGCTTACTGTCTTCCCTTGAGCATGAAGCCAGCTCTTGGTGCTGCTTTGCTGCAACTGCCACCTGTCATTGATGATAGTTCTTGTTCTCCTTGGGGGAGCTGGAGGGAGAGGACACAGTCTGAAAAATTAAAAAAAAAATATATATATATATATATATATATATATATATATATATATATTTTAAAAAATGGGCTGGAGAGATGACTTATCGGTTAAGGCACTTGCCTGCAAAGCCAATGAACCCACTTTTGATTCCCCAGGACTCAGGTAAGTCAGATGCACAAGGTGACAAGTGTGTGTGCAGTTCATTTGCAGTGGCCAAAGGCCCTGGTGAGCACGATCTCTCTCTCTCTCTCTTTCAAATAAAAAGTTAAAATAAATAAATTAATTAAAAAACAAAAATTCAAAACTTTAACCTAAACCTTTTTTTACAAGTTTTTTTTGTGTGTGTGAGGTAAGGTCTCGCTCTAGCGTAGCCAAGTGCACTGTGTAGTCTCAGGTAGCCTCACACTCATAGTAATACTCCTATCTCTGTACCTCTGCCTCCCGAGTGCTGGGACTAAAGGCATGTGCCACTATGCCTGGCCTACTACAAGTTTTCTCTGGGGTATAAATTCAAAGCTACAAATGAAGTGAATGTAAATAACCTTAGAGCACAACCATTTTACCCAGGACTTCCCTTGTGCAATATAAAAAAAAAAATTCTCTGTGTTGTAATACATACCAATGGGCAAAAGTATTTGCCAATAATTCTTTTATTGTTCATTTCCCTAAAGGAATGAGAAAGTACAAGATTTCCCTGCATTTCAAATATGAACAGTACATTCTGCCGTGGAGGTAGAGGGGATTGCTGGGAATTGACTAAAGGGCTTCGTGAATGCTAGTAACATGAACACAAGTTGCATGTTCAGTCTTCCCAAATGTAAACAATTCTTAATCTCTTGTCAAGGCCTTATAATTATTTACCCACAGAAAGAGCACAAAAGGAAATAAGTAAACAGAGGTTTAATCATGCATACTTTCTAAATCAGGACTATGAATATAAATATCAAAGTTTTTGTTTTGTAAAAACTCCATTCATATGGAAGAACATAAACTGCCTGTGACAGCAGTGGCACACGAGGGCGTACATAGTATGATGATTGTAACCATGAAAACCAGTGCCAGGAAGTCTAGGCTCTTTGGTACTTCTACTGCACTCACTACTTTGTAGCCATTTTCTTGAATATCCTTCCACCTCTACTAATATAGTGAGAATTAACAGAATGTTCCAGAAACTAGGAAACAGTGATCAGGATGATTTGGCAAGGCAACTGTGACTGAGTAGAAGAGAAACTTGGTTTCCTAATTGTCAGCTCCTTTTTTATTCCAGGCTGCATTAGCTGGGTTGCCACAAGGCAAACCATGTTATTGCCTTTCCCATTTTAGAAATAGGTTGTATGAAACTTTCTTTTGTACTGTGATGGCAAAAGACACCTATTATTTTAAGAAATGCCAGCTCTGATCATTAATAACAAAATATTTTTATGTGTTCCTGATGGTTTTAAGTAGTCTTGTTTCTTTAAATAAGCATAACTTTCCAAATTTGTAAGAATAGTCATCAAAACATGCACTGTTGAAGCAGAAAGGGGCCTTTAGATATTATCTTTCTTCTCATCTCAAGGAGACTCCAAGGCCCCATGATCTAGGAGCAGAGTTACAGTGTAGTTGGTGGGAGTCTCTCTACTTCCAGCCCAGGGCTATTTGTTGTGTAGGGCATTGGCTTAGCCTATCAAGAGAAAAAGAGAGAGAGACAGAGAGAGAGAGAGAGGGAGAAGAATGAGAGAATGAGAATGGGTGCACCAGGCCCTCTAGCTACTATAAATGAACTCCAGATGTATATACCCCTTTGTACATCTGACTTTATTTGGGTACTAGGTAATCAAACTTGGGTGGTTAGATTTTGAAAGCAAGCCCCTGAACCACTGAGCAATATCTCCAGGCACCAATCAGTACTTTTAAAAATATTATTTATTTATTTGAGAGAAAGATGGGGAGGGAGAGAGAGGAGAGAGAGAATGGGCACACCAGGGCCTCCAGCCACTGCAAACAAACTCCAGATGCATGTGCCCCCTTGTGCATCTGGCTTACGTAGGTCCTGGAGAGTTGAACCGGGATCCTTTGGCTTCGCGGGCAAACACCTTAACTGCTAAGCCATCTCTCCAGTCCCCTAATCAGTATTTTTTAATCCGTGATATAATTGAGAGGAAGTTCATGGGATCTTTAGTCATTTGTCAATTTGTATGGGATGTTTGTGAGCCATTTCATTTTATTTATTTTGCACGTGTATGTGTGTGGTATGCATACATGTGTTTACATGTTCATATGAATAGGGTCACGTGTATGTGGAGTAATCTCACTTGCTCTCTGTTTTATTTTTTTCTATTTTTATCTGGTTTTTTTCATATTTTATTTTATATAAATTATAATAAAAGGTATATTCTTTTATCCCCTGTTACTTTGGGGGCCCTTCTTAATACCATTATGGTATTCACTATGGGCTAATGAAAGCCTTACTCAGTCCCTCTGGAGTAGTGAGGGACTGTGCCTCAGGATGTTCCTAACCACTCTATGGCTCTTACAATCTTTCTTCCCCCTCTTCTGCAGTGTTCCCTGAGCCATGACAGGCTTGTTGGCAGCCTGACTTAGTGTTGTGTTCTGTGTAGACTCTGGATTTTTGCTTTGATAGGTTTTGATTGATTACCATGTCTGTCACCATTGCCCTGGAACTGATTGTCAGGCTAGCAGTAAGAGGAGTATTCATGTCATCACTTCCTCTGCAATTTCTCCTGGCTGCTGGAAGATGTGGTGGAGGTGGCACATCTCTTGGGCAGCTGGCCATCTTCTTATTGTATCGATGGATCTTGGTTCTCCTCTGTTTTCTTGGCCATCTGTGAAATAAAGCAGATTCTCCAAACAAGAGTGAGAGCAGCTTGAGTCAAAGAAGGTATATAAATTTACTTGAAAGATTGTTTTTGGTGTGCAAGCCCACTCTTCTCCAGAGAGCAGTGGGGGTATCTTTCTGAAGTCTGAGTTTCCAGACCCTGGGATTTTCACTTGTTTTCCAGTACCATACATGAGTTCTCTCCCACTCAGTGGGCCTCATAACCAATCAGAGAACAGTTGGTTATTCAGAGAGGCTGCATGCCACAATTGCACAAGTGTGTACTTCTTGACTGGCTGGTTGGTTTCGAGTTTTAGGGTCCCCTGCTTATTCATGCTATTGGTGACTGTTGTCCTCCAGTGGCTCCCATAGGGCTTTCCAGCACTTATAAAGGTAGCCAGGTGGGAGCTAGTTTCCCTTTTGGTTTCAGTAGGGTATTCTGATATCCTGAGACTATAGCCTGTGGGGTCTTCAGCAATAGGGTCTTACCTTCTAGCTCTGGCAGGTAATCAAGTGTTTTGGCAATGGCCTACACTATTTTGGGGTCCTCATGGGTCTCCCTGGCCAACAGCTCCCTATGAGGGGCAATCCAAATCTGGGCCTGAGTCTTATCTGTTTTTGTGAAGAAGGGTCTCATTCTAGCTCAGGCTGACCTGCAACTCGCTTGGTAGCCCAGGCTGGCCTTGAACTCCTATCTCAGCCTCCTGAGTGTTGGGATTAAAGGCATATGCCACTATATGCCTGGCCTTCCACTGTATTTTTAAAAAAGTGTCTCACGCTGAACCTGGGGCATACCAGTTTGGCTTGACTAGGAACCTCAGGGATATTCCTGCCTGTGCCTCAACACACTGGAATTACAGGCATGTGCCCCCACACCTGATCCCCACACTGTTTCCCATGCTTGCATGGCAAACTCTTTACTGACTGAACTATCTCCCTAGCCCTACCTCTTTATGTTTTTGCCATGCAATAATTTAACATATAGTCAAAAAATAAAAAAGAAGCAAAACCCTATGTAGCAAATGTAGTTAAAAATAAAGTTTCAAAAAATTAAATTTTTCCATTTTCATACATGAAGTTTATTTAAAACTTTTATTTATTTATTTATTTATTTTGCTTTTTGAGGTAGGCTTTCACTCTAGCCCAGGCTGACCTGGAATTTACTATATATTCTCAGGATGGCCTCAAACTCACTGAAATCCTATCTCTTCCTCTTGAGGGCTGGTATTAAAGGCATGAGCCATCATGCCCTGCAATTTTTTAAATTAATTTATTTATTTTTGAGGTAGGGTCTTGCTTATCCCAGGCTGACCTGGACTTCACAATGTAGTCTCAGGGTGGCCTCAAACTCATGCCAATCCTCCTACCTCTGCCTCCTGAGTGCTAGGATTAAAGGCCTGTACCACCACACCCAACAAAACCAATTTTTTTTTTTTTAAAGGAGAATGAATAAAGGCCAATCATAAGTTAAAGTAGTTGCAATCACATTTTCATGGAATGAAGACCAAGGAAGAAACACGGGAGTGATGGTGGTGGGGAGATGGACGACTTCTTATTGTCAAGGTCTGCTCTTGTACTTTTATGGGGTTATCTCATTCCTCTCCTTGTTTCCCAGTACTGCCCCATACATTCTAGACATGCACTCTTTCACTGAGCTACATCTTCAGGCCTCTTTTTATTAAAAGATGGTCTCACTGAGTTGCCTAGACTGCTTTTGAAGACTACAGTTCAGGCAGGCCTTGAACTTGAGATCCTTCTGTCTCATCCAGTATTTGGGCTTCCAGGCCCGGTTTATCTCATTCTTCCTAACAACCCTTTAACACTTAGGGGTCAAGTGTCAACTTCATTCCACAGCACAGAAAGAAAACAAGGCACCAAGAAACTTTCTGCTTGGCTCCACAGCCTCACAATCCAGAATAGAGCTGGATGTAGCAGGGTTTGTTTGGAATTAGAACCTTTGCACATAAGATGAAGCAATGAAAAAAATAACAACTCTGGGCAGTACTGAGTTGATAATAGTTGTAACCCTGTTAACTATGTTTTCAGATGTGAGCACATGAGTAGTTCAGGCAGGGAGCCTTTACAGTCTTTAGTAAGGAAACAGGAGAGGAAGAAAAAGGACATGCCTTTTGTACTTCCCTTGGCGAACTTTGTTTCTTGAAAAATACCTGAAAGGCTCAATTAGGTTTGTTTTGCCATTTATCAGACCATAAAATTCTGATGGAAGTGGACATGTTGGTGTGAGATTATTATTCTAGTGTATAAGTATACCTTGTGTGTTTGCTACTCAATTTTGTGATAATTATTGTTCCTTGTGGTGATTTGGGTGTGGAGTATCCTCCACTCCCGCCCCCCATAACCTCATGTGTCTGAGATTAATCCCCAACTAGGACTGGTGCAGCCTTATGGAGGGAGGCGTGTCACTGGGGGAAGGCCTTGGGAGTTCTGCAAGCTCACTTTTTCTCCTTCATCTCTGCTGTTAAGATGTGACTCCCAGCTGTCGGCTCCTGCTTTTAATGAAACTTCCCCTGTAAATTATAACCCTTAATAAACCCGTCTCTACATAAGCGGCTTCTGGCAGTGAGAAGGCGACTGCTA
The DNA here is from genome assembly GCF_020740685.1 of Jaculus jaculus. Classification (NCBI taxonomy): domain Eukaryota; kingdom Metazoa; phylum Chordata; class Mammalia; order Rodentia; family Dipodidae; genus Jaculus; species Jaculus jaculus. The sequence continues at coordinate 75,923,612 of NC_059113.1, forward strand.
TTACTGAGTGGAAGTTTTAATCTGTACTTTCCCCCTTGGAAGTTGAATGTCACATACACACTATTCGTTGGGGAATCCATGGAAAAGTGTTATCCTCTGGAATATCTGTTTGGTGGAAACCCAGAACCACTCGTTTTTATACATATGTATCCCCAGGACAAATCTGATGACTAATTTTATATTAGTCTGAAATTCCAGTTTGCACCTTGGCCTCAATAATCCTTTTTGGAAGGAGAAAAACTGTGTAGTTTCCTGCCATTGTGTAGCATAAACGTGGTAAGAAACTGCCAACAATCACCTTTTAATGCGTTAGTGCTCAGTTGCAGTTAATCAGTTCAATACAAATTTAGGTAAAGCTGGTGTTCTTTCTGGCACAATTGAATTGTCTGTTCTTAAAACTGTCATTCGAATTTACAACTCTCTAAAACCTGTTACTACAAAAGAACTATTTTGTCACTCAAGTCTAAAAATAAAGCCTTTCAGTCAAATGATGTGCTTTAACAGCCACGTTTTGATCTACACCATTTTCAACTAAGTTGAAGGAATCCATTTCTAGATGTCAGGCGAGAGTTGGATTTGGGACAGCAGTTTGAAGGGGGTAATTACACACACCCGGCCCCTCGCCCGGAGAGACCCGCACAACGTGGATGCTCTGCAGGCAGCGCCAGTCTGCCCGGGGGCCGGCCCCTCCGGCCCGGCTGCGGCGAGGGGCGCGAAGAGTTAACCGGGCCCGAGCCCCCCACGCCGCGGCCCCCCGCGCGCTCCTGTCCCCACCCTTTCGGGCAGGCGAGGGATTAAAGTGCTCCCCCCTGTGGCAGCAGTGACCCAGAAATGAGTCGCGTTCCCAGTGCTTCCTCCCGCGCCAGCCCATCGCCCGACCGACAGGGCCTCCGCGCGCCCGGGCCGGCGGGGTGCGCGCCGGCGAAAGCCGAGGGGCCCTCCCGCCCCGCCGGCCGGCTCCCCGCGCGCGCGGCCTCGGCCGCCGGGACTCATGCGGCTGCGGCGGCGGCGACGGCGGCGAGCGAGCTGCGCGGAGCCCGGCGCCTCGGCCCAGGCCGTGCGCAGCGCCAGGTACGCGCGGGCCGCAGGGGGGCGCGCGGCGCGGGTGTCCGCGCGGGGTCGGGGTGCGCGTCTCGGTCCCGCGGCGGCCTCGGCGGCGGCGGCGGCAGCATCGGCGGCTCGGGCTCCGGCGGCGGCGGTGGCGGCGGCTGCAGGACGAGCCGGAGGCTCAGCCATATTTGATGGTTTTGTTGCTTTGCTCGGGAGTTCTCGGGAGTAATTTAATGCCGAAGGTCGCTGCCTAGTGGAAATAATATAGTACGTCATTAATATGGCGCCAAAAGATTGGGTTGTGGAGCTGTAGCGAGGAGGGCGGGAGCAGGGAGGCGGCCGCCGCGCGCAGCGTTACTATCCCACCAGCAACTTGGGCTTTGCCGGGGCGGGGGCCGGAGGAAGAGGCCAGGATGATTTTCGGATCCTGAGAATTGATCTTTGTTGGATCAGTAAGTTTTATTCTCATTATTATTATTTTCAATTTCTTTGGAGGGGGTGTCGAAGACTTAAGAGCTTTTCCTTTTGAATATGCGTTTTTTCAGGTGAATCATCCAAAGCGTTCAGCAGCAGAAAGAAGCCCAATTTAGTTTATAGGTTGTTTTTTTTTTTAAGCCAAAGTGCGTTAGGCTGCATGAAAAGTGGAAAGCGTAGTAGCAAGTTGGTAGACAGATGGCAATGGCAGAACGCAGGTTCGCGTACATATATGAATCCAGAGAGTGCGGTTGGTGTGTGTGTGTATGTGTACTGTATTTTTCCAAACATAGGTGGGTGTGAGTAGGTACATCTGTGTGGAGTGGCCGCAGCCCTGGCTCTTGTCACCGCGTCACTACCACATGCCCAAAATATTCATTGCATCAAGGGCAGTGAGAAGGGGGTGAAGGGACAGCTTGGCAATTAGATTCTTCCAGAATGGGCTTCCAAATGATGAGACCTTTTACTTGTAGCGAGATTGTGAAGTGTAAGAGCCTTCGTCGCTGAAATTGGGACGGAGTTGCATTTGGTTAGAGCAAAGTACCGAATGATTAATCATGAACTTAAAACGGATTGCAAATTTGCAACAACCTTTGGCACCATCTGCAAATTGTGGGGGTGGTGGTCTCCTGGTCCCCTTGCTGCTTTAAATGACTGTGTGCCTGTGTGCCCGGGACTGCAAGTTGCAAAGCCCTTCCCAGTGCACGTGTCCTGTGCCTGTGAGTGTTTGCGAGTTGGGTGCCCGCGGTTCGGTAGCCTGCAAGATTTCCGGGTTGCTTGGCGTTGGCTGACGAATGCGGGAGAGGGGATGGAATGTGGAATGTTGACCGGGGAACCGAATCCTGTCGGAACGGTCCCATTTGCTGGAGAAATTCGATCCCTTCCACCTCCTTCCCGCTCCCCCCCTCGCCCGCCTTCGGGCAGGAGGCGGGGCCGAGGACGCGGCTGCGGCTCAAAGTGGCGAAGCGCGGCGGCGGGAGGCAGGTGCACGGCCCCCGCCGGTGGGGGTGCCTCAACTTCCGCGGGCGTTTAAATAGCAGCCTCTCTCCCCTCCCACCGGTAATAGGTGACCTGGCGGCCGCGGGGGAAGGGGGAAGGGACCGGGGGAAGCCCCGGGCGCGAGCCTGCGCGGCACGTGGGCAGGTGCTGGCTTGGCTTCGGGGCCAACTTTTGTAGCCCGCCTCCCGGCGTCGGCGGAGAGGCGGCGCGGCGTGGAGATGGGGCCGCGGTCCGGGCGTCAGCTAACGGTCCCAGCCGCGCCGCCGGGACCCGGGGCGGGGGGCTGGCGGCGGCGGGGAGGCCCGGCCCGGCCCGTCGCGCCCGCGCCGCGGGAGCCCCGCACAAAGCCCGCGCCGCCCGCGGGGGTGGCCGCCGCGCCCTGGCCCCGGGAACGGCCCGCAGCCCGTCGCTGTCCCCGCGCGCGAGCCGGCGGGCGGCCACAGGCGTTTGTTGGTCGATTCCGCGCCGCCTTCCGCGCCGGATGGCTTCCTGTGACAGAGGTGATCCACAGTTTCCAGAACTGTCTGGGGGCGGGAGCGGGAGCCGGAGCCGAGCCCGCTCGGGTGGTGGCCGCTCGCCGCCGCCTCTCTTCCCCGAGCCCGAGCCCGAGGGGCCGCCCCGGAGGGACTCGGGGAGGGGACGGCGCGGCCGTTTGCTGCGGCGCAAGTGGCTTGCGGACGCGAGGGAGCGTTTGATTTGCAACTGGGGCCGAGCGGATTGGTGCAGCTGGCGGCGGGCGGGCGGGAGCGGCGGCGGCGGGGGGTGGCCACTTTCAAACGGAGAGGGCGGTGGCGGGGACGCCGTGCGCAGGCAGCGGGGCTTGGTTGCGCCGCGAGGAGGAGGAGGAGAAGGAGGAGGAGGAGAAGGAGGTGTCATCACTGCACCGGGGCCGATTGCGGCGGAGGTGCCGGGAGTTACTTTCCCCTCCTCCCGCGCTGTTGTTTCTGTCGCCTCGGGAGGAGCGGGAGTCGGAGGGGGCGGCGCCGCGCGGAGCCGGGCCCTGCGCTGGGGGGTGGCGGGCTCCTGGTTCCGGCGATCCTCGCTCCCACCTCTCCGGTCCCCTCCCCACCGGCCCCGGGTCCTTGAGCTTCCTATCCGCCGCACCTGGGTCCCCACCCCCTGCATCGTACCCCACCCCTGCACCGGGCTGCCCACCTCTCGGCTTCCTTACTCCAGTTCACCCCTCGGCCATCCCACCTCCCGGGCTTCCCACTCGGGTTCCCCATTCTGGGCGCGCGGGGGCGTGCGCTGCCTCGGCGCCCGGTGGATTACTCTGAGCAAACAAACAAAACAAAACAAAACAAAAAGCGGGCGATTTAAACGTGTCTTCGAAACCCGTTAGGAACGTGTTGCCACCCGGACACCGTTTAAAAGGTTTAGGTGGCTTCCTAGAATGGAGGCCAGGAACTTCCGCCCTCCCGACCTGGCCTGCAGGAGGTGTAATCCCCCGTCCCTTGCCAGTTGTAGTAAATGACTGGCGACAGAGCCTAGTGGGGGAGGATGGTTTCCATCCCTGGGAACGCTTTGGGGAGTTCTTTCCCAAAGGTGTCTTGTAGGTGAACTGTTTTTCCTTTCTAGAATACCTGGCTGTGAAGGGTGCTTCCTAGCTGCTTGTAGCTCAAGGCTAATACCTTTCAAAGCTAATGAACTAGTTGTAGGGTACAGAAAACTGATTTAAATAGTGATTCAGCGGTGCTTACATGAAGATTTTATAGTGCGTTTTATTTCGATCAGATCGCACTAGTCAAGATTTAATGACTTCTACCCGGTGAAAGGAAGTGTTCAAGTATAAGCATACTTGACACCACTCCATGTGACATTTGTTATTGTAGAATGGGCCCCATCTGGGGGCCAGCCCTCTGGGCATGTACACAGCAGGTACTCAGAATTTATACTGTCTTTTTTTTTTAATCCCAAAGATGTTATCCCACTTAATATTACTTTTTTAGACATTAAGGTGATCATGCTAATATTTTTAGATTGTGATTGGCTGAGAGGATACTAAAATCACAGAAAATGGAAAATATGGGTGAGTGGGAAACTCCTATGTTGTCTACAGCACTTGGGTATTCTGCTGTCCTTGAATTCCAGGCATCATAAATAATGTGTCCCTAAATATGCACATTAGTTCTATCCTGGTTACCCAACTATAATTGCACATGGGATTCCAGCATTATTACATTCTTATTGGTCTTTTCTGCTTTTTTATAAAGTCGGTGTAGCTTTTCATGTGTATGTTTGAGTTTCATTTCAGTGCTAGAACATGTATAATTTCCAGCTACTGTGTTTGGTCTCCACAGATCTTTCTTCCCCATGCTAGCAGAGTTAATGTGAGTGTTCTGAACATGCAGTACAACTCCTTTCTTTTTTAAGATCATATCCTGCTTAGTACAGAGACTTTTAATTTTGACAGTGATATGTGTTCATTTAAGAGGAAAAAAACTCATCTCCCATCACATGACAGGCTTTTCAGTCTAAAAGCATGTATTTTATACTTTGTGGCAGTTACCAAGGTTGTAAGAGTAGGTTTGCAGGGAAAATAGTGAAAAGGCCAGAGACAAAAAATAAAACCCTTGGCGTTTAAGGAAATATCACAGTTTAGAAACTTGCTTAGCCTGGAGGCCTACAAAAAGAGGATGCCCTTAACCAAACTGTCTGGTACATGAATCTCACCTGAAGTAGGGGCATGCTGAGTGAAGTTTGACTTTAAGGAGGCTTTAGTTAAAAAATGTTACTCTAGGGCTGGAGAAATGGCTTAGCGGTTAAAGCACTTGCCTGCAAAAGGGCGGTGGTTCAATTCCCCAGGACCCACATTAGCCAGGTGCACAAGGTGTCACATACATCTGGAGTTCATTTGCAGCAGCCAAGGCCATGGAGAGTCCACTCTGTCCCTCTGCTTCCTCTCGCTCTACCTCTTCTCTCATAAATGAAAAAAATATTTAAAAAAATTTTACTCTACAGGTTGTTAGTGAACTTTCATTATTGTGAACAAACACCTGACTAGAAACAGCTTAAGGAAGGAAGGATTTATTTTGCCTTACTGTTGGAGGCTATAGTCCATCATGGTGGGGAGGCATGTGTAGAAACTAGAGGCAAGTGGCCATTCTGTGTCTGCAGTAAGGAAGCCCAAACCCATGAGTACTAGTGCTCAGCTCTTTTTCCAGGACACCAGCCCAGGGAATTGTGTTGCTCACAGTTGGGGGGAGGGTCTTCCCTTTCAGCGAACTTAATCTAGAAAATTCCTCAAACTTGCCCAGGATTTGCCTCCTGAGTGATAAAGGCGTGCGCCACCATGCCTGGCTACCTTAGTAGCTTTTTGACAAAACGTCTGCCATTGAGGAGCCAAGCCTCTAGAGATTAAATTGATTGGATTTAAAAAAGATGAAAATCAAAGTAGTGTTTATTGTAATTTGGAAATTGTAGTTTTGAGATCATCTGTTTGAAAAATGCTTAAAGAAATGCCGGATGTATTTATCCCCAGGTTGTTGGGAAGATTTCTCAACTGTTTGCTTCAGTTCTGATGTGGCTGGGACAGCAAACATGAAGACATCAAACTGAATCCTTTGCCCAAGACTGGGAGTGAGGAGGAGGCAGATGGATTTGGCTAAGTCCCCATTGCTCCTGTCCCTTCCTGTTTTGAAGCTCTTCCCTGTCTTTTAATATTATTGGCACCTGTCACAGTCTTACAGTCAATTGTCTGTCTAAACTTTTACCTTGGGAAATGTTGAATATTCTCTTGCCCCCAGTTTTTTTCCATGAAGGTTGAGTTTGCTTGGAGTTCTTAATTTATGTAGTCTCAGGGTGGCCTTGAACTCACTGGGATCCTCTAGAGCTCTGCCTCCCTAGTGCTGGAATAAAGGTGTGCAATGCCACACCCGGCTAGTTCTTAACTTTTTTAAAGAATGCTTTAGAAGCCTAGTAGCAACACTAATTAGGGATGTGTTTTTAATTCCTGAGATTGGTAAATTGCTTTCCTGAGAGTTTTCTGGTTTTGCTTTGTTTTCTTCATTTTTAAGGTCTTTCAGCCATCTGTGAAATTTAGGACTGAGCGTGCAACTCAGTGGTAGAGTCAAACAAAATGTAGGAAATTTGGGTTAATGTTTTTAATTTTAATTTTTTTTTTTTTTTTTTTTTTTTTTTTTGGTTTTCCGAGGTAGGGTCTCACTGTATTCCAGGCTGACCTGGAATTCACTCTGTAGTCTCAGGGTGGCCTTGAACTCACAGCAGTCCTCCTACCTCTGCCTCCTGAGTACTGGGATTATAATTTTAATTTTTTTTAATGTGCTAGGGATTGGATCCATGGCCTTTTGCCTGCTAGGAAAGTACTGTACCACTGGGCCACATCTTCAGCCCCTGATATTGCTGAGATTTAGTTGAAAGAAAGCAAATTTTGCCATTTCTCTGATGGATTTCCTTTTTTGTCCAAAAGTAGGATATCACTCTAGCCCAGTATGACCTGGAACTCAGTCTATAGTCCTTGGCTGGCCTTGAACTCACGGTGATCCTCCCACCTCTGCTTCCTGAGTGCTGGGATTACAGGTGTGCGCTGCCATGCTTGGCCTGGTGGATTGAAAACAAAAATTATTATTTGCAAGTAGAGTGAGGAAGGGAGGGAGGTGAGGGAGAGAGTAAGAAAGAGTGAATGAATATGATAGAATGAGAATGAATATAAATGTGTACACCAGGGCCTCACCATTGCCTTCACACCTGCAGTGAAGGTGACATGAAGTTTAGCAGGGCTTGTCTATGTGGCCTACTTTCTTTACTCATCCAGGGTAACAGAAATGAACACCACCAAACTTGGGATGGAGCTCAGTACCTGAGAAGGAGCTATGTATTTTTATTTTTAATCCTTTATTTTTTAAAAATTTTTGTCTTTATTTGAGACGGTGGGGGTGGGGTGGGCAGATAGAGAATAGGTGTGAGAGGGCCTCCAGCAGCTGCAAATGAACTCCAGACACATGTGCCACTTTGTGCATCTGGCTTAACATAGGTTCTGAAGAATTGAACTTGGGTCCTTTGGCTTTGCAGACAAGTACCTTAACCACTAAGCTATTCCCCCAGCCCAGTTTTAATCCTTTATTAATTCTAGACCAGTAGCATGTACTGTCCATTCAACAGATGTTTTAGGTCAGTTTTTATTTCTCTGCATTGCTGGGGATGAACTTAGGGTCTCTCTTGCATGCTAGGCAGGCGTTCTGTCAGTGAGCTATATCCCAGCCCCTACACTGAACCTTTCAGATCAGTATTTGCCTTTTGCTTTGGTCTCTTTGAGTAGAGTCAAGATATAGTAAGGTAGTTGACCGTTGATTTATTTTTAAAATAATTTTATTTTTATTTATTTATTTATTTGACAGAGAGAGAGAGAGGGAGGGAGGGAGGGAGGGAGGGAGGGAGGGAGGGAGGGAGGGAGGGAGGGAGAATGGGCATGCCAGGGCCACCAGCCATTGCAGACAAACTCCAGACTCATGCTTCACTTGTGCATTTGGCATTGCATGTGGGTACTCAGTACTTGAACACGGAGCTGGCAGGCTTTGCAAGTAAGCGCCTTTAACTGCTGAGCCCTCTCCCCAGACCCACTTTTAAATTTCTTCTTTACCCGGTAGTAAAGGCACAAGAAAGCAAGACTAGGGAGTTGCTTGAGGCTGAACTGCCTGGTGTGTTTTGCTTTAGCACGGTGCTTTCTTGATGACTCCTGGTCCTGTTGTAGAAGCACTAGTGACTCCCTGGTGGAAATGCAGTGATGCACTCAAGATGATGGACGTACTGCTTGTGTCCTGTGACCTTTAATGTCAGGGACATGCTTGAGGTCTGAAACCCTTTGAAGTTATGAAAAGTATGACAAGTGTTGATATTCACATAAACGTGTTCTTATGTCAGGGGTTTGGGATCTTTGGTTTCTGCTTAGGCACTTTTAAATTCTGGTGACTTGTGTTATTTCTCTACGTGTTAGCATGTATTGTTAAGTTCCCGTCCAGTCATTTTTCTGTTATTATCTGGAAAATCAGTGAAGCAGGTTGTTAGAAATTTTTATTGCCTAAAGTACACTAGTTTCAAGCAGTTGCCTTGGGGGTTGACCTTTGAGGAAGACTGGATGTGGCCTTTATCTTAAGTTTAATTTTTAAAATAATATTTATTTGCAAGCAGAGAAAGGTAGAAGAGAGACAGACAGAGAATGGGCATGGTAGGGCCTGTAGCCTTTGTGAACAAACTAATGCCTGTGCCACTTTGTGCATCTGACTTTACTGGGGAATTGAACTAGGGTCATTAGGCTCTGAAGTCTAGTGCTGTAACCACTGAACCATCCCTCCAGCCCCTTTAAGTTAAAGCACCCTCCCTGTTGCATTCAGGTTCGCATTGCTGCCAGAAATCACCCAACCAAGATCAGCTTTTGGGAAAAAAGGGTTTATTTTGGCTTACAGACTTGAGGAAGCTCTGTGATGGCAGGGGAAAACGATCCCATGATCAGAGGGTGGATATCATCTCCTGGCCAACATCAGGTTGACAACAGCAACAGGAGGGAGTGCCAAACACTGGCATGGGGAAACTGGCTGTAATACCCATAAGCCCGCTCCTAACAATATGCCCTCTCCAGGAGGTGTTAATTCCCAGATCTGCATCAGCTGGGAACCTAGCATCCAGAACACCTAAGTTTATGGGGGCACCTGAATCAAACCACCACACTCCCCTATTGTCTCTATGTGTATGTGCATGTATTCACATGTGAGCTTAGAAAGCAACTTAAAAGTATCTGTGCTCCATCTTCTTTGAGATGGTCTCTTGCTGCAAAGGAACATCAGACTAGCTGGCCTACTGTATTTGGATTCTCCTGGCTCCACTTCCCATTGTCGAGGCACTAAGATCATAGAGGCATGCACTGCTCTGCAATCAGCTTTGCTGGGGTGCTGGAAATTGAACCCAGGCTGGCAGGCTTGCAAGCAAGTCAGCCCCCACCCCCCTTTGGTTTTGACTATTGTATTTAAGCTTCTTAAAGATCCTTGATTTTGTAAGTGTTAAGGTACTTAACAGGACCAGGACCAGGGAATGGATTCCTTCGTAATGAAAAATATAAAAGTGCTGACTTACAATAAACACCATGTTGCCAGTCTGGTGATTTATAGGCAGGGTCAATAAGTTATCTATAAAGGGCCAGTAGCCAAGGTTGGAGACTTTGTGAGAGTGAAAGATGGACAGAAAGTATCAGTGAGCCCAGCCCTTCATGGGCATTGGAATTTGCATTCTTATTTTCTTATGACGTGAAATGTTCTCCCATCCTGTTTAAAATACACGAAACAATTCAAAGCCTACCTATCTAAAAACAGACTGTCCCCTAGTTTATAAAAGCAAGATGGTATGTTACCTGCTCACACATATCACACACATGGATTTTCATTCTCATATAAACCAAGAAAACAAGCTGAAATTAGAAGTTTGTTTGATAGTTGCTGGGGTTGTAGTTCAGTTAGTAGAGTACTTGTTGAGCATACAGGAAGCCCTGGCTTTTGATTTCCCCATCACCACATAAATAAACTGAGTATTGATACACGATTTGGGGGCTCAGGAGTCCTTCATAGTTTTTGAACACCAAGTTTTGGGTTCTGCCTTGCTTTTAGTGCAGAATTAATAAAAACAGGCTTAAGAAGGATAAATTATGAGTTAGTAAGTTTTAGGGAGGAATCAAATTATGGGGTTTATTTAAGGAAGACTAGAATCTAGGAAGGAAAGCGAGAACAGTCATAAACACGTGGGAAATAGGAAACAGTCTCATGTGGAAACACTGCATAGTTTATAAGGCTCATTTAAGAGAAATTGAGGTTTTGGGGGAAAATTGGAGTAGAGCTGCAAGCATGTGGAAAGTAGTCTATGAGCTTGTATAGGGAGAGAGGGGGAACCTGCATGACATCCGCCATGTGTTTCTCCATGTGGGGAAGTCAAGAGGGCAGATGGTGATGTCAAGGAAAAGTGAGAGGGTGGATATCAAAGCAGAGACCAGGAGATTCAGAGAAATGAGAAATGAAGAGGGTTACACACATGGTTACCCTGAGTTTAAGGAATCTACACAGATAGCAGGCCTGGAGTTAATGAGAGCATCCACTTTGTCGTGCAGATACCAGAAGAAAATAATGTATATAATCAAATTGAGAAGTTACCCCAAACTATCAAGCAGAGGCAAGCAGAAAAATCATCAAAACCAAGAAACAATATGCTCTTCCCCACCCCCAAGCCAGGCTGGGTAAGGGGGAAGAAGAGAGGAAGACTGGCAGAGCAGAGCCAGCAAAACAGAATGGAACTGAGTGGAGAGGGGCTGAACCAGGTGGAGTAAGTGACAGGAGAAGACCTGATTGGTTGGTTGGTTTGCAGGGCCAGCCCACCTGGGCTATCAGTCTAGATAGCATGCTAGACTGGGCAGCAGGGGCCTGCTGTAGAACAGTCTCCATGAGACACCAGTTCCATTTCTGTCAAGAGTTCTATTCTTGTGTCAGGACAAGGAGGCATATGGGGTGGCATCTCCTGGTTCTCTTTGGACCTCAATCTTTAACTAAAACTGCCTAAAGGAAGCTAGCTTCCTCTTATGCTCCTTCAGTGTGGTGGCACAGGCCTATAATCCCAACAATTGGGAGCTGGAGGTGATAGGATCCTAAAGGAGTTCAAGGTCATCCTTGTCTACATATTGGTTGGAGGCCTGCCTGTGCTACAAAAAAATAAAGTTTGATAACTATAGAAGTTGGCTACTCAGATGACTCCCTCCTTCTTTCCCTCTTTCCCCTCCCCCACTCTTCCCTTCCCTTCCCTTCCCTTGTTTAATTTAATCTACTCTTAGTTGACTTCATTGTGTGATTTCAGAATAAGGCAAGACTTCATTACTTCATTCATAAAATGGAATGCGGTTTTGAAAACGTGGTTCTTAAATACCTAAATCGCTTTTGAGAAGTCCTGTGTGCTAGCAGAGGGTGCTTGTGTGCTCACAGGGCCTGTGTAAGGGGTACATACTCTGATTGGATTTCCCTGGAGAGGGAGATAATGTCAAGCAGGGTGCCCTTGTCCTACCTGTCAGTCAGTGCTTGCTGCTCTGAGGACTCACCTGTGGTAGGAAGGGCTGACACCTCTTTCCAGTTCTGCCGTGGACTTGCTCCACTAGGCAGAAGGGTGCTGGCAACCAGAAGCTATGCTTCAGTTTCTAAGTTACTAAACTGTTGTTTGTGGTTCCATGTTAGTTGTCGACTGCCTACTAACATGGCATGGCTTTAATTTTCTTGAGAACCTCTAATTCCTGACATTCCTCCAGGATACTGGGAAGCCCAGTCCAGGCAGATAAGTGGAGGTATCCCCACTACCTAGGAATGGCTTTGGCTTGTGAAGTCTCCCCCACACTGCTGACCTTCCCCAGAATTAATTGTGCTCGTTTTTGAAACTTGGAAAGTAGATTATATGATTTTATGTGTTTGTTTCATACTGCAATAATGACCGTATATATGGGCTTCTTTTAGGAAGGTTCCTGTAGAAAGTCATGTTGTGAGAGGCCTTTCAGCTTTAGGCTCAATATTTTTCAGACCTTCTGCTAGGTGTTCTGATTATCTGAGATTTCTACAAATCCTTGTAAAATTGTGATGAAATGTTTGTTTTTGTATGTAACTCAAGTGATGTTTAAGAGCTCTTTTGTAGTATGTCATCTCTAGGTCTTGGGAAACACATCAGGAGTCTCTTGTTCTCTTTTAAGGCACTCCTATAACATGTTTTTGGTGACTTAGCATTGTTAATGATAACTGATTGTTTCTGACAACTGGCTATAATCAGGGAACAAAGTTCTCCCCAAACAGCTGCATTTCAATCTTCCCAGTGTAATTGTCACTGGCTGTTTGAGTCTGGTGTCTGCAGAAGCCACTTTGTACATCCTGGATGAGCACATCTGTTTGAGTACTTAAAAATCTTTTAACATTACCCTGTAGACACATTGCATTTACTGCCTTATCCCATCAATGGTGAATAGTGCATTTAACATTCTTTCTCACTGTTACTCTTACCTTGTTCACTTTTTCTCCCTGAAATGTCATTTTGTAGTAACCTCTTAAGTTTGAGGTGGACATGTGTGTACCATATAGGTTAGAGCCTACCAGAGACAGACTGTAAGGAAGCTTGAAACACAGACTTCTCATTCAGTGAGATGTTTTGGGAAGTAAAGTTTGTCATATATTAGGAGGACAGAAGCCTTACCTTGAGTTTTCCCTAGTACTTGTCAAAGATGTTTTAAGAACAGGACTAAGATTGCTAGGGCACATAGGCTTAGTCTCTGTTTGGCTGACAGCACTGTTGAGACTTTTCTAGAAATTTCTGGGCCTGTGGAGAAGAATGAACTCAGCCCTCAGCCCTCCTTCCTGTGATTTGCTAGCCATCTCTAGAATAAAGAAGCCTTTTTATTTTCATTTTCCCTTCCATAATAATATCATTTTCCAAATGCAGAGAAAGCTGAAAACTTTTTATTCTTTAATGATAGCTTCACCTTTGGTTTTATTTTCTTGCTGCTATCCTCCTTCCCCAATTGCACATATTTTAAGCTAACACTGCCTTTTTTTTTTTTTTAAAGGCAGGATCCTACTCTAACCCAGGCTAACTTGGAACGCGTTCTGTAATAGCCCGAGCTGGCCCTAACCCACTGTAGCACTTCTACCTCAGCCTCCTGAGGGCTGGGATTACAGGCGTGAATAATTGGCCATCCTTAATATCTAAACACATTGGCTTTTGAAGTTTGTAATGACCCAGTTTAGCAGGATGGGTGGCATTGGCATTTTATGGCATCTTTTTTTTTTTTTTTTTTTTAAATTGAGAATGACAGAGAGGGAGGGGGGGGATGAATGAATGAATATGAATGGGGGCACCAGGGCCTTCAGCCACTGCCAACAAACTCCAGATGCATGCGCCACCTTGTGCATCTTGGCTTACGTGGGTTCTGGGGAATCAAACCTTGAACAGGGGTCTTTAGGCTTCACAAGCAAGCACTTAACTGTTAAGCCATCTCTCCAGCCCATTTTATGGCATTTTTATTTGTTCGAATTTTTCTTCACCTTTCTGTCAGGCATTCTGACATAAGTCTTCTGTACTCATATCAGGAAGGGGAGGGAGTGTATATGCAGTGTATCTATGGCTGCTTGTTGTAGGGATGTGCTTAGCTTATTGCTTGGTTCTGCTCCTTTGGTCCCTATTGTGAGGAACAGGGAAGAAATTTGGGGTTTTGGATCTTTAGTACAAAAATGTAGGATGGGGGCTGGAGAGGTGATTCAGAGGTTAAGGAACTTGCCTGGAAAGCCTAAGGATCCAAGTTTGATTCCTCAATACTCACATAAGCCACAGTTGGCACATGCATCTGGAGTTTGTTGGCAGTGGCTAGAGGCCCTGACGCACCCATTCTCTTCTTCCCTCTCAATTAAATAAATAATAATAAATAATAAATAAAAATAATAAAAATAAATAAAAATAAAATATAAAAGCATGTAGGGTTGGATCATTACAAAAGTTCATATTATAGGTCAACAAGAGAAATGAAAGTTCCCAATGCGTCCTATTTAGACTCTAGCTGTTCCCTTTTCTCAGAACCACTGTGACCTTTTCTATTCTTTTGGAAATTATCCATGAAGCCATGTTTTTATCAGGTTTATTCTTTTTTTTTTTTTTTTTTTTTTTTTGAGGCAAGGTCTCATTCTAGCCCAGGCTGGCCTCAAACTCAGCATGTCTCCCTCAGCAAGGCAATCCTGCTTCACCCTCCTGAGTGCTGGGATCATAAATGTGAGCCACCACACCTGGCTTGTAGTTGTATTTTTAGAGTCGGAGCATATGAAATAATTTAAAAACCTCTTAGGGCTTTGCATTTTAAACCTTGGGATAAGGTACCACTTGGGTTTCCTTTACATTAAGCATACTATATACATCTGGATACTTGCAAAGTTGTATATGCCTCAGAAGACAAGAAGGTGACCCAGTAAGAAAGTGTAGTCTCTATGTTGGGGGGCAGTATTGCAACTTGTGGTTCAGGTTGCCAAGCAATACTCAAACTATGTGAACTTGGCAAACAGGAATGTCTAAAGTTGTTTTTAGCTTTATGTGAGACCACCTGGTTGGTGTCTGAAGACACTTTCATAGAGAGTACATTTAAGCATTAGATCTTAAGTATTTGACAGAGAATGGAAGGATACTAATAAATTTCAAGCTAATATAATAGAAGTTACTTCAGTTAAAGGTCAATTAGATATTAAGTGAAAGCATCTTTTAGCCAGTAAACCCGAGTGAGCATAGGATGTAGTTTATGTGCAGCAACTCAGTCATTTATCCACAAGGTTATTTTAGCGTATAGCATTGCATTAGGTGATACACAGGAAATGTGTGAAGAGTTGTAATTGAGTACCTTCTGGAACTTCTTGAAAGTGAAATGAATAACAAGGCATAGTGCATAAAATTGATATTTGAGGCAAAAGGCAGCCTTTCTGCGTAAGTCATAAGATAGTAAAACCACTAGGGTGTGCTCCTTACTCTGGTTGTGGAGTTTATGGCCTGATAAATGGCCTGTTCCACCACAGGGTCCTGGATGGTTTGTTTGCCTCTTCTGAGGAGTAGCATCATCGAATAAACATCCTCACATTCTTAATTCATTCTTTGGTAAAATTTCTTCTCCCTTGCCCTTGAGGCCCCTCCTTTCTCTGTTAAAATCATATACCACACATACCTTTCTGCAGCCACATGAGGGTCCTGAGCCACATTAGGACAGGCTTCTTCATTTGGTGACATTCTTTTTTCATTACCTGGCGACTTTTCTCAATTTCAATGCAAGGAAGTTTGAAGGTTTTGAGGGACCTTATTATCCAGGGTACATAAGAACAGTACCTGCTGTGCTGTCTAATCTTGCCAGTTTGATAGGATTTAGAATTGCCATGGAAACAAATCTGTGAATGTCTGAGGGATTTTTTAGATGAGGTTAGTTTAGGTGGGAAGTCCCAATTTATGTGGGCAGAATCATCCCCTGGACTTGGGCTCTTGAACTGAATATGGAGGAGAAAGCGAACAGCAGCAGCGTGCATTCATCACAGTCTGCTTCCTGATTGCTAAAGCCTGCTGCTTCATGTGCCTGCCACCATACTTTTCCTGTCATGAAGGACTGTACCCCCAAACTCCTAAACTAAAACATATGGTCCTTTAAGTTGCTTCTGTTAAGGTATTGGTACAGCAGTGAGCAAGTGATTAAAACACTTGGCAACGTTTTAGTGTCATTCCCCCCAGCAGGCTGTTGGTCTAGCCACTTGGAGAGTGCTGTGCCTCCCAGGGCACCTGAAGCTCATGGGGACAGCGATCCACATCTCCTTCACTTTGGTGCTATCTAACTTGATAGAATTTCTTCCTATTAATGTTAGTTAATTTTACTGTGATTCCAGTCTCTGAGGAGGTGGAGTTCTGAACATCTGCCATAAGTTCCAGTTGTCCTGGCACATCTCGCCTCACTGTGCCTGGAGATGCCAGGGCATGGTTACTTAATGATCCAGCCAGGGTTTTTGGCCAACTACCTCCCCCTTAGATGGTTCTTCCAGGCAATGGTCTCATTGTAATCTGATGTCATCGTAGTACTCCTCTTTTTGGGCCAGGTCCCAATTGCCTATTAATTTAGCACTTTTGTCTAGCTGTTCCATTTCTCATGGCAAGTTAACACTCTGGGTTCTGAAAACGTGATTTCTTTTGAGTCAGCTTTGCTATCATCGAGAGAATTCTCGGGACCAGTTCTACATTATGGATTGGACCCAGAATTCTTTGGGGTATCTGTTGTAGCTTCCCTGTGAAGCTTCCTTTATTCATATTTAAATTGTGAAAAAAAATCTACTTTCCAGAAATTGTGATCTTTAGAGAACACGTGACAGAACTACTTTTGAGTCCTCTGCTTGGCCTGGGACTTCTTTGAGCTACCCTCCCTGTCTTTGTTCAATCCAGTTGGAACCAGAATCCTGTTAATGGAAGAGATCTTAAGGGAATGGGGAGGAGGTAAGAGAGAGGCTAATGAGATACATGTGACCTGAAAGCAGAAGAAAGAATTAATTTAGGGGGGAGGGTTAGGGAGAACATAGGAGGGTGGTGGGGGCATGAATAAAGTATGAAAATGCCATGAACCTCACTGCTTTTTATGCTAATCTTAAAAATTCATTAAAACAATTTTGCCAAATCAATTTAGGAAAAATCTTTTCCCCTGATGTCTGGTCATTGCCCGGTCTTATTCTGGCTTAATCCTATCAAGTCAGTTTTACCCCTTCTTGAAGTTTTTTGTTAGTAACTTTCTACTGATGTTACCTTGCTCCTCGCTTACTAGTCTGCACTTGTCTTTGAGTTCTGAGTTCATCTTGCTCCTGCACTGCAAGACCCCATTGTTGGGGCTGCGG
This sequence comes from Jaculus jaculus, assembly GCF_020740685.1. Classification (NCBI taxonomy): domain Eukaryota; kingdom Metazoa; phylum Chordata; class Mammalia; order Rodentia; family Dipodidae; genus Jaculus; species Jaculus jaculus. The sequence goes on from NC_059113.1 coordinate 75,940,540, forward strand.
TGGGATGTGGCTCAAGGGGTTAAAGTGCTTTGCAAGTGTGAGGACCTGAATTCAAACCCACAATACCCATGTAATACCAGGTGGGTATGGCAATTCTCCTGTAATCCCAGTGCTCAGAAGGCAGAGACCCTGGGGCTTCTGGCTAGCTGAATAGGTGGGCTCTTGTTTTAAATGAGAGACCCTGCCTCAGTAAAGAGCAGCCCAGGAAGATACCCTACATGGACCCCTGGTCTCCATACATGAATACATGTCTTACCACATATATGTGCCTCCCCCCCCCCCACGAAAATACTACCCACCCACCCACACCTGTTGTAATGATCTGTACTTTAAATGCCTTGGTCTCTTTTCCTTTTCCTTTTTGGTTTTTCTTTTTTTTTTTAATTTATTTGAGAGAGGGAGGGAGAGAGAGGGAGAGGAAGGGGGAGGAAAGGAGGGAGGGAGGGAGTGAACACGAGAATGGACGCGCCAGGTCTTCCAGCCATTGCAGACGAACTCAGATGCATGCGCCACCTTGTGCATCTGGCTTATGTGGATCCTGCTAAGTTGAACTGAGGTCCTTTGGCTTTTCAGGCAAACACCTTAACCACAAAGCCATTTTTCCAGCCCTTTTTTGGTTTTTGAAGTAGAGTCTCAACTCTAGCTCAGGCTGACCTGGAATTCACTATGTATTCTCAGACTGGCCTTGAACTCTTGGTGATACTCCTATGTCTGCTTCCCAAGTGCTGGGGTTAAAGGTATATGTCACCATGCCCAGCTGCCTTGGTCTCTTCAAGAAACTCTGCCATACTATCTCTAACAAGTGACAAGAATTTTTTCCCTCATTTTTACTTGTTTGTATGTATTAGAGAGATGGGGGAGGGGTGAGAAGAAAAAGAAAGAATATGAACGAGAATGAGAAAGAAAATGAACAAGAATGAGGAAGACTGGCTTTAAGCTTGAAATCCTGCCTCTGCCTCCTGAGTGCTGGGACTCTATGCTTATGTTGCCACGCCCCATTATTTATTAAGGTAATATAGGTGAATAGCAAGGTGAAAAATTTCTGAAGAAGAAAATTGTTGAACTGAGCAGTACAGAATTCACTGCATGGAGTTGGAATGGTGAGTGACTGATGGCTGTGAGAGAAGACTGGGACTAGGTAGGAAGAGGGAGGCAGCAGGAGTGTCGTTAACAGACATCAAGAACAGAAAGGAAGGAGTTTTCAAGGGGAGAGGCCTGGCCCAGTCAAAGTAAGCTGGTCTAGGACAGATGCTTGGGTAGGTTAGGGAGGCTGGGAGGGGTCAGAAAACCTAGGGTTCTTTTTCCTGGCCACTTTGTACTTCACCTACTTTCTGTGTGTAGTAGAGAAAGATTTGCATGGCTGGAGGAGGTCATCTCGGGGATGAATAACATTCTGGGTGATAGTGGGAAAGGAAATTGTAGCCATGGAGTAATGGAAGCTCTTAAATTGAAGTGAAAGTGAATGTCTTAGTCTATTTTTTGTTATAAAAAATATAGACAGCTTGGATGAGCTATAGACAATAGAAATTTAATTGGCTTCTGGAGTGAGCAAGAGAGGGCCAAATGGGCAAACTCTCTTTGGGAATAGATGCCCTCCTATCATGAGGGCACTGCCTCTGACATCTCATTAGGCTCCACTTCCCCACTACTGCACTGGGGATGAAGTGTCTAATACAGGACTTTCTGAGGACACGTTCAGAGCATCTAAACTCTTTGGGAAGCAGGGTACTTGGCAGGTCATACAGTGTCAATTGATAATCTTTGGTAATTGTATTTAAGAAGAGGTTGTATGTTAGAAAAAGACCAAGATTTTGAGAATGAAAGTAGTGCCCATAGTAATATGCTAGACTGTAGGTTGTTAAATAGAATGCTTTGCCCCAAATGTCATCTTTTCTGCCCCAAATGTGGTCTCTTTTGGCTAGTTCCCCTCCCTTCATCTTCCCCTAGTCCTTCAATCTCCTGGGTACCTAAAGACCCATATGTTTGTGTGCCTGTCCTCTGGCCAGAAGCTCTGTGAAGGCAGGGATGGTGATTTTTCCCCAGCACCTCCTAATGCATTAGGTGGTTAGGTATTTGTGGATGCATTATATGCTATTGCATCTTCAGGCTGCTTTCTTGGGAGTGTGTGAGTAACTCTTTTAAGTGATTATGATTTTCCTCCCTACCACCTAGGTGGGTGGTAATCAGCCCCTGCTCCAGAAGTCAGGGGAGGTAATGATGTGGAGGCACTTCTTGCATTGGCTTTTAGTGGACAGATGCTTACAGCATGTGGCCATTGTATTATGTGTGTTAAAGATAGTAACGTGGACTTTGATTTTCTGATATGGTAAGTAATCCTAGGTGAGATAAATCAGCATGATGTCACGGTTAAAGCACATTAGAGGCACAGAGGAGGAAATTCTGCCGAGCACGAGCACTAACCCTAACCTACAGGCCAGAGTCCCTGGAGAAGCAAAGTACATCATTAGAAGGAAAAGACTCATTTTTCATCTGACTTGCATGACTTTACTGGAGAGCGTGTCTGTGTTTAGCAGCAGCGATCTGGTTTGGCCAATGCATCTTTTATCCAGTGACTACTTTCTCTGAGTTTTGTTTGAAAGCTGGGAGGAAGGCATGTGGATTCAGCATGATTCCAACTTCTGTTCCATTGAGGTGAATTGAAATTGTATGAGTCAGAGAGGATGTCATAAGCATATTTCCTTGTTTCTAGCTGGCAAGGGTTTGGGCTTTTTCCTAGTTCTCACACCTGCTCATGAGGTGGTGCAGTACATTCTTGCTGGGTCACATCACACTTTGAAGAAATTTCTCTTCAATAGTGCTTGTTATTGCTTTGAGTAGGAATAGTCAGGCTGCAGAATGTTGAGTGTGGAGTTACAGGTGAGTGGGATTTTAGGGTTGTGATTGCTCATTCTATGAAGCTAGCCCACAGAGTGGCCTTTGGCATCAGGACTCATGTTACTCATGGTAAATTCATTTAATTCTTGAAGAATTAATTGGAAAACAAACCCCACCAACTTTTTAACTGGTTGTCTCAGGAGGAATAGCAAATACTGCTATTGTAGCTCAGGGGTCTGAATATTTACATCGATCATATAGGTCCATTTCATCAGCGAACATATGCTGCATTGTATGGGGTCTTGAAAAATAAAACCTTCACACCTGCTCAGGTTCAGTTAATGAACATCTGAATTACTGACAGAAGAGATCACAGGAGATAAGGTCTACAAACGTTATAGAATATGTTTCTTTTTTAAATGTGTGAAAGTATGTGTTGCATTAAAGAAGTGAAAAAAATCCTCAAAAGGCACTAGGCACAGGTTATATACTGTTCTAAGAACGGGTATTTGTGAGATGACTAAACGAAGTTACAAGGGTATCTAGGCAGCCAGAGAGGCAAGTGTGGGAAGATGACTGGGAAGTGTGGGGAAAGCTAGTGGTGCTGGGATTGCTATGCATAAGAGCAGCTTGAAGGGGCGCCTTCACTAGCGGATTTTCTTCTTTCCTTCCCTTCCTTCCTTCCTTCTTTTCTTTTTCTTTTTACAAAAGGGAAATTTATTCCTTGCTTTTATTCCATCATGTAGTGGGATAGGCAGAGTCTTTCCTATGCAATTTCTCTATGGCCTTCAGCTTGAAATATTCTTTTGACCAAAGTGGCATATTTCAGTTCCCTTTTGTATAATACATTTGCTACCTTTTAAAAACTCTTACAGGTGTGGTTGGAGTGCAGCTTTGGGTTTTTACTTACTGCCTTGCTCTATTGCAGTGCTTCTCCGCTGTGCCATAGTTTCACCAAAAGCACCACATACACATGGTGAAGAGGAGGTTGATGTACTTTCTTTTGGGCTAGGGTTGGTGAGGAGCTACCATGCTTTTTCTGACTTGAGCAAGTGATCCTTTCTTATTGGAAATCATTCAGCTGACAGTAAGATCATGGCCCTATGCAGATGTCAGGGCAATCAATTTTAATCTGAAAAAAGCCTTTTGGATATGTTTGAACAGTGGCCATGTGTAGATATAACTGTTTTTTTTTTTTTATCTATACTTGGTTAGTAACTGTCCATTTAGTTTCAGCCCCCTGTCCTCTCATGAATGCACTCGTTCTTTTAATTGGGACGTGCTAGAAGCCTGTTGACAATCAGCTAGTTGGAGGAGTTGGCCAGGTGGGCTGGGTGTTTGTACCACCTGATCTTCCAGGTTGATTTGTTTGTACCTGTCCTGAAAGGAGTTAGGATGGAGTGCAGTGGAATTAGAAAATTCCACACCCACAAAGTGCGCTATTAAACCTCTTGCCTTTAGTTTCCCACTGGACAAAGGGAAGGGTCTGCATCGGATCAGTAGCAGACCTGTGGTTTCTTCTAGTCCCATCTGTGAACTGCTGAGGAGTTGGGACTGGCCAGAGGAGGCAATTGCCTCCCCAGTTACCCCATTGTTTTATTTCTAGAACTCTAGGCTACTTAGCTTTGGAACTTAGGAGAATTTGCCAGAGAAGCTTAGGCATACCCAGTGTAGTGTACATATTCTCACATTCAGGCACAGCCCTGACCCTCCCCCCGGAAGGTCCTAACCTGTGTGTGGTGAGGAAGTGCTTGTTGCTGTGGGTTGTTTTCTGTAGTGCTTGCTGCCACTGCCAGTCAGCTAAAGTAGTTGTAGTAATAATGTCTGGGGATTGTGCTGGCACCTCTGGGATACCGGCACGTGACTGCTCCACCCTTCCTCCCTGCTCTCTTCACCTGGTCTGTTAATGATTGCAGCTAATTCTTGTCTTTGGTCTTTTTACTGTTTGCAATTGAAATGCTATTTCAGACCGTGCCTTTGCTTTTGTTTGTGGCATCCTGGCTGCCATCGCAAGCACAACTTGATGATTGTGTGTTACCATCTTGGGTTAAGTGCTGTCTCATTGCTTTGCAGGCTGCCTGCTGTTTCCCGGGGAGATCATGAAACGAGGTCGCCTTCCCAGCAGCAGTGAGGATTCTGACGACAATGGCAGTAAGTCCTGCTTTGTTGTTTTTGGACCTACCAGGGTTTGGGTCAGTATAAAAACATGATTTTTTAATGTAATGCTTTAAATAGCTGAGGCCCTTTGCATATCAGGCAGGTCAGAGACAGCTGAGGCCTGGAGAGACACATCGGAGTGTGATACTGCAGGGCTGTAACTGGATCTTGCCTGGTAAGGTTGACTGCAGGCAAGTGTTCTGCAGGCTTCCTGTTTGTTATCCAGGAATAAAGAATCCAGTTCCAAGAATCTCTGGTGTCTGTTTTTATTAAACATCATTTGCCGTACCTCACATTGCTCTGTGAAAAGGGATCTTGATCAAAGCCAGATAATTGACTAGACTCACTCACTTGGAAGGCGGATTGAGGGCTGCTTAGTGTGTGAAGATGTGAAGTCCAGGTTCTTCCTAGGTCCTGTGCGAGTCTCTGGCCTTCCCTGTGCTTTCACCGAATGGTGTTTAAGATGACTGCTATCTGCATCCCAGCTTTCTGGCAACCTCATATTTTCACAGTGCAGCTGAGAACCAGAAGTTACTTGGCTTCTAGGCAGTCAAAATAAATGTCACACAGTGTCTGTATCAAGCACTAACAGACTGCTTAGAGTGGGGCTCCCTTCAGACCTCACTCGGAAGGGAGTCTTGTACCCAGCCACAGTGCCTGCACTCTAGCCTGGTGGCTTAGCTTTCTTTTGGAAACCTTGAAAGAATGCTGTACTGTGAGATGGGAAGGGAACCAGGCCTGCTTTCAAGTAACTTCACCTTAGACCTGTCAGAACAGTTTGGGGTGAAGGGTGGTCACAGAGCAGACTTTTGGATGTGCTGTGGAAATAATGTGCATGCACCCAGAAAGGGAGGCTGGTATATCTGTGGAGGAGGTGAAGTTTGGGCAGGTCCCAGGGATGAAATGGTTTAGGCAAATAGGCTTGTTTTAGACTTTTGGTCTCTTGATTAAATTATCAGCAGCTTAAAAGCTACAAACTGAAAAGCAGGGTTTCCATGATGGCCCCAGAAAACTCAGGAGGACCAGGAACCTGAAACAGCCACATGGATTTTGGCTGCTTGTTGGAATTGTGGCTGTGGCTTTGGGAAGGCCTAGGGCAGTGAGAGTAGAACTGGTAGGGTGAGTTTGAAGTGAGCTGTGGCTAGACCTTAAGGGTGTTTGGATGAGGACCTGAGTTAACCTGTGACTTCTGGCATAGGCAGGGGAGAACCAGGTGAGGCAAGAAGTAGGTTCCAAAAGAGAGGGCTTTTAGTTCCAAGAGAGGTAGTGGCAGTCTGCTGCCTGGCAGAGCCACCTGTCTGAGAATGCTGCCTCTTGGGTTTGAGGTACATGAGTTTCATCCTTCCTACTTTTGGGTTTGAGGTACATGAGTTTCATCCTTCCTACTTCAGTTCAGGAATTTTACTCCTAAGGCACAAACAGCCTTTGCTGTTTTTTTCCTTGCTTGTCATTGTCGCCTATCAAAGTGTCTTCTGAGTTAAGTGCTCAGTACGTAGTTCCTGTTTGCTTGAATGGACAACTTTGTCATACAGCTTTTTTTTTTTTTCTCCAAAGAAAGTTTTGCTTCTTAAGTTCAGAAAGGCCCCAACAAAATTGTGTCCATCAAAGCAGTCTTCAGTGGGATGGGCCATTTTCTTCCACCAACTGTGATCAAGTCTTTCTGGTCTTCCCAAAGAGGCTGCAAGGTTGGGATTAAGGTAAATACTTCTGGGGTACCTGAGGGCTGAGCTTGGGAGCTGCCACAGCTCAGTTCTGTCCTAGCCTGAAGCCGGACATGAGAATTTGGTGGTGGTAGTGGGAGATAGAGATGACAGTTACTGGCAGGTAGGTCAGCCATGTTTCTGTCATTACAGTGGTTGGTTCAGTATAGAATTTACGGCGACGCTTTATGGCTGTATGTGTCCAGGCACATTGATTTTGATAAATATAGTGAATGATGATAGCAGTGAGGAAACATCTCTCATTAAGAACTCCTAGAATTCCAAGCTTTCTAGAAATTGCTGCATATTCAGGTTGTGGGCTCTCCTGCCCCCCCCCCCCCAGTCTTTCCATAGATAGCAGGTTAATGGTATAAGCCTCTGTCACTAAGCCTCTAAGTGTATTGGGCCTTTCCCCTTGTCCATTCAGGGTAGCCCATGGGTTGCTTTCTGCTTCTGTGGAGGGGTGGGTTGGGGGGGGATCAACATGCAGTAGCTGTCCATGTCCTGTGCTCCTTGGGCCCTGGCCTTGGAGAGTCCTGCTTTAAGGGCTGGGCTGTGTAGCAGCCACCTCTGGCCTTTCTAGCCTGCAGGCCCAACAGGATTTTGGCAGCAGTTTCTAGCCTAATGCAGAGCATGTCCAAGTGGAGGAGCCAGCTGCAGATGTCAGCATGAGGCCACGGCACCAGACAGACACAGGCATGGGTAGGCTCTACGGCCCATTGCTGGAATCCATTGTTTTGTTTTCTGGCCTGGCCCAAGGGAATACCAGTGTGGTATTTACAGTTGTGGATGGATGGCTATTTTCTGTGCCAGGTGAGAGCCCCCATCTGGTTGTAGCCATGGTTGTTGGGCTTTCTCCAGATGCCCGCAGGCCCATCCCTGCAGCAGGATTGGAATAGCGTTGGGGTGTTTGCAGGCATTGTCTGTAATTGCTGGGCTTCTGGTACTGGGTGGCCCAGCCAAACTCGAAGTTAGACATTGTGCCAGGATGTGGCCCAGGGAAACAAGCCCTTAATTTACTACTTCCCACCCAGGATCCTTGGCCTCAGGGGGTTGGTAAAGGTGGGCGTGGGATCCACTGGCTGGTTTCATTATTTCCAAAGCCTAAAGAGTTCATGTTATCTGCTGAGGCTAATTGAAGCATTAGCAGCCCTTCTTTGGGCAGAATGATATTATCATTTGTCTGAGGCTAGTTAACAGCTCTGATCTATATTACCTTGTATCTTTTTTTTTTCTATAAAAATCAGAATGGAATTATTAAATAGTTCTCACTAAATAAATCTTTCGTCTCCCAGAATGTGAGTTTTTTTGATTAGGATAAGGAAATCCCAATGCAAATGGTGTTTTTGTTAGGGCTTCTGAAAGATCAGAGGAAAATTGGTTTTTATTTTTTATTCCATCTATGTGTGTGGTGTGTGTATGTATGCTCATTTGCAGTGGGGACATGTGTGGAGGCCAGAGGTCCATGTTGAGAAGCTTCTTTTCTTGCTTGTGCATCTTATTTTTATGAGACAGTTCTTCCAGAGCTCACTGATGAGGTGAGACAAGTTAGCCAGCAAGTCCCAGGCATCCTCCTGTCTCTTGTCTTTTCAGTGCTGGGATTTCAGGTGCACTACACGTGCCTTTTACGCGGGTTGCAGGGATACAGACTCTGATCCTCACGCTCCTGTAGGAAGTACTTTGCCCACTGAACATCTCCCTGGCCCTGTTCTTCTTTTGTTTTACTTTTGTAAAGAATGATAGATGTGGTAAACATAAAGCCATCACTACTTTAGAAGCAGGGATTCTGTTCTAACTCTACTTCCTAATCTCAGGGTGTGGTTGACCTGCTGTGGGAGAAAGGCCAGGAGTCCGGTGTGCGCTGGGTCCCTGTGTGGCCTCTCAGCTTCTGCACCTAAGCTGCAGCTGGAAGTGCTCTTGTCTCTCAGCTCTTAGCAGGCTCTGCTCCATCACCTGTGACAAACCAGAAGTTAGTGGACTGAACTCACACTTCCTTATTGTCTTGTGGGTATGCGGGTTCATGAGGGGCAAATTTGAAGTTGGGTAGAACTTGTTTTTCTTAGCTCCTTGTGGCTTGACAAACTGATATGAAGAAAGACCAGTATTTTTTAGTTCATGGAACATAACTATGCTGTAACAGTGATCCATGGCACTTGGTAAGTATAGGATCTCTATGTTGCATGTTAAGCTATTGAATACTCCTAGAGGCAGAGTTGTGCTATTCTGTGTCAGAAGCATGTCTGGAGCATGGAAAACTGCCAGTTGTCAGTGGGGGAATTCTTTTTTTTTTTATTGGGGTGAATTCTTTTTGAGGTTGTATTTTGCAGTGGTGTGACTGCATTGCCCATTCATTCTAGTTTCAGAACTTTCCTTGGATGGCGTAACTTTGTGTTACTTCAAACCTGGGGTACACAAACAACCAAAGTGGGAGGTGTGTGCAATTTTGTGTTAGATGTACTCTTGAGGTTTTTCCTTCTTGTGGATCTAGGGCACAATAGCATGGCTATTTTTACCGTTGTTAAGGGGAGTGTTGGAGATGTGTGTAACAGAGCAGAGGAGGGCCCAGTGCTGTGCATGGGCAGGACCCACATTTGATGTGAGCAGCGAGTCTTTAGAACTCAGTATTATCCCAAAGGTCCTTTCTTGGTGGAAGCTGTAGGTATTGAAAACATTTTTCCTTCTCTTCATTCTTTTCAGTGTTCAAGATAGTTTAACATAGAATTGTTCTCATTTGAGCAGCATGCATGTCAAGAATTTCAGGTCACATTTGTAATAGAGTGGGCTTGACTTGAGGTACTACCTTACCTTGTGAGTGGAATAATTGTAGATATTCCCACATTTTAAGGTTCACAGCTTCTCTTCGGAAGGTAAGAAAAGTGAACAGCTTGTTTGACTGTTCTTCTTCCCCACCTCTCTCCTTTCTTCCTTCTCCTCCCCCTCCCTCTACCAATTTACTTGCCCCCCACCCCCCCAGTTTCATGTTAAACCCATGCTGTCCTCAAAGTGGTTGAAGCTGACCTTAAACTCCCAATCCTGCTGCTGCCACCTCCTAAGTGCTGTAATGTACTACTTGTGATATTCTTATCTTTTGTCCTTAACTATCTCTTCTAGAAATAAAAACAAAATGAAACACTCAGTATATTCTTTGTACAGTTTCATTTCTCACTTGAAGCCAGTGCTAGCTAGCTTGCCCCAGGGATCCCCTGGCACTGCCTTCTGAATACTGGGATTATAGGTGGCCTATCATGCCCACCCAACATTTGTGTAAGAACTGGGGGTCGAAACTCAGATCCTTACACTTGGATAGCAAGTGCTTTATCCATTGAGCCTTGTCCTCTCCTGGTACCAGCTTTTAATAGTGTTGTGAGGGATAATTGGGCAGTGATAAGCACATACTGAAATGTATACCTTGGTATGTGTTTGCCATATTTTCATGCATGATGTTATCAAAGTAATGTATTCTCCCTCCCCCAGGCAACCACTGATGCACTGTCACTGTAGATACATTTTCATTTTCCAGAACTTTGCATAACTGGAATAGAATAGTGTGCACTCTTTCTGGGTTTGGCTTCTTTGACTCTTGCAGTTATATCAGTATTTCTCCATGGTGTACAAAGCAGGGCTTCCTGCCTGTCTATTAATAGTGCATTCCTTTTTGTTGCTGGGTAGTGTTCCATTGAATGGATGTGCCATAATTTGTTTATCCATTCACACTCTGGTCGTAATTTTTTTTAGATTGGTTCTCGTTTTTTGTAAATGAATTGTAGAAAACATTTCCTTGTGTCACTGATAATTTAACCTTAGCTTCTTTTCCTAGTCTTTCCCTTCTGCAACATGAGTGTTGCTGAAGAGGATTTACTCTGATTTGTTTTCTTCCTCCTGTGTAATTCTGACAGCAGGCCCCAGCTTTGCAGCATCTTTGTCAAAGAATCTCAAGCTTCTTGGGAAACTTGGAACTATTTGGGAGGATCCTGACAGACACGAAGAAAAGGCGAGAGGGTCACTGTTGCAGTCCGGTTCGCATTGCTGGTAGAAATCACCCAACCAAAAGCAGCTACTGGGAAAAAGAGATTTATTTTGGCTTCCAGGCTCGAGGGGAAGCTCCACGATGGCAGTGGAAATAGATGGCATGAGCAGAGGGTGGACATCACCCCCTGGCCAACATAAGGTGGACCACAGCAAGAGGAGGGTGTGCCAAACACTGGCATGGGGAAACTGGCTATAAAGCCCATAAGCCCGCCCCCAACAATACACTCCCTGCAGGAGGCATTAATTCCCAAATCTCCATCAGCTGGGAACCTAGTATTCAGAACACCTAAGTTTATGGGGGACACCTGAATCAAACCACCACATTCCGCCCATGGCCCCCATAAACTGATATCCATACACGATGTAAAATACAATGCATTCAGTCTGACTTTAAAAGTCCCCATACTTTTTATCAATTCCAATGATGTTCATACATCCCCATAGCCCAAGATCTTTTAACTGAGCCATAATACCAAAAAATAACCTCAAAAAACCCATAATGGCCAGAATAAATATTCACACTGCAAAAGATGGCATTGGGCATAGCAAAGGAACATTCAACCAATACAAGATTTAAAAAAACCAGGGCAAACATCAAACTCTGTAGCTTCAAGTCCAACAACTCTAGCCAGTGACAAATCTTCATGTCTGATAATTCTAATCAGCAACAAGTCTCTGGCATTCCAATTCTGCCCCGCCAGCTAGGCTACTCACAGTCCTGGGAAAACTTCATTGGGGCCGGCAGCTCTCCTTGGCAGCCATCTCATGGTCGCAGCATCTCCACTGGGTCTCCACTGCAATCCATGGTTCATCCTCATGGCCCCATGGGGTCTCCATGCAGGCAACCAGCAAACTCACTTCACACTGCCCATGGCCATTTCCAAAACACAAGACTGTGTTGCAAACTCAGTGACCCTCTTTCCAGCATTTCTTATACTCCACAATACCAGGTAGGGTGCCAATTTGTTAATCCAGGGGGCAATAAAGCAGACTTTGAAGAACAGGATACTCCTTGAGCACTCAGGCCCCTTCAAAAGAGTCTACATTCTTCTTCTTGCCCCAGTGCTGGTCAGCTGGCCAGCTGGTCCAATCTCAGAGGTTGTAATCTTTCAGTTGCAGCTGAACGGGCAGCAGTTCCCCCAAAGATTTTTCTTTCTGTGCCATGTCCCTCTGTTCACACAAGTTCATTTCTAAGCAAGCAACCCTGCACAACTTCTCAGGACACGGGCATAAGAGCAAGCTTCTCACATACACTGCTAGCCTAGTCCAAGCAAAGCTCTTTCTCACCCTCATAAGCCAAACCTCACAGTCCGTAGTTCTTACTGCACTCAGGCCTTGTAGCTCTGACCAGAATAGTCCATCAAGCTGTACTTACAGCACTGCAAGGCATTTCTTAGGCCAAGGTTTCAAATCTTCCCATATTCCTCTTGAAAATCAGCTCCAAAAGGCCAGAGCCACACAGTCAGGTGTCTAGCAGCAACCCCATTCCCGGTACCACTTTACTGTTGCAGTCCGGTTCACATTGCTGGTAGAAATCACCCAACCAAGAGCAGCTACTGGGAAAAGGAGATTTATTTTGGCTTACAGGCTTGAGGGGAAGCTCCACAATGGCAGGGGAAATCAATGGCATGAGCAGAGGGTGGACATCACCCCCTGGCCAACATAAGGTGGACCACAGCAAGAGGAGGGTGTGCCAAACACTGGCATGGGGAAACTGGCTATAAAGCCCATAAGCCTGCCCCCAACAATACACTCCCTTCAGGAAGCATTAATTCCCAAATATCCATCAGCTGGGGAGCTAGCATTCACAACACCTAAGTTTATGGGGGGATACCTGAATCAAACCACCATAGTCACTAATTCCAGGAATGAATATCTTGCTTCTTTGTACTTCAATCATGAAAATATTTGACCCTAAGAGCCCTCTGCCTCATGGCCATTTTGTGAAGCATAGGAATAGAGTAATTCTTTATTAAGTTTAGTTATGACTCTCTCTTTTTGTTCATTATTTTTTTATTTGAGAACGACAGACACAGAGAGAGAGCGGGGGGGTGGTGGTGGAGGGAAAGAGAGAGAGAGTGAGAGAATGAGAATGGGTGCACCAGGGCCTCCAGCCACTGCAAATGGACTCCAGACATGTGCAGCCCCATATGTATCTGGCTAATGTGGGTCCTGGGGAATCGAGCCTCATGCTTCACAGGCAAGCACGTAACCACTAAGCCATCTCCCCAGCCCATGACTCTCTTTAGAGTAATTAAAGTGAAGGATTTAGTGTGGGATGTAGCCCTGTGGCAGAGTGTTTGTGTGGCATGTGCTGCTGTGTTCCATCCTCAGCACTGCTAACGACAGTAGGCAAAGGAGTTGTTGCTTTGTGCCCCCGCTCTTCTTTTTTGTATTGTACACCTGTTGGGAATCCCACCCAGATGTTGTTGTGTATTTGTCTCCGCTGCTGTATCAGTCTGTGGACCTCAGGAGATGGCTTTAAAAAACAAATACATATTTTTATTTATTTGAGAGAGAAAAGACGGAGAGAAAGAAAGAATGGGTACACCAAGGCCTCCAGCCACTGCAAATGAACTCTAGACCCACGTGCCACCATGTTTATCTGGCTTATATGGGTCCTGGGGAATCGAACCTGTGTCTTTTAGCTTTGTAGGCAAGCACCTTAACTGCTAAGCCATCTCTCCAGCCCAGGAGATAGCTTCTTAAACTGAGTTGCTACCCTATATGTAACTGAATGGTGGGGCTAAGAATTCGTGAAAAATTTGGAACCAGTGAAAGGTTTCTAAATGTGTAGTGACCCAAACCCCAAATCAAATACAGTGAAACTGAGATATTTCTGGTAGTGCACACCTATGTTGTAAATACGATTAGCTACATTCTGAACACAGAACATCTGCACTTGGCACTTCTGTCTGTCATGTTCAGTGTTATAAATTGCAATGTTTGTATGTACAGTAAAAAATGTTTTCTGCTCGAAGTATAATGGTTTGATTATATTATTTAACAAAGACTTTCAATATTTTCCTACCATTCATTTTTCAACATGTAAGTTCCAAATTTGTGTGTCTTTTGATTGCTTTTTGTTAGAATGTTTGATTTGAAAAATTGCTGTTTGAGCTGCTCACTTGGATTTCATAAAAAAAATCACCAAGTGAATTTTAGCTTGGTTTAGGACAGAATTTCCAACAATTTCTGAAAGGACCCTAAATAAACTGACATTTTGTATTATGTGTTTAGGTAAAGCCATATTCTCAGTATTGTCAATTATAAAATCAAAATATTGATCAATTCTATTTTTTTTAATATTTTTGTTCATTTTTTATTTATTTATTTGAGAGCAACGGACACAGAGAGAAAGACAGATAGAGGGAGAGAGAGAGAATGGGCGTGCCAGGGCTTCCAGCCTCTGCAAACGAACTCCAGACGCGTGCGCCCCCTTGTGCATCTGGCTAACGTGGGACCTGGGGAACCAAGCCTCGAACCGGGGTCCATAGGCTTCATAGGCGAGCGCTTAACCGCTAAGGCATCTCTCTCCAGCCCTGATCAATTCTAAATGATCTTGAAGATGCTCTTCATCCGGTAGCATCAAATATTCAGCCAAGTGTAGTTGGCAACCTTGAAGATATTTGTAGGTGCTCTGTTTTAGGGAAGACTAAATGCCTTATGGAGTCAAACTTCTTAATGTTTTGGACTTGGCCTTAGAGTTAAGTTTAGCCCAGTGATCTTAGTATTGGAAAGTTACAGACAACTCAGTAAGATGTCTTCTGACCTGTTGCACCAATATGAGACTTTGAACATCTGGAGGAGAGCAGGCTCCTCCCCACTCCTACACAGGGTGTTTCCTTGTATGCCCTGTTCCTGGGGCAAGGCCTCTTGCATACCACAGTCCACATGATTGCGTTAGGCCTGTTTTGGGAAATGGAGTGAAGGAACCCTGCTAGTGCCAGGGGAGGGCATTGTAGGTTGTGGCTTGAAGAGTCCGAAAATCCTGAGGACTCCTTGGTGACCTGTGCAGTTTTTAATGGATTGGATATGTGTTTCCTTAGGTCTGTCAACTACATGGTCCCAGAATTCTCGATCACAGCATAGAAGGAGTTCCTGCTCCAGACATGAAGATCGAAAGCCTTCGGAGGTATTTCCTAAATGCTTTCCTGATCATGCATGCCATATACGTGTGTGCATGAGAACTTGTTGCCTCACACGCCAGCCTGCCTGGGTCTGTGCAGGTCTGGGGAAGTTACTTAACCTCTGTGTCCTACTTTGTACACCTGTAAGATGGGGCACACAGGTGTGTGTCATAGAGGATTCTCCTGAGGAATAAGTGGGTTAATACACATAGGCTTATACATGCAAAGCACGCAATAGTTCCTGGCACACATGAAGTGTGCAGTAAATGTTAGCTGCTATTATTAATTATATTCTTTTTTTCCTTTCCTGTTCCATCTTCGCTGGCTCCCAACAACTTTTCCTCTGGCCAGGAGATGAGCGGGTTCAGCTGCTGCCAAGTCACTGCCAGCCTCAAGTTAGTTTTAGCCATGAATTTGTGGCTTCTTTGGCAAAAACCCAATGTAATTCTGGGAGTTTTGTTTTGGGGATTATGCTTAAGGCTTCCCCCCTCTTTCCCAATTTGTTTCATATTTTATGTTTCCCTGCTGCCCTACATTTTTGTTGTTTGCTTTTCTATCTGAACTTGTTCTTTGGGTCATCTCTCTGCTGGCCTTTAGGTGAGGGGCCTCCATTGTTCTGAGATCTGCTTTTTCTGCAGCTTCTACTGGGCCCTCTTGGCTTTCAAAGGTGTGAGTTGTGGGAAAACTTCCTACTTAGCTCTGACTCCTGGTGGGAAGACTTCAGTCCCCTTCTTCCTTATGGTAGCACAGAGTTAAGTGTTTCTGAGGCCCTTCCTGGACTGTGGCAAGATGCCAGGAGGGTGCTGTGTCCAGAGCAGTAGTCCTTGGTTGAGAGGTACCCCCCCCCCCCATGATCTTCAGGCTAGCAGAGACCTGTCCCTGGGGCACTTGCATATTAGGCTGGGCATGGTGGGTAGGTGACCTCTTCATCCCCATGGCTGTTGGCAGGCATTTTATCTACTTGGACCTACAGTGCTCACTTCCTTTTCTGTAGTACTGGAGTGTTTGTGGCTGCATTTATTTCCTTTTTAAAAAATCCCTCTGCTGCCTCTACAACCCCAGAAGTGCAACACCCTGCCCTGCACAGCTGCTGGTTTAGCATAGGAATGTGGTTGGAGTCCCTGAGGAGCAAGGGTATACACTGTCCCTGGCCCATGTAAATTTCTATGCTTTCAAACTGTATGTAAAGCACTTGGGGGTTGAATTCTGCCAGGGACGTGTAGCTTGGCTTACTTGGGGATGCCTAACCCACCCCCACTCTGAGTGTAGGAACCGTGGGTTGCCTTTTTCCTCTTCTACTTGCTTCACTTTAGTTCCTTTTTTTGGTCACTCTCTTGGTTTTCCTTGTCAGGCTTACTTGGAATCTGCTTGGCTAGATTTGCTGATGAGGGTGTGGACTTGTGGCTTTGGCTTCAAAGGCCTGTTCTTTGGGGTGGGGAGGCACTGGGCTGATCACCGAGTGTAGGGGCTTCGGGTTTGATGGGACTCCACCATGTCCCATGTGATCATGTGATCTTGCAGAAGGTGGACAGCCTGGCTGCTTTTGTGGGATTGTGGGAGTGAGGAGTGGCACCAGGGAGGAAAGCCAGTGTTGGAAGTGGTGACAGCTAGAGAAGTGGCCTTTCTGTTCAGACAGTGCCTCACACTTAGTTATGGAGAGCTCTGTGAAGGCCAGCAGCAGCCTGAACAGTCAGTAGTTGCGTGGTGTGAGCTGTGCTTAGCAGCACAAGAGTTCCCTGTCCTGAAGAGGGTGCAGCCCTGTGGCTGTGTACATAGAGGCCAGCTTATAGATGTCGGCTTGCACTGTGGCAAATACAAGGCTGGTGACTTGTGCCAAGGTCAGGGTTTCCTTATGCAGTCTCAGATGTGAGCCAGCTGAGGACAAGGCGAGAGCGGCGGCCAGCTGTGCAGCCCTGCCAGACACAGTGTGCACTTCCCTGATGGGCAGGCATTGTTGAGGGGCTGCCCTTCCTGTGGTGTGGTGTTTGCCTGTGATATCACATTGGGGTGCTGTCTTAATAGTGGGGCCTTTTTATGTTGTCTTTCAGGCCTGTCTGCTTTTGGTAGCGTGAGGACTGGGTACTTTTACCCCAGAAATACTGCTTCCTGGGTAACAGTTATAATATTGTCTGGTCTGGCAGCACAGTGGCCTGTTGTTATTTTTCCAGGCCTGCATATACTTATGCCTGGCACTTGCAAACCTGGACCTTGAGCTGACCAGACACCTTGTTATAAATCCTGGTGCCCCAGGAGGCAGGGCTGACTGGGAGCAGTTGGCATAGAAGAGGGCCATAATTCTCAAGGTGCTATTGTGAAGAGGTTGTTATGCATTGACCCTTGAGTAAGTTGTTGCCCCAAGGGATTTCCAGGAGTGTGTGCTCAGCAGCCCTTGTTGAGCAGAGAGTACTTAGGTCCAGAGGTGGACAGCAGACCTTCTTTGCTGTTTTGTTGATGCTGATGGAATCATTGCTACCTTTGCCTGTGTTGACTGAGGCAGCAGGAGGGCAGTGTTGTCAGCTGCTGCCACCCCATGCCTGGGCGAGTGTCAGAAGAAGCATTTCTGTAATAGGTCAGACTTGTTCTGTGTTGATACAGTGACCTTGTTGTGGCAGCTCCATGGTTACACTGCAGCTGCCAGCGCTCTGGAAAAGAATGCAGATATCAAATGTCAGTGTCCCTTTCTCTCTTCCCAGGTGTTTAGGACCGACCTGATCACAGCCATGAAGCTGCATGACTCCTACCAGCTGAACCCGGATGAGTACTATGTGTTGGCAGATCCCTGGAGACAGGAATGGGAGAAAGGGGTCCAGGTGCCAGTCAGCCCTGGGACTCTCCCGCAGCCTGTGGCAAGGTAGAGATGCCCTGAGGAGAGATGTATGTCTCTCCACCTGTCAGAGGCCTTTTAGTGCCTTTCTTTTCTGGCAGCCAGGAGCTTGATTTAGCAGAGCAATACCATGTGACCTCACTGGAAATAGAAATGTGGTAGGAACACAGTTCAGGCCCAGGCATAGTGATTTGGAGGGTAGTGGCTCTTCTCGCCTAGTACGCCACCACGGGGAGGCACTGCTTTCTTATGGGAGAAGGGAAGGCCCAAGGCATATGGGAAGTGGCTGGCTGGGGAAAGTCTGTACTTGCTGCTTTTTCTGCACTATATACTGAATGGAGGTGTGGCTTGTGGGAGAGCATTGTACACCCTTGTGCCTCCAGAGGTCTACTTCATCTTGGGAGGAGGTCATGGATGAGGATACTGCTGGGATAGGGCTTTATTACTGACTTTTAATTTCATCAACTCATTATTTTTGAGGCAGGGTCTCAGTCAAGCCCAGGCTGACCTTGAATCCCCAAGTGCTGGGATTATAGGTGTGAGCCACCACACCCAGCTGGGGTAGGGCCTTAGGGGGGGGAAGATTGATTGGACTAGCTCTGCTGCGGATGGGCTATTTCCAGATGTGTTGCTTTGTTCTCTGGATCTCTGATATGTCACTAGCTTCTCAAAGCATGTCCTCCTTAACACTCTCAGAGCCAGGCTGTGGTCACTTGTCACATTTCCTCACTGTGCAGCTGCTTTTGGCCTGGTGTCTCTCCTTGTGGAGAGGATGGAATGCCCACTAAATGCTGCCAGCACTTGGTTTTGCTGTCACAGTGTCTTGTCAGATACCTGCTTGTGAAATTGCTTCTTTCCATTGCCAAGTATGGACTTCTTGGCTTTTTCTCTAGCACTTGATTGGTTTGATTATCTTTTTGGGATCACTGAGGAGTATCCACCCATGATTAGTATCCATATTGTATTATAGCCTGTCATGGCTAGGTGAGGCTTCAGGAATCACCATCCCCTCAGACAAGGGTTTGGGCTGGTGGATCTGAACTTCTGTGGTTCTGGGAGTGCTCACAGCCCCACGCAGGAGCTCTGGCAGGCAGCCTTGGCCTGGAAGCCCAGGCTCATATAATGCAGATTCCCAGAGAGAGAAGTGAGCCTTGGTAGCACCATGGAGCGTCTCATGTGGCCCTGTCTATATTCTTCTGTCACATAGGTTTCCTCTGTCAGTTTCAGGGTGATGGACTTTTTGGGCATCCTGTCAGTGTGAATGCACACTGCTGACAACAGATGTAGAGAATATAGAGATAGCTTAGAGACCTGAGCTGTTAGCCTGGACTGATTTGCTCCCCTCATGTGCTGCCCCTTAGTTTGAATGGGGTGAGTGTGGTATTGCCAAGTTGGGAGGCAGAGGAGGAGGGCACTGTACTGGGGTCAGATGTTCATGGGTAGTACAGTAGACTCTGGCTCTTAGATTTCCTGGTAATGGCCACAGTCCATCCCCCCCCCCCCCCCGTCTCGTTTGTGTGTAACTGTGAGTGTGTTGAGAGGCAGGGTTTCATTCCTCTAGCCCTCACTCTGTAGTCCAAGTTGGTCTCAGACAGCAAGCCTTATGCCTCTGCCTCTTGAATGCTGGGATTATAGGCTTGAGCCACTGTGCTTGGCTTCTTTTAGCTGCTTTTGAAGAGAACAGTTGAGGTTACCTTCTCGTTGCTGGGCCAAAGCACCTGAGCCAAAGCAGCTGATGGGAAGAAGGGATTTTGGCTTCTGGTCTCAAGGTGAAGCTTCATGATGGCAGGGGACAGCATGGTATGAGTAGAGGCTGGACATCACTTCTGCCACAGCAGGTGGAAAATAGCAAGAGAGTAAGCCAGACTGACACTGGCAAGGTAGGGACTAATAAACCTCAGGGTCCACGCCCAGGAACATGCCTCCTCCAGCAGAGCTCCATGTCCCAAGCTGCTACTATCTGGGGACCTAGCATTTCACAACACCTGAGTTTATGGGGGAATTCTGATTCATACCAGCACAATAGTTGGCAGGTATCATCCCTAGGTCCTCTAAGAGCCACAAGTAAATACCCAACTTTAGTGGCTATTGTTGCCTCCTTTGATGTTCCTGAGCACCCAGTGTTTGGCAAGCCCTGTCCTGTTCTAATGGCCTCCAGTAGTTCTGAACAGCCTGGTGTATAGAAGAGGGATTTAACAATGGCCCTTGAGAGTTAGTTTTTTTTTTAGGTTGACAAAAGCAAAAGACTCTCCTGGAGTCCTAGATGGTGGCAGGGGTATGGTGATGTGTTAGAAAGCTGATTTTGAAGACTTCCCAAGCATTTTCATTTACATCTGTCTCCATTTTGGGGCCTCTAATTTAGGTTTCTAGCCATGGGATGTTATTGACATTTGAATCTCACATTCTATATGAACTTGGGGATGCCCTGGGCTTGAGGGTCCACCAGGGGCCTTTGTGAGACACGTCCATGTGGCTGAAAGGGTAATCTGGCTGCCCATTTTCTTGTTGACCAGGGTCGTGTCAGAAGAGAAATCCCTCATGTTCATCAGGCCCAAGAAGTACATCGCCTCAGTCTCTGAGCCTCCAGAGTTGGGCTATGTTGATATCCGGACACTAGCTGACAATGTGTGTCGTTATGACCTCAATGACATGGATGCTGCATGGTTGGAACTGACCAATGAAGAATTTAAGGAGATGGGTGAGGAACTGTGTTCAGTATTTCGGTAATTCATGGTAAAGAAAGCTATTTTAGGTGTGTAGGTGAGCCAGAAAGCCCCAGTGAGGTGAAGTCCACTTGGTCACAGTCTCAGTTGTCTTGAAGTTCTTGCTCTTTGGAGACTGCCTGAGCCATGTGTGGTGAAATGCAAGGGGGTGGTCCCATCGCAGAGGAAGCAAGGCTCCTTGTGGCTATAGCACCATGGATTCCTCAGGGACAAGCCAGTTAAGAGACAGTGGAGAGCTTGCTTCTTGTTTTAAACACTAGAAGGAGAAGTTTAAAAAAACAAAAACAAAAAATCCAGACTCCATTTTTATGTGGTTCATGTTTTGAGTCACTTACATGTTAGTGTCATAGTGTGTCAGTTATTTTCTCATGCTGAGACAAAATACCCAACTAAAAGCAGCTATGAAAGGAAAAAGGTTTTAGTTTTGAGGGAATTTTTATCATGGTGGGGAAGGCATGGTAGGTTGCTGTGGCAAATTGGTGCCACATCTTACCAGTCAAGAGGCAGAGAGTGCAAACAACAAATGAGGCTTTACTATAGTACCTCAAAGCCCTCCCCCCAGTGGCCTACTATCTCCAGCAGGGCTCTGCCTCCTTAAGGTTCCACAACCTTCTCAGAAAACTGGGGACCAAGTGTTCAAACACACAAGCCTAAAATATGCCAATGTTCTGTTATTATTATTATTTTTTTTTGTTTTTTTTGAGGTAGGCTCTCACTCTAGCCCAGGCTGACCTGGAATTCACTATGGAATCTCAAGGTGGCCTTGAACTCATGGCCGACCCTCCTACCTCTGCCTCCCGAGTGCTGGGATTAAAGGCGTGTGCCACCATGCCTGGCTTGGAATGTCCTGTTATTTTGCATATGGACATACACCCCTGAGTTCTGTGGTATCTTCCTTCAGGGATGCCTGCACTAGATGAGTACACCATGGAAAGGGTCCTGGAGGAATTTGAACAGCGATGCTACGACAATATGAATCATGCCATAGAGACAGAAGAGGGATTGGGAATTGAATATGATGAAGACGTTGTCTGTGATGTCTGCCAGTCACCTGATGGCGAGGATGGCAATGAGATGGTATTCTGTGACAAATGCAACATCTGTGTACACCAGGTATGTGGAGAAGCAAAACCTGGGATTCTGGGGTGAGCCTGTCAGCCAGCAGAAGCATGCTGCTTGGAGCTCAGGATTATTCTTCCAAATGAGACTGCTTTCCCACAGCCCTCCATGGTTTAAATGTGCCACATCCCACCTCTACCCCCATCCCAGTGGGCTCTTAACATTGTTTGAAATAGGTCCTGCTACTGTACAATGAGGGGGCTAGGGTGAGGTGAGTTAGGAACACTGAAAAGCAAACCCTTGAAACGATGGTTACAGTCTAGATTAGATTCCAAAGTACAACAAACTGTGACATACACTCCCTCTTAAACATTCCAGTCCTTACATCTTCCTAGCTTTCTTGCCAATCTTTGGTGTCCTTTGCTTGGCAGCTGCCTTTGTTGTCATGTGACTTTCTGTCTGTATGTCTGTATCTTCATAATGCTAACTTTTTACGTGGTCCCTAGTCATTTTGGATTGGGGACCTACCTATGACAGTAGTTGTGTCTGCAATAACTATTGCTAAAGGTCACCTTTTCATAGGGTGATCAGGCCTTCATCATATCTTTTGGGCCATGGAGGCTAACCCATCACATTAACATGTTAATGTATGAATGGAGTTACTGCAGCAGGGACAAACTGCACTTTTTCCTGAGGGTTATTTCAAGATGGCAGTAGAGTTTGGTTGATCCTTAGGACTTCAGTGATGGTGGGCACTAGGTAATGTAAGCTTATTATAGTCTCAGTGTTTTTTGTTGTTGGTGTTGTTCTTTTTTTTTAAGGTAGGAGCTTACTCTGTAGCTCTAGGCTGGCTTTGAACTCACTGCTCTTCTCCTACCTCAGCCTCCCAAATGCTGGGATTAAAGGCATGTCCCACCATGCCCAGCTCAGTGTCTTTTGTCTATGATTGTTACAACTCTGATGTGGGAATAGAGTGATTTGGTTTTGTGTGAGGACATAGGTACCCATATATTTTTATAATTTAGAAGGTTATCCTGAGGTACTTTCTTTGAGGTTACCTGTTGATATACTGAGATTTAAGGGATTTCCCCAAAGGGGAAAAGCTGCTTGGGGGTAACCTCTGTAGAACCAGAAGAGTCAGATTTGTTCCTCTAATATTTTTCATTTTTTAATTTTTCTTGAAACAGGATCTCACCATGCAGCCCTAGTAATGCTTGGAAGTCACTGTGTGAATCAGGCTGGCCTTGAACTTGCAGCGATCCTGCTTTTGCCTCCTGAGCATACCTATACCATTATGCCCAGCTTATTGAAGTTCTTGGTCATCATTTTCTCTGTCTTTGCCTCTAGGACTTTTAGAGAGGTCTGAAGGCCTCTCCACCTGTGTCCTCATCTCTGCTCATCTGTGCAGGGAGTCTTGAGGCCAGGATCTAAATTCTCTGAGGAGTGTCCTAGTGTTGCAGGATTCCTGTGGTGGTTTTGTTGTAGTGTGCTTGGAGGCAGGTGATTACCATTGTTACTTTTTGTTGCAGGTTCCACTCATTTACTTGGATGAGTCTTCAGTCTTTTTATGTGTAACAAAATGGGTTCTCCTTGAAAACTAGTTGAATTAAGGGTTTTAGAAATGTGTTAGCTGATGACATCAGGGGGTCCTCCAGGGCCTGACAGCAAATTGGCGGCAGCATTGATCCTGGCACTTCAGATACACCCTCCCCTTTTTTCTTCCATACATGCTATCCCCTTTCTTTAGCCTTGACTTTATTTTTCTTTGGTGAAATCCTTCTTGGTTTGTCTTTAACACCCACTGTATTAGCTTGCCTTTTCCAATACATGGAATTCTCTCTTCAAAGGCACAGAACTTCTATATTTGAATCCCCGATAATGCCATGTAGCTTTATTACAGTCCCCTTCCCCCAGTAAGTCTCTTGACAGTGGCTTATTTGTGGCGCTCACAGAATCCTCCCAGGCAGCAGTCTTGGTCTTCCTTTGCTGGGCTTAGCTCTCATCTCTGTGGTTTCCTTTCTGCATCCTGGGTATTCAGATTGAATAGTGGCTGTTTTTTTATTTTATTTTATTTTTTTAAATGTCTGGAGAATTAGAGCTATGTTCCTGTGACTCTTGACTTCCTGACTTGAAGTTCATTCAAGGATAGAGTTGTGAGCAGTTTTCTGTGAATATGTTCCTGGTACCGTTGTGGTTTTGTTTTTCACTCTACTTAATGATCATTTGCCTTTTCTTTCTTCAAACCATCTTAATGACTTAGTTGTAAAAGGCTTGATTTCTTCAGTTTATGGTGTCTTGTATAATTTTGCCATCTTGTGCAAAACAGGCTTTGTTTCAAACATCAGCAAAAGAGACCAAATTCTCCTTTTGTCTGTAGTGTCTCACTTTGTGGTGGCTGAGCATGTGGGATGGTGCTGGTTCCCGGTGGTGGAGTGTGTCCAGCCTGGGAATTGGGGGCTTCTCACTTTTTTTTTTAATAGTCTTGGGGATTCTTTTCTGCTTTGTTTTCTTTCTTTTTCTGTCCCACCCCACCAACAAGCCTGAGAGGTTGTACCCCCTCCCCACCTTTTAGAGAGGTTGGAGGATTTGTTGCTCTGTGGTTGGAAACTTGGAATGGAAGGATCTCTGTGAGCACAGCAAATGTGGGTTGTTATAGGATGTTCTGTCCTCAAGTTTGCAGGACCACTTTGTACTAAATAAACACACATTTTGTCTTTGCGTGCTCATTGAGCTGGCCTGACATTTTTCCAGAAGGTTTTAGGTTCCAGCTAGGTGGATGTGGGCATATATTTACTTTGGTAGTAGTTCTGTGAAAATTTGCTAGGTGGCTCCTAAATTAATAAATAAATAAGAAAAGTCAGTCTTTTCTTTCTCTTCCTTGGGGTGTGCTGTTGTTTACAGGCCTGCTATGGAATTCTCAAGGTGCCAGAGGGCAGTTGGCTGTGCCGGACATGTGCCCTGGGTGTTCAACCGAAATGTTTGCTATGTCCCAAGAAGGGTGGAGCTATGAAGCCCACCCGTAGTGGGACCAAGTGGGTCCATGTGAGCTGTGCCCTGTGGATCCCCGAGGTAAGTGTATCTCTTAGCAGCACGTTTGTTCAAAAGATCTTGGCTTACAACTGGGATTGAGCAGATGGGTCAGAAGCTCTTCATAAATGGACAGCATTGGAGCTGCTGGGTCCTAAAACACCTTTAGGTGTTTCTGTGCCCTTTATCTAACTTTCAGCACACTGTCATCTCTTCATGGGGTGTAGATTTGTTGAAATGTCCTCAAGAAACAGAAGTGACTTAGGACTCCAGGTTGATGGTTATTAATAAGCTACCCCAGCTGTCTACCCCTGAGAACCCTCACATGGTGACACCACTCAACAGGGCCAGCCAGGTGCCTTCACAGCTATGTTCTAGGGGTGGCTGTGCATGTATTTGGCCAACTAGCTGCATAGCCCCTTCTTCTCCAGGTCACTCTGTGAGTTTTGTTTAAATTTTTTCTCTGCCTCAACTTTGTTAATTGTGGGTCTGCTCTAATTTGTTTCCAGTCCCACTCCCTGACTAATGTAATCTGCATGGCTTGGCAAGGAGAATATCATTTGTGATTCAAATCCCAGCATGTTTGGTGTGTGATTTGGTGCATTTTTCCTCCTGAGGACATTTTTCTGGGGATGATTTGTATTGAGGTTTACGATTTGGGTCTTGGTAGTGCTGGATTTTCATAGGATGTAGTTCAGTGGTCCAGGCTGAACACTTAGATGACTTTGTATATAGCCAAGTGTTCTGATGCAAGAAAATGGTTTTCTTTCATGAGAGACAGTGATTAAATGCAGCTTATCTACTCCCATTATTGGCAGTCTACATATAGTTAAAATTAGTTTTTAGTATTGGCAGAACTCTTGTGGATTCAGTGATAAGGTAGACTGTGTTATGTAACAGAACATGAGTCTTTGTTGGCAAACACTGGGTGAGAAATGAAAAGATCCCCATCTGAGTAGTCTATAGACGAGGATGTGGGTACCAGATGAGGTTTGGGCTCTACTGCTGCTGGCTCAGGGCTGAGGAGGGAATAATACACCTTGAACTCCCTGTGTTTCTGCTGATGGCCATCTTGCTATTTTGGACCCCTAGGTGAGCATTGGCAGCCCAGAGAAGATGGAGCCCATCACAAAGGTTTCTCACATCCCTAGCAGTCGGTGGGCGCTTGTGTGCAGTCTCTGCAATGAGAAGTTTGGGGCCTCCATACAGGTAACCAGCTCAATAAGAATGGCTTCTCCTTCCTTTCCTGTGTTATAGGGAACAGGATGAACAAGGGCTTTGTGCCATCAGTGGGTTGTGACACGGTAGGTCATCCTGAGACTGCCTGAGCTCCAAGACACTTCCACTTTGTCTCTTGTTCCTCTAGGTCCATCCTAAACCCGGTGTCAGCTTCTTTCTACAGCAGACATTCCTGTTAAGAAGTCAAGTCTTATGTTAGTCACCTTCCTACCCGCAATTACAGTGTACCATTGCAGCCTTGGAATTCCTCTGGGCTGTCTCCTGGGAATACTGGTATTCCTGGCGTTGGACAGGCTGGTGATTTTGTAGTAGGAAATAAAGAATTCTTGGAACATTGGCACAACATTGACTGTACAGGGTGAAGAGGCATCTGTGAGGTGCTTTGCTGTGTGCTCTTGGCTTCAGCTGGCAGATCTAGATATGTTGGGAGAGGCAGGGGAAGGGGAGACCCAGAGAGCTCACATGTAAAAATGCTGCTTTTATTAAGGTAAGTGCGGAAAGTTAGGAGTTTGGTAGAATTAAGAAAATAGAGACAATGTGCTGTCTCTTTCATGTTGTGTAAAACTGTATCTAAGTAGTTAATTTTTGGACCTCACATATTGCTATCTAACAGTCAGTCATGACTTGAGAGACTGGAATGCTGTGTACAGTTGATGTTGGCCTAAGGTCAAGCCTGGCTTTTTCTCTGGGAGGTATATACATAGGCCCCAGAATCTTCCTTAGTTTTTTGTTGAAATCTGAGAGCAGAGACACTGTTTGGGGCAACTTCTCTCCATACAGAGAATGACAGCTTGGTATAGAAAGAAACTGCACAACTGTGGCCCTAGGTTTAAAACAAGTGCCCTTATTTGGCGGAATCCAGTTATATTTTGACTGATAAATGGTTCTTTTAGTAAGGCACCATTGATTGGCTTTCAGTTCTTACCTTTTTTTAGTTTTAAGCGGGCTCACGTGATTTCTACTTATCCATGCTGTTGCTCCTACCTGGTGTTCAAGAATCTAAAATGCTAAAAGAAGTATTTGGAGGATGAGGCATGAGACAGTGAGTGATATTTGGCTTAAGGAACTCATAGTAATAGTGATTTTTATTTATTTATTTTAAAAGATTTTATTTTTATTTAGTTAATATTAGAGCCGGTGGGGGGGAGTCGGGGAGAGAGAGGGAGAGAGTGAGAAGGGCACGCCAGGACCTCTAGCCACTGCAAACGAACTCCAGATGCATGTGCCACCATGTGCATCTGGCTTACATGGGACCTGGGGAATTGAACCTGGGTCCTTAGGCTTCACAGGCACTAAGCAATCTCTCTCGCCTTTCATTTATTTTTTTGTATGTCAATAAGATCTGTTGAAAAACTAACATGACAAATGCTGGTAGCTGGGAGTTGAATTGCGCAAGAATGGAGAAGTAGAAGAGGATTTGAGGGTGTCTGTGTGTGGGTCAGCACATATGTGTTGACTTGTGGGAAGCGGGTTGTGGTAGGCCATGGAAAAGGAGAATCACCGTGTCCCATGTTTGCAGCTGTTCTGAGCGGAGCTCTTTAATTGACCTTAACAAGGGTGGCAAATGGGAACCTTATTTCTTTTTTGAAGAGAGGCGATGAAATCACTATTTTGTAGCCTCTTTTTCCCAGAATGTTAATTTGAAGGCAAAAGGGCCAAGGAAGGCTAGTGCATTTTCATATCTTCACAGAAGAGATGGATTTCATTAAAAGAATTCCCCTGAAATGCCTGCAGCTGGGAAAGCTGGTGTATTCTTCCGTAACATCTGTTTGCTGAGTCAGCCTGAAGAGGAAAACCTAGAGGAAGTCCACTTGGCGTGTTCTCAAAGTCCTGCACAGACGTTGCTGCAGAACGCCTGGGTTACTAGATCATGTCTCAGTCATCTGTTCCCACCCTTACTTCCTTTTGGCTTCATGCTGCCAGGGAGGAGGCTGTATGGTAATGATAGTGGCCAGGTGTGTCTGTGTGTGTTCTGGCCCCACAACTGACTTCACACATTTCTTGGAATTGCTGTAATATTATAGGTAAAGTTACAGATTGGTCTTAGTTCATGTGCTTTAAGTGACGCGAGTGGGAAATTGGTGAAAGGAATGAATTTTTATAGTAATGGCTGGCATTGTGGCCTGCATTGAATCATGTCTTAAGTGCTGAAATCATGAAAAAAAAAAAAATCCAGCTCTAGACTTTGCTCTATATGGTTATGTAATTTAGGGTCTGCTGAATGAATTCAAGTAAATTTCTCATTTGGCCCAGAGCTGCAAAATCCTGCTCCTCACTGTAGCCCTGGCATGCCCAGGGGAATCCCTTGGCCTTGCACAGTATAATGTTGCTTTTAAGGGACTGGCCTCAGCCTTCAAGAGGAACCTCCTTCCAGGGAGTTCTGAGCAAGATCAGACGGGAGAAGTTAATCACTTTGCTCCTGCTGGATCAAAGGCTCCAAATTGTAGCTCTGTGCAGGTGGGGATGAGAGGGAGGGGAGGGGATGTTCATTGCAGCTTGATGAGCCCTGGCCTCGGACCTTACCTCCCTGTGGCCCACAGGAAGTGATCCCTGACGGTTCTGCTGCCTCCCTTCAGTGGTTCTGCATGGTACACATAGGTTATAGTGCTTCGAGCTTGTGGGATTCGCGCTTGCCCATCAGCAGGGGCTTTCTAATCTCCCTAAGCTGGATTCTGGTCTGTCTTTTCACCTTTCCCTGGCATGATCCCTGGTGCTGCTTTGAGGAAGTGCGAAAAGTTTCCTGCCCTGAGAGTCCTGTTCATATTTCTCATAAAACTAAATGAGCTCAAATTTGAGAAGCGTGCCAAATTAATCAATGCCTCGAAGTGTACTCTGCATATTGAGCGCATGGCCTTTTGCACACCATGCACCTTTTTCTACAGGGGCCATTTGTGTAATTGTGCCTCCTTAAAGGGACTTTCCATGTGGCTGCTGTTCTAAGAAAGTGATGGGTTGCAGAAGCTTTGACCTGAAGGGTTCCCTGAAACACCCAGCTTTAGCTCATTGAAGACCTGTCTAGGTCTTCTGCTGGGGGCAATCCTGTCAAGCTTTTCTGTCACAGTAATGTGTGACGTGTCCTTTGTTGTGTGTGGGGTGCTTCACACTGGGGGGCTTCTGCTGCTACTGTTCCATAACCACCCTCTCTCTGCCTGTTTCCAGTGCTCTGTGAAGAACTGCCGTACGGCCTTCCATGTAACCTGTGCTTTTGACCGGGGTCTGGAAATGAAGACCATCTTGGCAGAAAATGATGAAGTCAAGTTCAAGTCCTATTGCCCAAAGCACAGCTCACACAGGAAGCCTGAGGAGAGCATGGGTGAGGGGGCAACACAGGAGAATGGGGCTTCTGAGTGTTCTCCCCGGAATCCACTGGAATCCTTTGCCAGTCTTGAGCAGAATCGGGAGGAGGCCCACCGTGTGAGTGTCCGCAAGCAGAAGCTGCAGCAGCTGGAGGATGAGTTCTACACCTTTGTCAACCTGCTGGATGTGGCTAGGGCCCTGCGACTGCCTGAGGAAGTTGTGGATTTCCTGTACCAGTACTGGAAGTTAAAGAGGAAGGTCAACTTCAACAAACCCTTGATCACCCCAAAGAAAGATGAGGAGGACAATCTAGCCAAGCGGGAGCAGGACGTCTTGTTTAGGAGGCTGCAGCTGTTCACACACCTGCGGCAGGACCTGGAGAGGGTAATGATTGACACTGACACCTTATAGTGACTTAGAGAAGAAGATGCAAAGAGGCGAGTGCTCGCCAAGAGCAAGAAATGATAGCCAGTCATTACTCTCAGATCCTTGTACACACCACAGCATGAGGTTGTGTTGGTTAAATATTTATGGGCTGGTAAACTCACTGCATATGTGTAAGACTACCAACCAGAGTGGGTGCTTCTCTGTGATATCTTTCTCTTTACACACTTTCCCATTAATCTTTACTGTTCTGCAAGATCAGATGGGGTTGACGCAGAGTTGTGTACAGCCTGATTTTGAAAACAAATGAATCTAGTTTATGGGGAAGGGGCAGTCGTAGGGAAATACCATGTTCAACCTAGTGAACCACTTCCTAGGTGCTGGTAAAGGGCTTGTTAAGGAGAGCTAAGTATTGCCCCCCACCTTTGCTTCTAGCTAATTCACAGGGGCATTTCCAGCTTTGCCACGGAGCAGAGAAGGCTCTGGGTGCTGATGTGTGTGCATGGACTCTTGGCACACCTGTTACGGAAGACACTCCTGGCAGCCAGGTGCTATGTCATCACTGAGGTTATGTCCATACCATGCGTGTTGGGTGCGTGTGTGTGTGTGTGTGTGTGTGTGTGTGTGTGTGTGTCCCTGTTCATGGTGCGTCTGCGTGTGGATGTATATGTGTGTGACTCCTGGTGCACAGGGGCGTTGAGTCTGTCTGTGGAGCCCCTAGCAATGTTGAGCACACTACAGACACAAATCTTGTTTATCACACTACTGCTGACAGAGTGGCTGTTGGCTGTCTGGAGCCTCAACTGCTGGCTTTACCTGTTTGCTGCTTGGTGCCTCCTCCACTCACTATTACCCTTGGGGTCCCAGTATGGACCTTCCTTCCTGTTGCAGGAATAATTAGGAGTGGACTGTCCTCCCAAGGGTCTTCGGCTCCCTTAGGTAGTTTTTGATTGAGGCTTGCTAATTGGGGATGTGTCTTAGAGCACCTTTTGCACCAAGTCCCTTAACTGCTAGCTACCGATTAAATTCATTAGTGTGGCAGAGACAGGATGAAGGTTTTCTGGCCTGAAGCAGCCTGTGCTGAAAGGCACTCACATGGCCTGAAACAGTTCATGCATCTTCCCCAAGACCCTCACTTAAGAGGGAGTGACTCACCTGCCTGGAGAGAATCTGACTCAGATAATTTGAAATAAGAGTGTAGGCAGAGCAGAGATAGACTATAGATGTACCTAATTAAAGATCCATTTGTTACAGAGACCTGCACTGCCCTGTTAGGGATGGCAAAGTAGCACAAGTATTTTAAAGGGCTCACTCGAGGCTCTTTTAGTACAGTTCCAAGTGCTGGCTTCTTATGCCCCTTCCTAGGCTAAGTTAGGACTCTGGGCAAGGTGGCTGATCTCAGCAGTCTATTAGAAGACAGGAGCTTAGGACTCTGGGCAGGGTGGGCTGCTCTCAGTCTATCAGGAGGCAGAAGCAGGTTGGTGAGGCTGTTGTGCTCCCATACCCCCCCTTGTGGTGAGTGTAAGGAAGACTGCTTCAACTCCATGAACATGTGGCATGTTTATGAAAGGGATTCAGGATACATGTGCATTCTGGCGAGAAGCTATCATTTCAACAACTGTTGTAATTGGGGTGCACAGAGTCAGAGAGTCCTTGGGAGGGGAGGACAAGAAGTTTCATGTTTGGACTGTTGTTTGTCTCACAATCACCACAAAATAAAAGTGTAGAAAATGGTTGTGGTGTACTAACTCTTTTCTGTACTTCAGTTCTTGAGATTAACATATGCTATAATTAAATTCTAAACATTTTTTGGAGTCGTTATTGTTGCTCTTAAAGTAGAATAATGTGTATGAGAAAGATAATAAATCAGGATGTATGTGAGTGTGTGTGTGGGGCATTATATTTATTAAAAAGTAAGATTTTAGTGAATTCAGTGCCAAGTTTAAAATGGGCTTATTATTTGCAATGAAAAAAACAATTTCCTCAAGTGTGCTATGATGCCTGGCTTAAAATAGTTGAAATCTTTGCCTTGCTGGAGAGTTACATAGTTCTTTGTAAGTATAAACAAGGATGTCAGGCCAGCAGCTTACCAGGGCAGGCATGACAAAAAGGTCAAATTCAGTTACTTATGAGCTTGTTTTCTCAATAAGTTAGGGTTCTGCCTAATTCATGCCATACCAGTCATGGCATGCAGACACTCGAACCACTTAATGCATGTGACTGGAATCCAGGCATGTGCTCATTCCTGAACGGAGTAGTTTATTAGACATGCAGATGACTCAGTGATTATGGTAATTGCTCTTTCCGACACATAAACACCTTGGGCATTGCACACCTGGATACCAGTTTTTAATCAATGTGAGAGGGCAGGGACAGATTTCAGGAGGCTTTAGAGAGATGGCTGCTGATGTGGCAGGTGGCACTTAAAGTTCCCACAGCTGCCAATTCACTGGTGGGATTCCTGTCCACTAAATGTCCTCTTAAGAAGATACAGGAAATGTTAGTTCAGAAAAGGACTGCTGGTTTAAGATCAAGACATCCTCCCTCTCCCTTCCTAGTAGTATGGAAAGGGGCCAAGTCTTGGGGGACAGTCCTGCTCATTTGTTACTCAGTGAAGTGGTTACTTTTGAATTCTGTTGGAGGCTATAGTTGTCTCCTGAACAAAAGGCTTTACTCTTGTAAGCAGTGCTTGGGATTCAAAGAAACCAATTAGAACTATTCTTGGCTTCCTTAGAGCAGTAGGTCTTAAGTCTCTGACAGCCATAAACATGATAGAAATGGATCGAAATGCAAACTGGGCTTAGGGGTGATCAGCATTTATGTTTCTGTTTGGGAACCACTACCTTAGGGGAAAGTATGACTTGGGTTTAACATGGAGTGGGAGGGACATGGCTGGTTTCGGGTTCCTCACTGGTAGCTGGGGGAGGATGAAGTGAGGAAGGAGTTTGGTCAGCAGCTTCAGGGAGGACAGGTCAGCTTTCTGGGCAGAGGCTGCTTTTGCTCATGCCTATAGTGGTCAGTCAGATTTCCTTGGTCCCAATGAAATCATGGCGTTTTTGATTGGTGGGTTCAGGTATTACTGATCTGAGGTCATGGGGAAATCAAGGGTTCCCTGTGAAGCCTGGGTCAAGTACTAAAGCCATCAAAGTTGAGGTTCCCTGGCTTTCCTACTGTTTGCATGGATCGAATGTGAGATGTAGGTCTGCTGTCCATCCGTGGCCTTTCTACTGGGATGTGCATTCCCATTACGGAAGTCGTGACCCTTCATCTTAGCTGTACTTGCACTGAAATTCCAGAGGTTGTATCTGTCATGAGATTTGAGTGCTGCTTTTGAGCTCCACTGTTTTCACCTGGGCAGAAGAACACCTATTAGATCAGTCCTTTAGCCACCTCCAATCCCCACACTATTAGGATTTCTTTTATTATTTTTTCGAGGTAGGGTCTCACTCTAGCTCAGGCTGATCTGGAATTCACTACGTAGTCTCAGGGTGGCCTTGAACTCATGGTGATCCTCCTACCTGTGTCTACCAAGTACTGGGATTAAAGGTGTGCACCACCACGCCCAGCTCACTGGTTAGGATTTCTGTAAAGGCCGCCTACTTCCTGGCTTGGCATGGTTGTCAGAAGGAATTAGCTAGGCCATTGATTACAACACCACATTTCCTCAGATAAGGAGAGCGATTTTTCTTTATAATCAACAAATATATTTAACAGTAAGTATTAATAATACAAGGGATTTATTAAAGAAATAGAGATAAGAAGACCCTGACAGTGAATCAGATAGAGTCAGGAACAGCCTGCAGCATTTTCTTGTTGTAGGTCTGATGACAGCATGCTGACTTGGCTGTTTCCCTTCGTGTATCATGTCCTCACTCAAATGAGACTACTTTGAACACACCTGGGTTCTTTAGGGTGGAGAAAGATCTGAAGATGGAAAGGAGTATCTGTGCTTAAGCCAGAGTACACAATTGCACGGCTTGTTGCTGTCCTCATGCTAAAGAAAAGGCTGGTAACCTTTGAACTTTTTCCATGTCAATAAGACGCAGGGGTAGGGATGGCTCATGAGGAGAACTTTTTGAGTATGGGCATGCCATTGATGATAGCTCATGGAGAGTATGGAGTCACTTTTGAGTACCAGCACTGAGATTATTGAGGGCATATGCACATGTTCCTGAAGAAAGGTAACTAGGTGGTAGGCTGGCTTTTAGGCCCATGAAACATACCAGGTTTACCCAGATTTTAGGACTTAGGAATTGCAATTAGTCACTCTTGGTTTTTTTTAGCTTTTGGTGATTTCAGTTGACTTAACAGTGGGGCATGTTGACTGAAATGAATCAGAGGATGTATACGTGATCTGAAGCAGTCTCACATTGTCACGTCAGAGGTGAGATGGAGTTCTCAGCCTTTCCGTCCTTCCAATTACAATTGAGTCAGGAAGAGGTTAGCAGGGAAGGGACGACACAGAGCTGGACTGGGGATGTTGGTCCAGCAAGTCATGGGTAAAGCAGGAAGGTTCCCCAGGCATTCACTATAACATGCTGCCACCTCTAGCCAGGCCTTGGAGTCATGTCTAGTGGACCAGCAGCTTATTTGGTCTTGCAGGGGCTCCTCCGTGATGCCCTTGGCTCTGTGCTTAGGTAGCTCAACACTCAGAAGAGGCTTGATGCAAGTGCAGTGAGGTGGCTCCTGACAGCGAAACTACGGACGATAGGGTTGTTGGGAAGATACTGGGGCTGGCGAGGCTTCTTCCATGGCATGGGCTGGGTTGGGGGAGAGGGACTGAGCTCTGCCAGTGTTGTGCTGTTCCCCCCAGTGATGTACTTGTGACACTGCTGCAGACACTGAGGGGTTATAGAAGTAGAAGTCTAGAGATAGGGTAAAAATGCTTAAAGCATGTTTTAATCTCACCTCAGTGTCAAGGCCTTAGTATGGCCAGTTTTCCTCAGGTAAAGAAAATGAAAAGCACATAAGTAACTGCTACCATGTATTGCTTACTTAGAATCTTTATTCTCTACATTCTAGGTTCGGAACCTCACTTACATGGTGACCCGCAGGGAAAAGATTAAACGGTCTGTATGCAAAGTCCAGGAACAGATTTTCAGTCTTTACACTAAGCTCTTGGAGCAAGAAAGAGTTTCAGGTATGCATTAAGTCATGGTAGGTCAAAATGTAGGGCAGGGGTTTGTAAGCCTTAACACTTCTGTTAAGGAAAAATTTGGTCTTTTATCTGTTCTACAGAAAAGTTTAACTAGCATAGGTTTACATATTTAAAGAAAAAATTGAGAATCATAGGGAAAAGAGCTGAGTTTGGCCTCACAGGGTTTGTGTTGTCACCTCTCCCTACTAACCTAATACAAGAATTATTTGACCTTCAATTTATTTATAAAATGGCTACCCCTTGGAACAAGACTCAAATGAAACAGTGACAAAACACCGAAGTGCTCTTGATCATCATGGGGACAGCCAACCTGATTTTATTACTTAGTCCTTGGATATACCTACTACTTGCTACTCTAAATTTATATTAAGACTTATTTACACATGTTCACTTCTTATCAGTTCACAGTGGACTTTCTTGGGGTGGAGATGGAATTTTGAATATCTGAAAGTACTGGATACTTAATGTCTTACATAGCCTTGGCTGAGCTACACACAAAAGAAAGAACTCTGGTATAGACGTGCTCTTCTCTGGAGGATGCTTCAGTGAGGTGATCTTGGGCAAGTGTTTCACCTCTGGGATTCCTTTGATCCGTAAGAGGTTTGATATAGAAACATGGCCTCTAAAATGTGCCCTTTAGCACCAGCATTTTGTGAACTCAAGCCCTAGAAGGTAGGTCATGTAACAATTTCAGAGAGGTGGTCTGTCAAGTTAATGTGTGCCAGGCAGTTGGGGAATGGGTGAGTTTTGAGCTGTCCTTTAGTGCAAGAGTGAGCCATCTCCAACATAGATATCCTTGTTATATTAGGATAACATATGTAGAGTCTATTCAGTTTCCTGAATTTGTGGCCTTTTGTTTTTTGCTAATACACAGAAGCTGTTAGAGCCCTGTATGTTGAATCCAAACTGGTTATTTATGTGTCTAGTAATTGGTCCGCTGAACATGCAGGGGAATTTTCAATAAAATCTTGATGTGTTACATACGTTTATGGCAGTAATTTACTGATAATCTTAGATGTTTTCTTGCTAAGATTAATATTTTCTACATGTGGCAAGCATGTATCATTAGCTGGAGCTTGGAGTTCAGTAGCTTTTCCAAGTCCAATGTCATGGTTGTAAAAGCTCAGTTCAAAGTGAGCCTCTATCTCTTCAGTATGTTTTATGGAACGATCCCTAGGAATTGTTTATGGAATGAGTGATTACCCACAAAGATAAACTGATGGTAACATTTTCATCTGGCCTCACTTGGGTTATTTCTTGTGGATATTGCAGGCAGCATTTTGCATTTCATGGCTGAGGCTTTTACTTGGGTGAGTGAATGAGATTCCCTAAATGGTTAAGAAGTGTTTTAGGTTACAGACTGTAATGTAGATGTGAATTTAAAAAAAATGTTTTTTTTTGTTCATTTTTTATTTATTTGAGAGTGACGGGGGGGGGGGGGCAGATAGAGAGAGCGAGAGAATGGGCACGCCAGGGCTTCCAGCCACTGCAAACGAACTCCAGATGCGTGTGCCCCCTTGTGCATCTGGCTGACGTGGGTCCTGGGGAACTGAGCCTCGAACCGGGGTCCTTGGTTTCACAGGCAAGTACTTAACCACTAAGCCATCTCTCCAGCCTGTAGATGTGAATTTAAGAGTCCTACTGCTGCCAGACATGGTGGTTCACGCCTGTAATCCTAGAACTGTGGAGGTTGAGGCAGGAAGCTTTGAGGCCAGCCTAGGCTATGTTAGAATGACTCTATTTCAATAAATGAATAAAAAGCAAAGACTCTCCCTCCATTCTGAGGCAAAAGTAGTAAGGTAAAGCTGATATTACTCTGGGATGCTGCAATGGAGCTGAAACCCACTTGGCTTCTTAAATTTTTTCTTTCCAGTCCTAGGCTTTCGTGTCTAATATCTTCTGCCTTTTAAGACAATTCCAAGGGTTATTGCCATGAATTACATGTCATTCCCAGTTCATAGTCAAAACTCTGATTCTGAGAATGCATAGGATTTTTCTGTGAAATGAGAGTTTTCACTGTGAAAATGGTGCTTGTGGGAGGAGATCTGTAGTCAGATACTTTTTAGAGACATGGATGCCAAGTAGGTAGAAATCATAGTTCAGGAAATACAGACTTCTCATGATAGTGAAAAGAAAAGTACCTAAGTATTGCATTTGAACAGTATTGCATGAAGGTTGATTCTAACAATTGACTCTTGAGAAAACATATTTGTAAGCCAGTAGACTGTGCAGGGCCTCATCTATAGTGCTGACAGTATCCATATCTGGTGGACAGTAAGTTCTTGCATAGGCTCCTCTATACTCAGGGAGCTGAACTTTGTACTTTTGTGATTCATACCTTAATGGGGGTAGGGAGGGGGACAGAAAACAAGAGAATTACTATTTGCAGATGTCTTGAGATTTGTAGAAACATGGGCCTTCTGCTGTACTCTGCTGTGCCTTGAATTCACCAGTGTTTTCTGAGGGTCACAGTTCATTAGCAGGTTGTGAAATATTCGGTGGGTTATGACTAACATTAAAAACAAGTGTGAAATAGAATAGGAAATGTCAGAGTTTCCATCAGGTGATGAGAGTTGACATTCTTTCATAAAATGTGGGCTTTTACTAGGTTATGCTGTGAAATTTAGTTTTGTGATTTGTATCAAAAAAGATCAATTTAACATCCTTAGCTTGAGTGACAAGTTGAATCTCACAAGTGTTTTTTGCATATGATAGTGAACATTTTTGAACACTTAACTACGTGTCAAAGAATTATTGTAACCACTTTTTCATTTGAAATATTTACATGCGTTTTCCTTAGTGGCTCTGAGAGGGCATAGATCCTTTGTCCATCTCACAGGGAGGCAGGTGATGACTTGATACAGGTGGAGGAAGAAGAGCAGCTATTGCTAGCTGATCTACATGGATTTCCCCTTTGAAAGATCAGAGGTGCTATTTTGTTTGAATGAAATTGTAGTGCTTGAACAATTTCATGAAAATTGATGTATATTTTACCAGTTTTGGGAAAACAAGTAGCATATTGAATATAGGGATAGGGATTGCATATTCTCAAGGCAGGTCAAATCTTTATAAACCAAATTTTTACAAAGTTGGTGGCTACTATGTTTTACATTCATGGGAAGTTTGCCTAACATTGCTTCAGGTCTAGGATTTTCCTCTTTTAGATTTGCTTCTACTATAATCTTCCTTTGTGGTTTTATGTTCATAGGTGTGCCTTCTTCTTCCTGTTCCTCCTCCTCCTCCTCATTGGAAAACATGCTTTTGTTCAACAGCCCTTCTGTGGGTCCTGATGCTCCCAAGATAGAGGACTTGAAGTGGCATTCTGCATTCTTCAGGAAACAAATGGGTACTTCCTTGGTACACTCGTTGAAAAAATCCCATAAGCGAGATTCACTGCATAATAGCCTGGGGAATGAGGGCAAGACCCTACTAAAGCAGCCAGATCTGTGCAGTGGAAGGGAGGGGCTAGTGGTCCCAGAGAGCTTCCTGAGCTTTGAAAAGACTTTTGCAGAAGCACGTCTCATATCATCAGCACAACAGAAAAATGGTGTGGTGGCACCAGACCACGGAAAAAGAAAAGACAATCGTTTTCATTGTGATCTCATTAAAGGAGACTTAAAGGACAAATCTTTTAAACAGAGTCACAAGCCTCTCAGGTCCACAGACACGTCCCAGAGGCATCTGGACAATACAAGAGCTGCCACCTCCTCTGGAGTGGGACAGTCAACACCTGGCACCAGGAAGGAGCTTGTGTCAAAGTGCAATGGCTCCCTAGTCAAAGTAAACTACAATCAAACTGCAGTCAAAGTGCCTACAACACCTGCCAGCCCAGTGAAAAACTGGGGAGGATTCCGAATTCCAAAGAAAGGGGAACGGCAGCAGCAGGGAGAGGCCCATGAGGGGGCCTGCCACCAGCACTCAGACTACCCCTACCTGGGCTTAGGCCGAATTCCAGCTAAGGAGAGGGCAAAAAGCAAATTAAAATCTGACAGTGAGAATGACGGGTATGTCCCTGATGTAGAGATGAGTGACTCAGAGAGTGAGGCATCAGAAAAGAAGTGTATACGTGCTAGCAGCACCATCAGCAGGAGGACAGACATCATCAGGAGAAGTATCTTGGCCTCCTGATGAAACCAACAGTACGGGAGCACCGAGCGAGGCCTACTGCTGGCCCTGCTGGAAAAGAGCTCGGTTGCAGGGGGCTGGCAGAAACCCCATTATTCCTGAGCTACACAACACATTGACTTGTGATTCAGATTGCATTTTTCCCCCAGAGTCATTTATAAATCATTGTTGTGAGAAGTTTGTGTCATTTGCAGCTTGTTGAGGAAACAAGAATAGATTGTAACCATAAGACACTGCCAAGATTAGATCCTGAACTAAACACTAAAACAAGTTTTAAGGAGGGCCAGGCTTAAGTAAGTGTTGTGAATTTTTACTGCCCTCCATGTTCTTCCCAAAGCACAAACTCTTTGTTACATGAATATGCAGAATCAATTGTAATTCCGTGTAACACTTATAGGGAACCCTCATGTACCATTTATAGCCCATAAGCTGACTTTCTGGGACTGGTAGATCTCCGTATCATTTTGGCCCACAGGCTGTTTGTGTGACATGAACAGCAGATGGGTGGCAGCTCTGAGGATCACTGTACTAGGGATGCTTGTGCACATGCAGCAGTCAGGGAAGAGAATGTACAAAATGGTCATGACTGGAAGAGATGAAGGATGGTAGAGCTGCAGTGTTGCAATTTGGGGGGGAGGTAGCAAAACTGCTTCCTGAACCCCTGAGAAGGTTGCAGATAGGACGGGTGGAGATGGAAGCTGGCAAGGAGGCTGTTTTCTGAGAAAGGCCAATTGTGGTCTGATATTTATCAGTCTTCTTGACTTTCCTTTTGCCTAACCACTAGACCTTGAGTCTACTTGGGATTTTCCTGGCCACTACTGCTGTTACCTGGCCATCTGGTTTCCCATTTAGTGGCTATTCCATGTTCAAGTGAAGAACTTCCAAATTCTGGTGACTCATATTTCTCAGAGCCAGCCACTAGCGCCTATGTTGGGGAATCTGGGCTTCTACCATGAGCTGATTCCTTAAGAAAGGAGGGAAAAAATAGTGAAAAGTTCTATTTTAAAATAGAAAGGCAATAAGTTGCGATACACTCTTACCATTAACAAGGTTACACTGGAAAGAAATTGAAGTGTATCCTTGAGAAGGTTTGTTGGAGTTGAAGTTTTAAACTCTTAATTCGTAACTTGGACTTTCGAATTGCAAATGGCAATAACTATTCATTTATCAGCAATAATAAATTTAGCATTAAATTTGAGTACAATGTTCTGTTTTTGCACTCATGTAGTGCGTGCGTATTCAGACAAGTGGATATTGTTAAGGTCCTTTTAATTTTCTTTGGAATTGAATGTAGTTGTGAATCAAACTTGAGAGAAAGTTTAAATAGCAATGAGATTTAGAGTTTTGGGACTTCCCCTAAATTAACCCTTAGTTTGTTAATGTCAGTGTTCAGATTTCTGATTCATTTATACATTTGTTTCCATGTGGCAGGGACATTTTGATGAACAATGCTTTGAGTTCTATAGTTCACTTCCAAGTCTTCCAAATGACTGTCAACAACAGAAAAGGCTCATTGAATTCCATCTTGCTATGCAAGCTTTATCAGATGATCAAGTAACAGATCTGATGCATCCCATTATATGAATGACATTTTCAAACCAAGTCTTAACTTTTCCAGTACATTGTAGTAGCTAATTCAGGGGAAGGGAAAGAATGACCTGGGTTTTACATTGACTATTTTTGAGCTATAAAACTCATTTTGAGACTGCTGTCCAGATCAGCTTGTTGCTACAGATATTAGAAGGTTCTTAGGAATTCAAGTTGTATAGTTGCTTGTAGCCTAATT
This sequence comes from Jaculus jaculus, assembly GCF_020740685.1. NCBI lineage: Eukaryota > Metazoa > Chordata > Mammalia > Rodentia > Dipodidae > Jaculus > Jaculus jaculus. The sequence continues at coordinate 75,981,013 of NC_059113.1, forward strand.
AATTTTTTTTTTTCATACGAGCCAAAACCTTTTGCTGGATTTTAGGAGAAGGTTGGACTCTTACCTAATTATCTTTTGGTTACCGCAACAGCTCTGGGCGAATAGAATTTATAGAGGGATAATTTGTGAAGCCATAGAAAGGAAACCTAAATTAATCTAGTAAGTGTATGGCCTCTCACCATTTTTAGAGGCACCAGATTCATTTGCACTATAAGGAATGCTAGTTTTGTGCAAAAATAATGCCTTACCCGTTTTCTCCCCACATTTAGGTTGAAAAGCTTTCAAGTGTTCCAAGTTATGCTGAACCAAAAAAAAAAAAAACAAAAACAAAAACAAAAAAAAAAAAACAACAAAAAAATCCCCAAACAACAAACACACACACAAAAAAATTAAAAAAAATTCCACATGAAAACAAAACAAAAAATCCAAAAGTCCACACTTTTTCTTCTTGCTTCAAAATGCAAATGGTGTGGAGCATGGTTTCTGGACAGTGTAATGATAGCTTTGTAAGTTAGTTTCATTCACGCTGGGAACTCTGTATGAGGCAGCCATAAGCAGCAGCAGCCCACCTACTCACCTGCATACTGTTAGTATGGAGCCATTTGCTGTTTGTTTGTTTGTTCCTTTACTCTTTCCTTGTGCATCCTGACCAAGAAATATCTTTGATTATGATCAGTGTATTATGTCAAAATGTAGGCTAGTTAAACTTCTGTAAAGTTGCCTGGAATGTCATTTGTTAGGTTATAAACACAAAATCGAAATGAAGAGTTTTACGTGTTGTGTACAAACCTTAATTATTTTAAAACAGACAGACTTGTCATTACATTTGTAACCTTGTACAGAGGATTTTTCACTATGTGCCTAGCTTGGTGTCCATTCAGCTAAAATTGAAAAAAGGTGCATGAAAAGTTAAAATCAAAAGTTAAACAAAATATATGTAGAGATGACTATTTTATATTACATGACCCAATCCTGTATTTATTTCTACCCCCTTTTTGAAAGTATTTATAAAACTAGTTGAGGACAGCTGTATTTTTTTGTTGAACTATTTAGTAGAATTTGTGCCTTTTTGTCTGTATGTGAATAAATGCTGTACATTTTGCAATACATTTCAAAGTGTCTTTTGAAATCTGCTTTTGCCAAATACAGCATATGTGACTTGGTCCTGAGTTTAGATCCATGGCACATACTAGGATGCTAGAGGAACACACTCAATGGGGCTGGTTTCTGGCTCCTGCCTGGAAGATGTTAACAGTTGGATTTTAGTCTTTACCACCTGGATTTCTTTCCAGGGTACAAATGTGGGTCTGAAAGCATCTAATTGTTAAAGCAGCATGGATTTAGGGCCAGAGACCCATGTTTTAAAGGCAGAACTCAGTTTAGTAGCTATGTAACTTTCACTTAGCCTTATAAACCCTAGAATTCAGATTTATGCAAAGATGCAGGCATGGCGGTGTAGTCAGGTCTGCAATCATAATTACAAAAATGATAGTTGGGCTGGGATATAGCTTAGAGGTGGAGCACTTAACGTGCAAAGCCATGTTCTATTCCTAGCACTGGAGGAAAAAAAAATAACATCTTGGTATCTTACTGGGTTGTGATATTTATACAAGTTCACAAAGACCCCAGAGTATGAAGTAGGTACTTATAAGTGGTGGGCTATTTTTTTTTTTAATCAGGAAGAATCTTGAGTTTTATAATTTAATGAAGCAAATGTTACTCCTGAATGATGGGAAGGTACTTACGTGCTTTAAAAATATTTTCTGAAAGAGTAATTCCATTAAACCCTTTTCATTGCAGAGCACTGGAACACTAGGTCAAATGAGAGCAATTGACCCACATTCCACAAAAAAGACATTTCAAATCATAGCCATGGGACTGGGAAGAACTTGGCCTAGTTCTGATTTTTAGTGTTGAGTCCTTGTTGGAAAGTTTTTATACTCAGTCATAGCGCCTAGTGCAGCCCCTTCATGCTGGGAAGCTCCCACATCTCCGTGGAGAAGAGGAGGAGGAACCATGATGGCAGGTCAGTCTGAGTTACAGTTGGTATAAAAATTTGGCCAGTTTTTCTTTTTAGCATGGATTGTTAATAGTTTGCTAAACCCTTGTTTATTTTTCCTTGTTTTACCTCGGTGACTTTACTTCAATGTTGCTTACTCTCAGTAAGACTTGAGAGAGAAAGAGCTGTGATTCTTCTTATAAGGTCTTCAAATTGAATAACCACAGTCATTCTCTAGGGAAATTAAATCCCCAGGAGACATAGGAAAGACTTAGCATTGGCAATTCTGCAATCTGATGGGAAATGTGGCTCCAGGGATTTGAGTTCATGTTTTTTCCCAAATCAGTGAGAAAATGGGTTCTGCCTGAAACATTAGCCGTCTGCAACAAACCACCATTAAACTTAAGGTTGAACTCTACTCTGATTTTCCCTTAATGCTCTGAACCACAGTAGATGATGTGTTCCACTCTGGCATGGAAGGTTTTTGGTGGCCTGGTCATGGGAAAGGATAAAAATCAACCTGATTTGTTAATCCCAACTTCCTTGATGCTGCTTCTCCTTTGTTGCAGAGTTCTTCTGGAATGCTCACTGAGATTACACATGTGCTTGAGACCCCAATATGTTCTGCTTCTGTTGAACCTATCTCTTGCTGTACATGTCAGGTCTTTTCAATTTTTGTAAGATTACTACAGCAGCCTAGTCTGGTTTCGCTGACTCATGCTGCTGACACAAATCCCTTCTTCCCCTAATTAGCCACCTTGCCAATGTTACCCACCCAGTAATAACTTCTGTCATTCTGCACAGCTTTCAGAGAAACCTCCTGATTTGGTAATTAAATTGGGTTTATCAAGTGGTAAGCACGGATCTGTATTTTAAGTATATTAATTTTGTTAATTCTTAGGCAAACACTGCTATCTTTAGTTTGTACAGGAGGAAACAGACAGGGAAATTAAATAAGGTGCTTGCTGTCTACAGGTAGACCTGAGCTAGTTTGAGACAATGTCCCCCACCAGCTTCTGCTGCCTTCAATATGAAAAGTAATTCACATAAGGAAACTAATGTGCTTTGACACAGTTGAATCTATATGTGAACGTAAGTTGAATTATATATGGTAACTAATAATTTTGACTTAGGACATTATGTTAATATACTAGTTAAGACTAAGCATAACCTGGTAGCAGTATAGCCCCATTTGGGTCATTCCCTGCTGCATGCTAGGAAGAACGGACTTAATTTAGTCATGACACATTTCTGTACTAAACATACTTTGCAAATATGATTTGAGAAAATAACTGAATTGTTATACCTCAACAATGCTTGAAAATGGAACAAAATTCTTTATTAAGATTTTATTGGCACTTAAATAGAAGTGATGTAAAATTTCCACATGAGTCTGGGCATGGTGGTGCACACCTTTAATCCCAGCACTTGGGAAGCTGAGGTAGGAGGATCACTGTGAGTTCAAGGCCATCCTGAGTCTACATAGTGAATTCCAGGTCAGCCTGGGCTAGAGCGAGACCCTACCTCAAAAAAAATTCTACATTACCATTTTTGTGGTATTAAGCTTTTTTTTTTTTTTAAGCAAGCTGTTGAGTGTGGTAGCATGTGCCTGTAATCCTACACTAAGGAGGGTGGGACTTGAGGACTGACTTCAAGGACAGCTTCAACCAACCACCCCCCCAAACTAAACAAAACAAACAACCCCAAAGCCAAATTAAGTAGCAAAAATAAAAGTATACTGTTAACTCTTTCTAATTTGTCCCAATAGTCTCACCAGTCCTTGGCTCATGAATGCTAAGCTTTCAGTAGTACATTCATAATTATAGGTTAATTTGTTATTTTACCCACTTATACTAATGGTTCTAATTTCAGACTTACTGCCAATGTAAAACAATTTCTTTATAAAAAAATTGTTTCCTCTGCTGTTTCCTTCCCCACAAAGCAGCCTGAAAGACAGACTTTCTCTTTTCCCTTACCATCTGTAGCTCTACTCCAGCTTCAATGTTTGAATTATTATTATTTTTTTTGTATCAGATGCTCATGATGATGATAATATGCCTCAAGTATTTCTAAGCAAATTATTTTTTAAATACCATGCTTTAAGAGGGGAAGATACTTCAAGATAGAGGCATAGGTAAGGACCTTCTGAAAAGGACTTCCAACAGTTCAGGAAACAATCCCAAGGATTGCCAAGTGGGACTGTAAGAAATTAAAAAACTGCATAGTAAAGGAGACAAATTAAGAGATAGCCTAAGGGGTGGGAATAAATTTTTCCTAGCCACAGAAGATTAATATCTAGAATATATGAAGAACTTGAAAAAGTACCAAAAATGTAACAACAACACACCGAACAACCCAATCAATAAATGGGCTAACAAAACAGTTCTCAGAAGATGAAGTACATGGTGAAAAGACATGAAAAACTGTTCAAGATTCTTAGTCATAAAAAAATGTGAGTTAAAGCTATATTGAAATTCGATCTCACCCCATCCAGACTAGCTTATTGATGAAAATAACACTGATAAGAATATGAGGAAAAGGAAACTCATATATACTGGTATGAAGGTAAATGGGTCCAACAAGTATGGAAATCATAGTTCTATTTTTAGTTGAGAAATTTCCCTATCACATGACCAAGCGTACCACTTCTAGTCATGGACCCAAAGGACTCAATATACCACAGAGATACTTGCATACTTAAATGTTTATTGCAGCATACCCACAGAAGGCAGTCAGGGAATTGGCACAGGTGCCCATAAACAGATGAATGGGTAAAGAGACTGTGGCATATATAGCCAGTGGAGTTTTCATCAGCCATAAGAAGAGTGAAATTATGTAGTTTCCTGGAAACAGATGTAACTGAAAATTATTACATTAAGTGAAACAAGACAGACGTACACTGATAACATGTTTTCTCTTTTTGTGGATCCTGTATTTTATGAAAAGGACTTCCAGGTAAAACAGCAGCATAGAAGTCATGCCAAAGCAGCTTAGGGAGGGATGTAAGCAAAACCACAGCAAAATACACTTATCTTCCGAAAAGTGAAGGTGTATAGGTTATTATCAGCCACAGTACAGAAGAAGCAGGAGAGACCAAGATCTACCAGAAAGGAGGAAACCAGTTAGAATACTGCTAAGGCATTTGGGGCCCCAATCTGTGTGCCCACCCATCCTGGCGTTGAGATGTAGGAGCAGGGACCAAACGAAAGGATTTTCCAACCTCATCAGCCTCCTTGCAAAGTCACGAAACCTGAAGGGGACCAGCTGAGGAACTGCGGAATGGGACACAGGTGGGACCAGCTAAGCAGTTCCAGTACAACTCCAGGCTTCTTGCACAATCCCATCCCCCAACCATCAGAAGTGTGAACCTCTGGAGAACTTATTTAGACCCTGGTGGCCGGGCATCTAGCACAGCTGGTCAAAACACCAGAATCACAGCACAACATAGAGGGATCGAGAAGGGCACCCAGCATTGGTGAGACTGGAAGCCACCACAAAAGATAATGAGGCTGACTGACAAGCAAGTACATAGGCCTGCACTGCAAGTGCTAATCTCTATTTCATGTCAGGGCAGGTTATGGGTTATATATTCTTGGTTGGCTTTACCATTCACAATTAAGCTATGTTTGGGGGTTGACTATCGTTGCCTTTGATGCTTTCAGATTCAAAGGGCCTTTGTGTTTTTCTTCTGTCAGTATTAGGGGCAGGGTCTGATTCAAACCCAGGCTGACCTGAAACTCATTTCAGAACAGAAGTAGGGGTGTAGAGCAACACACACCCTTAGGAATTTTGGCTTTATAAGGTTATCTGTTTTAATCCCCACCCTTGAATACTCTATGCTGGTTTTTATTGAATTTGTATACTTTCAGTTGAATCTTAGCGTTTGCCAGTAAAATGCACCACCCAGCCGACTAGAATACTTGAATAGCAAGAAAACTCAACACCTAGGATTATTTTGCAGTTGGATTGGAATACAAGAGCTACACTTGGCATCTTAAACCCCTACCCTGAAGGTATATAAACTTGAATTTCCACCCCCCAAGAGCACTGCAGATAATTAAAAAACCCAAGCATCAAATCAACTCAGGATGTAAAAATCACTGTATTATAATACAACACGAAGAATCAAGACAGCACAATCCCACCAAACATTGTAAATCCATCAGAAATAACCCCAATGAGAATGTTTTAGATGAAATGCCTCACAATTTTTTTTTTTTTTTTCGAGGTAGGGTCTCACTAGCTCAGGCTGACCTGGAATTCACTCTGTAGTCTCAGGGTGGCCTTGAACTCACAATGATCCTCCTACCTCTGCCTCCCGAGTGCTGGGATTAAAGGCTTGCGCCACCACACCCGGCAACAATTTTTTTTTTTTTTTTTTTGAGGTAGGGTCTCACTCTGGTCCAGGCTGACCTGGAATTAACTCTGTCATCTCAGGGCATCCTCCTACCTCTGCCTCCCAAGTGCTGGGATTAAAGGCGTGCGCCACCAAACAAATTTTTTTTAATGATTTTATCAAGAGCTGGGTGAAATAAGGAGGTTATTACAAGACATGAGTAAGGAAATAGAAATACTGAAGAAAAATGAGGCAGAAATACTAGCATTGAAAAACACAGTCAGCCAAATGAACTCTGTGGAAAGTCACACCAGTAAAATGGATGAAGGACAGAATAGAATATCTAAACTAGAAGACCAGATAGCAGATCTAATATAGTCCAACAAAGAGAAAGACAAGCTAGTAGGAAGGTATGAATGGGAATTTCAAGATATTCAGGGCACTATGAAAAGATCAAACATAAGAATTCAGGGTAGAGTAGAAGGAGAGGAATTTCAGTTCAAAGGCATAGTAGATATTCTCAACAGAACCACAGAAGAAAAAATTTTCCCAAACTGGGAAAGAAATGCCAACTCAGATACAGGAAGCTTTTATAACACCAAACAGAAAAAAACTAGAAAGAATCTTTCCTTGCCATGTTATAATTAAACTACTAAACACGCAAACCAATGAAAATATATTGAAAGCAACTCACCTATAAAGGCTTGGAATGTTGCATTCCAACTGTCAAACAAGATACTGTTTTAGGGTAAAAGGATGGAAAATGGTATTTCAGCAAATGGGCTAAGAAACAAGCAGGGGTAGCTATCCTAATACCTGAAAGGATAGACTTCAACATTAGTGAGGAAAGTTAAAGATAACTTTATACTGATTAAAGGAACACTCCCACAGAAGGACATTACAATCTTAAACATATATACATCTAACATGATGGCTCCCAATTTCATCAAACAAACACTATTGGACTTAAGGTCACAGGTAACACCAAACACAATTGTAGGGGGTGACTTCAATACCCCACTCTCATCAGTTAACAAGTCATCCTGGCAAAAAAATGAAGAGAGACATCTGGATTAAGTGATGTCATAAAACAAATGGGCCAAACAGATATCTAAACAACAGTACATCCAAAGGCTGCAGAATATACATTGTTCTCAGCAGCACATGGGGCATTCTCTAGAATAGACCATATATTAGGACACAAAGCAAATCTTAATAATTACAGGAAAACTTAAATCTTCCCTTGTACTCTATCTGACCACAATGGAATTAAACCACAAATCAGCAACAAGAAAAACTACAGAGCATACAGAAATTCATGGAGACTAAACAGTACACTATTGAGTGACGAATGGGTCATTGAAGAAATCAAAAAGGATATCAATAAATTCATAGAATCAAATGATGATGACAGTACAACATACCAAAACCTTTGGGACAAAATGAAGGCAGTCCTAAGAGGGAAATTTGTAGCTTCAAGTGCCTATAATTAGAGATCTCGTTCACAAGTAAACAATTCAATGTTTCACCTTAAGGCTTTGGAAAAACAAGAACAAGGCAAACCAAAAATCAGTAAATGAAGAAACAATAAAGTAAAGGAAGAAATAATAAAGATTAGGGCAGAAATTAATGAAATAGAAACAAAAAAAGAATCCAAAGAAGCAATACAACAAAGAGTTGGTTGTTTGAAAGGATAAACAAGATTGACAAACCCTTTGTAAATCTGAACAGAAGAGAGAGAAGAGACAAAAATTAATAAAATTAGAGATAAAAAAGGCACCATTACAACAGATACCACAGAAATTCAGAAAATCATAAGGACATACTTTAAGAATATATTCAACTCTAAGTCTCCCAACTAAAAAAAGTCCAGGCCCAGATGAATTCACTGGTGAATTTAACTACACCTTCATGGAAGAACTAACACTACTGCTTCTCAAACTTTTTCATAAAATAGAAAAGGAAGGAACTCTACCAAACTTCTTCAAGAAGCCACACCAAGTCCAAACAACAACAACAACAAAAATTACAGATCAATTTTCTTCATGCACATAGATACAAAAATTCTCAACAAAATCCTGGCAAACAGAATACAAGAATATATAAAGAAGATCACTCAGCCTGACCAAGTAGGCTTCATCCCAGAGATGCAGGGATGGTTAAACATACACAAATCAACAAATGCAATACACTACATAAATGGGCTGCAGGACAAAAATCACATGATCATCTCAATCAATGCAGAAAAGGCATTTGACAAAATTCAACAATCTCTTCATGGTCAAAGTCCTAAAGAAACTGGGAATAGGAGGAACATATCTGAACATAATAAAGACTATTTATGACAAGCCTACAGTCAACAAAATACTAAATGGTGACAAATTTGAAGCTTTTCCACTAAAATCAGGAACAAAACAAGGGTGTCCACTGTCTCCACTCTTATTAAATATAGTACTGGAAGTCTTAGCCATAGGAAGAGATAAAATCATCATTATTTGCAGATGATATGATTCTATACATAAAGGACCTATACATAAAAGACTCTACCAGTAAACTGTTACAGCTGATGAACAATTTTAGCAATATAGCAGGATATATAATAAATACACAGAAATCAGTAGTTTTCCTATATACTAACAACAAACATGTGGAGGATGAAGTCCAAGAATCACTCCCATTCACAATTGCCTCAAAAAGAATAAAGTACCTTGGAATAAATCTAACCAAGTAAGTGAAGGATCTCTACAATGAAAACTCTAAAACACTCAAGTGAGAAATTGCAGAAGACACTAGGAAATGGAAAGACATGTCATGTTCTTGGAGTGGAAGAATCAAGATTGTGAAAATGTCAATCTTACCAAAAGCAACCTATATATTGAATACAATCCCCATTAAAATTCCAATGGCATTCTTCATGGAAATAGAAAAAACAATCCTAAAATTTATTTGGAAGCACAAAATAACCTTGAATAGCCAAAAGAATTTTGAACAACAAAAATAAGGATGGTGGTATCACCATTCCCGATTTTAGGCTGTATTACAAAGCCACAGAAACAAAAATAGCATGGTACTGGCACAAAGGCAGACATGTAGATCAATGGAACAGAACAGAGGACCCAGATGTTAATTCAGGCAGCTACAGGCATCTGATTTTTGACAAAAATGCCAAAAAAATTCATTGGAGAAGATAGCTCTTGAACAAGTGGTGCTGGGAAAACTGGGTATCTATATGTAGAAGGATGAAAATAGATCCTTGTCTCTCTCCATGTATAAGAATAAAGCCCAAATGGATCACTGACCTTAATATCAGACCTGAAACACTGAAACTGCTAGAGGAAAAGGTAGAGGAGACCTTTCAACATATTGGCATAGGCAATAACTTTCTGAATGTAACCCCAGTTGCTCAGGAGATAAAACCACTAATCAACCACTAGGATCTCATGAAATTACAAAGCTTTTGTACAGCAAAGGATATTGTGAATAGAGCAAGGAGGCAACCTACAGAATGGGAGAAAATATTTGCCAGCTATACATATGACAGAGGATTAATATCCAGAATATACAAAGAACTCAAGAAACTAAACAAGAAATCAAATAAACCAATTAAAAATGGGCTGTGTGCTCAACCATGTTTATTGCTGCTCAATTTATAATAGCTGGGAAATGGAACCAGCCTAGATGTCCCTCAACAGATGAGTGGATAATGAAGATGTGGTACATTTATACAATGGAGTTCTACTCAGCGGTAAAGAAAAATGAAGTTATGAAATTTGCAGAAAAATGGATGGACCTGGAAAGTATTATACTAAGTCAGGTAACCCAGGCCCAGAAAGCCAAGCGCCACATGTTCTCCCTCATATGGGGATCCTAGCTACAGATGACTGGGCTTCTGTGTGAGAATGAAAATACTTAGTAGCAGAGGCCAGTAAGTTGAAAAGGAGACATAAAGGATGGAGAAAGGAAGGGAAGAGGATACTTAATAGGTTGATATTGTATATATGTAATTACAATGATTGTAATGGGGAGGTAATATGATTGAGAATGGAATTTCAAACGGGAAAGTGTGGGGGTGGGGAGGGAGGGAATTACCATGGGATATATTTTATAATCATGGAAAATGTTAATAAAAATTAAAAAAAAAAAAATGGGCTGTGACTGGGTGTGGTGGTGCACGCCTTTAATCCCAGCACTCGGGAGGCAGAGGTAGGAGGATTGCCGTGTGAGGCCACCCTGAGACTCATAATGAATTTCCAGGTCAGCCTGGGCTAGAGTGAGACCCTACCTCAAGACCCCCCCCCCCCAAAGAAAAGAGTTCTCAAAAGAAGAAATACAGATGGCATATAAACATCTAAAAAAGTGTTCTACATCCTTAGCCATCAGGGAAATGCAAATTGAAACTACTTTGAGATTCTATCTCACTCCTGTCAGAATGGCTATCATCAAGAAAACAAATGACAATAAAGGTTGGTGAGGATGTGGAAAAAGGGGAACACTTCTACACTGTTGGTGGAAATGTAGTCTGGTACAGCCATTGTGGAAATCAGTGTGGAGGTTCCTGAGACAGCTAAAAATAGATTTACCATATGATCCAGCTATAGCACTCCTAGGCATATACCCTAATGACTCTTCTGACTACCTTAGAGATACTTGCACAACCATGTTTATTGCTGCTCTATTCACAAAAGCTAGGAAATGGAACCAGCCTAGATGTTGCTCCACAGATGAATGGATAATAAAGATGTTGTATATTTACACAATGGAGTTCTATTCAGTGGTAAGGAAAACTAAAATTATGAAATTTGCAGGAAAATGGATGGACCTGGAACGGATTATACTAAGTGAGGTAATGCAGCCCCATAAAACCAAACATCCCATGGTTTTATCTCATATGTGGATCCTGTTACAAATGTTCAGTCCTGTGTGTGAGCTGGAGTAAAAGTTGTAGCAGAGGCCAGTAAGCTAGAAAAGAGCTATAAGGGAGGGAGGAGGGATGGTTTTAAGGGGATGTTACTGTGTATATATGTAAACAGATGGACACTGCTAGTGGAATGGCCTAAGTGAGGTCAGGGGAATAGCCTGAGTAAAAGGAGTGTGGGGGGAGGGGTAATCCAAATTCAGAATATTGTGAATAAGCCACATGATAACCTACTTTTTTGAATAATGGCACCCCCAGAAGCCATAAAATGTTACTACAAAAATTTCAGTGCCAGGGATGGGATACCTTCCAGAGAGTTGTTGGTAGGGGAGGTCCCTGATGCCCCCAAAACATTACAGGCTATTGCCAAGGCTCTTTGTTTCCCACCAGGAATAGATAATAAGAAGCCATAAGTGGTAAAAACAGCCTCAAGTTTGGCAAGCCATGCCATAGTGGCATGTCTGTTATGGGGGAAACCAAATGCTCTCTAATTGTACTGGAGACCTGATCTATGGGAGGGAATACATGCCTGGTACTAAAAACCTTACCAAAACCTATGGTGGGGGAGGTCATGAGCATTAGGAATGTAAGGTCTGCTCTTGTCTGGCTAAATGCATGTATTATGTTCACCAGACTGTCCTGCAAGAACTTTACTTAATGTGTGTATATATAAGGGTCTTGTGAAGGTATTGCTATGCACTTACAAGGTCATGGATATTGAGGCCAATTTCTGTCCGGACAGTTGCATGTAAGGAGTGGTACCCTTCCTATGGCTCTTACATTCTTTCTACCACTTCTTCCACAATGGACCCTAAGCCTTGGAAAGTGTGAGATGTTTCAGTGCTGGACAGTCCTCCGTCCCTTCTCAGCACTATCTTGCCTTTTGGGTCATCTTAGTGGTCACTGCCATCTGAAAAGAGAAGTTTCTCTAACCAGAAGTGACAGTAACATTAATATATGAATATGAACATTAAGTGTAGTGCTTTTAGGGCAATTTGGTGAGAACCATATATTTATTTATCCATACAAGAGGAGGCTTTACATACCTAAGGCTCATGAATGCCCCTGCCATAGGCTTTTGATTAGGTTTTCAGTACCAGGCATGTATTCCCTCCCATAGAGTGGGCCTTAAGTCCAATTACACAGCAGCTGGTTTCCCCCAGAGCAGACATGCCACTATTGGCACCTCTTCGGTCATTTGGCCTGTCTGGCCAAACTTGAGGCTTCCAGTGTCCACTGTTTTCACTGCTGATGACTTCTGTCTCCCATAAGGCTGCATAGAGTACAGCTTTCTGTTGGATGGTCTACAGGGAGAAGGTTTTCTGCTCAGCACCAGCTTGATTTCTCAGTGATCTTGCTGCCCATGCATGTGAAGTCTTCAGCGATAGGGTCTTACCATCTCTTTCTCAAGGGAAACCAAGGGCCTTGGCAATAGCCTGTACTGTTCTGGAGGCAACAGGGACCTCCCTGGCCAACAACTCACTGGAAGGTATCCCATCCCTGGCACTGAAAATTTTCTAATAACAATCTATGGCTTCTGGATGTGTCATTATTCAAAAAAGTAGGTTTTAGTATGTCTTACTCAGAATATCTTGAGGTTTTATTGACCCTTTCCCTTGCCCTTCTTTTATACAATCTCTTCCCCTTACCTTGCTTAGGCCTTTCCCCTCCCTGCAATCTGTTCTTCTACTTACATATATACAATATCATCCTCTTAGGTTCTTCCCTCTCCTCCCTCCCTTATAGCCTTTTTCTAGCTTACTGGCCTCTGCTACTGAACTCTGATTTCAGCTCACACACACATCTATACATTTGTAGCTAGGATTCACATATGAGAGAGAACATGCGACATTTGGCTTTCTGAGCTTAGGTTACCTCACTTAGTATAATCCTTTCCAGATCCATCCATTTCCCTGCAAAGTTCATTTTTCTTTACCGCTGAATAGAACTCCATTTTGTAAATGTACCACATCTTTATTATCCATTCTTCTGTGGAGGGACATCTAGGCTTGTGCCACTTCCTAGCTATTGTGAATAGAGTAGCAATAAACATGGTTGTGCAAGTAGCTCTAAGGTAGTGAAAAGAGTCATTAGGATATATGCCTAGGAGTGCTATAGCTGGATCATATGGTCAGTCTATTTTTAGCTGTCTTAAGAACCTCCACACTGATTTCCACAATGGCTGTACCAGATTACATTCCCAGCAACAGTGCAGAAGGGTTCCCCTTTTTCTACAACCTTGCCAGCATTTACTGTCACATGTTTTCTTGATGGTAGCCATTCTGACAGGAGAGAGATGGAATCTCAAAGTAGTTTTAATTTGCATTTCCCTGATGGCTAAGGATGTAGAACCCTATTTTAGATGCTTACATGCCACCTGTCATACCCATGTTAGTGGTACTCACTTTTGGTAGATAAGCTTCTCTTTTCAGATGGCGGTGGCCACTAGGATGACCGAAATGGCACCATAGTGCTGAGAAGACATGACAATGGAATGTTTAGCACTGAAACATCCCTATCACACCTTTCAAGGCTCAGGGTCCATTGCAAAAGATGTGGAGGAAAGAATGTAAAAGTCAAAGAAAGACTAAGACTGCTTATAGTACAATAGAACAGACAGAAATTGGCCTTGATATCCATGACCTTGCAGTGCCTAGCACTATGTTCACAAGACCCTTGTAATAGAAGGAAAAGATGACATCAAAATAAAAGAGAAGATAATAATGGAAAGAGGGAGGGGATATGAAGGAGTGTAGATTTGTGAAGGGGAAAGTGATGGAGAGGAGGGACCTATTATGGTTTATTGTCTGTAAGTATGGACACTGTCAGTAAAAAAAATAAAATAAAATAAATTTAAAAAGATGACATGAAAGCAGAAGGGAGATGGGGAAGCAAGAAGAAAAGGGCAGGGGACAAAAAGGGATAGATACTTGAAAGAAATTGTCTTGATGAATCCAGTACTAGGTACAATGAATATATGTTAATGTGAGCCAGCCAGCCACCAAGCAACCCACATGCTCCCAGAGTACCCAGAGGTTCACCACTTAGACTTATAAGCCTGATGAGTGAAAGAAGCAGTGGTATTTTTCATGTCCCATTTCTCACTATGAACATAGACCTGTAGATTAAAAAGGACAGGATGGGCTGGAGAGATGGCTTAGTGGTTAAGTACTTGCCTGTGAAGCCTAAGGACCCTGGTTCGAGGCTTCATTCCCCAGGACCCACATTAGCTAGATGCACCGTTTGCAGTGGCTGGAGGCCCTGGCGCACCCATTCTCTCCCTCCCTTCCTCTCTGTCTGCCTCTTTCTCTGTCACTTTCAAATAAAAAAACAAAAACAGGACAACATGGACACTGTAAGAGTCAGCTGGGATCTAAGAGACAACCTGAGTTCTAGCCTCCTGATTCAGATAGCTTATTGTGGTGGTTTGATTCAGGTATCCCCCATAAACTTAGGTGTTCTGAATGCTTAGTTCCCAGCTGATGGATATTTGGGAATTAATGCCTCCTGGAGGGAGTGTATTGTTGGGGGTGGGCTTATGGGCTTTATAGCCAGTTTCCCCATGCCAATGTTTGGCACACCCTCCTGTTGCTGTGGTCTACCTTCTGTTGGCCAGGGGGTGATGTCCACCCTCTACTCATACCATCGTTTTCCCCTGCCATCATGGAGCTTCCCCTCGAGCCTGTAAGCCAAAATAAATCTTATTCCCAGAAGCTGCTCTTGGTTGGGTGATTTCTACCAGCAATGCGAATCGGACTGCAACAGTAAAGTGGTACCGAGGAGTGGGGTTGCTGCTAGACACCTGACTATGTGGCTTCAGCCTTTTGTAGCTGATTTTCAAGAGGAATGTGGAAGGAGTTGAAACCTTGGCCTAAGAGATGCCTTGCAGTGCTGTAAGTACAGCTTGATGGACTGTTCTGGTCTGAGCTGCAAGACCTGAATGCAGGAAGAACTATGGACTGTGAGGTTTGGCTCATGAGGGTGAGAAAGAGCTTTGCTTGGACTGGGCTAGCAGTTTGTGTGAGAAGCTTGCTCTTATGCCCGTGTCCTGAGAAGTTGTGCAGGGTTGCTTTCCATAAAAATGAACTGGAGTGTGCAGAGGGATATGGCACAGAAAGAAAAATCTTTGGGTGAACTGTTGCCTGTTCAGCTGCAACTGAGAGATTACAACCTTTGAGACTGGGCTAGCTGACCTGTGCTGGGGCAACAAGAAGAATGTAGACTCCTTAGAAGGGACCTGAGTGCTCAAGGAGTGTCCTGTTCTTCAAAGTCTGCTTTATTGCCCCCTGGATTAATAAACTGGTACCCTACCTGGTATCATGGAGTATAAGAAATGCTGGAAAGAGGGTCATTGAGTTTGCAACACGGTCTTGTGATTTGGAAATGGCCATGGGCAGTGTGAAGTGGGTTTGCTCTTTGCTTGCATGGAGACCCCATGGGGCCATGAGGATGAACCGTGGCTTGCAGTGGAGACCCAGTGGAGATGCTGCGACCATGAGATGGCTGCCGAGGAGCTGCCGGCCCCGATGAAATTTTCCAGGACTGGGAGTAGCCTAGCTGGAGGGGTGGAATTGGAATGCCAGAGACTTGTTGCTCGTTAGAATTATCGGACTTGAAGATTTGTCACTGGCTAGAGTTGCTGGACTTGAAGCTACAGAGTTTGATATTTGCCCTGGTTGTTTTAAATCTTGTATTGGTTGAATGTTTCTTTGTTATGCCCAATGCCATCTTTTGCAGTATGAATATTTATTCTGTGTCATTATGGGTTTTTTGAGGTTATTTTTTGGCATTATGGCTCAGTTAAAAGATCTTGAACTATGGGGATGTATGAACACCATTGGAATTGATAAAAACTATGGGGATTTTTAAAGTCAGAATGAAAGCATTGTATTTTACATCATTTATGGATATGTTTATGGAGGCCAGGGGCGGAATGTGGTGGTTTGATTCAGGTGTCCCCCATAAACTTAGGTGTTCTGAATGCTAGGTTCCCAGCTGATGGATATTTGGGAATTAATGCCTCCTGGAGGGAGTGTATTGTTGGGGCTGGGCTTATGGGCTTTATAGCCAGTTTCCCTATGCCAATGTTTGGCACACCCTCCTGTTGCTGTGGTCCACCTTCTGTTGGCCAGGGGGTGATGTCCACCTCTGCTCATGCCATCGTTTTCCCCTGCCATCATGGAGCTTCCCCTTGAGCCTGTAAGCCAAAATAAATCTCTTTTTCCCAGAAGCTGCTCTTGGTTGGGTGATTTCTACCAGCAATGCGAACTGGACTGCAACACTTATTATCCCAGATACTGCGCACAAACGCACCTGAAGTGAGATGCAGTGCTGCACAGAACACATTCTGGTACTGAACAGAGGTAGTTCCAACCCAGCTGTGCCACTTGCCAGCTATGTGACTCTTGGTGAACCACTGAACTTTTATACTTTACACTTTTAAAAAGGAAATAATCCCTACCTAGGAAGGCTGTTGGACTGTCTATGATAACACTTGCAAATGCTTAGCACATTATAGTCTCAATGAATAGATACTGGTAATACAGATTGGCATTTTTTATCATAGAACAAGGGTAAGACTCTCCAATGAATTCTTTTGAGTATTTATAAAAAATGTGACTGTGATTTCCCTTATTTTTTTTTAAATATTTACTTATGTGCACCAGCATGTGCACATTCTCATGCAAATGAGTGTTTATCCAGCTTTACATGGGTGGCTGGGGAAACTGAACCTGGTTAAAGGCAAGCAAGTGCCCTTAACTGCTGAGCAACCTCCTCAACCCCTCTCCTTTTCATTTATCCTCTAGAGGATACTACAGAAGAGGAAATGTTAGCTTTATTTATTTATTTATTTATTTATTTATTTTGAGGTAAGGTCTTACTCTAGCCCAGGCTGACCTGGAATTCAATATGTAATCTCATGATGGCCTCAAACTCACAGCAGTCCCCCTACCTCTGCCTCCCAAGTGCTGGGATTAAAGGCGTGCGCCACCACGCCCTGCTCTAGCCTTTTATTTTTAATCATCACAAATCTGAGTAGTGACAGTTTTTCTTATACTTCAATATCAAGCTCTGCTGTCACTTATATTTTTTATAATATAATCTGTACTATAGCATTCACTCAGATTTTATTACTTGTCTTTTTTGGCAAAAGGATATATCACACATTACATTCAATTGTTTATGCTGTTCATGATATTAATGTTTTTGAAGAGTACAGACCAGATAATTTGTAGAATGTTCTCTTAATCTGATTCATGTTGCATTGCATTTACAGCAGGAATACAATGACACTCTTAACTCAGTGCATCATAAACTCTCAGCCATAGTATGCTGATGTGCCCTATTAGTTGTCATGGTAACTGATATTTGGCTAAGGAACAGTATTCCAGATTACTACACAAATACTTTTGCTCTCTGTAATTACTAAGTACCTCTTAAGAAGAAACTTTGTAGCTATATATCTAATTAATTAGCTTTTACCCATTAAATTGAATATCCATTCAGGATCCATGTCTGAATTATTATTATTTTTTCTGATTGGCAATTGGTTTTATAGTTCCTCCTTTGACATTAAGAGCTTTCCTTTCTCAGAAATGCATACTTTTTCTTTTGTTTTTTGAGATAGGGTCTGATTAGGCTGCACTATGTTGCTTAGATTGACTTTGAACTTCTGATCCGCCTCACTTTTGTTCTTTTCTTTTCTTTTTCTTTCTTTCTTTTTTTTTTTAAAAGGACTGGGCCATTATTGAGTGAAAACTCTCATGATGTGTTGTCAAAGGAAGTAAAGGGATGCACAAAACATAAAAGGAACCTGCTGTGATTACTTGGATGCTACTTGGAGTGACTAACAAAGCTAACAGTTTCCCTGTACAGGACTACTCGAGACTAGTATGGCACAAATAGATATTTACAAGACAGAAGGCTGGGTTTCTCTTGATTTTCTGAGAGAAGCAGCAGCAAAATAGACCAGCTAAAGCCCAGGCTGGATAACCACAGCTGATGGGTGCTGACTCATTATAAAATAAGGGAAGAGTGGTTAGGATAAATGTTCTTAGTGGAAGACTAGAGGGTTCATGGCACATACCCTGGAGATCTGTGGGAATATGCAGTGCATGAGAAGCATTATTAATATTTTTGGATGTTCTGGGGATTGACCCCAGGAACTTATGGACACGAGTCAAGTGCTCTAACCTTGTGCTAAAGCCTCAGCCCATTGTAATATCTAATGGTAACTTCTTGGGCTAAAAGGTACTAGAATTATTAAAAATAATTTTCAAGATGCCTTTTTATCCTATAACTTGATACCTAGGTATGCATATATTTCTTATTCCTTAGTATTAATGGCATTAGTGTTATATGGAATGCTATATATTTGTATGTTTTAAGGGTTGTTAAAAGACAGATTTTAGGGTACTGCAGTGAGTGCCTCTTTCTACAAAACCTTATGTACACATTCATGTTTAGCTAAACTAAACAGATTTAATTATTTTTTATAAAAAAATATTTCTGAGGCTGTAGAGATGGCTTAACAGTTAAGGTGCTTGTCTGTGAAGCCTAAGGACTCACATTCAATTCCCCCTGTATTCATGATGCACAAGGTGGTGCATGTGCCTGGAGTTCATTTGCAGTAGCTAGAAGCCCTGACACCTCCATTCTCTTTCTCTGTCTCTTAAATAAATAAACAAACAAAGAGAGTATAAAAAACAAAAAAAAAGAAAAATTTATTTCTGTAAAAATGCTCACTAGAAATTTTTTATTTTACTTTCAAAAAATTCCCTTACCTCTTCTCTCCTTTGTTTCCCTCCTTTCTACTACCTTCCTTCTTTTCCTCCCTTTCTCCCTATCTCCCTCTTTCTTCCTTTTATATAGGCTCATACTCAGTAGCCCAGGCTGACCTGGAACAATTGGTCTCAAAATGACAGTGCTTCTCCAGCCTCAGCCTCCTAAATGCTAGGATTACACTGTACCTGGCTAAATTTTGTTATTTTGGAAATAGTAATAGAATATACCATGGCCAAAGAAGACAGTGACAGTGTATTGTTGTACATATTTCTCATTTGTTGTCTGGAAGACGAGGCAGCTGCGTAACAATATCTGCAGCGTAGATGCTGCCACTGTTGCCAGGCCTCCCCTAAGTGCAGCAGTTCCAGCTCTCACCACAGGGGGACTAAGAGAGTACTGGCTGTCCCAATTTGCATGTTTATGTACAAAGGAAACAAGCAATCATATCTTTTATCTCCTCAGGGAGACACAATAAAGAGATATGAATAAATAAAATAAACTGGATTTGCTGGCTTCAATTTCAGATTTATATAATTTCTTTTCTCTAGCCTATTCATTTTCCATCTCCTAAAAAAAAGCTCACATAATGATACTGTCTTTGTAAATGAAGATAAAATTGACCAATATGAGAAATGTTAATTCCACTAGTTTCACATGAGAAATCATTAACTTACAAACTTTTCTGGAAGAAAAGTAACCATTGTGCTCAGCTCTGTTGCTAAACACAGCAAGTCTGTTCGATACATCGAAGTTGGACAGGTATATCATAGTCTTTTTTTTTTTTTTTTTTTTTTTTTTTAGAGAATACCTAAGTATTCAAGAAGGCAGCCAACTGGAGAGGAGGTTATTAATGCTAGAATGCAAAGAGGGGTCCCAAGTTTATCTAACAAATGAGGCATTCTGTATGACTTTGTCCTTAAAACCTCAGTTCATAGACTGTTCAGAGTCCAGAGTACTACCCTATAGAACCTCACATCATAGATGATTAATACTCCCAATGTACCAGGAACTATGTTGGGTGCTAAGGATACAGTGCTGAATGACAGTAGACATGATCCTACTCTAAGGAACTTCTCAGTCTGTTGAGGAATAAAGAGTTCATTACATATTTTTAAAAGATTTATTTTATTTTTTTGTTCATTTTTATTTATTTGAGAGCAACAGACAGATAGAGGCAGATAGAGAGAAAGAGAGAGAATGGGCACACCAGGTCCTCCAGCCACTGCAAACAAACTCCAGATGCGTGTGCCCCCTTGTGCATCTGGCTAATGTGGGTCCTGGGGAATCGAGCCTTGAACCGGGGTCCTTAGGCTTCACAGGCAAGCGCTTAACCGCTAAGCCTTCTCTCTAGCCCCTCATTGCAATTTTTTTTAAAAATTTTTTTATTTTTATTTATTTATTTATTTATTTTTTGTTCATTTTTACTTATTTATTTGAGAGTGACAGAGAGAAATAGGCAGAGAGAGAGAGAGAGAGAGAGAGAGAGAGAGAGAGAGAGAGAGGGGGAGTGAATGGGCGCGCCAGGGCTTCCAGCCTCTGCAAATGAACTCCAGACGTGTGCGCCCCCTTGTGCATCTGGCTAACGTGGGACCTAGGGAACCGAGCCTCGAACCGGGGTCCTTAGGCTTCACAGGCAAGCGCTTAACCGCTAAGCCATCTCTCCAGCCCCTCATTGCAATTTTTGACAAGGATTATCAAGGAAAAATACAACTCACTATTAAGGGCATGACAACAAGGGGAATTAATCCAGTTGAGAGTAGACAAGCTTCCTCAAGGTTGTAATGTTTGCACAGAATCTAAAGAATGTATCAATGCAAAGTATGTGCCACAAATGTTGGTGGGAAGGAGGATGATAAACCCATGGAAAGAACGAGAAGTCACCAAATCTAGAGCACAAGAATGGAGGGAAGAGTGGCATGGGAAGAGGCTAAAGGGCTCCATCATGGAAGGCCCCAAGGCAAATCCCTACATTCCTACAGCTTTAAGTCTTAGCTCCACGACAAAGACTCAGGGTTACAGCAATTTGTTAGCACCAGTCTTAAACTTGATTGAGACCGAAGATGTACACATGAATATTGTAATACTATCCCCAACTCATTTATCTTTTATGTGCACCAGCCATCATATCCTGTAAACCCATCTGCTCTAATCAGCAGAAGCGAGCATGTACCAAGCTCAAATCAAAATAGAAAGAAACTGTGGATCTATGAAGAGCCATAGGACTATACCAGCTCAATGCCATGTGTTCTTAAGAGTTTAAGATCTCTATTGGTTTAGAATTGCTTTGAGCAAAAACATTAAACCATTCCTAAACTCTAAGATATCAAACTCTATAAATACAGAAAATCATGTAAATTAGAAATTAATCATTACAGTTACACATTAAAATACATGAAAGTATCACTTTGGAAAGTACATAATTTATTATATTTATGAGTTCAATGTAAAATGTATTCTTAAGAATTATCAAAATGACTTAGGAGTATCAGACATAAAAATCCCCAAATTTTAGAATGTAAAGTATCAAATTCTAGAATTTTCTTAAGACCTCTTTTTGAAATGATTGTATTTTTCCATAGGAGAAAAGGGAAATAAGAAATAGACACATCGATGAAAGCAGTGAGTTCTTCTCAGCTGGTTTTATTCTCCACAGAAGCTCAGACATAGAATTATATATTTTTTTCTTTTTTACTTACAGGAAGCTGTCACTGTTCTGTTTCCCAATAATCCTCAAAAGAGAATGGAAAATGCTTATGCAAAATGACACAAGCCTTCACCACTCTCTGCAGGCTTCACCATTTCAATATACTTCTAGTCCAACAGCTTTCTTAACTCTACAGTCTGTCAGTGAACTATGAATATTTTTAAATATTTTCCAGATTCATCATGGAGGTTGCTTTTCTTCTCTGCACTGTAATCACACTGAGCTGCAATTAAATAATAATCAGTAAATCATTACCTTTTAGATATATAATATTAGACTAATACAAAGTACAGTGCCATACAACACATCTAAAAATCACTGAAAATAGTGAGTGGAAGATGCTTTGAAAGAGGTCATTGTGTGTGTATGTGTGTGTGTGCACGTGTATGCATGCTCATTTTTGCTTTATGCCTGAGAATTTAAAGTGCCTGTATTACATTAGAGAATGTCAAATATGACAGTCCATACCTCAGAGTGATACACTCTGAATTCCCAAACATATTTCACAGATGGCTAAAAAAATCTATATAAAAGTTAATCAGAAAAGTGTCTAAAACACAAACTAAATCTTAGCAAATACAATGTAGAGCTGTAACAAGGCAAAATTATATCACAGTGAGAAAAGTTTAACAGGAAAGTCATCTTTGAACAGTAGTTAGGATTAACTATACATACATGTAAAATAGAAAGATTTAACAATACAGAATAATACAAAGCATAAAGGCAGTTTCTTATTTATTTATTTTATTTGACAGAGAGAGGGAGAGATAGAAGAGAGAGAGAGAGAGGGAGGGAGGGAGGGAGAGAAAGGGTACGCCAGGGCTTCTAGCTACTGCAAACCAACTCTAGACGCTTGTGCCCCCTGTGCATCTGGCTAACGTGGGTCCTGGGGAATCAAACCTGTGTCCTTTGGCTTTGCAGGCAAACGCCTTAATCACTAAACCATCCCTCCAGACAAAGGCAGTTTCCCTCTATTGCTGTCCTTCATTCTAGTTCTTTCTTCAGATAGATATAGCCACTATTGTTAGGGCTTTACCTGCTGGCTTGGTTTTGTTGAGACAGACTCACTACGTCATCTATACTGACCTTGAACTTGCAACCCTACTGCCTCAGCCTTCTGAGTGCTAAGATTATGGACATGCACTATTATGTCTAACTGTTTTCAGTTTAAGGTATATACTTCCTCATTCCTTGTTATTAAAAAATTAAGTCTATCTTCACTTTTCCTCATTGCTTTTTCTTCTCAATCATCAGTCATAGAAAAAACTGCATATTAGATTTATTTTATTTCTCTCTCTTAAAATAGTTTATTTATTTGAAAGGAGAATGAGTGCATGGGGAGCCAGGGCCTCTAGTCACTGAAAACAAAACTAGATGCAAGTGCCACTTGGTGCATCTGGCTTACATGGATACTGGGGAGTTGAACTGGGTCGTTAGGCTTTGTAGGCATTTGCCTTAACCAGAGTCATCTCTCTAGTCCTCTTGTGCTCTTAATGGCTGAAAACTTTTGGCCTGGGTGTGGTGGTTTGATTCAGGTATCTCCCATAAACTTAGGTGTTCTGAATGCTAGGCTCCCAGCTGATGGAGGTTTGGGAATTAACACCTCCTGGAGGCAGTGTATTGTTGGGTGTTATAGCCACTTTCCCCATGCCAGTGTGTTTGGCACACTCCCCTGTTGCTATTATCCACTTATGTTGGCTAGGAGGTGATGTCCACCCTCTGCTCATGTCGTTGTTTTCCCTGCCATTGTGGAGCTTCCCCCCTCGAACCTGTAAGCCAAAATAAACCTCTTCTTTTTTCCCATAAGCTGCTCTTGGTTGGGTGATTTCTACCAGCAATGCAGACCTGACTGCAACAATGGGGATGTAGCTCAGTTGTTATTTGTCTAGCATATATATGACCCTGGGTTTGATTATCAACAACGCATAATCTAAGCATGGTGGCACACTCCTGTTATCCCAGCAGTTAGAAGGATCAGAGAGGTTCAAGGTCAGCTTCAACTACATGGTGAGTTCAAGATCAGTCTGGGATACATGAAGCCCTTTCTCAAAAAAACCAAGACAAGAGCTGGAGAGAGAGCTTAGTGGTTAAGGCACTTGCCTGTGAAGCCTAAAGACCCAGGGTCGATTTCCCAGTAACATGTAAGCCAGATACACAGGATGGTGCATGTATCTGGAGTTCATTTGCAGCCGCTAGAGGCCCTGGTGTTCCCATTCTCTATTGTGCTCTCTCTTTTTCTTAAAAAAATAAATAAATAAAATAAAAATATAAAAAAAACAGACAAACATTTGAAATGTTTCTTTGTATGAATAACTTAACTGGTCTCCTATTCTTCGCTGTCAGAATTTAAAAAAAAATTATTCATCTATTTGTGTGTGTATGCATGTGCGCACACACATGTACCATGGTCTCTTGTTGTGGCAAATGAATGCCAGATGCTTGCACCGTTTTTTTTTTGTGTGTGTGTCTAGCTTATGTGGGTGGCTTGGGAATTGAATGTGGGGTGGTAGACTTTGTAAACAAGTACCTTTAACCTTTAACCACTGAGATATCTTCCCAGCTCATAAATAGTTTTTTTTTTTTTTTTTTATCTTTTTGAGGTAAGGTTTCACTCTAGCTCAGGCCTACCTGGAATTCACTATGTAGTCTCAGGGTGGCCTTGAACTCATGGTGATTGTCCTACCTCTGCCTCCAGAGAGCTGGGATTAAAGGCGTGTAACAGCACGCCCAACTCATGAGTAGTTTTTAATATAAACTTAAGGACAATGTGGAAATTAGTATTTTTTTGGTGTGAGTATGAGTAGTGTGCATGAGTATGTATGTACGTATGCATGCTAGGCATATTACATAATGGTTACTGTGTGTGTGTGTAAGGGAGGTGTGATGTGGTGTGTGATATGTGCAGATGTGGAGGCCAGAAAAGTCCCCTCTCTATATGGGTGTCCCTCTCCATTACTCTTTTGCTTATTTCATTGTGATGGTCTCTTCACCAATTTTGGAACTTTGGTGATTTCATGAGCCCCAGCCCCAGTCTCTGAAAAACTGGGGTCACACCCAGATATTTATGTGGGTTCTAGGAATCAAACTCAGTGGTCTTGGACTCCTTCCCATCCTCACCCTTGCAAAGGAAGCACTCTTAACTGCTGAGCCATCTCTCCTGCCCAATCATTACTT
The DNA here is from genome assembly GCF_020740685.1 of Jaculus jaculus. Lineage (NCBI taxonomy): Eukaryota > Metazoa > Chordata > Mammalia > Rodentia > Dipodidae > Jaculus > Jaculus jaculus. The sequence continues at coordinate 76,005,926 of NC_059113.1, forward strand.
TTTTTGTTTTTTTAAAAGATTTAAAAAAAAATTTTTTTTTTTATTCATTTATTTGAGAGCGACAGACACAGAGAGAAAGACAGATAGAGGGAGAGAGAGAATGGGCGCGCCAGGGCTTCCAGCCTCTGCAAACGAACTCCAGATGCATGTGCCCCCTTGGGCATCTGGCTAACGTGGGACCTGGGGAACCGAGCCTCGAACCGGGGTCCTTAGGCTTCACAGGCAAGCGCTTAACCACTAAGCCATCTCTCTAGCCCCCAATCATTACTTTTTGAGATAGGGGCTTTCACTTCAGCTGGAGTTCATGAAGTGGGCTAAGCTAAATAGCAAAACCCAGAGATCTACTTGCCTCTGCTTCTCCAGTGCTGGAAGTACAAGAATGCATTTTACACTGGTTATTGGGGATCTGAACTAAAGTCTTCATGTTTGAGCACCAATCACTTTACCTATCTCATTAGCCCCTGAACTTAGTATTTTCACATGCTTGCTTCCTTAAACAGACTATGAAGGGTGCAAGAAGAACTGCCAGTTGTACTCCAAAGAAACTATCAATGTGTACTTTTCTCAGTGATGGACAAAAGTGCCAGCTCAATATGTTACCACTCTGAAAGGCAAAAATGTATTGATCTGATAGGCAAAATGTTATGAGATTAAAATAAAATCCCTATTTTTGTCATTTTATATATTTAAAATCCATCTGTTTTTCCTTTTCTGAAGAAATCCTTTCTTTATCCACTTGTCTGTTGGGCTGTGGCACTTCCTTTTTAACTTAGGTACCTTTTATATTTTTTCATGTTGTCACTGGCATTATGACCATTTATCCTGGTGCTGGAGGTGGTCAAACCCAAGACTGTGCATATACTAAGCAGGTGCTGTACCACTGAGCTCAACATCTCAGCTCTATGAATATTTTTTTTCTGATGAACAAATTTGAAATTATGGGGTTATATTTTTTTATAGCTCTAATATGTTTTTGAGGCAGAGTAGGGTCTTGCTATGTAGCCCAGGCAGTACTTGAATTCATGACTCTCTTGCTCAGTTTCATGATAGCTAGGATTACAGGTATGAGATGCTTAGTTTGTGTTCTTGCCTAGAAAGGATTCATTATATTGCCTTCCTGTCAAAATCATAGATGACAGTCCACAGTTTGGATAACACAGTAAAAATGGAAAAAAAATGTATAAACAATGTATAAGTAGGGGCTGGGAAGATGGCTCATCAGTTAGGGTGCTTGCTTACAAAGCCTGTTGGCCAGGGCTCAATTGTCCAGCCACCTACATAAGCATTTGTTTGCAATGGCAAGAAACCCTGGCATGTCCACACACACATACAGAAACACACACATGTATGTATACACAAACATATGCACAAATAAAATATAGAAAAAGGTAAGCAGAACAGCACATCTGGGGTACAACTGAGTCAGTACAATGTATGGCTTGTGTGGACCAATCACCTGATATTGGGATACACTACAGTATGCATGGCATGTTAGAGACAACAATATTCTCACTTCTTTCATTTCATTAAATATCATGTCCTTGGTAGGATAATTATCCCAATTAGTAATCTCCAATGGAGAAGAAAATAAAATTAAAAATGATTCAAAGAAGCAAATATTGAAAAAAAGTATTCTGTTATTTGAGACAGCATCTCTCTCTGAAGTTCAACCTGTGGTGATCCTCCTAAGTCTACGTCTTGAGTGAAAAAAAAAAAAAAGAGTATGTCTCATAAAGTTTTTCACTTGGTTCACTTAAAACAGAAAAATATATTTGTATGTTCTGCCAGGCGTGGGGGTGCACGCCTTTAATCCCAGCACTCGGGAGGCAGAGGTAGGAGGATTGCCATGAGTTTGAGACACCCTAAGACTCCATAGTGAATTCCAGGTCAGCCTGGGCTACAGTGAGACCCTACCTCGAAAAACCAAAAACAAAAAATGTATTTATATGAATGTTGAATAATTACTACTGATCTTAAGAACATAAGAATGGAAGAAGAAACGCTTAAAGAAATATCTGTTATAGACCAACAATGTATTGACAAGAGGCTTTCAAAACAAATGGTGTGAACTCTGTCATTGGAGAGTTTAAATAATGAGAAAATGTTATTGGATATATTAGGCTTCATCTTGTCAAGATGGCAACTAAACAGTGTCAACTGGATTATATAATTAGGGTCTCATAATTGTATACTTTTTGCTACCAAAGTCAACATAAATGATTTTCAGTAGACACTTTTTAAAAAATATTTTTAATTTTTATTTATTTGGGTGAGTGAGAGAATGGGCATGCCAGGGCACACCAGGGCCTCCAGACACTGCAAACAGAACTCAAGATACATGTACCACCTTGTGCATCTGGCTTACGTGGATCCTAGGGAATCAAATCTGAGTCCTTTGGCTTTGCAGGCAAGTGCTTTAACTGCTAAGCCCCTCTAGCCCATTCAGTAGACACTTTCTTTGCCACATTCCTTTAGGGTTAATACTCAGAGGCTCCTTTCTACAGTCCTAGCTACTTGTGAATATGAGGCAGGAAGATGGTTCAAATCCAGAAGTTTGAGGCTAGCTTGGGCAACAAAGTGAGATCATGTCTAAAAAAGGAACCATAAAGATTTATAGATTATACTAGATAAATTTAATTTACCATATATCCATGGAAGTATATATTTATCATTATACTAAAGGATTTGCATTTGTTAATTCTATTTATCTTTTAATAATATATGGGGAAATGTTATTAGCCTATCTTAAAAATGAAGAGACTGAGGCTTAGAAAGTTAAAATTGCTCAGTCACATAGCTATTCAATGACACCATGCTATGCTACTAGTAGATAAGAATTGTACCATTTTGGGGGCAGGAGGGATGGCTTAGTAGTTAAGGTGTTTGCTAAAAAGCCAAAGGCCCTAGTTCAATTCCCCAGGACCCAAGCTAGCCGGATATACAAGGGGGCACAAGCGTCTGGAGTTCGTTTGCAGTGGCTGGAAGTTCTGGTGCGCCCATTCTCTCTCTCTCTTCCTCTTTCTCTGTCAAATATATATAAAAAGAATAATACCATTTTGATGAGTGTTGTACATTTCCAACCAAATGTTAATTAATAATATGGTTACCTGATTTGTTGAATGCTCTACCCATTATCTACCTATTTCATCTGTCTGTTTCTTGCCTATGTGATTACTGTTACCGTTCTCTTTTCTTAGATAAAAAGAACTATTGTTCCTATTTTTAAAAATATATATTTTTTATTTATTTGAGATATATATATATATACATACACACACACACACACACACAGAAATAGGCAAGGGGAGAGAGAGAGAGAAAGGGCACGCCAGGGCCTCCAGCCACTGCAAATGAACTCTAGATGAGTGTGCCCCCTTGTGCATCTGACTTATGTGGTTCCTGGGGAATCCATCCTGGGTCTTTTGGCTTTGCAGGCAAGTGCCTTAACTGCTAAGCCATCTCTCTATTGTTACTATTTTAGGACAAGCATCTCGCTTCACTTATATGGTGTGTGTGTGCATTATGAGAAATTACTCTTTAGTATTTCACTGGTATTCTGTACTTTCTGATCTATTTCTTATAGTATAATTTTGGATTTATTTGGTCATATACAAATGTGTATCAAATAAAGGTCATTTGTAAGTGAAATAATTCTTTCGCACTTAAAAACTAAAATGAACAGAAAGACAGTGCAAGTTAGAACATTGAGTATAGAGAGCTGTTATTTAATTTCAAATATACCAGTGAATATCTGCCTAATTTTAGATGGAGTATGTCTAGTGCACTGCTATCTAACAGAACTTTCTATAATGACAGAAATGCTCTGTGTCTATGTTGTTCAACCTATCAGTAACATATAACTACTGAGCACTTGAATCTGGCTGACAGACTTGAAAACATCTATTTTTAATTTCATTAATTTTAATTAACTGAAATAGTTATCAATGAATAGCAGTTATTATACTGGCCAGTGTAATTCTATATGTAGATGTCAAATGGAGTATACTGATGTTTATCTTTGCTTCTGAAGTTTACTTTTTCAATCACAAACTCTTTTTTATAAGAGACTAATCCTAAATAGGTTAATCAGGTGAAAATTAAGCTACTAGCTCTCTGGGAACTTGTGAGGAACTTTTCTTCTCTTTGATCTATTAGTGCTGTTTATTTCTTATCTCTGGATAATGAGGATGCTCCCTACCTGCTGGGATGCTGAAGCAGCTCTCTCTTCTGCCTGACTTAGACGCCTTTGAAGTCTGTTGGCTTTTTCTTGATGTTCCAGAATTAACTTTTCATTCTGTTAACAAGAAATATAAGACAAATTAAAAATTCCTATGTGATGTGGGCATGCTTTATGGAATAATCATGAAAACTCTGGGCATCATTTTTAACATGTAAAATAAAGATAGTATTATCTCCTAAGTTGCATTTCCCAAGTTATGAGCTTCAAAGTACAAAGCTGGTTTTCCTTCTTCCTAAATTGTTTCCCCACTTCCATATCATCAAAGGCAGTGATGATGAATCCAAAAGTGAAGTGATCACAAATTAAGAGCAAGACTTTGAATTTATGGTTTGCTAACTTTGTAATGCCTAACTGTTGCCTCAAGACCACAGAGACTGTTGGTCTTTACAACCACAGCTATAGTTTGAGAACTGTTTCTGTTATGCTCCTCAAGATCTCTGTACCTTGCAAAATCTATTAGGGTCAAAGAGTTATTAAGTACTGTCATGTGTTGAACTGTAGTCCCCAAAAGATGGTGATGTTCTAACCCCTAGCACCTGTGAATGTGACATGATGTGGAAATAGTCTGCAGATGATCAAGTTAAGGTATTACAGTGATCCATAATCCATGACTGATATTTAAAAAATATTTTATTTACTTATTTATTTGGGAGTGAGAGAAAGGGAGGGAGGAAGAGAGAGAGAGAGAGAGAGAGAGAGAGAGAGAGAGAGAGAGAGAGAATGAATGGGCACCCCAGGGCCTCTAGTTACTGCAAATGAACTCTAGACATATGCACTACCTTTGTAGTCCTTAGGCTTTGTAGGCAAGTGCCTTAACCACTGAGCAATCTCTCCAACTCCATGACTGATATCTTAATTAAAATAGGAAATTTGGACACAAAGATGTACATGTAGAGAGGGAAGACACAGAGACAGCAGCACCATCTATAAGCCAAGGAATGCCAGAGGCTACACAGCTGGGAAAAGTGGGGAACAGGGGAACTCCTGCAGAGTTTTTGGAAAGAATTAGCACTAGATATTTTCATTTTGGACTTCGCATCTCCAGAGCTGCAAGGAAATAACTTTCTGTTGCTTATACAGCCCATTTGTGATGCTCTAACTATAAAATTAACCACTGTCAAGAGCAAGCTGTCACTAACTATACATGGTCATGGGGACAAGTTCAACTAAAAATGTATCACTGTTTTCCATATTTACCAGTCTGGCCATGAATCATTTGAAAAAAAAAGCCGTGTGTGTGTGTGTGTGTGTGTGTGTGTGTATGTATGTATGTATGTATGTATGTATGTATGTATGTGTGTGTGTGTGTGTGTGTGTGTGTGTGTGTGTATATATATATATATATCTTTTTTTTTTCTTGGTTTTCTGAGGTAGGGTCTCACTCTAGCCCGGGCTGACCTGGAATTCACTATGTAGTCTCAGGGTGGCCTTGAACTCTTGGCAATCCTCCTACCTCTGCCTCCCAAGTGCTGGGATTAAAGGTGTGTGCCACCATGCCCAGTGAAAAAAATCATTTAAAAAAAAAACATGTTTATTTATTTATTTATTTGAGAGACACAGGGATGGAGGCAGAGAGAGAGAGAGAAAAGAGAGGAAGAGGCACATTGATAGAGAATGGGCATGCCAGGGCGCCCAGCCACTGCAAATAACTCCAAATGCACGCACCACTTTGTGCATATGGCTTACGTGGGTCTTGGGGACTCAAACCTGGATCCTTTGGCTTTGCAGGCAAGAGCCTTAGCTGCTAAGCCATCTCTCCAGCTCTGAAAAAAGGCATTTTTGTACATGTAGAATTATTATACAGTTTTTCTAGTAGTCACCTGAATTCAGAAAATAATATAAAGCCGATCAGGAATGACTAGACAACCTTTTATTCTATGAAGAACTAGAAAGTTCTTTATGGCCTGATTATAGTTAACATCATGCCTAGTAATATAAAATACTGCAATAACTGTAATCTGTTAAAATGAGCTTATTATATTTCTTACTATGCCCAACAGCAAAATTAAAATTTAGGAAGAGAACTATTTTGGCTGTACTAATTCACCAAGTTGTTTAAATAGGTAGTTTTACATTTTAAGAAGCATACCACTTATCAGAGAAAACTCGGTGAAAAATCTCTTTATCTATAACAATCATTTTCATATTTACAACCAGACAATATGAAGTGTACATTTTTCTGTGTGGCTACCATGATGGTGAAGCAATGTTCAGACTGGGTAAATCTGATCGTTTTGTTTCCTTTTGGTCTTCTAATACTGTCAATATTAATGCTGAAAATCTTCCTTTCTTAGACTATTAGGAGAATTTTAACTGCTTTTCTTTACTTGTTTTCTAGTGTCTGTCTACTAATTGCGTGATACTCAGGAGCAATGACTTCAGTTTTTCTTTGGGAGACAACAGGGAATAAAGGATTTTACCAAACACACCTGAAGTTAGGAAAGAAGTGAAGAACTAGGCAGAGCTCTAGAAAGTGTCAACTATACCCCAGAAATTATTTGCATTTTTTAAAACCTTAAGAAAAAAGAAAATGAACTCTTGCCACCTTAGTTCTATGGCATAAATATCTAATATTTTATTATATCCTATTAGGCAAAAGTATTTTCTATGTGCCTTTGTAACAGATTAAAATAAGAAGAATGAGTTAAATAATTTTAGAGATGCATAAAAATAAAGAAGACCCTAATAGTATTTGTCTGAAACACTACTTAAGTTATACTAGTAACAGATGCGGGAGTTCTACTTCTCATCATTTACTGATGACAATGGCTAGCTTTCAAAGCTTTTTCTCATACTGTATTCTGTGTGAACCGTTAGGGGTCTAAATGAATTCCATGTGGTAATTTCCAAGTACAGAATTTGGATTTGGTGAAGATAAGTTCTACAATGTGTGTTTCAGGCTGCAGCAGAAAGCACTTCCCAGGAGAGTCATTCTCTTACCTCAACGACCTTTTCGTTTGCCATTTCGAGCTGAGAAAGAAGTTCTTGGGTATGAAGTTTCTGTCGATTCAGCTCACTCCTATTAACACATGGGAGGGAAGGTTGGGAGGAGAGACTTTAGATACATATTTCTGTTTTAAACAAAATATCAAGACCATTTTATTTGATCATATCTCAACTCATTAAGTTCTTTATAAATATACATATATTCTCGAGATTAGTTATACCACATTTTATTTATAATTAACAGTACTGAGCATATTGAAATGACATCCTCACTAAACCAAGAGTGTATTTTGTTCATTAGCCACTGTGCTTCTGCTTCTGCTTCTGCTTCTGCTGCTGCTGCTTCTTCTTCTTCTTCTTCTTCTGCTGCTGCTGCTGCTGCTGCTGCTGCTGCTTCTGCTTCTGCTTCTTCTGCTTCTGCTGCTTATGCTTCTGCTTCTTCTTCTTCTTCTTCTTCTTCTTCTTCTTCTTCTTTTTCCAAGATAGGGTCTCACTCTAGACCAGGCTGACCTAGAATTCACTTTCTAGTCTCAGGGTGGCCTTGAACTCTGTGACTCTGTGATCCTCCTACCTCTGCCTCCCAAGTGCTGGGATTAAAGGCATGCGCTACCACACCCAGCTGCCACTGTGCTTCCTTAGGATGCATTTAAAAAAATATTTATTTAATTGAGAGAGAGAAGTAGAGAGAGGATGGACACACCAGGGCCTCTAGCCACTACAAATGAACTCCCGAAACATGTGCCCCTTGTGCATTTGACTTATGTGGCTACTGTGGAATTGAACCTGGTCCTTAGGCTTTGCAGGTAAGTGCATTAACTGCTAAACTATCTCTCCAGCCCTAGTTTTACCTCTTTAAACCACACATCACTAGTATATTTTTCTAAACATTACCTTAAACTTTTTATTCCTTGAACAATGATTTTCAATATTTCTATGCCACTGGACTGAAAATGGCTTTCACAATTCCCCCCAATTTTTGTGCAATTTATCTTTCCAACTTTATCTCTAATAAGAGCTTTCCATTTTGGCTGAGATATCACTATTTCAAAAACATATTTAGGCTCATGTTTATATAATTTTCTATAGTCTTGCTTTTAGATTTCCCATAAAAGTCCAGTCCATATTTTCAGAGTCTAGAGTTTCCTCAGTTCTTTTCAAGCCTCCTAGTTTATTTTTATCCAGATAGCTTTGTTCCCATATCGTAACTCTATAATATGTTTGTAAAAGGCATATACCAATTTTTATACAATACTAATTAGTAGTATATATGCACATATACACACACTCTCTCTCCTAAGTAGAATGAAAATTTTAAAAAGTGGACTGTTTTTAGTTTTTTTTTTAAATATCTAACACTGTCGTTTTCATAGAGAGAAATAAGTAAGTGCTTGATGACTTATGGCTAAGTTTATATAAAGAGCCTTGTATTGACAGAGTTTTCCTTATTTGCTCAACAAATATTTATTGTGGAACCTACTAGAAAAACATTTTAGATAAAATTATTTCATGTATCTACAAAGAATTTGAAGTGGTTAAGAAATTACTTTTCAATTAAGTATTACCTTCAATCTTATTGTTGTCTAATTTTGAGTAAAAGTTTAAGAGGTATTAAGCAGTGAAGAAAAAAGTAATTTCACTATTCTATCTCAAGATGTTACTAGAGCCTGCCTGTCATTTGTGACTCTTCATTTCTCTGCCACGGTTACTTCACTGCAAAGATGAAGATATCTCAAAAGGATGATCTGAGAATATAACTGAGAGTTACTTCTATCATTACTGGCTGAGAAACATTAAGTGAGACTTTCTAGAAACTTTCATAGTGGTATTACAGTTGAAACACATGCCAAGTAAAGCTATATAATTCCTTCTCTACAATTGCAGGAAACAGAAACATTCTTATCTATGAGGGATAACTTAATGGTAGCCTGAAGAGGCATAAAAAGTGATAATATTTTTAGCGTTTGTAACATTAGGGTAAGGATTATTTTATACCAAATGTTAAGTGTACCCAGTTTATAACTTCTGGTATAGCACATATTAAAAGTACATGTAGAAGAATAAGGAATATCTTAGAGTATTAATGTGCCAAACATCTTAGATCACTTATACATTCATGTTTATGTGACAGAAAATTCTAGTTAGGTCTACAGAATATAATTTAGGAAAATGTTACAAAACAATTTCTGAATAAGTAAAATTTCACTATGCAATTTATACACAAAAGTTAATTTATGTTTTGTCTATTAAGAAGACAGTAAATGCTTTGCGAAACATAACAATATAATCACCATTGGTAAGCCTTCAAATTAGGCTTTTGGTGGACTGTCAAGAACATTCAATAAATTACAAAAAGTGTTTCTACTTCCCACTGAGCTGAATGTTTAAAGTTTACTTTTTTTTTTAAACTTTCTCAGGTTTAAAGTGACTTATCTAATCTAACATGCAAAAAAAGCAAGGGTCCTCATCTGTGAGTTGCAGGTAGAATTATGGTATTGTCACAAACACCCCAAAATTAGATATAAAGGCCATAGATTTTCTAAGAATTCTAAAGTCTAAGTACGATTGATTTTGTCCAGGCTTTCTGCATGGAATGTAAGTATTTGTGTGTGTATACACATATATATACACACATACATATGTACACATATACATATGTACACACATATCTACACTATATGTATGTGTATATATATGTGTGTGTGTTTGTATATATACAAATATACATACATACATACATACATACTGTGGACTGAACCCATGGCCTTGTGCATGCTAGGAAAGCACTCTGTCACTGGGCTATACCCCTATCACATTTTGTATTCCTCATTTTGAGACAAGATCTTGAACTTACTACCCTCACTGTCGGGCCTCATGTAATTAATGAGATTATGCAATTTATTCACCAACGGCTAGAGGCAATAAAACTTCATCAGGTAGAAGTATGTTATCATAGGCTCACTATTCAGGAGTCAAACTCCTCATATGACTGCCTGTCCTCATATAAGCATCCCTCCTCCACCCTCCCATCTGACCAATGGTGGTTAAGATCTCAGACAGGCTGGGATAACATAAGACAGGTCATGGAGTAGATTGTCAACGAGCTGGATACATGGTACCCAGTGATGGGTAAGATCCCCAGAGGGGGACAACCTAAGACAGGGGCCATGTTTTCCACTGTGCTTATAAAAACAAAAGGGGGAGATGTTGGGCCTTCAGAGGCCCGGATGCAAGGCCTAGTGGAACTTCCTGAGCCTAGCTAAAGTTTGGCGACCTGTCTCTGGCCAGCTAGGACTCAACAAGATGCCTAATGGCTTCTTGCCTGCTACTTCCGCGCAGGAGTTGGAATTATCATTTCAATAATCACAATTTACTTACTATTGGCCCTTACCTGCCCCCCATCCTAGAATTCCCACCTTTGTTCTCAACATTATATAGGCAACCACCTATAACAATAAAGCGAGTTCCTGCTTAGACAAGACTCCCGACTCAGTGTTGTTTTTCTTTGGTGACTAGGAGAGGTTCTGAGTCGTCTGAGTTCACCCTCTTCCTCAACCCCTTGGGAGGAACCAGCAGGCCTGGTCCTTCTTCAGCATTACCTGCCAGGGGAGCCCAGCAGAGAGAGAGAGGGGGAGAGAGAGGGAGAATGAATATGAGAATACAGGCAGGCCAAGGTCTCCAGTCGCTGCAAATGAACTCCAGATGCATATACCACTTTCTGCATATGGTTTTATGTGGGTACTGGGGAACTGTACCTGGATCATTAAGGCTTTGCAGGCAAGTGCCTTAACCACTAAGCCATCTCTCCAGCCCAATAGTAATGACATTTTGCTTTCCCAAAGCAGTGATTACAGTTTCAAAAAGGCCATTTAGTGGTATAATACATATGTGATACTGCTACTAAAAAAAAAAGCTAGTGTGCTCTCATTTTTTTTTTTGGGGGGGAGGAGGCAGGGAATGGAGGTGTCATATTATTCCTCAAAAGCTTATTTTCAAAAGTTTTCTGGGAGCCGGGTGTGGTGGCACACGCCTTTAATCTCAGCAGATTAATCTCAGAGATTGGGAGGCAGAGGTAGGAGGACTGCTGTGAGTTTGAGGCCACCCTGAGACTCCATAGTGAATTCCAAGTCAGCCTGGGCTAGAGTGAGACTCTACCTCAAAAAAACCAAAAAGCAAAAACAAAAACAAAAACAAAAGTTTTCTGGCTGGGTGTGGTGGTATGCATCTTTAATCCCAACACTTGGGAGGCAAAGGTAGGAGAATTGCTATGAATTCGAGGCCAGCCTGAGACTACACAGTGAATTCTAGGTCAGTTTGGGCTAGAGCAAGACCTTACCTTGAAAAGCAAAAAAAAAAAAAACAAAAACAAAAAAACAAAAACAAAAACAAAAACAAGAGCTATCTGAACAATAAACTCAAAGCTGTAAGTAATGAGCATGACTTCTACACGATAGTTAATATTAAAAGCAGAGAATTATAGAATATGAAGAGAAACTAGAGTATGATACTTAATTTTAAATGCTTGTCTTAAATAACATTGGGGAAATTACAAAGTTCATTTATTGAACAAATACTGAAATGACAGCCTATTATTTTCTACATATTGTGCAAGGTGTGTAAATAAAAGTCTAAGGACTAAGTCACTGTTTATAAATACAGGAGATATTGGCAAGTGACCAGGCTTAAACTATAGGTAGTAAATACTCTGAAAACATTCGTGGTACTATAGGAACACAGTGGGAGATGACGAGATCAGAGTTCTTGCCAGAGGAAGTAGGCTTCTAAACTAGTACATGAAAGAAAAATAGAATTTGGATGAATAAAGGCAGGGGAAGGAAGAGCATTGCAGACAATCAAATCTATGTGTGAAGGTCAGGAAGTATGAGAGTAATACATTTAGGAAACTGGAATGGATTCAGTATGAATAGGACAGGTGTGTGTGTGTGTGTGTGTGTGTTTTGGGGGTTTTGGGTTAAAAGTACAAGCTGAAAACACAGGCTTAAAAGGAGTTCACATTTTAGGAGAAAGAGCTGGGATTTAATTTGAATAAATTAAGAGGTGTTGATATCCATTAAGAAGAGAAGTGACATAATTAAATTTGAGTATCTGAAAATCTTGCTGATCACAGGAGGAAAAGGGAGTAGTGTATTTAGGGAGTTTAGGAGAAATCTGAGTAATGCTGATAGGCTGAACTTCAGTGATGAGAAATGGACAGGTTTTAGAGATAGTTATGAGATGAAGAAGGGAGTATTGGGGCTGCAGGGGTGTGAAGAGTTTAGGGTGGTACTCACAATTCTATTTAAGCAACTGGGTAAATAATATTACTATTGATGGAAACAGAAAATATAGGATGAAATAACTTGGGCAGGGGTGAAAATAATAAGCTTCATACACTGTGCTAGTTTCAATGTAAAATGTCTCCTATAACCGCATGTGTTTGTGATTAAGCCGTACTTAATCCCCATGTGATAGAGCTTTTGTGAGGTGGAACCTTGCTGGAGGACATGTGCCACAGGATTTATAGGCCAGCCACCCACGCCAGAGCTAGCCACTAGCTCACTTTTTCTATTTATTTGAGAGAGAGAAAGAGCGGAGACAGAGATGGAGAAGAGGGAGAGAGAAGGAATAGAAGAGTTGGGGTGGGGGAGAGAAAGAGAGAGAGAGGGAGGGAGGGGGAATAGGAACACCAGGGCCTCTAGCCACTGCAAACAAACTCCAGACACAAGTGCCACCTTGTGCCTCTGCCTTACGTGGGTCCTGGGGAACAGAACCTGGGTCCTTTGGCTTTATAGGCAAAGGCCATCTCTCCAGTCCTTCTAGCTCACTTTTATTGCTTCTTCCCAGCTGATGTGACAAGATGTGATTCCCTATTATCTGTTCTTGTTTTGTTTTCCCTGCCATGATGAAATCTTCCTTTTAAAACTGTGAACTGAAATAAACCTTTTCCTTTTGTAATCTGCTTCTGTCCAGCAACTAGAAGTAACTGCTAAAAGGCTCACAGAAAACAGTGATAAGAGTTGAAAATACAGATGATTTCAAACAGGTCAGCATTAAGTATTTTATAATAATAACCATTTTCTGTTTGTCTTTTTTTTTTTTGAGGTAGGGTCTCACTCTAGCCCAGGCTGATCTGGAATTCACTATGTAGTCTCAGGGTGGCCTTAGAACTGATGCCATCCTCCTACCTCTGCCTCTGGAGTGCTGGGATTAAAGGTGTGTGCCACCACATCCGACTCTGCTTGTCTTTAATATAGAAATGGATATCCCAATTCACAATGAAAGAATTTCCAACACTAAGGAGACTTCAATTCTAAATCACATTGACACATACTGCAACTAACATGGTGTGGTTCTGAGGGTACAGCAAGGTTTCTCTACAGTGTAACAGTCTATTTGAAAACATAAGCACTAAAAAAAGTTGAAATATTACAGTCCCTTACTGCATAAGAGGTTTACATTTAGGCCATTATAATCAAGTACTCTAGTTACTTCAACCACTCTGTTATTATTGAGACATAGCTTAAGATAAGGATGAGCTGCATAGATTCCATATACTATAATCCTGTACGCAAGAAATCTCTTCATGATGACTAAAGATTAAACAACACAAGGTTCTCTTCTATATGAGAGAGTTAAATACCGAAGGTGTGTATTCATGCACGGAAAGAATTGATCTGCCACCTGCAGTAAGTGCCTTCTTCGAAATTCTCTTATGACAAATTAACATAGCATTGCCAGATGTTTTTTTTTTTCTATTGAATTATACCATAATATGCTTCAGCTACTTTTAGTAATTATGCATTTTGTAATCTGCCAGTACCTGCAGCTGCCTCTCATCCTGTTGCAGTTATGGTAGCCAAACACTGCAGATGCACAGCCAAGAAATTATAGTGTTTTAGACAGTGAAAAGAACTCCTCAGGCTCAAATGCTGTGTAATCAATTACACACAGACACAGATTCAGAGACACTCATGCACACATACACAGAGTTGAGCTTCTCTCATCTGAAAACTTGAAATCCAAAATATTCTGAAAAGGTTTGAGCACCAGCATGACAACATAAATGAGAAATCCCATAACTTGCTTCATATAGTTACACCGAAAATGTTATACAAAAATACCTCAGACTATGTACAGAGGTTGTATAAGAAATATATTATTAATTTCATATTTACACTTGGGCCCTATTCCCAAGATACCTCATTATGTATTTGGAAATGTCCATACATTTGCAAAAATGAAAAGACTCTTCCAAATCCAACATACTTCTGGTTCCATGTATTTCTGATAAGGGATATTCGATGCCTAACCATCCTCAACCTACTTTACATACCAAAAATGCTACAGAACGTGAAACTTTTCTTTTGTCCATGTAATATGTGTAGTTGTATGGCCTGTGCACATGTGTGCAGAGCCAAGAGAAAGGGTCAGGTGCCTTCCTCTATCACTCTTCTATCTTACTTCTTTGAGACAGTGTTTCTCACTGAACTTGGAGCTCCCCCTTTTTTGTTTTTATTTATTTATTTATTTATTTATTTGTTTGTTTGTTTGTTTGTTTGTTTGTTTGTTTGTTTTTCAATGTAGGGTCTCACACTAGCCCAGGCTGACCTGGAATTCACTATGTAGTATCAGGGTGGCCTTGAACTCATGGTGATCCTCCTACCTCTGCCTCCCAAGTGCTAGGATTAAAGGCATATGCCACCATGCGCAGCAGTCTTTTTTTTTTTTTTCCTTTTGTTAGAATGGCTGATCAGGGAGCCCCAGAAATCTGCCTGCCTCCCTGAGTGTTGAGGTTACAGCAGGAAAAACAATGATAGTTCCTATCTATCTGACCTTGAAAGGAGAAGAATGTAAGAATTAGAAAGTTGAGAACTAAGGAGATGGCTTAATGGTTAAGACACTTACCACTGGTGTTTGGATCCTTAGCACCCATGTAAAGCTAGACAAAAAGTAGTGCACATGTCTGTGATCCCAACATCCAACAGCAATGGAAGGTAGTCAGGAGAATTCTAAAGGGCAAATACCAAACACAGAGAGACCTGGTCTCAAACGAGATGGAAGGAAAAGACCAAGGTTCTTTGACTGCCACATATGTGCCATGCTGCATGTACAGTAATACGGTCACATGTACACAAATACATAAAAGGATTCTAAAAAAAAAAAATTGGAAAACTGAAAATATCTCAAGGGCATTCAAAAATCTAGCAGTTCATGGACAGTAATTTAATTAAAAATCTAAAAAAAGTAGATAAATAATATATAATGCCAGTATGATGATTTGTTATCCTGATATTTACACAACTTTATAAATAACTCTAATAACTAATAAAGTTTTAATTTTATAGATGATAAAATTTGGCTTAAAAAATCTAAAAGAACTTAAAAAACAAAATTATTTTTATATATTTACATGTTTGTGGGGCAAAAGTTTAAATCTAAATTTAATGCTTTAGCTTTTAAGAGGTTATGTGATTACTAGAAAAAAGGTCTTTCAAATTTATATTTCAATAACTTATTATTTAGGATTGCTGATAAATATTATAAATCAAAAAATGAAATCAAGTTATACATAAAAGACTCTTGAAAGGATGAACACAGTTCTTTAGGATTCTCTGTAAAATGGATATAAAAGCAACATAATATCTTTAGTTGTTTGTGCTACATAGAGGATTTGAAAGTTCACATTTATCATAAGCTTGGGGAAAATTTTAAGTCCTTTACAATAACAAATTGAGATTGAAAAAAATTCAAATTCATAAAATAGATAAGGAATTTACTAAAAATAAAAATAAAAGTGCTTTTAAAACTTGACATCAGAGTAAAGTTCTGTTAGTATAATATAATTTGACTCCCGAACTATGAATATAGTGCTTCTGACAGCAGGAATATGTCTAATACTTCTGAGTGTGTGTATGTGTGTGTGTGTGTGTGTGTGTGTGTGTGAGAGAGAGAGAGAGAGAGAGAGAGAGAGAAGGAAGGAGAGAGAGAGAGAGAGCACGGGGCTGGGGATCTCATGTAGTCTATGCTGGCCCCAAACTGGCTTATGTGGCTGATGATAACCTTGAATTGATTTTTTTCCCAAGTGTAGGAATTTTAGGTAAGTGCCACTATGATCCCCACTACCTTAAAATGCATAATATAAGAAAATCAAGTTTACCTGCATTTTATATGAATGATATAATTCTTTTGAGTTTGAAGGAAATATGTAATTTCTTTTTTCTCTTTTCTCTAAGAAGTTAATAAACAATTATTTAATTACTAAGATTTTGGTACCCATTGCTTATTTAGAGTTTGGGGAGAGGTCTGGGCAGAAAAGGAGGTAAGGTTTGAAACTGAAAAGTAAACACAGCAAAATGTCCAGTCATAACTATTGAATTCCTGTGTGTGTGTGTGTGTGTGTGTGTGTATATAAGTGTATATGTATATTTATATGTATATATGTACTGGAGTATGTAGTTGGAGTCAAGATACTAAATTTCCCCTAATTAACTGTTTAGGGTAGGCAGGACATTGTTATCTAATGTGGGTTGTGGGCAAATCCAACTGGCTTTTGTGGAATAGCCAAATAAAATTGCAAGCCAAGATTTCATTTAAGCAGGATTGCTCTCTGGAAGGCTGACTGGTTTGTTTAGGATTGCCTATTTTACAGATTACTTCTATTTATTTCTCTCTGAAGGTAATTTGCTACTTCATGATGTTATGTCAGGTATTTTATTTTTATAGACAATTGATTTTCAACAAAATTCTCCATATTTATTTATTTATTTTTATTTATTTATTTATTTGAGAGTGACAGACACAGAGAGAAAGACAGATAGAGGGAGAGAGAGAGAATGGGCGCGCCAGGGCTTCCAGCCTCTGCAAACGAACTCCAGACGCGTGTGCCCCTTGTGCATCTGGCTAACGTGGGACCTGGGGAACCGAGCCTCGAACCAGGGTCCTTAGGCTTCACAGGCAAGCGCTTAACCGCTAAGCCATCTCTCCAGCCCCAAATTCTCCATATTTAATTGAGTCAGTGTAATAAAATGGAAGTGGAATGTGATGACAAGTGGAGAGCTTGGCCATATACCAGAATCTGGACAGTCCATTGTGACAGCAGAGTAGATAGTAACTGATGCAAGGAAGAATAAAAGTGCAGTGATACAAAATGGAAGCCTTCTTCTGATGGTTTCTCTTTCCTCAGTGGCTCAGGCAGCAGTGGGAGCTGGGCCCTACACATGCCAGGCAAGCTCTGTACCACCTCCAAGCTCCTTGTAATCATGAATTTAAAGTGAGACTACTCAGTATGGCTGGGTGTTTTTTCTAATCAACTTGAGTGAAGACACTGATAAGATGAGTTAGAGTTTGATCCTTCTGCCTCAGCCTCCTGAGTGCTGGGATTATAGAGGGGTGGAATTTTTGCCTGTTTTGTTCAGTGCTATTTTCTTTTAAAGGAATGAATTCTTGCTAGATAACAGCAGAACAGTTACTTCCTAATAAGTGCTCCCCTCACTTCTTTTGAATGAAAACAGAAATGACTATTGGCTAATAAATTTTTAAAGCACAAGGAGGTTTGTGTATTATTTTGACCTTTAAAACTGGTAATTATATTAAAGGGACCTAAAGGTGATAGATGTTTGCCTAACACTGTTTTTATATAGAAGATAGTAATAAGAAAGATGGAAAGTCATGAATAGTGGGCTGGAGAGATGGCTTAGTGGTTAAGGTGCTTGCCTGGAAAGCCAAAAGACACAGGTTCAATTCCCCAGTGAGCCAGATGCACAAGGTGGCACATGCATCTGGAGTTTGTTTGCAGTGGCTGGAGGCCCTGGCATGCCCATTCTCCATCTCCCTCTCCCTCTCAAATAATTAACGTAAAAATAAAACATTTACAGATATGATACATGTAAGAGTTACAAAAAAAAAAAAAACTGTGACTAGTTGGTTTTATCATTGCTCTGACAAATACCTAACAGAAATAACTTAAGGAAAGAAAGTTTTATTTTGGCTCATGGCATCAGGGAGATTTCAGTTTGTTATGGTAGGAAGACACGACAGTGAAGAGGGCTCCATCCATGCAGCTTGAGTAATGAGGTCGCAAGGCAGGAAGCAAAGAGAGCTAGGTTTGGATCAAGTGGTTGTTATCACCTTCAAAGATGCCCTTAGTGTCCCTATTTCTACAGACTTCATTTCCTAAAAGCCCCACAGCCTTCAAAATAGTGCCACCAAACACAAGTTAATGGAAGACATTTCAGATTCACACCCCAGCAGAGGGATAGAAGAGTGCAATGAAAATAAGACTTCTATTATAGAACTACTTTCTGCATAATAAGGAGAAGGACTTGCAGGGAATGTAACTGTGGAGATCCAGAAACCAATCAGAAAGTTATTGTAGTAATACAGGTAAGAGATGAGGGATGGCTTGAACTAAAGTAGGAATAGTGAGAATGAAGATAAGTGAATCTCAAAAGTATTAAGGACACAGAACCAGTAAAATTTCAGGCTTGACTACAGAAATCAGAAAGGAGGCAGAGAGAAGAGCCAAAGCAACCGGCCTGTTGAATCAATCTATGGACCACACTAAGGGTAAGATGGTGGTGTAGCAGCCATGCCAAAACAGCCTAGGGGTGAAATAACCAGAAAAATAGAAAAATCCAATTTTCTACTAAAAAGTGAAAGTATATAAGGAATTATTAACTTCAGTAGTGAAGTAGTAGACCCAGAGCTTCTAGTAACAACAGTAGAAGGCAGAACTGGCTTCCATAGTGGTGCTCTTCTGTGGAGCTACCAGGCTCTGCCTGAGACACAGCAGAAGCCAGATGAAGGGATTTTTCACTCAAACCAGCCTCCTCTTAAAGTCAAGAAACCTGGAGCAGAATATAGCGGGAACTAGCTGAGTGGTTTGTGAGGAAGAGGATTGCAGGGGTGGGGGTAGGGGACCAGCTATGCTTTTGTACAACTTGAGGCACATTCCACAGCCTTCCCTCCACCAACCACCAGCACCAACAACCATTGGAGTCCTGGGGAAGGGACATTAGCTACAAGCACCCAGCACAGGTGATTGGAGCAGTGGAACCACTGACCCAGCCAGCTTAGCTGAGCCCACAGCACAGTTAAAAGGGACATACTGGGCACATAGCATAGCTGAGACTAAAACCATCCCAAAAGGTAACAGAGCCTTCTTACACCAGGTCAGTATCTGCCACAAAGCCTGGTATATCACTGCCCATGTCAGGGCAGGTGTTTAGATTTAATTAAAGGTCTGCTTTGCCATTCTTGCAACACCCATCCTTAGGGACTTTGACTTTATAGATTACCTATTCGATTTAATACATACTCTTACATACATTACATATTGCTCAGATGAATTTTACAATTTGCCTATATTGTGTTCTATCCAGCCAATTAGAATACTTGGATACTGGCAAACTTAACACCTAGGGTTGCTTCAGATATTACTCTAGGAGTAATATAAGAGCCATACCTGGCACTTTAAGATTTTAGACTGAAGATAAATAACATTAGATTTACATGCCAAAGAATATATCAATAATTAGAAAAACCAAGCATCAAATTAACCCAAGATGAAAAATTCTCTACATTATAATATAAGAAACACAAAAATCCAGACAATATAATCCCACCAAAAATTATAACTCCATCAGACATGGCCTCCAGTGATAATGATTTAGATGAAATGCATTTCAAAATAAGAAACAAAGAAGAAATCAAGGGAATCAAAGAAAAAAAAATTCCTACAGGAGAACTCAGGAAACCAACTTAATCAATTTAAGGAAATAAGGAGTTTAAGGAAATAACCAGTTAGAAATACTAGAAATGAAGAACACAGTAAGGATGAAAGAGAGAAAAGAATATCTAAACTAGAAGACCAACTGGCCAAGTGGCAGATCTAATACAGTACAACAAAGAGAAAGACAGACTAACAGGAAGGTATAAATGGGAATTTCAAGACATTTGGGACAATATGAAAAGATCAAGCATAAGAATTCAGGGTATAGTAGAAGAAGAATTTCACCCCAAAGGCATAATAGGTGTTATTAACAAAATCATAGAAGAAAACTTCCCCCAAAGGGAAAGAGATGCCAAGACAGATACAGGAAGCCTTTAGAACAACAAACAGACAAAAACAGAAAAGAACCTCTCCTTGCCATATTATAATTAAACTACTGAACACACAAACCAAATAATATAGATTGAAAACAGTTAGAGAGAAATAGCAAGTCACTTATAAAAGCAAGCTCATCAGGATAACAGCAGAATACTCAACATGAACTTTGTGAACCAGAGGGCTTGGGATGATGTATTCCAAGTTCTGAAAGATAACAATTGTCAACCAAGATTACTTTATCCTGCAAAGATATCCATCCAATTTTATGGAGAAATAAGAACATTCCACCACAAAAAGGAAAAAAAAAAAAAAAAAAAAAAGGCTGAAGGAGTATATGATCACCAAACCAGCTCTACAGAAAATACTTGAAGAGAAAGGAAAGCACCCACATGAGAAAACAAGAAAAAATAAACCATACTCAAATAATAGTTAATACAAGAGAGTAAATGGAAAACAGGAAGTACTACAAACCAAAAAATGGCAAGAATAAATACATACTTATCAATAATAATTCTTAGTATCAGTGGCCTCAATGCCTCAACCAAAAGACATAAGCTTGCAGACTTGGGTAAGAGACAGGATCCTGGTGTTTGCTGTTTCCAAGAAACCCACCTCCCCATAAAAGACAGACACCATCTTAGGGTCATAGGATGGAAAATGGTATTTCAAGTAAATGGACCTAGGAAACGAGCAGGTGTTGCTATCCTAGTATCTGACAGCACAGACTTCAAACCAACATTAGGAAGGAAAGCTAAAGAAGGTTACTTTATGCTGATTAAAGGAACAATTCAACAGGAAGACATTACAATTCTACACAGATATACACCTAACATTGGTGCTTCCAATTTCATCAAGGAAACACTACTAAACTTAAGGACACACATAACACCAAACACAATTGTAGTTGATGATTTTAATACCTCACTCTCATCAATTAATAGGTCATTCTGGCAAAAATAAAATAAAATAAAATAAAATAAAATAAAATAAAATAAAATAAAATAAAATAAAGAGACATCTGGATTAAATGAGGTCACAGAACAAATGGACCTAATGACATCTAAAGAACATTCCATTCAAATGTTGCAGAATACACATACTTCTCAGCAGCATATGGAACATTCCCTAAAATAGACCATACATTAGGTCACAAAGCAATTCTTGACAAATACAGAAAAGTGAAATAATTCCCTGTACTCTAACTGATCACAATAGGATCAAACTACAAATAAGCAACATGAAAAAGTATAGAGAGCCGGGCGTGGTGGCGCACGCCTTTAATCCCAGCACTCGGGAGGCAGAGGTAGGAGGATCACCGTTAGTTCGAGGCCACCCTGAGACTCCATAGTGAATTCCAGGTCAGCCTGGGCTAGAGTGAAACCCTACCTCGAAAAAAAACCAAAAAAAAAAAAAAAAAAGTATAGAGTATACACAAAATCACGGGAAATCAAAAAGGAAATAAAAAAAATCATAGAATCAAATGATAATGAGAACACAACATGACACAATGAGGCAGTCCTAAGAAGGAAATTAATAGCTTTAAGTGCCTATATTAAGAAATTGGAAAGGTCACAAGCAAATGACTTCTTGCTTCACCTTAAGGTCTTGGAAAAAGAAGAAAAAGACAAACCAAAAAGCAGTAGATAGGAAGAAATAAACACTAGGGCAGAAATTAATGAACTAGAAATCACAAAAAAATTACAAAGAATCAATGAAACAAAAAGTTGGTTCTTTCAAAGGATAAACAAGACTGACAGACCCTTAACAAATCTTACCAAAAGAAAGAGAGAAGAGACACAAATAAGACATTCAAAAAATCATAAGGACATATTTTAAGACAATATACTCCATTAAGTTTTAAAATCTGAAAGAAATGGATGATTTCCTAGATTTATATGACCTACCAAAATTAAATCAAGATAAACCATTTAAATAGACCTACAATAAGCATGATGATCCAAGCAGTTATAAAAAATATCCCAACTAAAAATACTCCAGGCCCAGATCTATGCATTCACTGGTGAATTTTACCAGACCTTCATGGAAGAACTAATACCACTGCTCTTCAAACTTTCCCATAAAATAGAAAAGGAAGGAGTACTACCAAAGTCCTTTTATGAAGCTACCGTCACTCTGATACTAAAGCTAGACAAAGACAGAACAACAAAAATTACAGACTACTCTCTCTCATGAACATGAATGCAAAAATCATGAGCCAAATATTGGCAAACAATACAAGAATATATCAGAAAGATCATTCACCCCCACCAAATAGGTTTTATCCCAGAGATGCAGGGATGGTTTAACATATGCAAATTGATAAATGTAATACACTATATAAATGGGCTGAAGGACAAAAATCACATGATCATCTCAATAGATGCAGAAAAGGCATTCAATAAAATCCAACATTGCTTCATGGTAAAAGTCCTCAAAAAGCTGCAAATAGAAGGAACATATCTCAACATAATAAAGGCTGTTTATGACAAACCTACAGGCAACATAATACTAAATAGGGAAAAACTTGAAGATTTTCAACTAAAGTCAGGAACAAGACAAGGGTACCTACTGTCCACACTTTTATTTAATATAGTACTAGAAGTCTATATACTATAGCAATAAGGCAAGAGACAGACACAAAAGGGATACAAATTGGAAAGGAAGAGATCAAATTACCTTTATGTATAGATGATATTCTACACATAAAGGACCCTAAAGACGCTCCCCAAAAACTGTTAGAGCTGATAAACACTTTCAGCAATGTAGTAGAGTACACAAACGCACAGAAATCAGTAGCCTTCCTATATACTAACAACAAACATGCTGAGGATGAAATCAGGGAATTACTCCCATTCACAATTGCCTCAAAAAAAAAAAAAAAAGTACCTTGAAATAAACCTAATCAAGTAAGTGAAGGGTTGCTACAATGAAAACTTTAAAATGCTCAAGAGGGAAATTGCAGAAGACACTAGAAAATGAGAAAACATCCCATCCTCTTAGATTGGAAGAATCAATATTGTGAAAATGTCAGTATTACCAACAGCAATCTATACATTTAATGCAATCCTCATCAAAATTCCAATGGTATTCTTCACAGAAACTGAAAAAAAAAAAAAAAAAAAACCAAAAAAAACCCAACAATTCTCACATTCAAAGACCTCAATATCAGACCTGAAACTCTGGAACTGCGAGAGGAAAAAGTAGGGGAAATACTTCAACATATTGGCATAGGCAAAGGCTTTCTAAATATAACCCCAGTTGCCCAGGAAATCAAGCCAAAACACTGTGAATAGCGCAAAGACTCAACCTACAGAATGGGAGAAAATCTTTGTCAGCTATATATCTGTCAGAAGATTAACATCTAGGACATAAAGAACTTAGAAAACTAAATAATAAGAAATCAAACAAATGGATATGATGGAGAGCAGAGTTATGAAGGGGAAAGTGGGGGAGGGGAGGGAAATACCATGGTTTGTTGTAAGTATAGAAGTTGTCAATAAAAAATACATATATATCTATTAAAAAAAGAAATCAAACAACCCAATTAAAAATGGCCTATGGAACCAAACAGAGAGCTCTTCAAATAAGAAATAAAGATGCCACATAAACATCTAAAACAAGTTCTACATCCTTAGCCATCAGGGAAATGCAAGTTAAAACTACTTTGAGAGTCTATCTCACTCTTGTCAGAATGGCTATCATCAAGAAAACAAATGTCAATATATGCTGTGAGGATGTGAGGATGCAAATAGGAACATTCTACACTGTTGGTGGGAATGTAATCTGGTATAGCCATTGTGGAAATCACTGTGGAGGCTCCTAAGACAGCTAAAAATAGATCCTTACTATATGACCCAGCTATACCACTCCTAGGCATATATCCTAAGAACTCGTCTCACTACCTTAGAGATACTTGCTCAACTAAGTTTATTTCCACTCTGTTCACAACAGCTCAGAAATGGAACCAGTTGTCCCTCAACTAATGAATAGATAATGAAGATATAGTACAATTCTTCAATGGAGTTGTATTCAGCAGTAAAGAAAAAGAAATAAAATTTGTAGTGAAATGGATAGACTGGGAAAGGATTATACTGAGGTAACCCAGGCCCAGAAAGCCAAATGTCACATGTTCTCTCATATATGGATCCTAGGTACAAATGTTTAGACTTTGTGTGAATTGGTGTCAAATTCTGTAGCAGAGGTCAGTAAGCTAGAGAAGGGCATAAGGGACAAGAAGAGGGGATGACTTAAGGGGATGATGGTATTGTATATATGTAAGTAGATGAACATATTATTAGGGGTGCAATGGCCTAACTGAGGTCATGGAAAGAGACTGAGTAAAAGAAGGGTGGGAGAAGGATAATCAAAATTCAGGATGTTATAAATAAGCCATATGGAAACCTAGTTTTTTGGATAATAGAACACCTGGAAACCATAGACTGTGATTGGAAAAATTTCCATGCCAGGGATGGGATACTTTCCAGTGAGTTGTTGTCTATAGAGGTGGGGTGCTCCCCAAACATTAAAGGACATTGCCAAGACTCTTGGTTTTCCATAAGAAATAGATAGTAAGACCCTATTAAAAACGACTCCACATGCTTGGCTCCATGGTCACTGAGAAATCAACCTGGAGCTGAGCTGAAAACTTCCTTCCTATAGACCAGCTGACAGAAAGCTGGAAAAAATTACACTGCATGCAACCCTATGGGAGAAAGAAGTCATCACAGCAGAAAACAGTGGAGCCTTAAGCTTGGCCAAATGAGCCAAGAGGTGCAATAGTGGCAAGTCTGTTATGGAGGAAACCAACCACTTTCTAGTGGGACTGAAGCACGCTCCATTAGAGGGAATACGTATCTGGTACTGAAAACCTAATCAAAAGCCAATGGTGTTCATCATCCCTAATCATCAGAGAAATGCAAATTAAAACAACTATGAGATTCCACCTCACCACAATAAGAATAGCAAACATCAAAAAATTAAACGAAAATAAATGCTGGTGAGGATGTGAAGAAGCAGGAACACTCACCCACTGTTGGTGGGAATGTAGGATGGTACAACCACTTTGGAAAGCAATATGGAGATTCCTGAAAAAGGTGACTATAGAGATACCAACAGACCCATCATTCCCTTACTGGGTATCTACCCTAAAACGTTCAAACCACAGGCCAGAGAGATTTGCTCAACCATGTTTGTAGCGGCTCAATTCATAATAGCTAAGGGCTGGAATCAACCCAGATGTCCATCACTAGAAGAATGGATAACTAAGATGTGGTATATCTACACAATGGAATTCTATACAGCAGTAAGAAAAAATAATACAAAGAAATTTGAGGAAAAATGGTTGAATCTGGAACAGATCATTCTCAGTGAACTTACCCAGTCACAGAAAAAAAATCGCCACATAGTCTCACTCATCTCCAGCACCTAACCTGAATCTACCCAAGATACCTTACATACCCAGCAAACATTTCATGGACTAGACACTAGGAGGGATGGGGAGGGAGGGGAGGGCACCAAAGGGGTGGGAAACACTAATCTAGACCCAAAGGGCAATGGTATCATAAAATTCTATTTCCTAAAAGGTAGAACAAATGGCTGAACCTTCACCAGGCCCTTACAGGAAACACCTGAACCACAAGACACTGGAGAGGGTAGGATCAAGTCTAACCTAAATCCTCTACATCTTCCCTCCCTCTCTCTCCCTCTCCTCTCCCTCGCCTCTCTAACTCCTATATATTAGTTACCTTTTTCCCTCATTTTCTTAGGGGGCACTGACCTGTAACTCCCAGTACCAGCATGGGGCTATCACCCACAATGAGCTTTTGATCAGAGAAACCTACAACGTTTCCTAAAAGAATGACAGATTTCTGTCAGAGCATTGATGACCCACCAAAGGTTAGTGGTAAGGCCCTATTGCTGAAGACACCATATGCAGCTGACACGTAAAATGGAACAGCATGGCTGGAAGCCAGGAGAGAGTCAGTCCCCAGACAGTTAGCGTGTCTAGTGCCAGAAGATGCTACATGGGCGACTGGGGGAAACAAACAATATCTGTCCAAGCAACTCATGGTCCAACCTACGTAGCAGTAACTAACCTGTTGTGATGCCCACACAAGTGCAATAGTGGCACACAGCCATGGTGGGGAACGTACTGCTCTTGATTTGGCTAACTGATCCCCTCAGTGGTATGAGACCCATAGCTGGAACTGGGAAGCAAGTCAGAACCATATCCAAACATAAGCCCACTCTCCAATATCAAGTTACCATCAATCATGCGCTACAAGAGGGCCTACACCTATTAAACTCTTTATAAAAAACGTAAGGGTTATCTCATTTGACCTGGTGCTAACTTACTCTCTGTTGGAGAATTTGACTCTCTTTTTCAGATGTAGATCGTAAGGAAAGAGCCACCCCATCATACCTCAAAAGGGCCCCAGCTGAAACTAAGAAAAATTGGTGAAACAAGCAAGGGTACTGTTTTCCTGGTGAACTGGTACCAGCACAAGGGTGATGGAAATCAACACAGAGAAAAATCAACTCCTACCAAATTAGAGATCCAGAGACCCAGAGGCCCCCAACACCTCATCACTGAAGCAGACCAGAAATGAACCCAACATGGCTCAGGGAAAGTTTGTGGAAGAGGGGGAAGAAAGAATGTCAGAGCCACATGTTGGGTCATGATATACAGAGATATTTATCATACCAATAACTGTGGGCTAACCCCACAATGCATGACCCATATACCTCAACAAGGAGGGGCTAATGGGGAGGGGTAGGTCATGGATAAGCCTAATAATGGTACCAAACTGCCTGTACTTGCAGAATAGAAAACTAATTAAAAAAATTAAAATAAAAAAAGCCTATGGTGAAGGAGGTTATGCATCCTAGGTGTGTAATGCCTATTCTTGTCTGGCTAACTGCACACATTATCCTTACTAAACTGCCCTGTAAGTACTTTTCTTAATGTTCATACCCATATATTAATTCCACTCTCCCTTTTTGTTAGAGAAGCTTCTCCTTTTTAGATGGCAGTGACCACTGGCATGACCCAAAAGGCACCATGATAGTGCTGAGAAGAAGAGACAGAGGAATATTCAGCAATGAAGCATCTCTATCATACCTTCCAAGGCTCAGGGTCCATTATGGAACAGGTAGCAGAAAGAATGTAAGAGCCAAAGGAAGGGTAAGACTACTAACAATGTAATTGTTTAGACAGAAATTGGCCTTGATATCCATGACTTTATAGTGCCTAGCACTACCTACAAAAGACCCTCATAATAGGAAGAAAAGATGATGACATCAAAATAAAAGAGAGACTAATTGAGAGAGGGAGGGGATATGATGGAGTAGATTTTTGAAGGGGAATGTGAGAGAGGGGAAGAACTTATGATGGTTTATTGTCTATAGTTAGGGAAGTTGTCAATAA
Source organism: Jaculus jaculus (assembly GCF_020740685.1). Taxonomy (NCBI): domain Eukaryota; kingdom Metazoa; phylum Chordata; class Mammalia; order Rodentia; family Dipodidae; genus Jaculus; species Jaculus jaculus. The sequence continues at coordinate 76,033,643 of NC_059113.1, forward strand.
AAAAGTTAAAAAAAGACAATGTAGGGCCACTTCCAGAGCATCAGATTTATCTGACAATACCACTGAAATACATGCTGAAAAATAATTTTCAGTGTTTACATCAACTAAGCTATAATGGCATAATATATAGTAAGATTGATGACTCTGACTCAGGACTCACTTCAGTAAACTCTTAAGTCAGTCATATCTGGGGCTACCTACTCTGCTGACTCATTAAGTTGGTGTAAGCATTCTAGAATTCTTTTGTCTAGCCAAGTAACTAACACTATGCTATGGACTGTTAAGCTCACACCCACCCACCCTCCCTCCTTCCCTCTCATGTATTCAACAAGTACTACATGTCAGTAACTGCTGGGTGACTGATACTATAGACATATAGACACAGTTCAAGGTGTATGTGTTGTATGTTCAATGTATACTTACATAGTTTTTAAAATAGGAATTCAAACATAACTAGATAAATACTCCAAGATATGATTTTCTATGTCCTATTCTCTCCTCTGAAGCTTGGGCTTGACTATGAGCAGTGCTTCTTTAAAACTACTTTATGCCATTAACCCAGTGCCTATGTCTCCCTGAATATTCCTCCAGTGTCAGAAGACTTCCAAGAACTTGTAAGATGAAAACAAGCTTCAGAACAAGGCAGTGATGCAGTTGATTATGGGAATTCACGTTCTTTAGTGAGGTCTCAGGAATACTGTTATATACAAAATACTTTGCAAAGCTAAAATTCTGTAGAAAGGACCAAAATTAGAAGTAGTATTTGGCCTAAAAAGAAAAAAATTTAAAACTTTCATTCACATTCAAAAATATGTTCTGATGGACACACTCTTAGGGGCACAGGATATGTAACAGTATAATAGACTTTTGGGGGCTGGAGATCCAGTAGAGTATGAGAGGCTGTTGGGAGCTGGGGATCTAGTAGAGTATGAGAACAAGTACTTTTGTGGAGCTGATATCCCATGGGGAAGGCAGAAAAGAAAAAAAATGTAAAGAAATAAACATAAACTAGAATTAACAATGAATGTTACAAGGAGAATCAAAGTTGAGTATTGGGATAGAAGAACTTCCTATGAACAGTACTCATCTTTTATGGCTAGCATGTAAAAATTAAGGGAAACTTTCAGTTAGCTGCATGTAACTTTGCTAATTACAAGGTATAATTCTCCTTTTCAAGATTTTTATTGTTTCTTGACTCATTCATTTTGCGTGAGGGTGTGTGTGCACATGCATGTGTCACGTTGCACATATGGTGGTTGGAGGGCATCTTGTAAATGCCTATGCTCAAACCAATGTCAGCCAGACTGCAAAAAAGAATGTTGGATTAGCTGGCTGGAGAGCATCAGATTCTCCTGGCTCTGTCTCTGCCTCTGATTATCATAGGTATGCTAGTATCACAGATAAATGAATCATTTTGCATCCAGCTTTATGTAGGTGATAAAGAATGGTACCCAGGCTGGTAGGCTTACAAGTAAATGCCTTTAAGTGCTGAGCCATGTCCTCTAGTCCAGGATGACCTGGAACTTACTCTGTAGCCTAAGCTGGCCACGGATTTATAGTAATTCTGTTACCTTAGCTTCTTAAGTGCTGGGATTAAATGGTTTAGCCATCATGGCCTGCTTAATTCTGAACTTAATAGTGTGAAGAACCAAGATGTTAACAATATTGCTAATACTTTTACAGGCGGATGAAAATTCCAAATCAGAAAACAATTAGGTATTTTCAGGTAAATTTACTAATACAATACAAAAGGTATATAAAATGTTAATGAACTTCGTTGCTGGGATGAACTTCTAAACCAGGCACAGTTTATAGGAGGAATGGAATTTAGTGAAGCTTACAGATGTAGGAGGCATTCCATAATGGCAGTGAGAAAAAGGCTACCACCACCAGCACAAGCAAGCACATTCTAGGAATCCCAGGCAGAACTCCAGTACTTTGTATATCTTTAGATTGAAATTCAGATTCACTCCCACACCTTAGAGCTGGACCCTAGGATCCACCCAGTGACACCATATTACAAGCTTAAATAAAACTCCTGAATCTATTGGGGTGGCCTATCCATTCAAACTACAATATTACACCTTTGGTCCCCAGTAGATTTATAACCATCTCACGTTTTATTTTGTGTTAAGTCTAAATTTAAAGGTTCCCTACAGTCTCTACCAACTTAAGATAGTTTTAAAGTCCCAAGTTTCAGCTGGGTATGTTGGTGCACACCTTTAATCCCAGCACTCCAGAGGCAGAGAAAGGAGGATCACTGTGAGTTTGAGGCCATCCTGAGAATACAGAGTGAATTCCAGGTAAGCCTGGGCTAGAGTGAGACCCGACCAGGAAAGACAAAACAAAACAAGAAGTCCCAAGTTTCATTTGAGATTTAAAATTGTCTCTTAGTTGTGAGTCTTGTAAAATCAGACAACATATACTTTTAACATATAAAGGTATAGAGTAACATTTTTAACTGTTATAAGGCATGGCAAGGAGAGACTGAAACAATATAAACTCAATAACCATCAAGCAAACATCAAACATCTACAGTCCAGATCTGTTATCATAACCAGTGACTGACAGCCTCTGGATTTCTTAATTCTGCCCCTATAGTTGGGCTGAAAACCCAGGGAAAACTTCCATCCCAGGCCAACAGCACTCCATGGTAGCTCTTGTACAATCCTAGTATATCTAAAACATCTTTGGGTCCCCATGTAAACCACAGTTTATTTTCCAATGGCTTTACCAGCCTCTTTATAGTGGTCATTATGCCTTGCCTATATGCTGTGTCTCAGCAGTGGCTCTTGGAACTGTGTGTAGTTTATGACCCACTCCATATCTTTTTAAGTTCTTGTGTGTAGGACACAGCCATATTTTTAATTTAGGGATGAAATAAATCAGTGACTTTGAAGAGCAGATTTCTTTCTTACAAAAGTGTTTGTATTTTTACCATTCAGTCTTTCCTGGGTGGAATCAACATAGACATTTTTCATAGTGTTTCAAAGTAAAGTAGTTGGGCCATCTTCCTTCCAAATGTTAATGTAATTGACAATAGCAGCTTTAGCAACCAGTCCCAGTGACCCTAATTTTAAACTTGTTTGAGATTTTGTTAACTTTAAATCTTTAATTTTTTAGTGTTATATCTTTAGTTAGGCATATTAGTCCATTATAAATTGATTCTTGACCAAACTCTCTGGACGTGGGCAACAGAATGCAGTCAGTCCTTATGCTAGCCCAGTTCTAACAAAGTTCTCTGTAGTTTTTCCTTCCCCTTAAAAAGTTCATAAGCAAAGCCTCCAAATATATATATTTTTTCTACACATAGCATTTTTTTTTTAAATTTTATTTATTTATTTATTTGAGAGCGACAGACACAGAGAGAAAGACAGATAGAGGGAGAGAGAGAGAATGGGCGCGCCAGGGCTTCCAGCCTCTGCAAACGAACTCCAGACACGTGCACCCCCTTGTGCATCTGGCTAACGTGGGACCTGGGGAACCAAGCCTCGAACCGGGGTCCTTAGGCTTCACAGGCAAGCGCTTAACCGCTAAGCCATCTCTCCAGCCCTACACATAGCATTTTTAAGCTCTCCCAGCATAGTCAAAACACTTATTCACTTGGACTGTGGTAAGTGCAACTCAAAGTTAGGTACTTCTGCTCATGAAGCAATGTATTGTTCTACCCCAGGTCATGAGCTGTTCAAGTGGAATACAACTGTCTTTGAGTTCAGTTTGAGGGCCTGACTACTGGTTGCTCAGTTCCTCATCTTGAGTAACTTCTGCTTTTTCCCTTCTTGGGCTCTTATACTCTGAGCTGCTATGCTCCTGATCTAATCATTCCAGAAACAGCCCCACTATCCATGAAGTTATTCCAATCTGCCAGTGCTAACATATTCACCTATTCATGCCATTTCTTGCCCAAGGCAACCACAATAAAGGTGCTTGCTTACCATTCCTCCCTTCTCTCTGCCTTGTGACTGACCTCAGTGATTTCCCTGAGTGGTGCTACGTTTATTCACGACACTGAATATAACCAACTGCAAAACTCTTCCCATTTTCTCTGTGCTCTGCATTTGGATTTACCATGTCACAAAGGTAGTTAAAATAAAAGGTCATAGAACATTTTCTTTACTCAAGAAATAATGCTAAGGTCAACTATAAGTGTTCCTTATTAAAGCTGATATGTAGACTAGTAAGTGCAACATCAGTTTTAATGACCCTGGTCCTAATTTTCTAGAATAGTTCTGATAACTTATTCTGTAGCTGACGCCTTTCTCAATTCCCGGGATGCTATCACTGGTCATAGCCTGCTGTAAAATGCACATGAGTCATCAGAAGTCAGATTTTCACTAAAAAAATATGGATCACTGGATCACTGTGTTAAATGAGGTGGAATATTTTTAAAGAGTAAAGGCACAGTGAATTCCACATATAAAAATCCCCTGTACAAGCCAGGCATGGTGGCACATGCCTCCTAGCACTGGACAGCCTGAGACAGATCTATCACTGTGAATTCAAAGCTGTCCTGAGGAAACACGGTGAGTGTCAGGTCACCCTAAGCTGGAGTGAGAGACCCTACCGTGAATAAACAAAACAAGCAAACAAACAACATTGAAAATAGGGTACAAGAGTCCTAGACCATTCTTGAATGAATGCTCAGAATAAGAAAAGCAAGCAGAACATTGGAACCCAGTGCTTCCTGTGCCTGAATAGCATACACAGCACCTCAATCTAGGGATGCTGTTCTGTTACCATTCTGAGGAGTGTGTGGAAGCACTATCATTTCCTGGGTTCTCAGGAAGGTGACCTCTGAGGGAAGATGAAAGCTACAAATGAATTCCTTAAAGCCTCAAAACTATTGAGAAATGACTTAGGTCATGAGCAAAGCAACAACAACAAAGTCCCAAAAAGTGGTCACATATAAAAAGTTTATCTCAAAGAACAAGTATTTGGGTTAGGTGAGAAACCTGCCTGTGTCCATGTTCTTCAATTCAGAAGTGCTGTCAGCTATCAGAAGCAAAGCACAGTATTTCCAGTGGAACCCATGACAAAAAGTACAAACATTAATGTGGGAAAAAGTGGGCTCTGTCATTTCCTTAATCTTAAAAAGGAATGGGTCATGAAGACCCATGTTTGTTGTTGAAGACATACTTGTATTTCAATTAAAATATTTTTTGAGATACCTTCATGAAATTAAGAAAATTTAATTCCTTTTGCTAAGATCTTCAAACAAATCAAATGCTTTCTCTATATCAGTTGAGAGTTCTTATAATTTTTCTCTTTTAATCAGTTAAAGTGGCTTATCATATGAACTGATTTCCCAGTGTTTTAATACCTTTGTATCCCTGATATAGATTCAAACTATTAATGATTATTTTTGGTAGCACTTTATTTTAAAAGTTTTATTTATTTATACATGTGTGAGTAGGTACACCCATGGCTTCTTGCAGCTGCATGTGAACACAAGATACGTGTGCCACTTTTTGCATCTGAGGATATAAAGGTACATGATATTTGATCCTGGGCCAGCAGGCTTTGAAAGCAAACACCTTTAATGGCTCGCTGAGCCATCTCCATAGCCCCTTTTGCTAGCTTATTAAGTGCTCTGAGGTTTTATGTAAGTGTGTGTGTGTCCTATGTGCTTGCATGTGTATTGTACATGTGTGTGTAAAGGCTAGAGAAGAACTTTGGGTGCCAAACTTTCTTGAGACAAAGCTGTTATTTTTTCAGTCAGCAAGCCCCAGTGATTCTCTGACTTCACCACCTCACATAGTTTCCCTCCTCGCCCCCACCAGGTGAACTTGGTTATAGATGTGCATGACCAGGCCTGGCTTTGTACATGGATTCTCAGAGAACTGAACTGTCAAACTCAAGCAGCTTTAGGGGCTCTCAGATCTCATGCTTCAGTGACAAGTGCTCTTAACTGCTGAGCCAGCCCTGAGGGTTTTTTTTTTCTTCCCTGAACTATTTATGTGATTTTTCTACTTATGGTGAAGGGTTGGTTTATATTGCCAACCACACCAGTAACTGAAAGCAGAAATTCTCTTTCATTCTAAGTATTTCTAAGTAAATTTTATTAGAGTATTTTACCAAACTTTTATCATGGTACACAGCTGAAAGATCCATCTCTCCTTTATAGCTTAATAAGTAGCTTTGTAGAAAACCCAATGTTTTTGCCCAAATTGAATGGTAACCCTGGGTATGCTAATTGCCAGCCATGAGACTGTGATTAAGAAGATGTATGTCTCCTCTGGTTTTTGTTTACCCTTATTTGTGAAGATTAAGTACATGTAAATTGCTCAGAACAATGAAATGTTTAATAAATAATACAAATTATTGTCTATTCCCTTTTTGAGGTTTTCCGAAAGAATGTTTTAAAACCATTTATCTTGAGTCTTATTTCTCTGGATGATCTTTTTTTAACTTTCTTAGTAGAAATTTCACCTCTCCTAAAACTTACAAGTGGAACTCAGTCTGCAAAAAGCATCATTTCCCTACCTATATTCTTTTCCAACACATTCTCTATGAAGACCAGGCTGTGCCCTAGTCCAGCTTACTCCAGATTCTGTGAAACAGTGGCTTTCAGGCTGTTTTGCCTTGGTGACTCCATTTTACAATCAGCAATGGGCTCCATCTGAGAGCAAATGCAGAGAGGCAAGCTGACATCACCACTTGTCCAGCACCACCCATCAGACACAGACTGATGAATAATTTATTTTTACATGGAAAATAATACTGCTTATGTACTTATCACTATAGACTGGGGACATATGACCACACAAGCATATTAAAACCATATTAGGCCAGATAACTTACTGAATACACTAGATCAACAAAAGGTTCACCTATGTCCCATAAAAAGAACACCTAACACTGTAATGGCAATGGCCCCATGACCTACCATCCCACCTCCTAGTACATGTGATGTGTAAGTCAGGAAATGAACTTTCAATTGTCCCGTTGGCTTCAGTTCAGCACAGTCCTACTACTTGATGCAACTCTTTGAACTTGGTACTCTCTGTACTTTGGTTTGTCCATCCATCCGTCCCTTCACCTGCACTGGTCCTGAGCCTCACGTTGAAGGTGCTCTGTCTGTGGCTCTGCTTGACCCCATGGCTGTGTGCACCACTGGCAGGTCTCAGCTAAGTCATGAGCATGTTATCAAATCTGCAGTAGTGCTGGTCCTCTGCATCTGTACCAGCTCTCTGCCTCTCAGCCAGCTATCAAGGGAAAAGGGGACTACTTGGTGAAGTACAGCTAGCAAAACCAATGCAGCTTGTGAATTTATTGTTATGCAATAAATCTGACACTGTGGAAAGACAGAAGTGGGTCTATGTTTCTGGCAAAGCACACTCAAAATACTCTCATTCCATGACCTTAATGATCGATCATGTGTATGTCTATCAGGGATTCCCACCTTTATAGTCCCTACTACATTCCTTGCTCCTACAAAAGGCCAAATTTATACATACTATTGACAAGTTAACAGTCTAACACAGATGTCTTCAGAGCAGCTTAAACTTAACATGGCCCAAGTTTCTAATCCTTTAAAACCTAGTCCTAATCGCAGGTTTACATTTTCTAGGCTATTATATCATGGGTGTCATGCTCTCTTCTACCTTTGTTTCTTTTTGGTTTATCAAGGTAGAGTATTTCACTTTAGCCAAGGCTGATCTGGAATTCACTTATGTAGTCTTAGGCTTGCCTTGAATTCACAGCAATCCTTCTACCTGAGCCTCCTGAGTGCTAGGATTAAAGGCATGTGCCACCTCACCAGACTTTTTCAGTTGAATTTTTTAAAGAGCAATTTTAAGGTTATAACAATAGATCCTTCACATAGGAACATTTCATATCATATCACTTATCTCAGAACTTTCCAGCTTCACTCTCACTTTGAAACTCTTGAGTTCTGTTCTTCTTAGTTCACTGGGACAATCTCAAGCTCTTTCTGAGTATGTGTTAGGAAATTTCTTAATGAGCCAGAGAGTAAACATTTTAGACTGAGTAGACCAAATTAATTCTGAATATTATATATGTTGTATATAGAAATGATATTAAGATTCTACCTTATCAGTAAGGGGATGGTTCAGCAGTTGATTCCCAGTGTAAATCCAGATGAACAAAGTGGCAAGTGTGTAATTTGCAGAGGCAAGAATATGGGCTTTGGGGCACCCATTTTCTCTCTCTTGCAAATAAACAAAATAACAAGCAAATAAAAAATAAATAAAAATAATTAGAAAAAAATAGCCTACACTGCTGTGTCCGTCAAAAATCACTGCATTATGTTAGATATATTTGAAATGAATAAAACATACAATTTTATTTTAACTTATTATACTTAATATTTTTATAATAGTTTAATATTTTTCTCAATAAAATTCAATATCCAGAAACATTTTCTTTTGGTAAAAGTATTAAGGTAAGAACACCAAATTATCAGTTAAATAACTTTGGTAAAGCATGAATTAAGTAATTATTAACACTGGACTTACTTTAGATTGCTGATCCTAACTTCTGCACTTTCAGTAAGTTTCTTTGTTTCTTCTTTCCATCTGTTGGCTGTCTTCTGTTGAGTGGCTAAAAGATGCCTCAGTTCAATAATGGAATTTCGATTACTATCTTCCATCTCTCTCAACTGAACTTCAAACCCATGTTCCTTGATTGAAAATTCCTGCTCCATGGTACTGATCTAAGGAATAAAGTCAACATGGTAACTTTTCCTCAGTTATACTGACCTATCAGCTATACTTGTCAATGTTGTATAAAAAGGATAAATCATTGTATTAACTCATTTAGAAATGTCTGCATGAGAAATCGATGCAGACAGTTTACAATTTTTCTTTATCACAAATAAAGATTTAATGCATAAGTTACTGAAAATAGAACACTTTAAGAAGTCAGTAGTGAAAATTTATACTATATAATCTAAAACTATTCTTTTACTTTTAAAATTTAATTAATTTTATTTTTTTAAATTAAATTATTATATTTAATGAGGGAAGTACAGAGCCAAGAAATGGCACTTACGTGGCTAGATAGCCCACATGTAGGGCTTGGGAAAACCCTAAAGAAAAGAAAGTTCAAAGAATTCCTGCCATGTGGGTAGCTGGAGGGAATAGAGCCCATGTGGGGATAAGGGCTAAGGGGCTATCTCCTTGGCTGGCCCAGATAAGGGGAAACTCACCAACAGTTGGAAGTTCCTAGTGGTCAGGCAGCTCAGAGCTACTCTTTTACTTTTATTGATATTTCTATTAAAAGGTTGTCCTCTTAGACTCACTCTCCCCTGCCTCAATTCTGCTGAGGGTCTTCTTTGGTGGGGTTATAGGTATTCATTTTGGGGACCAAGAGGCCTCAGTTAGTCTCAGCAGGTATGGGGGGACATGGTGCCTCAGGCTAATCTCATCCACCCTGAGGCTCTTACAATATTTCTAAGTCCCTTCATTTTCCTAAAAATTTGATTATTTCATTTTTCCTTACTACTGAGTATATGTGTATATGTACCACATCTTCACTAGCCATTAATTTATTGATGAGCATCTGGGCTGCTTCCAGTTCCTGCCTATTGTGAATAGAGAAGCAATAAAAGTGATTGAGCAAGTGTTTCTGTGGTAGAGAGTCTTTAGGGTACATGCCCAAAAGAGGCATAGTATGATCTAATGGTGGTTCTATTTTCAGTCTTTTGAGGAGTCTCCATATTGACATCCATAGTGGATGTACAGGTTTGCACTCCCACCAGCAGGGGATGAGTGTTCCTCTTTCCCACATTCCACCAGAATGTGCTGTTATTTGATTTTCAAATATATTTTTTAAAAATTTTTTGTTGTTTTATTATTATTTTTATTTATTTGAGTGACAGGCAGAGAGAGAAAGAGGCAGATAGAGAGAAAGAATGGACACACCAGGGCCTACAGCCACTGCAAACAAACTCCAGACACGTGTGCCCCCTTGTGCATCTGGCTAACCAGCTTCCTGGGGAATCGAACCTTGATCCGGGTCCTTAGACTTCACAGGCAAGTGTTTAACCTCTAAGCCATCTCTCCAGCCCATATTTTATGGGCATTTGTATTTCTTCCGTTAAGTACTCTGTTCAATTCCCTATCCCCAACCCCCCTTTTTTTGTCTGATCCCAAAACACATTTATTCCTGTAGAAACAAGATTAGAATTTGGTACACAAATATGTCCATTATTGTAGTAAGCATGAACAAGCATGTTGTCAAAAACATAGAGGTTAATTATTTCAAATATATTGTAAGCCAGTTTTAATAATTTAACATTATCATAAAATATATGAGCACAGAACATTTAATGACCATAAGCATTGGAACAATTAATAACCATAAATTTAATCATACATAAGGACAGACTACATGAAACATAGAACACATGGCATGACATGGCAGACCAAGATTAGACATGAAACAGGAAGAGACATCCGTTTAAGATTTTAGTTATGTTTTAAATTGGTGAGGATTTAATCTTAACAGGGCAACAGCCAGTAGTTTGGATTTTAAGTTGACATTTTTTCTCTGGTGGCTTTTAATGAAAAGAAAGGGGAAGGAAAAAGAAAGACAAATTTTAGAAGCTCTTTAGTCATTTTAACTTTTAGCAAGGAGAGAAAAATTAGCTATCCATATGTCCAGTAAAGACAGGAGTTCCTTTAGGAGAGCAGAGTTTGTATTTGATTTAGTGAGAGGCCTGAATTTGGAGTGAGAGGGAGAAACCCTGGCAAGTCATAGCCAGGTGGCAGAACTGTGTGAGAGAGGAGAGTTTTAGAAGGGGCCGGATTTTAGAGGGTTCCGGTGACAGAGGAGAACTTGGTGGTAGAACTAGAGGTACAAAGGGAAGGGTGGGAACAGGGGACAAAGAAGCCCTGAAGGTAAGCAACCTCGGACCACACACCATGTCTTCTGAGGAAGTTGTCAAGATCAATAAGAATATTAAAATAAAAAGCACCAAATTCAGGCCAGCAGTGGCCGATAACTAAGGAATATTGTGGCCAGATTGGAGTAGAGAGCTGGAGTAATTTGGCAGGCAGGAGCTCAGGAAGTTTACATTCTTTTTTTTTTTTTTTTCGTTTTTGAAAAAGAAAAAAAAAACTTTTATTAATTTATTGGCAAGCAGAGAAAGAAACAGAAAAAAGAGAGAGAATGGTCATGGCAGGGCTTCCAGCTACCACAAATAAACTCCACATGCATGTGCCACCTGTACATCTGGCTCATGTAGGGACTGGGGAATTGAACCTGGGTATTTAGACTTGGCAGGTAAGTGCCTTAACCATTAAGTCATGTCTTCAGCCGTGGAATGGAACTTTTTAAAAAAAATTTTATTAGCATTTTCCATGATTATAAAAAAAATCCCATATTAATTCCCTCCCTCCACCCCTACACTTTCTCCTTTGAAATTCCATTCTCCATCATATTACGTCCCCATAACAATCATTGTACTTACATATATACAATAATAACCTATTAAGTACCCTCCTCCCTTCCTTTCTGTTCCCTTTATGTGCCTTTTTAACTTAGGCCTCTGCTACTAAGTATTTTCATTCTCACGCATAAGCCAAGTCATCTGTAGCTAGGATCCACATATGAAAGAGAATATGTGGCGTTTGTCTTTCTGGGCCTGAGTTACCTCACATAGTATAATCCTTTCCAGGTCCATCCATTTTTCTGCAAATTTCATAACTTCATTTTTTTTTTTTTTTTTTTTTTTTTTTTTTACCGCTGAGTAGAACTCATCTTCATTATCCACTCATCAGTTGAGGGACATCTAGGCTGGTTCCATTTCTCAGTTATTATAAATTGAGCAGCAATAAACATGGTAGGGCACGTACTTCTAAGGAAATGAGATGAGTCCTTAGGATATATGCCTAGGAGTGCTATAGCTGGGTCATATGGTAGATCAATCTTTAGCTGTTTTAGGAACCTCCACACTGATTTCCACAATGGCTGGACCAGATTGCATTGCCACCAGCAGTGTAGAAGGGTTCCTCTTTTTCCACATCTCCGCCAACATTTATCATCATTTGTTTTCATGATGGTGGCCAATCTCACAGGAGTGAGATGGAATCTCAATGTAGTTTTAATCTGCATTTCCCTGATGACTAGTGATGTAGAACATGTTTTTAGATGCTTATATGCCATTCGTATTTCCTCCTTTGAGAATGCTCTATTTAGCTCCATAGCCCATTTTTTGATTGGCTTGTTTAATTCCATATTATTTAACTTTTTGAGTTCTTTGTATATCCTAGATATTAATCCTCTATCAGATATATAGCTGGCGAGGATTTTTTCCCATTCTGTAGGTTGCCTCTTTGCTTTTTTCACTGTGTCCTTTGCAGTGCAAAAATCTTTGTAATTTCATGAGGTCCCAGTGGTTAATCTATGGTTTTAATGGCTGAGCAATTGGGGTTGTATTCAGAAAGTCTTTGCCAAGACCAATATGTTGAAGGGTTTCCCCTACTTTTTCCTCTAGCAGTTTCAGAATTTCAGGTCTGATGTTAAGGTCTTTAATCCATTTGGACTTAATTCATGTGCATGGCGAGAGAGAAGAATCTATTTTCATCCTTCTGCAGATATATATCCAGTTTTCCCAACACCATTTGCTGAAAAGGCTGTCTCTTCTCCAATGAGTATTTTTGGCATTTTTATTGAATATCAGGTGGCTATAGCTACTTGGGCTTCCATCTGGGTCCTCTATTCTGTTCCACTGGTCTACATGTCTGTTTTTGTGCCATTACCATGCTGTTTTTGTTACTATGGCTCTGTAGTATAGGTTAAAATCAGGTATGGTGATACCACCAGCCTTATTTTTGTTGCTCAGTATTATTTTAGATATTCGAGTTTTTTTGTGATTCCAAATGAATTTTGAATTGTTTTTTCTATTTCCATGAAGAATGCTTTTGGAATTTTGATAGGGAATGCATCAAATGTGTAGATTGCTTTTCGTAAGATTGCCATTTTCACAATACTGATTCTTCCAATCCAGGAACAGGGGATGTTTTTCTACTTTCTAGTGTCTTCTGCAATTTCTCGCTTGAGTGTTTTAAAGTTCTCACGGTAGAGATTCTTTACTTCCTTGGTTAGGTTGATTCCAAGGTACGTTATTTTTATTGATGCAACTGTGAATGGGAGCGATTCACTCATTTTATCCTCTGTGTGCTTGTTGTTAGCGTATATGAAGGCTACTGATTTCTGTGTATTTATTTTATATCCTGCTACATGGCTGTAGGTTTTTATCAGCTCTAACAGTTTGCTAGTAGAGTTTTTAGGGTCCTTTAAGTATAGAATCATATCATCTGCAAGTAATGATAACTTGATTTCTTCCTTTCCAATTTGTATCCCTTTTATGTGTGTCTCTTGCCTTATTGCTATGGCTAAGACTTCCAAAACTATATTAAATAAAAGTAGGGACAGTGGACACCTTGTTTTGTTCCTGATTTTAGTGGAAAAGCTTCCAGTTTTTCCCCATTTAGTAATATGTCGGCTGTAGGCTTGTCATAAATAGCTTTTATTATATTGAGTTATGTTCCTTCTATTTCCAGTCTCTGTAGGACTATTATCATGAAGGGATGTTGGATTTTGTCAAATGCTTTCTCTCGTCCAATGAGATGATCATGTGCTTTTTGTCCTTCAATCCATTTATATAATGCATTACATTTATAGATTTGCATATGTTGAACCATCCCTGCATCTCTGGGATAAAGCCTACTTGGTCAGGCTGAATGATCATTTTGATATACTCTTATATTCTTTTGCCAATATTTTGTTGAGAATTTTTGCATCTATGTTCATGAGGAAGATTGGTCTATAATTTTCGTTTTTTGTTCTATCTTTGCCTGGTTTTGGTATCAGGGTGATGCTGGCCTCATAGAAGGAGTTGGGTAGAATTCCTTCCTTTTCTATTTCCAGGAAAAGCTTAAGAAGCAATGGTGTAAGCTCTTCCTTAAAGGTCTGGTAAAATTCAGCAGTGAATCCATCTGGGCCTGGGCTTTTTTTACTTGGGAGATTATTCATAACTGTTCGGATCTTCATGTTTCTTATAGGTCTATTTAAGTGATTGATCTCATTTTGATTTAATTTAGGTAAGTTATATAAATCAAGGAAAGCATCCATTTGTTTCAGATTTTCATACTTTGTGGAGTATATGCTTTTATACTATGCCCCTATGATTTTTTGAATTTCTCTGGAATCTGTTGTGATGTTACCTTGTTCATCTCTGATTTTATTAATTTGTGTCTCTTCTCTCTTTCTTTTGGTCAGATTTGCAAAGGGTTTATCAATCTTGTTTATCCTTTCAAAAAACCAACTCTTTGTTTCATTAATTCCTTGGATTGTTTTTTGTTTTTGTTTCTATTTCATTAATTTCTGGCCTAATCTTTATTATTTCTTCCCGCCTACTGATTTTTGGTTTGCCTTGTTCTTCTTTTTCCAAGGCTTTAAGGTGAAGCATTAGGTCGTTCACTTGAGACCTTTCTAATTTCTTAATATAGGCACTTAAGGCTATAAATTTACCTCTTAGAACTGCATTCATTATGTCCCAAAGATTTTGTTATGTTGTGTTCTCATTATCATTTGACTCTATAAATTTTTTGATTTCCTTCTTGATTTCTTCATTGACCCATTCATCATTTAGTAGTGTATTGTTTAGTTTCCATGATTTTGTGTATGCTCTATAGCCTTTCTGGCTACTGATTTGTAGTTTAATTCCATTGTGGTCAGACAGAATGTAAGGAATTATTTCAATTTTCCTGAATTTGTTAAGATTTGCTTTGTGTCCTAACATATGGTCTATTTTAGAGAATTTTCCATGTGCTGCTGAAAAGAATGTATATTCTTCAGCCTTTGGATGAAATGTCCTGTATATATCTGTTAGGTCCATTCCTTCTATGACCTCATTTAGTCCAGATGACTCTCTGCTTATTTTTTTCCGGGATGACCTGTCAATTGATGAGAGTGGGGTGTTAAAGTCACCCACCACCACTGTGTTTGGTGTTATCTGTGACCTTAGTTCTAATAGTGTTTGTTTGATGAATTTGGGGGCCCCCATGTTAGGTGCATATATGTTTAGCATTGTAATGTCCTCCTGTTGGAGTGTGCCCTTAATCAATATAAAGTGACCTTCCTTATCTTTCTTGACTAACGTTGGACTAAAGTCTACCTTGTCAGATATTAGGATAGCAACCCCTGCTTGTTTTCTAGGCCCATTTGCTTGAAACACCGTCTTCCAACCTTTCACCCTAAGATAATGTCTATCCTTTGTAGAAAGGTGAGTTTCCTGGAGACAACAAATTGTAGGATCCTGCTTTTTAACCCAGACTGCAATCCTATGTCTTTTCGTAGGCGCATTGAGGCTGTTGATATTAAGAGATACTATTGAATGGTGTGTATTTATGTTTGCCATTTTTTTTTTTATGGTTCCGGTTCTACCTGTGCTCTCTTGTGTTAACTAGTATTTGAGTATTGCTTGTTTTTTCTAGGTTCCTTATATGTGTGCTTTTCCTTTTCTTCAGCATGGAGGATTCTATCAAGTATTTTCTGTAGAACTGGTTTTGTCTTCAAATACTCCTTTAGCCTGCTTTTGTTGTGGATTTCTCTGTCTATTTGAATGGATAACTTTGCAGGATAAAATATCCTTGGTTGACAGTTCTGATCTTTCAGAACTTGGAATATATCACTCCAAGCCCTTCTGGCTTTTAAAGTTTGTGTTGAATAATCTGGTGTAATCTTTAGGACTTGCTTTTCTAGGAAAATTGATTTTTCTCTCTACCTGCTTTCAGTATTTTTTCCTTGGTTCGTGTGTTTGGTAGTCTGAGTATAATATGGCGAGGAGAGGTTCTTTCCAGGTTTTGACTGGCTGGGGTTCTAAAGGCTTCTTGTGTCTGCATTGACACCTCTTTCCCAATTTGGGGGAAATTTTCTTCTGTGATTTTGTTGAAGACACCTACTATGCCTTTGGATTGGAATTCTTCTCCTAATACTATGCCCTGAATTCTTATATTTGATCTTCTCATAGTGTCCCAAATATATTGAAATTCCCACTCATACTTTTCTATAAGTTTGTCTTTCTTTTTGTTGACCTGTATTAGATCTGCCACCTGGTCTTCTAGCTTAGATATTCTGTCCTCTCCTTCATCCATTCTACTGGTGAGATTTTCTACAGAGTTTTTTATTTCATTAACTGTGTTCTTCATTGCTAGGAGTTCTGACTGGTTTTTCTTTATTATTTCTATTTCCTTATTTATGTCTTGTATTACCTTCTTTATTTCATGAAATTGGTGTCCTGCATCTTCTTTAATTCCTTTGATTTCCTCTTTAAGTTCCTCTTTGACTCCTTTGATTTGTTCTCTGACTTCTTTGAATATATTTACAATCATTCTTTTGAAATCTTTCTCAGGCATTTCCTCTAACTCATTCCCACTGGAGGTCATTTCTGATACATTAGTACTTTGAGGTGGATTTATATTGTCTTGCTGTTTAGTGTTTCTTGTATTATAATGTATATATTTTTACATCTTGGACTAAGTTAATGCTTGGATTTTCTAGCTAGCTGGGTATTCTTAACTGTATCAGTTGATTTGATGTTATATATTTTCAGGGTAGGAGCTTAAGGTGTTATGTGTGGTTCTTAAGACTCACAGAGTATCTACAAAGTGCTCCTAGGGGTTGAGTTTCCCTGCTATGGGAGTATTCAAGTAGGCTGAGCGGAATAAAATACAGGTGGATTCTAAAAGTTAACTAAACACTGTACACATTCAATCAAAAACAGCCCCAAGTATGTACATCAGAGTAGTTATTATAACAACCAGATCCTCTATCAACATAGAGGTTAAGATTTCTGGTCTGTTGGGGGATCCAAGTCAGCATGTGACCAAGTGAGACCCTTCCCTGGTGCAATCCCAGTTACCATGGATGATTTTGGTCTCAGTCAAGTTGCTGCCTGGTCGCCGGGCTGCTATTCTGATTTCTGGAGCTGGGCACTGGCTTTTCCTGCGGGGCAAACCGAGCCTGGCAACTGTGGCCCTGAAGATCAGCATCCCCGCTGCTGGAACTGCTGCTGCTAAAACCGCCTCTGCTGGGTCCGCCAGCAGCTGAAGCTGCTGCTGCGGGGACTACCGCTGCTGCTGGGTCCACTGCCGCTGCTGCCACTGAAGCTGCCGCTGCTGGGTCTGCCGCTGCTGCCACTCCTGGGTCTGCTGCTGTTGGGGCCCCTGTTACCGGTGCTGGAGCCACTGGGTCCTTCTGTTGGCTCAAGTTGGCGTGGCCGGGTCCCAGGACCAATGCTCTGTTTGCTGGAGCTGGGCTCAGGCGGTGGGGCAGGGGAAGGAGCCGCAGCTGCTCTGGTTCTCTCGTTGTTCCACGTGTTCTTCTACCTCGTGGTCTGCTCCTCTGTTGCTCACTGCTGATCTCCCTTCAGGTTTCCTTAGTTGCGGAGAGCGCCAGTGTGAGTGGAAAATCCCCGCACTTAGCTTTTCCTGGGGCTGAAGCAGAGCCTTGCCACTTTCTGGTGCGCCCGCCGTCGCCATGGTTGGCAGAGCTGCTGCAGCCGCTTTTGCCAGCCTGTGCGGGCTCTGGATGTTCTGGATCTCTTCTACTTCTCCACTGCCGCTTCAATTTCCTATACACCTCACTTTTTAGTAAAAGTGTATATTTTGCTGGGTTTTTTGGTCTTTTTTCCCCCCAGGGTGCTTTGGTGTGGTACCTACGTCGCCATCTTAACTGGAAGTCCCCCCCCCTTTTTTTAATGCAGTGCTTCATTTTGAGTACTTTGTAGATTCCAAATATTAAACCTTTGTTGGTGGCACAGTGAGTGAAGATTTTCTCTATTAAGTAGGTTTTCTTTTAACTCAGTTGAAAGTTTGTTTTTACAACAGCTTTTTATTTTCATGATGTCCCAGTTGTTGAGTATTTGCCGAATTTGCTGGGCCACTGAAACTTTATTCAGAAAGTCTTTCCCTTTGTTAACATCTTAGAGTTCTTCCTGTTTTCCTTTCTAGTCTATTTAGAGTTTCAGGTCTTATATTGATGTCCTTGATCCACTTGGAGTTGATTTTAGTACAAGGTGAGAGGAGTTGGTCCAAATTCAATTTGCTTTTCTTTTTATTAATGAGTTTTGTACTCAGCAATACAGTCAATTTGGTACCATTATTAGGCTCATCCATGACCTATCCCCTCTCCCTGGCCCCTCCTTGTTGAGGTATATGGGTCATGCATTCTGGAGTTAGCCCACAGTTATGGGAAGGAGAAATGTCTCTGCATATCATGACCTAACATGTGGCTCTGATATTCTTTCTGCCCCCTCTTCCCAAAATTTCTCTGAGGCATGTTGGGCTCCTTTTTGGTCTGCTTCAGTGATGAGGTGTTGGAGTCCTCTTGGTCTCTGGATCTCTGATTTGGTAGGATTTGATTTTTCTCTGTGTTGATCTTCTTCACCCTAGTACTGATACCCAGATCACCAAGAAAACAGCAACCTTGTTTGTTTTGCCAATTGTTCTTAGTTTCAGCCAGGGCCCTTTTGAGGTATGGTAGGGTGGCTCTCTCCTTAGGATCTACATCTATCTGAAAAAGAGAAGCAGATTCTCCAACAGAGAGTAACAGCACCAAATGAGATAACCCTTACTTTTTAATTGCACTTGTGTGAGCATCACACAAGTTATTTGGTTATTTGCTGCTAAGAAGGTTAGACTATGAGTTACTTGGACAGATATTGGTCATTTTCCCCCAGTCGCCCATGTATCACCTTCTGGCACTAGACATGCTGACTGTCTGGGGACTAACTCTCTTCCAGCCATGTCCTTCCATTATACGTGTCAACCACATAAGGTGTCTTCAGCAGTAGGGTCTTACCACTAGCCTTTAGTGAGTCATCAAGTACTCTGCCAGAAATCTGTCTTTCTTTTAGGAAACCTTGGAGGTCTCTCTGATTAAAATCTCATTGTGGATGATAGCCACATGCTGGTAATGGGAGTTACAGGTCAGTGCCCACTAAGAACAGGAAGAAAATGATAGCTAATATAAAAGAATTAGAGAGAAGAGAGAGAAGAGACTGGGGTGTTGGTGGTGGAGGCATAGTGAAGTTTCAGCCATTTCTTCTACCTTGTAGGATGTAATTTTATGGTGCCGTTTGGGTCTAGATTTATGTTTCCCACCTCCTCTATTTCCCTCCCCACCCATTCTATTGTCCAGTCCATGAGATGCTTGCTGGGTATGTAAGGCATCTTGGGTAGATTCAGGTTAGGTGCTGTAGATGAGTGAGACTATGTGGAGACTTTCTTTCTTTGATTGGGTAAGTTCACTGAGAATGATCTGGTTCAGGTTCAACCATTTTCCCTCAAATTTCATTGTGTCATTTTTTTCTTACTGCTTTATAGAATTCCATTGTGTAGATATACCACATCTTAGTTATCCATTCTTCTAGTAATTGACACGTGGGTTGATTCCACCTTAGCTATTACGAATTGAGCCGCTACACATATAGTTGAGCAAATCTCTAAGGCCTGTGGTTGAAGGTTTTAGGGTAGATGGCCAGTAAGGAAATAAGTGGGTCAGTTGTTATCTCTATAGTCGATTTCTCAGGAGTCTCCATATTACTTTCCAAAGTGGTTGTACCATCCTACATTCCCACCAACAGTGTATAAGTGGTCCTAATTCTCCACATCCTCGCCAGCATTTATTTTCATTTAATTTTTTGATGTTCGCTATCCTTATTGGGGTAAGGTGGAATCTCATAGTTATTTTAATTTGCATTTCCCTGATGATTAGGGATGATGAACATTTTCTTAAGTGTATGCTTGCCATTTGTATTTCTTCCTCTGTGAACTGCCTGTTCAGCTCTTTGCCCCATTTTGTGAGTGGGGTGTTTGAATTTTTGCTGCTTAGATTTTTGAGTTTTTGGAGATTCTAGAGATTAGACTTCTGTTAGTTGGATAACCAGCAAATATTTTCTCCCATTCTGTGGGTAATCTATTGACTTTGCTTATTATATGCCTGTCTGTAAAGAAACTCTACAGCTTCATGTGATCCCATTGGTTGAGTGACTGTTTAAGATCATGAGCTACTGGCATTTTGTTCAGGAAGTCTTTTTCCATTCCTATATCGTGGAAAGTACTTTCTATATTTTCTTCCAGTAGTATTCGAGTTTCTGTTCTTATATTGAAGTCTTTGATCCATTTGGATTCGAGTGTACTGCATGGTGAAATATGTGGATCAAGTTTCAGTTTCCTGCATGTGGTTATCCAGTTTGTCCAGCACCATTTGCTGAAGATGCTGTCTTGTTTCTAGCCTATATTGTTTGGCCTTTGTCGAATATCAAGTAGCTATACTTGCTTGACCCAAAGTATGGGTCCTCAAGTCTATTCCATTGGTCTATACTCCTATTTTTATGCCAGTACCATGCTGCTTTATTACTATGGCTTTATAATATAGCTTTACATCAGGTTAAGTGATGACTCCAGAGGTATTTCTTTTGCTGAGGATATGTTTGAATATATGAGCCCTTCTGCCATTCCATATGAAATTTGAGATCAGTTTTTCTATCTCTTTGAAGAACACTGTTGTGATTTTAATAGGAATTGCATTAAATGTACATATTGCCTTTGATAGGATTGCCATCTTCAAAATGTTATTTCTGCCTATCCAGGAGCATGGGAGGTCTTTCCATTTTCCCAAGTCCTCCTGAATTTCTTTTTTGAGTGTTTTTATGTTTTTGTTGTATAGATCTTTCACTTCCTTGGTTAACATTATTCCAATGTATTTTATTTTATTTTATATTTTTTTGTTGCTATTGAAAATGGGACCATGTCCTTATTTATTTCTCGGTATCTTTGTCCGTTGCATATAGGAAGGCTCATGATTTTTGTGCATTGAATTTGTATTCTAATACTTTGCTATAGGAGTTAATCACCTTCAGGAGTTTTAGGATGGAGTTTCTTGGGCCTCTTACGTGTACAGTCATGTCATCAGCAAATAGAGCTAACTTAACTTCTTCCTTTTGAAATTGTATCATTTTATTTCTTTCTCCTGTCTTACTGCTTGAGCTAGAACTTCCAGTGCTACACTGAAAAGAGTGGAAAACCCTGTCTTGTTCCTGATCTCAGTGGGAATTTCTCCAATCTCTCTCCATTAAGTATTATTTGGGCCTTTCTTGTTCCTGATCTCAGTGGGAATTCCTCCAGTCTCTCTCCATTAAGTATTATTTGGGCCTTAGGAGCTTTGTATATTGCCTTTATTATATTAAGATATGAACCAACCATGCCAATTCTCTCCAATGTTTTGATCATGAAGTGATGTTGTATCTTGTCAAAGGCCTTTTATGCATCTATTGAAATGATCATGTGCTTTTTATTTTTAACCTTGTTTACATGGCGTATTACATTGACAGATTTCCGTATGTTGAACCACCCCCTGTATTCCTGGGATGAATCCCACTTTATCAAGGTGAATAATGCCTTTGATGTGTTGTTGGATACGGTTTGTGAGGATTTTCTTCAGGATTTTTGCATCTAATGTCATCAGGGAAATAGGCTGGTAGTTTTCTTTTCTTGTGATGCTCTCTGCCTGGTTTTGGAATTAGGGTGATACTAGCTTCCTAGAAGGAGTTGGGGAGCTTTCCCTGTTCTCCAATTGTGTGGCACAGTTTGAGGAAGATTGGTTTGGAGTTCTTTCATGAAGGTTTGATAAAATTCAGCTGAGAAGCCATCTGGACTCTTCTTTTTAGGGAGGTTTCTTATTACTTTTTAATCTCAATGAGTGTGATAGGTTTGTTGAGGAGATTAATCTGCTCTGAGTTTAGCTTTGATAGATATTATGCATCCAGGAATTTATCCATCTTCAGTTTTGTGGAGTTGAGGTTTTTGAAATAAGTCCTGATGATTCTCCCAATTTTACCTATGTCTGTTGTCAGCTCTCCTTTTTCATTTTGAATTTTGTTAATTTGAAGCATCTCTCCTTTTTTTTTTTTTTTTTTTTTGATCGAATTGGCCAGGGGTTTGTCAATCTTGCTTATTTTTTTCAAAGAACCAGCTCTTTATTTTGTCAATCGTCTTAATTGTTTTCTTGATTTCCAATTCATTAATTTATCTCTGATTTTAATTATTTCTTTCCTTCTGGGGCTCTTTGGGTTGGATTTTTGTTTTTCCAGTGCCTTTAGGTGGATGGTTAGGTTATTGATTTGGGATCTCTCTGTCTTTTTTATAAAGCCATTGAGTGTTATGAATTTTCCACTGAGGACTGCCTTCATTGTGTCCCATATGTTATGGTACAATGTGTTCTCATTGTAATTCATTTCTAGAAATTTTGCAAGTTCATTTTTTATTTCATCCACTACCCATTTATTGTTTAAAAGTGTGCTGTTCATTTTCCAGGTGCCATTGGGATTCTTGGAGGGTCTTTTGTTGTTAATTTCTAGCAATATAGCCTTGTGATCTGAGATCATGCAGGGAATTATGCCAATCTTCCTGAATATGTGGAGGCAGACTTTGGGAGCCAGTTTATGATCTATTTTAGAGAATGTTCCATGGGCTGCTGAGAATAATGTGTAGTCTGTGGATGTGGGATGGAAAGCTCTGTAGATGTCCATTAGGTCTAAGTGATCTATGATTTTGTTGAACTCTCTTACTTCCCTATTGAGTTTCTGTTTGGATGATCTGTCTATTATTGATAATGGTGTATTAAAGTCCCCAACTATGATGGTGTTCGTGCTTATTTCTGTTTTACTGTCAAGTAGGTTTTGCTTTATGAACTATGGTGTCCCTGTCTCTGGTGCATACAGATTTATGATAGTAATAACCTCCTGATGGATCATTCCCCTGATAAGTAGGAAGTGGCCTTCATTGTCTTTTTTGATTATTTTTGGTTTGAGGTCTATTTTATCTGATATTAATATAGCTATGCCTGCTTGTTTCTTATTCCCTTGAATATTGTTTTCCACCCTTTCACCCTGAGGAGGTGTCTGTCTTGAGTGGTGAGGTGGGTTTCTTGAAGACAAAAGATTGAGGGATCTATTTTTCTGATCTATCCTGTTAGCTTGGGTAAATTAAGGCCATTAATATTTATGGTAATGACTGTGAGATTTGATTTGATCCCTGCCAATTGTGATGGTATATGTGGCTTGCTGTTTTCATGGACTTTGAAATTTCTTGTGCCTATTCTGAGTTTGGTGATTGTGATCTGCTTCTTGTAGGCATCTTAGGTTGATTATTTGCTCCTCTGTGAAAAATTTCCTGAACTTCTCTCTGTAGGTTTGGTTTTGTGTTCATGTAATTGTAAAGCTGAGTTTCGTCAAGGAAAGTTTTTCTTTCACCATCTATTATGAGGGATACTTTTGCTGGGTAGAGTAGTATGGGTTGGAAACCATAGGTTCTTAGACTTTGCTGTGTTTCATTCCAGACCCTCCTAGGTTTCAGGGTTTCCATTGAGACGTCTCGAGTAATTCTGATGGGGGTACCTTTAAAAGTGGTATGTCGTTTTTCCCTAGCTGCTTTTAGGATTTTCTCTTTGGTGTCAATGTTTCGAGTTTAGTGACAATATGTCTTGGAGAGTTGCTCTTTTGGTCCAGTGAGTTTGGAGTTTTGTTAGCTTTTTGTATCTTTTTTTTAAATATATAATTAGATATAGTTTTATTTATTAGAATAAGTTTATAGCAAATAAATAAAAGTATTACCTATATAAAACATATGAGTATAACATTTAAGAATCCTATAGTTGAAAAGCTTTTTGTATCTTGATGGGCCTTTCTTTTGAGACAGTGGGGAAATTTTCTTGGATTATTTTGTTAAATAAGTTCTCTATGCCTTTGGTCTGAATTTCTTCTCCTTCTGGTATCCCAACGATCCTGATATTAGGAGGTTTAAGTGTATCCCACAATTCCCTCATGTCTGTTCACAGAAACCTTTGAACTTACTGAATTTCTTGAACTCTTGATCTATTTCTTCCATCTTGTCTTCCAGATCAGAGTTTCTATCCTCCACATGGCTGACTCTATTCTTGAGAGCTTCTAGAGTTTTGGGCTTGTTCAATTAGGTTTGCATTTTCAACTACTTTTCTATGTATAATTTCTATCCCTCTGTCAAGTTCCTTTCTCACATCATTTTGTGATTTTCTTGATGCATCTTGGAATCCATCCTTGCATTTCTTTATGTTTTTCTTTGGCATCTCCAGCTGATTTTTGAGGTTCTCTCTCTCTCTTTTTTTTTTTTAATTTTTATTAACAGTTTCCATGATTATAAAATATATCCCGTGGTAATTCCCTCCCTCCCCACCCCCACACTTTCCCATTTGAAATTCCATTCTCCATCATATTACCTCTCCATTACAATCATTGTAATTACATATATACAACATCAACCTATTAAGTATCCTCTTCTCTTCCTTTCTCTACCCTTTATGTCTCCTTTTTAACTTACTGGCCTCTGCTACTAAGTATTTTTCTTCTCATGCAGAAGCCCAACCATCTGTAGCTAGGATCCACATATGAGAGAGAACATGTGGCGCTTGGCTTTCTGGGCCTGGGTTACCTCACTTAGTATTAATACTTTCCAGGTCCATCCATTTTTCTGCAAATTTCATAACTTCATTTTTCCTTACTGCTGAGTAGAACTCCATTGTATAAATGTGCCACATCTTCATTATCCACTCATCTGTTGAGGGACATCTAGGCTGGTTCCATTTCCCAGCTATTATAGACTGAGCAGCAATAAACATGGTTGAGCACGTACTTCTAAGGAAATGAGATGAGTCCTTAGGATATATGCCTAGGAGTGCCACCTGATATTCGATAAAAATGCCAAAATACTCACTGGAGAAGAGACAGCCTCTTCAGCAAATGGTGTTGGGAAAACTGGATATATATCTGCAGAAGGAGGAAAATAGATTCTTCTCTCTCGCCATGCACAAGAATTAAGTCCAAATGGATTAAAGACCTTAACATCAGACCTGAAACCCTGAAACTCCTAGAGGAAAAAGTAGGGGAAACCCTTCAACATATTGGTCTTGGCAAAGACTTTCTGAATACAACCCCAATTGCTCAGGCAATAAAACCACAGATTTATCAGTGGGACCTCATGAAATTACAAAGATTTTACACTGCAAAGGACACAGTGAAAAAAGCAAAGAGGCAACCTACAGAATGGGAAAAAATCTTCGCCAGCTATACATCCGATAGAGGATTAATATCTAGGATATACAAAGAACTCAAAAAGTTAAATAATAAGGAATCAAACAAGCCAATCAAAAAATGGGCTATGGAGCTAAATAGAGAGTTCTCAAAGGAAGAAATACGAATGGCATATAAGCATCTAAAAAAATGTTCTATGTCACTAGTCATCAGGGAAATGCAGATTAAAACTACATTGAGATTCCATCTCACTCCTGTGAGATTGGCCACCATCATGAAAACAAATGATCATAAATGTTGGCGGGGATGTGGAAAAAAAGGAACCCTTCTACACTGCTGGTTGGAATGCAATCTGGTCCAGCCATTGTGGAAAACAGTGTGGAGGTTCCTAAAACAGCTAAAGCTTGATCTACCATATGACCCAGCACTCCTAGGCATATATCCAATGGTTCTCTTTTTTTTCATTCTCCTTCATATCTCTTAACTCTCTCTGAACTCATGTACAGTTTTTGGAAGGATGGTCATTTAAACAATATTAATTCTTCCAATCCATGAGCATGGAAGGTCATTCCATCTTCTCATCTCTTTCTCTAGTTTTTTCTTCAAAGATTTTGTTTCATTGTACAGTTCTCTTACTTCTTGGGTAGGGAGATTCCAAGGTATTTAATCTTTTATTTTTTTAAATTTATTCTACTGGGGGGGGGGGGAGAGAAAAAAGGAAGAAAGAAAAGGAATGTATAGGCATGCCAGGGCCTTCAACCACTGCAAATGAACCCCAGATGCATATGCCACTGTGATGGTTAAAAGTGTTGTCAACTTCATCTGTTTAGTAATCCACATAAATTCCTTTCAGGAAGGTCCCTAAGGTTGCCTCCAGGAAGGATTTACTGAAGGAGGAAGTCTTTCTCCCAGAGTAAGCCCTTTCCTCAGAGTTGGAGGCCCCTGTTAGATGGGAATTTTATATAAGGAAATTCTGGGTGAGAAGAACCCCTTCCTTCCACTTGGCTGCTGGAGCTGCTTGCTGCCTTCTGGCATGGACTGAAGACCAGTGCTGACTGAAGACCAGTGGCAGCTGAAGACCAATGTGGATTGAAAACCAGTAGCTCCTCAGGAAGCCTCCAGGCCATCAGTGCTGGATCAGGACTGCAGAGGCATCTGGTCATGAGGAAGGAGCAGCTATTGGGTTCCTTGATTCTTGGGTCTGCAATTGTTATTGGATTACTGTAAACTAATCCTTTTTAATGTAATTCATTCTAGCAGTTCTGTTCCTCTAGAGAACCCTGACTAATACATCCACGTTGTGCATCTGGCTTATGTGAGTCCTGAGGAATTGAACCTGGATCCTTTGGCTTTGCAAGCACCTTAACTGCTAAGCCATCCCTCCAGCCCATTGACTTTTTGGGGTTTTTTTTTGGTGTGGCTATTGTAAATGGGACAGCTTCCCTAATTTCTTTTTCCATATTGTTGTCATTGATATATATGAAGGGTAGTGATTTTTGAGTGTTGATTTTATATCTGCCACTTTGCCAGAAGCATTTATCACTTCTTGTTTTTGGACTTCTTCTTAAGTATAGAATCATGTTATCTGTGAATAGGGCTAGTTTGTCTTTTTCCTTTCCATTTTTTTCCCCTTTTGTGTCTTTCCCTTGTCATACTGCTCGAGCTACTATGCTTAAGTACTATGTTGAAAAACAGTGGTAAGAGTGAGCACCCTTGCCTAGTTCCAGACCTTATTGGGAATACTTCAAGTTGTCCCATTTTTTTTTTTTTTAATATGTGTTGCCAAAATGAGCACAAGTTGTCCCCATTTTATATAGGCTTTAGGTTTGTTGTATGTTGTCTTTATTATGTTGAGATATGGGCCCTTCATCGATTCTTATCTTCTCTAGTGCTTTAATCATGAAGGGAAGTTGAATTTTGTCAAAGCCCTTTTTTGCATCTATTTGGATGGTCATGTGATTCCTGACTTTGAGTCTGTTTATGTGACGTATTATGTATATCGATTTCTGTACAGCCCACTCTCCATCCCTGGGATGAAACCTACTTGAAAGAGGTGGATGACGATTTTGATGTGTTCTTGAATTTGGTTTGTAAGAATCTGACTGGGAATTTTTGGGTCTAATTTCATCAGGGATATAGGCCTGTAGTTTTCTTCTTGTGTCTTTGGTTTTGGTATTAATGTATAAGCTTCACAGAAGGAATCAGGGAGCGAAGTTACTTCCTTTCCAAATGTTTGGAATAACTTAGTAAAAATTGGTCTTAGTTCGTTAATGAAGGTTTGGTAGAAACCAGCAGTGAAACCATCTGGGCTGGAATTTTCTTTGTAGGTTGGGAGGCTTTTAATTACAGCTCTAATCTCATTTGACATTATGCTTTTATTCAGATGGTTTATCTCATCTGTGTTTAGTTTTGGTAGATAGTATGAGCTAAGGAATTCATCCATTTCTTTCAGGTTTTCCAATTTGTGGAGTGCAGATCTTTGAAATATAGACCCTGATGATACTCCTAATTTCATTAGAGTCTGTTGTAACATTTCCCTTTTCATTTCTCATCTTGTTGATTTGAGCCTTCTCTTTTTCTTTTTGATCAAATTGGGTAGGGGCTTATCAATCATGTTTATTTTTCAAAACACCAGCTCTCTTACGCATCAGTTTTTATTTTTTTATTTCCAATTCATTGATTTCTGATCTGATTGGATTATTTCTTTATATCTGATTCTACTCAGTTAGGATAATTCATATTTTTCCGATGCCTTCAGTTGGACGGCTAAACTGTTTACTTGAGATCTGTTTTTGTAATGAAAACATTTATTGCCATAAACTTCCTTCTGCCTTCATTGTGTACCATTCTTGCTTTATTATCTGACACAATTTGCTTTATAAAAGCTGGTGCTCCTGTGTTTGGTATATATAGGTTTTGCAACATACTCTTGTATGTTCCTTTCATGAGTATGAAGTAGCCATCTTTATCTCTTTTGTTTACTTTTGGCTTGAAGTCTATTTTGTTTGATATTGGTATAGCCACCCTGCTTGATTCTCATTTCCATTAGCATAGAATATCTTTGTCCATCCTTTTACCCTAAGGAGTTATCTATCTTTATTAGTAAAGTGGGTTTCCTGTAAACACAATGGATGGGTCCATTTTTCTTATCCAGCTTTTTAAGCCTGTTTTATTTTTGTTTATTTTTATTTCTTTATTTGAGAGTGACAGAGAGAAAGAGGCAGAGGGAGAGGATGGGCATGTCAGGACTTCCAGCTACTGCAAAAGAACTCCAGATGTGTACACCCCCTTGTGCATCTGGTTAATGTGGGTCCTGGGGAATCGAGCTTCGAACCAGGGGCCTTAGGATTCACAGTCAAGCGCTTAACCGCTAAGCCATCTCTCTAGCCCAAAGCCTGGGTTTTTTGATTGGGGAACTGAAACCACTGATGCTTTGAGTTGTAACTGTGAGGTACAAGTTAATCCCTGTCAAGTTGGAGGCTTTGTGGAGTCTGGTGTTTTCTTGAACTTTATATACTTTTATGTCTGTTCTACTCATGGTTATTTTTGCCTCTTGTTGATGCTTGAGTGTGATTGTTCATGACTTCAGTTTGGGTTATTATATGAAATATTCTCTGTAGGATTGGCTTAGTGCTCATATAACCATATAGCTGTCTTTTATCATGGAAAGTTTTTCTTTTAGCTTCAATTATTGAGGGATAATTTTGGTTTGGCAGCCATGGGTCTTTTTGGATTTGAAATGCTCCAATCCAACCCCTTCTGTCTTTTAGAGTTTTCACTGAAAAATCAGAGCTGATTCTGATGAATTAATTTTTTTTTTTTTTATGTCACAGGCTGTTTTTCTCTTGCAGATTTTAGAACCCTTTCTTTATTTTCAGTGTTGAGAGTTTTAACTATAATGTGAAATAAGGAATTTCTTATCTGGTTTTCTCCATTTGGTGTTCTGAGTGCCTCTTGTACTTTGTGAGGTTAGGGAAATTTTCTTCGATAATTTTACTGAACACGTTCTCTATGCCTTTAGTCTGTATTTCTTTCCCTTCTTATATGCCAATGACCCAAACAGTTGGCCTCTTTCAGGTGTTTCACATTTCCCTCATATTCTGTTCATATGTGTTTTGGAATTTATCATTGGACTGCTAGACTATTTCCTCTGGCTTGTCTTCAAGTTCTGAGGGTCTATCCTCCATATGGTCTACTATGATGGTAAGGCTTTCTTAGGAGCTTTTAAAGAGTTATATCATTGTTGTCTATTATGTTTTTTTTTTTTTTCCAGCATCTCTATCTCTTTGTGGAATTTCAATTTCATTTGTTAGACTTGCTAGTTGTTTATAGGAGTTCATTCCTGCATTTGATTATTCTTCACTGTGTTTATTCCATTGCCCATGGACATCATTTTTCAATGGTTTTCCTCCATTTACTTTATTCTTCTATCAAGTTGTTGACAATCTTCAATTTTTTTTTGAGGCATGTATGAAGTTATTTTTGCTGATTTGTTTCTGTTTCATTCAGCCATGCTTTGAACTCACTTTCAAATTGTTTCTGTTGATTTTCTTGATTCAACCATGGCTAAAATTCTTTTGTGTTTTTTTATTTCAGTTCTCAACTAATTATTCCATCCTTTTGTTCATGGCCTCATTAAGTTTATTGAATGTACTTGTCATAGCATCATTTTGGTGATCTATTGCTGGTGTTTCCTCTAGGTTTGAAATGGAGGGTTCCATTATGGGGCTAGCTGTCCTAGATGGGGCTCTTTTGGCTTGGTGTATTATGTTCTTTGTTTTGAATTGGGTTTGTCCATCTTGAGTTGATTTTCTTGTTTTACCAAGACTTTGGAAATTAGTATCTCATGTGGAATATGCATTGATTGCCTTGTTCAGGTTTGGTTCTATGTGTTTGAGGGACCACTACTCTCTTCACCTCTTTGTTCCTGCTACTACGCCTTTCATTATTAGGTCTCTTACACATGTTCTGTTTGGCTGCCTTATTCAGGTTTGGTCACATGTATATAATGAACTGCCTTTTTTATATGCATGGAGAAAGTAGTTTCTTGACATAATTTCTATGTTCCAAGCTTCAGAAGAAAAACCTGGAGGAGAAAGACTATAAGGTGGTCTGACTTCTTTGGTGGATTCTCAGGTCACCTTTATTTCACTAAAGAAATATTGTAAAGAATGTTCATCTTGTGACATTTAAAGTAGTACGTTTTCAAAAGAGCAACAGCCAGCTTGGCTTCTGGTAATTTATTAAATATGGCTAATCTACAAATTGAAGTAGAAAGAATAAAGTATTCAACTGTACTATTTCCAAAATATGAAGCAAAGCCAACCACAAGAACATAAAACAAACTTTTTGTTATTAACATCTATCACAGCTAAAACTGTTGCCATTTGACCCAAAATTCTGAAATATGTTTTCTCAACCTCAAATAATATACAAATAAAGTGAAGATTTTATTAATTTAGATCCAGAAAAACAATCTTAGACTTACTAATTTTGTGTCTACTACTACCATGGGAAATTTCTGAGGTCTTGCTTCCCTTGTTGCTATCTAATAATTTGTAAATATTTTTAAATGGTAAGGTTTTAAAAATTTCTATATGAACTTGTTATTCTGTCTCTCAATCTCCATTGGAGAAGCTATGGTTCTAATATTTCATTTAGAAAACAAAAAGCCCAGCATTTCTCAGTAACTTTGTCTCCTACACATAATAGATGTATGCACCTGAGTTTTGGATATGTAACTTTACCTGCTAGTTAACTCTCTACTGCCACTTAGAAAACCAATAGTTTGATATACTTGCTCTAAATTCTTAAATGACAACCTGTTCCCTGCTGACCTTTTTATGTGTTTGAGGGACCGCTACTCACCTCTTTGTTCCCACTACTATGCCTTTTCATTCTTAGGTCTCTTTACACATGATCTGTTTGATAGGCTATTTTCATCCTTTCTTTTTAAAATTTATTTGAGGGAGAGACAGAAAAACCAAGAAGAAAATCAATAAATATGAAAGCTTGCACCAGGGTTTTGGGATTCTTGCTGCTGCAAACAAACTTCAAACACATGTACTACACTGTGTGGCTGGCTTTAGGTGAGTACTAGGGAACTGAATCTAGGCCAGCAGGCTTTGTAAGCAAGCATCTTTAACCACTGAGCCAGCATCCCAGCCCTGCCTGGCTATTTCTATTCAACTTTTATAACTCAGCTCAGTTATTGTATCTACTAGAAATCCTCCTGTTATTTATCAAACTCATTCAAGCTCCTTGTTATAAGCTTGCTCAGTGCTCTATGCTTTCCCTAAAGAGGACTTATTAATTTGTAATTATATATTTAAAGTTTGTCTGTCTCCATGTTTCGTTTTGTTTACCATTCAGTACCTGGAACAGACTGTCAAGATACATTTTCAGATTGAATAAATAGCTTTTTTTTTGTAGTAATATTCAATCCTTATGCAACCCCCAGAACCTTTAGTATATTTTCATGAGCAGAACTGTAAAGTTGGTGATGTTGGAGGGCTAAGGGCACCAGCTGATTCTTCTATTGTAAAATTTATATTCATTGTGATATTCAGAATAATGGGTATGAAAAGGGAGCTAATGCTCTCCTTTCCTTATTACTTTGTGTCTTTTATCTGCAGAAAAATATCCACACAGTGGAGAGTAGGACTATTGAAAACTACTCAATTTTTAAATTTTCAAAATTTCAAAGGAGTATTTAGGTCACAAATGAAGAGCCTGGACAGAAAGAAAGGAGGAGTAAAAAGGAGAGACCTTGGGCTGAGAGGAGCTCAATAGTTTTAAGGTCAAATGACAATTTCATAAAACAAACTATTCAGGTCTATTTTTATCTTGCTGGCTGCTTTCATATTCTTTTCCAGGAACGTGTAGAGCAAGTTCCTCTGATGTCACAGAAAGAAATAGCTACAAAAAGATATTTCCCTGAGAATACTGGCTTTTAAACAAATGTGGAAATAATTTCATATAGGATCTTTTAAGCATACACAAAAGACTATAGTGAATTCCTGTACTCTTCATCAAAATTCTCAAATTCATGACTACGTTGGTATGTCTCTATTTCTACATAATTTTTAAAAAAATCTTTTTTTTTTTCAATTACAATGAAGTATGCATGATTCATTTTTTTCCTTTGAGACAGGATCTTGCTACATTACCTATAGTACCATGGAAATTGCCATATATATATATATATATATATATATATATATATATATATATATATATATATATATATATATATACTGTCCCAGGCTGGTATCAAACTAACGATGCAGCCTCCTGTCTTATTAAGGCGCAGCCCAAGTGTGCAAAACTTACCAACATATTTCAGTTTTTACCCATATAACAACATAACAAACTCACCACCCAGATTTAGGTGCCCTTAGCAGTTTTCTCTAGTATTGATCCACTTATCAGTCTTATCACTATTTTGATCCCATTCTTTTAGGCATTTATACCTATACTTCACTTTCAGATAATGAAACAATAGAATATAAGTGTTTCAATGTCTTGCTTCTTTCACATTAAATTTGTGAGCTTCACATTGCTTAGAAACATAGTTCATTATTTTTCATTGCTGTATTTATCCCATCACATGAATGTATCAACATTTATACACTCTCATATTCATGAAGTTTGAGATATTTTCAATGTCTTGACTATAACTTCTATGAGTATTCTTACACACATGTTTTTATGAACCTAAAAACTCATCTATGGGATTGAGAGGCAGAATTATTTGGCATATGATGATTTACATTCTCACCAGTATCAATGCAAATTCCAATTTCTTTATATACTCACAAATATTTGATATCGATAGTCTTCTAATTTTAGTCATTCTGGTAGGTATACAGTTTTATTACCTCATAGTTTTGATTTACCTTTTTCTTAAAATATTTAAGTTGAACATATTTTTGCAAAGAAAATATCTGTGTTTCTTTATTATTTTCTCTATATTAACAATTAAGAATTGGTAAGCATTTCTATATTGTGGATGAGTCCATTATTTGTTCATATGTATTTGAAATATTTTCTCTCACTTATAACTTATTTTTGAAATGTTATGGATAGAACCACTCAGGGTCTTATAAGTTAGTGAGCTCTAATCCTAGTCTTTGATGAGGAGAAAAAAATCTTAATAAAATATAAACTTAAATTTTTGTTATAATTAATAGTTTTAAAATATGTTTTTAATTTATTTGCATGCATGTGTGTGTATGGGTACACTAAGGTTGCTTGCCCCTGCAAATGAACACCAGATGCATATGGCACTTTTTGCATCTGGCTTTACGTGGGTGTTAGTGCCTTTAAACACAGTCATCTCCCCAGTTGATAGTTTCTCTTCTCTTCTCTTCTCTTTTCTTTTTCAAAGTAGGGTCTCACTCTAGTTCAGACTGACCCAGAATTCACTATGTAGTCTCAGGGTAGCCTCGAACTCATGGTGATCCTCCTTCCTCTGCCTCCCAAGTGCTGGGATTAAAGGTGTGTGCCACCACACCAGGCTGATGGTTTCCTTTTTAAAGAAATCTCTCTTACAAAATTTTTCTCCTAGAAACTCCATGGTTTAAATTTCATATTTAAGTTTATAAGGTAACTCAAATTATTTTGTATGAATGGTGTGATCGGAGGAGTCAGTTTACTTTAAAAACATGAATCTAATTGATCTAGTATCATTAACTGCAAAGACAAATCTTCCATTGAACTACAATGGTGCCTTCGCTACAAACTAAGTCATCATTAAAACTGTATTTGTTTCTGGGCTATATTTGGTGCCATTGATCAACTTGATTATTCTGATGTCAATGTTACTCTTTCTTAATTACTCTAGTCTTATATCAAATTGATACCTGGTATGTGGCTCTTTTCTCAATTCTTAGATTTCCCACAGCCTCAAGTAGACATCTCTTTTTATATGACATATAACTGTCTTTTCATTTAAGATTTAAAATTCTTATTAGTGCCTATAGCTGTGGGTATGTACAGAAGAAGGCATTCAATAAATGCATGTTGGTGACTCAGGTTGGAATGCAACCTCTTAGGGTTTCCTGCAGCAGCAACAGATGTGAAAAACCAGCGCCACACCTTACAGCCTTTGTAGGAACTAAAAACACAGATCTTTATAAGGTGTACTATTTTTACAAAAATACAAAACAGAGAAAGGTAAAAAAGCTGCTGATGGAAATGCCTGTGTTCCTTGAAAGTATCTGAAACAGACAGCCACAGAGTAAAGGAGGAAGAAAGAGGACAGAAAGTAAAAGGGCAGACTTTTTTTTTTTGTTTGTTTTTTAGATAAGTTTTGTCTCTCATCTTCCTGGCACAGTGCTTTCAGACTAGTTAGGAATGGCTCCTGAAATATACTGATATAACAAGTTCTTACTGGTTTTAGAGATGTTCAATTTTTGAGAAGCTATAATAGAGGAGAAGACAGGAAGGTAGTCTATAAAGTATCTGATTTACAGTTTTATATTTGTTGCTTAAATTACTTTGGCAGGCATATCAGTGCATTTCACAGCTAGAATAGAATTTTTTGTGTATAGAGAAGGAAACCAGGTTCTAGTATGCATGCCAAGTTCTACAATATAGAAATGACTGGCTAACACTCTGAATTATGATTTAGTGCTATCTGACGATAAGGCAAACACACATATAAAAATCCTTAAAAATACCTCTATAAATGCTCTCTATACTCTGATTTTCTCAAGAAAACATTTAAGATGTCCTGAAATACCTTTAATTTTGCTTTCTTTTGAGCCTCCACAGCAATTTTTCTTAAATCCTCAGTCTCTTTCTGTAAGTGTTCATTTTCTTGTTGAAGCTTCAGTCTTTGCTCACTGACAAAGCCACAGTTCTCTCTCTCAGACTCCAGTACAGTTTGAAGCTTCTGAATCATTTCATGGGAACGCAGTATCTCCTCTGAGGAACTGATAAAAAAAAAAAAAAAAAAAAAAGACTTAACAGAGCAATGATTTATAGTAGAAATCAAGACATCTATCTACATTTTACAGTTTAGACTTTAATTTTCTTCATTCTGTTTCATTTCTTTTCATTTAGGCAAGTACTCTCACTGAGTATTCTCACCTTTTTTCACATTTGAGTAAGGTGGTTTCTTTTTTTTTTAAAAAGACTCTTTAATTCTTTCTTTCTTCCTTTTTTCTTCATGTTAACTTAGAGAAAGACAGAGATGAGAGAGGGAGAGAGCGAGTATGTATGGGCATGCAAGACACTACTGTTACTCCAAACAAACTCTAGATGCATGTGCCACTTAGTGTGTCTGGCTTTACATTGATACTGGGGAATTGAACCTGATGCCACCAGGCTTATTTTGTAAGCAAGCACCCTTAACTGATGAGACATCTCCTCAGCCAGAGTAATGTGGTTTCAAAACATATATAATACCAGCCAAATGCACTTAATTAATCTTAACTAAGAATAGATAAATTGAGCTGTTATCACTCATCTAGAAAAATCAATGTGAAGTTTCAAATTTTTACTAACACTAAGAATTATTACATAAGGACTTAAAAATTTTTTAAGGAACTTTATTTATTTGAGAGAGACAGAGAGAAAGAGAGAAAGAGAGAGAGAGAGAGATGGGGAGAGGGAGGGAAAGCAGATAGGGCGAAAGAGAATGGGTGCCCCAGGGCCTCCAGCTGCTGCAAATGAACTCCAGATACATATGCCACCTTGTGTATCTGGCTTTTGTGGGTCCTGGGGTATTAAACCTGGGTCCTTTGACTTTGCAGGCAAGAAGTGCCTTAACCTCTAAGCCATCTCTTCAGCTGTATAAGGACTTGTCAAGATAACAAACTGAGATAACAGTAAAAAAGATATAGTAGGTCCTAATCAAAATTACTTTACTTCCTCAATAAACACAAGAAATCAAAATAGTCGACTGCATCACAAATGGAAATAAAATCTGTTTGCCTATTTCCCCATTACATACTATAGAAATAGCCTTTAAAAAAAATCTAGGCCTGTAAACTTCTTGTTTTACCATAGGTTATTACCTTACTTCTTGAGTTCTCTATTTATGCATTATTAGTTAAGACAATTTCCAAGCACATATACTTCACTATGTGCTTCAATCAATATGCTACTAATTTTCATTCTTATTTTCTAAAATTCCTTTCAATTCTAGATAATCAATCATTCTGGTCAATAGTTGTCAGAGGAATCATGCAAATGCCACCAATTTCATAATGGCCAAAGAAAAACACTGTTGGGTGTGGTGTTCACACCCGTCGGTCCAGCACTTAGGAGCCTGAGGCAGGAGGATTGCCTTGAGTTTGAGATCAGTTTGGCATACAGTGAGTTCCAGTGTGCTACAGTGTGATCCTTTTTCAAAAAACTGAACAAAAATAAACTAAAAGAAAACTACTGGTTAAAAACCTCTTATAAACAAAAAGTCTTAAAATATACAACTTTTATATGGTAACAATTTGGCACACATGAACCTTGCCTTTCTGTATAACTTGCTCATATTTGCCAATGCTTCCAGGGAATAGTTAGTGATGTTCTCTGATCTCTATTGTACCAAGGCTTTCTTCACCCATTACTCTTCCTTCCTTTCTTTTTCTTTCTCCCTTCTCTTCTCCTTTCTTCTTTTTTCTCTTTTCTTTTCTTTCTTGTTTTTTGTTTTTGGAGGTAGAGTCTCACTCTAGTCCAGGCTGACCTGGAATACACTGTGTGGTTTCAGGGTTGTCTTGAACCCACAACGATCCTCCTACCCCTACTTCCGGCGTACTGGGATTAAAGGCCACCATTCCTGGCTACTTTTGCATTTTTATGAGTGTGTTTGAGTACTCAGATGTTGTTCCTCAGGAATAGTGTGTGTCTTTTTTTTTTTGCATGTGCATGTACAGAATCCAGAGGAGAACACTGGTTATCTCCCTCATGGCTCATCTGTGTGTTTCCTTGAGACTGAGTCTCTCACTGATTCCAAAGCTTGGCATTTTCCTGAGTCCCAGTGATTTTTCTGGTCTCTGTTCCCCATAGGACTGGGTTGCACAAGTGTGTGGCCATGTGCAGCTGCTTACTTGGGTGCTGGTAAAGTGAACTCAAGTGCCCTCAGGCCCTGTTGCCTATATAGAAGAACTCTTATCTGATAAGCCATCTATTTAGTTCTCTGATCACAACCCCCTCCTTTTTAATGGTTTCCCACTGGCCTGGAGTGTACCAGGTAGGCTATATAGTCTGGCCAATGCAGGGATCTTCCTGTCTCTGCCTCCCCTGCACTGGTATTACAAGTGTGTGCTGCCATTTTTACATAAGTTATGAGGACTGAAATCAGGTCCTCCCTCATACTTGCAAAGCAAGTACTTTACCAGATTGAGCTCTCTCTCTCCAGCTCTTTCTACATTCTTCTAAGTTGGGACTTCTATATTAAATTCTTTGCTTTAAATATTACATTAAATATGTAGTTTCTTTTTTCTAAATGGCAAGTTTCTAATGAAATGATAAATGACCACAAAAGGATGCTAACTTGAGCAAGATGCTGAGACCAGAAACAACCACATATTATGTGACTCCTAAGAGACATTCACAATATAGCAACAAATTATTTCGTGAAAAAAAAGAGAGCATTTGAGTTGAAATCACCCAAGTAAGCAGCCGAGCATGGCCTCACATGTATGTAACCCCAGTCCAGAAAATCACTGAGATGAAAAACAGTAGACTTAGTATATGTGAAACCAGAGTGGACAAGTGAACTCACACTCAAGAATAATCCTCCAAATGAAGTCACTGTAAGAAAAAAATTTATCAATCAAAGCTTAAAGCACATGTTTGAAAACTGTTTAACCCAGTCATCACTTCCATGTGATATGTGAAAACTTAAGATGGGAAAGAATTCACACTGAAGACAATCAGAGCAGAAGTAAGAAAAGTGCAAAGCCTTTTAGATAGTCCCCATTTCTTAACATGCAAGAACTCACATAGAAAATGAGCACTATGATATTAATGAATGTGAGGCCAAGTAAAATTTTTGATGTTTACACTTGTGAAAAACTCCACACACGTCAAGAATGCAGGAAGGAGTTAATATAGTCTATATATCTTAATGCACATTAATAAACTTACAGTAAAGGGAAGTCTTATTTGTACACATATGTAGGTAACAAATAAGAAAGTTACAGCTTTCAAACTTGCACTGGACAAATATGAATTTAAAGAATATGAGCCCAGCAAGGCGAGTATAGTTAGCACTAATGAACTGAGAGGGGACACTGTTGCAGCCTAGTGGTATAGGGCATGCATGCAGTAGCTTGGTTCCATCTCTCATGCTATGAAAAGTATTATGTACTTCAAAACCAATTAAAATTGGACTTAAATATTCTTACTTATAATGGACAAATCATAAGAATTTGAAGTGGTGAGTACATTAATTATTTTTATTTGACTATTCCAATATGTGTATATGTAGTGAAACATTTTTGTGTGTGTCACATCAATTATTGTCAATTGAAAACAAAATAAAATCTTAAAAGTTCTGCAATTGCCAAGAAGAAAAAAAAGAAAGAAAGAAAGGGAGAACGTGAGCCACCCCTCAACTGTTACTCAGCTTTTAGAAAAGAAGTGGGAATATTAACAAAGTGAAACCCTGGAGATATAAAGAAGTCGAGTGGCCTTAAATTGTTGCTGCTTTTCCCTAAGAAAATAAGTGAGAACTCACATGAGAGTACCACATTAATACAAAGAATGAGGAAGACTTTGATTTTTCCTTGTACCTTAAAGTTCATGACTGCACTTACAGTGGAGTAAATATTATAAAATGAAGGAAATGCGGAAGTATTTCCTTTTATACTTTAGGAAAAATATCAATATGCAGCCAAAAAATAAGCCTCACAATGAAAGAAATGTGGGAAGACTTTCAGTTAACTTTGGACAGTAAAGAAACATGCAAAGATAAATTGAAGAATAGTATTATGAATGAAAGAAATGGGCACAGTTTTCTATACCTTCAACTTCCAGGAAATACATGAGAATTCAGCCTGCAGAAAACTTTTTATGAACATTCAAACAAGAAGAAGACTATTAATTTCTCTTTTGACTATACAAAAAAGATCAACATACAGAAAGACTCTCTGAGTTCAAACAGATATGAGAAGCATTAACTAATTAATATTCCTCCTTTAGCTAGAATTGGAATTTTATTTAGCAATAAAGAAAACAAAGCATTACATTTGCAAGAAAATGAATGCCACTGGAAATCATTATAAAGCAAAATTAGTCCGTCTCAAAAAGACAAATGCCTCATGCTTCTTCTGATATGTGGAACCTATATGCCAAATTATGTGCGTGTTCATGTGTGTATTATAAAAGGAGATCTTGAAAGGGGCAGGAAGAGATCTCAAGGGAAGAGGGTAATGAAATACATAAGTCTTGAAAGCAGGAGGGTGAGCATTTAGGGGAAGGAAGGGAATAACTATAGGGTGAACCACAGATACAGGAGAGACAGCATGGGAAGGGGACAAACTAAAATAAAGCATTATGACCTATATATAAGAAAATATCATCATTAAGTACATTACTTTTTATACCAATTTAAAAAATTAACATAAAGCCAGGCGTGGTGGTACACACCTTTAATTCCAGCACTCAGGAGGCAGAGGTAGGAGGATCACTACCGAGGCTACCCTGAGGCTACATAGTGAATTCCAGATCATCCAGATCAGCCTGAGCTAGAGTGAGACCCTACCTCAAAAGACCAAAAAAAAAAAAAAAAAAAAAAAAAAATTAACCTAAAGACTTATGAAAAACTATTTCATTGTTTCAGTACTTGAGTCATAGAATAAGATACTTGACATGCCCATTGTGTTTATGACCTCACAGTGAATGTCCTTACCTGCACAGGACTTGCATAATATTACGCCCATTTGGTACGTAACCATAGATAATGGAGAAAAAAAAAACACACAATATTAGGGTAGAAGAGGGATTATTTGGAAAGAAGAAGGGATTTAGTGGATAGGGTATGGGAAAGCAGGACTCAAAAAGGTGATTAGAAAGGATTGTGATCAAAGTATATTTAATATAGTATAAAAATTGTCAACTAGCCAGACATCCTCCAGCAATCCTCCCATCCCCTGGTGGCACAAGTTTTAATCCCAGTGCTCAGGAGACTGAAGTAGGAAGAAGGAAGTTCTAGGTCAGTCTGGGTGGAGTGAGATTCTTCTTTGAACCATTCCCTCCTTGACAAAAAAAAAAAAAAAAAAAGTCAGGTTAAAAAAAAGTTTAAAGGATGAGATGGAAGGCAACTAAGAAAGACCTCAAATCAATTTCTGGCCTCCATAAACATGGG
The DNA here is from genome assembly GCF_020740685.1 of Jaculus jaculus. Taxonomy (NCBI): domain Eukaryota; kingdom Metazoa; phylum Chordata; class Mammalia; order Rodentia; family Dipodidae; genus Jaculus; species Jaculus jaculus. Next base: position 76,074,055 of record NC_059113.1, read on the forward strand.
CACATACATATATTCAGTATACACAAAAAAGAAAAGGAAAAAAAGAACAAGAATATAATTTTAAAAAGGAAACGAAAAACACAAAAGGCAAAGGCAGATAACTAATAAAATTCATGTGAATTCTGAAATTGTTACGTGCTAAAATCTTTCCCAAACTTACTTAATTTCAAGTTGTTTTATTTTATTTTCTGCACTCTGAAGTCTCAGCTGAAGATCATCCTTTGAACGCTCTGCAGCAAGACATCTTTGGTGCATTTCTTCAAATTTTCTGTAATCACCTTCATCCTGTTTGCCTTCCCTGTAAATCTAAGGAAGAGGCTTAGATATATACTGCCTTACAATAAGAAATTATCTTAATAAATTACACAGTTTAGAAACTGAAATCAATTTTGAGAAATAACAATTATGTGTTTATCTCTTCCCACTGTAAAATATTAATGATTGATTTATAAAAGAAACAAAATGCTAATATTGACATAAAATTTCCTTTTTGAAATTTATGTTCATTATAAAGTATTTAATATAGAAATGTAAAGCAGTTACTGAAGTTTAAAAAATGCTTTAAGTGTTAATTTAGAGGTGACAATGGGCAATGGCTGGGGATGTAGCTCAGTGGTGGATTCCTTGCCTAGCATGTATAAAGTCCTCAATTTGATCCTAGCACCAAAAGGAAAGGCAAAAAGATGACGTGGTAATTCATGGATTAATATCCTTCAAGACAATTCTCTACTTTCAAAATTCAAGATATTTGTTGTACAACAATTGATAGAACTAAATGAAAATGAGTATTGGACTTCACTCTGAGCAATGATTTAGTCAGAATTCGAGCTCCCTCTTTCCCAGCAGGTATAGCCCAGGTCAGCTTCCTCACAGCACTGGGGTTGAAACACCCCCAAACTCCCAAGGTCTCCAGGTAGGAGGCATATACAATTTCAGATAAATTCTGCAAATTATACTCTCTAAAGCCTGACTACATAGTGAATCACCTGTGTTGTCTCCACTGACAAGATGCTTTATTACTCCTGCTCTATAAAAATGCAGAGTAGCAGTACCCCTTGCTGGAATACAGAGCTGCACTGCAGTTCTATGGTACCATGACCTTGCCATGCTGCCGTGTGGGACATTGTGGAACGGGTTGCTATGCCCTATAAGTTTTCTATTTGCCTAAATATAATCTATTCCTTTCCTAATGGAGGTAATGTTAAAAGTCATGCCAAATGATAATATGGCTGGAAGCATCCTAAGTAGGACTTATCTGAAATGACACAAGGAAACTAGAAGAAGCTACCTTCCAGGGGAGTGGCAATTAAGGTTCTATTTTGTCCATTATTTATTTATTTATTTGAGAGTGACAGAGAGAGAAAGAGACAGAGAGAGATTGAGAACGGGCGCGCCAGGGCTTCCAGCCACTGCAAACGAACTCCAGATGCGTGCGCCCCCTTGTGCATCTGGCTAACGTGGGTCCTGGGGAACTGAGCCGTGAACTGGGGTCCTTTAGGCTTCACAGGCAAGCGCTTAACCACTAAGCCACCTCTCCAGCCCTAAGGTTCTATTTTGAATACATGTATGTATGTATGTATGTATGTATGTATGTATATATATATATGTATTTTTTCCACAAATGGAGTTGTGCACTATGTTCTGCTTTGTAAATTACCTATTACTAAAAGCTTTTCTCATGGTTTTTGATAAGATGGATAAATCATAAGGTTTTTTATGCCATGTAGCTCATATTAAAAAAATTAAATTCTGACTTTATTATTTTTAACCCTAGGTAAGTTACTGTACCTTTCTAGGAAAATGGTTTTTCGAGGTAGGGTCTCACTGTAGCTCAGGCTCTTCTGGAATTCACTATGGAGTCTCAGGGTGGCCTCGAACTCACGGCGATCCTCTTACCTCTGCCTCCTGAGTGCTGGGATTAAAGGCGTGCGCCACTATGCCTGGCTTTAGGAAAATTCTTAATAAAGCAACTAAAACAAATTTTAGTTCTTTTTCTTTTCTTGAGGCACATTAAAACACTGAGGTAATTGTTGTTAATCAAAAAGAATGTAAAAAGTGGTCTATTTATTTATGTATGTGCATGCATGCATGTGTGTGTGTATACGTGCATCAGGGCTTCTTGCTTTGACAAATGAATGCCAGATGCATGGGACCCCTTTTGTGTCTGACTTTATGTGGATAATGGGGAATTGAACCCAGGCTGACAGGCTTTTGCAAGCTGGCACTTTTAACCTTTGAAATATCTCTCCAGCTATTGTTAAAAATGGATATTTAAGGTCTTCTTTTTTCTCAAAAATTGTTGTGATAAATACTTTTCTAATTATTACATTTTTAAAGTGTTGTATTTATTTATTTGCAAGGAGAGAGAGAGAGGGAGGTAGAGAATGAGAATGAATGAGAGAGAAAAAATGAGTGTGCTAGGGCCTCTTGCCACTAGAAGTAAACTCCAGACACATGCACCACTTTGTGCATCTGATTTTATATGAGTGCTGGGGAATGAATCCTTATCATCAGGCTTTGCAAGCAAATGCCTTTAACTGCTGAACCATCTCTCCATCCCCTACTTATTACATTATTATCAAGTAAAAGTTGTAACATGGCAGGACAGATGTCTTAGTGGTTAAGGAGTTTGCCTGCAAAGGCAAAGGTCCCAGGTTAGATTCCCCAGGGCCCATGTAAGCCATCTGGGCGCCAAAAGTGGCAAAGGTGTTTAGAGTTCGTTTACAGTGGCTGAAGGCCCCGGTACACCCATTCTTTCTCTCCATCTTAAACAAACAAACAAAGAAGTCATAAAAATGTTACAGTTTTATAGTTACATATACTTGTTACATTCCTTCATGGCCTAGTCCCAGTAAGAGTTGGCATAAAATTCAAAAAGAAGAAAAAATGAAGTTAACCTACGGAAGGAGGTTTACAGCAAGGAATATAGCTACTCCACAGAAGTTACACCTTCAAGTATCAAGTTCAACAAACCTGTCTAGTCTTGGAAGACAGGGATGCACCTGATACCAGAATTTAAAAGCAAACTTTAAATATATTAAAAGAAAATAAAAACACTCCTCAGGAGAATACTCGTAGGGTCTACTGGTAGCTAGTGTGATAAAAGCAGACAGTGATGTTGAATATTTGCAGTTTGGTTTCAGACATATTTCCTTTTTTACCTTTTCTAGTTCTTCTTCCACAGTTTTTTTTCCTCTAATCGCTCGATCAATTTGGTCTTGTTTTTCATCACACTCCTATAAATTCAAGTCATACTGTAAATAATGTATACAGTAAAACCTTAGAAAAATGAGGAAAAAATGGAACATAAAATGACTTGTACATAACAAGATTGTTACTTACACAATCAAGGGCCAAAATGACTAAAAGCCAACAGTTGGAGAGATGCCATTAAGGCACTTGCCTGTGAAGCCTAAAGACTCAGGTTTGAATACCCAGTACCCACATAAGCCAGATGCACAAGGTGAAGCACACATCTGCAGTTTGTCTGCGGTGGCTCAAGGCCCTGGGGTGCCCATTCTCTTTATCTGCCACTTTCTCTCTTTTCCTCTAATAAATGAAATATTTTAAAAGAAAATATTTAATAAAAAATAAAATAAAACCTCCAAAAAAAGAAGATAACCAATAGGCTGGAGAGATGACTTAGTGGTAAAGGTGCATGCCTGCAAAGCATAAGGACCCAAGTTCGATTCTCCAAGTCCCACGTTTGTTTGCAGTGGCTAGAGGCCCCGGTGCACCCATTCTCTCTCTCCCTCTAATAAATAAATAAAAATATATCTTTAAAATTTTTTTTAAAAGATAACCAACATTCTGTGTAAAAGGAGGTTCAAAGCAGATTATAATGAATGCTTAATTTTTTCCTATACATATGCCCACTTTATAACTAAGCCTTTCTCATTTGTTATACAGTAATTCCAACTGCACATGGCAGAACTGAAACTATTAGTAGAATCAACAGACTAACTTGAAGGGGAAACTTAAGGTTGTCAGGTGTGTGCTGGCCTCCAAAAGATAGTTAATGTAACTTGGAATAAACTGCCTGATTTTTCTTAACTTATAAAAATATTTGCACATATGAACCTAAAATATGATTGTTTATTTTTCTTTCTGCAAGCATAACTTAATTTTGGGTTAGTCAAACATGTTTATTATTATAGACTGATTTTGAAATTGGGTACACCAGGGCCGCCTGCCATTGCAAATGCATTCTACATGCATGCGCCACTTTGGGCATCTGGCTTTATGTGGGTACTAGAGATCTGAACCTGGTTGAACTCGGGCCTGTAGGCTTTGCAAACAAGCACTTTCAACAACTGAGCCATCTCCCCAGCCCAAAATGTGTTATTTTGAACATTTAAAAAATTACTGGGGTTGGGGGCTGGAGGGATGGCTTAGCAGTTAAGGTGTTTGCCTGCAAAGCCAAAAAACCCAGGTTCAATTCCCAGAACCCATGTTAGCCAGATGCACAAGGAGACACAGGTGTTTGGAGTTCATTTGCAGTGGCTGAAGGCCCTGGTGCGTCCATTCTCTCTCACTCTCCCTTTCTCTGTCAAAAAAAAAAAAAAAAAAAAACCCACAAAAAAACAAACAGAAAAAGATACTGGGCAAAATTATGGGTTCCATTGTGCCACTTACATACGTGTATATAATTTTTATTATACTATGGTGGTTTGAATTAGGTGTCCATCATAAACTCATGTGTTCTGAATGCTTGACAGCAGCTGAAAGCAGTTTGGGAGCTGGAGGTGTGTTTTTGGGGACTAGTTATGGGCACGAGAGCCAGCTTCCTGCTGCCAGTATTTGGCTCACCCTCTGCTGTTGCTTCTACCTGCTGTGGCAGAAGTGATGTCCAGTCCCTGCTTATGCCATGCTTTCCCTTGCCATTATGGAACTTCCTCTCTAGATTGTAAGCTAAAATAAACCTCTCAACAGCTGTGGCTGGGTGCTTTGTGTCAGCAAGGTGAAGGTAACTGCAAAACATACCATCCCCAACTTTCTGGTTCCCTTGTCCAACCCAAATAGTCTTACTTCTGCTTTCAACACACACACACAAAATCTAGATTCTACCTATGAGAGAAAACATGTCATATTTGCCTTTCTGAGTCTAACTTATTTTGCTTAACATGATAATCTCTGGTTCCATCTATTTCCTGCAAATGATATAATTTCATTCTACTTCTTGCCTGCTTAAGTCTTCCATACCATATTTTCTTTTATCTGTTCATCTTTGGAGACACTGAAACTGATTCTAATCTTGGCTACTGTGGAATGCTATTGTGAACAAGGATCTTCAGTTTATTTCTATGTGCAGTAAGATTTTTTCTCTGATCCTAGCCAGAGTATAACTCCACTTTGCAGCAAGCATTCAGCTAACTGTTCTACATGCCAGGCTGTAGCAAAAGAAGCTAAAGTAGAATTCTGGATATAGTAAGAATGGAGCACACATAAACAGCTTTCTCAGAGTCAGTTTTGTCTGTTTTTATGTTGCCAACAGTAACCTCTGCTGGTTCAACACTATTCAGCACTCTGAACTCAGGTTTGCAGCAATTCTGTTGTTGACTTACAGTCATAAAATGGGAGAACTTGGTAAGCAGGAGGAGTTTGGAGACCATGACAAAGTGCAGTTGTCCTCAGCCTTCCACTGCTAGAGTAAGTAACCTCTACTAAATTCATCAAGAACTTAAATGAATCATCCTGTCTTTGTGGATGCTGTTTCTCCCAGTTTGGGGATGTTAACTTTATTTCTCCTTGAGGGGTAAGGGAATCCAACACTGGCTCTAATATATACCCCAGTGGTATAGCTAGAACATATGGCCTTTTTTTCCAAGTAAACTGCATACTGAGTTTTGTGTCTACACTAATATGTATTTCTAACAGCAGTGTGGAAGGGTTCCTTCTACCCATGTCCTTGCCAGCATTTATTTGTTGTTGTTTGTTATCTTGACAGTAGCCATTCTGCTGCGGTGAAACAGAATTTCAATGTAGTTTGATTTGCATCTCCCTAATGTCTGAAGATACGGAACATTTTTTCACATATTTACTGGTTGTATGCACTTCTTTTGAGAACTGCCCCTTACTGGAATTTTTTGGTGTTTTTCTTGAGTTCCTGAAATATTCTAGATATTAATCTCCCACACATTTGTAGCTGGCAAAGATCGTCATCAATTCATCAGGCTGTCTCTTCGCTTTGTTTTTTCTTTTAATATACAGAAGCCTTTTAATTTCATGTAATCCCATTTGTCAGTTATTGCTGTTGCTTTGAGTTACTAGAGTCCTTGAGAAAGTCTTGGCATATATATGATGTGTTTTCTTTGTTTTTCTCTAGTTTAAGTTTTATCACTTATAGTAAGGCTTTGATTCATTTTGACTTGGTCTGTGCACATGGTGAAGATGAGGATTGTTGCATTTTTCTACATGTGTGTATCTAATTTTCTCAGTATCATTTGTTAAAAAGGCTATTTTCCAGTGTATGTTTTTGAAACTTTTATAAAAAATTCACATGGCTACAGTTATGGATTTCTTTCTAGGTACTGTCTATGTGTGATTATTTGTTAAGGTGCCATGTTGTGTTTGTTACTATGGCTCCATAGTACAATGTGCATTTCAGTATTATGATACCTCCAGGTTTGGTCTTTCTACTCAAGGATATTCTGGCTATTTATTTGGAGTCTTTGTGCTTCCATATGAATTTTAGGATTGTTTTTCTAGTACTGTAAAGAATGTTGTTGAAATTTTTATACGGATTATGTTAAGTCTGTAGATTGCTTTTGGTAATAGGGCCACTTTGACAAGTTATTTTGGCAATGTATGAGCATGAAAAGTCTTTCAATCTTCCAGTATTTTCGATTTTTTATTAAAAAAGTTTATTTATTTATTAGAGAGAGAGATAGAGGCAGGCAGGCAGGTACACACAGAGAGAATGGGCATGCCAGGGCCTTCAGTGCTGCAAACAAAAGATGCACATGTTACCTTGTGCATCTTGCTTAAGTGGGTCCTGGGGTATCAAACCTGGGTCCTTTGGCTTTGCAGGCAGTAGCATTAACTGCTAAGCCATCTCTCTGGCCCTACCTTCAGTGTTTTAAAAACATTCTCTTTATTATGTATTTGCATAGGGGAGAGAGAGAATGAGAATGAATATGAATGGTTATACCACAGCTTCTTGCTACTGCAACCAAATTCCAGATGCACACACCACTTTATCCATCTGACTTTCTGTGGATACTAGAGAATCAAACCCAGTCTGTCAGGCCTTGCAAGCTAGGCTCTCAACCATTGAGTGATTTTTCCAGGGTCTTCAGTTTTTATCTTTAGTGTTTCAATACTTTCATTGTAAGACCTTCACCTCCTCAACTACATTAATAAATTTAAGAAGGGTATTGTGAATTTGACTGTTTGATTTCTTTTCAATATATTTGTTATTAGGATATAGATAAGGTACTGATTTTTTCACATTGACCTTGTGTCCTAATATTCTGCTTAAATTCTTGTGTTTTTAGATTTTCTTATGTACAGGATAATATTGTCTACCAACATGGACTACTTGAATTCTTCCTTTCCTGTTTGTATTCCCTTTACTTCTATTCTGGCTAAGGATTGAATCACTATATTAATCAATACATGATCTTGTTTCTGATTTACATAAATGCCTTTATCCCATGTCACATAATGTTGGTTATAGGTATGTCATCAAAAGCTTTTATTAAGTGATGTATTATTCCTATATTCTTAGTTTGTTTAAATACTTATCATGAAAAGATGCTGAAATTTGTCAAAGAATTTTTTTGTAGTTATTGAGATGGCCACATGATCTCTTTCCTTAACTCTACTTAGGTGCTGCATTACACATATTTATATGTATATTGAACCATCCTAGCATGCGTGCAATAAAACCAACCTGACTATGTAGTATGATCACTTTAATGTGTTGATGAATTCAGTTTGCAATTACTATTTTCAGTTACTATTTTTTTGAGAACTTTATGTCTGTTCTGTAAGGAAATGATTAAAGTTTTATTTTATTTCTCTTGGTTTTGATTATCAGGGTAATAATGGCCTCACAGAATGGGCTTGGTAACACTCCTTCCCTTTTTGTTTTAAGGAATGGTTTGAGAAGCACTGGTCTTAGTGCTTTAAGATTTGGTATACTATGGCTGTGAATCTGTGTGGTTCTGGACATTTACTGGAGATGTTTCTTTACTGTGTCTATTCTATTATTCTTTTCAGATCCAGTTAAGTTGTTTATAGCTCTAAATTAGTTTGGTTGTAAGTTTCTCAATTTTGTTTTTCTCTTTTTATCACTGACTCTTTGTATTGTTCTTCTAGTCTCTTCTACACTAATTACTGCTCTTGTGCATTTCCTTCTATTGATTTTTTTTTTTTTTTTTCTTTTGAGGTAGGGTTTTACTCTAGCCCAGGCTGATCTGGAATTCACTATGGAGTCTCAGAGTGGCCATAAACTCACAACAATCCTCCTACTTCTGTCACCCAAGTGCTGGGATTAAAGATGTGCACCACCATGGCAGGCTCTGTTGTTGATTTTGTGTTTGTATTGTTCTTCTATGATCTTGAGGTACATTATTTATTTTCAATTTGTGATATGTAATTTAAGCACTCATAGATATGATTTTTCTCTTAGAACTACCTTTGCCACATATCATATTCTGATATGACATACTTTCATTTTTATTTACTTATACAACATTTTAAATTTCCTCTAAGATTGTTTTGGGAACATACTGGCCATTCAAGAGTCTATTGTGCAACCTCCAAATATCTGTCTAGTTTCTAGAGTTTCTTTTGCTACTGATTTCTAGTTTTCTTCTTCCATGATTTATTAATATATCTTATTAGAAAATAAGATTAAATTATTAGTTAAATTATTTCAGTTCCTTTGTATCTGCTAAAACTTGCTTATGGCCTAAACTTAAGATGTATTCTAGAAAAAGTTCCATGGGCTACAAGAAGAATGCTGTTAGATGGGATATTCTATAGTAGTGGTTTAAGTCTTCATGATCAACAGTGCAATGCCATTAACTTTTAGTTTCTTCATGGAATTTTAGTCTGGATGACCGATTTAAAAATAAGATGAGATATTGATGTCATTACTCACTTTCACTCTTATTAGGTTCTATTTTTCCTTTAATGCCCATTAATAAACTTTTTAGTATTTTATTTTTTTATTGGTTATATACACAGTGTGTACACAGTCATGTTGATACCATTGTTAGCCTCTCACTGCCCTCCCCACTCTGCAGTGACCCTGCTCGTTGGGTAATATGGGTCATGCATTGTGGAGATAGCCATCAGTTATGGGTAAGAGGCAATGTCTCTGTGTATCATGACCCAATTTATGGCTCTGACATTCTTTCTGCCCTATCTTCTGCATATTTCCCTGAGCCATGTTGGGTTCATTTTAGGTCTGCTTCAGTGATGAGGAGTTGGGAGCCTCCATGTCTCTGGATATCTGATTTGGAAGGAGCTGAGTATTCTCTGTGTCTATCTCCTTCACCCTTGTGCTGGTAGCAGATTCCCCAAGAAAGCAGCACTCTTGGTCATTTCCCCAATTACTCTTAGTTTCAGCTGGGGCCTTGGTGAGGTGTGATGGGCTGGTTCTCTCCTTAGCATCTGCATCCATCTGACAAAGAGAAGCAAATTCTCCAACAGACAATGAAGTTAGCACCAGATAAAATGGGATAACCATTGTTATTTTAGAGAAAACTTAATAGGTGTAGGTCCTCTTGTAGCCCACGACTGGTGGGAGCTGGATAATGCAGAGTGGGCTTCTTTTGGATGTGGTTCTGACTTGTTTCCCAGGTCCAGCTATGGGTTGCATTCCACTGAGCGTATCAGTTAGCCAAATCAAGAGCATATGGTTTCTCACTATTATACTTGTGTAAGCATTATGTCAGGCTGTTTGCTGTGAGAAACTTAGACCATGAGTTGCTTGGACAGATGTTGGTCATTTTCCCCTAGCAGCTCATGTAGCACCTTCTGGCACTAGATGAGCTAACTGTCTGGGTACTGACTCTCTTCCAGATTTAAGACAGGTTACTTCATGTTTTGTACCAATAGCATATGGTGTCTTCAGCAGGAGGGTCTTACCAGTAACCTTTGGTGGGTCACCAAGTACTCTGACAAAAATCTGTCTTCTTTTGGGAAACCATGTAGGTCTCTCTGATGAATAGCTCATTGTGCATGATAACCATATGCTGGTACTAGAGTTACAGGCCAGTGCCAAGGAAAAGAAGGAAGAAAAAGGCAGGTAACATAAAAGAGATAGAGAGAAGGGGGGGTAGAGAGAAACAGGAGAAGATTAAGGTTAGTCTTCATCATACCCTCTCCAGAGCCCTGTAATTCATGTGTTCTCTCTAAGGACCTGATGATGGTTCAATCATTTAGTTTGTCTTTTAGGATGTAGAATTTTATAGTACCATTGGCATTTGAGTCCAGTTTTGTGTCCCCCACCCTCACCATTACTCTCCCCTCCCACCTCACCCACCCTATTATCCTCAAGATTCTGATTATGTAGGTAAGCATCTCGGGTACATTTAGGTTAGGAGCTGCAGATGAGTGAGACTATGTGATCGATGATTATCTTTCTGTGATTGGGTGAGCGCACTGAGAATAATCTGTTTCAGGCGACCATTTTTCTTCAAATTTCACTGTGTCATTTTGCCTTACTGCTGTGTAGAATTCCATTGTGTAGATATACCACATCTTGGTTATTTATTTATCTAATGATGGACATTTGGGTTGATTCCAGCTCTTAGCTATTATAAATTAAATACCTATAAACATGGCTGAGCAAATCTCTCTGAACTGAAGCATGCAGTTTTGAGGATAAATGCCCAGTAAGGGAATAACTGGGTCTGTTGGTAACTCTATATTCAACCTTATTGGGACTTTCCATATTGCTTTCCAAAGTAGTTGTACCATTTGCATTGCCACCAACAGTGGATGAGGGTTCCTATTTCTCCACGTTCTCAGACATTAATAAATTTTTAAGACAATGGGAACCCTGATGTTTGAGGCATATATATTTACAACTGTCATGTTTTTTGGTGATTTGTTTCCCTTATTAATACAAACTAGCCTGCTTCCTCTGAGTACATGTGGCTTGAAAGCTACCTGGTTAGATTTTAATATAGTTCTGCGTCATTTTGGCATCCAGTGAATTGGTATATCAACTTCCATCCATTCACTTTGTCTATTTTTGCAAGTGAGATGGAGTTTTTGAAGAAAAAGGGTTAGATTCATTTTTCATTTTTTAAAAATTATTTATTTAATTGAGAGCCACAGACACAGACAGAAAGACAGATAGAGGGAGAGAGAGAGAATGGGCGCGCCAGGGCTTCCAGCCTATGCAAACGAACTCCACATGCGTGCACACCCTTGTACATCTGGCTAATGTGGGACCTGGGGAACCGAGCCTCGAACCGGGGTCCTTAGGCTTCACAGGCAAGCGCTTAACCGCTGAGCCATCTCTCCAGCCCCATTTTTCATTTTTATTAGCTAATCTGCATCTTCTTTTATAACTAAGAGGCATTTGCCCATTTTTGTAATTCTCTTGCTTTTCTAAGTGGTTCAAATGTTTCCTGTTCTTATGGTTTTGGTGATTTCTTGGTTTGAATATGGTTAGTTACTTCCTAGTTTTTGTTTTCTTCCAATGAAATTTATTCTTTCTGGTGTTCTTCTGAATGAAACTGAATTTTTTCCTCCTCTGACGATAGGGCCCCTTTAAACATTTTAAGCACTTTTATCTTAGAGGTCATGAATTGCTTTGTCTTTGTCTTGTCTTTAATTTTCTGTTGATTTTGAATCTGCTGGATATAATAATGTTGGTTGGCAGTTATACATACAGTCAATCTTTGAAATATTATTTCAAGATTTCCTGCTTCTTAAGGTTTCTGCTGAGATATCTGAGGGTTTTGCCTTTGTGATTTGTCATTTTTCTTACAGGTTTTTAAAACTATTTCATTTTTATTTCTTTGAGAATGAGGGGCAGACAGATAGACATGGGCATGCCAGGGTCTCCAGTCACTGCGAACAAGTACCCGATGCTTGTGCCACCTTATGCATGTGGCTTACGTGGGTCCTGGGGAATTGAACCTGTGTCCTTTGGCTTTGTGGGAAAGTGTCTTAACTTTTAAGCTATCTCTCTAGGCCCTCTTACAGATTTTAGTAGTTTCTTTGTTCTGTAGTATAAGCATTTTAACTTTAATGCATTCTGGATAGGTTTAGTTTATTTTTACTTATGTCTGAGGTAATAAGGCATCTTGTGCTTAAATTTGCATTTCTTTCCCTAGATTTGAAAACATTTGTAATCTATTTTCATAACGTCAGGTTTTTGACTTTACTTATTTTTTAAAATATAAATCTCAGCTCCTTCTACCCCAAGGATTCTTGGTTTGATGTCATGATCATTGTCCAGTTTATGGAGGTTGTGATCATGCTCCTTGCTTTTATTATTTCCTCTTTATTGGTATCTGAATGTAGTATTTCATTCAATATTGTCTTTGTTCAGAAATTCTTTCTTTTTCTTGATCTGGTAGATGCATAATATTTTCCGTTGAACTTCTTATTTGACTGAATTTTTTAAAATTTAATTTATTAGTTTTCTTTTCAGCAAATACAGGGAGCTTGGTACCATTGTTTAGGCTCATCCATGATCTACCCCCTCCCATTGGACCCTCCTTGTTGATGTAAATGGGTTGTGCATTGTGGAGTTACCCACAGTTATTGGTACAATAAATGTCTCTGCATATCATGACCCAACATGTGGATCTGACATTCTTTTTGCCCCCTCATCCGCAAAATTTCCCTGAGCCATGTTGGGTTCATTTTTGGTCTGCTTCAGTGCTGAGGTGTTGGGGGCATCTGAGGCTCTGGCTCTCTGATTTGGTAGGCATTGATTTTTCTCTGTGGTGGTCTCCTTCCCTTTGTGCTGGTATCCGGTTCATCACGAAAACATCACCCTCGCTTGTTTTGCCAATTGTCCTTAGTTTCAGTTGGGCCCCTTTTGAGGAATGTTGGGGCAGCTCTCTCCTTAGGATCTGCATCTATCTGAAGAAGAGAAGCAGAATCTCCAACAGAGAGTAAGTTAGCAGCCAGAAAAGTGAAATCACAAGTACTTTTTTGATAGAGAGTTTGATAGGTATAGGCCCTCTTGTACCCCATGATTGATTGTAGCTTGATATTGGAGAGTGGACTTATGTTTGGGTATGGTTCTGACTTGTTTCCCAAATCCAGCTATGTGTGTGGTACCACTGAGGGGATCAGTTAGCCAAATCAAGAGCAGCTGGTTCCCCACCACGGCTGTGTGCCACTATTGCACTTGTGTGGGCATCACATCAGGTTATTTGTTGCTAATTAGGTTAGACAATGAGATGCTTGGACAGATATTGGTCATTTCCCCCAGTTGCCCATGTAGCACCTTCTGGCACTAGACACACTGACTGTATGGGGACTGACTCTCTCCTGGCTTCCAGCCATGCCATTCCATTTTACATGTCAGCTGCGTATGGAATCTTCAGCAATAGGGTCTTACCACTGGACTTTGGTGGGTCATCAAGTACTCTGACAGAAGTCTGTCATTGTTTTGGGAAACCTTGTAAGTGTCTCTGATTAAAAGTTCACTGTGGATGGTAGCCACAAGCTGGTAGTGGGGGTTACAGGTCAGTGCCCACTAAGAAATTGAGGAAAAACATAACTAATATACAAGTGTTAGAGAGGAGAGAGAGGGGAGAGGGGGAGAGGGAGGGAGGGAAGATGTAGAAGATTTAGGTTAGTCTTGATCCTAACCTTTCCAGTGTCTTAAGGTTCAGGTGTTTCCTGTAAGGGCCTAATGAAGGTTCAGCCATTTAGTCTGTCTTTTAGGAAGTAGAATTTTATGGTACCACTGCCCTTTGGGACCAGATTACTGTTTTCCACTCTTCAATGCCCTCCCTGCCCTCCCCACCCATCCTATTGTCTAGTACATGAGGTGCTTGCTGGGTATGTAAGGTATCTTGGGTAGATTCAGGTTAGGTGTAGATGAGTGAGACTATGTGCTGATTTTTTTGCTGTGATTGGGTAAATTCACTGAGAATGATCTGTTCGAGGTTCAACTATTTTTCCTCAAAATTCTTTGTGTCGTTTTTTCTTACTGCTGTATAGAATTCCATTGTGTAGATATACCACATCTTCGTTATCCATTCTTCTAATGATGGATATCTGGGTTGATTCCAGCTTTTAGCTATTATGAATTGAGCCACTACAAACATGGTTGAGCAAATCTCTCTGGCCTGTGGTTTGAAGGTTTTAGGATAGATGCCCAGTAAGGGTATAACTGGGTCTGTTGGTATTTCTAAAGTCAGCTTTTTCAGGAGTCTCCATATTGCTTTCCAAAGTGGTTGTACCATCCTACATTCCCACCAACAGTGAATGAGTGTTTCTGCTTCTCCACATCCTCGCCAGCATTTATTTTCATTTAATTTTTTGATGTTGGCTATCCTTATTGGGGTAAGGTGGAATCTCATAGTTGTTGTAATTTGCATTTCTCTGATGATAAGACATGATGAACATGTTCTTAAGTGTGTGTTTGCCATTTGTATTTGTATATCTTCCTCTGTGAATTGCCTGTTCAACTCTGTGCCCCATTTTGTGAGTGGGGTATTTGTCTTCTTATTATTTAGACTTTTGAGTTCTTTGTAGATTCTAGAGATTAGGCCTCTATCAGTTAGATAACCCACAAATATTTTCTCCTATTCTGTGGGTATTCTATTGCCTTTGCTTATTATATGCTTGTCTATAAAGAAACTCATCAGTTTCATATGATCCCATTGGTTGAGTGACTGTTTAAGAACTTGAGCCACTGGGGTTTTGTTCAGGAAGTCTTTTTCCATTCCTATATCATCGAAAGTACTTCCTAAATTTTCTTCCAGTAGTATTCGAGTTTCTAGTCTTATGTTGAGGTCTTTGATCCATTTGGATTTGAGTGTAGTGCATGGTAAAATGTGTGGATCAAGTTTTAGTTTCCTGCATGTGGTTATCCAGTTTGTCCAGCACCATTTGTTGAAGATTCTATCTTTTTTCCAGCCTATATTGTTCGGGCCTTTGTCAAAAATCAAGTAGCTATAGTTGCTTGACCCAAAATCTGGGTCCTCAAGTCTATTCCATTGGTCTATACTCCTGATTTTATGACAGTACTATGCTGTTTTTATTACTATGGCTTTGTAGTATAGCTTTAGATCAGGTATGGTGATGCCTCCAGAGGTATTTCTTTTGCTGAGGATATGTTTGGATATCCGAGGCCTTCTGTTTTTCCATATGAAATTTGAAATCATTTTTTCTACCTCTGTGAAGAACACTGTAGGGATTTTAATTGGAATTGCATTAAATCTATATATTGCCTTTGGTAGGATTGTCATCTTCACAATGTTAATTCTGCCTATCCAGGAGCATGGGAGGTCTTTCCATCTTCTCAAGTCCTCCTCAATTTCTTTTTTGAGAGTTTTTATATTTTCGTTGTATAGATCTTTTACTTCCTTGGTTAAATTTATTCCAAGGTATTTTTTTGTTGTTGTTGTTGCTATTGAAAATGGGACTATGTCCTTTATTTCTTTTTCTGTATCTTTGTCATTTGCATACAGAAATGCTATAGATTTTTGTGCATTGATTTTTGTATCGTGTTACTTTGCTACAGGAGTTAATCACCTTCAGGAATTTTGGGATGGAGTCTCTCGGGTCTCTTACATATACAATCATGTCATCAGCAAATAGAGCTAACTTAACTTCTTCCTTTCCATATTGTATCCCTTTTATTTCCTTCTCCTGTCTCATTGCTTGAACTAGGAATTCCAGAACTATATTGAAAAGCAAAGGTAAGAGAGGACATCCTTGTCTTGTTCCTGATCTCAATGGGAATTCCTCCAGTCTCTCTCCATTAAGTATTATTTGGGCCTTTGGAGCTTTGTATATTGCCTTTATTATGGTAAGATGTGAACCGGCCATGCCGATTCTCTCCAATGTTTTGATCATGAAGTGATGTTGTATCTTGTCAAAGGCCTTTTATGAATCTATTGAAATGACCATGTGGTTTTTATGTTTAAGCTTGTTTATGTGGTGTATTACATTAACAGATTTTCCTATGTTGAACCACCCTTGTGTTCCTGGGATAATTCCCACTTGATCAAGGTGGATAATGCTTTTGATGTGTTGTTGGATTTGGTTTGCGAGTATTTTGTTGAGAATTTTGCATCTAAGTTCATTAGGGAAATAGGCCTGTAGTCTTCTTTTCTTGTGGCATCTCTGCCTGGTTTTGGGATTAGGGTGATACTAGCTTCATAGAAGGAGTTCGGTAGCTTTTCCTGTTCTTCAATGGTGTGGCACAGTTTTAGAAAGATTGGTTTGAGCTCTTCCATGAAGGTTTGATAAAATTCGGCTGGGAATCCATCTGGTCCTGAACTCTACTTTTTTGGGAGGTTTTTTATTACTTTTTCAATCTCCATGAGTGTGATGGGCTCATTGAGGTGATTAATCTCTGAGTTTAGCTTTGGTAGATGATATGCGTCCAGGAATTTATCCATCTCCTCCACCTTTTCCAGTTCTTTGGAGTAGAGGTTTTTGAAATAAGTCCTGATGATTCTCCCAATTTCACTTATGTCTGTTGTGATCTCTCCTTTTTCATTTTGAATTTTGTTAATTTGGAGTCTCTTCTTTTTTTTGCTTGATCAAATTGGCCAGAGGTTTGTCAATCTTGTTTATTTTTTCAAAGAACCAGCTCTTTGTTTTGTCACTTGCCTTAATTGCTTCCTTGGTTTCCAATTCATTAACTTCTGCTCCTATTTTAATTATTTCTTTCTTTCTGGAGCTCTTTGGGTTGGATTTTTCTTGTTTTTCCATTGCCTTTAGGTGGATGGTTAGGCTATTGATTTGGGATCTTTCTGTGTTTTTTTATGAAGGCACTGAGTGCTATGAATTTTCCCCTGAGGACTGCCTTCATTGTGTCCCATAAGTTCTGGTATGATGTGTTTTCATTGTGATTCAATTCCAGGAATTTTGCAATTTCATTTCTTATTTCATCCACTATCCATTTATTGTTTAAGAGTGTGCTGTTCAGTTTCCAGGTGCCATTAGGATTCTTGGTGGGTCTTTTGTTGTTGATTTCTAGGAATATAGCATTATGATCTGATATCATGCAGGGAATTATGTCTACTTTCCTAAATATGTGGAGACAGTCTTTGTGACCCAGTAGATGGTCTATTTTAGAGAATGTTCCATGGGCTGCTGAGAAGAATGTGTAGTCTGTGGATTTGGGATGAAAAGTTCTGTAGATGTCCGTTAGGTTTAAGTGTTCTATGGTTTTGTTGAGCTGTCTTACTTCCCTGTTGAGTTTCTGTTTGGATGATCTTGCCATTACTGATAATGGTGTGTTGAAGTCTCCAGCTATGATGGTGTTGGTGGTTATTTCTGTTTTATTGTCAAGTAGGTTTTGTTTTATGAACTGTGGTGCCCCTGTGTTTGGTGCATACAGATTTATGATTTTAAGAGCCTCTTGATGTATTGTTCCCTTTATAAGTAGGAAGTAGCCTTCTTTGTCTTTTTTGATTGTTTTTGGTTTGAAGTCAATTTAATCTGATATTAATATAGCTACATCTGCTTGTTTCTTATTCCCATTTGCTTGGAATATTGTTTTCCACCCTTTTACCCTGAGGAGGTTTCTGTCTTTAGTGGTAAGGTAGGTTTCTTGACGGCAGCAGATTGAGGGGTCTAATTTTTTACCCACTCTGTTAGCTTGTGTCTCTTGATGGGTGAATTAAGGCCATTAATATTTAGGGTGATGACTGTGAGATTTGATTTGATCCCTGCCATGTTGTGGTGGTAGAGGTGTGTTGGTGTTTTCTTGGAATTTTAAATTTCTTGTGTCTACTCTGGGTTTGGTTGTTGTGATCTGCTTCTTGTAGGCATTTGTGTTTCGTTATTTGTTTCTTCTTTGTGGAGAATTTCCTGGAGTACTTTCTGTAGGTTTGGTTTTGTGTTCATATAATTGTAAAGCTGAGTTTTGTCATGGAAAGTTTTCCTTTCACCATCTATTATAAGGGAGACTTTTGCCGGGTAGAGTAGTTTGGGTTGGAAGCCATAGTTTCTTGGAGAGTTTCATTCCAGGCACTTCTAGCTTTCAGGGTTTCCATTAAGAAGTCTGAAGTAATTCTGAAGGGGTTTCCTTTGAAAGTGGTATGCTGTTTTTCCCTAGCTGCTTTTAGGATTTTCTCTTTGGTGTCAATGATTAGAGTCTTAATGATAATATGTCTTGGGGAGTTTCTCCTTTGGTCCAGTTGGTTAGGAGTTCTGTTTGCTTCTTGTATGTTGATGGGCCTTTCTTTTAAGAGACGGGGGAAGTTTTTTTTCAATTATTGTGTTAAATAAGTTCTCCATGCCTTTGGTCTGAAATTCTTCTCTATCTGGTATTCCAATGATTCTGATATTAGGACGTTTAAGTGTATCCCACAATTCCCTCATGTTCTGTTCACAGGAACTTTTGAACTTACTGAAATTTTTGGACTCTCTAACTGTTTCTTCCATCTTGTCTTCCAGAACAGATTTTTATCCTCTACTTCGCTGACTCTACTCTTAAGAGCCTCTAGTGAGTTTTGGACTTGTTCAATTAAGTTTGCATTTTCTACTACTTTCCTATGTATCACTTCCATCGCTCTTTCTAGCTCCCTTTTCAACTCATTTTCTGATTTTCCTGATGATTCTTGGAAATCATTCTTGCATTTCTTTGTTTTCATTTAGTGTGGCCAGCTGATTTTTAAGGTTCTCTTTTTATTCACTCTCCCTCAACTCTCTTAGCTCTCTTTGAATTCCTTCCAGTGTCTTATCATATTGCTCTAGCTTAGTGATGATAGCATCCACACGATTATCTGTCCTTTGTAGCTTTCCTGCAAGTTCTAGCAGTAGGTTGGTCAGGGTTGCATTGCTCATATCTTCCACTTGATGTTCTGATGCTAAACACTCTTCTATGTTTTGGTTAGATATGATCCTTTTTGGACTGGGTGATCAGTCTGGATTTTCTTGCATTTTATTTTTCATGTTATTACTTTTGCGCTGTGGTCTACCCATGTCAGTGTATGGGCAGGTAGGTGGGTTGAGCAACCTGGGCTCTGGCTCAGTGAGAATCCAAGGCAGCCTAGGGCAGTTGCAAGCAGCCTGGGTTTTTGCTCTCTCTTGCCAAAGCCGCCTATCTACTGTCTGACAGGGGCGCCAAAGTTGCCTGAATTCTCACCAAGTAATGCACCAAAGCTGCCTGCCTTCGAGCTTGAAAGGGGACTGAGGTAGCAAGCCCTGAAGCTGCCCAAACTGGCTGGGAACACTGGGACCTGCAAACAGTCTTTGCTCTCCTGCCTCAGAGGAGTGGGGGATGGGTGGCGATGGACAGGTAGGGGATGACACCTGAGCTGGCGCTAGTGACTCTGTGTGGGCTTGTGTGGCCCTTGCTGTGGGAGTGGGCCCGCTGCACATGCAACTGTAGTGCAGAGGCAGCTGATGCGGGCATGGTATCGGGACACAGCAGAGGCTGGCCGGCAGCCACCTCATCATAGCTGAGGTGGCCCCGGCGGGAGTGCAAACCGAACACAGCGTGCCAGCACACGCGATCAGACCACAACAGCCTAGTTACCCGCACGGTCAGTGCAGCAGGCTGGCGGGCGCGTGATCAGAGCACAGCCGCTTGGGGCGTGGGGTGCTGCGGCTGTATGGGGCGGGGTAGACTACCCACCCGAGAGGGGATCCGTGATTCCCTGTTTTTCCCTACCCTGTTCCCTCCCACTGGCAAGAAGACCCTGATAACCCTTAATTTCTTGCCTTTGTTTCCCTGGTATCTGCAGCGCAGCTAGGCAGTCACCATCTTGGCCGTTTATATCCTGAATTTTTTTTTTCTAGTTATTATTTTACTTGTTTGAATTTCATAGCCATGCTGTTGACTTTTTTTAGATACTCTGCCATCTCTCCAGCATGCCATGCTGCTGACTTTTAAAATCTATATTGCTGAATTTTAATAAACATTTTATTGACAAGTTTCATACACATAGACAATATACCATGATCATAATCCCCTCCAGGTACCCTATCTTTGATTTTATAATTTTTGCTTTTATTTATTTGAAAGTGACAGAGAAAGAGGCAGGCAGAGAGAGAGAGAGAGAGATCGAGAGAGAGAGGGGGAGAGAATGGGCGCGCCAGGGCCTCCAGCCACTGTAAACAAACTGCAGACTCATGTGCCCCTTCGTACATCTGGCTAATGTGGGTCTTGGGGAATCGAGCCTCGAAATGGGGTCCTTAGGCTTCACAGGCAGGTGCTTAACTGCTAAGCCATCTCTCCAGCCCCCTATCTTTGCTTTCCATCATAACCCCCCTCCATTGAATCCATTTTTGTTTCAAACTAGTCCCTGTTGTGTTTTAATGTCATCATCCCTCCACCCCATTATGCAGGTCTAGTTCAGGTAGCCTCAGCCACTGTGGGTAAGAGTACCGCAGCTGCTTTGTATCTGGAAGATGCATTCTTTCCACAACTCTTTCTCAGTGGTGCCTGAGTCTTGGAGGGTGTTATAGAGATGTCTCCCTTAGAGCTGAATAATACACTGTCAGTTCTCAGAACTGTAATGAGTTTTGGGTCTCTTCAGTAACCACCTCCATTTGAAAAAATAATTTCCCATAAATAAAATTAAGAGAAAATTTATTATATGGGCATAATCACAGGCATTCAAAGGGCTGTTGGGTGGGCACAATATATTCATCTAGCCAGACAATAGTAGTAGTTTTCTCTCTAGAGCTTATGACCTTCCCAGCCATAAGCTTTTAATTAGGTTTTCAGTGTCAGGCATGAATTTCCTCTTATGGGGCAGGCCTCAAATCCAGAGAACAGTTCATTCCTTCTGCAACAGACATGCCACCATCACAACAATTGGCACATTTAGCCTGCCTGGCAAGCTGTGAAGCTTGCAAGATCCACTACTGGTTAAAATTATTGATTATTTTTCTCCAACAGGCTTCCCAGTCTTTCCAGCATTATGATAGCTAAACATTTTATCCAGGTCCTTAATTAATTTCCTTACTTCATTCACCTGCTTGTGTGCATCTTCTTTGATTTCACTGATCATTTTTAGAAATAGACTTTTGAATCCCTTGTCTGTCACTTCAACCATTAAAATATCTTAGGTTTCATGAGTTAGAACATTTTGGAGGAGTTCCATTACCTAGCTTCCTCATGTCTCTAGTGTTTTCTGTTCTGATTAGTGCATCTGTTGAGATGGATATCTGTTTGATTTGATTTTGGGGCTTCTTAGTGAGCAGTCTTCTCTTGAGGACTCAATCTTCAGTGCTACTCAGAGGATACAACATACTGCTTGTGAATGAGTTTTGTTTGCCTTCCCTTGAGGGGAAGCCAGGTGGAGTGGTTTCTTGTTTTTGAATAGCCTTTATGTTCTTGTAGACTTTTTATTTGTTCCTATCATTCCTCTTTTTGTCCCCCCCCCCTTTCATTACTCACCATTCACTAGACTGATCTCTGCCTGTGGTAAAAATTGGTATTTCATTTCTACCACAGATTGAAATTACAAATGTATTTATTTGTGTGTGTGTAAGTGTGGGTGTGAATTCCACGGCATGCATGAGGAGCTTAGAATACAACTTTTGGATCCATCATTGTTCTACCTCATTTGAGGAGGAGCAAGATGCAACTATTATTATTGTTATTTGTTTATTACTGTGGATAATCAGTCCATGAAATAGTACAAGCAAACTAACAAGAAGTAACCATTGGGCTGGAGAGATGGTTCAGCAGAAAAAGGTACTTGCTTGCAAAGTCTAATGGCTGGGCTTTGATTCCAAGTACACACAAAAATCTAGATGCACAAATTGGCTCATATGTCTGTAGTTTGTTTGCAGTGTTAGGTGGCCCTGGCACAATTATATTCTCTCCGTGCTTGCAAACAAACAAACAGATTAATATTCTTTACAAAAGTAACTCATTGGTGTTATTACACTCAAGACTTCTATGCATGAGTAAAGCCTCATAATATATACATACAGTCTGTAGAATGTGAAAAAAACGAATGTGATCCATCTTTCAGAGATATTTAAATATACTGTACATAAATCCTGTTGTAAGTAAAATTCTTTTTTTTTGAGGTACTTACATCTAATTGGAGATAGATTTTCCTAAAGGGAGAGCATGAGTATACCACTGACATTTGGTCAACATACACTAATGCACATTTTTTATTTAGGAGACATAATTCACTCTTAAATTTTATAACAGAACAGTTATACAAGAATTCACTAGGGGGCTGGGGAAATGGCTGAGCAGTTAAGGAATTTGCCTGCAAAGCCTAAAGACACCAGTTCAATTCCCCAGGTCCCACATAAGCCAGATGCACAAGGGGGCACATGTGTCTAGAGTTCATTTGCAGTGGCTGGCGGCCCTGGTGCACCCATTCTCTCTTTCTCTCTGCCTCTTCCTCTGTCTCCTCTCTCTCAAATAAATAAGTAAATTCCTTAAAATTCTTGTATTTTTGTTATCTTGCAAGTGAAATCATTAGATTTGAGTTCATTGGATCTTCAAAGTTAAATTTATATTACTAATGGGATCTCTAGTTACACAAGTATTCTTTTCCTTTCTTCTTTTTAACTTACTTATCCTTCAGTATTCATTTTCTTGAGGGAAAAGTTTTCCTGTCTTTCTTCCTTCCCAGTGTCATACATTTCTCTTTCTCCCTGATCTCCAAAATGAACCCAGCACATGGCAAAAGCTGCAGAGGGGTAGTTTTCTGTTTGTGCCCTATTTGTGTTCTCTGTCTGTGGTAGTTTGAATATGGTAACTTGAAGGTATGAGACCAAATACTCATGTGTTTTATTAAAATTACAGCTTATTATTTGGGTCTCCAGGCACTAGGCTGGAGGAGGTGTCATGGGAGGTGGATCCTAGAGTCCAGCCTTAAGGTATGTATGGGCAGATCTGATTCTAGTCCAAAGGTATGGACAGCAGTTTTAGCACTGGTGGTTTATGTTTCCTAGTGTTGGTGTTTGCTTGCTGCAGTTTCTTCTCTCTGCTTGGACATATGGAAATAAGCAGCTTTTTCCCGAGATTTGTAGGACTGAAATATACCCTTTATTCACGGGTGTTTGTCCCAGAAACAAGGAGCTGACAACACTGTCAAAGAGAAGTGAAATATGATAAATGATACCTATCCTGCTCAATTATAAGCCATCACCTGCAGAAAACATTTACTGGAATATCACTTCTATTCTAGACCACAGTATAGGTTCATAGTTTTAATAAATGTATTTAAAATAATTGAATTATCAATACCATGTATCTTGTCCATTAAGTAATCAATATCTGGAGAAAAATATCAATATAGTCTTTTCACATACCATTTGAAGGGCTGAAAGTTCTTCCCTTAATTGAGAAATCAGTACCTCATACTGTTTTTTAGTGCTTTCAACCTATAAATTAAGACATCATAATTTAGGTAAAAAATAAATATAATTACTGAAAAAAATTAGAATGATGTATTTTATTAAAAAAACTATCAGTTTTAGGGTATTCATGTTATGTATACAAGTAATAAGTATCTAAAAATTTTTCAGGAGGTGGGTGTGGTGGCACATGCTTATGAAACCAGCACAAGAGAGGCTGAAGCAGGATGACTTTGAGTTCAACACCAGCCCGGACTAAGAAGCAAGTTCAAAGCTAACTTGAGTTATATATGTATACCAAGTCACATCACAAAAATCCAAATCAAACCAAACCAACCCAAAACAAAACTAGGCCAAGTACTGTACATACAACACTTATCTAGCATACCCAAGGCCCTGGAATCTTTAGCCATGAAAAACAAACAACAAAAGTTGTCAGCAGAATGAAAGAAGTAAAAATTGAAAAGTATATTAAAAATAATGACCATCAATTTTTTTGGCTTCAGGATCTTGGACTTGCGGGTAAGATGGCTGCATGAGAGTCACACCAAACCTGCCTAGGGAGGGATTTAAGCAAAACCATAGCAAGAGACACTTTTATTCCGAAAAGTGAAGGTGTATAGGGTTTTATCAGCCACAGCAGAGAAGCAGGAGAGACCAGGATCTACTAGAAAGGAGGAAACTGGCAATAATGCCACAGAGACACTTGTGGCCATGCATTTGTCTGCCAGAACCGGCGCCCAGCTGCAAGAACAAACAAGGGGATTTTCCAACCTCATCAAACCTAAAGGGGAGACAGCAGAGATCAGCTAAGTAGCTGCTGAAAGGCATACATACTGGTGGGACCAGCAGAGCAGTTCAAGTAAAACTCCAGGCTTCCTGCACTCTCCAATTCCCAAACCATCAGAACTGCCAACCTCCAGAGAACACATTCAGCCACCAGCAGGCCATCCAGCACAGCAGATCAGAACACCAGATCCACAGCACAACATAGAGGGATGAAGGAAGGCATTCAGCTTTGGAGAGACTGGAAGCCACCCTAAAAGGTAACGAGGCCGACTGACAAAAAAGCAAGTACACAGGCTTGCACTGGAAGTGCTAATCTCTCTTTCCATGTCAGGGCAAATTATGGGTTACATATTCATGGTTGGCTTATCCATACTCAAATTAAACTGTATTTGGCAGTTGACTTTGTTGCCTTTAATGCTTTCAGATTCATAGGGCCTTTGTCTCTTTCTTCTTTCATTATTGGGGGCAGGGTCTGAATCAGACCCAGGTTGCCCTGGAACCCATTTCAGAACAGAAGTTTCAGTCTTCTAGCTGACAGAATTAAGGGTGTAGAGCAACACACACCCTTAGGGGTTGTACCTTTATAAGGTTTTTTTTTTTAAATTTTTATTTATTTATTTGAGAGCGACAGAGAAAGAGGCAGATAGAGGGAGAGAGAATGGGTGCGCCAGGGCCTTCAGCCACTGCAAACTAATTCCAGACGTGTGCGCCCCCTTGTGCATCTGGCTAACGTGGGTCTTGGGGAGTTGAGCCTCGAACCCGGGTCCTTAGGCTTCACAGGCAAGCGCTTAACCGCTAAGCCATCTCTCCAGCCCTAAGGTTATCTTTTTAATCCCCAAACTTGCATAAACTGTGCTGGTTTTTATTGAATGTGTATACTGTTCAGTTGATGTTTAGAATTTTGCCTGTAAATTGTTTGACCCAGCCCACAAGAATACTTGAATAGCAGGCAAACCCAACCCCTAGGATTACTTCTGTGGTTGGATTGGAGTACAAGAGCTACACTTGGTACCTTGAACTCCTACTCTGCAAGTATATAAAGTAGGATTTCCACATCTAAGAGAACCACAGATAATTAGAAAACCCAAGCATCAAATCAACTCAGGATGTAAAAATCGCTATATTATAATACAAGAAACATAAAGAATCAAGACAATAAAGCCCCACCAAACATTATAAATCCATCAGAAATGACCCCAATGAGAATGTTTTAGATGAAATGCCTCACAAAGATTTTTTTAAAAATGATTTTATCTATACTCAAAGAAATCAAAGGACTCAAAGAAGAAACAAGAGAATTAAAGAAGAAAACAAACTACTGAAGGAATTCCAAGATAACACAGGAAACCAGCTTAATGAAATAAGGAGGTCATTATAAGACACAAGTAATGAAACAGGAATACTGAAGAAAAACCAGGCAGAAATTCTAGTACTGATAAACAGTTAGTGAAATGAAAAAAACTCTGTGGAAAGTCTCACAGGTAGAATGGATGAAGGAGAGAACAGAATATCTAAACTAGAAGACCAGGAGACAGATCTAATAGAGTCCAACAAAGAGAAAGGTAAGCTAATAGGAGGTATGGATGGGAAGTTCAAGATACACAGGACACTATGAAAAGATCAAACAAAAGAATTTTAATCCAAAGGCATAACAGACATTTTCAACAGAACCACAAGAGAAAATTTCCCCAAATTGGTAAAGAAACGTCAATGCAGATTCAGGAAGCTTTTAAAACATCAATCACACAAACACTGGAAAGAACTTCTCCTAGCCATGTTATAATTAAACTACTAAGCACACAAACCAAAGAAAATATATTGAAAGCAGTTAGAGAGCAAAAGCAAGTCACCTATAAAGGCAAGCCCATCAGGGTCACAGCAGATTTCTCAACATAAACTTTAAAAGTCAGAAGGGCTTGGAATGATGTATTCCAAGTTTTGAAAGACAACAGCTGTCAACCAAGATTATTTTATCTCACAAAGCTATCTATACAATTTGAAAAGGAAATAAGAATATTCCACAACAAATGCTAAAGGAATTTATGACAACTAAGCCAGGTCTACAGGAAATATATGAAGAAATCCTTTATGCTGAAGAGAAACCAAAGCACACACTCTAGGAAACAGGAAAAAAATACACCATACTCAAATAACAGTTGAAACAAGAGAATAAAGGGAAATCAGGAATCGCTAAAAAACAAGAAAAGTGGTGAGAATAAACACACACCTTTCAATAATAACTCTTCATATCAATGGCCTCAATTCCCCAATCAAAAGACACAGGCTTGCAGACTGGATTGAATAGCAGGATCCTGCTGTTTTGTTGCCTCCAGTTAATTAATCTCTCAATAAAAGATGGAAATTATATTCAGGTGAAAGGATGGAAAAGAGTATTTCAAGCAGGGGTAGCTATACTAATATCTGACAGAATAGAATTCAAAACAACATTGAGGAAAGATAAAGAAGGTCACTTTACACTGATCAAAGGAACACTCCAAGAGGGGGACATTACAATCCTAAACCAATATACACCTAACATGGAGGCTCCCAATTTCATCAAACAAACACTATTAGACTAAAGGTCACAGATAACACCACACACAATTGTAGTGGGTGGCTTCAATAACCCACGCTACATATAGGACCCTGAAGACTCTACTTGCAAATTGTTAGAGTTGATACACACTTTATAATCATGCAGCAGGATACAAATTAAACACACAGCAATCTGTAGCTTTCCTATATACTAACAACAAACATGTGGAACATACAATCAGGGAAACTCTCCCACTCACAATTATCTCAAAAACATAATAAATAAATAAAGTACCTTAGAATAAACCTAACCAAGGAAGTTAAGGATCTCTACAATGAGAACTTTGAAACACTCAAGTGAGAAATTGCACAAGATACTAGGAAATGGAAAGACATGCCATGTGCTTGGATTGGAAGAATCAATATTGTGAAAATGTCAATCTTACCAAAAGCAATCTACACATTTAATGCAATCCCCATTAAAATTCCAATGGCATTCTTCCAGTAGAAATAGCAAAAAAGAATCCTAAAATTCATTTGGAAGCACAAAAAACCTCCAAGAGCCAAAATAATTTTGAGCAGCCAAATAAGGCTGGTGGAGAAAAGACAGCCTCTTTTTAAGTGGTGCTGGGAAAACTGGATATCTTTATGTACAAAGATGAAATAAATAGATCCTTCTCTCTCTCCATGTATAAGAATCAAGTCCAAATGGCTTAGGGGCTTTAATATCAGACCCGAAACTCTGAAAAATGCTAGAGGAAAAGGTAGGGGAAACCCTTGAACATATTGGCATAGGCAATGACTTTCTGAATATAACCCCAGTTGCTCAGGAAATAAAACCACTGATCAACCACTGTGATCTCATGAAATTATGAAGCCTGCAAGATGGCGACTGCCTAACTGTGGTGCACATCCCCAGGAAAGAAAGGCAAGGCACTAAGGGTTCACTGGCCTTATTAGGGCAAAGCAATCTCTAATAGATTGCCAGTGGGAGGGTGCAGAGGGAAAAAAAAAAAAAAACAACAACAGAGAATCACTGATTCCCTCACTTATGGGTAGCCCACAAGTCCCCTAAATGCCCTCAAGCAGCTGCCATACCCAACAGTTCCAGCTTCAGGATACCCCTGCACTTATGGGAGGAAAGGCGACCCAGGCCAACATAGTTCCTTCCACCTGCCTCTCTGCACAGGGGCGATTGCCCTAACACCCCCACCCACATGGGACCTTAGATAGGCTACGCACGCTGGCCCACTGGAGCTCAGGTACCTTTGGTCCATTTGACTGCCATACACGCACCTGCTTGCACAAGTTTAGCCTCCTTGGCCCATTTGCTTACTTACTGCTCCGGCCATTGCCCATTCACTCATGAGCCCAGGCCCATTCCCGAGCTAAGACTCATTCTGCCTGTCCTCCTGCACCAGAGCAGGTGCAAGCCCCTCCCTGTCTGCTGTGCTGGCTGACCGCCACTGTCTTGTTGCAGGCAAGCTCCAACTGCTTCTGGGTAGAGTGCTCCACTACATGCGATTTTAGGCTGCTTTGGTGCTTGGTGCTTCAGCGTCCCTCAGAGTGCCAGCTCAGGCAGCTTTGGTGCATCACCATGTGACAGCTCAAGCAACTTTGGCATCCCTGCCAGGCAGGAGTTCAGGCTGCTTTAGCATTGTGTTAAGTGAGAGCTCAGACTGCTTGGCATCTGTCTCAGGCTGCTTCAGCTTCCCACTGTGCTTCAGCTCAGGCTGACCCACCCACCTATGTGTTAACTCAAGATCATTCAGCCCATCTGCTTGCCTGAAGGCTAGCACAGGCGCTGGCCCCAAGAGGTACCACTTCCCCCACCCATCGAGACGAGAGTCTCGATGCCTATACACCATGATGGGCAGACCACAGCACAAAACAAATAACGTGAAAAATTAAAAGCAAGAAAATCCAGTTAGATCACTCAATCCTACAATGAACATCTCTAATCAAAACATAGAAGAGTCAATAGGATCAGAACATCTCAATGAAGCTATGAGCAATGCAACCCTGACCAAGCTACTGGTAGAACTTGCAGAAAAGCAACAAAGGACTGATAATAATGTGGATGCTGCCACACGATTAGACTAGACCTAATACATAAGACAATGGAAGGAATTCAAAGACAGTTTAGGGATATGAAAGACAGGGGAAAAAAAAAAAAAAGAGGACCTCAAAAATCAGCTGGCAATGCTAAATGAAGACATAAAGAAATGGAAGGATGAATACCAAGAAGCATCAAGTAAATCAGAAAATGATGTGAAAAGGGAGCTTGACAGAGGGATGGAAACTATACATAGAAAAGTAGTAGAAAATGCAAACCTAATTAAACAAGTCCAAAACTCTCTAGAAGCTCTCAAGAGTACGGTCAACCATGTGGAGGATAGAAACTCCGATCTGGAAGACAAGATGGAAGAAACAGTTTGAGAGTTCAAAAGTTTCAATAAGTTAAAAAATTTCTGTGAACAGAACATGAGGGAACTGTGGGATATCCTTAAATATCCTAATATCCAGATCACTGGAATATCAGAAGGAGAAGAAATTCAGACCAAAGTCATGGAGAACTTATTTAACAAAGTAATTGAAGAAAACTTCCCCACTCTCTCAAAAGAAAGTCACATCAAGATACAAGAAGCTAACAGAACTCCAAACAGATTGGACCAAAGGAGAAACTCTCCAAGACATATTGTCATTAAGAATCTAAACATTGACACCAAAGACAAATTCCTAAAAGCAGCTAGGGAAAAACAACACACCACTTTTAAAGGTAACCCCATCAGAATTACTTTAGACTTCTCAATGGAAACCCTGAAAACCAGAAGGGCCTGGAATGAAACACTGCAAAGTCTAAGAACCTATGGCTTCCAATCCAAACTACTCTACCCAGCTAAAGTATCGCTCATAATAGATGATGAAAGAAAAACTTTCCATGACAAAACTCAGCTTTACAATTATATGCACACAAAACCAAACCTACAGAGAGTCTTTCAGGAAATTTTCCACATAGAAGAATCAAATAATCAAACTCAACTGCCTACAAGAAGCAAATCACATTAACCAAACTCAGAGAAGGCACAAAAAACTTCAAAGTCCATGAAAACACCAAACCACATATACCTACACAATAAGGCAGGGATCAAATCAAATCAAATCTCACTGTCATTACCCCAAATATTAATGGCCTTAATTCACCAATCAAGACACAAGCTAGTAGGATGGATCAGAAAATTTGACCCTTCAATCTGTTGTCTTCAAGAAACCCACCTCACCACTGAAGACAGAGACCTCCTCAGGGTGAAAGGGTGGAAAACAATATTCCAAGCAATGGGAATAAGAAACAAGCAGGCACAGCTATATTAATATTGAACAAAATGGACTTCAAACCAAAAATAATCAAAAAGGCAAAGAAGGCCACTTCCTATTTATCAAGGG
Organism: Jaculus jaculus; assembly: GCF_020740685.1. Lineage (NCBI taxonomy): Eukaryota > Metazoa > Chordata > Mammalia > Rodentia > Dipodidae > Jaculus > Jaculus jaculus. The sequence continues at coordinate 76,104,280 of NC_059113.1, forward strand.
AACAATCCATCAAGAGGCTATTACAATCATAAATCTGTATGCACCAAAGTTCATAAAGCAAAACCTACTTGACAATAAAACAGAAATAACCACCAACACCATCATAGTTGGGGATTTCAATGCACAATTATCAATAATAATAATAATATAATAATAATAATAGACAGATCATCCAAGCAGAAACTCAACAGGGAAGTAAGAGAGCTCAACAAAACCATAGATCAATTAGACCTAACAGAAATCTACAGAACATTCCATCCCAAATTCACAGACCACACATTCTTCTTAAGCAGCCCATGGAACATTCTCTAAAAGAGATCATATACTGAGTCACAAAGCCTGCCTCCATATATTCAGGAAGATTTACATAATCTGCATGATATCAGATCACAATGAAATGACAAAGCTTTTGTATAGCAAAAATAGAGCAAAGAGACAACCTACAAAATGGGAGAACATCTTTGCCAGCTACACATCTGACAGAGGATTAATATCCAGAATATACAAAGACCTCAGGAAACAAAACAATAAGAAACCCAACTTAAAAAAAAAAGGGCTATGGAAATAAATAGTTCTCAAAGAAGGAATACAGATGGTCTATAAACATCTAAAAAAGTGCTACATCTTTAGCCATCAGGGAATTGCAAATTAAAACTATTTTAAGATTCTATCTCACTCCTGTCAGAATGGCTATCATCAAGAAAAAAAATTATCATAAATGTTGGCAAAGATGCGGAAAAAGGGGAACCCTTTTACACTGTCGGTGGGAATGTAGTCTGTTACACCCACTGTGGATATCAGTGTGGAGGTTCTTAAGACAATTAAAAATAGAATTACCATATGATCCAGCTATAGCACTCCTAGGCATAGATCCTAATGACTCTTCTCACTACCCAGAGATACTTACACTACCATGTTTATTGCTGCTGTATTCACAATAACTAGGAAATGGAACCAGTCTAGATATGCCTCAACAGGTGAATGGACAATAAAGAAGTGGTACATTTACACAATGGAGTTCTATTCAGCGGTAAAGAAAAATGAAATTATTAAATTTGCAGGGAAATGGATGGATCTGGAAAGGATTATACTAAGTGAGGTAACCCAGGCTCAGAAAACCAAAGGCCACATGTCCTCTCCCACATGTGGTTCCTAGCTACACATGTGTAGACTTGTGTGTGAGCTGGACCCAAAGATCGGTAGCAAAGGGCAGTAAGCTAGAAAAAATCTATATGGGATGAGGAAAGGAGTTTAGGGGATGAAACTTTATATATGTAAGTAGAACAGATTATAGGGAGTGGAATGGCCAAAGTGAGGCCAGGGGAAGAGATTAAGTAAGAGAAAGGTGGAGGGAGGGTCAATCAAAATTCAAGATATTCTGATTAAGACATATGAAAGCCTGCTTTTTTGGGATAATGGCACATCCAAAAGCCTTAGACTACTACTACACAATTTTCAGTGCCAGGGATGGGATACTTTCCAGGAAGTCGCTGGCCAGGGAGGACCCTGTTCCTTTCAAAACATTACAGTCTATTGCCAAGGTCCTTGGTTTCCCATGATTAACAGATGGTAAGACCCTATTACTGAAGGCTTCACATGCCTGGGTGGCAAGGTCACAGAAATCCAGCTGGGGTTGAGCTGAAAACCTCCTTCCTGTAGACCAGCTGACTGAAAGGTAGAAAAAGCTGCATTGTAGGCAGCCTATGGGAGACAGAAACCATCAGCAGTGAAAACAATGGACACTGGAAGCCTCAAGTTTGGCCAGCTAGGCCAAATGACCAAATGGGTGCAATAGTGTCATGTCTGGTCTAGGGGAAACCAACTGTTCTCTAATCAGACTGGAGGGCCACTGTATGGGAAGGAATACATGCCTGGTACTGAAAACCTAATCAAAAACATATGGTAGGGGAGGTAGTGATCCTTAGGGATATAAATCCTGCTCTTGTCTGGTAAAATGCATATATTATGCTCAACAAACTGCCCTGTAAATGCTATACTTAATGTTCATATTCATATATTAATGTTACTCTCACTTTTGGTTAGAGAAGCTTCTGTTTTCAGATGGTGGTGCCCACTGGGGTAATCCAAAAGGCACCATACTGATGAGAAGAAGGGATGGAGGAGTTTCAGCACTGAAACATCTCTATTACATCCTCCAAAGCTCAGAGTCCATTGTGGAAGAGGTGGTAGAAAGATGTAAGAGCCAAAGGAAGGGTACGACTCCCTATTATGCGACTGTCTAGAGAGAAATTTGTCCCAATATCCACAACATCACAGTTCGTAGCAAAACCCTCATAATAGAAGAAAAAGATGATGACATCAAAATAAAAGAGAGACTAATGGAGAAAGGGAGGGATATTATGGAGAGTGGAGTTGTGAAGGGGAAAGTGGGGGAGGGAAGGGAATTATTATGGTTTACTGTCTGTAAGGATAGATGTCTATATAATAAAATTATACATTAAAAAAAGAACTTTTGCTTAATGTGGATTTCAGTAATACTTTGTCATGATTACAAACAAAAGTAAAAAAATCATTAACGCCTTTAAAATTATTAGATGAATATAGGCAAATATACATGCTGTGTTTATTGTATAATGTACAGAGTATGAGCAAATACATATTCCTCATTATAGAACACACTCTTGGAAAGTTCAAATACTATAGAATATACAACGTGAAGTGTCATTAAAAATACTTTCCAGGGTTGGAACATTTAAAGGTTGATGTATGTATCTTTGTTTCACACATCACATGGATAGTTAAACGAAAGTTAAAAAAAAAAAAAGAGATTAAACTTGATTATCTCAATTTGGGGTCTGTAATTTTTTACTTATTTATTTGTAGCAGAGAGATAGAACAGAGAGAGAAAGAGTGAGACAGGAAGACAGAAAGAGAGAATATGGAAGTGTCAAGGCTTCTTGACACTGTAAATAAACTCCAGATGCATGTGTATCATTAGGCTTTGCAGGCCAAGTGCCTTAAGTGCTGAGCCACATTTCCAGTAACTGTCTTTTATATATTCATATTTTTCATTTATTTTTACCATGGGCATATATTACTTGGAGCTCATTATTACCTGGAACTTATTCTGTAGCCACACTCATGGCAATCCTCCTACTTCAGCCTTTAAAATGCTGGTATTAATGGTGTGAGCTGACACACTCAGATAACAAATACTACTTTTAGGAACACTTTTACAAAGGTTGTGTTTAAAAACAATTGACAGCCGTGTGTCCTGAAAGAGGGTAGAGACAACAAAGTGCTTGGGCATAGGAAGTGCTCAATAACTACTTCCTGAGTGAATAGCTAGTACAGCAGGGAAGCCAGGGTACCAGAAATCCTCAGCAACCCACAAGTAAAGTTCTGGGACTTATAAAGTAAGTTTAATTTCAAACACATTGAGCCTCAGATTGCCAGACTTCTGTGTACTTCTACAGATAATTAACTAGAATTTAGGAGGTAATATATACTCAGGTTTATAAAGGTGTTTGGAATGAATATAAAGATTACAATACTTTTGAAAAACTTCACTAATGTAAATGACAACCCAATCAACATTAAAGTTTACGTATTTTATTTTAGGATTAGAAAATACAACTAGATTGCTAACAAATGGTAAATACTTTGATAATATATACAAAATTTATTATTATTTATTAGAAATGTCTTCAAAGTTACTTGAGGCTAGGGTCCAAAGTTAAAGTCTTTTTAAACCTATATATACAGCATGGTTATTATCAGAAAGCATAATAAAGGTTTGATTTGGACTCTGTCTCAAATTCAATTTTTTTTTCTTTTTCGAGGTAGGGTCTCACTCTAGCCCAGGCTGACCCTGAATTTACTACATAGTCTCAGGGTGGCCTCGAACGCTCAGCTTTCCTCCTACCTCTGCTCAAATTCAAATTTTTATCTTGAGCAATTATCAGTTTTGCTCAGATAATGACAAAATAAAGTCACAGGCTGCTTACCAACAAGGTTTGTTATGAGAAATGCCATGCTTATTGGTTTTACATTATGAACATCTAACATACCCTTACACAAGCCGTAGAGGGTCAGCCTATTAAACATATAGACTGCACAGTATAGCCTGTTGCTCATAAGGCTACAAAACTCTCCAGCATGTTACTGGCCTGAGTAATATGTGTAAGGGGCATTTGTATACCTGAACGTACTGAATTGGAAAAGGTATTATAAATATTCTAGGCATAGGAATTCTTCACAGCCATTGTAGTGTCATGAGATCACTGTCATATATCCAGTTTGTTCTTGACCAAAATATCATTCTGGTTACATAACACTGTAACTGATCTCTAAACTGACACATTTGCAATGATTTTGCAAGAATGAAAATTCTATCACTTAATTGTTCAGAAGAAAGCAAATATATTAACTTTATTATTTTTAAGCTGATGTTATTAAAACTACTTTGAAATTATAATCCACTTAGGAGAGAAATAATATTGCTTACAAAAATGTATCTTAAAAATATACCATTTTAATTATAAAGTAGGATTCAGTTTTAATTAGGACTTAAATTTTGTATTTTAAATAAAATTAAAAACCCCTTACTTCTTTTCTGGCTTTTATGGAGGCATCTTGAAGAAGCTGAGAAATTGTTTTTTTCATTTTCTCTCTGTCTTCTTCTTTTTGTTTTTCTTCAAGCAGAACCTTCATTAAAAAAGCATTCCATGTTTTAGATCACATCATTATCAGTAAAGATATGTTAAAATGGGTCACTTTTTTAACAGCAATATCTCATTCTAAATTCATAGGAAACTTCCATTAAAAGATCTTGCATAAGTCAAAATAGATATTAGGTTTTTCTATATAGCACTTACCCTAGTCCTAACTGAAAATCTACTTTCTTTGGTATTTATTTCAGTCAGTATTTCCTATCACTTTTCTAAAAGTAAGTCATCTTCTCCATATATTCTATTGTTGGAAGAAGCTCTTGACTTTCTCCTTGTTTGACATTATCCAAATCAAGACCTTCATTCCCTCCCAACTCAGACACTGCGGATACAACCTACTTTATCCTTGAGATGTTTTCATCTTCCAGTGAAATCCCACTTCTCATTGTGGTCACACTTCAATCCTTTGTGTCCCTGTAGAGCAAGCCTCTAAAATTTCCTTGTCTCAAACCCTTTTGCTCTTACTAGTCTCTTAAACTTTTTCCTGTCATAATCTTCATAGTGATTATCTGAATCAATTTTTAGTCTTCAGCTTTATGTATCAGTGGCCACTGAAGTAACTGATTGCATTCTTCTTGCTTGGCTCTCCTTCCTAGGACCCTGTCACACACAATACTGGCTTTCCCCACCTAATCCATTAGGACTATTTAGTTGTTTTGCTGACTTCCTTTTCTTAATACAGCATCATCCAGCACTGTTTTCAATGTCCATCTGATGCTGAGTTAAAAAAATCTTTTGATTTTAAACACACATGTATATATACATACATATACATATAGACAATTCCCAAATTTATGTCACTAAGCCAAACATCTTTCTCAGCAGGGAACTCTTCCAATTTGGCCAGATGGAATCGCTTTCCTCCTACTAATACGTGTAAGTAGCTGGCCCTGTGTCCTGACCAACCATTTTCAAAAGACAACATGCACATTCTCCTTTCTGAATTTTTTTTTTTTTTGAGGCAATCCCAAGAGACTGGCCTTTTTTTTTTTTTTTTTTTTTTTTTTAATGTGAGAGCGAGAGAGCAAGAGCAAGTAAGAGAGAGAGAGAGAGAGAGAGAATTGGTATGCTGGGCCCTCCAGCCACTGCAACTGAACTCAAACTCCAGATGTGTGCGTTATCTTGTGTGCATGTGCAGCCTTGTGTACTTGCATCACCTTGTGCATCTGGACCTGGAGAGTCAAACATGGGTCCTTGGGCTTTGCAGGCAAGTGCTTTAACACAAAGCCATTTCTCTAGCCCATCCTCTCTGTTTAAGGTAAGATACATTTCTTCCAGCCTAAATGAGCAAGATACTGGGAAATAGCAGCTATCATGATTTAACAACTTAGAAGGATGACTCAGGACAACGAAGAAGGGGCTGCATTTCATGCTTGTCTGACAAGTCCAGAAAATCCTTGAATAAGCAACTGCAAGAGGCAAACCTTCTAGCAATTAAGCAATGTTTCAAAGGGAAAGCTAATACCATAGCCACAGATTGCTTTTTTAAGTATCTGGTGACCTAGGATGTGGAGAGAAGATCTGGAGGAAGAGGCAATGGCACCTCTAAAATGTTCTCTCCAATGTTAACCACATTAATCTGAGTTAAGAGTGACCATACAACTAGGGGTAAAGATAAACTTTGTTCTGTCCTTACATTCTCTAGTTAACTCGGTGTTTAGTAGAGTTGCCAAGCATATTGCGTTTATTGTGCAGAGATGCATTCTTCTGGAGGTGCTGGGGATTGAATGCATGCCTCACACATGCTACATAAGCCTTCTGAGCTGTATCACCAGATGTACAGTATGCACTTAACTAGTCTAAGGACCTAAGAGATAGAATTCAAGTCACAGATGAGAATACTAGCTGAAAAGCATGATAAGCACTTTAGCAGCTCCACAGTTTGGACTGGAACAGTTACTTTCTTCTTTCATTTTCCCTCCCTCTCTCCTCCTTCCTTTCTTCCTTCCCACTCTCTTTTTCTTTTCCTTTCCTCCCTCTTCCTTCCTTTCTTTCTTTTTTTTTTTTTTGTGATAGGGTCTCCCTATGTTGGCCTTATTACCTTGATCCTCTTGTTTTAACACACTCAGGCTTGGGATTATAGGTAAGTGCTACCATATCCAGCTTCATCTTTTTTCTTTCTTTCCCAATTTTAATAACTAACTGAAAAATCTTCAACCATATAAACAACAATGCACTTGCTTTATACCCTTCATAGTTCCTACTAGGAATTCTGTACATACTACATACTTCATAAATATGTAAATAAATAAATGATATATAGCAGGCTCTACAAAAAGGCAGTAACATTAAAAAATCTAGGCACTTGTGCCTTTTTAAAATAAAAATATTTTTATTTATTTTGGGGGGAGGAGGAGACAGAGACAGGAAATAGGTATATACCAGGTCCTCCTGCCACTGCAAATGAACTCCAGGTATATGCACCATTTTGTGCATTTGGCTTTACATGGGCACTGGGGAATCAAACCCAGGCTGCCAGGCTTTATATGCACTTTTAACTACTGAGATACCTCTCCAGCCCTTTGCACTTTGTCTTCTATAAAGTATACAGCATCATATGGAAATAGCTACAAGGCAAAAAACAAGACATATGACAACATAGAGATCAGAATAGCAAGAGACATTAAAGAATAAGCAGGATGTGAGGAATCTAGCTAAATCTTTCAAGCTAAGTTTACCTCTGGGAGCTCAGCTTCTGTTGACTTCGAACAAGAGTCTTCTGATTCAACTGGACAAAATCCAGGGTACACTGTGGTAAAGGACTATGACAGTTCAGGGAATGAATAGTTACACAGGGATTGAGGACATGAGAAAATCCTGTTGTTTAAATATTAATTCTGGGAGAGGATGGTTGCACCATATAAGTAAGGAGTACTTTTGTTGCATGCATTTATTCTACACCTAATGATTTCCTATCAGGTCATGTGGGAGATGCTCACCATTTTATTCCTTATGAACACATCTGTAAGTTTTCTTACCTGATTTTTTTTAAGGTTAGCTTCTTCTAAGAGTTGCATGCTATCTCTGGCTCTTGCAATAGCCTCGTACTTCTCTTTTTCTGTTACACTGTACTTTGCATGTAGCTCCATGGTCTGTTTCTCCAGATGTGTTTTCTGAGTTCTTAACAGGCTGACTTCATCAAGTGCTGCACATAATCTAGAAATTAGTAATCACATTGTGACAGTTTTTAAAGGAAAGGCAGGAGATAAGAGATATACTACGCATCTATATTGACATTGTCAATAGTTTTTACATTTTTTTTTTTTTCATTTCAATTCTTGTTATAGTTCTATAAAGTAGGTCTTCTCTCCACGTTAAAGAATCAACATATGTAGAGGTTCAGCCTTTAAGATCATAAAAAGAATAGTGGTGCTGAGATTCTCACCCCAACTATGTCATATTTTAGTTTTACACCTCATGAGAATATTAAAGAGCAAATACTTAAAGACAGCAATTCTTTATATTTTCATAGTTACTCTTTTGTTTATTATTTATATCTAGGCATCTATATAGGGGGCTTTTATTACCTTTCCTATCTTCTATTAAGGTAAGCCAAGTTAACTTATTAATGTATATCTAAAAACTTTTGTCCTTGTTCACAATTATATACACATTGGCACACATAAATATCTACTTATACTTTTCTGAACATCACTTCAGGGATTACAAAAATAAAATCATACTATAACCTTCTGCACTTTTAAAACTTAATATTGTACAAAAGTCAATTAAGAAATATAAGCGAAAGCATTTCTTTCCCCAGTTTGATGAATTAACCTTTGCTTCACTGTTAATTGGCTTTTTCCCCCTGACTTCTGCATAGCTTAAGAATGTTTTCTTATGTTTGCAGTTTGAGACAATTTTGCTCTTTGAATTTCTTCTTGCGAATTTTTCCCAATGACTTGTCTATTTGCTTTATTATGAGAACTCCTCTCATTCTATTCAGTATGTTGTATATATTTTGCCAAATTACTTTTCCTTTTAGTCTTTTTTTTTTTTTTTTTTTTGAGGCAAGCCCAGGAGACTGAAGTTTTTTTTTTTTTTTTTGAGAGAGCAAAAGCAAGAGAAAGAGAGAATTGGTGTGCCAGGGCCTCCAGCCACTGTAATCAGACTCCAGATGCATGTGCCCCTGGTGTGCATGTACAACCTTGCATATGCATCACCTTGTGTGTGTGCATTACATGGGATGTGGGGAGAGTCAAACATGGGTCCTTAGGCTTCACAGATAAATACCTTAACCACTATGCAATCTCTCTAGCCCTCTTTTAAAGTCTTTATTCATGTGTTTGTGTATATATGTTACATATGTACCATGCAAACATGTTACATATGTACCATGCATGGTGTGTATGTGGAGGTCAGAGGGCAACTTCAATGTGTTGGTGCTCCCCCTACTTTGAGCAGGGTCTCTTGTAGTACAAATGAACTACTAGATCACAAAGGAACCTCAAACTAGCTGCCATGTGAGCTTTGGATGCTCCTGCCTGTACCTCCCATTGTCATAGGTACATTGGGATCACAGGTCACATTGATCTCACCTTATGTGGGTGCTAAGGAATTGAACCTGGGAGAGTAGACTGTGCAAGTGTTTTTTGATCACTAAGCAATCTTACCAGCACCAAAATTATTTTTTTTCTTGCTTACTGATTTAATAAATTTTCACAATACAGATAAACTTGATGAATTTTCAATGTTTGAAATTTTAGATTTTAAAGAAATCTTACGTAGCTATAACTATTGCCAGTAAACATTTTCCTTATTGTGGTGGTTTGATTAAGGTTTTCCCCAAAACTTAGGTATTCTGAATGCTAGGTTCCCAGCAAATGGCGATTTGGGAATTAACACCTCTTATAGGTAGTATATTGCTGGGGGTGAGCTTATGGATATTGGTCAGCTTCCTCTTGCCAGTGTTTGGCACACTCTTCTGTTGCTCTTGTCTATCTGATACAGGCCAGGAGGTGATGTCCACCCTCTGCTCAGACCACCATTTCCTCCTGCCATTATGGAGCATCCCCTTGAGTCTGTAAGCCAAAATAAACCTTTGCTCCCAACGCACTGCTCTTGGTTGGATGTTTTCTAACAACAACGTGAACCTGACTGCAACAGTAAAGTTGGTACCGAGAAATGGTTTCATTGCTGCTACAATCCTGACTGTGGATTTGGCCTTTTGGAACTGCTTTATAGGAGGAATGTGGAAGGATTTAAATCTTGGCCTAAGAGATGCCTTGCAGTGCTGTTAAGTACAGCTTGTCTGGCCAGTGTTGAAAGACCTGAATGCAGTAAGAACTATGGACTGTGACATTTGGCTTACGAGGGTTAGAAAGAGCTTTGCCTGGGCAGGGCTGGAAGCAGGTTGTGTGAGAGGCTTGCTGCGGCATAACCATGTTCTGAGAACTTGTGCAGGGTTGCATTGCATAGAAATGGCCTGGTGTGAGCAGAGGGATATGACACAGAAATGAAATCTTTGGTCCAAAACTGCTACCCATTCAGATGCAATTGTTTGAGAGATTACAACCATTGAGATTGGGCCGGCTGGCCTGTACTAGGACAGCAGGAAGAATGCAGACTCTTTGGAAGGAGCTTGAATGCTCCTGTCCTTCAAAGTCAGCCTTATTCCCCCCTGGATTAACAAACTGACACCCCACCTGGTATTACAGACTATAAGAAATGTAGGAAAGAGAGGGTCACTGAATTTGCAACAGTCTTGTGTTTTGGAAATGGCCATGGGCAGTGTGAAACAGATTTGCCTGATTTTGTGTGTGGAGATCCAAAGAAGCTGTGAAGATGATCTGTTGGTTACAGTGGAGACCCAGTGGAGATGCTGGGCCCATGAGATGGTTACTAAGGAGAGTTGCTGGCCCCAGTTGAAATTTTCCAGGACTATGAGTAACTAAATGAAGGGACAGAATTGGAACTCCAGAGACTTGTTGCTGGTTAGACTTATCAGACTTTGAGACTTGTCACTAGACTTGTCATTGTTGGACTTGGAGCTGCAGAATTTGATGTTTGCCCTAGTTGTTTTAAATCTTGTATTGGTTGAATATTTTTGTGCTATACCCAATGCCATGTTTTACAGTGTAGATGTTCACTCTGTGCCATTATGTTTTTTTTTTTTTTTTTTGTATTATGGCTCAGATAAAACACTTTGGAATATGAGGATGTTTGAACATCATTGGTATTGATAAAAACTATTGGGACTTTTAAAGTTGGACCAAATGCATTGCATTTTGTATCATGCATGGTTATCAATTTATGAGGCCAGGAGCAGAATGTGGTGATTTGATTCAGGTGTTCCCCATAAACTTAGGTATTTTGAATGCTACGTTCCTAGGTGATGGTGATTTGGAAATTATCACCTACTGGAGGCAATGTGTTATTGGGAGCGTGCTTCTGGGTGTTATAGCCAGATTCCTCTTGCCAGTGTTTGGTATACTCTCCTGTTGCTCTTGTCCATCGGTTGTTGGCCAGGAGGTAATGTTCACCCTCTGCTCATGCCACTGCTTCCCTCTGCCATCATGGAGCTTCCCCTCAAGTCTGTAAGCCAAAATAAACTTTTCCCCACAAGTTGCTTTCTGTCAGGTGTTTTCTGCCAACGATGTGAACTGGACTACAACAATTATAATCCTTGTGGTATTATACTCATTTAAATTATATAATTTTCTTTGACAAAAAATGAATTAAAGCCAATTCATAGCTATTTAACACACCCACACACAAACTTCCTTGCATACAATTGCTAGAAAATTAACATAACATTGTTTGATAGAAATGCTTAGTTTATAAACACCATTTTATATGGCTATATAAACAATAATTTACATATTAAAAATTAATTTATAAACATTTAGGAATAAATCATTTTATGATAAATCAAGTCCATTGTGAAAAAAATTTTATCACTGTGATAATTATGCCCCTTTCTCCTGACTTGTGTTTTATTAAGCCCATTAATGTTACAAAATCATACTGTTATTGTTGAGAATGAGTGTAATGTATTAGTCTTACAACTAGACTAGCTCTCTTATAAATTAAATTGACTGTTTTCATTCAAGATCCTATCAAAGTTAAAAATTAAAATTAGTTTGAATTTTTTAGGATGAGGTTACCTCTAATTTGAAAGAAAATTTTATAAACTAAAACAATGAACTTGAAGTTAGATCCTAGATAATATTATTATCATGTTTAACCTTAAAGAACCTACAGTTAAGTAGGTTAACTGCTCCAACACATAAAAACAGAATATGTTAGACTGAGAAGTCAAAGTTGCTGGGTGTGGTGGTGCATGCCTTTAATACCAGCACTCAGGAGGCAGAGGATTGCCACCATAAGATTACATAGCAAATTTCAGGTCAGCTTGGGCTAGAATGAGACCCTACCTCAGAAAAACAAAATCAAAAACAAAACAAAACAAAAAAGTCAAAGTAAATTCTACTTATGGCAATCCTGTGTATCTTTCAATCTCAAAATCTTTATGTTCTAATAATTTCCATTCCTTTATTTTACTTTTAAAAATCATCAACTTATTCTTCATATAATACTAACTTTGACATGTAGCACTGGCTAAAGGAATATGTAATAAGATTTATGAAATTGAATTTCTTTTTAAATTTATTTTTATTACTTATGGACATACTTAGTATATAAATACCACATGTTGGTACATCCTTTCCCTCATCCCTGCTTGTTATCCGAAGAGGCCCTCCTCGTTGGATATACAGGTCATCCCCATGGGGATTGTGACTCATGAATTCTGGGGGGCAACAGTCAGGTACGAGGGAGAGGCAATGTCTCTGTACATAGTGTCCTAACTTGTGGCTCTAACAATCTGAAATTGAATTTAAATTTTATCTATCTTACTTCCCAAACCCTCCATACTTCAGGCAACTATGTTTTCTTCCCATTAGTTTCCAATACTTAATAAGTTGATATTGTATATATGTAAGTACAATGATTGTGATGGGGAGGTAATATGATGGAGAATGGAATTTCAAAGGAGATAGTGTGGGGGGAGAGGGAGGGAATTAACATGGGATTTTTTTTATAATCATGGTAAATGCTAATAAAAAAAATAAAGATATATAAAAAAAACCCTCAAACAAACTGAAAAAAAAAAACTCCCTTATACTTAACAATTATAGACCCTTTCATTAGTCTCAAGTAAGCTGCTAAAATCAATTAGTTCTCAATGGCTATGAGCAAAGTAATTACATCTATTAACCTTCTGGAGAACAAGAAACAGAAATTCAAAGACACTAATTTTTTCCCTATATGCAGTAAATTTAGCTATGGATCTGTGACAAGAACTAAATATTCATTCATCCTTTCCTTTTATCTTTGCAAGGAGAAAGAGAGGTTAATTTTTGATGTATCCAGATTAGTAGACTATTTCTGTGCAGAAGAGGTTATAATCACCCAGCTTGGAATTTTCAGCTATAAAACATAATGTGAACTCACAAGCTATGAACATTCTACCTCTACTGGGTTACTAATGACAATTTTTAGGCATTTTAACAGAATATTAAGGATTAAGATGCAATAAAAACAAAATGAGTTTTTGCAGTAAGATACCAATCACACACACAGCCACAGAATACATTTAAAAGCAGTCCAGACCTTCAAAGATAATTAAAAATTATCCAGAAAATTATTTTACCAAGTATTTTTTTCTCTTGTTTATCTACCTTAGATCAATCTTTATATATTTATTTTCTTGCTTCAAAATGGAAAGAACATTTTGATCTGAAACTAAGAATGACTACACTGTTTTGGAAGAAAGGTAAAGGTAGGAAATAACTTCTCTGTAAAAGAAAAAGGTCTCATTGTTTCTTTAAAAACATTCACTAGTGCTTTATAGTCTATGTTGTATAATCTGAATTTATATATATATATATATATATATATATATATATATATATATATTTTTTTTTTTTTTTTCCTGAGGAAGGGTCTGCTACTGTTCAGGCTGGCCTTGAACTTAAGATCCTTTCTTAGGCTCTTAGTGCTGGGGTCACAGCCTGCACCCATACAAGCACATTACCTCTCTTGAAAATGGTCTGGTTTGGGTCTCTCAGGCAGCATCTGGATAGTTTTGGAGAAACTAATTGATATAAATACAAGGAGAGGAGGGAAAAATACAAAGGATATTATACAAAAATCATAGAAAAGACTGAGAGGGGAGACAAAGTAAAAAAGTAAATGAAAGACTGGGGTCAGGGAACGTAGAAGCGGGGGGGCAAGAAGGGAAATCTCAGGGCTGGAGAGACAGCTTAGTGATTAAGGTACTTGCCTGCAAATCCGGGTTCAATTCCCCAGGACCCACATACGTCAGATGTACCAAGTAGCACATGAGTCTGGAGTTCCTTTGCAGTGGCTAAAGGCCCTGACATACCCATTCTCTCTATCTCTCTGTCTCCTTGTCCCACCTCTCTCTCTCTCAAAGAAATAAAATAAATAAAAATTTAAAGAAAAGAAGGAAAATCCAAAATTCTCTTAGAAAACAACTAATTTTAAAGTTATTTTTTCTGGACATTTTTGGTAGTCTTACATTACAAAGTAAATATGGTTTCCACCTGCACTGCTACTGTCACTTTCCTCTATTAATCCTTCATTCTGTTCCCAAGGGATTTGAAGTAAGCTCTCTGTCTTGGCTGCTTTATGATCAGTTGGGGAAAAACAAGGGATTTTTGGAATAAAAGGCCTTGGCATGATATATACAGCTCCCTACCAGGGATATTACAGCCTGCTTCTAGTTCATGGAAACTAAAGGAAGGGCCTTTCTTCAGCCACAGGGCAGAGGAAGGAAGGACAGTTTCAAATAAATCCTCACAGGAGCTCAGTCAAGGTTTCTAGTTTTAGTTAAAACTGCCCCAGCCCTGGCTTCTTATTCATTTACCACTCTAGTTCAAACACCTGCCCTTGCCTTTTATTGCTATTATTGTTAGTCTGACTGTAACCTACAAATTTATTTCTGGTATATTTTGTGAACTGAAGTTAACAGCAAAAAGCCACAACTCTGCTAGAAATTTTACAAGGCTGACTGATGGGAATATCATGATTGTGGAGAGCTGTAATACTGCAAATTCAGAGATAAATTATTTTGGGCTATGTTTCTTCCCCTTAGTAGCCATTCATTGCCCAGCTGTCTGATCTAACATTTTCTTGACTATTAGAGAAAACTTTTGGAGTATATTAACAGACAACTAGCATCCATCAACCCAAAAGCTAATGTACAGCAGTTTCCCTCATCTACTTAACATTCCCACTAATTTATTTGGAAAATGCCTTGATGTTGACTTTCTTTGTGTTCTGTGAGTATAGAAGTTCATATAACCACTTCCACACTGGAAGTGTTTTTTAAGACAATCCAAATTGTTTCTTGGGCCACTGTCACTCCTACTCTGCTCAGAAAAAAATTTTCTCATTATTTTTGATGTGAGAGCTGTTTTTTTGTACCAACAATTTAAATACCTAATTTGTAGAAAATGTTTATTTCAATTTATCGGCAACATTTTTACATCAAGAGGTTTTTATAGAATATTTAGCCTGCATTATGTGATTCGAATAGCCTGGCCACCCATTATAAATCATTATTTGTTCTTCTCCATTCCAAATCTGTAGTGCTAAGTTGTTCTTCCATGTAGCTCTCCATTTCAGAACTTGAGAGCAGATACTACTGGTGTACCACATCTGTTATACCTGGCTTTCACTCTTTTTGGTAATGACAATATTGGACTTTGCTTGATCCTTTTGCTCCCAGGCAAACAGGGATGGGAAAATATGCTGCCACATGTTTCCCCAAACTCCTATATTCTTTTGTGTTCCAGAAAAGGGCTAACAGCAATCAAACCTGGTCTTCACATATTCCAGGACTCAAATCCACCCTTTCTCATTAAACTCATGCTTGCCTCACTTGTTTATCTGCCTATATAAAGTCTCAAACCCCTTCTTATTTTTTTAAAGTCTTCATTTATGAGCACTCTCCCTACAAAATTATCTCTGACATTTGCTTGGTACGTTTGGTCTTTTACATTATTAGAAAGTCCTTAAATTGCCCAGGCAAACCTTGAACATTTTGAATGAAATTATATTTTTTAGTCATGTTCCCATTACTCTCTTTCAAGCTCTTAGCTGGCTGACCAAGACTCATTTAACTATACTGTAGAGTAATAATCTTCCTTTAAGAATTTAGAGCCACATGTGATGGCACATAACTTTAATCCCAGAACTTGGGAGGCAGAAGTAAGAAGATCTATGAGTTCAAGACAACCCTAACTACCTGAAAAGGCAAAAACATAAAAAAAAAAAAAAAAAAGAATTTAATCACATCAATGTTTGAAGGTCACACAGGGATAGTGAAGTGATTACAACATAAGTTATGCCCATCAATCAGTCTGAATTGCATTTTTTACTTACCTTTTAAAGACATATCTTAAATATTAGTACATAATGGAAAATGTTCCTTTCTGATAACATAATGAACATTTGATAATGCTTATTATGCTTTCGAACACATTTTCCATTATGTAAACTAAATCAATGTTATATACATATATATGTATATTTTTTGAGGTAGGGTCTCACTCTAGCTCAGGGTGGACTTAAACTCACAGTGATCCTCCTGCCTGCCTCTGCCTTCTAAGTGCTGGAATTAAAGGCATGCACTACCATGCCTGGCTCTTAATGTAATATATTTTAAGGAACATTTTGTCATATGTGGAAATAAAGATCAGACATTACTAGATACTGGCTACTCCTAGAGCCTCAGGACCTCAAACACTACTTGTATACAGTATGGACTCAATGAATGTGCATAGTTTCAACCATGGCTATGGAAGTACTTCTGAAGTGGAAATGGTTAAGATTTTTCTTCATTTAATGCACAGAAAATCATACCCAGTCTCTCTGGAATGTATTTCAATGTTTTCTCAGACTGCTTTCTGTTACTGATTAATTGGAATGGAAATATAAATTCCAAATATACCTTGTTTATGGCTCCATAGCCTTTCTAAAGCAAAATTACCAAAGATAAAAGTTTATTATAACACACTACTTCTTTTCTTTCCAAATCTAATTATTGATTACTTCAAAAGTCATACCTATTTTCTTCTGACTATTTCAGTTATTCTAAATCTTAAATATAAAGTTCTTTCTTACCAAACAAAGGACATGTTAAAAACAGGATACATAAGACATACGTTATTATTAATTTTATTACATCAATATGTGTTATGAAACAGAAAAGTGATTCATCTTTTGAGTAAATAAAACATTAGAGCACTTGGAACATCATTTTAACATTGAAACAATAAAAACACTTTAAAAAAGATGTTCTGAGAAAATATGAAATATTAGTAAGATTAATCCTCTAAAATCATTTTGTAAGCTATAACTCAACAACTCAATCACTAAGGTAAAAGTTTAGGCAGGAAGCACATTTTCAGCATATGCATACAGGTATATTAGCCCCAAAATAATCAGCTGATACCTAAAACAGGACACATTACCTGAAAAATTACTTCCTGTTTTTGTGTAAACACATATTGTCCCTATCTACAATCAATTTTTTAGAGGTTTCTCAACTTCCACAAAAGAAAAGGGATTAACAGAAAAGAACACCGAGGGGACCATTTGGACACACTGTGTCCTATTCTCAATAGTTGGCAATGTAATGGTAGTGGTATTTGCAATGCATGGGGACATCTTAGTGGCTATAATGTTAAATGAAACAACTAGAATTTAGTGTCTGGTGCCTGAGGTATTAAATATCATGCAATTATTGGCACAGTATCAAAGAAATAAAAAATTATCTCACTCAAAAGACCTACACTAATATGTAAAAATATTGGAGGGCTGGAAAGATTGCTCAGCAGTTAGGACTCTAGCCTACAAAGCCTAAAGACCCAGGTTCAATTTCCTTTCACCTACATAAAACCAGAATGCACAAAGTGGTGCATGCATCTGTAGTTCACCAGCAGTGGCTAAAAGCCCATTCTCTGTTTCTCTTCTATCTCTTTTTGCTTACAAATAAATTATTAAAAAAAATACTTTTAAAGGGCTGGAAAGGTAGCTTAGCAGTTAAGGCACTTAAGGACCTATATACAGTTGACTCTCCAGATTCCACATAAGCCAGATACACAAGGTACCATAAGCATGCAAGGTAGCACATGCACACATGTCTGGAATTCGATTGTAGTGGCTAGAGGCCCTGGTGTGCCAATTCTCTTTTTCTCATAAAAAATTACATTTGTTTTTTAATATTAGAGCAATTCATGATAACCAAACAGAGAGATTGGTGATTGCAAAAAAGATGAGAAAGGCCATTGGAGATGAGAAATCTCAAGATCACAGGGAAAAACAGTAAGTGGTGACCAGTACCAAGTTTCAGCTTGAAGAACTTTTCTGATATACTGAACCTAAGATATAAAAATTATCTACAGCATTCAGATCCTAGAGATAACAAAGAGGGTTACAGAGGGATGAAAATGAAGCCTGTGCTGCAGTACTGAAAGGGGTCCACAGAACTAGGATCCCTACAGGAATACCATGGAAATGTCCCTCCTCTAGAACTCAGGGTCCTAGTGCCAGCAGGAAGACTTGTTTTCTATTTCAGAAGCCCACTGCTAGATCTACATATGTGTATTTCCTGGATCCAGTTTCATCTTTTCTGTAAGTTGTAATATGGTTATGGGCAAGACAGAATCAGTCTGAGAATTTCTCCCATGTTTGGTCAAAATAACTATATCAAAATACACACACACACACACACACACACACACACACACACACACACACACGGCTTTCTCTTAATATGAGTGAATACTCAGACCCAGAGCCAGGCTTTATAGCTGAGGCTATGGTAATAGTATTAATAAAATGTCCTAGTAATCAAGAATTTCCCTCCTTCCATTCTTCTTTCCTTCCCTTTCCTTCTTCCCCCTCTCTCCCCCTTCTCTCCCCTCTTCTCTCCCTCCCTTCTTCTCTCCCTCCCTTCTTCCCTCCCTCCCTCCCTCCCTCCCTCCCTTCCTTCCTTCCTTGTCTTTCTTCTTTCTTTCTTTCTTCTTGAGGTAGGATCTCACTCTAGCCCAGGCTGATCTTGAATTCAGGGTGGTCTCAAACTAATGGTGATCCTCCTACTTCTGCCTCTGAATGCTGGGATTAAAGATTAAAGAGTGTGATGGCACACATCACACTCAATATAAGACTGGAAACTTAGCTACTATTGGAAGAAAAAATAGGAAGAACTGTTCATGATATACTCATGGAAAAAGACTTCCTGTATAAAACCCCAGTAGCTCAGGAACTTAAACAATTTCTCAACAACTGGAATCTCATGAAGCTGAAATTTCTTCACAGACAAACATACAATAAGCAGAGCCAACAGATTATCCCCACATAATGGGAGAAATATTTTTGCAAGCTATACAATTGACAGAGGCCTAATTTCTAGAATCGACAAAGAACTCAAAACCTAAACAATAAAAAGTCAAACAACCCACTCACAAAATGGGGCAGAGAACTATACAGGGAGTTCAAGGAGTTACCAATAAACCCAATTATTCCTTTACTGGGCATTGATTTTAAAAGCTCCATGCCTCAGTTCAGAAAGATTTGCTCAACCATGTTTATAGCTGCTCAATTCAAAATAGCATTAGGTGAACGGATAAATAAGATGTGGTATACCCACATGATGAAATTCTACATGGCAGTAAGGAAAAATGGCACAATGAAATTTGAAGAAAACTAGTCAAACCTGGAACAGATCATTCTCAGCGAACTAACTCAATCACAGAAAGATAATCGTTGCATGGTCTCACTCATCTGTGGCTCCCAACCTGAATCTGCCCGAGATGTGGACATACCTAATAAGCATTTTGAGGACTAGACAATAGGGAAGAGGTGTGGGACACAAAACTGGACCCAAATGTCAATGGTACCATAAAATTCTACATTCTAAAAGACAGCCTAAATGGTTCTTCATCAGGTTCTTAGAAAAGAAGCACTTACATAATATGTACTCCTATAAATATAATGGAAACTACTGTGTGGCATGTATTTAAAACATACATACAAAGTTGCAAGTATGTAACAATTTACCTTCTTTCTAATTGTTTTATACTAGACTGCAACTGTTGTAAGCGCTTATCTGATGCTTCCTCTTTTCCTTGGGCAGATACAATATCCTCCTCCTAGAAAATAAAGACATTGGTAGCTTACTTAAAGTATAGGAAAATTTAATACAACAAAAAGAAAGTAGTATACCATAAAGTTATTATGTTGGGAAAATTTCAATACTTAAGTTCAAAGAAGCAATATGACCCTGGAAATAAGGCACATGTACAATAAAAAGGGGTTGGGACAATTCTAACATCAACACCCTATTAGACAGATAATCAAAACAGTTATGGCAAGTCATTTTCTACAAATTATTTATTTCGTTGCTATTTCAAGTCTAGTAAAACAAGGCTGGGTTTTCTGTGCAGTGTGCCTTAGAATACACTCTCAACTGTGTTATACTATTTCTTGTTATCAACAAATTACAGGGTATTTCTCCTTTGGCAGAGTGATGCTTTGAAATATATTGACAGATTTTCATTTGTATCAACTTTCTAGAAATTTTTTTGCCTATTCTTCCTTTTCTTTCTTTTGTGTTCTATTTAATTGTCATAATCATCTAGAGATTTTGTGGTTACCTACATAGGGTTCATAAAGCTTCATGGATCTGCTGTTTTCTAATAAATTAAGGCAGTGTTTAGCTATCATTTCTTTATACAATATTCTGCTTGTCTTTCCTTTTTTCTTCTGGCATTTCTAATTCAGTATTTGTTGGGCTGGCTCATATTGTTCCATAGATCTTTTAGTATTTGAAACATTCTTGGACAAGGCAATTCCTACTGTTTTGTCTTCAAATTCACTGTTTATTGTGTCATTTATAATCTATTTTTTCATTTATCTAGTGATACTTTTTTCCAGCTACATTTTTGTGAGCTCTAAAATTTCTATTTAAAATTTTTTTTCTACTTTTCAATCAACATCTCTATCTCTTCTTTAATTTAGACCTTATTTTCTTTCAGTTAGACCTTATTTTCCCTTAGTTCAAAATTTTTCTCAAATAATTCCTTGAACATTTATTTTTTGTAGTTATAAATTTTGATACATAATTAATTAATTAATTAATTTTGAAGACAGGGTCATATATAGTCTAGGCAGACCTTGAACTCAAACTTGAAATAAGCTTGAGGATGATTTTGAATGTGTGACCTCATCTCCCCCAAGTGTTGAGATTACAGCTGAAATTCCCAGTCATCTCCTCTTCTTTTCTCATTCCTTCCTTCCCATCCTTCCTTTCTGTGGTGCTTGACTGAACCCAGGACCTTGCCTTTCACTGAGCTATGTCCCTAATCCCACTCTACGCATATGTATGAAAGTTCATTTTAAAGTCTATACTTGTTAATTTAACAACTGGTTCCAATGAGAACAATTTTCTACCCCATTCACAAAATCTTACCCTTTAGGCATACCTTCTTGTCTAGCAAGTTTTGTTGAAAACTGGCTACTGTAAGTAGTTATGCTGGTCTTATGGATTGTTTTGCTCTTTGACGACAAAGGTATTGTTATTGTGGTTTAAGTGGGAGTGCCTCTGTATCTAGTTTGAGAATCAATTCACAATTTGGGCAGAGGCAGAATTCACTCTTCTGGCTTTCTTTTGCTAGAGACTTTTGTGTCATTCTAATTTGAGGATCTTACTTTATATACTCCCAGCAGTTAAGGCACAATTTTCTGATGTTCAATTTGCACATACTTCTAAAATATACTCTATTATAAAAGCTCACAAACTCAAATATGTACTTACCAGAGTAAATTTCTCTCAGGACTCAATCTGATGCTTGACTGGACTTGCTGGGGGGTCCTTCCTGCCCATACCCACAGGAGTAATTTGGCTGTCAAGCATGGATCTTGTAAGAATTTAAACTCAAAAGTTGGGTCTCATTTTGTGTGTATGGTCCTACTGTTGCCTGTATTTCCTCTTAAAATTTACAATTGGTTCATATCCCTGTGCTTTGATCTTAATTAAGTATTTAAGCTCTTATAAAGTTAATTTTTAAAGCTACAGCTATGGGGATTAGAAAAATTATCAGACCAGAAATCTAAAATCTAAGAGTTCTTATCTCCTTTATTCTTTTCTACTTTGGGCTGTTTTTGAGTATATAAAAATTATTCAATTTTCAGAATTATTATTTATAGTTCTTTTATACTTCTATATAATCAACTTTATAGAGATAAGGAAATAGGGTTCAAATAGTCCTACATTCAATAGGTACAATAGCTAGAATTTTTAATACTACCTAAATCTAAAGCCTGACATTTCTTCAACATCCTCCTAAATTCCTAACCTACAAAATGAGTTATTTATGCTAACAAATATTCTAATAAATAATATAAAATATACTACTAAACTTTTCTGTCCCAGCTACATAGAACAACTTGTTTGTCAGATATTTTAAATGTCTATATTTAATAATATTTAAATAATGATTAATGATGTTTTATTCAACTAGGCTCATATTGATGGAAATGATTCCTATACAAAGTTGTTTCTAATGTAATAATTTAGTTTTCTAGTTTCATTCTTTACTTTTATGAGCAATAATTACCTAAAACAAGCCTATTTAACACAATCCAAAATCAAACAAAAGTGACATACATAGAACTAAGCAAAGCTTCCAACTGTCTTTGCAACAGAATACCTTCTTTAGCATCTGACCATGAAGATCTTCAGTCACTCTAGTTAACTCTTCTACTTTGGTTACTGCAACTCTCAGATCTAACTTGGCTTGCCTAAAGAGAAAAGCAAATTCATGTACATTATTTTTATAGGTCATGAATAATGAAAAGATAAGAGATCTTTAGCCACTAGGGAAATGCAAAATAAAACTACTTTGAGATTCCATTTCACTCTGGTAAGAACAGTGATCATCAAACAATTAAATGACAACATATGCTGGTAAGAATGTGGGGAAAAAAAGAACCCTACTCACCGCTGGTGGGCAAGTAAACTGGTACAGCCAAAAAATTGGATAAAAAGAATAGAGATTGGAAAGAAAAAATAAAATTATCCCTTTTTGCAGATGACATGATCCTATACATAAATGACCTGAAAGTCTCCATCTCAAAACTTTTAAAGATGATAAATTCCTTCTGTAAAATGGTAGGATACAAAATCAACACACAAAAATCACTAGCTTTTCTATATTTAAAAGACAAATATACAGAGAAATAAATCAGAGAGGCTGTCTCATTTTCAACAGCAACAAAAGATTTAAATATCTTGAAATAATTCTAACCAAGGATGTGAAAGACCTGTATAATAAAAACATTTAAAAAAAACTCAAGTAAGAAATCAAGTAGGATTTGAGAAGATGAAAAGACCACCAATGCTCCTAGGTAGGTAGAATTAATATTATGAAAATAGCAATTCTACCAAAAGTAATGTACCTATTTAATGTAATACCAATAAAAATTGTGGTACATTTATACAATGGAATTCTACTCAGTAGTAAGAAAAATGATACAATAAAATTTGTAGAAAAATGGACAGACTTGGAACAGACCACAGTCAGTAAACTCACACAATTAGAGACACACAAATGCTACATGGTCTCAGTTATCTGTGGTTCCTAACCTGGACCAGCTGGCATACCTGATAAGCAACTCAAGGTCCAGACCATAGGGATAGAGGGGTCTGGTGGGGAGGGGAAGAGGACAGTAAAGAAAAACAAACAACTAAATCTAAAATGAAATGGTACCATAAAAACATTTATCCTTGGAGATAGACTAAAGATATAACACTTAACAGGAGTAAGGGGAGAACATGTGAAGAGAAGTGCACTGGGGATGGTGGGATGAAGCCTAATCTTAAAAAAAAAAAAAAAAGTCTCTGAACTGTATTTCTCGGTACCAGAAATCAGTTGCTACCCACAATGAGCAGTTGATCAGAGAGACGTACGAGGTCCCCAAAACAAGACAGGTTTCTGGCAAAGCACTTAATTACGTGCCTGAGGCAAAACGTAAGACCATATTGCTGAAGACACCATATACTGCTGACATAGAGCACAGAGAGACCAGACAGGAATTCTGAAGAAAGACAGTCCCCAGACATCTAGTACTGGAAAGTGCTATATGAGTTACTGGGGGAAAGAGGCCAACAATGGTCTGAGCAACCAGAGGTCTAAGCTACTCAGAAGCAAACACCCTGATAGGATGTACACACCATTATGATAGTGGCACACAGCCTCGGTGGGTAAGCAACAGCTTTCAATTGGCTAAGAGATCTCCTCAGTATAAAGGAATCAATAATCTGGAATTGGGAACCAGAACTGAATCCTATGGAGAAAAAAATTATGCTCCCCAGTGTCAGGCTCTCATTACCTTTGGCTAAAAAAGGGGTTACAAACATCAAATTCTACCTAAATTACTAATGCTTATCCCGCTTAAACTATGCTGACTTCACTCTCCATTGCAGAATCTGTTCTTTTCCAGAAGGTAGTGAGACCCAAGAAGATAAACTACCCCTTGCACTTCAACCAAGCCACAGCTGAAACCACAGTGGAATGGGAAGATAAGCAAGGGTGCTGCTTCCATGGTGAACCTGATAATTAGCAACAGGGTAAAGACGACACTGAGGATTCTCAACTTACCAAAGTAGAGATCCACAGGCTCCTAAGAGCTTATCAGTAAAGTAGACAAAACACTCACCCACCATGGCTAAGGAATTTTTATGGAAAGGAGCAGGTAGAAATACTGTAAGAGACACAGGTTGAGAAATCATGTCCACTAGCATTACCTTTCCCCGAAAATAATTGACTGCCCTCCTACATTGCATAACCCACAAACCCTTGGGAAATACCTGCAACCTCACCAAGGAGGGTCCTCAATAGAATGGGGCAGGGATGAGGGAAAGCAGGGTACCAACACATGATGTGTCCATACAAAATATTGCTAATAATAATAGTAATAATAATAATAATAAACATAAAAAGGAACAATAAAACAGGAAGGACTTGTTTGAGGATGAGAGGCAGGGGACAGGAAACAAACAAAAGGTTAAACAGATAGGAACATGATCCAATTATTGTATATTCATATTTTAAAGTATTCAATTAAAAATACGAGATTAGAGATGGTTTAACGGTTAAACGTGTTTGCTTGTAAAGCCTGATAGGCCAGACTTTCATCCCCCTTCATCCATGCAAGGTCCCATGTATACATGCATCTGGAGCTTTTTTTTGCACTGGCAGTAGACCCAACACAACTATTCCCTCTCTTTCTGTGCCTCTTTGTTTCAACCTCCGTCTCTCTAGAATAAATAAATTTTAAAATTGAGATTAGTGCAAATCCTGCAACAAGGCATGCTCTATGACTAGACACTGATCTATGAGTCAGGAAATGGACCTTTCTTAACAATGATCTACGAATCAAGAAATAGGAAATATACCTTAGTTAACAATGACCTACGAGTCAGGAAATGGACCTTCACTAGACATGAAGTCTCCTGATATCTTGCAAGTTTCCAGAAGTATAAAGTAATAAATCTATGTAGTTTACAACATATCCAACTCTACATATTCTGTTGAGCGATGAAAAGGGACTGGGCCACTGCAGGGCCAGAGTCTATGACCAGAGCTGAGTTTAAAGCACAATGATTGGAAGGGAGCAAAGGAGAGCAATAGCAAAAATAAGTTCGAAGTATCAATAAAGACCCTCTTAGGTATGTAGTAATCTACTACTGAGGGAAAACTTCTGAACAATGCTATAGCTTTGTTTTATTTTTGCCAAAATCTTGAAATAACAAGTCTTAGTATTAATTAGCTGAAGATAGGGCTTCACTTGAATACAATTTTTACTCTTTAAAGAATGAAATATAAAAACATATTTTTAAAATATGGGGTAACTATAACCACCCCTTCAATTAACATTCAATTAAAAAATTGTGAAGAGAGAATGACAGAAAAGCCCCATTTCTTATCTTAAAACCTGTTTTCTATGCTCAGAAAACTAGCTGTCAACACATAAGGAACTGTCTGACAATTCTATGACTAAGCACATCTGCTCAAGGCCATTTCTTACATGAGGCAGAATCCAAGAAATACTATGAATCAAAATTAGCGATCCATGAATTCCAGTTTTCCATAGCATTTGTATAATAGAAAACAATATTCAAATTGGAACACAAAATAACTGAGAAAAATCTGTTCTCTCAGCTAAAATAAAATGACTACCTGGCAGAGTATATTTGAAAAATAAAAGTATACAAAAATTATTGGCACATACATTTTTTTTGTTTATTTTTATTTATTTATTTAAAAGTGACAGAGAGAGAAAGAGGCAGATAGAGAGACTGAATGGGCATGCCAGGGCTTCCAGCCACTGCAAACGAACTCCAGACACATGCAGCCCCTTTTGCATCTGGATAATGTGGGTCCTTAGTCTTCACAGGCAAGCACTTAACCGCTAAGCTATCTCTCCAGCCCAGCACATACATTTTTGTAGAAAAATAGGCATGGGTAAAAAAGACTAGAAATGAATAAAATGGATATACATAAAGTTTGATTTACATAACTTACCACTGCATCCAACATGATAGAATATCAATAATTGTATTCGTATCACAGTTGGTCTTACGTTGTTATTCAATCAAGCCATTTATTAAAAAAAATTATTTTCTTATTAAAAAAACCTGGATTTTATTTAATATTTAAAACTAAGACCACAACATGTAATAAGGCCTGTATCAGTCATTGAAATTTTGAGATTATTTGTCTAAAGAGGTCCAAAAGTCATTATACTGTAAAAATTGGATCTATAATGGCAAACAATGAGTATCTTCTGATATGAATGCAAAGCATTCCTTAATTATTTTTAAAATGACTTTTCTTGGGGACCTCTAGTTAAGATGATGTCATAGGAACCATGACAAGGCAGCATAGAGGAGAAAAAGCCAAAAATACCCAGCAAAATATATTCTTCTACTAAAAAGGGAAGGTATATAATAAATTATCAATCACAGCAGAGAATTAGAGAGACCCAGAGCTTCTAGAGACCACAGAAGCAGGCAGACGTGGCTCCAACAGCAGGGGCACCAGGTCTGTATCAAATCAACCCAACATGCAAAAATCTCTACATTATAAAAAAGAAGCACAAAAAATCAAGACAATATAAATCCACCAAATAGTATTAAGGCATCAGAAATGACCTCCAGTGAGACTGACTGTAGCAGACAGCTTCAGGTTCACTGAGATGAATCTTCAGACCTGGCACAGTTATGGAGGAAGGGATTTACTGAAGCTTACAAATCCAGGGGAAGTTCCATAATGGCAGAAGAAGCTGGCCTGCCTTCATAGACCCAAGCAGAGAGAGAGAAGTACAAGCCAAAAGCCAAAAGCCACAGCACAAGACGGGCATGGTGGCGCATGCCTTTAATCCCAGCACTCGGGAGGCAGAGGTAGGAGGATTTCTGTGAGTTCGAGGCCACCCTGAGACTACATAGTGAATTCCAGGTCAGCCTGGGCTAGAGTGAGACCCTACCTCAAAAACAAAAACAAAAACAAACAAACAAAAAAAAAAGCCACAGCACACTTCAGGAACTCCAGCTAGGCACACTTTGCATATCTTTAGTTTGAAATTGAAAACCCACCACCACACCTTAAGATCACCCAGTGACATTGCCTCCAGCCAGGTAGCCAGCAGATGCAAACTACAAACAACTGAATATATTGGGGGCCATCTGTTCTATTCAAACCACCACCCTGACTTAGAGGAAATGTCTGAGAAAGATTTCAAAAGAATGACTATAAACATGTAAAAAGAAATCAAAGAGGAAATCAAAAGAATTAAAGAAGACACAGAAAAACAATTTAATAAATAATGAGGTCAGTACAAGACATAAATAAGGAAAAAGAAGTAATAAAGAAAAAAAAAAAACCCATCAGGAATACTAACAATGAAGAACACAGTCAGTGAAATTAAAAAAAAAAAAAAAGCACTCTATAGAAAATCTCACCAGTAGAACAGATGAAGGAGAGGTCAGAATATCTAAACTAGAAGACCAGGTGGCAGATCTAATACAATCCAACAAAGAAAAAGACAAACTAATAATAAAGTATGAATGGGAATTTCAAGATATTCAGGAAACTATGAAAAGATCAAACATAAGAATTCAGGCTATAGCAGAAGGAGAAGAACTTCATTCCAAAGGCACAGTAGCCATTTTCCACATAATCATAGACGAAAATTTCCCCCACATTGGGAAAGAGATGTCAATGCAAATACAGGAAGCCTGTAGAGCACCAAACAGACAAAACCTGGGAAGAACCTCTCCTGACCATATAATTAATCTACCAAACATACAAACCAAAGAAAATACATTGAAAGCAGTTAGACAGAAAAATCAAGTCACATACAAAGTCAATCCCATTAGGATCACAGCAGGTTACTCAACACAAACTTTCAAAGACAGAAATGCTTGGAATGATGTATTCCAAGTTCTGAAAGATAACAAATGTCAACCAAGGTTACTTTATCCTGCAAAGATATCCATTGAAAAGGACAGAGAAATAAGGATAGTCCACAACAAAAGCAGGCTACAGGAATAATTAAAGACAAAACCAGCTCTATAGAAAATACTTGAAATGATAGACAATATATTAATATACAAAACAAATCTTAACAAATACAGGAAAACTGAATAATTCCTTGCACTCCATCTGATCACAATGGGATCAAACTACAAATAAATAGCAAGAAAAGCTATAGAGCATACACAAAATCATGGAAACTAAACAATACACTATTAAATGATGACCAATGAAGAAATCAAGAAGGAAATCAAGAAATTCATAGTCAAATGATAATGAGAACAAAACATACCAAAATGTCTGGGACACAATGAAAACAGTCCTAACAGGGAAATTTATAGCTTTAAGTGCCTATATTAAGAAATTACAAGCCAGGCATGGTGGCACATGCCTTTACTCCCAGCACTTGGGAAGCAGAGGTAGGTGAATTGCCGTGATTTCGAGGCCACCCTGAGACTACATAGTGAGTTGCAGGTCAGCCATGGACTAGAGTGAGACCCTACCTCAAAAAACCAAAACGAAAGAAGAGGGAGGGAGGGAGGGAGGGAGGGAGGGAGGGAGGGAGGGGGGGGGGGAGGGAGGGGGGGGAGGGAGGGGGCGGGGAGGGAGGGAGGGAGGGAGGGAGGGAGGGAGGGAGGGAGGGAGGAAGGAAGGAAGGAAGGAAGGAAGGAAGGAAGGAGGGAAGGAAGGAAGGAAGGAAGGGGGAGAAAAAAATTAGAAAGGTCTCAAGTAAACAACTTAATGCTTCACCTTAAAGCCTTTGAAAAACAACAAAGCAAACTGAAAATTAGTAGACAGGAAGAAAAATAAAGATTAGGGCAGAAATTAATGAAATAGAAACCAAAAAATAATCCAAAGATTCAATGAAACAAAGAGTTGGTTCTATGAAAGAATAAACACGATTGAAAAACCCTTAAAAAATCTGAGTAGAAGAAAAAAAGAAGACAAACAAATTAATAAAATTAGAAATGAAAAACGCACCATTACCTATACCAGAGGCATTTAAAAAATCATAGGGGCATACTCTAAGAACATATACT
Organism: Jaculus jaculus; assembly: GCF_020740685.1. Taxonomy (NCBI): domain Eukaryota; kingdom Metazoa; phylum Chordata; class Mammalia; order Rodentia; family Dipodidae; genus Jaculus; species Jaculus jaculus. The sequence goes on from NC_059113.1 coordinate 76,133,641, forward strand.
CCACTAAGTTTGAAACTCTGAAAGAAAGGGATGATTTCCTTGATTTATATGTCCTACCTAAGTTAAATCAAGATGAGATTAACCACATAAACAGACCTATAACAAATATGGAGATCCAAGCAGTTATAAAAAAATCTCCCAACTGAAAAAAAGTCCAGGCTCAGATGGATTCACTAGTGAATTTAGCCAGACCTTAATGGAAGAACTAACACCACTGCTTCTTAAACTTTTCCATAAAATAAAAAACGAAGGAATCCTATCAAACTCCTTCTATGAAGGCAGCATCACCCTGATACCAAAACCAGGCAAAGATAGAACAAAAAAAGAAAATTATAGACCAATTACCCTCATGAACATAGATATAAAAATTTTCAAAAAATACTGGCAAACAGAATGCAAGAATATATCAAAAAGATCATTCATCCTGACCAAGTAGGCTTTATCCCAGAGATGCAGGGATGGTTCAACATATACAAATTGATAAATGTAATACACTATATAAATGATCTGAAGGACAAAAATCACATGATAACCTCATTAGATGCAGAGAAAGCATGTGACAAAATCCAACATCCCTTCATGATAAAAGTCCTACAGAGACTAGGAATAGAAGGAACATATCTCAACATAATAAAGGCTATTTATGACAAGCCTATAGCCAACATAATAATAAACGGAGAAAAACGTGAAGCTTTTCTACTAAAATCAGGAACAAGACAAGGGTGTCCACTGTACCCACTCTTATTTAATATAGAACTAGAAGTCTTAGCTATAGCAGTAAGGCAAGAGACACATGTAAAAGGGACACAAATTGGAAAGAAAGAGATCAAGTTATCACTATTTACAGATGACATGATCCTATACATAAAGGATCCTAAAGACTCTATCAGCAAACACTAAGAGCTGATAAACACCTATAGACATGTAGCAGGATACAATATAAGCAGACAGGCATCAGTAGCCTTCCTACATACTAACAACAAACACACAGAGGATCAAATCAGGCAATCACTCCCATTCACGACTGCATCAAAATAAATAAATAAATAAATAAATAAATAAATAAGGTACCCTGGAATAAACCTAACAAAGAAAGTGAAGGATCTCTACACAAATACTTTACACTCAAGTGAGTAAAGACACTAGGAAATTGAAAAACATCCCTTGTTCTAGGGATGGAAGAATCAATATTGTGTGAAAATGGCAATCTTACTAAAAGCAATCTACATAATTAATGCAATCTCCATCAAAATTCCAATGCCATTCTCACAGAAATAGAAAAAAACAATCTAAGCACAAAAAACCTTGGATATCTAAAATAATTCTGAGCAACAGAAATAAATCTGGTGGCATCACCATAGCTGACTTTAACCTATATTACAGAGCCACAGTAACAAAAACAGCATGGTACTGGCACAAAAAACAGACATGTAGATCTATGGAACAGAACAGAGGACCCAGATCTAAGTCTGGGTAGCTACAGACCCCTGATCTTTGACAAACATGCCAAAAGTACTCATCAGAGAAAAGATAGCCTCTTCAGCAAATGGTGCTAGGAAAACTGGATATGTATCTGTAGAAGGATGAAAATAGATCCTTCTCTCTCTCCATACACAAGAAGTAAGTCCAAATGGATCAAATACCTTAATATCAGACCTGAACCTCTGAAACTGCTAGAGGAAAAAGTAGGGAAAACTCTTCAACATATTGGTCTTCGCAAGGACTTTCTGAATATAACCCCAATAGCTCAAGAAATAAAGCCACAGATCAACTACTGGGACCTCATGAAATTACAAAGTTTTTGTTTGGCAAAGGACACTATGAATATAGCAAAGAGGCAACCTACAGTATGGGAGAAAATCTTTGCCAGCTATACATCTGACAAAGCATTAATATCTAGGATATACAGAGAACTCAACAAATTAAATAATAAGAGCCAGGTGTGATGGTGCATATCTTGAATCCCAGCACTGGGGAGGCAGAGGTAGGAGGATCGTTGTGAGTATGAGGCCACCCTGAGACTGCACAGTGAAGTCCAGGTAAGTACCTTGAAAAATAAAAACAATCAATTAATCAAACAAACAAAAGGGCTATGGAACTAAATAGAGAGTTCTCATAAGAAGGAATACAGATGGCATATAAACATCTAAAAATAGTTTTTGTGGTTTACTGTTTTGTAAATCACAGTATGAAGGAGTCACACATTTCTTCATAGCTGAAGAATATAAAATAATTTTTATCAATAATGACAGTCCAAGAATGCAACTGTCTCTCTCAAAAAGCAAAGAATGCTAATGAATTAGGATAGATGATGGAGCAATAAACAGGTAAGTATAACTAAGTGTTAACAATGCTGACACACATGTGCCTCTACCTTTGAGGAACTACAGAAGGAAATATATTTGGTTCTGTAGAAGGGAGAAAGATCCAGAAAAGACATCTAGAAGACCTGAACTTTTATTTTAATTTTAATTTATTTATTTTCAAGGAATGAGAAAGGAGGGGGGAGAGGTTTGCCAGAGCCTCTTGCCTCTGCAAATAGAACTCCAGACGTATACGCCACTTTGTGGATGTGGCTTTATGTGGATACTAGGAATTTGTACCTGGGCTGTGAGACCAGCAATTGCCTTTAACCATTGAGCAGTATCTGTAGACCCTGAACTGAACTTTTGCAACACAGGGTATTTGTGAGGGAAGCATTTGAGGTAATCCGAACAATGTGAATAGAAGAGCAAACTATGAAGCTTGTTTGCAAAACTAAAAATAATTCAGGTCTAAGAAGACTCAGTTGGTAAAACACTTGCTGTGCAAGCAGGAAGACTTGAGTTTGGAAACTCAGAACTGAGGTAAAAGGTGGATGCAGGAGCATACATCTGTAATTCATGCACTGAGGAGAAAGACGGATCCCTGGGGCTTGCTAACTAGCTTAGCTAAGTTGGTGAGCTCTAGTGAGAGACAATGTCTCAGAAAATAAGGTGAGAGTGATTGAACATTTGCTGTTTACACATATGTGTGCACACACAATATTACCAACACACATATACACATGAGAGGAAAAAAGAAAAAAAGTTCTGGAAATTGAAGCAAGGAGGGTCAAGATTTAGAGAAAAATACTGGGTGTCAGCTCATAGAAGATTCTGTGTTATTCCAAGTAACCACTGATGAGAAATGACATCATTAGATTTCTGCATGATCATTTTGAGGAAAGGATAAAAACTGGACATGGAGAGCCAATTTGTAGGTTATTGCAGTAGTATGTGTGATGGGCTAGACACAAGTAATGATAATGTAGTGAGTGACAAGTGAAGGGTCTGAGAGATGTTTTAAAGGTAGAATTGGGTAACCAAAGAATTTATAAGCCTCCTAGTTCTCTAAATCAGGCATTGGATATGTCATACTCAAACAGAAAAGGTTTGGGAGTATAATGATAAGGTCAGCTGTGAGCCCATGCTAAGCCACCTGAATGAAGATAACCTAGAGACTTTAAGCTTAAAAAAAAAAAATGAATGACATGTCATCCTCTTGGCAACTACTGAAGCCATTATTTGGAGACTAGCATAACATCTGTAACTTTATTGTTAATTAAAAATATTTTATCAATTTTCCAAGAGAGAGAAAGAAAATGAGAATGAATGAATGAATGAAAGAGAATATGAGCATGTCAAAGCCTCTTGCCACTGCAAATGAACTCTGGACGGATGCACCACCTTGTGCATCTGGCTCTTATGTGGGTACTGGGGAACTGAACCCAGACTGTCAGGCTTTGCAAGCAAGTACCTTTAACTGCTAAGCCATCTCTGCAGCCCCATCTGTAAACTTATTAAGGACTGCTTGTTCCTATTCCCAAAGAACATGTTATAATTTTAAGTTCACAATGATTTGGGGGGAGGAGTACTAGGGATTGAACTCAAGGCTTTGCACATATACTAACAGTCCACAATTCTTAGTAAATGTTGATTGGTAAGTTACAAATGTCTTATATGAAACAGTATCAATGCCTGTTAGTGAGTGGCTAAAACTAGTATTTTTGTGGTACTGGGGATCAACCCTAGGGTCTTATAAAAGCTAGGCAAGTACTGACACTGAGTCAACCCCCTTAACAACTTAGCAATCTCTCCAGGCCTCATTAAAATTATTATTTTTTTATTTATTTTCGTCAGAGAGAGAGAGTCAGAGAGAGAGAGTGTGCACACGCGCGCGCGCACGAGAGAGAGAGAGAGAGAGAGGGCCTCTAGCCACTGCAAACAAACTCCAGATGCTTGTGCCACCTGTGTATCTTGCTTACATGGGAACTGGAGAATTGAACCTGGGTCCTTAGGCTTCACAGGCAAGCGCCTTAACCACTAAGCCATCCCTCCAGCCCTAAAATAATAATAATAATAATAATTGTTATTATTTTGTGGTTTTTCCACTCTAGCTCAGGCTGACCTGGAATTCACTATGTTGTCTCAGGGTGGCCTGAAACTCTCGGCGATCCTCCTACCTCTGCCTCCCGAGTGCTGGGATTAAAGGTGTGCGCCACCATGCCTGACCTAAAATTATTTTTAACAAGCATTTTTGTGGTGCTACCCTGGTGAGAAGATAATGTGAATTCCTACATCAGAGCTTTAGTCAGCCTTTATAAGAAATCCTTTAACAAAGATAAAAATGGTTGTTCTTAGAACATGTACACAAAAGATAATCCTCTTTTTCAAAAACATTAGAAGATGCAAAATTGAACACATGGAACTAGATGTATATTACAAACAATTATAATGGAATGTAAAAGAATAAAACACCTGAGAGAAACAGTATGAAATTTCAATTTAAATGAATAAGTGATAAGTAGATTCATACGATAAGAATAATAAAAATCTGGTATAAAGAAAAATAAAATTCTGGAGAAGGCAAGTTTAGCCAGGTTCAGAAAGTTATAAATTTTCTGAGAATCAGAGTAATGATCAAAAGGCAAAAAAGGATATAAGAAAAGTTTTCTTTTCTTTTCCTTTTTTTTTTTTTTGAGAAATAGTAAAATAAGTGCTCACAGCAATTTAAATGTAACTAGAGGGCTGACCAATGGCAGATGAATGAAGCTTCTTAAGCAAACAGGCTAAACAGTACTATTTAGCATGACAGAGTATCACTAAAACCCTCAAAAATGAAAATGATAAAAGCTTTTTATTATAAATTCATATCATTTAAATTTTTACACTATACTATCAGACAACAAGTGAAACTAATGTTTCAGTGTAAGTACAAACATGTGTTTAAAGTTTCTAGTCGGGATATACTTGGCATGAAAGATAGAACATCTCAAAACCTAAATTCTGGTAATGTCAATATGCCCATCATTCAGAATCTGTCAAACTTGAAAGCAACACTCTTTTCCCTCAAAGAAGCATCTGCTCATCCTTATGTTCCTTCAAATCTGTGGCAGGAAAAGCAAGATAGTTCTATGTATACAACTCTGAACTGCTTAATGTTAAGCTACGGAATACTGTCAGTAAATATTATGGCAAAGTTGCTCATGGACAACTCAACGCTTAAAACCTTTTAGGCTTCAGAAAACCCCAACTAGACTTATCAATCTCAATTTATTTGATCTTAAGTCAAAATCTTTAGGCCAAAGGTCCAAAAACCAAATGAATCTTCTAAATAGATGTCAAACATCAGTGCAGCTTCTATCTTCCTTTCCTTCCCTATGTGCTCTCATTTTGGACTCCCTTGTTCCTGTGAACACTGCCAGAGAGCAAGGCTTTTGAAGCTTAGTAGATTAATAATTAAAAGATATGAGCTCCAACTTGGCTCTTCCATGAATTTGTTGGGCCACCCTGGGTAAGAGTTTCAAGCCTTTAGTTTAAGTTTTTTTCATAAAATCAGAAATATAAATCAAATGATCATTACAGTGTTATCCAGCAATAAAATTTGATCATTTACCCTAATCACCAGCCTAGATCACTAATTTTTGCCATTTGCCTGTTCCAGGTGAAATCTTCCACATGCACTTTTCTATTTCTGTTACCATCCTGACTACAGATCTTTATGAACTAACTGTCTTATTTATCTTTCTCAGGATCTGTGTCTCTGCCTTCTATAGATGCCACAAATCTTATAGTTTTATTTTCCTTTCCATTCTTTTCTGAGCCTTTGGTGCAGAACAAATCACATCATTATATGACTTATCATTTTTAGCTGTAATGAAATAGCTTTTTCTATTTGGCATCCCTCTAACACTGCTGTACTTTGTAAGTTCACATGAAAAAGTAAAAATATTGAACATATCACTGAATATATATCTAGCATATAATCTATGCTAAGGATCCATATATGTATGTATGTATGTATGTATGTATGTATGTATGTATGTATGTATATATGTATATGTTTATTTGCAGACAGGCTCTCATATATTCCAGGCAAGCCTCAAGCTCACTATGCAGCTGAGGATGACCCAAAATTTCTGATCCTTCTACCTCCACCTCTGCAGTGCTGGGATTATAGGTGTACACCATGATAATCCAAGTTTATGAGGTGCTGGGAATGAACACAGAGTTTTCTATATTCTAGGCAAGTATTCTACCAACTGAACTACACCTCATATGTATGTAATGTTGTTATTACTAAATCTTTACATATTAATACATGTTTCTTGTTGATGCATGGTCTTTCTACATATGTAATTACCACATTTATTTATTTATTTATCTGAGAGAGAGAAAAAAAAAAAGACAGAGAAAATGGGTGTTCCAGGGCCTCCGGCCGCTCCAAGTGAACACCAGACGCATGTACCACTTTGTGGATCTGTCTTACATGGGTACTGGGGAATTGAACCAGGGTCTTTAGGTTTTGCAAGTAAGCACTTTAACTGCTAAGCCATCTCTCCGGCCCCAATTACCACATGTTCACTGACCATTCTCTTAGTGACAGGCACCTAGAATGTCTTTAGTTCCCTATTTCTACAAATATCCTGACTCCATAGAAACAAGGGCTAACTTTACATTAGGGTATATAATTTTTGAAAATGCTTACTTTTATGAACATATAGATATGTAGAATACATATACTTCATTCTTATGCTATATATATTAATTATTTAAGCACCCTTATATAACTAAAATATAGGTCTACAATAAATATTTAGTACTATTTTTACACTTGAAATATATAATTGTTTAATAATCTTTCATACTTATTATCACATTCTATTTTATGTGTGTTTACATATACATATTTTCTGGGAGTCTTCCCATGTAACCCAGGCTAGCTTCAGACTCACAATTCTGCTCACCAAGTGATGGAATCAGATGTGTGCCTTTATACCCATTTGCATTTTACATTTGATATACTGATTATGAGTATGAAGTAGTACAGGTTGCATATAACAAACCTAAAAGTCAGAAATCAATCAGAAAACAGTACAAAATTGGGAATACTCTGATCACCAAGACAATGAGTGCTACATGTGGACCATTTTATATGTGATCTCATGGGATAGGTTACAGTCAAAGTGTAGGTAAAGTAAACATACTGTATGCAATTACTTTCAGACTGTGCATATGATATATCATATATAATATATTATATATATATTTTTTAATGAATTCTGTATTTAGACTTGTGTCTTACCTTTAAGGTATTTTATTTTGTATATGTAAATATTCCAATTTTTAAAGCCTTAAAATCTGTAATTCCTATGGTTACAAGCATTTTAGGTAAAGCATACTCAACTCATATTTTAGATAAGACATGCTGAACTTGTGTCATATAGTTTAAATTTGCCTTTGGTAGACTGCTGTGACTAATTATCTTTGGCTTTTACTTATTCTTACAGATGCTTAGTTAATGTGCCCTCAATAGCTAATGATTTTAGTTACATACACTGTAAAATGTTTTCTAGTAAACTACCTTTTTATTTTACTACTTTCTTTTTGACAGGCTAGTGGAAGGACAGAAAATAGAGGGTGCAAAGGTCTTAGAAAGGTACGGAGGATGGAAAGGGAAGTTAAGACAACATTAACCACTTCCCTAGAAACCATCATTCAGACTAGCATTCTACAAGATACAACCACCAATAAAGGGTAAGGGGGACAGTTCACAAAGGAGGTGGAAAAAGTTTAATCATAAAACCACAGACTCTGGCTGGTAAATCCCAGGCCCAAAACTGGGTTACCCCCCTCAGTAAACTATTGGCCAGGGAGTCCCATGAGGTTCCCAAAACAATGTAGGCCATTGCCAAAATACCCCAGTATTGCCAGAGCTAAAAGGTAAGACCGTACTGCTGAAGACACCACAGGCTGTAGTGACAGGACATGGGAATATCATGTTGGAACTAAAAGGGAAATTAGCTTCCTGTTGGCTAGCACTCAAGAGTGCTGGACAGCCCTATAGGAGCCACTAGAGGACAACAGTCACCAACGGCATGAATTAGCAGGGGACCCTACAGACTACGAAATCTACCAGGCAGACAAGAAGTACACACTTGTGCAATAGTAGTACATAGCCTCTACAGGTAACCAATCATTTTCTGATTGGATGGGAGGCCTGCTCAGTGGGAAAGAACTCATATTTGGGACTGGGAACTAAGTCAGAATCCCATGGTCAGGAAACTCACAGACTATCACTAATCTCTGATGAAAGGTGAACTTACACACTAAAAAGTCTTCTCAAATGATTATGCATACCCCTTGAATCCAAGATGCTTTCATTCTTGGTCCAGGAATCAGTTTTATTTTACAGATGGCAGAGAAAACAAAAGTCAACCTGGTTATATCAGTATGACAAGAAGATAGCTGAATTCCCACCATGAGGTGTGCCATCACTACATCTGTTGGAGCACAGGAGAAATTTCATCAGAGGAAGCAGTAGTGACATGAATACTGTACTCACTGTTAGCCCAGCAACCTGTTTCAGGGCAATGATGACAGACACGGTGATCAGTCAAAACCAATCCAAATAGGAGGAACTTTCCATGATACAGGAATGGGAAAAGACTTCCTGAACAAAACCCTAGTAGCACAGAAACTTAAATAATCACTTAACCCTTGGGATCTCATGAAGCTGAAAAGTTTCTTCACAGACAAACATGCAATAAACAGAGTCAATAGATTACCCACAGAATGGGAGAAAATTTTTGCCAGCTATACAACTGACAGAGGCCTAATTTCTAGAACCTACAAAGAACTCACAAATCTAAATAATAAAAAAATCAAACAATCCACTCACAAAATGGGGCAGAGAACTGAACAGGGAGTTCTCAGAGGAATAAATACAAATGGCAAACACACACTTAAGAAAATGTTCATCATCCCTAATCACCAGGGAAATGCAAATTAAAACAACCATTAGATTCCACCTTACCCCACTAATGATAGCATACATTAAACAATCAAATGAAAACAAATGCTGGCAAGGATGTGGAGAACTAGGAACCCTCAGTCAGGGTTGGTGGGAATGTAAGATGGTACAACTACTATGGAAAGCAATATGGAGACTCCTAAAAAGGTTGACTATAGAGTTACCAACAGACCTAGTTATTCCCTTACTGGGCATTTACCTTAAAAGCTCCACACCTCAGTTCAGAAATATTTGCTCAACCATGTTTATAGTTGCTCAATTCATAATAGCTAAGAGCTGGAATCAACCCAGATGTCCATCATTAGATGAATGGATAACCAAGATGTGGTATATCTACATGATGGAATTCTACACAGCAAAATGTTGAGATTCAAGAAATATTTCTAAGGAGCTAAAGGGTGATGATCTGTCTTCTTGAATTTTTTTTTTTTTTTTTGATGATGAGGGACATAGTCCCTACCTAAGAGAAACCATAAAGCCCTTCCCTATTCTATCTATTGGTTGGAGAGGATACATCAAGTCCTCTGTAGATGGAGTTGGATAGAATCCCCAGTCTGAAACTGTTGTATCATAGAACAGATAAAATTTACAAGGAGATTAAAAATACTAGGGCTAAACAGGCATAGCACAATCACACCAAAAATGGACCCCAGAAAGGAAAAGAGCCAAGGAAATCCATGACCATAGTAGTCCCAGGACAGTCATCTTTGTTGGGGTTTGCTACTGGAGTTTAGATTCTAACTGAAGCTAGCTAAATGGAAATCCAGGTTCCTCACCAGGCCATGCTGCTTAGTTATAGGTGGGCACACAAATATTTCTGTCTTACGTGGCTGTGTTTTATCTAAGTTTTCTGTCATACCAGAATCCACCTTGGTGGACCTTTGGCTTAAAAGGGCCTATTTTTTGGTGGCTTTGATTTAGTCCATACTTAGTACTTCCAATTTTCTAGCTTCTTCAGTTCCAAGTCCTGTATGTATGAAATAAAAAGGAAAACAAAACAAGGAACTTACTATGGCTTCATTCCCTGGATCCTATACCTTGTTGGTATATATCCATCTGTTATGTCTTCCTATGCTTGTTTTATACATAATGCCAGGATATTACATTGTACTTACAAGGCACATTTTTATTTCCTGTTCCACCTGTATCCCCACTGCTTTTTAATAAAATGTATGCTCTTATTAAATATTTCATTAAATCTTAGTTTCTTTCTGTTATAGACATAATATTATTGCTTATTTGATTCAGTACAAGCATAAGTTCAATGAGTACACATACACTCCTTAGGCTATTCACCTAATAGTTTCTCTACATAGCTTCCCAGAATAATAAATGAAGTCTATCTGATTATACAGATGTCATCTTGCAAAGGGTATGGATAAAATAAATGCAGAAAAGAAGGAATATTTTGTTTTATTCTTTTTTTGTGGCAAGCTCAACAGACTGGCCTTTTGTTTAATGCAAGAGTGAGAGTAAAAGAGAGACAGATAGAGAGAAAGAGAAAGAATTGGTATGCCAGGGCCTCCAGCCACTGCAATCGAACTCCAGATGCATGCACCCCCTTGTGGACATGTGTGACCTCTTGCATGCTTGTATCACTTCGTGCATCTGGCTTATGTGGACCTGGAGAATTGAACATAAATCCTTAGGCTTCGCAGGCAAGCACCTTGATCACTAAGCCATTTCTCTAGCCCATGGCCATGCTTGGGAAGCAAAACAGTTCCTATTATGGTAGCCACTATAATCCAACTCCAGATGTGTGTGCTACCTTGCTCATATGCATTACCTTGTGCATCTGGCTTACTTAGGGGGAGTCAAACCTGGGTCCTTGGGTTTCACAGGCAAGCACCTTAACCACTTTACCATCTCTCCAACCATGTTTAACCCTTTTAATCCATGCTGTGCTATCAGTTGGAGAATCTGTTTTCTTACTTACAGAAGGCAGCAAAAAAGTGGGAAAACGAAAATACATCAACATGACAAGAAAAGATAGCTGACTCTGTATGATGACATGAGCCACATTTTACACATCAGCCAGGGTCCAGGTGACATCACAGAGGAAATGATGAGTTAAACATGCGTGCTGCTCTGTGCTCCCCATGCCAGGGAGATGGCGATAGAAACTGAGGATACTCAAAAAGTAGCAAAACAGGACTGGGCATGGTGGTGAATGCTTTTAATCTCAGTATTTGGGAGGTAGAGGTAGGAGAATTGTTGTGATTTCAAGGCCACCCTGAGACTACAGTGAATTCCACATCAGCCTGGGCTACAGTGAGACCCTATGTTGTTTGAAAAAAAAAAAGCATCAAAGCAAAAATTCAGAAGTTGGTGAGAGCTTATCACTGAAATAGACTTATGACACACCTGACAAAGCTAAGGGAACATTGCAGAAGTGTGGGCAGAAAGACTATAAGAGCCACAGTGTGGGAAAGATAATCCATAGGCATAGGCCACCTCCACAGTGACTGACTAATGCATTCACAATCCATAACTCTATGGTAAATACCACTGACCCCACTGAGGAGGGCCCTCAGAAGAATAGGAAAAGGTAGGAGGAGATATAATAATAAATATGAGGGGAATGGGACCAACACATAATTTGTTGATATAAAAAAGTTCCTAACCAAAAAAAAAAATCTGAAAACAAGTTCTCTTATAGACTACCACTGTAGTATAGTATGTGGCTATTTTCATACAGGTAGTAGTAAACGTACTCTGAAATCATCATAAAAAAAAAAAAAGGAGGGCTGGAGAGATGGCTTAGTGGTTAAGCGCTTGCCTGTGAAGCCTAAGGACCCCGGTTCGAGGCTCGGTTCCCCAGGTCCCACGTTAGCCAGATGCACAAGGGGGCGCACGCGTCTGGAGTTCGTTTGCAGAGGCTGGAAGCCCTGGCGCGCCCATTCTCTCTCTTTCCCTCCCTCTGTCTTTCTCTCTGTGTCTGTCACTCTCAAATAAATAAATAAATAATTTAAAAAAAAAAAAAAGGAAACCTTAGAGCACTTTATCTCAGAGTCTAACTAGATGGAAGTCCAAAGAAAGATAGGTAGTAGTCTTCTATGGGCAGAAACATTGTTTTTCTTTCCACTATACCATTGGTAATGCTAAGTTTTTTTTCACATGTCAATAAAATGCTAAATAAACACTTAAACCTAAGTTTCACATTTATGATTCCTGACTGACTTGCTTTAATCTCTTCCCATTCTAAGTGATCATATAAAGAACTGTTACTGTCAGAGGTTTAGTAGAAGGGAGAAAGAAAAAGAAATAGAAATAATAATAAAATAAAACCATAAATTCTCTTGAATCAACACAATTAATAACAAAATATTAAATACATACCTAAGATGTTCTCGGAGTTGCTCAATCTCCACATTTTGTTCAGTTACTATTTTCAGAAAGTGTTGGTTAGTCTGCCACAGGAATAAAACAAAAATACTCAGTATTAGAACTATGTAAGAACTATATTTTAAAAGATGATCTATAAACTACATAAGCAAAAAACAATAAACATAAAAACCCAAGATGAGAAACAAAAATAAGTATACACTAAATCACAGTTGGGGATTAAGCTCAGTGGCACAGCACTTGCCTAACATGCTCAAATTCCTGGCTTTAGTCCTTAGCACCACATTAATATATATATATACATATATATATATATATATATATATATATATACATACATACATACATACACATATATATATGTACATATATATATACACACACACACACACACCAATTAAGAGGAAAAGTTTTTAAAAAGAAGGAGAGACAGAGCTAGAGAGATTGCACTCACTTACAAAGCCTATTGGGCCTGCAATACTCATATTAAGCCAGATTCACAAAGCGACACAAGCCTATGGAGTTTGTTTGCAGTGGTGAGTCGCTCTGTTATATCCATACTCATTTTCAATAAATAAATAATTTCAAACCAAATAAATAAACAATTTCAAATAAATAAATAAAAATATTTTACAAAATAGAAGAGAACCAGTTAGAAAGATGGAATTCATTGGATAGGAAATAGGGAATGTGGAGGATGGTGGGACAGAATTATAATCATGACATACATATGTATGGAGACTGTCAATAAAATGTTGAAAAACAGTACAGGAGGCCCTGGTGCACCCATCCTCTCGCTCTATCTGCCTCTTTCTCTCTCTGTCTGTTGTTCTCAAATAAATAAATAAAAGTAAACAAAAAAAATTACAGTAAAAAATTTCTTTTTTTAAAGAACTAAACAATTGAATTTTTTTAATACACAGTATAAGAAACATGAGAATCAGCTAAATGAAGCTAGTCAGCAAGCCTAGGGGATCATCCTGTCTTTTTCTGCACAGCCCTGGGATTTGATAGTTGCATGCCACCTTGTACAACATTTATTGGTACAGGGATCTGAACTCATATTGTCATGCTTGTGCAAAAAGCACTTTACCCATTGAGCCATTTTCCTAGTCCCTAAAATAAATTTCACTTATATAATATTCATTCATTTCTTGTACATCAAAAGAAACTTATTCATTAAACTATTTTTTAGTTAGCATAAAGAGATTTAGGTTATTATTCATTCTCTTTTAGTTTATTCTGGTTCACCTTCTTATCCCAGCCATTCTCTTCCCCCACAATTCCCTTATTTCCCTAATAGTATCTTCTCTTCTATAAACATGTCACATGTGTTCTACTGACCTTCACTCACCCCTCTTCTAGCTCATCTGTTTATAACTGCTTCTAGTTACCTTTCTACCTATACATGTTTTACTGAAATTGGCCTCCTATGTAAACATTCTTATAGAAATTACAAACTAAAGCCTGCATTTCTTGCATCTCTGCAGTAGATTGTGGAGTGCTTAGGGAATATGACCAAAAGTGGCATAGAAGGTCACATAGGAGTTCTATTATTCTGATACCACATGCAGATGTACAAAATGAATGTACTAGTTTGTACTCTCACTATCTGTGAACAAGGGTTCCTATTTCCCCACATCCTTACCAGTGTTTGCTATAAATTTTCTTGGTGGCAAACATTATAACTGGGGTATGATGGTATCTCAAAGTCATTATAACTTGCATTTGTCAAATAGCTATGGATGTTAAACACTTTTTAAAGTACTTATTGTACATTTGTTTCTTCTTCTGTGAACTGTCTGTTCATCTATCTGATTGGTCCATTTGGTGATTGGCCACTTTTTTTTTGGTGTTTAGTAGGCACTGGTTATTAGTCTCCTGTATGTATAGTTGCATAGGTAGCAAAAATTTTTTCCCATTGTGTAGGTTGTCTGCTTGTGTTGGTAATGATTTCTTTTGCTCTGTGTAAGTGTTTTAAATCCACTATGGTCTGATAGGAGATTACCTAATTTTTTTGCATTTGTTAAAGTTTGTTTGTGGCCTATTATGTGAACAATTTTGGAGACGGTTCCATGTGTTGCTGAGATGAATGTGCATTCCTTATCTGTTTGGTAGAATACTCTACATGCATCTATTAGGTCTAATATATGGTGTACTTTTGCTATGAAGTTTGTTTGTTATTTTTCCTTTAACATGTCCTTTAAAAGAGTGGGATAGTGAAGTCTCCGTTATTATTATATCTTGACCTACATGATCTTTTATGTTTTTTGGTGTTTATGAATTTAAGAACTCCACTATTGTTGAATAATATTTTTAATTGTTATGTAACTTAATTAATTTTTCTCATTATTAATATGTACTACCACCTTTTGTCTTTTCTGATTAGTTGTTTTGGTTTAAATTTTATTTTGTCTGAAATATCTTTTTTTGTTTATTTTTATTTATTTATTTCAGAGCAAATAAATAGACAGAGAGAGAGAGAGAAAGAGAGGAGAGGGAGAGAATGGGCGTGCCAGGGCCTCCAGCCACTGCAAATGAACTCCAGACGCATGCATCCCCTTGTGCATCTGGCTAACATGGGTCCTGCAGAATTGAGCCTCGAACCGGGGTCCTTACGCTTCACAGGCAAGTGCTTAACCACTAAGCCATCTCTCCCCCAGCCCTGAAATATGTATTTTCTATAGCTTGCATTTGCTTGGCAGTTTGAATCCCATCTTTGATACTAAATTTTTGCATATCTTTGCTGACTACGTAAATTTCTTGGAGATAGTAATTCATTAGATTTTGCTTTTTAATCCATTCATTTATTGGCATATTTTATTGGTGAGTTGATGCCATTTATATTTAGAGTTATTTTAGAAAGTGGTTTGTTCTTCCCTAATACTTTGTTGGGTGAAATTTAGATTGGTTGGATTATTGGCATTTCTGTTCCTTTTCCACAGAGAGTTAACTGATTGTTGTGTTAGGCACAATTAATTCTTTCCTATTTCTTCTCTGTCCATCTGTGTTTTTATTTTCTCCCTTGAGATGTACCTAACTGTAGTCTCACAGATAGGGCTATCTCTTCCTCCCTCCTCCTCCCCCTTTCTCTTTTTCCTTCTTCCATGTATATTATTCCATTGAGAAGTATCTGTAGAGCTGGTGTGGTGGTCATGAACTGCCTTAGTTTTTGTCCTTGGCTTGAAAAATCCTTATTTCTCCAACAATTTTGAGATAATTTTTCTAAGTACAGCATTCTCAGTTGGCAATTTCTTTCAAAGCTTAGATCTAAATACATTATTCCATTCTTTTCTGGCTGCTATGGTTGCTGATGAAAGGTTTGAGGTTATTCTAATATCCCTGCCTTTGCATAGGTGTTGGCCTTGTATCCTTACAGCTTTTAGTATTATTTCTTTACTTTATAGTTTGACATCATCACTACGATGTACTGTGCAGAGGTCTTTTTCTAATGATGTCTATTTGGAATTCTACATGCTTTTTGTGTTTGGATATCAACTTCTTTCTCTAGCTTTGGAAAGTTTTCTCTTATAATTTCATTAAGAAGATGATCAGTTTCTTTCACATTTATCTCAGCTCTTTCTCTACTATCCCTTTAACTCTAAAGTTTGGTTTCTCTTGAAAATTTTCCAGAGTTCTAGGAAATATTGGTCTATTCTTTAACTTTTTTTCTTTATATAAGTTTGTGTATGATTGTCTTGACTGTCCCCTATCCCAGAAGTTTGTTATTCCATTAATAGAACATTCTGATGTGGCTTTAATTTGATTATGGTTTTCATTTCCATTATTTTTTAGCATTTCAATTTTCTTGCTAATATTTTCCTCCATATTTATGACTTTTTCCTCTTTTTACTCATTGGTTCATTCATTTGAAGACTGTATTGAATATATTTTTTAGGTCATTTGTTTATTTGAGTTGTCTATATGGTCATTAATTTTTTAGAACAGAGCTCTATATTCTTTTCTGGCATTTCAGCTACTGTGTTTCCACCTTCCATTGTGGGGAAGTTGAGTGTTTTGGAGTATGCTGTGGTGATCTGTTGTCCCTTATTCTTTATGTTTCTTTTTTATATCTTGGGCATATGTAGAAATAGATGTTATGGTGGTTTGAATTAGGGGCTTCCCCATAAGCTCATGTGTTCTGAATACTTGGTTCCCAGCTGATGGCAATTTGGGAGGTTCAGCATTGCTGGAGGAGGTGTGTCAGTAGGACTTTGAGGTTTATTGACCCCAGTTTGCCATTATTAGTTGGCACAGTGTCTTGCTACTGTTTCCACCTTTTGTGACAGAGGTGATGTCCAGCCTCTGCTCATACCATTCTTTCCCTTGTCATTACAGAACATCCCCTTGAGACTCAAAGCAAAAAGTAAATGTTTTCCTACTGTAAGCTGCTTTGGGTAGGATGTTTCATCCCAGCTATAGAAGGTAACTACAGAAAATGTTGTTTCCCTTGCTTTTAATCCCCCCCCTGCCCCCGCCACTGGTTTAGTTGTTTCTTTTGTCTTTTGGAAGCTCTTTAATTTCACTTGGAAATGTGATTATTTCAGGGTCTTAGGGAGGAGGTTCAGTGTTGAATCCCACAGATTTACTGGTACTTCTGGTTTTGTTCATGTGTATGATAACCTTTTGTGTTACCATTCTGTTCCCTTTGGCTTACAGAGTTTGTGATTAGGCTCTTGGTTAGAGGTGGTATGGGTTATGGATTTTTTTTTTTTTTTTTTAGAACAAGGGGTAGTAATATTTGACCTGCATAGCAGTTACCTTCTCTGCAAGGATTAACACACCTGACCAGAAGCAGCTTACAGGAAGAAAGGGCATTTCATATTTTAGGCATGTAAGGGTAAATTAATCATGGCAGAGAAAGTATTGTAGAACAAAAGCTGGGCATCACATCTTGTAGCAACAGTGAGTGAGCCCACACTCACAAGTGAAGTGGACTATAAAGTCCCAGGGCCTGCCATGAAGACATTTCCTCCAGCAAGGCTCCATCTCCTAAAGGTTCCAACTGGTGCCTAAGAAAAATGCTTAATATCAACACTTGAGGCTATAGGGGACACTTTATGTTCAAACCACCACAAGTGGTGAAGTGGTGAAGGGATGGAGAGAACCAAGAGGATATGAAATTTGGATAAGGAAAGAAGTATATGGGTTGTAGATATGCAAGGAAGACTACTGGACCTATAGAAATGTAAAGAAGGAGAATTTGGAGGTATGTGAAGAATCTAGGAAGTTTATTTTGGTGGGTCAGAGGTTTGAAATACAGCAGGTTAGTAACTAATGTATAAGATTTCAGGATTAATACCAATACACTCTTGAATACTAGGGCACCAACATCCATAAACAAGAATAACACATCAATAAAAAAGAACTACAACAGCAAATCTAAAAAGATGAGAAAGTAAGAAAAAGAAAAACACCAGCAAAAGAAAAAGAATAACAAAGTCCAGAAACAACGACAAACAAGGAAGGACAAAACAAAACAAAAAACCAAGAAGTCATAATGGATATGGCAAAGGTACAGGTCATATCTATGGGTCTTTTCTTTCTCCTCTGGTTACATTTTGACATGGCAGCTCCACAAGTCAGCCAGATTAAATGTGTGTGTAGGTCATTCAGGGAAGAAAAACTTGTATAGTAAACTTTTTGTCAGATCTCTGTCCTGGGCTGACCTGACTCCTAGGCCAATTGAAATCTGGCTCCTGTGGAATGAGATCAGAACTCCACTGGCATGGATTTTTGAGCTGGAAGAATAACGCAGAAGTCTTGCCCAGCAAAGGATCTTACTATAATGTCTTTAGATGCTAAGCCTCCCTGTGTCCCCAGGCAGGACACCTAACAAGCAGCAGCTGGGGCACTTGGTTGATAGAGATGCCCTGTTGGGGAAGCCATGAGCTAAGAATAACAGTCCTGGGAATCAGAAATTCATTGAAGTCTTTTACTGCAGAAACCTGGAGGTGTTCAGAACTCCTTTACCTTTGTTTTGTGTCTCCTCTGGACACATGGAAAGTTGGTTGCTGCTTTCAGGAGGAAACCATTGGATGGGCATTCTGAGAGCTTCTATTCAGATGCTGCTGAGGAGCAGGACTCAAAAATTACCGTGGTTTAAGTGTCTCTGTACCAGACTAGATGACTTAGGTGGTGGGCTTGTGGTGGCATTTGAAGGAGGGAGGTATTTATTATAAGCCTGGCCCAGAGTTATTGACCTGTCTGTCCTGGAGCTGGCTCAGCAGATGTGCCAGCCTGAAACCTGTTTCAACATCATTGTTTCTGTACTCTCTCAAATGTGGCTTGTACCCCACCATCTCATTTGGAAGTCTCACAAAATTGTCTCATTTTAGTAAGACATATCTTTATTTATTTGAGAAACAGAGATGAGTATGGCCATACCAGGGCCTATTGCTGCTTCAAACAAACTCCAGACAATGCTGTACTTTGTGCATCTGGCTTTAAATGGATACTGGGGAACTGAATTCAAGTCAGAAGGCTTTGTAAGCAAGTGCCTTTAACTACTGGGCCACCTCCCCAGTCCCAGAACTGCTTAATTTTTAAGGGGTACTTAAATTTAACCTTGACTTAAGTTTACTCCCATGAATATACTCTGAATATGCCTATTGTAATCTTGCTTACTTTTACTTAGCAGTCTGGTTTGTTATAATTAAGACAAATCCACATTTAAAAATTTCTCTTAATTATTTTCTATCACTTCAGCCAATTTTGGATTCCTTTCTTATCTTTGCCAAGTTTTTTTTTGAGGGGGGAGGTGGTATAGACTGAACTCAGGTCTTGTCATACTATGAAAGTGCACTTTCACTTAGCTACACAACCAGACTTTACTTTTTATAATACTCATTTACCAATTCCATTTTGCTATTCATTTCTACTAGCATGCAGGTTTTTACTGCTAATTTGACCAGCACTATGATTTTTTTCTCTTATAACGTACTCCCTATGAATCTTCAAACATGCTTTCCCATGACTTTCATTAACATCATTTAGAGTTAATAAAACAGGGTATCTATGGTATAAGATCTCCAAAAGGTCAAAAGGTGTATAATTCTTACAGCTTTAGGAGATATATAAAAGAAATGAATAATTGTGAAAGGCAATTCCATGTAGAAATATATTATTAAAATAAATACCTTTCTTTCTTTCCTCCCTGTTTTTTTTTTTTTTGTTTTTTTTTTTTTTTTGAGGCAGGGTCTCAATGTAGCCTAGGCTGATCTGGAATTCACTACATAACCTCAGGTTGGCCTCAAACTCATGGCAATCCTCCTACCTCTGCCTCCCAAGTGCTGGGATTAAAGGTGTGCACCACCACACCCAGCTTTAAAATATCTTTCTTAATTACAGAAATAAGTAATGCATTCTCAAATACTTTATTAGAATTTTTAAAACTTATATTTAAAAAAAAATAAACAACTATGATGAGAAATTCCAAATGTTAGCTGGGTATGGTGGCTCATATCTGCAATCTCAACACTAGGGAAGCTGAAGCTAAGGACTTTCACCAGTCTCAAAAACAGTATTAAAAGACAAACAAATGAGAGAGAAACAAAAAAAAAATTCCAAATGTTAACATAAGTAAAATAAAGAGACATTCATTTAATTTTTCACATTTAAAGGATAAAAAAAATTTTAAAGAACAATAAAATCTAATAGCTTACTTTTGATGACACAGTATCACCCTTAAAAAAAGACATTTTAAGGTACTAGCAAGAATAAGCAGAGTAACTGAACACGGATGAAAAAGAGATTACCTGGGGTGTCATAATTCTATTACTCAATAATGAATAAAATTAAAATTCCGGGGCTGGAGAAATGGCTTAGCGGTTAAGGCACTTGCCTGCAAAGCCAAAGGACCTCAGTTCGATTCCCTAGGACCCACATAAGCCAGACACAAAAGGTGGCACATGCATCTGGAATTTGTCTGTAGTGGCTGGAAGCCCTGGTGCACTGATTCTCATTCTCTCTGTCCCCCTCTCATTCTGCCTCTTTCCGTCTCTCGAATAAACAAATGAAAATAAAATATTCAAAAAAAATTCCAAGGAGGTAAAGAAAACAAAAGGAATGTGAGAAAACAGAAGGTAAAAAGTAAAATCAGAAGGATAGATTACATTTTTTAAGAAAAATATAATAAAATTTAGGTGTATCTGGTTTAGTACTGGGAGTTAATTAACATATGCTTATAAGTTTCTTAATTTTTTTTTTTTTAAATAGCAATTAACACTGGGGAGATGGCACTTGCTTGAACAGCCTGATGGTCAGGGTTGGATTCCCCAATAACCACTGTGGTGGTTTGATTCAGATGTCCCCCATAAACTTAGGTGTGCTAGATGCTAGGTTACCCAGCAATGGCAATTGAAAATTAAAGCCTCCTGGAGGCAGTGTATTGTTGGAGGCAGGCTTATAGGTGTTATAGCCAGTTTCCCCATGCCAGTGTTTGGCACATTCTCCTGTTGCTATGGTCCACCTTATGTTGGATGGGGGTGATGTCCACCCACTACTCATGCCATTGTTTTCCCTGTCATCATGGAGCTTCCCCATGGCACCTGTAAGCCAAAATAAAACTCCCCCTCCCCCCACATAAGCTGCTCTTGGTTGGGTGATTTCTATGAGCAATGTGAACCTGACTACAACAGTAAAAAGGTACCGAGGAGTGGGGTTGCTGCTAGACACCTGACTGTGTGGCTTTGGCCTTTTGGAACTGTTTCAAAGGGAATGTGAAAGGATTTGAAACCTTGGCCTAAGAGACACCTTTCAGTGCTTTAAGTACAGCTTGATGGGCTATTCTGGTCAGAGTTGAAAGGCTTGTATATAGTAAGAACTATGGACTGTGAGGTTTGGGTTATGGAGGTGAGAAACAGCTTTTCTTGGACCAGGCTAGCAAGTTGTGTGAGAAGTTTGCTATTATGCTCATGTGCTGAGAAGTTGTGCAGGGTTGCTTTGTGTAGAAATGAACTGGTGTGAGCAGAGGGATATGGCACAGAAAGAAAAATCTTTGGGTGAACTGCTGCCCCTTCAGCTGCAATTGAGAGATTACAACCTTTGAGATTGGGCACAGCTGACCTATGCTGGGGCAACAGAAAGGATGTGGACTCTTTTTGAAGGGGCTGAGTGCTCAAGGAGTGTCCTGTTCTACAAAGTCTGCTTTATTCTCCCCTGGATTAACAAATTGACACCCTACTTGGTATTGTGGAGTATAAGAAACACAGTAAAGAAAGGGTCATTGAGTTTGCAACACGTTTTTGTGTTTTTGAAATGGCCATGGCAGTGCGAAGCAGTTTTGCAGGATGCCTGCATGCAGACCCCATGGGGCCATGATGATGAACTGTGGATTGCACTGGAGACCCAGTGGAGATGCTGGGACCACGAGATGGCTGCTAAGGAGAGCTGCCGGCCCTGATGAAGTTTTCCAGGATTATGGGTAGCCTAGCTGAAGGGATGGACTTGAATGCCAGAGATTTATTGCTGTTTAGAATTATGGGACTTGGAGATTTGTCACTGGCTACAGTTGTAGAACTTGAAGCTACAGAATTTGATGTTTTCCCTGGTTTTAAATCTTATATTGGTTGAATATTTCTTTGCTATGCCCAATGCCATCTTTTGCAGTGTGAATGTGCCATTACAGGTTTCTTGGGGATTTTTTTGGTATTATGACTCAGTTAAAAGGCCTTGGATTATAGGGATGTCTGAACATCCTTAGGATTGATAAAAACTATGGGGACTTTTAAAGTTGGATGACCACATTGTATTTTACATTATGTATAGATATCAGTTTATGGGGGCCAAGGGTGGAATGTAGTGGTTTGATTCAGGTGTCCCCCATAAAATTAGGTGTTTTGGATGCTAGGTTCCCCAACTGATGGCAGTTGGAAATTAAAGCTTCATGGAGGCAGCGTATTATTGGAGGTGGGCTTATGGCTGTTACAGCCAGTTTCCCCATGCCAAGGTATGGCACACTCTCCTGTTGCTATGGTCCACCTTAGGTTGGCCAGGGGGTGATGTCCATCCTGTGCTTATGCCATCATTTTCCCTGCCATCTTGGAGCTTCCCCCTAGAACCTATAAGCCAAAATAACACTCTTTTTTTTCCCCCACAAGCTGCTCTTGGCTGGGTGATTTCTACCAGCAATGTGAACATGACTGTAACACCCACATAAAGCCAGATGCACAAAGGAGCATATGCATCTGGAGTTCACTTGCAGCTTCAAGAAGCCCTAGCTACCCATACTCACTCACTCACACTCTCTCTTAAATAAGTATTTTTAAAATTTTTGAAAAATAAGCAATTATGCTATTTTTATCACATTCCTCACTATGTGTTAGAAGCACAAAAAATAAGGTGTGTGCATTACCCTGAGGAGCCAAAGATCTGGATTACTCTGAGGAGATCTTACCAAAGACCTTAAGAGGATGTTTAAATTAGTGTATGTATGTGTGTGTATGTGTGTGTATGTGTGTGTGTGTATGTATGTATATATATATATATATATACACATACATACATACATACATACATACATACATATATATATATATATATATCAGATATATGTTGATTAGATGCCCAAAAGATACTATGAACTTTATGAACTAGGTCATTGACTGTTTAAGGAAGAAAAAAGAATTATTGTTCATCTATTTTAATTCACGCATGTTTTTATTGTTTTCTTAATTTGAATTAGCATAAATAAATAATTCATAGTGACAAATTTTAGTTTGTGTAAATCAGTACAGTAAATGGTTACATTTACTTACTATTTCTATGTTTTCATTAGCAACATGAAGCTTTTTGGTCAGTTGATGAAAATTGTTCAGCTGATCCTATTGGGAAGGCATAGTGAGTACATAAATAGCAATTTGTTTGCAATCTATATTTAAAATAATACCAAAATCAAGTTCCGAAATCACATACCTAAAGTTATATATCAGATATTATATGAATTAAGATTCAAAGAACTAAGAAAAAGAATTTTCAATCATTAAAAATTAATGGGGGAGGTTTAATCAAAATTCAGGTTATTGTGAATAAGCCATATGATAACCTACTCTTTTGGATAATAGCACACCCAGAAATCATAGGCTGCTACTAGAAAAATTTCAGTGCCAGGGATGGGATACCTTCCAGTGAGTTGTAGGCCAGGGAGGGCCCTAATGCCCCTGAAAACATTACAAGCCATTGCTGAGGTTCTTGGTTTCCCACCAGAAATAGATGGTAAGACACTATTGCTGAATACACCACATGCCTGGGCTGCAATGTCACCAAGAAATCAAACCGGCTGAGCCAGACCCACAAGATGAGGCAAGTGCACAGGTTGCACATATGCACCAGGTTATACATGCATCTGGAGTTCAGTGGTTGGAGGCTCTAGCGCACCAATTCTCTCTCATTAAAAAAACAAAACAAAACAAAAACTACAGGCTGGAGGAATGGCTTAGCAGTTAAAGCATTTGTCTGCAAAGCCAAAGGACCCAGGTTCAATTTCCCAGGATCCACATTAGCCAGATGCACAAGGCAGTGCATGCATTCTGAAGTTCATTTGCAATGGCGGGAGGCTCTGGAGCTCCCATTTTGTCTTTCTCTCCCTCTTTCTCTGTCATATAAATACATTAAAAAATATTTAAAAAAAACAACAACAAAAACCAAACCAGAGCAGCAGCGAAAAGGGAAATTTTCTTTAAAAAGTACAACCCCCCCCCCATAATACAGAGTTCAGAATTCCTTTCCAAGCCAGTTTATTCAGGATGCAATTTCTTACTGATGTATAGGACAAATAAAATCTAAGAATACCTTTTGCTTTTGGCTTTCAAATACATGAAGCTGGACTTCAGTCATATGTTCCTGATAAAGTTTCTGCATCCTTTCTAACTCCTGAGAAGCAGTCTGCCATAGTTCCATCGTCCAAGTTTTTTCCTACCAAACAAAAATATTTGATAATTTATTAAATTATTAGCAGTTTATTTATTGTATATAATACATGGATAATATTCTTTTATAAATAAGCTATTGTGAAATTACAATGTAAAAACTGGAAAATCTAAAAGAAATAGATACATTTCTAGATTCAAAGGCCATCCCAATGTTAAACAAAAAAAAAGAGGTGGCAGAAAGAATGTAAGAGCCAAAGGAAGGTGACTACTCCTTATAAGGCAACTGCCCAGGCAGAAACTGGTCTCGATATCCATGACCTCACAGTGCCTAGCAATACTTTCACAAGACCCTCATAATGGGAGAAAAAGGCAATGACATCAAAATAAAAGACAGACTAACAGAGAGAGGGAGGAAATATGATGGAGAGTGGAGTTGTGAAGGGAAAAGTGGGGGAGGGGAAGTAAATACCATGGCTTATTGTTTATAAGTATAGAAGTTATCAATAAAATATAAATAAAAGAAAATATGTCATAGAAGCATGACAGAACATTTTTCAATTTTAAAGCAGAGAAAAGGTATGTCACTAATAGGAAAATGGATACAACTAGAGAAAATCATATTAACTAAATTAAGTCAATCAAAGGCAAATACCATGTTTTCTTTTTGTGGTTCTTTGATTTCACACAGACGTCACACACATACACACACGCGCACACACACATATTTATATACATATATAAACATGAAAGTAGAAATAAAACTTCTAGGGGATAAGGGTGACCAACAGAAGCAGGAAGGTGTGAGAAAATTAAGGAAACATGTGGTAGCATATGCTCAACATAATATATATATGTATAAGAAAGCTTAGAAATGCTTGGTATGTATATTTATAATAAACAGTTATGCCATTTAATATGTTTCATTACAATTCTTTGAAATTATATAAAAATCAAGTGTTAACAATTTTGTTCTCTTATCACTCAAATGTGAGTAACGAAGACTCAAAAACTCTAATTTCAATATACAAATTTAAAAACAATGACACTTACTTGATTGACTAGTTGCAGCTGTTGTTGAAAGTTCTTGACTGTTTCATCATCTGAGTATATATCATGACCTAGCTCTGTTTCAAAGGGAAGGGCCTCCAGTTGCTTTTCAACAGTATCTTTTAATTCACTGTGCAACCTTTGTGATAAGCAGTTAATATAACAATAACTTATACTGACTTTAGTATCATTAATTACTACTTTGAGGTCAATTAAAAAATCCAAGTGAAATAATTTTTAAACAAATTCATTTTAAGTAGACTTCAAAAAAAATAGATGTGTTTAACTGATTAAATATTGTGTTAATAAAAAACATTTTCAAATGCATTAAATTGGTAACTTATACAGAGTTCAGTTTGTCCTAGAGATTTTAAATTTTCAGAAATGTTAACTTTAGATTTTTATAAATAAATTTTAATACCTTACTAAATAAAAAAGTATCAATTTGTAAGATATATTAAATGTTAATAACTTAATTCAGCTAAATAAAATAGTGCCCTGTATTTCATATAATTATTTATTTTCTTAATTGTTTCACAATTGAATTCCTGATAGTTTTGAGAAATAAAGTACAATAAATAGTAGCTGTGAAATTAAGACTATTAGAAATGCCTTTCTCAGCATATAATTGCATTAAGGTTGACCATAATTCTAAAAGTCATTATTCTTACCACAACATAAATTATATATATTTCAAATTTTAAAACTATAAAAACAAAAAGCAAAACAAGAATGCAAGAAGGTATAACTTCAAACACTTGTTTTAATTCAGTATTATATAAATACAGAAGAAAAAAGGTTTAGAATATTGAAAAAAACCTATAAAACATTTAATATAAGTATACACAGAAAACTGAAATATTTAAGAGTTCTGATTGGAAATATTTAATAAGGAAAAATGATCAGTATATAAGTTAAGCAAGATTTCAGAAACAACATGCAAGATTCCAAAGATAAATCATTAAAAGCTGTGGTGTGTTTTCTGACAGAAATATTATTCTCTATGAAAAATTGTTAGGGAGATGGGGAGATGGCTCAGTGGGTAAAAACATTTGATCTGCAAGCATGAAGAAGGCCTGTGCTCAATACCTTTAGCCATGTAAAAAGCCAGGCAAAATAGAAAAATAACAAAAACATTTTTTTAGTCTATGGTTATTTTAAACATTGAGAATGAAAGTATTTCACTACTTTTTAAAAAATCCAAAACTGGAGCTGGAGAGAGATGCCTCAATGGTTAAGGTGCTTGCTTGTAAAACCTATACTCTCTAAGTGCCTACATAAAGCCAGAGGGATAAAGTGGCACACGCATCTGGAAGCCTATCTTCAGTGGCAAGAGGCCCAGGTGCACTCATTCTCTCATAAATAAATAAATAAGCAAGCAAACAAACAAACTTTTCAAAATACTGCATTTAGTTTTTTGACCATTTTTTGAGGTAACAGAAATAACCCCTCATCCATCAATTTTAAGAGGTCACAGTTTCAGCTTTCAAGATTGTTGTCGTAGTTCCACACTATAATCATGGCAAAGTCATGGTCAGTTCAGTTGTTTTCAGTATCTAAGTACTTGGGGAGGGGTGTCTAACTCAGCCACTCTTAATGCTTACTCCTTTGCAACCAATGCCTTGATCTTCCACAGGTCTCACACTGGTGTTAGGTATACTACCTTCCCCCACTTCTCAAGATTACTGCTTTGCAGATTTTAATATTTTTTTCAGTGATGAATTGAACCTCATGAGTACTAACCAAGCAATGAGCCATGCCCCTAGACTCAAACTTTGTTTTTTTTAAAGAAATATTCACAGTTGAGCTGGGCGTGGTGGTGCATGCCTTTAATCCCAGCACTTGGGAGGCAAAGATAGGAGGATCACCATGAGTTCAAGGCCACCATGAAAATACATAGTGAATTCCAGGTCAGCCCGGACTAAAGTGAGATACTACCTCAAAAAAAAAAAAAAAAAAATTCATACTAACGATTATAAATTTCCCCCTAAGAATGTTTTTATCTATAGTCTCCAAGTGTTTTGTTGTTTTTTTCATTCGAATCATCTGAACGCAGTTTCTAACTGTGAAATTTTGGACTTGTGAGTAATATTTAGAAATAAAGAGAAAAACTAGGGTTTTCTTTATTAACTAATATAATGTGAATAATTTCCATCCTTTAACTTCCTGACAGATGCTTTTTGGAGTTGGTCAATGCGCATGTACATTGGTCAATGCTTCATGTACAATCAAAAAGCATGCATATAATGAAATCAATGAGGTTAGTGTCCCACATATGTAACTTAAATGTACATACACTTATTACCTTCTTTGTTCAAATATCACATACTGGGGCTAGAGAGATGGCTTGGCGGTAAAGCGCTTGCCTGTGAAGCCTAATAGCCCTGGTTCAAGGCTCGATTCCCCAGGACCCACATTAGCCAGATGCACAAGGGGAACATGCGTCTGGAGTTCATTTGCAGTGGCTGGAAGCCCTGACATGCCCATTCTCTCTCTCTCACTCTCAAATAAATAAATTTAAATGAATAACAAAAAAATTTAAAAAAGTATCACATACTGTTTTGCTTTTTCAAACTGTTATTTCAATTATAGAGAGCAATCTGTTCATATTTCCTATTAACATCCTGAAATTGTCTGTTTGATAATTAATTCACTGCTATGTAATTGTTTCTATATTGAAGTTTAGTTATTGCATGTTTACAAATTAAGAATTATCATTTTGGGGGAAAACTAAGTATTTTTATCATTATAAAATATTGTATTTCATTTCTAATATTCTGTTTTACCATAACTGTGCTATGACTACCATTACCTATTTTATTTTGATTTAGTATATTTTATTTTTATTACTATATTCTGATATTTCAGCCATAGAATTATAGCCTCCTTTATATAATTTCCCCTTATAAATCACTGTATAATTATTATATGAACTACACTGAAATTTAATGTAATTAACTAATGTATTTGGTTTTATATTTATTACAGTATCTACTATATAAATCTATCTACTGTTATTGCTTTCTATTTGCTCTGAATTAAAAAGAAATAGTCCTTTCTTACTTCACTGGATTATATTTCATCATTCCATTTTTCTACTCCATTAGCTTGTCAGGGATATGCTTATTTTCTTTACTGTTAGTATCCACCCCAGAGATTATTAGAAGTCCTATCAAATTACCAGATCATAACACCATAAACTGATAATATTTTAACCCTATTTGTTTTATCTCTAAATTAATGGTATCTATAGTTTATATACTTTTTTTTATTTTTATTTTTTTGTTCATTTTTGATTTATTTATTTGAGAGCGACAGACACAGGGAGAAAGACAGATAGAGGGAGAGAGATAGAATGGGCACGCCAGGGCTTCCAGCCACTGCAAACGAACTCCAGACGCGTGCGCCCCCTTGTGCATCTGGCTAACATGGGACCTGGGGAACCGAGCCTTGAACCGGGGTCCTTAGGCTTCACAGGCAAGCGCTTAACCGCTAAGCCATCTCTCCAGCCCTATAGTTTATATTTTAATTCTCTATAGTAGTTTAAAAATATTGTTGTGGAACAGTTAATGGCCATTAGGTATTTTACTTATCCTTTCTTGTAGTTCCAAGATTTGACCTAGGATAATTTTCACCCCTTTTTTGAGGAACACTCTTGAGATTTGTATTAATTCTTCTGATTGTAATTTTCTCAGTTCCTTTTCATGTGACTATGTACCAACATACATTCTGATGGATATTTCATTGGACAGAAAATTCTAAGTTTGCAAATATAGCTTGTTCTCTTAAAGTAGTTTGAAGTTTTTCCATTGAGAAGTCAGTTTAGGGCTGCTCCTTTGAAGATAGTTTTATTTTATCAGTATGTCTCCTAATATATGCTTATTATACTACACTATTAATGAGGTGCTTATGTATCCAATTCAAAACCATTTATCCCTTACGGCCAACTTTGTAAAAAAGGAACTTTTATCTCCAATTTTACAGACAAGGAAATAAAAGTAGAAATAAGTACAGTAACTTATCTAAGGTCACAGGTAATAAAGCCAGGAGTATCAAACAGATAAGTAGGCCCAAGAAAATACACTCTTAATCAGAATACTGTATGTATCAAGTAACAAAAGTAAGTTACCTAAAACAGCAAAAACAGAAATAACCAATAGCTAATTTAGGGCTCGAAAAATGGCTTAGCAGGTAAGCGCTTGCCTGTGAAGCCTAAGGACCCCGGTTCAAGGCTCAATTCCTCAGGACCAACGTTAGCCAGATGCACAAGAGGGTACATGCATCTGGAGTTCGTTTGCAGTGACTGGAAGCCCTGGTGTGCCCATTTCTTTCTTTCTCTCTCTCTGCCTCTTTCTCTCTCTGTCACTCTCAAATAAATAAATAAAATAAACAAAAAAATTTTTTTGAAAATAGCTGATTTACCTTTCATTTTCTCTGATGAGATTTTCAAAGTGTAGTTTCATCTCACCCATGCATTTCTGAAAGAAAAAAAAATAGGGTGTAGCAAATATATTTTCTCAATAACTAGATCTCCATTATGAATTTAATTCATACACAAGCAATCAGACTAGAGAATATTTATTCATTACCTTTTTTTGAAGTAGGAACTCACTCTTGCTCAGGATGAACTGGAACTCATTCTATATCATAGGCTAGCTTTAAATTTACAGTTATCCTCCTGCCTTAGTCTCCCAAGTGTGGGGATTAAAGGTGTGAGTCACCACATCTGTCTTTATCTCCACTTTTAATAAGCAATATTAAAAAGTTTAATAATATAACATTCATAACAAAGCATTCATTTTGAATAGACTACAAATAGAATAAAAACGTTTTATGTAACACATTAGCTTCTTTAGTAGTCTTTCATTCTCTGACTCACCACCTTTACTAACCAGACTGCTCTAGACAAGGTTGATATGGTAAACAGAGAAGGTCACAGAAGTACTTAGCAAGCAAGACAATTTAAAAGCTCCAGTATCTAAAACACAATGAAGAATATAATACACACTGTGAAGGGAATAAAATGAAAGCCTTGTTAATTGACTTTAAGGACAGAAGAGAATTTTAGGATTTCAAAGCAAAAGGAAGAACATTTCAAGTAGGAAGAATATGAGTGAATATAAAAAGGCACAAATAAGAAGTCAGTTCTCAGTACAAGTAAGTAGTTGACTGGAGGGCAAGTAGGTGGTCATTCGAAATCATGCTTAAAACAGTGCAATCAGTCCCCCATACACCCATCAGTCCTAATCGTGCATTCTGGGCAGAAGGGTAATGATAAGCTTAGAGTGAACCCTGGCAAGGAATGTGTGAAATAAGCAGTTCTATTCTTCCGTCACTCAAGAGAAGCTCAAGGCAGTTTGGTCTAGGAAATAAACAACAACTAATTCTATCTGCAGAACTGGCATGGGAGTTGAATTTTTACCAGATCCCTGTTTTGCTGAAATTACAATCAAACTAAAATGAATTACTTTACTACCAGATAATTCAGTACTGACTTCATATGGAATGATGCAGTAAGAGATAAAATTAGAAAAGGCAATTGTAAGAAACTGAATGTCATGAAAGAGGTATGGATATTACAGTAATTACTTCTATTTTGTAGATTTAAAAAATTGAGCTTTCAAAGTTGTAGAAGTATCAATATAATTTGTAAAGTATTTATTACTGTCAAATAATATATATAGGATATATAAAATTTCACCATACTTTTCCTGCTTTGAAGGTATTCTATTTTGGGTTCGGACAATAAGTCATAAGAATTAGTCCTAATTAATAATATCTCTGTGATATTATCATCAGAAATAACCATCAAAATCCTTTCTTCTCTAAAAGAGTTATTAATTTTCTAATGCAGCTTCTTATAATTACCTTTCAGTGGTAAGAATGCTAAATGAAAGAAATGACATTAGAAACTATAGTAAAATAACATTAAAGAGATATAGGAATCAGATAGATAATAAAAAGTTTAACTTCCAGATTACTAGCCATTCTGTTACAAGAATTAGTGCACATAATATGCCATTAAACCAATTCCAAGAATGTATTCAGCAGGAATTTTAAATATTCTAGTCCTAAAAATGTAAGCAAAATGCCATTTGTGCAAAAAAGAGCTTTGAGTTTTCTGTAGGTAGGTTAGGTTAGCCTCTGTGGCTGCCTGTGAAGGATTATCTTGATTAGGTTAACTAAGGTGGGAAGACCCACCTCAACTGTGTGCAGCAACATTCCACGGGCTGGATGGAGTTCTGGACTATATAAAAAGAAGAGAGCACGCTGAGCTGTGGCTTCACTGCTTTCAGCTTCCTCACTGTGGACCTGCTTCAAGCTGATTTAGGCTCCTGTTTCCATTAAAAGGCAGCTAATATATTCCTTTAAGTTGATTTTCGGGAATTTTGTCATAGTAATGGAGTAGAAAGGAGACACAGCCTACTATGTGCTACAATTTAGCAAAGAATCTTTCTGCATATGCATGAAGAGAAAGTAAATAGAAAGTGCTTACAGGTATGCCCAACCGTTTTTTTTTATGACAAGTATAGGCACATGTGGTGTGTGAGTAGATATATGTGAGGGTGCTCTTGTGCATGTGTATGCATGTGGAGGCCAGAGGTTGATGTCTTGTCTCTACCATAATTTCTCTCCATCTTGTTTATCGAGACTGGATCTCTCACTGGACACAGAGCTCTCCAGTTCAGATAGTCTAGCTGGCTGGTTTGCACTTGGGATATATTTGCCCTCAAGCACTAGGATTACAAGCAATTATGTGGGTGCTCACACATGCACAGCAAATGTTTAATAACTGAGCCATTTCTCCATCAAGTGTGAATACTTTTGAGATTGTGATATGATATTGTGACCTACAAAGTCATGATCCAGAGTCACACAATATCTCACACAAATTTTACTTTCTTGCATGTTGCATGACTGTGGTATGGTGTATGTTTGCAGATGAATGAGTTCCATGTGCAAGCATGTGGAAAAAAGAGAACATCTGATGTCCTTCTCTTACTGATTATTTCTTTGAGTGATGGTCTCTCCTTTAACTGGGAGTTGCTTTTAGTCAGTGAGAATACACAAATCCCCAGTTTCTGCTGCCGGCAGACTGAGGTTACAGATGTCCACAGCCATACTCAGCATTTTACATGGGCACTAGAGAGTCAAGGTCAGTAGCTCTACCTGAGAAGTTCTCATGCTTGCTTTAATGGCAGGTGCTCTTAACCCCAGAGCTATCTCTCCAGCCCTACTCAAAGCTATCCTTGAACACACTTCTGTAGTTTGCATGTTGCAGGTTTTATATGACTCGTAGAGTATGCTATCTTTACAGCATTATCATGAGAAAATCAGTCTCAATGAGTTATTTTTATATAAAGTCATTAAACTTCCAGTTGTACAAAATTAACTATATACTGCTTTCCATACAACAGATAAAATGATGCCAGCCAAATACAATCATTCATATATTCAAACTCTAACAAAGATCAGTCTCTGTCAGTTTGTAACAAAGTAACTCCTAACTAAGAAATACTTTTATTGACCTATCACCTATATGGGAAGAAATGTAAAAGACATATCAGCTCAAAGAAACATTATGAATAAAAGTTTCTTTGTTCTAATATGGTTCATTGAAATTCAGGTTTCCTATTTAATAACCCTATACTATAATTCAAGTTTTGCAGGGTTCTAGCCTCAGAAGTCATGGGACTGGGAATAATGATCTGTCTGTATGCATAGCACAACTTCTGGAGTCTCTTTATTTCCTTTATTCTTAATATAAGCTCCCATTTACTAGTAGAATTTCAGAAAAAAACAAAATAGTTGCTAGAATCTAAGCCTACATTAAGGTAGGTTATTAACATTTAAAAGACATAAAGACATCTGACAGAAACAATATCTGAAATTGAAGGAAACATATTTTTTGCAAATAATAATGAATACAATTAGAATAAAGATAAGGAGAAAGGCTGTTGGACCGTTTTGAGAAAAAAGAGATACAAACAAATATAAAAGATTCTTCCCCTAAGCACCTAAAAGATTTTCTACCAAATATCAAGATCAAGAAAATACTGGATTAAAAAAGGAAAACTGGGCTGAGAAGATGGCTTGTTTACAAAGTGTTGTCCAGGTTCAAGTCCCCAGTACCCATGAAGAGCCAGATGCAGGGTAGAGAATGCATCTGTGATCCATATGCACCTGACAATAGGAAGCAGAGGCAAGAGACTCAGAAGTTCATAGGTCAACTAGTTTGACTTTCATTAGCAATCTGCCAGTTTGCAGTGAGGAGAGATCCTGCCTAAAAACAGGTGGAGCAGATGCCTCCAAGTTTTCCTCCGACCTCTACATATATGCCATTGCATGTACACACACACACACACACACACACACACACACACACACACACACTCCTACAGATTAACTACCTTCTTCCTCATCAATGTCTTAAAAAAGAAGTGGACTTTTTTTTTTCAAAATGAAGTATTATGAGAGCTCTATTGTGACTTCATACCTGATAATTTTTCAGCTGTGCATTTAGCTTTTCCAGTTGTTTCTCATACTCAGTAATAAGTGGGGGTAAAAAACTGAAGAAAAACACACAACATGAAAAATTTTTTTAAATCATAAAGCATATGCTATTCCATATAGTTTAATAAATAGGTAATAAGCAAAATAAATTTCCAAATTAAAAAAACAACTTTGTGGTTAATGTATCCATGGGAGCCAGTAATTTTGTATTTTTTACTGAAACAAATGACTTCTAATTTTTGCACAACTGACATTTTTGACTGAATTTTATTTATTATTATTATCATTATTTTTGTGGTCAGAAGGGAGATTAAGCCCAGGAGGATGTTCACCTTTGGTCCTTACTATTAGAAGTCAGTAGCAACCACCTGTTTCACAAAGTTTGTTTGGTATAATAAATAAAAATGCAACAAGACACTACCAAGTATCTACAGAGGGAATGAGAAAAATCACATCGCAATGTAAAATATTCCTACAGACTTTAATAACATGTGTCATTTATCAAGTCAACCACAGCTTATTTAAGCCTACTAGCATACTATGACATAAACCATCTTAATACTAATGGGCTTCTTTTAATGGAAAATACAATTTAAAAATAATACACAATTGGTAATACTTCACCTTTGGTCAAAAAATGAGTTTACTCGTATGTCACCTCTATCTGCTTTGATGATGTCTTTCTGCAAAAAAAAAAAAAAAAAGCATTAAAAAAAATTTCATATCATCATACCCGAAATCTAAAGTTAGCCCATATACTACTGAAAAGTGCTACATGAGCTGCTGAGGAAAAATGGCCAACAATGTTATGTGCTAGCAGGGGCCATTGCTATATGTAAGCAACCAGCCTGACAAGATGTACACACCTGTGCAATAGTGACACACATCCTAGGTGGGTAACCAATAGCTTTCTGAATGGCTGAGATCTACTCAGTAGAAAAGAATCCATACCTGAAATTGGGAATCAAGTCACAATCCTATGAAGACCAGAATTATGGACCCCAATGAGAAGCTCCCACAAGTCTTTGTTCGAAAGTGAGGCTACACCCATCAAAATCTCTCTAACAATGCTTATCCCCTTTCACACTTCATTGGAATATCTATTTTTCTTTTTTCAGAAATCAGCAAGAACAAAGAACAACAAAAATCTATCAACAAGACAAGAATGGATAAATGACTTCCTAGCAGGAGATGAACCACCCCTAGCATAGCAGCTAGGGCCCAGGTGAAACCACAGAGGAATTGGTAAGATGAGCAAAAATGGAGACAACTTGTACCAGCGTGATGGAGGCAGATAATGAGGATACTCAAACCACACCAAAGCAGAAACCCCACAGATGCTGGGTACTCAACAATAAAGTAGATTTAAAGCACACCCACCAAGTTTCAGGGAAGTTTGTGGAAGAGGGGGTGAAAAGAATGTAAGAGCCACAGGGTGGGAATAAATAAATAAATCCAGAAACATAGCCCTCCCCACAATGGCAGACTGATGCACTCATAATTCATAACTTACAACTACTTGATGAATACCAGCAATCCCACTAAAGAGGGCCCTTGGTGGAGTGGGTACAGGGAGGAGGGAAATGATGGCACCAACATATGATGTGTACATATAAAGTTTCTTCTTTATAAATAAATAAATAAATAAATAAATAAATAAATAAATAAATAAATAAATAAAATTTGGTGTTTTGAGGTAGTGCTTCACTCTAGGTCAGGCTGACATGGAATATATTGTATAGGATCTGGCTAGCCTCAAACTCATAACAATATTCCTACCTCTGCATCCCCAGGACTGGAATTAAAAGGATGTGCCATCACACTCAGCCAAATGAATTTTTTATACTTATAAAATTTATTAGGAGACTTCTGGTTACGATGGCAGCGTAGGAACCATGCCAAAGCAGCATAGAGGAGAAAAAAACCAAAAAGTAAACAAACAAATGAACAAAAAACCCCA
Organism: Jaculus jaculus; assembly: GCF_020740685.1. Classification (NCBI taxonomy): domain Eukaryota; kingdom Metazoa; phylum Chordata; class Mammalia; order Rodentia; family Dipodidae; genus Jaculus; species Jaculus jaculus. The sequence goes on from NC_059113.1 coordinate 76,169,710, forward strand.
GCAAAATATATACAAAATATACTAAAAAGTGAGGTGTATAAGAAATTGCCAACTACAGCAGAGAAGTAGGAGGGATCCAAAGCATCTGGAGCCCACCTAGGCAGGCAGAAGCAGATCCAGCAGTGGCTCGGCCTGAGCCACAGAAAAATCAGGTAAGGAAACTATCCACTCACACCAGAGCTCCTCACAAACTCAAGAAACATGAAGGGAGGACAGCAAGGAAGAATGGAGGAGCAGCTTGTGAGGAAGATAACTACAAGGACAAGTGGGAAAACATCAGCCACCATCCATAGGCTCACTGCCCCCAATGCCAGCTTAAGCACCAGCAAGCACCAGAGACCTGGGGAGGAGAGGTCATCTACACAGCACCCAACAGGCGATCAGAGCAGCGATCCAGCAACCCTGCCAGCCTACCTGAACCCACAGTGCAACAAAGAAGGACCCAAGCAGGAACGCAGCATAATTGGGACCAAAATCATCCCAAAGTTAACTGGGATTACAGCAGGGAAGGGTCTTACATGGTCACAAACTGACCTGTAACCCTAAACAGATCAGAAATTTTACCCTCCTAGTTGCTAGGATTAAGGGTGTGGGGCAACACACATAATAAGGGACTATAATTTTGTTTAAGGATCTGGTAGTCAGAATACCTACTTTTGCATAAATACACTGTGCTGCTTTCAATTGAATATGTACATTGTTTAGTTAAATTTTAGTATCTGCCTATGTTTTGTTCCACTCAGCATTCTTAAATACACTCATAGCAGGCAAACCCTAGGGTCACTTTTGTGGTTACTCTGAGAGTCTTCAGAGCCACACCTAGCCCCTTAAGCTCCTACCCTGAAGATACAGAACAACAGAATGACTGACACATCTAATAATACTACAGCTAATTAGAAAATCAAAGCATTAAATTAACCTAATATGCAAAAATATGTACATTATAGCAGAGGAAAAATGAAAAATCAAGACAATAAAATCCATCAAAAAGTATTAGTGCATCAGAAATGACCTCCAGTGAGAATGATTTATTAGAGGAAATGCCTAAGAAAGATTTCAAAAGAATGATTACAAAGATGTTCAAAGAAATCAGGGAGGAATCAAAGGAATGAAAGAGGAAATCAAAGGAATCAAAGATGACACAGGAAATCAATTTAATGAAATGAGAAGGTCAATACAAGACATAAATAAGGAAATGGAAATAATAAAGAGAAACCTGTCATAATTACTAGCAATGAAGGACACAGTCACTGAAATGAAAAACTCTGTAGAAAATCTCAACAGTAGAATGGATAAAGATGACAGAATATCTCAACTATAAGACCAGGTGGCATATCTAATACAGTCCAACAAGTAAAAAGACAAACTAATGGGAAAGTATAAATGGGAATTTCAAGATATTTGGGACACTATGAAAAGATCAAACATAAGAATTCAGGGTATAGTAGAAGGAGAAGAATTTCATTCCAAAGGTACAGTAGCCATTTTCCACATAATCATAGAAGAAAATTTCCCCCACATTGGTAAAGAGATGTCAATGCAAATACGTGAAGCCTATAGAACACCAAACAGACAAAACCTGGAAAGAACCTCTCCTCACCATATTATAATTAAACTACCAAAGATACAAACCAAAGAAAATATATTGAAAGCAGTTAGAGAGAAAAATCAAGTCACATACAAAGGCAAGCCCATCAGGATCACAGCAGGTTACTCAACACAAACTTTCAAAGACAAAATGGCTTGGAATGAAGTATTCCAAGTTCTGGAAGATAACAACTGTCAACCAAGGTTACTTTATCCTCCAAAGCTATACATTCAGATAGATGGAGAAATAAGGACATTCCACAACAAAAGCAGGATAAAGGAATATCTGGAAACAAAACCAGCTCTACAAAAAATACTTGAAAGGATGCTCCAGCTAAAGAGAAAGAAAACCATACATATAAGGAACCTGGAGAAAACAAACCATACTCAAATACTAGTTAATACAAGAGAGCAAAGGTAAAACCAGAAGAACTACAAAAGAAGAAAAATGGCAAAAATAAGTACATACCTTTCAACAATAACTTTTAATATCAATGGCCTCAATACCCAAACCAAAAGACATAGATTTGCAGACCGGGTTAAAAAGCAGGATCCTTCAATTTGTTGTCTCTAAGAAACTCACCCTTCTACAATGGATGGACACTATCTTAAGAGTGAAAGATTGGGAAACAGTGTTTCAAGCAAATGGGCCTAGAAAGCAAGCAGGGGTTGCTATCCTAATATCTGACAAGGTAGACTTCAGTCCAACATAGGAAAGATAAGGAAGGTCACTTTATATTTATTAAGGGCACACTCCGACAGGAGGACATTACAATCCTAAACATATATGCACCTAACATGGGAACACCCAAATTCATAAAACAAACACTACTAGAACTAAGATCACAGATAACACCAAATACAGTTGTAGTAGGTGACTTCAACACCCTACTCTCATCAGTTGACAGGTCATCCTGGCAAAAATTAAACAGAGATGAATCTAGATTAAATCATAAAACAAATGAACCTAACAGATATCTACAGGACATTTCATCCAAATGCTGCAGAATACACATTATTTTCAGCAGAACATGGAACATTCTCTAAAATAGATCATATATTAGGACACAAAACAAATCTTAACAAATACAGGAAAACTGAATAATTCCTTGCACTGTATCTGATCACAATGGGATCAAACTACAAATCAATAGCAAGAAAAGCTATAGAGCATACACAAGGTAATGGAAAGTAAATAATACACTACCAAATGATGAATGGGTCAATGAAGAAATCAAGAAGAAAATCAAAAAATTCATAGTCAATTGATAATGAGAACACAACATACCAAAATCTCTCAAGTAGGCTATATCCCAGAGATGCAGGGATGGTTCAACATACACAAATCAATAAATGTAATACATCATATAAATGATCTGAAGGACAAAAATCACATGATCATCTCATTAGATGCAGAGAAAGCATTTGACAAATCCAACATCCCTTCATGATAAAAATCCTACAGAGACTGGGAATAGATGGACCATATCTCAACATAATAAAGGCTATTTATGACAAGCCTACAGCCAACATAATAATAAATGGAGAAAAATTTGAAGCTTTTCTACTAAAATCAGGAACAAGACAAGGATGTACACTGTCTCTACTTTTATTTAATATAGTACTAGAAGTCATAGCCATAGCAGTAAGGCAAGAGACACATAAAAGGGACACAAATTAGAAAGGAAGTGATCAACTTATCATTATTTGCAGATAGCATGATTCTATATATAAAGGACCCTAAAGACTCTACCAGCAAACTGTTAGAGCTTATAAACACCTACAGCCATGCAACAGGATACAAAAGAAACAAAGAGAAATCAGTAGCCTTCCTATATGCTAACAACAAACACACAGAGAATGAAATCAGAGAATCACTCCCAATCACAATTACATAAAAAAAAAAGTACCTTGGAATAAACCTAACCAAGAAAGATTTCTACAATGAAAACACTGAAGCAGAAATTAAAGACGACACTAGGAAATAGAAAGACATGTCTTGTTCTTGGAAGAAAAAGCAATATTGTGAAAATGGCAATCTTACCAAAAGCAATCAAAATTCCAATGGCATTCTTTACACAAATAGAAAAAAAAACAATCCAAACATTCATGTGGAAGCACACACACGCAATAAAAAAATCTCGAATATCTAAAACAACACTGAGCAACAAAAATAAGACTGGTGGTATCACCATACCTGATTTTAACCTATACTATAGAGCCACAGTAACAAAATCAACACGGTACTGGCACTAAAGCAAACATGTAGATCAATGGAACAGAACAGATGACCCAGATGTAAGTCTGGGTAGCTATAGCTACCTGATATTCAAAAAAAAAAAAATGCCAAAAATACTCATTGACAGCTGCTTCAGTAAATGGTGCTGAAAAAACTAGATATGTATCTGTAGAAACATATGAAGGATGAAAATTGATCATTCTTGTTCTCCATGTACAAGAATTAAGCCCAAATGAATCAAAGACCTTAATATCATACCTGAAAACTCTGAAACTGCTAGAGGAAAAAGTAGAGAAACCCATCAACAGATTGGTCTTCACAAGGACTTTCTGAATATAACCCCAATGGCTCAGGCAATAAAACCACAGATTAATCACTGGGACTTAATGAAATTACAAGCCTTTTGTATGCAAAAGACATTGTGAATAGAGCAAATAGGCAGTCTACAGAATGGGAGAAAATCATTAACAGCTATACAATTGATAGAGGATTAACATCTAAAATATACAAAGAACTCAAAAAATTAAACAATAAGAAATCAAACAACCTAATTAAAAAATGGGCTATGGAACTAAAAAAATTCTCAAAAGAAGAAACAAAGAAGGCATATAAACATCTAAAAACCTGTTCTACATTCCTAGTCATCAAGGAAATGCAGATTAAAACTACACTGAGATTCTATATCACTACTGTCAGATTGGCTAGCATCATGAAAACAAATGAACATAAATACTGGCGAGGCTGAGGAAAAAGAGGAACCCTTCTACACTATGGATGGGAATACAATCTGGTCCAGCCATTATGGAAATCAGTGTGGATGTTCTTGAGACAGCTAAAAATAGATATACCATATGACCCAGCTACAGCACTCCTAGGCATATATCCTAAGGACTCATCTCGCTACCTTAGAGATACTTGCTCAAGGATGATTATTGTCTATCTATTCACAATAGCTAGGAAATGGAACCAGTCTAGGTATTCCTCAACTGATGAGTGGATAATGATGTGGCACATTTATACAACAGAGTTCTACTCATTTGTAAAGAAAGCTGAAGTTATGAAATTTATAGGAAAATGGATGGGTCTGGAAAGGATTATACCAAGTGAGGTAATCCAGGCCCGAAAACCAAATGTCACATGTTCTCTTTCTTTCATATGTGAATCCTCGCTACAAAAAAAACCAAACAAACCTCAGTAGTAGAGACCAGTAAGCTAGAAAGGAGATATAAAGGAAATAAAAAGGGAGGGGGGAATACCTAATAGGATGGTATTGTACACATATAAGTATAAGAACAGATTACTGGGGGTAAAAAGGTTTAAGTGAGGTCAGAGGAAGAAACTGAGTAAGGATGGGTGGAGGAAGGGCTAATCAAAATATAAGAGGATATAAATAAGTCATACGCAAACCTACTTTTTTGGACAATGGAACGCACAGGAGCCATAGATTGTTCCTAGAAAATTTTCAGGGCCAGGGATAGGATACAGTCCAGTGAGTTGTTGGCCATGGAGGTCCCTGATGCTCCCCAGTAATTACAGACCACGGTCGAGGCCCTTGGCTTGCCATCTGAAATAGATGGTAAGACCCTATTACTGAAGACTCCATATAGTTGGGCTGCAAAATCACTGCTGGAATTAGGCAGAAAACATCCTCCATGTAGACCAGCCGACAAAAAGCTTGAAAACAGCCATGCTGCACACAGTTCAATGGCAAAGAGAGAAATCACCATTGAAAATACCCAACAGTGGACGCTGCAAGCCTTAAGTTTGGCCAGCCAGGCCAAATGAGCCAATGGGTGCAATAGTGGCATGTCTGTTATTGGGGAAACCAACAGCTGACTGGAGGATGGCTCCATGGGAGGGAATATATCACTGATACTGAAAACCTACAACTGGCATAGTCATGAGCCCTAGGAGTGTAACATTTCCTGCTGTCTGGCTAAAAGTATATACTATGCTCAACAAACTACCTGTAAGCACTTCACTTAACATTCATACCCATATATTAATGATACTCTCACTTTTGGCTAGAGAACCTTCTCTTTTCAGATGGCAGGTCCTTGCGATGACTCAGGAGGCACCATGGTGCCAAGAAGAAGTGACAGAGGAGTGCTCAGCACAGAAATATCTCAATCACACATTACATGGCTCAGGATCCATTGCAGAAGAGGTGGCACAAATAATATAAGAGCTAAAGGACTCTTTACAATGGGCTCCTCCAGACACAATATGGCCTGGATATCCATGACCTCTAAGTGCCTGACACTACCTACACAAGACCATCATATAGGAACAAAAGATCATGACATAAAATAAAAGAGAGACTGATTTAGAGGGGGAGAGGATATGATGGATAGTAGAGTTTCAAAGGGGAAGGTGAGGACTTCCAGCCAAGATGGCGACCACCAAGCTGTGCTACAAATCCAGGAGAAAGGCAAGACATTAAAGGGTTTCGTGGGTCTTCTTATCAGTGGGAGGGTGGGGTGGGGGGATAGGGAATTGCGGATCCCCTTGCGGGTGGGTAGACCACCCCTCCACCAAACAGCCACAGCCCCACTACGATTGCACACCGATAGATCCCTGTGTGCAGAAGCTTAAACTGACCTGCACACTTCCCACATTACTGGTCCTGCCGTGGCACGTTCACTGAGCCAAGTCCCACTGCAACTGCCACACAAACCCAGACTGAGTCTCTCGCTTGTGCCAGCTAAGGTGCCATCCCCTAACTGTGCTGTGCCGGCTATCCCCATTCTCCTGTGGCGGGGGAGCGCAGACTGTTTTCGGGTCCCAATGTTCCCAGCCTGAGTTTGGGCTGCTTCAGGGCAAGGTACCTCAGTCCCCCTTCAAGCTCAAAAGCAGGCAGCTTTGATGCATTACCGCTTGAGAATTCAGGCAACTTTGGCGACCCTCTCAGGCAGTAGATAGACAGCTTTGGCAAATGGGAGCCAAGGCCCAGGCTGTATCAGATTCCCATTGCGCTAGAGCCCAGGCTGATCCACCCACCTACTGGCCCATAAACTGTCATGGGCAGACCACAGTGCAAAAGAAATAACATGAAAATTCAAATGAAAGAAAATCCAGTTAGATCACCCAGTCATACAATGAATACATGTAACCAAAACATAGAAGAGTCATTAGGATCAGAACATCAAATTGAAGCTATGAGCAATGCAACCCTGACCAATATAATGGTAGAACTTGCAGGAAAGCAACAAAGAACCAATAATCGTGTGGATGATACCATCACTAATATAGAATAAATTGATAAGAGATTGGAAAGAGTTCAAAGAGAGTTAAGAGTTTAAGGGAGAGTGAAAAAAAAGAGGACCTTAAAAATCAGTTGGCCACACTAAATGAAAACATAAAGAAATGCAAGGATGAATTCCAAGAAGAATCAAGAAAATCAGACAATGATGTGAAGAGGAAGCTGGACAAAGCAATGGAAATGATACACAAAGTAGTAGAAAATGCAAACTTAATTGAACAAGTCCAAAATTCTCTACAGGCTCTCAAGAATAGAGTCAGCCATGTGGAGGATAGAAACTGATCTGAAAGACAAGATGGAAGAAACAGATCCAGAGTTCAAAAATTTCACTAAGTTCAAAAGTTCCTGTGAACAGAACATGATGGAATTGTGGGATACACTTAAACGTCCTAATATCAGAATCATTGGAATACCAGAAGGAGAAGAAATTCAGACCAATGTTGGTGGGAATGTAGGATAGTACAACCACTTTGGAAAGCAATATGAAGACTCCTGAAAAAGCTGGCTATACAGATAACCAACAGTTATTCCCTTACTGGGCATCTACCGTAAAACCTTCAAACCACAGGCCAGAGAGATTTGCTCAACCATGTTTGTACGGGCTCAATTCCTAATAGCTAAGAGCTGGAATTAATCCAGATGTCCATCACTAGAAGAATGGATAACTAAGATGTGGTATATCTATACAATGGAATTCTATATGGCAGTAAAAAAAAATGACACAAAGAAATTTGAGGAAAAATGGTTGAACCTGGAACAGATCATTCTCAGCGAACTTAGTCAATCACAGAAAAAAATTGCCAAATAGTCTCATTCACCTACAGCACCTAAACTGAATCTACCCAAAATGCCTGACATACCCAGCAAGCATCTCATGGACTAGACACTAGGATGGATGGGGAGGGAGGAGAGGGCATCAAAGGGGTGGGAAACACTAATCTAGACCCAAATGGCAATGGTACCATAAAATTCTACTTCCTAAAATGCAGACCAAATGGCTGAACCTTCACCAGGCTCTTACAGGAAACACCTGAACCACAAGACACTGGAGAGGGTAGAATCAACTTTAACCTATCTTCTACATCTTCCTTCCCTCCCTCTCCTTTCCTTCCCTCCCCCCCCCCTCTTCTTTCTAAAACTTGTATATTGGTTATCTTTTTCCTCATTTTCTTAGTGGGAGCTGACCTATAACTCCCAGTACCAGCATGGGGCTACCATCCACAATGAGCTTTTGATCAGAGAAACCTACAAGGTTTCCTAAAAGAATGACAGATTTCTGGCAGAGTACTTGATGACCCACCAAAAGTTCGTGGTAACACCCTATTGCTACACCATATGCAGCTGACACGTAAAATGGAACGGCATGGCTGGAAGCCAGGAGAGAGTCAGTCCCCAGACAGTCAGTGCCAGAAGTTGCTACATGGGCAACTGGGGGAAATGACCAATATCTGTCCAAGCAACTCATGGTCTAACCTACTTAGCAACAAATAACCTGTTGTGATGCCCACACAAGTGCAATAGTGGCACACAGCCATGGTGGGGAACCAACTGCTCTTGATTTGGTTAACTGATCCCCTCAGTGGTATGGTGAAGCTGGGAAACAAGTCAGAACCATATCCAGACATAAGCCCACTGTCCAATATCAAGCTACCATGAATCATGAGCTACAAGAGGGCCTACACCTATTAAACTCTCTACAAAAAAGGAAGGGTTATCTCATTTGTCCTGGTGCTAACTTACTCTCCGATGGAGAATCTGCTTCTTTTTTTCAGATAGATGCAGATCCTAAGGAGAGAGCCACCTCATCATACCTTAAAAGGGCCCCAGATGAAACTTAGGAAAATTGGCGAAACAAGCAATGGTGCTGTTTTCCTGATGAACCAGATACCAGCACAAGGGGGAAGGAGACCAACACAGAGAAAAATCAACTCTTACTAAATCAGAGAGCCAGAGCCTCTGAGGCCCCCAACACCTCATCACTGAAGCATACCAAAAATGAACCCAACGTGGCTCAGGGAAATTTTGCGGAAGAGGAGGTGGAAAGAATGTCAGAGGTACATGTTGGGTCATGAGATGCAGAGACATTTATCCTACCCATAACTGTGGGCTAACTCCACAATGCACGACCCATATACCTCAATAAGGAGGGGCCAATAGGAAGTGGGTAGGTCATGGATGAGCCTAATAATGGTACCAAACTGCCCGTATTTGCTGAATAGAAAATTGATTAAAAAATTATTTTTAAAAAATTTATTAAAATAGTTCAAAGAGATGAAAAGAAAATGGTCACATTAATATTGAAATGCATTTGGTAAATATACTACTCATACACGATAAAATGTTGCAAATAACAATGATTTTTTCCTTGATGTGATAAAAATATCTACCAGAGATCTATGCCACTATTATTCATGGGGAAATAGTAGTAGCACCAATTACATTAGTAACAACACGAGGTTCTCAGTGTCAAAGTCAGAAGTCCTAGTCAATGCAGCACTGTGATGGCTCATGCTATTTGTCAATGTGACAGGACCTAGAAGAATATGTGAGGAATTATCTAGATGAGGTTAGCTTCTGAGCATGTCGATGGTGGATTATTCTGCTTAGGTTAACTTACCTTAGGAAAGCTTACCTTAACATTGACAACATTCCATTTACTGGCACCCTGGACTATTTAAGGAGAGAGCTGGCTGAGGACCAGCAGACATTGTTCTATTTTCTCACTGTGAACTGAATCTGACCAGCTGCCTCAAGCTCCTATCACAATGCCTTGCCTGTCATGATGGACTGTAATCTGCAAATGTAAACTGAAATATACTTTTTCTCCCTTACACTTATTTTTGTCAGGTATTTTGTCTCAGCAATGAGATGGTAACTGATATAAATACAATGTAAGGAAGATTTAAAGGCCCAAAAGAAACATATAACGCTATTATTTACATATTTTTAAGCATTTCCATTGAAAACACAATATGTTAGTCTTTAGGAAGCATACACTAACTCTCATAAGAAAACATCAATAAAGTAAATTCAGTACTTTTGTCAAAGACCACTATTCATTCTTCCTTTGATTTACCTCAAGAAGAATTTATGAATTTTATTCATCTTTTACAACATTTTAACCTTTGTAGTATTTTATGTTGATATTTTATTGACTTCTACTTCCTTGGTTCTTATTGCACTTTAATTGGATCTACTTTTTCTGTGTTTCCCCTTAAACGCGTAAATAGGGCCCTTTGCTCTAGTATCTTGACTTACCACAAAGTACCAACATCACTGTTCTCCTGAGTCAGAGGATGAATGGGCCAAAGGACAAAAACTTGCTCCCTCCTCAATGAAAAAAAGACTCTTCCTAAAATGGGTAGACAACAACAACAACAAAAAAGCCAACAAAAGTCAGACAACTGAGAGATCTCTAGTCCTACTATGGAAGCATCCAATGAAATCATAAAGAAATAAACAGAAAGTTATTCCCACATGAAAACACAATAACCAATGAGAACCTGATTAAAAAAAAAAACACAGAACTGGAAGAAAACTATCAAAGAACTAACAATCATATCAATGAAATTGAACAGAATTGGATACTAGAACATTCAGCCTTTGACAGTAGCCTTAACTTAACTGATGAAAATGTTAGAACCCTCCAAAGAGATATGAAGAAATTGAATCTAAGTCAATAAATGGAAGACCTCAACAATCGGTTGATAAAGCTTAATGAAGACTTGACCACATACAAACATGAAGAACAGGAAGAATCAAGAAAATCAAAATTCGAATTGAAATCATACCTCCAAAAAGGGATGGACATGATATAAAATAACACAACAGAAAATAAAAATCCAACAAAATTTATGAAACCTTCTCTAGAACCACTCACCAACAGAGTTTCTTATGTGGAAGACAGAACCTCTGACCTGGAAGACAAGACAGAAGAAATCAGGAGGCCAAAACCTTTGCTAAGTTCAAAAAATCAAGTGAGGCCCCAACACCTCATCACTGAAGCAGACCAAAAGTGAACCCAACATGGCTTAGGGAAATTTTGCAGAAGAGGGGGTAGAAAGAATGTCAGAGTCACATGTTGGGTCATGATATGCAGAGACATTTATTTACCCATCACTGTGCGCTAACTCCACAATGCACGACCCATATACCTCAACAAGGAGGGGCCAATGGGCGGGGGTAGGTCACAGAACAGCCTAAGAATGGTACCAAACTGAATGTATTTGCTGAATATAAAACTAATTAATAAAGAAAAAAGTTAGAGAACTTGGGGAAAAAAAAGAACTGAAAAAGAAATCAAGTGAACAGAATACAAGGCAACTGTAGGACACTCTAAAACAACCAAATATCCAGATCATGGGTATATCAGGAGAAGAAATCCAGACCAGAGGCATAAAAAACATACTCATTAAAATTATTGAAGAAAACTTTCCAATTCTCTCAAAAGAGAGGCCCATGCAATTACAAGAAGCTGACAGAACACTAAACAAGCAGAATCAAAGAACAAAACTCGCCAACACACATCATAGTTAAAACTCTTAACAATGAAAACAAAGAGAATGTGTTAAAAGCAGTAAGAGAGAAGCAATTCACAATATACAAAGGTGACCCCATTAGAATAACATTTCTCAAAGGAAACCCCAAAAGACAGAAGGGCCTGGAACGGAACACTTCAAAGTCTGAAAAACTATGGCTTCAAACCCAAGCTACTTTACACAGCAAAAGTATCCCTCATAATAGATGGTGAAAGAAAAATTTTCCATGAAAAAGGTCAACTGTATAATTATATGAACACAGACAAACCTTCAGGGAATACTTATGGGAATATTGCACACAGAACCGTCAAACAACCAATCTCAAGTGCCAACAAGAAGATCACAATAAGCAAAATAAACCAGGCTCAAAACAGTACATAACACAAAGAAGCACCAAACTCCATAAAACACCTCATCATGGCAGGGATTAATTCAAACCTCACAGTAATAACTTTAAATATTAATAGTCCTAAGTCATCCATCAAAAGACATGGGTTATCATGGATGGATCAAAAAACTGGACCCTTCTATCTGCTATCTTCAAGAAACCCACCTCATCCCTAAAGATAGACAACTCCTCAGGGTAGAAGGTGGGAAAATGATATTCCAAGAAAATGGAACTAAAAAACTAATGGCTGTTGCTATATTAATATCAGATAAAATAGACTTCAAACCAAAGCTAATCAAAAAGGACAAAGAAGGCCACTTCTTATTTATTAAGGGAATGATCCTACACGAGCACATCACAATCATAAATATACATGCCACAAACACAGGGGCACCATAGTTAATAAATGAAAACCTACTTGACAATAAAATAGAAATAAACACAAACACCATCAGAGCCAGAGACTTTAATATTCCACTATCATCAATAGACAGATCATCTAAGCAGAAAATCAACAAGGAAATAATAGAGCTCAACCATATTATAGATCAATTAGACCTAATGGATATCTACAGAATTTTCCACTCCAACGCTACAAAATACACATTCTTCTCAGCAACCCATGGAACCTTCTCCAAAACTGATCATATGTTAGGCCATAATACATGCTTTCATAAAGTCAGGAAAATTGAAGTAACCTCCTACATCACGTCAACTCACAATGCTTTAAAGCTAGAAATAAACAAGAGACACATCAAGAACTCTACCAACTCGGAGACTAAACAACATATTTTTAAATAATGACTGGGTCATGGAAGAAATTAAAAAAGAAATTGTAAAATTCCTAGATCTGAATGATAATAAAAGCAAAACCTACCAAAACTTATGGGACTCAATAAAGACAGTCATAAGGGAAACTTCATAACCCTAAACGCCTTCATTACAAAAACAGAGAGATTACGAATCTATAATGTGACTGTCCACCTAAAGGCACTGGAAAAAAAAAGAAGAATCCAACCCAAAGAGTTCCAACAGAAAGAAATAATCAAAATTAGAGCAGAAATTAATGAATTGAAAACTAAGAAAACAATAAAGGGAAGAGAAAAGAAGGGAAGAGGGTACTCAATAGGTTGGTATTGTATATATGTAATGACAATAATTGAGATGGGGAGGTAATATGATGGAGAATGGAATTTCAAAGGGAAAGTGTGTGGGGGGGTATTACCATGGGATATTTTTTTATAATCATGGACAATGTTAATAAAAATTAAATTACAAAATAGTAACAGAAATAAAATAAAATTAATTAAAAAAAACAATTTTTAAAAAAATCAATGAAATGAAGAGCTGGTTCATTCTTTGAAAAAAATAAGCAAGATTGAGAAACCCCTGGCTAAACTGAACAAGCAAGAAAAGTCTCAAATTAACAAAATCAGAACTGAAAAAGGAGATATTACCACAGATATCAATAAAACTGGAAGAATCACCAGGGAATACTTCCAAAACCTCTTCTCCATAAAATTAAATAACCTGGAAGAAATGGATGAATTCCTAGACACATACCACCTACCAAAACTAAACTCAGAGCATATTAATCTCCTAAACAAACCTATCACATCCATGGAGATTGAAAAAGTAATAAAAAACCTCCCTGAAGGGGCTGGAGAGATGGCTCAGCAGTTAAGAGCTTGCCTGTGAAGCCTGAGGACTATGGTTTGAGGTTCGATTACCCAGGACCCACGTTACCAGATGCACAAGGGGGCACACACATCTGGAGTTTGTTTTCAGTGGTTGGAGGATCTGGCACGATCAAAACAATAGAAAGAAAATGCATGGAGGGTTTATATCTCAAGACAATAAAGGCTATATATAAAGCTCCTAAAGCCCAAATAATTCTTAATAGAGAAAACCATAAGTAGTTCCCACTTAGATCAGGAACAAAACAGGGGAGCCCACTCTCACCACTGCTCTTCAACACAGTACTAGAAGTACTAGCCCAAACAGTAAGCCAGGAAAAAGAAATAAAAGGGATTCAAATTGGAAAGGAAGAAGTCAAGTTAGCCTCATTTCCAGACAACATGATCCTATATATAAGTGACCTGAAAGTCTCCATCCCAAAACTTCTAAAGATAAATTCCTTTAGAAAAGTGGCAGGATACAAAAATCAATGCCGTAAGTACAAGAATAGATTAATGGGGGGGGGTGAAAAGGCCCAAAGTGAGGTCAGGGGAAGAAGAGATTGAGTAAAGGAAAGGTGAAGGGAGGGCTAATCAAAATCTAAGAGGATGCAAATAAATCATATGGAATCCTCCAGTTTCAGACAATGGAACACTCAGGAGCCATAGATCATTGTTAGAAAATTTTCAGTGCCAGGGATGGGATACCTCCAGTGAGTTGTTGGCCAGGGAGGTCCCTGATGACCCCAAAACATTATAGGCCATTGCTGAGGCCCTTGGTTTCCCACCAGAAATAGATGGTAAGACCCTATTGCTGAAGACTCCACATACTTGGGTAGCAGTTTCAGCAAGGCCACTGAGAAATCCTGTTGCAACTGAGCTGATAACCTCCTCGATGTAGACCAGCTGACAGAAAGCTGGAAGAAGCCATTCTACATGTAGTTCAATGGGAGAAAGAAATACCACCAGTGAAGATACTCAACAGTGGATACTGCAAGCCTTATAATTGGCCAGCCAGGCCAAATGAGCCAACGGGTGCAATAGTGACAGGTCTGTCCTGGTGGAAACCAACTGCCCTCCAATTGGACTAGAGGCCCGCTCCATGGGGGAAACACATCCCTGATACTGAATACTTAAAACAGAGATAGTTATGAGCCCTAGGGGTGTAACATCTGCTGGTGTCTGGATAAATGTATATACTATGCTTATCAAACTGTTCAGTAAGCACTTCTCTTAATATTTATACCCTTATATTAACACTACTCTCACTTTGGGTAGAGAATCTTCTCTTTTCAGATGGCAGTGACTTTGGGATAACTCAGAAGGTATCACAGTGCTGGAAAGAAGTGACTGGAATACTGAGTAATATCTCCATCACACCTTCCAAGGCTCAGGGTCTAATGCAGAAGATGTGGTGGAAAGAATGTAAGAGGGTAGGCTTCCTTACAACGTGTTCCCTCCGGACATAAAATGGCCTGGATATCCATGACCACATAGTGCCTGACACTACCTACACAAGATCATCATAAGAGGAGGAAAAGACCATGACATCAAAATAAAAAAGAGACTGATTGAGATGGGGAGAGGATGGAGAATGGAATTTCAAAGGGGAAAATGGGAGGGGGGAAGGTATTACCATGGGATACTTTTTATAATCATGGAAAATGTTAATAAAAATTGACAAAAAACACACGGATAATAAATCAGTAAATAATAATTTTAAGAAAGACCTGAAACTCTTCAATACTGGAAGAAAAATAGGAGGCACTCTCCACAATATAGGACTGGGAAAAGACTTCCCGAACAAAACCCCAGTAGCCAAGGAAATGAAACAAGCACTCATCCAAGGGTATCTGGTGAAGCTAAAAAGATTTTGCACAGACAAACATACCATAAGCAAAACCAATAGAGTACCTGTGGTGGTTTGATTCAGGTGTCCCCCATAAACTTAGGTGTTCTGAATGCTAGGTTCCCAGCTGATGGAGATTTGGGAATTAATGCCTCCTGGAGGGAGTGTATTGTTGGGGCCGGGCTTATGGTCTTTATAGCCAGTTTCCCCATGCCAGTGTTTGGCACACACTCCTGTTGCTGTAGTCCACCTTATGTTGGCCAGGGGGTGATGTCCACCCTCTGCTCATGCCATCGTTTTCCCCTGCCATCATGGGGCTTCCCCTCAAGCCTGTAAGCCAAAATAAAGCTCTTTTTCCCAGAAGCTGCTCTTGGTTGGGTGATTTCTAACAGCAATGCGAACCGGACTGCAACAGTAAAGTGGTACCGAGGAGTGGGGTTGCTGCTAGACACCTGACTGTGGCTTCAGCCTTTTTGGAACTGATTTTCAAGAGGAAAGTGGAAGAAGTTGAAACTTTGGCCTAAGAGATGCTTTGCAGTGCTGTAAGTACAGCTTGATGGTCTATCCTGGTCAGAGCTGAAAGACCTGAAGGCAGTAAGAACTACGGACTGTGATTTTTGGCTTATGAGGGTGAGAAAGAGCTGTGCCTGGACTGGGCTAGCAGTTTGTGTGAGAAGCTTGCTGTTATGCCCCTGTCCTGAGAAGTTGTGCAGGGTTGCTTTGCGTAGAAATGAACTGGTGTGAGCAGAGGAATATGGCACAGAAAGAAAAATCTTTGGGTGAACTGCTGCCCATTCAGCTGCAACTGAGAGATAACAACCTTTGAGACTGGGCCAGCTGACCTGCGCTGGGGCAACAAGAAGAATGTCAACTCTTTTGAAGGGGCCTGAGTGCTCAAGGAGTGTCCTGTTCTTCAAAGTCTGCTTTATTCCCCCCCTGGATTAACAAATTGGCACCCTACCTGGTATCGTGGAGTATAAGAAATGCTGGAAAGAGGGTCATTGAGTTTGCAACACGGTCTTGTGTTTTGGAAATAGCCATGTGCAGTGTGAAGCAGGTTTGCTGGTTGCCTGCATAGAGACCCCATGGGGCCATGAGGATGAACCGTGGCTTGCAGTGGAGACCCAGTGGAGATGCCAGGACCATGAGATGGCTGCTGAGGAGCTGCCGGCCCCAATGAAGTTTCCCAGGACTGTGAGTAGCCTAGCTGGAGGGGCGGAATTGGAATGCCAGAGACTTGTTGCTGGTTAGAATTATCAGACTTGAAGATTTGTCACTGGCTAGAGTTGTTGGACTTGAAGCTACAAATGTTTTCCCTGGTTGTTTTAAATCTTATATTGGTTGAATGTTTCTTTGCTATGCCCAATGCCATCTACTGCAGTGTGAGTATTTATTCTGTGCCATTCTGGGTTTTTTGAGTTATATTTTGGCATTATGGCTCAGTTAAAAGATCTTGAACTATGGGGATGTATGAACATCATTGAGATTGATTAAAAACTATGGGGACTTTTAAAGTCAGACTGAAAGCATTGTATTTTACATCATGTATGGATATCAGTTTATGGGGGCCAGGGGCGGAATGTGGTGGTTTGATTCAGGTGTCCCCCATAAACTTAGGTGTTCTGAATGCTAGGTTCCCAGCTGATGGAGATTTGGGAATTAATGCCTCCTGGAGGGAGTGTATTGTTGGGGCCGGGCTTATGGTCTTTATAGCCAGTTTCCCCATGCCAGTGTTTGGCACACACTCCTGTTGCTGTAGTCCACCTTATGTTGGCCAGGGGGTGATGTCCACCCTCTGCTCATGCCATCGTTTTCCCCTGCCATCATGGGGCTTCCCCTCAAGCCTGTAAGCCAAAATAAATCTCTTTTTCCCAGAAGCTGCTCTTGGTTGGGTGATTTCTAACAGCAATGTGAACCGGACTGCAACAGTACCACTGAATGGGAGAAAATTGTTGCCCTGTATTCCATTGACAGAAGCCTAATATCTAGAAATTACAAAAAAACTCAAAAAACTAAACAATAAAAAACCCACTCCATAAGTGGGGCAAAGAACTATTGGAAAGATCTCAGAAGAGTTACAAATGGCTAACATACACTAAAGAAAATGTTCACCATCCCTGATGATTAGGAAAATGCAAATTAAAACAACTAAGAGATTCTACCTTACCCCATTAAGAATAGCAAACATTAAAAAATCAAATGAAAATAAATGTTGGCAAGGCTTAGGTGAAATAGGTATAGTCATTCACTGTTGCTGAGAATGTAAGCTGGTCCAACCACTATGGAAATCAATATGGAGACTCCTAAAAAGGATGAGTATAGAGTTACCAAGAGACCCTGCTATTCCTTTCCTGGACATTTACCCTAAAAGCTCCATAACTCAGTTCAGAGATATTTTCTCAACCATGTTTATAGCTGTTCAATTCATAATAGCTAAAAATTGGAGTTAACCCAGGTACCCATCATTGGATGAATGGATACCCTAGGTGTGGTATATCTACATAATGGAATTCTATTCCATAGTAAGAAAAAATGACACACTGAAATTTGTAGAAAAGTGGTCGAACATGGAACAGATCATTCTAAGTCAACTCACACAATCACAGAAAGACAACATGATCTCACTCATCTGCAGTTCCTAACCAGGATCAGCCCATGTTGCTTACATAAGTGAATAGCATCTTGAGCCTTAGACAATAGGGAGGGTAGGTCTTAGGGGGAGGGAAAAGGTATGGGGGACACAAAACTGAATTCAGATTGAACTGGTACCATAGAATCCTATATCCTCAACGTCAGACTAAAAGGTGGAACCCTCAAGAGGACCTTAGGGGGCACAACTGAATCAACGATCCCTGGAGAGGGTGTAACGAAACCTAACCTCAAATTTCTCCTGTTTCTCTTTCTTCTCTGGCTTTTTCTTTTCCCTTGGCACTGGCCTGTAATTCCCTGTACTAGGATGAGATAGATCTACATCCACAATGAGCTGTTGATCAGAGAACTACTAGATCTCCCAAAATAAACAAGACAGACTTCTGTCAGAGCACTTGATTACCCACCAGAGGTTAATGATAAAACCCTGCTGCTGAAGACATCAAGCGCTATTGGCATGGATCATGGAGAGACATGGTTGGAATCTGGAAAGCCAGTCCCCACCCAACTAACTTATCTAGTGCTGGAAGGTGCTACATAAGCCACCAGGGAAAGTGGCCAACATCTGTCCAAGCAACTCAAAGTCTAAGCAACTCTGAAGCAAACAACTTGACATGATGCTCATACTCAGTGGAAAGGAAACTGGAACTGGAAAAGTATCTGGAACTGGGAAGCAAGTCAGAATCATATCCAGATAATGATTCTGCTTTCCATTGTCAAGCTCCCACTAACCTTAGATTATGGGAGTGTCTAAACCCTTTTAATTTTCTGTAAATAATGGTTATTCCATTTAACCAGTGGGCTTCATTCTCTTTTGGAGAATGTGCTGCTATTTTTCAGATGGGAAATGGATCTGAGGAGTCAATTGACCCAGTGCACTCCACCCTGGCCCCAGCCTAACCCACAGAGGAACTGGGGAAATGCACAAGAATGATGCTTTCTTAGTTAAGCTGATATCAGCACAAGGGTAATGAAGAAAGATATTGAGAACACCCAACCCCTACCAAAACAGAGATCCAGATGCTCCTAAGGACCCATCACTGAAGTAGACTTAAAATGCTCCCAGCATGGCTCAAGGAATTTTGCATATGAGGGTGGAAAGATTGTTAGAGCCACAAGTTGTGACATTCTGCACAGAGATATTGCCTCTCCCCCATAACTGACTGCTGCCCCCATAATGCATGACACACAATCCCCATGGGGTTGAACTATATACCCCAACATGGAAGGGCTCTTTAGAAAAGGGGCAGGGAGGAGGGAAACAATAGTACCAATATGTGATGTTTACATACAAAATATGTCCATATCTAATAATAAAAATAAATAAAAATAAAAATCCCCATAGGTGGAATGGAGAGATAGCCCAGCAATTAAGGTGCTTGCCTGTGAAGCCAAAGGATCCAAAGTTGAATCCCCAGGACCCATGTAATCCAGATGCACAAGGTGGCACATAGGTCTGGAACTTATTTGCACCAGCTAAAGAACTGGCATGCCCATTTTCTCTCTCTGCATTTCTCTCTCTCAAATAAATAAATAAATTTTTTAAAAAATCCCCACAAATTTTGCAATCCCAATACTATTCAAACATTCCATACTCCAAGGTGTTTTAACAGTAAAATGCAAAATTAAAGACATAAGGACTTCCGGTTAAGATGACGGTGTAAATACCATGCCAAAGCAGTCTAGGGGGGAAAAAGACCAAAAACACTTGGCAAGATACAAACTTTTACTAAAAAGTCAGGTGTATAGAAAATTGAAACAGCAGCAGAGAAGGAGAAGAGACCCAGACTATACAGAGCCCACACAGGCTGGCAAAAGCGGCCCCGGCAGGTCCACCAACCACGGCAGTGGCGGCAGCGCACCAGAAAGCCACCAGGCTCAGCTCAAGCTACAGGAAAAGCAAGGTGAGGGAAGCTTCCAATCACACCAGAGCTCTCCACAAACTAGAAACGTGAAGGGAGAACGGCAGTGAAAAACGGAAGAGCAGATCACAAGATAGAAAAACACAAGGAACAGTGAGAAAACCAGAGCAGCTGTAGCTCCCTCCCCAAACTCACCGTCTGTGCCCAGCTACAGCGAACAGAACAGTGGCCCCGGGACCAGCCACGCCAACTTCAGCGGACAGTGGGACCCAAGCAGGAGAAGACTCCCGAAGCAACATAAGGGGCTCCGGCACTGGTAACAGCGGCCCAGCAGCAGTGGATCCAGTAGTGGCAGATTCAGCGGCAGCAGCGGGGGCTACAACAGTGGCAGCCACACCAGCAGTAGCAGCGGCAGCAGCCACAGTGCATCCAGCAGCACCAGCTTTAGCAGCAGCGGGAACAAATCCAGCAGAGGCAACCTCAGCAGCAGCAGGAGCAGCTCCAGCAGTGGGGGTACCGATCTACAGGGTCACAGTTGGCAAGCTCGGTTTGCCCCACAGGAAAAGCCAGTGCCCAACTCCAGAATCACAACTGAAGCGCAACGACCCAGCCAGCAACTTGACTGAGACCAAAATCATCCAAGGTAACTGGGATTGCACCAGGAAAGGGTCTCACTTGGTCACAAGCTGACTTGAATCCCTCAACAGAACAGAAATCTTAATATCATTATTGATAGAGGATCTGGATGTTAAAATAACTACTCTTGCATAAATATTCAGTCCACTTTTTGATTGAATGTGTACAGTGTTTAGCTAAATTTTAGAATCTACCTATATTTTAATCCACTCAGCCTACTTGAATACTCCCACAGCAGACAAACTCAACCCATAGGAACATCTTTGTAGATACTCTGAGAGTCTTAAGAGCCACACCTAACACCTTAAGCTCCTACCCTGAAGATATGTAACATCAGATCAATTGATACAGCTAAGAATACCCAGACAGCAAGAAAATCCAAGCATTAACTTAATCCAAGATGCAAAAATATATACATTATAACAAAAGAAACAATAAAAAGCAAGACAAAATAAATCCACCTAAAAGTATTAATGCATCAGAAATGACCTCCAGTGAGAATGAGTTAGAGGAAATACCTGAGAAAGATTTCAAAAGAATGATTGTAAATATGTTCAAAGAAGTCAAAGAACAAATCAAATGAATCAAAGAAGAAATCAAAGAGGAAATCAAAGGAATCACAGAGGAAATCAAAGATGATGCAGGACACCAATTTAATGAAATAAAGAAGGCAATACAAGACATAAATAAGGAAATAGAAATAATAAAGAAAAACCAGGAAAAATAACTAGCAATGAAGAACACAGTTAATGAAATAAAAAACTCTGTAGAAAATCTCACCAGTAGAATGGATGAAGGAGAGGACAGAATATCTAAGCTAGAAGACCAGGTGGCAGATCTAATACAGGCCAACAAAGAGAAAGACAAACTAATAGAAAAGTATGAGTGGGAATTTCAAGATATTCGGGACACTATGATGAGATCAAACATAAGAATTCAGGGCATAGTACAAGGAGAATTCCAATCCAAAGGCATAGTAAGCATCTTCAACAAAATCATAGAAGAAAACTTCCCCCAAATTGAGAAAGAGGTGCCAATTTAGATACAGGAAGCCTTTAGAACCCCAACCAGACAAAACCTGGAAAGAACCTCTCCCCACCATATTATAACCAAACTACCAAACACAACCCAAACAAAAAAAATATTGTGAGCAGTTTTGGAGGAAAATCAACTTACGTACAAAGGCATGCCCATCAGGATTACAGCAGATTATTCAACACAAACTTTAAAAGCCAGGAGGACTTGGGGTGATGTATCATTCCAAGTTCAGAAAGATAACAACTGTCAACCAAGGTTACTTTATCTTGCAAATCTATCCATTCAAATAGATGGAGAAATAAGGATATTCCATAACAAATGCAGGATAAAGGAGTATTTGAAGACAAATCCAGCTCTAGAGAAAATACTTGATAGAATCCTCCATGCTGAAGAAAAGGAAAATCACACATAAAAAGAACCTGGAAAAAACAAGCAATACTCAAATACTAGTTAACACAAGAGACAAAGGTAGAAGCGGAACCACAAAAAAAAAAAAAGGGAAACATAAATACACACCTTTCAATAATATCTCTTAATATCAGCGGCCTCAATGCCCAAACCAAAAGACATAGGTTTGCAGACTGGGTTAAAAAGCAGGATCCTACAATTTGTAGAAACTCACCTTTCTACAAAGGATTGACATTATCTTAGAGTGAAAGGTTAGAAAATGGAGTTTCAAGCAAATCAGCGTAGCAAAAAAGCAGGGGTTGCTATCCTAATATCTGACAGAGTAGACTTCAGTCCAACATTAGTCAACAAAGATAAGGAAGGTCACTTTATACTGATTAAGGGCACACTCCAACAGGAGGACATTACAATCCTAAACATATATGCACCTAACATGGGGGCTTCCAAATTCATCAAACAAACACGATTAGAACTAAGGTCACAGATAACATCAAACCCAGTGGTAGTGGGTGACTTTAACACCCCACTCTCTTCAACTGACAGGTCATCCCAGGAAAAAATAAACAGAGAGGCATCTGACTAAATGAGGTCATAGAAGGAATGGATCTAACATATATACAAGACATTTCATCCAAATGCTGCAGAATATATATTCTTTTCAGCAGCACATGGAACATTCTCTAAAATAGACCATATATTAGGACATAAAGCAAGTCTTAACAAATTCAGGAAAATTGAAATAATTCCTAGCATTCAATCTGACCGCAATGGGATTAAACTACAAATCAGTAGCAAGAAAGGCTATAGAGCATACACAAAATCATGGAAACTAAACAATACACTGCTAAATGATGAGTGGGTCAATGAAGAAATCAAAAAGGAACCAAAAACTTTATAGAGAAAAATGGTAATGAGAACACAACATACCAAAATCTCTGGGACACAATGAAGGCAGTTCTAAGAGATAAATTTGTAGCCTTAAGTGCCTATATTAAAAAATTAGAAAGGTCACAAGTAAATGACCTAATACTTCACCTTAAAGCCTTGGAAAAAGAAGAACAAGGTAAACCAAAAACCAGTAGTTGGGAAAAAATAATAAAGACTAGGGCAGAAATTAATGAAATAAAAACAAACAAAAAATAAAAACAATCCAAAGAATTAATAAAACAAAGAGTTGGTTCTTTGAAAGGATAAACAAGATTGATAAACCCTTAGCAAATCTGACCAAAAGAAAGAGAGAACAGACACAAATTAATAAAATTCGGAGATGAAAAAGGTAACATCACAACAGATTCCAAAGAAATTCAAAAATTCATAGGGACATATTATAAAAGCAGATAATCCACAAAGTATGAAAATCTAAAAGAAATGATTTCCTTGATTTATATAACCTACCAAAATTAAATCAAGATGAGATTAATCACTTACATAGACCTATAACAATCATGAAGATCCGAACAGTGTTCAATAATTTCCCAATTAAAAAAAGCCCAGGCCCAGAAGGATTCACTGCTGAATTATACCAGACCTTTAAGGAAGAGCTAACACCATTGCTTCTTAACCTTTTCTAGGAAATAGAAAAAGAAGGAATTCTACCAAACTCCTTCTATGAAGCCAGCATCACCCTGATACCAAAACCAGGCATAGATAGAACAAAAAAAGAAAATTACAGACCAATCTCCTTCATGAACATAGATGCAAAATTTCTCAACAAAATATTGGCAAACACAATACAAGAATATATCAGAAAGATCATTCAGCCTGACCAAGTAGGCTTTATTCCAGAGATGCAGGGATGGTTCGACATACGCAAATCTATAAATGTAATACATTACATAAACGGGTTGAAGGACAAAAATCACATGATCATCTCACTAGACGCAGAGAAAGCATTTGACAAAATCCAACATCCCTTCATGATAAAAGTCCTACAGAGACTGGGAATAGAAGGAACATATCTCAATATAATATAAAATAAAAATAAAAGCTACTTATGATAAGCCTACAGCCAACATATTACTAAATGGGGAAAGACTAGAAGCTTTTCCATTAAAATCAAGAACAAGAAAGGGTGTCCACTGTCCCCACTTTTATTTAATATAGTTCTGGAAGTCTTAGCCATAGCAATAAGGCAAGAGACACACATAAAAGGGATACAAATTGGAAAGGAAGAGATCAAGTTATCATTTGCAGATGACATGATTCTATACATAAAGGACCCTAAAGACTCTACTAGTAAACTGATAGAGCTGATAAAAACCTATAGCCATGTAACAGGATACAAAATAAATACACAGAAATCCGTAGCCTTCATATATGCTAAAAACAAACACAGAGAGGATGAAATCAGAGAATCACTCCCATTCACAACTGCATCAAAAAAATAAATAAATAAATAAAGTACCTTGGAACCAACCTAACCAAAGAAGTAAAGAATCTCTGCAATGAGAACTTTAAAACACTCAAGCGAGAAATTTCAGAAGACATTAGAAAGTGGAGAAACATCCCTTGTTCCTGGATTGGAAGAATCAATATTGTGAAAATGGTAATCTTACCTAAAGCAATCTACACATTTAATGCAATCTCCATCAAAATTCCATAGGCATTCTTTATGGAAATAGAAAACACAATCCAAAAATTCATTTGGTGTCACAAAAAAAGTCGAATATCTAAAATAATACTGAGCAACAAAAATAAGGCTGGTGGTATCACCATACCTGATTTTAACCTGTACTACAGAGCTACAGTAACAAAAACAGTGTGGTACTGGCACAAAAACAGACATGAAGATCAGTGGAACAGAATAGACGACCCAGATGTAAGTCCAGGTAGCTATTGCCACCTGATATTCGATAAAAATGCCAGAAATATTCATTGGAGAAAAGACAGCCTCTTCAGCAAATGGTGCTGGGAAATCTGGATATGTATCTGTAGAAGGATGAAAATAGATTCTTTTCTCTCTCCATGCACAAGAATTAAGTCCAAATGGATTAAACATCAGACCTGAAACTCTGAAACTGCTAGAGGAAAAAGTAGGGGAAACCCTTCAACATATTGGTCTTGGCAAAGACTTTCTGAATACAACCCCAATTGCTCAGGCAAAAAAACCACAGATTAACCACTGGGACCTCATGAAATTACAAAACTTTTGCACTGCAAAGGACACAGTGAAAAAAGCAATGAGGCAAACTACAGAATGGCAAAAAAATCTTCGCCACCTATATTTGTGATAGAGGATTAATATGTAGTATATACAAAGAACTCAAAAAGTTAAAATAATAAGGTATCAAACAAGCCAATCAAAAAATGGCCTTTGGAGCTAAACAGAGCATTCTCAAAGGAAGGAATACGAATGGCATATAAGCATCTAAAAACATGTTCTATGTCACTAGTCATCAGGGAAATGCAGATTAAAACTACATTGAGATTCCATCTCACTCCTGTCAGATTGGCTACCATCATGAAATCAATGATCATGGTGGGAATGCCGTCTGGTCCAGCCATTGTGGAAATCAGTGTGGAGGTTCCTAAAACAGATAAAGATTGATCTACCATATGACACAGCTGTAGCACTCCTAGGCATATATCCGAAGGAATCATCTCATTTCCTTAGAAGTACATGCTCAACCATGTTTATTGCTGCTCAATTCATAATAGCTGAGAAATGGAACCAGCCTAGATGTCCCTCAACTGATGAGTGGATAATGAAGATGTGGCACATTTATACAATGGAGTTCTAATCAGTGGTAAAGAAAAATGAAGTTATGAAATCTGCAGAAAAATGGATGGATCTGGAAAGGATTATACTAAGTGAGGGTACCCAGGCCCAGAAAGCCAAGCGCCACATGTTCTCTCTCATATGTGGATCCTAGCTACAGATGATTGGGCTTCTGCGTGAGAAGGAAAATAGTTAGTAGCAGAGGCCAGTAAGTTAAAAAGGAGATATAAAGTGAAGAGAAAGGAAGGGAGGAGGACTTAATAGGTTGGTATTGCACATATGTAACTACAATGATTGAGGTAATATGATGGAGAATGGAATTTCAAAGGGGAATGTGTGGAGGGGTGGGGTGGGAGGGTAATACCAGGGGATATTTTTTATAATATTGGAGCATGTTAGTAAAAATTGTGAAAAACAACCCAAAAAATAAAATAAAATAAAGTTCATTTTGAAA
Organism: Jaculus jaculus; assembly: GCF_020740685.1. Lineage (NCBI taxonomy): Eukaryota > Metazoa > Chordata > Mammalia > Rodentia > Dipodidae > Jaculus > Jaculus jaculus. The sequence continues at coordinate 76,196,014 of NC_059113.1, forward strand.
AAAAATTTTTTTATTTTTTTAAATTTTTTAAAAAGAAAAAAAAATTAAAGTCATAAAGGCACAGAGTAAACATTCATACTGCAAACAATGGCATTGTAAGAATAGACTGGAACCAATGCTATATGTAAAACAAAAAGGGCAAACATAAGCCAGGCGTGGTGGTGCATGCCTTTAATCCCAGCACTCGGGAGGCAGAGGTAGGTGGATTGCTGTGAGTTCGAGGCCACCCTGTGACTCCATAGTGAATTCCAGGTCAGCTTGGGCCTGAAATGAGACCCTACTTCAAAACACTAAAAAATAAAAAAAATTTTAAAAAAGGGCAAACATCAAATCCCATAGCTCCAAGTCCAAAATCTCAAACCAGTGATGAAGCCTTTAGAGTTCCAATTCCACCTCTTTAGCTGGGCTGCTCACACCCTGGGGAACAATCGATCCTGGTCCAGTAGCTCTCCTTGGCAGCCATCCCATAGACCTGGCACCTCCACTGCAACCAATAGTTCATGCTCATGGCTCTCCTGGACCTCCACACAAGGATCCCTGTCTCATATCATCCAGTGGCCATTTCCAAAAATCAAAACCACATTGCAAATCCAAACATCCTCTCTTTCCTGCATGTTATACTCCCATAGTAGCCAATGTGCTATCAATTTGTGAATCGGGGGATGGGGGGGGTGAAGAACAGGAAAACTCCACCAGTATTCTGACCCCTAATTTTAAGAGTCAGAATTCTTTCTACTATCCCAATGCAAAACACATGGCACATGTCAGTGGTGGTGAACTCTCAAACAATTGCAGCTGAATGGGCAATGCCTCCAACTTTCATTTTCTTTTGGGCTAGAGCTTCTATTCACAGGCTGTGCTGTCTTCATAGCTGGGTAATGTAGGAAGGTGAAACATTTATTACTTTCTTACTTTTTTGTCTAATAGTGTGCTATAGGTTCTGTGTTGGATCCTTGTACTTCAACAAAGACATTCTTGTATGCAGACAGTTACAGAAATGTATATACTATCATTTTCTCATTTCTGGTTGGATAATTAACTTTAGAATTGAGTTTTTAAAGATTATATCCTAAAATAAAATCTCTCATATATGTGGGGAGAGGAAGGGAGGGAGGGGGAACAATCCCAGAATGTATTTGAATATGGTAAAATTTAAAGTGAAAAATCTAAAATTTTTCCAGAAAAGGCTTTAAATAAATAGTGGTATAATAAAAACAATAAGATGTATTGTTATAGTATATGAAGGAGTAATGGTTTAAAAATTTGACAGAACGTACCTTAAAACGACCTCAGGTTTGATCATGAGTCTATGTTTTTGCCTTGGTACTGAGAATTGAACTAAGGACCTGATTCATGCATTAAAAGTATGAAAGCATTTAAATACTAAATTCAGAATAGAGATTAACACCTGGAAAGAAGAGAAAATAGGCAATGAAAGGAATACACAGATATATTCAATAATTTGTGTAATATTTTATTTACTAAGAATAAGAGAATACAAAAGCTGAAAAAATATGGAAGAAAGTTCAGAAATCGACAAAGAATATACAGGGACTAGATTTACCTTTATACTTTGAAGTTACAAAAACTTTAAAGGGCCCATAGAGATGGCTTAGCTGTTAAGGCATTTGCCTGCAAAGCCTAAGTTCCCATGTTCAACTCTCCAGATCCCACCTAAGCCAGACACAAAGGTGAGGCAAGCACAAGTTTGCACATGCCCAGTAGGTGGCCCAAGCTTCTGGAATTCAAGTGTAGTGGCTGGGGCCCTGACATGCCAATTCTCTCTCTCTCTCCCTGTCTCTCTCCTCCTCTCTAAAATAAAGAAATAAAACTTTAGAGGGAATAATATAAAGTCTTTAGCCTAACTACTACACACAGCAAGATGTTAACAAATCCTAACTCTTTTTTCTCTGAATAATAAAACCTTCAAAAACTAAAGGATAACTTGAAGTATATATATCATATGCATCCAATCTAAATGAAATGATTTATTTTCAAAATGTAAAACTTCTAGTGACACATTTTCATGATTCTAGGAAGAAAGCACTATCAATTTGGTAAAAATGAAAGGTAATCCTTCAAAAGAACCCTGATGAATATAACAATGCAGCCAAGTGATGAATAATGACATACTGACATAATGTCATAGTGAACCACATACACAATGTAGTCTCTTAAGATTGCATTGTCTGTTGACATAATAGCTGTTTTGGCTTATTATGTTCCACAACCTAACAACATGTTCTTATGCCACATTTCCAAACACTTCTATAGTTATGTAAGCAATTCATGACTAAGAATGCATCCAGTAGTTCATGCTATTTCAGTAACAGACTTATACTAGAATATCAAAATATAGTTACTGTAATTAAAAGCAATTATTGCTATGTATTAATTGAACAAAATCATGATTTTCATTATGACATTTTCATATTGTATACTTATGATACACATATATTTTATGTATCATATATTTACACTTTGATTTGATTACATTTATTTCCTCTCCTTCTACATTTTTCCCTAATCTTCCTTCTCCTTCTACTCCCCTCCTTCTAAATAGTCCTCCCTCTTACTGTCATAACCTTTAAAAATATTAACATTTCTTTTTTTTTTTTTCCTTTTCTTTTTTTTTTTTTTGGTTTTTCAAGGTAGGGTCTCACTCTAGCTCAGGCTAACCTGGAATTCACTATGGAGTCTCAGGGTGGCCTCAAACTCCCGGTGTACCTTCTACCTCTGCCTGCCGAGTGCTGGGATTAAAGGCATGCACCACCACGCCCAGCTCTAGAAAATTAACATTTCTTACATGAGAGGAAATGTGTTGTCAGAGTTTGGCTTATTTTGCTTAATACAATGATCTCTAGTACCATTCAAGTTCTTGTAAATGACATAATTTCATTCTTCTTCTATGGCTAATGTTTCTTTGTGTATCAATTTTCAATACCCATTCTTGTACTTATTGGGCTCTTAGAATGATTTCATAAATTAGTTATCGTAACTAATGTATATTAAACACAAGTAGACAGTCATCTCTATAGTAGTATGTTGGCTTTGATTGCTTTAGGTATAGTTAGATCATATTGTTCTATTTTCAATATTTGAGGAATCTCCATGCTAATTTCCATAATTGCTATACTAATTTATATCCTCATGAACAGTGTGTAAGGGTTCCTTTTATTCTGATCTTGCCAACATTTGTTGTTTGACAATTTTCTCCCTAAGATGGTCATTTTAAACAGGAGAGATAGAATCTCAAATTAATCTTGATTTACATTTTTGTGACTTAATGATGTTAAACATGTTTTCATGCATTTATTGGCCATTTGTAGTTTCAAACAATATCTTTCAGTTTATTTATCCATTTGACTATTGGATTATTTCTTCTTTTGATGATGAGTTGTAGAATTCTTCATATTAGAATTTCCTGTCAGGTGTCTCCCTTCACCACAGGCTCGCTCATATGTTAAAGCTTAAGTCCCCAGTTGGTAGGACACTTTGGAGAAGTTTTGGAAACCTTAGAAGTTGGGGTCTTGCTGGAGGAAGCAGATTATTGGGGACAAGACTTTGGGGGGTTATTTTGCTCCTGGCCCTTCTTGCCTCCTCTGTCTGTTTTCTAGTCTGCCTATGGTCAACAGGGTTTTTTTGGTTGGCTTTTTTTTGTTTGTTTTGTTTTTTGTTTTGTTGAGGTAGGGTCTGGGTCTCACTCTACTCTAGACTGACCAGGAATTCACTATGTAGTCTCAGGGTGGCCTTGAACTCCCGGTGATCCACCTACCACTGCTTCCTGAGTGCTGGGATTAAAGGTGTGTGCCACCATGGCCCAGCTGGTCAACAGGTTTTCTTCTCCAAGTATTTCCACTATCATGATATGGTACACAAGTACATGGAGCCAAATGACTGTGAATGAACCATGCAACTGTGAGCAGAACATGCTTGGGCATTTTCGTCATAGCAATGAAAAGTTACTTCTGGTTCCCTCTGTATTCCATTGGTGTTCGTGGCAGCTTGTATGCCAGTACCATGCATTATTTGTTACTCTGGCAATAACATGATGCATGATATGAAATCAGGAACTGTAATACCTCAGGTAAGATTCTTTTAGCTCAGATTTCCTGTGGTTATTCTGGATCTGGCTTTCATGTGAATTTTAGATAAGGAGAGGAATAAAAAGTAAAGTAAAAACAATAATAAGACAGAAAAACAAAAACAGCGGGAGAGGGTAGAACCTAGAGAAACTTCTTTCTCTAATATTGGAATCTGCCAGGTTGAAGTCTGGGCAGGTAATATATCATAGCTGGAGTCTCTGTATTTGCTCTCTGTTCCCACTGTCCAGGTTTGTACCAGATGTGAGCTAAAGGCTGGGCAGTCAAGGGGATGCTGTAAACTTCAGGGCTACATTCGTTTCAGAAGCTTCTCTTCTTGTATTCCAGGACTTGCTGCTGGACCCAGTGAGATTTACTGCCAATAGGCTAGGTAGGTGCCTCCTCACTTCAGAGGCCTCCTGGTTTATACACTTAGGAATACACAAGTTCAAGTGGAGAAGTGCTCCTTTGAGTGCACCAGAGAGTGGGAGAAGCAGCAAAGTATTAAGTTCTACACCAGAGGGGAAGACTAGAAGGAATCAAGCACTCTGGCTGGGTCTCAGGGCTTTCAGACTCTGTGCAGTATTAAACCACACTGTGGGAAGGAGAAAGCTAAGGCCATGGAGCAATTTGCTGAACCTGTGTTCAGAGTCCTCTCAGTACTGCCCCAAAGAAACCACCCCCCCCCCACCACACACACACACATGAAGCCACCTCACTCTACAGGCCAAGAACTCTAGGTGCTTGGGCTCAGCACAAAGTACCCACAGTAATCTGCCACCAATGGAACATGATCCTTTCCACAGGGGCTGGGGCTACCTACTGCCACGTCCCCAAAAGCCTGAGTTCTTTGCTGTTTAAAGATCTCAAAACATCTGTGTTTGACCTTATTCCCCTCCCTAACTTCCTCTCCTGCCTATCCCCCATGCAGGCTTCCTGACTTGTAATGATTCTTTGTTTTCAGGTCCCCACAGTAGTTTAGTCTGACAATAGGGCCCTCTCAAGAGTGTGCTACACTGAGATGTGGTGAGCAAGGCAACTGTGTTTTTCTCCAATGCCAGTTTGCCACATGAAGAGTCACTATCAAACCAAATCCCCATCTGGAATGAAGGCTTGAAAGAAAGGTAGATCTCTCCTACAGACAGGACTGCCAGCAAGCTGTGCTTACAGCTTTAGCACTGAAGCACACCCTCAATTCCTGCTCAGGGGTTTGATCTATGGACTGTTTCCTACTTCTCTGGGTAGCCTCCCTGTTACTCCATGCTTTTTGGCTATACTGTCACTTCCTACTTGATTACAGTGCACTTCCTCTCTCTCCTCAGAATATAATCTCCACCTTGCATCCAAGAAACAGCTGGCTTAGTGGTTAAAAGTGCAAAGGCCCAGTTGAAAAGCCTGTTGTTACAGCTTTGATCCCTCAGCACCCACATAAAGCCAGGTGCACAAAGCCGTGCATGTGTCTGGAGTTTGCATGCAGTGGTGAGAGGCCCTGGTATTATGCGTTCCTTCTCTCTTTCTCTCAAATAAATATTTAACAAAACAAAAAAGGTACAGAGAAGAAATTCCTAGTTTGTCATCTTATCCTGGAAAAATGCATCTTTCTAGTCACTGTAATTTTAAAAAGTCTGTCTGAGCTGGGCATGGTGGCACACGCCTTTAATCCCAGTACTCAGGAGGCAGGGGTAGTAGGATTGCTGTGAGTTCGAGGCTACACGGTGAATTCCAGGTCAACCTGGGCTATAGTGAGACCCTACCTTGAAAAAATAAAACAAAACTATGTATGTATGTATGAAAGAAGTAACAATTTAACCTTCAAGTGTTCAAAATTAGCTTAAAAGATTCTTGGTAACTCAAGTTTTAAAAATATTTCTAAGGCTGAAGAGTTATCTTACCAGTTAAGGTGCTTGCCTACAAAGGTTTGATTCCCCAGGACCCATGTAAGCCAGATGCACAAGGTAGTACATGTATCTGGAGTTACTTTGCAGTGGGTGGAGGCCCTGCCAGGCCCATTCATATTCATTCTCTCTCCCTACCTCTTTCTCAAATAAAGTACAAAATATATTTCTCAAATTTCTTAAGATGTTTTATAAAATCAAAATCTTGTAATGATTATTATTCTAACTGGCAGATGAACTTTCCAAAAGGGTAAACACTCACTGACCTCTTGCTCATCGAGTTTAAGAGTTTCCTAACTGTCACTCTATCAATATTTCTCTTCCCTTTAATTTGCCTCATAGATTGTAACATACTTGCCCTATGTACTGTCATATCCTCTGAGTGTAATGACGCTTCATGTGGTAGTTTGAGTGTAGATGCCTCCCCCCCCCCCCACAGCCTCATGTGCTTGTGATTAAGCCTCATACTCATCTCCAGCTGGTGGGGCCTTTGGGAGATGGAGCCTTGCTGGAGGAGGTGTGTCACTGAGACTAGGCTATTTTAACTTAGCCCTGCTTGCCTCATTTAGCCCCCCTCTCTAATTCCTCCCTACTGATGGGGAAATATGATGCTCAGCTGCCTATTCTGCCATGCTTTCCCCAGAATGATGATACTTCCCCTCAAAACTGTAAGCTGGAAATAAATCCTTTCCTTCAATATGTTGCTTTCTGCTCACGTGTTTTGTCCCAGCAATGAGAAGGAAACTACTAAAGCTCACTATTGGCAGATGTACAAATTATTGATAAAATAAATACTTTATTTCAGATTATTTAAAAAGTCATTCTTCTAAAACTGTCTAAATCATCCAGTGCTTATTAAAATAAATCCAACCTCTTCAACTGAACTCTTCATGGCCCTTTATAACCTATCCATATTAATTATTATATATTACTTCTCTTATATGTGTCAAACACATTATATCAGCTGAAAGGGGATCTACTTTCTACATTTATCTCTTACTTTCTCACCTCCTTTGACTTCTCATAATGTCAGTGAGTATATTTAAAATATTCCCTAGCACCCCACCTTTTGGCCTCCATCAAATTCTTATGGAATCCTACCTATTTATCAATGCACACTGCAGATAGGTTACATCTGTCTGAAACTTTCCCCAATTGCTTCAAGTGTATTTTTGACACTCTTACACATATTTGGTTTTAATATTTCTACTACAAAAATGATATGGCTTTTCCTAGTATACTTAGTAATTGCCTCACCTCAGTTGTATTAGTTTTTAAGTTCCTATGACTACTCATTTAATCTTATTCATCTTTCTATTACTGAATCACTTGGCACAGATCCTTGTATAAAAACAGTACTCATAATTATTAGTAAATTGAATTCTGAGAAAACCATGTACAAAAACGTTTTTAGTTACAGTTGCTAGGAAATACAAGCCTGAGATTGATTGACGCAATAACCTAAATTATTAGTTATAAGACTGAGCATAAGCAAAATAAATCATAATTTTTAAAGAGTCTTTGGAAAAATAAAAATAGAGATTCAGAAACTTTGTCGTACTTGTTAAATAAAACTTTAAGAAAAAAATTTCCATTACTTTAAAACTCAAGATGTGGGCTAGAGAGATGGCTTAGTGGTTAAGGCATGTGTGATTCTCCAGGTCTCACATAAGCCAAATGCAAAAGGTGACATGCATCTGGAGTTTGCCTACAGTGGCTAGAAGCCCTGGTGTGTCCCTTCTCTCTCTCTCTCTCTCTCTCTCTCTCTCTCTCTCTCTTTCTCTCTCTCTCTGTTCCTCTCTCTCTCCCTCCCTCCCTCCCTCCCTCCCTCTGTCTGTCTTTAATAAACAAATAATAATTTTAAAATATTTTTAAAAATCAGGATGTAGCTGAAAAAAATTATGTTGTGAGAATAAGCCTGATATTGACTATATAACCACTTATAAATATCCATTAATAATCCCTAAAACTAGACAAACAATACTTGGTAAACATTTGCAGAATTTTATACAACTTGAGTCTTAAATCTATTTAATTCTGATCTCAAGATGACTTTCTGATATACTGGCATAAGACAGAAAAATTTTTTAAAAATAAAGGACTGTAAGTGAATCCTTTATTTTTACATCACAAAATTATGTGTTCTCTAGGTATTCTAAATGCAATTCACAATTTTTTTCCTTTGACTCTAGTCAGTATCAATATGTAAATGGCATCTTTTCCATCCCTTTAAAGAAAATAAAATATAGGTTAAGTAGCATTTTGTACACCACAAAAAAAGGAAAATTATGTTTAAAGTTCTGGCTAAAAATATAAGAAAAAGTATCAACCTTCCGAGTTTTGTTTTTCTAATATTAAAAAAAGGCCTTCTAAAGGCATCCTGGTTCTGGGAAGAAGTGACAGAGGAGTGCTCAGCACTGCAATATCTCTATCACACCTTCCAAGGCTCACGGTCCATTGCAGAAGAGGTGACAGAAAGAATGTAAGAGACAAAGGAAGGGTAGGACACCTTTCAACGTGCTCCTCCAGACACAAGAAGGCCTGGATATCCATGACCTCTCAGTGCCTGACACTACCTACACAAGACCATCAAAATAAGAAGAAAAGATGATGACATCAAAATAAAAGAGGGACTGGCCAGGCGTGGTGGCGCACGCCTTTAATCCCAGCACCCGGGAGGCAGAGGTAGGAGGATCGCCGTGAGTTCAAGGCCACCCTGAGACTCCATAGTGAATTCCAGGTCAGCCTGGGCTAGAGTGAGACCCTACCTTAAAAAAAAATAAAATAAAAAAAAAAGAGGGACTGATTGAAAGGGGGAGGTTATATGATGGAGAATGGAGTTTCAAAGGGGAAAGTGGGGGGAGGGCATTACCATGGGATATTGTTTATAATCATGGAAGTTAATAAAAAAATAAATTTTTTTAAAAAGGCCTCACAAAACTCGCCCATTCTATACAAGTCTTTATAACTTTATGGTAATTTAAGGAGAAGGAGAGAGTCTTTCTTTGGGGCATAGCACAGTTCGTTTCTACTGAAAATTTGATCAGATCAGGAATCAAGCAACACACGTCTTGAGTAGGTCTATGAGGACATTTCTACAAAGGATTAACCAGAGGAGGGAGATCTTTCCTTCGGTGTGTGGCTGCCCTTGCTGCTTGCTGGAGAGTACATCGCTCTGTTGCTGCCATCTTTCATGGACATTAGACTCCAGCTTCTCTAGCCTTCCAATATGGACTGAAGGCCAGCAGTTCTCCAGAAACCCTCTAGTCCTTCAGTGCCAGACTAGGACTGCTGAGGCAGCCAGCCTCATGCACTGAGCAGCTACTGGATGTATCAGTCTCTGCAACATTCAGGCAGCAGCCACTGTTGGACTACTTAGCCCATACTGTAAAAGCCAATCTAATAGACTCTTTTTACAATATATATTCGTTGTATTGATTCTGTTCCTCTAGAAGACTGACCAACGCAGGATCTTATCTTAGAAAATAAAATTAAACTACCTGCATTTTCCAAGCTGTTTCATACCTCCATGACTCACTATAATTGACACATAGCATTTTAATCATGTTAGAAGATCTGTAGGTAGGAAGAAGGGTAGGAAGAACACAGTAGTTTCATTCATTCAGTAAATATGTATTGAGTACCTCCTGATGACCGTTCTAGATTTCTGGGAAACATAACTGAATAAAAATGGTATTAAATAGTCAGATATAGTGGAGCATATTTGTAATACCAGATACTTGTGAGATCGAGGAAGGAAGATCACAAGTTTGAGGCCAGCTTGGGCAACTTGGAGAAATCCTATCTCCAAATAAAGTGAAAAAGAGGTATATGGCTCAAGGGTAGAATATTTGCCTAGCATACACAAGACTGTGGGTTTAATATCTGGTGCTACAAATAAAAAAAAAGATCTGAACCAGTGCCCACAGCTCCTTATAAAAATTGGGTTTTTGTGTGCGTGTGTGCATGATATGTGTACATTTGTATATATGTGTTCCCATTCATGTTGGCACACCTGTGTGCAGGCAAGCAGTTGATGATGGCTGTCTTCATTAATTGACCTCCACTTTATTTATTAAGACAAGCTTTCTCACTTGAATCCAGAAGCTCCCAGATCTGGCTAGTCTAGCTAGCCAGCATGACCCAGGGATCCTTGTCTCCATCTCTTGACTCCTGGGCCCACTATGCCTACCCAGCATATATGTGGGTATTGGAGACCCAAATTTAGACAGATTTTCAGTTGAGTGGCAAGCACTCTACTAACCTCTCACAGGTCCCTTAATATAGGTTTCCCTGTATTTCTACTTGCTACAAGACAAACAGGAAAATCAACGGAATTTTTTGAGAGACTTTCAGGCAACCAAATATGTTTTCCAAGCATTAAAAACCCCCAAAGGATGAACTGCACATGACCAAGCATTTGGGTTTTACTGCTAAAAAAAAGATTAATGTTATCACCTTCTCCTCCCCCTACCCCTGCCATCTCTCACCATTGCAAACTATAAAGAAAAGCAAGACTCCCAAGGATAATCTGGAAGGTCTAGAGGACTGCATAGTACTCTTAGGCAGTAACAACCTCCTGCCTAAAACTAAGAGATAAGAATCAAGATTTATTGTATGGCCTCAAGAATAGTACACAAACAGGAGAACCTGTACCTTCTAAGAATTAAAGGAACTTTAATTTCCCTCTAGTTTGGTATCCTCAGGTTTTAAATAATTATAATCACAATGCATAATAAAGACACATCAGAAGAGCTGTCTGGAGCCACTGCTATGTTATCTGGCAAAATTAAATCACAACCCAGCCAGCCATACCTCCCAGGAGATGTGCTGTAATACCATGCCTGAAGATGTGGGGCTTCAAAATCTGTCCTTTATTCAAATCCGTATTTTGGGCCTATACTACATAAGACATACAGTAGAAACAAGAAAATGGAGGCTGTTGAATTATTAAAGATTTTCTATTATTTAAATGATTAGAGTTTCTGTTAAGTAGGCATAAAAAGTCAAAATAAGAAAAACAGCATAGTAATAATAGTGAGAGGCAGACACACAGATGACACACCTCTGGACTCTAAAATAATCTTTGGAAATAAAAACAGAGTTGTAAACTAATGGTTAGTATACCTTAAATAAAATATCCATAATGACAATTATATGGAGTCTGACAACAGACTAGTCCTTTCTAAACCTTCAAAAGCAATTTCTCCACTATGGAAAACAACTTCTCTTTTAAGTATAAGAATGACTTATGCACACGGAAAACACGCCTTATTGCCTCAGTAAAAAGCAACCCAGGAGACTTCCGGTCAAGATGGCAGCGTAGGTACCATGCCAAAGCAGCCTGGGGGGAAAAAGATCAAAAAACCTCAACAAAATACACACTTTTACTAAAAAGTGAGGTGTATAGGAAACTGAAGCGGCAGCGGAGAAATAGGAGAGATCCAGAGCATCCAGAGCCCGCACAGGCCAGCAAAAGCGGCCCCGGCAGCTCTGCCAAACGCCGCAGCGGTGGGACGCACCAAAAAGCCGCCAGACTCGGCTTCAGCTGCAGGAAAAGCCAGGTGCGGGAGCTTCCCCTCACACCACGCTCTCTGCAACTCAGGAAACGTGAAGGGAGAGTGGCAGTGAGCAGCGGAGGACCAGACTACGAGGTAGAAGAACACCTGGAGCAGCAAGAGAACCAGAGCAGCTGCGGCTCCCTCCCCTCCCCCACTGCCTGAGCCCAGCTCCAGCGAACAGAGCAGCTTCCCGGGACCGGCCACGTCAACTTGAGCCGACAGCGGGACCCAAGCAGGAGCAGAGTTCGGCAGCAACATCAGCCGGAACTGGAACCAGCAGCACCAGCAGCAGCGGACCCAGGAGTGGCAAAAACAGCAGACCCAGAAGCAGCAGCAGTTCAAGCAGCGGGGGTGCTGATCTACAGGGCCACAGTTGGCAGGCTTGGTTTGCCCCACAGGAAAAGCCAGTGCCCAGCTCCAGAATCAGAATAGCAGCCTGACGACCCAGGCAGCAACTTGACTGAGACCAAAATCATCCAAGGTAACTGGGTTTGCACCAGGGAAGGGTCTCACTTGGTCACAAGCTGACTTGGATCCCTCAACAGACCAGAAATATTAACCTCTGTGTTGATAGAGGATCTGGTTGTTATAATAACTACTCTGGCATACATACTTGGGACTGTTTTTGACTGAATGGGTACAGTGTTTAGTTAACTTTTAGAATCTACCTGTGTTTTAGTCCACTCAGCCTACTTGAATACTCCCATAAGAAGGGAAACTCAACCCCTAGGAGCACCTTTGTAGATACTCTCAGAGTCTTAAGAGCCACATATAATACCTTAAGCTCCTACCCTGAAAATATGTAACATCAAATCAATTGATACAGCTAAGAATACCCAGCTAGCTAGAAAATCCAAGCATTAACTTAATCCAAGATGCAAAAATATATACATTATAACACAAGAAACACTAAAAAGCAAGACGATATAAATCCACCTAAAAATATTAATGCATCAGAAATGACCTCCAGTGAGAACGAGTTAGAGGAAATGCCTGAAAAAGATTTCAAACATTCTCTAAAATAGACCATATATTAGGACACAAAGCAAATCTTAACAAATTCAGGAAAATTGAAATAATTCCTTGCATTCTATCTGACCACAATGGAATTAAACTACAAATCAGTAGCAAGCCTTGGAAAAAGAAGAAGAAGGCAAACCAAAAATCAGTAGACGGGAAGAAATAATAAAGATTAGGGCAGAAATTAATGAAATAGAAACAAAAAGAACAATCCAAAGAATTAATGAAACAAAGAGTTGGTTCTTTGAAAGGATAAACAAGATTGATAAACCCTTAGCAAATCTGACCAAAAGAAAGAGAGAAGAGACACAAATTAATAAAATCAGGGATGAACAAGTTAACATCACAACAGATTCCAGAGAAATTCAAAAAATCATAGGGACATACTATAAAAGCATATACTCCACAAAGTATGAAAATCTGAAAGAAATGGATGATTTCCTTGATCTATATGACCTACCTAAATTAAATCAAAATGAGATTAATCACTTAAACAGACCTATAACAAACATGGAGATCCGAACAGTTACCAATAATCTCCCAACTAAAAAATGCCCAGGCCCAGATGGATTCACTGCTGAATTTTACCAGACTTTTAAGGAAGAGGTAACACCACTGCTTCTTAAGCTTTTCCAGGAAATAGAAAAAGAAGGAATTCTACCAAACTCCTTCTATGAGGCCAGCATCACCCTGATACCAAAACCAGGTAAAGATAGAATAAAAAACAAAAATTACAGACCAATCTCCCTCATGAACATAGATGCAAAAATTCTCAACAAAATATTGGCAAACAGAATACAAAAATATATCAAAAAGATCATTCAGCCTGACCAAGTAGGCTTTATTCCAGAGATGCATGGATGGTTCAACATACGCAAATCTATAAATGTAATACATTACATAAACGGGTTGAAGGACAAATATCACATGATCATCTCACTAGATGCAGAGAAAGCATTTGACAAAATCCAACATCCCTTCATGATAAAAGTCCTACAGAGACTGGGAACAGAAGGAACATATCTCAATATAATAAAGGCTATTTATGACAAGCCTACAGCCAACATATTACTAAATGGGGAAAGACTGGAAGCTTTTCCATTAAAATCAGGAACAAGACAAGGGTGTCCACTGTCCCCACTTTTATTTAATATAGTTCTGGAAGTCTTAGCCACAGCAATAAGGCAAGAGACACACATAAAAGGGATACAAATTGGAAAGGAAGAGATCAAGTTATCATTTGCAGATGACATGATTCTATACATAAAGGACCATAAAGACTCTACTAGCAAACTGTTAGAGCTGATCAAAACCTACAGCAATGTAGCAAGATACAAAATAAATACACAGAAATCAGTAGCCTTCATATATGCTAACAACAAAAACACAGAGGATGAAATCAGAGAATCACTTCCGTTCACAATTGCATCAAAAAAAAATAAAGTACCTTGGAATAAACCTAACCAAGGAAGTAAAGAATCTCTACAATGAGAACTTTACAACACTCAAGCGAGAAATTGCAGAAGACACTAGAAAGTGGAGAAACGTCCCTTCTTCCTGGATTGGAAGAATCAATATTGTGAAAATGGCAATCTTACCTAAAGCAATCTACACATTTAATGCAATCCCTATCAAAATTCCAAAGGCTTTCTTCATGGAAATAGAAAAAACAATCCAAAAATTCATTTGGAATCACAAAAAAACCTCGAATATCTAAAATAATACTGAGCAACAAAAAAGAGGCTGGTGGTATCACCATACCTGATTTTAACCTATACTACAGAGCCATAGTAACAAAAACAGCATGGTAATGGCACAAAAACAGACATGTAGACCAGTGGAACAGAATAGAGGATCCAGATGGAAGCCCAAGTAGCTATAGCCACCTGATATTCAATAAAAATGCCAAAAATACGCATTGGAGAAGAGACAGCCTCTTCAGCAAATGGTGTTTTGAAAACTGGATAAATATCTGCAGAAGGATGAAAATAGATTCTTCTCTCTCGCCATGCACAAGAATTAAGTCCAAATGGATTAAAGACCTTAACATCAGACCTGAAACTCTGAAACTGCTAGAGGAAAAAGTAGGGGAAACCCTTCAACATATTGGTCTTGGTAAAGACTTTCTGAATACAACCCCAATTGCTCAGGCAATAAAACCACAGATTAATCACTGGGACCTCATGAAATTACAAAGATTTTGCACTGCAAAGGACACAGTGAAAAAAGCAATGAGGCAACCTACAGAATGGGAAAAAATCTTTGCCAGCTATATATCTGATAGAGGATTAATATCTAGGATATACAAAGAACTCAAAAAGTTAAATAATAAGGAATCAAACAAGCCAATCAAAAAATAGGCTATGGAGCTAAGTAGAGAGTTCTCAAAGGAAGAAATATGAATGGCATATAAGCATCCAAAAAAATGTTCTGCGTCACTAGTCATCAGGGAAATGCAGATTAAAACTACATTGAGATTCTATCTCACTCCTGTCAGATTGGCCACCATCATGAAAACAAATGATCATAAATGTTGGCGGGGATGTGGAAAAAAAGGAACCCTTCTACACTGCTGGTGGGAATGCAATCTGGTCCAGCCATTGTGGAAAACCGTGTGGAGGTTCCTAAAACAGCTAAAGATTGATCTACGATATGACCCAGCTATAGCACACCTAGGCATATATCCAAAGGACTCATCTCATTTCCTTAGAAGTACATGCTCAACCATGTTTATTGCTGCTCAATTTATAATAGCTGGGAAATGGAACCAGCCAAGATGTCCCTCAACAGATGAGTGGATAATGAAGATGTGGCACATTTATACAATGGAGTTCTACTCAGCGGTAAAGAAAAATGAAGTTATGAAATTTGCAGAAAAATGAATGGACCTGGAAAGTATTATAGTAAGTGAGGTAACCCAGGCCCAGAAAGCCCAGTGCCACATGTTCTCTCTCATATGTGGATCCTAGCTACAGATGATTGGGCTTCTGCGTGAGAATGAAAATACTTAGTAGCAGAGGCCAGTAAGTTAAAAAGGAGACATAAAGGGTAGAGAAAGGAAGGGAGGAGGATACTTAATAGGTTGATATTGTATATATGTAATTACAATGATTGTAATGGGGAGGTAATATGATGGAGAATGGAATTTCAAATGGGAAAGTGTGGGGGTGGGGAGGGAGGGAATTACCATGGGATATATTTTATAATCATGGAAAATGTTAATAAAAATTTAAAAATAAAATAAAATTAAAAAAGCAACCCAGTATTATAGTAAAAATAATACCACCGTATATAAATATTTAAAATAATATATGCCATATATTATTATTATTATTACTATTGAGTCAATGTTTCAGTTGTAACTTTTTTGAGGGGAGGGAGCCAGGGATCAAACTCAAGGAACTAAACATTCCTAGCCCGTTACATAGGAACTGAGGGAATCACATTTGACTAGATGCATCTTAGAAACCATTTTAGCAGTTTCAAATTTTGAATGTGTGTGCACAAATGTGTGTGAAGGTATTAAGAACACTTGTGCATATGCATGTGGAAGCCAGACATATACACTGGGTGTCTTTATCAATTGCTCTCCACCTTGTTTTTTTTTTAATATTTTTATTTATTTATTTGAGAGTGACAGACAGAGAGAAAGAGGCAGATAGAGAAAGAGAGAGAGAGAATGGGCGCGCCAGGGCCTCCAGCCACTACAAACGAACTCCAGACGCGTGCGCCCCTTGTGCATCTGGCTAACGTGGGTCCTGGGGAATCGAGCCTCGAACCGGGGTCCTTAGGCTTCACAGGCAAGCACTTAACCGCTCAGCCATCTCTCCAGCCCAATCCACCTTGTTTTTTGATTCAGGGTTTGTCATTGAGGCTGAGGCTCACATATTCTGTTAGATTACCTGGGCAGCAAGCTTTGTCGGCCCAACTCCAGGGTTATAGCTGTGCTCAGCTTCAACATGTGTGCTGGAAATCTGTCCTCATGCTTGTGTGTCAAGCAGTTTACCAACATCATACTGTCAATTTTAACATCAGCACTATCAATTCCAATGCTAAAAACATTTGAAGCAAGTTCTATGGGTAACAATTTACTTTCATTGAACAAAACCAAATGTTCCCTTATAAAAATCAAAGTTGTAAGCAAAATTTCTAAGTATTTTAGGCAATTTCATATGTGAAGAAATGAAGTTGAATTTATATTGCATTTGTATTTATGTGGATCTATTTACAACTAAATTTCAATCTAGTTGTTTAGACCTTAATTAATTTACGTACCTGCATAGTTGAGTCTTTTGGAAGTTTTTCAATTAGCACTGTATAAAAACTGCACTTAATCTGTTATCTGAAACACAGAGAAAACGAATTTAAGCTCATTGGGTAATATCTAATTTTTAAATTTTAAATTTTAAACAGCAATTATTACCTGGGCATCCAAATGAAAGATGGCTAGTTTCTACTGCTTCTCCAAATAAGACAGGTCATCACCTTCAACACATCATTTTGGAACTTAAAATCAGGTCCTACCAGGTATGGTAGTACACACCATTAATCCCAGAACTTGGGAGGCAGAGGTAGGAGGATTGCTATGAGTTTGAGGCCAGCCTGAGACTACCTAGTGTATTGTAAGTGAGCCTGGGCTAGAATGAGCCCCTACCTCAAAACAAAACAAAACAACAACAACAACAAAAAATCAGCTCCTTTTATATACCTAAGCCAAATGACTGCCAGTGCAAAAAAAGAATAGCTACAAAGAACTGATTTCTTCTCATTTAATTAATATGAATTCTCATTATTTCCTGCCAGCAATTAAAATATATTCTCCACAGTTTTTAATTTGTAGTATTACAACTGAAATGAGTTAGGAAGGCAAGCTGTGGTCATGTCACTTCCCCCCCCCCCTTTTTTTTTTAAAGGGAAAGAGAGTTTATTATGGCTCAGTCATATTCTTTTTGTTTTGGTTCTTGAGACAGAATCTTACTTAGAAACTCTGGCCTAGAACTCACTGTATCCTCCTGCCTCAGTTTTCCAGTGCTGGGTTTACCAAATGAACCATCATGCCCAGCTGTAGTCATATTCTTTAGAATTTTGACATGTATGTATGTGTGATTGTGGTGGTTTGATTCAGGTGTCCCCCATAAACTTAGGTGTTGTGAATGCTAGCTCCCCAGCTGATGGATATTTGGGAATCAATGCCTCCTGGAGGGAGTGTATTGTTGGGGGCAGGCTTATGGGCTTTATAGCCAGTTTCCCCATGCCAGTGTTTGGCACACCTCCTGTTGCTGTGGTCCATCTTATGTTGGCCAGGGGGTGATGTCCACCTTCTGCTCATGCCATCGTTTTCCCTTGCCATCGTGAAGCTTCCCCTCGAGCCTGTAAGCCAAATAAATCTCTTTTTCCCAGAAGCTGCTCTTTGTTGGGTGATTTCTAACAGCAATGCAACCCAGACTACAACAGTGATGTACATGTTTGTACATATATGCTCATGTATGTGGAAATCAGAGGCCAATGTCAGGTGTGTTCTTCTGTTGCTTCTCCTACCTTATTTTTATAAGACAAATTCTCTCACTGTATCTGGAACTCACTGATTTGGGTAGACAAGTTGACCAAACAGGCCAAGGGATCCTCCTGTTTCCACTTTTACAGTGCTGGAAATGCAAGCACACACCACCATACTTGGCATTTTCATGGGTGCTGAGGATCTAAACTCAGGTCCTCATGCTTGAGCAACAAGCACTTTACCTACCAAGTCATCTCTCTAGCTTCTCTTTAGAATTCTTAAAGTTCAGCTAAAACTCTTCTAGAATGATCTTGTACATTGAGGATGAGTTGTAGGACAAATCATCAGGATTGTCTCGAAGCAATAGTGTACATTAAATATAAGGCCATATTTTTATCCTATCAAGAAACACACACAGCCATGAAGAGCCTTTTGGAACCATTGTGCATTGTGCTTTCACCCGGGACATTTGTTCTGTTCATGGTCTCTGTGGTTCACAGAAAGCAAGCCTGTCATGGTTTTGATGAAGGCACATCCCCCCCCCCCCATAGAAAGACAGTTTATTTTTCTATCAAGGAAGCTAGTCAATGCAATTTTGAGTTTGTCAGATGGAAGCCAGCTGTAACAAGGGAGTTTCTGCAGCACACTCCTACCATCATTTGTAGAAAGATCGTGGCGTAAAGTGTTGGGACTTGGGAAAGAAAAGACTAATGTACTTTGGGTTGACATGTGGACATCATCTGATTTTATTTCCCCTCATTTTACCTCCTTTTGTACACTTTGTGGAGATTGGATTGGATTGGCAAGTCTCACTACTGTCCAAGGATACTGAGAAACTTAAATCGTTGGAAAGCTCCTTACTGGTCCAGCTGATATAGATGCAGGTTTTCCAGAAATGCCAATAAGATTGTATTTCTTGCTAACATTAGCATGTACAGGTTTAAGCCCCTGACAGTTTGCATACAATTAGGATTTCAGATGTGACTGATTCCTGTACTAAGTGGACCAGTCTTAGAATGTAGGCAAACATACTTCCACTGAGTGTGAATCTCTTAAGCGTTGCATGTAGATAGCTTTTATTTCTGTGCATTTAAAAAAATTAGAAAATACCTACAAAGTGAAAATGAGAAGAAAGAGAAATTATTTTTTGAGAACATTTTGGTATCTCATCAGGTAATTGTTTCACCATTTCTTACCCTAATTACAATCAATCGTCTAGTTCAAAGAGAGGGAGAGATTTGTTATTGATACTTATAGACTTTAAAAATGTCATCCTTGGGGCTGGAGAGATGATTTAGTGGTTAAGGCACATGCCTGCAAAGCCTAAGGACCCAGGTTCGATTCTCCAGGTCCCACATAAGCCAGATCAATGCACATGGTGGCACATGCATCTGGATTCATTTGCAGTGGCTAGAAGCCCTGGCATACCCATTCTCTCTCTCTCTCTCTGTCTTTAATAAATAAGTAAAAAAGTCTTCCTTTTCATATTATCTAAGTTGAGGTAACCAAAATTATATTTATCACAGAAAACTCTCAACTCTCAAGACATAATTTTGAACAAAATTGGAGATTTTTTTTTAAAGAATTTCTTGACTACGCAAATGAAAGCTTATTATAATATGCTTGAGTTTTCTTTCTTCTCTCTGGAACATCAACACCAGTATATTACTGGCAGCTATTGTATTAAAAAATAAATATATTTTCACTATCAAAAAAAAAAAAAAAAAGAAACACACACAGGACATATCACCCAACAAATACATGATAGAATAGTGTATCAAGATCATATGGAATATTTAAAATGGATTATTTACTGGCAACAGAGTATGTGTCAAGAACTTTCAAAAAAAGACAAAAATAGCATGTTATTTGACACATTTAGCAATGTTTATTTAGCATATAAGCTAGAAAAGAAAGTGGGAGGAATCATTCAAACGTACAAAGAGTTAAAAATTGCTTTGAATAACCCATTGATCTCAGAAAGAATTACAAAAATGTAAAAGTATTCTGTTTAAATGTGATGCATCTCAAAACCTGATGATCAAGAAATCTACAGCTTTAATTAACATATTCAGGTTGAATATCATTTATCCAAAATATCTGGTACAAGAATCTTTTGGTTTTGACTTTTTTCAGATTTTTAAAAATACTTTATCTATTGAATATTTCCAATATGAAAATCCAAATAAAAACCTCTGAAATCTACTATCACTTAAATACTCAAAATGTTTTAAACTTTGAAGTATTTAGAAATTTGAATTTTCGGGCTGGAGAGATGGCTTAGTGGTTAAGCCCTTTGCCTGCAAAGCCAAAGGATCCTGGCTTGATTCTCCAGGACCCACATAAGCCAGATGCACACAAGGGGGCGCATGCATCTGGAGTTTGTTTGCAGTGGCTGCAGGCCCTAGCACACCAACTCTCTCTCTCTCTCTCTCAAATAAATAAATAAATAAAATATATTTAAAAAAAAAGAAATTTGAATTTTAAAATTAGGTTATGTTCAACCTGTACAAGGAAGACCTGAAACTACAAATTGACTACAAAAAGTCTTAATTTCTACTGTAGTTGTGCTCTCTCTCTCTCTCTCTCTCTCTCTCTCTCTCTCACTACATCTATATTTTTTCTTCCAGTAAAAAGTCTTCTGAAGAAATCCTCCCCTATCCTGAAGACATCTTTTTATTACTTTGGGGGCAGAGAGTGGGCAGTTTAAAGGGACTTTATTCCTTCCATTAACTTGGGAATTGTTTTGTATGTGCTATGAGAAAGGTATTATTTTTTTCTTTCTTGGTTGGATAGGATCCTTTACAGAACAGCTTATCCTTTACTCACTGATTTGTATTGCCAATTTTACATTTAACAAGTGTGTATGATTATCTGGGTCCATTTCTGCATGTGTATCACTGACATATCTCATTTTTCTAGGATTATATTGATTTAGTAGTTGGATTTCACAATAACTTTTACATAAAATTTTCCACCCGCATGTTCTTTAAACCTCTTGGCTACTCTTAGTCCTTTTATCTACATGTTAGAACTAATGTGTCAAATAAATTACATTTCATTTACCCACTAAGGTGTGAAAAAACAAACTTCAAAAAATTATGTTTGTTTATTTGTAAGGAGAGAGTGTTGAATAAGAGGGACAGACAGACAGAATGGGCACACCAGGGCCTCCAGCCTCTGCAAATGAACTCCAGATGCATCTACCACTTTGTGCATCTGGCTTCACATGTGTACTGGGGAATCAAACCCAGGTCATTAGGCTTTGTAGGCAAGTGCCTTAACTACTGAACCATCTCTCCAGCACCAGAACTGACATTTTATTATCTTTTATTCATATTTATTTTCTATTCAAAAAATTGATGTTTAGCTGGGTGTAGTGGCACATGCCTTATTTATTGAGGCAGATTTCTCACCTGAAACCAAAGCCAGCCAGCGTGCTCCAGGGGTTTCCTATCTCCAGCTGCAAAGCTCTGAGACTTCAAGGGGCTGTCATGGCCTCTAGCAGTTAAAAGTTATGTGGGTGCTGGGAAACTGAACTGAGGGCCTCATGCTTGCATGGCAAGTGTGTTATCCACTGAACATCTACCTAGCTCAACAGCTTTTATCTATTAAAGATGTTACAATATAAAATTCAACAACAAAGAAAACTCCAGGTCAACTTAGCTTCACTTGTGAATCCTGTCCAACATTTAGGGATGATACAATATGAACACTTCATAAATTCTCACAGTAACTTGAAAAGATTGTTTTTCAAGGAATTATAAGAAGTTGGCATTATCTGCTACAAAAACCAGACAAAGACGAAGGGAACAAGGAAGGAACAGAAGAAGGGAGAGAGGGAAAGATGGAGGAAGTTAAGAACTTCACAAAAATACCTACCAAAATTTTAAATAAATTTTTATAAAATCTAATTCAGTAATAGTTTAGAAAGGATTCTATATCATGACAAAGTGTAGCTTATCCCAAAAGACAAAGAGGAATTAACATTTGAATTTAATCAATGGAATTTTCTCTAAAACAATGAAAATGAGAAATCGATCATCAACAGATTCAGGAAAAACTGTTTAAAAAAACACATCCAGACTTCTGGTTAAGATGCAGTGTAGGTACCACGCCAAAGCACCCGGGGGGGGGGGGGGGGAGACCAAAAAATCTCAGCAAAATACACACTTTTACTAAAAAGTAAGGTGTACAGGAAATTGAAACGGCAGCGGAGAAGTAGAAGAGACCCAGAGCATCCAGAGCCCACACAGGCCGGCAAAAGCAGCCCCTAGCAGGTCCAACCGCAGCGGTGGGGCCACCACCAGAAAGCTATAAGGCTCGGCTCAAGCTGCAGGAAAAGCCAGGTGAGGGGAGCTTCCACTCACACCGGAGCTCTCCGCAAACTCGAGAAACGTTAAGGGAGAGCAGCAGTGAACAACGGAGGAGCAGATCACAAGGTAGAACAACATGTGTACCAGAGAGAGAACTAGAGCACCTGCGGCTCCCTCCCCTCCCCCACCGCCTGTGCCAAGCTCCAGCAAACAGAGCAGCGGTCCCCGGGACCTGGCCATGCCAACTACAGCCAACAGCGACACCCAAGCAGGAGCAGAGTCTGGCAGCAACATCGGTGGCTCCTGCACCAGCAACAGTGGCCCCAGCAGCGGCGGATCCAGTAGCAGCAGCAGCACCAGATCCAGCAGCAGCAGCTTCAGCAGCAGCAGTAGCAGTTCCAGCAGCGGGGGTGCCGTTCTGCAGGGCCACAGTTGCCAGGCTCAGTTTGCCCCGCAGAAAAAGCCAGTGCCCAGCTCCAGAAGTCAGAACAGCAGTCCAACGACCCAGCCAGCAACTTGACTGAGACCAAAATCATCCAAGGTAACTGCGATTGCACCAGGGAAGGGTCTCACTTGGTCACAAGCTGACTTGGATCCCTCAATAGACCAGAAATCTTAACATCTTTGTTGATAAAGGATCTGGTTTTTAAAATAACTATTCTTGCATAAATACTCAGTGCTGTTTTTGATTGAATGTGTACAGTGTTTAGTTAAATTTTAGAATCTACTTGTATTTTATTCCACTTAGCCTACTTGAACACTCCCATAGCAGGGAAACTCAACCCCTAGGAACACCTTTGTAGATATTCTGAGAGTCTTCAGACCCACACCTAACACCTTAAGCTCCTACCCTGAAGATATATAACATCAGATCAATTGATACAGCTAAGAATACCCAGCTAGCTAGAAAATCCAAGCATTAACTTAATCCAAGATGCAAAAATTTATACAAAAAACACATCCATTCTGATAAAAATCTCAGTAAACCAGGAATAGAAATCAACTTAACCAAGTTATCTGTAACTAGTATCAAAGTTAAGTCTAAAAGACAACCATTTTCTCCCCAAGAGCAAGATATGTCTCTTCATACACACCACTAATGTTCAACACTGCAGTGGAAATTCTACTTAATGCACTAAAGCAAGAAAAGGAAATAGAGGTCATTCAAATTAGAAAGGAAGAATTGTATTTTCAGCTGACAAGATTGTATAGAAAATTTCATGACTACTACAAAAAAAAATGCTTCTGGAATTAATAAATAATTTTAATAAAATTACAGGTTACAATTTGCAAAAAAAAAAAAAAAAAAAAAGAAAGAAAGAAAAAGAAACTGTTTGTAAATACAAAAAAAAAAAAACCCAGAAACTTAAAAGTAAAATATAAGAGCACTTATAACAGCATAAAAACTTCAAAATCTAAAACAATATGTGACACAAGCTATGCAAAGCCTGTATTTTAAAAGCATAGCTAGGGAGCATGGCATGGTGGTGCACACCTTTAATCCCAGCACTTGGGAGGCAGAGGTAGGAGGATCACCATGAGTCGAGGCCACCCTGAGACTCACAGTGAATTCCAGGTCAGCCTGAGCTAGAGTAAGACCCTACCTAAAAAAAAAAAAAAAAAAAAAAGTATAATTAGGGCTACAGAGATGGCTTAGTGGTTAAGGCACTTGCCTGTGAAGACAAAGGACCCAGGTTCAATTCCTCAGGACCCATGTAAGCCACATGCACAGGCGGCACATGTCTCTGAAGTTCGTTTGCAGTGGCTAGAGGCCCTGGCACACCCATACTCTCTCCTTCTCTATCTACTCTCTCTTAAATAAATAAATGAAATATATTTTTTTTTAAAAGTTTAACTAGGTATAGTGGCTCACACCTTTAATTCTAGTACTCAGAAGCTGGAGAAGGAGGACTCCTATGAATTTAACTGACAGCCTGGACTAGCTGGTGAGTTCCAGGCAAGCCTAGGCTACTTAACGAAAAGCTGTGTTTTAAAAAAGCAGACAAGAAACCGGGCATCATGGTGCATGTGTTTAATTCCAACACTAAGGAGGCAGAGAGGTAGGAGGACTGCTGTGTTTTCAGGGGCACCCTGAGACTACACAGTGAATTACAGGTCAGCCTGAGCTAGAATGAGATCCTACCTCAAAAAAAAAAAAAAAAAACGGACAAAGAAAGAAAAGACAGAAATAAGTAATAAAAAGTACAAGGGAGGCTGAAGAGATGGCTTAGCAATTAAGGCGCTTGCCTATGAAGCCTAAGGTCCATGTTTGTCTCTCCAGATCCCACCTTAGCCTGTTGCACAAAGGTTAAGACAAACACAAGGTCACACACGTCAAATAGGTGGCTCAAGCGTCTGGAGTTCAATAGCAGTGGCTGCAGCCCTGTCACACCAATACTCTCTGTGTCTCTCTTGCATGCTCTGTCTAAAATGAAAAAAAGTACAAGAGGGTAAGGAGATGGCTCAGTGGATTAAGCACTTGCTGCACAAGCATGAGAACCCAAGTTTAGAACCACAGCACCCACATGAAAAAAAAAAAAAAATTAAGGCACACCACTGGTGTGGGAGGTGTTTGTAATCCCACCACTGCCTATGGGTGAGTGAGAAGAGAAGTGGTGGCAGGAGAATCTGCTGGAAGCTCAGATCAACTATCCTGGAGAAAAAGCAGCAGTAAATGTGACCATGAGACCCTGCCCTTAAAGGTGGACCTCCACACATGTTCCATGGCACATGCATGCTCACACTCCCTCACAAACACACACACATATGCACACACAAGCCAAACATACCCAAAAATACAAAATATTGCTGATAAATAAAAAGATATATCAATGGAGAGGTATGCTTTTACATTAGTTAGAGGACTACATATTATTAAGCTATAAATTCTACTAAAATTTATTCATAGACATAATGTCTATAAAAAAATAATTGCATTGCCAGGTGTGGTGGCACATGCCTTTAATCCCAGCATCCATGAGGCAGAGGTAGGAGGATCGCTGTGAGTTCAAGGCCATCCTGAGACTATACAGAATTCCAGGTCAGTCCGGGCTAGAGCAAGACCCTACCCTGAAAATACAATAAATAAATAAATAAATAAGAAAAGAAAACTCAAAACTCTCATCTATACTTTTAGAAACTGTCAAAATGATTCTAAAATCATACAGCCCTACAAAGGACTTAGGATAACCTGAAATAACTGTAAAAAGGAACAAATTTAAAGGCTAACCTAAATTGATTTTAAGACATGATAGAGCTGCAATAATCAAGACAATGGTACCCAGTTATACAAATATGTCAATAAAACAGAACAGAGTTCAGAAATCAACCCAAGTATATTATTCTATGAAGAGCATATCTAAATGTAAGACCTAAGACTATTAAAGTTGTAGAAGAAAATATAGAAAAAAACTTACAACCTTTGCTAGGCAATGATTAAGATGACACTGATATGGGAAGGAAGTTAACACAATGTGGAAAGCAAAGCAGGAAGGGAGGGTAGAAATCAAGAAGATCCCCCTCATTCAGCCCCTAAAAGAGCAAAAGGAGTGGGGTTGAAGCCAAGAGATTATTTAAAAATGGGGGGGGAGCATGGGCCAAGAGACTCACATGTGGCTCAGACCCATTTATATGAATCATTCATCCAATTGGAAAACAGCCTCATTATCAGACTCAAGTATGTAAAGAGGAACCAGATTGGTTGGTGGGCTTAAGAGGCTTAATCAGGAAGACCTAGCTCCCAGGGTCTAAATCCTGGGAACAGCTAAGAAAGATGCAGGAAGCTATAGCTGGAGTTCATGCTTATAGCCATCTTGGATAAGACTGGATCAGATGAGGGTTCTCATCTTGCCAGAGCAGGCAAGGTGTCATCCATGTGTCCATGGGCCAGGTCCTAACTACCTATCTGAAACAAACAAACAAACAAACCTCAAACTATCTTACTCCTAATCTGTATCAACACCAGAAACAAAAATTCAAAAACCACAACTTAAAAACCAAAAACTTATGCTGCACAAATATCGTTAAAAGAATGAAAATATAAATATGCCCTTACAGGAATGAATACCTTAGATTGATATACAAAGTCTCAGAACATTACACTGCAAATATGCTAGAATTTTAATAGAAGCCCTGTTGGGTGTAGTGTTCCCTGTAGTTATGATGTATAAAGCTACAACAGTAACCATCAGAGGTAATGTCATGTAGAGTTGCCAATAGAGAAATACTAAAACAAATAGTTCTGAGCTGGGTTATCAAATTCAAATGGAGAGTCGGGCATAGTGATGGCTGTAATCCCAGGGCACTGAAGGCTGAGGCAGAAGACTGAGGGCAGCCTGAGATACCCTGCAAGTTTAGTGTCAGACGGTCTCAAAAAACACTCCACAAATGAAATGAATTTTAAAAAGTAATCAAAATTGATAGAAGTCAATGTAGAGAACATCAGAGGCAGGTGGGAGGATGGAAGCTATCCCATCTTACCTAAACTTGTGGTTAGATGATTTACTTAGTAAATCCTTTAACTAGCAAACAAAGTCCACTTACAAGAAAAAGGAGGTCACAGACTTCCAATACTCATTCTCATCTCTTCAATTACAATTATATGTTCCCATTTACTGTACACACACACTAATTTCAAACCCTGGCGTCTTTGCTTCTACTGCTTGAGGGCTCCTTCTTCCACTCTATTTCTAATGAACCACCACTCATTTTTCAAAAAATAAAATAGTGCTTTGATTGTCTTACTTGGGTTTTGCTAATATTGTCTAAAAGTTCTGGCTGGTAAATGTCCCACTCAAACAAAATTCCTTACCAAGTAATTCCTGTCTCACACTACTCAGATAGATGGTGGCCCATCAGTCATCCTTGTAGAGTGAGGTTATTCGCACTTCAAACCTAGAAATAATACTATTGTTATGTCATTATATACATATAACCAGCCTTATTTTTATGAACTTTACAATATGAACATATTGCATATAGGTCTTATTTACATAGGACTATGCTCTTTTTAAAAAAATATTTTTATTATTTTACTAGAGAGAGAAGTATAAGCATGCACCAGGGCCTCTTGCCACTGCAAATGAACTCCAAACACATTTGCCACTTTGTGCATCTGGCTTTACATGGACCCTGGGGAATGGAACACACCATCTCCCCAGCCCAGGGTTACATTCTTATACCCCCTCCTCTCTCTCCCGCCCCATTGCACTGAGAGATCTCCTCAGTGGGGTTGCTGTTATTCAATGTGGGGTTATGAATGTGCCAATTAGTCTGGGGGAAGGGGAGCAATGTCTCAGCATAAACCCTCCCACTCTCCCACCTTGTGGCTCTTATATTATTTCCACCCAGAGGAAGACTCTTGACTTTGATCACTGGCCTCCATACACACATGCTCCCACACCTTACAAACACATGCACACACAAATGCACACCTCATATGTACACATGGGGGGGGAGGTCAAAAAAAAGCTTGAGCTGCAGTCTTTTTCAAATCTCTTCACCTTCAATCTCTGCCCCCTCCGTAGTTCACTTCTCAGCTGGATGACAGAAGCTCACTGTACTCTGATATAATGTATTTTCCTCATAAGAGCCAGATTAGGCTTCTAGTTTACAATATGATCACGTCACTCTCAACTGAATCCCTTTCAGTGCTTCCTATAACCTGTGCAATTGTCCAATCTCCTAAGTGCAAAGAAAGGGAGGCTTCTGACCCTCTAACATCATTCTACCCCTTCAATATCACTTGCCATTTTCCTACATAAACATCAGACTCTATATTACATTCATGCCAACCCTTTTGCAAGTTCTTATGCTAAGCATATCCCTAATCCTTTCAAAAGGTTGTGAACACTGTTCCATTTGGGATATTTAAACAGTTTTTAATACAGTAAAATCAGTTGCACTTCAAATTTCAGCCCCAATGTCACTTCCCTGGGCATCCTTCAGTAATAATCGTGCAACTGTCAGTATCTGTTTAACACAATGTGTTGGACACTATTATTAAATCCTTTACATCTTTTGATGTTTACTTAATAGTTCCATTAACTCCATTAAGAAACTGCTGCAAACGAGTTTGCAGTTGCTGCCCTAAGTGCATTTATAGGATTAATACATTTCCTTCCCAAAATAAAACTGTCAGAGACTAATAATTTCTTTTCATTTCTGCAGAAGCTATGAAAGCCACTCACACGTAATGCAAACACGAGAAGCTACATCTTCCAAATAAATGGCCAGAGCAATGCCTGGAGGTCCGTAACTGCAGACTTGGAAACACTTCAGCTTCTTAGGCGCACGCACGAGAGGAGCATAGCAAACGGATTTCGTGTGGAGTGGATGGACTCCAGAGCAAGCTCAGGGAACCGACAAGACTGCCCAACAGCCGTGCTGCATTACATGCACACCCACCCCCCATGTATGAAAGCCTCCCGTGCAGCTAACTTCTTCAAGTTTCTACAAATTTCCATGCGGGGACCTGATCGATGGGCATCCAAAAAATATTCGGGGATCAAAGATAGCGACGCTGCACCTCAGATAAAAATCGCCCGTACAGGAATATGGGAGCTTACTTGGGTGTCTCAGAAGGTGGAGTTCTGCCATTTCCGTCGCATTTTGGTTCTTTTCTTTTTTTTTTTTTTTATCACCTTGATCGATCTGAGGGGGGAACAAAACAAAACAAAACCCAAACAGTCCCTAGGTGCGCGAAAACAAAACACGACGACGGCGCTCGCGCAGGCTAGCGTGGCGCGCGAGCATCAGCAGCCTCTCGCACAGCGGCGCGGCCCCGGCGACTCACTCCACTCGGCTTCCCGAGCTCGCGGGACGCACCCAGGAGCCCGCGCCGCGCCCAGAAGAATCCCGGCCGGCGGAAGCGTCCGCGAGCGACGTCTCGTCAGGCGCGCGCTCGGCGGTGGTGTCACCGCGGGGCTGAGGGGCGACGCCAGGACCGCGAGGAAGCCCTGGCCCGCGGCCCGAGTGTGCTCCGCCCGCCCGGCGACTTTGAAATCCGTGCCCCAGACCGTTCCTTGGAGACGGTGACGCCTCCTTCGTCATCACGCGGGCGTCAGCGCTTGCGTCAGCGCGCCACCTGGACGCCGGCGCGCTATTGGCTGGATGTCAGGCGGTGGGCGGATTCTTGGCTGAGGCGCGCGCTTGGCGTCTCCTGCAGACGCGCGCTTCAGCGTCTTCGTTTCCTGTAAGAAAACCCAAAAATCTGACACGAATAGCTTACGAGGTTCATGTCTTAAGTTCCGTGGCGCCCTAGTACAGGTAGATTCTTAGAGCTGAGGGGACCCATCAAAGCTGTCCCTCCGGACCACTGCTGGATATGAACTTGGCATTCATCATCTGGAAGATAAGTATGACTTTGCTTGTCATGGGTCTTCAAGAAAGGACATCTGGGGATGGAGTGATGGCTCACTGGCTAAAGACGCTTTACAAAGCCTGACGGACTGAGTTCCATTCCCCAATACTCATGTAAAGCCTGATGCACAAAGTGGCCCATACATCTGGAGTTCATTTGCAATGGCAGAAGGCCATGGCGAGCCCATGCTCACTAACTCTGTCTTTCTCAAGTAAATATTTTTTAATAAAACAGAAGGATCTTAGGGCTGGAGAGATGGATTAGAGGTTAAGATGCTTGATTACAAAGGGAAAGGACCCACGATTCCCCAGTACCCACGTAAGCCAGATGCACAAGGTGACACATGCTTCTGGAGTTCATTTGCAAACGCTGGTGGTTCTCCCCCCCCCCTTTCCCTTTTTCTCTCCCTCAAATAAATAAATACTTTTTTAAAGAACGAACTGAACATAAGTTTCCGGGGGGGGGGGAGGAAGATAAGCCTTTGTGTAACATTCTACACGGCTGGTGACTGACTAAAAGTCCTGATTCTGTGGAAAAAGAACATTATAGGTTGGGAGCCAAGTTATCTTGAGCTAGTCCCTTTATAAGCTGTTTATTGCCACTTCTGTATTTCACCTAACATCCTTGTGACTATCAGGTGAAATGGTTTTTAGAATGTACAAAGAGGGCTGGAGAGATGGCGTAGCTATTAAGGCACTTGTGCACAAAGCCTAAAGACCCATGTTAGCCAGATGCACAAGGGGACGCACATCTCTAGAGTTCATATGCAGTGGCTGGAGGCCCTCATGCGCCCATTCTCTCTATCTGCTTCTTTCTCCCTCTGTCTTTCGCTCTCAAATAAATAAATAAAAATATTTAAAAAGAATTTCTTTAGACTGCACAGCCCCTTTAGCTTCCACTAAGGCTAAGAATGTCATCAGCATCTGAGGCCTATGGCAGAGACTAACCTGCTTTGTAGTAGTATGCCTGCCTGATGTTTCCACAGTGTATTCTTAAAGTTCCTTTATTTTGTGGTTTTATTTGTACTTTTACTATTAAAAACTTCATGAAGCTTTTGGGACCACAATGGTATTTCTGGCAACTTCAATTTGTGTTCCTTAGCCATATTTAGTTCCAGAATAAACTACTACTTTTTTTTCTCAATTTTTATTAATATTTTCCATGATTATAAAAAATATCCCAAGGTAATACCCTTTCTCCCCCCTAAACTACTTAATCTTTTTGAGATGAGAGCTGTTTTTGCATTGGCAGAGACAACTGTTGTTTAGGTATGATAATAATAATATTATTTAGGTAATATAATAGTAATAAGATTTTATAAATAAGGCATGTAAGTAGGAGGACTCAAAATATCCTGCAAGTCTACCAGTTACTTCTTTAAAAGTGTTAGTTTCCTCAAAAACAAAAAGTTAACAATTTTTACAAGAACAAAATAGGTAAAATTTACATTGGTGGATAGTTAACAATTTACACTTTTAAAAATTGATTTTGGGCTGGGCATGGTGGCGCACACCTTTAATTCCAGCACTTGCGAGGCAGAAGTAGGAGGATCACCATGAGTTCGAGGCCACCCTGAGACTACACAGTGAATTCCAGGTCAGTCTGGGCTAGAGTGATACCCTACTTTGAAAAATAAAAATAAAAAAAATAAAAATTGATTTTTCCTTGATTTAAATTTTAGAACTTCAAAAAATTACAACATTGTCATTAAAAAAAATGTTAGCATTGAGATAGCCACTAGATATAATGCTTTTTAATATATTCTATGTTTTGGATGAGGGAATTTAATTTATTTATGTCTTTATTTATTGTCTTTATTTAATTATTGTGTGTATTTTGGTATATGTACATCTATGTGCCCTTGCTGCACCCATGTGCTCACCTGTGGCAGATAATGTTCGCCTGGGTTAGCTCTAGTAGAAGAGTCAGTGGCCCAGTCCATCACTCTTCTGCTTGTTCTTGTTTGAGCCAGAGTCTATTACTCATACTGGAGCTTGCTGCCTTTTGAGAGTCCAGGTCTTTTTTTACTCTGGGATTTCAGGAACATGTGGCCATGTCCAACTATATACATGGGTTATGAAGATTCAAACTCCTTAGTTTCAGGACCTCTTAGGCTTTAGGCTTGTGCAGGAAAGGCATTTAACCACTAGCCCTAGAATGTATTTTTATGGATTGAAATAAAGTTTCTTTTTTAAAAAATGGCACAGATGAAGTTCTATTGGGCTTTCTGCTTAACAATTTAAAAAATGTGGTCCTGTACTTACATAAACAAAATAATGTTGCAAAATATATTAAGAAATTTACAAAATAGTTCATTGTGTCCACTAAAGTACTCAAATACTGGTTACAGGTTATAGTTTCTAAAAGACTAGCTGTTAAATATGTATGTGTTCATAATAATCATAAAAATATTTAATTTAGCTTTGAATCAGTGAAGATTAAACTTGTTCTGGTTTTTAATGACCTTAAAGTTAACACAAAAACTTACATTAAAGGGAATATTGAGTGTGCAATTCTACCTCTTACAGTGTGCAAGGACTTGACTGGAACTCTTCTGCATTTGAATCTGCTTTATTGTCCTATTTTGATGTAAACTGACATTGAACAACTAGTTATAAATGTGACATTTGCACTCATTATTGACAAAATATATTGGGGTACATGAAAGCAAAATGTCTTCTGTAAATAAATGACAAATGGTGTTTGTCTAAATTGAATAGTAAAATGGGAACCCTGATGTCTGTACTTGAGTTATTTAATTGTATATGATAATGGTGGTTAAAGTCATGATAAACCATAGTTTTTTATGCATATGTATGCTTTACTGAATGAATTTTAATGGGATATTTTGAGAATCATTGTCACCATTAAATAAAATTGAGGTGGTTCTGCCAGTAGTGTTTCTTCTTTTAAAAATTTTCCCAAGTTTTCTATCCACTTTCTCCAAGGTAGAGTCCATCTTAGTACATAATTTACATGTATCACTTGCAGTCCTTATTGTGTTGTTTTGTAATTTGTCTCCAGGCTATATCATGATACCTGAAACAATTAAATATCAATATCTGATGAATAAATAAGAGAATTCATAGAGTGGGCATGAATAGTAATAGAATAAATGAAGTTCAAGAATGAGACATGAGGGGCTAAAGAGATGGCTTAGCAGTTAAGGCACTTGCCTGCAAAGCCTAAAGACCCAGGTTCAATTCTGCAGTACCCACATAAGCTAGATACACATTGGCACATGTGTCTGGAGTTCATATCCAGTGGCTAGAGGCCCTGGTGTGCCCATTCTCTCTCCTTCTACCTCCTTCTTTCTCTCTCTCCCAAATAAATAAAATTAAAATTAAATATTTTCAAAGAGTGAGACATGAGAAAGCAAAGTGCTTACTAAGTGCTTGATTATTCTCAAGCTAGTATTTCATGTTTATAATAGATATTTTTCCTAAATTAAAAAAAATAACTTGGAATCTAGGCATGCTAGCACACTACTGTAATTCCAATTTTTGGGAGGTGTGGGCAGGAAAATCAGAAGTTCAAGGACATTCTCAGCTACACAGTAAGTTAGAGGCTATCCAGGCTACATGAGAATGTGATACAAAACAAAAAAGGGAGAGGGAAAGAGGGATGGAGTGGGAACGAGGAAGGAAGGAAAGAAAGAAAAGGGAGAAAAGCTTTGGAAAATTTTGTAGGTTGAAAACTAGTGACTGATTTCACTGCTATTAATTTCATTCAGTTGATATTGAACACATGTTACTCTCCAAAATATTATGAAGAATAATATAAAGGTGGAAATTTAACTAAACAAGATTCAGAACTGATCACACAGGAAGTACCTGAGTTAGGAACCCAGAAGTATGGTTTCAATATCACAACAATTAACTACTATATAAATGTCTCTCAGCAGTATAATTTATAATTAATGTAATAACATAATGATTTTTGATTATAAATTCATTTATTTTGTAGTTATAATAGATGAATTACTCATTCCATATTACTCTATTAGTGATTTGTAGTTAAGTTTCAAATTGTTGGATAGTGCTTATGTTGCTGAATTATGCTTCTTTAAAACAAAGCAAAACAAAAACACCTAAACTTGAGTGGAATATTTAAAAAAACTATTTGTTCATTTATTTTAATGCTTATTGCATTTCTTATGTCTAGATACAATAACTCCTAAAGTAGGATGATTCTATCAGAGGATGCTTGCATTTTATTTATCAATATTGATATTATGCTCTTCATAGAGGCTATATGTTATTCCCCAATTGCAGTCTGTGTTCTTTTGAGGTTTTGTTATCAGAACGTCCTGGTTCTTGCCAGTTCCCTCATATGTACATTGTGTTTTAATTCTGTGAAATGGCTGTTCATAGGTTACTCATTTTTTTATTGGGTGTTGGTCTTTTCCTGATTGATTTCTAGAAATCTGTTAAACGTTAAAAAGCAAGTAGTTATGGTATGAAATATGAATGACATGTACTTTGTCCAAGACTGTCATTTGATTATTAGTGGTAGGTTTTTCTGTGGCCAGGATAGGGAGGCTACTATTTTTAATTTTGTTTTTATATTGTAAAATACTTGGGCCTTCTCTATTATAAGATTTTTTTGTATTTATATGCCTTGAATTTTTAACATATAAGTCTCAGATTAGTTTCAAGCCAGGTTTGGTGAAGGGATCCTATTCTATGAAATTAGACTGTAAAACAAACTTGTTGACAGTGAAAATGGTGGTCTGGTTGATTAGGTACATGAGCATCTCAAACTCCCCATGAACTTAATATACTTTGGTTACTTCCTCAGCCTGAGCCAGATGAGTACTTAATAAATGAACTCAGTAGAAAGGAAATTTCTGGGAATGATATATCATCCTTGTTATTAGTCATTGTGTTGATATGTAGCATTAACAAAAGACTGATGTCATTAACACAGTAGATTTGTTCTATATAAAGCTTATAGTTATACAATTTTAGATGTAGAGACTAGAACAGTATTCACTTGGCAAATAAGTAGTGAGTTCCTAGTCCAAGCATTGTAGCTCTAAATGGCAGAAAATACCTAATATGTCTTGTAGTGTAAGTGTTGTGAATCAAAAAGGACAAGTGGAAAAAAAAAAAAACTCAAAATGGGCAAGTTTGTCAGTCATAGAGAATGATCGGGAGGACAGCTTAAGCTCTGGTGGGGAAAGACCTTGACAATTAAGGGATCTCTGCTTAGTGAGAATAGTGCAAAGACGTTGAAAGGCACTAGGACTCAAGTCTTAGGAAATGACTAAGGGAGTAAAGAGGAGAATCAGTTGTCTGTGTAAGTCCATGTTATCTTTAGATTGTTACCAGGTCAGCAAGCCTATACCATTTAGGTATATTTTAAAATGCATTTATTTATTTTGTGTACAGATATGTATTCATATGTGTGTGGGAGTACATGTGTGTGAAGGCACTTGTGTGGGTGTGTGTGTGCACTTGGAGGCCAGAGGACAACTTCAGGTATTATCCTCATAAACATCCACTTTTTTTTAAGAGAAAGAGAAATTAGTGTTCCAGCGCCTCAGCCATTACAATTGAATTCCAGACACTTGTGCCACCTAGTGTATATGTGCAACCTTGTGCTTACTCACTTTGTGCATCTGACTTAAGTGGGACCTGGAGAGTCGAACATGGGTCCTTAGGCTTCACAGGCAAGAAGAGCCTTAACTACTAAGCCATCTCTCTATCCCATGTCCACTTCTTATTAAAACAGAGTCTCTCATTGGCCTGGAGTTCACCAATTAGGCTAGACTGGCTAACCAGTAAGTTCTAGGGATCCTTCTATCTCTATCTTCCTAGTGCTGGGATTACAGGCTAATAGCACCACATGTGGCATTTATACATTGGTACTGGGGATTGAACTCAGGTGTTCATGCTTGTAAGGCCAGATCTTTATTCACTGAGATATCTTCTCAGCCCTTGGTTAATGATTTTTTTAAATTATTTATTTATAAGCAGAGAGAGAGAGATAGAAGAGAGACAGACAGAGAGAGAATGGGTACACCAGGGCCTCTAGCCACTGCAAATGAACTTCAGACTCATGTACCCCTTGTGCATCTGGCTTATGTGGGTCCTGGGGAATCAAGCCTATGACTTTGGCTTCATAGGCAAATGCCTTAACCACTAAGCCATCTCTTCAGCCCTTGGTGAACTTTTAAATAAGTACTTTACATACTAGGTGAGTATTCTTAAAGTGATATGAAGTTTTCTGGAAACAAATTCATAGTCAAATTAAATAAGATAATATACTCTTTCAATATGTTTAACACAATGTAATTTTTACTTATCTACTTATCTACTATTGAGTCCTTTTAAGACATAGAAAGTCCATTTGAAACATAGAAAAGCAATTTAAAGGGAAAATATTTCCTATGTCTTAGTTTCTTTCACAGTTTAAATAATAATAGATTCTGTTCAATTTTTCAATTAGAAGTTATTAATTAGACAAATGATCACTTCATGATTGAAATATCCCCCCCAAAAGAAGGCAAAAAGAAAGTATGTACCAGGGATGAAGGAAGACAAAATTCAACTCTAGTAACCTTAAAATAATTGGAGTCTCCCTCCACACACACAAAAAAAAGATTTTTAATGTAAAGTATAGGTATTATTGTATCACTTTCACTAATTTTTAGAGATTGTTCTACTAAGTTGAATTTTATTATTATGCTTTGATTTCCAGAGGATCCAGTAACTCAGGCAACTGCATATTTTTAATTAAAAAAGGATAAAATATGAATTCATATGCTTATAGTTAAGTATAATAACAACTTCCCATTGTACTTGATTATAATGCTCACAATGATTTTTTAAACTTTATTGACAGCTTACGTAAGTTTAGAGAATAAGCCATGATAATTCTCACCCACCACCCCTACTTCCCCATAACAAATCCACTCTTTATTGAATCCCTTCTTTCCAATTAGTCTTTCTTCTATATTGACATCATCTTTTTAAAGAAAAAACTTGTTTTATGTTTATTTATTTATTTGAAACTGACAGAGAAAGAGGAAGAGAGAGAGAGAATGGGCACGCCACGGTCCCCAGCCACTGCAAACGAACTCCAGATGCATGTGCCCCCTTGTGCATCTGGCTGATGTGGGTACTAGGGAATCGAGCCTCAAACCGAGGTCCTTAGGCTTCACAGGCAAGCGCTTAACTACTAAGCCATCTCTCCAGCCCTGACTTCATCTTTGTTTCTTCCTATTATGAAGGTCTTGTGTAGGTAGTGCCATGCACTATGAGGTCATGAATATCAAGGCCATTTTGTGTCTGAAAGATACCTTACAATGATTTTGATACTTTGCAAGGAAGTCAGACCTTCATTAGACCAAAAGTCTTAAAGCTTTTAGGATCCCCCTCCCTATTTCAGAAGAGAACTGAGAGTCCATGAGACTTGCTATAACAAAATGGCCTTCTGACTCCCAGGACCCTGTTCTGTTACTCTACTCTTTCAATCTGCTATTGGGCATCTGAATTTTCATTTCATTTCTAAATAAAGGAAAAATTTATATGTTGTTAAGAAATTTCTTTTAACTTGCTCTCCAGATGGATTTTAAAATCGAACACACTTGGGATGGTTTTCCAGTGAGGCACGAACCAGTGTCAGTCAGGCTGAGTCCAGGTGATGGAGGAGTAATGATGCAAGTTAGTGCTCCATTTTTCAATGACCCTCCAACCCCTCCTGGAGAACCAGGAAAGCCTTGCAATAAACTGTGGGATTACGAAGGTAAGTGGAGGCACTGTACTTTATTACAAACACAAATCTTTTTAAAAATATATTTTATTTTACTTATTTATTTGACAGAGAAAGAGGGAGAGAGAGAGAGAATGGGCACACCAGGGCCTCCGGCCACTGCAAAGGAACTCCAGATGCATGTGCCCCCTCTGCATCTGGCTAATGTGGGTTCTGGGGAATTGGACCTGGGTCCTTTGGCTTTGCAGGCAAGCACCTTAACCACTAAGCCATCGCACCAACCAAATACAAATCTTTTATAATAACCTCTCATAACTATTATTTTATCTTGCTGTTAAGAAGTGTTTCTGAAATCTTCCAGTTAAGATGGCAGTGTAGATACCATGCCAAAGCAGCCTAGGGGGGAAAAAGACAAAAAAAAAAAAAAAACTCAGCAAAATACACACTTTTATTAAAAGTGAGGTGTATAGGAAATTGAAGTGGCAGCAGAGAAGTAGAAGAGATCCAGAGCATCCAGAGCCCGCACAGGCCAGCAAAAGAGACCCTGGCAGCTCCGCCAAACACGGCGGCGGCGCACCAAAAAGCCACAAGGCTCAGCTCCAGCCGCAGGAAAAGCCAGTTGCGGGGAGCTTCCACTCACACCGGAGCTCTCTGCAACTCAAGAAATGTGAAGGGAGAGCGGCAGTGAGCAACTGAGGAGCAGACCACGAGGTAGAAGAACACATGGAACAGCTAGAGAACTAGAGCAGCTGCGGCTCCCTTCCCTCCCCCACCACCTGTGCCCAGCTCCAGCGAACAGAGCAGCAGTCCTGGGAGCTGGCCACACCAACTTGAGCAGACAGCAGGACCCAAGCAGGAGCAGAGTCCTGCAGCAACATCAGCGGCTCTGGCACCGGTAACAGTGGCCCCAGCAGCAGCAGATCCAGTAGCGGCAGCAGCAGCAGTTTCAGTGGCAGCAGTGGCAGTGGACCCAGCAGCAGCAGCTTCAGCAGCAGCGGTGGCGCCAGCAGTGGCAGCTACAGCAGCAGTAGCAGAGGTAGCAGCAACAGTGGACCCAGCAGCAGCAGCTTCAGCAGCAGCAGCAACAGACCCAGTGGCGGCAGCTTTAGCAGCAGCAGTTCCAGCAACAGGGGTGCTGATCTGCAGGACCACAGTTGCCAGACTTGGTTTGCCCCTCAGGAAAAGCCAGTGCCCAGCTCCAGAAATCAGAACAGCAGCCCAACAACCCAAGCAGCAACTTGACTGAGACCAAAATCATCCAAGGTAACTGGGATTGCACTAGGAAAGTGTCTCACTTGGTCACAAGCTGACTTGGATCCCTCAACAGACCAGAAATCTTAACCTCTTTGTTGATAGAGGATCTGGTTGTTATAATAACTACTCTTGCATACATACTTGGAGCTGTTTTTGATTGACTGTGTACAGTGTTTAGTTAACTTTTAGAATATACCTGTATTTTATTCCACTCAGCCTACTTGAATATCCCATAGCAGGGAAACTCAACCCCTAGGAACACCTTTGTAGATACTCTGAGAGTCTGAAGAGCCACACCTAACACCTTAAGCTCCTACCCTGAAAATATATAATATCAGATCAATTGATAACAGCTAAGAATACCCAGCTAGCTAGAAAATCCAAGCATTAACTTAATCCAAGATGCAAAATATATATACATTATAACACAAGAAACACTAAAAAGCAAGATGATATAAATCCACCGAAAAGTATTAATGCATCAGAAATGACTTCCAGTGAGAACGACTTAGAGGAAATGCCTGAGAAAGATTTCAAAAAAATGATTGTAAATATGTTCAAAGAGGTAAAAGAACAAATCAAAGGAATCAAAGAAGAAATCAAAGAGGAAATCAAAGGAATCAAAGAGGAAATCAAAGATGATGCAGGACACCAATTTAATGAAATAAAGAAGGCAATACAAGACATAAATAAGGAAATAAAAATAATAAAGAAAAAACAGAATTCCTAGCAATGAAAAACACACTTAACGAAATAAAAAACTCGGTAGAAAATCTCACCAGTACAATGGATGAAGGAGAGGACAGAATATCTAAGCTAGAAGACCAGGTGGCAGATCTAATACAGGCCAACAAAGAGAAAGACAAACTTATAGAAAAGTATGAGTGGGAATTTCAAGATATTCGGGACACTATGAAAAGATCAAATATTAGAATTTAGGGCATAGTAGAAGGAGAAGAATTCCACTCCAATGGCATAGTAGGCGTCTTCAACAAAATCATAGAAGAAAACTTCCCCCAAATTGGGAAAGAGGTGCCAATGCAGATACAGGAAGCCTTTAGAACCCCAGCCAGACAAAAACTGGAAAGAACCTCTCCTCGCCATATTATAATCAAACTTCCAAACACACAAACCAAAGAAAAAATATTGAAAGCAGTTAGAGAGAAAAATCAAGTTACCTACAAAAGTAAGCCCATCAGGATTACAGCAGATTATTCAACACAAACTTTAAAAGCCAGAAGGGCTTGGAGTGATATATTCCAAGTTCAGAAAGATAACAACTGTCAACCAAGGTTACTTTATCCTGCAAAGCTATCCATTCAAATAGATGGAGAAATAAGGACATTCCATGACAAAAGCAGGTTAAAGGAGTATTTGAAGACAAAACCAGCTGTACAGAAAATACTTGATAGATTCCTCCATGCTAAAGAAAAGGAAAAGTACACATATAAGGAACCTAGAAAAACCAAGCAATATTCAAATACTAGTTAACACAAGAGAGCACAGGTAGAACCAGAACCATAAAAAAAATGGCAAACATAAATACACACCTTTCAAT
Organism: Jaculus jaculus; assembly: GCF_020740685.1. NCBI lineage: Eukaryota > Metazoa > Chordata > Mammalia > Rodentia > Dipodidae > Jaculus > Jaculus jaculus. The sequence continues at coordinate 76,236,276 of NC_059113.1, forward strand.
AATATCTCTTAATATCAACGGCCTCAAGAAGTGTTTCTGAGCTACTAACATGCAGTTTCTGATATTTTTTGCCAATCTGTCTTTCTGACTTCACCCCCATTCCCTGTAGGGCTTCATTATATAACTAGAACAGTAAAAACTGGCAATTATGAATCCAGATTCCTTCTTCTATAACCTGATCTAAGAATAATTCCTAGTCTCCTTTTTGTCTTTAACCCTCTTTTGGGGAATTTTGGGGTGTTTTACTTAATAGAGAAATACTGTTATCCTCAACATGAAATTTAATATTTGTACTGTCAAGTCATCTCATATATCAAATTATAGCTAGAAAGACATGTCTGGAAATTATATGGTTTCAGATTTGCTCTGTGATCCCCTTACACTGTATCATAGCCAGTCCTTCAGGTTTATCTTTCTGAAATATATATATACCATACTGTCCCCAGCATAAAATTCAACCCCTCTCTATAAGCTTTCTAAACAGTCATTGATTGTGCCACATTTAACCAAAAGCTCTTGACCATACTGAAAGGTGATGGTTTAATGTCCGTTCATATTCTCATCCACATGTCTTGTCACTGTATTCCGTCTGGCTGTAATGTACCCAGTTTAAGGTCAATTTAGGTCCCATTTCGTCAAAGATGCCTTTGGTGAATCTTGTAATCAAAACTAACATTTCATTTCTACCATTCTTGGAGCAAGTCATGTGTTATCAGTGTTAGTAAGCTATATGTTAAACATACCTTTTTTGTTTGGGCTTGGGAGGGGGAAGCAGTTCTCGAATATAATCCAGAGCCTATGCATGCTAGGTAAGTGCTCTGCCATTGAGTTACATCCACAGCCTTATTGTCTTTTCATATATATATATTCACACACATACATACACATGCATATACATACACACATATATATATACATCCATATATATATGTATATATATACACATACATATACATATACACAAACACACACACACACATATATATAATTTTTGCATGCTAGGTTCCTCAGGATGTTCATATCAGTCTAACTTATTTTTCAAGATGCTATTGGCTTCAAATTCAATGAGTCCTCATCTGTTTTTCTCACAGAACTGCTTCTTTCCATAACTTCCCAGTCTCTGTTAATGGTGCCAACAGTATCTCAAATCACCATCATATAAACTGTGAGGTCACCCAAAGATATCCTGCTCTCTTACTCTCCATAGATGGATTCATTTACTATGGCCTATCCATTTCCCTTTCTAAACATTTCTCTAATTCAGTCCTTCCTCCTCATCTCCATACTCTTTGCTGTAGGTTAGGCCTTCATCATCATTTATCTTGGTCAAGGCAAAACCTTCCCAGTAGTCTTTTTTTTCCTTAAGTCCATTCTTCACTTAGAAGTCAGAGTGACCAATCTAAAATGAAGTTTTAAATACATCCTTTAACTAAAAGTTTCTCATGCACCCTGTTCTGTCAAGATAAATGTTCTCTCTCTCTCTCTCTTTTTTTTCTTTTTATTTGAGAGTGACAGACACAGAGAGAAAGACAGATAGAGGGAGAGAGAGAGAATGGGCGCACCAGGGCTTCCAGCCTCTGCAAACGAACTCCAGACGCGTGCGCCCCCTTGTGCATCTGGCTAACGTGGGACCTGGGGAACCGAGCCTCGAACTGGGGTCCTTAGGCTTCACAGGCAAGCACTTAACCACTAAGCCATCTCTCCAGCCCAAATGTTCTCTTTTTCATGTGATCTCTGTATAGGATTTTCCATGACCTGGCCCATTATTCTCTCTGTCACGTTTCCAGTTCTTCCTATGCTGAAAGATTTGCCTAGTAAGACTAAATCACTTCTTTAAATAAGCCTCGACATACCCTAATTATACTTTTAATTATACCACTCTTTTCCCCTAGAATTCAGTTCTATAATTCTTTTTATTTTATTTTATTTTTTATTTACTTGAGAAAGAAAGAAAGAGAGAGAGAGAAAGAGAGAGAGTATTAGCATACCAAGGCCTCTAGCCACTGCAGACTAACTACAGACACATATGGCACCTTGTGTGCATCTGATTTTAAGTGGATCCTGGGGAATCAAACCTGGGTCTTTTTGGCTTTTCAGGTAAATGCATTAACCACTAGGCAATCTCTCCAGCCCTGTTTCCACCATTCTTAACCTCCTTCTAGCTCATCTTTCAAAGATAACCACATTGAACATTGCTGAGTCTGTGTTACAGACATGTGTTCACTGGCACACATGCATGTTTGAATTGATCTCATGTGCATTTGGTGCATTCGCTCTTCAGACTGCCTTTTGATATCTTGGATATCTTTCCATGCCAAAAAATATTTCATTGCGCCTTTGAGTTTAATGGCACCACTGCATTCTGTTATATGGGATACGTAAATTCCATAATTTATTTATTATCTTATATAAGAGGAGATAGCTATTTATGTAATTTATAGTATTTGAGTAATACTTTGATGAATAGAACTATGCTTCCTTTGTCTAGTTTTCTCTGATTTATTTCTTTAAGATAAGTCCTAGAAGAAGATAATTAGAAAAAAGCCTGTCTGTGATAATGTTCATTTCCCTATGACTTCACTAGCACTAGACTTTATATATCTCTTTAATTTATGGCAGTCATATAGGAGGCAATCAATGATGACTTATGACTTCTTATGTCTTTCTCCTTTAAGGTACTACATATTGACTACATATTTATTTTGCCCTTTTTCTGCTGGGAATAGTTTGACAATTTAAGAAAAAATAGTTAACATTTCATTTTTTTAGTGTAAAAGCATAAACAAATAATTTACTGCAAATTATTTTGAGCAAAATTAAATAACTTATTTTATGTTTATTTTTATAAGTTGTGGAAACATTTTTCTTGAATGATGTAACTGAGCAGTATTTAGAAGTTGAACTTTGTCCGTAAGTATAAAACAGTTGTCTTATTCATGACTACATAATTTTAACACATTGTTTTCTGCTACAAATAAAGTGATTATAATAAAGCTAGCTAATTCTAGCTAAGTAGAGGTTATGCTAATTGAATTTATTTGAATGGCTTATTGTTATATACACCCCATATATTTAGAATATATGCTTAGGATATATATTCTGTTTCAACATTTTATGTTGATATTACTTTTAGATCATTAATGTAATTTGTATTTGCAATAAACTTGAAGGTAATTTTTGCAAAGTACCTTTTTCATGTATTCATACATTTTTATTTATTTATTTATTGTTGTTATTTTTTTGAGGTAGTATCTTACTACAGTCCAGGCTAACCTGGCACTCACTCTGTGTTCCAGGCTGGCCTTGTACTTAAAGCTATCCTCCTACCTCTGCCTCCAAAGTGCTGGGATTAAAGTCATGTGCCACCATACCCAGCCATGTAATCACATTCCTTATTATTAGCATATATTTTATTATAACAATTTCATTTCCTTTTCATAGACTGTACTAATTTGTGTTCTATAATTTATCTTAGAAAATTCTATCCACTATTACCTTAATTATGCTATTATAATAGTAGTATCTACTAAAGTAGCAATCACTTTCTTGTTGCTGATACAAAACACCCAACCAAAAGCAGCATGTGAAATGTAAGGGTTTACTTTTGCTTACTGTCTTGAGGGGAAGGTTCATCATGGCAGGGAAAAGCATGTCAGAGAAGAGGCTGGGTATCACATCTTGCCACAGCAGCTGAGAAGTAGCAGCAAGAGTGAACTGGCTCTGGAAATGGGGTCTTGGGTTATAAACACCTGAAGGCCCACCTCAGGTGACACACCTTCAGCAAGCCTCCATCTCCCAGATTGCCACAGGATAGGGATTGAGTATTAAACTTAATCACAAATTGATGAGGCTATGGGAAGCATTTCACATTCAAGTTACAGTAACAAAAACTGCAAAACTAGGACCATCAAAAATTGGTGAGGGAAAGCCCGGCATGGTGGCACACACCTTTAATCCCAACACTCAGGAGGCGGTGGTAGGAGGATTGCTGTGAGTTTGAGGCCACCCTGAGAGTACGTAGTGAATTTCAGGTCAGCCTGGGCTAGAGTGAGACCCTACCTCAAAAAAAACAAAAAAAAAAAAATGGAGAGGGAAAAATATAATACTAGTTATAAATAATATTGTATATTAACCATAGAATTGGAATTGATAAAAGCTATGGGGACTTTTAAAGTTGGATGGATGCATTGTATTTTATATCACATATGGATATCAGTTTATGGGGGCCAGGGGTAGAATGTGTTGGTTTGATTCAGGTGTGCCCCCATAAACTCTGAATGCTAGGTTCCCAAATGAACGCCTCCTGGAGGGAGTGTATTGTTGGGGGCAGGCTTAAACCTCTTTTTCCCAGAAAAAAAAACAAAAAACAAGAGAGGAACATAAACATTTAATATGTGCACAAATACAGTATGTTCTTTTGTTATATACTGAAATATGTGCATGTAAGATATAACTAGTGCTAAATTGAACTTTATGGCCCTGAAGAATTAGTACTTACAAGCAGCCTTTTTTTTTTTTTTTTGCTTTTAAAGTGTCTTAAAATGTTTATTTTAATTTTTTTCAATGATGTACAAAGATTAGGTATGATCCCTTCCATCATTCAAATACAATTTGTTTTACTTGAATCTCGTCCACCCTCTATACCCAACCCCCTGAATCCTCTCCCCTCCCTCCTTCTGTTTACATGTTACATATATCCTTTTACCTTTTCTTTACCCTTTGTCCACTAATCTCCTTGCACTTGGCTTTGGCTTACCAATCTACTTTTATAGGTTTTAACCACATTTGCCCCTATATATACATACTTACAGAAAATTCAGGCTAAGATTGGCATATCAAGGAGAACATGCAGTTTTGGTCTTTCTGAAACTGGATTATTTCACTTAATATAATTCTTTCCAAGTACATCCATTTTCCTGCAAATTTTATAATTTCATTTTTCCATAGTGCTGAATAGAATTCTATTGTATATATTTAACACATATAAGGTACATGTACAAAAAATATAAAGTTAATTGTTAAAGGTATGCAAGGAAAGATGGAGTCTATTATGTTATAAAAATGTAAAGAAGTAGATTTTTGTGGGTGTAGAAGTATGAAGGACAGTCATGAAAGCCTATTTCAGTGGGATAGGGATTTTTAAATATCCTGTGAGAGTGGTTAGACTACTAGGGAATTGACATCCATAAAAGATGACCAACAACATCAGTAGTAATTGAGATCAAAGGAACCATAAAAGCAAAATAGTAAAACTAAAAAGTCAATGAAAAGACAAGAAATGAAGAAAATAAAGAAAGAAAGAAAAAAGTACCAAAATCCAACAGCAACAACAACAACCAACATAATAGCATAAAACAATTTCAACTACTGAGTGATATATTTCACCTGATAAGTAGAAAGCTAAGACAAATATTTGTAATTGTCTAAAAGATAGTGAAGAACTTGGACTTGCCAAAACCTCCAGGTGTGATTAAATTTTTAATTTTATTGGTGATTATATCAGTTTATTTTCATGCAGTGCTCACAACACTGGATGCATAGAAAACTAGACAATCTTTTGTTGAGAAACCACATGGTAACCATTGTATATAAAATTAATACATGTTAAAAGTTAACATCCTCAGAGTAGTTTGGGTTAATATACATCATGATAGTTCATAACCAAGAGTTATGATTTTGCTTCAGGCAATCATTTCCTATAACACTTAATTAACGTCTGTGAAAGCAGCATGAAGAATATTCTTGTTTTAATTTGTAAGAAGGTTTCTTTTTGTTACTCATCCTAAGTTATTCCCAAGATTACATAAGAAACAGTAAAAATAACCAGAGGATTTTTAAACTGAAAGGAATACTTTTCTTCTGCTACCATGCTTTACTGAAGAAAATTCCTCTCAGATGCTCACAAAGGACCATCTGGGTAGAAAGGTTTGATAGTTTTCCAGAGACAGTAAATTCACTTCATGTAAATACATGAAATTCTTTATTTCTTACTGACTCTGTTAATCCCACTTCTGTATTCTTCTTAGAGTTTCCTTTTGAGAATATACTGTGTTTATTTTTGAAAGTGGGACATTGATGCTGAAGTAATGATTGTAGAAAGCTGGAAAACACAAGAGAGGCCAAGGGCAGTTGGTGAGAAAATAGATGCAGATTACAGTCCTTGTATTGTTAACTACTTTCATTCTATCTATGCACAGTTTGTATTTTCTGCCATCCTAATGAGCCTCATGACAGTTTTCTTACAGAAATAACATTTAATAAAGTCATTAGATGTTGACTTGGAAATTGGTCCCAGATTTCCTTAATGTTCAAGTCTCAGAGCATTCTATCCATCCTCTGCCTCCACCACCTGGCCATGCTAACCATGGGATTCTGAGATAGCCTTCTATGGTGATTGAGTATCCCTCTGGGGTAAGAAGAGGAAAGGCTAGCTTCCTCTAACCTGCACCTCTGCACACTACTCAAAGCTCCTCCCTCACAGAGCAGTTTTTCTCCTTTCCCCTTAAAACCTCCTCCCTTGTCCTGGCTCTTTTAGCTCTTCTGTTCCAAGTGCATGCATCCCCCTTTTATGCAAGCCTCTCTCTCTTTCTGGTGTGTAAACCCTCTTTCTGTCTCTTTATCCCCCTTCTCCATCTCCCTCATTAAAATAATGTCTTGGATCCAAGAAACTGTCAGTTTTAGTACTCCATGTAGACCATAAAGCCTAGCACTTAGGGTACTTTTCTTTCTTTCTTTCTCTCTCTCTCTCTCTCTCTCTCTTTTTTTGCAATTTGTTTATTAGAAACTCCAAATAGCATGATATATCTCCACTCCTTTTCAAAGTTTGTGTCATTTATTCAAAAGATTTTATTACATAATTTTTTCTTTAAAGTTTGTGAAAAGCTATTTAGCATGTGGCATTTTATTGTTTGATAGCAATTGTCTAGAAAATGGTAAATTAAAAGATAATATTTCTAAATAACTAAGCACAATGACTCTCCCTATAGTTATCTAATATGTGTATTGCATTTCCAGTTATTTAGAAATTTACCTACATTCTAGCTATGAAAGATAACAAAGAAGATAATAATATTTCTTTTGAACATTTATGAGTAATCTTAATTTTGACAGCCATGGACAGCATTTAGTGCTTTTACTCTCTGGAAGAAGAAATATTTGGAAAGTGAGTAAATAAAAATACGAAAAATTCCTTGCCTGAAAAATCAACATTTATGTTTATAATGCAAATCTGAACTTAACCTTTTGTGCTTGATATATTGTTTATATAGCAAGAACTAGCCTTATCATTCCAAGTGTCCAGAGGAAAGACAACCTGGGAAGGTGAAGCTTATGTTCCTTGGAGTTATTTCCCCCAAAATGTAACAAAATTCAATTCATTTGCAATTCATGGATCAAGTGATAAAAGAATTTATGAAGCTCTTTACCCTGTGCCTCAGCATAAGCTGCAGCAAGGGCAGCAACCTGATTTGTAAGTAGAAAACAAGTAGTAATATGTCCCAACTACTGGAAATTAACTCTTAGTGGAGCCATGATAACACTTTTGGTTGAAAAAGATGTCATTTTTCAATATAGGGTCCTAGGTTCCCTGATTGTCCTCAGTACATATATTATATATCAAACCTGGACTGACATAATCTCTCTACTATTAATAGAGCACTTAGATTGTTCATAATTATATGGGCAAAATCTTATTTCATGAATGTTCCATTAACTGATAAAGAAATCTGGCTTCAAATTCATTTATGATCATTTTCAGAGATAAATGGCCAGATGAATCAGTGTGTCCTGGTATGAGCAGAGAACACATATATCCTTTTCTTTGCTGTAAGACCTGAACTTAGTTATACTTAGTTGTACCTGTGGTTCTCTTGGTAACTTCATAAAAATAAGAATATAAAGTTTGATCTTAGGTGCATTGCTATAATAAAAAGGACTGCTAGTTGGTAAAGAGATGCTGGCTCCTGTGGTACAGCAGGCATTTAATTTAAGCCAGCTAATTTCAGCTCTTTTCCCCTTGCACCTGAAGCTCTCATCTAGGTAGAATATGGCTTCTGGAGAATCTCATGAATACTTCATGGACTGCTGCAAGGACCAGCCCCTTAGGGAGGAAACCCAGGTCCTAGCAAAGGGCAGTCAGTGAGTGATTCCTGCTCCTACTCCAAGTGTACTTGTAGTTCAGGGCAGTCCAGTGCTTAGAAGACTTGGACTGAGACATCCCAGTGGGCATGACATCATGGCATATTAAAACTGCTGCCTTTTAACTTTGGGATGTATGACACTGTTCTTCCTCTGCCTGTTGGTCTTTTCCTTTTTTGTCATGTTCCTATTTAATTCTACATTGCCTTATTTTCTAGCATACATATTCTTCCTGACACATTTTCACCTTTGCTTTTCTCCCCATTCCTGGCCCTTTCTACCTAGCTTTTTCTCCTTTATCTTGTCTCATCTTTCACTGCTGTTCTTTACCAACTTACTCTGGAATTGATTAGTGTAACTCTAAAGATTATTCCTTCTGGCAAAGTAGACAGGAAAAGATAGGAATCTAGGTGCAACTGACTCAGCCATGACAAAGTGAAATGTCTCTCTAGCTCCTTACTCGCTAGTGCCTTCCTGTATTCATGTTTTCCATTCATGTATTTTTGGGGCTTTGTGTAGGGAATACAAGAGAACACTGGCTGGAATGGAAGTGTGTAGGAGTGATTTCTCACACTATTTCATGTTTGAAACCTTTGTCTCTTCATTAGGTTATCAGAAAGCTTCAGGATTTTCTGGAAAGAAAAGAACCAAGAATAAAAACATTTGTTAGCTTCTCTTGTTTTGACCAAAAAAAAAAAAAAAAAAAAAAATCAAGTCTGTCCTCTAATATGTACTGAAAACTTTTTAAACATTTGATCATATGACTTATGTAAATTTTTGTCAAAGTTTGAATATAAGAACATATAGAAGAGTCTAATATGGTTGGTGTAAAGCTAGATAGAATAAGTTAGGAAGCAAGGGTTAATTTTTAAACTTTTCCTTGAACTGTGAGGGAACTCTGGCGGACTTGAAATGAGAGTGCTTTGAGATATGAGGGGAATATTTTCAGAGTGAAGTGTTGTATAGCTAAGGTAAGAACATTGTATACATAGAATATATTATGATGTTCTAGTGCAGATGTGACAGACAAGTAGCCCTTTAAGATCATGACTTCTTGAATACATAATCCATCCTAATTTATACCATGCTTTTCTTTTCTTTTAGCCATCGTCTAGAATATTTCAAGCCTTTCAGTTTTAATGCCTTGCTTGGGGAAGAATGGAAACAACCAGGATCAGACCTATGGCCAAAAGAGAAACCTGACATATAGGAGTATAGTAGATAACTGACCATATCATTCATTTCTCTTCTGTACCTTTTAAAGTAATACAATAAGACATCATGAATACATTTCAACAACAAACATTTTAATTGAGTTCACTGAAAATAAAGCAATCTGTGGTAAATTATATATAGTTAATACAAGAATGGACAATTTGTTTAGTTATAAAGTTAAAATGTTTCTCACAGCTATTCAGTCCGGGAACCATAGTGTCTAGGCTCTGCCTTTTTGGCAAAAGTCATTATTTCTCTCCCCATTTTCCATGAACTTTAGCCAGCCTGAAACTAGGAAATGTATTTGCATGTTTTAAAACTACATGTAATATAAATTATTTTTATGTAAACATTCTCTTTGTCCTTTAAATTAGAATAAAACAGTGACATTTCAGTTGAACTGGATATCTGTATCTATAAAGACATCAAAACACATGAGTTAACCAGATTTTTAAAAAAAATTTCCTTAGAATGATATTGTTATTGCATAGAAAGAAATGAAGTATTCTTTTTTAAAAATATTTTATTTATTTATTTGAGAGGGAGAGGAAGAGGCAAAGAGAAAGAGAGAATGGGCACACCAGGGCTTCCAGACACTGCAAACAGACTCCGGATGCATGCACCCCCATGTGCATCTGGCTTACATGGGTACTGAGGAATCAAACAAGTGCTTAGGCTTCACAGGCAAGTGCCTTAACTACTAAGCTATTTCCCCAGCCCAAAGTATTCTTTTTTAAAAATAAGTTTTTAGGGCTGGAGAGATGGCTTAGTGGTTAAGCGCTTGCCTGTGAAGCCTAAGGACCCCGGTTCGAGGCTCGGTTCCCCAGGTCCCACGTTAGCCAAATGCACAAGGGGGTACACGCGTCTGGAGTTCATTTGCAGAGGCTGGAAGCCCTGGCGCGCCCATTCTCTCTCTCTCCCTCTATCTGTCTTTCTCTCTGTGTCTGTCGCTCTCAAATAAATAAATAAATAATTAAAAAAAATAAAATAAAATAAAAATAAGTTTTTAAATAGTCTTGAATTCAGGCAATAAACTTGCCTCATTTACAAAAAAGGTAACAAAAAGCCTCATTTATAAATAAGTAACAATTTCTTAATTCTGTTATACAAGTTGTCAAATGCCTTCATTTTATTTTTTCAGTATCAAATATTTATGGTCTAATATAAATTGCAAGAAAATAATAATGGGTGACTTCAGTATCCCATTGGCACATATAAATAGGTTGTGTAGACCAAAAAAAAAAAAAAATCACAAAGAAATGTCACAGTTAAACTGCATTATAGATCAAATGCACAGCTACAATGTGTTACTCCCTGCTCCTAGCAGCAGCAGAATGCACTTCCTTGTAAGCAGTTCACTGAACATTTTTGAGAATAAGGCACCAGGAAAACATGTGTAGAGAATGAGATGGGTGTAGCTGCCTGGGTTTATTTCTACCAGAAGACTTTAGATCTAATAAACTCAGCAAAGTAGTAGACTACAAAATCAACATATGAAAATCAATAACTTTTCCTTATGTCAAAAAGAACCCTGCTGAGAAAAATGTCAGGAAAGCAATCCTATTCACAGTAACCTCAAAAATATCTAGGAATAAGCCTTGTGTATAATTATTACATTTTTCATGATTGTGACAAAGTAACTGAAAAGGAACTTAAGGAAGAGTTTGCTTTTGCTCACAGTTTGAGAGTACATCCAACCTGAGGGGAAGACATTGTATCAGGAATATGAAGAAGCAGGTTACATTGTGATTACAGCCAGAAGAGTGAGAGAGAGATGAATGCTTATGTTCAGCTAGTAACCCATATTCGAGGTGATTCTTCCTCTCTCAGTTAAACCCTTCTGGAAATGCCCTACGGACATGCTCAGAGGCATGTTTCCTAAGTGATTATAAATGCAGTTAACTGTAAAGATGAACCATCATATCTTGTCAAGAAGGTAAAAAACTTCTACAGTAAAAGTTATAGGACACTGAAGAAACAAATTGAATTAGACACTAGGAGATAAAGACATAACATTCTCCTGCACTAGCAGACTTAGTATTAAGACATTGGCCATATAAATGAGAGTGATCTAGAGGTTAAATGAAAGTACCCTCAAAATTACAATGGCATTCTTCAAAAAGCTAGACAAGACAATCCTCAACTTTCTGTAAAAGCACAAAATAACCAGAATAGCTAAAGCAGTACTAAACACAAAGAATAACTTTGGAGAAGTGAAAATGCCTGATTTTGAGTTATTCAACAGAGCTGTAGTAAAAACTAAATAAACAAATAAAACACACACCAAAACAAACAATGCAAGCATGGTATTAGCACAAAACTGACAACAGACCAATGGAATAAAACAGAAGACCCAAACATAAAGAGAACTAGTTATAGTCACCTAATTTTTGACTGGTGTCAAAAAAAAAAAAAAAAATACATGGGAAAAAGGCCTCTTAAATAAATAATGCTGGGAAAACTGGATATTCACGTGAGTGTCTGGATCCAGAATGGTGATGCCTGTATAAATGGACTTGTCCTACCAGTTGTATAAAAGCAAAGCAGTTCAATAATGTATAGCACATAGTAATTGATAATGATAAATGACTGTGTTACTTGTCTTTGTATTTAATAAGCTATAGCTTATAATTTTAGAGTATATTCATTATTATGTAATAAAAGCTATGGTTAAACGGTATGCTTTGTTATGCCAACAGCAGTATTAAACAGCTCATTTTTCAAGAATTTCTTGATTGCATTGGGGTCACATTGAGTAATCTGTCTATACCATTTAGTTTGTGTAAGTACGCATTCTGATATTCTCACAGTGACAAAAATCACTGAAGTATGCATCTTTTAGCACATATCACTGCTGTTAAGTGACACAGGATTACACATAGAGTTAGCTAGAGCTTTAAGAAAGATGTTGCAGGCTGGGGTTGGAGCTCAGTGGTATAGCGCTTACCTAGCATGTGCAAAACCCTCAACTCAATGCCCAGCACTAAAAAGAAAAGTCTTTAAAGATAAAAGCTTCTACCAAAGCTAACCCAGCACTTTTTTTTTTTTACTTTGCTCTTCCTCTGCTTTTTAAATGAATTGCATAACTAATATTTCATGTAGCATAATAGCAATAAGGAGACAACCTATACAGTTTAGTCAAGAGACCACTGCATCCCATTACTGTGAGTGAGATTGCTTTCCTGACAATTTCTCCAGGTTCCAAATAGCAACATTGTGGGCCATAGCACAACTTGACTGTCTACCAATGAAGTTCTTGATACATGAGAAAAGAAATCCTAATTTGTTTACACAACTTAAAAAGAATAAATGTTTTGTGCCTCGAAGGTATCTCTTTCGTTAAAGGCACTTGCTTGTAAAGCATGATGGCTTAAGTTCAATTCTCAATACCTTCCTAAAGCCAGATACATAAAGTGGTGGATGCAGCTGGAGTTCATTTGTAATATTAAGAGACCCTAGTGTGCACAAGACTAAATTTAACCAAAGTCGTTAAAACCTCTATACTGATTCAAATCAATATCATTAAAATTTCCCATAGTTAATCTTCAGATTCAATGCAATCCCAATTTAAATCTCAAGACTTTTATTTATTGGGAGGTGTGGCTTCAGAACTTGCAAACTGATTCAAAAGTTGTATAGCAATGAATGCAAAGGACCAAAACTAACATAACAGTTTTGAAAAAGAACAGAGCCAGAGAATTTATACAATCTGACTTTAACACTTTTTTATGAACACAGGGTGACATTTGCATAAGTATAGGGAAATATGTTAATTCATAGAATAGTGGAACCAAAGAGAGACGTGTGTGTGTGTGTATTTTCCAGTAGATTTTTGACAATGATGTCAATGCATTTCACAAAGAAAATGATAGTCTTTAAACAGACTATCTAGAAAAACAGGAAAAATAAAGATATGACTACCTACTTAACACCATACAGAAATACAAAAAGTGAACAGTGAAATAAAAAAAGTTCTAGCAGAAAATATAGAATAGGACAGATACATGTTTTTCAAGCAAGGCATAAAAATCACTGAGCAACAACAAAATGATAAATTGGACTTCATTGAAATTATAAACTTCTGTTCCACAGTCCATTAAGTAAGTGAAGAGTGCTGGAGAGATGGCTTATCAGTTAAGACACTTACCTGCAAAGCCAAAGGACCCAAGTCTGATTCCCAAGGACCTATGTACATCATACTCACAAGGTGGCACATGCATCTGGAGTTTGTTTGCAGCTGCTGGAGGCCCTGGTGTACCCATTCTCTCTTTCTCCCCATGCTCTCAAATAAATAAATAATAAAAGAAAGCGAAAGACAAGTCATATAACTATCAAATTTATCAAAATATTTTTACCTAGAACATATAAAGAACTCCTATAAAGGGGGCTGGAGAGATGGTTTAGCAGTTAAGCACTTGCCTATGAAGCCTAAGGACCCCAGTTCGAGGTTCGATTCCCCAGGACCCGCGTTAGCCAGATGCACAAGGGGCGCACACGTCTGGAGTTCGTTTGCAGTGGCTGAAGGCCCTGGCGCACCCATGCTCTCTCCCTCCCTCCCTCTCTCTCTCTCTCTCTCTCTCTCTCTCTCTCGCTTTCTCTGACTGTCACTCTCAAATAAATAAATAAATAATAAAAAATGAAGAACTCCTATAAAGGGTGGTGCATGGGGACACGGCTGGCTGCGGTGGCTGTGGGATTGACTAGAAACTACTAAAGTTCCTGTGGAAATGAAGTAGAATTTCATAAGAGCATAATGGATGGAGAAGAGAAAACTTATGGTGGCTGTGAAGGCCCTGATGCCATGTATGTCAAATTAATATCTTTTGATGGTCACGAATTTATTGTGAAAAGAGAGCATGCACTAACATCGGGAACAATAGAAGCCATGTTGAGTGGGCCGGTCATTTTACGGAGAATGAAACCAATGAGGTCAATTTTAGAGAGATCCCTTCACATGTGCTATCAAAAGTATGCATGTATTTTACCTACAAGGTTCGCTACACTAACAGCTCTACCGAGATTCCTGAATTCCCAATAGCACCTGAAATTGCACTGGAACTGCTGATGGCTGCCAACTTACTAGATTGTTAAATTAAATAACTTATAATAAACTGTTAATTTTTTCAGTATTTAATACCTGTAGTTCAGTTAGAATTTTTTTCATATATAGCATGTTGCCTGTGAGCAATTGAACTATAAGTTAATTGCAAAGCAGATCACCTTCTGTTCTTTTGCATAGCAATCAGAGCTGAAATTTGTTTGCTGTATCAACAAATTAAGGACGCTTTCACAAACTGAGAAATAAACAAATATGCCAATTAGTAGGTGGTTTTTCTTTATCCTTTGGATATGGCTTTTGAAATTATCACAGTGATATAGAAAATGCTGAAATGTAAGCATATATGAACAAGTTCTACAGGAAAATACTGGGCTAAGTATTTTTATGTTTTTAGTGTTTTTTAAAAAAAAACAGTTCTGATCTTATAACCACTGATAGCATTACTAGAGGTATGCAAATAATTACATGGAAAATCATGTTTATAACTTGGCCAAAACATTGATTTTTTTTTTATAACTCAAAAGGATAAGAGTTGAAATTTCTTATGTGTTTTTTGATAAACTACAGTATTGTTTAAGTGTATCTTGTGTTGTTAATTGCTACAATTGAAAAGTACATCATTCAAAAGCAATTTTGGAAGATTCCCAAGTACAACTTTTCAAATAGTAACTGTTTGAACTGTAGCCACATGGTCAACAAGTAAATGATACAACTTAAGATTTCCTATGCATTGTGCGTTTTGGGTGGTCCAAAGTCCTGCTTGTGTTGGCTGTAAAGCTTCCTTTGCAGTTTTCATTCTCACCTTCATAGCCTCTGGGGATTATACTTCCACCTGCTTAAATGTGTTTAAAACACTTCATAAGTTTTACCTACATCATAAAAGCTACTATTCTGAACTATTCCAGTCTTCCTCCATCAAATTGGAATGTTATAAAATATGAACAATGTGGAGAGATGCAGTGAACATCATATAGTGCACTTAGATGTAGTTACCAGAGTTATCTCCTATTACTGTATGTTCCAATAAACCAATACTATAATCAGTGGGTCCTTGAAATCAGATTTATCAGGAAGGCATCAGTTTTATATTAACCAGGCAAAAACATTGAAAACATTTTTACAGCATGTCTGGCTTAGTATGGGAAAAGAAGCCCTGAGTTAGTTTTAGTACTGTATCTTAGAACGAGAATTAAGTTTTTCTGGAAACTAAAGAAATAATAAACAAAAGTAATTTCCTTATGTACTTCCAGTACATGGAACTTGGTTAAATGTAAATTGTATATTTTTAGTAACTTAAGACATAGTGGCACATGCTCTAGAAGATTCTGTAATGAGTGCAGGATTATAATTTGGAACTGGAGGCACAGCTCAGCTCATTGGTGGCGCTTGCTCCGTCTGCACAGCCCTCCTGCCCTCTGGTCAGTCTCCAGCTACAACTCCTACTGCTACCACTTACCACTGAAATGATGGGTTTCAAAAAGCAATAACTAGAAATCACATTTCATTTTGACCAGTTTTGTAGGTTACGAATGTGTTAGACCCAGAAGTGGCTTTTAAGTTTAGAACATTAAAATTGCAACATAGACTAGGCAAATTTGTATATCTTGCAGCATCTGATAACTTTGTGTTAATAAAGGCTGTGTTGACCCAAAAAAAAAAAAAAAAAAAAAAAAGAACTCCTATAAAGCTAATCAAAAACAAGGCAATTAAAAGGTTAAAAGAACTTGGGCTTTGTGGCACATGCCTTCAATCCCAGCACTCAGGAGGCAGAGGTAGGAGGATCGCTGTGAGTTCGAGGCCACTCTGAGACTACCTAGTTAATTCCAGGTCAGCCTGGACCAGGGTGAGCAGCTACCTCAAAAACCAAATAAGAGGTCAAAAGACTTGAACAGAGATACTACTGAGGAAAATATACAAAAGGCCAATAAGAATATAGGCAAGTGCTTAACCTTAGCCATTATTAAGCAAATACAAGTTAAAACCATAAAAAGATACCTTGAAATTAATAAAAATAAAAACCATGGCTTGCATTAAAAAAAAAAACAGTGTGGATGTGAAGAAATTGGTGAATACAGACCTATGAAGTTGGTGCACTGTACACTGAATATCAACTTGCCTGAGTCTGGTGAGACAAAACACCTGCAAACATGTTACATGAAGCAAATTTATTGTTATGCAGCATAGGACAACAGAAACCTGATATTTGATGATCTGTCATATTTATTTGCCTCATTTCTGGAATGTTTCCTCTCCTGGGATTTTACCTCAGGGATATCATCCTTTTCTGTCACAAGATGCTACATTTCATGCTCCATCTTCAAGTTACTGAGACCTAGAAATTAGAAAGGGGAGAGAACTGAGTTTAGTAAGGTCTTTCAGAAAAATGTCCTGTAATTAATTCAACCATTTCATTCTTTAATAAGCCTCCATAAGAAATGTATGCTTTTAGCAACTTTATTTATGAAATCACAAAACTGTGAACAAACTTCATCCACAGAAGAATGAACAAACCATGATACAATTAGATAATGGACGTGTCAGTCAGTTTTCCATGACTGTGACCGTTAAAGTCAGCTTCATTTGCTGGGATGAACTTCCAGACCAGGCACAGTTTATAGGATAAATGGAATTTATTTGAAGCTTAACAGATCAAGATGAAGTTACATAATGGCATAAGAAGCTAGCCTCCTTTCACAGATTCACACAGAAAGAAAAGCAACCACCACCAAAAGCAAGCACACTCTAGAAACCCCAAGCAGAACTCAAGCACTTTGCATATCTTGAGACTGGAACTCTGATCTGCCCCCACACTTTAGGTCTGGACCCTAGGATCTACCCACACTAACACCAAGTTACATACAAGTTGAATAAAATTTCTGCATCTAGTGGGAACATCCATTAAAACTACCACAGTGACAAAATGAGAAAAATCTTTGGAAGAAGGGAAGATTTAGCTCCCAATTTCACACTAGCCAGTTCTTGATTACTTGACACCATTTCTTTTCAGCCTATGAAAAGCAACACCTCAAGGCAGGAGCATGTGGTGGAGGAGGCTTATTCACTTTGTGACAGCTAGGAAGAACACAGAGGGAGGAGAGGCCAGAATCTTAATATCCCTCTCATGAGCATGCTCTCAGTAATGTAACTTTCTTCCACTAGTCCCCACTCTTAAAGGCTCCACTTCCTCCCAATAATGCCACAGGCTTCCAAGTTAGTCCAACACAGACTTTTGGGAGACATTTAGGCTCCAAGTTGAGGTAATGTAATACTGAACAGAAAAAGAAAAGAATTCTACTAATGTATGTAGCATCTTTAATGAAGCTCAAAAGTCTATGTTGATCAAAGTAAGGCAGAAATAACTTAGTGTATAAATATTTATTTTGAGATTGTCTTTCTAGTCCAGACTGGTCACCTCCCCCTCAAAATCCCAAGTGCTGAGATTATAGGCAAAAGCCACAACACCCAGAAATTATTTCTGTATTATTTATTGGTAAAATAGTAGCTGTTCTAGATGAGGGCAAGGAATTCAATTGTTCTAGAAAGAGACATGAAGTCACTTTTGGGAATATTTTATATATTTTTATTGTTATTAACAACATGTTTTGTATAGATATATCATGTGTTGGTACCCTCTTTTCCCTCATTCCTGGCCCCATTCTGCTGGGAACCCTCCTCAGTGGGGTTGCAGGTATTCCCCATGGGGTTGTGTGTTATGCATTGTGGGAGCAATCAATTTTGAGGGGGAGGAGGGAATGCCTCTGGGCATGATGCCTCAACCTGTGGCTCTTACAATCTTTCTGCCCTCTCTTCCATAAAATTCCCTGAGCTATTGTGGGTAAGTTTTATTTTTTTTTTAATTTATTATTTGAGAGCCACAGACACAGAGAGAAAGAAAGATAGAGGGAGAGAGAGGGAATGGGCGCGCCAGGGCTTCCAGCCTCTGCAAACGAACTCCAGATGCGTGCGCCCCCTTGTGCATCTGGCTAACATGGGACCTGGGGAACGGAGCCTTGAACCGGGGTCCTTAGGCTTCACAGGCAAGCACTTAACCACTAAGCCATCTCTCTAGCCCATGGGTGAGTTTTAAATCGACTTCAATGATAGCCTCTTAGAAGCTTCTGGACCTCTGCTATGGTAAGTGTTTAGTATCCTCTGGGTCTCTCTCCTTCACTCTGGTATTTTATATTTTGTTATGGCCAATGTTTATAGATTTACACATCTGTCTATATTCCTCAAGCTTTATATTTAGATTTGTAATTTTTCTATATGTAAACTATAGCTTAATAAAATGGAAAATACAGCAAGATAGAAATGAAGTTAACTTCATGTTTATTGTGAATTACTGTTCATTGAACAATCACTAGTGCTAGTTAAATGTGCTTTATTAATTCATGCATAATATTAACATTAAACATATTATTAAATATGTTTGCTATCTGAAAAAGATAGCTAATGTAAAATAAATCTGATCTTTGTAAAAAAGGCCTTTAAGTATCTTCATAAATATATTCCATGGTGACATGCTCAGCATCTTAGATAAATTCTGAAATTATTTTTTAAAAATCACAATAGCAACTAATCAATTTGAAATAATAACAGTAAGCCAGTAAGCCAGGTATGGATGGAAAAGGCATACTTAAAATAATCTAGGATGTTTTATATATACATATATTTTTTTCCTGAAATAATTTATAATATATATAAAGCTATCACAAAAAAGATGTGACTTAGAGTAGCTTGATTTTAGAAGTGAATTGATCACTTTAAATCCAAAGTTTAGATGTAAATTACAACTAGTCATAATATGGGGAAATGTAAAGCACAAATACAGATGGAATCACAACCACATAAAATATTGAATTTTAATATTATGGGTTATGAGTGTTCTAATATGAACATAACTGATATGATATCTAACTTAACATGTACAACCTTTTTATCTAAGATGTTTAAAAAAATATCTTGAACCACAGAATTCTGGAAAGTTGACCCACTAGTTACATACAGATAATATACCCTATAAAACTTTGCATTTGAAATTGAGTGTAATAGCTGCTCCAATTTCAGGAAAGATAATCACTTCTTTATCTATAGGATGCATGATTGCTGCAGAGATGACTCAGCAGATAAGACCACTTGACAAGTAAGCATGAGGACCTGCATTTGATCTGCAGCACCACATAAACATATGAGCATGGCCATGCATGCCTGTAACCCCACTCCTGTGGGGAGCAGAGACCAAAGAATCAGAGAATTGCTGGTAGCAAGTTCATCTTATCAGATTCATATTTGAGGAAGACATCAGTTCATCATGTACTATGATCAAAACATTTTCCAAATTTGGATGTTTTCCATGCATACAATGTCTCCTCCACCACCTCTATCTGAAAGCTTGGCAAATACTTGATTGGCATGGGATTTTAAAGAATTACCTCAGACTAACTGAGGACCAAGTACTATTTTGTGGTAGAAGAGAGAAAACAAATGCCTTCCTATAGGAATCACTGGACTTACTACATTCTATGTCATCTGAAATCCAATTTCACAGAATTGTGCAAAGAGCACGAAGATCCAACTGCTTCACATTCATTCCCACTGACAAAGGAGGCCCCTAAACAATCAGATGGACAATGTTACATATCCAGTGGATGTCACTGAGCCTCTGCCTTTGCCATTCTATAGCTTGCAAACAAATCCATAGCTAGTATAGAGTCAGTGAAATGGCCCACTAACTACACATCTAAGGAAGTCCCTGCAAGTAGAGTCTATACAATGAAGTATTTGCACTGAATCAATAAGCCACAAAAGAAAGGGCATTCCTCTATATCCCTTATGACACAGCCATTGGTGCTGGATTGGAGGGAGGGTGGAAAGGCTTCCACTACTGGGCCTAGTAAGTGTTCCACTGATCCTGAAACAATGAAAATCACCCAGTCATTTGACTCTTTGTTTTAACAATGCAACAGGATAATATTAATATGATGTTTTAAGGATTACCTGATCCCAGCTACCATGGGGAGCTAGAGTTACAATTTGGGTATCTGCTGAGGTCTTACTGAGAAATCTCTTGGTGTTTCAGTGTCAAGTGATCATTTTAAATGGTCAATAATAATGAGGTGGTTTGAATGAAATGTCTTCCCAAATACTTGTTCCCTAGATGGTGACAACTTGGGAAAGTTGTGGGTCCTTGCTGGAGAAGGTATGTTGCTGGGGGGTAAAGCTGAAAGTTTGAGGAAATTAGTATTGTTGGCCAGTAGTGGCAGATGTCAGTACATAAATGCTCCCTTCTATTCTTTGGCCAGATAATTTTGAGGCATATTCCATCCCCTTTTTCAGTGGTCCACAAAAGAACTGAGCTTTTAGTTGTCTGTAGTGATTACCAACAGAAAAGTATAGCCTAGGATTGGTTTACTTTATTTAATTCTGTAGGATTATATTCCAAAACTAATGAACTGTATCTAACTCCTTCCCCTTTTCAGGCTTTGCTTGTAAAGATAAATGCCTGAAAGAACTCATATCAAAGTTCAAGAGGTAATATTTGAAGGTAAGAGGGTTATATTTGCATAGTGATATTCTAACTAAGGTTAATCCTCAAAATATAACGAATTATATATAAATATATATGTATTTTTATGTAGCATATTTTTACTTGACAGAAAGAAGGAGAAAGAGAAAGACAAAAAGAGGGGGATGAATTGGCATACCAGGTCATCCTGCTGCTGCAGCCAACTCCAGATGCATGTACTACTTTGTGCATCTGACTTTACGTGGGTACTGGGGAACCAAACCTAGGCCATCAGGCTTTGTAAATAAGTGGCTTTACCCACTAAACCATCTCTTTCCCCCTTATGTAGCATATTTTTGTTAAATTATTTCTGGAACTACCCATATTCTGATTAATTCTTGTCCTAACTCTGCTCAGAAAAAGCTAAACTTACAAATTCAACTACTGAAAGAATTTATTTTTTATCAACATACATCTGTCAGAGAAGGAATATTGAAAGCAGTTTTCTGAGCTATAATGCTACATGTATGAAAAATACAGGAAACATGGAAGTCATGATCCAATGAAAAGTGATAGGTGTCTCTGTGAACTTCATCTTACAATCTCATGATAAGTACTTAGCAGTTAAAATTTTCCATATAATGAGTTGCATGGCTGCAATATGTGTCTTATATGGATAAGGCTATATACTAAAAAGGAGAAATTGAAAATAGACTACATTTCACTTAACATTTTTTTTGAATAGTAATACAAAATAGTTATGTCCTTGGCTTCTTAAAAGATAGTTGGAACTTTTTTGTTAATTTTTTACTTTTGAAAAAAGTCACAAAGAATGTAGGGTTTAGTAGAAGCTCTCTATTAGCCTATCAACTGAGATAACAGTTAAGTAATATGTTTGCTGAAATCACATTTATAATTATACTCTAAAGCACTTTAGGAAACAGAATAAATCTGTTGAAGATATAGCTTTAATAAAACAGAAAAACAAGCTACAAGTTACTATCTGAGAATTCCAAAAAGTAAAATTGTGCTAACTATAAATGCGTATTTTTGAATTATATTTTGGGGGAAAATCCCAAAACAAAAAGATAATAACACAAATAGTACTCTTTGGTATGAAAAGTAGAAAGCCCAAGTGCTGTATTCCTATAGTAGTTTTGAATTTCCCTTTAATTGCCTGACCACATGTGACTTACCTCATTACAATGTCTGAGACTTCAGGAACCATATTAAACACAACATTTTGACAGTTACTTCAAAGAGGGTCAGGTATTCTTGAGTGATTGTTCTTAAATTTGATTATATTAAGGTCTATAAAGAAGTGTGTTAGCCGGGTGTGGTGGCACACACAGCACTTCGGAGGCAGAGGTAGGTGGATCACGTGAGTTCCAGGACACCCTGAGAGTACATAGTGAGTTCCAAGTCAGCTTGGACTAGAGTGAGACCCTACATCGAAAAACCAAAAAAAAAAAAAAAAAAAAAAAAAAGGAAGTGTCTTTCTTAGGACCATACTTTTTTTTTTTAATTTTTAATTTTTATTTATTTATTTGAGAGCAACAGACAGAGAGAGAGAGGCAGAGAGTGAGAGAGAGAGAGAGAGAGAGTGAGAATGGGCGCTCCAGGGCTTCCAGCCACTGCAAACGAACTTCAGATGCATGCGCCCCCTTGTGCATCTGGCTAATGTGGGTCCTGGGAAATCAAGCTTCCAACAGGGGTCCTTAGGCTTCACAGGCAAGTGCTTAACTGCTAAGCCATCTCTCCAGCCCAGGAACATACTTTTGAAAAACAGCAGATTTGAACCCAGGGAGTTTGATTTCCAAGAGAAGACACTTTACTATGCAGCCCTTTCCCCTCAAGTTTCCATGTTTCTTAAACTAAGACTGCGTCTTCCCTGATTCTATAAATAAAAACTCAGGTTGGTCAAAACAGAACTTCAGGAGACTTCCGATCAAGATGGTGTCGCTTAACCATACTACACCTCCTAGGGAAGTAAAGGCAAGATGTTTAAGGTTCATTGGGTCATCTAGGGGTGAGCAGACTCTAATAGACCTCCAGGGTAGGGCCCGGAAGATCAAAGCAGGGATTCCCCTGATTCCCATGCTCTAGGGTAGCCCACCAGTCCTCAAAGCCCCTCAAGAAGTTGCCCTAGCCATAGTCCCAGCTTCAGGTTCCCCTGCACTAACTGCAGGCAAGAGGACCCAGGCCAGTAGGCTAGCATAGCTCCACACGTGCCTCCAAGCTCCTGTACCACTTGCGGCAATCCCCACCCCTGTGTACAGACCCTGGCCATAAAGCTAGCATTACCTGCACAGGCACCTCCAAGCTGACAAATGCCATCCACTCACTGCCACCCCACCCACCCACCCACGTGAATGGACAGGTGCCAGGCCAGGAGGCTAGCATTCCCCCAGGGGAACTCCACACGTGAATGTTGTCCCACTTGCCGCCATCCCCCACCCCAGAGCCGACCAAGGACAGTAGGCTAGCATCACCAAGGGGACCTCCAAACTTGAACTCCATCCCAATTGCCTGTCTCCCACCCCCAAGCCTGGACCCAGGACAGAAAGCTAGCTTTCCCCAAGGGGCCCTGCATGCAGGAACACTATCCCACTCACCGCTGCTCCCCACCCCAGTATGCCTAATCAGGCCAGCATGCTAGGGTTCCCCCAGAGGACCTCCACATTCCAATGCCTTCCCACTCTCCACCACCACCCACCTCCCTACATGGACCCCAGCTCATCAGGCTATCACTAGTCCCCTCACCACCAGGGACCTCCATACACCACTGCTACTCCATGAAAGGACCCAAGCCAGAAGTCTAGGGTTCTCCCTTCCCTAGGTTCTCCCACCACAGGGGACCTACATTCCCCCCTGCACATCACCTGACCCACAGGAGTCCCATATCCACACCCTACCTTGTCACAGGATGCAGCAGTCCCATCCATGCCCTGCTACAGGGCCCAAGGGACCCACTGTCCCATCCCCTTACCCTTCAGCATCTTGGAACAACCATGCATTCCCATCCTCCCCCCTCCACAGCCCAGCCACAATACCAGTCTGCTTTTACCCTTCCCCACCCTCCCCTTGGGCCACCTGACCATGAAGTACCATACCCTGAATCATGGAACATTCAAGCCCTTTCATCAGGTGCCTGGGCCCCCACCATAGCCTCACAGGCTCCTCCTCTCTGAGCAGGCAGGCCCAATTGTCATCAGAAGCCTAGCGGAAGCAAACATAAAAGGAAATAATCACTGAAGACACTTCAAGGGTAGATTGCAGCTTCTTCCTAAATTAAATAAGATTCCTATGCTGTAATGGAAAGATCATAGTACAAAAGGAATAACATGAACAATTAAATGCAAGTAAATCCAACGAAGTTGCCCAGTCCAACAATGGCTGTCTCTAATCAGAACATAGAAGGTACAATGGGCTCAGAACCCCAAAATGAAGTTACAAGCTATGTAACCTTGACCAAGCAAACAGCAGAACTTTCAGAAAAGCAACAAAGGGTCGATAATTGTATGAATGCTGTCCTTGATAGGTTAGACCTAATAGATAAGAACCAGGAATGGTTCCAAAGACAGTTACATGATCTGAAGGAGAGAGAGGAAAAAAAAAAAGAGGACCTCAATAACCAGCTGGCTAAGCTCAATGAAAGCATAAAGAAATGCAAGGATGGATTCCTAGAAGCATAAAGAAAATCAGAAAATGATGTGAAAAGGGAACCCGACAGAGGGTTGGAAACTATACATTAGAAAAGCAGTAGAAATACAAACCAAATAGAACTCTATAGAAGCTCTTCAGAGTAGTGTCATCCATGTGGAGGATAGAAACTCAGAACTGGAAGACAAAATAGAAGAAACAGTTCTTGAGTGCAAAAGTTTCAATAAGTTCAAAAATTTTTGGAGCACAACATGCGGAAATTGTGGTATACCCTTAAAAGTTCCAACCTTTGGATCATGAGAATACCAGAATAGAAAGAAATTCAGACCAAAGGCATGGAGAACTTATTCAGCAAAATTATTGAAGAAAACTTTCCCACTCTCTCAAAAGTAAGCCCCATCAAGTTACAAGAAGCTAACAGAACTGAAAACAGACTGGACCCCAAAGGAGAAATTATGTAAGACATTATCATTAAGACTCTAAACATTGATACCAAAGAAAGAAGGCCTAAAAGCAGCTAGGGAGTCACAACACATTATATAAAGGCAATCCCTCCAGAATTACTTCAGACAATTCAATGGAAACCCTAAAAGTAAGAAGAACCTGAATGGAACATGGCAAAAATCTAAGAACCTATCATTTCCAAACCAACCTACTCTACCCAGAAAAAGTATCCCTCATACTAGATGGTGAAAGGAAAAGTTTCCATGATAAAACTCAGCTTTACAACTATATGAACACAAAGCCAAACCTGCAGAGAGTGCTTTAGGGAATTCTCAGCACAGAAGAATCAAATAACCAACTTCAAGTGTCTACAAGAAGCAGATCACAATAACCAAACTCAGAGAAAGCACAAAAAACCAAAGTCCAAGAAAACACCAAACCACATAAACCACCACAATATGGTTTGGATTAAATCAAACCTTACGGTTATTACCCTAAATATTAGTGGCCTTAATTCACCCATCAAGAGACATAAGGTAACAGGGTTGATCAGAAAATTAGACCCCTAAATCTGCTGTCTTCAAGAAATCCACTCACTACTAAAGATAGATACCTCCTTAGGGTGAAAGGGTGGAAAATTATATTCCAAGCAAAGGGAAATAAGAAAAAAGCAGGTGTAGATATACTAATATTGGATAAAATAGACTTCAAACCAAGACTATTCAGAAAAGACAAAGAAGGCCACTTCCTACTTATCAAGGGAATGACCCAAGAACAGGATATCATGATCATCAATCTTTAGGCACCAAACACAGGTGCACAACAATTTGTAAAACAACACCTACTTGACAACAAAACAGAAATAACCACCAACACCATCATAGTTGGGGACTTCAATACTCCAGTATTAGCAATAGATAGACCATCCAAACTGAAAATTAACAGGGAAGTGAAACAGCTCAACAAAACCATAGATCAATTACACCTAACAGACATATACAAAACATACTACCCAAAATCCACAGACTACACATTCTTCTCAGCAGCACATAGAACCTCCTCTAAAATAGATCACATACTGGGTCATAAAGCCTGCCTCCATATATTTAGGAATATTGACACAATTTCCTGTATGATATCAGATCACAATGCTGTATTGCTAAGAATTAACAACAAAAGATGCATCAGGAATCCCATAGCTCCTGGAAACTGAACAACACACTTTTAAACAATATTAGGTAGTGGATGAAATAAAAAATGGGAATGTGAAATTTCTAGAAATGGGATGACAATGAGAACACATCTTACCAAAACTTATGGGACACAATGAAGGCGGCCCTCAGGGGAAAATCCATAGCACTAAAAGCCTTCATAACAAAGACAGAGAGATCCCAAATCAATGACCTAACCATCCACCTAAAAGTATTGGAAAAGCAAGAAGAATTCAACCCAAAAATCTCCAGATGGAAATAAATAATGAAGGTCAGAGCAGAAATTAATGAACTGGAAACTAAGAAAACAATTTTTAAAATTGATGAAACATAGAGCTGGTTCATTGAAAAAATAAACAACATTGATAAACTAGTGGCCAATTTGATCAAGGGGAAAAAAAGAGATGCTTCAAATTAAAAAAATTAGAAATGGAAAAAGAGAGATCACAACAGACATAAGTGAAATTGGGAGAACCATCAAGGCTTACTTCAAAAACCTCTACTCCACAAAAGTGGGTAATATGGAGGAAATGGATGAATTCCTGGACACATACAACCTACCAAAGCTAAACAAACCTATTACAGCCATCAAGATTGAAAAGGTAATAAAAAACTTCCCCCAAAAGAAGAGTCCAGGACTAGATGGCTTCTTAGCTAAATTCTATCAAACCTCCATAGAAGAACTGAAACTAATTTTTCTCAAACTGTGCCATACAGTCAGAGAACTGGGAAAGCTCTCAACTCCTTCTATGAAGGTAGTATCCCCCTAATATGAAAACCAGGCTGATATGCCACAAGAAAAGAAAACTATAGGCCTATTTCCCCAATGAACTTAGATGCAAAGATCCTGAACAAAATCCTCACAAACTGAATTCAACAACACATCAAAAGCATTATTGACCTTGATCAAGTAGGCTTCATCCCAGGAACGTAGGGGTGGTTCAACATAGTGAAATCTGTCAATGTAATACACCACATAAATGAGCTTAAACACAGAAACCACATGATCATTTCAATAGATGCAGAAAAACCCTTTGAAAAAATACAACATCACTTCATGATCAAAACATTGGAGAGAATAGACATGGATGGTTTATACCTCAACACAATAAAGCTCCTAAAGCCCAAATGATACTTAATGGGGAGAGACTGAAGGAATTTCCACTGATATCAGCAAGAAGACAGGGGTGTTTACTCTCACCTCTGCTCTTCAACATAGTACTGGAAGTCCTACCTCAAGCAATAAGACAGGATAAAGAAAAGGGTTACAAATCAGAAAGGAAGAAGTTAAGTTAGCCCTATTCACAGATAACATGATTCTATACATAAGTGACCCAAGATCCTCCATCTCAAAACTCTTTAAAGGTGGTTAACTCATTCAGCAAAGTGGCAGAATACAAATCAATGCACACAAATCAGTAGCCTTTCTACATGCAAGGACAAAGAAAGAAATAAGCACCACTGTCCCATTTTCAATAACAACAAAAAATACTTTGGAATAACATTAACTTAGGATGTGAAAGGCCTACACAATGAAAACATAAAAACACTCAGGAAAGAAATTGAGGAGGACTTGAGAAAATGCTCCTGGATAGGCAGAATTAACATTGTGAAAATGGCAATCTTACCAAAGGTAATATACAGATTTAATGCAATACCAATAAAAATCCCAACATTGTTCTTCACAGAGATAGGAAAAATGATCTCAAAATTCATAGGGATGGCAGAGGCCTTGGATACCCAAGCATATCATCAGCAAAGAAACATCTCTTGAGGTCTTATCTAAGACAGTAATAAAAACAACATTTTACCAGCATAAAAGTAGTATTACAGACCAATGGAACAGAAGCGAGGACCTGGACTTTAGGTCAGGTAACTACAGCTACTTGATATTTGACAAAGGCCCTAACAATGTATGCTGAAAAAAAAAGACACCATCTTCAACAAATGGTGTTGGACAAACTGGATAACCAGATTCAGGACAATGAAACTCTATCCACACATCTCATCATGTACAAAAATCAAGTCCAAGTAAGACCAGAAACTTGGTGACTACTGGAAGAAAAAATATGAGTAACCTTCCATTATATACGAATGGGAAAAGGGCATTCTCAGAGGAAGAAATACAAATGGCAAATACACACATAAGACTATGTTAATCATCCCTAATCACCAGGGAAATGAAAATTAAAACAACCATGATATTCTACCTTATCCCAGTAAGGATAGCAAACATTAAAAAAAAAAAATCAAATGAAAACAAATGCTGGTGAGGATGTGGATAAATAGGATCCCTCATTCATTGTTGGTGGGAATTCAAGATGGTACAACCACTATGGACAGTAATATGGAGCCTCATAAAGGTTGATTATAGAATTACCAACAGACCCAGTTGTTCCCTTACTGGGCATTTACCCTAAAAACTATACAACTCAGTTCAGAGAGATTTGGTCAACCATATTTATAGCTGCTCAATTCATAATAGCTAAGAGCTGGAATCAACCCAGATATCCATCATTATACAAATGGATAACCATGATGTGGTATATCTATAAGATGGAATTCTACACAGCAATAAGGAAAAATGACACAATGAAATTTGAAGAAAAATGGTTGAACCTGGAACAGTTCTTCTCAGGGAACTCACCCAATCACAGGAAGATAATTGCTGCATGGTCTCACTCATCTGTGGCTCCTAACCTGAATCTGCCCAAGGTGCTTACATACCTAATAAGCATCTCGAGGACCAGACAATAGGGATGGTGGGGCAGGAGGGGAGGGTAAAGTTGGGGGTGGGAGACATAAAACTGGAACCAAAGGTCAATAGTACAACAACCTTCTATATCCTAAAAGACAGAATAAATGGTTGAACCTTCATCAGGTCCTTAGAGGGAACACCTGAATTATAGCACCCTGGAGAATGTATGATGAAGACTAACCTTAATCTTCTCCTGTTTCTCTCTCTCTCTCTCTCTCTCTCTCTCTCTCTCTCTCTCTCTCTCTCTTTTCTTTATCTGTTTTATATTACCTATCTTTTTCTTCCTTCTTTTCTTTGGTGCTGGCCTGTAACGCCCAGTAACAGCATGTGGTTAACATCCACAATGAGCTATTGATCAGAAAGGCCTAAAACATTTCCCATAAAAAGGACAGATTTCTCTGAGTACTGGATAACCCACCAAAGGTTAGTGTAAGACCTTACTGCTGAACACCATATGCTGTTGATATAGACCATGGAGTAACCAGGCTGGAACCTGGAAGAGATTCAGTCCCCAGACAGTTAGCTCATATAGTGCCAGAAGGTGCTACATGAGTGGCTGGGGGAAAATGACCAACATCTGTCCAAGCAACTTGTGATCTATGCTACTCAGTAGCAAACAACCTTACGTAATGCTCACACAGGTGCAATAGTGGCACACAGCCATAGTGGGTAACCAACTGCTCTTTATTTAGCTAACTGATCTATTAAGTGGAATGGAACCCATAGCTAGAGCTGGGAAACAAGTCAGAACCATATCCAGAAAATGACCCTGCTCTCAATTATCAAGCTCCCACTAATCGTGAGCTACAAGAGGGCCTACACCTATTAAATTATCCCTAAAATAATAATGGTTATCCCATTTATCTTGTGCTGACTTCACCCTCAACTGGAGAATTTGCTTCTCTTTTGCAGATGGACACAGATCCTGAGGAGAGAATCAGCCCATCTCACCTCAACAGGGCCCCAGCTGAAACCAAGAGTAATTGAGGAAATGAGCAAGAGTGCTGCTTTCTTGGTGAACCTGGTACTAGCACAAGGGTTAAGGAGATAGACACAGAGAACACTCAGCTTCTACCAAACCAGATATCCAGAGACACAGAGGCTCCTAAGGCCTTATCACTGAACTAGACCTAAAATGAACCCAACATAGCTCAGGGAAATTTGCAGAAGAGAGGGCGGACAGATTTCCAGAGCCACATGTTGGGACATTATGCACAGAGACATTGCCTCTTACCCATAACTGATGGTTAACCCCACAATGCACGACCCACATTCCCCAAAGAAGTGGGTCCCTATGGAAGGGGAGGACAGGAAGGAGGCTAACGATGGTACCAACATGGTTATATACACACTGTGTACATAACTAATAAAAAGAAAAAGAAAACAAACAAACCAAAAAACAAAACAATAACAAAAAAATGGTTGTCCCCCACAGATTCAGTTTTTCTAATGCTTTAGATCTCCAGTTGCCTAGATGGAGGAAGTGTCACTGTGGACAGATCCCTAGAGTGCAGCTCTAGGGTTTGGGGTTGGAAGTTCCTCCCAGTAACTGAAGATGTCTGCTATAGAATTGGTACCAGAAGTGGGGTGTTGGGATGATGAATTTGAACATGTCAACTTTGTTATTTTGGAACTTGTGTGCTGGAGGAATAGGAAACGTTGTGCTTGAAACTGAAGAACTGACCATGACTTCTGGAGTGACAACCAAGTATTTTGGACTATTCCTGTGAAAGATTGAAAATATTAAGTGCTGAGAGAAGTGTATTTGGAGGTTTCATTTGTGAACTTTCTAAAAGGAAGGTAAGACTGCAGAGGACTTTGTTGGATATGGGCTACTGGCAAAAAGGCTAGCTGCATCCTGCTGCCCATTTCCAGAGAGTTTGATCAAAGTTAAAATTGTAATGGACTGATGTGCTTGGTTAAAGATTTGGAACTGAGAGATACAATTTAAAATTGGAGAAAGAAGTTTAAAATTTATTGGCACAGAGGCTGGCCTTAAGTTACTGAAGCTGTTATTGTCAGACAGAATTCACAATTAACAATTTTAAAGGAGATGCCCCAACTGCTTGACATTAAAGAAATGAGAAAATGCTTGTGGAAATTCCATCCCACAAAGACTGAAAGGTAGGAATGCACTTTTTTGAAAGAAATCTCAAAAGAAGGAATCTGCTCTGCTCTTAAGGTCACAATTTATTTTATCCCTGTATGAAGAATATGGCTGTGTCCTGCACACCTGGTTTTTGTTTTGGAAGTATGAAAAAATATGTGAAGTGCACAAGGTTCCTATAGTTGTTGCTGAGATGTAGGATATAGACAGGATGTGATGACCCCGAGGAAGAGGCTGATAAAGCCATTGGAAGATGGACTATGGTTTGCATGGAGCCCTGAGATGTTTTGGATATGAAAGGACTAGAGCACTGTTGGCTTGGGATGGAATTCTTTCCTGGGTACTCAACCCAGTTCTAGATGCAGAATTGGAAAATATGGGACTGCCAGTCACTGGTTATGATATTCAACTTGAACTGCGGATGGTTGATGTTTGCTTCATGGTTGTTGAGTTTGCACTGATCCAGTCTCTCCTTGTTATGCCATATAGAAGCTGGAAATGTTTACTCTGTGTCTTTATATGTTTATATGTTTTGATTTTATAGGACTCACAGTTAAGAGGTAGCCTTAAATCTCAAATGAGACTTGGGACATTGGAACTATCTTAAGTTGGTAAAGACTATATCCCCACATTTCCTTTCCTGTCCATATGCTATGCTTGCATGTAGTGAATACTCCAGGGTTCATGTGCTGAAAGATGGTCCTTTGAATTTGGACTAAATACAAGTTACAATGGTTATGGTTATGGGAAGAAGATGTGGATTGTGGTGGTTTGAATGCATGTCCCCTACAGATTGTTTTAGTAAAGGTTTAGATCTCCCGCTGCCTTACTAGAGGAAATATCACTGTGGGCAGAACCGTAGGATCAAGCTCTAGGGTGTGGGGGTGGATCTGGAATTTCCAGCCAAATATATGCAGAGTGCTTGAGCTCTGTCATTTTGGGGTTCCTGAGGTGTGCTTGATTGTGCTATTGTGGTTGCTTTTCTCTCTCTGAATGGGCCTGTGAAAGTGGGCCACCTTCTTCTGACATTATGTAACTTCCTCTCTATCTGTAAGCTTCAATAAACATCTTCCTCTATAACTATTCCTGGTTTGGATGTTCCTCCCAACAGCTGAAGCTGACTACTACAGTGGGACACTCAGAAAAGATGAGGACTCATGCTTCTTCTTATCCAGAAGCAATAGAAACACATTTCCCCCTGAACCCTTCTTGGGAATAATTCATTGCAGCAGATGAACATTATCACTGCTGCAGATACCTTCAGTGGTGGACTGGTGGTGCTGAGTGCAGAGCATAGGACTTTCATGCCTAAGGCATGAGTCACAATATTGTAAAACATGGCAGAGGAGGATAAAGCAGTCTTCAGCTATACTGAAAACTTTTACTAACTTATGTTTTTCAGCAATCAAAATATAAACTTCAGAAGATATGAGAACTTTGGCACTCTAAGCTTCACTCCTGAAAAATTTACAACTATACTAATCTTTCACATTGATCTATCATATGATGATTAATTAGCAGGGACCTATCCTAAGTGGTATCCTTAGAATCTCCTTTTCTGTCCATATGCAGTGCTTGGATGTAGTGAGTACTCCAAGGTTCATGTGCTGGAAGATGGTCCCTAGTGTAGTAATGTGGGATGTGATGGGACTTTTGAGAGTTGAGATTTCAGTGGTGATCCAGTCCTCAAAAATAAGACTGGTCTTCTGGAGTAAGTTCTCAGAAATGCAAGTTGTTGCAAAAGCCTGATTATGAACCCAGACTTGCTGTCTGGCTTCCTGTCTTGCAGTATGATCTCTCACTGCCACCATGTTACTATCCATCATCAGGATCTCATCAGAGCTGGGTGTCATAGGACCTTCAGATCTTGAGCCTCCAAGAGTATGAGCTACATAAATCTCTTTTCTTTACAAAATATCCGGCATTGGTTTTTTTGTTATAGTAAAGGAAAAATGGACCAATACATTTTATCATTCCCCTTTTTGTACACTGATAAGGAAATCTTTCTTTTAAAATCTTCCTTAAAAAATATTGTAATGGTATAATTGATATGAGTGACTTTTGAAACTACAAATTCCAAAACCATCAGTGAATACATTATGGAATGTATTTAGTGGGTTTGTCATGAAAGTTAAAAAACCATGAATTTAAGCTGCTTTTTAGAAAGCATGTGTGAATGTGTGCCTGCTGGGGATTAAATTTAGGGTAACATGAGCCCTGTGTAAGCATTATGCTATAGAATCACATGCCTAGCCTTATCAAGGCTTTAATCTTTTAGTTGCTTATTGTGTTACCTTTTGAGCAGCTAGCTCATATGCAAAACAAGTATCAATGAGTATAGTTGGTGGAGAGAGTTTGAAGGGGCTCTTAACACCTAAATACGTCTTTGATACATCTTAAAAATTTAGGGGGGAAAATCTTTAATTTTACTTGTAAATCAAGAACAAAATAGAGGGGCTGGAGAGATGGCTTAGTGGTTAAGCGATTGCCTGTGAAGCCTAAGGACCCAGGTTCCAGGCTCGATTCCCCAGGACCCACGTTAGCCAGATGCACAAGGGGGCGCACGCATCTGGAGTTCGTTTGCAGTGGCTGGAGGCCCTGGCGTGCCCATTCTCTCTCTCTCTCTCTCTCTCTTTCTCTGTCTGACGCTCTCAAATAAATAAATAAATAAATAAATAAATAAATAAATAAACCAAAAAAAAATAAAAAAAGAATAAAATAGATAGGGACATGTTTACATAAACTCATGTTCAAATCTGTTCTTTGAAACTGGTTTATTTCCACAATACATAGTTTTTTTCCCTAATCTCTATGTTATGATGTTTTAGATTTCAAATTAAAAACAAATTTACAGGCTGAGGAGATAGCTAAATTGATAAAGTGCTTGCCTTGCAGGCAAGAGGACTTAAGTTTAAAACCCAGAATTCATATGAATGTTGGGTGTGGTGGTACAGCTGTAATCCCTGCATTGAAGAGGGAAGACACATGGATTCCTGAAGTTTTCTGACTAGCCATTGCAGCTAAGTGGTGAGCTACAGGCACTGAGAAAGACTCTGTCTCAAAAAAGGTGGATAGCACCTGAGGTTGCCCTCTGGCCTCCACACACATGTGCACACATGCACCCATACACAATGTATGCACAAAGAGAATATGCATACACATGACACACACCCACATAGATACATAACATATATACATTCCCCCAAAATAAACAAAACGTAACCTCAAACCACCTGAAATAGTACCAGGAGTTTTGGTGGCTTCTAGCAGTGCTTGCTCTAGAGGCTAATGTTCTCATGTCTCTCTTCATTTATATGTGACTTTATTGCTCTGCAGTTTTGAGGCCATATTTATTACAAAACAGTTTTTCTTTGTGTAGACAGAATGTGTGCCCAGTTCTTACACTTACATACCAATAATTATACTTACACATGGATAATTCAGCATAAAAGTGTGATTTATGATACCATCATAGAAAACTACAGTTTTCTAGAGTCTGGGGTTGGTTAATTATATTCTCTTCTCTCAGATGTTCATTTGTCTGTGAATTCAATTTCAAAGTTTAATCAAGTTCAATTTCTGGTAAAGATACTTCATGAGAATTGAATCACATAGGTCTGTGAACTTATTAGAACTTGTAAAATGCTAATATTTTCATTTTAATTACTCATTATTTTCTTAGTTGGAATAATTCTGTAAGTAATTATTTTCATGATTCTAGTAAGCCACAGTTTTTACAGAATAACTGCTTGCTTCCAGCAGCTGATTTTAAAGGTCTTTATAGAATCATAAAAAGATGGTTCATTATATTAAAAAATCGAACTCTGAACTTACGAATTTAAAAATATTCAGTAGTTACTAATATATAAGTTTCCTTATTGATGCTAAAGTATTCTATATTTGGTCAGTGGAATTCTAAATGAGTTAAAAATTCTTCTGATGTGATTCTATCACAATATTTTGGAGTTTATTTGCTTTTATATTAGATATCTTCTTTCACCTGGAATAATAGATGTAGTTTTTAAATGGGTTTTGAGTTTTGACCTCACATAGTAAGGGGAGGTATGATGAATTATTTTCACTTTATACTCAGATTGATGAAGGACTTTTATGACATTTTTCTGCAAGACATTCCTTGTAAATCAATATAGTCTAGAGATGTTATTGCCAAGAGCATTCCATAGATAAGGACACTCTTGCTAGAAAATATAGTCAGCCTAAGGAAATCAGTTAGCATGTTTATAAGGCAGAGTGGAGCACTTGCCTTTTTATCTTTCCCAAATAATGCTCCTTGGCAATTCGATAGAAACCTCACATGCCAGCACTTCCCATCATTTTCCTTCTAATTCCCCCTTCTGTCCTCAGTTAGTAGCCCTTCACCATATACTTCTCGGGTATGTTTTCATTATTTGTTTTTCTACATTATCTGTGATTTTTACATAAACAATAAACTTATTAACTGTGATAAACACCAAGACTTGAACTCATTCATTCAGCAGTACAAAGCTGTTATTTTAAAAAAATAACATGGGGTGGCACTGGAGAGATGGCTTAGCATTTAAGGCACCTGCTTGCAAAGCCAAAGGACCTCCTGTTTGTTTCCCCAGTACACCCACATAAACCAGATGTACAAGGTGGTGCATGCATCTGGAGTTTGTTTGCATTGGCTGAGAGTCCTGGCACACCCATTCTCTCATTCTCTCTCTCTCTCTTTCTGACTCTCTCCCTCTCTCAAATAAATAAATAAAAATAAAATAAAATAAGTTTACAAAAAACATGGGTGTGATGGCACAGGCCTTTAATCCCAGCACTAGAGAGGCAGAGGTAGGAGGATCACTTTGATTTCAAGGGCACACTGAGACTACATAGTGAATTCCAGGTCAGCCTGGGCCAGTGTGAGACACAACCTCGAAAAACAAAAACAAAACAAAACAAACAAACAAACAAGAAAAACAATGAATGGCTCTCAGTTCCCTGGTTCTGATACCATGCACCACAGAGTATGTGGACATGCCATAGAGTGAGTAGGCCAGGTCCTTGTTTCCCTGCTCCTCTCAGTTCCCTGGTCCTGGTAGGTCTGACTGCACCTGGCTTGGGAAGGCTTGGTCACTGTGTGGAGACTGGAAGCAGGCCTTTTGCTATGGCTTCCTGATTGGCCACTGGGTACTGACATCCCTATCCACCTGAGTCAGAGAAGGGCCACTGTAGGAGATGGTCTCTTGTCTCTGGTTCTCCAATGTCCTGGCACATGATTCCCCAACCCATGATCCCCATGTGCCTAAGAATACATGCAAATGGAGTGAGTAGGCCAGAGCTCCCATTTCCCCAGACACCTTTGATGTACATGAAATCTCCACAATCTGCACATCCGTGGTTATAACACCACTGTACACTTGTAAACCAACCTGGTTAACATTTGAAACAGAACACCCTCTGAAGATCATACAAGGACAAAAATTTGCTTCCTCAATAGAATAAATTATCTTCCTGAGATTGTAGGCAACAAGACAAAAGTTACCATGGGGTATTTTTTATAATCATGGAAGTTGTCAAAAAAAAAAAAAAAAGCCAACAAAAGTCAAAAAGCTGAGAGATCTCCAGCAAGGATGCCTAGTCCTACAATGAAAGCCTCCAATAAAATCACATCAAAATCAATAGAAATTTAATCCCAAAATGAAAACACAACAACCAACGAGACCCCGTTCAAAAGAATTGGTGAGCTGGAAGCAAACCATCAAAAAACCAACTATTGTATGAATTAAATTGAACAGAATCATCTCATTGAGTGTTCAGCTTTTGACAATAGGCTTACCTTGATTGAAGAAAATGTTAGAACCCTTAAAAGAGATATGAATGAATTGAAAGTGAGTCAGTAAATGGAAGACCTTAACAACAGATTGATTGAGTTTAATGAACTTCATCAAATGTAAGAAGGGATTTTGGAAAGCATCAAGAAAATCAGAACTCAAACTGAAATCATACCTCAAAAAGAGATGGACATGATGCAAAATAACACAACAGACAACAGAAATCAAATACAGCTTGTAAAAAACCTTGCTAGAACCCCTCACTAACAGAGTTACTCATGTAGATGACAGAGCCTCTGACCTCGAAGAAGAAAGAAAAATTTCATTGGGAGTCTAAATATTTCACTAAGTTCAAAAAAAATCAAGTGAACACAACACAGGGAACAGTGGGATACCCTAAAATGACCACACATATAGATCGTGGATATATCAGAAGGAGAGGAAATCCAGGCCAGAGGCATAGAGAACATATTCAACAAAGTTACTGAAGAAAACTTTCCAAATCTCTCAAAAGAGAGGCCCATCCAGGTACAAGAAGCCCACAGAACACCAAACAGACAGGACCAAAGAAGAAACTCTCCAAAACACATCATAGTTAAAACTCTTAACAACAAAAAGTAAGAGAGAATATTAAAAGCAGTAAGAGAGAAACAATTCACAACATACAAAAGCAATCCCATAAGAATTACTTCAGATTTCTTAATAGAAATGCAGAAAGCCAGAAGGGCCTGGAATGGAACACTTCAAAGTCTGAAAAACTTTGGCTTCCAACCCAAGCTACTCTACCCAGAAAAAGTATCCCTCATAATAGATGGTGAAAGAAAAACTTTCCATGAAAAATGGTCAACTCTATAATTATATGTACACAAAGCCAAACCTACAGGAATACTTGAGGGAATACTCCCCACAGAACAGTCAAGCAACCAATCTCAAGAGTTAATAAGAAGATCACAATAACCAAAATAGACCAGGTTCAAAATAGTACAAAACACAACAAAGCACCAAACCCCATAAATGGTAGGGATTTATTCAAACCTAATAGTAATAACCTTTAAGTATTAATAGACTTCACACACCTGTCATAAGATACAAGTTATCAGGGTGGATCAAAAAATATGGACTCCTCTACCTGCTGTCTTCAAGAAACCCACCTCACTACTACAGATAGACACCTCAGGGTGAAAGGATGGAAAATGATCTTCCAAGCAAATGGAAACAAAAACCAAGTGACTGTTGCTATATTAATATCTGACAAAATAGACTTCAAATCAAAAGTAATTAAAAAGGACAAAGAAGCCCATTTCTTAATTGTCAAGGAAATGGTCCAACAAGAGAACATCACAATCATAAATATATATGAGTCAAAAATAGGCATACCACAGTTTATTTAAAAAAAAACTACTTGACAAGAAAATAAATAAACACCAACACCATCATAGTCAGAGACTTCAATACTCCACTATCATCCATAGACAGATCATCTAAGCAGAAAATCAACAGGGAAACAATAGAGCTCAACAACACCATAAATCAACTAGACAAAGGATATCTACAGAACTTTCCACCCCAACTCTCCAGAATACACATTCTTCTTAGCAGCCCATGGAACAGTCTCCAAAATAGACCATATATTAGCCCACAAGATGTGCCTCCATTAATTTAGGAAAATTGAAGTAATTTCCTATATCATATCAGATCACAATGTTTTAAGCTAGAAATTAACAAGAGACAAATCAAGAACTCTACCAGCTACTGGATACTAAACAAAACTTTTAAACAGTGAATGAGTTGTGGAAGTAAAAGAAAAGAATTTATAAAATTCCTAGAATTGAAAGATAATGAAAATAAAACATACCAAGACTTATGGGACACAATGAAGGCAGTACTAAGGGGAAAATTCATAGTGCTAGATACCTCCATAACAAAGACAGAGAGATCCTAAATTAATAACCTAACGATCCACCTAAAGGCATTGTTAAAAGCAAGAAGGCTGGAGAGATGGCTTAGCAGTTAAACACTTGCCTGTGAAGACTAAGGACCCTGGATCGAGGCTCAATTCGCCAGGATCCTTGTAAGCCAGATGCACAAGGGGGTGCATGCATCAGGAGTTTGTTTGCAGTTGCTGGAGGCCCTGGTGCACCCATTCTCTCTCTCTCTCTCTCTCTCTCTCTCTCTCTCTCTCTCTCTCCATCTTCTTTCTCTGCCTGTAACTCTCAAATAAAAATAAAAAAATTTTTTTAAAAGCAAGCAGAATCTAAATTGAAGACCTCCAGATGGAAAGAAGTAATCAAGTTTGAGCAGAAATTAATTAATTGGAAACTAAGAAAATAATTTTAACAATTAATGAAGTGAAGAGATGGGTCTTTGAAAAAAGTAAAGAAGATTGATAACCCCTTGGACAATTTGATCAGGTTAAAAAGAGGAATCTCTAACAAAATCAGAAACAAAAAAGGTAAGATCACAATGGACATCTTTGAAATCGGAAGAATCATTAGGGAATACTGCCAAAACCTCTACCCCACAAAATTGGATATCTTGGAGAAATGGATGAATTCCTAGATACATACTGCTTACCAAAAGTAAACTCAGAGCAGATTACTCTCCTAAACAAACTATCACATCCATGAAAATTGAAAAGGTAATCAAAAATCTCTCCCTTCATTGGAGAACTCAAACTAATATTTCTCACACTGTTTTGCATAATCAGAGATGAGGGAATCTTCCCCAAGTCCTATGAAACTAGCATCACTCTAAAACCAAAACCAGACAGAGATGAAACAAGAATAAAACAACTATAGGCTTATATCTATGATGAACTTAGATGCAGAGATACTGAACAAAATCCTTGCCAACTGAACTCAACAACACATCAAAAAGCATTATCTACCTTGATCAAGTAGGCTTCATTCCAGGAATGCAAGGATGGTTAAACATATGGAAATCAGGCAAGGTAATATATCACATAAATAAACTTAATCATAAGAACTGCATGATTGTGGTGTGCATGCGTGCCAGGGTGGCTGGAACCAAGTTGTCTGCGTGCCTGTGCACCCTGGTGCTTCCTAGGGCTGGCTCTGCCCTGGCTGCACTAGGTTCCCACGTGGGCCTCAGCAGCTGTTCCTGGACCCACGCTCCCTCTCCACAGTGCTGGATCCTGGCTTTTCCCAGCCTCCCTCCCTGCCTACACTGATTGCTTTAGAGGCTATGTAAGCTGGGTGATAGCTGCACACCCAATCCAGAATGTTCTTGCTTGGAGTCCTGTAGCAACTCTGAATAAAGAAAAGTTGGCAGACAAGAAAAAACTTAAAACAGAGAGAGAGGCTCTGGGTGATAAGGCTCCCCCAAAGCCTGTATGCAAGACCATTGACAATCAACCAGTCTATGATGAAACCATAGTAGATCCTAATGATGAAGAGGTTGTGTATGCTGAAGCTACAGATGAGTTTGCTTCTTACTTCAACAGACAAACATCTCCCAAGATTCTCATCACAACATCTGACAGGCCTCATGGGCGAACAGTAGGACTGTGTGAACAGCTCTCAACAGTTATTCCAGATTCTCATGTGTATTACAGAAGAGGACTGGCTCTAAAGAAAATCATTCCCCAGTGTATTGCAAGAGATTTCACAGATCTGATTGTTATTAATGAAGATCGTAAAACACCAAATGGACTCATTTTGAGTCACTTGCCAAATGGTCCAACTGCACATTTTAAAGTAAGTAGTGTGTGTCTTCATAAAGAAATTAAGAGAAGAGGCAAAGATCCGACAGAACATGCTCCTGAGATAATTCTGAATTACCCATGGCTGGGTCACTCAATTGAGCGTATGTTTGCTTCTCTTTTCCCTCATAATCCTCAATTTATTGGCAGGCAGTTTGCCACATTCCATAACCAGCAGGACTATATCTTCTTCAGATTTCACAGATACATATTCAAGAGTGAAAAGAAAGTAGGAATCCAGGAACTTGGACCACATTTTAGCTTAAATTAAGTTCTCTCCAGAAAGGAACCTGATTCTAAATATGGAGAGTATGAATGGGTCCATAAGCCATGGGAGATGGATACAAGTCGAAGAAAATTCCATTTATAAAGCACTGGGAGAGTAGTACTGGACTTTGCTGGATAGGCCTAACTTGAACTTAGTAAATTATTTTTGCCAGAACCCCCTTTTCACAGTGGAACTGACTGACTTCATAAATCTTATATTTGAATAAAAAAAAGAACTGCAACTGCATGATTATCTCAATTGATGCAGAGAAGGCCCTTGAAAAAATACAGCACTAGTTCATGATTGTAACACTGGAAAGAGTGGACATGGAGGGTTTATATCTCAATACAATAAAGGCTATATATAAACCACTCAAAGCCCATATAATATTAAATAGGGAAAGACTCAAGGAGTTCCCACTGAGATCAGGAACAAAACAGGGGTGCTCACTCTCATCTCTGCTCTTCAAAACAGTACTAGACGTACTACCCCAAGGAATAAGACAGGAGAAAGAAATAAAAGGGATTCAAATTGGAAAGGAAGAAATCAAGTTAGCCCTATTTACAGATGGCATGATCCTATATACAAGTGACTCGAAAATATCCATCTCAAAACTTCTAAAGCTGATCTATTCCTTAAGCAAAGTGGGAGGATACAAATTCAATACACAAAAATCAGTAGCTTCTCTATATACAAAGGACAAATATACAGATAAAGAAATCAGTGAGGCTGTCCCATTTTCAATAGCAACAACAACAAAAATACCTTGAAATAACACTAACAAAGGGTGTGAAAGGCCAATATAATTAATTTTTAAAAAAACTCAAGAAAGAAATTGAGGAGTACTTGAGAAGACAGAAAGACCTCCTATGCTCCTGGATACATAGAACTAATATTGGAAAACGTCAATAAAAATATCAGCATCACATTTCACAGAGACTGAAAAAATTATCTCAAAACTCACATGGAATGGCAACATGCCTCATATATCCAAATATATCCTCAGCAAAAAGCAAACAAACAAAGAAACAAAAAACACTTTGTAAGGTATTACTACACCTGATCTAAAGCTATATTACAAAGCCATAGTAAAAAAAAAAAATCATGGTACAGGCATAAGAACAGAAACATAGACCAGTGGAACAGAATTGAAGACCAGGACCTTAGGTTAAGTAACTACAGCTGCTTGATGTTTGACAAAGGTGCCACTAACATAGACTGGAGAAAAGACAGCATCTTCAACAAATGGTGTTGGACAAATTGGATGAACATGTGAAGAAAAATAAAAACTAGACTCACTCATCTCTCCATCCACAAAAATCATGTCCATATGGATTAAAGATTTCAATATAAGACCTGAAACTCTTCTACTAATGGAAGGAACAATAGGAGGCACTCTCCATGATATAAGAGTGGGGAAAGACTTCCTGGACAAAACCCAGTAGCCCAGAAAATTAAACAAGCACTCAACTAATGAGATCTCATGAAACTAAAAAGCTTTTGCACAAATACACCATAAGCAGAGCCAATAGATCAGCCACTGAAGGCAAGAAAATCTTTGCCAGCTGTACCACTGACAGAAGCCCAATTTCTAGGATCTACCAAGAACTAAAAAAAACCAAACAACAGCAACAACAACAAAAAAAAAAAACAGTAAAAAAAAATCAAACAACCTGCTCTATAAGTGGGACAGAGATCTGAATAGGGAGTTCTCAGACGAATGGGGCAGAAAGGTTGTTAGAGCCACAAGTTGGGACATTATGCACAGAGACATAGTCTCTCCTCCATAACTGACTGCTGCCCCCACAATGCAGAACCCATGGGATGACCTGCATCCCCAAAGAGGGGCACCCTATGGAAAAGGGGCAAGAAAGAGGGAAAGGATGATCCATAAGTAATAAAAATAAATTTATAAATAAATAAATAAATATATAAACAAAAATACACTGAATGGATATATTGCCTTATAATTGGCATATTTTACTTACTCACTTACTGTCTTTCCTTCTTAATCCACAGGTATTTGAAACATTTTATAATGTGTTGATAAAAATTAAGTATATTCACTTCCTTTTCTGACCAAGGCATTTTTACCAATATTACATCAATAAGTAGATTCAAATTAGTTCCCGAAATATTTTCTCACCGACAAAATTGTTGCTATCTAAATTTGTTTTATTTTAGGGTACAAATGAACTTACATATATGCAATACCAACCTATTAAGCACCCTTCTCCCTTCCTTTCTCTTCCCTTTATATCCCCTTTTTAATTTACTGGCCTCTGCTACTAAGTATTTTCCTTCTCACACAGAAGCCCAATCATCTGTAGCTAGGATCCACATATGAGAGAGAACATGTGGCACTTGGCTTTCTAGGCCTGGGTTACCTCACTTAGTATTAGACTTTCCAGATCCATCCATTTTCTGCAAATTTTGTAACTTCATTTTCTTTACCACTGAGTAGAACTCCATTGTATAAATGTGCCACATCTTCATTATCCACTCATCTGTTGAGGGACATCTAGGCTGGTTCTATTTCCCAGCTATTATAAATTGAGCAGCAATAAACATGGTTGAACATGTACTTCTAAGGAAATGAGATGAGTCCTTCGGATATATGCCTAGGAGTGCTATAGCTGGGTCATATGGTAGATCAATCTTTAGCTGTTTTAGGAATCTCCACACTGATTTCCACAATGGCTGGACCAGATTGCATTCCCACCAGCAGTGTAGAAGGGTTCCTCTTTTTCCACATCCATGCCAACATTTATGATCATTTGTTTTCATGGTGGTGGCCAATCTGAAAGGAGTGAGATGGAATCTCAATGTAGTTTTAATCTGCATTTCCCTGATGACTAGTGACGTAGAACATTTTTTTAGATGCTTATATGCCATTCGTATTTCTTCCTTTGATAATGCTCTATTTAGCTCCAAAGCCCATTTTTTGATTGGCTTGTTTGATTCCTTATTATTTAACTTTTTGAGTTCTTTGTATATCCTAGCTATTAATCCTCAAAAAGCTGGCGAAGATT
This sequence comes from Jaculus jaculus, assembly GCF_020740685.1. NCBI lineage: Eukaryota > Metazoa > Chordata > Mammalia > Rodentia > Dipodidae > Jaculus > Jaculus jaculus. The sequence goes on from NC_059113.1 coordinate 76,280,202, forward strand.
TTTTCCCATTCTGTAGGTTGCTTCTTTCTTTTTTCACTGTGTCCTTTGCAGTGCAAAATCTTTGTAATTTCATGAGGTCCCAGTGATTAATCTGTGGTTTTATTGCCTAAGCAATGGGGGTTGTATTCAGAAAGTCTTTGCCAAGACCAATCTGTTGAAGGGTTTCTCCTACTTTTTCCTGTAGCAGGTTCAGAGTTTCAGGTCTGGTGTTAAGGTCTTTCATCCATTTGGACTTAATTCTTGTGCATGGAGAGAGAAAAGAATCTCATTTCATCCTTCTGCAGATATATATCCAGTTTTCCCAACACTATTTGTTGAAGAGGGTGTCTTTTCTCCAATGAGTATTTTGGCATTTTTATCAAATATCAGGTGGCTATAGCTACCTGGGCTTCCATCTGGGTCCTCTATTCTGTTCCACTGATCTACATGTCTGTTTTTGTGCCAGTACCACGCTGTTTTTGTTACTATGGCTCTGTAGTATAGGTTAAAATCAGGTAGGGTGATACCACCAGCCTTATTTTGTTGTTCAGTATTATTTTAGATATTCGAGGTTTTTTGTGATTCCAAATGAATTTTTGGATTTTTTTTCTATTTCCATGAAGAATGCCTTTGGAATTTTGCTAGGGATTGCATTAAATGTGTGGATTGCTTTTGGTAAGATTCTTCCAATCCAGGAACAAGGGATGTTTCTCCACTTTCTAGTGTCTTCTGAAATTTCTCGCTTGAGTGTTTTAAAGTTCTCATTGTAGAGATTCTTTATTTCTTTGGTTAGGTTTATTCCAAGGTACTTTATTTATTTATTTATTTTTTGAGGCAATTGTGAATGGGAGTGATTCTCTGATTTCATCCTCTGTGTGTTTGTTGTTAGCATATATGAAGGCTACTGATTTCAGTGTATTTATTTATTTTATTTTATTTTTTTAAATTTTATTAACATTTTCCATGATTATAAAATATATCCCATGGTAATTCCCTCCCTCCCCACCCCCATACTTTCCCATTTGAAATTCCATTCTCCATCATATTACCTCCCCATTACAATCATTGTAATTACATATATACAATATCAACCTATTAAGTATCCTCCTCCCTTCCTTTCTCTACCCTTTATGTCTCCTTTTTAACTTACTGGCCTCTGCTACTAAGTATTTTCATTCTCACGCAGAAGCCCAGTCATCTGTAGCTAGGATCCACATATGAGAGAGAATATGTGGCGCTTGGCTTTCTGGGCCTGGGTTACCTCACTTAGTATAATATTTTCCGGGTCCATCCATTTTTCTGCAAATTTCATAACTTCATTTTTCTTTACCACTGAGTAGAACTCCATTGTATAAATGTGCCACATCTTCATTATCCACTCATCTGTTGAGGGACATCTTGGCTGGTTCCATTTCCCAGCTATTATAAATTGAGCAGCAATAAACATGGTTGAGCATGTACTTCTAAGGAAATGAGATGAGTACTTTGGATATATGCCTAGGAGTGCTATAGCTGGGTCATATGGTAGATCAATCTCTAGCTGTTTTAGGAACCTCCACACTATTTTCCACAATGGATGGACCAGATTGCATTCCCACCAGCAGTGCAGAAGGGTTCCTTTTTTTCCACATCCCCACCAACATTTCTTCCTTTGAGAACTCTCTATTTAGCTCCATAGCCCATTTTTTTGATTGGCTTGTTTGATTCCTTATTATTTAACTTTTTGAGTTCTTTGTATATCCTAGCTATTAATCCTCTGTCAGATATAAAGCTGGCGAAGATTTTTTCCCATTCTGTAGGTTGCCTCTTTGCTTTTTTCACTTTGTCCTTTGCGGTGCAAAATCTTTGTAGTTTCATTAGGTCCCAGTGGTTAATCTGTGGTTTTATTGCCTGAGCAATTGGGGTTGTATTCAGAAAGTCTTTGCCAAGACCAATATGTTGAAGGGTTTCCCCTACTTTTTCCTCTAGCAGTTTCAAAGTTTCTGGTCTGATGTTAAGGTCTTTAATTCATTTGGACTTAATTCTTGTGCATGGCGAGAGAGAAGAATCTATTTTCATCCTTCTGCAGATATATATCCAGTTTTCAAAACACCATTTGCTGAAGAGGCTGTCTCTTCTCCAATGAGTAGTTTTGGCATTTTTATCGAATATCAGGTGGCTATAGCTACCTGGGCTTACATCTGGGTCCTCTATTCTGTTCCACTGATCTACATTCCAAATGAATTTTTGGATTGTTTTTTCTATTTCCATGAAGAAAGCCTTTGGAATTTTGATTGGGATTGCATTAAATGTGTAGATTGCTTTAGGTAAGATTGCCATTTTCACAATATTGATTCTTCCAATCCAGGAACAAGGGATGTTTCTCCACTTTGTAGTGTCTTCTGCAATTTCTCATTTGAGTGTTTTAAGGTTCTCATTGTAGAGATCCTTTACTTCCTTGGTTAGGTTTATTCCAAGGTATTTTATTTTTTTTGATGCAATTGTGAATGGGAGTGATTCTCTGATTTCATCCTCTGTGTGTTTGTTGTTAGCATATATGAAGGCTACTGGTTTCTGTGTATTTATTTTGTATCCTGCTACATGGCTGTAGGTTTTTATCAGCTCTAACAGTTTGCTAGTAGAGTCTTTCGGGTCCTTTATGTATAGAATCATATCATCTGCAAATAATGGTAACTTGATCTCTTCCTTTCCAATTTGTATCCCTTTTATGTGTGTCTCTTGCCTTATTGCTAAGGCTAAGACTTCCAAAACTGTGTTACATAAAAGTGGGGACAGTGGACACCCTTGTCTTGTTCCTGATTTTAATGGAAAAGTTTCCAGTCTTTCCTCATTTAGTAATATGTTGGCTGTAGGCTTGTCATAAATAGCTTTTATTATATTGAGATATGTTCCTTCTATTCCCAGTCTCTGTAGGACTTTTACCATGAAGGGATGCTTTCTCTGCGTCTAGTGAGATGATCATGTGATTTTTGTCCTTCAACCCGTTTATGTAATATATTACATTTATAGATATGTGTATACTGAACCATCCCTGCATCTCTGGGATAAAGCCTACTTGGTCAGGGTGAATGATCTTTCTGATATATTCTTGTATTCTGTTTGCCAATATTTTGTTGAGAATTTTTGCATCTATGTTCATGAGGGAGATTGGTCTGTAATTTTCTTTTTTTGTTCTATCTTTGCCTGGTTTTGGTATCAGGGTGATGCTGGCCTCATAGAAGGAGTTTGGTAGAATTCCTTCTTTTTCTATTTCCTGGAGAAACTTAAGAAGCAATGGTGTTAGCTCTTCCTTAAAGGCCTGGTAAAATTCAGCAGTGAATCCTTCTGGGCCTGGGCTTCTTTTAGTTGGGAGATTATTGATAACTGCTCAGATCTCCATGTTTGTTATAGGTCTATTTAAGTGATTAACCTCATTTTGATTTAATTTAGGTAGGTCATATAAATCAAGGAAATCATCTATTTCTTTTAGATTTTCATACTTTGTGGAGTATATGCTTTCATAGTAAGCCCCTATGATTTTTTTGAATTTCTCAGTAAACTGTTGTGATGTTACCTTTTTCATCTCTGATTTTATTAATTTGTGTGTCTTCTCTCTTTGGTCAGATTTGCTAAGGGTTTATCAATGTTTTTTATCCTTTCAAAAACCAACTCTTTGTTTCATTAATTTTTTGGATTTTTTTTTTTTTTGGTTGTTTGTTTCTATTTCATTAATTTCTGCCCTAATCTTTATTATTTCTTCCCACCTACTGATTTTTGGTATGCTTTTTTCTTGTTTTTCCAAGGCTTTAAGGTGAAATATTAGGTTGTTTACTTGCGAACTTTCTAATTTCTTAATATAGGCACTTAAGGCTATAAATTTACCTATTAGAACTGCCTTCATCGTGTCCCAGAAATTTTGGCATATTGTGTTCTCATTATTGTTTGACTCTATAAATTTTTTGATTTCCTCATTGACCCATTCATCATTTTGTAGTGTATTGTTTAGTTTCCATGATTTTGTGTATGCTCTATTGCCTTTCTTGCTACTGATTTGTAGTTTAATTACATTGTGGTCAGATAGAATGCAAGGAATTATTTCAATTTTCCTGAAGTTGTTAATATTTGCTTTGTGTCCTAATATATGGTCTATTTTAGAGAATGTTCCATGTGCTGCTGAAAAGAATGTATATTCTGCAGCATTTGGATGAAATGTCCTGTGTATATCTGTTAGGTCCATTCCTTCTATGACCTCATTTAGTCCAGATGTCTCTCTGTTTATTTTTTCCCAGAACGACCTGTCAATTGATGAGAGTGGGGTGTTGAAGTTACCCACTACCACTGTTTTTGGTGTTATCTGTGACCTTAGTTCTGGTAGTGTTTGTTTTATGAATTTGGGTGTTCCCATGTTAGGTGCATATATGTTTAGGATTGTAATGTCCTCCTGTCAGAGTGTGCCCTTAATAAATATGAAGTTACCTTCATTATCTTTCTTGACCAATGTTGGACTGAAGTCTACCTTGTCAGATATTATGATAGCAACCCCTGCTTGTGTTCTAGGTCCATTTGCTTGAAACACTGTTTTCCAACCTTTCACCCTAAGATAATGTCTATCCTTTGTAGAAAGGTGAGTTTCTTGGAGACAACAAATTGTAGCATCCTGCTTTTTAACCCAGTCTGTAAACCTACATCTTTTGTTTGGGGCATTGAGGCCATTGATATTAAGAGATATTATTGAAAGGTATGTATTTATGTTTGCCATTTTTTTTGTGTGTGTGATTCTGGTTCTACCTTTACTTTCTTGTGTTAATTAGTATTTGAATATTGCTTGTTTTTTTCCAGGTTCTTTATATGTGTGCTTTTCCTTTTCTTCCGCATGCAGGATCCTATCAAGTATTTTCTGTAGAGCTGGTTTTGTCTTCAAATACTCCTTTAACCTGCTTTTGTCATGGAATGTCCTTATTTCTCTGTCTATTTGAATGGATAACTTTGCAGGATAAAGTAACCATGGTTGACAGTTGTTATCTTTTAGAACTTCAAATACATCACTCCAAGCCCTTCTGGCTTTTAAACTTTGTGTTGAATAATCTGCTGTAATCCTGATGGGCTTGCCTTTGTAGGTAACTTGATTTTTCTCTCTAACTGCTTTCAATATTTTTTGTCTGGTTTGTGTGTTTAGTAGTTTGAGTATAATATGGCAAGGAGAGGTTCTTTCCGGGTTTTGTCTGGCTGGGGTTCTAAAGGCTTCCTGTATCTAAATTGGCACCTCTTTCCCAATTTGGGGGTAGTTTTCTTCTATGATTTTGTTGAAGACACCTACTATGCCTTTGGATTGGAATTCTTCTCCTTCTACTATGCCCTGAATTCTTATATTTGATCTTTTCATAGTGTCCCGAATATCTTGAAATTCCCACTCATACTTTTCTATAAGTTTGTCTTTCTCTTTGTTGGCCTGTATTAGATCTGCCACCTGGTCTTCTAACTTAGGTATTCTGTCCTCTCCTTCATCCATTCTACTGGTGAGATTTTCTACAGAGGTTTTTGTTTCATTAACTGTGTTCTTCATTGCTAGTAATTCTGACTGGTTTGTCTTTATTATTTCTATTTCCTTATTTATGTATTGTATTGGCTTCTTTATTTCATGAAATTGGTGTCCTGCATTTTCTTTCATTCCTTTAATTTCCTCTTTGAGTTCCTCTTTGACTCCTTTGATTTGTTCTCTGACTTCTTTGAACATATTTACAATCATTCTTTTGAAATCTTTCACAGGCATTTCCTATTACTCATTCTCACTGGAGGTCATTTCTGATGCATTAATACTGTTAGGTGGATTTATATTGTCTTGCTTTTTAGTGTTTCTTGTGTTATAATGTGTATATTTTTGCATCTTAGATTAAGTTAATGCTTGGATTTTCTAGCTAGCTGGGTATTCTTAGCTGTTATCAATTGATTTGATGTTATATATCTTCAGGATAGGAGCTTAAGGTATTAGGTGTGCCTCTTAAGGCTCTCAGAGTATCTACAAAGGTGTTCCTAGGGGTTGAATTTCCCCGAAATTGGAGTAGTCAGGTAGGCTGGGTGGAATAAAATACAGTTTGATTCTAAAATTTAACTAAACCCTGTACACATTCAATCAAAAACAGCACCGAATATTTATGCAAGAGTAGTTATTATAACAACCAGATCCTCTATCAACAAAGAGGTTAAGATTTCTGGTCTGTTGAGGGATCCAAGTCAGCTTGTGACCAAGTGAGATCCTATCCTGGTACAATCCCAGTTACCTTTTTGGATGATTTTGGTCTCAGTCAAGTAGGTTGGCTGTGTCACTGGACTGCTGTTCTGTTTTCTGGAGCTGGGCACTGGCTTTTCCTGTGGGGCAAACTAAGCCTGGCAACTGTGGCCCTGCAGACCAGCATCACCACTGCTGGAACTGCTGCTGGTGCTGCTGAAGCTGCCACTGCTGGGTCTGCTGCTGTTGCTGTTGCTGTGGATCTGCCACTGCTATAGCCGCCGCTGCTGCTGCTGCTGCTGGAGCTGCTGTTGCCACTGCTGGAGCTACTGTTGCCAGTGCTGGAGCCGCTGCTGTTGCTGCTGGAGCTCAAGCCATGGCTTCCATTGCCGCTTCTGCTGCCAGAGCCGGAGCAGCTTTGGCCTGCCTGTGTGGGCTCTAAATCTCTCCTACTTCTCTGCTGACATTTTAATTTCTTATACACCTCACTTTTTAGTAAAAGTGTGTATTTTGCTGGGTTTTCTTTGGCTTTTTCTCCCCTAGGTTGCTTTTGCATGGTTCCTATGCTTCCATCTTAACCAGAAGTCCTCTACCTTCTTTATTTTTTTGTATGTATAGATATCTATTGTATGTGGTATATGTCCATGTATGTGCTGATGCAGTGCCCTGCTTACTCACCTGTGATAACTGGAGGAGAATGTCATGTATCTCCATGATAACTCACCTGCCTGATTTTTACTGTAATTGGGTCTTTTACTGATTCCCAGCTTGCCATCACAATGCCCTGTGTTTCTTCAGACTCTGTCCCCCACAGGACTAAGTTTATAGGTCTGTGTAGCCCAGTTGTTTATGTGGGTTTGGGGGATTTGATTTCAGGTTGTCTCAGTCCTCATGCTTGCATAGGAATCCCATTTAACCACTGATACATCTTTGCAGCTCCTTTCTCCTTCTGCTTTGAGATAGGCTTTCCCAAAGAGCATATAGTGACCTGGGACTATGGAGGTCTATCCCCTGTAGCCTCCTAAACACAGGTATTGCTTTGGTTTGTTTGATTTAATTTCTTCACCTCTTTCTCTTTTTGTTTATCTCTTTTCTCTGTATCTGAAGCTGACAATGTCTCCCTTAGTTTTTATTTTGTCCTCCTTGTGTTTTCTTTCCCCTTTTCCATTTTTTCTCTGTTGCTATAATAGTTATCAGTATCTGTTTATTTTATTTCCATCCTTCCCTTTAGTAACTAATATCTTTCTACATACCATAATATCTCTATCTATTTATTGGAGTTAAAAAAGAGATTGTTCTTTTTTTTTTTTTTTTTTTTTTTTGGTTTTTCGAGGTAGGGTCTCACTCTGGTCCAGGCTGACCTGGAATTAACTCTGTAGTCTCAGGGTGGCCTTGAACTCACAGTGATCCTCCTACCTCTGCCTCCCAAGTGCTGGGATTAAAGGCGTGCACCACCACGCCTGGCTAAGAGATTGTTCTTGAATATAGCTATATTTTCATATTGGGCCTACCCACTTCTGTGGCTTCTGAAGTTAATATTCTACTCTTGGAGCATTGCTAGACATAGAGCCAGACATAGATCCCCGAGTATGCTATTCTAAGCTATATGTTCAGTCTAGTGGGGAGGAATAATATTCAACCCTACTATGACCTAGACCAACTCAAACATTACAAAGGGATCAACTAAAATAATACTGGTGATCTTGCACATGTGTGCACCTGTGCATGCATACATATTATTGTGCATGCACACACACACACACACACACACACACACACATCCAACCAACTATCTAGACCAATGACTTTGAGGCCAGCCTAAGACATAGTGAATTTCAGATCAGCTTGGGCCTGAGCAAGACCCTACCTCAAAAACCAAAAAGAAAAAGATTAGGAACACAAAGAACATATCTCAGCATAATAAAGGCTATAAATGACAAACATCATGATAAATGGGATAAACCTTAAAGTATTTCCATAAAAATCAGAAATAAGATAAGTATGAGCACTTGTTCCATTCTAATTCAAAATAGTGCTTGAAGTCTTAGCTAGAAAAATACGACAAAAAAAACAGCAAATAATGGATACAAACAGGAAAGCAGCAAGATCAAAGTATCTTTGTTTGCAGATGATGTGATTCTAAACATAACCCATCCTAAAGGTTCCATCAGACTCTTAGATCTTTCAGAACACTTTAAGAAATGTGGTAGAATTCAAAATTAACATACAAAAGTCAGTAGCCTTTCTATGTACCTATAACAAATATACTGAGAAAGAAATCAAGGAAATAATCTCATTTACATCTGTCTCAAATAATAATAAATTATCTTGAAATAAACCTAATGAAGGAAGTAAAAGAACTCTACAATGAAAACATCCAAAGAAATAAAGAAACTGTAGACACTAAAACATGAATTCCATCTCATGTATTAGAAGAATTAATATTGTGAAAAAGACCTTCCTAACAAAAGCCACCTACAGATTCAATGCTATTCCAAACAAAGTTCCAATGCTATTCTCCACAGAACAGAAAAAAAAATCTTAAAACTCATATGGAAGCACAAATAAGCCTGTATAGCTAAAGCTATCCTGAGCAAAAAATATTTCTGGGCTGGAGAGATGGCTTAGTGGTTAAGCACTTGCCTGTGAAGGCTAAGGACCCCAGCTCGAGGCTCGGTTCCCCAGGACCCACATTAGCCAGATGCACAAGGGGGTGCACGTGTCTGGAGTTTGTTTGCAGTGGCTGGAGGCCCTGGCGCGCCCATTCTCTCTCTCTCTCTCTCTCTCTCTCTCTCTCTCTCTCTCTCTCTCTGCCTCTTTCTCTCTCTGTCTGTCACTCTCGAATAAATAAATAAAAATGAACAAAAAATGAAAAAAAGAATATTTCTGGATCTATTACCATACCTGACTTCATGTTACACTAGAGTCATAGTAGCAAAAATAGTATTGTAGTAGCAGAAAAAATAGTTATATATACACAAATGGAGAAGAATAGAGGACTGAGATATAATCCCAACTACAACCACTTTACTTTTGACAAAATGCCATGAATACTCATTGTAGAGAAGGCAGCATCTTCAACAAATGGTTCTAGGAAAACTGGGTATCTACCTGTAGAAGAATAAAAGTATATCTCTATGTTTAATCTGTGCAAACATCATCTCCACGCAATTCAAACACCCAAATGTAAGACTGGAAACTTTGAAGCTGTCACAGATAAAAAAATGGGGAATGCAGGCATAGGCAAATACTTTCTGAATAGGATTCTAGTCATTTAGGAAACAAGGCCAACTAATGGACAATTGGGACCTCATGAACTGTAAACGCTTCTATACAGAAAAGGAAACAGTTAATCAAGTGATGGGAAAGCTGACAGATTGGAAGATTCTTGCTAGCTATTCATCTGAGAGAGGATTAGTACCTTGAATATGAAGTTGGGGAGATGACTCAGCAGTTAAAGGTAATTGCTTGAAGGCCTGAGTTCAATTCCCCAGCACCCAATTAAAGCCAGATGCAACATGTGGCATAGACAACTGCTGTTGGTTTGTAGCCATAGAAGACCCTTTTTGCCAGCATGTGCCAGTGCACATGCATGTGTGCGTGGGTGTGTGCACACACCCACGCACACATGCACACACGCGCATATATTTAAGACACCTAGAATATACAAAGAACTTAAAATATAAACAAGAAGTCAAACCATAAATCAATGGGATAATAGAATGAACAAAAACAATTCTCAACAATGAAATAAAAATGGCTAACGAAAATGTGATAAAATGTTTTAAGTCCTCAGCTATTAAGGAAATGCTAACAAAAACTACATTGAGGGGCTAGAGAGATGGCAGAGCAGATAAGAGTAGTTGACACCCACTTACTATGAGGTCCTGACAGTGTCCGAGGTAATTTCCGTGCATCCATATAAAAAGCTGGGCCTAGTCACACATGTCTTTAATCTCAGTGCTGGTGGGGACCAGAGACTGGAGAATTGAAGGGGTTTGTGACTGAATATGGCTGCTCTAGCCTGAAGGAGAGGCTCTGTCTCAAGGAATCAATGAGAAGAACAATAGAGGAGGAAACCTTATTTTCTCCTCTGGCCTGTGACTTTAAGTTCTGTTGTCACCATGATCAGATTAGAAATCAACAAATAGTCCTGCCACTTGGTAGTTCTATGAGGATGTTTCTAGAAAGGATTAGTTGAGGGAGAAAGTCCTTCCACCAAAGTGGGCAGCCTGGCTGATGGTGGACTAAATACAAAGGCGCTCTGAGAGAACACAGCCCCCAACTTGCCTGGCTAGAGAAAATAGAGACATCTATTTTCTGGTATGGGCTTTTTACCCTGCTGCCCTTGCTACTCACTCATGCATACATATATCCTGTTTTGACTATCCTTTGTGGGCATTGGAACTGAATTTCATCTGCCTTCCAATATGGACTGAAGATGAATGGCTCTCCAGGAATTTTCCTGGACTTCAGTGCCAGATTGGGATTGCTGAAGCATTGCAGACCAAGCAGCTACCAGGTTCCTTTACACTCAAGCCTGCAGATAGCTATTGTTGGACTGACCAACACATATCATATTATTGGACTGTAAAATAATCCAACATATCCCCTTTATAATACATACTCATTTAATCAGTTTTGTTCCTCTAAAGAACCCTGACTAATACACATGCACATTGGCACACACATGTACATATGCCACAAGCATATCACGTCATACCACACATACTCTAGATAAACACATGCAAAAGAATTTTTGGACTGCATTAAGAGTCCATTCCACCTAAGTCCAAACGGTTATCATTTAGAAAACGGATAAATATGGATGAGTCTGCAAGGAAAATGAAACACTTATACACTGCTGGTAAGAATGTAAATTAGTTCATCTTTTATGTAAATCAGCATGCAAATTCCTCAAAAACCTAAACATAGAATCACTGTATGATCCACATCCACTATTCCTGGGCATATACCTAAAGTAATATATGCTAACATACCAAAGAGATACTTGCACATCTACGTTTATTGTAGGACTTTTCACAATAGCCAATTTATGGGATTAACCTGTGTGGTAGTTTGAGTGGATGTCCTGCAATAGATTTAGGAATTTATTAAAACTTGTAACTTAGATATCCTTCCATCAGGCTGAAGGAGGTGTCATTGTGAGTGAATACTAGAATCCAGCCCTAAGGTGTGTTTGTGGACAGATCTGGAATTCCAGCCTAAGGTCTGCAGAGAGCAGTCTGAGTTCTTCCTAGGTTCCCTAATGTTTGGCTGCCAGGTTTTGCTTATACTTTTGGTGGTGAGTTTTCTCTTCTTCACCGTTATAGAATGTTCCCTGGATCTGTTTAAGGCTGAAATAAATTCTGTTCCTCCCATTAACTGTGCCCTATTTGGAAGTTCATCCTAACAATGTGAAGCTGAATACAACAGCCTGGTTTCCACAACAGATACAGGGATTAAGAAAACATGGTGTACATACATAATGGAGCTTTATACAGGCCTAGAGAAGAATGAAATTATATCATTTGCTGGAAAATGGATGTAAGTGGAGATCAACGTATTAAAGTAAACCAGATGCAGAAAGATGAATATTTTATAGTTTCTCTTTTTGGTATCCTAGATTTTATGTAGACAAATAAAGTAATTTATATGTATATGTGCACATATGTATATATGACATAAAAGCAAAAGCAAGACCCTTAGGCAAAGAAGATGACTAGTAAAAGGCAGTAGGGGAAGGATGGAAATGGTCTGGAGGTGCATATAATCAAAGTACATAACATATTTGAAGGGAAATGTCCTTATAAAACACATTACTAGTTACAATACACACACATATGCACATATATGTATATGTACATATACATATATGTACATATATATGGGGTCTGGGGTGCATATAATCCAAGTGTACAAAATATAAATGAAAAGAAATGTCCTTATAAAACCCAACATATATATATAAAATGTATGTGTGTAAAATCAATTAAAACTATGACCAATTCTCCAATTACAAAACCTCCTACCCATGATCATGCATGCAAGCCTAGTTGAGCTCAGTCTGCCAAACAACAACAATGGCAAAAACAAGGCATGGATGTAGTATGGGGAGTTAATGGGATAAGCAAAGGTTTTAGTGGGAGAAGAACCAAAATGCATTGCATACATGTATCAAAGTGTTAGACCTGGAGAGATGGCTCAACAGTTAAGTGCTTGCCTGTGAAGCCTCAGGACCCCAGTTTGAGGTTTGATTCTCCAGGACCCACATAAGCCAGATGCACAAGGGGGCGCACGTGTCTGGAGTTCGTTTGCAGTGGCTGGAGGCCCTGGTGTGCCCATTCTTTCTCTCTTTCTCTCTGCCTCTTTCTCTGTCTCTTATTCTCAAATTAAAAAAAGAAATTTTAAAAAAAGATGAGAAAGAAAGCTGGATGTCAGAGTCCCTTTCACTAGAAAAATTTAGAACTGTTAAGGTTGTATCTTAACATGTTTTAAAACTGTGATAGTTTTTAATTTATACTATACATTGTTGACCATTTTACTCAAATAGGAAAAAGGCTAAGCTTGTTGCCTTGGTGAGTGTTATTTCTAATTCTGCAGAACCCCTGTTAAACTTCTAAAACATTAATTACATTGGCAGCAGGGCAAACAGAAAGTGTTAGGGGGTAGTTGGGTCTCATGTACCAGGGCTAAGCTGTGAAAGAATATGCAGTTAGGCTGTGTATCACAGTAGTTTTCATTAGTGATGTTGTTGTAGTTCTCACAGACTGTGGCAGCTGACTCTACCACCTTTAAACTTTGCTCCATCCCCAATGACCTCATGCCTCAGGGGATACAGTATTTTACTGCCTATTACTGCAAAAATATTTTGGACTTGAAATTCCAATGAGACAGTTCAATTTCAGGGGGTTGCCCAAAGCAGAAGAAACCATGGAATCCTAAGTAGTTTTTTAACAGCTTGTTTTAGAACCAGGACCATGTATTCCCAAACAGACCCATCCTACTCTATCTAATGTGGGATGCCATATGACTTTACATATGTACTTCAGGTCCTTGTGAAAGCATGACAATACCTACATGAGTTAAAAAGTAACTTTGACAGTTATCTCAGTTGAGCATTGTAAATTTGCTACAATTATATCCTCATCATTTAAATTCTCACCCTCAATATTTTGTGAAATGGCTTTTAGAATTATTTTCTCCTTACATTTTTTGAAAGACATTCTTTCTTACTGCTTTTTGCCACTAGATGGAAGAAGCAGGTTAGCAAAACCATATCTTTGGTGCCTCTTTCAGCTCTCACAGAAACAACCAGAGTACTATGTTTAAGATAAGGGCAGTCTTAGCATTATTTTATTTTTCTGTTTTTTTCTGCAGTGTTTCTTGTTCATATTAATCCTGGATTTGAGAACAGCACTTTTAGAGTAGTGAACTTTCATTTTACTATTTTTAAGAATTGGAAATTAAAGAGTAACTGAGAAAGAACACAAGTCAGTTGGAAGAGAAATAAGAATTATATAAATATATTGGCAACAAATATGCCAAGACAAAACAAGAACACAAAACTTCTGAGCATACATTATTTTTTAATGAGTTATACACCCACACAAACACTAAATCACATTCATTCAATCATTCCTTTCTGCCACAGATGTTTACTGAGTAATTGGCACATTGAATAATGCTTACAACACACAAGGGATGATATAAGTATAGCTCATGTTTACTAGATTTCATTCTAAAATAAAGCTGAGCAAGAGGTAAGCCAAACACATTTATTCATATTTTAAAAATAAGACAGAGATGGATAATACCAAAAATGAAGATAAAATGTTTTGGCTATACATGATGAGTGGTGAGGGTGGATTAGATTATCATTTTCACCAGAGAGCAACATGGATAACTTTATGAGGAAACTGAAGTTAAAATGGATATTCTAAGCTAGAGGGTCAGGGAAGGGCATCCCCATGAGAGAGGCAGAAGGAGGAGAAACACAAGGGTAGGAAGTGACAACAGATGTTGAAAGATGAAAAGACAATATATTTTTAAAAGCAATTTAAAAGTTTATATGCAGAAGGTATTATCTTTTTATGTTTTTGAAAATAGATGATGGCTATAGAAAGTGTCCTCATGACCAGGTTTGCTGTGCACATGGGTCTGGCAATTGATGGGCAGATTTCATAGAGAATTACAACCTCTGACTTAAAAAGGGCAGCTTCCTATGGCCTCTATTCTTCACTGTTTTTATCCATATCTTATGCAAGGAGACCAGGATGGCAAACTATCATTCATCTCCAAGAAACCAAAATTTAGTCATTTTAAAATCTTTTTTAAAATTTATTTTTATTAGATGTGGACATACTTAGTACACAAACAACACTTGTTGGTACCAGCCTTTTTCCTATCCTTACCCCTTATATTAAGAGGCCCTCCTCATTGGGGATGCAGGTCAACCCCATGGAGAGTGTGGACCATGCATTGTGGGGGTAGCAGTCAGTTATGGGGGAGAGGTAAGTCTCTGTGCATAATGTCCCAACTTGTGACTATACCAATCTTTCCACACCTTCTTCCACAAAATTCCCTGAGCCATGTTGGATGCATTTTAAGTCTACTTCAGTAATGGGCTCTTAGGAACCTCTTGATCTCTGCTTTGGTAGGTGTTGAGTGTCCTCAGTGTCTATCTCCTTTACCCTTGTGCTGATATCAGGTTTACCCAGAAAGCAACACTCTTACTCATTTTGCCAGCTCCTCTGTGGTTTCACCTGCAGCTGGGGTGAAGTGCCTGGGTCATTTACCTCCTCAGGTCCCAATTCCATATGAAAAAGAAAAGCAGATACACAAATGGAGAGTGAAGTCAGCACCTTGAATGGATTAACCATTATTAATTTACAGCAATTTAAAAGGGTATAGACTCTCTTATAGCCCCAGATTAGTGGGAACTTGACACTGGGAAGCTAGTCATCTGAATATTGTTCTGCCTTGTTTCCCAGTTCCAGATATAGTTTCCCTTCTGCTGAGTGGATCTGTTAGCCAATTCAAGAGAAGTTGGTTTCCCACCATGGCTGTGTGCCACTAATGCACTTGTGTGAGAATCACATCAGGTTGTTTGCTTCTTAGTGGCTTAGATTTTGAGTTACTTGGGCAGATGTTGGTCACTTTACCCTGGTAGCTCATGTAGCACCTTCCAGCACTAGATGGGATAACTGTCTGGGGACTGGCTCTCTTCCAGATTCCAACCAGGTGTCTTCATGGTCCATGCTGACAGCGTATGGTATCTTCAGCAATAAGATCTTACCATTATCCTCTGGTGAATAATCATATGCTCTAACAGAAGTGTGTCTTGTTTTTGGAGACCTAGTAAGTCTGTCAGGATCATCAGCTCACTGTGGATGTAAACCTTATCCTGGTACATGGAATTACAGGCCAGTGTCAAGGGAAAAGAAAAAGAAAAAGACAGAAAAAAAGAGACACAGGAGAAATTTAAGGTTAGGCTTCATCTCACCCT
Source organism: Jaculus jaculus (assembly GCF_020740685.1). NCBI lineage: Eukaryota > Metazoa > Chordata > Mammalia > Rodentia > Dipodidae > Jaculus > Jaculus jaculus. The sequence goes on from NC_059113.1 coordinate 76,295,894, forward strand.
TTCCAGGGCCCTTCGATTCAGGTGCTCCCTCTAAGGTCCTGTTGAGGGTTCAACCTTTTAGCCTAACTTTCAGGATATAAGCTTCTATGGTACCAATTCAATTTGGGCTCAGCTTTGTATTCCTCTTACCCTTCCCTCTCCCCCAAAACCTACCATTCCTATTGTCCAAGCCTCAAGATGTCATTCAAATATGTCAGCAACTCAGGCTGATCCAGGTTAGGAACTTCACATGAGTGAGACCATGTAATGTTTGTCTTTCTGTGATTGGGTGAGTTTGCTTAGTATGCACTGTTCCATGTTAATTTTTCTACAGATTTCATTGTGTCATTTTTTTTCTTACTGCTGAGTAGAATTACATTGTGTAGATATACCACATCTTTGTTATCCATTCCTCCAATTAAGGGCACCTGGGTTGATTCCAGTTTTTAACTAGTATGAATTGAGAAGCTATAAACATGGTTGAGCATATATATCTGAACTGAGATGTGGAGCTTTTAGGGTAAATGTCCAGTAAGGGGCTAACAGGGTCTGCTGGAATCTCTATATTAATCCTTTCCAGGATTCTCCATATTGATTTCCATAGTGGTTGTACCAGCTTATATTCCCACCGACAGTAAATGAGTGTTTTTATTTTTCTACATCCTTGCCAACATATGGTTTCATTTGATTTTTTTAATGTTTGCTGTCCTTACTGAGGTAAGGTGGAATCTCACAGTTGTTTGAATTTGCATTTCCCTAATGGTCAGGGATGTTGAACATTTTCTTAAGTATGTGTTAGCCACTTGTAATTCTTCCTCTGAAAACACCTTATTCAGATCTCTGTCCCACTTTTGGAGTGGGTTATTTGATTTTTTTATTGTTTAGTTTTCTTTGAATTTTTGTAGATTCTAGATATTAGGCTTCTGTCAGTGTTATAGCTGGCAAAGATTTTCTCCTGTTCAGTGGGTAATCTATTGGCTGCAGTTACTTGACCTAAGGTCTGGCTCTTCAATTGTGTTCCATTTGTCTATATTTATACTTTTTTTCCCCAGTACCATTCTGTTTTTCTTACTATGGCTTTATAATATAGCTTTAGTTTGGTATGGTGATACTTCCAGAGGTGTTTTTTGGTTTGTTTGTTTGTTTGCTGAGGATATGTTTGAAGATCCAAAGCCTGCTGCCAATCCATATAAATTTTGAGATCAGTTTTTCAATCTTTGTGAAGAATGATGCTATAATTTTTATTGGTATTGTGTTAAATTTGTGCATTGTTTTTGGTAGAATTGCCATGATACTAATTCTACATATCCAGGACTCTGGGAGGTCTTTCCATTTGTTCAAGTTCTCCTCAATTTCTTTCTTGAGTAATTTTGTGTTTATTATATAAGCCTTTCACATCCTTGGTTAGTGTTATTCCAAGGCATTTAATTATTTTTGTTGCTATTGAAAATAGGACAGCCTAACTGATTTCTTTCTCTGCATTTTTGTCCTTTGAATATAGAAAAGCTACAGGTTTTTGTACATTGACTTTGTATCCTGCCACCTTAATGAAGGAATAAATCATCTTTAGAAAGTTTGAGCTGGAGACTTTCAGGTCACTTATGTGCAGGATCATGTCATCTGTAAATAGGGCTAAATTGACTTTTTCCTTTTCAATTTGAATCCCCCTTTTTTTTTTCTTTCTCCTGTTTTATTGCTAGTACTATGTTGAAGAGCAGTGGTGATAATGGACACGCCTGTCTTGTTCCCAATATCAGTGGGAACTCCTTATGTTTTTCTCCATTAAGAATTATTTGGGCTTTAGGAGCTTTCTATATAGCCTTTATTGTGTTGAGAAACCAACACTCCATGCCAATTCTTTCCAGTGTTTTGATCATGAAGTAGTGTTGTATTTTGTTAAAGGCCTTCTCTGCATCAATTGAGATGATCATGTGGTTCTTATGGTTAAGTTTATTTATGTTGACCCATTTCCATATGTAAAACCATCCCTGAATCCCTGGAATGAAACTTATTTGGTCAAGATGGATAATTCTTTGAATGTGTTGTTGAATTCAGTTTGCAAGGATTTTGTTCAGAATGTTTGCATCTAAGTTCATCAGGGATATATGCCTATAGTTTTATTTTCTTCTTCCATCTCTGGTTTGGGTATTATGGTGATACTAGTTTCATAAAAGTTGTTGGGGAGGATTTCCTGGGGTCCAATTGTGTGAAACAGTTTGGGCAAAATTAGTTTCAGTTCTTCAAGGACAATTTGATAGAATTTGGCTGAGAAGCCATCCAGTCTTGGACTTTTCTTTTTGGAGAATATTTTGATTATCTTTTCAATCTCCATGTATGTGATGTTTGTTTAGGAGAGTAATCTGCTCTGTTTAGTTTGGGTAGGTGATATGTGTCTAGGAATTCATACATTTGTTCCAGATTATCCAATTCTGTGGAGTAGAGGTTTTGGAAGTATGCCCTGATGATTCTTCCAATTTCATTGATATCTGTTGTGATCTCTCTTTTTCCATTTCTTATTTTGTTAATTTGAAACTCCTTTTTTTTTTTTTTGTCTTGATCAAATTGGCCAGGGGACTTCCAGCCAAGATGGTGACTGCCTAACTGCACTGCACCTCCCTGTGAAAGTAAGGCAAGACATTAAGGGTTTATTGGGCCTTTTAGGGGAGAACAATCTCCACTAGATTGCCAGTGAGAGGGCACAGAGGGGAAAAAATCAGGGGAATTGCTGATTCCCTCACATGTAGGTAGCCCAACAGTTCCCCGCCCTCAAGCAGCCGCCATACCCACAGTCCCAGCTTAAGGACACTCCCACACTTACTGTAGGAAAATGGTCCCAAGCCAGCAAAATTCCACTTGCCTCATTGAACAGGGGCAATGGCCCTGCTACCCCTACCCACGAGTCACCTTGGGCAGGCTCCACCTGCTGGCCCATTGGAGCTCAGACTCTTTTGACCCATTTGCCTGCAACACTCACGCTGCTGCACGGATCCCTGCTTGTGCAAGCTTAGCCTGCTCGGCCCATTTGCTCATTTACTGCAGTGGCCACTGCACATTCATGTGTGAGCCCAGGAGCACTCCAACTGCCCACGGGACCTCAGGCTGTCTTTGCCTGCCCAACTGCCTCAGCTAAGGTGCCAGCCCCTCCCTGTCTGCTATGCCAGCTGGCCACCATTGTCCTTTAGCAGGAGAGCTCAGACTGCTTCTGAGTTCCAGTGTTGCTCTGCACCAGAGTTTAGGCTGCTTCAGTGCTTGGTGCCTCAGTGTCCCTCCTAGCACCAGCTCAGGCAGCTTTGGCGCATTACTGTGCGAGAGCTCAGACAAATTTGGCACCCCTGCTAGGCAGGCACTCAGGAGGCTTTGGAAAGTAAAAGCCAAAGACCAGACTGCTTGGCAACTGCCTCAGGCTACTTTAGCTTCCCACTATGCTTGAGCTCAGGCTGATCCACCAACCTATGTGCCCATACACTGTGATGGGCAACAACAGCACAAAAGAAAAAGCGTGAAAAATCTAATGCAAGAAAATCCAGTTAGATCACCCAGTCCTACAAGGAACATCTCTAATCAAAACATAGAAGAGTCTTAAGGATCAAAACACCAAAATGAAACTATGATCAATAGAACCCTGACCAAGATACTGGTAGAACTTGCAGAAAAGCAACAAACGACTGATAATGATGTGGATGCTGCCATCACTAAACTAGACCAAATAGATAAGAAAATAGAAAGAAATCAAAGACAGTTAAGAGATATGAAGGAGACTTTAAAAAAAAAAAGAGGACCTCAAAAATTAGCTAGTGAGGCTAAATGAAGACATAAAGAAATGCAAGGATGAATTCTAAGAAGCATCAAGAAAATCAGAAAATGATATGAAAAGGGAGCTTGACAGAGGGATGGAAACTATACATAGAAAAGTAGTAGAAAATGCAAACCTAATTGAACAAGTCCAAAACTCTCTAGAAGCTCTCAAAAATAGAGTCAGCATTGTGGAGGATAGAAATTCTGATCTGGAAGACAAGATGGATAAACCAGTTCGAGACTTCAGAACTTTTAGTAAGTTCAAAAGGCTCAAAAGTTTCTGTGAACAGAACATGACGGAATTGTGGGATACTCTTAAATGTACTATTATCAGGATCTTTGAAATACCAGGAGAAGAAATTTAGACCAAAGGCATGGAGAACTTATTTAACAAAATAATTGAAGAAAACTTCCCCAGTTTCTCAAAAGAAAGGCTCATCAAGATACAAGAAGCTAACAGTACTCCAAACAGACTGGACCAAAAGAGCAACTCACCAAGACATATTGTCATTAAGACTCTAAACATTGACACCAAAGAGAAAATCCTGAAAGCAGCTAGGGGAAAAGAGCACATCACTTTTAAAGGTAACCTCATCAGAATTACTCCAGACTTCTCAATGGAAACCCTGGAAGCTAGAAGGGCTTGAAATGAAACACTGCAAAGTCTAAGAACTTATGGCTTCCAACCCAAACTACTCTACCCAGCAAAAGTATCCCTCATATTAGGTGGTAAAAGAAAAATTTTCCATGACAAAACTCAGCTACAATTATATGAACACAAAACCAATCCTACAGAGAAGATTTCAGGAAATTCTGCACACAGAAGAATCAAATAATCAAACTCAAAGGCCTACAAGAAGAAGATCAAAATAACCAAACTCAAAGAAGGCACAAAAAAACTTCAAAGTCCATGAAAACACCAAACCACATATACCATCATAATATGGCAGGGATCAAATCAAATCTAAAAGCCATTACTCTAAATATTAATGGTCTTAATTCACCCATCAAGAGACACAAGCTAACAGGATGGATCAAAAAATTAGACCCCTCAATCTGTTGTCTTCAAGAAACCCACCTCACCAATAAAGATAGACACCTCCTCAGGGTGAAATGGTGGAAAACAGTATTCCAAGCAAACGGGAATAAGAAACAAGCAGGCATAGCTATATTAATACTGGACAAAATAGACTTCAAACCAAAAATAATCAAAAAAGATGAAGAAGGCCACTTCCTACTTATAAGGGAACGATCCATCAAGAGGATATTACAATCATAAATCTGTATGCACCAAACACAGGGGCACCACAGTTCATAAAGCAAAACCTACTTGACAATAAAACAGAAATAATCACCAACATCATCATAGCTGGGGACTTCAATACACCATTATCAGTAATAGACAGATCATCCAAACAGAAACTCAGCAGGGAAGTAAGAGAGATCAACAAAACCATAGGTCATTTAGACCTAACAGACATCTACAGAACTTTCCATCCCAAATCCACAGACTACTCATTCTTCTCAGCAGCCCATGGATCATTCTCAAAACTAGATCATATATTGGGTCACAAAGCCTGCCTCCATATATTTAGGAGGATTGACATAATAACCTGCATAATATCAGATCACAATGATATATTGCCAGAAATTAACAACAAAAGACCCACCAAGAATCCCATTGGCACCTGGAAACTGAATAGCACACTTTTAAACAATAAATAGATAGTGGATGAAATAAAAATGAAATTGCAAAATTGCTAGATGTGAATGATGATGAGAACACATTGTACCAAAATTTATGGGACACAATGAAGGTGGTCTTCAGGGAAAAATTCATAGCACTCAATGCCTTCATAACAAAGACAAAGAGATCCCAAATCAACAACCTAACCATCCTTGTAAAGGCACTGGAAAAGGAAGAAAAATACAACCCAAAAAGCTCCAGGAGGAAAGAAATAATTAAAATCAGAGCAGGAATTAATGAATTGGAAACTAAGAAAACAATTAAGAAAATTAACAAAACAAAGAGCTGGTTCTTTGAAAAAATAAGCAAGATTGACAAACCTCTGGCCAATTTGATCAAGCAAAAAAAAAAAAAAAAAGAGGTGTTTCAAATCAACAAAATTTTTAATGAAAAAGGAGATATCACAATAGACATAAGTGAAATTGCTAGAATCATCAAGACTTATTTCAAAAACCTGTACTACACAAAACTGGATAATGTGGGGGAGCTTGATAAATTCCTAGATGCATACCAGCTACAAAGCTAAACTCAGAGCAGATTATTCTCCTAAACAATCCTATCACACTCACTGAGATTGAAAAACCTCCCCAAAATGAAGAGTCCGGGACCAGATGGCTTCTCAACTGAGCTGTATCAAACCTTCATGAAAGAACTCAAACCAATCTTCCTCAAACTGTGCAACACAATTGGAGAACAGGGAAAGCTACCTAAGTCCTTCTATGAAGCTAGTATCAATCTAATTCCAAAACCAGGCAGAGATGCCACAGGAAAAGAAAACTACCTACCTATTTCCCTGTTGAACTTAGATGCAAAGATCCTGAACAAAATTCTCACAAACCAGATCCAAGAACACATAACAAGAATTATCCACCTTGATCACTTGGGATTCATCCCAGGAACACAGGGGTGGATAAACATGGAAATCTGTCAATGTAATGCACCATGTAAACAAGGTTAAACACAAAAACCACATGATCATTTCCATAGATGCAGAAAAGGCATTTGACAAGATATAACATCACTTCATGATCAAAGCATTTAAAGAATTGGCATGGTTGGTTCATATCTTAACATAATAAAGGCAATATACAAAGATCCTAAGGCCCAAATAATGTTTAATGGAGAGAGACTGGGGGAATTCCCACTGAGATCAGGAATAAGACAGGGTTGTCCACTCTCATCTCTGCTCTTCAATATAGTACAGGAAGTCCTAGCTCTAGCAAGAAGACAGGAAAAATAAATAAAAGGGATACAATTTGGAAAGGAAGAAGTTAAGTTAGCTCTATTTGTTGATGACATGATTATATATGTAAGAGATCTGAGAGACTTCATCCCAAAACTCTTGAAGATGATTAACTCTTATAGCAAAGTAGCAGGATACAAAATCAATGCACAAAAATCAGTAGCCTTCCTATTTGCAAAAGACAAAGATGCAGAGAAAGACATAAGAGACATGGTCCCATTTTCAACAGCAACAACAACAACAAAAAAACCCCCTTTAAATAATGTTAAACAAGGAAGTGAAAGATGTATACAATGAAAACATTAAAACACTCAAAAAAGAAATTGAGGAGAACTTGAGAAAATGGAAAGACCTCCCATGTTCCTGGATAGGCAGAATTAACATTGTGAAGGTGACAATCCCACCAAAGGCAATATACAGATTTAATGCAATTCCAATTAAAATCCCAACAGTGTTCTTCACAGAGATAGAAAAAATGATCTCAAATTTCATATAGAAAGGGAGATAGCCTCACATATCCAAGCATATCCTCAGCAAAAGAAATAACCTCTGGAGGCATCACCATACCTGATCTAAAGCTATATTTCAAAGCCATAGTAATAAAAACAGCATTGTACTGGCATAAAAACAAGACTATACACCTATGGAATAGACTTGAAGACCTGGATGTGGGTTAAGTAGCTATAGCTACTTGATATTTGACAAAGGTCCTAACAATTTAGGCTGGAAAAAAGACAGCATCTACAATAAATGATGCTGGACAAACTGGATAACCATATGCAGGAAATTGAAATTTGATCCACACATTTCACCATGCACTGCACTCAAGTCCAGATGGATCAAAGACCTCAATAAAAGACCAGAATCTCAGCTACTACTGGAAGAAAATATATAAGGAACTTTCCATGATATAGGAATGGAGAAAGACTTCCTGAACAAAACACCAGTAGCTCATGATTTTAAACAGTCACTCAACCAATGGGATCAAATGAAGCTGAAGAGTATCTTTATAGATAAGCATACAATAAATAAAGCAATAGATTACCCACAGAATGGGAGAAAATATTTGCCCATTATCTAACTGACAGAGGCCTAATCTCTAGAATCTACAAAGAACTCAAAATCTTTAACAATAAAAAGTCAAACAACCCACTCACAAAATGGGGAAAAGTGCTGGACAGGCAGTTTACAGAGGAAGAAATACAAATGGCAAACACACACTTAAGAAAATGTTCATTATCACTAATCATCAGGGAAATGCAAATTAAAACAACTGAGATTCCACCTTACCCCAATAAGGATAGCAAACATAAAAAAATCCAATGAAAATAAATGCTGGCGAGGATGTGGTGAAGTAGGAACCCTCATCCAATGTTGGTGGGAATGTAAGATGGTACAACCACTTTGGATACAATATGGAGACTCCTGAAAAGCTGCCTATAGAGATACCAATAGACCCAGTCATTCCCTTACTGGGCATCTACCCTAAAACCAATAAAACACAGGCCAGAGAGATTTGCTCAACCGTGGTTATAGTGGCTCAATTCATAATAGCTAAGAGGTGGAATCAACCCAGGTGTCCATCACTAGAAGAATGGATAACTAACATGTGGTATATCTACACAATGGAATTCTGTACAGCATTAAGAAAAAATGACACAGTGAAATTTGAGGAAAAATGGTTGAACCTGGAACAGATCATTCTCAGTGAATTTACCAATCACAGAAAGAAAAGTGCCACATCGTCTCACTCGTCTACTGCACCTAACCTAAATCTACCCAAGATGCCTTACATACACAGCAAGCATCTTGAGGACTAAACAATAGGATGGGTGGGGAGGGAGGGGAGGGCAAAGGAGGTGTTGGGAAGCACAAATCTAGACTCAAAGGGCAATGGTACCATAAAATTATACATCCTAAAAGGCAGACAAAATGGCTGAAACTTCACCAGGCCCTTAGAGGGAACACCTGAGCCACAAGACACTGGAGTGGGTATGATGAAGACTGACCTTAATCTTCTCTCTAACTCTTTTATGTTACTTATGTTTTTCTTCCTTATCCTAGTGGGCACTGATCTGTAACTCCCAGTACCAGAATGTGGCTATCATCCGTAATGAGCTTTTGGTCAGAGAGACCTTAGTTTTCCTAAAAGAAAGACAGATTTCTTTCAGAGCACTCGATGACCCACGAAAGGTTAGTGGTAAGACTCTACTGCTGGAGACACCATATGCATTTGACACATAAAATGGAATGACATGGGTGGAAACTGGAAGCTGAAAGCTGGAAGAGAGTCAATCTCCAGACAGTCAGCACATCTAGTGCCAGAAGGTGCTACATGGGCAACTGGGGGAAAATGACCAATATCTGTCCAAGAAACTCATGGTCTAAACTACTTAGCAGCAAGTAACCTGTCGTGATGCTCACACAAGTGCAATAGTGGTGCACAGCCATGGTGGGAAACCAACTGCTCTTGATTTGGCTAACTGATCCCCTCAGTGGTATGGGACCCATAGCTGGAACTGGGAAACAAGTCAGAACCATATCCAAACATAAGCCCACTCTCCATTATCAAGCTACCACCAATTGTGGGCTACAAGAGGGCTTACACATATTAAATTCTCTATAAAAAAATAAGGGTTATCTCATTTGTCTGGTGCTAACTTCACTTTCTGTTGGAGAATCTGCTTCTCTTTTTCAGGTAGACATAGATCTTAAGGAGAGAGCCACCCCATCATACCATCAAAGGGCCCTGGCTGAAACTAAAAACAATTGGTGAAACAAGCAAGGATGTTGTTTTCTTGGTGAACCTGGTACCAGCACAAGGGTGATGGAGATCAACACAGATAAACGTCAACTCCTATCCAATCAGATTTCCAGAGACCCAGAAACCCCCAACACTTCGTCACTGAAGCAGACCAAAAATGAATCCAATATGGCTCAGGGAAATTTTGTGGAAGAGGGGGAAGAAAGAATGTCAGAGCCACATATATGGTCATGATATTTGAGGTATTTATCCTACCCATAACTATGCGCTAACTCCAGAATGCATGACCCATATACCTCATGACCCATATACCTAGCCAGGGGGAGAGGGTTGTACATGGATGAGCCTAACAATGTTACCAAATTGACCGTATTCACTGAGCACAAAACTAATTAATAAAAAATATGGCCAGGTGTTTGTAAATCTTTTTAATTTTTCAAAGAACCAGCTCTTCATTTCATTGATTTAAATTTTTTTTTTCTTAGTTTCCATCTCATTAATTTCTGTTTTAATCTTGATTATTTCTTTCTGTCTGGAGTTCTTCAAGTTGTATTCTTCCTGTTTATCCAGTGCCTTTTAGAGGGCAGTAAGGTTATTAATTTTGGATCTCTCTGTCTTTGTAATGAAGACATTTATAACTATGAATTTTCCCCTTAGGACTGTCTTCATTATGCCATTTATTATAAGTTTTGGTAGGTTGTGTTTTCATTATCATTCAAGTCTAGGAATTTTTCAATTTCTTTTTTTATTTCTTCTATGACCCATTCTTTGTTTAAAACTGTGTTGTTTAGTCTCCAGGAGCTGGTGAAGTTATTGAAGTGTCCCTTGTTGTTAATTTCTAGCTTTAAGGAATTCCAATCTGATATGATGCAGGACGTTACTTCAATTTTCCTTACATTATGGAGGCATGCTTTATGGCCTACTATATTGCCAGTTTTGGAGAACGTACTGTGGGTTGCTGGGAAGAATGTGTATTCTATAGAGTTGTGCTGAAAAGTTCTGTAGATATCTATTAGGTCTAGTTGATCTATGATGCTGTTGCACTCTATTATTTCCCCATTGATTTTCTGCTTGGATGATCTGTCTATTGATGACAGTGGAGTATTGAAGTCTACCACTATGGTGATGTTGGTGTTTATTTTTGTTTTCTTGTCAAGTAGATTTTGTTTTGCTGTGGTGCACCTGTGTTTGGTGCATATATATTTATTGCAAAGTGTTCATGTTGGATCATTCCCTTGATGAGTAAGAAGTGGCCTTCTTTGCCCTTTTTGATTGCTTTTGGTTTGAAGTCTATTTTGTCAGATATTAATATAGCAACATCTGCTTGTTTATTACCATTTGCTTAGAATATCATTTTCCATCTGTTCACCCTGAGAAGGTGTCTATCTTTAGGAGTGAACTGTGTTTCTTGCAGACAGCAGATAGAAGGGTCTATTTGTTAAAATATTTTATTTTTATTTATTTATTTGACAGAGAAAGAGGGGGAGAGAAAGAGAGAGAGAGTGGGTTCACTAGGGCCTCTAGCCACTGCAAATGAACTCCAGACATGTGCACCCCCTTGTGCATCTGGATAACTTGGGTCCTGAGTAATCCAACCTGGGTCCTCTGGCTTTGCAGGCAAACACCTTAACCACTAAGCAATTCCTCCATCCCCATTTTTTTTTGACTCACCCTGATAATCTGTGCTTTTGATGGGTGAGTTAAGACCATTAGTATTTGTTGTACTCAAGTTCATATTGCTGGCAGAAATCACCCAACCAATAGCAGCTTGAAGGAAAAAGAGGTTTATTTTGGCTTACAGGCTTGAGGGGAAGCTCCACAATGGCATGGAAAATGATGGCATGAGCAGAGGGTGGACATCACCCCCTGGTGAACATAAGGTGTACCATAACAACAGAAGAGTGTGCCAAACACTGGCAAGGGGAAACTGGCTATTACACCCATAAGCTGGCCCCCAACAATAACACTCCCTCCAGGAGGCATTAATTCCCAAATCTCCATCAGCAGGGAACCTAGCATTCAGAACACCAAAGTTTACAGGAGATGCTTGAATCAAACTGCCACAATATTTAAGGTTATTACTGTGAGGTTTGAATCAATCCCTGCCATGCTAAGGTGGTTTATGCAGTTTGGTGCTTCCTTGTGTTTTGTGGTTTTTAGAGTCTTCTCTAGTTTTGGTTATTGTGATCTTCTTCTTGTTGGCTCTTGAGATTGGTTGTTTTTTCTTTGGGGAGTATTTCCTCAAGTATTCTCTGTAGGTTTGGCTTTCTGTTCATATAATCACAGAGTTGACTTTTTTTTTCATGGAAGGTGTTCCTTTCACCATCTAGTATGAGAGGTGCTTTTCCTGGGTAGAGAAGCTTGTGTTGGAAGCCATAGATTTTAGACTTTGAAGTGTTCCATTCTTGGCCCTCTGGCTTTCAGGGTTTCCATTTAGAAATCTGATATGATGGGATTGGCTTTTTATGTTGTGAGTTATTTCTCTTTTGCTGCTTTTAAAACTCTATGCTTTCATTTTATGATGTACCTTAGAGAGTTTCTTCTTTGGTCATGTTCTGTGGGCTTCTTTTTATGGATGGGCTTCTCTCTTCAGAGATTTGGAATATTTCTTCAACAATTTTGTTGAATGTGTTCTCTATGTCTTTGGCCTGGATTTCCTCTCCTTCTCATATATCCATATACCAGATGTTTCATTGTTTTAGGGTATTCCATCATTCCCTCATATTCTGTTCACTTGATTTTTTTGAACTTAGCATGTTTTTTGGCCTCCCAATCAATTTTTTCTGTCTTGTCTTCCAGGTCAGAGGTTCTGTCTTCCACATGAGTAATTCTGTTAGTGAGGGGTTGTCAAGAGGTTTGTATAAGTTCTATTTGATTTTTATTTTTTTGTTGTGTTGTTTTGCATCATGTCCATCTTTTTTTAAGGTACAATTTCAGTTCAAGTTCTGATTTTCTTGAATCATCCTGGAATTCATTCTTAAATTTGATCAAGTCTTCATTAAGCTTAATCAATAGGTTGTTGAGATCTTCTATTTCTTGACTCACCTTAAATTTATTCATAGTTCTTGAGGGCTCAATCAAGTTAAGCGTACTGTCAAAGGCTGAACACTCTAAGAGACAATTTTGTTCAATTTCATTGATTTTATTATTGGTTGATGGTTTGCTTTCAGTTCAGTGATTCTTTTGATCAGGGTCTCATTGGTTGCTTCCATTGTAGTACTAGACATCCTTGGTCTACATCTCTCAGTTTTCTGAGTCTGTTGGCTTTTTTTGCATTGTGATCTACCCATTTTAGGAATACTGTTTATTTTATTGAGGAGGAAGCAAGTTTTTGTCCTTTGTCTCATGCACCCTCTGACTCAGGTGAATAGGGATGTTGGTACCCAGTGGCCAGTCAGGATACCGGAGCAAAAGACCTGATTCCACAGACTTCACAAGGACTGGGCTTCCCTAAGAAAGTACAATGGAGACCTATTGGAATCAGGGAACTGGGAGGAGTCAGGCAACAGGGATCTGGACTACTCACTCTATGCTGCAGTTGCCTGCACGTGTCTGGCACAGGAAACTTGGGACAGGGAACTGGGAGTAGCTGGGAAATAGGGCTCTGGCCTACTCACTCCATGCCATGTTGGCCTGCATACCCTTTGGCACAGGGATCCAGGACCAGGGAACTGGGAGGGGCCAGGAAACAGGGATCTGGCCTATTCACTCCATGTCATGCCCATCTGCACAGCGTCTGGCACAGGGAACTGGGACCAGGGCAAATATTTAATCTTTAAGGCCACACCTTGTATTATCTACCTTATTACTTAAAGTATATTGATATGATCATTTTATTCTAGCCCCTGAAGGTGATGAGCCTGAACCCTGGAATTATGTGAGGCTATAAAATTATCCAGCTTTTAAATCCAACCACAGAATTTCATTTTATTACCTCCTGTGAAACTATAGCTACAGGTTAACTAAAGGTTATAAAATAATATTTTCTTTTTATAGTTCTGAATTTACTGCCTTGCAATTTCAGAGATTGCCTTGTCCCACAGTGGGACATGCTCTATTATAATTTTGTATAACTCAATGAGATTTGTAACTTTTATTTTCTCAATTCAGATGCATATAATTCTTATGATATTGCATGCATATGGTTTGTACTTTGATAGAAATGTGTAAAGAAGATTCTATATAATATTAAATTTAATTTTTTGACACTTTACAAGATTTAAGCCCCATTTTCTGTGTGCTCTATACTTTCCTTACAAGTGCACTGAAGTTAAAATTATTCTATATCTTATTGTTTAAAACATGTGTGATTCTTTCATTGTTTCACTCTCTCTCTCTACATATATATATGTATATATGTATATGTATGTATGTATGTATGTGTGTGTATATACATATATATATAAATAATTTCAAATAAATACATCCAAATTAAAATCTGACCTTTTATTATTCAAAGCAACTTGGTTTTATTAAGTATATACACTATTTTCATGAATTCAAATAATGATAATAAAACTAGTGTTTTCTTAAAATATTTTATTTTTATTTGAAAGAGGCAGAAAGAGAGAGAGAGAGAGAGAGAGAGAGAGAGAGAGAGAGACAGAGAAATAATGGGTGAGTCAGGGATTCCAGCTGCTGGAAATAGACTCCAGATGCACTACCTTGTGCATCTTTCTTATGTGGGTCTTGGGGAGCAGAATGTGGATCTTTTGACTTTTCAGGCAAGTGCCTTAACCACTAAGCTATCTCTCCAGTCCAAGACTAGTGTTTTTAACATACCCATACAATGATACAAGTCATGTTTGATCATCATAAAGTTGATAATTTTTTTGGCTGCACCTTCACTAACTTCAGAAAACATAATTGGATCCCAAATATGGATATTTAGTCTCCTTAAAATCAGACACTAGTTTTATTTTAAAGCTTTTCTGCCCACCTACGATTAAAATTTTTTAAAAAATAAATCACATCTCACAGTAGTTTTGGATGAGCACTGTAACTTCTTCTGTTTATTGGAAGGATGAAAGTTGATTAGAGAAGCTTATATGAATATTGATTCTTCGGTGCTCTGCATACACATAGTCAAGGTAGAGAAGAGAAGCAATTATTTGCAAAATGCTGAGAAAAATCTAAAAGCTTTGTAATTGAAGAAATGATTTAGGAAGTATTTTAGTCCAGTTATATAAATTGTGTGTTTACATTGATTCTACTGACCCACTGTAATTGTATAACTCTGTATCTCTTACAGATGCAGGTAGAAAAATATAGAGATAAGAATCTTGTAATTAAAAAAAAATATTTTATTTTTATTTAATTAATTGAGAGAAAGAGGCAGATCAAAAGAGAAAGAAAATAGGCATGCATGGGCATCCAGCCACTATAAACAAACTCCAGAAGCATGCACCACCATGTGCATCTGGCTTACATGGGTACTGGGGAATCAGACATGGGCCCCTTAGGCTTCACAGGCAAGCTCCTTACCTGCTGAGCCATCTCTCTAGCCCTAACCCTCCATTTTTTTTTCAATTCTCTGTATTTATTTATTTTTTAATTAATTAGTTTTGTACACAGTGAATACAGTCAAGTTGGTGCCATTGTTTGCTGTTATGTAGGTTAGACCATGAGTTGCTAGGACAAATATTGGTCATTTTCCCCCAGTTGCCCATGTAACATCTTCTAATTCTCATACAACCCAAATCTAAGTTTAATGCATTTACTTTCTTATCATTATCATTATCACTTTAAGAGACTTCCAAAAGTAATTTCCAAAAGTAAGAGATTATACATTTTTCAAGACATGACCATTAAAATAATACCATATGATCTCTTACTGAATATCAGAAGCTTGTTTCTTCCAGGTTAGGCAAATTTAGTTTTGTCTTTCAGGATTTACAGCAATTTTTGCCAAGTAATGCCTCACTTACTCCCAGGTTTATGAGACTACTCTGTGTAAACTTGATCTAGAAAACAAACACAAAATCATCACCCCACAAAGATCAGATCATCAGGTCAAATTCTATACCATTCAGTACTGACGTCAAATAGGAAGTTCATACAGGTAATAAAGTACAAGCTTTAAGTAGTTGAGAATTTGATAAATGTTCAGCTATTTAAAAGGGCCAACATTAAATCACACAGTAGTTTACCATCAATGTTTCTTAGGTTGTTTATATCCTTTGCTATTTTTTAATTTATTTATTATTATTTATTTATTTGAGAGACAGAAAGAGAAAGAGAGACAGAGACAGAGAGAGAGAGAGTGAGAGACAAGGAGAATAGGCATGCTAGGCCTCCAGCCAATGCAAACAAACTCCAGATGTGTGCACCCCCTTACAGGCATCCTGGAGAATCGAACTGGGATCCTTTGGCTTTGCAGGCAAATGCCTTAACTGCTATGCCATCTCCCAAACCCTCCTTTGCTATTTTTGTTTATGTTTTTATAAAACAGAAAGCTCACTTAAAAATTTTTGTACCATATAACACTTGATTACTTGACTTGAGGAAAATGTGTTGAGTTTACACATGTATTCACTTTATTCTATTATGTACATTTTGTTGGCATTTGATATTTATGAATGATGTGAAAACAACTGATAATGTCCTACTAACACTGACATTTGAAAGTTTGAATTTCTAGTAAAACTGATATTTTTCCAAAATTTGAAAATTGCAAAGGAATGTCTTTAACCATTTTGGGATATTAAAAAGAACATAATCTGTTTATAAAGAAAGGAAAAATAATTCAACACAATACATTAAAGTCTTTTCTAAGTTTTTTCTAAGCAAAAATGGCTCAATGGCAGGTACACGTTAAGAATGTTTAGAAGCAAAAGACCTGTCATGCCCCTGTGTATATGGAGTTTTAGACATATGAATGCACACTTCATTTTTTTTCATGATGGGATCATTTTCTAAATGGCTCTTTAAACCTTATAGTAACATTTTTGGTTTTAAATGTTGCTTTTCTTTCCTTCTGTTAGAATCATTTTGGTTAATTTTCTTTGCATAATTAAAAATGAATAATTGAGAAGCCATGGCTGTATCTAGCACTAGGAGATTCAGAGTATTGTGTTACAGAAAGAGAATAGAGTTCCATTGAATTAACTTCAAGTCTATCCTTTAAGATCCTTTTCTCTTACAGACATTGCATAAGAAACATTTGAATTAAAGACTATAACTTTGAAAATAAAAGTTTACCAATGTAGTTAGAGGAAATTGGAATAAAAAAATATAGATTAAATAAGACTTCAAATGTCTTCAAGTAGTTTTCTTCTTCTATATGTGCTTCAGAGTAACTTTTCTGGAACATAAACCTCACCAGCAAATTCCCTACTTAAATGTCTTTAGTGCTGTACCTGGTGTCAGCATATAGTTTCATGTCACCTCACGATCAACACTCCTTCTACCAGCATTGCTCTTCTCAGCTTGCTTCATTCCCCCAAGCATTTTATGTTCCATTCATATCCCACCTTTCTTCAACTTCCACATAGCCCATGCTATTTTCTCCCTATATGTTTTTCTTTTCCTGATCTGTTCTAGATATCCTGTGAAGATCTTACTGCCACTCAGCACTCTCCCCATTCGAAGTATCCCTGCTGTGCAACAATACTTCTATTAAGTGCTTCTATGAAGACATTTTTCACTGTTTTCTCATGTGTTATCCACAGTTCTGTGTGTTCCACTACAGTACGACACATTTTTTAAGCTCTCACTTCTAATATAGAAAAGGTATGGATATAAAAAATTCTTTTCTTTGTTAATTGCTTAGCATTTTCTAAGCATTTGATGCAGATCAAGGTAAGAACATTTTAATATTTGGGGGAAATCTTAGTAGCTAGCATGGAATGTGAAAACAAAAGGCTGATTGAGAAGCCACTTCAGAAGTTCGACATTGGCATTAAGCTGGGGCCTGTGTGAGTTCAGGTACTGGGCCACCCTCTAGCAGCCCTTTCTCCTCCATTGTGGGCTCTGACGATCTGCTATTGGGCTTGGACTATGCATAAATCTTGGCACTAATCTTCTCCCTAGGACCTCTTTGTTCTTCCAAAACTCAGGTCTTTTGGCTCTGGGTTTTGTATATGCATTTTTGTAAGGCCCAACCTTTAAGTTATCCCACTAATATTCTGCCTTTCTTGGTAAATCAGAGATTTTATGCCAGACAATGTGGATTTTTGACTTTTTATTTAAAACCAAGCAATTCCTCCATAGTTACAGCTTCTCCATTTTTGAAGTGGTTCCTTTCTTGGGAATTCCCTTTGTTGCAGTCAGGCTCATATTGCTGGTAGAAATCACCTGACCTAGTGAGGCTTGTGGGAAAAAAGAGGTTTATTTTGGCTTACAGACTCAAGGGGGAAGCTCTGTGATGGCAAGGAAAATGACGGCATGAGCAGAGGGTGGACATCACCCCCTGGCCAACATAAGGGAGACCATAGCAACAGGACAGTGTGCCAAATACTGGCATGGGGAAACTGACTATAATACCCATAAGCCCACCTCCAACAATACACTGCCTCCAGGGGGTATTAATTCCCAAATCTCTATCAGTTGGGAACCTAGCATTCAGAACACCTAAGTTTATGGGGGACACCTGAATCAAATCACCACACCCTTGATACAGCTATGGGCCTAGGAACCTTTTGCCCCTCATCCCTTTGAATTCTGGAATCCAAAGACCATAGAAGGGATCCTCCAAAAGTCCTCCTGTGCTATTTCCCATTATTTTCTCATCCGTTTAGTGAGAGAGAGGAGCATGATTCGATATCTACTATTTTCTAACATATTGGGTGGAAGTGGTGGTAATGCCTGCTCCTCTCACAGAGGAAAGGACTCTATTCCACTAATGTCTTTGATAACGTCAGTCTGAAGGAATTTCCAGTACCCAAATATAAGCATGATGTAGTGCAGCTGTTTATATCTTTGTCCTATGTGCAACCACCTTTGACTTACCTGTCTTACGTCCAAGAACCTTTATTTCTAATGTGGAGTAGCCGATATGGGGTCAGAATCACCAGGAGGTAGACCATGTCCAGCCTCACCCCTCAGGAAGCTCTGTCATTTGCATGATTGCAAGGTGAACCTTTACAGAGTGCCTGGGGCCAGTATATTATTGCAACTAAGATTTGAGCTTCTCTTCCAATCAGGGGATCTGCCTGGCCATGAAAAATATAATTCTATAATTCCAAAGTTGAGTACTTTGAGAGGAATGTGCCTAGTGTTTCCTGGTTCTTTCAGGTCTTTAGTTCCATCAAGATCAGGATTTTATCCTTGATGGTCTAGGATGATGAATAGAAGATAAGCATGCACCACATGAACACATTTCTAATAGAAAGGTGTTCTGCTCCTGAGATACCTGGAATCTTTTGTGGGTTCCATTTTCAATCAAGTTTTACAAGTCTACTGAGGGAGTGGGCTGGTCCTCATGGTTTTTACAGATCTTCTGAAGGTGAAGGGTTTGAGTTTCCATTTTCAAAGCACAGTAAGAAGGATGAAGCTGTGGGAGTCTCCTCTCCTTGGACACTTCTCTTTGTTGTGGAAGCCCTTCCTCTGCTGTTCTCAGAAATTCCTGTAACTGGAGGCTGGACCCATTGGGTGTCCAGGTTTCTGAATAGTACTCTGTCCTGACTTATATAAGGAGGCCAGGCATTAAGCCATCTTGGAAAATGCTTAGGGGAAAAGGTGCTGAAATAATTGTGTTTACCCTTGGTGTGGGAATAAAACGGTACTGGTTAAATGGAGCTCCGTTTTGGATCCTTTCAGGCTATTCTTTTGCTATTGTCCTCTGGAGCTAGTTGAAAGCTGTTATAGCCTTGGAATATCAGTTCTCTTCAGTCCTACATGCCTAAACTGTTTTCATAAGAGAGTGAAGACTCTGTCCAAGGCTATGTTGTGTCACATACTAGTCATGGGTGCTGGGCATTAAAGCTCTCACTACTTGATGAGTGTTAGGGGAGAGCCTGGTTGTTGTTGAAAGTGGAGAACATTGTTGTAGACTGTGGAAGGGTTCTTTGGTATCATGGAAGGTTAAGTCTCATTATTTAGTGATCTAATGATTTTTAATTAATGACATTAGATTTTTTTTTTTTACAATCTTCAACAAAACTCTATACTACTAAAATGAATCCCCAAACAAAACAAACAAACAAAGTTCAGGCAGCTGAAGTTCTGCCATTTGGGCCAGGACCAGTGCTTGAGTTCAGATACTCAGCTTCCCTCAGCACCTCTTCCACCAAGGGCACCAGTGATCCTGCCTGATTTCAGGTACCCAGTGTCCCAGTTGTATTCCCTTCTTTTACCATACTGCGTGCTGCAGTTATGGCATTTGTACAGGAACCTGTGTGTGAATTTGGGCACAGCTAGAACTGAACTTGCGTCACCTCACCTACCTTATCCATGAGTACTATGTACCTCCAAGACTGAACTCCAAACACCAAAAAACAGAACAAATCTAAGCAAGCACAAAGAAACACCAAGTACTGTTCCAACTCCTCTTTTAATATAGGAATGCCAGAAAGAACTGAGCAATAACACTATCTCCAATTGGGTAACATGAAATACTAAGCCAATATGACATAGTAGAAGATCCCCATGAGAGCAATGCAGAAGAGACTTTAGACAAAGAACTCCTTCCAGACATAAAATGGCCTGGATGTCCATGACCTCACAGTGCCTGGCACTACCTACATAAGACCATCATAAGAGGAGGAAAAGATCATGACATCAAAATAAAAGAGACACTGAGATGGAGAGGGGATATGATGGAGAATGGAATTTCAAAAGGGAAAGTGGGGGAGGGAGGGTAGTATGGGATATTTTTTATAATCATGGAAGATGTTAATAAAAATTGAGACAAGAATGATTATAAATATGTCAAAATATACTGAAGGAAGACACAGATAAAAATATGAATGGAATCCTGAACAAATTAGAAGAGGACACAAATTAATACTTAAATGAATTATAGAGAACATAAACAGGTAGATAAGTGAGGAAGGCAAAATAGGAAGGCAAAATAAGATATAAAAATAAAATTTAATAAAGCAACCACATCATTGGTGCCAAGGACTACCAATCCATTCAAATGAATGTGGCTGAGGTTGACAAGGTCACTGGTAGGTTCAATAGACAGTTTAAAAACTACACCATCTGTGGGGACATTCACAGGATGGGTGAGTCAGATGATTCTATCCTGCAGTTAGCAAAGTCTGATGGCATTGTCTCAAAGAACTTCTGACTTGAGAAAATTGTGGATGGGGATATTTGTGGAGTATTTACTCCAATAAGAAGCGAAAGAAAGAAAGAAAGAAAGAAAGAAAGAAAGAAAGAAAGAAAGAAAGAAAGAAAGAGAGAAAGAAAAGCCATAAGGAGAAACTAAACTGAAGCAAAGATGGAATTGAAAAATAAGTCAAACAAAAAGATCTATGGAAAGCTATGCCAATAGAATGGATCAAATGGAAGACAGAATAACAAGTTTTAAAGACAAGGTAGAGGAATTGGATTAATTAGTCAAAACCAATGTGAAGTTAAAAAAAAAACATATGAGTGGGAAATGAGGAATATTTGTGGCACCATGAAAAGACCAAATGTTTGAATAATAGGTATAAAAGAAGAACTTCAGATCAATGACATAGAAAATATTTTAAGTAAAAATGTAGAAGAAAATGTCCCAAATCAGGAAAAATATGTCCATCCAAGTATAAGAGGCACAAAGAATACCAAAGAGTACCCCAAAAGAAAACAAAACAAAACAAAAATCCCTCCCCACATCATTTTATAGAGAAAACCATAAATAAACAGAGAAAACAAAAGAGGGACAAAAGAAGGTATTGGGAGAAAATTTATGATCAAATGACAGTATGTTTATGTATTAAAATTCTCAATAAACATAGGAAAAAATAATATTAAAAAAGTACAGACTGGGGTCTAGAAAATATTGGAGCCAAATTTGAGTTTTAATCCTCTTGACACAGGAGTTTATAATGTTTCATTGTTTTTTTTTCTTAACTCATCATTGCAAGCAGTATCTTGTTACCCGAGAAATACAGCTTAATATCCAAATATTTGAGTCTATGGTTATTAATATGTTACATGCCATCATATTGGTAATCATCTGAGTATCAAAAACATTGACTTTTTCTTACTTTTAAAAAGTTTTTAAACCTTTTATTCATTTATTTGAGAGAGAGAGAGAGGAAAGAGAGGACATGCCAGAGCCTCTAGCCACTGCTGACAAACTCAAGATGCATGCACCATCTGGTGCATCTTTGTAACTTTATTTTGGTCTTTTAGGAATGTAACTTGTCAGGCTGGAGAGATAGCTTAGCAGTTAAGGCACTTGCTTTTGAAGCTTAAGGATCCATGTTCGCTCTCTCTCCAGATCCCATATAAGCCAGATGCACAAAAGGGATGCAAGCACAAGGTTGCACATGTGCTCTACATGGCACAAGCATCTGGAGTTGGATTATAGTGGCTGAGGCCTTGGAGCGCCAATTCTCTCTCTGTCTCTCACTTTTGCTCTTGTTCTAGCTCTCTCAAACACACACACACACACACACACACAAAGGAAATCATGACCCAACATGTGGCTCTGACGTTCTTTCTGCCCCCTCTTCCACAAAATTTCCCTGAGCCATGTTGGGTCATTTTTGGTCTGCTTCAGTAATGAGGTGTTGGGGGCTTCTGGGTCTCTGGATATCTGATATGGTAGGAGTTGCTTTTTCTCTGTGTTGATCTCCTACATCCTCGTGCTGATACCTGGTTCACCAAGAAAACAGCATTTAAAGCTATTTTATAAAAAATGTAATTAATTTTAAAACATTTTTCTAGCCATTCTTGTTTGTTAGTATTCTGTTCTTGGTTATAAATAGCTTAGTTCTAAAAGCTACATTTTATTTATTCCTTCTTAAGTTTTCTCAGTTTTAGCATTATTTGTTTTTCATACCTCCCATTTTCTCTTCAAAGTTTCTTTTATTCACCAAATATTAAGTGTGGAAGAGATTAGCAGGGCTATCAATTCCAAACTTTTTGAGTTAATAAATCTCTTCCCATGTTATTGGACAGGTACATTATCCAGCTTTCATTTGGAAATCTGATGTTGGAAGTGCAATATCACATACAGAATGCAGTGTTTGGAAGCAATTTTCTGCATTTAATTGAAATTCACTTGTATAAACTTGCTGGATGTTGTACCTAATTTTGCTTTTTATATCAAGGAAAAACAGTTTTGTTTCTCATTTAAGTGATACCTTTGGCTACAACTTAATCACAAAGGTCATATCTAACTACAAGGGATGTTGGGAATTACCACCTTTACCAGGCATTCAGTGGTGGGCCAGCTAAACTCAATGAATCTTTAATTAAAATGTAGCAGGGAGAACAGATTCTTATGGACAATGACAGGAAGGTTGTATGCATAAAATAGGAAAACACAACTTCCAAAGCTCAGGGAAAATTGCAGAAGAGAGGGTATAGAGAATGTAGAAGCCATAGGGTGGGAAGGTCTATTTTGAAGCACTGTTCCCTACCCCACAGAGTGACCAGTGTATTCATGAACCCACAGTAAATACCAACAACTTCACTGAAAGGGGCCTTCCATGGAATGGGCTGGGGAGAGGGAACATAGTATAGCCAGATAGGAATATTACTATTATGAAAGAAGTTCATATAATAAAATTCTCAATAGTAAAAACAAAGCAAAAACACAGAAAAACAAACATAAACATTGTGTTTTATTTTCCTTTTTGATGGTCACATGGTGACCACACCAGCACTCTGGGGAGAGGCCTAGGGAAATAAAGGTTTGTCACACTTATAAGTTCCAGACAGGGGAGGACCACATGCCATTGGAACAGCATGGGAGAATGTCAGCTTCAGTCAGAAGGCAAGTGGGGCAGGAGTGTGAAGACTTTTACTGGAATTTCTGAAAGAAAGACAGGGCCAGGTCAAATTAGTTTTAGCAGGTTCTAAGCTTTAATGAGTTACCTAATACCTGGATTTGGGATTTTTAAGGCAGAGGGATCTTGCTTTAAGGTGTATAAACTTAGTGCTTTTCTTTCAACAATATAATAATTAATTGAAACAACTTTTAAAAATATTATGTATTTTGAAATGCAGGTAAATGTTTTTGGAAATTTAAGCACTTACATACTTGCTTTTTAACCTTGAACCTTTTCTCAAAGGTTGTAAGAAAAGAAAGCAAATTGAGAGCTCAAGGGCTTGAGAGGGTTCTGTGAGAGACTACTTTTTAAATTAAGAAATATTTTAATAGAAAAAAATTAGTGAACCACTGGTTTGGATGATTGATAGGTAAGTTCCCAATAGGTCATTGACTTATATGTAATTGTGTACATTGGACTTAATAATGAAAACTGCTATTTGGGGATAGTTTTTACAGCTCCCTTAAGAGAAGAGAGATGCTGTTTGGAAAGTCTTACATGAAGTGAGCTCACTTTCAACATTACAGAAACAGAATTTGTCTAAAGTAAAATATTTCAATAGACTGGAAAACTTAGAAAATAATAATGCCTCCCTCTTGGATTTAACTTTCACTACTGAGACTAAGCAAATATTTTAAAAGGTGGGACTGGGGAGATGGCCCACTGGGTAAATGTGCTGGCTGTGCAAGTGTATGACCAGCCTTCAGATCCCCAGGACCCATGGAAATGCAACACCAATAATTTGTAATTTCTTAGGGGTGGGAAGATGGCTTAGAATTAAAGTACTTACTTGCAAAATCTGTTGACCCGGGCTTCAACTTTTAAGCCACCCAAGTAAGCTGGATGCAATAAATAAATAAATAAATAAAGTGGCACAAGCACCTGGTGTTCTTTTTAAGTAGCAAGCAGACCTGATATCTGTGCACACACACTCATACACACATACTCACACAAATTGAATAAATAAATGAATAATTATAAAAAAGAACTTGTAGTCCCAGTCTTCCTATGGTGAGATGGGAAGAGAAGATAAAAGAATCTCAGAAGCTTATAGGCTAGCTAACATGGTTTACACAGCAGTGAATATAGTGCCTTAAATAAAGTGGAAAGCAAGGATCAATACCTGAAGTTGGCTTTTTGTCTCCATATATACACGTACCCATTCTCTCTCTCTCTCTTTCTCTCCATGTACACACATACAGTTTAAAAAAATTATTATAGACATAGCCAAAGCTCATATATAACCCTTTCCCTTCCTTCTGTTTCCATTTTCTGACTTTTTCACTTTCACATTTCCATGCAAAAGGTGGTTTATATAATATGTATATGTTTAAACTATTAAATGTTATATATATATATATTATAAAATGATTCATTGTTACTAATAGGAGTTATTAACCAGGATTTTTTTAAATAAAATTGTAGGTGTTGTAGCTTCCCCTACCCATCCACCACATTCATAAAAAAATACAGTCTTTGATGCCTGAAAGTACAGATGGTACTGACCTTATAAAATATATAATTTTTTCATGTACATACTTATGATAAATTTTAATTTATAAATTAAACTATATAATGTATATACATAGACTTTTAAGATATAAATTTATAATTTGAGTTTATTTATAAATTAGCAAAATTGCTGTGATTTTAAATTAGAATTTTTTTTTTATTAATTAGTCTTGTATTCAGCAAATATAGTCAGTTTGATACCATTATTAGGCTCATCCATGACCTACCCCCTCCTCTTGGCCCCTCCTTGTTGAGGTATATGGGTCATGCATTGTGGAGTTAGCCCTCAGTTATGTCTCTGCATATCATGACCCAATATGTGGCTCTGACATTCTTTCTGCCCCCTCTTCTGCAAAATTCCCCTGGTGATGCCTCCAGAGGCATTTCTTTTCCCAAGGATATGCTTGGATATGCGAGGCCTTCTGTTTTTCCATATGAAATTTGAGATCATTTTTTCTATCTCTGTGAAGAACACTGTAGGGATTTTAATTGGAATTGCATTAAATCTGTATATTGCCTTTGGTAGGATTGTCATCTTCACAATGTTAATTCTGTCTATCCAGGAGCATGGGAGGTCTTTCCATTTTCTCAAGTCCTCCTCAATTTCTTTTTTGAGTGTTTTTATGTTTTCAGTGTATAGATCTTTCACTTCCTTGGGTTAATGTTATTCCAAGGTATTTTATTTTATTGTTGCTATTGAAAATGGGACCATGTCACTAATTTCCTTCTCTGTATCTTTGTCATTTGCATATAGAAAGGCTACAGATTTTTGTGCATTGATTTTGTATCCTGCTACTTTGCTATAGGGGTTAATCACCTTCAGGAGTTTTGGGAAGGAGTCTCTTGGGTCTCTTACATATACAATCATGTCATCAGCGAATAGAGCTAACTTAACTTCTTCCTATCCAAATTGTATCCCCTATTTTCCTTCTATCTTATTTCTTGAGCTAGGACTTCCAGCGCAATATTGAAAAGCAGAGGTGAGAGTGGCAATCCTGTCTTGTTCCTGATCATAATGGGAATTCCCCCAGTCTCTCTCCATTAAGTATTATTTGGGCCTTAGGATCTTTGTATATTGCCTTTATTATGTTAAGATATGAACCAGCCATGCCAATTCTCTCCAATGTTTTGGTCATGAAGTGATGTTGTACTTTGTCAAAGGCCTTTTCTGCATCTAACGAAATGATCGTGTGGTTTTTATGTTTAACCTTGTTTATGTGGTGTATTACCTTGACATATTTCTGTATGTTGAACCACCCCTGTGTTCCTGGGATGAATCCCACTTGGTCAAGGTAGATGCTTTTGATGTGTTGTTGGATTCGGTTTGCGAGAATTTTGTTCATGATCTTTGCATCTAACTTCATGGGGGCAAAATGGAGGTAGTTTTCTTTTCTTGTGGCGTCTCTGCCTGGTTTTGGAATTAGGGTGAGACTAGCTTCATAAAAGGAGTTGGGTAGCTTTCCCTTTTCTCCAATTGTGTGGCAGAGTTTAAGGAAGATTGGTTTGAGTTCGTCCTTGTAGGTTGCATAGAATTTTGCTGAGAAGCCATCTGGTCCTGGACTCTTATTTTTGGGGAGGTTTTTTTTTTTTTATTACTTTGTCAATCTCCATGAGTGTGATGGGTTTATTGAGGTGATTAATTTGCTCTGAGATTAGCTTTGATAGATGGTATGCTTCCAGGAATTTATCCATCTCCTCCATGTTATCCAGTTTTTTGGAGTAGAGGTTTTTGAAATAAGTCCTGATGATTCTCCCAATTTCACTTATGTCTGTTGTCATCTCTCCTTTTTCATTTTGAATTTTGTTAATTTGAATCATCTCTTTTTTTTTTTGCTTGATCAAATTGGCCAGGGGTTTGTCAACCTTGTTTATTTTTTCAAAGAACCAGCTCTTTGTTTTGTCAATTGTTTTAATTGTTTCCTTGGTTTCCAATTCATTAATTTCTGCTCTGATTTTAATTGTTTCTTTCCTTATTGAGCTCTTTGTGTTGGATTTTTCTTGTTTTTTTTTTTTTTTTTTTTTTCCAGTGCCTATAGGTGGATGGTTAGGTTATTGATTTGGGATCTTTCTGTCTTTTTTACGAAGGCATTGAGTGCTATGAATTTTCCCTTGAGGATTGCCTTCACCATGTCCCATAAGTTTTGGTATGATGTGTTCTCATTGTCATTCAATTCTAGAAATTTTTCAATTTCATCCACTATTTATTATTTAAAAGTGTGCTGTTAAGTTTCCAGGTGTCATTGGGATTCTTGGTGGGTCTTTTGTTGTTGATTTCTAGCAATATAGCCTTGTGATCTGATATTATGCAGGGAATTATGTCAATCTTCCTAAATATGTGGAGGCAGTCTTTGTGACCCAGTATATGGTCTATTTTAGAGAATGTTTCATGGGCTGCTGAGAAGAATGTATAGTCTGTGGATTTGGGATAGAAAGTTCTGTAGATGTTAGGTCTAAGTGATCTATGGTTTTGTTGAGCTCTCTTACTTCCCTGTTGAGTTTCTGTTTGGATGATCTTTCTATTACTGATAATGGTGTATTGAAGTCTCCAGCTATGATGGTTATTTCTGTTTTATTGTCAAGTAGCTTTTGTTTTATGAACTGTGGTGCCACTGTGTTTGGTGCATACAGATTTATGATTGTAATAACCTCTTGATGTATCATTCCCTTGATAAGTAGGAAGTGGCCTTCTTTGTCTTTTTTGGTTATTTTTGGTGTGAAGTTTATTTTATCCGATATTAATATAGCTATGCCTGCTTCTTTTTTTTCCATTTGTTTGGAATATTGTTTTCCACCTTTCACCTGAAGAGGCGTCTGTCTTTAGTGGTGAGGTGGGTTTCTTGAAGGCAACAGATTGAGGGGTCTAATTTTTTGATCCATCCTGTTAGCTTGTGTCTCTTGATGGGTGAATTAAGACCACTAATATTTAGTTCTAGTTTAGTGATGGCAGTGTCCATATGGTTATCAGTCGTTTGTTGCTTTCCTGCAAGTTCTACCAGTAGGTTGGTCAGGGTTGCATTGCTCATAGCTTCAATTTGATGTTTTGGTCCTAATGACTCTTCCATGTTTTGGTTAGATATAATCATTGTTGGACTGGGTGCTCTGATTGGATTTTCTTGCATTTGATTTTTCGTGTTATTTCTTTTGTGCTGTGGTCTGCCCATGACAGTGTATGGACATGTAGGTGAGTGGATCAGCCTGGGCTCAAGCACAAGGGGAGTTTGAGGCAGCCTGGGCCTGTTGCCAAGCAGTCTGGACTTTGGCTCTCCCTTGCCAAAGCTGCCTGATTTACTGCCTGGCAGGGGTGCCAAAGTTTCCTGAATTCTTAAGCGGTTATGTGCCATAGCTGCCTGCGTTCAAGCTAGGAGGGACACTGAGGCACCAAGCACTGAAGCAGTCCAAGCTTTGGCTGGGAACACTAGGATCCGGAAGAGTCTGCGCTCCCCTGCCACAGGAAAATGGCAGACAGCCTGTGTGGTAGACAGGTAGGGGATAGCACCTGAGCTGGTGCAAGTGAGAGACACAGTCTGAGCTAGTGTGGCAGTTGCTGTGGGACTGGGCTCGCTGAAGTGCTACAGCAGGAGCAGTATGCGAGCAAGTAGGCAGAGCATTCTAAGCTTCCACATGCAGGGATCGATCTGTGTGGGATAGGTTGGTACTTGCAGGGAGGGGTGTGCTAACCACTCCTGAGAGAATCAGGGATTCCCTCTTATTGCCAGGACTCGCTGAACCTGCAGTGGCTGGAGCAGTAATAGGGCAAGTGGGCTGAGCAGTCTAATCTTTGGCACACAGGGATCGGCTCATGGTGGCTCCTGGCTCCACAGGTATGGTGGTTACTAGGGGGAAGTAGTTGGCTACCCACCCTCGAGGTAATTCTCGATTCTCTGTTATTGCCAGGACTTGCTGAATGCATGTGGTGGCTGGAGCAGTAAGAGGGCGAGTGGGCAGAGCAGTCTAAGCACAGGGATTGATAGGTTTATGGCAGCGCCATGGAAACTGTGGCTATTTGTGGGGAGGGGATCAGCGATTCCCTGCTTTCCCCCCCTCTGTGCCCTCCCACTGACAATCTATTGGAGATTGCTGTCCCCTAAAAGACCAAGTGAACCCTTCATATTTTGCCTTTCTTTCCCCAGGATTTGCAGTACAACTAGGCGGTCACCATATTGGCCAAAGTTCCCCAGAACAATTGTTTAAAAAGTAGTAATTTAGACTTCCAGTGAAGATGGTATCTGCCTAACAAAGCCTCACCTCCTGGGGAAGGAAAGGCAAGACATTGTTCTCTACATCCTCACCAGCATTCGTTTTCATTTGAAAATGGTCTTTTAGGGGTGAGCAGACTCTAGTAGCCCTCCAGTGGGAGGGTGTGGAGGAGAAAAAAAGGAAATCCACTGATTCCCATGCTCTTGGGTAGCCCACCAGTTCCCCAATCCACTCAAGCAGCCATTCTAGCCATAGTCCCAGCTGCAGTTTCCTCCTGCACTAATTACAGGCAAGGGGACCCAGGATAGCAGGGTTGCATAGCTCCACACATGCCTCCAAGCTTGCAAATGCCTTCACACTCACCGCCAATGCCCACCCCCATGCATGGACCCAGGCTAGCAGGCTAGCATTCCCTCATGGGACCTCCACACACCTCCACACAGGAACACCATCCCACTCACCACCACCCACCATCCCAGTATTCCTTGAGAAAATGGAAAGGTCTTCCATGCTCCTGGATAGGCAGAATTAACATTGTGAAAATGGCAATCTTACCAAAGGCAATATACAGATTTAATGCAATACCAGTAAAAATCCCAACATTTTTCTTCACAGAGATAGAAAAAATGATCTCAAAATTCGTATTGAATGGCAGAAAGCCTTGGATATCCAAGCATATCCTCAGCAAAAGAAACACCTCTGGAGGCATCACCACACATTATCTAAATCTATATTACAAAGCCATGGTAATAAAAACAACATGGTACTGGCATAAAAACAGGATTATAGACCAATGTAACAGAATCAAGGACCTGGATTTTGGATAAAGTAGCTCAAGCTATTTGATATTTGACAAAGGTCCTAAAAATGTAGGCTGGAAAAATGACAGAATCTTCAACAAATGGTGCTGGACACACAGGATAACAATATGCAGGAAAATAAAAATTGATCCACACATCTTTCCATGCACAAAAATTAAGTCAAAATGGATCAAAGACCTCAATAGAAGACTGGAAACTCTGCTACTACTGGAAGAAAACATCAGAGGAAATTTCCATGATATAGGAATGGGAGAAGACTTTCTGAACAAAAATCCAGTAGCTCAGGAACTTAAACAATCACTCAACCATTGGGATCACATGAAGCTGAAAAGTTTCTTCACAAATGTACAATAAGAAGAGCCAATAGATTACCCACAGAATGGGAGAAAGAATTTGCTGGTTACACAACTGACAGAGGGCTAATTTCTGGGATCTATAAGAAACTCAAAAACCTAAACAATAAAAATTCAAACAGCTGGGTGTGGTGGTGAATGCCTTTAATCCCAGAACTTGGGAGGCAGAGGTAGGAGAATCACTGTGAGTTTGAGGCCACCCTGAGACTACATAGTTAATTCCAAGTCAGCCTGACCTAGAGTGAGACCCTACCTTGAAACCCACCTTCCCCCCCACCAAAAAAAAAGAAAAACAAAAGGCAAACAACCCACTCCAAAAATGGGCAAAGAACTGGACAGGGAGTTCTTAGAGGAAGAAATACAAATGGCAAACACACATTTAATAAAATGTTCATTATCCCTAATCATCAGGGAAATTGAAATTAAAGCAACCATGAGATTCCACCTTACCCCAGTAAGGATAGGAAACATTTAAAAACTAAAATGAAAACGAATGCTGGTGAGGATGTAGAGAAATAGGAACTTTCATTCACTGTTGGTGGGAATATAAGATGGTACAACCACTATGGAAAGCAATATGGAGACTCCTAAAAAGGCTGACTATGGAGTTACCAACAGACAAGTTATTCCCTTACTGGGCATTTACCCTAAAAGCTCCATGCCTCAGTTCAGAGAGATTTACTCAACCATGTTTATAGCTGTTCAATTCATAATATCTAAGAGCTGAAATCAACCCAGATGTCCATCGTTACATGAATGGATGACCAAGATGTGGCAAATCTACGAGATGGAATTCTACACAGCAGTAAGGAAAAATGACACAATGAACTTTGAAGAAAAATGGTCAAAATTTGAACAGATCATTCTCAGCAAACTCACCCAATCGCAGAAAGTCAATTGCTGCATGGTCTTACTCATGTGCAGCTCCTAACCTGAATCTGCCTGAGATGTTGACATACTTCCAACAGAGAGTAAAATCAGCACCAGGTAGTTGGGATAATAATTATTAATTTAGAGAGAATTATAAGGGTTTATACACTTTTACAGTGTAAAGTTAATGGGAGCTTGACAATAGAAAGCACAGTCATTATCTGTATATGATTCTGACTTGTATACCAGTTCCAGATATGGTTTTCTCTCCACTGAGTAGATTTGTTAGCCAATCCAAGAGCAGTTGGTTACCCACCATGGCTGTGTTCCACTATTGCACTTGTGTAAGTCAGGTTGTTTGCTTCTGAGTAACTTAGACTTTGAGTTGCTTGGACAGATGATGGTTGCTTTCCCCTGGTAGCCCATGTAGCAACTTCCAGCACTAGATGGGCTAATTATCTGAGGACTGGTTCTCTTCTGGATTCCACTCAGGTATCTCCATGGTCCATGCTGACTGTCACTGGTGTCTTCAGCAATAGGGTCTTCCCATTAACTTCTGGTGGGTAATCAAGTTCTCTAACAGAAATCTCTCTTGTTTGTTTTGGGAGATCTAGTAGGTGTCTCTGATTAACAGCTCATTGTGGATATAGTCCACATTTTGGTAAAGGGAATTGTAAGCCAGTTCCAAGGGGGAAAAAACAAAACAAAACAAAGCAAAGCAAAGCAAAACAAAACAAAACAAGAATAAACAAGAGAAGAGAGAGCCAAGGAAAAAAAATTTTTTTTGAGGTTATGTTTCATCTCTCTCTCTCCAGGTCCCTTTGATTCAGGTGCTCCCTCTAAGGTTTGCTTGAGGGTTTTACATTTTTGTCTGATTTCCAGGATATAGAATTCTGTGGTACCAGTTCAATTTGGGTTCAGGTTTTATGCCCTCCCACCCTTTTCCTTCCCCCAAGCCTTACCCTCCCTATTGTCCAAGCCTCAAGATGCTATTGAGTTATGTCAGCCACTTGGGATGATCCAAGTTAGGAACTTGTGATTGTGTTTCTGTGATTGTGTGAGTTCACTTAAAATGCTATGTTCCATGTTTGACCATTTCTCTATAAATTTCAATGTGTCATTCTTTTTTCTTACTGCTGAGTAGAATTCCATTATGTAGATATGCCTCATCTTGATTATCCATTCATCCAATTATAGGCATCTGGGTTGATTCCATTCCAGCTTTTAGCTATTATGAATTGGGCAACTATAAACATAGTTGAGCAAATATTTATGAACTGAGATGTGGGTTCCTGGATTCTTGCTCCAGGGGCCAACCATGGTCCCCCTGAAGGCATCCAGGCAACCAGGGGTGGGTGAGTGTGCGACAAGAGAAACACTCCTGAGAGAAAATTGAACAGCTCTCTCCATTTACTGTCTGTGAAATAGGTTTATAAGCATCTGACAGTGGGGGAAGGGTCCTAAGGAGATTGGATGTACCAAGTTAATTTCTGATGCCTAATTAGCATATGGGGGCATTCATTCTAGCACATAGGCAATGGCAGGGGAGGTCAGGTGAGCTAAGGTCTCAGGGCTCTGTGAGGGCTGATAAGGAGTTTCCTAGGCAACTGGCCAAAGGTCACAGGGCTATGGGCAGAGCCTAAGTTCAGGTGTGCTGGGATTGGAGAGGGAGTGGCCTCCTGTAGCCTGGGGGGGGTTCTTAGCCCTGCCTTGAAGCTCAGGCCCCTCTCCTGAAGGTTCTAGCCCATACCTTGCAGTGCCCAACAACTCCCTTTTGTTTTTATAATGGGGCAGTGTCATCCCAAATGAGTTTTTTAAAATTTACCATTGTTCTAGGTAGAGTTAGGTGGTGTACAAGGACCTGGTTAATAGCAACCTTAGCAATTTTAGTTATTTTTTATTGGAGAAATTTGATGAGACAGGAGGCTACAAGCAATAGGGTTACTATAGTAAGAAAGGGGCTAAGGAGAAGCCAAGTAACTAAACAGTTAGAGAACCAGGTGGTGGGGTCCTCAGGCTTGTAGCAGTCAAGCAGCTTAACAACATTGGATTTGTTAACAAGCAAAACAATATTTTTGTCCTAAGACCATACATGCCCACCAAGTTCAGCAGTAATGAAGTCTAAGGCTAGATGGTTTTGAAGCACCACACCTGCAAGAAAGTTCATTGTCTCTGGAGAGATTTGAGGCTGTTAATCACTGGAGGCATCCAGAGACAGCATCACACCGAGGTTCACCAGCAAAGAGATGAATATGTCTTTCAGTTGGTGCAGGTGGAGTTTGTAGATTTTTTTTCTTGTAGAGATACATCTGTGAAGTAATCAAGACTGGGGAACAATAAGTGGGAGAGGAAATATTTATATATGGGGTGATTACTCCTTTTGCACCAAAGAAGAGTGGGTTTCTTGACACAACTGGTCCTGATTATGGAAATATTGAGCAGGCATTCAGCTCTGGTCAGCTTAGAACTGGATAGGCAGAGACACAACTTAACCAGTACCAAAGAGTGCAAGATCTGTCCTCTGCAGAGCCAGGGATGTGGCACACACATGGAAAACAGTTCAATGGAACTGGGCAAGAGGTAAGAAAACTTTCTTGTCCTTTTTATCTTCAGGAGTCCAGTCACCCTAATTTTATCCCTCTTTAATTTTCCATCTCATGAGAAGACACCCTAACTGCAGCTAGGGGACAAGGGACAAAGAATTCAGACAAAGACTATTTCCTGCTGAATGGGACACAAAGTTGTGACTTGTTGGAGTTAGAGAGTCTCTCCCAGAGAGGAGAACTATTCTAATGGACCCCAGACTGCAGGAAGGTAGTCTTGGAAGAGAACATTGGAGAGGAGAAATAAAAGTAAGGAGTTAATGAGAAGTGAGCACACAGCAAACTGGTCCTTTTTGAGGTTGAGGGAAATCAGGTAGATAGGATTGGATTGTCTCAGGACCATCTGAGGATAACTGGCTGAGATTTTCCATAACTATTCATTAAATGGCACAGTAATATTCAACATGGCATGTAAACAGATGAGATATTAGCAGAGTTATCAGCAACATACACAGCATTTAACCTTGACAATATCGAGCTATTGGGTGCCATTAAAAGCTGTACAAATATATTTTTCATCTCATAACTTATTTATATATTCTAGATTTGAAAATAACCCTTTTGACATCTATTGTTTCTTTTAATTTTTTTTTTAGAATTAGAACTGTGTGGAAAAGATGTCTTAATGTTTATTTGTTTCCCCTCTTGGAAAGCTTTTGTTGTATTACTTAGTAGGGCATTTATATATTTAATGTATTTTTATCTTTGGTTATACATTTCTCTCTGAGTGTTTAAGTGTAGATAGCCAAAATTTAATTAAGGATTAATTTTGGAGGTCACTAATGGCTTTCCAAAGAGACTTTAGGGACCCAGGAGTAGTCCTATAACTTACTGGTGTTTTTGTGTCTGTTAGGATGAATAAGGGCCATGCTGACCAAGTAGTTTTCCCTTCTTTGGGAATTCAGGTGTACTGATTGCTCTTTAATTGTGACTTTCCTGTTTTAGACTGTACACCAGTTTTGTCTGGGTGGCCATATCCTCCCTGCTCAGGATGACAGGTGACTTACCAGGGGCCAGTGTAGAAATGTTCCATCATCTCCAGTGGCCTCATGACCTGGGAACACAGGTCAAAATATTGGTGCCTTTTACTCTGATGATTCCAATTGGCTTTGGCTTCTACATAGGCAATTAAAACACTTAGAAAGAAAGTTACACCAACTTGAATGTATGTATACATAGAGCAAATTTGATTACTGAAATAGATTTAGTTAAAGAATGGCATAAGGGCTTCTCACATCATTTTATCCAATCTTTAAAACTTTTGTTGTACTGTGGTAGCATAAGCCATATATATGAGGTATAGAAAGAAGGGACACCTCACACTTTAAATATCTAACATTTATAACTATAGGCAGAACTTGTTACCAGAATTGAAAACAGTACCAATTGATTTACAAACTAACTAATTTAACCTAGAAATTGTCAGAAAAGGACAAGTAAGACAGAATAAAAACTTAGCACCTGTGTGTGAAAACATCTTTGATTAGTTTAGATACCTGTGTGGGTACCAGTTACCCAGAGAACCTTAGAAACAGAACCACAGAGTTTGAATATTAATTTTTTTCAGACAAGGACCCTTGCTTCAGCATGAGGCTGTACCCTAAAGTAGGGAATATGTCTTAAGAGTTAATTTTGTTATAAGCAATGGCTGGCCTAGAAGTAAGGTCAGTTTCCTCCTCCTTTTAAGTAACAGAACATTACAATCATTTTTTCTTTTAAATACCTGACATTTTCTAAGTTATCACTTTACAAAGAATTCTGTTCTTTTCAATAATCCTCTATATAAGTTTAAGTTGACCTAGAACATAAGCCCAGTAATTATATTTATGATATCATGTAACAAAGTATGATATTATTTATGTAAAAGATTAGTTTACCATAGGCTCTAGTTAAATATGACCTTTTTTTTCTTTCTTGCTGCTTTTTGTTGTGCTGCAACTGCTGGGTGGGGCTTGCATACACCTTAGATCCTCCCTGCCTGGCTTCAGCCCCACCCTACTCCCTAGGCACTCACCCAGGTCTGATCTAGTATATGTGGAAGCAATGGCCAAGACTGGCTGAGATGACTGCTGGAGTCCAAGGACTCTGGCTACCTGAAGTGGAAAGAAGGGAGGGGGTCCCTGGGACAATTAGGAAAAGAGAGGGTTTACTGGACCACCTGGTGGCTGCTGAAGAAGGAGGGGGCCTGCTGGGAGCCCCTGGGAAAAGAGGGGGCCTCCTGAACTGCTGGGAGACCACTGAAGAAGGGGGGCCCCTGGGAAGACAGGAGGCCTCCCAGACTGCTGGGAGGCCATTGGGAAAAGAGGGGGCCCACTCAGGGGCCACTGGGAAAGGAGGCAGAGACATGGTGCCTGCACAGGCCAAGGTGCCATTGTCTTTCTGCCACCTGGCTCTGCCCTGAGCTGCTTTGGAGCTCTTGCAAAACTGGCTTTTTGTTTCACTGCTTAAAGGGAGTGAGTGGAAATTTCCTTTCTGAACTTTTTGTTTCCTAGCCAGATAAGCTATGCAGGTCCACAGGTCTGGGCCATGTGGATGCCCTGAAATCCAGGAAACAACCTGGAGGACTTCTTCCCAAAAGGAGCTTGCCTCCCTCTGGGAGAACTTAATTCCCTTAAGTTTCAGAAGAGCTCTATTTCATCATTCTGAGATTTATTTTGGCAGGAGGCAATGTTACCCATGACAGAGAAAGATTAGAAATGCCAAGAACAGAGGGCAGCATTCCCAAGGGCTGATTAGCACATGGGGGATTCCCCAAAGATCTGGGCATGAGCCTGTCCACAAGAGGTTGGAAACCTGCCCTACAGTCTTTTAAGAGGTTGATGTGTTACAGTGCATTTTTTTTTTTTTTTTCTGTCAGAGAGAAATAGATAGCGGGTTTTTGCCAATACCCAATGGGCTGCTGGGGTCCAGGCAGAGGATGCCTTAACCACTAAGCCATCCCTCAAGCCCCATTTCCTTGATTTATTAATTGTTTTCCTAGTATACAATTCATTAATTTCTGCACTAATCTTGATTATTTATTTCCTTCTGGAGTTCTTTGGGTTGGATAGTTCTTGTTTTTGAAGTGCCTTTAGGTGGACAGTCAGGTTATTGATTTATGATCTCTCTGTCTTTGTAATGAATGCATTTAGGGCTATGAATTTTCCCCTTATGACTGCCTTCATTGAGTTCCATAACTTTTGGTAGATTGTGTTTTCATTATCATTCATATGTAGGAATTTTTCAATTTCTTTTTTGACTTCTTCCATGACCCATTCATTGTTTAAAACTGTGTTGTTTAGTCTCCAGGTGTTGGTGGTGTTCTTGATGTGTCTTGTTAATTTCTAGCTTTAAAGCATTGAGATATGAGATGGTGCAGGAAGTTACTTCGATTTTCCTGACTTTATGAAGGCATGATATACAGCCTAACATATGGTCAATTTTGGGGAAAGTTCTGTGGGCTGCTGAGAAGAATGTGTACTCTCTCTTTGTTTTCATTGTTAAGGGTTTTAACTATGATGTGTCTTGGAGACTTTCTTCTTTGGTCCTGACTGTTTGGAGTTCTGTGGGATTCTTGTGTCTGGATGGGTCTCTTTTTTGCATGATTCAGAAAATTTTCATCAATAGTTTTGTTGAACTATGTTTTCTATGCCTTTGGTCTGGGTTTCCTCTCCTTCTAGTATACCCATGATCCGGATGTTTGGTCATTTTAGAGTGTCCCATAGTTCCCACATATTCTGTTCACTTGAATTTTTGAACTTAGCAAAGTTTTTGGCCCCCTGATCAATTTCTTCTGCCCTATCTTCCAGGTCAGAGGTTTTGTCTTCCACATGAGTAAATGAGTAAATCTGTTAGTGCATGGTTCTAGAGAGGTTTCCATAAATTCTATTTGATTTTTGTTTTCTGTTGTGTTCTTTTGTATAATGTCCATCTCTTTTTTGAGGTATGATTTTAATTTAAATTATCATTTTCTTGATGTTTCTTGAGGTTCATTCTTGCATTTGATCAAGTCTTCATTAAGCTTAATCAACTGGTTGTTGAGGTCTTCCATTTCTTGACTTACCTTCAATTTATTCATATCTCTTTGGAGGGTGCTAACATTTTTTCCATCAAGTTAAGCCTACTGTCAAAAGCTGAATGCTCTGGGAGATGATTCTGTTCAATTTCATTGATATGACTGTCAGTTCTTTGAGGGTTTTCTTCCAGTTCAGTGATTTTTGAAAATTCTTGTGCATGGAGAAAGACAAGGATCTATTTTCATCTTTCTACATATAGGTATCCAGTTTTCCAAGCACCAATTGTTGAAGAGGCTGTCTTTTCTCCAATGAATTTTTACAGTATTTTTGTCAAAAATAGGATGGTTGTAAGTGCCTGGATTAACATCTGGGTTCTCTATTCTGTTCCAATGATCTACATATCTATCTTTGTGCCAATACCATGCTGTTTTTGTTACTATGGCTTTGTAAAATATCTTCAAATTTGGTATGGTGATCCCACCAACCTATTTTTGTTGCTCAAAATTGTTCTGGCTATTTGAGGATTTTTGTGCTTCCAGATGAATTTTAGGATTGTTTTTTATATTTCTGGGAAGAATGCCATTGAAATTTTAATGGGGATTGGATTAAGTGTGCAGATTGCTTTTGGTAGCATTGACATTTTCATAATATTGATTCTTCCAATCCAAGAACGTGGTATGCATTTTCATCTCATTGTGTTTTCTGCAATTTCTTGCTTGAGTGTTTTAAACTTCTCTTGTAGAGATCCTTCACTTCCTTGGTTAAGTTTATTCCAAGGTATTTTGTTTACTTATTTTTTTGAGGCAATTGTAAATGGGAGAGATTCCCTGATTTCATCCTCCTCATGTTTGTGGTTAGTATATAGGAAAGCTACTGATTTCTGTGTTTAGGTTGTATCCTTTTATGTGTTTTGTATCCTGATAAAAGTGTTTATCAGTGCTACCAGTTTGTTGGTAGAGTCTTTAAGGTCCTCTATGCACAGAACCATATCATCTGCAAATAATGATAATTTGATTTCTTCCTTTCCAATGTGTATCCCTTTTATGAGTGCCTCTTGACTTATTTCTATAGCTAAGACTTCCAATACTATATAAAATAAAATTGGGGACAGAAGATACCCTTGTCTTGTTCCTGAATTTAGTGGAAATGCTTGAAGTTGTCCCCATTTAGTATTATGTTGGCTGTATGTTTGCCATAAATAGCTTGTGTTATGTTGAGATATGTTCCTTCTATTCCAAGTTTCTATAATAATTTTACCATGAAGGGATGATGGATTTTGTTGAATGCCTTTTCTGCACCTATTGAGATGATTATGTGATTTTAGGACATCAGACTATTTTATATGATATATCCCATTTATCAGTTTGCATATGTTGAACCACCCCTGCATGCCTGGGATAAAGCCAACTTGGTTGGAGTGAATAATCTTTGTGATATATTCTTGTATTCTGTTTGCCAATATTTTGTTCAGAATTTTTACATCTATGTTCATGGGGAGACTTGTCTGTAAGTTTCTTTCTTTCTTTCTTTTTTTTTTTTTTGTTCTGTCTTTGTCTGGTTTTGGTACCAGGGTCATGATGGCTTCATAAAAAGGGTTTGGTAGAATTCCTTCCTTTTCTATTTTATTTAAAAGTTTGAGAACCAGTGGTGCTAGTTCTTCCATGAAGGTCTGGTAAAATTCACCAGTAAATCCATCTGGGGCTGGATTTTTTTCTTTTTCTTTTTCTTTTTTTTTTTTGCATTTGCATTTTTAAATTTATTTATTTATTTTTAAAAAATTTTTATTAACATTTTCCATGATTATAAAATATATCCCATGGTAATTCCCTCCCTCCCCACCCCCACACTTTCCCATTTGAAATTCCATTCTCCATTATATTACCTCCCCATTACAATCATTGTAATTACATATATACAATATCAACCTATTAAGTATCCTCCTCCCTACCTGTCTCTACACTTTATGTCTCCTTTTTACCTTACTGGCTACTAAGTATTTTCATTCTCATGCAGAAGCCAAATCGTCTGTAGCTAGGATCCACATATGAGAGAGAATATGTGGCGCTTGGCTTTCTGGGCCTGGGTTACCTCACTTAGTATAATACTTTCCAGGTCCATCCATTTTTCTGCAAATTTCATAACTTCATTTTTCTTTACCGCTGAGTAGAACTCCATTGTATAAATGTGCCACATCTTCATTATCCACTCATCTGTTGAGGGACATCTAGGCTGGTTCCATTTCCCAGCTATTATAAATTGAGCAGCAATAAACATGGTTGAGCATGTACTTCTAAGGAAATGAGATGAGTCCTTTGGATATATGCCTAGGAGTGCTATAGCTGGGTCATATGGTAGATCAATCTTTAGCTGTTTTAGGAACCTCCACACTGTTTTCCACAATGGCTGGACCATATTGCATTCCCACCAGCAGTGTAGAAGGGTTCCTTTTTTTCCACATCCCCACCAACATTTATGATCATTTGTTTTCATGGTGGTGGCCAATCTGACAGGAGTGAGATGGAATCTCAATGTAGTTTTAATCTGCAT
Source organism: Jaculus jaculus (assembly GCF_020740685.1). Taxonomy (NCBI): domain Eukaryota; kingdom Metazoa; phylum Chordata; class Mammalia; order Rodentia; family Dipodidae; genus Jaculus; species Jaculus jaculus. The sequence goes on from NC_059113.1 coordinate 76,336,254, forward strand.
TTCCCTGATGACTAGTGACGTAGAACATTTTTTTAGATGCTTATATGCCATTCGTATTCCTTCCTTTGGGAATTCTCTATTTAGCTCCATAGCCCATTTTTTGATGGGCTTGTTTGATTCCTTATTATTTAACTTTTTGAGTTCTTTGTATATCCTAGATATTAATCCTCTATCAGATATATAGCTGGCAAAGATTTTTTCCCATTCTGTAGGTTGCCTCTTTGTTTTTTCACTTTGTCCTTTGCAGTGCAAAATCTTTGTAATTTCATGAGGTCCCAGTGATTAATCTGTGGTTTTATTGCCTGAGCAATTGGGGTTGTATTCAGAAAGTCTTTGCCAAGACCAATATGTTGAAGGGTTTCCCCTACTTTTTCCTCTAGCAGTTTCAGAGTTTCAGGTCTGATGTTAAGGTCTTTAATCCATTTGGACTTAATTCTTGTGCATGGCGAGAGAGAAGAATCTATTTTCATCCTTCTGCAGATATATATCCAGTTTTCCCAACACCATTTGCTGAAGAGGCTGTCTCTTCTCCAATGAGTATTTTTGGCATTTTTATCGAATATCAGGTGGCTGTAGCTACTTGGGCTTCCATCTGGGTCCTCTATTCTGTTCCACTGATCTACATGTCTGTTTTTGTGCCAGTATCATGCTGTTTTTGTTACTATGGCTCTGTAGTATAGGTTAAAATCAGGTATGGTGATACCACCAGCCTCAGTTTTGTTGCTCAGTATTATTTTAGATATTCTAGGTTTTTTGTGATTCCAAATGAATTTTTGGATTGTTTTTCTATTTCTATGAAGAAAGCCTTTGGCATTTTGATTGGGATTGCATTAAATGTGTAGATTGCTTTAGGTAAGATTGCCATTTTCACAATATTGATTCTTCCAATCCAGGAACAAGGGATGTTTCTCCACTTTCTAGTGTCTTCTGCGACTTCTCGGTTGAGTGTTTTAAAGTTCTCATTGTAGAGATTCTTTACTTCCTTGGTTAGGTTTATTCCAAGGTACTTTATTTTTTTTTTGATGCAATTGTGAACGGGAGTGATTCTCTGATTTCATCCTCTGTGTTTTTGTTGTTAGCATATATGAAGGCTACTGATTTCTGTGTATTTATTTTGTATCCTGCTACATTGCTGTAGGTTTTGATCAGCTCCACCAGTTTGCTAGTAGAGTCTTTTGGGTCCTTTATGTATAGAATGATGTCATCTGCAAATAATGATAACTTGATCTCTTCCTTTCCAATTTGTATCCCTTTTATGTGTGTCTCTTGCTTATTGCTATGGCTAAGACTTCCAGAACTATATTAAATAAAAGTGGGGACAGTGGACACCCTTGTCTTGTTCCTGATTTTAATGGAAAAGCTTCCAGTTTTTCCCCATTTAGTAATATGTTGGCTGTAGGCTTGTCATAAATAGCCTTTATTATATTGAGATATGTTCCTTTTATTCCCAGTCTCTGTAGGACTTTTATCATGAAGGGACCTGGGTTTTTGTCAAATGCTTTCTCTGCGTCCAATGAGATGATCATGTGATTTTTGTCCTTCAACCCGTTTATGTAATGTATTACATTTATAGATTTGCGTATGTTGAACCATCCCTGCATCTCTGGGATAAAGCCTACTTGGTCAGGATGAATGATCTTTTGGTATATTCTTGTATTCTGTTTGCCAATATTTTGTTGAGAATTTTTGCATCTATGTTCATGAGGGAGATTAGTCTGTAATTTTCTTTTTTTGTTCTATCTTTGCCTGGTTTTGGTATCAGGGTGATGCTGGCCTCATAGAAGGAGTTTGGTAGAATTCCTTCTTTTTCTATTTCCTGGAAAAACTTAAGAAGCAATGGTGTTAGCTCTTCCTTAAAAGTCTGGTAAGATTCAGCAGTGAATCCATCTGGGCCTGGGCTTTTTTTAGTTGGGAGATTATTGATAACTGTTCAGTTCTCCATGTTTGTTATAGGTCTATTTATGTGATTAATCTCATTTTGATTTAATTTAGGTAGGTCATATAGATCAAGGAAATCATCGATTTCTTTCAGATTTTCATACTTTGTGGAGTATATGCTTTTATAGTATGTCCCTATGATTTTTTGAATTTCTCTGGAATCTGTTGTGATGTTACCTTGTTCATCCCTGATTTTATTAATTTGTGTCTCTTCTCTCTTTCTTTTGGTCAGATTTGCTAAGAGTTTATCAATCTTGTTTATCCTTTAAAAGAACCACGTCTTTGTTTCATTAATTCTTTGGATTGTTCTTTTTGTTTCTATTTCATTAATTTCTGCCTTAATCTTTATTATTTCTTCCTGTCTACTGATTTTTGGTTTGCCTTGTTCTTCTTTTTCCAAGGCTTTAAGGCGAAGCATTAGGTCGTTTACTTGCGACCTTTCTAATTTCTTAATATAGGCACTTAAGGCTATAACTTTACCTCTTAGAACTGCCTTCATTGTGTCCCAGAGATTTTGGTATGTTGTGTTCTCATTATCATTTGACTCTATAATGTTTTTGATTTCCTTTTTGATTTCCTCATTGACCCATTCATCATTTCGTAGTGTATTGTTTAGTTTCCATGATTTTGTGTATGCTCTATAGCCTTTCTTGCTACTGATTTGTAGTTTAAGTCCATTGTGGTCAGATAGAATGCAAGGAATTATTTCAATTTTCCTGAATTTGTTAAGATTTGCTTTGTGTCCTAATATATGGTCTATTTTAGAGAATGTTCCATGTGCTGCTGAAAAGAATGTATATTCTGCAGCCTTTGGATGATATGTCCTGTATATATCTGTTAAGTCCATTCCTTCTATGACCTCATTTAGTCCAGATGCCTCTCTGTTTATTTTTTCCCAGGATGACCTGTCAATTGATGAGAGTGGGGTGTTAAAGTCACCCATCACCACTGTGTTTGGTGTTATCTGTGACCTTAGTTCTAATAGTGTTTGTTTGATGAATTTAGGAGCCCCCATGTTAGGTGCATATATGTTTAGGATTGTAATGTCCTCCTGTTGGAGTGTGCCCTTAATCAATATAAAGTGACCTTCCTTATCATTCTTGACTAACGTTGGACTAAAGTCTACCCTGTCCGATATTAGGATAGCAACCCCTGATGGACTTTTTTTCAGTTGGGGGTCTTTTAAAATCTTTTTGGGTCTCCATACTTGTTATAGATCTATTTAAATTGTTTATCTCATTTCTATTTAATTTTGGTAGGTCATATGAATTAAGGAAATCATGCATTTCTTTCAGATTTTCAAACTTAGAGGGATATATATTCTTAAAGTATGACCTTATGATTTTCTGAATTTCTCTGGTGTCTGTTGTAATGGTGACTTTTTCATCTCTAAGTTTATTAATTTTTGTCTGTTCTCTTTCTTCTGGTCAGATTTGCTAAGGGTTTATCAATCTTGTTTATCCTTTCAACCGATCAACTCTTTGTTTCATTGATTGTTTGGATTATTTTTTTAATTTATTTGAGAGCGACAGACACAGAGAGAAAGACAGATAGAGGGAGAGAGAGGGAATGGGCACACCAGGGCTTCCAGCCTCTGCAAACGAACTCCAGACACGTGCGCCCCCTTGTGCATCTGGCTAAGGTGGGACCTGGGGAACCGAGCCTCGAACCGGGGTCCTTAGGCTTCACAGGCAAGCGCTTAACCGCTAAACTATCTCTCCAGCCCGGATTTTTTTTTTTTTTTTTGGTATCTATTTCATTAATTTCTGCCTTGGTCTTCCATTATTTCTTGCCATCTGCTGAATTTTTGTTTGTGTTGGTCTCCTTTTTCTTTTCTTTTCTTTCCTTTCCTTTCTTTCTTTCTTTCTTTCTTTTTTTCTTTTTTTTTTTGTGGTAGGGTCTCACTCTGGTTCAGGCTGACCTGGAATTAACTCTGTCTTCTCTGGGTGGCCTCAAACTCTTGGCAATCCTCCTACCTCTGCCTCCGGAGTGCTGGGATTAAAGGCAACACCATCCCGGCTGGTCTCCTTTTTCTAAGGCATTAAGGTGAGGCATTAAATTCTTTTCTTGTGAACTCTCTAATTTCTTAATATAGGCAGTTAGAGCAACAAATTTCCCTCTTAGGACTGCCTTCATTGTATCCCAGAGGATTTGTTATATTGTATTCTCATCATTTGATTCTATGAATTTATTGATTTCCTTTTTGGTGTTTTCAATGATCCACTCATCATTCAATAATGTATTATTTAGTCTCCATGAATTTCTGAATGCTCTGTAGTTTTTTTTATTGCTTATTTGAAGTTTAATCCTATTGTGGTTAGGTAGATTACAAGGGAACATTTCAATTTTCCTGTATTTTTTTTATATTTGCTTTGTGTCCTAATGTATGGTCTATTTTAGAGAATGTTCCATGTGCTGCTGAGAAAAATGTATATTCTGAAGAATTTGCATGGAATATTCTGCAGATATCTGTTAGGTCCATTTGTTCCATGACATCATTTAATACAGATGTCTCTCTGTTTATTTTTTGCTGGCATGAGCTGTCAATTGATGAGAGTGGGATATTGAAGTCATCCACTGAAACTGTGTTTGCTGTTGTCTCTGACTTTAAGTCTAATAGTGTTTGATGAAATTGGGAGCCCAAATGTTAGGTGCCTATATGTTTAGGATTGTAATGTCCTCCTGTTGGAGTGTTCCTTTACTCAGTATAAAATGACCTTCCTTATCTTTCCTCACTAATGTTGGTTTGAAGTCTATCCTGGCAGATATTAGGATAGCAACCCCTGCTTGTTCCCTAGGCCCATTTGTTTGAAATACCACTTTCCATCCTAAGACAGTGTCTATCTTTTATAAGTTTTCTGGAGGCAACAAATAGCCTTTTAATCCAGTCTGCAAGCTGTGTCTCTTGGGCCATTGTGGCCACTGATATTCAGAATTATTATTGAATGCTGTGTATTTATTCTTGCCATGCTTTTTCTTTTTGTAGTCCTTCCCGTTTTCTCTTTACTTGTTTGTTTTAACTGTTATTTGAGTATGATTTTTTTTTTCTTATTTCCTCCTGTGTGTGTTTTGCTGTCTCTTTAGTGTATAGGATTCCTTCAAGTATTTTCTTTCAAGCTTGTTTAGTTGTCATAAATTCCTGTAGCCTGTTTTTGTTGTGGAATGTTCTTATTTCTTCATCAATTTAAATAGATAGCTTTGCAGGATAAAGTAATCCTGTGTGACAGTTGTTATCTTTTAGAAATTGGAATATACCATTCCAAGCCCTTCTGACTTTTAAAGTTTATGTTCAGTAATCTGCTGCTATTCTGATGAGCTTGCCTTTGTAGGTGACTTGCTTTTTCTCTCTAAGTACTTTCAATATATTTTCTTTGGTTGGCGTGTTTATTTAGTAGTTTAGTTATGGCATGGTGAGAAGAGGTAATTACCAGGTTTTATCTGTTTGGTGTTCTAAAAGCATCTTTTATCTGTAATGGCATTTCTTTCTCAATTTGGGGGAAATTTTCTTCTATGATTTTGTTAAAAATGCCTTCTAAGCCTCTGGATCAAAAGCTTTCTCATTTTACTATACCTTGACTTTTTATTTATGTTTGATCTTTTCATAGTATCCCAGATATTTTGAAATACCCATTCATACTTTCCTATTAGCTTGTCTTTCACTTTGTTGGACTGTATTAGGTCTGCCACCTGGTTTTCTAGTTTAGATGTTCTGTTCTCTCCTTCATTCATTCTACTTGTGAGATTTTCCAGTGGTTTTCTTATTTTATTTTATTTGACTCACTGTGTTCTTCAGAGCTAGAATTTCAGCCTCCCCCCCCACCCCAGTATTTGTATTTCCTTACTCATGTCTTGTAATGACTTCCTTATTTCATTAATCTGGTTTCCTGTGTTCTCTTTCAGGAGTTTGTTTTCTTCTTTAATTCTTTGTTTTCTTCTTTGAGTATAGATACAAGCATTTTTTTTTTTTTTGAAATCTGTCAGGCATTTCATCTAAAACAGACTCATTGGTGATCATTTCTGATGGATTCATAATTTTCAGTGGGATTGTATTTTCTTGAACATATAGATATAGATGTAGATATAGATATAGATATAGATATAGATATAGATATATGGACAACTTCTATACTTACAGACAAAAAACCATGGTATTTCCCCCCCCCCCCAACTTTCCCCTTCATAACTCTTCTCTTTGTCATATCCCCTCCCTCTTTTCATTAGTATCTCTTTTAATTTGATGTTATCATCTTTTTCTCCTATTATGAGGGTCTTGTGTAGGTATTGCTAGGCACTGCGAGGTCTTGGATATTGAGGCCCATTTCTGTCCCAACAGTTGTATGTAAGGAGAGGTTCCCTTCCTTTGGCACACCTCTTCTGCAATGGACCCTAAGCCTTGGAGAGTGTGAGATGTTTCAGTGTTGGACACTCCTCTGTCCCTTCTTTTCAGCACTATGTTGCCTTTTGGGTCATCCCAGTGGTCATCACCATCTGAAAAGAGAAGCTTCTCTAACCAGAAGTGAGATTAGCATTAATATATGAATATGAACATTAAGTGTAGTACTTTCAGGGAAAGTTGGTGAGAGTAATATATACATTTATCCAGACAACAGCAGGCTTTATACCCCTAAGGCTCATGACCACCCCTGCCATAGGCTTTTGATTAGGTTTTCAGTACCAGGAATGTATTCTCTCCTATTGAGTGGGCCTTCAGTCCAATTGGAGAGCAGTTGGTTTCCCCCAGAGCAGACATGTCATTATTGAGCTTTTTCAGTCATTTGGCCTGTCTGGTCAAACTTGAGGCTCCAGTGTCCACGGTTTTCACTGCTGATGACTTCTGTCTCCCATAAGGCTACATACAGTGCAGCTTTCTGTTGGCTGGCCTACAGGGAGAAGGTTTTCTGCTCAGCACCAGCTTGATTTATCAGTGACTTTTCTGCTCAGGCATGTGAAGTCTTCAGCAATAGGGTCTTACCATCTCTTTCTCAAGGGAAACCAAGGGCTTTTGCAATCACCTATAATCTTTTGGTGACAACAGTTGCTTCTCTGGCCAACAACTTACTAGAAGATATCCCATCCCTGTTACTGCACATTTTCTAGTAACAATCTATGGCCTCTAGATGTGCTGTTATTCAAGAAAGCAGATTTTCATATGTCTTACTTAGAATATCTTGAATTTTGTTTGACTCTCCCCCCACCCTTCTTTTATGCAATCTCTTCCCCTGACCTACCTTAGGCCTTTCTCCTCCCTTAATCTGTTCTTCTACTTACACATATACAATGTCATCCCCTAAAGTCCTTTCTCTCACCCCCCCCCCCCTTATAGCCTTTTCCTACCTTATGGGCCTCTGTTACTGATTTTTGGTTCCAGCTCACACAACAAGTCTATACATTTGTAGCTAGGATCCACATATGAGAATGAACATGTGATGTTTGGCTTTCTGGCCCTGGGTTACCTCACTTAGTATAATCCTTTTCAGATCCATCCATTTCCCTGCAAATTACATTTGTCTTGATTCTTTGTCATTCTTGTATTATAATGTAGCGACTTTTGTATCCTAATTGATTTGATGCTTGGGTTTTCTACTTATCTGCGGTGTTCTTTGATGTGGCGATCCCTCTTTATATACTTTTAGAATATGAGTTTAAGGTGCCAAATGTAGCTCTTGTACTCCAATTCAACTTCACAAGTAATCCTATGTGTTGAATTTGCTTGCTAAGCAAGTATTCTAGTGGACTGGGTAGAACAATTGACTGGCAAATTCTAAACTTCAACTGGACAGTATACACATTCAATAAAAAGCAACACAGACTATGCAATTGTAGGGATTAAAACAAACAGATAGTCATATAAACCCCAAATCCCTAAGGGTGCGTGTTGCTGTACAACCTTAATCCTGAAAGCTCAGTTAAAGAATTCTGTTCTGAATTGGGTTCCAGGTCAGCCTGGATCTGAATCAGACTCTGCCCCCAATAATGACAGAAGCAAAAGACCAAGGCCCTATAAATCAGAAAGCATGAAAAGCAACAATATTTAACCTCCAAATACAGTCTATTTGAAAATGGCAAAGCCAACCAAGAATATGTAACCCATAACCTGCCCTGACATAGAAAGAAAAATTAGCACTTCCTTCCAATGAAGGCTTATGTACCTGGTTATTATTATTATTAGTTTTTGTCAGTCAGCCTTGTTACTTTTTGGCATGCTTTCCAATCTCACCAATGCTGAGTGCCCACCTCAATTCCTCTGTGTTGTGGAGCTGGAGTTCTGATCAGTTGTGCTGAATGCACTGTCACTGGGGGCTGTATGCCAGAAGTTTATGGTTCTGATGGTTGGTAATGGTACAGAAAGCCTGGAGTTGCTCATATAATCCTGCCTGTATCCCTTTCAGTACTCCTTAGTTGATCTCAACTGTCTTTCCTTCATATTTCTTGATTTTGCAAGGAGGCCAATGAGGTTGGAAAATCTCCTTGTTTGGTCTCTGCTGCTATCACCTGGTACACCTGATGAGTGGATAGTGTGGATGAGTGGATGAGCAGCCAGGGATGCAGATCATGCAGATTGGTGGGCAGCAAGTGCCTCATTGGGATTCTGGCCATTTTCCTCCTTTTCGGTGTATCTTGATCTCTCATGTTTCTCTGCTGTGTCTAAGAATAACCTATACTCTTTGCCTTTTCAGAATAAGAGTGTATTTTGCTGTGGTTTTGCTTAAATCCATCCCTAGGCTGGTTTGGAATGGCTCCAATGCTGCCATCTTATTTTTGTTTGTTTGTTTGAGAGAGAGAGAGAGAGAGAGAGAGAGAGAGAGAGAGAGAGAGGAAATTTGCATGTCAGGGCTTCAGCTACTGCAACCAAATCCCAGATGCATGTGCCACCTAGTGCTATGTGTGACCTTGTACTTGTGTCACCTTTGTGCATCTGGCTTAGTGGGATCTGCAGAGAGATGGAACATTCCTCGGGCTTCAAATGCAAGCACCTTATTGGCTAAGCCATCTCTCCAGCCCTTCATTTTTTTTAAGTATAATTGTATGCTTCATTCTTTATTGTGCTTGAGAAGATAAAAATATAATGAATATTTTAATTGTGAAAATTGATGAAAGAAATTTAGTAAGAAATATCTAGCCAGAAAACTATTATAGTAAAGACATCCTGCTAGTTTAGTATTATTAAAACATGTGTATGTGTGAGTATACTTTGCAAACATGTGTTAAAATAAAAAAGGGGGCCTGGAGAGATGGCTTAGTGGTTATGGAGCTTACCTGCAAAGTCAAAGGACCACAGTTAGATTCTGCATGACCCATAGTCAGCCAAATGCACAAGATGGAACATGCATCTGGAGTTTGTTTGCAATGTCTGGAAGCTCTGGTGTGCCCATTCACTTTTTCTACATCTGGCTCTTTCTCTTTTGTAAATAAATAAATAAATAAAATATTTTTAAAAAATTAGTGTCTGGGGCACTGGTGGATTAAGGCCTAGGTGAACTTCCCCTCTTTGTCATGTGGATACCTGAATCATCCACTTTCCAGGATTAGATTTCAGCCACACTATACCTGTGGAACTCTGTCCCTGTCCTAACCCTGCCCCCAGCTGCCCTTGCTACCACACTCCATGATAAAATCAAGCTTTATGAATATATGACGACTAACCAAGCTCTACAGATAATATTACATTGTATACTCCACACTGAAGGAATGAACACACATATTTAAGAGGCTGTAGAAGGGTAAAAGCAACCACCAAAACTATAGCAGATATTAAAACATGAAGATCAAGGAAATACCAAACTCCAAAGACTTCAACTTGACAGGGATTAACACACACCTCTCAATTATAACTCTGAACATCAATGGACTCAACTCCCCAGTCAAAAGATAAAGGTTAGGCTGGATCTGAAAACAGTATCTATCTACTTGAAACCTACCTTACCATTAAATTAGCCACTACCTCAGGATGAAAAGATAGAAAATGATATTCTTAGCAAGTAGAAATAGGAAATAAGAAAATGTAGTAATGCTAATATATAGCAAAATAGACTTTAAATCAAAAGAGATAAAGAAGATTGCATCACACTCATTAAGGGAACAATTCAACAAGAGGATATTATAGTCATAAACTTAGATGCACCAAAACCAGGTGTACCAAATTTCATGAAGCAAAATCTAATAGATATTAAATCAGAAATACATCACAATACAATAGTGATATGAGACTTGAATACTCCAATATTCTCAATAAGCAGATCATCTAAACAGAAAATCAACAGAAAAATAATGGAGCTAAATGCCATAGATCAAATGGACAGAACAAACACCTATGGAGAATTCCACCCTAAGCTACAAAATACACATTCTTTGTATTACCTCATGGAACCTTCTCTAAAACAAATACCAATAAATGAGAGAATCATTAAAACATATTTCAAAGTGCTATACTCTACTAAATTGGAAAATATGGAAAAATGGGTGCATTTTTGACTCATGCCACCAATCGAAAGAAAACTAAGAGGAGATAAATCACCTGAAGAGATTGAAATTGTAACTAAAAGCTTCCCAACAAAAAAGTTCATGCCAAGAAATAATTCACTAATGAATTATTAAAAACATTCATTAAAGAACAACAACCACTTTTTCTCAAGTGATTTAACACTATTAAAAGGGAGGGAATGCTAGAAAATTCTTGCTCAATAGCTCTGATGAACATAGATGTAAAAATTCTCAAAAAGTTCTTGCAAATCCAAAAAACACATAAAAAATACCATCCTGGGCTGGAGAGATGGCTTAGCGGTTAAGCGCTTGCCTGTGAAGCCTAAGGACCCCAGTTCGAGGCTTGGTTCCCCAGGTCCCACGTTAGCCAGATGCAGAAGAGGGCGCACGCGTCTGGAGTTCGTTTGCAGAGGCTGGAAGTCCTGGCGCGCCCATTCTCTCTCTCTCCCTCTATCTGTCTTTCTCTCTGTGTCTGTCACTCTCAAATAAATAAATAAATAAAAAATGAAAAATGAACAACAAATACCATCCATATCAATAAAGTAGGCTTCACCCCAAGGATAATAGGGATGGTTCAACAAATGGGAATCAATAAATATAATATATCACATAAACAGTCTTAAAGACAGGCATCATAAGATCATTGCAATAGATGTAGAAAAGGCCTCTGAAAAAATACAATATCCCTTTATGATTAAAACACTGGAGAGCCTAGGAATGGAGGCAACATATCTCAACATAATTAGGGCCATATATCACAGCCAGAAGGCTCACATCATACTAAATTGAGAAAAACTTGAAGCATTTCCATTAAGGTTTTGAACAAGACAGGACTACCCATTCTCACTACTGTTTTTCAACATAGTAGAAATATTAACTCAAGTGATAAGAGAAGAGAAAGAAAGAAAAGGGATATAAGTTAGAAAGGAAGAAGTCAAAGTAGTCCTATGATATGAATCTATATATAAGTGACTACACCAAAATTAATATACAAAAATCAGTAGCCTTTGTATATACCATTGACAAACATATGGAAAAAGAAATCAGGAAAACTTTCCGGTTTTAAAATAGCCACAAAATTAAATATCTTGAAATATTCATAACTAATAAGTTGAAAGACCTCTACAATGAAAACACTGAAGAAAGAAATTAAGACATGAGAAGACGGAAAGACCTCCCATGCTCATAGATCAGAATTAATATAGTGAAAATGGCCATACTACCAAAAGCAACATGCAGATTCAATGCAATCCCCCAAAAAATTATAGCAACATTGCTCACAAGGTTAGAAAAAATAATATCAAAATTAATATAGAAGCACAAATGCCTCAGATAGCCAAAAGTATCCTTAGCAAAAGGAATACTACTGGAGATTTCACCATACCTGACCTCAAAATATACTACAAAGACATAATAATAAAAACAGTGTTGGTACTGGCAGAAAAACAGACACATAGATCAATGGAATAGAATAGAACTTTCAGGTTTAAGGGTTAGTAACTATAGCTACCTTATCTTTGTCAAAAAGGGAAAAAATGCACACTGGAGAAAAGAACAGCATTTTCAACAAATGTTGCTGGAGAAATTGGATAACCACATGTAGAAGGAATATAGACTCAGTACAACCCTGTACAAAAATCAACTTTAATTTGATCAAGGACCTCAGTATAAAACCTTAAGCTCCAAAATTACTAGAAGGAAAAATAGGGACAACACTCTAAGATGTGGGTGTAAGAAAAGACTTTCTGAATGAGACATCAGTATTTCAAGGAATTAGATAAACACTGCACCACTGGGATCTCATGAAACTAAAAAGCTATTGTAAAGATAAGGAAACCATCAACAGATTCAATCAGGAACCTACAAAATGGATAAAATCTTCTCCAGCTATATATCCTATATATATCCATTTGAAAGCAGTTTAGTATCTAGAATTTTACAAAAAATTAACAAACCTAACAATGAAAAATAAGCAAGCTCACTCAAAAAAAAAAAAATGGGGCAAAGAGTCTCAAAATAAACAATACAAAGGGTCAAATAAAAGCCTGAAAAGATGCTCATCATCTTTAGGCATCAGAGATATGCAAATTAAAATGACTTTGAGATTCCATCTTACTCCAGTCAGAATGGTTCTCATTAAAAAAAAACCCAAATGACAACAAATGCTGATGAGGCTGTGGGTAATGAGGAACCCTCATCCACTGCTGGTGGGAGTGCAAATTTGTAAAGCCATTGTGGAAATCAATATTGATGATCCTTAAAAATCTAAAAAGAGATCTACCATTGATCCAGCTGTACCTCTCCTGGACATATGCCATAAAGATTCTACTCTTTACTACAGAGATACTTGTTCAGCTATATCTAGGAATCAGAAGGATAGTGAAGATTATATGCACAATGAAATTCTACTCAGTGGTAAGAAAAGCAAAATCAAAATTTGCCAGAAAATGGAAGAACTCGGTAAAAATCATACTAAGTCAGGTCATACAGGCTCAGGAAAACAAACCCATAATGTTCTGCCTCATTTGTGGTTCATGGAACAGCTTGATTTGTTTGTAAGTAGTAGTAAGCATCAATAGTACTGGTAAGGAACTAGAATGAGAATAGCAATGCAAACAGGGAGGCGATTTTTCTTTTAAAGGGAGGAGATTCTTGACAGGCAAGTGGAGGGACAGAATTCAGACAGTGGAAGGGCCTTTCAGAGGATGAGGATAAGGAAGGGTGGGGCTGGGGCAGGATTATACAAAACTATAACAGTATGAGTCAGTGCCATAGAAACTTTTCTCCTGGTTAGCTAATTAAAAGATATAACTCTTAGTAGGAGGGAGGGGGGAATTGTCAGGACAAAGTACCCTGTAGGGGATGAAGAAAACTTAACCTTAAGAACACAGGCTTTGGCTGGTATATCCAAGTGCCAAAACTGGGATACTCTTCACAGACAGCTGTTGATTAGGGAGGCCCATGAGGTTCTTAAAAGAATGCAGGACATTGCCAAAGCACGTGGTTACCCACCAAAGCTAAGTAGAAAGACTCTATTGCTGAAGAAACCATAGCTAAGTAGAAAGACCCTATTGCTGAAGAAACCATAGGCTGTGGACACAAGATAGTGAGAGACTGTGCTAGAACTGAGAATGAAACCATCTCCCTGTTGGCTAGGCCTCATAGTGCTGGAAGTGTTATATGAGCTGCTGATGGATATTGGTCACAAACAATGTAAACAAGCAGGAGATCCTGCAAGCTAACAAATCAACCATCTGTCCAAAATGTGCTCAGGAGATAGGATAATCAACTGCTCTATGACTGGATATGAGACTTTCTCAGTCAGAGGGAATTCATACCTGCTCCTAAGAACCAAGTTTCAATCCTATGGATAAGAAGGCCATAGACTCTAAAAATAAGATCCCACCATTTTCTGGCTAAGAAGAGAGGTATGGCCATCAAAAAGTCTTTTAAATAGTATGAATATCCCATTTGATCCATGCTGCTCTCACTCCACTATACTTTTTTCAAATGGCAGTGAATATAACAGAAAACCAAAATCCATCAATATTATAAGAAAAGATAGCTAACTGCCTATTTAGCATGGCCACAGATGAGTCATCTCTATCACATCTGCCAGGGCCAAGGACAATACAGAGGAATGGTGATTTTAAAAATGAATGTTTCATTGCTAGCCTGACAACCTCCTTTAGGGAGATTGTGATAGTCATTGAGGAGACTCAGAACTCATCAATGCAGAAATTCAGAGAATGCAGAAAGCTGAACAAAACAAGGAGACTTAAAACATGCCAGCCAAGGCTTAAGGAACATTGTGGAAGAAATGTGGAGCAGAAAGATTTTAATAGCCACAAGGTGAGAATATGTGTCCTCCTGAGACATTGTCCTTCACTCCACAGAGACTGGCTGGTGCAAAAGACCCACAGTAACCACATATAATGGAAAGAAGGTGGAAGAAAGAAGATATAAGATTATAACCCAAGGGAAAATGAACAATATAGAACAAGTTTATACTGTAAGTTTCATAATAAAACAATAAAAAAATAACATTCACACAATAATATCTAATATATATGCATAAGTATGTATAAATAAACTTTAATATATTATTTATATCTATTTATGCATGATATATGTACATATACATACATACTTACATGCTTAATGTAATTAGTGCTTATATATTACTATTTTAGAGACAATTATATTTGATAAGAATATATATACAAAAGTTGGGCTGGAGAGATGGCTTGCCTGTGAAGCCTAAAACCCCAGTTCAAGGCTTGATTCCCCAGGACCCACAATAGCCAGATGCACAAGGGGGCACATGCATCTGGAGTTCGTTTGCAGTTGCTGGAGGCCCTGGCGCACCCATTCTCTCTCTCTCTCTCTCTCTCTCTCTCTCTCTCTCTCTGCCTCTTTATCTCTCTGTCTGTCACTTTCAAATGAATATATATATATATATATATATATATATATATATATATATATATATATATATATTACACATACACAAAACTTAACTCTAATCCTTGCTCTGCCTTCTGGACTGAATGGCCACTGGGTCCCCAACTCCCAGATCCCGTGTTCTGACGAATGTGTGCCAAACCTCCTGGTTAATTCCCAACCTCCAAGTTCCCTGGTCTTGGTACCCCTGCTGCTGTCTTGGGGCAGTGTGGACTCTTTGTGCATGCTGTAGAAGCAGGCCTTTTGCTCTGGCTTCTGGATTGACCAGGCCTTGGGTCCCCAATATCTTGTTTCCCTGAGCCAGAGCAAGTCACTGTGAGAGTGGGCTTCTTGTCCATACCTCCCATTTCTTCAGGTACCTTTGATGTACTCTCAATGTCCACAATCTGCACATCTGCATTTATAACCCATCCTACTCCAATGCAGTTCACATTTAAAACAGAACACTCACTGAAGATCCTAAGAGGACAAATACTTGCTCCCTCTTCAATAAAAAAAGACTGTCACCCAAAGATGGGTAGACAACAATGCAAAAAAAAAAAAAAAAAAGTTATCTGTCAGATAACTGACAGATCTCCAACAAAGGTGCCTAGTCCCAAAATGGAAGCCTCCAATGAAATCATAGAGGAAACAACAGAAAACAAATCCCAAAATGAAAGCAAACAAACTATGTGATCCTGATCAGAGAATTGCCGAACTGGAAGCAAATGATCAAAAAACCCCAACAATCACATAATTGAACTTGAGCAAAATTATCTCTTAGAGTACTCAGCGTTTGTCACTAGGCTTAACTTAATTGAAAACAAAAACAGAGAAGCCTCAAAATAGAGATAAATGAATTGAAGGTGGGTCAACAAATAAAGGATCTCAGTAACCAGCTGATTAAAATTAATGAAATCATGATCAAGGACTAGAGAAATGGATTAGCAGTTAAGGCACTTGCCTGTGAAGTCTAAGGACTCAGGTTTGATTTGCCAGAAGCCATGTAAGTCAGATGCAAAATACAGCACATGTGTCTGGAGTTCGTTTGCAGTACCTGGAGGCCCTGGAGTGCCAATTCTCTCTATCTGCCTCTTTCTCCCTCTCCATTCTCTCTTGGAAATAAATAAGTAAATATTTATTTATTTAAAAAGAGTGAGGCTTCAGAGGGTGTGTGCATGGAGTGAGTAGGCCAGATCTCCCTGTTTTCCCTCCTCCTCCCAGTTCCTTGGTCCCAGTCAGTCCCCTGCTGTTGACTTGCGACTGCCTTGATCCTGTGAGTTTGCTGCAGAAGCAGGCCTCTTGTTCCACCTTCCTGACTGAAGGGTCCTTAGGTCCTCAGCTCATGGATCTCCTGCTCTGGAGGGTGTGTGTGTACAGTGAGTTGTCCAGAGCTTCTGGTTCCTTCCCTACCTCCCAGTTCCCTGGTTTCTGTTCTGCTGATGCTGATTTGGAGCTGCCTGGACCCTGAAAGCTTGCTGTGGAAACAGGCCCATTTCATTCTTCTCAGGAAGAGGGTTTATGGGCCACTGTAGGAGCTGGCCTCTTACTCCTGGCTCTCCAGCTTCCCAGTTCCTGTATCCCAAGCCCCTGGTCCTCATATACTGAAGAGTAGTGCAAGTGGAGTGAGTAGGTCAGAGCTCACAATTCCCCGTGTCCGATTTCTCCAGGTACCTTTGATATATTGCAATCCCCACAATATGTGCATCTGTCATCATAACCCCATCATACACCAATCCAGTTCATATTAAAACAGCATACCCACTGAAGATCCCACAAGGACAAATACCTGCTTCCCCCTCAATAGAATAAAAAATTTCCCCAAGATGGGAAGACCACAATTAAAAAAAAAAACACCAAACAACAACAACAACAAAAAACAATGAAAGAACACTGAGAGATCACCTCCAAGAATGCATAGTCCCACAGTGGAAGCCTCCAATGAAATCATAGAGGAAGCAATAGAAATTGAATCCCTAAATGAAAACACAACAACCAATGTGATCCTATTCAAAAGAATTGCTGAACTGGAAGCAAGCCATCAAACCTCAACAATCGCACAAATGAAAATGAGCGGAATCATCTCTTAGAGCACTGAGCCACTAGGCTTAATTTAATTGAAGAAAACCTTAGAAGTCTCAAAAAAGATATAAGTGAATTGAAGGTAAATCAACAAATGGAAGATCTCAATAACCAGTTGGATATGCTTAATAATCAAATGCAAAGAATTTGATCAAATGCAAGAATGAATTCCAGAAAACATTAAGAAAATCAGATTTCAAACTGAAGTCTTACCTCAAAAAACAGATGGACATGGTGAAAAATAACACAACAGAAAACAAAGATCAAATACAGCTTTTAACCTCATTAGAACCCTCAATAGCAGAGTTACTTATGTGGAAGACAGAATCTCTGAACTGGAAGACAAGACAGAAGAAACTGATCAGGAGGCCAAAAGCTTTGCTATACTCAAAAATTGATGCAAGCAGAATACAAGGGACACCCTAAAATGACCAAATACCCAGATCATTGGTATAGCAGAAGGGTAGGAAATCCAAGTCAGAGGTATAGAGAACATATTCAACAAAAGTATTGAAGAAAATTTCCCCAATCTCTCAAAAGACAGGCCCATTCAGATGCAAGAGGCTCACAGAACACCAAACAGACAGGATCAAAGAGGAAATTCTCCAAGGAACATCATAGTTAAAGCTCTTAGCAATGAAAACAAACAACAACAACAAAAAAGACAGAGTGCTAAAAGCAGCAAGAGAAACAACTCACTGCATACAAAGGCATCAGAATTACCTCAGATATCTCAATGGGAACCCTTCAAAGTCCAAAAAACTCTGGCTTCCAACCCAAGGTACTGTACCCAGTGAAAGTATCCCTTGTAATAGATAGTGAAAGGAAAACTTTCCATGAAAAAAGTCAACTATAGGATTATATGAACACAAAGCCAAAGCTACAGAGAAAACTTTAGGGAATACTACACACAGAAGAGCTAAACAACCAATCTTAAGAACGTAGAAGAAGAAGATCGCAATGACCATAACTAGACCAGGCTTTAAAAGGACAACACACAGAAAAGCCCAAAGCCCCATAAAACACAATCATGGCAAGGATCAAAATTGAACCTCACATTGTAACCTTTAAATTAAGGGTCTTAACTCACCCAACAAAAGACAGAAGTTAACAGGGTAAATTAAAAAAAAAAAATGGACCCTTCTATCTACTATATTCAAGAAACTCACCTTACCACTAAATACAGAGACCTCCTCAGTGTGAAAGAATAGGAAATGATACTGCAAGCAAATGGAAATAAGAACAAGCAGGTGTTGGTATATTAATATGTGATAAAGTAGACTTCCTACCAAAAGTGATGAAAAAGGACAAAGAAGGCCACTTCTTACTCATCAAGGTAACAATTCAACATAAGGATGTCACAATCATAAATCTATATGCACCAAACACAGGTGCACCACAGTTTATAAAACAAAACCTACTTGAAAACAAAACAGAATAAATACCAACACTACCTTAGTCAGAGACTTCAGTACTCCACTATCATTAGATCATCCAAGCAGGAAATCAACAGGGAAATAATAGAGCTCAACAATACCATAGATCAGCTAGACTTAAAGAACATCTACAGAACTTTTTACCCTAAACTCTACAGAATACACATTCTGTTCAGAAGCTTACATAGTCTTCTCCAAAATAGACCATACATCATGCCACAATAAATTCAGGAAAATTGAAGTAACTTCCTCTATCATATCAGATCACAATGCTTTAAAACTAGAAATTAACCACAAGAGACACATGAGAAACTCCATCAGCTTCTGTAGACTAAACAACACACTTTTAAACAACAAATGGGTTGTAGGAGAAATCAAAGAAAGAAATTTTAAAATTTCTACAATTAAATGACAATGATAACACAACTTATCTAATCATATGAGACACAATGAAGACTGTCCTGAGCTGAATTATATCATGGAAGAACTGAAATCAATTTTTCTTAAGCTGTTTCACATAATTGGAGACTATAGAGTCCTCCCTACCTCCTTTTATGGAGCTAGTATTACCCTAATACCATAACCAGACAGAGATATAAAAAGAAAAGAATAGTATAGGCCTATATCCCTGATGAACCTAGATGCAAAGATCCTGAATAAAATCCCTGCAAACCAAATTCAACAACATATCAAAAGCATTATCCACTTTGATCAAGTAGGCTTCATTCCAGGGATGCAGGGATAGTTCAACATATGGAAATTGGTGAATGTAATACAACACATAAATAAACTTAGTAATATGAGCCACATGATCATCTCAATTGATATAGAAAAGCCCTTTAAAAAATACAACAACACTTCATGATCAAAATGTTAGAGAAAATGGGCATGGATGGTTTATATCGCAACACAGTAAAAGCTATATATAAAGCATCTAAAGCCCAAATAATACTTAATGGGGATAGACTCCAGGATTTCCCATTGAGGTTGGGAACAAGTCAGGGGCGCCAACTCTCACCATTGCTTTGCCACATAGTACTAGAAGTACTAGCCCAAGAAAGAAGATAGGAGAAAGAAATAAAAGGGATACATATTGTCAAGGAAGAAGTCAAACTAACCCTATTTTCAAATAATATGATCTGATATATAAAGTGAAACAAAAAGTCTCCATCTCAAAACTTAAACACACAAAAATACAAAGAGAAAACATACAGAGAAAAAAATAAGTGAAGCTATCCTATTTTCTATAGTAACAAAAAAATTTAAATACCTTGGAATAACACTAATTAAGGATGTGAAAGACCTATATAATGAAAACATAAATAAATTCAAGAAAGAAATTGAGGTGGACTTGAGAAGCTGGAATAACCTCTCATGCTCCTGGGTAGGTAGAATTAATATTGTGAACATGGAAATTGTATCAAAAGCAACATACAAATTTAATGCAATACCAATAAAAATTCCAGCATCATTCTTCACAGAAATAGAAAAAAATAATCTAAATGTTCATTTGGAATGGTAACAGGCCTTGAATTACCCAAGCGTCCTCAGCAAAAGAAAAACCACTGAAAATATCACTACACCCAATCTAATGCTATATTATAAAGCCTTGGCAACAAAACAGCATGCTACTGGCATAAAAACAGTAATATGGACCAATGGAATAGAACTGAATACCCAGACCGTAGGTCAAGTAGCTGCACATTCCTTTTTTCCCCTCAGTTTGTTTTCTTTTGGGGAGGTGGTTTACAAGGTAGGTTCTCACTCTAGCCCAGGCTGACCTGGAAGTCACTATGTAGTTGCAGGGTAGCCTTGAACTCATGACGATTCTCCTTCCTCTGCCTCCCAAGTGCTGGGATTAAAGGTATGCACAACAACACCCAGCAATTTATTTTTATTTTTATTTATATATTTGAGAGATAGGGAGGAAGAAAGAGGCAGAGGGAAAGAGAATGGATACACCAGGGTCTCCAGCCATTGCAAATGAACTCCAGATGCATGAGCCATCTTGTGCATCTGGTTTACATGGTCCCTAGGGAATCAAACCTGGGTTCTTTGGTTTTGCAGTCAAGTGCCTTAACTGCTAACCTATATCTCCAGCCCAGCTACAGCTTCTTAATCTTTGACAAAGGTGCCAATAATGGAGATGGAAAAGACAGCATCTTCAACAAATGGTGATAGAAAAACTGGGTAATCACATGTAGAAAAATGAAACTAGACCCACTCATCTCACTACACATAAAAATCAACCCCAAATGGATTAAAGAACTTAATATAAGATCTGGAAATATTCAACTACTGGAATATAAAATAGGAAGAACTCTCCATATCAGAATGAGTTCCTGAATAATAGTCCAGTAGCCCAGGAAATTAAATAATCTTTCAACTAGTGGAATTACATGAAGCTAAAAAGCTTTTGCATAGATGAATATACCATAATCAGAGCCAATAGGTTACCCACAGAACAGTAGAAAATTTTCTCCAGCTATCACTGACTGAGGTTTAATATCTAGAATGTACAAAAAATTCAAAAAAGTAAAAAATAAAATATCATATTGTCCACTCAAAAATGGGCTAAAGAATTGAATGGGGAGTTCTCCAAGTAAGAAATACAAATGACTAACACACAACATCCTTATGTTCAACATTCCTAACCACCAGGGAAATGACAAACAAACAAACAAACAAACAAACCTATGAGATTCCACCTTACTCCAGTAAGGAAGGCAGTCATTAAAAAAAAAAAAAAAAAAATTAAACAGCCAGGCATGGTGGTGCATGCCTTTAATCCCAGCACTAAGGAGGTGGAGGTAGGCCACCTTGAGACTACATAGTGAATTCCAGGTCAGCCTGAGCTAGAGTGAGACCCTACCTCAAAAAAACTAAATATATATATAAAAGAATCAAACAGAAAAAATGTAGGTGAGGATATGGGGGAAAAGGACCCTCATTCACTGTTGGTGGGAATGCATATGTGCTTCAATACAGAGATATTTGCTCAATCATGTTTATAGCTGCTTGATACATAATAGCTAAGAACTGGAATCAACCCAGGTGCCCATCATTAGACAAATTGATAAACAAGTTGAGGTACATATACACAATGGAATTCTACTCAGCAGTAAGAACAAAAAAACACAATGAAATCTGTAGGAAAATTGATGGACTTAGAACAGATGATACCCAGCAAGCACACACAATCACAGAAAGAAAAACACCATAAGTTTTCACTTATCTATGGTTCCAAACCTGGAACCTTTGAGTTGCTGACATACTGGATAGGCAACTGGAGCCCCAGACAATAGAGATGGAAGTGTCTGGGGAGAAGTAAAGGGTTGGGTGAGAGGAATACTCACAAAACCAAATCCAAAATGAGCTGGTACCATAGAAACATTTCTCCTTTTAGGTAGACAGAAAGATACAATCCTCAACAAAAGTATAGAGGGAGAGCCCTAAAATAATGGCCCTAGAGGAGGTAGAATTAAGCCTAACCTGATTTTTTTTTGGCTCCTGTCTATAACTCACAGTACCAGAAATCAGTGCTACCCACATTGAGCTGTTTATGGGAGAGACCTATGAGGTCCCCAAAACAATACAGGCTGTGAAAGCACTTGATTATCCACCTGAGATAAAAGGTAAGGCCCTATTGTGGAAGATACCTGGCTAGAATCCAGAAGACAGCCAGTCACCAGGGAGTAACCCCATTTAGTGCTGTAAAGTGCGACATGAGCTACTGGGGAAAAATGGCCAACAATGGTGTGAGGCAGCAGGGGTCTAAGCTGCTCAGAAGCAACCAGCCTGACAAGAAGTACACACCAATGCAATGGTGACACACAGCCTTGGTGAGTAACCAATGGCTTTCTGATTGGTGAAGAGATTCAGTCAGTGGAAAGCAACCCATAAATGGAACTGGAAACTAGGTCAGAATCCAATGGTGACAAAGATTATGCCCGCCAATGTGAAGCACTCACTAGTCTTTGGCTAAAGGAGAGGCTACATCCATCAAAATTCTCCTAAATTAACAATGCTTATCTAGTTTAAACTATGCTGATTTCACTGTCCATTAGAGAATCTGTTTTATTTTTTCAAAAGGTAGTGAGATCTGAGGAGATCAAACACCCCTCACACCTCAGTCAAAGTCCAGGTGAAACCACAGTGGAAGTGGGGAGATAAGCAAGAGTGCTGCTTCCATGGTGAGCCTGACAATCAGCACCACAGTATAGGAGTCAGATGCTGAAGATACTCAACACATACCAAAACAGAAATACAGATGCTCTTAAGAGCTCATCACTGAAGTAGACATGAAACACACCCACCAAGGATCAGAGAATCTGGGGAAAGAGAGGGCAGAAATATTTTAAGAGCCACAGGTTGGGATGTCATGCTCAGAGGCATTGCCTCTCCCCAATAACTGACTGTAGCTTTCATAATACATAACCACAACTTCATGTGGAGTACCAGCAAGCCTTGTGAGGAGGGCCTCTTGTGGAATGGAGGCAGGGAGGAGGGAAGGTACCAACACATGATATATCCATGTAAGGTATGTTATTAGTAAAAAAAAAAAAAAAAAGTTAAAGAGGGGCTAACTGTAGAATATGTGAATATCATACGGTAATGAAAATTAGTGAATATTTAAAAATTTGTGGTGATCCTGTGCACATTTATCATTGTCTATCAATAAAAATTAATTTTGGGGACAGGAGAAATGGACCCACGTTCAACTGCCAGGACCAATGTAAGCCAGAAGCACATGTAGTGCATATATCTAGAGTTCATTTGTAGCATCTGAAGACCCCGGTACACCTATTCTCTCTCTCTCTCTCTCATTGTTTCTTTTTCTCTCTCTCTCTCAAATAAAAATAAATAAAAAATGAATTCAGTGTAAGTAAGACAGAAAAAACATAACAGTGGGAATAACAGAAGGAAAGTAGCACATGTGTCTCTTGGGAGACAGGATATTGGTTGATAAAAATGTGAAGTGTGGGGTTGGAGAGATTGCTTAGTAGTTAAGGCACTTGCCCACAAAGCCTAAGGACTCATGTTCAACTCTCCAGGTCCCAAGTAAGCCAGATGCACAGTGATGCTAGCAGAAGGGCGTACATGCTCACAAGTGGGTTCACATGTCTGAAGTTCAATTGCATTTGGTGGACAACCTGGTGTGCCAATTCTCTCTCTCTCTCACTGTCACATAAAAGAAGGCAGTCTGGGGTTGGAGGCATGTCTTAGTGGATAAGGTACTTGCCTGTAAAGCCTAAGAATGCTTGTTCAAATCTCCAGGTCCCACATAGCCAGACACAAAAGTGACTCAAGCATGCAATGTTGCACATGAACACAAGGGGGCACATGCATTTGGAGTTCCTTCATGGTGCCTTAAAGGCCCTGGTGTGCCCATATTCTCTCAGTCTCTCTCAAAAAATAAAATAATAATAATTGCTGGGTGTGATGGCACACACCTTTAATCCCAGCACAGAGGAGGCAGAGATAGATGGATGGCTGTGAGTTTGAGGCCACCCCGAGACTACATAGTGAATTCCAGGTCATCCTGCACTAGAGGGAGACCCTACATAACAAAAAAAAAAAAAAAAAAAAAAAAAAAAAAAAAGGTAGTCTATTGGGCATTCCTCAAAAGCATGTGAAGTGTGGACTGGAAAAGGAAATTTAAGTGTAGCATTTTATCCTTGGGTATTCTGATTTAGAAAGAACCATATTGACAAATTGATGCCTGCCTTCATTAATGAAATTTTTGTGCAATGTTTAAAGTATAAAAATAATTAGCCAATTCATATACTTTAAAAGTAAGACAGAAGTAATCAAGATAGATTTTTCTACAAGGAATATGATCAACATTGGAGTCAGCTTCAAATGTTACCTCCATTGCTGTTTTTTGTTTGATTTTTGGAATAGGGGCCTAACCTTTCCAAGCTCAGCTTCTTTAACTGTGAATGAGAGAACATAAAGCCATTTAATCTAAAGGTTTTTGAGAGAATGAAATAATATAATGAATGTCAGGCAGTTAGTGTAATGTTTAATGCATCAGCTACTCACTCAAATGGTAACTAATATTAAATATTGATGAAAATATTTATATATAAAACAAGAAAAAGAACATTTCAAATTCCATGTGGTTTGTTAAAGAATGATGAAAGTGCATAACTATTTAGGAGTACCATCCAACTATAGGTGCATGAAGACCAAGAAAGTCCTAGGGAAAGGTTCAAAATTTCTGAATTGGAAGGTGATTAAAAAAGCTGTAACATTTTATTACAGCCTGCAATCTTAGGAGGAAAATGATTAAAATGGAGGAAAGGCTGCTTAAAAATTAAGTTTTATGGAGTGGTTATAAAGATTGAATTGACTAGAAGTAGACCCAAAGAAAATACTAGGCTATAGATTACCTAAGTGCTCTTAAGAGCTTCAGAGAATAAGACAAAGATAAAATAAGAATCCAATAGGATTACTGAGGTCTTGCATACAAAGGAATAAACTCCAGAAGTGACCTCTCTGTATGTGTGTTTTTTCTCCTTAGACTATCCCAGTGTCTGGAAAGGCATAGTCCTGCATCTATGAGAACTGGCCACAATGTTCTGTAACACAAACTCACACAACCACACATAATAGTGTTTCACAGAATGCAATATGTTGGATACAATTGGGAGAAGCATGGTCAAGGGGGTGGCAACACCAGTGAATGCCAGAGGAAAGGTGTCTATAGTGATGAAGACAAAAGTGGCTTCATCCAAGCTGGCGTGTTCCTGGTTTATGTCAAAAACAACAGACACATCTCTGGTGCTGATGTTTCCAAGATCCATCATAAAGCTGCAAAAAGCACTGTAATATTTTGCATACTAATAAGGTCTGAGAAATCACGTGGGAAAAAACAGACCAGGATTGCTCAAGGCAGTCATGTGATTCCAGAAGCTATGCCAGTTATGAGAAGCATAATTTTAAGTACAAGAAATTAGAAGTTGTTAAAATACTTTTCTATCTTTATTTATCTATCATCTAACTATATATCAATCATCTTTTAAATCTATATCTATCATGTCTCTAAAACTTTATCATCTGATGATTATTTCTTTCTTATTTCAATTCTCCTGTTTTATACTTGATTTAATATTTTTGACTTCTGTTTAAAAATTTATTTATTTGAAAGAGAGAGAGAGGGAGAATAGGTGCACCAGGGCCTCTAGTGCCTGTAAATGAACTCCAGATGCATGTATCACCTTGTGTATATGGCTTACATGGGTATGGGAAAATCAAATCTGGGTCTGTTAGGGTTCACAGGTAAGTGCCTTAATCTCTAAGTCATCTCTCTAGCTCATGTTTTTTTCCCTCTTTTTTGTTTTGGTTCCACTAAATATAACTTTGTTTTTAGTTTTTGTTCTCAGATCTGATCTTTATATCTCCACTATGACTGTCTGATTCTAACCCATGCCATCAAACTTTATTTCTATCCATATTTTTCCTAAATCTGGGTTTCTAAGTCTACAGTCTCCTGAGATTGAGTCCTCCATTCCTAATGGTGTCAACTGAGACCATTTCTATAACTGGGTATCCTACAAACAGCTCAGACTTGACATTTTTGAAACGAATCAACTCTTAGCTTTCTGGTTCCTTAAACCACTCTTTTATTTTATGTGTTGTGAAGACAGTCTTCTGTGGTTATAGCATCTTTCATGTCTTCTGTCACTCACATCCAATCAGTTGGCACATTATTCCACTTTTGGAGTTCTGTTGTAAAGAAGCCTATACAGCTCTGTGAATGACCACCATATGGGAGTGCTATAGATTGAACAAACTTCAGCAAATACATTGGTACCCTAGGCATTCTCTGACAGGCCAGTCATTCAAGAGAACCAATGTTCTAGATTGTTAAGATTGTGTGCTTTCATGAATCTTCAAAAGATCATGTGTCAAATGCCTGGTTCCCAGCCTTTTACACTATTGGGATGCTGTGGAACCTTTAGGTGTTGGAGCCTTGTGGAAGGAAGTTAGGTCTTTTTAAATTTTTTTTGTTTATTTAAGAGTGACAGACAGAGAAAGAGGCAGATAGAGACAGTCAGAGAATGGGCGTGCCAGGGCTTCCAGCCACTGCAAACGAACTCCAGATGCATGTGCCCCTTGTGCATCTGGCTAACGTGGGTCTTGGGGAATTGAGCCTTGAACTGGGGTCCTTAGGCTTCACAGGCAAGCGCTTAACCACTAAGCCATCTCTCCAGCCTGGAAATTAGGTCTTTGAGGGTGTGACCTTGAAGGTGATGTTAAGATGTTAGTGCTAAATCCCTCACCCTTTTCTCTTTGCCTGTAGCCTCCATGAAGTGAGAAGCTTTGCTCCACAACTCACTCCATGCTATGATCGTCCTCTCTGAGGCAAATGTGGCCACATGATCAAGGACTGGAACACCTCAAACCAAGACTCAAAAATAATGAACCTTCCTTCTTGTTTAGTTGATTAACTCAGATTTTTTATTAGAATGATAGAAAATGGACCATACACGTAGGAAGTGAGAAGGCATAAAGAGAGAAATGGTCCATGGGCTCACCCAACATAGGCACTCATGTGAGATTCTAGAGATTAGAAGATAAAAATGGGCTGGAGACATGGCTTAGTGATTATGGCATTTGCCAGTGATGCCTAAAGATCCATGTTCGACTCTCCAGATCCCACTGAAGCCAGATGCACAAAGGTGAGGGAAATGCAAGGTTGCATGTGCCCACTAGGTGGCATAAGCATCTGGAGTTTCATTGTAGAGGCTGAGACGCTGGCATACCAATTCTCTCTCTTTGTTTCTCTCTCTCTTCCCCTCACTCTCTCTAAAATAAAAAAAGTCAACTTCTTGAAAACTGAAGTGTTTAAGCCATGTCTCTCAGATTAAGTTTCTTCTGCCTAGCCTTCTTAGTATTTCATGGATAATCATGTCTATAATATAACTGAATATCCTAATAGACTGAAGTATTAATTTGATATGAATGGGAAAAGAGAACACTTGCTTAAAAATTATTGATAATCCACTTTTCCTTACTCTCTTGTAACACATTTAAACATATTCTAGAAAGGAAGGTTTTTTAAAAAAAGCTGGGTCTCTTTTGTGGCATATATAATGGGCAGTGTTATATTTTGTGCCCTCTCTGCTTTGTGTAACTACAGAATACTTTTTTCTTTGAGCTGCTTTCTTTTTAATTAAGAACATACTTTTTATGGATACATTGTGTTGGTACCATTTTTCCCTCTGCCCTGTCCCCACTCTGCTAGGGGCCTTCCTCAGTGGGATTGCTTTATTCCACATGAGGTTGTGGATTATGCATTGTGGGAGGAGCAGTCAGTTATTAGGGAGAGGTAATGCCTCTGGGCATGATGTCCCAACCTGTTTCTGCCCCCTCTTCTGCAAAGTTCCCTGATTCTTGGTGGGTGTACTTTAAGTCTACTTCAGTGATGATTTATTAGGATCCTTTGTATTTCTGCTTTGGTATGTGTTAAGTACCTTAAGAGTGTGTCTCCTTCACCCTGGCACTGATTGTCAGGCTTACCATGGAAGCAACACTCTTGTTTGTCTTTCCAATTCCTCTGAAGTTTCATCTGGGCTTTGGCTGAGATCCGAAGAGTGGTTTATCACTTTGGGTCTTGCTATCTTCCAAAAAAGAAAACCAGATTCTCTAATGGAGAAAGAAATAAACCTAAGTGAAATTATATAAGCATTACTAATTCAGGGAGATTTTGATGAATGTAGCCCCTCTTTTAGCCAAAGATTAGTGGGAACCTGACATTAGAGAGCAATATCTTTGTTTCCATTGGATTCTGACCTAGTTCCCAGTTCCATTTATGGGTTGCTTTCCACTGACTGAATCTCTTCACCAATCAGAAAGCCATCGGTTACTCACCAAGGCTGTGTGCCACCATTGCATTGGTGTGTACTTCTTGTAAGGCTGGTTTCTTCTGAGCAGCTTAGACCTCTGATGCCTCACACCATTGTTGGCCATTTTTTGCCAAGAAGTTCATGTAGCATTATCCAGCACTAGACAGGCTAAATGTCTGAGGACTGGCTCTCTTCCAGATTCCATCCGTGCCTCTCCGTACTGTGTGTGGGCAGCATATGGGAACCTGGGTTGATTCTAGTTCTTAGCTATTATGAATTGAGCATCTATAAACATAGTTGAGCAAATATCTCTATAGTGAAGACTGAAGCACTTAGGGTAAATGCCCAGTAAGGAAAGAACAGGGTCTGTTGGTTGTTCTATATTAGCCTTTTTAAAGAATTTCAATATTGATTTCCATAGTGGTTGTACACATATGCATTCCCACCAACAGCAAATAAGGGTTCCTTTTTCCCCATATTCTCACCAAAATTTCTTGTATTTGATTTTTTTTGTTCATTTTTACTTATTTATTTGAGAGTGACAGAGAGAGAAAGAGGCACATAGAGAGAGAATGGGCGTGACAGGGCCTCCAGCCACTGCAAATGAACTCTAGACACATGCACCCCTTGTGCATCTGGCTAACGTGGGTCCTGGGGAGTCAAGCCTCAAACCAGGGTCCTTAGGCTTCACAGGCAAGTGCTTAACCACTAAGCTATCTCAGCCCTGTTGTTTGATTTTTTAATGATTGCTGTCCTTACTAGAGTAAGGTGGAATGTCATAGTTGTTTTATTTTCCATTTCCCTGATGGTTAGGAATGTTGAACATTTTCTTAAGTGTGTGTAAATCATGTGACTTTCTTACTTGGAGAACCTCCTATTCAGTTATATAGCCCATATTTTGAGTGAGTGGTTTGAATTTTTTTATTGTTTAGCTTTTTGAGTTCTTTGTACATCCTCGATATTAGGCCTCTGTCAGTGGTATAGTTGGGAAAATTTTCTACCATTCTATAGGTAATCTATTTGCCCTGCTGATGGTGTGTTTGTGCAAAATCTTTTTTTTTTTTTTTTTAGTTTTTTGAGGTAGGGTCTCACTCTAGCCCAGGCTTACGTGGAATTCACTATGGAGTCTCAGGGTGGCGTTGAACTCACAGCAATCCTTCTACCTCTGCCTCCCAAGTGCTGGGATTGAAGGCATGCGCCACCATGCCCGGCTGCAAAATCTTTTTAGCTTATGAGATCCCATTGATTTAGAGATTGTTTAAATTCCTGGGCTTCTGGTGTATTATTCAGGAAATTCTTCCTCTCTCCTATATAGTGGAGAGTTCCTCCTGTATCTTCTTCCAGTAGTTGAAGAGCTTTGGGTCTTCTATTGGGGTCTTTAATACATTTGGAGTTGATTTTTATGTATGGTGAGATGAGTGGTTCTAGTATAATTTGTCCACATGTCCAGCACCATTTGTTGAAGATTCTGTCTTTTCTCTAGTCTACATTATTGGTACCTTTATCAAAGATCAACTAGCAATAGTTACTTAACTTAAGGGCGGTCTTCAATTCTGTTCTATTGGTCTATATTTCTATTCTTATGCAAGTACCATGCTGTTTTTGTTACAATAACTTTGTAGTATAGCTTTAGATTGGGTATGGTGATACCTTCAGAGGTGTTTCTTTTGCTGAGGATATGCTTGGATATCCCAGACTTGCTGCCATTTCATATGAATTTTGAGATCATTTTTTTTCTATTTATGTGAAGAATGATGCTCAAATTTTTATTGGTGTTGCATTAAGTCTGTATATTGGTTTTGGTAGAATTGTCATTTTTAAAATATTAATGCCACCTGTCCAGGAGCAAGGCAGTTCTCTCTGTCTTCTCAAGTACTCCTCAATTTCTTTTTGAGGGTTTTTGTGCTTTCATTATATAGGTCTTTCACATCCTTGGTTAGTGTTATTCCAAGATATTTAATTTTTATGTGAGTATTGAAAATGGAATAGCCTTGCTGATTTCTTTCTCTGTATATTTTTCCTTTGTATATAGAAAGGTTACTGATTTTTGTGTGTTGATTTTGCATCCTGTCATTTTACTGAAGGAATGAGTTACCTTTAGAAGTTTTGAGATGGAGACTTTTGGGCTAACTTGTATAGCCCAAAAGTATAGAATCATGTCATGTGCAAACAGGGCTAACTTGACTTCTTCCTTTCTAATTTGTATCCTTTTTATTTCATTTTCCTGTATTATTTCTTGGGTTAGTACTTCTAGTACTATGTTGAAGAGCAGTGGTGAGAGTTGGCACTCCTGCCTTGTTCCCATTCTCAATGGGATCTCCTTAAATCTTTCCCCATTAAGTATTATTTGGGTTTTAGGTGCTTTAAATATAGCTTTTATTATGCTGATACATAAACCATCCATGCCTATTCTCTCCAGGGTTTTGATCAGTTTTGATCATGAAATGATGTTATATTATGTCAAAGGCTTGCTCTGCATCTATTGAAATGATCATGTGGTTCTTGTGATTAAGTTTATTTATGTGATGTATCATGTTGACCAATTTCTGTATTTTGAACCATCCCTAAATTCCTGGGATGAATCCTGCTTAATCAAGGTCATTAATGCTATTGGTGTGTTGTTGAATTCTATTCATGAGGACTTGTTCAGGATCCCTGCATCTACATTCATTAGGGATATAGACATATAGTTTTCTTTTCTTGTTATAGCTCTGTCTGGCTTTGGTATTAGGGTGTTACTAGCCTCATAATAGTAGTTGGGGAGGATTTCCTGTTCTTCAAGTCTGTGAAAAAGTTGAGAAAATTTGGTTTCAGTTCTTCAATGATGTTTTTTTTTTTAATTTTTTAAAATATTTATTTATTTGAGAGTGACAGACACAGAGAAAGACAGATAGAGGGAAAGAGAGAGAATGGGCGCGCCAGGGCTTCCAGCCTCTGCAAACGAACTCCAGATGCGTGTGCCCCCTTGTGCATCTGGCTAACGTGGGACCAGGGAACCGCACCTGAACCGGGGTCCTTAGGCTTCACAGGCAAGCGCTTAACTGCTAAGCCATCTCTCCAGCCCTTCAATGATGTTTTGATAGTGTTGTTGGGCACTGCCAGGCACAGGCTGGCACCTTCAGGAGAGGGGCCTGAGCTGCCAGGTACAGCTAAGGACCCCCAGGTTGTAGGAGGCCACTCCCTTTCCAAGCCTAGCACATCTGAACTTAGGCTCTGCCCATATCCCTGTAACCTTTGGCCAGTTGCCTAGGAAACTCCTTATCAGCCAACAGCCTTCACACAGTTCTGAGACCCTTTGTAGATCACTGACTCTCTGTCCACATGCTGCACCTGACTCCCTATGTGCTGGAAAGAACATCCATAGGCACAGGACTAGCAACCCATTTAAACCCACCAATCTCCTTAGGACCCTTCTTCCTGCTCTCAGATGCTTATAAACCCATTTCCCTGACAATAAACCCAGAGGACTGTTCAACTATCTCCTGGGAGTGATTCTTTCTCTCATCCAGTTTCCTGGGCACCTTTGGGAGGACTGCAGCCAGCCCCTGGAGCAAGGACCCAGGAACCCACAATAGTACTCATCTGAGAAACCATATGGTCCCAGACTTTTCTTTGGGGGGAGGTTTTTGATTACCTTTTCAATCTCAGTGGATGTATCAGGTTTATTTATGAGTTTAGGTTTCATAGATGGTATGGGTAGGAATTCATCCATTTCTTCCAGGTTATCCAATTTTGTGGAGTAGAGGTTGTGTAAGTATGTCCTTATGATTCTTCCAATTTCATTGATATCTGTTATGACTTCTCCCTTTTATTTTTTAAAATTGATTATGGACATACTTAATATGGAAACATCACATGTTGGTACTATCCTTTCCCTCATCTTTGCCCCCTTTCTGGAGAGGGCCCTTCTCTTGGGAGGGGCACAGGTTATTCCAGTGGGGATTGTGGAGTATGCATTGTGGGAGCAGCAGGCAATTGTTGGGGAGAGGCAATGCCTCAGGAAATTATGTCCCAACTTGTGGTTCCAACAATGTTTCTGACCCATCTTCTGCAAAATTCCCTGAACCATGTTGGGTATGTTGCGGGGCTCCTTCCTGGTCAGGTAAGTAGTGCTGAGGGAAGGACCAGGCCTGCTGGTTCCTCCCTAGGGGTTGAGAAGGATGATGGGCATCGGATGACCTAGACCTCTCTTGACCACTGGAGAAAAACCACACTGAGTTGGGAGTCTTTTCGAAGCAGGAACTCGCAGAGAAAACTCGCTTTATTCCTCTGAGCAGTTGCCTATATCATGTTGGGGATGAAGGCAGGGATTTTAGGATGGGGGAAGAGGTAAGGGCCAATAGTAAACTTTAACTATTGAAGTGGTAATTACAATTACCATGTGGAAGTGGCAGGCAAGAAGCCATTAGGTGTCTTGCTGAGTCCTAGCTGGCCAGAGACAGGTAGCCAAATTTTAGCTAGGCTCAGGGAATTCTACTAGGCCTCACGCCTGGGCCTTTTAGAAGCCAACAGTATGTTTTAAGTCTATTTCAGTGATGGGCTCTTAGGAGCCTCTGGATCTCTGCTTTGGTAAGGTGTTGAATGTCCTCAGTGTCTGTGTCCTTCACTCTGGTGCTGGTTATCAGGTTCACCATGGAAGCCGAACTTTTGCTCATCTCCCTAATTCCTCTGTGGTTTCAGCTAGAGTTAGGCTGAAGTACAATGGATAGTTTATCTCCTTGAGTCCTGTTCCCATCTGAAAAAGAGAAGCAATTTGTCCAACAGAGAATAAAGTCAAAACAGATTAGAGATTAGAGAGAATTTGATAGATGTAGCCCCTCCTTTAGCCCAAGATTAGTAGGAAAATTGACATTGGAGAGAAAAACCACTCTCTGAGTATGATTTTGACCTGTTTCTCAGTTCCAGATATGGGTTCTTTTCCACTGCACAGCTCTCTTAGCCAATGAGAAAGTTATTTGTTATCCAAGGCTATATGCCACTATTGTACTTGTGTGTACATCATGACAGCATGTTTGCTTCTGAGTAGCTAAGACTATGGTTGCTCAGACAGTTTTTGGCCACTTTCCCCAAGTAGCTCATGTAGCACATTCCTGCACTAGATGGGTAACTGTCTGGGTTCTGGCTCTCTTCTGGATTCCATTCCATCAGGTCTCTCTTGATTCCAAGCTGACAGCATATGGTGTCTTCAGCAGTAGAGTCTTACCATTTACCTCAGGTGGGTAATCAATTGCTCTGACATAAGTCTGTCATTTATTTTTCAAGATAGGGTTTCACTCTAGTCCAGGGTAACCTAGAATTCATGATGTAATCTCAGTGTGGCCTGAAACACAAGTAGATCCTCTTCTGCTATCTTCTGAGTGCTGGGGTTAAAGTTGTGCTGCACCACACCTGGCTTCAGAAGTCAGTGCTGTTTTGGAGACATTGTAGGTCTTTCCAATCAACAGGTCATTGTGGGTGGTGACTGCATCCTAGTACTGGGCATTTCAGGCCAGAGGCAAGAAAATAAAGAAAAAAAGAGAATGAAAAGAGAAGAAAAAAATTTAAGGTTAAGCTTTATCCCACCCGCTCCAGGGTCCTTCTGTCTAGGAGCTCCTATTGAGGGTGCAAATTTTCTCTATCTTCAAAGATAAAGGTGTCTATGATACCAGTTCATTTTGGGTTAACCCTTCCCATCCCCCCAAGCCTTCATCTCCCTATTGTCCATGCCTTGAGTTGCATATCAGGTATGTCAGCAATTCAGGTTGATCCAGGTCAAGAACTGCAGATGGGTAAGACCATGTGGTGATTGTCTTTCTGTGTGTGAGGTCACTGAGTATGATCTGTTTCAAGTCTGACCATTTTTCTACAAACCTAACTGTGTCATTTTTTCTTACTGCTAAGCAGAATTCCATCACATAACTGTACCACAGGTTTGTTATCCATTCATCCAATGATGGGCACCTGGGTTGATTCTAGTCCTTAGCTACTATTAATTGAGCAGATATAATATAGTTGAACAAATATATCTGGAGTGAAGCATGGAGCTTTTAGGATAAATGACCAATAAAGGAAAAATGGGGTCTGCTGGCAGCTCTATATTTATCCTTTTCAGGAATCTCCATATTGATTTCCATAATGGTTGTACAGGCTTACAATCACATCAGTGAAAGAGGGTTTATATTTCTCTACATCCTTACCAACATTTGTTGTCATTGAATTTTTAAATGAATGCCATCCTTAGTGGAGTGAGGTAGAATCTCATAGTTGTTTTAATTTGCACAGAATACACATTCACACTGCAAAAGATGGCACTGGGCATAGCAAAGAAATATTCAACCAATACAAGATTAAACAACAACAACAACAACAAGGCAAACATGAAACTCTGTAGCTCCAAGTCTAACTACTCTAGTCAGTGACAAATCTCCAAATCTGATGACTCTAACCAGCCACAAGTCTCTGGAGTTCCAATTCCTCCCCTGCAGCTAGGCTACTCACAATCTGGAAAACTTCATCTGGGGTCGGAAGCTTTCCTTAGAAGCCATCTCATGGTCCCAGCATCTCCACTGGGTCTCCCCTGCAATATAGTCCATCATCACAGCTCCATTGGTTTTCCATGTGGATGTCTACCAAAACTGCTTCACACTGCCCATGGTCATTTCCAAAACACAAGACCACATTGCAAATGGCCCTCTCTTTCTTGCATTTCTTTTTTTTTTCCTTCCAAATTTTAATTAACAACTTCCATGATTATAAAAAATACCCCATGGTAATACCCTCCCTCCCCCCCACTTTCCCCTTTGAAACTCCATTCTCCATCATACCCCCTCCCCATCTCAATCAGTCTCTCTTTTACTTTTGATGTCATGATCTTTTCCTCCTCTTATGATGGTCTTGTGTAGGTAGTGTCAGGCACTGAGGCCATGGATATACAGGCCATTTTGTGTCTGAAGGGAGCATGTCATATGGAGTCCTACCCTTCCTTTGGCTCTTACATTCTTCTCTTACATTCTTTCCACCACCTCTTCTGCATTAGACCCTGAGCTTTGGAAGGTGTGATAGAGATATTGCAGTACCGAGCACTGCGTTCATTTCTTTCCATTACCATGATACCTTCTGAGACGTCCCAAGGTCACTGCCATCTGAAAAGAGAAGATTGTCTACCAACAGTGAGAGAGTAGCATTAATATAAGGGTATGGCCATTAACAGAAGTGCTTACTGGGCAGTTCGATAAGCATAGTACATACATTTAGCCAGACAACAGCAGACATTACACCCCTAGAGCTCATGACTACCCCTGTTTTGAGTTTTCAGTATCAGGGATGTATTCCCTCCCATGGAGTGGGCCTCCAGTCCAATTAGAGGGCAGTTGGTATCCCCATAACAGATGTGCCACTATTGCACTAGTTGGCTCATTTGGCCTGGCTGGCCAAATATAAGGCTTGCAGTGTCCACTGTTGAGTATCTTCACTGGTGATTTCTCTTTCTTCTATTGAACTGCATGCAGAATGGCTTCTTCCAGCTTTCTGTCAGCTGGTCTACATGGAGGAGGCTCTAGGGTCAGTTCCAGCAGGATTTCTCAATTGCCTTGCAGCCCAGGTATGTGGAGTGTTCAGCAATAAGGTCTTACTATCTGTTCCTGGTGGGAAACCAAGGGCCTTGACAATGGCCTATAATGTTTTGGGGGCATCAGGCTCACAACTCACTGGAAGGTATCCCACCCCTGACACTGAAACAACAGGGCTGAGATAGCTTAGTGGTTAAGTGCTTGCCTGTGAAGCCTAAGGGCTACTTTGGCACTGAAAATTTTCTAGCAACAATCTATGGCTCCTGAATGTTCCATTGTCCAAAAAAGTAGGATTCCATATGAT
Source organism: Jaculus jaculus (assembly GCF_020740685.1). Lineage (NCBI taxonomy): Eukaryota > Metazoa > Chordata > Mammalia > Rodentia > Dipodidae > Jaculus > Jaculus jaculus. The sequence continues at coordinate 76,372,339 of NC_059113.1, forward strand.
TTATTTATATCCTCTTAGATTTTGATTAGCCCTCCCTCCACCTTTCCTTTACTCCGTCTCTTCCCCTGACCTCAATTTGGGCCTTTTCACCCCCATTAATCTATTCTTCTACTTACACATATAAAATACCATCCTACTAAGTACATCCCTCCCTTCCTTTCTCTTCTCTTTATATCTCTTTTCTAGCTTACTGGCCTCTGCTACTGAGTTTTTTTCCTTCTCACACAGAAGCCCAGACATCTGTAGCTTGAATCCACATATGAGAGAGAACATGCGACGCTTGGCTTTCTGGGCCTGAGTTACCTCACTTAGTAAAATACTTTCCAGATCCATCCATTTTCCTGCAAATTTCATAACTTCATTTTTCTTTACCACTGAGTAGAACTCCATTGTATAAATGTGCCATATCTTCATTATCTACTCATCAGTTGAGGGACATCTAGGCTGGTTCCATTTCCCAGCTATTGTGAATTGAGTAGCAATAAACATGATTGAGCATATACTTCAAAGGAAATGAGATGAGTCCTTTGGATATATGCCTAAGAGTACTATAGCTGGGTCATGTGGTAGATCAAATTTTAGATGTCTTAGAAATCTCCACATTGATTTCCACAATGGCTGGAACAGATTGCATTCCCACCAACAGTGTAGAAGGGTTCCTCTTTTTCGACATCCTCACTGGCATTTATGGCCATTTGTTTTCAATATGGTAGCCAATCTGATAGGAGTGAGATTTTTTTCTCTCTCTAAGTGTTTTCAACACACACACACACACACACACACACACACACACATATGTGTATATATATACATATATTTGGTTTGTGTGTTTGGTAGTTTGATTATAATATGGTGAGGAGAGGTTCTTTCCAGGTTTTGTCTGGCTGGTATTCTAAAGGATTCCTGTATCTGCATTGGCCCCTCTTTCCCAATTTATGGGAAGTTTTCTTCTATGATTTTGTGAAAGATGCCTACTATGCCTTTGAAGTGAAATTCTTCTCCTACTATACCCCAATTTTGTTTTTAATTTTTTGTTTATTTTTATTTATTTATTTGAAAGTGACAGACACAGAGAAAGAGGCAGAGAGAGAGAGAGATAGAGAGAGGGAGAATGGGTGTGCCAGGGCTTCCAGCCACCGCAAACAAACCCAGACACATGCACCCTGTTGTGCATCTGGCTAATATGGGTCCTGCGGAAATGAGCCTAGAACCAGGGTCCTTAGGCTTCACAGGCAAACACTAAACCATTAAGCCATCTCTCCAGCCCCAGGTACCCTGAATTTTTGTTTGATCATTTCATAGTGTCTGAAATATCTTGAAATTCCCATTCATACTTTTCTATTAATTTGTTTTTCTCTTTGTTGGACTATATTAGATCTGCCACCTGGTCTTCTAGCTTAGATATTCTATCCTCTCCTTCATCCATTCTACTGGTGAGATTTTCTACCGAGTTTTTTATTTCATTAACTGTGTTCTTCATTGCTAGTAATTCTGACTGGTGTTTCTTTATCATCTCTATTTCCTTATTTGTGTCTTGTATTGACCTCTTTATTTCATTAAATTGGTGTCCTGTGTCTTCTTTGATTCCTTTGATTTCCTCTTTCATTCCTTTGATTTCTTCTTTGACTTCTTTGAAAATATTTACAATCATTCTTTTGAAATCTTTTTCAGGCATTTCCTCTATCTCGTTCTCACTGGAGGTCATTTCTGATGCATTAATACTTTTTGGTGGATTTATATTGTCTTGATTTTTGTTGCTTCTTGTGTTATAATGTATATATTTTTGCATCTTGGATTATGTTGATCCTTGGATTTTCTAGTTAGCTAGGCATTATTAGATGTATCAATTGATCTAATGTTATACATCTTCAGGGTAGGAGTGTAAGGTGATAGGTATGGCTCTTAAGACTTTCAGAGTATATATAATAGTGAACCTAGGTGTTGGGTTTGCCTGCTATGGGAGTATGGAAGTAGGCTGAGTGGAACAAAATATAGATAGATTCTAAAATTTAACTAAACAATATACATATTCAATGAAAAACAGCACAGAGGATTTATGCAAGAGTAGGTATTATGACAACCAGATCCTCTATCAACAAGGAGGTTAAGACTTCTGGTCTGTTGAGGGTTCCAAGTCAGCTTGTGACCAAGTGAGACCCTTCCCTAATGTATAACAGAAGAGGAAACAAAGCCACTGTAAATCAAGAAGCAACAAATGACAAGCCCAAAATATAGCTTATTTAAGAATGGCAAATCTGGGCCGGAGAGATGGCTTAGCAGTTAAGTGCTTGCCTGTGAAGCCTAAAAACCCCTTTTTGAGGCTCAATTCCCCAGGGCTCACGTTAGCCAGATGCACAAGGGGGTGCACGCATCTGGGTTCGTTTGCAGTGGCTGGAAGCCCTGGTGTGCCCATTCTCTCTCTCTCTCTGCCTCTTTCTTTGTGTCTGTCACTCTCAAATAAAAACAAATTTAAAAAAAGAATGGCAGGGCTGGAGAGATGGCTTAGCAGTTAAGTGCTTGCCTGTGAAGCCTAAGGACCCCGGTTCGAGGCTCGGTTCCCCAGGTCCCACATTAGCCAGATGCACAAGGGGGTGCATGCGTCTGGAGTTCGTTTGCAGAGGCTGGAAGCCCTGGCGTGCCCATTCTCTCTCTCCCTCTATCTGTCTTTCTCTCTGTGTCTGTTGCTCTCAAATAAATAAATAAATAAAAATTAAAAAAAAAATTAAAAAAAAAAAAGAATGGCAAATCTGACCATCCACCAGACTTAACATATAATTTATCCTGACACAGAAGGTGCAATTAGCACTTCTGGTTCATGGCTATATACCGGGTTTTTTAGGTGGGTACTGACTTGGTGTAATCCCAGTTACCTTTTGGGGTGCTTTTGGTCTTAGTTATGCTACGTTCCTGCTTGGGTCCCTCTTTGGTGCACTGTGGGTGCAAGTAGGCTGGCTGGGTCACTGGACCACTGTTCTGTTTTCCGGAGCTGGGCACTGGCTTTTCATGTGGCTCAAGCCGATCCTGGAAGCTGTGGCCCCGCGGACCTGGCACTGCCACTGCTTCTGCCAGAGCTGCCCCTGCCAGAGCTGCCAGTGCCACTGCTGGAGCCACTACTGCGGAGGAGCTGCTTTGGCCAGCCTGTTTGGGCTCTGGATGCTCTGGATCTCTCCTATTTCTCTGCTGCCATTTTAATTTGTTTCTTTCTTTCTTTTTCTTTCCTTCTTTTTTTTTTTTTTTTTTTTTTTTTGGTTTTTAAAGGTGGGTCTCACTCTGGCTCAGGCTGACCTGGAATTCACTATGTAATCTCAGGGTGGCCTCGAACTCTCGGAGATCCTCCTACCTCTGCCTCCCGAGTGCTGGGATTAAAGGCGTGAGCCACCACGCCCAGCCATTTTAATTTCTTTTACACCTCACTTTTTAGTAAAAGTGTGTATTTTGCTGTTTTTTTTTTTAAATTTATTTTTATTTTTATTTTTTGCTTTTTCTCCCCTGGCTGCTTTGGCGTAGTTCCTACGCCACCATCTTAACTGGAAGTCTCCTTTCCTGAATTTCTTAATACCAGGTAGGGTGCCAATTTTTTAATCTGGGGGGAATAAAACAGTCTTGGAAGAACAGACCACTCCTTGAGCACTCAGGCCCCTTCAAGAGTCTACATTTTTAGACCTGTTCCTCCACTAAAGGCCAGGTGGCCAAATCTCAAAGGTTGTAATCTCTCATATAATTGCAGCTTAATGGGCAGAGGTTTGAGCCCAAAGATTTCATTTCTATGCCATATCCCTCTGCTCACACTAGTCTATTTCTATGCAAAGCATCCCTGTACAAGTTCTCAGGACAAGGGCATAACAGAAAGCTCTCACACAAACTGCTTCTAGCCCATGCAAAGCAAAGCTCTTTCTTGCCCTCATAAGCCAAACCTCACAGTCCATAGTTCTTATTGCATTCAGGTATTTCAACTCTGACCAGAATAGTCCATCAAGCTGTACTTACAGCACTGCAAGGCATCACTTATGCCAAGGTTTCAAATCCTTCCACTTTTGAAAATCAACTCCAAAAGCCTAAAGCCACACAGTCAGGTGTCTAGCAGAAATTGACACCACTCTTTGGTACCAACATTACCGTTGCAGTCCGGTTCACATTACTGGTAGAAATCACTCAATCAAGAGTGGCTTGTGGGGAAAAGTAAGAGATTTATTTTGGTTTAGAGGCTCAAGGGGAATCTCCATGATGTCAGGAAAAATATTGGCCTAAACAGAGGGTGAATATCACCCATTGGCCAACATAAGGTGGACCATATCAACAGGGGAGTGTGCCAAACACTGGCAAGGGGACACTGGCTATAATACCCATAAACCTAAAGCCAACAATACACTGCCTCCAGGATGCCTTATTTCCAGTTGTCATCATCTGGGGAGACTAGCATTCATAATACTTATGTTTATGGGGGATACATGAATCAAACCACCACATATGATGATGTCCCCAAAGGTGTTTCTTTTGCTGAGGATAAGCTTGGATATCTGAGGCCATTCCATATGAATTTTGAGATTTTTTTCTATTGCTGTGAAGAACAATGCTAGAATTTTTATTGGTATTGCATTAAAGCTATATAATAATATTTTTGGTAGAATTGCCATTTATTAAATATTAATTCTACATATCCAGGAGGAGGGCAGGTATTTCCATCTTTTCAAGTCCTCCTTAATTTCTTTCTTGAGTGTTTTTATGTTTTCATTATATAGGACTTTCACATCCTTAGTTAGTGTTATTCCAAAGTATTTAAATTTTTATTGCTATTGAAAATGGGACAGCCTCACTAATTTCTTCCTCTGTATATTTGTCCTTTGCATATACTGATTTTTGTGTGCTGATTTTGTATCCTGCCACTTTGTTGAAGGAATTAATCACCTTTAGAGGTTTTGAGATTGAGTCTTTTGGGTCAGTTAGGTATAGGATCATGTCATCTGCAAGTAGGGCTAAATTGGCTTCTTCCCTTCCAGTGTATATCCTTTTTATTTTATTCCCCTGTCTTATTGCTTGAACTAGGACTTCTAGTACTATGTTGAAGAGCAGTTGTGAGAGTGGGCACCTCTATGTTGTTCCTGATCCCAATGGGAACTCCTTGAATATTTCCCCATTAAGTATTATTTGATTTATATATAGCTTTTATTTTGTTGAGATATAAATGGTCCATGCCTATTCTCTCCAGCATTTTGATCATGAAGTGATGTTGTGCTTTGTTAAAGGCCTTTTCTGAAACTATTGAAATGATCATGTGGTTCTTGTCACTCAGTTTATTTATGTGGTATATTATGTTGACTATTTTCCACACGTTGAATCACCCCTGTGTTTCTTGGATGAAGCCTGCTTGATGAACACACTTTTCATGTGTTGTAGAAAGCAGTTTGTAGGGATTTTGTTCAGGATCTTTGTGTATAAGTTCACCAGGGGTATATAGTTTATATATATAGCCTATAGTTTTATTTTCCTGTGTATCTCTGTGTGGTTTTGGTATTAGGGTGATGCTAGCTTCATAAAAGGACTTGGGGAGGAATCCCTGTTCTCTGTTATGTGAAATAGCTTGAGAAAAATTGGTTTCATTTCTTCCATGGAGGTTTGCTAGGATTCAGCTGAGAAGCCATCTGTTCCTGGACTCTTATTTTTGGGGAGATTTCTGATTAATTTTTCAATCTCAATGGTTATAACAGGGTTGTTTTTTTAGGAGTTTAATCTGTTCTGAGTTTAGTTTTGGTAGGTGGTATGTGTCTAGAAATTCATGCATTTCTTCCAGATTATCCAGTTTTATGGATTAGAGGTTTTGGAAGTAGGTCCTGATGATTCTTCTAATTTAATTTATCCAGTTTTATGGATTAGAGGTTTTGGAAGTAGGTCCTGATGATTCTTCTAATTTAATTTATGTTTGTTGTGACCTCTCCTTTTTCATTTCTAATATGGTTAATCTGAAGTTTCTCTTTGTTTTTGCTTGATCAAATTGGCCAGCATTTTATCAATCTTGATTATTTTCTCAAAGAACCAGATCTTTGTTTCATCAATTTTCTTATTTGTTTTCTTAGTTTCCAATTATTTAATTTTTGCTCTGATCTTGATTATTTCTTTCCATCTGGAGCTATTAGGGTTGGATTCTTCTTGGTTTTCAAACACCTTTAGGTAGATTTTTAGTTTATTAATTTGGGATCTTTCTGTCTTTGCTTTGAAGGAATTGACTGTTATGAATTTTCCCCTACTGAGAGCCTTCATTGTGTTCTATAAGTTTTGTTAAGTTGTGTTCTCATTGTCATTTAATTCTAGAAATTTTACAATTTCGTTTTTGTGTATTGTTTTGGGAGGTAGGGTCTCAGTCTAGCTCAGGCTGATCTGGAATTCACTATGTAATCTCAGGGTGGCCTTGAACTCATGTTGATCCTCCTACCTCTTTCTCCGAGTGCTGGGATTACAGGTGTGTGCCACCACACATAGAACAATTTCTGTTTTTATTTCTTCCACTACCCATTTATTGTTTAAAAGTCTGTTGTTCAGTCTCCCACAGCTGATGTAGTTCCTGGAGCATCTCTTGTTGTTAATTTCTAGCTTTACAATATTGTGATCTGATATCATGCAAGAAATTATGTCAATTTTCCTGAATATATGGAGGCAGACTTTATGGCCTAATATATGATCTATTTTGGAGAAGCTTTCATGGACTGCCAAGAAGAATACATGTTATGTAGATTTGGTGTAGAATGTTCTACAGACATCTGTATAGTTGATCTTATGATATTGTTGAGCTCTCTCACTTCATTGCTGATTTTCTGTTTGACTGATTTGTCTATTGAAGAAAGTGGACTATTGAAGTCTCCAACTATGATAATGTTGGTATTTATTTCTATGTTGTTAGTGAGTAGGTTTTATTTTATAAATTACAGTGCACTTGTGTTTGGTACATACATATTTTTGATTGTGATGTCCTCTTCTTGGATCATTCCTTTGATGACTAAGAAGTGTCCTTATTTGTTCTTTTTTATTACTTTTGGTTTGAAATCTATTTTATCTGGTATTAGTATAGTAATACCTGTCTTGTTTCTTATTTCCACTTGCTTAGAATATCATTTTCCATCCTTTCACCCTGAGGAGGAGTTTGTCTTTTGTGGTGAAGTGGGTTTCTTGAAGACAGCAGATAGAAGGGTACATTTTTTTTTTTTTGATCCATCTTGCTAACTTGTGCCTTTTGATGTGTGAATTAAGGTCATTAATGTTAAGGTGATAACTGTGAGGTTTGAGTTAATCCTGCCATGTTTGCATGTGTATTCCTGGACTTTGTACTTTTTTTTGAGTAATGGTCTCACTCTAGCTCAGGCTGACCTGGAATTCACTATGTAGTCTCAGGGTGGATTTGAACTCTTTGCAATCTTTCTACCTCTGCCTTCCAAGTGCTGTGATTAATGTCATGTGCTACAACGCCTGGCTAGACTTTGTACTTTTTAAAGACTGCTCTTGTTTTTGTTATTGTGATTTGCTTTTTGTAGGCTCTTGAGATTTTTTGTTTGACTCTTCTGTGTGGAGAATTACCTGCAGTACTCTCTGTAGGTTAGGCTTTGTGTTGATAAAAATCAGAGCTGACATTTTTCATGGAAAGTTTTTCTTTCACCATATATTATGAGGGATGCTTTCACTCAGTACCATAGTTTTGGTTGGAAGTCATAGATTTTTTTAGATTTTGAAGTGTTCCATTCCTGGCTTTCAGGATTTCCACTGAGAAATCTGAGGCAATTGTGATGGGGTTTTGTTTCTCTTACTGCATTTAGGGTGCTTTGTTTTTGTTGTTCAGCGTCTTAATGATAATGTGTCTTGGAGAGTTTCTCCTTTGGTCAGTCTGTTTGGAGTTCTACTAGCTTCTTGTATCTTGATGGGATTCTTTTACTTCAATAATTTTGTTGAATAAGTTCTCCATGCCTTTGGTCTTCATTTCTTCCCCTTCTGATATACCCATGAACTGAATGTTAGGACGTTTTAGGGTATCTGCAGTTCCCTCATGTTCTGTTCACAAGAAGCTTTGAACTTATTGAAGGTTTTGGAATCTTAGAACTGTTTCTTCTGTCTTGTCTTCCAGTTCTGAGGATCTGTCCTCCATATGTGTGATAGTTTGATTCTGGTGTCCCCCATAAACTTAGGTGTTCTTAATGCTAGGTTCCCAGCTGATGGAGATTTGGGAATTAACACCTCAGAAGGCAGTGCATTGTTGGGGGCAGACTTATGGGTGTTATAGCCAGTTTCCCAATTCCAGTGTTTGGCATACTCTCCTGTTGCTGTGGTCCACCTTATGTTGGCCAGGGGGTGATGCTTGCCCTCTGCTCATGCCATTGTTTCCCTGCCATTATGGAGCTTCCCACCTAGAGCTTATAAGCCAAAGTAAACCTTTTTCTCCACAAGCTTCTCTTGGTTGGGTGATTTCTACCAGCAATACAAACCTGACTGCAACAGTAAAGTGGTACCTGGAGTGAGGTTGCAGCTAGACACCTGACTATGTGGCTTTGGCCTTTTGGAGCTGATTTTTCAAAGGGAATGTGGAAGGATTTGAATCCTTGGCCTAAGAAATGCCTTGCAGTGCTGTAAGTATGGCTTGATGGGATATTCTGGTCAAACTCAGACCTGAATGCAGTAAGAAGTATGCACTGAGAGGTTTAGCTTATGAGGGTAAGAAAGGGCTTTGTTTGGTCTGGTCTGACAGTTTGTGTGAGAAGCTTGCTGTTGTGGCCTTGTCCTGAGCATTTGTGAAGGGTTGCTTTGTGTAGAAATGAACTGGTGTGAGCAGAGGGATATGGCACAGAAAAAAAATCTTTGGGTGAACTGTTGCTTGTTCAGCTGCAATTGAGAGATTACAACCTTTGAGACTGGGCTAGCTGACCTGCACTGGAGTGACAGGAAGGATGTAAACTCTTTTGAAGGGGCCTGAGTGCTCAAGGAGTATCCTGTTCTTCAAAGTCTGTTTTATCCTCCCCACCCCCCAATCAACAAATTGGCCCCCTATCTGGTATTGTGGAGTATAAGAAATGCAGGAAAGAGTGGGTCATTGAGTTTGTGACACGGTCTTGTATTTTGGAAATGGCCATGGGTAGTGTGAAGTAGGTTTGCTGGATGCCTGCATGGAGACCCGATGGAGCCATGGGGATCAACTGTGTATTGCAGTGGTAATCCAGTGGAGATGCCAGGACCATGATATGGCTGCTAAGGAAAGCTTCCAGCCCCAGATGAAGTTTTCTAAGACTGTGAGTAGCCAAGCTGGAGGGGCAGAATTGCAATACCAGACACTTGTTGCTGGTTCGATTTATCAGACTTGGAGATTTATCATTGACAAGAGTTGTTGGACTTGGAGCTACAGAATTTGATGTTCGCACTGTTTAAATCTCATATTTATTAGATATTTCTTTGCTATGCACAATGCCAACAATATAGTAAGACCAATTTATATAGCAATTTTTTTAAATAAGAAAATAGATTTTTTTTTTTTTTTGCTTTGTGTTTTACTGACAAGTTTGCAAATTGCCAATCTTTGCTCTTTTCTCTCCCTCCCAATTTTTCATGGTGGTAATTAAGGATTGTAAATTTCACTTTATCATTTGTGTTAGGAATAGTAGCATAAATCATAGTAATAGCTCCATTTATTTCAGTAATGCCAGCCTGCCTGCAAATCACTTGTAAATTGGTTCCATGGATGTACCTCTATCAAATTAATCAAAAAACACCTGCATACATTTCCTGAGTTTATTTCAAAGGATTAGTAACAATGAGAAAGAAAGACCATTACTGACCTTTCCAGTTTTATTTATTTGTAAATTCTGAAGAGCTCATGCATATGATTTCATTTTGAACCCTGGCTAACATCTAGTTCAACATTTTACATTATGCTGTAAATGAAAAAACACAAGCTGGGTCTTGGGTGCCAAACAATATAACTTCCAGATGGTCCTACTGTGCTCCATATATAGTAATCATAATTTTTGATTAAATAGAAAATTATATACATTTGAGAATTTGTGACAAGTAATGCTTTTATGTTGAGAACAGATTTTCAAAATGAGCATACTAGCTTTTATCATTAGGAAGTTAAATCATAGTCACTTATATATTTTCTCTCATACCCAGAGGGTTATTTCAATGTGACAATCTGCATGTAATAAAAAGAAGGCAATATTTACTTACATACTTTCACTGTATGCCTGTTTGTGCTACATGGTGCTATAGAAAAGACAACTCCAGTCCATGAGGCTAGCCCAGTACACTCTAAATAAGTTTGAACTGTGCCTGGGTATAGTGTGATTCTTTGGGAACTTCCTGGCCCAAAGAGGTAAAAAGTGTTAATGTACAGCTTACTTCTTTCTTCCTACTTCTACCCTAAGAGAAGGAAGGGGAATTCAAATTTCATTACATCTTACTTTTTATTGACAACTTCCATAATTATAGAAAATAAACCATGAAAATTCCCTCCCCCCTTCACTTTCCCCTTTACAACTCCACTTTCCACCATAACCCTCCTGCTCTCAATCAGTTTCTCTTTTATTTTGATCTTATCATCTTTTCCTCCTATTATATTGGTCTTGTGTAGGTAGTGCCAGGCACTGCAAGGTAATGGATATTAAGGCCATTTTGTGTCTGGAAGAGTGCACTGCAAGGAGTCCTAGCCTTCCTTTAGCTCTTACATTCTTCCTGCCACTTCTGCCATGGACCCTGAACCATTGAAGGTGTGATAGAGATGTTTCAGTGCTGAGAACTCCTCTGTCAGTCCTTCTCAGCACTATGGTGCCTTTTGAGTCATCTCAGAGGTCACTGCCATCTGAAAAGAGAAGCTTCTATTACCAAAAGTGTTGGGTATGTACATTAAGAAAAGTGCTTACTGGTCATAATGTGTGCATTTAGCTGGACACCAGCAAGTGTTACACCCCCTAGGGCTCATAACATCCCCTATCATAGGTTTTCAGTATCAGGTACGTATTCTCTCCCATAGAGCAGGCCTCCAGTCCAATGGTAAGCAGTTGGTTTCCCCCATAATGGACTTGCTACGATTGCACCCATTGGCTCATTTGGCCTGGCTGGGCCAACTTAAGGCTTTCAGTGTCCACTGTTGTTTATCTCCGCTGATGACTTCTTTCTCTTCCATGGAGCTGCATGCAGTGTAGCTTTTTTTCAGCTTTCTCTCAGCTGGTCTACATGGAGGAGGTTTTCAACTCAGCTCCAGCAAGATTTCTCAGTGATCTTTCAGCCCAAGCATGTGGAGTCTTCAGCAATAGGGTCTTACCACCTATTCCTTGTGGGAAACCAAGAGTCTCGGCAATGGCCTGTAATGTTTTTGGGGCATCAGGGTCTTCTCCAGCCAAAAACTCACTGGAAGGTATCCCATTCCTGGCATGGAAAATTTTCTAGTAATAATATATGGATCTGGATGAGCCATTGTCAAAAAAAGTAGGTTTCAGTATGACTTATTCATTCTGTCTTAGATTTTGATTAACCTTCTCCCATCCTTCCTTTACTCAGTGTCTTCCCCCTGACCTCACTTAGGCCTTTCCACCCTGATTTTCTACTTAAATTTATACAATACTGTCCCTTTAAGTCTTCCCTCACTATAGCTTATTTATTTATTTTTTTTGAATTTTTATTTATTTATTTATTTATTTGAGAGCGACAGACACAGAGAGAAAGACAGATAGAGGGAGAGAGAGACAGAATGGGCGCGCCAGGGCTTCCAGCCTCTGCAAACAAACTCCAGACGCGTGCGCCCCCTTGTGCATCTGGCTAACATGGGACCTGGGGAACAGAGCCTCGAACCGGGGTCCTTAGGCTTCACAGGCAAGCGCTTAACCGCTAAGTCATCTCTCCAGCCCACTATAGCTTATTCTTAACCTTGTCCAAGTAAAACATTATTAGAGAAAAGCACAACATATTATTTATTTTAACTATACTTAGAAGTGTAAATCTGAGACAGAATGAAGGTCTAGGGCTAAGAAAATAAAAATGTAATAAATGGAACATATACTTGTATTTTTTTTTTTTATGTAGTATCTCATTCTAGCCCAGGCTGACCTGGAATTCACTATGTAGTCTCAGGATGGCCTTTAATTCATGGCAATCCTCCTATCTCTGCCTCTTGAGTGCTAGGATTACAGGCATGCTCCACCACACTTGGCTATAACTTTGTATTTTCATGTAGAGTATATTTTTATTTTTTATTTATTTATTTGAGAGCAACAGACAGAGAGAGAAAGAGGCATATTATATATAAAGCCTGTTTCCATTGGAATTATAGTGATCCATTCTATTGCATTAATATGAAGAGAGAATGGGTGCACCAGGGCCTCCAGCCACTGCAAACGATACAGTATATTTTTATAAGAGTCCCCATTTCTGTTTCTGATATATAAACTTGGCTTTGAGAAATCATTATTGGAATGTGCATTCAATACTTTGGTGGGTTTTATTAATCACATAGTGTCTGCATGTAGCATAAGTTAGAAATAAATATAGAAAGCATAGTGTACATACACAATATGCCCTTGACATTTCATTACAATGTAATAACAAGCTTTCTTTAAATTCCCAGTAGTTAGATATACTTTTCTACTATAATTTCTTGTGTTTAGTAGATGATATTTAAGACTTCATTCTTGGTCACTTGGAGTACTCTTTTCAGCAAATCCACTCACTGTTCTTTTTCTATCTCTTCCTAGAGGTACTTTCAAGAAATTGGCAATAACTTGCTCTGAGTAATTTCCTTTGTTAGCAAAAGTGAAAAACAAGTACAATAGGTTGCCTTAAATCTTGTTATTCTCTGAATAAATGAATCAAAACAACTAATTTCCATGTAATAAAATCAGAGACCCTCAGGGGGGTTGATTCATTTTGAAATACTGTTGGATAATTGTTTCATTAACAACTATGTAATTTAATATTAAGTATATATGGGGTTATTCTCATAGGGAAAAATTATTTGGAAAGCAATGAGTTAAAATGTCAGGGTATTAAGTAGGGGGCTTTAAAGAGTGACGGTATTTTATTACCATAAACACAGACCAATGTAGATGAAGCTGGCATTAAAAGAGATTTGAAAGGCTACCCAAAGATTAAGTGAATACTGGTTTATAAACAGAACCCAATATGATTAAAACAAATTATTTGTAACCAAATATATTAAAGCCTGTTTCTATTGGAATTATAGTGATCCATTCTATTGCATTAATATGAAGAGAAAAAATTACTTTAGACACAAAGATATTTATCTACTCTATGCATGTGACTTCAAAATATTTTAGTTTTGCTTTTTATATGAAGATAATAGCTTGTTTCCACAATTAAAACTTTATATTGAAAGTCACCATATTTCATTCAACAATAAACCTGTGATTAGCTGATAACCAAGTTCTCAAAGACAGTGGAATAAATGATCTATCGTTTACTCCTCTCACCTCTGCTCTCTTTGAAAATAAATCATTTCCAAACTGTCAACAAGAATGAGAAATTTCTAGCTAGAGACCTTTTTCCCCCTCATGTAAGGCCTGAAAAAAGGAGCTTAGAGTGAAAAGTGTCATAACTACAATAGTAAGTGCATTCTAGCAAGAATAAATAAAATGGCAAAGCCTGACAGTGAAGAATATGGAGAGGAATTCAAGTGACTAAACCTCAAATAAAGGATTATCTCTTTTTGTGAGAAATCTATTCTGGGAAGAAATCGATCCAGCAGCCTCTGCATACAGAAACAGCCAGGTAGGTTTTGGGACTGTAGAGAAATTGCAGCTGAGACACTTAACACTACCAGGCATTCCTCGGCCAACAGATCTTTTGGCCTGGCATTCAATACCTGCCTTTGTCTTTTTCTGTGTGGTTACTGGGCCCTAGATACACTTTGCAGAGAGCATCTGTCCTAAATCAATGGCACTCATGTTATTAAAAGAAACTTAGTACTACACTTTTTATAGATGTATTAACTTTTACCATTTGAAATTTTATTAGTCAAAGAGGTAGAAAACTGAGAACTATGAGTAAATTGTTAAGTGGGTGTCAATTGTATTAAAATCCCTTGATCAGCAGTGGAGGTAACAGGAACAAAATGAGACCTAACACAGCCATACAGTTGACAGCTGTAGTATCTATATTAATACTGAAACTTGCACCACAGTTTTGTTTAAAATATGGTAATGATATGTGTACTTTGGCAAATTACTAATGGGAGTGACGTGCTGATAGATAAAAATGTGTTTGATAAATAAAAACAAAATTATGGATGGAGAGATGGTTTAGTGGTTAAGATATTTGCCTGCAAAGTCTAAGTACACATGTTCTACGCGCAAGGTGACACAAGCATGCAAGGTCACACATGTGCACAAGGTGGCACATGTGTCTGCAGTTTGGTTACAGTGGCTGGAGGCCCTGGTGTTTCTTTCTCTCTCTCTCTGTCTCTTTCTCCCTCTTTCACATAAAAACAAACAACAACAAAAAAGCCAGTCTGTTGTGCTTGCCTCAAAAAAAGAAAAAAAAAAAACAGAAAATTACTTTGTGAAGCTCTTTCATAAAACATTCATCAACTACCATCAATGGGCTTATGTTAGGGGCTGAGAATAAAGTTGAATAACAAGATCTTTGCTATTTTGAAGCTATCACTATTAGGCAATGTGATCTGTTTACAAAACAAAACAAAAACTTTTTTTTTTTTTTTTTTTTGAGGAAGGGTCTCACTCTAGTCCAGGCTGACCTGCAATTCACTATGTAGTCTTCAAGTAGCCTAGAATTCAAAACAATCCTCCTACCTCTGTCATCCACGTGCTGGAATTAAAGGCATGTGTCATCACCCCCAGCTACCTAAATGACTTATTTATTTTGTTATCATTCATTGGATTTATTTTTATTTTTTGGCTGTGTAAATTTTTGTAGGCAAGTATGTAGGTCAGAGGTTGACATCAAGTATCTTCCTCTATCACTCTTCATTTTATTTACTAGGCCTCTCACTTGAGCCCAGTGCTCACCAAGTTGGGCAGCCGTCTTATCTGGAGGATCCTCTGTCTCTGCCTCTTGAGCTCTGGGACTATAGGCTGGGTGCCATGCTCACCCAGCATTGACATGGGGGCTGGAGACCCAAACTCTGATACTCGTATGTATGCAGCAAGTACTTATCTACTGAGCCATCTGCCCAAACCCTGGGATTCTTAAAAAGTAAGATTTCTTCAATGTTTTGAATGTGTTTTATTTATACATGCTTTAGGTATCTCAAATTCTATAATAAAGAAGCAAAAACAAACCAAATCAAAATGGACTTCTACATTTGGAGCTGAAAGAAGTGGGAAGCCTCCTTTGCCTAGAAAGAAAATGTATATTTTCCTTCTAAGACACAAGGATTGTGCATTTTTTCTAGGATGGCTATTTGACTTGTTAGGCTATAGAAATAATTGTTTTACCTGTAAATACACTAATAATACATTTCACATTGTAAGTTTTCAATTCCATAGGAAGATAGTAATTCCTATTGAAAACAAAAGAATTTCTGCTTTCAATGGCAGATGCTACAACCTTTTCCAAAAGAACTACAAATATTATTGTTTGAAGAAATAAGACAGGAAGGTAATTAAATTATGTTGAAGCCATCAAAGTCAGCTTTCAACTTTTCTGGCATAAGTTCACCTGTGCTTCATGTTGTAAGTTCTTTTCTGGTTGATCAGTCTTGCATTATATCTGGTGCTTTATATATACCTGGCAGTTCAGAGACTAAGTCATTCAATAAAAAATTTATGAGTACATGTAATGTGTAGGGGTATTGTTCCTGTGGCTGGGGTTCTTACCTTAAGGAGCTAGAATTCAAGGGCAAATCTAGAGTAACAAAAAGTATGGGTGGGAAGAATCATAGGGATTCTGTTCCATAAAATCTGTTATCAGGAGCAAAAGTATTTTAGTGTGGCAGCGTAAGAATATTTATATTTTTTCTCTAAATAGATGCCTGATTGCTCTAGGAGTTGAATCTGCTCTTAATATTCAGAACCTAATAATCGTGCCTCATCCTTTTTATTTTATTTCTTGTTCCCACCTCCTTCACGTATGTCAAAATGTTTAAGAGCTCAATTTTGTACATGGTTTATGGCGGTAGTGAGTTCTACTGCTGGGTCATGAAATCACCAGACATTTCATGTCCTGAGGTAAGTGTCCCACATTGCTTCTTTCCAATCTCTGGCTTTCACTTTTTCTCTGCCCTTCTCTTCTTTGATGTCTGCTGAACCTTGTGATAAAGATGTCTCGTTTAGCACTGAGCTCTCAATAACTTATTTTCTTCACCTAGATGAATTTTGACTCTTATTACCTACTTCCATCTCCAAAGAGAAGTATCTCCAGTCAGTGGGACGAACTGTACTCATATTCTTTTTGCTACCACCTCCACCATGGTGGGTGTAATAGAGATGTTTCCTTCAGTGCTGAGCACTCAACTGTCACTACTTCTCACCACTTTGTCACCACCATTTGCAAAAACAAGCTTCTCAATTTAACACTAATCTACGGGCATAGTAAGAACAACACTAATCTATGGGCATAAACATTAACATTGAAAGAAATTTAATGGATAATATATCCATTTAGCCAAACAGTAATGGTAACTTCCTCTCTAGAGTCTGTAACTTTCCAAGCCATAGTTTTTTGATTTCGTTTTTAGTGCAAGATATGAATTCCTTCCCATGGAGTGAGTCTGAAATCAGAAAGCAGTTGGTTACCACCAGAACTGATTCACCTCAATTATACCAGTGGGTACAACTTGCCAGATTGTTCATTTGTGGAGCTTGCAAGATCCACTGCTGATAAAGACTGTTGATGTCTTTTCTCTTGCAGTAGACTGCATAGCACTTTCCAGCAGGAAGGTAGTTAGCCAGCAAGGAGGAGGCTTCTAGCTCAGTACTAGCTTGATTTTTCAATATCTGGCAACTGAAGGGTGTGGTATATTCAGCAACAGGGTTTTATCTAGTTCTGGTGAATAACCAAAGGCATTGCTATATTGCTTCAAAGGGGCCCATGGGTCTCCATGACCAACAACTTGTTGGGAGTGTTCCTCCCCCAGCACTGAGAATTTTCTGTAACAATAAATGGCTTTTGGTCATAGTTTCCTCCATGCCAGCAGGGTACTTGTGCCTAATCTTGTCCTTTCTTGTTTGAGTTACAGTTTTTGATTGGCTAATGGAAAAGTAAGCTGCAATATGGCTTATCCATACTGTATTTGCCTACTCCTATTTCCACCTTCCTTTCCCCTACCCAAATTAGACCTTTTTATTCCTGTATTCTGTCCTACTTGCCTGTCTACTATCCCCTCCTCTAATACCTCCCTGCTTCTTCTCCCTCCAAGCCTCATTCTAGCTTCCTGGACTCTATGACTGGCGCTGACACCTACTTACAAACAAAATACTGAAATCTGGAATCTGCCTATGAGAGAGAACAAAGGGTGTTTGTCTTTCTGAACCTAACTTACCTCAGTATTTTTTACTAGATCCATCCATTTTCATGCAAATTTCAAAATTACATTTTTGTATCTGGCCAAATAAAAATCTGTTTTGAATATGCACTACATCGTCAATTGTTGGACATCTGGTTTGATTCAATTTCCTAGCTATTGTGAATAGATGGCTGAGCAGTTATCTCTGAAGTACATTGTGGAATCCTTAGGGTATATATCTAGGAGTGGTATAGCAGGGTCAAATGTTAGATCTATTTTTAGATATTTGAGGAATCTCCAGAAATATTTCCATAATAGCTGTACCAGTTTACACTCCTAGCAATAGTGAATAAGGATTACTCTTTCCCCACACCCTCTCCAGCATTAGTTATTATTTGATTTTTTGAGGATAGTCATTCTGAACAGGGTAAGATAGAATCTCAAAGTTGTTTGAATTTGCATTTCCTTGATAACTAAAGATGATGAACACTGAAAAAAAATTTTTTTGTCCCTTTGCTTTTTTTTTGAGATCTAATTCTTCAGTTGTATGGCTGAATTTTTGATTGTTTGATTTTTTTTGTTGCATAGTTTTTTTTGTATATTCTAAATGTTAATCCTCTGCCACATATATAGTTGGTGAACATTTTCCTCCATTTTATAGGTTGTCTACTGACTTAGTTGACAGTTTTCTTAGTTCTGCAACAACTTTTTAGTTTCATGAACCCCCATATTTTGTATGCCTTCTGTTACTATAGTCCTCTTCAGAAAGTCCTTCCCCACACCAGTATCTTGATGTGTTTTCTCTGTTTTTTCCTATAGTTGTTTCAGGGTTTCATTTCTCCTCCTGAGGGTTTTGATCTACTTGAAGTTGATTTTTGTGCATGGAGAGCGATAAAGTTCTAGATTCATTCTTCTACATGTAGGTATCCATTTCTCCAAACACATTTTTAAGAAATACTGCCATTTCTCCCATGTGTGTTTTTGCCTCTTTATCAAATATCAGGTGGTTGGAGTTACATGGATTTATAACTGTGTCTTCTATTTCATTGATCTACATGTCTGGTTTTATTATTATAGCTTTGTAGTACAGCTTGAAATCAGATATGGTGACACTTTCAGCAAATTTTTTGTTGTTGTTGAGGACATTTTTGGTTACCTAGTGTCTTTTCTGCTTCTATATGATTCTTTTATCTATTTCTGTGAAGAATAATGTTGGAACTTTCATTGGAATTGCATTGAATGTTGCTTTTGGTAGGATGGTCATTTTTATGATACGAATTCTTTTAATCCTTGAGTATGGATAATTTTTCCAGTTTTGGTGTCTTCCTCCATTTCTTTCTTCAGTGTTTTAAAGTTTTCATTATAGAGGTCTTTCATTTCCTTGGTTAGGGATAAATGAAGTTATTTAACTTTTTATGGTTAGTGTGAGTGTGACTATTTCCATGATTACATTCTCAAGTATGTATTTCATTGCTCTCTGAGAAGGCTACTGTTTATTTATTTATTTTGGAGTGCGTGTGTGTGTGTGTTTGTTGATTATACACTCTGCCACCTTAATCAAAGTGTTTATTAGCTCTTGGAGTTTTGTAGTGAGCTTTTGAATATATGGAATCATATCATCTGCTAGTAGGGATAATTATTTGACTTTCACAATTATACCTGTGTTATTTCTCTCATTTGTCTTATCACTGTGGCTAAGACTTTAAGACCTATATTAAACATCAGTGGAGCAAGTGGGCACTCATGTCTTTTTCCAGATTCTAGTGGGAATGCTTTAAGTTTCTGTTTAGTGTGATATTGGATATAAGGTCTGTTATTTATAGCTTTTATTTTGTTTGTATAGTTTCCCTTCATGCCTAGTGTCTCCAGTATTTTAATCATGAAGATGATGGATTTTGTCAAAGGTCTTTTCTATATCTATTGAGAAGATCATGTGATTTTTGTCCTTGAATCTAGTCATATGATATATTAAGTTTATTAATTTCCAAATGTTCAACCATCCCTGTATCTGTGGAACTAAATCTACTTATTGGGCTGGATGGTATATTTACTATGTTCCTGAATTCAATTCACCTGCATGTTATTGAGAAATTTTGCATCTATGTTCATCAGAGATATTGGTGCTTAATTTTATTCTTTTGTTCTGTTTCTATGTGGTTTTGTTATTAGCATAATTCTGATTTCATAGAAGGGCTGGTGGAATATCTCTTCCTTTTCAATTTTATTAGATAATTGAGAAGTGGTTTTTTAAATTACCACTTCATTCTTGTTGCTTGTTATAGATCTGTTTACATAATTTATTTCATCTCAAATTAATATTTGTAGGTCATATGTGTTGAGAAGTTAATCCTTTTAGATTTTCTAGTTTGGTGGAATTTTTGCACTATGTTTTTATTCCTTTGATTTCTTTTCATTTTTTGCTAATCTTTTTAATTTGAGTCTTCTGTCTCTCTCTTCCTTTTGGTTAATTTAGCTGGTGGTTTATCGTTATTATTGTTTTAAAGAACCAACTCTGTGTTTCATAGATTCTTATTTTGTTTCTATTCAAGTGATTGTTGCTCAGATTTTCTTTCCTTCCTTCTATAACTTTAGGGATTGCTTTCTTTTTGTTTTCCTAAGGTCGTCAGTTACATCATTGTTATTTATTTGAGATATCTCTGTGTTTTTTTCTTACTTCAATGTGAGGACTTAGAGCTATAATCTTTCCTCTTAGGATCATCTTCATTGTATTTCATAGGTTTTGGTAAGTTGTATCTTTATTTTCATTTAATTCTAGAAATTTTTTGATTTTCTTCTGATTTCTTCAGTGACCCATTTTTTCTTTTTTTTAATTCAGTAGTGTGTAGTTTAATCTCTGGGGATTGTGTATTGTGAGGTTCTGCAGTCTCCCTGATATTTATTTCTAGCTATATTGCACCGTGGTTGGATTAAATACAGGGAGTTAGCTAAGTTTCCTAAATTTATTGAGACTTGCTTTGTGTACTAACTAATATGTGCTCCATTTTGGAGAAAGTTACATGGGCTGCTGAGAAGAATGTGTATTCTGTAGTGTTTGGGTGGACTGTTCTGTAAATGTCTCTTTGGCCCATTTGATCTATGCTCTCTTTAACACTATTGTTTCTCTGTTTATTTTCTGTCTTGATGACCTGTCTAATGGTGATCTTTTGGTATTAATGCCACACATGTTTATTGTGTTGGGACTTATATTTTTATAATTTATTTATTTTTTATTAGTTAGTTTTGTACTCAGTGAATACAATCAAGTTGGTACCATTGTTAGGCTCACCCATGTCCTACCCCCTCCACCTGGCTCCTCCTTGGTGAGGAATATGGGTCATACATTGTGGAGTTAGCCCACAGTTATGGATAGGAGAAATGTGTTTGCATATCATGACCCAACGTGTGTCTCTAACATTCTTTCCTCCCCCTCTTCCACAAAATTTCTCTAAGCTATGTTGGGTTCATTTTTGGTCTGCTTCAGTGATGAGGTATTGTGAACCTCTTTGTCTATGGATATCTGACTTGGTGGGAGTTGACTGTTCTCTGTGTTGATCTCCTTCACCCTTGTGCTGGTACTTGGTTCACCCAGAAAACAGCATCCTCACATGTTTTGACAATTATTCTTAGTTTCAGCTGGTGTGCTTTTAAGGTGTGATGGGGTGGTACTCTCCTTAGGATCCACATCTATCTAAAAAAAGAGAAGCAGATTCTCTAACAAAGAGTAAAGTTAGCACCAGACAAATGGGATAACCCTTATTTTTTTTTATAGAGAACTTAATAGGTGTGGGCCCTCTTGTAGCTCATGATTGATGGTAGCTTAATAAAGGAGAGTGGGCTCATGTTTGGATATGGTGCTGACTTGTTTCCCAGCTCCAGCTACGGGTCCCATTCCACTGAGCAGATCAGTTAGCCAAATCAAGAACAGTATGTTTCCCACCATGGCTGTGCACCACTATTGCACTTGTGTGAGCCTCATGACAGGCTATTTGCTGCTAACTAAGTTAGACCATGAGTTGCTTGGACAGATATTGGTCATTTTCCCCAGTCACCCATGTAGTACCTTCTGGTACTAGACACGCTGACTGTCTGGAGACTGACTCTCTTCCAGCTTCCAGCCATGTCATTCCATCTTACCTGTCAACCGCATATGGTGTCTTCAGTGGTAGGGTCTTACCACTAACATTTGGTGGGTCATCAAGTACTCTGACAGAAATCTGTCATTCTTTTAGGAAACCTTGTAGGTCTCTCTGATCAAAAGCTCATTGTGGATGATAGCCACATGCTGTACTGGGAGCTATAGCAGGTCAGTGCCCACTAAGAGAAGGAAGAAAAAGATAACTAAACTAAAAGAGTTAGAAGAGAGAGAGAGAATCTATAGAAGATTAAGGTCAGTCTTCACCATACCCTCTCTTGTGTCTTGTGGTTCAGATGTTCCGTGTAAGGGCCAGGTGAAGGTTCAACCATTTGGTCTGCCATTTAGAATGTAGAATTTGGGCTGGAGAGATGGCTTAGTGGTTAAGCGCTTGCCTGTGAAGCCTAAGGACCCCGGTTCGAGGCTCGGTTCCCCAGGTCCCACATTAGCCAGATGCACAAGGGGGCGCACGCATCTGGAGTTCGTTTGCAGAGGCTGGAAGCCCTGGCGCACCCATTCTCTCTCTCTCCCTCTGTCTGTCTTTCTCTCTGTGTCTGTCGCTCTCAAATAAATTAAAAAAAAAATTAAAAAAAATTAGAATGTAGAATTTTATGGTACCATTGCTGTTTGGGTCTAGATTTGTGTCCCCCACTCTCTCCCTTGCCCTCCCCTCCATCCTCACTCACCCTATTGTCTAGTCTTCGAGGTGCTTGCTGTGTATGTCCACATCTTGGGTAGATTCATGTTAGGTGCTGAAGATGAGTGAGACTGTGTGGCACTTTTCTTTCTGTGATTGGGTAAGTTCACTGAGAATGATCTGTTCCAGGTTCAGTAGTAGGCGAGTTTCTGGTCTTATATTGAGGTCTTTGATCCATTTGGACTTGGGTGCTTTGCATGGTGAAATGTGTGGATCAAGTTTAAATTTCCTGCATATGGTTATCCAGTTTATCCAGCACCATTTGTTGAAGATGATGTCTTTTTTCTAGGCTATATTGTTAGGGCCTTTGTCAAATATCAAGTAGCTGTATTTTCTTGACCCAAAGTCCGGGTCCTAAACTCTATTCTGTTGTTCTATGCTCCCATTTTTATGCCAGTACCATGCTGTTTTTATTACTATAGCTTTGTAGTATAGCTTTAGATCAGGTATGGTGATGCCTCCAGAAGTATTTCTTTTGCTGAGGATATGCTTGGATATCCAAGGCCTTCTGCCTTTACATATCAAATTTGAGATCATTTTTTCAAATTAGTTTTCTATTCAGCAAATATAGGCAGTTTGGTACCATTATTAGGCTCATGCATGACCTACCCCCTCCCCATTGGCCCCTCCTTGTTGAGGTATATGGGTCGTGCATTGTGGAGTTAGCCCACAGTTATTGGTACAATAAATGTCTCTGTATATCATGACCCAACATGTGGCTCTGCATTCTTTCCTCCCCCACTTCTGCAAAATTTCCCTGAGCCATGTTGGGTTCTTTTATGGTCTGCTTCAGTGATGAGGTGTTGGGGGCCTCTGAGGCTCTGGTTATCTGATTTGGTAGGACTTGATTTTTCTCTGTGTTGATCTCCTTCCCCCCTTGTGCTGGTATCCAGTTCATCAGGAAAACAGCACCCTTGCTTGTTTCGCCAATTTCCTTAGTTTCAGCTGGGGCCCTTTTGAGGTATGATGGGGTGGCTCTCTCCTTAGGATCTGCGTCTATGTAAAAAAGAGAAACAGATTCTCCAATTGAGAGTAAGTTAGCACCAGAACAAATGAAATAACCCTTACTTTTTTATAGAGAGTTTAATAGGTGTAGGCCCTCTTGTAGCCCATGATGGATGGTAGGTTGATATTGGAGAGTGGGCTTATGTTTGGGTATGGTTCTGACTTGTTTCCCAGCTCCAGCTATGGGTCCCGTACCACTGATGGGATCAGTTAGCCAAATCAAGAGCAGTTGGTTCCCCACCATGGCTGTGTGCAACTATTGCACTTGTGTGGGCATCACAACAGGTTATAGGTTAGACAATGAATTGCTTGGACAGATATTGGTCATTTCCCCCTGTCGCCCATGAAGCACCTTCTGGCACTAGACACACTGACTGTCTGGGGACTGACTCTCTCCTGGCTTCCAGCCATGCCGTTCCATTTTACGTGTCAGCTGCATATGGAGTCTTCAGCAATAGGGTCTTACCACTAACCTTTGGTGGTTCATCAAGTACTCTGACAGAAGTCTATCATTCTTTTAGGAAACCTTGTAGGTTTCTCTGATCAAAAGCTCATTGTAGATGATAGCCCCATGCTGGTAGTGGGGGTTACAGGTCAGTGCCCACTAAGAAAATGAGGAAAAAGATAACTAATATACAAAAGTTAGAGAGGGGAGAGAGAGACGGGGGGAGGGAGAGGGAGGGAGGGAAGAAGTAGAATATTTAGGTTAGACTTGATCCTACCCTCTCCAGTGTCTTGTGGTTCAGGTTTTTCCTGTAAGGGCCTGGTGAAGGTTCAGCCATTGGTCTGCCTTTTAGGAAGTAGAATTTTATGGTGAAGAACACTGTTAGGATTTTAATTGGAATTGCATTAAATCTGTATGTTGCCTTTGGTAGGATTGCCATCTTCACAATGTCAATTCTGCCTATCCAGGGTCATGGGAGGTCTTTCCATTTTCTCAAGTCCTCCTCAATTTCTTTTTTGAGTGTTTTTATGTTTACATTGTATAAATCTTTCACTTCCTTGGGTTAATGTTATTCCAAGGTATTTTATTTTATTTTTGTTGCTATTGAAAATGGGACCATGTTCCTTATTTCTTTCTTTGCATCTTTGTCCTTTGCATATAGGAAGGCTACTGATTTTTGTGCATTGATTTTGTATCCTGCTACTTTGTTATAGGAGTTAATCACCTTCAGGAGTTTTGGGATGGAGTCTCTTGGTTGTCTTATGTGTACAGTCATGTCATTAGCGAATAGAGGTAACTTCTTCCTTTCCAAATTGTATCCCTTTTATTTCTTTCTCATGTTTTATTGCTTAAGCTAGGACTTCCAGTACTATATTGAAGAGCAGAGGTGAGAACGGACAACCCTGTCTTGTTCCTGATCTCAATGGGAATTCTACCAGTCTGTCTCCATTAAGTATTATTTGGGCCTTAGGAGCTTTGTATATTGCCTTTATTATGTTAAGATATGAACCAACAAACCTAACCCTAACCCTAACCCTATTTCTGATCATGAAGTGATGTTGTATCTTGTCAAAGGCCTTTTCTGTATCTATTGAAATGATGATGTGTTTTTTGTGTTTAACCTTATTTATGTGGTGTAGTACATTGACAGATTTCCATATGTTGAACCACCACTATGTTCCTGGGATGAATCCCACTTGATCAAGGTGGATAATGCTTTTCATGTGTTGTTGGATCCAGTTTGTGAGGATTTTGTTCAGGATCTTTTCATCTAAGCTCATCAGGGACAAAGGCTGGTAGTTTGCTTTTGGCATCTCTGCCTGGTTTTGCAATTAGGGTGATACTAGCTACATAGAAGAAGTTGGGGAGCTTTTCCTATTCTCCAATTGTGTGGCACAGTTTTAGAAAGATTGGTGTGATAGAATTCAGCTGAGAAGCAATTTGGTCCTGGACTCTTCTTTTTGGGGAGTTTTTTAAATTAATTTTTCAATCTCAATGAATGTGATAGGTTTGTTTAGGAGATTAATCTGCTCTGAGTTTAGGTTTGATAGATGGTATGTGTCCAGGAGTTTATCCATCTCCTCCACATTATCCAGTTTTGTGGAGTAGAGGTTTTTGAAATAAGTCCTGATGATTCTTCCAATTTCACTTATGTCTGTTGTCATCTCTCCTTTTTCATTTCAAGTTTTGTTAATTTGAAGCATCTCTCTTTTTTTTTTTTTTTTTTTTGCTTGATCGAATTGGCCAGGGGTTTCTAAATCTTGTTTATTTTTTCAAAGAACCATCTCTGTTTTGTCAATTTTCTTGTTTTCTTAGTTTCCAATTCATTAATTTCTGGTCTATTCTTAATTATTTCTTTCCTTCTGGAGCATTTCGGGTTGGATTTTTCTTGCTTTTCCAGTGCTTCTGGGTGGATGGTTAGGTTATTGATTTGGGATCCCTCTGTGTTTGTTATGAAGGCATTGAGTGCTATGAATTTTCCTCTGAGGACTGCCTTCATTGTGTCCCATAAGTTTTGGTATGATATGTTCTCATCAACATTCATTTCTAGAAATTTTTCCATTTCAATTTTTATTTTGTCCACTATCCATTTATTGTTTAAAAGAGTGCTGTTCAGTTTCCAGACACTGATGGGATTCTTGGTAGGTCTTTTGTTGTTAATTTCTAGCAATATAGCATTGTGATCTGATATCCAGGGAATTATGTCAACCTTCCTGAATATATGGAGGCAGGCTTTGTTACCAAGTATATGATCTATTTTAGAGAATGTTCCATGGGCTGCTGAGAAGAATGTGTAGTCTGTGGATTTGTGATGGAATGTTCTGTAGATGTCTGTTAGGTCTAAGTGATCAATGGTTTTGTTGAGCTCTCTTACTTACCTATTAAGTTTCTGTTTGGATGATCTCTGTATTACTGATAATATTATATTAAAGTCCCCAACTGTGAAGGTGTTGGTGGTTATTTCTGTTTTATTGTCAAGTAGGTTTTGATTTATGAACTGTGTTGCCCCTGTATTTGGTGCATACAGATTTATGATTGTAATATCTTCTTGATGGATCATTCCCTTGATAAGTAGGAAGTGGCCTTCTTTGTCTTTTTTGATTATTTTTGGTTTGAAGTCTATATTATCTGATATAAACATAGCTACACCTGCTTGTTTCTCATTCCCATTTGCTTGGAATATTGTTTTCCTCCCTTTCACCCTGAGGAGGTGTCGGTCTTTATTGGTGAGATGGGTTTCTTGAAGACAACAGATTGAGTGGTCTAATTTTCTGATGCATCCTTTTAGCCTGTGTCTCTTTTTTTAAATTTGTTTTGTTTATTTATTTATTTGAATGTGACAGAGAAAGAAGGAGAGAGAGAGAGAGAGAGAGAGAGAGAGAGAGAGAGAGAGAGAGAGAATGGGTGTGCCAGGGCCTCCAGCCACTGTAAACGAACTCCAGATGTTCCCCCGCCCCTTATGCATCTGGCTAACATGGGTCCTAGGGAATCAAGCCTTGAACCAGGCTCTTTAGGCTTCACAGGCAAGCGTTTAACTGCTAAGCCATCTCTCCAGCCCAGCTTGTGTCTCTTGATGTATGAATAAAAACCAATACTATTTAGGGTAATGACTGTGAGGTTTGATTTGATCCCTGTCATATTGTGTTGGTATATGTGGCTTGGTGTTTTCACGGACCTTGAAGATTTTTGTGCTTACTCTGAGTTTGGTTATTGTGGTCTGCTTCTTATAGGTGTTTGAGGTTGATTATTTGTTTCTTCTCTGTGAAAAATTTCCTGAAATACTCTTTGTAAGTTTAGTTTTGTGTTCATATATTTGTAAAGCTGAGTTTTGTCATGGAAAGTTTTTCTTTCACCATCATTTATTGGGATACTTTTGCTGGGTAGAGTAGTTTGAATTGGAAGCCATAGGTTCTTAGAATTTGTAGTGTTTCAATCGAGGCCTTCTAGCTTTCAGGGTTTCCATTGAGCAGTCTGGAGTAATTCTGATGGGGTTACCTTTAAAAGTGGTGTGCTGTTTTTCCCTAGCTGCTTTTAGGATGTTCTCTTTGGTGTCAATATTTAGAGTTTTAATGACAATATGTCTTGGAGAGTTTCTCCTTTGGTCCAGTCTGTTTGGAGTTCTGTTAGCTTTTTGTATTTTGATGATTAGCAGTGTTTATTGCATTTTCAGACAATGGCCTCATTGGGATTTATATAGGGACATTACCCTGATTCACATGTCACATTTCAGCAGCAGTTCTTGGAACTGTATACACTTCATGATCCACTTTCATGCATTTTTCATCCTTCCAAAACTAATACTAGGTGAGCAGGGGTACAGCCAATTTGTAAATTTAAGGGGGAAATAAACTGTGATCATGAAGAACAGGTTTTAAAATTCTTGTGGAAGTTTTATTTCTATTCATTCAGCCTTTTCTGGGTGGATTTCACCCTTAGGCATATTTTCCATTGTTTCAAATCAAAAAAGTTGGCACACTTTTAATGGTGTTATTATGTTTAACAATTATAGATTTAGCAATCTATGATTAATCTCTGTATCTCTAATTTTAAACTAGTTTGAATTTTTCTTGTTATAAACCATACATTTTTTATCAGTTCTGTGCCCTCCACCAACCATACCAATCTATTACTTTTAAATTCAACTTTTATAAAACTCTCTAGGCATGGGCAGCATAATGCAGCCAGTGTTTGTGACAGTATTCCAGTTCCAACAAAGTTCTCTGTGGTCAATCCTTCCCATTTGAAGGTTCATAAGCCAAGTCTGCAAATATTAGCATTTTCAAACTCTCAGCAGAGTAGCCCATAAAATTTGACTTACCAGCCTGTGAGGTTTTTCCAGTCCCAAGTACAAAGTCCTTCCACATTATTCCAGCACACAAGTTCCAAAAGACCAAAACCCACATGGTCAGATTCTTTGCAACAACACCTCACTTCTCTGGTGCCAAAATTACTGCTGCAGTTACTTCTACCTTGCTGGGACAAACATATAACCAGACACATATTGTGGGAGGAAAGGGGTTTATTTCAGGCTTACAGAGTTCCCTTTCACAGATCCAAGCAGAGAGAAACAATGTAACAGGCAAACACCAGGCTCAAAACTGTTCTTTCTCCACATCTTTGGGTTGGAATTCAGGTGTTCCTCCAAGCACACCTTAGAGTTCGACTCCAAGATCCACCCCTATTAACTCCTCTTTCCAAGTGGGGCTCTGCTCCCTGAAGACTAAAAATTTAAGCCTGAGTCTATGAGGCCATATATTCAAACTATCATGGAGGGCTTATTGATCTTGTTTATTCTTTCAATGAACCAACTCATAGTTTCATTGATTCTTTGTCTTGCTTTTTTTGTTTTCTATTACATTAATCTTTGTTCTGATCTTTATATTTCTTTCCACATACTTAGTTTTGGTTTGGCTTGCTCTTCTTTTATCAAGGCCTTAACGTGTATCGTTAAGTTACTTTTTTGTGATCTGTTTCATTTTATTTATTCATGTGTATATGTGTGTCTGTGTGTGTATGAGAGAGAGAGAGAGAGAGAGGGTTGTACCCTTGCCACTGGAAAAAAAAAAACAGTTGCTTACATCACATTTTGTGTCTGGTTTATGTGGACATCGTAAGAATTAAACCTTGCCTTGCATGCTTTGTAATGAAGTACCTTTAACAGCTGAGCCATCTTCCCAGAAACTCTTATTTCTTAATTTCATAATATATTCTTTAAAACGATATATTTATGAGGTCTTGTTCTTCATGTGGTCTTTTAACCATGTTATTCTTTAGTTAGTAAAATTAAGTGATTATTACAACTTAGTAAGGAAAAATGGAGTGGGATTAATAGAACGAAAAATGGACTGATGCTATTGCAGTTGTAAACAAAGTTTTATTTATGACAATAACATAAATGGAATTTGGTTCCCTGTGTCAGCTGATGTATCCACTATTTTGCTTCTTCTCTTTCATTCAGATTAAGATATAGGGACTTGGCGGGAAAATCTTCATAAACCAGGAATGGTAAATAGGGATCAGGACAATATGTCCAGGAATAATCTTTGATGTGCATTTATAATTTTTAAAGACTTTGCTGTATAAGGTAAAATGAAATCACTCTGACATGTCAGTTTGGGAAACAAAAGCATGTTTTAAATTAAGGGTGTCAGAATGAACCAGTTATTGATATAGCAGGTGCATCTAGATATTTCAGTGATATCGATTTTCTATTCATTTCTTGACTCTTTGCTCCTTCCACCATCCAACAAGTACTCAGTGCACTTGATAATTGGAGTATACTTACATACAAGAGTGACATGATCCTTGACATCTGAGAACTTTATTTCTTTTTTTTAATGTTTATTTATTTATTTGAAAGTGACAGACAGAGAGAGGCAGAAAGAGAGAGAGAGAGAATGGGCACACCAGGGTCTCCAGCCACTGCAAACGAACTCCAGACGCATGTGCCCCCTTGTGCATCTGGCTAACGTGGGTCCTGGGGAATCGAGCCTCAAACCAGGGTCCTTAGGCTTCACAGGCAAGCACTTAACCTCTAAGCCATCTCTCCAGCCCAGAACTTCATTTCTTAATTGCATTTTCTTGTATTTATTTATTTATTTCAGAGCAACAGACACAGAGAGAAAGAGGCAGATAGAGAGAGAGAATGGGCTCACCAGGGCCTCCAGCCACTGCAAACAAATTCCAGGTGCGTGCGCTCCCTTGTGCATCTGGCTAAAGTGGGTCCTGGGGAATCGAGCCTCAAACCGGGGTCCTTTGGCTTCACAGGCAAGCGCTTAACCACTAAGCCATCTCTCCAGCCCTGAGAACTTTATTTCTTTAAGCAGAATAATAACAAATTATGACCTTTGAGAATTGAATTTTTTTCAAGCAGAATAATGACAAATAAAATGTTACTCAGCTGCTTAATTTATTGCTATTATCTCAATTCTGAAGATTAATCTATTTATCTGTGGTGCTTTCAGCAAATCAAAACTAACGACCTATTATTTTCCTTGTGAACAGGTAAGGGAATTGGAGAATTTTGCCTTAGGTGCTCAACAGTCTATAAATGTACTAGGGAATGTAAGTTCCATGAGGGTAAAGATTTTGCTCTTGTTAACTGCATATGTTTAGTTCCTCCAAAGCATGTTTACTGAATGACATCCAGAGCTTGATACAGTTAGGAGTTAATTTACATTTCTTGGAATACAAGCAAGTCAAGTGAACATAGAATGATGTTTTGCTTCTATCCTAACACTTGTTTGATTATGATGGGCTCAGAGCTTTAAGTGAATGTTATTTGGGGAAAACGTCATTACAGACAAGTAATGATTGTTTTTCGTAATACTCTTAGAATGAACCCAAAGTATCTAGCCATACCAAGGACTACTTCTGAATTCCTGTTTTGAAAGTTTATATAGGTTTGTCATAGCAGTTTCATAGCATACAGGACTCTGATGAACTCACAGAAACAGCTATTAGAAGTTCTGCTGACTTATACCAGAGCTTCCCTTGATAAACTTCCTGATGTATTTCTTTTTCTATATGCAAACTGAGTTTTTTTGTTTGTTTGTTTGTTTGAGAAACCAGTATGATCATTGCATTATAATTATCAGAGGCCATAGATTTTATCTTATGGGTCTCTCAGTAGAAGTTCTAAATTTCCCTGTGGATAACATTGTTACAAAAGTTCCCAGAACAATTTCTAAAATTAAATTGTCTTAATCTCCGAGGGAGTGTAGTTGGGAGAGCAGAAAAGGTAATTAGTCTCTTGGCTCTTGATCACTACCATTTTCCAAATGGGTAATTTTTAGAATGGGACTGTCAGTAATTCTGGCTGGCTTCAGCTAGGAGTACATTCTTCATTAGGGTTGACAAGATGTGCTTAGGGAAAAAGGGAGGAAAGTGTATGTAAATATAATCTGAATAAAGGAATTCAATATTCTGTTCAATATTCTGCCTCAATCCGACTCCTTTAAAGTCTCATTCCTTAATAAGATTAATAAGGATATAAACAGATTCAGAAAGGTAAAAAATGATATTAGAAGAAATTTATTTAAATATTAGAAACCTAGTAAAATAGTTTCTAGTGAGTGAGTGAACAAAAGCAATATGTAATAAATGTGATTATCTCCCCAAAGCATGAGGAAAAGTAAAGTTGTTAACCCAAGCAGCAAGGGGCATATTGGAATTGTCTCTGTGAATCCTATCATGTTCCTAGAGCTAAGATGGCACTTAACAGGTCTCTACCACCTTAATTTGCCTGCTGGATACCAGCATGGGAATTAACAGTCATGGCAAAGTGAGGGTGGATGGGCAAGCACATATCAGTGGCTTTCTCTTAGCACTTCAAGTGTGAAGAACCAATGCCAGGACAGCAGTGTCATTGTGTTCCCTCTAAAATTAGTTATTTGCATAAATTGAATTTGAAATCTATCTTACACAATACTATAATACTTTAATTTTTATAAACAATAGAAGTATACAAATGGAATGATTTTTCAATGGCATTATTAACATATTGCCAAATCAGGAAACATTATTACAAGCTTTCCTCATAAAGAAAATATATAATTTTTGTTCAATTTGAACCTTGGTTCTTTTTTCTTAGCATATTAAAATCTACCAATTTTACATCATGCTTTTAAGTTATGTCCCTAACTATGAAAGAAAGAGTTGAGCTTACAATTTAAAGTCAATTTTACTTAAAAGCAGCAGAATAGGAGTGCATTTATCCTTTGGGAATCTTTTCAACTTGAAGATGAATGTATATGTACTTCATAAATCTTGGATTAGAAGAATTTACAAAGATCTTTGTTCAACACCCCATGAAGAGAGTGAGAATGGATGATGGTCTAATTTCTGAGTATGCAATAGTCTTTGATTATGCAACTTGCTTTTGGTTTGTAGTGAATGACACTTGATGTAAGAAAAAAGAAGAGCTTAACAACACTTCCTAACATTTTTAATATCCAAACAATAACTGAATATACTGAAAGATAATTGTAGACTACTTAAGCTTTTTAAAAATTAATTTTTATTTATTTTAATTATAAGCAAAGAGAGAGAGACAGACAGAGAATGGGCATGCCAGTGCACTGGCACTGCAAATGAACCCAGACACATGTGCCCCTTGTGCATCTGTCTTACATGGGGCCTGTGAGATTGAACCTGGGTCCTTTGGCTTTTCAGGTCAATGCCTTAACAGCTAAATCATCTCTTCAGCCCTATTTAAGCTTTTTTTTTTTTTTTTTGATAGAATGAAGTATTAAGTGTGCCAAATAACTTCTCTTGAATATTTACATTATTTTTTTCAATTTTCCAGAGCTCCAACCAAAAATGTAAAGCTAAAGTATCTCTGGCAAGTGTTTTGCAAGTATTTACGCTGTTTTATGTATATTGGTTATTGATCCCAGGGCCTCAGGTACTGGGCAGGTACTCTACCATTGAGCTATATCCTCAGTCCTTTTTAAACTTATGAACTTTGACTAGTCAATTACCAGCTAACTGGTAATGAATCCACATAACAGTCTGAGTAATTTTCTTCAGTTTACTTTATTCTGAATTGTTTATGCACAGTATTTCTATTGGTAGGGAAGGCTCACTTATTTTTATAAACTATAGGTAAAGATCACAAGAATTTGGAAACTATATACTATTAGTTGGTGAAACAGATTTGGAGCACTTATGACATGTCAATAGCTGTAAACTTAATGAACAACTTATATAAAATGTTTTAGATATGATTTGAATTAAATATCTATTACATATTGTATGAATTCTAGAAATTATATGTATATGTGATTATTATCACAAGTTAGCATTGGCAGAATGGTTTCTCAATCATTAAACAATGTTAACAAGTCCTGTATACTTCTATATCAGAAAAATATATATTGAATAAATATAATGTTTATGTAAATTTTTTAAATGGTACTGTGGTATATTTATGTACAATTCTTTTATTTATTTATTTATTTATTTATTTATTTATTTATTTATTTATTTATTTGAGAGAGACAGACACAGAGAGAAAGACAGATAGAGGGAGAGAGAGAGAATGGGCACGCCAGGGCTTCCAGCCTCTGCAAACGAACTCCAGACGCGTGCGCCCCCTTGTGCATCTGGCTAATGTTGGACGTGGGGAACCGAGCCTCGAACCGGGGTCCTTAGGCTTCACGGGCAAGCGCTTAACCACTAAGCCATCTCTCCAGCCCATATGTACAATTCTTAAAGTAATTACAACATGTACATAATACATTCTATTCTAAGTTTTCTTTGTATTCAATGAATAAGAATTTGGCTGCATATTGAATACTTAATATTTAAAATCCCTCCTCACTTCCAGTATGAGAGAGTAAGACATCCTTGAGTATTTTAACCCTTTCAGTATAAAGTGGATTATGGGAGAGGACTGAAATAACTAGACTCAGGGATTTTCTATGGTCCATTTCCTTCTGATAACATGGGTTCTAACTCGGGAAGAAAGGTACATCACAAATAGACCTCCTTGTACCATCACCTTTTGGGGCTCAGTTCATGGTTGAAGTACAATATCTATTACTACTGTAATTAATCCAAAACCAATCATTTAATTGAATGCAATTTTTTACTGTTTATGCTTTAATACATTATGATTCTTTTACTATATGATGGGAAAAAATAATTGTCAGGGTACTTTCCCCCTACTACCAACGTGCTTTCCTGGAAAGTTTTCTGTTCCCTGGAATAGCTTTTTGGAAAATTAGAAAAGAACATGTAATGTTTCTGATAAAATGCCAGTGATACATTATACTATGCTGAGAAATCATCTGGAAAAATGAGTCACTGCAAATTTTTCCTTAAAGATATGTCAGTGCTATGCACATCTGTGGACTTGAATGTTATAGTTTCTACCCCAGTGATACACTGTAGCATATTATCTAATTTCTAAATATGACAACTTTCTTGGACGGCACTCCATGCAGGTCATCTGTCAGAATAAATGTTAACTAAACTGGAGATATGCTGAACAACTATGGCTTAAGGTACCCGTGTCTTAACACAAGGTATAATCTGTATGGGCACTTGCAAGGTTCGGGTCTGTCTTGTGTGACAGAAGTGTGCCCAGTTGTCTTCTTCACACCACCCAAACATTTAATTCTCTGAAGGGTCACTTTGATCATAGTGGCAACTATAGATAATTTTAAGGCTATGAAGTTAAAGCAGTGTTTCTGGGCTGGAGAGATGGCTTAGCGGTTAAGCGCTTGCCTCTGAAGCCTAAGGACCCCGGTTCGAGGCTCGGTTCCCCAGGTCCCACGTTAGCCAGATGCACAAGGGGGCGCACGCGTCTGGAGTTCGTTTGCAGAGGCTGGAAGCCCTGGCGCGCCCATTCTCTCTCTCTCCCTCTATCTGTCTTTCTCTCTGTGTCTGTCACTCTCAAATAAAAAAAAAAACAAAAAAACAAAAAAACATTTAAAAGCAGTGTTTCTTATCACATAGGTCTGAGTTCAGATGATTAGGAAGACAATAGAATAATAGCACCACACAATAACCCTGCAGCATTACAGCACAGCGCAGAGCAGTGCATGATACTCTGGCAAGACGGGGAATCTGAATGTGAGAATTTTGATGTCCTTTTTTTTTTTTAAAAAAAAATATTTATTTATTTATTTGAGAGAGAAAGAGAGAGAATGAGCACACA
Source organism: Jaculus jaculus (assembly GCF_020740685.1). NCBI lineage: Eukaryota > Metazoa > Chordata > Mammalia > Rodentia > Dipodidae > Jaculus > Jaculus jaculus. The sequence continues at coordinate 76,407,222 of NC_059113.1, forward strand.
TGGGCCTCTAGCCATTCCAAACCAACTCCAGATCAATGTGCTACCTTATGCATCTGGCTTACATGGGTACTGGGGAATTTATCCTGGGTCCTTAGCCTTCACAGGCAAGTTTTGAACTGCTAAGCCATGCTGTCCTCTTTTCTATCTTTGTGAAAACTGGACAGATCATTGATAAACCAAATCCTTGTTTATAGAAAGTTTATTTCAATAGCATCATAAGTAGTTATGGGGACTGTGAAAAGTAAATTTCTTTCTTATAGTTGTTTTTTTAAATTACTTTTTAAAATTAGCATACAAAGTAATGGGATTCATTATTTCATTTTCATACATACTTTGTTCTTGTTGATTCCCATCCTTAACTAGCTCTTTATCCCCCAGCTTGTCCCTTTCATTTCCCCTCTGGTTTTATGTGACATGTGTTCAATTACTCTGTCTCTCTGTCTTATCCATCCTATCCCTAACTTCTATTTTCCCAACTCATGGTCCTCTTTCTAATTTTATGACCTGTACACCCACACATAACTGGGCACATATAAAATTAAAATATATAATCCTTATGTGAGAGTAATATGTTGTGTTTATCATTCTAAGTCTGACTTATTTTGCTCAACATAATAACTTCCAGTTCTGTCCATTTTCCTGTGAAGGTATTAATTTACTTTTCTTCATGGTTGAATAAAATTCACACACACACACACACACACACACACACACACACACACACACACACACAGCATTTTCTTTATCCATTCATGTGTTGATGAATATCTAGGCCAATTCCGTTTCTTGGCTATTTGGATATTGTGAATAGTACAGCAATAAACATGGATGTGCAAGCATCTCTGTGGTAGGATTTAGAGTCTTTTAGGCATATAACCAGTAGTCTAGCTCAACCATATGTTCACTATATTTGAAAAGCCTCCATATCAATTTCCACAATGGCTATGCTCGTTTATACTCCAACCCACAGTGAGTAAGTTTACCTCTTCCCCCACATCCTCAGCAGCATTTATTATCATTTGTTTTCTTGGATGTTATCAATTCTGATTGCTTTAATTTGCATTTCCCTGACTACTAAGAATGCTGAACACTTTAAAAATAGTAAAATGGAAATATTTTAACAAAACAAATCAGCAATGATAATAGCAAGCCTATAAAAATTTATTGAAATTACAAGTGTACATGGAAACTTATATGACGTACTTAAGTCCTAAAAGATTAAATAAAAATGAATTACATTACTTCTGAGCACTTAATATGGAAAGCTAGTTAGATTATAAATCTTAAAACTACCAAACAGTTCAGACTTATGTTTGAAATCACACTGTAATTTAGAGCTATTGTTCAGTAGAATTTAAGTGTGAAGTCATCCCTCCAGATTACCCACTTTCTTAACTGGAATAAACAATAACATTTTCTTATGTTCTGATTCATCAAAGTTCAGGTTTATTTATTTTAATGATTGAATCTGTTGAGCAGTCATCAATTTCTCTATAGGTCTGCCTTGTCATACACTTCTGTTAGTGGTAGTTTGAGAACTTTAAATGAAAGAACATATAAAGTTTTCTTTGCTGAGTGTTATTAACTAAGGGACTCTGGATTAATTTAGCATCCAGGTCTGTTCTTCCAGCCATAAGCCATGCTGTCAGGGAAACTTAATTACAATTTAAGTGGGATGCAAATGAGTTGTGACACTACATCATTTCATGCGAAAGGTTCATTACTCACATTAACTTGCACAATGCTCTCTCCTAAAATGAGACCTCATTACAATATTCCTGGGATTATTTTTTAAAAAACATAGCTAAATACAAGTAGGTTTTAAAACTTTTAATAACCTGTTTCTTTCTTAATATTTAAGCATATAACTGTTCATTATATCAAATGATTGTGAATTAAGCTACTGGTAAATGAATGTATTAAATCTGGAAGGAAAAACAATTCTACCACATGTCTGCTGCATTGTATAGCTCAGTGCCAGATTAGCCTCTAAAGCAACTTTACATGCATCACTCCCTGAGAATTCCTACACATGACTTGAGATGGAAAAATGTAACAAGCCTTCAAATAAGAAGGCCAATAAACTTCAAACTCTGAGTTTAACAGATTTTTTTCTGAGCATGAGTTGGGTGAGGAAATATCTAAACATATAACTTGTTTCATATTGATAGATTAAAATCTGAGTGACACAAATAAATCAGCTGTGATTATCTGACAAGGTGTTAGAATGGGTATAAAAAATATGTTTGTCAGCCACTTTGAAAAAAGCAGTTAAGTGGTCCTGCAGAGAGAATTCACTTTAGATTTATGTCTCTATTCTCTGATGTGATTAGAGTTTTAGAAGAAATTAGTTGTTTCTTCATAACATCATCAGTCACCATAATCAATCAAGTGTTTGACAGTTATTCTCAAGTACATCAATGTAGGAAAAACAATAGTGATTTTTTATTGAACACTTATTATGCTTTTGGCAAATTCCTATGTATTTCCCTTGTGTAAACTCACTTAACACATACAAAAACTCTATGAAGTGGGTAATCTATCCCTAGGAATAAAGGTGAAGGGAAGAGGGAAGGACGAAAGGACATGTGTGGATGAAAGCAGGAAAGAGGGCAAGTTGGGAGGAACACACAATGGGGAGGAGGAAGGGAGAAAGGAAGGGGAAGAGAAACAAAACCATTTTTGTATAAAAACACCAGGAGGAAAACTAATTATTTGTGAGCTAATAAAAAAGTTAACTACAAAAAGATAAATGGGTTGGATATAGGGCCCAGCAGTTAAAGGTCCTTGCTTGCAAAGCCCACTCCCTGGGTTCTATTTCCTAGTACCCATATAAAGCCAGATGGCCAAAATTGTACATGTACCTGAAGTTTGTATGTAGTGGCAAGAGGCCCTGGTACACCCCCCAAATTCTTTCTTGCTTCCCCCTCTCAAATTGCAAATATATAAATGAAAATATTTTTTACAAAACTAAACGAAGGGTCTTAAGGAAGTTTCCCAAAGTCACACAACAGAAGTGTGAGCCAGATTTCAAACCTACTCAGTCAACCTCTAAAGTCCATGATCTTAACTACTGTGATATAGATGTATGATATATTTTGTATTCATTAAATATAATAGAAACATTTCCTTAGTAAATGAATTGGGGAACTAACAAAATAATAGTGGAGACAGGTCATTCTTCTGATTGAGGACCACAATGTTTTAGTAATAGTGTACTGTATTTATTCAAGTGATTCCTAGAGATTCAAGTCAGAGCTTTATTATATTACAATATACTAAGCACTAGATGTTTAAATTTAACTCAAAAGTCTGTATTTTCTACCCTAGCAGGTAAATCAGGGCACTTGTTAAAAATTGGAAACAGGAACAGATATGCAAAGGTAAAATAAATTCTCTAACTACAGAATAATATGGTAAGTTGAATGGTGCACTATGCCACCACATTAGAATCTAATGTACTGACATTGCAGTTAAATAATCAGTACTTTGGTGTTTGAAAAAAATTCCCCAGTATTTTGAATTCAATTTTACCTCTTTATTTTATTTATTTTAAAATATTTATGTATTTTCATGAAGAGAGGGAAAGAAAGAAGAGATAGATACATACATACATACATCAATACATATACATACATAAATGCATACATACATATATAATGGGCAGGGCCTCTTGTGCATCTGGCTTTACTTGGGTCCTGGGGAATCCAACCCAGGTCATTAGGCTTTGTAGACAAGCACCTGATTGAGGAACTAAGCCATCTCTTCAGCCCAAGCTCTTTATTTATAACATGACCCATTACCTTTAAAATTTTAGGGACTCTATGCTTAAACTGAGTTGAGTAGAAATGCAATGAAATTTAAATTTATATTATGCTCTGCTTCAAAATCCAGTCTTCATGGTCTGTTCTCATCACAGAGCAGGATCCTGAAGACACCCCTGCCATGCCTTTTTTCAGTGACTTTAATAGAGGGTGTTGGAGAGACTGTATGACTGGGAGCTCCTCTTCCCAGTTGCAGTGTTTTCCTGTCTTCTGGGTCTCCTACTGGGTTCTATTGCATGGCTTTCAGTAACATGTGAGGGAAATCTCACCAGACTCCACCCCAACATTATCTGGTGAGTTTACCTTATTGATCCTGACTTACTGGCAGCTGCCCTGCTGGAATAAACAGGATGAATCCTAACTGATATGCAAATCGATATGTATATGAAGTTGGTGAAGAATATTAGCATATAAAAAAGGGATAAAATCTTAGGAGACAACTGGTTCAATCCTTTGTGTAGAAATCTAGAAAAGTTTATTCTGTGTGTTATAACCTATCTATGTGGCACTTAACATTTTTAAATCTTCTTTCTGAGAGTTTGCTTTTGATGTCATGATTCCATCCATATTTATTTAAAGTAATAATTTTGAATTACACATTAGCTTTTTTTATCTTGAAATTCAGTATTTACTGACTTGGTTCAATTCTGAAAGTGCCTCATGAATGTAAGAATAAAACTGATAGTTTTATATTCTAAACTAAAGCAAAAATATACTCTAAACTAAAGCAAAAATTTAATGCCTCCATGAAGCAATTAACAACAAAGACTGTGACAAGAATGGCAAGAGTTATTTATAAGAGACTGGAGTCATATATGGGACAAATGTAGTGAATTTATAAGGATGGTAGATACAAAGAGGCCTCATGGGATGTACAGGGTTTGAGGATTAGACTCAAGGAGTGGAAAAATGGCTGTGTGAACATGGTGGAGCTGACAAGGCAGCTCTGACGACAACTTTTACATCTCATTGAAGTGTTAGTTTATCATGCGTTACTATCATGGAACTCCTGGGACAGGCTACTTTATGAAAAAAAGGTTTATTGAGCTCATAATTATGGAGGTCCAAGGTTGAGGACCACATCTAGTGGTGGCTTTCTTACTGGTGAAGTCTTGAGGTAGCACAGCATATCACATGACAAGCAATAGAGGCTGTATGCATGTCTATGTCTGTTCTGGTCTCTTTTTTCTCTTTTTGCAAAGCCAATAGTGATCTTATCTAATTCTAATGACCTCCCTAAGCTCCACTTCTAAATACCATTGTTAAGTTCTTTTCACTCTCTTAACTGCATTAAATTTCAACACTTCAACTCTTTGGGGACACACTCAAATCATATCCAAGCCACACATTTTGGGTAAGTAAAACTTTGAACTTTAAACTTGTCTGCAAATTTAAAAATGTCTTTTTTTTTTGGACCCTATATATACATACTTTGGCCACGAGGTCTCAGTCACATACTTAAATTGGTGTCTCCTTTTTTACTTTATAGTGTGATTTATTCCAAGACAGATCCAAATGCTTAGACACATTCCTTCTCATGGGTCAATTTGTGCTCATTTATTATAATGTAGCTCAGTATCCTAGAACTTCTGACTCAAGACATATTTCTAGACTTGAAAGGCACTTCTGATTTTTCTTATCACAAAGATCATGTGCATGAATATGTTTATATTTTGAACCAGAGGCTGATTGGGCATGGTGCTTTACAACCCATGTGTTTAGTATTAAACAGTAAACAGATTTTATTTTAATTTTCTCCTTCCAAGTATGAACCATTATTACTTTCTGCTCTGTAACTCGAGTCATTGCCTTCTCTTGCCACTGTGGATTCTCCATTCTGCTGCCATATCATTCCCTTCCCCTGGGTAAAGCGCCCCAATGGTGCTTTGTCTCATCCATGTGAAGGCGTTGTCTATGATCATTTCTTTATTTTGTTTTGTTTTGTTTAGAAGAGTCTCTGAACTGGAGATGAATGTAGAATTTTAAGGTGTTATTTTAGAAAAGGGGTCTTAAACTATAGCCTGAAACTCAATATTTCCTCTAGATTAGTCTTAAAATTTGTAGCAATCCTCTTGCCTCAGCATCGCAAGTGCTGAGATTACAGGTGTGTGCCAGGCTTCAATGTACAGGCTTTGGACTTCGATTGCCAAAGTATGTTCCAGAAACACTTTCCACTTAACGTGTTCACTAATGCTAGTATCTCTTTACTGAATCTTTTTTCACATTGAATGTTAGTTCCTATGAAGCACTGAAAATTTATCAATTGGTCAACACACCTTTTCACATTTATTATTTATTTATTTATTCAGATTAATGCTACTAATTTTGATTACTGATTTTAAAGACATATTTTCTTGCACATTTGGCAGATATTTTGCCTTTTAAATTAATTTTCACTTTTCTTCCTTATGCTCTAGTTCATTCTCTTGTTACATTCTTTCTGCCCCTTCTTCATATATAAAAACCGTATTTTGATATTAGGATTTTTGGAGCTCATCTCTCTTACTAATTTTCACTTTGTTTTTGACAGATTACAAAGCCTTAGATGTGCCATGATGAAATAATCCACTCATATTCCTCAGATAGATCACTCAGCATTCAATACTTTGATTCTGTAAGGTTTTGATAACTATATTTTAGACATAGATACCTCTTGCTAGATTATAAATTTTGGGCTAAAAAGCAGCCCCAAATTATACTGATTATTATCTTTAGTAATGCATTTTTATTTGAATTTTTCCTTACTTCATGCATATGCAATTCTAAATTTCAGTATGTGTCAAAATTACAAAAGACAATTGATAATGGAATATGCATTCGAGTGGGTCTGTATTATTTCAGAGCTTTGGTTATGTACATCTATGAGGACAGACAATAACAGCTCATTAGCTATAAAATCTGGCTAATTTGTCAGAAAGATTCCAGTGTTACAGAGCACCATCTGGCTGGCATTGAAGAATGGTGTGCCATTCCTACCTGAAAATAATTCTTTGCCCATCTAGCAGTGACCTGAAGCATTATCCTATTGAAGAAAATCTTACAGGGAAGTTTCTTAAATGTTTTGTCCTCGTTTTGGAACCCTAGCAGAACTGCTTGTCTTGATAGTTTTCTGACCCATTACCACTGGAGGGACCATCTGACATCTCTTGAGGGCAAGGCAAATGTATGCTAGGATTTCCATCCCTGTTCTACTACCTGCTCCTGCCATCCTTCAGTGTCTGTGAATCATATTTTAAAATGATTTTTTTCTTTTAGCAAAATATGATGTGCCCTTATAGTAGCTTTCCTAAAACAATATTTTAGAAAGCAGACTTCTGGAATAAATGTTAGTAGAAATGAATTTCCCAACCTTTTGGTTACCTTTAGATGTAGGCTAAATAAAGAACTGCCTGAATAAAAGTGATCTGGAGAGGCACATGGCAAACTTCAATTTGTGGTGCAGCATGAACTAGAGTTGAGATTTTTTTTTATGAAATACCACTCAAATGTTTATAGTCCAATATATGTTCTAAGATGAAAAATCAGTGAAATTGCGAAAAAAAAAATCCATGGTTTAAAACAGTTTGGAAGAAAGAAAGTCTCCCAATAAATCACTTGCCAGTGTGGATAGTAGAGCACTGCATCATCTTCTCTCAGCTGGAATAAAGGTTGAAACACCGCCTGCTCTCTACAGTCTATGATCTTGCTGGCATATTCAATAGTGGAACTCATCATTATTGCACTTTTGGTAGTGCAAACACTTCTTTCCTGTAATTGTTTATAATTCCTGAAAACTCCCAGGGAATGTCATCTGCCTGAAAAAATAATAAATTCTCTGCCAATTTGTTGAGAGCTAGCAATGATAGCAGGAGGGAGGAAAATTTCTTTTTCCAGCAAGCATAAAATGCTGACAGAATGTTTTACAAATTATTTAAAGCATTTTGCATAAAAAAAAACCCATGGGGTTTTCAAAAGAAAGGTTTTCTTGTTGTAAAAACAAAAAAGATAAGCTAAAAGTACAAGGGGATGACACTGAAAAATCAATTTGAAAACCTTGAGATATTTCATCTAGACCATTATTATCATCATTTATCACTTAGTCCAACCTTTAATTCTTCTGAAGTTTGTCTCCTGACTCTGATTTCTCCTGGTACCTTGTGCCTCACTCCTATCCTTTGTTGTAAAATTTTGAAGTATTTACTTAAATCAAAATTCATCATTCACATCATTTAATGTTCTGCCAGGATTAGTGCAAATGTATCAGTTCTCTACCTTTCCCAGAGAGGAATTTACATTTGATTGTATGGACCTTAATTGTTCTCTTCTATACAGCATCTCTTAACTTCCCACTCCAAGATGAAGCTTTGTCTTCATTCCTTTGCCTATTCGTCACATGTAGCCCTGACACTTTCCTAGTGGATTTATATCATTAAGTTGTCTAGACAAATGTTCAGTGATTGCATGATTGTAACTGTGTACAAGATATTCGAAAAACTAAGTTAGGTACTAACCTGTAAGTATGCGCTTTTTCTATGCTCCTTTTGGTTTCTCAAAAAAAAAATATATATATATATAGAAGTTCAGCGTTTTTTTTTTTTTTTGTGCTGGGGCTTGAGCCCAGGGCCTCATGTATGCTAGGAAATTACTGTAGCACTGAGCTAACCACCAGTTCATTGTTTTGTTCTTTTGAGATCCTTTCTGCTATGTTGTACAGATTGGGCTGGGGCTCAGCTCCCCTCCCTGAACACGGTGGAATTACAAGCTGCTTGCCACCGTATCTGGCCTAAATCTTTGAAAATTTTGAAAACATTTTATTGATTTATTTATTTGAGAGAGAGGGGGTGGGGAGAGAATGGGCACACGAGGGCCTCCAGCAACTGCAAATGAACTCCAGATGCATGTGCCACCTTGTACATCTGGCTTGTGTGGGTCCTGGGGAATTGAACCAGGTTCCTTTGGCTTTGAGGGAAGCACCTTAACCACTAAGCCATCCCTTCAGTCCCTAAATGTTTCAAATTTTGATTTAAAAATTTTGAGCTGACCAAATCATAAGTATGCTGTTTCATCCTTTATTCCTTTATTTTTTTACATATGTATGTATATTTCTACACTACCCAAATTGATATTCATAACACCCCCACTAATCAAAAAGGTTAATACCCCATTCCATTCAGAAATACACTCCAGATATCACCACTACTATGATAATATTGATTAATTTTGCTTTTACAAACCTCCTGTAAAGAAATTGCATGTTTTCTTTTTTTTTCTTTTCTTTTTTTTGTTTTGAGGTAGTGTCTCATTCTAGTCCAGGCTGACCTAGAATTCACTATGCAGTTTTAGGGTGGTCTCTAACTCATAGTGATTGGTTACAGTCAGTTTCTCATTGCTGGCAGAAAACACCTGACCAAGAGCAGCTTGTGGGAAAAGGGTTTATTTTGGCTTACAGACTCAAGGTGAAGCTCCATGATGGCAGGAGAAGATGATGACATGAGCAAGAGTGGACATCACTCCTGGCCAACATAAGGTAGACAACAGGAACAGGAGAGTGTGCTAAACACTAGCATGGGAAACTGGCTACAAGACCCATAAGCCCACCTCCAACAATACACTACCTACAGGAGTTGTTAATTCCCAAATCTCCATAATCTGGGAACCTAGCATTCAGAATAGCTATGTTTATGGGGGGCAACTGGATCAAACCACCAAATTCTGCCCCTGGCCCACATAAACTGAAAACCGTCCATGATGTAAAATTCAATGCATTCAGTCCAACTTTAAAAGTCCCCCAATTTTTTTAACCAATATTAATGATGTTCAAACATCTCCATAATCCAACGTCTTTTAACTGAGCCATAATAACAAAAGATCCTCCCAAACCCATAATGGCACAGAATAAACACTCATACTGCAAAAGATGGCACTGGACATAGCAAAGAAATAGTCAACCAATACAAAATCTAAACAGGGCAAACACCAAACTCTGTAGTTCCAAGTCCAACAACTCTAGTTAGTGAAAAATCTCCAAGTCTGATAATTCTAACCAATAACAATTCACTGGAGTTCCAATTCCACCCCTCCAGCTAGGCTACTCACAGTCCTGGAAAACTTCATCTGGGGCCAGCAGCTCTCCTTGGCAGCCATCTTGTGGTCCCAGCATCTCCTCTGGGTCTCCACTGCAACCCACCATCTATCCTCACAGCTCCATTGGGTCTCCATGCAGGTATACAGCAAACCTGCTTCACACTGCCCATGGCCATAGCAATGCAAGGCATCTTCCTAAACATAAGACTGTGTTGCAAATTCAATGACCCTCTCTTCCCTGCATTTCTTATATTCCATAATACCAGGTAGGGTGCCAATTTGTTAATCCAGGGAGGAATAAAGCAGACTTTGATGAATAAGACACTCTGAGCATTCAAGGCCCCTTCCAAAGAGTCTACAATCTTCCTGTTGCCCCAGTACAGGTCAGCTGGACTAATCTCAATGGTTGTAATCTCTCAATTACAACGGAATAGGCAGCAGCTTCTGCCGAAAAATTCATTTTTGTGCCATATCCATCTGCTCACATCAGTCCATTTCTATGCAATGCAACCCTGTACAAATTATCAGGACATGGCCATAACAACAAGCCTCTCACATAACTGCTTCTAGCCCAGTCCAGATAAAACTTTGTCTCATCCTCACAAGCCAAACCTCACAGTCCATAGCTCTTACTGCATTCAGGTGTTTCAATTCTGTCCAGAATAGTCCATCAAGCTGTACTTACAGCAATGCAAGGCATCTCTTAGGCCAAAGTTTCAAATCCTTCCACATTCCTCTTGAAGATCAGCTCCAAAAGGCCAAAGCCACATAGTCAGGTGTCTAGCAGCAATCCCACTCCTCAGTACCACTTTGCTTTTGCAGTCAGGTTCTCATTGCTGGTAGCAATCACCTGACCAAGAGCAGTTTGTGGGAAAAAAAAAAGTTTATTTTGGCTTAGAGACTCAAAGGGAAGTTCCACGATGGCAGGGAAAAATGAGCAGAGAGTAGACATTACTACCTGGCCAACATCAGGTAGACAACAGGAACAGGTAGTGTACCAAATACTGGCCAAGGGAAACTGGTTATAATACCCATAAGCCTGCCCCAACACTGCCTCCAGGAGGTGTTATTTCTCAAACCTCTATCAGCAGGGAATATAACACTCAGAACATCTAACTTTATGGGGGACACCTGAATCACATCACCAAATGATCTTTCTTACATCTGCTTCCCATGTGCTGAAATTAAAGGCATGTGCTACCATGCCTGGCTTCATGTATTTTTTTTTCATTCATTATTATAAGCATTTTTTTTGTGTGTGTGTTCTTTTTTTATCAGCATGTTTTTGAGATTCATTCATTTTATGCTTCTTGCCCAAATTTTCATTTTTGATTATTCCTTAACAGGCAGATTAAAAAATATATTAATCACCTCTTGTTTTCTTCTAGAAACTTTAAAATACATATTTTAAATTTAATATTTATGCCTATGATTGTCCTAAAATTAATTTTTGTATGTGGCATAAAGACCAGGATTTATTGTTTTTGTGTTTAGCACCATTTATGTAGTGTGCTGCTCTGAAATGAAGTAGCAGTGTGGACGTAAATCACTGTACTCTGATCTGTTCTTGTCAGCTATTTCTCTGCTTTTGGACCATTAACAGTCTTGTTGGCTATGGATTTATAGTGAGTTTCATGTCTAGAGGTATAAGTCCACCATCTTAACTCTTTAAAGTTCTCTTGGTTATTCATGTTTCCCTGTATTTCATACACATTTAAAAATCAGCCAACCAAGGTTCATGTAAACCAAACCAGCTAGAGAGTGCAACTAAGATTAATTCAAGCCTAGAGATTATCTGGATGAGATTTTACATCTTAAAAAATTAAATCTTTTAACCCACAAACAAGCCATCACACTGACCTAGATGACCTTTAACTTCTGTCAATAGGTTTTGTAGTTTTCAACACGAAGGTCCGTGTAATTTACAGTGAATTTATTCCACTTATTTATTTATCTGAGAGTGACAGACAGAGATAGAAAGAGGGAGAGAGAGAGAGACAGACAGACAGAGAGAGAGAGGATGGGTGTGCCAGGGCCTCCAGCCACTGCAAATGAACTCCAAATGCATGCGCCCCCTTGTGCATCTGGCTAAAGTGGGTCCTGGGGAATCAAGCCTTGAACCAGGGTCATTAGGCTTCACAGGCAAGCGCTTAACTGCTAAGCCATCTTTCCAGCCCCCATTTTTTAAAGTGCTATTTAATCTTGTTTTATCTAATATTTTTGATGCTTTTGGTAATGGATTTTTAAAATTTTTATTTGCCAATTATTTGTTGCTAGTATATAAAAATATAATTTATGTCTGTATCTATTACTCTTACTGAACTAAGCTTCTTAAAATGAAATGTTTTGTAAATTATTTTGAATGTTTTACCTGCATGAAAGTCTTAAATACAAACAATGGCAGTTTAAATTTTTTATTGTGTTGCTTATTTGTAGATGTTTGTAGTCTCATTGTAGTGTGTAGAACTTTTCCACTTCTTTACCAGTGCTTAATACAGATGGTGACATGATGATTCTTATTTTTCTTGCTCTATTTGTCTCAGTAAGAAAGTGTTCATCATTTAACCATTCAATTTAATACTGGCTGTTTTTCTTTGGTGTCTTTTCTTTCTTTTTTCTTTGTGTGTGTATGATATGTATGTGAGTATGTGTTCATGTATGTGTGATGTGTGACTGTGGACACAGTGTAGAGGTCAGAGAACTAGCTTTTGTGTTGGTTCTTACCTTCAACCTTGTTTGAGACAGGGTGTCTTGTTCAATAATCTATTAGACTCTCTGGTCATCAATCTTCTGGGAAAATTCTCTTGTCTCTGCCCCCATCTCACTATAATCTTCTAGGGATTACAGAAGCCTGCCTTCTATATGGGTCCAGGGATCCAAACTTGTGTACTGTGGCTTGAGTGGCAAGTACTTTAGCACTGAGCCATCTCTTCATGTCCCTGTTGCACTGTTTCCCACTAGTGGTATGGAGTGAGATATCTTTTGATCTCCAAACTAAAAATATTCAGTTATGGGAACCATTTATGAATATTCAGTGTTTTAGTAGGTTGAAAAGTACCACATCTGTTCCTGCTAAAGATGGTCGCATTCTAATAATCCCTGGAACCTGGAACAGTTGCTGCATACAGCAAATAGGACTTCACATATATGATCAAGTTATCTTGATAGGAAAACTATCCTGGATTATCTGTGTAGGTCTGGTTATAAGAGGGACCTAGGAAGAGTCTTGGTCACAGAGAGGCTGATCTGACCAAAGCTGAGGTTGGAGTAGAGCACTTTGAGGATGGGGAAAAGGGCCAATGAGCCAAATACTAGCAGTTTCCATAGCTGAAAAGGCAAGGAAACTAATTCCCCCTTAGAGGACTTCAGCCATCTCAATACCTTTGAGTAATTCATTTCATTCTGGTATCTGGAAGTGTATTTTGTTTCAAGTCACTCAGTTTGTCTGATTTTGCTATGATAGACATTGGGGATTAATTTAAATGGTTTTTCCTTTATCTTTCCTCCATTCTCTCTTCGTGGTGCTACTATTTCATTACAACTTCTAGATCATACTGATGATTTCAATCTCCATTTTATCTCTTTTTCTGTCTAGAAATATTCCAGAATATTTCTCAAATTCTTCTTTAAAATCATTTTGAAAATTTTTGTTATTCTTACAAATTTTCTTTTGTGCTCTTGGAATTTTCTGTTAATTTTTAAATTTTTTAAAATAATATTAATAGTAGTTTTCTTTATTTTCTGGACAAGTCTGTCTTTTTGAAGGCTTATCTAGTGTGTTGATTTTTATAGTTCATGGTGGAAGCCTTCTCTTATATCTTTGCAATAATTAATTTGCCTGCTAAATTCTTAAAATATGACCACTGAAACTTAAATGGAAGCACTGAATATGTGGGTGGAGATTTATTACAACAATGAAGTATACATGGACTCAGCAGATTGTCTTGAGCCACTTGGGATGGTGATACATAAGTTAGTTTAATTATTGGCCATATTTAATACTAAATAAAATTTTAGTATGTTTCTCCTCTTCCTCAGCTTGTTACATCTGATCAAATACTTTCCACTTTAAAAAGTTTTATATTCTTTTCTTTTCGACATTTTACTGTTCTGCCTTTTCTTCTCAGTTATCCTTCAAATAAAGATAATTGTGATTCTATCTCAGTGTGGACTACAGAAGGAATTAAAGCATATTAATGCATTCAATCTGCCATTTTTGATCAGAAATACTATGGATTTTATTAACATAATCCTTAAGATTGGTTTGTTCTGGTGTCATCTGAATTTTGTTTTCTTTTCATTCCTGTTTCTCACATTTGCCCATTCCTGTAGCCTCAACCACTACCAGAAGACTCATGACTTCCAACTTTGTGTTTCCTCTTCCTGTTTCTTTTTCTGGATGTTTAGAGACTTACCTCCAGTTGTAAGTTCCCAATCAACAGTTGGATATCCCACTGTACTCCCCAGCTAAATGTGTTCAAAGCTAATCATTATTCCTGTGCTCATAGGCTTGATGATTTTTTTTTTGTATTCTTTTATTGACATCACTTTCCATGTAAGATTTAACACTGGGAATCATTCTTTTATTTTTATTTATTTATTTATTTATTTTGGTTTTTCGAGGTAGGGTCTCACTCTAGTTCAGGCTGACCTGGAATTCATGATGTAGTCTCAGGGTGGCCTTGAACTCATGGCGATTCTCCTACCTCTGCCTCCTGAGTGCTGGGATTAAAGGTGTGTGCTGCCACACCTGACTGGGAATCGTTCTTACCTGTCTCTTTTCCCTTACCCTCCACATCCAGTTAGTTAGCAAATTTAGTATGAAAATACCTTTCACTGTATTTATTTCATTACTCACCCATTATTTAGCCCTCTTATCATAGATCATTGCAGTGATCTAACTCCAAGACTTCTTTTCTTTGCTCTCTAACACTCTAATCTATTGATATAAATTAATCATTCAAAAAACATCTAGAGTGTCTACTCTGTTCCTGATATGGTATACACTGGAGAAATCATCTGGGAAAAGGTATAGTTCCTCTGTGTTAATGTAGAAAACACAGTTTTCTGGTAAATTGCTACATTTATGGAAAAGTGTCACAGTGTACTTAGCATTTGATAGAGAAGGCCAAGGGCCATAGATAGCTGCATAAAGGGACTATTGCACACTTGGGACATTTTAGAATATTTCCTAGAAGAAGTTCATGCATATAGACACCAGAGAATTAGCAAGTATGTTCTTTCTTATTCCATTATTTTTCGAGGCAGTGTCTCACTTTAGCCCAGGCTGACCTGGAACTCATTCTGTTGCCCCAGGCTGGCCTTAAATGTGCAATGATCATCCTACCTCAGTTTCCTGAGTTCTGGGGACTAAAGGCATGTACCAACATACAGAAAATAAAACCACCCACTAAAGATTCATAGTGCTGGTTACATTTGATATGTTTGATGAATTGAAAGAATCTCTGTAGCTGGAAGAGATTGAAAAGAAAATGAGAATAAAACAAGAGAGATAACCAGCAGCCAGTTCAATTAGGGTATTTTGAATACACTTTAGAAGAAGAGGAATCTATTCCAAGAAGGCAGGAAATGAAGAGAATATTTAATGGTTCATTTTGCATTTGAGAAAAATTTATTTTTCTATGGAGAATGGATTAAAATCAATCAAATTAGAAGAGGGAGACTAGTCATAGTAACCCATTGGGAGACAGTGAGCAGTGGAGAGGGAGGAAAGTAGCTTTGTAGGAAGTACGCCTTTGAGATTAAAGTAGTAGGTGAAATGAAAAAGTATAGAAAAAGTAGATTTGGAGGAATGGTTTAATTTCCATTAGATTGAATGTGATGTGCAACATAAGCTAAATTCTTTTGATAGTTTGTAAAGTCATAATTGTTTTCATTTATTTATTTGCATGTGTGTGTATGTACACCAGGGTCTCTTACCATTGCAAATGAATGCCAGATGCTTGCACAACGTTTTACATCTGGCTAACATGTATGGCTTGTGAACTTGGATGAAAGGCTTTGCAAGCAAGTACTTTAACTGCTGATCCAGTATTCCTAGTCCCACAAAGTTCTTGTTCTTGCCCTAGGAAGTTTATCTGTATCCATCTCTTTCTAACAACTTTGGCTATTTGTTCCCACACTTCATGCTTCCTTGTTTTTAAACATATTGCTGCACATTTGTTCACACCACACTTGTGCTTTTGTGAAACTCAGTCTCATTATTTTCCACAACACAGATTCCTTACACCAAGCATTTTTGTGGATGGTAGCTTTAACTGAAGATTATTTGCATGAGTGTGGGGTTGGGGTAGGGGAATACAGGGGGTGATCATGTCACACAGTGCACAAGCTTCAGCTATCTTACTGGATCCCCTCTCTTCTCATGTAGAAGATCTGCACTGTTAAATATGCTAGCTGTGAAGTGAAGTTACTGTTAGATCAGATGTGCCATAAAGACCAAATCTATAACAGATTTCAAAGAAATTTGGAAAAGAAGGATATAAAATATTTCAGTGATTTTTTTAAAGGACTGATTGTTTTTAGTGAATTTCTTTAAAAAACACATTACTAAACTGACCTCTTTTTAATTAATTAATTTTTGACAAGCTTATTTTACCTCTTTTATTCAATTTTTAATTAATTAATTAATTAATTATTTTACCTCTTTTATTCAATTTTTAATTAATTAATTAATTAATTTTTGACAAGCTTATTTTACCTCTTTTATTCAATTGTTTTGAAAATGTAGCCACTAGACTTTAAGATCAATTATGAGAGTCACATTATAACTCTTCTTGAATTGTCAAATTCTTCCTCTGGTATGCAAAGCAATTGAGGTTTGAGTCAAGCTTGTTTATCCAACCAGATCAAGGGCTTTCAATTTTTAAGCTGTCTTTAGGAGGAAGTTGTGCTTTTATGTAATGAAATAAAAAAACTTCAAACTCCTACACATTCACAATTTTACTCTAGTAACCTCTGAATTGTAGCATGAATATTTTAAACTTTCTCTTTCTTCAACAGGGGTGTGGACAAAAAGTGTCTCACTTATCTTTCTGCTCATAGATGCTTGTACATTGGCACGGACATAATAGGCCTTCAAGAAATGTTTCTGAAATGATAGTACTAGATTCTCTATTTTCTGCAAGTAAACTACTAGCTAAACTTGAAAATTATATTCCTAGAAATTTGTGTGGTATATATAGTGTCAAAGGCAGCATAGTATCTTCATATTCCTTTATTTTCCATTGGCCTTACAGGTTGACCCCACGGTGATCACTTTAAGCTGGGTATCACATCTTTGTCACAAAATCTGTGCTACTATCATTCTCCTATAGATATATGAATCAAATCAAAGAAGAACTTAAATCAATAACACTAATAAATAAGTAATAAGGTGGAGAAGTAGAACATGTCACTTGAGAGCATGTGGGGTGAAGGTTGTATTGACAATTCTACTAACTAAGGAGACTGAGTATTGATAGCAGAAGTCATTGTAAAATGAACACTCACTGGAGATCATGTTTACATCATGTTGTTACAGCCAACAGATATTATGAATATGAATACCAGTAGACTGCTGTCCCTGGGTTTTAGCATACTCTGCAATTACTGATGCAGATATGATTTCTTTAATGCATATTTTAAAGTTTGAAATGCACTCGCTGACTTCACACAGCACTAGCTCCCTAATGACAGGAGCTTTGCTTATACTTCAGAAGAACATTTCAAGAGAGGCCAAGCATAAAGTGGTTTGGTGAAAAATGACTATACAAATTGAACCAGATTTCCCCAATGATTTAGATATATCTCAGTTTTAAACATAAAACTTTTGGAAGTTGCATAAACTTTTTAAGGCCACATATTCCCTAATCAAATGCTTCTGTGTAACGTCTGCCCAGGGAAGATGGTAGTTTTAAAGAGAGTAAGAGTAAGAGAAATTCACTTGGATATCTGAGAATTATTACTAACAATGTCATATTGAAGCCCTGGTGTTTCATATCCAGTGTGTGTAGAAGAATAAGGGGTGCAGTTAGTGTGGAGGTCAGCAGATGGTACTAGGTGTCTGGGAGCCAGCATGGGCAGTGGCACAGAGAGCTTCAGGGGAATCAGATCTGCTTGCCTTGCACCTGCAAAGCCAACATTCATCCTGAAACTAGGTCTCTAAGGAAAAATGAACAATCTAATGCCCTGGTACCCTTTCCATCAGTCGTCAGCATGCAGCTAATGCATTGCACGTACTATGTGTGCAAAAGAGATAAATAGTAAGTACAGCCCCACAGCTTACAATGTTTGTTTCCAAAAATACTCCAGCAGCAAACACTTTTGTTTATATTCAAATCAGTAATTTTACCAAAAATAGAAATGAAAACATGATATCTCATCTTCTCAACTATTCTCAAAGCAATCAAAAGCCAAAAAGAATGGTCTTCCCAGCAGTTTGAGAGTTTCAGTGTTGGCTGAGCTCTGTGAAGCATTTATTGTTACAGAGCATCTTGGTGTAATATGACATTAAATTTGAGAAGGTAGTTTGCCATAATGAAATTTTCTCCAATACAAATCAGCCACAACTTCTCTGACTTTTAGAAAAACTGTTTCTGAAAATACATTGCCCCATAGGAGAATGGCTTCTTGGTTCACTTGGAGAACTGAAGAATGTCATCATTCCTTTTCATCCATACCTGGAGGTTGTGAATCTAAACAAGGAGAAAGAGAAAGAAGAAGAAAGAAGAAGAGTTCAGCACTATAGTTTAAATGATGACATTGTAAAACACTGGCCACCAGAAGAATATCTTAAAAATGTGGAGCTGCTCAGTGAGGAAAACTAAACTATCATTTATCACTAGATAAGATGAAAGAGCAAAGTAGGAGAGAATAGTAATTTTCATTCTAATGCTTCTATAACTCAAAAGCTATTTTCCATTAAGAAAATGGTTTCAGTTATTCACAATATTCATTCTCCTTGAAAGTAACATACTCTTTAATCCTCAAAACTTTTAATTTTCTCAGTTCTAGCTGATCACTTTTGTGGTTCCAGAAAAACTTCAAGTAAACATTTCTTCCAAGTACTTTATCCATAGGCATAGCACAGTGGGAAGCAGAGAGGTCTGATGGAGCCAGCAAAGCCTGGGGAGGAGAAGCCACCTTCTCATTCTGGAATAATATTCAAATCCTTTCTCCTCCTCAAAGAATGCTTACCGCTTACCTGTAGTGCTGTGATCTCTAGGTTTGTTTCTTCTTCGTGCTTGCTGAATCTATTCCATTGAAATATTGTGATTAAGTCATACTGTACAATGCATTCAGTATTTCTGTTGTGATTTTGCAAACTAATATTCACAGAGTTTTCCAATTTAGGATCAGAAATAAACAATTTCTTTCTTTCTTTTTTTTTTTTTTTTGACTTTTCACTCTATCCCAGGCTGACCTGGAATTCATTATGAAATCTCAGGGTGGCCTCAAATTCATGGCAATTCTCCTATCTCTGCCTCCCCAGTGCTGGGATTAAGGACATGCAGACATGCCCCACCATGCCTGGCTCAGAAATGAACAATCTGATGAAGACAATATAACTTTCTGAGGTGGTGATTAGAACAGATAATCATGACTCCAGCCCCGTGGATAAAGAGTGGAGCTCAAAGGCTAAATACCCAAGAAATTCAAAGAAATAGCACAGTGTTTCAATGAAGAAACCAGGACAATAGCAGTCTAAAGAAGACCACATTTCAGAAACCCAGATAGGAATTTAATGACTAACATTATGCTGAGAGACTATGTAGAGGATGGGAATGTGTATGAAATAATGGATTTTGGATCAGCATTAATTATAATAACAAAAGATAACTTACATAAAACTTCAAATGCTGCAAACTAGACATCGATGTAATTTTAGTGGCAACTGAGATTCTCACATAGGATGGTTTCAGTTTTGCTTCCATGTTCATTTTTTGTCCTATGATATTTTGTTTTCAAGACTTTCTCGATGCCCTGGATTTGAATAGAAAAGACAAAGATACATCTTAAAGAAGGCAAAAACAATTATGTCTGATCCAAATGCTGACTTTCCAGACTCCAGGAGCCTGACTTGACCACTTTCCAGAGCATGATAAATTCCAACTTTTGTATTAGTTGCTTTATGATAATTAAATACAGAGACTAGCAGACTAGAAATGCATCCTATTGTCCCATTTTGGTATGCTGAGGTCACTAGCATGTGAGACCAAGTCAGCCCTCATCTGCTACGTTATCCTGGACATGGAGATAGACAGCTCAGCCAGAATGAGAAATGTATTCTACAGGCTCAAGATCTGGATGGAAATAAACCTGTCAGATACTCTAGCCTGGTCTGAATGTGGTGGACATAACCATACCTGAGATAGTTATTTCCCTTTTTCCTCCTGCAACCTGGTGCTCACCATCCCTTCTTCCTCATTACTTTCTTACCAAGTACCTTTCAATTTTACTGGATTCTTTATTGACTCTTCCCACACTCTTGAATGTAAGTTCTAAAGGACAGGGGTTGCTTTAGTTGTTTCTCCTGTACATGGTGGGTAAATGTTTGCTAAATAAATGAATCAGTTATGTTTGCCTTACTGAGAATGTTTAGAGTATGGCTTAAATGTATATTTTGAATAAATAATAGGATTATCTTAATAGTTATTCTGCACAAACAGCTACAAGAATACATAAATAGAGGTGAGCAGTGCATGAAGATGCAATTCAATTTCAATGTTATTCTAGTAGAGAATTCAAAGGGAAGTTTTAAAAGGGGGCATAGAATAAATCACAGCTTTAAATAATTTTAGGCAAAGAAAATGCCAAATGCTAATTCTAAACAAGTAGCTCCGATGACTATATTATATTATTATATTATATTAATTATATTATATTATATGTTATTTTGCTTTGAGATTGAATTACAGAGGCTAAGGTTATACACCCAAGGAATCAAGTTTATTATTTTTTGAGTATTTTTAGCAAAAAGAATTGCAGTGATGACTAGGTTACTTGGTTCAGGCGGTTTAGAGATTATGAAATAAATGCTGAAGAATTCTGTTTGAAAAGAAAGAAACCTACTCACTTTTTGATTTTCTTTATCAATAGAAACCTACTCTTTGATTTTCTTTATCATAATGAACCAGGGTCTAGGTTACAAAAAGAGTATAAAAATGAAACATGAATAACAATTTTTAAACTGAAGTTATTCTCCAGGAAGCAAGAATATTGAGTTTTGTCAAATTTAATAAAATGGTTCTTTTTGATCAAATCATTTTAAGAAGTAATTTGGAAGATGACTATACTATGTAATTAAACTTGGCAGTGAAAATATAGAGTACCTGTAAAGCAACATTGTTTTTTCCCATGGAATGAAAAAGTAAACTATAAAGCAATGTCTTTGGAAATCCTCCCAGTAGCAAATTGTAAATAGGTGAGAGGCAAGCCTTAACCCTGGGCAAAATTGTTTATTCTATTTTGTAGATATGTGACTGATGCGCCGAAGTGTTAGTTTATGAATCATTACTGAAGTCATAAATACAGTTCAACTGTTCTGATTTTCTAAGCAAATTTATAAATATTTCAGAAGATTACTTCAACCTCCCTGGCTGCCTGAGATTTTTCTATGGGTATGTTAGGCAAATTGTCTCAACTGGTAAGAAGAGCAATTATATGAAACAAAGTGGGAGGCAAAGCAAGAAGTCAGGCATTGGAGAAAATTCATTTCAATGTTGGAAGAAGTGATGCAAAGGAATGTGGGAGCTTATTTAAGAATAGGGCTAGAGTTCCTAGAGGCTCATTTCTACCAAATGCTGGCCTCATGGTGCATGGGTTTATTGGATTAAATGTGCCTGCAAATTCTAGATCAGAAAATCTAAAGAACCATGAAATTTTAGCCATTACAATGACCCTTGTATGAGAGTTTTTCTTAGCCTATTTTGATGTGCAGTAGTAGAATACAAGATAATAATTTACAAAGAATAACAATTTCTTTCATATAGCTCAGGAGGCTAAGAAGTCCATGATTAAGTAGTGGGCTGCTGACATGGATGGATCTTCATGTTGTTGAAGGCAAAAATGTAAGGATTATTTTTGTTTCATTATTTAAAAACAATTTTAGTTATCTTCTTTGTGACATCTATACTTCCTTTATTACTTAAGCATTTTCTCTCCTTCATGTATATTTTAGAATTATGCCTTATAGTTTTGAAAAATATGTCTTACAGTAGTTATAGTCTAAATTATTATATATATTTGGATCTGTTTTATGGCTATCCTAAGTTGTCTCATTCATCCATTAGCTATTCCTAAACCAATATTATAAAATTTGTGTAATAACTTATAGCTTAAGAATTTAAGTGTCTGGTTAGTATTCTATTACTACTATCCCTCCTATACTGACAACTAGACAATGATTATATATGAATTTTTCCATATGACATTTATAGCATTTTCTGGTTCTGGTTCAGCAACAGTTGTATCAAACTTATATACTTATCAGAAATAATTGCAATTTTATGGTATAGCTTTACTTTTTACTCAATGAGAAAAATAATTTTTCCTCAATCTCTGGAGTACATTATTCCTGAAAAATTCATCAGAGATGAGATATTCTCTAGAAATGTTATTTGGAGCTAGAGATGCAGCCCATTTGACAAAGTGTCTAGCAGGCATGAAGCTCTAGGTTTGACCTCCAATGCCCCATTAGCCAAGAACAACTCAGGTGGTAGAGACAGAAGGATTATATGTTCAAGGTCATCCTCAGCTGTTTAGGGAGTATGAAGCTAGCTTGGGCTAGAGACCCTACTTGATAAAAAGAAGTGTTTTTTTTTTTTTTTTTTTTTTTTGAGAGCACATGTAAGCAAGAAAGAATTTGCGCCACCAGAGCCTCAGCCAGTGCCATTGAACTCCAGATGCTTGCATCACCTAGTGGGTATGTGCAACCTTGTGCTTCCCTCATCTTTGTGCGTCTGGTTTATGCGGGATCTGGAGAGTAGAACATGGGTACGTAGGTTTCACAGGCAAATGCTTTAACTGGTAAGGCATCTCTCCAGACCCCCCAAATAATATTTTTTAATTGAGCAAAAATGTATTCAAAAAGGTAATTTCTATTGGAAGTTTTGGTGTTTCAACAGCAAGCTGTCAGAGAGGGTGTGCTTAATTTTATGTAATTGAACCATGAAGGTAAAACAGGCCACACACCAACAAAGACAAAGAATGAAACAATGGAAAGAGGACATGTCCTCATCACAACTGTAAAACTAATGAGCATGAGCACAGGGAAAGCAGGAGGGAAGGGTCATAGGCCAATAACTTCCCTGTAAAGTGGTAGCATGACTCTTCTCCCAGTAAGTGGTGTTACTGGGGGCAGAGTCCAACAGATAGGTTAAGCTGAAGCAGACTGTTCGATGAAACAATGCATTAGGTCACAGTTTAATTCCTGTTGCAGTAAGGTTCGCATTGCTGGTAGAAATCACCAAACCAAGAGAAGCTTGTGTAAAAATAAAAAAAGTTTTAGAGTTTTATTTTGGCTTACAGGCTCAAGGGAAAGCTCCATGATGGCAGGGAAAATGATGGCATGAGCAGAGGGTGGACATCACCCCCTGGCCAACCTAAGGTAGACAATAGCAACAGGAGAGTGTGCCAAACACTGGCAAGAGGACCCTGGCTGTAACATCCATAAGCCTGCCCCAACAATATACTCCTTCCAGGAGGCATTAATTCCCAAATTTCCATCCACTGGGAACCTAGCATTCAGAACACCTAAGTTTATGGAGAACACCTGAAACAAACCACCACATTTTGCCTCTGGCCCCATAAATTGATATCCATATATGATGTAAAATACAATGCATTCAGTCCAACTTTAAAAGTCTCCATAGTTTTTATCAATCCCAGTGATGTTCAAACATCCCCATAGTCCAAGATCTTTTAACTGAGCCATAATACCAAAAAATAACCTCAAAAAACCCATAATGACACAGAATAAAACATTCACACTGCAAAAGATGTCATTAGGCATAGCAAAGAAATATTCAACCAATACAAGATTTAAACAGGGCAAACATCAAACTCTGTAGCTCCAAGTCCAACAATTCTAGTCAATGACAAATCTCCAAGCCTGATAATTCTAACCAGCAACAAGTCTCTGGTATTTCAATTCTGCCCCTCCAGCTAGGCTACTCACAGCCCTGGAAAACATTCAGGACTGGCTGTTTGCCTTAGCAGCCATCTCATGGTCCTGCCATCTCCACTGGGTGTCCACTGAAATCTATGGTTTATCCTTATGGCCCCATGGGGTCTTCATGCAGGCATTCAGCAAACCTGCTTCACATTGCCCATGGCCATTTCCAAAACAAAAGACCATGTTGCAAACTCAATGACCCTCTCTTTCCTGCATTTCTCATACTCCACAATACCAGGTAGGGTGCCAATTTGTTAATCCAGGGGGAATGAAGCAGAATTTGAAAGACAGGACACTTCTTGAGCACTTAGGCCTCTTCAAAAGAGTCTACATACTTCCTGTTTCTCCTGTGCAGGTCAGCTGGCCCAATCTCAAAAGTTGTAATCTGTCAATTGCAGCGTAATTGGCAGCAGTTCACCCAAAGATTTTTTCTTTCTGTGCCATATCCCTCTGCTCACACCAGTTCATTTCTACACAGAGCAACCCTGCACAACTTCTCAGGACATGGGCATAACAGCAAGCTTTTCACACAATTTGCTAGCACAGTCCAAGAAAGCTCTTTCTCACCCTCATAAGCCAAACCTCACAGTCCATAGTTCTCTGGTCCACTGTTACGACAACAACAACAACAAAAAGACAGAAAAAGTAGTAGGGATTTTTCCGAGTCAGGTTGGCTATAAACCACTCTATAAAGTAAAATTGACTTAAATACTTATGACAAAGCAAAAGCTTGTGTAATTTTCTAATTTATGAACCATTCATCTTTCTTCTTCCATAAGTTTCTGAAATTTTCTGCAAAAATCCAGTGGTCCAGTTTGTACAGTGGTATAATCTACTTTGTGCGTGTGCACTTGCACAGTTGTGATGTCCCGTCCTGTCATTTCTTAGTCAATTTCACCTTTTTTTTTTTTTTTTCTGAGTCAAGGTTGTTATTCTGTAGAGGAATCTTTCACTGATATTTTTTTCTGTTTTGATCTTTTGTGTGTTGTTCTTTAAAAAAATCTCATATTGGGCTGGAGAGATGGCTTAGCGGTTAAGCGCTTGCCTGTGAAGCCTAAGGACCCCGGTTCGAGGCTCAGTTCCCCAGGTCCCACGTTAGCCAGATGCACAAGGGGGCGCACGCGTCTGGAGTTCGTTTGCAGAGGCTGGAAGCCCTGGCGCGCCCATTCTCTCTCTCTCCCTCTATCTGTCTTTCTCTCTGTGTCTGTCGCTCTCAAATAAAAAAAAAAAAAATTAAAAAAAAACTCATAACTTGTTTTGTTAATTATTAGATGCTTTAATTAAGAAAATTCTCATTGTTTTGTATTTTGAGACATCTTACTATGTAGCTCAGGGCTGGGCTTGAACTTTCAATCTTCCTGCCTTCCAAGTTTGCTTCATCACATCTGGAAAATATTGTTTAATGGCAAGCTTGGGAATACAATTAGCATCATTTTGTACCAGTTTTATTTGAGGGCCCAGTAACCCACATTTGGGGCATATACAAATAAAATGTTGTTACTATATAAGTGCATTATAATACAGTAGGGTCAAAAGAGAAAAAAATTCTGATTTTGATCATAGACTATCTATGAGTCAAGAGTTCCTTAAAGGCATATTTAAAAGTCTGTTCTTCTGTTTGATTGCTTAGAAAATACTTTTACCAGCATAAGTATTGTTCTGTAGACTATTACTAAAAGTTTATCTTAAATGTAGGTATACATTCAGCATATATTGATTGTATCTGTAAAATAATGAGCATGCCATCATTGTGTTAGTTCTTACAACATTTTATTTATTTGCAAGGTGAGTGAGAGAAAGACGAGAGACATACTGAATGAATGGGTGTGAATGGGGTTCTTGCTACTGCAAACCAACTCAATATGCATGTGCCACTTTGTGCATCTGGCTTTAGGTGGGTACTGGGGAATCAAACCTTGGCCATCAGGCTTTGTAAACAATTGCCTTTATCTGCTAAGTCACCTCTCCAGCCCTGTGTAGTACATGTTTGATCAAACAGAAAGAAGACCAAAACTGGCATTCTTCCTTACCCCCAAATCCTTAGTTTTCCCTATATTTAGACATTGTGAACATTTTGTGGATTATGTATGGCACTAAACTTCAGAACACTTGTTTCTTGTTTATATCTGAACATACCTTGAGCTTTCCCTGAGGGCTATAAAAACAGGTCGCCCCCCCCCCCAAAGGAGAGCCAGGAAGCCTATTCCTGCAGTAACCCTAAAGACAGAAGTTTGGTAAATTAAAAAATATCAGGAGCCCCTTCACCTGATTTAGGGTGTTTTCTACAAAAACAAAACAAAACAAAACAAAAAACAAATAAAGAAAACATAACCAACCAATCAACCAAACAAACTTAAAAAAACACCATAAAAACACAAGTTCATGCCTGTTTTTAGCTTTTTGTCCCCTTGATTTATTTTCATATTAGCAAATGCAATTTTAGTGTACATTGCCTCTTACAGAAAACTTGTTCACTAAAAAGGAGTTGGATTTATGGTAATTCAGTATCATCAGTGAAAATTAACTCACCATAAATGTTTGGAATGACTATAGTAATCAGACATTCATGAAAAATTGTTTCTTTATTATCTTTAACAACAAGGGAATTAGAAGTATTATTTTCACGGGGTTTCCTCTGATTTTGTCATTTTGGTAATGAAACTCACATTGTAATGTGACTTTTGCGTTTAAATCAATAATGAGTAGTTGTAAATATTTTGAGTTTTTCGGGTTTTGTTTTCCTTTCCCTTTCTCTCTCTCTCTCTCTTTCTCTCTCTCTCTCTCTCTCTCTCTTTTTTTTTTTTTTCGAGGTAGGGTCTCACACTAGTCCAGGCTGACCTGGAATTCACTCTGTTGTCTCAGGGTGGCCTTGAACTCACAGCGAACCTCCTACCTCTGCCTCCGAGTGCTGGGATTAAAGGCGTGCGCCACCACGCCTGGCTCTTTCTTTTTCTTTTCTTTTTTTTTTTTTTTTTTAAATTTATTTATTTGAGAGCAACAGACACAGAGGGAAAGACAGGTAGAGGGAGAGAGAGAGAATGGGCGCGCCAGGGCTTCCAGCCTCTGCAAACGAACTCCAGACGCGTGCGCCCCCTTGTGCATCTGGCTAACGTGGGACCTGGGGAACTGAGCCTCGAACCGGGGTCCTTAGGCTTCACAGGCAAGCGCTTAACCGCTAAGCCATCTCTCCAGCCCTCTTTCTTTTTCTTAATGCAGCGGTTTCTATTTAAAATCCGAAGGTGTTTTCCTGGGCTACAATAACGTCAGGCTGGGTTGTTCCTGGCAGCACAGTTTCCTGGAGATGGCAGCAGAGTACACAGAAGCCAGGGCACCCACTCTAACACAAAAACACTAAGCAAGGTTGATGGCGCTGTGCCGTCTGGGGATGGCTCTGATGAAATGCCTCAGCCTCTTGTGCTCTCAAATAGCAAGGCAAGTAAACTGAGAGCTGACGTGTGTTTTCATTTGATTTTTAATTATGTTGGGTAGTTTCCAAAAATATCCTCTAAAGCTGCAGCTTTTATTCCCCACCTGTGGTCCCCTCAGCCTTTTCTGTTAATCTGCGTGTGTTGCTCTTGTTTCTTTTCAGGTAAAACTATGGAGAGAGAGACCTCTGAAACAGAAATCTTTCAAACCTTGATTGCGTGAGCCAGTGTTCCACATTTGTTCTCCTTCCTTCCTTCTTTCCTTTTCATATAGCTATTTTTAGTCTTGTAGCACAGTGCATTCCAATCCCTCTGGGTTGTCAGATTTCTCCAATCTATAATGGGATGATTAACTGGCAGGGCTATGCACAGGCTAATAACAGATTGCAAAGGGCATCATATTAGACATTGTAAAAGCCCTCTTTATTCCAAAGTGTACATCCAATAATGCTCCAGCAGACATGAGTAATGAGCATTGTTCCCAGAATAACAGGGACCCCATTGCTTTGGAATTCGTGCAGAAATGTTAGTAAAATGAAAAAAGAGAGAACTTCTTTCTACTGAATTGCAACTGTTAGCTTCAATGCTAAGCTTGTTTGTCAAATGCTGCTGTCTGGGATCAGTGAAATCTTGTATAAAACCAAAACATGTCACTAGTTGGCTGAGTAGTATAAGGAAGTCTGATTTGGAGAAAGCTAAATGAAGGACTCTTATCTAAATATCCAGTGTTTTTCAATTGAAATGCATAACTATCTTGTTTATATTTTATTGTTTTCATTTAAAAATATTTATTTATTTATTCATTTAAGGGAGAGAGAAAGAGGCAGATAGATAGAGAGAGAGAGAGAGAGAGAGAGAGAGAGAGAGAGAGAGAGAGAAAGGATGGATATGCCAGGGCCTTCAGCCACTGCAAGTGAACTCCAGATGCATGGGCCACTATGTGCATCTGGCTTACGTCGATCCTGGGAAATTGAACCAGGGTCCTTTTGCTTTGCAGGCAAGTGCCTTAACTGCTAAACCAACTCTCCAGTCCCCATAACTATTTTTGAAAGTATTTTTGAAGTAAAACTAACTTTGAAAATGCAAGGAAAAGGAACATTGTTGATGATGAGTAAAGATTTCTAACACTAGATCTTGAAAAGAGGGTATATAGTTTTTCAAACAATAGGTAAATAAGATGAGCTGATTAAATTACTCTTTTGAGGGCACAATGTTCAGGGAGAATAATGCATTTTGTGGTAAATGAGAAGCTCCTTTTTAAGTAGAACTATCCCAAGAGCATTATTATGTATTTACTTATAGAAAATTCTGAAGTGCTGAGTTACAATCGTACAAATGTTGGGCTAAACATCAATAATTTCTGTCTATTCACTTGAGGGAGGCAACAGGGTAAAGAGAAGGAACATCACAAGAAAAGTGCAGAAGCTCAGTTGCAATTTTTGGTTCAGTTTCTTTGTGCAATTATTTAACCTGAGATGCTTTATGTAGGAGGCATCTAAACTTGTTTGAGCTGAGTAAACAATTTACAGTAATTAGTAGACCTACAGGCCTGAACACAGGCTAGTAAAACAGAAGGGCACACTCATAGAAGAAAGTCTTGTTATTGAAAAAGAAGAGTCTCCTTTGCCCATTCTTACCCTATAGAAGTATTTGAAGAAAGATTTGTATAGAGCCAAGTATAGAGATGGTTTACATATAGAGATGGTTTTCATATAGAGATGGTTGTTTCAGGAACTTTTACTTACTGTTGAGCTCCATATCTGTACTTCAATATTGGTACTTATGTGAATACCCTTAGTTGTATAACAGAACATGTCAAAAAATAAACAAACAAAAAAGTACAAGAAAACCCCCTGCCACACAACAGTGTTCACTCTTGTTGAGCCTATATTTCAACCTTAATGTTGATCATTTTGTTACCAATTATGCATTGATGACAAAAGGTGAAGTTTGGGGTTCTATAATTCAAAATTTATCCTGAAGAGAAAAATGTCTGAAACAATGAAAAACATCACTAAATAGAGAGATATGGGGGTTGCTGTTGACTCAAACCTTTCCTGAAGACAGAAAGGTCTATATATCAAAAAAAAAAAAAAAAAAAACAAAACAAAAAAAAAACAGCCTAAAGAAATGGATGTAGATGAGTGTGAGACAAGAGAATCAGAGAAGATGGATTGACAAAAGCAGAAACTGGAGTAATCTGTCCACACCATGGGAATGCAGGCTGCCTTTGGAGGAGGAGAAGGAAGGAAACAAACTCTCTCCTGGAGCCTATAGAGGGATAGCATCCCTTCTGGCCTTTTGCAGGCAAGGTACCTCCAGGACTGTAAATAATAAATTTGCCATGTGCTAAGCCAGCAGTGGTAGTTTATTAATAGCAGCAATAGAACCTAATACAGGCCCTGAAAGCAGAGTTGAGGAATTATAGTGATTGAATAAAAAGAATTTCTCTAATTTTTTGCTTTATTTAATAAAATTTTATGTATTAATGATAGAAAATCCCTGTCACTTCTGATTAGTGATGCCCAATGAGTGTGATCATGATCACAATAACAGCCTGGGTTTACCAAGCGTCTGTTATACCCAGACAAATGTTAAGTGCATGTTGCATGTTTTGAGTGAACCTATAGTCTTTGTTTAGTTTTTAAAATTTATATTTAGCCAGCTGACATATAAATAAATAAATAAATAAATAAATAAAACCAGTCAAGTTTCCAAAGTAATTGAAATATACAGGGAGAGGAGACATGGAGGGAGGGAAGCAAAGAGTGATGGAGATAGATTTCAGAAGTCCTGTAATTTTCATTAAGTTTAAACCACCAGCCTGCATGCCTCATTCTTATCAAGAGCATAACAAAATCAAGAGAAATGGTCCTGTTTAAATCCATGTTGGAGTCAGAGACTAGAATAAGAATGGACAAACAGTGTGACACCTCTGTACTATGTTTACAAGTCATTCACATTAAGGTCTGAAGAGTGTACAGCTATTGGGCTCCTTCTAGGATAATGTACCCCCTGCTGCTATATTTCTTCCAATGAAACTCATCTGTGAGCTTCTGCAGGATATACATGACATGCATTTAAATTGGTTCTTGTGTTCCAGAAACCTCTTCTTCCTGCAAGGAAGTGGTGACCTCTCTGTTCTGTGCTCATATGAGGGACAGGAACTGTGCATCATCACAGGCAGGGAGCCAAATGACAGTCACATCCTACTCCATGAAAAACACACATTTTCATTAAATCAAGATAATTAGAAAAAGTAGCATAGAGGAATATGAGTAATTCCATCAGCAATTACAGCAATTATATCCTTAATTGCCATGCTACTTCCAGTGTCACATTACATACACACACACACACACACACGCACACACACTCAAACACACTGGAGGACACACTTGTATGTTTTATATCAGGTCCATCTTGCAATTAAGTGATAATTGAGGGGCTTGGGGAGAAGACTAGGTTGTTAGGAGTGCTTGCTGCTCAAGCATGAGGGCCTCGGGCCAGAGACTACTAAGTTTGATTCCTCAGAACCCATGTAAAAAGCAGGACATGGCTGTGGTAGGGAGGAGGCCGGGCACAGAAATTGGAGAATCACTGGCTCACTAGTGGGCAACATCTCTGAGTTGAGGGAGAGATCTTGTTTCAAGGAAATGCACAGATGAGCGATAAGAGAAAGACATGTGGCATGCTCTGGCCTATGCACACACATGCATGAGATGTATGCATCTATACACACAAGCATATAACACACATCACACTCTTTACACCATATACATACTCTACACAGACAAAAATGCTTAAGGTAGTATTTTTTTATCCTATAATGATAAATACAATATGTTGTAATAAACTTTGTCAATACTGAGCTCTCTCTCTCTCTCTCTCTCTCTCTCTCTCTCTCTCTCTCTAGATATAAGCATATGGAAGGAAAACATTGGATATTCTCCTTCACCTCTCATCCATGTGTTTCCATGGTAGAGTCTCTCACTGCACCTGCTACTGTCTCCTTTTTCTTCCTCCTCCTCCTCATTCCCTTCTTTTTCTTCTCCTCCTTCTTCCTCCTATTCTTTTCCCTTCTCCTCTTCTTAATTCCCTCCTCCTTCTCCTCCTCCTTCTTCTTTTCTTCATCATCTTCTTCTGTGTCAGACTGACAGACCAGCAAGCCCCAGTGATTCTCCATTCTCTGCTCCCCACAGTACTGGGGTCTAGAGTATCCATGGCCATGCTTAACTGTGCTTAACTGTTTATGAGGCTGCCAGGGAATTCAACTCAGCAAGGTTCAACCCTCATGTTTATGGAAAGCACTGTTAACTGCTGAGCATCTCCTTAGGCCCTACTGAGCTTTCACCAACACATTTCTGTGTAGTTCAAGAAACACAGAAATAAAAGTTAGTATATTAGAAACCACTATTTCAGATTACTTATTTTCCAAATAGATGAAAACAGTTTCTTAAATTTCTCTGAAAAGACAAAACGAACAAGCAAACAAAACAAACTTGTCAACGGATGCATCCTCAAAGCTGTTCCTAGGGTTGGTATTTATTGTAACTATCTAGTAAGAATTTAAATATTTTCTTCTGATTTGACTTGTTAGCCTTCCATTTCTCTGTTGGTGTATTTAAAAAATATTTGTGGCCATTATGTCTGGAGTAGGAATGCTGAGAAAGGCTGCTTGCTTCCACTTAGCTACTGCATTGGTAGCATTTCTGTAGCCTGTAGCCTAATGTATTTGGGTAGGAAAAGACTTGAACTTCATCTCTCTTCTTGCTTGGCTGTTAGGAGTCACTTAGGCTTGGCACCCTTAGTGCTAAGTTTGCTGGCAAATCTGTCTGTGAAGAAAATATGATACAATTTATCCCAGCAGGGGAGAACCAGAGCTGTGTTGGATGACGGTTGGAAGGAAGCTTTGGATTCACACCTAGGGCTAACTTTTGTAGCATTTAGTTTTTAATTTGCAATGTTGCATTTGATTGGGATTATTTATAATCCCATAATAAAAGATATTTTCATGTTCTTGATTGTTTTGTCTACCTCTCCTTGATCCATTGAATGGTCTCCAGTTACCTTGAAGGCAGGAGGGCATCAAGGCAGCAGCTTGCAGCAGCGGCACATGAGATGAATGTGCATTTTGCTGTTTCCTTTACCTAGTGCTTCCCCTTGTGCAGTAATTGCTACTGGTAGAAATTTACATGTATTCACAAATACCTAGGTATAAGACCATGGCAGTCTGATTTATAGTGGGTCTTTGGTACTAAAGAGCTTCTTCTAGTTAAAGATAATTCATCCTCATGTACAGCTTTAAACCAGATACTTGGGAACATCTTTTATCTGATACTCAAGTTATCTTAGGCATTTTTCTTAGGCCACTCTTCATAAATAGGCAAATATAGGCATAGCACACGTGGCTGTACTCTTAGTTCTCTCCACTTTGCCTGTGGCTTCTCTAATTGGTTTAGCATCTTATTTAGGAGTAAACATCCTGTATATTACCTCTCTGTATTCTGTATTCTACTGTCCAGTGTCTTGCTGATCTCTAGTATGTACTTGCTTTGTATGCTGATCTGTAAAAATTGGGTTACATTACACATCTTCTAGGGTAGATTTAGTGAACTAAAAGTGATGTCGTGCTTGGAAGATGCCTGACATACCATTAGCGCTTGGCAAAGCAGGTGCCATGATCATCATGGTTATTGATTCCTGGAATTCACTCATGCAACATATGCTATTTATTTTAAACCCAACACCTCTGAGATGCAAAATAGCTTTTTGTGATCAATATTTCTGTCAGTTCAAACACAGGAATGGAATGCACTCCTACACTCTAAACAAGTGCTTTGTAGACTATTTCCAGGATCTTCCCCCTCAACCCTCAGTTTTGTCATCTGTAAAGTGGGGTGGTGATAGTAAAATGTGTCTTCATTGGTCACAAGGTAAGGCTTGTTGAATGTGTTTACTGTACAAAGTAGGTAGAGTATTCAATGAGTAATTAGGGATATTGCCATTTGCAATTAGATACTAAATAATGCTTTATGCTTTCCTGCATAGGCAAATGAAATTGACCTTCTGTATTTTCCACTTGAATTATTTTCCTTTTTATTTTTCATGTTCCATTTTTAATTTTTTCTATTTATTTATTTTTAAGTAGAGAGGGATAGAGAGGAGAGAGGGGCAGGAGGAAGAATGGGAATGCCAGAGACTCTATTCACTGCAAATGAACTCAAGATGCATGCTCCACTTTGTGCATCTGGATTTGTGTGGGTACTGGGGATTTACCCTTGACCATTAGGCTTTGTAAGCAAATACCTTAACCACTGAGCAATCTCTCCAGCCCTCATTTTCACTTTTTATTGGAATAAGATTTGCTTACACTGAAATACAAGGGTATTTAAGTACAGGCCAGAGTTTGGACAAAGGTGACCAACCACCCAACAGTATGGGAAAGATTTCTATTACTACCCAGTGTACTTGGAGTGGTATCTCACAATGATTTTGCTTTGCAGCTCCCATATTGTGATGTTGAATGGCTTTGTACCTGCTTATTAGCCATTCTGTGTTTCTGACAAGTGCATTCCAAGTGTTTTCTTATTTTTAAATCTGTGTTGTCTTTCTATCCTCAAGTTCATGAATGGTCAGGATATAAATCATTTGTCATATAAGACCATTGCAACATTCTCTCCAAGTTTGAGCGTTGCTTTTTATTTATTTATGTGTCTGTTTTATTTTTATTAATTATGAACATTACTGTATAAACAAATTGTGCGTTAGTCCCATTGCCCTTGTGTTATCCCATTTCCCACACCCATTCCACTGAGGATCCTCCTCCTTGGGGTCAATAATATTCATTATGTGGTTATGCATCAATCAGTCTCTGGGGTTGGGGTAATGCCTCAGGATTACTCTTTCCCACCCCGTGGCTCTTAAAATTTTAATTTATTTTAATGGTAGTTTTTGATGAGTTTTAAGTTTTGAGGGAGTTAGTATTTTACAGTTAACACTATTTTTTTTAAAGCTTTTCTTACTTCAACTAATCAAAAGTATTCTGTTGTTTTCTTCATAAACTTTTGAAATTTTAGCTGTAATCTTGCTATAATTCATTTCAAATTAATTCTGTGTACTGAATCAGGAAGGAGTGAAGATCTTTCTTATTTCTTTTTTCAGACATATGCATAGTTATTCCAGTGCTGTTACATGTAAGTCTTTGTTCAGTAGTTTGCTTTGGATTTAGTTCTGAAATATTTTTGAACACCATTCTTTTCCACTTATCTATTCATCTAGCATTATTTCAGTATGACACTGTCTTAATTTTGACAGTGCTGTAAATGGTATTGATTTTAAATTACTGTCTCCAGTTGTTGGTTGCTAGACATACAAATTACTTTTCATATACTGACCTCATGTCAGTGTTTTGTTAAATTTATTTATTAATAGTAATAGCTTTTCTGTAGATCTTTTTTGATTTTACATACACATACTTTATGAATAAAAGCAGCTTGCTATTTTGCCTTTCCAGTTCTGAATGACCTTTAACACCATTTGATGCTTTTAATGAAAAGTTGAACTCAGGCTTACCTAAGAAAAGGAACTGTTGATCATCTGACTCTCTTGTTTCTCAATCTTTAAAGAGCTTGAGGGAGGGTGCCTGATATGAGTACACAGTGTACATCATCTCAGGAACACTTTACTGGAAGAAAAGTCCTTATGGATGTAAAAGTCTAGAAAGGTGAATTTTATTGCTGCCCATCTGGACTGATTACCCCAGGAATATGAGTAAGCATTTGTTCTGTGAACTGTCAGGAACTGAAATATATTATTAACCAGCTTTCTAGTATTGAGATTGCACAGTATTATAAAACTCTGCTGACCTTCATACCTTCTTATGTCCCTAGTCTTGTCTTTTTACACGTTTTTAACTTTATTCAATACTTAAGAAAATCTAGTAGAACATAATGAAATCCATTAACTATACACACTCTTCCACGTGTATGTGCAAGTGCATGCACTTGCGTGTACACCCCCCATATGACACATGATGGATATGCATTTCTAACCTGAGTTTTACCTCTCCTACTAGATACTGTGGATTATCTAAGTTAATCCAAATGATGACTCTTTCACATCTCAGAAAAAAGCAATTAAAACTTTAAATCACCCCATGCTTCTGCATTTGTGTGTAGGTGCCTGTAGGGAAGGGTCCTCATTGCTCCTTCATTATCTTAAGCAAGCATCAGTAAATATGCATGTGCACACTGTGAATGGGGCATATTGCTGGTCCAGTTAATATGTGCTTTGGAGGTGCCATTATTTGCTTATAAAGCTCCAAAATCCCTTTGCAGATACATCATCTTGGGCTGACAAAGTTGAAAGGTAGAAGTTGATCGAGTGCTTACTCTCTTGACTGTGGCTGACATGCCATTGGTACAGCCCAGAGGGTGGGGGCTGCTGACGGGTGATGCTTCTTTCTGTCTCTCCAGCAATGACATAACCAGAAATAGCAGGCAGTGTGTGAAGAGATGATGATAGAGAATGAAGGAAACATACAGCAAAAAATACCTGGAAGGTGGAAGGCCTCCCCAAATTATTGCAAGCTGGTTGAGCAGTCACTTAACCCAGAAGCACCAAGTAGGGGTCATTTTATAAGCTTTGCCTGTGGGATTTCTCTGCACATTCAGTGGGGAGGGCTAGTGTGCAGGGAGATCTGTGTCACTGCCAAAGAAATGACATGGAGAAGAGAGCTGTTGGTTTTGCTGAATGGTATCCATCTGGCTATTCCAAATACAGACAATTAGACATAATCACAGCTCTCTTTTTGCTCACTTCCAAAAACTGGCATGGTGAAATCTGGGTTAGTGGCTTTGCATCTGGAAGCCTGGCAGGTCATTCAGCATCTTTCCAGGTCAAGGAGTGTGACCTCAGAATTGCAATGCATATAGTCAATCCACACAAATGATCTCTAGATGGGGTTTGAATGTGAAATGCTTCCCCATAAGCTCATGCATTTGAACATTTGGTCCCCTGCTGGTGGCACTGTTTTGGAAGGTTGTGGAATCTTGAGGAAGTGGAACCTTGTTGGAGGAAGTGAGGCATTGGGGACAGACCTTAAGGTTTGCTAGCCTGGGCCTACTTCTATTCACTTTCCATTTCCTGAGGACAGGTTCAGTGTGCCCTCTTGCTTCATGCTTCATGCCTTTTCTGCCATAACTCTCAAACTTTAAGCCAAAATGAATCCTTTAGGCTGTATTTCTTGTTAGGTATTTGGTTACAACAACAGGGGTAGCAATGAATATGCTAGGTAATCAGGAACTTGGCCCCACACAGTTACATGTCATCTTGACCTGAGTTAGAAGCACTAGACTTTATTTTAATGACAGGCAGGAAGCTGTAAATTACAAAATGACTGGAAAAATCACTCTTAGAGTGTGTTTCCTGTGGATGTGTCTCTTATGGCCAGTGACTCCATTAAGTGAGGTGTGCAAACATATCCTTTAATCTCAAATTTCCTTTTGTATCTGGCTCTAGAGAATGCTCAAGAATATCGACACTATCATAATAAGACAGAAGAAGCTTAAAGAAAAACTTATTAGATAAATTCTCCTAGAAAATCATATCCGAACTTAACATATTTGCTGGGGGGCAGTTTGTTGGAGAGGAAGTTATAGAATCAAAAGTTTTGAAAAGCATGACACATTGAATGAAGTCAGAGGTAGAGTTTCTCTGGAAACAAAGCTCAAAGGCACAGAAGCACAAAGTAACAGTTTGGAGCATGCTGCAAACCTCACTGTTCAAGTGGTCCTTTTGCTTTTGCATGCTCAATTGCAACATGGCCAATGGGCAGGCAGAAGCAGGTGGGGCCCCACCACTTTGAACATATTCCATCTGTAGGCCATTAGGAGTCTGCTGCTGCAGTCCTGTGCCATTCTCATTAAATACTAATCAAAAGGCTGGGCTCATCTTTTGCTGTGCTCCCCATTTCTTTTAATGCACCTTCAAATAAAATGAAATGGGCTTAATGGACTGAGGCTTTGACTGATTCTCCTAGCTTGGCTGCATGGTCACTAGTTGCTTCTCCTGAATTTACAAGGTTTCCTGCTGTATGATAAAACACAGGTGCTTGGGCTGTCATCCAGAGCACTGATTTATTAGCTTGAGTGGTACCACAGACCT
This sequence comes from Jaculus jaculus, assembly GCF_020740685.1. Lineage (NCBI taxonomy): Eukaryota > Metazoa > Chordata > Mammalia > Rodentia > Dipodidae > Jaculus > Jaculus jaculus. The sequence continues at coordinate 76,444,877 of NC_059113.1, forward strand.
CAGGAAGCAGGCACTAAATCAAGAGAATATACACTGAAATAATATGTTTTCCAATGATGACCCATGGAGACTCTTTAGCTGTTCATGCCCTTTACCCACTGTGGCTGGTTTTGCCATTTCTCCTCATTATTTCAAAGCCCACAGGATTCACTCCTGTCTTAATTTCTCACCTGCCAGGATGGCCTCCATACCAGCTTCATTGCTATAGATTTCTAGTTGATGCTTCCCACAATTGAAGAGTTCCTGCTAATGAGTAGGAGAAAGGGAGCCTCAGGGGCTTTGCAGGGCTAAGGGGCTCAAGATCTGTATTCTGGGCTTCACTTTGATGTAGTTACCAGATAAGACAAGCCCACATTGGTCTTTCAACTCTGCTTTGAGGTTAAATATGTCTGGACATTCATTTAAAATGTTTCATCTACTGAATTTTTCTTCATGGAAATTTGTTAAGGGGTTATACCTTCCTATTTTCATGACAGTGATGATCAATCAGTGACTTCTTGTTGATTACCAAAGACTTGTGAACATATTAGAAAAAGCTTTATTATAATTAAATGCTTAGCAAACATGGAAATAAGAAAAAACAGTCACTCAGTCAATCAAAATGGAAACCTCATGTGGGTTCTGAATGTTAATGAGGAGACAAATCAGAGTTGCAAAATGAGTCTTGATGGGTAAGAAAGTAAAGGCAGGGAGGAAAATGTCTTGATCTACACAGGGATCTGAAGAGCAGACTAGAAAAGTCAATGATGAAAAGATAAAGTAAGAGGAAACAAAAAGGGGCTGTAGTGAGATACAATAGGTAAAGAATCTACCTTGTTTTCCTGTCAGATTTATTGGATAGACCACAAAGCAAGATCTCAGTCTTCCTCCATTTGCAAGTTTTATAACCAGACCTTCCCCTCCCACACAAGTTATCTAAGTTTTGACCCTTATTGACAAACATAGGACGAACCAAGAGTTTGGTCAAACCTCGAGGGAATTGGCTATCACTTTCTCAGATATATGGCTGTAGGATGACAGAATAGGTGTTAAAGAGCAGGGACACAGAGAGGTGTGAGAACAGTTAAAGCCAAGGAACCTAGAATTGTAAGCACCAAAGTAAAGTGACCAGCAATAGGGTTAGGGAAGATTCTGAATAGGTTCAAAATTAGTGGATGAGCTGGAAAGATGGTTCTGCTGTTAGATGTACTTCCTGCATAAACATAAGGGGCCCAAGTTCAAATCTCCAGAACCCACATAAATAATGTGTGATCATGTACAGCTGTAACTCCAGTCCTATAGGGAGTAGACAGCAGAGAATCACTGGTGCCCATGATCAAAGAGCTTCAGGATCATTAAGAGATGTCATTTCAAGGAAAAACAGGAAAGTGAGTCATGGAGGTATACATCCAATGTTTTCTTGTGACCCCTCCAAGTGAGTGCACAAGGGGCCAGTTCAGCACATACATGTGCAGACAACACACACACACACACACACACACACACACACACACACACACACACCCAAACTCACCACATTACACATACTATGAACATGAAATAAAAAGTGAAAAATAGTTAAAAGGAAAAAAATGAAGATAAATGTTATTCTGAAAGGTGATCTTCAAAATATTCAACAACTGGTTACGCCCTGTGACAGCCTTTTGGAAAGATACCAGCCACATACAGTCTTGGTTTGGGATCTCTGAGTGGCTGCACTGTGGGATGGCTGGGAATCCTGGGGGAGAGCTGTGAGTAGCAGTTAGGAATTTCAGGGCCCTGGTTTTCTGTGAAGAGACAGTTTCAATATGCTGAGAACCTTTTTAGCTGAGGCAGTACCTACTGGGCAGATTACATTTCTTGCCTGCTATTCATACTTCTCTTTCCTGTTAACTAACAGTATGAAAAAGTTTTTTTTACTTTTTTTCTTTTAAATTATACAATGAGAAAAAGAACTGTGACTTTTACTTTTTTTCTGTTGAGACAGGGTTTCATGTAGTCCATTCTGTTCTTGACCTCCCTATGCATCCATGGCTGGCCTTGAGCTTCTGGTCATTTTCCCTCCATCTCCAAAGTACTAGAATGACAGGTCATTACCACCACATTGGGGTTTAAGCAGTGCTGAGGACATAACACAGGGCCTGATGCATGTTAGTTAGGCTATACCCCCACCTCCAAGAGCTGTGACTTTTAAGATTAATAAACATAGGAGATTTTCTTCTTCCAACTCTCTATATACCTAGCCAAACATTAGTATGGGCCATTGGCCTCAGTGCTACACTTCTAAACACTTCTATACCACTATTTTTCACAACCTCTGTGGCTCCTTCCTGGTGGATTTGAGATTAAAGATTAAGTCTCTTGCAATATCAGTCAAGTAAATTTTTCAGGCTGTCCTAAAGACTAGGATCCACTATTTTCACAATGTGTTTAAAAGAAAATTGACTAAAAGTGTGAAAAGGAAATTTGACTACGTATATACACAATTTTTTCTAGTATGTTGTTACATAGAAAACATATTCAAAAATACTTGTTGAATATATAAGGGGAGTGAATGAATTTTGTGGAATTGTATTTAAATTACACAACTAGGGCTGGAGAGTTGGCTTAGAAGTTAAGATGCTTGTCTGCAAAGCTAAAGAACCCAGGTTAGATTTCCCAGGACCCACGTGAGCCAGATGTACAAAGTGGCATATGCGTCTGGAGTTTGTTTGTGGAGGTTGGATGCCATGGCATGCCCATTCTCTCTCTCTGCCTTTTATTCTAAAATAAATAAATAAACAAAAATAAAACAACAAAAATTAAATATTTGAAAAACATAATTTGCATTATAAATTACATAACTAGAGCACATCAACCAGTGAATCAAGTATTTATCTGCTACTAATAATTTATCAGTAGAATCATCATTTTCTACCTTGTTATCCATAGTAATGTACAAACAAGTAATGAAAAGTGTAAGAAATGTAAAAATGACCTTCATTTGTTTGACTGCATAGTTTTCCACTGACTAGAAGAAATGCAATTTATGTAATCTGTTTCTTAAAGGTGGATAATTGAAGTATTTATTTCTAATATTATGGATAAGTTAGTAATGGTCATCTTTTAAAATTTGTTCAGTGAGTTCTATAAGATAAATTCTAGGAAAGGAAGTGGAGAGGAGAAAGTATATATATATTTCAAACTGTAATTCATGTTGCCCAGTCACTCTCAAAACATTGTGCCAACCTATACTCCATCTAGAAGTGGGTGAGAGGATGTATTTCTTCATATCCTCACCAACTACTGATGATGCAGTTTTCCAGGGATGTCAATCTGGACAATTTATATCATGACTGTTAAGTTTAAAGAGTTCAATTGCTTGGTGAAGTCAATACTATTTATGTTTGATAGTACTTACATCTTTTCTCTGCATTTCCAGCTCATGACATTTGCTGCTTCATATGGTCTTCATACCATTTTTCTCATTGATTTACAAAGATTTTTATATATAATGGATATTGTTCTCTTGTGATTGGTGTTACATTTTTGCTAGTTTGTTTTAAACTTCTCTTGCATTACATTATGTTTTGTTGCACAGAATTTTGTACTTTTAATAATTTTTTTCCTTTGGGTTTTGCATCATGTTTAAAAAACCTTCCTCCCAAACTAGAGTAAAATATGACAGTAGATCTCTGTTTGTCCTGTATTTTCATAATTTTATACTTCTCTCTTTTCGTAAGATATTTTCAAAGCTTGCAGAGAAAAGTAACCCATGTCCTTACTTGGTTATCCATTCTAAACATTATCCCTAGAATACTTAGAATAATTATTTCTGGAAACAAAATTCTAATGCTAAATAAGTAATGTTTATTATTTTTAAAATAAGGCAACTTCAGTCATAGAAGGTAATTAAAATAAAGACTAAGTTGCACAGCAGAGAGTGACGTCCAGGTCTGTGATTTGTGGCTTCTGGAACCTTTCCCTTACATTATGTTGAGACAATACAAACCCTTTGGGTGCAGGCACACTTCCTGTTGTTCTGTCTTCAGTGGGAATATATTTCAGTTTCTTCAAATCCATAAAACCCATGACTATACTAATTTAAATTCAGACAAGATGGTAACTACCTGAGAGCCATTGTCCATATATGGAAGAAGGGTGTGGTATACACATTTAGAATTCCAGGAGTGCCTGTTCTTGATCTCTCCTAGTCACATACATGTGTGGGAAATATTGGATCCCTTAGGAAACAGCAGAAGATTTTCTCAAAATAATACCTTGAGTCATTAGTCATTTGAGAAGACATATTCCAGTAAAATGCAATGCTTGTGTTTACTAAATAATATACTGATTATAAAATATGAGAAAACTTCAGAATTCAGTGCTTAATTGGTTAGTCATGCTATTAGAATAAATCTTCAGTTTCTGCTGTTTTTGTACATAAAGATACAACTAAATTATCAATTTTTCCAGGTGACCAATCTATCTTGTCATTCACTTTGCCCTTGCCATTTCCTCTGTGAAACTCCTGACCCTGCTCTGCCTGCCCAGGGCTTTGGCCAAGGGCTTTTGCTCTGTGATAGTTATACCTTCTCTTTGGTGGCCTCCCTCCCTGCTTTCTGACCTTGTGCTTGCTTGACACTTGGAGCTGTGAGACTCTGTCTGACTGCTTCCTACCTCACTGTTTTCGCCTGCCCTTTGATGTTCAATCTTTCTGGAAGCTTGCCTGCTTGCCTACCTTGCTGACAATTCACTGTTTGGCTTATAACCTCTTGACTTCAGTGAATTCCTGGCCCTCCCCATTTCAGATTCTCACCACCCTCACTCTTCATATTCCATTGTAGTACTCAATCCTAGCACTTATGTTAAGGATTCAAGACCACTTTTGCTTTTAGCTATTTCAGGGATGAATATGCAACTAAGGCATGGAAACTGTCAGGGGACAAGTCACATACAAGGGATATACTGCACATAAACACTTTGAAATTTTTCCTTTACCAAAACATATGCTTTACACATATCACTATGAATTTTGCTTGTTTCTTTTATTGTTTTTTTGGTAGCACTGTGGTAAAATTTCTTTCGGTTTTCTCCTGAAAATCCTAAAATGACTTAATTCTTTAGATGGCATTACAAGAACTTGTAGAAGTCATTTTGGCATCAGGTCACAACAGTTCTTTACCTCTCTTCCCACCCCACCTGAGGCAGGGTCTCACTTTAGCCCAGGCTGACCTGGAATTCACTCTGTATTCTCAGGATGGCTTCAAACTCACAGTGACCCTCCTACCTCTGCCTCCCGAGTGCTGGGATTAAAGGGTTGCATCACCATGCCCAGGGACAACAGTTCTTTTAGAATCTGCCAACATCATGCCTCCATGGGCATGTGTGCATTCTGCACACAGGATTCTCTGAAAACTTGATGCCTCCTCTGCATTTTCTACCGCCTGAGGTACAACGCCAAATCGTGTTAAGTGTCCTGACCTTTCCATTCTTTGCCCTCTATTTTCAATTCATCCCTTTCCAAACTTAGGCTTATTTATTACTTTGGTCATTGCAAAATTTCCTAATAAGGTGGTTTTTATAACATTTCCATCATTTTTTAGCTAAATCAAAGACATTTTGTAGAGCCTGGGAAGATTGCTGTTTAGAGAGATTTCGCATAAGCCTGAGGTCTTGAGTTTGGATCCACATAAAGTACTGAATGTGGTGTTGAATGCCTGTAGTCCCTGGAAGTGGAGACAGAAATATCTTTGAGGTATGCTTTTCTAGCACAATTGGTGAGCTCCAAGTTCAGTAAGGGACCCTGTCTTCTCATAGAGCAATTGAGTAAGACACCTGACATTGACCTGTGGCCTCCACTACACGTGTACCTCACCCCATGCACATGTATACAACATGAAATCACACACACACACACACACACACACACACACACACACACCCTTCTACTTCCCACATGGACCATACTTTTGGTTAACATATTAAACGTTTTGAATCTTAAATGACAACAATACTAATGCCAACTGTGTGCAAAACAATGAATAACAGCTCTTATAATATTTACTATTCCCATAATCATTCATTTTTAAAAGAAATGTGTTAAATTTTGACTGTGATAGATTGTTTTTACATAACATATGTCTTTTCTTCTAGTTAAATAGTCCATTCAAAATGAATTTTATGCATAACATTAAAAAAACTGCAGAGGGGGCTAACGATAGCTCAGTTGCTAATGTGTTTGCCTCATAAGCATGAAGATGTGAGTTCAGTTTTTACTCATGTAACAATGGTGAGTGTGATGGTGTGTGATTGCAATTCCAGCACTGAAGAAGCAGAGACAAGTGGAATCTGGACTCTGATGGCTAGCTAGTCTAGCCTAACTGGTCAGCTCCAGGCCAATGAGAGACTCTGTCTCAAAAAGTAGATAATGCTTATCTGTAAGAACACCAAAGGTTGTCCTCTGGCCTCCACATGCCTGAGCACACATGAGCACATGCACCCGCATGCACACAATCACATGTGCACACATAAATACACATATAACAGCCCTCAGAGGACTGAAAACCTAAAAATTGCTCCTACTGAATAAGTTATAAAAATGGATAATCTTTTTCTATATATTATACTAAGTGTAAACTATGACTATTGATATCCAAATAATTTTCATTTTTCTCTTTAATGAACATAAAGTTTTTTTCTTTCTTTCTTTCTTATATCCTCAGCCCCTTTACACCAATTCCTCTTATGGTTTAAATTTTTAGTCCATGACAAGGTGGGACATTTTTGGCAGTGCAGGAACACCTGTTTCTTGGACTTTTTTTTAGGTATCTTGGCACCCTTTGGAAGTAAATTTTTCTACCTCCAGAGATTTTCTGTTTAGGCCAAAGACCAGGCTATAATTGCAGCAATTCAGGAAGCACAGCCTGGTATGGAAGCCCTGGGGAGCCATCCTGGTGTGTGCTTAGTGGGGTCAGGATGATAGATACTGAATTCTGAGCTCTGTGATGGATCCCAGAGGACAGCTGGCCAGAAGCCAAGGAGGACTGGCTGGTTCACTTAAACTCCACATGTGGAGATTGAAGCCAAAAGATTAGATCTGTTCTAGCTGACTCCTCACCAGGAAGCAGACAGCATCTCTACCCAGAGACACTCACCCCGCAGAGCTGAAGATCTGGTCTGAAGGGTATGCAGAAAGAGCTGGCAGGTAGAGCAGAGGATCAAATTGCTTAGAGCTGAATGTCAGTCTTCTGTAGGTAGTGTTTTGGACAAGGATTTTCTTTGTACTTTGATTCCCTCCAAAGGCAATGAGAACAATATTTACCTCATAAAATTTAATTTAGAAGCATTGTAATCAAATTAGGCAATAGTGCAAAATGCTGATGGCAGACATATGTAGTAAGCACTTAATTAATGGCAGATATTAGTATCATTGTGATTTTCATTGTGATTTAAAACTGAAGCTGGAAGGCCCCACAAACAATTGTACACAGTGACTTTTAAAACGAGGAGGGTTCCTGCAGAGGTGGGAGGACAGGAAGGAGACTAATGATGGTACGAACATGACTGCATACACTGTGAACATACTGATAAAGTTAGGTCTTAATACATACAGCCTATGGAAAAAGGCTTTCCAGTGGTATATACAGTCTTTTGCAGTAGAACTTCATAAGTGGGGTGAACAGTGAATTCGCAAATAGCTTCTCAGAGAAGTTTTCTAAGTTTTTACATTAGATCTGCTTCCTAAAAGCTCAGTGATGCCAACAAAGGCCACACAAGGTTGGGATGTTGTCTGAGGGTCTTCTGGCCTTGAAAGTCCATAAAAGCCCAACACACTTTGGTTCATTTGATCCTGGACCCAGAGTGAAGGGTCTACTGGGAGCTATGTGGGCAGAGCCTTCTACAGCAAGTAAGAAGAAACACAACGAAACTTAAGGTTCATTTAGTAATAGCTCAAGTCTAAGATTCCTCCTCTTTTATTATCATTAACTGAGGGAATGCAATGTTGTTTACATGATCTGTAAGAAATTTAGTATTATCACAGGGGAGATTTGTACACATGTATCAGAACCATATATTACCTCCATGATTATGTCACACTTCTGGTGACAAAGTGATAGACATAAGAAGAGTTTTTTAAGGAATGTAGATATCCGAAGGTGTATTTTGTCAAGCTACTGACAAAAGAACTGGAGCAAGTAGTATAATTATTCTTGGTGTATTGTTACTGTTTGTAGAACTACAGCTGGCAGACAAGACAGAAATAAGTAAGACGATGATAGTCTCTGAATTTTCAGTGAGGTAATAGCCCATGGATCCACACAAGGGAGAAAGAAACATATGACCATCAGGGCTACCATGTCCAGGAAGACTCCCTGCTGAGACTGTTTTCTGCCTTGAAAGACTGGACAGGAAATGTAGTCATGTAGAATAGGGGCATAGGGCGGCGATAGTGCTAACGGGCTGTCTGGCAGAGAGACAGTGGAGGCCAGAGGTATTAGGCACTTAGGAAAGATGTGGAAGTGACTTGCTCTGTGGCACGAGACACATGAGATGAATCTACTTTCCCTTTTCTTCCTGAGCATCTATAGGTAAAAATGTTACTCCTCACTACTAGTGCTCTTGTAATTGGAATGTTTTTGGGTGGGGGAGGCAGTGAGAAGGCACAGAGGCCCCCTCATGTAAACAGGATGCATGCCAATGCTGCGCAATGGCTATCAGAACATGACTGGATCACACCTGGGTATCTGTGGTGGAGTGCAAAATTGGCAAGTGACATAAAATAGATACAGACAGAGCAAGTTTGTTAGGGGTATGAATGGCAAAACTTACTTCTGGCCTGGGGTAGACAGAGGAAGGGAAAGGAGAGAAGCTTTGCAAATTGTGTCAGTTGGAGTGGGCTATGGGGGATAGTGTGGTGGACACTGGCTCACTTCCTAACATCCACTACGTGGGTGAGTGATGAGAGACAGATACAGGGATTTCAGAACCTTGTCAGGATTGGCTCAAAGATGGACAACCCCATGTATATTGGACTAATAGTTTGGGTACAATGACTTAGGACTTCTGAACAACTCTCTTATGACTGGGTGTGAATAATAGCACTCTGAGCTTTAATTGCCGCTGGCAGTGCCCTTGTGGCCACAAGGAAACCAGTTTTCCTAAGAAGCCAAGAGGGACAAAAAAGGAAATTTTAAAAAAATTTAAAAAGTCTGCCTCTGTGCTGAGAGCAGAGTCCTGGAAGCCCTGCGGAACACCAAGTGAAGGCATTACAGGTAAGAGAGCTTCAGCCATGCATGGAGGGCAGACAAATGTTCCTCACCAAGATCCTCTTCACATCCACTGGTCCTGCCTATGCAGCATCTGAGTAAAAACAGGGATGCAATAGCTATTTAAAAAAAAAGAAAAGAAAAGCAAAAAAGTTACTTTGTGAGTGAATTTAATATTGCTTTTGAATTTTGTAATTTGGAGTAAGATGGGAAAAATCAATTGTTTGGAAATGGATTACCTTTATTAATGTTGATTTAACTTGCTACATTTTAAGAAATTGCTGTATCAGTAACTGCATTTGAATTTTCATTGTATTTTTCTTTATTACTTTTCACCATACCAGATGTTGTGGGAAGAGCCATATATATTTTAATTTTATATTGAGAGAGGAAAGATTTCTCTTTATCACTTTTCACCATACCAAGGTGTTGTGGGAAGAGCCATATATATTTTAGCTTTATATTGAGAGAGGAGAGAGAGAGAGAGAGAGAGAGAGAGAGATAATGGGTATACCAGGGCCTTTAGCCACTGTAAATGAACTCCAGACACATTCACCCCCTTGTGTATCTGGATTATGTGGTTACTGGGGTATTAAACCTGGGTCATTAGGCTTTTCTTAACTTCCAAGCCATCTCTCTAGCCCTTGAGATGATTATCTACAGTTTTGAATCCTGACTTTGGTCATGTGATTATTAACTTTTTTTTTTTTTTTTGGTTTTTTGAAGTAGGGTCTCACTTCTGGCCCAGGCTGACCTGTAATTCACTATGGAGTCTCAGGGTGGCCTCAAACTCACACGATCCACCTACCTCTGCCTCCCAGGTGCTGGGATTAAAGGCGTGCACCACCTGATTGTTAAACTTTTAAACTTCAATCTCTCCCATTATGCCTTAACATTCCTTTTTGTTAAATGAGATGGAATCTTGCTCATTTTCTAAAGCTATTGTAGTATGTGTTGTGTGTGTGTGTGTGTGTGTGTGTGTGTGTGTTCATGTATGAGTGCAAGTGTGGGTGTCAGGGTGAGAGAACAGAAGACAATTGTGGGTGTTGGTCCCTACCTTCCACTATTTGATGCAAGATTTCTCATTAGTCACTATTGCATTTGCCTGTCTAGTTGACCTCTAAGTTTCTAGGGAATTCTCTTGTCTCTATCTCCTATCTTCCTATGGGCATGCTGGGATTACAGGTGCCTTCTGCAGTGGTCAGTTTATATAGGTTCTAAGGATCTGAACTCAGGTCCTCATGTTTGCACAAAAAGCATTTTTCCCACTAAGCCATAGTACATAAACTCATTTTTTTGTGAACCAATGAATTTATTGGGGCTACTTGTAGAGCATAGGTAAGGGGTTACTACAAGTATATGTGAGAGCGTATATGAGAAGTGGTTTAGAGGAGCATGGGTAACTCAAAGGCAAAGTCCCACCCAATTGTGGAAGCTGCATCATGGAGTCCCTTCCCAGTTAACCTTTCATTTCTTCTATTCTCTAGCTTCTCCAGGATCACTTGCAACTAGAGGTCCTAAAGTAACCTTTATAACTGATCATGTTAAGATGGGTATATAATTTCTCCCTGTATCTTATTCTTTGTCTTAAATTAGCAGCATTTGCCTGGCTGGATTACAATTTCAATGAAGAAAGGAATTTTTTGAAAAGGGGATTGTTCTTAGAAGAGTTCTTGGAAGATCATCATCCAAATATCCTTGTTGTAGGAATGAGTTAGCTATGCAACACAACTACATATGCATATGAGAATAATTTTTTTCATTTGTGGAGGTTATTTCTTCACTATATTTTATGAATTTGAATTAAATGCCCATTGAAAATTTATTTTCTAGATAATAAATAGTTATGAAGTCTGAGTATTTCATGTTAAATCATATAGTCTTTTGTCTAATAACTTTAAAAGCAAACCTGGACTTCGAAAATTATTTTATAACCCGCACTCCTATCACATGCTCCTTGTTAAGAAGAGGCAAGTGAATAGCTCGGTGAGAAAATGCTCATTTTAATCAGCTTACTCTTTGATGTTTAAGTATAGAACAAAACAAAACGTAGAAAATTCTTTTTCTCATGCTTGATCTGGATATACTTACATTTATTGGCTGCTACTGTCTCCCTAACACTAACATTCAAAGACATCAAGGAAAAGAAAACTATTAATTTAGCAGCATGTGACCTCTCTTTACCTAGCTCATCAATTGCGGGTGGGGATGGGAGGGAAACAACCAAAACCAAGAAACAATAAAAATAAAAAATCTCAAAGTTTCCAATGGCAACTTGACTGAAACAAACATACTATTTGAAATGACAAATGTCTCCAGATATTTCAATGTGCACTGTTTGCCTTGTTATAAACCAATGGCTGCTCTAAGTAAGAATAGGTGTAAATGACTCTAAACTGCACAGTATGTGTGATGAAGGTGCATGTCTTGATGGGAAACAAGGGAAAAGGAACATAATGAGATTCAACTGCAAGGGATTTGGGACTTAACTCCTCTTCACGTTAGAGTTCACCCAGACATACAGCAGGAAGAGGACCCCATAAACATAACTCACTGAAATGAGAGGGTGATAAAAGGCCCTTTTCCTTGTCTTTTGCAAAGATAAATTACACCCGAAGCTACAGAAATGTTCTTTTCCAGCCTCAGATTAAATGTGCTTGTATAATAAACATTTCTGTAACATTCTGCTTCTTTAACCTAGACAGCTCAATTAGAGCTGTGCGATAAAATACAACTTCTGTGCACTTTGTAAGCACTTAATGTGACTGAAAGCCTGTTAGCAAGAAAGCTCACAGAAAATAGGTCTGTCAAATGATTAAGAAAATTGAATTGGAGTTGAGTTTAATGAATACATGCATACACATATGTACATATATGTATATTCTTTTTATTCTGCATAATATAATTGTATTAATGCCTGTGTAACTCTTTTTGCATGAAAATGTCTTGCTCATTATCTTTGTGTGAATATCATATTTTTGTTCTTCTTTATGGCTGAATGAAACTGCATTGTGTGTGTACATATGTATATATACCACACATTAGCTGTTCATTTGTTGAAGGACACCTAGGTTGATTCCATAGACTAGAAGTCAGGGGCCCTGAAGATTTATAAAGAGTTGGGGAAAGCCAAAATTCTAATTAAAAAAAAATATTTTATTTGTTTATTTACTTATTTTGAGGGGGAGAGAGAGAGAAAGAGAGAGAGAGAGAATAAAAGAAGAATGCAGAGGCAGATAGAATGGGCATGCCAAGGGACTCCAGCTGTGACAAAAGAACTCCAGATGCATGCGCAACTTTGTGCATTTGGCTTACTTGGGTTCTGGGGAATCAAACCTGGGTCCTTAGGCTTTGCAGGCAAGCACCTTAACCTCTAACAAATCTCTCCAGCCCCAACTTCTAACTTTTGAATTGTCATGAGCTGATTGCAAACCAGAGAGTCCCTAGACCCAGAGTTGCAATGTTGATCAATTTGCTTATTACTTTTCTGGAGGAAAGCATATGTTAAGGCTTTCACAGAACTGTTTGAAAGCGTAGCTTCAGATGAATGTGTGCTTTGCTCACAGCACCATGGACAGGACACAGTTGAGCACCATTCATCTCATGTTAACAGTGGTTACTTCATCCATACTGCAATTGTAGCCATTACCATACATAGTGCCTTGATTATCTACACATCAAGGCTTCCATGTCTTAGGATTTCTGCAACTAGCAAAAGTAAAGCTATGAAGGAGTGATGAGGGAGAGACTTAGGAGATAGAGGTTCTTGGCTTCAAAAAAGCAAAGAAGCAGAGCCACACCTGGTATTGGGCAGAAAAAGGGGAGGAGAAGGGCATTGGACCAGGAACAGTAAAGAATGCAGTGTAATGTCCATAACTAATAAAAATAAATTAAAAAAAGAATGCAGTGTGTTGTGAAGGTTTGGGCCATGAAATGATATAATCAGAACTAAGTTCTAGTTAAATAGATGAAGTACAAGAATGCCTCTGGCCTATGAGTGGGAACTCCATACATCTCAAGTCAAATGGAAATTTAAATATAAAGTGGGTATGTTGAATTCATGCATTTTCCTGATGACTAAAGATGTTGAAAATTCTTTAACTTTTTTTGTAGCTTTTTGTATCTTTGTTTTGAAAATAAAAACCAACTTTTTTTGACTTTGATTTTCTTCAGGATTTCTCTTTGTTGAATTTCATTTTCATCATATCCCAGTTAGATTTCTTCATCTCATCTAGCTGTTTGTGTTCTCTTCCAACTCACTGAGGATTTTATTCATGTGTTTATCCATGTATTCTTGAGTTCTTTGTACATACTTGTAATTAGTCTTTTGAGCTCTTTGTCTGGAGTTTCCTCTAGGCATCTCTCTCTCAAGGGTGTCCTCTTGAGTCTGGTCTTTCTTGAGTGGAGATATAATGGCTTGGTTTTTCATGTTATGTTGAGACTTACTCATCTGGAGGGAGTGTTTAGATCCCAACTGGCTGTGTTAATTAAGCACTTAGAACAGTGCATGTTGCTTCTTTCTGTTTACCCATTTTCCTTTGTTCTGTGGTGCTTGGAACTTAGTGTTTGTGATTTTTTTATACTGCTCTGTGGACTGTAGTTAAAAGTTACTTGCCACTGTTCTGGAACTTGCATTGGCTCCCAGCCCCAGTGAGAGATTTTTGGTGTTTCCTGCTATGCAGGGAAGAGGACGGCTGTAGGGAATCTGATGCTAGAACTCAGCTGGGGTGCTAGCCCAAAATGAGGATAGACTACAACCACAGGTTGAAGAGACAAGGGTTTAGGAATCCAGCTGCTAGACCTTTAAAACACCCTGTCCCAGTTAGGTCCCAGTCAGCAAGAGCTGGTGCTTATGGGGTGAAGGGGGACAGGGCTTTTAAAGAGATTCAGCTGGTGGAATTGACCTAATAATTCTAGTAAAGATAGCAGGTCTCTTTATTTCACTCTTATTTTTCATTTCTATGGAGTATATTTATAAATAGGCCTTGCTTTACGCATACCTGAAAATAGCTTTTTTTGTATATACATACATATAATTCAAATACTTGAAACTATGTTGTATGGAAGACCCAGACCATTATGACTAAAATACAGAAAATACAGCTCTCCTTGTAGAGGAAAGGAATCACAGTGTATTTCAAGATTTAAAAAAGAAAGAAAAAAATCTATGTAGCTTAAATGGGAAACTTCCTTGTCTAAACACAAAGTTCCAGGAACATCAGAAAGTGAATGACTGATGGTTAATGCTAGGCAGTATTTCTCAAACATGAGAATTCATAAAAGTTGTTTGTACTTTCTTTGCTAGATCAGCTTGTCTTTACAGGGAATAGGATTTGGGAGCAAGTGATCAAGTATTTCAAAGGGTTTACTCGCCAAAATTCAGATACCACTAGATACTTGGAACTGTAGGAAATTATTTATTTGCACTTCTAATTGTTTCTTTAAATGTGACCATAAAAGTTCATTCAGAAAACGAAACCAGATTTAGGAGATACACTAAAACCTCAGATGTCTGTTAGTGATACAAATAAAGTGCTTTTGCATGCTGCGTGTCAGCCAGAATTAAGAACATGCTATTTATTTTGGTGAGGATGGATACCCTCTGTAAGCAATCTCTCCTGTACATTAATGGTTTCTTCTATGAAGTTGTGCTCAGTGAAACAGACTGTCTTGCAGAAGTGTCCCCAAGCACAGACACTGCTCCACCCCAGCCAGGGAGCCTCAAGCTGCTCTAGGTGGAGGGGAGCGACCATGGCTAAGAACTTGGCTCACAGAATGAGGCAATTTTGGCAATGCATGATTCATCCATGATGCAGTTGTGGGAGGTTTTGAACAAATGCTATTGATGAGAAGCAGAGGAATGTTATGATTCCCAGCTTTAGTAGTTCTTTTTCTCACATTGTAAGAAACTGTCCACTGTCTTGAGAAGTAAATAAAGTATGGAAATGGTGGCATATTCAATGAGAAGCCAGCCAAATGTTTTCTTTCCTACTATGGGATGTTTTCTACGCTTGTGCCCTGTTGCTTCTGCACCCCCGCAGTGCCTCCTTGGGTTCGCTAGGAGCTGATACAGCTCCAATAAAAGCAGTATTTGAATGGTTAGTGAAAAGGACTTAAAAGCCAATCAGTTTCTCTAGCCATTAAGCTGCCACTATAAACTATGAATGAGCCAGCAACATCCCTTATCTGAGGAAGCATGGCTTCATGATAATGATTTTATCTCTTTTAGGGGTGTTTTGGTCCCCTCACTCAATCATCTTTTTTTTTTAATTATTTATTTATTTGAGAGCGACAGACACAAAGAGAAAGACAGATAGAGGGAGAGAGAGAGAATGGGAGCACCAGGGCTTCCAGCCTCTGCAAACGAACTCCAGACGCGTGTGCCCCTTGTGCATCTGGCTAATGTGGGACCTGGGGAACCGAGCCTCGATCCGGGGTCCTTAGGCTTCACAGGCAAGTGCTTAACTGCTAAGCCATCTCTCCAGCCCTCACTCAATCATCTTGATGGTTTTGTTTGTATTGTAAACATCAAATGTTGGGAATGTTATGTAACAATTAAACACATTTTAATTTGTCTGACAATTATGGAGACATAGTGCTGTCATGGAAATGGACTATCATATGACAGACTCTGAGGAACAGCTTTTCTGTGTGAGATTTATAAGTAGAGACAGAGGCTGCTTCTATCAGTTGCAAACAACATACGCCCTACTGCAGTGCTGAATGCGCTTTGTCCCTTCCTACAGGATGACAGAAAGCATAGCGGAGCTGGCTTGTTGTACCTTCAAGGGTCCTTCAAGACAAGGGGGGACAAGGAGGGGGAGCAGAGGACACTGTGTACCAGGAGAAGTCTTCTTGCAGAATTCTGGGAAGAATTCCTAGTTTACACTTTCTTTCTTTTTTTTCTGAACCCAGGAAGTTACAGCACCAAGTTGGATCTTGACTCAACATGAAGGTTTGGATTTTAGAGTGACTTGTATTAATGATTCTGCTTAAGAGTGAATTTAAAGTGAAAGAGTCAAGTACGTCTTGAAAATTGCTTCTCTCTAACTAAGAATCCACACAGACTGAGTTTTCCCAGAGAGTGGGCTTGGTTGGGAACATTGGAAAGAAGCTAATTGAAAAAAACTAGAACATCAACACAGAGAAAAATCAACTCCTACCAAATCAGAAAGCGAGAGATCCAGAGGCCCCCAACATGTCATCACTGAAGCGGACCAAAAATGAACCCAACATGGCTCAGGGAAATTTTGCGGAAGAGGGGCGGAAAGAATGTCAGAGCCACATGTTGAGTCATGATATGCAGAGACATTTATCTTACCCATAACTGTGGGCTAACTCCTCAATGCACGACCCATATACCTCAACAAAGAGGGGCCAATGGGGAGGGGGTAGGTCATGGATGAGCCTAATAATGGTACCAAACTGACTGTATTTGCTGAATACAAAACTAATTAATAAAAAACATTAAAAAAAGAGAGAGAGGAAAAAAAAAAAGAAAAAAAAAAACGAGAGCAGATATGTATATTTAGTTCCTAGGACAGTTAGCTTAGATGTCAAGAAAACAGAGGGGGTGAGGTGGGAACAACTTCTGCTGGCTGAATTATGACTCTTTCCTTATTTTCATCTTTCCTTCCCTTTTATGTGCTCTGGCTTTATTCTTGGTATGGGAAAGCTTATAAAAATTGCCACACCATTGCCTATGACCTGCCTTATGAAGACAAATATTTTGAGAAGATAGATAGTGCTCAGGTAAGAAAAGCCTAAACCATTACTTTTTGTAAGAGAAAGGAAGGAGGACATAGTGAGAAGAAAACCTTGAAATGCCAGAAAAATATGATGTGCTCAAAAACTGATGTTTGTAAGCCTTTTGTTGGTTTTATTTCCAAAATTTATTATTTCACCAAGACTACAGAGTCCTTGACATTGTTATACCCTCAAGAAGTATGTGAAGCAAAGATGGGTAAGTGATCAAGGACTTTAAATAAGTCATTCATTAGTATCCAAGTACATTTTCACAGTTAATTTTCTGTTCTGACAATTACATAAATTAAACCAATAAGTCCAACAAAGCTTACTAAGATTTTCCTGGATTTGTCACAACATTAAAATGTCATCAGCATACATGGTAATTTATACTGCCTTTGATTAGAGGTAATCTCATGTCCTGTGAGGATCTAATAACCAGAGCTAATGGTTTTAATGCTAAAGTAAACAGTTGAGGATATGAGCAATACCTCTGCTTCATAGCTTTCAGAAGTAGGCTGGTGTGTGGGGGAGTATTTTTTATGGACTTGAAAGGAATATCAACTGCTAATTCTTATTGTAAATCAAGCTATTTCAGTATAGCATACAACACAATTTTTATTAGGTCAGTTGTACATCTTGTGTTTGGTAAAATCACAATTAGAATGTAATATATTTTTAGAGTGGCCACAATCCCTCAAGTAGCCCATACTATAATCTTGATATATAATGTTTTAGGCCATTATCATCTAAATCACCAGCTTTTGTCACCATAAGATGATGATAATTATGGTGACAGGGCTGCCATCTTATAGGCCTATGTGTGAAACAATTCATGTCTGGGTAGATTAAACTGTGACCAAGCTGTGTGGCCTGTTAGTGCCTGGCTTGCCCCCTCAGAATATTACATTTGCAGATATTCTGCACAGAATATGAATGTATCTGGCATAGGAAGGTTCTCTTTATTTTATTTTGTTTTTTATTTTTTGAGGCAGGGTCTCACTCTAGCCCAGGCTGACCTGGAATTCACTATGGGGTCTCAGGGTAGCCTCGTACTCACAGCAGTCCTCTGTGCTGGGATTGAAGGTGTGCACCACCACACCTGACTCTGGAGGGTTCTTTTAAAAAAGAACAAATGGAATATCATTGGAGGTGTTTCTATTAAGAGGTTGAGTATGTATGGGTAACTGCACAGCGCAAGCCATAGTACACAGTGAGGAGCGGGTGATTACGTTTATTTGCTATGCCCATCTGTATAGACATTCTGATGTTGGAAAGTCTGTTTATAGTCATTTATTTTTTTGATTTTTACCACATAGATGAATGAATATTAATTCCTCATCAGTGATTTTCTGGAGACTTTCTATGTGCCCATATCTTTATTTACAATAGGACTCATAGATAATGAAGTTCAAACTGAAGATGGTGAGCCAGGAAAGGGCTGGTCAGCAGTGACTTCCACCCTTCACAGTCCTAGAGTCTTCAGGACTGGCTGGGGGAGTTTCTTTCAACCCTTGGGATGACTCTTTTATAGTAATTTCTCTGTTTTTCTAAGACCATGGGCCACACTAAACAGTATATGCCTACAGTATGGTTTTGAGTGAATTGTCTGAAGATTTGGGCCATCGTGCATCACTTTGACCTCTGTAGTCTGAGTATTTAGTTAAAGTTAATTAAATGTGAGCTTCAGCACACACAAGACTCCAGAGGTCTTAGACATGCTTTACTACAAGTCATCTGTGTGATAGAGATGCATAATATTACTATTTTTTCTTTCTTACAGTGTCTGTAAGTGGGTGATTTTGCCATTCTTTCAATATTCCTAGGAGTTTGGTTGTCATCAATCGTCCTGTATCAATTCCATGTTAGTTTGAAACTTGAAGTTCAGTAGGTTTTCCCTACTGAACACTGAGAGGTTCCAGAAATGGTTGCAGAGAACAGACCACTATTTGGACTATAATAATTGAAAGAAGAAAACAAAATGACCTTTCTCATCCTTGGAGACACACTGGGGACCAGGCTGCAGGGGGCTCGCAAGAGGACAGTAGTTCATTAGGTTGAGAAATCAGTCTACTGACTAGAGTTAGGGAAGCAGCTTGAACTTCTATAGTGAAAGGGATAGAGAAAGAGAGCCAGGATTACATGAAGAATGTTCATGGGTCTTTGCTTGAACACTAAACTTTTCATCCATGGAGTGTGATACTGGGCAATGAAAAACAAGAGAGTTCTAAACGGAAGACTCCCTGGAGTTCACACAGGGTGTATGACAGTTTATGTTTTGAAAAATGACAGTGGAGAGCTTCTAACAGAGGAATCCATTTAAAAGCAGAGACTAAAAGGATCAAGCTGATATTATAACTTCCTTACAAAATAATACTCAATACTCTCTAAAGGGAGTTAAGAATATCCCAACTCTAACAATCAAGATGTATAGTATGCAGTAAAAATGACTACTTATGTAATGAAACAAGAAAATGGAAAAACTTTCCAAATAATTTAAAGATTAAATTAATGGGCAGTAAAAAATATTAAAAATAGGGCCAGGAATGGTGGAACACACTTTTAATCCCAGCACCTGGGAGGCAGAGGTAGGAGAATCACCGTGAGCTCCAAGCCAGCCTGGTACTACAGAGTGAGTTTGAGGTCAGCTGAGGCTAGAGTGAGACTGTACCTCAAAAATAAAAAGAAAAGATGGGGCTGGAGAGATGGCTTAATGATTAAGGCGCTTGCCTGCAAAGCCAAAGGATCCAGGTTCGATTCTCTACGACCCATGTAAACTAGATGCACAAGATGAACCATAGAGTTTATTTGTAGTGGCTAGAGACCCTAGCACACCCAATCTTGTTCTCTCTCTCTCTCTCTCTGCCTCTCTCAAATAAATTAATAAAAATAAAATATTTTTTAAAAAAGAAAAAATGTATAATAACTTGAAAACCTCAACCATTAGATTATTTGCAAAACCTTAAAGGGAAACATGAACATTGTTAGGACAGAAATTAAAGATATATAAATAAACAATAGAAATTCAAGGACTAAATATACAATGTGAAAAAAATCCTGAGTGTACTGAAGAGAATATGAGACTGCAGAAGATAGGATCAGCAAATTTACAGGCATAGTAACAGTTACAACCCACCAGGCAAAGACAGTATGAAGTTGAAAAAAGTGGATAAAACCTTAGTGGTTTTAGAAACAGCATAAAATAATCTTGAATATTGAATATTGAACAATTTTGAAGTAGATTTCAGGGCCAGAAAAATGTTTCAAGGAATTTTAGCCAAGACCTTGCTGTGTAAATTCACATATCCAAGAAATTCAACAAGAATGCACCAAAATTAAAAATAGGAAAAGAATAATATTCTAAAGGCATTTTATAATTAAATTTGTAAAAACTAGTAGTAAAAAGAAAATCTTATAAAACACACAAAGAGAATAAAATCTGCATGACAATAAATGTAAAATGACCTGTCACTCCTCACCAGAAGCAACACTTGCTAGGAAGCTATGGAATAACGTTTTTTTTTTTGGGGGGGGGCATATACGTGTGCATGGTGTGTGTGTTTATGTGTTCATGTGTGTGTACAGGTGTGTTTTTGGAGACCAGAGGTTGACATGAATTGTCTTCCTTTATTGGTCTCACTCTTATTCTTTGAGACAAGGTCACTAATTTGGTTATACTAGCTAACCAGTGAATTCCAAGGATCTCCTATGTCCACCAGGATGACAGGATGAGTAAGGTGTGTGTGCCACCACAATTGGTATTTTTATGTGGGTTCTGGGGATCTAAACTCATGTTTTCATGCTTGTATGGCAAGTACTTCCCTTCCTGAATCATGTCCCCAGCCCTGAAATGACATCTTTAAATTGTTTAAAGAAAAAGAGGCATATCAGTGCAGCACTTTTTATCACAAAATATTTTTTTAAACTTTTTGTTCATTTTTATTTATTTATTTGAGTGTGACAGAGAGAAAGAGAGAGAGAGAGAGAGAGAGAGAGAGAGAGAGAGAGAGAGAGAGAGAAAATGGGCCGCCAGGGCTTCCAGCCACTGCTAACGAACTCCAGACACGTGCACTACTTTGTGCATCTGGCTAATGTGGGTCATGGGGAAATCGAGCCTCAAACCAGGGTCCTTAGGCTTCACAGGCAATCGCTTAACCACTAAGCCATCTCTCTAGCCCACAAAATATTCTTTAATGGAGATTAGAGATTTAGCTCAATTGGTAGAGAGTTTGCCTAGCATTGATAAAGATCTGAATTTGATCAAAGCACCTCATAAACATGAAGTCATAATGGACACTTGTAATTCAAGAATTGGAGAGGTAGGGGCAAGAAGATCAGAAGTTCTTGGTCACATAGAGAGTTTGAGGACAACCCAGGCTATATGAGACCGTGTTTCAAAAAAAAAAAAAAAGGGGGGGGGGGAGACAAATGAACATCTTTAGAATGTTTTTAGAGCAGCAAGCTTTAAATTTTATTGTAGCAGACTAGCAATAAAAATTGTAGTGAAGGGCTGGAGAGATGGCTTAGCGGTTAAGCGCTTGCTTGTGAAGCCTAAGGACCCTGGTTCGAGGCTCGGTTCCCCAGGTCCCATGTTAGCCAGATGCACAAGGGGGCGCACACGTCTGGAGTTCGTTTGCAGAGGCTGGAAGCCCTGGCATGCCCATTCTCTCTCTCTCCCTCTATCTGTCTTTCTCTCTGTGTCTGTCGCTCTCAAATAAATAAATAAAAAATTAAAAAAATATTAAAAAAAATCGTAGTGAAAATAAGCCCTTTGTAACATAAACAGCATTATTTTCTTTTAAATAATAAATAAGCCTAAAATTATAGTTGATTATTTAAAGAAAATACATAGCAACAATTATATTGTAGGAGTTATAAAATATTTAGACAAAATATATCTAAAATAGCTAAAAACATAAAGATCTCTGAATAACCATTGATCTAATGTGTGACATAGTGTAATATTATATAGAGATGAACTATGATAAAGATGAGTATTATTAATCTCATTCAGCAAGAGAGAAAATGGGACAAGGAAAGGAGGAGATAGAGAGAGGGACAGAGAGCAAGACTGATAGAGAATAAATAGAGGAGATAACATAAAAACTTTAAAGACTCTCATTATTCCCTCCTCCAAGTTAAGGGGAAAACATCAGCAAAATAAAAGCTTGAGCATCATGTGGAGTAAAAGGGAAGTACAGAAGAGGATGCTAGATTATAATGGTAACAACTTGGACAGATTGTTTAAGTACTTAAGAAAATGTAGAGATAATTAGAAAGGTAGATAAATAAGATATTTGTAGCCTCAAAGTAAGATCATGAGAAGAGATATAGAATGCAGATACTTGCATAAGAAATCTTTTAATGAACAACAGGAAAATAGACCACAGAGATAAAAGTACAGAGATAAAGTAGAATACTTCATAGCAAAATATTCATCAAGAAGATATACATTTTTTTGTTTTGTCAAATTACAAAGCTTCAAAAATATATGAAGCAAAGCCTGATAGAAGTGAAAGGAATAATAGGCAAAATAAAACAAAACTGGCAATTTCAGTATCTACCTTCAGTAATGAATAGGTAGTAAATCAAATCAAATGAATAAGTATATAAAAACTATAACTAGTTTTACCTAAGACACTGTAAATATCCCAAATAATAGTGGTGTATACATTCTTTTCATAAAGACTGGAATATTCATTAACATAGACAATATCATGGAAAATGAAGCAAATTTAATTTTTTTATGATGAAAACTTACAACTTAGATGGATTTAGGAAAAGTCTACCAAACATTTGGTAAAGAAATAAAAAAGTAATATTACACTAACTCAGAAAATAGAAGAGGCAGCATCTCTTGATAACTTTATGATCTCAATCTTCCCTTTATATAAAAAGTAGAAAAATCCATGATAAAAATAAACATAAGGGGGCTGGAGATATTGCTCAGTGGTTAAGGCATTTTCTGGTAAAAGCTAAGTACCTCAGTTTGATTCCTTAGTACCAAACAATACCAAATGGACAAGATGGCACATGCATCTGGTATTTGTTTGCAGTGGCTACAGGCCCTCCAAGAAAACAAGTACAAATATTCTCAGCACAATAATAGAAAAGCAATTCCAGAAATAGATAGAATGATAAAAATATCACAAGCAAGCTGGGTCAATCATTTAAAAATAGTAATCAGTGCAATTCTCCATATTAACAGAGAAAAGGAGAAAACACATACAATAATTTCAACAGATGATAGAAAAACACTGTGATATAATTTAACCACCACACATAATAACTCTGGCAATTTAGTAATTAAAAGGGGCATTTCCAAATAAATCAAAGTAACCCATGAAAATCTAGAGCTAACATCATGCTTCATGGTTACAGGGTGAATGTTTTCTCATTGAAAAATAGGAATGAAGCAAGGGTATCCATTTTTCCATTCCTTATATTAGAGGGTGTATTGAGTTTAGAAAAGTTGTCAGAATTTATGATGAGATATTAACAAATTAGAAAACACTAACATAGCCATTGAAAAACTGGTAGAAGGCTGGAGAGATTGTTCAGTGGTTCAGGCACTTTCTTGCAAAGCCTGATGGCCCTGGTTTAATTCCACATTTAAAGCCAGATGCACAAAGAGGCATATGCATCTGGAGTTCGTTTGCAGCAACAAAAGGCCCTGGCATGCCCATACTCTCTCTTTCTGCATATAAATAATAAATAAATAAATAAATAAATTTTTAACAGAAAAGTTGATAGAATGAATAGGTCTCAGGAGACAAAGTCAATATAAAAGTGTGTTAGTTGTACTTTTACATATTGGCAACAAAATAAACATTAGGAATGGAAATTAAAATATAATTTATAATAGCATCAAAATATAAACTATCTAGAGGTCATTTTAATAATGCACTCAAGATCTGTATACTAAAATCCAAGCCCGAAATCCAGTTTGGCTGCTCCTGTTCAATTTTTTACTAGAAGATCTAGTCAGAGTAGTGGGCAAGAAAAAGAAACAAATGACAACTGAATCAGAAAGAAAATACATAGGTATACTTCTACTACCAGATGATATAATACTATATATAGGAAACCCAATTATATTATAGAGGCTCTAATTTCTCCTTTATTCCCAGAGAATCAATATATTATTGTTTACTTTTTTTGGTGTGTGCATGATGCTTGTGGATGTGTGCATATTCATGTGTGGGAGTGTGGGTGCATGTGCACTATGATGCACAAGTGGAGGCCACAGGACAACTTCAAGTGTCAGATCCCACCTTTCACCTTCTTTCTAGTAGGGTCTCTCAGTGTTCATCAATATAGTCACCAGGCTAGCAGGCCTGTGAGCTTCCAGGAAATTCTGTCTCCACTTCCCTTCTTTTCAGAGTTGTGTTAGAATTATAGATAGGGACCCAAACTCAGATACTCACCTATATGCATCAAATGCTTTGTCTCCTGAATTGTCCCTCTAACTTCTACTTTTCACTTCTTGCTAAAGATATTTTTGTTTAGGATTCAGTAATAGCAGTTTTCCTACATCCCTGATTTCTTCTTTTAATTTTCTGGAAAGCCACATTTAAAAAATACACATTGAATCATATTAGTCCTCTGTTTAAAAGTTGCAGCGGCTTCTCTTTTTGCTTAATAGAAAATCT
This sequence comes from Jaculus jaculus, assembly GCF_020740685.1. Classification (NCBI taxonomy): domain Eukaryota; kingdom Metazoa; phylum Chordata; class Mammalia; order Rodentia; family Dipodidae; genus Jaculus; species Jaculus jaculus. Next base: position 76,469,502 of record NC_059113.1, read on the forward strand.
AAACACCTTTCCATTATAAGGAAGGCCTCATATTATGTAGTCCCTAACAAGAAAAATACATCATATATATATAAATTTCTATGTAAAATAGGCATGTAGTTATAAGAGTGGGATTATTTGACTGGTTTATAAGATCAGAGGCCATATATTTTCATGTATCCACCTGCAGGCTAGAGAGCTTTAGAAACAAATAGTTTCAAGAGGGCAGCCAGGGCTGTGCCTGAAGGCCGGGCAGTTCCCTAGAGTGTTGCTAGTGTGTCTTCATACAAAGGCTAAACAACCTGTAGTCCAGTGCCCACTGGTGGAAACAGCAGCAAAAAGTTGGCCCTCTCAAGTGTGCCCACTGAGTTGTATACATTGTTGGAATTCCTCCTTTCCCTGCTCATGTTACCTGAAGTCTCAGATGAGAATAAACTTTATACTTTTAAACAATTTTGGGACTGAAAAAGACTATGGGGATGTCTAAAGTTGTATTAAATGCATTTTGCAACATGAGATGGACATGAGGCTATGAATCAGGGGTAAAATGTGTTGGTTTGAATATAAAATGATCCCCATAACCTCATGTATTTGTGATGAAATCTCATACTTAATCCTAGCTGGTGAAACATTTGAGACTCAGAGTGTTGCTGGACAAGCTGTGTTGTGGAAGACAGCCCCATTTGCCACACCCAACTAGTTCATTCTATTTCCTCCCAGCTTGTTGAGATGTGACACAGAGCAGTTGGCTTATGTTTAACAATTAAAGCAGAAGTGGCTGCCATCCCAGGGCTTGGTCTGGGATTTTAAATCTTCATATATATATATTCTCATATATATAAACCTTACATTTTCAATATCTTTCAGCTTTGCATTTTGGTCCCTTTCTCTTTGTAAGGCTTTTCTAGTGCAAAGTTCCAAACCCTTCCACATTTCTCTGGAAAATGAGTTCCAAAAGGTTAAGAACTACATGGTCAAGTTTATTGCAGCAATGACCCCAATTCTAGTATCAATTTTCTGTACTGGTCAACTTATTGTTCCTGGGACAATACACTCGACAAAAAAATCAGCTTAAGGGAGGAAGGGTTTATTTCAGCTTCCAGTTCCAAGTTGCAATGCATCATGGCAGAGAAGGCATGGCAGTGGCAGCTGGTCATTCAGTCCAACAGTGAGGAAGCAGAGAGCAGTGAATATTGGTGTTCAGCCGGCTCTATCCTGTTCATACAGACCAGGACCACCCTGCCCATTTAATGGTGCCACACATAGTTAAAGTGGGTCTTCCCACTTCAATTAACCTAATAAGATAATCATTCACAGACATGTCTAGAGTCTGAGGTCATCTCTCACAGATGATTCTAGTTCCTGTCTGGATGACAGTCAATATAAACTATTATACTAGGTGTTTCTCAATGTAATCGAGGTAGTAACCATGTTTCACCATCATACCTCCCAATTTCATATGCCTCATGCCTTCCCATCATTCTTTAGCCATGCTGTTTTTTAGTCATTGTAGCAAGCTTTTTTATCTTGCCTCTTTTTATGTCTGAAATAGTTTCTCTGGAAAAAGCTCATTTTATTTTTTAAAATATATTTAATTTATTTATCCATTTGAGAGAGAGAAAGAGGGAGAGGGAGAGGGAGGGGGGGGGAGATTGAGAGAGAGAGAATAGGTGTGCCAGGGCCTCCAGCCACTGCAAAAGAACTCCTGATGCTTGCACCCCCTTGTAAATTATGTGGGTTCTAGAGAATTAAACTGGGATTCTTTGGCTTTGCAGGCAAACACCTTAACTGCTAAGCCAGCTCTCCAGTCCAAAAAGCTCATTTTAATCCTTCAGTTTTAGCTTGTAAGTAATACCTCAGAGTGAATTTCTTTGCCTACTGTATGTTTTGAGTTATTCTGTATCTTATCATCTTAATTACTACTATTGATATTTTCTGATGCCACACTAGAATGTGAACCCTATTTTATTAAGAACTGTCTTAGTCCTCAGGGCTCTTTAAAAAAATGCCACAAAGAACAGGATTTTGTTCCCACAGTTGTGGAGTTTTAAGATTGAGGTGCTAGCAGATTCAGTATTTGGTGGGTTCTATCTCTTTTATTCTTTCTTTTTTAAAAATTATTTATTTATTTATTTGAGAGTGACAGACACAGAGAGAAAGACAGATAGAGGGAGAGAGAGAGAATGGGCGTGCCAGGGCTTCCAGCCTCTGCAAACGAACTCCAGACGCGTGCGCCCCCTTGTGCATCTGGCTAACGTGGGACCTGGGGAACCGAGCCTCGAACCGGGGTCCTTAGGCATCACAGGCAAGTGCTTAACCGCTACACTATCTCTCCAGCCCTCTCTTTTATTCTTAAAATGGCACTTTCTCATTGGGTCCTTATATAGTGAAATGGGCAAAAATTTCCTTTTGTCCCTTTTTATAAGGGTATTAATTACATTCATGAGAACTCTGTTGTACTGATCTGATTACCTCCCCAAAGAGCCTATCTCTTGATACCATCATCTTGGAGGTTAATGATTTTGGGGGAGGTGCAAATATTCATATCATTTAAGTGGCCTTCTTTGTCGTGTGTACTGATGTATCCTCACATTTAAAGTAATGCCTGGCATACATTAGGTACTTAAGAAATACTTGCTTGGGTATGTGAAAGGTTATTGTCACCCTTAAGAAATCCCAAAGACCAGACTCTCTTTTGGTAACTGTATTGATAGTATTGTAACACACTGACCACCACATAGTAACCTTTCAACACATCCACTTAGTGAAACAATGCATGAGTAAGTGAATAACTAATCAAAAATAATTCTCCTGTCTTAGCATTTTTACCAGTGAAGACTATATCCTTTAAGCATATTATAAAACAAAACCATCAAACATATAGGTATTTTTAATTTTTTTTTGTTTTTTTGAGGTAGGGTCTCACTCTAGCCCAGGCTGACCTGGATTCACTTTGTAATCTCAGGGTGGCCTCAAACTCACAGCGATCCTCCTACCTCTGCCTCCCGAGTGCTGACCTCTGCCTCCCGAGTGTTGGGATTAAAAGTGTGCACCACCATGCCTGGCTCATATAGGTATTTAAAACCATTATGTCAAAGTTTTAAAATATGAAATCAGCATGCCCTAATTGAGAGTAGAACAAACTTTTGCTCTTTTTATCATTACAGTCCAGGTCCTGATGTGTAGTCATATATAGCATTTTCCTCTTCAGCTGAAAGCAAAGAGAAAATGTAACTCTTATTATGAGCCAACCTTAGAAGCATTTCTCCCTCAAATGTGTTCACATCAGTTCCTTCTGAGCAATCAGCAGATACATTGACCCACATTTTCTTCCTTTCCACCTGTGACTGTCATTCACATAATGTAGTCCTTGTACAGACTGTACACAGTGAAAAGAAGAGTGCATCCAAGAGCTCTCAGCTGGAACATTTGGCTTGCTGCTCATTTACCCACATCTAATAAGCATAAGATCTATTCAAAAATAAATCACTGTGAAAGAAAAAATTTCCAAATTAAAAACTGCACAAGGTTATAGTTTTTGAGAAGATCCTACACCAATTAGTCATTTATGATATGTTTTAGGACAATTGTAGCCGATGTTTGTTGATGTTAGTTCACAGAAAGGCAGAATCTCATGTGTGAGAATTTATATTACAACCCTCTCAGGTACACAGTTTCTTTCTTTCAAAGCTAAATTCAGCTGTACCTTGGGATTTATTTGACTTAAAAGAGACTTGAGTGTGCTAAAAATTTTATAGCTTCTGCTAGAAGTTTAGGATTTTCTGAGATTTAAGTCTCTGATTCTGGACCCCGTGTCTAAGAGTTTTTTCCTTGTTAGGAGAAGAACACCTACTCCCAAACCTCTCTGTAGTGACAAGTGTGCTCTGAGGATTAATGTCTAAGAAATACAGAGTTCTGTAGATGAAATATACTTCTTCAGTTCAAAACATTAGTGATTGAGTTGTCTCTTTTCAGTCATAAAAATTGAATCAAACGTGTTTACCAGAGCAGTGTTTCTTATTTGAATGTTACCCAACCATTTCCACATATCTAGTATATGCCTACTTTATTGAAATATCTTATACATGCAATTAGATGAAAATGATGCACTTGAAATTTAATAATAATTTACAAAGTACTTCATCATAGTTCTTGACATGAAAGATCCCAAATATTGTTTGGAAGGTTTAGCAATAGAAGCATAGTGATGGAACAGAATCATCTAGATAATTTAGTCCTCTCATATCACTCTGTCCTCTTGGTAGAACTGCATCCTTCCTCTTAATGTTTTTTAATTGACTGTAAGACTAATCTATATGTTAACTGCCTGAAGTTATCAACTCACCACACCCATTTTGTGCCTTACCTGTGCACTTTAATTTATTTATTAGTGCTGGTGTTTTCTGTATGGACAACACACTCTATATTACACATGCCACAAAAGCTTATACTTCTTTATATTCTGAAAATCATGTAGTTTTTTTTTTTTATCAAAGCATCATGTATACAAGCTGGGAGGTTATTGGCATCTTTCATATTATAAATTAGGCACAGCTGGTGGCTATCCCAATTTCCATGCTTCAATTAATATACAGAGCAGTAATTTACTAATGTGTTGGGCTTTGTCCAATAGGCTTAGAGTAAAACATTTTAGAATCATTTTATTCATAGTTTACATGATTCTTTTAGAATGGAATAGATTTTTCTGGTCTGAAAGAATTCAGATATCTTTAAAATGTGAAATATTTGAAGGGATAGTGAACTCTAGGGAAGTCAGGATATAGTAATAATTTTTGATAAAAATTTTGGCCACTAAAGGAGGAAAATTATATGTAAATTAAAAAATTAAAGAACCCATGTATACACAAACAAGAAAATAAGTACCGTGCCGGGCATGGTGGTGCATGCCTTTAATCCCAACACTTGGGAGGCAGAGGTAGGAGGATCCTCCTGAGTTCAAGGCCACCCTGGGACTACATAGTGAATTCCAGGTCAGCCTGAGCTAGAGTGAGACCCTGCCTTGCAAAACCAAAAAAAAAAAAAAAAAAAAAAACCAGAAAAGAAGTACCTAACAAATAGCAGCTTTCATGGAAATAAGCCAGAGATTAAAATCTCATTTCAGTTATTTAGTTAACAGTTAATTTGTTTTAGGTGTTTGTTTAACAAAATTTTCTTTAGCTTTTGATAAAATGTTTGTACTGTACCTGTAAAATAGTTTATATCATTAAATATTATCATACTTAATAATATCATCAAATATTTATTGAGTTTCTTCCATAATTCTTGGCATATAATAAGCATTCAACAAATTATTTTTGAATTCATTAAATTATATTGAATAAAATTAATTTTTAATGTAGAAAGATAGCAGCGAGTGAAATGTAAACAATGCATTTAAAATTAAAATGTACCTGGTCTGTTTATTTTAGGCCACATTCTATTCAGAACAGTTGTATTTTAGATCCAAATATTGCCCATTTTTATTCTTATTTCAGTCTCCCTTTGGGTTTGTAGTAGGGAGTAGAGTCTCATACTGGTGCCTTCACTTTGTGGCAATCCACCTGCCTCAGCCAATCAAGAGCTAGGATGATAGGCCCAAGTCACCATGCCAAACGTCACTGTAGTCTTATACAAATTTTATACTTATTCCACTTCAAAAGTCCACCATTTAAGATAAAACACACTTTGTTGATAAGTTCTCCAATTGTCATGAATGCTATGTCACAAAATTCTAAATCAAATCACTTAAGATTTGAGCCTGTTTGCTCATGCTCTGTATTATTATATAGCTAATGGGATTTCATCATCTTTCATCTGAAGTCCTGAGATTCTTTTCCTGTCATAGAAAGAAGGATTGGAATTGTGTTCAGCATCTGTCATAGAGAAATGTGCATCATTTTTCATGTTTCCACAGCTTTCCTCAGAAACAAGGGGAAATTCTACCTAAGTGCCAATTAGCTAGAGAGAGAACAAAAGGTCTGTTTCTTTTTTCCTTTCTAGTAATCTATTTGAGAAATATCTGGGGTTTCTCTGCACATTTCAAAATAAACATAAATGTAGTTTTGTAAGGATAGTTACTGACTTAGTAGCTGCCCTGGTAAATAAAGTTGGGGAGCTGATGGGCTTCACAATTCTCTTTCAAGTAGAGTCTCTGGTTAAAAAAGAGGGTCTTTATTGGGACCAGGTGTTTCTTCAAGGACAGCAAAAGCATCTTGGGAAGCAGACTCTGGTGCTCAGAAGGGATTCTGGATGGTGATTTGGCTCCCAGAGTGCTTTTGAACACATGAAGAATGTATCCATATACTGTCAGTTCAATAATTAATGCCACTGTCCCTCCAGCTACTGTTAGAATAACAAATACAAGCAACTCCAGACTTTAAAGGGATTTCATTTAAGATGCTCTATTTCATAGCATATTTGGCCTTGATGGGCTATATATCATATAGTGACACAAAGTGGAGAGACTTTTAATTTGTGGGAATTTTTGTGACCTCCGTATAACAAGAAAAAGTGGACAATTTCAAAAAAATATTTTACTAAATTTTTATTCATAATATAAAGAAAAGCACCATTGTCAGAGCTTTAATTGAAAGTTCTACTTACTCTGTACTTGATATGGGAGGTAACTTTGCTTCAGAACCCTAGTTATTTCATGCAGAGTGCAGTACCCTTGAAGGGAATTTAAGTCCGGGATCATACCTGAGCTCTAAGGAAATTATAAAATTGAAGCAGCTTCATGAGAAAAGAAAACACACACATACACCACACACTCTCTGAGTCCTGCTGCAGCTGCCACCAAGGAGGGAGTGATACCCTCTGGAATTTTTCTCAGCAGTTTCTGTGACTCTCAGGATGGGCTTTCCTTAGTGACTTTATCACTGTGCATTTCTTTATTTATAAAGAATACTTTGTATATAAAGAATATATTCATCAGATATGGCATATGATAATTTCTATCACTTATCAAACTTTCTACTAGTTAACTAAGTTCCTTTCCTAGATTTCATAAATGGACATTAACTTGAGCATTATAATTTTTATATGTTATATATAATATAATTTTTATATATTATACTATATATAATATAATTTTTATGTATTATATTACATATTGTAAATTATAATTACACTTGTGTGGTTTTTAATTTGTTCGTCACCTTATTAGTTGATACATAGAGCATTATTTTTTGTAAATTTTTTATGAAAGAGAAGTGGCATAGCAGGGCCTTTAGTCATCGCAACTGAATGTCAGAGGCATGCACCACCTTGTGTATATGTGCAATCTTGCACGCTTGCATAACCTTGTGCATCTGTCTTACATGGGACTTGGAGAGTCAAAATGGATCCTTAGGCTTTGCAGGCAAGCTCCTTAACTGCTAACCCTTCTTCTCTTCAGCTTGATATTAGTTTTAAAATGCCCCTTTGTGATCATGTGTTAAAAATTTCAGTTTTTGCAATAGTGGTAAAATTGTTTATTCTCTTCAGATCACACACAATGGGTCATGGGAAAAGCAGCAATTAGAATTCAGATAGCCAAAATTCAGGTGTGACCACAGACTGTTGGAATGCTGATTCTGAAAGTAAGAAACAATATTAAATTCACTGTTTCTAATACTACAACACATGGTTCATCTTCACCCAACATTTGTAGACCTAAATGCATACTAGCTATTGAATTATAGCTGATTTAAATCATCAGTTTTGTGTACTTGTTTTGTTCTGTATGATAAATCATCCTCATTTTTTTCTTCATAAAATTCATAAACTTCCTTCTGAATGGAGACAAATGAGTTAATAATAGCCTTCTCTTAGCTCAATCGTTTCTCAACTGTCCATTTCACCAGTGCTGGCCCATGTGGCTAGGCATATCCATTTACAAGTACAGAAACCAGTTCTCCCAGAGTTGTGAGCATATACTTTTCACATTTAGGGTGTCTATTTGCAAATGTAAAGATTGAAAATTACACAAATGTCAGGTAGATCTTGTCTGGTAGCTGAAAAATGTCTAGAGTCACACTAAAAGAAAATATGCAAAGAATTTTAATAACAAGTTTATGTTTTTGGTTCAAAAGAAATATGAATATATTTTCTTCTGTTAAGAAGTCATAATCTAATCATAATACATAATACATTGTTGACACTATATCCCTGACATTCAAGGTTTAGCTAGGCCTCATTGGTTGTTAGCAAACATTCATTACAAAGAATGTGAAGGTTACTTGTCTATTTGAATGGAGCATTATGTATCCACTACATATATAGCATTTATCATTTAAATAAAATCTAGCTGCACTGATACAAGTAATAAAATGGGAGTATCCATCTTGTGTTAGGGTCTATAAATGGACATTTATACATATAGTAATAGAAATGGATAAAGATGTATTGATTTCAATAATATCTTAATGGAGGGTAATCCATTTTTTAAATTTCATCTCACACCTGATTGTTATAATCTAGCTGCCATGTATTATGATTGTTCATTAAATGACCCATTTCTATTTCTCTGCTTTTAAATTTCAAAAACTCCATAGTAAATCACTCCCTAATACCACATTTATTGTCTTTTATGTCTTCCTGATGCAATCGTCAACATTGCCTGTTTCAGAACTGGGATGGACCATCTTGTGCTTGATTTGCTCTTCCTCAGGTGGAGTGAATATTATTACTGTTTTCAAGCCCTTTATACTTTCCTGTGCTATTCTTTCTCATTTTCACATAAACTTGTGTTCAAGCTCTGAAATAGATCCTGTTATGTGGAAAGAGCCAATTAATTCACACTTTGACCTAATAAGATAGGCTGTCTCCTTGGACAGGATTTATGGGCATGACTGTGAATCCCTCATTCCATCCCGAGGAGAATCCTCACAGTCCAGGCAGCTGACAGACATTTGGAAATCTTCTCTGACTTTCTATCTGTGGCTTTGCAGCGCAGCTTCTCACATTTATATGGTGTAAATTATCCCTTTTAAAATCTAGTATGCACTTGAGATATTTCTGAAAATGATTCTCAATATAGACAGTGTCTAATTGAGGACATGGCTGCACATCATACACATTCTCCTGAATTGTCATCAGGTGGCTACAACAGTAGGCAGTAAATGATCTTCCTTTCATCTCAGCACCTATTAAAGCTACTGGCTGCATGTGTTGCAATATCAGCTGGTTGGCATGAAGCCATTTCTGACCAACTTATCAATCACTTATACTATAATTTCTACCTACTCATTCCATGTAGTAATCTCATTGAACCTCCCTTTAAACAATTATCTAAGGCATCCATTTTTAGGCCTTTGGAGGCACTTGGTGAACAAGGTACAGTAACAGTTCCCAGTTTATGCACAAGCATCAACTCCAAATGGATCAAAGATCTTAATGTCAGATCTGAAACTCTGAAACTGTTATAGGAAAATGTAGGGAAAACACTTCATCATATTGGCCAAGAATTTCTGAATAAAACTCTAGTCCCTCAGGAATTAGAGCCACTAATAAACCAGTGGGATTCATGAAATTAAAAAGCTTTGATACAGCAAAGGACTCTGTTAATTGAGCACATAGAAAGCCTACAGAATGGGAGATGTTTGCCACTTATTCATCTGACAGACAGTTAATAAAGGGGATATGAAAAGAACTCAAAAAACTAAATAATAAAAAACCAGGCAACCCAATAAAAATGGGCTGTACAACTGAATAGAGAGTTGTTAAATGAAGAAATACAAATAAATATTTTTTTTTTACAATGTTCAACTACTTTACCAGGGAAATAAAATTAAAACTACTTAGATATTCCTTCTCACTCTAGTCAGAGTGGCGTTTATCAAGAAATCCAATGACAATAAATGTTGGTGAGGATGTGGGGAAAGAGGAAACTATCCATTTTTGGTGTGGATGTAAACTAGTGGAGCCATTATTGAATTATTGTGGAGGTTTCTGAAATAGATCTACCATGTGACCCATCTATACCACTACTGGGCATATAGCCCAAGGACCATACACTTTAGTACAGAGATTCTTTCTCAGTCATTTTTATTGCTGCTGTACTCCCAATAGCTAGGAAATGGAATCAGCCTAGATGCCTATCAACTGATGAATGGGTAATTTACTAAGTGAGGTAACACAGGCTCAGAAAGTCTAACACCATATGTTTTCTCTATTATGTGGATCCTAGTTTCAACTTTTTGGATTTATATGTGAGTTTGTAGTAAGAGTCAATAGTAGAAGCCAGAAAGACAAGAAAGGGACAACTAGGAAGCGAGGATAAAGGAGGGCTTAAGGAGAGGGAATAGCAGATATGTGAAATATTGGTGGTGGAACGGTCTAAGTGGGGTCAGGGGAGGGGTATGGAAGAGAGGAACAGATGAAAGGAGCTTTATTAAAACTAAAGTTATGGGCTAGAGAAATGGCTTAGTGGTTAAGGAGCTTGCCTGCAAAGCCAAAAAACCCAGGTTCAATTCCCCAGTACCCATGTAAGCCAGATATACAAAGTGATTGCATGTGTCTGGAGTTCGTTTCCAGTGGCTGGAGGCCCTGGCATTCCCATTTTCTCTCTTCCTGTTTCAAATAAACAAATAAAAAGTTTAAAAACCACTAAAGTTATTATGAATAAACCCTATGGAAATCTATATCTTTGTTAGCTAATTTTAAATATGTAATTTCTAAAAAATAGAGTTTGAGCATAAGTACCCTGTAATGGTGAAAATGTACTCCCCAGAAGTCATAAATTGTTACCAAAGATTCCCAGTGCCAGAGATAGGATATATCTCACAGAATTTTTGGTTAGGGATTTCCCTGAGGCTCCTAAAACCATACAGGCTATTATCAATGTTTTTGGTTTTCTCACAGCAGCAGATGACAAGCCCTAGAGCAGGTTGCAGGCATTGAGAAATCAAGCTAGAACTGAGTTGGAAGTCTCCTCCCTGCTAACTAGCTGGTATAGTGTCGGAGAGTGATATTCAGCCTGCTGGAGAAGAAAAGTCATGAACAGTGATCACCAGCAGCATACCCAGGAAGCCACATAACTGGTCAGCTAGGCAAGATATGCTCATTAGTTCAATAGTGATTTATCAGTAGTGGGAATAATCAACTGCTCTTGGATTGGATTTGAGATCCATTCCCCGGGAAGGAATTCATGCTGGACATTGAAACCTGGCAAAAGCCTATGGGTGGGGAGGTCATAAGCCCTTTTGGGGAAGGTAGTACTCTTGTTTGGCTAAATGGATATATACTGCCCACCAAATTGCCCTCGAAATATGTATGTTATGCCCATATGTTAATGTTTCTCTCATTTTTTATTAGTTAGGTATATAGTGTGTTTACAGCCATGATGGAGCATTGTTAGCCTTCTCCTTATCATTCCCCCCTGAGGATTGTGGGTGTTTCATTGTGGGGGTGGCCATCAATTATGGGGGAGAGGCAATGTCTCCGTGCATAATGACCCAACTTATGGCTCCAACAATCTTTCTGCCCTCTCTTCCATGATTTTCCCTGAGCCATGTTGAGTTCATTTTAGGTCTACTTCAGTGACAAGGTCTATATAGTGACAAGGGGTCTCTGTGTTTCTGGATATCTGATTTGGTAGGAGTTGAGTGTTCTCTGCATGTATCTTCTTCACACTTGTGGTACCAGTTTCCCTGAGAAGCATATCTTGCTCATTACCCCACTAACTCTATGGCTTCAGCTAGTACCCAGGTGGGTGTGATGGACTGATTTTCTCTTCAGGTTCTGTGTCCATCTCAAAAATAGAAGCAAATTCTCCAATGGAGAGTGAGGTCAGTGCATGATACATGGATACCCATTCTTATTTTAGAGAGAATTTAATAGGTATAGGCCCTCTTGTAGCCCACTATTGGTGGGAGCTTGATAATGGGCTCATTTTTGGATATGGTTCTGACTTGATTCCCCATTCCAGGCATGGGTGCCATTCCACTGAGTGGATCTGTTAGCCAAATCAAGAGCAGTTGGTAATCCATGTAGCTTGATCATAAGTATATGTATCCCATAAAAAGAATAAAATTAAGGTGACCAATGTGGATGAGCATCATCCAATCTATTAAGGCTTCAACTAGTACACAAAGGTAGAGGAAGAGCAACTTTCTTTCTTGTATAGCAGGGGCATTCACTTCATCCTTCCCCCAGAAATCAGACTTCAGGTCTCTAAACTTCAGACCCCCAGTACAGATACCAGCATTTTCCTCCTCAACCCTCTGTTACACTCTCTGTTGGGTTCTCCAGATTCTAATAGTTGATGATCTAACTTAGTCTTTGTGGCTGTGTCAGTCAATTCCAATATTACATGCTCTCTTTCTTCCTCTGTTCCTCCCTCCTCCCCTCCCTCATAAACATATACTCATATACAACCCATTGATTATAATTATCTGGTGAACCTTATGTAATATTATTTTCAATCTTGTCTGGATATAGTGATCTATGAAAATACTAGTTTTAGGCAGCTTACATGAAATTATTACTCCTAATATTCTTAGCTCTTTCTCTAGTATTCCTTGGTCCTGTGATGTACTCTCAACCACTTTTCACTTTTAATTCTTTCTTACTATCACTCTCTGTAGAGTCATTACTCTCCTTTTCTACCTGAGATTTAATAGCCTTTAGCAACTTTTCCTGATTTCTTTTAGCCAACAAAACTCTACTTCAATATGACAGCTTCATTTTATGATCAGAATCAAATAGTTGGAGTGTTTGAAGGGAAATGCCCAACTATTCTTACAAGTTTGATTAAATTTCTCACAACAAATTTCAAGTGAACATTCAGCCCTGAAGGCAATACAACAATATTTCTCTAGTAAATTCATTTCCCTTCTTTGCAACATGACTGCTTTACACTTCTCTCTCTCTCTCTCTCTCTTTGAATTTCTAATAACTTGCATTTCATTCATCCTTATTCCCAGCTGATGACAGAGAGCTTAGATGAGAATTCTACACACCAAGTCTGCCTTCATCTTTACTCTAGTCTTCTGCTTCACCTCCCCCATTTCAAAACCTGGACCATCATTCCTTCTCCCAGCAAGGGGAACCCAGTTACTGCACTTGTGCCCTGGAGCATCCATTGGCATTTATTGATCAGCATTCTTTGACACTGTGATATCCAACATCTTATCTGCTTTATTCCTTTTTAAATGACTTTTTCTTCTCTATCCGATTATTTCTAAAGCTTGCCACCATGGCGTAAGTTTTAACCTTTAAAGAAATACCCTCCCTTAACTTTAGCTTACTGTCTTGCTGTTCTCAGTTTAAGAGTTCCTCATAAAAGTTGCCATATCTGCTCCTCTCATTCACTTTTCATGATAAGGTTTAATCATTATTTTCCTCCCATCTGTCTACTGAAAATATTCTCATGGCCACCTCAGGCCTCTAGCTGCCAAAATTAATGTTAGCTATTTGTATTTACCTTGTTCAACACCTTGGTCATGTAGCTCTTCCCCTGCCTCTGGAATACCAGCATGTTCATGCATTCCTTCTGGCTCACCCACTGCTTCTTCTCAGTAATCCTTAGTGATTTCTCTGTTTCCTTATAGCTGGAGTGGTGGTTGGTCTACATATTCTCTCTACTTGTTTTCATACATCTGCTTCATTAGATCAAGGCTATGAGTTGATGTTTTATAAACCTCTAATTCCAAGGTTCATTTGCTCCTTAAGTTTCAGGCTTGTGTGTTCAGCTATCTACTTGCATCCATATTGAAGCCTAAGAGGTGACATGTCTAACATAGAACTCAAGATTTTTTTAATAGTCTTCCTGCTTATACCCCCTGTGGTCTCTTAGTCAATATTTCTATATGTTCCCATTTATTCAGAAATATTAGTCATTGTTCTTCCCTCATATCTAGTCTTAAAAAGTACCATTAGAAAACACTTACTCAGCATCTATCTTAGTCCAGCTTCATCTCTCTAAATAACACCCTTAACCTAGCCTCCTTCTTGTCTTGGATTAATGGATCTCTTCTTACCCTGATTCTTTGCTTTTATTCTTGCTCCATTGCCATCAACACACTATAGATCAACTAGAGGAATTGTTTTCAAATGTTTGCATTTTATAGCTTCATTATAATGGCCATGAGAAGTACCTTAAAGCATGGAAGTGGGAAGCAAGTTTGGGCTCAATTATTGAATCAGAAGAATTACTATTTTGGCACAGTGTGAGTCCTCAGGATCCTGCATCCACATGTCCAGGCAGTGGCAGAAAATGTGATTGGCATCTGTTACTTGTTAGAAAGATTTAACTAAACTGCATAGTTCTTAGGCCTTCCTCAATAGAATCTGAGGACACAATTAGTGAGATGAGTATCAGCGAGGTTAAGTTGGTCTATACCATTAAAAGGCCACATAAGACAGGACATATTTGGGAATGTGGAAAGAGATGGAGAAAGTTTTCTGTAGTTTCAGAATACTTCTCAGATGCTGGGTTAAAGATCTAAGCTGCTCTAATTACTTTTGAGTTGCCAAACTGGTATTTATTTGGATAAGACTCCATGCTGTGGCTTGCTTCCAGACAAAGTGTAAATTGGCTTGGATTAATGTGGGATATCATTATGACCAGGAATTTGTATTATGGTGTCTTTAGAGTTTTAAGTAGGGCAGAAATTCAAGCAGTGAGTATTCTCCTAATGCCTTTGGTGCTTAATTTTATCTTCCAGTTGATATGATAAAGTAAATATAATTTCAGAAATTTATAAACTCTACAAAAGAGGCAATGTATCAATTACCATGATATCACAAACCAAACTGTTTTTAAACTGAATATTTTGTGCACTTGGATGAATATATATTTATGAATACCAAGAAAAGTAATAGTTATTTGTTGTAATAGGTTCTTTTTTGTTGTAATAGGTTCTTTTTTGTTGTAATAGGCTCTAATTAAAGTCAGCTAATGACATGTAATTCAGGATTATGACCCACTTGAAAGTTTGAAGAAAAAATGTGCATAAGGAAAAAAGACAATATAAATGCAGACTATTAGCCAAAGATGTCATTAATTTTAGTGATGACTACTATTAACTATAATTTTTTAAAGAAATTAGTTATCATGATAAATGACTATTTAATTTGTTTTCAGGGGAATAAGCGTTTTAAGTAAGAACTCAGATTTATTAAGTAAATGACATACTGCACCATGGTTTTATGACAAACTAACAATGGAAAAATAGGAATACTTGAGTCTATTTTGTGTGTTGTACCTCAATGACATTAAATGTATTTGAAGCAGTGTGATACAAATAAGCCACAGGCATGATGAGAGTTTTAAGTACCAAACTACAGACCAGGTTGGCTTGTTTTTTCCTAAGATGCAAATATAGACAACATGCCCTCAGAACCTCCATCACCCTGCATATCCAAATAGCCCCAAATTGAGTTGTGATGAGTCTGCTTTTAATGCTTTGGAACAATTGGTCTCTGAAATGTCACAATTGGAAATTTCATGGTGTCACTAAAGGTGAAATAAAACATGAAGGGATTTCAGGGGAGACCTGCCTATGTGTGGGATGTGACAGGGTTACCAGTCGGTGAAGGCCTGAGGCTGGTGTGGTGCCCCTTTTCACACCCATCTGCCTAGCTGTCTCCCTTGATCTTCTCTACCCTCTCAGAAATGCATCCTTCTGAATTCATATTGAATTAATTGGCTAGATATTTGTTGTTGTTTTAAATTGTGCTTGGAAGGGGGACAGCACATTAAGCATATCAATTAATTTTAAAGTAGACATGAATGTCCACTTTATTCTTTAAGTGTATATACTAACATTATCTCTACTTTAAATATGCACACTGAAATGTATTTTTTAAATAATGAGCTATTTGTAACTAATGGGAATATGAAAAACTTTAAAAAACATAGACATGGATTTCTACAGACCACACTAACAAAATAAGATATATGGGCCATCTATCAAGAAATGGATTCATTAATTTGGAGACAAGATTTACAAATATGAAGTAGGAAAAATTTTGTCATTGAGTGAGGTGAAAATATTAAATGGGAAAATTATTCTATGAATCCAGAGGTGGGAGGATATGTTCTAATATGAAATGGTTAGGATAGGAATGCTGGTTGGGAAATTGTGGTGTTTAACTAACTGAGTGCTAAAGCTTGGCCAACATTGCTGATTATGTGAGGATGGTGTGTCAATTGTAGAGTTGGGATGACACCAAAGTTAACAAGTTAACTTAGCAAAACTTAGCCAGAGTCCTTTCCTCTTAGATGCAAGGTAGCAACAGTTAATAGCATGAACAAGATTATGTTAATGGGCTTCTTTGTATGAGTGTGCACATGTTCATGTGGGTGTGTTTGTGGACATGTGTGTGCACATGTGTGGAGGCATAAGGACATCCTCAGGTGTCTTTCCCCAGGGGCATTACTACCTTTCTTGAGACTGTCTCTCCTTGACTTGTAGCTCACCAACTAGTCTAGTCTGGCTTGCCAGCAAGCTCTACAGATCCTCCTGTCTCTGCCTCCTCAGTGTTGGGACTGCAAGCATATGACACTATGTCTGGCATTTTCATCTGGGTTTTGGGGATTTAACTCATGTTCTTAGGTTTGTGAGACAAACATTTATTGACTGAACTATCTCCCAAGCTGAGCTGTGCATTGATTTATTTTCTTTTTTATTATTTTTGGTGCATATTTAATATGTAGGATGTTTATGTGTAGTGTTTGTGGTATATGCATGTGTGTGCACAGTGTCTGTGCCCTTGAATACAAATACAAAGGCCAGAGGGACACTTCACATGTCCTTATCAACTGCTCTTCTGCCTTTTTTTTTCCATGACAAAGTCTCTTTCATAACCTAAACCTTGTCATTTTTTGGTTCAACTGGCTGACCGGGGAGTCCCTGTGACCTTCATGTCTCTGCCTCAGAACATGGGCTTACCAATCACCAACTGAGCAATCTCCCCAGTCCCTCTTCTTTTACTCAGCAGTAATTTCAAAGGCTCTAATGTTATAGCAGGAGGAAAGGAAGGCAATATATTTTGAGTACAGGTGATCAGAAGGTTTGGCTTTAGCTCCTATGCTGCCATGACAGGGACTTAGAGTGAATAGCTTAATTCCTCTCATTTGTAGAATGAAGTTGTTACAAAAGGGGCACTTTCAGGCTTCTTCTAACCTGGGAATTCTGCAAGGTGGTACTAAAGTGGGCTAGCAACAAGGATTTCTGGGCCTTTTAAAAATTTTTAAGAAAATCATGTGCATATTCTACACAGGAGTAAGGCAAAATGACACAATAAAATTTGAAGAAAAAAATGGTTGAACCTGGAACAGATCATTCTCAGTGAATTCACCCAATCACAGAAAGAAAATCATCGCATAGTCTCACTTATCAGACGCTCCTAACTTGAATCTACCCAGATGCTGACATATTTAAGAAGCATCTCTATGACCAGAAAATAGGGTGGGTGAGGTAGAAGGGGAGGGTAAGGGTGACATTGGGGTACAGAAAATTGGACCCAAATGGCAATGGTATCATAAAATTCTACATCCTAACAGACACTAAATGGTTGAACCTTCATCAGGTACTTAGAAGGAACACCTGGATGATAGGGCCCTGCAGAGGGTATGATGAAGACTAACCTTCATCTCCTCTTGTTTCTCTCTATGTATATCTCTTTGATATTACTATCTTTTTCTTCCTTCTTTTCCTTGGTGCTGGCCTGCAACTCCAAGTACCAGCATGTGGCTAAGGTCCACAATGAGCTGTTGATCAGAGAGACCTACAAGGTTTCCCAAAAGAAGACAGATTTCTGTCAGAGTACTTGATGACCCATCAAAGCTTAGTGGTAAGACCCTACTGCTGAAGACACCATATGCTGTTGGTACAGACATGGAGTGACCTGGCTGGAACCTGGAAGAGAGTCAGTCCCCAGATAGTTAGCTGTCCAGTGCCAGAGTGTGCTACATGAGCAAATGGGGAAAAATGACCAATATCTGTCCAAGCAACTCATGATCTAAGCTACTCAGCAGCAGACAACATGATGTGATGCTCATACAAGTGCAATAATGGCGTACAGTCATGACGGGAAACCGACTACTCTTGATTTGCCTAACTGATCTGCTGGAACCAGGAAACAAGTAAGAACCATATCATGAAAACAAGCCCACTCTACATTATCAAGCACCCACCAATCGTGGGTTACAAGGTTCAAAAATTTTCTTCAAATTCCATTTTGCCTATTCATTGGAGAATTTGCTTTTCTTTTTCAGATGGGCGCAGATACTAAGGAGAGATCCAGGCCATCACACCTCAACAGGGCCCCAGCTGAAACTAAGAGTAGTTGGGGAACTGAGCAAGAGTGCTGCTTTCTTGGTGAACCTGGTACCAGCTCAAGGGTGAAGGAGATAGATACAGACAATACTCTCAACTCCTACCAAATCAGATATCCAGAGACACAGAAGCTCTCAAGACCTCATCACTGAAGCAGGCATAAAATGAACTCAACATGGCTCAGGGAAATTTGTGGAAGAGGGGGCAGAAAGAATGTTAGAGCCACACATTGGGTTATTATGCACAGAGACATTGCCTTTTACCTATAACTGATGGCTAACCCCACAATGCACAACCCATATTCCCCAACAAGGAGGGTCCCTCTTGAGGAGGGAGGATAGGGAGGAGGCTAATGATGGTATCAACATAACTGTGTACATAACTAATAAAAAAATTAGAATTAATAACAATGTATGAACATCATCTGGACCCATCATTTGAAATATTAGACGCCCTAAGTAAATGTCTTGAAAATTGCTTACTAAAGTTTCTAATATTATATAATGTTTGCAATATTTAACTATGAAGGAATTTTGAACTTATAAAATTTATGAAATTCATAATTGAGGACTATTGTAAGAGCTAAGTATTAAGGAAACAATTCTACCTAACGACCTAATGTTCATGAATAAAAATGGTTATTAAAATTTTTTTTTAAACTCACATATATATGTGCATTTGTGTGTGTATGGGTATGTGCATACCAAGGCACATGTGCAAAGGTGTTGGTCCTCTCCTTCCTTTTACCTTCTTTGAGTCTTAGTGTCTCCTATTGCTTTGCCACTGGGACGTTCATACTAGCTCTTCTGTGAGCTTCAAGATTCTTTGGACTCCTCCCACTGCTATGGGTGTGTTAGGATTACAGAAGCCTGAACAACTTTGTGCCCAGCTTTATGTAGGTACTGGGAACTCTAGTGGACATTCTTGTTGAACCATCTTTGACTACTGAGAAGTGATCTTGCCAGGCTGTCCAAGTGATATTTCTGTGTGGCAGAGACAGTACTCAGCTGTTAACTTCAGTTTGGAAGGAGAGTGGCTGTCATGGAGACATTGTATTTATCACCTCAGACTACCCATCCTGGTAGGTTTGGAAAGCTGATCTATAAGATTGTCCTTTTGGTTACTCTACAAAAAGAATGAGGCTGTTTTTGTCCTTTATAAGAGAGCCCCTTGGGAGTAAAATGGCTTTAATGTTTCACAGAGTCAAGCAGTTTTGAAAGCCTGGAGTGTATTATTCTTTTTTTTTTTCTTTCATTTTTTATTTATTTATTTGAGAGACAGACAGAGAGAAAGACAGATAGAGGGAAAGAGAGAGAATGGGCGCACCAGGGCTTCCAGCCACTGCAAACGAACTCCAGACGCGTGCGCCCCCTTGTGCATCTGGCTAATGTGGGACCTGGGGAACCGAACCTCGAACCGGGGTCCTTAGGCTTCACAGGCAAGCGCTTAACCGCTAAGCCATCTCTCCAGCCCTGGAGTGTATTATTCTTATCATGGCTTAGCAGGTGTCCTTGGTCAGAAGATTTTTCTAAATATTTAATGCAAAATTCACAAGAATTTGTCTGTCTTTTCCTCTCAAACCAGTTGCATCCTTAATATTTATTAGGAAATGCATATGCATTCATATTTATAAAACCTTTAATCTTAATTTGACTTTATTGTCAGCATCAACTAATATTTATCAGACATTTACTGCATCTGTATTATTTATCAGGGGACTTGATATAATAAGCCTTTTATTCTCAAGGACTTTGCAATCAGCCTTTTCATGCTGGAAATAGGAACTGAAGCTGTGGAATAATAGTTACAATCCAATCACACAATGGGTCATTGCCAGATTGTAGTTTTTATTGTCATCTGATGCACTGCATTTACATACATCATACAATCATCATTTACATATTCCCTTTCTTCTATTACTTAAGTTTGACTGCTATCACTAGTTACGATGTCAGCCACCTACAGTGTTGTGCACATCTCTATAAGACTTTATTCTATAATCTGGAATATAAAAATATTCAAAATCAAATATCTCATCATAAACCATATCCAATGTCAGTTTCACATCATTGACTATAGCCAATGACAGTTTCACAGAAATAAAAATGAATGCACTGTGATATTGAGGCCCTATTTTAGCCTCTAATTTGCCCATGACCTAGAAAGACAGTCTGGAGGCAGGACAGTAACACAGGAGGTCAATGAATAATTTCTCTTACATTCTGTCTTGGAGTTGTTGTACAAAGTAAAGTGTTGCAAAGAAATTACTTTCACTGAGGTTTGTACCTCCCAACATAAGAAAGGCAAAGATTTTCTTCTCCTGTCTCTGGGGAAGGTGCAATGAGGAAAGGAATCGTGTTGTCTTATCTGTGTATATATGAGCTATAACTATGTAGTTCTATGTCAAAACGAAAATGGCTATTTTCAAAATGAATGACCCAACAAATGACTGCCCATCCCTAACACTTCAATGATATTATTCTTCTATGTGTTGGGGATGAGTATTCTAAGTCATATCCAATTGCTTTTTATTTATTTTTTAATATTTACTGAAGCCATTTTCTTTGAGGCTGTCAATCATGGTCATCCTTCCTTTTCAAAATAAAAGTTGCACCTCCTTAAAAAATTCTTTCACTTATCAAAAACAATGGAAAATGCAGCAAAGAAAATGTTTAAAGAGAATGTCGTCCATAATGTTATCATTCATAGGAAAAGCCACTTTTAACACTGTAGTGTGCATAAGGAAGTCTTTTGTTTCAAAGTATATATGTTAGTTTAAAACGTGAGATCATGTTACACATGATATTTAAAATTACTTTTAGCAATATAAGCAGTATTTTCCATCACACTGAATACTTACACTAGCTGTAGTTTGAACATCGCAAATCAGATGTGTATAAAAATAAAAAAAATATTTCAGTAGGCATGGATAGGGGGAGTTCAATACCTAAAAACCCAAGGAATCATGAAATTATTCTTGTCTCTTCCAATTTAAAACTCAAGCTGTTTTGGCATTCAAATTCAAGAATATTGAGTGTCACTTCCCAACTGGTGTGTTCTGGGAAATATGTTGTTGGGTGAGTCAGCCATTATGTAGAATTCATGGAGTGTTTCCACATGAACTAAGATAGCTGCTGTGTCATCAGGCAACTATATGGAGCCACCATCATGGAGGTGGTCTGTTATTGACCCAAAGACTATTAAGTGGTGCTTGCCAGACTGTTACCTCAAAATTCATGCTCCAATTTTCCCTCTTCCAGACTATTTTGCCCCTTGTTTTTTCTTTACTATTGTAATTCATTTCTTTTTCTGTCTTCCATGGAAAGGAATGGAATCTGAAAGTTAAGAATCTATATTCCCTCTACAAGTTTCTTTCTGATGCACTTGTGTCTTTGGGAGGCCTGGTGTCAGCCATGAGCATGCTGGCTGCAGCTATGGCATAAGGTCAGCAGGTATGTGAGTGTTCCCTGGGCCTCTTGAGGTTGACTTGAGAGATTCTGTCCTCCCACTCGGCTACCTACAGCCAGAGGGAAAATTCCTTCCTAAACCTGCAACTAACCTTGGCAGCCATCTGATAGTCCTGGCATCTCCCAAATCCTGGAGTCTGTATTGAAGCCCATGGTTGATGCTCTGGGCCTCTCATGGCCTCTCTCCAGGAACTATGACCCTGCTTCACATTGCCTAGGTGTTATCTCCAAAAAATCACTTCCCAAATCCAACGAGTCTCTCTTTACTGAATTTGTCATACTTCCAAAATCAGTACCAGGTTGTCCTCCAAATTTGTTAACTCAGGGGGAGAATAAAGCTGACTTGGAGGAGGAGGAAAACACTTTCAGCATTCTTCTTTCTTTTTTATTAAAAAAACACATTTTATTTATTTATTTGAGAGAAAGAAAAGGAGAGAGGGTGGAGAGGCAGATAGAGAGAAAGTGGGCATCCCAGGGCCTCTAGCCACTGTAAATGAACCTCAGATTCATGTACCACCTTGTGCATCTGGCATACATGGGTACTGGGGAATCAAACCCCGATCCTTAGGCTTCGCAGGCATGTGCCTTAACTGCTAAGCCATCTCTTTAGCTCATATTCTTCTTTCTTACAGGCTCCCTATTTTTTTTAATAGAGTCACCATTTTCCCCACTGTCCTAAAGAATCCTTAATGGTGGTAATGTCTCATACGATTATAGCAGATCTGGACTACAGTCTCCAGACCGAAAGTTTCACTTCTTTCAGTGCCAACTTATATGTTTCATGTTTTTCTGCTCTATGTTCTGCCAAACATCTCAGTTCATTATTTTAAATTCATCTTTCCTTATGGTCTTAAGTAGTCTCTCAGATAAACTGCTCCAAGCCCAGTCTGGACAAAGCTCTTCTTCCCCTCATAAGCCAAGTCTCCATATTCCAGAGTTCCTTTTATATTTTAGTCTTTCAAACTTTCACCAGACTGGTTTATCAAAGACACTGAAAAACATCTTTTAGTCTAAAGTTACAAGTCTTTCCATATTCCTCCTGCAAGTCAGTTCCAAAAGATCAAAAACCACATGGCCAAGTTTTTTACAGTAAGAACCCCACACCTGTTTCTAGGGGAAAATCACCTGACTAAAAGCAAATGATGAGAGTAAGTGTTTTGTTTTGGCTTACAATATCAAGGGGAAGTTTCAGCATGCCAGGGAAAGTATGGTAAAGCAGGGGCTGAGCACCATGTATTGCTGCAGTAGCTGGTAGAAATAGGAAGAAAGTGAGCTGAGATCTGAAGAAGGATAGCTGGCTATAATATCCCTAAGCCACCTTTAGCAACATATCTCCTCCAGAAAGGTTCCACTTTCCACACTGCCACCAGCTAAGGACTAAGTATTCAAAACACATGAGTCTATGTGGGGCATATGTTTCAAACTACCAAACTGATCTTGCTAGTGAATACTTCAGCTAAATAAATAAAAAAAAAAAGACATGCTATAGAGAAAACTGGTTCAAGAACTGGATTTTGTAGTGTGAAATTTTCCCTGGCAAATGTGTTCTTGTTGAAATTCATTGATATGTACAATTCTGATGAACATGTTGGCATTCATAGATTGGTCTTAGTGGTAAATCATTGGGTGAACATCAGCTGTGTAGAAACATTCTTCATTAGTCCTGGAGGCAGAAGGCCAACCCTAGCAAACAGCTGAAATTCAACTAAGTAGAAAGCTTGTATGTCCAAAGAATGTATAAATAATCAGCTAAACAAAATAGAAACCTCTGAGCCCTCCATACAGAGCATGTCAGCAAGGAGGCAGAGCAGTCACAGGCAACACAGCCATGCTTCTATGGCCATGGTCACAGGCAAACAGGTGGTGGCTAGGATGCAGCATTCTAACAAGGGGATGATTACATACTCTCAACTCTATGGAACTAGGAACAAAGTGTGTGAATGAGGCTAAGTGAATTTTTCCTGCCTCAAAAAAAAATATGGCTGGAGATTAAATTGAGAGTAACCTAATCATGGACTCAGCTGTGGGAATTGGGAAGTCAGAATAGAAAAAATAATTCCTCACTCAAACCTACTTACCTATTTGTAACCTAATTACTATTATATATTAAATCCTTCACTCAGCTATGAAAGCTTATACTTTTCCTTTTCTACACTAGGCCTTCAGTTAGTCTAAGAAATTTAATTACAGCTATAAAATGCCTCCCATGTATTTCCTGTCTTGGCCTGTATCAACTTAATTCATATGCTCTTTTAATCCCTCACCTAATCTCATAGTCTCTTAACTAATCTACTGGTCTCAAATGCCATTTTTACAACAAAATATTGTATCTTTATCATGCTGTCACTTAAATTTTCATTGCAGAATTCAGTTTATTATTTTCTTCTTCATAATCTCAAACATTTCTATCTTAAATATCCCCAATCCTCCACCTGTATTTAAATCTTATACCACCTTCAAGACCAAAGATAAAATCATCTTATTTCTGAGTCTACTGATCCTTTTAACGGACTATAATTTCTTCTCCTTTAACTTAGGGTTTATGTCTATCTTTCTGAGGAGTTTTGTTGTCTATGTTAGAAATTCAGAGAGTATGCCATTAATGTCCATTGTATACATTGTCTGTATTTTTTTTGTCTGATCACATGGACATAAATCTTTAGCACCTCTAACCTATCTCTATCTCTCTCTCTCTCTCTCTCTCTCTCTCTCTCTATATATATATATATATATATATATGTATATATATATATTACATATATTATATATTAAGGACTTTGTATTTTAGTCTTATGAATATCTCTAGGAGGACTAAATGATATTTGAAGGTTCACAGAAGCAATGCCACTGTTATTTGTATTTATATATATTTCTGTATGTGTCAAAATTGCTGGATTCAAAACAAATTAAGAAATAAACTTTAAGCATGACTTAAGTTGGTTAAACTCATGGTATCTAAGGATTATGTTTGGCTTTTTCAAATATTAAATCCATCCTCTTACAATAACTTGGAAACAATTAATTTAAGAAAACTTGATGTTCATTGGGAAACAATCCTAAAAAGATTTTTTTTTTTGTTTTCTGAAATTAGATCAAGGATGACATAAAATTATTGCTTTTCAAGTTAACCACCTTGAATAAAACCATCTTCATGCACATTTTGATGTGTTTCTTACAATAAAACCAAGGTATACAAAAAGAGACCAAAGATATTAAGATTACAGCCAATCTTTTATCTTGTTTTCTTCATGGTATGAAAATGTATGCAACTGCTGTTAACATTTAAAAAATTATTATCTAAGTTATCTAAAAATTACGTCTAAGAACTTTTACCAAAATATTAGAAGAAAAGTTCAACTAATGGAAAGTTATTGCAGTTTTACATGTTGAATATTTTCAAGAACAATTTTGGACTGCATTTAAATGTGCATTGTAGTGTTTTCCTCATACTACAATATCAGGAAGATGATTCTAGAAGCTCTTTTAAAACATATCAATAGGACATCATGTAATTTTATTAACATGGATATGTATATACTGGCATATGAAGTATTGTAGCCAATTGTCTTAGGACCTTCTAAAGTGGGCAAGGAGGATGCCAGAGGTGACCAGGGGTACAAACATTGGTCAGGTCTATATTTTCTCTTACAAGCAAGTAATTCCAATCTCCCTCACATCTTGTGCAGCAGAGTACATTTCTTGTCAGAGCTTTAGAGTAATCATTTTCACTTCTACTACCATACTCTTTATGTACATATAATTATGTGTAATTGAGACTTGATCTTTGAAATGTCACAATACAGAATAAATCTTACTATAGCACCTATAAATACATCTTGTAAAGTTTTATTAAGTAATATGGGGAGGTATTCATTTTCTCATTAAATCATTGTTAAACCTTTCCCTATGTTAGATATTGTTCTGATTTTGAGGTTATAGCAAACAAGATAAATAAAATTTTATGCCCCATTATGGAGCTTATATATTAGTGAGACAGATTAATTATCAACAAGTCAAATGAAATATATATCAAGATAAATGGCTTGAATTCAGATATGGTGACATATGCTTATAATCCTAGCACTTTGGAGGCAGAAGTAGGAGGATCATTAATGTAAAGTTATTCTCATCTACATAGTGAATTCAAGGCTAGCCTTGGAGACATGAAATACTGCCTCAAATAGAAGGTGGTGCTGGCAAGATTTCTCAGTGGTTAAAGTGCTTGCCTTGCAACCAATGTTCAGATTTCCAGCACTCACTGAGTGTGGTGGCATGTGACTTAATCTCAATGCTTAGGAGGCAGAGACAGAAGGTTATATATGGCTTGAACTTGAAGGCTAGATAGTATAGCCAAATTAGTGAGATGAGCTTTAGATTCAGAATGTGCCCTGTCTCAAAAATCAAGCTGACAGTGACTGGGGAAGATAGTGTCAACTTCTGGCCTCCACATGAATATGCATGTCCACCCACATGTACATATGCACCCCCACACATAGGAACACATATGCACACATAAATAAATATACACACAAGTTGTGATAATGGTAGAAGGAAAAATAATTCAGGAAAACATCTATGAAGATGTGGAGTGGATTTCAGTTTTAAACAGGGTGGTTAATTCTTATGCAGAAATAGTTCTAAAGAGGTGACTGTAGGTATGTGGGTAACAGAGAAAGGACATCCCAGGCCATGATATAGTGGTTTCAAAGTTCCTGGGGATGGATGTGCTTGGTGCATTAATGAGGTAACAAAAATAGATGGTGGTCAATAGACATGGTGGTGACAACTTAAAAAAGGTGTTTGCAAGAATCATTTTTTAAAAATTTATTCCGCCGGGTCCTTCTCCTTCTCTTTCTCCCTCCTTTTTGTATTATTTCCAAAACTAAAAGCAAGGTTATCAATGTGGATGTGGAGAAAGTAAGAACAGGTATTTGAGAGTGAGCACGTATGGGACAGAAAGAAGGCAATAGAATTGCTGGGAAGCATTAGGGCTCATTTGAGGTCTGAGGAAGAACGTATCACGTGAGCCACCAAGCAAGGTACACAGGTTCAATGGTGCTGAGTGGCAAATAGGGTTGTGTTTTGCCAGATAACCAGTGAAATGTAAAGGGGACAAGAGAGGCAGTAAGGGGGCTGGAGAGATGGCTTAGCGGTTAAGCACTTGCCTGTGAAGCCTAAGGACCCCGGTTCGAGGCTCGGTTCCCCAGGTCCCACGTTAGCCAGATGCACAAGGGGGCGCACACATCTGGAGTTCGTTTGCAGAGGCTGGAAGCCCTGGTGTGCCCATTCTCTCTCTCCCTCTATCTGTCTTTCTCTCTGTGTCTGTTGCTCTCAAATAAAAAAAAAAAATAAAAGAGAGTCAATAAGGAAGTAAATAATTGATAAGGATTAACTCAGAAAATTTAATATGGTTAAAGAAGAAATGAAGGAAATGGAGAAAAAAAGAGCTGTTTGAATGGATTGATCGTGGCACATAAGCTTTGAGCAAAGACTGTCAGCAGGAGAGCTAAAAGGACTGAGCTGGAAATGGAGGATGCAATGGATGGAGAGAGGAAAGATTGATGTCGAGATCTTAGAGGCATTTCTAGTTATTCTACTGGCCATGTTTGGGGTATGACTATGGAAATGAGTGGCTAATATGGGTAGAGAATAAAATCTAGTAATGAGAGATTCACTACTCTTCTTTGGTTAAATGGATATATTGAGTCCATGACCCAAACATTCATACCCTTTTGACCATAGTTTTCAGTACCAGGCATGAATTACCTCTCATAGAGGCTTCAAATCCAATTAGAGAGCAGTTGTTTACCCCATAATTGGCATACCACACCTCACTAGTGCATCTTATCTGGATGGCCCATTGTGTAGCTTGAAGAATCTACTCTTAAGACCATTATAACTTTTATTCCTCAGCAGCCTGCATAACACTTTCCAGCACATCTAGTCATCAGTCAGAAGGCTTCCAGTTCAGTTTCACTTTGATTTCTCAATATCTTTGCTCCCAAAGCATGTGGCATCTTCAGCAATAGGGCTTAATCCTTTTGGTTCTGTTAAGCACCACTACAAATGAGTATTTCTCCACAAATTGACTTTTTAAAATTGTACACACACAAACACCCATAAATACACACACACATAATACTTTATTTACTTGGGAGAGAGAAAGAGAGAGAGAGAAAGAAAATGGGCATTCTAGGGTTTCTAGCCAGTGCAAACAATCCCTAGATGTATGCACCACCTTGTGCATCTGACTTATGTGGGTCCTGGGGAGTTGAACCTGGATCTTTTGACTTTGCAGGCAAGCCTCTTAACTGCTATGCCATCTCTCCAGCTCTTAAATTATGTTTTAATTAGCCCACAAATACATAGATTTCCATGATTTATTCATAACATCTTTAGTTTTGTGTATCCTTCTCTTCAGCCCTTCTTGACCTCTCTCTCCATTCTTTGACCACATTTAGACCTTTTCAACCCTTAGATTTTGCTTATCTATGTATCTATTATATTTTCTCCTAAGCCCTCACCATTTTCTTATCTTCTGGCCTCTTTCTAGCTTCCAGGCCTCTACTACTGACTCTAACTGCATTTTATACACTGATATAATGCTTCAAAGATAGGATCCCCATAAGAGAGAGAACATGCAATATTTGTTTTTATGAGCCACGGGTACCTCATTTACTATATTTTCCAGAACTATTCCTTTTACTGTGAATTTTATTTTATTGTTCTTTAAAGCAGAGAAAAAATTCATTGTTTATATGTTCTACATTTTCAGTATCCATTGATCAGTTAATGGACATCTAGGCTATTTCAATTTCCTAGCTATTTTGAATAGAGCAACAATAAACATGGGTGAGCTAGTATCTCTGAAATACAGTGTAGAATCTGGAGTTGTATAGTTGGGGCATATGGCATATATATTTTTAGTTTCTTTTGAGAAACCTCCATACTGATTTCCATAGTGGCTATACCAGCTTGCACTTCCACCAACAGGGAATAAGGCGCTCCTCTTTCCCTACATTCTAGCCAGCATTTGTTGTCATTTAATTTTTTGATGAAAACCATTCTAAGTGGAGTAAGTATCAGAGTAGTTTTTATTTGCATTTCCTTGAGGATAAAGGCAGTGAACATTTTATATATATATATATATATATATATATATATATATATATGTGTGTGTGTGTGTGTGTGTGTGTGTGTGTGTGTGTGTGTGTGTGTGTGTATGTATGTATGTATGTGTATATGTGTGTGTGTGTGGGGGGTCTTTTGTATTTCTTTCTCTGGAGAACTATCTGATCAGTATCAAGGCTCACTGTTTTGATTTGGTTGTTTGAGTTTTTTACTGCTGTGTTTTGAGGGTTTTTTTTTTTTTTGTATATTGTAGACATTACTCCTCTGTAAGATGCATAGATGATAAAGATTTCCTGCCATTCTGTAGGTTCTCTCTTGACTTGGATGGCAGTTTCCTAACCTGTATAATAGCTTCTTGGTTTCATGAGGCCCCATTTGTTGATTGCTTGCCTTATTCACTGGTCTATTTTAGGAGTACTATTCAGAAATCCCTTCCAAGCCGTATTCTCTTTGCTAAGTACAGTTTTGGCTACCCAAAGTCTTTTGCTCTTCCATATGAATTTTAATATTATCATTTCTATTTCTGTGAAGAATGGACATGGAAATTTTATTGGAGTTGCATTGATTCTGTATGTTGCTTTTGGTAGGATTCCATTTTCACAGTATTAATTCTTCCAATCCATGATATGGGAGATGTTCCATCTTCCACATTTTCTTTCATCAAGAAGTGATAAATGTTTGATATGGATATTTTAGCTTATTTAAACATTATAAAATATATACATGTATTGAAACATGACAAGCCATTCTATTAACAAGGAGTTTTAAATCTATCAGTTAAAATAAATTCCATTAAAAATCAATCATTTTTTGCTTTACATGTAATTACAGTAAATGTTTTTAGTGTCTTAGATTTAATTTTTGGTTGATATTATGTTTATACATATCTATAAGGTACAATGCAATTCTGTACATCTAGAATCAAGGAGCCTGCGCCTTGCATAATTTATGATATTTCTGAGCTCATATTTGGTTGAGTTCATATGTGAGGATGCTGAAGGCCTAATTAAGAATGCCTTTGTCCAAAGAATACTGGTAAAGTATTTATTATAGTTGAGCCAGAACTGTGAAATCAGCTTGAGACCAGACTGGGATGAGGATGAGGCAAGAATTTAAGGAGATCATTTTAGGGTCATGAAAGAATATCTTCTCTAATCTTGTATTCCCGCAGTCTAGGCCAAGACTTGCCAGAAACTACTTTAATCTACTCTCTTGTATCCAATGCCGATTGCTCCAAAGCTCAGTCTTTTCAAATTTCTTAAATTCCCCTCTAGTGTCAGCAGAATCAATTCCTCTCATGTGGATTTCTGATGTCAGTGATATAAAAATTTACATCCCTAGACAGTCTGAATTTTGGATTACTCAAAGCTCATCATTTTTACTCAAGCATAATATTCATTTTCTGTTGTTTGCTTTAGATTCTTTTCATTTCATTATAAACTATAATTTATCAAAATGTTATTTACTTAAGATTTAATTTTATTACATTAGAAGATACCCTAAAATATGTAGGCTATGGTATATTTCAAATTACTACCTAATTTCTCTTAAGATAAGTATTTTCATATTCCACTTGAATATAAAAACACCTTAAGCTATAATTGCAAAACTCATTGTTTTCCAGAATGATTAAAGAGATTGAAAATTATATATAAAAGACTGAGAAATGAGTATTTGTCAAAATGATTATTTTTGACCTTCAATAATAGAATAATTTTTATTTTGACTTATTCAATG
Organism: Jaculus jaculus; assembly: GCF_020740685.1. Taxonomy (NCBI): domain Eukaryota; kingdom Metazoa; phylum Chordata; class Mammalia; order Rodentia; family Dipodidae; genus Jaculus; species Jaculus jaculus. The sequence continues at coordinate 76,500,082 of NC_059113.1, forward strand.
TCCCTGATCCTCAAAATAGTCCTGCTAAGTACTTGATGATTTTCCTCTCCTAAGTGTCATTAAGCCCCTGCTAAGCAGGTGAGTATGTCTAGGCTCAGAGAACATTGAATTTCTTTCTGAAAAGACTTTGTTCCCAGTAGGAGTTTTTTTGTTTGTTTTTTTGAGGTAGGGTCTCACTCCAGCTCAGGCTGACCTGGAATTCACTATGTCAGCTCAGGGTGGCCTTGAACTCACAGCTATCCTCCTACCTCTGGCTCCCAGGTGCTGGATTAAAGGCGTGCAGAACCATGCCTGGCCCAATAGAGTTTCTTCATGTAGTTTATATTCAGAAACCAAGAAATATGAAATGTGAAAGTATTACGAAAGTAGAACAGTTATAACACTCTAGTTATTAGATGATTTTACTTTAATGATAACAGGAATGATAAACAGTTGATTTAATTAAGAAATCAAACTATTTTTGAATGAACTGAATTTTTGTTAGAGGCTATCAAGAGGAAGAAACAGAATGTCATTTTATTATTTCAGGGACAAAAGTAGAATCAATTGGCCAGTTCAGCTCAGTAGAAACCTAGACTTTCTTTGGAAGCAAGTATCATTCTGTACCAAAAGACACATCAGATCAAAAGGTGTCAAAGCTGCAAGTACTGTGTGAAGCTTGTTTTACAGGTGCCATAAAGTTGTATGCACAGCCAGGCATGGACTAGGACTGGAATCAATACTTGTTAGTTTCTCATGGTAGCTATCTTTAGCTTCAACATAAGAAAATGGATATGACAATCACATTTACCTTAGTAGGCTGTTTGAGTTCTCAGTGAACAGTATCTGCTTAGATGCTGAATAAATGCATTCATGTTTTGTTGCTTTCTGCCTCATTCAGGGAATGCATGCGATGTAAGTTACATAAACATATATCTTCACCTTCCCTTTCTGCATAGTGCTATTTACCTTAATTGGCTGAGAAACAAAATGCTATAAAATTTTCTGGAGTAGCTAGAATCTGAATATTTTAGCTGTTGTTATGTTGCAACCAATATGCTGACAAATAATTTTGGGAGTTTAATTTTAGTGGGCATTCTCTGCTATTAGAATTTAGCTGATCAAACTGTTCTAATTCCAAAGGAAATCTCAACACAATTGGCATTGTTCCTCATGTACATATAGTCAAATGCAAGGTTTAAATGATCAAAATCAAAACCAATTCCTTTCTGATCACCTTTCTTATTTTGTTATTTATGTGGAAATCAATATGCATACATTACACTGTTGAAGTTACAGTTTCATTTCCCAGGGCTACTTGGTGACTGGCATAGAGTAGTAGGTTTACTTTGGCTCTATATTTATCACAGACACCATGAAGCTTTATAGAAACATTTCAAGAAAATATTCTGAAAGGAAAAGTGTTAGAACAAGCAATTTCGTATCTCTGTGACTCAGATAGAGTGGTTTTCCCTTAAAAAAGGTGGGTAAATGCAAAAAAAGATATGAATATATACCCATGATATCATCATCATCTGTATATGTAGTAAGTTTGCTTTGATCATTCACTTCAATTTTGGGCTAAGCCCAATTGCATTAATTGAGTTGATCGCAAAGAATGGTCTCAAGCACCACTACATCATGTGAGATTACCTTAGGTACACAGAATTGTCAATTAATTTCAGAATTGTCAATATGAGCCCATCTCCCCTTACAAATTACAACCTTGTCTGATTTTCTTGGCATCATTCTGACCACACACAGGTGACTGTAGCTCTCAGGGAGTGTGGAAGGCCTGCCTACTACAGTTTACCCTGCTGCTTGTGTTAGAATGCTGCCCAAGTTCCACAGCTTACTTCCCATGATACCAAGCTGCTCCCCCAAGCAAGGCAGGGGAGATGGGATCACCTTGTTCTCAAATATTTCTTGGTCTCAACTTCAGAATTAATTAAGACTCTGGTTCTACATCATATTTACCCACTTTGTTCTTGCCTGCTAAGTGAGACATGCCAGGTGTCAATAAACTTAGCAACTAACCCTGTGAGGTTGTTACTGTAGGGTGAAAATGAGGAAACCTCACACTGGTTCATGAAATATTAGATAGTCTTAGATTTTACAGTCTTAGAACACAGGCAGATCAAACACCTTAGTGAGTATAGATGATGCATGAATGAAAATGAGGCTTAACCCTCTAACTGAGTTATCTCTTAAAACAATTTCTACGATGAATCTTGGTGCCATGTTTCATTTTCACACAGAAATCTCATGGTTCTTGAGACATACGGTGAATCTTGGACATTTTCGTATACAAGTCCTGATAGTTGATCTTCAGTGATAAAGTGATTCTAGCCAGAGAGAAATGTCCTCTGGGTGTGAGTGGGAGGAGCTCTGTCTTCTTCTTGCTTTTCTCTCTGGGTACTCTGTTCCTCTGAAGGAACTAGACTCGGACTTGCTTCTTATCCTAGGCCTATGCTTGCTAATGAGTTTGTCTACAAGAAGTGATATGTTTATGAAATTCATTTTTTGAACCTTAGCTTTTTATGAGAAAAAGGAGTCTAACAAAGCTCCCATATCCAGAAAAGCAATTTGGATTATTATGGTAGTATAAAACAATGATTGTGGGACTTTTAGGTGAGATGGTGATTTAGAAATGTCTGTGAGATTGGATGACATAAAGTTATACTAAAAATTAGTAAGTCTTATTCAAAAAGTAAGCTGGGTTTTGAATTTCTCCACAGTAAAGCATCTAAGCCCCCTGTGCCCGGCACCATCATACCGCACTCCCTGACTTGGGTCAGATGTGGCTTCCAGAGAAGTTCTCTCATGGCATGGTGCCACCAGAGCTGGAGGAATGCTGACAGAAGCTGGGTAATGTGTGTGCTGAGACAGGGCCTGAGCAGAGCAGGCTATGGAGACAAAGGTATGGTACAGGAATCTGAAGTTGAGACCAAGAAATATTTGAGAACAAGGTGATCCCATCTCCCCTGCCTTGCTTGGGGGAGCAGCTTGGTATCATGGGAAGTAAGCTGTGGAACTTGGGCAGCATTCTAACACAAGCAGCAGGGTAAACTGTAGTAGGCAGGCCTTCCACACTCCCTGAGAGCTACAGTCACCTGTGTGTGGTCAGAATGATGCCAAGAAGATCAAACAAGGTTGTAATTTCTAAGGGGAAATGGGCTCATATTGACAATTCTGAAACCAAGTGGACTTGAGTCACAGTCAGAGGAAACCTTTTTATTTGGAAGGACACACTGGCTTGTTTATAACTGTAATTTGTAGCTCCACCTGTACCTGTGGAGATTGATACCCACCACAGCACAGGAAGGGAAACATATCATCTCAGTAAGTAAGTGCATAATAACCTCTATTTCATGCTCTCACTTTTTTCATTACTTTATTAGCTATTAATTTATTTTTATTATTGGCACTTTGTACTTGAATTATTAAGTTATTATGTTCTAATTTGAATCTTACTGGGAAGGCCTTTCATGATTGTCCTTTTAAAAAATATTTTAGTTTTATTTATTTGAGAGAGATACAGAAATAGGGAGATAGAGAGATAGAGAGAAAGAGAGAGAGAGAGAGAGAGAGAGAGAGAGAGAGCGAGAGTGAGAATATGGGTGCCCCAGGGCCTTTAGCCACTGCAAACGAACTCCAGATGAGTGTGTCCCCTTGTGCATCTGGCTTACGTGGGTCCTGGGGAGTTGAACCTGGGTCCTTTAGCTTTGCAGGCAAGTGCCTTAACCGCTAAGTCATCTCTCCAACCCATGATTGTACTTCTTGATTTACTTTGCAATAGTTTCTCTATTATTTATCATATACATTACACATTATAAATTATATGTAATCCACATACATCTCTTCTTATGAATTTCCTTCCTTTTCTTTTCTATTTATTTGCCTTTATTTTCTTATTTCACTACTTAAAATTTGATAACTTTAGCTGTAAAATACCCTGTCAACTACACAACCAGTACTCTAGTGCCACGGTTACTGAAACTTATCAAGGACACAAATGAGGGGCATAAGAGTTTTCTGTTTCACATTAATACTGGGACTTCTGTCAAATGATTGTATCTCTTACTGCAGTTTGCATCAGCTCTAAATAGAAGCAGGGAACATATAAGTAGAGACAACCTACCATTGGAGCTCAGGCAAAATATTCAGTAGTAACATTCATTTGGACTACTACACTATAGCTGTCTACCTGAAGTAGAATTTTCTTCTTTATCTCTGGACTTCTTGGCTTTGAAGTTGTCCTGCCTTTTCCACATTCTAATCTATTGACTCACCCCAATAATACCTGTCTAGTTACTTTCATGCTACTGGGACAAAAAACCCAAACAAAAGCAGCTGATGGGAGGAAAGGATTTATTTTGGATAACAGTCTTAAGGGGAAGACTTATGATGGCAGGAGAAAGCATGGCTGTACATCACCTCTGCCACAGCAGGTGGCAAGTAGCAGTAAGGGAATGAGCTGAAGGTTGGCAAAAGGAGCTGGCTATAACACTCCTAAGCCTGCTCCCAACAACACACCTCCTCCAACAAGGCTCCCTCTTCCCATTTAACACCAGCTGGGGACCAAGTGTTCAGAACATAAGAGTTTATGGGGGCAGGCATGTGGTTCAAAACCACACAATACCCTTTTTCTTCCCTCAGTTCTGTTCTTTATTAGCTTTTTACTCTAAATTCTTTTTTCTGTGATAGGTTGATTCTGCTTCTTCCTGAGATCACATCATCCATGGGGATTTCAAGTTGGCTTAAATACTATAACCCTTATAATGTGAAAGCAACAACCCATGTTAGAACTAGGAAGGCTTACTTACAGGGAGGATGTTATAAATCTTGAGTTAGCACTACAGCCAATTTCATTGTCAGATCAAGCAGCCAAGAAGACCTCACTGAGAAGGATGGACTTATAACACCCGGTAGAAGTTTGCGTAAAACTTATTTTTATTTATTTGCAAGGAGAGAGATGGGGGGGGGATGGGTGCCTCAGGGCCTCTTGTTACTGCAAATAAAGTTCCAATGCATGAACAACTTTGTGCATCTGGTTTTTCATGGGTACTGGGGAACTGAACTCAAAGCAGGGTTTTAAAGCAAGTGCGTTTAACCTCTGAGACATCTCCCAACCTTTGAATAGAACTTTTAACAAAAGTTTCTATTACAGACTTAGTTGAGTATTTGATTGTTCTTAATATGATATTTATGCACTAAAAGTAGGTATTTTAGGAAACCCTCTTCTCCTGTCTTCTCTGTATGGGGAGGCTGTAAGAGGTGGTGGTGAAGGCAAATGGTGAGCTCTGTGCTTCTGGCCCACAAAGATGGGAGATAAATGAAGACACTTGGTATTCATTCAAAATGCTCAGCTATGAGCTTTGAACAGTAACTAGCAGAGGTCTTGAGCAAAGATCATACCATTTCTTCCCACCCTTTCCATTGACAAAGGTGAACCTAATATATCTGATGGGATGTCTCTGTTTATCTACTTGCTATACATTCAACTCAATAAAACTATCCTTAGTAAGATGGCAGATGACTTTTGTAACTAATTCCAGTGGAAGATTATCTGTACTTTTGAGTTTTGACCTTTTCACAGTTTGTGATACAAGTAATCACTGTCTCCTTTTAAAAATGTAATGAGTAATTAAAACTTATCATATGTAAATGCCAGTAAAGCATCACTACAAGCAACTGTATAAAAAGGATTTTATCTATTTATTTGTTTGTTTGTTTGTTTATTTATTTATTTACTAGAGACCAAGGGAGGGAGAGAAGGAGAACGGGCACACCAGGGCCTCTAGCTACTGAAAACAAACTCCAGACGCATGTGCCACACTGAGACTCCATAGTGAATTCTAGGTCAGTCTGGGCTAGAGTGAGACCTTACCCAGAAAAACCAAAAAACAAAAAAGAAAATAAAAGATCCTTGTGGATGATGGGCACCTGCTGGTACTTGGAGTTACATGTCAATGCCCACTAAGAGAAGGAAGATTAAGGTCAGACTTCATCGTACCCTCTCTAGTGCCTTGTGACTCAGGTGTTCCCTCTAAGTACCTATTAAAGGTTCAACCACTTGGTCTGCTTTTTAGAATGTAGAATTTTATGGTACCATTGCTGTTTGGGTCTAGATTTGTTTTTCCCTCCCCCTTCCTTGTCCTCCCCTCCATTCCCACCCATCCTATTATTTAGTCCTCAAGATGCTTGCTAGGTATGTCAGCATCTTGGGTAGATTCAGGTTAGGTGCTGTAGATGAGTGAGACTATGCAGCGATTATCATTCTGTGATTGGGTAACTTCACTGAGAATGATCTGTTCCAGGTTCAATCATTTTTATTCAAATTTCATTGTGTCATTTTTTCTTACTGCTGTATAAAATTCCATTGTGTAGATAGACCACATCTTAGTTATCTATTCTTTTAGTGATGGACATCTGGGTTGACTCCACCTCTTAGCTATTATGAATTGAGCCACTATAAACATGGTTGAGCAAATCTCTCTGGACTGAGGCTTCAAGATTTTAGGGTACATATCCAGTAAGGGAATAACTGGGTCTGTTGGTAACTTTAGCTTTTCTAGGAGTCTCCATATTGTTTTCCAAAGTGGTTGTACCATCTTACATTCCTACCAACAGTGGGTGAGGGTTCCTACTTCTCTACATCCTCACCAGCATTTATTTTCATTTGATTTTTTGATGTTTGCTATGCTTACTGGGGTAAGGTGGAATCTCACAGTTGTTTTAATTTGCATTTACCTGATGATGAGGATGATGAACATTTTCTTAAATGTGTGTTTGTCATTTGTATTTCTTCCTCTGTGGACTGCCTGTCCATTATTTATTAGAGAGAGAATGTGCACACCAGGGCCTCCAGCCACTGCAAATGAACTTCAGATGTGTGAGCCCCCTTGTGCATCTGGCTTATGTGAGTCCTGGGGAGATGAACTTGGATACTTTGGCTTTTACAGGCAAATGCCTTAACTACTAAGCAATCCTAGATATTAGACCTTTATTGGATATATAGCTGGTGAAAATTTTCTCCCATTCTGTTGATGGTTTGCTTATCTGTACACTAGCTTTTCAGTTTAATGAGGTCCCTATGATTGTGTGTTGATCTAATTTCCTGTGCTACTGGGATCCTAGTCATGAAGTCTTTCCCTACACCTATATTATGGAATGTTCTTGCTTTTTCTTCTAGTTGGTTTAGAGTTTCAGGTCTTATATTGAGGTCCTTAATCCATGTATATTTTTGACTCCTTTGTCAAAGACCAGGTAGTTTTAATTTTTTGAATTTCCATTGATCTGTATGTCTGGTTTTGTGTCAGTATCATGCTGGTTTAGTTATTATGGCTTTGTAGTATATCTGGAAATCAGGTATGGTATGGTGATACCTCTAGATGTATTTATTTTGGCTATCCAAAGTCTCCTGTTCTTCTATATGACTTTTGAGATGATTTTGCATTGGGGTCTGTCCATCTCAAGGTCAGTTGTCTCACTGAGGATACACCAATGCTTGTGTTGGGTGCCTGGTCTAAGTTGATAATGGTGGGTGTGGTATTGAAGAATATCCACTGGGTTGGGTGGGTGCACTTGAGCCTGAACAGGTTCTACTTTGTGTGTGCCACCTCCTGGCAAATCTGGGTAAGACCTTGGGAGGTTTGGCTTGTATGATATCCAACCTGGAAATTGGATGCTTATTCTTCTAATACTGTTTGCTATCTGCCTTTTGGGAATAAGACAAGCTCTAAGCTCCTCCTGGGGGCTGGATCAGCACACAGTTGCCCTCTGCTTCAGCCTTCTTCAGAGAATTTTTATTTTCAGCAGGGGTCAGGGGACTTGCAGGGTGGGTAAGAGAAATGGAATCCAAGTTGGTTAGGGGCATTCCTGACCTGTTTCCTCCCAGGCATCTAGCCCTGGCTAAAACCCTGGAACTCAGTCCACTCCCAGTGGTGTACAGCCCTGCTCACCACTGACCTTCTGTTAGTTTTTCCCTCCTAGGCAGGTACCTTGGTGTTAACCCAGAATTTGTGAGAATAAAGACCACCAACCACAAATTATGGCCAAACTAAAGCAAGTTTGTAATTGTGCAAAACAGAACTGGTCTGGGGGGGGGGGCTGCCTCCCTAAGGTAGGCTGTAGACAGCAGCCCTGAGTCAGCTTCTCAGGGTCTTTTTATAAGGTGAAGTCATAGAAATCACAGGGTAGGGGGTTTTCAGAGGCAAGCAAGTGTGGTGACAGAAGCAGACCAACCATTATAGTTAAACTACTTTCTGGAATGAGTACACAATCCAGGGAACAATTTGTGGTACTAGCTCAGACATAGGAACTTAGAGAAATGGAAACTTAACTTAGTCATATCAAAATGGCTCTTGCTGTTAAAGTGGAGTCAAGTTGGCTCTTCGCTTGGAATGGCATCTAGTCTAGTGCATAGCCCAGTCTCACAACAGCACACAGCCCTGATCCCCATCTCTTAGTATTGTTTTTCAAAAAATTCTGTTTTGTTTCTTCTTAATTTTTAGTTATTTGCATGCATGTGTGTGCATGTGTGTGTGTGTGGGGGGGTGCAAGGGTTTCTTGATGCCACAGATGAATGCCAGACACTTGATCCACTTTTTGTATCTGGCTTTACCTGGATGGCTGGGGCATTTAATCTGAGCCAGCAGGACTTGCAAGTAAGCACCATTAACTGCTTGAGCCATCTCTCCAGACCCCACCATGATGTTTTGAAGTTCATTCACCTGGTTGCATACATTGGTATTTCATTCTCTTTCATTGCTCAGCAATAGACATTTTTGGAGCTTCCATTTGTTATACTGAATACTTTTTCAAGATTTCTTTTTGTGGTTGATTTTTCATTAAATTCTATCTTGGTTAGAAGATATTGTGTGTATTCATCTAATGTTTTTAAATCACATTGCCAATTTATGATCTATCATGTTATCTTTGTGTGTTCTGTTATTTTTAGATGGACTGTTTTGTAGATGTGAGTTAGGTCAAAGTGTTTTAGAGTGGTTTTAATTTATTTTATATCCTTTACTTATTCAAGCTGTATTGAATATATAAAGTCACATTTTTCCATATTTCCTCAGGCCTTTAATATTTGCCAGGCTCCCTTGAGGTCTCTTGCATTCATGTTTGATACAGAAGTTATAGAAAGCTGCTTGAGGAATTTATTACACCATGAATTCTCTAGCTCTTTCATCTCCCAAATATTCCAGTTAAATATTTAGTTGCTCTCTTTGTAGTTTTCCATTATCAAATACTTCTGAGGTTGTCACTGGCTTTTGGTTATTTTCTGGTGGCTAGTAGTACCTGCTTTAAACACTTTTTCCCACATTGACATCTGATTCACAGGGAAAAGAAAAAGCTGATATTCTCAGGTAGTCATTTCTAGCAGTAGATCTTGGCTACTTCCCTTATGAACAGCCTCCTTCTTGCCTGTCATAACACTGACTATCCTACCATATTTTTGAATACTCTTCCTTTAATTTCCTTTCAATATGAATGTGTCTTTCTGTATAGGACAAGCCATATTTTTTAAATACATTCATTGGTTCCTTTTTTAAATTTTTTGTTTTTATTTTTTATTTTTTAAATATTTATTTATTTATTTGAGAGCGACAGGCACAGAGAGAAAGACAGGTAGAGGGAGACAGAGAGAATGGGCGCACCAGGGCTTCCAGCCTCTGCAAACGAACTCCAGACACGTGCGCCCCCTTGTGCATCTGGCTAACGTGGGACCTGGGGAACCGAGCCACGAACCGGGGTCCTTAGGCTTCACAGGCAAGTGCTTAACCGCTAAGCCATCTCTCCAGCCCTTGTTTTTATTTTTATTTATTTATTTGAAAGCAACAGACAGAGTAAGAGGCAGATAGAAAGAGAGAGAATGGGCTTGCCAGGGCCTCCAGCCACTGAAAACAAACTCCAGAAAAATGAGCCCCCTTGTGCATCTGGCTAACATGGGTCCTGGGGAATTGAGTCTTGAACTGGGGTCCTTAGGCCTCACAGGCAAGCGCTTAACCACTAAGCCATCTCTCCAGTCCTCCTTTGATTTCTTGTATCACACATTTCTCATAGGTTTTCTCATTTATTTCTATGGCTCTACTTGCCCCTTTGTGGTACTTCTAAAACGTTCTATCCCCAGCATACATTTTTCCTTTGAATTTCAGATCATTTTAGTTGTCAACTTATGTTTTAGTCTCTATCATCTAGCTTATTGGGAACTTAAACACAAGCCCAAAGTAAATGCAATCTTTTTGTCTAAACTGCATTTCTTCAGAACATTGACACTATTGTTCTTGGTGTCCATAGTATATCCATACCTATTCCTACACCCCATAAAAAACCATTGGCAAGTATTGCCTGTTTCATCTTCTAAATATCTGTGGAATGTGATTTTGCCATGGTCATTATATGGGTGTGAACTTTCAAGTCATTCTTGAGCTACTTAAATACATCCTAGTCTCCTAGACTCATCCCCTGAAATCAAACCTATATATTTCTTATGATGTTAACATAAAAACAAAAATACATAGCCTGGTATATGTCACCATGCATAATATGACTTGTGGCCACTCCAGCCTCATGTTACCTGCCTCTGTGCCCTGTAGTTCACAAGGATACACCTTCAGTTCTTCAACACAGATCTGCCCTGACTCTCTTGAGACCATCCTGTTGAATCTGTTAGCTACATGGTATCTCTTCATGGTAGTTTCATTGTATGGTTATTTGCTTAATGATTTCCCCATTTATATATACATTCTGCACCCGGTGACCCGAGTCTATTGCTCACCAATATATTGACCACCTGTAGTGGAATATGAGTCTCAATGTGACTCTCGGGAAAACATGCTCAATTAATAAGAGCAAAGGAATACAACTTGTTGGTCTTAATGTATCTGTGTTAGTTACTTTTACATTGCTGTGACCAAAATTCACAAACAACTTATGGGAGGAAGGCTATTTTGGCTCTTGGTTTCAGAAGGATTTCTGTCCCTCATGGCAGGGAAGGTGGCATGAGAGGCAGCATCCATAGCAGCAGAAGCATGAGGTGGCAGGATCCCAATGTCATCCTGATACCAGACCCAAGAATGACCTACTTGTGCTGGTCAGGTCTCACTTCCTAAAGGTTCCACAAATCAAGGCCACTAGCTGGGTCACAACTACTCAAAATATGAACCTGTAGGATACTTTTCACATTCAAACCCTAGCAGCATTTAGTTTTCACTTCACCATATGGCCACTGAAAAGAGCAAATTGTAAAATCACACCTTCAAACTAGTTCTAACAGGATAGAAGTCAGTTAGGGGAAATGTTCCAGTGTTTTCTCTCTAAACTGTCTCCTGACTTCATACTGGTTTGTGTTCTCAGATCAGCTTAGCATCCATTCCCATCATTCTGATGTTTTGGGTATCTTATTCAGGGTTAGATAGGAACTATCAGAACAGTGGAAATAGTTCCCACTATCCAGACACTTCTGTCAGGCACTTTTAGACAATTCTGCTTAATATCTTTGTTCTATTTAGACATAACACACTTTCTATTCTGTCCAATATGGAAGGTTCTTCTGCTACTGCTCAGCATATACTTCTATTTCTTAAGAGGTTAAAACACCTTTAACCAGCAAAATGCACATCCTAGGAAGTGTTTGGACATCCGTGTAGTTTCATCACTGCTAAGATGGTAGAAATGATGGCAGCTACTACACAGAACATAAAGAGCTTACAAGAATGTTTGGAGGCATAAATGAAAATATCTGATGCCCAAAGTGCAAGGGTCTTAGTTCACATGCCCAGAACTTATGTAACTGATGAATGGTGGAACACACTTATGATGCTAGTGCTGGTGAGAAGGTTGGACACAGGTGGATCCCTGGGGCAAGCTGACTCATCTTGCAGAATTGATGATCTCTGGATTTAGCGAAAGACCCTCATACCTCAAAACAAAAACAAAAACAAAACTAAGGTGGAGAGTGACTGAGGAAGACAACTGACATTGATCTCTGACCTCTACATGCATGCACATGTGAACATGTATACATATGCTCATATACACTACACATACATATCCACACTCAAGATTTGGTGCTTATTAAGCAATATGTTAGCTTATACCTAGCATTTGGAGGTCTAGTATCTATCTAGTTTTTTTTTCTGCCATATATCACATTTCATCTCTTTCCTAAAAGTATAGCCTTAATTGTTACTTAATTGCACTGAATAAGAACTCTTGGGGAACAGGAATCCATATGCTGGTTCCTCAATTAGATTATACATTCTATGAGATTAAGGACCATGCCTGCTCATAGTGATTATCCCATGAAAAGTACATAGTACATATTTATGAATAGGCTTTCTTTAAAAATAAAAGTTATGCTATTGAGAGTTTGTAATCAAACTCTCTTCCTTAATTAGTTTCATTTAATGTATTGTTCTATACCATCTGAAAATTCCGCAGTAGTCTGCATTAGAGTAGGCACATGTCAGAGACCAGGCCTTTTTAATAAGCACTAATTAAGGCACTTAATAAAAAAGGAAAGCAGGGAACAAGCCAACCCTGGACCCATGGGCTCCTTAAAGTCTTCTGACAGCTGTGACTTGCTGAATGTCCACTTACTAAAATGTTTAAAATATCAAGGACCATGGGGCAGTTTCTTTACCAAAACACATTCCAACAAAACAAAAGGAAACTTAAAAGAGCTGTCAGCTTCAAAAAGGGGGTCCAACTGCTGTGGATAACTTGCAATCAGTAGGAGTTACAAGCCAATCACACAGCACATAGTTGAGTAGAGGTGAACAAAATTAGGTCAGCCGAATAAACTAGTTTAACAGACTAGTCAAGGTGCAAAAAGAGAATGTAAGAATAAAAGGTATCTGTTTGAGAGACAGTTGAAGTCGAGTGTTCCTTTGATGGGGGCTTTGGGTATTAAGCTAAGCCATATTTGAAGGAATTTTCTATTTCCTTAATTGGTTGGTATCACATAGAAAATACTTACCTTGTGGTTATGTTGCTTCCCATGCCTGAACCCAGCTGTGCCTGAGAGAATAGAAAGCAGTTCTTCTTGGCTCTGTGAGGTCTTCCCATCCACATCTTTCCATAGGGAGTAATGCTGATATAGAAGGAGACTTATGGAACCAAAGAGAGAGATGCTGGCATTGGTCAGAACACAGCTACTCAGGCTGCTTTAATCAGGGCCAAAAGCTTCCAAGAGATCACAACAATCCTCATCCTCTTCTTTTCCCTGTTATCATCTTTATCACATTATCTTTCTGAAATTAGTGAGAAAAAAATCAATTTCCCTCTTCCTAACCTTTATAATTCAATCCTAGTAGTTGCTTTTATTTTTCAATTTTATCTTGATCTTTATTTCCATGATTGACAAGACTTTTTAAAAACATATTTTTTCCCAATATACTCTACCTCATAGGCATTCAATTTCTTCATGCACTCTATTTAAATATATTCCCAGAGAGTGCTTGATAAAGCTGGTCAAAAAGTAGATAACTTGTAATCACTAACTTCAAGTAAATCATGGAAGATTAACTTTATCTTTCTATAAAAGATGGAATAGTGTGTGAAATGGGCAATTTGAATATTTTCAGGATAGAGAATTCTTGCCTTCCTTGATTGCTTTAAACCAATTGGAGAGATAAAAACCCATGGAACACTTGTTCTCCCCAGCTCTTCTCCTACCAGGCACTCTCTCCTTTATGGAACACACATTGCCAACATAATGAAGGCACAGCACAGCTGTCAAAGGAAATGTTTGAGCACTTGTGAAATTACAGGATGCTGCAGATATGACTTAAGGATGCCATTACCTCTTGCTGCATTTAGAACAAATAAACCACCTGTCCTTTAGGTATTATTTGATCTATTTGAATAGACTTACTATATAGACCCACAGAGGAGATGCCAAACATTTCTTCTACAGTTCTTGGAGAACTGTTGCTTCAGCATCTCATACTTCCTTTTCTCAGTGTCTTTCTCTCTGAAGATTCAGCCCTTGCATATATTATATAAGCAGTTGCACAACCCCCATCTTGCCTTAAAGGAAGTCTGGTCTTTGTGATCACAGTTACCTTGCCTTGGGCTGCTGTATCTGCAAGCTATGCCAGCCTGACTTGAAAACCTTGACTACATGCCTTCCTCTAAGTCTTATCTTGATTCTGTCACAATCAAAAGCTCTTTTCTATCAGACATGGGATGACTTAGACATTTTCTACAATCACTTTATCAACTTGAGATGGGCAAATTAACTAAGCTATGATGTGCACATGGCCTTAGTTCTTATGTCCTCACATAGGAAGAAGTTCATAGGTTTGTACCTCTAGGACATTACCCACAGCTTTCCTTGCTCTTGGTTAATACTATGGTGAGGGGCACTTGGTGGTTCCTACACACAACACATTGAAACTGGGTGAGTTAAAAATTTGATAAATGAGTCACTAATGTATAGATAAGATATAGGGAGATGATCAGGGTAATGGGAGACTATTAGAGGTGGCTTCTCTTATCAGCCATAGGCCTGAAGTTCCTTAGACACATGGAGTCCTGGGCATGGAGTAATCCTTCCAAGGCTCAGTCAGCCTAATTCTTCCTTGTTAGGAGGGGACTGAGGAAATATATATGCCAAAAGGTGTCATGAAGGTTTGCCATATTTTCTACTTACTATGGGAGGAAAGTGATATGCATTCAATAGAAATAATCCTGATTTCTGAACATTTTCTGAGATCACAACGTGAGTGGCATACCCTTTCATGAAGATGGGCAAAAGTATTGTGCCACAGCCCTTACCCCACCACAGTCCTATGGGTGAACACCAACACTGAAGTATACCAGGTTGCCAGTGCTTTTTGGATATTATTCTGTATTTTTGCATCCCATTATCTGGTGTAGTCAGCTTAAATGTTGCTCGGATGAACTTCCAAACTAGACACAGTTATGGAAGGAAGGAAATTTATTGAAGCTTTCAGATCCAGGGGAAGTTCCATAATGGCTGGAGAAGTTGGTCTCCTTTCACAGGTCCATAGAGAAAGAGGAAGGGGGGGGGGACACGGAGAGCGCTACTACCAGCACCACAAGCGAGCACACTCCAGGAACCCCAGGCAGAGCTCCAGCACTCTGCATACCTTTAGACTGGAATTCCAAATCCACCTCCACATTTAGGGCTGGACCTTAGGATCCAGCCACTGTGACATCTCCTCTAGCCAGGCAGCTGGAGATCTAAGAAGCTGGAATAAAACTGAATCCATTAGGGGACATCCATTCAAATTAGCATACCCATCATGTTACGAACTGCTCCTATAACTCAAGGACTATTCCATATTTCACTTTCTGTATTGTATTCAATAAAGTATATGAGGTATTCAGTGTTTAATTATAAGGTGGGCATTACATGAGGTAATTTTGCCTAACCATAGTTTAATAGAAGTTTTCTGAGCTCTTCTAAGGTAGGCTGGGCTACACTATTATGTTCAGTAGGTCAGGTGTAGTAAATGCATTTTCCTGATATTTTCAACTCAAAATGATTTTATCAGGATGTAACAGCATGACGAGCCAAGAAGCATATTTACCTCAAGTTTATTGTCTTCTGTTTTTCAGATCATTGCATGTCCTACCACCGGATGAACATAAATGAAAGCCAGAGTAAATGTGATCAGCAATGCAGTTACTTTCCCAGGAGAAGGAAGGTAGAGGATGAGGGTAAGTAGCCCTGAAGGCACCTAGCAGGTATCCAGCTTACCTCATTCTAATGGTTTCTTTCTTAGTCACTTCTCTCAATTCCTGGCAATCTTTCCAACAGCAGTCAAGTATTATTCTGAAAGCATAGCTGATTGTATCATATCTTTACTGACAAAGCTTTAATGGCTCATGCCATAGAGCATGAAGTCCAAATTCTTTATCATGAAATTCAAGGTCACACAAATCTCCTTTCCAATTAACTCTAGAGACTTTGCCAACTGCCTTCCTTAGACCCCAATCTATTTCTTTAACCTAATAGTGCCCCACATTTTCTCCAAGCACATTCCTTGTTCACTCTCTTCCCTTATCTTGGTTGCTTTTAACTTACTCTTGATAAACTTTCTTCCCTTTTAAGGTTGGTCTCAAATCTCACATTTCCATGAAGCTCGCTTGTGTCAACCTAGCCAGAAATAATCCTTCTTTTTTTTAAAAAAATTTTAATTTATTAGTTTTCTTTTCAGCAAATACAGGCAGTTTGGTACCATTGTTTAGGCTCATCCATGATCTACCCCCTCCCATTGGACTCTCCTTGTAGATGTAAATGGGTCGTGCATTGTGGAGTTAGCCCACAGTTATTGGTATGATAAATGTCTCTGCAAATCATGACCCAACATGTGACTCTGACATTCTTTCCGCCCCCTCTTCTGCAAAATTTCCCTGAGCCATGTTGGGTTCATTTTTGGTCTGCTTCAGTGCTGAGGTGTTGGGGGCCTCTGAGGCTCTGGCTCTCTGATTTGGTAGGAGTTGATTTTTCTCTGTGTTGGTCTCCTTCCCCTTTGTGCTGGTATCCGGTTCACAGGAAAACATCACCCTTGCTTGTTTCGCCGATTGTCCTTAGTTTTAGTTGGGTCCCTTTTGAGGTATGATGGGACAGCTCTCTCCTTAGGATCTGCATCTATCTGAAAAAGAGAAGCAGATTCTCCAATGGAGAGTAAGTTAGCACCCGGAAAATTGAGATAACACTTACTTTTTTGATAGAGAGCTTGATAGGTGTAGGCCCTCTTGTACCCTATGACTGATGGTAGCTTGATATTGGAGAGTGGGCTTGTGTTTGGGTATGGTTCTGACTTGTTTCTCAGTTCCAGCTATGGGTCTAGTACCACTGAGAGAATCAGTTGGCCAAATCAAGAGCAGTTGGTTCCTCACCATGGCTGTGTGCCACTATTGCACTTGTGTGGGCATCACATCAGGTGAACTAATCCTTCTTTACAAAATGCTTCCCTGATTTTCTTTCCTAAGTTACTAAACCAAGTTCTGTCATATGATACAATTTTGACATGTCTGGACATAACTTCTAGTAGATTATGCCCCCCCCCCCAAGAAACACTTACTATGGGCCCTCTAGGTTTGATTAGAAATAATTCCTGATAGGTAGATAGAATTGTACTGGTTTGGGACATGTTAGAAGTGGCCAGAAGGAGGTGGAATTCACAACTGAATTCAGATCATGGCTGAGTAGGCACACATAGAGAAGGACAAGAGGTACCTTGTCTGTCTTAAAAATGAATAGTGGCTCTGGAAAGGTGGTTCAGTGGCTATGGTACATGCCTGAAAAACTTAATGAACCAGGTTTGCTTTCCCAGTACACATGTAAATGCAGATGTACAAGATAGCACATGTGTCTAGAGTTCTTTTGTAGTGGCTAGAGTCCCTGGCATGCCCACTTGCGCTCTCTCTCTTCCTCTCTCTCTCTCTCTCACCTCTTCTTTCTTTCTCTCTCTCAAATAAATAAATAAATACAATGTTTAAAAAAGAGAAGAATAGAAATGTAAAGGGAGAAAGAAAATAAAGGTCATAAGACAGTTGGTGGGGGAGAAGTTTTACAAGCAGTGAACATTGAAATGGGAAGATGTGGATGGGTTCGACACCTTGAACATGAATAGTGATGTGATGTCTAGGGTTCTGTTGAGCATTCTGATCATTTGCAACTCTGTCTTTTTGGCTGCCTGGGACTGTGTGTGGTTTGAATGTAAAATATCCTCTGTAGGTTCATGTGTTTGAACACTTGGTCCCAAGCTGGTGGTGCTGGTTGGGAAGGTATTAGAACCTGTAGGAGGTGGGGTCTTGCTACTGGGACAGGCAGACCTTGGGGTTTTATAGTTCTGTCTTACTTCTTGTTTTTCTTCTGCTTCCTTACTGGCAAACACAACGTGGCCAAATGTGCTTCATGCCCTTGTTGCCATGCCTTCCCCACCATCATGGAAACTCCCCTGGAACTGGGAGTCCAAATAAGCCCTTCCTTACTTCAGCTGTTTCTTTTTAGCACAGCAATGAACAAAGTAATGAATATAGGCTATAATGAAAAGAATTGTGTTAGTTCATGAACATGAGTTCTTCAAGGGCAAGGGCCATGTTCAAGTCAACTTTGTAATCATCTCTCTTTCTCTTTACCTGCCTCTTTTAACATAGGGTTGGGAATTTAGCAGATGCACTAGAGATGTTTGTTGAAATGACTTGAATCAGAAGGTTTTTATTTATATAAAATATTGTATGTCGACTTCCAGTCAAGATGGCACCCACCTATCTGTACTGCACCTCCCAGGGAAGGAAAGGCAAGATGTTTAGTGTTCATGGGGTCTTCTATGGGTACACAGACTCGAATAGACCTCCAGTGGGGGGGAGGAGCAAAGTGGGGAATGTGTTGACTCCCATGCTCTCCAACAGCCCACCAGTCCCCCAATGCCCTCAATTAGACTTCCTAGCCATAAAGCATTTAGTAAACAAGCAGAGGGGCAGAGTTCAGTCTACAAGCTCCATGTGAATGCTGAGCAAGCTGCTAGTGGCTATGGCAGTCACCTGGACTCCTAGGTGTGGGAGGCAAAAACAGGGGCTACCCGGGAAAGCTGGCCAGCCCCACTTGAGCTGATGAACTCTGTGTTCTAGTGAAAGAACTTATTTCAGTAAAATAAAGAGGAGTGCAATCAAGTACAACACCCAACACCAAACTCTGGCCTCCACATGCACATACATGTGCACTTGTATACTCACACACATATGTACATGAGCACAAACCACACACACAAGCTTGATGACAATCTGTGATATAGTAAGATATCAATAAATATTTACCTTAGTTACTACAATCAATAATAACAGGAAAAAGTTATGACTAGCAAATATGGCAGAAGAAAGATCTGGCATAAGTAGATGGGAGGTTCTGTATATTTTTTGAGACACAGTAGGTATAAATAGGCAAAAACTGCTGCTCTCACATCTCATAACCCACAACTCCATGGTGAATACAAGCAATCACATTAAGGAAAGCCCTCAGTGGAGTGGGGGTAGGGAGGAGGGAAATTATGGCATCAACACATAATGTGTCCGTACAAAGTATCTACTTAATAATAAAAAGGAAAAAAAAATAGGGTCAAAGGCTAAGAGTCTGGAATTTGATTAGATGCCTCACACAGAAGAACACTGGCGGCTAAATGAATGGCTGTGTGAGGCAATGAGTCCTCAGTCCCTGAAAATATTACAGAGCATGCTGATTGCCCATTTACTTGGAACTTTGTCAAGAGAATTAATGTGAACAGTAGTAATTTAACTATAAATATAGTTGGTAAGCCCTGGAAATACTTTAGTCAACTCTAAAAGACCAATGTCCCAATAACTTATCATTAGTACCATGATTCTCTCTATGATCCAGTGCTTAGAGTTCACAAGCCTATAGTTTCTGTAGAAATTTTTGGAGATTATACAGGCCACTTACTTCCAAATCTTGTTGGAGGCAGCAATTAACAGAAATCTCTGAAGGATGGAGATGCATTGGTGGCTTCCACTAACTGGAAAACCATAAGATACATGACGAAGACGTCAGAAATTTCACTCCACTGGGACCAGGCTTTTTTTTCTTTTTCATGTAATGAGGCATATATATTATTAATTTTGTACTCCGTGAATACAGTCAAGTTGGTACCATTGACCATTGTTAGCCTCCTCCCTGCCCTCCCCCCCTACACAGGGACCCTTCTTGTTGGGGTATATGGGTCATGCATTGTGGGGTTATCCATCAGTTAAGGGTAGGAGGAAATGTCTCTGTGTATCATGACCCAATGTGTGGCTCTAACATTCTTTCTGCCTCCTCTTCTGCAAATTTCCCTGATCCATTTTGATTTGATTTTAGGTCTGCTTCAGTGATGAGGTCTTGGGAGCCTCTGTGTCTCTGGATATCTGGTTTGGTAGGAGTTGAGTGTTCTCTGTGTTTGTCTCCTTCACTATTGTGCTGGTATCTCCTTCACTATTGTGCTGGTACCAGGTTCACAAAGAAAACAGCACTCTAGTTTCCCCAATTATTCTTAGTTTCAGCTGGGGCCCTTTTAAGGTATTATGGGGTGGTTCTTTCCTTAGGATCTGTGTGTATCTGAAAAAGACAAGCAGATTCTCTGATGGAAAATAAAGTTAGCACAATATAAATGGGATAACCATTATTTTTTAGGTGTAGGCCCTCTTCTAGCCTATGATTGGTGGAAGCTTGATAATGGAGAGCAGGCTCATTTTTTGATATGGTTCTGGCTTGTTTCCCAGTTCCTGCTATGGGTTCCATTCCACTGAGCAGATCAGTTAGCCAGATCAAGAGCAGTTGGTTTCCCACCCTGGCTTTGTGCCACTATTTCACTCATGTGAGCATCACATCAAGTTATTTGCTGCTAAGTAGGTTAGACCATGAGTTGCTTGGACAGATATTGGTCATTTTTCTCCAGTCGCCCATGTAGCACCTTCTGGCTAGACATGCTAACTATCTGGGTACTGACTCTCTTCCAGCTTCCAGCCATGTCACTCCTTGTTATGTGCCTAAAGCATACAGTGTTTTCAGCAACAGGCTCTTCCCTTTGGTGGGTCATCAAGTAGTCTGACAAAAATCTGTCTTCTTTTGGGAAACCTTGTAGGTCTCTCTAATCAAGATCTCATTGTGGATGATAGCCACCTGCTGGTACTGGGAGTTACAGTCAGCACCCAAGAACAGAGGGAAGAAAAGGATAAGTATTATAAAAGAGGTAGAGAGATGAGACAGAAGAGGGAGAAAGAGGGAGAAAGAGAGAGAGAGAGAGAGAGAGAGAGAGAGAGAGAGAGAGAGAGAGAGAGGGAAAACAAGAAGAAGAAGGAGGAGGAGGAGGAGAAGAAGGAGAAGAAGAAGAATAAGGTCAGTCTTCATCATTCCCTCTCCAGGGCCTTGTGACTCAACTGTTGCCCCTATGGACCTGGTGAAGTTTCAGCCATTTGGTCTGTCTTTTAGGATGTAGAATTTTATGGTACCATTACCGCTTGGGTCCATATTTGTGTGCCCACCCTCTCCCTTACCCTCCCCACTCCCTACCCACCCTATTGTCTGCTCCTCGAGATGCTTACTTGCTAGGGATGTCGGCATCTTGGGTAGATTCAGGTTAGAAGCTGTAGATGAGTGCAACTATGTGGTGATTATCTTTTTGTGATTGGGTGAGTTCACTGAGAATGAGCTGTTCTAGGTTTGACAATTTTTCTTCAAATTTTATTGTGTCGTTTTTCCTTACTGTTGTGTAGAATTCCATCATGTAGATATAGCACATCTTAGTTATCCATTTGTCTGATGATGGACATCTGGGTTTATTGCAGCTCTTAGCTATTAAGAATTGAGTAGCTGTAAACATGGTTGAGAAAATCTCTCTGGACTGAGGTGGGGAGCTTTTAGGGTACATGCCCAGTAAAGGAATAACTGGGTCTGTTGGTAACTCTATAGTCAGCTTTTTAGGAGTCTCCATATTGCTTTGCAAAGCATTGTCCCATTTTCAATAGCAACAACAACAACAACAAAAATAAAATACCTTGGAATAATATTAACCAAGGCAGTGAAAGATCTATACAATGAAAACATAAAAACACTCAAAAAGGAACTTGAGGAGGACTTGAGCAAATGGAAAGACCTCCCATGCTCCTAGATAGGCAGAATTAACATTGTGAAAATGGCCATCCTACCAAAGGCAATATACAGTTTTAGTGAAATTCCAATTAAAATCCCAACATTGTTCTTCAAAGAGATAGAAAAAAAATGATCTCAAAATTCATATGGAAAGGCAGAAGGCTTCAGACATCCAAACATATCCTCAGCAAAAGAAATACCTCTGGAGGCATCACCATACCTGATCTAAAGCTATATTCCAAAGCAATAGTAATAAAAACAGCATGGTACTGGCATAAAAACAGGAGTATAGACCCATGGAATAGAATTGAGGACCTGGACTTTGGGTCAAGCAACTGTAGCTACTTGATATTTGCAAACCCTAACAATATAGGCTGGAAAAAAGACACCATCTTCAACAAATATTGCTGGAAAAAAGTGGATAACCATATGCAGGAAATTGAAACTTGATCCACACATCTCACCATGCACAAAACTCAAGTCCAAATGTATCAAAGATCTCAATATAAGACCAGAAACTTGGCTACTACTAGAAGAAAATATAGGAAGAACTTTCCACGATATAGGAATGGGAAAAGGCTTCCTGAACAAAACCCCAATAGCACAGGATCTTAAACAGTCACTCAACCAATGAGATCACATGAAGCTGAGATGTTTCTTAACAGACAAACATACAATAACAAAGTCATGTAATGATTGGTTATGATGTGTTTTCAACATGAAATTCAGGAAACAAAAGTTACTTATACAGCAAAAAGCCACTTTTAAAATAATGTGTTTGATGTAGGTTCTTTGTGGTGGCATTTTTAGACCCAGCCATGACTGTGTACTATAGTTTCTTTGTCTCAGATATTAAGAAAATGTAGGACTTGATTAGACTTATGGTATTTTTTTTTATAAGATGACTGGAAAAGGGGAAAGAAGATATACATGTATGCCCACAGCTTCTAGAATATATTACTATCTGGCTTATAGATTATAAAGAGGTTTATATTCATTTTGTCATTATAAATTAGTGTGGCCTGCAGGCACAGTTCTATTATCCTAGCTCTATTATCCTATCCATTATGCTGAGGTTGGAGAATCACAAGTCCTGCCTGGACTGCAAAGTGAGTTTAATGTCAACCTTGGGAAACTTTGTGAGACCTTGTCTCAAAAACCAAAACAGGAACATAGCTCAGGGGTAGAATGATTACCTAATAAATGAAAAATCTCTATTTCAATCCCTTGTATCAAATAAAGCAAAACAACAAGACATCCAATGCTAAGTTGTGCACATACATTACTGAGTGTCTTCCTGGGAAAGCTGTGGTATATTTCCCTCTTTGGGAAATGAATCTCCAGGAAACACTGCAGCTCAAAGTACTGAAAGATTGAAAGACTGAGAAATAGCATCCTTGCCTGCCAAAAACTTTTCATCATGTTTATGAATAGTACAGGACAGAAGAGAGTAGGTGAAAAGAAAATTTGGGGGAAGTATGAGCAACTGAATCCTGTGAGAGATGGATTTCATGGAGGTTTACTTGAATACTTTAAGAACAATAATCTCTTTAAGATGTAGAGAAGATGAAGCGAAAAGCTATTCCAGAGCTGGAGAGATGGCTTAATGTTTAAGATGCTTGCCTGTGAAGCCTAAAGACCTATTTGACTCACAAGATCCCATGTAAATCAAATGTGCAAAGGTGAGGTAAGCACAAGATCACACATGCCCACTAGGTGGCACAAGTGTCTAGAGTTTGATTTCAGAGGCTGAGGTCCTGGTGTTCCAGTTCTCCCCACCCCCCTCTCTCTCCCACTTTCACTCTCTCTAAAACAAAGTAAAATGAAGTAAATTTTAAAAAGAGGAAGATTATTCCAGAGTGAGACCAAAAAGAGAACTGAAAAAGTGAAGCACTCTTGGAAAACCAGTGACCAAGGACTGTCAACAGGGATGTCCAACCATAATCTGATCTGAAGGAGCTGTGCTGGGGAGATTGCTAAGTGGGAAAAGCCCTTGCTATACAAGTGTGAGGACATGAGGATCTGAATCCTCTTCCAGGTATACTAGAATGCATCTGTAATCCCTGTTCTACTACGGACAGATGGGACATGGAAGAAAGGAAAAACCTTAGAAGCTTGTGGGCCAGCATTGCATGCGTGTGTGTGTGTGTGTGTGTGTGTGTGTGTGTGTGTGTGTGTGTACGCGCATGTGTCTATGCACATGTGTGTTCATGCATGTGGAGGACAGAGGACAGCCTTGGGTGTTATCCTTATGAACCTGTACACCTCTTCTTCAGACAGGGAAACTTACTGGCCTGGAGCTTACCTAGACTGTGTGGTCAGAGCTTCAGAAAGCCATCTTCTTCTACCTCCTCAGCACTGGGGAGAGAGGTATGTGGTGCCAAACCTGCCGTTGTTATATATGTGTTCTGGTGATTAATTCAGATCCTCAGGCTTACCAGGCAGCATTTTACCCATTGAGCCATCTCATGAGCACCCCCAACAAACAGGGTGTCATAACCTTGCTTCACGCTGCCATTAATATCTTTATAAACAAAACTTGAATATGAAAATAAGCTATAAATCTCAAGAGGAAGGTAGCTGTAATTTATTAACTGCCTCTGTTGGATGTAATATGTACAAGGGATAAATGGGGCAAGTTATCCAGTGAGTTTCTGTTGGAAGAGGGGAGTATAGATAATGCAGACTGGTGTGTGAGTGGAGGCAAGGGTGATAGAAAGGTAGAGTGGTCCTTGAAGAACACAGATAAAGCAGGTGTGGTGGTGCACGCCTTTAATCTCAGCACTTGGGAGGCAAAGGTAGAAGTATCAGTGAATTCTAGATCAACTGTAGTGAGACCCTACCTCAAAAAACCAGTTTACATACACAAAAAACACAGATCAATTCAGTCAAATGTCTCAGGCCTCCATGGTCACCTCTGTAATCTCACTTATTACTCTCGCTATATTCCCAAAGTAGTTTGTCATTTCTACATGAAGCCCTCTCTGTCTTATGTCCTGAAATCTATGTGTTCTGTGGAACACAAAGGAAACTTGTGATCCTATGAAAGGAGCTTGTTCTGCTACAAGACTGGCTCCACACCAAGCTGCATCATAGTTCACCCTGAAGGTCGTCTGTTTTTGTCTGTGGCCGTTTTCCAGTTATTCCCCAGCAGCCCCTCTCCATATCTGTCAAGACAAAATTAAAGTTTAAAAACACATGCGGAATTCATAGTTCCTGGAAAAACCAGGCTATAAAATCCTGAGAACTTCAATCTTTTATCTGGCCTGTCAGGAAATCTCTCTGATTTTCATTTTGGATTAGGTCCTGAGCTGTATATAATCATCAGAATAGCTGCTGGTTAATGGCCTGTGCTTTACAGGTTGGGCCGTGGCATGCTTCCCCTGGTGTACGTGGCAGGCTAAGTTATCCACTCTCATTATAACCTGAGCCTAAAGAGCTGCCCATTTGGAAACCACATAATGATAGGATGCTATGATGCTGTAGATCACAAAAAATAGAGCAAAGCAACAATTGTTGGAGGTCATCTTGACTCTCCCTTGCCAGGGCAGTCTTACTCCCCACAATTCTTTGAATGCTTTTGACCAGTCTAGTTTTAAATTACCAAGGCAATGTAACTCAAATATCTTCCCTTGAGAGGCCACTTGGCAGCCTAATAGGCTTGCCATTACCATACTCATCCTTGATGTGAGGCAAACCTTTCTTTTGCTCAGTTTCAGCTCATTACTGCTATTCCTCTGTTTGTGCACCCTAAACAATTCCTCTCTCTCCTTCCTCTCCCCTATGCCTGAAATGGGATTTTTAAAATCCCTCTTAGTCATTGCCTGGCCACACAATGTATTCTACCATCTTTCAGACCTATTCCTGCCCTTCCAACTACATTTCTGACTTGTCTCTGAGCTCTTCCCATTTTGATCAGAACTTCCCTGATTTGTAGTGCCAGAAGAGCGCTCCATTTTTCATGCTAGATGATACCTCCTCAGGGCAACAATGGGGTGTTCTTCCCCTCTCTGTGACAGATGCGTTTGTGTGCACAGCCTCAAATTGCCCAGCTTCAGTTTGCTGCTGAGCCACTTGAAGGAAGTTCAGGCCTAATATACTATAAGGATCTGAGCAAGCATGAAGTGTGAGTTACTCACCTAGCACCTGTGATTGTACATGTGCGTCTGACCATTTTTCTTTAGGAAACTCTGCTTTAGGCTCTTGGTTTGATTAAAGTTTGATTAAGGACTAAAGAGAAAAACATATTGCCCAAACAATGACATTAAAATAATAAAACCTTGTTCTCTGAAACCAGAGCATTCTATTACTCTATAATTACAGTGTGATGATGGTACAGCAAATGAGCTCTGGCTTCACCTGTTCACATGCATGAAAGATATGAAGCCAGTGATGCTGAAAATAATAATCTTATTGAAAGTTGGTGCAATCTGCCTGTTTGAAGGAACTGGCAAGTAAGAGAAAGCAAAACAATAAATTATTAGATCTAGCCTTCTTCTTACCCCATTCCAAACAAGTGCATGCATATCTTTATAGGAAGCCTCAACTTAGAATATTTTCTACAATACTTTGCTGAACTTAAATTTCATTTCATTGACTACAAATGTATGCTCAATAAAATGATACTTATTGCAGAATCATTTGACTGATATTGTGTAGGTATGTTAGTTATCTGTACTGCAGTTTGCTCATTTGCTCAATATGGGTCAGCTTATTTGGAGGTTTGTAACCTCATTTTCTTCTGTCACTAGTTTACAGTGGTGTGGTCTCTTTTCAAATAATAGTCAGAAGAAAGAAGATACCTTTCTCTTCCTGCTTTGCTCCAGTGTAGAACATTAGGTTGGCACATCTATCTTAGGTTGAGTTATGCCATGGAAATAATTGCCACAGCCCTAGAAGTCTGGCTGATGGCAAAAATGGCTGTGTGCCTGCAAGCACACATTTTGGCTCCTAGATTTAAAAAAAGTATTGAAGATCTGCTTTCTTAATAGTCAGACAAGATACTTTAGTGTAACCCCGAGTTAGGATGCTATGTGGCACTTGAGGCAGTCATATAATCTCAGGGCCTGTTGGTGTGTATTTGTCACTTTTAGCATGAAGACCGAAGGATGCACCCATAAGGAAAATCAGATTTATTGCTTAAGCCAGGACAAAGACATGAGAAACTAGACAGTTATACATAGTAGTAAATCAAACATTCTAAAAATTCATGATTCTATGTGTGGTATAAGAAAGTACGAAAGGCAGAGACCTTGGGAAATGTGTCTAAAAGCTATGATGATTAAATATTTAGCATCTGCTAGGAATAGTGTTAAATTCTATGGATGTATTATCTCTTTAAAAATTATTCATTAGTTATTTATGCCTATTCATGGGCATTCCAGAGTCTCTTGGCCCTGTAAGTGAATTCCTGACAAGGTTTATATGGTTGGGTGGGGAATTGGATTTGTGCCAGCAGGCTATGTAAGCAAGTGCCTTTGATTATTGAACCATTTCTCTAGCCCTGGATTATCTCTTTTACCAATCATTAAATACTCCACACTTTTATAAACGATGATCACAGAAGATAAATCACTTGGCTAAACACACAGGTAATAAGTAGTGGAGTTGAGATGCATATGTGTGGTATTTTCAATGCAGAACTCACACTGTTAACTACCCTGAAAGAAGGATTTGCATTGGGCCTTGCCATATGGATGTTATTAACAATATGAATGGCAACTTTGTGATATGACTTGGCAGCTGTCCCAGGAATCCAGTAATACTTGACTTCTCTGTCCACAGATACTGTTCTCATGAGAACCTTGGGGAGAGACATTCACAAGAAATAAGGGGACATAGTGACTAGGAGACAATGCTGTCAAAAATACACATGGTCCAGTGCAAATGAGACTCTTCCTCCATCTGTTTCAAAATCTTAACCACACTTGAACACAAAGCCTATCAGATTGCCTGACAACACTTGGAACACCAAGAGACAAAATAACTAGTTTATCTAAGGATATGTATCAGCATAATGCTTTGGATATCAAGGTACTTAAAAGTGCCAGAGAAAGGAGCCATACCTACCTGTGTGAGCCATTTGTACTCTGACATGACATTTAATTATGAAATCTGCATCTATTCAAATTAATATCCAAGAGAAATAGGGAGGGTATAAATCTATGTCTTGTTCATTAGACACATGATAATGAAGAGGAAGAGAAGGAAACCGACATCTCATGAACTACCAGAGGTTTTGGTTTCAAATACATAGATGATTCTTGTCATATTATGGGTTTTTATGCCAGCAAACCTCCACTGTGAGCTGAAAATATAATAAGTAAAAAATGCATTTAACACACCTAACCCAGTGTACATCATGACAAGTGCATTTTGAAGTGCTGGACATTTGCTTGTGTTCTGGCATAGATTCCTAGAAAACCTGGCTTGCTACCACTGTACATCTTTAGAGAGCTTCATGTCTTATAATTATGAGTCTGAAAAAAATAACTCAAAATTTGTCATTGGGTTTTTGCTGAATGTGTATTACTTTGGTGCCATGTTAAGGTTAAGTAGTTACAAGCTCCACTTGTAACTTGAAGACCATCTGCACAGAGTTTGGAGGGTGGATGGTTAACATGAGTGGAGAATTCACACAGATGGCTGGAGCTACGCAGATGAAGAGCGAAGGAAGCAGGTACAGATGTGGAAGTCATTTGCATAATGATGCCAAGGAAAAGTGGAGGGCAAAAGACTGAATCTTCAAGAATTCATTGAGAGTGAGTTGTTGGTGGAAACAGTTCAGCAAAGGGAATACAGGAAAGTTGGCTATAGAAGGTACAAGAACTTCAGAGCAGGGAGAATTTCAATGAAGCCAGACCTGATTACACAAAATCAGTTTGAAGATGCCAAGATATATGTAGATTCTGAAAAGACATTTAATCACAGAAATCAATAATGACTTTTGAGGGAAAATTTTCAGTAGAATATAAAGAAGAAAATTCAAATTTGTGGAGACTAGAAGGGAATGTTGATAAAAGAAAACACAAAGGAGCAGTTATATAATACATATAGCCAAGAAAGTAAACAGATAGCTGTAAGAAAGAAATGGGTCAGATTGTTATTATTTGCAGTAGTTCTTATTTTTTTGGATGAATCTCCAGTGCTCAAAACAGTAGCAATAACACTGTAAATACCCAATTAATATTTGTGGAAAATTTCCCAGTATGAGTAATATTCTTAGTAAATAGTGGTTGCTCAGACAGTAACATGCACTATTTAATAAATTGACAGGGAATATCACAGTCAAATCAGAACATAAAGGGATGAAAGAAACATGAATATTGAGAGACTTCCAGTCCAAATAAGAGCCTCACCAAAGAAATATAGGGGTGGAAGGGCAAGATAGCACACAATATGCCCTGTTTTGATTTTTTTTTCCCAGAAAACATAAAGATCTGTTAGGAACTTATTAAGCCAGGTGAAGACCCCATAGAGAAGTCAGCAAAAGGTGCTGGTACTCAGAATGGATTAGGTTCTATTCAGCTCCTGCCAGGAAGTGCTTCTTACCTTGTCCTCCCTGAGGTAGCAAGTCTTGGAAACAAACCACTGGGAAGGGGTGCTCCCCTCATGCAGGCCTACGAAAGCAAAAAAATCTTGAAGCACAGATCAATGGGGACCAACTGAGCAGCTCCAGAGCACCTCCAGACAGAATCCCACAACTTTCCTTTACTCATATATCAGCACTGGGAACAATTTAGACAAAGTGTTGGCTCTTTGAAAGGATAAAAAAGGTTGATAAACCCTTACCAAAACTAACCAAAAAAGAGGTTTAAGACCCAAATTGGTCAGATTAGAGATGAAAGGGGGACATTACAAGAAATACCAATGAAATTCAGAAAATCAAAAGGACCTCCTTTAAAAACATATAATCGGGCTGGAGAAAAGGCTTAGCGGTTAAGCACTTGCCTGTGAAACCTAAGGACCCCAATTTGAGGCTCAATACCCCAGAACCCACGTTAGCCAGATGCACAAGGGGGCACATGCATCTGTAGTTCGTTCGTAGTGGCTGGCAGGCCCATTCTCTCTCTATCTGCCTCTTTCTCTCTCTGTCTGTCGCTCTCAAATAAATAAATAAATAATAAAAAAACCATATAATCCATTAAATGGGAAAATCTAAAATAAATGAATGAATTCTAGGTATATATGATCTTCCAAAATTAAACTGAGATAAACCACTTAAACAGACCTAAAATAAGCAATGAGATCAAAGCAATTATTAAAAAACCCTCCCAACTAAAAGAAATCAAGGCCC
This sequence comes from Jaculus jaculus, assembly GCF_020740685.1. Classification (NCBI taxonomy): domain Eukaryota; kingdom Metazoa; phylum Chordata; class Mammalia; order Rodentia; family Dipodidae; genus Jaculus; species Jaculus jaculus. The sequence goes on from NC_059113.1 coordinate 76,529,991, forward strand.
AGATAGATTCAATGATGAATTTTATCAGAACTTTCAAAGAACTAACATCATCAATGCTTCTAAACTATAAAAGGAAAGACCACTCCATGAATGAATCAAATATTACCCTGATACACAAATCAGATAAAGATATAACAAAAAAAATTATAGACCAATTCCCCTCATGAACATACATGCAAAAATACTCAGCAAAATACTTGCAAATATAATACAAAAACACATCCAAAAGATCTTTCATCCTGATCAAGTGGGTTTTATTCCAAAGATGAAGGCTTTGTTAAACATACACAAATCAATAAATAATATACACTGTGTAAATTTACTCAACAACAAAAAATCCACATGATAATCTCAATAGATGTGGAAAAGACATTTCATAAAATCCAACATCCTTTTTATGATAAAAGTTCTAAAGAAATTGGTGAATGAAGGGAACATATCTCAATAGAATACAGAGTATATATGACAAACATATAGCCCACATTATACTAAATAAGAAAAAAACTTGAAACATTTCCAGTAAAATCAGAAAGAAGTCAGTGTCTTGTTTTCTTCCACTCTTATTCAACATAATCAGGGGACACTAAATAGAGCATACAGGTATCCTATAGAATGGGAGAATATCTCTGCCAGATATATATCTGACAAAGGATTAATATCTAGGATAAAAGAACTCACAAACTAAGCAATATTCCTATTGTCTTTTCAAATAATGTAATTAAAAACGGGCTATAGCGCAGAATAGAGAATTTCAAAAAGAATAAAAACAAATGGCCAATAAATATTTAAGAAAATGTTCACCATTGTTTGCTAGATGGGAAATGCAAACAAAAACTACTTTAAGATTCTACCTCACTTCAAGCCAGAATGGTTATCATCAAGTCAAATGGCAATAAATGCTGGGGAGGGACCCTTATCCATTATTGGTTGGAATATAAACTGGTAAAGCCATTATGGAAATCAGTGTGGAGGTTTCGGAGATAGCTAAAAATATATGTAACATATGACATACTTGGACCATTCCTGAGCATATATCCTAAGGACTTTACTATTAAGATACTTTCTTAGGCATGTTTATTGCTGCTCTACTCACAATAGCTAGGAAAAGGAATAATGCTGGATGCCCATCAATTGATGATCAATGGAAAATAGAGATGTGGTGTATATAGACAATGTAGTTTTATTCAGCTACAAATGAAATTATGAAATTCTCAGGAAGATGGTTGGATCTGGAAAAGATTCTACTGAGGTAAACTGGGTTCAGAAAGTCAAACACTGCATGTTCTGTGTTATATATGGATCTTAGCTTGGAATTTTTAGAGTTGTATGTCAGTTGGAGTAAATATCAGGAGTAGAGGCCAGAAAGCTAGAAAAAGGACATGTGGTACAGAGGAGAGAAGAGGGGATGGTAGATATGTAAGTAGAGAAGTAGAAAGGCCTAAATGGTGTCGGGGCACAGTATCATGTAAAGGAGGGGTGGGGGAAAGTTTAATCAAACTGAAAATGTTGTGAATAAACTACAGAAAACCTACTTCTTTGTTAGCTAATTTAAAAGTAGTTTTTTTTGTTGCTTTTTTAAAATATTTTTTGTTTATTTTTTATTTATTTATTTGAGAGTGACAGACACAGAGAGAAAGACAGAGGGAGAGAGAGAGAATGGGCGCGCCAGGGCTTCCAGCCACTGCAGACGAACTCCAGATGCGTGCGCCCCCTCATGCATCTGGCTAACTTGGGACCTGGGGAACCGTGCCTCGAACCGGTGTCCTTAGGCTTCACAGGCAAGCGCTTAACTGCTAAGCCATCTCTCCAGCCCTTGTTTTTTTTTTAAAAGAAAGGATACAGTTTGAGCAGAAGTAACCTGTGGCAGTGGATAATGCTATATCCAGAAACTGCTATAGGAAAATCCCAGTGCCAGTCATGGGACACTTCCCAGTGAATTGTTGGTCAAGGAGGTCCCCAAAGCAATGCATAGTATTGGCAACACTCATGGTTGCCCACCAGAACTAGATGGTAAAACCCTACTGTTGAAGACACCATATGCTTCAGTTGTAGGACACTGAGAAATAAAGCTAGAACTGAGCTGGAAGCCTCCTCCCTGCTGACTAGCTGTCATAGTGTTGGCAAGTAATATGCAACCTTCTGGAGAAGAAAAAGTCATCAATAGTCTCAACAAACAGTAGATTCAGTAAGTAACACAACCAGTCTGCCAGAGACTGTCCAGTAGTGTAATACTGCAATAGTGACATGTCTGCTATGGGGGTAACTATTTGCTCTCTGAGTAGATTTAAAGATTTAAGGACTACCACACTGGAGGGAATTCATGCTTGGTACTGAAAATCTCAAAACTTATGGCTAGGAAGGTCATAAGACCTATGGCTGTGGGGAGTGGGGAGCTACTACTACTGTTTGCCTATATGGTATATTGTGCTCACCAAATACCCTACAAATATTGATGTTTATACCCATATATTAATGCTGCTTTTACTTTTGATTAGAGGAGCTTCTCTTTTCATATGGCAGTGGCTATTGGGAAGTTTCAAAACTTGTCAAAGTGCTGAGAAGTGACAGTGGAGTGTACAAAAGTAAATGAGATAACTTTATGGTACCTCCTGTGCTTATTGTGGAAGAGCTGTCAGAAAAAAAAAATATATATACGAGCCAAAGTATGAGAAGGAATGCTTCGGAATGCTTTATTCCAGAAATAGAGGTAATTGTATTTATGATCTCATAGTGGCTGTCATTACTTGCACAAAGCCTACATAACATTGGGCCCATCAGCATGTTATCTTGATGATGGAAGAAGACAAAAATAAAGACATTGATATAGAATAGGGAATATTTGGGATGAATAAGGGGTTCAATGGAAAGGTGGGAGGGTAAGTAAAGGAGGAAGAAGGGAGGGGATTATGTAAACTTTTTAATAAAGCTTTTTAATTACAAAAGGTTGAGAGCCAGTGGGGAGAGATAGCTGAAGATAAATGGCATGTTTTGCGATGGGTCAACGTAGAAAGTTCTGTCTCTTGAGTATTCTCTAGGAAAATCTTAGTAGTACAAAGTAATCAAATATTACTAAGAGGAAAATTGTATCATTTGGGGATCCATTCAGTTCCAGGTGCTATTCTCAATATTTCTTGTGTTTTAACTTATGACCTATGCCATCATCATTCTCATCTTATAAGGACGAATGTGAGGAGTTGTAGTTACTTTCTCATTGTTGGCACAAAGTACCCTACCAAAAGCAATTGATGGAAGAAAAGTTGTTGATTTTGCTTATGGTCTCAAGGGGAAGTTACATGATAGCAGCAGGTGGCAAAGAGCAGCATTAGATAAATCTAATTAACACTGACAAACTAGGGCTAATAAACCATCAAGGTCCATCACTAGCAACACATTTACTCCATCAAGGCTCTACCTCCCAACTTGCCATCAGCTTTGGATCAAGCATTCAGAGAAGGTACCAATTTATGGGAGACACTAGTAGGCATATAGGAAGTCTTTAGAAAAAATGATTCTGAAGAATTAGAATTGGTAATTACACCTCCTTCCATAGGGGTAACAAATTTATTATCAAAATGGATTCCTCTAAAATTCAACATCCCAGAGTGGTGTGGAGACAAGCATTTAGAAATGAGAGGGAGTAATGAAGTGACCCTGTGAGAATGATGGGATCAGAATGTTGGAGTCAAAGGAATCTCAAAATATACATGCTCAAATCTAATTCTCAGTGGGATGGCTTTAGGGAGTGAAACAGTTGGGAGGGAGAGGACCATGAAAGTAGATTCCTCAGGAGTGGGATTTGTCCCTTTTAAATGACTCAGCAGTTAAGGCGCTTGCCTACAAAGCCCAACAACCTCTATTTGATTCCCAAATCCATGTAAAGCTGGATGCACAAAGTGGCACATGCAACTGGAGTTCATTTTCAGCTGCTAGAAGCCCTGACACACCCATTCTCTCTGTCTGTATTCTATTTCTTCTTGAAAAAATATATATATTATTATTATATATTAATATTATATATTATTATATAAATATATATATTTTTAAAGAGGCCCCAGCACAGTGATATTTTATACTTATTATCTGTAACCTGGGATTTGGAGTTTTAGTAAACACATCTGCTGGTGACTTAATTGTGAACTCCTGGCCTTCAAAATGTGAGAATTAAATTTCTTTTACTTATAGGCTATCCAGTCTATGCTGTGCTGTTATAGCAGCCCAGATACACTAAGAAAGCTCTTTTAACAAAACTCCCTTATCTTACAAAGAACTTATTTTCACTAATGTCTAACTGAAAATTTGCATTTTCTTCAATGATGAATGGAGGGTACCAATCACAGTACTATGGCAGGATTTGTAATTCTGTCACTACTGATATCACAGATATTTTTAGAAATGTATTATTGTGGTATGCATTTTGAAGTGCCACTTTTAATCATTTTTAGTTCAGAATTACAGAACTGATTAGATCTGCCAGAATATCATTTTATTGAATGAACTAATAAAGTATAGATGTTAGCATATCACAAGTCTGTGTTAAACATTTAATAACAGTGTTTCACTGTAAATGGTTTTAACTGTAATTTTATTTTATTTTATAAATTTAAAGGCATTACTTTGAGGTGTTTTTTACAGACTTTATTAAAGTCTGTGACCCACAATGGCTTTCCTTGGTAATGGAGGGCTTATGGGGTCTGAGTTCTTATGGTTAGTACTGGCTCTGAAATCGGAGCCCAGATTTCACTTCTCATTCTGAAAGGCTCTCACCAACACCATGCTAGTAAGCTCAAATATGTGGGAAAGTGAGCAGGTTTTTGTGCAGCAGTAAAGCATTTCCAAGGGCAAGTAAGATGATGGAAAAGGATAGTTGGGCTGACCAGCTCATTTAATACCCTTTAACACTTGCACTGATATGTGTGACAAAAGTCTTTTGTGAGTTTCTTTTAGAGATTGCTAGTCAATGTTTTATAAATTATCCTGCTTTTTACTTCATTATCAATTCCCAGCTTACCTTCCCAGGTCTTGGGTCAAAACACAGCCTCCCTTAGAATCTGACTTTTTTGTTGTTGTTTTTTTGCTGGGCTATGTCTTCATAGACAGGCCAGACTTCTCCAGCATCGCTTCTAGGCTGAAACTTTTTCATCTTGAGGAAGGGCCTCACTGCCTTCAGAGAGAGTAAATCAAATGATAAGAAGGAAAGAAAAGTGAGGGTGATTGGAGTCATTGGATTTTGATGCCAATGGAATAGAATTCAATAACATGAAACCAAAAACTCTGGCTGATGAGGGCTAGGTGGGCTTAAGCTTTTGTTCAGCAAAGTTTTTATGAAGAAAAGTGGAGGGGGCAGCTGGGGAAGCACTTTGATCAACAGATGATTTTATCAATGGATCGAGTTTACCAGACAAGGCAAGGGAAGGTGTTAACCTTAACTGGTATCCCCATGGGGTAGATGTTGGAAGATAGCACACCATCTCAGTAACATTTAGCTATATGGGATATTTAGGATTGCTACTTTACACATAAGAAAATTAGATAAATGAATTCAAGTCATTGATTTGTTTGTTGTGACAAACCTAGAAATTCAGATTTTACTCAAGTTTGACATCTCTTCTCTTCTCTTCTCTTCTCTTCTCTTCTCTTCTCTTCTCTTCTCTTCTCTTCTCTTCTCTTCTCTTCTCTTCTCTTCTCTTCCCTTCCCTTCCCTTCCCTTCCCTTCCCTTCCCTTCCCTTCCCTTCCCTTCCCTTCCCTTCCCTTCCCTTCCCTTCCCTTCCCTTCCCTTCCCTTCCCTCCCCTCCCCTCCCCTCCCCTCCCCTCCCCTCCCCTCCCCTCCCCTCCCCTCCCCTCCCCTCCCCTCCCCTCCCCTCCCCTCCCCTCCCCTCCCCTCCCCTCCCCTCCCCTCCCCTCCCCTCCCCTCCCCTCCCCTCCCCTCCCCTCCCCTCCCCTCCCCTCCCCTCCCCTCCCCTCCCCTCCCCTCCCCTCCCCTCCCCTCCCCTCCCCTCCCCTCCCCTCCCCTCCCCTCCCCTCCCCTCCCCTCCCCTCCCCTCCCCTCCCCTCCCCTCCCCTCCCCTCCCCTCCCCTCCCCTCCCCTCCCCTCCCCTCCCCTCCCCTCCCCTCTCCTCTCCTCTCCTCTCCTCCCCTCTCCTCCCCTTCCCCTTCTCTTCCCCTTCTCTTCCCTTCCCCTTCTCTTCCCATCCCTTCCCTTGGTTTTTCTCTCCATCTTGCTTTCTACTCCTCCTCCTTCTTGGTGTGTAGGTGTGAGAGAGAGAAAGAGAGAGAGAGAGAGAGTTACACGCAGAGAGATAGGGTCTCATGTAGCCAAGGCTGCCCTCAAGCTTTCTATGTAGCCAAGGATGACTCCTGGTCTTCCTGCTTTACCCTCCTACATGCTGGGATTATTGTCATGTCCATCACACTCATTTTAATGCAGGGTGGATCCCTGAGATTCCTGCATACTAAACAAGTGCTCTATCAACTGGATTTTATTCCCAGCCCTTCCGTCTGATATTTTTTCTGTAGAATAAGGAAGCATGCTTGCAATAATGTTTATAATCCTAGCACATGGGAGGCTAAGAGGTAAGAGGATTGCTGTGAGTTCAAGGTCTCCCTGGCTACACAGTAGCTTCCTGGCTAGACTGGCCTACAGAGTGAGACCATGTATTAAAAAAAAAAAAAAAAAAAAAAAAACCCTAAAGGAAAAAAGCATTTGGAGGAGTGGAACATAGGACAAATAAAAGAAGGGGCATGTAGGCCCTTGTGGATATGCCCTTGTTGGCAGCATGAACTGGCAGGTCTATCTAAGAAAGAGGCCTAGAGGCATGAGGGTGGAATTTTGTAAATTTCTCTTTCAAGTGACTGCTATTGACTATTTTTCTATGTGAGATATGGATTTCTTCTGGAAAAAAAAATGACTATAATCCTGTATTATTGGAACATAATATAACAGCTCTCTAAATAGAATGTTAATAACAATTCACTAAACAATGTCCTTTCTTTGGGAGATTTTTATTGTGATATCCTGCTAAGAATGAACTTTATTTGAACTGCATTGAGAAAACTATTTGGGCAACATACTCTTTTCTAATTTTGGGGGGGTGGCGGGGAGGATATAGCACATAAGAATAAACTTTCTTCACTGCCAGCTGGAAGTACCTCATAAACCCAAGGAGAAAGTGAGTCATTGCTGGGGATGGCACACAGAAGTTAAAGGGGAAGGCACATTCCAGGGATAATGGGGACGTAAGCTTGACTTAGCAGACAAGTATTAATATCAGTCTTTTAGAAGAAAATATCCGTTCTCTATTTCTGAAAAAGCGTATATTTTAAAATTTAGCTGAGTGCTTTCTTCATATGATGAACTTGCCAATAAATACCCCCCGCAAACAAGAACCCATAGAACACTTTCTAAGTCAGATGCTAATATTTTTATGCTATACTTTGTGATCAGAAAGGAAATTAACTTATTAAAAGTCTGAGTGTCATATATATATGTATCTCACTTTTTGTTTGTGATGATCAAGTATAAACTCCAGGAATTAGAAACTAATACTTTGAGAATAAGAATGTACAATGTCTCAAGAAACCTAGCTTATCAAAAGTGATTTTTGGAGTCTTATCATTCATTTATCTAGGTACAGTGAACACAGTAAGTGTGGAAAGTCTTTAGCCATGAACATTGCTCTGAAATCTCTTTGACTTGAAAAGTAACAACTTTCCGCTGTTAAGTGAGCTCCCTTACGTGTGTGCGTGGGTGCACACACATGGCCACGCTGTCCTCAGATACCACAAAGCATGGTATTTTTTTCCACATTAGACAATCTGGATAAATTTAAATATCACTAGGGCTACAAGAAAACAGTTTCTGTGTTTGCTTCTTCTTGGATGAACATTTGACTCTTCTGCTCATAAATCTTCCCTATATGTTTGTTTGTATGTGTCAAATAACTAAAGGTATAGAAAAACAACATTTTCTGCTTTCTACGGTTTTTCTAGGATGTCAGGTTCCTCAAGAATGCTGGCTTATTAATGTCTCTGTCTTTTCCAGCATTTATCATCAATGTAAATGAACAGTCCATGGTGCAGCCTGTTTTCAGAACTGCTCTGATGATCATGTTGCTATGGTGATAACTGAGCACACAGGTTCATGAGATGGTATTAGTAACCCAGCAGCTTGAAACTTAATCAGCGCACCGCGACTTCTCCCCCATATTTCAATATCACTTTGGCAAATTGAATTCCAGGCAGTTGTCAGTCCAATGTATTCCCTGTGGTTTCTCCTCTGCAAAATTGCCTCTTTATTCTCTACATTGATGATCATGGGGTAATTGAAATCTGAAGCTGTTTTTCATGCTATTTATACATCTCTGTCTTGTAGCCAGCAATCTTTCTATAGTGTGCACTGCAGGTAACAATTAGATCTAGAAACCTTTTCTTGGTTGAAAAATGAATGATTGTTTTCTCAAAATAATCTTGATATTGTGGGTACTTTAGTGACACCTTGTTTTGTGGGGGGAAGTTCAGCCATAGTTTAATCACAGTCTATTCCATTGGCACAAAAGGGTTTTGCTTTCTTTACTTACAAGGACTGTGAGACAGCTGGAGTGCTGAGAGAAAGGGCTCACTCCTCAGGGAAGGTGGCCCTGGCTCCCCAACAATGTGCTCCCCAGCTGTGTCAGAACTGGACCCTTCAGCTCTCATGGCCCTGAAACATTTGCAATAATAGATGTGAAAATACAATCCAGAGTGGAAAATAAAGCAGTGATTGGGGCATGTGGCATGGTCTAGCCATGAATAATGTTTTCTCTTTAGGCTGCTTTGTAAGTAGGGGACATAAGGCCTTTATCTCTGATCCATTATCAAGTCTCCCCCACAGCCCTTTTTGGGCTGTTTTGCGGGCCACTACGTGTTTTTTTTTCTCCTGAAAATCAACTCCATGAGAACATAAAATAAGCTTTATTTGAAGCCCAGCAGGTAGAAAGTGTCCCTTCTTTTCCTCTCCCTGTAACATGCATTGAAATAAGTAGGAACGCTGGTACCTTCTCTCTTCCCATTGGATGTGAACACATTTCACTTGGTGTCTTTCTCGGCATAAAACATGGAAAGGGTAGCATGAGCTAGGAATGGAAGATTTCCTGTATTTATAAAATAAAATAATGAAATTGCTGCGGAAGAGCCAATCTTTTGAGTTCCAGAGGGGATGTGGTCTGACCTCTCTCTCCTCAGAACCATCAATAGTTCTGCCATGTTCTCCTTCCTGCAATCAGCTGCAATTACCTGCTTTCCAGTTAAGCCCTCTCTGCTGTGAGCATCTTCTCTCTCTCTCTCTTTTTTTCCCCCTTCTGCCTCAGGTCTTGCTGTTGTGGTATTCAGACACTGACATTGTCTAGGGGCACTCTGTATGCTTTCAAAGACCCTGCAGGTCAGTCTATGAAGACTCTTTTTGATGTTGTTATGAAATACCAGCTGAGTATAGAAAAGATAGGCACTAAAGAGACCTTCACAGAATCATGGGGAAGAAACATGGCTTGCATATTTACCTCACTGCATAGCTAATTCTACTATGAGAGATGCTGTGCACTATAGTTGCAAGTATCTAGGTAATTTTTAAATTTACTTAGAAATTTATCCAATAACTTGGCATCACTCTTCAATAACTAGTGATTACTTTCTGTTACCCAGTGTGCAGTGTTATATTGACCTGCCTACCACAGATGACTCCACGCAAGAGCTGATGACGAAGCTGATACTCAATGGACACTGGTGGATTGGTGATCACAAGGACTTCCCTTTACTGTGACTTAGATTTATCCTTTCTGTATTTACTATATGGTTTCATTAATGTTCCTCCTCTTTTATCTCTCCCAATGAAACTTGAGTTCAAATACCCATGAAACAAGTTTCAAGGGTAGAACTGTAACTAGCGTAGGGCGGCTGGGAGGGGTGCTGGAACTTAATGGCAACCCAAATTTAAAATAATGTTTTAAAAAGATTGCTACATTTGCATGTTTACAGCATATGTGCTCCTCTAGCTTTCGGGAATAACTGATCTTAATACCTACTTAGCAAGAACGATTGGTTAAATTGGGAGACCACCAGATGGCCCTGCATTGTTAATAACGCCCATCTGAGAGCTGCGGCATGAATTACAAAGTTGAGGGCAAGATTTAAGGCTCCAGGTGGCAAAATTAAAACAAAATATGCCATAATTTTTATTTAATAAGAAGAAAAGGAATGATTGCCAAATTGCAAGATAAATTCATTTTTTGTTGTATGTGGACTGTTGCTAGTTTGCGCAGAAATTGCTATAATTTGACATACTGTAAATAAGCTCTAGCTTTTTAAAAAATGTGTCCTTGAGTTGTGGCATCTTCTCTATTTTTCTTTTTGCTGTTAGCAACAGCAGTTTTGATCCATATTTTAAGCTGATGATACCAGGAAGGCTGTAGAGCTATCATATTGTCTTTATGTCTTCACAAGTCTGTCTTTTTCTTTTTAAATTTATTTTTTAAACTTCTTAAAATATTTATTTTAAAACAGGTATTGAATAATAATCTACCTCCCCATCCCCTCCAAATGGATTTTCATTTTTATTTTTTTAATATTTATAGAACACCTATTCTTTTTAAATAATTCACTTATTTTTTTATATGTTTGAGAGAGAGAGGCAGAGAAAAAGAGAGAGAGGTATATAGAGAATGGGCATGGCAGGCCCTCTAGCCCTTGCAAATGAACTTTAGATGCATGTGCCACCTTGTGCATCTGGCTTATGTGGGTACTGGGGAAATAAACCTGAGTCCTTAGGCTTCATAGGCAAGCATCTTAACCACTAAATCATATCTCCAGCCCTATATTTTCATTTTTAAAACTTTATTTATTTACTTATTTATATTGTGTGTGAGATTGACAGTGGAGGGAGGAGAGGAAGCGAGGGAGGGAGGGGAGGAGGCATATCAGTTTCTTGTGCCACTTTGTAAGTCTGACTTTATGTGCTCACTGGGGATCAGACACAGGCCATTAGGCTTGTCAAACAAGTGCCATCTTTTAACCACTGAGCCATTTATCTAGCCCTAGGTTTTCATTTTTGATGACCCTTTCCATAGCACAGAAATGTGGTGTGTAATTTAATTTCAAGGTGATTCTACAAGTTTGAGACTTTCTAGATTCCAGTGTAAGGAGATCTCAGGGCTTCCTTAGTACTTCCTTCAACACTGAGGGAACCTAGGGAGCCACAATGAACCACTTCTTAGAGGAAATCCCAGAATCTTTTCTCTCTCAGAGTTTGCTAGACCAGGAAAAAAATAAATTGATTAACTGGTGCACCTTGGATTCTTGACTTACTGAATCACTTCAAGCTTAACGTACTTCTCCAAGTTATTTCTAGGTTTTCTCAAGAGCCTTCACTAAGACTTTACCAGCCTGTGGGTTTGAATTTACGACTGGTCCTAAATCACCTTTCTCTGAGTCTGACCCCCTCCACCTCAGTAAAAGTTTCATCCACAAAGTTTCTAGGATACTTCAGAAGTCCCCAAATGCTTATTCAATGCATGTGCACATAAACACCCAAGACAGTGTGTTTTCAGGTCACTGGGTCTTTGAAGACTCTACTTCAGTCACTGTCAAGAACACTCTCCTATGGCATTAAGACTTCTGTCCACAGATGGCCCAAAGTGCTATTACTCAGTGATTCCATGGTGAGAAGCATTCTGTTCTTTCTACCTCTATGCTGTATTTGGTCCACTAAGCCCAAATGCAGCTCTATGTGTGACAAAACCAAGATAATTACAACTTTTGAGTGCTATTGTTTATTAATATTTTTGATTTTGGGAAAGTTTTCAGAAATGCTTCATTTGTTGGGGTCTCTTAGCTCTCACCAAGCCTCTTATGAAATTCACTGCTTGGCCATGGACCTCACCTCACAACTACTTGGGAAATTTTCAACACTTCATTTGTGTCTTCTAAAGCAAATGAATATTTCCTGATGAATGCACTTTATCCCCAAAGCAAGGCGTAATAACACTAGTTAGTATTTTCACAGTATTATGTACCTCCACTCCATATCAGGTGATTTATTCTATGTTTTATACAATTAAAGGCATTGTAGGATAAGTTTTCCTAAGAAGTAGCTGCTGAAAAAGTCAATTCAAAGTTATGACATTTTACTGGGTTCTACCTTTTTATTAGAGGCACAAGACCTTTGGGCCATTTTGCAAATGAATTATTTTATATGTTATATCTATATACTATCCCTTTACCCTGGTTTCCATTACCATGGGTGTCCTCTTCAATGAGGTTATGGTATTCAATGTGGGGTCATATCTTCCTACCATTTTAAAGCTACAACTTGAGCTCTCCCATATTTGTGCTTTCCCATCAGCGAGGAGAATCTGTAAGAGAGTCATATTTCCCCAGCATAAGCATTCATTTAGCATGGGAGCTCAGTCCTAAAGTACAGGAAAGTCTGGGTATAATATATAATAACTCTCTTACATTTTTGAAATGGAAAATATAAGACTGCATTCCAAGTGTAGATGTGTGTGTGTGTGTGTGTGTGTGTGTGTGTGTGTGTTTGCTCAATGGGGGATGAAAACTGAGCATAAAACTGGGGATAACCCAGGAAGGATCTGTTGAAAGACTCTGGTTCAGTGTAGTGGAAAGAGACAGGAAGAATAGGGTTCCTTTGCAGAGAAAGCACAGTCAGGGTGGGGCAGTGAACAAGGACTTTGCTTTGGCCATATTAAGTTTGAGACACTCATTAGGTTTTCAAGTGCAGGTGCCAAATAGACAGTTATTAATACAAATCTAGAGGTCTAGAATGATACCTGGGCTGGTCACAGAAGTGGGAGCCATTGGTGAAAATAGTGCATGAGATTCCCAAGGGATGCTCTAAAGCCAGTGAAATGGGAGTTTATTAATAGAGAAAGGCATCATGGCTGGGTGATTTTCCCAGATGTTCCCAGAGTATGGAGTCAAATGGAGATCTTTTTCTTTTCTAGAATACTATGAAAAAGCAAGAGAAAGTGAGTGAAGAGTGTTCAAGGAAGTGACCCTATTTAGGGATCAGAGAATTAATCTAGAATAGAGGGCAGAGTATATAAAAAGATGGGTTTGTAGGGAGGTTGAAGGGCACACGTGTTCTGTACCTGGTGGGAATAATCACGGGACCTAGAGTTATTGAAGGAATGAACTAGAAACAGGAGGGGAGAGGCAGGGATCAGGCACTTCCACACAACAGAGAGTTGGAGTTATTCTAACAACAGAGTCCATGGTTGATGATAATAGACCACGACTCATTTCAGCTGTTGTAAAATCAATGGGTCAAGGTCAGCATTATAAAAATGAGATAGGATGAAATGGAAATAGAATGTATTCCAAGTAATAAAGACAAATGTTACTTTTGTTAATTTTTATTGTCTTAAGTTATGTAAATAGATCTAAGTTGTGTATATACAAAAGTCTCTTTTTATGAGACCATACTACAAAGTGCATTTCTTAACTTAAAATGAGGTACAATTTTTTAAAGTAATATAGGGTTTGTTCATGGAACTGATTAGCTGAATTTAGGGTTATTGGATTAGAGTGACTTGAACAGTCTAGAACTGCTCCCCAAGTAGCCACCTCAGTCTCTTGAATTAGTGAAATTAGCATCCCACCAGTACCAAACCAAACAATGAGCCATGTATGAGGGGTCTCCCATCTCACCATAGGCATGCACAGATTATGGGCTCAAGACTTTAGGTGGGTGCTGAGGATCTGACCTCAGGCACTCAGCTTGCATGGTAAGTGTTTTATCCCCTGGACCATTTCTCCAGCCTGAGCATTACAACTGATGTTGTAAATAAAGTAAATAAATGGCATTCGCTGTATTTGAAATATGAGTAAAATATATATTTCCTGAACCAAGTAAATAAATGGCATTCGCTGTATTTGAAATATGAGTAAAATATATATTTCCTGAACCACCAACCTCTACACTCATGTTTGAATCCCTTTGAAGGAATACTGGGAAGTTGCCTTTAGAGCTGGTTCCAGGATGGGCTGAGCTCTTGCTATGTGGCTTGCTGTTAGCTTGCTAGGTTGCCATAACAGGTTTCATAGACTGTGTCTACCCAGTGAAACAGAGGTTGATTATCACCCAGTCATGGGAACTTGAGGTCCAAAATTCAAGTGTCAGTAGACCTTGCTCCCTCTGAGATGCTGGGTAGGAGCCTTCCTTGTCTTCTCTCAGCTGTGGTCATGGCCGCTAGCTTCCCTTCTGTCATGATGTGACCTTCTCCACCCTTGCCTGTGTCTTAAAAGAACAGTAGTCATAGTGAATTACCAGGGTATAATAGAATTTTAACCAACAATATCTGCAATAAGCCATTTTCTAGTTAGCTCACATCTTAAGGTGCTGAGGGTCAGAATGTCAACATAATATTTTGGGGGGCACAATTCAACACAACAGTGAGAGACTGGGAGGACACTAAATCTCTGTGGAGGATAGGGGACCCAGATACCAAGGGTGTTACGGGACCTAAAGAGCACTGTAATTTGATAGGGGGAAGAGGGACAGTTTATAAGTTAACTAAATAACAGATTCTTCTACAAGTCACAATTACACTGGGTAGAAAAATAAGTGAACTTCACAATCTATACAATGTTTATTTGAGCTATACCCTGAAAGGTCTCATTCCTCTCCTGAGGGCCTGGCAATATGTCAGAAAGAAAAGGAGAAGATAGCTTGCATGGAGGTTTAGGCAGAAGGTAAAGAGAGTTATGTAATACCTAGGAAAATGAGGGGGAGAAATTCAGCTTTTGGCACACTGCTCCTGGAAGTGGACATGAACATTGGAGTGGCTGAGAACAGGGGTGAGCTTCTAAGAAAATTGCTTTTGCTACCAATGTTCACTTCTTTCCAAGCTCCCTTTAGTACAAATGAGTTTCCTGCATACATAAATTGTAAGGACCAATTTACACTGTTATATCTACTCTGTGGATGTTGTGGATGACATCATCTGTAGCAAATTCTGGGAGCAGAAGACACCAAAGTTCACACAGAGAAGCAGGGTGATTATTTTTAAGGTAGCTTTTATTCCTCTTTGGTTTGTTGGAGATTTTTTTTCACATAGAAGGATAGCTGATGCTTTGGTTTCTTTCTTTAACAACAACTGTATTAAACAGAACTAAAATCAGAGTAATATCAAATGTCTCCACAGCAGTTATGCTTTATAAAAACTTTAAAAAGCCAGGCATGGTGGTGCACACCTTTAATCCTAGCACTTGGCAGGCAGAATTCGGGGACACTCTGAGACTACTGAATGAATTCCCGGTCAGCCTGGGCTAGAGCAAGACCTTACCTGGAAAAACAAACAAACAACCAAGTAGAAAAAAACTTTAAAAATTTAAAAATGCACGTAAAAAATATTAAAGCAGTAAAAATGTATGTGTACTACAAACTCAACCTCTTTCTGACCCCAGTGGCATATTTTCTTGTTTTGTCTTCAAAAGGATTTCACAATTCTATTCATTGCCTTCACTTAAGAAGTTGCCTTATTTAATTGCCAGTAGTTTTTGTGTGATGCTCTTCCAGGTTAATAATGTAATTTCATGATCAGTTTGGTAGTCAAGATCAAGAGTCTAAAGATGTAGTCATAGTAAGGAGAGAAATCTAACAACTATGAGAAACCATTGGCTGAAGTCTGTTCTCCTGGGCCTTCTGCATGGTGGACACAGACCTCAGGAGAGCCCATGCTTGGAAAGATGTGCACATATTGAAGTTGAAATGGGGGAATTATCTGGGAGATGAGGTTTATTTTTGCATCAGATAAAAGGGAATACAGAGATGGAGATATTGCTCAGTGGCTAAGGCACTGGCCAAGTAAGCATTAGAACTGTAGTTTAGACCCCATTGTTCATGTAAAAGCCAGGTGGGTATGACAGCTACCTATAACCCCATTGGGGCAAGTGACTAGTTAGACTAGCTGAATTCAAGTGAGACTCTGCCTTACTAAATAAAAAGAATGACCAAAGTAGATATCCAATGTCAATCACTGGCCTCCATATACAACATGAGCCCACAGGCCCACATGCATACATACACATATGCACATTACACTATGATACACATGTACATGAAGGTAGAATGAGGAGTAATTAGAACATAAATAGCCTGGGGATGCAGATTGTCCTTATTAAAATGCTACCTGTGGGTGTGTGGTTCAGCTCCCCTGATCCCAGGACACTAACAGCAGGGAGGACTCAGAGCCACTCCAGCCATCCTAAATCAGGTCAATTATTCCTTCCCAACCCCATAATCCAGTTCTTGTTTAAAATTGTGAAACTCCTAAAGGATTTTTGCTCTTTCAGTATGAACCCTAACGAAAGGTATTTTAAAAGGTTATCACAGCCAGGTCTACGAGAATGCTGTCAACTGAGAGGGCAGGAAATGCAGGTAAATGTTATGAGATTATGTTCTGTGCTGCTACTAATGATCACTTTGGTTTCAGTTTTCCTGAGTGTTCAAGAAAGAAAGAGAGCTCACAGAAAAGGAATTTATTGCAAAAGAATAATTGCCCAGTACCATTATATAGCACAGTAGGGTTATAATGAGCATGTGGAAGGGTGATGTCTAACCAACCCTTAGAGTTACAGTAGCAGTTTGATTCAACATCCTCAGAGTGCTGAGCAACCTCATAGTTTTGCCTGAAGGGTTGGATTGCAATTGTTTTGAAAGTTTCTTGGGAGAAAATGCAATTAGTGACAAGATTTAATAAAGCCAAAACAACCCAATGTGAAGAGATGAACCCCTATTATTTTTGTTCTTTCTATGCAATGTAAGAAAATAGCAAGAGAATCATTACATTATAACTAAATGAATTAAACAAAGCTCCCAAACATAAATTAGAATTTAACTACAACATTAAAAACTAATTTAATTTGCAAGCCATCATTGCTAGATAATAGAGACCCATTGCAAAATGTATAACAATATCTTGTGAACATGTAAAAATAAACAAGCAATAAATCTTATTGAGCAGATGAGTCTCTGTTACATTAGCAGATAAAAATGCTGAATGGGTGTTTCAGTATAATGGAAAGTAGCAAGTAATGGAACAATCGGTTTGCTTAATTTTTTGCCATAAGTGATTTTATAGTTAAAGGAAGGCCTTAGGGAAAGGGAAGCCCACACAGTGTCTGGCTTCAGTGCAATAAACCTACTTTCAAGCCAGGAGCAAGACAAGGCACTTAAATACTTAGCTTGTCAAAGGATAAAATATATCGTTGTCTAGTCAAGTGCAAACAGGGTCTTGTTTTTAGATAATTGCAAATCTGATGACGAATCCCGCCTTTTTCCCTACTGTGTATCTTATTCAATTAAATCGTGCTGGAAATAACAAAGCATGCATAAAAAATTTAAGAGATGTGAATAAAAATTTTAGTTCTAGGGTTACTATTTTTAAACTTACTAAGAAAATATCATTAACATTTACTTATCGGATTATAATAGGACGTAAATGAGCTTTTGAAAACCCATTTCATTGGAAATGAGCTTTAAATGTATGCTCTAATGAGAAGCATTTTTCCCCTTACCTGTCCCATGACTGTTGGGACACTTTATGATGCTGCCAGCAGATGGCAGTACAACCCTGTTTTTCTAGCCCACTGCATCAAGGGGATCTAAAATAATGAAAGCCTTTTGTTTTTAATGGCATCACAGGATTAATATCAGATAGAGGTGAAAACTAATGCATTCTCCTGGTTGTGTCATTCTCCTTGAGACTATGCAACAAGTCCCTGTAGTAATGAGACTTTGACTTGTCCACATAAGGATGCTCCCATATAGATTCGCACTAAAGGACACCAGCTGCATTCTGGTAGGATGGTTTTATTAAATTGCTTGGTGATTTGATACAGTTAGACATACTCATTTATATTTTACACATTGTCATAAAATCTTAATGTTAAAAAGAGCCCTTAGCTTAAACGTTACCTCATCTATGCCATGTTCCCTGAATTACCCATTAGTAGTTTTAGCATAGGATACTATTGTAGGAGACACTTATTCTACTATAGGATACTATTATATGATACTTTACCTTGAGGTTTTCCCTTTATTTATGTGGTGCATCATTGGACTGTTACCTTCACAAGAGCAGGGACTATCTCTTAACTCCCAACCCCTAGTGTCTATCCAGGAACTAACCTTTTGCAGTTATTCATGAGGATTTGTTGAAATAACTCTTCTTTTTCAATATTTTTTACATTGTATTTTTTAAAATTGTTTATTTGCAAGCAGAGAGGGGGAAAGAGGGGATGAGAAAGGGCGCACTAGTGTTTCTAGCCATTTCAAATGAACTCCAGATACAGGCATCATTTTGTGAATCTGCAGCTTTATATAAGCACTAGGGACTTGAGCCCAGGCCAGAAAGCTTTGTAATCAAGTGTCTTAGCTGCTGAGCCATCTCTCCTGTTCTGAACTATCTCTTGTCTGAAATTTGGCAGGAAGTATATATTCATGTATACATTATACATTATACAAAGTGTGTATTCATGGTATGCTTCCAGAGTCCTAGAATTCTTGCCCTAGAAAAGAAGCTAGGAACTTCTGACTTTCATTTTGCTGAGCATCCAAACAAGAAATCTTACTGACTGGTAATTAATAGAAAATAATATGCCAAGTTATGTCATCTAACTCTAAAATGTGGCCACTTTCTAACACAGCAACTTCCTTACCAAGAATGAAAAATTTCAAATCTAATGAAATGTTAGGGAAGACAGTATATCAATAGGAAGGTGAAATGAACCTTTAAATACAGAATTATCAATAAATGCATTATTGACTTGGGGAGAGCAGTCATAGATGCAGTCATTTATTTGTGAAACCACTTACATTTTGTTAATGATTTATTGCTGAAGTAAGGAAAGAGTACATTTTACTTTAGAATTTTGGATGCAAAGAGATGAAATAATTATCCAAATAGCCATGTGCACTGCATCTCCTTATTTATATTGCTTTAAATGTCACAGCCTTCTTTATAACATCATATACTAAATGACATCATAGAATTTCCAAGTGAAAAGACTCCTTCTGAAAATTATTATTAATACAAAAACATTTACTAGCCCTTGGGACTTTTAGCTTGGGGCACATTTCTCCTATACCACAAGTTTATTTGTCTTTATATTTACTGTTTGCCATAGCAAACAGGAATGTCTGTGCTGAACTTCATCCAGTTCTCTTTGACTAGCATCTTGTAGCTCTAATTCTGGGACTCTCTTGTCTTCAGTAGAGATGGATTCTTCCTGGAAAAGGATTTGCCTGTCAACCATGACAGTGTGGGTGACATGGTCCTGGGTGCCTTGAGAATCTCCTGGTGGTGGCTGTGATCGCTGATCACCGGGGCCTAGCACCTAGGTTTATGTCTCGGCTGGGCTTCTTCCTTAGCCATAATTCATTTAAATATAATTCATGAAATGAAAGGAGAGATGCCACTGAAGGCAAAACAAACACAAACAGGGTGCTTCTGCTTCTGAAAAGTGTGTTGCAGTTTGTTTCTAGTGATTTGGGTCAGTACAAGCTGAGTGAATACTTCACATTTTGCAAAAACCTGTTTTCCAGAGAGGAAAGGACCAAAGCGCTTTTATCTCATCAATGATGCATTTGTAGTAAAGGTAGAAAAATCATTACCTATCCTAAGAATCAAATAAAAACTAAAAATTCTTTGAATATAGACATTAGTGTTAGAGTATAAGTCTTATAATTATCAGTTGGAGTATAGACTTTGGGGATAAATAGACACATTTCATGTCACAGGTCTCCTGATTTGAGGGGTGGTGATTCTGCTCACATAAAATTACATCGATGGGACAATCTGTCCCTGTTTGAATATAAATGTCACCTATAGTTTAATGTGTTTGAATACTTCCCCAGCTGTTTGGGAAGACCACACAGTCTTGAGGAGGTAGAGCCAGATTCTAACAGAAGTGTGTCAGTGGTGGGCAGGCCTTGAGGCTTCCTGCTTGGTATTTTCTAATTCCTCCCTGCTGATATGATACCAGGTTCGTGCTCCTGCCATGCTGTCTCCACCAGGATGGACTTTAACTTCTGGAGTTGTAATCCAAAATAAACTCTTTCCTTCTCTGACTTGTTTCTGGTCAGGTATTTTGTCTCACCTATGATAAAGTAATGTGACCAACCTCTACCTTTTATAGAGCAACTAGACTTTAAAAAGACAAAAACAGGAAAGGATTACAGTCATAGATTTCCTTCTACTACTGTTGATTCTTCAGTGTCCAGAAGATAGTGGGTGGCTTGGGGGGAGTGGTGGGAAATAATTTCCCTTTGTTTTGGTGTGCTTAGTGGCAAAGGTCATCATTAGCAGGGAGTGGTCATTAATCCAGAGGCTCCTGCTTATTACTTTTCTCCATACTAGTTTGCAGTAAAGAATTCAAGTTGGCATTCATTTATTCCTACCAGGGGCATTTTGCATTCTGGTGGTGGTTGTTACCAGCAGTTCTGTTATTTCTTCATTCTGGTGGTGCATTGGTATTGCTCCTCACAGAGTTAAATTGTAGTAGGGAAACACGAAAAGAAAGCTCAAAGATGCTGTCTTTTGTGGAACATAATGTGCGCTTACAACAAACAGACCTTGATAAAATACCAGCAGCAGGGAGCACAGTTATTTATTGCTTCCAGGGAAAAATCAAGTAAAATAGCTACAAATTGTTTAAAGTACATTCCTCCCATCCTTCTTGAGTTTCAGTCATTTTCACTGTGAAACAGAAAAGATCTTTGTTATTTCCTAAGCCAAGATTAGCCTTCCTTGGTGTGCTGGGCCTGCCATGGTTTCCTGTGAAGGAATGAACTTAATGCAAAGCCAGAAAGTAATTACCTTAGAATCTTTACAAAACCCACATAGAGTGCCCAGTGCACAACTCCTGGTGGCTGTTCCTTGGGAAACTGAGGCTTGAGAATGGTCCTGCAGTGCTTTCACTACGCCTAGAGACATCAATCAGCCAGAATGTGGGGACATTCACTCTTTCTTCATGGACAAGTTCTGTGAGTTGAGTATTAAGAGAACTAATCTTTTGAAGTACCAGGCAATGTAGACAAACTGTGTACCTTACATTGGACTCCCCCTAGGGCTGACTCCCACTGCAGCATTATGTCATTATTCCAGACATCTTTCAAAAAGATCCAGGCCTCACTGACCTGGCAAGTGTCAAAGACCTCTAATAGGCCAGGGGAACATAGTTTCTGTCAGCCTGAAGCACTGATGAGATGTAGTGAGTACATGGGAAATCTTGTGCTGACCAGAGAATCTGACCACAGTTTGCCTTTGCAACATGACTGTAACTATTCTTCTGAAAAGAATATAGGGTCAATTAGAACATAGTTATCAAAAACAGAATGGAGGGATGCTTAATTTATGACAGCGACTGGTAATATTTGTAGATTAGTAAAATAATGGGACAGAAATCAAAATGTCCACCAGAAACTGGGGATATCAGTAAACATACATGCTGCTAATATTACATTATTTCATTTAATCCTCCAATGACTGTAAGTAGCAGCAAAGTAAAGAAGCATAAGTACTCTACCCAGTTTAGACATGAGCTGCTATAAAATGTAGTGGGTTAGAACCTTCAGAGCTGGACAAGGAGTGTGGATGAATCACGAGGTATAGATACTACTTTTTAACAAAAATTTGTTATGCAAATATTGATTTAAATTTCTTAAATTAAAACAGGATGGATTATTTTGTAGAAATGAATAACAATGTGGTGATAACCTGTATCAAAACATTGAGAATGGCTGCTTAAAACCACAGAGATAGTGAATGACAGGGAAGCTAAGGCTAATATGGAAATTGGGTGTGACTCAGCTAAAGCCAGTTATATATTCTTCCTAACAGAATTGTGTCACATGAGGTACTAGGTATCTTTCTAATCACTGGGATAAAATACCTTATCAGGAACAGTTTCGGGAAGGAAGGGTTTATTTCGGCTTGCAGTCTGGGGTTAAGTGTGTCATGTTGGCAGATCTTGAGGCAGCTGGTCACATTTAGTCCACAGTGAGCACCAGAGACTGATGAATGAAAGCTGGAGCTCAGCCATCTTTTTCCTTTTTATAAAATTATTTATTTATTTGTTTGAGAGAGAGGGAGTCATACAGAGAGAGAAGAAAAGGCAGATGGAGAAAGAGAGAGGCATGCTCAAGCCTCCAGCCATTGCAAACGAATTCCAGATGCATGTGCCACCTTGTGCGTCTGGCTTACCCGCATACTGGGGTATTGAAACTGGGTCCTTACACTTTGCAGGCAAGCACTTTCACTGCAAAGCCATCTGTCTGACCCTATCTTTCTCCTTTTTTAAAATTTTCTTTTATTCAAAATAGAGAGAAAGGGAGAGAAAAGCACAGATATAGAGAGAGAACGGGCATACTAGAGCCTCCAGCCACTGCAAATGAACTCCAGATGCATGTGCATCCTTGTGCATTTTGGCATATGTAGGTCTTGGGGAACAAAACCTAGGTCCTTTGGCTTTGAAGACAAGTGCCTTAAACACTAAGCCATTTCTATAGCCCATCTTTCTCCTTTTTATATAGCTCAGAACACCAGCCTGTGGACTGGTGGTACCCAGAGTTAAGGTGGGTCTTCCCTGTGCAATTAACCTTATAAAGCCAATCTGGCTTGGGCATGCCCAGAAGCTAATTTTAGCTAGATAATCCCACATAGATGATTCTAGGTCCTGACAAATTGACAATATAAAGTCTCACACATGAAGTAATTGGTTAAATATATTGCCAATTTGAGTATTTCCCATGGTTGGTGTCAGGAATACAGAACCTCTTGAAGGTGTTTTTATCTTTTAATCTTAGATTATTGATTATTGTGCATTTGTTTAGCAGAGGCTATTCTGTTAGTATTTAAATTGGCCACAGAGCATTATTTCATCAATTTCATAAGGAAGGGTTGAAGATATGTTTGGTTGTGACTGAAGCTATAAAAATTCTCAGGTGTTGGCCCATGTTCTTAAGGAATATGAAGACCCACAACAGAAGCTGTAGTAATTTAAAATGGTGCATATCTAGTACACAAGTAGAGCTACCCTTTAGGAAGCTCCCTTGCAAACTAGAAAGTCATATACCAGTGGTTTGGCCTTAACTGGACACATAATTTTTCTCAGCCAAACTTCATATCTTAACATGAATTTTATAATATTTTCATGTGCATCAAAAGATATATTAAAGTGCTTTGTAGTGCATTTCATCATATTCTGGATTATAATTGGGATTTAGATGAGGGAAATGTTGCATTGGGTTGAGAAATTTTACTAAGGAAAGAGGAAATACTTAGTCATAAGTTATGACTAGATGGTTGAATATCCAAGCCTGGAGGTAAAACAGCACATTTCAGTCTAAAAGGGCAAAGATACACAAAGTAGGAGCAAATGTGAATTCTTTTTAAATTATGGTACAATATATGTACCATGAACCTTGCCACTTACCATTTTATTAGCATGGATTAATTATATAAAAGTGTATTTTCCTATGGCATTTTTGAATATGTATAAAAGGGACTCTGATTGCATTTATTTCCCCTTATTCACACTTCTCTCCCTTTGTGTACCCATTAGCCAAACCATGGAACCAGCATGAATGTTGTTTAGTCATTTTAAAGGGCACAGTTCACTGACTTTCAGGATAGTCATATTGCTGCACAGTGATGGTCACCATTAATCTCCAGATTTTTTTATCAACTTGCAAAACTGAAATTGATCCCACTAACCAGATGGAATCATTTTTGAAAGATGGAACATGCAAAGAGTAGCTCAGAATATTGTCTAGGAGTAAGCTAGTATGGTCATTTGTGATCATACCCTTGGCTTCACACTGAGTTAAGGAGTTGGGCTTTGTTAGCTGAAGGAAGATGGCAGAGCTCTCTTTCTTCCCCTTGCTAACAACTATCATGTCTAATACAGATACTCAAAGTCTTTTTTTACTAATGGATGTTTTCACATTTTTATGATCAATAAAGCACTGGTAATGAATTTTATACTTTGAATTATTTTTTCTCATGAAAACAGGATCTGCTCATAATTTAGAATTGCAAAATGCAGAATGGTATAAAGAGATTTAAAAATTAACTGAAATCACCATGTGCTAGATGTTATGACTACTAATATTGGCTACTTATTAAGTCCAGACTTACAAACACATGCATTTTACAGAAATAAGAATAATATTGAATGTGAAGTTTTCCATCTTTGTGCTTCTTTTTTTTGACATTACTCTGTGAACATATTTTCTTGCCATTTCAATGGAGTTCAGAGTGTGCTTAAATAAATATATGGTAGGGCTGGTGAGATGGCTTAGTGGTTAAGGAACTTGCCTGTGAAGCCTAAGAACCCAGGATCAACTCTCCAGTACCTACATAAGACAGATGCACAATATAGCACATGTTTCTGGAGTTCATTTGCAGTGTCTAGAGGTTCTCACACAACCATATTCTCCCCCCCCACTCTCTTTCTCAAATAAATAAAAGTAAATTTAAAAATATTAAAAATAAATGCATGGCAAAGGAAGGCAAAAGGACTGGTCATAAGGCATAGGCCAGATATGCTCCATCACTCTCACCCACACTTTAATGATCACAGCCTCACTTTCACTTCCTACAGAATTGAGTGATACTTGCTACCCTGTAAACATGCTGAAGAACACTGTGACAGTACCTAGACATTGTTCCTTGTCCCTGAAAGGAAGGTGCTATATGGGTACAGATTATGATGTTTTACTGGTCCCTTGCTAAGACAACATTAGAGTGAGGTCAGGATGACTTTCTTCACTTTTTGACATTGGCTCCTTTATCTTATGCTAGCTTTTTACCCAGAGGCCTTATTATGTAATCACATGTGCATGGAGTTCTTACAAACACAGAAAAATTTGTAGCATAAAACACAGTTGGTGATCTGAGTGGTGTGCTATGAACATACACACTTTATCAGGATTAGCTTGTAGCATCTGTGTGTTCCAGCCTCATCTATTCCTCTAGTAATATCTACCATTGTTCTTTGCATCTGAGGTGCTACTCTACTAAGCTGGTGGTGATACACAGTGTTTCTCCTGTGTGGGTGACTGTGTGGCCTCCTGTCCTTTCCACACTTCTTAAATATGTCATTTGTCTGGTCATTTGCGGAGTCGGTATAAGTTTGCCTATCTTTCTTTGGCCACATAATGCAGTGGGCAAGATGCTTACTTCAGCCTTTCTTTTGATTATAGCATTATAGAATTATCTGTTATACTGGGCTAACAAACTATAATCATAAAGTTAGATAAAACCTATAAAGTAGATTTGTTTTTGGGGTGATGACACTGTCTACATCATTCACTTGGCAGCTTCAAGGTAGTTTTTATTATTAAGTAGAAACTTTGTATTGGACACATCATATATTGGCACCATCACTTCCCTCCTCCCTTCCCCACACCACTGAGGGCCCTCTTTAGTGGGATTTTTTATATTTCCCGAGGGTTGTGGGTTATGAGTTGTGAGAGCATCAGTCAGTCATGGGGGAGAGGGGATGGTGGACAGTGCCTCTGAATATGCCCTCTCACCTTGTGGTTCATATATTCTTTCTGGTCCCTCTTCCACAAACTTCCCTGAACCTTTGTGGAAGGGCATTAATCCTATGTTAGTGGTTTGTTCTCAGCAGCTTCTGGATTTCTGCTTTGGTGCATTTTGAGTGTCATCGGTATCTGTCTGCATCACCCTGGCTCAGGCTGTCAGCCTGCCATGGAAGCAGACCCTTGTTCATCTTGTCAGTTCCTCTGTGGTTTTGCCTGGGCTCTGGCTATGGTATGAGGGTTGGTTCTTCTCCTGTCAGGGAGTTGGTTATTTATTTTTGTCTTGTTGGTAGATTATGTTTGTTCTTGGTTCTCACTGTTTTTTGATAAACAGATTTTCCCACAGAAAGTGAGATTAGGATAGGTTAAAGGGGATAAGCATTGTTAATTTAGAGAAATTTTGTTGGATGTAGCCTCAATTTTGGATTCAGACTAGTAGGATCTTCTCATTGGAGTTTGTTATCTTGGTCTCCATAGACTTCTGACTTGGTTCCTAGTTCCAGCTATGGACTGAGTGGATCTCATAGCCAATCAGAGAGCCATTGGTTACCCACCTAGTTTGTGTACCACTACTGCACAGGTGTGTCCATTTGTTCATATTGGTCGTGTTCATATAGCATTGTCCCCTGCTTGCTCATGTAGTGCTTGTCAGCACCATATGGGCTAGCCATCTGGGAACTGGCTTTCTCTCTGATTCAGCTGGATCTCTTAATGTTCTGTCAGTTGTGTGCTGCGTCTTCAGCAATAGGGTTTTACCTGTTACCTCAGGTAGGTAATAAAGTGCTTTGACAGAAGCCTGTCTTGTACTGGGGACCTTTTCGATTTCATCAATCAAAAGCTCAATATAGAGTGTAACAAATTTCTGATACTAGCAGTTACAAGACAGAGCTAAATGTTTTAGGGTTAGGCCTTATGCCACCGTCTCCAGGGTCCCTCTAAGCAGATGATCCCTTCACACTTCTATTGAGGGTTATATCTTTTAGTCTGATATCCAGAGGAAGGGTTTCTATGGTACCAATTCATGTTGGATTTAGCTTTGTGTATAGCATCAAGGTTTATGCCTTCATTATTATTGTGACTCAGATATGAGGTATCTTCCCCATAAGGCTCCTGTGTTGAAGGCTTGGTTCTAGTTTGTGGCAGTGTTGAGGACTCTGCCTTCATGAACGGATTAATATGATGGTTTTATTTGAGAGCAATACAAAGGGGGAGGTGGGGCTGAGTTAAAAGAAATAGGTCACTATAGCTTTGCTCTAAAAAGACACTCCTCATCTCTAGCTTGCCCCCCCCCCCCACCCTTTCTTTGTCTTCTTCCCCTCTCTGTGCTGCCTGGCTGCCATGAGATGATAACTGTGGTCCTCCATACCCTGCTGTTTTTTTATTTTTATTTTTTATTTTTTTTAATTTAATTTATTAGTTTTCTTTTCAGTAAATACAGGCAGTTTGGTACCATTATTTAGGCTCATCTGTGATCTACCCCCTCCCATTAGACCCTCCTTGTTAATGAAAATGGGTCGTGCATTGTGGACTTTTGTGTTCTGCTTTAACATGGTCCAGAAACAATGGTGGATTTAAAGCTCTGCAGCTGGAGCAAATCAAACTATGTATCCACTAACTTGTTTATTTCAGTTATTTGTCACAGTACAACTACAGACCCTTCTACTCTGAATCTTTATACGATTTTTCCAAAATGGTAACTGAATGTTTTCATGAAATTAGAAGGCAGTATATAGGGCAACTTTCTTCTAATAGCTTCTTATATTGAATGCTTACATTTTACTTTTAAAAATTTAAAAGAAAATCCAGAAATGGCTTAGTGAGTGAGGTAGAGAGTTGATATGGTGATAGAGACAGAGAGCAAGAAAGAAAGGGCGAGAAAGAGTGTATGTGTGCACCAGGAACTTTTAACCACTGCAAGTGAACTCCAGATGCATAACACCACTTTGTGCATCTGGGTTCATGTGAATACTGGGAAATCAAACCCAGGTATCAGGCTTTTCAAGCAAGAGTGTTTAACCACTAAGCAGTCTCTCTGGCCCAGTTTGCTTATTTTAAAAATGAGGTTGTACAGACTTTGAAGTACCTAAGCTCTGCCCTATGTACCTAAATCTAGATGTTAAGCCAGAACAGCCAAATCTACCTGTTTCTCTCTCATGTACATGTAATTGATGTTCCAAGGTTAGCAGTGAGCAGAGAACAGAATAAGAATTTAGAGGTGCTGTATTGTACTCCTTCATCCTCTCTGGTTTCTGTGTCTTGGTCTTCAGAGGGCTCCTGGTTTCATGATGTGGCAATGGAAGCAGCATTACTGCTGTCATCGAGGGTCTTCTGTTCTCCAGATCAAAATTGCAAACTGTTTATGCCAACAAGGCCTTTAAAAATCCTCCAAGGGACAACACCTTGAGTATCCAGAGAAGTCTGCCTAAGTATGAAGAATCTTTGCAAGAATATTTAAAAGATTCTTTAACTGATTTTTAAAATGTGTGTGTGCTCGCACACATACACACACGTGTGCATGTGTTTGAGTGCATGTGTGTGCATGTGCATGCATGTGCATGCATGTGCATGTGGAGGCCAGAGGACAACCTCAGATCTTGTTCCTCAGACTGTCATCCACCTGCTTTTGAGACAGTGTCTCTCACTGGGCTGGAGCTTTCCAGTCAGGTCTGATTGGACGTACAGTGAGTGCCAAGGGTCCTCCGATCTCTACTTTCCCGCTGCTGGACTGCAGGTATCTACTACCATGCCTGATTTATTTACATGTTTTTTTAAAAAATTATTTATTTATTTATTTATGCCAAGTAGGGTCTCACTCTATATCAGGCTGACTTGGAACTCACTATAGTCCCACTCTGGCCTTGAGTTCACAGTAGTCCTCCTACCTCTGCCTTTCAAGTGCTGAGATTAAAGGCTGGTCCCACCACGCCCTGCTTCTGATTTACTTTTCAAGTGGGCTCTGGAGATCATTCTCAAGTCCTCATCTTTCAAGGAAGTACCACAGGACTGAACTATCTTCCAGGTTTTAAGAATATTTCAGAATAGCAGTCTGTACTTTTCTTTCCTGTCACACTTCATCTATGTGTTTTGAAATTCATTCCCAGCCTGGTTTCATGAATTTTACCACCTCTCCTGTGAGGACTGGAGTGAGCTGTTTATCTCCATTTTACAGATTCACACACTGAGTGACAGGCAGGGTCAAGGGCAGCTTTTAGGCATTGAGCTTGCAGCATGTAATCATGAGAGTGCCATTCCTCTCCTGCCCTCCTGCTCCATGTTATTTCCAATTTGCTTTTTCATCTGAATAGGGCATTTTCATCTTTTATAATAGTCTCAAGTTTCATTTACACCATCAGACCTCTGATTTCTTTTGTTCTGTTGGAAGTCTGGTCAGGGTGACATTTGCCTCTCTTTTGGGGTGGGGGTATAATTTAATAGATAGGAATTGCTGTTTCCAAAAGGAATCATTTTCTTTGCTTTTAAAGCTTCTTAGTTTAGAATAGACTGAAGGTTAGAATTAGATTTAAAATGACTGACAATAATATCTGTGATAGCACCATTTAAAATGATAATACAATACCCCCTTGCTTTATCTCCTGATGGTACTCCTAAACATGTAAAAATAGACAAACTCATCATAGAAAGTAAGTTGAAGTAAGAACATACACTCACTAAACTTTTTATGGTTATTGTTGACTTTTGCCCAGGAAACTAGGAATGAACTTCCTCCATTCTCCATATGCATACTTACAGGTCGTAGTATTCACATTTGATCTTGCTGGCCTTTGTGCTACTGAACGGTTTTTATTTTTTGTCTCTACTGACATTTTTTAAACAAAGTCTAATTGCCTCTTAGCAGAAGCCATGTAATGTGCTTGGTGACCCAGCTAGCAGAGAGGTCCTTTCTTCAGAGCCCTGCCTTGTTTAGCACATGAATACTGAACACCTGAAGGTGAGGATGAGCACTCCACCTAGGATGAGGAAGGAAATTTAACAGAAGGAAAGCAAACATTAGAGGGCAATTCATGTTATACTTGTTAAGAGATCAATAATTTGATCCCCAGAGAGTATATTACCTAGCCAAAGGGTAGGCAGGTGGGAAAGCTATAAAGATGAATATGATATATATTTTTTTAGTTTTATTGGTATGAATCTTTTATTAAATAGGAAGACCTGGGTTTCTTAAATCAACCAGGAGTCTAACTTGGATAGTAGGGCAAATGAGCCCTTTCCTTTTGGCTTTGGACATCAAACTTTAAGCACCTTATTGAGACAAGAACACCAAGCTTGCTTTCTTCTTCTTCTTCTTTTTTTTCTTTTTTTGTTAAGTAGAAAACTTCATTAAAAACTTACATAATCCTCTCCCAGAACACCATCCCTTTTCCTTCCAATCTCCCCTTAATCAAACCACCTCTTCTTTTTATCCCCCCCCCAATAATTCCCTCTTCTATCTTGATGCTTTTTTGCCTTTTTATTTTTCTTTTGGCCATTTCTTCTGTAATGATCCCTGAACATTGGAGGGTTGATAGAGATGTCTTTTATTTAGTGCTGAATACTCAACTGCCACTTCTTTTCAGCAATTTGATGAAATTTGAGTCTCCCCAGTGATCACCTCCATCTGCATTGAATGTAATGTTCTAAGAGTAACTGTTCAAGAAGAAATAATAATTTAGATAAACAGTAAATACAAAAAGTCAACTGGGACAAGTTCACCTCTCAACAACTCATGTATTTAATGAATAAACATGCACTGAATGCAATTCATGGGATACTTGTTAGGACATTAATAGTGAGAAGCACTGGGGGTGTATGTATATATCAGGCCCAGTGCTAGTAATTAGGGTTGTGAGGTCTGTCAAGTCCATAGTTTCTGTCCTTAAGCTCAACAGAAATAGGATGTGAACTTCGATCATTGTAGGGTCAGTGGGAAGGATCCCTGTATTGCATTGCAGCTTCATCTGTTCTTCTAGTTATGGATATCATTTTTTTCTTTGTGTGTGTGTGTGTGTGTGTGTGTGTGTGTGTGTGTGTGTGTGTATGTAGGATGTGAATGAACTTAATGTGAGTGTGTGGACATGTCATGCCATGGCATGCATGTGGAAGTCAGCCTGTCAGTCCTCACCTTGTTATGAAGCACAGTTTCTTGCTGGACTCTTGAGTATGCCAGCCTAGTTCACCCAGAGGGAACTTTCCTATCTCAAGCTCTTCTCTGGCTGGAGACACAGTGGGAACACAGACACTATTATTCTATCTGGTTTTTCATGGGTGTTGGGCACCTGACCTCAGGTCCTCATACTTGTGAGCCATGTACGAGATATTCTGAGCCATCTCTCCAGATCCATTATCATTTTTCAAATCCATGGTGCTGCTGATGTTACACATAGTTATGACTATACAACTGACTATCCTTTGATTTGGTACAAATATTTTGAAGATTTGCCAAAATTCTTAGGGAGGAGGTGATTAATTTGGCTTTGCAGAGTTAGAGAACGTATTACAGAAAAAGAGTTAAGTATTTTGTTTTGTGTGTGCTTTTCATTAATTAGAGACTGGGTCTCACATAGCCCAAGCTGGCCTTCAAATAACTATATAGCTGACCCTGGCCTTGAACTACTGTTCTTCCTGCTTCTACTTTCTAGGTATTACACTGTTGTGTGAGTTTGAGAGCAATGTAGCCTCTCAGCTGGACTTGAGTGGCTAAGCTTTTGAGTTTGTGTCAAAAAAGCAAAGAATTAAGAAAGGTGGACAAGGAGGCAAGGACGGTAAAAATAAGTTTTATTAGGAAAAATATAGAAAAGGACTCCCAAGAATTGAAGTTTCTCCATAGGAAAAAGAGGGTGTTGCTGAATCAGGGTTAGAGATGGAAAAAGCCCATAGTGTCAGTGCAAGCATGCTTAAGGCTCCTTCTGGCATCCAAAGTAGATAAAGTAAGGGGGGGAATTAGCTTTCCAAGTTATAAAACTCAGAAAAGCAGGCAGAATTGGCATGGGGCTTCTTGGGGGCTTGAGTACATTCTCTCATTTAGGGGTTTCATCTATTTGGCATGTCTGTTTGTTTCTCTGGGCAGGAGGAAGTTTCTCTTTCTTTCATAAAGTTTCCAGGGAAACAAGAGGTGGGGCCCTGAGTGGTAACCATGGGGTAGTTTGGATGGGGTTTTCTAACTAACCGCCTGAAAAAGAAGACTGCTTTACTCCTAATCTCTCTCACTACCATGCCCACTTGTTCTATTTTTTTTAATAATTATTTTACTTATTGATTCAGAAAGAGAGAGAGCGAGAGCGCATCAGGGCCTCCAGCCACTGCGAATGAACTTCAGATGCATGTGCCACTTATGTGGGTCCTGGGGAATCGAACCTGGTACTTGGACTTTGTAGGCAAGCACCTTAACCACTAAAGCATCTCTCTAGCCCTCATTTTATTTTTTTAATCGTCATCTGCAGGCAGCCTATTATGAAGAGTCTTGGTGGCTTTTCTATGTGTTTCTTTTACCTTCATAACTCTGGAATTCCCATGACAGTGGTAGCTCAATGATGGGGGGTGGGGAGTGGAGTCTGTACCACACAGACCAGGCCTGTCTAGCCACACATACCTCTTCTACCCTTTCATTGAATATTGTGTCAGGACTTCAAAGATAGACTTGGAGGTTTATTTGCTCTTCTTCCCAATGTGCTTATGTTGAATAAATATCCTTTTCTCTGGAGATCTGAAAATGCTTCTTTCTACCTGGCTTGTTAAAGATGGATGGCTGAGCCTAGCTTGTTAGGGCTGCCAGGGGCCAGACTGTTATAAGTGCTGATCAGAATCCAGGGGCAGCTGCTGAAATTTCCAGGTGCTTGTGTTCCAAAACAAAGATTTGCACTAGGGTCACATGGTAAGGTAATAGAAATAGAGCCAATTTATTAAGAAAGAGAAAGGCATTCCTGAAAATGGGAGTGGACTGGTGACCTGTGAAGAGACATTTGCTCAAAGTGCTGAGCCATGAGCCTCACTCCCATCATAGGTCCTTCATGTTGCACTGCCTCTCTTGTGGTTGTCTGTTACAGCATGGTCTGTTACAGTCTCTTACAGCATGGTCTGTTTGTTGCATATATCTCAGCTGGGTAAGGACTTCTAATCTTCTGCTAAGTGGCTTCTTTCTTTCTTTTTTAAAAAATATTTTTATTTGTTTACTTGAGACATAGAGAGGGATAAGCAGAAAGAATGTGAATATAGGTATGCCAGAGCCTCCTGCCACTACAAAGAAACTTCAGATGTATGCACCACTTTGTATATATACCTTTATGTGTGTACTGTGGAACTGAACCAGGGCTGTCAAACATTGCAATCTTTAACCACTGAGCCATGTCTCCAGCCTCTTCTTTCTTATATTAACCTTGATGTAGCTCTCTTCATTCCCTACTCCCTTGGTACTAGACTGACCCAAATAACTGATAAGAGACCCACAGAAAGAGGTAAGGCCAGTGATGCAAATATTCCAGGCAAAATCCAAAGAATTCTGCCGAGAAGCCTGCCCTCCCTTTGGCAAAGACTGAGGCCACTGATGGGTTTTCCTGAGAGAGCTCCTCATCCAAAGGCTAGAGAAACTGCTTGATGGGATCTCAGAGTTCTTTGCTTCTCTAATTGTTTTATTACACTGAACAGGCTATATAGTTTTGCCACTCAGACTTATCCACACTCAGGTTTAGCTCTGACCTGACAATCTGTCACACTAGAAAAAGGGACTTGGATAGAGCTTTGCAGGGAAGACTTCAGCTGTGCCAGTTCTCCATTGATTCCTTGAGAAATAGAATCATCCATATGACACTGTGTACTAGATGGATGTGGTGTTTTGGATGGACTTCATCTGGCTGAACTAACCCCCAACAAATTGACAAGATGCTGACAGGATGAGGGGGTGGAGGTGAGAAGTGTTGGCATTACAGCAGGCAGTCAGGGGGATGCTATTCATGAAAGAAGAAAGAGCACAACTGAATTCACCTTTGCTCTCAGTTGGAGAGTAGATTACATTCTTCACAGCAAAGTGATGGCTGCAGCCACCCGCAGAGGAGGGAAAATAGGCTGGGCTGGCTCTTTAAGGAGGAACTCAACAGTGTCATGAGAAACCTATATATGCCAACATGGTGCCATTCAGGGTCAGACTCCCAGAGTGCCCTTCAGGCTCTTTTTTTGTGGTTTATTGTATAATCCTCCCTGTCTCTGCTTTTTGTCTTATTCCCACCCCCTGTGCATTATCTTAGGCTCCATGTATCCAGTCGCTATATGCCAGAGGCTACTGTCGAAATGTTTGAAAATCATCTTTCAGCGCTGTTTTACTTTCTTATTTTATTCCACAATATGGATTTACAATAAATTCCAATCTATGAATGGGCTTTGGAGAAAAGTCTGTCAACTTTGGAAGTTGCAAATTTTAGTAGTGCTATGAATTTTCAGAAAAAGCAGTCAAGAAATTCTATAAAGTTTCTGTTCCCTAGCCAAGGTCAAAAGGTCTTTGCTTCTCTTAGAATTGATCTAGTCCCTTCCCTTCCTTCTTCCCCCTTCCATTCTTTCTCTTTTCTCTTCTCTTTGTCATCTAACTAAAGGCAGGAAAATTTTTTTAAAGTCTGTGTAATGGGCTAGGGCTCTTGAAAGGCTGTAAATCCTGTATCTGTTTTCCCCTAATTAGTAGAAAACATTTCTCCTAACACTATCCCCCACTTTCCTCTTAGGTTGCCTATTTTTATGTGGTAGATTACTTGCCCATTAAACATTACACAATCAGCTCCCCTTAACTAGACCTCTAAATGCATATTAAAAGGAGTGTTAGAAAATGGGTTCTATGGAAAAAATAACTTCAAGCTGGGTGTGGTGGTGCATACCTTTAAATCCCAGCACTCGGGAGGCAGAGGTAGAAGGATCACCATGAGTTCAAGACCACCCTGAGATGACAGAGTTAATTCCAGGTCAGCCTGGATCAGAGTGAGACCCTACCTCGAAAAACCAAAAAAATAAAAAAATAAAAAATAAATAAAAAGAAATAAATAAAAAGAAAAATAACTTCAACCATGCTTTAAAGACCATTATCTATTAAACAGAACATATATTCTGTACAAAAATGTAAATAACTTTTTAAATAGAGATTTCAATTTGCTTGTTAGGACCTAAAAGTATATGTGGCTTTAGATGCTCATGACAAGTGTGACAATAAGACAGTTGTGAAGAAAGGCTTCCAACAAGAGTGACTTACATCAAGGTGTGCAGTGCCCAGTCTCCTAATCATCAGCTCTAGACTTTATTCCTAAAAGCCAACCACATCTTCCCATACTTGTTTTCCTGCCCCTTTGACATTGTTTTACCTGATGTCTACATTTGTTCATAAGTATGAATTTGATTAAGTTTGAAGCCATCTTTCTCATACTTATTTATGGGAATGCTTTGCAAGGCTATGTGTATCATTGGATCCATGGTAGCAATGTTATCATCCTGAACTCTTGTAGATCACTTGGTTCACTATACACCCTTCCTTACAGGTTCAGTCACTGGAGATAGGGTCAGAGCCTGTGTCCTGGCATCTCAAATATACCAGATGTACCCACTCATCCCCAGTAATCTAATTAAAAAGTCAAAGTAATAGCAAAAAGCAGAAATAAGATTTATTCAATGTGGCCACATTGGAAAGAGAGATGGAAGGATCCAGCAACTTCCCCCTGCCAAGTCTACCTTTGGGATCTAGATATAAGGTTTGGCTTTGAGTAGAAGGCCAGAAATGTGTATAGCTAAGCAGTCATGGTCAAATTGTGGACCAGTACATAATTCAGGATACCATTTCTCTGGGAAGGTGGTTTGGCAAGTTGCTAGCACTGTGTGAAATCCTTCTGTGGTGGAGACAAGTTTCCCTTCTTGATTTGGGAATCTGAGGTGTTTTTGAGAATTACAGAGCTTTCCTAAGCTCTTACTCAGGTGGTAACTTGGGGTACAAGAAGCTCATAGTCACACAAAATTTCCACTGAGTCAGTGGTCTCTGTGTTCTTGTCCTATGAATTTTGGTGAATGAAATTCATAGCCCTGACAGAGTGGAATTTAGAAAGCTTTTATTACAGGATTATAGAGCTCAAGAAAAGGAAAGAATGTAGAGCTTCTTCTATAAGGCAGGTCAGTAGCCCTAGAAAATGGGAAAGCCAATCTGGAGACCCTGATTGGAGTCTTTTATGAAAGTTTTCTGAATGGAGAGGGGGCTGAGTTAGTCAGTCCAGTCCCCATCTCAGGCGTCCAGGTGCTACCAGATTTTCAAGAAAAGGAGTAATTTCACCTCTTAATTTTCTCTTCTAGGAAAGAAAGATAAACAAGACTCACCCCCTTAGGCCCTGGCCTCAATCAAGGTGGAGGCTGTGAGGATACCTTCAGGAAGAAAGAGATGAGGGAAAGCCAGGCTCTCCCCCTATAGGCTCAAGGACATTCCTCATCATTGGTCACTCTTATATTATTCTGGGGGAACCTACTACCCCCAAACTTCCTCATTCTTGATATAGCCAAAGGAAATGACACAAATATTTCTTTAGAATATCTTCCTTACTTCTAGGTGGTTTTAGTTTTTTTATTCCTTTTAAGAACAGATGCATACAACCCCCATACAAGGTTATCCATACCTTCTCCCCTTTGTCTCTGCATGGAATAATATCCAATGTTGTAAGTCCTCTTTTCTTAAGTATTTAGAAGAGTAAAAGATGGCTCCACATTGACCTTCCAAGAGAAATGATTTAATATACAGGCTATAAAAACTTCAATCTTGTTTTCATATTATTTAGTTCTAATTTCTTTAGACATTCTCAGAACTGAATAGCACAGAACATTTATGACTCCATAAATCTAATCTACCTGAGTCATGATTGATGGTTTTTATTATTTTCATGCCTTATGTTAACTGAGTTTCTTCACTTTATATTGCCAACACATCCCATCATCTTACTGTCCCTTTTTTTTAGGTCAGCAAGGTAACCAGAATCAGTATCAATTCCCAGTGATTGACATGCTGCTACAAGGTACTTCCTCCTTCTGTGCTGATGCTTCTCAACAGGTGCCTTTTGCTTCCATATCCTGTCCAAGTCATTACTCACTTGAGCCCATTTCTTTGGTTCAGAGTATGTCTTCCCGCAGGATATTTCTTTCAAGAAAAGAGGAGGCTTCCTACTAAAGAGATTTATGTCTAGAATCACAGATGCTTTTTAAACTGCCTTTGTGAAAACACTGGGTAGCATGTTACTTCCCAAATAATAAAAAAAAAAAATAGAACACAACAAAATAACAACCCTTCAATTCTGCTTTAGTGAGAGATTATATAATAGGGAGAGGGAATATTGGGCAAACATCAAGGACAGAAGACAGAGTTCTTAGATCTAGACCAGCTGCTGATTTGCCTTTGTTGCTGAGTACCCCAGGGTGGTTAGGGAAGTGATACTTTGTTTGGCTTCCTTTATGCTGGATTTCATATTACTGCTCCTTGAGTGCTGTAGGTCTGTCACAATGCGTTGAGAGCCTCCTCTGAAAAGAGAGGAGTTTAATGCATGCTTATTGTCAGAAAGGGAAAAAGAAGAGCCATGTTCTCCCCTTAAAAAAAAAAAAAAGATTTTAAAGACATTTATCATAAAATATTATAAGACCTAAGATTCTAGGAAAGCCTGATTAATTTAGACCCATAGATCTTATAATAGCAATTCTGCAGCTGAGTCAAGAGGTCATTCAATTCTCTTTTAGGTCATATTTAATGAACAGAAACTTTTAAGAAGTTACTTATGTTACTTCTTCTTACTTATTTAAGTGTTTCTAGAGAAAGTGAGAAACTGTAAGGCTTCAGCATTTCCAGAATCCTGGTATCAATGTTAACACTGTGGATTCTCAGCATCAAGAATTGTGTTAGTCAGCTTTCTATCATTGTGACAAACTACACATGACAATCCCCTTATAAGGAGTATAGGTTTAGTTTGACTCATAGTCCTGTAGCATTTGTCCTGGTGCTTTGAGCAGTATGGCACAGTGGAGAGGGTGTGGCAGAGGAAACTGCTCACCTCATGGCCATTAGAAAAGGAAAAAGAGGCAAAGGTTAGAGCCACCTATGGTGACCTGTGACCTCTCACTGAACCCCACTTCTTAAGGGTTCCACCTTATCCCAATAGTGTCACAGTCTAGGGAAGAACCCTTCATATATGGGCCTTTTGGCAAACATTGAGTACCCAGACAATATTAAGAATATATTCTGTGTGTTAGACTTCATGAGTTTTAAATTTAACCTATTTTATTGTGTTTTTTTATTTAATGTTTTGAATGTGGCTTATAACATAAGCAAGCTAATACCCTCAATTTGCCATAGAGAACTATGGTCACTGTGCTGAATGATATCTTGCCTATAATCAGTTTACTCTAATTTCATCAAAATCAAATCATTGTGTGACTAATTACTTTTGTATTTAGAAAAATCACAGTGGATGCTGCAAGCAATGCCTGACATAATTTAAGTGGTAGATAATTTTGCAGCATGGTAACACTATCATCTAAGTAAAATTCTTAGGTTAGTTCTGATGAGAGAACAGAAATCTCCCATGAATTCTGAAGGCAATGAATTAGTAACAGAAGTGACAAGTGACTGAGCGACCAGAGGAAAGCCAAGAGCAAGAACAGTTGTATTTATGTGGTTTGTAGGCAGCTTACCTTGCATGGGCCAGATAAAGGTTACTCTTTCTCTCATCTCTGTAGTTGCTCTTCATGTGAGTGCCAAGTTACCACAGTCTGAAGACTGCAGTGTGGAAGTCCTGATGAGCCTGCTTTGCTTCCTTGCCATGCAGCAGGAACTATAACGAAGGAATGAATGCAATCTTCACAGAAAATAGAAACTAAGTCTCCAAAGCTTTTATGACCTGATATATTTTTGGCAATAACATCAACTAACTCTCCAGTTTGCAGTTAATATTTAAGAAATTGCTACTTTAGCAAGAATAAAAATAAGGTTCTGAAATAATGATGTCCTTAAAGTGAATGAATATCTCTTATCTTTGTGATGATCAATTTGTTAAGACACAATCTTATACAAATACTCAGGTACAATGATGCCATTGCATGTATGATTAAGAAAAGCTAAAAAGAGATTTTTAAAAGTTATTTTTTTCACAAAAAAATATGCCAATCATGGTTACATGGCAAGTATCCTTAACTGCTGAGCCATCTCCCTAGCCCATGAGAAATTTTATTCTAGATAAAAATGTTCACTAAGTTCTTCGTACATGTCATAGATTGTGGTAATTCCCACATATACAGTTGAACAGGTCAGATATCAGGGTTTTAAAAAAGTCTGTATTGTGATGAGGAAACTAAAGATATTAATTAGTAATCATATAATGTTGCAACAAAAATTGGAAGTATTTCCACAAATTATGGAAGTAATGTAAGAGAGGCACTGCTCAATGAAAATTTTGGGTTCATGGAAGGCTTCCTGTAGGAGATGACACTGATAAGCTGAAATATAATGAATGACTGGGAGAAAGTTCTAGCAAAGAACCCAATCAAAGCTCAAGAATTCATGGAATAGGAATATTCCATGTAATCTAGCAGGACTGAAAGTCACAGTGTCGATGGTTATGACAGGGAGGTGGAAGTACACATCAAGTTCACTTATTCTAAGACAGACTGGGGAGATGGGATTTTGTTTTCCCCATTATAAGAGGCTTGTGTAGAAAGGGTTAATGATATCATTAGACTTACTTTAGGAGGATTGGTGAATTCATTAGGCAGCACATAGCAATAATATGAGTTTTCATTATTTCAAGTGATAGGGAACATAACATAAATAGTTTTAGTGTTCTAGAGTATTTGACAGAACTTGTAGCTAAAAACAATTAAAATCATTCTATCACAATTAAAAATATGCCATTTATATACTGGGAAGGTATCAAGAAATTCTCATAAGCTAAATCCATGTGAACATCAGTTTGTAAGTCTAAAAACTTGAATAAGTTCAATTGTTTGTTTTTGTAAACAGAACATGAGGGAACTGTGGGATATCCTTAAATTTCCCAACATTTGGATTATGGGTATACAAGAAGGTGAAGAAATTTAGACCAAAGTCATGGAGGGAGAACTTATTCAACAAAAGTAATGAAGAAAACTTTCCCACCCTCTCCAAAGAGTCCTATCAAGATATTAGAAGCTAACAGAACTTCAAAAGACTGGAACAAAGGAGAGACTCTCCAAGATATATTATCATCAAGACTCTAAACAGTAAAAACAAAGAGAAAGTCCTAAAAGCAGCAAGAGAGAAACAACACATTACATATAAAGGTAACACCATCAGAATTACCTCAGACTTCTCAGTGGAAACTCTGAAATCCAGAAGGGCCTGGAATGGAACACTGCAAAGTCTAAGAACCTATGGCTTCTAACACAAACTAATTTACCCAGAAAAAATATCCTTAATAATAGATGGCAAAAGAAAAACTTTCCACAATAAAAGTCAGCTCTATTACTATGTGAACACAAAGCCAAACCTACAGAGGGTATTTCAGCCAATTAGTCATACAGAAGAGTCAAACAACCAAGCTTTCTATTTTTTTTTTTTTTTTTGGTTTTTCAAGGTAGGATCTTACTCTAGCCCAGGCTGACCTGGAATTCACTCTGTATTCTCAGGGTGGCCTTGAATTCAAGGTGATCCTCCTACCTATGCCTCTCGAGTGCTTGGATTAAAAGCATGTGCCACCACACCTGGCTTCAAACAACCAATCTTAAGAGCATACAAGAAGCAGACCATGATAACCAAACCTAGAGGAGGTTCAAAAATTATGAAGTCCAAGAAAACACCAAACCACATAAAGTAACATAATATAGCAAGGATTAAATCAAACCTCATAGTTATTACCCTAAACATTAATGAACTCAGTTAATCCATCAAGAGACATAAATTAACAGGGTGGATCATAAAAATGGACCCCTCAATCTGCTGTCTTCAAGAAACCCACCTCACCCAAGACCAACACCTCCTCAGGGTGAATGGGTGGAAAATGATATTCCAAGAAATGAAAATAAGAAACAAGCAGATGTTTCTATACTAATGTCAGAGAAAGTACAAAAGTTATCAAAACAAAAACAAAAAACAAAACCAAAGAAGGCCTCTTCTTACACTCATCATGGGAATGGTCCAACAAAAGGACATCACAATCATCAATCTTTAGGCATCAAAAACTGGTGCAATGCAATTCATAAAACAAAATCTGCTTGACAATAAAACAGAAATAAACACCAACACCATCATAATTGGGAACTTCAGTACTCCTCAATCATTAATATATAGGTCATCCAAGCAGCAAATCAACAGGGAAGTAAGAGAACTTAACAACACCATAGATGAACTACACCTAACAAACATCTATAGAACATTCTACCCCAAATCTACAGAATACACATTTTTCTCAGCAGCTCATTGAACCTTCTCCCAAATAGATCATATACTGGGCCATAAAGCCTCCCTTCATATATTTAGGAAAATTGACATAATTTCCTGCATGATATCAGACAACAATGTTATAAAGCTAGAAATTAACAAAAGATACACCAGGAACTCCAGGAAGCCCTTGGAGACTGAACAACACACTTTTAAACAATAAATGAAAAGTGTATAAAACAAGAAAAGAAATTGTAAAATTTCTATAATTGAATGATAATGAGAACACATCATACCAAAACTTATGTGACACAATGAAGATAGTCCTTAGGGGTAATTCATAGCACTAAATGCCTTCATAACAAAGACAGAGAGATCCCAAATTAATAACCTAACAATGCATCTAAAGGCATTGGAAAATCAAGAAGTATTCAGCCCCAAAAGCTCCAGACATAAAGAAATAATCAAGATCAGAGCAGAAATTAATGAATTGGAAACAAAGAAAACAAAGAAAAAATTTGAAACAAAGATCTGGTTCTTTGAAAAAATAAACAAGATTGTAAACCCCTGGCCAATCTGATCAACTGAAAAAAGAGATGGTTCAAATTAACAAAACTAGAAATGAAAAAGGAGAGTTCACAACAGACAAAAGTGAAATTGGATGAATCATGAAGACTTACTTCCAAAACATGTACTCC
This sequence comes from Jaculus jaculus, assembly GCF_020740685.1. NCBI lineage: Eukaryota > Metazoa > Chordata > Mammalia > Rodentia > Dipodidae > Jaculus > Jaculus jaculus. The sequence goes on from NC_059113.1 coordinate 76,571,678, forward strand.
ACAAAACTGGATAATCTGGAAGAAATAGTTAAATTCTTGGTTATATACCACCTATCAAAACTAAACTCAAAGCAGATTAGTCTCCTAAACAAACCTATCACATCTATCTATCAAGATTGAAAAGGTAATCAAAAACTTCCACAAAAAGAAGAGTCCAGGACCAGATGGCTTCTTAGCCAAATTCTATCAAACCTTCCTGGAAGAACTAAATCCTTTTTTTTTTTGTTTTGTTTTGTTTTTGTTTTTTTGAGGTAGGGTCTCACACTAGTCCAGGTTGACCTGGAATTCACCCTGTCATCTCAGGGTGGCCTTGAACCCACAACAATCTTCCTACCTCTGCCTCCTGAGTGCTGGGATTAAAGGCATGCACCAACATGCCTGGCTCTAAATCCAATTTTTATCAAACTGTTCCATATTAATCAGAGAACAGGGAAAGCTCCCTAACTCCTTTTATATAGCTACTATCACTCTAATAGCAAAACTAGATGGAGATACAACAAGAAATGAAAACTATAGGCCTATATCCCTGGTGAATTTAGATGCAAAGATCCTGAACAAAATCCACACAAACCAAATTCAACAACACATCAAAAGCATTATTCACCTTGATCAAGTAGGCTTTATCCTAGAAACACAGGTTTGGTTCAACATACTGAAATTTGACAATGTAATACACGACATAAATAAGCTTAATTACACAAACCACATGATCATTTCAATAGATGCAGAAAAGGCCTTCAGCAAAATACAACATTATTTCATGATCAAAAAAGTTGGAGAGATAGAGAGTTTAATAAGTGCAGGCCCTCTTGTACCCCATAATTGATGGTAGCTTGATATTGGAGAATGGGCTTATGTTTGGATATGGTTCTGACTTGTTTCCCAGCTCCAGCTATGGGTCTCATACCACTGAGGGGATCAATTAGCCAAATCAAGAGCAGCTGGTTCCCCACCATGGCTGTGTGCCACTGTTGCACTTGTTTGGGCATCACATCAGGTTATTTGTTGCTATTTAGGTTAGACCATGAGTTGCTTGGACAGATATTGGTCATTTCCCCCAGTCACCCATGTAGTACCTTCTGGCACTAGATATGCTGACTGTCTGGGGACCGACTTTCTCCTGGCTTCCAGCCATGCCATTCCATTTTACGTGTCAGCTGCGTATGGAGTCTTCAGCAATAGGGTCTTACCACTGGCCTTTGGTGGGTCATCACGTACTCTGACAGAAGTCTGTCATTGTTTTGGGAAACTTGTAGGTTTCTCTGATCAAAAGCTCATTGTAGATGATAGCCCCAAGCTGGTAGTGGGGGTTACAGGTCAGTGCCCACTAAGAAAATGAGGAAAAACATAACTAATATACAAGAGTTAGAGAGGAGAGAGAGAGAAGGGAGAGGGAGAGAGGGAGGGAGGGAAGATGTAGAAGATTTAGGTTAGTCTTGATCCTACCCTCTCCAGTGTCTTGTGGTTCAGATGTTTCCTGTAAGGTTCTAGTGAAGGTTCTGGGAGCTCATGAAGCTGAAAAGTCTTTTTCACAAACATACCATATGCAGAGCCAATAGATTACCCACAGAATGGGAGAATATTTTGTTGGCCATTCAACTGACAGAGGCCTGATTTCTAGAGTCTACAAAGAACTCTAAAATATAAACAGTGAAAAAAACCACATAATCCACTCCAAAAGTGGGGCAGAGAACTGAATGAGGAGTTCTCAGAAGAAGATATACAAATGGCAAACACATACTTAAGAAAATGTTCAACATCCCTAACCATCAGGGAAATGCAAATTAAAGCCACTATGAGATTCCACGTTTCCCCAGTAAGGATAGCAAATGTTAAAAAATCAAGTGAAAACAAATGTTGGCAGGGATGTGGAGAAATAGGAATCTTCATTCACTGTTGGTGGGAATGTAAGATGATAAAATCAGTATGGAAAGCAAATGGAAACTCCTAAAAATGTTGAGTAGAGATTTAACAAGAGACCAAGTTATTCCCTTACTGGGCATTTACTCTAAAAGCTCCATGCCTCAGTTCAGAGAGATTTGCTTAACCAAGTTTATAGCTGCTCAATTCATAATAGGTAAGAACTGGAACCAACCCAGGTGCCCATTATTGGACGAATGGATAACCAAGATGTTGTATATCTACATGATAGAATTCTACTAAGCACTTAGAAAAAAAAATCACAAAATGAATTTTGTAGAAAAATGGTCTAACTTGGAACAGATCATAGTCAGTGAACTCACACAATCACAGACAGACAGTCATTGCATTGTCATTTACAGCTCCTAACCTGGACCAGCCCGCAATGCTGACATACCTAATAGGCATCTTGAGGCCTGGACAATAGGGAGAGTAGGGCTTGAGAGGGGGGGGGCACAAAAATGAACCCAAATGGAACTGGTTCCATAGAATCCTTTATCCTGGAAGGTAGACTAAAAGGTTGAACCCTCAAGAGGACTTTAGGGGGAGCACTTGAAAAGAAGGGCCCTGGAGAGGGTGAGATGAAAAGTAACTTTAAATTTCTCCTGTTTCTTTTTTTACTTTATTTTTTCTATATATTTTTTTCATTTTCTTCTTTCTTTTCCCTTGATGCTGGCCTGTAACTTCCAGTACCAGGATGTGGTTAACACCCACAATGAGCTATTGATCGGGGAGACTTACAAGCTTTCCCCAAACAAGATAGACTTCTGACAGAGCACTTGGTTACCCACCAGAAGTTAATGGTAAGACCCTATGCAGAATACACCATATGCTGTTGGTACAGAACATGGGGAGACCTGGTTGGAATCTGGAAGAGAGCTAGCCCCAAGACAGCCCTTCTAGTGCTAGAAGGTGCTATATGAGATACTGGGGGAAAGTGGCCACCATCTGTCCAAGTAACTCGAGGTCTAAACTCAGAAGCAAACAACCTGACATGTCGCTCATACAAGTTCAGTAGTGCCACACAGTCATGGTGGATAACCAACTGCTTTTGTATTAGCTAACAGATCCACTCAGTGGAAATAAAACCATGTCTGGAATTGGGGGGAAAACAAGTCAGAATTATATCCAGAGAATGAGCTCAAGCTCCCACTAATCTTGGGCTACAAAAGAGCTGACACCCATTATCCTGTGCTGACTTCACTCTCAGTTGGAGAATCTGCTTATCTTTTTCAGATGGAATCAGGACTTGAGGAGAGAAATGACTCATTGCACTTCACCAGGGCCCCAGATGAAATTATAGAGGAATTGGGGAAATGAGCAAGAGTGCTGTTGTCTTGGTGAATCTGATATCAGCACAAAGGTGAGGGAGAAAGACACTGAGAACACTCAACACCTACCAAACCAGAGATCCAAAAGCTCCGAAGAGCCCATCACCGAAGTAGACTTAAAATGCACCCAACATAGTTTGGAATTTCATGGAAGAGGGGGTGGAAAGGTTGTTAGAGCCACAAGTTGGGACATTATGCACATGGACATTGCCTCTTCTCCATAACTTATGACTGTCTCCACAATGCATGACCCACAGTCCCCATGAGGTTGACCTGCATCTTCAACAAGGAGTGTCCCTTTGTGGGGGTGGTGGTGAGGGAAAGGATGATACCATCATGTGCTGTTTTCATACTATGTCCATAACTAATAAAAAAAAAAACTAAAAAAATGTAAAAGGAAATGCTTTCATGTTGTATAAAAATGTGCTGCAAAGGAAATATGTTATACAGGCCCAGAAAGAAGGAATTCCCCTGGCTTTGGGTTTAAGTAACTAAGGAAGTAGGTGACATAGAAAAGCCTCTATATCATTAGGCAGGCATGCACACTTTCTTTTTTTTAAAATTTAATTTATTAGTTTTCTTTTCAGCAAATACAGGCAGTTTGGTACCATTGTTTAGGCTCATCCATGATCTACCCCCTCCCATTGTACCCTCCTTGTTGATGTAAATGGGTCGTGCATTGTGGAGTTAGCCCACAGTTATTGGTACGATAAATGTCTCTGCATATCATGACCCAACATGTGACTCTGACATTTTTTCCACCCCCTCTTCCGCAAAATTTCCCTGAGCCATGTTGGGTTCATTTTTGGTCTGCTTCAGTGCTGAGGTGTTGGGGGCCTCTGAGGCTCTGGCTCTCTGATTTGGTAGGAGTTGATTTTTCTCTGTGTTGGTTTCCTTCCCCTTTGTGCTGGTATCCGGTTCATCAGGAAAACATCACCCTTGCTTGTTTCGCCAATTGTCCTTAGTTTCAGTCAGGCCCCTTTTGAGGTATGATGGGGCAGCTCTCTCCTTAGGATCTGCATCTATCTGAAGAAGAGAAGCAGATTCTCCAATGGAGAGTAAGTTAGCACCTTAAATGTCCTCTCAATGACTCAAGAAGTCTTGTGCTGGGAGAAAACTTTTCATGAACTTTCACACCCACTTGTGCCCATTAAGTCCACTGTTCTGCTATAACAGACCCTTGCTCTGAGTGAAAAAGAACCCCAGGCAATCCTGAGTGATTAAAATCCCTTCCTACCTGTCCAGCCAAGTTGGTGGCTGGCTCTTATAACAATGGGCCACTAGATGGAGGTAGTACTCTTTCATTCTAAAGCTCTGCCACTATTTTCTTTTAAAGTTCTTACTTTCCTTGGTAGTTCTTCTGGGCTAGGATTTAAACAGCCCTTTGATGCCTTAGGATGTTGCTGTTCACAAATCAGGTCTTTTCTCCTCCTCTTCTTTTTTTTCCCCTAAAAAGATAATATACTGCTTTTTCAAAGTCAATTAACACTTAGGGCAAATGAAACTGGGAAAGCAAAAGGTCATTTTCTGAAGGGTTGCCTGGGAACCTTTTGGTATTATTCAGGTGTCAGCCAGGAATTACAGATCACTAGGAAAAGAAATGATAATTAGTTCATTTTGTTTCTTTATAACTTCCAATAAGATGGCTTAATATGGCTTTCCTGTTTCACTTCTGGTATTGCTCATAGTGGGCTGAGAGCTGGCTGGTTAAGTGTTATTTCTTGCAGTCTTGAAGAAAATTGGAATGCATTGGGGACAAGTTAGGCATCATAAAGGATCACTAAAATATATGGATTATAATGTGGTGGAATATTCCTTATAAAAAGCATTGTCCAGGCTGTGGCCTAAGACAGGAGTGACAGATGACAGAAACCATGAGAGTCTCTTACAGTGTAGTCTGCATCAATTCTAGGCCCTAAACAATGCTGAGTGAATGGAGCTCAGGAGCTGCAGATAAGACACCCTAGCTGAGCTACTTCGCATCTAGACCTCTGACAGCATTCAAAAACACCACTCCAGTATGAACGTAGCGCAAGATACCAGTGTCCCAGAATACAATGTAAGATTTTAATAACAGTGAATTCCATTTAGAAAACAAGCTTAGACACTGAAAAACAATGAGCTAGTATTCAAAAAAATAAACAAACACATTGTAAATGAGATTATTGACAGATCAACTTTTGAATTTACTGCTAGCAATGTGCTGATTTGGACAGACCAAACTGGAACTGTGTGTGGCTCACACTTCTCACACTGCGCCTCACAGTGAAGACTTCAGTCACAGTTCCTTTCTATCTTTTTATTTTAATACAGAAAGATCTTTATGTGGTTTAATAACCTTTTCCGTCTTGAATAAGGACTTTCTGTTTGCAATCACATGAATAGAAAAAGACCTGCTCCAGAAACTCTGGGAGATTATTGCATGCCTAGCTACAAAAATAAGGCTTTGAAAGAGCAGAAGGGATGGAGTAAGTACATAATGAGAAAATTCTTGTGAGGTAAATTATTATTCGGGATTTTTGAACTGGTCTTTTCAAAAAGGAAATAATAATAATTACATTCCCACAGAGACTCTTGCCTAGTGGGAGACAACAGTAGCTTTGCTGGAAATACAGTGGGGAGCCTGCACTTTGTCTCTATCCCACATGGTTTCTCTTGAGATTGAATAAATCTTTCGCCTTTTAGCACATAGTAACCTGAAACATTATAAACCCAAGAAAAGACCCACACACCCAATGGGCAAAACCTTTTGCTTGGATGCTGTGCACATTTCTAAACACCCTTGTGAGTCAGAGTGAAGGGTGAGGCTGCAGGTAAATGATGACCTAGTAGAGGGGTTGATTGGACCTCTGGTGTGTCATAATTAGGAATGATTCCATTGAGTGTGGGTGTCAGCCTAACTTGCACAGATCACAGCTAGTGACAGAATAGCTAAAAGTAATAAAGTAGCTAAGGAGAGGGTGAGTTTAAGTTGGGATTCACAGGTTGGCATCTTGCTTTGCAATGCTCGTATTCCCCTTAGACTGACTTCATGAGGCCTCGGCCTTTAGCCTTCTCCATCCTTCTTTTACTGTCTGATAGACTAGCTTTAGTTCCAGCTCTCTAAACCATTAATAATGACAAATCTTTCTCCCCACTATCTTTCTCTCTGTATTCTGTTAAAGATTTTAGCTACATTCTGGGAGAGAATCGAGCTGATAAGATTACTTAGGTATGGCAGAAGGGAGTAGGGAACAAGCTGATTTTTCTACCATCACCAGAGGTCCTTGGCCATGAAGTAGTCATGATGCTAGTGACCTTCTGTGATCTCAACATAGTTGTGATCTGACTTTTCTCTTCCTCTGTCCTGAAGAACTTCTATGCATGTCTTCCCCACTGCTTTTGCGTCAGCGTATTCACTACATGTTACATAAGACTATCACAGAAACAGTATAGGTCTCCCCAACGTACATCCGACCTCCTTCTTTCCAAGTGACTCCATCTTTGGCAGATGTTACAAGCTAAAATTGAGTTTTGTTGCATCTGCACCTGATACCTTGGAGATGGCACTACATGACCAGACCATGAGGGACAATTTTGAAGAGGCTGCCTGTGCTCATCATGTATCCCTCCTGCAATTTCCTCTGGAGGATGTGACTGCTGCCAAAGAAAAGTCATTTTATTGCTGGGCATGCTGGTGCATGCCTTTAATCCCAGCACTGGGGAGGCAGCGGTAGGAGGATCACCATGAGTTTGAGGCCACCCTGAGACTACATAGTTAATTCTAGGCCAGCATGGACCAGAGTGAGACCCTACCTCAAAAAAAAAAAAAAAAAAAAGCCCCCAAAATCATTTTATTATACATGAAAAAGTGTGTCTCCCATTCCTTGTTTACTCAGTGTTCACCATTTAAAAATAATGCAGGTTCTTCATTAACAGGAAAACTTACAAAACGTTCCTCCTACTTGCCTTTTTCTCTAGATGCCAACACATCTCGGCAAGCTTTCAGACAATAGTCACCTAGCAACCATTTTTTCATACATTAAATCATTTCAAACTCACATATTTCCCTCTGTGAGAACTGTATATTATACCTTTTCTTTCACTCTCACAGTTTAAAAGAAGAATAATCAGTAAAAAGAAATTACAGTTTGATCATAAAATATCAGTTATAAAATACTGCTTTAAATGTCTAAATGTTTTATGCAATAGTTTTTCTTTATAACTTTTTTATGTAAGTATCCAGGTATTACTTGGGATGAGTCTCTATGGCAAGAGACAGAAACACACAAATCTAGTGAGGTGAGGCAGAAGTGGATGAAAATGCAGACGATCATGGACTTATACCACGGTCCTGTGTCCCCAAGAATCTGTCTTTCCTCAGCACTTGCTTCTTTGTTTGAGATGCTTGAGGGAGGTGGGGTTTTGTGTCCTCACTTCTGGCACCAGGAAGAAGATTAGTGGTGCTAAAAGACATTACTGTCTGCGTCAAGTGGCTTCCAGGAGTCTCACCAGTTGCCTCCATCTAGGGCCAGATCAGTCATAGGACTCCTCTAAGATTAAATGCCATCTTTATTTTGTACCTTTATGTGAACGATTAATCTTCAGGATTTTCATCACTGAGGAGGAAGAGGCTGGTGAATATTTAAGAGCATTGAATAGTGTACACTTTATTTAAATATTAGAATTTATGCAATCTGTTAAATTAATTTCCTATCATTTTGTTCTTCCCAGATGAAGATAATCTTCCTTTTAAGCAACAGCTGGCTTAACAGAGATGAAAATGTGAACACTGGGTTGGGAAGATGGCTCAGTGGGTAAGTACTTGCTATGGAAGCATGAGGACCTGAGTTATATCCTCATTGCTCACATGGAATGCTGGGCATAGAGATACATGCAAGCCCAGTGCTGCAGAGGTGGAGACAGGAGACTCAGTTACCAGAGCTTGCTCACTTGCTAGACTAGTTGAATTGGTGACCTCTAGGTTAATCAAGAGATCTTGTCTCAGGCTGGAATACTGGTTTAGCAGTTAAGACACTTGGCTGTGAAGCCTAAGGATCTAGGTTTGATTCCCCAGTATCCACATAAGCCAGATATACAAGGTGGTACATCCATCTGGAGTTCATTTGCAGTAGCTGAAGGCCTTGTTGTGTCCATTTTCTGTCTATCTACCTGCTTCTCTCTCTACCTCTCTGAAATAAATAAGTAAAATATTAAAAAGAGATCTTGTCTCAAACAATAAGGTAGGTAGTGACTGAGGAAGACACTTGACTTCAGTCTGACAATGTGTCCACCCACATACATGTGGACACACACACAAAAGAGTGAGTATAAACACAATTTATGTTGTGATTGTTAAAAGATTTAAAATAATTATAGAAGATTATGTAGAGTCTTAAAGCACAGAAACCACATTGAGACACAAGGACATGTGGGCAATATTTGTTCCTCTGGGGAATTTTGAGTAGGGCCTGTCTTGGTGGCCATCCAAGGGTACTTTCATTAGGTGTCAAATTAAAAGAACTTCCTAAGAGCTATTTTGCCATTACATGGCAGCAAGGCAGAATATTGTCATGAAACAAATCCCTATCCAGACTGGAGAATCTATGCTCAAAAAATGTCTCAGGCTCATGTCAATGATGGCGAATTTAATAGTTACACTTGAGTTTTGGATAACAAGGATGAAATCTTGTCTGCAGGATGTGGTTTTCTCTCTTACCTGCTTCCTGGTCCATATGATCACCCCTTTCATAGCTACATACCTGTTGTTGGATAGACCAACACAGTTAAAACATGCATAGTCTGTGGAGGACTACTCCTTACACAATGATGATTGAATGGTTGATCTGGGATGGGTATAGACTGTCACCTTTGTTAGAAGTTCCTTTAGAGGTTTCTTATGTTTATCTGGGCTTAGGGGCACAGAATTAATTGTCACAATGTACACTCCTGTGTGCTTATGTGAAAATCTCCTCAGGAGCATCATCACATTTACATTAAGCATTTGAAAAGTGGCTCTGTCCACACATTCGTTTACAATTTTATCATATTCTGAAAATCAGTCATATAAAGGTTTTGAGTTATGTGTATGTATCCAAAATAGTGTTCCATTAATAAATAGCAATGTATTTGGAGCCAAACACTGATTTTGTATGTGTGCATTCTGCATATTATGAATGCATGTGTGAATGTGTGTTCATTTGAATGTGGGTGCACAGATGTATACATGCATGTGAAAGCCAGAGGTCAAAGTTGGATGTCAAGTTCTGGAAGTTGCTTCCCTAGGGGGCATGCAGATCCATGTGGTCTTTGTAAGAGATTCCACCATGGCTGACCGCAGCCAGGGCCAAAAGGTGCAGAAGGTGCCAGTGCAGCTCATAGACTTGATCTTCAGATACTTGCAGAATAGATCTCGGATTCAAGTGTGGCTCTATGAGGGAGTGAATATGCAGATAGAGGGTTGTATTATTGGTTTGGATGAGTACATGAACCTCATGTTAGATGATGCAGAAGAAATTCACTCTAAAACAAAGTCAAGAAAATAACTGGGTCAGATCATGTTGAAAGGAGATAATATTACCCTGCTACCAAGTGTTTCCAACTAGAAATGATCAAGGAAATGAGAAGATGAGAACACAAGACTCTTTAAAGATGTCTTTTGTTGGGAGTATAATTTTGAACATTTGTTTATATTAGATGGCTCTTATGTTATTACTGTGTGACAATAAATGCTTTGAGGTTGTTTTTATTAAAAAACAAAGTTGGTGAGCTGGGCGTGGTGGCACATGCCTTTAATCCCAGCACTTGGGAGGCAGAGGTAGGAGGATCACTATGAGTTCGAGGCCACCCTGAGATTCCATAGTGAATTCCAGGTCAGCCTGGGCTAGAGTGAGACCCTGCCTTGAAACACCAAAAAAAGGAAAAAAAAAAAAAAAAAAAAGAAAGTTGGATGTCTTTTTCATCTGCTCTTCTCCTTATTATTTAAGACAGGGTCTCTTGCTAAACTCAGAGCACACCACCTTGGCTAGTGTAGCTAGCCACCAAGTCCTGGGGAATCTTCTTGTCTCCTCCTCCCCAGTGCTGGGGCTAATGAAATGCAGTACTGTGCCTCCCATTTTATGTGAGTTCTGAGGATTCCAACTCAGGTCTTCATGCTGGCACTGACCATCCTCCCCAGCCAAGTTAACTGCTTAATATTTCTGCTTTTTTTTTTCCCTGACTTGTAATACCAGGTAAATATCTATCTTTAGGGTTTATTTTATGTGGTGATTTAATGAAGGATATAAGAGTCTGCTTAATGATATAGTAATTATATATGACATGATGCAAGAGCATATAAAATATTTTGATTCCATAATTGTGTTCTATGTTTTTATTGCATTTCTTTAAGTTATGTAGGGCAGATATCACGAGTATAATTTAATTAATAGCAATGGATAAGTTAATGACCTTAAGTAGTTTTGTGGATCATATTTGTCGAGTCTCTCCTGTGTTAAAAGCACAGCTGCTGTCCACTAGATGAGAATGAGAGAGAGAGAGAGGGCAATTAGGACATAGCCTGTGTGCAGAGAAGTGTGAGAGTAGAGCTAGCTATAAGGCATGATATTTATAGCAAGGACTGGTTATCAACCATCAGATAAGTTTCTACATGCTCCATTTTAGAGTACAAGAGGATGTTTCTAAACTTCTCTGGTCAGAAGATTTAGTTATGGAAACTGGAATGAGAGTAGGAATGACCATGTCCCTTCTGACTTTGGACCTTAAGTAACAGGTCATACTTTTCCACTCCTGCAGGATAGAACCTGCATGACTCAGAGTACATGTTTTGACTTCGTGAAAAATCCAGTTCTGAAGAATGAAGGAGAAGCAAAGTGGAAGGTCCAGTATCCTGAGTGATGACTGTGGCATGAGTTGTCTTAGAGGATGTGCAAACACAAACTCTGTTCTCTGAGTTGCCAAAGGGTTGAGTATCTTTGTGAGCAAAGTGCAGGCTTCATCTTGATAGAGACTATCTACTGAGCCCCAAATCAGCAGCATATTCAACAGACAATGATAGAGGCCAGCAGCAATGCTAGCAGGAGTCACAATGGTGAGCCTGTTTAGAAGAACAAAATCTCAGGTCCCACCCCAGAACTTCTGAATCAGATGCTTGGAGCTGGAGCTAAGCTCAGCAGTCTCTCCATGTTGCTGAGGCCAATGTAAGTTTGAGAACCATTTGCATACTGTGTGATGAAACAGAAGGAAAAGGGTAGAGCAAGAGAACTGACAGAAGTGAGTAGTGGTGCTTTTAGAAAATGGACATTGGAATGCCTGGGTTGGACTCATGGCTCTGCCACTTATTCTGTGGTAACACTGACCTATTAAGCTTTTCTGTTATTCATTTAATTCACCTTGAAGAATGGAGATAATAATTATACAAAAATCATAGGAATAAATGAGCCACTAGGTATAGTGTGTTTATAAAAGAGCATGGAATAAAATTTTTTATGCATAATTACATTTTAAGCAGTGAAGTTGTGTTGAAGAGTGTGAAATTGTTCTTCTAAGAAAGTTACACAGGTGGGTCACATAACTTACTTGTGGTCATAATATATATGACATTTATTAAATGCTTATTGCCTATCTACTTATTCATCATTAGTTCTGTAATGTTAGGTGCTGGAATAAGTAGAGGAAGACAATTTACATCAGCTTCAAAGAGCTTTATGCATTGGATTTTTGACTGCTGACTCCACCCTAGACTCCACTGCCCTGACCAGATCTAATATCCATAATTCTTGGCAATTTTTAGTCAATTTCAAAGTGTGTTTCTCAATTATTCCCATATACATCAGAAAACATGCCAGGGGACCAGAGTTACAAAGCACAAAGGCATTTAACTGCTTGTCTATCTGATTTTAATGTTCTATAAAAGCTATTTTTTTTTCAAAAAACCTGGGCTTTTACATCAAGTGATGATTTGACATTAATGCATATTCCTCTCCAGAAGTAATCAAAGAACTGAGGTTTTCTATCAACGCACCTGATTGCAACTTTCAACGTTATTTTCCAGTGGCATTGCTTGAACTGAGAATTATTATTATGCTTCAGGAATGCTTGTAACTTTTTTGTGCCATCCTGCTCTCTATATATAGTGAGTAGTGAGCTCTGGCTTACAGTTACAGGAGAGACACCATGAATATCACTGCCCAGGGAGTGTAGGTATTTCCATCAGACCTGTTAGTTTATTTTAGACTTTAACATTAGCAAATGAACACAGCAAATAAATCATTGGATTTAATTTCCTGAGCAAAACTTAGTCAAATATTAGAAACTTTGTTCTCATATTGCTTTTAGATACAGGAGATACTATTTTCCTGTGGGAGTCAGGCTTTTTCTTATTAGAAGCTCAACATCTGTTCCTCAGAGGCTGAAAGAAAATATGGTTAGTGGATTAAAAAAAAAAGAAAAGTAAAAGGCAATGTAAATCAGCAACAACTTCAGATCTCGGCAATTATAATGTGAGCCTCTATGAGTTGGCATTCTTAGAATGTGCACTGTGAAATAGAGTAAGAGAAAGGTTTAGGATACATTTATCAGAAAAAAAAAATCACAGCAGTAGGCATTGGAAAGAACCAAGTCTCTTGGCCAACTGAGGACATACTCAGAAACATGCAGAGCAAAATATCCCAGGAAGACATTGGGAAAATGCATTCAAAGTTGACTCCCATTTTTGTGTGTTGTGAATGCAGATGCACTCTCCCTATGTGGACAATTAGAGGCCAGAGGAGAATGTCAAGTTTTATCTTCAATCCCTTATCTATGTGTTTCTTTGAGATGGAGTCTCTTATTGAACCTGGGGCCATCATTTTTTTTGAATCATACTGGCTGATCAGTGAGCCCAGTGTTTCTGGTCTCCACACCCCACAAGACTGGGGTTAGAGTATAGCCATGCCCAGCTGTTTATGTGGGTGTTGGTAAATCACACTCAGGATGGTTCAGGACCTCTCAGTTCCTCATTCTTGTGAGGCAAGTGCTCCTGCCCACAGAGTCATCTCCCCAGCCCTGACTTTTCATTTTTATACAAGGACTTCTAGGTACTTTTTAGAAATCTAAAAACCTTTCTGTGAAAAATTTGAGCATCTAACTATTGTTGGTCTTTTCTTCATTTGGCTAAAAACTATGCCCCACCAAAATTAAATATACTTTTTAATTTAAAATATTCATCTATTTACCTAAGCAGAGAGAGAGAGAGAGAGAGAGAGAGAGAGAGAGAGAGAGAGAGAGAGAAGAAAGATAGGTAGAGAGAATGAGAATTGGCATGCCAGGGCCTCCAGCCACTGGAAATTAATTCCAGACACATGTGCCACCTTTTGCATCTGTCTTATATGGATACTGGGGAATTGAACCTGGGTCCTTAGGCTTTGTCAGCAAGCACCTGAACCACTAAGCCATCTATCCAGCCTTAGTTTTAATTTTTAAAGTGTGTGTGTTTGTGTGTGTGTGTGTGCACCAGTGCCCCTTGCCATACAAACAAACACCAGATGTTTGCTTCCTGTTTGTTTCTAGCTCATGTGGATGGCTTGGGGATTGAATCATAGCCCACAGACTTTGAAAGCAAGTGCTTTTAGCCACTGAGCCATCTCTATAGCCCCTCAGATAAATATGTAACCTAAACATTTGTCTTTTGTAGAGAAGAAATTTGTTTCAATTTGTTATATCATGACCCCATCCTATAAATGAGCCATTATCATGAGTAATAAGAAAATTCTTATTTAGGACTGGAAAGATGGCTTAGCCATGAAGGTGTTTGCCTGCAAAGCCAAAGGACCCAGGCTCCATTCCCTAGTACCCATGTAAGCCAGATGCACAAGGGGGAGCACACATTTGGAGTTCGTTTGCAGTGGCTGGAGGCCCTGGCACACCTATTCTCTCTCTCTCTCTCTTTCTACATGCCTATTTCTGTCTCTCTCTCTCTCTCTCTCTCTCTCTCAAATAAATAAATGAAAATAAAATATTAAAAAAAGAAAATTCTTATTTAACTATGAGCAGTTATACATGATGCTGAGCAGATAGAGTTACACAGTACCAAGTAATCTGCCCTCTTAGCAAATGAAGGTAACTGAAAGTTTATTTTTTTAATGAGAGGGAAATATTCAGGTGAAATTTACTAATGTTTGATAGGAAGCCCAGTTGCCTCCATACTGATCTGCTCTGATTTATGGCTTTGAGGAATCACTGTGCAAGCTACTGAATTTAGTTAATGCAGGCTTTGCTTTTCAATTAATTTAGGATTTCAAGCACAGTGTAATTCCAGGGTTAACAGCTGTATGTTATCAGTTACAATCAAAATCGTTTCCTGGTCCCTGCTAGTCTGCAAAGTCTAGGATGTAGAAGATTTCGATTTACCTCCCTGTGTATTCTTTGTTGCTGACTATTGCTCAGAGCTCAATGTACACCAAGATAGTGGTGTTCACCCAGGGATTCCATGTTTAGCCTGGTTGTCTCTGCTTTTCCAACTGATTTATTACTGCTTGGTAAACTAATATCCTTTCACCCTCCCTTCTTCCCTCCCTCCCTCCTTTCTTCTCTTCTTTTCTCCCTCTCTCCCTCCCTTCTCTCCTTACTTCTATCTTTCCTTCCCTTCTTTTTCTCTCCCCCCCTCCACTCTTCCTGTATTTTTGAAACAAGGTCTTGCTATGTAATTAGGCTGGCTTCAAATTCATGGTGATACTCCTGCCTCAGCCTAAGGGTGTACATTGCAGGCCTATCCCACCACCACAGTGTGAGCTGAGCTCTGCCTGTGGAAATTCGAATTCTCTTTCATGGTGGTCAACTTGAGTGGGATTTGAGTCACCAAGGGACACACCTCTGCGCATGTTTGTGAAGGCATTTCCAAACATGAAAACTGAGTAGGAAAGACCTACACTGAATTTGGGTTGCACTAGTGAAGGCATAAAAGGGGGTTAGTGAGGAGATGGACTGAATAAAAAGGAGAAATCATATCTGTTTCCTAACTGTGGTTACAATATGAGCAGCTGCCTTAGACTCCTGCCTGGCATGCCTCACCTGCCATGGCACAGTTACACTGTGAGTCAGAATAAACCCTTCTTCCCTTAAATTGATTTTTTTGTCAAGTATTTTGTCACAGCAATGGGAAAAGAAAATAATACACCTCTTAAAGCCAAGGGCCACCTTCCTTAAAAAGCCTTTCTTAACCCTTACTACTGTAAGCCACTTAGTGATGTCCCTGCCTCTTGTTTGTATCCTTTTGTCCTTATCATTGTACTTCACTGTTCCCCTATTCTCCAGTGGATTATGCTCCAGGGGATACTAGGTCTTTGTCATGCTTCCTGTAGCATGGAATTTATCACTATATATCAAATCTAAGTGACATCAAATACTTCCTCACATAGCAGGCTTTATTTAGGCACTGGGTGGGTACAATAAAAGGCTATAGACCACAACCCTAAAAATAAGTCACCTCCCAGTTGAGAATAATCCATGATGAAAAGATAAGTGTGCCATGAGGAAAATTAAGAGTACTCAAATGAGAGGTAAAACTATACGTATTAACAGAGTGAAGATTATTGTGTATGACGGGTAAAGCTTGGGGTAGTAATGAGTGTCCAGGAGAAAATGCAAGTGGGACCAGGAAGGGTGGCAGGGGCAAAGACAGAAATTGATAGGGCTGCCAGCCTTCCATTTAATACACATCCTAGGGACAAAAGATCTGGCTGGATGAGAAGTATATTCACAGCTCACAGAGGTTGGGGATTAAGCTTAGAAAATGCCCATCATGCCACACAGAAATGCTTGCAAAATAGCTTTCTAGGGAAGTCCTTTGGTGTTTGTGTGGAGGCTGGAAATAAAGAGGTGAGGAAGGTTGGTGAGGGGATGGAGGTAAAACTGGAAGTGAAGAGGTGAGGGAGTTGATGAGGTTGGAAGTGAAGGGGGAGTGGGTAGGTGAGGGTAAAAGTAGAAGTGAGGCTGGAAGTAAAGGGGTAAGGGGGAGGAGAGGGGAGGAAGTGAGGCTGAAATTGAAGGGCTGAGGGGTAGGTGAGGGGAGAAAGTGAGGCTGGAAATGAAGGGGTAAGGTGGTAGGTAAGGTGAGGAAGTGAGGCTGGAAGTGAGGTGGTGAGGGGGTAGATGAGGGTAGGAATGAGGCTGTGAGTGAAGGGGTGAAGGGGTAGGAGAGGAAAGGAAGTGAGGTTGGTCATGTCACTGTGCTGCCAATACAGTGCCATCCTTCCATCACATGTTCAGGGCAGTTCTCTCTGTTAGGAATAATAGTTATTTACATTTGCACAATAGGAGCATTCAAAAAACAGCCATTACTTTGCAAAACATAAACATGAAATTTCTTTATGGGTAGTGAGTACTTGTAGTGGACATCTAATATACTTTTGTACTCATTGATGAATATATCTAGACAGTAACACAGATGTATCAGATTATATTAGAACATCAGCATGTTTTTGATTCATTAGGAAGAGAATCCTGGACAACAGCTTTTGCATGATTTAAAGACTTCTTAAGAGTCCTAACCTTCAATGATTCCCTCAAATGAATATTTTAGACTTCATAGAGTATAAATTTAGAAGGAAATAAACCACACAGGGTTTTCTTAGGAAGCAATGACTTCTTAACTTTTTAAAATATGAGATTCAGCAGGTCCATTCAACTCTCTGTCTTGCTGATTTCAGACCATTTCCACCTTTTCCAGAATGTAGTCATATGCTATGTATCTATGCCTGTATTCAAGTGCCCATGACCATGTCTGCTATGCATACAGTTTAGGCTATCATCTGTTTGTTCACTGCTGTAATGTGTACAACCAGTTATTTGGCAGAAATGTTTTATTTGAAATTATTATTTTTAAAGAAGATGCCTTTTAAAATCTTGTCTTTCCACGTTTACAGTAGAGAGCAGCTTTGGATGACTATAGCAAAGTTTCAAAATTGGTGCTTCTAGGTGTCATTTTCCTGGTAAAAAGGTTAGTTTTTGTTTTCATGTGGCACTCAGTATCTTTCACCTTCATGATTTACTTTTCTTGTTGCTGTGACCAAATCCCTGAGAAGTAGCAAGGGAAGAAGGGTTTATTTTGATGTATTATTTAAGGAGGGATACAATCTGTCATGACTGGGAAGGAATGGCAGCCTGAAGCCTGAGGTGGCTGATCATAGTGCATCTACAGTTAGGAAGCAGAGTGAACAGGAAGTGGGGCTAGGCTTTATAAACTTAAGGCCTTTCCCACTGACTTACATTCTCCAATGGGCCTCTCCCTCCTAAAGATATAACCTGCCCAAACAGCACCACCAGCTGGGTACCAAGTATGCAAACACATGGGCCTGTGGCAAACCTTTAACATTCAAACCAAAAGAGGAAACCAGGAAATGCTGAAGACTGTAAACACTAGAACAGAGTCTTCTTTGGGATCCTTCAGACACATCATGGTTGTGCTGACATCTTGATTTTTGGATGTTGTAGCAGTGGAGCTGGTCAAAACACCAACCAGAAGCAGATTATGAGAGGAAAAAAAAACCCTAATATTTCAGCTTACAGTTTCAAGGGGAATTTCATTATGGTGCAGAAAGTATGACACCACAGGTGGCTGAGGCACTACATCTTGTCATAGCCCTCAAGTTCTACTCCCAAAGACTATCCTTCAGTCAGATTCCACCTCCCAAAGGCTCCACAAGTTTCCTAAATTGCCTTCAGCTGGGCACCAAGTATCTGAAACGCATGAGGCTATAGAGGCCATTCACATTCACACCATCACATTTTGCCCTGGATCTCATAGCTTCATGGCCATATCATGAAACAAAGTGCATTCTGTCCAACCTTTAAAACCCTCCTAGTCTTCATTAGTCCCAGCACTATTCAAAAGTGCAAAGTTTCTTCTGAGACTTAAGGAAGTCCCTTCATTGTGAGTCCTGTAAAATCAGAGCTCAATTAACATACTTCTAATTCATAATGGCACAGACTAAATATTCCCTTTCCAAAAAGAAGGCATAACAAGTTTAGGTGGGACCAATGTAAGATCAAAAATTAGCAGGGCAATTGACACTACCTACACAAGACCATCATAAGAGGAGGAAAAGATCATGACATCAAAATAAAAGAGAGACTGATTGAGATGGAGAGGGGATATATTAGAGAATGGAATTTCAAAGAGGAAAGTGTGGGGAAGGGTATTACCATGGGCTATTTTTTATAATCATGGAAAATGTTAATAAAAATTGAGAAAAAAAATTAGCAGGGCAAATTTGAAATCCTGTGGCTCCATGTCTGGCACCTGGGACTCATGATGAAATCTCTGGGTTCCAAAAAAGGTTCATAACTTATACTGCTTGATTTGGGCAGACTCACCTAAGTCAGAGCCAGCAGCTATCCTTGATGGCCACCCCATAATCCTGACATCTGTAAAATCTTGGGGACTCTGTTGTAGCTCAGTTCGTCCTTCATAACTTCATTCCATAGTCTCATGTGGCCTTTATGAGTGACTACAGCCCTACTTTTATATTTCCTTAGCAGCTCCTGGGACCATGGTTGCATTCAATGACCCTCTAGATTCTGCATCAGTCATATTTCCAAAACCACACCAGGTGGGCATTGCCATCACATTTCTAAATCTAGGGGGTTGCGGGATGAAGGCTAACCTTGAGGAATAGGCAATTACTTCAGCATTATTCTTTTTATCCTCTTCTTTCAAAATAATTTATGTTCTTATTAACTGAAGCTTTCAATGAGTTGGGTTTTGCCTTCAGGGCATCATTTCTATTATTTAAATGCAGGGCAATGGACATATCTTAAATGGGGTAATCTCTTAATTGAAGCTGAAGCAGCAATTTCTTTGCCTGGGACCTCAAACTTGCTTGCATTTCTTTTCATGTCAAATTGTATATTTTAATATCTTCCTTCTCTGAATTTTCCTTTGCCAACATATCAGCCTACTATTTTTAAAATTCAACTTTTCTCAAATTCCCAGGATATAGGCAGAATATAACCAACCTATTTGCCACAACATCATATTAAAAGTCCTTTCCACACTGGTGCTTCTAAAACCAGCCTTCACAGACTGCGTGTCTCTCTGCTTTTAGGTATTTTAAGTTCTCACCAGAATGGCCCATCAAATACTGCTTACAGTACTGCAATACTTCTCTAGTACAAAGTTCTAATTTCTTCTATATTTCGCCCCAAAATTAGTTCCAAAAGACCACAAACCATATGGTTGGGTTCATCATAGCAATGATCCCATTCCTGGTACTAAGTTTTTCAGGAGTTACTTTCTCATTGCTCACACCTGTTCAGATGCAAGGTATCAGAGGAAAGGGTTTCTTTTAGTTTACCATATTAGGGAGGAAGTTTCATAATGGCAGGGAAAGAATGAGAGAGCAGGCATCTGGGACATCACATCTTGTTCCAACAGGAGAAGGGATGCAGTCTCCAAGTGAGTTAGTTAGCTCATAAATCCAGTAGGGCTGGACTAACCTTACAGTTTACTCTCAATTACTGATCTCCTCCAGCAAGGTTCCATCTCCTAGTGGCTCCACAACTTTTGGAAACTACAATCAAATGGGAACCAAATGTACAAAACACATTGGCTATGGGGATGTTTTACAGATGTTCTACCTCCAAAATTGTAAGATAATATACTTTTGTTAGTTTTAGTTTTAAGCCACCCACATTAGTAGAAATTGGTTTCTAACTATCCCACTCACTGAATCCTTCTTCCTCCCAAATCCTATGTCTATTTTGATGTCTCTTTCTTTTAATTAACTAATTAATTTATTATTTATTTTGCTTTGTGGCCCACTGAGTTTAATAAGGGGGATTATTTTACAAAGCATGGACAACTTTTCAGTAGCTACACCACTGAAGAAATTAGCAATTGTTCTCTATATTATCTCAATACTGAGAGCAGTTTCTCCCAAGTTATAGAAGTAAAGAAACCCACAAGTATCACAGCTAATGATTTCACCCACAATACTTAAAAAGAACACAGGCATTTGTTTCTGTCTATGTTCACTACACACCACTCACTATCTTTGTCATGATCTGAAGTCTAAAGCAGTATGGCCAAACAACTCAGAAGTCTTGAGTAGTGTGTGTTGAGCACTTGCTACAAGCATGTGATATCTACCAAATAGCTTAATACTGCAGCTAGTAGTATGAGATAAATACTATCATTCCAGATGAGGTAACTGAATAATTTGTACAGAGTTCAGAGAAATGTGGTTTAATTTGCATCTAGAGCCTTCATTCCCACAAGTTTTCACTTCCTATTTACTCCTTCAGGAATTCCATCAGTAGTGCTTTTATTTATTTAATTTTTTTGAGGCAAAAATTAGAAGGAAGTGCATGAATTTAGATAGGTCCTTTTGTAAAAGAGTGGTGTGAATATATACTATCCTTTTTATTACTTAATCCTCATAAAAAGTCTTCAAGGTATTTTTTTGTTGTAGCTTGTACACAACAAAGCTTGAGTCAAATAGAGGATTATTTAAGTGTGTGTGTGTGAAATTGAACCTAAAAGTAATTAACACTATTTTTTTAAGGACATGCCATAATGCTGAGTGCATTTCCTCATTTCTTTATGCTCATCTTGTAAGGAAGGTCTCTTTGGGATTCATATTAATGAAGCAGCAGAAATAAAAAAAATAATTTCGGGCTGGAGAGCTGGCTTAGCGGTTAAGGCCTTTGCCTGAAAAGCCAAAGGATCCAGGTTCGATTCCCCAGGACCCACATTACCCAGCTGCGCGGTGGCTGTCACACCCATTCTATCTCTCTTTCCCTCTTTCTTTCTCAAATAAATAAAAATAACATATTTTTAAAACTGGTTTCAATCTGGAAGGCAGGCTGGCTGGGGTCTCCTGTGCTATATGGAAGAGAAAAGAAGCAGCAGCAATATATGTGTTAAGCAGACTATAGAAGTATGCATTCCATTGAGCTGGCTTTGGTTCAGAGAGGATATGACAAAGATGGCCATGGCATTGGTTTGTATGCAGATAGTGATAGAAAGCTGGATCAAGGCAGAAACAGTGCTTTACTGGGAAGGAAGCATCACCTAAAAGGGTCTTATACTTTATATGACTATGCAGAAGGTGTTTTAATGAACATATTTGAGTCTGAATATTTGCTACTGAGTTAGAAACCACTAATTTTCATATGTCGCCCTTCATATTTTTAGTACAGAGGGTCCAGTATTTGAACAGGTAGTATCTAGGAAGGTTTCCACAGTATAAAGCCAATATTCATGATTGTAATATTCCCTAAGATTCTGAGTCAGTCAGATTGACTACAATGACCTGGATTCTTAAGTATATGACATTAGTGATAGAACATGTATCATTTTCCTGGAGAAGGTCTGCAGCTTTTAGAGCCTCAGGACCTATGAAAAATAGATTAAAGTTAAACTGTAAGTAAATATCAGAGCTCAGGTTTGAGGTGACTTAAATTGATTTTGTTCATTTGTAATTTATTTTTTGAAAATTTTATTCATGTAACATATTTTGATCACATTCACTCCCAATAGCTACTCTTGCCCTTTCCTACCAGACTCCTGTTTCCTTCCCACTTCAAGTTTGTTGTCTTTTTCTTTTCTTTTCTTTTTTGAGATTCACTGAGTTTAATTAGGGTTACTTGAATGAGCATGGGTGGGTAGTTGTTTACCTAAGTATGGTTATTTATCAGTTGTTATAGAGAAAATGTCTCTTCCTTTCACAACATCCATTAACTGCACATTGCTCCTCTGGGAGGAATGGGCATCATGAACCTGATTCCCCCAACCATGAAGGAATGTTGACAAGCCTAATTTTTGTGCAGGTAACAACAGGTATTGTGAGGTCATGAATGTACCAGTCACATCATGTCCAGAAGAAAATATTCCACAGCACTTTCCACATCCTCAAGTTTTTACATTCTTCTGTCTTCCTCTATAGTGAAGCTCCCTGAGCCTTGCATGGGGTGGTATAGATGTCCTCTTTATGGCTGAGTGCTCAAATATTTATTTTCAGCACTTTGACCAGTTGTAAGTCTTTGTAGTACCTGCTGCCCACTGTCAAATAAAGCTTCTATGACCAAGGCAGAAAGCAACAGTAATTTATGAGTATTAATATAAATATTTGAAAGGACATGTGTCACAAGTATTGACTTAGTATAATAATAGTACTATGTCCTCCCTTAGGGCCTATGACATGTCCAGCCATGTGATTTTGACAGGTTTATGGTGCCAGGCATGAATTCTCTCCTGTGAAGTGAGCATCAATTTCAATAAGAAAGTGGTTGGTTACTCTCATAAGAAACATGGTACTATTTTAACCATAAGCACATCTTGCCTGGCAGGCCAGTTGTGTAGTATACAAGGTCATAACTGGGTTAGACTATTGATGACTATTCTCTCCCATCAGCCTGCATGACACTTCCTGACATCAATAGCTAATCAGCAGTGGGGAAACTTCCAGCTCAGATCCAGATTGATATCTCTATCCCATAACTGAAACATGCAGATACCTCAACAGTAGGTCCTTCCAGATAGTTCTAATAGGAAACCAAGAACACTGGGAATAGCTTGTATTTTTCTGGGGGCCTCAGGGGCTTCTTTGACCAGCAACTTCTAGGGAAGTATCTCACTTTTGGCAGTGGGATTTTGTTTATTAACTTATGGCTTCTAGGCACAGCATTGTGTGTGTGCGTGTGAGAGATGCATGTGCCATATTCACGTGTGTGTGTGTGCTTGGCATGTGTGTGTAGTATATGGTGTGTGTTGATGTATGTGGCATATTCACATGAGTGCTTATGTTTGTGGCATGTGTGTATAATATGTGCTGTCTCATGTGTGTGTGTGTGTGTGATATATTCACATGTGTGCGTGTGTGCAGATGCCCTATGTGCATGTGGAAGCCAGAAGAGAATGTCATGGGTTCCCATTCTTTGCTCATCACTGTATTTCCTTGATATGGAGTTTCTTCTCTGAACCCAGTTCTACCATTTTTGTAAGCCCCAGTGATTCTCCAGTCTCTAATACCTACAGGACTGGGGTTATAGATATGTGTGGTCATGTCCACTGTTTACACTAATGTTAGGGAAGCAAACTTAAACAATTTCTGTTACCTGAGCTATCTCTCCAGCCTCTATAGCTATACTTTTTAGTTAACTTGCAAAGTGGTAACCTTCCATAAGACCTTTTCACACATGAAAATGTAAGCATTGGTTTTTAAAACATACATGTGAATATATCAACATGCTCTCTTGCATGTAGGATATATGTAAACAAGTTTTACTACAGAAGTTTCTTTTATTATTAAAATTTTATGTAAACCTACTTTAGGAATCTTGTGTAATAGAGAATCACATACTGGCTGATCTATATTTAGTACTATTTTCCTTTAATAATCTTGGCTTTTCATTTGACTTTAAAAGTTAGAGATTTTCTTCTTCTACTCTCATGCCCTACTTACTGCTCCTTAAGCTATTACAGGTTTTTAGTTTTACATTATTCAGGTTTCAACATTTTTCCTGCACAAAATTGTTGAAAAGAATTATTAAAACATGTATCATTTCACAAAACCCATGTATCTCACTACTGCCAGCAGCAACTGTGTCCGAGTTCTGTGCCCAGGAGACACCGATTGGTATTGCTTTCAGCATACAAGTGCTTGTTTCTCTGTGGGCAATGGGTATTCTTAGCTGGTTACTGAGCAGATAAGGGTGCAAGTGTGGACATCATTCTTTATTATAAACAATTACATGCACATAGTAATTTGTTCTTTACAGCTCCCCCCCCCCTCGAAAAATCTCTGGACCAAAGTGCATACTGAAAATCAAAAGTGCACATCCTAACATCAAATCTATTTCTAGGCCTCAAGAGCAATTTCTGGCTGCTGCAGCTTTTGTCCCTTTGAGAGCTGGCTTCCTAATGCTGGACAATGGTTTTCATGAACAAAACCTTCACAGATGAATCTGACTCTCAACAAAGGTTACCAAACACTGATTTGAGAATGAGGACCCAGTGTATTGAGCTAACATCTGAGCTGCCTTTAAGTCTTTCTGTGGATCTGATGTTTCAGGCATTTTTATGATCCTAGTGTCTTTCCTCTTATTATTTCAAACTGGTATGTCCTCACCCCCATTCTCAGCCTATTATCATCATTATTATTTTATCCTTCATGTACTCACTTCAGATACAGTTCCTCTATGTAAGTATCTTCTAATCTATTTTCATTTTGGTTTTCGTTTGCCATTTTTTCTTGATACTTTTAGAGCACCAATTTTACTCTCTACTTGAAAGGATTCAATCACATTGCACGCTATACTCATTTAAGCTCACCAGAGTCTGTCTGTAGATCTTCCATAGACAGAAAAAGCGGAAGAAAGAGCAAGTGATGGTAAGCAGACATTTATGGTCTCTGCACCTGGAATCAGTACCCTGGAGCTTCTTGTGGTGGTGGCCTGTGTGATGCTCTTTTACAGTATGGTCTGATGTTACTCAGTGTTCACATTACTTTCTGACTTAGAAACCATTCTCTCAGCAAGACACCAGTCCTATTAATTAGTTGTTTGCATGTGTTAGTGCTGCCTTCTTCAATCCACATTTGCCTACTTGTAACAAAATGCCCTCTGTGCCCCAACTCCCTCATTTCTTTGTGGTTACTTCATAAAGAAAGTAACTACTAGGAATACTATTTAAGATTCTAGGATCCAAAGCCAATCTGCTATCATTAGAACCATGCCCTTGGTTAGGATGACACAGTCCAAAGCAAACCTTTTCTAATCACTGTTCTACTACATGATCAGTTTGTCTTTCACACTATCAAAATTCCCTTGTTTAGATGATCAGCTAAGTAATTGACTGTCTTCAGGGTTCTCAGTCTTCTCAAGGGCCTTTTTAAAAAAAAAAAAACTTTTTCAAACATTTACATAATATATTTTAATTATAACCCCCTCCTTTAACATTCTTTTGTGGCTCCTCCCCATCCCACTGAAACCCTGCTTTTTGCCAATTAATCCCTCTCCTATTTTGATCTCCCACATTATCAATGACAGAATGCTGATAGTAGTTCCAGTATTGTGCAGGTCTTGAGCAGGTAACAATAGCTGTTGTTATAAATGCAACAGCCACTTCCTGTCAGGAAGACAGCATTTCAAAGCTTTCGTTCTCATCTTCTGATTCTTACATTCTTTCTTCTTCCTTTTCCACAGTGTTCTCAGAGCCTTGGAGGGCATAATAGAGATGTTTCAGTTAGTCTTAAGCTCTCAATAGCCTTTTATTTCTAGCACTTTGTTGAATTTTGAGTCTCCTCACAATCCACACTGCATTGATATTATTGTCACTACCTCCTTGGCAACATTCTTGAGCCCTGTTAGGTGTAAGAAAGATGCTGAGCACTGGAATGCCACTTCTTATCATCAATATCAGTCCTGGGTTTCCCCCTTAGTCACCATGACTTGCAAAAAGAAGGTTCCCTAACCAAAAGTGAGAATAGCACTAGTCTATGGGCATAAACATAACTATTTAGAGGCAAATTTGGTGGGTTTAATGTATCCATTTAGCCAAAGATAGCATCTCACCTAATACCTATTACCTTAAAAGCCATAGGCTTATGACTTGATTTTCAGTACCAGCTAAGATTTTCTCCCCTTGGAGATGAGTTCAAATCCAACTAGAGAGCAGATGGTTACCTCCAAAAATGATGAGCCATGCTTGCCAATGTGAAGCTTGCTTGGCTGGTCAGTTGTGTAGCTTTCAGGGTCTACTGTTAGTTAAGGCAGTTGATTTTTCTCCTTCAGCAGAGAGCTGTTGGTTATCCCCATAACAGACATGTTCTAAGCAATACATCATGCCTGGCTGGCCAGCATTGTATAGCTTGCAGGGTCCACTACTAGTTGAGACTGTTGATAGCTTTTCACTTCCACCAGGCTACATAGCACTTTCCAGCACAATAATAGCTAGTCAGCAGGGCAGAGGCTTCTGGGCCAATTTGAATTTGATCTCTCAGTGTTCTGCAACCAAAGCATGTTGTGCCTTCAGCAACAGAATCTAAATGTCTAGGTCTGGTGGGTTACTAAGAGCCTTGGCTCTTGGGCTGGAAAAATGGTTAATCAAAACTAAAAAGAGGGCTGGGGGGGGGTAGTGGTGCATGTCTTTAATCACAGCACTTGGGAGGCAGAGGTAGGAGGATCACAGAGAGTTTGAGGCCACCCTAAGATTACATACTGAATTCCAGGTCAGCCTGAACTAGAGTGAGACCCTACCTCAAAACACCCCCCCAAAAAAAACCTAAAAAGAGGTTATGAATAAGCCATATGGAACTTACTTCTTTGTTAGCTACTTAAAAAACTATGGACTGAGGAGATAGCTCACTGGTTAAAGGTACATGTTTGCAAAGCCATACATCTTGATTTAGCTTTTCAGTACCCATGTAAAAGCCATACACACAAAGTACTGCAAATATCTGGAGTTAGTTTTCAGTGGCAATAGGCTATGGTGTACCAATTCCTCCATATGTGCCACATACATACATACATATCCATATATCCATATATCCATATATATATATATATATATATATATATATATATATATATATATATATATATATATATCCATACACACACACACACACACAAATTGTGTGTGTGTGTGTGTGTTTAAAAGAGTTTTGGCTGAAGTACCTTGTGGGGGTAGATAATGTGCCCAGAAGCCATAGGTTATTACAGAAAAATTTCAGTGCCAAGGTTGGTATATCTCTCAGTGAATTGTTGTCCAGAGAGGCCTCTGTGGCCCTCAAAACATTACAAGCTATTGCCAAGGCTTTTAGTTGCTCACCTTAACTAGATGATAAGATACTTCGGTTGTAGGACACTGAATGAAGCTAGAACTGAGTTGGAAGCCTCCTCTCTGCTGACAAAGGGTCATAGTACGGAAGGTGCAATACAACTTGATGTGGAAGAAAAGTCATCAACAGTCTAAACAAGCAGTGGAAACTGCAAGCTACACAATATGTTTAATTTTGATTAAACATCCTCCTACACTATCCTCTCCTCCATCCCTTCTCTTATGCTGTACAGAGAAGTACACTTTGGGGTAGTAATGCTATACAGAGATCCCCCACAGTGTACTTCTGCATACAGCATTACCCCCCACAGTGTCCCTCTCTGTACACTGTTACTACCCCAGTGTACTTCTCTGTACAGCGTTACTCCTCCACAGTGAACTTCTCTATAGAGCATTACTCCTCCACAGTGTACTTCTCTGTACAGCATTACTCTCCCACAGTGTACTTCTCTATAGAGTGTTACTCCCCACAGTATACTTCTGTATACAGCATTACTCCCCACAGTGTACTTCTCTATAGAGCATTACTCCCCACAGTGTACTTCTCTGTACAGCATTACTCCTCCACAGTGCACTTCTCTACAGAGCATTACTCCCCACAGTGTACTTCTCTGTACAGCATTACTCTCCCACAGTGTACTTCTCTATAGAGCGTTACTCTCCACAGTATACTTCTGTATACAGCATTACTCCCCACAGTGTACTTCTTTATACAGCATTACTCCCCACAGTGTACTTCTCTACAGAGCATTACTCCCCCGCAGTGTACATGTCTATAGAGCATTGCTCCCCACAGTGTACTTCTGTATAGAGCGTTACTCTCCTACAGTGTACTTCTCTACAGAGCGTTAGTCCCCACAGTGTACTTCTCTACAGAGCGTTAGTCCCCACAGTGTACTTCTCTACAGAGCGTTAGTCCCCACAGTGTACTTCTCTACAGAGTGTTAGTCCCCACAGTGTACTTCTCTACAGAGCGTTACTCCCCACAGTGTACTTCTGTATAGAGCGTTACTCCCCACAGTGTACCTCTGTATACAGCATTACTCCCACTCTCAGTGTACTTCTCTGTACAGCATTGCTCCCCCACAGTATACTTCTGTGTGCAGCATTATCCATCCCACAGAGTGCTTCTACCCAATCTGTCTCTCTTGTAAACATATATATATATATTTTTTTAAATTATTTATTTATTTGAGAGTGACAGACACAGAGAGAAAGACAGATAGAGGGAGAGAGAGAGAGAATGGGCGTGCCAGGGCTTCAGCCTCTGCAAACGAACTCCAGACGCATGCGCCCCCTTGTGCATCTGGCTAACGTGGGACCTGGGGAACCGAGCCTCGAACCGGAGTCCTTAGGCTTCACAGGCAAGCACTTAACCACTAAGCCATCTCTCCAGCCCACATATATTTTTAATTAGATAAGAAAGAAACAGAAAATTCATAGCACTCAATGCCTTCATAAAAACGACAGAAAGATCCCAAATCAATAGCCTAACCATCCACCTAAAGGCATTGGAAAAACAAGAAAAATCCAACCCAAAGAGCTCCAGAAGGAAAGAAATAATTAAAATCAGAGCAGAAATTAATGAATTGGAAACCAAGGAAACAATTAAGGCAATTGACAAAATAAAGAGCTGGTTCTTCGAAAAAATAAACAAGATTGACAAACCTCTGGCCAATTTGATCAAGCAAAAAAAAGAAAGACTCCAAATTAACAAAATTCAAAATGAAAAAGGAGAGATCACAACAGACATCAGTGAAATCGGCAGAATCATCAGGACTTATTTCAAAAACCTCTACTCCATAAAACTGGAAAATGTGGAGGAGATGGATAAATTCCTGGATGCATATCATCTACCAAAGCTAAACTCAGAGCAGATCAATCACCTCAATGAACCCATCATGCTCATGGAGATTGAAAAAGTAATAAAAAACCTCCCAAAAAAGAAGAGTCCAGGACCAGATGGAATCCCAGCCGAATTTTATCAAACCTTCATGGAAGAACTCAAACCAATCTTCCTAAAACTGTGCCACAAAATTGAAGAACAGGGAAAACTACCCAACTCCTTCTATGAAGCTAGTATCACCCTAATCCCAAAACCAGGCAGAGATGCCACAAGAAAAGAAAACTATCGACCTATTTCCCTAATGAACATAGACGCAAAGATCCTCAACAAAATTCTCGCAAACCGAATCCAACAACACATCAAAAGCATTATCCACCTTGACCAAGTGGGATTTATCCCAGGAACACAAGGGTGGTTCAACATAAGAAAATCTGTCAATGTAATATACCACATAAACAAGCTTAAACATAAAAATCACATGATCATTTCGATAGATGCAGAAAAGGCCTTTGACAAGATACAACATCACTTCATGATCAAAACATTGGAGAGAATCGGCATGGCCGGTTCACATCTTAATATAATAAAGGCAATATACAAAGCTCCAAAGGCCCAAATAATTCTTAATGGAGAGAGACTGGAGGAATTCCCATTGAGATCAGGAACAAGACAGGGATGTCCTCTCTCACCTCTGCTTTTCAATATAGTTCTGGAAGTCCTAGCCCAAGCAATAAGGCAGGAGAAGGAAATAAAAGGGATACAATTTGGAAAGGAAGAAGTTAAGTTAGCGCTATTCGCCGATGACATGATTGTATATGTAAGAGACCCAAGAGACTCCATCCCAAAACTCCTGAAGCTGATTAACTCCTATAGCAAAGTAGCAGGATACAAAATCAATGCACAAAAATCGGAAGCATTTCTGTATGCAAATGACAAAGACACAGAAAAAGAAATAAAGGACATAGTCCCATTTTCAATAGCAACAAAAAAAGTAAAATACCTTGGAATAACGTTAACCAAGGAAGTAAAAGATCTATACAACGAAAATATAAAAACTCTCAAAAAAGAAATTGAGGAGGACTTGAAACGATGGAAAGACCTCCCATGCTCCTGGATAGGCAGAATTAACATTGTGAAGATGACAATCTTACCAAAGGCAATATATAGATTTAACACAATTCCAATTAAAATCCCTACAGTGTTCTTCACAGACATAGAAAAAATGATCTCAAATTTCATATGGAAAGGCAGAAGGCCTCGCATATCCAAACATATCCTCAGCAAAAGAAATACCTCTGGTGGCATCACCATACCCGATATAAAGTTATACTACAAAGCCATAGTAATAAAAACAGCATGGTACTGGCATAAAAACAGGAGTATAGACCAATGGAATAGACTTGAGGACCTGGATTTTGGGCCAAGCAACTATAGCTACTTGATATTTGACAAAGGCCCAAACAATATAGACTGGAAAAAAGATAGCATCTTCAACAAATGGTGCTGGACAAACTGGATAACCACATGCAGGAACTAAAACTTGATCCACACATTTCACCATGCACAACACTCAAATCCAAATGGATCAAAGACCTCAACATAAGACCAGAAACTCGAAAACTACTGGAAGAAAATTTAGTAAGTACCTTCCATGATATAGGAATGGAAAAAGACTTCCTGAATAAAACCCCAGTGGCTCAAGTTCTTAAACAGTCACTCAATCATTGGGATCATATGAAGCTGAAGAGTTTCTTTAAGACAAGCATATAATAAGCAAAGCCAATAGAATACCCACAGAATGGGAGAAAATATTTATAGGTTATCCAACTGATAGAGGCCTTATCTCTAGAATTTACAAAGAACTCAAAAGTCTAAACAATAAGAAGACAAATACCCCACTCACAAAATGGGGCACAGAGTTAAACAGGCAATTCACAGAGGAAGAGATACAAATGGCAAACACACACCTAAGAAAATGTTCATCATCCCTAATCATCAGAGAAATGCAAATTAAAACAACAATGAGATTCCACCTTACCCCAATAAGGATGGCCAACATCAAAAGGTCAAATGAAAATAAATGCTGGCGAGGATGTGGAGAAGCAGGGACACTCATTCACTGTTGGTGGGAATGCAGGATGGTACAACCACTTTGGAAAGCAATATGGAGACTCCTGAAAAAGCTGACTATAGAAATACCAATGGACCCAGTTATACCATTACTGAGCATGTACCCTAAAACCTTCAAACCAAAAGCCAGAGAGATTTGCTCAACCATGTTTGTAGCAGCTCAATTCGTAATAGCTAAAAGCTGGAGTCAACCGAGATGTCCATCATTAGAAGAATGGATAACAAAGATGTGGTATATCTACACAATGGAATTCTATACAGCAGTAAGAAAAAACGACATAAAGAAATTTGAGGAAAAATGGTTGAAGCTGGAACAGATCATTCTCAGCGAACTTACCCAATCACAGAAAAAAAATCGACACATAGTCTCACTCATCTGCCACACCTAAACTGAATCTGCCCAAGATGCCTTACATACCCAGCAAGCACCTCATGGACTAGACAATAAGATGGATGGGAGGGCGGGGAGGGAATCAAAGAGTGGAAAACAGTAATCTGGACCCAAACGGCAATGGTACCATAAAATTCTACTTCCTAAAAGACAGACCAAATGGCTGAACCTTCACTAGACCCTTACAGGAAACACCTGAACCACAAGACACTGGAGAGGGTAGGATCAAGACTGACCTAAATCTCCTACATCTTCGCTCCCTCCCTCTCCCCTTCTCCCCTCTATCTCTCTCCTCTCTAACTCTTGTATATTAGTTATCTTTTTCCTCAATTTCTTAGTGGACACTGACCTGTAACCCCCACTTCCAGCTTGGGCCTACCATCCACAATGAGCTTTTGATCAGAGAAACCTACAAGGTTTCCCAAAACAATGACAGACTTCTGTCAGAGTACTTGATGACCCACCAAAGGCCAGTGATAAGACCCTATTGCTGAAGACTCCATACACAGCTGACGCATAAAATGGAATGACATGGCTGGATGCCAGGAGAGAGTCAGTCCCCAGACAGTCAGCGTGTCTAGTGCCAGAAGGCGCTACATAGGCGACTGGGGGAAATGACCAAGATCTGTCCAAGCAACACATTGTTTAACCTAATTAGCAACAAATAACCGGATGTGATGCCCACACAAGTGCAATAGTGGTACACAGCCATGGTGAGGAATCAATTGCTCTTGATTTGGCTAACTGATCCACTCAGTGGTACTAGACCCTTAGCTGGAGCTGGGAAACAAGTCAGAACCATACCCAAACACAAGCCCACTCTACAACATCAAGCTACCATCAATCACGGGGTATAAGAGGGCCTACACCTATCAAACTGTCTATCAAAAAAGTAAGTGTTATCTCAATTTTCTGGGTGCTAACTTACTCTCCGTTGGAGAATCTGCTTCTCTTTTCCAGATAGATGCAGATCCTAAGAAGAGAGCTGCCCCAACATACCTCAAAAGGGGCCCAACTGAAACTAAGGACAACTGGTGAAATAAGCAAGGGTGATGTTTTCCTGTGAACTGGATACCAGCACAAAGGGGAAGGAGATCAACGCAGAGAAAAATCAACTCCTACCAAATCAGAGAGCCAAAGCCTCAGAGGTCCCCAACACCTCATCACTGAAGCAGACCAAAAATGAACCCAACATGGCTCAGGGAAATCTTGCGGAAAAGGGGGCGGAAAGAATGTCAGAGTTACATGTTGGGTCATGATTTGCAGAGACATTTATCATACTAATAACTGGGGGCTATCTCCACAATGCACGACCCATTTTCATTAACAAGGAGGGTCTAATGGGAGGGGGTAGATCACAGATGAGCCTAAATAATGGTACCAAACTGCCTGTATTCACTGAAATGAAAACTAATAAATTAAATTAAAAAAAAAAGAAAGAAAGAAACAGGTTTCTATATCCGTCACTTGTAATATTTTTAGTTTTGATTAACCCTACTCCTATAACATACTCTTCTCTATGCCCTTTCTTATTGTTTTATGAGCTTAACTTTTATTTTAGAAACATTACTTTATTTGAGATAAAGAAGGAGAGAGGAAAAGAATGATACATATACATATAAAGGGAGGGAGGGAGGGGTGGAAGGAGAGAGAGACTGTGCTCACCAGGGTTCCAGATATATGTACCACTTTATGCATCTGGCATTATGTTGGTACTGTAGAACTGAACCTGGGCCTAAAGGCTTTGCCAGAAAGTGCCTTTATCTGCTGAGCTGTCTCTCCAGCCCCAGCTTAACTTTAAGTGTTTGTTTTGTTATTAGTTTTTTCAAATTAGACTCTCACTCTAGCTCAGGATGACCTGGAATTTACTGTGTAGTCTAAGGGTGGCCTCAAACTCATGGCAATTTTCCTATCTCTGCCTCCCGAGTGCTAGGGTTAAAAGTGTGCACTACCACACCTGGCTTAACTTTAATTTTTTAAGCATTTGAAGAATAGAAGAGATAAAAAATTAAAACTCCTTATTCCTGGTGAAATTCTAGCTAGTACTTGGGTTTAGTAGGATTGAGGTTGAAAGCACATTTTAGGAGTACCCAGTAAATAATACAAGACAGAGAAAAAGACAATGATTAATTAGGCAATAAGTACATTAACATAAAACCTTATATGAAATTAGATCCTTAAGCTGTTTATTAGACCTTAGAAAGTGGTGGGGAGCCTGATCTGTAAGAAATAGATAGCTTCCAGTATCAATGCAGTCTTTGCTTTATCAGCCCTGTGCTATATATATGCCTTTGGAGTGAAGGGAGAAGCCATCGAGAATGCAGCCCCATTTCTGAGCCTCTGAGAAACATGTCATTACTCTTCCCACCTTGAGAGAGGAGTCTGTCAATCAACAACCTTATTTTGCAGGTCCTGGAGGTATGGAATAGCACATTAAGTTCTGCTCTCTCTTATTCTTGGTAACACTTTATCTCAAGTGCCCATTAACCAGCACACTCAATTATGCGGTCTGAATTATGATGAATATGCACTCTCGCAGAGTCCAAGGCATCTGCATCAACCAGCCACTGCCACTAGTTTACATGAATGCATCTCTTCACATCCCAGTCTAAGTGAGGTTCTGCCAAGATGTTATCTGGGATCCACAAGAGGCTGATCCTAATGAAGGAAATTCCATTGTCCTCAGGGTCTTCACACTTCACTTATACCACCTTAAAAAGTCACTGGCAATACCTCATTTCTTCTTTCTATAATGATAGGTATGACACTCACCAGGGGATTCAGATCTTAATTTTTCAGTTCCTTTTTTTCATGTCATGATAAAAAATTCTGTGCAATATATAGTGTCAGCTTCCTTTTGATTCATCATTTCAATATTTTCATCTGCTACAACTGTTTAATTAGGAGCAGCCTCCTTTGGTAGGCTCCTTTTGTATAACTTTAATGAAACTGAAGAGCATGAAATGTGGTTTCCCTGCTTTTAAATGAAGCTACTTTTATAGAAATAAGATGAGAAATGGAGAAATTGTTGAAGTCACAGTGCATGAAATTAAGGGAGCCCAAACTGTATTGGCAACAGTACTTTTTTTTCTTTTTCTTAAGTTGATGTTTGAGAGGAGCAAGGTTGTACTTGCTAACAAACTGAGATGATGCTGTTTTCCTTTTTATTTATTTCTTAAAGCTTATAGAATTCTGACAGACATGCCCTTAAGGATTCCATTTCTTGTTGTTTAGGAAAATTGCAGGAAGAAAACTATATGTGGTAGAGAGTTACTTTCAAACACAAGAGCAAATTAATGATGGCACCTAGTTATGAGGAAGAAACCTTAAATGGCATGTATGTTTATGAAATTCAATGTGTAGGACTGAAATAAAATAATTACAGGAAATTTCAAGCAATTTTTGCTACAATCATGAGCCATATGTCAGAGGCCCTACCAAACCAATAAGGTGTTATGTCCAAGATGTCTGGTCATTATTAGATTCTTCACCATATTATTCTGTTCATTTGACTATAAAGAGAAGGCATGAAGCTGTAAGTTTCTCTTATGTTTAATAAATACTATAACATCTTTTGAAATTTAAGAAACAAAGTAAAGATGTATGCATTGTTCTACGGTACAATTTAGACTAACTTGATGATTGGCAAATTTTTTTGTGGGTAGCTTTTAAGACTGGTTTGAAGTGGCAGTTAAAAATTGTGAAAATAATAAGTGAGGTTTTCCTGCTGACTTAGAAAAGGTGATTGTTACCAGCTTGAAAGAAAGAGGCAATCAGTATCCAACATTTAAAGAGAGAACCTGTGGGGACTGGGGTGATACTTAGTCAGCAAAATACTTGTCTCACAAGGCAGAAGAACTGAGTTTGAGCCCCAGTACAGATGTAAATGTCAGGTGTGGTGGTACACATTTGTAATTCTACTGTTGAGGAGGCAGAAGAGAGACAAACCTCTGAGGTGTTCTGGATATCCAGTCTAGCCTAGTTGATGTCCTAGAGACAATAAGATACCCTGATTCAAAAGGTGGTGGATGGTATACCTGAGGGTATCATCTGAGGTTGTCCTCTGGTCTACAAGTACATGTGTGACAACATACCCATAAACATGTACACATGCACCACTCACATGCAAAAATATAGAAAAATTCCAATGGGTAATAACAATTGGTATTAGAGAACATAATCAGGCCAGTGACAGTTAGCTCATGAGACCCAACCTGTACTCCATACTGCAGCACCCTTACTCCGCATCCTAGACACCAGGAGAGAGGAATGAAGAGGCAAGGAAATAGAGAGAAACCCAATGGACTTATTTCCTAAAGTCAGTTCCCTTCTTATACTCATGTATAAGTATTTGGACATCTGAAAGTTTCTACTTTATCCATTTTGAACATGGGAAATCAGCAAACAATTTTTTTTCAGGTTTAAAACCAAATTTACCTTCAACACATGAGCTCCAGGCCTTCAGAAAGCATAGATAATCATTCAGAGTCACCCAGGAAAGCATCAATAGACAGCTAGGAAAAAGCTACTACACACAACAGCTAGTCAAGAGAATTTGGCTCATCTTTTCTATCACTCCTCTTTTCTACTCCAACCCCCATGAAGTCATGTTGTAAGAAAGGACACAGATGAATTAGTGTTCTACCCCTCCTATATTCAAAGACTCAGGAAGAATGAAAGCTCTGACCTTTTCCTGCATTGCCACCTCAAGTGTCTAAAACCGAAGGGTCTTTGTTAGGTGTGTGGGGGGCTCAGGGTCGGGGTGGTGGTGCTGACAGCAATGAGATTTAAATGTGATGAAAGAACAATATTAATCTGGAAACCATTCTAATAATTTATTGTGAGTGAAAAATATACTTGCTAAAATGTTGAGAGAAACAAAGCTGAAAGTAGTGATTAAGGAAGAAGGTAGTCCATATCCAAAAATTCATTTCTGTATGATTCCTTTTATCATATTTGATCCCTTTTTGTAGTTTTCTTTTGAGTTTAGGGAAAGCCATTGAAGCAACCTTTCTTAGAACCACAAAGGTTATAAATATAAAAACAAATGACTTATTTTAATAACCAAAAGCTTATGGATTTTCTTTAAAAATTTTTTTATTCAAGTTTTATTTATTCATTTGAGAGAGACAGAGAGAGAAAGAGGCAGAGAGAAAGAGACAGAATGGGCATGCCAGGGCCTCCAGCCACTGCAAATAAACTCCAGATGCATGTACCCCCTTGTGCATCTGGCTAATGTGGGTCCTGGGGAATCGAGCCTCGAACCAGGGTCCTCAGGCTTCACAGGCAAGTGCTTAACTGCTGCTAAGCCATCTCTCCAGCCCAAAAGCTTATGGATTTTCTTACATTAATAACACATTAAAATCTCTGAGAGGCTAGAGAGATGGTTCAGTAGTTAAGGTGCTTGTCTGCAAAGCCTAACAACATGGGTTTGGTTCCCAGAACCCATGTCAGCCAAACCAGTTGCACCTAGGGGTAAATGCATCTGGAGTTCATTTGCAGTGACTGGAGGCCCTGGCATGTACTCTGTCTCTCATCTTTGTCTCTGTCTCCTTGCAAACAAATAAATATAAATAAATAAAAAATAAATTCT
The DNA here is from genome assembly GCF_020740685.1 of Jaculus jaculus. NCBI lineage: Eukaryota > Metazoa > Chordata > Mammalia > Rodentia > Dipodidae > Jaculus > Jaculus jaculus. The sequence goes on from NC_059113.1 coordinate 76,608,686, forward strand.
CTGAGATCTCATTCTGCTACTGCCTTATAGCTGAGGTGCAAATATATGACACTCCAGCTGTCTGCTCTGCCATACTTTCCCTGCCGTGAGGAAACCTTCCCTTAAAACTGTAAGTCAAAATAATCCCTTTCCTCCCAGAAACTGCTTCTAATGAGGTGTTTTGTCCCAATGAGAAGGTATCTGCCACAGAAAATTAGTTCCAAGAAGTGGGGTTGTTCTTTCCATGTGTCTCCCCATGTGATTTTTCAGTCTTTTGGAATTAATTTGCAAGAGGGACATAAGAGGATTTGAAACTTTAGAAAATGGAGGAGTCTTAAAGCACTGTAGTGAAGCTTGATGGACCATTCTGGGTTCTCCTGCTTGTGTACCAGCAGATCTATTTGATATTAAGATTGTATCTTACTAAAAAGACAAAGTAAACTTCATTTTTTTATTTATTTTTAATTGAGACAGAGGGAGAGAGAGAGAGAGAGAAGTGGAGCACCAGGGCCTCTAGCCACTGCAAATGAACTCTAGGGTCCAGGATAATCAAACCTGGGTCCTTATGCTTCACAGACACACATCTTAACTGGCAAACCTTCTCTCCAGCCTAAAGATAACTTCATAAAAGGCTTTCACATGTGGCTGGGACAGTGTGGTCTCTGAGAAACTGTGCAACATGAGAGGGTAGGGGAAGTCAAGGAGGGCAGGAAGGGAAGCATGCCCAACTTGGTTGAAAAATTTTCCATCCATCGCAGGCTCAATCCCATGTTTGTTTTTTCTTCTAGAGGCAGACTTGGAGACAGAGATCATGTCACTGATGTTGGAGAAAGCTCTCTGTGGCCATCTAGAGCAGAAGTTAGATAGACAATATTGAGTGTAAGTGGAACCACACTGTAAGAACACTCACAACAGACTGGAATGGCTATGCAGAGCCAAGCTTCAATGGAACCAGGGAGTCCTGAATCCAGGACTGTGTCCTTTCTCAGATGGGAGCTCTACTGTCAATATTCCCAGCAGTGGCATGTTGGTAACCTAACTCTGGAAGAAAGAGAAAAATAAATTAACCTTATTTGGAGTGTTTTATTATATCTCCCATCTTGCTAGACTTCAAACCACTTTTATGATATCATGAAACAACAGTTGTGAAGAATCCGACACAGCCTTTCTTATGCGATGCAGGAAGATGGACTGGCACTGTAGACAGGCTTTACCAGGCTTATTTTCATATAAAGAAATGCTTTTAAAACTTAAAAATCATTTGGCTACATTTCAAATACCATAATAAATACATGCAAGTTTCAACTCAGTGAAAGTAAATCACCCAGAGAGAGAAAAGTCATTTCCATTCCATGGTATCCCTGCAGCCTCTTCTGATTTGGCAGTCTCAGGCTCTGAACCAACAACAACATCTGCTGGCAATTTATTCTCTATTATCTCCTACCTACGACTTAACCTACTGCATCAAATAGTTCTGTATTCACTGCTCCCTGTCCACCTGTAAGTCAGAGTGCTCACTTGTCAAAATGTAAATGTAGCTTTGGAAAAATTTTCATTGAAATATCTTTATACAAGTTTCAAACATATAATAGTATCATTTATTCTAAACCACTCCTGCCATCAGTCAATCTATAATTTATTTTCCTATGATTTCAGCTTAATTGACTTTCTGAAGGTTTAGGAAGGACAAATAATATAAAATGAGTGCTGTAATGAAAATGGAGGAATGTTGAGTGATGGTGCATGCTGATGGTATTTTCATTTTGCTCATAGAGATTTCTGACCTTGGAGCTTTCTTTTCTTTTCTTTTTCTTATAGTAGGACTAAACTGCTTTCTCTCTGGCACTTTCTCTTCCCTTGTTCCCTTTGAAACTAAAGATAATGGTACATCCTCACTCACTGTTGTCTCTGAGCTAAGAAGTAATTGTCTGCTTGTAATATTGGGAGAGAAGATGCTCAGTAAATGCAAATTGTTTTGCTAAATGAGATTGTATCACTGTATCAATTAAAGGACAAGTAAAAACTGGCAAAAGGGAATGTTTTAAGTATTTACACTCTTTATAAGAATGGTTATCACCATTGTTCATCTAGGTGCAAGTTAGCTCTCAGTTTGATTTTTAACCTTTCAATATCTTAGCTTTTGCTTTGCAAATTGTTTCCTTTATTTTTGGGAATGCCTCTGTGGAACTGTTCTACATTAGATAAGTACTTTTCACAGTCCTTAAGAAGGGACAGGAAATGTGCATGGCAAACGCTAAAGTGTTGTAATAGAGGAGACCTGAAATAAAATGGCTTCAGTAAGCTGATGTTGACTCTTCAGCCACTCCACGCTGTGGAGCTTGGGCAGCTGTGCTCCAGGGGCACCGTTGATGATTTAGTTCTGCCTTCTTCTCTTCCCTTCTCCATTCCCTGTCCTAACTGACAGAGACCAAGCTGCTCTCTGGATGCTATGGGCACTGTGTTTAAGATCATGGGAAAGGAAAAGTCCACAACAAAAGACTTTTCTTTTTTTTTCAGCAGTGACAATGAAGTTTCAAACTGAAATGATGACCTCTAACTCACATTCCATTGGTGGCTGCAAAATGCCATTTCTAGGTAGATAATCATGAAATACGTAAGAACATATTTGAGGGACATTTATTTACCTGCTACTCAGGCCTTATGTATCCATACATATGCTTCTTACTAGCATCTTATACCCCAAGGAAAACAACCCTGAGTCCTGTCTCTCTCAGCATCAGATTGAGCCTCAGGGATTCTAGGTGACAGTTCTCTACAACAGGTCCAGAACATTCCTCAGGAGTTGGTAACTAGTGAATCATGTACATGTTATCAGACTATAAATACATAACAAGAAGCCAACAAAAATCCAAACAACAACAACAATAAAATCTATTGTGGAAAATCCCTTCCCATCCAGAAAAGTGAAAAAGCAGAAACATAGCAGTTTGTAGTTATTACAGGAACTTTTAACCATAGAGATGGCATTTCTGGTAAGGTTCCCTTGTTAATTTTCCTATTTGGATCCCAGCTTCTTCTTTTGTAAAAATGTCACTTGTCAGTTTTTCTATATCACAGGTAGATAGTGACAAGTATAGTTTTTGTAGTCTCTTTCGGGCTGAAGCAGGCCTGGGAGCTACCTAAAGTTTGCCAGAATTGTGATTTCTCAGGTAAGACAATATCTTGAAAATCTTGAGCCTTTAATCTAGAGACATTTCTCTACTCCTGATGGGATTATGTCCCAATAAATTAATTGCCAGCTGAAATTATTATGTCAAAAATACATTTAATATACCAACTATATATGACACAGTATCTTTGTGATATGGTCCATTCTAAGGTGCTGGTCATGTTGCTGACTGAGGGTCATGGCTCCCTGCCTCTGCCCAGTCTCAAGTGAGGGAATCATATTATGTACATTTCCAACATAGGAACAGATAAGAATTTGTAATACTGACATACCATTTCTACTGACTTCAAATTGTTTTTGCACCATTGTAAAGTTGAAAATTGTAAGTCAAACCATCATAAGTCAGAGATGTCTGTGTTTGCTTCCAGTTATTTCTATTGACCTGACATAAAGATTTTTTTGAGACTTAAGTCTTATATCTTCTGATTCTATTGGGGTAGAATATAATTCTAAGAACTGATTTCTGTCTGGATGCATTTCCTACTAAAAAATCTTTATGGGAAGTATTTGAGATAGGCTTCAGGTAACATGTGCATGTTCTGCTATTCTCAGGTGTGGAGCTAATTGTTTTTTCAATTGTGCGAGACTCCAGATTCTGGAGTCTCAGGTGATTTAGATTTCTGACTACAGGCAAACAGTGTCTCATTTAGAAGTCTCGCAACTCTACATCTGCTTTCAAATTGGCAATTCTTGCCTGAGTTTATCTCTTTCTTATAGTTCTTAATAACAGTGCTAAAGACCAATAGCGTCTGCATTTCTGGTTTTTTCTCATAGGTTCTTTTGGCATTTGTAAGTTATCCAGGTGAGAACTTGTGAGATGTTTTAAACTGAAATAACAAGGAGTGCAGAAGTTTAGAAGGCATCATTTATTTCTTTTTTTTTTTAATTTTTATTTATTTATTTGAGAGTGACAGACACAGAGAGAAAGTCAGATAGAGGGGGAGAGAGAGAATGGGCACGCCAGGGCTTCCAGCCTCTGCAAACGAACTCCAGACGTGTGCGCCCCCTTGTGCATCTGGCTAACGTGGGACCTGGGGAACCGAGCCTCGAACCAGGGTCCTTAGGCTTCACAGGCAAGCGCTTAACCGCTAAGCCATCTCTCCAGCCCATCATTTATTTCTTTACAGATTACCACTTGCTGTTTGAGACCAATTTGGAAATGTATTTTAGGTTTTATTGGATTATCCAATTTCCAGACCTTAATTTATACATTATTACTGTAATTTCATATTATTGTTGACATAATTCTACATTATTGACAATATCTTAGCTAATCCAAGGTAAAGGTTATATTATTTTAACAAATAGATCTCTAAATACAATGATTTGTATAAGGAGTATTTGGATAATATAAGCTCAGAGATCAATTCTGCTATACATGGTCATGGATGGTGTGGTTGTTTGATTTAGGTGTCCCCATAAACTTAAATGCTCTGAATGCTAGATCCCCAGCTGATGTCAATTTGGAATTAAACCTTCAGAAGCCAGTGTGCTGTTAGGGATTGGATTATGTGCTTGGCACACTCTCCTGTTTTCCATCTGATGTTAGCCAGGAGATGTTGTCCACCCTCTGCTCATGCCATTGTTTGCCCCTGCCATTTTGGAGCCTTCCTTAGAATCTATAAGCCAAAATAAACCCTTTTCCCCACAAACTGCTTTTGGTCAGGTGTCTTCTGCCAGCAATGTGATTCTGACTATAACAGCATAGTTGGTACTGAGAAGTGGAGTCATTGCTGCTATAAACCTGACTGAATGGCTTTTGGCCTTTTGGAACTGATTTTCAAGAGCATTGTGGAAGGATTTGATATCTTGGACTACAAAACACCTTGAAATGCTGAAAGTACAGGTTTATGGACAATTCTGGTCAGAGACGAAAGACCTGAATGCAATACGAACTAAGGACTGTGAGGTTTGGCTAATGAGGGTGAGAAAGAACTTTGCTTGGACTGGGCTAGAAGCACTTTGTGTGAAAGGCTTGCTGTTATACCCCTGTCCTGAGAACTTGTACAGGGCTGCATTCCATAGAAATGGACTGATATGGCACAGAAAGATAATGAAATCCTTGGGCAGAAACTTCTGCCCATTCAACCACAGCTGTATGAGAGGTTACAACCATTGAGATTATGCCAGGTTTTATGCATTGAAACAACAAGAAGAATGCAGTCTTTTGAAGAGGACTGAATCCTGAAGGAGTGTCCTGTTCGTCAATGTCTGCTTTATTCCCCCCTGGATGAACAAGTTGGTAGCACACCTGGTATTTTTGAGTAAAGCAAATGCAAGAAACAGAGGCTCATTGAATTTGCAACATGGTTTTGTCTTTTGGAAATGGTCATGGGTAGTGTGAAGCAGGCCTGTTGGATTACCTGTGTGGAGCGTGATGGATCCATGAGGATAAACTGTTAGTTTCCGGGTAGACCCAATGGAATTGCTAAAACTAGGAGATAGATTCCAAGGAGATCTGCTGGCACCAGATGAAGTTGTCTGGTACTGTGAGTAGCCTAGTTGGAGCCTAGTTGGAATTGGAGCACTAAAGACTCGTTACTGGTTAGAATTGAAATGGAGACTCATCACTGGTTAGAGTTGTTGGACTTGGAGTTACAAAGTGTGATGTTTGCCCCATTTTAAATCTTGTATTGGTTGAATTTTTCTTTACTATGCCCAATGCCATATTTTGTTGCATGAATGTTTATTCTGTGCTATTATGGGATTTTTTTGTTATTTTTATCTATTATGGCTCAGTTAACAGATCTTGGACTATGGGAACATTTGAAAATCATTGGGATTGATTAAAAAATATGGGGACTTAAAAATTATATATATAGGGCTGGAGAGATGGCTTAGCGGTTAAGCGCTTGCCTGTGAAGCCTAAGGACCCCGGTTTGAGGCTCGGTTCCCCAGGTCCCACGTTAGCCAGATGCACAAGGGGGTACACGCGTCTGGAGTTCGTTTGCAGAGGCTGGAAGCCCTGGCGTGCCCATTCTTTCTCTCTCCCTCTATCTGTCTTTCTCTCTGTGTCTATCGCTCTCAAATAAATAAATAAAATTAAAAAAATTATATATATATATGTGTGTATATATATATTATATAACATAATATATGTATATAATTTATATAAAAAGTCTATATTTATAGACAACAAACCATATATTTCCATCCCCTCCCCCACTTTCCCCTTCATAACTCTGCTCTCCTTCATTGCCCTCTCTCTCACCATTAGTCTCTCTTTTAATTTGATGTCAACATCTTTTTCTCCTGTTATGAGGGTCTTGTTTGGGGTATGGCTAGGCATTGCAAGATCATAGATATTGAGGCCAAATTCTGTCCAGACAGTTGTATGTAAGGCTCTTACATGCTTTCTGGCACCTCTTCCACAATGGATCCTGAGCCTTGGAGAGTGTGAGATGTTTCATGTGCTGAAGACTATTCCATCCCTTCTTCTCAGCATTATGTTGCCTTTGGGTCATCTCAGTGGTCATCAGCATCTGAAAAGAGAAGCTTCTATAACCAGAAGTGAGAGTAGCATTAATATATGAGTATGAACATTAACTGCAGTGCTTTCAGGGCAATTTGGTGAGAGTAATATATGCATTTAATCCAGACAAAAGCAACCTTCATACCCATACGGCTCATGACCTTCCCTGCCATAGGCTTTTGATTAGGTTTTAAGTACCAGGCATGTATTCCCTACCATAGAGTGGGCTTTCAGTCTAATTAAAGAGCAGTTGATTTCCCTCAGAGCAGACATACCACTATTGTACACGTTCAGTCATTTGGCCTTTCTGACCAAACTTGAGGTTTCAGTGCCCACTGTTTTCACTGCTGATAACTTCTGTCTCCCATAAGACTGCATACAATGCAGCTTTTTCCAGCTTTCAGTTGGCTTGGCTACAGGGAGAAGGATTTCCACTCAGCACCAGATTGATTTCCAGTGACTTTGCCACTTAGGCAGGTGAAATCTTCAGCAATAGGGTCTTACCATTATGGGAATACAAGGGCCTTGGCAATAGCTTATAACATTTTGGAGGCAACAGGGACCTCCCTGACAAGCAACTCACTGGAAGGTATTGCATGCCTGGCACTGAAAATTTTGTAGTAACAATCTATGGCTTCTGGATGTGCCATTATTCAAGAAAATAGATTTTCATATGTCTTATTCAGAATATCTTGAATTTTGATTGACCCTCCCCCACCTTTCCTTTGTGCAATCTCTTCCCCTGACCTCACTTAAGCCTTTCCCCTCCCTGTAATCTGTTCTTCTACTTACATATTTACAATAACATCCTCTTAACACCTTCCCTCTCCTCCCTCCCTTATAGGCTTTTTCTAGCTTATTGGCTTCTGCTACCAATTTTGTTTCTAGATCACACACAAATATATACATTTGTAGCTAGGCTCCACAAATAAGAGAGAACATGTGATGTTTGGCTTTCTTGGCCTGGGTAACCTCACTTAGTATAATCCTTTCCAAATCCATCCATTTCCCTGCAATTTTCATAATGTCATTTTTCTTTACTGCTGAACAGAACTCCGTTGTATCTTTATTATTCATTCATCTGTGGAGGGACATCTAGGCTGGTTTCATTTCTTAGCTATTATGAATAGAGCAGCAATAAACATGGCTGTGCAAGTATCTCGAAGGTAGTGAGAAGAGTCATTAGGATATATGCCTCGGAGTGCTATAGCTGGATCATGTGGAAAATCTATTTTTTATTTGTCTCAAGAACCTCCACACTGATTTCCACAGTGGCTGTACCAGATTACATTCCTACCAACAGTGCGCAAGGGTTCCCCTTTTACCACATCCTCACCAACATTTATTGTAATTTTTTTTTCTTCACGGTAGTCATTTTGAATGGAGAGAGGTAGAATCTCAAGATAGTTTTAATTTGCATTTCCCTGATGGATAAGGATGTAGAATACTTTTTAGGTGCCATCAGTATTTCTTCTGATGAGAACTTTCTATTTAGTTCCATAGCCCATTTTTTGATGATTGTTTGTTTCTTATTCTGTTTTTTTTTTTTGGGGGGGGGGAGGGGTTCTTTGTGTATTCTGGATGTAGCTGGCAAATATTTTCTCTGATTCTGTAGGTTGTCTCTTTGATCTATTCACAGTGTCCTTTGATGTACAAAAGCTTTGTAATTTCAGGAGATCCCAGTAGTTGATTAGTGGTTTTATTTTCTGAGCAATTGGGGTTATATTTAGATAGTCATTACCTATGCCAATATGTTGAAGGGTGTCCCCTATCTTTTTCTCTAGCACTTTCAAAGTTTCAGGTCTGATATTAAGGTCCCTGATCCACTTGGATTCGATTCTTGTGCATGGAGAAAGACGAGGATCTATTTTCATCTTTCAACATAGAGATGCCAGTTTTCCCAGCACCACTTGTTGAAGAGTCTGTCTTTTCTCCAATGAACATTATTGGCATTTTTGTCAAAAATCAAGTGGCTAAAGCATTAAATTGTTTATTTATGAACTCTCTAATTTCTGAATATAGGCACTTAGGACTGCCTTCATTGTGTCCCAAAGGTTTTGGTGTGTTGTATTATCATCACCATTTGATTCTATGAATTTATTGATTTCCTTTTTGATTTCTTCAATGACCCGTTGATCATTTAATAGTATACTGCTTAGTCTCCATGAATTTATGTATTCTCTGTAGCTTTTCTTGTTGCTTATTTGCAGTTTAATCCTATTGTGTTCACATAGAGTACGAGAGATTATTTCAATTTTCCTATATATGTGGAGATTTGCTTTGTGTCCTAATAAATGGTCTATTTTAGAGAATGTTCCATGTGCTGCTGAGAAAAATGTATATTCTGCAGCATTTGGATGGAATGTTCTGCAGATATATGTTAGGTCCATTTGTTCCATGACATAATTTAATTCAGATATTTCTCTTTTTGATTTTTGCCAGGATGACCTGTCAATTGATGAGAATGGAGTATTGAGCTCTCCCACTACATTTGTGTTTGATATTATCTGTGACCTTATGTCTAATACAATTTGTTTGATGAAATTGGGAGCCCCATGTTAGGTGCATATATGTTTAAGATTTTAATGTCCTCCTGCTGGAGTGTTCCTTTAATCAGTATAAAATGGCCTTCTTTATCTTTCCTCACTAATGTTGGTTTGAAGTCTATCCTGCCAGATATTGTGATAGAAACCCCTGCTTATTTCCTAGGCCCATTTGCCTTAAATATCATTTTCCATCCTGTCACCCTAAGATTGTTTCTATCTTTTATTGAGAGATGTGCTTCCTGGAGGCAACAAGTGGCAGGATCCTGCCTTTTAATCCAGCTGGCAAGCCTGTGTCTTTTGGATGGTACAATGAGGCCATTGATATTAAGAGTTATTATTGCAAAGTGTGCATTTATTCTTGTCATTCTTATTATTTTGTAGTGTTTCCTGTTTTCCCTTTATTCATTTGTTTTAACTGTTGTTTGAGTGTGGCTTATTTTTTACTATTTCCTCCTGTGTGTGTCTTGCTTTCTCTTTGGCATTAAGAATTCAAGTATTTTCTGTAGAGCTGGTTTAGTTCTCATAAATTTCTTTAGCCTGTTTTATTTATTTATTAGTTTTCTATTCTGCAAGTACAGGCAATTTGGTACCATTATTAGGCTCATCCATGACCTATCCCCTCCCCATTGGCCCCTCCTTGTTGAGATATATGGGTCGTGCATTGTGGAGTTAGCCCACAGTTTTTGTTTTGATAAATGTCTCATAACCTAACATGTGGCTCTAACATTCTTTCTGCCCCCTCTTCTGCAAAATTTCCCTGAGCCATGTTGGATTCATTTTTGCTCTGCTTCAGTGATGGGGGCCTCTGGCTCTCTGATTTGGTAGGTGTTGATTTTTCTCTGTGTGGTCTCCTTCCCCCTCGTGCTGGTATCTAGTTCATCAGGAAAACAGCACCCTTGCTTATTTCTCCAATTTTCCTTAGTTTCAGTCAGGGCCCTTTTGAGGTATGATGGGGTGGCTCTCTCCTTAGGATCTGCATCTATCTGAAAAAGAGAAGCAGATTCTCCAACGGAGAATAAGTTAGCACCAGGTCAAATGAGATAACCCTTACTTTTTTAATAGAGGGTTTAATAGGTGTAGGCCCTCTTGTAGCCCATGATTGATGGTAGCTTGATATTGGAGAGAAGGTTTATGTTTGGATATGATTCTGACTTGTTTCCCAGCTCCAGCTATGGGTCTTGTACCACTGAAGGGATCAGTTAGCCGAATCAAGAGCAGTTGGTTCCCCACCATGGCTGTGTGCCACTATTGCACTTGTGTGGGCATCACAACAGATTATTTGCTGCTAGTAGGTTGGACCATGAGTTGCTTGGACAGATATTGGTCGTTTCCCCCAGTCGCCCATGTAGCACCTTCTGGCACTAGACACACTGTCTGGGAACTGACTCTCTCCTGACTTCCAGCCATGCTGTTCCATTTTACGTGTCAGCTGCATATGGTGTCTTCAGCAATAGGGTCTTACTACTAACCTTTGGTGGGTCATCAAGTACTCTGACAGAAATCTGTCATTCTTTTAGAAAACCTTGTAGGTATCTCTGATCAAAAGCTTATTGTGGGTGATAGCCTCATGCTGGTACTGCGAGTTACAGGTCAGTGCCCCCTAATAAAATGAGGAAAAAAGGTAACTAATATATGGGAGTTAAAGAGAGAGAGAGGGAGAGGGAGAGGGAAGGAGGGAAGACGTAGAGGATTTAGGTTAGACTTAATCCTACCCTCTCCAGTGTCTTGTGGTTCAGGTGTTTCCTGTAAGGGCCTGGTGAAAGATTAGCCATTTGGTCTACCTTTTAGGAAGTAGATTTTTATGGTAGCATTGTCATTTGGGTCTAGATTAGAGTTTCCCACCCCTTCAATGCCCTCTCCTCCTTCCCCATCCCTTCTAGTGCCTAGTCCATGAGATGCTTGCTGGGTATGTAAGGTATCTTGGGTAGATTTAGGTTAGATGCTGTAGATGAGTGAGACTATGTGGTGATTTTTTCTGTGATTGGCTATGTTCACTGAGAACGATCTGTTCCAGGTTCAACCATTTTTCCTCAAATTTCTTTGTGTCATTTTTTTCTTACTGCTGTATAGAATTCCATTGTGTAGATACACCACATATTAGTTATCCATTCTTCTAGTGATGGACACCTCGGTTGATTCCAAATCTTAGCTATTAAAAATTGAGCTGCTACAAACATGGTTGAGCAAATCTCTCTGGCCTGTGGTTTGAAGGTTTTAGGGTAGATGCCCAGTAAGGGAATAACTGGGTCTGTTGGTATCTCTATAGTCAGCTTTTTCAGGAGTCTCCATATTGCTTTCCAAAGTGGTTGTACCATCCTGCATTCCCAACAACAGTGGATGAGTGTTCCTGCTTCTCCACAAACTTGCCAGCATTTATTTTCATTTGATATTTTGATGTTGCTATTCTTATTGGGGCAAGGTAGAATCTCATAGTTGTTTTAATTTGCCTTTCTCTGATGATTAAGGAAAATTCTTAAGTGTATGTTTGCCATTTATTTCTTCCTCTCTGAACTGCCTGTTCAGCTCTTTGCCCCATTTTGTGAGTGGGGTGTTTGACTTCTTACTGTTTAGAATTTTGAGTTCTTTGTAGATTCTAGAGATTAGGCCTCTATCAGTTGAATAACCCACAAATATTTTCTCCCATTCTATGGGTAATCTTTTGGCTTTCCTTATTGTATGCTTGTCTGCAAAGAAACTCTTCAGTTTTATATGATCCCATTGGATGGGTGACTATTTAAGATCATGAGCTACTGCAGTTTTGTTCAGGAAGTCTTTTTCCATTCCTGTATCATGGAAAGTACTTCCTAAATTTTCTTCCAGTAGTATTCGAGTTTCTGGTCTTATGTTGAGGTCTTTGATCCATTTGTATTTGAGTGTAGTGCATGGTGAAATATGTGGATCAAGTTTCAGTTTCCTGCATGTGGTTATCCAGTTTGTCCAGCACCATTTGTTGAAGATGCTGTCTTTATTTCCAGCCTATATTGTTCTGGCCTTTGTTGAATATCAAGTGGCTATATTTGCTTGACCCAAAGTCCGGGTCCTCAAGTCTATTCCATTGGACTATACTCCTGTTTTTATGCCAGTACCATGCTGTTTTTATTACTATGGCTTTGTAATATAGCTTTAGATCAGGTATGGTGATGCCACCAGAGGTAATTTTTTGCTGAGGATATGTTTGGATATGTGAGGCCTTCTGCCTTTCCTTATGAACTTTGAGATCATTTTTTCTATCTCTGTGAAGAACACTGTAGGGATTTTAATTGGAATTGCATTAAATCTATATATTGCCTTTGGTAGGATTGTCATCTTCACAATGTTAATTCTACCTATCCAGGTGCATGGGAGGTCTTTCCATTTTCTCAAGTCCTTCTCAATTTCTTTTTTGAGTGTTTTTATGTTTTTGTTGTATGGATCTTTCACTTCCTTGGTTAATGTTATTCCAAGGTATTTTATTTTTTTTGGTTGGTATTGAAAATGGGACTATATCGTTTATTTCTTTCTCTGTATCTTTGTCATTTGCATATAAAAATGCTACTCATTTTTGTGCATTGATTTTGTATCCTGCTACTTTGCTATAGGAGTTAATCAGCTTCAGGAGTTTTGGGATGGAGTCTCTCAGGCCTCTTACATATACAATCATGTCATCAGCAATTAGAGATAACTTAACTTCTTCCTTTCCAAATTGTATGCCTTTTATTTCCTTCTCCTGTCTTAACTCTTGAGCTAGGACTTCCAGTACTATATTGAAAAGCAGAGGTGAGAGAGGACAACCCTATCTTTTCCTGATCTTAATGGAAATTCCTCCAGTCTCTCTCCATTAACTATTATTTGGGCCTTCAGAGCTTTGTATATTGCCTGTATTATGTTAAAATATGTACCAACTATGCCAATTCTCTCCAATGTTTTGATCATGAAGTGATGTTGTATCTTGTCAAAGGCCTTTTCTGCATCTATTGAAATGATCATGTGGTTTTTATGTTTAAGCTTGTTTATGTGGTGTATTACATTGACAGAATTCCATATGTTGAACCACCCTTGTGTTCCTGGGATGAATCCCACTTGTTCCAGGTGGATGATGCTTTTGATGTGTTGTTGGATTCAGTTTGCAAGGATTTTGTTCAGGATATTTGCATCTAAGTTCATTAGGGAAATAGGCTGGTAGTTTTCTTTTCTTGTGGCATCTCTGCCTAGTTTTGGAATTAGGGTGATACTAGCTTCATAAAAGGAGTTGGGTAGCTTTCCCTGTTCTTCAATTGTGTGGCACAGTTTTAGGAAGATTGGTTTGAATTCTTCCATGATGTTTTGATAGAATTCAGCTGAGAAGCCATCTGGTCCTGGAGTATTCTTTGTGGGGAGGTTTTTTTTTTTTTTTTTTTTTACTAATTTTTCAATCTCCATGAGTGTGATAGGTACATAGAGTTGATTAATCTGCCATGAGTTTAGCTTTGATAGATGGTATGCATCCAGGAATTTATCCATCTCCTCCACATTTTCCAGCTTATTGGAGTACAGGTTTTTGAAATAAATCCTGATGCTTCTCCCAATTTCACTTATGTCTGTTGTGATCTCTCCTTTTTCATTTTGAATTTTGTTAATTTGAATCCTCTCCTTTTTTTGCTTGATCAAATTGGCCAGGGGTTTGTCAATCTTGTTTATTTTTTCAAAGAACCAGCTCTTTGTTTTTTCAATTGTCTTAATTGTTTCCTTGGTTTCCAATTATTAATTTCTGCTCTGATTTTAATTATTTCTTTCCTTTTGGATTTCTTTGGGTTGGATTTTTCTTATTTTTACAGTGCCTTTAGGTGGATTGTTAGGTTATTGATTTGGGATCTTTTTGCCTTTTTTTTTTTTTTTGAAGGCATTGAGTGCTATGAATTTTCCCCTGAGGACTCCCTTCATTGTGTCCCATATGTTTTGGTATGATGTGTTCTAATTGTCATTCAATTCCAGGAATTTTGCAATTTCCTTTTTTATTTCATCCACTATCCATTTATTGTTTAAGAGTGTGCTGTTCAGTTTCCAGGTGCCATTGGGAGTTTTGGTGGGCCTTTTGTTGTTGATTTCTAGGAATATAGCATTGTGATCTGATATCATGCAGGGAATTATGTTAATGTTCCTAAATATGTGGAGGCAGTCTTTGTGATCCAGTATATGGTCTATTTTAGAGAATGTTCCATGGGCTGCTGAGGAGATTGTGTAGTCTGTGGATTTGGTGTGGAAAGTTCTGTAGATGTCCATTAGGTCTAAGTGATTTATGGTTTTGTTGAGCTCTCTTACTTCCCTGTTGAGTTTCTGTTTGGATGATCTATTACTGATAATGGTGTATTGAAGTCCCCAGCTATGATGGAGTTCGTGGTTATTTCTGTTTTGTTGTCAAGTAGGTTTTGTTTTATGAACTGTGGTGTCCCTGTGTTTGGTGCATACAGATTTACAATTATAATATCCTCTTGATAGATCGTTCCCTTGACAAATAGGAAGTGGCCTTCTTTTTCTTTTTTGATTATTTTTGGTTTGAAGTCTATTTTATGTGATATTAATATAGCTACACCTGCTTGTTTCTTATTCCCATTTGCTTGGAATATTGTCTTCCACCCCTTTACCCTGAGGAGGTATCTGTCTTTAGTGGTGAGGTGGGTTTCTTGAAGGCAACAGGTTGAGGGTTCTAATTTTTTGATCCATCCTGTTAGCTTGTGTCTCTTAATGGGTGAATTAAGGCCATGAATATTTAGGGTGATGACTGTGAGATTTGATTTGATCCCTGTCATATTGTGGTGGTAGATGTGGTTTGGTATTTTCATGGGCTTTGAAATTTTTTGTGTCTACTCTGGGTTTGGTTGTTGTGATCTGCTTCTTGTAGGCATTTGAGTTTGGTTATTTGTATCTTCTTTGTGGAAAATTTCCTGACATACTCTCTATAGGTTTGGTTTTGTGTTCATATAATTGTAAAGCTGAGTTTCGTTGTGGAAAGTTTTTCTTTCACCATCTATTATGAGGGATACTTTTGCTGGGAAGAGTAGTTTGGGTTGGAATCCATAGATTCTTAGACTTTGGAGAGTTTCACTCCAGGCCCTTCTAGATTTCAGGGTTTCCATTGAGAAGTCTGAAGTAATTCTGATGGGGTTACCTTTGAAAGTGTTGCACTGTTTTTCCCTAGCTGCTTTTAGGTTTTTATCTTTGGTGTCAATGTTTAGAGTCTTAATGATAATGTGTCTTGTAGAGTTTCTCCTTTGGTCCAGTCTGTTTGGAGTTCTGTTGGCTTCTTGTATCTTGATGGGCCTTTCTTTTAAGAGTCTGGGGAAGTTTTCTTCAATCATTTTGTTAAATAAGTTCTCCATTCCTTTGGTATGAAATTCTTCTCCTTCTGGTATTACAATGATTCTGATATGAGGACGTTTAAGTGTATCCCACAATTCCCTCAGGTTCTGACAATAAGATGGATGGGAGGGGCGGGGAGGGAATCAAAGGGTGGAAAACAGTAATCCGGACCCAAACGGCAATGGTACCATAAAATTCTACTTCCTAAAAGACAGACCAAATGACTGAACCTTCACTAGTCCCTTACAGGAAACACCTGATTGAAGGAACTTTTGAACTTACTGAAGTTTTTGAACTCTCGAACTGTTTCTTCCATCTTGTCTTCCAGATCAGAGTTGCTATCCTCCACTTCACTGACTCTATTCTTGAGAGCCTCTAGAGAGTTTTGGACTTGTTCAATTATGTTTGCATTTTCTACTACTTTTCTATGCATCATTTCCATTGCTCTGTCAAGCTCCCTTTTCATATCATTTTCTGATTTTCTTGATGATTTTTGGAATTCATCCTTGCATTTCTTTATGTCTTCATTTAGTATGGCCAGCTGATTTTTCAGGTCCTCTTTTTTTCACTCTCCCTCAAATCTCTTAATTCTCTTTCAAGTCCTTCCAATGTCTTCTCAATTTGTTCTAGCTTAGTGATGGTAGCATCCACATGATGTTGGTCCTTTGTTGCTTTCCTGAATGTTCTATCAGTAGGTTGGTCAGGGTTGCATTGCTCATAGCTTCAATTTGATGTTCTGATCCTGATGGTCCTTCTATGGTTTGGTTAGAGATATTATTCATTGTAGGACTAGGTGATCTAACTGGATTTTATTGCATTTGAATTTTCATGTTATTTCATTTGCACTGTGGTCTGCCCATGACAGTGTATGGGCACATAGGTGGGTGGATTATCGTGTGCTCTAGTGCAATGGGAATCTGAGGCAGTCTGGAGCAGTTGCCAAGCAGCCTGGGGTTTGGCTCCCACTTGCCAGAGCCACCTATCTTCTGCCTGACAGGGGTGCCAAAGTTGCCTGAACTCTCAAGTGGTAATACACCAAAGCTGCCTGCATTTGAGCTTGGAGGGGGACTGAGGTACCAAGGCCTGAAGCAGCCCAAACTCTGGTTGTGAACACTGGGACCCAGAAACAGTCTGTGTTCCCTGGTCTCAGGAGAATGGGGGCTGGCTGGGAGGGCACCTGAACTGGCAGAAGCCAGAGACACAGTCTGTATTTGTGTGGCAGTTGCTGTGGGACTGGACTCACTGAATGTGCAGCAGCGGGAGCAGTAATGTGGGCAACTGTGCAGAGCAGTTTAAGCTTCTGCAGTGGTGGCGGGCTGTGGCCGGGAACAGCAGTGGGGAGTGGCAGTGGGGTGCAGGACAGGGCAAGAAGGTGGTGCGAGGGACTGCGGGGGGTGCGGGAAGGGGCGAAAGACCAGGCGTGGGACGGTGGTGGGACGCAGGACAGGGCTTGGGATGGCGACGGGGTGCGGGACAGGATGCTGGACGGTGGCGAGATGTGGGTCGGGGTGCAGGACCTTGTGGGGAATGGCTGCAGGGCGCAGGATGGGACATGGGAGGGCAGTGGGTCGTGGGATGGGGCACAGGACCATGTGCAGGAGGGTGATGGGGTGCGGGACGGGATGGAAGGTAGTGAAGCATGTGATGGGGCACGAGATGGCAGTGGGGCACCGTGGGATGGTGCGCAGGACAGTGACGGGGCGTGGGATAGGCCGTGGGATGGCGGGAGACCGCCACAGCTATTTGGTGAAATGGGTGGTCTACCTGCCCACTAGGGGATCCATGATTCCCTGATTTCTCCCCTTCTGAGCCCCCCATTGACAAGAAGACCCAGAAAACCCTTAATTTCTTGCCATTTCTTCCCCGGGATTTGCAAGGCAGCTAGGCAGTCGCCATCTTGGCCAGAAGTGTCTTTAGCCTGTTTTTGTTGTGGAATGTCCTTATTTCTCCATAAATTAGGATAGATAACTGCTCAGGAAAAATAACCTTGGTTTACACTTGTTATCTTTCAAAACTTGGAATATGTCATTCCAAACCCTTCTGGCTTTTAAAGTTTGTGTTGAGTAATCTGCATTTATTTTTATTGGCTTGCCTTTTTAGGTGATTTTCTTTTTCTCTCTCATGTCTTTCAATATATTTTCTTTGATTTGTGTGTTTAGTAGTTTAATTATGACATGGAGAAGAGAGATTATTTCCAGGTTGTATCTATTTGGTTTTCTAAAAGCTTCTTGTATCTGCATTGGCATTTCTTTCCCAATTGGGGAAATTTTTCTTCTATGATTTTGTTGAAAACACCTGCTAAGCCTCTGAATTGAACTTCTTCTCCTTCTGCTATACCCTGAATTCTTATGTTTGATCTTTAAATAGTGTCCCAGATATCTTGAAATTTCCATTCATACCTTGCTGTTAACTTGTCTTTCTCTTTGTTGGACTGTATTAGATCTGCCATCTGGTTCTAGTTTAGATATTCTGTTCTCTCCTTAATCCATTCTACTGGTGAGAATTTCCACAGAGTCTTTTATATCATTGGCCATAATCTTCAGAGCCAGGATTTCAGCCTGGTTTTGCTTCAATATTTCTATTTTCTTACTCATGTCTTGCAATGACCTCTTTATTTCATTAAGATAGTTTCCTGTGTTCTCTTTCAGAAGTTTGTTTTATTCTTTAATTCCTTTGTTTTCTTCTTTGATTCCCTTCATTTCTTCTCTGATTTCTTTGAGCATAGATAGCATCATTTCCTTGAAACCCTTGTCAGGCATTTCATCTAAAACAGTCTCATTGGTGATCATTGATGGATTTATAATTTTTGGTGGGACTGTATTGTCTTGATTCTTTGAGTATTTTGGATTATATTATAGTGACTTTTGCATCCTGACTTGATTTAATGCTTGGGCTTCCTACTTATCTTCAGTGTGCCCTGATGTGGCAATCCACCTCAGGATATGAATTCAAGGTGGCAGGTGTAGCTCTAGCCCCCAGTCAAGCCATGGAACTAATCCTAGGTTGAGTTTGTTTGCTAAGCAAGTATTTTAGTGGGCTTGATAGAATAACTTACCTGAAAATTCTAAACTTCAACCAAGTAACAAACACCATCAATAAAAACCAGTATAAAGTATGTAATTATGAGGATTAAAACAAACAGATAGTTGTATAAAGCCAAAATCCTTAATGGTGTGTGTTGTTCTATACCCTTAATCTTGTCATCTGTGAGGTAGATATTTCTGTTCTGAATTGGGCTCCAGATCAACCTGGATCTGGATTAGACCCTGCCCACAATAATGACAGAAACAAAAGACAAAGGCCCTATGTATATATGAAAGCATCAAAAGCAATAATATTCAATCCTCACATAATGCAGGTTACTTGAAAATGGTAAAGTCAACCAAGAATATATACTCCATAACCTGCCCTGATGAGGTAAGAGAGATTAGCTCTTGCATTACAGGCCTGTGTACCTTTTTTTTTTGTCAGTCAGACTCATTATCTTTTGGGGTGGCTTTAAATTTCAACAATCTGAGTGCCCACCTTGATCCCTCTGTGTTGTGCTCTGCAGCTGTACCTCTGATCAGTTCTGCTGACTGCATTGCCACTGGGAGCTGAATGCTGGAAGTTCATGGTTTTGATGATAGGGGATGGGAGAGTTCAGACTTTTGGAGTTTCTCTAACATTCACTAGTTATTTAGTTGATCTCAGCTATCTTTCCTCCACATTTCTTAACTTTGCAAGAAGGCTGATGAAGTTGAAAAATCTGTGGCTTGGTTTCTGCTGCTGCTGCCTCTTGGTGCACCTGGCAGGATGGTGTTGGGCCAATGCATGGAGTACAGATCACAGGCTGCGAGCACCTCAGTAGGACTCTGGCCATTTTCCTCCTTTTTGGTGGATCTTTGTCTCTCCAGCTTCTCTGATATGTCTAAGAATAACCTATACTTCTTCCCTTTTCAGAAGAAGAGAAGAGTGTATTTTGCTGGGGTTTTGCTTAAATCCCTCCCTAGGCTGGCTTGGCATGGCTCCTATGCCACCATCTTACCCAGAAGTCTCAATATGAGGACTTTCAAAGTTGGATGAGTGCATTGAATTTTACATCATGGATGGTTATCAGTTTATGGGTGCAAGGGGTGGATGTGGTGGTTTGATTCAGGTGTTCCCCACAAGCATATGGTGTCCGACCACAATGGGATGAAACAGCAAATCAGCCCCAAGAAAAACTACAGGGCAAACAAAAATTCATGGAGACTAAACATTACACCATTGAATGATGAATGGATCACTGAAGAAATCAAAGAAGAAATCAAAAAGGAAATCAATAAAATCATAGACTGAAATGAGGATGAGGATAGAACATGCCAAAACCTTTGGGACACAATGAAGGCAGTCCTAAGAGGGAAATTTATAGTTCTAAGTGCCTATATTAAGAAATTAGAGAGTTGGCAAGTAAAAAATTAATAATTCACCTTACAGCCTTGGAAAAAGAAGAACAAGGCAAACCAAAAATCAGTAGATGGGAAGAAATAATAAAGATCAGGGCAAAAATGAATGAAACAGAAACCAAAAATCAATCCAAAGAACCAATGGAACAGAATTGGTTCTTTGAAAGGATAAACAAGATTGATATGACCTTAGCAAATCTGACCAGAAAAAAGAGAGAAGAAGCACAAATTAATAAAATTAGAGATGAAAAGGGCACCATTAAATATATATGCCTCTAAGTTTGAAAACCTGAAAGAAAGGGATGATTTTCTTTTTTCTTTTTTGTTTTTCAAAGTGGGGTCTCACTCTAGCCCAGGCTGACCTGGAATTCACTATGGAGTCTCAGGGTGGCCTTGAACTCACAGCGATCCTCCTACCTCTGCCTCCCTAGTGCTGGGATTAAAGGTGTGCACCACCATGCCCAGCTCAGGGATGATTTTCTTGATTCATATGACCCACCAAAACTAAATCAAGATGAAATAAACCAGTGTGTGTGTGGGTGCAGCCTTCTGGAGTGAGTAGGCCAGACACATTTCTGGACCTCTCCCACCACCTGGGTCTGAGTTCCTTGCTTGGTCATTTCATGGCTAGGTACAACCAACTGGAGTGAGTAGACAAGACCCATATCTGGACTCCTTCAAGTTCCCAGGTCTGAGTTCCTTGTGGGGTCAGTGTGTGGGCAGGCATGGAGCTCTGGAATGAGTAGGTTGGACTCATATCTGGACTCCTTCCACCTCATTCTGTGCCTGAATTCCTTGTGAGGTAAGTGTGTGGGCAGGAGTAGAGGCCTGGAGTGAATAGGCCAGACCCATATCTGGACTCCTCCCTCCACCCAGGTCTGAGTCCCTTGTATGGTCAGTATGTGGGTGGCTTTCGCCATCTGGGATGAGTAGACCAAAACCTTGTGTCTGGGTTTCTCCCACCTCCCCTGTGTAGGTTGGCTGCACTGGTCCATGTCCTGGAGGGCTCAGTACAAAGTAGGCCAGGTCCTTTTTCCCTTACTCCTCTAAGCCCCTTGATCTTGGGAGGTCCCATTGTGCCTTGCTCAGAGAAGACTGATCCCTGTGTGAGCTGTAGAACCAGGCATTTTTCTCTGGTATCTTGACTTGCCAGTAAGTACCAATATCCCTGCTCACATGAGTCAGGGGGCACATGGGCCTAAGGACACAAACTTGCTTCATCCTCAATAAAGTAAAGAGTCTTCCAAAAATGGGTAGAAAACAATGCAAAAAAGCCAATGAAAATCAGACAACTGAGAGATTTTCAACAATGATGCCTAGTCCTGTTATAGAAGCCTCCAATGAAATCATAGAGAAATCAACTGAAATTCATTCCAAAATGAAAACACAACAACCAATGAGTCCTTGGTAAACACAAACCACTGAACTTGAAGCAAAGTATCAAAGAATCAACAACTGTATCAATGAAATTACATAGAATCATCTCCTAGAGCATTCAGCTTTTGACAGTAGGCTTAACTTGATAGCAGAAAATATTAGAACCCTCCAAAGATATGAATAGATGGAAGATAAGTCAAGAAATGGAAAGCTTCAACAAATTGTTGTTTAAGCCTAATGAAGACTTGATCAAATGCAAGAATGAACACAGGATGCATCAAGAAAATCAGAATTCAAATTGAAATCATACCTCAAAAAAGAGATGGACATTATACAAAACAGAAAAAAAAATCAAACAGAATTTATAAAAACCTCTCTATAATCACTTACCAACAGAGTTACTCATGTGGAAGACAGAACTCCTGACCTGGAAGATAAGACAGAAGAAATTGATTGGGAGGCCAATAACTTTGCTAAGTTCCAAAAAATCAAGTGAACAGAATATGAGTTAACTGTGGGACACTCTAAAATGAACAAACATCCAGATCATGGGTATGCTAGAAAGAGAGGAAATCCAGACCACAGGCATAGAAAACATACTTAACAAAATTATTGAAGAAAATTTACCAAATCTTGCAAAAGAGAGGCCCATTCAGATACAAGAAGCCCACAGAACGCCAAACATGCAGGACCAAAGAAGAAACTCTCCAAGACACATCATAGATAAAACTCGTAACAATAAAAACTGAGAGTATTCAAAGCAGCAAGAGAGAAGCAATTCACAACACACAAAGGCACTACCATTAGAATTACTTCAGATTTCTCATTGGAAACCTTGAAAGGCAAAAGGGACTGGAATGGAACACTTCGAAGTCTGAAAAACTATGGCTTCCAACCTGAGCTACTTTACCCAGCAAAAGTATCCCTCCTAAAAGATGGTGAAAGAAAAACTTTCCATGAAAATGTCAACTTTATAATATATGAATAGAAAGCCAAACCTACAGAGAATACTTGAGGGAATAGTCCACATAGAACTGTCAAACAACCAAACTCAAGAGCCAACAAGAATAAGATTGCAATAAGCAAAATAAACTAGGCTCAAACCAGTACATAACACAAGTAAACACCCAACCCCATAAAACACCTAATCATGGCACAGATTAATTCAAACCTCACAGTAATAACCTTAAATATTAATTGTCTTAAGTCACCCATCAAAAGACACAGACTATCAGGATGGATCAAAAAACTGGACCCTTATATCTACTATCTTCATGAAACCCACCTCACCACTAAAGACAGACACCTCTTCAGGGTGAAAGGTTAGAAAATTATATTCTAACAAATGGACATAAAAAAAAACAGGCAGGCATTCCTATATTAATATCTATTAAATAGACTTCAAACCAAAAGTAATCAAAAAGGATAAAGAAGGTCACTTCTTACTCATCAAGGGAATGATCCAACATGAGCACATTACAATCATAAATATAAATGCCCCACACACAGGGCCACCACAGTTTATAAAACAAAATCTACTCGACAATAAAACAGAAATTAACACCAACACCATCATAATTGGAGACTTCAATACTCCACGGTCATCAATAGACAGATCATGCTAGCAGAAAATCAACAGGGTAAAAATAGAGCTGAACAACATCGTAGATCAACTAGACCTAATGGGTATCTACAGAACTGTCAACCCCAGCTGTACAGAATACATAGTCTTCTCAGCAGCCCAGGGAACTTTCTCCAAAATTGACCATATATTAGGCCATAAAGCATGCCTTCATAAAGCCAGGAAAATTGAAGTAACATCATGTCAGATCACAATGCTTTAAAGCTAGAGATTAATAACAAGAGACACATCAAGACCTTCACTGTACTGGAGACTAAAAAACACACTTTTAAACAATGATTGGGTCATTGAAGAAATAAAAAAACAATTTTAATATTCCTAGATTTGAATGATAATGAAAACACCACCTACCAATACTTATTGGTCTTAATGAAGACAGTCATATGGGGAAAATTCATAGTCCTAAATGCCTTTTAGAGCTCCAGAGGGCAAGAAATAATCAAAATTTGAGCAGAAATTGATGATTAATAAAGCAATTTTAAAAATCAATGAATGAAGAGCTGGTTCTTTGAAAAAAAAAATAAACAAGATTAACAAGACAGAGATGCAACAATGAAAGAAAATTATAGGCCCATATACTTAATGAACTTATATGCAAAGATCCTGAACAAAATTCTTGCAAACTGAATTCAACAACACATCAAAATAATTACCTTGGATTCATCGCAGGAATGCAGGGATCGTTTGACATTCAGAAATCAGTTAATTAATACACCTCATAAATAAAGTGAACCATAAGAACACATGATCATCTCAATTGATGCAGAGAAGGCCTTTGACAAAAATACAATACCACTTTATGATCAAAACACTGTAAAGAATAGGCATGGAGTGTTTATATCTCAATACTCTAAAGTCTATATATAAAGTTCCTAATGTTTAAATAATTCTTAATTGGGAAAAACTCAAGGAGTTCCCATTGGGACTGGGAATAAGACAGAGTTGCCCACCCTCACCATTGCTCTTCAACATAGTGCTAGAAGTACTATCCCAATCAATAAGACAGGAGAAAGAACTAAAAGGGATTCAAATTAGAAAGGAAGAAGTCAGTTAGCCCTATCTGCAGATGACATGTTCCTATATATGTGTCCAAAAGTCTCCATCCAAAAACTTCTAAAGGTGATTAATTCCTTCAGTAAAGTGGCAGGATATAAAATCAATGCACAAAAAATCAGTAGCTTTTCTATATGCAAAAGACAAATATACAGAGTAAGAAATCAATGAGACTGTCCCATTTTCAATACCAAGAAAAAAATACCTTGGAATAACACTAATAAAGGACGTGAAGAAACTATATAATGAAAACATAAAATCACTCAAGAAAGAGAAGAGGACTTAAGAAGATGGGAGGTCCTCTCATGGTCCTGGATAGGTAGAATTAATATTGTAAAAATAGCAATAATATCAAAAGCAATATACAGATTTAACACAATACCAATAAAAATGCCAGCATCATTCATCACTGAGACTGGAAAAAAATGATCTCCAAATTCATATGGAATGGCAGAAGTCCTCAGATATCAAAACATAATCTCAGCAAAATTAACACCTCTGGTGGTATCACCATACCTGATCTAAAGCTATATTACACAGCCATAGTGTCAAAAACAGCATGGTACTGGAATAAAAACAGAAACATAGACCAAGGAAACAGAACTGAAGACCCAGACTTTAGGGCAAACAACTACATACAGCTGCTTGATTTTTAACAGAGGGGCCAATAAGGTAGACTGGCGAAAAGACAGTATGTTCAACAAATGGTGTTGGACAAATTGGGTGGTAATATGTAGAAAAATAAAATTAGATGAATTCATTTTGCTATACACACAAATCAAGTCCAAATGGATTAAAGACCTCGATGTAAGACATGAAAATCTTCAACTATTGGAAGAAAAAAAGAAAGCACACTTCATGATATAGGACTGGAAAAAATAATAACAAACCTTCCTGACCATAAAGCCAGTATCACAGAAAATTAAACAAGCACTCAATCAATGGGTTCACATGAAGCTAAAAAGCTTTTGCATAGTCAAGCATACCATAAATAGAGCCTATAGCTTACCCACTGAATGGGAGAATATCTTTGCCAGCTATACCACTGACAGAAGCCTAATATCTAACATCTACAAAGAACTCAAAAAAACTAAACAATAAAAAAACCAAACAACCTATCCTAAATGTGGGGCAGAGAACTAAATAGGGAGTTCTCAGAGGAAGAATTACAAATGGCTAACAAACTTAAGAAAATTTTCAAGATCCCTAACCATTGAAGAACTGCAAATTAAAATAACTATGAGATCCTACCTTACCCCAGTAAAGATAGAAAACATTAACAAATCAAATGAAAACAAATGTTCATGAGACTGTGGAGAAATAGGAAATATAATTCACTGTTGGTGAGAATGTAAGCTATACAATCAATGTGGAAATCAATTTGGAGATTCCTGAAAAGGATGAATATAGAGTTACCAAGAGACCCTGCTATTCACTTTCTGGGTATTTACCCTAAAAGCTCCACATCTCAGTTCAGAAGTATTTTCTCAACCATGTTTAAAGCTAGTCAGTTCACAGTAGCTATAAAGTGGAATCAGGACTTCTGGTTAAGATGGCGGCATAGGTACCATGCCAAAGCAGCCTGGGGGGAAAAGGAAAAAAAAAACAAAACAAAACAGCAAAATATACACTTTTACTAAAAAGTGAGGTGTATAGGAAATTGAAACTGCAGTGGAGAAGTAGGAGAGATCCAGAGCATCCAGAGCATCCAGAGCCCACACAGGCCAGCAGAAGCAGCTCTGGCAGGTCCATGGGATGGGAACGCAGCAGTGGTGTGCCAGGCTCAGCTTGAGCTGCAAGAAAAGCAAGGTGAGGAGATTTTCCACTCACACCGGAGCTCCCCACGAACTCAAGAAATGTGAAGGGAGAACTGCAGTGAACAACGAAGGAGCAGATCACAAGGTAGAAGAATATGTGGAACTGTGAGAGAACTAGAGCAACATCAGCAGTCTCCTCTCCCCTAGTGCCAGTGCCCAGCTCTAGCGAACAGAGCAGTGATCCAGGCACCCGGCCACACCTACTTGAACTAACCACAGGATTCAAGCAGGAGACAGACCAAAATCATCCCGAAACATAACTGGGATTACACCAGGTCAGTACCCGCCTAATAAACCTGGTATATAGGCCTAAAAACTAGAATCAGCCCAGGTGTCCATCATTGGATGACTGGATAACCAATATATTATATATCTATGCCATGGAATTCTACTCAGCAATAAGAAAAAAATGACACTTTGAAATTTGTAGAAAAAATGGTCAAATTTGGAACAGACCATTTTAAGTGAACTCACACACTCCCAGAATGACAATTGTCACATGATTTCACTAATCTGCACTTCCTAACCTGGATTAAAGTTGCTGACATAACTGAATAGCATCTGGAGATCTTGAGGCTTAGACAATGGGAGGGGGGGGTAGGACTTAGGGGAAGGGAAAAGAAGGGGGGGCAACATCTGAACCCAAATTGAACTGGTACCATAGAATCCTATATCCTGGAAATCAGATTAAAGGTAGAACCCTCAACTGGACATTAGAGGGAGCACCTGAATTGAAGGACCCTGGAGAAAGTGAGACAAATCCTAACCTCAAATTTCTCCGGTTTCCCTTTCTTCTCGGGATTTTTCTTTTCCCTTGGTGCAGGCCTGTAATTCCCTGTACCAGGTCTCCATCCACAATGAGCAATTGATCAGAGAGATAGAGCTTTCAAACCAAATAAGACAGACTTCTGTCAGAGCACTTGATTACCCACCAGAGCTTAATGGTAAAACCCTACTGCTGAAGACACCAAGTGCTATCAGCACTGACCATGAAGAGACCTGGTTGAAATTCAGAGGAGAGACAGTCCCCAGAAAATTAGTCCATCTAGTGCTGGAAGTTGCTACATAAGCTACTGGGGAAAGTGGCCAACATCTGTCCAAGCAACTCAAAGTCTAAGCGACTCAGACAAACAACCTGACATGATGCTCGCACAAGTGCACTAGTGGCACACAGCCATGGTGGGTAACCAGCTGTTCTTGGATTGGCCAACTCATCTGCTCAGTGGAAAGGAAACCATGTTTGGAACTGACAAACAAGTCAGAATCATATCCACATAATGCTTTTCTCCCAGTAAATTTAGACGATAAGTGTCTAAACCCTTTTAATTCTCTCTAAATTAGTAATGGTTACCCCATTTATCTGGTGCTGATTTCACTCTCCATGGGAGAATCTGCTTCTCTTTTACAGATGGGAACTGGACTTGAGGAGATAAATGACCCAGCACACCCCACCCTGGCCCCAGCTGAACCACAGAGGAATTGGGGAAATAAGCAAGAATGCTGCTCTCTTAGTTAAGCTAATATCAGCACAAGGGTGATGGAGAAAGATACTGAGGACACTCAACAGCTACCAAACCAGACATCTAGATATTCCTAAATGTCCATCACTGAAGTAAACTTAAAAAGCTCCAAGCATTGCTCAAGGGGTTTTGCAGAAGAGGGGGTGGAAAGATTGCTGGAGCCACAAGTTGGGACATTTTGCACAGAGACATTGACTCTCCCCCAATCACGGACTGATGCCCCCATCATGCATGACCCACAATCCCCTTGGGGTTGACCTGCATCCCCAATGAGGAAGGCCTCTTCAGAAAAGGGGCAGGAAGGAAGGAAAAGATGGTACTAACATGTGATGTTTACATACAAAATATATCCATATATAATAATAATAAAGAAATAAAAAAGATGAGATAAACCATTTAAATAGACCTAAAAGAAACACGTAGATCCAAGAAGTTATAAAACATCTCCCAACTACAAAAAAGGCCATGCCCAGATGCATTCACTGGTGAATTTTACCAGACATTCATGGAAGAACTAACACCACTGGTTCTCAAAATTTTTCATAAAATAGAAAAGGAAGGGATTCTACCAAACTCCTCCTATGAAGCCAGCATCATCCTGATACCAAAACCAGAGAAAGATGGAACATAAAGATGTAATACAGACAAATGTCCCTCATGAATGTACATGCAAAAGTTCTCAAAAAAATATTTGCAAACAGAATACAAGAATATATCAGAAAGATTATACACCGTAATCAATTTGCTTTTATTCCAGGGATTCAGGGATGGTTCAATATATGCAAATCAATAAATGTAATACAGGGAGGGCTAGAGAGATGGCTTAGCAGGTAAGTCCTGTGAAGCCTAAGGACCACAATTCTAGGCTTGACTCCCCAGAACCCACATTATCCAGATGCACAAGGGGGTGCACACATCTGGAGTTCATTTGCAGTGGCTGGAGGCCCTGGTGTGCCCATTCTCTCTGTGTCTCACTCTTTCTGCCTCTTTCTCACTCTGTCTGTCACTCTCAAATAAATAAATAAAAATAAACAAAATTTATAAAAATAATAAATAAATGTAATATGTCATATAAATGGTCTGAAGGACAAAAATCACATGATCATCTCAAAAGATGCATAAAGGCATTCAACAAAATCCAATATCTGTCCATGGTAAAAGTATTATAGAAACTGGGAATAAAAGAAACATATCTCTACATAATAAAAGCTACTTATGACAAACCCACAGCCAATATGATACTAAATGGGGAAAAATGAAGCTTTTCTACTAAGTTCAGGAACCAGACAAGGTTGTCCACTGTTCCCACTTTTAGTTAATATAGTACTTGAAATGTTAGCTATAGCAATAAGGCAAAGAGACACTCATAAAAGGGATACAAATTGGAAAGGAAGAGATAAAATTATCATTATTTGCAGATGATATGATCTATACATACAGGGATCTAAAGACTCTATCAGCAAACTGTTAGTGCTGACACACATTTTCCAAAACATAGCATGATACAAAATAAACACACATAAATCAATAGCTTTCCTATATACTAACAATAAACATGCAGACGATGAATGTCTCCCATTCACAGTTGTCTCAAAGAAAAAAAAAATAAAGTATTTTGGAATTAACTTAACCAAGGAAATGAAGTATCTCTACAAAGAGAATTTTGAAACACTCAAGCAAGAAATTGCCGAAGATCCAAGGAAATGGAAAGACATTCCATGTTCTTAGATTGGAAGAATCAATATTGTGAAAATGTCGATATTATGAAAAGCAATCTACATAGTTAATGCAATCCCATTAAAATTCTAATGACATTCTTCACCAAAATAGAAAAAAGTACCCTATAACTCATTTGGAATCAAAAAAGTCTGATTAGCCAAAACAATTTTGAGCAACAAAAATAAGTCTGGTGGTATCTCCATATCCAATTTTAAGTTGTATTACAAAGCCATAGTAATAAAAACAGCATGGTATTGACACAAAGACAGACAAGTAGAAAAATGGGACAGAATAGAAGACCTAGATGTTAATCCAGGCAGTTATAGCCATCTAATTTTGACAAAAATACTGAAAATATTCACTGGAGTAAAGATAGCCTCTTCAATAAGTAGTTCTGGGAAAACTGGGTATCTATATACAGGAGTATGAAAATAGATCCTTGTCTTTCTCCATGCACAAGAATCAAGTCCAAGTGGATCAGGGACCTTAATATCACTCCTGAAACTCTGAAACTGCTAGAGGAAAAGGTAGGGGAAACCCTTCAGCATATTGGCATAGGCAATGACTTTCTGAATATAACTCCAGTTGCTCAGGAAATAAAACCACTAACCAACTACTGGTATCTCATGAAATTACAAAGCTTTTGTACAGCAAAGGACAATATGAATAAGGCAAAGAGATAGTCTACAGAATGAGAGAAAATTTTTGCCAGCTATACATCTGACAGAGGATTAATATCCAGAATATACAAAGAGCTGAAAAAACAGAACAATAAGAAATCAAACACTACATTTAAAAATGGGCTCTAAAACTAAATAGAGAGTTCTCATCAGAAGAAATACAGGTGGAGATAAACATCTAAAAAAGTGTTCTACATCCTTAGCCATCAGGGAAATACAAATTAAAACTACCTTGAGGTTCTGTCTCACTCCTGTTAGAAGGCTACCATTAAGAAAATAAATGACAATAAATGTTGGTGAGGATGTGGTAAAAGGGGAATCCTTCTGCACTGTTGTGGGAATGTAATCTGGTACAGCCATTGTGGAAATCAGTGCGGAGGTTCTTGAGACAGCTAAAAATAGATTTACCATATGATCTAGATATAGCACTCCTAGGCATATATCCTAATGACTCTTCTCACTACCTTAGAGATCCTTGCACAACCATGTTTATAGCTGCTCTATTCACAATAGCTAGGAAATGGAACTAGCCTAGATGTCCTTGAACAGATGAATGGATAATAAAGATGTGGTACATTTACAGAATGGAGTTCTGTCCAGCAGTAAATAAAAATGAAATTATGAAATTTGCAGGGAAATGAGTAGATCTTGAAAAGATATACTAAGTGAGATAACCCACATCCAGAAAGCCAAAAGTTGCATATTCTCTCTCATATGTGGATCCTAGGTACAAATGTGTAGACTTATGTGTGAACTGGAACCAAAAATCTGTAGCAGAGGCCCATAAGCTATGAAAAAAAGGCTATAAGGGAAGAAGGTGAGGGAAAGACTTTAGGGGATGGCATTATATATATGTAAGTAGAAGAACAGATTACAGGGAGGAGAAAGGCCTAAGCAAGGCCAGAGGAAGAGATTGTGTAAAAGCAGGGTGTGTGTGTGGGAGAGTGGATCAATCAAAATTCAATATATTCTGAATAAGACATATGAAAATCTACATTTTTGAAAAGTCGTACATCCAGAAGCCATAAATTGTTACTAGAAAATTTTCAGTGCCAGAGATGGGTACCTTCTCAGTGAGTTGTTGGCTAGGGAGATTTCTATTGCCTCCAAAACAATACAGGCTCTTACCAAGGTCCTTGATTTCCCTTGAGAAACATATGGTAAGACTCTATTGATGAAGACTTCCCATGTCTGAGTGGCAAAGTCACTGAGAAATCAAGGTGGTTCTGAGCAAAATCCTTCTCCCTCTAGACCATTAACTGAAAGCTGTTAAAAGCTGGACTATATGCAGCCTTATGGGAGACAGAAGTCATCAGCAGTGAAAACAGTGGATGGAGATAGAGAGATGGCATAGTGGTTAAGCTCTTGCCTGTGAAGCCTAAGGTCCCTGGTTCAAGGCTTGATACCCTAAGACCCATGTTAGCCAGATGCACAAGGGGGCTCACATGTCTGGAGTTCATTTGTGGTGGCTGGATGCCCTGGTGTGCCCATTCTCTTTCTTTCTCTCTCTCTCTTTCACTCTCAAATAAATACATACAAAATGAACAACAACAACAAAATATAGTGGACACTGAAAGCCTTGAGTTTGGCCAGATAGGCCAAATGACCAAATGAGTGCAATAGTGGTATGTCTGCTCTGGGAGAAACCAACTTCTCTATAATTGGCCTGAAGGCCTGCTTTATGGGAGGCAATACATACCTGGTACTGAAAACCTAATCAAAAGCCTATGGTAGGGGAGGTTATGAGACTTAGGGTTATAAAGCCTGCTCTTGTCTGGATAAATGTATATGTTATTGTCATCAAACTGCTCTGCAAGCACTACACTTATCATATATTAATGCTATTCTCACTTCTGGTTAGAGAACTTCTTGTATCAGATGGCAATGACCACTGGGATGACCCAAAAGACAATATAGTGCTAAGAAGGGATGGAGGATTGTGCAGCACTGAAACATCTCTATTACACCCTACAAGGCTCAGGGTCCATTGCAGAAGAGGTGGCAGAAAGAACCTAAGGGCCAAAGGAAGGGTACCACTCCCTACAATGCAACTCTCCATACAGAAATTTGCCTCGATATCCATGACAATGGAATGCCTAGAAATACCTATATAAGACTCTCATAATAGGAGAAAAAGATGATGGTATCAAATCAAAGTAAAGACTAATGGAGAGAGGGAGGAGTTATAATGGAGATCAGAGTTGTGAAGGAGAAAGTGGGAAAGGGAGGGAAATATCATGGTTTATTGTAAATATAGAAGTTGTCAATAAAAAATAGAAAGAAAAAGAAAAGAATGTAGACAATTGGACTCTCTTTTCTCTGTGTGTGGCCCTCCTCTCTGCCCCAGGCACATACAATTATACTTTCCCTTCTTTTTCACTTCCTTCTTCCCTCCCTCTTTCCTTCCCACTTTCCTTCTGTTCTTCCTTCCTTTCCTTCATTTGTTCCTTTCTTCTGTCCTCTGTTCTTTTCTCCTTCTTTCATTATTTCTTTTTTCCCCCTCTTTTTTTTTTTTTTCGAGGTAGGGTCTCACTCTAGCTCAGTAGTTCAAACTGACCTGAAATTCACTATGTAGTCTCAGGGTGGTCTCAAATTCATGGTAATCCTCCTGCCTCTGCCTCCTGAGTGCTGGGGTTAAAGGCCACACGACCACACCCAGCTGTTTTTCCCCCTTTTTAACACACATTCAGTTTTGCATCTTAATGTGGGTTTGAAAGAGGGGCTGCCTTGCTACTCACCAGCCCATTCACCAAACATATCCCTTAATATGTGTTGTGTGGTCTGCAGTTTAAGACCTTAGGAATGGAGGAAGGGAGATAAAGATCATGGATATTAGAACATCATTATTCTCCCTCTCATTCATATTTCGGAAATCTCTTGGTACCACTGATAGAAAAGCCACTATAGCTGACTGCTACTAGGATTGCAATGGTCTACTACCAATGTCACAAATCATCCCCACTCTTGGGTTCTCTGTGACATATCTGCTTGGGTCATCCAGTGGTTTGCCACCTTCTGGTGTGTTCCCGCACTCACTATGACAAGTGACCTGTGGGTATGGTGAGGGAAGCAAGAGGGAGAGTCATGGAAATTTATAGCATCTGAGGCCTTAAGGAACACCTTGACCTCTCCTTTTGCAGACTATGTAGTGGAATCTTTTGGAATGGTAGCCTAGGAAGTCAGCAAGGATAGAGGTGGTCCTGGAACCCATATATTTTGGTTTCTTTCCAAGAAGCTCTACATATCTCATTGCTATCCACAGGAGAGTGAACAATGCTATACAAGTATTTGATCTGTAAATAGACTCTTCTCAGAGTGTTTTATTCTTTATGTTCTAAATAACAATTTTGTTAGCAGCAATTTCTGCCACCACAGTTAGCAACCTAAGAATGAACATGTCCCCATACATCCCTTCCTTTTCCTTTTTGTTTGACTTTTCTCCAAGGAAGACCTGAATAGAATCAAAGGAGAATGAGGTTGTTTGAATCCCATCTTTGCCTGTGCAATTGTTGTGTTAAGAAAATAAATAAAGATTCTTCTTCCAATTTCTTAGAGAAGATGGTGAAGTCACTTGCTCTGGTTGAAGATGTCTCTTCTCTTTCCCTTTGAACTTAATCTTGAAGAGCAAAGTATTGTTTGACTGACTTGGCTAACATCCTCAGTAGCTGTGCATTATTGTCATATGAGTCACAGAAATCATTGCCCTCAGATGACTTCTTTGTGGCAATTTCTCAGCTAAAGTGTTTTAATGTGCATATTTCCTGGTAGATCCTTGGGCTTGTGAGGGCCAATTGGTGTCAAGAGTAGCATCAGCACTGACCACTTTGGACAATAAGTACTGGAAAGCCATCTCTCAGGGATGTATGGGGAATCAGAAGACTGGGTGTGCAGCCGTGGTATGCTAAGCTCTTCATTTGCACATTTGTTTATGCTTTTAATTTCCATTCAATAGAAATTTGGTGAGTTTGTGTAGTTGTGATGGGCTAAGACTGTTGCTCTATCTGAAACAGGAGTCCTGTTCTCCAAGAGCTTATAGTCTACTTGGGAAGTGGGTACAAATATAATTTATTATATAAACTGGCATTAAAACCCCTCTGACAAAGGTATGTTGAAGGAATCATAGTGGGTGTGCAAGGCTATAGCATTTCACTCAATCTTTGAAGACAACAAAGCTTTGGTGATGTTCAGGAAGTGTTTAAGAAAATGAGTCATTAGCCAAAGAGTCAGGAAGGAAAGAAGCTTCAGGCAGAGGTAAAGGCACACATGGCATGAGAGAGAGATTTAAAAATTGTGTTTTCAGGCTGGAGGGATGGCTTAGAAGTTAAGATATTTGCCTGCAAAGCCAAAGGATTCAGGTTCGATTTCCCAAGACCCATGTTAGCCAGATGCACAAGAGGGCACAAGCGTCTGGAGTTCGTTTACAGGGGCTAGAAGCCCTGGCGCATCCATTCTCTCTCTCTCTCCTCCCTTCTCTGTCAAATAAATAAGTAAATAAATAAATATAAAAATGTTTTAAAACATGTGTTTTCTTTGGGGAAGAATTGTTGTTTGGCTAAGGGAGTCTAAGCCAAAAATAAGACTGGCTGCATGGTGGAGACTCAACACTCAGTCTTTGTAGCCACACTCAGATTCTCTTTGTTGTAAGGTTAATTAAAAGCCATTGAAACAAGCCATGATCAGAATTATAGACTGAAAGTTGCATGGGCCATAGTGAATATGGGGGAGGGGGTAGTGGGACCCTGGAAGCAGGTGAATGGTTAAGAGTTAACTGCAGCCAAGTGTGGTGGCACACTCCTTTAGTCCCAGCAATTGGGATGCAGAGGTAGGAGGACCACCATGAGTTTGAGGCTGCCCTGAGATTATATAGTAAATTCCAGATCAGCCTTGGCTAGAGTAAAAACTTACCTTAAAAAGAAAGAGGAGCTGGAGAGATTGCTTAGTGGTTAGGGCATTTGCCTGCATAACCAAAGGATCCAGGTTCAACTCTCCAGCACCCACATAAGACAGATGCAAGCACCTGGAGTTCATCTGAGGTGGCTGGAGGCCCTGGCACACCCATTCTTTCTCTCAAATAAATAAATAAATAATGTATATTAAAAATATTTTTTAAATAAAGAAAAGAATAAAAGGAGTTAACTGCAGTAGCTCAGGACTGACAAAAGCACAAAGATATACTAGGATGTTGTAGAACTTGGTAATTGGCTAATTGTGAAGAATGACACAGAATAGAATGGCATCTAGCTCCTGACTTGGTGGCATTTTCTGTGGTAGGAAGACTGGCAGATGTGGATGAGGCTGTGGTTTAGAAGAGAGTGAGTAAAAACCCCCGGGTAAATGTGAGTGACTGTGGAGTCAGAGCAGTATGTAGGTCTGAAGCTCAGCAGAGATATTGAGCTAGAGTTAGTTGCTTGGATATGATAACTAGGGCCAGAGACCAAATGCAATAGTAGGAAATGATTCAGGTCTTTGATTTAAATACCATCTCTGCCCTAGGGGCCACATTAGTTTGGGAAAGCTCCCTCATCTCTTCAAGCTTGTGTTCCTCATCTATGCAATAGGAATCTTAATGGTAACTGACCTCACAGAAAATGTAAAGTCCTTGTCAAGTTCCTGATGCACCATGTTAACAATCAGTCTTGGCTCTGGTTATTGGTATCACTAAGCTGAAGGCCAAGGTAGGGGAATTCAACAGGGCCAGCCTGAGACTATATAGTGTATTCCATGTCACACTGGGCTAGAGCATGGCCCTACCTTGAGAAACAAACAAACAAAAACAACAACAAAAATCTTGGGTGATGATCAATCCATGTCATTTTCTTCTTTTTTCCCCTTTTCTTTTTGGTGTGTGTGTGTGTGTGTGTGTGTGTGTGTGTGTACACTATATGTCTTTGCATGTGTGTGCAGAGGCCAAGGTTGATGTGTGTCTTCCTCAATGGTTATCCACTTTGTCAAGACAGAGTATTTCATTTGAGCGCAGAGCAGCATGATTTGGCTCGTCTAGCACTATAGGCAGCTTGCCCTGGGGATCCACTGTCTGTCATCTGAGCTCTGGGATTACAGGTAGCCACCATACTCACCTGGCATTTATGTGCTAGGGATTTGAATTCATACTTGCTGAGCAAGTACTTTATTTGCTGGGTCATCTCCCTAGCCTCACTGTGTTACTTTCAAATCTTAGATTGTGTCTCCTAAGCTACTGGTTTCATTTACAAGGTAAGTTTTGGAGACAGCAGACTTGTTATGATGAATGGTTCATAGCATACAGTGTATCCACTCTGCCAACCTCTCTTTGGATCTCTTCACCATATTTTAGGACATTGAATCTCACTGTTTTCTTTCCTTTCAACCAGAAACTCCCCTTTTCATGTTCGAAACCTTAGGCTACAAGAGGCTTTCCTGTGCATGGGGAATGTTGTAGTCAGATTCACATTGGTGGCAGAAATTACCCAACCAAGAGCAGCCTATGGAAGAAAAAGAGGTTTATTTTGGCTTTTAGGCTTCTGTGGTGGGGGGGCTCCATGATGGCAGGGAAAATGATGACATGAACAGAGGGTAGACATCATCCTCTGGCCAATATAAGGTATATCATAGCAACAGAGAGTGTGCCAAACACTAGCAAGGGGGAGCCAGCTGTAACACCTGTAAGCCTGCCCCCATAATACACTGCCTCCTGGAGGTGTTAATTGCCAAATCTCCATCAGCTGGGAATCTAGCATTCAGAACACCCAAGTTTATGGGGGGGGGGGATGCCTAAATCAAACCACCACAGGGAGAGAGGAAATATCTGGAAGATTAACCTATTGTCATAAGCAATAGCATGATTCGCAGCTTTGTGACTCTTGATATAACAACTCCAACGTTTGAGTGACACTGCTACCAGTTTTCCCCCAAGGTACTGAGCTAGCTTTCTCCTATGGCACCATGCTTGATAGTACCTCTTCAACTAGACTCTGTATTAGTTTCTTATTGTTGGTTGTATTAATTATCCTTCTCATTTCTAAGACAAGATACCTGCCAAAAATTAATTTAAGGGAAGAAGGGTTTATTTTCTTATAGCTCAAGGTTATATCTATCATTGTGGCAAGGAATAAGGACAGGAAATTGAGCCAGCTGGTCATATCCCATCCACAGTGAGGAGGCACAGGGTGAAGAAGGCTGATGATCAGCCAATGCTCTCTTTTTTATACAGTTCTTTTTATTTCATGGAATTGTGCTGCTCACAGTTAAGGTGGGTCTTACCTTAACCTAACCTAGAAAATAGCCCAGAGGCTATTTTCCTAGGTGATTCTAAGTCCCTGTCAAGTTGACAATCAATATAAACCATCACAAGGCACTATAAATTTTTACTATTTTAGCAAAGCAATGGGATATTACCATTACTTTATAGCTCTACAGGTCAGAAGTTCTGAACGGGCTAAAAAGTATTGGCATGGTTGTTCTCATTTCAGGTGCCAGAGGGGATGTCTTTTTCTTTGTGCACTCAGATACTGGAAGAATGTAGAGCTAGTTAATTTAGATTCTGGCTGTCAGCTGGGTCTCAGCTCCTAGAGAACTTGCTCTAGACCTCATGCATGGCCTGCGCCTGAGAGTGCTAAGCAGTGAATCCTTTCTCTGCTGCTTTCTCCTGACCTGCTCCTCTGTTCATTTTATTCACCTAAGAGCTTTGGGGCCCATCTACATAAAGAAGGATAATCTCTGCATTGTATAGTCAGCTGATTAGAAACTATAATTCCATCTGTGATCTTGAATTCTCTCTGCCATAGTCATAGGTTCTGAGTCTTAGGAGGCAATGAGATGGACAGAAGAGGCTGTATTCTGCCAGTCACAGCCTCCTTTCCTGTGGTGTCTCTATTGACTGAGTTTTCCTAATAAATCACTTTCAGGAGAGTCTGCTTCTAAGGATCTGCTTCCTGG
Source organism: Jaculus jaculus (assembly GCF_020740685.1). Classification (NCBI taxonomy): domain Eukaryota; kingdom Metazoa; phylum Chordata; class Mammalia; order Rodentia; family Dipodidae; genus Jaculus; species Jaculus jaculus. The sequence goes on from NC_059113.1 coordinate 76,646,337, forward strand.
TAACTCAGGACATTAATGGATACTCAGGATTAAATATTCCTGTTGGTTAGTGCATTTGATGTTTTTTGTTGTTGTTGTTGTTGTTGTTTATTTTAGTTATTTGAGAGCTAGAGAGAGAGAGAGAGAGAGAGAGAGAGAGAGAGAGAGAGAGAGAGAGAATGGGTGAGCCAGGGCTTCCAGCCACTGCAAATGAACTCCAGATGCATGCGCCCCCTTGTGAATCTGGCTAACATGGGTCCTGGGGAATCGAGCCTTGAACCAGGGTCCTTAGGCTTCACAGGCAAGCACTTAACCGCTAAGCCATCTCTCCAGCCTGGTTAGTACATTTGAAAGGGACAGTGGCACACATGGGTCAGACTCTCAGTGTGGGTAGATAGCAGCCTCTAGTGAGCATGTGCATACCCTTACTGGGCTCACTGGCCTTCCAGCAGACAAGCAGGTAAAATAGTAGACATTGCTAGTGTGTCTTCCTGTTCACCTAAAACCCTTTTTCAGTAGCTTTGCCTACTAGCATGTCCCTGTGCATAGTATTTATAAACACAAGCCAGGGATGCTACGCAACTGTCAGAGCTGCTGTTCATTACTTAGCACAGACATAAGCCAAGGCTGTTGTAGTCTTGGTGCTATGTGGTGAGGCGTCAGAAATGAACATGCCCTAGTTCAGGGTCAATATGCAAAACAGGAAGGGGAGAACAGAAGCTTGACAGCCTGTCACTATGATTATTAGCTGCCTACCAGAATGCAGAGGGCTCCCCCTTCCATGCACACATTTATCCAGTTCTCTAATGAACTCTATCTCACCTGCCTCTTGCTGCGAGCACCATTTGGGTCCATTTCATTCTGCACTGATCTTCTTGTTCTCCAAGTACACAGATGCTCCCATTGTCCCCACTGCAGCAGGGTCCCAGCTACTGGATGTCCACGTATTTAAACCTAAGACATTTTTCTGATGTGTGAGCCAGATGGATCACTAGTGTTGCTAGTGATAAAGAGGGAGGGGGTTCAAACACAGCATGCCACAGTCCTTGAAAAATGCCACTTCAGAAACCATTAGTTGGAAGGCTGTGACTGAAGGAGAAGTTGGTGTTAATGGCTGTGATATATGGCCCACACTTATTACTCCTTTGCCTCCACTCCCTTTATTTCTTCAGTCCTAAAACTCCAATTTATACTTACACTTCCCTTTACAACATAATCCTTACCCCCTGAAATGTACACCACATTCCAGACTCCACATGGCAGCCACACTCACAGTACCACACATGAAAAGCCTTTTATGATCTTCAATTTTATACTTCTCAGTTTTACCAGTACTTTCAAAATATACATTCTTAATATCCCAACAAAAAAGGAAGGCACATTAAAAAGAGAAATACCATAAAATAATTTGGCAAAGAGCTAATAAAAGATGCAGTCAATCAAATGAGAGACTGAAGTAGTTTCTTTTAACATTGAATTTGATGATTTCTTTTTCCAGTACAAAAGTGCCCTGTTAACAGTGTGAGTCTTTTATTTAGGTAATTCACACGAGTAGTTGCCAGATGTAGTTTATTTTCAGGAGGGTACACTTATAGAAACAGCACACTGAGCTGCAGACAGAGTGATCTTCATCTATCATACTCTTTAAAGATCTTTCAGAGTGAAAAAAACATTGAAATCCTAAAACTTAAACCCTTAAGATCAGAACCAAGTCACACTTCACATTTAAAATGTTAGTTGCATGTCAGTGCTGGTTTGGAGAGAGTAGTGGAGTGCTTCCTTGCCTTTAACATCTCCCCCACATAGCCTTGCTTTGACTCGTGTCCCCATGCCTGCAGGACTGTGCCTGGTTGTCCCATCAGCCAGGCTCAAACTGCAACGAGCACTCACTTGTTTCAGACCATCTTTTCATCAAATGTATTCTTACTCTATGCAATTAGCCCACACCCATTCATTTAGTCACTGTGCAAAGTGAGTGATTCACTTTACCTCTGAGAGTCTTGTTGAATGAAGGTCACTGGGCTTGGGGTAGCATGATGAAGGTCCTGGGTTCAATCCTTACCACTGGGGGGGGGGAGATTATGGTCAACTTTTGTAGATGATGCCTTTAACCCAAAGAAGCAGCTAAAATGGTTCAAAGTAGAGGGGAAAATAAGCAGGTTTGTTTTTAAAGATGCCTGGGTTGGAATCCAGATTTGTTATGTATTCACTTACAACTTTGGATCTGTTTTCTACCTCCTAGGACAGATATGTCTTATTTTGATTAAAGTATGACTAGTAATATTATATTATGCACCTTCATGAAAAAATGTATATTAAAATCTACTATTTTAATGGAGCAGGGATATTTTAGAATATTGAATGCAATGTCTACTACAGGACATTTTTGTAGAAAATTATTATTTTTTGATATTTCAGAGTCACTTTTGTTTGTGGTTTTATTTCAATAATATTTTTTTAATGAAATTGACCAATTGTTTTGACAAAATATGGACATTTTGAAGAAATATGATTACTTATTATTAAGTGATTAACTTTGTATGTAACATGTGCTAATTTGTATTTTAACAATCCTGGATTCTTAAGAGACAACTTGTTAAATTATTCATTTTGTGCTGGCATAAGGACTTCAATATAATAAGCTACGACAGATTCATACAATCACAGACCCTTAGTCTTCTTAGGACAACTATCAGCAGACAACATCTTAAAGTCACAACAGTTCCATAGATACTATCAGTAGGTAAGATCACATAGGGATTTTATTTCTATTTATTTATTTATTTATTTATTTATTTTTAATTTTATTTATTTATTTATTTGAGAGCGACAGACACAGAAAGAAAGACAGATAGAGGGAGACAGAGAGAATGGGCGCGCCAGGGCTTCCAGCCTCTGCAAACGAACTCCAGACACATGCGCCCCCTTATGCGTCTGGCTAATGTGGGACCTGGGGAACCGAGCCTCGAACTGGGTGGGACCTTAGGCTTCACAGGCAAGCGCTTAACTGCTAAGCCATCTCTCCAGCCCACATAGGGATTTTAATTTCCATGATTTTGTGTATGCTCTACAGCCTTTCTTGCTATTGATTTGTAATTTGATTCCATTGTGGTCAGATAGAATGCAGGGAATTATTTCAATTTTCCTGTATTTGTTAAGATTTGCTTTGTGTCCTAATATATGGTCTATTTTAGAGAATGTTCCATGTGCTGCTGAACAGAATGTATATTCTGCAGCATTTGGATGAAATGATTGTAGATATCTGTTAGGTCCATTCCTTCTATGACTTTCTATGACCTCATTTAGTCCAGATGCCTCTGTTTATTTTTTCCCAGGATGACCTGTCAATTGATGAGAGTGGGGTGTTGAAGTCACCCACTACCACTGTGTTTGATGTTATCTATGACCTTAGTTCTAGTAGCGTTTGTTTTATGAATTTGGGGGCCCCCATGTTAGGTGCATATATGTTTAGGATTGTAATGTCCTCCTGTTGGAGGGTGCCTTTAATCAATATATAGTGACCTTCCTTATGTTTCTTAACTAATGTTGGACTGAAGTCTACTTTGTTAGATATTAAGATAGCAACCCCTGCTTGTTTTCTAGGTCCATTTGCTTTAAACACCATTTTCCAACCTTTCACCCTAAGATAGTGTCCATGCTTTGTAGAAAGGTGGGTTTCTTGGAGGCAAGAAATTAAGGATCCTGCTTTTTAACCCAGTCTGTGAACCTATGCCTTTTGGTTGGGGCATTGAGGCCATTGATATTAAGAGATATTATTGAAAGGTGTGTATTCATTTTTGCCATTTTTTGTAGTCCTTTTGGTTTTACTTTGCTCTCTGGTGTTAACTAGTATTTGAGTATTGTTTGTTTTTCCAGGTTCCTTATATGAGTACTTTTCTTTTTCTTAAGGCATGGAGGATTCTTTCAAGTATTTTCTGTAGAGCTGGTTTTGTCTTCAAATACTCCTTTAGCTTGCTTTTGTTGTGGAATGTCCTTATTTCTCCATCTATTTGAATGGATATCTTCTCAGGATAAAGTAACCTTGGTTGACAGTTGTTATCTTTCAGGACTTGGAATACATCACTCCATGCCCTTCTAGCTTTTAAAGTTTGTGTTGAGTAATCTGCTGTAATCCTGATAGGCTTGCCTTTGTAGGTAACTTTATTTTTCTCTCTGACTGCTTTCAATATTTTTTCTTTGGTTTGTGTGTTATGTAGTTTGATTATAATATGGAGAGGTTCTTTCCAGGTTTTGTCTGTCTGGTGTTCTAAAGGATTCCTGTATCTGCATTGGCACCTCTTTCCCTATTTGGGGGAAGTTTTCTTCTATGATTCTGTTGAAGATGCCTTCTATGCCTTTGGAGTGAAATACTTCTCCTTCTACTATGCCCTGAATTCTTATGTTTGATCTTTTCATAGTGTCCTGAATATCTTGAAATTCCCACTCATAGTTTTCTATTAGTTTGTCTTTCTCTTTGTTGGACTGTATTAGATCTGCCACTTGGTCTTCTAGCTTAGATATTCTGTCCTCTCCTTTATCCATTCTACTGGTGAGATTTTCTACAGTTTTTTATTTCATTAACTGTGTTCTTTATTGCTAGTAATTCTGACTGATTTTTCTTTATTATTTCTATTTCCTTATTTATGTCTCGTATTGACCTCTTTATTTCATTTAATTGGTGTTCTATGTTTTCTTTGATTCTTTTGATTTCCTCTTTGACTTCTTTGAACATATTTATAATCATTCTTTTGAAATCCTTCTCAACATTTCTTCTAACTCATTGTCACGGGAGGTCATTTCTGATGTATTAATACTTTTTGGTGGATTTATATTGTCTTGATTTTTGGTGTTTCTTGTGTTATAATGTATATATTTTTGCATCGTGGATTATTTAATGATTGGATTTTCTAGTTAGCTGGGCATTATTAGATTTATTGGATAATCTGATGTTATATAACTTTAGCATAGGAGTTTAAGACATTAGTTGTGGCTCCCAAGACTCTCAGAGTATTTATCCACGAGTAGGTATTTTGACAACCAGATCCCCTAGCTGTTCCTTAGGTTGTGTGGTGCCCCACCGACACCCTTAATCCTGACAACAAGGAGGTTAATATTTCTGATCTGTTGAGGGTTCCAAGTCAGCTTGTGACCAGGTGAGACCTTTCTCTGGTGTAATCTCAGTTACCTCTGCTACTGCTTGGGTTCTGCTGTCGGTTCAAGTTGGTGTGGCGGGTCCCTGGACCGCTGCTCTGTTCATTGGAGCAGGATACTGGCGGTGGGGGAGGGGAGGGAGCTGATGCTGCTCTAGTTCTCTCGCTGTTCCACATGTTCTTTTACCTTGTGATCTGCTCCTCCCTTGTTCACTGCTGCTCTTCCTTCATGTGTCTTGAGTTTGCGGAGAGCTCAGGTGTGAGTGGAAGCTCCCCTCACCTGGCTTTTCCTGCTGCTCAAGCCATGCCCAGAGGCTTTCTGGTGTGCTGCCGCTGCTGCCACAATTGGCAGACCTGCTGGAGCTGCTTCTGCCCGCTTGTGTGGGTGCTGGATGCTCTGGATCTCGCCTACTTCTTCGCTGACATTTCAATTTCCTATACACCTCACTTGTTAGTAAAAATGTGTATTTTGCTGAGTTTTTTTTGGCTTTTTCCTCCCTAGGCTGCATTGGCATGGTACCTACACCGAAATCTTAACCGGAAGTCTCCTTGTAGAAAATTATTAAAGAGAGAGCAAAGGGCATTATTTAGGAAACTAAATTAGACAGTATGCACAGACTTTTCTCCTTCAATTTGGATTGTAATATTGCTGTTTACTCTATTGACCAAAGTGTGCCTGGCTTGGGGTGGCATTCATTTGATGCAATTCTGAAGAGTTGATGGCCATCAAGATCTGATTGAGAGTTAATAAGATATATATGTTAATAAGATAGGTAGTACCATAAATTAAATACAACTTTTAAGAATGAATAAATGAGTGGCTTCATGGTTTAATAACAAGCATTTATAGATAGGAGCTTATTCATAAGAGTAAGTCTTGGATATGTTATTTATGTTTTGTGCCCCACAAAAATCTTTAAACATTCATTCCTTAATTTCTGTATTTATGAAGTGTTAAGTTGTAGCAGACACACACTAAGGTTGCTTCCAGGTTAAGAATTATTGTAAATTATGTTGTCATAATATCCCATTAAGGGAGTTGTCATGGTATAGGCTATATTAGGGTCAAGGCTTGACAAAACACTTGTAAACACTCCAACTTCCTTCCATATTTCATTTGGCTCTTCTCTCTTATTTTCTTCTCCAATTCTATTAAATCTCTTGTGTTGTGCAGGTCAGACTATGGATAGAATTTACTTAATAGAGTGCTTGCTAGAGAATTGCTTCCTTAAATGATTCAGTATTTTATAATATAATAACAAAGAATAGAGCCATCCAGACAAAGGAAAGCAATCCACTACAAGACTGGATAAGGAAGGTCTTCTAAAGCAATTGGCAGATTTGGAAAGGGACAAAATACCATTGTGCTGAAGGTGAGCATAAGAAGAAAGACTAACACTTACTGAGTGATCACCATGCAAAGGGGACTTTGTTAAATACTTCATTAAAACTTGAATAAGATACTTTTGATAACTGTATAGACCAAAATATATAATTTTATTATCTGAAGTTACACTGCTAGGAAATGCTGTATTCAGTAGATTTCCAAGTCATGAAAATATGGCTTTGGGCAGGAATGAGGCTAACCCTACATGGTGGTCCTTTAAATATGACAGGCCAGCACTGAGCAACTCAAAAGAAGGTGACCTAAGTAAGATCAGGAGTGACTTTTTGTTATTATACATGTTGTTTTCCTGTGGCTGGGTTTGCTTTATCTGTTTTTGGATTAGAGTAGAGGGAAACACAGAATAAAGAATCATTTCATTCACAGGTTTTTCTGAGGCAAGGAAGGAGTGGGTAACATGGAAAAAAATGACATAGCAGGTATTTTAAAGTGTGTGTGTGTGTGTGTGTGTGTGTGTGTGTATGTGTATTCAAGTTTTATTTAGATAACTCACAGGAGAATTGAGGTTAATAAATGCATTGAGTTTTTCAGCTGTTTAAAGAATTCTCTTCTCTGTTGCCTTATGCCAGACTAAATGGACTTCCCAACAGTCACATAAAAAAATAAGATATAACAATCTGTGTTGTCCTTGAACCTCTCTTCATATACTTATTTAAAATTAATATACTTGGGCTGGAGAGATGGCTTAGCAGTTAAGCGCTTGCCTGTGAAGCCTAAATAACCCTGTTCAAGGCTCGACTCCCCAGGACCCACGTTAGCCAGATGCACAAGGGGGCACACCCATCTGGAGTTTGTTTGTAGTGGCTGGAAGCCCTGGCACGCCCATTCTCTCTCACTGTTTCTCTGCCTGTTGCTCTTAAATAAATAAAGATAAAAAAGAAAAATTATAAAATTAATATACTTGAATAAAATAAACCATCTACCTGTGGCATCCAGTGGATTCAAACTATATATAATGCATACCAATAAACTAGGAAAATATGGTTCACTACCCAACTCATCTTTCATTTTGTCCTCCTCATGGTGTTCTTGTTGTCAGAACCTTCCTCTCAGACAATGAAAGGCAAGGCAATGCATACACTCATTCCTTCCTCCCTTGGTCTTTTGTCCTGTCATCTCTGAGCAATAGAACCTTCCATTAGTGTTCACTTGAATGAGCCAATATCTTTAGGTTATAAGTGACAAGTTTTAAATTAGTGGGCAACCCATGCCATTTTTTCAAAGGGGGAATCAACATGTAATTTTCTCACAATTAAGTTTTAATTAGCAAGGTCATTGCTAATTTTAAGAGCATACAGCAGGACACTTTCTCTTTCCCTCGCAATTTTGGTAATGTCTAGTTGATAGTGGGATGGTGTTTTATTAGGATGTGCCTAGATAATGTCAATAATGTTAACAAGGCAGTAAGCATTAACCCTTTCAACACTTAAACATAGCCCCTTATTAGGATTCATTCTTGTGTGTGTGCATTGCTCATATGACTCAATGGATACAGAGCAAGTGTACTTTATAAAGCTGTTTTTAATTCATTTTTCCTACTTTAGCTAGGAAAAAGAAGAACTTAAGGGGGAAAGTCCCAGAAGGCTTTTAAAATAAAGATCTGTTCATAACCAGAAGCTCAGTGAAAGGATTCATCAAATCCAGGCAGTTTGTTGAGGCACCGTGGCCTATTGAAGTTCTTTCTGTAGACTACAAGGGAGTCAGTTGGATGTCTAGGCTTTCTTTCTTTCTCTCTCTCTCTCTTTCTTTTTTTCTTTTCTTTTTCTTTTTTTTTTTGTTCACTGTAGACTGTACAACATTTTGCTTACCTATGCTTCTGAAGTACCTGGTCACCAGTATGGTTGTGCCGCTTGAGCCATGATGGGTGTGCTGTCCACATCTCTGTCAACAGCCCTCACGTCATGCACAGAAGGCCTTTTGAATTAGAAGGTCAGATTGAACTTTAATGACGGCTTATGTAAAATTAACCCCTTGTGAAACTTTGACACAACTTAGGCAGGTTGTATATGCTAACGAATAGAGCAAAATCTAAAAGTTCCTAGCGAACATTACTTTCACATATAGCAATTTAGAAAGGTGTTCTCAAAAATTCCTTTCAGTACCATCCCATAATGAATATCAACTGCAATGTGTAACTTGAACTTGTAAAAAAAGAACCATATATATGCATACATACACATATATAACTATTTTGTTCCCAGTCTAATATGTTCTCTAATCATCTTGTGAAAGCCCTCAATGCACCTTAATGTAAGATTTTGATAGATGATTTCAAGTTAATTTTTATGTTTTTGTGTTTAAAAAATTGAAGCTTCAATTTGACTTGTACTTCACCATCATGAGCAGCTGGGCATAGTCTGATAACTTCTCAGAAGAGGCACCTCAGAATTACAGGGACCTAGGGGCATGACAAGGTGAGTGTAACTTGAAAATATATTGGTAGTCATAAATTATAGAACCCTCATTACATGGTGGTTCATTTCCTATTGTGTCTCTGTATGTATATATTCATGTGTGTGCAGGTGCATGCGTATTTGGAAGCCAGAGAACAACTAAAGGTGTAGTCTATCTTTTTATTTTTTTGATATAGGGTCTCTCATTGGCCTGCAGTTTGGCAAGCCAAGGGATCTTTCTATGTGTGCCTCTCCAATACTGTGATTACAAGTGCAATTACCATGCTGGCTTTTTAAATGTAGATTCTGGGGTTCAAACTCATGTGCTTATGCATGTAAGGAAAGCATTTCAATGACTGAACTATCTATCTAGCCCCTTTCAATTGCTTTTAGATACTCACTTTTCTGCTTGGAGCATAATTACTGAGACTGAATTTTGAAAATGAGTGAAACAGATTGCGTTTGGGATTTAGCTAGGTAGATGATACACTTAACCTCTGTGCCATGGAGATGACCAGTTGCTGAGAAAATTTTATCAATAGGAATATTTCTTATTGAGGACCCCATCTTTGGGGTTCTGCTCTGGCTCTTCCTGGCTGTGTAACTTAGTGAAAGGAAAGGTGACTATGGCATTCCATAAGAGAAAGTCAGCATGAAATTTCAACTCAGTAGAAATGACTTTCACTCTTCCAGTGTCATTCAATATTCTCTGTAGACACTTATGATTTCAGGATCCACTGAAATCTGTTTTGTGTTCTTTGGAGCTTAATTATGGTTAATTACTTTGCTTTACCACCCATATTATTCAAATACATATTGAAAATAGTGCTGGCAAATTTTCTTCCTTTATAGCTGTCAATATTCTTACCCATTCAAGAAAGTTGTCATTTTCTCTGAGGGACTGAATGTTCTTATTAAATCTGACTAGAGCTACAACAGGAAAAATGTGTGGAAAGCAAAAAGCAAAACTGTATCTACTAACATGGGCATTCACAGGCTTCCTTGGAGAAACCTAACTCCAGAAGCTGATTGATTTTTATCTGTAAAATAGGTGAAAAACATATCCTAGCAAGATAAGTCCTGCTCCTGTCTTAAAAAAGCAACAAGATGATTGCTTTCATTTGAAGAAGCAGAAACACATGAGATAGTAGTATTCAGTGACACAGCTGGGAATATACTTCACTTCCAATGAGGGTTGAATTCCAGTGTGAAACCTGTAGAAACTGTGCTTAATGTTGTCACCTATACACAGAGCTTGTATTTACAAGGAAGTGTTGCAAGCCAAACCTTTTTCTCAAAATCTCTGCGATAGTTTATAACTCAAATCAATGAATATTTATTGAGTAACTATTATGAGCATATTAGTGTATAAGATTTCCTAGGGATTAGCAATATAAATATTATCTAATTCATGCTATTAAGCAACTATGAGCTTGATAAGAAGGAAACAGGTAAGCAAACAACAATGTTTGAGGAAGAATATGGTATGCCATTGCATTCAATAAAGGGTAAGCTAATGAACATTTTTAAAAAATTAATAAAAAGATCTTTACCCAGTTGAATTGTTATCTCAAAAAGACAAAGGCTCTGTTGTACTGTAATAGTAAGTATATCACACAGATAACTTACCTTGTGAGTTTTTCAAATCAATGAAGTAGCATTCATTGTGATGTTCATGCCAACTCTTGCATGAAGAAATCACTGTTGTCATTTGGAACTACCCCAGAAAGAAAGAAAAAAAAAGTGGAGTATTGATAAACTCCTATGAAAAGCACAGTGGACTGAATCTCAGATCCAATTGCAGAGTCAAATTAGAATTCTTGGGACCTTTGAGACAGAGACTAGACTTCTGTGAAGCCTCTGTACCAAAACACTAGCCCAAATGCATGCACTTAATGGCTCTAGCATATGAAGATCTTAAAACCATCTTCCCTGGACAGATGGAACCATGGATATTTAGGCTGAGTCTACTTTTCCAAATGATCTAGAAACATACTCCTGTGTAATGTTCAGTGCCAATTCTAGATGAACCCCTAAAGTTTTACTACAAATTTGTGTCTTGGGGTTACTGTGGCTGATTTTATGAAAGGACCTAGAAGAGATGGCTTTAAGGCTGCATATCATTGCAAGGGAAGGGATTTATTTATTTATCTATCTATTTATTTATTTATGAAAGAGGGAGAGAGAGAGAATGGTCGTGCCAGGGTCTCTAGAAACGGCAAGCAAACTCCAAACATATACGCCAATTGTGCATCTGGCTTTACAGCTTTATGTGGGTACTGGAGAACTGGCTTTGTCAGCAAGCGTCTTTACTGCTAAACCATCTTTCTGGCATTGGGAGGGGCTTTGTATTAGAGCAAATAATCATCACTAAATATTCCATGTTCATCCAAAATATGTAAGGAATATTTCTGCTTCAAGAGGCCAACATGACTAAGGATCCTATTTTTTTCTAGTTTTCTTCTTTACTTTTTATTTGTTTATCTTGTTTCTTTAAATTCTATTATTATTTTGTCATAGCTCAGTCAGCCAGTGAATGATATGCCTTGTACAGAATTACTATACTACCTTGTTCGAACGTTGGAATGAATGGTAGTCATTTTTCCCAACACACTGTGCCCTACTAAGCCAATATGAGATGGAGAGTATGCAGTAGATGAATGTGGCCTCAAGTTCAAATCTTAGAATTTCAACCTTCAAATATGAGAATAGATGCGAAGCTGAATCAGGATATATTTACAACTGACTAATCACTTTTTCTAGTTGCTGTTATGATTTTAAGAACTAGCAGCTGGAAACTAGAGGCATAAAATTGGCTGGGGATGAATTTTAAGGAATCATCTGGTCCATTCTTTTTCTTGTTGTTGCAGTCCGGTTCACATTGCTGGTAAAAATCACCCAAACAAGAGCAGCTTCTGGGAAAAAGAGGTTTATTTTGGCTTAAAGGCTCGAGGGGAAGCTCAACGATGGCAGGGGAAAACAATGACATGAGCAGAGGGTGGACATCACCCCCTGGCCAACATAAGGTGGGACACAGCAACAGGAGAGTGTGCCAAACACTGGCATGGGGAAACTGGCTTTAATACCCATAAGCTGGCCCCCAACAATACACTCCCTCCAGGAGGCATTAATTCCCAAATCTCCATCAGCTGGGAACCTAGCATTCAGAACACCTAAGTTTATGGGGGACACCTGAATCAAACCACCGCACTTGTGCACTTGTAGTGGTAGATTTTGTATAAACTTTGCCTTAGAGGACAGAAGCTCTCCTATTTGAAAATACCTGTGGGAAAGGAAACTCTAGCATTTTCTACAATACCATTATGATAAATGGAAAAGTGTGTTTTCTTCAAGAATACATAGTTGTCTTGACTATGTTGTTTCTGGCAAGGTCCATTTCAACAATAATAAATTCCAGCATAAGTGCTTCTTTTTAAAAGGCTTTATTTAGTAAGCTATATTAGATAGAGAAAAATATGTATTCACCAATGAAGAAAAACTTTTTTTCTTTCAGATCAAGGTTAATTCTAATAAGGAAATAGGAAACCCCTTACCAATGCCTTTGCATTAGAGCTCACCTCTTCTTGAATGAGCCCAAGTGAAGCTCTTGCATATCAATGTATTGCAATGGCTTTCATTAGCTTTGTGGTTTTGTTTATTTAAATATTTGCATCACATGTAATTTCTTCATGTGTAAACTAAATATATTCAAATACATGATTTACACAGTTTGTAAATCTCCCTTTAATGAAGGTTCCCTTCATAGCAATGGGCCTGTTTAGGGGATAGTTCAAAGATAGGGTTATTTTCATTGTTTATTTTTACTTTTGATCAGAATTGGCAAAATATAGATAAAATGGAAGACATATTTCTTCTTTCAGATATTATTCTAGCCTCTTTACCTCCTTGGTGCTCCCGATCGGCAACTGTTGTCAACATAGCAGGTGTTTATTCTCTGTGGAGAGAGGTTTAGAAGGACCTGAGATGGGTAACCCCTGGGAAAACTTGAGTTGGGCACAGAACTGTTGCTTAGCTGGTTGTATGATTTAAGCCATTACCACAATCAAATGGCAATACTCTGTAACTGAAAAGCAAACAACTCACACTTGTCAAAAAAGTACCTTTTTTCTAGCTGTGATATTAACTATAAATTCATATGCAATCCTAAATCAGAAGTGGTAGGGTACCAGATGCACTAGTGTATGAGAATGGAAGTAATTATTTGAGGTTTTCATGAGAAGATTGCCACTTTGCAGCATTTAAGTTACATAGAAACTGGTTTTTACATCTCTAATTGTGGTTCTGTTGTTTGCAAGGAGGGCTGGACTGACATTGACAAACAGGTTTTGAGAGACAAAAACAGGAACAAAGCCCTCAAAAGGAGCCTCCTCCTCAAAAGAAGTGAATAGTGTTTCGATGTTCTATTTTCTATTTATTCTTTGATATGCCAAGTCCCTACATCCCCCCTGCCCCCTGCCAAGGAGCTGTGTTCCTTAAAGGCAAACAGTAACTGCAAGGAGGTTGGGTAAATTCAACACATGACCTTGGTGAATTATTGTATGTTTTGCTCTTTTATTTCTTTGTTTTTAGAAGTACTTGCATTAAATATAAACTGTTTTTTTGATAAGTGTGTGTGTGTGTGTGTGTGTGTGTGTGTGTGTGTGTCTGTGTGTGGTATATCCATGTATATGTGTAGCTGCTTGTGCTTGAGATTGGTTCTCTCGCTGTACTTGGACCTCTGGTTTTTCAGTCAGAATGGCTGGCCAACAAGCCCACCACCCCCAGCACTGTGGCTACAGGCATGCATGAGTGCCTGGGATGAAAGTGAGATCCTCATGCTTGTCTGGTAAGTGCCATTACTTGGGGAGCTATTCATTTGCCTCCATTCCTTCATTGACTAATACCTACTTCCACCCAGACAGATCTATGATCACATTTTGAGTATGGGAAAAGTGTAAACAGCATCCCACTAATAATATTCTAGACATCAGTTTTTGCTTTAGTGCTTAACTTTTCTGCAAAATAAGGCCACTAACCTCTTAGGCCTGAAGAATGAAAAGGTGGCTTCTTAGAGAAGCTAAACACCAAAACAAAGCAGTAATTCAAATTTTGAGTTTATGAAGCTGATTGAGTGTGTGGTGTTAATTCCAGTGTACATAAAGTGCATCAAAGAAAGTTTGCCAAGTCTCCATAGCCCAGTATTTCTTTATTTTTTTTTTCTTTTGAAAAAATACTTTTGATTCTTAAAGGGTCATACCAAGTTAACATCCAGTTATGAAGATAAACAATGGCTTAGCAAGAGGAAATTCAGGCACATATGTTAGGGGAAAAGGGGCCATGTAAAAAGCACAAAAAAAGTGAAAAAAAATTGTAAAACCCTTCTGTATTTGGGCAGTGATGCAAAGAAAACTGCCTACATTTTGCTTGTTGCAGCATTTCTAAATGTCACACACTGAGAATAATGACAGAAGCCATACATGCACACTTGCCTTGAATTGCGAAGGAGGAAGAGCTACCATTTCCCCCTAAAAGCAAGGAGCCCTTTGTTGCATAATGTTCACAAGCTTTAAAGATGGAGGTAATATGGGACATAGACACAGCAAGCTAATGTGGTATTTCTGTAAAGTGTGCCATCCGCTCATTGGTTTTCTTTGTGTGTGTGACCTAGGGATTCAGCCCATTGGAGTGAGAGCCTTCCTTTATGTTGGACTGAAGAGTGGAAATCGTGGAGCAGTAAGCTTTAGCTCAATAACTAAGGTATCTTTCTTATGGTGGGAACAGTTTAAAACTGGCCTGGACTTAGGAGAGTGTACCACTATATGTGCAAAAACAGGGAGGCAGGCCAACTGTCTGGAAAGTAAGAGAAGGGTAGGCAGCATCAGTAGGAAATTCTTTCTTGTCCAATACATCTTTATTTTTGTTTCACTTTAAAATTCATTTTTGAGTTAGGGAGATGGACCAGTTGGTAAGAAAGAGGACTTGCTATGTCAGCACGAGACCCTGAGTTCCATCCCTAGCTTCAGTGGAAAAAGCAGAGTGTGGCTGTGCATGAATGCTACTCTGGTTTTGAGGAGGAGTGTAGACAGGATCCCTGGGATTTGCTGGTCAGCTAGTTTAACTGACAAGTGATGTAGGCTCCAAGCTCAGTGACAGGTCTAGTCTCAGGGAAATAAGGCGTAAGAGCCATAGGGGTGGACACCCAATATCCTCCCCTGGCCTCTGCACATGTGTAGATGGGGCACATGCATCTGAATACACATGAACATACACTACACTACACACATTCCCCCCAAGTTTTTTTTTTTTTCTTTATAAGAAAAAGATTGTCAGCCTTCCATCCTTGGCTTCGACCAGCTACTGTCTCTTGTTCTCTAGGAGCTGTGGCATATACACTGCTCTGCTGTGTGGTGTGGTGGTAGAGGTCCATAGTATTCTCTTCATCATCACTGTACTATCTCAGTTGTGATGCTAGCAGAGTGGCCACTAAAGATTTGGTAATGCTTCTGAAGGCATTCATACCAGTGCCTGGAGAGCCAAGACTTTATTTTGCTTTCAGGAAACAGATTTACTTGTCTGCCTCATATGTGGCTTAGATTACATAAAAAAGAATTTCATTTTTTCTATCTCTGTGAAGAACACTGTAGGGATTTTAATTGGAATTGCATTAAATCTATATATTGCCTTTGGTAGGATTGCCATCTTCACAATGTTAATTCTGCCTATCCAGGAGCATGGGAGGTCTTTCCATCTTCTCAAGTCCTCCTCAATTTCCTTTTGGAGAGGTTTTTTTTTTTTTTTTTTTTTTTTTTTTTTTTTTTTTTTTTTTTTTTTTTTTTTTTTTGCTGAAGACTCCATACTCAGCTGACATGTAAAATCGAACAGCATGGCTGGATGCCAGGAGAGAGTCAGTCCCCAGACAGTCAGCGTGTCTAGTGCCAGAAGGTGCTACATGGGCAACTGGGGGAAATGACCAATATCTGTCCAAGCAACTCATGGTCTAACCTAATTAGCAACAAATAACCTGGTGTGATGCCCACACAAGTGCAATAGTGGCACACAGCCATGGTGAGGAACCAACTGCTCTTGATTTGGCTAACTGATCTCCTCAGTGGTAGGAGACCCACAGCTGGAGCTGGGAAACAAGTCAGAACCATGCCCAAACATAAGCCCACCCTCCAATATCAAGCTACCATTAATCATGGGGTACAAGAGGGCCTACAACTATTAAACTCTCTATCAAAAAAGTAAGTTTTATCTCAATTTTCAGTGTGCTAACTTACTCTCCATTGGAGAATCTGCTTCTCTTTTTCAGATAGATGCAGATCCTAAGGAGAGAGCTGCCCCAACATACCTCAAAAGGGGCCCGACTGAAACTAAAGAAAATTGGCGAAACAAGCAAGGGTGCTGTTTTCCTGTGAACCAGATACCAGCACAAAGGGGAAGGAGACCAACATAGAGAAAAATCAACGGCTTACCAAATCAGAGAGCCAGAGCCTCAGAGGCCCCCAACACCTCAGCAGTGAAGCCGACCAAAAATGAACCCAACATGGCTCAGGGAAATTTTGTGGAAGAGGGGGCAGAAAGAATGTCAGAGCCACATGTTGGGTCATGATATGCAGAGACATTTATCGTACCAATAACTGTGAACTAACTCCACAATGCACGACCCATTTACATCAACAAGGAGGGTCCATTGGGAGGGGGTAGATCATGGATGAACCTAAACAATGGTACCAAACTGCCTGTATTTGCTGAAAAGAAAACTAATAAATTTTAAAAAAAGAATTTCAAATTATTGTATTTATTTTAGAAATAATTCTACTATGTTATTATCATATCTCTTTGTTTGCCTGAAAGCTCCCTTGTTCTCTGCAAGCACTGGGAATTTCACAGCAGACTATAACTGCTTCTCAAACACAATGATTCTACTACTAAGCCCAGACAGGCAGGCAACCTCACTTTATTTTCTAGTATACTTTCCAGTAACACCTGTCTTTCCTTATGATATTTTGGCTTCTATTTTTATGTGGAAGATTGGGCTTTAGGCAACCATACCCTCTTGACAGTTTCTCTGTGGCCACGAATATTTTCTAAATAAAAATATTTTGCTATATTAATGTCTTCAGTTTCCTTTCTACCACTTTTTTCTTAAGCTTGTTTCTTCAGTCAATGATAGATGCCTAATTTACTTCTGGGGGGATGTAAGACTATTTTATGAGACTGAAGATCACAGGAATCTTTTGAGAAACTAAAGCAAAACCTAAAGTTAGCTGAGCAAAGAGTTTTATGTCATAGCAATGGCTTTGGAGAAATAGAACTATGTCCTCTTCCTCTATAAGTTAAAATGATAGATAGGTGGAAGGAAGGAGGGGAGATGACTGAGTATGGTCTGAGGAACTCGACAGTGGGGGAAGTGAGGATTGAAGATGACTTTTTGGTGAAACACAGCTATAGAGCTATTGGCACTGGTGGGCATCCTGTAGGATATGAGAAAACAAAGTATGAATGTTCCTATTGGATTGGTTTTATACAACAATTAATTTTTCCCCTAGTGACTGTTACTTATCCATTGCTACCCAACAATAATCAAAAACCCAGTAGTTTGAAACAACCATTTAGTCACATGTTATCTCAGATTCCATAAGCAGGAATTCAAATAGCACTTAGAATAGCTTTTTCTCTTTCCTGATATCTGATGCTTCAAGGGGAAAACCCAACACTTGGAATTTAGAGGTTAAGTGGTTTTGGAACTCAGATAGAAGATTTTAAATGGTAACTTTGAGATGATAGCTATGCTAATTTGCTTCTCTGCAGTACTTCCTTCATGTATATCAAAACATCATGTGTGTGTCTTAAATATATACAATAAAAATGTGGGAGGGGATGAAACTATCTAAGATTCATTTACCCTCAAGTGTGGTGGTAAGTAGTGACATTTGCCTGTGGGCCTAGTACCTGATCAGCTGAAGCACTCACATGTTACTTCCTCCTGCTATGTCAGTTTCCTTGCAACTTGGTGGTTGGATTTGAAAGGCAACAACTACATACATAGAAAACTGTGCTAAGAAAAATAAAAGCAAAAGCCATAAGGATTTTTTTTTGCATATGTATATGTGAGTGTTGTGTGTACATGTGTATTCATATTTGTATGCATGTGCGTACTTGTGTATTCATATTTGTATGCATATGGATACATGTATATTCATGTTTGTGTGCATGTGAGTGCATGTGAATTCATGTTTGTATGCATGTGTGTACATGTGTACTCTTGTTTGTATGCATGTGGATACATATATATTCATGTTTGTGTGCTTGTGAGTGCATGTGTATTCATGTTTGTGTGCATGTGGATACATATATATTCATGTTTGTGTGCATGTGGTTGCATGTGTATTCATGTTTGCATGCATGTGTGTACATGTATATTCATGTTTGTGTGCATATGCGTACATGTGTATTCATGTTTGCATGTGTGTGGGTGCATGTGTTCATGCTTGTATGCATGCGGGTACACATGTACTCATGTGTCTATGCCTATGTGTACATGTGTATTCGTGTTTGCATGCATGTGGTCGCACATGTATTCATGTTTGCATGCATGTGGTTGCACGTGTATTCATGTTTGCATGCATGTGGTTGCACATGTATTCATGTTTGTACGCATGTGGTTGCACTTGTATTCATGTTTGCATGCATGTGGTTGCACATGTATTCATGTTTGCATGCATGTGTTTGCACATGTATTCATGTTTGTATGCATGTGGGTGCACATGTGCTCATGCTTGTATGCATGTGAACGCATGTGTATTCATGTTTGTATGCATGTGATTGCATGTGTGTTCATGTTTGTATGCCTATGTGTACATATGTATTCATGTTTATATGTATGTGGGTACACATGTGTTCATGTTTGTATGCATGTGGGTAAATGTGTATTCATGCTTGTACACATGTTCATGCATGTGTATGAGGTAACCATAGGTGAATCTTTGGTGGCTTCCTTCGTTGTCCGCATTTTTTTTGAGTCAGGGTCTTTCACTATATCTAGAGCTCATTTATTTGGCTAGACTTGATGGCCAGCAAGCCTAGGTATCCACTTGTCTTTGCCTCCCCAGGACTGGGGTTACAAGCATGTTCCAGCATGCCTGGCTTTTATGTGGGTGCTGAGAATTTAAACTGAACTACTCATGCTTACAAGACAAGCACTTTACCCACAGGTCCATTGTCCCAACCCCAGTTATGATTTTTATGGACTAGCCTTCAAGGACAAGCATTATCATTCTTCTGAATTCCGTTGGATAAAGTAGTTAAAAGGTTCATGGATAAGGAATGTAGGTCCTGTTCTATCAGATTTGTGGCTGAACCAACTGGAGCAATGTGAAAATAAAGAGATAGAATATGTGGTCATATATTCAACAGCAAGCTATTCTTTATTGGAGAACAAGAGGGTGAAGAGTGAAGGAAGGTGTTGCTGTCAGGCTCTCATTGTTGCCAGAAAATACCCAACCAAGAGACTAGCATCCAGAACACCAAAGTTTATGGGGGACATCTGAATCAAACCACCATAGAAGGTGAGCCCCATTCCCTGTGTTTGAAGATACCATGCTCAGATGCAGCTGAGCTGGATCTTTAAAGGGAAGGTACCTGCATGGTAGAGAATGGGGGAAGGGAGAGAGAAAAAGACTATAATAGGGCTATTTCCTTTTTGACTTGTTTTCCTAGGTAGGGCTCTCAGGTTTGTTTAGTTCTTTGATGATAGCCTGTTTGCATGGTTCCTGCACCACAGATTACCTTATCAGGCTGTGGTTTTGGAAGTTATTTACAACCCAAAAGAATTTCCTCTGTGCTAAAGCCTGTTATAGGGCCAGCATGTCCCAGTAATTTCTGTGACTCTAATTATTGCCCAGACCCCAAACTTATTAATACTTATGGGTCCTGTCTCTTGGTACTGTATCACACATTGTTAAAGCATAAAAATGAGGTATAGATTGGCACAAGCTTTGTGGGCTGTTATAGCAAGAGCACAATAGAGGAGACAGCCTTGTTCATGCACAATTGTCAAAGAAAGACACCCAAGAACTGAAAGTGTTTTGTAATAAACTTCTTAGATGAAGTGACATTCTCTGTAAAGAAAGGGAGAGACTTTCATCAAAATTGACTTTCAATTTCATAGATGTATAATTAATTTGTCATGGAATGTAATAGAGATATTACACATTGTCATGATTTATATCTACTAATTTTATCTCAAGATGCTTTGTCATATTTTTCTTCTTTTCCTATTTTCACATTTAAAATAATACTCATTGATATCTGGAATAGTAATACATAGTCAAGCTTTCAAATAAAATTCTTTGGCTAGTAGATATTCTCTTCCTTTTATCTTGCGTAGAACATAGGACCCAGTCTTGCTTGGGGCCTAATTGGGACCAGGGTGTGTAAGTTCAAAGTGCTGGATTCCCTTTTAGGCATCCTTTCCCCTTCATCCCATGGATACATACTACTCCCATTTGGGGGTATTTCTTAATCTGAGTTCCAGTATCCGCATTCCCTTGAACAATTCTCTTTTCTGCACCACAAAAGTTAATGATGAGCTTCCATTTGGGGCAGGAGTCAAGTTCCAGCACAGCTGCGAGTGACCTGAGAACACCTCATCAACAAAGCACTACCAGGTAACTCTAAAACTGAACTCCAAGCAATACAGAGCAGAGGAAAAACAAGCGAACACAAAGAAATAATAAGCACTATTCCAAGTACTCAATTAATACTGGTGTGTCAGAAAGATGTGGACAAACTGCTACCTATAGATGGGCAAGTCTCAGTGAAATACAAAAACCAAACCAATATGTCTCCCCCAAGAAATATCAGGCCTGCAGCAGAGTATGCACATGAGAGTTACAGCCACCTGATTTTTCACTAATAGGCCAAAATAAACCTCAGTGAATAGACAGCATCTCCAAGAAATAGTGCTAAGAAAACTAGATATCCACATGTAGAAGAATGACTCTGGACCCTTAGCTGTCATCATGCACAAAAATATACTACTAATGGATAAAAGGCTTCAATGTAAGACCTAAGACCCTGAAACAATTAGAGGAAAAAGTAGAGAGACTACTTCAAGATATAGGTATAAAGAAGAACTTTCTGGATAGTACCCTAGTAGCTCAGGAAATTATCAACAAATGGGACCTATGAAGGTAAAAATCTGGGCTGGAAAAATGCTCAGCAGTTAAAGGCACTTGCCTTCAAAGCTAAGGACCTGGGTTCAATTCCCTAGTACTTATGTAAAGCCAGATGCACAAGGTAGCACATGTGTCTGGAGTTCATTTGTTGCAGTGGCTAGAGGCCCTGACATTCTCATTCTCTCTTTCTCTCTTTCCCTCTCTCTCACCATGTGCCCCTCTTTCTCTCAAAGAAATAAGTAAAAAAAAAAATTAAAAAAAGAAAGTAAAAAGCTACTGTATAGCTAAGGTGACGGTCCACTGAGTCAACAGACAACCTATAGAGTGGGAGAAAAATATTCACAAGCTATTATTTTTCTGACAAAGGATTAATACCTACAATCCCTAACGAATTTAAAAAGTCAAACAATCCAATAAAATATTTTTTTAATGTTCAATATCTTTAGCCATCAGGAAGATGCAAATTAAAACTACTTTGAGATTCCATTTCATGCTTGTCAGAGTGACTACCATCAAAATATCAAATGATGACAAATGCTGGCAAGGGTGTGGGGGAAAGTGGGACCTTGTTTACTGTTGGTGAGAATGTAAACTGGTGCAGTAACTATACTACAGTGATTTTTCAAAACACTAAAAACAGATTTATCATATAATTCATCCACACACCTCCTGAAAAGATATCCTAAGGAATCTACATTCTACTTCAAAGATACTTGTGCATTCATGTTTATTGCTGCTCTATTCACAATAGCTAAGAAACATAATCAACCTAGATGTACATCAATTGATGAATGAGTAGGATATATACACAATGGAATAGATATATAAAATATGTAGGTGGAATATATATATATATATACAATCCATAGGTGGAATATATACACAATGGAATTATATGCAGTTGTGAGGAAAGGTAAGATTATAAAATTTGCAGGAAAATAGATGGATCTGGACATTATTATACTAAGTAAGGTAACCCAAGTTCAGAAAGACAGATGCCACAAGTTCTCACTAATGTGTGGGTCCTAGCAATGAATTTTTAGATTTGGTTATAAAGTGGATTAATAGAGAATAGTAAAGGCCAGCAGGCTAGAAAGGCCAGCAGGCTAGAAAGGCCAGGAGGAGAAATAAGAGACCTCAAGAGGGAGGGAGTAGTAGATGGAAATAATATTGGGGGTGAAAAAGTATAAGGGGTCCAGGAGTAGAATAAGAAGAGAAGAGAAGTAAGGTTAGGGTTAATCAAGCCTAAGAACAATATGAATAAGCCATAAAGAAACACTTTCCCTCATTAGCTAAGTTACAAAATATTAATAAAAGAGAGAATTTAAGCAAAAGTATCTTGTGGGGATAGAGAATCCCATTTCCATAAGCCACAAGTTTTCACAGGAATATTCTGTTGTCACTGGTCTACCTCCCAGAAAGTTGGAAGCCCCTGAGCACCCCTAAACAATACAGGCTAATGCTCCTGATTGTCTACCAGAACTTGACAATAAGAGCCCATTGCTGAAGATAACACATATATAGGTTTGTTGAAGTTTTGAGAAATCAAGGTGGAACTGAGCTGGATGTCTCCTCCCTGCTGACTATCTGTCATAGTACTGGACAATACTATGAGTGTACTGGGAGAAAATAATTAACAGTCTTACTGAACAGTGCACCCTATGAGCTACACAACCTGCCAGGCAAGATGTACCCACTGGGGCAATAGTGGCATGACTGCTATGGGGTTAATCAACAGCTATATGATTGGATTTAAGGGCCACTGTACAGCAGGGAATCCATGTGAGGCACTGTAAACCAGTGAAAGCTGATGGTTGGGAAGGTTAGAGGCCCTATGGAGAAGCTACTACTATCCTTTGGTTTAACAGACATATTGTGCTTATCAAATTGCCCTCTAAAATTTATGTTTATGTCCATAGATTAGTGATACTCTAACTTTTGGTCAGTAAAGCTTTGTAGATGGCAGTAGCTACGTTGCAAACATGAAACTCGTCCAGAGATCTGAGGACTGAACAATGAAACATGTTTATCACACCCACAAAGACTTGGGAAATATTGTGGGAGAGGTGACAGAAAGAATATAAGAGCCAGAAGATGAGGAGGAATGTTTTCTAACACTTTCTTCTGGACCTGGAGTGGCCATTGTATTCATGACCTCATAGCAGCTGTTGTTACTTGTTTAATACTGAGTCAATCAACATGTCATCATCATTGATGGAAAAAGGCAAAAGGGAAAAAAGACATCAAATCAGAAGAAGAGAGCTAGTGGGTAAAGAAGAAGGGGTTATATGAAATGGGTATGGGGATGAGGAGATTAAGGAAATAATGTGAGGGGATTATGATAAAGCATTATATACATGTATGAAAAATGTCCATAAAAGCCAGGCATGGTGGTACATGCCTTTAATCCCAGCACTCAGGAGGCAGAGTTAGGAGAATTGCTATGAGTTCTAGGCCACCTGAGAATAGAAAGTGAATTCCAGGTCAACCTGGGCTAGAGTGAGACCCTACCCCCCCAAAAAAAAATTGTCCATAAAGTTATGCTATTAACCATAATTTTGCTATAATGTGAGATTCATTTTTAATATTGAATTGTAAGGTCTATATGATGGATACATATTTTAATAAGTGGTAACATAACAAAGGTATGATTAGAAGTAACTTTCTTTTTCTCTTCTTTCTGACCTCTTTACCACCCTTCATCTCTGTTTCTTTCTTTTTGTTGATTTATATTAGGATGTGATTCACATGGGCTTAACCAGTGTGAATATTTATTACCTCGCTAATAAGAATTTAAGAAGACTTTCCCAAGCAGCATTCCAGACTCTAGTGTCCATTCTTGAAGGGTCTAAGCTATGCTTCCTCTGTTTTGGCTGTAAGCTTGGCCCAAGAACAGGATGTTTGCAGCCATTCTTGTCTCCATCTATGGATCACAATGGTGTGCATGAAGAGATGTTCTTTTACCATTCCTACTTTGAGGGAAAGAGAAAGGTTTTTGCAATTGCTTTCCTTATATCTTACCTTTGTCTAATTAGAAGTGGATCGTGTGCTTACCTCCATCAGCTAATGGTCAAAGAACAGGCCCATCTTAATGAGTTTCTATCAGAACTTCAATTCTGAGAGTTACAAGAGAGTCATGTTTGTAAGGAATCTGTGAGCAAGCTATAGCCTGTGAGAAAGTACCCTCTCTCTGTTTTTTGTTAAAATTTTTTATGCGGTCACAGCTATGCTGATTTATTTCCACATTGTGGAGAGCCCCTTTGGCACTGAAACTTTAGGCATGTGTAGCTGTAACAGAGACAATGTTTGGACAAGATACCTCACAAATAGCTTAACGGAGGAAGGGTTTGTTTCAGCTTACAGTTCATCATAGCTGAGAAATATGGGGCAGGAGCTTGAGGCAACTGGTCACACTTAGCCCACAATGAGGAAGCAGAGAGTAACGAGTCTGTGCTCACCCACTTCTCTCCCTTTTATACAACTCAGGACACCCTTCTACGGAATGGTGCGGCCCACAGTTAATGCATTTCTTCTGACTTCAATTACCTAATCAAATTATCCTTCACAGGCATCCCCCAGAGGCCAGCATAATTTGCTTACCCTTTCATGTGATTGTAGATCCTGCCAAATTGACAATCAAAATAAATGATCACACCATGACACCTGAAAAGCTGACAATATATAGCATCTGTCTCTTTATAGAAAAAGGTTGCTAACTTATTTCAAATAACAGAACAAAGCAGACTACCAGAGAAGAAAGAAGAAATTATTTGGTAGGCAACAGTGAGTACTAAAGGTCCCATTTAATTCCTCCAAAGGAGTATGTAACAACTCCCTCAAACCTTGTTGATATTATAAAATTTATACTGTGACATTTCGTGATTTTATCCACATCATTTGTCCTACTAGTTATTAAGGTTGTGGAGTAAGTGTATATAATTCCTTGATTTTTCTGTGCTCTTGGTTTCAGGAGATAATCTAGTTCCATAGAGTAAGAGTTTATCTTTTACTTTGATTTCCAGAGTGTCACCAAAGCTCTGCTGACCTCTAATCTTATTAGTAACCATATCACATTTTTCTATTCAATGCTTTACTTGGCCAAAATTTACAGAATGAATTAATTAGGATGAAACTTTATGGAGGAACCATTCTATTTATAAATATTAATGAGAATTTTATTTCCATCCAGGTCAATTTTAATCTAAGAAGAGACCAAGAAAGCTAAATCACAACTATTTCCTAATGAAGTTTGGGATGCAAGGATGTGTGTGGGGTCCACTATTGATGTGTAGGTGGAATGGGGTATTAGCTCAGCCATATGTTCCAATTTGGACTTTTTAGAGCAGAAAACATGAAGACTACATATTACTCAAAATGAGTCAGTTATAAGCAATTTATATTATCTACTTCCTAGTCAATACTCCCTTGAGCACCTTAGTCCAAAATTTTAAGGTCAACGGTATTAGTTTCAGGGTACTGGAAGATACACAATATATTCTTCTCAGAACTAGATGTTTAAGATTATACCCTTTACTCAAACTTAATTATTTGAGAACTACATGTTGTGGTCATATTTTTATTTTTTTAAAGTATGTTTATTTTATTTTATTTCTTACTGACAACTTCCATAATTGTAAACAATAGCCCATGGTAATTCCCTCCCTCCCCCCACTTTCCCCTTTGAAACTCTACTCTACATCATATCTCCTCCCCCTCTCAATCAGTCTCTATTTTAATATCAGCATCTTTTCCTCCTATTATTATGGTCCTGTGTAGGAGTGTCACTACCTATTGTGAAGCACTGTGAGGTCATGGATATCCAGGCCATTTTGTGTCTGGACGAACATGTTGTAAGGATTCCTACCCTTCCTTTGGCTCTTACATTCTTTCTGCCACCTCTTTTGCAATGGACCCTGAGCCTTGGAAGGTGTGGTAGAGATATTTCAGAGCTGAGCACTCCTCTGTCACTTCTCAGCATCATGATGCTTTCTGAGTCATCCCAAGGTCACTGCCATCTGAAAAGAGAAGGTTCTCTAACCACAAGTGAGAGTAGCATTAATATATGGGTATGAACACTAAGAGAAGGGCATACTGGGCAACTTGGTGAGCATAGTATATACATTTAGCCAGACACCAGCTGATACTGAAAACCTACAAAAGGGGTGGTCATATTATTTTGACTCTTGTAATTGTCATCAAAGAATTCTCTAGCATTATACCCTCATTGGACTGAGAAATGCTGTAGAAAATAGTCTCATGTAAGTTCCTCTTTCACAAATTACAGATGTTGGAGAATATATAAGATTGGGCTATGCTGTGTTACTGACTTTCAGGAGAACTGAAGCACTACCTCTCTTGAGTACATGCACTGTTTTCATGTTTAAGACTGATGGTATTTTTTGTATGTTTACAAATATAAAGACTTATGTGCTTTCAATAAGACCTGGGAGAGCAGAAGAACCTCTGGTTAAGGCAAGGTTAGCAGCTACATGCAGTAGCCAGCAATAGTTTCCTATCTAGCACACAGAAGCCAATTCTTTGGCACTGTGTTTTTGAGAGAAAACACACACACACACACACACACAAAACAAAACATCTTTGGTTGTTGCAAACCATTAAGAAAACAAATCTTCTCTTACCATGAGTCAATATCAGAAAACTTCCAAGCAAGGGAGAGAAAGTTGTTTGCTGAGTGAATGGTGGAATGGGAGGGTCTTAGGTACTTTTATGCAGGTGTCAACCATCACCACACCATTGCAGAGGTAACATGGTGATGGCAGGGGTTATCATGCTCTGGTGGTATGATGGTTAATCTCTGACTGTCATCTTGACAGGAATTAGAATCATCATGGAAACAAACTCTGGGAGTGTCTGTGAGGGATTTTGCAGACTAGATTAATTGAGAATGGAGGACCCACACTAAGTGTAGGTGGCACTATTCCACGGGCTATGGCTCTGGTCCTAATTAAAAGAAAGTGACTTGAGAAGCAGCATTCATTGCTCTCTGCTTCCAAACCATGGATTGAATGAGGTCAGCTGCTTCAAGCTGCTCCTGCATGTCTTCCCTGCCATGTTGGACTGTAAGCTTAAATAAACCCTTCCTTCTAAGTGGCTTCTTTTCAAGTATTTGGACACAGCAAAGAGAAAGTAACTAATGTGGGTAGAGAATTTTGAACATGTGAGTTCATCCTTGAGATGAGCAGGCTTTTGTTCTTGTCCAGTCTTATAAAGCCACTTTCAAGTCAGCCAGAAGAGGATTATAAATGCTTTTTACCGAAGAATAGTATAAATGCTTTGTTATTTAAGAAACTTTTGTCTGGTATGTCCAGGCCTTAGCTAGATTCTGATGCATTCCCTGGGCTTATCTACAGTGCCCTGAAACAATTTGGGGAAGGAGGAGAATCCCAGATTCACTGAGCAGGTGTCGATTCACCTGTAAGCCCGCTGTTTTTTCCGCTTGAGTATGCTCACCAGGAAGCCCAGAATCAAGTTCATAGTCTAGCTTCAAACTAACTTTACCTTTTTCTGAATTCTCTATCTTTATTGGCAATAGTAATAAAATCTCATAAATAATTCATGGGGATGTGTTTGCATGTCTGTGTATGAATGTATGGGAGAGAGCAAGAGTGAGACCAAGAGCTAGAGCAAGCAAGCGAAAAGGAGGCAGACAAAGAGTGGCAGATAAAGAATGGGTGTGCTAGCATCTCTTGCCACTGCAAATAAACTCCAGATGCATGTGCCACCATGTGCATCTGGCTTACATGGGTACTGGTGAATCAAACCTAGGTCCTTAGTCTTTCCAATAAGCCATATCTCCAGCCATCTCTCCATCAGATTCCCTCCCTTTATATATATGATTATTATTTGAGAGCCCGAAAGATAGAGAGAGAGGGAGAGAGAGAATGGCATGTCAGGGCCACCAGACACTGAGAATGAACTACAGATGCATGAGCCCCCTTGTACATCTGGCTTACATGAGTCCTGGAGAGTCAAACCAGGATTCTTTGGCTTTGCAGACAAATGCCTTAACCACTAAGCCATCTCTCCAGCCCAAGTACCCTTCTGGATTGCTCATCTGCATACTTCCTTGAGATAGGATCTCTTTGCCCAATCTGGAGCTCCTGCTGTTTTTAGTCAATGAGCTCCTATCCCAGTCCATTTCCCTCCTCCAGGGACAGGGGTTACCAGTGAATGTGGCCACATTCCAGCTTTTTACATAGGTTCTGGGTCATCACACTCTGGGGTGAGTGGTTCTCAGGCCCTCCTAGGTCCTTATGCTTAAGAAGCAAGCACTCTTAACCACCACTGAGCCATGTCCCTAGCCCAGAATATATATATTTAGTTAAATGCTTCAAATTCTTTTCTAGAAAAGGTAATGTATAATTTTATAATTACAAATATTTTTATGCTCTTGAGTAAGAATTTGGTCAGAAATTTGCTCATTACATAATTGTTTAGTGTAGCAAAATCAAAAATACAACACAAAACTGTAAAGAGAGCAAAATGTTATATTTCTCTTCATTTTTTTTATACCTAGCCTAGAGAAATATAGAAGACAGGAGGCTCTGTTGATGGCAGACAAACAGGAGGCTCTGCTAATAGCAGGTAATCAAGAGGCTCTGCTGGGATGAATAGCATTTCCTGGGGCCTGCATTGTTCAGCAAACTCCTTAAAATAAGTGGGACTCCTGGTCACAAGCCTGCCTGGCATCCCCCAGGTGGTGCATCCTGTAACTGACCAACAGATCTGTTTACAAATTCTTTTTTTTTTTTTTTCTTTTTACTTTTATGCCTGTAACTGTCACATATAATTTGTGATTTAGGGCTTAACTCCAATCCTGTTTTTTTTCTCTAACATCATGTGATTATTTACGATAAAAACTGACACTCTGAGCAGTTCATGGCTGCTGTCCTCTGAGATGCCTTCTGTGGTGCAGACCTGGTATACCAGACTATCTTTATTTTTCCCCCTTTCTTTTTTTTTTTTTTTTTTTTACCCAATAAAACTGCCTTACATTTCATGACTCAATGGTCTTACTTGTGGGACACTAGACCCCATAACAAAAACCATTTGTCAGGTTCTGTAAACACACAGATTAGCACCTCACCTATATTTTAAAAGTGTTTTCTGGCCTCCCTGTCACCTGATGTCACAGCTGATAAAAAGTGAGAATCATACATGGGTGCCTCACCTTTTAAAGTTGTTCTAATTTCATGCAGAGATACTTTTTCCTCTTGAGATTCAAAATTTGTCTTCAATCTAGCTTCCTTCTTTCTCACAAAGCTAGCCCAAATCCTGGATGGCACTCATGCTCCAGCTTCCTCTGTTATCTTTTATCATAGCAGAGAGGCAGACCTTTCAAGGGCTTTCAAGGAACCTCTCTGGGATTTTGCTCCTGCTCTTATAAAAACACTCCACTTTTGTGAAAGCATTCAGAACTTGTACCATTCAAACCATCTGACACACAGTCTTTGACACTCTTCTTTGTGGCATTCCTATAAGGCTAGCATCTGTAAAAGCTCAGATTTATCTAGAATCAGTTGATAATATAAAAACATTTAAAATTCAGTTTCTTTTAACAAAGTAATATGTAAAAATCTTAGGCAACCCAGGTAGTGAGGGATGTGCAAACATTCCTGAGTGACCGCTGCAATGGAAATAAAGTATGTGGGGCATGTATCTCTTGGCATCCTTTCCTTCTGTCAGATCCCCTCCTTTACTTGGACCACCAGGCATTCCACTGTGGGTACCTGAAGAATTTCTGAGCTTTAGCAGCATCACTACCCCATCTGTTTGTAGTCCTGGTGGCTTTAAGCATTTCTAGGTGTGTAAATGGAATAATGAATGTAGACTTTCCATTCTTGGATTTCTTATTCTCTCTAATTGAACAGCTGTATTCAAAGAGTGACGTTTAATAGATTGAACCTGGGCAGAAAGATAATACGAAAGATAATAGAATTCAGATCACTTTCATTTCATCACACTCCTAGAATAGCTACAATATCTGCATGAAAAATAGCGATGGGATTATTAGCTACTTTAGTAGAGGCCGTGATGAAGCAGAATGTGTTTAAAAGTCAAGAATGAGGAAAATCTCAGAGACAAAGAACAGGTGAGGAAATTTGAAGAAACTAAGAATTGTATCCAGAGAAGACAAGAAAAGGCATTTGTGTATGTTTGCAGTATTTGCTGAATCTGCTCCCTCCCCCCCCCCCCTCTCTCTCTCTCTCTCTCTCTCTCTCTCTCTCTCTCTCTCTCTCTCTCTGTGTGTGTGTGTGTGTATACGCACATGCTGATATGCAAGAACAATGAACAGAGGAATTTCAGGTCTATTATGTGAAAGAACTAGAGAAACAATTAGATGCAAACTTTACAGCTTAAGAAGCTACAATATGTAAAATAATTTTCTTTAGTAATTGGTTGTCAGTAAATAGAAAGTTCCCACTGGGAAAGGCTGTTGCTATTGGGTTTCTAATGGTTATTAGACCTTTCTTAGAATTGCTATGGAAGACATTTGCAAATACTTTTGTTTAGAAAACTTGAACTGAAAATCTTTCCAACTCTGAGATATCACAGTTCACTGATTTTAGTGTAAATTGATATTTTTGTTCTTGATTTTAGCAAATTACAATTATCCCCAAATAGGGGACATTCTTCCAAGTGTGTTTGTGGTATTAGATATGGACGCATGACTGCCAGCCGACTTCTCAATGATCACAGGTAGGGGTTTCAGACTGCGAGAAGCTTCTTTCATTTTGAAGAGAAAAACCAAACATTGCTATTTATATACTTCTTTCAAGACAATAAGACATAGTATTTCTCTTTCCCTAATACTTGCATGAGCTGGAACCTTTTCACCAAGATGTAACAACAGCACACCAAAGTATTTATGTGGTTCTGGGGTAATTCAGTGGGGGAGAGAATGGGATACAATTAACTAAATCGCCAAACCAGATCCCATGGATTCTTTATTTTTAAATATTTTTTCTTTTTTTAAAAAATATAACTTAATTTTATGTGTCTCCAGGAAGCTGACTTCAAGTATGCAGCCTTATTCTTGAACAGGTTTTCTGTCCATCTCACTCTCTCTCTCTTTACTTTTTTTCCTACCTCTGATTAGAAACAATTTTTTCAGAATATGGGTCAGAGCTTTATCTTTCTATTTTTACTTCATTTTATTTATTTATTTTTTATTAATTAGTTTTGCAGTTTGGTACCATTGTTATGCTCATCCATGTCCTACCTCTTCCCCTGGCCCCTCCTTGTTGAGGTATATGGGTCATGCATTCTGGAGTTAGCCCACAGTTATGGGTAGGATAAATGTCTCTGCATATCATGGCCAAACATGTGGCTATGACATTCTCTCCGCCCCCTCTTCTGCAAAATTCCTCTGAGCCATGTTGGGTTCATTTTTGGTCTGCTTCAGTGATGAGGTGTTGGGGGCCTCTGGGTCTCTGGCTCTCTGATTTGGTAGGAGTTGATTTTTCTCTGTGTTGATCTCCTTCACCCTTGTGCTCACTAAGAAAACAGCACCCTTGCTTGTTTTGCCAATTGTTCTCAGTTTCAGCTGGGGCCCTTTTGAGGTATGATGGGGTGGCTCTCTCCTTAGGATCTATATCTATCTGAAAAAGAGAAGGAGATTCTCCAATGGAGAGTAAGGTAGCACCAGACAAATGAGATATCCCTTACTTTTTATAAAGAATTTAATAGGTGTAAGCTCTCTTGTAGCCCACAATTGGTGGTAGCTTGTTAATGGAGAGTGGGCTTATGTTTGGATATGTTTCTGACTTGTTTCCTAGCTCCAGCTATGGGTTCCATACCACTGAGGGGATCAGTTTGCCAAATCAAGAGTAGTTGGTTTCCCACCATGGCTGTGTGCCACTATTGCACTTGTATGAGCATCATGACAGGTTATTTGCTGCTAAGTAGGTTAGACCATGAGTTTCTTGGATAGATATTGGTCATTTTCTTCCAGTCACCCATGTAGCACCTTCTGGCTCTAGATGTGCTGATTGTCTGGGGACTGATTCTCTTCTAGCTTCCAGCCATGCTGTTCCATTTTAAGTGTCAACTGCATAAGGTGTCTTCAGCAGTAAGGTGTTACTACTAACCTTTGGTGGGTCATCAAGTACTCTGACAGAAATCTGTCTTTCTTTTAGGAAACCTTGTAGGTCTTTCTGATCAAAAGCTCATTGTGGATGATAGCCACATGCTGGTACTGGGAGTTACAGGTCAGTGCCCATCAAGAAAAAGAAGAAAATATAAGTATTATAAAAGAATTAGGGAGGGGAGAGAGATAGAGAGAGAGAGAGAGAGAGAGAGAGAGAGAGAGAGAGAGGCTGTAGAAGATTAAGGTCAGTCTTCATCATACCCTTTCCAGTGTCTCGTGGCTCAGGTGTTCCCTCTAAGGGCCTGGTGAAGGTTCAGCCATTTGGTCTGCCTTTTAGGATGTAGAATTTTATGGTACCCTTGCCGTTTGGGTTTATATTTGTGTTTCCCACTTCCTTCTGTGGCCCTTCCCTCCCTCACCACCCATCTTATTGTCTAGTCCACATGTTGCTTGCTGGGAATGTAAAGCATCTTGTGTAGATTCAGGTTAGGTTCTGTAGATGAGTGAACCTGGAACAGATCATTCTCAGAGAACTTACCCCATCACAGAAAGAAAATTGCTGCATAGTCTCACTCATCTATTTTTATTTTAAAGTAAAATACTCCATTAAAATTAACATAATCCCCTCCCACCACCTTTCTTCATCTCTCCTCCCCTATTCCTCTCTACTGAATCCCCTCTTTTTTCTAACTATTTCCTCTTCTATTTTAACGTATTTTTACTACCTTTTCCATCATTTATGACAACCCATTGATGGGCTCAATAATATGCAGGTCATGTGTAGCTTATGACAACAGCTGTGAAACTGTAAGTGGACTGTCCTATTATTTATGGAAAACATCATGTTTGACTTTCTGAATCTGGGTTACCTCATTTGGCATAATCTTTGTTAGATACATCTATTTTTCTTGCAAATTTTGGAATTTCATTTTTCTTTCTATTATTATTAACAACATATTTTGCATGGATACACCATGTGTTGGTATCCTCTTTTCCCTCATCCCTGCTCTCATTCCACTGAGGACCCTCCACAGTTGGGTTACAGGTATTCCCTGTGTGGTTGTGGGTTATGCTTTAAGCTTTATGGGAGCAGCAGTTATTATTTTGGTGGTGAGAGGGAATGCCTCTGGGCATGATGTCTCAACCTGTGGCTCTTACAGTCTTTCAGCCCACTCTTTCACAAAGGTCCCTGAGCCATGGTAGGTGAATTTTAAGTCTACTTCAGTGATGAGCTCTGAGGAGCCTCCAGATCTCTGCTTTGGTAAGTGTTGAGTATCTTTAAAGTCTGTCTACTTCACTCTGGTGCTCATTACTAGGTTAGGGTTAGGAATCAGCACTTTTGTTTGTCTCCCCAATTCCTCTGTGGTTTAAGCTATGGCTTGGCTAAAGTGTGAGGGGTAGTTTAACTCCTCAGGTCTTGTATCCTCTGGAAAAGAACAGATTTCCCAATAGAGAATAAAGTCAGCATAGATTTAATGTGATAAGGGAGAATTTGATGTATGTAACCCTTCTCTTAGCCAAATTCTAGTGAGAACTTGACACTGAAGAGCATAATCAATCTTTGTCTCTATAGGATTCTTATCTTGTTCCCAATTCCAGATATGGGTTCCTTTACACTGAACAGATCTCTTAGCCAATCAGAAAGTTATTGGTTAACCACTAAGGCTGTGTGCCACCATTGAACTGCTATGTACATCCTGTCAAGGTGTTAGCTTAAAACTATGGTTGCTCACACTTTTGTTGGCCACTTCCCTCCAGTAGGTCATGTAGTGCTTTCCAGAACTAGATGGGTTAGCTGTCTGGGGACTGGCTCTCTTCTGGATTCCAGCCAGGTATCTCCATGCTCTGTGTAGACAGCATATGGTGTCTTTTCCAATAGGGAATTATCATTTGCCTCAGGTGGGTAATCAAATGCTTTGACAGAAACCTGTCTTATTTTGGGGACCTCATATGTCTCTCTAATCAACAGCTCATTGTGGGTAGCAACTGATTTCTGGTACTGGGAGTTACAGGTCAAAGAGAAAAAAAGTAAGCTTAGGCTTCACCCTACCCTCTTCAGGGCTGTTCTTTGCAGGTGGCCCCTCCATTTCTGTTGAGGGTTATATCTTTAAATTTGTCTCCAAGGATAAAGGTTTCTATGGAATCAGTTCATTTTGGATTTAGTTTTATGTTTGTTTTTCTCCACCTTCCCTTTCCCCCCTTTCCAAGTCCTTCCATCCCTATCATCTGGGTCTTGAGTTGTATGTCAGATATATCAGTAGCTAGAGTTGGTCCAGGTTAGGAACCACAGATGAGGCCATGCAGTGTTTGTCTTTCTGTGATTGTGTGAATTTGCTGAGTATGTCCTCTTAAAAGTCTGTCCAGTTTTTTTTTCTTACTTTTAATTTTGTGCAAATTTTATTCTATTATTTCTCCTTACTGCTAAGTAGAATTCCATTGTGTATATGTGCCACAATTTCATCATCCATTCATCCAATGATGGGCACCTGGGTTGACTCCAGTTCTTATCTGTAATGAACTGAGCAGTTATAAACATGGTTGAGCAAATACCTCTGTAGTGAAACTTGGAGCATTTAGGATAAATGCCAGTATGGGAATAATTGGGTCTTTTGGTAGGTCTATGTTCATCTTTTTCAGGAATCTCCAAATGGATTTCCATAGTGGTTGTACAAGTTTACATTCCCACCAACAGTGAATGAGGATTCCTCTTTCCCTACATCCTCGCCAATATTTGTTGATAAAGTTTTTTTATAGCTTTTCTTTTAAAAAAAAATTGTATATTTATTTGAGAGCAGTAGATAGAGAAAGAGGCAGATAGATAGATAGATAGATAGATAGATAGATAGATAGATAGATAGATAGACAGACATACAGACAGAGACAGAGAAAGAATGGGTGCATCAGGGCCTCCAGCCATTGCAAACGACCTCCAGACGCACATGCCCCCTTGTGCATCTAGCTAATGTGGGTCCTTGGGAATTGAGCCATGAACTGGGATCCTTAGGCTTCACAAGCAAGTACTTAACTTCTAAGCCATCTCTCCAGTCCTGTTGATAAAGTTTTTAATGATTGACATTCTTACTGGAATAAGGTAGAATTTCAGGTGTTTTCATTTGCATTTCCCTAATGGTTAGGGATGTTGAACATTTTACTAAGTGTGTGTTACCTAAATTTCTTCCTCTGAGCACTATCTACTCAATTCTTTGCCTCAATTTTGGAGTGAGTTTTTATTGTTTTATTATTTAGTTTTTTCAATTCTTTGTAGACTGTAGATTCTAGATAGCAGGCTCTATCCATGGTATAGCTAACAAACATTTTCTTCCATTAAGTAATCTAGTGGCTCTGCTTATGGTATGTTTGTCCATGCAAAAGTTTTTTAGATTTATGAGATCTCATTGTTTGAGAGATTGTTTAATTTCCTGAGCTACTGGGTATTTGTTAAGGAAGTCTTTTCCCACTACTATATCATGGAGAGTTCCTCCTATTTTTTCTTCCAGTAGGAGAAGAGTTTCAGGTCTTATATTGAGGTCTTTAATCGATTTGGACTTGATTTTCATGTATTGTTAGATTAGTGGGACTAGTTTCATTTATCTGTTTTTAATATATTTTATTTATTTGAGAAGCAGAGAAATATACACAGAGAGAATGGCTGCACCGAGGCCTCTAGCCACTGCAAATGAACTCCAGATGCATGTGCCACTTTGTGTTTCTGGCTTATGTGGGTCCTGGAGAGTTGAACCAGGATCCTTTGGCTTTGTAGGCAAATGCATTAACCACTAAACCATCTCCCCAGCCCTAGTTTTGTTTGTCTACATATGTTTATCCAATTTGTCCAGAACCATTGGTTTAAAATAATGTCTTTTCTCAAATATATTTTATTGGAATCTTTGTCAAAGACCAAGCAGCTGTAGTTACTTGACCTTGTGTTCAGGTCTTTTATTCTTTTCCATTGGTCTATGTTTCTTGCTTTCTTTTTTTAAATGCCAGCACCATGCTGGTTTGTTACTATTGCTTTGAAATATACCTTTAGTTTGGGTATGGTGATACCTCCAGAGGTGTTTTCTTTGCTGAGGATATAATTGTATATCTGAGGAATGCTGCTATTCCATATGAATTTTGAGATCATTTTTTCTATCTTTGTGAAGAATGATGCTGAAGTTTTTATTATTATTATTAACAACATATTTCATATGGATACATCATTATTGGTAACCTCTTTTACCTTATCCCTGATCCCATTATTCTGGGGACCTTCCTCAGTGAGGTTGCATATATTCCCCATGGGGTTGTGGGTTATGCATTGTGGGAGCAACAGACAGTTATTTTGGGGGGTGGGGAGGGGAGAAATGCTTCTGGGCATGATATCTCAATCTGTGGCTTTTACCATCTTTCTGCCCTCTCTGCATCAAAATTCTATGACCCATGGTGGGTAAATTTTAGCTCTATTTCAGCATAGTTTAAATAGGATAAGCATGATTAATTTAGGGAGAATTTGATGTATATAACCCTTCTTTTAGACAAAGACTAATGATAGCTTGACACCAAAGAACATAATCTTTGTCTCCATAGGATTCTCATGTGGTTCCTAATTCCAGATATGAGTTTCTTTACCCTGAGCAGATTTCTTAGCCAATCAGAAAGCTATTAGTTACCTACAAAGTCTGTATGCCACATGTGCACTGGCATGTAAATCCTGTCAGGGTGGTTGCTTCTTACTAGCTTAGGCCTTTGGTTGCTCAGACCATTGTTTCCCATGTCCCCAGTAGGTATGTAGCACTTTCCAGCATTGGATGGGCTAACTGTCTGGGGACTGGCTCCCTTCTGGGTTCTAGGCAGGTCTCTCCATGCTCTGTGTTGGCAGCATATGGTGTCTTTAGCAATATGGTCTTACATTTTACCTCAGGCATGTAATCAAGTACTTTAACAGAAACCTGTCTTGATTTGGGGACCTTGAATATCCCTTTGATAAACATGATGCTGGAATTTTTACTGGTATTGAATCATATCTGTATATTGTTTTTGGTAGAACTACCATTTTCACAATATTAATTCTACCTATCCAGGAGTATGGCATGTCTTTCCATTCTCTTACATATTCCTTGATTTCTTTTTTTTTTTTAATTTCTTTTTTCTTTTTTTCCTTGATTTCTTTTATGTTCATGATATAGGTCTTTCACATCTTTGGTTAATGTTATTCCAAGATATTTAATTTTTTTTGGTTGCTTTAAAAAATTTGATAGCCTTGCTGATTTCTTTCTCTATATATTTGTCCTTTTTGTATAGAAAGGCTACTGATTTTTGTGTGCTGATTTTTGATCCTGCCATTTTGCTAAAGGAATTAATCACCTTTGAAGTTTTGAGATGGTGACTTTTGGGTCATTTATATATAAGATCATATCATCTGAAAATAGGACTAACTTGACTTCTTCCCTTCCATTTTGTATCCTCTTTATTTCTTTTGCCTATCTTATTGCTTGGGCTAGTACTTCTAGTACTATGTTGAAGAGCAGTGGTGAGAGTGGGCACCCCTGTTTTGTTCCCAATATCAATGAGAATTCCTTAAGTCTTTCCTCATTAGGTATTATTTGTGCTTTAAGTGCTTTATAGCCTTCATTGTGTTGAGATGTAAATCCTCCAGATCTGTTCTCCCCAGCGTTTTTTTTTTTTGTTTGTTTGTTTGTTTTGTTTTGTTTCCCAGAGTTTTGATCATGAAGAAGTGTCTTTTGTCAAAGGCCTTCTCTGCATCAATTGAGATGATCAGGTGGTTCTTAAGATTAAGTTTATATATGTGGTATATTATGTTGACTAATTTCCATATGTTGAATCATTCCAGCATCCCTGTGATGAAGCCTGCTTGATCAACGTGGATAATTATTTTGATATGTTGTTGAATTTGGTTTGTGAGGATTTTGTTCAGGCTATTTGTGTATAAACTCATCAGGTATATAGGTCTATAGTTTTCTGTTCTTATTGTACATCTGTCTGGTTTTGTTATTAGGGTGATGCTAGCTTCATATAAAGGGTTGGGAAGGATTTGCTGCTCTCCAATTGTGTGGAACACTTTGAGAAAAAGTGGTTCTAGCTTTTCAATGAAGGTTTGATATAATTCAGCTGAGAAGCTATATGTCTTTCACTTTTCTTTTTGGGAGGTTTTTGATTACCTTCTCAATCTCAAAAGATGTGATATGTTTATTGAAGAGATTAATCTGCTCTGGGTTTAGTTTTGGTAGGTGGTACATGGCTAGAAAAAAAAGCACCCATTTCTTCAGAATAAGTGATTGTTGTAGATTAGAGGTTTTGGAGGTATGTCCTGATGATTCTTCCAATTTCATTGATGACTATTGTGACCTCTCCTTTTCATTGTTGATTTTGTTAATTTGAGATTTCTCTCTCTCTCTCTCTTTCTCTTTTCTTGATCAAATTGGCCAGAGGTTTATCAATCTTATTTATTTATTTTTTCCAAGAACCAGCTCTTTCTTTCATTGATTTTTAAAAATTGTTTTCTTTGTTTCCAATTCATTAGTTTCTTCTCTGAGCTTCAATATTTCTTTCTCTTAGGGTTGAATTATTCTTGCTTTTCCAGTGACTTTAGATGGACTGTTAGTTTATTAATTTGGAATATCTCTGTATTTGTTATGAAGACATTTAGCACTATGAATTTTACCATTTGGACTGTCTTAATTGTGTCACATTAGTTTTGGTAAGTTCTGTTTTCATTATCATTCAATTCTAGGAATTTTACAATTTCTTTTTTGATTTCTTCCACAACACATTCATTGTTTAAAAGTGTGTTGTTGGGGCTGGAGAGATGGCTTAGCAGTTAAGGTGTTTCCCTGCAAAGCCAAAGTATCACAGTTCAACTCTCCAGGACCTATGTAAACCAGATGCACAATGGGGTACATGCATCTGGAATTTGTTTGTAGTGGTTAGAGGCCCTGGTGCACACATTTTTTTCTCTCTCTCTCCCTCCTTTCTCAAATAAATAAATACAAATATTTTAAAGAAGTATGTTGTTTATTCTACAGGAGGTGGTGGAGTTTCTGATGTGGTAATTGTTAATTCCTAGTTTTAAAGGATTATGATCTGATATGGTGCAGAAAGTTACTTAAATTTTTCTGAATTTATGGAGGCATGCTTTATGTCTTAGTATATGATATATTTTGGAGAAGGTTCCATGGGCTGCTGAGAAGAATGTGTATTCTGGAGAGTTGGAGTGGAATGTTCTGTACATGTCTTTTAGGTCTAGTTGGTCTATGGTATTGTTGAGCTCTATTATTTCCCTATTGATTTTCTGCTTGGATAACCTGTCTATTGATGATAGTGGAGTATTGAAGTATCTTACTTGGATGTTTTTGGTGTTTATTTCTCTTTTGTTGTCAAGTAGGTTTTGTTTTATAAACTGTGGTGTACCTGTGTTTAGCACATATATATTTATGATTGCGATGTGCTCATGTTGGATTGTTACCTTCATGATTTAGAAGTGGCCTTCTTTGTCCTTTTTGATTACTTTTGGTTTGAAGTCCATTTTTTCAGACATTTATATAGCAACACCTATTTGTTTCTTATTTCCATGTGCTTGGAATATCATTTTCCATCCTTTCATCTGTCAGTAGTGTTGAGGTACATTTCTTGAAGACAGCAGATAGAAGGGTCTATTATTTTGATCCACCCTGTTAACTTATGTTTTCTGATTGGTAAGTTAAGATTATTAATGTTTAAGGTTATAGCTATGAGGTTTGATTTAACCCTTGCCATTATGGGGTGCACTATGAACTTTGGTGCTTTTTTTGTGTTTTGTACCTTTTTTGCACCAGATCTTGTTTTGGTTATTGTGATATTCCTTAAGGATGTTTTGATTGGTTGTTTGACTCTTTTCTGTGGAGTATTTCCTGAAATATTCTCTGTAGGTTAGGCTTTGTGTTAATAAAATCCTAAACTTTACTTTTTTCTTGGAAAGTTTTCTTTTCACTATTTATTATGAGGGATACTTTCACTGGGTACAGTAACTTGGTTTGCAAGCCATAGCTTTTTAGACTTTGAAGTGTTCCATTCCAGGCCCTTCTGACTTTCAGGGTTTCCACTAAGAAATCTGAGGTAATTCTGATGGAATTACCTTTGTATGTAGCATGTTATTTCTCTCTTTCTGCTCTTAGCACTACTCATCATTTTCATTGTTAAGAGTTGTAACTGTGATGCAGTTACTTCTTTATGTTGTCTGTTTGGTATTCCACAAGGTTCTTGTATCTGGATGGACATTTTTTTTTTTTGAGAGATTGGGAAATTTTTCTTCAAAAATTTTGTGAATATGTTTTCTGTGCCTCTGGCCTGGATTTTCTCTCCTTCTGTTATACCCATGATCCACATGTTTGTTTTAGGGTATCCCACAGTTCCCTCACATTATGTTCATTTGATTTTTTGAACTTAGCAAAGTTTTTGTCCTCCCAATCAATGTTTTCTGTCTTGTCTTCCTGGTCATAGGTTCTATCTTCCACATAAGTAACTCTGTTAGTGAGGGGTTATAGAGAGGTTTTGAAAAGCTCTGTTTGATTTTTATTTTCATTGTGTTATTTTGCATCATGTTCATTCCTTCTTTTCAGGTATAATTTCAGTTTGAGGTCTGATTTTCTTTTTTTTTTTCTTTTTTCTTTTTAATTTTATTAACATTTTCCATGATTATAAAATATATCCCATGGTAATTCCCTCCCTCCCCACCCCCACACTTTCCCATTTGAAATTCCATTCTCCATCATATTACCTCCCCATTACAATCGTTGTAATTATATATATACAATATCAACCTATTAAGTTTCCTCCTCCCTTCTTTCTCTATACTTTATGTCTCCTTTTTATCTTACTGGCCTCTGCTACTAAGTATTTTCATTCTCACGCAGAAGCCCAATCATCTATAGCTAGGATCCACATATGAAAGAGAACATGTGGCGCTTGGCTTTTTGGGCCTGGGTTACCTCACTTAGTATAATACTTTCCAGGTCCATCCATTTTTCTTCAAATTTCATGACTTCATTTTTCTTTACCGCTGAGTAGAACTCCATTGTATAAATGTGCCACATCTTCATTATCCACTCATCTGTTGAGGGACATCTAGGCTGGTTCCATATCCCAGCTATTATAAATTGAGCAGCAATAAACATGGTTGAACATGTAATTCTAAGGAAATGAGATGAGTCTTTGGATATATGCCTAGGAGTGCAATAGCTGGGTCATATGGTAGATCAATCTTTAACTGTTTTAGGAACCTCCACACTGTTTTCCACAATGGCTGGACCAGATTGCATTCCCACCAGCAGTGTAGAAGGGTTCCTTTTTTTCCACATCCCCACCAACATTTATGATCATTTGTTTTCATGATGGTGGCCAATCTGACAGGAGTGAGATGGAATCTCAATGTAGTTTTAATCTGCATTTCCCTGATGACTAGTGACATAGGATATTTTTTATAGATGCTTATGTGCCATTCATATTTCATTCTTTGAGAACTCTCTATTTAGCTCCATAGCCCATTTCTTGATTGGTTTGTTTGATTCCTTATTATTTAACTTTTTGAATTCTTTGTATATCCTAGATATTAATCATCTATCAGGTATATAGCTGGCGAAGATTTTTTCCCATTCTGTAGGTTGCCTCTTTGCTTTTTTCACTGTGTCCTTTGCAGTGCAAAATCTTTGTAATTTCATGAGGTCCCAGTTATTAATCTGTGGTTTTATTGCCTTAGCAATTGGGGTTGTATTCAGAAAGTCTTTGCCAAGACCAATATGTTGAAGGGTTTCCCTTACTTTTTCCTGAAGCAATTTCAGAGTTTCAGGTCTGATGTTAAGGTCTTTAATCCTTTTGGACTTAATTCTTGTGCATGGCGAGAGAGAAGAATCTATTTTCATCCTTCTGCAGATATATATCCAGTTTTCCCAACACCATTTGCTGAAGAGGCTGTCTTTTCTCCAATGAGTATTTTTGGCATTTTTATCGAATATCAGGTGGCTTTAGCTAGTTGGGCTTACATCTGGGTCCTCTATTCTGTTCCACTGATCTACATGTTTGTTTTTGTGCCAGTACCATGCTGTTTTTGTTACTATGGCTCTGTAGTATACATTAAAATCAGTTATGGTGATACCACCAGCCTCATTTTTGTTGCTCAGTATTATTTTAGATATTCGAGGTTTTTTTGATTCCAAATGAATTTTTGGATTGTTTTTTCTATTTCCATGAAGAATGCTTTTGGAATTTTGATAGGGATTGCATTAAATGTGTAGATTGCTTTAGGTAAGATTGCCATTTTCACAATATTGATTCTTCTAATCCAGGAACAAGGGATGTTTCTCCACTTTCTAGTGTCTTCTGCAATTTCTCGCTTGAGTGTTTTAAAGTTCTCATTGTAGAGATTCTTTAATTCCTTGGTTAGGTTTATTCCAAGGTACTTTTTTTTTTTTTGATGCAATTGTGAATGGGAGTGATTCTCTGATTTCATCCTCTGTGTTTTTGTTGTTAGCATATATGAAGGCTAATGATTTCTGTGTATTTATTTTGTATCCTGCTACATTGCTGTAGGTTTTGATCAGCTCAAACAGTTTGCTAGTAGAGTATTTAGGGTCCTTTATGTATAGAATCATGTCATCTGCAAGTAATGATAACGTGATTTCTTCCTTTCCAATTTGTATCCCTTTTATGTGTGTCTCTTGCCTTATTGCTATGACTAAGACCTCCAAAATATATTAAATAAAAGTGGGGAGAGTGGACACCCTTGTCTTATTCCTGATTTTAGTGGAAAAGCTTCCAGTTTTTCCCCATTTAGTAATATGTTGGCTGTAGGCTTGTCAGAAATAGCCTTTATTATATTGAGATATGTTCCTTCTATTCCCAGTCTCTGTATGACTTTTATCATGAAGGGATGTTGGATTTTGTCAAATGCTTTCTCTGTGTCTAATGAGATGATCATGTGATCTTTGTCCTTCAACCCGTTTATGTAATTTATTACATTTACAAATTTGGGTATGTTGAACCATCCCTGCATCTCTGGGATAAAGCCCACTTTGTCAGGGTGAATGATCTTTTTGATATATTCTTATATTCTGTTTGCCAATATTTTATTGAGAATTTTTGCATCTATGTTCATGAGGGAGATTGGTCTGTAATTTTCTTTTTTGTTTTATCTTTGCCTGGTTTTGGTATCAGGGTGATGCTTGCCTCATAGAAGAAGTTTTGTAGAATTCCTTCTTTTTCTATTTCCTGGAAAAGCTTAAGAAGCAATGGTGTTAGCTCTTCCTTAAAAGTCTGGTAAAATTCAGCAGTGAATCCATCTGGGCCTGGGCATATTTTAGTTGGGAGATTATTGATAACTGTTCGGATCTCCATGTTTGTTACAGGTCTATTTTAGTGATTAATCTCATTTTGATTTAATTTAGGTAGGTCATATAAATCAAGGAAAGAATCCATTTCCTTCAGATTTTCATACTTTGTGGAGTATATGCTTTAATAGTATGTCCG
Organism: Jaculus jaculus; assembly: GCF_020740685.1. Classification (NCBI taxonomy): domain Eukaryota; kingdom Metazoa; phylum Chordata; class Mammalia; order Rodentia; family Dipodidae; genus Jaculus; species Jaculus jaculus. Next base: position 76,690,055 of record NC_059113.1, read on the forward strand.
TATGATTTTTTTGAATTTCTCTGGAGTCTGTTGTCATGTTACCTTGTTCATCCCTGATTTTATTAATTTGTGTCTCTTCTCTCTTTCTTTTGGTCAGATTTGCTAAGGGTTCATGAATCTTGTTTATCCTTTCAAAGAACCAACTCTTTGTTTCATTAACTCTTTGGATTGTTCTTTTTGTTTCTATTTCATTAATTACTGTCCTAATCTTTATTATTTCTTCCCGTCTACTGATTTTTGGTTTACCTTGTTCTTCTTTTTCCAAGTCTTTAATGTGAAGCATTAGGTCATTTACTTGCGACCTTTCTAATTTCTTAATATAGGCACTTAAGGCTATAAATTTACCTCTTAGAACTGCCTTCATTGTGTCCCAGAGATTTTGGTATGATGTGTTCTCATTATCATTTGACTCTATAAACTTTTTGATTTCCTTTTTGATTTCTTCATTGACCCATTCATCATTTTGTAGTGTATTGTTTAGTTTCCATGATTTTGTGTATGCTCTATAGCCTTTCTTGATACTGATTTGTAGTTTAATTCTATTGTGGTCAGATAGAATGCAAGGAATTATTTCAATTTTCCTGAATTTGTTAAGATTTGCTTTGTGTCCTAATATATAGTCTATTTTAGAGAATTTTCCATGTGCTGCTGAAAAGAATGTATATTCTACAGCCTTTGGATGAAATGTCCTGTATATATCTGTTAAGTCCATTCCTTCTATGACCTCATTTAGTCCAGATGCCTCTCTGTTTATTTTTTCCCGGGATGATCTGTCAATTGATGAGAGTGGGGTGTTAAAGTCACCCACCACCACTGTGTTTGGTGTTATCTGTGACCTTAGTTCTAATAGCGTTTGTTTGATGAATTTGGGAGCCCCCATGTTAGGTGCATATATGTTTAGGATTGTAATGTCCTCCTGTTGGAGTGTGCCCTTAATCAATATAAAGTGACCTTCCTTATCTTTCTTGACTAACGTTGGAGTGAAGTCAACCCTGTCCGATATTAGGATAGCAACCCTTGCTTGTTTTCTAGGCCCATTTGCTTGAAACACCGTCTTCCAACCTTTCACCCTAAGGTAATGTCTATCCTTTGTAGAAAGGTGAGTTTCTTGGAGACAACAAATTGTAGGATCCTGCTTTTTAACCCAGTCTGCAAATCTATGTCTTTTCGTTGGGGCATTGCGGCCGTTGATATTAAGAGATTATTAAAAGGTGTGTGTTTATGTTTGCCTTTTTTTTTTTTTTGTGGTTCTTATTCTACCTGTGCTCTCTTTTGTTAACTAGTATTTGAGTATTGCTTGTTTTTACTAGGTTCCTTATATGAGTGCTTTTCCTTTTCTTCAGCATGGAGGATTCTATCAAGTATTTTCTGTAGAGCTGGTTTTGTCTTCAAATACTCCTTTAACCTGCTTTTGTCATGGAATGTCCTTATTTCTCTGTCTATTTGAATGGATAACTTTGTAGGATAAAGTAAACTTGGTTGACAGTTGTTATCTTTCAGAACTTGGAATATATCACCCCTAGCCCTTCTGGCTTTAAAAGTTTGTGTTGAATAATCTGCTGTAATCCAGATGGGCCTCCTTTTGTAGATAACTTGATTTTTCACTCTATCTGCTTTCAATATTTTTTCTTTGGTGTGTGTGTTTCGAAGTTTGATTATAATATGGCGAGGGGAAGTTCTTTCCAGGTTTTGTCTGGCTGGGGTTCTAAAGGCTTCCTGTATCTGTATTGGCACCTCTTTCCCAATTTGGGGGAAATTTTTTTCTATGATTTTTTTTTAAAAATTTTTATTTATTTATTTGAGAGTGACAGACACAGAGAGAAGGGCAGATAGAGGGAGAGAGAATGGGCGCGCCAGGGCTTCCAGCCTCTGCAAACGAACTCCAGACGTGTGTGCCCCCTTGTGCATCTGGCTAACGTGGCACCTGGGGAACCGAGCCTCGAACCGGAGTCCTTAGGCTTCACAGGCAAGTGTTTAACCGCTAAGCCATCTCTCCAGTCCCTATGATTTTGTTGAAGACACCTTCCATGCCTTTTTAGTGAAATTCTTCTCCTTCTACTATGCCCTGAATTCTAATATTTGATCTTTTCATAGTGTCCCGAATGTCTTGAAATTCCCACTCATACTTTTCTATAAGTTTGTCTTTCTCTTTGTTGGCCTGTATTAGATCTGCCACCTGGCCTTCTAGCTTAGATATTCTGTCCTCTCCTTCATCCATTCTACCGGTGAGATTTTCTACAGTTTTTTCTTTCATTAACTGTGTTCTTTATTGCTAGTAATTCTGACTGGTTTTTCTTTATTATTTCTATTTCCTTATTTATGTCTTGTATTGCCTTCTTTATTTCATGAAATTGGTGTCCTGCATCTTCTTTGATTCCTTTGATTTCCTCTTTAAGTTCCTCTTTGACTCTTTTGATTTGTTCTCTGACTTCTTTGAACATATTTACAATCATTCTTTTGAATTCTTTTTCAGGCATTTCGTTTAACTTGTTCTCACTGGAGGTCATTTGTGATGCATTAATATTTTTAGGTGGATTTATATCATCTTGCTTTTTAGTGTTTCTTGTGTTATAATGTATATATCTTTGCATCTTGGATTAAGTTAATGCTTGGATTTTCTAGCTAGCTGGGTATTCTTAGCTGTATCAATTGATTTGATGTTATATATTTTCAGGGTAGGAGTTTAAGGTGTTAGATGTGGCTCTTAAGACTCTGAGAGTATCTACAAAGGTGCTCCTAGGGGTTGGGTTTCCCTGCTATGGGAGTATTCAAGTAGGCTGAGTGGAATAAAATACCGGTAGATTCTAAAAGTTAACTAAACACTGTACCCATTCAGTCAAAAACAGCCCCAATTATGTATGCCAGAGTAGTCATTATAACAACCAGATCCTCTGTCAACATAGAGGTTAAGATTTCTGGTCTGTTGATGGATCCCAGTCAGTTTGTGACCAAGTGAGACCCTTCCCTGGTGCAAACCCAGATACCTTGGATGATTTTGGTCTCAGTCAAGTTGCTGCCTGGGTCATTGGGCTGCTGTTTTGATTTCTGGAGCTGGGCACTGGCTTTTCCTGTGGGGCAAACCGAGCCTGGCAACTGTGGCCCTGCAGATCAGCACCCCCGCTACTGGAACTGCTGTTGCTTCTGGGTCTGCTGTTGTTGCCGCTCCTGGGTCCACCGCTGCTGACACTGCTGGGTCTGCTGCTGCTGGGGCTGCTGGAACCAGTTCCGGAGCTGCTGATGTTGCTGCCGAACTCTGCTCCTGCTTGCGTCCCGCAGTCTGCTCAAGTTGGCATGGCTGGGTCCCGTGACCGCTGCTCTTTTTGCTGGAGCTGGCCTCAGGCGGTGGGGGAGGGGAGGGAGCAGCAGCTGCTCTGGTTCTCTCACTGCTCTACATGTTCTTCTACCTCGTGGTCTGCTCTTCCACTGCTCACTACCACTCTCCCTTCATGTTTCCTGAGTTGCGGAGAGCTCGGTGTGAGGGAAAGCTCCCGCACCTGGCTTTTCTTGCAGCAGTAGCCGAGTCTGGCAGCTTTCTGGTGCTTCCCGCTGCTGCGGTGGGTGGCGGAGCTGCCTGGCCACTTTCCTGGCCTTTGCGGGCTCTGGATGCTCTGGATCTCTCCTACTTCTCTGCTGCCACTTCAGTTTCCTATACACCTCACTTTTTAGTAAAAGTGTGTATTTTGCTGAGGTTTTTTGGTCTTTTTTCCCCCCAGGCTGCTTTGACGTGGTACCTACGCCACCATCTTAACTGGAAGTCTCTGATTTTCTTGATACTTCCTGGAATTCATTCTTGTATTTACTCACATCTTAAGTAAGCTTAATGAACTAGTTATTGAGGTCTCTATTTGTTGACTCACCTTCAATTCCTTCATATCTCTTTTGAGGCTTCAAAGGTTTTCTTCAATTATGTTAAGCCTAGTGTGAAAAACTGTTTGCTTTAAGAGATGATTCTGCTCAATTTCATTAATTCAATTGTTGGGGTTTTTTATGGCTTTTTTTTCCATTTCAGCATTTCTTTTGATCAGGGTCACAATTTCTTGTTTTTTTTTTTATTTTTTTTTATTTTGCAATTAAATTTCTTTCATTTTATCTGTGATTTCAGTGGAGGCTTCCTTTGTGGTACTAGGTGTCCTTGGTGGAGATATCTCAGTTTTCTGAGTTTTATTTATTTATTTTTCTTTATTTGCATTGTGGTCTAACCATCTTGGGGTAATGTTTAGTCTATGGAGGGGGAAGCCAGTATTTGTCCTTGTATGATCTTCAGTGGGTATTCTGTTTTACTTGTGAATGGGACTGGTATATGATGGCTGGGGTTATAACCACAGATGCACACAGATTGTGGAGACCTCAAATACATTAAAGGTACCTAGGGAACTGTAATTGGGGAACCGGGAGCTCTGGTCTAGTCTTTCCAGTTGCATGTACTCCTCAGCACATGGGGATTAGGGTTTGGGGAGCCATGAGCTGGAAAGCTGGAGAGCCAGGGGCAAGATGCCATTTCTTGTAGTGGCCTATTTGACTTCTGACACAGGGAAATAGGATTTGGATGCCCAGGTGCCAATCAATCAGGAAACCCAACCAAAAGGCCTACTTCTACAGCTCACATGCAAGGACCTGGTCACACCAAGGCAGCAGCAGGGTTACCTAACCAGAGAACTGGGAGGTGGGAAATGAACCAGGAGCTCTGGACTACTCACTGCACTCATGTACCCTTCAGGGGAGAGGATCAAGAAGTTGGGGACTTAAGTACCATCCAATCAGGAAGGTGGAGCAAGGGGCCTGCTTCTGCAGAAAGCTTATAGGGTTCAAGCAGCCCAAGCCAGCATCAGGGGAACTGGGATATATAGCTTGCAAAAATTGCAAATATATTGCAAATATATTCTGATACAGCTAAAAATAGACTTACAGTATGGCCCAGTGATAGCACTCCTGGGCATATACAGTAAGGATTCTACCCATTAATATATATACTTGCTCATCCATGCCTATTGCTGCTATCTATAAAGTAGCTATGAAATATCTACTTTAAATATAGCCTCTTGCCCCTGGCTCTCCAGCTTTCCAGCTCTTGGTTCCTCAAACCCTAATTCCCATGTGCTGAGGAGTACATGCAACTGGAAAGACTAGACCAGAACTCCTGGTTCCCCAACTACAGTTCCCTAGGTACCTTTAATGTACTTGAAGTCTCCACAATCTGTGTGCATCTGTGGTTATAACCCCACTCATCATATGCCAGTCCCATTCACAAGTAAAACAGAACACCCACTGAAGATCACACAAAGACAATACTGGATTCCCCCTCTATAGATATATAGCTTGCAAAGATTTTCCCTCATCCTGTAGGCTTCCTCTTTGCTTGACTAGCAATGCCCTTTTCTGTAAAAAGCTTTGGAATTTAATAAGGTATTTTCTGAGTGACTCGAGTTTCATTCAGAAATTCTTTGACTATGTATATATGTTGAAGTGTTTTCCTTACTTTTTTTCTTTTCTTTTTTTTTTAATTTTTATTAACATTTTCCATGATTATAAAATATATCCCATGGTAATTCCCTCCCTCCCCACCCCCACACTTTCCCATTTGAAATTCCATTCTCCATTATATTACCTCCCCATTACAATCATTGTAATTACATATATACAATATCAACCTATTAAGTATCCTCCTCCCTACCTGTCTCTACACTTTATGTCTCCTTTTTACCTTACTGGCTACTAAGTATTTTCATTCTCATGCAGAAGCCAAATCGTCTGTAGCTAGGATCCACATATGAGAGAGAATATGTGGCGCTTGGCTTTCTGGGCCTGGGTTACCTCACTTAGTATAATACTTTCCAGGTCCATCCATTTTTCTGCAAATTTCATAACTTCATTTTTCTTTACCGCTGAGTAGAACTCCATTGTATAAATGTACCACATCTTCATTATCCACTCATCTGTTGAGGGACATCTAGGCTGGTTCCATTTCCCAGCTATTATAAATTGAGCAGCAATAAACATGGTTGAGCATGTACTTCTAAGGAAATAAGATGAGTCCTTTGGATATATGCCTAGGAGTGCTATAGCTGGGTCATATGGTAGATCAATCTCTAGCTGTTTTAGGAACCTCCACACTGTTTTCCACAATGGCTGGACCAGATTGCATTCCCACCAGCAGTGCAGAAGGGTTCCTTTTTTTCCACATCCCCGCCAACATTTATGATCATTTGTTTTCATGATGGTGGCCAATCTGACAGGAGTGAGATGGAATCTCAATGTAGTTTTAATCTGCATTTCCCTGATGACTAGTGACGTAGAACATTTTTTTAGATGCTTATATGCCATTCATATTTCTTCCTTTGTGAACTCTCTATTTAGCTCCATAGCCCATTTTTTGATTGGCTTGTTTGATTCCTTATTATTTAACTTTTTGAATTCTTTGTATGTCCTAGATATTAATCCTCTATCAGATATATAGCTGGAGAAGATTTTTTCCCATTCTGTAGGTTGCCTCTTTGCTTTTTTCACTGTGTCCTTTGCGGTGCAAAATCTTTGTAATTTCATTAGGTCCCAGTGGTTAATCTGTGGTTTTATTGCCTGAGCAATTTGGGTTGTATTCAGAAAGTCTTTGCCAAGACCAATATGTTGAAGGGTTTCCCCTACTTTTTCCTCTAGCAGTTTCAAAGTTTCCGGTCTGATGTTAAGGTCTTTAATCCATTTGGACTTAATTCTTGTGCATGGTGAGAGAGAAGAATCTATTTTCATCCTTCTGCAGATATTTATCCAGTTTTCAAAACACCATTTGCTGAAGAGGCTGTCTCTTCTCCAATGAGTATTTTTGGCATTTTTATCGAATATCAGGTGGCTATAGCTACTTGGGCTTACATCTGGGTCCTCTATTCTGTTCCACTGATCTACATGTCTGTTTTTGTGCCAGTACCATGCTGTTTTTGTTACTATGGCTCTGTAGTATAGGTTAAAATCAGGTATGGTGATACCACCAGCCTCTTTTTTGTTGCTCAGTATTATTTTAGATATTCGAGGTTTTTTGTGATTCCAAATGAATTTTTGGATTGTTTTTTCTATTTCCATGAAGAAAGCCTTTGGAATTTTGATAGGGATTGCATTAAATGTATAGATTGCTTTAGGTAAGTTTGCCATTTTCACGATATTGATTCTTCTTACTTTTTTTTCTCTAGCAGCTTCATAGTTTCAGATTTTCCACTAAGGTCTTTGATACATTTGAGGTTGGAGTTGTGCATGGTGAGAATCTAGTTCATTATTCTACATATAGATATTCATTTACCTAGCACCATTTGTAAAAGATACCTTAAAATAAAAGATTCTCCAGTGAATATTTTTGACTTTGTTTTTCCCTCACAATCAGGTTGTTGTAGCTGGGTAAATTGATATCTTGATCCTCTAATCTGTTCTATTGGCCTACATGACTATTTTTGTGTCAGTGCCATGCTGTTTTTGTTACTCTGGCTCTGTAATATATCTTGAAATCATGTGTGGTGATACCACCATCCTTATTTTTGCTACTAAATATTGCTTTGGTTTTATGAGTTTTTTCTGCTTCCAAATGAATTTTAGGATTTTTTTTTTTCAATTTCAGGTAAGAATGACATTGTAAAGCCAGCCATGTTGGCTCATGAATTTAATTCAAGCACTTGGGAGTTAGAGATTGGAGGACCGCTATGAATTCAAGGCCATCCTGAAACTACATAGTAGATTCAAGGTCAGCCTGGGCTAGAGTGAAATCCTACCTTGAAAAATAAAAAAAAAAAAAGAATGGCATTATAATTTTGATGGTGATCATATTAAAACTGTAAATTGCTTTTGGTAAGATAGCCTTTTCTACAATATTGATTCTTGCAGTTTAAGAAAATAGTATGTTTTTCCATTTCCTAGTGTCTTCTTCACACTATCTCTTGAGTGATCAAGTATTCATATAGATGTCTTTATCTTCCATAGTAAGGGTTATTCCAAGTTATTTTATGAGGCAATTATGACTGAGATTGTTTCCCTAATTTTTTTTAAGGTAGGGTCTCACTATAGCTCAGGCTGAACTTGAATTCACTTTGTAGTCTCAGAGGGGCCTCGAATTCACTGTGATCCTCCTACCTTCACCTTCTGAGTGCTAGGATTAAAGGATGTGTGCCATCACACCCAGCATGTTTCACTGATTTTTATCCTCAGCACATTTATTACTGTTTTATACGAAGACTACTGAATTTTGTCTTAATTTTGTATTGAGCTACTGGGCTGAACGTGTTCATCAACTTTAACAATTTCCTGATGGAGTTATTAGGATCCCTTATGCATAGAAACATATGATCTGCAAATAAAAATAATTTGACTTCTTCCTTTCCTAAATGTATGACTTTTATTTGTAACTCCTGTCTTAGTACTGTAGCTAAGATTTCCAATATACCAAATAAGAGTGAAGTAATTGGATACTCCCCTCTTGTTCCTTATTTTAGAGGAAGTGCTTCAGGTTTTCACCAGTTAGTATAATGGTTGCTATAGGTTTTTTATATGTACCATTTATTATGTTGAGATATCTTCCATCTGTTCAAATTTCTTCAGGACTTTTATCCTGAAAGGATATTTGATTTTTGTGAAATGCCTTTTCTGCATCTATTGAAATGTTCATGTGGTTTTTGTCTTTGAGTCCATTTATACAGTATATTACATTTATTGATTTGAACCATCCTGCATTTCCTGAATAAAACCCATGTGATCATTATCAGTGCTATTCTTTTGACCTATTCCTGTTTACTGTTTGTAAGTGTTTTGTTGAGAATTTCTGTTGGGTTGTTCCCTCAGTTAGAAGAACATGACTTTTATCTCTTCTGACTAATGTTGCTTTGTATTATATCCTGTCAAATATTAGAAGAGCAACACAAGCTTGTTTCTTGGGCCCATTAGCTTGAAACATTTCCATCCGTTTACTCTAAGATAGCATCTGTTCTATGGAGGAGTAAATTTCTTGGAGAAAATAAATAGAAGGATTCTGTCTTTTAATCCCTTTTGCTAGTCTGTGCCATTTGATTGGGAAATTGAGAGCTTTAATATTCAGTTATTAGTGAAAGCTTATTGATTTTCTAGCTTTTGTATCTTGCATTAACTAAGTTAAAAATGTTAGGTTATTTCCTGTGGTCTTCTGTATGTGCTTTAAAAATACTTTTTTATTTAAGAGAGAGAGAGGAAGAGAGAGAATAGGTGCACAAGGACCTTCAGCTCTGTAAATGAACTCCAGGCACATGTGCCACCATGTGCATCTAGTCTACATGGGTCCTGGGGAATTGAACCTGGGTTATTTGACCCTGTAGTCAAGCATCTTAACTGATAAGATATCCCTCTAGCTCCTGCATGTGCTTTTACTTCTCTTTAGTTAAAAGAATTGCTTCAAGTATTTTCTGTAGAATTGGCTTAGTGGTCATGGATTCCTCTTTAGCCTGTTTTTATCATGAAACATTCTCCTTTGTCCTTCTATTATGACAGATAGCTTGGCTGGATATAGTAGTCTGGGTTGTCATTTTTTTGCTTTAGAACTTGAAATACATCATTCTAAGTTCTCTGGCTTTTAAGATTTCTCTTGATAAATCCATTGTTGATCTGATGGGCTTGCCTTTGCAAGTGTCTAAGTGCTTCTGTCTTGCTGCTTTCAATATTATTTTTCTTAGTCTGTGTATTTAGTCATTTAACTCAGATATGTTGAGAAGTTCTTTTATGGTCTTACCTGTTTGTTATTCTAAATGCCTCCTGTATCAGTGTTGGCATCTGATTCCCTAATTTGGAGAAATTCCCTCCTATGATTATATTCAAAGTATTTATTGACCAAGTGTGGTGGCACATGCCTTTAATCCCAGAATTTGGGAGGTAGAGTTCGTGGCAACCCTGAGACTACATAGTGAATTCCAGGTCAGCCTGAGCATCATTTCCTATCTGTTATAGGTCTTTCCTATGTTTTCTTTGAGTTTAGAATGACAAGTGTTAAGAGGGAAGAACCTGCAGCTATTTTGAAATTCTCAGAAAATTTACTGCCCTGAGTTGCACCAAAGACCCTTACCAAAATTCTAGGGCACAAACTTCCTCTTCTGCCTCTTTGTTTGGACTTTACCCTGTGGTAGATGTTTGCCATGGCTTGTCTTTCCTTCTCTCTTCTCATTATGGAGTAGACATTCTAAGGAGGTGCTGGATAATGTCATTACCTGTTTTATGGCATAACCTGTGCCTGATACTTGACTCTTTTTGCACATAATGCTAGGTAAGAATTCATGGTATTTAGTTTAATAGACCCAGGGCAAGAATGAAGTCTAGAATGTCACAAAAATGCCATATTGAAAGTTATTGCTGGGTTTTAAAATAGATTTCTTTAGCATTCTGCTCACACCACATGCCCATGTTTATTCAGTTTTCTTTGAGGTCAATACCTAGCAAATTCAGGGCTTATTCTGACTTGGAATGAAGGTTTCATAACAGGTAAATTTTCTCTGGGCTCAATGGTTTTGGTCACTTGAATAGTCATTCTCATCAACAGGTGCTTTCCCAGAGAAATGAAGGTTTCCTTGGTAGAAGGATATTCTAGAAACCAAGCTGACCAATTGTTCATGTTGGGCCTGAAAGGCCTGTTCTGGTTTGATTTACATGAGAATTTATTTGAGTGGCCTTTGTAGGCTCACATTCATCTTGGCGGACTATTCTCCTCAGTTCACTGTATCTTGGTCCTAAATTACTGAGCACCACCTTTGTAACAGAAACCATCCAAGATATTGAACAAATGGCTTATAAAACAGACTCTCGTGGATTGCAGAATTCAGGAAGACAGATAATGGAAAACTACATCAACAAATAATGAGACAGGAATTAGGAATGAAAACAAAATTTTGTAGAGATTATTACAGAAAGAGGTGCATAGAATCAGTCTTCTCTCAGTTGCTGAAGTTCATCTGATACTTTAATGTTGAAATCATATCAGAAATGCAAAGATTGAGGTGAAAAATGAATTCCTTTCTTGTGGATTTCATTAATTGCCTAATTTCTTTTGTTTTTATTTAGAAAACCCTTACTTGGCTGAGTCTGTAATCCTCACTAGACTTTTGTTTCTTTATATCACACACATACACACACACACACACACACACACACACACACACACACACACACACACCAAATAGCTGTTATAGCTTGACCCACGGTGTCTTAAAATAAATGCTGTCTTTAATGTGTGGAGGCAGGATACTTGTCTTTATTTTGGAATTTAGCTAGTTTTCTATTGTGTAGACAGTTTTCTTGTCATCAGTTTCTGATGGTGAGAAGTTCTAGCTTATAGTTGTGGATTTGATATACAGGTTAGGATCTGACAGCTTATCACATTTTTGTAGAGATCAATATAGGTGGGAAAAGCGTGAAATGTTGGCTCTTGGTCAGTTTAAATCTTTTTGTCATTTTCCATGTCCTGTTGACAAGTTTAGGAGGTATTTTTTGATAGAGGAGAGGGAGAGTCAGAGAGGGCAGGAACTGGGTGGGGGGATAGTCCTTTCCCTCCTCATTACCTTCTCTGAACCCTTTACTCTAGTAGGCTTTGTAAGTGACATGACTCATTCACTTTCTTCTGATTCATCATCTCACTATCAATGAGGGTTCTCCTCCTTCACCTGGCCCATCTGCATAGTCACAAATTTTGTTTACTTGCTCAGCATTTACTTTCTTCTTTTATCTTGATGTTTTTCCTCTGTTGAGTACTTACTGTTCTGAGTTTGTGCTGATCAATAATAAAATAGTCATTGACCACATGTGGCCATTTAACTTTAAACTCAGTGAAATCAAATGAAATGAAGACTTCAGTTCCCTTGGTTGCACTAGCTAGATTTCCAATATTGAAAAGTGACATGTGGCTAGTGGCTACCATATCAGTCAGAATAGACACAAATCATTACTATCATTGTAGAAAGCTCTGTTATCAGATGACTCCAAAAGCCTCCTTGAATTTACAATTGTGGGGTCTCACACACTGTAAATCCCATCATGTTCAATGCTGTGCTTCCACAGCAAGTCTCTTTAGCAGGTGGACCTGAATATTTTCTCCCTTGATCAAAAATCTTCAAAGGGTTCCTTGTTAACTTCAGAATTCATGTCAAACACTTGGCCTTGATATTCACAATGCTATAGGTTCTAATCTCATGTTCTACTTATATAATTAGAAATTTCATTTTAATTTATGATACTTAATTCTGGTAATAAATTCTGGCCCTCCCTCTCACATGCTTTTGGCAAATTGCTGCTATCTTTCTAGAAAATTTGTACATTTAGCAAGATGCTTAAAATAAGTATACCAGTTACTTTACTAGTTTCATTCCCACAAAGTCTAATCATAGAAACTCACTAGAGATAAGATATGGGCTGAAAGATATATCCATACCAGCTTATTTTGGGAAAAAATGGTAATGCTCTAAATGCTCAACCAACAGGGGAAAGCTTAACTCAATTACACTGTATCTATTCTACATAGTCTCAGCCTTATGATCACCATACCACACAGTGTCAATAGTAGGCAGCATGACTTCTCTCTCTTACACTCGTCCTTCTATCACTTCTTTACTCCAGGCACATCAAGTACCTCAAACTGGTCCTCCACTTCTTATAGGAGCTGTTTTGAGCTGATTTTCTCACTATGAACCACCGAATCACCAATGATGCTTTAACACCAGCTCAAATTTTATCTCCTTCATGAATTCTTTTTCCACTGGAATTGACAGTGCTTTCCTTCATACTCCAAGGCAATTGTCACACTATTTGCAATATTGAGCTTTTTCTTTATTTCTCCCACTCACAACATATACAATCTCAAAGACTGGAATAATTTTTATTTATTTATTTATCATTCTTTTTAGTACTTGGTCGATTTTTAATGCATCATGTTCCTGAATCAATGAATACAGCAAAGAAAATAAACATAGCCAGATTCATGAAAGCCTAGAGTTCAGCAAATGCTTTATACTCTCCCCCCCTAATTTCTAATGACAGAGTTGGGGAAATTGATATGGGAAAAGAGAAGGTAACCATAGAAATGAACTAGAGGAATGTCAAAGGTTTAATTTTGTAGTATTGTTAATGCTAATCCTCTTCAGGCTGTGTAAACTTTGTTCAGTTAAGCAAATACTCCAGAAGACAAAGATTTTGTATTTACTGGGAAATTCACAGTTGCAAAGGCCTGTGTGTTTTCAATGTCCTTAGGAACCTTAGTAAATAATGAACAGATTTGCATTTTCTTTCTACCTATAGTGAAAGGTCTCTAGGTCCCTTACTGAACAATGACATTAAATAAATACTCAGAAAATATGACCAAAGTTGGTAGAAGGGATTTAGGTTGATCTTTGATTTTGGAATAGATTACTCATAAATACTGTAACCCAGTAAGGAGAATAGAAATAAAATTACACTTATAATTATGTTTGTACTCCCTATATACTGTTGGTATAAGGTTTTAAAAACCATGACTTTCATATACTCAGCAGTTCAGGTAATTTCAAAACAAATATTCAATTTAAAGTGATGCTAACTTATGTAGCTAGGATCATGGGGTTCTTATATGTCATCACTGGTATACCCTACAAATTACATCTATAATTCATGCACAGAATCTCACCACCAAATCACCAATTTTACAGCATATGTTTAGGAAATAGGAACACTAAATTCATCAAACTTATCTAATTTTGGAAGCTCCCTAAATAAATAATGAAAAGGAAGTCAATAAATCTAAATCTCCTCTCCACATGTTTATTTATATAAACTTATATTTTCAAGGATTTACGTAATAATTTATGTGGAGCAATGCTCTGCAGGATTTTTGTCATCAGTTCTTGTCAGGACACTTTGACTATACCCAAATTTATGAATTTTGTTTTACATATTGGGGAAATAGGATATAGAAGGATGGTGATTTCTTGAAAGTGACAAACTAAGATGCTGGAAACTTGAGTGAAAACAAATCTTTGGTTTCCATTTGAGAAGGGGAGATTAGAATACCAGTACTACTGGAAGTGAAGAGCATTAGTAGGGAAAACTGTTCAGAGAGGGGAGCTGGCCTTTTATGATGCAGGATGGAAGTGAGTGTAGCAACAGGGCACTCTATTTTCTTTTGTCATCCTGGCCCTACACAGGAGATATTTGTCTGCCAATTTCTGATTTTTATTTGGTTGCTAGTAACTTATATTCAGTGTATATTTTTGTTATAAAGTAAAGTTTGTAAGTTTCAATTTATTTTCTTCCCTAAAATATATTACCCTGTCTTTTTTTTGATTTTTGTCAATTTTTTTGATTTTTTTTTGTTCCTAAATAACTTGCTCACAGATAATAGTAGCAAAATATGTAGGAGGAAACAAAGTTCTTGAACAGAATCTTGAAAAAGCCTAGAAAAGAAGTAGCCCCAGTCTCAAATGCAGTGGGAGTAAGAATATCCCAGCAGGTGTCCACCGAGTCCATGTTCCAGTTGCATAAGAAGGGGAGGAGCAGGTGGCTTTTGCGGCTGTCTTCACACGAGAAAACACTGTCCAGTGGTTGTTCTAATGGAGAAAGTAGCCAGATATCTGAGAAGAGTGTCTCAGAGTTGCCTTGAGTAAATTCAATAACCACATTCACTGGAACATGCTTCTCCCAAAGGCATAGTGATTCTCTGAGGGAGCCCATTGGGTTCTCGGAGAGCTCTTAGAGCATTTCAAACTTTTCTAGTGAATTTGTGTTATTCATTCTTGGCCCACTTTAGAAAATAATACAGTACATTTTTTCTTCTAAATACATTTGATTTTCATTACAGTTTCTCGGTCTGGATCCTGGAACTAGGTGACAATTTACCTCAGCAAGAGACCTCTGTTTCTTCTGATGCACTGCTTCTTTGGAAAGAGGCAAAATCATTTTGCTGACAAAGTCATTTCTAAACCTTGTCTAAACCACATTCATTGAGGTAACCAAGTTATTCTTTTCTCTAAAAATCTGCACAAATTTTGCTCCCAGTATTGAATTATTTCTTTCCTTTATAGCCCTCCTCTGGTCGGCTACATTATCTTCTGATGGGTCAGTTTGTTTTCTTTCAAACAGAAATGAACCTCTTCCTGGTGGTTCATTCACATACTTAAAATGAGTGTTTTTTCTTTCTTTCTTTCTTCTTAAAAGTACAGATTCAGTAGTTAGAACAGATGAACAACGCTCATTAATCAATCATGGCTCAACACCCTAATCAATTCTTAATATGATCCCATATAGCTCCAGGAAATATTTTCATTCATTTTTCTTTTTTTTTTAAATCATCATATGTGTGTATGTGCATGTCAGAATGCATATGTTGAGGTGACAGACAACTTTAGGTGTTGGTCCTTACCTTCCACCTTGTATGAGGCAGGGTGTAATGTTGGTTGCTGTACTCACCAGGCTAGATGGACTGTGAATGCCTAGGGTTTCTCTTTCTCCTGCCTCCACCTCCCACCTTGATATAAGAGTGCTGGGATTGTAGATGTTCATTGGCACGTCCAGGTTCATGTGAGTTTCTGGTAATCTTAACTCAGCTAAGAGCTTTGCCCTCTGAACCATTTCCCAGACTCATGCTTCTATTTTAAATCTGTGAAAGCCAAAAGGGCAAAGCTTCTCAGCTTTATGTATAATCTCTGTTTTATAAGAGTGGATGAAGGGGGTGCATTATAGTGTTGTTGCCTGGGCTGGAAGCAGGGTTTCTGTGGGAGTTTCAGTGTGACCTGACCCACACACAGTCCATGAGTCTTCCCCATGTGGTTTTCCAGAGTGGGTTGGGAAATATTCCACCACTGAATTTTCTCCTGCATTTATTCCACTTAGCTCAGTTTACCACTGTTTTCTATATTAGACTTTTGCTGCCATGGTTTAATGTAATTTAAATTCATCTGTTCCTCTATAGATGACTCTATAGGTTGGGAAAGCAAGCATCCACAACATGAATGAAGTGACTAGAAGTCAAACATTCACACTATGGTGTCCTGACTCCCAGCAGATCTACCTGTAGGCATTGAACAAAGGCTCTATTTATTGTGATTACTAATTGACCAGCTTTGCCGCCTTAGCTTTGATTTTGATATGTACCTAGCTTTCAAAATGGAGATGAGAGAAAAAAATAAGAGAAACTGTCTGTCTTACTTTTCTTCTGCAGAGATACCTTTGGAGCCCTTGGAAGTCGGCTATGGCTGCTTTCTTATTACTGAAAGAAGCCTGCTAAGATAGCTAGATTATTAGAGATTAATGTAAGGAGCATATTAATGGCACTTCTTTAGTTAAAACTCTCTTATGATTTTCTGTGATACAGATAATGAAATATAGCCTTTACCACAGTCCATAGAACCTAGTACACATCCTAATATTCCTGGCTTCCTCATCTTCAACCTCATTACTAGCCCCTGAGCACTGTTCTCGGTTTATTTTATTTAGTTCATTTCCTGGTCCTTGAATACCCTAGACAGGGTCTTGTCTACGAACTCCTGTGCTTGATATCCTCTTGATTGGAATTCCCTTATTCCAAATGTTTCTTTCACATTTCTGGCTAACTGACTTCCAAAATGAGGCATTCTAGCTGGTCTGTTTCAGATGGCATGCCCACTGGGCTTTTGTTTTCTTATACTTCTTACCATCAGCTGAAATGTTTTGATATACACAGTGCCATATGCATCAACATTAAGAGTGGTACCTAGCTCTTAGAGTTAGTCAAAGATACTGATTTTGGGGGCTGGTTCCGTGGTAAATGCTTGCCAAGTGTGGTGGTTTGATTCAGGTGTCCCCCATAAATTTAGGTGTTCTGAATGCTAGGTTCCCAGCTGATGGAGATTTGGGAATTAATGCCTCCTGGAGGGAGTGTATTGTTGGGGGCGGGCTTATGGGCTTTATAGCCAGTTTCCCCATGCCAGTGTTTGGCACACCCTCCTGTTGCTGTGGTCCACCTTACGTTGGCCAGGGGGTGATGTCCACCCTCTGCTCATGCCATCATTTTCCCCTGCCATTGTGGAGCTTCCCCTCGAGCCCGTAAGCCAAAATAAATCTCTTTTTCCCAGAAGCTGCTCTTGGTTGGGTGATTTCTAACAGCAATGCGAACTGGACTGCAACACCAAGTAAGCACAAGGATCTGAATTTGAATCCAAAGCACTCATGTAAAAGCTGGGTGAGGCTACATGTGTCTGTAATCCCAATACTCAGGAAGCAGAAACAGAAAGATTTCTAGGGCTTACTGGCTAACTAGTCTAGCCTAATGGAAGAGCTCCAGGTTTAATAAGAGATGCTGTCTCAAAAAGTAAGGTGGAGAATGATAGACAACACCCAATGTTGATCTCTGGCTTCCACATATATGTGCACACATGTTCATATGTAGCCAACATACAGGTGTGCCTGCATATACACATGCATGCATAAAAACATATACACACATGTAAAATATTGAGTTTATTTTTATTAATGAGTCATAATTATTTTAGCCAAAACTTGTCATTGCCTCAGCACTGTCACTCCTTTGCCATGACAGGAGTGACAAATTAGTTATCTAGGGAGGATATGAAGAATAGGTTTTACTATAGCATGGTTGTATAACCTAAGGTTGTGAAGGTCATCAAATAAAAATGTGACAAATATGCTTAATTTATTTTGGAAATATTAGCAAGGTGAATTATTTAGTTGAGTATGACCTATGAAATTATCAATGACATTTTATCTTTAACAACAAGGTGCTCAGTGATATGAACAACATAGTACAATAATAGTTCTTTTCAAACTGCTCCAGCCAGAAAGAGTAATTCCTGAAATCTATTATATTAAAATGTAGTATTATAGCACATTTTATGTTTATTGGCTTAGGTGCTCCTGACCTGGGTCTATCTTGAATATGAATCAGACTTAAGAGTTGGTTATGATACAACATCCTTCTGAAAATGAAGAAGTTCCAGGGGCTTGGAAGATGGCTCGCCAGTCATAGGGTCTTGATTGCAAAGTCTGCCAGACCAAATTTGATTCCCAAGCATCCATGTAAGCTGGACACAAAAAAAAGTAGGACAAGCATCTGGCATGGATCCTGCATTCCTTCACAATGGCAAGAGACTCTGGGGTCAGCCCTTGCCCTACCATGGAAAAATAAACAGAAAAAATTCTGAATCATTGTGTCCCATACACAAATAGATACCCAGCCAGACAAATTTAGTAACATTTGTTTCAGCATTAATATAAAAAGTCTATATTCAAAATTACCTGACAAAACTAGTTATGTGGATTTCCTAGTACATGCCTACAGTGGCTTTATTTTTCACTTTTGGGAAGGTGGAAAAGATATCCACCAGTATCTGATTTGTGGTAAGGAAAATGGCATCAGGATGCCATGAAAATCATAATCTTCCCATACAGGAAAAGTTCCTGCACCAATGATCATGCTAGTAGCTGTAGACTGTAGGAGGCTACTTTCAGAAGACTGCCCTCCTCTTGCATTACCCTACAGAGTGTTGACTTGAGTTTCAGTATCATGTGCTCTTTCTAGAATCCTGGCCAAGTTCTCCCAAGGATACTGGATAGAAAGAAAAATATATCTCATTCCTCAAAACTTCTCAGATATAACTTTAGCAAAATTTCTTTTGAGATGCAAATAAAAATGTTTTAGTTAAATACAAATTACATATACTATAATCAATCAAAGGAAATATTATGCTTTGTATTTCTCTCCATTGGAATACACTTCATCTTTGACACTAAACTTTATTCCAATAACTTGAAACTGCCATGTGTAGAATTTAATTAGATCCCAATTTTTACTTGTATGTCATTTTATGTATTTAATAAAAGAAAAACACAAAACCTCAGATCCTTTATTTTGATGAATTGCAATCATCCCTACATCCAAACAGGTCCAACAAGGTATTAGTCTTTTTTAATTTTTTCTGCAATTGCAGCTCTAATCCATATTCTTCAGGTTAGTAGCATAAAGCCTGCAATCAGCTCATTAGCAGATTTGGCCATTACACTGAAATTATACATTAATTTCACCTGAATTACTTGGAGCTAAGTAACAAAAAATCTACGTCAATATCTGTTGCCTTAAAGGTTATTGAATTCAATCATATTGAGATAATAGTTTTAAATTAACATTGATATTAAACTTTACAGATATGCAGTTCTTAAATTATTGAAACTGGCTACTCAAATTGTAGAAATGGCTTCCCAAATAGTTCTTCTTGCCTCTAGGCTTTCTCTCCTTTCACTCATGCAATATCCTATCACCAAGTTTTTTTCTCAATGTCTCTGATGTGGTTATATGTCTTTCTGCATGGAGAGTGGCTATGGTCTCTTCTAACCTGCAGACTTAAATTCAAACCCTTTGGATAATGTTCTAGGTTATTTATGATTTCAAATCAAGTTCCCTAACTAACCTTGTCTCCTGCATACCTTAAAATATTCCCACACCTTCATTGCACACACTGATATTAACAAAAAAACCCATAATTTTCCAGTCATGCATATACTTTCATGTCTCTGCACTCAGAATTATGCATTCTGATATCTGAAATGCAGAGCTTCATTTGGTTAAGTGCAGCTTAACCAACATGTCACTTCCTCCTATGTGTGGCCTTTTCTGACACACACACTCCTTTCCTTACTTTAGAAAAAAGTTACTGTCTTATTAATATTCAGCATAAATAAAGAAAAAGGTCATACTAAAATGTGAAAATAGGGCTGGAGAGATGGCTTAGTGGTTAAGGTACTTGCTTGTGAAGCTTAAGGACCCATGTTTGACTCTCTGGGTCTCATGTAAGCCAGTAAACGATTGCACTCATTTTGGGACTGGGGAGATAACTCAGTCAGTGAAGTGCTTACCCCATTTCTATGAAAACCCGAGTTTGATTCCCAGAGCTTATGTAACAATGCCACGTGAGGTGTCACACACCTGTAAACCCTGTGCTGGGGAGAGGGAGCCAGGAGATCCCTTATATTTGCTAGCCATCTAGTCTAGATTGATTCCTGAGCTCCAGGCTAATGACAGACCCCATCAGAAAAAAATAAAATAAAATAAAAAGGTATATAACATTCTGAGGAAGGTCACCTGAGATTGTCCTCTGGCCTACAACACACACATACACACACACATGAATAAAAATATATGTACTATTTATTTTAAATTTAAAGGCCTTCATTGGAGGATTTGTGTATAAAATCTGCTCTCTATGTTTAAAGGACATATAAACTAGCCTGATTTATGTGAACTAGACTATTTGTCCTGTGAATCAGTTAGTCTTACACAAAGATCACAATGTTTATGAGTTCATGAGAGGAAATTCACAAGGATACTCAGGGTCCATTGTGAGGCTGGGCCTGGTTTCCTGAGTTTTGGGAGAAGTTCTGTAGCCTTAGTTCTCCCTCATCTCACAGATCTATCCTCAGCAGCTGATATGTCAATGCATAAGAATCTCACACAGTGTGAAATTGCTATGATAGAGGAAGCAACCATATACATTGGGAGGATTTTAGAGGCTTATAGACAGCTTCCAGAAGGAAGGATCATTAACTTGAGACGATGTAGGAATTGGTATTAGGAGCTATATAACTGTGACATCACAAGAAGGAACAAATATTAGGGAGACAGAGTGTGTGTACAGACCTGGGTGGCAAAAGACACCAGAGAAGCAATAGTAAGTCACTAGGAGTGAGCACTGATTATGTTCTCGTGTGTGAGTATGTGTGGCTGTGTGTATGTGTATAATGGTGGTGTTCCCTGGTGAGTGAATAGAAGGATGTTCAATAGCAAAATGTGTTTGAGAAAAGTAGTTTTTAAACATGATTTTCTTTACCTGGTTACTTTTAGAGCTCTATCAACTATCATATAATGGGTGCCTACTATGTGAACTGCAATGTGTTAAATAATATGGGAAACAAATAATTTTAGGACCACAGCAGAGGATAGATATAACCTGCATAGAAATAACTGGTAATGTAAGATAGAAAGTGCTAAGTGCCATATGAGAGATAAAAATAAAATGCTACAGGAGTTCAGAGGAGGGAGAATTCACACATTTATGTGTGACTGACCTATTTTTACAAACACTATGATAATCTTAGCTCTGCATCTCATTTCAACCATGGCTATGTTAATTTTGCAACTGCATTGACCTTCTGTAGGAGATAATCCTTAAAAAAACATCTGATACATCATACAGATTTGGTCTAATAAGTGAGTATAGTCTGACTATGGAAATGTAAGTAAAAGTTGTATTTCAAGGTGTTTAATCTGTAGACGAGTGTAAGAAATAGCAATATAGGCTTACCACTAATCACGCATGGGACTTATACCAGGTATGTGTGGGCATGAGCAGGAGAAAATTAAGGGGAATTAAATATATCTTTGCATGTTTGTCTTATCAGTGCTCTCTAGTGGAGCACAACCACAAGTATGAACACTTGTTACAGATGGGATTTATTTGAGTGCCTTACATTACATAGCCTGGACACACAGGACAAGAATGACTATCTGAAGGTAAAAAGTCCAAGAACCTGGCTGCTGCTCAGTACATAAGGCTGGATGTAACAACAGTCCTGATCTTGTGCTGAAAGTCTGGAGGGCTCTTGGGGGAGCTACTGGTCTTCATTATTTCATGGAAGGCTGACAAAGTTGTATTCTAATGCCTGTGAAGGATGGCAGCACCAAGGTAGATACACTCACCAACAAGTAGTAAGGACACATAGGCAAAAATGGCTTTTACCTGGCTTCTCTCTCCATAGGCTGCCACTGGAAGGGCTGCCAACTCAGAGAGGGTCTTCCCTGCTCAGTTAATCTTTCCTGAAGACTTCCTTGTCCTCAAAGACCTGCCCAGAAAGTATGTCTCTTACCAATCAAATGGATAATAAAAGTTAATCATCACTATACCCTACACCATATGTCTGTTATGGAAACAGCTGCTAATGCTCTGCTCATGGAAGAACTTCAATTTGTGAAGAGGCACCCTTCCTTTCTTGTAAGGCATGCTTTATGTACTTTCGCTGAATAGACCCTCCCAAACTAAATGGGCACTACCCTAGTGATAGGCCTCATGTATAACAGATGAGGGTCAGTTTGTGTTCCCAAGAACCTGTAGGCTCAGCCATACTAGTTGGTGCATTCAAATTCACCAGGATTAGTAGTTGCAGGTCTCCATGCATCTGATAAAGAGATTAGACTTTGTTCTTCTAAGTCCAGCTTTGTGTTCAGTGAGCTGTGGCATATTCATGCCACCCCCACCCCCGCCAAGCCCTGCTAAGCTTATTGGCTTCTAAATTGGAACTTGCCTCTGTCTTTGAACAGAGTGTTGCCTGTCAACGCAAGTAGTTGTTTTTTTTTTTTTTTTTCTCCTTGAAATAATGAAGGTCAGAGCCAATGTTTTACATTGAAGTGGTTCTTCCAGCAAACTTTTCTTTAAAATAATTATTTATTTGCATGTTTGTATGCATGGGCATACCAGAGCCTGTCACTTCTACCAATGAGTACCAGACTTCTGGGCCACCTCTTGTGTCTGGTTTTAGATCAGTGGCTTAGCAATTAAGCCTAGACTTTGTAAGAAAGTACCTTTAATCATTAAGCCATCTTTCAAGATCCTTCAAACAAACCTTTTCTAAAAGGCTAGTATAGCAAAAACAATGTGGTGAAAAGGCTCTCAATTCCAAGTTAGATTCCCAACTCTTACTTGGGAATCATGCCACTAGGGAAGGTTGGTGTACCTCTTTAAATCTTCATGTATTCACTGGCAACTGTATTGTTGTGATATTAAATGTGGAGTGTAGACAACGTTGATAAGGCTAGGTATTACAGTAAAGACCAGCAGCTCTTTGGTGCTGCTGTATTTTGCCCAGTCTTACAGTATGGGTACTTATGCCAGTGGTTTAATCTATAAATTAACGCAGAAGCTTCACTCTTCTAGATATACAGTGGAGAATCTTCCAGAAAGTAGAGATCAGAATGATTATATTTTTTGCCTTTTCCAGAGTACATACATGCAAGCTCCTTAAAGAAATGATCATGTTGATAAAAGTTTAGTCACATGAAAATGAACCTTATTTTCTTTTTTATTTTGATTCTTATGGAACAAGGTCTCACACTGTAGCTAGGATAGCCTAGAATTCAGCTTGCCATCCTGGCTGTCTTGGAAGTTGTAGTAATCACTTTGTCTTAGCCTCCCTAGTGTTGTGAGTACAGGCTTGAGCCATCATGTCCTTTTTATTTTTAATCTTCGTATGTGTGTAATTATATGATGAGTGTGTATGTCTGTGTGCATGTGTGTTTTCATGTGTGCACACACAATTCATGGTGATGGTTCTTGCCTTCCACTTTGAGGTAGGATCCTTTTTTTAAAAAAATTTATTGGTTTATTATAATGAATACTACAGAGGATGTAGATAAGCAGCCATCTGAGGAAATGCGTAGTGCTCACAGAACTTCCATGTCCATTCTAGGAACCTTTACATGTTTATGTCTCTGGAAATTCTGTAATGTCGTTTTGGGGTTTTGTTTGTCTGTGTTTTCAAGGTGGGGTCTCACTCAGGAATAGGCTGACCTGAAACTTATTCTAGCTATCAGCTACCCTCAAACTCATAGTGATTTTCCTGCTTCAACTAGGATTAAAGGCTTGAGCCACCATTAATTTTTGCTTTTTAATTTTGTTTTTTTGAGGTAGGGTGTTACTATAGCCCAGGCTGACCTGGGATTCACTATGTATTCTCAGGCTGGCCTGGAACTCACAGCACTCTTTGAGGTAGGATATTTTATTTGCTGCTGCATATACCAGGCTAGCAGGCCAATAAGCTTCCAAGGGTTCTCCAATATCTACCTTCCACCTTGTTACAGGTTATTGTGATTATAGATGCCCACCATAGTATCTGGCTTCACCTGGCTTTAGGGGATTCAAACTCAGATTGTCATGTTTACATACTGAACCATATCCTTAACCCCATAAATTGCTTTTTATATATTTTTTTAATAAAATGTCATGTTATTTCCTGAGCCTCATTTTCAAACATTTCACATAGAACATGGGCATTTAAGTGAAAGAACATGGAAAAATTAAGAAAGAATAAGGACAGAGTAGTAATTACAACCAAACAATCCTTATGCTGACAGTAGCCAACTCATTTATTAAGTCAATGTAGTAACACAGCAACATCACACTTGATTGAAATCTTGGCCAAGTCTGACAGATGTTCTCTACTCATTGTCAATCTCAAGTATGTTTTAATGAGTTTCAAGAGGCTGGAGCTCTCTTCTGCAGATGCCACTGTTGTCAAGATTCTGAACAGATTCTTCAGGGCAATGGGTTTTGTGTTTCATAAACAGTGCATGGTAGGTAATGGCTAGAAATAGTTGCTGTGAATGCAATCACAGCTCTGGAAACAGCCATTCTCATACTGTAATTAATGAGCCCCCTTCAAATCAGTTGAATTCAGAACAGTGCCCCAAAGCCAGTCTGTGTATAATATCTTCAGTCTCAAAAGCTGATAGAGTCTTTCAAAACCTCTATCTCTTTGGGATTTAAGATGACACTTTCTTTAGAAGACGCACTAGAAATATGTTTAAAAGTGTCTGGGTATGTTTTGCCATTGTTTCTCAGTGAAATTGCAATGTTGGAAGAGAGAGCATGAGAGAGGAGAGAAGCAAGAGGGAAGGAAGGAGGGTGAGTGATAGATGATTTTACAAAGCCCTTGTCATTAATCTGTATGCATGCCAATAGGTTCAGTGCAAGGTTTTAGATGGTACATTTTCAGTTTTCAGAGAGATAGTTTGATATTTCTTCTGGTTTATAGGCTTGGTTTTTCACTTTAAAATTATGACTTGTGTAGAGAAAGCCATGGGGATAATATTTCCTTTGGTCAATCTCTATCTCAAACCAAATGCTTTGTATATTTTGTATACTATGCCATAAAAATAAATATTGCTTAGCTGCTAGGGTATATTAGTTTTCCCACACTAGGATAAATCTACTTCCAATTACTATTCTATCTCTCTAGTTTAAATTCAATAGTGCATCTCTATCCCTTTTCTTTCTTTATAAATCAGTTGTAAGCATTTTAATGATCTAAAGAATGTTTATAGAGTGGGCCTGAATTGAACAGTCCTATAGCGTTCCACTGGTCTTATGATGCAAACATTTCTTGATACAGGGAACTTTTTGAAGAAGAGGGTACACTTCAATATAAATCAGAAGAGGTATAATAAATCCTAATTTTGTTTATCTAACATGTTGTTTAAAGTAAATGAAGGACTGCTCTGTTACACTATTGGTATTTATCTTTTCCTGCTTCATGCTTGATTTGAAACCCCAAACCAGCCAGAAATCCAGATGGCAAGTTAGGACATTTCATATTACTACTTAGCTACTGCAAGGTAGGAAAGGATTTTCTTGACTGCAGATGTGGGGTGGAGCCAACACTACTGCCCCAAATATGCGCTGGGATGATGGTGATTTCTGTGTTTGAGTGGCTTTTCAAAAACAAGTATTTACTCTTCCCCTTTGAGTTTCCAGAGCCTGGCTGCTTCATGGAGCAATTAGTTTGTGCCAGAGAGAAAATGAAGAGTCAGAGGACTTTGGGCTGCAATGTGTTGTGTGAATCGGAAAGGACTGCTTATTAGTTAGAAGTTAGTCATGGGTTAGCCCCAGGTGGGTGAGTAGTACTTTATATTATTTATTCTCATCTTTTTCTGGGCAGCTTTGCCCTTCTTCTAGGCATGGCTTGTTCTCTGGAGAGCTTCTAATGGCATTGCCAAAAATACACAGCATTTAGATGGCACACCAACAGAGAGGAAGGAATTGTCTGCCACTTGGAAAGGCAATCACTGAGGTAGGAGTGGAGGCTGGCGGGGGTGGGGGGGGGGTGGGGGGGGTGGGGGGGTGAGGGGGGTGGGGGGTGTCTTTCTTCGCTTCCAAAGAGAAGAGCAGGAAGGGGTGGGGTCGCTCACTGAAGGCTGATTACAAAGAGTAGAGGTGATGGTTTGATTGAAACTGTGAAAGCAAACCACAGAATCTGTTAATCCAAGACAGCACACTTTCCTGTTGTTATTTGAATGTGAAACTGAAAGGTGGCTGAGATCAACTGCAATATTTAAAGTTATTGTTTACCAAAGCAGTATTCCTATGTCCCTGGCAATCTTATGAATTGTGGGCAGGATCCAGGGGCTGACAAATTCAAGCTCTGAGAAAAATCGTGAAGCTCTGAAGCTGTAAAAAGCCACTCAACTGCCTTAGCTGATTACATAGCAGGCTCTTTAGAGAGCCTGTCTCTCTACAGGCATCCCTGCCTCATGTTCCCTATTTAATTTTACTGAAACTCTACCATGGATTTTAACCTGAAAGGAAAAGTAAACATGTAGGCATTTGTTTAAGAAGACTCTAGAACCTCTTTGATATGCTTTGTAAGCTGAGAACACCCATGTGGTGTTTATTGTATGCCACCAGCTGTAGCCACTTCAGCTGGAGAGCACTTTATATGCTTCCTTTAAGCAGTAATTGGTAAGTATATTTTCTGCTCATAATCAATAGCTTTTATAATCCACATAATATTTCTAAACAAAAAATATTACATGGAATATAAAAGCTATTGGTTGCAGAGAGCTGAAGTCCTTCCCACATGCCACTCCACATGCCAAATTCCCAAATTCTATTGTACTAATGTGACAAATACCTGTGTTATTAATTAGTCCTCCAATTTTTGAGAACCAACAAAGGAAATTATTTTTCATTTCCACTCTCAGTGAAACCATGACTAACATACAAAAGTGATACCACGAACCAATAACATGAATTGAGGCTCTTTATCTAGTTTCTATGTAGCTGTGTGTATAAATAACATGCATGTGTGAATATATCACATATTCTTGATGTTTCCAGTGAATGAAATCTACACAGATACGTACATACACTCCTATCTGGTCTTCTTCATGACTGACATGTGTTACACTTCTCCATTATACTTATATCTGCATCTCTCTCTATTTTTACTATATCTATCAATATCATTTACCTCATGTGGTAGTTGGAATAGATAGCCCCAGGGATGGAGAGATGGATTAGTGGTTAAGCGCTTGCTGTGAAGCCTATGGACCCCAGTTCGAGGCTCAATTCCCTAGGATGTACGTTAGCTAGATGCACAAGGTGTGCACGCATCTGGAGTTCGTTTGCAGTGGCTGGAGGTCCTGGCGTGCTCATTCTCTCCCTCTCTCTCTGCATCTTTCTCTCTCTTTTGGTAGCTCTCAAATAAATAAAAATAAAAAATAAATATTTTTTTAAATTAAAAAAATAATAAAAAGAATAGATGGCCCCAATATATTCAATGTTTTATTAGTTTGTAGTTTGGATCTGCAGCCACCTGGCTGGAGGAAGTGGATTTTAGGGTTCAGTCCTAAAGTGTGGTGGTGGATTTGAGATTCCAGTCCAAAGATACGTAAAGTGCCTAAGTTCCTCCTGGAGTTCCTGAAGTGCGCTGTGTGGCTTTTAGCTTCTCTCTCTCTCTCTGCTTGGACCTGTGAAAGCAGGGCCAGCTTCTTCTGCCATTATGGAACTTCCCCTGCATCTGTAAGCTTCAATAAATCCCTTTCTCCATAACCATGCCTGGTCTGGAAGTTCATCTCAGAGACCTAAATTTGTCTACTATACCTCATTTATATCTATGCTTATATATTTGTTGATATCATCTATGTGTTATAGGTGTACCATTTCACTTTGCCTTACAAACACATATGTATAGATACATTTGTGGTAATATATATATATGTTCTATAAGGGAAGAGAGAATGAGAATGGCACACCAGGGCTTCTTGCTATTGCAAATGAACTCCAGGTACATGGGTTTATGCAGGAATTGTGGAACTGAACCCAAATCAGCAAGCTTTGCAAACAAGAGTCTTTAGTCACTGAGTCATCTCCTCAGCCCACATTTATTGTAATTTGTGACACCTTATCTCATCTTTCAAATAACTCATGGAAAACATTTCCAAAGCTGTTATTCCTGATAAGCAGTATGGCTTCAGAGCTGTTGTAAGCATTTCTCTGTAAAAGGCAAATGGACTTTGGTACAACATTTGTTTTTGAGTTTCTCTCACTGGGCAATGTATACAACTATATAGTTGTGCCTAGCACTTGCCAATTTGGAGCTACAACTGTGGTATACAGTTCACTCTAGGCTGCCTCCACATGAAGGAAATAATATTCTCCTTCTGCCTCTGAAGATGTCAGCCGCTCTTCAAGGTATAGTGGAATTCTGGAAAGCCTTTACTGATCTGCAGGGCATTATCCTCTGGTCGTGTAGTGACCTGGCTGGTACCGTGACTTATGAATTGTCCTAGTGCATGAGGCACAAATGCTGCTACAATTAAGAAGATATTCTGTAGATGGTCATGAATAAGACAAAGTACATTATTCTTTTTTAATCTAAGTAACATGTTCTAAGGTATGAAGTTTGCCAAATGTAGCTAATCCAGTCATAGTGAAAATTTAGATAGCTCTAGAAATGAGAATAATAAAAAAATTAATTAGAAATTTAAGATATAATGAATCTTCTGTGTGATAGAATACATTATAAAAACATGCCCACTATATAAAAAGAAAGAAGTGCTTAGAAGCTTAATTCTTCAAATATGTGGAAGTCATGTAGGTAAGAATGAAGATTTTTCCTTTCCTACAAATATCTAGGTTAAGGCTAGGTTAAATACATTCTTGCAAACAGCTGCTACTAAATAGTATTTAGAACTCTGGTTTTTAGTCTTTTTAAATTTTTATTAATTAAAGCTGTTGTATGGATAAATCACATGTTTGTCCCATTTCCCTCCTGACCATCCACATTCCACTGAGGGCCCTCATCAGTGGGGTTACTGGTATTTACTGTGGGATTATGGGTTTAAACGTAGCAGTCATTGTTGGGGGGAGGGGAACAACAATGCTTCTGGATACTCCTTCCTACCATGTGGCTCTTACATTCTTTCTGCCTTCTCTTCTCCAATGTTCCTTGAGCCTTATCCAGTGTATTGTAATTATAGTTTAGTATTGAGCTCTCAGCAACTTCTGGATTTCTGTTTTGATAAGTTTTGAATGTCTGTCTCCCTCAAAATGTCTTTGTCTGTTGTCATCTCCCTGGTGCAGTTGTTAGGCTCACTGTGAGAGCAACTCATTCTTTAAATTGCCATTTCCCCTGTGGTATCTCCTGGACACTGGGTGATGTACAAGATGTGGGACATCTCATGATAGGGAGTCAGCTCTCTTTTCTTGGTGTGTTGATGAATTTTGGTTATCCCTGTTTTTCACTGCCATCTGTATAAAAGAAAACAGATTATCCAATGGAGAGTGAGAGCAGCATGGGCGTAAGGGGATAATGATAGTTAACTAAAAGGGATTTTAATGGGCATAGCCATTCTTTTTGGCCAAAAGAATAGTAGGATCTTTTCACTGGAGTGTGTGACCATTGTCTCTGTAAGATACTGACTTGGTTCCTAGTACCAGTTATGAGTTCCCTTTCATTGAACAGCTGTCTTATCCAGAGAAACACTGGTTACCCACATAGGCTGACTGTCATTCTTGTCCAGATGGTTTATTTTGTATCTAGCAGGATCCTGTGCTTGTTCACAACATTGTTGGGCATTTTACTCCAGCAGCCACTGTAGTACTTTCCAGCACTATGAAGACTAGCCAACTGAGAACTGGCTTCCTTCCAAATTCCAGCATGATCTCTCAATATCCTGTGTCAGCAGCTTGTGTTGTCTTCATCAATAGGGTGTTATGTTTTAGCTAAGTGCTTTGACAGAAACCTTCCTTTTTTGGGTTCCTCATAGGTTTCTCTGAACAACAGCTCACTGTGAGGTATAACCCATTTCTGGCACTGGGAATTTAAAGCCAGGGTCCATGGTTTCAGGATTAGCCTTCCTCCCACCCTCTCCAGTGCCCTTCTGCCCAATCTCCCCTTACTTCTATTGAGGATAATACCTTTTAGATTGTTGTCCAACAGAAAGGTTTCTATGGTACTAATTTATGTTGGCTTTAGTTTTGTGTAAACCTACCCTCACCCTCCCTTTCCCCTCCCCAAGACTTTCTACCCCTGTTGTCTGTCTCTTGAGTTGCCCATCAAGTGTACCTGCAACTCAAGGTATTCCAGGTTAGTAACAACCACATATGAGGGAGAGCATGCAGACAAAATAACATGGAAAATTTAGGTAGATAACCTCAGTCTTATGTGAGGCTTTAGATAAAATCTTTAACTTAATGAAGGTCCACATCATGCACTAATAGTTTATGAGAGATTAGCTAGTTAGCCATCTTGACATTTCTTCCTGAGTAGAGTCTTTATTTCAGCACCACAGTTTGAGAGTCAGTTCAGGAATGACTAGGAACCAAACAAAGAGAGACATCAAACAATCTTCCACCATTGAGAGCAGCTTCCTTTGGAAGGGGGCTACAAAGGAAAGACTACAAATCTCTGAATTTACTTGGAGTGTGAACAGAAGAATTTAGCTCCAAAAGAGACCACCTGCTACCCTTTATAGGTGCTAAGAAATACCAGAATTAAAAGTATAAAAAATATGATACTCAAAATAGTGAAGGGAAAAGAATAGTAATGAATGTTCAGAATAGACAAGTAGAAAGATCTGGTTGCTATTAAAAATACACATCCATGAGCCGGGCATGGTGACACTCACCTATAATCCTAGCACTTGGGAGGCAGAGGTAGGTGGATCACTATGAGTTTGAGGCCAGCCTAAGACTCCATAGTGAATTCTAGGTTAGCCTGAGCTAGAGTGAGACCCTACCTCGAAAAACCATGGGGAAAAAAAAAAAAAACAAAAAAAAAACCTCATAAACAGGCAGAGAAACATTTGCCCAAATTGCACTCTGATGCTCTAGGCTAGTGTCTAACTTACAATAACGCACTGTAAAAAATTTTCATTTTCTTGTATCTGTAATTTTGTGTGTTTACTCTTCAGAGAAGGCACTGCTTTTGTGGTATGTATAGTTGAGGAAAACTTATTTCTTTCACTGTGCTTCATTCCCTTGGGAAGAGGAGTTATTAGAAGCATGGAAGAGTATTTTTGTATGGTATTACATCCAGGAGTTTAGGAAACTATTTTGGGGACAGGCTCCCATTTCAGGGCAAGACCAGCATTCACCTTAGTCTAGTCTGTCCTTTTCCTGGCAGAAATATCCTGTAGAGATCTCCAAGTAGCAATTCCCTCAAGTCACAGTACCAGCAAATATCTTATTCACAGCAGAGAGGCATTTATTTTCCTCAAAACATGCTTTGAGCTGTAAGATTCAACTGTAAATCACACTTTTCTAGCAGGCAGGGATGGCACAGAGGGGGTTCAGGTTTGTTGATACATAGTAGAAGTGCTAAGTGGAATGTTAGTGTTAAGGCTTTATTTTCAAATGTCACACTTTATAAAGGCTTGTTTGCATAGTTTATGACTACACCTATTTATGGACCCAGATAATAATGTGGATGTAATATATACATGTAAAAACTACTGATACTGGGGCTGGAGAGATGGCTTACAGGTTAAGTGCTTGCCTGTGAAGCTGAAGGACATCAGTTCAAGGCTCAATTCCCCAGGACCCACGTAAGCCAGATGCACAAGGAGGCGCATGCATCTGGAGTTCGTTTGCAGTGGCTGGAAGCCCTGGAGTGCCCATTTTCTCTCTCTCTCTCTCTGTTGCTCTCAAATAAATAAATAAAAAATTTAAAAAACTCTTAAAATATCTACTGATCCTGCACATACTTGGACCAGCAGAATAGAAAGGAAATTAATAATTCAATTAATGAATTGATAAAATCTATGTCTTCATATTTTCTTGTGAAAATATAATCCAGCATCACAGAAAACTTTTTAACTATTAATTTATCATAAATCACACTACACCTTTGTGTCTTTATACTTAAATCACACTACGCCTTGTGTCTTTACATTTCTTTGATATTCAGCTTTTTAATGTAAACTAATACAGAAGATGTTATTAATCATATTATGTAGGTTTCACAAGTTCTCTAGGGACTTCATTTATCCCAGTGGTCAGGTTTAGGAAAAAATAGAATAGGATGCTTTAAAAACAAATGCTACTTTTGATTTGGTTAAATACTTTGTTCTACTATAAACTTAAAAGCTTTTTAGTTACTCTATCTTATTTATGACAGCCTCTCTCACCTGGGGAATGGAATATTCTCAACACATGATTTGTGCTTCAAATAAAGATTATATTATTTACTTGCTCTTTATAAAATGGAATTCCAAATAATTTGAATAAATAATTTTACATGCTATTAACTGAACTTATAATGTTTCGCATAGTATGATCCTTGACTAAAGCTAGCAACCTGCTTTGCATCTGAATGTCAGAGTTAACTTATATAGACTGATGCTAGAAATAAGAATGAATGGTTTCTCTAAATGCAGTGGTGAGAACATTTCATTGAAAATGCTGAAAACTCTGGTTTAATAAATGAAAATGATGCAGCCAGAGAGCGATTTTTTTTTTCTTACTAGATGTCATGCTGCAGGCTTTCATATTAAAGGTGGGATGACAGACAGCAGATGGATTTATCTTTTGAGTTAGCTGCAGCACTACAAATCAGTTTCATACAAACATATCTCTCAGCCAAATATAGCTTGACAGTAATTTTACTAGATTCATCAACTCAAAGAAAGTGATTATGTCTGATGACATGTAATAATATAAAAGTGGGATATATTATATCACTTGATTTCAATATAATGGATCAGAGCATCAATTCAGTATAACCTTTCAAAAAAGAAATAAAAACCACCTTACTGTGTACCAAATAATTTCAGTATTCATTTATTTTTAGAATAGTAAATCATGCTTATGTTTTTCTTCTTTTATACCCAGAATAATCTAAAAGAATTACTAAAAGAGTTTTTAGGTTGTAGGCAATCCTAAATGTTTTCAAAATGTTAGAAACATTAGAGGTCAATGTAAGGCTTTAACTGTATTTTTATTTCATTTATTTTGACTAACATATATACATTGAATATACATATGGAATTTAAGAAATTCAATTTCTTGTAAAAGAAGAAATAAGAAATGATCTGCATGGAAGTCTTAATCAGTTGTAGGCTGAAACCTTTGTTCTTTCTCTGTAATATTCAGAGGCTGACCCAAACCTATTCCAAACCCAGTGATGATGAAGGATTCCATGCATTAAGAGGAGGTT
Source organism: Jaculus jaculus (assembly GCF_020740685.1). Lineage (NCBI taxonomy): Eukaryota > Metazoa > Chordata > Mammalia > Rodentia > Dipodidae > Jaculus > Jaculus jaculus. The sequence continues at coordinate 76,723,253 of NC_059113.1, forward strand.
CCTCTGGCAGCATTTCATTCTGATGGAATGACATTTGGCCAACATTCTAAGATGAATTTTTCAATAAATGCTGGCAACTAACACAATTCATTATAGTTTCTCCTGATAAAGGATGTGGACAAAAATTGCTTTGGCTCTAAAAAAGCGTTCATATCATTAATCAATCTCCATCAACAGAAGACACTCTTTGAGCTATTTCTTTCTCAGCCATTAAGCACTATTCTATCAGGGCCTATTGAAGACACTACGAATAGTTTTATTAGGCTGGCTTTATTGCTAGACTCTTTAAGCTAAGTGTGTTTTTAAGTGTATTTCTTTGGTAAAGAGATGGAAGCGTTTGTCTGTAGTGAGCTCAGCATGAGATCATCTGCTTATCCCCATAAACATCATGCTGTTTAGATGACATTTTATTTGTACATCTACAGAGAAAGTAATGATAACATAGATTTTTTCCATTAAACCAAGAAAGTGAAGCCCATTTACTCAGTGATCACTGTGCATTGGGGACAAAGGTTGTATTTCATGGCTAGTAATGCCTTCCTTTCTGTCGCATCCGCCTCGACCAGCAAGGAAGACACAACCACCAGTTCTTCTTACAGCAGTTTATTCAGGCAACTTCAAGCTTCATCTCCCCTGAGCCTCGGGCGGGGCTTCCTTATTGGGGCGAGGCCCTGTCCTGCAGGAGAAGAACGACCACCAGACGAAGATCCTTCTTGATCACACTTTATTGGAGAGCCTCTTGGTTAACAGGAAAGCTGATGGCGAGGGGCCAGGGGCGCAGGAGTGTAGCTGCTCTTATAGGGCAGAATACTATGGGGCGCCTGCTGATTGGCTGCCATAGGCTCACCCGCCCACAGGAGCCACGGGATAGGCTCAGGACAAGGTGCGTCAAGCGCATGCGCAAACTCAAGCGAGGTTGGCGCCAAGGCGCTGCCTAAATAAGGAATTGTTTACCTCAAGACTGGCAGGAAGCCAGCGCCATCTTGTAATGGCGTCTGCATTAGCTCCCTACAGTTCCCCCTTTTTTATTAACTTATGGCATAGCTCAGGAAAAATAGCCACCTTCCCGATCAGGTCTGCACCTCATGATGTGTTGACCGATCAAGGGAAGAATTTCAACCTCCCCTTCCTCAGTGCAATGGGACAGATCCCCTGAGAGTGCAAAGGTGGCGGTCAAACGAAAGCTACCAGATCCCTGCCCATCCTTGTGCAATGGGTACTCTGAGACCCTGAGGGTGCAAGGGCCAGGGGAGCTATTTGCCTTTTAAACCTGACAGCCAAATTTGGGGGGAGGAACCACTTTCCAAGGCAGCGAGCGCTTGAGAAATGACCATCTTGTCTCTCTTGGTCTGGGTTCACAGGCGGCAAATCAACCAGAGGCAAAGTACGCATCCTCCCAGGCAGCACGCCAGGAACACTCCCACTCCTACCCATTCCTTAAAATAAGAGAACACTCTTTAGATGGGAATTTAGGGCTGTCTGAGTCTCCAGGGCCACGGTAGTGGAGGAGGCCAAACTATTCAAAGTTTCAGCAGTCTGTACCGAAGTGGCCATGGCACACCGGCTGCTGTGGCAGCAGCTGCTATTGCAGCCACAGCCGCTATCACTGCTGCCGTGATACCAAAATCTCTTTTTTGTCTGAATAGCGATAGCATGCTGGGGGCCTCTACAGGCACGGGGACCCACCGGGGCACCCTAAGGACCATAGCATTCTTGAATACCTTGGCATTCCGGCATTGAGACAAGTAACAGGAAGCATTGGTACAATTACTGAAAGAGAAGTTACTAAGAACGAACAGAAACGGTGGATGAACACACGCCGGCGCAGGGGCAAAGGAAGTATTCCTCCCACAGCCATGTCCAATGTCATTAACACCGCCAGATGTACTGAGGCGCTTCCAAAACGCCCCTTCATCTTGTGTCTCTTCCTCTTCCACTTGATTCTCCGTATGGAGGGTCCCGGACACATTATTGCAAGCTACAAGTCCTCCTTGTAACAGTACAAAGGGTGTAAAGTCCGTGCAGCTGCCATTTGTCCCACATAAAATCCACTTTGAAAATGGAGTTGTAAAAAAGCAAGGGAAGACCGTGGCAGAATGGAGCACCGGCATAGGTTTGGGAAAGTTTGACAGAATACCCCAACGTGGCTCTCCTTTAATGGATTCCAGGCACAGGAGGAAGATTATCCACAAGACCTTTATCATCTCCGCCCTGATGGACCTTACTGTCTTCTGGACCCTCCTCCGGAGATCACTTGACTGTCCTCACCAGCCGGGCTGGAACCCAATGAGGGGAATCCTGTTCCTGTGGAAAAACACAAACAGCTCCCCTGGATCTTATTATAACAAGATCTGGTCCTTTCCATTTATTATCTAAGACATCCTTCCACATCACCATCTCACTAGATGACTGGACCCTATGTTGACTGTGCCTGTCAGCTGCAGATTTATCATTGTTGTCTAAAATTAAAAAATTAAGGGTAAAAAGGGCTAAGGAAACTCTCTCCTTGGGGGTCACATTTTCTGCTATCCCCCTTTTTTGTTTAAATAAGAGAGCTTTCAAACTTTTATTTGCTCTTTCTACTATACCTTGACCTTGTGGGTTATAAGGAAGGCCAGTGGTATGAGCGACCTGCATTTGTGTGCAAAAGGCTCGGAAACCAGTAGATGTGTATGCTGGGCCATTATCAGTTTTTAAATGGCGCGGCTTTCCCCAAGCAGCCCAGGCCTCCAAACAATGAGTCTTGACATGAGAGACCTTTTCACCTGCCAATGGAGAGGCGAAAATAACGCCTGAACAAGTGTCCACTGAGACATGTAGGTATTTTAATCTTCCAAACTCTGGAAGATGTGTCACATCCATTTGCCAAAGGTCTCCAGGACGTAGGCCCCGGGGGTTAACCCCCACATGTGGGGAGGGCAAAAAGGTGACACAAGACCGACAAGATTTTACAATGTCTCATGCTTCATTTCTGGAAATAGAAAATTTCTTTCTCAAGGTGTTTGCAGGAACATGATATAGTCTATGGAATTCAGTAGCTGAAGCTTTTGTATCTTCCAGAGAAATCATGGCGAGCCTAGTGGCCCGGTCCACGAGGTCATTAGCCTGTGATAAGGGGCCAGGCAGTAGTGAATGTGCCCGAATATGAGTTACATAGAAAGGGCAAGTTTGCTGCAAAATTAAAGACTGAAGTTGTAAAGGAATATTAGACACTAGACTAGTAGAGCGAACTGAAGCGGCAATCTCTAGGCCAGCAACTGCATTAGCTACATATAGGGAATCCGTGAACAAGTTAAAAGAAGTAGAGAATGTCTGAAAGACCTCCAAAACAATTAGGCATTCAACAATTTGAGGGGAATCGGGTCTAAACATTCTTACTATAGGCTCCGAGCCCTGTACCAAGTAGGTCCCACGACCAGACTTTGAACCATCAGTAAAGATGGCAGGGGCTGATGTAATAGGCTCCTGAACAGTGATTTTAGGAAAGTAAACCAGATTATTTTCAACAAAGGACAAAATAGGGCTCTAGCCTGTGTCTGAGCATTATCTGTAACCAAAGATTTCCACTCAAGGAACTGGCCTTTTGAAAGACAAGCCTTTGCCAACTCTGTCCAATCTGTAGGAGTCAAAGGAGCTGTAATGATCCTGCGCAACAGTGCAACGGAATAATCTGCACCTGGTCCAAAATCCTTGACAGCCTGAACCAAATCCTTTAGTTGTTTATAGGGAACTGGTTCATGTCTCCTTTGTTGAGTTACTGGGTCCTCAAAAACGGGAAAAGCGGAGGCCAGCCACGACCAGGTTTTTGTTTTAATGAAGCGGCATGTGTCCCCAGGGGAGTTATAGGGTGGGGGTGCGGAAGGCTCTATCGACTGTAAAGGACCACACCCTTGGCCTTTAGGCCCCTTTGTCAGCAGAGGGCGCCTAGGCAGGGACCTATATCGCTCCCTTTTATAACAGGCGGTGGCCTCCTTTAGTCTTTCCTCTTCCCCTTTAAATAATTTTTCTTCTTCCTCCTTTGCAGAATCGGAGCTAGCCTCCTCATCTGTGTCAAGTACATTTAAATGTGCAAGCTCCTCAATGGGAGGATAGAGCCTGTCAAAGGCTCCTTTGCCCCCCTCAAGGGGCGGGCGATCATAAGTTTCACCTATTTCTTTGAGCTCATCTTGTAAACTTTTATCTTTGTCTTGTCCTTGTTTTTCCTTTTTTATTTCTCCCTTTCTTCTAGGCCTAGTCTGTGAATCCCCATTTGGATCTGACTCAGAAAGGCTATTCTGATGCCTTGCCAAAGCCTCCTGTCCCTTTCTAATAATGTCTATGTGGTTCCCCTTACTCAAGCAGGAGTGAATAAGCCGCCAGAACGGCAATGTACCCTTACCAATTCTGTCCTCTTGTTTTGCCGCTTCCAGGTCTCTACCTAGCTTCTCCCAAGTAGGGAGAGAGAAGTCCCCCAACACCGCAAACCATGGCGCAATCTCGTCCAAATCTTTAACAATCTTTTTTATTGTTGCGGAGGAGACCTTAATGTCCCTTTGCTTAAGCAGTTCTTTTACTGGCTGGACGAAGTCAATGGGCACAAAGTCCGCACCCTGAGAGTTGCCCATGTTGTGCTCACAGCAAACGACAAGGACAATAAACCACACAGGAATGAAAATAACAAGGATCAGGTAGGGGTCTAAGTGGAGAAGCATTATGACTGGGGATGACTTACCGACGTCTTCCTCTCCGTGTGTCAAGTTCTGGATCCTCTTCGACCCCTTGCCCGGTGACACAAAGCACCCGGCATCCTGGGTTTTGGCACCACTTTGGGGCGAGCCCCCTGTCCTGCAGGAGAAGAATGACCACCAGACGAAGATCCTTCTTGATCACACTTTATTGGAGAGCCTCTTGGTTAACAGGAAAGCTGATGGCGAGGGGCCAGGGGCGCAGGAGTGTAGCTGCTCTTATAGGGCAGAATACTACGGGGCGCCTGCTGATTGGCTGCCATAGGCTCACCCGCCCACAGGAGCCACGGGATAGGCTCAGGACAAGGTGCGTCAAGCGCATGCGCAACCTCAAGCGAGGTTGGCGCCAAGGTGCTGCCTAAATAAGGAATTGTTTACCTCAAGACTGGCAGGAAGCCAGTGCCATCTTGTAATGGCATCTGCATTAGCTCCCTACACCTTATAAGCGCACTCACTCCACCCAATCACCCCAGGCAACGCAACCTCTCCAGTCAACAACCTCTCCAGGCAAGCATCAGAAGCCAATGAGCAGCGGTGAGGACGAGCTCCTCCAAATATGGAAGCATCAGAAGCCAATGAGCAGCGGTGAGGGCGAGCTCCTCCAAATATAGACTTGTTTGTCCCAAGCATAGAACTTTCCGTCAGGCACCCTCTTTAGGGCTTGGCCTGAGGGGCTCTCCACAGCTCCCCCTTGTTTATTATTTTAAAAGGCGCAACAGCAGGACACAACGGGTGGAGGTAGAGGTCTGATCCCTGGTGTGCAAGTACCCTTTTCCAGGGGAAGAAATATGAGTACAACCTTCATGCAATCAAACATGCCTCCCAGAGAGTCGCCCAACTGCTCGTAGGCAACCCCCTGTGCAGTGCTTTGCCTCGCACCCCAAGTGTGATGAATACTTAGGAAGCCACTATTTAAGGGCAGCAAGCCAAATCTGGGGAGACTGTCCTTCTATCGCAGCAAAGGCCTGAGCTATCATGGCAGAGGTGCGGGCCTGTGCCCTTTTGAGGCGACAAATACACCACATGTACACCACGCAAACTAATATCAGCATTCCCCCCAGGGCTCCTATGCCCGCCCACTCCTTTAGATGATTCACTGCAGCAGAGATCCATGTTGTCAGCCCAGTTGCCAGAGAAAGATCCACTCGAGTAGAAAAACCTTGAGACCAGCTTCCCTGCAATTGGGAGGATAAGAGCCTGGACAGATTAGCTGCTCTCGTATAATTTTGGTACTGAACAGAGGTAATACACAGTCCGGGTAGCTTCCATTCACAACCAAGTTGAGCAAGTTGCCATAAAGCATCAACTTGTTCCTGAACCAGGTCCACTCGTTGATTCAAAATCATAATGCCACCTTTTAGATGCGAATTAAGGTTCGCCTGTTTGTCAACCATCCTTGCGACAAAGTCTGAGAAAGGTTCGGTTGATCCTTGCACAATCTTGGTAAGATTACCCAATACTTATCCCCTGTTGGGCAAAGCCTTCCATGCCTTAATAGCCATGCCATTTATCTGTCCATAAACCTCCTCAGGATATCCTGTTTGTGCATTGGCGAATCTGCCTTGCCCCATTAACATATCCCTATCCCAAGGGGCATGCCCTGCAGCCTGATTGGTGGCTGCTTGTGCATTTGCAAACTCAAACATGAATGCTCTCCAGTCTAGATATTGTCCGGGAGAAAGACAAGCTTTGGCCAGCCTAGACTAGTCATCAGGCGTCATGCAATGTCTCTGCAAAGCTTCAATCTGAGCCACAGTAAAGGCAGCTGTTATGCCATATGTTTTCACTGATTCTGCCAAAAACTTAATGACTTTAAAATCCAGCGGCTCATGGAATCTGTTACCTGCCTGGTCTTGGAACACTGGGAACCCAATTTGTGAAGACCTAACCTCGCGCCAAACTGTCTGGGCAAAATGAAATTTGCTGAGTGGAAGAGCTCGAATGCTCCACCCCATAAGCAGTGGGTGCTGCAGACATACTTTCAATGTCTTGTCCCTTTCTATTGCTGTTATACCCTAACTTAGTATTTGGTGGGAGTTTCCGGGGTTTTACTTCCTCTTTGTTAGGCTTCCAATTTTCTTGGAATGGAGCCAAGGAGGGGTAAAGGCTAGTCCTTTCGAGCTGTTGCACGAGTCCCTCTGCTTCCTCTTCTGAATCTTCACTGGAACTACCAGAGGAAGAGACGCTTCTCTCGGACTGTAAAGATCTTTCCTCTCTTAACTGATCTAAGGCTTGTCTTCCTGCCTCTAAAGCGCCATAGCACCTATCATCCTCAAGACAGCTCCTAACCATTTTCCAGACTGCTCTTACTCCTGGTTTTAATGTTCCATGTTCTCCAGCAAAATCTAAATCTCTTCCTAGTTTTTCCCAACTGGTCACTGTCAAGTTTCCCGACACAGCAAACCAGGGGGCTGCTGTATCACATTCCTTCAAGAAACGTTGCAGGGTGGCTCTACTCAATTCCAACCCCTCTAATTTGAGCAGTTCCTGCAACGCTGAATAGATCGGATGCAATGATGACGCACCCATAGTTTCAATTTTACCTTTCTAGCGCCTACTTCCTGGCGTCCTAAATAGCCTCTAATTTTCAATTTTACCTTTCTAGCACCTGCTTCCTGGCGTCCTAAATAGCCTCTAATTTTCAATTTTACCTTTCTAGCGCCTACTTCCTGGTGTCCTAAATAGCCTCTGATTTTCAATTTTATCTTTCTAGCGCCTACTTCCTGGCATCCTAAATAGCCTCTAATTTTCCTGAGGACCTTCCCCAAACCCTGGGGTTGTAAGCCCAACTTACCGGGGACTTACCCTGCGTGCACCCCTGACTGTTGTAAGTTCTGAACTCTTCGGTGGGGGAGTCGGGTTCCCCGTACGGGCCACCACTTGTTGCGTCCGCCTCGACCAGCAAGGAAGACACAACCACCAGTTCTTTTTACAGCAGTTTATTCAAGCAACTTCAAGCTTCATCTCCCCCAAGCCTCGGGCGGGGCTTCCTTATAAGCGCACTCACTCCCCCCAATCACCCCAGGCAACGCAACCTCTCTAGTCAACAACCTCTCCAGGCAAGCATCAGAAGCCAATGAGCAGTGGTGAGGGCGAGCTCCTCCAAATGTGGAAGCATCAGAAGCCAATGAGCAGCGGTGAGGGTGAGCTCCTCCAAATATGGACTTGTTTGTCCCAAGCATAGAACTTTCCATCAGGCACCAGCTTTAGGGCTTGGCCCGAGGGGCTCTCCACACCTTTCATTTAACCTCTCTGTGTAATGAAAAGGTTCTCTTATGTTGAGGCCATAGTCAAGTGAAGCTGAAAGCTTTATTTACTATGTTTATCATTTCTTGTCTTTATTGATCTTGTATCTGATTATTTTGAGATCAGAGAAGAGAAGAATTAGATAAAACAAAACCCTTCCTGAGAGTTGGGGAGTGGCTCTGTGGGTAAAGCATTTGCTCACAGGCATGAGTACCTGAGTTTGGATTCCTAGAACCCATGAGGAAACTGCATGCAACAGCATCAACATCTGTAATCCCAGCATGCCTGCAGTGAGATAGAAGAACTCCTGGACACTCAGGGGCACACCTAGAGCGAGATAGAGAATCCCTGAATGCACAGGGCCTGAAACCCTGACATATGCATAGGTGGATGACTAGAGACTCTGCCTTAAACAAAGTGGAAGGTAAAGACTGACACCCAAGGATGTCATTTGATCTCTATGTGTGTGCCTTGGGTGGGGCATGCAAACCCCTCCAACGAAGATGAACATTTTAAAAATCATAAAAATTGACAACTACATTTCTGAAATAATGCTTTTCTGACATGGAAATTATTTTTACTATCTTACCAAAGACAAGTTGATATCTAAGCATTATTTTGCATTTTATACTTGTGATTTCTGAGTATAACATTCCATAGTAGATTCCTTTGGACAGGCTACATTTACAGTTATAACTGCTTCCCTTTCTCCAGAGTCCTCTAGAAAAATCTTATGTTACCCAGAGTGTCTATTAACCACTTTAGTCATATTCCTTTTGTTGTTCAAGAAAATATAAAAGTTGTCTACCATCTCATGGGGATTTTATTTTGAATGTGTCTATAGTAAAAGATACAAATTAAAATCTATGTGTATGTATAAAGTTTCTCACTTATTAAAGAAGAATTAATTATTAAAAATGTAAGAAGTAATTGAGAATAATTAAAAACTCTGTAATCAATGATTGAGGATGTCTTGAAAATTCCAAAAGAACTTGTGAGTCACCTGGAACAGTGAACATGTGACCTGCTTTACCATGTCTCTACAGTTGTGAAAAGAGAGAGACCATAAGCTGTCAAGTTTGCTTAGCTTTAACAATTGCCAAATCATGAATGCATTATTTGACAGGTTTACTCTTTTATTTTTCTTTAGATAGAGTGAGAACAAGAGTGAGAGAAGAGAGAGAGGAGAGAGAGTTGGCATGCCAGGACCTCAGCCACTGCAATCAAACCCCAGACATTTGTGCCAACTAGTGGGCATGTGTGATCTTGTGCTTGCCTCACCTTTGTGTGTCTGGCTTATGTGGGATCTTCAACCTCCTTAAAGTGCTTGGTAAATTAGTTAATACCTGGATAGAATTTGAAGCTGGAAATCATTTGAAAAATTGTGTGTGTGAGTGTGTGTGTATTGGGGCACTCCAAGATCTTCTGCTGCTGGAAAGGAATGCCTGTCTGACTTTACATGATGGCTAGAGAATTGAGCATAGGCCAGCAGGCTTTGCAATCACACACCTGTAATTGATGAGCCATCATCCCAGACGCAGGAAAATTTTATGAAAGAAGATAATTCTTAACTATCCCACAGTATCATAGAGGTACTACCATAGAAGTCTTATTACAAAATACATTTTGGTGGAATAACATGCTTCTATAAACATACTAAAAGAAATAGGGTTTCGTTTCCATGTTAGGGATGAATAATAATTTTATTGTCATCTCTATCTTTTCCTTATGGAAAATTAACTAGTATAGTAAAACACTTGTGAAGAGGAAAAAAAAAAAGTAGACGAAATTACACATTTGTAGTAATTAAGGAAACACTTATTACTATACATTACATTAATTCCTATAATAAGTGAACTATGAAGTATTATAATGATTTACTAATTTAGGAGCAAAGACAGGCATGGTGTCATATACTCATAATCTCAAACCTTGAGGGGTTGGGGTCTATAAGTTCAAGGCTAGCCTATGCATATAGTGAGACCTTGTCTCAACAAGAAACTAATAAAAATTAAGGGAAGTTCCAGATTTTTGAGTTGCTTTGCTCTGCAGGTAGAAGAGGAAATTTAATGGTGTCCTTATTGGTATCCTTAATTGTGGCCCAAGATAATTCTTGTCCAAGGTGGCTCAGAAAAACCAGAAGGTTGAATATCCCTGGTCTAGACCTAGAACTAGTAGATTTCACTCTATTCATATTTTTAAAACATTTTAATTAATTAATTAATGAGAAAGAGGTAGAGAATGAGTATGCTAGGGCCTGTAGCCATGACAAATGAACTCCAGATGCATACACCACCATACACATCTGGCTTATGTGGGTTCTTGGGAATAGAACATGGGTCCTTAGGATTTACAGGCAAGTGACTTAACTGCTAAGCCATCTCCCCAGCCTATCTACTCATATTTTGCTGGCTAGAATTCAATTACATGATCACCAGCACTCATAAGTGAGGTTAGGATTCACATTCTCCATGCATGTCTCCAAAGAAGAGGTAATCAGCATCTATTCTCAGCAAAACATGGTATTGTGTTCAAGTGAGTCCCAGAAAAAAAAAAAAAAAAAAAAAAGGAACCTTGTTCATCTGGATGCTACAGAAATTTATACAAAATTGGGTCATGAGATAGAATTTCCAAGGCTGGAACTTCTGGATTGGAACAAGACAGTGGAGTTTGGTTTGAAATAAAGCAACACTTGAATTTACTGGCTGGGTACCACCTTTATCCTGCTCTCATATGCTTCCTTTTTCTTTCCCATTCCATTTTGTTTCTTTTTGGAAAATTGTAAATTATAGGACTTATTACATTTTCATTGTAAATTGTATAATTCACACAATATTTAGGGATATTAAACCATATTTAACTTTAAAATATTTTCTTTAGCCTTATGCATTTACATGAGGAACAGATATTATAAAAAGTGTTTGCAAACATGCAAAATTGGACCTATTTTGGTTATAGTAGCTGTAGACACCCTAAGTCTCTTCTATCCAGGCTGTCTTTATGCCTTCTACCACCCTAAAGTATCAGACCTCAAAGAATCTCTAAAAAACAAGTGAAAAATAGTTGGTCTGTTTTAATATCTTTTGTGCATCTGTTTAATTTAAGCTGCTTATATGTCTCCAAAGTTTCTGGTAGATACTTGTCATTTCATGGTTTAATGACTCAATAAAAGTGATTCTGTTCCTTACCTTTCTCAACATTACATGTGATTTGCTAAACAATATTTACAGACTTTCAGACAGAGTCCATTTATTCTAATAATCTCATTTCCAATTTGTTTAATCTGATACATTCACCACTGATCGAACTAATTTCTATTTCTATTTCCACTTTTCCGTTCCAAGTAAATCCAAGTATAAAGTTTATCATATCACTTCATCTGTAAATTCATACATGACCATTGTGTGCATAGGCTGTTATGAATGTGGTTCACTCTGGAAGGATGGCTCATGTTTTATCAGACCATAGTACAGAGACAGGTTATTTTTAAAGTTATCCTTCTCTATCCTTAAATGTGGCCACTAAGAAAATGAGGAAATTCCCATTGACACTTTTACTTCCTCTTTATTTGCTGGAGGTTTATCTGGGACTTATTTCCCAGTCTTCTTATCTCCTAAACGTTTCCAGATTCTATGGACTACCTTCACTATCTTTCAATGAGATAGCCAGTGGACATCAAGTGTGTATTTTTTTTTGTTTTACAGAATTTTATTTCATGCATAATTTCTTTCTGGTCATGCTAAGAGAACTAAGTGTACATTTTATATATAAAAAAGATTTTAAAGTAATATTCTTCCTTTCTCCTCTTATAATCCTCCTGGATATCTGAAGCTTATACAAAAAGAAGCTTATAGATATGGGCTTGTTCCTTTTGGAACTCAATAGTAAAGACAGTTGCTTCAAAACGAACATGCAGTAGGACCAGCCTACACAAAAATATAGACATATTAAAACAATAATGTTTGTATGTGAAACTCAATGGAAACAATAAATATATGTGGGTATTACTCTTGTACTAAATTTCATGCTTTCTAGACATTCCAGTAGGTATGCTGTTTCTTATATGTTTCTGACTTTCTTTGCATTATTATGCTTTTTAAATAAGTTGTACATTTTTGGTAAACTGAGAGATAAGTGGCTCCTCGAATGTGCCAAAAAGGAACCTTAAGCATACTCTTTTTTCTTCCTTCACACTGTTTTAAAAGCAAATCACTTTCTGATTGTGATTTTCCTAATGTTATCCCATATGTTTTCCTTATGGTTTTGTTGCTTTATTGGCTCTCTAATTTCCATATTTTATGTTCATTCACAGTGTACATGTTTATTAGAGCAGATTGCTAAGTTACCCTATCATGGTTTTTCTGCATATACATTTTCTCCCAATTTAAAGTACCAAGGCAATTTTGACAGGTGCCTAATAAAGTTTAAATTCTGTGTACAATGGGAACACCCTGGGACCCTGTCTGCCTTTGGTTCTCTGAAATCATGACGTATATGAATGATGCATTGATCAGAGTGAGTCTGCCTGCAGTGAGCCCTGGGCATGCTCTGGGCTGTGAAACTTAGGGGGAGTGAGGTACGGTGTAATCATTGTGAGAGCAGCTTAGATCAATGCTCATGACACCAACAATGAACCTCTCTCAAGAGGGGCATATTGCAGCTGTGAAGTCAAGCAAGGATAAGTGTGATGGGGTGGAACTTCAATTTTTCTTCGAGTAAAGAAACTAGTTCACAGGCCACATGAATGATGAACAGCACCTTTCTTTGGGGAATCTGGAAAGATGGTATAATATTCAGTAAACCTAATTGATAATCTCACCTCATAAAAGTCTCCTTTAATTCTAAATGTTCACCTTTGCTTTGGGATATAAGGAAAAGGAAACTAATTTGAAAGAACTTAGTCTTGCTACAATCAAATCTGGGAAACACACTCAAAAATTAAGAAATGCTTATGAGACTGATGAATTTGGGTTGAAGGAGACTTTTGGGGTTACCAGAATAGCCAAATCACTGGGGTTAGTGCAAATGGTCCTGTCCACCTATGCATGGGACACTGCATTCAGGACGAGCTCATTTTCTCATAGGACTGCTACATGTTTATTTACTTGGAAATTGTATTTGACTGAAATTTCTCTTCCTATTCTTATAGGCTGAGCCTTAGTTTAGGCATCTGGAGCTATCCTTCAGCTATATTTTCCTTCTGGAAACTTTTAAATATTTTAAGATAGTTTTTATGCTTTTGCTGTGTCCTCTCCTTTCCAGTCTTGTTCATTGTAATATTCCTCAAATGATGAACTTTGTGTTGTATCTTCTGAAGTACCATGAAAATTACATTCTACCATGACAATGTTTTTTTTTTTAAGTGGGTCACAGGCCAAACTGCAGTGATCTAGGGTTGGAGAGGAGAATTTACAATGCTTTGCCTAATATATATATATAAATATATATATATTGCCTAAGGTCACATTAGCTATTTTGTCAGCTTCATTAAATTATCATCTTATTATGATAATTTTAAAATGTTGTTATAGCCTGTCTTTCTCATTCTGAAGGTGCACTATTTATTATTTATTGTTTGTACTTGTTCCCAGCAAGTTGTATATTGTCAGCTTTACTCTGCTATTCTACACCAACATGAATGTTTAATATTTACTGCTTACAGTGGATATACTTTATGTTAGAATTATCTCTGCATTTAATAAAACTATATCTATATACTAAAAGGCCTTTTATGACTTAATTAGGTCACTGATTGAAATTGGGACAAGGCAGGATGACAAACATCTTTTAGCACTGTACTCTGTGAGCTGATAGCATATTAATTCATTGTTTGGCTATTGTTAAAACATCTATTAGTAGATTACCTGAATTCTACTATCATCAGCCTTCAGGTATCCTTAGAGTCATGGGAAAATCTGTCATATTTACTTCTGAGATTTTTGTATTTACTCTGTTTAGATTATTCATCTTTGTGAATGTAAGGATTCTATTGTAAAAGACATTCAATTGGCATGATTACTTTTTCCTCTGTGGAGCCATTGTAGTTTCTAGCAGTTACTGTTTTATCTGAAAATTGCACACAATACATTCTTTAAAAGATTTATTCTTAAATTTTGCCAGAGATGGACATAACATTATGAGAATATTTGGAAAAGGAAGGAACAGGACACTTAGCAGCCAGGGCCATGAGCATTAGGCTGCACATGAAAGACTCAATTCTAATTCACCTTGGCAGAACAAGATTAATGTATCTTATCTGAACAAGATTGGTTCTGGAAGAAGGTCTGACCTTGTTGGGTTCATTAGGAAGTGTAACAGAAGGCCAAACAGGAGAGGTAGCAAAGGCCAATAGAGCAGAATATACTATCATTTCCAGAACCTACTTTCTTTCATGAAAATTGGGCAATTTTTACATATTTTCAATTTTCTCTAAATTCTTTATTGTCTAGGTTCTGCCTGTAGCCAGTCCATAGTTGCATTTGCAAATCCTTGCCCTACCTTGGCATGCATTTCACCTGTGCAAGGAGACTTCTGAGGCAATTTCAAGTAATTTGGTTTTCTGCCAACACTCCCTTGCCTAATTTGTACTCCAGCCGCCTTGTTAGCAAGTCTCTCCTGTCATTTCCATTGTATCACTTTCTTTATTAAAGAACTGGAAGTAAGATCAAAATTGAACAACTCTACCTTTTCTGTATCTCTGGTCATCTTAGTACTATGCAGCTCAAACTCTGAGATGGTGCTTTTCTTTCTCCCAGGTACTTGCATAAGACATATGTTTGTGTGCTAGCTCTATGTCCAATGTGAATCAAAGTCTTTTATTGGGAATCAGTTCCTTCTTCAAATATGCATTGGAGACGTCTTACTCTTCTCATTTTACAAATGTGGTAAACTTAGGGAAATTAGGTAAATTTTCCAAGGTCCACAGTTAAAATCTGTCTTAGAAACAAGTCTACTTCAAAATCCCATTCTCCTCAAAAATGGATTGTATAAAGCTATTTCAGAAATGTTAGCATTGTATTTCAAAGCATCAGGGTAGGGTTTTGTCACCCTAACTTCATTTCCCCACTACCAGGCTGATGACGCTGCTATGTTTGTTTTTGGTTATGACTTTCCTTCCCCGTGTATGTGTGTATGTGCATGTGCATGCTTACGTGTGTGTGTGTGTGTGTGTGTGTGTGTGTGTGTGCCAGAGGAAAGTCTTGGGTGTCTCTATTCTTTCCACTTTGTATTTTTGAGGCAGGTCCTTTCACTAGCCTGGAACTGTCCAAGTAGGATATACTAGTTGGTCACAGAGGCCATGAATCTGTGTCCATGTCCTCAGTGCCAGCCCACATCACCCACCACAACTGCATTCTGGAGATCATGTTCAGTTCACGGCAAGCACTTTTCTAACTGAGCTATCTCATCAAACTCTTTCCCCTTTATGCACTTATCTTTTAAAAATCCATGTTTATTAGTTAATCTAGCTACAGCTTCATTGTTTTCTTTGGAAAATCTCCATTCTTCAATGGCATTATATGTTCAGCCATACTTCTGTTCTTTAGAAGTTGATCATCATCTGACTAACTCTAAGCTGTGATTGTATCAGTTGAGAATACTTGGTTTTAGGTTATCATGTGGTATCACTGGTCATATATTACTGTTCAGGCATTTCTTAATTTCCCTACCCACTTTGCCTAGGGAGAATGTAGGGTCCTTGGAAATCTATCCACTTACATGTATCAGATTTTCTAAACTGACAAACTCATATTTCCATTTTAAAGGTATCTTAACCATTAAATTACATTTTCATTTTCATACCATTTTCTCATAACACAATTTTGCAAGTATCCACAGATACACTAACTTTCGACTAATTTACTTGTTTGTAATTGGTATTTTTGATGCTTCCTTTTTAAAAGTAGACTATGGGTTGGAAAGACTGCTTAGCAGTTAAAGCACTTACCTGCGAAGGCTAAGGGCCCAGGCTCAATTCCCTAGTACCCACATAAGCCAGATGCACAAAATGATACATATATCTGGAGTTCGTTTGCAGTGGCTAGATGTCCTGTAGCACCCATTCTCTCTTTTTCTCTCTCTTTCTCCCTCTCTCTATCTGCCTCTTTCATTCATTCTCAAAGTAACTAAATAAATTATACACACACACACACACACACACACACACACACACACACATATATGGAGAGAGAGAGAGAGAGAGAGAGAGATAGAGACTGTCAGTCATTATATGTAAAAGTATACTTTTTCAACTTTTTCAATATCATTTCAGTGTGTTTGGGAGTGTGGGGGTGTACATATGTGTGCAGATGTACATGCCCTTATGGGCAAATATGTATGGTGCCCAGAGAACAGCCTCAGGTTTCATCCTTAGCACCACTCTTCCTTTTTTGGAGACAGGGTCTCATTGTCCTGGAGCTTTCTAAGTAATTTAGACTGGCTGGCTAGTAAGACCCAATATTCCTGTCTCTGCCTTCTCCGTGCTGGGATTACAGGTGTGTGCACCACACCCCACACTTTTACATGGGTACTGGGACCAAAGTCAGGTCCTCAGAATTGCAAGGCATGCACTTTACCAATTGAACTGTCTCCCCAGCCCACTAACAATGTTTTGACATTTCCTATATCTAAAGTTAACCTTTATGAACTTTGAAGAACATGTAGCTCTTTGACATTTTATAACTTTTATAACTATTGTCTAATTTGTATTCCAATTCTAGTATATGTGTATGTATGTATGTGTGTGTGTGTGTGTGTGTGTATATATATATATATATATATATATATATATGATACAATTCTAGTATATATATAGTATATATGCTCTATACTATATATCTTAGAAGCAGGTCTGCTATTATGAAGCTCACACTTAGGTAGGCACTTACCATTAGAGTTTGATCTGTGAATCAGAGACAGTCATGTTACCTGCCTCACAGGATTGTGGTGAGAGCCTCCTTTATAGAAGCTAAAACTACAAACACATTAGGTATGTAAAATTTAGATTCTGGTCACTCTAGTCCCATGAAAATTGTGCCAGTGTCTTTCTCACAGCTCACATCAGTTTCAGAGTACCATGTTCACAGCCAGGGATAGGAAGAAAGCCGCTAAAGAGCTCTTTATTGAAAGAGCTTGTCTTCTATGTAAATCAGCACATCTAGTTCATTAACACAACTCAGGATAATCAGGCCACAGAGCCAAGAGCATGTTGGAAGAATTCCAGACTGCTCCAAAAAACCACAGATAGATGGAGACAGATTGGGATATGTCTGGAAACCAGAATTTGCCTACTAAATACTACCTGCTTCCTCTATAGTCTCTGACTATTAAAAAATAAATGTAGAATGTCCCTACTCAAAGAACTTTCAGGTGAAGTCAGATTACATCATCTCTGACTTTATAGAGACCATAGAGCATACTCAAATAACCAGGACTGTGTGGAATTGATTTGATCATACCCTCTGTTCTTCTGAATGACATTATTTGGCAGGAGGTTTTGCCATTTTCAGAAGGTTCAGGGCCTGAGTGGGATGAAGGTTGCCTCAGTGGAGATTTATCAGGTAGAATAATTCATTGAGCCATATGTTCCAATGAATATATACAGAACATTGTAAATACATCCACTGAATTTCTTATTTGCTACCAGAGGGAATCCATCTTTCACATTTTCCAGCAAAGCACTTGACTGCAGATGTTAAAAAATATTTTGCTTTAAGTTTTGTTCTGACTGTTCCCTTTGGTATGATTTACCTAGGTTTTATTTTCTCCTCAAGTCTGAGGTCCGGGTGGGTATTTCATTTAGAAATGCCATAAGCACCCTTGGGTATTCTTTGTCTGATTAGTTCTACCAGAATAATCTCTCCTGGCATTTGCTTAGCATAGCAGAATGACAATGTCTCATATGCCGCCTGTTTAGGCACTTGTTCCCATGTGATATGAGAAAGGGTTGGATTATATCCTCAACTTCAAGCAATATAACAGGAGGCTGTCCTATTTTTCTAAAATCTTTGATAAAGATTTGGTGCTGCTCAAAAAATACAGGCCAAGATTCCTTTTGTTTCCTCCTTCCAGAACAAGCATGTGGTCATTACTTGTGGATGACATTAACATCATTGCTTTAGCTACATCTCAACTCAGGGCAGCCAAGGTCACCCTACAGTGCTTAAGCTGTGATTAGTGACAAGGAGAGGCAGTTGACTGCTAACTGTAAAGATGGAGATTATAAGTAAGTTTTTCCTTGATAAAGTTCACAATTTTGGAGGGTAGTATAATAACACTAGGGGGCTAGGAAGACGTAGAGTTTTAGTAATATTCAGAATAGAACCCAGGGCCCTGTGCATACTAGGTAAGCTCACACTGAGCACATGCATCCCCAGCCTCAGGGTTCTGGAAGATAATTTGTGAGTTCATGAAGACCATTGCCTAGTGCCTTTACTAGCAAGGCATGAATTTGGATGTTGGGTTGATCTAACCACCTGAAAGATGTGAAACCATTTGTAATATCTGGTTATTTTCATAGACTCATCTCTCTTCCACTTCCACAACCTGCTTCATGAATGAAACATATGCCAGTTTCTCCACATGACAGAATAGGTAAATGGAGCAAGATTAGACAATGAAGAGAAGGCTAGCCAGCTACAAGTGAATATCAAGAATAGTAAGCCATTGAGCTTCTTTCTGATCTTTATTATGGATCCCTAGGGATTTAGTAAAAGTCACTGAACTTCATCAAATGCCAAGAGCCACCATTGCTGAGGAGAGACACTGAATGTATGGTCTAAGTGACGGAAGGGAGGCAGTGGAAGTAAGAGTGCAAATGGGTTGTGGTTGGAATGATGACTGCTTATAGGTGAGACACAATTCAGATATTTTAGTATTCATATATCAATTACATTTGTAAGCTTGTAATGAAAACTGAAAGATGGAATTAGGGATGGAATTTCTCTCAAGTAGGAATTACTGATAATGGCCTAATGTGGTTAAAGCAACATGCCTTTTAATGTCTCACTCTCCCTGCTTCCTCTAATTGTTTAGTGAAGAAGCGTTCATTCACATTCTTTTCTACCCCACTGGGGTCTAGTAGTAACCCAGAGGGAAGGAAACCTTGCCAGTGGCTGACTCTGACTGTGTGTTACAAGTTGAGGGACTGTTGAAGGTGAACCATTTAGGTACCTGCAATAATTCTGTAGTAATACTGGAGACTCTAAGGTAAGAACACCACAGACAAGACAGACATGACTGCTTGTCCCTTTTATTGAATGCAATTTTATTTCACCAACTTCATGTCATTTCTGAGGCAGAAAACAGGAACAGAAAACAACGTGCCTTCTAGAAAACCAAATCTAGCCAGGCGTGGTGGTGCACGTCTTTAATCCCAGCACCCAGGAGGCAGAGGTAGGAGGATCGCTGTGAGTTTGAGGCCACCCTGAGAGTACATAGTGAATTCTGGGTCAGCCTGAGCTAGACTGAGACCCTACCTTGAGAAACAAAAACAAAAACAAAAACAAAACAACAACAACAACAAAAAACGAAAACCAAATCCAAAATGGTATCTGTCTGGTGCCATGATTGTCCATAAAGTTAAAGCAACACAAGACCAGCAACTAAGATTTGTTTAGCTCTGCTGTCATTATTTATTTTAAAATTTCAGTTTATTATATAAGAACAAATACTTTCTAGTGCTTTTTTTCTTTTTGAGACAGGGTCTGGTTATATAGCTCTGGCTGATCTCTGAATTATGGCAACCCTCCTGCCTCAGTGTCACTAATACTGGGATTACAGTTGTGTGTCACTGATGCCTGGCTTAAGAAATTTCATAATTAATTTTCCCAAAATAAGCAAATGGATCCAATACTCTTCATGTATGCTGCATGTATAGTCAGCTGTTTGACACTGCATTAAAATGCTTAAAAGAACAGGAAGTCTGTTCTGTTCATGAGTTTGCAGGTTCAAAGTCCCAGTAGCTTAGTACAGACTTAGAGAAGTGCATAGTGGATGGGCATGGCAGGAATCCATGTTTGGAGTAAACAGATCATTAAATTCAACAGCTGGATTGCAGAAAAAAAGATGGAGTTCCCTCAGCCTTCTTCAGGAGATTGCCCCAATAAGCAACATGGCCATCACTGGGCTCCACCTTGAAAAGATCACAGTACCTCCCCATTACTGCCACCTTGAGACCAAGCCCATGCATGTGATTCATTGGGGTACACTAAAATCATATGGAGCCAACATGTTGCTTTAGTGGTTGTGACATACAATAAACGTGGTAATGCCCATAGCTTGCCTATAGCTGTATAGAGTAATTGAAAATTATATATGTATATGTACTAATTACTGTATTATATATACTACATGCTATATACTAATTAGTATATTATATATAATTACTATATTATATATAGCATACACTACATGATTATATACTCTATTGTATATCCAGAGTAATTGGAAATACTATACATATTCATTAAATATATTTTCATTTTATATCTATCTATCTTTATATATAGTTAGATATATATGTATATGACATAAAATGTAAACACCTATATATACTATATATCTCATATATATCTCATATATATATATATATATATATATATATATATATATGGATAGAGAGAGAGAGAGAGAGAGAGAGAGACTGGTTTATCCATTCTTTAACTCTAACTCCAGCTTGTGAGTAAAAGCCTTACCCAAGAGCTACTCAAATCAAAGCTCTTTCCTGACTGTGCACCATTTTCTATTTCTGCCTACATCTAAAGGTGATAAAAGTTCACAGATTATTTCTAGTAAAAGTTCATATGAGGTGAGGGTGGAATATATATATTTTTGTATTTCTCTGCATTGTGCATGTGTATATGTTTTTTGCATAAGCATGTGAACACATGTGTATGTATGTTCATGCACCTGTGTGTATGTTTGTGTGTGTAAGCCAGAGGACTATGTTGGGTGTTTTCCTAAGAAACACTCTCTCTCTCTCTCTCTCTCTCTCTCTCTCTCTCTCTATATATATATATATATATATATATATATATTTTTTTTTTTTTTTTTTTTTTTTTTGAGAAATAGTATTTCATTGACCTGGAACTCGCACAATTAGGCAGGACTGCCTGTCCAGCAAGATTCAGGGATCCACTGGTCTCTAGTTCCCCAGTATTGGAATTATGGGCCTGCACCACACTTGCAGTCAGCTTCACATTACTGGGATCTACATCCAAATCACACACAGTTATGGAGGAAGGGAATTTATTAAGGCTTACATATTTGGGGGAAGTTCCATAATGGCAGAAGAAGTTGCCCCCTTTGACAGATACATGCAGAGAGAACAAAGCAACCACGAGCAGCACAAGGAAGCACACTCTAGGAACCTCCATCAGAACTCAAGCACTCTGCCTATCTTTAGTCTGGAATTCCAGATCCACCCCCATACCATAGGGCTGGACCCTAGGATCCACCTACAGCAATACAAAGTTACAAACTTGAATAAAACTCCTGTATCTATTGAAAAATTTCCATTCACACTACCACAACCACCATGTCTGGAATTGTTATGTAGATACTAGGGATCAGGTCTTCACGCTTGCAAGGTAAGCACTTTACCCATTGATCCATCTCTCCAGCTCCTTGCAATGTAATTGTTAAATGAGAATAAGGTATTTTGGTTGGAGTATGTACTTGAAAAGGATGTAAAAAGAAAAAGGTTGGAGGTTCAATGGACTCATGTCATAAAGGACATGATTTTATCTTGAATTCATAATATGGGGAACTTCAGAGCTCTTGATAGGGAAGGCTTATTTTGTTATCGTGCCAAGAGTGGATTTGAACAGGAGAGGAACACCATCTTACCTTGTTCCCAGAGAGTAGGTATCAATAGTAAGAGGTGTGTATGCAAGCTATATCATACACATACACACACTAGAGAGGTATGTATAATGTAGCAGAGAGCTAGTAGGTGTAGAAGATGGTGATCTAGTAACTTAAAAGTAAGAGAGAAGGATAGGGACATAGCACGCAGAAAGTTCTGCGTTTTGATCTCCAGCATCATAAACAAATGAAAGAGGAAATAAGAAAATTCATTTAATGACTGACCATTTCCCTGATTTGTTATGGTATCCTTTTTCAGTGATGGAGGGTTTAAATGCAAACCTGTTTTTCACTTGATTTTTTGTGATAGTATTTTTTTTTTTTTTTTTGCAAAAGTTACCTGAATAATACTGCAAAATGTGAAGATCTAAGGACAGAGGGGAAGAAATTTGATTTTGTAATTCACTGTGCTTCGAGAACCTGTAGATGGCAACATCAAGCAGGCAGATAGAAGTGTTGGTTCAGCACTCCAGAGATGGAGCACGCTTGAGAGACACACTTGGAGGGGAGTGCAGGAATGAGCTGCATTTTTAGAAGGGAAAACAATGTTTCCACCTGTTGCAGTCCGGTTCCCATTGCTGGTAGAAATCACCCACCAAGAGCATCTTCTGGGAAAAAAAAAAAAAAAAGATTTATTTTGGCTTACAGGCTCAAGGGGAAGCTCCATGATGGCAGGGGAAAACGATGGCATGAGCAGAGGGTGGACATCACCCCCTGGCCAACATAAGGTGGACAATAGCAACAGGAGAGTGTACCAGACACTGGCAAGGGGAAACTGGCTATAACACCCATAAGCCCGCCCCCAACAATGCACTCCCTCCAGGAGTCATTAATTTCCAAATATCCATCAGCTGGGAACCTAGCATTCAGAACACCTAAGTTTATGGGGGACACCAGACTCAAACCACTACACTGCCCATCTGAGCTGTTTGTTGGCTTCAATGGCTTTGTGGAGGATGTTGTAGATGAGAGGTCATGCTGGTGGCTCAGTGCCTCATTAGGTAATGATCAGTAAGTTAATACACATAGAGCATGGTCAGGTTCTCATGGAACCACATATGCTAAATTCAAAGATCTCATGATATTATTGAAAAGAGTAGAGTCCACAACTTCATTGGCATGTTATTTTCCTTTTTTTTTTTTGTTTGCTTGCTTGCTCAGTTGTTTTTATATTTTATTTGGTTTAAAAATAAAGAGCATTTTGTTTGTCCTCTGTGTCAGTCACTTTCTCATTGCCTTGACCAGATTCTTGACCAGCAAGAACTTAAGGAGGGAGGGTTTATTGTAGCCTACAGTACAAGGTTATAGTCTGTTATGGCAGGGAAGGCTTATGACAGAAGCATAAAGTAGCTGGTCACATTGCACCTCCATCAGGAAGAAAGAGTGAACAATGCTACTGCTCAGCTCACTTTTATTCAGTCCAGGACCTCACCCCATGAAATGAGACCATGCTCTCCACTTGGAAATCAGCCTGTGACTGTATACAGATTACAAGGGGTCTCCGAAGTGGTTTCTTGCAACAAAAGGCCTATTTTGAGAAGGATTATTAGCAGAAAATATGCCAACGGTAACTGAAATTTAATTTTTCTATAATAGTATACTTAGTTAGAACTTCTAAAGACTACTAAGAGAGAGTAATGATGGCCTAACTAATCCAAAACCTGATAAGTATTATAAGTTTAGTTTGTTATTTACATTTCTTAGTCTGGTTTATCTTGCATGTGTATCCTCTTGCATGGATAAAACAAAGAGTAATAGTTCTAGAAGATTTCAAATATGTGTATATACTTACTATTATTTATAATGGAAGGAAAAGATACAATTACATCTTTAGAAATAATACAAGATTAAATTTAATGCGTACAGTTATTTTTCTTAAAAAGAGTTTCCTTTTTTGTAGTCTTAGTTGAGAAGGACTAGGTAGAAAATACAGTACAACCCACTTAGCGCTGGTGCTACTAACATGTTTACATTTGCTACATTATTGACTGCCAGTGTTTAAAATAATACGATGTTCAGCCAGCATTGAATTTACTAATATCTATAGCAAAATACAAAGCTAAGAATTTACAATTATACACTGTGACATTCTTAAAATTTCAAGTTTGCTCTTATATTAGTGATACCCAGGTTAATACTGTAATAAATTAAATGTTTTAGTTTGAATTAATTAGCATAATATGTTGGGTTTGTAATGAGAACTTTTTACTCTTTTCTTATTTTCTTTTTTAATTTTAAATTAACATACAAAGCATTAGGTTTTAGTATGACATTTTCAAACAATTTTTGTTGATTCTTCTTCCCCCTTTTCTCCCCATTCCCCAGCTCCCATAACTGAACGCTGCCACCCCAACCTCCTTTCTTCTTTCCTATCACATATTTTCTATTGTCCCCCTTCTGCAACAACACCTCTTCTTTTAACCCTCTTTTGGTCCCCTTTCTAGTCTTATAACCTATACCCATTTACACACACACACACACACACACACAAGATTAGGATCTGCATATGAGAGAGAATATGCAATATTTGTATTTCCGAGTCTGAGTTACCTGATTTATAATGATCTATTCATCCATTTCCCTAAAAATTTCATAATTTAGATTGAAAAGCCACTTTGGATACTGTCTAAATAAGCTTGACTCCCTAAAGCAGAGCATGCACTGTGAAGTAGGCCGTCATGTGTGTATCTGTGTGTGTGTGTGTTTAGTAAATGACCCAAGGCTGGGAGGCAGAGGGAGGGCAGGAGGTGTGAGACAGGGAAAGGGCATTGTGAACAATGCTCATCTAGAGCTCTTATCTAGAGGGTTTGCTGGGGGACCTGTGCTCATAAAGTTGTAGAGTCTGTGTGGGAGAGCAGAAATAATGCCTTTGCTACTGGTTTCTATCCCCCGGAATGCCTCAGAGCTTGATTCCCTTCATGTTTGAATTGGACATATGTTGAGTGTTAATGGGTTCCCATGGACCATATATGTTAGGGCATTAAGCGAGAGGTGTATGTTGTTCCAAGTGAGTACTGTAGGTTGTGCTGGCAGAGAACTGGTCTAATCCTTCTCAGAACTCAAAGGCAAGGGCTAGAGTACAAGGTAAAGCCAACATGATAGAAATGAAACAAAATTCTGAAGATCCTGTTGCTTATGTTGACTTCATTATCTGCTTGAGTTGTATACAATAAAGTTTAGTAATATGTACATGTAAACCATTTTACCATATTCTATTATTGTCTTTGTTTATCTTCCCTAGGACAATTTCTATTCCTAACCTTCATTCATTTCTGTATGTGTGGAGACCTTGTTATAAATATGGTCAGTATCTTTTTAAGCCTCTGTTTCCAACTGCTTACCACATCTGAAGCCTTAATCCTTAACATTCTTGAACTTGATGCCTGTAAGACAGTACTGTGGCTTTAAGCCACACTGCCACTCCGCAAACGTCCAATCAAAGCATGGAGGAAATCAAGGTCTACGGCACTCAACCTTGACTCATGATGAGGAGACAACAGTAGCAAATATGGCATATATGTCCCAAACCAAATCTTCCCAAGCTTATTCTGTTAAGGTGGCATTCAATGGCTATTCACCTGAAGCACCTTCCTTCATTGTCAATAATGTCTTAGGTAATCAGCCATATAAAAATTTTCCATATTCTCTTAGCAAGCCTTGAGAAACTCATCATGGCTAATGTGAGACTTAAAACCTATTAAATTACTAATACAAATGTTAGAATATCAACCACTCCTTTGGACCATAGGGAACCAACAGGGTTGGAGAAGGGGAATGAAACAAACTGTAGAGAGGAAGATGCTTTATTTTTTTTCTTTTTCTTTTTTTG
The DNA here is from genome assembly GCF_020740685.1 of Jaculus jaculus. NCBI lineage: Eukaryota > Metazoa > Chordata > Mammalia > Rodentia > Dipodidae > Jaculus > Jaculus jaculus. Next base: position 76,748,915 of record NC_059113.1, read on the forward strand.
GTTTTTCAAGGTAGGGTCTTGCTCTATCCCAGACTGACCTGGAATTGACTATGTAGTCTCAGGGTGGCCTCAAACTCATGGCAATCCTTCTACCTCTGCCTCCTGAGTTCTGGGATTAAAGGCGTTTGCCACCACACCTGGAGAGAGGAAGATTCTTATTGCAGCATTTCAAAAATTTGGAAGGCACTCATTTTATAACTACTTCCTCCAGAGGCATCAGGGCCCATATATTTCCATTGTGGGAACTTTTCTTCCCAAGGTTGTGATTACCATTCAAACAGAGAATAAGCAACTTTTGAGAATTGAGTGTTTGAAGGCTATGAGGTGACAAACATGGAAGTTGTATAGTGTCTATCAACTGCATTTGAGTAAATGAAATGGAAATATGTATAAAATTTTTAATGATAATTCTGCATTTGTTATTGGTGATAAAAGGTATCAATTTCATAGATTATTCTGGGTATTAAAAAATTAAATGAATTAAAATTTGCAGATTCTTGTTTTGAGCAGTATTTGATGCATAAGATTAGTCAGCAAATACATATTATTGTTATCATCGTTGTTATGTTTTAACAGTTCATCTAAATACAATTTTCCTAAGTTTCATTTCATTGGTCGAGATCAAGTATGTATAGCACACAACCAAGAGAGGGAAAATGGAGACGTCCACAGAGTCTGAGAGCCCCTGTGGTGGACCTGGAGGAGACATGGATGGTGGGGAGTGGAGATGAGGGTGGTGATCATGCCTCAGTGTATTCCTAACCACTCTGTAGCTGTTACAATCGTTCAACCCCCCTCATTCCCAATGTTTCCCGGGCCACTGTAGGCCTGTTGGTAGTCTGATTTCGTGATTTTGTTATCTCTGAAGTCCTGTTTGTTTGGTTTAGATTAATCATCATGTCTGTCACCATCACCTTGGAGCTGGTTGTCAAGGTAGCAGTAAGAGCTATATCCTCTAAAGTATCTCTGGAACCCTGGAAGATGCGGTAGAGAAGGCAAGTCTCATGGTGGATAGTTAGCTATCTTCTTATCTTATTGATAGGTCTAAATTTTCCTTCATTTCCTCTGGCATCTGTAAAATTAAACAGATTCTCCAACCAAGCATGAAAGAAGCTTAGGTTAAAGGATATGTAAAGTTGTTTGGGAGATTTTTGGTGTACCAACCCACACTTCTCCAGAGAGAAGTGGGGGCTTCTCTCTGAAGTCTGAGTTTCCAGATCATGGGATTCTGACTTGATTTCCAATACTGGATAAGAATTTTCTCCCACTGAGTGGGCCGCATGTCCAATCAGAGAACAGTGGCTACCTGTAGAGGCTGCCTGCCACTATTGCACAAGTCTGGCAGGTTGATTTTATAGTTTGAAGGGTCTCCTGCTTATTCATGCTGTTGGTGGCCTTTGTTCTCCAGTAGCTTCTAAGCACTAGCTTAGAGGGAACTAGTTTCTCCTTGGGTTATAGCATGGTATTCCAATGTCAAATAGGGAAATTCCTGAGTAGCAGCATTTACACTTAGAGGAATTTTGTGCTAGCTGCAGAAGGAGGGAAATATAGAACTTGTGTGAGCAGTTGTTCTCTCTAGAAGCACTGTGAACCCACTTGCCTATCTGAATGTGACTTCACCCATCTGTTCTAAGGAGAGATGCTTTACATTTCTACTGGCTACGTGTGGCAGCAGGAGGGGCTGTAACCCTGCTCTGTTGCTCAGTACTGCTTCTGCAGCCTTTTCGTTGGCACAAGGACCTAATACAACCGAGATGTCAATCAACTCACATCTCTGACCAAAAACTTCCTTTGTAAATTAGATAACTGGAAAAGCAGGCTGTTTAGCAGACTGCACAGGGTTATCACCAAGGGTTTTGTAAATGGAAATCCTTATGTCCTTAATGCATCTAGGCAGGAGAGCATTCTGAAGTGGCAGTCATCATAAGTCTTGTGAGCTACCACAAAGGACTGTAAGATGCCAAGCAGGTAGCACCATGAAGCATGATATATCAATCACCACTGACTGTTTTCACCTCCTGCTTGTCCATTGAACATATAAGCTCAAACAAGTAAATTCATGCTTCAGTTAAAGAAAGGCATTTCTGCTTTCCCCCATATTTTATACATCAGTACTAGATAAAATCTTTCCAGAAAAAAATGTCATTATTAAATCCTTAATAGTGACAACACAAAGAATTTTTGTAGTAAATTGGAACAGTTCTGGCAGTGTGACTTCACAGTGGTCACTGCACAGCTCCACATTGTTCCCATTACTGTTAGCAGGATTTGTGAGTATTATTCCATGTGAAGTATTTTTACAGTTTACCTAAGAGAGCTTTTCACATTGTGAAAACAAGAGGTTATTGTTAAAATAGAATCTTGAAATAAAAGATAATATGAACAATCCATATTTGATAGGGAAGCAACTGGGGACAAAATAATATTCTAGGTTACGGAAGTATACAGGATCAAAGGGACTCTTGATCTCAAAAGCATCTTGAACTTGATCATGATCAGACAGTACTGTGTGGCTTAAAGAAGCCTATGATACTGTTCTTGGCATGAGGGAAAAAGTGACAACTAGAATTATGACCAAACTGAATTTTTTGAATGAAAATCCATTAAAATGGTCCCAAGGTAAAAAGAAGATAGCAAGAAAAAAATAACTCCAAATTGGATTTGGATGTGTTTTAAATTTTTAATAACATAATGGACATTTATTCATATTAAAAATACTAACTTCCTTCATCAACATTTATTTTGAAGCATTGTATTCAAATATTGTACACTTCCTTTTTGTAAATTATTCAATGTTTTCTTCTAATTCTGTACAATTTTTACATCATTAAGAGCCCCATATAGCTAGTAAGTTAAGAGGTTGTTTTGATTTTAAGAAAAAAGAAAGAAAATCATTGTACTGGGTTGAATAAGATGCATATGGCCAAATTAAAAATAAGTCATGTTAACCTGGGATCTGTGGGTATGATCTTGTCAGGAAATAGGGTATTTGTAATCATGTTAAGAAGTGGTCATATTGGATCAAGGTGAGTCTTAAATCCAACATCATTTATACTTAATAAGTAAAAAGGGCAGTTTGAATACATAGAGTGGAGCATGATAGGAAGATGGACTTCTGGCAGAAATCAAGCATATGTCTGACAAAGATTACCAAGGATTGCTGGCAACCCATGAAAAACAAACTCATTAAGTAGATTTTGTCCTGGCTACAAAGAGGCATCCACATGCTCACCCTTGATTTGGAGCTGCAAGAGGATAAGTTTCCTTTAACCTACCCAGTTTGTTGTACTTCTCATGGGAATTGAAGAAAGTGTTGCAAAATTAGAGTGTGAAACCCAGTGAGGGCAATTTCTGCTTTTCAACCTTTTCTTCAGATTGAAGCATTTCAATTGAAATAATAATAATGTGAGAAGTTTAAATTTAAATTTAATGTAGTCAATATAAATGTTGACTACTGACATAGTCTTATTTAATTAAAAAGGATTTCTAATGCAATTCCTACTCTGAAAATATGGACAGAATTAAGTGACACTTCATGGAGCAGTATGAAAATAGAAAGTGAAACACACATTTTAATCCAGAGATTAGAAAGTAAAATACAAAAAGAAACATTAACCATACAACCTTGGAATCAGGTTTTGAAAGGAACAGAAGTAATAACATGTCTTATTCATACTGCCAGAGGCTCCTTCTGGTCCTCATTAGAATGAGACCAATTAACTCTTTTTATCATTTGCCTTGTTAGTTCATAAAATGTATAGAAACAAAAAAAAGAAAAGAAAAGAAAAAGGGAAAACAACTTTATTAGAATTTTTTTTGAGTGAAGCCCAGCAGACTGGCCTTTTTATGAGAGAGAGAGAATTGGTGTGCTAGAGCCTCAAGCCCCTGAAATCAATTCCAGATGTGCATGCCTCCTTGTGCATATGTGTGAACTTACACTCTTGTGTCACTTGTCTGTCTGGCTTACGTGAGACCTGGAGAGTTGGACATAAGTACTCAGGCTTTACAGGGAAGCACCTTAACCATGAAGCCATCTCTCTAGCCCTAAAATTTTAATGACTAAACACAATCAAATCAAATTTTTCTTCTATATTTTCTGGCCTTTGAAGATATATGCACTGTAAAGGACATTGTTCCTCAGTGCAATGAATGCTTCCCAGTGTGATACCTGTCCCTGGAATATATCCATCTTATAAATATTGATTTCAGAGTTGAGATACATCTGAAACCCTAATCTATCATCATAACTGTTTCTCCTTGTACAGGCATCACCAAAGTAAATGATTCCATAAACTTTGTTTAAAATTTTGTCAGTTTATAATTTTGTTGAAGATGCCCAGTTTTGTTCCATAATTATGAAACTTCTTTTAGATTCACAAAGAAGTTGTAATGACCATTTTAATAAAACAATTATATCCCTGTCTTGTCAATATTTTACACATATGAATCATAAATTTAAAAAAGATGAAAGGATTTTTAGATGCCCTTTAAGCAAAACAGAATGGTACAAGTTCTTATCCCACAACAATACATGATTGAAACCTTTTTATTAAATATCTAAATGAATAGCAATGCTATATTTACTTCTCCCTTGTCCTTAAAAGTATTACTCATCAATCATAAAATTGAGAAAGTTCATATGAAATATTGCCATCAAGGGATCATTATCAGATATTTCACTTATGCCATCAATTTTCCTATCTTCATTTTAGTGTCACTATTTGTCACTACTGTTCATCTTCTGGTTCATCTAATAATTGTGAGTCATCATCTTTTGTCAATTTCCCTTCTTTGACAGTAGGAGGAGAAAACAAATTTCCACATTCTGCACCATATTCAGGAGAAGCTAAAAGCAGCTATAAAGATTATATGTGTAGTAACTTTTGTTCTTTTTTTTTTTTTTGAGTTAATGATGTAATACTTCAGACAAGTCCAAATGAGAACAGAAGTATGACGCAATAGTCATGTTCCTTTCAGAGGGTTCTATTATTTATCTAGTTGTTATAATTTAATTATTTTTAGTCATTGGGAGTGACCAATAATTAGTACCAGTTTTTAGAGTGATGAAATAGTAAATTGTTTTAAGATAAAATCGGTCAGATTCACATTACAAATATGTGACAGAATGGATTTTATTGCATAGTAAAACAATGAATAAAATTTACCTTTGCTCTTTGAAAGACCTTTAGTAGATAATAAGTTGGAATACCATGAAATACCAATATCTAAAATAAAAAAACTTATCATCATAAACTCAGAAACTAGAATTGGGTCTCTGGAATAATTTTCATATTAAATGAGTGAACATAGAAAATTACTACACATATTTCAATAAATGATGAAAAGGGGGTTAAATAAAATGTTAACTTATTCCAAGTAAAGGGAAAGGATAATCCATGATATATTCTCTTACCATTATGCACTGCTTGAGAGCACTGAAAACAATTAAGTATTTGGCCAATGCCTATGTTTACCACTGGTCTATAAACTGTAACTGCAGGATTTTCTAATGGGTTTATGTTCACTTGCTCAACTGCCTTGAATAGATCATGGCCTGTGTGAAAATATTACTGGTGAATTTAAGGAAGAACTTCACATCCTATTTTGTTCATCTACCTCTGCTTGGCGCCTTCAGGAAAATAAACTTCACTTTCATTTTTTAAGATAATTGCATATGGTGGTGATATGAATCAGATGGCCCCCATAAACGCATGTGTATTGAATGCTTGGCCCTCACCTTGTAGCAATTTGGGAGGTGGAGACTTTCTGAAGGATGTGTTTTTGTGGGAATAGGCTTAGGGTTATTATAGCTAAGCCCTATCTTTGCCAGAGTTCAGCTTATTATTTTGCTGCTTTCTGACAACTGCTGTGTCAAGAAGTGATGTCCAAACTCTGCTCTACCATCATGTCTCTGCTTTGTTGTAATCTCCCCTCAAAACAGTAAGTCAAAGACATGTCTTTTCTCCCATCAGCTGTTTTATTTTTTGTTTGCTCAGCAATGTGAAGGTAAGTGAAGTAGAAACTTGGTACCAGAGAAGTGGTATTATTGCTGCTATAAATTTGACCTTGTGGCTTCTTTGTTTGTTTGGCATTGGTATTGATTTTGGGGAGGAATATAGTATTTAGAACTTTGGACTAAGATGCTTTGCAGTGCTATAACAGAGCTTGATGGACTATTTCATTGCTGATACTTGAAAGACCTTAAAGTAAAAAGAACTGTGGTTCTATGGAAGCTTGGCTTATAAAGGGGAGAAGAACTTTGTCAGAACTTGTCTTAAGCTACTGCTGAGAGGCTTGTTGCTCTGCCTGTATCCTTAGAATTTAAGCAAAGTTAAGTTTAAAAGCAATGATCTGGTAATGACAATTGAAGAAGTGAATTTTTTTTAGTTCAATTTCTTCATCTGGCCTCTAGTAACATTTTGTGAAACTTAGTTAAATATCTTTCAGAAAAACCAGATACCACTGTGTCCTTGAGCTTTGAGAATGACAACCTTGCAAAAAATAAATTGAGTAAGACTGTTCATATTGAATTTAAGTGAATTTCTGATTATATGTTACAGTATTAGCTCATAAAACCTATTTGTAATGGCCATCACAGGAATTGTTTCTAACATTACCCTCATAAGTTTAAAATAAACAAGTAAGTTTTTCTTTTACCCAACTCGTACTAACATGAAATCCAGCCATAGTATATAGCACTATTGTCATTATCTCATCCTTCAATTCTTTTTTAGCTATGTATATAATGTGTTTACAGCCATAATAGTGCCATCATTAGCCTTCTCCCTGTCCCCCCCCCCAAAGATTGTGGGTGTTGTATTGAGGGGGTGGTGGGGGTGGCCTTCAGTTATGGAGGAGAAGCAATGTCTCTGTGCATAATGACCCAATTTATGGCTCTAACGAACATTCTGTGCCCTCTTCTGTGAATTTCCTTGAGTCTGTTTCCTTAACCCTTGTGCAGATACCAGGTTCACCAAAAAAAAAAAAAAAAAAAAAAAAAAAAAAAAAAAATCTCTTGCTTATTACCCCAGTAACTCCATGGCTTCAGCTGGTTCCCAGGTGGGGTGTGATGGGTTGATTCTTTCCTCAGGTTGTGTGTCCATCTTAAAAAACAGAAACATCATATCCTCTCCCCATCTCAGTCTCTGTTTTATTTCGATGTCATGATCTTTTCCTCCTCTTATGATGGAGAATGGAATTTCAAAGGGGAAAGTGGGAGGGGAGGGAGGGTGTTACCATGGGATATTTTTTATAATCATGTAAAATGTTAATAAAAATTGAGAAAAAATAAAGCATAGAAAATTTAAAAAAGAAAAGAAAAGCTCAAAAAAAAAAAAAAAAAAAAAAGAGAAAAGCTGTTAAGTAACAGACCATGAGTTGCTTAGACAGATGTTGGTCATTTTCTCCCAGTCACTCATGTAACACCTTCTGGCACTAGACATGCTAACTGTCTGGGTATTGCTTCTCTTCCAGTTTCCATCTAGGTCACTCCATGTTCCATCCCAACAGCATATGGTGTCTTGGGCAGTAGGGTCTTACCATTAACCTTTGGTGGGTCACCAAGTACTCTGACAGAATTCTGTCTTCTTTTGGGGAACCTTGCAGATCTCTCTGATCGATAGCTCATTGTGGATGTTACCCACATGCTGGTACTAGGAGTTACAGGTCAATGCCAAAGAAAAAGAAGGAAGAAAAATACAGTTAATATAAAAGAGAAAGAGAGAGAAAAACAGAAGATTAAGGATAGTCTTTATCATACCCTCTCCAGGCCCCTGTGAATTAGGTATTCTCTCTCTAAGCACCTGATGAAGGTTCAACTTTTTAGTATGTCTTTTAGGATGTAGGATTTTATGGTACTAATTCCACTGGAGATCATATTTTTGCCCCCCACCCCACATCTTTACTCTTCCCTTTTGCTCCGCCATACCTCTCGTGCAGTCCTTGAGATGTTTCTTAGGTATGTTAGCATCATGGGCAAATTCAGGTTAGGAGCCACAGATGAGTAAGACCATGCAGTGATTATCTTTCTGTGATTGGGTGAATTTGTTGAGAATGATCTGTTCCAAGTTTGACCATTTTTCGATAAATTTCATTGTGTCATTTTTCCTTGTTGCTGTGTAGAATTCCACTGTGTAGATATACCACATCTTAGTTAATCCATTCTTCTAATGATGGACATCTGGGTTGATTCCAGTTCTTAGCTATTATGGATTGAGCAACTATAAATGTGGTTGAGTAAATATCTCTGAGCTGAAATGTGGAGCTTTTAGGATGAATTCCCAGCACAGAATAACTGGATCTGCGGTACCTCTATAGTCATCCTTTTTAGGAGTCTCCATATTTTTTTCCATAGTGGCTGTACCAGCTTGCATTCCCACCAACAGTGAATGAGGGTTCTTCTTTCTCCACAACCTTACCAGAATTTGTTGTCATTAGATTTTTTTTAATGTTTGCTATCCCTACTGGGGTAAGGTGGAATCTCATAGTTGTTTTAACTTGCATTTCTCTCTTGATTAGAGATGTTGAACATTTTCTTAAGTGTGTGTTTGCCATTTGTATTTCCTCCTCTGAGAACTCCCTGTGCAGTTCTCTGCCCCATTTTGTGAGTGGGTTGTTTGACTTTTTATTGTTTAGGTTTATGAGTTCTTTGTAGATCTAGAAATTAGGCCTCTGTCTGATATGTATCCAGCAAAAATTTTCTCCCATTCTGTGGGAGATCTATTGGCTCTGCTTATTGTTTGTCTGTGAAACAGCTTTTCAGCTTCCTGAGATCCCAATTATTGAGTGATTGTTTAATTTCCTTAGCTACTGGGGTTTTGTTCAGGAAGTCTTTTCCCACCCATATGCCATGGAAAGTTCCTCCTATTTTTTTCTTCCAGTAGTAGCAGTGTTTCTGGTCTTATATGGAGGTATCTGATCCATTTGGACTCGATTTTTGTGCATGGTGAAATGTTTGGATCGAGTTTTATTTTTCTGCATATAGTTATCCAGTTTGTGTAGCACCATTTGTTGAAGATGCTATCTTTTTCCCAGTCTACATTTTTAGGGTCTTTGTCAAATATCAAGTAACTGTAGTTACTTGACCCAAAGTCCAGGTCCTCAATTTTGTTCTATTTGCCTATGTTCCTGTTTTAATGCCAGTACCATGTTGTTATTATTATTATGGCTTTGTAGTATAGCTTTAGTTCAGGTATGGTGATACCTCCAGAGTTGTTTCTTTTGCTGAGGATATGCTTGGATATCCAAGGCCTTCTGCCATTCCATATGAATGTTGAGATCATTTTTTCTATCTCTTTTCTTCCCCATGCTATGAGGCGAGGTTAGCCAGATGCCATCTTGACAGAAAGACTCATTCTTCAATTCTTTAAAGGCTTCATGTATGTAACCTCTAAAAAGTCAAGAAATCATCCAGGCTGGAAACCACACACACATTTATATGTGTGACTCAGTGTTCTATTGACAATGTATTAAGGTTATTTTCATCCTGAGCTTGCTCGGTCTGCTACAACTGTCTTCAGAACAATAGAAAGTGAATAGTTGTATAACTAAAATTTGAGTTTCTAACTTATATCAATGATTGATCTTTCAGAGAAGAATACAACTTGTTTTTTTTTTTTTTGATTGCTATAATGTTCTAACCTGTAAAACTACACAGACTAGTATTTTCATAGTGTTTTTCACTGTGCCTCACATTTTAGCATCTAGTTTCTCAATGAAATGTACAGTTTTTTTTTTTATTTTTTATTTTTAATTTTATTTATTTATTTATTTGAGAGCGAGAGACTCAGAGAGAAAGACAGATAGAGGGAGAGAGAGAGAATGGGCGCGCCAGGGCTTCCAGCCTCTGCAAACGAACTCCAGATGCGTGCGTCCCCTTGTGCATCTGGCTAACGTGGGACCTGGGGAACCGAGCCTCAAACCGGGGTCCTTAGGCTTCACAGGCCAGCACTTAACCACTAAGCCATCTCTCCAGCCCGAAATGTACAGTTTTTTCAACTATTTGTACGGCTATTTTGCTAGTACTTTTTTAAAAAAATTATTTTTCATATACAGGTCATAGATTGTTTTCTTTTAGCTTTGGAACTTTTCCTTAAACTCAAATTTATTTAATCATCACAATTATTTATTAACTTACTGCTGTGACAAATTATCACAACCTTTGTGACTATTGTAATTTCAAAATTCCTTTACATTGAAAGTAGTAAACAATTATTGCCATGTTTTATCAAAAGCAGATGGGCCAACTCACAAGATGAGGCATGGGGAGGGTCATGAGACCCCCTCCAGAGATCTCAGGTATCGCCCCACCATGTCAACTGTATGCAATACAGGTCTCCTGACCCAGGGAGAGATAGAGTGAGTATATAGAGGGTAGAAAATCAGGAAAAATGAGCTCCATCTAAGCAGCTTCTTTGGAGTATCTATGTTCTATAAGCAAGCCATCACCCTGAACCTGAGGGAAGAACAGCTACAAGCATAATCCCAACATAATGAGCCTCACTTAAATACTGCTTTTTTTGTGTGTGGAGGGTGTCTCATGCTCTGTAATCATCCACTGGGATGGGGAGGGATGGTTGGAAGATGGAAGGTTGGGTGGTGGGAGGCATTAATCCCAACATAGTGAGCCCACTTAAGTATTGTCTGTGGTCCACATAATCCTAGACAGTGATAAGGAGCTGCTGGAAGCTGCCTTAAAGAAGAAATCTTCCAGGATGGGATGAGACATTTTGGTGGTGGCTGCTCTGATGTCTCCATGATCTGTAAGGTTTTCATCTTGTGGCTGAGGGAGGAGTGTCTGAGGAGTAATCTTGACACAGGGAGCCCCACGAAAGTGGCGACTTTGGGGGCTCCCATTCCTGTAAATAATTCCTGTCTATGCCCTGTCAGTAACCTCAATAAATTCATTGGTTCACCAGACTGGTTATTGGTGCAGTGGTACTTTGTTCTGCCATCTGAGCCCGATCAGGGCTGAACATGTATGTGTGTCTCCCCAGGTGAAAAGTTTCCAGTCACTGTGACTTAAAGTGTCACCAGTTACAAACTTCTCTTCTTTGGCTGAGAAGCCCAACATGGGCTTCTCTGATTTAGAGAAAGGTGTGAACAGCTCTGTTTCCTTTCTGGAGGTTATATTGGCAAAGCTGTTTGCTTCTCAGCTTCTTGGGGTTGCCACAACATTGAGCTCTCTGACTTCATCCCTGGCACTAATTGTAGCAGGCTGAGTGCTATCCTCAAGACTCCTTTTGGCCCTTTCTTCTGAAGTCATACAGAGTGACAACAGCTAGGAAAAGGGCTCTGCTGTTAAAGGCTCATGTGAGTAGAGTTTGGTGAGGCCACCTCTTATCTTGGCTATTTGCAAGGCAGGATTGAAAATTGAAGTTTGCTCTGGTCCAAGAGAAATTCAAGGCCAGCCTTCACAGACTGAAAGCTTATCTCAAAAAGAAAGAAAGAAAGAGGGAGAGAGAGAGAGAGAGCGAGAGAGAGAGAAAGAAAGAAAGAAGGAAAGAAAGAAAGAAAGAAAGAAAGAAAGAAAGAAAGAAAGAAAGAAGGAAAGAAAGAAAGAAAGAAAGAAAGAAAGAAAGAAAGAAAGAAAGAAAGAAAATAAATTAGAAATAAGGAGGTTTTGGGATGTAAATAAGTGGTTAGATCATTTTCCTAACATTAGTTCCATCCTTGGTACGACTACACAAATAAAATTACATAAATAAAATAAAATAAAAACTCATCATTTTCTTTTGTTCATCTTGATCACACAGGCCATATCTCCATCTTGCCTCACATCTATGTGCCTTTTGCCTTGTGAGGTCACCATCGTCATAGCTTCTTGGATTAGTATGTGGGTTTCTTTGAAGTCATTCATCTGTGTACTACATGGCCTGTCAGGTCTACATTGCTTGTCTGATTATTTTCTACTTCATTTAAATATATTGAAGAGTAACTTGTGAAGTTTTAGTAGTTTAGTGTAATTTCAATTTTTCATCATATTTAATTTAAATTTTGTTTTTGAGTTCTTTTCAACATTTTACAAATATCTTTCTATTTGGCTGTCAGTAAATAGTGTGTGTGTGTGTGTGTGTGTGTACTTTATCCATTTATAGTGCCACACACAGAATTCTTAGAAATTTATAGTGATATTTTCTTTAGAAACTAAATATCAGATTTTCTCTGATTTCTTTTAAGCTAATTGGGAAGGAACAATTGCATGTATATGCACTTCGTAGAATGATAATATATACAGTGATAAGAGATGAATGTAGTAGATATTTTTTTGGATTTTTTTCTCTTTGCATATGATGAAAGCTTGTGACAAGGCATTAGGCTGCATGGTTGTGTTTCTAGCAGTTCTCATATTGGCCACAATTAATTGTCTCTTATTGAAAGAAGTTATGCTACAAACTTCTTTTTCTGTGTCAACTAAAATTTATGTTCAATATATTTTTTTCTGAATACACCATTAAATCCAACACACACACACACACACACACTGACTCATTAAATCCAATGTTTTAAGGAACTTTTCCTCTGAAGTCCATTCCTGTTCACACATCCCTCTGTTCTCATTTTCTATACCACCTTGTCATAGACATTAAATTAACTAGCCTTTTTATATATTCCCATCACATTTTTGCAAGGTAGATAAAAGAAATTGCTCTCAAATGATGAAATTTTTACTTGCCGTGTTTCAGCTGAAAACATACTTTTCTCCCACAAAACTATTTTTATAAACATTTGTGAACAGTCTGCATAAAGGAAATTGCTGACACAACCTAACTGCATCTATAATTGTGCAAATGATCTGACTGCATGGGGAGAGCACAAAAGAGAGAAGCTGAAATTGGGCTGTATTTCCAAAGTAAGTCTCGTTTGAAAAAGGGAGACTAATGCCATTTAGATAACAAAATAAATTGAAGTGTTTGGAGTATTTCTGTTTTGTAGACTCCTGGTCAAAATGCTCCAACTCGAGATGTTTGTTTCTATCGATGGAGCTGTGTAGATTAAGGGTCCCTAATGATTTGAGAAGAGGTAAAACATGCTGTGTCATGGGAAAATAAATCAAAGTTCTTTGCCTTTTTCAGGAATAGCATAGTGCCATTCTCTCTCTCTCCCCTTTTTGCAGGGCTGGAAATTCAACTCAGGGCCACGTCCATGCTAAGCAAGCACTGCACCACTGAAGCACACTCTTGGTCCTTAACTGCCTTTCTTGATGGTGTCAGGGCTAATATAATGTCAATAAATTTTATGTGTTCACACATGCACATGGATGACTCATGTATTACATATGCTCTTGTCTGGTCTCTTTAACTTAAAATCTATGGCATGAACAATTTAATCAGCACCAGATATTCATTTCTGCTTTTGTAGTTTTACTTAATTAGTATCATGATTAATCCAAGTAGCTTCTAAAATTAGCTTTGTTTTAGTAAGTTTCCAATGTAAAATATCCCTTTCTTGCTCTCACCAAAGTCCAGATTAAATCTAGATTATTTTTATCTACCATCACCATCTTTCCATCATTCATTAATTATATATCATCTATATTTTAATCTATTATCTACTTATCTATCATAATCTTTTAATCATCTCTTACTACATCTACCTATGCATCCATTTATCATTGCTATGTTCTGTTGAATCACTTGTGCTGATTAGATGAAACACCTGTGTAACCAAGGTCTTTCATGTTTGTTTCTGTATGACTTTCAACAAGTCCTTTACCACCTGTTACCTCCATTTTTTCAGATTCTCAAATCAAAGTGAGTCTGTTAATGCTGGTATAACTAATACTTACTGAGTACTAAATTGTGTGCCAAGCACTTTTCTAGGCATTTCTACCGTAATCTTGAGCCCTCATTAAAACTGAGATGGATATTGTGATTGTTACATTCCAAAGACAGGTAAGTGAGGCACAAAATGTTAAAAAAAATCTGCCTTAGGTCACAGCATTTGTTACTAGTATAGGTGGTATTTCAACTCAGGAATCTATCTCCAGAGATCACTTGTTTAATAAATATGTTAGGATTATTTAATTTATTGTTTTACTTGGTGGGTGCACTTTTTGTTTAAGTTAGCCTTACATCAATCTTAAAAGAACTGTGTGATATTTTTAAAAATCCAATGTGTATGCTCTTATACCTTGTTTCTTCAGTGTTTCGTGCTGGCCACATACCCAGGGCTTAACACTCAAGCATTTCCACATACAGAGAAGGTGTTCATTCCCAAGCTCTCCAGTTTTGGCTCTCCTGTTCCTTTCGGACTTTTGCTATACATTACCTGATAAGCAGATACAAAGCAAGAGCAAAGCAACATGTGTAATAACATGTTTAATGGAAGTAAGTTAGAGGAAAACAAATAATTTTCTTCCAGGCTAAAATTTGAATATATTTTAATATACTACACTGTGGTTATCTATTTAATTAACTAAATGACTAACTCACTTCTGGAACTCTTGATACATATTATTGAAGCAGGCAAGAGAAAGTTGTCTTCTTTTAGGCAATTTTAGGTACAGGAACCCAAGGAGGGAACCAGTAGATGCCACTCTGCCTTGGAAGAAATGGATCTCATGTCTGATCCAGATTCACTCACAATGGCTGGCTGCAGTGTCCTGTGCTGCCTCCACAGTTTAGCACGCTATCTATGTGGGCTAGACTTTGGGTCAGCCTTTTGAATATGCAAATCTCAAATCTTCCCCTTACATTATATATATACATACACACATACATATATACACACATATACACACATACATACATATATATATGTATGTATATATATACACATATATATGTATATATACATATATAAAATTATATATATATGTATAATTTTACATAATTATATGTATATAATTTTATTAAGTAGAAACTTTATATGGACACATCATATATTGATACCATCATTTCCTTTCTCCCATTTTTTAATTGACTATAAAGACTTGTCTGTGCTGATCTCTGCCCTGTGATCTCTGTCTGTATTTCTTTCTCCCACCCAGCCTGACTGGGCATGGGAGAGTAGAACACTGCTTCTTAGTCTGGATAATTTTTGGCTTGCTTTTTATCTGCATTATGTGGAGTACCTTCTCACTTTGATTATGGGGATGAGTTTTCTCCAATCTCTGAGCTTAACACATGTGTAATACCTCTAACCTCTAGATCTGCCATGTGGATATTTTCTCTGAACTCTGGGCCTGCTACATGTGTAATTTCTCTAAACTCAGGGTAACCATGGTTGTGTCTCTTTTTACTACCCATTTCTCATCTGAATTTCCCAGTCTGTGCTTTGACACTTTCCCTGTGCTGCACTTCCTTAAACCATCACCACTTAATCCCTTAACTTTCTTCCATGGGGAGGCTCAGGACAAATGCTATGCCTCCCACATGAGTCAGTGTTTATTATAAATCTCTCTACATAGGGCTCTAGATCCTGTCTTCCACATGCTTATGATTGTTCTCCAGCCTTTTCCTAGATCACAATGTCCCTTAAATGAACCTCATGATTTCTCCTTAAATAAACTCAACAATCCATATTTATTCTTCTTGACTCCATTTTTTTGCCAACTATTTGTAAAAATAGGATAAGAACAGGCTGAAAAGATGGCTTGGTGGTTAAGGCACAGCTCAATGGCTTGGGTCTGACTCCCCACAGTACTCATGTAAAGCCAGATGCACAAAATGGCTCATGCATTTAGAATTCATTTGCAATGAAAAGACCCTGGAAAGCTTATTTTCTATTTCTCTCTCTGTCTACTTGAAAATAAAACAACGTAAGTATTAAAAAGTAGGTTAAGGACCCAATGTCAGGGTTCACAAGTTTGGGAGACCTTTCCTGAACTCCAAAATTCTGCATAATTAATAAGTTAAAATATTTTTCATTTTGTAGTTTGTCAGTTAGTAGAATTATAATCATAAAGCCCAGGCCTATATCTTAAAACACTTGACTTTTCTAGAAAGGTAATGTGAACCTTTGATGCTGTGGGAATGTTCTCTGAAAATAGAGAAAAATTAAAACAAAAAAGGCTTTTCTTTATTTTCTTACTTATATGTAAAAGATACTTATAATTTCTTAATTTGACGTGATAATAATCTAAAACAAGGATGAAGATTGTTTTACTGAATTGAGAACTAAGAGCAGTTATGACTTGCTTGAAACTCTGACATTCTTAAATGTTCTAGAACCTTGTTAATTGAAAGAAGATTGAGCTAAAGTATTAGTTTGTAAAATCTTGTAAAAGGGTGTGGAGGTTTGACTCAGGTGTCCCCCATAAACCTGGGTGTTCTAAATGCTAGATTCCCAGCTGATGTAGATTTTGGCATTAATGCCTCCTGAAGGGAGTGTATTGTTGGGGGTGGGTTTATGGATGTCATAGCCAGTTTCCCCAAGCCAGTCATTAGCATTCTCTCCTGTTGCTATTGCCCACTTTATGTTGGCCAGGGGATGATGTCCACTCTCTACTCATGCCATCGTTTTCCTCTGCCATTGTGGAACTTCCTCTCTAGCCTGTAAGCCAAAATAAACCTCTTTTTTCCACAAGCTGCTCTTGAATGGGTGATTTCTGGCATCAATGTGAACCTGACTGCAACAGTAGAGTGGTACTGAGGAGTGGGATTGCTGCTAGATACCTGACTGTGTGGCTTTGATCTTTTACAGCTGATTTTCAAGACGAATGTAGAAGGATTTGAAACATTGGCCTAAGATATGCCTTGCAATGCTATAAATACAGCTTGATGGACTATTCTCATCAGAGTTGAAAGGCCTGAATTCAGTAAGAACTATGGGCTGTGAGGTTTGGCTTATGAAAGTGAGAAAGAGATTTGCTTGGACTGGGCTAGCAGTTGGGTGATAAGCTTGCTCTTAGGCCCGTGTCCTGAGAAGTTGTGCAGGGTTGCTTTGCACAGAACTGGTATGAGAAGAGGGATAAGGCACAGAAAAACAAAATATTTAAGCCGGGCATGGTGGTACACACCTTTATCCCAGCACTCAGGAGGCAGAGGTAGCAGGGTCACTGTAAGATCGAAGCCACCCTGAGACTCCATAGTGAATTCCAGGTCAGCCTGGGTTAGAGTGAGACCCTACCTTGAAAAACAAAAACAAACAAACAAACAAAAAACTTAGATGAACTGCTGCCCATTCAGCTGCAATTGAGAGATTACAACCAGCTGACCTGTACTGGAGCAACAGGAAGAATGTAAACTCTTTTGGAGGGGCCTGAGTGGTCAAGGAGTGTTCTTCTCTTCAAAGTTTGCTTTATTCTTCCCTCGATTAACAAATTGATACTCTACTTGGTATTGTGGAGTATAAGAAATAGAGGAAAGGGAAAGTCACTGAGTTTACAACAGAGTCTTGTGCTTTGGAAATGGCCATGGGCAGTGTGAAGCAGGTTTGCTGGATGCCTGCATGGAGACCCCATGGGGCCATGAAGATGAACCGTGGTTTGCAGTAGGGACCCAGTGGGACCATGAGATGACTGCCAAGGAGAGCTGCCAGCCTTGGATGAGATTTGCCAGGACTGTGAGTAGCCTAGCTGGAGGGCAGAATTGGAATACCAGAGACATTGCTGGTTAGAATTATCGAACTTGAAGATCTGTCACTGGATAGAGTTGTTGGACTTGAAGCTTAGAATTTGATGTTTTCCCTGGTTGTTTTAAATCTTGTATTGGTTGAATATTTCTTTGCTATGCCGAATGCCATCTTTTGCAGAGGGAATGTTATTTATGTGCCAATATGGGTGTTTTTTTGGGGGGGGGGTTGATATTATGGCTCAGTAGAAGATCTTGGGCTATGGGGATGTATGAACATCATTGGAATTGGTAAAAAACTATAGGGACTTTTAAAGTTGGATAAATGTACTGCATTTTATATCATGTATGGTTATCAATTTATGGGGGTAAGGGAATGTGGTAATTTGAATTAGGTGTCCCACTGTAGTGGTTTGATTCACGTGTCCCTCATAAACTTAGGTGTTCTGAATGCTAGGTTACCAGCTGGTGGATATATGGGAATTAATGTCTCCTTGAGGGAGTGTATTGTTGGGGGTGGGCTTATGGGTGTTATAGCCATTTTCCCCATGCCAGTGTTTGGCACACTCTCCTGTTGCTGTTGTCCACCTTATGTTGGCCAGGGGGTGATGTCCACCCTCTGCTCATGCCGTCATTTCCCCTCACCACCGTGGAACTTCTCTTCAAGCCTGTAAGCCAAAATAAATCTCTTTTTCCCAGAAGATGCTCTTGGTTGGGTGATTTCTAGCAGCAATGCGAACCTGACTGTAACAGGGTTTAACTTGTAACATTCTTATTTTGCCAAGTTTGTGGCTATATAATCCTCAGACGATAATTTTAAACTATATGTACAAGCCTACTTTGAGATCAAGCATAAACAATTTCTTTCAGTGTAATTATAGTGGGTTTTGTTTTTTTCTTTTCCTGTGTTTTTTATTTTTCCAGAGGATTATCACAGATGTTTTAGACTTTGTCTGAAAGGTCAGGTTGTTCCCTTCCTCTGTTACCATTAGGGAGAATACTCACACAGAGAGTTATACTATACTTAGATGGATGCATTTTTATACTCGAAAATCACATTTATCTTGGTACAGTTATGGATGAAGTAATGGAGGCAATACTTAATCTGTGAAGACTAAAAACTCTTGACCCACAGTGGAAATAAAAGTTGGATACTTCTGTAATACTGTTTGCTCTCTTTCATTTTGACACTGTTTTGTACTACTCACATTGCCCACCTCCTTGTTGATCCCTTAGCTTACCTGGGACATCCTTAAGTCAGGCACTGTGTGTTTATCAGAAATTTGTAACCTAAATACAGAACCTAGGATATTGTGAAGGACTCATTCAGTATGTTTAAAATGAATGAATCTGTGAATAAATTTTTCAATTAGTCATAGTTTTCTGTCAAACCACAGGTACCACACCACAAGAGAGAAATAGCACATGGTATATTCACAATCTGTGTTTATGCAAACTGTAGTAGACTTAAAACACAACCAACATGGCTCAGGGAATTTTGTGGAAGAGGAAACAGAAAGATTGTTAGAGCCACAAGTTGGGACATTGTGCTCCAAGGCATTGCCTCTCGCCAATAACTGACTCCTGCTCCCACAATGCATAACCCAAAATCCCCATGGGGATATCCTGTGGAGGAGGGCCCATTTGGAAAAGGGGCAGGGATGAGGGAAAGGATCTTTCCAACATATGTTGTTTCCATACTAACAGGTCCATAACTAATAAAAATAAATTTAAAAAGAAAATAAAATAGCATAAGCATCAAGAAGGTTGGTTGTTTATGCCCATCCAGGGACATTCAGGGGTGTTCTGGGCTGGAGAGCTGGGTTAGCAGTTAAGGCACTTGCCTACGAAGCTTAAGGATCCAGGTTCACTTCCCCAGTTCCCATTTAAGCCAGATGCCCATGGTAGCACATGGACCTTGAGTTCCTTTGCAGGGGCTAAAGGTTTTGCTGTGCCCATTCTGTCTTTATTGAAAAAAGAAAGGAAGAAAATACATTTCTTTTAAAGAAGATTGGTTGTATTGTATGGTATAATATATATTTTAAATAACATATCAAGACAATGTACTAATAAGAGTGTATTACAGGTTTGCGTGAAGCAAAATACCTACTTAAAGTACAATTTCTAAGAATTAGGAAATGAAGACTTGCTTTCCTTTATGCCAAGGAAGTTAGTATATTAAAAATCACTTCTGAATATTTTTAGCAATTAGACAGCAATCAATCTCTGAGAACCTACAGAGTCCTTGTGAGATATTACAAAGAAATCAATACCAGTTAAGTCAAAGTCCAGTGACTGACTCTATTGTAGTAAAATGATAAGAATAAAAGACATCCTTAGTGAAAGACTGATACTTCACTTACATAGCATCCTTTGAGAATTACTGTCTCTGATGCAGTCTAATGTAGTATACCTGGACCTAAGTTAAGTTAATGAACTTGCTTTCCACCTCTAGCAGTGTTGCCTTAAGAAGAACCAATTAAAACACCCTTTTGAAGTGTTTTAAGTTTATCATATAAATTAGAAAAAAAATATTTTAATTTGTTTATTTAAGAGTGACAGACAAGGGCTGGAGAGATGGCTTAGCGGTTAAGCGCTTGCCTGTGAAGCCTAAGAACCCCGGTTCGAGGCTCGGTTCCCCAGGTCCCACGTTAGCCAGATGCACAAGGGGGCACACACGTCTGGAGTTCGTTTGCAGAGGCTGGAAGCCCTGGTGCGCCCATTCTCTCTCTCTCCCTCTATCTGTCTTTCTCTCTGTGTCTGTCTCTCTCAAATAAATAAATAAATAAAAATTTAAAAAAAATAAAAAAAAAAGAGTGACAGACAAAGAGGCAGATAGAGAGAGAGAGAGAGAGAGAACGGGTGCACCAGGGCCTCCAGCCACTGTAAATGAACTCCAGACACTGCGCCCCCTTGTGCATCTGGCTAATGTGGGTCTTGGGGAATCAAGCCTCGAACCAGGGTCCTTAGGCTTTACAGGCAAGCACATAACTACTAAGCCATCTCTCCAGCCCTTATCATATAAATTTGTAAGCATAGAGTCTTTGCTAGTATTAAAATTTTAGGGAAGAATTTGGGAGATGGCACAAAAATGAGGGCTTGAAAGGCTCAGAATCCATGTATACCCCTGGGTGTGGCCAAACCCCTGTATAATTCTAGTATTTGAGTGGGTGGAGATGAGAGAGTCTCTAGGGCTCTGAAAATAGCAGCTCTGGATGGAGGGAAAATCTCAGACTCAAGGAAACATGTGGATAAGCACAGAGAGGAGGATGACCAACATTCTCTGGCCCCCGTATGCAAGCTTATATAGCACACACATCTGTGCATACATGTGCATAACACACACACACACACACACACACACACACACAATAAAAGAAAATTAAATTTTAAAAAATCTCAGGGAACAATGAATAGATAGCAATCAATGAGAATCCTAACAAAGCTCCATGGCAGTCTCTAACAACATCATGGTACACACGCAGTGGTATGAACTATTATCAAAACTTACTATATTCTTCTCTTTTGTGTCCATGTGTGCCCTACTACTAAACAGTGGGCTCACTGAAGACAGCATTGTTCCTGCCTCCTTAGTATGTAGGTAGAGCATCCCTAACCTAAAACTCTGAGATTGAAATATGTGAAAATTGGACTATTTTTGTTTTCCAACATGACTCTCAAAATGGTTTGGAATTTGGGCTTTCAGCATTGGTCATGCTCAACTGCTGAAGGCCATGTACATATTCCCAAGTCAAAAACTCTTCTGGTCCTAGGTATTTCTTATAAGAGATATCCCAGTGGCCAAATGATTAAAAGGGTACATGAGTCATGCAAATATAGTTTCTATTGACAAATTGCTTAAAATTGAGTTTAACTTTTGTCTGATATGGCCCTCTCTGTCTCATTTCTGATGGCAATTGGTATGCAGGGCTGACAATAATGAGTGCTTTACTTTGTAACATAAATTATATTTCTTCAGGTCATTTTGAGGTGAAGTCCACCAAAATTAAAACTGTTAATACTGGAATAGTTCAGACAAACGGTTGATCATTGGCCAATGATTCTTGGTCATATCTGTGGAAATAAAATTGAATTTAGAGAATTTTTTCCAAGTAATTTGGCATCTGTTGTTTCATCTTTTTCAACTTCATAGTAAATTCTAGTTCATAGATCATAGCTTCAAATCTACTTCCTTTAAGACAAGTACTGTGGTTTATAACACAGCCAAGGGCAACCAGAGAAATAGCACCAAAGATATCTCAGTTATCTCTCATTTAAGATTTCAGCAGATATTTTAACCTTAGTTTCTGGTAAGGATGCCTTGTGTCTCATCCTTTTTAGAACATATATTTTCTTGATAAAGTGGGCCAAGAAATTTTGGGAAGATACAGACATAAAAGAGAACACTGGAATGCAATATAGTATACATTGGTTATTTATGTGAACTCTCAATATCATTGTGTAATTATTCTCTCTGTTCTTTCTAACAAGGCTCAAGTTTCCAATCCACCTTCATCAGGCATCCTTGCCAGCTGTCTTGGGGCTCATGTTCCACTAACAGGGTAGATTGTTAGAAAATTAGAAGGTTCAGTTGGGCGTTGTGGCGCACGCCTTTAATCCCAGCACTCAGGAGGCAGAGGTAGGAGGATCTCCGAGAGTTCGAGGCCACCCTGAGACTACATAGTGAATTCCAGGTCAGCCTGAGCCAGATTGAGACCCTACCTCGAAAAACCAAAAAAAAAAAAAGAAAGAAAGAAAGAAAGAAAATTAGAAGGTTCAAAGTTGGGAAAACTTTTTGCTTTAGGTTCAGTAATACAGTACTTGCTAAGCTTTGGAATTTTCTGGGAACTTCTGTGATATCAGAAGAGATGGATGATTCTGGACTCCAGTGGTATAGGAACAACAAAAAAGAAGAATTCTTAGCATGTCCATGTGGCATGTTTTTGGTAGGTCTGGACCTGGCTCCGCAACATTTCAAGTAGCAGCAACAAGGATGGGAGAGTATATTCTGGCCTAGCAATGCCAGTTGGCTTTGATTTCATTCCTTCTTGACTATTTTTACCTTCTAAACCATAGATATCCTATATTAACATCCTTATATTTTATGAGTATAAGTGAGTTACATTTTCTTGAGTAGGAAGAACTGCCCTCTCAGCTTTCTGCGCATTACATAAAAAGAATATCAAACACCAATATCAACAAAATTATATGAATAGGCTTGACAAAACCTTATATTTGCTTCTGATACTGCGTGTCTACACACATCCTTGGGGTATTCATATAGCAAAAGCAAAACACAGACATAATGGGATCATTTGTTACAACTTGATTACAATCTTATTAATAATAACTAACACTGTCACTGGATTGTAGATTTGTTAAGATGTCTTAGTTATTTTTGTATTCCCTAAAACTAACTTAATAGAGTGGTAATTCTCTTCTCCTTTGTAATCATTCTCAGAGTAGAGCCACTTCTGTTTATGAAGAGTATATTTCCTCATGCCACTTTAGTGTTTCCTTATCATTGTTAGAATAAATTATTTAGCCAAGCTGAGTAAGATGTTTAAATTTGGGGCACATTTCTAGTTTGCTGCCTAATCATACTCTTCAACTTTTGTTCCACTCAGGAAAAATAACAAAAATATATATCATGCCTTACTCTTGGGTGTTTTCATATATATCATCCTTGTTATAGTTACTTTTGTGTTGCTGGGATAAAACAAAAACAGGCCCAAAGCATCTAACGAAAAAAAAAAATGGTTTGTTTTGGCTTATAGTCTCAATGAGCAGTTTCATGATGGAAGGGCAAAGATGGGAGAGAAGAGGCTGGACATTGCCTCCTTTCCCCATGTCTTGGTAAAGAACAGCAAGACAGTGAGCTGAGTCCTGGCAAGGGGAAGCTGAGCTATAACACCCCAAAGCCCACCCCCAACAACACATCTCCTTCAGCAAGGCTCCCTCTCCTAAATTTCCTGGGGACCAAGCATTGCAAACACATGAGTTTGTGGGTAATATATGATTTTAACCACCACAATCTTAATTTTTTTATTTTTACTTCATTTTACATTTGTTTCTGTGTGTGCATGTGTGCATGCATAGCCATATGTATGTGGCCAAATATTTTTGGGTTGGTGTACATGTATATGCATGTGCACAGGGAATTAAGAGATTGATGTGAGATATTTACTTGGTTGTTCTCCACCTATTATTTGAGACAGGGTATCTTGCGGAACCTAGAGCTCACAGTGTGTTTAGATTAGATAACCAGCAAGGTCCAAGGATTCTCTTGTTTCTGCCTTCCCAGTGCTAGGATTACAGTTATACAACCCTGTGCCCCACTTTAGTGTATGTGTTGGGGGGCTGAATACAAGTTTTCATGCTTTCACAGCAAGCATCCCACCAACTGAGCCACCTGTCTAGCCACTGTGTTAATTACTTTTGGATTAATTTTTACCTCATTTTCAAGTGACATGTAGAAACATAAAAACTGCCCATAGCACCTACATACATTATACAGTATGACAATCAAATTAAACATATCTCTGTTTCATCATTCATCATCTCTTCATAGTAAACATTCTCTTGTCCTCACAGTTCATCCTTATTCTCCAAGATAACTCTCATTTATTCAGTTTTCAACTTTCACTGATTTTTGTCTTCACACTTTGCCAAGTCCTTTACATTTCCCCAATGAACCCTACACTACTTTTATCACACTGTGCTGTACTCCCTTGCTTAGTTGAATGATGGCATGCCCAATAGGACACTTTTTATACAGAGATATCAATTAAATATCAGAACGTAAAGAAAATAGATACCTCTCTATAAAGTCCCAGAATTCTGTTTCAGAGCTAGACATACTTCCCAATCTCTCCTATAAATATTTTCATCATTGCCGCCCACCCCTAACAAACTATATAGAAAGAATTCTACACCTTCCAGATTGATGGTCTTAACTGAAAACAAGTTTTTAATGTAAAATTTTATTACTAACAAGTTCTGTCCTTACAGACAATGAATCTGGATAATTCGCTCCCATCCTCCACTTTCCCCTTCACAATCCACTCTCCATCATATGCCCTGCCTCTCTCCATTAGTCTCTCTTTTAATTTGATGTCATCATCTTTTTCCTCCTATTATGAGGGTCTTGTGAAGGTATAGGCACTGCAAGAAGTCTGGACAGTTGCATTGTACGGAGTTGTACCCTTCCTTTTGCTCTTAGGTTCTTTCTGCCACCTCTTCTGCAATGGACCCTGAGCCTTGGAAGGTGTGATAGAGATGACACTCCTCCTTCACTTCTTCTCAACACTATGTTGTCTTTTGTGTCATCCCAGTGGTCATGGCCATCTTAAAAGAGAAGCTTCTCTAACCAAAAGTGAGAGTAGCATTAATATATATGAATAGGAACATTGAGTGTAGTGCTTATTGGGCAGTTTGGTGAATATAATATATGCATTTAACCAGAAAAGAGCTGGCTTTATACCCCTAAGGCTCATTACCTCTCCTGCCATAGGCTTTTGATTAGGTTTTCCATACCAGGCATGTATCCCATTCATAGAGCAGGTCTCCACTTCAATTAGAGAACAGTTGGTTTCCCCTAAAGCAGACATGCCACTATTGCACCTATTCAGTCATTTGGCCAAGCTGGCTTCCAGTGTCCACTATTTTCACCACTGATGACTTTTGTCTCCCATGGTGTTGCATGCAGTGCAGCTTTTCCCAACTTTCAGTCAGATAGTCTACAAGGAGGAGGTTTTCAGCTCAGCCCCAGCTTTATATCTCAGTAACCTTTCCACCCAGGCATGTGAAATCTTCAGCAATAGGGACCTACCTAGCCAACAACTCACTGGAAGGTATCCCATCATGGCACTGAAATCTTCCTAGTAATACTCTCTGGCTTATGTATGTGCCATTATCCAAAAAAGCAGGTTTTAATATGTTTTATTCAGAATATATTGAATTTTGATTGACCCTCCTCCCACACTGCTCTTACCCAATCTTTTCCTCTGGCCTCACTTAGACCATTCTATTACCTGTAATCTGTTCCCCTACTTACATATTAATAATACCATCTGTTGCAGTCAGGTTCATATTGCTAGCAGAAATCACCTGACCAAGAGCAGCTTTTGGGAAGAAAGGGTTAATTTTGTCTTACAAACTTGAGGGGATGCTCCACAATAGTAGAAAAAATGGTAGAGTGAGCAAAGGATAGGCATCACTCCCTGGCCAACATAAGGTGGACAATAGCAACAGGAGAGTGTGCCAAACACTCGCAAGGGAAAGATGGCTATAAAACCCATAAGTCAACCCCCAACAATACACCTCCAGGAGGCATTAGTTTCCAAATCTCTATCAGCTGTGAATCTAGTGTTCAGAACACCTAAGTTTAGGGGTGTCACCTGAATCAAACCACCACATTCTGCCCCTGCCCCCCATAAACTGTAAACTATCCATGATTTAAAATGCAATGCATTCATCCAAATTTAACAGACCCCATACTTTTTACAAATCCCAATGATGTTCAAACAGTACCATAGTCTAGGATCTTTTAACTGAGCCATAATACCAAAAAATACCCTCAAAACCCACAATGGCACAGCACAAAGATTCACATCACAAAAGATAGCATTAGGTATAGCAAACAAATATTCAGCCAATACAAGATTTCAACAGGACAAACATCAAATTCTTTAGCTCAAAGTCCAACAACTCTAGTTAGTGACAAATATCCCCAAGTCCAATAATTCTAACCAGCAACAATTCTCTGGAGTTCCAATTCTGCCCCTCCAGGTAGGCTACTCACAGGCCTAGAAAACTTCATCAGGCTGGAAGCTTTCTTTAGCAGCCATCTCATATTCCTGGCATCTCCACTGGGTCTCTACTGCAACCCATGATTCACCCTCATGGCTCCAACACATCTCCATGCAGGCATCCAGCAAACCTGCTTCACACTGCCCATGGCTGTTTCCAAAACACAAGACCATGTTGCACACTCAACGACTCTCTCTTTTTTGCATTTCTTATACTCCATAATACAAGGTTGGGTGCCAATTTGTTAATGCATGTTGGAATAAAGCAGGCTTTGAAGAACAGGATACTCCTTGAGCACTCAGGCCCCTTGAAAATAGTTTACATTCTTCCTGTTGTGCCAATGCAGGTCAGCTAGCCCAATCTCAAAGGTTGTAATCTTTCAACTGCAGCCGAATGGGCAGCAGTTTTGGCCTAGAGATTTCTTTCTGTCCCATGTCCCTCTGCACCCACCAGTCTGTACTTTTTGCAATGCAACCCTGCACAAATTCTCAGGGCATGACCATAACAGCAAGCATCACACCCAAGCCACTTCTAGCCCAGTCCAAGCAAAGCTCTTTCTGACCCTCATAAGCCAAACTTCACAGTCCATAGCTATAACTACATTCAAGTCTTTCAACTTGAACCAGAATAGTCCATCAAGCTATACTTACAGCACTGCAAGGCATCTCTTAGGCCAAGATTTCAAATTTCTACATTCCTCTTGAAAATTAGCTTCAAAAGGCCAAAGCCACACAGTCAGGTATCTAGTAGCAAATTACACCATTCCTTGGTAACAACATTTACTATTGTAGTCAGGTTCACATTCCTGCCAGAAATTACCCAACCATGAACAGCTTGTGGGAAAAAAAAAAATGTTTATTTTTGTTTACAGACTTGAAAGGAAGATCCACCATGGCAGGGAAAAACGATGGCATGAGCAGAGTGTGGATATCACCCCCTGGCCAACATGAGCATCATAGCAACAGGACAATAGCAATAGAATAGTGTGCCAAACACTACTGAGAAGGAGCTGGCTATAATACCCATAAGCCTTCCCCCAACAATACACTGCCTCTAGGAGGCATTAGTTCCCATATCTCCATCAGCTGTGAACCTACAATTCATAACACTTAAGTGTTTGGGGAACAACTGAATCAAACCATCACCCCATCCCTTTCAGGCTTTCCCTTTATTCCTTCCCTTATTGTCCTTTTCTAGATTACTGGACTCTGCTACAGTTTATGGTTCCAGCTTACACACAACTCTAAATATTTGTATCTAGACCATATATGAGAGAGAACATGTGATGTTTGGCTTTCTGGGCCTCAGTTACCTCACTTAGTATAATCCTTTCCAGATCCATCCATTTCCCTGCAAATTTCATTATTTCATTTTTCTTTACCTCTGAATAGGACTCCATTGTGTAGATGTACCACATCTTTATTATCCATTCATCTGTGGAGGGACATATAGGCTGGTTTCCTTTCCTAGCTATTGTGAATAGAGCAGCAATATACATGGTTGTGCAAGTATCTCTAAAGTTGTAAGAAGAGGCCTTAGGATATGTGCTTAGGAGTGCTATAGATGGATCATATAGTTAATCTATTTTTTTTTTCACTGTCTCAAGAACCTCCACACTAATTTCCACAATGGCTCTACCAGACTACAGTCCTACCAACAGGGTAGAAGGGGTCTCCTTTTTCTGAATCCTCACCAATATTTATCATCATTTGTTTTCTTGATAATAGCCATTCTGATAGGAGTGAATTGGAATCATCTCAAAATGGTTTTAATTTGCATTTTCTGATGCCTAAGGATGTAGAACACTTTTTTATGATGTTTGAATGCCATATGTATTTCTCCTTTTGAGAACTCTATTTACTTCCATAAGCCATTTTTAATTGGGTTATTTGATTTCTTATTGTTCTGTTCTTTGAGGTCTTTGTGTATTCTAGATATTAATCCCCTATCAGATGTATAGCTAGGAAAGATTTTCTCCCATTCTGTAAGTTGTCTTTTTACTCTATACACAGTATCCTTTGCTACATAAAAACTTTAAAATTTCATGAGATCCAAGTGGTTGATTAGTGGTTTTATTTCATGAGAAATTGGGATTATATTCAGAAAAATCATTCCCTATGCCAATATGTTGAAGGGTTTCCCTTACCTTTTCCTATACTAGTTTCAGAGTTTCAGGTCTGATATTAAGGTTTCTGATCTATTTGGACTTAATTATTGTGCATGGAGAAAGATAAGGATCTGTTTTCATCCTTCTGTATATAGATATTCAGATTTTCCAGCAACACTTGTTGAAGAGGTTGTCTTTTGTCCAGTGAATATTTATAGAATTTTTGTCAAAAATCAGATGCCCATAGCTGCCTGAATGAAAATCTGGGTCCTCTAATGTGGTCTATTGATCTACATGTCTATGTTTGTGCCAATACCATGCTGCTTTTGTCACTATGGCTTTGTAATATAGCTTAAAATTGAGTATGGTGATACTACCAGCCTTTGTTGCTCAAAATTAGTTTGACTATTTGAGGTTTTCTGTGCTTCCAAATGAATTTTAGCATTGTTTATTTTTCCCTTTTTTTCAAGTTATTTATTGATTAGAGACAGAGAAAGGGTGAGAATGGGCCTCAGGGCCTCTAGCCACTGCAAACTCCATATGCATGTGCCACCATGTGCCGCTGGCTTACGTGGGACCTGGATAATCGAAAATGGGTCATTAGGCTTCACAGGCATGTGCTTTAACCACTAAGCAATCTCTCCAGGCCATTAGGATTGTTTTTTCTGTTTCCATGAAGAATGCTGTTGGAATTTTAATGGCGATTGCATGAAATGTGTAGATGGCTTTTGGTAAAATTGACATTTTCACAATATTGATTCTTCCAATCCAAGAACATGGAATGTCTTTCCATTTCTAGTGTCTTGTTCAATTTCTTGCTTAAGTGTTTTGACATTTTCATTATGAAGATCCTTCACTTCCTTGGTTAGGTTTATTCTAAGGGTTTTTTTTTTTGTTTTTGTATTTTGTTTGTTTTGAGGCAATTGTGAATAAGAGGGTTGCCATGATTTCATGCTTCACAGGTTTGTTGTTAGTATATAGGAAAACTGCTGGTTTCTGTGTATTTATTTTGTATCCTGCTATATTGCTAAACGTGTTTATCAGTGCTAACAATTTGCTAGTAGAGTCTTTATAGTTATTTATGTATACAATCATATCATCTGCAAATATGATAACTTTATGTCTTCCTTTCCAATTTGTATCACTTTATGAGTGTCTCTTGCTTATTTCTATAGCTAAGACTTCCAATACTATGTTAAATAAAATTGGAGACAGCGGATACCTTTGTCTTCTTCCTGAACTTAGTGGAAAAGCTTTGAGCTTTTGCCCCCTTAGTATTATGTTGGCTGTAGGTTTGTCATAAACAGCTTTTATTATGGTGAGATATGTTCTTTCTATATAGTTTTACCATAAAGGGATGCTGGATTTTTGTTGAAAGCCTTTTCTGCATCTATTGAGATGATCATGTGATTTTTTTCCCTTATGTCCATTTATATAGTATATTACATTTATCAATTTATGTATGTTAAACCATCCTTCCATCTCTGGGATAGAGTCTATTTGGTTGGGGTAAATAATTTTTCTAATATATTCTTGTATTCTATTTGCCAATATATTTTTTTGAAAACTTATTAATTAGTTTTGTATTCAGCAAATATAGTAAGTTTTGTACCATTATTAGGCTCATACATGACCTACCCCTTCCTCTTGGCCCCTTGGGTCATGCATTCTGGAGTTAGCCCAGTTATGGGTAAGATAAATGTCTCTGCATATCATGACCAAACGTGTGGCTCTGACATTCTTTCCACCTCCTCTTCTGCAAAATTTCCCTGAGCCACATTGGGTTCATTTTTGGTCTGCTTCAGTGATGAGGTGTTGGGGACCTCTGGGGCTCTGGCTCTCTGATTTGGTAGGAGTTGATTTTTCTCTGTGTTGGTCTCCTTCACCCTTGTGCTGATATCTGGTTCACCAGGAAAACAGAACCCTTGCTTGTTTCACCAATTTTTCTTAGTTTCAGCCAGGGCCCTTTTGAGGTATGATGGGGTGGCTCTCTCCTTAGGATCTACAACTATCTGAAAAAGAGAAGCAGATTCTCCAATGGAGAGTAAGTTAGCACCAGGACAAATGAAATAACCCTTACTTTTTTTTTTTTTTTAAGAGAATTTAATAGGTGTAGGCCCTCTGGGAGCCCATGATTGATGGTAGCTTGATAATGGACAGTGGTCTTATGTTTGGATATGGTTCTGACTTGTTTCCCAGCTCTAGTTATGGGTCCTGTACCACTGAGGGGATCAGTTAGCCAAATCAAGAGCACATGGGGAATTCTGGTTAAGATGGCGGCATAGGTACCACGAGAAAGCAGCCTGGGGGGAAAAAAGACCAAGAAAACTCAGTAAAATACACACTTTTACTAAAAAGTGAGGTGTACAGGAAATTGAAGCAGCAGCGGAGAAGTAGGAGAGATCCAGAGCATCCAGAGCCCGCACAGGCCAGCAAAAGAGGCCCTGGCAGCTCCGCCAACCTTGGCGGTGGCAGGACACACCAGAAAGCCACCGGGCTCAGCTCCAGCTGCAGGAAAAGCCAGGTGCGGTAGCTTCCCCTCACACCACGCTCTCTGCAGTTCAGGAAATGTGAAGGGAGAGTGACAGTGAGTAGCGGAGGAGCAGACCACGAGGTAGAAGAACACGTGGAACAGGGAGAGAACCAGAGCAGCTGCAGCTCCCTCACCTCCCCCACTGCCTGAGCCCAGCTCCAGCTAACAGAGCAGTGGTCCCGGGACCCGCCCACGCCATCTTGAGCTGACAGTGGGACCCAAGCAGGAACAGAGTTCGGCAGCAACATCAGCAGCTCTGGAACTGGTACCAGTGGCCCCAGTAGCAGCAGACTCAGGAGCAGCAGCAGCAGCAGACCCAGCAGCAGCAGACCCAGGAGCGGCAACAATAGCAGACCCAGCAGCAGCAGCTTCAGCAACAGCAGTGGCTCCAGAAGTGGCAGCTACAGCAGCAGCAGCAGTAGCAGAGGCAACAGCATCAGTGGACCCAGCAGCAGCAGCTTGAGCTGCTGACAGACCCAGCAGAGGCAGCTTCCACAGCAGTGGTTCCAGCAGTGGGGGTGCTGATCTGCAGGGCGACAGTAGCCAGGCTTGGTTTGCCCCACAAGAAAAGCCAGAGCCCAGCTCCAGAAATCAGAACAGCAGCCCGACAACCCAGGCAGCAACTTGACTGAGACCAAAATCATCCAAGGTTACTGGGTTTGCACCAGGGAAGGGTCTCACTTGGTCACAAGCTGACTGGGATCCATCAACAGACCAGAAATCTTAACCTCTATGTTGATAGAGGATCTGGTTGTTATAATAACTATTCTGGCATACATACTTGGGGCTGTTTTTGACTAAATGGGTACAGTGTTTAGTTAACTTTTAGAATCTACCTGTGTTTTATTCCACTTAGCCTACTTGAATACTCCCATAGCAGGGAAACTCAACCCCTAGGAGCACCTTTGTAGATACTCTCAGAGTCTTAAGAGCCACATCTAACACCTTAAGCTCCTACCCTGAAAATATATGACATCAAATCAATTGATACACCTAAAAATACCCAGCTACCTAGAAAATCCAAGCATTAACTTAATCCAAGATGCAAAAATATATACATTATAACACAAGGAACACTAAAAGGCAAGATGATATACATACACCTAAATGTATTATGCATCAGAAATGACCTCCAGTGAGAACGAGTTAGAGGAAATGCCTGAGAAAGATTTCAAAAGAATGATAGTAAATATGTTCAAAGCAGTCAGAGAACAAATAAAGGAGTCAAAGAGGAACGTAAAGAGGAAATCAAAGGAATCAAAGAAGATGCAGGACACCAATTTCATGAAATAAAGAAGGCAATACAAGACATAAATAAGGAAATAGAAATAATAAAGAAAAACCAGTCAGAATTACTAGCAATGAAGAACACAGTTAATGAAATAAAAAACTCTGTAGAAAATCTCACCAGTAGAATAGATGAAGGAGAGGGCAGAATATCTAAGCTAGAAGGCCAGGTGGCAGATCTAATACAGGCCAACAAAGAGAAAGACAAACTTATAGAAAAGTATGAGTGGGAATTTCAAGACATTCGGGACACTATGAAAAGATCAAATATTAGAATTCAGGTCATAGTAGAAGGAGAAGAATTTCACTCAAAAGGCATAGTAGGTGTCTTCAACAAAATCATAGAAGAAGATTTCCCCCAAATTGGGAAAGAGGTGCCAATACAGATACAGGAAGTCTTTAGAAACCCAGACAGACAAAACCTGGAAAGAACCTCTCCTTGCCATATTATAATCAAACTTCCAAACTCACATACCAAAGAAAAAATATTGAAAGCAGTTAGAGAGAAAAATCAAGTTACCTACAAAAGTAAGCCCATCAGGATTACAGCAGATTATTCAACACAAACTTTTAAAGCCAGAAGGGCTAGGGGTGATACATTCCAAGTTCTAAAAGATAACAACTGTCAAGCAAGGTTATTTTATCCTGCAAAGTTATCCATTCAAATAGACAGAGAAATAAGGACATTCCATGACAAAAGCAGGTTAAAGGAGTATTTGAAGACAAAACCAGCTCTACAGAAAATACTTGATAGAATCCTCCATGCTGAAGAAAAGGAAAGCACACATATAAGGAACCTAGAAAAAACCAGCAATACTCAAATACTAGTTAACAGAAGAGAGCACAGGTAGAACCAGAACCACACACACACACAAAAAAATGGCAAACATAAATACACACTTTCAATAATATCTCTTAATATCAATGGCCTCAATGCCCAAGGAAAAGACATATATTCGAAGACTGGGTTAAAAAGCAGGATCCTACAATTTCTTGTCTCCAAGAAACTCACCTTTCTACAAAAGATAGACATTAACTTAGGGTGAAAGGTTGGAAGACGGTGTTTTAAGCAAATGGGCCTAGAAAACAAGCAGGGGTTGCTATCCTAATATTGGACAGGGTAGACTTTAGTCCAACGTTACTCAAGAAAGATAAGGAAGGTCACTTTATATTGATTCAGAGCACACTCCAACAGGAGGACATTACATTCCTAAACATATATGCACCTTACATGGGGGCTCCCAAATTCGTCAAACAAACACTATTAGAACTAAGGTCACAGATAACACCAAACACAGTGGTGGTGGGTGACTTTAACACCCCACTCTCATCAATTGACAGGTCATCCTGGGAAAAAAATAAACAGAGAGGCATCTGGACTAAATGAGGTCATAGAAGGAATGGACTTAACAGATATATACAGGACATTTCATCCAAAGGCTGCAGAATATATATTCTTTTCAGCAGCACATGGAACATTCTCTAAAATAGACCATATATTAGGAAACAAAGCAAATCTTAACAAATTCAGGAAAATTGAAATAATTCCTTGCATTCTATCTGACCACAATGGAATTAAACTACAAATCAGTAGCAAGAAAGGCTATAGAGCATACACAAAATCATGGAAACTAAACAATACACTACGAAATGATGAATGGGTCAATGAAGCAATCAAAAAGGAAATCAAAAACTTTATAGAGTTAAATGATAATGAGAACATAACATACCAAAATCTCTGGGACACAATGAAGGCAGTTCTAAGAGGTAAATTTATAGCCTTAAGTGCCTATATTAAGAAATTAGAAAGGTCACAAGTAAACGACCTAATGCTTCACATTAAAGCCTTGGAAAAAGAAGAACAAGGCAAACCAAAAATCAGTAGATGGGAAGAAATAATAAAGATTAGGGCAGAAATTAATGAAATAGAAACAAAAAGAACAATCCAAGGAATTAATGAAACAAAGAGTTGGTTCTTTGAAAGGATAAACAAGATTGATAAACCCTTAGCAAATCTGACCAAAAGAAAGAGAGAAGAGACACAAATTAATAAAATCAGAGATAAACAAGGTAACATCACAACAGATTACAGAGAAATTCAAAAAATCATAGGGACATACTATAAATGCATATACTCCACAAAGTATGAAAATCTGAAAGAAATCGATGATTTCCTTTATCTACATGACCTACCTAAAGTAAATCAAAATGAGAGTAATCACATAAATAGACCTATAGCAATCATGGAGATCTGAACAGTTATCAATAATCTCCCAACTAAAAAAAGCCCAGGCCCAGATGGATTCACTGCTGAATTTTACCAGACTTTTAAGGAAGAGCTAACACCATTGCTTCTTAAACTTTTCCAGGAAATAGAAAAAGAAGGAATTCTACCAAACTTGTTCTATGAGGCCAGCATCGCCTTGATACCAAAACCAGACAAAGATAGAACAAAAAAAGAAAATTACAGACCAATCTCCCTCATGAACATAGATGCAATAATTCTCAACAAAATATTGGCAAATAGAATACAAGAATATATCAAAAAGATCATTTACATTGACCAAGTAGGCTTTATCCCAGAGATGCAGGGATGGTTCAACATACGCAAATCTATAAATGTAATACATTACATAAACGGGTTGAAGGACAACAATCACATGATCATCTCATTAGACACAGAGAAAGCATTGGACAAAATCCCAGATCCCTTCATGATAAAAGTCTTACAGAGACTGGGAATAAAAGGAACATATCTCAATATAATAAAGGCTATTTATGACAAGCCTACAGCTAACATATTACTTTTATTTAATATAATTTTGGAAATCTTAGCCATAGTAATAAGGCAAGAGACACACATAAAAGGGATATAAATTTGAAAGAAAGAGATCAAGTTATCATTATTTTCAGATGACATGATTCTATACATAAAGGACCCTAAAGACTCTACTAGCAAACTGTTAGAGCTGATCAAAACCTACAGCAATATAGCAGGATACAAAATAAATACACAGAAATCAGTAGCCTTCATATATGCTAACAACAAACACACAGAGGATGAAATCATAGAATCACTCTCATTCACTTTTGCATCAAAAAAAAAAAAATAAAGAAATAAAGTACCTTGGAATATACCTATCCAAGCAAGTAAAGAATCTCTACAATGAAAACTTTAAAACACTCAAGCAAGAAATTGCAGAAGACACTAGAAAGTGGAGAAACATCCCTTGTTCCTGGATTGGAAGAATCAATATTGTGAAAATGGCAATCTTACCTAAAGCAATCTACACATTTAATGCAATCCCTATCAAAATTCCAAAGGCTTCCTTCATGGAAATAGAAAAAACAATCCAAAAATTCATTTGGAATCACAAAAAACACCTCAAATATCGAAAATAATACTGAGCAACAAAAATGAGGCTGGTGGTATCACCATAACTGATTTTAACCTATACTACAGAGCCATAGTAACAAAAACAGCATGGTGCTGGCACAAAAACAGACATGTAGATCAGTGGAACAGAATGGAGGATCCAGATGTAAGCCCAAGTAGCTATAGCCACCTGATATTTGATAAAAAAATGCCAAAAATATTCATTGGAGAAGAGACAGCCTCTTCAGCAAATGGTGTTTTGAAAACTGGATATATATCTGCAGAAGGATGAAAATAGATTCTTCTCTCCCGCCATGCACAAGAATTGAGTCCAAATGGATTAAAGACCTTAACATCAGACTGGAAACTCTGAAACTGCTAGAGGAAAAAGTAGGGGAAACTCTTCAACATATTGGTCTTGGCAAAGACTTTCTGAATACAACCCCAATTGCTCAGGCAATAAAACCACAGATTAATAACTGGGACCTCTTGAAATTACAAAGATTTTTCACTGCAAAGGACATAGTGAAAATAGCAAAGAGGCAACCTACAGAATGGGAAAAAATCTTTGCCAGATATATATCTGATTGAGGATTAATATCTAGGGTATACAAAGAACTCAAAAAGTTAAATAATAAGGAATCAAACAAGCCAATCAAAAAATGTGCTATGTTTAGGGTGATGACTGTGAGATTTGATTTGATCCCTGTCATGTTGTGGTGGTAGAGTTGTGTTGGCATTTTCATGGAATTTAATTTATTTTTCTATCTACTCTGGGTTTAGTTGCTGTGATCTTCTTCTTGTAGGCATTGTGTTTGGTTATTTGTTTCTTCTCTGTGGAGAATTTCCTGGAGTACTTTCTGTAGGTTTGGTTTTGTGTCAAGCAACTATAGCTACTTGATATTCGACAAAGGCCCAAACAATATAGGCTGGAAAAAAGATAGCATCTTCAACAAATGGTGCTGGACAAACTGGATAACCACATGCAGGAAACTAAAACTTGATCCACACATTTCACCATGCACAACACTCAAATCCAAATGGATCAAAGATCTCAACATAAGACCAGAAACTCGAAAACTACTGGAAGAAAATTTAGGAAGTACCTTCCATGATATAGGAATGGAAAAAGACTTCCTGAATAAAACCCCAGTGGCTCAAGTTCTTAAACAGTCACTCAACCACTGGGATCATATGAAGCTGAAGAGTTTCTTTACAGACAAGCATATAATAAGTAAAGCCAATAGAATACCCACAGAATGGGAGAAAATATTTGCAGTTTATCAAACTGATAGAGGCCTTATCTCTAGAATTTACAAAGAACTCAAAAGTCTAAACAATAAGAAGACAAATACCCCACTCACAAAATGGGGCACAGAGTTAACAGGCAATTCACAGAGGAAGAGATACAAATGGCAAACACACACCTAAGAAAATGTTCATCATCCCTAATCATCAGAGAAATGCAGATTAAAACAACTATGAGATTCCACCTTACCCCAATAAGGATGGCCAACATCAAAAGGTCAAATGAAAATAAATGCTGGTGAGGATGTGGAGAAGCAGGGACACTCATTCACTGTTGGTGGGAATGCAGGATGGTACAACCACTTTGGAAAGCAATATGGAGACTCCTGAAAAAGCTGACTATAGAAATACCAACAGACCCAGTTATACCATTACTGGGCATGTACCCTAAAACCTTCAAACCAAAAGCCAGAGAGATTTGCTCAACCATGTTTGTAGCAACTCAATTCGTAATAGCTAAAAGCTGGAATCAACCCAGATGTCCATCATTAGAAGAATGGATTACAAAGATGTGGTATATCTACACAATGGAATTCTATACAGCAGTAAGAAAAAACGACATAAAGAAATTTGAGGAAAAATGGTTGAAGCTGGAACAGATCATTCTCAGCGAACTTACCCAATCACAGAAAAATAATCGACACATAGTCTCACTCATCTGCAACACCTAAACTGAATCTGCCCAAGATGCCTTACATACCCAGCAAGCACCTCATGGCCTAGACAATTAGATGGATGGGAGGGCGGGGAGGGAATCAAAGGGTGGAAAACAGTAATCCGGACCCAAACGGCAATGGTACCATAAAAATCTACTTCCTAAAAGACAGACCAAATGGCTGAACCTTCACTAGACCCTTATAGGAAACACCTGAACCACAAGACACTGGAGAGGGTAGGATCAAGACTGACCTAAATCTCCTACATCTTCCCTCCCTCCCTCTCCCCCTCTCCCCTCTATCTCTCTCCTCTCTAACTCTTGTATATTAGTTATCTTTTTCCTCAATTTCTTAGTGGACACTGACCTGAAACCCCCACTTCCAGCTTGGGCCTACCATCCACAATGAGCTTTTGATCAGAGAAACCTACAAGGTTTCCCAAAACAATGACAGACTTCTGTCAGAGTACTTGATGACCCACCAAAGGCCAGTGATAAGACCCTATTGCTGAAGACTCCTTACACAGCTGACGCGTAAAATGGAATGACATGGCTGGATGCCAGGAGAGAGTCAGTCCCCAGATAGTCAGCGTGTCTAGTGCCAGAAGGCGCTACATAGGCGACTGGGGGAAATGACCAAGATCTGTCCAAGCAACACATTATTTAACCTAATTAGCAACAAATAACCGGATGTGATGCCCACACAAGTGCAATAGTGGTACACAGCCATGGTGAGGAATCAATTGCTCTTGATTTGGCTAACTGATCCACTCAGTGGTACTAGACCCTTAGCTGGAGCTGGGAAACAAGTCAGAACCATACCCAAACACAAGCCCACTCTACAGTATCAAGCTACCATCAATCACGGGGTATAAGAGGGCCTACACCTATCAAACTGTCTATCAAAAAAGTGTTATCTCAATTTTCCGGGTGCTAACTTACTCTCCGTTGGAGAATCTGCTTCTCTTTTCCAGATAGATGCAGATC
Source organism: Jaculus jaculus (assembly GCF_020740685.1). Taxonomy (NCBI): domain Eukaryota; kingdom Metazoa; phylum Chordata; class Mammalia; order Rodentia; family Dipodidae; genus Jaculus; species Jaculus jaculus. Next base: position 76,787,492 of record NC_059113.1, read on the forward strand.
CTAAGAAGAGAGCTATCCCAACATACCTCAAAAGGGGCCCAACTGAAACTAAGGACAACTGGTGAAATAAGCAAGGGTGATGTTTTCCTGTGAACCGGATACCAGCACAAAGGGGAAGGAGATCAACGGAGAGAAAAATCAACTCCTACCAAATCAGAGAGCCAAAGCCTCAGAGGCCCCCAACACCTCAGCACTGAAGCAGACCAAAAATGAACCCAACATGGCTCAGGGAAATCTTGCGGAAGAGGGGCTGGAAAGAATGTCAGAGTTACATGTTGGGTCATGATTTGCAGAGACATTTATCATACTAATAACTGGGGGCTAACTCCACAATGCACGACCCATTTTCATTAACAAGGAGGGTCTAATGGGAGGGGTAGATCACAGATGAGCCTAAATAATGGTACCAAACTGCCTGTATTCACTGAAATGAAAACCAATAAATTAAATTAAAAAAAAAAAAAGAGTTCCTGCCACCTGGAAAGCAGAAAGGGGTAAAGAGCCCATGTGGAAAGTAAGGGCTGGGGCAGGGAGCTCTCCTGCTGAGCTGAGGAAAACTCACCAGCAGCTGGAGGTTCAGGAGCTGTCAGGCAGCACAGAGAGCATGCCCTCACCCACACACTTATTTATAACCTTATGGTGGTGGGCCCTACCTTCCCTCTCACATGAGTCAAAGGGACAGCTGATTGGTTTGGGCTAGGGGCTGACTCAGAGAGAGGCTAGCCATGGCACCAATGTCTGGGGTTTAAACTTGAGCAACAACAATGTTAAGATTAGATTTATATCACAGGAGAGACCTCCCTCCCAGGAGGGGCCCAGGTTGTTTGAGGAAAAACATATGCAGGGAAGAAATAAGTAGTCAGATCATACTTCGATCTCTAGCAAAGTGAAGAGCTTCCTGCTTTTTTACTTGCATGGACCCAAGAACCCCTAACTGTCTGCTCCCTGTCAGGATCACATTATTTTCTGAAAGTAGCCTAGGACTTATTATGCTTTTATATGGCAATAAAAGACTGCTCCTGAGTCCACCCCCTCCTCAACATCCTACATCCCCTGTGTCTTAAGACCCTCAGGTGCATGAGCCTTATCACATCTGTTTTACAAACCCAGTGATTAATAGTTATCTATTTCTGTATTTAAGGCTCTGAGGCATATGAAGGGCTGTGGAAACAGATAGCAGCAGGGGGGCCAGTTTCTTTATCTATAACCAGATTTGGGCTGATTTAGAGGTTCGTAGCTTGAAAATGGATGTCTGTGTTTTATTTCTCACTGAGAGCTTTGAATTTTTATATGAAAACAATATCTAATAATTATTTTTATATTATTTTATGACAGTTTTATTTTTATAAATAACATTATTATTGTCAAAGCATCTTTATCATGTTTGCTATGTTACTAAAATTAAGAGATTAGTAAAATTTTCTAAGTCTTCTAAGATAAAGTTTAATCCACTTGTTTTTACTAATGTTCTAATATGAGAAAGTTTGTCACAGAAGTCCAAGTGACCAGTATAACAATTCTTTACTGTGAACGTTTATGATTCTATAAACTGTGAACCAGATCAATAGTTGTTAACAGTAATGGTTATTATCTCATAACTATGTATGTGTTCATTGAATAAATAAAGAACGGATCTAAGTACAGAACACATCCATTCCTATGAAAGAGACTGCAAACTGAGTGTAGGCAATTCAACATTATTTGAGGCTTATAGAACAGCAGACCACGTAGAAGACAATGTTGAAAGTGTGAGCATTGTAGTTTCCTCTAGTAACTCGGCTGCTACATCAAATGGGCAACACATATAATGGGAGATATCTAAAGCAGACTTTGAGCCACATCCCCATGAACTGGTCCCCAAGCGGATAAAGTGGCAATACACAAAGAATACACTAGTGTGTGGACTTACTCGGGGTCCTGATCCCTGGGAAGGGTAAAGGTATGAAAAAATAGAGGAAAACCATAATCTTAGCTCCTTGCTTTCAGGGGGTAACAATTATTATTTATTTCTCACTACCCAATGTCTCCAGTCAGTATCACTACCCAAGGCTTTCTTACAAGAAAATGAAAGTTACTAACAAAAGTAGGAAGAAGAATTACATTTATAGTGCCATTAGGAAGTATTACTTCTATTAGAAAACATCTACTTTTATCTTTAAACTTGTGTCATTTGAAAACTGACATTCAAATTCTCTTGATAAAGGTGTATTGTATTTCATTTTGACAGTTGTAACATTAAGATTTCAAGAAATGTTTTTCAACTATTGATCAGGTTATAGTGGAAGAGAACTCAAATATATATATATATATATTTATATATATATATATTTCCTACCTTTTTATAGATATCTTTTTTTCCCCTTTTGCTTTTAATTTACTATAGCAATTCATGTTGAATTCTTTGAACATATAACTGGTTTTATTTTTTAAAGAAATTCCACTTCTTATATTGTCACACTAAACGTGCTACAGAATTTTAATAAAATATGAATATTTCATTTAAAAAAATGGGCTATGGAGCTAAATAGAGAGTTCTCAAAGGAAGAAATACGAATGGCATATAAGCATCTAAAAAAAATGTTCTACGTCACTAGTCATCAGGGAAATGCAGATTAAAACTACATTGAGATTCCATCTCACTCCTGTCAGATTGGCCACCATCATGAAAACAAATGATGATAAATGTTGGTGGGGATGTTAAAAAAGGAACCCTTCTACACTGCTGGTGGGAATGCATCTGGTCCAGCCATTGTGGAAAACAGTGTGGTGGTTCCTAAAACAGCTAAAGATTGATCTACCATATGACCCAGCTATAGCACTCCTAGGCATATATCCAAAGGACTCATCTCATTTCCTTAGAAATACATGCTCAACCATGTTTGTTGCTGCTCAATTTATAATAGCTGGGAAATAGAACCAGCCTAGATGTTCCTCAACAGATGAGTGGATAATGAAGATGTGGCACATTTATACAATGGACTGCTACTCAGTGGTAAAGAAAAATGAAGTTATGAAATTTGCAGAAAAATAGATGGACATGGAAAGGCTTATACTAAGTGAGGTAACCCAGGCCCAGAAAGCCAAGTGCCTCATGTTCTCTCTCATATGTGGATCCTAGCTCCAGATGATTGGGCTTCTGCGTGAGAATGAAAATACTTAGTAGCAGAGACCACTAAAGTAAAAAGGAGATATAAAGGGTAGAGAAAGGAAGGGAGGAGGATACTTAATAGGTTATATTGTATATATGTAATTACAATGATTGTAATGGGGAGGTAGTATGATGGAGAATGGAATTTCAAATGGGAAAGTGTGGGGGTGGGGAGGGAGGGAATTACCATGGGACATATTTGTAATCATGGAAAATGTTAATAAAAATTAAAAAAAAAAAGAAATATGGAATAAAAAAAGAGCAGATGGTTCCCCACCATGGCTGTTTACCACTACTGCACTTGTTTGGGCATCACAGCAGGTTATTTTCTACTATGTGGGTTAGACCATGAGTTGCTTAGACAAGTATTGGTCATTTTTCCCCCAGTCACCCATTTAGTACCTTCTGGCACTACACATGCTGATTGTCTGGGGACTGACTCTCTTCCAACTTCTAGCCATGCCATTCCATTGTACATGTCAACCACATAAGGTTTCTTCAGCAGTAGGGTCTTACCATTAACCTTTGGTGGGTCATCAAGTACTCTGACAGAAATCTGCTGAGAGTTTTTTCATCTATGTTCCTGAAGGAGATTGGTCTGTAATTTTCTTTTCATTCTTGTTTTGTTCTTCTTTGGTTTTTGTTTTGGTATGAGGATGATGCTGGCTTCATAGAAAGAGTTCAATTCCTTCCTTTTTTATTTTATGGAAAAGTTTAAGAAGTAGTGGTGTTAGTTCTTCCATGAAGGTCTGGTAAAATTCACAAGTGAATCCATCTGCATCAGGACTTTTTATACTTGGAAGACTTCTTATAACTGCCTAGATCTCTGCATTTGTTATAGGTTTATTTAAATGTTTTATCTCAACTTGATTTAATTTTGGTAGGTCATATGAATCAAGGAAATAATCCATTGCTTTCAGATTTTCAAACTTAGAGGCATATATATTCTTAAAGTATGTCCTTATGATTTTCTGAATTTCTTTGATATCTGTTATAATGGTGACTTTTTCATGTCTAGTTTTGTTAATATTTTAATATTTAGCTCTTCTCTCTTTCTTCTGGTCAGATTTCCTAGGGTATATCAATCTTGTTTATCCTTTCAAAGACCCAACTCTTGACTTCTGGTTAAGATGGCTGCGTAGGTACCACGCCAAAGCAGCCTGGGGTTTGGGGGGGGAGACCAAAAAAACTCAGCAAAATACACACTTTTACTAAAAAGTGATGTGTATAGGAAATTGAAGTAGCAGCAGAGAAGCAGAAGTGATCCAGAGCATCCAGAGCCCACACAGGCCAGCAAAAGTGGCCCCGGCAGCTCCGCTAACTGCAGTGTCAGCAGCGGCACACCAGAAAGCCACCAGGCTTGGCTCCAGCCGCAGGAAAAGCCAGGTGTGGGGAGCTTCCACTCACACTGGAGCTCTCTGAAACTCAAGAAATGTGAAGGGAAAGGGGCAGTGAGCAACAGAGGAGCAGACCACGAGGTAGAAGAACACATGGAACAGCGAGAGAACTAGAGCAGCTGTGGCGCCCTCCCCTCCCTCACCACCTGAGCCCAGCTCCAGCAAACAGAGCAGCGGTCCTGGGACTTGGCCACGCCAACTTGAGCCAACAGTGGGACCCAAGCAGGAGCAGAGTCTGGCAGCAACATCAGCAGCTCCAGCACCGGTAACAGCGGCCCCAGCAGCAGCAGACCCAGTAGCAGCAGCAGTGGCAGACCCAGCAGCAGCAGCTTCAGCAGCAGCGGTGGCTCCAGAAGTGGCAGCTACAGCAGCAGCAGCAGAGTCAGCAGTAGCAGTGGGCCCAGCAGCAGCAGCTTGAGCTGCTGACAGACCCAGCAGAGGCAGCTTTAGCAACAGCAGTTCTAGCAGTGGGGGTGCTTATCTACAAGGCAACAGTTGCCAGGCTCAGTTTGCCCTGAAGGAAAAGCCAGTGCCCAGCTCCAGAAATCAGAACAGCAGTCCAATGACCAGGCAGCAACTTTTCAGGGACCAAAATCATCCAAGGTAACTGGGTTTGCACCAGGGAAGGGTCTCGCTTGGTCACAAGCTGACTTGGATCCCTCAACAGACCAGAAATCTTAACCACCTCTTTGTGTCATTGATTCTTTGGATTTTTTGCAGGGGGGGGGAGTCTGTTTCATTAATTTCTGCCCTAATCTTTATTATTTCTTCCACTTTACTCATTTTTGCTTTGTCTTATTCTTCTTTTTCCAAGGCCTTAAGGTGAAGCATTAAATTGTTTACTTGAAAATTTTCCAGTTTCTCAATATAGGCACTTAGAGCTATAAATTTCCCTCTTAGGACTGCCGTCATTGTGTCCCAAAGGTTTTGGTATGTTGTGTCCTCATCTTTATTTGATTTTATGAATTTATTGATTCCATTTTTTATTTCTTCAATGAACCATTCATCATGTAATAGTGTTAGTCTCCGAATTTCTGTATGCTCTGTAGCTTTTCTTTTTGGTGATTTATAGTTTAATCCCATTGTGGTCAGCTAGATTATTTCAATTTTCCTGTATTTGTTAAGATTTTCTTTGTATCCTAATATATAATTAATTTTGGAGAATGTTACATGTGCTGCTGAGAATAATGTATATTCTGAAGTTTGGATGGAATGTTCTGTAGATATCTGTTAGGTCCCTTTGTTCCATGACAATATTTAATCCAAATGTCTTTCTGTTTAATTTTTGCCAGGATGACCTGTTACTTGATGAGAGTGGAGTATTGATTTCATCCACTACAATTGTGTTTGGTGTTATTTGTGTCCTTAAATCTAATAGTGTTTGTCTGATGAAACTGGGATACCCCGTGGTAGGTACACATACGGTTAGGATTGTAATGTCTTCCTGTTACAGTGTTCCTTTAATACTTTAATAAAAGTCACCTTCATTTTCTTTCCTCACTAATGTTGGTTTGAAGTCTATCCTGTCAGATATTAGGATAGCAACCCCTGCTTTCTAGGCATGTTTGCTTGAAATACCATTTTCCATCCTTTCACCCTAAAACAGTGTCTATCGTTCATTGAGAGATGAGTTTCCTGGAGGCAACAAAGACAGGATCCTGTCTTTAATCCAGTCTGCAAGCCTGTGTCTTTTTGTTGAGGTATTGAGGCCAGTGATATTAAAAGCTATTATTGAAAGATATATACTTAATCTCGCCATTCTTCTTGTTTTGTAGTGCTTCCTGATTTGCCTTTACTCTTGTTTTAACTGTTATTTGAGTATGGTTTATTTTTTCCTGTTTCCTCATGTTTGTCCTTTGCTTTCTCTTCAGCGCGAATGATGCCTTCAAGTAATTTATGTAGACCTTCCTTATTTGTCATGAATTTCTTTAGCCTGTTTTTGTTGTGGAATGTCCTTATTTATCCTTCAATTTGGATAAATAGCTTTGCAGGATAAAGTAATCTTGGTTAACAGTTGTTATCTTTCAGAACATAGAATACATCATTCCAAGCTTTTCTGGCTTTTAAAGTTTTTGTTGAGTAATCTTCAGTGATCCTGATGGGCTTGCTTTTATAGGTGTGGTGGTTTGACACAGGTGTCCTCCATAAACTTATGTGTTTTTGATCCTATGTTCCCCAGATGATGGCAGTTAGAAATTAAGGCCTCCAAAAGGCAGTGTATTGTTGGGGGTTTATGGGTGTTATAGCCAGTTTCCCCATGTCAGTGCTTGGCACACTCTTCTGTTGTTATTGTCCACCTTATGTTGGCCAGGGGGTGATGTCCACCCTCTGCTCATGCCATCATTTTCCCCTGCCATCATGGAGCTTCCATCACAAGGCTTTAAGTCAAAATAAACCTCTTTTTTCCACACAAGCTTCTCTTGGTCAGGTGATTTCTATGAGCAATGCAAACCTAACTGCAACAATAGGTGAGTTGCTTTATTCTCTCACTTTTGTCAATATATTTTCTTTGGTTTGCATGTTTAGTAGTTTAATTATAACATGGCAAGGAGAGGTTCTTTCTAGGTTTTGTCTGTTTGGTGTTCTAAAAGCTTCCTGTATCTGCATTGTCATTTCTTTCCCAATCTGGGAAATTTTTTCTTCTATGATTTTGTTGAAAATGTCTACTATGCCTTTGTATTGAAATTCTTCTCTGTTAACTATACCCTCAATTATAATGTTTGATCTATTCATAATGTCCCAAATATCTGAAATTCCCATTCATACCTTCCTCTTAGCATATCTTTCTCTTTGTTGGACTGCATTAGGTCTGCCACCTGGTCTTCTATTTTGTTTAGATATTCTGTTCTCTCCTGCATCCATTCTACTGGTGAGCTTTCCATGGTTTCTTTATTTGACTTACTGTGTTTTTCAGTGCTATAATTTCTGCCTTGTTTTTCTTCAGTATTTTTATTTACTTATTTTTCTCTTTTTATGGTTTCCTTATTTCATTAAGCTGCTTTCTTGTGTTCTCTTGGAATTCATTCAGGAGTTTTCTTCTTTGATTCCTTTGATTTCCTTGAATATACAGCAAATCATTTATTTTTGAAATCTTGTCACACATCACATCTAAAACAGTCTCATTTGGGGTCATTTCTGATGGATTTATAATTTTTGGTTGGGTTGTATTGTCTTGATTCTTTCTGTTTCTTGTAATATAATGTAGTGACTTCTGCATCCTGAGTTAATTTGATGCTTGGGTTTTCTAATTATCTGTAGTGCTCTTTGACTTGGAAATCCACCCTTATGTACCTTCTGTGTAGAAGTTTAAGGTGTCAAGTGTAGTTATTATACTGCAATCCAAATGCAGAAGTAATCCCAGATGTTGAGTTTGCCTGCTATTCATGTATTCTAGTGTGATGGGTAGAGCAATTTACCAGCAAAATTCCAAAATTCAGCTGACCAATATAGACATTCAATGAAAACTAGCACAGAGTATGTAAACATTGGGATTGAAAGAAATGGATAACCTAATAAAGCCAAAATCCCTAAGTGTGTGTGTTGCTCTAAACTCTTTATCCTGTCTCCTTGGAGTTTGAGATTTCTGTTCTGAAATGGATTCCAGGCCAGCCTGGGTCTGTATTAGACCCTGCCCCCAATAATGACAGAAGAAAAAGACAATAGCCCCATGAATCTGAAAGCATAAAAGGCAACAATAGTCAAACTCCAAATACAGCTTAATTGAAAATGGTAAAGCCAACTATGAGTATGTAACCCATAACCTGCCCTAAATTGAAAAGAGATATTACCACTTCCAGTGCAGATCTATGTACCTGCGTTTGTGTCAGTCAGCCTCATTATCTTTTGGAGTGGCTTCCTATCTCACCAATGGAATGCCCACCTTGATCCCTTTGTGTTGTGTTGTGGAACTGGTGTTCTCATCAGCTGTGCTAGATGCCCTGCCCCTGGGGCTAGATGCATTCTCCAGAGGTTCATAGTTCTGAAGGCTGGGGTATGAGAGAGTGCAGGAAGCCTGTAGTTGTACTTAAGCTATTCAACTGGCCCCACCTGTGTCCCTTTCAGCAGCTACTTAGCTGATTTCCATTGTCTCCTCTTCAGGTTTGAGGAGGTTGGAAAATATACTTGTTTGGTCTCTGCTCCTATAGCTGGGCACTGGTCGAGGTGGGCATGCAAATCTGTGTGGGCCACAAGCACCTTCATGGGATTCTGGTCAGTTTCCTCCTTTCTGGTAGATCTTGGTCTCTTCTGCTTTGCGTCTCTGCTATGGCCAAAAAAAAAAAAAAAAAAAAAAAAAAACCTATGCACCTTCACTTTTCAGAAGAAAAGGTTATTTTGCTGTGGTGTGCTTAAATCCCTCCCTAGGCTGGTTTGGTATTACTCCTATGTAGCCATCTTACCTAGAAGTCCTCATGTTTTACATTTCTATCTCATGTTTGGAAGGCAGGAGTAGGAGAATATTGCCTTATTCAAGCATGTGATAGTTTTATGAGTCAATGATGCCCAGGTATGTCGTCAATGTTATTATGTTTTGGGAGGATGTTTTTGGATAACATCAACTCTAAGAAAACAGACTGTCTTCTAGAACACCAGTGAGGGAAAAAAAAATCAATCCAAGGCATACACAAAATTGGGAAATGAGCTCCTCCTAGCAGGAGAGGTTCTGTCAGTAGATTGCTTTCATCTGCTGTCCTAGATCTCTAGTGCACCCTGAAGATTTTGAACTTATCAGCTTCTAGTGCTAGCATTTTCTACTGCATATCATGACATTAGCCAACTGTGCATGTATAGGTATATCCCACAATGGACCACTGTTACATCTGACACCCATGGCAAACTCAGAAGTTAAGTCTTTTAAAAAAGAATTTTAGTACTCACTAGAAGCTGTCACAGTGACAGTCACAGTTTATTACAGATAAAGTACAATTTAGAATAAGTTCATAGAGAAGAGGAAAATTATTCAATCAGAACTTTTCTTATTCTTTCCCCACGGAATCATGGACAGCATTGTTGAGATATTATGATATACAAAGAACATTGTCAACCAGGGAAACTTGCCTTAAGTTTGTTTAAAGCTAAATTGAGAACTTCATACATGACTACCTAGAAAAACATGCCCATTTAAAAGGAAATTAAGCATATCCCAGTCCAAAACCTTCATCAAAAATTACATTATTCTGGTAATACTGGACTTCCAGGTAAGATGGCAGCACAGTAGCCACACCAAAGCAGCCTATGGAGGGAAATAATCAGAAACACATAGGCCTGCACTGGAAGTGCTAATCTCTCTTTCCGTGTCAGGAAACGTTATTTCATTTCAATGAGATATTCTTACTGGGCTTTACCTTTCTCAAGTAAGCTGTCTTTTGGTGTTGACTATTATTGCCTTTGATGTTTTCTGATTTCTTGCACCTTCGTGTTTTTCTTCTGCCATTATTGGGGGCAGGGTATGACTCAGCCCCAGGCTGACTTGGAACTCATTTCAGACCATAAATCTCAACCTCCTAGTTGACAGGATTAAAGTTGTATGGCAACACACACCCTTAGTGACTTTGGCTTTGTCAGATGATCTGTTTGTTTTAATCCTCATCCTTGTATAAATACTCTGGGTTGGTTTTGATTGAATATGTTTATTGCCTGTAATTTGCTAAACCCAGTCTACTACAACATTTGAATAGAAGGCAAACTCAACACCCAGAATCATTTCTGCTATTTCTCTTGGAGTATAATAGCTACACCTGACACCCTAAACTCCTACACTGAAGATATATAAACCTGGACTCACAAGGCTAAGAACACTCTATATAATTAGAAAATCCAAGCATCAAATTAACTCAATATGCAAAAATCTCTACATTATAATACAAGAAACAAAAAAAATAAGTACAATCCTACCAAAAGTTATAAATCTATCAGAAATGACCTTTCAGTTTTAGTGGAAATGCCTAAGAAAGATTTTGAAGAAAATTATTATATCTATGTTCAAAGAAATAAAACAAGAGATCAAAGGAATCAAAGAAGTAAACATGTTCCTGAAGGAATCACAAGACAACACAGGAGACCAACTTAATGAAATAGGAAGTCAATATAAGACATGACTAAGGAAATATAAATGATGAAAAAATACCAAACAGAAATGAAAAACAGAGTAGTAAAATAAGTTAAATAAAAAAAAAAATCTGTAGAACATTTCACAAGTAGAATGGGTCAAGGAGAGGACAGACTGTCTAAACTAGAAGGCTAGGTGGCAGATCTAAAACAGTCCAAAAATGAAAAAGACACAATAATAGGAAGGCATGAATAAAATTTTCAAGATATTTGGGACACTATGAAGAGAGAAAACCTAAGAATGCAGGGGGTACTGGAAGGAGAAGAATTTTAATCCAAAGGCATAGCAGGTATTTCCAACAAAATCATAGAAGAAAACTTCCCCCAAGTATGGAAAGTGAGATCAGTAGATCACCAGGAAAAATCATGAAAGAACTCTTACTGTTATATTATAATTAAAGTACAAAACACAAAAACTAAAGAAAATATATTGAAAGTAGTTAGAGAGAAAAATCAAATCACATACAAGGGCAAGCCTATTCAGAATAACAAGATTATTCAACACAAACAACAGAGGGGCTTGGAATGATATATTCCAAGTTCTGAAAGATAACAATTGTCAACCAAGATTACTTTATCCAGCAAAGTTGTCCATCCAAGTCAATGTAGAAACAAAGATATTCTACAACAAAAAACAGGCTAAAAGAGAATATGAACACTAAGCCAGAAAATAGAAATACTTGAAAGGATCCTCCATGCTGAAGAGAAAGAAAAGCACACATAGTGAACCTAGAAAAAAAAAAAAAAAAGAACATACTAAAATAATGGTTAAAAGAGAGTAATGGTAAAACCAGAAGAACTACTGTGATGGTTTGATTCAGGTGTCTCCTATAAACTTAGGTTTTCTGAATGGTAGGTTCTGAGATGATGGAGATGTGGAAATTAATGCCTCACATCCTGGTGGCAGTGTATTACTGGGGGTGACTTTATGGGTATTATTGCTAGTTTCCCCTTGTCAGTGCTTGGCACATTATCCTGCTATTGTTATCCACCTGATGTTACCGGGAGGTAATGTCCACCCTCTGTACATGTCATCATTTTCTCTGGACATCATGGAGCTTCCCCTCAAGCCTAAAAGCCAAAATAAAACTTTTTTTTTTTTTTTTTTTTACCCCATAGGTTGCTCTTTGCCAGGTGATTCTGCCAGCAATGCAAACCTGACTGCAACAACTACAAAATAAGCATGACAAGAATAAATACATACTTTTCAACAATAACTCTTAATATCAACAACCTAGTGACCCCCAAAGTGACACAGGTTTGCAAACTGGGTTAAAAACAGGATCGATCCTTCTATTTGTTTGCTCCAAGAAACTCACCTTTCCACAAAAGATGGACACTAACTTAGGGTGATATGTTGGAAATGGTGTTTCAAAAAATGGGCCTAGAAAACAAGCAGGTGTCACTATCCTAATATCCAACAGGGTAGACTTCAACATTAGTTAGGAAAGATAAGAAATGTCACTTTATTTATTATTATTATTATTATTATTATTATTAGTAGTAGTAGTAGTAGTAGTAGTAGTAGTAGTAGTTTTTAGAGGTAGGATTTCCTTGTACTTGAGGCTGACCTGGAATTTACTCTGTATTCTCAGGGTGGCCTCGAACTCATAGTAATCCTCCTACCTCTGCCTCCTGAGTGCTAAGATTAAAGGCATATGCCACCACACCTGGCTCATTTTTTTAATATATATATTTTCTATTGATAAGTTCTATACTTACAGACAACAAACCATGGTATTTCACTCCTGTGGTGGTTTGATTCAGGTGTACCCCATAAACTTAGGTGTTCTGAATGCTAGGTTCCCATCTGATGACAATTTGGGAATTAACACCTCCAGGAGGCGGTGTATTGCTGGGGGCGGGCTTATGGATGTTATAGCCAGTTTCCCCATGCCAGTGTTTGACACACTCTCCTGTTGCTGTGGTCCACCTATGTTGGCCAGGGGGTGATGTCCACACTCTGCTCATGCCATAGTTTTCCCCTGCCATCATGCAGCTTCCCCTCGAGCCTGTAAGCCAAAATAAATCTCTTTTTCCCAGAAGCTGCTCTTGATTGGGTGATTTCTACCAGCAATGCGAACCAGACTGTGACAGTAAAGTGGTACCAAGGAGTGGGATTGCTGCTGGACACCTGACTGTGTGGCTTCAGCCTTTTGGAGCTGATTTTCAAGAGGAATGTGGAAGGAGTTTAAACCTTGGCCTAAGAGATGCCTTATAATGTTGTAAGTACAGCTTGATAGACTGTTCTGGTCTGAGCTGCAAGACCTGAATGAAGTAAGAACTATGGATTGTGAGGTTTGGCTTATGAGGGTGAGAAAGAGCTTTGCTTGGACTGGGCTAGCGGTTTGTGTGAGAAGCTTGCTCTTATGCCCGTGTCCTGAGAAGTTGTGCAGGGTTGCTTTGCATAGAAATGAACTGGTGTGAGCAGACAGATATGGCACAGAAAGAAAAATCTTTGGGTGACCTTTTCCCCTTTCAGCTGCAACTGAGAGATTATGACCTTTGAGACTGGGCTAGCTGACCTGCACTGGGGCAACAAGAAGAATGTACACTCTTTTGAAGGGGCCTGAGTGCTCAAGGAGTGTCCTGTTCTTCAAAGTCTGCTTTATTGCCCCCTGGATTAACAAATTGGCACCCTACCTGGTATTGTGGAGTATAAGAAATGCTGGAAAGAGGGTCATAGAGTTTGCAACATGGTCTTGTGTTTTGGAAATGGCCATAGCCAGTGTGAAGTGGGTTTGCGCTTTGCCTGCATGGAGACCCCATGGGGCCATGAGGATGAACCGTGGCTTGCAGTGGAGACCCAGTGGAGATGCCAGGACCATGAGATGGCTGCCAAGGAGAGCTGCCGCCCCAACGAAGTTTCCCAGGACTATGAGTAGCCTAGCTGGAGGGGCGGAATTGGAATTCCAGAGACTTGTTGCTGGTTAGAATTATCGGACTTGGAGATTTGTCACTGGCTAGAGATGTTGGACTTGAAGCTACAGATGTTTGCCCTGGTTGTTTTAAATCTTGTGAATGTTTCTTTGCTATGCCTAATACCATCTTTTGCAGTGTGAATATTTGTTCTGTGCCATTATGGGTTTTTTGAGATTATTTTTTGGTATTATGGCTCAGTTAAAAGATCTTGAACTATGGGGATATATGAACATCATTGGAATTAATAAAAACTATGGGACTTTTAAAGTTACATGAATGCATTGCATTTTACATCATGTATGATTATCAGTTTATGGGGGCCAGGGGTGGAATGTGGTGGTTTGATTCATGTGTCCCCCATAAACTTAAGTGTTTTATGCTAGTTTACCAGCTGATGGATATTTGGGAATTAATGCCTCCTGGGAGGAGTGTATTGTTGGGGGAGGGCTTATGGGTGTTATATCCAGTTTCCCCTTGCCAGTGTTTGGCACACTCTCCTGTTGCTATTACCCACCTTATGTTGGCCAGGGGGTGATGTCCACCCTCTGCTCATGTCATCATTTTCCTTGCCATTGTGGAGCTTCCCCTCAAGCCTGTAAGCCAAAATAAACCTCTTTGTCTCAGAAGCTGCTCTTGGTTGGATGATTTCTACCAGCAATGCGAACTTGACTGCAACACTCTCGTAATAGGAGAAAAAGATGATGTGAGGCATTAATTTCCAAATCCTCCCTGGCATGGGGAAACTGGCTATAACACCCATAAGCCCACCCCCAACAATACACTCCCTCCAGGAGACATTATTCCCAAATTTCATCAGCTGAGAACCTAACATTCAGAATACCTAAGTTTATAAGGGACACCTGAATCAAACCACCACAGAGGGTCTTGTGTTGGTATTGCTAAGCACTGTGAAGTCTTGGATATTGAGGCCAGATTCTATCTGGACAGTTGTATGTAAGGAGTGGTACCCTTCCTGTGGCTCTTACATTCTTTCCACCACCTCTTCCACAATGGACCCTGAGTGTTGGTGGGTGTGAAATATTTCAGTGCTAGACAATCCTCCATCCCTTCTTCTCAGCACTATATTGCCTTTTGGGTCATCCCACTGGTCATCACCATCTGGAAAGAGAAGCTGATCTAACCTGAAGTGAGAGTAGCATTATATGAGTATAAACATTAACTACAGTGCTTTCAGGGCAAGTTGGTGAGTGTAATATATGCATTGATCCAGACAAGAGCAGGCTTTTAACACACATGACCTCCCCTGCCATAGGCTTTTGATTAGGTTTTCAGTACCAGGCACATATTCCCTCCCATAGAGTGGTCCTTCAGCCCAATTAGAGAGTAGTTGGTTTCCCCCAGAGCAGACATGCCACCATTGCAATCATTCAGTCATTTGGCCTGTCTGGCCAAACTTGAGGTTTCCAGTGTCCACTGTTTTCACCACTGATGACTTGTGTCTCCCATAAGACTGCATACAGTGCCGCTTTTTCCAGCTTTCAGTTGGCTGGGATACAGGGAGAAGGTTTTCTGCTCAGTACTAACTTGATTTATCAGTGACTTTGCCACTTCAGCAATAGGGTCTTACCATCTCTTTCTCATGGGGAACCAAGGGCCTTGGCAATAGCCTGCAATGTTTTGGAGGCAATAGGGACCTCCCTCACAAACAATTCACTGGATGATATCCCAATACTGGCACTGAAAATTTTCTAGTAACCAACTATGGCTTCTGGGCATGCCATTATTTAAGAAAGTAGATTTTAATATATCTTATTCATAATATCTTGAATTTTGATTGACCTTCCCCCCTGCCCTGCTTGTTTACAATCTCTTCCCATGACCTCAGTTAGGCTTTTCCTCTCCCTTTAATCTATTCTTCTACTTACATATGTACAATTCCATCCTCTTAAGACCTTCCCTCTCCTCCCTCTCTTATAGCCTTTTTCTAGCTTATGGGCCAATGCTACTGACTTTTGGTTCCAGATCACACACAAGTCTATACATTTGTAGCTAGGATCCACACATGAGAGAGAACATTCGATGTTTGGCTTTCTGGGCCTGAGTTACCTCACTTAGTTTAATCCTTTCCAGATCTATCCATTTCCCTGCAAATTTCATAATTTCATTTTTCTTTACCACTGTATAGAATTCCATTGTGTAGATATACCACATCTTTATTATCCATTCATCTGTGGATAGACATCTAAACTGGTTCCATTTCCTAGCTATTGTGACTACAACAGCAATAAACATTGTTGTGCAAGTATTTCTAAGGTAGTGAGAAGAGTCATTAGGATATATGCCTAGGAGTGCTATAGCTGGATCATATGGCAAATCTATTTTTAGCTGTCTCAAGAACTTCCACACTGATTTCCACAATGGCTGTACCAGACTACATTCCCACCAATGGTGCAGAAGTGTTCCCCTTTTACCACATACTCATCAATGTTATTGTCATTTATTTTTCTGATGGTAGCCATTCTGATGGGAGAGAGATAGAAACTCAAGGTAGTTTTAATTTGCATTTCCCTGATGGCTAAGGATGTAGAACACTTTTTTTTTTAAAATTTATTTATTTGAGAGTGACAGACACAGAGAGAAAGACAGATAGAGGGAGAGAGAGAGAGAGAATGGGCGCGCCAGGGCTTCCAGCCTCTGCAAACGAACTCCAGACGTGTGCGCCCCCTTGTGCATCTGGCTAACGTGGGACCTGGGGAGCTGAGCCTCGAACCGGGGTCCTTAGGCTTCACAGGCAAGCACTTAACTGCTAAGCCATCTCTCCAGCCCACTTTTTTAGGTGTTTATATGCCATTTGTATTTCTTCTGGTGAGAACTCCCTATTTAGTTCCATAGCCCATTTTTTGATTGGGTTGTTTGAATTCTTATTGTTCTGTTTTTTGAGTTCTTTGGATATTAATCCTCTGTAAGATGTATAAGTTGCAATGATTTTCTCCCATTCTGTAGGCTATCTTTTTGCTCTATTCACAGTGTCCTTTGCTGTACAATCTTTGTAATTTCATGAGATAACAGTTGTTGATTAGTGGTTTTATTTTCTGAGCAATTGGGGTTATATTAAGAAAGTCATTACCTATGTCAGTCTGTTGAAGGGTTTCCCCTACCTATTCCTCTAGCAATTTCAGAGTTTCAGGTCTGATATTAAGGTCTTTGATCAATTTAGATTTGTTAGTTGTGCATGGAGAAAGACAAGGATCTATTTTCATCCTTCTGTATATAGATATTCAGTTTTTCCAGCACCACTTGTAGAAGAGGCCGTCTTTTCTTCAATGAATATTTTTGGCATTTTTGTCAAAAATCAGATGGCTGTAGTTGCCTGGATTAACATCTGCATCCTCTATCCTGTTCCATTGATCTACATGTCTGTCTTTGTGCTAATACCATGCTGCTTTTGTTACTATGGCTTTGTAATATAGCTTAAAATTGGGTATGGTGATACCACCAGCCTTATTTTTGTTTCTCAAAATGGTTTTGGCTAGTTGAGGTTTTTTGTACTTCCAAATGAATTTTAGGATTGCTTTTTCTATTCCTGTCCAGAATGCCATTGGAATTTTAATGGGGATTACATTAAATGTGTAGATTGCGTTTGGTAAAATTGACATTTTCACAATATTAATTCTTCCAATCCAAGTAAATGGGAAATCTTTCCATTTCCTGTGTCTTCTGCAATTTCTCTCTTGTATGTTTTAAAGTTATCATTGTAGAGCTCCTTCAATTCCTTAGTTATGTTGATTCCAAGATACTTTATTATTTTTTTTTCAGGCAATTGTGAATGAGATTCCCTGATTTCAGTTTCTGCACATTTGTTTTAATATATAGGAAAGCTACTGATTTATCTGTATTTATTTTGTATCCTGCTACATTGCTAAAACTGTTTATCAGCTCTCACAGTTTGCTGGTAGAGTTTTTATGGTCTTTTATGTATAGAATCATATCATCTGAAAATAGTGATATGTTGATCTCTTCCTTTCCAGTTTGTATCCCTTTTATGAGTGTCTCTTGCCTTATTGTTATAGCTAAGACTTGTATTAGTATATTAAATAAAAGTGGGGACCATGGACATCCTTGTTTTGTTCCTGAATTTAGTTGAAAAGCTTTGGTTTTTCACTAGAATTATGTTGGCTGTCGTAAATAGCTTTTATTATGCTGAGATATGTTCCTTCTATCCTCAGTTTCTGTAATACTTTTACCATGAAAGGATGTTGGATTTTGCAGACCTATTGATGATTCTGAGGCTTATTATGGCTTCCTGAGTCCTTCAAGCATGGCATATTTGTCATAACTATACTTTGGCATTAATTTATTCTATATACTATTAATATTTTATTAATTTTAACCTAATATTTTTTCAGCTCTCAGAGCCCATCCAAGATATCACATTATAATTAATCAGCATGCTCCTTTACACTTTTTTTTTTTTTTTTACTACAACAGGTTTTTTTCCTTATTTATTTCAATGGCCATGTCTGTTCTGAAGAAATAACCTAGTAATTTTATAATTTATAACCTAGTCCCTCATGTGGGATTTATCTGATGTTTTCTCATGGTTAAAGTTAGTATATGCATTTTTGGAAGGAAGACTACTAAGGTGGAGTGCCATCTTTATCACATTATTTAGTGCATGTCAGTTGCCAGCATGACTCTGAGGGTTGGCCTTGAGTACTTGCTTCTCAGCTTTCTCTAATATGAAGTCATTCTTTCCCCATCTACCTTCCTTTTTTCTTGCTATACTCTTTGGAAGAAAGTCAGTAGATACAGTTAACATTGAATAAGTGGAGTTTTATGCTCCATTTTTGTTGGTGGAGTTATCTACCTGAATTATTGGAGATCATTCTGAATGAGACATTTGTCTCTTTCCTCTGTAATCCTTTAACTAATTTATGAGTAAGGGTAAATTTTCATGCATATTTATTTTCATGCATATATATTTTGAGTTATTGCCCAATCACCTCAATTATATGCATTATATCTATCATAGCTCTGTAGTGGAAATCTGCTGTTTTGTGATAAAGCTTTATCCAATTTAGCTTTGGCCAATGGCATCAGTTGCCTTCTGTATCTGTTTCATATACTAGGATAATTGTACATATTTCTCCCACATGGTGAAGCAAATATATGTTTACAAATGTCTGAGTATATCTATAAATATTTCTTTATGTATTTATGTGCATCTATGTTAAGCTAGACATATACAAAATGTTTCAATTGTAATTCATTGCATGAGTCATTCATACTATATTTTCTTGGTATTGAAACCTCCTACACACACAGTGAGAGCTTAGCTTCCACGTTTGGCTATCTTATTGTATAATTGTCCAATTCCAGTCTAGTGGTTTGAGACCATTAACATCAACTCAACGGGAAGCAATTTTATTAATGAGCTCCTGGCTGCTTATATAAAATTCATTTTACCTTTAGACTTACAGTGCCTGTGCTTTTCCCCTGCCCCTTTGGTCGTTTTATTTTCATGCACTTGTATAGGAGATCTCCTTTACCACCTAACTTCTGAATAAACTCCTAAGTAAACTTAAAGGAATACACATTAGAGATCACTCATTGTTCAATGCATTTTGCAGGTTCTGACAAAGGTATAGTGTCATGTAGTTACAATTAAGGCATAATATTGAATAGCTTTTTAGAAACTGTATTTGTGTGTGTGGGGGGGTATTGACATGTGAGTGTCACAGCATGCATTTGGAGGTCAGATTCTTCTGACATTCCCATTGTGGTAGACACACAATGGGATTGTAGACTCTTGCATCTGTCTTTATGTGTGTGCTAGGTAGGATTGAATGGTGGGTAGGCTTGTAAGCAATTTTTTTAAATCTACTTAATTACCTATTTCCCCAGACCTCAAAAGAATACTTTTCTTCCCTCAGGAATCTCATGTGGGCTGGAGAGATGGCTCAGTGGTTAAGCATTTGCCTGTGAAGCCTAAGGATGCAGGCTTGAGTCTCGATTCCCCAGGACCCACGTTAGCCAGATGCACAAGGGGGCACAGGCATCTGGAGTTCGTTTGCAGTGGCTGAAGGCCCTTACACACCCATTCTCTCTGTCTCTCTCTCTTTCTCCCTCTGTCTTTCACTCTCAAATAAATAAATAAACAAACAAAATTAAAAAAAAAAAGAATCCCATGTGCTTCATCTGTTCATCCCTCCTCGTCTCAAATTTATTAAGTGCTATAGTTACCATCTTGTTGCTGGGGAAAAACAAATGACGAAGAGCAGATGATAGGAGGAAAGGTTTTTATTTAGGCTTACAGTCTCAAGGAAAGCTTAATGATGGCAGAAGACAGCTTAACATGAGTGGAGGCTGAACATTACAATCTGACACAGTAGGTGGAAAACAGTAGCTAAAGAGAGAGACAACTAATACTGACAAACTAGGGGCTAACTAACCTCAAGTTCTACCCCTCGGTGCACACCACCTCCAGCAAGGCACCACCTCCGAAGCTGCAAGCAGCTGGGGACCAAGCATTCAGCACATATGAGTTTATGGGGGACATTGGATTCAAACCACCACATTAAGGATCTCTCCTTTTGCTCTCTCAGAAAATGAGGAACATACTTGTATCTCCAAAGAATGGGATATTGTGGAATACCCAAAGACTTTTGGAGGCCTGAAGAATTAGTGTCTGATATGCTGGGGAATAGGTGTCACCTTCCTGCTCTTGTACCCAAAGACTGCTTGCTGCACTGCTGGTCCCTGGGTGAAGCCTGGTATAAGGAGTTGCAAACTCTATAGGTGTGTAACATGGAAATCCAACATAGTTTATTAGCTTCTGAGGATTGTGAGAACGCCTCTCTCCAGAGGGTTGTTTATTCGGACTTGTAGGTTTGGATAAGGCCTGAGGGTGAGGCTTAGCAGGCAAGGAGGAGAAAGAAGAAGAGGTAGAGGAAGAAGGAGAAGAGATGGTTGGAACTGAAGTTGCTAGAATGCTTCTTCTGCTTGTCTAAGGATAGCTCCTGAGGATATACTGCTTGAACATCTTCCTTTGGGACTGGAGTAGGGATGATCACAAGTTTCAGTACCACCTCAGTTTGGGCAGGAAGGATGGACCCTTCAGAATCACTAGAACTGGAGCAAGAGAATGATGATGAGGAGGAGGAGCTGAAGGGTGACAAAGAGGAGGAAGAGCTCTGCTGCTCCTTTCCTGGTTGCAAGGTAGCCATTGAAGAAGGGTCCATAGGCTATGGTACAAGTAGGTTGCACCTTAGGACAAATTCTGCTTCAAGATCACCTCCTAGTGACTAATGAGTCCTAGATGTGAACCTCCTGAGAGTAGTTCCGGAATGCTATCTGTGGGAAGCTGTCTCATTTTGGACAGAAGCAGAGGGTTACTTGTGAGGTTTTTGTCCTGGATTACCTTTGACTCACTGTAAATGCTCATGATTAATATCTTTACTGATTCAGTGATGTCTTAGTCCCTGATCTTCACAGGTGAGATCTGAGGTCTTTATTTACATTTGCTAATGTGGGGGATTTTGGACTTGGATTGCAGGTGAATGGTTGACAAGGCTTGAGATCTAGAGTATTGCCATGGGGCTAGTGCTGTACATGAAGAAGATAGATTCAGACTGGTTGCTGGTGTCCAAGAGCAGCTTTTCAGAGTTGAGAGGGCATGCCAAAGCTCCTGGGCTAGGTCAATGGCTTTTATTGGTAACCAGTCATCCCTCAACTTGGGATGACCCAAAACCTAGATTAGCACCTCTGTGTTATTTAAAATGCTGATTAAGCAGATCCAGATCTTCTTGACTTTGGTTGGTCTGGCTTTCTCGCTGGAGGCCAAGAGTTTTTCTGAAGGAGATCAGCCTCTCCTTGAAGTTGTCTTAGTGCACAGAGATCAAGCTGAGCTCTGCCTTCATGTATACCTCTGCTTCTCAGTTGGCTTTGAGGAAGCCGACTAATGTACTTTGTGTCTTGGGGAAGTTCTGGAGCAGGTTTTTGGTGATGAGGAGGAAGAGAGGCTCCTATAGGATATCCTGGCCTTACTATTTAGGTCAGGAATTGATTGAGAACTGCAACATTGAAGCGATGTGGTAGGATTGGCTTTTGGCTCCAATGAGAGTTTCTAGGTTTGGGTGTGTATTCTAGAGAGGACTCAGAATTACTGCTTCCTTTAGTTTTTAGAATGACCTCTACATTTGCCTGAAGAATCTGATCATCTTTAGCTATTAAGGGTTCAGCTGGCAGATAATTTAGGTTCAGGAGAGGAATCAAAATGGCACTGAGCACTCAGATTAACTCTTGGCTGGTTTTTGTTTTTTAGTTGAGGGGATGAGCCAGACCTGCTGCATAGGAAAAGATTAAAATTTTGTTAGCAACCTCTGGACAGAATCCAGAGTGACTCCTCAGTTTCAGCAGGGTTCTTCAGTGTCAAGAGAGAATTCAGACTCACTTTTTCCTTAAGGAGATGCAATGGGTTTCCCGACAAACTCTTGAGAATGTTCCAGTTGATTTCTTTGCTTAAGTTAGGGTAGTTCTAGCATTCAACTGATGATTCTGACTGACTTCTCTCTCTTCCTCTATGGCTGAGGTGCTTGTAAAGGTCTGGGAATGCTGGAGAATTACTTTATGCTCTAGGAGTCTGAGGCAATGCTTTGGTTTAGGAAAAGAGTCACATTCATTTTGCTGACCCCCACCCTACACACACATGAAGATCTAAGTATATCTTTAATCTCAGGAAAGAACCTAGAGAGGCTTTGCCTAGAGGAATGGATCTCAATAACTTTTTTGGAATCATATGCTAGCATATGGCTTCTTTCATCTAGCAATATAGATTTAAAAGGATGACTGTTTTATGTATTTTATTCCATATAATGGAACACTCTGGATTGTTTTCCCATCTATATTTAGAGAAGAGGTATATTGGAGGATGTAAACAAGCTCAAAGAATTAGAAATTACAATAAAATGGAATCTATACTGGATACCTTCAGTGTGCTCAAGCAAATCTACTTTCTGCCTTTCTCAGCTGCAGTTAAATACTAGTAGGCTAATTTGTAATGGGATCATGATGAGCTCTTTTTCTCATTCTTCCTGGTTACTTTAAGCCAATGAGAAGTCCTGCAGGAAATAAGTCCTTGCTCTCTCTTGCAAGGGAATCTGGTTGCATTTCTTTTTTTTTTTTTTTTTTGGTTTTTCAAGGTGAGGTCTCACTGTAGCCCAGGCTGACCTGTAATTCACTATGGAGTCTCAGGGTGGGCTTGAACTCACGGCAATCCTCCTACCTTGCCTCCCGAGTGCTGGGATTAAAGGCATGTGCCACCATGCCCCGCTTTGGTTGCATTTCTTAAGCATACAATTACTCTAACAGTAGAGCTCTACAACATTTTTCTCACTCTGCTTGGCAACATTTCATCCTTTATTCTGAGGCATGATGGTGGTAAAGAGATAGTGGTACTGCAGTATCCTGCTTACCTTAAATCGTCTATCCTTTTATTAAAAAATTCATTACTTAGATCATTATGAATTATCTTATTTTTAACATGCCAGATCTTTCCCACTGGGATCTTAACTAGTTTACCACCTGATTGGTTTCTTGAACCATAAACTGCATAAAACAGATATCTTAAAAAAAACACAGAAAGACACTTTCTTTTTAATACCACATATCTTTATGCTCCATAATCATGCTTCCTACCACTCAGAAAACCAGATTCAGGACAAATTCCTCTTCAGACTTAATTTATGTGGGAAACTAGAATATTATTCTCACACTTTTTTTTTTGTAGCACCTTAGTTAATTTTAGTCACTAGTTGCATTCTGTCATTTCTCTTATCTTTATCTTTTAATGAGAAATTTCTTTGTTTGTGAAGCAAGTATGACTTCTTAGGCTGAGCTTTTGTCAATGGCTGAGGTTTCTATCCAGTTACAGCTTCATATTGTATTTTTAGAGGTTAAACATGATGTAGACTATCTGGGATGATTTCCTTTCCTTTAAGATTTTACACACCTGTCTCTGAATCAGGAAAGGAAAATATTTATGAAAAGTTTAGATCAATTCCCCCCCCACTACAAATCAAATAACTGAATGTTCTGAAGTAGAGAGGCCCAGTGACATCATAATGCTGAGAGATGAATCATGAGTCTCTGCCCTGAGGAACCAGTGTCATGCCTGCTGGAAGGCTTGGCACTGGCAATATTTAATCAAGGCTTTGTTTGAAGGAACAAATGATGTTGCTTGTTAAGGAAAACTTTATGGTGGATGTATTGTATATAGGATTAAGACATGAGTTAGAGATGTTTTTATATTTTGTGTTTCTTTTATATGCATCAGTCTTAAAACTTTCCCTGAGATTTTCAGTCTCATTTCTTTGATTCATTGGGCAAGCCATTCATGACAGCTCAGGATTTGGTGGACAATATTTTGGCTACATTTCTCCCTCTATTACAAATAAATAAAATGAATGTCTGAACTCTGTTAACAGGAAAAAGGTTTGTTTGTTTCAGGGTCTACAAAATTTCTTAACATACCAAGAATATCTCCTGTGATACTGAGTTCATGAGACTGTGTGTACTGAGTGAAAAAGCTTGCTCAAGCGTCAGAACTCTGACTCTGATTACTATGAATCTAGCTATGAATTTTTAACATCCAAATCCACTATGTAAATGGTTGGGGTAATTATTACTCACAAATCCAATATAATGGTGCCTCCAAATACAATGATGTTTATATGGTCCTTGTCTCTTTCAAATATGGCTATATTACTAAAGGCTTCTATAAATTCAATGCAATTTCCACCAACATTTTGATCACATTCTTCACAAAACTAGGATAAAATTCCTAAGTAAGCATAAAAGACCCCATATTAGCAAGGCGATACTAAAAGAAGGGGCAATACTGGAGGCATCACAATACTTGATCTCAAATTATATTACAAAATCATAGTAACATAAACAAAATAGTACCGGCATGCCAAACATGTGGAATTTAATAGAAGAAAAAGAAATAATTCCAGACACTGAAAGCCACCTGATATTTGAGAAAGATTTCAAAAACATAGAGTGACAAAGAGAAGGCTTCTCTAATAATTGGTGCTTGCTTGGAAAATTTGGTATCTGTGTATAAAGAATGAAACTAGACCCATAACTTTCTCCTTATGCAAATGTCCAATTAAAATACAGCAAAAACTTTGGTGTAGCACTTGAAACTTTGAAACTGACAGAAGAAAATATGGGAAAACCACTTAGGTATATAGGCATAGGCAAGGGCTTTCTGAAAAGGACTCTAATAGCCCAGAATAATCTCAATAATTGGCAAACGGCATTGCACAGAAGTAAAAAGCTTGTTGCACAGCAAAGGAAACAATTGTCATAGTGAAGATACAGCTTACACACTGGGAAAATATCTGTTCCAACATCAAGCACAGGGCAAATATCTAGAAAATGTGAAGAAGTACCAAAAATTACCCTTAAAACCTCAAACCTTCTAGTCAGTAAGGTGGATAATGAGTTGAACAGACAGTTCTCAAAAGAATAAATTCAAATGGTTCATTAATATTTGTTGTAGACAGATTCATATTGCTGTAATAAATATCCAAACAAGACACAGTTTATGGGGGAAAGTAATTTACTTCAAGCTCATAGATCCAGGGGAAGTTCAATCTATGGAGATGGAAAAATTCCAGGAAGCAAAACACCAGCACCAGCACACATACTAAAAAGCAGCAAGCACAAAATAGCACAAAATAGGGCCCCCAATCTCTCTTACATATTTAGGCTGGAATTCAGATCTGCCCCCCGTGACAGCTCAAGGCTGGACTATAGAATCCACAAGTTTATAAACCTTAAGGAGACACCTGTGTTTATGGAGAACATTCATTCAAGCAACATCAATGTTAACAAAATACTCAACATCCTTAGCTGTCAGAAAAACACAAAAAATCTTTTAGATTCTATTTTACTCTTGTCACAATAGCTACCATCAAGAAAATCAATGACAACTAATGTTGGTAAGAATGTGAGGAAAGAGAAAACTTATTCACTGCTAGTAAGAATATAAACTGGTACAGCTACTGTGTAAATCTTTATGGAGGATTGTCAGAAATCAAAGATTATAACAAAACATAGCCCCAAAATACTATTCCTAGTAATATTCCCAAAGTACTTTAAGTCCCATCACAGAGATCTTTTTTTTTCTTTCTTTCTTTCCTTCTTTCTTTCTTTGTTTATTTCCTTATTCCTTATTTATTTTTCTTTTTCTTTTTTAATTTTATTATTATTTATGTACATAATGTGTATACAGTCATGTTGGTACCATCATTAGCCTCCTCCCTGTCCTACCCCTCTGCAGGGACCCTCCTCATTGGGGAATATGGGTCATGCATTGTGGTGGTAGCCACCAGTTTGCCATCTGTATTTCTTCCTCTGAGAACTCCCTGTGCAGTTCTCTGGCCCATTTTGTGAGTGGGTTGTTTGACTTTTTATTTTTTTGAGTTCTTTGCAGATTCTAGAAATTAGGCCTCTGTAAGTTGTATAGCCACCAAAAATTTCCCCCATTCTGTGGGTAATCTATTGGCTCTACTTATTGTATGTTTGTCTGTGAAGAAACTTCAGCTTCATGATATCCTGATGGTTGAGTGATTGTTTAAGTTCCCAAGGTACTAGGGTTTTATTCAGGAATTCTTTTCCCATTCCTATATTATGGAAAGTTCTTTCTATTTTTTCTGCCAGTAGTAACAGTTTCTTGTCTTATACTTAGGTCTTTGGTCCATTTGGACTTGATTTTTGTGCATGGTGAGATTTGTGGATTGAGTTTCATTTTCCTGAATATGGTTATACAGTTTTTCCACACCATTGTCTTTTCTCCAGCCTACTTTGTTATGGCCTTTATCAAACATCAAGTATCTATAGTTACTTGACCCAAAGGATCTTTATGTATAAGTTCATTAGGGAACTAGGCCTGTAGTTTTCTTTTCTTGTGGCATTTCTGACTGGTTGTGACATTATGGTGATACTAGCTTCATAGATGGAGCTGGTAAGCTTTCTCTGTTCTGTGATTGTATGGCACAGTTTGAGAAAAATTGGTTTCAGTTTTTCTATGAAGGTTTGATAGAATTCAGCTGAGAAGCCATCTGGTCCTGTACTCTTCTTTTGGGAGATGTTTTGGATCACTTTTTCAATCACAATGGGTGATATAGGTTTGGTTAGGAGACTAATCTGCTCTGAGTTTGGCTTTGGTAGGTGATATGTTTCCAGGAATTCATCCATTTACTCCATATTATCCAGTTTTGTGGAGAAGAGGTTTTTGAAATAAGTCCTGATGATTATCCCAATTTCACTTATGTGTGTTATGATGTCTCCTTTTTCATTTATAATTTTGTTGATTTGAAGTGTCTCTTTTTTTCACTTGATCAAATTGTCTAGGGATTTATCAATCTTGTTTATTTTTTCAAAGAACCAGCTCTTTGTTTCATCAATTTTCTTAATTGTTTTCTTAGTTTCCAATTCATTAATTTCTGCTCTGATATTAATTATTTCTAAATGTCTGAAGCTTTTGGGGTTGAATCCTTCTTGCTTTTCCATTGTCTTTAGGTAAATGGTTAGGTTACTGATTTGGGATCTCTCTCTTTGTTATGAAGGCATTTAGTGCTATGAATTTTCCCCTGAGAACCGCCTTCATTGTGCCCCATGAGTTTTGGTATGATGTGTTCTTATAGTGATTCTGATCTAGAAATTTCACAATTCCATTTTTCATTTATACCCATTTATTGTTTGAAAGTGTGTGGCTTAGTTTCCAGGGGCTGATGGGATTCCTTGCATGTCTTTTGTAGTTAATTTCTAGCAATACAACACTGTGATCTGATACCATGCAGGAAATTATGTCAAGCTTCCTAAATATATGGATTGTGGCTCTATGACCCAGTATATGATCTATTTTAGAGAAGGTTCCATAGGCTGCTGAGAAGAATAGGTAGTCTGTGGATTTTGGGTAGGATGTTCTGTAGATGTCTGTTAGATCTATTTGATTGATGGTTTTGTTGAATTCTCTCACTTCCCTGTTAATTTTCTGTTTGGATGATCTATCTATGCTGATGGTGGAGTATTGAAGTCCCTAACTATGTTGGTGTTGGTGGTTATTTCTGTTTTGTTGTCAAGTAGGTTTTGTTTCATGAATTATGGTGCACCTGTGTTTGGTGCATAAAGATTGAAGATTGTGATATCCTCTTGTTGGATTGTTCCCTTAATAAGTAGGAAGTGGCATTATTTGTCTTTTTTGATTACTTTTGTTTTGAAGTCTATTTTATGTGTTATTAGTATATCTATACCTGATTGTTTCTTATTTCCATTTGCTTGGATTACCATTTTCTACCATTTCACCCTTAGGAGTTGTCTGTCTTTAGTAGTGAGGTGGGTCTCTTGAAGACAATTTTCTGATCCACCCTGTTAGCTTATGTCTCCTGATGTGTGAATTAAGGCCATTGATCTTTAGGGTAATGACTGTGAGGTTTGATTTAATCCCTGCCATATTGTGTTGGTTTATGTGTTTTGGTGTTTTCTTGGACTTTGTAGTTTTTTGTTCCTTCTCTGAAATTGGTTATTGTGATCACCTTTTGTAGGCACTTGAGGTGGATTATTTGATTCTTCTGTGTGGAGAATTCCCTGAAATACTCTCTGCAGGTTTGGTTTTGTGTTCATATAGTTGTAAAACTGAGTTTTATTGTTGAAATATTTTCTTTCACAATCCATTATGAGGGATACTTTTGTTGGGTAGAGTAGTTTGGGTTGGAAGCCATAGGTTCTTAGTCTTTGCAGTGTTCCATTCCAGGCCCCTCTCTTTCAGAACTTCCATTCAGAATTCTGAAGTAATTCTGATGGGGTTTCCTTTATATGTAATGTGTTGTTTTTCCTTAGCTGCTTTTAGAACTTTCTCTTTGGTATCATTGTTTACAGTCTTAATAATAATACATCTTGCAGAATTTCTCCGTTGGTCCAGTTTGTTTAACTTAATATATTTTTTATATTTATTTATTTATTTAATTTTGATTTTTCGATTTAGGGCCTCACTCTAGCCCAGGCTGACCTGGAATTTACTCTGTATTCTCAGGGTGGCTTGAATCCATGGTGATCCTCCTACCTCTGCCTTCCAAGTGCTGGGATTAAAGGCATGCTCTACCATACCTGGCTATTTTATTTTTTTATTATTAGATATGGATGTATTTTGTATGAAAACATCACATGTTGGTACCATCCCTTCCTTCCCTGCTGCCCCTTTTCTGAAGAGGCCTACCTCTTTGGGGATGCAGGTCAGCTGCATGGTAATTGTGGGTCATGCATTATGGGGCAGCAATCAGTTATGGGGGAGAGGCAATATCTCTGTGCCAAATGTCCCAACTTGTGGCTCTAACAATCTTTCTGCCCCCTCTTCCCCAAGATTCCTTGAGCCATGCTGGGAGCATTTTAAGTCTACATCAGGGATGGGCACTTAGGAGCATCTAGATGTCTGTTTTGCTAAGTGTTGAGTGACCTCATTATATTTCTCCATCACCCTTGTGCTGATATCAGCTTAACTAAGAGTGTAGTATTCTTATTTAGACCCCATCCTTATATAGGGAATTACAGGCCAGTGCCAAGGGAAAAGAAAACAGCAAAATCCAAACAAGAAATAGAAACAGGTGAAATTTGAGGTTAGGTTTTATCTAACTATCTCTAGGTCCCTTCAATTCATGTGCTCACTCTAAGATTTTAGTCTGATTTCCAGGATATAGGATTATATGGTACCAGTTCAATTTGGGTTTTGATTTTGTGCCCTTCTGCCCTTTCCCCTCCCAGAAGCCCTGACCTCCCTGTAGTGCAAGCCTCAAGATGTTATTCAGTTATGTCAGCAACTTGGGGGATCAAGGTTAGGAACTACAGATGAGATGCAACGATTATGTTTCTATTATCATGTGAGTTCACTTAAAATGATCTGTTTCATATTCGATCATTTTTCTACAAATTTTAATGTGTCATTTTTTTTCTTATACCTACTCAGAATTCCATCATGTACATATACCACATCTTAGTTGTCCATTCATCCAGTAATGAGCACCTGGGCTGATTGAAGTTTTTAGCTATTATGAATTGTGCAGGTATATACATGGTTGAGCAAGTAAAGTATCTCTGAACTGAGATATGGAGCTTTTAGGGTAAATGCCCAGTAAGGCAATAACAGGGTCTGCTTGTAACTATATCCATCCTTTTCAGGAGTCTCCAACTTGATTTTCACAGTGGTTGTACCATCTTATATTGTCACCAACAGTGAGTGAAGGTTCCTATTTCTCCATAGCCTAGCCAATATTTGTTTTTGCTTGACTTTTTAATGCTTGATATCCTTACTGGGGTGAAGCGGATCTCATAGTTGTTTTAATTTGCATTTCCTTAATGGTTAGGGATGTTGAAAATTTTCCTAAGTGTTTGATAGCCAATTTGTAATTCTCTGAGAACTCCCTATTTAGTTCTCTGCCTCACTTATGGAGTGGGATGTTTGATTTTTTTTTTATTGTTTACTTTTTTGAGTTCTTTGTAGATTCTAGATATTAGGCTTCTGTCAGTGTTATAGCTGGATAAGATTTTCTCCCATTCAGTGGGTAATCTATTGGTTCTGCTTATGGTATAGTTGTCTGTGCAAAAGCTTTTTAGCTTCATGAGATCGTATTAGTTGAGTGCTTGTTTAATATCCTAGGCTACCAGGGTTTTGCTCAGGAAGTCTTTTTCCAGTCCTATATTGTGGGCCATGCTTCCTATTTTTTCTTCCTGTGGTTGAGATTTTCAGGTAGTATATTGAGGGCTTCAATCCATTTGGACTTGATTTTTTGTCTGGCAAAATGAGTGAGTCTAATTTCATTTTTCTCAATATGCTCATCCAATTTGTGCAACACCATTTGTTGAAGATGTTGTCTTTTCTCCAGCCTGTATTATTGGCACCTTTGTCAAAGATCAAGCAGCTATAGTTGATTGCCCTAAATTCTGGGCTTTCAATTCTGTTCTGTTGGTCTATGTTTCTGTTTTTATTCCATTACTATGCTGCTTTTTTTTTTTTAATCCCTGTGGCTTTATAATATAGTTTTAGATCAGGTATGGCAATTCCATGAGAGGTATTTCTTTTGATGAGGATATGTTTTGATATCTGAGGCCTTCTGTCATTTCATATGAATTATGAGATCATTTTTTCAGTCTCAGTGAAGAATGATGCTGGTATTTTTATTGGTATTGTGCTAAATTTATATATTACTTTTGGTAGAATTGCCATTTTCGCAATATTAATTCTACCTATACAGGAACATGGGAGGACCTTCCAACTTCTTAAGTCCTCCTCTATTTCTTTCTTGAGTGTTATTACATTTTCATTATATAGTTCCTTCACATCATTTGTAAGTATTATTCCAAGATATTTAATTTTTTTGTTATTGAAAATGGAACAGTCTTATACTTTTCATTTGCTGTATATTTGTCCTTTGCATGTAGAAAGGTACGATTTTGTGCATTGATTTTGTATCTTTGCTGAGGGAATTTATCACCTTTAGAAATTTTGGGATGGAGACCTTTGGGTCACTTATATATAAGATCGTATCATGTGTAAATAGGGATAGCTTAACTTCTTCCTTTCCAATTTGAATCCCTTTTATTTCCTTCTCCTGTCTTATTGCTTGGACTAGTACTTCTAGTACTATGTTGAAGAGCAGTGGTGAGAGTGGGCACCCCTGTCTTGTTCCCAATTTCATTGGGAACTCCTTTTTTCCCCATTAAGAATTATTTGGGCTTCAGGAGCTTTCTATATAGCCTTTATTGTGTTGAGATATAAACCTTCCATGCCCATTCTTTCCAGTGTTTTGATCAGGAAGTGGTGTTTTATTTTGCTAAAGGTCTTCTCTGCATCAATTGAGAACATCATGTGTTTCTTTGGTTCAGTTTATTTATGTGGTGTATTAAATTAACTGATTTACATATGTTAAACCATCCCTGAATGCCTAGGATGAAGCCTACTTGATCAAGGTGGATAATTCTCTTGATGTGTTGTTGAATTTGGTTTGCAAGGTTGCTGTTCAGGATATTTGTATCTAAGTTTATTACGGATGTAGGCCTATAATTTTCTTTCCTTGCTGTATCTATATCTGGTTTTGGTATTAGGGTGATGATAGCTTCATAAAAGGAGCTAGGGAGGATTGCTTTGTCTCCAGTTATGTAGAATAGTTTGAGAAAATTTAGTTTCAGTTCTTCTATGAAGGTTTGATACAATTCAGCCAAGAATCCATCTGGTCCTAGATTTTTCTTTTGGTGGAGGTTTTTGATTACCATGGATGTGATATGCTTGTTTAAGAGATTAATCTGCTCTGAGTTTAGTTTGTATAGATGGTATGTGTCTAGGAATTTATCCATTTCTTCCAGATTATTTAATTTGTAGCATAGAGGTTTTGGAAGTATGCCCTGATGATTCTTCCAATTTCACTGACATCCATAGTGATCTCTTCTTTTTTGTTTCTTATTTAGTTAATTTGAGACTTCTCTTTTTTGTGCTTGATCACTTTGGTCAGGGGTTTGTCAATCTTGTTTACTTTTACAAAGATCCAGCTCTTTCTTTCATTGAAAATCAATTGTTTTCCTAGTTTCCAATTCATTAATTTCTGCTATAATCTTGATTATGTCTTCCTGTCTGGAGCTCCTTGAGCTGGATATTTCTTGCTTTTCCAGTGTCTTTAGGTGGACAGTCAGGTTACTGATTCTGGATCTGTCTGTCTTAGTAATGAAGGCAGTTAGGAATATGAATTTTCTCCTTGCTACTGCCTTCATTGAGTCCTATATCTTTTGGTAGGTTGTGTTTTCATTATCATTCAAATCTAGGAATTTTACAATTTGTCTTTTGATTTCTTCCACATCCTTTTCATTGTTTAAAAATCTGTTGTTTAGTCTCCAGGAGTTGGTGGCTTTCTTGATGTGTCCCTTGTTAATTTCTAACTTTAAAGCATTGTGATCTGACATTATGCAGGAAGTTACCTCAATTTTCCTGGCTTTATGAAAGCATTCAATATGGCCTAACATATGGTCAATTTTATAGAATTGGGGTAGAAAGTTCTGTAAATATCCTTTAGGTCTAGTTGATCTATGATGTTGTTGAGCTCTACTATTTCCCTGTTGATTTTCTTCTTGTATGATCAGTCTATTGATGATAATGGAGTATTCTTCAATAATTTTGTTGAATATGTTTTATATGCCTCTGGTCTGGATTTCCTCTCCTTCTAGTATGCCCATAATTCAGATGTTTGGTCAT
Organism: Jaculus jaculus; assembly: GCF_020740685.1. Lineage (NCBI taxonomy): Eukaryota > Metazoa > Chordata > Mammalia > Rodentia > Dipodidae > Jaculus > Jaculus jaculus. Next base: position 76,820,328 of record NC_059113.1, read on the forward strand.
TTTAGAGTGTCCCACAGTTCCCTTGTATTCTGCTCACTTGATTTATTTTGAACTTAGCAAAGATTTTGGCCTCCTGATTAATTTCTTCGGTCCTATCTTCCAGTTCAAAGGTTCTTTCTTCTACTGTAACTGTTGTTGAGTGGTTCTAGAGAGGTTTCCACAAATTCTATTTGAGTTTTGTTTTCTGTTGTTATGTTTTGTAGAGTGTCCATCTCATTTTTGAGGTATGGTTTCAATTTAAACTATGATTTTCTTGATGCTTCTTGTAGTTAATTCTTGCATTTTATCAAGTCTTTGTTAAGCTTAATCAATTGGTTGTTGATATCTTCCATTTCTTGACTTACCTTTAATTTATTAATATCTCTTTGGATGGTTTTAACATTTTTTTTCATCAAGTTAAGCCTACTGTCTGAAGCTGAATACTCTAGGAGATGATTCTGTTCAATTTCATTGATACAATTGTTGGTTCTTTGATAGTTTGCTTCAAGATCAGTGATTTTTTTTCTATCAGTGTCTCATTGGTTGTTGTGTTTTCATTTTGGGAATGAATTTCTGTTGATTTTTCTCTGGTTTTCTCTCTGTAGTAGGACTAGGCATTGTTGGTGGAGTTCTCTCAGTTTTCTGACTTTCATTAGATTTTTTTCCTTGTTGTCTACCCATTTAAGGAAGAGTATTTATTTTATTGAGGGGGAAGAAAGTTTTTGTTCTTTGGCCCATTCACCCTCTGACACAGGTGAACAGGGATGTTGGTCCTTAGTGTCCAGACAAGATATGAGAGCAAAATGCCTGATTCCACAGCTCACACAGGAGTCAGGCCTCCCAGAGCAAGGCACAATGGGGCCTACCAATACCAGGGTCTAGGAGGAGTAAGGGAACAGGGATCTGGCCTACTTCACACTAAACCTCCAGGACATGGACCAGTACAGACAATCTAGACTGGGGAGATGGGAGGAGCCCACACACTGGCCATGCAGGGAACGTAGACCTGGGCTGTGGGAGGGGACAGAAATTGGTGCAGCCTACTCACTCCAGAGCACCACACCTGCCCACACACTGACCACACAGGGAACTCAGACCAGGCAATGGGAGTGGGGGAGAAATTGACAGCTTCTTATACCTTGATAGAACTTTCTTTTGAGTGAGTGGGAAAGTTTTCTTCAATAATTTTGTTGAATAAGTTCTCTATGCCTTTGGTCTGAATTTCTTCACCTTCTGGTATTCCCATGATCTGAATGTTGGGTTATTTAAAGGAATCTCACAGTTCCTTCATGTTCTGTTCATAAATATTTTTGAACTTATTGAAACTTTTGGGCACACAAACTGTTTCTTCTGTTTTGTCTTGCAGTTATGAATTTCTATCCTCCACTTGGCTTACTCTATTCTTGAGAACTTCTATAGAGCTTTGGGCTTTTTCAATTTGGGATTTTCTACTTTTTTATGGATCGTTTCCATCCCTCTGTCAAGTTCCCTTTCATTTAGTTTTCTGATTTTCTTAATGCTTCTTGGAATTCAGCCTTGCATTTCTTTATGTATTCATTGAGCTTATCCATTTGGTTATTGAGGTCTTCTTTTTTTCCCTCTCTCCTTCAGATCATTTACCTGTCTTTGGATCCCTTCCTGGTTCTTATCTATTATGTCTAATCTAGCAAGGAGAGCATACACTTATCGGCCCTTTGGTGCTTTTCTGCAAATTCTGCTATTTGCTTGCTCAGTGTTGCATAGCTTGTATCTTTATTTTGGGGTTCTGATCCTAATGTGTCTTCTATGTTTTGATTAGAGACATACATTGTGGGACTAGGAGATCTTATTGGATTTACTTGCATCTGTTTTTTCATGTTATTCTTTTTGTGTTGTGGTCTGCCTATTGCAGTGTAGGAGTCTTATTTAAATTAGGAGGAAGCTGTAATCTACCCATATAGCACCTTCTGGCACTAGACGCGCTGACTGTCTGGGGACTGACTCTCTTCCAGCTTCCAGCCATGCCATTCCATTTTACATGTCAATCACTTAAGGTGTCTTCAGCAGTAGGGTCTTACCACTAACCTTTGGTAGGTAATCAAGTACTGTAACAGAAATCTGTCTTTCTTTTAGGAAACCTTGTAGGTCTCTCTGATCAAAAGCTCATTGTGGATGATAGCCACATGCTGGTACTGGGAGTTACAGGTCAGTGCCCACTAAGAAAAGGAAGAAAATGACAACTAATATAAGAAAGTTAGAGAGAAGAGAGAGAGAGAGAGAGAGAGAGAGAGAGAGAGAGAGAGAGAGAGATGCTGTAGAAGATTGAGGTCAGTCTTCATCATACTCTCTCCAGTGTCTTGTGGCTCAGGTGTTCCCTCTAAGGGCCTGGTGAAGGTTTAGCCATTTGGTCTGCCTTTTAGGATGTAGAATTTTATGGTACCATTGTTGTTTGGGTCTAGATTTGTGTTTCCCATCCCCTCCATTGCCCTCCCCTCCCTCTCTACCCATCCTATTGTCTAGTCCACGAGATGCTTGCTGGGTACATAAGGCAACTTGGTTAGGTTCAGGTTAGGTGCTGTAGATGAGTGTGATGATGTGGCTATTTTTTTCTTTTTCTTTCTGTGATTGGGTAAGTTCACTGAGAATGATCTGTTCCAGGTTCAACCATTTTTCCTCAAATTTCATTGTGTAATTTTTTCTTACTGCTGTATAGAATTCATATATTTGAATGAAACAGACAGACAAAGAGACAGAAAGAGAGAGAGAGAAGGGGGCAGGGGAATGGGTGCATCAGGGCCTCCAGGCACTACAAACAAACTCCATATGCATGAGCCACCTTGTGCATCTGGCTTACCAGGTTCCTGGGGAATTGAGCCTACACCTAGGGTCCTTGGGCTTCACAGGCAAGCATGCTTAAGTGCTAAGCCAACTCTCCATTCCAAACCTTAGTTTTAATAGAGGAACTCATATTCATTTTATAGTGCCTCCCTACACTCCTAACTTCCTTGCTATATCCGAGATCTGGAACCTTCATGGCACTGTTTTACAGAGTGCTGTCCTATGTGACCTTGTGCCTATTTCCATTTTAGGATATGTTTTTCTGGGCTCTAAACTACTTGAATTAACTTAAGGGTTGAATCCAGGCCTATCTGGCCCATTGGAACAGTCTTTGTATGCTCTACCTCTATCCTTGGCCTTCTCTTGTTGCTTTCATTCATGCTTTCTTTGTGCATTTGGACCATTCCTTTTCTTTACAATCCTGTGTTAGCAGAGAAACTGTCACTCACTTGTACTGAAGGCATTTGCTGTGCATGCAGATTCTGCAACAGCTTCTGAGTCTCATGATAAATAGGGAGCCTCTCCTATTTTTCAAGTATTTTGGGATCCAGTTGTTTCAAGGAATTATGAGTTCAGATAGTTCATTGCTTGGGAAGCTCTTGAGTGCAGAGAAAGTTACCTAGGAACAAAGGTCTCATGGCCAGGAAGGGTTGTCAGTTTTAGCAAGTAAAAATACATAACTCCATATTAACTTTGCATTTCAGATCAATGATAGTATATAAAAGTATAAACTATGTCTCAAATATTTTTGAGATATTTACACTGAGATATTATTTGTTATTTATATGAAATTAAAATATACCTGGAGTCTTATATTTTATCTGGTAAGCTCATGTCAGAATGATACGTTCTATCACATTCATTATCAGAGACAACCATGTTGGTTTCTGTTACTTGATGGAAGTTGAAAAATAGCTCTTTCTTCCATAACTTATATCTACCCTGATCTTGAGATTTCATCTTCTTGGTGTGAAATGATCCCAGGGTGACCTTCTATTTTGTTTTAGGTGGGATGGTATCATTGTATTTCTGTTGTCTTGATATACTTGCTAACAATCCTCTGTCACTTACAAAAGTGTCTGGGTTTAGGTGACAAATTATATGGTTACAAGTGTCTCATTCCATCTTTGATTTCCCTCTGACATTGTAAGTAAATTTTCAATTTTTTTTTCCCTCAAAGCTGCATTTTTATCTCTGGGAGGTATCTCTATTTTGACTGACCTTTATTTTATATCCTTTGAGTGCTGAGAATCAACATGCTGCTTTAGCGAAGATGTACACATGGATATGCATGCATACACACACACACACACACACACACACAGTCCTACAAGGGTTCCTGAATAACCATGATTAAGTGACTGTAATTTCTTTCCTTATGAAAGTGTAAAATACAAGCTAAGCAAATATTTGATGAGGTTAGTAAAGAAGTGAAAGCCACACACGTCAGGTGAAATATAAGCAAATGCCAAATGTTTGAAAAGATTTTAAATTTTTTTATCTTAAGAAACAGTGGGGATAATATATACTATGTCATTTGTATAGATATATAAATTGATCTTTTGTATGTTTTTAAAGACTTTCAAGGTATGAAGAAGTAAAATGACTTTCTTTATATTTTCTCATGTCACCATGATCATTTCATAGTGTGTACCAATCATGCACCTTTTATCAACCAATGAAATAGTCAAGAGTAAGGAGCAACTTTTTGAAATATAAATAACAGATCTATAGTCTTTGCTTGGGGATCTCTTGAGTGCAGAAAATGTTACATAGAACCAGAGGTCTTGTGCCCAGAATAGGGTTGTCAAGTTTAGCAAAATAATTTATTTTTCTTCCCCTATTGATTTATCCCTTTTTAATATTTTGATAAATGCATATTAGAAGGGGGGTTATGGGAATGGGTATAATTTTCATGTGGGTATAAATAATAATAAAGATAGTTGTCTGAAGAGTAAAAAAAATGCTTTTTCCTTTAACTTATAAGGGTTACTTTCAATAACAAAATTTCCAACCAATCAACCATGCAACAAACCAAACCAAACCAAACAAAAATAGTCCATGATTTACAAAAATGAGGAGAGATAAATGCTTCTGTAAGTGTATATTGACTTAATGTAAGGCAAGATACAAAGTGTATTCAAAACAGATGAAACAAGAACATTTTTTCAGTAAGTACTTGAGGTTATTCATTTTTAAATGAATCTTTAATTTAAGCATTCAGTTATTTAAAATTTACTAGATGAAAACAAATATCTAATTTATTTTTATGTTAATTCATATAAGATAAATGTAATGATTTATTATATTTTAGAAATTGTGATTAGATTTTATTTTTAGATAGTGGAATAATAGTTGTCTTATTAAAACTAAATGAAAGGCTGTCTTGGAAAGCTTTGAAGCATTGCTACTATTTTCATCAGTATTTTAATTGCATCCAAGGAAAATTGTGACTGTTTTATGACTATTTAAAAATTATGAATATTTTGTTGAGAAAAATAGAAATAAGAAGATATAATATAATGATTATGTCAGTACATCATCATTAATATAGAGAAAGCATTAACAAGAAAATTCCAGTTGAAGTTCAGATGGGGTGGCACATACCTTTTTTCCCAGAAGTAGGGAGGCAGAGGTATGAAGATCACTGAGAGTTTGAGGACACCCAGAGACTACATAGTGAATTCCAGGTCAGCCAGGGCTACAGCAAGACCCTACCTTGAAAAACTACAGAAAAAAAGAATAGGTGAGCTAGAAATGATTTTTATGAAGGGCAGCAACTTTAATTGCTATTTTTGGAAGATTGTTCTGCCATGAACTAAAACCTGTGTTGTGCTTTATAAATGCAATTTGAAACCAAATAAATATACCTAAAACTTTCACATAGGTATCAAATGAGGATGGGTAAAACTGTTTCTTTTCAAATTTTCTTTTGATCAGCAGAATAAAACCAATATGTTTTATTAAAGAAAAACATTCAAAAATATCTAAGCAGCATAAGAAATATAATTCAATTAATCACTTTTCTTATAGGAAATTAAATATTTATTTCAATAGAATTAGGAAAATCATCAGTTGACAAACTAGACCTATGGCCAAAAACTTATGGCCACTTATTTTTATAGGTGAAGTTTTGTTGAAATGTTACCTTGCTCTTTGAGTCAGGTGTTACTTATGATAGTTTCCTGGGGACTGTGGCAGTTGAGTAGCAGTGATAGAGACTCATGTAACCCACACAGCTTATAATATTTGCCACATGTTTCTTTACAGAGAATTTGTCAGTCTATTCTAAATCTTTGGTTTAATTCTTCAGTTCTCTACATATTGTTCTTTTACCATCAATGTAGCTGAGTCATTAAAATATTAATTACCATAAAATGTGATGATGTAACATTTTATTTATCTGTATTCATTAATTAATTAAATCATAAAATATGACTTTCAATGGTCACTTTACAAGATACAATGAATCCAAAGATTTAAACAGTTTCAACTTTAATCCTTAATTTCCATGAGATTCCAGGGAGTTTTTCTTACAAAATGATTGTCATCTCTCTATCTATCTTTACATCTATCTATCTATGATCTATTTCTCTCTCTCTCTCTCTATCTATCTACCATGTGTCATCTATCTATTGTGTACACTGCATATCTCTGTGTGTTTCTTCCTTTACTAAATTCTTCAAAGTAAGTGTAGATATCAGATGAAACAATAAGAGGAAATAGAGAACTATATGTTTACAATGAATGACAAATTATACAAAAGAAATAAGTATGCAATGCTGATAGTGCAATTAAGCATAGCTTGATCAAGGAGAATTGATAAGGTGTACCAGTTACTTATTGCTGCCTAAGCACTGTGTCATGACTTGGAATCTTAAAGGAATCATATTTATTTATGTCGTTTTTTCTTACTGCTGTATAGAATTCCATTGTGTAGATATACCACATCTTTGTTATCCATTCTTCTAATGATGGACATCTGGGTTGGTTCCAGCTTTTAGCTATTACGAATTGAGCTGCTACAAACATGGTTGAGCAAATCTCTCTGGCTTTTGGTTTGAAGGTTTTAGGGTAGATGCCCAGTAATGGTATAACTGGGTCTGTTGGTATTTTTATATCCAGCTTTTTCAGGAGTCTCCATATTGCTTTCCAAAGTGGTTGTACCATCCTGCACTCCCACCAACAGTGAATGAGTGTCCCTGCTTCTCCACATCCTCGCCAGCATTTATTTTCATTTGACCTTTTGATGTTGGCTATCCTTATTGGGGTAAGGTGGAATCTCATAGTTGTTTTAATCTGCATTTCTCTGATGATTAGGGATGATGAACATTTTCTTAGGTGTGTGTTTGCCATTTGTATCTCTTCCTCTGTGAATTGCCTGTTAACTCTGTGCCCCATTTTGTGAGTGGGGTATTTGTCTTCTTATTGTTTAGACTTTTGAGTTCTTTGTAAATTCTAGAGATAAGGCCTCTATCAATTGGATAACCTGCAAATATTTTCTCCCATTCTGTGGGTATTCTATTGGCTTTGCTTATTATATGCTTGTCTGTAAAGAAACTCTTCAGCTTCATATGATCCCAATGGTTGAGTGACTGTTTAAGAACTTGAGCCACTGGGGTTTTATTCAGGAAGTCTTTTTCCATTCCTATATCATGGAAAGTACTTCCTAAATTTTCTTCCAGTAGTTTTTGAGTTTCTGGTCTTATGTTGAGGTCTTTGATCCATTTGGATTTGAGTGTTGTGCATGGTGAAATGTGTGGATCAAGTTTTAGTTTCCTGCATGTGGTTATCCAGTTTGTCTAGCACCATTTGTTGAAGGTGCTATCTTTTTTCCAGCCTATATTATTTGAGCCTTTGTCGAATATCAAGTAGCTATGGTTGCTTGACCCAAATCCAGGTCCTCAAGTCTATTCCATTGGTCTATACTCCTGTTTTTATGCCAGTGCCATGCTGTTTTTATTACTATGGCTTTGTAATATAGCTTTATATCGGGTATGGTGATGCCACCAGAGGCATTTCTTTTGCTGAGGATATGTTTGGATATGCGAGGCCTTCTACCTTTCCATATGAAATTTGAGATCATTTTTTCTATCTCTGTGAAGAACACTGTAGGGATTTTAATTGGAATTACATTAAATATATATATTGCCTTTGGTAGGATTGTCATATTCACAATGTTAATTCTGTCTATCCAGGAGCATGGGAGGTCTTTCCATCTTTTCAAGTCCTCCTCAATTTCTTTTTTGAGAGTTTTTATATTTTCGTTGTATAGATCTTTTACTTCCTTGGTTAACGTTATTCCAAGGTATTTTATTTTTTTTGTTGCTATTGAAAATGGGTCTATGTCCTTTATTTCTTTTTCTGTGTCTTTGTCATTTGCATACAGAAATGCTACCGATTTTTGTGCATTGATTTTGTATCCTGCTACTTTGCTATAGGAGTTTATCACCTTCAGAAGTTTTGGGATGGAGTCTCTCGGGTCTCTTACATATACAATCATGTCATCAGCGAATAGAGCTAACTTAACTTCTTCCTTTCCAAATTGTATCCCTTTTACCACCTTCTCCTGCCTTATTGCTTGGGCTAGGACTTCCAGAACTATATTGAAAAACAGAGGTGAGAGAGGACATCCCTGTCTTGTTCCTGATCTCAATGGGAATAACTCCAGTCTCTCTCCATTAAGTATTATTTGGGCCTTTGGAGCTTTGTATATTGCCTTTTTTATGTTCAGATGTGAAACAGCCATGCCGATTCTCTCCAATGTTTTGATCATGAAGTGATGTTGTATCTTGTCAAAGGCCTTTTCTGCATCTATCGAAATGATCATGTGGTTTTTATGTTTAAGCTTGTTTATGTGGAGTATTACATTGACAGATGTTCGTATGTAGAACCACCCTTGTGTTCCTGGGATAAATCCCACTTGGTCAAGGTGGATAATGCTTTTGATGTGTTATTGGATTTGGTTTGCGAGTATTTTGTTGAGGATCTTTGCATCTATGTTCATTAGGGAAATAGGCCGGTAGTTTTCATTTCTTGTGGCATCTCTGCCTGGCTTGAAAGGAGACTGAGGTAGCAAGCCCTGAAGGTGCCCAGACTCTGGCTGGGTATACTGGGGTCTGTAAACAGTCTGTGCTCTCCCGCCTCAGGGGAGTGGGGGATGGGTGGCGATGTATAGGTAGAGGATGGCACCTGCGCTGGCACTAGTGACTCAGTGTGGACTTGTGTGGCTCTTGCTGTGGGAGTGGGCCTGATGCACGTGCAATTGTAGTGGAGAGGCAGATGATGTGGGTACGGAATCAAGACATAGCAGAGGCTGACCGGTGGCAAGTGATGTGGGCACAGCAGCAGGGGATCTGGCAGCCACCTATTCAAGGCAGGGGTGGCCCCCACAGGCCTGCGAACCGAGCACCACGTGGCTGGTCTACTTGCATGATCAGAGAACAAGGGCGAGGTAGGAGGTCTCAGCTTCAGTGCAGCAGGCTGGCAGGTGTGACTGGTGGGTGCCTGATCAGAGCACAGCCACCCAGGACGTGCGGAGGGTGCGTGGGCGGGTGAGCGGACGGAGGGCGCGGGGTGCGACGGGGTGTATGGAGCGAGTGGGGCATGCGGCGGGGGGCGCTGGGCGCTCCAGAGCACCGGGCAATCAGGTTGGGGCGTGCGGGAGGCAGCAGGGCTCTGGGGGCTCGGGGTGGGGTGCCCTGGAGGGGCGTGGGGCGTGGGGCGCTCTGGTTGGTCTGGGGGGGCGAGGGGCGCGCCATGGTCGCAGGGGGGAGCACGAGCAGGGGGGTGCGTGCGCAAGGGGTGTGTGCGGGGCACGGGGCACCTGGGGGGCACAGGGGGTTGTGGGGCACGCGGGGGGGGGGCACGGGGCACGCAGGGGGGCATGGGGGAGCATGCGGGAGGCGCGGGATGCGTGGAGGGGCTGGGGCACGCTGAGGCAGGCTGGGGCTCAAGATGTGTGGGGGGGGGCGGGGCGCTGGGAGGGGCGCAAGGCGCACGGGGGTGTGGCACGGGGGTCTCGGGGCACGTCTGGGCACACAGGGGTGTGCTCAGGACACTCGGGGGCGCACGTGCTGTGTGCGGCAGGGGGACGAGGGGTGCACAGAGTGGGGGTGGTGGGAGGCGCCGGGGCGGGGTGCGGGTGGGCAGGGGGCGCCATGGGGTGCACGGGGTTTTGGGAGTGCTGGATGCCCTGGGGCTCGTGGGGGTGGGGGCGCGGGGGGGCGCCGGGCGCGCAGGGGGGCAATGCACAGTGGGGTGGCTAGGAGCGCTGGAGTGTGGGGGGGTCGGAGATGGGGCACTCGGGTGGGTGCGGGGGGCGTGGGATGCTGCAGGACACCACGGGTGCTCTGGACTCGCGGGGGTTGGGGGGATGGGGGTGGGGGCGGTTCGCGCAGGGGAGGGGGTCACGGGTCGCGCAGGGAGGGCGCGGAGCACGCTGAGGTAAGAAGGGCCGCGGGACACCAGGACGCCACGGGGCACTCTGGGTGCGTGGGGGGGGGTGCGCGTTGGGGGCTCGAGGAGCGGGGGGGGGGTGGCGCGTGGGGGGGTATGGGGGCACGGGGCACGCCTGGGCACCTGGGGCGTGGGATGCCGAGGGTCGCTCGGTGCGCGCCTGCTGTGTGTGAATAAGGAGGGTGGGGCGCGCCGGGGGAGGGGCGCGCGGGGTGTGATGGGGGGGTGCGTGGGCGTGGTGCGTGGGGTTTGTGGGTCAGGTGGGTGTGTGGTGCCCTCTTTTACCCTAATCTGTGCCCTCCCTCTTGCAAAAAATTTCTAATTTCTCTTGAATACTTGCCTTTGTTTTCCTTGTTGTCTGTAGTGCAGCTAGGCGGTCGCCATCTTGCTCTTCCTTCAATTCTGCAATTTTTGTAGGGCTTGGCAAAGATGAATCTTCTGCCCCAGAGTGGAATGTATAGAGTATCAGAATAGCTGGAGAGACCCTTACATGTTGGCTCACTCACATACAGGATATGTTTTGTTAGTGGGTTGTAGTCACAAGCAAGTTGGCAGCAGTTATATTCTGGGCATCAATTTCTCACCAGGTGGGCTTCCTCAAGTGTGGTGGTTTGGCTCCAAGAACCATTGATCCAAGTCAGTGCTGCAGAAGCTTTTTGATCCAAGAGAATGCTACAGATGCTATACTGCTTTTCATGATCTAGCTGTAGAAGTTTCAGAAGTTATATAGTATCCCCATTTAATGCTGAGGAAAAACCTTTCTAATATCCAAGGGAAGAGGACATAGACTCTAACTCTTGATGTACGATATGTCAGTCTTACTGTAACAAGATGGTATTATTAGAGTATACTGTTGTGTGGCCCTCTTGTGAAATACATGTATTTTTTTGGCACAGAATATAACATTTTGTATTAGATTAAGATCTGTAGGACAAAAATATTCATGCTAGCAATGGAGAAAAGATTGTTTGAAAGACCCAAGAAATACAGAAACTGACTTGTTTTAGAATGCAGATGAGACCAATGTAGTAAAAAAGGTAAAAATTGGAGAGATTGCTTAATGGTTAAGGTGCTTGCCTGCAAAGCCAAAGGATCCAGGTTTGATTCCCCAGGACCCATGCAAGCCAGTTGCACAAAGTGGCACATGCATTTGGAGTTCATCTACAGTGGCTGGAGGCCCTGGTATGTCAATTTTTTTCTCTCTCTCAAATAAATAAATAATTTTTTTAAGGTAAAAATTGACTAATGTGGAGTTTGCAGAGCTACAAGGTATTTGACCATTGTAGCCCCTTTAGTGCCAGGCAGGGTTATCAAAGTTTATTTTCCAGGTGCTAGGGGGCTTTTGAAAGATGTAATAGGTTAGAAACATTGTTAAATTATATTTCTAAACATCCTCTGAAGTGTTTTGAAGACTAGGCAGAAGGTGTTTAAACTTCATGCAAAGGCTACTGTATTAATTCAAGACAAGCCAGATTTGGCTTGATTGTCACTGTGACATAGAAATATTCTGAAAGTGTAAGTCATAGAAAATGACTATGTCAGAGAAATATTCTGGAAGTGTAAGGTATAGGAAATGAGAAGTTACTGGATAAGGTGGTGAGGTATAGAGAATGTGGATGAATTAAGAGTCATTTCAGGACATTGGAATATATCTATTGGATGCTGATCTTTCTTTTATACAAAGAGCCCTTCCTGCCATGATGAGTCTTCCTCTTGAAACTATAAGCTAGAAATAAACCTTTGCATTAAGCTGCTTCTGGTGATGGTGTTTTGTCCTGGTAATGAGAAAGTAACTGTGATAACTTCTTAAAGAGCCGTGTGGATCATCGTTCATTATTATTTGTAAGGACTGTCTCTGATGTATTTGGCATCCAATGAAGAAGACCACTTAAGTTTTATTCAAAGTCACTTTCAATGAACACATTCTCAGTTTCATCTGTGCATACATGTGTATACACATGTAAAACATGCACGCAGATGCTAATTAGCATTTAAATTCTGGTTGTTAGACTCCAAACATCAGCAAACATACCATTTCACAATGCTAACCCTTTTTTGGGGGGGTGGGGGTTTCGAGGTAGGATCTCACTTTAGCTCAGGCTGATCTGGAATTCTCTATGTAGTCTCAGACTGGCCTCGAACTCATGGTGATCCTCCTACCTCTGCCTCTCAAGTGCTGGGATTAAAGGTGTGCACCACCACGCCCGGCCTAAACCATTTTTCTAATGAATAATCAGTGTTAATGAATCAATAAATTTTTATTTTATCCTAGAATAACAAAATAAACATGGTAGTTAGTATCTTTAAAAATGCTTGCTTGCATGGGCTAGTCACCTGACATTCAATTTTACAGAAATGCTATTTGAGACCCAGAATGTTTATTCAAATACTTAGAAGTCTGATGCTTAGTGTGATCAGTCAGATTTAAAATCAGAAAATCTAGTTTCAGGGCATTTTACTCCAGGACACACACACACACACACACACACACACACACACACACTTCCATTATTTCTGGACCTTGCTAAAGTGACAGAAGTCAATAAAGAGACTGGAGAAGGAGGCAGCTATCATTTCATCACTGTCCCATCGAGCCCTGTTCAGACATTTAGATTCCTTTCAAGCAATAGCAGAGTCTTGACAAGTACTGGGCAGCGAGAGGTGGCATGGGATTTGCTTCTAATGTGTACTTGGCACAGAGTTTAAAAGGTGAGCAGGCCCTTGTGGCAAGTGCATAAGCTTTATAGCAACTATCATAGACCTAGATGCTCTTCTGCCCTCATCCTTGTTCTCAGATTCTCACTGGTCAATATACTGCCTAAAATGATAATTGTATTCTCTTAAGATGAATCAATATCTCTCATTCAAATGCAGATAATAATGTCAATAAGAAAAGAGGCAGAAAGATACTATGAGTATTTTAAAACAAATATATGTATCTGGAATTTATTCAAATGCATTTTTGGTTAAACTTTTCTAAACTCCCATTGAGCATTAGTTGCTACACCCTTTGATTTCCCATAACATCATATTTGATCCCCTTTAAACAGCTATGGCTCCTCATTGTTACCTTTCTTCATGTGGACACTGCAGTTCATCTCACTATAGAGAATTGACACAATGCTTCCAGTCATTGTGATAAATGCCCTTGTAGCAGATGTTAAGTGACTTCCATGCCTGTAAAAATCCCGAAGTACTCCAAAGGAGAGATTTAAAATCCTTCTAATTTGTTATGTAGCAAGAACCATGTAGGATATATGTGATGAAACTGAACTCTTCGTTATCCCTTTAGCTTGATGCAAACACTTTTCTTCTAATGTGAGATTTAAAATTTCTATTGTTTAATGGCCAAAGCTTGAATAATTTCACCACCAAGATTCATACAAAAATGTAGTTATAAACAAATGCATATTTCAAAAGGGCGAAGATTTCCTGACCTTTAAAACAGCAAATCCCTGAATTTTGAAGAGGAAAACTGTAGTAGCATATGTTATCAGATGGAGACAGCCTGTCAGTAAACTGATCATCCGACAAGCCCCTTTATCATTACAAAATTGGCTAAGAAGAAAAAAATACACCTAGTGTTATTGTTGTCTACTGCAGGGTGCTGTTATAGTTTTAACGGTAGGCTAGGAGGAAAATATGACTGTTTACAATACTTGCTCAGTTAAGAAGGAACTTGTCTGCTTACAAAGATAAATTGCAGCATACTATACTGAGTCTTCAGTTACAAGGTTTGACACTGCTATTCAATTGCAGGCTTGGACAATAATAATGGGTACAAAAAATCTGAGTAGTAATTATAAAGTGATGGACATTCCTGAATACAGAAAAGAATGTGTCACCAGGTAATCCATGTACACCTTAGGTAAATACATCTGATGTGGAAAAATCAGGGAATTGTAAAGCTACAGAACCAACTCAAAATGCAGTATAACTAGCCAATGCATTATTCATTTAAAAACAGTTCTAGAAAGAGGTGAATGATATGGTCTCTGACTTCTGATAGAATTATGTTCAGTTATCTCATAAAGATATAAATTATGTGTAAAGTTCTCAAGAACCAGTCCCTGTGGAGTAAAACTAGTTTCACATCATGTATGAAATTGTTTTAGCACCCATCCTTAACACTGGAATGTTTCACTCTAATTCAATCTACACAGATTTATTTTATTTATTTATTTTTTGAATTTTTTTATTAATTAGTTTTGTATTCAGCAAATACAGTCAGTTTGGTACCATTATTAGGCTCATCCATGACCTACCCCCTCCCCTTGGCACCCCCTTGTTGAGGTATATGGGTCATGCGTTTTGGAGTTAGCCCACAGTTATGGGTAAGATAAATGTCTCTGCATATCATGACCTAACATGCGGCTCTGACATACTTTTTAAAATTTATTTTATTTAATTAAGTAGTTTTGTATTCAGTAAGTACAGTCAGTTTGGTACCATTGTTAGGCTCATCCATGACCTACCCCCTCTTCTTGACCCCTCCTTGTTGAGGTATATGGGTTGTGCATTGTGGAGTTAGCACACAGTTATGGGTAAGATAAATGTCTCTGCCTATCATGACCCAACATGTGGCTCTGACATTCTTCCAGACCCCTCTTACTCAAAATTTCCCTGAGCCATGTTGGGTTTATTTTTGGTCTGCTTCAGTGATGAGGTGTTGGGGGCCTCTGGGTCTCTGGCTCTCTGATTTGGTAGGAGTTGATTTTTCTCTGTGTTGGTCTCCTTCACCCTTGTGCTGGTATCCAGTTCATCAGGAAAACAGCACCCTTGCTTGTTTTGCCAATTTTCCTTAGTTTCAGTCAGGGCCCTTTTGAGGTATGATGGGGTAGCTCTTTCCTTATGATCTGCATCTATCTGAAAAAGAGAAGCAGATTCTCCAAGGGAGAGTAAGTTAGCACCAGGTCAAACGAGATAAACCTTACTTTTTTTTTTATAGAGAGTTTGATAGGTGTAGGTCCTCTTGTACCCCATGATTGATGGTAACTTGATATTGGAGAGTGGGCTTATATGGTTCTGACTTGTTTCCCAGTTCCAGCTGTGGGTCTTCTACCACTGAGGGGATCAATTAGCTGAATCAAAAGCAGTTGGTTCACCACCATGGCTGTGTGCCACTATTGCACTTGGGTGGGCATCACACCAGGTTATTTGCTGCTAGTAGGTTGGACCATGAGTTGCTTGGACAGATATTGGTCGTTTCCCCCAGTTGCCTATGTAGCATCTTCTGGCACTAGACACGCTGACTGTCTGGGGACTGACTCTCTCCTGGCTTCCAGCCATGCTGTTTCATTTTACGTGTCAGCTGCATATGGTGTCTTTAGCAATAGGGTCTTACCACTAACCTTTGGTGGGTCATCAAGTTCTCTGACGTTTGGTCTGCCTTTTAGGAAGTAGAATTTTATGGTATCATTGCCGTTTGGGTCTAGATTTTTGTTTCCCACCCCTTCATTGCCCTCTCCTTCTCTTCACCCATCTTAGTGTTTGTAGCTGCTCAATTTGTAATAGCTAAGAGCTGGAAGCAACCCAGATGTCCATCACTAGAAGAATAAACAACTAAGAAATGGTATATCTACACAGTGGAATTCTATACCACAATAAGAAAAAATGACACAATTGAACCTGGAACAGATCATTCTCAGTGAACTTACCAAATCACAGAAAAAAATTGCCACATATTCTCACTCATCTATAGCACCTAACCTGAATCTACCCAAGATACCTTACATACCCAGCAAGCATCTCGTGGACTAGTCAATCTACATAGTTTTAAATCATGAATCTTAGTATTATACCATTTACTATTTATATGAATAGATCATTATAAAAGTAACTATACATTGCAATATTTCTTCAACATGATCTTTTCATAGCAGTGAACAACTTTTGAAAACAAGTAACAACTAAAACTTAATTTTATTAAAATTTAAGCAATTTTATAGACATAACTTTAAATTAAAATAATTTGTTTCTTAAATTTCAGGAGCAATTGAATATACCATGTTTTAGAAATAAATCAAGAAAGGCTGGAGGGATGGCTTAGCAGTTAAGGCTCTAGCCTGCAAAGCCAAAGAACCCAGGTTCGATTCCTCAGGACCCATATAAGCCAGATGCACAAGGTGGCACATGCTTCTGGAGTTTGTTTGCAGTGGCTAAAGGCCCTGGTTCATCCATTCTCCCTTGCTACCTACCCTGTCCTCTCTGTCATAAATGAATAAATGAATCAAGATGATTGTTATGTCTTCTCCTATGATCAGTTATAGTGTAATATAATACTATTCTAACAAGTTAAAATTAACACTGTGACACTCAGGGGGTTTTGCCTCTGTTTTCACTAACATATCACGGGTTATCTATCTCCTCCTAGCTTTGTCTTCTTTTAGGTAAATCTCAGTCTTTCCTATTGTAAAATAATAATTTCCCTGAAGCATAGGTATCAGAGGACCAAAAATGTGAGAATTTTAGGAGAAAATTCACTTAGTAGGAAGTGGTTATGACACTTAGATAATCACACATCAGTGATTCCTTTATGACCCTGGAACTTGTTAAACTGTAATACTGCTCCTCCAATGAGTTCATATAATTGAGATTTCTGAAAGTCACTTTTCTGGATAGAGTGTTATTAGTTAATCCCAGTTTTGTAGTCAAAATTACTACAAGAGATGGCCTATGTGTCTAATTTAAATGTGGATTTATGCTGTGGCTTTAAGGAACCTTAAAGTTTTTACTCTAACATTTTGGGTATATTGATTAGATGCTTGAAAGGGCTAGAAAAATTATCTAGGTTTGGAAAATTGCTATGTGCAGTTTCATAAGCAATGAACAAAACACATAGGCATTTTCACCCATCTTTGGGCTGATGGTGAATAGCAACAGCAGAGATTTCAAATATAGATATAGCACATATATACTGCAAACAGCTGTAATAGCTAAAATACATGCCAGAAGACTTAATCATTCTGGATTTTTTTCCAATACATGCTAGCATTCAAAAATAGACTTTTCTCCAATTGCTGTAGGGCTATTTGAAAGAGACAAGTGAATTTACTATGTAAGAACTTTGTGTACTGAGGAGGCTAGGTATTCAAGGCTCCCTGTTTGATTAGCAAAATTCTCATCATGATTGGTAGTGAATAGCTTGTGACCACTTGTGACTTCTTGTATTTGCTACAAAGTTGTCTGAAACAGCTGTGTTTTTTTTTTTTTCTTTTCATGGAAGCCTTGGCAATACCTAGTGGAGTTCTTATATTTTTATTTGAAATTAATTATAAATATGAGTATGGGTCTTTTTTATGAAAGGAGGGGAAGATTGGCATGTCAGGGCCTCTATCCACTGCAATCATACTTCAGATTCATGTGCTAACTTGTGCACATGTGCAGCCTTGTGCGCTTGTGTCACTTTGTGCAGCTGGCTTACATGGGACCTAAAGAGTCAAACATGGGTCCTTACGCTTTGAAGGCAAGAGAGTCTTAATTGCCAAGCCATTTCTTCAGCCTCAATATGGGTCCTTTGAGAGGATCTTTGATTTGTTTGCCAAGCAGGAAACATCAGAGAGTCTTTTACAGAAGCAGAATTCATATTGCTTAAGAAATTCTGAAAAAAATAACTTCTAACAGTTTCACCAAAGTTCTTAGTCTCTAGATCTTCAATTATATTGAGTTTTATCAGTAACAATGAGGTCATCTCACATCATGTTGGCACAAGAGTACAGAGCACAAGAGGGGGGTAGTGGGGTAAAATCCACAGATCTGACATAGTATGGACTGATGTGTATACACCTGTATGAATTTCATGATGTGCCCTCTTCAGTGAACTGGAGTTGGGGATTATACTGTCTAATTGCAAGTCATAAAAAGATGATGGCATCAGATGAATTGGGTAAACTCTTATATGATATTCAAATGATAGCTTGTGTGGAATGTGAAGGACATGAACCCCACTTCCTTATTTCCCATTCCTCCCAGTTTACTGACATTGGATAAACAAGAAATTAGAGACAAGTTTCAAATTACATCTTAGTACTCTTCTCATTTAACATTCCTCCTAAAGCCCATGCACTGCACAGTCAGAATTATTCCATTTCCTCCATAATCCCTGAGTTCAGAAAAGTCTAACACAGAAAGTAAGAAGTTGAAGTTACACTGAAATGGCTAAAAACCCATACTGGGCCAAGGCAGGCTGCTGGGAGAGAAAAGTCATCAATAATCCTACCAGCTGTGAACCAGATGTGCTTCACAACTGACCTTTAAGGCAAGATGTGTCCACTGGTGCAATAATGGCATGAGACTAGCCAACTGCTTTCTTTTTGGATGTAAGGCCTGCTCCTCAGGAGAGAAGTCATGCCTAATACTGTATGTATACCTGGCCCACCATCTTTTGATAGGGGCTTAAGATCTAGGGGGAACCTCATATTGTGTTTATCCTATTTATACGGCATGCTAAACTGCCTTTTAAATAGCTGAGGATTTGTATTGCTCACAGCCTCAAATACAAAATTTCCTTTATGCAAAGGGCAGAGTCTAATAGCAATTTATCAAGAGTAACTGACTAGTGTGTGCTCGTCCCTAAACATGACATCTAAACCACACACTCCAAGGTTCAGGGAACTTTTAGAAGAGGATTACAAAGAATGTAAGAGGAAGAGGATGGGAAGTGGAACAGAGGAATTCTGTCTTTTGGTTTATAAGTCTGCTATAATCATGGACTCATAGCAAATGAAGGTACATGTAGGAGATTGAGCCTGTGAAAATTTAATATAGGTTAGTGAAGGGTTTGTAAGACCCCATGCCTCCCAAAATAAATAGGTTAGTGAAGGGTTCATGAAACTGTATGCCTCCCAAAATAAATAGCTTCAAAAGATGATTGTTTTGAGAGGGCAAGGCATATCCTTTAATGGTATCACCATTAATAATTTTCCAATTCTCCAGTAAATAATATCCCACCATTGATTAGGCAAGAAAGCCTAACTTAAATCAGTGGGTAAAAATAAAGAAAAGCAATGTATGAAAGTAGGATAGTGATCTAATGAAAGAAGAGGTTCCAGTGGGAGCATGAGGGAGAAGAGGGAAGTGGGGAGGAGGAAATGAGTAGGATAAAATGCATCATATACATAAAAAAAGAAGAGCATATTTATTACTTTTCTCATTGCTGTATCTAAATGCCTCATGACAAGCAACTTAAAAAAGAGCTTTTTTTGTCCACAGTTCAAGGGATGGCACTGTGGAAGGAGGTAGAGAGAGCTGGCCAATCATATCAGCAGTAAGGAAGCAGAAAGAGCTCAGCAAACTTTCTCCTTTTTATTCAAGCTGGGTTCCAAGCTCATGGAATGGTATTTCTCATATTCAAAGTGATGATGATTAACTACCACAGATAGATATCAGACATTTAAACCTGGCTTATTGAGGTCTATCACCTACATTTCTTCATAAAATTAAATTTTATAAGTCAATTGGTATTTATATGACACAAATTTATAATGTCCTATTACCTTAGGCTTAAAGATAATGTGGTAATCCAACCAGACAGATCCAAAGGTGGATAGTGCTAAAAACTACTAAATGTATCAGAATTTTGAATGTTGAGTCATTTATCCCATAATGTGTTATAGGTGATGTTAAAATATCATATTTGGGATGGAGAGATGGCTCAGAAGTTAAAGCACTTGTTCGCAAAGCCTAAGACTTGGTTTGATTCCCCAGTACAACATAAAGCCAGATGTACAAGGCGGCCCATGCATCTGGATTTTGTTTTCAGTGGCTAGAGGCCGCTGGCATGCCCATTCTCTCTCTCTCCATGCATGCATGCATGCACGCACGCACGCACGCACGCACGCACACACACACACACACACACACACACACACACACACACACAATCTGCCTCTATCTATTTATTATCTTTCATAAATAAATAATTTTTAAAGTCATTATATGAGGTGTCGGGAAGATGGCTTAACAAGTAAATGCACTTGCTTGCAAAGCTTGCTGCCTGGGGTTCAATTTTCCAGACACCCATGTACATCTTTATACAAAAAATGGTGCAGGCATATGGTGTTCATTTGTAGGGGTTAAAAGAACCTGTTGCACATGCACATGTACACACACACAAATAAATGGATAAAAATTTTTAAAAATTAGAAGAATTTAATGCAAAAATATATTGAGTGTAACTCAAACTGTAATATAAGCTTACAGACATCTTGAACTATTCTGTGATTTTTAAGCTGTGCTCTGCTGACTGAACTACCCAGGCAGCTAGTCTTGTTTTTCAAAATAATGGGTTAAAAAGACAAAGGGTTGAAATGGAGAGGTGGCTTAGCAGTTAAGGACGTCAAAGCCTAAGGACTGATGTTTGACCATCTGGATCCCATATAAACCACATGTAGTGTGGCAAGTGCACAAAGTCGCACATGCCCACAAAGGCTGCAAGTGTCTGAGATCAATTGTAGTAGCTGGAGGCTCTGCCATGGCAATTCTCTCTCTCATCTTGCTATCACACTCAAAAAAGGCAGTCTGTTGGGACTGCCTCAAAATAAAAAAAAAAAAGCAAAAGAAAAAAAAGAAGTATATTTAATAAAAACATAATCCCATCAAGATTATCAGGAGATTATATTATAAATAAATGCAATGGGTAGCTATTATAATTTCTTTTGAAAAAAAGATATTATTTGCTTGGTAGGTATCAGAGCATATGAAAAAAGATGTCACTTGGAATCTCTTGAAACAGTCGAGGGAAGGGCATACTATAGTTAAGGCAACAATTTGTCACTAGAGTTGACACAGGGGCTACAGTGTATGCCTGTGAGTGGGAGGAAATGTTGGGTTTTGCTGCTCTGTGACAGTATTGTGACCAGAGTTCAGGTCCCTTAGAAGCACTCTGTAGTGTCCACAGAAGTGCTGATGACAGCTGTCATCTCACTCCTGCTTTGGCTTTCTTCCAGCCTGACCTTCAATGCCACTCATCGTGGATTCCCCAAATACTCTTCATTTGGAGCTGATGTGTGCCTATGTATTTCTTTAAAGACATTTCATTATCTTAATCTCTCCTAAACTTTTAATGTTTGTTGTTATTATTATTGCTTCATTAAAAAAACTTTACTTTTTAAAGAATACAAAAAAAAAAAAAGGGTTGGAGAGATGGCTTAGTAGTTAAGGTGCTTGCCTGAAAAGCCAAGGGACCCAGGTTCACATTTTTGTTGTTTTTTGAGGTAGGATCTTGCTCTAGCCAAGACAGACCTAGAATTCACAATGAAATCTCAGGCTGGCCTTGAACTCACAACAATCCTCTTATCTCAGCTTCCCAAGTGCTGGGATTAAGGGCATGCACCACCATGCCTGGATATATAGCATGCAGTTTTTAATACAGGTTGTTTTTATACTCATATGTTTATCTTTTTATGATGAAAACATTGAAAAATCCTTTCTTCTAGATTTTAAAATTATATAATATATATTAATAGCAATTATTATATATTTTTATCATTTGTGGTTATCCTACTATGCAATAGCATTTTAACTACTCTTAATAAGGAAAGTACATAAACTTCTATGTGGTACAATATTCTCCCCTAGGACACTATACACAGTGTATACACTCTACACTATGTATTTTACTCAGGCTACATTATTAGTAGTGAGGGCATATGCATGTTTTGTGTGTTTTTCTGGAGTCATGTTAAAGTGTTTTGCCTTTTTTTCTTTAGTCCAAAAAGCGAATAATCCAAAGCCCATACTAATAAAAATAAACATGAATTAAGGTAGCTTTCTGCTTTTTTTTTGTCTTTTCCTCTATTTACCTTCAGTGTATTTACAAGTTTAACCAGTAAAAATAAGTATTAGGGCTGGAGAGATGGCCTAGTGGTTAAGCACTTGCCTGTGAAAAGCCTAAGGACCCTGGTTCGAGGCTCGATTCCCCAGGACCCACATTAGCCAGATATACAATGGGGAGCACGTGTCTGGAGTTCATTTACAGTGGCTGGAGGCTCTGGCATACCCATTCTCTCTCTATATTTGCCTCTTTCTCTCTGTCTGTCGCTCTCAAATACACAAATAAAAATAAACAAAAATTAAAAAAAATTAACAATAGATATTAAAATAAATAGGAATAAAGGACCATTTTCTAATGTGTAAGATTCCCCTAGGTTCAGTGAAAATGTTTTGCTAGGAAGTTTATGTATCATTTAGGAAATTAGATGAAACTATTTTATTTGATCATTCACTTACCAACATTTTTTTCTTCACAGAAGATGAGATAAAAGACCTTCTCTATTGTAATAGGAAGCATGCAAGTTAAATACTTTTAGGGCTGGGAATATAATTCAGCTAGTAGAGTATTTGCCCAGCATGCATGAAGCCATGGATTCAGTCCTGAGCATTACATCAACTGGACATGTTGGTATACACCTGTCATCTCAACATCAAGGAAGTGGAGGCAGGAGTTCAGAGTCATTGTTTGACGTCACCCTTGGATGCATGGAATCATATTTCAAAACCACCACCACTACTACCACAACAATGAATCCACAGTCTAGTTTATGTATAGAAACTTAAAGCCCCTCTAGAGGAGATTAGAGAAGGGAAAGTTAGCTGAGGGTATCTCAGGCAGCTATGCCAAATACAGTGATTCCCTAGAGCTCAGTGACAGATGGTGGCTCCTTTAGGCCATGGAACTGATGTACATGCCCATGCAGTGTGGATGACAGCAGCTGTGTCAATGGAATCAGATTTTATATACTCATGGATGCCACAAGAGGCCAATACAGTAGATGATCTACCCTCGCTAGTATTACCCATTTATGTATTCAGAGAACATTTATTGCATACGGTTTACATGGTCAGCACTATTCTAGACACTGTTAAAAATTCCTGATCATAAACAAGCCATTTGCCATTCCAGAGGAAAAAATATGATTTCTGTTATGTGTCATAAGATGTATTATATTCCTTCATGCTATCCTATCTTTGTGTTTCCTGCCAGAATGTGTGTTCCTAGAGAGTAGGGATATGTTTTTTTTTAAACCATCACTAACTATTGTTTACATCAAAATTTAGTGCACAGGAGACCAGAAAATATACATAATGGAACAAATGAAAAGAAGAACACTCATATATCCATCTATCTATATGCCCAACTAAATCATAGAAAAATAAAAATATACATTAAGTCATAAAACAGTCTCTATAAATCTAAATTCCAAAGGCTTAGTTCAAACATATGAAATATTTCATAATTTTTATTTATGTATTCATTACATGGTAAATGATATTTTGGATAGTTAGGTTTCCTAGAATTAATTTCTTCAACTTCTTGATGTTTGAGCACTAGAAAATTAATAAGACTGTAAGTAGCTTGAAATCTGTTTTTCTTACACATGGTAGTATTCTGCACTATTTTTCAGAGACAAGGGTATGCTTCTGTCACATGTGCTGGTACTGTTGCTCCCAGGATGACCTATCCTCCTGTTTAGCTTTCTCTTGCTATGGTAGACATGGATTCTTTGTCAATATAAGAATAACAAAAATTGTAGCTTAAATGTGTAATTTCCTCTATTGGCTTGTGTGGCTGAACACTTGGTCTCCAGTTGGTGGCATGGTTTTGGAAGGTTTGTGGACTTTTAGGAAGTGCGACCTTACTGGAGGAAGTGGGTTACTGGGGATGGGTCTTGAGTCTGGCCCCACATGTGGTCTGCTGTCTGCTTCCTGAATGCTAATGTAATGTGACCTGCTGGCATCCTTCTCCTGCCAACTTGCCTCCCTGTCATGATTAACTATATCCATTAGAAAGGAGCACTGGGGGCTGGAGAGATGGCTTAACAGTTAAGGTGCATACCTACAGAGCCTATGGACCCAGGTTCAATTCTCCAGGTCCCACATAAGCCAGATGCACATGGTGGCACATACATCTGAACTTCATTTGCAGTGGCTAGAGGCCCTGACATGCTCATTCTTTGTCTCTCTCTCTTTCTCTCTCTCTCTCTCAAATAAATAAATAAAAATAAATCTTTAAAGAAAAAGGAAGGTGAGCTGGAATAGCCCCCTCCCCATGTATTGTTTCTTGCAGGTATTTGGTCACAGCAATGAGAAAAGTAGCTAATACTAAAATGAAATAACCCCAAGAAAGGCAGTTGCTCATTTCTTGGGATTTATTTACAAACAAAGCTTCTATTTCAAGTTGAATTATGCATGTATTGAAAATGTTATGACCAATGTAGAAAGACATTTACTTCCATGGTTTGCATATGGGAAGAGGAGATATAAAGACAAGGTTGTTTGATACCATGACAAATAGAAATTCTCCCATACCTGTAAGAAAGAAAAATGTTCCTAATCATTGCAGGTGGTATATATTCTTAACCTCATGAACTGTTGAACTTTTCCATGTATACCAAGAATTCGTTAAAAGGACAATTTTACTTGTAAAACCAATAACCAAGTATTACATGGGCTAAGATGGACATTTAAAAATTGTATTTAGGAAAAAAATAGATTTGTATTCACCTAAATCACCTAGACAGGCAAACTATACTAATTAAATACTTGGATGATTACTGTAATTTCAACCTCTTTGTATTTATATAGTCAAATATACATAATAAGAAAAGTATATTTGAGAAAAGGATCATCTGGATTAACATGCTCATTTTAGCAAAGATGAAACTGAAGAGACATATTCAATGTTTCACAATGGTTTACCGGCAACCTAGAGTAAAACCAGCCTTTCTGGCTCTTAGGGTTTTCCACTGTAGAACTGGAGAGTGGGAAGTTCCAAATGTCTTCTAAGACTTTAATGACTCACCAATGTCTCCACTGCTTTAAAGGACCAGGTCATGTTAGAAAGACCAGTTTCTTATGCAGTCTTATTTTTCCCACTACCTAGCAGTATTCCTGATATGTATTTTTAGACATATTCCAATAATATTTAAATGTGATAATTTTAAAAAGTAACTTCATTTTAACTCATGCAGGCCATTCTTGTGGTAAAATGTCTGGGAGCCAAATTGGTGTCACATAGATATGATTATATTTGTGTTATAATATCTTCTATAAATTGCAAAAGCCAGTTGAACAATTAATTCTGTATTTCCTTAGAAATAGTCCCTTTTTTTGCTTATTATTATTATTACTTATTATTATTTGTTTTTTGAGGTAGGGTCTTACTCTAGTTTAGGCTGACCTGGAATTCACTATGTAGTCTCAGGGTGGCCTTGAACTCATGGCGACCCTCCTACCTCTTCCTCCCAAGTGCTGCGATTAAAGGTGTGTACCCTCACACCCAGCTTGCTTATTATTTTTAACTAATAAACATTTTAAAAGAAATATTTGTTTGTTTATTTGCAAGCAGAAAGAAATAGGGAGAAGAGACAGAGAGAATGGGTGTACCAGGGATTTCAGCTGCTGCAAATGAACTCCAGATGTACGCACCACTGTGCATTTGGCTTTTTCCAACAAGAACTGGAGAATTAAACCAGGGTTATTAGACTTGTAGGCAAGCACTTTAACTGCCGAGCCAACTTTCCAATCATGATGAACACCTTTGTTATACATGATGGCAATTGTTTTCATATCTTGTCAGGAATAATATTTTTCAAATATTCCTTTAGTATATACAGTAAGCTATGAGTGGGTTCTCTTTAACTCTGTCATTTTGTGTGCTTTCCAGGCTAGAAGAAACATTAAGCATCATCAGTAAACACCATTTTGCTTATCCATTTGTGGTGTTTATTTTAGGTTGATGGATATAAGAGATACATAGGAAATTAATAAAACACACCTCTGGCCATGTCAGCAATGCAATATCCAGGGGCAATTAGGCCATGAAGGTTATGAGTTAATCAACAGATTGATCCATTGATGTGTTCATAATATGATGGCATTATTTAGTGATGTTGAAAACTAAGGGATAGTATCATTGGAGGAAGTAAATCACTGGAGGATATTATCTGTGGAAATATGTAATATATTGACCCCTTCCTCCTCTCTGTTTCCAGTCCTTCATGATGGAATTTAGGTTTTTCATGCCTCCCATGCCTTGATGGACTGTATCCTATAAAACCATGAGCCTAAATAAATCCTTCATCCTCTATATTATCTAACTTATATACCATTTGACTTCATACTTTCAGTCTAATTCTTCCTAATATAATAATGTATTTGTCATAAGACCATCCTCAATAGTGTGGTTTCATATTTTTTATTCTTCTTTCTGTTCTCTGCTGTTGAGAAGCAGCATAATTGTTATTAGAAGAGGAAAGAGCTGATTCTATTGAATTTCCCTAATTATTGCACCTAGAACCAAATAATTTATACTTTATTCTATTTATAAAACACCCTATCTACTGTTTAAAGGACACTATTTGGTTCTGTGATGGTGTGAAGGTGAACAATGTTCTCAAAAACTATAGATTTATGATGGAAGTTACATAAAGTGCATGTTCCTAAAGAAATATAGAAAATTATTTTTCTTGTATTTGTATTTCTTCCTGTATATTCAAGCAATTTTCTTAAGATCCAACATATTATAACTTTAAAATACCATTTTTCTGTATTAAGAGTTGTAATTTCCTTATTATGCATGCATATAGCTGCCCCCAGTTTTAAGTTTTACATTGGTAAAAATCCTGGTCATCTCCATAACATGCACTGAGATAAACCACTGCTGGTAAGTGTTTGTCAGATTCTTTAACAAACAGAAAACTGAATGAAAGGAAGCATGGAAGTTTGAGCTCACACACTAAAATGTGTGATTTATATTAAGAAGTTAGCTCAAAGACTGAAGAGGCTATTTAGGAATTCTTCAATGCTTCCCAGAAGTAATTTAGTTTTTAAATATGAGAGGATATTTTAAATTGCAACCAGGCCTGAGCATGCTCTTTTAAAAAAAAGTCACCACTGTTCCCTGCAGCTAGAAGATGGAAGTTGGAAGGAGTAATATTTATGATGCATTTTCTGAAGTGAACATTGCATTGAGCAAGCTTAATAACAATAGGCAATATGGAATTTTTTCATCTATATTCTAAATTTCCATGTTAGAACTGTTAAGTAAAAGCATAAAGGTTTAGAATTATTTATATCAAAAATTAAAATGAGTTTTAGTTTTTTTCTAAGTATTTTATAAGACTATGTATGTATTATCAGTTAATATGTATTTTAGTGAAATGTTAGTTTTAGATAAAATGCTCTGAAGCATATACATAAATTATTTTCTTGGCTAGGGTTCCATCACACTTACAGGATAGAATGAACAACTAGGAAGCTTAAGTAAAAGGTCTGTGATAGTGGATCATTATAACTACTGAAGCAATGATAACCACTTTATAGCATTATTATAGCTTGTTTATCACATAGGAAATCTAATGGAATTTATGTTTACTCCTTGTAAGGAGTGAATTTTAGTTCAGAACCCAGAAGATAACATCCCCTTCTTCATGCACAAGGAAGGATGAGTAACAATCATTTCATTCGGAGATGTGGACTGGTAATACTGAATGTTCCTCCTATCCTGGGAAGGACACAAGATCATAGAATTAAAGAGAACTCTCTCATGGTCACAGATAGCAGTTATTTTTTGATAGGAAAAAGAAAGAAACCAAAGTCTTTTTTGAGATACTATTGATAAAATCTCAGAATCTAAAGCAAGATATAAGCAATTATCTTTTGAAAAGGAGGTTTTGAAGAAATACATTTGTAACAGAAAAAAGTGGCTTGGTAGCATAGATCAAGGCAGAACAAAAAAATTGTGACACAAAGCCTTAGTTTAAGTGTGAGGAATCAAGACCAAACCCTCAAAAGACCATTCTTTAGCTGAACTTAGGCATTTCATCAGGTCTCTATGAGTAGTGATAGTTATTTTATGACTCCAAAGTCTTTCAGATTTAATTTTATAGATTTATGCCAAAACAAAGTATATTAAAGTACACATAATTCTTTAGAGAAGATGGGAATATAGCTTAGTATATGCTCTCAGTTCAGTTCTCAGAACCACAAAAACTCAAGCAATCAGTCAATCAAATCTATTGTCTGTAGACATGGAACGGGCCCAAGTGTCTAATCAATTTCTAGTGGATGGACAGTTAAGTCATAGGTAGTGAAATAACAGCTTTTAGCACTTAATTCTTTTTATTTCATTCTACCTTTTGGACAGTTATCAAATTAAATATTTGACACAGAAACCTTCTAAGCAAATCAGTTTTTTTTGTATGGAAGTCATCAAAATGTGAAAGGTCAAGTAACTTTCGGGGCTTTAGAAATGTGATTCTTTTCAGAGAAAGGAAGCCCTTTTGGATACAAGGGAATAATAGCCAACACATTGGAAGAAATTTCCCTTTGATCATATCTTTTAAGTTTATGTGATCCTTTATGATTTCCTTCATAATTTCCTTAGATAAAATATGGAAGAGTAGAAAATTGGTCTCATCTGAGAACCACAAGAACCTATAGGATAATTTTTTTTATAGTTTTAATATGCTCAGGCCCTTTCCTCAGTCTTGTGTACATAAATGGAATAAAGTATCAAACTGGACAACTAAATCTATCTACCCTTAAAATCACTGTAATTGTGTTTTTGATTTTACTTTGAATTCATTTTTGTCTGATTTATTTACTTGACCTTTATCAAACTAGCATATGAACACTAGCAGTTTCTTCCTTCTTTATTTTCAACACATGCCTTCACCAGAGTTGTACTCATTGGATCTTTTATATACAGTGAAAAACTTTGTCTTTGCTCCCTTCTAGTTCATTCACCTAACAGAAGAAAGATCAAAACATTAAAGGTATGCCTGCTGTTTGACTTAAAAAGATTATTGTATTTATTTTCTCCCTGGATAGTACACATACAACAAACAGGTTTCAAATGGCACAAAGAAACATACCCCGAATTACAGTGCTTTACAGGTCAGTTTTCCAATAGTGACTTCATTCTCACAGTAGTTCTTATGAAATACAGTGATGTGCTAATGAATGTTTAATGTTTATTTATACATCTTAGTACTAAAATTGTCCACCAATTGGTTCTGTAGCTAGTTTCAGAAACATCCCTTTTGTTTCAAGTGTGTGTGTGTGTGTGTGTGTGTGTTGAAAAGAGAGGTAGAGAGGGAAGGGGAAGAGGAAGAGTAGGATCATTTTGTTCTCTTTTTCCTACTTGTATAGATAATATCAATAATATTTCTTGTTATCAGCACATGTGCCATATTTGCAAGTGAGATATTTCTGGCTTTTCTCATAGGTTTGTACCTGCTGTGAAGAAGTCTTCTCTGGTGACTTACTTGGAAACTTATAGTAAGGGGGAGTGTCTTGTGCATTCTCACTGCATGTAGGTTTTGACTTTTAACTAATACTTTGCAGATACTATGGCTTGCCTTGCATATGTATTTTGGCCCATCAGTGGTAGACACTGGATTATAATTTCTTGCTCTATTTGTATAATTGTTCAAAAGTAAGCAAAGCATTCACTCTATTCCTATATTTTAAAATAAAATCTCACATTTTTGGGAACATTTGATAAACCTTCATTGAAGCATAAATTATATATTTGCATGCAATAATATAATGACATCCATACAATATATACATTTTAAGTGTGCATCACCATGTTCTATAGGTGTGTGTGTGTGTGTGTTGCACTATTGATCATGTGGAACATCTGAGTAATGTATGGATGGTATAATGTTTTCTTCAGTGTGACTTCTTACATAATAGAGGCATCATTATTCTCATTCATTTTTTTTATATTCTTTTTTGTTTATTTTTATTTATTTGAGAGCAACATTCACAGAGAGAAAGAGGCAGATAGAGAGAGACAGAGAATGGGCATGCCAGGGCCTCCAACCACTGCAAACGAACTCCAGACGCGTGCGCCCCCTGTGCATCTGGCTAACGTGGGTCCTGGGAATCGAGCCTCAAACCAGGGTCCTTAGGCTTCTCAGGCAAGCGCTTAACTGCTAAGCCATCTCTCCAGCCCTCTCATCCATTTTTAAAATATTCACTGCTACCAGCGTGTTGGTAAAGTGGTGGTGAGCCAACTTCACTTGGGCAAAGCTGCTATGTCTCAGGGAGGATGCCATATCATAATGCGTGATGAAGCTCCTCACCTCAGGTGATGGTCGTCAAGCTCTCTTCATCCCTCACCTAAGAGAACAACTGAGGAAGATACCCAGGGTTAGTCCCCAGAACTTAGTGCTATGGCTGGCATCTTTCTGAGCCAGCCTCTAATCCAGACGAATCAGCTGTCTCTCTGGTTTATGTGAGCCAGAAGGTAAAATCTACCACAATAAGGCTTTAAATAGATGTGTGGAGGGGACAAGCCTCTCTCTAGGCTGCCTTACTACTCCTGAACCTCCAGGTTCTGGTAGGTTTCCCATCCTTTCCTATAACTATTCCCAGTCAGGCTCTTTACCCTCTCCCGTCCTCCACATGGAAGGAGCTCTTTGTATTTTCTTTTCCTTCCTTTCTAACTCTGTACAGCAGTTTTTCTCGACCCATCATGTGGGATCCCAGGCTACCCATTGGGTGAATCTATTTTTATTCTCTTTGTTTTATACTTTCCTCAATAAATATAATAAGTTAATAGTCAGACCTTCTCAGTCTTATTTAGTCTAACTCTCTGGTTAGACTTAGGAACAAACCTAGAGTTTGGAGGTCAAGGACTTTGCTGAACTACTAACACCCCATTTAATCTATAACAAAAGAGATCTAAAAAAAGGGCCCTCATGATGCACTTCAAGGCCATATAAAAATGAAAACAAACCAAATACCATGGCAGAAGATGGAAAAAATAATAATGATCAAAGCTCAAATTCCTGAACCAGAAATTCTGAAAGAATAAAAAGGATCCCAGAAACAAAGTAGGGTTATTTGAAAGGATAAACAAAACTGACAACTAACCAAGCTAACCAAGAGGACACACAATAATAACATTATAACAGATCATTGGGGAATATTTTGAACACCTCTGCTTCAGTAAATTGGAAAATCTGAAAGAATAAAATGCATTTCTAGACACATATGATCAACACACCAAAATTATACTAAGAAGAAGGGTAGCAAGTGCTGGTAAGCATGAATAAAGCTTATTAAATGCATGTATGAAAATGTCAGAATGAAATTCTTTACTTTGTACCATTAGTATATACTAACAGCAATTGCAAACTGGAAAAGAATAAACCAAAACAAAAATAAATCATGACACTAAAGGAATAGTGAATAAAGGGGATAGTTAATAAATAAAAATGAAAACATAAATAAACAAAACAAACTAAAATCTATCATTTATCTATTTATCATCTATCTATCAATCATCATCTATCATCTATTAACCAAAAGCACAAAACACAAAGCAGAAACTACCAAACTGGGAAAGAAACTTAGTAAGAACAATCCAATAAGTCAAAGATATGCAATTGTACCTCTTCTCTAGTGTCAAAGTCCAAGTGCCTTCTTAAGATACCAAACACTTCTCTGCACTAAAGTAAAAAAGTGAGCCTGGCTGGAGGCTTATATGGACTAGGCTCTCATTCTTCACAATGGATCCTTGTGATGTCAGAGCAAGATATGGACCAATCACAGCCAGTTATACCTCGCATTGGGTTTCCTCACTTTTTCTTCCCAAGGACTGTATTCATTTCTTTTCTTAGACATTGTGACCAAATGCCTAAGTTAAATAAGTAATGATCATTGTCCTTATGTAAAAGTTCTGGGAGAAGTCTGTATTTTCTTTTTCTTTGTCCTTTGACCTGCCTGCTTGACTACATCTAAGAGACAGGATGGATGGTCAGTTTCCAACTTGGTTAGTGAGCCTTTTTCACCTGAGAAGCACAATCATTTCTAAACATAACAAGGTCCAAATCAAACTGTCCTGTGTAAGAACCTTTATTCCCTGACATGTTGGTTGGGATCACAAAGCTGGGGCCAGAGTAATGGGATCTGCCTCATCACAAGTTTTGTTCACCTATATCAGAGATAGGGCATGCATGTTACCTGAGGCTTCCATCACTGTTTCAGGAGTTTGACTTCAAAAACGCTGCTTACTGGTTTTAGGATGTGTTGGAGGAAGTAACAAATTCTTTTTTATTCAGTTTTTATTAAGTATGTTCCTTGTATGGAAATATATTTTGATATTATAATTTCCCTCCTCCCTAACCCCATTCTCCTGAAGGCCTCCCTCAGTGGAATTGCTGGTATTCACCATGGGGTTGTGGCTTATGAGTTGTGAGAGCAGCAGTCAGTCATTGTGGGGGTGGCACCGCCCTCTTGGATATGCTCTCCCAACCTATGGCTCTTACAGTCTTTAATCCCCATCTTCCACAAGATCACTGTACTGTAGTGGGTGTGTTCTTAATCTACTTACGTGTTGAGATGTCAGGAGCTTCAGAATTTTGGCTTTGGTGTGTTTAGTATCATCAATGTCTGTCTCTTTCAACCTGGGTGCAGGTGGTCAGGCTCTTCATGGAAGCAGCACTCTTGATCATCACACCAGTTCTCTGTGGTTTCTTCTTGGCCCTGGATGATGGCAGAGGAGTTGTTTATCCCCTTGGTTCTTGCTACCTTCTGAAAAACAAAAACAGTCTCTAAAGGAGCATGAGGCTAGTACAGGTTAAATTGGATTAGCATTTTTAATTTAGAGAGTTTTGGTGGATGTACCCCCCATCTTTGAGCCAAATACTAGTGTGAACTTATTGTTCGAAACTATAATCTTGGTCTCCATAGGATTTTGACTTGGTTCCAATTCCAGCTCTGGGTTTCCTTCCATTGAATGGATCTCTTAGCCAATCATAAATCCACTGGTCACCCACCAAGTCTGGGTGCCACTATTGTACAGCTGTGTATGTCTTTTCAGGCTGGTTTCTTTCAAATAACAGTGTGCTTGCACTCAACATTGTTGGCCAATTTCCCCAAGCAGCTCATGTGGTGCTTTCCAGCACTATACAGGCAGACCATCTGGGAACTGGCTTCCAGTTGGATCTGTCAATGTTCTGTGTTTGCAGCATGTGGTGTCTTCAGCAATGGGGCATTACCTTTTACTTATAGTAGGTAATCAAGTGCTTTGATGGGATCCTGCTGATTTTGGGGACCTCATATGTCTCTCCAATCAACATCTCAAAGAGGGTAGCAACTGATTTCTGGTACTGGGACCAGAGCCAAATGTTTTAAATTTAGGCTTTATTCCACCTTCTCTGGGGACTTTCTTACCAGATGATCCTCCCATACTCCTGTTGAGGGTTATATATTTTAGTTTTCCTTCCAGGAGAAAGATTTCTATGGTATTAATTCATTTTGGGTTTAGCTTTGTGTGTACTTCCCTCAACCGCCAATTCCCCATCTCCCAAACCTTTGCATCCCTATGGTCTAGCCCTCAAGTTGCTTGTCAAGTATGCCTCCAATTCAAGCTGTTCCAGATTAGGAATTACAGATGAGGGGAACATGTGGCAATCTTATTTCTATGTTTGTGTGAGTTTGCTGAATGTGATCTCTTCCAAGTCCATCCATTTTCCTACAAATTTCATTATGCCATTTTTTTCTTACTGCTGAGTAAAATTACGTTGTGCAAATGTACTACAACTTCATTATCCATTTGTGCATTGGTGGACAACTGGGGTGATTTCAGGTCTTAGCTATTGTGAATTGAGCAGCTACAAACATGGTTGAGCAAATATCTCTACAGTGAAGCATGGAGCCTTTAGGGTAGATGCCCAATAGAGAAATCACTGGGTCTGTTGGTAGGTCTATTTTCATCTTTTTCAGGATTATGGTTGTATTAATATTGAACGAGGGTTCCACTTTCCCCACATGCTCGCCAACATTTATTGTCTTTGATTTTTTTAAAAATTTTTATTAGCATTTTCCATGATTATAAAAAAATCCCGTGTTAATTCCCTCCCTCCCCACCATTTTCTCCTTTGAAATTCCATTCTCCATCATATTACCTCTCCATCACAATCATTGTACTTACATACATACAATGTCAACCTATTAAGTACCCTCCTCCCTTCCTTTCTCTTCCATTTATGTCTCCTTTTTAACTTACTGGCCTCTGCTACTAAGTATTTTCATTCTCACACATAAGCCCAGTCATCTGTAGCTAGGATCCACATATGAGAGAGAACATGTGGCGTTTGGCTTTCTGGGCCTGGATTACCTCGCTTAGTATAAACCTTTCCAGGTCCATCCATTTTTTCTGCAAATTTCATAACTTCATTTTTTTTTTTACCGCTGAGTAGAACTCCATTGAATAAATGTGCCACATCTTCATTATCCACTCATCAGTTGAGGGACATCTAGGCTGGTTCCATTTCCCAGCTATTATAAATTGAGCAGGAATAAACATGGTTGAGTACGTATTTCTAAGGAAATGAGATGAGTCCTTAGGATATATGCCTAGGAGTGCTATAGCAGGGTCGTATGGTAGATCAATCTTTAGCTGTTTTAGGAACCTCCACACTGATTTCCACAATGGCTGGACCAGATTGCATTCCCACTAGCAGTGTAGAAAGGTTCCTCTTTTTCCACATCCCCGCCAACATTTATGATCATTTGTTTTCATGATGGTGACCAATCTGACAGGAGTGAGATGGAATCTTAATGTAGTTTTAATCTGCATTTCCCTGATAACTAGTGACATAGAACAATTTTTTAGATGCTTATATGCCATTCATATTTCTTCCTCTGAGAATGCTCTATTTAGATCCATAGCCCATTTTTTTGATTGGCTTGTCTGATTCCTTTTTGTTTAACTTTTTTAGTTCTTTGTATATCCTAGATATTAATGCTCTATCAGTTATATGGCTGGCGAAGATTTTTTTCCATTCTGTAGGTTGCCTCTTTGCTATTTCACTGTGTCCTTTGCAGTGCAAAATCTTTGTAATTTTATAAGGTCCCAGTGATTAATCTGTGGTTTTATTGCCTGAGCAATTGAGGTTTTATTCAGAAAGTCTTTCCCAAGACCAATATGTTGGAGGGTTTCCCCTACTTTTTCCTCTAGCAGTTTCAGAGTTTCAGGTCTGATGTTAAGGTCTTTAATCCATTTGGACTTAATTCTTGTGCATGGTGAGAGATCCTACTGCAGACATATATCCAGTTTTCCCAACACCATTTGCTGAAGAGGCTGTCTTTTCTCCAATGATATTTTGGGCATTTTTATCGAATATCAGGTGGTTATAGCTACTTGGCCTTACATCTGGGTCCTCTGTTCTGTTCCACTGATCTACATGTCTGTTTTTGTGCCAGTACCACATTGTTTTTGTTACTATGGCTCTGTAGTATAGGTTAAAATCAGGTATGGTGATACCACCAGCCTCATTTTTGTTGCTCAGTAGTATTTTAGATATATGAGGTTTTTTGTGGTTCCAAATGAATTTTTGGATTGTTTTTTCTATTTCCATGAAGAATGCTTTTTGGATTTTGATAGGGATTGCATTAAATGTGTAGATTGCTTTTGGTAAGATTGCCATTTTCACAAAATTGATTCTTCCAATCCAGGAACAGGGGATGTTTCTCCACTTTCTAGTGTCTTCTGCAATTTCTCGCTTGAGTGTTTTAAAGTTCTCATTGTAGAGGTTCTTTACTTCCTTGGTTAGGTACTTTATTTTTTTTTGATGCAATTGTGAACAGGAGTGATTCTCTGATTTCATCCTCTGTGTGTTTGTTGTTAGCATATATATATACTTATTTCTGTGTATTTATTTTGTATCCTGCTACATTGCTGTAGGTTTTGATCAGCTCTAACGGTTTTCTAGCAGAGTTTTTAGGGTCCTTTATGTATAGAATCATGTCATCTGCAAATAATGATAACTTGATTTCTTCCTTTCCAATTTGTATCCCTTTTATGTGTGTCTCTTGCCTTATTGCTATGGCTAAGACTTCCAAAACTATATTAAGTAAAAGTGGGGACAGAGGACACCCCTGTCTTGTTCCTGATTTTAGTGGGAAAGCTTCCAGTTTTTCCCCATTTAGTAATATGTTGGCTGTAGGCTTGTCATAAATAGCTTTTATTATATTGAGATATGTTACTTCTTTTTTTATGAAATTTATTTGAGAGTGACAGACACAGATAGAAAGACAGATAGAAGGAGAGAGAGAAAACGGGTGTGCCAGGGCCTCCAGCCTCTGCAAACAAACTCCAGACGTGTGCACCCCCTTGTGCATCTGGCTAACGTGGGACCTGGGGAACCAAGCCTCGAACCGGGGTCCTTAGGCTTCACAGGCAAGCACTTAACCGCTAAGCCATCTCTCCAGCCCGAGATATGTTACTTCTATTCCATTCTCTGTAGGATTTTTATCATTAAGGGATGTTGGATTTTGTCAAAGGCTTTCTCGGCGTCCAATGAGATGAACATGTGATTTTTTTCCTTCAACCCATTTATATAATGTATTACATTTATAGATTTCGGTATATTCAACCACCCCTGCATCTCTGGGATAAAGCCTGCTTGGTCAGGGTGAATGATGTTTTTGATATACTCTTGTATTCTGTTTGCCAATATTTTGTTGAGAATTTTTGCATCTATGTTCATGAGGGAGATTGGTCTGTAATTTTCTTTTTTTGTTCTATCTTTGCCTGGCTTTGGTATCAGGGTGATGCTAGCCTCCTAGAAGGATTTTGGTAGAATTCCTTCTTTTTCTTTTTCCTGGAAAAGCTTAAGAAGCAATGGTGTTAGCTCTTCCTTGAAGGTCTTGTAAAATTCAGCAGTGAATCCATCTGGGCCTGGGCTTTTTTTAGTTGGGAGATTATTGATAACTGTTCAGATCTCAATGTTTGTTATAGGTCTATTTAAGTGATTAATCTCATTTTGATTTAATTTAGGTAGGTCACATGAATCAAGGAAAGAATCCATTTATTTCAGATTTTCATACTTTGTGGAGTATATGCTTTTATAGTATGTCCCTGTGATTTTTTGAATTTCTCTGGATTCTGTTGTGATGTTACCTTTTTCTTCTCTGATTTTATTAATTTGTGTCTATTCTCACTTTCTTTTGGTCAGATTTGCTAAGGGTTTATGAATCTTGTTTATCCTTTCAAAGAACCAACTCTTTGTTTCATTAATTCTTTGGATTGTTCTTTTTGTTTCTATTTCATTAATTGCTGCCCTAATCTTTATTATTTCTTCCCACCTACTGATTTTTGGTTTGCCTTGTTCTTCTTTTTCCAAGGGTTTAAGGTGAAGCATTAGGTCGTTTACTTGCGACCTTTCTAATTTCTTAATATAGACACTTAAGGCTATAAAATTACCTCTTAGAACTGCCTTCAATGTGTCCCAGAGATTTTGATATGTTGTGTTCTCATCGTTTGACTCTATAAATTTTTTGATTTCCTTTTTTTTGGTTTTTTGAGGCAGGGTCTCACTCTGGCTCAGGCTGACCTGGAATTCACTATGTAGTCTCATGGTGGCCTAGAACTCACGGCGATCCCCCTACCTCTGCCTCCCGAGTGCTGGGATTAAAGGCGTGCGCCACCACGCCCGGCTTTTGATTTCCTTCTTGATTTCTTCATTGACCCATTCATCATTTCGTAGTGTAT
The DNA here is from genome assembly GCF_020740685.1 of Jaculus jaculus. NCBI lineage: Eukaryota > Metazoa > Chordata > Mammalia > Rodentia > Dipodidae > Jaculus > Jaculus jaculus. The sequence goes on from NC_059113.1 coordinate 76,858,096, forward strand.
TGTTTAGTTTCCATGATTTTGTGTATGCTCTATAGCCTTTCTTGCTACTGATTTGTAGTTTAATTCCATTGTGATCAGATAGACTGCAAGGAATTATTTCAATTTTCCTGAATTTGTTAAGATTTGCTTTGTGTCCTAATATATGGTCTATTTTAGAGAATGTTCCATGTGCTGCTGAAAAGAATGTATATTCTGAAGCCTTTGGATGAAATGTCCTGTATATATCTGTTAGGTCCATTCCTTCTATGACCTCATTTAGTCCAGATGCCTCTCTGTTTATATTTTCCTGGGATGACCACTCAATTTATGAGAGTGGGGTGTTAGAGTCACCCATCACCACTGTGTTTGGTGTTGTCTGTGACCTTAGTTCTAATAGTGTTTGTTTGATGAATTTGGGAGCCCCCATGTTAGGTGCATATATGTTTAGGATTATAATGTCCTCCTGTTGGAGTGTGCACTTAATCAGTATAAAGTGACCTTCTTTATCTTTCTTGACTAACGTTGGACTAAAGTCTACCTTGTCAGATATTAGGATCGCAACCCCTGCTTGTTTTCTAGGCCCATTTGCTTGAAACACCGTCTTCCAATCTTTCACCCTAAGATAATGTCTATCCTTTGTAGAAAGGTGAGTTTCTTGGAGACAACAAATTGTAGGATCCTGCTTTTTAACCCAGTCTGCAAACCTATGTCTTTTCGTTGGCGCATTGAGGCCACTGATATTAAGAGACATTATTGAAAGCTGTGTATTTATGTTTGCCATTTGTGTGTGTGTGTGTGGTTCTGGTTCTACCTGTGGTCTCTTAACTAGTATTTTAGTATTACTTGTTTTTGGTAGGTTCCTTATATGTGTTCTTTTCCTTTTCTTCAGCATGGAGGATTCTATCAAGTATTTTCTGTAGAGCTGGTTTTGTCTTCAAATACTCCTTTAACCTGCTTTTGTCGTGGAATGTCCTTATTTCTCTGTCTTTTGGAATGGATAAGTTTGCAAGATAAAGTAACCTTGGTTGACAGTTGTTATCTTTCAGAACTTGGAATATATCACTCCAAGCCCTTCTGGCTTTAAACGTTTGTGTTGAATAATCTGCTGTAATCCTGATGGGCTTGCTTTTGTAGGTAACTTGATTTTTCTCTCTAACTGCTTTCAGTATTTTTTCCTTGGTTTGTGTGTTTGGTAGTTTGATTATAATATGACGAGGAGAGGTTCTTTCCATGTTTTGTCTGGCTGGGGTTCCAAAGGCTTCCTGTATCTGCATTGGAATTTCTTTCCCAATTTGGGGGAAATTTTCTTCTATGATTTTGTTGAAGACACCTACTATCACTTTGGAGTGAAATTCTTCTCCTACTACTATGCCTTGAATTCTAATATTTGATCTTTTCATAGTGTCCTGAATATCTTGAAATTCCCACTCATACTTTTCTATAAGTTTGTCTTTCTCTTTGTTGGACTGTATTAGATCTGCCACCTGGTCTTCTAGCTTAGATTTTCTGTCCTCTCCTTCATCCATTCTACTGGCGAGATTTTCTACAGATTTTTTTAAATTCATTAACTGTGTTCTTCATTGCTAGTAATTCTGACTGGTTTTTCTTTATTATTTCTATTCCTTATTTATGTCTTGTATTACCTTCTTTATTTCATGAAATTGGTGTCCTGCATCTTCTTTGCTTTCTTTGATTTCCTCTTTAAGTTCCTCTTTGACTCCTTTGCTTTGTTCTCTGACTTCTTTGAACATATTTACAATCATTCTTTTGAAATCTTTCTCAGGCATTTCCTCTAACTCATTCTCATTGGAGGTCATTTCTGATGCATAATACATTTAGGTGTATGTATATCATCTTGCCTTTTAGTGTTCCTTGTGTTATAATGTATATATTTTTGCATCTTGGATTAAGTTAATGCTTGGATTTTCTAGCTAGCTAGGTATTCTTAGCTGTATCAGTTGACTTGATGTTATATATTTTCAGGGTAGGAGCTTAAGGTTTTAGGTGTGGCTCTTAAAACTCTCAGAGTATCTACAAAGGTGCTCCTAGGGGTTGAGTTTCCTTGCTATGGGAGTATTCAAGTAGGCTGAGTGGAATAAAATACAGGTAGATTCTGAAAGTTAACTAAACACTGTACCCATTCAATCAAAAACAGCCCCAATTATGTATGCCAGAGTAGTTATTATTACAACCGGATCCTCTATCAACATAGAGGTTAAGATTTCTGGTCTGTTGAGGGATCCAAGTCAGCTTGTGACCAAGTGAGACCTTTCCCTGGTGCAATCCCAGTTACCTTGGATGATTTTGGTCTCAGTCAAGTTGCTGCCTGGGTCATTGGGCTGCTGTTCTGATTTCTGGAGCTGGGCACTGGCTTTTCCTGCGGGGCAAACCGAGCCTGGCAACTGTGGCCCTGCAGATCAGCACCCCCACTGCTGGAACTGCTGCTGCTAAAGCTGCCTCTGATGGTTCTGTCCCCTGCTGAAGCTGCTGCTGTTGGGCCCACCACTGCTGCTGCCTCTGTTGCTGCTGCTGCTGTAGCTGCCACTTCTGGAGCCACTGCTGCTGCTGAAGCTGCTGCTGCTTGGTCTGCCACTGGTGCCACTCCTGGGTGTGCTGCTGCTGGGTCTGCTGCTGCCACTCCTGGGTCTGCTGCTGTTGGGACCTCTGTTACCGGTGCCGGAGCTGCTAGGTCCCACTGTTGCCCTAGGTTAGTGTGGCCAGTCCCGGGACCGCTGCTCTGTTCGCTGGAGCTAGGCTCAGGCAGTGGGGGAGGGGAGGTTGCCGCAGCTGCTCTGGTTCTCTCGCTGTTCTACGTGTTCTTCTACCTCGTCGTCTGCTCCTCTGTTGCTCACCGCTACTCTCCCTTCACGTTTCCTGAGTTGCGGAGAGTGCCGGTGTAAGGTGAAGCTCCTGCACCTGGCTTTTCCTGCGGCTGGAGCCAAGTCTGGCGGCTTTCTGGTGTGCCACCGTCGGTGCGGTTGCTGGCCTGTGTGGGCTCTGGATGCTCTGGATCTCTTCTACTTCTCCGCTACTGCTTCAATTTCCTATAAACCTCACTTTTTAGTAAAAGTGTATATTTTGCTGGTATTTTTTTTTTTTTTTTGGTCTTTTTTCCCCCCAGGCTGCTTTGGCGTGGTACCTATGCCGCCATCTTAACCGGGAGTCTTTTTTTTTTTTTTTTTCAATGATTGCCATCCTGACTGGAGTAAGGTGGAATCTCATAGTTGTTTTAATTTGCATTTTCCTGGCGGCTAAAAACATTGAACATTTCCTTAACTGAGTATTAGTCATTTGTATTTCTCCCTTTGAGAATGCCCTATTTAGTTATCTGCCCCATTTTTTGAGTGGATTATTTGGTTTCTTTTATTGTTAGGCCTTTTTCAGTATTCAGTATAGTGAAGATTTTCTCCCATTCTTTTGGTAGTCTGTTTGCTCTGTTTTATAGTAAGGGGGCTTGCAGTGTGGGTATAATCTGTTTGGGGTGTGCATTACCCAAGGGTGCTTGGTTTGGTACTACTTGTGGGTAACTCACAGTAAGGGACTGAGGGGGCTGTGATTGATGTGTAACCCAAGTCACCACTCAGTTGGTGTGGTGTGGGAACCAGCATGGGGTGGGGTGGGGCTAATGGGAGAACTGTGTGGGCTGCAAGGGCTGTGCACCATCCAAATCTGTGTGTGGACATTGGTTGTGGTAGACTTACAGGGGTTCTCATAAAGGCTGCTGGAGGTATGGGCAACATAGGGCAGGCATCACAGGGTGTAGGAGACTAGGAGTGGTGAATTTGCAGGGGTGGGTGCCCAGGTAAGCCTGACCCAAGTACATGTGCTGGTGGCTCAGGAGGTAATGATTTTTGGGGGACTGGCAGGTCTGTGGTATGGCAGGCTTACAGGCATGCACAGGCAAAGGAGGATGTGCCTGACACAAGGGCACCTGAGACTAAGAAGGTGTGTGGGGACCAGTGCACAGGGACAGTGAGATAGGAGTTCACATGCAGGTTGTGAGTGTACCTGAAGGGTGCATGTAAGGGCATTTGTAGGCAGCAAGGGCTGAGGGAAGACTGGCACATGTGGGTGGAGGTGATACAGGGGCACAGGCTGTGGAGTGTGGAGGTGGCCCTGAGTGGCCCATGAAAGGGTGTCTATGAGCAACTCATGGTATAGGGGACTGGTGCAGCAGGAAGCAGGAGAGGCTGTGCATAAGCTGTACAGGGTGGAGGTGCACTTGTGGTGTACACACAAGGGTGTTTGTGGGTAGAGTAGAGATTGTGAGACCTGCACACTGGGCCAGGGAGGCAGTGGCATGTGGGGCAGCTAGAGGCAGAAGGGACCAACGGTCTAGTAGGCTACCTGACAGCATGGGAATCAGCAGATTTCCGACTGTGTACCCTAGTCCCTTCCCGGTGGGAGTCTGCAAAGACCTACTCATACTGGAGCCCCGCAATTCTTGCCTGATGTCCCCTTAGGAGCTCTAGCCTGATTAGAAGTCTACTGTCCTGACTGGAAGTCCCATCTGTCCTTTTAATAAACATGACTATATATTTACCTTAGAATGTGCTATCTGAAATGTTTTAGTAAAGATGATAGAAATACAATTTTGTCATCACTGTGGATGAACAGCAACAACCTGCCAACAGTGCTATTGTGATTGCACACCATTGGGATTCTGTCACAGTCTTTTTATGTTTGACTAATTAAAAATCTACATCATGATTTAAGCAACACTTTAGAAGGATGGTTTAAGAAATATGTGAAGATCTTGAATTTCCTCATGATCAAGAATGAAGAGATTTTTCAGGAAATCAACTAATAACCAGTGTCTCTTCTGTGCAAAGAGGGCTCTATACCAGCTGCAAGCTAATTCCTGAGCTCACCATCTAGGGGAATCATTTGCATTCTACATGAACAAAGGTGAAAGGAATGTCTCCAGCTAGACATGTAAATGATATAAATTCATCTAGGGCCTGGGGGGATGGGCCAATGGGTAAAATACTTTCCATGAAAGCACAAGGACCTGTGTTCATATACTTAGTAACCAGATAAAAGCCAAAATAATGTCTCATGCCTATAATCCTAGCTCTGGGGAGGCAGAGACATGAAGATATCTAGAGCTTATTGGCTAATGGGCTGCAGCAGACAGCTTCAGGTTTGCTGAGATGAACTTTCAGACCAGGCACAGTATGGAGAAGGGATATTTATTGAAGCTTACAGATACAGGGGAAATTCCATAATGGCAGAAGAAGCTGGCCTGCCTTCACAGGACTAAGCAGAGAGCGAGAAGCACAAGCCAAAAGCCAAAAGACAGCACACTTCAGGAACTCCAGCTAGGCACACTTTGCATATCTTTAGACTGAAATCTGAATCCCACCATCATACCTTAAGATCCACCTGGTGACATTGCCTCTAGCCAGGTGGCTGCAGATGCAAACTGCAAACAAATAAACAACTGAATATATTGGGTGCCATCTGTTCAAACCACCACATGGGCCTAGCCAAATTTGTGAGCTCCATGTTCAGTGAGAGAATCTGTTTCAAAAAATAATGTGGAGAACAACTGAAGAAGACATCAAAGTTGTCATCTAACCTCCACATGCATGCACATATATGTGCACATAAGCATCCCCACAATGGATCTACACGCATATCAACACTTCTATTCACCACAACACACAAATGCAATGAAATAAAAGGGAGAATCAATGTGAGAAGTAAAGAGAAAAGTATCCCACATAGAGAAAACCTGACTTTCTCTCATCCAAGTGCTAACCAGGCCCAACTATGCTTAGCTTCTGAGATCAGATGACATTGGACACATTCATAGTGGTGTGACCATAGACAAGAGAAAACCTGGCTTTCTGAAGTATTGAAGACCATGTTGACAATTAAGATTGTGAAACTATCATGACAATTAGCTTTCAGTTGCAAGCTGTTGATGTGTAGAGTGAAAAATTAAGAGAGACAAATCCATTTGAAAGTTCAAATGACAAAAAAAGGAATGAGATTGAGTTCATACTAGAAGTCTGTTTTAGTTATTCTTTACTCATATTACTCTAGTGAAGTTAATCTCCTTTAATTTTTATTGTGGAGCTTTTAAAAATCCTTTTAAAGCACCAGGAAGGCAGAGGTAGAAGGATCGCCGAGAGTTCGAGGCCACCCTGAGACTACATAGTGAATTCCAGGTCAGCCTGAGCCAGAGTGAGACCCTACCTCGAAAAACCAAAAAAAAAAAAAAAAAAAAAAAAAAAATCCTTTTAAGCTTAGCTTAATTTTCTATATTTTGCAGTTACAATGTGTTTCCAATGTAATTAAAAAATAAGTTTATTCTGTGTTCTTTCTCTCTCTCTCTTTCTCTAAGTATTCCCCTTTCTCTCTCACATACACACATACACATTTTCACTGAGGACACAGATTCTTTAAAAATTTGCATAGTAACATTTTCTTTCTTTTCTGCTTCATGATGGAATATAATTAAAAAGGTGAAAGGCATTGAGCTTCTGGTTCAGAATGCACTAATTCATAATAGTGTATTAGCATTCTGATTAAAATAAAATATCTAATGAGACTGTAGGAAAATTTCATTCTCACCCTTCTCATTATATGTATGGCAAGCTCTGAGATTTAGGCAATATTGCAGCAGAAAGGCTATCATAAGTGAACGTTGCTTAGGAAGCTATTCAACAGAGTTTTAAAACAGCTGTTCCCTGGCTTCATTAAGACTCATTATGAGTTATCATGTAATGGAGAACTTATATTTTTTGATGATCTCTGCATACCAGTAAAGATAAAAGTATGTCTTAAGGCAGAACTAAAAAGAACAGAAGTTGGTACATATTAAAAATAGATTACTAAAATGCCCTAGTTAGCTGGCACAGACCTTAAAAGCTCTGTACAATCATTCAGATTTAAAGGGAAAGATAAAATGTGACTAAACTCACTGAGCTTTTAATACATCAATGGTTACTTTTTAGGAAAAAGAACCCTTCCACTCTTTATATGAAAGGTACCTGGGGGCCCCAGAGATTGATCTTTTCCTCTTCTGATGGCCATGGCCAAGAGGGGCATCCTGATAGCTTTTCTAATTGTTCTCTCCCTTCAAGGGCAGGTAGAGTTACATCCTCCCCCCATGCTTTGCACCCCAGACACCTTCTGGGTACCACACAAAGTAAAAGGCTACCTCAACTCTTGGTCAAAGCTTGGGGGTCATTGACATAGCTAGTTCTGTATCAACAGGGATCTTTAAAAAGAATTAATACTTGCATTAAAATGGACTTGTGGGAAAGTATTTGGAAGATCAGAGATTAGTAGTACTGATTAGATGTTTTAGAGCTCTTTTTACATAGTGAGCTCACCAACTTCTAAAGGAATGAATTTTGTCTTCATAAATTGGCAAACCTAGAGAAGACTTTTAAAATAAATAAATTTTATTTATACTCTATGAAGGGTAGGAAGATACCAAACATTGGTATAAAATATTTCTGCTGCTTTTACTTTACTGTTATGGGATGGATGGTGATTAATGAAGGTGAGTTAGCAAATCACTGCTAGAGATGTCACTCTTCCATCAAATGTGTACACCACAAAGTCATTGGGAGTAACCTGTGTCTATCTTTGCATCTAAATCTTCACCATAGATTCATTTACGCCTTCATCTGTATATCTGTTCACACTTTTATGCACTTTTGTATGTCTTGAAACAATTGAGAAATATTAAACAAGTGGCTTTCCTCCTGCTATTTTGTAGGGGGACATTTTGTGGTTGCAACATCAGAGCAGATTTCCATGAAGTTCAAGACTGCTCTAAGAAAACACTGCTTCTTCACATAGACTCAGATATAAAAGTAATAAGGGAAGAGTGCTTTGGGAAGCAACACACAATTTCTCATAACTACTCATTCTGTGAAAGGCTGAGAATGATGATAGCTACCACCTATCAGAGCAGAGTAAGAGAAAACAATATATGCATGAGCAATGTAAGAAAAGAGTATTATCTACTTTGCTCAAGATTAGTGTCTGAAGGAGTGAGTTGATGTTAGGTGATATGAGGTTTTGGAATAAAACAGTATACAGTCTAGAAAAAAATTGTTTTGAACTTGTATTATCCAGTGTTTTTGTTTTTTTTAACTGGAGAATAACTAATGGTATCTATCCACATAGGTCCAGATGCAGATAAAATGTATACATTTATAGGAAGGGACTTACAAGGATGGGTCCACATGTTGGTCCATGCTAAACCTTTTAAACATGCTGGAGACCCAGTGGCATAGCTACAACCCAAGTGTAAAGGCCTGCATGCCATGGATATGTGTGGTGTCAGTGCCAGACTGAGGCTGAAAGCTGAGGAATAAGGAGCATGAATGTTGATATCTGAAAGCAGAGAAAATGGATGGTCCAGATGACAGCAGAGGAATTAATACTTGTGCCAACAGTTTGTACTACTTTTTCTTGCAGTGTGTTGGGTCATGCCCACCTACACAGGTGAGAGAAACCTTGTTTCTCCTGTTTCCTAATGAAAATGCTAACATATTCTGGGACACACTTTCACAGACACATCTAGAAATTTTGTTCCTTTAGCCAAGTCAAGATGACGTATAAAATTAGCCATCACAGCCCAGATTGCAAACATTTTTATTTTCAACACATTTATTCTTAGGAAATTTCTGAGACATGTTTAATTTTTTTTTACTATGTATATGGTGTGTGTGTGTGTGTTTCCATGTATATGTATGTGTGTGTATGCATGTTTGTGTGTATGCACATATGTGTGCAAATATTTTTGCACATGTATATCTGGAGGCCAGAGACTGATGTTGGCTATTGTGGTAGTTTGAGTGGATATTCCTCAACTTCTTCTGGAGTTTTATTGAAACTTGTAACTTGGTATCATGGTGGACAGATCTTAGGGTGTGGAGATCCACATTCATGTCCTCATGCTTGTGCAGTAGGTGCTTTAACCACTGAGAGATGTGCTTATTCTGAAAGTATTGAGCTTTCTGAGTCAACTTCTAAAAATCAGACTACTGAACATTACCATATTTAATAGCCTTTAGAGCAATATCTTGCTACAACTAGCAGGAATTGTTAACTTGGAGACATAAATAAAAGCATTATCCTGGTAGGTTATGAGAATTCTATTCTAATTGCTTTTAAGAATGCTCTTTGTTGAAGTGGACAATGGCAACAACATTATTTAGGACAACCTATCTAAACCAAGGCAGCAAACCCAGTGTTCTTAACAGAGTTTTGCAAACTCTGTCCATCCTCCTATCACCAAAGAACTTTGGTTTAAAAGTTGCTTTCATATATGTTCTTTCACAAGCCTGTAAGAAAGATAGAGTCAGAATTGCAATCCCCACTTTGTAAATGAGGATACAGGTCAAAGAAGACATTAATTGGGTAGACCGGGTGTCTAGTTAGCAGATGACCTGGGACTTCTACACAAGTATTCTGAAATTTTATCTGGAAGGCATGCCTGGTGTACCAGAAAGTACATACCACTGCATGCCTAGAAATAGGGAGTACCAGAGAAGAGGTTGAACTGTTTTAGTCAATCTGTTTTCTGTGATTCATGGGAAGAATCATAGGTCATGACATGGACTGATAATGATCAAAATTTTTGACAATCAAACAGATGTATTTCAAAATTTCTGCAGGTGTTAATGTTTTATAATTATTGAAAAATATTTTCTCTTTTTTAAGAGATTGAGTGTTAAATAGGCAGTGCTTCTAACTGTAAGGGAAAGTCTATAACTAGTTTAATATGTGGAGAAATGACAGGTAATTTAATATTGCTGAGCAGACCCTGGTTCAATCTTTTAATGGATAATACCACCTTAGTTTTATGCTGAATTTTTCAATGTTCCTAAGGATTTAACAAAGTGTGCATGGCTATGCGAATGACCTGTTCTCCCCATGAAATATGGCAAGCATGCTGTGATGACAATACCATGCAATCAATTTCCAAAAAGGATCTTTTCTGTTCCCCATGTAGCTACTAAAATGAGAATGGGATAAAACAGAAAGGCTCTGCCATGGTAAAATGAGACTGAAATGTGAAGAGGTCATACTCTTCCATTACACATTTTTGCAATCATTATCCCTAAAGATTGTTATACAGGATTTTGCTGCTTTACATAAGTAGAGGTTGAAATCATTTGTCTTTATAACGTATCGTGCCCATAGTTTCTCTGATGAAAGAGAGCAATTATTTTGCCATACTGTTCCATTCAACTTTATTTCTCTGCATGACAGGTCCTTTCTTTTATTTCCAATTTAATTCAAACTTCCATTTTGATACTCCTTCAGGTCAAAAGGAGAAGGGATCAGATACATATCATTTGAGTGTGGCTAGTCATAGGCCACTGGAATAAGCTTGTTTCTTCTTTGTATTCACACAATATCAAAAATCCTGCTTTTTAAAATGTGTTTTCTCTTCATTATAATACATTCTAAGTATTATATAGTATGCTAATTTTAAATATGAATACCACAGTAGGTGATTTTAAAGTCAGGCTCATTGGTCAGATCAGCCTTTGCCAAGGTACATTGATTAGAACAGTATGTCTGTAGCAGAAAAGAGTGGGTAGAAGGAAAAATATTTGGGGAAGGCCTTACTTCAGAAATTACAATATCCACCAGCATACTAATGGTCCTGTGGATTCTTAGGATAAGCATTCTTTCTCAGTTTTGTCTAACCCAGTATTTTTCAAATTCAATTGCACTGGGCGTTTCATGGGATGAAAGAGCATGGGGGAGAGTGGCTAAATTTCATCATGCTAGCAATATAGGCTGAGCATTCCTATAAGTTTTGAAAGTACTAAAGAGAAAAAAAATGTAAAATTCTTTATCCTTATGGCTTATATTTAATTGGAAATTACAGGCAATAAAATAAATTAAATGAATGGCATGTTAATGCAAAAATGATATATAAATAAAGAGGTTGAAAGAGTAGGGGTAGGAACTGGAAATTGATTATTTATTAAAGCTGCATTGTGCTTACTTATGAAAGTCTTATGAACCTAGAGTTCTACAGAAAATATAATGGACTCCAAAGAGCTGGATTTTCAGGTGAGCCTGGGCAAGTTTAAGTTCTAGATCCATGCCTCATGTTTCTTTACAGAATCTTATTTAATAATCATTCCATTCAACTATATTTTTCTAAATTTTACTAAAAATGCTTGTGGTATATGAACTAGCATTTACACAGCAGTTTGACAAGAAATTAAAGTATCTCTATCCTTGGAAGGTTTGAGATAGCTAACCAAAATTCAGAATAATAACCACTAGATGTCGGTGTTCTCATTGGATAAAAGAAATTATTTAAATCTTAGCAGGCTTGGTTGACCTAGATATTTCACAGCATAAATAGATATTAAAAATATGTTCCTAATCTATTAAAATATATCCATAAACTTCAATTATTTGCTAGATGATAGACCTTATAGGAATGAGATTTAAAGAAATATAAGAATGTAGATTTATTTACAGTTTATGTAAACACATTTTCTGTGGTGTTTTCTCAGTTTGTTAATATATTCAAGAAACATATATTGAGTTGCTATTACATCCTATGCACTTCACAAGGCATCAAGAGGGTGAAATTTAACAAGCTACTATGCCTCAGAACAAGGGTAACAAGGATAATATGCAATGCTGTTTAGACAAAGGGTAATAAATACATAACGTGAGGGTGGGCACCAGAGGTCAGAGAGTGGTATAACCATATCTGCAGAGAATTCAGAGGCAGCAAAAAAAAAACTTTTTTTTTTTTTTTTTTTTTGCAGGACACAGGTATAGAGGCATGAACAGCTTTTGCAAGCAATAAAGACTTTGGCAAATATTTATACCATCTTATTTCAAAAAGAAATCATAACTCATCATTTAGCAATGCCTTTAGTTCCACCATTAAATCTACAAATGTTCCATTTTCCCTGCCTCGTTATGTACTGCAACATAGGTGATTTTCTTAAGAAGGGATAATACAGCACAGATATGTTCTTTAGCCACTCTCCCCCATGCTCTTTCATCCCATGAAACGCCCAGTGCAATGGATATTCTGAACATTGACCATCTTCCTCTTTTGTAGGCTCTTTCTGATCAATGTATAAATTCCCTGTTGTCTCCAGTCACTTAAAAGAGAGATAATCAGTCTAACAATACATCAACCACTGAACTTCCTCCATGACTTCCCAGCCAGATATTTTCAACTGGCAAGTTCAGTGGCCCTTGTCAATCAGTCACTCATCTAACAGTGATCTATCAATGTCTTCAGACCAGTTACCAGTGTTCATCCAAAACTTCCATGGCCCCAAAGGCACAAGCGCTGTCAGTCAGAGTTTTGTTGTCACCGCATCTGCCACTGCTGAACATTTCCTACTGTTTGTAACCCCATCTCCCACATTTTTCTAATTTTCTTTGAAATTATTCTCCATACCGATCAGATATTATATCAACTTCTTATACATTCTTTGTTTTATATCCACCTCTGAACTTTTCAAAGCTAATGCTCATCAATTTTGTTACTAATTATGTCAAGAACTGTGAAGTCCATTCTTCCCTTTTTTTGTCCTAGCCTCTTCAAAATAAATATATCGAGCATTAACTACTGACCTTTAATAAAACTTCATTATTAATACATTCTATATTTCATCATGCTCAAATCAGAAAATTTGGCAACACCCTTGATTATTTTTTTGCCTTCTTTTTTGACTACAATTAGTAAATTCACTTAAACTTATGGTGAGGGCCTATTTTGTGTAAAGTATTAGGAATATAGCAGTGAAAACAAATCAGGCATGGGATGGCTCAGTGCATCAAATACTTTATGTATAAGAATGGGGACCCAATTTCAAATCCCTAGTATCTGTGTATGATGACAGTGTGGTGGTGCTTGACTGTAATTCTAGCTAGCAATGGGGAAACAGCCAGGGAATCCCTGTAGCTCACTGGCTAGCTATGCTAGCCAATTCAATGAGCTCTAGCTACAGTAAGAGATCTGTCTTAAGGACAAGTTTGGATAGAACTAAGGAAAATACCCAGTGTTGATCTCTGGCCTCTACATGCATACAAACATGCATATGCACACCACAGACATGGATATTGGGGGCAAATCCCTGGTTCCATGGAGATTAAATTTGAGATAGAAAAAAAAAAAAGACCGAAAACACATAGAAATTTTGATGTGAAAAGGATATTGAAAATGTGACATTAGATATGTGTTTAAGGCAATGAAACCAAGATCGAAAGATGGTATAAGCCAGTTATGTGAAAAGTGGGAAATTAGGGCCATAGGCAGACATAGATGAGGAGGCACTGAGGTAGGAAAGAGTTTGCAGAGGTCTGTATGAAGACTGTAATCTGTCAGCATGGCTGCTTGTTGCACTATATGACACTAACAAAACTCTTAAGGACGTGGTTTCTGGCTTCCTGTCTGTACCTTTATCTCTGTCCCTTCAGTCAATTTGCTTTGTGTTTATTTCCTGTGTCTCCTCCATGCTAGAACCTCTGTAATTGAAGAACCTTCCACATGCTTTGTTTCCCCTTAGCTTTATGGAAGAGCTTATGCCTTTAGTGGGAATCCAGACTCATTTCTCTGGTCTTATTAAGGAAGTATGGAATGTCCATTCTCACTTCGTACTAAATACAGTCTCTCATGTAAGTCCCTGTGGTCCCCTTTCATAAGTGACATGTTTTGGCTTTATTTCTTGTCATTCTTCCATGGTATACTATAGGCTGGATGAGGACAGGGAATGTGGTGATTTGAATTAGGTGTCCCACTGTGGTGGATTGATTCAGGTGTTCCCCATAAACTTAGGTGTTCTGAATGCTAGGTTACCAGCTGATAGATATTTGGGAACTAATGCCTCCTGGAGGGAGTGTATTGTTGGGGGCAGGCTTATGTGTATTATTGCCAGTTTCCCCATGCCAGTGTTTGTTACACTCTCCTGTTGCTATTGTCCACCTTATGTTGGCCAGGGGGTGATGCTCACCATCTGCTCATGCTATCATTTTCCCCTGCCATCTTGGAGCTTCCCCTTGAGCCTGTAAGACAAAATAAATCTCTTATTCCCAGAAGCTGCTCTTGGTTGGGTGATTTCTACCAGCAATGCAAACTGAACTGCGACACCCACATAAACTCATGTGTTCTGAATGCTTGATCTCCAGTTGATGGCAGTTTGGGAGGTAGAGCCTTGCTGGAGGAGGTGTGTTGCTGGGGATGGACCTTGATGCTTTATTTTCCCCTGGCTTGCCAGTGTCATTTTGGCTCACTTTCCTGCTGCTGTTTCTATCTGCTGTGACAGAGGTGATAACTAGCCTCTGCTTATGCCTTGCTTTCCCCTGCCACCATGGAGCTTCCCCTTAAGACTGTAAGGGGAAAAAAAATCCTATCATCAACTGCTTCTGATTGCATGTTTTGTCTCAGAAACATGAAGTTAATTATACTATGGACCTCTCTCTCTCTCTTCTCTTTGTAGGTGTGCATGCACATATGGGCTTATGGATGTGGGGACTGGAAAACAAGACTGGATTTTTTTTTCAATGTCATATACCATTTTTGAGATAGGGGTTTCTCATTGGCCTGCCAGTCACCAAGTAGGCTATATTGCTGGCCAGTGAACCCTAGAGGTATGCCTATCTTTCCTAGCTCTAGAATTGTAAGTACATGTTACCATTGCTGGCATTTTTATGTTAGTTCTTGTAATTGGTCTCTAGTTGTTATGTTTGTCAGGTAGCTTTATTGACTGAATTATTTTCCCAGCCCAAGGGGACAAGAATTTTTCTTAAACTGTTTATCATCCATGTGCTCTTGTCATATTGTAAGCACAGAATAAGAGTTAGGTGTATGAGGGCAAGGATGAAAAAAAATGAATAAATTTCTGGATATTGAAATTGAGGCAGACATGAAGATTCTGGCCAGTTAATGTCCAAATGATCATCACTGATACAGATAGTTAGGTTTATGTTGGGGGAATTCAGAATCTAAATTTAGGGAGTCACAATCTTTATCTGTAATATCTATTATTAAAGTCATAACCTAGGAATGGAGAGATAGTTCAGCAGGTAAGGCACTTGTCTGCAAAACCTAATGACTCAGGGTTGATTACCCAGGCCCCACTTATACCAGGTCAAAAAAGTGGCACATACATCTGGAGTTTGTTTGCAGGGTCTGGAGGCTCTGGCATCTCTTAGTCTGTTTCTCCTCTCCCTATCTCTCTGCTTGCAAATAAATAAATAAAAATATTTAAAAAGTCATAACGTAAATATGTTTCTTTAGCTCTTTCTCTCTTCATTCTAGTCTCATCTCTGCTAAGCTTGATAGGAAATTCGTGAAGTAGAAGGCTATAGTTTCTCCCCTTCCACTTCTTCCATTAAGCCATCCAGTAGTCCAACACACATACGAATGCCTCCAGTGTAATCTGCTTGTTGAAATTCAATGCTCTGTTATTCCTACTCAGCAGCGTTGATGCTTTTCACCATTTATTCTACTGAGAAGCACAATTCTTACTCCCTAATTCTTCTCACTCCTTGTTTCTTTTTACTCTTCTGCTATAATGACTTGACTTTCTACATATAAACTATCAAGGAGACTTAAGGCTCAACCCCTGCTCTTCCTTATTCATGTTCTTATCTAATTTTAAAGTTTTAAAATTGCCTATTCCCTAGGGTATTTCAATTTTACACATCTATCCCTGAAGCTCAGACTTTCCTATTCAATTTTCAGTTTGACATCTGCACCTAGATGCTAATTAGACATCTCAAATCTAACACATCAAAAGCTGAACTTTTGAATTTCATCACAAAATCTGCTTCTCCAGAAGTCTTTCTCTTCTCGGTAAATGCAATCCATTCTGCCAGTTGCTTTATCTGAACATCTTGCAGTCTTTCCTTCCTTGCTTGCTCTCACGTCCCACTTCCCGTTTATCCCAACCTTAAGTGCTCTGACTTTGAGATTACTATAGAACTCAGAAACTCTTCACCACCTGTACCCTGACAATACGACCTAACTTTCCCTGAGTCTATCTGTGTCTCAGACAGCATGGTACCCACAGTCAGTTTTATAAATGTATGGCAGGTCATATTACCCCTGTGTTTACGTTTGTCCACAACTGCCTGCCTCATTCCATCCTAACCATGGCCTTGGCTCTACATATCCCCCCACAGCCTTCCTCTCTGTCTCATGATGCTTCTTTTCTTGGCAAACTACTCCCTCTTCTTTGTTCTTCCTTTAACTCTCCAAGATAGCTCCTATTTCAAGCTCTTTGCTTAGTCTACTTTTTTTTCCCATTGGCCTGGGATATTCTTTTAACAGATGTTAACATGGCTGTTTCTTATAAATCTGTTATGTTGGATGAGAGTCCTTACTTTCACACCTCTTCAACAATATGATCTTCCCTTTGAGCCTTAACCACTTTCACCTCAAAGTATATATACCAAACAATATATACATAATACATTTCTTTCTATGTTATAGATAGTAGGCTTATTAGTGAGTTCAGTTACAATTCTAAACCACATTAGAAGTGAAACAATGGACTGGAGAGATGGCTTAGCTGCTAAGGCATTTGCCTACAAAGCCAGAGGACCCAGGCTTGATTCCCTAGGGTGCATTTAAGCCAGATGCACAAGGTGGCACATACATCTTGAATTTGTTTACAGTGGCTGAAGGCCCTGACATACCCATTCTCTCTCTCCCCCTCTTTTTTATCTCTCTCAAATAAATAAATAAAATATAATAGAAATTGTTAAGAAAAACAGAAGTGAAACAATGTAGTCTAAATTTAGAACACCTGTTCTGTTCTGTTTCCTCCTGCTTGCCTCCAATAAGGCAGAGCATGGGAACTCTCTCAGAATGCATACAGTGCTTTTCAGGTGCTGTGCTGCTTCTTGAAGGATGGTTGTGTAGCAGGATGATGCATTTCCCCTTTTGGCTAAAAAAATTACTTTTTCTGTATGTTTCCATACTCTCTTTCTAGTGTAACATAATTATTCATACTTATTTAAGGCAATGGGCTCTTCTTTCAGCTGAAAGCTTCCTCCTAGCTTACTTTGCATAAAGGAGTAAGACATGTCAGTAATTTAGTTTTGTCAGTTAGTGTGATTTTTACAGGAAAACTGTAAAAGATTTACCTTGCTCTCTTAACATCATAACATTTTCAAAATAGCATAACACAGCAAAAATAATTTGCAAAGACTTACAAAGTAATTTTCCAACACCCTTTAACACCATGTACCAGCTGGTACTCTTGGGGTGAATGGCTGGGTAATGGCTCTGTTCCCAGGGAGAATGAAATGAATATCTAAGCAAGTTTTTGTTTTGTTTTTTAAGTGCTATTTAGTTCCCTTCAGGCAGATGACTTTTTTTCATTAAATCTTGTTTTCCTTGGGCCTAAAACTGTGTTTCACATTTTCAAAATTTTATTTATTTCTTTATTATTTACTTGAAAAAGAAAGTGGCAGATAAGAAGAGAAAGAGGGAGAGAGAGAGAGAAAGAGAGAGAGAGAGAGAGAGAGAGAGAGAGAGAGAGAGAGAGAGAGAGAGAGAGAATGGGGACATCAGGGCCTCTAGCTACTGAAAATTTACTTCAGATGCATACATCACCTTGTGCATATGGCTTACATGGGTACTGGAGAATCAAACTTGGGTCCGTTGGCTTTGTAGGCAAGATCTTTAACTATTGAACCATTATTTGGCTCCCCACATTTTAAAATATTTTATTTTTACTTATTTATTTGAAAGAGAGAGGGAAAATTGATGCACCAGGGTCTTGGGCCATGCAAATGTACTGAAGCACAAGACACATGCCTCACATTGTGCATTTGGCTTGTGTGGGTCCTGGGGAAGAGATCCTGGTTTCTTTGGCTTTTCAGTCAAGCACCTTCACCAGGAAGCCATCTCTCCAGCCTGTGTTTCACATTTTATGTATATTTTTGCATTTGTATATGATGTACATGTTTGCATGTGTGTTCACATGTGTGGGAGCATATATGTGTACAGGTGCATGTATGGGTACCAGGGGTTGACATTGGATGTCCTATTTGGTTGTTTTCTGCCTTTTTTTATTGAGACTGAGTTTTGCATCTGAACCCAGAGCTCAATGATTTGGCTGGTCTGGGAATCTTGCCCAGGGGATTGATTCTCTGTCTCTTCCTCCATCCCAAGGACAGTAGGCATACCATTATATCACTCTACATTTTGCATGGGTGTTGAGGATCTAAACTCCAGTACCTATGCTTATACAGCAAGAACTTTAATCCACTGAGCCACCCCCAGCCTCTGTGTGTATGTTCAAAATAAACATGTTGTACTAAACGTACAGCATTACTTTCTGAGAGGAGCTAAGACACCATATGAGATGACCTGAGTCTTCAAACTTCAATAGTAAAATGGGGAAATTCTACCTTATAGGGTAGCTGTGAGAAGTAAGTGAAATAACAGTGACTGTATCTCATGTAACAGGTTATGTCAAAGTTAAGTATTATGTAAGTTACCACACCATGCCCCCCATTTTATTTTTGGTCATTACTCTATTCAGCTCTTTCTAAGTAAAGAAACTTGAGCAAATCTTATCTTTTGTCACTACATTTCTTCTTTTGCTTTGAGATTATAAAACCTGAATGTTCCCTGAAAGATTAAAAGAAATTATCTAAAAACCATTTTACAGATCATTATGATTATTTGTAAAATTGCTAAATTTCTATTGTCTGTAAGTTACAGCACCACATGTTATGTGATATACCCACTGTTAATCATGCTTCAGGTTCTTCAAGAAAACTAATTTTATCACATTCCCAAACTTTTCCTATTTTTAAAAGTCCCCCCTTTTCCTTTTTAATTCAAGCATAGGGAAGAGCTGCTCTAATCTAAATCAAAGGGAACAAAGAACATTCAAAAACCATTAATTATGTAACAATATAAAAATCTTCATATTTAAAGGTAAAAACATTGGATTTGAAAATGGAACTTAAAGGGAAGAAGTTATCATTTCTCTGGTTACATCCTGGTTTCTTTTCTACAGCACTGCTAACATTTCAGTGTGGTTTATTCTTTGTGGCAATGCCCATCTTTGGCATTATGATAGAAGCAGTCTGTTAACAATGTCTCCAGACATTGCAACTTGTCTGCTTGGAGGTTGAAGAGGAGGTAAATAGTTCCAAATTAAGAACACTAAACTTCAAGATGTACAGGGTGATGAACAGGGATATTTCTCAAGCTTTGAAAGCTTGTCATCTCATCCTAGGGTGAAAGTTAACTTAGGCCAGGCTCCTTGTAATCACCATAAGTTTGAGGCTGATCCACTAAGTCATTTGCTCTAACTTCCTTTTGCTTGATTACAATAAATTCAGCAAAAGGTTTACTTGGTATGACAAGTTATATGATCATGTTAGAGTATGTGTTAGCCACTATTTTAGATTCTAGAATTTAGTGGTTAAGAGACAAAACAAATAAACAAATGAAGTCTACTCTTCCCCCGCTGGAACACACATTTCAATGGTAAAAAAAAAAAATCATAAATGTATCATGTAATGCTAGTTAGTTGCATGTGTCATTTAAAAACGACAAAGTCCAACATCCCTTAATGATAAAAGTCCTACAGAGACTAGGAATAGAAGGATTGTATCTCAATATAATAAAGGCTATTTATGACTAGCCTACAGACAACATATTACTAAATGGGGAAAAACTGGAAGCTTTTCCACTAAAATTAGGAACAGGACAAGGGTGTCCACCATCCCCAATTTTATTTAATATAGTACTGGAAGTTTTAGCCCTAGCAATAAGGCAATAGCAGCACATAAAAGGGGTACAAATTGGAAAGGAAGAGATCAAGTTATCATTATTTGCAGATGACATGATTCTATACATAAAGGACCCTAAAGACTCTACCAGCAAACTGTTAGAGCTGACAAATACCTACAGCCATGTAGCAGGATATAAAATAAATACACAGAAATCAGTGGCATTCCTATATGCTAAAACAAACACACAGAGAATGAAATTGGAGAATCACTCCCATTCACAATTGCATCAAAGTAATAAAGTACCTTGGAATAAACCTAACAAAGGAAGTAAAGGAGCTGTACAATGAAAACTATAAAACACTCAAATGAGAAATTGCAGAGGACACTAGGAAATGGAAAAACATCCCTTGTTCCTGGATTGGAAGAATCAATATTGTGAAAATGACAATGTTACCAAAAGCAATCTACACATTTAATGCAATCCCCATCAAAATACCAACTGCATTATTCAAGGAAATAGAAAAAACAATCCAAAAATTCATTTGGAATCATAAAAATCCTCGAATATCTAAAATAATACTGAGAAACAAAAATGAAATCAGTGTGGAGGTTCTTAAGACAGCTAAAAATTGATCTACCATATGACCTAGCTATACCACTCCTAGGCATATATCCTAAGGACTCATCTCATTTCCTTAGAAGTACATGCTCTACCATGTTTATTGCTGCTCAATTCACAATAGCTGGGAAATGGAACCAGTCTAGATGTCCCTCAACTGATGAATGGATAATGAAGATATGGCACATTTATACAACAGAGTTCTACTCAGGGGTAAACAAAAATGTAGTTATGAAATTTGCAGGAAAATGGATGGATCTGGAAAGTATTATACTAAGTGAGGTAATCCAGGCCCAGAAAGCCAAGTGTCGAATGCTCTCTCTCATATGTGGATCCTACTTACAGATGAATGGGCTTCTGTGTAAGAAGGAAAAAAGCTCAGTAGCAGAGGCCAGTAAGCTAAAAAGAGATATAAAATGAAGAGAAAGGGAGGGAGGAGAGTACTAAATAGGATGATATTGTATATATGTAAATAGAAGAATAAATTAATGGGGATAAAAAGGGCCAAAAATGAGGTCTGGGGAAGAGATTGAGTAAAGGAAATGTGGAGAGACAGCTAATCAAAATCTAAGAGGATATAAATAAAACATATGTAATCCTACTTTTTTGGACAATGGAATACTCAGGAGCTGTAAATTGTTGCTAGAAAATTTTCAGTGCCAGGGATGGGATACCTCCAGTGAGTTGTTGACCAGAGAGGTCCATGATGCCCCCAAAACATTATAGGCCATTGCCAAGGCCCTTGGATTTCCACCAGGAATAGATGGTAAGAATCTATTGCTGAAGACTCCACATACGTGGGCTGCAATGCCACTGAGAAATCTTGCTGGAACTGAGCTGATAACTTCTTCCATGTAGACCAATTGACAGAAAGCTGGAAGAAGCCATTCTGCATGCAGTTCAATGGGAGAAAGAGAAATCACCAGTGAAGATACTTATCAGTGGACAATGCAAGCTTTCTAATTGGCCAGCCAGGCCAAATGAGCCAACGGGTGCAATAGTGGCACATCTGTTATGGGGGAAACCAACTGCCCTCTAATTGGACTGGAGGCCCGCTCGATGGGATGGGAATACATCCCTGATACTGAAAACTTAAAACAGTGGTAGTCATAAGCACTAGGGATGTAATGTCTGCTGTTGTGTGACCAAATTTATATACTATGCTTATCAAACTGCCCAGTAAGCACTTCTGCTAATGTTCATACTCTTATATTAATGCTATTCTCACTTTTGGTTGAGAATATTCTCTTTTCAGATGGCAGTGACTGTGGGACGACTCAGAAGGTATCATGGTGATGGAAAGAAATGACCGCAGTGCTCAGTACTGCAATATCTGTATCACACCTTCCAAGGCTCAGGGTCTAATGCTAAAGAGGTGGCAGAAAGAATGTAAGAGCCAAAGGAAGGGCAGGACTCCATATAACATGCTCCCTCCCAAAACAAAATGGCCTGGATATCCATGGCCTCACAGTGCCTGATACTACCTGCATAAGACCATCATAAGAAGAGGAAAAGATCAAGACATCAAAAGTAAAAGAGACACTGATTGAGATGGGGAGGCGGTGTGATGGAGAGTGGAGTTTCAAAGGGGTAAGTGAGGGGAGTGAGGGTATCACCATCGGGTATTTTTTATAGTCATGGAAATTGTTAATTTAAAACGTAAAAAAATAAAAAATAATTTAAAAAAACCCAAAACAATCCAAATTAAAAAAAGAAAAAAAATGCTGAACATGGAGCATAGAGTGATGGGAAGAGGATAGTTGAAATCACTTTGAGTGTATCATGGTTTGAATCCTCAAGAGGCACATGTGTTTGAACACTTGATTTCTAGCTGGTGTTGCTGTTTTGAGAGGTTGTAGAACCTTTGGGACATTTCACCTAGATAACAGACATAGGTTACCAGGGGAGGGGAATTGAAGGTGATTCCCACCTCTGATTCTGCTCTGCATGCTCTATGTTCTGATGGCTGCCATGTGAACAAGCAGCTTCTTACCCCTCCTATCACCATGGACAGAGCTGCTCATAATTGCCAGGTTTTCCCCACTATGACAGACTGCAATTCTTCCCAGAATTTGAAACAAAATTAATCTTTCCTCCATTAAATTATTTCTGTCAGGTATTTGGTCACAGTGATAAGAAGAATAACTAATGTAAGTATAGATGAAAGAATTCATGGCCATGACCCATACTTCTAGATCTTTTATCCTAATCTAGATTTAATGAAGGAAGCAAAATCCTTAGAGTCATTTATTTACATTCCATTCTTCTAGGCAAGTGTGGTTTTGTGTGCTCTGAAGATTATGCAGGGAATTCCTGTGGAGAAATGAATATAAAATAATGAATAACATTTTTGTACAGCTACTTGAAAAGGGACTCTAAGTAGGATGCCCCAAAGCTTATGCTTCATATGAAATCCACCTATTGTGTTGGAGACAATCAAGGTCTAGGAGGCAGAAGACCAGGCTGGAAAGAGACTAGAACTTTCTTGAAGGCTTGACATCTTCTCCAGCAACTGGTAAGTGTGGAGGGACTGGAGAGAAACTATGAAATCCTGGGACGTCTTTAACAACTCATACCATACATGTTTTGCAGAGTGTCCAGTGTTTACAATTTCTGAGGTTGAAGTGCTGTTACTTCTTAACAATTGTTCCACTATTTTAGTATGAACCAACAATTGGATGTCATTTTTCCAGTGAGCCTATAAAAGAAGCTTTGAGGATTAGATAATTTTTTAAAGTTCCATGAATATATCTAATGGTAGCTGACAGGTCATTAGCCTGAAAAATATTCTAACCAAGTGTCTTGAACAATTAAGACTGTCCTGTAAAAGTAAAGGATGTCTCATTTGATAAGAAAAGTGTGGTCTCCATGCATTCCAGTGCCCTAACAGAGCTGCTCCCATTGTAAGCAGATTCAGCAGCTCTTTATTCCTTCTCTTAAACCTCATAGCTTCAAACTCAGTCCTATTTGATATCTGTCAGCTGAGGTTTTAACCATAACACCAGTCTTATCTTTTCAAAAGGATTGGATCAAAGTAGCTTAGTTTTCATCTGACTTTAACAGGGAAAATGGCTTGTGGCTGTCATTCTGTAATGAGAACTTTCCCTGGTGACTAGCACTAAAGAAATAATGTGAGGATATTCTGACTTGATGTTAGTTATCATCACCCCTTCCAATCTTTAAAGACACACACACACACACACACACACATACATATATATATTAACAGACATTTAGAAAAACATAATTCACTATTTCACTTATGAAAAGGGTTTAATGGGAGTTAAGTAATTTTTCAAAGTACGTCAAAATCAAGGATAATGACTCATGGTATTTTACCCTTCAATATCAAACCCTGCTCCAAAAAAGCAACACATCATGGGAACAAATCATCAGTGTTAATAACAGGCTATATGTGTAGAAGGTAAATTTGGAAAAGGCACATCACATCTAGTCATTTTTATAAAGATTGAAGAATGGGATTGCCCTATAGACTGTGACGGATTATTTCAGTCACTACATTAAACCTAGTCTTTTCATAGTTTCAAAATACTGTCAGCTAGAGTAAAACTGTAAATAGTTGAGTTCTTTTCTTATCAAAGTATGTCCTTTAACATGCAAGGGATGTCTTATTTTTATTTTCAAAATGTGAAGATGATGGGTTCCTATTTATACATGGAAGAATATTTTGTTCTGATGATACAGTTGTGATTAATTTTTCTCTGCCTTTAAATACTTTAACCTGTAGGCTTTGTGACTACCTTGTGCTAGTGTGCATACAATTATCATTACCCTGTACATATGCTTCTCAGTGGAAAATGGGTGTTAAAGTTGAATATGATTACAATACTTAGTTAAAAATGGTCTATATTCATAAGAATCCCTTAAAACTGGGCATGTCTAAATTTTAGCCTCTGTGATGCAGAGCAAATTTTATATGACACTTCTGGAAAGTTTTCTTCAAAACTAGAGGTCGTACCTTAATTCTTTACTTTTCCCAACCTGT
Source organism: Jaculus jaculus (assembly GCF_020740685.1). NCBI lineage: Eukaryota > Metazoa > Chordata > Mammalia > Rodentia > Dipodidae > Jaculus > Jaculus jaculus. The sequence goes on from NC_059113.1 coordinate 76,882,434, forward strand.
TTTTTTGGAATATAGATGCAATTGTAAAGGTCTGGGAGCCCTTGTGAACAATAAAGCTGAAGTCTACATCCTTGAAATGGCAAAGAATTCAGATTAAAGAAGGTGCAATATCTATCAAATTTATGCCATTGCTCTTCTAACCAAGCCTATCCTATTAACTCTGAAATTCTTTTGTGTAAAAGAGAAATATTATTCATCTTGTTTTGACTTATGTTATTGTGTTTCTTATTCAGTCCAACATCATCCCTACACACAGTTCAGTTACTTATTGAATAATATTTAATAACATGGAAAACTTCAGGTCATGTGTTGAGTAAAATAAGTTAACTTGTTAGTAAAATAAGCATTAAATAAAGTTCTGAAAGTTTTTTGATCATTGTTTGCTTCTTTTAAAATTATTTTTTGTGTGTGGTATGCTTGTATGTTTATGCATGTTTTTATGCATGTGGAGGCCAGAAATTTGCATCAGTGTTCTCCTCAGTCATTATCTACTACATGTTTTGAAACATGTTCTCTCACTGAGCCCAGAGCTCACTGATGTCTCTAGACTAGCTAGGCCATAAGCCCCAGGAACCCATCTTTCCAGAAACTGGAATTGCAGCCATGTGCTACAAGTGGCACTTTACATGTGTGCTGGGAATCTGAACTCAGTTCCCCACACTTGCGATTCAAGTACTTTACCCACTGAACTGTCTCCCCAGATCCTTTTGCTTTCTATTAGACTCTTCTATATTTAAAAAGTTTTCTAAAATGAATAGGTAACATTGTGACGTACATCTCGATATTAAAATTTATCTCCACTGCTGCTCACTTCATTGTAAAACAATCAATTTAGAATTGCATAAAATCTATTTGAAATAGTTTTTTTTGCATATTGGCAAATGAATGTCCACAGTGAATGTTTAATCTTAGTTTCTTTGACACCATGGAACATGAGGCATGCTCCCTTCCTTGCTTCATAACTAAACAAAGTGCATATATATATATATATATATATATATATATATATATATGTTAAATGTAAAATAATATAATATAAAATTATACACACACACACACACACACACACACACACACACACACACATATATATATATAATTATGGACATAGTTTGTAAACAGTATATGTTGGTACCAACCTTACCTTTATCCCTGTCCCCCTCTTTGAAGGGTCCCTCCTCATTAGGGATGTTGGTTATCCCCATGGGGAGTGTAAGTCATAAACAGAGAGTTTTACTCCTAAACTTAGAAAAATGACTAGTTATTAGAAACAGTATTTTATTTAAAATATTTTTATTTATTTGTAAGCAAAAAGAGAGAAAGAGGAAGAGAGAGAATGGACGCTGGAGAAAAACTCTAGATGCACGTACCACTTTGGGCATCTATCTTTACCTGAATACTGGAGAATTGAACCTGGGTCATTAGGCTTTGCAGGCAAGAACTTTAACCACTGAACCATCTATCCAGCCCATATCTCATTTTTGATTCAAGATTTACTTATCCCTTATAAAAGTTAATGCTGCACAATTAATAATAGGAAGTAATCTAAATGATTCTAAAGTTTTCCTCCTGAGAAATGGTAAATACTTTTGTCTTTTTTTTCTCAATTTTTATTAACATTTTCCATGATTATAAAATATATCCCATGTTAATACTCCCCCCCCCACTTTCCCCTTTGAAATTCCATTCTCCATCATATCCCCTCCCTATCTCAATCAGTCTCTCTTTTATTTTGATGTCATGATCTTTTCCTCCTCTTATGATGGTCTTATGTAGGTAGTGCCAGGCACTATGAGGTCATGGATATCCAGGCCATTTTTTGTCTAGAGGGAGCACATTGTAAGGAGTCCTACCCATCCTTTGGCTCTTACATTCTTTCCGCCACTTCTTCCACATTAGACCCTGAGCCTTGGAAGGTGTGATTGAGATGTTACTCAGTATTCCAGTTACTTCTTTCCAGCACTATGATACCTTCTGAGTCATCCCAAGTCACTGCCATCTGAAAAGAGAAGATTCTCTAACCAAAGTGAGAGTAGTGTTAATATAAGGGTATAAATATTAAGAGAAGTGCTTACTGGGAAGTTTGATAAGCATAGTATATACATTTTTCCAGAAAGCAGCAGATGTTATACTCCTAGGGCTTATGACTACCCCTATTTGAAGTTTTCAGTATCAGGGATGTGTTCCCCTCCATGGAGCAGGCCTCCAGTCCAGTTGGAGGGCAGTTGGTTTCCATCATGACAGACCTGCCACTATTGCACCCGTTGGCTTATTTGCCCTGGCTGGCCGGGTATAAGGCTTGCAGTGTCCACTTTTGAGTATCTTCACTGAGGGTATCTCTTTCTCCCATTGAACTGCATGTAGAATGGCTTCTTCCAGCTTTCTGTCAGCAGGTCTACATGGAGGAGGTTATCAGCTCAGTTCCAGCAGGATTTCTCAGTGGCCTTGCAGCCCAAGTATGTGGAGTCTTCAGCAATAGGTTCTTACCATCTGTTTCTGGTGGGAAACCAAGGGTCTCAGCAATGGCCTGTAATGTTTTGGAGGCATCAGGGATCTCCCTGGCCAACACTCACTGAAGATATCCCATCCCTGGCACTGAAAATTTCTCTTTGATTTGGAGGAGAAGGTTAGAGAGAAAGAACATCATCAAGGTACTTATTACCTTTACATGGAATTTTGCTGCAAAGGAGGGAAACAGTGTGGTGTGACATGGAGAGATAATGTAAGATCTAGAGAAAATTCTGTTTTGTTGTAGAATGGGAAAAATAACTTTTTTTCTGGCAGTGGCATTAAAACCAAAACTTTAAAAAGGTTAAACAAGTGCTCCATCACCCCTGAGCTACAGCCCCAGACTTTATAATAAAATTTTATTAAATATTTATAGTAATGATCCAAGAAATGTAGAAAAATGTATGATTTCAGAGTAGAGAAGAGCAGTCTGTAGGTCTGCCTTGGAAGGTATGAGGTCAAGAGCATTCTTTGGAGAACATGGCTGTAGACAAGTAAAGGGAGAGTTCACTGATAGCAGTAACAAGTGGGAAGGTCAGCTACATGGGGTAGGTGAGTAGGCTCAAGGATACTTGTTAAGGGACTTTCATTCAGTGGACTAGGAAGCAGGCTATTAGCCAATAGTGAAGGTGGCCTTGGAGGACACTGAGGTTTGTGGAAACAAAATCAGTGTGAAATATATAGCAGAGAATAATCCTGTAAAACATTTCAGAATGACATTCAACTTGGAGGGCGTACCTGAGGCTTGTGATCATGAATTTAATGTGGAACCAATCTGTGTGCTATGTGTTTCTCTCTAGGTACTTTAAGGTGCATGAATATGGACACGGAACACGATGGAAAATGAATTTAGCCTACATGGTGGTTTAACAAAAGGAATGTGAGCAAGCAATGACTGAGAGAAATCTGTGCAAACACTAGATAATGATGAGGGTAAATGTCCATGGACTTTAGCAGAGTAAGGAGACAATGAGGCATATTCAATTTGAGATTAAGGGAAGTAATAGGCTGGAAATCCCAGTATGATAGAAAGACTTGAGGTTCTGAGGAAGTAGAATTGGAAACACATGGAAGAAACACAGGATCAGCTATGATTACAGGGGCTGCTAAGGACATGTGTAAGACAAGCCCAGTGGAAAAGTTTAGTGAACTGTGGGGAAAGTCAACCTCCAAGAGTTATTTTTATATAGAATATTATGATTTTTTATAGTTTCAAAATATAAAGTTATGGGCTGGAGAGATGGCTTAGAAGTTATGTCACTTGCCTGCAAAGCCAAAAGACCCAGGTTTGATTACCCAGGACCCAAGTAAACCAGATGCACAAGGAGGTGTATGTGTCTGGAGTTCGTTTACAGTGGCTGGAGACCCTGGCATGCCCATTCTTTCTCTCTCTGTGTCTGACTCTATCTCTCTCAAATAAATATAAACAAAAATTAAAAATATATAAAGTTGAAAGTTACTTAATATTATGATATATGAGTTATGGAGCTTAAGCTAGAAAACTCTCTTAGCATTTGTTTAGGAAAAGGAATGGCTGTCTAGATTCTTTACAAAAATGAAGAACTGGAAAGTTATACTACTGTAATTACTTTTGATACTAGTATGATACTTTATAGAGTTGAAAGTGGAAATTTCTGTTCTTAAACATCAACCTAGATAAATGGCTCTTTCATGTGGTTGGGCCTAATGCATGTAAAAGTATGCTTATGGTTACATGCAAACATCATCAGAGCAAAAGTGCTCATACAAGAGCAACTTAAGTAGGTCCAAGACTATGTTTGTAAAAAGCAACTTCCTGAGACGGATAACTTGTAAGTTTTTCTTTTCAATAAGAAAGTTAAGACAGAGCCAAACAACATGTTTATACTTGAGGTTTATGCTTCTTCCTGCAGCTCAGTCTTGGCAGAAACTGGAAGCCATTGATAGTTTAAATATTCCAGCCATAAAAACAGTTCATTAAAAACATTCGTGAATACATTTATTTTCAAATGCTGAAGACAATATAAAATATCTACCTCATAGAATATAAAAGTTACCTTTGCTTCTTAATAAAGTTTCAGCCCCTTTTCCAGAATGAACTTGTGCAAAATGCATTGTGTTCCTGGTGTGCATTGATTGTAAAGACTCATATCTCAACATATCTATCCACTTCATTACTCTTTTATATTTTTTACAAATGAGATATCAATAAAGTATATTTATATTTCATACATATATACATTTTTCTTTTATGCATTTTCTTTTATACACACACACACACACACACACACACACACACACATATACAGAGAGAGAAAGAGAGAGAGAGAGAGAAAGAGGGAAAGAGAGAGAGAGAGACAGAGATTGAGAGAATTGGTGTGCCAGGACCTCAGACACTACAATCTAATGCCAGATGCTTGTGCCACTTAGTGGGCATGTTTAACCTTGTGCTTGTCTCACTTTTGGGTGTCTGGATCACATGGGATCTGGGTCTCCAATCTTATTTTATTTTTTAATTGAGAATTTAATACATGAACATGCTGTAATTTGCACATAATCTTCTCCCATTATACTTTTTCTGGATCCCTCCCTCTCCTATCACCATAACACCAATTTTCCCCTCTTTTCAAGTAGCCCTTGTTTTATAATTAATCATTATTATTTGGAAATTTAATATACGAATATACTGCAAGTTACTCACCTCAAGGTCTATCATCATCTCCCTAGAGAAGGTTCATTGTTATTTTTTTTTAATTTGATTTATTAGTTTTCTTTTCATCAAATACTGGCAGTTTGGTACCATTGTTTAGGCTCATCTATGATCTACCCCCTCCCATTAGACCCTCCTTGTTGATGTAAATGGATGGTGCATTGGGGAGTTAGTCCACAGTTATTGGTATGCTAAATGTCTCTGCAAGTCATGACCCAACATGTGACTCTGACATTCTTTCCGCCCCCTCTTCCGCAAAATTTCCCTGAGCCATGTTGGGTTCATTTTTGGTCTGCTTCAGTGATGAGGTGTTGGGGGCCTCTGAGGCTCTGGCTCTCTGATTTGGTAGGAGTTGATTTTTCTCTGTGTTGGTCTCCTTCCCCTTTGTGCTGGTATCCGGTTCACAGGAAAACATTACCCTTGCTTGTTTCACCAATTGTCCTTAGTTTCAGTTGGGCCCCTTTTGAGGTATGTTGGGGCAGCTCTCTCCATAGGATCTGCATCTATCTGAAAAAGAGAAGCAGATTCTCCAATGGAGAGTAAGTTAGCACCCAGAAAATTGAAATAACACTTACTGTTTTGATAGACAGTTTGATAGGTGTAGGCCCTCTTGTGCCCCATGATTGATGATAGCTTGATATTGTAGAGTGGGCTTGTGTTTGGGTATGGTTCTGACTTGTTTCCCAGCTCCAGCTATGGGTCTAGTACCACTGAGTGGATCAGTTAGCCAAATCTAGAGTAGTTGGTTCCTCACCATGGCTATGTGAAGCAGGGTCTCACTTTCAGGATGACTGAAACATACTCTGAAGTCCAGGCTGGTCTTGAACTCATGGAAATCTTCATACATCTGCTTCCCCAATCCTGGGATCAAAGATGTGTGCCTCCCTGCCAGCTTCTTCTTCTGTTTTTATGCCTTCTCCTTTTTTTGGTGTCTTCTTCCATCATCCATGTCAAAATGTTGATGACTCAATGTTGTTTAGGTCTTATGGTAATAGAAACCTTCAATGTGAGGTCATGAATGCACCAGTCACTTCATGGCCCCAGGATAGTGTATCACCTTACTTCTTCCCCTCCTCTGACTCTTAACATTCTTTCTGTCCCTTCTGCAATGTTCCCTGAACCTTGATTGCAGTGATAATGACATCTCATTTAAGTATAAGTTTACAACAGCCTCATATGATGAAGCTTGACACTTCTCACTATCTACTGTGATCTCCAAAAAGAAGCTTCTTTGGCCATTGGTGATAGCCACAGTATATTCTTTCTTCCACCTCCTCCATAATCTTCCATGAGCCTGGGGGTTATGATAGTGATGTCTCATCATGTGCTGATCTCTTAACTGTCACTACTTCTCATCACCTTTACAAGTCTTGGCTTTCCCAAAGTAAGAAGAGCACTTATCTATGCTATAAATGTAAATGTTTAGAGGACAATTTGTTGAATAACATATACGTTTAGCCAATGTATATGTGGTAGTGGTAGTGATAGACTCTGTGACCTTCCAAGCTATAGGCTTCAGAGTAATTTTTCAATGCCAGCAATTAAATTCTTCCCATGGATCAGATCTAAAAGATAATCAGAAAGTAGATGATTGATGCCCACACCCACAAATGACTCACCACTATTGTACCAGTGGGTATGTATATCTTGCCAGGCTAGCCAGTTGTGTAGCTTGTAGGATCCTTTATGATTTATTTCTTTTGATACCTTTCCTCTCTCAACAGCATAGATACACGCTACTGTCCAGAACTAATCCATATAGCTAGCAGTAGAGTTTCCAGGTCAGTTCAAGGTTGATTTCTCAGTGTCCTGCAACTTAAGAATGTGGTGTCTCCATCAACTTTATTTTTTGTGGGGCTCATGAGCCCCACCCTGACTAAAAATTCATTGCAGCTTTCCCAACCTCCCCATTGGAATTTTCTAGTCACTAACTATGACCTCTGGAAATAGGGTTTTCTACCCTACTAGGATACTTCTAGCCAATCTCTTTCTTTTTTACTAGTTATATTTTTAATTAGGTAACAAAAATGTAGGTTTCAATAGGGTTTATTCATAATATCTATAGTTTTTTGGAATCACTCCTCCATTGGATCCTCTCCTCCATCCCCTTTCTATGAGCTCCCTGCATTTTGTCCTTCTGCTGGTATATCTACTATCCTCTCCACTACCAAACCCTCTCCCTCCTTTTTTGTCTCTACTACTGGCTTTTACTCCATCTTACACACAGATCTAAAAGTTCAAAACTAGGGTCTGCATATGAGAAAGATCATGTGGTTTCTATCTTTCTGAGCCTTAGTCATCAGACATACTTTCAAGTGAATTTTTTAGTTAATATCTTACAGAGTTTTCTATGCCAACAGATGAATGTTGCCTTTATTTTAAATTGCTGCATGGTATTCAGTACTGTTAATATAGCATAATTAAGTTTCTTGTCTAGTTTTGAATTTATATTTTTAGAAATAAATGAAAATAATAATAAAAATCCTACTTTCAAGGAATACAGGGAGAATTGAAAGAACTGTTACATTTAAAATATCTATGAGAGTATCTGGTATATAATAAGTTCTATAACATTTGAGAATCTTAATCTTTATTTCAAGCTTATATATGATGGGTAAAAATTACATAAAATTGCTCTTTTAATACTGTATTAGTCACAGTGACATATGAGTGAGAGAAATAACTTACAAAAAAGATTTAGCTCACAGTTTTGGAACCTGGAGTATATGGCCAGCTTCTTCCATGATTTGTGTTTCTGATGAGGCATCCCATAATGACAAGAATGTGGTAGTACAGAGCTACTTATTTCACTGCACCTACAATGTAGTAAGAAAGAGAGAGAGATGCCTGGGACAAGATACAGAGCCAAAGAATATACCCCCAATGATCCACTTCCTTCAACTATCCCTAACCTTGCAAACTCTCCAGGCCACCAAGTTATGAATCCATCAGTAGGATTAAACCATTGAATCAATCAGAACCCTCATGTTCCAATCAACTCTCGATAATTGGATCTAGGTGACTTCCAGGTAAGATGGTGGCATGGGAGCCACGCCAAACCAGCTCAGGGAGGGATTTAAGTAAAACCACAGCAAAATACACTCTTTTTCTGAAAAGTAAAGGAATATAGTTTAGTCTTACACACAGTGGAGAAGCCAGAGAGACCAAGATCCACCAGGAAAGAGGAAAAAGGCCAGAATGCCACTGAGACACTTGTGGCCCTGCCAATCTGAGCAATTCGCGGACCCAGCTGGCACCGCCCTGCCAGGAGCACCAAGCTGTGGCAGCAGCAGAACCCAAACAAGGGGATTTTTCAACTTCAGCCTTCTCTCAAAGTAAAGAAATGAGGGAAAGACAGCTGAGATCAACTAAAGAGCTACTGAGAGGGATAGAGATGGGACTGCATGAGCAATTCCAGGAGCCTGAGCTCTCCCATCCCAAACTATCAGAACTGGGAACCTTTAGCATTCATTCCCCAGGGACAACACAGCCAGCACAGCTGATCAAAACTCCAGCTCCACAGCACAACATGGAGGGATTGAGGTGGGCACTCAGCATTGGTAAGATTGGAAGCCACCCCAGAAGGTAATGAGGCTGACTGACAAAAAAAAAAAAAAAAGGTGCATAGGCCTTCCTTGGAAAAGCTAATCTCTCTTTCCATGTCAGGGCAGGTTATAGGTTATATATTTTTGGTTGCCTTTACCATTCTCAAATAAGCTGTATTTGTAGGTTCAATAATGTTGCCTTTAGATGTTTCATATTTATAGGACTTGGAATGAGGTATTCTAAGTTCTGAAAGATAACAACTGTCAACCAAGATTACTTTATCTTGAAATGCTGTCTATCCAAGTTGATGGAGAAATAAGGACATTCTACAACAACAACAACAAAAAAAAAAACAGGCTAAAGGAATTTATGACAACTAGGGCAGTTCTACAGAAAATACCTGAAGGAATTCTTCATGCTGAAGACAAAGCAAAACACACACAGGAGGAAATAGGAAAAATAATCCACACTCAAAAGTTAAAACAAGTGAGTAAGGGGAAAGAAGGAAACATTTCAAAATAAGAAGAATGGTGAGAATAAATGCATACCTTTCCATAATAACTCTTATTTTTTGTAATGGTAGCTAGCATATAATGTTTACTGCAATATTTGTGAAAGTATAAAGGCATAGAAATGATTGAAAGCAATACAACAGAAGCAAAGACTGGGTGGGGCCTATAGACACAATTTCTTTTCTCCTCCTCCTCCTCTTCTTCTTCTTCTTTTTCTTTTTCCTCTTCTTCTCTTTCTTCTAGTACTACTTCTTCTTTTTCTCTTCTTCTTCTTCTTCCTTCTCCTTCTCGTTCTCCTCCTCCTCCTCCTTGACTGGATCCATGCCTTTCTTGATTTCCCTTCTCCAAGCTGTTTTGCTCTGAGCATCTCAGATTCTTCCCCCCCACCCCCTGACTTGTTTCGCAGCTCCAGCTATGGGTCTCATAAGACTGAGCGTATCATTTAGCCAAATCAAGACCAGTTGGTTCCCCACCATGGCTGTGTTCCACTATTGCACTTGGGTGGGCACCACACCAGGTTACTTGTTGCTAATTAGGTTAGACCAGGAGTTGCTTGGACAGATATTGGTCATTTCCCCTAGTTGCCCATGTACCACCTTCTGGCACTAGAAATGCTGACTATCTGGGGACTGACTCTCTCCTGGCTTCCAGCCAGATGAACATTTTCTTCACTGTGTGTTTGCCATTTGTATTTCTTCCTCTGTGAACTACTTGTTCATCTCTTTGCCCCATTTTGTGAGTGGGGTGTTTGACTTCTTACTGTTTAGATTTTTGAGTTCTTTTTACATTCTAGAGAATAGGCCTCTATCACTTGGATAACCCGCAAATATTTTCTCCCATTCTGTGTGTAATTTATTGGCTTTGCTTATTATATGCTTGTCTGTAAAGAAACTCTTCAGCTTCATATGATCCCATTGGATGAGTGACTGTTTAAGATTGTGAGCCATTGGGCGTTTGTTCAAGAAGTCTTTTTCCATTCCTATATCATGGAAATTACTTCCTAAATTTTCTTCCAGTAGTATTCTAGTTTCTGGTCTTATATTGAGGTCTTTGATCCATTTGGATTTGAGTGTAGTGCATGGTGAAATGTGTGGATCAAGTTTCAGTTTCTTGCATGTGGTTATCCAGTTTGTCCAGCACCATTTGTTGAAGATGCTGTCTTTTTTCCAGCCTATATTGTTTGGGCCTTTGTCGAATATCAAGTAGCTATAGTTGTTTGACCCAAAGTCCGGGTCCTCAAGTCTATTCCATTGGTCTATACTCCTGTTTTTATGCCAGTACCATGCTGTTTTTATTACTATGGCTTTTTAGTATAGCTTTAGATCAGGTATGTTGATTCTACCTATCCAGGAGCATGGGAGGTCTTTCCATTTTCTCTAGTCCTCCTCAATTTCCTTTTTGAGTGTTCTATGTTTTCATTGTATAGATCTTTCACTTCCTTGGTTAATGTTATTCCAAGGTGTTTTTTTTTTTTTGTTGTTGTTGTTGTTGTTGCTATTGATAATGGGACTATGTCCCTTATTTCGTTCTCTATATCTTTGTCACTTGCATATAAAAATACTACTGATTTTTGTGCATTGATTTTGTATCCTGCTACTTTGCTATAGGAGTTAATAAGATTCAGGAGTTTTGGGATGGAGTCTCTAGGTTCTCTTAAATATACAATCATGTCATCAGCAAATAGAGCTAACTTAACTTCTTCCTTTCCAAATTGTATCCCTTTTATTTCCTTCTCCTGTCTTATTGCTTGAGCTAGGACTTCCACTACTATATTGAAAAGCAGAGGTGAGAGAGGACAACACTCTCTTGTTCCTGATCTTAATGGTAATTCCTCCAGTCTCTCTCCATTAAGTATTATTTGGGCCTTCAGAGCTTTGTATATTGCCTTTATTATGTTAAGATATGTACCAACTATGCCAATTCTCTCCAATGTTTTGATCATGATTGCATCTTGTCAAAGGCCTTTTCTGCATCTATTGAAATGATCATGTGGTTTTTATGTTTAACCTTGTTTATGTGGTGTATTACATTGACAGATTTCCATATGATGAACCACCCTTGTGTTCCTGGGATGAATCCTACTTGGTCTAGGTGGATGATGATTTTGATGTGTTGTTGGATTTGATTTGTGAGTATTTTGTTCAGGATCTTTGCATCTATGTTCATTAGGGAAATAGGCAGGTAATTTTCTTTTCTTGTGGCATCTCTGCCTGGTTTTGGGGTTAGGGTGATACTAGCTTCATAGAAGGAGTTGGGTAGCTTTCCCTGTTCTTCAATTGTGTGGCACAGTTTTAGGAAGATTGGTTTGAGTTCTTCCATGAAGGTTTGATACAATTCGGCTGAGAATCCTTCTGGTCCTGGACTCTTCTTTTTGGGGAATTTTTTTATTACTTTTTCAATCTCCATGAGTGTGATGGGTTCATTGAGGTGATTAATCTGCTCTGAGTTTAGCTTTGGTAGATGATATGCGTCCAGGAATTTATCCATCTCCTCTACATTATCCAGTTTTGTGGAGTAGAGGATTTTGAAATAAGTCCTGATGATTCTCTCAATTTCACTTTTGTCTGTTGTGATCTCTCCTTTTTCATTTTAATTTTGTTGATTTGAAGCCTCTCCTTTTTTTTTTTTTTTTTTTTTACTTGATCAAATTGGACAGGAGTTTGTCAATCTTCTTTATTTTTTCAGAGAACCTGCTCTTTGTTTTGTCTATTGCCTTAATTGTTTCCTTGGTTTACAATTCATTAATTTCTGCTCCTATTTTAATTATTTCTTTCCTTCTGGAGCTCTTTGGGTTGGATTTTTCTTGTTTTTCCAGTGCCTTTATGTGGAAGGTTAGGTTATTGATTTGGGATCTTTCTGTCTTTTTTATGAAGGCATTGAGTGCTATGAATTTTCCCCTGAGGACTGCCTTCATTGTGTCCCATAAGTTTTGGTATGATGTGTTCTCATTGTCATTCAATTCCAGGAATTTTGCAATTTCCTTTTTTTATTTCAGCCACTATCCATTTATTGTTTAAGAGTGTGCTGTTCTGTTTCCAGGTGCCATTGGGATTTTTGGTGGGTCTTTTGTTGTTGATTTCTACCAATATAGCATTGTGATCTGATATCATGCAGGGAATTATGTCAATTTTCCTAAATATGTGGAGGCAGTCTTTGTGACCCAGTACATGGTCTATTTTAGAGAATGTTCCATGGGCTGCTGAGAAGAATGTGTAGTCTGTGGATTTGGGGTGGAAAGTTCTGTAGATGTCTATTTGGTCTAAGTGATCTATGGTTTTTTTTTTGAGCTCTCTTGCTTCCCTGTTGAGTTTCTGTTTGGATGATCTGTCTATTACTAATAATGGTGTGTTGAAGTCCCCAGCTATGATGGTGTTTGTGGTTATTTCTGATTTTTGTCCAGTAGGTTTTGTTTTATGAATTGTGGTGTCCCTGTGTTTGGTGCATACAGATCTATGATTCTAATATCCTCTTGATGGATTGTTCCCTTGATAAGTACAAAGTGGCCTTCTTTGTTTTTTTTTGACTATTTTGGTTTGAAGTCTGTTTTATCTGATATTAATATAGCTACACCTGCTTGTTTCTTATTCCCATTTGCTCAGAATATTGTCTTCCACCCCTTTACCCTGAGGAGGAGTCTCTCTTTAGTGGTGAGGTGGGTTTCTTGAAGGCAACAGATTGAGGGGTCTAATTTTTTGATCCATCCTATTACCTTGTGTCTCTTGATGGGCGAATTAAGGCCATTAATATTTAGGGTAATGACCATGAGAATTGATTTGATCCCTCCCATATTGTGGTGGTAAATGTGGTTTGGTGTTTCCATGGGCTTTGAAGTTTTTTTGTGCCTACACTGGGTTTGGTTGTTGTAATCTGCTTCTTGTAGCCATTTGAGTTTGGTTATTTGTTTCTTCTTTGTGGATAATTTCCTGACATACTATCTGTAGGTTTGGTTTTATGTTCATATAATTGTAATGCTGAGTTTTGTCATGGAAAGTTTTTCTTTCACCATCTATTATGAGGGATATTTTTGCTGGGTAGAGTAATTTGGGTTGCAAGCCACAGGTTTTTAGACTTTGGAGAGTTTCACTCCAGGCCCTTCTAGTTTTCAGGGTTTCCATTGAGAACTCTGAAGTAATTCTGATGTGGTTACCTTTGAAAGTGGTGTGCTGTTTTTCCCTAGCTGCTTTTAGGATTTTCTCTTTGGTGTCAATGTTTAGAGTCTTAATGATAATATGTCTTGGAGAGTTTCTCCTTTGGTCAAGTCTGTTTGGAGTTCTCTTGGCTCCTTGTATCTTTCTTTTCTTTTAAGAGACTGGGGAAGTTTTCTTCAATTATTTTGTTAAATAAGTTCTCCATGCCTTTGGTCTGAAATTATTCTCCTTCTGGTATTCCAATTATTCTGATATTAGGATGTTTAAATGTATACCATAATTCCCTCATGTTGTGTTCACAGGAACTTTTGAACTTACTGACGTTTTTGAACTCTCAAACTGTTTCTTCCATCTTGTCTTACAGATCAGAATTTCTATCCTCCACTGCGCTGACTCTATTCTTGAGAGCCTCTAGAGAGTTTTGGACTTGTTCAATTATGTTTGCATTTTCTACTCTTTTTCTATGTATCATTTCTATTGCTGTGCCAATCTCCCTTTTCATATCATTTTCTGATATTCTTGATGATTCTTGGAATTCATCCTTGCATTTCTTTATGTCTTCATTTAGTATGGCCAGCTGATTTTTAAGGTCCTTTTTTTTTTTTTTTTCACTGTCCCTCTAGTCCCTTAATTCTCTCTGAAGTACTTCTAATGTCTTATCAATTTTTTCTAGCTTAGGGATGGTAGCATTAACACGATTATTGGTCCTTTTTGCTTTCCTGCAAGTTCTATCAGTAGGTTGTTCAGGTTTGCATTGCTTATAGGTTCAATTTGATGTTCTGATCCTGATGGTTCTTCTGTGTTTTGGTTAGATGTATTATTCATTGTAGGACTAGGTGATCTAACTGGATTTTCTTGCATTTGACTTTTCATGTTATTTCTTTTGTGCTGTGGTCTGCCCATGACAGTGTATGGGCACATAGGTGGGTGGATCAGCATGTGCTCTAGTGCAATGGGAATCTGAGGCAGCCTGTGGCACTTACCAAGCCACCTGGGCTTTGGCTCCTACTTGCCAGAGCTGCCTATCTACTGCCTGACAGGGGTGTCAAAGTTGCCTGAATTCTCAAGTGGTAATACACCAAAGCTGCCTGTGGTTGAGCTTGGAGGGGAATGGAGGTACCAAGGCCAGAAGCAGCCCAAAGTCTGGTTGGGAACACTGGGACCTGGAACAGTCTGTATTCCCCTGTCTCAAGAGAATGGGGGATGGCCATGAAGGCACCTGAACTGATGCAAACCAGAGACACAGTCTGGGTTTGTGTGGCAGTTGCTGTGGGCCTGGACTCACTGAATGTGCACCAGCAGGAGCAGTAATGTGGGCAAATGTGCAGAGCAGTTTAAGCTTCTGCAGTGGCAGCGGCCCACAGCTGGGTGCAGCAGTGGGGAGCGGCAGTGGGGTGCAGGACAGGGCACAGAGGTGGTGTGAGGGACTGCGAGGGTTGCGGGAAGGGGCACAAGACCATGCATGGGAAGGTTTTCAAAGCACAGGACAGGGCACGTGATGGCGACGGGGCGCGAGACAGGATGTGGGTCGTGCAATGGGATGGGGCACAGGACCATGTGCAGAAAGGCAATGGGGTGTGGGACAGGACGGATGGTGGCGGGGCGTGGGACGGGGTGAGCAATGGCGGCAGGGTGCCGTGGGACAGGGTGCAGGACAGTGACAGGGTGCGGGATAGGGCACGGGACAGTGAGAGGGTGCAACAGGTATTTGGTGACATGGGTGGTCTAACTGCCTGCAAGGGGATCTGTGATTCCCTAATTTCTCTCCTTCTGAGCCCCCCACTGACAAGAAGACCTAGAAAACCCTTAATTTCTTGCCTTTTCTTCACCGGGGTTTGCAGGCCAGCAAGGCAGTCACCATCTTGGCCAGAAGTCCTGTTAACTTTTTGTTGTTTAGGTTTTTGAGTTCTTTGTAGATTCTGGAAATTAGGCCTCTGTCTGATGTATGTTTGGCAAAGATTTTTTTTTCTCATTCTTTGGGAAAAATATTGGCTCTGCTTATTATTATTTTATCTGTGAAAAAACTTTTCATCTTCCTGAGATCCCAATGGTTGAATGAGTTTTTAATTTCCTGAGCTACTGGGGTTTTGTTAAGAAAGCCTTTTCCCACTCCTATATAATGGAAAATTCCTGTTAAGTTTTCTTTAGTACTAACAGAGTTTCTGGCCTTATATTGAGGTGTTTGATCTATTTGCACTTGATTTTTGTGTATGGTGAGATGTGTGGATCGAGTTTCATTTTTTCACATATGGTTATCCAGTTTGTCCAGGACCATTTGTTGAAGATGCTGTCTTTTTTCCAGTCTACATTTTTAGGGTCTTTAAAAATATCAAGTAGCTGTAGTTAGTTGATCCAAAGTCTGGGGCTTCAGTTCTGTTGCATTGGCATATGTTCCTGTTTTTATGCCAGCACCATGTTGCTTTTATTACTATGGCTTTACAATATAGCTTTAGATCTGGTATGGTGCTCCTGCAGAGGTGTTCCTTTTGCTGTGTTATGCTTGGATATCCGAGTGCTTCTTCCATTCCATATGAATTTTGAGATCACTTTTTATATCTTTGTGAAGAAAGATGTTTGTATTTTTTATTGGTATTACATTAATTTTATATATTACTTTTGGTAAGATTGCCATTTCCATAATGTTATTTCTGCCTATCCAGGAGCACAGGAGGTCTTTTTGTTTTCTCAAGTCCTCAATTTCTTTGTGGTGAGTTTCTATGTTTTCATTGTAAAGGTATTTTACCTCCTTAGTTAATGTTATTCCCAGGTATGTTATTGATGTAATTTTTATGCTATTGAAAATGGGACAACATCACTTATTTCTTTCTCTGCATCTTTGTCTTTTGCATATAGAAAGGCTACTGATTTTTGTGCACTGATTTTGTATCCAGCAACTTTACTGAAGGAGTTAAACACTTAAGAGTTTTGAGATGAAGATTTTTAGGTCACTTATTTATAGAATCATGTTGTCTGCAAATATGGCTAACTTAACTTCATCCTTTCCAATTTGTATCCCTTTATTTCTTTCTCCTGTCTTATGGCTTGAGCTAGAACTTCTGGTACAATGTTGAAGAGCAGAGGTGAGAGTAGACACCCTGTCTTGTTCCTGATCTCAATGAGAATTCCTTCAGTCTCTCCTCATTAAGTATTATTTGAGCTTTAGGATCTTTATATATAGCCTTTATTATGTTGAGATATAAACCATCCATGCCTATTCTCTCCAATGTTTTGATCATGAAGTGATGATGTATTTTATTAAAGGCTTTTCTGAAATTAACAAGATGATCATGTGGTTTTTGTATTTAAGCTTATTTATGTGGTATATTACATAGATAGATTTCTGTATGTTGAAACATCCCTGTGTTTATTCCTGGGATTAAGCCTACTTGATCCAGGTGGATAATACTTTTGATGTGCTGTTGAATTTGGTTTGCAAAGATTATGTTCAGAATCTTTGTAACTATGTTCATGAGGGAAATAGGCTGTAGTTTTCTTTTCTTGGGGCATCTCTACCTGGTTTTAGTATTAGGGTGATACTAGCTTCATAGAAGGAGTTAGAGAGCTTTCCCTGTTCTCTGATTGTGTGGCACAATTTGAGAAAAAATGGTTTGAGTTCTTCCATGAAGGTTTGATAGAATTCATCTGAGAAGCCATCTGGTCCTGGGCTCTTATATTTAGTGAAGTTTTTGATTACCTTTTCAATCTCTGTATATGATAGGTTTGTTTAGGAGATTAATCTGCTCTGAGTTTAGCTTTGTTAGTTGATATGTGTCCAGGAATTCATCCATTTTATCCATATCATCCAATTTTGTGGAGTAGAGGTTTTTGAAGTAAGTCCTGATGATTCTCCCAATTTCACTTATGTCTGTTGTGATCTCTCCTTTTTCATTTCAGATTTTGTTAATTTGAAGTGTTTCTTTTTTGTTTGATCAAATTGGCCATGGGTTTATCAGTCTTTTTTATTTTTTCAATGAACCAGCTCTTTGTTTCATCAATTTCCTTAATTGTTTTCTTAGTTTCCAGCTAATTAATTTCTGCTCTGATCTTAATTATTTCTTTCCCTCTGGAACTTTTTGGGTCAGGTACTTCTTGTTTTTCAAATGCCTTTAGGTGGAAGATTAAGTTATTGATTTTGGATCTCTCTGACTTTGTTATGAAGGCATTTAGTGCAGTGAATTTTCCCCTAAGGACTGCCTTCATTGTGTCCCATAATATTTGGTACATTGAGTTCTCATTGTCATTCACTTATATAAATTTTGCAATTTCATTTTTAATTTTGTCTACTACCCTCTTATTATTTAAGAGTGTGTTATTCAGTTTCCAGGAGTTGGTTGGGTTCCTGGCATATCTTTTGTTGTTGATTTCTAACAATACAGTATTGTGTTCTAATATCAAGCAGGAAATTATGTCAATCCTTCTAAATATATGGAGGCAGGCTTTGTGAACTAGCATATGATCTATTTTAGAGAAGGTTCCATGGGTCGCTGAGAAGAATGGGTAAGTTTAATGTAATCTGTATGTTTGGGGTAGAATGTTCTGTAGGTTCCCATTAGGTCTAATTAATATATTGTGTTGTTGAGCTCTCTTACATCCCTGTTAATTTTCTATTTGGATGATCTATCTATTGCTGAAAGTGGAGTATTGAAGACCCCAACCATGATGGTGCTGGTGATTATTTATTGTCAAGTAGGTTTTGTTTTATGAATTTTGGTGCACTTGCATTTGCTGTATAAAGATTAATGATTGTGACATCCTCTTGTTGGATCATTCCCTTGATAATAAGAAGTGCCTTTCTTTGTGCCTTTTGATTACTTTTGGTTTGAAGTCTGTTTTAATGAATATAAGTGTAGCTACATCTGCTGCTTCTTATTTCCATTTGGTAGGAATATCATTTTCCACCCTTTCATCCTGAGGAGTTATCTGTCTTTAGTAGTAAGGTGGGTTTCTTGAAGACAGCAGACTGAGGGGTCTAATTTTCTGATCCATCCTGTTAGCTTATGTCTCTTGATGGGTGAGTTAAAGCCATTAATATTTAGGGTAATAACTGTGAGGTATTAATATTTAGGGTAATAACTGTGAGGTTTGATTTAATACATGCCATATTGTGGTGGCTTATGTGGTTTGGTGTTTTCTTGGCCTTGGTAGTTTTTGTGCCTTCTTGAATTTTTTTTTTTTTTTTTATTGTTGTCTGCTTCTTATAGGCACTTGAGGTTGGTTATTTGAATCTTCTGTGTGGATGATTCCCTGAAGTACTCTCTGTAGGTTTGCTTTGTTTTCATATAGTTGTATAGATGAGTGTTATCTTGGAAAGATTTCCTTCCCCATCTAGTATGAGAGATACTTTTGTTGGGTAGACTAGTTTGGATTGTAAGCCATAAGTTCTTAGAGTTTTCAGTGTTCCATTCCAGGCCTTTCTGGCTTTAAAGGTTTCCATTGAGAAGTCTGAAGTAATTCTTATAGGTTTTCCTTTATATGTAACATGCTGTCTTTCCCTTCCTGCCTTTAGAACTTTCTCTTTTTGAGAGAAAGTACACTATTGAATGATGAATGGGACATTGGAGAAATCAAAAAGGAAATCAATAAATTCATAGAATCAAAAACCACTAATAAACCACTGGGATCTTATGAAATTACAAAGATTTTGTGCAGCAAAGGACATTGTGAATAGAGCAAAGAGACAACCTACAAAATGGGAAGAAATCATTGCCAGCTATACAACAGACAGAGGATTAATATCCAGAATATATAAAGAACTCAAAAAACAAAACAATAAGAAATCAAACAACCCAATTAAAACATGGACTATGGAACTAAATAGTTCTCACCAGAATAAATACAGATGGAATGTCAATGTTTAGAAAAGTGTTATACATCCTTATCCATCAGAGAAATTCTAATTAAAACTACTTTGAGATTCCATCTCTCTCCTATCAGAATGGCTACCATCAAGAAAACAGATCGGGCTGGAGAGATGGCTTAGCAGTTAAGAAAACAGATGATGGGATTTCCAGTTAAGATGGTGATATAGGGAACACTCCAAGGCAGCCTAGGGGGAAAAACCAAAAAAAAAAAAAAAAAAAAAAAACCAACAAAATACATACTTTTACTAAAAAGTGAGGTGTATAGGAAATTGAAACAGCAGCAGAGAAGTAGGAGAAATACAGAGCATACAGAGTCCACACAGGCCAGCAGATGTGGCAATAGCAGGTTGGCGTGTGGCATGGCGGTGGTGCTGGTACACAGGCCAGCCACCAGGCTTGGCTTGAGATGCAGGAAAAGCCAGGTGAGGGGATTTTTCACTCACACCAGAGTACTCTGCAAACTAAAGAAACGTGAACAGAAAATGGAGGAGCAGATTTCAAGATAGAAGACCATGTGGAACAGTAAGAGAACTAGAGCAGCCTCCCCTCCCCCACTTGCTCAGCTCCCACAAACAGAGCAGTGGTCCAGGGACCTAGGCATGCCTACTTGAACTGACAGTGCACCAAAGAGGGACCCAAGCAGGAGGGTAGAGAACTGAGACCAAAATCATCCCAAAAGGTAATTGGGATTACACTAGGTCAGTACATGCCTAATAAACCTGGTATATAGGCCTTAATTGCACTTTCCATATCAGAATAAATTATATGTTAAATCAGATGGATGGTTACATTTGTCATTCTTAAATAAGCTGAATTTTGGTCTTGTTATTTGTTGCTTCTTGATTTATAGTGGCTTTGTTTCCTTTTCTGTTATACATCAGGGAAGGGTCTCACCTGGTCACAAGCTGATTTGGAACCCTTTACATACCAGAAATCTTAACCTCCTGGTTGTCAGGATTAAGGGAGTGGGTGGAGCACCACACAACCTAAGGGACAGACAGTGGATCTGGTTGTCATAATACCTACACTTGGATAAATACTCTGTGCTGTTTTTCATTGAAAGTGTACATTGTTTAGTTAAATTTTAGAACCAATCTGTATTTGGTTCCACTCAGCCTACTTGAATACTCTCATAGCAGGCAAACACAGAACCTAGAGTCACTTTTGGAGATACTCTGAGAGTCTTGAGAGCCACACCAAGCACCTTGAGCTCCTACACTGAAGATATATAACATCAGAATGATTAATACATCTCGTAATACACAGCTAACTAGAAAATACAATCATTAAATGACCAAGGATACAAAAATATATACATTATAACACAAGACACACCAAAAATTAAGACAATATAAATCCACAAAAAGTATTAATGCATCAGAAATGACCTCCAGTGAGAATGAGTAGAGGAAATGCCTGAGAAAGATTTCAAAAGAATGATTATGAATAGTTCAAAGAAGTCAAATACGAACTCAAAGGAACAAAGAAGACAAAGGATGTCAATTTAATGAAATAAAGAGGTCAATACTAGACATAAATAATGAAATAAAACTAATAAAGGAAAAGCAGTTGGAATTACTGGCAATAAAGAACACAGTTAATGAAATAAAAAACTCTGTAGAAAATCTCAGCAGTAAAATGGATGAAGGAGAGGACAGAATATCTAAGCTAGAAGACCAGGTGGCAGATCTAATACAGTCCAACAAAGAGAAAGACAATCTAGTAGACAAGTATGAGTGAGAATTTCAAGATATTTGGGACACTATGAAAAGATCAAACATAAGAATTCAGGACATAGTAGAAGGAGAATAATTTCACTCCAAAGGCATAGTAGGCATCTTCATCAAAATCATAGAAGAAAACTTCCCCCAAATTGGGAAAGAGGTGCCAATGCAGATATAGGAATCCTTTAGAACATCAGTCAGACAAAACATGGAAAGAACCTCTCCTCGCCATATTATAATCAAACTACCAAACATACAAACCAAAGAAAAAATATTGAAGGTAGTCAGAGAGAAAAATGAAGTTACCTACAAAGGCAAGCCTATCAGGATTACAGCAGATTACTCAACAAAAACTTTAAAAGTCATAAGGGCATGGAATGATGTATTCCAAGTTCTGAAAGATAACAACTGTCAACCAAGCATACTTTATTCTGCAAAGCTATCCATTCAAATATACAGAGAAATAAGGACCTTCCATGTCAAAAGTAGGCTAAAGGAGTATTTGAAGACAAAATCAGCTCTACAGAAAATACTTGAAAGAATCTTCCACGCTGAAGAAAAATAAAAGCACACATATAAGGAACTGGGAAAAAACAAACAGTACTCAAATGCTAGGTAACACAATAGAGCAAAGGTAAAACAAGAAGAACTACAAAATAAGCCAAAAATAAATACACACCTTTCAATAATATCTCTTAATATCAATGATCTCAATGCCCCAACCAAAAGACATAGGTTTTCAGACTGAATTAAAAAGCAGGATCTTTCAATTTGTTGCCTCCAAGAAACCCATTTTTCTACAAAGGATGGACACTCTCTTAGGATGAAAGGTTATAAAGGGTGTTTCAAGCAAATGGGCCTAGAAAACAAGCAGGGGTTGTTATCCTAATATCTGACAAGGTAGACTTCAGTCCAGCATTACTTAAGAAACATAAGGAAGGCCAATTTATATTGATTAAAGGTACCCTCCAATGGCAGGACATTACAATCCTAAACGTATATGCACTTAACATGGGGGGGGGGTAAATTAATCAAACAAATGTTATTAGAAATAAGATCACAGATAACACTAAACACAGTGGTAGTGCATGACTTCAACATTCCACTCTCATCAATTGATAAGTCATCCTGGGAAAAAAATAAACAAAGAGGCATCTTGACTAAGTGAGGTCATAGAAGGAATTGACTTAACAGATATCTACAGGACACTTCATCCAAATGATACAGAATATACATTCTTCTCAGCAACACATGGCACATTCTCTAAGATACACCATATATTAGGACACAAAGTGAATCTTAACAAATACAGGAACATTGAAAAAATTCCTTGCATTCTATCTGACCACAATCTAATCAAACTACAAATCAATAGCAAGAAAGGTGAGACTTCTGGTAAAGATGGCGGCGTAGGTACCACACCAAGGCAGCCTGGGGGGAAAAAAGACCAAAACACCTCAGCAAAATACACACTTTTACTAAAAAGTGAGGTGTATAGGAAACTGAAGAGGCAGCGGAGAAGTAGGAGAGATCCAGAGCATCCATAGCCAGCACAGGCTGGCTAAAGCGGCCCCGGCAGCTCTGCCAACCACCGTGGTGGTGGGGCGCACCAGAAAGCCACCAGACGTGGCTCCAGCTGCAGGAAAAGCCAGGTGTGGGAGCTTCCCCTCACACCATACTCTCCACAACTCAGGAAACGTGAAGGGAGAGCGGCAGTGAGCAGCAGAGGAGCAGACCGCGAGATAGAAGAACACATGGAGCAGCGAGAGAACCAGAGCAGCTGCGGCTCCCTCCCCTCCCCCACAGCCTGAGCCCAGCTCCAGCGAACAGAGCAGCTTCCTGGGACCCGGCCACGCCAACTTGAGCTGACAGTGGGAAACAAGCAGGAGCAGAGTTCAGCAGCAAAATCGCCAGCTCCAGAACAGGTACAGGCGGCCCCAGCAGCAGCAGACCCAGGAGCGTCAGCAGCGGCGGACCCAGGAGTGGCAACAACAGCAGACCCAGAAGCAGCAGCAGTTTCAGCAGCGGGGGTTTTGATCTGCAGGGCCACAGTTGCCAGGCTTGGTTTGCCCTGCAGGAAAAGCCAGTGCCCAGCTCCAGAAATCAGAACAGCAGCCCGATGACCCAGGCAGCAACTTGCATGAGACCAAAATCATCCAAGGTAACTGGGTTTGCAACAGGGAAGGGTCTCACTGGGTCACAAGCTGACTGGGATCCCTCAACAGACCAGAAATCTTAACCTCTGTGTTGATAGAGGATCTGGTTGTTATAATAACTACTCTGGCATACATACTTGGGACTGTTTTTGACTGAATGGGTACAGTGTTTAGTTAACTTTTAGAATCTACTGGTATTTTATTCCACTCAGCCTACTTGAATACTCCCATAGCAGGGAAACTCAACCCCTAGGAGCACCTTTGTAGATACTCTCAGAGTCTTAAGAGCCACATCTAACACCTTAAGCTCCTACCCTGAAAATATATAACATCAAATCAATTGATACAGCTAAGAATACCCAGCTAGCTAGAAATTCCAAGCATTAACTTAATTCAAGATGCAAAACTATATACCTTATAACACAAGAAACGCTAAAATGCAAGACGATATAAATCCACCTAAAAATATTAATGCATTAGAAATGACCTCCAGTGAGAACGAGTTAGACGAAATGCCTGAAAAAGATTTCAAAAGAATGATTGTCAATATGTTCAAAGAAGTCAGAGAACAAAGCAAAGGAGTCAAAGAGGAACTTAAAGAGGAAATCAAAGGAATCAAAGAAGATGCAGAACACCAATTTCATGAAATAAAGAAGGCAATACAAGACATAAATAAGGAAATAGAAATAATAAAGAAAAACCAGTCACAATAACTAGCAATGAAGAATGCGGCGAACCCCCTGATCAGCAGGAGAAAAACGACCAGCAAACGAAGATCTTTCTTGAACACACTTTATTGGAGAGCCTCTTGGTTAACAGGAAAGCTGATGGCGAGGGGCGAGGAGGGTAGGATTACAGCTGCTTTTATAGGGCCGAGCACTACGGGGCGTCTACTGATTGGCTGCCAAAGCTCACCCGCCACCAGGAGCCACGGGATAGGCTTAAGATAAGGTGCGTCAAGCGCATGCGCAACCTCAAGCAAGGTTGGCGCCAAGCTGCTGCCTAAATAAGGAATTGTTTACCTCAAGACTGGCAGGAAGCCAGTGCCATCTTGTAATGGCGTCTGCATTAGCTCCCTACAGTTCCCCCTTTTTTATTAACTTATGGCATAGCTCAGGAAAAATAGCCACCTTCCCGATCAGGTCCGCACCTCATGATGTGTTGACCGATCAAGGGAAGAAGTTCAACCTCCCCTTCCTCAGTGCAATGGGACAGATCCCCTGAGAGTGCAAAGGCGGCGGTCAAACGAAAGCTACCAGATCCCTGCCCAACCTCGTGCAATGGGTACTCTGAGAACCTGAGGGTGCAAGGGCCAGGGGAGCTATTTGCCTTTTAAACCTGACAGCCAAATTTGGGGGGAGGAACCACTATCCAAGGCAGCGAGCGCTTGAGGAATGACCATCTTGTCTCTCTTGGTCTGGGTTCGCAGGCGGCAAATCAACCAGAGGCAAAGTACGCATCCTCCCAGGCAGCACACCAGGAACATTCCCATTCCTACCCATTCGTTAAAATAAGAGAACACTCTTTAGATAGGAATTTAGGGCTGTCTGAGTTTCCAGGGCCACGGTAGTGGAGGAGGCCAAACTATTCAAAGTTTCAGCAGTCTGTACCGAAGTGGCCATGGCCACATCGCCTGCTGTGGCAGCAGCTGCTATTGCGGCCACAGCCGCTATCACCACTGCCGTGATTCCAAAATCTCTTTTTTGTCTGAATAGCGATAGCGTGCTGGGGGCCTCTACAGGCACGGGGACCCACCGGGGCACCCTAAGGACCATAGCATACTAAGAACAAACAGAAACGGTGGATGAACACACGCCGGTGCAGGGGCAAAGGAAGTATTCCTCCCACAGCCATGTCCAATGTCATTAACACCCTCTTCCACTTGATTCTCCGTATGGAGGGTCCCGGACACATTATTGCAAGCTACAAGTCCTCCTTGTAACAGTACAAAGGGTGTAAAGTCCGTGCAGCTGCCATTTGTCCCACATAAAATCCACTTTGAAAATGGAGTTGTAAAGAAGCGAGGGAAGACTGTGGCAGAATGGAGCACCGGCATAGGTTTGGGAAAGGTTGACAGAATACCCCAACGTGGCTCTCCTTTAATGGATTCCAGGCACAGGAGGAAGATTATCCACAAGACCTTTATCATCTCCGCCCTGATGGACCTTACTGTCTTCTGGACCCTCCTCCGGAGATCGCTTGACTGTCCTCACCAGCCAGGCTGGAACCCAATGAGGAGAATCCTGTTCCTGTGGAAAAACACAAACAGCTCCCCTGGATCTTATTATAACAAGATCCGGTCCTTTTTATTTATTATCTAAGACATTGAAAGGGCAAGTTCGCTGCAAAATTAAAGACTGAAGTTGTAAAAGAATATTAGACACCAGACTAGCAGAGCAAACAGAAGCAGCAGTCTCTAGGCCAGCAACCGCATTAGCCACATATAAGGAATCCGTAAAAAAGTTAAAAGAAGTAGAGAATGTCTGAAAGACCTCCAAAACAATTAGGCATTCAACAATTTGAGGGGAATCGGGTCTAAACATTCTTGGAATAATCTGCACCTGGTCCAAAATCCTTGACAGCCTGAACCAAATCCTTTAGTTGTTTATAGGGAACTGGTTCATGTCTCCTTTGTTGAGTTACTGGGTCCTCAAAAATGGGAAAAGTGGAGGCCAGCCGCGACCAAGTTTTTGTTTTAATGAAGCGGCATGTGTCCCCAGGGGAGTTATAGGGTGTGGGTGCGGAAGGCTCTATCAACTGTAAAGGACCACACCCTTGGCCTTTAGGCCCCTTTGTCAGCAGAGGGCACCTAGGCGGGGACCTATATTGTTCCCTTTTATAACAGGAGGTGGCCTCTTTTAGTCTTTCCTCTTCCCCTTTACATAATTTTTTTTCTTCCTCCTCTGCAGAATCGGAGCTAGCCTCCTCATCTGTGTCAAGTACATTTAAATGTGTAAGCTCCTCAATGGGAGGGTAGAGCCTGTCAAAGGCTCCTTTTTCCCCCTCAGGCAGGGGGCAATTATAGATTTCACCTGTTTCTCTGAGCTCATCTTGTAAACTTTTTTCTATATCTTGTCTTTGATTTTCCCTTTTTATTTTTCCTTTTTTTCTAGGCCTATTGTGTGAATCCCCATTTGGATCTGACTCAGAAAGGCTATCCTGATGCCTTGCGAGAACTTCCCGTCCCCTTCTAATAAGTTCCATGTGGTTTTCTTTACTTAAGCAAGAGTGAATCAGCCACCAAAATGGCAATGTACCCTTACCAATTCTGTCCTCTGAGTTGCCCATGTTGCACTCACAGCAAACGACAAAGACAATAAACCACACAGGAATGAAAATAACAAGGATCAGGTAGGTATCTAAGTGAAAATCATTATGACTGGGGATGACTTACCGACGTCTTCCTCTCCGTGTGTCAAGTTCTTTATCCTCTTCGGCCCCTCGCCCGGTGACCACAAAGCACCGGGCGACCCGGGTTTCAGCGCCACTTTGCGGCGAACCCCCTGACCAGCAGGAGAAGAACGACCAGCAAACGATGATCCTTCTTGATCACACTTCATTGGAGAGCCTCTTGGTTAACAGGAAAGCTGATGGCGAGGGGCGAGGAGGGTAGGATTACAGCTGCTTTTATAGGGCCGAGCACTACGGGGTGTCTACTGATTGGCTGCCAAAGCTCACCCGCCACCAGGAGCCATGGGATAGGCTTAAGACAAGGTGCATCAAGAGCATGCGCAACCTCAAGCGAGGTTGGCGCCAAGGCGCTGCCTAAATAAGGAATTGTTTACGTCAAGACTGGAAGGAAGCCAGCGCCATCTTGTAATGGCGTCTGCATTACCTCCCTACAGAAGAACACAGTAAATGAAATAAAAAACTCTGTAGAAAATCTCACCAGTAGAATGGATGAAGGAGAGGACAGAATATCTAAGCTAGAAGACCAGGTGGCAGATCTAATACAGGCCAACAAAGAGAAAGAGAAAGACAAACTTATAGAAAAGTATGAGTGGGAATTTCAAGATATTTGGGACACTATGAAAAGATCAAATATTACAATTCAGGGCATAGTAGAAGGAAAAGAATTTCACTCAAAAGGCATAGTAGGTGTCTTCAACAAAAACATAGAAGAAAATTTCCCTCAAATTGAGAAAGAGGTGCCAATACAGATACAGGAAGCCTTTAGAAACCCAGACAGACAAAACCTGGAAAGAACCTCTCCTCGCCATGTTATAATCAAACTTCCAAACACACACACCAAAGAAAAAATATTGAAAACAGTTAGAAAAATCAAGTTACCTACAAAAGCAAGCCCATCAGGATTACAGCAGATTATTCAACACAAACTTTTAATGCCAGAAGGGCTTGGAGTGATATATTCCAAGTTCTGAAAGATAACAACTGTCAACCAAGGTTACTTTATCCTGCAAAGTTATCCATTCAAATAGATGGAGAAATAAGGATATTCCATGACAAAAGCAGGTTAAAGGAGTATTTGAAGACAAAACCAGCTCTACAGGAAATACTTGATAGAATCCTCCATGCTGAAAAAAAGGAAAAGCACTCATATAAGGAACCTAGAAAAAACAAGCAATACTCAAATACTAGTTAACAGAAGAGAGCACAGGTAGAACCAGAAGCACAAAAAAAAAAATGGCAAACATAAATACACATCTTTAAATAATATCTCTTAATATCAATGGCCTCAATGCCCCAACGAAAAGACATAGATTCGCAGACTGGTTTAAAAAGCAGGATCCTACAATTTGTTGTCTCCAAGAAACTCACCTTTCTACAAAGGATAAACATTACCTTAGGGTAAAAGGTTAGAAGATGGTGTTTCAAGCAAATGGGCCTAGAAAACAAGCAGGGGTTGCTATCCTAATATCAGACAGAGTAGACTTTACTCCAACATTAGTCAAGAAAGATAAGGAAGGTCAATTTATATTGATTAAGGGCACACTCCACAGGAGGACATTACAATCCTAAACATATATGCAGCTAACATGGGGGCCCCAAAATTCATCAAACAAACACTATTAGAACTAAGGTCACAGATAACACCAAACAGTGGGGGTGGGTGACTTTAACACCCCACTCTCATCAATTGACAGGTCATCCTGGGAAAAAATAAACAGAGAGGCATCTGGACTAAATGAGGTCATAGAAGGAATGGACCTAACAGATATATATAGGACATTTCATCCATAGGCTGCAAAATATACATTCTTTTCAGCAGCACATGGAACATTCTCTAAAATAGACCATATATTAGGACACAAAGCAAATCTTAACAAATTCAGTAAAATTGAAATATTTCCTTGCATTCTATCTGACCACAATGGAATTAAACTACAAATCAGTACAAGAAAGGCTATAGAGCATACACAAAATCATGGAAACTAAACAATACACTACTAAATGATGAATGGGTCAATGAAGAAATCTAAAAGGAAATCCAAAAATTTATAGAGTCAAATGATAATGAGAACACAACATACCAAAATCTCTTGGACACAATGAAGGCAGTTCTAAGAGGTAAATTTATAGCCTTAAGTGTCTATATTAAGAAATTAGAAAGGTCGCAAGTAAACAACCTAATGCTTCTCCTTAAAGCCTTGGAAAAAGAGGAAGAGGGCAAACCAAAAATCAGTAGATGGGAAGAAATAATAAAGATTAGGGCAGAAATTAATGAAATAGAAACAAAAAGAACAATCCAAAGAATTAATGAAACAAAGAGTAGGTTCTTTGAAAGGATAAACAAGATTGATAAACCCTTAGCAAATCTGACCAAAAGAAAGAGAGAAGAGACACAAATTAATAAAATCAGGGAAGAAAAAGGCAACATCACAACAGAATCCAGAGAAATTCAAAAAAATCATAGGGACAAACTATAAAAGGATATACTCCACAAAGTATGAAATTCTGAAAGAAATGGATTCTTTCCTTGATTTATATGACCTACCTAAATTAAATCAAAATGAGATTAATCACTTAAATAGACTTAAAACAAACATGGAGATCTGAACAGTTATCAATAATCTCCCAACTGAAAAAAGCTCAGGCCCAGATGGATTCACTGCTGAATTTTACCAGACTTTTAAGGAAGAGCTAACACCATTGCTTCTTAAGCTTTCCAGGAAATAGAAAAAGAAGGAATTCTACCAAACTCCTTCTACGAGGCCAGCATCACCCTGATAACAAAGTCAGGCAAAGATAGAACAAAAAAAGAAAATTACAGACCAATCTCCCTCATGAACATAGATGCAAAAATTCTCAACAAAATATTTGCAAACAGAATACAAGAATATATCAAAAAATCATTTACCCTGACCAAGTAGGCTTTATCCCAGAGATGCAGGGATGGTTCAACATATGCAAATCTATAAATGTAATACATTTCATAAACGGGTTGAAGGACAAAAATCACATGATCATTTCATTAGACTCTGAGAATGCATTTGACAAAATCCAACATCCCTTCAGGATAAAAGTCCTACAGAGACTGGGAATTGAAGGAGCATATCTCAATAAAATAAAGGCTATTTATGACAAGCCTACAGCCAACATACTACTAAATGGGGAAAAACTGGAAGCTTTTCCACTAAAATCAGGAACAAGACAAGGGTGTCCACTGTCCCCACTTTTATTTAATATAGTTTTGGAAGTCATAGCCATAGCAATAAGGCAAGAGACACACATAAAAGGGATACAAATTGGAAAGGAAGAGATCAAGTTATCATTATTTGCAGATGACATGATTCTATACATAAAGGACCCTAAAGACTCTACTAGCAAACTGTTAGAGCTGATCAAAACCTACACCAATGTAGCAGAATACAAAATAAATACACAGAAATCAGTAGCCTTCATATATGCTAACAACAAAAACACAGAGGATGAAATCAGAGAATCACTCCCGTTCACAATTGCATCAAAAAAAAAATAAAGTACCTTGGAATAAACCTAACCAAGGAAGTAAAGAATCTATACAATGAGAACTTTAAAACACTCAAGCGAGAAATTGCAGAAGACACTAGAAAGTGGAGAAACATCCCTTGTTCCTGGATTGGAAGAATCAATATTGTGAAAATGGCAATCTTACCTACAGCAATCTACACATTTAATGCAATACCTATGAAAATTCCAAAGGCTTTCTTCATGGAAATAGAAAAACCAATCCAAAAATTCATTTGGAATCACAAAAAAACCTCGAATATCTAAAATACTACTCAGCAACAAAAATGAGGCTGGTGGTATCACCATACCTGATTTTAACCTGTACTACAGAGCCATAGTAACAAAAACAGCATGGTACTGGCACAAAAACAGACATGTAGATCAGTGGAACAGAATAGAGGACCCAGATGTAAGCCCAAGTAGCTATAGCCACCTGATATTCGATAAAAATGCCAAAAATACTCATTGGAGAAGAGACAGCCTCTTCAGCAAATGGTGTTTGGAAAACTGGATATATATCTGCAGAAGGATGAAAATAGATTCTTCTCTCTCGCCATGCACAAGAATTAAGTCCAAATGGATTAAAGACCTTAACATCAGACCTGAAACTCTGAAACTGCTAGAGGAAAAAGTAGGGGAAACTCTTCAACATATTGGTCTTGGCAAAGACTTTCTGAATACAACCCCAATTGCTCAGGCAATAAAACCACTGATTAATCACTGGGGCCTCATGAAATACAAAGATTTTGCACTGCAAAGGACACAGTGAAGAAAGAAAAGAGGCAACCTACAGAATGGTAAAAAATCTTCACCAGCTATATATCTGATAGAGGATTAATATCTAGGATATACGAAGAACTCAAAAAGTTAAATAATAAGCAATCAAACAAACCAATCAAAAAATGGGCTATGGCGCTAAATAGAGAGTTCTCAATAAAAGAAATACGAATGGCATATACGCATCTTAAAAAAAATGTTCTACATCCCTAGTCATCAGGGAAATTCAGATTAAAACTATATTGAGATTCCATCTCACTGCTGTCAGATTGGCCACCATCGTGAGAACAAATGATCATAAATGTTGGTGGGGATGTGGAAAAAAAGGAACCTTTCTACACTGCTGGTGAGAATGCAATCTGGTCCAGCCATTGTGGAAAACAGTGTGGAGGTTCCTAAAACAGCTAAAGATTGATCTACCATATGACCCAGCTATTGCACTCCTAGGCATATATCCAAAGGACTCATGTCATTTCCTTAGAAGTACATGCTCAACCATGTTTATTGCAGCTCAATTTATAATAACTGGGAAATGGAACCAGCCTAGATGTCCCTCAACAGATGAGTGGATAATGAAGATGTGGCACATTTATACAATGGAGTTCTACTCAGCAGTAAAGAAAAATGAAGTTATGAAATTTGCAGAAAAATGGATGGACCTGGAAAGTATTATACTAAGTCAGGTAACCCAGACCCAGAAAGCCAAGAGCCACATGTTCTCTCTCATATGTGGATCCTAGCTACAGATGATTGGGCTTCTGCGTGAGAATGAAAATACTTAGTAGCAGAGGCCAGTAAGGTAAAAAGGAGACATAAAGGGTAGAGAAAGGAAGGGAGGAGGATACTTAATAGGTTGATATTGTGTATATGTAATTATATTGATTGTAATGGGCAGGTGATATGATGGAGAATGGAATTTCAAATGGGAAAGTGTGGGGGTGGGGAGGGAGGGAATTACCATGGGATATATTTTATAATCATGGAAAATGTTAATAAAAATAAAAAAAAAGAAAGGCTGTAGTGCATACAAAAATCCTGGAAATAAACAACACAGTACTAAATGGTGATTGGGTCAATGAAGAAATCAAGAAGGAAGTCAAAAAAATTATAGAGTCAAATGATAATGAGAACACAACATACCAAAATCTCTGGAACACAATGAAGGCAGTCCTAAGAGGTAAATTCACAGCCTTAAATGCCTATATTAAGAAATTAGAAAGTTCACAAGTAAATGACCTAATGCTTCACCTTAAAGCCTTGGATAAAGAAGAACAAGGCAAACCATACATCAGTATATGGGAAGGGATAATAAAGTTTAAGGCAGAAATTAATGAAATACAAACCAAGAAAAAAAAAATCTTCCCAATAATCAATGAAACAAAGAGTTGGTTCTTTGAAAGGATAAACAAGATTGATAAACCCTTAGCAAATATGACCAAAAGAAAGAGAGAAGTGGCACAAATTAATAAAAAGGGAGATGAAAAATGTAACATCACAACAGATACCATAGAAATTCAAAAATTCATAGGGAAATTCTATAAAAGCCTATACTCCACTAATTATGAAAATCTGAAAGTAATGGATGATTTCCTCCATTTATATAACATACCTAAATTAAATCAAGGTGAAATTAATCACATAAATAGACCTGCAACAATCATGGTGATGCAAGCATTTATGATAAATCTCCTAACTAAATAAGGCCAGGCCCAGATGGATTCACTGCAGAACTTTACCACACCTTCAGGGAAGAATTAACACCACTGCTTCTTAAGCTTTTCCATATACTAGAAAATGAAGGAATCCTACCAAACTCCTTCTATGAAGCCAGCATCACCCTGATATCAATACTAGCCAAAGGTACAATAAAAAAGTAAATTACAGACCAATCTCCCTATGAACAGAGATACAAAAATTCTCAACAACATATTAGCAAACAGAAGACAAGAATATATAAGAAAGATTAATCACCCTGAAAACTAGGCTTTATCCCAGAGATGCAAGGATAGTTCAACATATGCAAATCAATAAATGTAATATATCATATAACTGGACTGAAGAACAAAAATCACATGATCTTTTCAGTAGATGCAGTGAAAGCATTTGACAAAATCCAACATCTCTTCATGATAAAAGTCCTACAGAGACTACGAATAGAAGGATCATATCTCAATATAATACAGGCTATTTATTACAAGCCTACAGCCAACATATTACCCATTAGACCATCATAAGAGGAGGAAAAGATCATGACATCAAAATCAAAGAGAGACTGATTGAGATGGGGAGTGGATATGTTCGAAAATGGAATTTCAAAGGGAAAAGTGGGGAGAGGGAGGGTTTTACCATGGGATATTTTTTATAATCATGGAAGATGTTAATAAATATTGAGAAAAAAATCTGTAAACTTTTAGGATTATCAAAACACTTGGCTCCCATTGTCTTATTCTGTGTTCCTTTAGATTCCATCTGATAGAAGGGCCTATATTTGAAAGATGTAATATATCAAGTGAGTGCTGTAAAGAATTGGGGTTTCTGCAACCCAGTTGGATAGCCTATGGTTTCAAGGGGAGAAATTAGAAGATTCTATGGTAAGACACTCACCACTTTTGTGATTTATGGTCCCAAAAATAGGGATGCAGTGGTAGGAGGATCACAATGAGTTTGATGCTACCCTGAGACTACATAGTGAATTCCAGATGAGCCTGGGCTAGAGTGAAACCCCACCTGGAAAAAAAAAAAAAAAAGGAAATTAGAGCATTTCAGTCCCTGTGTATAAAATGGTGATGACCACATATATGATCAGGAGTTTTGAGAAACTTATAGATTTATATGCTTGATTATTATTTATTTACTTGAGAGAGAATGGGTGCACCAGAACCTCCAATCACTGCAAACAAACATGTAAGATCCAGACTATAAAACCAATGTAATGCTGATAAAAATTTTGCCAGGGTCAGACAGCACAGATCATCTTCTGTCAGGGATATTGTACCTATTGATTTTAATAAATGTTGACATATAATTGGCATAATTTATTTGGCGATTTTGATACAGAATTATGTTGGTTAGGCCAGGTATTCACTTATATCTTATTGTATAAGCCTTTTACTACATGGTGGGCACTTGTTTCTTTCTCCTAAAATAACACTCTAGACATAAATTTGCTTTCTGTTCTTGTAGCTTAGTGTGAATTCTTTGGTAATACCACTACCTGAGAGTTTAGAAATGTCAGATTCAGTGATGTGGGATGCAGGAATACAAATATTTAGACATAGGCATCAGATGTCTCTGAGATAAGCCAATTTGATAGAAATTTGGAACTTGTCTAAATGGTAACCTTGGTTATTTAAGGGTGATAGATTACAAGTTTTAACGTGTGTCTTTAAGGATATACTTAATTAGATTAGAATTTTCATATATATCTTCAAGAAATCTTCAAAGGTTGGAATACATGGTTTCAAGGACCTAGGGGAAGAGAAAGGATTAATCTTTCCTAGTAGTGACTTCATGCAAGTTGTGCTTTCTGCTCCCAGCTTTTGAGGATTGGCACTTCTGGTTCTTTAAAAAAAAAAATGTTTACTTTTGTTTATTTATTTGAGAGTGACAGACAGAGAGAAAGAGGTAGATACACACACACACACACACACACACACACACACACAGAGAGAGAGAGAGAGAGAGAGAGAGAGAGAGAGAGAGAGATAGAGAGAGAGAGAGAGGGAGAGAGAGAGAGCGCTCCAGGGCTTCCATCCACTGCAAAGGAACTCCAGATGTGAGCGCCCCCTTGTGCATCTGGCTTATGTGGGTCCTGATGCTGGAGACAGCAAGCATGCCATTTCAGGATCACGAGGAATTGAGCACTGAAGAGCTGCTTGACATAGTTCCAGCCCAGCTGTCTCTTCCTTGAAGTCCAATGTGGCCCCTCTATAGAAAAACCTTTGGCTCTCTACACTACAGAAATATGTGGTTTTCTGTATAATGTTTGTCTTTCTCTGTCTTTCACTTGGTGTCCCAATCTCTAAGTTTACTTTTCCAGTAAAAATTGGTGTTGGTAAAGTGTTGGTCAATGTATCTGAAAGAGGCTCTGGCATAGAATTGGAAAAACAAGAAAATGGATCTTTAAAGGCCTTAAAAAAAGTCAGGCATGGAGTACAGTAAACTTAGAAGGAAACAATGAACCTCCTGGAACAATGTAAACATTGTTATATGACTAATTTTTCTAAATGGTGGCAATTGCAATTGACTCTTTACCAGGAATCCTTACAGAAAAACAACCAAAGTCAGAAATAGTTCAATTGGGGGGACCAAAGTCTAAGTATTGGAGGGACATGAAAAGGAAAATTCAAAATAAATAATTAAAGGATAAATGGATCTTCTGGATCAGTGATTAATGATGGGAAGCCTCATTTGTGGTTGTTTTGCCTCTCACCTTTAATAAAGTAATTAAAAGTAGAAGTCCAGGAAATCACAAGTGCTTGACCGCACATACATGGGGAAAATGTGAAAGCAGTTAATCATTACAGGGGCCTGACGACTTTACTTGAGGTGAATAATTACGGGATTGTTTGATGATAAGGAATAACAAAAAGTTTCTATGAATTCTGTGAAATTGTACCTTTCTTGAAGTTTGTTCTTGCATGACATGATCAGAAAATAAAAGACTGAGACTAAGAGCTGTGGCAGCAGAGAAATATAAAAACATGGAAGCATAGAAACAGGGAAAAACAGAAAACAGAAAAAAAGACAAAAAAATAGAAAAAGAAAAAAACAAGAAAAAAATAGAAAAATAGAAAGAGAAAAATTAAAAAAAAAATAGAAACAGAAAAGGAGGCAGAGAGAAAAAGACTGAAAAACTCAGCTGCCTTCAGCATTAGACTGTCAGCTTGCACCAGAACTTGACTTTGAGTCATTATTTCGCCACTCCCTTTCACACCTCTCTTCGGGGACCCTCCTTCAAGCCAGGGCTGGACCCCGGCATCCTGGGGAATTGGGCCTTGAACTTGGGTCCGTAGGCTTCACGGACAAGCACTTAACTGCTAAGCCATCTCTCCAGCCCACTTCTGGTTCTTAATTGTACTGAGTGTATAAACTAATTGTGGACATATAACAAACTCAATTTTCTCATTTAAGAATTCATCTCACCAAGGCTTCTTTTTGATCCTTTTAAAGTTTTACTTGCTTAAGTTACTTATTTTATTTTATCTACTTGTATTTCATATTGTTTACATGTGTTTTTGCAGTTTTATTTGTTTTGCAGATTTCTGCTTGTGATAAAAATCGATCTTATTGATGTTCCTAAGCACTGAGAGTGTGTAGCAGATTGGCGTCTGAAAAAGCTACTGCTTTCATGAATTGATTTCAGATCAAGCCACCTCAGAGAACTACTTTGTGAGTTTTCTTGTGTGTTTTTCTCATCTCTTCCATATGTGAAGCACAGTTTTCATTATTTTCTAACATTGTTACACACAGGAAAGTGATGTGTACACCTAATTGATCATTTTACTCATTAACATTTTTTTCCATTTCCACACAGAAATCAAGCCAGGAATTAGAGCATAACCAGAACCTTCCAAGACATAGAAAATTAATCAGAGTGGGTCAATGCAAGTTCTAAATTTAAGTCAAGATTCAGTAATGTTAGAAAACAAAATAAATAAGTAAACAATCACCAGTGTTAAGCATCTTCTTTTTGTACATATGAATGTTGAGTTTGGATGGCTGGTAATAATGTGATTAGCAGAGATTGGAATGTACCAATTGGAAATAGAGGTGTGCTAGAATCATGATGGTACCTTAGAAGTAGGAGATGATATAAGTCTACTTTAAGGCTTCCAGCATTCTCTCCATGTTTATAGAATTCTGGGAGTGTGATCCTAGATTTTACAAGCAAACTGTATGGAAGGATTGGATTTTCCCCTCATAGCTGGCAGCATTTGTACAGGGAGGGTAACTAGCATTGATAATTGAATTTTAAGTGTTGGGTATAATTGACTGTTAATATAATAACAAAAATGGAACCTCTCTAAATTAACTCCTTATTACTGTTAATTATCATTCTAAATAAAACAGTGAATGATACGGATTTTTTTGAGAAGTAGAGTAACAAAATTGCCAATTAACTTCATGACTTCTTTAAAATAAGGCAATGCCCATCAACTTTCAGCTCTTAATATAATGTGAGACAGTGATTATATATAGTAGCAGAAGAAAATTTTAAGAAAAATCCTATTATCATATGTTAATACTATAATTTAGAACCTTCTTTTTATTTTTACTATCAATTACCATATTTCTGTTATAAGCATAAAGACAGAGTTAGATATCGTCCTAATTTGTCAAGAGAAGCCCCACACCTGAACAGACTGGGAGAGTCAAAGTAGCATCAGCCATATTAATCAAATTAACATAAATGTATATCAATAGATGTGTGGAATAATGAGTATATTTTCTGACATGGCAGAACAGTCAGAGGGTCTGAAAAAGTGCTAAAAAGCCCCATTAAGTATCAATCCAAAAATGAGCGTCAGCCACCCTTGAACAAATATGAACTGAGCTGGGCAAAGGCGTTTGCAGAGAAAATTTAAAAGCACAAATTGATGCATACAGAGGATGATAAATGGAAAGCCCTTTTGTGGGGCAGGTGGTTCACTCATCTGTAACAACAATGAGAATAATGAGGACATGTATTTCCATTATTAGTAAGATATAGTCATAATAAAAGGAGAAAAATAGCAAAAAAATGAAGAACACACACAGATAAGCTTCTTGCTTTTAGAGGGGTTAGTTATAAATGAAACAATGAAATTAAAAGGAGAATTAAAAACATTGATATTGCAATATTCTAAAACTAGAATTAAAGTTAATATGAATAAAAATATAAGGAACATTTATGATATTCTCACATTAATTCTGATTCATTGTAATTTCCTCTGTTATTATAAGGAACATCATAAATAATTATGCTTCATTGATTACTTTAAGGCTTTTGGGAAAATGTATTATTTAAATATCAAATATTTTGTACAAAACTGTTTTTAGTAGAAGAGAATTTAGTGTTATTTATAACACATAAGGCAGGTCCTAGTGTTTACCATTAGTACATTGCTTTCTCTGACCTACTCAAGACAATCTTTAGGCCATACATTTGAGGGTAGACACTTCATTCTTTTATCAGGAAGAATTAAGATATTTAGTGCATTAAGTTTATAGCCAGAACCAAAATTAATGAAAAACTTTTCAAGTTCAGTAATTGTAGCAAGGACTCAAATTTCTTTTCAAAAGGGAAGGTTTGAAATGATAAGCACCTATGAATAATTATCTTTTATACAATAAAGTCATTGCCAGAATGCTCATGTATGGGAAACAGCATTTCCAATTTTGACAAGGTGACATGTACATAATAGGTCATGCATTGCAATTCACTTCTCAAGCATTTACCTACAGAGAAGACAATAAGGTTTCTTTCTTTTATTGTAAGTGCATTATATAGTTAAAGTATTTTATTCTCATTCAGTGTAGAAATAACAAGTCAATGTTGTTTTGTTTTTAGTTTTTACTTCTGAAGTTTCATTGCTGAAAAGGGTGCTTTTCTATAGAATATTTTACATACTGAAATGAAATCTGTGAGGTAAAGCCCCCAAGGCTTTCTTAAGCAGAAGGTTTGCTGTGTTGTGTGTAACTTAGCTTCTACAGGTGAAAGAAAGAGAATGGGTACCAGTTCCTCTAGAATGGGGCCATCATTCTGCAGTATGTCATATTAGCAGGTAGTCCTTATTCTTACATGTCCCAAATTCTCAGATTATTGTCTGAAAATATATATCCAGTTTGACACATATTCAGCTTCTGCCAACAGGTTTATTTCAAGTACTCAGAAATATTTAAGTTATCTTATAACCACACAAAATTGAAGAAGGAAAATAATTATTTAAAAAAATATATATTTGTGTGTGTGTGTGAGAGAGAGAGAGAGAGAGAAGAGAGGACCTATTTCTGCTACAAACTCCAGAAACATCTGCCTCTTTGTATGTCTGGTTTTTTGTGGGTACTGGGGAGTTGAACTCAGGTTTGAAAGCTTTGCAAGCAAGCCCCTTTAATCACTGAGCCATCTCTCTAGACCAAATCATTACATGATTTTTGTTCTAGAATCATCAGAATGGCTAACAAATTAAGGCATTGCAAATTAATGGAAGTTGATAGTGATTATAAATAATCTATATATTCATATATTCTGTAAGTAGGAAAAGATAATAAACATATAAAAGATAATAACATAGTCTGATACACTGCTAAGAAATTACATGTTACCAAATCTTTTACTCCAACTTTAAAAAAATGTTGATTTCATACTAGAGAGTAGAATAGTCATTGCTTGAAATGAGGAAGGGTAAGGAGAACAGAAAGACAAAAGGGTGGTTGAATAACTGGTAATAAAGTAGAGTTAGATATGAGGAATTATATTTATCATTTTATAGCACTTAGATCTAATACTTATGCAGATAGAAACTCTGATCATAAATAAATAGATGAAAAATAAAGCTGTGAAAGCACATCACAATTGCATACACCTACCTTTATCACAATTGTCATCTGAAATACCATAACCTCAGGTGTTGGATAAGACCATTCTAAGAAACGGCAGTGGAACACTATTGCATTTGGTGAGATCTAAAATTTTGACTTTCCACAAATATAGTTGAACAAAAATGATACCTTCATTTACTGATGAAGTGTCAATGTTTTTGTGTATATGCACAATACTTACACACAAATTCCAATTTATGATAATGACCTTTCAAATTTGTAAAATCCAATGTGTATTGCTAATTAGAATTCTCTACATGTCTTTTCACAATTTGGAACTCCAGTACTGATGATGGTGTGAAGATGAAATTCATAGCATAGTGAATTATAAACATGTGATGCTGACAGTTTAAGTTAAAGGGGACACAACAAACAAACTAATCTCTCCAAACAAAACCTTAAAAGGAAATGTGGAATAATTAAAAGCCAGTAGATTATGGGAAATCAAATGGAGGTTGTTTCTAGGAATAGCATGACTTTCATGCCCACTAATTATATTTTAAAGATTTTTATAGTGGTGAATTGTTTCATTTTTTCCTTTATAGCCTGGCTTCCCCTTGACATTATCTCACTTATGTCTTGTGTAGCAGTTTTCTCCCTCTACTCCATTCAGCCTCACTTATTGCACTCAGTCTAACATAGTAAACTCCTCCAGGAACACTCTCAGACATAATGTTCAAATATGTTTCTCAGTATTTGTTTCACTGAGTATGTTACAAGATTCATTAGCCCCTTTCCTAGAATTTGATTTTCTACTTCTCATATTTAGTTTCCCTCACTTAATGTGAATTGTGATTATGGAGACACTGACTTTTGGAATTTCTGTATTCTTTTAAAAAATTTTTTTGTTATTTTATTTATTTTACAGCGACAGACAGAGAGAGAAAGAGGCAGAGATAGAGAGATAGAATGGGCAAACCAGGGCCTCCAGCAACTGCAAACAAACTCCAGATGTGTGCACCCCCTTGTGCATCTGGCTAAGGTGGGTCCTGGGGAACTGAGCCTCGAACCGGGGTCCTTAGGCTTCATAGGCAAACATTTAACTGGTAAGCAATCTCTCCAGCCCAAAATTCTGTATTCTTGATTTTAGTATTTTGTGATTGTGAAATTAGGGATTATAGGTTTTTGTGATTTTGGGCTTCCAGGATTTTTGAACTATGCATTTTAATCTTTCAGGGTTTGAAGGTTTGGCACTAAGGACAATGACTGGCATTGCATTGTGACAATCACAAACACAATCCCAAGTTCAGTGTTATTACCAATAATGTGTAAAGATAAGATATGATCATATCATCTTAATAGATCACAGAATCACCTTAAATTAGAACATAGCTCATACTTTCAATAAGTAAACAAAACCATGCTATACAATCTGATTCAACTCTGAATGTATCTGTGTGTGACTAAGTCAATATTTGTCTTCTGTGTCTCAGGGACATTCCTGGTTATCAAGGAGTGTTAGGCATACCTTTTGAAGCAAATTCCATTTCAGATTTAAATTATTTTGTTAGGATAGGTTTTTACCATATAAATTTACACATAGGAGAAATTTTTTGGTGCAATAATTTTGTACTTAGGTTTTGGTCTCAATGGTAATTAAAGCTTATATAAGATGATATTGATATTTGGATACCCAGTTAGTGATCAGATTCTGTGCTTTCTTTTCCGTCCCAGCCTTTACTTTCATATTTGTGATTATGTATACTGGAGCTCAGTCAGTGTTTGCCTGAAGAGACAATAATTTCCTTTTGTATATTTGAAGGCAATTTTCTGCTAACCTGATATATTTCAAAGTGTTAATATTCTATGTATATTATAATATTCACATAGAATTACATTTGTCTGTTATTTAGTAACTTAATTTCTGAGGTAATTTGCAATTAGCAATCATCTTCATAAACTATGGCTTGGTTTTTAAGTAACTTAACCAATTTTGATTTGATTTAACTTAGGAATTGGATGGTATAACAAAGTAATTGTAACAGCTAATGTACAGAGAGGCAGGATTGATGTGTGAGGTATATAAGCAGAAGATCTTATAGAAGTGTTTTAAGAGGATTCACATTAATTTGAACAGAGAAGAATAGCAAAAGAATAAGTAGGAAAGAATCAATTAAGCATCACTCAAAGGAACTTTGCTTCATCATTTAGAAACATGTCCATATTACTTATTTGCTCTTTAGCTGTGATAGTACATTCACAGTGAAAATTTTTGAAAAGGATATTTGAAAATGTATTTTGTTGTACAATATTGGTATTATTTTCATACTAGATAAACATATTTTTAAAATATTTATATTCAGCAAAGAAATCTTGTGAAAATACTAAACTAGTATGATTAATTATAAATTTTACTAGGTAGATAATTATGTTTATATTTGACTTCATATTTTATAGTTATGAGATATAACTGCTAGAAACTTTGTTTTTTTATTTTTAGAGTATATTTTAATAAAATAATAAGTCAACATTAGAAACCTAATGGAAGTTTCACTTTTGGAGGGTATATATATATGTATATAAACTAGATATAAAATGATTTTCTCATCCTTGAAGTTTAGTATTGGGGAAATTCATCCCTTCACATTTTGTGTTACTGCATTATAAAGTTATGTTGTTTTGGGGAATGAGATAAAACATTCTTCTATAATTAAATTGTATAATTTTAGAAGAAAAGCTTCAGTTACTGAAATATGAAATTTAATATACAGTTTCATACATAGAAAAGACTACTAAGCATTTCGTCAATCAATATATGATGAAGATAGTCATTTCTGATAAAATTTAAAGGCATTTGGACAAGTATGTATTTACTTTAAGAAATTGCATACTAAGACAGTAAAGACAGTGTTGATTGTTTTTAATTTTGCATTTCTTTTAAAGAAGGCTTTCTTTTCCCTATTAGTCATTTTATAAGGTTTGTAATAGGTTTAAATATTTAAAACAGGCATAGGTTGTAAAATAGGTGCATTTTTTCAGACAAAAATAAAAGATTGAGGCCAAAGGCTAAAGGACAATATGGTTTAGATTTTAAATTGAAAGAGAACAAAGACAAAGAGAAAATGATCAGGATTTAGATGCTCTCATCAATGGCAGTAATTAATCTGTGCAGTACAATTAGCTATGATAATGACTTATTTTTAGCCTTTCATGGTATTTTGCATGATAGGCATACAAAGCCACATGACAGAAGGACCTTAGTATTTCTATTGTTATTTTTTAGTAATGAAATAATGGTATTAGATTGTCGTGAAATAGAGAAGAATACACAATAAAATTAAATAAACACACAAATTTGGATTTTTGTGTATAAAGAATTATAGATGGAATATTTCATGCATTTTAACCATATGCAAAATGTATGGCAGTGGTAAAATGTTAGAAATATATTGTGGTGAATATTTCTATGCATACACTATTTAAATTCATAAAAAAATAATTTTGCATTATATGAAACACTGATTTAATGTTCCCATAAGCCAAGCAAGTGAACTATGACACATTATGTCATAGAGTTAAATTGAAACAAAAAATATCTAAGTTTTGATTGTAGGAAATTTGTTCAAATATTCTAATACTGTAGTTAGTGAAGAGAAGAATCCTTAAATGGATACTTTGGAAAATGGTAGAAATAAGAAATGTCTTAAATAGCCATTTTATTTAAACTAGCATAATGAACAGTGTCAATAGATAGCCATGTTTATATCTCTTGGATATTCAATTAAACTGATGCTCTAGTTTTATATAATTTTCCAGATATTTTAGAATATATTCTAATACTTAAATTGGAATTTCTTTTTTGCATTAAAAGCTCTGACTCTTCAATTGCTCAAGTTGATCACAGATAACAAGGAATACTTATTTCATTTCCAACCACAAATGTTCACTATGGCCAGTACCCTGAGATTTTGCAAATTTCCAGATATTGGGTATGTGTGTGCATGTGTGTATAGGTTAGTGTGCATGCAAATTGAGGTCACACACAGGCATTGGGTATCTTCTTAAATTGCT
Source organism: Jaculus jaculus (assembly GCF_020740685.1). Taxonomy (NCBI): domain Eukaryota; kingdom Metazoa; phylum Chordata; class Mammalia; order Rodentia; family Dipodidae; genus Jaculus; species Jaculus jaculus. Next base: position 76,925,900 of record NC_059113.1, read on the forward strand.
CTCCACCTTATTTTTGAGACAAGATCTTGCACTGAATCTAGAACTCGCAGATTTGGTTAGATGAACCAGCCAGTGAGCCCCAGGAATATTCCTGTCTTATCTTCCCCAGCGCTTGAATTATAGGCCCTCACCACTACACCTGGCTTTTAGGTGAGTGCTAGGGTTACAAACTCAGATTCTCAGGCTTGCATGGCAAGCACTTTACCACTGAGGCATCTGCCCAGCCCTGACATCACTTTTTACCAATCACTTTAAATAGGGTTCATCAGTGGTTTCAACAGGCAAGAAACAATGATGTAAAGACTTTCACATTTATCAGGATTTAAATATATTATGAAAGTTATTATAGCCAATTTTATCTTATCTTCCTTAGTATAGAGTTAGCATGCAACTTGCCTTAGGTTATGTTCAGGTGAAATTTGGCGTATTCTGTATGATGAATTTTATTGTGTGTCTATTCTTCTAATTCAAGGAATTCTTTATAGATGTTTAAGTTTTTAAGCATGTATGGGCATAGCAGAGCTTCTGCAAGGCTGTTTGATGATGATGATGATAAATTATAGTAATACCAGTAACATTTGCCACATTTTAAGATTTCTCCCATTATATTGATAACTTCCCTGAAAACTTCTAATCAAGTACTACAAAATCTTTTCCTAACTGAATTAACAATTTACTGAAATAAAGCAAGAATGTCATAGGAGTTAGTCATAAATAGGAATCATATATGCATTAGAGCATTTTAAATTTGATTGATAGCTTAACAGCTGCACATGTGCCTGCTCATTATAATACAGACTGAAGGGGAGAGCACAGCATCAGAAATGGGCTCACTGTGTCTGTCTGACTGGAGCTTCCAAAACCTGGAAAATGACAACCTTCATCCTCATAGGGATCTCAACTAATCATATTTCATTTCTACTTCTGATGTTTTATAATCGGATACATTGCTACTAATTCTTCATATTTTGGAGACCATATGCATAAAATAAATATTCATGTATTCTCTTCTTGTTTCCTCTAAAACATTGTTGGTATATAGTCCTCAATTTATAATTGGTTAGGATGGCAAGCAACTCATTATCAATACCAAAAGTAACATTTATTACAATGCTAATGAAATTGACACTATTTAAAAAATATATTTATTTATGTACTTGCCAGCAGGGAGGGAGATAGAGAGAAGAGACAGACAGACAAAGGGAATGAGCATGCCAGGGCCGCCAGCCATTGCAAAGGAACTCTAGATGCAAACACCACCTTGTGCATCTCTGGCTTCATGTGGGTACTGAGGAATGGAACCTGGATCTGTTGGCTTTGCAGGCAAGTGCCTTAACTGCTGAGCCATCTCTCTAGCCCAACACTATTGATTTTATGTTGTACTCATGGAGATATTTGAAAGAAGAGTCTTTACAATTTAGGGACTGAATGGGCCTAGCAGGTGAGGCAGACACAGAGGGTTCTGCATTGTGGATGGAGGACACAGAAGGAGGAACATGGCATTCTTATAATGAAAAGATGAAGTAAACTTAAACCAGCAAATTTATGAACACATAGTTAAAGACTGAAAATCATAGGGTGGAGAGATGGCTTAGTGGTTAAGGCACTTGTCTGAAAAACCTAAGGACCCAAGTTCCATTTTTCAGAACCCAAGTAAGCCAGGTACAAATGGTGGCACATGTGTCTGGAGTTTATTAGCAGTGGCTGGAGGCTCTGACATGTCCATATTCTCTTTCCTTCCAGTAAAGTATAATCAAACTGTTCCAAAAATATTCTGCATAATTTGTTAAAACTATGACAATGAAATGTTGGGTCTTTTGCATCTGGATGTACAAGAACAGCTAATGATTGATGAAATGGCAAATTAATGGAAGTTGGTAGAATTATAAATAACCCATTCATTCATATATTTTTGTAATAAGTAGAAAAATATAATGAAAATGAAATGTATTCATGAATGAAGGCACTGTCCAGAATAATTTGTGTTCTTGTTCCTCCTACAAGTGACTGAGCCTCAACCCTCCAGTTCAGCCTCTTGATGCCTAGGGTATGTAACTTGAATGTTGTCAAGCTTCTTCAGCTTGCTGAGAGGCAGGGTGTGCACAAATGTGACCACATTAACCCTGGAATTTTTCCTGGCAGCTCAACCTGCCATGGATCCCTGGCTTTTGTTTATTCTTATTGTCTGATTATGGGTAATAATTCTACTCTGCTTGACTGATGCAAGTGTTTTGTCTTACTAGACTCATATAATTGGTAGAAATTTCACAGAAAGTAATGAGAAATGACCTGAGAGGTAGGCTGCTAACTGAGTGCAAAGGTACATTATTCACACTCAAAGTCCTTCACAGTTTGCCTCACCCCAACTTTCAAGATATAGTTTTGGAAAATGTTCACAGCTCCTTCTTTCCTCAGATAGAATCAATTGTTTATTCCTCCACTTTCCATCACTTTCATTCCTCTGGAGAGGTGGCCTTCCTTGCTTCTTCTTATTAATAAAATCATGGTTTATTATATTTATTTCCTAAAAGGTTATTAGGTAAATGATCTGCCAATTAATATTTAATTTAATATTAAATTTCAGGTATTTGAAAACATTTGAAATAATATTTGTGGAATGCAAATTTGAGAATAACTGGGTGACAGCACTTCCTCCCTGTCAGTTGCTCATAGCTTGATGGCCTTCTGTGAGGGCAAAATAACAATATCTTCCTTTCAGAGGCAGCGTGTGAAGACTTATCCAGTCTGCATATATATTGTGGGTCAAAATATGACAGAAAACTGTGATGGTGATTATTTGATCTTTGTCAGAACTTTGGTGATTCCCAATAAAATTATATATTTCAGTGGAAGAAATTGCTACTGTGACTCATGGGAACAACTAGAATGATCCATCCATCATCAAGCAATGGTGTTTTCATGTATTCTTGACATTTGAGGTATCAGTGTTTTTAAGACCTATGGGTACTTTTCCCCAAACTTTTAACTTTTTCTTCACTGACTTTCCCAGGATGGTGTTTTAATTTTTTCAGGTAATTACTTCTTCAATAAAACCAATCATAGGGGGTCTGGCAAGATAACGTAGCATTTAAGGCTCTTGCCTCCAAAGGCTAAGGGTCCATGTTTGACTCTCCAGATCCACCTAACCTAAGCCAGATACACAAAGGTGAGGCAAGCACAAGGCCACACATGCCTACTAGGTGGTGCAAGCATCTGGAGTTCAATTTCAGTGGCTGAGGCCTGGGTGCACCAATTCTCTCTCTCTCTCTCAAATTATATATATATATATATATATATATATATATATATATGTATCTCAGATATCAGATACAGGATTAAAATGAGTGATACTGAAAATAAAAGCATAAAGATAAAGGCATAGCTATCCTTTCAAAAGTCATTATGTGTTTTTGAAATTATCTCTCTAGGAAGTGAAAAGGAAACCATTGAGATATTTCTACAAACATTATTTCCATTGCAACCTAGCAATAAGTTGCTATCATTTGGAGATTTTTTTTCCCACAAAATGATAAATTATCTTTGATAAAATTGAACATAGTGGGCTGGAGAGGTGGCTTAGCGGTTAAGCGCTTGCCTGTGAAGCCTAAGGACCCCGGTTCAAGGCTCGGTTCCCCAGGTCCCACGTTAGCCAGATGCACAAGGGGGCGCACGCGTCTGGAGTTCGTTTGCAGAGGCTGGAAGCCCTGGCGTGCCCATTTTCTCTCTCTCTCCCTCTATCTGTCTTTCTCTCTGTGTCTGTCACTCTCAAATAAATAAATAAAAATTAAAAAAAAAATTGAACATAGTAAAGAAAAAGAAAATTTGAGGAGTTATAAAGAATTCCATGTAGGTTTGCTTCAATTATATTCTTTTCTTTAATTTATTTTTATTAGATATGGGCAAATTTAGTATATAAACAACACATGTTGGTGTCATCCTTTCCCTCATCTCTGCCCACTTTCTGAAGAGGCCTTCTTCCTGATGATGCAGGTAAACCCCATGAGGAATGTGGGTCCTGCATTATGAGGGCAGCAGTAAGTTATGAGGAAGACACAATGTCTCTGTGCATAATGTCTCAATTGAGTCTCTAACAATCTTTCTGCCCCTTCTTCCACAAAATTCCATGAGCCATGTTGGGTGCATTTTAAGTCTACTTCAATGATGGGCCCTTAGGAGCCTCTGGATCTCTGGTTTGGTATGTACGGAGTGTCCTCAGTGTCTGTCTCCTTCACCCATGTACTGATATCAAATTCACCTAGAAAGTAGTACTCTTGCTCATTTCCTCAATTCCTCTGTGGTTTCAGCTAGGGTTGGTTGAAGTGCTCTGGTTAGTTTATCTCCTCAGATCCCACTCTGTTTCATGCTGTGCCAGCCTACACACCTCTGGCACATGGAACCAGGACCAGGGCTGCTTCAATTCTATTTTACTTTCCAAAAGGACTAGTGCACCTAGGCAATCATGGTTTCCTTCTTGGGTAATTAATAATGAGATATTATGCATGTGGTGATGATGATTTAAATAAAAAAATTGAATTTCTATAACATGGAAGACTTTCACAAAAAAGAAAAAAATTAAACATCTACCAACAATCTAATTTTCAAATATATATTTATAAATGATTTATGACCTCATGCTTACTGGATATGAGAGATGATAAATCTGTCTATATAGTTTCCATGTTAAAAGTGAAAGAAAACAATGAAGCCAATTTGGTTTGACAGTTTTAAAAGTATAGGCTTGATAAATCCTTTTAGAAAATAAAATCCAGTTTGGTAAAGAAATTTAGCTACCATAGTCTTATAATTGCTCATGGAAATTTGGAAGAGTATACTTATCAAGACTGCTCTTGCTCTGGGTCTACAAACACTCCTGGAGGAAGTCACATCAGAAAATGTACTATTGTCATGGTCAGTCTGCTACCACAGCATGTGAACATCACCCTCAGGACTGGGCATCTGCAAAGTGTCCAGAGATCCCAGCTCTAATGGTTGAACAGTAAAAAGTAACTCAATTGACTCAAGGTGGTCCATAAGAAAAAGTAATCTATTGTAAAACATTATGAGTACTGTGGCTCTGTGTGTGATACATTTTCTTTCTTTTTTAAAGTTTACTTTTTTATTAATTAGTTTTATACTCAGTGAATACAGTCAAGTTAGTACCATTGCTAGGCTAATCCATGTCTTACCCCCTCCTCCTAGACCCTCCTTGTTGAGATATATATGGGTCATGCATTGTAGAGTTAGCCCACAGTTATGGGTAGGAGAAATGTCTCTGCATATCAGGACTCAATATGTGGCTCTGACATACTTTCTGCCCCCTCTTCAGCAAAATTTCCTTGAGCCATGTTGGGTTCATTTTTGGTCTGCTTCAGTGGTGAGGTGTTGGGAGCCTCTGTGTCTCTGGATCTCTGATTTGGTAGGAGTTGATTTTTCTGTGTTGATCTCCTTTACCCTTGTGCTGGTACCTCATTCACCAAGAAAACAGCACTCTTGCTTCTTTAGCCAATTATTCTTAGTCTCAGCTGGGTCCCTTTTGAGGTATGATGGGGTGGCTCTCTCCTTAGGATCTGTGTCTATCTAACAAAGAGAAGCATATTCTCCAACAGAGAGTAAAGTCAGCACCAGACAAATGGGATAACCCTTATTTTTTTTTTAATAGAGAATTTAAAAGGTGTAGGCCCTCTTGTACCCCATGATTGTTGGTAGCTTGATAATAGAAAGCAGGCTCATGTTTGGATATGGTACTGACATTTTTCCCAGCTCCAGCTATGGGTCCCATTCCACTGAGGGGATCAGTTAGCCAAATCAAGAGCAGTTAGTTTCCCACCATGGCTATGTGCCACTATTGCACTTGTGTGAGCATCAGAACAGGTTATTTGCTGATGAGTAGATTGGATCATGAATTGCTTGCACAGATATTGGTCATTTTCCCCCAGTTGCCCATGTAGCACCTTCTGGTACTAGACACACTGACTGTCTGGGGACTGAATCTCTTCCAGCTTTCAGCCATGTCATTCCATTTTACATGTCAACCACATACGGTGTCTTCAGCAGTAAGTTCTTACCACTAACATTTGGTGGGTCATCAAGTACTCTGACAAACCTGTCTTTCTTTTAAGAAAACTTGTAGGTCTCTCTGATCAAAAGCTCACTGTGTATGATAGCCACATTCTGGTACTGGGAGTTACTGGTCAGTGCCCACTAAGAAAAAGAAGAAAAAGATAACTAATATAAAAGAGTTAGAGGAGAGAGAGAGAGAGAGAGAGAGAGAGAGAGAGAGAGAGAGAGAAAGAGAGAGAAAGAAGCTGTAGAACATTAAGGTCAATTTTTATCATACCCTCTCCAGTGTCTTGTGGTTCAGGTGTTCCCTCAAGGGCCTGGTGAAGGTTCAACCACTTGGTCTGCCTTTTAGAATGGAGAATTTTATGGCACCATTGCTGTTTGGGTCTAGATTTGTGTCTCCCACTCCTTTCCTTGCCCTCCCTGCCCTCCCCACCCACCCTGTTGTCTAGTACTCAAGATGCTTGCTGGGTATGTTGGCATCTTGGGTGGATTCAGATTAGGTGCTGTAGATGAGTGAGACTATGTGGCGATTATCTTTCTGTGATTAGGTATGTTCACTAAAAATGATCTTTTCCAGGTTCAACCATTTTTCCTCAAATATCTTTGTGTCATTTTTTTCTTACCGCTGTGTAGAATTCCATTGTGTAGATATACCACATCTTAGTTATCCATTCTTCTAGTGATGGACATCTGGGATGATCCAAGTGCTTAGCTATTACAAATTGAGCCACTATAAACATAGTTGAGAAATCTCTCTGGACTGTGGTTTAAAGATTTTACGGTACATGCCCAGGAAGGGAATAACTGGGTCTGTTGGTAATTCTATAGTCAGCTTTTTCAGGAGTCTCCATATTGCTTTCCAAAGTGGTTGTACCATCCTACCTTCCCACCAACAGTGGATAAGGGTTCCTAATTCTCCACATCATTGCCAGCATTTATTTAAACTTGATTTTTTTTTTTTACATTTATTAGTTTTCTTTTCAGCAAATACAGGCAGTTTCGTACCATTGTTTAGGCTCATCCATGACCTACCTTCTCCCAATGGCCCCTCCTTGTTGATGTGAATGGGTCGTGCATTGTGGAGTTAGCCCACAGTTATTGGTATGATAAATGTCTCTGCATATCCTGACCCAACATGTGACTCTGACATTCTTTCCGCCCCCTCTTCTGCAAAATTTCCCTGAGCCATGTTGGGTTAATTTTTGGTCTGCTTCAGTGCTGAGGTGTTGGGGGCCTCTGAGGCTCTGGCTCTCTGGTTTGGTAGGAGTTGATTTTTCTCTGTGTTGGTTTCCTTCCCCTTTGTGCTGGTATCTGCTTCATCAGGAAAACAGCACCCTTGCTTGTTTTGCCAATTTTCCTTTGTTTCAGTTGGGCCCCTTTTGAGGTATGATGTGATAGCTCTCTCCTTAGGATCTGTATTCGCCCATCATTTGATTTTTTGATGTTTGCTATCCTTACTGGGGTAAGGTGGAATCTCATAGTTGTTTTAATTTGTATTTTCCTGATGTTAGGGATGATGAACATTTTCTTAAGTGTGTGTTTGTCATTTGTAATTTTCTTATACAAAATGGAAAGGTTTTTTTCTAGTCCCAGCTAAAGAAAGCCAAGTGAGGATTTTTAGTCTGGCTCTCTGAGATATCAGTTAGCTTTAAAACTACTTTGGAAGGGAATTTTATTTTTCATAATTATTTGTTGACCATAAAGAGTACATATTATTTAAAAAAAAGAAGACTATAGTGAGGGTTGTCTTGTATTAGGATGCTGGGATTTTTATACTTGTGGATAAGATTTGTCTATAAACACTTGTGTTATATAATAATGTATGCCATTTGGGAGATGTTTAAATGTCATTCTTCTGTCTCCTGTTACAGTACCCAAACACACATGGACAAACCAGAGAGTTGAAAAGTCACACCTTGAGGTATTATTGATCTGGAGGCAAAGAGACTCTTCAGTTGTAAAGTGATATATACCTAAAATAAAATAGTGGGGTGAGTATAGGAAAGATGTTTCCATAGTAAGTGGGAGAGATAAAAAGAAAGGGATAACACATTGCACCCTCCCCATCACCACCACCACCAACAACAAACTCTAAACACCCCAAAATCCAAAAAAACTATCCTGGCTGAGGGAACTCCCTTCTGGTTATGATTGCATTAAGGTAAATTTTCTTTCTTCCAGAATCATCGAGTGGCAGCTTCTTTTCTATGATTCTGTGTGGTGGTCTTATCTCTTTATCTGAGTCACTGTCAGGGCTTATACTTTCCTAAGTTGGAGAGTTTGCCTTACTCTATGAAAAGAAGCAGGAAATAGCCCTACACCCCTATGAAGGTTAATCTTGACTGCTAACTGGACTGGATTAAAAGTCACTTTTAGAAGATTAGTGAGGCCTGCTTGAGTTGCTTCTGAGGGCATTTCTAGAGGAAGATTAGATCATGAGAGCTCTGATCTATGGAGTGTGTTCAAAGTATGGTACCATGAGAGAGGAGTGGATGAAAGATAAGAGACAGAGTCTAACCAGAGAAAGAGGAAGTAGATCACTGGGTATGTGCACTAAGGAGTGACCCCTTCTTGTGTTCTTTCCCTGCCCCCCTCTGTCTAGATTTATGCAAATTTCTTTGCTTGACCACATTCTTCTCTCCAAGTTGGACTGATATCTCTGAAACCAAATGACAACATAAATAATTCCTTTCCTTGTATTATTTTGGAAGTATTGTGGAAATATAAAAGTAACTAAAATATTCTGTGAACATGTATTGTAGGGGTATTCCAGGTTTCACAAATGCCTTCTGTGCTATTTTCTCCTCTTTTGTAGAACAGTGAGTGTCTACAGACAAAACGCTCAGTGAAAGTATTGCAGAAGTCCAGATGTTTGACAGCCCACCTTCATTCCATCACTTTTAGTTTCATTTCTTTTAGTAAAAATCAGAGGTATCTTTTCTGTTTTGATCCCTTCTACTGAGGTTGCTTATTTGGTCCAAATCTGTGTCTGTGATCTGCTGTTCTCCTCAAAATAGGCTTTCTTATTTTTCCTTATATGAATAAGATGAGAATTTTCCACATCTTTCAGTTTTATTCCCTCTCAACTTTACTACTTTTTCTACTCATCTCACTTTTTTGCATTGTCCTATATACTGTTGAGAGTAACAAACTTCTCCTTCAGCACTTACCTTAGGAATGTGAGCTAATGTTCAATTGAGTTGCTTATAAGTTCTATCTTCTATGAAGCACCAGGCTCTTATTCAGCTATATGACACTTCAATGAACACGGGAGTACAATTATTTTCAATATCCTCATTTTATTTATTTAACGTGTATCCATGATTTTCTTTTTTTTTTTTTTTTTTTTTTTGGTTTTGAGGAATTTTCATACTATTTTCCATGAGGGTCTATTAATTTACATTTTCACTTAGAAATATTCAAGGAATTCCTTTTGTTTGCATTTTCTCTAACACATAGCTTTTGCATAAGTTTATCATTCTATTTTGTGAAGTGGTGCCTTATTGAGATTTAAATGTCATTTCTCTGATGATTAATGATAGGGACATTTTCTTCATATACTTTGGCTATATGTAGATTTTGTTTGAGAAATGTCCATTGAGATCATTTTGTCATTTCAACCACATTATTTATTTTTTTATATTGACTTGAGTTCCCTATATATCTTGGAAATATGACCATTATCAGATACTGTTTGCAAGTGTTTTCTTATTTCCTTAGTTCTGAAGATTCTGGTTTTCTCTTATCTCATTTGCCCAGTTTTGCTTGAGTAACACACACTTTGAGTTTATATTCAAGACAATCACTTCATAGATGCCATGGAACATCTTATTTTCTCTGTGTTCTTCTAGTGTTTCTACAGTTTTAAGTAAAGTCTTAGAATCATGAGTGTAATTTTGTATATATGTGTAAGTTAAGGATCTACATGTATTCTTCTGAATTTGGAATCCTTATTTTTCAACACCACTCATTGGTGAGACTATTTTTCCTTGGTAGTATGTTCTTGATATTTTTATTGAAAACCAGTTGGTAATTTCTGGTCATTTTTTATATTTAACTTATTTGAATATCTGATCTATACTGTTGATACTGTGTATGTTTCCATGACTGTCACCATGCTATTTTGATAATATAATTTTGTACTATATTTGGAAGTTAGTTTAAAAATCTCCAACTTTTTTTTAACAATTTTTTTTTAATTTATTTATTTGAGAGCGACAGACACAGAGAGAAAGACAGATAGAGGGAGAGAGAGAGAATGGGCGCACCAGGGCTTCCAGCCTCTGCAAACGAACTCCAGATGCGTGCACCCCCTTGTGCATCTGGCTAACGTGGGACCTGGGGAACCGAGCCTCGAACTGGTGTCCTTAGGCTTCACAGGCAAGCGCTTAACTGCTAAGCCATCTCTCCAGCCCAACTTTTTAATTTTTGTTTAAGATTTCTTTGACTATTTAGTTTGGCTTTGAAAGCAAGCACCTTCAAGTGCTGAGACATCTCCCCAGATACCCTCTTCAAAATTTAATTTTGATATAATTCATTTTTATGATTTTTTGTGCATTTAATGTCATATCTGAAAATTAATTCATCATTCCACCATAATGAAGTTATTCCTCTGGATTTTAAGAGTTTTTCTTTTCAGTTTTATGTTTATGCTTTTTCCTATTTTGAAAAATTTTGGGTATAGTATAAGGCAAGGGTTCAATTCCATTTCCTTTTCATGTGGACATGAATGAATATGTTCACACCATGCAATTAAATACTCTATAAACAAAGTAGAACATGCGTGTACTACATGGTTACTACATTTTGAAGTATATGGGTTATTTTCTCACTCAAGTGATTGCCTGAGTTACAAGCCAAACTAGCCATATTTTTGATGAATATTATTTTTATTTGGAGAACTGTCTGAAAATATATAGCACAAACCAGTGGTAGAGAATTTTTTAAACAAATAAGGTGTTTTTTTCCTCTTCTACATAAACAACTGAAGACAGGATATTTTGCCTGTAGTAAGATTCAGATTTTCAGGTTTAAGTGTCTATCATCCATGACAGATTTCTGGCTTGACTTTCTGATGGGATTAGTGATAGTATAAATTGTTTTGATTTTATACTATGAATGTGCCAATACCTGGACTATTCCCTTTAACCCAATAAAACAAACACTCCAATAACCAAAGATTAAGAAATATAATTTCATGATAAAAATATCTATAAATAAATATCCACTTAATAAGGTTCAATGAAAGGGCTTCAGACTCCACATTGTAACCAGTATCTTAAAATTATTACTTTCAAGTTTGGTATCAAGAAAGCCTGTCTATATTGACTTGATAAGGTTATCAAAATATTTCTCCTGTTCACATCTACATATTTCAGTAGACTTTGAAATGTGTCAAGTAATTCAACTACAATGACACAGTGCAGCAGGTTCATTGCAAATACAGGTATGAGAATCCAGCCATCTTACACTGAGAAAAGACATTAAAGAGTTTTCAAAAAGTGAAAATAGTGCTAGGGATTTCTCATTATCTTCATACTTTCTCAGTGATTGGAGATAGCCATATATATATCACCATTATGCATACATATTTAAGCTATATACACATACATTTAAAAATCTACACAAGTATAGATTCACAAGTGTGATGAAGGGAAGTGCTTTGTTATAGTTTGTATCTGGAATGTCCCCCAAAGATCCATTATGTTAAAAGGTTGATATCAGGTTGGACAGATGACTCAGTGGTTAAGACACTGACCTGCAAAGCCTAATGATCCAAGTTTGATTCCCCTCTATGTACCCAAAGTCAGATGCACAAAGTGGCACATGTATCTGGAGTTCATTTGCAGTGATTAGAGGCCCTGGAGTGTCCATCTTCCCCTCTTCCTCTCTCTTTGTGCAAATAAATAAATAAATAAATATTTTTTCTTCCTTTTATTAGTTATGTACACAGTGTACATACAGCCATGTTGGTCCCATCATTAACCTCCTCCCTATCCTCTTGTTGGGGAATATGGGTTGTTTATTATGGGATTAGCCATCAGTTATGGGGAGGGTGCAATGTCTCTGTGCATAATGTTCCAACATGTGGCTCTATCTAACATTCTTTCTGGCCTTTCTTCTATGAATTTCCCTGAGCCATGTTGGCTTCATTTTAGGTCTATTTCAGTGATGAGATCTTGGGATCTTCTGTATTTCTGGATCTCTGGTTTGGTAGGAGTTGAGTGTTCTCTGTGTCTATCTCCTTCACCCTTGTGCTGGTAAGATATTTTATTTATTTTAGAGAGAGACAGAGAGAGAAAGAAGCAGATACATAGAGAGTAGGTGTGGCAGGGCCTCTAGCTACTGCAAATGATCTCCAGACACATGCACCACCTTGTGCATCTGACTTACTTGGGTACTGGGGAGTCAAACCTGAGTCCTTAGACTTAGCAGGTAAGCACCTTAACTGCTAAGCCATCTCCCCAGGCCCTCACATATATATTTTTTTTAAATTTTATCTTCTCTGGATACTATTGAAAAGTGGTGGAAACATGAAGTGGGGCCTGATGGGAGACAATTGGATCACTGGATGTGCTCTTGCAAAAGATAGTAGGATTCTAGTCCCTTCTCTCTTTGTTTTGCTTTCTGACTGCCATGAAGTTAATAATGCTCCATGTGCTGTCTCCTATGATGCTTTTCTAGAATCCCAAAGCAAGGGAATCAGTTAGCCCAACTCTTTGAGACTATGAGTCACGATGAACCATTCCTCCTTTCACTTGATCTATCTTATGCTTTGTTACTGTCATAGACATTAAGGTGACAGTGATAGAAAGTAGGTAAAGTAGAGCATTGAGGAAGCACTTTCAAGTTTCTTGTCTTTGGCCTAGAACCTCATATTTGAAGTGGAGCTGGCAACATGAGGATTGGGAGTCCTCTGAGTGGGGGAATGTTTTTGGAAGAGAATTCGTGATATGAGAGGCAGCACATAATTTTGTTGGTGTGCCAATGTGTCAAGATGAGCTTAATTGAACCTTGGTTTAATTTGATGTGAAAAGTTGAAATAAGTGATATTGATGGGTGAGCTGGTGTCATGGTGTTATTAGAAGTCCAATTATATGCTTCTCCTTGGTGCTGATATGCTGGAAGTAGACTGTGTGAGGCAACCATTTAATTTTTAGGAATTTCTGGGCTGCTTTTGAAACTTAGGCATTACTAACCATTAACATTCATGAACTAACAAACTACATTTAAGAAAGAAATAATCATTTACTGATTGTTTTTCTACATTTTGCTACTGTTAGTGAGTAAAATAATGAATCCATCAGGTCAATGACCCACTCATTTCCTTCTCAGTGAGGATTTGTGGAATGTATCAGACTCTTCCGCCCTTATCACATGGGGACTACCCACAAGCTATAAAATAATACCATCATGTCTTCCAAGACAAACTGGTTTTATTGACTTGTATCCTACATGGAGAAAGTGTCCTTGCACCATGAGAAGGGCATTTCTATAAAAAAAAAAAATTGTTTAAGCCACATGTTGGGACATTATGCACAGAGACCTTGCCTTTAACACATAACTGATGGCTAACCCCACAATGCACAACCCACATTCCCCAACGAGGAGGGTTCCTGTGGATGGGGAAGGACAGTTAGGAGGCTAAAGGTGGTGCCAACATGGCTGCATACACACTGTGTACATAACTAATAATAATAATAAAAAAAAAAACTGCCATTGTTAGGTTGGGACTGGCTCCCAAAATGGAGTCACCATGGTCAGCAGAATGGTGACAGAGGCATAGAAAAGTAGATTATCCACATTTCCACATTCCTCAAGAAACCACCCATCCTTATCCCCTCCTTACCGAACAATGCCTCAGGTCATGGTTTCCTGCCCCCTTATCTGGTAAGTGACATGGCCAATGTTCTGGTTTCACACCCTAGCTATTTTAAATGGTTAATGTAATGATCAGTGAAACCTTTACCTGAAAGTTTGACTCAGCTTCCATTTATATTTCTAGAATCATGGAGACTATTCAGTCACACCCTCTTATCTTCTGTGCCCTTGAAGTTATATCAGTCCACTGGAATTGCATACTGCAAAGCCAAGCAAAGCTGTCTCAGCACACATCTCTTCCTAGCTAGATGCTGAGTGATGTCATATTATACACATTAAAGAAACCATGGGAGCAACACTGACACCAAAGAAAACAGTAATTGCTATAATTTTAGGCTCCAGTCTTCTCCTAGGAAAACCAGCTGGTCAACATTTCAAAGTTCATTCTTGCTACTGATGAATTCCTTCACAGTAGCAACATATCTGTTATAGGTTGTGTTCTGGCTTCCACAAGGCCAGGAAAGCAGGAAGTGTGAGTGGAGGCAGAGAAAAAGAAATAGCAAAATAAGCAGCTATGTTAAGCAAACGTGGAGAAAGAGATGAGGGTAAACATAGAAAATGGAAGTAAACACATCACAGGAAACTTCTAGGTAGGTGGTTGGTGCTAGACAGAAGGGCTGTGAGTGGAAGTTGGCTAGGCATTGTGGGAGTGCCCCGGTCCTAAAGAATACCATGTAGTATGTGGGCCGAAGTGAGTCAAATGTGATTAAGGAGTAGATGGCATTTTGTAATCTGCCTTTCCATTTACTATATGGTGGGCGTCTATATATTAAATATTCTTCTACCACACAATTTCTAAGACTTCAGACTATTCCTTTATTGAATTTGTTCTATAAAGGGAATTCATTTAATCATTTAGAATGTCTTAGTATTATTTAATTTTCAGTGTTTATTATTTATGGTCAACAACCCAGGCCACATTTTACTTGTATTTCATGGGAGAAAAGAAAGGATCAAGTCATAATATGATGAGAAAAACTAGATTTTTCAGGTTTTGATTATTGTATTTCATCTGGGGAAGTATAAGGGAAAAATTAGAAAATAAAAGACAAATTTGACACCTTAACTGTAAGCTTTTGCATAAAAATAGGAAGAAAATAATGTTCATCTATCAAGGGAAATAGGTTACAAGCTGAGGAGTGCAAACCTCTTCACACAATCAAACATGCTGCTGAAGAGGAATTAACAATATTCTCCTTATTTTCATTGCAGTAAAGTTAGAAGTTACAGAACTGGTAACAATTTAGCAACTGAATGCCCAGTTGAACTAATTATAATTTCTGGGAAGGAGAATTCTAGTTATTGCTTTTCAGTTTTTCTAAACTTGTTGCCATTAAGTGACAACAGGCATTTAAGGCTCCTGGAAGCATTAGAATGTCACATGTGTTTCCTCCTCCTAGTTTAGCTCCTGGTAACCTGCCTAGGAGAACAGGTTTGTGGTTTAACTATATTAAAACTTGGAGACACTATCAATTTCAGAGTCTTGAATTTCCAACAAGGAATAAGAAATACAAAATGGTTTTAGTGTGGAAAATGTAGTCTTTTTTTTTTTTTTTGGTGGGGTTGTTTCAGAATATGTCTTTTTACCTACAAACTTCCTGTAAGAATTGGGTCCAAGTTGTCTGAGGTACAAAGAAAATTTCTGGCTTAAAAGACAATTTATCTTAATGCAAAGCAGGAATAGCAGGGCATTGAAATAGAACATGAAGGGAGATGATGCTGATCTCTTTCCATTGAGGATGAGTGCTATTTATATGCAGGAACCAGGTGTCCCCCATCCCTGCAATTTTCAATGAGTTGTCAAAGTAGAAAAGACTTTCCATGTTGGATGAGGAAGGTTTTTCTTCCTTGTTTTTGCCAAAAAAGTAGCATGAAATAAATACTTTACTTCAAAGAGAAATTTGACTGAGAGTCCCTGTTTGCTGTTCAGATTATCATTTCATTTATTTCCCATGGTTCAGCATTTTCTTCCTGAGAATGACATTTCTGGACTGAAAAGGAATCTTAAAGTGGAATCAAACAGTAAAAAAATAATATAGAAAGTTCTGTACATATCATTTCAAATGCCAGAATTATAGATGATGTATTAGCCTGTGACCTTCTATTCTGCTCTTATATTTTTTGATAAGTCAGGAATTCTAAGAATAATATAAGTGTGAAATTCACAAGTAATGTCTCCTGTGAGAGGGTCATTTCATCTACCTGCTTTTATTCCAAAAAGAACTAAGAACCCCAAAGCTGCTGTAATTTGAAAAGCATCTGTTCATTTGTATTAAAAACATAAAGTTTAGTGGTAGTTTGAATACACTATTTCTTCAAGTAAATTATCAGATGCTTATAGCATACAAGCTAGTCTTCCAAGCCCTTTGTTGATATTGTGTTTAATTTTCACAGCACCCTTAATAAGATAATGATATTCTTTTCTTATTGATGAGGAAATTCGGACTTGTAATGGCTTAGTAATGGTTGCATAGCCAATAAACAATGGAAATGCAGAAGTGTCACTTCCATTGAGTTATTACAATGGATTGTTTAAAAAAAATTCATAGTGGCAAAATGATTGTCAAAAGGCAGCTCCAGTCCAATGAACAGAGCATATGCTATGCTTCACCACATGAGGACTTTGGTCACAAGCTGAATATGACAGAAGAAGAATATGGGAAAATAGGGTCTATGCTATGGTTTTCTGCATTCTCAATGTTGAGTAGTTGAGAACATGCAAAAATGACAAAGGGAAGAAAGTTAGAAGGGAATTCAGAAAATATACTGGACAGCCTGAATTTTAATAGACATAAACACTTTGAGAACTACCCACAGATAATTTTTTAAATGTCCATGTCCTGATGGAAGCTGTGACTATGAGTAAATGTTTTCCATGGATGCTGGCATCAACAACAACAAAACCCTCAATACCACTCCTTACATTTTCTAGATTCTGAAAACTCTACAAAAACTTCTCCTAGGTAATGAAAGGTCTTCAGCTCATTTTGATGTCCTATTATCCAATAGGTTGTGTATATTAAATTCTGGTTCAATCATAGTAAATTGAAGAGGGACTAGTTAGAAAGAAGAAGGGGCTCAAAGGGAAGTAGGAGGTTGGACAAAATAATACTTTACATGCTTGCATGAAAATTGTAATAAAAGGTTAAAAATTAAATTCTTAATAATCTTTTACATGTAAGAATATATTCCCGGAGATAACTACTAGAATGCACCCATTTTTCAAGTTGGGATGAATGGGCATCAAGCAAGGTGGTATAGGATGGCTTGATGAAATGGACTCAGAATATAGCAGGTGAATGAATACTTCTGGCTTGATTCTCAAGATCTTTGTAATGACAAATGCTATAATTTCACAGGAATCATCCTCTAGCTGTCTATCAATCAGGCCTTTGAGAGACTAGCCCATCCCAAATACTGCCATGCTGTTTTATTTTCTTTGAATGATCTGACTTTTTATGTTTAACCTATTTCTGACATATTGGTATGGTTTTCAACACAGAAACTATAGTTTCCTTAACAATAAAAGCACTGAAATGAGTTGTTGTTTTTTTTTTTTTAATTTACATTGTGGGAATTGATTCAAATTGGCATAAATAAATTAGGTAAGATTACAAAGTTAGGCAAAACTAAAACCCCAAAACAAATAGTCATAAAACTAAAATTTATTAATATTATTTCATTATATTTAAACACAGATAACTGTATACATTTGTTGACTAAAATATTATAACTAATTTATTGTAACTAATTTGCTAGTTCATTACAGAGATCAGGCTTTTCCTAAGGAAAGAATGTTGAAGAAAGAGCTATCAATTATTACAGAAGGAAATAGGCTTAGATTCATTCTAGTCTTTACAGCAACTTCGCCTTACTGAGGTAGATGCAGTTACTAAGAGATAAGTTGAATGAGATGGACTGCTTCCATGAACTATGTCAAAAGGAATCAGAAAGTGGAGAAATAACTTTTTCATGAATTCAGAACACTCAAAGAGTAAGAAAATGGTCACAACATGAACCAAAATAAGAAAATCCCATTGTTTTCCTGTTAATCTTTTTTGGAACCACATCTAAACTATGCAAATGCCAAACTAATAATTATGTGATATTGTAAAAGTTGCTTCTGCTTTTTGTGCTTTCCAGACACGTTAGAAAAAGTCAGCATCACAAATTTGGAGTAAGAAAATGTAAAACATGAACAAATTTTCATTTAAGCAAAAACATGAAATCTCACAAATCTCTCAAAAATTAATTCCACAACTTTAATATTGGCATATTTAGTGAGTTGTAGACTATGCCTGTGTTCTCACCACATAACAAAAGGCTTTTATAAAGTGCTTATGTGTGTTAACATATTTATGAGTGTCCTTGATAAATTGTGGTATGTTAAAAACAAAATTGTTATTATATAAATGCATTTAAGTGCACTCCCTTGCAAAATCTGCAGGCAGTCATTAAATTGTCTTAATTCATGTAATGAACTTTTCTTCTCTTTTCTCCTTCTCCCCCCTGAGGTAGGGTCTCACTCTAGCCCAGGCTGATCTAGAATTCACTGTGTAGTCTTAGGGTGCTCTCAAACTCAAAGCACTCTTCCTCCCTCTGCTTCCCAGGCGCTGAGATTAAATGAATATGCCACAAGGCCCAGGCATGAGGCCTAGTGGAACTTCCTGAGCCTAGCAAAAGTTTGGTGACCTGTCTCTGGCCAGCTAGGACTCAGCAAGACACCTAATGGCTTCTTGCCTGCTACTTCCGAGTAGGGGTTGGAATTCTCATTTCAATAGTCACAGTTTACTATTGGCCCTTACCTCTTCCCCTATCCTAAATCCCCACCTTCGTCCCCAACATTATATAGGCAACTGTTTGTGACAATAAAGCGAGTTCCTACTTTCACAAGACTCCTGACTCAGTGTGGTTTTTCTCCAGTGACTAGGAAAGGTTCTGAATCATCCACGCTTACCCTCTTTCTCAACCCCTTGGGAGGAACCAGCGGGCCTGATCCCTCCTCAACACTACCTGCCCACCGGGGGAGCCCGCCACATACTTAGATAAACCTGGCTTGGTGAGACACACCTTTATTCCCAGCACTAGAGAGGAAGAGGTAGGAGGATTGCTGTGAGTTCAAGGACACACTGAGACTACATAGTTAATTCCATGTCAGCTTGGGCTAGAGAGAGGGATACTCTACCTCAAAAAAAAAAAAAAAAGAGACTAATTTTAGAATGAGCATATGTAACAGGATATTATAATCTTGAATATATTATTACTCATTAATAGTGTGCTTTAATCATATAGATAAAAGTGAAAGCTCTGCTATAATGACCACAAGTTTATTTTGTTTAAACAATCTTTGCATTATAATTATTCTCTGGGAATTTTGAGGGGGTGGGATTAATCATTGAACATAAGTAATTTCTCAGCTAACACATAATTGACTCTACCTTATTTAATTTAATTTTTATTTTTTGAGGTAGGGTCTCACTCTAGCTCAGGCTGACCTGGAATTCACTATGTAGTTGCAGGGTGGCCTTGAACGCATGGCAATCCTCCTACTTCTGCCTCCTGAGTGCTGGGATTAAAAGCGTGAGCTACCACACCTTACTGTTTTGGTTTTATGAGGTAGGGTCTCACTCTAGTCCAGGCTGACCTGAAATTAACTATGTAGTCTTAGGGTGGTCTCAAACTCACCCATGATCATCCTATCTCTGCCTCCCAAGTGTTAGGATTAAAGGTGTGGGCCACCACGCCTGGCTTACTTTATTTAATATGAGGACTGATACTATCATGCAGAAAATTCAGGTTGGATTGTACATAGTTAAAATGTGAGTAAAATCATGAAATTTTATAAAAATATATTTAAAGCTTGTAACTAATTGGACTGAGATTACAAACTTGGTGAATCTTCAGAAAGGTTAATGGAAACCCATTCTCAAGGAAATTTCTCTATAATTTCAAACAGTGAATAAGTTTTTCCTTTTTATGCCTTCCTCTTAGAAAGTGACACTAATTGTATTTCTCCCAACAGACTTTTTCTAATATCCCATGTGAAATAGAGAAACCCATTCTTTCACTCTAGATCATGTTCCAGAGAAAAAAACAACCAGCTTGCACCTGGGTAAATTAAAATTTTAGTTTCCTTATCTTACAAGAACACATATGCCATAAAGCTTATATGAGTTATAAACACTCATAAAAGGAAATAGGGAGAAATAAGAGAGGAAAAGGGAAAAGAGAGGTTAAGTGGGGGATTCAAAATGCATTATATACATTTATTGAAATTGTCAACAATAGAAAGAAAATCAAAAGGCAAATGTTCTAGTGTTCTTTAAGTGAATATATGCATATATTATTCAAGTACCCTTACATTAGTGAGTTTTGAATTTATTCAATGATGAGTGAGATGTGCAAAGACTGATTCTCAGGTGAAAGATCACCTGTTCTTTACTGGTGTCATGACTTTCCTTCTCATGAGCACCTCATTGTACCCTCCATTATCAACCACATCTATTTGTAAATGCAGGTAGAAGGAACTTGACACTGAAGATACTATTATGTATTTTCAATTTCATCCCTAATTTTTTTCTCAGAGTATAAAAATAGACAAAGTTCATTTTAGGAAGATATCTGACCTTACTTCTGCATTCATCTCTTCTGGAGAGATCTCACAGTGGATGCATTTCACTCCAATACACTGTTAAAATAGTGTCAGTTTTATTTCACACTTTCACACATCACACACCTGACTTTATAGGTGGAGATTTTCTCTAGAATGGTTTGGCGTCACACAGGGTAAAATTCCAGACTCATGCTGCCCTGCGGCTTGTGCCTCCATTATGGCCAATCACGCTGAGCCATAATTTCGGCTCACATTGTTGGCTTGATGACATGCAGGTTCACTTTTTCTTCTTAACCGGCCTGGGGGAGGGGAGGAGAGAAGCAATTTTGGGTATGATAAGGTGCCTAGTTGACACTAAGGCCTGGGTTTCTAAAATGCCCTGAAGCTAAATTCAGAAGAAATGGAGTTGATTTTTGGTAGGTTCCTGCTGCCTTTTGAATGGCACTTTATCCGCCACTATTGGTTTTGATAGGACTATTATATAACCTGTTATTATTAAGTTCTGTAACCTTGGGCTTTCTGTGACTGTGAACTTTCTTTTGATAACTGGTTGTTCAGATACATTTTTTTTTTTATTTTGTTCTAGGGCAGATTTGGGGTAATATTTTCCATAAAGTTCTGCCTATCTATCTACAATAATTGATTTGAATCACAATTAAAATTTATTTTGAAAAAGAAGAAGCTTGCACATTCCTACATGTCCTGTTAAAGCTATTTATTAATGATTAAAATGTCATAGGATGCCAAGAGCAAACAAGAAGAAGATGAATACCACCTCTCCTGGTAACATTTCCTCACCTTCCTGTCCTATCATAGAGATGAATGTGTTGTTTTGGGAAAGGACTGAAATTGGATAATACTCAGAAAGGCTGAACTGAGAAGAAAAGGGATGCTTGGAACCCATTTGTCTCCATAAAAAGCAATATGGACTGTGAAGACATGCTGAGGTGTGACATTGACTGTTTGATGGTAGCTCAGAGTATAAGAGAACATTAAAATCTCTGAAGAGACCCCAACCCAGATGGATCCATGCTTTTCATTTACCTTATAAAAATAACTGTCCTATTTGTAATGGTAAAAGAGGACCCATGATATGACATGGGAAATGCAATTGAAATAAATAATAACCAACTTATTCTCAAATTAAAACAAGTTATATAAATATTAAGCAAAAAATGTGCATAATCGGTATTGCTTTGTTTTGTGAAACTTTCAGGAAATATGGGAATGATAATGAGGATGAGAATGATCATAAAATAAGATAGTGCCAGGCAAGATTTGCTGTAAGCTTGCTACTGAGTTATTGTGACCAGTCTGGATACTTAACAACATGGGGCATTGCAGAAAGATTACTCACATCAAACAAAGAACACAAGGACCAATGAGCACTAAAACTCAGCTTGGTGAGTGTTGCAGGAAAGGCTGTGCATGTAGCTTGTGCTTCAAATTTCCAATGAGCAAATGTTCAGGATTTGCATACAATTTTGAAAAGTGCTATTGCTGAAAAATGGTAAGTATTGTTCTATAAATCATGAAAAGTCAATACCACTTCAACTGGACTATGAAGCAGAAAAGAGAATGATGCAAAATTAGAACTTCATGACTGGATGGAACAATTCATTGAGGCCCTAACAGTTCTAATATAATATTGGATATATGTCTCAATAGATAGCATTGCTTTGGCTATAGATACTATAAATGCCAATTTAAAACAGCTTTTGAATTAGGCATATATATTGCTTCACATAATTGCTAGCCCACTATTAGGGCTTCTTAGTTGTCCTGCTTGTGACATAACTCAGTTTTCTTTCTCACATATTCTTTGAAATCATGGCAAGATATATTGAGTTATGCTGACTTTGTACATAGGAAAGCTGATAGAAGGAAAAGATTTTTCCACTTGAGGCATTGTACCTAAAGTGTTTCTAAGAAAGTTCTTTTCAGGTCACAGGAAGTAATTGTATCATATAACCACCCCAGATGGGTGCCGGATGGTATTTACAAGAAATCAATTAGACCTGCCATGAATATTTTGGGCTGACACAGGAAAGATGACAAATAAACAAATTTCTAGTGATGTGGAAGAACTAATTTATGCTTAGATAAAGATGTCTGAACTCTCAGGGGGATAAAGCAACATGAGTTGACTGCTCACTTACTTATGACTACACATCTTTGTCCTCACCCTTGGAGTCAGGCTAATGAAGCTTGAAGAGTTATTGTACTAAGCCATCTTTTTAAAAGGAAACTTCATCTCTCTGGCCTGTGGTTTGAAGGTTTTAGGGTAGATGCCCAGTAAGGGTATACCTGGGTCTGTTGGTATCTCTATAGTCAGCTTTTTCAGGAGTCTCCATATTGCTTTCCAAAGTAGTTGTACCATCCTACATTCCCACCAACAGTGGATGAGTGTTCCTGCTTCTCCACATCCTCACCAGCATTTATTTTCATTTGATTTTTTGATGCTTGCTATCCTTTTTGGGCTAAGGTGGAATCTCATAGTTGTTTTAATTTGCATTTCTCTGATGATTAGGGATGATAAACATTTTCTTAGGTGTCTGTTTACCATTTGTATTTCTTCCTCTGTGAACTGGCTGTTCATCTCTTTGCCCCATTTTGTGAGTGGGGTGTTTGACTTCTTATTGTTTAGATTTTTGAGTTCTTTGTAGATTCTAGAGATTAGACCTCTATCAGTTGGATAACCTGCAAATATTTTCTCCCATTCTGTGGGTAATCTGTTGGCTTTGCTTATTATATGCTTGTCTGTAAAGAAACTCTTCAGCTTCATATGATCCCATTGGTTGAGTGACTCTTTAAGATCATGAGCCATTAGGGTTTTGAAACTTCATTAAACATGGAATACATGTAATAAAATGGATCTATGTAAAATGTGAAGTAAAATGAGTGTTGATAGGTATCTGCATTAATAAAATGACTCCACAATCAAGATATAGAAATTTCCATCAGACCCTTCTACCCACTGTAGTCTACCTCTCTCTCTGCTCCCTCCTTCCTTCCACTGATATTTATTAGCATAGGTTAATTGGCATCTTCTGGAATTTGAAGTGACTAAAATTCCAGGCCAAGCACCATGTCTTTCTGGCTTCTTTCCTTTAGAAGGATCATTTAGAAGTCCACCTTCCTATTATAGATATCAGTACCTTCTTTTTGCTTCTCAATATTTGTCCATTATACTGATGTACAACATTGTCTTTTTCCACTCAACCCTGCATAATTTCCTGTTTTAAAACACATTTGCTAATCTTTCTCTTGAGTAAAACCCTATCAGTAGAATAGTTGGTCATATACTACATATTTTTTAATATTTTATTTTTGTTTACTTGAGAGAGAGAGAGAGAGGGAGAGAGAGAAACAGAGAGAGGAAGAATGGGCACTGCAAACGAACTCTAGATACATATGCCACCTTGTGCATCTGGCTTATGCGGGTCCTGGGGAATTGAACAGAGGTCCTTTGGCCTTGCAGGCAAGCACCTTAACCACTAGGCAATCTATCCAGCCCATATACTACATATTTAATGTGAACAGGAACTGCCTTGTGGTGTGACAACTTGACAGTCTCACTAACAATGAGACTTTCAATTTTCCACATTTCTCCTAAAATTTCATATTGTCAGACTCAATATTTAAAACATTGTACCATAAATCTAAGGTTTAATTTTGATTTCTTTAATGGCTAATGATTTGTGCATATCACATATTTTCATTTTTTTTGTTTTTGTTTTTTTTAGGTAGTGTCTCACTCTATCTCAGGCTGACCTGGAATTCACTGTGTAATCTCAGGGTGGCCTTGAACTCATGGTGATCCTCCTACTTTTGCCTCCTGCCTCCCTAGTGCTAGGATTAAAGGTATGCCCCACCACACCTGGCTCCACATTATTTTTTATAAAACATTTATTCAGGTTTATTATTCACTCTCCCATTTTAATTGATTATTGTTTACTATGATCAGAATTCTTATTATTCATGCTTTAAATATATTGAGACTTGTTTTATGACCTAGCTCACTCACTAAGTTACAAAGTCAACTTAAGAAAATCTATATGTGGGCTGGAGAGATGGCTTAGCAGTTAAGGCATTGGCCTTCAAAGCCAAAGGATCCTGGTTTGATTCCCCAGGACCCATGTAGGCCAGATGTGCAAGGGGCGCATGTATCTGGAATTCCTTTTCAGTGGCTGGCGGCCCTGGCATGCCCATTCTCTCCCACCCTTTCTCTCTCTCAAATAAATAAATAAAATACATTTTAAAAAAGAAAATCTATCTCCCACCCCAGGAATCCCAATCGGTGTAATTGGGACCAACCCACTGTTAAGATCCCTAAGGCTTTCGGCCCATCAAAATACCCTCTTCTAGAGGTATTAGAATGATCTTTGCAGGTTTTAAATGCCTCCTGGCCTGATCTGACTGATTCCTGTTGGTTGTGTTGTGATACAGTACCTATAATCAATCTTCCAACTCATCCCAATGTCGCTGGTAGCAGAAAGTTAAACTAACTCTCCAGCAAGTGTCAGGGCAAGGCTTATGTGTCGGTGGCATGTCAACAGCCTCTTGCTCTCCTTTGTGTAATCGGACAGTCATTATCAACATCTCAGTCCCCTTGTACCTCATTCCCTCTGCATATTCTTGGTGGGCCTGTTCTACAGGACTGACTCCCATGCCCATACTCATGTCCTTAATAGCACCCAAAGTGTCTGTGTCCTAGTACAGCTAGTTCCTTGGTTGATCTACCGCTTGGATAAAGAAATGTTTCAGAAGCTAAGCAGGGACATGACACAGGCCAAAAGAGCGCCAGTTACCATCCTAACCTTGAATGTGCTCCTTGACCTGGGGCTGACAGGAGCAGGAACAGGAGTAGTGTCTCTTGAAATGCAGAACCAGCATTATTCTAACCTTAGAGCAGCCATTGATATAGAAAGGTTAGAAAGTTCCATATCTCATCTATAAGAATCTCTGTTCTCTTTAGCTGAAGAAGTTTTGCAAAACCGCAGGGGCTTAGATTTAATTTTTCGCCAGCAAGGGGAACTATGTGCAGCTCTTGGAGAAGACTGCTGTTTTTATGTGGATCATTCCAGAGTAATTAAATAATCTATGGCAAAAGTGAAAGATGGACTAACAAAACGAAAAAGAGAACTAGAAGAAGCCCAGGGTCAATTTGAGTCCATATTTAACTGTTCCTTGGCTCAACACTTTGATCTCTACACTGCTTGGCCCATTATTCATAGTACTCTTGCTGCTTACATTTGGTCCCTGCACATTAAATAAATTAATAGCTTTCATAAAAGAAAGGGTGGGTACAATCCAGCTTATGGTTCTTAGGTCACAATATCATCCCCTAGGGCCCGTTCCCTAACAAGGGCCCATGATTGGGCCCCTTTAGTTACTAGAAGAGGGGGGAGATGAAGGACCAAACCAGAGTAACACCATAACAGGCTTCAGAGTCATTAGTAGGCCCAGGTTTCTGTTACAACATTACAGTTACTAGAAGGACCACAAACTGCCCTCCCAGTACTGGCCAATCAGAAAAGACCAAGTAGATGTAGTACATTCCTGTGGTCATGAATAAATTTGCTTAATGTTTCTTAACTGTAATATAACCAATCAGCTTACAACATGTATGTTCTTGCTAAATGTCAACCAATCCATGTAACTGCCACATTGGAAATTCCCCTTTTCTTTGTTTAAACCCAATGAAAGCTTCTCTCAGACACCATTCAGGGCTCTCAGATGGACCCACTGCATTAGTAAAGTCTGGAGCCTGAGCTTAAGCCCGAAATAAAGCACTTTGGTGTTGCAAAAAAAAAAAAAAAAGAAAATCTATATGTAAATATATATGTGTGTGTGTGTGTGTATGTGTGTGTATATATATATATATATATGTATATACACACACATACATACACACACACATACATATATATGTGCACGTGTATATATGTATATATATATACATATATATATACATATACTGACATCATTTGTGACATAATGCATATATGTAGTATATTTACACACTCATATGTGTGTGTATCTATCTATATATAAAATCTCCCATATACAATTGTATACATATATAGCAAATTACAATGTTGTTATGTGTATCCCTATGCATGTGCACATGTTTGTGGGGGGGATACATGTGCTTGTGTGGGCATGAGTGTGTGGAGGACACAGGACAACCTCAGGTGTCCCTTTTTATTACAGACATACATGGTATAGATACATCATGTATTGGTACCATACTTTCCCTCATCATTGCCCCAATTTTGCTGAGGGCCTTCCTCAGTGGGTTTGCTGGTATTTCCTATGGGTTTGTGGGCTATGCATTGTGGGAGAAGCAGTTATCGGGAGAGGTAATGCCTGTAGGTATAACGCCCCAACCTGTGGCTCTTACAATCAATCTTTCTTCCCCCTCTTCCACAAAATTTGCTGAACCTTGGTGGGTGTGTTTTAAGTCTACTTTAGTGATGAGCTCTTAGGAGACTCTGGATTTCTGCTTTGGTAGGTGTTAAGTATCCTCAGCATCTGTCTCCTTCACCCCTGGCACTGATTGTCAGGCTTACCATGGAATCAGCACTCTTGCTTGTCTCCCAATTCCTCTGTAGTTTCAGCTGGGCCTTGGCAGAAGTGTAAGGAGTGGTTTATCTCCTTGGGTCTCACTACCTTCTGGAAAAGAAAAAGATTTTTTTCAATAGACAGTGAGGCAGCATAGGTTAAATTGGATAAGTGTTGTTAAGTTAGGGAGATATTGATGTACGTAGTCCCAATTTTAGCCAAAGATGAGTAGGAGCTTGACATTGGAGTACATAGTCTTTGTCTCCATAGGATTCAGACCTGGTTTCCACTTCCAGATATGGGTTCCTTCTCACTAAGTGGATCAGAAAGCCAATCCGAAAGCTATTGGTTGCCCATCCAGGCTGTGTGCCACAATTGCACTGGTGTGTATATCTTGTAAGGGTGCTTGCTTCTGAGTAGCTTATGCCCCTGGTTCCTCACAGCCACTTTCCCCCAGAAGCTCATGTAGTATTTTCCAACAGTAGACCAACTAACATTCTGGGGACTGGCTTTCTTCCAGATTCCAGTTAGGTCTGTCCACACTCTGTGTCAATAGCATATGGTGTTTTAAGTAATAAAAATTTGCCTTTTCACCTCAAGCTGTTAATCAAGTGCTTTGACAGAGCCTGCCTTGTTTTGTGGAACTACTAGGTCTCTCACATTAATAGCTATTGTGGGTAGCAAGCAATTTCTGGTACTGAAAGCTACAGGCCAGAGCCAAAAAAAAAAAAAAAAAAATTAAGGTTAGGCTTCACCCCCACTGTCCAGGGCCCTTCTTTCCAGGCACTTCCCCATATGACTATTGAGGGTTAAACTTTTACTCTACCTTCAAGGATAAAGGTTTTCATTGTACCAGTTCATTTTGGATTTACTTTTGTGTTTGTTTCTCCCAAACTTCCCATTCCCCCCTCAAACCCTTCCATCCTTGTTCTCTGGGCCTCAAGTTGCCTATCAAATTTGCCAAAAAATGGAGCTGATGCAGGTTGGAACCACAGATGTGTGAGAACATGTGGTGTTTGTCTTTCTGTGATTGTGTGTGTTTGCTGAGTATAATCTGTTCTAAGTTTTTGTACAAATTTCATTTATCATTTTTTTTCCTTACTGGTGAGTAGAATTTCATTTTGTAAATGCACTACATTTCGTTATCCATTCATCCAATGATGGACATCTGGGTTGATTCCAGGTCTTAGCTATTATGAATTGAGTATTTATAAGCCTGTTTGAACAAATGTCTCTGTAGTGAAGAGTGACATATTTAAGCCAAGTGCCCAGTAAGCAAATAACTGGGTCTGTTGATACTTCTATATTCATATTTAAGCATCTTCATATTGATTTTCAGAATGGTTGAACAAGTTTACATTCTCACCAACAGTGGATGAGGGTTCCTTTTTTCCCTACATCCACAGCAACATTTGTTGTCACTTTTTTAATGATTGCCATCGTTACTGGAGTAAGATGGAATCCCATCGTTGTTTTAGTTTTCATTTTCCTAATGTCTAGAGATATTGAACACTTTCTTAAGTGGATGTTAGACATTTTTAATTCTTCCTCTGAGATTTCACTGTTCAGTTCTCTGCCACATTTTTTGATTTGGTTGTTTGAGATTTTTTTATTTGTTTAATGTTATGAGTTCCTTTTAGATTCTAGACATCAGGCCTCTGCCAGTGGTGTAGCTGCCAAAAATTTTCTCCCTTTCTTTGGGTAATCTATTGGCTCTGATTATGGTATGTTTGTCTGTGCAAAATCCTTTTAGCTTCATGAGAGCCCACTGGTTGAGGGCTTGTTTAATTTCCTTGGCTACTGTGGTATTGTTAAGGAAGTCTTTTCCCATTACTATATTGTGGAAAGTCCCTCCTTTTTTTCAATTTATTTATTTTTTATTTCCAGTAGTAGAAGAGCTATTGGTCTTAGGTCTTTGATCTATTTGGAGTTGATTTTTTGGCATGGAAAGATGAGTGGGTCTAGTTTCATTTCTCTACCTGTGGTTATCCACATTGGTCAGCACCATTTGTTGAAGATGCTGTCTCTTTTCCAGTCTACATTATTGATGCCTTTTTCAAAGATCAAGTAGCACCAGCTCTGGTGGAGATCCTGATGTGTCTCTTGTTAATTTCTAGCTTTAAAGCATTGTGATCTGATATATTGCAGGAAGTTATGTTAATTTGCCTGGATTTATGGCAGCATGCTTTGTGGCATAATATATGATCTGTTTTGGAGAATGTTCCATAAGTTGGTATTATGAATGTGTATTCTGTAGAATTAGGGTCATATATTCTGTATATGTATGTTAGGTCTAGTTGATCTACATTGTTATTTAGCTGTATTATTTCCCTCTTGATCTGTCTATTGATGATTGTGGAGCATTGAAATAATCAACTGTGATTGTATTGGTGTTTATTTCTGCTTTGTTGTCAAGTAGGTTTTGCTTTATCAACTGTGGTACACCTGCGTTTTTTGCATATAGATTTATGATTGTGATGTCCTTTTGTTGGATCATTTCTTTGGTGAGTAAGTAATGGTCCTCTTTGTCATTTTTGATTACTTTTGCTTTAAAGTCTATTTTATCAAATATTAGCATACCAACACCTGCTTGTTTCTTATTTCCATTTGCTTAGAAATCCTTTTCCATCCTTTTACCCTGAGGTGTCTGTCTTTAGTGGTGAGGTGGTTTCTTGAAAACAGCAAACTGAAGTGTCCATTCTTCTGATCCAACCTCTTAACTTGTGTCTTTGATGGATGAGTTATGATCATTAATAGTTAAGATTATAACTATGTGGTTTGATTTAATCCATTAAATATTGTTTGGCTTAATAGAGTTTGGTGTTTTCCTGGACTTTGTACTTTGTTTAGCCTACTGCAGTGTTGGTTATTGTGTTCTTCTTCTTGTAGGCTCTTGTGATTGGCTTTTTAACTCTTCTATGTGAAGAACACATATAGTAATAGAGCTGGCTTTTATAATGAAAAGCTTTCCTTCCACCATCCATTATGAGGGATAATTTTGCTGGGTAAAGTAGCTTGGTTTGGAGGCTATAGGTTTTTAGAGTTTTAAGTGTTCCATTCCAGGCCCTTCTGGCTTTCAGGCATTCTATTGAAAAATCTGAGGCAATTCTGATAGATTGCCTTTGTATGCAATGTGTTGTTTCTATCTTTCTTTCTTTGAGCACTCTCTTTCTCTCTCTCTCTCTCTCTCTCTCTCTTTTTTTTTCTTCATTGTTTAGAATTTCAACAATGATGTGCCTTGGAGACTTTCTTCTTTGGTCCAGTCTGTTTGGAGTTCTGTTATCTTCTTGTATCTAGATGAGATTCTGGTTGAGAATGTAGGAAAGTTTTCTTAGGTAATTTTAGTCTGAAATTCTTCCCCTTCTGGTATTCCCATGATGCAAATATTAGGACATTTTAGGGTATCCCTCAGTTCCCTTGTGTTCTCTGGAAAATATTTACTGCTTTTATCAAAATTTTTGGATTCATGAACTGTTTCTTCTGCCATGTCTTCCAGCTCTGAGTTTCAGTTTTCCACATGTTTAACTCTGTTCTTAAGTTGCCTAGAGAGGTTTTCACTACTTCAATTTGGTTTCTATCTTCTGTTGCATTTTTCTGTATAGTATCAATACTTCTGTTGACTTCCAATTTCAGGTAATGCTTTGATTTTCTTAAAGCTTCTTGGAATTCATTCTTGCATTTACTTATGACTTCATTAAGCTTAACCAAATGGTTATTGAGATCCTCTATTTGTTGGCTCACCTTTCATTCATTTCTTTCTCTTTTAATGTCTCTCTGGTCATTGTCTACTTGGTTAAGCCAAATGAAGACTGGTGTTTGGATTTCATTTATGTGATTGTTAGATTTTGGTGATTTACTACCAGTTCTGCCATTTGTTGGGATTTCTATTGCTGTTGCTTCCTCTATGCTATCATTAGATATTTTCATTGTGGTTTTAGGCATTCTTGTGGGGGACCTCTCGGTTTGTTTTTTCATGTATTCATATTTCATATGAAATATTTAATATTTCATATTTTTCTTTTGTGTTGCAGTCTACCCAGCTCAATGTGAGAATCTTATGTAATTAAGAAGGAACCAAGAGTTTACCGTTGTAGTGTCAGCAGTGTGTATTACACTTTGTTTGAACAGAGTAGGCTTGTGATAGCTTTGTATTTTGGGATGTTCAGGTTGTGGAGGGTATAAGCACACCAGCTTCTCTGAGCTTGTACTTACTACAAAAGGTGGGATTGGAGGTCTGGGATCCCTTTGATCTGGTCTTGACTATGTCTTGTCTGTGGCTCAGAAACTATAGCACTTGCCCTTGCTCCCTTACTATACCCAGATGGGCAGGCTATGGAGGATTCACTGGTTCCTCCTTGCAGATGGTTGCCTGATGTTCCTTGTTTCTCTTCTGGCTCTGAGGTGATGCCACAAGTAGTCATTGCAAGTGGGGTGGGCCATTTGAGAAAAGGAGGGGTTCACTGGGTGGCCCAGCCATTGTTGGATCAGGAAGTTGGCTTGTGTCAGGAATACAGGGGAACTGGCCAAGGGGTGCAAACTAGGGCAACTGTAGCCACCCCAATGTATGGAGGGTCTATGATTAGGAGGAGCGATGGAGACAGGGGAGTATGAGTGGGCCACGAGGTCAGTTGGTGGACCCTGTGGAAGTGCAAAAGGAGACATGGACTGCAGGTGCCTGTAGGAGCATGACAGCAAACAGGGGAGTTTGGTTGCCTGCAGGAACATGGCAGGAGAAGAGAGTGAGTTGGGTCATGCGCTCAGTTGGTGGAGCTTATGAGAGTGTAGTAGAAGATAGTATTGGAGGCTGCAGTTAGGGGAAGACATGGATACAAGGAGGCAGTGAACCTGGTCAGGGAGTTGGGGACAAGGGGCTGCAACTGGTTCAAGTGGTTGGGGAAACCTGAGGGTCTAGTGGACTACCTGAGAGCATGGGAATCATCAGATTCCCAACTATGTTCCTATATGCCTGCACATTGGAGGTCTGCTAAGATCTATTCAAACTGGAGCCCCATAACTCTTGCTTGATACTACTCTGGGAGCTGAAGCATGGTTAGAAGACTGCCATCTTGATGAGAAGTACATCAAGTGTCATTTTTTAGGCACCATCCACTTCAGAAACACTATCTATATTTTCTTTGTCAAGACAGGTTCTCTCATTGACCAGGAGTCCACCAATGTGAAACTGGCTGGCCAGTGAGCCCCAGGGACCCTACCCTCTACACTTTCCCAGTACTGATATTACAAGCACACAACATCACACCTGACTTTTTAATTATTAGTTATGTATACAGTGTGTATATAGCCATGATAGTACCATCATTAGCCTTCTCCCTGTTATCCCTCCATGAGGATTGTGGGTGCTGCACTGTGGAAGTGGCCATCAGTTATGGGGGAGAGGCAAAGTCTCTGTGTATAATGACCCAACTTTTGGCTCTAACAATCTTTCTGCCCCCTCTTCTGCAGATTTCCCTGAGCCATGTTGGGCTCATTTTAGGTCTATTTCAGTGATGAGGACTTAGGAGTCTCTGTGTCTCTGGATATGATTTGGTAGGAGTTGAGTGTTCTCTGTATCTATCCCCTTCACACTTGTGCTTATACCAGGTTCACCAAAAGAGCATCTCTTGCTCATTACCCCGCTAACTCTATGGTTTCATCTGGTGCCCTGGTGGGGTTGAGATGGGGTGATTCTCACCTGAGGCTCTAAATCCATCTAAAAAAGAGAAGCAAATTCTCCAATGGAGAGTGAGCCCAATGCAAGATACATAGGTACCCATTATTATTTTAGGGAGAATTTAAAAGTGTAGGCCCTCTTGTAGCCCACTATTGGTGGGAGCTTGATATTGGAGAGTGGGCTTATTTATGGATATAGTTCTGACTTGTTTCCCCATTCTGGGTGTGGGTGCCATTTCACTGAGTGGATCCATTAGCCAAATGAAGAGTAGTTGGTAACCAACCATGGCTGTGTGCTACTATTGCACACTTGTGTGAGCATCATCTCAGGTTGGTTATTGCTGAATAGTTTAGACCACAAGTTGCTTAGACAGATGTTAGTCATTTTCCCCCAGTTGCTCATGTAACAACTTCTGTCACTAGACAAGCTAACTGTCTAAGGATTGACCCTCTTCCAATATCCAGCAAGTTTGCTCCATATTCTGTCCCAAAAGCATATGG
Organism: Jaculus jaculus; assembly: GCF_020740685.1. Lineage (NCBI taxonomy): Eukaryota > Metazoa > Chordata > Mammalia > Rodentia > Dipodidae > Jaculus > Jaculus jaculus. The sequence goes on from NC_059113.1 coordinate 76,959,195, forward strand.
TGTATTTGGTGGTAGGGTCTTACCATTAACCTTTGGTGTGTCATCAAGTACTCTGTCAGAATACTGTCTTCTTTGGGAAATCAACAAACAGCTCATTGTGGATGTTACCGACATGCTGGTACTGGAAGTTACAGTTAACTTATAAGGGAGAAGAAGGAAGAAAAATACAGGTAATATAAAAGAAAGAGAAAAGTGAGTGAGAGAAACAGGAGAAAATTGAGAATAGTCTTTATCATACCCTCTCCAGGCCCCTGTGGATCAGGTATTCTCTATTAGTACCTGATGAAGGTTTGATTTTTAGTATGTCTTTCAAGATGGAGGATTTTGTTGGTCCAGTTTTTTGTCCCCCTGCCTTACCCTTATCCTCCCCTCCTTCCCCACTATCCCCATTATCCAGTCCTTGAGCTGTTTATTAGGTATGTAAACACCATGAGTAGATTCAGGTTAGAAGCTACAGATGAGTGAGACTATGTTACGATTTTCTTTCTGTGATTGGTTGAATTCACAGAGAATGATGTGTTCCATGTTTGACCATTTTTCTTCAAATTTCATTGTGCCATTTTTCCTTATTGTTGTATAGAATTCCATCATATAGATATACCACATCTTAGTTATCTATTGGCCAAATGATGGACATCTGAGTTGGTTCCAGCTCTTAGCTTTTATGAATTAAGCAGCTACAAACATGGTTGAGCAAATATCTCTGAGCTGAGGTTTGGAGCTTTTAGGGTAAATGTCCAGTAAGGGAATAAATCGGTATGTTGGTACCTTTATATTCATCCTTTCTAGGAGTCCACATTGCTTTCCATACTGGTTGTACCAGCTTACATTCCTTCCAACAGTGAATGAGGGATGCTATTTATCCAAAACCTCTCTAGCATTTGTTGTCATTAGATTTTTTAATGTTTGCTATCTTTACTGGGAGAAGGTGGAATCTTTTTTTTTTTGTTGTTGTTGTTTTTGTTTTTCAAGGTAGGGTTTCACTCTAGCTGTGGCTGACCTGGAATTTATTATGGAATCTCAGGGAGGCCTCGAACTCACAGTGATCCTCCTACCTCTGCATCCCAAGTGCTGGGATTAAAGGCGTGCGCCACCACGACTGGTGAAGGTGGAATCTTATAGTTATTTTAACTTGCATTTCCCTGATGATTAGGAATGTTGAACATTTTATATATATATATATATATATATATATATATATATATATATATATATATATATATAAATTTTAATTTATTAGTTTTCATTTCAGCAAATACAGACAATTTGGTACTGTTGTTTAGGCTCATCCATGACCTACCCCCTCCCAATGGACCCGCCTTGTTGATGTAAATGGGTCATGCATTGTGGAGTTAGCCCACAGTTATTGATATGATAAATGTCTCTGCATATCATGACCCAATATGTGACTCTGACATTCTTTCCTCCTCCTCTTCCTCAAAATTTCCTGAGCCATGTTGGGTTCATTTTTGGTCTGCTTCAGTGCTGAGATGTTGGAGGTCTCTGAGGCTCTGGCTCTCTGATTTGGTAGGAGTTGATTTTTCTCTGTGTTGGTCTCCTTCCCCTTTGTGCTGGTATTCGGTTCATCAGGAAAACAGCACCCTTGCTTGTTTTGCCAATTTTTCTTAGTTTTAGTCGGGACCCTTTTGAGGTATGATGGGGCAGCTATCTCCTTAGGATCTGCATCTATCTGAAAAAGAGAAGCAGATTCTCCAAAGGAGAGTAAGTTAGCACCTGTAAAATTGAGATAACACTTACTTTTTTGATAGACAGTTTAATAGGTGTAGACCCTCTTGTAGCCCATGATTGATGGTAGCTTGATATTGGAGAGTGGGCTTATGTTTGGATATGGTTCTGACTTGTATCCCAGCTCCAGCTATGGGTCTTGTACCACTGAGGGGATCAGTTAGCCAAAACAAGAGCAGTTGGTTCCCCACCATGGCTGTGTGCCACTATTGCACTTGTGTGGGCATCACACCAGGTTATTTGTTGCTAAGTAGGTTAAACCATGAGTTGCTTGGACAGATATTTGGTCATTTCCCCTGTTGCCCATGTAGCACCTTCTGGCACTAGATATGCTGAATGTCTGGGGACTGACTCTCTCCTGGCTTCCAGTGATGCCATTCCATTTTATGTGTCAGCTGTGTATGGAGTCTTCAGCAATAGGGTCTTCCCACTAACATTTGATGGGTCATCAAGTACTCTGACCGAAGTCTGTCATTCTTTTAGGAAACCTTGTGGGTTTCTCTGATCAAAAGCTCATTGTGGATTATAGTCCCATGCTGGTAGTGGGGGTTACAGGTCAGTACACACTAAGAAAATGAGGAAAAAGTAACTAATATACAAGAGTTAGAGAGGAGGGGGAAGAAAGAGGGAGGGAAGATGTAGAAGATTTAGGTTATACTTGATCCTACCCTCTCCAGTGTCTTGTGGTTCAAGTGTTTCCTGAAAGGGTCTGGTGAAGGTTCAGCCATTTGGTCTGCCTTTTAGGAAGAAGACTTTTATGGTACCATTGCCATTTGCATCCAGATTAGTGTTTCCCACCCCTTCGATGCCCTTCCCTCTCTCCCCACCATCCTATTGTCTAATCCATGAGGTGCTTGCTGGGTATGTAAGGTATCTTGGGTAGATTCTGGTTCGGTGCTGCAGATGACTGAGACTATATGTCGATTTTTTTTTTCTGTGATTGGGTAAGTTCACTGAGAATGATCTGTTCCAGGTTCAACCATATTTCCTCAAATTTCTTTGTGTCATTTTTTCTTACTGCTGTATAGAATTCCATTGTGTAGATATATAACCACATCTTGGTTATCCATTCTTCTACTGATGAACATCTGGGTTGATTCCTCCTTTTAACTATTACGAATTGAGCCAGTATAAACATGGTTGGGCAAATATCTCTGACCTGTGGTTTGAAGGTTTTAGGGTAGATGCCCAGTAAGGGTATAATTGGGTCTGTTGGTATCTCCATAGTCAGCTTTTTCAGGAGTCTCCATATTGCTTTCCAAAGTGGTTGTACCATCCTCCATTCCCACCAACAGTGAATGAGTGTTCCTGCTTTACCACATCCTTGCCAGCATTTATTTTCATTTGATTTTTTGATGTTGGCTATCCTTATTGGGGTAAGGTGGCATCTCATAGTTGTTTTAATTTGCAATTTTCTGATGATTAGGGATGATGAACATTTACTTAAGTGTGTGTTTGTCATTTGTATATCTTCCTCTGCTAACAGCCTGTTCATCTCTTTGCCCCATTTTATGAGTGGGGTGTTTGTCTTCTTATTGTTTAGATTTTTGAGTTCTTTGTAGATTCTAGATATTAGGCCTGTATCAGTTGGATAACCCACAAATATTTTCTCCCATTCTCTGGGTTATCTATTGGTTCTGGTTATTATATGCTTGTCTGTAAAGAAACTCTTCAGCTTCATATGATCCCATTGGTTGAGCGACTGTATAAGATTGTGAGCCACTGGTGTTTTGTTCAGGAAGTCTTTTTCCATTTCTATATCATGGAAAGTATTTCCTAAATTTTCTTCCAGTAGTATTCGAGTTTCTGGTCTTATGTTGAGGTCTTTGATCCCTTTGGATTTGAGTGTGGTGCATGGTGAAATGTGTGGATCAAGTTTCAGTTTCCTGCATATGGTTATCCAGTTTGTCCAGCACGTTGGTTGAAGATGCTATCTTTTTTCCAGCCTATATTGTTCAGGCCTTTGTTGAATATCAAGTAGCTATATTTTCTTGACCCAAAATCTTGTCCTCAAGTCTATTCCATTGGTCTATACTCCTGTTTTTGTGCCAGTACCATGCTGTTTTTATTAATATGGCTTCGTAGTATAGCTTTAGATCAGGTATGGTGATGCCAACAGAGGTATTTCTTTTGCTGAGGATGTTTGGATATGCGAGGCCTTCTGCTTTTCCGTATGAAATTTGATATCATTTTTTCTATCTCTGTGAAGAACACTGTAGGGATTTTAATTGGAATTGCATTAAATTTATATATTGCCTTTGGCAGGATTGTCATATTCACAATGTTAATTCTGCCTATCCAGGAGCATGGAAGGTCTTTCCATCTTCTCAAGTCTTCCTCAATTTCTTTTTTGAGTGTTTTTATAATTTCATTGTATAGATCTTTTACTTCCTTGGTTAATGTTAGTCCAAGGTATTTTATTTTTTTTTTTTGTTGCTATTGAAAATGGGACTATGTCCCTTTTTTTCTTTTTCTGTATCTTGTCATTTGCATACAGAAATGCTACCGATTTTTGTGCATTGATTCTGTATCCTGCTACTTTGCTATAGGAGCTAATCACCTTCAGGAGTTTTTTGATGGAGGCTCTCAGGTCTCTCACATATACAATCATGTCATCAGCAAATAGAGCTAACTTCACTTCTTCCTTTCCAAATTGTATCACTTTTCTTTCCTTCTCCTGTCTTATTGCTTGAGCTAGAACTTCCAGAACTATATTGAAAGCAGAGGTGAGAGAGGACATCCCTGTCTTGTTCCTGATCTCAATGGGAATTCCTCCAGTCTCTCTCCATTAAGTATTATTTGGGCCTTTGGAGCTTTGTATATTGCCTTTATTATGTTAAGATGTGAACCGGCCATGCCGATTCTCTCCAATGTTTTGATCATGAAGTGATGTACCTTGTCAAAGGCCTTTTCTGCATCTATCAGAATGATCATGTGGTTTTTATGTTTAAGCTTGTTTATGTGCTGTATTACATTGGCCGATTTCCATATGTTGAACCACCCTTGTGTTCCTGGGATAATTCCCACTTGGTCAAGGTGGATAATACTTTTGATGGGTTGTTGGATTCGGTTTGCGAGTATTTTGTTCAGGTCTTTGCACCTATGTTCATTAGGGAAATAGGCCGGTAGTTTTCTTTCCTTGTGGCATCTCTGCCTGGTTTTGGGGTTAGGGTGATACTAGCTTCATAGAAGGAGTTGGGTAGCTTTCCCTGTTCTTCAATTGTGTGGCACAGTTTTAGGAAGATTGGTTTGAGTTCTTCCATGAAGGTTTGATAAAATTCAGCTGAGAATCCTTCTGGTCCTGGACTCTTCTTTTTGGGGAGGTTTTTTATTACTTTTTCAATCTCCATGAGTGTGATGGGTTCATTGAGGTGATTAATCTGCTCTGAGTTTAGCTTTGGTAGATGATATGCGTCCAGGAATTTATCCATCTCCTCTACATTATCCAGTTTTGTGGAGTAGAGGTTTTTGAAATAAATCCTGATGATTCTTCCAATTTCACTTATGTCTGTTGTGATCTCTCCTTTTTCATTTTGAATTTTGTTAATTTGGCGCCTCTCCTTTTTTAGCTTGATCAACTTGGCCAGAGGTTTGTCAATCTTGTTTATTTTTTCAAAGAACCAGCTCTTTGTTTTGTCAATTGCCTTAATTGTTTCCTTGGTTTTCAATTCATTAATTTTTGCTCCAATTTAATTATTTCTTTTCCTCTGGAGCTCTTTGGGTTGGATTTTTCTTGTTTTTCCAGTGCTTTTAGGTGGATGTTTATGCTATTGATTTGGGATCTTTCTGTCTTTTTTTGAAGTCATTGAGTGCTATGAATTTTCCCCTGAGGACTGCCTTCATTGTGTCCCATAAGTTTTGGTATGATGTGTTCTCATTGTCATTCAATTCCAGGAATTTTACAATTTCATTTTTTATTTCATCCACTATCCATTTATTGTTTAAGAGTGTGCTGTTCAGTTTTCAGGTGCCATTGGGATTCTTGGTGGGTCTTTTGTTGTTGATTTCTAGCAATATAGCATTGTGATCTGATACCATGCAGGGAATTATGTAGATTTTCCTAAATATGTGGAGGTAGTCTTTGTGAGCCAGTATATGGTTTATTTTAGAGAATGTTCCATGGGCTGCTGAGAAGAATGTGTAGTCTGTGGATTTGGAGAGGAAAGTTCTGTAGATGTCTGTTAGGTCTAAGTGTTCTATGGTTTTGTTGAGCTCTCTTACTTCCCTGTTGAGTTTCTGTTTGGATGATGTGTCTATTACTGATAATGGTGTGTTGAAGTCCCCAGCTATGATGGTGTTGGTGGTTATTTCTGTTTTATTGTCAACTAGGTTTTGTTTTATGAGCTGTGGTGTCCCTGTGTTTGGTGCATCCAGATTTATGATTGTAATATCCTCTTGGTGGATTGTTTCCCTGATAAGTAGGAAGTGGCCTTCTTTTTCTTTTTTGATTATTTTTGTTTGAAGTCTGTTTTATCCAATATTAATATAGCTACACCTGCTTGTTTCCTATTCCCATTGGCTTGGAATATTGTTTTCCACCCTTTCACCCTGAGGAGGTTTCTATCTTTAGTGGTAAGGTGGGTTTCTTGAAGGCAGCAGATTGAGGGGTCTAATTTTTTGATCCACCCTGTTAGCTTGTGTCTCTTGATGGGTGAATTAAGCCCATTAATATTTATGGTAATGACTGTGAGATTTGATTTGATCCCTGCCCTGTTGTGGTGGTAGATGTGTGCTGGTGTTTTCATGGAATTTTAAATTTTTTGTGTCTACTCTGGGTTTGGTTGTTGTGATCTGCTTCTTGTAGGCATTTGTGTTTGGTTCTCTGTGGAGAATTTCCTGGAATTGTTGAAGATTTCTTAAGGATGTGTTTGCCATTTGAATTTCTTCTTCTGAGAAGTCCCTGTGCAGTTTTCTACCTCATTTTGTGAGTGGGTTGTTCGACTCTTTATTGTTTAGGGTTTAAAAAAAATATGTTATTTATTTATTTACTTGAGAGATACAGAGGAAGAGGCAGTGAGCAAGAGACAGAATGGGGAGTCCAGGTCCTCCAGATACTGCAAACATACTTCAGACTCATGAGCCCCCTTGTGCATCTGGCTAACATGGGTCCTGGGTAATCAAACCAGGGTCCTTAAGTTTTGTAGGCAATCACATTAACCATTAAGCCACCTCCACAGCCAAGGCTTTTGAGTTCTTTGTAGATTCTAGAAATTAGGACTCTGTCCAATGTGCATGTGGCAAAAAAATTCTCTCATTCTGTGGGTAATCTATAGTTTCTGCTTACTGTATGTTTGTTTGTGAGATCCCAATGGTTGGGTGATTTTTTAATTTCCTGAGCTACTGGGGTTTTGCCCAGGAAATCTTTTCCCACCCATATATCCAGCTTTTCTTGAACCATTTGTTGAAGGTACTTTTTTCCAGTCTAGTTTGTTAGGGCCTTTGTCAAATATCAAGGAGCTATAGTTACTTGACCCAGTGTCTGGGTTCTCAATTCTATTCCATTGGTCTATACTCCTCTTTTTGTGCCAGGAACATGCTGTTTTTTAATATTGCTTTGTAGTGTGGCATTAGATCAGGTTTGGTGATACCTCCAGAGGTATTCCTTTTTCTGAGGATATGCTTGGATATCTGAGGCCTTCTACCATTCCATATAAATTTTGAGATCTTTTCTATCTCTGTGAAGAAAATGTTGGGATTTTTATTGGTATTACATTAAATATATATATTTGATTTGGTTAGATTGCCATTTTCACAATGTTAATTCTGCCTATCTAGGAGCATGGGAGGTCTTTCCATTTTCTCAAGTCCTCCTCAATTTCTTTCTCAAGTGCTTTTATGTTTTCATTGTAAAGGTCTTTCACCTTCTTGTTTAATGTTATTCTGAGGTACAAAGATACAGAGAAAGAAATAAATGAAATTGTCCCATTTTCAATAACACCTGATATTTTTAGGTGGATTCTTGTGATCAAAATCATGTCCTTATTGCAGTTTGCAGTTTGTCCACTGAGGAATATCTAGCCTCCTTTTCTTTCTTTCTTTCTTTTTTTTTTTTTTTTTTTTTTTTTTTTTTTTTTTTTTTTTTTTTTTTTTTTTAGGTAGGATCACCCAGTAGCCCAGGAATTTACTATGTATTCTTGGGGTGGCCTTGAGCTCATGACAATCCTACTTCTGCTCCCAAGTATTGGGATTAAATGTGCATGCCACTATGCCAGGGTCCTTTTCCTTTGTTTTAAAATTTCATTACATTTGTGTTTTTTGAAAGCTATTTTGGAAATCAGATAGTAGGCATAGGCCTTGTGTTTTTTCCATGCCGATAAACAATGTCTTTACATGGAGTTATTAATTCAATAACATCTGATGTAGTTATTTATAGGGTTGATTTAAGTCTATTATTTTAATTCTATCTGGTCTGTTTGTTTTCTTCTTTGGTTACTTGAGTGCATTTTAGAGTTTTATTAAAATTACCATTTAAGTTTTAGTTCTTTGCACTTATTAGTAATAACATTAATCATTACTATGTAAAACAGGTCTTGTGGTCTAGGTCTGCAATCCCAGGGACTCAGAAGACAAAAAAGGAGGATATTAACAAGTTTAAGAGCTATCTCAGGAACTCATTTTGGCCTTGCCTTAAAATACTAAGGAGCAATAGGATTGTGGATATATTTCTGTGCTACAGCATTTACCTAGCATGTGTGATGTCCTAGGTCCAATTCCTAGTATTACAAATGAATTTTATAGCATGCATTCTAATCTTTTCACAGTATGTATGGAAGTTGTCAAATATGTGTGTGTATATATATATTAAAAATAAATCAACCCATTCAAAAGAAAATGGGGCAGGGAACTAACGAAGATTTCTCTCAAAATAAGAAAACAAACATCTAAAATAGGCAATATCTTTAGACATCAGGAAAATGTAAAATAAGAATACTTTGATATTTCCTCGCACTTTGGTCAGAATGGCTATCATCAAGAAATCAAATGGCAACAAATGCTGGCAAGGGTGTGAGGAAAGAAGAGCCTTTATTTGCTGTTGGTGGGTGTATAAACAGTGTCTAGCCTCCATGGAAATCAGTAGTGAGGTTTCTCACCAACCTACAAATAAATCTATCCTTTGACCAGATATTTTACTCCTGGGTAGATATAGTTGGTCTATTCACAATAGTTAGGAAATAAAACCAACCCAGATGATCATCAACTCACGAGTAGATAATAGAGATGTAAATATGTACTATGGAATTCTATTCAGTGGTCAAGAAAAATGAAATTCATTGGAAAAAATGGTTGTATCTGGAAAAATTATACTAAGTGAGTTAACTGAGACTCAGAGAGACATGTTCCATGTTCTCTCACATATGCAAATCCTGGGTTGGAATAGTTAGACTTGTGTGTAAATTGGAGTTAGCATCAGGAGTAGTTGGCAGGAAGGTAAAATGAGGCTGGGAGAGAAAAGCCGTTAGTACTAATTATGGGAGTGGATAGTAAAGATGCAAACGGAAGGACAGAATACAGGGGTTGGAAAGTTTGTTAAGGTGGGGAAAGGGATTGAAGAGAGGAGTGTACATAAAGCTAAAGATGGTTTGAATAAGTCCTCTAGAAACTTATTTTGTTAGATAATAGATATAATTTTTAGAGAGAAAAAAAGAATGTGTGAATGAGTTTGAGTGGAAGTACTCAGTACTTTGGAGAAACTTTAAAATGAAATCATAAGTTATTGCAAGTAATTCTCATTACTGTAGATTGATCACCATCCCCCACTCAGTGAAATGTTGGTCAGAAAAGCTCATGATGCCCCAAATAATGCAGGCCATTGACAAAGTGCTTTCTAATCCACAAGAATTAGACAGTACAACCCTATTGCTAAAACAGCACTGCCTGTGGTAACAGAACATTGATAAATCAAGCTAGAATTGAAATAACTCTTTCTTGCCAGCTAGCTGCCATTAATGCTAGAAAGAGCTATGCAATCTTCCTGAGGAGAAAAATCATGTATAGTCTGAAGAAGCTGTGGATCCTGCAAGCTACAAAATCAACCAGGCTGGTAATATGTGCTCATGGGTGCAACAGTGACACATAAGTTATGGGGTAATCATGTAATCTTTGGTTGGCTATAAAGCACCACTGTGTGGGAATAAATTTATGCCTGAGAGTTGAGAATCTAGTCAGAAGCCCATGGCTTGGGAGATCATAGACCTCAGAGGGAAGCTTCCATTGTTCTTTGGCTAAATGGTGACATTATGCCCATCCAAAAGTTTCTTAAATTAGCATATGCTTTATGCCCTTGATTAACACTGGTCTTCATTTTGGCTGGAGAATCTTCTTTGTACAGATGGAAGAAAGTGTCAGGGACAGCTAAGACCCACTAAAATGATAAGAAGAGAGAAATCCCAGAGCTTAGTCATCTCTATCACATCCACCAGTGCTCAGGAGACATTGAGGAGGAAGTGGCAGAATGAATAGGAGTACTATGCTCACTGCTAACCGTACAACCTTCTCTCTGGAGATGGTAGCAAACACTGAGGAGAATCAAAGCTCATCACAGCAGAAAAATCAAAGGCTAATGAGAGCTAAACCCTAAAGGAGGTTGCTTTCATGTCCTCCAAAGTTCAGAGAACATTGTGGAAGAGGGAGGAGAATGAGGATGAGTCACATTATGTACAGGTGTCTTTGGGGGCTCTGTCCTTTGGACATTAACTAACTGGTGCATTCATGATGCCTCAGTGGTTACCAATAATGATAAGATGATAATAATGATAATAATGATAAGACCATCAACATTTGGTCATAAAGGACAGAGGAAGGCACAAGGAATGACACAACCAAAGATAAGAAGGACTACCTTGAAAGAACAGGATTCTCAGGGAACAGGGGTAGGAAGAACAGGACAAAAGAAGATAACAGGACAGGAAAAAAGATTAAACTAATGTATTTTTATATATTAAAGTTCCTAGTTAGGTAAATAAACAAATTTATTTTGGGAAAAACCACTACTAGAAAGAATGTTGAAGAGTTTCACTATATATAAATGATCCATGTTAGATAAGACAGATTTGGCCTGATTTAAATACAGCATATATATACATGCATGGTAATATGCAGTATTTTATATATATATCATATATATGTATATACATGATATTTATATATGAGTATATGCATATATATATATATATATTTCCTGCCACTCCATTTGCATGTAAAAAATTATATTTTTCTGTATTACAATAAGTTATTTTAAAAAGAAACAAAATCCTTTGTGTTTCTTTCATTAGGAATATTAAAAATATTTTGTTATATGTATAAATCAGAGATTTCCAGAATTTATTTCTTTTTCATTTTACTCATGTTTCCCTTGTTTCTTTGTTTGCTAACATCCTAGTTTTTGACTTAAAATACATGATGATTAAAATTATTGTTCCCCTGTACATAATATATTGACAATATATCATACCTCTTGTGATTCTCTGTTTTTTGAACTCTCTCTCTCCCTCTCTCTCTCTCTCTCCCTTTATAATATGGTCTCACTATGTAGATCAGGTTGGCTTCAAACTTGTAATCTACTTAGCCTTCCCTGAACCGGGATTACAAATATGGGCCAGTAAACTTGATTTCTTGTTTATTTTTATTGTGGGCATTGTTAGTGTAATAACCTTTGAATATGCCTAGCATGATAATCAGAGGATTTCAAGATAGACACATTTATGTATTCTTCCAAGCTTGGGAAAATTTTGCCACTGTTTTGATATATTTTTCATTCATTTTCAGTTTATTTTCTATTCTTTCTATTTCTAATTACATGCTTGAATGTGTGAATATTATCTCTTGTGCCTGAAGTCACATTTATTTTTATATATGCTTTTAATTGATTACCTTATTAAATATTGTAGTGACAGCTCTAGGATCTATACATTTCTCCAAAGTGCTATTTGTATTGTATGAAAAGATGATTTTCCTACATTCATTCAGGAGAATCTATATTATTTAATTGACTTGCAGCTCGAATCCAAGTCTCTTGTTTTAAATTTGATTATAAGATGATTCATGTCTCTGCTGGTCATGGTAGAAAGACTACTCAAATACTTGGGTGGGTATATTCCCAGAACTTAAAGATCTCTTCCTTGTTTCTCTCTGTTCTTGGTTTTGTCTTCTGTTTTCCATTGTTATAGATGCCTTAGGCTTTGTCCTCTGGGTTTTCAGGTAAGATGGTTTATTTATCTCTGAATTTTACCATCCCTTCATGGTGACTTCTATTATGTCTTCTCTATGTAAGGCCATAAAAATGGAGAACATATCCTGATGTGGTAGTGCATGCCTTTAATCACAGGACTCAAGAAGCAGAGGGAGGAGGATCGCTGTGAGTTTGAGGCCACCCTGAGACTACATAGTGAATTCAAGGTTAGCCTTAGTTAGAGCAAGACCCCACCTCACCCCCCCCCCAAAAAAAATAAAATAAAGGAGATAAAAGAAGAACACACATGGGGACAGTCCTTTCCTTTAAGTTGACTGATCAGAAGTTCATCTTGGTATTGTATATATGTAAATAAAAGAACAGATTACAGGGAAGGGAAAGGCCTAAGCAAGACCAGGGGAAGATTCTGTGTAAAAGAAGCGGGGGAGGGAGAATCAATTGAAATTCAAGATATTCTAAATAAGACATATGAAAACCTACTTTTTTGAATCATGGAATATACAGAAGCCATAGATTGTTACTAGAAAATTTTCAGTGCCAATGATGGGATACCTTCCAGTGAGTTATTGGCCAGGGAGGTCCCTGTTGTCTCAAAAACGTTACAGGCTATTGTCAAGGTCCTTGGTTTCCCTCGAGATACAGATGATAAGACCCTGTTGCTGAAGACTTTATATGCCAGAGCAGCAGACACTGAGAAATCAAGCTGGTGCTGAGCAGAATACATTTTCCCTGTAGATCAGGCAATTGAAAGTTGAAGAAAGCTGCACTGTATGGAGCCCTATGGGAGACATAAGTCATCAGCAATGAAAACAGTGGACCCTGGAAGTCTCAAGTTTGGTCACACAGGACCAATGACTGAATGAGTGCAATAGTGGCATGTTTGCCCTGGAGGAAACCAACTGCTGGCTATAATTGGAATGAAGGCCCACTCTATGGGAGGAAATATGTGCCGGGTACTGAAAACCCAATCAAAAGCCTATGGCAGGAAAGGTCATGAGCCTTAGGGGTATAAAGCCTGCTTCTTCCTGGATGAATGTGTATATTATTCTCACCAAACTGCCCTGGAAGCACTATACTTAACATTCATATTTATATGTTAATGCTACTCTCACTTCTGGTTAGAGAAGCTTCTCTTTTCAGATGACAATAACCACTGGGATGACCCAAAAGGCAACATAGTGCTGAGAAGAAGGGAGAGAGGAATGTCCAGCACTTAAACATCTCTATCACACCCTCCGAGGGTCAGAGTCTATTGCAGAAGAGGTGTGAGAAATAATGTGAGAGCTGAAGGAAGGATGCCATTCTTTACAATGAAACTGTCCAGACAGAAATTGGCCTGGATATTCATGACCTCACAGTGCCTAGCAATATCTACACAAAACCCTCATAATAGGAGAAAAAGATGATGACATCAAAATAAGAGAGGCTAATGGAGAGAGGGAGGGGATATGATGGAGAGAGGAGTTGTGAAGGGGAAAGTGGGGGAGAGGAGGAATATATTATGGTTATTTTTTGTAAGTATAGAAATTGTCAATAAAAAATTAAAACAAGGGCTGGAGAGATGGCTTAGTGGTTAAACGCTTGCCTGTGAAGCCTAAGGACCCTGGTTCGAGGCTCGATTCTCCAGGACCCACGTTAGCCAGATGCACAAGGGGGCGCATGCGTCTGGAGTTTGTTTGCAGTGGCTGGAAGCCCTGGTGGGCCCATTCTCTTTCTCCCTCCCTCTCTCTCTCTCTCTCTCTCTCCCTGTCTCTCTGCCTCTTTCTGCATCACTGTCAAATATATAAATAAAAATGAACAAAATTTTTTAAAAAATTAAAATAAATATTTCTTTAAAGAAAAGAAAATCAGATATGCAACAGCAAGGATATGAAGCATTTCTTAAAAGGTTGATTGACAGCTTGGCACTAAGATGCTGGATTCAAGATGTGATTAGAGAATAAGATTCTAATTTGAGGGTTGGAGGTTTAGCTCAGTGGATGAGTGCTTGCCTAGCAAGTGCAAGGGCCTGGGTTTGGTCCTCAGCACTGAAAAAGAGAAAAGATTCTAATTTGTTCAGCGGGGTTATTCTTGATAATTCTATAGGTAAATGACTATCCCATACACTAGGGAAATAGGTCATGGGGGGTGGAGGTCTTGGATTATTATATATTGGCTCTTTGGACCCTTGTTCTCTCTGCTTCTGACACTCCTGTGGTAACAGTTCTCTGCTACTATGACCATCTATCTTTAGGTTACTCTTTGTTGTGATAGGCCAAAAACAATAAATCCTGATGATCAGACACAAAAATATCTGCAAGTGTAACCTAAAAAGTCTTTCTTCTGTTAACTTGTTTTTCTCACATATTAGTCATCAAAAATTCTGCCTAATGGAGCTAGAAAGATGGCTCAGTGGGCAAGAGTTCTTGCTTAAACATGAGGGCTAGAAAGGACCTGAAACTCCCTGAGTTTGATTCCCTAGTCCTCTCCCCCCTGAGAAAATGTGGATGGCCAGGAATATTTGTTACCCCAGTCATATTTTCTGTGGAAGAAGATAATAATAAAGTAAAAATATTAATAATAGTCAAAAGTGTAATGATGAACTTTCAGAAACAAAAAGAAAGACAGAGAGAGACTAGTGGGAAAGAAGGGAGTCAGTGGGGCTGGGAATGTGGGAATGGAAAAAGGGAGGGTGGTGGGAGGGAATTATAATAATGGTATGTTGTCTATATGTACAGAGGTTGACAATAAAAAGTTTAAAAAGGAAAATAAAGGTAGTTCATCTGTTCTTAAAAGTTTTTATCTGAAGCTTCCTTTAATATTTTGTCTAAAGATTACAGTTGTTACATATGGGAAAGTAAATCTTTCAGGAGCTGAATTTAATATATACAAATAAGAACTGTGTTCTCCCTTTAAAGTAATGCTGTGATGTGACTCAGATTCACATCTTTGTCTAAAATAAAGCAAAAGCATATCTATCTTAAAGATGGCTAGATTCATAATTCTATGATATATTCAGCCATGTTTTTATAATAAAGAATTTTACATCTTATTAGTAGCAAAACTTTCTAATTTTTATTCAGCTAATACAAGTAGTATTGGGTAAATATGAAAATTTGTAGTGCTGAAATAATTATAATCATCCTAATAAGTTTGAAATAGTAGATGTTCTTGGTGGGTGTGTTTTAAATCTACTTTAGTGTTGATCTCTCAGCAACTTCTAGATTTGTACTTGGGTACCTTTTGAGTATACTCAGTGTCTGTCTCCATCACCTTTATAGGTTGTCAGGCTTGCAAAGAAAGCAGTGCTCTTGTTTATCTTCTAATTCCTGTGTAGTAAATGTTTTTAAAAAATTTATTTAGGGGCTGGAGAGATGGCTTAGTGGTTAAGCGCTTGCCTGTGAAGCCTAAGGACCCCGGTTCAAGGCTCGGTTCCCCAGGTCCCACGTTAGCCAGATGCACAAGGGGGTGCAAGCATCTGGAGTTCGTTTGCAGAGGCTGGAAGCCCTGGCATGCCCATTCTCTCTCTTTCCCTCTATCTGTCTTTCTCTCTGTGTCTGTCGCCCTCAAATAAAAAAAAAAATTATTTAGAATACTCTGGATAGGCAGAATTAACATCGTGAAGATGGCAATCCTACCAAAGGCAATTTAATACAATTCCAATTTAAATCCCTATAGTGTTCTTCACACAAAGAAAAAAATGATCTCAAATTTCATATGGAAAGGCAGAAGGCCTAGCATATCCAAACATATCCTCAGCAAAAGAAATACCTCTGGAGGCATCACCATACCTGATCTAAAACTATATTACAAAGCCATAGTAATAAAAACAGCATGGTACTGGCAACCCCCCCCCCCACCAAAATAGGAGTATAGACAAATGGAACAGACTTGAGGACCTGGACTTTGCATGAAGCAATTATAGCTACTTGATATTCGACAAAGGCCCGAACAATATAGGCTGGAAAAAAGACACCATCTTCAACAAATGGTGCTGGACAAACTGGATAACCATATGCCAGAAACTGAAACTTGATCCACACATTTTGCCATGCACTACTCTCAAGTCCAACTGGATCAAAGACCTCAATATAAGACCAGAAACTCGAATACTACTGGAAGAAAATTTAGGAAGTACTTTCCATGACATAGGAATGGAAAAAGACTTCCTGAACAACAACAACAACAACAACAACAAAAAAAAAACGCAGTAGCCCATGATCTTAAACAGTCACTCACCCAATGGAATCACATGAAGCTGAAGAGTTTCTTTACAGACAAGCATACAATAAGCAAAGCCAATAGATTACCCACAGAATGGGATAAAATATTTGCAGGTTATCCAACTGACAGAGGCCTAATCTCTAGAATCTACAAAGAACTCAAAAATTTAAACAGTAAGAAGTCAAACACCCCACTCACAAAATGGGGCAAAGAGTTGAACAGGCAGTTCACAGAGGAAGAAATACAAATGGCAAACACACACTTAAGAAAATGCTCATCATCCCTAATCATCAGGGAAATGCAAATTAAAACAACTATGAGATTCCACCTTATCCCAATAAGGATAGCAAATATCAAAAAATCAAATGAAAATAAATGCAGGTGAGGATGTGGAGAAGTAGGAACCCTCTTCCATTGTTGATGGGAATGTAAGATGGTACAACCACTTTGGAAAGCAATATAGAGACTCCTGAAAAGCTGAACATAGAGATACCAAAAGACACAGTTATTCCCTTACTGGGCATCTACCCTAAAACCTTCAAACCATAGGCCAGAGAGATTTGTTCAACCATGTTTCTAGAGGCTCAATTTGTAGTAGCTAAGAGGTGGAATCAACCCAGATGTTCATCACTAGAAGAATGGGTAAGTAAGATGTGGTGTATCTACACAATGGAATTCTATACAGCAGTAAGAAAAAAATGACACAATGAAATTTGAGGAAAATGGTTGAACCTAGAACAGATCTCTCCAAAGAATTTAACTATAATATATTTTGCATGTAACTTAGAAATTATTAGCTCAATTTAGCATTAAGTTAATTGTTACACAGTATTAAATAACTTATTTAAGAGCTTGAGAGATGGCTTAGTGGTTAAGTGCTTGCCTGTGAATCCTATGGACCAAGGTTCGAGGCTCAATTTCCCAGGATCCATGTTAGCCAGATGCACAATGGGTTGCATGTGTCTGGAGTTCATTTGCAGTGGCTGGAGGCCCTGGTGCATCCATTCTCTCTCTCTCTTTTTCTCTCTCTGTCACTCTAAATTAAATAAAAAAAATAAATAAATAAAATAAATAAATTTAAAAATAACATTCAAGTTTCAAGCCATATTACTATTATCTAATAACATAAGCTATATTAACAATATTTATGTGTTAATAAGATACAATTTGTTAGATCTAAAATTAAAAAAAATAAATACCATTATCAAATAAAGCCAATTAGTTCATTATTCCCAAATCATTATTTAATATAGCTCTTCATCAAGCAGGAGCAAAAAATATAAATTTGTAATATACCAGGTTTGCCCGTATTAAATAAATTTAGTGGGTTCTCTTTCAAAAGATGATATTGGTCTCATAAAATGTTTCCAAATAAGATGTGAGTGATATTCATTTGCTTCCTTCCTTCTCTCTCTCTCTCTCTTTCTTTCTTTCTTTCTTTCTTTCTTTCTTTCTTTCTTTCTTTCTTTCTTTCTCTGAAAGAATCTCAAGTATCCCAGGCTAGCTTCTAATTAATTACGAACAAGATGAACTTGAACTCTGATCCTCTTGTCATCAGCTCTTATCTTCTAGAATTGCAGATGTGCATAATCACATCTACTTTATGCAGTGTTAAGGACTGAATTTGGATCTTTGTGTAAGCTAGGGAAGCACTCTACCAATGAAGCTACATCCCTAGTCCCACTACTCATTTTATTTAAGAGAAAATAGTACTTAAAATGAATAAATTGCTCTGGGTAGTTTCCAAACTTTAGTATGTACATTGATCTTAATAATTCCAAATGGAATATGCAATGTGTAGTTAAATTTCACACTGTTTCTCTTTAACTGCTAGTTATTCAAGACTTACACAGGGATTAAGTGCTTACTATTTATATTTTCTTTATTTCCAGTGAGGATGTTCACCTGTGTAAATATGTCTTGATTTATGAGATTCTGTGAATAGCCTGTGACATTCTCTGTTCACTTTATAGATTTTTGTTCTGTTTACTCATTTATAGGGACTTTCTGAGTTTTCTGGGTCTTAACTATTTTTTATTATCTATTTCCATTGTTTTCACTTCTTTTTACTATGGTTTGTTTTTCTTATATTACAGTGCTTCTTGAGAGACATATTTTACTACAAATAATTTAATTCAGTGTACATTTTTCTTTATAAATTATATTTTATGTGTTATGTTAATTACATTTATGAAGGATTTTTTAGTGTAACTTTTCCAAAATGTCCAAACATTTTCCTTTCCACTTTTAAAAGCACAGATAGAGCCAGGCGTGATAATGCACACCTTTAATTCCAGTACTTGAGAGGCAGAGGTAGGAGGATCTCTGACTTTGAGGCCATCCTGAGACTACATAGTAAATTCCAGGTCAGCATGAGTTTGAGTGAGAGCCTACCTCGAACAACAACAACTACAAAACCAGACAAACCAACAAAAAATACACATAGGATTTAATTTTTTAAATTTTTTTAGGGTGTCCTATACTTTTCTTTCTGGGTCACTAATATTTTTGAGAAAATGTACTCTTATTGCTGACTGGGGAGCTCATCTCAAACACATACCAAGTTTTCATGTATTTTTTACTATTACTTCTTACTGTGGGAGGAAATGTACCTAGTCTTTACTTTCTTGTGTGATACTGTGTCATTGAATATGGGATGTATTCAATGACTTTTAGTGAATAGAGTGTAGCCAAGGTTATAAAAAGACTAATTTCTGTGTCAGGCACTCCCTCTTTCTATCCCACACTCAAGGAGAACTAATCTGCATACTGATGGCATTCTTCAAAAGAGAACAGTGTAAAGGGACAAGGGTCTCCAGCTAGGTAGGACCTGGGGCCTTTGGAAAGCCACAGGAGTGAGCTTAGATGCAGACCTTCCTCCAGAAGAATCAGGGATAACATTCCAGGCAGCTTGATAATTAGCCATTCTGCAACCTTCAGCCTAAGGTGACTGCATAAACCACACCTGGATTTATGAGCAGAAGAAACTATGTGATTATGTATGTTTAGGATTCTCAACTGCTAAATTGATGGGTAAGATGTTACTCAGTAACAAATGCAAGAGATGCTTTAAGGTGCCTGGTAGTGTTACCGTGTCCTGTGATCAAGGCCAATGAGAAACTCCAATAACCCAATCAAGAAGTCTGATAAATGTCCCAGACCCTTCATGAATGAAGGTATAAGTCACTCCTCCAGATCAAGATCCGATGCCTGCTGAGATATTTGTTGAGGGCACAGGCAATAAAGAATGTAGAGTAGATTGTTGGGCTGAATTATGAGGACAAACTTAAGAATAAATTATGACAATGAATTGTGGGAATATTTCCTATGGGCATTAAAAATAGCTCTTATGATATTGCTGTGATATACTAAATTCCTTATTTGTAATTTTCTTTAAAGTCAATTTTAGAACTGTGTAATCCACCGGCTTAAAACAATATGACTAGGTTTCCTCTGCTTTGGTGTACTTTTGGCCCAAACAGCACAGATGACCAATATTCACAAAGAATGTTTAGAGATGCTTAACTTAAAATATACTCTATGCTCCTTTCCTCAGAGGCTTGGCTGAACTCTTGACTCCTAACAAACATACATACATGGGAATTGCTGATAATGGTGTTGAAGACAACAAGGTCAGTAACTATGTAACCACAGATATGTTGAAAGAAACAGGCCACCTTAATATGATTGTTCTTGTGATCTGAGTTGTATGTTCTGAAGTAGCAGAGTCCAGTGGGTCACTAAATTCCTTTCTTTAACAACTGTTTAAAGAGTATCTAAGGTCAGAAGTTCCTTACCCTTTGCTCATTCAGTGTACTACATGATCACATATTGATTTTTGTCTGTTCAATAAAAGTGCCAATAATTGCCTATATGCAGGAAAATCCATAGCCATAGTAGCATTAGAATAGCAGCAACAGCACATGTAGCAGGTTTATTAATGACTTCACTTAAACTTCAGTTTCTTTTGCCCTCAGGTGGTTGCTAGAGGCAGCCAACCCAGCCCTGAAATAGGGGTATCGGGAGTTGGCTCTCCCACCTCCTATGCTATGCTCTGAGAAGAGGAAATTTCCAGAGGCTAGTCATTCCTAAGTTAGGTCTATGCTTCCCAAACAGGGCAGTATAAAGTAGTTATAATACCAGCTAAGGTTATGTGATCAGTTACAGAAACAAGGATTTTAATTGTCATGAGTGTTTCTATCCTACTTTATTAAGAGTGTCTGTACATATGTACACAAATATTAAGATTCCTTCATTTTCTTTCTTCTATTTCTTTATTACATTAATATTGACTTTAATACCATTAATAGTTAAGTATTAAATTTATATTATTGGTCTTATAGGAAAAGCATTACTCAAGGGGCCTTGCCATGTGTTTGAGGGAAAAGTTAGTGCATTTCTGCTTGTATGTGGGATAGTTATATCATATTAGGCAGAATTATCTTCATTTGGAAATTAAGCATGGCATAAAAAGTTATGGTTCTCTATCAAGGTGACAAAAGGTGGACTTATGATTTTTAAGTTCTGTTGTCAACTTTTTCAGATTAGGAATCTTTAAAGGACATGCTTTTTGGTTGTGTCTGTGAGGTTATTTCTAAGAAGGAATAACTGAGGGAAAAAGTGCTTCCTCCAGAAAGGGTGGTGGACTATACACAAAGAAGTTCCAAGAGAACCAGTCCCTTTTTATCTTGGCTTTCCATTGTTATTCGCAGGTGAGGACTTTTCACCCCTAAGTGCATCTTTCATGCTTCCCTTCAGCATTGGAACCAAGTTTCCTCACAGACCAAAGATCAGCAGCTCTCTAAAAATACCCAAGACCTTCAGTGCTGGATTGGGACTGCTGAGGCATCCTGCTATATGGACTGAGCAGCTACCAGGTTACTTGACTGTCAAGCCTGCAGACAGCTATTGTTGTACTGCTGTAAACTAATTCCATAAATTCCCTTTCTAATACAATTAATTCTATTGGTCTGATCCTCTAGAGAGCCCGGCCTAATACAATTACATTTACTTACAAAATATTTCATAGAATAATACTTTGAGGTCTTATGAATATCCTGTCACATTTTCATTTCATTCATGTATTTACTTATTGCATTTACTATATGGACAGGTAGATTCCTCTTTTATTTGATTGATTTTAAGCCTTTCTTTGTATTCAGCATGAGGCTCATGTTGTCTGAGGTTTTGCAAGTTCAGTTATTTTTCTAAATAATGATGATCATAACTATATATAAATATATACTATATAATAATTATATATAAAGTTATGATATATATAAATCACATATGTACATATATAAAGCATAACTTATGTGCCTCCATATTTTCTAGCATAAGAGGTTTTTCAGTCTCTTTAGTTACTGTCTGTGTTTGAAACTTAACATTAACCTTTTCTTCAATGAGTTCATGTATTCTGCAATAAGAATTATGTTAAGAATGAATGTCAATAGCCAGGCATGGTGGGACTTGCTTGAGATTCTCTTACTTGGGGAGGTGAGCAGAAGGCTGATAAATTTCAGGCCAACTGAACATGTACAGGAAGACCCTGTATCAACAGAAAGGAAGGAGGAAGTGGAAAAGAAAAGGAAAGGAGGGAGAGAGGGGAAGAGGAATGGAGAGATAAGAGAAGGAAAGAAGGAAAAAGAAATAAAGGAAGAAAGGATGAAAGGAAAGGAGCAGGGAAGGAAAAAGAAAAGGAAAGGAGGGATATGAGAAGGAATGAAAAAAGGAAGAAAGAGAGGATAGAGAGAAGTAAGAAAGAAAAGGATGGAAGGGAAAAGAATTCTAGTGAATTTGTAATTTGCTTTGACTATCTGGCAGAACCTAGTCACTTAGGGCAATAGTAACAAAGAAAAGTTGATAATATTACCTGTGATATTTTATACTGATTATCAGCTTGACATGACCTAGAGTTACCTATGATAGATTATATAGGTTAGGTTATCTACCTTGTATGTTTGTGATGAATTATCTTGATTAGGTTAATTGAGGTGGGAAGACCTACCTCAAATGTTAGATGCACTATGCCATTGTCTGATGAAAATAACCTAAAGTATATATATATGTTTGTGTGTGTGTGTGTGTGTGTGTGTGTGTGTGTGTGTGTGTGTATTTTGAGGAAGTAGAAAGTATTTGTATGAAACTACATAGAAAGGAGATTATCAGAAAAAAGACAAACTTCATTTATCTCTTAAAAAAAGGAGAGAACAGTCTGAGCAACAGCACTGTCACTCTCTGCTTCCTCACTGTACCAAATGACCAGATGTACCAAGATCCTGTTACCATGTCTTTTCCTCCCTGATGGTTCTTGTAACCTGGAACTGAAGACTGCAGAAGCCCTTCCTCCCTTAATTTGACTTTTGTTATTATTTTCTCCCTTCAATGAGAAGTTGACAAATACATTCCTTTATATCTTCCAGTGCTCTTCAAGACTGAAGAGGCAATAACTGGAGGGTTTCTTTATGAGGGAGAAAAGGCAGTGAGGAAGCCTTGTTCTCTCACTCCAGCACCTCCTCCATGGAGCACGGACCCATCAGGACAGTGAGCAAGAAAGTGAAGGTCAATGTTTAGTGACACTGGGGAGGGGAGAAGGTATGGCACTCAGGCTTTTCCTCCAGCAGGGATGGCAGAATGAGAAGGGGCTTTGTCCTCTGGCTACAGTGTGCTTACAGAGGGACTCTGCTCCTCTGTCTTGCTCCATATCATAACTACAGACTAGTGAGAGAGTGAAACCCATTCAAAGCTCATTCACAATGACTGGGAAGGACAGATGCTTTTTCCATTTGTGCAGAAATGATATTTATACAAGAATTATGAAGCATAAAATTGCACAATTAAAATAAATAAGAAATCTTTTGTATTCAATCCAAGAATAATAGATATTTCTGAATAGCCTGGCAATAAATAAATATATATGCAAAGATATGAGAATATAGAGATCCTGAAATAAATAATACAACAGCTCAACAACATAAATAAAACAAGAAAGCTACCAAACAAACAAACATAGATATTGGAAGATGAAGACAATAAGTAAAGAACATTTTATCAGAAGGGTTCAAAGGCTAAACTGACCAAACAAAAAGCAATTAGAGAATGTTCATATTATGTTGAACTATCTAGTAAGAGTGAGACAACAATGAACAAAGTGGCAGTAAGTCCTCAAATACCAATAATTGTTATATTAAATATAAACTTGCTAAATTTTCTAATCAAAGTTATGGAATAGATCAACTGTTTTTTAAAAGAGCAGTTGTATGGTGCTATTATAAATTTACTTTATCTTTACATTTTCAGGCAGAATGTGAAGATTCGAAGATTTCTTATTTATTTAAGTTGTCACCAAAAGGGAACAAGAGTAATGGCTCTGACACTGGACAAAATATACTTCACTTCAAAAATTGTCATAAGAGACAAGGACACAAGACCATCAAGTAGGAAGAAAAGGTCATGACATCAAAAATAAAAGAGGGACTGAAATAAAATAAAAATAAAAATTAAGAATAAAAAAGGGGGAGAAGGAAATATGACTTAGAGTGGTGTTTCAAAGGGGGAGCTGTGAGGGGGGATTACCATGGGATAGTTTATAATTATGAAAGTTGTCAATAAAAATAAGAAGGTTTATTCACCAGAAAGATATAATAACTATAAATATAGTTGCACTAAGTATTGAAGTCCTTAACTGTATAAAGCTATTATTAGCAGACACATAAGGAGAAATAGAAAGTGAAAAATAATAACAAAAGGGGACTGTAATACCATACTTTCAGCAGTGGATACATCATCCAGACAGAAAATCAGTCAGAAAATTTGTATATAGCTAGCAGAATAGATTCAGAGGACAGTAAGCCCATACAAGGTATTTCATTCAGCAGGAGCAGATATACATTTTTCCCAGTGGACAGCTTAGGATATATCATATATTAGGCAATGAAATAAGTTTTAACATATTTCTTTCTGAACACATTTAACACACATAAATTATATGGCATGAAACTTATTGTCAGTAATAGGGACAAAATGAGAAATTTCACAAATACATGATGTGCAATGCTTTCAAACATCAAATAAGTAAAATAAAGATAGTAAAATTACACGGAACAATGAAAAATTAGAACATCATACCAAAACTTAATGAATATAGCAAAAGTATTCTTAAGAAGAAACTTTTCACAGTGAAAGCTTACATTGAGAAAACATACTGAAATATAATTTAGCTTTAAAAGTAGGAAATATTATTGTGAAAATGTAGAATAATGTTGAGGACTTAATGTTAAGGGAAATAATTCAGAAAAAAAAATACTGTACTTACATGTAGAATCCACTGAAGTAAATAAACACTGACTTCAGAATGAGAAAGTAGAATGAGGTTTTCTTGGGGCTTGAGGGAGATGGAACTAAGACGCTGGCCATGGGCTACAAAGTTTGGCATGCACAATGAACTACTTCTAGAGTTCTGTTAGTTGATAACACTGTATTGTATCCTTAAAATTTTTGAGAGTTGGCAGTTAAGTACTTGCTTGGTATGTGCTAGGACTTGGAAACAAAGAGCCAGATGTGGTGGCATATATTTTTAATCCCAACACTCAGGAGGCAGAGTTAGGATGATTGCTGTGAGTTTAAGTCCATCCTGAGATTACATAGGTCAGCCTGGGCTAGAGTGAGACCCTACCTGGAAAAAAAAAAAAAGTTAACAACCTATTCTATTAAAAATACCAAACGAAATTATGTGAGATTAAGGTTCTATTAATTATCTTAGCAACCATTTCACAAGGTTCCCCCTTCTCTCTCTCTGTATATATCATGGTGTACAACTTAAATCTATATAATTTTGTCAATTTGACCTCAATAAGATGGAAAAGAAATAGCCATCCTCTGTTTTAAAATTGATCTTGTTGCAATTATATAAAAAGAAATGAACAGTTAATAATATATATATTGGAAGATATGCAATAAATTTTCAAGCATACATAAACAGATGACTTTCCCAAGAGGCAATAAAGTACAGGCAAAGGGAGACAATTTTTTTTTTTTTTTTTTAACAATCAATGTAACTTGTGACTATAGGGGACATGAGTGAAAATTAAAAATGCAATTTCAGAATAAGCTGCTATGTCAAAGGGAGAAAGGAAGGTCTTCCTTCTTTCCTTCCTTCCTTCGTAGTGAAGATTATTAATGTACAACTTTGATGCAGATATGGTCTTTGATCCAGGATCAGAATAGCAACTGGCCATCTAGCCTAAACAGGTTTTGGGTGCATGTGCAGTAAGGCAAACTGATTCCTCTATGTAAATTTTTAGGAAGAAACTTCTATTTTTTTGTCTCATACCTATACATACCTGAATACACACACACACACACACACACACACACACACACACACACACATACATATGATTTACATAACCCCAAAAGGTCAGTAAAACTGGACCACAACCCGAAGTACACCTTAGCAACTCACTCCTTCCTTCTTATGGACTTCTTATATAAAAGTTCCATCTATCTGAAAGAGAAGCAAATTCTCCAGCGGAGAGTAAATTAGCTCCAGAACAAATGAAATAACCCTTACATTTTTATAGAGAATTTTATAGGTGTAGGCCCTCTTGTAGCCCATGATTGATGGTAGCTTGATATTGGAGAGTGGGCTTATGTTTGGATATGGTTCTGACTTGTTTCCCAGCTCCAGATATGGGTCCCGTACCACTGAAGGGATCAGTTAGCCAAATCAAGAGCAGTTGGTTACCCACCATGGCTGTGTGCCACTATTGCACTTGTGTGGGCATCACAACCAGTTATTTGTTGCTAAGTAGGTTAGACCATGAGTTGCTTGGACAGATATTGGTCATTTTCTCCAGTCTCCCATGTAGCACCTTCTGGCACTAGATACGCTGACTGTCTGGGGACTGACTCTCTCCTGGCTTCCAGGTAGGCCATTTCATTTTGTATGTCAGCTGCATATGGTGTCTTCAGCAATAGGGTCTTACCACTAACCTTTGGTGGGTCATCAAGTACTCTGACAGAAATCTGTCATTCTTTTAGGAAACCTTGTAGGTTTCTCTGATCAAAAGCTCATTGTGGATGATAGCCCCATGCTGGTACTGTGAATTACAGGTCAGTGCCCACTAAGAAAATGCGGAAAAATATGACTAATATACAAGAGTTAGAGAGGAGAGAGAGAGAGAGAGAGAGGGAAAGGGAGGGAGGGAAGATGTAGAAGGTTTAGGTTAGACTTGATCCTACCCTTTCCAGTTTCTTATGGTAGGTGTTTCCTGTAAGGGCCTGGTGAAGGTTCAACCATTTGGTCTGCCTTTTAGGAAGTAGAATTTTATGATACCATTGCCATTTGGAGAGAGCCATCCCATCATACCTCAAAAGAACCCCAACTAAAAATAAGGAAAATTGGTGAAACAAGCAAGGGTACTGTTTTCCTGATGAACCAGATCCAGCATGAGGGGGAAAGAGACCAACACACAGAAAAATCAACTCCTACCAAATCAGAGAGCCAGAGCCTCAGAGGCCCCCAACACCTCATCACTGAAGCAGACCAAAAATTAACCCAACATGGCTCAGGGAAATTTTGCGGAAGAAGGGGTGGAAAGAATGTCAGAGCCACATGTTGGGTCAGGATAGGCAGAGACATTTATCATACCAATAACTGTGGGCTAACTCCACAAGGCATGACACATATACCTCAACAAGGAGGGGCCAATGGGAGGGGGTAAGTCACGGATGAGCCTAATAATGGTACCAGACTGCCTGTATTTCCTGAATAGAAAACTAATAAAAATAAATAATAAATATAAAAATTAGAAGAAAAAAATAAAGAAAGAAAATTTAAAAAAATAAAAAAAAATTCCACTAACTGATCTTTTGTGTTCTCTGATTTGAATAGCTGCTATCCCTTTGGAAGTGAATTCAAACCTTTATTATCCCTTTGCTCTTAATAAAGTTTCTTGTTGCATGAATACTGTGTGTGCCTTTCTTCAATTCTTGAGTAAGACACCAAGAACCTGGAAGTGCTGAAAGAGATAGAGATTTGCAGCACATCTATTGTTAAATTTGTCCAGCAGGTGTAAAATTTTTTAAATTAATTAATTAATTTATTTATTTATGAGAGAGAAAGGGGTAGACAGAGAAAGAGTGGGTGTTTCAGGGTCTCCAGCCATTGCAAATGAACTCCAAATGCACACACTACCTTGATGATCTGATGCTCTGTGGATACGAGGGAATAAAATTCCAGTCCTTGAGCTTTGCAGGCAAGCTCCATAACTGCTGATCTACTTCTCCAGCCCCAAATTTTATGCAAAGTAGAAATTTCATAAAGATGTATGTGGTGGTTTGATTCAGGTGCCCCCCATAAACTTAGGTGTTCTGAATGCTAGGTTCCCAGCTGATGGAGATTTGGGAATTAATGCCTCCTGGAGCGAGTGTATTGTTGGGGGCCAGCTTATGGGTATTAAAGTCAGTTTCCCCTTGCCACTGTTTGGCACACCCTCCTGTTGCTGTGGTCCACCTTATGTTGGCCAGTGGGTGATGTCCACCCTCTGCTCATGCCATTGTTTTCCCCTGCCATCATGGAGCTTCCCCTTGAGCCTGTAAGCCAAAATAAAACTCTTTTGCCCAGAAGCTGCTCTTTGTTGGGTGATTTCTACCAGGAATGCGACCTGGACTGCAACAGTAAATTGGTACTGAGGAGTGGGATTGCTGCTAGACACCTGACTGTGGCTTTGGCCTTTTGGAGCTGGTTTTCAAGAGGAATGTGGAAGGAGTTGAAACCTTGGCCTAAGAGATGCCTTGCAGTACTGTAAGTACAGCTTGATGGACTGTTCTGGTCTGAGCTGCAAGACCTGAATGCAGTAAGAACTATGGACTGTGAGGTTTGGTTTATGAGGGTGAGAAAAAGCTTTGCCTGGATTGTGCTAGTAGTTTGTGTGAGAAGCTTGCTCTTATGCCCGTGTCCTGAGAAGTTGTGCAGGGTTGCTTTGCATAGAAATGAACTGCTGTGTGCAGAGGGATATGGCACAGAAAGAAAAATCCTTGGGTGAACTGTTGCCCATTCAGCTGCAACTGAGAGATTACAACCTTTGAGACTGGGCTAACTGACCTACACAGGGGCAACAAGAAGAATGTAGACTCTTTTGAAGGGGCCTGAGTGCTCAAGGAGTTCTGTTGTTCAAAGTCTGCTTTAATCTCCCCTGGATTAACAAATTGGCACCCTACCTGGTATTGTGGAGTACAAGAAATGCTGGAAAGAGGGTCATTGAGTTTGCAACACGGTCTTGTGTTTTGGAAATGGCCATGGGCAGTGTGAAGCAGGTTTGCTGGTTGCCTGCATAGAGATCCCATGGGGCCATGAGGATGAACCGTGGATTGCAGTGGAGACCCAGTGGAGATGCCGGGACCGTGAGATGGCTGCCAAGGAGCTGCCGGCCCTGATGAAGTTTTCCAGGCCTGTGAGTAGCCTAGCTGGAGGGGTAGAATTGGAATGCCAGAGACTTGTTGCTGGTTAGAATTATCGGACTTGGAGATTTGTCACTGGCTAGAGTTGCTGGACTTCAAGCTACAGAGTTTGATGTTTGCCCTGGTTGTTTTAAATCTTGTATTGGTTGAATGTTTCTTTGCTATGCCCAATGCCATCTCTTGCAGTATGAATATTTATTCTGTGCCATTATGGGTTTTTTGAGGTTATTTTTTGGTATTATGGCTCAGTTAAAAGATCTATGGGGATGTATGAACATCATTGGGATTGATATAAACTATGGAGATTTTTAAAGTGAGATGAATGCATTGCATTTTACATCATGTATGATTATCAGTTTATGGGGGCCTGGGGTGGAATGTGGTGGTTTGATTCAGGTGTCCCCCATAAACTTAGGTGTTCTGAATGCTAGGTTCCCAGCTGATGGAGATTTGGGAATTAATGCTTCCTGGAGGGAATGTATTGTTGGGGGCTGGCTTATGGGTATTAAAGCCAGTTTCCCCTTGCCAATGTTGGGCATACCCTCCTGTTGCTGTGGTCCACCTTATGTTGGCCAGGGGGTGATGTACACCCTCTGCTCATGCCATCGTTTTCCCCTGCCATCGTGGAGCTTCGCCTTGAGCCTGTAAGCCAAAATGAAACTCTTTTTCCCAGAAGCTGCTCTTTGTTGGGTGATTTCTACCTGCAATGCGAACCGGACTGAAACAATGTACTAAAATAAAAACAAAATAAATAAAAATTCAGAACATGTAAAACACCTAGGATTTTAATATCCTTAACAGATCATTTTACAAAGCTTTACTTGATCACTCTTGTGCCTGGGAGGTCTAGAATAACAATACACAGAATCCAGCAAAGATGACTCCACCAAGCGATTCTAGCACTTGAATTAGTAACAGGAGAAAAACACAGGCAAAAGCAGGAAAGATTGCTCAGCGGTTAAATGTCCTTCTTCAAAGAATTTGAGGACCTTAGGGGTTCTGAAACTACCAAAATTTGAGTCTCTACATCCACATACATAGCTGAGTGTAATCTCAGTCCTGCAAAGGGGAGCAGAGATCAGGGAATTGCCCAGACTCATGAAGAGCAGCATCCAGGCATCAATAAGAGACTCTGGATCAAAAATAAATAAATAAACAAACAAACAAACAAACAGAAATGTACAAAGACTGTGGCAGTGGAGCTCCTGGAGAGCTACAAGGGCACAACAGGAACATACACACACACACACACACACACACACACACACACACACACTAAATAAAATAATGGCAATGATAGTCCATCACAGTTATCTGGATGAGATCTGGAAGTCAACACAGACACACACACACACACACACACACACACACACACACACCATAATTTCTGTACAGAAAATTTCTAGACAACTCCCCCCAAAATTTTTCTTTATGTGAATGATTTAATTCTGAAACCTGGACTGTTAGTAGGAAATAGTATGAGAAATCAATTTAAATTCCATTTGTTTAATATGCAATCCCTCTTTTGAACCCTTGATTTCTTGTGATTTCAAAAGGCTGTCATTTGCTTAAGAGAAGAATTGATTAGGTAAGAGGAGACAAGAGAAGATATGTCCTTGTTGAATAATGTATATTATTATTCTTCTATATTCTAAGATTAGTATGGTTATTGTTGATTTGTCAATCAAGTGAAAATTGCTATGCCGGTTTCTCTTTCATATAGCAAAGTATATTGCTAATTTATAAGCATCAAACTACAGTAATATGTTTTTCCACCTACGCAATGTCAATAGACTTCATTTCTGGCCTTGCAAATGGAAAAGGCAGCTTCACTAATTGGTTGGATGAAACAGCAATTCTAGTACCTCAGGTGTTCAGTCAATCTTCCTTTTCACTAAATGTCAAGAATATGTGCACACATGCAAATGTGCTTTTCACATTGGGGAAACAGACAGGTTAAAGTGATATTGTAGTTAGAAAGTAGCACTTTAATGAAAAGTAACATGTAAATATTTCATAGAATCTTTAAATAATGGGAACGGTAACAGGATTTAGAGCAGTGATTAATGTCTTCATAATTCATTTTATCATCTTTAATGTAATTTCTCCTAGAACAATGTGAATTTTAGATAAAACAACTTCAAGCTTCATGCATTTCAAGTACCTGTGTAGACATGTGACAAATTCAATTTTTTGTTTTCATTTCATATAATTTGATTTACATAGTTACTTTTATGTTGACATATGATCTTCATGTTTACCTGAAACTAATCAATGCTCACCTTGCTGTTTGTAGCTAAGAAACAACCATCCTGGGAAAGACTTACTGATTTTCAATATTTATATTGCTTTAAAATTTCATTCCTTAATGTGGAAATTTCTGAAATTATTGTGCAGTGCTTTGTGTTTGTTTTCTTTGGGGACTTAGTTCTGCATATTTCAACATGTTATTTGTCAAACTGCAAATCACAGCTCTTTGATAACAGATGGTTCAGCATCTTAACTCTTGAAATGACCAAACCTCACATTTCTGAGCCTGTGAATCTGTGGCTTCTTCATTAAACTCTTTTGCTATGCCCACTTAGAGACAGTGCCATTACATAGTGCAAGAGATTGAGACAAAATTCTTGATTCTGCTCTCTAGGCTAACAGTTTATACCCTGGAGCATGAAATTTGAATACTCTCAGTAGCTGAACTACCATATTTAATAATGTTAGCACTCACAAATCATCCAAGTCTTTGTAAATACATCATTCCAGAATTGGACTTGATACTTCTAGTTAAGCAGATTTTATAGTCTGTCTTCAGCTGTTGTAATGAACTGACGTCTGCCATTGAGAGGCAACCATAGTTATTTCTCCAGAAATTAAGCACAGAAATACAATCTAAAATTATCTAGGATTAATCACAGATAAATTTACATTAGTCTCTGAAACTTAATGCAAGTAGTCATAGTCCATTTGGACTGCTACAACAAAATATAATCAATTGTCTGTTGTGATCTCTCATTTTTCTTTTTTTTTATTTTTAATTATTTATTTATTTATTTGAGAGCGACAGGCACAGAGAGAAAGACAGATAGAGGGAGAGAGAGAGAATGGGCGTGCCAGGGCTTCCAGCCTCTGCAAACGAACTCCAGACGTGTGTACCCCCTTGTGCATCTGGCTAACATGGGACCTGGGGAACCGAGCCTCGAACCGGGGTCCTTAGGCTTCAGAGGCAAGCGCTTAACCGCTAAGCCATCTCTCCAGCCCGTGATCTCTCATTTTTCATTTTGAATTTTGTTAATTTGAAGCATCACTTTTTTTTCTGCTTGATCAAATTGGCCAGGGGTTTGTCAATCTTGGTTATTTTTTCAAAAAACTAGATCTTTTGTTTTGTCAATTGTCTTAATTGTTTTCTTAGTTTCCAATTCATTAATTTCTGCTCTGATTTTAATTATTTCTTTCCTTCTGGAGCTCTTTGGGTTGGATTTTTCTTGCTTTTCCAGTGCCTGTAGGTGGATGGTTAGTTTATTGATTTGGTATCTCTCTGTCTTTTTTTATGAAGGCATTGAATGCTATGTATTTTCCCCTGAGGACTGCCTTCATTGTGTCTCATAAGTTTTGGTATGATGTATTCTCATTGTCATTCAATTCTAGAAATTTTGCAATTTCATCCATTATCCATTTATTGTTTAAAAGCGTGCTATTCAGTTTCCAGGTGCCGTTGGGATTCTTGGTGGGTCTTCTGTTGTTAGTTTCTAGCAATATAGCATTGTGATCTGATATCATGCAGGGAATTATGGCAATCTTCCTAAATATATGGAGGCAGGCTTTGTGACCCATTATATGGTCTACTTTAGAGAATGTTCCATGAGCTGCTAAGAAGAATGTGCATGTAGTCTGTGGATTTGGGATGGAAAGTTCTGTAGATGTCTGTTAGATCTAAGTGATCTGTGGTTTTGTTGAGCTCTCTTACTTCCCTGTTGAGTTTCTGTTTGTATAATCTGTCTAGAGAGACCTACAAGGGTTCCTAAAAGAAATACATATTTCTGTCAGAGTACTTGATGACCCACCAAAGGTCAGTGATAAGACCCTACTGCTGAAGACACCTTTTGTAGTTGACACATAAAATGGAATGGCATGGCTGGAAGCTAGAAGAGAGTCAGTCCCCAGACAGCACGTCTAGTGCCAGAAGGTGCTACATGGGAGACTGGGGGAAAATTAACAATATTGGTCCAAGCAACTCATGGTCTAACCTACTCAGCAGCAAATAACCTGTTGTGATACCCACACAAGTGCAATAGTGGCACACAGACATGGTGGGTAACCAACTGCTCTTGATTTGGCTAACTGATCCCCTCAGTGTATGGAACCCATAATTGGAGGTGGGAAACAAGTCAGAACCATATCCAAACATAAGCCCACTCTCCATTATCAAGCTACCATCAATCAATGGCTACAAGAGGGCCTACACCTATTAAATTCTCTGTAAAAAAAATTAAGGGTTATCTCATTTGTCCTGGTGCTAATTTACTCTCTACTGGAGAATCTGCTTCTCTTTTTCAGATCAATGTACATCCTAAGGAGAGAGCCACCCCATCATACCTCAAAAGGGCCCTGGCTGAAACTAGAGAAAAAATGGCGAAACAAGCAACGGTGCTGTTTTCTTGGTGAACTGGGTACCAGCACAAGGGTGAAGGAGATCAACAAAGAGAAAAATCAACTGCTATCAAATCAGAGAGACAGAGCCTCAGAGGCCCCTAATACCTCATCACTGAAACAGACCAAAAATGAACCCAACATGGCTCAGGGAAATTTTGCAGAAGAGGAGGTGGAAAGAATGTCAGAGCCACATGTTGGGTCATGATACACAGAGACATTTATCCTACCAATAATTGTGGTCTAATTCCAGAATGCATGACCTATATACCTCAATAAGGAGGGGTCAAAGGGAGGGGGTAGGTCATGGATAAGCCTAATAATGGTACCAAACTGACTGTATTTGCTGAGTACAAAACTAATTAATAAAAAAATCATCAATTTATAGACTATAATAAGCAGAAATGTGTTTTCACAGTTATAGAGTCTAGGCCATTCAAGATCAAAGTATAAGTCACTTTGTTGTGTGGATAGCACCCATTTCCTGCTTCAAGATGATTGTTTCATCTGTTTACATGAGGCTAAAGTGGCAAAGAACCTCTGTGGTCTCTTCTGGAAATGCACTAACCTATTCATAAGCATTTTGCTCTTATGGCTTCATTCCTTCCAATGGCCCACCTTCAAATATATCACATGCAAGACTAGATTCACAATGCGAATTGGTTGCACATAGTGAGTCCAGGGCATGAGACAAAGACAGTCTCACCTAATCTGATAGACTAATTTCAGCATATATATTTTTTTCTTCATGTTTGTTTTACTTGTCTTTTTGTTGCTGGGACAAAATATTTGACAAAAATCAATTTAAAGGCTTAAGAGTTTATTTTAGTTTACAGCTATAGTACGTGCATCATGGTAGGGAAGGTATGGTGAAGGCATGCTATCAGTAGCTTGGGCACCTGGTTATTTTTAGTCCACAGTTAAGAAGTAGATGATGAATGCTGCTCAGCCATCTCTCTATTTGCATACAGTTCAGGACCCCATCCTTTGGAATGGCACTGCCTACAGTTAAGGTGGGTCTTCTCATCTTAATTAACCTAATCAATATAATCCTTGACAGGCATGCCAAGAAGATAACCTAATGCCTCATGCACAATTTTAGGTTCCACTGGCAATTAATATAAACATAAACTATCACCATCTCCTACTTATGAACGTTGACCTACCAAAGATGTTATATTTCATAATCATGAAAGTACATTCATCCTTGTTCTCCAAACCTAGCCAAAACTGCCCTGCCACAAACTCCTGTATTTCTTATTGAAATTTTTAATTTTTTAAAATTTTTTGAGAGAGGGAGAATATGCCACTTCCAGACACTTGTGGATCTGGCTTACTTGGGTACTGGAAAATTGAACCTGGGTCTTCAGGTTGCACAGGGAAGTGCCTTAATTATTAAGCCACTCTATCCCTGTCATTGAAATCTATTTTTACATTTTGTTAGCATAAATTATAATAGCTTTCACATATATTTGTTGTTAAATGTTTCCCTTCCCCATCACCCTCCCCCATCTCCTCTGATCTCGTTGCTGGCCCCTTTCTGCTTTCATGTCATATGCATCCCATAGTCATCTTTCTCCCTCTCTTCCATACAGATGTCCTTTTCTCTTTCTGTGTGTGTACATATATGCATGCATATCTATATCTTTATACCATATATAAGTGAAAACATGCAGTATTTGCTTTCTGACTATGGCTTATTTCATTCAATGTAATGATCTCCAGTTACATACATTTTCCTGAAGTGTTATAATTTCATTTATTCCCACTGAGAACAATTCTATTGATTTATTTACCATATTTTCTTTATTCATTCATCTGTTGATGTACACTTAAGCTGATGCCATAACTTGGCTCATGTGAAGGCAATCAATGTGGCTGGGCAGGATCTCTGTGGTGTGCTGTCTTACATTCCTTTGGGAATATAACCAGGAGTGGTGTAGCATGATTGTCTCATAATTCTAATTCTGCTTTTGTGAAACCTTCCTAATGATTTCTATAGTGATTGCACCCATTTAAATTCCCAGTATTAATAAGGATCCCTGTTTTACCACATTGTTGCCCTCTTTTGTTTTTGTTGGTTGTCTTGATGATAGTCACACTATTTCTAAATGAAGTGATCTCTTTTATCTCATCCTATTTCATATTTTGGCAGCATTCAGCACAGCTATCAACTCCCTACAATTTGGAGAATGTTCTCCCTCTCTTGATTCCTCTCCTTTTAACCATTCTGATTTTCCTTCTAGGTTTTGATCACTCATTTCCAATATTATTTCTTCAAGCTAGATCAAACTTAAAAGTTTTATACTCTGGATGTCTTGACCTTTCAGAATTCATATGTTGAAACTTAATCCCTCATATTGTAGCATTAAGATGTGGGACTTTGATGAGATGACTAACTCATGAGGATGGGGTCCTCATGAATGAGACTAGTATCCTTTTTTTTTTTTAAAGTCTTCATTAAAGTTGTTTGTCCTTTTTTTTGAAGAAGAGAGGAAACCCTTAGTACTAAGTATCTATTGTCTGTAAATTAACAGTCTTGGTCATTTTGTTATATTAGCCTAAAAGGTCTAAGAAAGTATCTGTAGCTTTTTATTTCTTTCTTACATCTCCACTCAAGCACTAATTATGTCCCCTATATTACCTTATTTTTGAAGGCTTACCACATGCCAGACTAGTGCTAAAATCTCATGAAAGTCTGTGGAAATAACAAGGAATATTATGGACATGATCTTTCTCCTTAAGAGATTAATGTTATAAAGGAAAGAAAAATGATAAAATAAGCATGGATATATAAAGTTATAATTTATAATAATTTTATGAAGACATTAGGAAATGAAGGAATTTGCTAATATCTATTTAGTAGCATTCTAAAGTAGAGACATATTTCTCACTTCTTTCTGTTTGGTTGTTTTGTTCATTGAGTGTGACCCCTGGTTTCTTTGAACATTCCCTTACTGTTTCTCAGGAGTAGTTGAGTTCAATGTGGGAATACATAGCTCAGCTCCTTCTCTTTTCCTTCTTCTAGGAAGTACACTAGACTACACTGAACATATTCTCATGCTGCACACTTTTAGAACCTACACTATGCCCCATGGATGGAGAAAAACACTTGCTGTTATTTAACCCCTTGCTTTCTTTTTCCCTGGAAATGCCACCTCTCTGGGGTGCAGGGTTTCAACAGCTCACCCCTTTCCCACCCACATTTTGACAACTCTCCTTCTTCCTCTGAGAGACAGCTGCTCCTGCTGGGCTTAGGAAGGCTTTCAGACTTGTGACAGTGATCTCAAAGACCTCACCATGCAGAACAGAGGTTGGCACATATGGCTTATAGTTTAAATTTGGCCCACAGCCTGTTTGTATTTTCTAAAGGTTGTAGGAAAAAAAGCAAAGATTGACTTGTAAAAGATATCCTACGTGGCTTTCAAAGCCTAAAATGTTTACTGCCTGTCCCTTAACAAAAAGTGTCAGTAAATGTAGATTTAGGTCCTTTTTGACAAATATCTGCAGACTCTAAGAGTGGAGCACAAGTCCAAGAATCTTGGAAAGTTAACTGGTAATAAAATTTGGAAGAATACACATGGATGAATTAGGGTTCTGAAGAACCAAAGTGGGGGCTTTGAACTGTGGTGGTGGTGAGAGGGTTGATTTCAACTTTGCAGGTTATGGACTACTATCTGTGATCATGGCCAGTTCTGTGGATATGCAGATAGAGTTGTCTGTGGAGAGGAGGTTAATTGATCCTTAGATACACATGTCTGTTGCTATGTTTTAAATGTCTCAGCATTTTCTGGTAGATTTCTCTCATTTTTTTTTTTCATAACGAATTGTATGCTTATATAAAGGAAAATATTGTGTCCTTAGCAAAGCTTCAGATTTCAGAAAAAAAAAAATTGATCCTCTGTGAAGGAGTGGGACTCAACAATGATTTTGGGTGCAAATGTATTTACATGGCATGCCACAGGGTCCAGGCCTGCTCTGTAAGGGATCGTGAACTGCTTTGAAGCCAAACAAGACATGGTAGGAGTATTTCTGAAGGCAGTCTGAATTACCAGATGAATGAAAAAGTAAACAGATATATGCAAATAAGAACTTGGAAAAATATACTAAACTCAATTTTCTGAATGTTTGCTAAGTGAGTGCCTTTTATAAACTGAACAC
Organism: Jaculus jaculus; assembly: GCF_020740685.1. Classification (NCBI taxonomy): domain Eukaryota; kingdom Metazoa; phylum Chordata; class Mammalia; order Rodentia; family Dipodidae; genus Jaculus; species Jaculus jaculus. Next base: position 76,996,600 of record NC_059113.1, read on the forward strand.
CTTCAGGATATCACCCTCAGTAAAGGGGCATGCTTTGATCAACATAGGGCACTACTTTTCAACTTGAATTACATGCACACGTGGTCATATATGGACCTAAGCAACTGTTGACAAGGTTGTGGAATATTCAATAAACAGTATATCTGAGGCAATTGTTTAACTCTGAGGAAAAGATAGTCTTTCCAGGTCTGTAACATCAGGGTAGCAAACAGTATTTGGTGCTTGTACAGTAACTGTATTTCTCAATCAGATCAATAGATGCACAGCATCTATAACCCATGAGGTGTAGAGGTTTACATTTTAATTTTTCTTCCAGGTCTTGGTAGATGCCTTGGGTTAGTTGCTTCCAGTTTTGTAGTTCTTAGAGTGTACTTGTTCTCATTTCAGAGCAAAGAGACAGAAATGAAGAGATGAGTATCAAGTTTGTGTGGCTTTTTCAAACCTGGAAAGACAAATGCTTTTGTGTTGGTACTAGAACTGATGAAATTTCAATGAGAATCCTCTTGTTAGGTGCCTGACTCCATACGACTGAACAATTCCAGAGTGAGTGGTGGTAGAGACTTCCCAAATCACTGAAGCAAAGATGTTTCCTCCTAGGAATTTGTGGACCATGTCATAGACAGAACTTCCACTTTAGTCAGTAGATGTTACTGAAAACTTCTTAAGGAGGAAGTGTAATTTAAGGTGCTTGGGATATATTGGATGAGGAAGGACAATGTTCAGAGGACACATGCTATGTGGGACTGCTGCCAACATTGCTGTTGTAAGGCAAATTTCTTCTGTATTGAAAGGTGTAAACAACTATTTCCAGCCTTATGTAAAATAGCCAGGTTACTCACCAGAAAAGGTGTGGGGAGGGTCATCAGACACCCCCCCACCACCACCTGAGATTTAGGTACCCCTGTACCAGCTGTATATGCACAAGATCTCCTGACCTCAGCAGGGAGATAGAGTATACAGAAAGGGAAAGATCTAGTAATAAGGAGCTTCATTGAGATGGTGTCTCTGGAGTGTCCATGCTTTGTAAGTAAGCCCTCATTCCCCCAGGCTGAGGGAGGACCATCCACAGGGGTAACCCCAATATAGTGAGCCCCACTGAAATGCTACTTTAGTGTCTCATGCTCTGTAAGTAATCCCTTACCCTGAGGCTGAGGGAGGAGCATCGTGGGGGAAACCCCAATACAGTGAACCCCACTGAAGGGTTGCTCTGTGGTCTCATACGCTTGGATAGGGACAAGGAGCTTCTAAAGAGACTTTGTGGTGCAGCTGCTCTGTGGTCTCCATGCCCTGTCAATGAACCTTCATCCTGAAGCTGAGGGAGGAGCATCCAAGGAGTAATCTCCACACAGGAATCTCAATCAAAGTGGCTGCTTTTGGGGCCTCACATTCCTATATGCTCTGTAAGTGACCCCACAATAAAGTCATTGGTTTACTGAACTGGTATTGGTGTAATTGTACTTTGGTCTGTCATCTGAGCCCTGTTTGGGGTGAGGACGGGGGGTTGGGATTTCCTGTGACAATTTCAAATTTTGAATATTCATAAAAATGAAAATATATGCTATAACTCTAGGCTTCCAATATACATAATTGTATGAAGGAGGTTCAGTAGCTATCTCCCAAATTCAAGAATGTCATGGTGCTAAGATTAGCTTTGTTTGTTGGTATATTCAACTTGAGTTTTAAATCCCAGGTAACATATTCTGGATGTATCTTGGTGAGCCTGAAGCTAAAATTATCATCTCTTTCTCCTCCCCTCCTCCCTTCCCTTCCCTTCCCATCTTCCTTATTCTCCTTCTCTTTCCTCCACCACTCTTGCTCTGCCTACTTTTCCTTTGTTTGGATTACAGTGAGTTTCTGATAATCAAGATTGCCCTAAACCTTATGATTACATAATATTCTAGCTGGGATAATTGTCCTAAGACTCAGGTTTGCTTTTTCTCTCCTAATTTGTGGCTATACATATTCTATATATTCTAAGCTCAACAGTCTCAGTTCTGAACTAATTTTATTTCTGAGCTCTTAGGCAAAGTTTCTTTATTTGGTCAAGTTTTAGTTAGGCTTCTGAAATTTCTCCTAGACCCATCTGTTCTTTGCTTGTAAACTCCATTATTATTGAGGACCTTGCTAAATCAGTTTACAAAGAACTTTCTACCATACCTTATCACCCTTAAACAAAATCGCCCTACAACCCTGAAGTAGTTCCTTTATCTTTCATCATGCTCAGGTGATTCCTACTCACTTGGCCTGTCTTCAACATGCATCACGCTTAGCTATAAACCCTCTTATTATGAATGTTTCCTTTTAGTAATTTTATCTCCAGTTTCCCTTCTATCCTGCTCCTTGCTCATGAATTCCAACTAACCAATGTTATACTCAAAGCCAGACCCAATCTCCTTCCCCCACTGTAAATTCCCTTTCTAGTGGTTATTATATCTACTGCAATTTCAATCTTGACTAAAGCTTTACTATGCTTAACAAACATCTTTGAACATGATTTTGTTCAGCATTTACATTTACAAAGAAGCTGTATTAGTGACATTTTATTTTCTGTGACATGTCTTGCTTCTTATGAGACTGGAATGTACTGAAAAATAATGGCTTATTCATGTTTTCTATTGTTTGGGAGCCCAATTGTATTTTATCACTGTTAAAAATGACAGATCTTCAGTATAGTCTTCAAAATTCTAGTGAAATATAATTTTGAATATTTTTCTGCCTTTTAAAACTTACAGTGATATCTCATGATCCCTAAGATAAAACCCTTCTCAAGTGGCCATGCATATGCTGGTTATATAAAATTCAACCTATACATATTTCCCCCAAATCATCATCACGTTTTGACCACATTGGCCTTGTTTGAACTGTTAGCTGGTTTTTGGGGTAACCAAGGCCTGTGCAGACATGGACTTCTCTCACTGTCGTTTCTGACCACTTTCTCTAGATGGGTCCTTTCCTTGTGTGTTTGTTCAGTGTATCTTCATCATGATGTGTGTATTCCTTTGTTTTCTTCTTACTCCCTTCACTAAATTTCAAGTTCCTTGAGATCAAGGACTTGTTTATTTATATTCTTAAAAATTAGAGCTCTGGGGCTAGAGAGGTGCTTAGTGGTTAAGGTGCTTGCCTGTAATGCCAAAGGACTCAGGTTCTATTCCCCAGGACCCACAAAAGCTGAATGCACAAGGTGGTGGATGTATCTGGAGTTTGTTTGCAATGGCTAGAGACCCTAGAATACCCATTTCTTTCTCTCTCTCACTCTGAGTAAAAAAACCAAAATTATAACTCTGCATAGGTCTTAATACAAAGAAAGACTTAAAAAGCAATTGTACAAAAGGGGGAACATGGGGAAAAATGAAGATTTCTCACTGATCACAAAGAATTTTCTCTGATTCAATTTTTTTTTTTAAATCTGAAAACATCAAGGTTATTATTTTTCTAAAGAAAATTAGTCTTTGAGAGAGTTAATAAGGGTATTCACCATAAAACATTCATTTGAATCTTGTTTTACTTTATTTAACTTCTAAGTAATATATAAAATGAACTGGCTAGTTGGTTTTTTGTTTTTTTTTTTTTTTGTCCCAAATATCCAGTAAATGATGATAACCAGCATTGAAGAATGCTAAGAAAGTCTTCAATAAAACTTATCTATTATGCTCTTATGCAAGGATGGTGTCTAATGTTGCAATAATTCTTTTGCCTTTCTTTTGTTCAAAAAATATACTACAGCAATCATCTAAGTACAAATTTCTCATAGGTATAAAATATATTTAAATTTAACTGGGAGTTTTACATTCCAGAATGAGTCCTAAAAGAGGTTAAAAAAATTAAAAGAGTAGAATTGCGTGTAGTATTTCCAGTGTGCTTAACTGTAATAAGAGTTAAAAAAATTCTCTTGACTAAGAATTTTAACATTGATGAGGAACCATTTAAATCAGAACATAAATTAGTGTGTATTTTCTAGGAAAATTTATTTCGTTTGGGAATTAGACTCTTTTTTGTTGTTTTGACATTGTGCAATTACCTTTGCTTATCCAACTGCCATTTTTAACTGCTATCTCTCTCCCCATCCCTCAACATTAAGGTCAGTTACAAGCCTCTCACAATTTCTCATGATTTGATTAAGCAAAACAGCTTAAGTGTATCATAAAGTTACTCTTTTCCTAAATTTCAATACATTAGACTATTTGAACATTTATATTTTTTCATACACATTCTTGGGTGAACTTTCGTGGAAATAAACCTGCTGGTTATTTTTTTTTTTGAGATTTATTTTTTGGAATTATACTATTAAACCATCAAAGAAACTCTGTCCATTATATATTGCAATCAAATCCTCATAATGTTCTCCATTTGTTAAATTATAATATCTTGGCTTTTTCAAACATCATAGTTTTGTGCTTTATTTTATGCTCACATATGATCTCAAACAATTGTAAAAATAGCTTTCACACATTTTGAAAGCTTTTATTATAAAATAAGTGCATGGTTTCTTCAAAATGTCTACAATGGAGTTTTTGGTAACAGATTTAACAAGCATATTATCACTCTAAAATGCACAAACTCTTCTTAATCAACTATATCGTTTGTTTACCAGTTTATTCTTATTTTTCTTGGGCTTGTTTTAGAATTTTACTTAGATGTAAAAATGTGTAATATTCACATATCACCTCATATAATTCTGTGTAATAAAAAAGTAAAATTTATCATTCTTGGAGTTAGATCAGTGGAAGAACTATTGGAAGTTATTCTTGTTTTTATTACAATTATTTTAAAGAAATTATCCTAAATAGCATGATTTTATTAAATTGATGCTACTGAAAACACATATATTTTATACATTTAAATAGCTTTGTAAGATATGACTTTTGTTTTCTTTTGTGAGATAGGGTGTTACTCTAGCCCAGGCAGAACTGGAATTCACTACTTAGTCTCAGGCTGGCATTTAACTATAGTGTTCCTCCTCCCTCTGCCTCTGAAGTACTGGGGTTAAGGGTCTGTTCCATTACACTTGTGTAAAACATGACTCTTAATAAAACCACATTGTTTTTTTATTTTCTTTTTCAAGTAAACATTATTTACTACTGGAACACCTAAGGAAACAGCAATTCCTATGAAATTTTCATCTTTCAACCTGGAAGCACTGAGAGGTTTTGCTGTCATGCATGGAAGAAAATAAGAATAGAAGAGATCTTTAGGAAACATCATACTTATTTCTTTAAAATACCAGATCATAGTCATGTCTCATCAAAATCATATTTTATAATCAGCAGACAGTTGATCATGTCTTTCTCCTCTTCCTTTGTTAAAGAAAATAATTTCATTTGCAAAATAACTTGTTACAGTTATCAGTTTTATACTAAGATATAGCAATTTTTTTATATTTGTTACACATTTACTTATAGACAACTATTTGCAAATTATGGTAAGAAAATAGAAATGTGATTAATTTAAACATAAATTGATCAACACAATGTTTTGACTATTTTTTCATAACCTTAGAACTTTTTACTTAGTTTACTGAATTTTACAAAATGTCTGTCATGAAAACTATTGGCCAAAATATATATATATTTTAATTTGGTTGACTAGTAAAATAATACTGTCATAAAAATTTTCACTTTTTTAAAAATTAAATAAACATGTTAACATTGTTTTGTTTTTTACTGTGACAACCATCTAATTTCAAAGATAAAGAATGGAGGCTTACTTAGCAAATGAAATAAGGCATGTAAACTTCAATATTTCTTAGTGATGATAATTTCTTTGCCAAGAAAATTGCTTATTTTGACAACAGTAAAGGACCATGGGAGGTGCATACATTAAGTGAAAATATTTAATTGGCTCTACTATTACATAATATAATTGCATATTGAACTACTGAATACTTTGTGTAGCAAAAAAAAACAGTGATGACAGAAGACAGTACAGAGATTAATGTCTTCATGAAAAATATTACAGAGTGGGATAGGGAGATGGCTCAGCTGGCAAAAATGCTTGCTATATAACCATGAGGACATGAGTTTGATCCCCAGAACCTATGTATAAAGCTGGGTATGGTGGTGCATACTGTAATACCAGGAGCACTAGAAAGGAAGAGATAAGGGAAATGTGGGGGGGCTTTCTGGCTAACAAGCCTAGCCAAATTAGTGTTTCCAATAGGTCCCAGTTTCAACAAAACAAGGAAGACCCCTGGTGTCGACCTGCATGCACACATAAACGTACATGCATAGGCACACACATGCACTAACAATCACACCCATATGCACATACACTTCACACATAAAATACTAAAGAATGGCGTTACTACTTCAATCATCCCCTTGGTTCTTCAAAGAACTTGAACAAGGCATTATCATGGTATAAAGTCAAAGGAGGGTAGTTGAGGATGGTGAGACAGTGAATGCTTAACAGTTGACTGGAAAAGTAATATGTGCATGTATACATTCATGAATTCACTATTAATTTCAGTGACATGAGAGATGTCACTCTTTTCAAACAACAATAAAAAATAATACATTACTTTCAGTTACATAAAGCGAGTTGATTCTCCCAGTATGCTTCTATTGTTTTTGCTAAACTCTTGTCTCCATGGCCAATCCTTAAATGCTGATTAATTATTTCTTTAAAATAATAAGAAAGAAAAGAAATGATAAAGACATGCCAGAAATGACTCTTTTGTCAGTGATGCAAATGATTAATGAAACAGATAATAGTTTTCAAAGCCTGAAAAAAAAATTCTCTTAGGTTTTTCTACCACCAACATTGCAATGGACATATAAATTTATTTATTTTTATTTTTTAAAATTTTTTGTTTATTTATTTATTTAAGATTGACAGACAGAGAAAGAGGCAGATAGAGACAGACAGAGAATGGGTCCGCCAGGGCTTCCAGCCACTGCAAACGAACTCCAGATGAGTGTGCCCCCTTGTGCATCTGCCTAAAGTGGGTCCTGGGGAATCAAGCCTTGAACCAGGGTCCTTAGGATTCACAGGCAAGCGCTTAACCACTAAGCAATCTCTCCAGCCCTAAATTTATTTTTATTGTTAATATTTTGCTTTTTCACTATTATAACCATAGCTAATTAGTGCACAATAAACTAAGCCTTCTTTTTGTTTAGGCAATCTCAACAGAATGACCTTTTTTTTTTTTTAATGTGAAAGAGTGAGAGCGAGAGAGAGAGAGAGAGAGAGAGAGAGAGAGAGGGAGAGAGAGAGAGAGAGAGAGAGGGAGAGAATTTGCATGCCAAGTTCTCTAGCTACTGGAATCAAACTCCAGATACATGTGTTATCTTGTGTGCATGTGTAACCTTGTGTTCTTGCATCACCTTGTGCATCTGACTTACATGGGACCTGGAGCCTTAGGCTTTCCAGGCAAGTGCCTTAACCACTAAGCCATCTCTGCAGCCCCCAAGCTTTCCTTTTTCAGATTGTTTATTTTCTTAATAACTTCAAGAAGGTAACGTGATGTCAGTATAAGTATTCAACCAAGAAAAGATATTTTGTAGAATACTATTATAGAATAACTCTAACAGATATATACATACGTACATATGTATATAAGCACACAACACTTTTAACAATATAAGCTTATCTTTTGTGATACAGCTTACTGCATTATAAACTTATATTTGGATTTCAGTGGTTCCATTTAATGACTGCCTTACAAATTTTATGAAACTTAAACAATTGAAATTCCCCAGCCAACCTTACTACATGAGATAGGCAAAACATAGATACAAAACATAAAAAACAAACCCTCTTCCTGGCAATCTAGAAAGACATTTCTTAGACTAATGCTAGAGTGGATATGCAGATGTATAAAATATCTTTTCCAATAATAAAAAAATTAAATGAAAAAATTAGATGAAAAATTAAAACTACAATCATCAATATTGTTTTAGGGAATCCAATGCAATGCTATGAGCATAAGCATTAGTTTGAATTAATGGATCTAGAAGAAGAGGGAGATAGGGAGGGAGGAGAGACAAGGTTACAATAGAAAGTTGAAGGAGATAAGTAGGGATGTAGGGTCTAGGGAAATGGAGGGAAGGAGAGATGGAAGGGTACATAAACCAATGACTGCATGATCCAGTACCATTGAAACCTTCTTCCTGAATAGCAAAGTAAAAGGTAAAACTGTGAATAAGAGAGGGGTCACCCAGGCATAAAAGCCCTACAGAAAGTAGAGAGGGTAAACCTAAAACCACAGGTACTGAATGGCAAATCCCAGTGCCAAAACTGGGTTGCACCCCACATTTAGCCTTTGGTCAAGAGAAACCTATGAAGTCCCCAAAACAATGCCGGCCATTGCCACAGCGCTTGGTTGAACCTGCCAGAGATAAATGGTAAGGCTTTGTTATTGAAGATGTCACAGGCCACAGACACAGAACATTAAGAAATCACACTGGAATTTAGACAGAAAGCACACACTTCTATTTTTCATGATGCTGGAAAGTGCTATGTGAGCTGCTGGGGGTTGATTGTTACCAATAGAGTGAACAAGCAAGAACCCCCGTAAGCTATTAAATCAACCAGCCAGACAAGATATACACACTAGTGCTATAATGGCATGCAGGCTATATGGGTAACTAATGGCTCTCTGATTGTCTATGAGGCCCACTTAATGGGAGAGACCTCATACCTGGTACTGAGAACCAAGTCAAAATTCCATGGACAAAAAGGCTAAAGACTTTGGAGAGAAGGTACCACTGGCCTTTGGCCTAGAAGAGTGACTATACCCATGGAAAAGTCTTTTAAATGATCAGGCTTATACCCTTTAATCTATGCTATGCTCATTCTTGATGAAATCTTTGCTTTACAGAAAACAGTATAAACCTGGGAGCACCAAGATTCATCAATATGACATGAGAAGCTAGCCAAGTGCTTACTTAGCCCAAGGTGACCCAATGCCATCACATGTGCTAGGGACCACAAGCCCTTATAGAGGAAGTGACAATCTAAACATAACTGAGTGCTGCTGCCACAGCGAGCCTGACAACCAGCTTCAGGGTGATGCCAATGATTCCGAGGACACTCAAAACACCTCAAGACAGAAATTCAGAGATTGCAGTGAACTTACCCCTAAAGTCATCATAAAATAACACCTTCCAAGGCCCACGGTACATTTTGGAAGAGGTGAGTAGAATTATTGTAAGAGCCACAAGGTGAGAAGTAGTATGCTATGGCATTGCCCCCACTCCTGAGAGACTGACAGATGCATTCATTTTCCCACAGGAAACATCAACAACCTGATTGCAGAGGTTCCTCAGTGGATTGGTGGTGGAGGCAGAGGATAGAAGAATATAATCTGATGGAAATGTATCCAGTACTTGATTGGGTCACTCAATAAAATTCACAATCAATAAAAACAGGGGGCTTGGTGGTTAGGTGCCTGCCTGTGAAGCTTAAGGACCCTGGTTCAAGGCTTGATTCCCCAGGACCCACGTTAGCCAGATGCACAAGGGGACACATGCATCTGGAATTCATTTGCAGTGGATGGAGGCCCTGGAGCACCCATTCTCTCTCTCTCTCTGCCTCTTTCTCTGACTGTTGCTCTCAAATAAATAAATAAAAATTAACAAAAAAAGTTTTCAAAAATCTCAAGAGTTAATAATAATGAAGAAACACATGAAATTTTTATTTGAAACTAACAGCTGCCTAAAGTCAAATAGTGTTCAACAAGTTAAAGTCTACTAGACCTACTGGCTGTGAGGCAGTCAGAGTACAGATAAACTCAAGAATCCACAACTTTTCACTTTGGGAAAAGGAATAAACCAGAAATTGTAAAAGGGAAATTGCTGCAGCTAGAGTAGTAACAAAAATTGTAGTCTTAAGGCACAAAATTAAGAAATGTTTGGCATGTGTAAGAATCAAACTTGTTAAAGAACATTGAAAAGACAAATACTAATGGGAGCATATTTTGTGTTCTTTGGATGGAAATGAAGTCTTGAATCAATGGAAACATTATTGAGTACTGTGGTGTTAAATGGGAAGATCAAATTTGCAAAAAGAAAAAAAAAGAAAGAAAAGAAAAAAAAATAAAAGACAATGAAAGAAAGAAAAAGAAAAGAAACAAAGAAAATTAAATTTTTCAAAATGTAGTCATAGGCAAGGCATCCAGCAGATGTTCCCATAAGATCTTATTTTTTATATATAATCTCATCTTATAATTAATTCTAAAGCAACTTTTATCCAAACTGATTTGGAAAGGAACTTTGTAGTAACATGCCCTACAAATTTTCAAGCTTTATCAGTATGATCTAACAAATATTCAAACAGAGGTAATATCTATGTTGCTATAACTGCTTCAGAACATTGTGATGTATGGAAATTGTTCACAAATCACTGCATAAGAGTTATTCAACTATAATATTAACACAAGATATAGGCATAAAATATATTTGCATGATAATACAAAAATGCACACTTTAAAAAATTTTTTTTGTTCATTTTTTATTTATTTATTTGAGAGTGACAGACATAGAGAGAAAGACAGATGGAGGGAGAGAGAGAGAATGGGCACGCCAGGGCTTCCAGCCACTGAAAACGAACTCCAGACGCGTGCACCCCCTTGTGCATCTGGCTAACATGGGACCTGAGGAACCGAGCCTTGAACCGGGATCCTTAGGCTTCACAGGCAAGCACTTAACCGCTAAGCCATCTCTCCAGCCCCAAAGATGCACACTTTTTAATGACCAGAACTGAGTTGAGAAACATCTACAAAGAAGTGGGAACTTTGTTCCTAGTGGTGGCACATTATTATTATTTTTTTGAGTTTAAGACCTTATTGTAATGGGTAAAGAGAGGGGAGAGAGAGAGTTGTGGGAGTAGAAAGGGAGATGGAGTTAGAGAGAGATTAAGGATAATGTTTGTGCTAGGAAAACAGCAAGAGAGAGAGAGAAAGAGAGAGAGAAAGAAAAAAATCAAAGAAAGAAAGGAAGGAAGAGAGAACAAAGGAAGAGGAGGAGCAGAGGAGGAAGAGAAGAGGAGGAGAGGAGAGTGATCCTGAGAGAAAAGGGGCTTCTGCAGATACCAGGGAGCAGGAAATCCAAGAGGTAATGATAGTTCTTTAACCTTATATTAAGAAGTAGTGTTCACAATGCTGTATCCTCAACTTCACACTATAAATTTAAAAAAATCAGTAAAAACTGCACATATATATGTGCCCAAACTTGTAAAAGAGTATAAGATGAAATATTTATATGTTTGTATAGAGGAAAAGGAAGAACTCCTAATTCAATTTTCAAATTACTAATTACTAACAGGGCTGTCTCTATAACAAATTTCAATCCTTTAAATGAACAACATCAAGAAAAAAATGATAAATATTTCTGGAATGTTAATATTTGCAGAACCTATTATAGACAAAGGATTTTCTGTTGTTTTAGGCTTTAATTTATATTTTTGTATTCTGGCAAGAATTCTCAATGTTACCTAGAAAGTGAAAATAAAACAAGTTGTTAAAACAAGACAGACAATGATACATTGACTGCAGAGACATTAAATATTCTATAAATAAAATATATTAAAATATAAAATGATAAATATAATCTACCAACGTGGCAATAAAGAGAAATTTAACTTTTTATTCTACATAGTTCCATTTTTATTGTAATATTTATTTATTATTTTACTAGTTAAATAATTTCAGAATTCATAAAATCACAGCTGACATGATAACTTCACTGACTTCTTATTCTTTCTTTCCTATCCCTAAATTCAGTTATTTGAAGCATCACAACTCTGTGCCCCTGAAGTGGTTTGATGTATTCCATTTATAGGTGATTTCATACCTCAGTTGAACTACCATGTCATCTATGAAATGGACTAACTTTGCTGTTTGATTGATCATATCTGGTCTATACCAAAGGAAGTCAGGTGTAGTGGGAGGTTAGTTTGGCTTCCAGCCCCAAAGCCTTGGCATCTTCTCTGGCCCTGCTTATTCTCCAATGGAGAGTAAGTTAGCACCAGGACAAATGAGATAACCCTTAATTTTTTTATAGAGAATTTAATAGGTGTAGGCCCTCTTGTAGCCCATGATTGATGGTAGTTTGATAATGGAGAGTGAGCTTATGTTTGGATATGGTTCTGACTTGTTTCCCAGCTCCAGCTATGGGTCCCATATCACTGAGGGGATCAGTTAGCCAAATCAAGAGCAGTTGGTTACCCATCATGTCTGTGCGCCACTATTGCACTTGAGTGGGCATCATGACAGGTTATTTGCTGCTAAGTAGGTTAGACCATGAGTTGCTTGGACCAATATTGTTAATTTTCCCCCAGTCTCCCATGTAGCACCTTCTGGCACTAGACGTGCTGACTGTCTGGGGACTGACTCTCTTCTAGCTTCCAGCCATGCCATTCCATTTAATGGGTGGACCACATAAGGCGTCTTCAGCAGTAGGGACTTATCACTAACCTTTGGTGGGTCATCAAGTATATGGACAGAAATCTGTCTTTTAGGAAGCCTTGTAGGTCTCTCGGATCAAAAGCTCATTGTGGATGATAGCCACATGCTGGTACTGGGAGTTACAGGTCAGTGCCCACTAAGAAAAAGAAGAAAAAGATAACTAATATAAAAGAGAGAGAGAGAAAAGAGAGAGAGAGAGAGAGAGAGAGAGAGAGAGAGAGAGAGGGAGGGAACCTGTAGAAAATTAAGGTCAGTCTTAATCATACCCTCTCAGGTGTCTTGTGGTTCAAGTGTTCCCTCTAAGGGACTGGTGAAGGTTCAGCCATTTTGTTCAGTGCAACTAGTTTGGTTTTACATGGGGGTAGTATGATACTCATTTAACAAATGTTTAGCATCTGTTTTATTCCAGAAAATATTTTAGATTCAATGTTTCATGTAGAAGCAATTATAGTGGAATAAGATAAAGAAGATTTCATAGCCCAGATCATGAATTCATATCAGCTGTGGTTTCTTCCCCAAGACTGAGCCTGTCAATATACCATTGTGGATCAGGAGAGGTTCAAAAAACCCCACTCCTCCCAGAGTCACCATCAGCAGGAGGAGCCAGGTTATTCAGTGGTCTACTCACTAGCAAATTGCCAATAATCCAGTAAATTATCCCAGAACTGTGGTCATGCAACTAACCGTAATTTAACTTAGTGGGTCACCTATGTCTTTCCACAAATAAAAGTAAGAAGGAGACTAGATGTAAAAAATAAAGGGTTTAGCAGGTGTGATTAGCAGGGGAAAAGTGAAGGCAATGGTGGTAAATATAGTCAGAATGTATTATATACATCTATGGAGTTATCAAAATAAAACATATCTTATGTAACAGTTACCATTCCTTAACGTTTTAGTGTATGTCAAAGCACATTATTATTCTACTGTTCCCTTGGAAAACGCATTATAAATATTAACCAACTTTTAAGTGTATACTTGGCTTTCAATCTATTTAAATTGAAAACTGTTTCTCTCTGGCCCCCTTTAACACCTGGAAGAAGATGCTCTGAGAGCTTATAAATCTGTGTTAATAATCAGAACTATAAGAAAGGTAATTTCATCCTTGTTTTAAATCATTTTTGACATTTCTTTTCCTTGCTACTCATAAAGGAAAAACAAATGAAAGTCTAGAAATTAATTATCAGCTATTATTCCAGACAAATCCAAATTATTTCTTAAATTTAAAACCAGACAGAAATAATTATAGAAAATCATATCTATCCAGGAGTAAGACAAGAGCTACTAGAGAGATGATACTTACTGAATTTTCCTTTATGGGAGTTGATAGACCCTCACAGGACAGCAAAACCCTGACGTCAATGGTGAAGTCACTCATTATTACACAGAAGGAAAGCACTCCTCTGAAATGCTGGCCATCTGTCTTGAAATATGCTCAATTTATTAATCACAATACGAGATATTATTTCTATGCTCCCTAATTTTGTGGTGTTCCATTTGTAAGTTTAGTTCAGTAAGGCATTTCTGTTCTTATAAAATGAGTCATTTATTGACTCCTAATGTAACTTTTGGCAGAAAATCTTAAATGTTGTTGTTAACATTTAATAATAGTGATATATTTTTATTTAGCTTTTGAAATTGTTCTTTACTTATTTTACTTCTATCATCATATTTAGATAAAAGACCTTCAGATTCTGTGATGCAACTTGAACTCCTTTCTTCCTCTAAGACTTGGGAAGACAAATGATGTATTTCAATCACTTCATTTCTAGTGGAAGGACAACAGAGTTGTCTAATGTCATCTTCAGCTCTGAGGGCATCACATCCCCAAAGGGAATAGTTTATGTGACTATTTGCTGTGCACATTTCTGACATTTACCCATTTAGAAGTACCGCCTTCCATGGGGGTCTGTGTGTTAGCTCTTGACAACATATTCTTAGAATCAAGAGGGCCTTTGTTTCCCTTTGTTTCTCAGGTGACTTTAGTATTGTGAGCTGGTTATTATTGACCAGCTTGTCCTTCCGATGTTTTTATTAAAAATGTCTCCTGACCATATAAACAGGTAGAACCTAGGCTATCACCTATGCTCTGAAACTTAGATTTGGAAATCCATTCCTCCTGGGACTGTTATTTACAATTAATCTATACTAATTAGAACTCCTATATTCATAACTCTTTAGTGATAAGTTATTCTTTCAGTTGATTTTTAGATTGTTTATGAACTTTTCTTCTAATAGCTACCTAAAAGTCTCAGAAAACTTCTGGGTATCTAATATTTAATTTGGAGATGTTTTAGTCACAAAATATAACTTCAGTTTTGAAAAGAACCCACATATTCATTTGCTAGACATTAAACCTGAGTGCAAACTCATCCAATGGGATACTGATTATCTTCCAAACATCTGTTTCATCTGTTTTCCCCTGGATAGCCTGCTGTCTATTCCCAGCATGTATCAGTTATGCAATTTGGGCAAAATTAACTCAACCCTGATTGGCAGTCTCCCATATCACCTGGTATAGCAGCTGGTTCAGTGAAGGTTATGCTCAGCATGAAGGCAAAGTGCATAGTGTTCTCTGGCCAGAGGGATTTCTCCAAACATGACCCAAGTAATGTGAGCTTCAACCCTATGTTTTGGGGGAAGTAAATATAGTCTGCATTTTTTATGGAAATAAAGCAATGCCCTGTCTAAGTCCAGCATTATTATGTAACCTTCATCAGTTGGCTGCATGCTGAATGGTGTCCTCAACCACTTATGGAATATCAATGAACTTAATTAAATCTCCACCAGTGCTGGCTGACCCAGGTGTTGCAGCTCCTGTCTTATGAACATGCATATAGCCAGTTTCAGGATACAATTGATGTGATAAGAGATCATCGATGACTGAAAAATCAGAAGTGAGGGGCTGGAGAGAGGGCTCAGCAGTTAAGGTGCTTGCCTGTAAAGCCAAAGGACCTCAATCGATTCCTCAGGACCCATTTAAGCCAGATGCCCAGGGTGGCACATGCATCTAGAGTTTGCAGTGGCTGGAGGCCCTGTCATGCCCATTCTCTCTCTCCCTCTATTTCTCTCTCTCAAATACATAAATAAAAATAAGAAATAAAATAAAATAAAAATTAGGGGGTTAGCCAGGCGTGGTGGCGCATTCCTTTAATCCCAGCACTCGGGAGGCAGAGATAGGAAGATCACCGTGAGTTCGAGGCCACCCTGAGACTCCATAGTGAATTCCAGGTCAGTCTGGGCTAGAGTGAAACCTTACCTCAAAAACCAAAAAAAAAAAAAAAAAAAAAAAAATCAGGGGGTGAGGAAGAGGCTCAGTGTTAAGGGTGCTTGCAAAGCCTAATGTCCCTGGCTCAATAGACCAATATACAAATGAAGTTGGATGCACAAAGTGGCACATGCATCTGGTACTCATTTGCAGTGACAGGAGGCCTTAATGTGCCCATTCTCTCTCTGTCATAAATAAATAAAAATTCCCAAATAAAGGGTTCATATATGTAAACAATTTTGTAATAATGATGTAATTATACATGTATGTATTTACACTATTTAAGCTTATATGTTGAATTTCAGCTTTATTCAGCTTATCCCCAAAGGAAAGTGAGGAAATTGAATTTCAAACAAATTTTCCATAAAGAATATTAGTTATTTAAAAATTTTCAATTCTTGAAAAGGGAAAATAAGAGTTTATAGTCTCATGTTTTCTTGTAATTAATAATTTTAGACAGGAAATGTATAATTTGGAAGCAGGTAAAGTTGTTTAATGTCTTTTTATCTCTCTCTCTTTCTCTCTCTCTCTCTCTCTCTCTTTCTCCATTTTTTATTGAGAACTTTACTACACATACATACTGTAATTTGATTGCATCCCTGTCCCACTATCCTCTTTTGTATTTTCAGTTCAAAAAATTTGATATATCTATCTCTAGATCTATATCTGTCTACATATATATCTATCATCTATGTCATCTATATGTATATGGATAGATAGATACATAGATAGATAGATAGATAGATAGATAGATAGATAGATTTAGCTCAGTTGTAAAACACTTGTGAAAATGCACAAGGCTGTACAAAAAAGAAAAGGAAAAATGTTTCATAATATTTGATATTCTTTCTACTCTGAAATCCCCCTCCAGTTGAGCTATTCCATGCATTCACATTCAAAAACACAATTGCATTTTATTACTAAGTTCTTTGACATGGCAAAACCTTGTGAATCCAGCCAGTTCCCCTTAGATTATGTTCTGCTAACTTTTTACTGTAGTATCTGTGCAGTCTTATACCAATTCTGTGGCATTATGAATTAGCTATCCCCATATTATGTGTTTTGAATGCTTGTTTCCCAGCTGATGGCAATTTGGGAGAAAGTGCATTGTTGGTGCAGGCTTAGGTGTGTTAAAGTCACCTACCCTTTGCTAGAGCCTGGTTCACTCTCCTGTTGCTATTGTCCACCAGATGTTGGGTGTCCAGCCTCTGCTCAGGCTATGCTGGCTCATCATTGAGCTTCCCCTCAAGACTAAAAACCAAAATAAATAACTTTCTTCCCATCAGCTACTTGTGTTTGGTGGCTTTATCCCAGCAATTAGGAAGTAACTATACCTTCTTTCCATCTTGTTTAGGAAGAACTTTAGCTCTATTCAGGTTTTTGTGAGACAGAATGAGCTTTTGCCTGATGTCAGTCAAATTTCTGGCATTTCCTCAGTGTTTCCCATCTATGTGGCTCCTTTAGAGGAATATAACTTCCTGATGTAGGGATTTTAAAATTTATCATGTGTTATTATTTTGGACTCACATTCATTGACGATTGGAAGGTTAGCAATGATATCCTGGTCAAGTATATGATAGCATTATGGCTTGTCTTCCAAGACTTTGACTTGCCATCATAAGAGAAATGTGCTCTGTGGAGCTAATTGTCCCAGAAGGGGACAATATATATAAGGACAGAGCTTAATCCAAATCTCATCCTTGAACCAGTCTAAGACATTCCCAGTTGTCCTCAGGAAAATCATAACCATTGTATAGTCTATGAATGACTAGAGTAAATATCTTTTTGTTTGTTTTTGTTTTTCAAGGTAGGGTCTCACTCTGGACCAGGCTGACCTGGAATTCACTATGTAGTCTCAGGGTGGCCTCAAACTCATGGCGATCCTCCTACCTCTGCCTCCCGAGAGCTGGGATTAAAGGCGTGCACCACCATACCTGGCTTAGGAGTAAATATCACCACAAAAAAATTGACTAACTCAAATTTCCATTATATTTGGAACAAATTATGTTTTTCAGCAAATTAAATGCTTTTCAATGTACTCTTCTCAAGCTTCAGACTGTAAAGATAGGAAAGAGACTGGTTCAGCTAAAGCTGAGATCTATCTACATGGAAGACTCATTCTGCTCTTAATCTAGCCCCCACTCAGTGACTTATACTAGGTTTACACCCCATGCCTACAACCTTGAGGAGTTGCCCATTTTGGAGCAGCACTTTGGAAGATGATCACTCTTGGTGCACCCACTGATAATAGGCCTGTGTTCCCAAAGTGCTCTTGCCATAGCATTTAGGAGCTTTTGTTGTTGCTGTCATTTTGATTTTTAGGAGCTTTTGTTTTAGGGAATGTTTCTGATGTTCCTCAAAGATTAGTTTATTATTATTTTTTGGGTAGTATATATACATATAGTACATATATATGTATATATACTACCCCCCCACATATATATGTGTGTGTGTGTGTGTGTGTGTGTGTGTGTGTGTGTGTGTGTGTGTGCGTGTGTGTGTGAGTGTACTATGTGTGAAGTGTGATATGTGGGCTATTCATGTGTGTATGTGCACACCCCATGTATGTGCAACTAGAGGCCAAAAGAGAACTTCAGGTGTCCTTCTCATCACTTTTTTGCATATTTCCTCAAGACATGGTCTCTCCCTCAACCTGGAGCTACTTTCAGAGAGCCTCAGTGATTCTCTGGTTTCTGCCCACTATGGACTGAGATTATAGATGTGCGTGGTCTTGCCCAGGATTTTATATGTGTTCTGGCGAGTTGAACTTGGTGCTCTCTGAATCAAGAGGCCCTCATACTTAAGTGGTAAGTGCTCTTAATTGCTGAGCCATCTCCCCAGTCCCTTTCAAGGATTTATTTTTGCCTTAGACTGCATATGATCAAATCGACAGATATCAATACAAATAATCAGACCACTACTCACTATATTGTCTTTCTTTTCCAGAGGTTCCAGTGAAAGGGTTCACACTTATCAGGTAGCTTGCTTCAAGTTACGTGTCATTGTTCTGTTCAGTTCTGGTTTTTCTTACACCTCTCAAATAAGCTTGTTGATATGTGAGTTGCTTTAGAAAATCTTTTGGCAGGTTTGTATTTTTTTTTTTTTTTTTGCCTTTTGCCTTTTGTCCATTTGGCAATGGAGATAAAAACTTGATGATCCTACTCTAGTCTTTAATTCACTTATGTACTATTATGTACTATATAGCAAAATCACAAGGGGCAATTAAGTAATGTCTAGACACACTCTTAGATTATTCTTTTGTGTAGAAAGTGCCTTGAAAAAATTTTAAAATAATCTAGCAGAGAATATACTTCTTTGAAAAATAGGTTCAATTATATAATATATCATATATTTTGTTTCAACCTAAAATACTCTTTCAATATTTTATGTTATTCCTGTAATAATTCTAGCACCAAGCATGAAAGCCCTGAAGACACTGAAGATATTGAAGCTGAATATAAGAAAAAGAAATCAAATATTCACACTTGGAAAAAGAAGATATGAAAAAATAATATTAAATTAATTAAAGCGGGATAGTGGCACATGCCTTTAATCCCAGCACTCGGGAGGCAGAGATAGGGGGAACACCATGAGTTCAAGGCCACCCTGAGACTACATAGTGAATTCAGGTCAGCCTGAGCTACAGTGAGACCTTACCTCCAAAAGAAAAAGTTAGAAAAAAAAAAATTATACCATGGGATTGTCTAATAGGTTATCAATTAAAATGAGATATTTATTTAACACTTGACACATGTGAATTACACTGAGTCCTATCAATTAACATTTAAACTTGCTGATTGCCTATTGTCCATCAATTAAAACTTCTGTTATTCCAGGTATCTTTTTTTTTTAAATTTAATTTATTAGTTTTCTTTTCAGTAAATACAGGCAGTTTGGTACCATTATTTAGGCTCATCTGTGATCTACCTCTTCCCATTAGACCCTCCTTGTTAATGAAAATGGGTCGTGCATTGTGGAGTTAGAACCCAGTTACTAGTATGAAAAATGTCTCTGCAAATCATGACCCAACATGTGACTCTGACATTCTTTCTGCCCCCTCTTCCGCAAAATTTCCCTGAGCCATGTTGGGTTCATTTTTGGTCTGCTTCAGTGCTGAGGTGTTGGGGGCCTCTGAGGCTCTGGCTCTCCAGGTATCTTTTGATATTATAACAGCACATGCTATTTTTTCTTGATGCAAATCTGACCCCATTTATTCAGGATGTGTGCTGGTATAGGACCTCAGGGTTTTCAAATACCCCATTAGGAATGAACTTGGGTGTTTTCTAACATTTAGCATGTCAGCAAATAAAGAAAATAGCTTAGTAGAAGCATCTTTCAACTAAACTGGTAAAGGAATTTCTATCAATATTTGCTGGAATTAGTGTGTAGTGGATTAGTTATGCATTATACAAAGATAATATTTATTTTAGAAATTGGTCTTCTTTGTAAAGTCAATCTTTAACAAGGAAGTGAGTGAGGAAGAAGTGACTGTAATGCATATCGATTCCAACTCTTCTCTCACATTAGTCCTAGGAATGTATAACTTTAAAAAGAATCAAAACTTCTTATGCAAAATGCAGGCCATTCAATCAAATGATAACAACCGGAATGACAACTTATACTTTTATAAATTGGTATAGAAACAATTTGGCATGCATAAAGTAAAACTACCTTTTGGTGGCTGGCATAGAGTCACTTAGTATTTAAAATAACCTTAATTAATAGCAAACTAAATTGTTCATTAATAGTTTGCTTATGTAACAAAAACAGCACATTTAACAGTGTGAAAATATTGTAGCACAACACCCTCATGAGTCATGGAAAAGGTCCTGCAAGCCCAAGTTAGGGTGATTTACTAATGATACTTAGTGGCAATAAAGTTCTCAGCTTATCAGATACTGATTGAATTTTTCACCTTCTGACTCTAAAATATTCTCTTTCTAAAGTATTTAATTAATCTACAATACAAACTTTGCTATTTCCTCATTAGCAATGGTAAAAGGTGGTGTGCTTGTCTGATAATTACTGAGGTGCTTATTGAAGATTGGCAGACACTGAAATTTTTAAGTAAAGCTTTGTATTAGCATGCTGTCTAGTGTATATTGTTACTTGTGCATGTGTGCATGATTATAGAGGCCAGAGGACAAGTTGGCATACTGTTTCCCAGGAGTTCTATGCACATATTCTTGAGACAAGGTCTATTATTAGCCTGGATCTCACCAATTTGGCTAGACTCCTTGGCCAGGGCGTCCCAGATATACTCCTGTCCCTACTTCCCAGGCAAAGGCAATACAAGCATACACCACCACACTCGGCATTATTATGTGGGTTCTGGGCCTCAGACTAGTTTCCCATGCTTTTATGGCAAAGACTTTAACAATAATGCTATCTCCCCATCCCCTGACTTACGTTTTTATTTATTTATTTATTTGAGAGTGAGAGCAAGCAAGAGAGTGAGAATGGGCAGACTAGAGCCTTCAGCCACTACAAACAAACACCAGACATGTTCACCCCCTTGTGTACATGTGCAACATTGGTCACTTGTGTCATTGTGTGCCTGGTTTATGTGGGACCTGGAGATTCAAACATGAGTTAGGTGTCACAGGAAAGTGTCTTAACCACTAACCCATCTCTACAGTCCCAGACTTATGTGTTTAATTGAAGAATCTATTTTGTTAGATCAGACAGGGTGTATGATATGCATTATTCTACCACAACATTTTTTAAAATCCAAATTATTTTCATATTTGAAATAAAGAATCAAATGCATGTGTTATCTTTCCAACACATTTTATTCCAAGACTTTTTAGACAAAATATTTGATCCAAATGTCAGGGCTAACTCAGGAGTGAAAATAAACCTCAACTTAAAAGCTGACCTACCTCTTCTTAGCAGACAGTCCTGAGGTGTGTTCATAGAGTGAACTGTCACTGCGCTGGGTTAGCTGTGACATTTTGAAATGATTGTGGTCACGGAACTTCCTAAAGGCACTTGCGGCTTGCTTTGTTAAATTGCACACATTTTTCAGTGAAACATTTTCTTGGCTGCATCAAAGGTGTTGAGTAACTGTGTTAACCTTGGTGTGTTTTGGCAATAGAAGATCAAGTACAAGTCAATAAACGTCCCCGACAGCCCTGATAAACTCCAAGGGCACAAACAGAGGTGTTTATGAGCTGTGGGGGACAATTTAGTCAAGTATAAGTTTCCCTTCAAACTGCTTATTGCCATTTTACTGTTAGCAAAACATATTTTAAGTCACTTCTTTGGCAGAACATATTGGTTGGCATTGCGTAGGCTTCTGTGTTTTTATGAGACAGATGGCAATTACCACTTTTGTTCACTGTTATCCTTTAGCTTTAAGTATCACATTTGCTGGTGAACTGGACTTTGATATATATTTTTCCACTTTGTAAAATCTCTGTACAAAGAAATACTAAGATGGACACATACATAATAATTACGTCAAATGTACATAAAGCAAATATCTTTAAAACTGGCTTTAAAATATGACAAAGTTTCTCACTTTGAACAGATTTTTCTCAGTTTTTTTTTCTGCTGCCTTGGGCTTGATAGAGAAGGATGTCCATGTTTAATACAAATTCAGATATATCCTAAGAAAATACAACTACCTGTTATTCTTTTAGCTTTTCAGAAGTAAATTGCATGATAAATATTGATTAGCTTTTTACTTATATTCACTTCACTCTTCTGAAAATGAGCTCTCATATAGAAATTATGAAGAATATGAGCCTACTAAAATTTATAATTGGTTCATATTAAATATTGACATAAATACTTGTTTTTAAAGCAATATCTAAAATATATGATTATTTGGAGTATTTTTCTGTTATTTTTTAAAGCAATTAGGATGCAAAGGATGATATAAGCCCTGAATTACTTTATTATGACAATTTTCATAACACAAGGGAAATATTGATTTTGTTTTAGATTTCAGCATCATATCTTTTTGCTTTGGTCAGCGTTCTGGACTTTGACATGTAGTAAATGTTTAAAAGTATCTATAGAGAAGGAAAAGGACATTCTTTGTTTTTGAAGTGTGCTTAAAGCACATTTTCCATTTATTTACTGGTTCTATAATGCATTTAAATTCTTCTCATAATTTCTGATAGTTGCAGGTCCTAAGACAATTGGATATTTTTCTGCCTTTATTAATGTGGCTGGCCTGTTTTTAGTGACAAACTTGCATGACTGAGGGATGAAGTTGTCACTGCTTTGGAAATGGTAACACAAGATTATACAGTATTGCCTTTGGGCCAGGTAATCCAATTTAGACTGGTGGCCATTATTCCTCCAGAACTCAGTTTCTATGTGTACCTTGAGAAATTTTCCAAACATCACAAGCTGTCTCTTGTTTATCTTAGGGTTGATATGGTTTCTTAAACTTGCCTGTCATCACTACCTTCAATCTGTCCTGTGCTTTTGGGATTGTTGTGTTGCCTTTGAAATTTTTCCTTTAAGTCACTACCCATTTTCCAAAACCAATAGCTTTTCACTGGTCCTTATCCCCCTAATCTCTGTAGCCTTTGAGACTGTTTTTTGTTTTTGTCCAGGAAGGGTCTCATTCCAGCTCAGGCTGTCCTGTATCTTGCTCTATAATCTTAGGCTGGCCTCAAACTCACAGCAATCCTACCTTGGTCCCCCTAGTCCTGGGACTGAAGGCATGTTCCACCACACCCACTTCTTTTTAGACTCTTGATTGTGCTCTTCCTTCACTTCTCTCTCTTTTGCTCAGTGACATTGTTTTTCCTATGGGGACTGTCCTTTTTCAGTCCATTACAAAGAATCTCATCCACTTACATGTGTTTCAATGCTAATGATATGCCTTGACTCCAGAATTTCTATCTTAATGGCTAATATCTGTCTTGGGTCCTTTGTTTCCATGCTCAGTGTATGGAATATGTTCTTTGATACCCCTCAATCACTCCAACTCCTTCCTGCTTTCTCAAACTGTGTCATAGCTGATCATTCTTGCTTCAGGCATTATTTCATCCTCCATAGCCTCACATCAGAGGCCCAAAGACTCTTTTTATCTCTTTTTCATGTCACTCATTATGTCTCAAAAATTCCCCATCATTAATGTTTTACCTAGCATGCATGAAGCCCTAGATTCCATTTCCAGCACTAAATAAATGAAGTGTGGTGGTTCATGCCTGTACTCCCAGAACTTGGGAGGTAGAGGCAGAAGAACCATGTTCTAGGTTATTCTCAGCTACATAGTATATTTTTGATTAGCCTAGGCCATAAAATACCCTTTGTCAAAAGGGGAAAAAAGAAAAAATAGAAAACAGTAATAAATATTCACACATTGTAAGCAGCTACCAAACAGTACAGTGTTACAAAAGAAGAGGCCTGCTTTTAGGGAAATGCTTTTCGTATAGAAAGGCTGCCATAAGACTAGTGAAGGAGGCTCTGATACTTATTCATCCATAAGGGGAGGATGATAAGCTTGCTGATCTTTCTCTGGCTTCATAAGGAAATGAGTATTGAGTACTTGGAACCTGGTCATCTCCATATCTATTGCACCCCGGTTTCAAAGACTTGCATGAAAGAAGAATGTAAATGGATGTCTTTGTATTTATTAGAAGTTGACAATATGTTAAATGTTTTAGTTTGGATACTGTTATTAAGGTTAATGCTGATTGTTTCCATTCATTAGTTCCAATTTTAAGAAAATTTCAATTATGTCTGTGGCTTGTGCTGGGATTCTATGTGCACCACTGTGAACTCTGGCAACTTGGCATCTGAGAAAGAAGCGTGAGCAGGCAGTTCACTTTCACTTCTTTTTCTCTCCAAAACAGATCACGATGTTCTATCTTCCCCCAGAATTCCTAAGACTGTCATGTGAACACAGCTTTTATTACCCAGTGTAAATAAGCATCATTTCCAAAGATGCAAAGTCAACAAAGATTCTGAACAAAATCTTGCTGAGTTTTTGTCATTCATTACAATTGCATTATACTTTTTGTCCAAGTATATTTCTCCATGATTTTGCACTCTATATGAAACCCAGCTAAAAGTATATAACTTTTCAAATATTTATTTATTTACTTGAACAGGATAAAGAGAGAGAGAGAGAGAGCTAGCATGCCAAGGTCTCCTGCTTCTATAAACTCTAGATTATGCATTAGAGTGTGCATCTGTCTTTATATGGGTATTTGGGAATCAAACCCAAGCCAGTAGCCTTTTTAAGCAAGTGCCTTTAACCTCTGAGCCATCTTTGTAGACCTAAAGTTTATTACTTTAGCTATTTCCCAGGTCTTCTTTGCTGGATGAAAGCTTCCATATTGCATAAAATTTATATTAAGTACATGTGCATGTTTTTCTCTTGTTAATATTTCTTTTGTTGTGGGTAGGTAAAGAAAATATATATTTTCCTCCTTACATTAACATTACATTTCTTCTACAGAATGCTAATTTAGAAGATAGTTATCAAGTTGTATAGAAACTTGTGTGTCCAATGAATTCTAATATCTTACAATGTAAACTTATTATCTTTCAGGTTTTGTCTTTACCTAAAATTCACCAAATTTTTTTTCTTATTTTTAAAGAGCTTATTGAAAAATATCCCTTTATTTATATTACCTAGTTCTGTTTATACCATCTAAAATATATCATTGAATGTATGAAAATTCAGAAAATCAAGCCATGTTTAAGCCTCTTAAATGAGTGAATAAATAAAGGAAGAAAGGAAAGAAGAAAGGAAGAAAGTAAGGAAGGAAAGAAAGAAGGAAGGAATGCAGAGAGTTTATGAAGGAATCCAAATAAGCATGTGTACCTGATAACAAGAGCTATTTATAAAAGACACAACCTCAGTCTCAGCCCTAAACTAATGCATCACAATGTTACCAAGAAATAATAATGCTACAAGCATGAACATCTGCTTAATCGTGGATTAAAAGTCTGTTAATTCCTTAAAGTTTAGAGTCATTGCTTCAGAATACCTTGCACCGTCTGCTCCATTTCACCATTAAGAACTTCTATTTGACTAGGCATAGTGGTTCCAGGCCTAAGGAGTCTGTGACAGAATTTTGGAAAGTTCAAGACCATCTTGAGTTACAGAATGTGATTTTGTCTACAGGGACAAAACAAAACAACAAAAAAGAAAACTAAATAGAAATACAAAAACAAGAAAACAACCTTCATTTGCTTCAGCCTTTCTGAAAACATTCACATTTCACTATAGAATATATAATATCTCTGCAAAGTTCTGTTGTTCCCAAACATATATAACTTGGAGAATTTCTTTCTGACTGAACATCAAGAAGATACTTTGGAATGTGAAGACTTAATCAAAATTGAAATGAGGTCTGAGGAGATGGTTCAGCACAAAAGAGTGCTTGAGGGCCTGGGAGAGCCTAAGACCACCTGAGTTCAACACCCCAGAACCCAGGTAAAATAAAAAAGCTGGGCATGACCATGTACCTCTGTATGTGTATATCTGCACAACCATTGGGTGAGCAGGGGTGGAAGGAACACTGTGGAATTGCTAGGACTTGCTGACCAGAAAAAGAAGAATGGCATCTCTGGGTTGAGGGATGGGTTCCATCTCAAGGAAGTATGCAGCTTAGCAACACAGATGGGTACCTGACATTCTCCTGAGGCCTCCCCATGCATGTGTACAGTACATGCCACTCATAACACACTGCACATTATATGCCACACCACACGTATTACATACACACACACACACACACACACACACACACACACACACACACAATTTTGAATGGACCTAAAAACTTGTAGTATAATTCAATCAATCCATTGTTAATGCTGGATATCAATACATTAGGATATTCTGTTGAACTTTGTTGAAATGATGTGAGTTATTCTTTCCTAAATATTAGCATTACTAACATATTGCAATTATTTTTCTAATCTTAAAATATATTCAATCCTGAAATTAATTCAAGCTTCAAGTTGAGTGCTACATATTGTACCTGCAAGCATTGTTTAATTCTGTGTGTGTGCAGTGACAGGTCATGATACTAAACAGAATACTCATTTTATATGATACTGAAAACCTAAACATACATGTGTGATCACTAACTGTAAAATTATATGCATTCATCTCTAGAAGGTTACACACAGAGAATTGTTACAGAAACAGTAACCTGTATCAATGTAACCTCTCTTCCCTTATGACAGTCATTATAAGGTATTTAAACACATGCTTTAAATGAAGTTGTCTTTTTCTTTCTGCCTTGATGTCATATCTTCTTAGTGAAAGAGATGTCTAAAAATATTACCCTTCCCTCTCTAATTGGGTGTACATGGGAGCATGCTGTAATTGGTATTCTGATTGCACTTAGATCCCTCATCATCCCCATTTTTGTTTCAATGCCATCATTATCATAGTTTTACATTATCATACTTAAAACCCTTATGATATATGCAAAGTTGTAAGAGATGAAAGTTATAATTCTAGGTCTTAGAAAAAGTGTACAAGAGTGTTTCAGTAAAGGACACTTAACAGTGAAATTAAAATAGAAATAACTCATGGTAAGAAATGCACAGCTATAAAAAGGAATGGAAGGTGACCTTCTGGGGGATAATGCAAAATTTTAAGATTTTTCCTATTATTGATCTAATGTATGTAATCTGTTTAATACTTGTTGAATGCAGCTACATTTTAAAATTTCAGATAGAGGGCTGGAGAGATGGCTTAGCGGTTAAGCACTTGCCTGTGAAGCCTAAGGATCCCGGTTCGAGGCTCGGTTCCCCAGGTCCCACATTAGCCAGATGCACAAGGGGGTGCACGCCTCTGGAGTTCGTTTGCAGAGGCTGGAAGCCCTGGCGCGCCCATTCTCTCTCTCTCCCTCTATCTGTCTTTCTCTCTCTGTCTGTCACTCTCAAATAAATAAAAAAAAAAAATTAAAAAAAATTCAGATAGAAAGCATGGAGAATATCAAAAGTTTCTATTTTCTGCTTCTTCATTTTTTTTTTGTCCTAATGGAATTTGTGCTATAATGGTACATTCTTAAAAGGAATGAAATACACAATGGAGGTGATTCTCTTACTTCTTTCCAATTGTTATTTTACGCTGCCAACTTCTGATCACAACATATTTTTGCTAAAAACACTTATATTTAAAATGAATTTTTTGAAAGCTGCTGAAATAATAGTAAGATGTATGTAATTAGAAAATTAAGTGTATATGTTTTATACATTTATATTATATATATACATATATATGTGTATATATATATATATATATATATCCCATTTATCCACATACATGTAATTTAATCTGTAATTTGTCCTTTGGGGTGAATCTTTAAAATGCAGTCACATATCCTTTTGGAAGAAATAGTGGTTGATATTTTTTCAATAATAGCAGAATAGATTTTTGTGATTACTTTTACCTTTTTCTTTCCTTTACAATTTTTTTTTTAACTCAGGTTGGTCATATTTCATGTGCTCGACAAAGGTGCAAAGTCATTTACATGTATAGATTGGAGAGAGGCTATTATGGATTGGATAGGAAAATGGATGGATTTAAAAAATATAATATTGAGGAAACCCAAGTCTAGAAAACAAAAATTTCATGCTCTCTCTCATATGTGTATCCTAATTTTAATCTTTGTAGGAATGTAAATGGATTTATATAAGACTGTGTATGGTCCATGATTCTAAATGGAAGACAATCAGAGGGGACCAAGAGGTAATGAGAAGGAGGGCAAGGACAAAAAGAAACATGTAGTGAGAAAGCAAAATGGAAGATAAGTTGGGGTGCAAAATTTGGGAGGAGGAAGAGGTAAGAGAAACAAAATATTTGTATTCAAACATCATAAAAATTATTTGAAAGCTAATAAAAAAATTAATTTAAAAGACAGAAAAAGTCTACAACATGGTTTCATCTATCTATCTTAGTATTTCTTTGCTGAGGTGTCATAAAGCAAATCCTAGACACGTTCATAAAAGTTTTACAACAAAAATAATGTTAATTTCTTGGTTAAAAGTGAAGCAAACAAAACATCTTATTGCTATTAGACAAATGATAGTGCTGGGTCTCTTATGACAGCTACTTAGGAACGGATCTCCAGAATCCATACATTAATATGCTTCCCAGATAAAATTAACCTAGCCACTCTGGCACCTGTCCCCATCACATGAGAATCAACCTAGGGGTACTTTTAAATCTATCTTTATCTACAAAAATGGATCGAAAGGGCTAGAGAGATGGCTTAGCGTTTAAAGTGCTTGCTTGCAAAGCCAAAGGACCCAAATTTTATTTACCAGAACCCACTTAAGTGAGATGCATAATGTGGTACATGGGTCTGGAGTTTGTTTGCCACGGCTATAGGCCTTGGTGCACACATTCTCTCTATCTGCCTCTTTCTTTTTCTCTTTCTCTCAAAGAAATAAATAACTAAAAAATTTAAAATGGACCATGAAAAGAAATGCTTATAATTAAGGCTATTTTTAATATTTTATTTATTTATTTATTTATTTATTTGCAAGAAGAGAAAGATAGAGAAAGAAACAGAAGAAAACTGATGTTCCAGGGCCTCTAGCTGCTGCAAACAAAACTCCAGATGCATGTGCCACTTTGTGCATCTGGCTTTGTGTGGGTACTAGGAGACTGAACCCAGGTCCTTAGGCTTCGCAGGGGTAAGCACCTTAACCACTGACACATCTTTCCAGCCCCAATACCCTTTTTTATGCCCACATTTATTTTGATGTCCAGGGCTAATGGTAATATTACTAGTTATATGGAGATATACATACATACATACATATATATACATTATATACATACATACATACATACATATATATATATATATATATATATATATATATATATATATATATGTTTAATGAACTTTTCTTCAGGCTTTATTGAAGCATACCTTATAGCTATTTCAGTTCCTGTAATTAAGCAGATCAACTTAGGTTCATGAAACTACTCAAAAATATATAATAGCTTCTATATTTGTAGCAATATCATTAATTCTAACTCATAAGTTTCTACCAATTCTTTTCTTGAGTCTATCCCTACTATTTTCCAGACAATCTAACAAGCTTCTAACAAACCTCATCTAGCATTGTGTTATTTCTTATGTTTGACTCAGAAAAATGTCATAATAAGGGTTGGTGGGAGAAATGGAATTGTCTCATTTTATTGAGTAAAATATAAACGTTTACAGCATGATACAGATGATCGTCAATATTATGAATTCTGTTTACTGTTACTCCCAACCTCCACAACTAAGTTCCTCAAGTCAGAATTCCCAATTAGACTCTCGTGCTTTAGAGCGTGTATGGAAGCGGGTGCTGGAGACTGGAACCAGAGCCTGCAACCTGCTATGCACATGCTCTAACATTTGTTTATTTATTTATTTATGAGTGACAGACAGAGAAAGAGGCAGACAGAAAGAGAGAGAGAGAGAATGGGCGCACCAGGGTCTCCAGCCACTGCAAATGAACTCCAGATGCATGCACCCCCTTGTGCATCTGGCTAACGTGGGTCCTGGCATCAAAGAATTCCATGCCTCTGTTGTGGCTGGCAAGTATTTCCTGTGTATCTTCATCTTTCTTAAGATTAGTGCATTCTTCAAGAACTAACTTAAATGCTATTTCTTCATTGAAAATGTACTCTGACACTACTAGAAATAGCTTCTTATTCATATATAAACTTATAAGTGAGAACATGATATTGTGATTGTTATTTTACACGTGTTACGACCCAGAAATGAGCATTCTTGTATTAGCCTTCGGAAAATATAAATAAATAAATAAAAGACAAAAATGGTAATATCTAGTGTTGTCTGAGGTATTCCTGCTCTCAGTCTAGCTTTATCTGGACTTTCTTCTCCTAGTTAAGTTTCTTACTCTGACTGAATTATTTTCAAGAAAGTTTTAGTAGAGATGTATTATTGCACATATATCCCATATTTTCTCATTTTCCTGCTCTTCTTTGGCCATTTGTCTAGACTGACAGATGATGACTAGAAGACATTCAAATATCTACTTTACATAATAATTCACTGGACATTCTCTTCCATTCTACATCAGAGAGAACGGACCCAAATTGAAGATGAACTGAAAATGACAATTGAGAACAGTAAGTAATATAAACTAAGAAAAAGGATTAAGTAATAAAGCTATTATGCATATATAAAATGCTTTGGGAGAAGATTCAGAATGTTTTTCTTCCATGTGAGTTCCCTATTATTCAACTTAAGCCCTGGTCCTGTGTACAATTTACATGATGCTGTTTAATACTAGCTTTCATTTTGAACGCCTGGAGAATAAACATGGAATCTTTACCTTTGAATATTCTTAAAGGAATAATTCTTTAAACTTAACAGTCAAGGTTTTGATAAAATAATATCTTTAAATGAATGATTGAATAGAAGCAAAAGAAAATGACCCCATATTTACAATTTCATGTAGTTCAAATGTTTTATTTATTTCAGAATATTATTGTGTACTCACATTCCTTAAATTATATCAGAATTTAGTAGAAAATATTAGAGTGCTTAAGCCTTTCAAAAATGATTTATGATTATCACATTCAATGGGCCATTTGGATCATCTCTTAGATTTAGGAAAAATGTATAAAATGTCTTTTATTCACTGAAGTGAGAGAATAGTTAAAAGTTTTAAAATGTGCAAAAGGCATAGTTAAATTTACATAAAGGAGGAGAGAAAATAAAGGTACTATTCAGAACACAAAGGGGGAAATAAATACAGAGTAGATTTTAGTACAATATGTGATGTTATTTTATGCTTACACATTTTAAAACCGAAGTAAAACGGAAAATTTGTATGAAGATATAAATCACAATATCAGAGAGTTAAAATAGACTGACAATACAAGAATAAAAATGGCCATTAAACGTCTACCAGCGCTCTCTCTTCCTCCCCCAAACATACCATCCTCCAACTGTCCTGACACTCTGACCTCTTTCTATCTGAAACTCTCTTCCACTCATTTCACATGGCCAAATTCACAGTCCAAAACCAAGGTCTGGTATCATTTACCTGAAGAAACATACTAGGTTACTTTTGTTAATGTTAACCTGACCCTGTTACATTTCTCTTTTTCAATATTTTATTATTTATTTATTTATTAGAAAGCGAGAATTAATGTGCCAGGGCCTCTAGCCATTTTAAAAAAACTTCAGATGCCTATGCCACTATGAGTTACGTGGGTCTGGGCAATTAAGCCTGAGTCCTTAGGCTTTGTAGGCAAGCACTTTAGCTGCTAAGCCATCTCTCCATCCCATATTTCTTTTCATAGCATTGATGTGTTACTTTCTTCACATTTTGTGACATTATCTCAACTTAGGTAAATCCATAATTTTTTGTCTTTACTAGTGTATTATGTCTTCTGTCCAGCTAATGTTGCCTCTAGAACAAAGTCCACAGCCTTCTTTCCTACTGTTTTACCAGTATGTCCTATATTGCTGGAGTGGACTCCGGCACACTGTGGGCATCATGTAGTTATGCACTGAGTGAATTTCTATAAAGTAGTAAAGTTTGTCAAGATGAGAAGATACAAAACCAGCATACAAACAGACAGACACAAACACACACACTTCTAGAGTAACAATGTTAAAGATATGAAAGGCAGAGGAGAATCATGTTATTAATAGGAACAAATATTCTATTAGTAATCCCAACAGGAAATCCATAGAAATTCCAAGCAAAAACACCATGCAAAGCTTTGCTGAGAGCTTTAAAGTCTTAAATAAATGGAGAGATAGACTAGCAGGACTTACTATTTTTTTTTTCTTTATTTGAGAGAGAGAGAGAAAAATAAGCATGGAAAGAGAGAGAGAGAATGGGTACACCGGTGCCTCCAGGCACTGCAAAGGAATTCCAGATGTGTGTGCCCCCTTGTGCATCTGGCTTATGTGGGATCCTGAGGAACTGAACTTGGGTCGTTTGTCTTTGTAGGCAAGCACCCTAGTGACTAAGCCATTTCTCCAGCCCCAGGACTTACTATCTTAAATACACTTCATATTAATCTGTCAAATCAGTTTAATTCCAAAAAAGGTTATTTGTATTCCATTCATATTGTGGAGCTGGAGAGATGACTGTGAAAAAAAATGCTTGCTTTATAAGTGTGAGAACCATAGTTCAGATCCCCAGCTACATCGTTAATGCTAAGGGGAACATGGCAAGCCACCTGTAATTGCATTGCTCAGGAGATGGAGACAAGGAATTTCCAAAAGAACTAGCTAATTAATCTAGCTGAAGGGCAAGGTTATGGTACAAGAGAGAGACCTTGTCTCAGTAGGTAAGGTGAAAAGCAATAGAGGGAGAAATTGGAACTCAATTTCTGGCTTGTACATGAATGTGTACGCAAGATGCATGCATAGTATACAAACACATATGCACCCTACACACACATATACCCACAAACACACATGAAAAGCTAAAGTTCAGATGAGCAATAAACGTGTAACAATAGCCAAGGTGATTGTTGAAAATAACACACAATAGCAATTGTTAAGTGGACCCTGCTAGAATAAAAATACTTCCTAACAGTAAGTATGTTGTTGCAACCATGCACAAATGTGAATCTAGAAATAACCCATCGCTTTATAAAACATGAACAAGTATAAAAGGTAGGCCTTCAAATATATGAAGTATGAAATAGCAAACTATTCCATAGTTTGGGGATTATTATCCATTATATCTTTGTTATTAATGTAGGTATTAAAAATAAAGAAATTATTAATAATCTGAGCAAATAAGACAAAGTGAACCATGTAGAGCAATAATAAAGGAATATGAATTTAGGTAAAATCTATGCACTAGTGAATAACACATAAATGGGAAGAATAAGAATACATCATTTTCCTATTTATTTCTCACTGTTTGGTTAGTCTGTTTGAGTGGCTGGAAGTTTAGAGTTTTAGATAGCTCCTTGTTGCATGAAGTTATATAAACACTTCTGATATCTATTTCACCAATGTTATTGAAACAATTTATAAAAGCAAAGTGGAAGTGCCAAATTCCACCTCAACTTGGGAAGTCAGCACATTACTTACTTTTAGGTTGTTTTGTTTTTTTTTTAATTATTTATTTATTTATTTGAGAGCGACAGACACAGAGAGAAAGACAGATAGAGGGAGAGAGAGAGAATGGGCGCGCCAGGGCCTCCAGCCACTGCAAACGAACTCCAGACGCGTGCCCCCTTGTGCATCTGGCTAACGTGGGACCTGGGGAACCGAGCCTCGAACCGGGGTCCTTAGGCTTCACAGGCAAGCGCTTAACCGCTAAGCAATCTCTCCAGCCCTACTTTTAGTTTTTTAAAGCTGAAAATTAAATGATAAGATTTCAATTATTAAAGAAATATCATAAAAGATAATTTGTGGCTAAAAATTGTTTATGTAAAAAAACATGGCTAAAGTTTTGGAAGTAATAATTTGAAAGTAAGCAAGGCAAAAATCCAAAATGTAGCTTAGGTTTTATTTACAGAATTCCAAAAAGAGTTTCTCCAGAACTGTAAGCAGACATTTAGACATGTAAAGTTGTAATCTACATAAAGGAATATATTTCAATGAAATGATATATTGGTTCCACAAGGTATAAAAGTATTTTAGTGCAAGTGTGAAGTTTCTCTTTATGGTTTATTAATTATTCTTACTTACATTTTAACTGAGATAATTGTGCCTAGGTTTAAGGATATCAATCACTTACAATCTTAAGGAATACACAGACATCCCATTCTATGTATACTAGAATATCCACAGGAAGTTAACATCCTTTTTATCAGTGGCAAGGGAGCAAGGAGTAAACTAATGTTGATTCATGTGTCACTTTGTAATTGCCTTTTCCTCCCAAGAACGTGCAGATTCCCAATAAATAATTAAATAAGCAGTCCTTTTAGGATGTAGTAGTTTAGTAGCTATGATTTTTATAATCTAAGAACCATTTTAGATTCAATTCTTTTAAATTTGTCTTTGACATATTTTTACACATTTATAGGAGATGTATATAGGTTTTTTTGAGGTAGGGTCTTGTTCTAGCTCAGGCTGACCTGGGATTCACTATGTCATTTCAGTGTGGCCTCAAACTCACAGCAATCCTCCCACCTCAGCCTTCCCAGTGCTGGGGTTAAAGGCATGTGCCTGTACTATCTCAATACCTGGATAAATATATAATGATCAGACCAGAGTGACAGGCATATCAATCACCTCAAATGCACTATTTCTTTGTCTTGAGGACAATCAAAATCTGCCGTCTAGCTATTTTGAAACACACAATTAATTTTTCTCTATCACATCACCCTACTACTATGTAGTTTTTTGCAAGTTATTCTTCCCATACTTGCTGTACATCATCGCTGCAAACTCATGACTTCATCACTCATAGCCAGTGCTGAGGACTGCTCTGCTCTCTTCCCTGACATCAACCCCACCCCAGATATAAGGCCCCACTCCACGGGCTGGGGTCTCAGACAGAATAAAAGGGGAAAGTAGAAAGCCAGCCAGCATTCATCTCTGCATTCCATGACTATGGGTGTAATATGACCAGCTGCCTGTGTTCCTGCCTCCATGTTTTATTCATCAAGAGTATACCCTCAAACTGCGAGCTAAGATAAATCCTTTCTTCTTTAACTTGCCAAGTATGTTGTCAAAGCAATGAAACAGTCAATAGTATAACACTCTTTTTTAAATAGCCTACTTATTAAAGAATAAATTTTTGTTGTGTGCATACTACATTTTAATAATTTATTCTTCCAACAGGCATTTAGCCTGTATTCACCTCCTGTGAACAATTCTGTGATGAATTTGGGATCCATTTGAGATCCTGTATTCAATTCTTTTTAAATTCTTATTTATTTGAAAGAGAGAGAGAGCAAGTGAGAGAGAGAGAGAATGGGCATGTCATGGCTTCTGGCTATTGCAAATGAACTACAGATAAATGTGCCACCTTGTGCATTTGGCTTACGTGGATACTGGGGAATCATCAAACCTGGATCCTTAGGCTTTACAGGCAGGTGTTTAATGACTAAGTCATCTCTAAAGCCTCCTGTACTCAATCCTAACCCAGAAGTTGGATGACTTGCTCATATGCTACTTCTCTTTGAAAATGTTTGAGGACTGTCAATAATAATTCATTTTCTATTTCCACCACCAGTGCATGAAGGTTTAAATCTATTCACATCCTCACCAGCAAATACAATTTTTCTAGTTTTTATTTTTTAAATAATGGCCATCTTAATAAGAGTGACTGTGATGTGAAGACTCATTGTGATTTTGATTTGATTTTTCTCAATGGTTAATGATAAAACAAAACTTATACTTTTAAATTGTTTTATAGAGACAGGGGGAAGGAGAGAGAATTGGTGAATTAGGGCCTCAGCCACTGAAATTGAACTGTAGATGTCTCCACCACCTAATGGGCATGTGCAACCCTGTGCTTGCCTCACCTTTATGCATCTGGCTTACGTGGGACCTGGAGAGTCAAACGTGGGTCCTTAGGCTTCTCCGGCAAGTGCCTTAGCCATCTTAGTCATCTCTCCAGCAAAACTTATTCTTAATCAGTTGCTCTCTTCTATGTCTCTTTTAGAGAAATGCCTATTCACATCTTTTCCCATTTTTCAATCAGCATTTTATCATTTATTTACTCATTATTTTTGTAATTGTTCTATGGAAGTTCTTAAATGTTTTAGTATTAACATTAAAACTTTGTCAAATATGTGTCCTTCTAATTCAGGCTCTTAGGACATCTCTTCACACGTTTTCACTGAGAAGACATTTTAAAGTACCCAGGACATCATTGCTGCTATTATTGAACTAGACTTCATTTGTAACACACAGTTGTCTTTTCTATTAAGCTTTTAGCTATATCTGCATTTCTGAACTCCCATTGAGATCACTCAATGTCTATTGACAAATTGATTTGAACATTTTCTGGAGTATGAATTTGGGATCATAAATTTTCACAAAAATTGTTCTGCTCTTTTTCTACTTTAATATTGTCAATCCATATTTTCGGGTTTCTTTTGAACCCTCCATTTTCCCTCCTTCTTTCTTTTATTTTTATTTCTTCTTTTCTTTTCTCCTAGCTCCCCTCCTTCCTTCCTTCTAATGAAAAGGTAGCTGTAATCCTTAGTACTTCTCCTATATAGATGATGTGCCATTATTATTTTGATATTTTTAAATTGTTTCTTTCCTATTTTTCATTTTCAGCAGCTTCATGAGGATTTTACTAAATGTATCATCAGTTTTATGTTCATTATGATTGGGGTTTATAACAACTTTAATAATTTTTATAAATAATAATTGTAATAACTAATAATTTTACTTTTAAATCTCTGGCTTTATTACCTTCTGTCAGCTTTAGAAAATTTTCATCAGCATAATTTAAATATTGTTACGCCTTATACACAGTTATGTCTTTGTGAAGCTACAATTATTTTTCTCATTTTCTTATTTTGAGAGAGAGAGGGAAAGAGGCAGAAAGAGAGAGATAATGGGCACTCCAGGGCCTTTAGCCACTGTAAATGAACTCCAGATGTATGTGCCACCTTGTGGATCTGGCTTATGTGGGTCCTAGGAAATCCAACCTGGATTTCTTTTGGTTTTGCAGGCAAGTGCCCTAATCTCTAAGTCATCTCTTCACCCTGAAGCTACAGTTTTTTTGTTATCTATATCACCTTTTTAAAATTTATTTTTATTAGTTATGGACATAGTATGTAAACAACACGTGTTAGTACCATCATTTACCTTATCCCTGCCCCTTTTCTGAAGGGGTCCTCCTCATGGGGCACGCAGGTTATCTCCATGAGATTGTGGGTCATGAATTGTGGGGGCAGCAGTCAGTTACAGGGGGAAGCAATGCTTCTGAGCTTAATGTCCCAACTTGTGACTCTAAAAGTCTTTCTTTTTCCTCTTCTGCAAAATTTCCTAATCCATGTTGGGTGTGTTTTAAGTCTATTTCAGTGATGGGCTTTTAGGAGCCTCTGGATCTCTGGTTTGTTAGATGTTGAGTGTCCTCAGTATCTTTCTCCTTCACTTCTATGCAGATTATCAGATTCACCTAGAAAGTAGAACTCCTGTTCATCTCCCCAACTCCTCTGTGATTTCAGCTGGGGTGGGCTGAAGTGTAGTGGGTTGTTTATCTCCTTGGGTCCAACTCCTGTCTGAAAAAGAGAAGCAGATTTTTTAATGGAGAGTGATGTCAGTTCTGGTTAAAGGGAATAAGCATTATTAAGTTAAAGAGAATTTATTGGTTATAGACCCTCTTATAGACCAAGATTAGTGGAACCTTGATATTGGAGAGCAAAATCATTGTCTGGATATGATTCTGACTTATTTCACATTTCCAGATATGGGTACCTTTCCACTGAGTAAATCTTTTAGCCAAGGAGAAAGCAGCTGGTTACCCACCAAGGTTGTGTGCCACTATTATACTTGTGTGAGCATGACTTCAGGTTATTGGCTTCTGAGTAGCTTACAACTTGAGTTGTTTAGACAGATGTTGGCCACTTTCCCCTGGTAGCTCATGTAGTGTCTTCTAGCGCTACATGGGCTAACTCTCTGGGGACTGACTTTCTTCCAGTTTCCAGCTATGTCTTTCCATGCATATGGCACTAATGATAAGACCCTACTGCTGAACTTATAATTTTTTCACAATTTTTATTAACAACTTCCATTATTATAAAAAATATCCCATGGTAATACCCTCCCTCCCCCAATTTCCCCTTTGAAATTTCATTCTCCGTCATATCCCCTCCCCATCTCAATCAGTCTCTCTTTTATTTTGATGTCATGATCTTTTCCTCATCTTATGATAGTCTTGCGTAGGTAGTGTCAGGCACTATGAGGTCATGGATATCCAGGCCATTTTATGTCTGTATGGAGCACATTGTAAGGAGTCCTACCCTTCCTTTGGCTCTTACATTCTTTCCACCACCCCTTCCACATTAGACTCTGAGCCTCGGAATGTTGTGTGATTGAGATGTTACTCAGTTACTACTGAGTAGAACTCCACTGTATAAATGTGTCATATCTTCATTATCCACTCATCACTTGAGGGACATATAAGCTGGTTCCATTTCCCAGCTATTAAGAACTGAGTGGCGATAAACATGGTTGAGCATGTACTTCTAAGGAAGTGAAATGAGTCTTTAGGCTATATGCCTAGGAGTTCTATAGCTGGGTCATATGGTAGATCAATTTTTAACTGTCTTAGGAACCTCCACAGTGATTTCCACAATGGCTGGATCAGATTGCATTCCCACCAACAGTGTAGAAGGGTTCCTCTTTTTCCACATCTCTTCCAGCATATATGATCATTTGTTTTCATGATGGTAGCCAATCCGACAGGAGTGAGATGGAATCTCAATGTAGTTTTAATCTACATATCCCTGATGACTAGGGATGTGGAACATTTGTTTACATGATTATACACTATCCATATTTTTTCTTTTGAGAACTCTCTATTTAGCTTCATACCTCATTATCAATTGCTTGTTTGATTTCTTATTACTTAACTTTTGGAGTTCTTTGTAAAACCTAGATATTAATCCTCTATCAGATATAAAGCTGGCAAAGATTTTTTTCCCATTCTGTAGATTGCCTCATTGCTTTATTCACATATATTCACTTTATTCACATATATT
Organism: Jaculus jaculus; assembly: GCF_020740685.1. Classification (NCBI taxonomy): domain Eukaryota; kingdom Metazoa; phylum Chordata; class Mammalia; order Rodentia; family Dipodidae; genus Jaculus; species Jaculus jaculus. The sequence continues at coordinate 77,035,885 of NC_059113.1, forward strand.
CACTATATTTGCAGTACAAAATCTTTGTAATTTCATGAGGTCCCAGTGGTTAATGTGTGGTTTTATTGCCTGAGCAATCACGGTTATATTCAGAAAGTTTTTGCCAAGACCAATATGTTGAAGGGTTTCCCCTACTTTTTCCTCCAGCAATTTCAGAGTTTCAGGTCTGATGTTAAGGTCATTAGTCCATTTGGACTTAATTTTTGTGCATGGAGAGAGAGAAGAATCTATTTTCATCATTCTAAAGATACATATCCATTTTCCCAGCACCATTTGCGGAAGAGGCTGTATTTTCTTCAGTGAATATTTTTGGCATTTTTATCAAATATCAGTATATCTGGGTCCTCTATTTTGTTCCATTAATCTACATGTCTGCTTTTGTGTCAGTACTATGCTGTTTTGTTACTATGGCTCTCTAGTATAGGTTAATATCAGGCATGGTGATACCACCACCTTATTTTTGTTGCTCAGTATTATTTTAGATTTTTGAGGTTTTTGTGATTCCAAATGAATTTTTGGATTTTTTTTCTATTTCCGTGAAGAATGCCATTGTAATTTTGATAGGGATTGCATTAAATGTGGAGATTGCTTTTGGTAAGATTTCCATTTTCACAATATTGTTACTTCCAATCCAGGAACAAGGGATGTGTTTCCATTTCCTAGTGTCTTCTGCAGTTTCTCACTTGAGGGTTTGATAGTGTTCTTTGTAGAGATCCTTTACTTCCTTGGTTAGGTTTATTCCAAGGTACTTTATTTTCTTTGATGCAATTGTGGATGGGAGTGATGCTCTCATTACAGCCTCTGTGTGTTTGTTGTTAGCATCTAGGAAGGCTACTGATTTCTGTGTATATATTTTTTCTCGTGCTACATGGCTGTAGGTTTTCATCAGCTCTAACAGTTTGCTGGTAGAGTCTTTAGGGTCCTTTATAGACAGAATCATGTCATCTGCAAATAATGATAAGTTGATTTCTTTCTTTTAAATTTGTATCCTTTTTACGTACATCTCTTGACTTACTGCTAGGGCTAAGACTTCCAGTACTATATTAAATAAAAGTGGAAGCAGTGGACACCCTTGACTTTTTCTTGATTTTAGTGGAAAAGCTTCCAGTTTTCCCCCATTTAGTAATATGTTGGCAGTAGGCTTGTCATAAATAGCCTTTATTATATTGAGATATGTTCCTTCTATTCCCGGTCTCTGTAGGACTGTTATCACTAAGGGATGTTGGATTTTGTCAAATGCTTTTTCTGTGACTAATGAGATTATAATGTGATTTTTGTACATTTATCAATTTGTATATATTGAACCATCTCTGCTTCTCTGGGATAAAGCCTACTTGGCCAGGGTGAATGATCTTTCTGACATGTTTTTGTATTCTGTTTGCCAATATTTTGTTGAGAATTTTTCCATCTATGTTCATGAGGGAAATTGGTCTGTAATTTTATTTTATTTTATTTTTTCTATCTTTGCCTGGTTTGGGTATCAGTGTGATATTGGCTTCAAAAATGAGTTTGGTAGGATTCCTTCTTTTTCTATTTTATGGAAAAGCTTAAGAAGCAATGGTGTTAGTTCTTCCCTGAAGGTTTTGTAAAATTCAGCACTAAATCCATCTGGGCCTGGACTTTTTTTAGTTGGGAGAATTTTGATAACTGCTGGGATCTTCATGCTTGTTATAGGTCTATTTACATAATTCATCTCATGTTGTTTTATTTTAGGTGGGTCATATAAATCAAGAGAATCATCCATTTCTTTCAGATTTTCATACTTTGTGGAGTATTTACTTTTATCATATGTCCCGATAATTTTTTTAAGTTTCTCTGGCATCTGTTGTGCTGTTACCTTTGTCATCTCTAATTTTATTAATTTGTGTCTTTTCTCTTTCTTTTGGTCAGATTTGTTAAGGGTTTGTCAATCTTGTTTATCTTTTCAAAGAACCAACTCTCTGTTCCATTGATTCTTTGGATTTTTTTTTTGTTTTCTATTTCATTAATTTCTGCCCTAATATTTATTATTTCTTCCTGTCTACTGATTTTTGCTTTGCCTTACTTTTGTTTTTCCAAGGCTTTAAGGTAAAGCATTAGGTCATTTACTTGTGACTTTTCTTATTTCTTAATATACACTTAAAAGCTATAAATATACCTCTTAGGACTGCTGCCATTGTGTCCCAGAGATTTTGGTATGTTGTGTTCTCATTATTATTTGACTCTATAAATTTTTTGATTTACTTCTTGATTTCTTCATTAACCCATTCATCATTTAGTAGTGTGTTGGTTCATTTCCATGATTTTGTGTATGCTCTATAGCCTTTCTTGCTACTGATTTGAGGTTTAATTCCATTGTGGTCAGATAGAATGCAAGGTATTAATTCAATTTTCCTGTATTTGTTAAGATTTGCTTTGTGTCCGAATATGGTCTATTTTAGAGCTGTTCCATGTGCTGCTGAAAAGAATGTATATTCTGCATCATTGGGATGAAATGTCCTATAGATATCTGTTAGGTCCATTCCTTCTATGACCTCATTTAGTCCAGATGCCTCCCTGTTTATTTTTTCCCAGGATAACCTGTCAACTGATGAGAATGGGGTGTTGAAGTCACCCACTACCACTGCATTAGGATTGTAATGTCCTCCTGTTGGAGTGTGCCTTTAATCAATATAAGGTGGCCTTTTTTATCTTTCTTAACTAATGTTGGACTGAAGACTACCTTGTCAGATATTAGGATAGCAACCCCTGCTTGTTTTCTAGGCCCATTTGCTTGAAGCACCATCTTCCATCCTTTCACCCTAAGATAGTATCCATCCTTTGTAGAAAGGTGAGTTTTGTTATGAGGAGGTAATATGATAGAGAATGGAATTTCAAAGGAGAAAGTGGGGGGGGGAGGGAGGGAATTAACATGGGATTTTTTTATAATCATGGAAAATGCTAATAAAAATTTTTAAAAAATAAAAATTAAAAAATAAATTAAAAAAAAAGAATGATGAGTTTCTTGGAGGCAACAAATTGAAGGATCCTGCTTTTTTTTTTTAAATTTATTTATTTATTTATTTATTTATTTATTTATTTATTTATTTGAGAGCGACAGACACAGAGAAAAGACAGATAGAGGGAAAGAGAGAGAATGGGCACTCCAGGGCTTCCAGCCTCTGCAAACGAACTCCAGACGCGTGCGCCCCCTTGTGCATCTGGCTAACGTGGGACCTGGGGAACCGAGCCTCGAACCGGGGTCCTTAGGCTTCACAGGCAAGCGTTTAACCGCTAAGCCATCTCTCCAGCCCAAGGATCCTGCTTTTTAACCCAGCCTTCAAACCTATGCATTTTTGTTGGGGCATTGAGGCCATTGATATTAAGAGATAATATTGAATGTTGTGTATTCATTTTTGCCATTTTTTGTAGTTCTTCCGGTTTTACCTTTGCTTTCTTGTGTTAACTAGTATTTGAGTATTGTTTGTTTTTTCCTGGTTCCTTATATGTGTGCTCTGCTTTTTCTTCAGCATGGAGGATTCTTTCACGTATTTTCTATAGAGCTGGTTTTGTCTTCAAATACTCCTTTAGCTTGCTTTTGTCATGCAATGTCCTTATTTCTCACTTTATTTGAATGGATAGTTTGCAGGATAAAGTAACCTTGGTTGACATTTGTTATCTTTCAGAACTTGGAGTAGATCACTCCACACCCTTCTGGCTTTTAAAGTTTGTGTTGAGTAATCTTCTGTAATCCTGATAGGCTTGCCTTTGTAGGTAGCTTGATTTTTCTCTCTGATTACTTTCAATATTTTTTCTTTGGTTTTTGTGTTTGGTAGCCTGATTATAATATGGTGAGGAAAGGTTCTTTCTGGGTTTTATATGGCTGGTATTCTAAAGCATTCCTGTATTTGCATTGGCACCTCTTTCCCAATTTGTGGGACATTTTTTTTTTCTATTATTTTGTTGAAGACTTCTACTATGCCTTTGGATTGACATTCTTCTCCTTCTACTGTGTCTTGAATTCTTTTGTTTGATCTTTCATGGTGTCTCAAATATCTTGAAATTCCCACTCATACTTTTCTATTAGTTTGTCTTTCCCTTTGTTGGACTGTATTAGATTTGCCACCTAGTCTTTGATGCTTAGATATTCTGTCCTCTCCTTCATCCATTCTAGTGGTGAGATTTATTACAGAGTTTTTTAATTTCATTAACTATGTTCTTCATTGCTAGCAATTGTGACTGGTTTTTCTTTATTATTTATATTTCCTTATTTATGTCAAGTATTGACCTCTTTATTTCATTAAATTGGTGTCCTGTGTTTTCTTTGATTCCTTTGATTTCCTCTTTGATTCCTTTGATTTCTTCTTTGACTTCTTTGAACATATTTATAATCATTCTTTTGAAATCTTTCTCAGGCATTTCCTCTAAGTCGTTCTCACTGGAGGTCATTTCTGATGCATTAATACTTTTTGATGGAATTATATTGCTTTGATTTTTAGTGTTTCTTATGTTATAATGTATACATTTTTGCATTCTGGATTATTTAATGATTGGATTTTCTAGTTAGCTGGGTATTATTAGATCAATCTATCTGATGTTATATATCTTCAGGGTAGGAGATAAAGGTGTTAGGTGTGCCTCTCAAGATTATCTCAGATTATCTCCAAAAGTGACCCTAGGTGTTGGGTTTGCCTGCTATGAGAGTATTCAAGTAGGCTGAGTGGAACCAAATACAGATAATTTCTAAAATTAGCTAAACAATGTATACTTTCAATGAAAAACAGCTCAGAGTATTTATCCAAGAGTAGATATTATGACAACCAGATCCTCTTACTGTCCCTTTGGCTGTGTGGTGCCTCATCCACTCCCTTAATCCTGACAACAAAGAAGTTAAGATTTCTGGTTTGCTGAAGGTTCTAAGTCAGCTTGTGACCAGGTGAGACCCTTCCTTGGTGTAATCCTAGTTACCTCTGCTCCTGTTTTGGTCCCTATGTCGGTTCAAGTAGGCATGGCCGGGTCCCTGGACTGGTGCTCTGTTTGCTGGAGCTGGGCATTGGTGGTGGGTGAGAGGAGGCTGCCAAGCTGCTTTAGTTCTCTTGCTGTTCCACGTGTTCTTCTACCTTATGATGTGTTCCTCTGTTGTTCACTGCTGTTCTCCCTTCACATTTCTTGAGTTTGTGGATAGCTACAGTGTGAGTGGAAAATCCCCTCACCTGGCTTTTCCTGTGGCTTAAGCCATGCCTGGCAGCTGGCTGGTGCACCAGTGTCGTGGTCCCATGCTGTGTTCAGGCAGACCTTCTGGAGCCACTTCTACTGGCCTTTTGTGGGCTCTGGATGCTCTGGATATCTCCTACTTCTCTTCTGCCATCTCAATTTCCTATACACCTCACTTTTTTTTGTAAAAGTGTGTATTTTTATAAGGTTTTTTTTTTTTTTTTTTCTTTTTGCCCCCTAGGCTGCTTTGACATGTACTTATGCTGCCATCTTAACCGGAAGTCATCACAGCTGAACCTATAATTTTTAAGAAGTTAAATTTTTTCAGAGTGAAATGAGAAAAATTTCTCAATATGTAATTTAACTTTATTTTACTATAGATATTTTGTCTTAGCTTTTGTGCTATTAATCCTTCTTCTGCATTTTCTAATTATTCTTTTTACTGTGATTTCATGAATTATCTTTTTCATTACAAAAATTTTCTTTTAGTTAATTTTTCTGGTTCTTGATTCTTGCCAACACTCATCATTTTGATATTAAAACATTTTTTATGTTTATTTATTTATTTGAATGTGACAAACAGAGAAAGAGACAGAGAGAGAGAGAGAATGGGCACACCAGGTCCTCCAGTCACTGCAAACGAGCTCCAGATGCATGTGTCCCCTTCTGCATCTGGCTAATGTGGGTACTGGGGAATCAAGCCTCGAACCAGGGTCCTTAGGCTTCACAGGCAAGCACTTAACCACTAAGCCAGCTCTCCAGCCTGATATTTAAACCTTTGAACATGTTGATTTGGGGCAAAATTTTCATTTTTGCTATTTAATTCATTGAGTGTATTAATTATAGTTGTTATAATTTTGCTCTACATTTAATAAATTTACTTTCTGTATTTACTCTTAATCTGCATCTAAGTTTACTTTCTTGGCTTACAATTAAATATCTTCTTCCTCATCCTATTCCTTCTCCCTGTCTTTCTCATCCTCTTCTTCTCCTTGAATAGTGTCTCTACACAGTCTAGATTCACCTCAAACAATTTTCCTGTTTTCTTCTTTCAAATAATGGCATTAAAAGAGTGTCAACAATGTCTGCCGTTAAGTACTGTGTTCTTGTTTATGGTTGCTTTTTAAAATATTTTATTTATTTATTTGATGGAGAGAAATTGGCAGGGTGGTGTACCAGCGCCACTGTAATTGAACTCCAGATACATGTGCCACTTTGTGCATCTGGCTTACATGGGTCCTGGGGAATCAAACCTGGGTCCTTTGGCTTTTCAGGCAAGCACCTTAGCTGCTAAGCCATTTCTCCCGCTATATGGTTGTTTTTTTAACTTAAATACCAGATGTTGGACTCTTTTTTGTTTAATATCTGAAAATATTTAATGATAATTCTTTAGTGATTTTCCCAAAACACTATTTAAAAAAAGGCTTGGTTACTTTTCTCCTTGCTGTGACAAAATACTTCACCAAAGCTACTTAGGAAGGAGGAATTTGTTTTAGCTCACAGTTTGAGGGCAAAGTCCATCCACACAGGGAAGGCATAGCAGGAGGAATATGAGGCAAATGGTCACATGTCTGTTGAACTGGGGAGAGATCAATATTATTGCTAAGCTTGCTTTCTCCAATCTACGTGATGGTTCTACCCACATCATGGTATATCTCTACACCTCAGATAAACCTCTCTGGAAATGTGCTCATCATTATGCCCAGAAGTTTGTCTCCCAGGTGATCCTAAACTCCATCAAGTTGACAATCAAAGTTAATAATCACAAATACTTTCACTAGAATTAATGTTTGTCCTTGGTAGGATGATTGGTGGGTAACAAAATATTGCTAGCAGTATCTCTCACAATGATTGTAATTGCCTCAGAAGAAAGGTTACATAGATAGTCTTTGCTTTTTATTGTCTTTCACTAATAAAGGCACCCATGATTTATAACCAGGAACTTGAAAAAAATCCATTGTTTATATAGGTGATGATAGAGATTGAGGGTAGTATATCTAATTTGAAAATAAATGTATTGTCAAAACTTAGCTGTAAAATATAGAATTTGAAATGAGAACTTAACTGAGCAGTTTATTCCTGACAAACTGTAGAGATTTGCTTCAGGTGTCCACCCCAAACTTATGTGTTCTGAATTCTAGGTCTCCAACTGGTGGTAGTTTGGGAATTGCAGCCTCCTAGGGACAGTGTATTGTTGGGGGAGTCTTATGGGTCTTATAGCAAGCTTCCCCTTGCCAGTGTTTGGCATATTTTCCTGCTACTGTCATCTACCTGATGTTGCCCAGGAAGTGATATCCTCTCTCTGATCATGCCTTATTTTCCCCTACCATCATGGAGTGTCGCCTTCAGTCTCTAACCCAAAATAAATCCTTTCCTTCCACAAGGTGCTCTTAGTTGTGTGCTTTCTAACAGCAACTTGAATCAAACTGCAACACAGACTAGCCAATTAAAAAATTCTTTATTTATTACAGAAAGAGAAAGGGAGAGAGAGAGAGAATGAATGGGCATGCCAGGGCCTCTGGCCACTGCAAATGAACTCCAGACACATATGCCACTATGTCCATCTGGCTCACATGGGACCTGTAGAATTGAACTGAGGTTGTTAGGCTTCACAGGCAACCACATTATCCATTAAGCAAGCCATCACTCCAGCCCCAGACTAGCCAATTTTTGTCACAGAATTGTGCCAGTTAAGGGTAGGAATAAGGAATGCTGTTGCATTTTAAGGTGCAGCTATAGTCAAAGAGACTGGCTGACAGTATATGTACTTCCTGGTATCAGATATTGAGTGCCCCCAAGTCTTTTTAAGGTGTTTTCATCAGGGACTACTTTGTATCATAGCACTTCTTTGTCAAAAAAAAAAAAAATTTTTTTTCTATTGTTAGCTGAATCTTTACTGAAGTATTTCAGGAGACTATTGTGTACTATTAAATTATTGATTAAATTAGTTTCTGCTTCTTCTCTTCCACTGGCTCCTCCCCAGTCATTCCTCTGGATGCATAAGGTAAGTGTTTTACTTGCACCTGACTTCTCACAGTAATCGTTCTGTGAGTTGACCTTATTCGTGTAAGATTTTTCATATGTTTGTCTTGGCTTTCCTTCTTATGTCACTCTCCTCCACACTTTATTTTAGCTATTTTTCTGGAGTTTATTTAATGTGTATTATTTTTTATCATTTCAGTAAGTAATGAGGAAGGAAGATACTTATTAGTTTTTTATCTTGAGAAAAAAATTCCAAGTTCATGTTTTTTGTTTAAATTATTTTTATTAGTTTTCTATTCAGCAAATACAGGCAGTTTGGTACAATTATTAGGCTCATTCATGACCTACCCCTCCCCAATAGCCCCTACATGTTGATGTATATGGATCGTGCATTGTGGGGTTAGCCCACAGTTACTGGTACCATAAATGTCTCTGCATATCATGACACAACATGTGGCTCTGACATACTTTCCGCCCCCTCGTCTGCAAAATTTCCCTGAGCTATGTTGGGTTCATTTTTGGTCTGCTTCAGTGATGAGGTATTGGGGGCCTCTGAGGCTCTGGCTCTCTGATTAGGTAGGAGTTGAATTTTCTCTGTGTTGGTCACCTTCCTCCTTGTGCTGGTATCTGGATCATCAGGAAAACAGCACCTTTGCATGTTTTGCCAATTTTCCTTAGTTTCAGTCAGGGCCCTTTTGAGGTATGATGGGGTCTCTCTCTTCTTAGGATCTGCATTTATCTGAAAAAGAGAAGCAGAATCTCCAACGGAGAGTAAGTTAGCACCAGGACAAATGAGATAACCCTTTCTTTTTTAATACAGAGTTTAATAGGTATAGGCCCTCTTGTACTCCATGATTGATGGTAGCTTGATATTGGAGAGTGGTCTTATGTTTGGATATGGTTCTGACTTGTTTCCCAGATCCAGCTATGGGTCTCTTACATCTGAGGGGATCAGTTAGCCAAATCAAGAGCAGTTGGTTCCCCACCATGGCTGTATGCCACTATTGCGCTTGTGTGGGCATCACAACAGATTACTTGTTGCTAAGTAGGTTAAACCATGAGTTGCTTGAACAGATATTGGTCATTTTCGCCAGTCACCCATGTAGCACCTTCTGGCACTAGACACATTGACTGTCTGGGCACTGACTCTCTCCAGGCCTCCAGCCATGCCATTCCATTTTACTTGTCAGCTGTATATGGAGTCTTCAGCAATAGGGTCTTACCACTGATCTTTAGTGGGTAATCAAGTACTCTGACAAAAATTTGTCATTCTTTTAGGAAATCTTGTAGGTTTCTCTGATCAAAAGCTCATTGTGGATGATAGCTCCATGCTGGTACTGGAAGTTACAGGTCAGTGCCCACTAACAAAATAAGGAAAAATATAAGTAATATACAAGAGTTATGGAGGAAGGGGAGGGGAGAGAAAGGGAGGTAAGATGTAGAAGATTTAGGGTAGACTTGATCCTACACTCTCCAGTGTCTTGTGGTTTGCGTGTTTCCTGTAAGGGCCTGGTGAAGGTTCAGCCATTTGGTCTGCATTTTTGGAAGTAGAATTTTATGGTACTATTGCCATTTGGGTCTAGATTAGTGTTTCCCACACCTTTGGTGCCCTCCCCACCCTCCCCCTCCAACCTAGTGTCTGGTCCATGAGATGTTTGCTGGGTATGTAAGGTATCTTGGGTAGATTCAGGTTAGGTGCTGTAGATGAGTGAGAGTATGTGGCGATATATTTTCTGTGATTGGGTAAGTTCACTGAGAAAGATCTGTTCTAGGCTCAACCATTTTTCCTCAAATTTTTTTGTGTTATTTTTTCTTACTGCTGTATAGAATTCCATTGTATAGATATACCATATCTTAATTATCCATTCTTCTAGTGATGGGTATCTGGATTGATTCCAGCTCTTAGCTATTACAAATTGAGCTGCTACAAACGTGGTTGAGCAAATCTCTCTGGCTTGAAGGTATTAGGGTAGATGCCCAGTAAGGGAATAACTGGGTCTGTTGGTATCTCTATAGTCAGCTTTTTCAGGCGTCTCCGTATTGCTTTCCAAAGTGGTTGTACCATCTTACATTCCCACCAACAGTGGATGAGTGTTCCTACTTCTCCACATCCTCACCAGCATTTATGTTCATTTGATTTTTTTATGTTTGCTGTCCTTATTGGGGTAAGGAGGAATCTCATAATTGTTTTAATATGCATTTCTCTGATAATGAGGGATGATGAACATTTTCTTAAGTGTGTGTTTGCCATTTGTGTTTCTTCCTCTGTGAACTGCCTGTCCAGCTCTTTGCCCCATTTTGTGAGTGGGGTGTTTGACTTCTTACTGTTTAAATTTTTGAGTTCTTTGTAGATTCTAGAGATTAGGCCTCTGTCAGTTGAATAACCTGCAAATATTTTCTCCCATTCTGTGGGTAATCTATTGGCTTTGCTTATTGTATGCTTGTCTGTAAAGAAACTCTTCAGCTTCATGTTATCCCATTGGTTGAGTGACTGTTTAAGATTGTGAGCTACTGGTGTTTTGTTCAGGAAGTCTTTTTCCATTCCTATATCATGGAAAGTACTTCCTAAATTTTCTTCCAGTAGTATTCAAGTTTCTGGTCTTATACTGAGGTCTTTGACCCATTTGGATTTGAGTGTAGTGTATGTGGAAATGTGTGGATCAAGTTTCAGTTTTCTGCATGTGGTTATCCAGTGTCTCCAGCGCCATTTGTTGAAGATGCTGTCTTTTTTAAAGCCTATATTTTTTGGGCCTTTGTTGAATATCAAGTAGCTATAATTGCTTCATGCAAAGTCCAGGTCCTCAAGTCTATTCCACTGGTCTATACTCCTCTTTTTATGCCAGTACCATGCTGTTTTTATTACTATGGCTTTTTAATATAGCTTTAGATCAGGTATGGTGATGCCACCAGAGGTATTTCCTTTGCTGAGGATATGCTTAGATATGCAAGGCCTTTTGCCTTTCCATATGAAATTTGAGATCATTTTTTCTATCTCTGAAAAACAGTGTAGGGATTTTAGTTGGAATTGCGTTAAATCTATACATTGCCTTTGGTAGGATTGTCATCTTCACAATGTTAATTCTGCCTATCCAGGAGCATGGGAGGTCTTTCCATTTTATCAAGACTTCCTTAATCACTTTTTTGAGTGTTTTTATGTTTTTGTTGTATAGATCTTTCACTTCCTTGGTTAACGTTATTCCAAGGTTTTTGTTGTTGTTGTTGCTATTGAAAATGGGACTATGTCTCTTATTTCTTTTTCTTTATCTTTGTCATTTGCATATAGAAATGCTACCAAACTTTAGCATTGATTTTGTATCCTGCTACTTTGCTATAGGAGTTAATCACCTTCAGGAGTTTTGGGATGGAGTCTCGGGTCTCTTACATATACAATCTTGTCATCAGCGAACAGAACTAACTTAACTTCTTCCTTTTCAAATTGTGTCCTTTTTATTTCCTTCTCCTGTCTTATTGCTTGAGCTAGGACTTCCAGTACTATATTGAAAAGCAGAGGTGAGAGAGGACATCCCTGTCTTGTTCCTGATCTCAATGGGAATTCCTCCAGTCTCTCTCCATTAAGTATTATTTGGGCCTTTGGAGCTTTGTATATTGCCATTATTATGTTAAGATATGTACCAATTATGCCAATTCTCTCCAATGTTTTGATCATGATGGGATGTTGTATCTTGTTAAAGGCCTTTTCTGCATCTATCCAAATGATCATGTGGTTTTTATGTTTAAGCTTGTTTATGTGGTGTATTACATTAACAGATTTCCTTATGTTGAACCACTCTTGTGTTCCTGGATGAATCCCACTTGGTCAAGGTGGATAATGCTTTTGATGTGTTGTTGGATTCAGTTTGCGAGTATTTTGTTCAGGATCTTTGCATGTAAGTTCATTAGGGAAATAGGCCAGTAGTTTTCTTTTCTTGTGGCATCTCTACCTGGTTTTGGGATTAGGGTGATAATAGCTTCATAGAAGGAGTTGGGAAGCTTTCCCCATTCTTCAATTGTGTGGCACAGTTTTAGGAAGATTGGTTTGAGTTCCTCCCTGAAGGTTTGATAGAATTCGGCTGAGAATCCATATGGTCCTGGACTCTTCTTTTTGGGGAGGTTTTTATTATTATTATTATTACTTTTTCAATCTCTGTGAGTGTGATGGGTTCACTGAGGTGATTAATCTCCTCTGAGTTTAGCTTTGATAGATGGTATGCATCTAAGAATTTATCCATCTCTTCCACATTATCCATTTTTGTGGAGTAGAAGTTTTTGAAATAAGTCCTGATGATTCTGCCAATTTCACTTATGTCTGTTGTGATCTCTCCTTTTTCATTTTGAATTTTGTTAACTTGAAGCTTCTCCTTCTTTTGCTTCATCAAATTGGCCAGGGGTTTGTCAATCTTGTTTATTTTTTCAAAGAACCAGCTTTTTGTTTTGTCAATTGTCTTAATTGTTTCCTTGGTTTCCAATTCATTAATTTCTGCTCTGATTTTAACTCTTTCTCTCCTTTGGAGCTCTTTGGGTTGGATTTTTCTTGTTTTTCCAATGCCTTAAGTGGATGGTTAGGTTATTGATTTGGGATCTTTCTGTCTTTTTTTTGAAGGCATTGAGTGCTACAAATTTTCCCCTGAGGAATGCCTTCATTGTGTCCCATCAATTTTGGTATGATGTGTTCTCATTGTCATTCAATTCTAGGAATTTTGCAATTTCATTTTATATTTCATCCACTATCCATTTATTGTTTAATAGTGTGCTGTTCAGTTTCATGGTGCTTCTGGGATTCTTGGTGGGTCTTTTCTTGTTGATTTCTAGCAATATAGCATTGTGATCTGATATCATGCAGGGGATTATGTCGATTTTCCTAAATAAGTGGAGGCAGTCTTTGTGATCAAATATACGGTCTATTTTGGAGAATGTTCCATGGGCTGCTGAGAAGAATGTGTAGTCTGTGGATTTGGGATGGAAAATTCTGTAGATGTCCATTAGGTCTAAGTGTTCTGTGGTTTTGTTGAGCTCTCTTACTTCCCTGTTGAGTTTCTGTTTGGATGATCTGTCTATGAATGATAATGGTTTATTGAAGTCCCCAGCTATGATTGTGTTGGTGGTTATTTCTGTTTTATTGTCAAGTTGGTTTTGTTTTATGAACTGTGGTACCCCTGTGTTTGGTGCATACAGATTTATGATTGTAATATCCTCTTGATGTATCGTTCCCTTGATAAGTAGGAAGTAGCATTCCTTGACTTTTTTGATTGTTTTTGGTTTGAAGTCAACTTTATCTGATATTAATATAGCTACACCTGCTTGTTTCTTATTCCCATTTTCTTGGAATATTGTTTTCCACCATTTCACCCTGAGGAGGTGTCTGTCTTTAGTAGTAAGGTGGGTTTCTTGAAGGTAGTAGTTTGAGGGGTCTAATTTTTTGATCCATCCTGTTAACTTGTGTCTCTTGATGGGTGAATTAAGGCCATTTATATTTATGGTAATGACTGTGAGGTTTGATTTGATCCCTGCCATGTTGTGGTATAGTTGTGTGTTGGTGTTTTCATGGGCTTTGAAGTTTTTTGTGCCTGCTCTGGGGTTGGTTATTGTGATCTGCTTCTTGTAGGCATTTGAGTTTGGTTATTTGTTTCTCGTCTGTGGAGCATTTCCTTACATAGTCTCTGGAGGTTTGGTTTTGGGTTTATATAATTGTAACGCTGTGTTTTGCATGGAAAATTTTTCTTTCACCGTCTATTATGAGGGATACTTTCACTGGGTAGAGTAGTTTGGGTTGGAAGCCATAGGTTCTTAGCCTTTGGAGGGTTTCATTCCAGGCCCTTCTTGCTTTCAGAGTTTCCATTGAGAAGTCTGAGGTAATTCCGATGGAGTTTCCTTTGAAAGTGGTGCGCTGTTTTTCCCTAGCTGCTTTGAGGATTTTCTCTTTGGTGTCAATGTTTAGAGTCTTAATGATTATGTGTCTTGGATAGTTTCTCCTTTGGTCCAATCTGTTTGGAGTTCTGTTTGCTTCTTGTATCTTGATGGGTCTTTGTTTTAATACGCTGAGGAAGTTTTCTTCAATTATTTTGTTAAATAAGTTCTCCATGACTCTGGTCTGAAATTCTTCTTCTTCTGGTATTCCAATGATTCTGGCCTTAGGACATTTAAGTGTATCCCACAATTCACTCATGTTCTGTTCACAGGAACTTTTGAACTTACTGACATTTTTGAACTCTCAAACTGTTTCTTCCATCTTGTCTTCCAGATCAGAGTTTCTATCCTCCACTCCGCTGACTCTATTCTTGAGAGCCTCTAGAGAGTTCTGGACTTGTTCAATTATGTTTTCATTTTCTACTACTTTTCTATGTATCATTTCCATCGCTCTGTCAAGCTCCCTTTTCACATCATTTTCTGATTTTCTTGATGATTCTTGGAATTGATCCTTGCATTTCTCTGTCTTCATTTAGTGTGGCCAGCTGAATTTTAAGGTCCTCTTTTTATCACTCTCCCTCAAATCTCTTAATTCTCTTTGAAATTCTTCCAGTCTACTATCAATTTTTTCTAGCTGAGTGATGGTAGCATCCACAAGATTTTGGTCCTCTGTTGCTTTCCTGCAATTTCTAGCAGTAGGTTGGTCAGGTTTGCATTACTCATAGCTTCCATTTGATGTTATGATCCTAATGACTCTTCTATGTTTTCATTAGATGTATTCTTTGTAGGACTGTGTGGTCTACCTGGATTTTCTTGCATTTTATTTTTCATGGTATTTCTTTTGTGCTGTGGTCTACACATGACAGTTTATGGGCAGGTATGTGGGTGGATAAGCCTTGGCTCTAGTGCACTGGGAATCTTAGGCAGCCTGGGGCAGTTGCCAAGCAGCCTGGACTTTGGCTCTCACTTGCCAAAGCTGCCTATCTACTGCATGACAGATGTACCAAAGTTGCCTGATTTCTCAAGTGGTAATGCTGCCAAAGCTGCCTGCCTTAGAACTTGGGGATACTAAGCCCCGAAGATGCCCAAACTGGCTGGGAACACTGGAACCTGGAAACATTCTGTGCTCCCCCACCACAGAGGAGTGTGGGATGGCCAGGGGCAGATAGGTAGGGGAAGGCACCTGAGCTCCCGCTAGTGAGAGACTCAGTCTGGGCTTGTGTGACCCTTGCTGTGGGACTGGGCCTGCTGAACGTGTGATCTGAGCACAGAGGCATCTGCGGAAGTGGGCGTGCAATCAGAGCACAGTGGTGGTGGCCCACGAGGCACACGATCAGAGCATGGCTCAGAGACCTGGGCGGGCATGTGATCAGAGCAGAGCGACGGCTGCCCAGCAGGCACAAGATCAGAGCACTGCGCAGTGACCTGGCAGGCACACGATCAGAGCACAGTGGTTGCTGTTTGGAGGAGGGGGGCGGTGTATCCACCTAAGAGGGGATCCGCAATTCCCTGTTTTTTCCCCCTTCTGTAACCTCCCACTGACTAGAAGACCCAAAAAACTCTTAATGTCTTGCCTTTCTTTTCCAGGTATTTTGCAGGGCAGCTAGACGGTTGCCATCTTGGCTGGAAGTCCTCCAAGTTCATGTTTTAATATATCTTTTTAAATAAAATTATATTAATTATGATTCTATAATTTCTGGAAGAAAGTTCAATTTGATGACAAATTATTTTACTTTGCATTATTGTTTTATAACCAATTTACTGTTAGGTAGAAAGCCACAGTGTAGATAAAAACATTTTAATAACTTATTGTTTTAACCAAAATTTCTGAAATGATAATATTTGCTAAATATTAGTAGTAGATTTTGTCTTACTTTCAGGATTAAATGAATAACAAGTAATCTGGTCCTAAGGAACTGGATTCCTTTAATAAAAGATTTTTAGTAGACTTATTGATCAAAGTCCTGTTAATTTATGATTTAAATGGACAGATGGTGAAATTTTCAAAAAATAGATTTGGTGGGGGACAGGGGACAAAAGATAATGAAATAGGAACATGATCAATTCACAGTATGTTGATAAATTAAAGTTCCCAATAAAAAATTATTTTTTTAAAAAATGGATCTTATAATAAAATTGTAGGGTTTTATATAAAATATCACTTTATTTCACACCCCAATGATTATGCATTTATTGGTAAAGCTTAAATTACCCACAAAATAATGCCATTGATATTTTATTGTAAAAAAATAAGCCTTTTTCTTTACCACATACACAAGAGTTTGATTTTTTTCCCTTTATTTTCAATTTCTTTTTTTCCCCAGAAAAAATGGATATCCATGAAAAGTGAAAACAAAAATAATCATGTATTATTTGAGTGGAAGCATTTTTTTATTTTCAGAAATGAATAGGGATATAGAGAGCCTTCTGTTTTTCCACCTGATGCAAATCACCTTTACAGAACAGAGGAATGTTTGCTTACCTAGTTGGGCAGCAAGGACACAGACCTGCAGTCAGTGACCACAGAAGGTTAGAAGCAGGGCTCAGTTCACAGAGAGGGATTGTCTAATTAAATTAATTCTGTGGAAAGTGACAAGATAACTCAATGCAATCTGAGAGTGCCAAAGGCTTTTCCTTTAGTCTCTGCTACCACTACTTCAGGCCTACCCTCTTTAGCATCTTGCTTACACCCCTGGTATCTGGAGTGTGAACTCTGGTACCTTTGTCTCCCAGCTTGAGCTGCAGTGAGAACACTGGACATTGTACTATGGTTGATGAGTGCCAGGGGAAGGAAAGGAAATTGTCTTGGCTCTGTAGCATTCAGTGGATACTCCCCTTGGAAGCTCAACTTGCTTCATTTAGACCCAAACATGCCAAGCAGATGCAGATGATCCATTCACAGCATATGATCCAAGAGGATATCTTTCTCTTTTATGCTCCATTCTTAATGTAATAGCAAGTGAACATCTGCTGTTCTGAACATCACAAATCTGTCCTTTTCAATGAAAAGGCTTGCTGAGCATTGATATGTTACAAAAAATAGAATATGTGTGGCAATTAGATGGCACTACATTTTCATGTCAGAATCAGAAGTTCTCTGGAAAGGTCATTGTTGTTGTGTGTGTCCTTAGGTGGATGTCTATGATAGATGTACTTACGAGATACAATGGTCTAAATAATATGTTCTGGGGAGAGGATAATGGAATCAAATAGATTTGAAAGGTAATTGAGGTATAGCCCAATATTGTCAGTATATTGTGAGTCTGGTCTTTACAGGCATGCTTCTTGCATCGAATTAAGTCTACTACATCCTACAAGAGTTTGAGTATCTACTGTGATGTTATTTTATATTCTTCTAAGATTTTTTCTAACACTAATTTAGAACCTTGATTAAAATAAATAATTTCCCTAGGATGTTTACATAGAATCCCACAATTATAATGTGTTTTCTTATTGCAATAAAGAAATATTAGAATACATGTAACAGAGATCTCAAGAGTCCAGATAACCACACTAACATGACTAGTATTATTAATTTAAAGGAAATTTAGTCTATATGGTTAGAGAGTAAATGATTCTAAATTCCTGGCAAGGTAAATCTGTACATTCATTTTTTTCTGATGGGAGATTTTGGTTGTACTGCTTGTCTCTATGTTTTACTGGTATGGGTATTATTGGTAGAAACAAGGCTACATGGTATCAGATTGATAAAACTCAATTCAATACACACCATACACATCTTCTACATCATATGCTATCTTCTAAACATAATAAGAAAACAGGGGTGGGAGATGTCTCAGAAGGTAAAGGTACTTTCTGCCCAGGCGTGACAACTTGTGATTGGATCCCCAGTACAGAAATGAAGCCAACCTCAGTAGCCCAGTGCAATTACAGTGAGATGTGAAAAAAGAAGCTCCTGTGACAACAAGCCTGGAGTTTACAATGGGACAAAATCTGTGCCTCAAATAAGGTAAAAGGCAACTTCTGGTTAAGATGGTGGCATAGGTACCACACCAAAGCAGCCTAGGGGGGAAAAGACCAAAAAAAACTCAGCAAAATACACACTTTTAATAAAAGGGGAGGTGTATAGGAAATTGAAGCAGCAGCAGAGAAGTAGAAGAGATCCAGAGCATCCAGAGCCTGCATAGACCGGCAAAAGTGGCCCCAGCAGCTCTATCAACCATGGCAGCAGTGCATCAGAAAGCCACCAGGCTCGGCTCCGGCCGCAAGAAAAGCCAGGTGCACAGAGCTTCCACCCCATACCGGAGCTCTCTGCAACTCAAGAAATGTGAAGGGAGAGTGGCAGTGAGCAATGGAGGAGCAGACCACAAGGCAGAAGAATATGTGGAACAGCAAGAGAACTAGAGCAGCTACAGCTCCTTCCCTCCCTCACTGCCTGTGCCCAGCTTCAGCAAACAGACCAGTGGTCCTGGGACCCAACCAGACCAACTTGAGCTGACAGCGGGACCCAAGCAGAAGCAGAATCCAGCAGCAACATCAGAGGCTCTGGCACCGGTAACAGCAGCCCAAGCAGCAGCAGATCCAGTAGCAGCAGCAGCGGCAGACCCAGCATCAGCAGACCCAGTAGCGGCAGCAGCGGCAGACACAGCAACACCAGCTTCAGTGGCAGCAGCGGGGGTGGACCCAGCAGCAGTAGCTTCAGCAGCTTCAGCAGCAGCAGTGGCTCAAGCAGTGGCAGCTACAGCAGCAGCAGTAGAGGCAGCAGCAGTGGTGGACCCAGAAGCAGCACAGTCAGCAGCAGCGGCGACAGGCCCAGCAGAGACAGCTTTAGCAGCAGCAGTTCCAGCAGCAGGAGTGCTGATCTACAGGGCCACAGGTGCCAGGTTTGGTTTGCCCTGCAGGAAAAGCCAGTGCCGAGCTCCAGAAATCAGAACAGCAGCCTAATGACCCAGGCAGCAACTTGACTGAGACCAAAATCATCCAAGGTAACTGGGATTGCACCAGGGAAGGGTCTCACTTGGTCACAAGCTGACATGGATCCCTCAAAAGACCAGAAATCTTAACCTCTTTGTTGATAGAGGATCTGGTCATTATAATAACTACTCTTGCATACATTTTGGGGGCTGTTTTTGATTGGATGTGTACAGTGTTTAGTTAACTTTTAGAATATACCTGTATTTTATTACACTCAGCCTACTTGAATACTCCCATAGCAGGGAAAACTCAACCCCTAGGAGCACCTTTGTAGATACTCTGAGAATCTTAAGAGCCACACCTAACACCTTAAGCTCCTACCCTGAAAATATATAACATCAGATCAATTGATAACAGCTAAGAATACCCAGCTAGCTAGAAAATAAAAGCATTAACTTAATCCAAGATGCAAAAATATATACATTATAACACAAGAAACACTAAAAAGCAAGATGATATAAATCCACCTAAAAGTATTAATGCATCAAAAATGACCTCCAGTGAGAACGAGTTAGAGGAAATGCCTGAGAAAGATTTTAAGAGAATGATAGTAAATATGTTCAAAGAAGTCAGAGAACAAATCAAAGGAGTCAAAAAGGAACTCAAAGAGGAAATCAAAGTAATCAAAGAAGACGCAGGACACCAATTTCATGAAATAAAGAAGGCAATACAAGACATAAATAAGGAAATAGAAATAATAAAGAAAAACCAATCAGAATTACTAGCAATGAAGAACACAGTTAATGAAATAAAAAACTCTGTAGAAAATCTCACCAGTAAAATGGATGAAGGAGAGGACAGAATATCTAAGCTAGAAGACCACGTGGCAGATCTAAATCAGCCCAACAAAGACAAACTTATAGAAAAGTATGAGTGGTAATTTCAAGATATTCGGGACACTATGACAAGATCCAATATAAGAATTCAGGGCATAGTAGAAGGAGAAGAATTCCCCTCCAAAGGTATAGTAGGCATCTTCAACAAAATCTTAAAAGAAAATTTCCCCCAATTGGGAAAGATGAGCCAATGCAGATACAGGAAGCCTTTAGAACCCCAGCCAGACAAAACCTGGAAAGAACCTCTCCATGCCATATTATAACCAAACTTTCAAACACACAAACCAAAGAAAAAATATTGAAAGCATTTAGAGAGAAAAATCAATTTACCTACAAAAGCAAGCACATCAGGATTATAGCAAGTTATTCAACACAAACTTTAAAAGCCAGAAGGGCTTGGAGTGATATATTCCAAGTTCTGAAAGATAACAACTGTCAATCAACGTTACTTTATCCTAAAAAGCTATCCATTCAAATAGACAGAGAAATAAGGACATTCCATTACAAAAGCAGGTTAAAGGAGTATTTGAAGACAAATCCAGCTGTACAGAAAATACATGATAGAATCCTCTATGATGAAGAAAAGGAAAAGCACACATATAAGGAACCTAGAAAACACAAGCAATACTCAAATACTAGTTAACACAAGAGAGCACAGGTAGAACCAGAACCACAAAAAAAAAAAAAAAGGCACATAAATACACACCTTTCAATAATATCTCTTAATATCAATGGCCTCAATGCTCCAATGAAAACACATAGGTTTGCAGACTGGGTTAAAAAGCAGGATCCTACAATTTGTTGTCTCCAAGAAACTCACCTTTCTACAAAGGATAGACATTCTCTTAGGGTGAAAGGTTGGAAGTCAGTGTTTCAAGCAAATGGGCCTAGAAAACAAGCAGGGGTTGCTATCCTAATATCTGAGAAGGTAGACTTTAGTCCAACTTTAGTCAAGAAAGATAAGGAAGGTCACTTTATATTGATTAAGGGCACACTCCAACAAGAGGACATTACAATCCTAAACATATATGCACCTAACATGGGAGCTCCCAAATTCATCAAACAAACACTATTAGAACTAAGGTCACAGATAACATCAAACACAGTGGTTGTGGGTGAATTAACACCCCACTCTCATCAATTAACAGGTCATTTCAGGAAAAAATAAACAGAGAGGCATCTGGACTAAATGAGGTCATAGAAGGAATGGACCTAACAGATCTATATAGGACATTTTATCCCAAGGCTGCAGAATATACATTCTTTTCAGCAGCACATGGAACATTCTCTAAAATAGACCATATATTAGGACACAAAGCAAATCTTAACAAATTCAGGAAAATTGAAATAATTCCTTGCATTCTACCTGACCACAATGGAATTAAACTACAAATCAGTAGCAAGAAAGGGTATAGAGCATACACAAAATCATGGAAACTAAACAATTCACTACTAAATGATGAATGGGTATGAAGAAATCAAGAAGGAAATCAAAAAATTTATAGAGTCAAATGATAATGAGAACTCAACACATCAAAATCTCAGGGACACAATGAAGGCAGTTCTAAGAGGTAAATTTATAGCCTTAAGTGCCTATACTATGAAATTAGAAAGGTCGCAAGTAAATGACCTAATGCTTCACCATAAAGCCTTGGAAAAAGAAGAACAAGGCAAACCAAAAATCAGTAGGCAGGAAGAAATAATAAAGATTAAGGCAGAAATTAATGAAATAGAAACAACAACAACAACAAAAACAATCCAAAGAATTAATGAAACAAAGGGTTGGTTCTTTGAAAGGATAAACAAGATTGATAAACCCTTAGCAAATCTGACCAAAAGAAAGAGAGAAGAGACACAAGTGAATAAAATCAGAGATGAACAAGGTAACATCACAACAGATTCCAGAGAAATTCAAAAAATCATAGGGACATACTATAAAAGCATATACTCCACAAAGTATGAATATCTGAAAGAAATGGATGATTTCCTTGATATATATGACCTACCTAAATTAAATCAAAATGAGATTAATCACTTAAATAGACCTATAGCAAACATGGAGATCTGAACAGTTATCAATAATCTCCCAACTAAAAAAAGCCCAGGCCCAGATGGATTCACTGCTGAATTTTACCAGCCCTTTAAGAAAGAGCTAACACCATTGCTTCTTAAGGTTTTC
Organism: Jaculus jaculus; assembly: GCF_020740685.1. Taxonomy (NCBI): domain Eukaryota; kingdom Metazoa; phylum Chordata; class Mammalia; order Rodentia; family Dipodidae; genus Jaculus; species Jaculus jaculus. The sequence continues at coordinate 77,057,893 of NC_059113.1, forward strand.
TAGGAAATAGAAAAAGAAGGAATTCTACCAAACTCCTTCTATGAGGCCAGCATCTCCATGAAAGAAAAAACAAGCAAAGATAGAACAAAAAAAGAAAATTACAGACCAATCTCCCTCATGAACATAGATGCAAAAATTCTCAACAAAATATTGGCCAAGAGAATACAAAAGTATATCAAAAAGATCATTCACCCTTACCAAGTAGGCTTTATCCCAGAGATGGAGGGAAGTTTCAATATACGCAAATCTAAAAATGTAATATATTATATAAACGGGTTTAAGGACCAAAATCACATGATCATCTGATTGGATTCAGGGAAACCATGTAACGAAATCCAATATCTCTTCATGATAAAAGTCCTACAGAGACTGGGAATAGAAGTAACATATCTCAATATAATAAAAGCTATTTATGTTAAGCCTACAGCCAACATATTACTACATCGGGAAAAACTGGAAGCTTTTCCACTAAAATCAGGAACAAGACAAGGGTATGCGCTGTCCCCACTTTTATTTAATATAGTTTTGGAAGTCTTAGCCATAGCAATAAGGTAAAAGACACACATAAAAGGGATACAAATTGGTAAGGAAGAGATCAAGTTATCATCATTTGCAGATGACAGGATTCTATACATAAACGACCCTAAAGACTCTACTAGAAAACTGTTAGAGCTGATCAAAATCTACATCCATGTAGCAGGATACAGAATAAATACACAGAATCAGTACCCTTCATATATGCTAACAACAAACACACAGAGGATGAAATCAGAGAGTCATTCCCATTCACGATTACATCAAAAAAAAAAAAAATAATAAAGTACCTTTGAAAAAACCTAACCAAGGAAGTAAAGAATCTCTACAATGAGAACTTTAAAACACTCAAGTGAGAAATTGCAGAAGACACTAGAAAGTGGAGAAACATCCCTTGTTCCTGGATTGGAAGAATCAATATTGTGAAAATGGCAATCTTACCAAAAGCATTCTACACATTTAATGCAATCCCTATCAAAATTCCAAAAGCATTCTTCATGGAAATAGAAAAAACAATCCAAAAATTTATTTGGAATCACAAAAAACCTTGAATATCTAAAATAATACTGAGCAACAAAAATAAGGCTGGTGGTGTCACCATACCTGATTTTAACCCATACTACAGAGCCATAGTATCAAAAACAGCATGGTACTGGCACAAAAACAGACATGTAGACCAGTGGAATAGAATAGAGGACCCAGATGTAAGCCCAAGTAGCTAAAGCCACCTGATATTCAATAAAAATGCCAAAAATACTCATTGGAGAAGAGACAGCCTCTTCAGCAAATGGTGTTGGGAAAACTGGATATATATCTGCAGAAGGATGAAAATAGATTCTTCTCTCTCGCCATGCACAAGAATTAAGTCCAAATGAATTAAGACCTTAACATAAGACCTGAAACTCTGAAACTGCTAGAGGAAAAAGTAGGGGAAACCCTTCAACATATTGGTCTTGGCAAAGACTTTCTGAATACAACCCCATTTGCTCAGGCAATAAAACCACAGATTAACCACTGGGACCTAATGAAATTAGAAAGATTTTGCACTGCATAGGACACAGTGAAAAAAGCAAAGAGGCAACCTACAGAATGGGAAAAAATCTTCACCAGCTATATATCTGATAGAGGATTAATAACTAGGATATACAAAGAACTCAAAAAGTTAAATAATAAGGAATCAAACAAGCCAATCAAAAAATGGGCTATGGAGCTAAATAGAGTTCTCAAAGGAAGAAATACGAATGGCATATAAGCATCTAAAAAAATGTTCTACGTCACTAGTCATCAGGGAAATGCAGATTAAAACTACATTGAGATTCCATCTCACTCCTGTCAGATTGGCCACCATCATGAAAACAAATGATCATAAATGTTGGCGGGGATGTGGAAAAATAGGAAGCCTTCTGCACTGCTGGTGGGAATGTAATCTGGTCCAGCCATTGTGGAAAACAGTGTGGAGGTTCTTAAAACAGCTAGAGATTGATCTACCTTATGACCCAGCTATAGCACTCCTAGGCATATATCCAAAGGACTCATCTCATTTCCTTAGAAGTACATGCTCAACCATGTTTACTGCTGCTCAATTTATAATAGCTGGGAAATGGAACCAGCCTAGATGTCCCTCAACAGATGAGTGGATAATGAAGATGTGGTACATTTATACAATGGAGTTCTACTCAGTGGTAAAGAAAAATGAAGTTATGAAATTTGCAGAAAAATGGATGGACCTGGAAAGTATTATACTAAGTGAGGTAACCCAGGCCCAGAAAGCCAAGCACCACATGTTCTCTCTCATATGTGGATCCTAGCTACAGATGACTGGGCTTCTGTGTGAGAATGAAAATACTTAATAGCAGAGGCCAGTAAGTTGAAAAGGAGACATAAAGGGTGGAGAAAGGAAGGTAGGAGGATACTTAATAGGTTGATATTGTATATATGTAATTACAATGATTGTAATGGTGGGGTAATATGATGGAGAATGGAATTTCAAATGGGAAAGTGTGGGGGTGGGGAGGGAGGGAATTACCATGGGTTATATTTTATAATCATGGAAAATGTTAATAAAAATTTAAAAAAAAAAAAAGAAATATCAGGCCTGCAGTAGAGTATGCACATGAGAGTTACAGCCACCTGATTTTTCACTAATAGGCCAATACACACCTCAGTGAATAGACAGCATCTTCAAGAAATAGTGCTAAGAAAACTAGATATCCACATGTAGAAGAATGACTCTGGACCCTTAGCTGTCATCATGCACAAAAATATACTACTAATGGATAAAAGGCTTCAATGTAAGACCTAAGACCCTGAAACAATTAGAGGAAAAAGTAGAGAGACTACTTCAAGATATAGGTATAAAGAAGAACTTTCTGGATAGTACCCTAGTAGCTCAGGAAATTATCAACAAATGGGACCTATGAAGGTAAAAATCTGGGCTGGAAAAATGGCTCAGCAGTTAAAGGCACTTGCCTTCAAAGCTAAGGACCTGGGTTCAATTCCCTAGTACTTATGTAAAGCCAGATGCACAGGTAGCACATGTGTCTGGAGTTCATTTGTTGCAGTGGCTAGAGGCCCTGACATTCTCATTCTCTCTTTCTCTCTTTCCCTCTCTCTCACCATGTGCCCCTCTTTCTCTCAAAGAAATAAGTATAAAAAAATATCAAAAAAAAGAAAGTAAAAAGCTACTGTATAGCTAAGGTGATGGTCCACTGAGTCAACAGACAACCTATAGAGTGGGAGAAAAATATTCACAAGCTATTATTTTTCTGACAAAGGATTAATACCTACAATCCCTAACGAATTTAAAAAGTCAAACAATCCAATAAAATATTTTTTTAATGTTCAATATCTTTAGCCATCAGGAAGATGCAAATTAAAACTACTTTGAGATGCCATTTCATGCTTGTCAGAGTGACTACCATCAAAATATCAAATGATGACAAATGCTGGCAAGGGTGTGGGGGAAAGTGGGACCTTGTTTACTGTTGGTGAGAATGTAAACTGGTGCAGTAACTATACTACAGTGATTTTTCAAAACACTAAAAACAGATTTATCATATAATTCATCCACACACCTCCTGAAAAGATATCCTAAGGAATCTACATTCTACTTCAAAGATACTTGTGCATTCATGTTTATTGCTGCTCTATTCACAATAGCTAAGAAACATAATCAACCTAGATGTACATCAATTGATGAATGAGTAGGATATATACACAATGGAAATCAGTGTGGAGGTTCCTAAAACAGCTAAAGATTGATCTACCATATGACCCAGCTATAGCACTCCTAGGCATATATCCGAAGGAATCATCTCATTTCCTTAGAAGTACGTGATCAACCATGTTTATTGCTGCTTAATTCATAATAGCTGGGAAATGGAACCAGCCTAGATGTCCCTCAACTTATGAGTGCATAATGAATATGTGGCACATTTATACAATGGAGTTCTACTCAGCGGTAAAGAAAAATGAAGCTATGAAATTTTCAGAAAAATGGATGGATCTGGAAAGGATTATACTAAGTGAGGTAACTCAGGCCCAGAAAGCCAAGCACCACATGCTCTCTCTCATATGTGGATCCTAGCTACAGATGACTGGGCTTCTGCGTGAGAATGAAAATACTTAATAGCAGAGGCCAGTACGTTAAAAAGGAGACATAAATGGAGGAGAAAGGAAGGGAGGAGGGTACTTAATAGGTTGATATTGTATATATGTAAGTACAATGATTGAGATGGGGAGGTAATATGATAGAGAATGTAATTTCAAAGGGGATAGTGGGGGGAGGAGGGAATTACCATGGGATATTTTTTTATAATCATGGAAAATGCTAATAAAAATTTAAAAAAAGAACTTGTGAGGTGAGGAAGGGTATTACCATATTACCATGGGATATTTTTTATAATCATGGAAAATGTTAATAAAAATTGAGCAAAAAAAGAAAATTAAAAAAAATAAGGTAAAAGGCAAGGAATGACAGTGGAATCTATCCTCTGACCCCTCATGGCACACACATGCCTGTGTGCACACACATTATACACACACAAATATGATTAATTTTTTCAATCAGAAAACAGTTATCCAATAATAGCAATCAATATATTCATGATTCTAAATTCTTCATGTCAGTATAAAATTATAAGTTGTTAAAGTATCTTCTTTACTTGAGAGAGATAAAGAGAGACAGAGACAGAATGAAGCAGACAGACACATTGAGGATGGGTGTGCCAGCGCTACCTGCCAGTGCATTAAAATCTAGACACATGTGCCATTTTGTGCATCTGCCTTTACATGGGTATTGGGGAATTAAACCTAAGCTTTGCAACCATTGTAATATTACCTGAAACTGTGACTTTGGGTATTATTTCCTGTTGTTGGTCCATCCTTCAGTCCTATAATTTAACAGGTTGTTTTTTGACAAAAATTCTATTTTTGCTGGAATCTTATGTGAAGATACATATGTTTCTATATTCACATAATCAAGAGGTGTATAAATGATAAATCTAATAAATAAATTGGAAAATTGATCTAAGAAGTAGTCAAAAAGCTAAAAATCCCATTCGTCAACTTAATCTATGACATGCATCACTTGTTATGCTAGAGTATCAAGTGGTAATCCAGTAAAAATTCAGAAATGTGTCAGTGCTTCTCTGAAATTTCCAAATCCATCAAGTTTCTTGTTGAAAATGGTTGGGGCTCTCAAGACACAAAAGAGCAGCTAGGGACATGTGAAGTGGTGATTTACATTTCATGCCATCCTGGAAGAAAGATGAGCAGTAGCATAAGTGGTCAAGGCTTGCTTGGATGGGGACTGGATGCTAATCCAGAAGACCTCAGTACAGCATAGGTGACGTATTTGCAGTTTCAGTTAGTAGTCATTTTAAAACTTGGAATCATACAATATTTAGATTACTTTTATTTTAAAAATTGTTTATTTTAAAAATAAACAATAGTGTAGCCGGGCGTGGTGTCGCACGCCTTTAATCCCAGCACTTGGAAGGCAGAGGGAGGAGGATCGCCGTGAGTTCGACACAAACCTGAGACTACATAGTGAATTCCAGGAGAGCCTGAGCTAGAGTGAAACCCTACCTTAAAAAAACCATAAATAAATAAATAAATAAAATAAACAATAGTGAATATTACATTGTTTATTCTTCTAATGTTATTTCACAGTTGAAAGTGGCAATATAAAAATTAATACTTATTTCATTGACGATGACTATATTTGAGCTTAAAGTCCTCTTCATTTCAAGTACAGAATTTATGGTGGGAGAGGTAAGGAAAGGCCAAAGAAATTTTAGTCCATTTGTCCAATGATTTGACTTATGTAACATATTAGAAATTAAGGTGAATATAGAAAATCCATTTACAAATCATGTCAGTCTGCTTACAAGATATTTCTGATTAGTCTTTTAAAACACAAATTTAGTAAAATATCAAAAAGAATTTTCCCAATAGAGAATTCAGCCCTGTTTAATTTGCTCAGATTTTAATTCTTTTTGATATATTAGATATCCAAATTGTTGTCTAGAACTGATATAATCATTTAGCAAGAATCCTCATTGATAGTTTCAAAGGCTGTGTAGTTATTATAGTCTTCTAAATAGTAGGTTGAATATTGCACATAATTATATTAGCCCTATTAGATATGATTTTGTAAATAACAAACTGAAAAAATTGAAAATTAAAAACTTTCTCAAAATATTGATGATGTGTAATGTACTTCTGATTTTTCAAGACTTCAACAACATGATTTTATGCACCTGTTAGTAATGCACAGTCCATTTTCCCTTCAGTGGATCATACCTGGGATAATTGCTTCCACTTCCTGGCTAACTGGCATCATTGAGAAGTAAATGTGCAAAGATTTAGTTGTCTTATTTATAACAAAGTAGAAGATGAAGATAAATAGAAAAAGCTCTTGAGTCAGGTTGGGAGATGGTTCATTGATTAGAAGCACTTGCTTGCAAATATTTCCAGCCTATGTTTGATTCCTCAACACCCATGTTAATCCAGAAGCAAAATGTGGCACAAGCATCTGGTATTCATTTGCAGGAGCAAGAGACCTTGATATGTCCATATAAACACACACAACACACACACACACACACACACACACACAATAAATAAATAAATAAATAAATAAATATTTTAAAAAGTTTTTTTGTTTATTTTATTTATTTGAGAGTGACAGAGAGAGAAAGAGGCAGATAGAGAGAAAGAGAGAGAGAATGGGTACGCCAGGGCCTCCAGCCACTGCAAACAAACTCCAGACGCGTGCACCCTCTTGTGCATCTGGCTAACGTGTGTCCTAGGGAATCAAGCCTCGACTCAGGGTCCTTAGGCTTCACTGGCAAGCACTTAACTGCTAAGCCATCTCTCCAGCCCTAAATAAATATTTTTAAAAGGCATTTGCTTAAAGAAAACTCTTGAGTTTTACAACATTCTGTTAAGTTTTATTAATGTGTTCTGCATTAGAATGTGAAAACATCATAGTTATGTGAATCATCCTATAGTCCAGAGAATTTTAATCTACTTTCCAATATGAGATAAAGTATATATTAGAAATGAATCTATAAACTGAGGTTGAATTTAATTCTCTAAGAGCAGTACCTCTATTGTCAACCTCAGTATTCCTCACTAAAGAAAGCATAATCAGTACAACCAAGGGTGACTTATGTATAAAAAATATCTTCAGTCATACTAAATCAATATTTTAGTATAAAGTAAATTAACTCATACATTTTGACACTTTTGGTCTCATCAAGAACAATTTTTTGTGACATTTTGAAGTATGATTCTGAAAGAGAACCACTGATAAAACTGTCAATTATCTTTTCTTTGACATTCTTATGTCACTTTTGATTCTTGGATGCTATGGTTTGACAGTAGTATCTCTTCTAATTTAAGATAATGGTCAGTCACACATGTGGAATGGCCTAGCTGGCTGGAATATGCTGCTGTCAGAATATTTCAGCTGAAATAGTCCACGAAAGAAGCATTTTATTCACTGAGGCTTTCATTTGCTTTCCTTCTGAACGCTCCTCATTATTCTTCCAAAGATGAACATATGTCTTGAAGATCTTTATTTACATGAAGATTCATTCTCTACCACATTAACAGAATACCTGAACATGAGCTCTCCAGCTCACTTGGCCTCAGAGAGTCCTACTTTCTAGTAAGTAAATACACAGTATGGCATAAAGTATGCTCAGGGATCAAGTAATCCTTACATTTAGTCATATTTTCACAAATAAATACTATTTTCCTTCATAAAACCACATCCAATGATGCAGATTTATTATCAATGAACTGACCCCTTCAAGCATATGAGGACCTGACATCTGTCTTTCAATTGGTGCTGTTTATCTTCTTATTATGAAAAGTGCATTGCAGCTGGTTTTGGAAGAAAGTGAGATAAGACCAAGAGAATAAAGGAACTAATTGCTCTGAGTGATGATGATGATGATAATATTGAATGAATTACTTACAGTTGTGAGTTTGTTACTGAGTCCAGTTCTCTATACAAATTATTTCATTTTCTTTTTTTTTAATAATCCACTTGGTTGTGTGTTATTACTATGTCCCATTTTACAGACAAGGAAATGGAAACTTAGTTTATGTTACTATTCTAATATGACAAATGTATATCCAAATAGCCAAGCTATGATTTGAATTATAATAAGCAATAATAAAGTAATTTAAAAATAATTTATATGATGAACATTTTCTTTCTTTTCTTTTAATGGGACATAGGGAAACAGACTTTGACTTTTTCTGTTTTTTTTTTAAATTTTTTTTTTGTTCATTTTTATTTATTTATTTGAGAGTGACAGAGAGAGAGAGGCAAATAGACAGAGAGAGAGAGAGAATGGGCGCACCAGGGCCTCTAGCCACTGCAAACGAACTCCAGACGTGTGCGCCCCCTTGTGCATCTGGCTAACATGGGTCTTGGAGAATCAAGCCTCGAACCGGGGTCCTCAGGCTTCACAGGCAAGTGCTTAACCACTAAGCCGTCTCTCCAGCTCATGATGAACATTTTCTTAAATCATTAGAGAAATGCAAATTAAAACAACTATGAGGTTCTACCTTATACCAGTAAGGATAGCAAACATTAAAAAATCAAATGAAAACAAATGCTGGTGAGGTTTTGGAGAAAAAGAAACCCTCATTTACTGCTGGTGTGAATGTACAACCACTATGGAAAGCAATATGGACGCTCCTAAAAAGGTTAACTATAGAGTCACCAACAGACCTAGTTATTCTCTTACTAGGCATTTACCATATAAGCTCCATGCCTCATTTCAGACAGATTTGATCAACCATTTTTATAGCTGCTCAATTCATAATAGCTAAGAGCTGGAATCAACCCAGATGCCCATCATTAGATGAATGGATAACCAAGATGTGATATATATACATGATGGAATGCTACATAGCAGTAAGGAAACAGGACACAATGTAATTAGAAGAAAAATGGTTAAACCTGGAACAGATTATTCTCAGCAAACTCACTCAATCACAGAATGAAAATTTGCCACATGGTCTCACTAATCTGTGGCTCCTAACCTGAATCTGCCCGAGATATTAACATACTTAATAAGCATCTTGAGGACAGAACAATAGGAAAGATGGGGTGGGAGGGGAGGGTGGGGGCACAAAAATTGGACACAAATGTAAATGGTACTATAAAATTCTACATTCTAAAAGACAGACCAAATGGTTGAACTTTCCTCAGGTCCTTAGAGGGAACACCTGAAGCACAGGGCCCTGGAGAGGGTAGGATGAAAACTAACCTTAATCTTATCCTGTATCTCTCTCTCTCTCTCTCTCTCTCTCTCTCTCTCTCCTTCACTCTTCTTTCTCTTCTCTATATCTCCTTTACATTACCTAACTTTTTCTTCCTTCTTTTCCTTGGCACTGGCCTGTAACTCCCAGTACCAGCATGTGGTTAACATACATAATGAACTGTTGATCAGAGAGACCTACAACATTTCCTAAAAGAGTCAGATTTCTGTCAGAGTACTTGATGACCCACCAAAGGTTAGTGGTAAGATCCTACTGCTGAAGATGCCATATGCCATTGGTACAGAACATGGAGTAACCTTGCTGGAATCTGGAAGAGAGTCAATACTCAAACAGTTAGCTTGTTTAGTGCCAGAGGTACTACATGAGTGACTGGGGGAAAATCACCAACATCTGTCCAAGAAACTCATGAACTACTGTGGTGGTTTGATTCAGGTGTACCCCATAAACTTAGGTGTTCTGAATCCTAGCTCCCCAGCTGATGGATATTTGGGAATTAATGCCTCCTGGAGGGAGTGTATTATTGGGGGCGGGCTAATGGGCTTTATAGCCAGTTTCCCCATGCTAGTGTTTGGCACACCCTCCTGTTGCTGTGTCCCACCTTATGTTAGCCAGGGGGTGATGTCCACCCTCTGCTCATGCCATTGTTTTCCCTTGCCATCGTGGAACTTCCCCTCAAGCCTATAAGCCAAAATAAACCTCTTTTTCCCAGAAGCTGCTCTTGGTTGGGTGATTTCTACCAGGAATGCGACCCGGACTGCAACAGTAAAGTGGTACCGAGGAGTGGGATTGCTGCTAGACATCCGACTGTGTGGCTTTGGCCCTTTGGAACTGATTTTCAAGACGAATGTGGGAGGATTTGAAACTTTTGCCTAAGAGATGCCTTGTAGTGCTGTAAGTACAGCTTGATGGACTATTCTGGTCTGAGCTGCAAGACCTGAATGCAATAAGAACTATTGACTGTGAGGTTTGGCTTATGAGGGTGAGAAAGAGCTTTGCTTGGACTGGGCTAGCAGTCTGTGTGAGAAGCTTGCTCTTGTGCCCATGTCCTGAGAAGTTGTGCAGGGTTGCTTTGTGTAGAAATGAACTGGTGTGAGCAGAGGGATATGGCACAGAAAGAAAAATCTTTGGGTAAATTGTTGCCCATTCAGCTGCAACTGAAAGATTACAGCCTTTGAAACTGGGCTGGCTGACTTGTTCTGGGGCAACAGGAAGAATGTTGACTCTTTTGAAGGGGCCTGATTGCTCAAGGAGTGTCCTGTTCTTCAAAGTCTGCTTTATTCCCCCCTGGATTAACAGATTGGCACCCTACCTGGTATCGTGTAGTATAAGAAATGCTGGAAAGAGGGTCATTGAGTTTGCAACACGGTCTTGTGTTTTAGAAATGGCCATGGGCAATGTGAAGTGAGTTTGCTGGTTGCCTGCATAGAGACCCCATGGGGCCCTGAAGATGAACCGTGGCTTTCAGTGGAGACCCAGTGGAGATGCTGGGACCATGAGATAGCTGCCGAGGAGCTGCCGGCCCGATGAAGTTTTCCGGGACTATGAGTAGCCTAGCTGGAGGGGGGGAATTGGAATGCCAGAAACTTGTAGCTAGTTAGAATTATTGGACTTGAAGATGTTCACTGGCTAGAGTTGTTGGACTTGAAGCTACAGATATTTGCCCTGGTTGTTTTAAATCTTGTATTGGTTGAATGTTTCTTTGCTATGCCCAATGCCATCTACTGCAGTGTGAATATTTATTCTGTGCCATTATGGGCTTTTTGAGGTTATTTTTTGGTATTATGGCTTAGTTAAAAGTTCTTGGACTATGGGGATGTATGAACATCATTGGGATTGACAAAAACTATGGGGACTTTTAAAGTCAGACTGAATGTATTGTATTTTACATCATGTATGGATATCAGTTTATGGGGGCCAGGGGCAGAATGTGGTGGTTTGATTCAGGTGTCCCCCATAAACTTAGGTGTTCTGAATGCTAGATCCCCAGCTGATGGATATTTGGGAATTAATGCCTTCTGGAGGGAGTGTATTGTTGGGGGTGGGTTAATGGGCTTTATAGCCAGTTTCCCCATGCCAGTGTTTGGCACACCCTCCTGTTGCTGTGTCCCACCTTATGTTAGCCAGGGGGTGATGTCCACCCTCTGCTCATGCCATCGTTTTCCCCTGCCATCGTGGAGCTTCCCCTTGAGCCTGTAAGCCAACATAAACCTCTTTTTCCCAGAAGCTGCTCTTGGTTGGGTGATTTCTACCAGCAATGCGACCCGGACTGCAACAGCTACCCAGCATCAAACAATCTGACATGATGATCATACAAGTGCAATAGGATCACACACCGATGAGTAACCAACTCTCTTGATTTTGGCAATTGATCTGTTCAGTGAAGTAGAATCCATAGCTTGAACTGGTAAACAAGTAAGAACCATATTCAAAAACAAGCCCACTCTACACTATCAAGCTCCTACCAATCATGGGCTACAAGAGTGCGTATATCTATTAAATTCTCTCTAAATTTATAATGGTTATCCCATTTACCTGGTGCTGGCTTCATTCTCCATTGGAGAATTTGCTTCTATTTTTCAGATGGGCACAAACCCTGACAAGAAGATCAGGGGCCCAGCTGAAACCATAGAGTAATTCGGGAAATGAGCAAGAATGGTGCATTCTTGGTGAACCTGGTACTAGCACAAGGGTGAAGGAGATAGACACAGAGAACAATCAACTCCTACCAAACCAGATATCCAGAGACACAGAGGCTCCCAAGACCTCATCATTGAAGTAGACCTAAAATGACCTCAACATGGCTCAGAAAAATTTGCAGAAGAGGGGGCAGAAAGACTGTTAGAGCCACAAGTTGGGTCATTATGCACAGAGACATTGCCTCTTACCCATAATTGATGGCTAACCCACAATGCATGACCCATATTCCTCAACAAGGAGGGTCCCTACAGAGGGAGGGAGGACAGGGGTGAGGATAAAGATGGTACTAACATGACTGTGTATACACTGTGTTCATAACTAATAAAAAAAGAAATTAAAAAATATATAATAGCACATTAAGAACCAAAGTAAATACTACATGTATATGTTGTAAAAGAGAAAGAAATACACATATTAATGTGGATATAGACCATTCTTTTCAAAAGCCATTCAGGAAGGGCTAGAGAGATGGTTTAGCTCTTAAGGCAAATGCCTGTGAAGCCTAAGGTTCCATGTTCTACTCTGCAGATCCCACATTAGCCAGATGCACAAAGGTGAGGCAAGCACCAGGCTGCAGGTGGTGCAAGTGTTTATAGTTTGATCGCAATTGTTAGGTCACTGGTGTGTGAGTAATTCTTTGTCTGTCTCCCTCCCCCCCCATTCTCTCTAAAATAAAAATTATAAAAAATAAATAAAAAAGCATTGAGAAGATACTAACACATATTTAGAAAAATGTCTCAGTTAAAAGAATTCCAGGTTTAATAAATTTATGAAATAGATGCTTAAATAAAAATGAACAAGTTTCTTATTTTTGATTTTTCAGCATACCTATTAGGGGAATCCCCAAAAGGAATAAATATGATGTAGCATTTTCTCGATTGCTTGTGCTTTTAGCATTTTCCCTCTAGCAACTTTTTTGGGGGAATGCCATAGAGAAAATCTGTTTTTTTTTATGGTAAATTTGTTAGCATTTCATATGTTCAGAAGTTTCTAATCATTTTCATGGGATTTTTAGGAAGATCCATTCAATTGAAGTCTCTCTTGATCCCTGCAATAAATTCTTATATTAACGATCCCAATTTACCTTGCCTCTTGGTATTTAAGCCTGTGTTGTTGGTATCCTTTCTAAAATCACTTCTGCTTCTGATGATTCATTTCAAGGAATCTCATAATCCTTGATACCTTTGATTCTAGTTAATTAAAATGAGAGTATATTGGATAAAAGGTGCAAGTAAAAGTAAGCATATAAATCTAGAAAACATAATGGAGAAGCTTCAAGAGATCTTTTCCCATACTTATCTATCTCACAAACAATGTATGTGTGAGAAAAAATATATATGTGTCATAGACAGTTCTTTATATATGACAGGACATATGCATATGCATAGGGAACTTATACATATATAAGAAAACACATGCATGTGTATTTTGGAGAACATGTGCATTTGTACATGGGAACATGTACATGTGTTCACAGGAGAGTATGTACATATATATGTGGGAAATATGTATATGGGTTTATTAACCTTGAACCTGCATCTGAGCTTTGGAACCTAAGATTTCTGTCATGGATATTGCATGCCAATGCGACTGATCTTGGTTGCTCAGATTCTAGCCTCTCAGAAAATCAAACTGCTTTCACCATATATTTGTTGGCATAAAGTATACAATTGGCAAAAGGTGAATCATGTCCTCAGGACCATAACGGTTGTTCACCATAAATAGTGTTAGCATGAATTGCTTCATCAAGGACAGACACTGTTAATCATATTTGTACCACTGTGTTCTCCCTATCAACCTCTCTCTCTCTCGTTCTCTCTGTCTCTCTCTCTCTCTCTCTCTCTCTCTCTCTCTCTCTCTCTCTCTCTCTCTCACACACACACACACACACACACACACACACAGTGTAACATGAAAGAGGAAGAAGTATTCAGGGTCTGTGAAATCCATGTTTGCTGGATTTTCCCTCTTGTCTGCCTTGTTCTTTTGATATCTACACCATTCTTGGTAGTGGAACCTGCTTTAGTCAAGGAGACACCTGAGCCTGAATAGTGGGCTTGGATGAGCTTGTGATTACCTTGCTGAATGCTCTTCTATGCACAGAAGCCCAATCTAACTTACTTGAAGATGAAGACACAAGAAGAGAAGACATGAAGAGAAGGTTCATCCATTCTACCTACCTTGGCCAAATTCAGTCAACCAACCATATTATAAGATATAGTGAGTTTTATTTAAGCCTCAGTGTTGAAGTAGTTTATTTTATACAGAAAGAAAAATGAGTCTTAAAGTTGTGACAATCTCAGAAAGGAGCTGAATAATAGAGAGAGTCTACACTATTTATCATTGTAATAAGGTGAATATGGTGAGAATGTTGACCACAGAGCACAGTAATAGCATATTACTTCAAGGTAAATGAAAGATAAGAATAAACTAAAACTTAGGAAAAAGGCTATGAAGTGGATATGATAACATATCCTTTGAGGAGAATGAACAAATAATGAAAAATACACATGATAAAACCTGTAGAGTGACTTTGAAACAAGTTACTGGAAAAAGTAGAAGTACAAATAACATGTAACATGAACCCCCCACAAACAAAAGAGAAAGAAAAACGATGTCAAAATGAAGACAAGAAACATAAAAATTATCACATGGTTTTATACATAAGGAAACAACAACAGTAGCAAAATCTTACAAGTGATAAAGGCCTTCAGCAACATGACAGGATATAGACCGAACACCCAAAACTCAACAGCCTCTATATATACCAATGACAACAATATGTAAAAAGAAACCAAGTAAGCTGTCCTGTTTAGCATAGCCACAGAAAAATATCAAATACCTTGGAATTTCCTTCACAAAGGAAGTAAAAGACCTATACAATGAAAGTAGAAAAACATTGAAGAAAGACCTGGAGAAAGACATGAAAAGATAGAATGACCTTCCATGATCATGGATTGGAAAATTAATATTATTAAAATGACGATCCTACAAAAAGCGATATACAGATTCAACACAATTCCCATCAAAATCCTTTAGGAAGAAAAAAAAGTCTCAAAATTCATATGGAAGCAAAAAAGGCCACAGATAGGCAAAAATGAACTGAGTAAAAGGAACACTTCTGGTGGTATCACCATACCCAAATTCAACTTGTACTATAAGGCCATAATAATAAATCAACATGGTAATGGCATTAAACAGGCATATTGATCAATGGAATAGAATTTATGATCCAGATATAAGTTCAAATAACTATGCTACTTAATCTTTGACAAAAGGGCCCAAACCACTCAGTGGAGCAACAACAGCATCTTCAGCAAATGCTGCTAGAGAAACTTGATAAGTACATGTAGGAGATTGAATTTTACCCCCTCTTCTCCTTGTATAAAAATCAACTGTAAATGGATCAAGGACCTTAATATAAAACCTGAAACTCTAAATCAACTAGAAGAAAAAGTTAGGGAGAACACTCCAAGATATAGGAATAGGGAAATTCTTTCTGAATAATACTTCAGAAGCCTGGGAATTAGGCAAACATTCAACAACTGGTACCTCATGACAATAAAAATAAATAAAAAGCATTGTATAGATAAGCAAATCAACAGAGATAATTGACAACCTACTAAGGGGGTGAAAATCTTTACCAACTATGTCTTCAACAAAGGCTTAATATAGAGAATCTACAAACAACTCAAAAACCTGAGTAATAAACCAAGTGGCTAATTGCAAGTTTCTCTTACTTTATCATGCTCATGCATTCTGTTTTGGCCTGGGATGGTTTCCATTCTTGCCTTGCCCATCTTCAACTTTTGACTTAATTAGCCCCACCTCTGGAATAACTTCCTGATGCTTAAATTTTGCTTCTGTTCTGCTCCCATGAGTAACTTGTTCCATGGTGATCTGAGCAATATTATTCTATAACCAATTATTTTAATAATTTTCTTGCACTATATTCAAAATTCTTTAAGGACAACAATCATTGTTTGGGGCTGGGAACATGGTTCAGTATTTAAAAGTGCTTGCTTGCAAAGCCTACTGCCTTGGTTCAATTCCCCAGTATCCCTCTAAAGCCAGATGGGCAGAGCCACACAAGTGTCTGGAGTTCATTTGTAGTAACAAGAGGCCCTGAGGTCCCCACACTCACTCTCTCTTCCTCTGTCCCTTCTCTCTCTCCTTGCAAGTAATGTTTTTTAATTGTTTAAAGTGTTATTTTACTTTGTGTATTGAATGCCAAAGCATTTTATGTTGATAGTATATATTTAAATTCCTATTTAAATTAAATATAAATTTACATATTTATTTAAATTCCTATTTCAACAAAGCTAATGATTAACTATGATTTAAAAGGCTTTAGAATCACACTACTTGAGTATATCACTATGTTTCCAGTTCTGAACATGATCATTGATTTTATAGAAAGGTAATAAATATTTGTTGAATTATTTTGTTGTTGTTGTTGTTGTTCTCTCAAGGTAGGGTCTCACTCTAGCCCAGGCTGACCTGGAATTCACTATGGAATCTCAGGGTGGCCTTGAACTCATGGCAATCTTCCTACCTCTGCCTCCTGAGCGCTGGGATTAAAGGAGTGTGCCACCATGCCCAGCTGAATTAATTTTTTAAATGGGTGATCTAGTTAATTTCCTATAGAATTAATATTTATAAAAGAATGCTTTGTAGTGGATCATTAGTAGCATGCAATCCACACAGAACTCACTCTCAGTCACATTTGTAGCCAAGGTCTGTCCATATCATGTACCTGAAAGCAAGAGTAGATCATGTCTTATGGCCTTTACCTAGGTTCAATACTAAATACTGAGCTCAACTTACTTGAATTAGAAGCTTCTGACTAGGAGGCACTGATACCTCCTCCTGCAGATACACATTATTTCTAACATGTACTGAATGCGCACATACATTAGTTGTAGACAGTAAAAACCCCAACATTTGAAACCTTAATTTAATAATTAAAAATGGCTGGGCATGGTGGAGCACACCTTTAATTCCAGCATTTGGAGACAGATGTAGGAGGATCATTATGAGTTGGAGGCCAGCCTGAGAGTACATAATAAGTTGCAGGCCAGCCTAGGATACAGCAAGACCCTACCTCAAAAAAAACCCCAATAATACTAATTAATAATAATATGATAAAACTAAAATTGACTTTAAATAACAGGCTGTAAAAGTTGGACATCAGTAGATTAACAGCAAATAGGAAAAGACAAAACAATTATATATATGGAGGCTGGCAAGGCAGGCAGCAGAAATTACAAGTAGATTATATCACAATGATGGGCAGATTTGTTCACTAATGCCTCTAAGAATCATTTATACCTTCAATGACTCCCAAGACTCATGTCACATCACTTTTCAATTTAAATCCCCTTGATTTTAAATGGGGCATCTGGTGAGGGTCTGCAGCAGTGAGTGGTTTCCTGGGAGTGTGTGCAGGGGAGTCTGGTCTCCTTTCATACCTTTCAGTCAGGGCAGAAACACAGACAGTGGCCTAGAGATAAGCATGGAACTAAAATTGCACATCGTAAACAACTTACACCCAACTATTTGCAAGAAGACAGAGAAAAGGGAAATGAAAACACTTTTGTGTGTGTGGTGGGAAGGGGGGTATGCTCACATTTTTTTCTGTTCTCTCTGGTTGCATATTTGTGTGGAGAACAAAATTGACATTGGGTATCCTCATGATTGCTGTTCACTTCATTTACTGAGGCATGTGAGTGTAAGATATTTTTAAAATTCTGTGTACTCTGCAAAGTAGTTATTCCAAAGTGCAACTAGTACAACATCTGATGATTTTGAGATGTTTTAACTTCCAAAAGATAAAGAGATGTTTATACTTTCTGAGGCAAATTAATACTACCATATACTATCTTGAATACATGATTGGTTATATTACTTTGGAATACCTTCTGCCAGAGGTTTAAGTTACTGACTCTAGTCTCTTATTGGTCTGACAATTGCCTTTCAATTTGCTCAGGGGAAACCATGTCTGGATTAATTGAGTCATTAAAGTTAAAGTTGGTAATAAACAATGGTGGAAATATTTGTCTTTTCACATGCTGTTATTGCCTGTAACCACTTTGAATTATTAAACCACCCAAATCAATACTGCTCACTTATTTTTAATAATGAGTTTAATGACAGAAAAGTAAACAGTTTCAGGAAATAACTTTCTTTTAGAAGCCCACCACATGTTGTCTGTATGCACAGTTTAGAGTGAACTTGAGGTGGCTTTTAGCAGTTTTTAAATCATTGTTAATTAAATTTCTGCTCAAATTCCTACAAGCTCAACCATGCTTGGTGAGTTATCATGATACAGACAATAAATCTTGAAGTAATTTCACAAACATAGTTATTTAACCTAAATTGGATTCTTCATCGAGACAAATCAATTTTAAATGTCATAATATTGTGAATTTTAATGATACTGATTTATATTTATAATGGTTTACCCTTAGAAGACTTAGCATTTGTGCATTAAAGCATTTCTGCAGAGAAGTACTGAAAGAAAATTATTATTAACATAAATGTATATGAAATATATACTTAAGATGTATATATTTAGCAAAAATCAATATGCAAAGATACTATGAGCAAAGAGACATGCACTGTGAATTAGGATCCAAGCCACACCTTCAGTTCTGCCTGTAACTTGCATGACTGGAAATAAGTCATTTAATTTACTAATGCTCTGCTTAGATCTTGGTAAAAGTGAAATAATGTTTTGAATTCTTACAGAGATCAGAGTTAATATAGTGCAAAGCAGAAGAGAATTTATAAATGCAGGGAGAATTTTTATTGCCAACTGCTTTTGTCTTTTATTATGAATTCAAATTTGTTAAATTCCCATTCCATGTAACTATATTTTATGAACTAGAATGACTCCAAATTTGTTTTCAAGTTATTCATGGACTACTTAGAGTTTTAAAATTATTACAAATTTAGCCGGTCTGTGTGGGTCCCCAGATGTGTTGGCCGCTCCCCGACAGCATGAAGGGCAGGCCCGCGGGGTTCGTGGACCGCAGGCTGAAGCAGCGCGTCATTCAGTGCCTCTCCAGTAATACATGTGGCAAGTATGTGGACTCGGGCATCGTAGCATCCGACCTGCAGAGAATGTACAGTATAGATTATAGTCGAAGAAAAAGAAATGCTTTTAGGATTCAGGTAAAAAAAAGTATTTAGCATAGTTAGTAGAGAGAAAGAACTTGAGAATCTAACAGAATTAGAAGATGAACATCTGGCAACAAGAACGAAACAGAATGAAGAGGAAAATGAGTATATTGGAAGCTCTTCTGATGATTCCACTGTGGAAGATTACCCAGATCAGCAGTCAGCAAATCACATGAACAATTCCCTACTCACTTTATATCGGAAAGGAAATTCCAATTCGGCTTCAAGTGCCCTGGAGGTGGAGAGGGAGAAGGCACCACTTCAATGCCATGCCTGACTTCTCAAGCAGGCTCCACCCCTGTGCAGCCGCCTGCCGGAGAACCTGCTGGAGGATGGTTTCTTGACAAAACCCCAAGTGGAAAGAAAGTCGATTTTTTCTTGGACCTGTCGGGTGAAAAAAGTACCAACAAGAAGCCAGTATCTGAGATACAGGATTTAAAAGAATCATCTCTTCTGGAGAGTGATACAAAAAGGAACCGTAGGTCAAAGGGCAAAGGAAACAAAAGGAAGAAAGAGGATCTTTAGGACGTAGAGGGAGAAATAGAAGCCGTCCTGCAAAAGAAAGCTAAAGCCAAGGGGCTGGATTTCCACATCTCCAGTGTGAAGTTTGAAGACGTTGGAGGCAAAGACTCAACATTAAAAGAGGTCTGCAAGATGCTCCTACACATGCGTCACCCAGAGCTGTGCCTCCTCGTGGAGTTCTCCTGCACTGGCCACCAGGCTGTGAGAAGACGTTACTTGCACAAGCAATTGCTGGGGAACCTGACCTGCCAATTTTGAAAGTGGCCGCCCCAGAGACTGTATGGGGAGTTTCTGGAGAGTCTGAGAAAAAGCTCAGGGAGTTATTTGACCAAGCTGTGTCAAATGCACCCTGTATTGTTTTCATTGATGAAATTGACAAGACAGAAAAGTGGAAGTAGACAAGGTGAGCTGAAGATTAATCGTATGCATTTTGAAGACGCCTTCAAGAGAATAAAGCCATCTATATCAGTAAAGAATCAAATGATGTATGAAGCTCTACAGAAGTCCCTCAGCCCATGACAGGCACAGGACCTGGTGCAGAGGTGTCAAGTGCCCAGAGATGCCATGAATCCGCATGCTGTAAAGGCTACTCTTATACCACAGAAGGGATCTCATCATAAGCATTTCATTTTCTGATGAGCAAGGCCAAGCTAGAGCTGGAGATTCTCATCTGGCCAGCTCTGTGGGGAAACTCTACTTCTTCTGTAAGGTAAATAAAAGAAACTTCTGTTTTCTTTTGCTTAATGACACCTTGTTCAGAGGCTAAGAAGGGTGGTGCACGCCTATGATCCCAGTACTCGGGAGGCAAAGGTAGGATGATCATTATGTGTTTGAGTGCACCCTGAGACTACATAGGGAATTCCAGGTCAGCCTGGGCTAAAGTGAAACCCTACCTCAAAAAACTAGAATAAATAATTAAATAACAAAGCTTTGTGCAAAAAAAAATTATTACAAATTTAATATGAATTGTTTCAGGGATTCTATCCTTATAAATAACTAGTGAGAAATGATCTCTTCGATAGAAAAAAATTGAACAGATGATTACAGATGATTAAAAAAACTTTCTGGGTTAAGATTGTAGTATCTGATTCTGAATAATGTCACATTGATTATTTAAAAGTAAGTGATATAGGAGAGAGATTGATTTGTTGTTTCTATGTAGCTATTTTCTATGCTAGGCATGACTAAATAAGTCATTCATTAATTTATTCATGAAGCCATGCGTTTACTATATGTTACATACTTAGTGCCAGGTGCTGTCCCTGCAATAATGTTTGTATTTTGAGATTCCACCCCCTCAAAATAGTGGGAGATGCTAGCTTGTATGTGCCATATATAACCTATTTAAATGTCGCAGGCACATCAACGAGAGACATATTTACATATAATTGAAAATATTGGGATGCCTAGCAGAAGGGATATTGGGAGCTAGCATAGAGTAGTTCATCTTTTATAAAGCTTTACATTTGTGTCTGTAAATTTCAATTCCTTTTTCAAAGATATTCTAGTACTTTTTTTCTCAGTAAACATGATAGCATTCTGCTTAAGTTGTACAGAATTTTAGATGATGTGAAGATCTTATCCTCTAATTTCTCATCATTAGCTTATAGAGAACTGAGAAGAATACCACCACTACAGCTTTGTATATGAAAGGTTCAGAGCCAGAAACTGTCTTGATGCTGCCTCTCCTCAGACATCCATGTTCATGTTTTGTTCTTTTACCATTCTTTATTATTATTGTTATTTTAAAAGAGAGAGAAAAAAGAGGCAGAGAGAGAGAAAGAAAGATAATGGGCATGCCAGGGCCTTTAGCCATAGAGAACAAACTCCATATGCATACATCCCCTTGTGGTGCCTGCACGATATTGTATGCTTGTGTCACTGTGTGTAGGGCTTTGTGGGACCTGGAAATTTGAACCCAAGTTCTTGGGCTTCACAGGCAAGCCTTAACCTCTAAGCAGTCTCTCCAGGCCATGTTATATTCTCAATTTTGTCCAAATTCAGAAATCATAATGAAATCCACATGTAAGTATTTTACTATATTAAAAAATTATGTTAGATACAATCAATGTATAATCCATTTTATATTTAATTTGGGGATCACAAGCTGACGAAAAAGGAGGGAGAGAGAGAGAAATGGAAACACAGTTTACATTGTCCATGTTCACCATGAAACTGATGCAATTTATAAGACAGCATCTGAAGAAAAAACTGAGAAATTCTGTGGCTATACATAAAAAAAAATTCATTGTTAAGTTGGTAAATTTTGTATATTTGTAAATTTTATTGTAAAAATTGCTAGTGA
Organism: Jaculus jaculus; assembly: GCF_020740685.1. Taxonomy (NCBI): domain Eukaryota; kingdom Metazoa; phylum Chordata; class Mammalia; order Rodentia; family Dipodidae; genus Jaculus; species Jaculus jaculus. The sequence continues at coordinate 77,079,941 of NC_059113.1, forward strand.
ACAATCATTTCATCTCATCATAAAGCTTTCAATGCCTCTTCTGAGAAAAATATGACTGCATTTCTGCAGTCTCAACAATACAAGAATACACGAAATTTAAATCACTATACTTATTCAAATATGAAGTTCTGTTGTTTTTAAAATATTACTAATGGTTTTAAGATGTATGGAAGTTCTTTTGTGTTCTATGTTTATTCAAGGCCATCTATCCTTCCCTGAGACTCTACTGAGTATGTCTGTGCCCAGCTTCTCTCTCATTACAACAGAGCCGCGATGGCAGCTGTGCTGGAATCCTCGGTGGAGGATCCTCTGTGCAGCTTCGTGGGGGTTTTGGAGAAGTGGGACGGGACTGTGCTTCGACTGTAGCAGTACGGCTCTGTGTCGTTTGGGACGCTGCCATCGTCCTTTCTAAATATCTGGAAACGCCCGGGTTCTCTGGCCACGGGGCCTAAACGCTGAGCCAGCGGTCGGTGCTAGAGCTGGGTGCAGGCACCGGGACCGTGGGACTCATGGCTGCGACCCTCGGTGCAGATGTTGTAGTCACCGATCTTGAGGAATTGCAAGACCTGCTGAAGATGAATATTAATATGAACAAGCACCTTGTGACCGGTTCTGTTCAAGCCAAGGGGAGAAGAAATAGGAAATTTGGCTTCTCCGCCAGACTACATATTGATGGCTGACTGCATATACTATGAAGAGTCTTTGAAGCCATTGCTGAAAACTCTAAAAGACATCAGTGGATCTGAAACTTGTATCATATGTTGTTATGAACAACGTACAATGGGAAAAAAATCCAGAAATTGAGAAAAAATATTTTGAGCTCCTTCAACTAGACTTTGACTTTGAAAAAAATTCCTTTGGAGAAACATGATGAAGAATATTGAAGTGAAGATATTCATATTATACACATCAGAAAGAAAAAGTCAAAATTGCCGTCATGAAATCTTTAGCCATCTTACCCAAGCTACTACCAACCTGGGTAAAGATGTAAGCAGAGCTTGTGAAACAGCATGGGAAGATTGTGCTTACAGATTTCTCCAGCATGTCCCTAGAAATCTGATCCATGGATGACAAACACCATGAACTGCCCGCAATATGAAAAATGACTGACTGCCTGCCAGCCAATGGGCCTGAATCCAACTTAAGTTTACTTAGCTCAGCATCAAGTTTTGCTTCAAAGAAACACTGACAATCAGTCACTCAAATAAAAATAAGTAGTGAGGTTAGCCTCAAGTCTGCCAAAAATAAGTAGTAAAGCAATAGTTGACTCTGTATTTTTAGGAAACTAGTAATAAATTGATCCTACTTCTACTATTATATAGTGATTTAAATTCAAAACGGTGAATTTTAAAGGAGATTTCAGTTTTACATGATTATATACACAGTTTTATCTTTTGCTTCATATGCTATCCTTAATACTTAAATATTCTTTTGCTTTTTAAAATACAAATGTCATTTTGTATATCTGTATCAGTCAGAGTTTTATCCTTCTCCTCTACCATAAGTGTGTGATTGGAATAGTAAATAGTAAGAAGGTAGAGATTGGGAGAACAAAAGTTGCCATTATACAGTTTCTCATTTGGGAAGGGGGAGTGAGAAAAGAGTGTCCAGTGTCAGGTTTGTGAGGCAGGTTTCCTTGTTTTTCTATCCCAAGAAACCTGATTTTAGAGCACTGGTATAAACGTTTTTACATGAAAAAGTGCAAGATTTTTGAATAACTATAAAGTGAATTTTGGTCTGTGTTGTCTCCCTTTTTTTGTTAAAATAATCATCTGCTCACATAGACTAATCTGTCAAAGACTGATCACACCAGTTTCAAAATGTAATAACCAGAGGGAATTCTGGCATTTGTAGGCATTGGTGCTAGATGGTATATTTTCTGAAATAAACATTCTTTTTCAATTTTTTTTTAAATTTTTTGTTCATTTTTTATTTGTTTATTTGAGAGTGATAGAGAGAGAGAGATAAAGAGACAGAGAGAGAGAGAGAGAGATTGAGAACGGGAGCGCCAGGGCTTCCAGCCACTGCAAACGAGCTCCAGACGCGTGTGCCCCCTTGTGCATCTGGCTAACGTGGGTCCTGGGGAACCGAGCCTCGAACCAGGGTCCTTAGGCTTCACAGGCAAGCGCTTAACCGCTAAGCCATCTCTCCAGCCCCTTTTTCAACTTTTTAACAACTTACATGATTATAAAAAATATCCCATGATAATACCCTCCCCCCCCTTTCCCCTTTGTAACTCCATTCTCCATCATATCCCCTCCCCATCTCAATCAGTCTCTCTTTTTGAAATAAACATTTTTTTGGAAAAAAAAAATCTTACAACAGGGCTGGAGAGATGGTTAAGCAGTTAAGCGCTTGCCTGTGAAGCCTAAGGACCCCGGTTCGAGGCTCAATTCCCCAGGACCCACGTTAGCCAGATGCACAGGGGGCACACACATCTGGAATTCGTCTTGCAGTGGCTGGAGGCCCTGGTGTGCCCATTCTCTCTCTCTCTCTCTCTATGTCTCTTTCTCTGTCTGTCATTCTCAAATAAATAAATAAAAATAAACCAAAATTAAAAAAAATAATAATAATAAAAATCTTACAACAGTGCTGGAGAGATAGCTTAGTGGTTAAGCATTTGCCTGTGAAGCCTAATGACCCCAGTTCAAGGCTTGATTCTCCAGGATCCATATTAGCCAGATGCACAAGGGGGCACAGGTGTCTGGAGTTCGTTTGCAGAGGCTGGAAGCCCTGGTTGCCCATTCTCTCTCTCTGCCTCTTTCTGTCTCTTTCACTCTCAAATAAATAAACGAAAATGAACAACAACAAAAAAATCTTACAACAAAGATTCTTTCCTATCAGGCTTCACTGAATCCCACCTGAAAAATACTACTTACTCAATTTAGGCAGATGCCAACCTCCCCCCACCTTCCCCACACACCTTCAGTAGCTTTTTAACTTCTCACCATAGTAGAGCTTATCAGCTCAGCCTTCCTTCAGTAAGTCTCCTATCATGATAATTTATGAAAGAATTCCTCTCCCTTGTTTGATCATAAATCCTAACTTATGTTATTGTATCCAAGCTCCAGATCCATTTGTCTTCTCTACTGCAAACTCCCTTTGCAGGAGGCTTTACCCTCATTTTGTTAGATCTGACTACATTATGCCTCACTCTTTTTTTTTTTAATTATTTTTATTTATTTGACAGAGAAAGAGGGAAAGATTGAGAGGATGGGTGTGCCAGGGCCTTCAGCCATTGCAAACAAACTCCAGATGTGTGCACCCCTTGTGCATCTGGCTAATGTGGGTCCTGGGGAATTGAACCTAGGTCCTTTGGCTTTGCAGGCAAACGCCTTAACTGCTAAGCCATCCCTCCAGCCCTCTGCCTCACTCTTTTAACAAGTTACAGAGGAAAAAAAAAAAAAAACTTTAATAGCTATAGGTGCAAGAAGGTGTTCTCAGTTTTCATTAATTCAGTGCATTTTATAATGTAGTGAAGTAAGAACAGCAGCAAGGTAGCTTTATTATAGGCAGTCATCCAGGGACAGAGACCCAGAGAGAACATGGATGGTTCCTTGAATGACTTGGTGGGACTAGAGCCCATGTCTGATCCAGTCTCATCCAAGATGGCTGTGAGCAACACTCCCTGGCAGCAACTTCCTGCTTATTCCTCAGCTCAGAACATACAGGTGGGCTTTCCCATCTTGAGTCAGCTAACCAACCAGGCATCTCTCTTATACTCTTGAATCCGATGGCAGGACTCATCCAATGGGACATGTCACCCATATAAATGGACCTAGGAATGGGTATAACTGTCTTTTGCTAATCATTCTCTTGGAATCAGGCTCCCCTGGTTATGGTTTTGGTAATCTCTCCCTTCCCAGGAAGGTTCCTCCTTGTCCAGTACATTCTTGCCTTGTTTGGGGTGCTTTCTCACTATGTCACATGTCTGGCCTCACTTTTCTTCTTCATCTTGGCCCCTTCATCCTGTGATTCCACCTGAACACAAGTGTATAAGTCTCCCTCTCCCTTTTCTTGGCTTGGCTGGGAGGACGCTTTGCCTGTGTATTTTCCTGAATGCTTCCTGCATGTATTTTGTTTCTGGATTTTTTTTTTTTTTTTGCTTTATTACACATACAATCTTTCTTAAACCACCGAGTCCTTTACCATCCAAACTCCTAGTCTTTTCTAACTCCCTATATGAAGGAGAGTGCCTTGTGCCCTCATGCTTTGCTGCTTACGTGTGTGTGTGTATGTGTGTATGCAGTATATGTGGTATGTGTGCACATGTTATATGCATGTGTGTGTATTTGTGCAGGTGTGTGTATATGTGTAGTTGACATGGTATGTGTACATGTTGCATGCATGTGTGTGTTTGTGTGTGTGTATTTTCTTTTTTAAACATTTTTAATTCTTTATTTATTTATTTGAGGGGGGAAGAGGAAGATAGAGAGAATGGGTACGCCAGGGCCTCCAGCCACTGCAGATGAACTCCAGAAGCATGTATCATCTTGTGCACCTGGCTTATGTGGGTTCTGGGGATTCGAGACTGGGTCCTTAGGCTTTGCAGGCAAGTGCCTTAAACACTAAGCCATATCTCCAGCCCCATGTGTGTATTTTCAGATGAGTCCTGTCTGTGTGTACACATGTGGAGGCCAGAGGAGGATATCCTATTATTTTTCTGTCTTGTTTCTTGAGACAGGGTCTCTCAATAAACCTAGAGGTCATGCCATTTTTTTTTGAGGGGGGAGGTTATATTGGCTGAACAGCAAGTCCAAATGACTCTCCAGTCTTTTTACTTCTTGACCAAATTCTATACAGGGATTATAGGCAAATGTGGCCACACCCAGTTTTATGTAGCTACTATAATTGAACTCAGATCTCAAAGCTTGCACAACAAGTGCTGTTACCCACTGTGCCATCTCTCCATGCCCCTAGATTTATATTTTCTAAGGAAACTAGTTTGTATTTTAAAGTGAGTACACAATTTCACATTCAGAAAGTGTATTTTAATTTCTACTGGTTATTTTATTTTTTAACCTTGTTTATTGACAACTTCCATAATTATAGACAATAGACCATAATTCCCTCCCCTCTCCCACTTTCTTCTTTGCATATCCACTGTCCATCATTTGTTCCTCCCAATATAACAGCTTGGTAGACTGCAGATACAGGTTAGAATGGGTATTGTATATATATATGATACAGGCCTCTTCACCTTTCTCACTACACCACCTCAGCAGAAAGGAAGGCTATAACCAAATGATAGAATGAGAGATATATATGCTTGTGCTATGTGATTTTAATTTATATATAAAATGTGATTTTTAAAAAAATTTTTCGAGGTAGGGTCTCACTCTAGCCCAGACTGACTTGGAATTCACTATGGAGTCTCAGGGTGGGCTTGAACTCATGGTGATCCTCCATCCTCCTACCTCTGCCTCCCAAGTGCTGAGATTAAAGGCGTGTGCCACCACACCCGGCTGTGAAAACTTTTTGTACACTTTTTGTAGGCTGTTTTTTTCCTTATGCTCAGAAATATTCTTACACAATTTTACTATATTAGGCCAAACTCCTCTAACGTGATATAATGATAGTATCATCATAAGATATTACAGCATAAATAAACCATAATTGGCCATTTTTCTATGTTTATGTTGTTGCTAATTTTTGACATCATAAACAGATGAACTTATATGATGCACAAATCATTATTTCTTTCACATATATTTTTAGAGATTGAATTTTGAGACCAAAGAGGTTTTGTGTGATCTGTGGTAAGTCACATAACAGTTGAATGAAGCAAGCACTCTGGTGACCGTCAGTAAGTCTCTGTGCTCAGCTGTTTCTTCTTCCTGTGAGCATAGGCTAAACCTAGGATTTGTTCTCCATGAAACGGTACAGAGGCAACTGAAAGAAAATACTGATTAGATTATTATGATGAAGATTTTAAAGTTTAGGGAGGTCCCATAGACTCGTGAACTCCAATTTCTTGGGTCTATTCTTATTTTAACAAAGAATTGATTAAAAAACAGACTTGAGAAGGTTAAGTTATGGATTATTCAGTTTATTTTGAGAAACAATATGAGTTGTAAGCTTTTTTATGGGAAATTCGTATCTAGGAAGTTGTTAGAGCAGTTACACATGCACATGGAAGACAGAGCCTAGAGACCCATGCTAAAGGATTTTGAGGGAATATATTGACATGGGAACAAAAAGCATCAGCTTTGTGCATCCACACAGAAGAACATGAAAGGATTATATGGTGATGGACTTGGAGTTTAAGGAAGAATACCAGAGGGAAATTACCAAAGCAGCTACTGTGAAATTCAGACTGCTGTAAAAATGGGTAGTAAAGAAAGTCAAGAGAGTTATTATACATGTGATAGACCCAGAGTTTAGAGAAAAATCAAAATGCCAAAGGTATCTAGAAACAGAATACATGTACAGAATGAACAGAAGAATAACCAAACAGGTAACAAGACCCTCTGTTCCTCTTTCCAGAGCCAGGCTGCTGTGAGAAGGGAGACACTTGGTACTCAGACAAAAAGAGCCAGAAATCAATCGGGTGGCCAGAGTGGAAGGAAGGAAAGAGACCATAATCATCCTCTTTCCCTTCAAAAAGAAGACCAAAGAAGATTAAGAAGTAGTAAAGGAAGGCTGGAGGGATAGTTTAGCACTTAAGGCATTTGCCTACAAAGCCAAAGGAATCAGGTTCGATTCCCCAGGACCTATGTAGGCCAAATGCACAAGGTGGTACGCATGTCTGGAGGTCATTTGCAGCAGCTGGGGGCTGCTTCAAGTAAATAAATAATAAAATTTAAAAAGAAATTAAAAGGAAGTAGTAAAGGAGATAGTAAATGACTCAGGCATCAAAGAAATACTATGCATGTAATAAAGTAAGAAGGTACCCCCAAACACAAGATGGATAGAATGCAGGCAAAAAATGCCCAAGCTGAGATAAGTGTTAAAGGACCCAAGTTCACTTCCCTAGGACACTTGTAAGCCAGATGCACAAGGTGGCACATGCATCTGGAGTTCTTTTTGCCTCTTTCTCACAAATAAATAGAATAAATAAAATAAATAAAAAGTAAATAAAATACCTATTTAAATTGCATTAAACACCAAAGACTTAAATTATCAATTTGAAATATCTTTTCTTGTTTAGGCCAATTCAGACTCCCCAGTTAAAACAGGTGAGTGTAAGTTCCACTCTAATAACTAAAGGGTCTTTGGAGATAGTTAAGGCAGGAAAGAGTATTGTCTGCTAAAATTGAAAAACCCAAACTTCAGCCTTCATTGATCAACCTAGTGTTTGTAGACTGACTCTACATTAAGTTCCAGATTCTGGGTGCTATGCAGGACTGCTAACCTACAGTGGTCTCATTTTGTGAGACATAAGAGATAATGACAGTTTGAATTTTCAAAATACAAATTTAGGTCAAGTGTATTTTTTGTGTTTGTTCCTTTATTTATTCATTAATTTATTTTTGTTTGGTCATTTTCAAGGTAGGGTCTTGCTCTAGCCCAGACTGACCTCGAATTTACTATATAGTCTCAGGCTGACCCCTATCTCACAGCAATCCACATACCTCTGCTTCCCAAGTGCTGTGATTAAAAAAAGTGTACTCCACCACGCCTGGCTCTGATTGTCCTTGTTCTTAAAGTAATTTTAAAAAATGCACAGATTAGAGAAATTTGCTAGTACTTTAGGTTATATATGATATGGAAGTGGCTAGACTATAATGTTTTTATCACTCTTAATATTGTTTTATATTTAATATATGTTTGCAGCTTAGTATACTTATGCTTGTGAAATATAGTAACTTGTTTACATACTAACTAAATCCATAAATATTTTTGGACAAAATGCTCTTGCATATAACATAAGTTTGCTGAGTTATCTGTATTGGATTTTCAACATATAAATTAGCTCATAACCAAAATAAAGAGTAGAATGAAAGTTCTCCACATTATCTTAACTCAATTAGCCAATGTCATTAACATACTAATGTATTTTAATTTATCCCTGATATTAGTCCCAAATGTGCATTATTCATTGATTCATTAAAGTATCTTTATTTTTTTTTATAATCACACACTGAAAAAATGAATTTATCAATTAGTATTATAATTCCTACTCAAACAATTTGAAAGCATTTTGAAAACTTGCATTGGGGCTAGGACTTTTTTTATTTATGTTTTCATAAAATGATGTTAGCTTAATTTGTAAATATTACCAAAGTTATAAACATCTAACTTGCCTTGATGAAAATAAAAAAATATTTTATCAATTTCTGAAGTATAATTTTAATTAATTAATTAACTAATTAATTAATTTAACAAATAAAGAGAGAGAGGGCACTCCAGGGCCTCCAGCCACTGCAAATGTACTCCAGATACATGAGTGCCTTCCAGCGCTAAAGAACATTTTTTTTTAATTTTTATTAGCATTTTCTATGATTATAAAAAAAATCCCATGTTAATTCCCTCCCTTCCCCCCACAAGAACAATTTTTAAATGTTTACCTGAAAGACTAACACAATTGGTTGGTGGTCCTCATCATTATCTCTTCTAATGTTTATTCCACTAAAATTTAGTAACCCATTTCTAAACTGAGTGATTAGTATGAACCTTATATGAAAGCGTTCTTGCAGTTAAAAGAAGTTTGTCAATTTATTTCATGAAAGTGAAAATTCAGCAGGCAGGATCTTTAGTTTAATTTTGAAGTCAACTTGAAAAACATGTTTTTTTGTCATTAGAACTTTGAACATTGATTTTATTTTGAGTTTCAGCTATAAGATGTAAAGAGCTTGGAAGTTAGCATTCTTGTCCTTTCAGTGATAAAAAGCTGAACAAATAAAAATCAGTAGTTTTTCTTTTTTTTTATTGTACTTGTAAGACAATTAAATTTTCTCTGTAAACCCTCATTCCCAAATCTGTAGACATAGGTAAATACCAGACAGGCAAATACTGCAGGACACAGCTGAAATCTCGCTAGGAACAGAGAGACTGGGGCCAGAGGGAAAGGATGGTTTCAGTGACAATTTCGACAAATTATGTGAGAAAACTTACTTTCAGGACTCCATTGGGTTCCCATGTGGTGATGTAAGATGCATCTCCTCCTATCTCTAGCTAGAGAGAAAAAGAATAGTTATGGAAAATATTCAGTCTTTTCAATTGCCAAGGCCTATTATTTATTTTACTAGAGCTTTGGTGAAAGAAAGAAGAAACACCAACAACTCAAAATCCAGAATTCTGTATTTGTGGTTTGGATATGAAATGTTCCCTACAGGCTTATGTGTTTGAACACTCCGTCTCCTGCTGGATGCACTGTTTTGAGAGGTTGTGGATCATTTGTAAGGCTTAGCTTAGCTAGGGAAAGTGGGTCATGGAGTACTGTGAGCCTTGAAGTACATATGCCTTCTCTGATCCTACTCATTCTCTCAATTTCTGTCGGCCTCTCTGCTTTCTGGCTCTGTCACCTTCTTGACTGTTGATGTGATACAACCAGATGTTGCATGCTCCTGTTGCTATGCCTTTCCTGCCATGATGTTCTGTACTTTCAACCCATAAGCCAAAATAAATAGCCCCTCCCTCATGTTACTTCTTCTTAGATATTTGGCTACAGCAATGTGAAAAGTGACTAACAGAAAATTAGTGCCAAGGCATGTGGGTAATGCTACTGCTGTGACAAACCTGCTTGTCAAAGGTCTTTGCAAACTCTGTCTGTTCAGACAGAGTTTGGAGTTGTGGGCTAGAGTTGCCCTAGAATATTGTAAAAAGTAAAACTGAGATAGTTTAGTATTAACAGTGCATCCTGAAGTAGAAGTGAGGAATGCTTTTGAGCCTGTAGAGGGAGAATCTGGACCATTCCACTTTGCTAGAGTTCAGAAATGTTAAAAGAGTCTGGCCTCATCTTACTTATTCTTCCCTAAAGGAGATCCCCCTTTCCTGTAAGAGATAATCACCCCCTTCAGAGTAGCTTACATGCTTCATGGAGGATTTAGTGTTGGGATGATTATCTTTGCCCAGAAAACTTGACCCCAGTTATCTGATATCAGGACTGAACTTGCCATTTCAGTCTGCAATGAATAGATGCCCTTAAGCAAACCCAGCATGGGTCTCTAGGAGACAATAGACTCCTCTGGGCGGAGGGGATTTCAGAGCTGGAAAGTCCACAAGTCATCATGGGTGCTGTACTTTTATCAAACCAGGACAAACTGCCAATCCAAAGCTCATTATTGACCAGCCTAAATAAACGTAAAGGTGCAGGCTGGTCCATGATGCATCCAGTATTGCGCAGGGCCCCAAAAGCCCACCAAACCAGCATGCTGGCAGGAAAATGCACTTAGACAAGGAAGAAGGAGGAGGAAGCGGGCTCATCCCCTTCACCATCTTGGGCTAGAATATAGCCATTTATCAAAGGCTCTTTTTCCCTATCTTGTCTATGTATCTGGGAAAACTATCTAGCTCCTATGATGTTTCAAAGAAAAGGCTCATATGTTCTTAAAGACACCCAAATTCCTGTATCATAGCATTCTATTCTGGTAGAAGTTCAGAATACCAGAAAGCCAAGAAAAATGTGAATAGGGATTTGGAGGGTTCAGGAAGTTTTTAAACTCATAACCCTGAATTTGTTCCTGTGTTTAACAAAGAATTAGAATAAAAGAGGTAGAAAATATAGTTTATAAATTATTACATTTATTCAAGGACACCAGGGGAATGAGGGAAGGTCCTCAAACTGAGGAAGGGGGTAAGGGTGCACCCACATGATACTGGAAAGGGGGGACATTAAAAGGTATTTTCTACTTCCGGTTAAGATGGCGGCATAGGTACCACGCCAAAGCAGCCTAGGGGGGAAAAAGACCAAAAAAACTCAGCAAAATACACACTTTTACTAAAAAGTAAGGTGTATAGGAAATTAAAGGGGCAGCGGAGAAGTAGAAGAGTTATAGAGCATCCAGAGCCTGCACAGGTGGGAAAAGTGGCTCCGGCAGCTCGGCCAACCACCATGGCCGCGGCGCAGCAGAAAACCGCCAGACTCCGCTCGAGCTGCAGGAAAAGCCAGGTGTGGGATTTTCCCCTCACACCGCGCTCTCCGCAACTTGGGAAACGTGAGGGGAGAGAGGCAGTGAGCAGCGGAGGAGCAGACCGCGAGTTAGAAGAACACGTGGAACAGCGAGACAACCAGAGCAGCCGCGGCTCCGTCCCCTCACCCACCACCTGAGCCCAGCTCCAGCGAACAGAGCAGCGGCCCCGGGAACCGGCCACGCCAACTTGGGCTGACAACGGGACCCAAGCAGGAGCAGAGTTCGGGAGCAACATTAGCGGCTCCAGGACTGGTACCAGCGGCCCCAGCAGCAGCAGACCCAGGAGCAGCAGCAGCGGCAGATCCCGCAGCAGCAGCTTCAGGGGGAACAGCAGCAGCGGCAGATCCCGCAGCAGCAGCTTCAGGGGGAGCAGCAGCAGTGGACACAGCAGCAGCAGCTTCAGCAGCAGTGGCAGCTACAGCAGCAGCAGAGGCAGCAGCAGCGGCTCAGTTTGCCCCGTAGGAAAAGCAAGTGCCCAGCTCCAGAAATCAGAACAGCAGCCCGACGACCCAGGCAGCAACTTGACTGAGACCAAAATCACCCAAGGTAACTGGGATTGCACCAGGGAAGGGTCTCACTTGGTCACAAGCTGACTTGGATCCCTCAACAGACCAGAAATCTAAACCTCTTTGTTGATAGAGGATCTGGTCATTATAATAACTACTCTTGCATACATACTCGGGGCTGTTTTTGATGGAATGTGTACAGTGTTTAGTTAAATTTTAGAATCTACCTGTATTTTATTCCACTCAGCCTACTTGAATACTCCTATAGCAGGGAAACTCAACCCCTAAGAACATCTTTGTAGATACTCTGAGAGTCTTAAGAGCCACACCTAATACCTTAAGGTCCTACCCTGAAAATATATTACTTCAAATCAATTGATACAGCTAAGAATACACAGCTAGCTAGAAAATCCAAGCATTAACTTAATCCAAGATGCAAAAATATATACATTATAACACAAGAAACACTAAAAAGCAAGACGATATAAATCCACCTAAAAGTATTAATGCATCAGAAATGTCCTCCAGTGAGAAAGAGTTAGAGGAAATGCCTGAGAAAGAGTTCAAAAGAATAATTATAAATATGTTCAAAGAGGTCAAAGAACACATGAAAACAATCAAAGAAGAAATCAAAGAGGAAATCAAAGAGGAAATCAAAGGAATCAAAGAAGAGGCAGGACACCAATTTAATGAAATAAAGAAGGCAATACAAGACATAAATAGGGAAATAGAAATAATAAAGAAAAACCAGTCAGAATTACTAGAAATGAAGAACACAGTTAATGAAATAAAAAACTCTGTAGAAAATCTCACCAGTAGGATGGATGAGGGAGAGGACAGAATATCTAAGCTAGAAGACCAGGAGGCAGACCTAATGCAGTCCAACAAAGAGAAAGACAAACTTATAGAAAAGTATGAGTGGGAATTTCAAGATATACGGGACACTATGAAAAGATCCAATATAAGAATTCAGGGCATAGTAGAAGGTGAAGAATTCCACTCCGAAGGCATAGTAGGTGTCTTCAACAAAATCATAGAAGACAATTTCCCACAAATTGGGAAAGAGTGGCCAATGCAGATACAGGAAGCCTTTAGAACACCAGCCAGACAAAACCTGGAAAGAATTTCTCCTCGCCATATTATAACCAATCTTCCAAACACACACACCAGAGAAAAAATATTGAAAGCAGTTAGAGAAAAAAATCAAGTTACCTACAAAAGCAAGCCCATCAGGATTACAGCAGATTATTCAACACAAACTTTTAAAGCCAGAAGGGCTTGGAGTGACATATTCCAAGTTCTGAAAGATAACAACTGTCAACCAAGGTTACTTTATCCTGCAAAGTTATCCATTCAAATAGATGGAGAAATAAAGACATTCCATGACAAAAGCAGGTTAAAGGAGTATTTGAAGACAAAACCAGCTCTACAGGAAATACTTGATAGAATACTCCATGCTGAACAAAAGGAAAAGCACACATATAAGGAACCTAGAAAAAACAAGCTATACTCAAATACCAGTTAACAGAAGAGAGCACAGGTAGAACCAGAAACACACACACACAAAAAAATGGCAAACATAAATACACACCTTTCAATAATATCTCTTAATATCAACGGTCTCAATGCCCCAACGAAAAGACATAGATTTGCAGACTGGGTTAAAAAGCAGGATCCTACAATTTGTTGTCTCCAAGAAACTCACCTTTCTACAAAGGATAGACATTATCTTAGGGTGAAAGGTTGGAAGACGGTGTTTCAAGCAGATGGGCCTAGAAAACAAGCAGGGGTTGCTATCCTAATATCAGACAAGGTAGACTTTAGTCCGACGTTAGTCAAGAAAGATAAGGAAGGTCACTTTATATTGATTAAGGGCACACTCCAACAGGTGGACATTACAATCCTAAACATATATGCACCTAACATGGGAGCTCCCAAATTCGTCAAACAAACACTATTAGAACTAAGATCACAGATAACACCAAACACAGTGGTGGTGGGTGACTTTAACACCCCACTCTCATCAATTGACAGGTCATCCATGGAAAGAATAAACAGAGAGGCATCTGGACTAAATGAGGTCATAGAAGGAATGGACCTGACAGATATATACAGGACATTTCATCCAAAGGCTGCAAAATATACATTCTTTTCAGCAGCACATGGAACATTCTCTAAAATAGACCATATATTAGGACACAAAGCAAATTTAACAAATTCAGGAAAATTGAAATAATTCCTTGCATTCTATCTGACCACAATGGAATTAAACTACAAATCAGTAGCAAGAAAGGCTATAGAGCATACACAAAATCATGGAAACTAAACAATACACTACTAAATGATGAGTGGGTCAATGAAGAAATCAAAAAGGAAATCAAAAAATTTATAGAGTCAAATGATAATGAGAACACAACATACCAAAATCTCTGGGACACAATGAAGGCAGTTCTAAGAGGTAAATTTATAGCCTTAAGTGCCTATATTAAGAAATTAGAAAGGTTGCAAGTAAACGACCTAATGCTTCGCCTTAAAGCCTTGGAAAAAGAAGAACAAGGCAAACCAAAAATCAATAGACGGGAAGAAATAATAAAGATTAGGGCAGAAATTAATGAAATAGAAACAAAAAGAACAATCCAAAGAATTAATGAAACAAAGAGTTGGTTCTTTGAAAGGATAAACAAGATTGATAAACCCTAAGAAAGAGAGAAGAGACACAAATTAATAAAATCAGAGATGAACAAGGTAACATCACAACAGATTCCAGAGAAATTCAAAAAATCATAGGGACATAGTATAAAAGCATATACTCCACAAAGTATGAATATCTGAAAGAAATGGATGATTTCCTTGATCTATATGACCTACCTAAATTAAATCAAAATGAGATTAATCACTTAAATAGACCTATAACAAACATGGAGATCCGAACAGTTATCAATAATCTCCCAACTAAAAAAAGCCCAGGCCCGGATGGATTCACTGCTGAATTTTACCAGACTTTTAAAGAAGAGCTAACACCATTGCTTCTTATGCTTTTCCAGGAAATAGAAAAAGAAGGAATTCTACCAAACTCCTTCTATGAGGCCAGCATCACCCTGATACCAAAACCAGGCAAAGATAGAACAAAAAAAGAAAATTACAGACCAATCTCCCTCACGAACATAGATGCAAAAATTCTCAACAAAATGTTGGCAAACAGAATACAAGAGTATATCAAAAAGATCATTCACCCTGACCAAGTAGGCTTTATCCCAGAGATGCAGGGATGGTTCAACATACGCAAATCTATAAATGTAATACATTACATAAACGGGTTGAAGGACAAAAATCACATGATCATCTCATTAGATGCAGAGAAAGCATTTGACAAAATCCAACATCCCTTCATGATAAAAGTCCTACAGAGACTGGGAATAGAAGGAACATATCTCAATATAATAAAGGCTATTTATGACAAGCCTACAGCCAACATATTACTAAATGGGGAAAAACTGGAAGCATTTCCACTAAAATCAGGAACAAGACAAGGGTGTCCACTGTCCCCACTTCTATTTAATATAGTTTTGGAAGTCTTAGCCATAGCAATAAGGCAAGAGACACACATAAAAGGGATACAAATTGGAAAGGAAGAAATCAAGTTATCATTATTTGCAGATGACATGATTCTATACATAAAGGACCCTAAAGACTCTACTAGCAAGCTGTTAGAGCTGATCAAAACCTACAGCAATGTAGCAGGATACAAAATAAATACACAGAAATCATTAGCCTTCATATATGCTAACAACAAACACACAGAGGATGAAATCAGAGAATCACTCCCATTCACAATTGCATCAAAAAAAAATAAAATACCTTGGAATAAACCTAACCAAGGAAGTAAGGAATCTATACAATGAGAACTTTAAAACACTCAAGCGAGAAATTGCAGAAGACACTAGAAAGTGGAGAAACATCCCTTGTTCCTGTATAGTAAGAATCAATATCGTGAAAATGGCAATCTTACCTAAAGCCATCTACACATTTAATGCAATCCCTATCAAAATTCCAAAGGCTTTCTTCATGGAAATAGAAAAAACAATCCAAAAATTCATTTGGAATCACAAAAAACCTTGAATATCTAAAATAATACTGAGCAACAAAAAAGAGGCTGGTGGTATCACCATACCTGATTTTAACCTATACTACAGAGCCATAGTAACAAAAACAGCATGGTACTGGCACAAAAACAGACATGTAGATCTTGGAACAGAATAGAGGACCCAGATGCAAGCTCAAGTAGCTATAGCCACCTGATATTTGATAAAAATGCCAAAAATACTCATTGGAGAAGAGACAGCCTCTTCAGCAAATGGTGTTTTGAAAACTGCATAAATATCTGCAGAAGGATGAAAATAGATTCTTCTCTCTCGCCATGCACAAGAATTAAGTCCAAATGGATTAAAGACCTTAACATCAGACCAGAAACTTTGAAACTGCTAGAGCAAAAAGTAGGGGAAACCCTTCAACATATTGGTCTTGGCAAAGACTTTCTGAATACAACTCCAATTGCTCAGGCAATAAAACCACAGATTAACCACTGGGACCTAATGAAATTACAAAGATTTTGCACCGCAAAGGACACAGTGAAAAAAGCAAAGAGGCAACCTACAGAATGAGAAAAAGTCTTCGCCAGCTATATATCTGATAGAGGATTAATATCTAGGATATACAAAGAACTCAAAAAGTTAAATAATAAGGAATCAAACAAGCCAATCAAAAAATGGGCTATGGAGCTAAATAGAGAGTTCTCAAAGGAAGAAATACGAATGGCATATAAGCATCTAAAAAAATGTTCTACGTCACTAGTCATCAGGGAAATGCAGATTAAAACTACATTGAGATTCCATCTCACTCCTGTCAGATTAGCCACCATCATGAAAACAAATGATCATAAATGTTGGCGGGGATGTGGAAAAAAAGGAACCCTTCTGCACTGCTGGTGGGAATGCAATCTGGTCCAGCCATTGTGGAAAACAGTGTGGAGGTTCCTAAAACAGCTAAAGATTGATCTACCATATGACCCAGCAATAGCACTCCTAGGCATATATCCAAAGGACTCATCTCATTTCCTTAGAAGTACATGCTCAACCATGTTTATTGCTGCTCAATTTATAATAGCTGGGAAATGGAACCAGCCTACATGTCCCTCAACAGATGAGTGGATAATGAAGATGTAGTACATTTATACAATGGAGTTCTACTCAGCGGTAAAGAAAAATGAAGTTATGAAATTTGCAGAAAAATGGATGGACCTGGAAAGTATTATACTAAGTCAGGTAACCCAGGCCCAGAAAGCCAAGCGCCACATGTTCTCTCTCATATGTGGATCCTAGCTACAGATGACTGGGCTTCTGTGTGAGAATAAAAATACTTAATAGCAGAGGCCAGTAAGTTGAAAAGGAGACATCAAGGGTGGAGAAAGGAAGGTAGGAGGATACTTAATAGGTTGATATTGTATATATGTAATTACAATGATTGTAATGGGGAAGTAATATGATGGAGAATGGAATTTCAAATGGGAAAGTGTGGGGGTGGGGAGGGAGGGAATTACCATGGGATATATTTTATAATCATGGAAAATGTTAATAAAAATTAAAAAAAAAGAAATTTAAAAAAAAAAACAAAACAACAACAAAAAAAGTATTTTCTAAAAAAAGTGCTTGCATTTAAAAACATTAAAAGGTCATAAAATAATAAAGAAGGAATATCCTTTCTCACGCAGGTTACCAGAGTGGGAAGGACATAGTTAAACACTGTTGAAAGCTCTAAGACCCAGGCATTGATAGATGAATAGACAAGGAGGTGGAAAACGATTAGAGAGCATGGCCCCAGTAACTCTGTGTATAGGTCTGGGGCTGAATCTGGTGGAGGTTGGCACACTTGGATAAGGTTCATGAGACAATTGGCTTGGGATCAGAAAGGTATCCACATACCTGGGCAAGGTGTGAGAGGGAAAGGTGTTTGGATGAGACTGGGGCAGATGCTAAATTCCCACACCATGGCTGCAGCAGGTCAACTGTGTGACATAGGCATAAGAAATTAGGAACTACTTGTGTTCTAAGCAGCAGGCAGAGATCAATTTAAGATTTATGAGCTGTTCCCTCACTACCAACCTAACTAGTTCCCTCACTACCAACCTAACTAGTTCCCTCATCATGCAGGTGTCATGGGATTTCTGAGTGGATTCCATGTGGTACTAGGGTAGAGTTCATCTATATTATATTCATTGCAAAGAACTATCTGAATTCTGCCGATATTCTAAAACCATTAGTGAAGCTGAATTTCAGAGTAATGGACTAAGTTGTTTAGCAGAAGAAATTTCTAGATTGCATAGCATTTAGTCTGTGGAATGATTATTGCTCACTGTGTCTAGTGAAGCTTATAGTGAAAATTTAAAGCAGAAAGTAGAGCAGAAAAATGTGCAGTGTGGTGAGGAAAGGAGCTTGAATACCTTTTAAGTTGCTGACAGGGTGGGTGCTTACAAAGAGACTATAATTGTTAAAGAGATTGGCACAATTAAAGAGAAATCACTCAATTACACTAGGGATATTAGCAAAGTTTCCTGGAGTGCAAGGCCCTACCCGTGAAGATCTCCAGTGTGTAAACTCTTGGAAAGCTTTCATTTGAAGAGTATCTGAAGGAAGAAGAGCCTCCCGGGCACCCTGCTGAGTAAGGCACTTTAGGGAAATGTTTCCTGAGATTCAGCCAGGCAGGCATTCTCAAGCTGTTGCAGCTGTAGTAAGAGGAAGCCAGGATACATCTCCAACCGGCTACAGAACTTGGTGCTGTATTCTCTGTGATGTTGTCTTTTCAGGCAACTAAAATCCAAGCACAAAGGAATCTTAGAAGGTCGCATCCAAGTTCCAGGATACTGGTGAGTGCAGGCTACATTGAAGTAAGTTGAATTATCTACCCAGAGCTCCTCAGTGGTTCCATTTCAAGTAGCAAATCTGAAGCAGAAGTTGCAGTAGCGACTTTGAGATAGCATAGAGGTCAGAAAGTGCAGGGCATCTGTGCAGGCAAGCTTAAGTCACCATGTGGAGGAGGGACGAGAAAGAGAGAGAGAGAGATCATATGCAACTACTACAGGCAACAGATGCTACTGATGTAAGATTTGGGAGTTCACAAGGTGTTCCCCTGCAGGCCTGTGAACTCCAGCTTTGGGGTCCTTATCCTATTTAACAAGGAGTTGATAAGGAAAACTTGAGATAAATTAGGAAAAGTTTGGATAAAGAATGATGTATTGAATTTAGTTAGGAAGAAATTATTAATTCTGAGCTTTTTTGAGGTGGAATGGGTATCTAGTCAAAGAATGAAGCAAACTGTTTTCATATGTGCATGGAAAAGGGGACATGGAAACCCATGCCAAAAGATTTAGAAGAAAAACAAATGTGTGTGGATGTAAAACATAAAAATCTCAGCCCTATACATCCAGAGGAGGAAATTTAGAGATAAAGTACTGTTGGACTCAGAGCTTAAGAAAAAATAACAGAGGGAAAGCACCAAAGCAGAGACCTTGAAATTCAAATGCCAGAAAAAGGATTAGTAAAGAAAGTCAAGAGAGTTATTTGCACATGTAGTAGACCCTGAGTTTAGAGGAATTGCACATGTGATAGATTCAGAGTTTAGAAGAATTATATACATGGTAGACCCATAGTTTATAGGAAAATCATAACAAAAATGAAAAAGTTATCTGCAAACAGAATACATGTATGGAACAAACAGAAGAGGACCCAGACAGCTAAAGGGAGCCCTGCTCTAGCAGGCAGAGAGAAGGGGAATAGACATTTATCCACTATTTAGATGAAAGAACCACAGGTCAGTCAGGTTGCCTAGGTGGAAGAGAGGGAAGAGTGGACATATTTACCCTTCCCCTTTAATCTAAAGGTCAGAGAGAATAAGAAACAGTGAGGACTCAGAGATGAAAGAAAAATCATACATGTAATTAAAGTGAGAAGCCATCCCTGAAGGGTTAATAGCCTTCCCTGAAAACTAAAGGGAACTAAAGAGTTAATAACTATCCCTAAGGTTCAAGGGTAATAAAGAAGGCACAGAAGTATTCAGCCTCACTAAGCTTGACACCTTCCCTGATTGATGTGTTCCCCTTAGCATAGATAGCCTTGAAGGACCAGGGAACATCTGAGTATCCTCTCTTAGACATTCCTGGCTGAAGAAGTCTATTCTGAACAAGGATACAAACAGCTACAATTTTCTTATCAACTGCACTTGGTACAGTTGTTTCTTAGGATTCTCCATATAAGTATGAATCCCAGCCTGGCTCAATGCTTCAGCCTCCATCCAGTGGGAAGGTTGTTGCCTCTTTCTGTTTCTCTCAATAAACAGTCTGTCTGTAGAAATCAAGTCTGGTGTTCCTTTTGCTTTTCTCTTACACTTTCCTTGCATTTTGGTGCCATGATTTGGATCAGAGCCCTTCAGGCCTTTCAGGCCATGTCCTCCCTTTATATTCCCCCTCACCTTCTTCCCACCTCCCTGTGTTTCATAGCCTCAGGAGCTCCCTCCCTCCCTCTCTCTCTCTCTCTCTCTCTCTCTCTCTCTCTGCTCATTACTTTGGACTAAAGAGTCACCAGCCTGACCTGAGACCTTGGACTTTTTGTGGCTTTTGTCTATGTGAGCAGTGCAAGTTCTCTTCAACCCTGTGGCTCAGGAAACTTTATTGGTGCTCTGTGTAAACCCAGCTTGATACCTGGAAGCTTTCTCCTTCTCTTTTTCCTCTCACTCTGACTCCTGGATTGTGTGAGTTTGCCAGTTCATTTGTGGAGACTTAGTAATTCCAGCCAGGGCTAGTCATTTGTGAATGTCCAAAATCACTCTCTGAGCTCAGCCAAGTCTCTGACAGCCCTTTGTACCCAGGTCATGTTTCTCTCTCCCTCTCCTTCTCTCTTCCTCCAGACTTTTGAACTCCAGCCTCTCACCATGTGATCTGCTGCATCATATCCTCTTCAAATTACTTCAGGACAAGATATTTGCTACTGATCTGTGGTAGAAGCACCCCACTCCAGACCTTAGAAACTCCAAGTGGTTCTCACTTTTTGGTCTGTGGATGATTGGAGACTCTGGGATCCTCCCACATGTCATTCCACCAGACACCCCAAGCATTACAAGTATGTGGATGCTCCCTCCTAATTCTTGGATTTCATTTGCCATCCCTAAGCCTGGGGGATGTTCTTGGTGGTGGTATTGGCCAATCTAGTCCTTGTCCTCCAAAATGGCTCTAGATTATCTATTCCAACAGACACTCTATTGGCATGTCACAGGCTAATTTAAAGGAGCTTGAAATCCCTGAGCTACTGCTTGCCAAATTACTTTTACTCTCTAATGAAATCTGTTGCAATATGCCTTAGATAATGGCCACTGCTGGCCTAAATTAGGTACTTTTTAATTTTTTTCATGTTGGTTTTTCAAAATAGGGTCGCACAGCAGCCCAGGCTGA
The DNA here is from genome assembly GCF_020740685.1 of Jaculus jaculus. NCBI lineage: Eukaryota > Metazoa > Chordata > Mammalia > Rodentia > Dipodidae > Jaculus > Jaculus jaculus. The sequence continues at coordinate 77,101,018 of NC_059113.1, forward strand.
CCTGGAATTCACTGTGGAGCCTCAGGGTGGTCTTGAACTCAAGGCGATCCTCCTACCTCTGCCTCCTTAGTGCTAGGATTAAAGGCATGAGCCACCATTCCCAGCCTCTGATTTGGTAATGTTGATTTTAATATTCTTATTGATCTTGATAACTTCCTCAGAAGACATGTCAAGTGGTCAGCCCAAGGTTCCTTACCTTCAGGGATTCTTTGTCCTTTGCTCCCTCCCTTCCCTTTGTACTTCTTGTTCTACCTACCAAATCCTCCTCTGTCATCAAAAACCCTCTAAAAATTTCCCCAAACAAAAGTTCTTATAAGACTCACCTTCTTTTGACTGAACAGATGACCCCCCCGTGTACCATTCCTGCAATCCCCCTTCTGCTCCTCCTGCTCTTCTACATCAATCTCCTTAAACTCCCCCTTCCTCACTTTCTCAACCTCCAACCAACTCCCTTTCTGCACTGCTTCTCCCCAATCCCCCTCTGCTCTGCTAGTTCTCTCACCAAAGCCCTCTGAATCTCCCCAAAAAAGAATGATCCTGCTAATACTATGCACTCACCTCTGCCTTCCTTCTCTCCTCTCCCCTCCTCGACCCATAATATATCAAGAGAGAAACCAAAAGGGGCTTTGGAAGGTTTCCTTTACATGAGGTAGCAGGGACAGATGGACCCACTCATGTCCATGTCTCTTTCACTCTCAAAGAAATGGGCTCCATTGAAGATAAATTGGGATTTTTCTCAGAAAATCCTCTCCACTATAGAATTCACTTCACTAGACTCAGTCAAATCTATTCTGTCACTTAGAAATATGTTTTTCACATTTTAAACTCAACCCTAACCCCTGTTGAAAGGGAATGCATTTGGAAGGCAGCCCAGACCCACACTGATAGACTGAGTCAACAAGACCCCAGATCTCCCCCTGGAGCTGAGGCTGTTTCTTTACAAGGGCCAAATTGGGATTACCAGGCAAGAGGCACAGGCTCCAAACATCTGCAGCATATGGTAACCTCTAGCTGAATGGATGCGCCACAATGCCCTTAGCAGAATTAATTTTGACATAGTAAAAGAAATTACTCAGGCCCTAACTGACAACCCAGTCTTTCTTCCTCAGCCACCTATCTGAGGCTATAACTAAGTTCACTAATGTAGATGTTAACTCCCATGAAGGCATTTTGCTTCTTCACATTCACTTTCCAGGACAGTCTGACCCCAACATGAGATGCAAACTCCAAAGACTTGAAAAGCGACCTATGACCCTCCAAAATGAATTACTTCATCTGGTTTTCAAAGTATTTAATGTTAGAGAGGAGGAGGCCAGAAAAGAGAGAAAGAAAGTTTGGGAACAGTGTAGGAAAAAGTACCAGGCAGACTTTCAACTCCTGGCTGCCAACTTACACCTTTCCTAGCCACAGCCTTCACTCTCTATCTCTTGGAAGCAGGGTCGCCCCCTTGTCCCTGTTTCTGCTGTGGCCAGCCCAACTATTGGGCAAAAGAGTGCCCCAACTCTTGGCCCCATTCCAGGGCATGTCCAATCTGTGGACAATGGGGACACTGGAAAATGGATTGTCCAAATAGTTTCCCATGTGGCTCTTTTGGCAACCATGCCAGTCCCCCTCTCATGCTGTGCTCACATGACCTGGCCAAAGTTCCTGGCCCCCAACTGAATTAACACTGGGATCACTGAAACTCAGAGTAAAAGGTATAGTGGCTGATGAAGAAGTCTCTTTCATCTTAGATAGTGGGACATCCTATTCTCTACTTGCTTACTGGCGGGGACCAACACTCCCCACCACAATCCCCCCCCTTAACCCTTGCTGCACCCCACCTGTTCTTTGCCAATTTGGGGAACAAACTTTAACTCATGTGTTCATTGTCATGCCTCAATGTCCCCTCCTTCTCTTTGGCAGGGATCTCCTATCCAAACTTAAATTTTCCATTTATATACACCCTCTGAAGGCAACTAGCATTTTTCTCCCACACATGGATTCAAGTTGACCTAAAGTGCTCTGAAATCACTACCTCTCCCTCTCTATTACCCTAAGTCAATCCTTTAATTTGGGACACTTCCCATCCTGCTGTCACCTCTCACCCACTATCCTTATAAATCTTAAAGATCTTTTTATTTATATCTCCCAAGAGCAATACCCTCTACCCCCTGCTGTTCCTCCAGGACTAAAGCCCATAATTCAATATTTACTCTCAGCCTCTCTTCTAAGCCCCATCCATTCACCCCTTAACACCCCCATCCTGGACATAAGAAAACCAAATGGATCCTATGATTTAGTACAGGATCTCCAAAAAATAAATTAAGCTATCATCCCAACCTTTCCAGTTGTCACTAACTCCTATGCCCTCCTCTCTTCCACCCCACCCTTTTCAAAATATTTTTCTGCTTTTTATTTCAAGAATTCCTTTTTCACTATCACCCTATACTCTAAATCAAGACCATTTTCTGCTTTCATCTGGGAAATCCTGACACCCAGTAAGCCTAACAATTGACCTGGACTGGCCTGCCCCAGGTTTTAGGGACAGTCCTCACTGTTTTGGCCAGGCCTCACAACAGTACCTAGCCACTTTAGACCTCAAATCTAGCCTTCTCCTTCAATATGTAGATGATCCCTATTAAGCAGTCTGTTCAGGGATCTCAACTTAACACATTGTATCATGCTTCTCAACTGCTTTGCATCTTGGGGATATAGTCTCTAAATTTAAGTCTCAAATCTGTAAATCCTCTGTTCTCTAGTTCTACCTTTCACTTTCACAGGAAAGAAAAAACATTCCTGCCTCCAGAATTAAGGATCTCATTAATTATCCCTTACCACATACTAAACATGAACTTCTTGCATTACTTGGACTGTTTATTTTTTTTTCTGTATTTGGATTCCAAATATTTCTCTCATAACTCATCCTATTTATGAGGTCACCAAGGGATCCTTAGATGAACCACTCCTATCCCCCACATCCCTCCAGGCCCCCACAGACCTCTTCAAACAATCCTTATCCACAATCATCACTCTCTCCCTATCTGACACTAAAAAGACTTTTCTTTTCTTACATGTCAGCCAAGAATAAACCTTAGCTATTCTTTGACAAAAGGGAAGTGACACTTTTCATCCCCTAGCCTACATTTTCAAACAATTAGATATGGTATCATAGGGATGCCCTTCCCCCACTTCCAAATGCTTGCAGCAATAGCCCTCCTTGTCCCTGATGCTGATAAAATATCTTTCCATAGCCCTCTCCATATTCTCGCCTCTCACTCTCTAGAACTCCCGAGTCACTGAGCCTTTCTCTCCCTCCCCCTTCCTATGGACAGGTTCTCCATGTTTACCTGCTTGATACCAATCTCCTTTCTGAACAATCTCCCCCTTCGAATCCTGCTACTCTTTTACTTGCCACACACTCCTCTACACCATCTTATAGCCCCATTCATGTTTATACATGTATTATAGATTCTGAACTCATTCATGAACATTCACAAAGACCTGATGCCCCTGACTGGCTTATTGATGACAGCACCCTTAAATAGGAATGCTTTATAGAAGGCTATGCCATCCCCCAGAGTGACCCCAGCATCCTCGACACCCCCAACTCATAGGAGCAATGTCTCTGCTTCTACATACTACCCCACAACAAGCTGAGTTTATTGCTTTAACCAGAGCAACTGATCTCAAGATTTACATTTATGTGGATTCCATATATTCATATAACATCATACATTCAAACATTTTGATCTGGAGAGAGAGACTTCCTTACACAAAAGGGTCACCCATCATCAGTTCATGCCTCACTCAGGAACTCCTAGAGTTGGCCTGCTATCATTCACTGCAAAGGCCACCAAGGAGACAAACAGTACACATGTCTCTTCTTAATAATCAGGCAGACACTCTCATTCAACAAATGACTTTCAGTTACCCACAGCACTATTTAAAACAAGTTAACATGCTCATCCTCTCTCCTGGAACTACACCTTTATTCCTAGTCCATAATACCACTACAACACTTCTAGCCCACCCATTTAGGAGATGCTTTCATACCTATACTCTCTGTTCCATCCAGCTGAAAGCACTTTGCTTTCTTTTCTTCAGGGCTCATACAACCTCACTCCTGAAAACAAACATTTCCTCTAGAACTTAACAGTTTTTTGCTCTATTTGTCAAAAAACTAATCCTAATTCTAATATGTTCCCCCTCCCAATTCCCAACCCATCAAATGAGGGGAACCTATCCTGGTATGGACTGGCAGACAGACTTTACTCACATGCCCTCTGTCAAGCGTTACCAATATCTTTTGATGTTCATTGATACATTTTCAGGGTGGATAGAAGCTTTCCCCATGACTAACAAGAAGGCCTGAACAGTTACTAGACATCTCCTTAGAGAACTGATTCCCCAATTTGGTTTACCCTCCTCCCTGCAATGTGATAAGGAGTCAGAATTTATTTTTGCTATCACCCAACATGTAGTCACTTCCCTTCACTTATCTTGGAAGCTTTATATTCCTTAACACCCCCAATCTTCTTAGAAGGTTGAAAGGGCCAATGGATCTCTTAAAGGAACCTTAACTAAACTCACTCTGGAACTAAAATTAGACTAGAACAAATTCCTACCCTTAGCTCTCCTTTGTCTCAGTGCCCTCCCCCATAAACCAACTAGCATCAGCCCATTTGAATTAACATATGGCAGGCCCATCATTCCCCTGGGCTACACCCCACAAATTCTAATCTGCCCCCTGCTATTGCTCAAGATTTTCTTTCTTTCCTCAGGGCAGAACTGCTGATTCAAACCTCCCCAAGCCTATGCCTAATGCTCCTCTCCCCGCCTCTTCAAATTGGGGATTAGGTTTACATTTCTCCTAACACCCACTCTTCCTTGCAACCTAAATGACAAGGACCTCATAAGGTCATACTCCTTAACCCCATGGCCACCAAACTTCCAAATATTGCTGCATGGTTTCATCTTTCATGCCTCAAGAAAGCACCTTCCTCCTACTCCTCTACCTTACTAAATCCCACCAAACTCAAAATTTCTCCTCTCTTATCAATTCCTGAAGAGACAACTGAGATCACGATTAACCGTATGCTTCCTTTCTAGTGCCATCAAACAACCCTGAGCCTTCATCAGTTCCTCCTTTTCCTGACAGACCTGTTAGAGGACAGATGATTAATGTCATAGCCCATCCCCACCTTTGATCAGCTACTCACAGCTCCTGAAATCCTTTGGTTACAGGGCACTTTTATTTCTTTCAGTCCCATCAGATTGAATTCTTAACTCTTGCCCTTCATTTTTCCCTTCACAGGGATGGCTTCTGCTCTGCCTCATCCTTTCCCTTGTCCTCACTCTCATCAGTACTGCAATCCTTACTGTTGGACTAATCACAGCCATATCCTCTAGCTGATCCCACACTAGAAAGGAAATCCTTCCTCCTATTATGGTCATAATTCATTATTATTCTAATCATAAAATGTCACCCCTACTTTTATTCACCTTACTCTTTCTACCACACTCAACCCATTTCCAACTCTTCCCAAGGATTATAACTTCTGCTTACACCTTACCTGACACTTGTGTTCCCTCTGTATCTGTATCTATCTGTACCTGTATCTATCTGTATCTGTATCTGTATCTGTATCGGTATCTGTATCCATATCTGTATCTATATCTGTATGAAGGGTGTTCTTTAATGCTGAACTGCACCTTTTCATGTCCAGATACCATAATTGGCCCTATTAGATGTTATAAATACAATCAAGAAATATTTTGCCAACCTGTCACACAGGGACCCTGGAAAGATCTCATAGATTAACCAAAAAGAAATAACATAAATGATGGTATCTGTAAAACTTCTGCTAACCCTCAAGACTCAGGGCTATATTCTTGTATCAAACTTGAAAGGGATGCCCCACAGATAGAGAATACTCAAAGGCCACGTTGAATGTATGTATCTTCATGAGCCCTCTAGGGTCACAGAATACTAAAATCTTCTGTGTACAATTGGCTGTTGACACAACACAATGCACAAATGTCTCTTTTGCCTACAGGATGAAACTCAGTCCATCAACTGTTAACTAATAACCTCATGGGCCCATTCATCAGATATGATGAATAAATAGGCTAATGTCACTGATGACAGAATTATAACACAAGACTATCCTGTGCTCCATTCTGAGCCAGCATTCCCAATCTCTAACTATCTAACAACACTGCTTATGCATCAACTGTACCCTTCTCCTAACCTCTCATAGAACCTCAACTCCTATTAAAAGGAATATTTCTTTGCCTTCTGGCAAATATTTACCTAAAGGATGGGTCTTCCTCTGCAACCAAACAACCTACCAAGTCAAACCCTTCCTGCAAAATTCTCTGGAATCTGTTCCACTGGACAGATACTTCCCTTATTACCCTCCATAACACCTTCCCAATTAATTATCAGGAGCTTGCCCTCAAATTGAGATAATAATTTAATATTATTAGATGAAAAACAGGTGGCCATCACATCAGCCTTTATCCTGCCTGTTCCAGGCCTTATGACAGGAATACAGAAGGAAGTTTCAGAATTGGCCTGTGTTTTCAGTCAGACTGCTAATCTCACTGCACTAGTTCTGGCACATTAACCAAGAAATGAAAGAACTCCAGATCTCAATAATATAAAATATAACTACTATTGATTTTTTACTATCAAAACATCATATTGGATGTCAGCAATTCTCTGGAATGTGCTATTTCAACATCACAGATAATTCTAATATTTTTCAACAACAGATAGATAAAATCAAACAAGAAATTACCAAAATCCATGAGAGTAACTTTTTGTCAGATTTAGGACAATGGTTTTCATGGTTAAGCAATTTACTGGTCCCATTTGTTATGATTTTGCTAATTCTTCTTTTTGGTCCTTGCATACTCACATGCCTCACTGAATTCCTCCTGGACAGAATACATGCTTTCGCTTCATAGTGAATCATTAAATTCTCCATGGCTACTAAATATCAGCCCCTGAGCATCCAACTTTCACAGGACTGCATAGGACATCCTGATGGATCTACTGCCCCCCACCAACAAGAAGCAGTATAAGAGTTCACTACCCCTGCAAAAATGTATCATTCAACCCTATTTCTCCCCAATTTCTTTTACCCTTCCAGTGTCTTGACTGAAGGGTTAACAGACTTCCTTGAAAACTAAAGGGAACTAAATAATTAATAGCTATGCCCAAGGCTTGAGGGCAATAAAGAAGGCATAGAGGTTGTTGCAGTCATGTTTTCATTGCTGGCAGAAATCACCTGAACAAGAGTAGATTTGGGGGTGAAATGGTTTATTTTGCCTTACAGACTCAAGGGGAACATCCATGATGGCAGTGTAAAATGATGGCATGAGGAAGGGTGGACATCACCTCCTGGCCATAAAGTGGACAATAGCAACAGGAGAGTGTGCCAAACACTGGCAAGAAAACTGGCTATTATATGTATAAGTGCACCACAAACAATACACTGCCTCCAAGGGGTGTTAAATCCTAAATCTCTATCAGCTGGGAACCTGGCATTCAGAACACCTAACTTTATGGGGACACCTGAATCAAACCTCCACATTTCACCCCTGACCTCCATAAACTGATAACCATCCATGGTGTAAAACACACTGAATTCAGTTCCTTTAAAAGTCCCCATAGTCTTTATCAATTGTAATGGTATTCCAACATCCCCACAATCCAAGGTCTTTTAACTGAACAATAATACCAAAAACAACACAGACAAACAAAAAATCCATAATGGCACAAAATACACATTCACACTTCAAAAGATAGCATTAGGCATTGCAAAGAAATATTCAACCAATACAAGATTTAAAATAGGGCAAAAGTTGAGCCACGGAGCTCCAGCGCTATTCACACCCTCCTCACTGACATCTTGCTCTAGTTCCTGCTTGGATTTGCTTTTGGAAACTTGGTCGGAATGTATCTGGCTTAGAACTATGACATGCCAAACCTGGCTAAAACACTTGAAGACATTAAGAAGGACATGGAAGCCAAGAAGAAACCCCATAGCTCCTGACGTGCATGCCAGCGCTCCATCCTGGACACAGATTCCACTGCTGCCAGAGGCCTCCTTTGCCACCACATCTCACTCACAGCTTTCATTTTCCTCTCCAGTCTGTTATTTTCCTAGTTCAACCCTGTGTGTTGCCTCAGAGCCAAGATGGTGCCTCAAGTTAAGTTACCTTTGCACATTTTTGGCAGCCTCACCTTGTCTCATATCTTCCTTCCAACTATTTGGGAGGTTCTGGTGCTAGATTAGCAAACACAACCTTTAACTCGTAGGTGCTCCTCTATTCTTTGGGAATTTCTATCTTTCGCGAAAAGAAAAATTGATGTGTTTTGTATAGCTGATCATATACAAGTAATTCTGATTTCACAGTTTAACAATTACAATGAATGGTTGCTCGTTAGATATTTGTTATTAAATTTTGTTGTTTCAAAGCAATTAAACTTAGTATGTGGAAGCCAAAAATAAAGGGGGTGGGAGCAAAAGTCAAACTCGGTAGTTTCAAGTCCAACAATTCAAGAAAGTGACAAATATCCACAACTGGCAATTCTAACTAGCAACAAATCTCTGGAGTTCCAATTCTGCTCCTCCAGTTAGGCTACTCACAGTCCTAGAAAACTTCATCTGGGGCTGGCAGCTCTTCTTAGCAGCCATATTGTGGGTCTGGCATCGCCAATGGGTCTCTACTGCAATCCACCGTTCATCCTCATGGCTCCAACAAGTCTCCATAAGGTCATCAAGCAGACCTTTTCACACTGCCCATGGCCATTTCCAAAACACAAGACCATGTCACAAACTCAATGACCCTCTCTTTCCTGCTTTCTTATACTACACAGTATCAGGCAGGGTGCCAATTTGTTAATCCAGGGTAACGGGGAGCAGACTTTGAAGGACTGGACACTTCTTAAGCACTCAGGCCCTTTCAAAAGAATTTACATTTTTCCTGTTGCCCCAGTGCAGGTGAGCTGGCCCAAACTCAAAGGTTGTAATCTCATATAATTGCTAATGAACAGGCAGAAGTTTCAGCCCAAAGATTTCATTTTTCTCTGTGCCATATCCCTCTGCTCACATCAGTCCATTTCTATCTTAAACAGCCTTGCACAAGTACTTAAGACACAGTCATAACAGCAAGCCTCTCATATCAACTGCTTCTATCCCAGTCCAGGCAAAGCTCTGTCTCACCCACATAAGCCAAACCACACAGTCCATAGTTCTTATTGCATTCGGGTCTTTCAACTCTGCCCAGAATGGTCCATAAAGCTGTATTTACAGCACAGCAAGGTGTCTCTTAGCCCAAGGTTTCAAATCCTTCCACATTCCTCTTGAAAATCAGCTACAAAATGCCAAACCACACCATCAGCTGTCTAGCAGCAATGCCACTTTCAGTACTAACTTTACTGTTTCAGTCAGGTTCTCACAGCTGACAGAAATCACCTGACAGAGGGCAGCTTTTGTGAAAACAGTGATTTGTTTTGGCTTACAGACTCAAGGGGGAAGGTCTATGATGACAGAGGGAAATTATGGCATGAGCAGAAGAGGGACATAACCCCCTAGCCAACAATAGCAAGAGGAGAGTGTGCCAAACACTGACAATGGAAAACTGGCTATAATTCATATAAGCCTGCCCCCAACAATACACTGCCTCCAATAGGCATTAATTCCCAAATCTCCATGAGCTAAGAAGCTACCATTGAGAGCTGAAAACACCACATGTTGCATACACAGAACATAAAGAAATCCAGCTGGAATCTCGAAGGAAGCCAGTTCCCAGATGGTCCACCTATATAGTGCTAGAAAATACTACATGAGCTTCTGAGGAAAAATGGCCAACAATATTGTGTGCTATCAGGTGGCACTGCTATATTAAAGCAGTCAGCCTGACAAGATGCACATATCTGTGCAATAGTGGCAACCATCATAGGTGAGTAACCAATGGCTCTCTGATTGGATAAGTGATAGGCTTAATGGAAAGGAACCCATAGCTGGAACTGGATACTAGGTCAGAATCCTAGGGAAACCAAGATCATGAACTCCAACAAGAAGCTCCCACTAGTCTTTGGCTAAATGGCCAAAAGAGAGACTACACCCATCAAAACCCCTCTTAATAAATAATTCTTATCCCATTTAACTTATGCTGACCTCATTCTATGTTGGAGAATCTGTTTTATTTTTTTTTTCTTTTTCAGAAGGCAATGGGAGCAAAGGACAATCAAAATCTATCAACAAGACAAGAGTAGGTAGTCAACTCCCTGTAAGGAGATAAACCTCCCCTTGCACATCAGCCAGGCCCAGGTGAAACCACAGAGGATTTGGCAAGATGAGCAACAGTGCTGCTTCAATGGAGAGCCTGACAGCAAGCTCCATGGAGATATATATAGACACAAAAGATACTCAAAATGTACCAAAACATAAATCCAGAAGTTTCTGAGAATACAACATAAAATAGAGTCACTATATACCCACCACTGATCAGGGAATTTTGTGGAAGAGGTGGAAAGATTTTAAAATCTTCAGAGTGGAAGTGAACATTCCAAGGCATTGCCCCCCACTCTTACAATGATTGACTGTGGTTTTCACATCTCATAACCCACAACCCATGGTAAATACCAGCTATCCCACTGAGGAGGGTCCTCAGCAGAATGAGGGCAGGCTTGAAGGAAACAATAACACCAAAGCATGATGTGTCCATACAAAATTTCTACTTAAAAAACATATTTGTTAAAAGAGTAAAATATAGACATAGATATGAATGTAAACAAAAACTTTTAAACTAAGTTAACAATTGACCAAAATGTGCTCCAGGATACAAGGAAGATGAAGCACAGAAACGTCCATTCAACAGTTACTGAATCTGTGCATATTTAGTTTGTGAAATTGCTGAATGAGACAAAAGGCATTCAAATATACCTCAATGACAAGGTATTTAATGGCATCAGTAATCTTGTAATGTTTTTATTATATGTAATTCTTGCTAACATGAGAATTTTCTGTTTTCTTTTCTTTCTCTCCTCTCCTCCCTTTGCCTGTAGTCATTAATGATTCATTTATTATCTTCTATTTGCCTGGCAGTTTTCTATGTGCTCAGAATGTAGAAGGGAAGAAAACAGATGGAGATATTTGACCTCACAGTGCTCACATTAAAGTGTGGGGAATAGCATGTCATACATATGTGATGTTTACTGTGAACCAGGAAGAGTAAGTAGATTGATCAGCCCAAGCCTGATAGGAACTGTTGATATATTTTACCAATATGGAGACATGATACTGTGTGACTTGAACCCAGGTCATCTGGTAGTCAAACCTGCCATAAGTATTAAACACACCCCTGTTAGTTATATTTAAATAGAAACCTTAGTTTTCACAATGAACTTTATTTTTCCCTTCCTTATTTCATTATTTCACCAATGATATACAATCTCTGAGAAAAGGAAAGAAATTTTAGCTAAGTCATAAGAAAAATAAAATAAAATTATATAAAATACCACTACTTGGAGACAGTGAAAGCTAACATGCACCTATATGTGTACATCTATTACATGCATATTAATATTCATGCACAAATGCATGTTTTGTGTAATATCTTATAATTCCAAATATAATAACCTGCTACATAGAGTTTATATTTAACAAAAATTAATCAAATAAAAGTATCATAAATTCCTGTGGCTAACTAATCTAGCTAAATCGATGATCTCTAATTTCAGTGAGAAATACTATCTCAAAAATAAAGTATACAGTGAATGAGAAAGATACTCAAAGCAGACCTCTGCATGCATGCCCACACCATGTATCCACACACCCCATGCATTTGACCACTTATACACGAGTACACCTCACACAATACACATCCAATAAAAAGAATGAAAGAATAAAAGAAAAGAAAGTAAAACTTATAGTGCATTCTTTTCCTTAAAGAAAACAAACAAACAAAAAGCAGGTTACCTTAAGTTTCTAGAGACCACTTACTAGACAAAACATCTCAGGATGCTACCTGGCAGGTTTTCCTTTTTATTCCTCAAGCCCAAGCTTTCTCCCTCTGCCTTAGTAGGTAAAAGGGAAGGTAATAAAAAACTAAAAATGGAGCAAAGACTACATTCATTCCAAGCCTGCATTATTTCTCCTGGTGGATTTTCCTAATTTGATCCCTGATGGCCATAGAGACAGCAAAGTTGGCACCAGAGGGACCAGCTCTGCAATTGACTCTCACCACACTCTCCCCTTCTGTATCATTGTCTGCCTGTGTCTCTGTTTTACAATTAATAGTAGCATTTGTAGGACCCATCACTCCCCCAACTCTATCCGACATGAGATAATCTGTGTAGAGTTAGACCAGCCCTTCAGTCTGGGGACCAGTACCAGCCTGCTCCATCTGTGGTCCATATTCCAGACTTCCCATCAAGCACACATCAACAAAGGCCATTCATCTCTGTTAGACCATGGTGCATCTTTCCCAAACACTGAATGAACAAGTAACCTCATTCTTCTTTATGACATTTATTTCTTCTCCTAAAGTAAAATGTTTGTCAGGACATAGAACAGTGTGTAACTGGAGAAGTCTGTTAGTATCATGCATAACAGAACCACAGAAGAACATTGAAATCTTTATACCTGAATGAGAACTCATTTACTTCCTTGTGAATTGACACAGCTACCTAATTCTAAGTACACCTTGTGGTGTCAGCCCAAGTTCCAATGTGACCTTTCCTTTTCAGCCACTGAGGCTTTCATTCTGTGAATGAGTTTTTCTCCCTAGCCAAATGAAGCTTAAGGAGAGGTAGATTTATTCATTTTGCTTTTGTGGAGACTGTTATTTTTAATGTATAGTGGTTTTACTCTAGGAACAATATAATATCATTAGCAGGACAACTGAATATTTTGATATTTCTAATTTTCCTGTGGGCCATGGTAACTAATCCCCATCCTGTTTCATCCAATGAGACAGAATTATTGTGCCCCATAAAACTGTCAAGTTAATCTGAGTCATATCATAGATGTTTGACAGGCAAATAAAAATGAAAATTATTGGTCCCAAAATTGGGGATTATAGATCTCCTACAGAACTATACATGTGCAATTTAATAGTGATAATCTTTCAATTTAGATGAGCAGTGTTATCTGTCTTTTTTAATATCAAGAGAAGATTTTATCTTGCAAATAAAAATTCTTTGAAAAATTACTGGTTGGGGGACTCTGTGTAGACTATAAAAGTAATGATCTTATAGCTCTTTTTTCCAGCCTCTCTTAGAGATATAAAAGTGGAATTAGAAACTATGCATTTACAGGCTAAAAATAATCTTTGGAAGCTTATTTTCAATCACATTTTCTAACAGACTCAAACCACTCAGTCTCTCTGAAGGGAATTCATCACTATGGTTATTTCTGTACTCAATCTAGCCTTTGAAACCTCTAAGAAATGGAAGAACAATTTACAGCATGAAGCATGTTTACAAGGGTGTTTTAGGAAGGCTTGACCTTTACCTGGAGCTCCAAGAGTGGACCTTGTGACTACTTCACTTTGTAACATAACAAGGAAATATATAAAGAAAAGTCATGAGCAAATATCATTGAATATGCTGTACCACTCTTTCAATCAGATGTTGCTAATCACATTCATTTTTAACTTTTGATGACAAAATTAAATAGCCTTAGATGAAATGTATTTTGAATGATCTGCTATGAGATTTTATTTCAGTGGGAAATGGAGATTGCTGAGGGTCTTCTACTGAACATTTTAAATAGTATCTTTTTAAATAGCAAACTCTGAAATTAATGAATAATGAAACCAGGCTCTAAAAATGTTGTTTTAATTAATGATCTGATTATTTGAAAGTATAATTTTACTGGTAGTTAATTGTTTTTATTCACAATCCACCTCAAATAAAGTTTATAATTTATAGAAATATGTAAATAATACAGAGATGGTCTCACTATACACATACAAATGAAAAGAGACAGGATATTCACATGTTCATTCCCAGTATGCCTTTATTTTAGTTATACAGTAAGTGTAATGAGCATGTGCATATTACGTATCTTTTAGAAAATATAAAAAGATTGCCAATCATGATTTTGAAACTGTTTCCTGAAAATAATATAAACTACCTATCTGTTTATTCTGAAGGCTGTTATTAAGGTCTGTGTGCATCATCATACCTTTATGTTTGAGAGAATGTGCAGGTAACATTGTAATGATTCTGTAAAAGAAAAACCTAATTCACAAATGTATAAGAAATGCATGTTCAGTGACACAGCTAATCATTGATGGGGCTAACACTTGAACAGATTTTGCAACTTTTTGGAAAAGGTTCCTTAATGTTTGCACAGGCATCTGAAACTCCGTTATGTAAGGATGGCATTTGCAATGCTGTAAATCTTGACCTGTGAGAAGTTATCATAAGAAATCAACTCTGTGTGTTAGATTGCCTGCTATGTGATTGACATTTTGCTAAAGAGGTGGAAATGAAACTTTAGCTTTCATGAGTGGAAAGGGCAGGTAGATGCCTGGTGTAGTGTAATATAATGAACATCCGGTAATTAAGGACTATACAGGAAATCCAAAGTAGGCAAGAGTGTTTGACTCTTCTGATTTGAGAAGACTTCATGAAGGGCATAATGTCTGAATTGGAATTTGAGGGGCCACATTTTCCTATTATGTGTAATGTGGTACAGCCAGTTGCCTACCAAACTGTTGCAAATATCCATTGTTTGATCTTTGATAGTTTACCACCAGAATAATCTTTCTAAAAACGCAACTCTTGTCTCACCATATGATCTGAAACACTAGAAGATTTTCAAGGCCTTTGAGATAAAACCAAGTTGGTGCTTATAATAAATACCTCAGTGGTTTCTTCAAAAGCAGGCTGGAGAGATGGCTTAGCAGCTAAGGTGCTTACCTGTGAAGTCTAAGGACCTGTGTTTGACTCTCCAGATCCCACTTAAACCAGATGCACAAAGGTGATGCAATCACAAGGTCGCACATGCCCAGTAGGTGGGGCAAGCATCTGGAGTCTGATTTCTGTAGCTGAGGCCCTGGTGTACCAATTCTCTAAAATAAAAATAATAAAAGTAGAATTTGGGAACAGAATGTGAACATAGGAGGGTTCTTGTATAAAAATTAAAATTAATATGTCAACATGCACAAATAGTATGCATTAATACAGTTATTGAGCACAGTTCATTGTGCTAGTTGCTTTAATTAACTTTACATACTTTTATATTATCTTTCTCTCTTTCTCACCTTTCAAATACATATATAAATAATATTTTTTAAAACAGTTGGTCAATATTTAATATCCTATTTCTTATATTCATAACAGGTTTTTTAATAGCTAGACTATACACAAAAACTTTTGTTTGGCTGAAGACAAACTCAGGTACATGTACTGTTTTGTGCATCTGGTTTCATGTAGCTAGTTGGAGAATTGAACCTAAGATCACAGGATTTGCAAGCAAATGCCTTTAACCACTGAGACATCTCCCCAGCACTTGGCCAACTTTTTTTTTTTTTTTTAATATGGACATGCTCAGTATGGATATATCATGTATTGGTACCATCCTTTCCTTTTTCTAGCCCCCATTCCTCAGAGAGCTCTCCTTAGTGGGGTTGCTGGTATTCCCATGGGGTTGTGGTTTATGCATTTTGAGAGCAGCAGTCAGTTACTAGGGGGAGGCAATGTCACTGGCATAATGTTCCATCCTGTGGCTCTTACAATTTTTCTGGTCCCTCTTCTTCAAGATTTCCTGAGCCTTTTTGGGTGTTTTAAAAGTCTACTTCAGTAATGAGCTCTTAGGAGTCTCTGGATTTCTGTTTTTGTATGTGTTGAGTATCCTCAGCATCTGTCTCCTTCATCCTTGCACTTATCATCAGGCTCCCCATGGAAGCAGCACTCATGTTCATTTACCTAATTCCTCTGTGGTTTCACCTGGGCCTTGGCTGAAGTGTAAGGTATGATTTAATTTCTCAGGTCTCACTACCCCCTGAAAAAGAAAAACAGATTCTCCAATGGAGAGTTAAGTCAGCATAGGTTATATGGGATAAGCATTATAAATTCAGTGAGAATTTGATGTATATAGCCCCTCTGTTAGCCAAAGACTAGTGGAAGCTTGACATTGGAGAACATTATCTTTGTCTCCATATGATTCTGGCTTGGTTCCTAATTTGAGATACAGGTCCCTTTCCAATGAGTAGATTTCTTAGCCAATCAGAAAGCAATTGTTTACCCACAAAGGCTGTGTTCTACAATTGCACTGGTATACATCTTGTCAGGGTGTTTGCTTCTGAGAAGGTTAGACCCCTGGTTGCTCAAATCATTGTTGGCCACTTTCCCCCAGTAGTTTATGAAGCACTTTCCAGCATTCAAAAGGATAATTTCCTGGGGACTGCCTGTCTTCTGGATTCCAAGTGGGTTTCTCTTCTGTGACCGTTGCATATGGTGTCTTCAGCAATAGTCTTTCCTTTTACATCAGATGGGTAATAAAGTGCTTCGAAGAAGCCTGTCTTGTTTTGGGAACCTCATAGTTATCTCTAATCAACAGATCATTGTGGGTAACAACTGATTTCTAGTACTAGGAGTTACAAGCCAAAGCCAAAAAAAAAGTTTTAGTCTTCATAACACCCTCTCCAGGGCCCTTCTTTTCCAGGTCTCCCTCTATACTGCTATTGAGGACTATCTTTTAGTTTTCCTACAAGGAGAAAGGTTTCTATTGCACTGGTTTATTTTGGGTTTAGTTTTGTGTTTGATTGTCCTCACCCTTCCCTCCCTCTCCCCTCAAGCCCTTCTATTGCTCTTGTCTGGGCCTCAAGTTGCCTATCAGGCATGTGAGCAACTAACACTGATCCAGGTTAGGAACCACAGATGAGTGAGACCATGTGGAATTTGTCTTTCTGTGATTGTATATGTTCACTGAATATGGTCTGTTCCAAGTCTGTCAATTTTCCTACAAATTTCACTGTATCATTTTTTCTTACTGCTGAGTAGAATTCCATTGTGCCACAAATTCCTTATCTACTCATCCAGTATGGGCGCCTGTGTTGGTTCTAGTTCTTAGCTATTATGAATTGAGCAGCTATAAACAAGGGTGAACAAATATCTCTTAGTGAAGCATGGAATATTTAGGGTAAATGCCTAGTAAGGGAATAATTGAGTCTCTTGGTAGTTCTATATTAGTCATTTTCAGGAAAGTACATTTTGATTTCCATAGTGGTTGTACAAGTTTGCATTCCCACCAACTGTATATGAGGGTTCTTCTTTCTCCATATCCTTGTCAACTTTTGTTGTCATTTGATATTTTAATGATTGCCATCCCTACTGGAGTAAGGTGGAATCTCACACATATATATGTGATATATATGTGATGGTTAGGGAGGCTGAACATTTTCTTTAGTGTGCATCAGCTATTTGAATTTCTTCCTCTAAGAACTGCCTATTCAATTCTCTGTCCTATTATTTTTGCTTTTTTTTTTTTTTTTTTTTGAGGTGAGGTCTCACTTTAGCCCAGGATGGCCTGGAATTCACTGTTTAGTCTCAGGGTGGCCTTGAATTTACAATGATCCTCCTACCTTTGCATCCCAAGTCCTGGGATTAATGGTGTGCACCACTGTGCCCAGCTCTGCCCTTTATTTGGAATGGGTTATTTGATTTTTATACTGTTTAGTTTTTTGAGTTCTTTGAAGATTCTAGATATTAGGTCTCTCTTAGTGGCATAGCTGGGAAATATTTATTCCTCTTCTGTGGGTAATATATTGGCTTTGCTTATGGTATCTTTGTTTGTGCCAAGCTTTTTAGCTTCACGAAATCCTATTGGTTGGGTGATCATTTAATTTCCTGTGTAACTGGGGTTTTGTTCAGAAAGTCTTTTGCTACTAGTATATCTTGGAGAGTACCTCATTTTCTTCACTTAGTAAGAGATGACTTTCAGGTCTTAAAGTGAGGTCTTTAATCTATCTGGAATTGATTTTTGTGTATGGTGAGATGGGTAGGTCTAGTTTCATTTGTCTATATATGGTTATCTATTTTGACCAGCTTCATTTATTAAGATGCTGTCTTTTTGTTTTGTTTTGTTTTGTTTTGTTTTGTTTGTTTTTTTTGTTTTTCGATCTCACTCTGGTCCAGGTTGACCTGGAATTAACTCTGTCATCTCAGAGTGGCCTTGAACTCATGGCAATCCTCCTACCTCTGCCTCTGGAGTGCTGGGATTAAAGCCATGCACCACCACATCCGGCTAAGATGCTGCCTTTTAACCAGTCTATGTTAATGGCAACTTTGTCAAAGGTCAAGTAGCTGTAGCTATTTGACCTAAGGTCTGGGTCTTCAATTAGATTTCATTGGTACATATTTCTGGTTTTTTGCAAGTACCATGCTGTTTGTGTTACTATGTCTTTGTAATCTTGTTTTTCCCTTTAGGAGATGTTTGTACATGTGCGACTTGCTGCCATTCCATATAAATTTTGAGATAGTTTTTTCTATTTTTTTGAAGAATGATGCTGGAATATTTATTTGTATTGCATTTAATTTGTATATTGCTTTTGGTAGAATTGCCATTTTCACAATATTATTTCTACCTATTGAGGAGCATGGGAGGTTTTACCATCTTTTCAAGTCCTCCTCAATTTCTTTCCTGGGTGTTTTTGTGTTTTTATTATATAGATCTTTCTTATCCCTGCTTATTTTTATTCCAATGTATTTAATTTTTCTTGCTATTATAAATGGAATAGGCTCACTGATTTTTTTTTTTTTTTTGGTTACAGGTTTTTTGTTTGTTGATATTTTTATCCCGCCATTTTACTGAAGGAATTAATCACTTTTAGAAGTTTTGAGATTGAGATTTTTGGGTCATTTATGTATAGGATGATATCTTCTGCAAATAGGGCTACCTTAACTTTTTCTTTTCCAATTTTAAACCTTTTATATTTTTCTCCTGTCTTATTGATAGGGCTAGAAATTCTAGTAATATGCTCAAGAGCAGTGGTGAGAATGGACACACCTATCTTGCTCCCAACCTCAATGGAAACTCTCAGTCTTTCTCCATTAAGTATTACTTGGGCTTTAGGTCCCATCTATCTATCTATCTCTCTATCTATCTCTCTATCTATCTCTCTATCTATCTATCATCTATCTATCTATCTATCTATCTATAGCTTCTATTGTGTTGAGATCTAAACCATCCCTCCATGCTTATTCTTTCCAGTATTTTGATCATGAAATGATGTTGTATTTTGTCAAAGGCTTTCTCCTCATCTATTGAAATGATCACGTGGTCCTTGTGGTTAAGTTTATCTACATGGTGTATTATCTTGGGTGATTTCTGTATGTCAAACCATCCCTGCATGCCTGGGATGAAGCCTACTTGATTGAGGTGGATAATGCTTTTGATGTGCTGCTGAATTCAGTTTGCAAGGATTTTGTTCAGGATTTATGCAACTAAAGTCATCAGTGATAAAGACCTAGTTTTCTTTTCTTCTTATATTTCTGTTTCGTTTTGGTATTAGGATGATGCTTCCTTCATAAAACAAGTTGGGGAGGATTCCCTGCTCTCTTATTATATGAAACAATTTTAGGAAAATTGGTTTTAGTTCTTCAATGAAGGTTTGATAGAATTTGGCTTAGAAGCCAGCTGGTCCTATACTTTTCTTTTTGTAGGGTTTTGATTACCTTTTCAATCTAGAGAGATGAGGTAGGTTTTTTATTAATCTTCTCTGAGTTCAGTTTTGGTAGGTGGTTATGTGCCTAGGTATTCATCCATTTCTTCCAGATTATCCATTTTTGTAGAGTAGACTTTTTGGAAGTAAGTCCTGATGATTCTTCTGATTTTGTTTATCTCCTTTTACATTTCTGATTTTATTAATTTGAGACCTCTCTTTTTTCACTTGATCAAATTGGCCAGGGGTTTATCAATATTGTTTAGTTTTTCAAAGAACAAGCTCTTTGTTTTATCAATTTCTCTTAATTGTTTTCTTGGTTTCCAATTCATTAACTTCTGATCTGATATTGATTATTTCTTTCTGTCTGGAGCTGTTATGGTGAATTCTTCTTGGTTTTCCAATCCCTTTAGTTTGATGGTTAGGTTATTTATTTGAGACCTCTCTGTCTGTGTTATAAAGGTACTTAGTGGTATGAATTTTCCCCTTAGGACTGCCTTCATTCTGACTCATAATTTTGGTAAGTTGTGCTCTTATTATCATTCAATTCTAGAAAATTTACATTTTCTTTTTTTGTTTTCTTCCACAACCTATTAATTGTTTAAAAAAATGTGTCTTTTTCAGTCTCCAAGTGCTAGTGGGTTTCCTGATGTGTCTCTTGTTACTTTCTAGCTTTAAACCACTGCGATCTCATATGGAATTTATGTCAATTTGCCTGAATTTAGAGGCATGGTTTAGGGCTTAATATATGATCTATTTGGGAGAAAGTTACTTGGGTTGCTGAAAAGAAGGTATATTCTGTAGAATTGTGGTGAAATATTCTGTCTATGTTCATTGGGTCTAGTTTATCAATAGTTTTGTTGAGCTCTATTATTTCCCTAATCATTTTTTTCTGTTTGGATATCTGTGTATTGAGGATAGTGGAGTATTGAAGTTCCTGCTGCTGATGGTGTTGGCTTTTGTTTCTAATTTGTTGTCAAGTAGGTTTTGTTTTATAAGCTGTGGTGTACCTGTGTTTGGTGCATACAAATTTATGATTGTGATGTTTTCATGTCCCTTGATGAGTAAGAAGTGGCCTTTTTTGTCCTTTTTGATTACTTTTAGTTTGACGTCTATTTTATCAGATACTAATAGAGTAATTCCTCCTTTTTTCTTATTTCCACTTGCTTGGAATATCATTTTCCATCCTTTCACCCTGAGGAGGTGCTATCTTTAATGATGAGGTGGTTTTCTTGAAGAGAGCAGATAGAAGGATCCATAAACCACTCTGCTGTGTGTTTTGATACTTGAGTTAAGACCATTAATAATTAAATTTATAACTGTGATGTGTGATTTAATCCTTGCCATGTTGAGATGCTTTATGGAGCTTGGTGTTTCGTATTTTTTGAGCTTGCTGTCATTTCAGTTATTATGACCTTCTTGTAGGCTCTTGAGATTGGATGTTTATGCCTTCTGTTTGGGGAATTCCCTGAATTATTCTCTGTAGGTTTGTGTTTGTATAATCACAGAGTTGGCTTTTATCATGGAAAGTTTTTCTTTCACCATTTGTTATGAGGGATACTTTCACTGGGTATATTAGTTTATGTTGGAAGTCTTAGGTTTTAAGATTTTGAGGTGTTCTACTCTAGGCCATTTTGGATTCCAGGGTTTCCATTGAGAAATCCTAGGTAATTCTGACAGGATTCCCTTTTTATGTAAGGTGTTGTTTCTCTCTTATTGCTTTTAGCACTCTCTCTTTGTTATCATTGTCTGTAGTTTCAACATACTGTGTCTTTAAGAATTTCTTCTTTTGTCAATCTGAAGTTCTATTAGCTTTTTATATCTTGATGGGACTATTTTTTGAGATGGTGGGGAAGTTTTCTATGATAATTTTGTTAAATAAATTCCCCCTGCCTTGGTCTGAATTTCTTATTCTTCTGATATACCTTTGATCTGAATGTTAGGATGATTTAGGGTATCTCACAATTCCATCATGTTCTTTTCTTGAGATGGTTTGAACTTATTAAAATTTATGGACTCTTGAACTGTTTCTTCTGTTTTGTCTTCCAGCTTTGAAGTTCTGTCTTCTACATGATTAACTCTGTTCTTAAAGGTTTCTAAAGAGGTTCTTAATAGTTCAATTTTGTTTGTATATTCTGTTGTCTTTCTCTCTATAATATATGTCCCTTTGATGAGTTACAGTTTCAGGTCATGTTTTGATTTTCTTAATGCTTCTTGGAATTCATTCTCATAATTTACTTATGTCATTAAGCTAACTAGTTGAGATCCTTTTTTTTTTTTTTTTTTTTTTTGGCTCACCTTCAGTTCATTTATCTTTCTTTTGATGTCTCATTGTTTTTTGTCTATGATGTAAAGCCCAGGGAACACAGCTGTTTGGATTTCATTTATGTGATTATTGTTTTTTAAGTATTTTTTCTTTTTCTTTCTTTCTTTCTTTTTAAAAATTATTTATTGATTGATTGATTTGCTACCAGTTCTGCCATTTGCTTGGCCAGATATCATATCTTATGGTTTCATTTTGGGGTTCTATTCCTGTTGCCTCTTCTGTATTTTCATTTTAGATTTCCATTGTAGGACTAAATGTCCCTGTTGGAGATCTCTCAGTTTTTAGAAGCTTCTTTTGTGTTGTAGTGTATCCACCTCAGTGTAGGAATCTTATTTAATTAAGGAGGAACAAGGATTTGTCTATTTTCCATGTTGGTGGTGCACACTTTTAATCCCAACAAGCACTTGGGAGACAGAGGTAGTAGATTGCCATGAGTTCAATGCTACCTTGAGACTACATAGTAAATTACAGATCAGCCTGGGCCAGAGTGAGACCCTACCTTGAGTAAAAAGAGAAAAAAAAAGAGTTGTCCCTTGCTTATCAGACAGTCAGGGCACGGTGGCTGGGGCAAGTGGTTAGGGAAACACTAGGGTCTAGTGGGTTACCTGAGAGTGTGGGAATCTTCAGATTACCAACTGTGCCCCCTCCCCATGCTCACCCACTGGAAGTCTGCTAAGACCTACTGGTCCTGCAGTCCCACAGATCTTGCCTGATATTACCCCAGAAGTAGACGCATGCTTAAGAGGCCATCATCTTGACCAGTAGTCCTCAAATCTTAAAAATCTTTTTTCTGAGCAAAAATAAACAAGGGATTCTTACTGTGAAATCTTACTAACTCCCTCATGGTTTTTATCTCTTATTAATATCTAGTAAGAGGAAGGAGAAAGAATGTTACATATCATGGTAAAAAATTAAGATATATCTTTAAACATCTTGATTTTCTCAACCTTTTTGGACACTTGTTTTTTTGCTAGAATTTGAAAGCTTTCAAAGGGAAAATTCACACATAATTAAATATGCACTTGAGATAAAGTGAAGTATCTAAGTAAAGGGTTTAAATAAAAAAGTTAAAAAATAAAATAATGTGATCAAACTAATGTTTAGAAATATTATTTAAGCACACCACTCAGATGATGAAAGAAATAAAAGTTTACCTTTACAAGTTATCATTTTTATTTTGTCTATCCTACATTATTTGTTAAGTCATGCCATAAATTTAGGAAATAATTGAGATGGGAAATGTTGGAGACATTATGAATTTCTTTGGCAAAATCCATTTAAAAATCTGGAATCATGTGTTGGGTTTATAGTGTGTTTTAATTTAAACTAATTTTAAAACTGTATATAAAACTTAAAATTTTTTATATATTAACATTTGTTTTTTTCTAAGGTAGGGTCTTACTCTAGCCCAGGATGACCTGGAATTCACTATGTAGTCTCAGGGTGGCCTCGAACTCACGGTGATCCTCCTATCTCTGCCTCTCCAGTGCTGGGATTAAAGGTGTGCTCCAACACACCCAGCTATGTTAACATTTTAATACATCTACAAAATGTGTTGTTCTAGGAAAAAGGGCGATTAGAAATGGGACCCCTAGCTCCTGTCAGGAAGCAGTTTTGATTTAGATGCAATGGTTGATCCCTAAATGCCATGGGACATTGCGTTATATAAATTTTAACCTTTTTGTCTCCTATGCAGGGCAATGCTCATATTGATTGACTCCTTTGAACTTGTTGAACACTGTTTACTAAAAATAAATAAATAAATATATATATATTTGAAACAAAATAATCTGTCATCATTGCCAACTTGGAGGAGAGAGGGCAGGTAAACTGAAGGACAGTGACCAGCCTGCTGCAGGTTTTTTTTTTTTTTTCTATTTTTCTTTTCTTTACTTCCTCAAGATCCCTTTATCATCAGGGGATATCACCAGGAAGGAGTCCTACCCTTCCCTGCCACAATATATTACTTCTAGTCTACTGAGCTTCAATGTTGCTTATATGCATATAGACATGCAGTTATCCTCTCTGATCCATGAGGGCCATTACCATTATGCAATGCAAATATTTGCTATTCTTTAAGGTGAAAGTTTCAAAGCTCTTTGTTTCCCACTATTAAAGGGCATGCCACATCATTGTGCATTGTCACCACAGTACATGATAGGAGATCAGAACTTCTTGCTCCTGTCTAAATTTAATGTAGTGGCACTTGTCAGCCTTTCTCTACTCTCCCCAACTCACTAACTTCTCTGAGATGCAACTGTTCATATCCTACATATGAATCATGGTAATTTCTGGTTTATAATACCAACACATGAATGTAGGAAAAAAGTCCCTTGTAGGATAATTTTCCTGAAGGCTTTCAATAAAATAAAATGTGCATCTTTATCACATTTGATCTTTAATTGTATTTTATGTTACAAAATGTTGCCAAATTTGTTTCCTATTTTTATTTCATTGCCAGCTGTCTTTAGTATTTTCTGTAATGGATTGTTTCTGCTGTTTGTCTGCTATGCTGTCCTGTCTATTCACGCATGTTCCATTGAGAAGGCTCCCTATAGTGCCATACAAGCTGACACATGGCAATAATTCATAAAGTGAAAATGCTAATGCAAATGGAAGGAATTTTGTCTTTGATGGCTAAATAGTATCCTGTGTGAATATGAATTGTATTTGCTTTATCCATTCATTGGTTGACGGACAAGAGTTTTTTCCTTTTCTACCCTCTTGTTAGCTGTCATGGCACTGGATGTCTCTTCAAAACACTGACTTCATTTCCTCTATATGTTCCCAGGAGTCACATGCTGGGTTATATGAAAGTTCTATTTTTATGTTTTAAGGGATCTCCATATTAGTTCCATAATGGGGTACCTGCTTGCTAATTTATATTCCTACCAGCAGTATTCAAGGGTTCCTTCTTTCCCTTCACATTCTCACTAGAACTTGTTCCTTTCTTTTAAAAGTAACCATTTTTATTGGAATGAAGTGACCTTTCATTATTGTTTTGATTTGCATTTGTCTGATTTTCATATAATTATTGCACAGTCATACATTTTCTTCTGAGAAGCATACAGCTAAATCTATTTCCCATTTAAAAAATATTGTCTTTCACATTTTGGTACTTGTAGTTTTTTTTAAATATAATCTCCAGCTCCCTGTTATTTTTAATGTATTTTTTTCTAGTTCCTGTTATTCTTTTTATAATTGAACCACTTATTGCCACTTTAGGCAAAGATTCTTGTATTTGCTTAATCATTGCTGGGAACATACATTGCACACTATGTGGCAATCATTTGGTTTGTAGGAAGATCAAATTTATTTTTGAAGAAGTCTCTTCTGTTTCACATTCTGCCTCTTTAAATTTCTATAACTTTTGACTAAGAAGGCCTAAATAGTTGTTTCTGTTTGCCGACATTCCTGGCTCTCCTACCTTGAGCTCTCTTTTCATAGAGCATTTACTTTAGAAAGCTGTAATTTTAAATGCTTTCTTTGCCCTTTATGAGTCTTTCTGAAAGTCTCTTGCCAGGTTTACAATCATGGGATAGAATTAGGAAATATTGCTGAAATGTCATGGAGAAGACAACACTGTTATCTCTTTTTTTTATAAGCTCTGTAAGACAGTAGAAGCCTTACTGGGGGTGGGGGGGGACTTCCAATGTGAAACTACTCCCTGTCCTGAAGATAAGAGAAATACACACACACACACACACACACACACACACACACACACACATACACACTAGTTTGAGATGGACAGGGTAGAGCCAAGAGAGCGAAGATAGACAGAATGCCTTTCTCCCTTCATCCCATCTTTTAGAAAACCTACTTCCCGGCCTGGAGAGATGCCTTAGAGGTTAAGCTCTTGCCTGTGAAGCTTCCTAAGGATGCTGGTTCAAGGCCCAATTCCCCAGGACCCACATTAGCCAGATGCACAAAGGGGCACAAGCATCTGGAGTTCATTTGTAGTAGCTGGAGGCACTGGTGCACCCATTCTGCCTCTTTCTCTGTCTGTTTGTCAACAACAACAACAACAAAACCTACTTCCCTTTGTTTCAGTGGAGATGAGCTCAGACCTAATCCTGGCCTAGTGGACTTGGATAAGTCCTTCCTTGACTGTTTTATTTATTTATTTTCTGGTATTATGATTGCTTAAACATCTTGCTTGTAGAAAACAAAACAAACAAACAAAAAATTAAATAAAGGTAAATAGACTCATAATTATAGCTTTGTTTGCCTTAGGACTTAATTATTTTCAAAATTCCCTCAGTGTTGGTAAGGAAGAGGATATAAACAACTTACCTCTTTTGAAGGAAGAAATCAAGTCTCAAAGTAGATTTTTGTTGTTGTTGTTGTTTTGCTGAGCTATTGTTTGTAAACAAAATTCACTTCTTGAGAATAAAGTAAATTTCTCCCACTTTTCTTTGTGGAGTCAAGGTGTTACAGCTTTTTGAAATGACAGAGATGGTGAAGATCTGTGGTAGCTAGGGGAAGCTTAATTGTTCTGATAATAAAAAGCTGTAGGAAGTTAAGAAAGCAACATTCATGGGGGGGGGGGGGAAGAGCTGGATTCAAAAGATTAAAAATTGTGTTCTGTTCTGTATTCCCTTAAGCAATATGACTTAATCTACTTGCTTGTTTGAGGAAGAGAAAAGATAAAGATGGGGCAGTTATCTCAGGGAATTCCCATTAATCATTGTCTACAATCATTTAAATATTTTTATGTAAACAAGAGAGAAAGTTGTTAGCTATCTTTGTAGCTACTGTGCTACTGTTGCTCTATCAAAAAAAAAAAAAAAAAAAAAAGCTTTAGTAGATCCCATTGAAGATTGACTGGAAATAACAACTTTTTCCTTTTTTATTTTTTTAATCTTAAAAGTCTTCAATTGCAGTATTATTTATCTGGCATTTATGTACAGTTCTGTGCTGTTTTTCTTCTTCACAAACTAAAAGACAGTATGTGTAAGGAAGGCACATTTTGTTTTGTCCTGTAATGTATAAAACAACCAACACAGTATTTGCATATTTTTCAAATTGCTTTGTGTGCTCTCTGAAGCAATACTAGGCAAATAAGCACATTCATATAAGGAGGAAACAATATCCCAAAATAATCCGAGAAAGCTAACTTGTTAAATAGCTTCTACTGTTCATGGGCTTCTGCTTGGAAAAACAAAACAAAACAAAACCCCAGTGAATACAAAAAGACCATAAATCAATTAATCAAGTTAATGACTTCCTTCAGGATACTCTGAGCAAATTTGAAAAATGCATCTAAGTGTAAAACTTAAAAATTGAATACTCAGGAAGAAAACATATATCATTTGATCAGCATATGAACTAAATTTGGGGGAAAATACAGAATAAATTCAGCCCAGAAGGTATGAAAAATATTTTTCATGTATCTGATCCTGAGAATAAACATAAATATAAATATTTTTCATAGTGCCTACCATCTCTAAATATAAACAGTATTTGGATTTATTTAGTTTTAAAGACACGGATAATCCTTTATCAATAAGGGATTAAATAAATAAAATCTATTCTGTAGTACAATATATAAATTGCAAGAGTTGGATAGTTTTAATCACTCATTTGGGGTCTTGTTTTCTGAATTTATTCACTCAAACAGACAGCACAGTAAGGGTAGGGTAGTGTGTCTTTCAACATTCATAGCTTGCAGTCCATATGATTTTCAAAGCATTAATGAGAAGCAGCCATTTCATATGGAGAAATGAACTTCCATTGAGGGATGGCCTTCTTCCAATGAGGCAGGCATTTGGATGAGGGCAACATTTCTGCCTGTAAGTGGTGCTGTGGAGTGATTCCCCGCCAGGGCAGCCCTACCTGGAGGTTACATCAAAAGCCTCAACATCAACAGATGCTTCTTTGTGCTCACTCTGTCTGACAGTTTAGATTAGAAATACCTACCAGCTGTTCCATTTCCTACCTTTCTTGGTTTTGGTAGAGTGACAAGTATAACAGATTTATCAACATTTTTTTCTACTGTTAAAATGTCTTAATCAGCTTTCCAAATATAATAAAAAAGAAAGGAAGAAACCCTCAGTTTTTAAAAGATGTCAGGATTTCAAACAGATTGTATTAGATTTTTACAAAATTGACAGAAATATAATCTACATATTTTTTGAACAGTACAAGAGAAAAACCCCACATTTCAGTGTTTCTTATTAAAATGCCAAACTATGTAAGTAGTATTTTAAAATAAAAAGATATAAAGAAACCTATTTCAGGTCTCCACTGTACATAAAATATCCCTTGGCAGATGACATGGTGAAGAGGGAGTGGAGGAAAAGTGTTTGCTGACTGCTTTGAAAGTTATTTTAACTTCTGAGGTCTATTGTTTCCTATTTGTTTACACTTGTGTTGTGTGTGTGTGTCTGTGTGACATATGTGTGATATGGTATGTGTGTGGTGTGACTGGTATATGCACATGTGTTTCTCCTATGTTTTCCATCCCCAACTCCACACACAGGGCTAGGGTTATAGTCATCTAAGGGTGTTGAGGATTGAACCCAAAGTTCCTTTCTGCCTCATATGTTCAAGTGCTGTCATGGAGTGAGCCATCTCCCTTCCCTTGCTTGGCCTCTTGCTTCCTATTTTCAAGGTAAAAATACTACTTTCTCCTTTTATCTAAAACAGATAAATTTGGCATGAAATGAGTTTATAGATTATATAGTGTTGTGCAAATATAAACCATGACTATTTTTTGATGTCATTGAGCATAATCTAATATGATAATTAAGAGACTGAGATTAGAGAGGTTGGAGAGATGACTCAGCAGTTAAAGGTATTTGCCTGCAATGTCTGATGGCCCAGGTTTGAATCCCCAGTACCCATAAAAAGCCAGTTGTACAAAGTCGCATATGCATCTGGAGTTCCTTTACAGTATCAGGAGGCTCAGGTGTGCCCATACACACTTTCTCTTATTTTCTTTGTCTCTGTCTCTGCCTCAAGTACATATATATATATATTTTTAAATACAGAGCTTGGAAACATGTTTACCTCACATGTGTAAGATAGATTTTGTCTGGCTAGCTCCAGTAGAATCTTCACTGGCAAATCTCAGGAGAGTTGTCATGGTAGTGATCTTCATAGCAATTTTGGTTATACTGCCTGTATAAGCATCTTTCCCTAGCTAGTACACTTAAAAGCAGGGGCAACATGTTAAACACTGGGAGATATTGTGTATTTTCAGCCAGCAATGCAGAGAGGAATCTGAACTATGGTGCAGTTGAGTGTAAATGCATTACACTGCCGATTTGAAGGTAGGTAAAGTGATCCAGACCTGCATACTAGTCATTCAATTGGTATGTTCGTCAGTTTTTTAATGCTATTGCAAAAGATTTATTTGGGGTCATGGTTTCAGAGGTCAGCTGGCTCTGTTAATTATTTAGGTTCATGGTAAAGTAGAGACATCATGGTGGGTGTAGTTTAAATGCTAATGTCCCCAGAATTTTGTGCTTGTGTTTAAGCTTACCATTTTGTTCCCAGCAGGTAGAATCCTGTTGGAAGAGCTGTGTCACTGGGGGGTGGACCTAGTGTTCATCCTGACTATTTTCACAGCCAGCTTGTGCTCGCTCTCGCTCTCTCTCTCTCTCTCTCTTCTGTGTGATGAGGTAAGCCAGCTTCTTCAGCTAACTGCGATGAAACTTCCCCTAAAACTGTAAGCCTGCAATACATCCTTTACTCTACTAAGCTGCTTCTGGTTCTGTGCTTTGTCCCAGCAAGAAGCTAACTGCTATTGTAGAGAAGGAAGCTGCTTACTTTAGGGTACCAAGGAACCAAAAACTAGTTACAATGGAGCAAGGGACAAGCTGCATCTTCCCATGGAAAAACTATAGTGACCTACTTCCTTCTACTTTTCACTACCTCATAATAAAACTATCATATGATGGATCCATCAAGAGATTAATCCATTAAAGCCCTGACTCATCAAAATGCTGACTGGACACCAGCCTTATTATTATTATTATTATTATTAGGATTTCTTGTTTCTTCCTCTTCCTTGGAACTATGCCCTGCCACTGAGCTTTTTCTGAGTGTGTTCTCTTCTTGGCCAAATTCAAATTAAACAATCAGGCTCATTCCAATTTGATGCCTACCTTGCATGTGGAACCAACAAGGTTTGTTCCTAAAATGTAGAAACCTCCTGTCCAGAATATTCATTGGCAGCCCACTTTCTAGAACCTTTTGCTGCAAGGAGCTTTTGGCTTTCAGTTTTCAAGAAAACTTGACTTACTTTCCTTTCTACTGTTCACACTCATCAGTCTTCACATTTTTGAGGTCATAAAATCTGATCCATATAATTGGCAACACTGGCAGTTGGGGAATGTGATGGATTCTTATTCACTTATAAAATCAAGATGCCAAGAAAGGAGAATACTGGGGTTCATCTGTCTTTCTCTTCCTCCACCTTTTGTTCAATTTGGACCCTTAGCACATGGGATAATGCCACTCTCATTCAGTGTGAGTTTTCCAAAGGCAATTCTCTCTGAAAACATACATAAAGGTGTGACTCACTAATGTTGGATGCATTTCCTGATCCAATGAAGTTGATAATAAAATTAACTATTGCAGGAGAGCAGCTTTTAGTTTCTCTGGCATGCTGAGAAAATTCAGTTAAATCTAAGCTACTTTACTAGGCAGGTAGATGACTCTAAAATGTCAGTCAAACCTTCATTCTCATTCTCAGTGTCTTTGACTTCCCAAGTGGCTGTCTGACTCTTTGCCTCTGATCCCACCTGGACCTAACAACACCTAACTTTAAAGCAGAAAAGACAAAGCTGGTGTGTGCTTAGAAGAGGGCAGTGGGCCAGGGCTGTTCTCACATGAGGAGTTGATAATAGTCAAGTAAATGTGGGATCCTTCAGTCTTCTAATCAGTATTTCAACTCTCACTGACATTTTGTGGTCACAGGGACCAGGTGACTGTGGCCCCATTTTCTGAAGCAGACTTAATTACTATCTACTTCCCAGAGTACAACATATCCACCCCTCCCCCGCCCCAAGAAGAAAAGCCACTGACAATGTCCTTTCAATCTTCAGAAAAGGTCCCTAAGAGGGCACCTGCTTTCCTATGACATTCTAAGTCTTGGGCAGTAATTCAGGAAGACAATTTCTATCATCTTAATCATCCCCTGAATTATTTCAATTCTGTAACCAACCCTTCAAATAAGACAGAACTTCAGGAAGGTACAGATGCATTAATCAGACATCCAAGAATGACAATATTAGAAGAGATTGTAGCCAAAAATTGGCTGAAACAAATAATCCTCTTACATAGCTGATAAGACCATTATTTTGACCTGAACCCCCATACTAGCAGAAAGTGCATGTACTCACAAGTCATTTTGATGTAGAGGAAAGCATAAAGTTAGGGATGTAAGAATAGCCTTTTCGTCCATTTCTGTGTTTTGGTATGTGATATGTGTATAATGGAAGAGAAAATGATATTATTTTTATTGTGCTCATCTAAGCATGAGGTAAGACAATGTGCATAAGGCATTCAAGAACCTGCTTAATAATTGACACTTTTCTCTTAGCCTTTTCATGGTTGGAATTTGCCTTCTGCATTCAAGAACTTCCACAAACCATGTGACCTCAAGAAAAGTGCTTAACCTCTCTGGTTTTTACCTCCTCTGAATATAAAATGAGAACTTTTAATTGATTGATTCAAGGTGCCTCCAAGGACATTTTTCACTAAAATATAAAACATCATGGTGGATTTCTGAAGACATTACCTTTTCCTTTGTTCCCACCTAGCCAGCTGTTATCATAGGCTTAGCTGGGCTAGACATAATTACATTTCCCCTATGGGGTTAAGAAACAAACTAAATGGCAATGTCCTTGAATAATTTATTTGACTCCTAGAATTAGTGAATTATCATTGTTGCTATGGAAGAAGGAATTTACATTTTGAAAGGGTATTTTACTTCTTTTATCTCTGAATATATTTTAATCCTTTTCCTACTTTGAAGATGTGACTCTATTACTTTATGTCAATATTTCCCATACCTTGCTATTTGGGTGGGGTCAGTTATTATCTGCAATGTTTGATAGGTTAATGTACTGTGATTCTGTGACTCTAGGTGCCTGTATTCAGTTAGTGAATATGAATCAGTCTCAGGAGTGTGCATACAAAGTAGCACCTTATTAGACCTTACCTTTCTGTTTGTTTTCTGTTACTATGATCTGTAGAATAGTAGTCTGGGTATACACAAAATTTAAAATGTAAAGCAGACATTGGGTTTGTTAATAAGGAATAGTATGATCAAAATATATCCTATGTTCAGATAGAGATTCCCACCCTTCTTCATTAACTATTAGCACATGAGCCTGACTCACCAATACACTAATGTTTATTTCAGTTTCTCCCCTAACAAATAAACAACTAGTGACTTTCAAATTGATTATAATATTAAAACAATAATTTATTAATCACAGTGACTGATTGCTTCTCTATACCAATACAATACATTATTCATTATTTGATGACTTGATTATTTTAGATCAATTCCAGGAGACTTTGGCTTGCTAATAGTTATTCGGGGGCTGGAGAGATGGCTTAGCGGTTAAGCGCTTGCCTGTGAAGCCTAAGGACCCCGGTTCGAGGCTCGGTTCCCCAGGTCCCACGTTAGCCAGATGCACAAGGGGGCTCATGCATCTGGAGTTCGTTTGCAGAGGCTGGAAGCCCTGGCGCGCCCATTCTCTCTCTCTCCCTCTATCTGTCTTTCTCTCTGTGTCTGTCGCTCTCAAATAAATAAATAAAAAAGAAAGAATAGTTATTCGGCAGGAGAGAGTGAGTTAATGTGGGGTTGTTACAGCAAAGTGATTGGAAATTAACAGCAGGAGATGGAAGTTTATTTGAATAAATACTCTGGTGATTGTGTGATAGTAAAGAGAAAATAATACTGGAATAAAGGAATCAGAGGAGTAGAACAGAAGTGCAAGAGATCCAGTGTTAGTCATTTGATTACCTGATAAGTCCTGGGATGTTTGTCAATAATTTTGTTGTCATCATTGCAGCAACATGGTAGGATTTAAACATCTTCTTTTGTGATAATTTTCTGGTTGCCAACTTGAATTCTGGCCATGTCTGCAAGGTGTTTCTACATTAAATCAATTGAGATAGGATGACCCACTCTACCTGTGGGCAGTTGCATTGCATGGTCTGGGGAACCTGGTCCTATACAAAAAGGAAAGCTAGCTAGGCTTCATTATTTATCTCTGCTGAAGTGAAGACGTGAAGTTGGTTTTTTGCTCCAGTCATGCCTTCCCTGCAATAATGGATACTTCCCCTCAAAATTGCATGCTGAAAATAAGCTCTTTCCTTTCTTAAACTACTTCTGCTCATGTACTTTTTTTTTTGAGTAATGAGAAAGCAACTGATATACCTCCTTTGAAGTTAGATGAGACTTGTGACTTGCTTTAGCTCTTATGTTGTGCATTGTTGTGACATTCTTCTATGCCTAGATGGTGATTGCTCCTTTATTGATACCTGCCCTCATGAGGATGAAAAGAAGAACTAACTGGTTCCAGGTGACCAGAGTATGCCAGGAGAAGTGAAATAAATATATG
Source organism: Jaculus jaculus (assembly GCF_020740685.1). Classification (NCBI taxonomy): domain Eukaryota; kingdom Metazoa; phylum Chordata; class Mammalia; order Rodentia; family Dipodidae; genus Jaculus; species Jaculus jaculus. The sequence continues at coordinate 77,134,606 of NC_059113.1, forward strand.
TTGATGCATTTTGTTAGCCTAAAATAAAAGAGAGTTTCCTGATATAGAAAATGAGTTAATAATTCAGAAGCAGAGGTTGGGTATATTCTAATCTGGCAGATGACAAGGAAAGAGAACAGGTGAGACACAAGCTTCCTCATAGAGAAAAGAGTAGTAAAGGGTCTATAATATGCTTTATGTTGCAGCTAAGGTGCAAGGCCCAACTTTTGTTCATTACCCAGTGGCCAGACATTCCCGTTATTATAGTCTACTAATTTCCCTTTACAGGTTGCATAAGGGTAGCCATTATGTATGCTAATAGGTCTAAGAAGATCCTTGCAAATTTTTTAAAACTTCATTTATTCCACATCTAAAAAATATAGTAAGGAACACAAAGAAGATATGTTTGGGCATTTTCCTATGAGTTAGAACAAGAAGGTCATAGCAGCAGTGCATGCAGGGCTAAGAGTGATAGCTTTCATTAATGACTTTCATTAATGATATTCTCATGTATTCTCCCAGATCTTTCCACCCTGTGTTAACTCACCCTCACTGCCTCTCTAGTCTTATCTCATCTAGTATTCTCCTTTGCTCTCATGTTGAAGCACATGTATAATTCTTTGAAATAATTTACACAGAACAGTGCATGAGAGAATTCTCATTGTAGCTCACAGTTTCAGGCAGTTGCATGCCATCATAATAGGAAAGGCAGGGGGAGTGGCTTAGTCAATGGTAGCGGTATGTACAGTGTCTGTTGACATGGTAGTATGCCATGAATCAGAGAGTGTACCATAATGAAGGATCTGTAACCTTTAAGTCCATTGTATCAGCTACAACCTTTTCAAACAACACCACCAACTGGGATTAAGTATCCAAATACAGGAGCCTATGAGTAATATTTTACATTCAAACCACCATAGCCAGCTTAATGACCTACTTCTATAAGCCAAACTCTTTAGTTTCCATAGCTTTCCAAATTATCTATCAGCTGGAGAAGAAGCATTCAAAACATTACCCTATGGGAACATTTCAGATTGAAAACACTGAATTTTTTCTTGTCCCAGTGAATAGAAGTTTATCTTTCTAATATCAGCACAATTATTTTTTTCTTTATCAGAAGCCTCTCCTGACCCTTTAGTTTCTTTTGATGCATAAATTAGTCATATAATTTACTTATAACTATATGTGCCTTCCCTTTTCAGCATTTACTGTGATTTCTATTTTTACATTAGTATTTCTCATTAGTGACTCTGTTATAAGTTAATAAGCTACATGAGGGGAGGAGAACAGTGTGATCTACCATTAGTTCCCTTTGCATATTCAGACACACCCAACTCAGGATAACACGATATTTCAATGAACACTGAATGTGAGCCAGTACAGTCGTCATTCTTATATTATCATCTTTTCCCAATAGCTTTAAATCATGTGAGATTAGGAGCTGTACCTTCATTTTTAAGATGAAGATTGGTTACCAGATTACCTCCAAATTATAATTGTACATGATGAACTTAGTATTTGAACCCATGTTTATTTGACTTCAAAGTCTGAACTCTTTCCACTGCATGCCTCTGCTTCTCCAGAGACTAAAGAAAGCCTTTAATTTTGAGGGAGTTAATAATGCATGGGACCTGAATTGAATATAATTTTATGCCATTCTGCTCTAGAAGAATTTTTTATTATCCAGCTGTAGCTTTGTGCCTTCATCTCTTATCAAGAAGAGGTAATTATGTTCATTAGCAGGCAACCTCTTTACTCACATAACTTTGATTCAGTTGGTAAAACTCCTTTACACTTTGCTCCCTATGAACTGCTATCTTCAAATGCTGTCAGCTTGCAACCAGATGGCTAGCTATTATTCTCGCCTTAAGTTCATCTACAGCAATGCATCATCAGGACCAGCACCAAATAGTAACATATGAAAACATATTGTCTCATCTTTAGTACCTCCAAATGTCGCTTTAGCATTTGTTATTCCACTCTGGTTCCTAATTAAAGAAAGCTCATTTCCAATTCCCCTGACTGACATCTATGATTTCAATAATGCCCTTTATGTTTTTTCTAGAATATTCATCATTGTCTTGTTAATGCCTTTGTAGTCAAATAAAATGGTAACTAACAAAATCCTTCCTTGACTTTTCTATATTCTGTGATGATTTCCTTTACTCTTATTTGAATGAGATCCTCTTCTATTGTATGCTATGATTCTATATTGAACTCACATGTGGTAACATCTGCCATCTGAAATTTGATGGGCATTTTTACCTTTTTAAGCTCTTTATCACATTTTATCCCTCTACTTCTGCTGCTTGCTTGAGCGATATCTTTCCTACAGCTCCCAGTCATAAGCCCCCTTCCACCATCTCCAGGCTGTTTATCTCACACACTCAGCCTATCCCACTCCTGCTCAGGTTCACTGAGGTCTAATTTCTCCAGTGTCATTCATTTTCTTCTAATATTCATCGAGCTTCTTAAGAAGATCAGCTTGTCTCTGTGATTTAATATCTAATTCTTAATTTTATACCTAAAAGATAATACTCAAAATCAAATCATTCTTACCTTCTCTGCTCTGTGTTTGATCCTATCATTGTGACATTGATTTGAACTTTGAATTTGTTGCATTTAAAATAAATTAAAATTTTGTCTTAGCTTATAATCAGATTATTGTAGCAGCATGAATCCACCTACCTAAAAAAAATATATATGTATACCAAGAGAACCATTTGCTTGAATAATAGGTCAACTTAAATGCACTTTCATATATACTGTAGGACTTGTTCCTGAATTTCTGTATAATACAGTTTCTAAAAATTAAAGGATGTATTTGGATTTGAGTGTTGTGCATGGTGAAATATAGGGTGATGTTTTCCTGTGAACCGGATACCAGCACAAAGGGGAAGGAGATCAACGCAAAGAAAAATCAACTCCTACCAAATCAGAGAGCCAGAGCCTCAGAGGCCCCCAACACCTCAGCACTGAAGCAGACCAAAAATGAACCCAACATGGCTCAGGGAAATTTTGCAGAAGAGGGGCGGAAAGAATGTCAGAGTCACATGTTGGGTCATGATATGCAGAGACATTTATCATACCAATAACTGTGGGCTAACTCCACAATGCACAACCCATTTTCATTAACAAGGAAGGTCTAATGGGAGGGAGTAGATCACAGATGAGCCTAAATAATGGTACCAAACTGCCTGTATTTACTGAAAAGAAAACTAATAAATTAAATTTAAAAAATAAATAAATAAATAAAAATTAAAGGATGTGAAATGTGAAAAAGTTCTTCTATAGGTATAATGATGACAAAGAGTAAGATGTATTTTCTTTTAGGGATTCACTCAAAGGAGGGAAAACAGGATGGATGTTATAATGATTTAATGTATGTGAAGAACTGAGGTATAGGTACTCAAGATTCCTAGTTCCATTGGCTTGAATTGTTCATAACTAATAAGGGAATTGGTTTGAAAAATCAGGAAGATATATTCAAGGCATGGTTCATTTTGATTATCAACTTGAGAGGTTCTCAGGTCAAGGGTGAGGGATCATGTATGGTAAGGTTAATCTCTGTGCTGCTCTGTGAGGGCTTTGTCTTGAATAGGTTAATTCAGGTGGGAAGACCTACCTTAACTAGGGGTGGCACCATTTCATGAGCTGAAGTCCTAAGCTATATATAAGGGAGAGAGTTGGCTGAGCTACCGTGCTTTTTAGGTTATGATAGACTGTAACCTGAAACTATAAACTGAAATAAAGCCATCCTCCTTTAAAATGATTTTTTTTGTCAGATAAGATGTCCTAACAATGAGAAGTTGACTAATAAAGTTAAAGAAACAAACATATTGAGGTAAGGACCTGGTGAAGGTTCAGCTATTTGGTCTGCCTTTTAGGAAGTAGAATTATCCTATTAGGAAGTAGAATTAATTTTATGGTACCATTGCCATTTGAGTCTAGAGTTGTGTTTCCCACCCCTTTGATGCCTTCCCCTCCCTCCCCATCCATCCTAGTGTACACTGGAGAGGGCAGGCTCAAGGTTAACCTTAATCTTCTACATCTTCCCTTCCTCCCTCTCCCTCTCCCGCTGTCTCTTCTCACTAACTCTTGTATATTAGTCATCTTTTCCCTCATTTTCATAGTAGGCACTGACCTGTAACTCCAAGTACCAGCATGATGTCATCATCCACAATGAGCTTTTGACCAGAGAGACCTACAAGGTTTCCTAAAAGAAAGACAGATTTCTGTCAGATTACTTGATTACCCACCAAAGGTTAGTGGTAAGACCCTATTGCTGAAGACACCATATGCAATTCACACATAAAATGGAATGGCATGGCTGGAAGCTAGAAGAGAATCAGTCCCCAGACAGTCAGCACATCCAGTGCCAGAAGGTGCTACATGGGCAACTGGGGAAAAATGACCAATATCTGTCCAAGCAACTCATGGTCTAACCTACTTAGCAGCAAATAACCTGTTGTGATGCCCACACAAGCGCAATAGTGGCATACAGCCATGGTGGGGAACCAACTGCTCTTGATTTGGCTAACTGATCCCCTCAGTGGTATGGGACCCATAGCTGGAGCTGGGAAATAAGTCAGAACCATATCTAAACATAAGACCGCTCTCCAATATCAAGCTACCATCAATCATGGGCTACAAGAGGGCCTATACCTATTAAATTCTCTATAAAAAGTGTAAGGGTTATCTCATTTGTCCTGGTGCTAACTTACTCTCTGTTGGAGAATCTGCTTCTCTTTTTCAGATAGATGTAGATCTTAAGGAGAGAGCCACGCTACCATACCTCAAAAGGGCCCCAGCTGAAACTAAGAAAAACTGGCAAAACAAGCAAGGGTACTGTTTCCTGATGAGCCGGATACCAGCACAGGGGGAAGGAGACCAACCCAGAGAAAAATCAACTACTACCAAATCAGAGAGCCAGAGCCTCAGAGGCCCCCAACAACTCATCACTGAAGCATACCACAAATTAACCCAACATGGCTCAGGGAAATTTTGCAGAAGAGGGGGCGGAAAGAATGTCAGAGTCACATTTTGGGTCATGACAGGCAGAGACATTTATCTTACCCATAACTGTGGGCAAACTCCACAATGCACGACCCATATACCTCAACAAGGAGGGTCCAATGGGGAGGGCGTAGGTCACAGATGAGCCTTATAATGGTACCAAATTGCCTGAATTTGCTGAATACAAAACTAATTAATAAAAAAAGAAACAAACATATTGAATTTTCATATGAAAATAGAATTTCTTTATGAGGAATGAAACCAGGACAAAATGGACTAAAGTTAGGGCTTCTGGGAATGGGCCTCTTATGCCCAGAAATATCTTCCTCATTGTTTGGATGCAGACTGTTATTTGAAACTTGTTTTGATGAAAAATAAGTCCATTTCAGTGGGTAGTGTAAATAGAAATAACCAGAAGGCACTGATCAAATCAGAGGTGAGATCTCATTTAGAATGACTTTTGTCAACACATTTCACAGAAGACTTTTAGACTTTCAAAAGGTAGAAGTATAATACACTAAAATATATTACAGATTATACTAATATGAGAACATTTTACCACTTTTTTTTTTTGTATTGGTCAGGTGAAATTTTGTCATAAACCCAAGTGAATTTGAGTTCTACTTTACAAAGGTGGACAATGATGAAGTATAGAATACAAACAAAAATGCCCAAGAGGTATAGCACTGGAAATCAAGTTATGGCTACTCATTCATAGAATAAGTGCATGTGGCTTCCTGCTGGATTCTGTTGACATAATAATAAAAATGTAACCATAGCCCATACCTTATACAGGAAATGAAAAGGTGAGCACTGGAAAACCATGGCTGATGCTACAGAAAAAAGGTAGAATAAAAATAGGAGAATGTATAGGAAAGACTTAATTATATTAGGAACAAAAAGTAATTTTCTGTGCAAGGAGTATGGTATAAAATAAGTTATTTATGCCAAGGATGTGTAAATTATCCTTTGCAAATTGATCAATATATCAGAGCAAACACCATGCCATGAGGACAGAAAGTAAGTCCAGAAATTTGGTGAGTAAATTCAAGTAAACAGTAAAGGAATATCAAAGTGAAAAGAGTTGTGAGGATAGATACTGACAATTCTGTGAACCAGGTGTCAGAGGAAGCTAGGAAACATGGGACAGGGTACTAATACTAAGTGATCTCAGTGGTTGATATTCACTGTATTATCTAAATAATCAACAAAGTTGGTAATGCTGTGGTAGTGTGAATGTGAAATGTTCCCCATAGCCTCATGTGTTTGAGATTAAGCCTCATACTTTGTCATGAGATGGTGACAATTTGGGAAATGGATCCTTGCTTGGGGAGCTGTGCCACTTGGCACAGGTTTTAGGATGCTATAGCCCAAGTTTACCTTGCCAGGATCAGCTAACAATCTTGCTACATCCTGCTAGCTGCCATAGCAAGATGAGATGCTTTGTCTCTGTTCTGCCATGATGAAAGTTGCCCTCAAGATGCTGACTCAAAATAAACCCTTACTTTCTATATGCTACTTTTGGCTGTGTGCTTTGTTCCCATACAAGAAGTTAACTGCAATAAACATCTAGTCCCTGGCATAATATGCATTGATAACAATGGAGATATGCTTTCATAGCCCCAAGTAGAAGTGTTTGAATCGGGTTTGAGTTTATAATTGTATGAGAACACTCTGGATACTATGTGGAATACACATTGTAGGATATATATGTACATATATATTCACTTATAAATGAATGTATATATAAATTTCTATTTTTATATATTTATAAATATGCAGTTATAAATATTATGCATACCTAATATGACTGTGTATAGTATATACAAATATGTAGCTTTTAAAATTTATTTATATGTATAGGTATATATATACACATACATAGTGCTAGGAACTATTGTACACACTGTTGGAATCAGCTACTGGTGAGATAGTCAAGATACAATCAAAGTCATCAAAATCATGGAGCTTCCATTTTGGTAGGAGAGACACAAAAAACTTTAATTTCCTCCTCACAGAAATAGTTTTCAGTGTTGGTAAATATGAAATAAGGGAGACAGCATTTAAATTGATTACCATTCTCATTTCTGTGACAGAGTACTTGGCAAGACACTGAGGAAGGACTTCTCCCTGCTCAGGCTTCAGGAGAGAAGGCCTATCATGCCAGGGAGAACCAGGCAGCAGGAACATGTCACCACAGTGGCAGTAGGAGGCAACTAGTTACATTTTGCCAGCAATTCAGACACACAGAACTCAACTGGAAATGTGCTTAGGTATAAACCTCGATCTCCACCCCTACAGCCCTATCTGCCAGCTAGACCCCATGTCCAAATGGTTCTATGACCTCCCAGGATAGCTCCACAAGCTAGAAAGCAAATGTCCAAACACAAAAGCATGTGTGGTGGGATTATCCAAACCATAATAGTTCTTTGTAGATTAAAAAAATCACTGTCATGTATATGGATGCAGGACATTGCAAACAGTGAGCATGAAGGTTTAAGACACATTTAACTGTGAGTGGAACATGTAAAAACACATGTGTATCAGGTGAAACAAGAAAGGCTAAAAACTGTAGTCAGATGTCCAATCACAATGCTTTCGCAGCGGCCCAAATAACTGGATGTGTGGTATAAGAAGAAACAGAATGAAAGAAGAAAACAGTACTATGATAGTAATTAGCTCAAAAGGTAAATATAGCTAATTCCGTGCAGTTTCAGTAAGCTGAATTATGTGTTAAAAAGAAAGATGCTGGGTTTCAAAACCAACCATGAGCCAAGCTCCCCTGTAATTTGAGTTACTTATGTGAGGCCAGTGGAAGGAACTTCTGTTCATTTTGAAACTAATTTGCCTCCAGAGATATGAATTCTATGTAGTTCCTTCAGGCAAATGTTATGCACAAATGCTTTCTAAGTTCAACACAAGGAGCTTTGGTCTATTGCAGTTATTGACATATGTGGTTACAGTGTACACAGTAGACAAGGAGAAGATATACTTTCATTCGCAATAAATAGTTTTATCTTGCTATTATGTAGAGTACAGAAAAATGTACACTTTTCCTATTAAATGCTATGTTAAATAGCAAAAGCAGACTCTATCAATGATATACACATCAAACTATCCCTTCCATTCCACTCTCTTCCCTTTTCCTTCTCCCCTTCCCTTCCCCTCCCTTACTATCCTCTCCCTTTCCCTTCTCTTCACCTGTCCTTTCTTGGAAGCTTATACAATGTTTAATTTCTAGTGCCAATGTAACTGGAATTGGAATCAACAAGAGATACAACTTTGTCCATGAATTTGAGCACATTTCCAGAGAGGTTGAACTAGGAAGAAAAGACATACCCTGAAAGGTGGGTGCTATCATCTTGATGGTGTTCTACAAGGAAAAAGTCACCTCACGCCAGCATTTCTCTTCCTCTGCCTTCTGACCAACCTAGAAGTGAATAATTTCTTGCTATCATGCCTTCCCTGCTATGATGGACTATGTCTTCAAAAACCATTAACACATATAAATCCTTCCTCTCTTGTTTCTTGTCAAGTATTTGGTAACAGATACAAGAAAAGTATATAATATAGTTTGTATAACTTTCTATTTCCCTTTTCAAGTTACACATGTGGTCCTCATATCAGTTAGCACATTCAAGAAAGGGATTGTAATCTTCCAATATCATGGTTGTTATATGAGCAGTAATACATTATTTAGCCAAAGAGTAACAGAGAAGCTGCATTCAAAGCATTAGTTGGGTTGGCTATTGATGATTATATCAAATGAACAGTACCATAGCTCACTGAGCATCTCCTTATTGATACACACCAGTATTGTGCTATTCATTTTAGGATCAGAACAATCCTCTGGACTTATGTCACCCTTCGTGCTAGCAACCATGGCCCTTCAAGTATTACTACAAAAAGAACAGAAATTAGCAATTCTATATTAGACACATTTATTTTTAAGTATGTGCTAATATGTGTAAATTTTTGCACAAGTTTTCTAAAACCTTTGTGAATTTATTTATGTAAAAGTTCAGATATCTTAGTCTTTCTTCAATGGTTCAATAGAGAATGGAAATGAATACTGGCATAATCCTTGTTTCTGAAGAGTTCAGGAGGGACATGTACAAATGCTTTAGTGTAATGCTACAAAAAGCTATGGTTTTACCACGTAAAAACACTGCATTGTATAAAGTGTTGCTTATATAGAAAAACTTGATATTTTTAGATGATGCAAAATAGTTCCATTAGAAGGAATACTTTTCTTTACAAATTTTGTGGACAGCAGAATTTCCTTAGGACTGAAAGATTGCTTTAATCATTTCAGTTTCTGCTTTTGTGATTTCTGCTACTCCGTTTTTTTTTTTTTTTTTTTTTTTTTGTTGTTGTTATTTCCAGAATTCATTTAGCTTTACATTAGCTGGTGTCCATTTAGTACAAGACACAAATGACATTCCTTTGCCAGCTCATCAACTTTTAAAGGATTCATCGTCACTATTAAACAACTTGGAGGATTGTGTCAATTAGCCAAGTAATTGGAGCAAAGATGGAACTTTTTTCTGTCCTTTCCTTCCTCAGCATTAGTGAGTTATAATTGACAAATAACATGGTGTAAGTTGTCTAACTTGCTGTGAGGACACATGTAAGCACTATGGAAATGATCACACTGTCAAGCTAATTAATATGCCCCTGTTTGATCTGGACTTCAGTATCATGTTCATGGCTTTGTTAAAGCATGTTTTGTATTTCCTCTTTCTTGTTCACAATTGTTAGGAAATTTTTCTCTGAGTGAATTTTAATGGAATATTGTAAAGTTTACAAAGTTAATATTGTGCATTCAACTAATTTAACTGTGGCTTAAAAATTAATACACAAGGGCTGGAGAGATTACGTAAAGTTTAAGGAGCTTGCCTGCAAAGCTAAAGGACCTCGTTTCGATTCCCCATGACCCATGTAAGCCAGATGTATAAAGTGGCACATACGTCTGGAGTTCATTTGCAGTGGTTAGCAGCTCTGGCACGCTCATTCTCTCCCTCTCTTTCTCTCTCTCTCACTCTGACTCTTTCCCTCTCTCAAATAAATAAATAAAAATAAAATATTAAAAAATGAACACAAAAATATAAAACCTGATGTATTAAAAACACTTGGACCTAACCATTCCCTAATAATGATTAATGCATTCAATTTAAATAGTTACATTTGTTTGTCATACTTAGTATGTAGCTTTGTTTTTGATGGCTTTTGGGAATAGTGGTATATAGTAAATGATGTTTGCACTTGTGTGTGCAGTTGCCTGTGACTTTGATCTTCCCTCTTATTTTCTTGAGCTAGAGTTTTTCTCTCTCTGAACCTACATCTACTTTTTTTGGTCACACTGGCTGATCAGCGAGTCCAGATCCTCATGTCTGAGGAGTAAGCATTCTGGCCCACTGAGTCATCTCTATGGCCCTGTGATGGTTTCTTAAAGAAATCTTTATCACTGTGACATACTAGCACTGTGTGTTAGTATCTCTATATTTCATGTCCCTTTTGGTTGTTTTGACGTTCTTTGATTTTAAGATAAAAGAGGCTGGGGAAAGATCTTATTTTTCTATCTCTCTCTCTTTCTCTGGGGGGTGTGGTGTGCATGTGTGTTTGTGTGGTCACTCATGTATGTGTATGCTAGCCAGGTTCCTTCTGCTCAGTGCTGAGGTTATAGGCTTGCGTTGCAGCACCTGACTTTTACATGGGTCTTAGGAGCCCACACGTGCATGGCAAGCACTATACCTGCTATGCCACTCACTCAGACCCTGCCCCTTTGGAATAATGTAATATACACAGCATGGTGCTATGTATTGCAGATGATAGGCAAAAATACTTTTTTATTTAATTTTCTTGAATAGTTGAGGCTTGCATATAATCATTAATGGCCTTAAGAAAGAGTTTTCAAACAAATATTTATTCCTTTAAAGTGAATAATAATAATACATTTGCCCACAAAACTCTGAAAAATTCCAACCTGAAAAAAATTGAATCTGAAGAAAGCTGCACAGACTCATGGCCCCTGTGCTAAAATTAGGCCGAAATGAAAAGCGCCTGAAAACAGCACAAATACAATGCAAATTGGTCTTTGCAAGTCATTAGTCTGACATCTATGATGTGCTTTGCTCAATTTCAATATTTAATGTGTCCAATTTCTTAAGTATGAATAAAAATTAGAAGCAATAACAAGTAAGTTACTTTTGTATAAATAGACATGTCCTTGGTGATTTAAGAATAGTAATTGGGTATAACACATTAACTGAGTAGCCTAGAGCAATTTTATAATAATCTTCTAAGAAGTTAGGGTAAAAATCAACATTTATTACTTTTAACACACTGAAGTTACTGCTTCTCTTAATTCATTTTAGTGAGCTGTCAATAAATTTCACTCCATTAAATGCCGAATTTAATTAGCTCTAGGGTGACAATTTATGTGATTCCTAAGTTGTATGCTATTTCCAATGCCTAGCAATTGTTACTTGTGGCAACATAAATATATGTAATCTATAGCTAGAAGTAGGCAATTGTATTTTTATTTCACAGATATCCCACTTTTAAAACTGCTGATTCTGATTACTTTCTGAACTTGTCTACTATAGTATATGAGGATGAGACGAGCTTAATAATCTGTAGTTATTAACACAAAAGGAAAACAAAGAAACCTCGTTAAAGTTAGTCAGTATCCAGGCAGTGCCCTTTTGAGGGAGGCACCTGCATACCTGCAGGTGTCATGATCTATAAAGTCAGCTCTGTGTGAAGGATAGTTCTGAATACTTTTCTAGATAAAATCAATCTCTAACATGCAAATATTGTGTTCTAGATAATTACTAATAGTAGGTAGTTAGTGATCTCTTGGTGTGTTTGAAAGATACCTACCTCATAACTATTGGCTCGTAACCAGGAGCAGAAAATGCAAGACTGATTACTAGTCAGAAGAATAGAATCTTACTCAAATCTCTGGCCCTGGGTGGAGACATGACATTCTAAACTTCCCATAAGTTCATATGACTATTACCTAGCAGGAGGCTTTCTACAGACAAGGTAAGAGTGAACAAGGGGGTATTTGGGGATGGTTATAATGGAATAGGGAAGAAAGAAAGACCAGCAACTTCAAACATGAACCATTGTCTGCTCCTTTAAGGCTTGATCCATGCTGCACAAAAAATTGTCATAGACTTTAACACATGGGATTGCATAAAATTAAAATTTTCTGTAAAGCAAAGGAAACTATCAGGAGAATGAACAGAAATCATATAGAATGGGAGAAAAACATTGTCAGGTATACCACAGGGTCTCTAGATATCTAGAATATATAAATAACTGAAGGGCTGGAGAGATGGCTTAGCGGTTAAGCGCTTGCCTGTGAAGCCTAAGGACCCTGGTTCAAGGCTGTATTCCCCAAGACCCAGATTAGCCAGATGCACAAGGAGGCGCACGCCTCTAGAGTTCGTATGCAGTGGCGGGAGGCTCTGGCACACCCATTCTCTCTCTCTCTCCATATATATATATATATATATATATATATATATATATATATATATATATATATATATCTGCCTCTTTCCCTCTCTGTCTGTCACTCTCAAATAAATAAATAAATAAATAAATAAATAAAATTTATTTAAAAAATTAGAAAAAAAGAACTGAAAAAATTAAATGCCAAAAATACCCTACCTACAAATCAATAAATTGATTAAGGAATGGAATAGACAATTCTTAAAAGAGGAAATACAAATGGCCAATAATTATTTTTTTTATAAAAAGTGTTTTAACATCCTTAGCTATTAAGGAAATGCATATTAAATTTGCTTTGCAATATCATACCCACCCAATCAGAAAGACTATCATCAAAATAATAAAAATAATAATAAAAAGTGCAATTGGGTATAGACTTTATGTTAATAAAATGAATTGGTGAGGATATGGAGAAGGGGAAACATTCACTTATGGTGGGAATGAAAAATAGTATATGCAATATATATACATTTTTTTTTCTCAAAAAGTTAAAAATACAACTGCCTTGTAACCCAGCTGTGGGCATGAAGCCAACAGAATCTATATCCTACCATAGAGAAACTTACACAACCATATTTACTGCTGCTATATTCACAAAAACAAGAGAATGGAATTGGTCTACATATTTATTAACAGATGAATGGACAATAAAATGTGATATATATATACATATATATAACAAAATTTTATTAAATTGTAAAGAAAAAATTATGAATTTTTTAGAAAAATGAATGGATTAAAAGGTGTTATATAAAGCAAGATAACTGTCTCAGCAAATATCACATGTTCTCTCTCATGTATGGATTTTAGCTTTTCATTTCTATATGTATGCATATATTTCATTTATATATGTATACATATGTGTTCAAGTAAATATATAGTTCTTTTAAAGGTATTTTATTTATTTATTTGAGAGAAAGAGGTGGATAGAGAGAGAGCTAGAGAGAATAGGTGCTTCAAGACCTCTAGCCACTGCAATAGAACTAGAGACAGATGTACTACCTCATGCATCTGGCTTTATATAGGTACTAGAGACTTGAAACTGGTTTCATAGGCAAGTGTCCTAACTACTAAGCCATCTCTCCAGCTTGGATATAGGCCTTATAACTAGAAAGTTGACAATAAGCACAGAAAAAGGATTTAAGGAGCTGGAAGGAATGCAAGTGTACATATGTGACATGCAACTGGAAGCACAATTGAAATTATTAGGATAGAAAGAATATTGGCTAGCAGGGGGATAATGGAGTTGGCAGAAGAGGATCAACAAAAACAAATTATACTCACTACAAAAAAATTAAATACATTAAGCCAGGCGTGGTGGTGCATGCCTTGAATCCCAGAACTTATAAGACAAAGGTAGGAGGATCACTGTGAGTTCGAGGCCACCCTGAGACTACATAGTGAATTCCAGGTCAGCCTGGGCCAGAGTGAGACCCTCTCTCAAAAAACCATATAATAACAATAATCAAGGATATGAAAGACCTATAAAATGAAAATATAAAAATACTCAAGAAAGAAATTGAGGAGGACTTGAGAAGATGGAAAGACCTCCCATATTCCTGGATCGGTAAAGTTAATATTGTGAAAATGGCAATTCTGCCAAAAGCAATATGCAGATTTAATGCAATGCCAATAAAAATACCAGCATCATTTTTCACAGAGATTGAAGAAGTGATCTCAAAATTCATGTGGAATGGCAGAAGGCCTCAAATATCCAAACATATCCTCAGCAAAAACAAACAAACAGACAAAAAAACCCCACCTTTGGTGATATCACCATACCTGATCTCAAGGTACATTACAAAGCCACAGTGTCAAAAGCAACATAGTTCTGGAATAAGAACAGAAACACAGACCAATGGAACAGAATTGAAGGCCTAGACCTTAGGTTTAGTAATTATAGCTACTTGATCTTTGACAAAGGTGCCAATAATGTAGACTGGAGAAAAGACAGCATCTTCAGCAAATGATGTTGGGCAAATTGGATGACCATATGTAGAAAAATGAAATTGGATCCACTCATTTCATCATACACAAAAATCAAGTCCAAATGGATTAAAGACCTCAATATAAGACCTGAAACTCTTCAACTACTGGAAGAAAAAATAGGAGGCACTCTCAAAGATATAGGACTGGGAAACAACTTCCTGAACAAAACCCCAGTAGCCCAAGAAATTAAACAAGCACTCAACCAATGGGATCTCATAAACCTAAGGAACTTTTGCATAGACAAACATACCATAAGCAGCCAATTGATTACCCTCTGGATGGGAGAAAATCTTTGCCAGCTATACCACCTACAGAAGTCTAATATCTAGAATCTACAAAGAACTTAAAAACCTAAACAACCCACTCTAAAAGTGGGACAGAGAACTAACCATTAGTGAAATGCAAATTAAAACAACTATGAAATTCCATCTTACTCCAGTGAGGATAACAAACATTAACAACTCAAAGGAAAACAAATGTTGGCAAGGATGTAAAGATATAGAAACTCATTCACTGTTGGTATAAATATAAGCTTGTACAACCACTATGGAAATCAATATGGAGACTCCTGAAAAGGATGAATCTAGAGCTACCAACAGACCCTGTTATTCGCTTACTGGCCATTTACCCTAAAACCTCCACATCCCACTTCATAGATATTTGCTCAACCATGTTTGTAGCTGCTCAGTTCATAGTAGCTAAAACCTGAAAAAAAATACAAGTGCCCATCATTGAATGAATAGATAACAAAGATGTGGTATATCTACACAATGGAATTCTACATGGCAGTAAGAAAAAAATGACACATCAAAATTTGTAGGGAAATGGTCGAACTCAGTACAGTTCATTCTAAGTGAACTCACACAGTCACAGAAAGACAACCGCCACATGGTCTCACTCATCTGCAATTCCTAATCTAAATCAGCCCAAGTTGCTGATATACCTCAATAGCATCTCAAGGCTTGGACAATAGGGAGGGTAGATCTTGGCGGAATGGGAAAGGCTGGGGGGATATACAACTGAACCAAATTGAACTGGTACCATAGAATCCTATATCCAGGAAGTCAGATTAAAAGGTTAACTCTCAAAAGGACCTTAGGGGGAACACTTGAATCTAAGGTCCCTGGAAAGGGTGAGATGAAACCTGACCACAAATTTCTCCTGTTTCTTTCTTCTCTGTCTTTACATTTTTCTTTTCCCTTGGTGCTGGCCTATATCTCCCTGTACCAGGATGTGGTCCATATCCACAATGAGCTATTGATCTGAGAGACCTACTAGATCTCCCAAAACCAACAAGTCAAACTTCTGTCAGAGCACTTGATTGCCCACAAGAGGTTAATGGTAAGACCCTATTGCTGAAGACAGCATACACTTTTGACAGGGCTATGGAGAGACCTGGTTGGAATCCAGAGGAGAGTCAGTCCTCAGATAATTAGCCCATCTAGTGCTGGAAGGCCCTACATGAGCTACCAGGGGAAAGTGGCCAACATCTGTCCAAGCAACTCAAAGTCTAAGTGACTCAGAAGCAATAAAATGTAGGTGACACATTGGTCCCTCTGACCCCTTGAGTGCATGCTATACACAACAGTGTCTTTGACCATTGTCCCCTCTTATTCCAAGAATGTTCTACTCTAAAATGGTCCCTTGACTATCTTCCACTCCCATCTCTTTACTGTAATAACTTCTGCCTGTCTTCTATGGTATTTTTTTGTTTTGTTTTGTTTTGTTTTGTTTTGTTTTGTTTTGTTTTGTTTTTCGAGGTAGGGTCTCACTCTGGTCCAGGCTGACCTGTAATTCACTATGGAGTCTCAGGGTGGCCTCGAATTTACTACAATCCTTCTACCTCTGCCTCCCGAGTGCTGGGATTAAAGGCGTGCGCCACCACACCCAGCTCTTTTCTTTTTATTCTTTACTTTCTTTTTTAATATTTTGTATATTTATTTATGAGAGAGAGAGGGAGAGAGAGGCAGATAGGGAGAATGGATGTGCCAAGATATCTAGCTACTGCAAATAAACTCCAGATGCAGGTACCACCTTGTGCATCTGCTTTACATGGTACTAGGGAATCTAACCTGGGTCTTTAGGCTTTGTAGGTTAAGCACCTTAACCATTGAGCAATCTCTCCAGCCCTTCAGTATCTTAATTTTTTGTTATATTGGATCATATTGCTATTGTTAGTTTATAGCCCCTATGTACTAACTTACTTCAAAGGAATTTATTTAAAACTTTATTTTGTTAGAAATTTTTGTTTTTGTTTTTCAAGGTAGGATCTCACTCTAGCCCAGACTAACCTGGCATTCACAATATAGTCTCAGGGTGGCATTGAATTCATGATGATCCTCCTACCTCTGCCTCCTGAGTGCTGGGATTAAAGGCATATGCCACAACACCTGGAATTTTGCTAGAATATTTTAGGATTTTTTTTTTTTTAAATCTGACCAATTACAGATGTGTATCTTTGCTTGTTCTATACAAATTATAGGGTTTTCATTTTGTTTTGCACATATTTCTTTTTGTGCTTGCTTGTCTTATTCCCTTATTTTTCTGGTTCTTTATAAAGTAGTAGCAAGTTAGCATTATATATCGAAGCAGTTACCCAAACTGGTGACACAAAACTGAACAAAGTTCACCAACTTCACTTAACTAATTTAAGATACAATCCTTATTACAAAAGGAAAGAGAGTATGGATATCCAGTTGTGCTATGGCAACTGGCTGCTTGATGTCATTTGGAACAAGTTGGGTAGGCTGATGTGCACTATCAGAAAAGTGCTTTGCATGATTCTGGATTCTGATGTTTACTTCTGAGTAGATGTAATCTTCCTTGACTTTTCCCATCTTTGTAAATTAGAGATGTTAGATTAAATCTAGAAGATTCAACCTTGTGCAAAATCTGAATCCATGATTTCAACTAAAAAAATAGCTTATGGGCTGGAGAGATGGCTTAGTGGTTAAGACACTTGCCTACAAAGCCAAAGGACCCAGGTTTGATTCCGCAGGACCATGTAAGCCAGATGCACAAGATGGTGCAAGCATCTGGAGTTTGTTTGCAGTGGCTGGAGGCCTTCACATGCCCATTCTCTCTGCCTGACTCTCTTTCTCTGTCTCTGTCTTTCTCTTTCAAATAAATAAATATCTTTAAAAAATAGCTCATGTGAGATTCCTCAAAACAAGCCACATTTATGTTAAAGACTCTAAAGTCTGAGTGACTAATTAAACGTTTTGCTGATTAGAGATTAGCCATAAACAACTTGAACTATTTTTAAACACCTTATGAATTTGACCTTATGAAGAGTAGGTGATAGAAATTGGCTAGGCAATTTTTTAGGGCAACATGACCCCAAAATAAATTTCTTTGGTGGGGGGAGGCTAAGCATGAGAAATATACTTGAACCTGTAAGAAAAATCTGTTCTTTTTTTCCTTATCCATTGTTTTCCTGCAAAATTGCCCCTCCCAAGAATATATCTGGAAAGATTGCTCCTTTTCCCAGAAATCTGATAGCTTACCTGGAAGCTTGCTAAAGCTGGTTTATCCTTCCCCAAAAGAATTTGCTATAGTCATTAGGTAAGATCTCCTTCCAGTAACCTGTTCTACTGAAGCTCTGCCTTTTTTCCTTCTCTATGCTCTACAATAAAATCTTTCTAAGCTTCACCTTCTATGGTCTGTGTTTTAGTTTGCCTGATTCTTAAGACAAGAATCCAGAGGTTGTTGACTTAGTAGAAGGTTTATGTGACTGTGAACATATGGTAATTTCACTCCTGAGTGACTCATTCACTCTTGGAGACATCCCAGATTCCTGCATCACTAGCACCCTATTTGACTATTGGATAAAAACTTTGGTATATATTAACAAGAAAATCAACTTCCACCAACCTCCTCATAAAGGCTAAAAATGTCAGAAAGTATCTCAAATCTACAGCAAGATTTCACTGTAGATTTTACTGCCTATGTGTGGTACCCATCTATGTTTTTTGTTAAATGTATTGACTCATAGACTGTCTTTTGTTCCTTTGCTATAAAAGTTTATATAACTATTGCTATGGTACAACGTCATGTAGAGCAACCTGAATCTGTGTCCCTGGGCCACACTAATGTTAGGCTTAATGTTCACTAATGTTAGGCTTAGAATCAACACTGGTTTCTTCCTCTGGAGCAAGAGTTGTATTTTGTGTTGGCACTTAATATGCCTTTTTTTCTAAGGTAGTCTTACTTCACTTCATGAAATGACAAAGTTCATGGGTTCCTAGGCAAAAGCCTGTATGTTACAGCAGTATCTTTTAAGGTACAGTTTCCTGGGGAATATTTGGATAATTCTCTAAATTCATATTTAGTGTTTTGTTGTTCATTTATTTTTAATATTTTTATAGAACTGTGTATAGTTTAGGTATATTTCCCAATATAATTCTGTATTAGAGTACTAAAAGTTTGTATATGCATGATAAAGGAACTCAAGCAAAGCTGTATTTCATAAAAGATGAGACTGTGTAAGATATCAATAAAGAGGGTAGTGTTTATCAATAGTTACAACTTAAAACATTTGTACTAATTTAAATTTTTTATTGTTTTCTTTTTTTCTCAATTTTTATTAACATTTTCCATGATTATAAAAAATATCCCAGGGTAATACCCTACCCCCACTTTCCCCTTTGAAATTCCATTCTCCATCATATCCCCTCCCATCTAAATCATTCTACTTACATATATACAATACCAACCTATTAAGTACCCTCCTCCCTTCCTTTCTCTTCCATTTATATCTCCTTTTTAACTCACTGGCCTTTGCTACTGAGTTTTTTCCTTCTCACGCAGAAGCCCAATCATCTGTAGCTAGGATCCACATATTAGGGAGAACATGTGGTACTTGGCTTTCTGGGCCTGGGTTACCTCACTTAGTATAATCCCTTCCATATCCATCCATTTTTCTGCAAATTTCATAACTTCATTTTTCTTTACTGCTGAGTAGAACTCCATTGTATAAATGTGCCATATCTTCATTATCCACTCATCAGTTGAGGGACATCTAAGCTGTTTCCATTTCCCAGCTATTATGAATTGAGCAGCAATAAACATTTATGAGCACGTATTTCTAAGGAAATGAGATGAGTCGTTCGGATATATGCTTAGGAGTGCTATAGCTGGGTCATATGGTAGGTCAATTTTTAGCTGTTTTAGGAACCTCCACACTGATTTCCACAATGGTTGGACCAGATAGTATTCCCACCAACAGTGTAGAAGGGTTCCTCTTTTTCCACATCCCTGCCAACATTTATGATCATTTGTTTTCGGGATGGTAACCAATCTGACAGGATGAGATGGAATCTCAATGTAGTTTTAATCTTCATTTCCCTGATGAATAGTGACGTAGAACATTTTTTTAGATGCTTATATGCCATTCATATTTCTTCCTTTGAGAACTCTCTATTTATCTCCATAACCCATTTATTTATTTATTTATTTTGTATTTTATTTTTTTTAATTTTTAAATTTTTATTAGCACTTTCTATGATTATAAAAAAAAAATCCCATGTTAATTCCTTCCCTCCTCCCCACACTTTCCCCTTTGAAATTCCATTCTCCATCATATTTCCTCTCCATCACAATCATTGTACTTACATATATATAATATCAACCCATTAAGTACCCTCCTCCCTTCCTTTCTCTTCCATTTATATCTCCTTTTTAACTTACTGGCCTTTGCTACTAAGTATTTTCATTCTCACACAGACGCCCAGTCATCTGTAGCTAGGATCCACATATGAGAGAAAACATGTGGCTCTTGGCTTTCTGGTACTGGGTTACCTCACTTAGTATAATCCTTTCCAGGTCCATCCATTTTCCTGCAAATATCATAACTTCTTTTTTTTTTTTTTTTTAACCGCTATGTAGAACTCCATTGTATAATTGAGCTACATCTTCATTATGCACTCATCAGTTGAAGGACATCTAGGCTGGTTCCATTTCCCAGCTATTATAAATTGAGAGGCAATAAACATGGTTGAGCAAATACTTCTAAGGAAAAGAGATGAGTCCTTAGGATATATGCCTAGGAATGCTATAGCTGGGTCATATGGTAGATCAATCTTTAGCTGTTTTAGGAACCTCCACACTGATTTCCACAATGGCTGGACCAGATTGCATTCCCACCAGCAGTGTAGAAGGGTTCCTCTTTTCCACATCCCTGCCAACATTTATGATCATTTGTTTTCATGATGGTGGCCAATATGACAGGAGTGAGATGGAATCTCAGTGTAGTTTTAATCTGCATTTCCCTGACTACTAGTGACATAGAACATTTTTTTAGATGCTTATATGCCATTCATATTTCTTCCTTTGAGAATGCTCTATTTAGCTCCAAAGCCCATTTTTTGATTGGCTTATTTTATTCCTTATTACTTAACTTTTTGAGTTCTTTGTATATCCTAGATATAAGTACTCCATCAGATATATAGCTGGTGAAGATTTTTTCCCATTCTGTAGGTTGCCTCTTTGCTTTCTTCACTGTGTCCTTTGCAGTGAAAAATCTTTGTAATTTCATGAGGTCCCAGTGATTAATCTGTGGTTTTATTGCCTGAGCAAGGGGTTGTATTCAGAAAGTCTTTGCCAATACCAATATGTTCAAGGAATTCCCCTACTTTTTCCTTTAGCAGTTTCAGAGTTTCAGGTCTGATGTTAATGTCTTTAATCCATTTGGACTTAATATTTGTGAATGGAGAGAGAGAAAAGAATCTATTTTCATCCTTCTGCAGATACATATCCAGTTTTTCCAACACCATTTGCTGAAGAGGCTGTCTTTTCTCCAATGAGTATTTTGGGCATTTTTATCGAATATCAGGTTACTATAGCTGCTTGGACTTACATCTGGGTTCTCTATTCTGTTCCATTGATCTATATGCCTGTTTTTGGGCCAGTACCATGCTGTTTTTGTTACTATGGCTCTGTAGTATAGGTTAAAATCAGGTATAGAGATACCACCACCCTTATTTTTGATGCTCAGTATTATTTTAGATATTTGAGGTTTTTTGTGATTCCAAAGGAATTTTTGGATTTTTTCTATTTCCATGAAGAATGCTTTTGGAATTTTGATAGGGATTGAATTAAATGTATAGATTGCTTTTGAAAAGAGTACCATTTTCACAATATTGATTCTTCCAACCCAGGAACAGGGGACTTTTCTCCACTTTCTAAAGTCTTCTGCAATTTCTTGCTTCAGTGTTTTAAAGTTCTCATTGTAGAGATACTTTACTTCCTTGGTTAGATTTATTCCAAGGTACTTTATTTATTTATTTATTTATTTTTGATGCAGGTGTGAATGGGAGTGATTCTCTGATTTCATCCTCTGTGTGTTTGTTGTTAGCATATATGAAGGCTACTGATTTCTGTGTATTTATTTTGTATCCTGCTACATGGCTGTAGGTTTTGATCAACTCTAACAGTTTGCTAGTAGAGTTTTTAGGGTCCTTTATGTATAGAATCATGTCATCTGCAAATAATGATATCTTGATCTCTTCCTTTCCAATTTGTTTCCCTTTTATGTGTGTCTCTTGCCTTATTGCTATGGCTACAACTTCCAAAACTATATTAAATAAAACTGGAGACAGTGGACACCCTTGTCTTATTCCTGATTTTAGTGGAAAAGCTTCCAGTTTTTCCCCATTTAGTAATATGTTGGCTGTAGGCTTGTCATAAATAGTTTTTATTATATTGAGATATGTTCCTTCTATTCCTAGGCTCTGTAGGACTTTTATCATGAAGGGATGTTGGATTTTGTCAAATGCTTTCTCTGCGTCCAATTAGATGATCATGAGATTTTTGTCCTTCAACCCATTTATATAATGTATTACATTTACAGATTTGCATATATTGAACCATCCCTGCATCTCTGGGATAAAGCCTGCCTGGACAGGGTGAATGATCTTTTTGATATGCTCTGGTATTCTGTTTCCCAATACTTTGTTGAGAATTTTTGCATCTATGTTCATGAGAGAGATTGGTCTGTAATTTTTTTTTGTTTGTTTGTTCTATCTTTGCCTGGTTATGGTATCAGGGTGATACTGGCTTCACAGAAGAAGTTTGGTAGAATTCCTTCTTTTTCTATTTCCTAGAAAAGCTTAAGAAGCAATGGCATTATCTCTTCCTTGAAGGTCTTGTAAAATTCAGCAGTGAATCCATCTGGGCCTGGGCTATTTTTAGTTGGGAGATTATTGGTAACTGTTTGGACTCCATGTTTGTTATAGGTCTATTTAAGTGATTAATCTCATTTTGTTTTAATTTATATAGGTCTTATAAATCAAGGAAATCATTCATTTCCTTCAGATTTTCATACCTTGTGGAGTATATGTTTTATAGTATGTCCCTATGATTTTTTGAATTTCTCTGGAATCTGTTGTGATGTTACCTTTTTCATCTCTGATTTTATTAATTTGTGTCTCTTCTCTCTTTCTTTTGGTCAGGGTTTATCAATCTTGTTTATCCTTTCAAAGAACCAACCCTTTGTTTCATTAATTCTTTGGATTGTTTTTTTGTTGTTGTTGTTTCTATTTCATTAATTTCTGCCTTAATCTTTATTATTTCTTCCTGCCTACTGATTTTTGGTTTGCCTTGTTCTTATTATTCCAAGGCATTAAGGTGAAGCATTAGGTCATTTACTTGTGACCTTCCTAATTTCTTAATATAGGCACTTAAGACTATAAATTTACCTCTTAGAACTGCCTTCATTGTGTCCCAGAGATTTTGGTATGTTGTGTTCTCATTATCATTTGACTCTATAAATTTTTTGATTTCCTTTTTGATTTCTTCATTGACCCATTCATCATTTTGTAGTGTATTGTTTAGTTTCCATGATTTTGTGTATGCTCTATAGCCTTTCTTGCTACTGATTTGTAGTTTAATTCTATTGTGGTCAGGTAGAATATAAGGAATTATTTCAATTTTCCTGATTTTGTTAATATTTGCTTTGTGTCCTAATATATGGTCTATTTTAGAGAATGTTCCATGTGCAGCTGAAAAGAATGTATATTCTGCAGCCTTTGGATGAAATGTCCTGTATATATCTATTAGGTCCATTCCTTCTATGACCTCATTGAGTCCAGATGCCTCTCTGTTTATTTTTTCCAGGATGACCTGTCAATTCATGAGAGTGGTGTGTTAAAGTCACCCACCACCACTGTGTTTGGTGTTATCTGTAACCTTAGTTTTAATAGTGTTTCCGCCCCCTCTTCTGGAAAATTTCCCTGAGCCATGTTGGGTTCATTTTTGGTCTGCTTCAATGCTGAGGTGTTGGGGGCCTCTGAGGCTCTGGCTCTCTGATTTGGTAGGAGTTGATTTTTCTCTGCGTTGGTCTCCTTCCCCTTTATGCTGGTATCCAGTTCACAGAAAAACATCACTCTTGCTTATTTTGCCAGTTTTCCTTAGTTTCAGTTGGGCCCCTTTTGAGGTATGTTGGGGCAGCTCTCTTCTAAGGATCTGCATCTATCTGGAAAAAGAGAAGCAGATTCTCCAACGGAGAGTAAGTTAGTACCTAGAAAATTGAGATAACACTTACTTTTTTTGATAGACAATATGATAGGTGTAGGCCCTCTTATACCCTATGATTGATGGTAGCTTGATATTGTAGAGTGGGCTTGTGTTTGGGTGTGGTTCTGACTTGTTTGTAAGTTCCAGCTATGGGTCTAGTACCACTGAGTGGATCAGTTAGCCAAATCAAGAGCAATTGGTTCCTCACCATGGCTGTGTACCACTATTGCACTTGTGTGGGCATCACACCCGGTTATTTTTGCTAATTAGGTTAAACAATGTGTTGCTTGGACAGATCTTGGTCAATTCCCCCAGTCGCCTATGTAGCACCTTCTGGCACTAGACACGCTGACTGTCTAGGGACTGACTCTCTCCTGGCTTCCAGCCATCTCATTCCATTTTACGTGTCAGCTGCATATGGAGTCTTCAGCAATAGGGTCTTACCACTAGCCTTTGGTGGGTCATCAAGTACTCTGACAGAAGTCTGTCATTGTTTTGGGAAACCTTGTAGGTTTCTCTGATCAAAAGCTCATTGTGGATGGTAGGCCCAAGCTGGAAGTGGGGGTTACAGGTCAGTGTCCATTAAGAAATTGAGGAAAAACATAACTAATATACAAGAGTTAGAGAGGAGAGAGATAGAGGGGAGAGGGGGAGAGGGAGGGAGGGAGGGAAGATGTAGGAGATTTAGGTTAGTCTTGATCCTACCCTCTCCAGTGTCTTGTGGTTCAGGTGTTTCCTGTAAGGGTCTAGTGAAGGTTCAGCCATTTGGTCTGTCTTTTAGTAAGTAGAATTTTATGGTACCATTGCCGTTTGGGTCTGGATTACTGTTTTCCACCCTTTGATTCCCTCCCCGCCTCCCCTTCCATCTTGGGCAGATTCAGGTTAGGTGTTGCAGATAAGTGAGACTATGTGTGGATTTTTTTATGTGATTGGGTAAGTTCACTGAGAATGATCTGTTCCAGGTTCAACCATTTTTCCTCAAATTTCTTTATGTCGTTTTTTCTTACTGATGTATAGAATTCCATTATGTAAATATACCACATCTTTGTTATCCATTCTTCTAATGATGGACATCTGGGTTGATTTCAGCATTTAGCTATGATGAATTGAGCTGCTACAAACATGGTGATCAAATCTCTCTGGCCTGTGGTTTGAAGGTTTTAGGATAGATGCCCAATAAGGGTATAACTGGTTCTGTTGGTATTTCTATAGTCAGCTTTTTCAGGAGTCTCCATATTGCTTTCCAAAGTGGTTGTATATCCTACATTCCCACCAACACTGAATGAGTGTTCCTGCTTCTCCATATCCTCACCAGCATTTATTTTTATTTGATTTTTTGATGTTGGCTATCCTTATTGGGTTAAGGTGGAATCTCATAGTGGTTTTAATTTGCATTTTTCTGATGATTTAGGGATGATGAATATTTTCTTAAGTGTATGTTTGCCATTTGTATCTCTTCCTTTGTGAATTGCCTGTTTAACTCTGTGCCCCATTTTGTGAGTGGGGTATTTGTCTTCTTATTGTTTAGACTTTTGAGTTCTTTGTAAATTCTAGCGATAAGGCCTCTATCAGTTGGATAACCTGCAAATATTTTTTCCCATCTGTGGGTATTCTATTGGCTTTGCTTATTATATGCTTGTCTGTAAAGAAACTCTTCAGCTTCATATGATCCCAATGGTTGAGTGACTGTTTAAGAACATGAGCCACTGGGGTTTTGTTCAGGAAGTCTTTTTCCATTCCTATATCATGGACAGCACTTCCTAAATTTTCTTCTAGTAGTTTTCGAGTTTCTGGTCTTATGTTGAGGTCTTTGATCCATTTGGATTTGAGTGTAGTGCATGGTGAAATGTGTGGATCAAGTTTTAGTTTCCTGCATGTGGTTATCCAGTTTGTCCAGCACCATTTGTTGAAGATTCTATCTTTTTTTCCAGTCTATATTGTTTGGGCCTTTGTCGAATATCAAGTAGCTATAGTTGCTTGACCCAAAATCCGGGTCCTCAAGTCTATTCCATTGGTCTATACTCCTGTTTTTATGCCAGTACCATGCTATTTTTATTACTATGGCTTTGTAATATAGCTTTATATCAGGTATGGTGATGCCACCAGAGGTATTTCTTTTGCTGAGGATATGTTTGGATATGTGAGACCTTCTGCCTTTCCATATGAAATTTGAAATCATTTTTTCTATCTCTGTGAAGAACACTGTAGGGATTTTAATTGGAATTGCGTTAAATCTATATATTGCCTTTGGTAGGATTGTCATCTTCACAATGTTAATTCTGCCTATCCAGGGGCTTGGGAAGTCTTTCCATCTTTTCAAGTCCTCCTCAATTTCTTTTTTGAGAGTTTTTATATTTTCGTTGTATAGATCTTTTACTTCCTTGGTTAACGTTATTCCAAGGTATTTTTGTTGTTGTTGTTGCTATTGAAAATGGGACTATGTCCTTTATTTCTTTTTCTTTATCTTTGTCATTTGCATACAGAAATGCTACCGATTTTTGTGCATTGATTTTGTATCCCGCTACTTTGCTATAGGAGTTAATCACCTTCAGGAGTTTTGGGATGGGGTCTCTTGGGTCTCTTACATATACAATCATGTCATCAGCGAATAGAGCTAACTTAACTTCTTCCTTTCCAAATTGTATCCCTTTTATTTCCTTCTCCTACCTTATTGCTTGAACTAGGACTTCCAGAACTATATTGAAAAGCAGAGGTGAGAGAGGACAACCCTGTCTTGTTCCTGATCTCAATGGGAATTCCTCTAGTCTCTCTCCATTAAGTATTATTTGGGCCTTTGGAGCTTTGTATATTGCCCTTATTATGGTAAGATGTGAACCGGCCATGCCGATTCTCTCCAATGTTTTGATCATGAAATGATGTTGTATCTTGTCAAAGGCCTTTTCTGCGTCTATCGAAATGATCATGTGGTTTTTATGTTTAAGCTTGTTTATGTGGTGTATTACATTGACAGATTTTCATATGTTGAACCACCCTTGTGCTCCTGGGATAAATCCTACTTGCTCAAGGTGGATAATGCTTTTGATGTGTTGTTGGATTCGGTTTGCAAGTATTTTGTTGAGGATCTTTGCATCTATGTTCATTAGGGAAATAGGCCGATAGTTTTCTTTTCTTGTGGCATCTCTGCCTGGTTTTGGGATTAGGGTGATACTAGCTTCATAGAAGGAGTTGGGTAGCTTTCCCTATTCTTAAATTGTATGGCACAGTTTTAGGAAGATTGGTTTGAGTTCTTCCATGATGGTTTGATAAAATTTGGCTGGTAATCCATCTGGTCCTGGACTCTTCTTTTTAGGGAGGTTTTTTTATTACTTTTTCAATCTCCATGAGTGTGATGGGTTCATTGAGGTGGTTGATCTGCTCTGAGTTTAGCTTTGGTAGATGATATGCATCCAGCAATTTATCCATCTCCTCCACATTTTCCAGTTTTGTGGAGTAGAGGTTTTTGAAATAAGTCCTGATGATTCTGCCAATTTCGCTCATGTCTGTTGTGATCTCTCCTTTTTCATTTTGGATTTTGTTAATTTTGAGTCTCTCCTTTTTTTGCTTGATCAAATTAGCCAGAGGTATGTCAATCTTGTTTATTTTTTCAAAGATCCAGCTCTTTGTTTTTTCAATTGCCTTAATTGTTTCCTTGGTTTCCAATTCATTAACTTCTGCTGTGATTTTAATTATTTCTTTCCTTCTAGAGCTCTTTGGGTTGGATTTTTCTTGTTTTTCCAATGCCTTTAAGTGGATGGTTAGGCTATTGATTTGGGATCTTTCTGTCTTTTTTATGAAGGCATTGAGGGCTATGAATTTTCCCCTGAGGACTGCCTTCATTGTGTCCCATAAGTTTTGGTATGATGTGTTCTCATTGTCATTCAATTCCAGGAATTATGCAATTTCATTTTTTATTTCATCCACTGTCCATTTATTGTTTAAGAGTGTGCTATTCAGTTTCCAGTTGCCATTGGGGTTCTTGTTTTTTTTGTTGTTGATTTCTAGGTATATAGCATTATGAACTGGTATCATGCAGGGAATTATGTCAATTTTCCTAAATATATGGAGGCTGTCTTTGTGACCCAGTATATAGTCTATTTTAGAGAATGTTCCATGGGCTGCTGAGAAGAATGTGTAGTCGGTGGATTTGGGATGGAAAGTTCTGTAGATGTTGTTAGGTCTAAGTGCTCTATGGTTTTGTTGAGCTCTCTTACTTCCCTGTTGAGCTTCTGTTTGGATGATCTGTCTATTATTGATAATGGTGTGTTAAAGTCCCCAGCTATGATGGTATTGGTGGTTATTTCTGTTTTATTATCAAGTAGGTTTTGTTTTAGGAACTGTGGTGCCCCTGTGTTTGGTGCATGCATATTTATGATTGTAATATCCTCTTGATGGATTGTTCCCTTTATAAGTAGGAAGTAGTCTTCTTTGTCTTTTTTGATTGCTTTTGGTTTGAAGTCAACTTTATCTGATATTAATATAGCTACACCTGCTTGTTTCTTATTCCCATTGGCTTGGAATATTGTTTTCCACCCTTTCTCCCTGAGGAGGTTTCTGTCTTTAGTGGTAAGGTGGGTTTCTTGAAGGCAGCAGATTGAGCGGTCTAATTTTTTGATCAGCCCTTTTAGCTTGTGTCTCTTGATGGGTGAATTAAGGCCCTTAATGTTTAGGGTGATGACTGTGAGATTTGATTTGATCCCTGTCATGTTGTGGTGGTGGAGGTGTGTTGGCATTTCCATGGAATTTAATTTTTTTTTTTTTTCTATCTACTCTGGGTTTGGTTGCTGTGATCTGCTTCTTGTAGGCATTTGTGTTTGGTTATTTGTTTCTTCTCTGTGGAGAATTTCCTGGAGTACTTTCTGTAGTTTTGGTTTTGTGTTCATATAATTGTAAAGCTGAGTTTTGTCATGGGAAGTTTTCCTTTCACCATCTATTATAAGGGAGACTTTTGCCAGGTAGAGTAGTTTGGGTTGGAAGACATAGTTTTTTAGAGTTTGGAGGATTTAATTCCAGGCCCTTCTAGCATTCAGGGTTTCCATTGAGAAGTCTGAAGTAATTCTCATGGGGTTTCTTTTGAAAGTGGTGTGCTGTTTTTCCCTAGCTGCTTTTAGGATTTTTTCCTTGGTGTCAATGTTTAGAGTCTTAATGATAATATGTCTTGGGGAGTTTCTCCTTTGATCTTTTCGGTTAGGAGTTCTGAATGCTTCTTGAATCTTGATGGGCCTTTCTTTTAAGAGACAGGGGAAGTTTTCTTCAATTATTGTGTTAAATAAGTTCTCCATGCCTTTGGTCTCAAATTCTTCTCCTTCTGGTATTCCAATGATTCTGATATTAGGACGTTTAAGTGTATCCCACAATTCTGTCATGTTCTGTTCACAGGAACTTTTGAACTTACTGAAATTTTTGGACTCTCGAACTGTTTCTTCCATCCTGTCTTCCACATCAGAATTTCTATCTTCCACTCGCTGACTCTATTCTTGAGAGCCTCTAGTGACTTTTGGACTTGTTCAATTAAGTTTGCATTTTCTACTACTTTCCTATGTATCACTTCCATTGCTTTGTCCAGCTCCCTTTTTGTCTCATTTTCTGATTTTCTTGATGATTCTTGGAAATCATCCTTGCATTTCTTTATGTTTTCATTTAGTGTAGCCAGCTGATTTTTAAGGTCCTCTTTTTTTTCACTCTCCCTCAACTCTCTTAGCTCTCTTTTAATTCCTTCAGTGTCTTATCATATTGCTCTAGCTTAGTGATGGTAGCATCCACACGATTATCTATCCTTTGTAGTTTTCCTGCCAGTTCTAGCAGTAGTTTGGTCAGAGTTGCATTGTTCATTGCTTCCAGTTGATGTTCTGGTCCTAAACACTCTTCTATGTTTTGGTTAGTTGTGATCCTTGTTGGACTGGGTGATCTGTCTGGATTTTCTTGCATTTTATTTTTCACGTTATTTCTTTTCCACTGTGGTCTACCCATGTTAGTGTATGGGCAGGTAGGTGTGTGGAGCAGCCTGGGATCTAGCTTAATGTGAATCCAAGGCAGCCCTGGGTAGTTGGAAGCAGCCTGGGTTTTTGCTCACTCTTGCTAAAGCCGCCTATCTATAGCCTGACAGGGGCACCAAAGTTGCTTGACTTCTCAACCAGTAATGCACCTAAGCTGCCTGCCTTTGAGCTTGAAAGGAGACTGAGGTAGCACGCCCTGACGCTGCCCAAACTCTGGCTGGGTACACTGGGGTCTGTAAACAGTCTGTGCTCTCCCACCTCAGGGGAGTGGGGGATAGGTGGTGATGTACAGGTAGGGGATGGCACCTGCAATGGCGGTAGTGACTCAGTGTGGATGTGTGTGGCTCTTGCTGTGGGAGTGGGCCCGCTGCCCGTGCAATTGTAGTGCAGAGGCAGATGATGTGGGTACGGGATCAGGACACAGCAGAGGCTGGCCGTCGGCAAGTGATGTGAGCACAGCAGCAGGGGAATCTGGCAGCCACCTATTCACGGCAGGGGTGGCCTCCACGGGCCTGCGAACCGAGCACCACGTGGCTGGTCTACTCGCAGGTTCAGAAGACAAGGGCAAGGTAGGAGGTCTCAGCTTCAGTGCAGCAGGCTGGCAGGTGTGGCTGGTTGGTGCCTGATCAGAGTACAGCCACATGGGGCACGTGGTTGGTGCGCAGGCAGGGGGGCAGATGGGGGGCGCAAGATGCGACGGGGTATATGGAATGAGTGGGGCACGTGGTGGGGGGGGGGCGTGGAGCATGCCGGGGCACCACACGATCAGGATGGGGCGTGCGTGAGGCGGTGGGGCATAGGGGGCACGGGGATGGGGCACCCGGAAGGGGTGGGGGGCGGGGGGCGCTCTGCTCGGTCGGGGGGGAGGGGGGGTGCATGCACAGGGGTGGTGTGTGGGGTGTGGGGGGGAAGCGCGGGGTGCCTGGTCGGCGTAGGGGGGGCACAGGGCACCATGGGGAGCACAGTGCTAGGAGTGTGCAGGATGTGCCGGGGCATGTGGGGTTGCACAGGGCATGCGGGGGGGCATGGGTCGCGGGGTGCGTGGGGTACATGGGGCCCGTGGGCAGCGGGGCACGCTGAGGCACGCTGGGGCACGGGATGCCGTGGGGCGCTCTGGATGCATGTGGGGGGGGCTGGGCGCGCTGGGGGGAACACGAGGCACATGGGGTGGGGCGCCGGGGGGCGCAGGGCTCGCCTGGGCGTGCAGGGGCGAGGGACGCAGGGGAACGCAGCGGGACACACTTGGGACGCGCGGGCCGTGTGCGGGATGCGCTGGGGCGCACAGGGGGGTGCGGGGCACACGGGTGGGGTGAGGGAGCTTGCGTGATGCGCGGAATGCGTGGGGGTTGGGGTGCGCGGGGGTGCGCAGGGCGCGTTGGGGGCACGGAGCACACTAAGGTATTCCGGGGCGCGGGACGCCACTGAGGTGCACTCTGGACGTGTGGGTGGGGGGGCGGGGCGCGTGCAGAGGGGCTTGAGGTGCGCGGGTTTGGGGCACGGGAGTCGCGGGGCACGCAGGGGGGCGCCGGGGTCATGGGGCGAGCGGGGGTGTGTGGTGGGCGTGGGGCCGCCATGGCACGTGGGGATCGGTGCGTGTGGGGCTGCCGGGGCACTGGCTGCACCCGATGTGGCGGGTCACGGCGGGCGGGGTGGGGGTCGTGGGTCGCAGGGTGTGTGCTTCCCTGTTTTACTCCAATCTGTGCCCTCCCTCTTGCAAAAAGTTCCTAATTTCCCTCTAATACTTGCCTTTTTTTTTTCCCTTGTTATCTATAGTGCAGCTAGGTGTTTGCCATCTTGACCGGAAGTGTACGGAACGTTTACTTCCTTATCTTTCTTGACTAACCTTGGACTAAAGTCTACCTCGTCAGATATTAGGATAGCAACCCTTGCTTGTTTTCTAGGCTCATTTGCTTGAAACACCATCTTCCAACCTTTCTACCTAAGATAATGTTTATCCTTTGTACAAAGGTGAGTTTCTTGGAGACAACAAATTGTAGAATCCTGTTTTTTAACCCAGTCTGCAAACCTATGTCTTTTCGTTGGGGCATTGAGGCCGTTGATATTAAGAGATATTATTGAAATGTGTGTATTTATGTTTGCCTTTTTTTTTTTTTTTTTTTTTTTTTTTGTGGTTCCGGATCCACCTGTGCTCTCTTGTGTTAACTAGTATTTGAGTATTGCTTGTTTTTTCTAGGTTCCTTATATGTGTGTTTTTCCTTTTGTTCAGCATGGAGGATTCTATCAAGTATTTTCTGTTGAGCTGGTTTTGTCTTCAAATACTCCTTTAACATGCTTTTGTCATGGAATGTCCTTATTACTCTGTCTATTTTAATGGATAATTTAGCAGGATAAAGTAACCTTGGTTGACAGTTGTTATCTTTCAGAACTTGGAATATGTCACTCCAAGCCCTTCTGGCTTTAAAAGTTTGTGTTGAATAATCTGCTGTAATCCTGATGGGCTTGCTTTTGTAGGTAACTTGATTTTTTTCTCTAACTGCTTTCAATATTTTTTCTCTGGTGTGTGTGTTTGGAAGATTGGTTATAATATGGCGAGGAGAAATTCTTTCCAGGTTTTGTCTGGCTGGTGTTCTAAAGGCTTCCTGTATCTGCATTGGCCACTCTTTCCCAATTTGTGGGAAATTGTCTTCTATGATTTTGTTGAAGACACCTACTATGCCTTCGGAGTGGAATTCTTCACCTTCTACTATGCCCTGAATTCTAATATTTGATCTTTTCATAGTGTCCTGAATATCTTGAAATTCCCACTCATATTTTTCTATAAGTTTGTCTTTCTTTTTGTTGGACTGTATTAGATCTGCTACCTGGTCTTCAAGCTTAGATATTCTGTCCTCTCCTTCATCCATTCTATTGGTGAGATTTTCTACAGAATTTTTATTTCATTAACTGTGTTCTTCATTGCTAGTAATTCTGACTGTTTTTTCTTTATTATTTCTATTTCCTTATTTATGTCTTGTATTGCCTTCTTTATTTTATGAAGTTAGAGTCCTGCATCTTCTTTGATTCCTTTGATTTCCTCTTTAAATTCCTCTTCGACTCCTTTTATTTGTTCTCTGACTTCTATAACAAATTAACAATCATTCTTTTGAAATCTTTCTCAGGCATTTCCTCTAACTTGTTCTCACTGGAGGTCATTTCTGATGCATTAATACTCTTAGGTGGATTTATATCATCTTGCTTTTTAGTGTTTCTTGTGTTATAATGTATATATTTTTGCATCTTGGATTAAGTTAATGCTTGGATTTCCTAGCTAGCTGGGTATTCTTAGCTGTATCAATTGATTTGATATTATACATTTTCAGGGCAGGAGCTTAAAGGTGTTAGGGGTGGCTCTTCAGACTCTCAAAGTATCTACAAAGGTGCTCCTAGGAGTTGAGTTTCCCTACTATGGGAGTATTAAAGTAGGCTGAGTGGAATCAAATACAGGGAGATTCTAAAAGTTAACTAAACACTGTACATATTCAATCAAAAACAGCCCCAAGTATGTATGCCAGAGTAGTTATTATAACAACCAGATCCTCTGTCAACATAGAGGTTAAGATTTCTGGTCTGTTGAGGGATCCAGTCAGCTTGTGACCAAGTGAGACCCTTCCCTGGTGCAATCCCAGTTACCTTGGATGATGTTGGTCTCAGTCAAGTTGCTGCCTGGGCGTCAGGCTGCTGTTCTGATTTCTTGAGCTGGGTACTGGATTTTCCTGTGGGACAAACTGAGCCTGGCAACTGTGGCCCTGCAGATCAGCACCCCTGCTGCTGGAACTGCTGCTGCTAAAGCTGCCTCTACTGGGTCTGTCAGCAGCTGAAGCTGCTGCTATTGGGCCCACTGCTGCTGCTGGCTCTGCTTCCTCTGCTGCTGTAACTGCCACTTCTGGATCCACTGCTGCTGCTGAATCTGCTGGTGCTGGGTCCACTGCCACTGCTGCCACTGAAGCTGCTGCTGCTAGGTCTGCTGCTGCTGCCTTTACTGGATCTGCTGCTGTTTGGGCTGCTGTTACCAGTGCCGGACCCGCTGATGTTGCTGCTGAACTCTGCCTCTGCTTGGGTCCCGCTGTCAGCCCAATTTGGTATGGCCGGGTTCCGGGACCACTGCTCTGTTTGCTGGAGCTGTGCTCAGGTGGTGGGGGAGGCGAGGGAGCCGCAGCTGCTCTGGATCTCTTGCTGTTCCACGTGTTCTTCTACCTTGTGGTCTGCTCCTTGTTGCTCACTGCCACTCTCCCTTCAAGTTTCCTGAATTGCGGAGAGCACCAGTGTGAGTGGAAGCTCCCTGCACCTGGCTTTTCCTGCGGCTTGAGACAAGCCTGGCGGCTTTCTGTTGCGCCGCCACCACCACAGTTGGCAGTGCTGCCAGGGCCACTTTAGCCGGCCTGTGCTGGCTCTGGATGCTGTGGATCTCTTCTACTTCTCCGCTGCTGCTTCAATTTCCTATACACCTCACTTTTTAGTAAAAGTGTATATTTTGCTGAGTTTCTTTTTTTGCTTTTTTCTCCCCAGGCTGCTTTGACATGGTATCTATGCCGCCATCTTCCATAACCCATTTTTTGATTGGCTTGTTTGATTTCTTATTATTTAACTTTTTGAGTTTTTTTGTATATCCTAGATATTAATCCTCTCTTAGATATATAGCTGGCGAAGACTTTTTCCCATTCTGTAGGTTGCCTCTTTGCTTTATTCATAGTGTCCTTTGCAGTGCAAAATCTTTGTAATTTCATGAGGTCTCAGTGGTTAATCTGTGGTTTTATTGCCTGAGGAATTGGGGTTGTATTCAGAAAGTCTTTGCCAAGACCTGTATATACATATGTATATATATATTTAAAGAAGAATTGGTCTGGAGAGATGTCTTAGGGGCTAAGGGCTTTCTGTGTATTCTAAAGATGCTGGTTCAAGGCTCAGTTCCCCAGGACCACGTCAGATGCACAAGGTGGCTCATGCATCTGATATTCTTTTGCAGAGGCTGGAGTCCCTGGGGCGCTTTTTCTCTCTCTTTCTTTTTTTTTTTTTAATTTTTATTAACATTTTCCATGATTATAAAATATATCCCATGGTAATTCCCTCCCTCCCCACCCCCACACTTTCCCGTTTGAAATTCCATTCTCAATCATATTACCTCCCCATTACAATCATTGTAATTACATATATACAATATCAACCTATTAAGTATCCTCCTCCCTTCCTTTCTCCACCCTTTATGTCTCCTTTTCAACTTACTGGCCTCTGCTACTAAGTATTTTCATTCTCACACAGAAGCCCAGTCATCTGTAGCTAGGATCCCCATATGAGAGAGAACATGTGGCGCTTGGCTTTCTGGGCCTGGGTTACCTGACTTAGTATAATACTTTCCAGGTCCATCCATTTTTCTGCAAATTTCATAACTTCATTTTTCTTTACCGCTGAGTAGAACTCCATTGTATAAATGTACCACATCTTCATTATCCACTCATCTGTTGAGGGACATGTAGGCTGGTTCCATTTCCCAGCTATTATAAATTGAGCAGCAATAAACATGGTTGAGCATGTACTTCTAAGGAAATGAGATGAGTCCTTTGGATATATGCCTAGGAGTGCTATAGCTGGGTCATATGGTAGATCAATCTCTAGCTGCTTTAGGAACCTCCACACTGTTTTCCACAATGGCTGGACCAGATTGCATTCCCACCAGCAGTGCAGAAGGGTTCCTTTTTTTCCACATCCCCGCCAACATTTATGATCATTTGTTCTCATGATGGTGGCCAATCTGACAGGAGTGAGATGGAATCTCAATGTAGTTTTAATCTGCATTTCCCTGATGACTAGTGACGTAGAACCTTTTTTTTAGGTGCTTATATGCCATTCGTATTTCTTCCTTTGAGAACTCTCTATTTAGCTCCTTAGCCCATTTTTTGATTGGCTTGTTTGATTCCTTATTGGTTAACTTTTTGAGTTTTTGTATATCCTAGATATTAATCGTCTATCAGATATATAGCTGCCGAAGATTTTTTCCCATTCTGTAGGTTGCCTCTTTGCTTTTTTCACTGTGTCCTTTGCGATGCAAAATCTTTGTAATTTCATTAGGTCCCAGTGGTTAATCTGTGGTTTTATTGCCTGAGCAATTGGGGTTGTATTCAGAAAGTCTTTCCCAAGACCAATATGTTGAAGGGTTTCCCCTACTTTTTCCTCTAGCAGTTTCAGATTTTCAGGTCTGATGTTAAGGTCTTTAATCCATTTGGACTTAATTCTTGTGCATGGCGAGAGAGAAGAATCTATTTTCATCCTTCTGCAGATATTTACCCAGTTTTCAAAACACCATTTGCTGAAGAGGCTGTCTCTTCTCCAATGAGTATTTTTGGCATTTTTATCGAATATCAGGTGGCTATAGCTACTTGGGCTTACATCTGGGTCCTCTGTTCTGTTCCACTGATCTACATGTCTGTTTTTGTGCCAGTACCATGCTGTTTTTGTTACTATGGCTCTGTAGTATAGGTTAAAATCAGGTATGGTGATACCACCAGCCTCTTTTTTGTTGCTCAGTATTATTTTAGATATCCAAGGTTTTTTGTGATTCCAAATGAATTTTTGGATTGTTTTTTCTATTTCCATGAAGAAAGCCTTTGGAATTTTGATAGGGATTGCATTAAATGTGTAGATTGCTTTAGGTAAGATTGCCATTTTCACGATATTGATTCTTCCAAGCCAGGAACAAGGGATGTTTCTCCACTTTCTAGTGTCTTCTGCAATTTCTCGCTTGAGTGTTTTATAGTTCTCATTGTATAGATTCTTTACTTCCTTGGTTAGGTTTATTCCAAGGTATTTTATTTTTTTTGATGCAATTGTGAATGGGAGTGATTCTCTGATTTCATCCTCTGTGTGTTTGTTGTTAGCATATATGAAGGCTACTGATTTCTGTGTATTTATTTTGTATCCTGATACATTGCTGTAGGTTTTGATCAGCTCTAACAGCTTGCTAGTAGAGTCTTTAGGGTCCTTTATGTTTAGAATCATGTCATCTGCAAATAATGATAACTTGATTTCTTCCTTTCCAATTTGTATCCCTTTTATGTGTGTCTCTTGCCTTATTGCTATGGCTAACACTTCCAAAACTATATTAAATAGAAGTGGAGACAGTGGACACCCTTGTCTTGTTCCTGATTTTAGTGGAAAAGCTTCCAGTTTTTCCCCATTTAGTAATATGTTGGCTGTAGGCTTTCATAAATAGCCTTTATTATATTGAGATATGTTCCTTCTATTCCCAGTCTCTGTAGGACTTTTATCATGAAGGGATGTTGGATTTTGTCAAATGCTTTCTCTGCATCTAATGAGATGATCATGTGATTTTTGTCCTTCAACCCATTTATGTAATGTATTACATTTATAGATTTGCGTATGTTGAACCATCCCTGCATCTCTTGGATACAGCCTACTTGGTCAGGGTGAATGATCTTTTTGATATATTCTTGTATTCTGTTTGCCAATATTTTGTTGAGAATTTTTGCATCTATGTTCATGAGGGAGATTGGTCTGTAATTTTCTTTTTTTGTTCTATCTTTGCCTGGTTTTGGTATCAGGGTGATGCTGGCCTCATAGAAGGAGTTTGGTAGGATTCCTTCTTTTTCTATTTCCTGGAAAAGCTTAAGAAGCAATGGTGTTAGCTCTTCCTTAAAAGTCTGGTAAAATTCAGCAGTGAATCCATCAGGGCCTGGGCTTTTTTTAGTTGGGAGATTATTGATAACTGCTCGGATCTCCATGTTTGTTATAGGTCTATTTAAGTGATTAATCTCATTTTGATTTAATTTAGGTAGGTCATATAGATCAAGGAAATCATCCATTTCTTTCAGATTTTCATACTTTGTGGAGTATATGCTTTTATAGTATGTCCCTATAATTTTTTGAATTTCTATGGAATCTGTTGTGATGTTACCTTGTTCATCTCTGATTTTATTAATTTGTGTCTCTTCTCTCTTTCTTTTGGTCAGATTTGCTAAGGGTTTATCAATCTTGTTTATCCTTTCAAAGAACCAACTCTTTGTTTCATTAATTCTTTGGATTGTTCTTTTTGTTTCTATTTCATTAATTTCTGCCCTTATCTTTATTATTTCTTTCCATCTACTACTTTTTGGTTTGCCTTGTTCTTCTTTTTCCAAGGCTTTAAGGCGAAGCATTAGGTCGTTTACTTGCGACCTTTCTAATTTCTTAATATAGGCACTTAAGGCTATAAATTTACCTCTTAGAACTGCCTTCATTGTGTCCCAGAGATTTTGGTATGTTGTGTTCTCATTATCATTTGACTCTATAAATTTTTTGATTTCCTTTTTGATTTCTTCATTGACCCACTCATCATTTAGTAGTGTATTGTTTAGTTTCCATGATTTTGTGTATGCTCTATAGCCTTTCTCGCTACTGATTTGTAGTTTAATTCCATTGTGGTCAGATAGAATGCAAGGAATTATTTCAATTTTCCTGAATTTGTTAAGATTTGCTTTGTGTCCTAATATATGGTCTATTTTAGAGAATGTTCCATGTGCTGCTGAAAAGAATGTATATTCTGCAGCCTTTGGATGAAATGTCCTGTATATATCTGTTAGGTCCATTCCTTCTATGACCTCATTTAGTCCAGATGCCTCTCTGTTTATTCTTTCCCTGGATGACCTGTCAATTGATGAGAGTGGGGTGTTAAAGTCACCCACCACCACTGTGTTTGGTTTTCTCTCTCTTTCTATCTGCCTTTCTCTCTGTGTTGCTCTCAAATAAATAAATAAAAGTAAACAACAACAAACAAAGAATCACAATTTAATAACACTTATGGATATGTAAATTTCTTAAAACAACATGGTCAACCATAACTTTAAAAGTAAACAACACAGGAGCCTAACAGATTAAAAATGCAACCTTACTAATTGTCTGAATACTTAAATTGTTATAGAAACGTTTTTTGTTGTTTATGTTATTTGGTTTTGTACATTTGAGATAGTATCTTGATATATAACTCAGGCTTTCCTGAGATCCACTCATGCTGACCCCAAACTTTTAATCTTACTTCTCTACCCCATGTGTTGGAATTATAGGTATGTACCACACTTCCAGCTTAAACATTTTTGATTAAGTATCTTATAGGCATGTACACATATAAAGTTGTACACACATGCACATATACCAGAAAACTTG
Organism: Jaculus jaculus; assembly: GCF_020740685.1. Taxonomy (NCBI): domain Eukaryota; kingdom Metazoa; phylum Chordata; class Mammalia; order Rodentia; family Dipodidae; genus Jaculus; species Jaculus jaculus. Next base: position 77,173,770 of record NC_059113.1, read on the forward strand.
AAGAAACACAATAAAATGTGAGGAAGAAGTTTATTTAAAAAAAATGACTACTTGCCTTTCTATGACTAAAAAAATCAATTTCTATAGATAACCTGCCACTTAACGCACCAACTAATTTTAGGTTTTTAGGTTTAAACTAACAAAAGCACTATAACTCTGTCTTTTATTTTGAACATATTGTGAGAGTCCTTGAGGTAAGTGGGGCACATGTAGTTGGAAGATAAAGTTTTTATCTATCTCTACCCCCACTCCTCCCAACTTGCATCTCCAGAGCCTCACAGTTTGTTGGTGGGTCAATATAAGCAATAAAAATGGTTTTGTTAGAATTGCACAGGACACACTGTATGTGGAGGCTGGTGCATGTAGAAGGATAGAGAACCCTGGAGGGTACTGATTTTCTGAGGCTTTATAATCCTAATGATATTATTCTCTACATGCATCTGGGCACAAGGTCAATGAACAGCAGAGCCAAGCCTCACCAAACCCAAGGTGAGTATAATTTAGGGAAAACAGAGACTTCTTTGGGAGTTTCAGCAAGTTTGAACCAACTGTCATTCCATTGCTAATGGCTCTCAAGGAAAAAGAATGTTTTCTCACAGTCTCTGTACTACTGCAGTTGTTTGAGAATGACAATTGGACTTGAGCCCCATGATTTCAGCCAGAAGAGTCACTGTCCATGGAAAGTGCACAGTAGTTAGAGAGAATTGCCAGTCTGGATAGCATGACAGTCATATATCTAAGCTTAACTAGTTGCTACATGAGATACCACTGGAATGAAATCTACTGACAGAAATATACAACAGAAATATAGAAGGAAATGAAGTTTGGAACTCTAAATAAAGTAGAAAAATCAAGACAGATGGAAATGTGATTTTTCAAATAAAATAATACATGAATAAAAGATTGACTATTTGTTTGAAGTTTGATCAATGGTCAAGAGAAAATAGGTACAAGGAATACATTAAAGACCAGGATAAATGATATAGAGGTAGAAATAATGAAAAAGCAGAAAATGATATACAAGATAGGTTTTGTAGCAAATAAATAATTGACACAGTTTCTAAAAAATGGGAATAAATGTTAGAAATACAACTAAATATGAGAGCTGATACTGATTGATTAACTCATAACAACTGCCCTATGTTCAATTTCTTAAATTATAATGAAAAATTAATCTTTGAAGCAAATACAGAAACTAATTTAGATTTTCATGAAACTTATTTACTATATAGTATATGGTTTAACACACACACACACACACACATATATCGCTATATAATGCTAATCAAGAAAATTTGTGAAGTACTAAATAAAAATTATGATTTCACATCAGATGTGGTTTCCTGTATAAGCTTGAGCCTGTCAATATGTGACCTTCAATGGCAGAACAATAGATGCAATCCCACACTTCCCAGAGTAGCTAATGCCACCTAATGGTTGCTGGGAGATGGGAGTCAGGTTAATTAGTGGTATAACCACTGGTAAATTGCTTATTCAGTGGTAGATAATCTTTCACCCATAACCATACAAGGAATCCTGACTTAACTCAATGTGTTTGAGAAAGATATGAATTTAAGATTAATTGGGAAGAAGAAGTGTGTTAATGGGAGGGGGAAGGAGATAAGAGAGGGAGAGACATAAGAGAGGAAGGGACATAAGAGACAATAATTGAGGGGAATAAAATCAAGATACATGATATGCATGTATAAAATATAAAAAGTGCAATAAATAACTTTTTTAAATGTAAAGATTTTGTGCCAGCTAAAATACATGAATTAGAATAAAATCCTTAAGATGGAGAACAGAGAGGCACTAAACAGTATTTTTAAAACCCTTTAATAATCAATAATTATTAATTTAATAATTAAGGCCAGAAAAATAAGACACACAGAAAGTATGCAATATTTGTTTTCTATCCATCCATTCATCATGAGGACCTGGTAACAAAAGGAATATATAGTAAGAGAACTTCCAATACTTAGCATGCATAAAAGTACTAAACAATTTACCAAACCCATGATCCAGAAATGGTTTGCAGGTCAGGAAGGTGGATGAGGACCCATTGTACCTTATATAGACACATCCAGGGTGAGCAGGGAAAAGAGATAAGAGTGAATGGTAAAACCAACCAAAAATTTTATTATATTTTGATGAGAGGGGAAAAATAGCATGTCTCAATGCTCAATATTAGTGGGAGTAATGGCTAATATTGTATTCAATATATAATTATAACATGTTTTATTCTTTTATAAGGAAAATAATATAAAAAACAGAGTAGAAATTTATGTTTTGACAAAAGTGGAATTGCAGTATCATTTCAAAAAATAATATTCTAATGTTTCATTACAAATATATTCATACATATATTTTGCCTCTTTTCTGTAATCTCAGTTTCCACATTCCAATTGTTCAAATTGATCAGTATTTTGTTGTCATTGAAAAGTTATAAGTGGGTTGATATTAGATTTAGATAAAGTTTTCTAGAAATACTAATAATATAGATCTATTTAATTAACTTGTCAACTGTGGTTTAATCTTACTAAGGTATGTGATAAAAATTAATTCAATCTGGGCTGGAGAGATGGCTTAACAGTTAAGCACTTGCCTGTGAAGCATAAGGACCCCAGTTCAAGGCTCGGTTCCCCAGGTCCCACGTTAGCTAGATGCACAAGGGGACGCATGCGTCTGGAGTTCATTTGCGGAGGCTGGAAGCCCTGGCGTGCCCATTCTCTCTCTCTTCCTCTATCTGTCTTTCTCTCTGTGTCTGTCGCTCTCAAATAAATAAATAAAAAATTTTTTAAAAAAGCTATAAAAACTTAATTCAATCTGTTAGCTGAAGACAAAAGCACAATTAAAAATTATTCTTCATAATAAAAAGAAATAAATTTGGGGTTTTCATTTAGAAAATATTTAGTTAAGCATCTAGACATAAATCAAATTTATGTCTATTTTTATAATGGGTACAGAACAAATTTCCATAAACATAGAAATTGTTGGATATAAAATAAGGACAGAGTATAACTTGTCTTAGACTGAGCTCAATTTGTAAAATTTGTATGGTTATTTGGAAACTATTTCTTTTTACTTTAATAAGTAACCTGTGTCCTGAAAATTTTTAATGGGATAGTAAATATGAGCACACTAAACCTTGTCATGAAAAGAATGTAATACAAAATAAAATCCCTATTTAAACCAAAGAATTTTGTAGTTGTTTGAGATATGGTCTCATACTAATCCAGGCTGACCTGGAATTTACTCTGTAGTCAGGCTGGTCTCCAACTGATAGCTTTCCTCCTACCTCTGCCTCCCGAGTGCTGGGATTAAAGGCATGCACCACCAAGCCTGGCAACTTCCTCATTTTTAATATGTTAATTATTTTCAAATTTTTGTACTCAGTGAATACAGTCAAGTTGGTACAATTGTTAGCCTCCTTCCTGTCCTCCCTCCTCCACAGGGACCCACCTTGTTGTGGTATATGGTCGTGCATTGTAGGGTTTGCCTTTAGTTTTTGGTAGGAGGAAATGTCTCTGCATGTCATGATCCAATGTTGTGGCTCTTGCATTCTTTCTGACCCCTCTTTGCAAATTTCCCTGAGCCATGTGGGGTTCATTTTAGGACTGCTTCAGTGTTGAGATCTTGGGAGCCTCTGTGTCTCTGGATATCTGGTTTCATAGGGTATGATTGTTATCTGTGTCTATCTCCTTCACCATTGTGCTTCTTCCCGGTTTGCCAAGAAAACAATATTCTTGCATGTTTCCCCAGTTACTCTTAGTTTCAGCTGGGGCCCTTTTGAAGTATGATGGCAGTGGTTCTTTCCTTAGCATCTGTATCTATCTGAAAAAGACAAGAAGATTCTACAACAGAGTGTAAAGTTAGCACACACCCACACACACACAAAAGTGATAACCACTCTTTTTTAGAGAGACTTTAATAGATGTAGGCCCACTTGTAGCCCATGATTGGTGGGAGCTTTATAATGGAGAGCAGGCTCATTTTGAGATATAGTTCAGGTTTGTTTCCCAGCTCCAGCTATGGGTTCCATTGAGCATATCAGTTAGCCAAATCGTGAGCAGTTTGTTTCCCACCATGGCTGTATGCCACTATTACACTGGACTGTATGATGGTACAACCACTTTGAAAGCAATATGGAGACTCCTAAGTAAAGCTGACTATAGAGTTACTAAGAGTCCTAATTATTCCCTTAGTGGGCATGTACCCTAAAAGCTCCACACTTCAGTTCAGAAAGATTTGTTCAATCATGTTTGGAATAGCAAAGAGCTGGAAGCAACCCAGATGTCCATCATTAGATGAATGGATAACTAAGATGTGATATATCTACATGAAGGAATTTTATAAAGCAGTAAGGAAAAACAATACAATGAAATTTGAAGAAAAATGGTTGAACCTGGAACAGATAATTCTCAATGAACTCATACAATCACAGAAAGATAATCATTGCATAGTCTCACTCATCTATAGCTACTAACATGAATCTACCCAAGTTGCCAACATTCCTAGAAAGCATCTTGAGGACTGGACAATAGAGAGGGGGGGAAGGGAGGAGAGGGTAAGGGAAGGGGTGGGGGCACAAAACTCAACCCAAATGGCAATGGTACCATAAAACTCTATTTCCTAAAAGATAGACCAAATGGTTGAACCTTCACCAGGCCCTTAGAGGGAACACCTGATTCACAAGGCCCTGAAGAAGGCACTATGAAAACTGACATTTATCTCCTCCTGTTTGTTTCTCTCTCTCTTTCTCTTCTCTCTCATCTCTCTATCTCTATTATATCAGGACTAATAGTGTGATAAGGATATTTTGATAATAGAATGGGATGATGAGCATTATGTTTGCTTTCATATGTTAACAGACAGGTAACATATCACAGATCATACAAAGAGAAAAAAGAGACCTATTAATATAAGCAGCTTAGAAAGAAATAGAAGAAATAGAAGCAGGCAGGAGAATGATAACACAAAAGAAAGCAGGCATGATTATCTTGATGCCTTCCTTCATGAGTTTGTATTCAATTCCTAAAATACAACCACTCATATGGCAATCTTATTCTTTTTTATTTTTTCTGGGTATGGTTATGTCCTAGGCCAGGCTGACCTGCAATTCACTATGAGTCACAGGGTGGCCTTGAACTCACCATGATCCTCCTACCTCTGCTTTCTGAGTGCTGGGATTAAAGGTGTGCGCCACCACGCCCAGCTTTCATATGGCAATATTTTATCAACAACTGTTAATGTGCCAAAATTACTAACATGCTAAGTGTTTTGTCCAAAATATGCTCATGAAATAGTCATTTTACAAGGTTTCCTTTGTAGATAAATTATTATTGTTAAGTCAGTGTCTATTGCTTAACATAAGTCTATTACTCCAATCATTTGTATTCCAAACCTTTAACATTAAAAAAATAAGATTTTAAGTCTTAGATCTATAGTTCAGTATCCTAATACCACCTGTTGAAATGCAAATGGATTTGAAAGATGTAAGCAGCATAGACTATTGATTAAAAGGAAGTGAAATTATTCAGAAGATGGGTTCCTGATCAAAAGAATTGATGTGCAAGTGTGAGGACATGAGGCTGGATTCCCAAAACTCATGTGATGTTGAACCCAGGAGCAAGCATCTGTAGTGTCAACTCTCCTGTGGTGAGATGGAAGTTGGAGGTAGGAGAATCCATGGAAGCTGTGTGTCAGTTAGCCTGGTGCACGTAGCAGTAAACAAGGAGTGAGCCTTCCTTAGATGAGGTGAAAGGCAAGGACTGACACCTAAGGTTGTCCTCTTACCTCTACCCAAACTCACACATACACTCACAGATTTAGAAATAAAAATGAAATATAAACTGTATCTTTCTGAAAACACACCTCGCCACCCTCAAAAAATGGGGGTATTTTCTATTTATCCTGTATAAATAATGCAAGTGGAAAAAGACCAAATTTACTTCCCCTTCTCTACAATATGACCTAAATGACAAAAAGATTCTATATGTTTTTAACTGACAAATCAAAAAAGAAATGCTATTTGATGAACTTAGAAATTCTACTTCCCTGGGAACCTGAAAAGGTCTCACAAAATAATACAAACAAATAAACAACAGCAATGACAAAACAGAAACTCACTTCTACCCTCCATGGTGTAGTATTTTTATAATCAGTTCTTCCTAGTATTGAAATTGAAATTCAGACTAAGCTGCAGACACAAAGAACTTATAAATGCATATAGATGCTATGAAACAGACAAGCAAGTGAAATTTTAAGGTCAAACTTTACGTATGTGGGTTAGAAATGAGGGAATGTAAATATTCTGTGTTCTAATTTGCATCTGTTTAGAAATCAGAAATGGAATCTCATAAATTTCATATTAAATGATACATAAATATCATAGGTTAGAGGACACATTTTCAATGTGATGCTTTGCTCTAAGGTGAAATTCACTGAAGCTAGTAAAATGAATACAATCAATGCCAAATACTAAACTGGAAATACAATATGTAGATATATAAAGTAGATGCTATAGGGCCCATGGCATTTTCTGAAAGTTATGTAAACAAGTTTCTAAATTTAGCAGCAGTATTGCATTTCACCTAATTTATTTGCAAGTTTTAAATATATTATTTATTTATTTGAGAGAGAGAGAAGGAGAGGGGGAAGGGCTAGGGCCTTCAGCCACTGCATAAGAATTCCAGATGCATGTGCAATCTTGTGCTTCTGGCTTATGTGGGTCCTGGGGAATTGAACTTGGTCCTTTGGATTTGCAGAAAAGACCTAAACTGCTAAGCCCTTTTGTCCCAGTTTAAAAGAAATCTTTAGAGTTGAACAGGTCAAACATTTCTTGAAGCACAGTGTCAGTCACCCTTAAAGTCACAGTGTGTTGGAAAATGTCAGCCATATTCTCTTTTCGTCCCACTTCAGCCTCTGGAAATATGTCAGAGAAGCTTTGATTCTTATCCAGAGGATGTGACTCTGGATGTTAGTGGGTATAGCAGGAGGGTCACAATTGGTCCACTACTATCTATGATGTCTGGTAAAATCCTATTACATGTTCCTCATGGAGCACAAAAATGAAGGCTACTTGAGTCTTATGGGCAGAGTGTGATTTATCAAGGGTGTGCTAGTTAATCTTGATTGTCAACTTGATAGAATTCAGAATCATCATGAAAACAAATCTCTGTGCACTCCTCTGAGGGAATTTTTGATTGGATTGAGGTGGGAAGAAACACTCTAACTATGGGCAGAATCCTTCCATTGGTCAGAGGCTTAGACAAAACAAAAGAGGAGAAATGAGCTGAGTGTCAGCATTCATTTCTCTTTGCTTCTTAACAGTGGACTGGATGTGGCAAGCTGCTTCATGTGTCTTCCACTATGTCTTCCTGTCCATGATGAGCTATATTCCCTATAAGTGTAAACCAAAATAACCCCTTCCTGCCTTAAGTTACTCTTGACAAAGCATTTTGTCATAGCAATGAGAAAAGTAACTAGCATACCAGGTTACACCTGGGCTGCTCAAGGACAGTGGTCATTTTGAGAAACCATTTGTACAGTGTGAAGTTAATAATTCATCAACACTACAACATGTTATAGATTGCAAGTTTTCCTGTTGATATGAAATTTGGTGGTTCCATTCATACGACCCTATTTTTCTTTCCTTGTTCCCTTCCTTTTCACTCATTTCTACCTTTCTCCTCAAATTCTGTTCACTTTCTACTCTCTCCTTATCATTCTTTCCTCAGACCCAGGTAGTAGAGAAAGAGCAGGACCATGTAGGAGACAACTGGTGCTTCTTTTCTGTTGTCATCTCTTAAAAAATCATTCAATTCTCTAGTTATAAAACCATTTTTTAATGATGTAGAAACTTTTTTCAGTTTAATTCAATTCCATAATAAGGAAAGTTACTTTTATTTTCATAAAGTATGGAGAGTAAGTCTCATTGGAAAAAAAAAATACTCTCACTTGGTTAAAGAGAAAAAAAATAACTGAAATTGCTAAAATTTTGACTGCAAGGAGAAGATAATTTCAACTGTAAAGCTGTCAGCCCTGAACAGAGGAAGAATAATTAAATAGGTATTAGTGATACTCCAGGCAAGTGAGAGATCTGAATGAGCATCTAATAATACTGCACAACCTGTGGACACTGAGAACATTATGAGGCCGGTAACTAAAAACACCTTTCTCTATACTTTGTTTGAGGCCATCTGACTATGCTACTAATTCATAGTAATTCATTTAGATGTTCAAAGATTCTTTATTTATCATTAACATATTATAAAACCTTAATCAGATTTAATTATAGGAAAAGGACTCACATATGCAAAGAATTGATTTCATTAATAAATATAAATGTACGCTCATATAATTGCACATAGCAATGATATCATTTATACTTCATCTTTGTGCTTATTTTTCTCTCTTAATTAGATCCTGTGTAGTTTGGATTTAATGTCTCCCTCAAAACTACCTGTGGTAAAGACATGGCCTTCAACATAGTGGTATAATTGTTAAAATAGAGCCTAGTACATGCACTTCCATTCATTACAGTAATGTTTTTGAAGAACTTAGTGACATGGCAACCTCTTTTTCTTCTACTTACCAGCCATGAAATGAACATTGTGTCTGGTTAGGTATTTTTGTGATCCTCTGCTCAGCAACAGACCTAAAATCAATTATGCCAGCAAATTGTGGACTGAAACCTCTAAAACTGGAGAAAACAAGATTTTCTTATTGTAAGTTGATCTTTTATATATATATATATATTGTGAGCCGATATGCATAGGTCTGGACCCTATGCAGCTCCCATAGGAGGGGTAGCTATTTGGCCAAGACAGGTAGACCACAGTGATAGCAGAGGTGTAGAGGACAGTAGTATAGTAAATAAGTACAGAATGTATGTAGTATAGTCAATGAGTACAGAATGTAAGATCAAGGGAGAGTGACATCTGTAGGTGGTAGGTCTTCAGTGGCAATGCCTCGATCCGCCAGCTCCAGTCTGTGATAATGGACCTGTAAAGGCTGCATCTTAATGGCTTCAATCTGTTGATGTACAAAAGACATGATTTTTTTTTATAATAATGGGTCCGATTGTGAGTAAGAGGATTAAGATCAGTAGAGATCCTTCTAGCTTCGTCCTATTAGGGAAAAAAGGATATTCTCTCAGGGAAGTGTTTCTTCCCTGGATATGTGAGATGTCACTGGAGAAGCATCAGCTTGTTTTACAAGTCTCTCTGGCAGCCATCTCGCAGCATTTTCTTTGGTGTCAAACAAGCATACTGATCCTCAGCCCCAAATGAGTACTGGGTCTGGATCATTCCATTTTAAGGTTAAAGGATCTTTCCACACAGCTTTGGCAAAGGTATTTTTTGTATTTGTGTGCCAAAAGAGATCAGCTGCTGAATTTCCCTGAGTATTAAGGGTTAAAAAGTTTAGGACAAACAAAGCATGATGAAGGATATTTCTTGGAGAGCCTTTTATGGGATATAAATCCCCCATTTTTAACTTTTAGAGGATAAATAGACCCAGAAGAGGGGCCCCTCCTGCCAGAACACCACAGTGGGTGTAAAGTCAGTGGCACAAATGACCAGGAGAACAGGCTTCTCATAAGAGATAAAAGTGAACCTTTGGCTCAGAATTGCAGCCTTCCCTATCTTCAGGGCTTCTAAGGCCAGGGCTGTTAATGAGTGGCTGCAGGCAGGGTCTGGGTCTCCTTTGAGGATGTCAAACAAGGGTTCAAGTTCTTGAGTCTAGGGGACACATGGCTTAAGCTTGTATGGGGTCTGAGATTAAGGGGGTTCCATTCATTTTTTTTTCAGAGTCCAGCTTTCTATGAATTTAAGTAGCATATGTTGGAAAACAAGAACAAAATGAAATTACAGACCAGAGAGATCATCATCCTGATATTTATTATCCTATTCTGCAGTTGTTTGTACATAGCAAATTTACCCATTTGCAAAACACAAGGTGATAAGCTTTTGTCTATGTTAAACTTGTTAAACCTCCAATTACATCTGTACTTATGCCTTTGTGACCCACCTAGTATAGGCATCACCTGTGTCTAATATAAAATGAATTTAGATTAAGACTATGGGACTTCCAGTGAGAACTTTAAAAACTCAAGCGAGAAATAACAGAAGACACTACAAAGTGGAGAAACATCCCTTGTTCCTGGATTGGAAGAATCAATATTGTGAAAATGGCAATCTTACCTAAAGCAATCTACACATTTAATGCAATCCCTATAAAAATCCCAAAGGCATTCTTCATGGAAATAGACAAAACAATCCAAAAATTTATTTGGAATCACAAAAAAACCTCAAATATCTAAAATAATACTGAGCAACAAAAATAAGGCTGGTGATATCACCATACCTGATTTTAACATATACTACAGAGCCATAGTAACAAAAACAATGTGGTACTGGCACAAAAACAGACATGTAGCTCAGTGGAACAGAATAGAGGACCCAGATGAAAGCCCAGGTAGCTATAGCCACCTGATATTTGATAAAAATGCCAAAAATACTCATTGGAGAAAAGACAGCCTCTTCAGCAAATGGTGTTGGGAAAACTGGACATATATCTGCCGAAGGATGAAAATAGATTCTTCTCTCTTGCCATGCACAAGAATTAAGTCCAAATGGATTAAAGACATTAACATCAGACCGGAAACTTTGAAACTGCTAGAGGAAAAAGTAGGGGAAACCCTTCAACATATTGGTCTTGGCAAAGACTTTCTGAATACAATCCCAATTGCTCAGGCAATAAAACCACAGATTAACCACTGGGACCTAACCAAATTACAAAGATTTTGCACTGCAAAGGACACAGTGAAAAAAGCAAAGAGGCAACCTACAGAATGGGAAAAAATCTTCGCCAGCTCTATATCTGATAGAGGATTAATATCTAGGATATACAAAGAACTCAAGAAGTTAAATAATAAGGAATCAAACAAGCCAATCAAAAAATGGGCTATGGAGCTAAATAGAGAGTTCTCAAAGGAAGAAATACGAATGGCATATAAGCATCTAAAAAAATGTTCTACGTCACTAGTCATCAGGGAAATGCAGATTAAAACTACATTGAGATTCCATCTCACTCCTGTCAGATTGGCCACCATCATAAAAACAAATGATCATAAATGTTGGCGGGGATGTGGAAAAAAAGGAACCCTTCTGCACTGCTGGTGGGAATGCAATCTGGTCCAGCCATTGTGGAAATCAGTGTGGAGGTTCCTAAAACAGCTAAAGATTGATCTACCATATGACCTGAGTGATAAAGAGAAAATAGCCTTCTAGGAGTGTGATTTTTCCAGACTCACGTTAACACATATAAAGGCCTCTCTGTAAGATAGAAAGGAGGGTAGGTAAGTGCTAGATAATAGACATTGAGAATGCTCCAATGACAACATATACATTTTCCTCCTGTGTATATACAATGTTCTCCAGGAAAGATCATATGTTAGGCTACAAATCAAGTCTTCATGAATTTTAAAATATTTTCTCATAATGGAATATATAGAACTAAACAAAATGTTTGCATTTTCAAATATTGTTTTATTAGAAAGGATTCCCCTAGATTTTAGTTTTGGTTTTTCGAGGTAGGGTTTCACTCTAGCACAGGCTGAACTGAAACTCACTATGTAGTCTCAGGGTGGCCTTGAGCTCACAGAGATCCTCTTGCCTCTGCCTCCCGAGTGCTGGAATTGAAGGCATGTGCCACCATGCCTGGCTAGATTTTTACAATTATTTTTCGGAATAAAGTCTGGAATTGAACTAAAAAAACAAAATAAAAATCACCTGGGGCATTATTGAAGAATATTTTTGGGTGTTTCTGTGATGATTTTTCTAAAGATTAACTTAAGCAGGGTGAGAGGAGACTCGCCCTGAATGTGGGCAGTCCTACCTTGTGGGTCAAATTCTGGGGTGAAAAGGATAAAGGGAAAAAGCCACCTGCAGAACCCTTTCTCTGCTTCATGACCTACCTGAATGTGAACAAGCTATCTCAGCCCACACCACCATGGAGCTGCCTGGTGACATGCCATGGTGGAATGTATCACCTCAAGCCATAAGCCAAAATAAACCCTTCCTTCTTTAAGTTGCCTTTATCATGTGTCTGGTCCCAGCAATAAGAAAGCTAATACAGAAAATTGATTGCATGTGCTTTGGTAAATAATCCTCCACCCATGCTCATGCAGGAACCCCACTGAATTTATACATGTACACAAGAAAAATAAAACATCAAAGTAGAAGAGAAACTAATTGGTTAGAAGAAGTGAAAACTAGAGGAAGGCGGTTGGGAAAGTGGGCACAAGAGAAAGTAATAGAAGTGAAGTATGTTTAAAATACATTATATACATGTATAAAATTGGCAATAAAATAAAATTTTAAAAAGTATAAAAAAGACTATCTCCCTATATAGAACTTTTAGAGTATCCTTAAGAGTTTGTAAACAGTTGAAAAATCTCTAACTTCAGGCATGACATTTAGGTTTAGCCTGAAAATTCTTTCCTATACACACACACATCTTTATTTACATACTTTAACATTTTCATCTAAGTATCACTTAAAAGGCATTTTTAATGAGCATTCTATATCCCAACATTGAAAAATTTCTTTCCAGTTCCTTTAATCAATTTATCTTATCCCATTATTAACCACCTTTCTTATAAGGCTATTATGAAAAACTACACCAAATTAATTAATCCCATTACTCACTAACAAGGGAGTAGTCTAAAGACAATTTCATGTCATTCATACCAATAAGACATTAAACTAAGGCAAATATTGTTGTTATCTTGAGGCAGGCTGGCCTAGAAGTTAGGTCAGTTGTCTCCTCCTTTTAAGTACATTACAATTTTTTTAATACCTGATAAATTATAAGTTACCACTTTAGAGAAAATTCTGTTGGCTTTAATAATACTCTATGAAAGTTGAAATTGACCTAGAACATAAATTTAGTAATTATATTTATGATAAAATGTAACAAAGTTGACACATTTTTTTATGTAAAACTTTAGTACTTTATAGGCTGCAGTTAAATGCAACCTTTTTTTATTTTTTCTTGCTGCGTTTTGGTGTGCTGTTGTGGCTGGGTGGGGCTTGTATCACCTTCAATTATTAGCCCTGCCTTATTCCCAGCACTCCCCAGGGGTCTGGTCTAGTACACATGGAGGTAATGGCCAAGAAGACTTCTGGGAGGCCAAGGATTCTGATTACCTGAAGGGGAAAGGGGGGGGTGTGTTCAGGACTGCCAGGATGCCTCTGAAGAAGGCGGCCTTTACTTTTTTAACTGCAAGGAGAGTTTTTAGTGATTGGGCTTCCCGGGAAAGTTGGCGGGGTCGCCTGTCGAGTGACTTTCTAAATCATAATCGAGGGTTACAGGGGCACAGAAGTGATGTGGCTTAGGCTTGTAAAGATAAGGTGGAGGATCTGCTATGGGCACCGTAGGAGGCAGCCAGTCAGGATTATGATATCTGGCAGCCTCACCCTCTAGCTCTGATTCCTGACCTGGGGAAAGCTGGGCATTAGGGGAAGGGGTAACTGTAGTTTTGGAGAGAATAGGATAAATAGATTTAGGGGCAGGTGGGTCAAGTGGGTCATCCTCGGGCATAGGAACAATGACAGAAGGGCATGGTGAAGCCTCAGGACTACCACCACAATGTCCGCCTGGAGGGTGGGGCAGTTCAGGGGGAAGGAGGTGCAGCGTTTGCAGCTGCAGGAATTAATGAATGGGAGGGGTCTGGCTAAGTTTAAGGTTATTTTTAAGAAAGAATTCTCCATACCTAACAACTTTTAAAATGTCCGGTTGGCACTGGTGAATCTGTAGGACATTGTTTATTGAATTCCAAAAGGAGAAGATCTGAACCGGGACTTTCACAGGGCCAAAAGTCTTAAAATTGTCTTTTATACAATCTCCCACTCTCCCCCATCTTTTTCACCAATGGTATCTTCCTAGGGATACCATGGATATAAATCTTCTAAAAAGAGGAAAAAGTGAACAAAGTCTTTTTTCTTAAATTTTGTCCCATGAGTCTTGAGGGAGTCTTTAAGTCCCTGCATAAAAAGTTCCTGCTTACTTAGGGTCTGTCCCATGATAGAAAAGGAAAGAGGAGAAATGGTAAGACCAGAGGACAACGATCCTAGTCAGAGAACTGGCACAGGGGATTCCCCAGTGGGCTTGACGTAAGCCTGTCCAAAAATTTAAGAATCTGGCAGCCGCCTTAAGGGTATTTACTGGCTGTTGCATAACCAGGTTCATTGGTAGGAAGAGAGGCTAGATAGGAGGTCTTTGCCAATGCCCAAATGGGCTGTTGGGATTCACACAGGGAGCTAGGGGCCTTCAGCCAGTGCCAGAGGGTAGCCCTGGCTAAGAGGCTTCAGGTTCCCTGTTGCTATGTTGCAATTCCACACAATGGTGCCAACCAAAAGTAAAAGAAGGAAAAGAAGTCTACAAAAAGCAACAAAGAAATCCTGCAGTTCTTGTGTCTTGCAAATCTGACTAAATAGTCTTTAAATGGGTTGCCTAGAATTTGTCGCTTGTCTTACCTTAGTGGATCTGTATCACAGGTGTTTTCTTTCTTTGGTGATCACGGTGCAGGTCTGTTTTATGGTGTATTGCCTGTAGTGACCTCTATGCAGACCTTCACTCACACCCATGGTGGGGTGGCAGTCCAATGGCTGTGACGGCCGTCCACTCGAGCGATGCCCAGGTCACACTTTGTACCTCGAGCACCATGTTAGGCACCACTTGCCCTGGCCAGTGGGGAGTTGAACAAGGACCCAAGGAGAAGTTAATCTGAGTGGGAGAAGGCAAACAGACACAAGAAGGAGACCATGCTAGGTGTTTGTCAAGACCTCAAGAATTTATTTTTACATGTAGGTTTATATAAGGTTGTGGGGGGAAGGGGACGTAATCAGGCCAAAGATCACAGAGTTACTGGTTAAGCCACAATGCCTTTGTTTCTTCATCAGCTACTGGCAGCATGGGGGAGTAATCAGCCAAGCATATGATTTTTGTTTCTGGTAGTAGAAAATTAGGTGAGGAAGTAGAAACTTCTTTTAACATGGCCAAGGTTTGGTTCATAGCTCCCAACATTTGCCTCCTGTTAGACTTGATTTTCTCAGATTCCTGAAGCTTTTCCAACCACTAGGTGGAATCCCTAGGAGGGAATACCCTTAAGACATCATTAGGCCATTGGATACATTGAACATTACTACTTAATTGCTTTCTTTGGAGCCAACAGCATGACTATGCCTCACAAAGCACTTACCTGAGAATGACAGGCACTCATTATTCTTGAACCACTTAGCAAATGTATATCTCATATTTATTTAGGCTTTAAAACTGAAAAACATGTAAAAGTCCAAAATTTCTTTTTTAATTGTAGAATTTGTGAATAGTTTAGGCCTCAAACAATTCAGATACCTATTGATCATCACCTGTCTCTAGATCACTGTGTATTTAAGAGGAGGCCTTTTATTAGCACAATTGGAGTTACAGAGATTTGTTCAGACTGTCCCTTAAGGAACTCATAGTCTCCTGAAGAAGTTTACAGTCAATAAAATTACCTTTGTCAATTGCCTGGAAAACCCAGGCAGTTTGATTTCTAAGCCTCCATTCAGATTTAGGCTTAAAAGACATTTAGAAGAAGAAAAGAAGATACTTTAGAAAATGTAGAATTTTAGAATTTGTAGCCCATAAAAAGTAAGTAATTTAAAGTATTTTGTTGGCTATAATTTTGAGTAGATGGTGATAAATTTTCATTTTGTCTAGAGTTCTGCATCACTTTTTTTTTTTTTCATATGCCAGCACACCTGGCTGGCTTATATTTTTGATTATTACTTTTCATTGATTTTTTTTTTGTTGTTTTCTTCAGCAAGACTTTTTAAAATTTATTTATTTATTTGAGAGTGACAGCGAGAGAAAGAGGCAGATAGAGAGGGAGAATGCGCATGCCAGGGCCTCCAGCCACTGCAAATGAACTTCAGACAGGTGTGCCCCCTTGTGAATCTGGATAATGTGGGTCCTGGGGAATTGAGCCTCAAACCAGGGTCCTTGGGCTTCATAGGCAAGCCCTTAACAACTAAGCCATCTCTCCAGCCCTGTTTTTTTTTTTTGTTTGTTTGTTTACTTTTATTTATTTGAGAACAGGAGCAAGAGAGAAGGAGAGAGAATGGGTGTGCTAGGGCCTCCAGCCATTGCAAATGAACTCCAGACAAGTGTGCCCCCTTGTGCATCTGGCTAATGTGGGTCCTGGGGAATCGAGCCTTGAACCAGGGTGCTTAGGCTTCACAGGAAAGTGCTTAACCACTAAGCCATCTCTCCAGCCCTTTTTTTTCTTAAATGGAGTCTCATTCTAGCCTAGGCTGACTTGGAATTCACTATGTAATCCCAGGCTGGCCTCAAACTCATAAGTACTGGGATTAAAGGCACGTGCCACTATGCCTGGCTACATTGCTTATTTTGGGGGAATGAAATTCATCATATATTGGCCCACTGTTTCAGCATACTTTGAAAAATAAGTATTTTATGTGTATGCAAAAACACTTAGCAAATTTTTACTAATGACCACAATTTTTTGCCAAATATTAAGAATACAATATTAATTAAAGCAGAATTGATCCTTGATTTGATGAAACTTAAATTCCATTGGTAGTAAATGACATGACAATTCCTTATTAAGAGTAACTACAAATTTCATAAAGCAGTTAAAAGATTGATGACTTAAATGATATATGTGGTTATATTTTATGTTAAGTTGCAGAAAATGTTCTCTAGAAAGGTAATATATTTAATAATAGAAGATAGTGGGCTGCAAAGATAGTGTAGTGGCTAAGGCACTTGACTGCAAAGCCCAAGGACCAATGTTCAATTTGCCAGGATCCACATAAACCAGAAGCAGAGGGTGATGCATATATATGGCTAAAGAATAAAAGACAGATAAATAAGAATCTGAGGCAAAATTTCTTTGGAAAATATTCTAAGAGGAAAACTAAATGACTTTTAGTATCTCTCCATGCTGCATGAAGAAAGTGGGACAAAAGTAGGGTCAGAGTTAAGAAATAACAGAGCTGGGAGACACACAAATACCCCGTGGTATATTGTGAGGATGAACTGTGGTAGTTAATTCTAAGAATGAAATATGGGAAAGAACTATGGGAATAATTGTGGGAATATTTCTATGGACCTTTCAAATAATTCTTCTGGGATTATTGCTGTGAGAGGCTAAAGTCCTTATTTGTAACTTGAACTAAAGTTAATCTCACAGCTATGTAATCCATCTGCTTAAAATAGTGTAAATTTCATTTTCCTAGGTTACCTTTGGCCTGAAGAGTACAGGCATCCAATATTGACAAGCAATGTTTAAAGGTACTGACTGATCTTAAGCTATGCTTTTTGTCTAATTTTCATAGTGACCTGCTGAACTTTTGACTCAGAGCAAGCTTACATGCATAAGTGCTGACCATAGCACTCACAACAGCAAGGCCCCATAGTTCAGTTGAGGACAACAGGTCGCTTGATGTGACTGCATTTGTGATCAGAGTGTATGTGGGCTCTAGATCTGCAGAGTCCCACAGGCCACACCCCTTAATGCCTTACTTTAATAAATATTTAAGATCTTCTCATACAATATACTACTTGTTCAAGAATTACTAACTTTGGCTGTTTAATTATAATGCCAATGAGCACCTCTATGAAGAAGAAGCCAGAGCTGTAGTAAGATCAATGCAATGGTGAAAGCAGATGTAGCAGGTTTATTGATTGTTTAAAGAAACCTATCTTCAACCTTTTTTTTTTTTTTTTTTCTGCTCAGGTTGGTTATAAAAGGAGTTTGCCCACCCTTCGGTAAGAAAATTCCAAGGATTAATCTATTTCTCAAGCTTTGCTTCTAAACACAGTTTACCCACTTCTAGATAGGCAAATACTAAGAGTCAGTCTTCCAAAGTCAGACCTGTGCCTCCCCAAATAGGTCAATATATGAGAAATTGCTCAACTTGACTAATCATTAGGGTATATGTCAATAAGTGAGTGAGTACTACCAAAATGACTATGCCAATTGTCAGAGAGGATGTGGGCAAAGGTGAGACTTTTGTATCATTACTGTTGATATGCATTAGAGCAACCACTGTGGGAAAAAATGGTTTGTGGAGATATTAAAGATAGAATTTAAAGCCGGGCACTGTAGCACACGCCTTTAATCCCAGCACTTGGGAAGCAGAGGCAGAAGTAGGAGGATCACCATGAGTACGAGGCCATCCTGAGAACAGAGAGTGAATTTCAGGTCAGCCTGGACTAGAATGAAAGCCTACCTCAAAAAACAAAACAGAACAAAATAAATACAAAGTAAAAAAAAAAAAAAAATAGAATTTAAAAGATCTAGCCATCTAACCCCTGAGTATAGAGTCTGTTAAAGCAACAATACTCCCTTGTGTTTACTGGAACACTATTCATAATGCCTCAGAAATGAATACAACAGCAGTTCATCCACTGAAGAGTAGATAGAGAACATACCCACACTTTTCCACCAAAATGTAGCATTGAGCCATAAAACAGAACAAAATTGTGTCTATTTGTGACAACATAGAACAGAGAATTGCATGAGAATTGAAATAAGCCAGGAATAGAACAAATGGAAGATTAAAATCACTGATCTTATAGAGGCTCATAGCAGAATAGTGGTTAGCAGGGACTGACAAGGGGAAGGAGACATTCTCAGTTCCACACAAAGTTTGAGGCAAGCTTTAGCTGCAATAGAAGCTGTTTCAAAACTCCAGGCAAAAACAAACAAAACCAAAGAATGAGGAAAATATAGGTTATAAGATGGGTTATATATCAGTGGAA
The DNA here is from genome assembly GCF_020740685.1 of Jaculus jaculus. Classification (NCBI taxonomy): domain Eukaryota; kingdom Metazoa; phylum Chordata; class Mammalia; order Rodentia; family Dipodidae; genus Jaculus; species Jaculus jaculus. The sequence goes on from NC_059113.1 coordinate 77,192,610, forward strand.
ATCTCAGGACTTCAGGTGAAAAAAAGTGGGGCAAGGTAGGGGACAAGGAGTCCCAAGAAAGCACTAGTGAATCACGGTGTTCTCAAATTCTATCTGGGAAGTTTTCACTTAATTTGAAAGGGAAAAATATTAAACAATCTGTATTTACAATGAGCTAAGTGAGCTATTTGGAACAACAGGTAGAACCAAGGAGAAAGATATTTTAAAATATAGTTATGGGAAGAATAGCTACTAGAAATCCCGTTAGTGGAGTAGGGTAGTTAAAAAGGCCAGAAAGCTGTGTTTAGAGTAAAAGGAAGATTGAATTTATATTACCTGTTTATATTTAACTTTCAGGTTAAAAATCCATATGTGGTAATACAATAGTTCTTTTGATTAAAATGTTTATAACAATTAGAAAACAATGAAAATTAAAAAAATAAAAGAACTTATACTTCATGGCCAAAGCTATAGTCTAGATTCTGAAGAGATTAGAATTGAATGGACTCAGAGAACTGTCTGAAGATATTTCTGGAGTGTTTGTCATTAGTGTAGTGGTCAAAAAATGAGAGGTTGAAGATTGATTTGTTCACGTATATTAGAAACTCTTGTACATAGACCTAAAACAAGTCAAAGCAAGTTGGCTAATCCCTGAAATCATTTATCAGGGTCCCTGATTAAAGAACTGGAGGGGCAATGAAAGAAAAAAAATGTGGAGGGAAAGAAAAACATCATGAAAGAAACAGATCCACGATGGTAAAATAGAACTTTAATGGAGAGAAATTCAGACACATTCCCAAATGTATGAAGACCTATCTATGCAAGTGATTATGCAAGTGAAGAGAAAGGGGTTAAAGATTGAGGTTTCTTACAAGTAAAAATGCTCCAAAGCATTTCATTACTAGATAATGATTAGAATCAATGCTCCAATGTCAGGAGTCATCCAAATGGGGAACTTGGCTTATGGAAAACAATAACAGAATTCATGATAGGGCTTTCACCTTTAAGTTCAACATATATTTAAGTCTGTTTGTCTGAGCAAAATTTGAATATAAGGGAAGTAATTTATTGCTAAAGCCATGCAAAGTGCAATGATTATTATGTTAATAAGCCTAGATAAATAGGCCTTTTCCTTTATGAATGTCATGGATTAAAAATGTTAATAACTAGAGCACTCACTATTTTATAATTTCCATACAGATCATTTTATTCCAGCTTTAATTCTGTTTTTTTAATTTAACAATTTTATTTTAATTATACAGTGTCATATATAATTATATAATTATTTTGAACTTCACAAAATTGCTCACATGTACAACAGCTGAAAGCCCATGTTAGATATTTAAAAGGTATGGATTTTTTTAAAGTAATGTTGGTTGAAGGTTTTTCTGGGAATGAGAAGTTTAAAATGATATGAGAGAAATTTTGCATGAGCACAGTTTGCTTGGACAGTTACTGCTTGGAGTTTTCTATCTTGAAAGGAAGGCTGTTCATGCTGAAGTGCCTCTCATATCTGAATCAATTATCTGTGGTATTTGCAATTAGTGTGCTGGTCATTTCTTAGTTGCTCTCAAGTTGGAAATGTTCAGATTAGATAGAAGAAATTAACTCATTTGTGACCTTTCACATGAAGAATGTGTACTTCCAAGATTTCAGATTATCTTTGAAAGTAATTCACTTTTGTAAATGACCTGGTTGCAGTAAGTTGGGTTATATAGTATTTGGGGGAAGATGAATATTTTATAATACATTAAAGATCCACCTAATTTTCCATCTAAATAGTTCATAAATCATTTTCCTCTTCTCACACTCTCTTCTCTCAGACTTTAACTCTTCTAGTCCAGATCCTGCACCATCTGTAACTCTTTGCTTTCCATTTCTTTCCTATCCATCTTTGCCAGACCTTTAGAATCCAAATAAGTATAACCTCTTTAATCACTTCTTCCTCCATGGTGTTCTCATTTCTTTCTGTTCCCACTGATGTGGGGCGAGCCCCCTGTCCTGCAGGAGAAGAACGACCACCAGACGAAGATCCTTCTTGATCACACTTTATTGGAGAGCCTCTTGGTTAACAGGAAAGCTGATGGCGAGGGGCGAGGGGCGCAGGAGTGTAGCTGCTTTTATAGGGCAGAATACTATGGGGCGCCTGCTGATTGGCTGCCATAGGCTCACCCGCCCACAGGAGCCACAGGATAGGCTCGGGACAAGGTGCGTCAAGTGCATGCGCAACCTCAAGCGAGGGTGGTGCCAAGGCGCTGCCTAAATAAGGAATTGTTTACCTCAAGACTGGCAGGAAGCCAGTGCCTTCTTGTAATGGCGTCTGCATTAGCTCCCTACAGTTCCCCCTTTTTTATTAACTTATGGCATAGCTCAGAAAAAATAGCCACCTTCCCGATCAGGTCCGCACCTCATGATGTGTTGACCGATCAAGGGAAGAAGTTCAACCTCCCCTTCCTCAGTGCAATGGGACAGATCCCCTGAGAGTGCAAAGGCGGCGGTCAAATGAAAGCTACCAGATCCCTGCCCATCCTCGTGCAATGGGTACTCTGAGACCCTGAGGGTGCAAGGGCCAGGGGAGCTATTTGCCTTTTAAAGCTGACAGCCAAATTTGGGGGGAGGAACCACTTTCGAAGGCAGCAAGTGCTTGAGAAATGACCATCTTGTCTCTCTTGGTCTGGGTTCGCAGGCGGCAAATCAACCAGAGGCAAAGTACGCATCCTCCCAGGCAGCACACCAGGAACATTCCCACTCCTACCCATTCCTTAAAATAAGAGAACACTCTTTAGATGGGAATTTAGGGATGTCTGAGTCTCCAGGGCCACGGTAGTGGAGGAGGACAAACTATTCAAAGTTTCAGCAGTCTGTACAGAAGTGGCCATGGCCACATCGCCTGCTGTGGCAGCAGCTGCTATTGCCACAGCCGCTATCACTGCTGCCGTGATACCAAAATCTCTTTTTTTGTCTGAATAGCGATAGCGTGCTGGGGGCCTCTACAGGCACGGGGACCCACTGGGGCACCCTAAGGACCATAGCATACTAAGAACGAACAGAAACGGTGGATGAACACATGCTGGCACAGGGGCAAAGGAAGTATCCCTCCCACAGCCATGTCCAATGTCATTAACACCCTCATCCATTTGATTCTCTGTATGGAGGGTCCCGGGCACATTATTGCAAGCTACAAGTCCTCCTTGTAACAGTACAAAGGGTGTAAAGTCCGTGCAGCTGCCCCACATAAAATCCACTTTGAAAATGGAGTTGTAAAGAAGCGAGGGAAGACCGTGGCAGAATGGAGCACCGGCATAGGTTTGGGAAAGGTTGACAGAATACCCCAACATGGCTCTCCTTTAATGGATTCCAGGCACAGGAAGAAGATTCTCCACAAGACCTTTATCATCTCCGCCCTGATGGACCCTACTGTCTTCTGGACCCTCCTCCGGAGATCGCTTGACTGTCCTCACCAGCCGGGCTGAAACCCAATGAGGGGAATCCTGTTCCTGTGTAAAAACACAAACAGCTCCCCTGGATCTTATTATAACAAGATCCGGTCCTTTCCATTTATTATCTAAGACATCCTTCCACATCACCATCTCACTGGATGATTGAATCACATGTTGACTGTGCCTGTCAGCTGCAGATTTATTATTATTATCCAAGATTAAAAAATTAAGAGTAAAGAGAGCTAAAGACACTCTTTCCTTGGGAGTTGCATTTTCCACTATACCCCCTTTTTGTTTAAATAAGAGAGCTTTCAAACTTTTATTTGCTCTTTCTACTATACCTTGACCTTGTGGGTTGTAAGGAAGGCCAGTGGTATGAGCAACCTGCATTTGGGCACAGAAGGCTCGAAAGCCACCAGATGAGTACGCTGGGCCATTATCAGTTTTTAGGCGGTGTGGCTTTCCCCAAGCAGCCCAGGCCTCTAGGCAGTGAGTTTTGACATGAGAGACCTTCTCACCTGCCAATGGTGAGGCAAAAATAATACCTGAGCATGTGTCCACTGAGACATGCAGGTATTTTACTTTCCCAAACTCTGGAAGATGTGTTATATCCATTTGCCAAAGGTCTCCAGGACGGAGGCCCCGGGGGTTAACACCCACATGTGGTGAGGGTAAAAAGGTGACACAAGACTGACAAGATTTTACAATGTCTCGTGCCTCATCTCTGGAAATGGAGAATTTTTTTCTCAAGGTGTTTGCAGGAACATGATATAATCTATGGAATTCAGTAGCTGAAGCTTTTGTATCTTCCAGAGAAATCATGGCGAGCCTAGTGGCCCGGTCCACGAGGTCATTAGCCTGTGATAAGGGGCCAGGCAGTAGTGAATGTGCCCAAATATGAGTTACATAAAAAGGGCAAGTTCGCTGCAAAATTAAAGACTGAAGTTGTAAAAGAATATTAGACACTAGACTAGTAAAGCGAACCGAAGCGGCAATCTCTAGGCCAGCAACCGCATTAGCTACATACAGGGAATCCATGAACAAGTTAAAAGAAGTAGAGAATGTCTGAAAGACCTCCAAAACAATTAGGCATTCAACAATTTGAGGGGAATCGGGTCTAAACATTCTTACTATAGGCTCCGAGCCCTGTACCAAGTAGGCCCCACGACCAGACTTTGAACCATCAGTAAAGATGGCAGGGGCTGATGTAATAGGCTCCTGAATATACCTCTATGGGAAAATTTACTTGGTCAGCCATGTGAGGGCCGAGCCCCAGGAGCATGTCGGCTGTCCATCCCGGATGGCCATTCTGGATATTTTGTCTAGCCTGTGCCTGAGCATTATCTGTAACCAAAGATTTCCACTCAAGGAACTGGCCTTTTGAAAGACAAGCCTTTGCCAACTCTGTCCAATCTGTAGGAGTCAAAGGAGCTGTAATGATCCTGCGCAACAGCGCAACAGAATAATCTGCACCTGGTCCAAAATCCTTGATTGCCTGAACCAAATCCTTTAGTTGTTTATAGGGAACTGGTTCATGTCTCCTTTGTTGAGTTACTGGGTCCTCAAAAACGGGAAAAGCAGAGGCCAGCCGTGACCAGGTTTTTGTTTTAATGAAGCGGCATGTGTCCCCAGGGGAGTTATAGGGTGGGGGTGCGGAAGGCTCTATTGACTGTAAAGGACCACACCCTTGGCCTTGAGGCCCCTTTGTTAGCAGAGGGCGCCTAGGCGGGGACCTATATTGTTCCCTTTTATAACAGGCGGTGGCCTCCTTTTGTCTTTCCTCTTCCCCTTTAAATAATTTTTTTTCTTTCTCCTCTGCAGATTCGGAGCTAGCCTCCTCATCTGTGTCAAGTACATTTAAATGTGTAAGCTCCTCAATGGGAGGGTAGAGCCTGTCAAAGGCTCCTTTTTCCCCCTGGGGGGGGCAATTATAGATATCACCTGTTTCTCTGAGCTCATCTTGTAAAATTTTTTCTATATCTTGTCTTTGTTTTTCCCTTTTTATTTTTCCTTTTTTTCTAGGCCTATTATGTGAATCACCATTTGTATCTGACTCAGAAAGGCTATCCTGATGCCTTGCGAGAACTTCCCGTCCCCTTCTAATAAGTTCCATGTGGTTTTCTTTACTTAAGCAAGAGTGAATCAGCCACCAAAACAGCAGTGTACCCTTACCAATTCTGTTCTCTTGTTTTGCTGCCTCCAATTCTCTACCTAATTTTTCCCAAGTAGGGAGAGAAAGTTCCCCCAAGACCACAAACCAGGGCGTGATCATATCTAGGTCTTTAACAATCTTTTTAATTGTTGCAGAGGAGACCCTAATGTCCCTCTGCTTAAGCAATTCCTTTATCGGCTGGACAAAGTCAACAGTCACAAAACTCGCACCCTGAGAATTGCCCATGTTGCGCTCACAGCAAACGACATGGACAATAAACCACACAGGAATGAAAATAACAAGGATCAGGTAGGGATCTAAGTGAAAAAACATTATGACTGGGGATGACTTACCGACATCTTCCTCTCCGTGTGTCAAGTTCTGGATCCTCTTCGGCCCCTCGCCCGGTGACCACAAAGCACCCGGCGTCTTGGGATTTCGGCACCACTTTGGGGCGAGCCCCCTGTCCTGCAGGAGAAGAACGACCACCAGGTGAAGATCCTTCTTGATCACACTTTATTTGAGAGCCTCTTGGTTAACAGGAAAGCTGATGGCGAGGGGCGAGGGGCGCAGGAGTGTAGCTGCTTTTATAGGGCAGAATACTACGGGGCACCTGCTGATTGGCTGCCATAGGCTCACCCGCCCACAGGAGCCACGGGATAGGCTCAGGACAAGGTGCGTCAAGTGCATGCGCAACCTCAAGCAAGGTTGGCGCCAAGGCGCTGCCTAAATAAGGAATTGTTTACCTCAAGACTGGCAGGAAGCCAGCGCCATCTTGTAATGGCGTCTGCATTAGCTCCCTACACTGATGAAATCCTATCTTGATCTCTTTTTCTAATAAGGGAAGGTGACCCTATCTGGTATGAAATCTGTGAAGACTTGTTAATGATGACTTTAAAAGGGGCATATAGCACAAAGCTTTGGTTACTGTATGAGACTTATAAAGATAAATATGGTAGAACTTTCTTGAGAAGGTGGAGTTTGAGATAAAGAGAGAGGTAGGGAGAGAGGAAAAGCAGGAGATGGAGAAAGAGAGAGAAAGAATGAATAGAAGGAACTGATTTCTGGATGCCAGGTATGTCATATCTAGATATGGTTTCTATCTGCTGTAAGATGAAACAACTTCAAAAGAGATTGTTAAAAAAAAAAATGAGGGACTGGAGTGCTCAGTACTGTAGTATCTATCTATCTCTATCACATTTTCCAAGGCTCAGGGTCTACTGCTGAAGAGGTGGCGGAAAGAATGCAAGAGCCAAAGGAAGGGTAGGACCCCTTACCACATGCTTCCCCCAGACACAAAATGGCCTGGATATCCATGACCTCACAGTGCCTGACTCTACCTACACAAGATTATCATAAGAGGAGGAAAAGATCATGACATCAAAATAAAACAGAGACTGATTGAGATGGGGAGGGCCTATGATGGAGAATGCAGTTTCAAAGAGGAAAATGGGAGGGGAGGGAGGATATAACCATGGGATATTTTTTATAATCATGGAAGTTGCTAATAAAAATTTTAAAAATAGTTGAGGAAATATGGGAAGAAGTTTTAATTTACAAAGCCCAGAGCCTTTCATATGGCAGACCTCTCTTTTCCCTTCTTTTTTGAATTTAATTATTTTTTATGAAATAGTTTTGTACCCAGTGAAGACAGTCAAGTTGGTACCATTGTTAGGCTCATCCATGTCCTACCCCCTCACCTTGGCCCCTCCTGGTTGAGGTATATGGGTCCTGCATTGTGGAGTTAGCACACAATTATGGGCAGGAGAAACATCTCTGCATATCATGACCCAACATGTGGCTCTGACCTTCTTTCCACCCTGTCTTCTGCAAAATATCCCTGAGCCATGTTGGGTTCATTTTTGGTCTTCTTTAGTGATGAGGTGTTGGGGCCTTCTGGGTCTCTGGATATCTGACTTGGTAGGAGTTGATTTTTCTCTGTGTCGATCTCCTTCACCCTTGTGCTGGTACCTGGTTCACCAAGAAAACAGCACCCTTGCTTGTTTTGCCAATTATTCTTAGTTTCAGCTGGGGCCCTTTTGAGGTATGATGGGTTGGTTCTTTCCTTAGGATCTGAGTCTATCTGAAAAAGAGAAGCAGATTCTCCAACAGTGTAAAATGGAATAACCCTTATTTTTTATAGAGAATTTAATAGGTGTAGACCCTCTTGTAGCCCATGACTGGTAAGAGCAGGCTCATGTTTGGATATGGTTCTGACTTGTTTCCCAGCTCAAATTATGGGTCCTGTTCCACTGAGGGGATCAGTCAGCCAAGCCAAGAGCTGTTGCTTTCCCAACATGGCTGTGTGCCACTATTGCACTTGAGCATCACGACGGGTTATTTGCTGCTAAGTAGGTTAGACCATGAGTTGCTTGGACAGGTATTGGTCATTTTTCCCCAGTCTTCCATGTAGCACCTTCTGGCACTAGATGTGCTGACTGTCTGGGGACTGACTCTCTTCCAGTTTCCAGCCATGACATTCCATTTTATGTGTCAACGGAATATGGTATCTTCAGCAGTAGGGTCTTACCACTAACCTTTGGTGGGTCATCAAGTACTATGACAGAAATCTGTCTTTCTTTTAGGAAGCCTTGTAGGTCTCTCTGATCAAAAGCCCATTGTAGATGATAGCCACCTTCTGGTACTGGGAGTTACAGGTCAGTGCCCACTAAGAAAAGGAAGAAAAGATAACCCATATAAAAGAGTGAGAGAGAGAGAGAGAGAGAATATAGAAGATTAAGATCAGTCTTCATCATACCCTCTCCAGTGTCTTGTAGCTCAGATATTCCCTCTAAGGGCCTGGTGAAGGTTTAACCATTGTTCTGCCTTTTAGGATGTAGAATTTTATGGAGATTACAGTTTTTGATTGCTTATCCTGAAACCTCAGGAGGCTGACGGGGCAATCTTCTGCCCAGTGAGGAGTACACTGCCCAAGGCTTCCTGCAGCTTCGCTCCTGTACTCTTGCCTACAGCAAGATGGCGTCTGATAGCAAGCAACCCCTGTTAACACCTTGGTTTCTGGGGTTTGCGGGGAGAGGGGGTGTCCTGTGGGAGTTTCTTTTATAGCTCAGAACAGTCACTGTAACACCAACCAGCTGTCAAAACTAGGTTTCACTACTGGAGGAACATGGCTTTCTGCAGTTCCTCTCCTAGCCTGCTGGTTCCATCCGCTTGCCAGCACCTTCCCTCTTAATCTTTGCTTTTTTGAGCAGTGTGGGTTTCTTGTAGTTGGGCTTGATGTTACAGTTTGCTTTGTGCTCTTTTGTAGTTAGCCTTCCTGGATGTTCTTCCGGTATGGGGGCCTGGACATCCTCACTGAGAATTCCCAGAGTTCTTCTTCAATCACTGTCTTTAGAATGCAGACTGTCATCTTGGTTCTTCCCTTTGGCATTCTGTGTAAGAAACTTCTAACCAACCACCTTGAATACTATCATAGTAACCTTGAAGTATTAAAAGTTCTCAGGAAAATAGGAGCTTTTTTATTGTTCTTTTTTTTTAAAATGTTTTGTTCATTTTTATTTATTTATTTGAGAGTGACAGAAAGAGAGAGGTAGGTAGAGAGGGAATGGGTGTGCCAGGGCTTCCAGCCACTGCAAACAAACTCCAGACACGTGTGCCCCCTTGTACATCTGGCTAATGTGGGTCCTGGGGAATTGAGCCTCGAATCAGGGTCCTTAGGCATCACAGGAAAGCGCTTAACTGCTAAGCCATCTCTCCAGCCCTATTCTTGTTTTAATGCATATTTTGGGATATGCATGTTCATGTTGGTATAAAGGGATTTAAAACAAGCAGATTGGGAAAAACTCTAGATATTAAGTGGACTAAATTAAGCTATGTTTTAGATTTTCCCTTAGAATCAAAGTTGCAACTGGACATTTATTAGTGTTATAAATATATCATGTAGTTACTAAAATAGAAGATTTTGTGAGCTGCATTTTCCCTGCCATTTGCATGAATTTGTACAATTAACCAACTACAGATTAAGTGGGACTAGTATTTCCAGAAACAAATTAAATTTGCTTGGTGGGTAAAAAAGTCATCCAATGAAAATATTCACTATATCTTAGAAGAAACTCCATGTTGGGGGAATTTTCCCCTTGAAGATTCATTTAGTGACCTCTGAGAGCTATTGGGAGAAGGCACTACAGTCTTATAAATAGCTTTCAACATGAAATGTGATGGGTATTTTGGAATTGTCTGAAAAGCAATCTTGAAACTTCAAGTATGGTTAAAAAAATGTCTTTAGCATTTGTGGTAGTCCTCCAAACTACAAGAAACTGACAGTTTTGTTGTCTAGAAAATAAGTCCATGCAAATAAAGAAATTATCCACTACTAGAAATGGAGACATTTAAGGACAGAAGGGAGTGAGATATGTAAGGTTACTCAATGATATTTAGTGAGCATTTGGTATTTTCTGTTTAGTTTTAGATTCTTCTAAATTGACTTAATTTAGCAGTAAATCTAAGTTGTAAGAATTAGACTCTTTGATTACTGAAATACATAAATATTATCATTAAACATTTAATCCCAGAACTTGGGAGGCAGACGTAGGAGGATCACTGTGAGTTCCAGGCCAGCCTGGGACTACAGAGCTAGGTCAACCTGGGCTAGAATGAGGCGCTTTCTATCTTGAAATATCAAACAAACAAAATATATATGGGGGCTGGAGAGATTGCTCAGTGGTTAAAGGTACTTACTTGTAAAGGCCAAAGGTCAGGGCTTCAATTCTCCAGTACCCACATAAAATCAGGACCAAAAAATGTTGCATGCATCTGGAGTTCCCTGGTACAACTCATATTCATTCTACCTCTCCTTCTCCTTCCCTCTCTCTCTCTTTCTCTTTCTCTTATTTCTTATCTAATAAAATGTTAAATAAAAAGAGATTTAACAGGGTATCCTTATTGTATTGCGAAGTAAGTTCATATCCCACTGATTTCTTGCATCAGAAGTCATTGCCTGCTAAAAATCATAGGATTTCCCCTCTACTTTTATGAGTGATGAAAAGTACATTGCCAAATATTCTTTTCTAAAAAAATTATGAAATGTGGCTTCCTCATGAGCTGTGTTGTAATTAGTGGCATGGGCTTACCACTGTTTCTCTCCCAGTTTAAAGTCATTTCAATCTATGTGTAGATATAATCCTTCTTGTTTTAATGGGAGAGAAACAAACCTTCTGAGGACAGGCTCGGTAATTTTTCCTTTGGTATGAAAATATTGCAATTAAGGAGCAAACAAAGGGATAAATAATATCAGTTGATTACATGAGTTTCTTTTTAAGTTGTGAAATCTACTTTTACTGAGGGACATGTGAAAGAAATAAATAGTTTTTGAGTAAAAGAAAACAAATTTTCCCTCTTCACATAAGTATGGATTCTAGGATATATTAACCACTATAGTAACTATGGGAAATTCATTGTGAGCCAATAAAAATAAAAATTTATTTTTGATATTGAAATAAGATTAGATCATATATTTAACATTCTGGTTGGTAATTAGATAAAATTATCCTGAACACATTTGATAGCTGTTTTGTTTTATAGATAAAAGCTCTATTTATTAAAAATCTAACTTTATAATGTTTTTCAATACTTCCTGTTAAAAATCAAATCAATCTCAATATGACTATATGCATGCATGTGCATGTGTGAATTTGTGCATATTATTTTATGAACTTTCTTTTATTATGGGTCCTTATTCCTAGAACCTATATGTGTATTATTTTTATTTACTTATTATTAGAGAGAGAATGGGCCATCCAGGGCCTTCAGCCACTATTAATGAACTCCAGACATCTGAGCCCCCTGTGCACCTGTGCAGCATTGTGTGCTTGCATCACTGTACAACTGGCTTATGTGGGACTTGGAGATTCAAACTCATTTCTTAGGCTTCATAGGCAAGCACCTTAAACACTAAGCCATCTCTTCAGCTTGTGTGTATTATTTTCAAATGTGCTTGAAACCTTTGTCTAATGTTTACCTCATGAACGAGTCATGCATCTTTTTGACTTTCCTTTCTGAAATGTTAATATTATTAATTTTATGTTATTATTTTTCATAATTCAATCTTTTAATACAAAATAAGTGTTAAAAGAGAAATACAGGCTGGGGAGATAGCTCAACTGTTGTTCTGCTGTCCAGTGTTCAGTTCACCAGTACCCACATAAAGCCAGATGCACAAAGTGGCACATGCGTTTGAAATTTGTTTATAGCAGCAAGAGGACCTGCCATGCTCTCTCTGTCTCTCTCTCTCTCTGACTTTGCTTAAAAATTACTAAATATAAATATTTTTTAAAATTAAATAAAATTTCTGAATAAACAGAAAAACACCTATCAATAATTTCATCAAAATCTTGTATTTCTTAATTCCCTTTGCCTCTGATTATATCTGTGTATGGGTAAAGCAGCAATTTTATTTTTTGGTCATTAATGTTTAAGTGTAATCATTTGGCCATGTTTTATCTTAATTATGACATACCACTATAGATTCACCAGCATAATGCTATTATTTTCAACTCATAAAAGAAAATTTGCTTTAAAGTCATTACATTATATACAGTCATGCTGTGAAGCTTTTCTGAAGTGTGAAGCTATGGTGTGAAGTTTTTCTTGTGTGTACATATTTTTTACTTTTCTAAAAGAAGAAAAGCTTACTAGACCACATTCTTTCCTTTGAAATTCTGCAAGACAAATTGCAGTGAAATGCATATATTATAGTTTGATCTGGAGAAAGTCTTAAGAGATGCTCTTTGCAAAAATGCATGATTTTGTTCCTAGGTAATTTCTTATTCCTGCAGTGAAACATCAAGATGCTTTCAAACTGAGACATCACATTGGCACAAATTAAGTTATTCTTACTCAGAATTAAAAGAAAATATAGTAAAAGTCCAAGAGTTCCAAAAAAGTACTATGCCTTATTTATCTGTTCTCAGAATTAAACAAAAGATGATTTGGAATTAAAAGGAGAGAAAATAACCTGCAAATTCTTTTCCAATTAATGTACTAGTTTTGTACTTTTAAAAATTTACAACACTTTTCTTTACTTCAATGTATGCTTTGCTTTTGAGTTCAACTCTTGAATTTTTTCTGCTCATGTTACCATGGAGTCTTCCACTGGCTTCATTTATCTCCTAAGGAACACTACATTTATTCTAGTTCTGCACACACAAGTACTTTAACCTCCTGAAAAGCACCTGCTTTATTGGTAGTAAGATTCACCATTAATGGCTATTACCTTAGTCAAATTAATTAATTCCTCAGTCTCCTAGTTTAGCTATTAAGTAGGGATCACAACAACCTTTCAGCTAAGCTTTCTGTGAGAGTTAAATGAGATCACACATGCTAACCAGGTAGAAGAGTACCTGGAACATGATCTACAATACTCAAGGAACTATTTTATTCCATGGCATTTAACCTGACCAGTCATATTCTTGGGTGAATTCTGCTGCTCATTTTCATTATAACTATGAATTTCTGAGTATTGCTGAATTGTGACATTTTGTTATAGCTATGCTACTAGTTTCTGTTAAAACACTATATATCATTATATATTATATACACTATAACTAAGAATTATTATAATTAATGTCACAAATTGAAACATGTTTGAGGAAAGAAGGAGATGTTAGCAACTCTAGCTCTATCTTGGGCATTTGTCATTTTATTCTTACTTGAAGAGAACTAGGTCAAAAATGTGTCTTACATTTTATTATACAGGCACTTGCTCCTCCAGGTTTGTTGCTTCTCTATTCATAACAGCTGAAAAGTATATACAGCCCTGATAACAATCAAATGATAAATGGACAATAGAGATGCAGCACATATACACAATGGACTTCTACTCAGCAGTGAGGAAAAATGAAATTATGAATTTTGTAGGGAAAAGTATAAATTTGAAAAAAATATTCTAGGGAGATAAGCCAGACCCTGAAAGAAAATGATGCATGTTCTGTCTCAGATACAGGTTTCAGCTGGGAATAGGGAAATTTGCTTGTATGTTGTATTAAACCTCACTACTTGAAGTCAGGTAGCTAGAATGAAGCTATGAGAGTAGAACAGAGGAGTGATTAGGGAAGGGGATAGACAGATAAGTGGTATAACTGAATACAGGGTTCAGGAAGGTCTAAGGGGGGCAGGACAAAGGGAGGGTGGAATGGGGAAGGGATACACAAAACTAAAGACTATATGAATAACTACCATAGAAACATTTTTGTTAGCTAACTTGCAAAGTACTGCTTTTTATTAAAGAGAGAATCAGAGAAAGGTAGCTTGTGCAGAAGTAGTCTGCTGGTTTGGAGAAAGACTTACTGTGAACTTAGCTGTTCTTGTAGGTGAATCTCAGTGTCAGGCCCCAGTGAGCTGTTGGTCAAGGGCACCCATGAGGCCACAAAAACAATACAGAGCATTTCCAAAGAGCTTGGTTATGTAGCAGAATGAGGTGGTAACATCCTATTGCTAAAGACATCACAGGCTGTGGTCATAGGGCAATGAAAAATGAGGTTGGAACTGGAGTGGAAGACATCTCATTGCTGGATGTCATTGTTCTGGAAAGCACTATGCAAACTCCTTCAGGAGAAAAGTGATCTACAGTTTGAGCAAGAAGTGGATTCTGCAAGCTGCGTAATCAACCAGCCAGGATAGACATACTGATGATTGTAATAGTGGCATGTAAGTTATAGGGATAATCAACTGTGGATAAAAATTCTGTCCAGTGTGAGGGAATTCATGCCAAGTACTAAGAACTTATGGCTTGGAAGATTACAAACATGACAGGGAAGCTTTCCCAGTCCTTTGACTAAACAGAGACATTATTTCCATTAGTCTTCTAAATGCATACACTTCAAAACTTTGATTAATCTTGATCTCACTTTTGGTTAGAAAACTGGTGGTTTGAATGTGAATGTATGTCCCCAATAGTCTCAAGTATTTTTTTTTTAATTTTTATTAACATTTTCCATGATTATAAAATATATCCCATGGTAATTCCCTCCCTCCCCACCCCCACACTTTCCCGTTTGAAATTCCATTCTCAATCATATTACCTCCCCATTAAAATCATTGTAATTACATATATACAATATCAACCTATTAAGTATCCTCCTACCTTCCTTTCTCCACCCTTTATGTCTCCTTTTCAACTTACTGGCCTCTGCTACTAAGTATTTTCATCCTCACACAGAAGCCCAGTCATCTGTAGCTAGGATCCCCATATAAGGGAGAACATGTGGCGCTTGGCTTTCTGGGCCTGGGTTACCTGACTTAGTATAATACTTTCCAGGTCCATCCATTTTTCTGCAAATTTCATAACTTCATTTTTCTTTACCGCTGAGTAGAACTCCATTGTATAAATGTACCACATCTTCATTATCCACTCATCTGTTGAGGGACATCTAGGCTGGTTCCATTTCCCAGCTATTATAAATTGAGCAGCAATAAACATGGTTGAGCATGTACTTCTAAGGAAATGAGATGAGTCCTTTGGATATATGCCTAGGAGTGCTATAGCTGGGTCATATGGTAGATCAATCTCTAGCTGCTTTAGGAACCTCCACACTGTTTTCCACAATGGCTGGACCAGATTGCATTCCCACCAGCAGTGCAGAAGGGTTCCTTTTTTTCCACATCCCCGCCAACATTTATGATCATTTGTTTTCATGATGGTGGCCAATCTCACAGGAGTGAGATGGAATCTCAATGTAGTTTTAATCTGCATTTCCCTGATGACTAGTGATGTGGAACATTTTTTTAGGTGCTTATATGCCATTCGTATTTCTTCCTTTGAGAACTCTCTATTTAGCTCCTTAGCCCATTTTTTGATTGGCCTGTTTGATTCCTTATTAGTTAACTTTTTGAGTTCTTTGTATATCCTAGATATTAATCCTCTATCAGATATATAGCTGGCAAAGATTTTTTCCCATTCTGTAGGTTGCCTCTTTGCTTTTTTCACTGTGTCCTTTGTGGTGCAAAATCTTTGTAATTTCCTTAGGTCCCAGTGGTTAATCTGTGGTTTTATTGCCTGAGCATTTGGGGTTGTATTCAGAAAGTCTTTGCCAAGACCAATATGTTGCAGGGTTTCCCCTACTTTTTCCTCTAGCAGTTTCAAAGTTTCCGGTCTGATGTTAAGGTCTTTAATCCATTTGGACTTAATTCTTGTGCATGGCGAGAGAGAAGAATCTATTTTCATCCTTCTGCAGATGTTTATCCAGTTTTCAAAACACCATTTGCTGAAGAGGCTGTCTCTTCTCCAATGAGTATTTTTGGCATTTTTATCGAATATCAGGTGGCTATAGCTACTTGGGCTTACATCTGGGTCCTCTATTCTGTTCCACTGATCTACATGTCTGTTTTTGTGCCAGTACCATGCTGTTTTTGTTACTATGGCTCTGTAGTATAGGTTAAAATCAGGTATGGTGATACCACCAGCCTCTTTTTTGTTGCTCAGTATTATTTTAGATATTCGAGGTTTTTTATGATTCCAAATGAATTTTTGGATTGTTTTTTCTATTTCCATGAAGAAAGCCTTTGGAATTTTGATAGGGATTGCATTAAATGTGTAGATTGCTTTAGGTAAGATTGCCATTTTCACGATATTGATTCTTCCAAGCCAGGAACAAGGGATGTTTCTCCACTTTCTAGTGTCTTCTGCAATTTCTCGCTTGAGTGTCTTAAAGTTCTCATTGTATAGATTCTTTACTTCCTTAGTTAGGTTTATTCCAAGGTATTTTATTTTTTTTGATGCAATTGTGAATGGGAGTGATTCTCTGATTTCATCCTCTGTGTGTTTGTTGTTAGCATATACGAAGGCTACTGATTTCTGTGTATTTATTTTGTATCCTGCTACATGGCTGTAGGTTTTGATCAGCTCTAACAGCTTGCTAGTAGAGTCTTTAGGGTCCTTTATGTATAGAATCATGTCATCTGCAAATAATGATAACTTGATTTCTTCCTTTCCAATTTGTATCCCTTTTATGTGTGTCTCTTGCCTTATTGCTATGGCTAAGACTTCCAAAACTATATTAAATAGAAGTGGAGACAGTGGACACCCTTGTCTTGTTCCTGATTTTAGTGGAAAAGCTTCCAGTTTTTCCCCATTTAGTAATATGTTGGCTGTAGGCTTGTCATAAATAGCCTTTATTATATTGAGATATGTTCCTTCTATTCCCAGTCTCTGTAGGACTTTTATCATGAAGGGATGTTGGATTTTGTCAAATGCTTTCTCTGCATCTAATGAGATGATCATGTGATTTTTGTCCTTCAACCCATTTATGTAATGTATTACATTTATAGATTTGCGTATGTTGAACCATCCCTGCATCTCTGGGATAAAGCCTACTTGGTCAGGGTGAATGATCTTTTTGATATACTCTTGTATTCTGTTTGCCAATATTTTGTTGAGAATTTTTGCATGTATGTTCATGAGGGAGATTGGTCTGTAATTTTCTTTTTTTGTTCTATCTTTGCCTGGTTTTGGTATCAGGGTGATGCTGGCCTCATAGAAGGAGTTTGGTAGGATTCCTTCTTTTTCTATTTCCTGGAAAAGCTTAAGAAGCAATGGTGTTAGCTCTTCCTTAAAAGTCTGGTAAAATTCAGCAGTGAATCCATTCGGGCCTGGGCTTTTTTTAGTTGGGAGATTATTGATAACTGCTCGGATCTCCATGTTTGTTATAGGTCTATTTAAGTGATTAATCTCATTTTGATTTAATTTAGGTAGGTCATATAGATCAAGGAAATCATCCATTTCTTTCAGATTTTCATACTTTGTGGAGTATATGCTTTTATAGTATGTCCCTATAATTTTTTGAAATTCTCTGGAATCTGTTGTGATGTTACCTTGTTCATCTCTGATTTTATTAATTTGTGTCTCTTCTCTCTTTCTTTTGGTCAGATTTGCTAAGGGTTTACCAATCTTGTTTATCCTTTCAAAGAACCAACTCTTTGTTTCATTAATTCTTTGGATTGTTCTTTTTGTTTCTATTTCATTAATTTCTGCCCTAATCTTTATTATTTCTTCCCGTCTACTACTTTTTGGTTTGCCTTGTTCTTCTTTTTCCAAGGCTTTAAGGCGAAGCATTAGGTCGTTTACTTGCGACCTTTCTAATTTCTTAATATAGGCACTTAAGGCTATAAATTTACCTCTTAGAACTGCCTTCATTGTGTCCCAGAGATTTTGGTATGTTGTGTTCTCATTATCATTTGACTCTATAAATTTTTTGATTTCCTTTTTGATTTCTTCATTGACCCACTCATCATTTAGTAGTGTATTGTTTAGTTTCCATGATTTTGTGTATGCTCTATAGCCTTTCTTGCTACTGATTTGTAGTTTAATTCCATTGTGGTCAGATAGAATGCAAAGAATTATTTCAATTTTCCTGAATTTGTTAAGATTTGCTTTGTGTCCCAATATATGGTCTATTTTAGAGAATGTTCCATGTGCTGCTGAAAAGAATGTATATTCTGCAGCCTTTGGATGAAATGTCCTGTATATATCTGTTAGGTCCATTCCTTCTATGACCTCATTTAGTCCAGATTCCCCTCTGTTTATTCTTTCCCTGGATGACCTGTCAATTGATGAGAGTGGGGTGTTAAAGTCACCCACCACCACCGTGTTTGGTGTTATCTGTGACCTTAGTTCTAATAGTGTTTGTTTGACCAATTTGGGAGCCCCCATGTTAGGTGCATATATGTTTAGGATTGTAATGTCCTCCTGTTGTAGTGTGCCCTTAATCAATATAAAGTGACCTTCCTTATCTTTTTTGAATAACTTCGGACTAAAGTCCACCCTGTCTGATATTAGGATAGCAACCCCTGCTTGTTTTCTAGGCCCATTTGCTTGAAACACCGTCTTCCAACCTTTCACCCTAAGATAATGTCTATCCTTTGTAGAAAGGTGAGTTTCTTGAAGACAACAAATTGTAGGATCCTGCTTTTTAACCCAGTCTGCAAATCTATGTCTTTTCGTTGGGGCATTGAGACCGTTGATATTAAGAGATATTATTGAAAGGTGTGTATTTATGTTTGCCATTTGTGTGTGTGTGTGTGTTACTTGTTCTACCTGTGCTCTCTTCTGTTAACTGGTATTTGAGTATGGCTGGTTTTTTCTAGGTTCCTTATATGTGTGCTTTTCCTTTTGTTCAGCATGGAGGATTCTATCAAGTATTTTCTGTAGAGCTGGTTTTGTCTTCAGATATTCCTTTAACCTGCTTTTGTCATGGAATGTCTTTATTTCTCCATCTATTTGGATGGATAACTTTGCAGGCTAAAGTAACCTTGGTTGACAGTTGTTATCTTTCAGAACTTGGAATATATCACTCCAGGCCCTTCTGGCTTTAAAAGTTTGTGTTGAATAATCTGCTGTAATCCTGATGGGCTTGCTTTTGTAGGTAACTTGATTTTTCTCTCTAACTGCTTTCAATATTTTTTCTTTGGTTTGTGTGTTTGGAAGTTTGAGTATAATGTGGCGAGGAGAGTTTCTTTCTGGGTTTTGTCTGGCTGGGGTTCTAAAGGCTTCCTGTATCTGTATTGGCACCTCTTTCCCAATTTGGGGAAAATTTTCCTCTATGATTTTGTTGAAGATGCCTACTATGCCTCTGGAGTGGAATTCTTCTCCTTCTACTATGCCCTGAATTCTTATATTGGATCTTTTCATAGTGTCCCGAATATCTTGAAATTCCCACTCATACTTTTCTATAAGTTTGTCTTTCTCTTTGTTGGACTGCATTAGGTCTGCCACCTGATCTTCTAGCTTAGATATTCTGTCCTCTCCCTTATCCATCCTACTGGTGAGATTTTCTACAGAGTTTTTTATTTCATTAACTGTGTTCTTCATTGCTAGTAATTCTGACTGGTTTTTCTTTATTATTTCTATTTCTCTATTTATGTCTTGTATTGCCTTCTTTATTTCATTAAATTGGTGTCCTGCTTCTTCGTTGATTCCTTTGATTTCCTCTTTGATTTCTTCTTTGATTGTTTTCATGTGTTCTTTGACCTCTTTGAACATATTTATAATTATTCTTTTGAACTCTTTCTCAGGCATTTCCTCTAACTCTTTCTCACTGGAGGACATTTCTGATGCATTAATACTTTTAGGTGGATTTATATCGTCTTGCTTTTTAGTGTTTCTTGTGTTATAATGTATATATTTTTGCATCTTGGATTAAGTTAATGCTTGGATTTTCTAGCTAGCTGTGTATTCTTAGCTGTATCAATTGATTTGATGTAATATATTTTCAGGGTAGGACCTTAAGGTATTAGGTGTGGCTCTTAAGACTCTCAGAGTATCTACAAAGATGTTCTTAGGGGTTGAGTTTCCCTGCTATAGGAGTATTCAAGCAGGCTGAGTGGAATAATATACTGGTAGATTCTAAAATTTAGCTAAACACTGTACCCATTCCATCAAAAACAGCCTCGAGTATGTATGCAAGAGTAGTTATTATAATGACCAGATCCTCTATCAACAAAGAGGTTTAGATTTCTGGTCTGTTGAGGGATCCAAGTCAGCTTGTGACCAAGTGAGACCCTTCCCTGGTGTAATCCCAGTTACCTTGGGTGATTGTGGTCTCAGTCAAGTTGCTGCTTGGGTCGTTGGGCTGCTGTTCTGATTTCTGGAGCTGGGCACTTGCTTTTCCTATGGGGCAAACTGAGCCGCTGCTGCCGCCTCTGCAGCTGTTGTAGATGCCACCCCCGGAGCCCCCACCGCTGCTGAAGCTGCCGTTGCCGTGTCCACCGCTGCTGCTCACCCTGAAGCTGTTGCTGCGGGATCTGTCACCGCTGCCGCTCCTGGGTCCGCTGCTGCTGGGGCCACTGGTACTGGTGCTGGAGCCGCTGAATATGCTGCCGAATTCTGCTCCTGCTTGGGTCCCGCCGTCAGCCCAAGTTGGCGTGGCCGGTCCCGGGCCGCTGCTGTGTTCGCTGGAGCTGGGTTCAGGTGGCAGGGGAGGGGAGGGAGCCGCGGCTGCTCTGGTTGTATCGCTTCTCCACGTGTGCTTTTACCTCGCGGTCTGCTCCTCCCTCCGTTGCTCGCTGCCGCTCTCCCCTCACGTTTCCCGAGTTGCGGAGAGCGCGGTGTGAGGGGAAAATCCCGCACCTGGCTTGTCCTGCGGCTCGAGCCGAGAGTCCGGCAGTTTTCTGCCGCTCCGCGGTTGCGGCGGGTAGCTGAGCCGCCCCGGAGCCGCTGTTCCCGCCTGTGCAGGCTCTGGATGCTCTATAACTCTTCCACTTCTCTGCTGCCGCCTCAACTTCCTATACACCTCACTTTTTAGTAAAAGTGTGTATTTTGCTGAGTTTTTTTTGGTCTTTCCCCCCCCAGGCTGCTTGGCGTGGTACCTACGCCGCCATCTTAACCGGAAGTCTCAAGTATTTTTTGATAATGATAAGCTTTCTGCTTATGGCTCCAGCTGTTGGGCTCTGAAAAGCCCAGGTGTGAGGCCTAGTGGAACTTCCTGAGCCTAGCTAAAGTTTGGCGACCTGTCTCTGGCCAGCTAGGACTCATCAAGACTCCTAATGGCTTCTGGCCTGCCACTTCCGCATGGCAATTGTAATTACCATTTCAATAGTTAAAGTTTACTATCGGCCCTTACCTCTTCCCCCATCCTAAAATCCCTGCCTTCATACCCAACATGATATAGGCAACTGCTCATAGCAATAAAGTGAGTTTTTTTTTCTGTGAGTTCCTGCTTCGAAAATACTCTGACAGTGTGGTTTTTCTCTAGTGGCTAGGAGAGGTTTCTGAGTCGTCCGACGCTCATCTTCCTTCTCAACCCCTAGGGAGGAACCAGCAGGCCTGGTCCTTCCACAGCACTACCTGCCTGGGAAGGAGCCTGGCATCCAGCAACTGGCAAGAAGGGGTGTTGCTAAGGTTGGATTTGATACCAACCCACAGGTGTGTGGAGAGCAGTTTTGAGCTCTCGTGGTTTATGCTTGATTACTGCTTTTGGTGTTTGCTGGCTCTTTGGTTCATTTCTCTCTACTTGGGTATATGAAAGGGATCCAGATTCTTCTGACATTGATGGAACTTCCCCTGGAAGGCTAAGCTGAAAGAAACCTCTTCCTCCCATAAACTGTGTCTGATTGGCTGTTTATAGCTGTTATAAGGAGCTGACTACAACAGAAGTTGGTACCAGAGAGAAGGGTTCTTGAGGATATAAATCTGATTATGTGGATTTTCATCTTTTGGAACTTGTGGACTTCAGGAGTATGGATGGACTTGGTACTGAGGACTGCACTAGCCCCACAGAGTGGGAAGCCAATTATTATAGACTATTCTGGTGACAGTTTGAAAATTCTAAATGCAGAGAGAATTGTGTTGACTTATAAACTTTCTAAAGGAAAGGGAAGGGAAGCTACAGGAGAATTTTGTTGAAACTGAGCTTCTGGCATAAGGGCTGTCTGTGTTCTGCCTAAGCCCTAAGAGTTTAATTAAGGTTGACTTTATTTATTTTACTTTTTATTAACAAATTCTATAATTATAGACAATAAACCATGATAATTCCCTCCCCCACTTCCCCTTCACAAATCTACTCTTTATCATATCTCTTTCCCCTCTTAATTAGTCACTCTTTTATTTTGATGTCATCATCTTTTCCTCATATTATGAGGGTCCTATGTAGTTAGTACAAAGCACGGTGAGGTCATGAATATCCAGGACAGTTTGTGTCTGGAAGACTGCATTGTAAGTAGTCCTACACTTACTTTGGCTCTTATATTCTTTCCACCACCTGTTTGTCATTGGGTCCTGAGCCTTGAAGGTGGTAATAGAGATGTTTCAGTGCTGAAAACTGCTCTCTCACTTCTTTTCAGCACTATGTTGCCTTTGGGTCATCTCAGAGCTCATTGCCATGTGAAAAGAGAAGGTTGTCTAACACAAGACAGAGTAGCATGAATATATGGCTATCAACATTAATAGAAGTACTTACTGGGAACTTTGGTGAGCATAATATACACGCAGTTACCAGACACTAGCAGGCGTTACACCCCTAGGCTCATGATCTCACCTGTCATAGGTTTTCAGTACCAGGCATGTATTCCCTTCTGTGGAGCAGTCCAGTTAATGAGTGGTTCTTTTCCTCCATAACAGCTATGCCACTATTGCATCACTGGCTCATTTGTCCTATCTAGCCAAACTTAGTTTTTGCAGTATCCACTGTTATTTATCTCCATTGATGATGTCTTTCCCCCATTGGTTTGAATGGAGCATAGCTTTTTGTCCAGCTTTCTTTCAGTTGGTATACATGGAGGATTTTAAGCTCACTTTCAGGCTGATTTTTCAGTGACCTTGCAGCCCAAACATGTGGAGTCTTACCATAGGATCTTACCATCTATTCCTGGTGGGAAACCAGTATCCTTGGCAATGCCCTGTATGTTTTGGGGGCTTCAGGGACCTTTCTGGACAACAACTTGTTGGAAAGTATCCTATCCCTGGCACTGAATTTTTTTCCAGTAACTATGGCTTCTGGGTGCACCATTGCTTTCTATGAGCCTGATTCATATCATCTTGAATTTTGATTAATCCCCCCATACCCTTCCTTTACTCTGTATCTTCCAAGGTTGATTTTAAAAGTAATGGATTGGTGGAAAATATAGGACTGCAAGATGCATGGTTTATCATAGAAAATACTCAAGCAAGTTTAAAATTATTGGCATAGAGAGTAGTTTGTTGTTGCTAAAGCTGCTATTGTTAAACAGATTACCACCATTAAGGGTGGGTCTGTTTTACATTGAAACAATATAAAAGATGACACCCAGGAAAAGCTGAATGGTAGAAATGCAAACTTTTGAAAAAGGTGGGGTATCAGAGGATGTGGTAGTTGGAGAGGGATAGAGGGGACAGAAAAAAAGCTAAAGGGTGGGAACATGGGCATATTAATATATCTTCAGCAGTTGCTGAACACTTGTGGCGGTAGACACTATCTGTTATCTGTAAAATGCTTTCTTTACCACCTCATAAATGAGGCTATAAATCTAAATTCACCAATATAGTCTTAATTGCATACTCATCCCCTTTCCCTATTCTGTTCTTTGATATTCAGTGTCTATCACTCTCTTCTATGGTATTTCTCTGGGCAACATTAAGAATCGCAGGTATCAGTGGTATTTATGAAGCAGCTCTGTATTTTGTATTCCACACTCTCCACTGAGCTTCTACATCTTAAAGTTACTACTTGGACATCTTTACACCTCCTCCTCAGTCAATTCAGGTTCTCCCACCTAATACTCGTCTGTCTGGGTGTGTATTCACATTAAAGGTATTTCCGTTTATTTCTTCATTTTGTCTCTCAACTTTAGTTCTGGTTATGTGACCTTATCATTCACCATATTTTAAATCAGTCATTTCTTAACTTATCATCCATGTAACAAATATTTACTTCTAATTGCTATTCTTTTGGTGATATAATAACAAGTAAATGTTCATGGACTTATGAATCTTTTCTTCTATTGAAGAAAAAACAAAAACAAACTAATAAAAGAATATATAAAACTAATTTTGGATAATAAAATTTATTTAGATGAAATTAAGACAGGTAAAGATGTAGAGAGTGATAATTTATACAATCAGGACATATTTTACAAAGTATATTGATGGTAGCTAAGATTCAAAGGTCAAAAAAGTAACAGGCATATGACTATCAGAGGAACATTACCCCAGGGAGAGGACACTAAGTGGAAAATCTTAGGGATTGAATCAGATGTATTGTATTATATGAGAAAATGGCAAAAGTCTAGCAAGGCAGCTAATGGGAGATTGTAGGAGGATGGAGATAAGGACTGAGCTGAGGTCATGGGACCTCTGATAGGTTTGATTCAGAAGCATTACAGGTGATTATAATATAGAGAACAGACTGAAAAATTAACAAGCTGAGCACCTTGTGATGCAGCCTCATTCCTAGTGTGTGGTAGTTTATGTGGTAGCTTTCTTGCTGCTTCAACAAAATGCCTCAGACACACAAAATAAATTACAAAAGGTTTATTTTGGCCTACACTTTCCAAGGTTGTAGACCACAGCTATTCAGCCTCATGTGTGTGTGACACTGGATAGCTAATCATTGCATGGATGTTTGGAAAACTGAGATTGAAATAGTAAACAAGCAGTGATAATGCACCTCCAAAGACCCAACAGAGTGACCCATTTCCTTTAGCTAGGGCCCTCCTCCTAAAGTTTCTACACCCTCCCAAGATGGCACTACCATCTGGGGAGCCAGTATTCAAACCATAAATCATTTCACATACAATTCATAGCAGTTGGCGTAGTGTGGTGATAATAAAATAACATATTTTAGAGTTGGTGCTCAGAAGCTTTGATAGTAGCTGCAAGAGTTTTGGTAAAAGGTCATGTTGCGTGTAGTGTGGAGTTGAAATGGTGTGCACTCTCCTCTTATCCTGGACCAACAATAGCCACAGATGCCTAGTTAGAATAGGAAATTAAAATGGGTAAGTACAGACTAAATGTAGAAATGGATTTTTTATAGCAAAACACCTCTGCATCAAGTTTTTCTTACCACATTCTCTGCATTCCTTCTTGCTGCATTATCATTTCCTTTGCCCTAACTTATGCCCTGTTATTTACTATCTACACCTTTGAAACAATAATTGGGCTCCTTTTTGCTTATGAAAGGCATGTCTCCTCTGCAGAAAAACCATTATGTCAGGGCCATCTTGAGAGATATCATTTGTTTGGAGGTTCTAGCAGGGGAGCACAGCTACTCCTGTACCCTTGACCGAAGACCGGTCCACCTCTATTCGGGGAAGGTCGTCCTCTTCGACTGAGTGCGC
Source organism: Jaculus jaculus (assembly GCF_020740685.1). NCBI lineage: Eukaryota > Metazoa > Chordata > Mammalia > Rodentia > Dipodidae > Jaculus > Jaculus jaculus. The sequence goes on from NC_059113.1 coordinate 77,217,942, forward strand.
AGCTTCGGGAGGGCCCCACATGGAGCAGTGAGGGACAAAGGGGACACCTGCCTAGCCAGCCAGATCAGCCTAATCAACCCTCAACCCTGGCAATCAATGGGTGACAGATGTCGCAGCCAGATCGCCCTCACATCCTGGGTCATCTTCATAAAGCCTAGTTGCTAGTAGATCTTAGCCTGCCTGGTAAGGATCTGACACGTTCCAATGATATGAAAAGATAAAACTTTTTGTTCACATGTATTTCATATAAGTGAAACTTGAAATTAACTTATTTCCATAGAAATTCTGTTATATTCATAATGATTATGAAATTTTTAATAATGGACTACAAGTTCTGTGATGAGCTGTTGGGCTAGGCTAACATTTCTTTTAAAAGGGACTAATTTGAACTGGCAAAAGATATTTTCATATAAATTGCATTTTATTAATTTAATTTGCTAAATTTACATTTTCATTGTAAGTAGGATATTGCTTTAGTTTGTAACCAGCTCATAGAAAAGAATCAATTTCTTAAAAGTCATTCACTGAAGCAAGAAAATAGTTATAAAATGTGATTCCAAAATACTACAAACCTAGACAAAGTTATAAATGTAAACAATGATTAGGATTTGGGTGAACATAATGAATGAGTATTTTTTTCTTCAGGAGAAAATTGAGCTTGTAATAATTTAATGAATGTAGCCACAAAATAAAATAGCAAATAATAATTACATAAAAAGGTGATCTTAATTTAGGTTCACAAAACTGGTATGTCAAGTCACAATGTGTATATATAGTTATGAACATTTGACATGTAGGCTTCAAAGTTTAGGTAGTAATTTAAAACAATGGTTTTAAAGTATCATTTAAATAATGACATTGGTGGTAATAAAATTTAATTTTACTGAAGCAGGATAGAAGATATCATTTTTTTTTCATGAAATAAATTTATTTAGTTCAAACAGGAGAGGAAGACAAAATTCAGCTTCTAAAATTTTAGCATTTTAAATTTGTTTCTTTCTTTTGTTTGTTTTTCAATTTGGGGGTCTCATTCTAGCTAAGGCTGACCTATAATTCACTATGTGGTCTCAAGGTGACCTGGACCTCATAGTGATCCTCCTACCTCTGCCTCCCAATTGCTGGGATTAAAGGCATGCACCACCACTCCTGGCTCAATTATTTCAATGCTTTGAAAAGTTATTCATGAATTCTGGTTAAGAGGGCAGCATAAGGACACAATGAAAAGATCAAACATACGAATTCAGGGAATAGTAGAAGGAGGGGAATTTCACCCCAAAGAGATACTAAGCATTTTCAACAAAACCAAAGAAGAAAATTTCCCCCAAATTGGGAAAGAGATGCCAATGCAGATACAGGAAGCCTTTAGAACACCAAGCACACAAAACCTGGAAAGAAACTCTCCTTCCCATATTATAATTAAAGTACCAACCACACAAACCAAAGAAAATATGTTGAAAGCAGTTACAGAGAATAAGTGTCATTATAAAGGCAAGCTCATCAGGATCACAGTAGATTACTCAACACAAATTTTAAAAGGCAATCCATGACAAAAACAGGCTAGAGGAATACATGACAGCTAAGCCAGCTCTACAGACAATGCTTGAAAGGATCCTTAACAATGAAGAGAAATGAAAGCACACATATGAGGAAACAGGGAACAATAAAATCATACTTAAAAGACACTTAACAGAAGAGAGTAAAGGGAAAAAGGAAGCATTACAAAACAAGAATGATGATTACAAACACAAACCTTTCAATAATAACTCTTAATACCAGTGGCCTCAATGACCCAATCAAAAGACACAGGCTTGCAGATTGGAAAGAAAAAAAGCAATCCTTCTGTTTCATGCCTCCAAGAAACTCATCTCTCCTTAAAAGACAGACTTAGGGTAAAAAGATGAATAATAGTATTCCAAGCAAATAGGCCTAGGAAACAAGCAAGTATTGCTATCATAATGTTTGACAGGATAGACTTCAAACTAACATTAGTGAGTAAAGATAAAGAAGGTCACTTATATCGATTAAAGGAAAAATTCAACAGGAAGACATTACCATTCTAAACATATATGCCCCTAACATGAATGCTCCCAATTTCATTAAACAAATCCAATTAGACTTAAAGACACAGATAACACCAAAAACTATTGTAGTGAGTGACTTCAATACCCCATTCTCATCTATTGACAGATTATCCCAGTAAAAAATAAACAGAAAGACATTTGGATTAAATGATGTCATAGAACAAATGGACCTAACAGATATCTACAGACATTCCATCCAAATGCTACAGAACACACATTTTTCTTAGCAGCACATGGAAAATTCTCTAAAATAGACCATCTATTAGGACACAAAGCAAATCTTTACAAATACAGGAAAATTGAAATAATCCCTTGTACTCTATCTGCCCACAGTGGGATTAAACCGCAAATCAGCAACAAGAAAAACTACAGAGTTTACAGAAATCCATGGAGACTAAACAGTACATTATTGAATGATCAGTGGGTCATTGAAGAAATCAAAAGTAAATCAATAAATTCATAGACTCAAGTGATAATGTGAATACAACATACCAAAACCTTTGGGACACAAAGAAGGCAGTCCTAAGAGGAAAATTTATAGCTCTAGGTCACTATATTAAGTAATTAGAGAGTTCTCAAATTAAAAAAAAAAATTGAAGGTGTCACCTTAAGTCCTTGGAAAAAGAACAAGGCAAACCAAAAATCAGCAAATAGGAAGAAATAATAAAGATTAGGATAGGAATTAATGGAATAGAAACAAAAAAAAATCAGAAGAATCAATGAAACAACGAGTTGGTTATTTGAAATGATAAACAAGGTTGATAAACTCTTAGCAAATCTGACCAGAAGAAAGAAAGAAGAGACAAAAGATAATAAAATTAGAGATGAAAAAGGTACCATTACAACAGATACCAAAGAAAGAAATTCAGAAAATCATAAGGACATACTTTAAGAATATAGGGCTGGAGAGCTGGCTTAGCGGTTAAGAGCTTGCCTGTGAAGCCTAAGGACCCCGGTTCGAGGCTCGGTTCCCCAGGTCCCATGTTAGCCAGATGCACAAGGGGGTGCACGCGTCTGGAGTTCGTTTGCAGTGGCTGAAAGCCCTGGCGCGCCCATTCTCTCTCTCTCCCTCTATCTGTCTTTCTCTCTCTGTCTGTCACTCTCAAATAAATAAATAAAAAATGACCCTCCCAAAAAAGAATATATATGCCTCTAAATGTGAAAATCTGAAAGAAAAGGATAATTTCCTACATTTATATGACTGACCAACATTAAATCAAGATGAGATAAACCATTTAAATAGACCTATAACAAGTAAAGAAATCCAAACAGTTATAAAAAGTAAATAAGGACTTCCAGGCAACATAGGTACCACGCCAAAGCAGCCTGGAGGGGAAGCCCCCCCCCAAAAAAACCCAGTAAAATACACACATTTACTAAAAAGTGAGGTGTATAGGAAATTGAAACAGCAATGGCGCAATAGGAGAGATCCAGAGCATTCAGAGCCCACACAGGCCAGCAGAAGCGGCTCCGGCAGGTCCATGGACCACAGTGGTGGTGCTCTAGCCAGCTGCCAGGCTCGGCTTGAGCCACAGGAAAATCCAGGTGAGGGGATTTTTGACTCACACGAGTTTTCCACACACTCAAGAAATGTGAAGGGAGAACGGCAGTGAACAACAGCGGAGCAGATCACAAGGTAGAAGAACATGCGGAACAGCAAGAGAACTAGAGCAGCATTGGCAGCCTCCCCCTACCCCAAATGCCAACACCCAGCTCCAGCAAACAGAGCAGCTGTCCAGCCACCTAGACATACCTACTTGAACTAACGGCAGGACTCAAGCAGGAGCAGAATAACTGAGACTAAAATCATCCCAAAAGGTAACTGGGATTACACCAAGTCAGTACCTGCCTAATAAACCTGGTACATAGGCCTGAACCAGAAGTGCTAATTGCATCTTCCATATCAGGATAAATTATATGTTAAATCTGATCAATGGTCAGATTTGCCATTCTTAAATAAGCTGTATTTTGGGCTTGCTATCTGTTGTTTTTTGATTTATAATGGCTTTGTTTCCACTTCTATTATACATTAGGGAAGGGTGTCACCTGATCACAACCTGGCTTGGAACCCTCTACAGACCAGAAATCTTAACCTCCTTGTTGTCAGGATTAAGGGAATGGGTGAGGCACCATACAGCCTAAGGAACAGACAAAGGATCTGGTTGTCATAATACCTACTCTTGGATAAACACTCTGTACTGTTTTTCATTGAAATTGAACATTGTTTAGTTAAATTTTAGGACTATCTGTATTTGGTTACACTTTGCCTACTTGAATACCCTCACAGCAGACAAACCCAACACCATAATAGCTGGGAAATGGAACCAGTTTAGATGTCCCTCAGCTGATGAGTGGATAATGAAGATATGGCACATTCATACAATGGAGTTCTACTCAGTGGTAAAGAAAAATGCAGTTATGAAGTTTGCAGGAAAATGGATTGATCTGGAAAGGATTAAACTAAGAGAGGTAACCCAGGCCTCGAAAGCCAAGTGCCTCATGTTCTCTCTCATATGTGGATCCTAGCTACAGATGATTGGGCTTCTGTGTGAGAAGGAAAAAACTCAGTAGCAGAGGCCAGTAAGCTAAAGAAGAGATATAAAGGGCAGAGAAAGGAAGGAAGGAGGGTACTTAATACATTGGTATTGTATATATGTAAGTAGAAGAATAGATTAATGGGGGTAAAAGGCCCAAAGTGAGGTCAGGGGAAGAGACTGAGTAAAGGAAAGATGGAGGGAGGGCTGATCAAAATCTAAGAGGATATAAATAAGTCATATGGAATCTTCCAGTTTTGGACAATGGAACACTCAGGAGCCATGGATCATTGCTAGAAAATTTTCACTGCCAAGGATGGGATACCTTCCAGTGAGTTGTTGGCCAGGGAGGTCCCTGATGCTCCCAAAATGTTATAGGCCATTGCCGAGGCCCTTGGTTTCCCACCAGGAATAGATGGTGAGACCCTATTGCTGAAGACTCCACACACTTGGGCTGCAAGGCCACTGAGAAATCCTGCTGGAACTGAGCTGATGACCTCCTCCATGTAGACCAGCTGACAGAAAGCTAGAAGAAGCCTTTCTACATGCAGTTCAATGGGAAAAAGAGATACCACCAGTGAAGATACTCAGTAGTGGACACTGCAAGTCTTATAATTGGCCAGCCAGGCCAAATGAGCCAATGGGTGAAACAGTGGCACATCTATCACAGTGGAAATGAACTGCCCTCCAATTGGACTGGAGGCCCGCTCCATGGGAGGGAATACATCCCTAATACTGAAAACTTAAAACAGGGGTAGGCATGAGTGCTAGGTGTGTAACATCTGCTGATGTCTGGATAAATGTATATACTATGCTTATTAAACTTCCCAGTAAGCACTTCTCTTAATATTTATACCCTTATATTAATGTTACTCTCACTTTGAGTAGAGAATCTTCTCTTTTCAGATGGCAGCAACCTTAGCATGACTCAAAAGGTGGCATAGTGCTGGAAATAAGTGACTGGAGTACTAAGTAACATCTTGATCACACCTTCCACGGCTCAGAGTCTAATGTGGAAGAGGTGGTGGAAAGAATGTAAGAGCAAAGGAAGGGTAGGACTCCTTGCAACGTGATCCCTCCAGACATAAAATGGCCTGATATCCATGACTTCATTGTGCCTGACACTACCTACACATGACCATCATAAGAGGAGGAAAGGATCATGTCATAAAAATAAAAAAGAGAGACTGATTGAAATGCAGAGGGGATATGATGGAGAATGGACTTTCAAAGGGGAAAGTGGGGGAGGGAGGGTATTACCATGGGATATTTTTTATAATCATGGAAAATGTTAATGAAAATTGAGAAAAAAAGTATATAAATAAATAAACAACTGTAAATGTCCAGGCCCAGATTAATTCACTGGTAGATTTTACCAGACCTTCATGGAAGAAATGACATCAATGCTTCTCAAACTTTTCCATAAAATACAATCTACACATTTAATGCAATTTCCATTAAAATTCCAATGGCATTCTTCATGGAAATAGAAAAAAAATCCTAAAATTCATTTGGAAGCACAAAAGACTTCAAATATAAACAACAATTTTGAACAAAAATAGAATAAGGCTGGTAATATCACCATGCCCTATTTTAAGCTATATTACAAAGCCATAGTAACAAAAATGACATGGTACTGGCCCAAAACCAACGTATAGGTCAATGGAACAGAATAGAGTACCCAAATCCAGGCAGCTACAGCCATCTGGGTTTCGACAAAAATATTCATTGGAGAAAAGACAGCCTCTTCCACAAGTGGTTCTGGTAAAACTGTATAGCTGTATGTGGAAGGAGGAAAATAGATCCTCGTTTTTCTCCATGCACAGAAATCAAGTCTAAGTGGATCAGGAACATTAATATCAGACATGAAACTCTGAAACTGCTAGAAGAAAAAGTAGAGGAAACCGTTCAACATATTGGCATAGGCAATGACTTTCTGAATACAATACCAATTGCTCAAGAAAAAAAAAAAACACTAATAAACCATTGGGATCTTATGATATTACAAAGCTTTTGTATAACAAAGGACACTGTGAATAGAGCAAAAATACAACCTGAAGAATGGGAGAAAATCTTTGCCAGCTATACATCTGAGAGAGGATTAATATCCAGAATATATCCCGAACTCCAAAAACAATACAATAAGAAATCAAACAAGAAAATTAAACAAATGGGCTATGGAACTAAATAGTGCATGCTCAAAAGATGAAATACAGATGGCATATAAGCATCTACAAAAGAGTTCTACATCCTTAGCCATCAAAGAAATGCAAATTAAAACTACTTGAAGATTCCATTTCACTCCCGTTAGAATGGCTATCATCAAGAAAACAAATGTTGGTGGGTCTATGGAAAAAGGGGAACCCTTATACACTGCAGATGGGAATATAGTCTGGTACAGCCATTATGAAGATCAGTGAAGAGATTCTTGAAAAAGCTAGATATAGATTTACCATATGATCCCACTATAACACTCGCAGGCATATATCCTAAGGACTCTTCTCACTATCTAAGAGATACTTTCACAACCATGTTTATTGCTGCTCTGTTCACAGTAGCTAAAAAATGGAACTAGCCTAGATTCCCCTCAACAGATGAATGAATAATCAAGATGTGGTATATTTACGCATTGGAGTTGTATTCAGCAGTAAAGAAAAAAATGAAATTATTGTTTGCAGGGATATGGGTGGACCTGGAAAGGATTATGCTAAGTAAGGTAACCCAGACCCAGAAAGTCAAACATCACATGTTCTGTCTCATATGTGGGTCCTTGATCCAATGTTTAGACTTGTGTGTGAGCTGGAACCAAACATTGGTAGCAGAAATCAGTAACCTAGAAAAAGGCTATAAGTGAAAGGGGAGAGAGAAGGAATTATGGGGATGGTATTGGATATATGTAAGTAGAAGAACAGATTACAAGGAGTGGAATGGCCTAAATGAGGCCAGGGAAAGAGACTGAGTAAAAGAAATTCAAGATATTCTGAATAAGACATATGTAAGCCTACCTTTTTGAACAATGGCATATTCCCAAGTCATAGATTGTTATTAGAAGGTTTTCAATGTCAGGGATTGGATACCTTTCAGTGAGTTGTTGGGTAGAGAGGTCCCTATAAATTGCAAAACATTACAGGCTATTGTCAAGACTCTTGGTTTCCCATGAGAAATAGATGGTAAGACCCTATTGCTGAGGACTCCACATGCCTTGGCAGCAAAGTCATTGAGAAATCAAGCTGGGGATGAGCTGAAAACCTTCTCCCTGTAGAACAGCCAGCTGAATGTTGGGAAAAGCTGCACTGCATGCAGCCATATGGGAGTCAGAATTTATCAGCAATGAAAACAATGGATAGTGTAAGCCTTCTGTTTGGTCAGACAGGCCAAATGACTGAATGGGTGAAATAGTGGCATGTCTGCTCTGGGGGAAACCAACTACTCTCTAACTGTACTGGAGGCCTGCTCTTTGGTAGGGAATACATGCCTGATACTGAAAACCTAATTAAAAGGGGAGATCATGAGCCTTAGGGATATAAAGCCTGCTTTTCTCTGGCTAAATGCATATGTTATGCTCACCAAACTGCCCTGTAAGCATTTCACTTAATGTGCATATTCACTTATTAATGCTACTCTCACTTTTGGTTAGAGAAGCTTCTCTTTTCAGATGATAGTGACAACTGGGATGACCCAAAAGACAACACAGTGTTGAGAAGAAGTGACGAAAGAGTGTCCAGCACTGAAACATCTCTATCACGCCCTCCAAGGCTCAGGGTCCATTGCAAAAGAGGCGGAAGAAAAAAATTCAGGAGCGAAAGGAAGTGTGTGAATTCTTATAATGTGACTGTCCAGACAAAAATTGGCATCTGTGACCTTGCAATTATTAGCAATATCTTCACAAGACCCTCATTATAGAAGAAAAGATGATGATGTCAAAATAAAAGTGAGACTAATGGACAGAGGCAGGGGATATGATGGATAGATGAGTTCTTAATGAGAAAGTGGGGGAGGGAGGGAATTATCATGGTTTATTGTCTGTAAGCATAGCAGTTATCAATAAAAAAATTAAAAAATAAATAAATGTATAAAATACAAAAAAAAAAAAATGGGCCAAGCATGTTGGCATATGCCTTTAATTCCAGCACTTGGGAGGCAGAGGTAGGAGGATTTCTGTGAATTCAAGGCCACCCTGAAACTACATAGTAAATTCCAAGTCAGCCTGGACTAGACTGACACCCTACCTTGAAAAATCAAAAATGAAATAAGATTATATATGTATTTTTATATATTTATTATATTATATTTAAGTATATATAATATACAATAAATATATAATATATAGTATATAATTATATAATTATATAATTATATATAATATATAATAAATATATAAAAATATACATCATTAATTTCATAGGAGGCTTGGAAGTCAAGCCAAGTCCAATGCACCTTTTCCTAGAATTTATGGATGCCCTATTCTTGTGTCACCTTTAAGAGCCAAAGATGTGTCTTTTAAAGTAACATAGTTGTTTTTTTTTTTTTTTTAATTGTTGTTTGCGACATAACCTCTTTATGCAGCCCAAACTAGTTTGCAACTAACTATATGGGTCAGGATGCCTTTGAACTTGCTATCCTCAGCCTCTGGAATGGTGGGTTAGGACTGCACTACCATAGCTCAAAAAAATGCAGCATCTATAAATACTAAAACTATTTCACTTGTGTTTCAGGGAAAGAAAGCAAAAGAAAAAACACTCAATTTTTTAAGTTTCTACAACAGCTGATATTGTGAGACAAAGTGGAGTATACTAAGGGAAAATGCATGCTCCACTGTGCGATTATGGGAATTCACATGCTGTCAGCTGAGAAGCACTTCTGTGGGAGAACCCAGTGAAAAAGCCAGCCTGCATGGGATTATGCATTTGAAAGAGAAATCATGTTGTTTTCCATTATTGTTACTGATGAACCATGATACAAAAGAAGTTTCTCAATTAATTAAGGACTATGCACTGAAAATAGAGGTGGTATGAATATATGGATTCCAGTGCCAATATATGTAAACTTTTATTTATCACTCTCAGAAATATACCTGCAGAACTTAATCTACTACTATGTTAAACAGAAATAAAATTGGAAGTAAGATGTAATTGTAATCATGTTGTCTGCATCAATTCTTTGAAAAAAAAAAACACAAAATAGGAGTATTGATCCATGAATTTGGTTACTTTTCTTGCAGTACTGAGATGTTAAAAGGTATTATGACTTTGAAATGCAATTAGGAAACAGAGAAATAAGCAGAAAATGCATATTCATGATAATGAATATTCTTATGAACAATAGTCTTGTGATTTCAAGTTTCTTGCTCAGTGACTTATCACCTTGATGTATTCTTTTTATAGGTCTTGATGAATCCAAAACAGAATGGGTTAAAAGAAGACCATATGCAAATACAATTTAATGAAATAGAACACTCAACAATTCACTTATATCTATGCATATATATGGTTGCTTCTTTCAGTTTTTGATAGAGATCTTTTTTACAGGTGGTGATGACTACTGGAGAGACTCAGTACTCTGGCTGAGTGGTTGGCTCCTAGTAAAGCATCCATGGCCTATCCTCCAATGCCTTAGGGATTATGTGACAAGAGGACGTGGGAAGAATATAAGATCCAATGGATAGGGAGAAATACTTTGAACCACTGCCTCCCAGACAGAAAGTGATTATATTCATTACCTCACAGTGACCTTCTGTATCCGAACTAGTCCTGCAAAATATTGGTCCAACCAACAGGTTGTGGATGACAAAAGAGGGCAGAAAACAAGATATCAGGATAGAAGAGGGAATAGTAGAGGAAAACTGGAGGTTTAGTGGAGAGAGATTTGGAAGGGGGAATAAACAACGGAGGATGGTAGGAGGGAATTGTGTAATTTTTTTAAAATAAAGGTTTTGTTTAAATTTTTATTTAAAAAAGAAGTTACTGGAAAATCTTACATAATAGCTTTTCATAGGGAAAAATTTAAAATTTTTGCTTAAAGTCATTATACATAAAATAGTATTTAAATAACAGTAAATTAATTAACACCAATAATAACAACACATGACAATAAAAAGCAATTAAAACAATTAACAGCTCAAGTGACAAGCTGAAATTTTATATTGTCATTATATTTTGATGAGCAAATATTAGCATAGTGGTTCTTAGTGATATTACCTTAATAACAGTATACTTAATAAAACACATTCTATATTGAATATTACTATATTAAGGCAAGAAAGAAATTGACTATCTAGAGAGAAAGATTACAAGGTAAATAAAAAATGTAGTTTACATAAATAGATATTGTTTGGCTAATATAATAATAATGAATGATTTGACTTAGAATTTAAGGAATCTTAGCCATATTTCTTTTTCTTTTTTTTAACTTATTTATTTGAGAGCGACAGACAGAGAGAAAGACAGGTAGAGGGAGAGAGAGAGAATGGGCGCGCCAGGGCTTCCAGCCTCTGCAAACGAACTCCAGACACGTGCGCCCCCTTGTGCATCTGGCTAATGTGGGACCTGGGGAACTGAGCCTCGAACAGGGGTCCTTAGGCTTCACAGGCAAGCGTTTAGCCGCTAAGCCATCTCTCCAGCCCCCATATTTCTTAAAACGGCAAAAACCTTGTGGTCATCTTCAATATGCTGTGGATGGGAACTGATTTTGAGATAGTAATTTATGTCAGTTAGGTGTCCTTCTTTAGGATTTGAAGAAACAGGGCCTGGGACTAATATTTGCAAGTGGCTAGTTGACTGGAAATTCTATTGTTGAGCAACAGGACAATAGTAGCCATTCAGACAGGGAATAGGACCAGTTAACAAAATTGAATTTACAGTCAAGGGACCCCTATGGCAAAGTAGAAGTTAATTTTCCTGAGAAATGTGAGAAAATATATATAGAACACAAAGAAGATATTTATTTTTAATGTTTTATATATTAGCTTTGTCAGTCACTGCCTAAGGGTTCTGGTGTCAGGAACATTAATTCCACAGAACTTTTGGGTGCCTGCCCTGACCACAGAGAACAAGCTCCACTGCCAGAGAAAGCATTCCGCAAAGAAATAGAGATGCTGAAAGTTGCAAGTATTTTAAGCGGCCACTAAAATGTTAAGGGCTGATGAGCATGAGTACAGTCTGAGAATACAGTTATACTAATGGATAGTTTTTCACTTTGTTTTTTTAATCAGTTATAGTCTCCTCTGGGTAGTTCCTGCCCTATACCAAGGGATTACATCTTTTGCTTAGACCCCAAGCTGTTCTTTTCCTTCTCTTTAATGATGATGGATTTTTTTTTTCTCCTTTAGATTGTCTGAAAGAAAAATAGTAATTTAGACATCTTTTACTTAAATGAGAGAATTATGGACTTTTCTATCAGCTAATATACTACTTACCTATTTATTTTCCTAAATGGCAGATGGAGAGGAAGACCCTGTCTCTCTTGCTATCTTCTCTCATCCTGAATGTTACAAATAACCTGAACCATGCATCAGGTGACATCAGGCATTCCATTCACAGCTCCTGGAGTGGCAGGCGTCTACTTTTGGTGTGGTTTTATTTCAATTGCAGAAGTGAGAGGAAGCTACGTGTAACTCTGCTATTCACTCCTTAGGCTAAGAATGTGATCAGAAGCAAAGGAGCATGGGGAAATCAGCTATAGAGTAAAAGTAAATTTGGTTTGGAACTGAAATAAAAATCTGTGGGTGACTGCAATCTGGATTGGAATTATGTTTAACATCACAAGCATGGGTTGACATAGCAGGAAAATGTCATTTAATGGTTCTTCAAATATACACCATTGTTAGTTTATAGGGTGTCATCTTATTAACTGTTAATAAAACACTCCTTAATTGTCAAACCTTATTTATTTCCCACGAAGGTAGTGGAAACAGAAACACATATGGCTTCTTTAGGCAGTTTATATATGTACTTTTCTAAGTTCTCAAAGATGTTTTTACACTTTAAAGCTGAATGAATACAGAAATGGAAATAAAGTCCTTTCAAAGAAATCTCCTGAGGTTACATATATTGTTTTGCTGTAATGGGATTCTGTTAATATCAATATAGTTCTGTAAATCTTCTCAGTTCACATGATCAAAAGGAAATAGAAGAAAAATAGTCCCCAAGTACTTAATTAGCACATAAAAATTGTATTTGAGACTTCCGGTTAAGATGGTGGTGTAGGTACCATGCCAAAGCAGCCTGGGGGGGAAAAAAGACCAAAAAAACTCAGCAAAATACACACTTTTACTAAAAAGTGAGGTGTATAGGAAATTGAAGCAGCAGCGGAGAAGGAGGAGAGATCCTGAGAGTCCAAAGCCCGCACAGGGTGGCAAAAGCGGCTCTGGCAGCTCGGCCAACTGCGGTGGCGGCGGCACACTAGTAAGCCGCCAAGCTCGGCTTAAGCCGCAGGAAAAGCCAGGTGTGGGAGCTTCCTCTCACACCCACTCTCCGCAACTCAGGAAACGTGAAGGAGAGCGGCAGTGAGCAACGGAGGAGCAGACCGCGAGGTAGAAGAACACGTGGAGCAGCGAGAGAACAAGAGCATCTGCGGCTCCCTCCCCTCCCCCACCACCTGAGCCCAGCTCCGGCAAACAGAGCAGTGGTCCAGGGGCCCAGCCACGCCAACCTGAGCCGACAGCGGGACCCAGGCAGGAGCAGAGTTCGGCAGCAACATCAGTGGCTCTGGCACCGGTAACAGCGGCCCAAGCAGCAGCAGACCCAGGAGCGGCAACAACAGCCCACCCAGCAGCAGAAGCTTCAGCTGCTGACAGACCAGTGGGGGAGCTGATCTGCAGGGCCACAGTTGCCCTGCAGGAAAAGCCAGTGCCCAGCACCAGAAATCACAACAGCAGCCGGATGAACCAGGCAACAACTTGACTGAGACCAAACTTATCCAAGGTAACTGGGTTTGCAACAGGGAAGGGTCTCACTTGGTCACAGCTGACTTGAATCCCTCAACAGACCAGAAATCTTAACCTCTATGTTGATAGAGGATCTGGTTGTTATAATAACTACTCTGTCTGTATGTATGTCTCTGGCATACATACTTGGGGCTGTTTTTGACTGAATGGGTACAGTGTTTAGTTAACTTTAAGAATCTACTTGTATTTTATTCCACTCAGCCTACTTGAATACCCCCATAACAGGGAAACTCAACCACTAGGAGCACCTTTGTAGATACTCTCAGAGTCTTAAGAGCCACATCTAACACCTCAAGCTCCTACCCTGAAAATATATAACATCAAGTCAACTGATACAGCTAAGAATACCCAGCTAGCTAGGAAATCCAAGCATTAACTTAATCCAAGATGCAAAAATATATACATTATAACACAAGAAACACTAAAACGCAAGACAATATAAATCCACCTAAAAGTATTAATGTATCAGAAATGACCCCCAGTGAGAACAAGTTAGAGGAAGGGCCTGAGAAAGATTTCAAAAAAATGATTGTAAATATCCTTTCCAAGAAGTCAGAGAACAAATCAAAGGAGTCAAAGAGGAACTTACAGAGGAAATCAAAGGAATCAAAGAAGATGCAGGACACCAATTTCATGAAATAAAGAAGGCAATACAAGACATAAATAAGGAAATAGAAATAATAAAGAAAAACCAGTCAGAATTACTAGCAATGAAGAACACAGTTAATGAAATGAAAAACTCTGTAGAAAATCTCACCAGTAGAATGGATGAAGGAGAGGATAGAATATCTAAGCTAGAAGACCAGGTGGCAGATATAAAACAGGCCAACAAAGAGAAAGACAAACTTATAGAAAAGTATGAGTGGGAATTTCAAGATATTTGGGACACTATGAAAAGATCAAATATTAGAATTCAGGGCATAGTAGAAGGAGAAGAATTCCACTCCAAAGGCATAGTAGGTGTCTTCAACAAAATCATAGAAGAAAATTTCCCCCAAATTGGGAAAGAGGTGCCAATACAGATACAGGAAGCCTTTAGAACCCCAGCAAGACAAAACCTGGAAAGAATCTCTCCTTGCCATATTATAATCAAACTGCCAAACACACACACCAAAGAAAAAATATTGAAAGCAGTTAGAGAGAAAAATCAAGTTACCTACAAAAGTAAACCCATCAGCATTACAGCATATTATTCAACACAAACTTTTAAAGCAAGAAGGACTTGGAGTGATATATTCCAAGTTCTGAAAGATAACAACTGTCAACCAAGGTTACTTTATCCTGCAAAGTTATCCATTCCAATAGACGGAGAAATAAGGACATTCCATGACAAAAGCAGGTTAAAGGAGTATTTGAAGACAAAACCAGCTCTACAGAAAATACTTGATAGAACCCTCCATACTGAAGGAAAGGAAAAGCACACATTTAAGGAACTTAGAAAAAACAAGCAATACTCAAATACTTGTTAAAAGAGCACAGGTAGAACTGGAACCACACACACACACAATGGCAAATATAAATACACACCTTTCAATAATGTCTCTTAATATCAACAGCCTCAATGCCCCAACGAAAAGACATAGGTTTCCAGACTGGGTTAAAAAGCAGGATCCTACAATTTGTTGTCTCCAAGAAACTCACCTTTCTACAAAGGATAGACATTATCTTAGGGTGAAAGGTTGGAAGATGGTGTTTCAAGCAAATGGGCCTAGGAAAAAAGCAGGGGTTGCTATCCTAATATCTGACAAGGCAGACTTCAGTCCAACCTTAGTCAAGAAAGATAAGGAAGGTCACTTTATATTGATTAAGGGCACACTCCAACAGGAGGACATTACAATCCTAAACATATATGCACCTAACATGGGGGCTCCAAAATTCATCAAACAAACACTATTGGAACTAAGGTCACAGATAACACCAAACACAGTGGTAGGGGGTGACTTTAACACCCTACTTACATCAATTGACAGATCATCCTGGGAAAAAATAAACAGAGAGGCATCTGGACTAAATGAGGTCATAGAAGGAATGGACCTAACAGATATATACAGGACATTTCATCCAAAGGCTGCAGAATATACATTCTTTTCAGCAGCACATGGAACATTCTCTAAAATAGACCATATATTAGGACACAAAGCAAATCTTAACAAATTCAGGAAAATTGAAATAATTCCTTGCATTCTATCTGACCACAATGGAATTAAACTACCAATCAGTAGCAAGAAAGGCTATAGAGCATACACAAAATCATGGAAACTAAACAATACACTACGAAATGATGAATGGGTAATGAAGAAATCAAGAAGGAAATCAAAAAATTCATAGAGTCAAATGATAATGAGAACACAACATATCAAAATCTCTGGGACACAATGAAGGCAGTTGTAAGAGGTAAATGTATAGCCTTAAGTGCCTATATTAAGAAATTAGAAAGGTCACAGGTAAACGACCTAATGCTTCACCTTAAAGCCTTGGAAAAAGAAGAACAAGGCAAACCAAAAATCAGTAGATGGGAAGAAACAATAAAGATTAGGGCAGAAATTAATGAAATAGAAACAAACAAAAAAAAAAAAAAAAAACAATCCAAAGAATTAATGAAACAAAGAGTTGGTTCTTTGAAAGAATAAACAAGATTGATAAACCCTTAGCAAATCTGACCAAAAGAAAGAGAGAAGAGACACAAATGAATAAAATCAGAGATGAACAAGGTAACATCACAACAGATTCCAGAGAAATTCAAAAAATCATAGGGACATACTATAAAAGCATATACTCCACAAAGTATGAAAATCTGAAAGAAATGGATTCTTTCCTTGATTTATATGACCTACCTAAATTAAATCAAAATGAGATTAATCACCTAAATAGACCTATAACAAACATGGAGATCCGAACAGTTATCAATAATCTCCCAACTAAAAAGAGCCCAGGCCCAGATGGATTCACTGATGAATTTTACCAGACCTTTAAGGAAGAGTTAACACCATTGCTTCTTAAGCTCTTCTAGGAAATAGAAAAAGAAGGAATTCTACCAAACTCCTTCTATGAGGCCAGCATCACCCTGATCCCAAAACCTTGCAAAGATAGAACAAAAAAAGAAAATTACAGACCAATCTCCCTCATGAACATAGATGCAAAAATTCTCAACAAAATATTGGCAAACAGAATACAAGAATAGATCAAAAAGATCATTCACCCTGACCAAGTAGGCTTTATCCCAGAGATGCAGGGATGGTTCAAAATACGCAAATCTATAAATATAATACATTACATAAACGGGTTGAAGGACAAAAATCACATGATCGTCTCCATAGACGCAGAGAATGTATTTGACAAAATCCAACATCCCTTCATGATAAAAGTCCTACAGAGACTGGGAATAGAAGGAACATATCTCAGTATAATAAAAGCTATTTATGACAAGCCAACAGCCAACAAATTACTAAATGGAGAAAAACTGGAAGCTTTTCCACTAAAATCAGGAACAAGAGAAGGGTGTCCACTGTCCCCACTTTTATTTAATATACTTCTGGAAGTCTTAGCCATAGCAATAAGGCAAGAGACACACATAAAAGGGATACAAATTGGAAAGGAAGAGATCAAGTTATCATTATTTGCAGATGACATGATTCTATACATAAAGGACCCTAAAAACTCTACTGGCAAACTGTTAGAGCTGATCAAAACCTACAGCCATGTAGCAGGATACAAAATAAATACACAGAAATCAGTAGCCTTCATATATGCTAACAACAAACACACAGAGGATGAAATCAGAGTATCACTCCCATTCATAATTGCATCAAAATAAAAGACCTTTGAATAAACCTAACTAAGGAAGTAAAGATACTCTACAATGAGAACTTTAAAACACTCAAGGGAGAAATTGCAGAAGACACTAGAAAGTGGAAAAACATCCCATCTTCCTGGATTGAAAGAATCAATATTGTGAAAATGGCAATCTTACCAAAAGCAATCTACATATTTAATGCAATCCCTATCAAACTTCCAAAAGCATTTTTCATGGAAATAGAAAAAACAATCCAAAAATTCATTTGGAATCACAAAAAGCTTCAAATATCTAAAATATTACTGAGCAACAAAAATAAGGCTGGTGGTATCACCATACCTGATTTTAACCTATACTACAGAGCCATAGTAACAAAACCAGCATGGTACTGGCACAAAAACAGACATGTAGATCAGTGGAACAGAATAGAGGACCCAGATATAAGCCCAAGTAGCTATAGCCACCTGATATTCGATAAAAATGCCAAAAATACTCATTGGAGAAAAGACAGCCTCTTCAGCAAATGGTGTTTTGAAAACTGGATATATATCTGCAGAAGGATGAAAATAGATTCTTCTCTCTCGCCATGCACAAGAATTAAGTCCAAATGGATTAAAGACCTTAGCATCAGACCTGAAACTCTGAAACTGCTAGAGGAAAAAGTAGGGGAAACCCTTCAACATGTTGGTCTTGGAAAAGACTTTCTGAATACAGCTCCAATTGCTCAGGCAATAAAACCACAGATTAATCACTGGGACCTCATGAAATTACAAAGATTTTGCCCTGTAAAGGACACAGTGAAAAAAGCAAAGAGGCAACCTACAGAATGGGAAAAAATCTTCGCCAGCTATATATCTGATAGAGGATTAATATCTAGGATATACAAAGAACTCAAGAAGTTAAATAATAAGGAATCAAACAAGCCAATCAAAAAATGGGCTATGGAGCTAAATAGAGAGTTCTTAAAGGAAGAAATACGAATGGCATATAAGCATCTAAAAAAATGTTCTACATCACTAGCCATCAGGAAATGCAGATTAAAACTACATTGAGATACCATCTCACTCCTGTCAGATTGGCCACCATCAGGAGTACAAATGATCATAAATGTTGGCGGGGATGTGGAAAAACAGGAACCCTTCTACACTGCTTGTGGGAATGCAATCTGGTCCAGCCATTGTGGAAATCAGTGTGGAGGTTCCTAAAACAGCTAAAGTTTGATCTACCATATGACCCAGCTATAGCACTCCTAGGCATATATCCAAAGGACTCATCTCATCTTAGAAATAGGTGCTCAACCATGTTTATTGCTGCTCAATTTATAATAGCTGGGAAATGGAACCAGCCTAAATGTCCCTCAACTGATGAGTGGCTAAAGAAGGTGTGGCACATTTATACAATGGAGTTCTACTCAGTGGTAAAGAAAAATGAAGTTATGAAATTTGCAGAAAAATGGATGGACCTGGAAAGGATTATACTAAGTGAGGTAACCCAGGCCCAGAAAGCCAAGCACCACATGTTTTCTCTCATATGTGGATACTAGCTACAGATGACTGGGCTTCTGCGTGAGAATGAAAATACTTAGTACCAGAGGCCAGTAAGTTAAAAAGGAGACATAAAGGGAAGAGAAAGCAAGGGAGGAGGGTACTCAATAGGTTTATAATGTATATATGTAAGTACAATGATTGTGATAGGGAGGTAATATGATGGAGAATGGAATTTCAACGGGGAAAGTGTGGGGGGTGGGGATGGAGGGAATTACCATGGGATTTTTTTTAATAATCATGGAAAATGCTAATAAAAACTTTTTAAAAAATTGTATTTGACAATAGTACAGAAAGAGATGTGCCATTTTCTTACCGCTTCAATTCCATTGGGTTGTGCACACTTGTTAGGTATTACACACATACAGCTAGATTATCTTCACTTTTCTTCAAGAACTCTATATCTCTGAAGTTTTGTTTCTGTAAAATGCATTAGTAAA
Organism: Jaculus jaculus; assembly: GCF_020740685.1. NCBI lineage: Eukaryota > Metazoa > Chordata > Mammalia > Rodentia > Dipodidae > Jaculus > Jaculus jaculus. Next base: position 77,237,278 of record NC_059113.1, read on the forward strand.
ACGTTAGTTTATATATCTGTGCATATATCTATTATAGTACACTGCTAATATATATGTATGTGTGCATGTGTGTGTGTGTGTATCTAGATATCCACATTTTGAATGGCTGTGTTGAATGTTATCACATATTTTCGGACAAGGGGAGCTGATGGAACTGGCCAACTGTAATCTCTTGGTCAGCCAGCATTGGTGGACTATGTCACAGATGATCTTAGCCCAATAGCACTTTTCTGGACATGGATCAGAGAAAATCTCAGTTGCATTATTTTTCCACTGTGCTGTCTTTTATTTTGTTCTCTGAAAAAAAAAAAATACTTGACCCAAAATGGTACTACATAAAGAAATAAAACAGAATGCTAAATTTAGGGTTAGAAAGATGGCTCAGTGGATAAAGTAGTTGGTATGCAACTGAGTACCTGAGTTTTAATCCCAAAGCCCCACATAAAGCTGGAAGCTTTGGTGGGATTTTATATTCCCATGGCAAGAACAGAGGTGGAAACAGGAGAATTTCCTGAAAGTTCTTGAAAGGAGAATCGAATCAAGCAACAATAACAAGAATTATTTTAAAAAAAATAGGGCTGACAAGACAGTGGGGAGTTAAGAGAGCTTGCCTCTTGAGCATGAGGGCCTTTCAGCCAGGAGATTAGAAAATTTAGATGCCCAGAACCCAGGTATATAAAAGTTGGGCATGGCCAGGCACATTTGTAATCCAAGTTTTGTGGCAAAGTGGCAGAGAATGGAGAATCGATGGGGATCCCTGCCAGATTGCAATTTCAGCTTGAGGGAGAGACTGCATCTCAAGAGAAGAAATATGGGGATAAGGAAACCTAGGTTCTGCTCTGGCCTACACATGCTTGTACATGGGGAACATGCATATGCTACATGTCACACACACACACACACACACACACACACACACACACACACACACCATACAACATGCCAGACACTAAAATAAATTAAAAATATGAAAATAAAAATAAATCATGTAAATATGCAAAGGAAAGTTTTAACTGAAACAAAATTTGAAATAGACAGCATAGAATCTAGTCCAGCTGAGGATAAAATGCAGTGGTGAATTTATGCTTGGCTGAAATCAAGTGACAGTGTAACAGTCCTCTAAGAATCATTATAGGTTGTTGAATAGGATAGAACTTATTTTGAATTAGTTGACAAAAGAAACATCAGAGGTACATTGTGATTTCAGAGTAATTGGATAGAATATAAAGCACATTTCTATGACCTAAACACAACTACACAAAAAAGACAAGGACAGTATGGAAATGGGACAGAAAGTTTCCTTATACACTATAAGCCCAAATGTAACTAAACAGGATACATTCAGCTCGGTGAGTGCTGGTATGCAGCTTTTTTTAATCGAGTCTGAAACACCTTCTTCTGTAGAGGGGCTCACAGAACTCTCACTACTGGCAATCAAGCACTACTTTTCCCTTAAACCTCTAGATATAGTGACCACTGGTAGGACTGTCCATTATGGAGGAAAGTCTTTCCCTCTCAGCTACTCTTTCTTGGAAATGCTTTCATAAATCTGCTCAAGAAACATGAGTGTCTCTTACTTGATTCCTGGTCTGATCTAATTAATAAAAGAAATTAACTATTACATTATCCAAAGAGTCCAAATGAACACTCAGTTGGTTTGTGACACTTGCAGTCTTTTCTGGAGGGCCTACCTGAAGCCAAAGAACAAGTTCATGGAGTATTAACAGTCATTTAAGGAATCATAGGCTCTTCCATTTTGAAGCATAGTTAATTACCAGTAAAAGAACTTGCTTAGCAGCTCACAGAGTCAATCTGTTCTTATTCAAACAAACAAAATTGTTATAAGTCAATTTCACCAGGTTCACAAATGAAAAAGCAGTTCAGAATATCTATTTGTTTATGTAAGAATACAAAACCACAATTCAGAGTCTCTTTTCTGGCTTTAAAGTATGCATAAAAATAATTTTAATAATAATTGCTTGATTAGTCTGTGGTATATTTATTATATAGCATATAATATAGCAAATGTTTATTCCAGTACTAATAATTCATTTTTGTGAGACACCTAATATTTTCAAAGTTTTAAGCAGAATTTGTATAGAAGTGATATTCATGTATGTACTGTTAAAAGATGACAATTTCTTTTTTCTTAAATTATTCCTTTTAATTCTGTTGAAAATAAAAATTGTCTATAATTGATTTTTCTACAATAGTATTAATTATAGCAGCACTCTGTCTTGATTTAATACAATGCCAGAAATTCTTTTCAGTGGCAACACAAGGGGGAAAAAAATGAATCAAGAACTCCTAGTTGGCATTCCATTTCATCTTTCTAATTTTAATAAATAGGAAGCATCACTGTAATCATAAGTTTTAATTTATACTTAATGGAACACAATTGCAATTTCTAATTGCTACTCATTTTGATAATTAATGAAATTGTATTGTAAGAATTTCTATGTGCAGACTGTTCTCAAATTGTCTAATATGATTACTAATGAAGAAAGAGCCACAATAAATGGTACTTCACAAATTTTTGGAGTGACCAGTCTAGTGGGATGTTGTGGATTAACTAATGATGGCCATGATCAAAGGCAAGATACCATGGAACTCCATTTTTCAAGGTAGCATAATAAGCTTGAAATATCAGAAAAAAAAACTTCTAAAAATGAAATTTGAACTACAATAGTGGCCCATCAAAACTGCCAAGCTAACACTCCCATTTATACACACACACACACACACACACATATATATACTCATATATATTTATATTTATGATTTCAAAAGTTCTAAGAAAATGAAAGATTCCTATAAAAACCACCTAAAGCAAATTCTTAAGCCCAATTACAATAGTAAACTTAACACTAGCTGTCATGGACAGTAGCTTGCCTCATGCCATGCCAAAAGCACAAAGTAACTGACCATACCAGAAGATAAGACAGAAGAACAAGTGGGGAAACAAAGTCGTGTGCCACTTCTAAACACCAGTTGTAACCAGGTAGCTATAGCACTCCTGTTATATGTGCTGATTTTAAAGCTTAGACACTAAGTCATTCCTGCAGGGCTCCCTGCTGCTGAATGTGTAAAATACAACGGGACAGATTGGACATCTGTGACAGATCCCAAGAACACGCAAAGTGAGGGTGAAGGAAAATCACTGATCATGTAAATTAATTAGCACAATTCTGATCAGAACAATTCTTCCTCTATAACAGTTTGTTGGAACTAGTAATAATAAGACTTAAAAAGTCCTTAGCGTGTGTCTCCAATTCTACTGCAGACATTAAAAATAGAGCTGTGAAGTCTTCCTGAAGCCTGCGACTTGAGCACTTGGCGCTTTGGTTTTTAGAGGAAAGGGAAGGCAGAAAGACAAGCTTATGGGGAATATTTAATTAAAGTCACAGGGAACATTGAAATAGAAAAATTAGCTTGGTGGAAAAAAATCTCTTTTCATTTTCATTTAATCAGAAACAATTTAAAGACTGAAATGGAACCTAGAAGAAAAGAAAAACAAAAATTCCTTCCTTAATTGTGCTTGTCTTTTCTACTGAATTTATGGAACTTTTTGACCATAGTACAGTATGAGATTTACCTGTTTCAATTATGTACTTGTTTGTTCTTTCATGCATGAAAGTATTTATTTATTTATGTATTTATTTTCCTTTATTTTTATTTTTTAATGGTTATTATTTATTATTATTATTAACAAGATGTTGCATATGAATACATCATGTGTAGGTAACCTCTTTTCTCTCATCCCTGTTCCCATTCCACTGGGGACACTACTAAGTAGGGTATTCCTCATGGGGTAGTAGTTTGTTGTGGGAGCAGTAGTCAGTTATTTTGTGGGGGGGGCCTCTGGGTACGAGTTCTAAACCTGTGGCTCTTAAAATCTTTCGGCCCCCCCTCTTTCACAAAATTCTCTGAGTCCTAGTGGGTGAATTTTAAGTCTACTTCAGAGATGAGCTCTTAGGAGCCTCTGGATCTCTTCTATGATAGGTGTTGAGTATCCTCAGGGCCTGTCTCCCATACCTTGGTGCTAATTATCAGGAGCAGCCTAGTAGCAGCACTCTTGCTCTCTCCACATTCCTCTGTAAACTCTGCTGTGGCTTGGGTGAAGTGCAAAGGGTAGTTTATCTCTCCAGTCTGCTGCTTTCTTGAAAAAGAACAGATTTTCCAATGGAGAGTGAAGTCAGCACAGTTTAAATACAATAAGCTTTATTTTCTAGCTAGCTGGGTATTCTTAGCTGTATCAATTGATTTGATGTAATATATTTTCAGGATAGGAGCTTAAGGTGTTAGGTGTGGCTCTTAGGACTCTCAGAGTATCTACAAATATGTTCTTAGGGGTTGAGTTTCCCTGCTATAGGAGTATTCAAGCAGGCTGAGTGGAATAAAATACAGGGAGATTCTAAAGTTTAACTAAACACTGTACACATTCAATCAAAAACAGCCCTGAGTATGTATACAAGAGTAGTTATTATAATGACTAGATCCTCTATCAACAAAGAGGTTAAGATTTCTGGTCTGTTGAGGGATCCAAGTCAGCTTGCGACCAAGTGAGACCATTCCCTGGTGCAATCCCAGTTACCTTGGATGATTTTGGTCTCAGTCAAGTTGCTGCCTGGGTCATCGGGCTGCTGTTCTGATTTCTGGAGCTGGGCACTGGCTTTTCCTGTGGGGCAAGCCGAGCCTGGCAAGTGTGGCCCTGCAGATCAGCACCCCTGCTGCTGGAACTGCTGCTGCTCAAGCTGCCGCTGCTGGGTCTGTAGCCGCTGCTGCTGAAGGTGCTGCTGCTGGACCCACCGCTGCTGCTGCCTCTGCTGCTGCTGTAGCTGCCACTGCTGGAGCCACTGCTGCTGCTGAAGCTGCTGCTGCTGTGTCCACTGCTGCTGCTCCCACTGAAGCTGCTGCTACTGGGTCTTCCGCTGCTGCTGCTCCTGGGTCTGCTGCTGCTGGGTCTGCTGCTGCTGCCGCGACTGGAGCTGCTACTGCTGGGGCCGCTGTTACCGGTGCTGGAGCCAATGATGTTGCTGCTGAACTCTGCTCCTGCTTGGGTCCAGCTGTTGGTTCAAGTTGGCATGGCTGGGTCCCAGGACCGCTGCTCTGTTCACTCGAGCTGGGCTCAGGCAGTGGGGGAGGGGAGGGAGTCGCAGCTGCTCTGGTTCTCTCATTGCTCCACGTGTTCTTCTACCTCGCGGTCTGCTCCGCTGTTGCTCACTGCCTCTCTCCCTTCACGTTTCCTGAGCTGCGCAGAGTGCTGGTGTGAGTGGAAACTCACACACCTGGCTTTTCCTGTGGCTGGAGCCAAGCCTGGCAGCTTTCTGGTGCGCCGCTGCCGCAGCGGTTGGTCGAGCTGATGGAGCCACTTTTGCCAGCCTGTGCAGGCTTTGGATGCTCTGGATCTCTTCTACTTCTCTGCTGCCACTCAATTTCCTATACACCTCACTTTTTAGTAAAAGTTTATATTTTGCTGAGTTTTTTTTTTGTCTTTTTCCCCCCAAGGCTGCTTTGGTGTGGTACCTACACTGCCATCTTAACCGGAAGTCCCCGCAATAAGCATTATTAATTTAGGAAGAATTTGATGTGTGAAGCCCCTCTTTCAGACAAAGACTAGTGAGAGCTTGACACTGGAGAACATAATCTTTGTCTCCTTAGGCTTTCTGATTGGCTAAGTGATCCACTCAGTGTAAAGGAACCCATATGTAGAATTGGGAACCAGGCCTGAATCCTATGGAGACAAAGATTATATTCTCCAGATTATAAAATTATTTATTTTTTGATTGACTTATTCTTTTGTTCATTCATTTATTTAATATTTTATGCTATTTTGTAGGCATTTTGCTATGTCCATGAGGACTCTAGAAGTATTAAAATCTACTGTGCTAGTGTGATCAATATAATCAAGGACCTTTTCAAAAAGGGGATTTTATTTGAGCTCTTTCACATAATGATAACTTTGACTGCTTTTCCACTTGGTTGTCCTGGACCTGGGCTACATGGCAAGATAAGTTCCCAGAATATCCTTTTTGACTTTGGATAATTCAAGGTAGATTTTATAAATGGATCATCCAGTCCTGATCATTTCGGTGCTTCTATAAGATTCCTTTCTTGTTTTTTGATCATGCATCTTACAACTTTAGCTACCAGCATAGTTACAGATACTTTATTTCTGAATTTTCTCTGTGTGTGACTAAGCTAGGCCAGCAATTAAAATTGAAATGCCCTTTTAAACACTAGTTATATTGAAATGTTTGCCATATTTAAAGGGAATGAACTTGCAAGTTCCCAGATTTTCTACAAGTGATTGTCACCACCCGTCCACTAATGTTCCTTATACTCACTTTACAGAGAAGCCACGCTACAGAGAATCTGCATATTAATTATTTTTAAGGGCATATATCACACCAAAATTATATATCTTTTTTGAAATAAAAGATTAAGTGAAACTTCTAGAAAAGGACCATTGAAATTCCACATTAATGTCTGATTACCACAATGTGAATTCATATGTAGAGAAAATCCTTACTTTAGCTTCCCCTGGTGACATGTAACAAATACTCTTCAGTGTTTTATTTATTTATTATTTTGGTACTCAGTGAATACAGTCAAGTTGGTACCATTGTTAGCCTTCTCCCCCCTTCACAAGGCTCATCCTTGTTGGGGTATATGGGTTGTGCATTGTGGGGTTAGCCTTCAGTTTGGGGTAGAAAGAAATGTTTCTGTGTATCATGACCCAACATGTGGCTCTGACATTCTTTCTGACCCCTCTTATGCAAATTTCCCTGAGCCATGTGGGATTTATTTTAGGTCTGCTTCAGTGTTGAGATCTGTGTCTCTGAATATCTGGTTTGGTAGGGGTTGATTGTTCTCTGTGTTGATCTCCTTCACCATTGTTCTGGCTCAGTTTGCCAAGAAAACAGCATTCATGCATATTTCTCCAATTATCCTTAGTGTCAACTGGGTCCCTTTTGGGGTACGATAGGGTGGTCCTCTCCTTAGGATCTGCAGCTATCTGAAAAAGAGAAGCAGATTTTCTGATGACGAGTGAAGTTAACACCAAATAAATGTGATAAACATAATATTTCAGATAGAGTTTAATAGATGTAGGCCCACTTGTAGTCCATGATTGGTGGGAGCTTGATAATGGAGTGTAGGCTCATTTTTGGATACAGTTCTCACTTGTTTCCCATCTCCAGCTATGGGTTCTGTTCCATGGAGCAGATAAGTTAGCCAAACCGAGAGTAGTTGGTTTCCCACCATGGCTGTGTGCCACTATTGCACTTGTGTGAGCATCACATCAAGTTGTTTGCTACTAAGTAGGTTAGACCATGTGTTGCTTGGACAGATATTGGTCATTTTCCCTCAGTTGTTCATGTAGCACCTTCTGACAATAGGTGCACTGTCTGGGGACTGACTCTCTTCCAACTTCCAGACATGTCGCTCTATGTCATGTGTCAACTGCATATGGTGTCTTTAGCAGTAGGGTCTTACCACTAACTTATGGTGGGTCATCAAGTACTCTGACATAAATCTGTCTTGGGAAACCTTGTAGGTCTCTCTGATCAAAAGCTCATTGTGGATGATATCCAACTTCTGGTACTGGGAGTTATAGGTCAACACCCAAGAAGAGAAGGATGAAAAAGATAAATGATATAAAAGAGATAGAGATGTGTGTGTGTGTGTCTGAGTGTGTATGAGAGAGAGAGAGAGAGAGAGAGAGAGAGAGAGAGAGAGAGAGAGAGAGAGAGAAAGAGAGAGAGAAACAGAAACAGGAGGAGATAAAGGTCAGTTTTCATTATACCCTTTCCAGGGCCTTGTGAATCAGGTGTTTCCTCTGAGGGCCTGGTGAAGGTTCAACCATTTGATCTGTCTTTTGGGATGTAGAGTTTATGGTACCATTGCCATTTCTGTCCAGTTTTGTGTCCCCCACCCCCTGCCTTACCCTTCCCTCTCTCCCCACCTTCCTATTGTCTGGTCCCCATGATGCTTGCTAGGTATGTTGGCAACCTGGGTAGATTCAGGTTAGGAGGAGCTGTAGATGTGTAAGTCTATGTAGTGATTATCTTTCTCTGATTGGGTGAGTTCACTGAGAATGATCTGTTCCCAGTTTGACCCATTTTCTTCAAATTTCATTGTGCAGTTTTTCCTTACTGCTGTGTAGAATTCCATCATGTAGCTATACCACATCTTAGTTATCTATTTTTCTAATGATGGAAATCTGGTTAGATTTCAGCTCTTGGCTATTATAAATTGAACTGCTACAAACATGGTTGAGCAAATCTCTCTGAACTGAGGCATGGAACTTTTAGGGTACATGCCCAGTAAGGGAATAACTGGGTCTGTTGGTAACTCTATAGTCAGCTTTTTCAGGAGTCTCCATATTGCTTTCCAAAGTGGTTGAACTATCTTACATTCCCACCAACAGTGGATGAGGGTTCCTATTTCTCCACATCCTTGCCAGCATTTATTTTCATTTGACTTATTTTATGTTTGCTATCCTTACTGGGATAAGGTGAATTCTCATAGTTGTTTTAATTTGCATTTCTGTGATTATTAGGGATGATGAACATTTTCTTAAGTGTGTGTTTTCCATTTCTATTTCTTCTTCTGAGAACTGCCTGTCCAGTCTGTTGCCCCATTTTGTGAGTGGGTTTGTTTGTCTTTTTATTGTTTAGATTTTTGAGTTCTTTGTAGATTTTAGAGATTAGGCCTCTGTCAGTTAGATATTCAGCAAATATTTTCTCCCATTTTGTGGGTAATCTATTGGCTTTGTTTACTGTATGTTTGACTGTGAAGAAACTTTTCAGCTTCATCAGATCCCATTGGTTAAGTGTTAGATCCTATGCTACCTGGGGTTTTGTTCAGGAAGGTTTTTTCCCACTCCTATATTATGGAATGTTCCTCCTAAATTTTCTTCCAATAGTAGCTGAGTTTATGGTGTTGTATTGAGGTCTTTGATCCATTTGGACTTGATTGTTGGGCTTGGCGAGGTGTGTGGATCAAGTTTCAATTTCCTGCATATGGTTATGTAGTTTGTCCAGCATCATTTATTGCAGGTGCTATCTTTATTACAGCCTATATTGTGAGGTCCTTTGTCAAATATCAAGTAGCTGTAGTTACTTGACCCAAAGTGTGGATCCTCAATTCTATTCCATTGGCCTATACTCCTGTTTTTATGCCAGTACCACGGTGCTTTTATTATTAAGGTTTTGTGATATAGCTTTAGATCAGGGATGGTGATGCCTACATAGATGTTTCTTTTGCTGAGGATATGCTTGGATATCTGAGGCCTTCTGCCTTTCCATATGTGTTTTAAAATCATTTTTTCTATCTCTGTGAAGAACAATGATGGGATTTTGATTGGAATTGTATTATATCTGTATCTTGCTTTTGGTAGGATTGCCATTTTCACAATGTTAATTGTGCCTATACAAGAGCATAGGAGGTCTTTCCATTTTCTCAAGTCTTTCTCAATTTCTTTTTACTGTTTTTTTTTTTTAATTGTATAGATCTTTCACTTCATTGGCTAATATTATTCCAAGATATTTTTGTTGTTGTTGTTGCTATTGAAAATGGGGCAGTCACTATTTCTTTCTCTGTCTATTCATCATTTGCATAATGAAATGCTAATGGTTTTTGTACATTGATTTTGTATCCTACTACTTTGCTGAAGGAGTTTATCACCTTTGAGAGTTTTGGGATGGAGGCTCCCAGGTCTCTTACATATACAATCATGTCATCTCCAAATAGTGCTAACTTAACTTCTTCCTTTCTAAATTGTATTCTTTTATCTCTTTTCTCCTGTCTTATTGCTTGTGCTAGGACTTCCAGTACTATATTGAAGAGCAGAGGTGAGAGTGGACACCCTGTTTTGTTCCTGATCTCAATTGGAATTCCTTCAGTCTTTCTCTATTAAGTATTATTTGGGCATTAGTAGCTTTGTATACAGCCTTTATTATGTTGAGATATAAATCAGCCATGCCAATTATCTCCAATATTTTGATCATGAAGTGATATTGTATTTTGTCAAAGGCCTTTTCTGCTTCTACCGAAATGATCATGTGGTTTTTATGTTTAACCTTGTTTATGTGGTGTATTACATTGACAGTTTTCTGTATGTTGAACCACCCCTGTGTTCCTGGGGTGAAAGCTACTTGATCAAGGTGGATAATGCTTTTGATTTGTGGTTGGATTTGGTTTGCAAGGATTTTGTTCAGGATTTGTGTCTAAATAAGTTCATCAAAGAAATAGGCCTGTGGTTTTTTTTTTTCCTGTGGCATTTCTGCCTGGTTTTGGTATTAGAGTGATACTAGCTTCATAGAAGGAGTTGGGGAGCTTTCCTTGTTCTCCAATTGTGTGGCATAGTTTGAGAAAGATTGGTTTCAGTTTATCTATGAAGGCCTGAGAGAATTCAGCTAAGAAGTCATCTGGTACAGGACCCTTCTTTTGAGGGAGTGTTTTGATTACCTTTTCAATCTTGATGGGAGTGATAGGTTTGTTTAGGAGATTAATCTGCTCTGAGTTTAGCTGTGGTAGATGGCATGTGTATAGGAATTTATCCATTTCTTCCTTATTTTCCAGTTTTGTGGAGTAGAGATTTTGAAGTGAGACCTGATGATTCTCCCAATTTCACTTATGTCTGCTGTGCTCTCTCCTTTTTAATTTCTAATTTTGTTAACTTGAAGTTTCTCTCTCTCTCTCTTTTTTTTCTTGATTAAATTGGCCAAGGGTTTGTCAATCTTCTTCATTTTTTTTTTCAAAGAATCAACTCTTTGTTTCATCAATTTTCTTATGTTTTCTTAATTTCCAATTCATTAATTTCTGCTCTGATCTTAATTATTTATTTCCATTTGGAGCTTCTTGGCTTGGATTCTTCTTTTCTCCGTGGCTTTAGGTGGATGATTAGATTACTGATTTGGGATGTCTCTGTCTTTGTTATAAAGTCATTTAGTGCTATGAATTTCCTCTGAGGACCATCTTGTCTCATAAGTTCTGGTACAATGTATTCCCATTGTCTCCCATTTGTAGAACTTTTGCAATTTCATCCACTACCCATTTATTATTTAAAAGTGTGCTGTTCAGTTTCCAGGATATCATGGGATTCTTGGTGGCTCTTTCTAGCAATATAGCTTTGAGATTTGATATCATGAAGGGATTATGTCAATCTTCCTAAACATATGGAGGCAGGCTTTGTGACAGTATAATATCTATCTTAGAGAAGGTTTCATGCTGACAGCAGAGGGGGTCTGAATTCACAGGAGCGTGAGGTGGGGCAGAGCAGAGCTGCTCTGAAGTTGTGGGGGTGGGGTAGAGCAGAGAGGGTCTGAATTCCTTCAGGGAGCAGCAGGGCAGAGTGGAACAGAGAGGGTCTGAAGTTGTGGAAGGGCATAGGGGCAGAGCAGAGCAGAGAGGGTCCAATGTCATCTGGGGCAGAGGCAGAGTGGAGAGGGTCCGAAGTCTCATGGGGGTGTGGGCTGAGCAGAGGGGGACTGAAGTTATGTGCTGGTGGGGTGGAGTGGATCTGAAGTCACACCGGTGCTGGGCAGAAAGGAGAGGGTGTGAGCACATTCGGGCATCCAGGGGGATCCGGGCAATCTCTCATACCTGAAGGTGAAGATGGAAATGCTGGCCTGGGTTCCCTTGACTGAAGTTAGGGTGGAAGTAGCCTTAGTCTGGGACTTTGGTTAGGATGACTGATTGGGAGTATTGGGGGACTGGTGCGTTACCTGAGAGCATGGGAATCAGCTGATTCCCTTTTTTGCCCCACTGCACTCTCCTACTGGTGATTCTATTAAAGATTGCTTTCCCCTAAAAGACCCAGTGACCTCTTAATGCTTTGCCTCTCCTTCCCTGGGAGTTGCAGCTCAGTTGGGCGGATGCCATCTTGACTAGAAGGCTCATTATTTTCTGTATTACCCCTGCTGATTTAGTTGCAAGCACATGACAGTATAGTTGGACATTTCAGTTCTCTCAGTTCATCTCAAAATATTCAACGATCTACTAGTAGAGATTGCTTACTAATTTTAAAATACCTCTGATATAAGTATGATGGAAAACAGGACTTTTGTAGTTAGAAGCATCTTTTAGAGACAGGCCATGGCTGTTTAATGATGCTCCTCATTTTCAACAAATTTATGTTTCTTGACCGACTCTGAAATCACTAATTTTTGTTTTCTTCAACTTAGCCTCTTTTATGCCATTTCTAGTAATTCAAGGACTTTAATTAAATATTTTACCCATTTACCTATGAAAGTCCACTGTCACCAACCTTTGAATCCCTTTTTCGCAACCCAAGCTTAACCCATCATCAGCCATAATAATGGTACTTTGCACATACCATCATTGCTTTGTTCCTCCCTTACTTGGTGTTACTTTCCATGCCTCACTTCTTTCAAACCTTCTCCATTATCTTCAGACATTATCACCTTGTAATTTACTTAGACAATAGAAATTGTCAGAACGAATCCATATTTATAATGTCTACTTTTCCTATCTAAGCTCTTTAGATTGTGCAGATCAGCTGTTTATGCTACTTTTTTCAAGGGGGTAGGCAAAGTTTGAGGTAAGATCTTGCTGTAGCTCAGTGTATTAGTCAGGGTTCTCTAGAGGAACAGAATTACTAGAATGAATTATTTTAAAAAGGGAACTTATTGGATTATCTTACAGTAATCCAATAGCAGTTGCAGGCCCGAGAATCACCGAACCTGGTAGCTGCTCAGTCCACATGGCTGGATGCCTCAGCAGTCCCGACCCGGCACTGCAGATGGTGCCAGAAAGCCTGGAGGCTTCCTGAGGAGCCGCTGGGTTTCGATCCACGTGGGTCTTCAGTTGATGTTGGTCTTTAGTCCATACTGGTCTTCAATCCACGCTAGAAGGTAGGGAGCAGCTCCGGCAGCCAAGTGGAAGGAAGGAAGGAAAAAAGGGAACTCTTCTACCCAGAGCTTCCTTATATCAAGTCCCTCAGTGAGCGGGGCCACCCACTCTGGGGGAAGGGCTCACCCTGGGAGAAAGACCTCCTCCTTTAGTTGATCCTTCCTAGAAGCAGCCTGTGGATTACTAAACAGATCAAGTTGACAACACCTTAACTATCACAAGTCCACCCCTTGTCAATTTGGCATCAAATCATGTCTCCTTACATCATACTTAATTTCCAAATGAAAACAGTAACAAGTTCATAATTCCGCCTAACATTGCAGAACTATCCCATGTACAACCGGAACCGCAAAATCTTCCCCCCAACACAAGCTTAGTCTCTAATACAATGGGTCTAATATAAATTCAACAGTTAGCTAATGATATAATCTTAATATTGGTGTAGATACAAACACTCTGTTATCAAGGCAGGACAGAAACATTGCAATTACAGTCTTCATTTCTGTAACTGATCACGTGGCCTTAGCTGATATTTGTAACTGCCTTCTTCTACTACCCATTCTGTATTCCCTCCACCTTCAGCAAGCACCTTGGCAGGTCTTGGTTCTTTACCTGGAGGGGTAACCCATACCTTCAGTCCTGAAGGATCTGGGCCATTTATCACACTACTTCTATTGGGTTGTTGCAGTCGTCCATTGACTTTGACAACAGGACATGGTAACACTAACAGATGCCCTAAAGGATCTCCTGCACTCCAGGCATACTCTTCCTTACCTCCATTGTGGAGGAGCACCCCAATTTCCCCCTGGTAATCTGGATCAATCACCCTTGCAATCACTGTAACTCCTTTCTCAGCCTGTTCACTCAAGGGCATTAGGAGCCCAAAGTGATCAGGGGAAACTCTTAGCTTCCAGTTCAATAGAATGTTCTTTGTGTCTCCTGGCAAAAGCACTCCCCCCTCTAGGACCAAGACTTGTAGTCCAGCAGAGTGTAAGGTTGGGGGAACAGGAAGCAAAAATCTAGCTAACGGGTTACTTGGGGTGATGGTAAGTGGGACCATTCCCATTTTTACTCCTTGATTCTTGGACTCGTGAATCCGGGATATAGGAGAAACAGTACCATATATAGGACACTGATCCAGAGCATATACAGCCTGCTGGAGGACACTCCCCCAGCCCTCCAAGCTGTTGCCACCTAGTTGGCGCTGCAGCTGTTTCTTCAAAAGGCCATTCCACCATTCTATCAAGCCAGCTGCTTTAGGATGGTGGGGCACATGGTAAGACCAGTGAATTCCATGATCATGAGCCCACTGTCGTACTTTCTTGGTGGTGAAGTGAGTTCCTTGGTCAGAAGCAATGCTGTGTGGAATGCCATGACAGTGGATGAGGCATTCTGTAAGCCCACAGATGGTATTTTTGGCAGAAGCACTACATGCAGGAAAGGCAAATGCATACCCAGAATAAGTGTCTATTCCAGTAAGGACAAAATGCTGCCCTTTCCATGATGGAAGAAGTCCAATGTAGTCAACCTGCCACCAGGTTGCTGGCTGGTCACCCTGAGGAATACTACCATATCAGGGGCTCAGAGTTGGTCTCTGCTGTTGGCAAATTTGGCATTAAGCAGTACCCATAGCCAGGTCAGCCTTAGTTAGTGGAAGTCCATGTTGTTGGGCCCATGCATAGCTTGCATCTCTGCCATCATGGCCATTTTGTTTGTCGGCCCATTGGGCAATGACAGGGGTGGCTGAGGAAGGAGGTTGACCATTATCCACAGAATGGGTCAGCTTATCTACTTGATTATTAAAGTCATCCTCCAGTGAGGTCACCTTCTGATAAGCATTGACATGGGACACAAGTATCCTTATATCCTTTGCCTATTCAGAGAGGTCTATCCACATATACCTTCCCCAAATGTCCTTTTCATCAATTTTCCAATTGTGCTCCTTCCAAGTCCCAGACCATCCAGCCAAACCATTGGCCACAGCCCATGAGTCAGTGTATAACCGCACATCTGGTCATTTTTTTCTTCCAAGCAAAATGCACAACCATATGCACTGCCTGAGGTTCTGCCCATTGTGAAGACTTCCCTTCACCATAGTCCTTCAGAGTTGTCCCAGAAAGGGGTTGTAATGCTGCAGCTGTCCATTTCTGGGCAGTGCCGGCATAACATGCTGAACCATCTGTAAACCATGCCCTAGATCTTTCCTCCTCAGTCAGTTGATCATAGGGCACACCCCATGATGCCATAGGTGCATTCTTGGGGACAGAAGGTATTGCAACAGGAGTAGCAACCATAGGCATTTGGGCAACTTCCTCATGTAACTTACTCGTACCTTTAGGGCCTGCTCGAGCCTGATCATGTATATATCATTTCCACTTAATGATGGACTGCTGCTGTGCACGTCCAACTTTATGGCCTGGTGGGTCAGACAACACCCAGCTCATAATGGGAAGCTCGGGTTGCATAGTAACTTGATGGCCCATTGTCAAACGTTTAGTTTCCATTAAGGCCCAATAGCAGGCCAAGAGCTGTCTCTCAAAGGGAGAATGATTGTCTGCAGATGATGGCAGGGCCTTGCTCTAAAATCCCAAGGGCCTCTGCTGTGATTCACCTGTGGGGGCCTGCCAAAGGCTCCAAACAGCATCCCTGTCTGCCATTGAAACCTCAAGTACCATTGGATCTGTTGGATCATACGGCCCAAGGGGTAGAGAAGCCTGCACAGCAGCCTGGACCTGTCGAAGAGCCTTTTCTTGTTTTGGGCCCCAATGAAAACTAGTAGCTTTCCGAGTCACTTGGTATATAGGGTGGAGTAAGACATCCAAGTGAGGAATGTGCTGTCTCCAAAATCCAAATAGACCCATTAGACGTTGTGCTTCTTTCTTAGTGGTAGGAGGGGCCAAATGCAACAACTTGTCTTTCATTTTAGAAGGAATATCCCTGCATGCCCCACACCATTGAACTCCTAGAAATTTCATTGAGGTAGAAGGTCCTTGAATTTTGGATGGATTTATTTCCCATCCCCTGATGTACATATGCTGTACCAGCAACTCCAGAGTGGTTGCCACCTCCTGCTCACTTGATCCAATTAACATTATGTCATCAATATAATGGACCAACGTGACACCCTGTGGAAGGGACATGCGATCAAGATCCCTGCGAATTAAGCTATGACACAGGGCTAGAGAGTTAATATAACCTTGAGGTAAAACAGTAAATGGGTACTGCTGACGTTGCCAGCTGAAGGCAAATTGCTTCTGGTGGTCACTATGGACAGGTATGGAGAAGAAAGCATTTGTAAGATCAATAGCTGCATACCAGGTACCAGGAGACGTGTTAATTTGCTCAAGTAAAGAAACCATACCTGGTACAGCAGCTGCAATTGGAGTCACCACCTGGTTAAATTTTCAATAATCCACTGTCATTCTCCAGGATCCATCTGTCTTCTGAACAGGCCAAATAGGAGAGTTAAAGGGAGATGTGGTGGTAACCACCACCCCTGCATCCTTTAAGTCCTTTATAGTGGCATTAATTTCTGAAATCCCTCCAGTCTTTCCGGCACCAAAATTCGTCCTGTGTACCACCTATTTCCCTAGTAACCTCATTATCCATCATGGGCAAGCCAGGAACTTGCAGGGAACACAGTCTCCATAGATTGTAGATCGTTGCCCAGACAGTCCTGTCTCACCATCCTACATCCTATTCAGTGTAACCTCTTACCAGTTCCATGGAGCCATTTATCTAGTTTCCTGTCTTCAGTCTTTCATTCAGAAAACACAGTGTGTCTTACTGAAGGGGCAGACATCCTCTGCTGGCTATCTGGATTTGCTTGCCGAATGCCCGATTTATTGGCAAATGTGCTGAACTTTCTTGGTTGGTGGCAGACTCCTTGGAGGGGCAATGAAAATTTCACAAGATCACATCGTCTCCATATCCACCCTCTAATCTACTTATCTCTTTTTTTTTTTTTTTTTTTGGTAGGAAAACTAAGATTTACTTTTAAGCAAAAAGCTGACTGTTTTCTTGGCAAAATCACCACATTTAAAAGTAGCTTGCTGATGCCTACTGTACAGATGTTGTATGCAATCTGCTCTCTGGGCATTAACATCACACTGCATGTTCATGGCATAATCTTATCAGTTGTACAAAATTATAAAATCCATTCAAAATAAAATTTATGGGTGCTAGCTGATCATGCTGTGAGTTTCCCGCAGGGGCAGGTGGACATCACATCTTGTTCCCTTTGGCGCAGCACAGTCTGGCACTCAGTGAAGGCTCCTTTCTCCTCAGAGACCTTTTCCAGGACTCATTCATGTTTTTTTCATTGTATCCAGTCTCAAAATAATCGTAAAATTGGCCTTTGCATTCAAAATCCAGGTCATTTCCCACAGGTTTATGGCTGAGGGGGCCACCCTCCCTGCTGGTCTCATTACTGGATTTCTCATCACTGAATTTGGTCTTTTCGGGGACATCAAGGGACCGGACACTAGTGACAAAGATTTCATTGGCAGGCATTTGGCCATCACTCTTGTAAAGAGGTGTGCTGCCTTCAGGGAAACCCACCTGGTGGGAACAACCGGGCAATGGCAGAGGGGAAGAGGAGGAGGTGGAGGTGGCGGAGGCACTTCCAACACTGGTGCTGACAGAAAGGGGAAAATTCAGGTGGTGGCCACCACACTCTTGGTAAAGGCAGCAGGCGTGAAACTTCTCATATTCCTGTCTGGCCACCCGAGGTCGTTTCCGGTAAGGGCAGTCCTGAGCCATAAACCACTCCTGGGCCGAGGTGCCAGAGAAGGAGCAGGCCGGCAAGCACCAGCTGTTCTGCGTGAGGATCTCCCCGTAGACCCTCTTCTTGAGGTTGTTGATGGGAACAGACCTCTGCAGGTTTACCTCGGGGTCATCGATGAACTTCAGCTTCTCCAAGGACATGTAAAGGATGTGGGCTCGCTCCTCAAAAATCAAGATGGTTTTATGGCTACAGCTGCTGAGTGGTGGGTGAAAATCCTCTTCTTCCACATACTTCTTCTTAAAGTATGTGATCTTGGATGTTGTTACAGGATTTGAAATTCCCCTGTAATGCGATCCTGCCAGTGGGAGACCAGCCCCGCGGTCTCCCTGCAGAGAAGCTTGTGTCAGCCCTGGGGGGCTGATCTGATATTCACAACGTAGTATCAGACTGGCCTCAAACTCCCAATGATCCTCCAACATCTGTCTCCCCTGGCTGTTTGTGCTCATTCTAAGAACATGTACTTTTTTTTTTTTTTTTTTTTTTTTTTTTTCTGGGGTAGAATCTCACTCTAGCCCAGGCTGACCTGGAATTCACTATGTAGTCTCAGAGTGGCCTTGAACTCATCGTGATCCTAACACTCTGCCTCTGAGTGCTTGGATTAACGGTGTGCACCTCTACCCCTGGCCAAAATATATGGTTCTTTTACCTTAAGTAATGACCTCTGGTCTACTCAAGTCCAGTTATCCTCTTTTGGCTTTTACAATAAAAATATTTTTCTGCAAGATTTTAATATATTAACATATTATCATGTAATCATAGCCTTGTCTTTCTCTTTTGTCTCCCTCCTCTACCCCATTCCAGAAACTCCCTTTCTCTTTCCTTTTTTTTTTTTTTTTTTTTTACTTTTTTCTCATTCTGATTTCCCTCCTCTGGCCTGTATGGAAAAGTGTTGTTGGGTCAATATTGTTCAGGTCTTGTGGGGGTAATGATGTCTACTGTGAGATCATGAATGCACAGGTGAATTCATGTTTGGAGGATAATGTCCCAGACTACTCATTCCCACTCTGTGATTAATACATTCTTTCAATCCATCTTTTACAATGCTCCCTGAGCCATGAAGGGCATTTAAGAAATATATCATTTAGTGCTGAGATCTCAACAGCCTCTTATTTTTAGCACTTCAATGAGGTTGTAGTCTCAACTACCATCTAAATAGACCTCTGGCTAGCAATGAGAACAGCACTACTGTTTTTGAACCACAATCTCTGTAATGTTCCCTGTTCCCTGCTGGGTGTAACAAAGATGTTTTGTCTAGTACTAGGCACTGTACTGTCTCTTCTCCTCATCTCCTTAATGAGCCTTGGCTCTCTCCAGGATTCACTTTCATATGTAGAACGAGGCTTCTCTAACAGTGAGAACATCCCTAATCTATGGGTATGACCATAACCAAATAGAGGGCACTCTGATGGGCACAAAGTCTCCATTTATCCAAAGATCACTGGTACATCCTCCTTTCTCTACTACTCTTCATTCTCCGGTTTTTCTCTGAAAGTTTGCACAGCTCTATACATGGACTTTTTTGTTTAATCTAGCATCATTTTTGGTGATTTAATCTTGTAAAAATATTTCATTTCTTTATTTGATATATAGAGAAAAAGAGGGAGAGAGAGGATGTGTACGCCAGGACCTCTAGCCATTTCAAATGAACTCCATAGCCACCTTGTGAATCTGGCTTTATGTGGGTACTGGGGAATCAAACCTTGGTCCTTTGGCTCTTGGCAAGTGCCTTAACCACTAAGCCATCTATCAAAACCCCTGGTGACTTTATCTTACTCAAATATTTAAATCTTCTTTGTATCCATGTTTCCAAAATCTATATGTCTGCAGTAGTTCGCCTGAAAAGGAGTTTCCAGTGTTCCTAACTGATGGTTTTGAATTCTCCCACATTTAGTTAGAATATGATTATTTTCTTCATGCTCTTCCTCCTACCCATAATTATATAGAGTCATCATTGCTAATGAACTGTGGTATTTTGTTTTTAATTCCCCTCTCTCCAACCCAAGTCCCTGATAGATAATATTTGTTCTCTCTGGGAAAATCTTATTCATAGTAAGGAAGAAATAGTGATTACAGATAACAAAGTATGACAGAGAGAATAAATGAAAGTGTCTCAGTGTTAAGGTCAATAAATAAGTAATTGTGCTGACAAAAGAGGAGCAATGAATGATTTTATTTGTAATTACTAATCTCAAATAGTCACAATGACTAGAAACATACAATTCATTGAGGATTGTGAAGGATACAAAGCCAAGTTGTGAAATTTCAACATTAACACATTGTGCAAATAGAGCTTTCAATGCAATGGGCTGGATTTCATTAATTTATTATAAAAACTCCACAGCATAGCATTGTTTTGTTCTTACACAAAGTTATATTAGTTTATGCCCTCAGATTTTGCATAGCAAGTGTCATAGCCTTTGAACAGATCTATTACCATTCTGAGGTCTTGCATTCTCAAGTTGAGGGCAGGGGATTTTCTCTGACATTTACTTAGTGATTTAACCCATCCTCTAAGGTATTTCTCTATTTCTGATGACAGGCTGTAGCCTTCCTCATGAAGCTTCTGAGCTCTTCTAGGAGTGCTCCTATCTTCAGTGGAGAGACTTCTTTAGCACTGCTGCTCTAGACCAATGCTAATCTCACTAGTGTGGTCTCTCACTTTACCCTCCTGCTACCTTTGTCAATGTGCCACTCATGCCATCATTAGACTCTTCAGATATGAGCTGAGATGTAGGGATCCTTTGTGACACTTGTCTTCTTTAAGTCTCTGTTCTCATATGTTGGAGAAAGGCTAAAATTGACAATAAATGATTTTCACAAAACAATTCTTTTACTCTCATTCTTAAGATTTTTCAGCACAGAAGTGGATAAAATGTATGTCCTTAAAAAGACCCAAAACCTTTCTTTTGTCATTCTTAAAGTCTTAGAGGTTTTGCCTAAATCACTCTCACTCCTGAAGGAGGCTTCCTCCATTTCCATTTCCTTCTGCAATAGCTCTGGTCTCACACTTCTACTTTTCTAACACTTGCTCAGGATCTGTACTCCTTCTTGTATTTGGAGTGGCAGTAGAATATCTTGGCAAACAGGGAAGTTTGAGTTTAAAAAAAGTACTGTACTGTTTAATGGCTGCATTTATTTTAGCACAATTCAGCTTTTATAATGTTCCAATTCACTGGAATTCAGTGAATGCAAAATCACCTCCAAAGTGTATATTTCTTTTTGCTTAAGAAGTATTTATTTATAAGCAGAGAGAGACAGAGAGAGGGCAAACAGACACACAGACACACAGCGAATGGACATGTCAGGGCCTCCAACTGTGGCAAATGAACTGAATATGCCTGTGCTACATTGTGCATCTAGCTTTACATGGGTACTGGGTAATCAAATTTGGGTAGTTGTCCCGTCCCGCGGGACCTAGTTATTCATGGGGGCGAGAAGGACCCTAACCTGAAATAAGATGGGCGAGAGAGAGGAAGAGACTCAAGCAAATGTACACTTGTCAAGAGTCCAATTTTATTGAGCCACAGTGGCATTTTTAAGGGTTAGGGTTAGGGTTAGGGTTTTGGGTGAGGGGGGGGGCTGGAGGAGGCAGGTGGTGGAAAGTTACAGAATCTTCTTGGCCTTTGGCCTAGGACAGTTTGCGGTTATTCCAAAAATTCACGGTACAGTTCTCAGTCTCTGCAGTTGCCAGGCAGGGTGTTAATTAGTTAGGTGTGGCGGAGTGGGGGGATGGAATCAGTTAGGTGTGGCAGGGTGGGGGGATGAGGAAAGGTCAGAAGTTGCTCAGGGCAGAAGTTGCTCAGGACAGAGGTTATCTCAGGGCAAAGGTCTGTTCAGGGCTCATCTCCTCATCTCCAACAGGTAGTT
The DNA here is from genome assembly GCF_020740685.1 of Jaculus jaculus. Taxonomy (NCBI): domain Eukaryota; kingdom Metazoa; phylum Chordata; class Mammalia; order Rodentia; family Dipodidae; genus Jaculus; species Jaculus jaculus. Next base: position 77,258,810 of record NC_059113.1, read on the forward strand.
ACGCTTTGCAGGTAAGCACCTTAACCGTTGAGCTAACTCTCCAGCATCCAAAGAGTATATTCCTAAGAATAATATTGGAAGAGAATTTTATAAAAATTTCATAAAACTCATGAATATCATTTAGCAAGTGGAAATCACTTAGGATTACTTTTACTGATAAACAAAAGGAAATCATCTAGCAATAACATAAGTAAAATAATTATTTTGTTACTGAGTCATTATTATTCCCTTCAATATTAGACATTTCGCTTTGTATGCACTTCATTAGTCTTTCAGCAGTATCTTAATTTTTATCTAACTTTATCTTGTTAGATGTTTGATGAGGTTTACTGTTCCTCTGCTTCAAGACTGAAAATTATTGTTTGTGACATCAATAAAAAAACTTTTTAATTTGTCACAAAAGAAAACTTGTCATGTTTCTAAATATGCTAATTTTTGAAACACACATTTTCTCCTAAAAGTAATACAAAAATTTAACACATGCATAAACACACAAAAGAACTTAAAAATGAAACAGAAAAACAATTAAGACTAGACATATAAGCATCCATAAAAGTATACATATTCTCAATCAAATTGTAACATATACTGTTTTATGATTCTCCACTCTCTTTTGAAAACTTGTTAATAAAGGATGATATATCATTTTAGAGAAAACTTCTATGGTATAGTTTTAATGAGTATGTGGTATTCATAAAATAGATGTACTATAATTTATTTAAACCACAATTCTGTATTGCAAGATGGGCTATTTTCCATTTTTGTAGTAATAAACAATTCTGCAATGAACATTGTGTGCATAAATCTTTATGCACATTCTTAATCATTTCTTTAGGATAAATTACTAGAAACAAAATTGCTGTGTCAAAGCATATGCATACTTTATTTATTTACTATAACCTCATTTTTAATCAGAAAGTAACAAATGCACTTTAGAAACAATGAGAACTTAAATATAAAAGGATAGAGTAGCGCAGAACTTGGCATCACATATCAAAGATAAAGACTATTAGCATTTCAACAATGTTTTCTCAGAATTAAAGCATGCACACTTGTCTTTGTTAATACATGGAGCTAGTGATAAATACTGTCTTTTTCATCATTACATTCTCAGGAAATATTTCAGGAAATAGGAAATATTTACTCACCCTTTTTTGGCCTACTGAACAGTAGTAACATATATGTATAACATTTTGTTTAATTGATTATTGATAATCATTGAGATGATTGTTTTTGACTGCATAATCAGTGTTGAAATAGATTTTTTTTGCATAAATATGTTTCCAAATGTACAAAAGTAGATAAATGAAGGACTTCTAGAAGTGGAATTGATAAAGCAAATGGTGTGTAGAATTTTAAATTTGGTCATGCTGATATGTATTTTGTGGGACGCAATATTCAAATCAGAGTTGCTATTTTCTTGAGATTTTATTTTTGAGATATTCTATAAATAAAACAATGTACTTGAATTAAGTATTTTTCAGACTGTGGAATAATTTTAGTGACGTGTTTCAAATTCTGAACCTCAGAGAAATATAGGCTTATGTTGAAGATGTCACTGTTTTCTGAGGGACCATTAAATTTGTGTGGTTGGATAACTGGGGATGCTACTATATAGCCGAGTTAACACATAAGACTGATTATCAAACCTGAAATCACTGAACATACTAACCTGTCCCACCTTTCTCACCTATTCCCTTCTGAGTGAAGCTTTCTGCAATGCCTTTTACTTGGAATTGTACAACTCTTCAATCAACCAGTCTCTCTTCCCTGTTCCTCTATGTTTATTTTTATAACAGGAATTGTTATTTATCAAAATATATTTTTTACAAATTTAACATATTGTGTTTTCATCACTAAAAGGCAGGCATCATGAAGATAGATGCTTTTATTTTCATGGTCCATTGTTATATTCTGAGCACCCTGAAAGGGATTTAGCACAGATTAATCACTCATTAAACACAATTCACAGATGTGATTTCTTATCTTTGGTGATATCTCAGCTTTACTCCTAAGGCATTTTAACTGACTTAATGAAGTCAATTCCCATTATTGAGAAAAATATCAGTTGACTCTGTGCTTTAGTCACATGTACAAAATACTTGGTACCTGAGAGTCTTGTCTTTCTTTCCTGATGGCATGTCCAGACAAGTAGAACTTGCCCAAATATCACTTTCATTTTACATCAATGCTTTAGAATAAATATAAACTATTGGTTCTATTCTTGTGAGTAAATACTAACAAGTGTACCAACTATTTTGGATTATTTTGATAACTCAAATTTTATGCCATGTCATTCACAAATTACTCATTTATATTTATATGTTTGTGTGTGTCTATGTGTAACTTAGCATGAAGATGTATAAATGTACAATAATCTTTAGATTAAGAGCAGCCCTGTACAGGTTCTTTTTCATTCTAGTATCTTTCTGAGTACTCTTGGCACTTAGACTTAATAAAAACAACTAGTCACAGTACCAGCAAGCACACAGAACATTAATGCCATCAAACAAATGAAACTTTTTGAGTATTCTCTTCAACAATATCAGAAAGCACATTATTTTTATGTTCCCACATGGCATACACAAAAATAGAACACAATGTAGGCCCTAAAGAATAATTAAAGATATAATAGAATGGAACTCATACAGAATCACTTGTGATCTCAACTGGATTGAATTTGGGTACAATAAACAAGTGTCTAACAGGAACATTTCCACATACCTGGAAATTAAACAACAGTTTTAAAATAATCCATGGTTCAAACCAGATGTGTTGAGAGAAATTCAAAGTCACATTTAATTTAATGAATATTCAGTGGTCTGAATGTGTTCAAAAATTCTATAGCTGGATAGTGGCTCAGTTGTTGGTGTGCTTGCCTGCATAGCCTTATGACCCAGGTTCAATTCCCTGTATCCATGTAGACCCTCATGCACAGGGTGGTACATTGATCTGGAGTCTGTTTGTGGCAGCTGAAGGCAGCAGTTTGCATCTCTCTTTATTGCTCTATGCTTGCAACTTAATAAATAAAAATATTTTTTAAAATGCAATAAATTATTATGCTGAAATCTTCACTGCCAAGATAACATTAGAAGTTGATGACTGTATGAAGTGATTAAATCATGAGTTTGATATACATAATGAATAAAATTTTCAACCTTACAGAAGAGATGGCTGTGAGTTGGACAGCTCTATTTCTTTAGGTTAGAATGAATTGAGAAGATGGCATTTCTGATTCAGGCCAGCATCTCTCACAGGAACTAAATCTGCCAACGGCTAGATCATAGACTTTTCAACCTCCAAAACTCTGAGCAGTAGATTGCTGTTTGACAAACCACTCACTGAGTGGTATCTTTTTATAGCAATTTGAATGTTTCAATTAACATTAAGAATATAAAAGAACTCTTTTTAAAGATGAAATAAAGGACTTTAAATGCTTATAACATAAAGAAATTACCATAGTTTCAGGTGAGAACTTTTTACCCTGATTTTGAATATTATGCGAAATATATTTGTCAAAATTTGCATGACATTCTATAAATATTGTATAGTTTTGCAAAGAATTAAAAAATTGAAATGTATATATTAAAAAGAAACTTTTAAATTTTAGTAGTTTAGACCCAAACAGTCCAATTAGAAAATGATAAGGGTGAGAACATTTCACTGAAGACAAAAGATAACAAATTAAAATAAAATATTTTCGTCATAATTAGTCAATTTAAGAACAGAATCAGGTATCACAACATACCTACTTGAAAGTCTAAAAGTAGAAACAGAAATGAAAACCTTAAATGTTGGTAAGGATGTGGAAAAACTAATCATTCAATATTTCTGGAGGAAGTGTAACATGGAACTGTGTTTGGAAAATAGTGAGGCAGTTTCTTTGGAATAATCACAAGCAGGAAATAACAATAACCAGTATTATTCCATATAGCCCTGCAATTATGATTCTGAGCGTTCATCTAAGACAGCAAAAGCATATTGTATCCCATAATTCTACATAAAAGTTTATAGGAACTAAAAGTTTAACACAACAAGCATGTCATTCAAAGGGTGATTATTTCAAATATAATTGATATATTATCTGTTCTATTTCCTAGTAATCAACATGAAGGAATGATGGTTGCATATAGTAACTTTGATGAATTTTTAGAGAATTTTGATAAATGAAAAACACGCAAACCCTAAATGCTAACATAGTAAAATGATTTTGCTTAGACAATATTTTGAAATGATTGAGTTATAGAAAATAATAGAAAAAGGTTGCTAGGAATTAAGGAAGCAGGGGTGGTGACTGCTCCATGGAAAGTGAATGTGGTAGTTTCAATAGATGGCCCCAATATAATGAGTGTTTAATAACAGTTTGTATTTTAGATCTGCAGCCACTTGGATGGAGGAGGTGTCACTGGGCAGATCTTAGGGTCCAGCCCTAAGGTGTGGTGGTGGATTTGAAATTTCAGTCTAACGATATGCCAAGTGCCTGGAGTTCCTGAAGTGTGCTGTGGGATTTTGGCTTGTGGCTTTTTTTTTTTTCCCCTCTCTCTATCTCTGGACCTGTGACACTAGGCCAGCTTCTTCTGCCATTATAGAAAATCTCCTGGATCTGTAAGCTTCAATAAATATCCCATTGTCCATAACTGTGTCTGGTCTGGAGGTTCATCTCAGTCACCTGGAAGCTGTCTATCACAGTGAGTATATTAAGCAATAGAAATAGGAGAGAATGTGTGGTCCAGGGAATGCTTAGTGTCCTGATTGCATCAGCATTAATATTAGGCTATGGTTAAGCTTGAGTTCTGTAAGATGAAGAAATGGGAGAAGGGTATGCATGTAATACCTCTCAGTAATTAGCATTTTAACTTACCTCCACTATTTTCAATTTATTGATTTCATTGATTTGTTCATTAAATATTTTGTAACTACTCAAGTCCTTTCAAATAACTTTATCATGCAAGATTTCTATTTTTTGTGTTTCAAAATTAAAGGTTTGTTAAGTATATAGTGTTTTTTTCTGGGTTAACATCTGGAATTTTCTAATTCCAAATAAAACTATAAAATAATAGCAGCCAGTATAATCTATGACTTATTAAAAGTTATTATGTTCACAGATAGTAGAATAAATAAAATATAATGTGTTAAGTATGCCTTGAGAACTTATCAACACAGAAACAAAATTAAAATCCTCGAACAAATGACCTTTTGAATGTTTAATGGGATGTTCTATGTATACTTGCTATGGCTTTTGGTAGTTTGTTATAAAAATTAATTAAAGTAATTTCCTTATGGGACAATCATATTGCTCATAAAAATTTGAAATATGGTATAAGATTACTTGGAGTTATATTAATTCTAGCCTGCCATCTAGAATGACAAAAATAATGATTACATTTATGTCTGTTTACTAAGAAGACATACAAATTAGTATAAAAGGAAGTTTGCCTATGGTGTCAGAAATAGTTATATGAACTTTGATAAACAGTATTGTTCAAATTCCACTTTTCAGAGAAGTACTACTGGCAATAACCTGACATTTATAACCATCCTAAATAATACAACAAAAGCGTTTTCAAGGTTCATACACATCTTTTCTCACGCAGGAGTCACGGTTGTCTTCAATAATTTAGCTTGTTTGGACATATCTTACTGAATCATATTTTTTGAATTCAAGTCTACATTATCTCAAGAGTCATTCAGGCTTCTGAAGAAAGTCTATTCTTTGGTCTCTGATGTCACTCATTTGGCCTCTCTGATCTTGATCAGATGTAAATCTTTGGTGAGTAAAATGATATATGAGTTATACTGTTCTCTTTAGTTAACTAAAGGGATATTTGTCTAGGTAATTGTCTGAAAATCAAAGGTTCTACAAGAACAGACTACTGTGGACAGCAATTACATCAATTTCACAATACAGTGTCGGTTACTAGGCTATATTGTGAGTCCCTGACTCTGATTCTTATGTTCCTGCATTAATAGACTATGGGGCACAGGGTTTCTTACTGTCTCCTTTGGTGGTTTCTGCTCATTAATTTCTATCCTAGACATGTATCAATTTCCACAATGGCCTGGTTCATGGTATTAGGCAATGCTACAAACTGTAAATTTAAAATAATTGGTAAAAAATGGAAATTTTCTCATGAGAATTTATGGGCCACTGTTAAATTCCTGGCAAAATGAACTGTGGATAAATTGTCTAGGATAAATTGTCTATGAACCAGAGTGTATTATCATTATTACATTTCAATAAACTCATTTTGATGTTGGTGAAGTTCTTGAAGTGAACTTTACAGACAGAATCATAGTTTGATGAAGGAAACATTTTAGAATGAGATAGACTAGCAGATCCTAGCCCAATTCTCTCTTTCTCTTTCTTCATATCTTACATAAAGTTTTGTACTTGAGCGGATGCTAGGCATATCATAAATACTTAGCAAATAGTAACTCTTAATCATCATTATTATAACTATAGACACAACCATTACTGTTATTCTGTCAGTATCCTCTCTACTAATACTTAGATTAGGGGAGGAACAAAGAAATAAACCATACAAAAATGTTAAAGAAATTTGAACATTGACTTATCATGAGAGATGTGATTTAGTTGTTGCTTATGTCATATTGAGGCTTTATGATTATGAGGTTGATATGTTAATGAATCATTTAACCTAATTTGGGACATTTTCAGTTCATCACATTCAATGGGGAAGCTCTTTTGGTTGTTTTCAATAAAATAATATTTATAATGGTGTAGCATCAATGAAATTATTTGATTTGCAATAGTTTTAGTTCAATAGGTATTATCTCTCTTGTGAAATATGAAAAGCTCATTTTCTCCAAAGCCAATTAAATAGGAGAATTTCAGTTTTCATATATTAACTAAAACTAATCACTTTTAGAAAGAATATAAGTATGGCTGGAGAGATTGCTCAGTGGTTAAGGTGCTTGCCTACAAAGCCTAACAAAAAGGGTTCAATTCCCCAGTACCATGTAAAGCCACATGCACAAAGTGGTACATGCATCTGGAGTTCATTTTCAGTAGCTAGAGGTTCAGGCACACCCGTTCTGTCTCTCTCTGCATGTAAATATAAATAAACGAATAGATAATTAAAAAAAAATAATAAAGCCCGGCATGGTGGTGCATGCCTTTAATCCCAGCACTCAGGAGGCAGAGGTAGGAGGATCACTGTGATTTCGAGGCCACCCTGAGACTACATAGTGAATTCCAGGTCAGCCTGGACTAGAGTGAGACCCTACCTTGAAAAACTAATAATAATAATAAAAGTCAAATTCAAAGTAGAAGATAATGTATATTTAAAATACATTTTAGTTTTTATTTTCATATCACATGTATTATATGTATATTTAGTGTACAATCCAGATAAGCTTTAATTCACATGTTTATCAGTTGTCTAGTATATACTTCCTCCCTTTATTTGTTGTTGAGATTGTTCTAAATAAAAATAAATTTGCAAGTTTCTTAGCTTCTTAAATATTGTTGTTTGAAGTTTATTTCTTATGTTTCTGTCAACACAGACTTTTGCTTTATTATAAGAAGCATTCAACAATCATTTGTTGAATAACTTTTAAATTTGAATAGCTGTATGAACTATACAGTCTTGTGAATAATGCCATGATGTTAAGATGATTATCATGCAATCTGCTTTCTATTCCTGCCACTGTATGTAGCAGAATCCACTGTCTAAAATTTTATATATTCATGGTCCTTATGTTCTCAAAGTTGGAATTTAAACAACTTATCCCAAAGTAAAATTCTATGACAAAATTGTCATATGATGGAAAGATATGATTTTAATATCATTTCAATGGCTTTAATTATTCACCAAATAGACGGTTTTACTACCAAGGATGCTGAAGGCATCTTCATGGTATATTTGCCTCCAAGCTGCACTTTATTGAATAAAAGTAGATAGAAGTAAACAGCCACGTGTCTATTCAGGTGTGAAATGTCAAGTTTCATTACATAATTCAACAATTTCTGAATTTCTAGGGAGATTTAGGAGCTAAGCAGTAGACTTTTTTTTTTTTTAAGTTTGTCTGGATGTGTTTCAGGTTTGCAAAATAAGTTTATTTCCCTTCAAAAGTGGAATAAAATTTCAATATTTAGGAAGCATTTTCTGTATAGATTTGTACTCATTTTATAATATTTTATAATATTTATTTATAAATTTAAGAACTATTTTCATGTTTTCTGCAAGTATAAGCAATTAATTCAATTATAAATTTCAAAATTACAATATGTAATTCTTTTCACATTGAAAACAATGTTGTAATTAAATGCAACATCTACACTTCAGATGCTCAGAGTCGATGAAACACTCACAATTGAAAAAAAATCAACTTGTTAAAAGATAAGTAGCAAAGAGGTACTTTGTGGTAATCTTTAAAATGCATTTGTCTCAATGTAATTTATTACAATTTACAACACTTATAAACATATAGAAATATTTTGTATTTTCCTTTTTTTTATTACTTATTTAGTTAAGAGTGACAGACAGAGAGAAAGAGGTAGATAGAGAATGGGCATGCCAGGGCCTCCAGCCACTGCAAACGAACTCCAGATGCACGTGCCCCCTTGTGCATTTGACTTACATGGGTCCTGGGGAATCAAGCCTTGAACCAGGGTCCTTATATAGTCTCTGAGAAAATTCTGAAGGAGTAGGACCAAAGTGCACTGTTGTGAAACATTTATCTAAGTAATATATTTCATGGGCTAAAATGCCCTCCTTCCCCATCCCTGGCCATAAATTCTTTTAACTTGCCTTCAGTTTTCCCAGATAGATAGAACAAGGGAAATTTCAATTAATATATCTGGCTGAAAAATCACAATGATACCTAAGCCTCTTAAGTAATTATGGATGAGTTGACATGTGTAATAACATCCTCAGTGTTTTCCAGTCCCTCTCAAACTGAACCTCACAGTCAACCAGTGAGTCAGATGCTACAATGCTTATTTTGCATGGGGACTAAGGCTAAGAGAAGTAAAGAACTCTTCCAAAACTAAAACACATGGCTTAGAATTACATCAGACTGTATCTACCTGGAAACAACTCAAAATGAATATTTGAGTTTTGACTCAATTGAGGCTGAGCTATTCTTTTACCAAATCACCAATCAGTTTCTCAGTGCTTTCAAAATCAGGTCTTGTTTATTGGTGGTAATGTAATCTAAAGTGGACATTTGCTACCTGAATGGTCCCTGACTTCTGGTACCAGCCCCAGTCGTTTTGAACATTTACTTACTTGTTGCCAATTTCTGAGGATCCATCTTCAACTTACTTGTTTGTGTGTTCAAGAAATAAGACTGGTAATGACTACTCCACTCCTCTGTTTTGATGTTGACCAAGTTGTACTCATACCACCATATGAAAATTCTTTCATCAGTCACAAGCTCTTAAACCCACTACTCTCAAAACAGCACAGACCTGCAGTCTTTGCTCTGTTCCTTCCCTGTGACAAAACTTTTTTTTAATATTTATTTTTATTTATTTATTTGAGAGTGACAAAGAGAGAGAAAGAGGGGCAGAGAGAGAGAGAATGGGTATGCCAGGACCTCCAGCTACTGCAAATTAACTCTAGAACTCCAGATACATGTGCCCCCTTGTACATCTGGCTAACATGGGTCCTGGGGAATTGAGCCTCAAACCTGGGTCCTTAGGCTTCAGAGGCAAGCACTTAACCACTAAGCCATTTCTCCAGCCCGTGACTAAACTTTTAAGCAGGTAACTTTGTGTGGACCTGTGGTTATGTCATGCCTCTACCCTGTGAGCTTCTAATATAATGAAACTTTCAAATTCATAAACCTCTCTGCACTTTCTGAAGTGGTGTTGATCTTTGAAGATTTACAATGGAGCCTATTTTACAACAATTACATGTCAGATTAGAAGGGCCTTGTCCTCCTCTCATTGCCTTGGCAGAGAGAATGTATGCATATCTTCTCAATGCTGTTGGTTGTCTAAATAATCTTAGAAGAGGTATAACTTAGCCTTGTTTTGTACAGCTTAACAATAAACTTTGATAGACTAAGCTTCCAGTATGACCTATTTTGACAGTTATAGTAGCAAATGTTACAATCTTAGAAACAATGCTTTGTGTCAATACTCTGGGGTTTATGGTAAAATAGAAGAGCTTATCCCAAATATAATGCTATCTAGAATATCAAATTCTACTTTGCTAAATATATGCACAGTTATCTTGGAATCTTTCTGCTTTTGTTTACTTATAATTGTAGTTTTCTACAGGTTAAATAAAAGTCATCTAATGCTTGGGTAGAATTTTACAGAAAGTTGAGTGCATAATTTTGGGCTTAAAAATAGTTTTGTTTTTATTAAATTTGTTTTTGGAGGCAGGGTTTCACTCTAGCTCAGGCTGACCTGGAATTGACTATGGAGTCTCAGGGTGGCCAGTTTGTCCACTAAGCTTAACTTTTACAAACTTTGTTCCACAGACTTCAGACAACCATCATGCCCTCTCTTTGCAGGAAAATATAAGTCCTTATCATGCTCTCATGATGCAGGTCCAGGGAGGAATTAACTTAAATGCAGGGCTTTATAGATGGATTAGCAGTTCAGGTGATTGCCTCCAAAGCCAAAAGACACAGGTTTGACTCCTCAGGACCCATATAAACCAGATGCACAAGGGGGCACACTAATTTGGAGTTTGTTTGCAGTGGCTAGAGAACTCGGTATGCATATTCTCTCTTGCTCACTTTCTCTCTCCCCTTGCTTATATATCTATTTCTTTCTCAAGTAAATAAATAAATAAATAATAAAATATCTAAAAATTAAATTAAGTGCAGTATATCTCAGTCCTATGGACTTCAATTGTTGGATCATTATCAAATTAGCAAAGAATTGAAAAAAAAGGGCTCCAAAAGGGGTAATTTATGAATTATGAGGTTTATTTTGGAAGAATTAGAATCCAGGGGAGACGCTAGGTGAAAGACTCAAACCAGGAGAGAATTCACCCTCCCTTCCCTTTTCCTGGCTGGAAAGGGAGAAGAGAGTTATGGAGAATCTCCTTCCCAAAGAGCTCTCCAGGGATGAAGCCTCTGCAGAAGGTATATACACCCATGCATGGAAGGCAAAGCATGAGAGCCCGGGAAGAAAGGTAAAAAAGAAACACACACCAGAAGCAAAACATGAGAGGGCAAGCTCTTCACCTTTGTATAGGGGGGTCAGCAAAGGCTGAGGTTGGAGAGTAATGGACTCAGAGCTTAAAGAGAGATCATATAAGTGAGTGAGAAAGCATTTGGAAACAAAATACATGTAGGAGGCAAGCAGGAACATGCTCAGGCAGAAAGAAGCTGCCTACTCCCAGCTAACCTGAGAAGGTGGGGAGAAAAAGACTTCTGTACTAGTGTTCAGGTGCAACCACAGGATGAAAGGGGCCAAGACAAAGCAGGACAGAGATTGCACAGGTACCAGGCCCATTTATGTATGTCAGACATCCAATTAAGATGAATCTTGCTATCAGACTCAGGTGTATAAGGGAGAGACCTAATTGGTTTGTGGGCTCAAGAGGCTGACTCAAGAAAGGCCAACCCACCCAGGTATGCTGAGCTGAGGAAGAAGCTGGAGGCATCTGTTAGGGAGTGTTGCTGACAGCCATCTTGGATGAGACTGGAACAGAGGAGGGGTTTAGTTCTGCCAGGGCAGGCAGGTAGTATACATGTTTTTCCTGGACCTTTGTCCCTGGCTGACTACTTATGAAAACCTATCTTTTTCTTGTTTCTACTTCACTGATGTGGAAAAGTATGCATAATTTAAAAGTAACTGCCAAAGCTTTGCAGCTTTTTTAGAATTATGAGTGAATAACCTCCATTTCCTCAAAACAGAAACTACAGCTAGTAAATATGAAGATTGATCCCTTCCAACATCAAATACTCACTGGGCCTAAGAACCAGAAGTAAATAAGAAATATAATTGTGGCAGACTAAGTAAGTATCATATGATATATGATATATAAAGGTGGAAAATAGTGGAGCACAAAACAGGTCTAGAAGAAGCTACTTGTCTAGCAGAAACTTGAACAAAATTAAGCTATTAAACTTAAGCAAGTCATGGTGGTGGATACCTGTAATAAACTTTGGAGGTAGAGAAAGGAGGATCAGGAGTTCAAGGCCAGCTTCTGCTACATAAAGAGGTTGAGGCTATCCTGGGCTACATGAGACCATATCTCTAAAATCTGCTATAAAAAGGGTTTATTCAGGTCAAAAGTGTCAAAGGAGAGGAGGTGTATGCTAGCCAGAGGAACCTCCCATACACAGTGAGGAAGGGCAAACACAAGAGATAGAATGCTGGCTGTAACATGGCAAGCGGGGGATGAAGAGAGGGGATAAGTTTTTGGTGACCTTAAAAATATCCAGAGCATATTCCATGCTACATATTTAAATTTCATTCTGAAGAAAGAGGATACCAATCAACTTTTCTTTTTTTTAACATGAGGGAACAACAAAAGGAACTTAGCAATGAATAACTAAATGAGCCTTTCAAATGACAGCTTGGAGCATAGAGTGGTAGATGGGAAGGAGGCAATGGCTGAAGACAATGTGGCTTCTAAATTGCATTCAGGTCATTTAAGAGATCAACCAAGTTAGTAGTTCATGAGCAGTTCTTCATTTGTACATTAATTCATTAATGTGCCTTTTCTTTGTCAAAATTCTGCTGAAGTAGTTAGTGGTAGGTAAACCAAACATATGTCTCACTAAGGAGTTATGCTAAAAATGAATATATAGCATATCAGTTTAGAGATATATGACCACATGGACATGCAGAGGTTATGGAATGTGCATGGATTATTCATCACCTTTCTCTGATGACTCTTGTTCACAAATGAGTAATATTTGTTTCTCCAGTTATTTAATCTTCTGCTTCTGTCTTGTAGGAGCTCTGATACTCTGTGTGAGCATCACAGTAGGCATGGAGGCAGGCAAGATCAATCGCGCAGTACTTTGTTAGTTATGTTAAAGGTTAAAAGGCTGCATGTTTTGCATTTGTCAGGGACAATTAAAACCTTTGTAGGGTTTCAATTAAAAATTCTATGTGATCATATCTGAATTTTTAAAGGATCATTCTGGCTGTAGTTAAGAGAAAAAATTGATTAGCAAGGTCATAGTAAGTTGGAAAAGTACAGATTTTTCTTGCTTAGCCATTCATACTTTGGCATACATGTGGCTGTATGTATACATGCAGAAAGAGTTTCAATTAGAAAGAAATTGCTTGAGGCAAAAGTGTAGTGGTGTAATATTTTTTGAAATTATTAACAAAAGATGTGGTACGTATATACAATGGAGTTTTATTCAAGTATAAATAAAAGTTAAATAATGATATTCACAGGAAAATGGATCTAGAAGATATACTAAGTGAGATGTGTCATTTACATTTTCATTACTAGGAAAAATACCTAACCAGATATAGTATATGGAAGGACAAGGTTTGAATTCAGCTTACAGTTTCAGATGGTAGAATCCATCATGACAGGGAAACCATGGCAACAGCAAGAAACCAATGCCCACCCACAGTAAGGGTAGCTCTTCCCACCTCAATGTGATCTAGAAAATTCCTACAGTAAGAGATTTATTTCCATTGTGATCCTAAATCCTATCAGGTTGACAAAGATTAACCATCACTTGAGGCAATATTCTAGGACTAGAACTCCTATGCTGATCTTAATGTCAGATTTCTAGGTTCATATATAAATTGAAGTAAGAGTTAGTAGAGGCCAGGAAGCTACAAAGGAACCATGAGGAGGTCATGGAAGAGGATAGTATAATAGAGGGGATAAATACTGGAAATGAAAGGGTTTAAATATGGTCTGGTGAGGGAGACAAAAGAGAAAAGCGGCAAAAGAGTATTAACTAAAATTAAAGACATTATGAAAAAATAGGTAAACTTATTTCTTTGGTAATTAATTGAAAAATATATTTACATATTATATATAAATTTATGCACACACAAGCTTAAAAATAGTTTGGATGGAAGTGCTCTGTAGGGATGGATAATGCTGGTCTTAGAAGCCATAGGTTGTTGCAGAAAATCCCAGTGAGTTGTTAGAGAGACCCATGAAGCCACCAATGCAATAACATGATTTCCAGTGCTTTTGGCTAACTAACAGAACTAGATGGTCAGCCCTCCCTGTAAAGAACACCACATGTCTCAGTGTCAAGATAATGAGAAATCAAGCTAGAACTAAACTGGAAGCCCACTCCCTGGTGGCTAGTAGTCATAGTGCTAGAAAGTGTTATGCTTCTAGGGGAGAAAAGTAATCAATAGCCTATTCAGCATTGGATTCGCCATATATGCTCTATGTAACTGAACAACCAAGCAAGATGTGCTGCTCACTGGTGCAATAGTAGAATGCCTGTTATAAGGGCTACCAACTGCTTTCTAATTGGACTTGATAAGCAGTCCATCAGAGGGAATTGTGAAGTGAAAATAAAAAGTTAGTTAAAAGCCTATGGCTAGCAAGTTTTCATAAATTCAAAGAGGGAAAGCTACTACTGTAAATGGGTAAATGGATATATTGTGCCCAATCAAATTGTCCTCTAATTATTTATATTTGTTCTCATAGATTAGTGCTGCTCTATTCCTTTGTCAGAGAATCTTCTTTTTGCAGATGGTGTTTACCACTGGGAAGACTCAAAATCAGTCAAAATGTTAATAATAAGTGTACACTGAGTGCTTGGTGCTAAATGAGTCATCTCTCCCCAGACCTCTAAAGCTCAGGGTCATGGCTGATGAGGGGAGCTGAAGGAAAGTAAGGGCTAGAAGATAGTGAGGAGTGCTTCAGATGCTGTCTATGGATATGAAATGCCCAATGCATTTATGGCCCTTCAATATATGTCTGAACTAGATCTGCACAGTATTGGGCCCATTACCATTTCAACATGGATGATGGAAGGCCAAAAACAACATCAAAATAAAGAGGGACTGATAAGAAAGAAGAAGTGATTCAACAGAGGAGTAATGGGTGTGTAGCCAAAAGAAGCTAATGGAGGTGACCGTGAGGACAATAAATCATATACATTAACTTGAAAGTTGTTAATAGAAAAGTAAAATGTTATCAAGAAATCATTTTGAGCTTCTAACTTGTTTACATCCTGATATGTGAACAAGTTTCCTATGAATATACTTTTGCATCTTGAATGCTGTTTTTGTTTGTTTGTTGTTTTGTATTTTTTGCTGAAGTTTAGGATGTGAATGTGCTGACCAAGAGACTTTACCAAAGAAATTCTAATGTGTCTTTACCTACTTATTGGAGCTTTTTGTCCTTAATAAAGTACAATACCATCTTTCTCTGTGACATGATTGGTAGAAATACACATTTTATTATGAAAATAATTAGACATACCTTCCTTTGTTTTAACTGCTAAATACTTTCATTATTAACATTTCATACAAGTAAAATGCTACAGTAGGGCTGGAGAGATGGCTTAGTGGTTAAGCACTTGCCTGTGAAGCCTAAGCACCCCAGTTCCAGGCTCGATTCCTCAGGACCCATGTTAGCCAGATGCACAAGGGGGCGCACACGTCTGGAGTTTGTTTGCAGTGGCTGGAGTCCCTGGTGCTCCTATTCTCTCTATCAGCCTCTTTCTCTCTCTGTCTGTTGCTCTCAAATAAATAAATTAAAATAACAAAAAATTCTTAAGATATTTGTTTGTATAACATTATGCAAGGAGATATCTTAATACAGTTTTAGCTGTATTAAAATGTCTTGTGTGCCATATTGTTCAAATGGCATGTTTATGAATAAGTTTTCAAAGCTCCATATGCACAAACATGAAATACAAAGTCTTCTTTCTAATACTAAGAATACAGCTCATTCCACATTTGCTGGTTTACAGTGCTAACATTTGTCTGCATCACCACATCCAAAGATTTGCAAATGATATAATTCTGTAGCACTATGTTGCCAAGAATAAACAGCTGGGTCTCTTTGGAAGGCAGAATATCAACTGAACATTTAACATATCCTTTCCTCTGGAATGCCTTTTATCATCAGAATTTGGGGAGGGACAGTTGCTTAGAAAGTTTCAACTCTGCTATTCTCCAGAGTCTTACTATTTATGGGTTCTCTTGATAACTATAATAAGGAGAGACATGAAAGGACATGCTACTAATATTAAATATTGTGAATAAAATTTATGAACCTGTAAGACAGTCATTTCAAGGAAACTTAAATTTTAAATAGACAGTTAATATGATGATGCAATTTAATCATTTTTAAATGGAATAAAATCTAGCCAGTGAAATTTTGAGGAGCCATAGTATATAAAAACATGTACTAGGGGTATGAAATAGTGTTACTACCCCCATGTTATAAAACATTGTAAAGTAATCAAGTATTTCCTTCTGGATCACAGAAACCCACATATGAAGCACAGCTGTCATTCCTGTACAAGAGAACATTGAAATAAGTGCTGAATACCTATCATGTGGTCCTGGATTTGATATGTAACTCTTATCTTAATGCATGGGTGGTTTTTTTGCTCTGCCAAGGTTTAGGTCAGTGCTGATTCACAGCACTGCAAAGTGGCAATGTTTTAGCTCTGTGCTACCAGTAATTATTGAGCACATAGGGGAGTGGAGAGGAAGGAATGCATTTTGAATTTAATTTAATTAAAATCCATGGCATTATCCATCTGAAGATACATAGAGCTAGTGGCTAGCTCATTGGCCATACATACATAAAGACATAGGCCAGCAACATAAAGTTGGCCTCATAGCCACTTCCAGCCCTGCTTCATGAGAAGACTTGAAGGCTGAGTTGTGTAGAAAGCAGTAGCTCTACACAAGAGTGTTAGTAATTGCAGGGTGGCTAACGATGAGCTCTATCGGAAGACTCTAGAGAACCACTAGTCATTATAAAGACCTCCTCAGAAGTAGTCATAGCTTATATGAGCAGAATACTTTAGCTACCCAAATGAGCAATAATCATTACCTTGGCTGAAAATCAAATCTTTCACAGGGAAAATATAGTTGGAAGCAAGAAACCTACTATTGCCATTTTAGGTGTCTCCTGATGATATTTTAAAATGCTTGTTTGTATATTGATAATTATGAATTATTTATTCTACTACAAGGATACTGATAGTCTTGAATTTCACTCATTTTAACAGTAAAGTTGATAAAATAATTTTATTTATAATTTAATAGTTGTTTTTTTTTTTTTTCAAAGCAACTTAAGCCAGATGGGGTAATGTATTCTTATAAGCCAAGCATTTAGGATATGGATGCTGGAGGACTGAAGACTTGAGGCCAGCCTTAGTTGCACAAGTAAGAAACTGTCACAGAAAGCCAAACTAAAGTAAAACCAAGGAAACAAGAACAACAACAAACCCTATTTAAGTGGTGATGGTCTATTTGAAATGAATATGTACAAAAAGAAAAACAGAATTGAGAAATATCAAACAGAAAATAAAAACTGTACAAGGAAGGTAAGATTCTCTCAAAAATCATAATCACTAAAATAGACTTGATATATTTATCAATGGTTAAAATAATTTGCTATAAATCTATTTTTTGTGTTATATCTGAAAGTGAAATGGGCTTATATGGACCATATCATTTAATAAATCTTCAAAATGGATGGTAGTATCCCCAGTTCACAGATGTTTGTGGGACTTAGACATCTGGAATGATGCACTTAAATTCATGTCATGAAACAAAGTGGCCATAATGTGGCTCAAGAGTTTCACAAATCCAGTTTTAGTAGTTTAAATGAAAACTGAAGAAAATCAAATTCATTTCATCAGGGTTTATAAATAACATGAACATTTCCTACAGATAAACTATGACTTTACTCAAGAAAATTGATGACAGGAAGTCTGGATTCACATATACATGGCTGAACACCTTAATGTTATGATATATGATACTATGAAGACTGGCTTTCTAATTTGTGTATATCACATCAAATCTGTGAAAATGAAATCATTTTGTTACTGCAGTGGTGAGTCTTAGAATATCTGGGGCAAGAAGAGTATGGGCTGTTGTCATTTAGAGCTAGTTGCCATCGGGTGCTGAAGGGCTCTGAATGTTCATCATCTAACGTGGCCAAGGGCATGACTACATATGGGAAATCAATGCCACACTTCCAGAAGAACTGGACAAAAGTTTTCGCCATTCCTCTTGACAAGAACTGATCGTCAGTAGCTTTGTGTGAGAGAGTTGCAGAAGCTTCAAGAATACAAAACTGTTATTTACTTTTGTTCTTGTGTTTGTATGTGAGAAAGATATAGGGTGTGTGTGTGTGTATGTGTGTGTGTGTGTGTGTGTGTGTGTGTGTGTGTGCATCAGAAGTGAGAACAAAATGTTGGATGCCCTCTTATAACTTAGGTCTGCTTATTACTTTGATGCAGGGTCTCCCTGAAAACAGAGCATTTGTCTATCAGTGAGCTTCTGTGATTCTCCAGTATCTGTATACTGCATAGCTGTGTGGCCATGCCCAGGTTTTTGCATGGGTTCTGAGGAGTACAATTTGGTAGTCTCCAGCCAGAGAGGACATAGTCCTTAAGCAGCCAGTGCTCTGAAAAGATGACCCATCTTTCTGCCCCACTATTATTTACTTTATTACTAGGAACTTAGTTCTGAGAGGACAGCCAATGCCCTTTGCTCATAAAGAATAAACCTCATTGTGACACTAAGCCAGTTTTAAAAGCATAAACCTTGGGGCTGGAGAGATAGCTCTGTGGTTAAAGATGCTTGCTTACAAAGCCTGACAGGCCTAGTTTGATTCCTCAGTGCCCATGTAAAGCAAGGTACATAAAGTGATACATACATCCGGAGTTCATTTGCAGTCGTCAGAGGCCCTAGTGCATTCATTCTTGTCTCTGTTTTCTCTCTGCTTGCAAATAAATAAATAGACATTTAAATTAAAAAAAAATACATAGACCTAAGCCCAGGTCATGGATAGTATTGTAGACACTGTTCTCCTTTCTTACTGGCTTATGAAGTCTACTAGGCAGTTAACTCTCTTTCATACAACATGTGCATAACTTTGGGCTATAATGTCATCCTTATTCTAGTGATGGTCATTGATGATTGTTTAGGAGATTTATGACTTTTATTATGAAATTTCAGTTTCTAGTTTATCTCACCAGTAAGCTTGTGAAAATGTCTGTATGCATAACTTCTTCAACTCTGAAAATGTTCACTGTTGATGTTGAAAAAGGGATAAGTTAACATCATGCCAATTTATTTCAACAGTTGAGAGATCACAAAATTGAATTTTATGAAAAAAAAAATCAACTCAAAACCTGCTTTATCCAGATTAGTACACAAAGTATAATTTTGTTGGTAGATGATGTTATTAGTGATTTTATCCATGATCTTTATCTAAGGGATTAACAAGGGGGAAGGTTATAACATCTGTAGATTTACATCAATATTTATTTTTCTTCTTGCAGGTTTAATACATTTTCACAATAGAAGAGTAATCAGATCAATGTCACACACAGATATTTATAAAAGGATCCTTAGCATTAGCGGTAGAAACATGAAAGTTATCAAAAGACTGTGGAAGACACTGAGAAACTTTTCATATGCTGCTGTGTACCAACAGTGTGAGTTTAAGGGAAGGTGATGTAAAATTAAGGAACCCTGGAGAAGTGCAGATGGTACATGTTTGATGGGTTGACTACTGCTCCTTTCCTCCAAAATGTTGTGTTTTTAATTTTTGTTTCTTTTTTGCCTTTTTCTGCACACATGTGAGGCAGGTAGTATATCTGAGCTACCTTTGCAGCCTACTGCAAATATCTTGGCAATATGGAAACACAGGGTTGGAAAAGAGTGGAGACAAAATAATTCTTATGTTGGGCAGAAGTTTTGACTTAAATGACAGAGTGAGAAAAAGTAACTAATGAATACTTCTATCAAGTCATATGCCCTGTAACATGCCCTGTACATGTTGCCCCTGAACATCTTTGTGCCTTGTGGTACACACACACAGCAGCTGCTGCCCCTGAACATGTCTGTGCCCTGTGGTACACACTGAGCAGCTGCTGCCCCTGAACATTTCCATGCCCTGTGGTACATTCTCAGCATCTGCTGACCCTGAATATTTGAAAGACATAGCTTTCAACTATCTTATTTTGACTTATTTCAAGACATACATCCATGAGAAGTTGCCTAAAAGCTATATATACTGGTTCAGCAATTGAGATCAACTGATGTACAATAATACTATCATGTATGAGTGTAATTTTCAGGAGAAATATAAGATTTAAGGAGACTGGAGAACTTCAGTTTCAGCAACTCTCAAGATATCATTTGGAAATGGTGAACTTTCCAAGTTAATAACAAATCATGAAAGCTTTGTCCATCTGCCTTTAAAGGAACTCTGCATAAGTCATATGCCATTTTCTTACCAATGCAACGTGTGTGTGCCAGAAGTGCTACCTCGGATTGTGACTTAAGTTTTCACTCATCTTTGTGCCAAATTTCTTAAGGGCAAGTTGCAATATGTGCTTTTCTCTGTCTATGTTCAATGACCTAAATTCAGCTCTCTCCTCTCTCATAATACAGGAATAATCTCATTATTCTTTTATCGTCCTCTACTGGATCAGAAATTCTGTACTGGATGAGCATTACTCAATGCTATTCCATCAATTATGTTCAAGGACTTCAGGATTGATCATCTGATTTAGCCTAAATATGCATGGTAGCACTGGTCCAGGGAGACAAAGAAAATAATTTTCTTAAAATATTAAACTTTTGTGCATTTTCATAGAAGGACTGTTGCAGTTACCTTCTTGTCACTGGGACAAACATCTGGCCAGAAGCAGCAAGGAATACATTGTGGACTATTAGTTAAGGTTGGATGATTTTCTTCTATCTTTTTAAAAATCATGTTCTCAGTTTCTGCAGTTTTCTGATTTTTATGTTTTGGTCAGCTCATCACAGAATTATGTGTTATAATTTTGTGGATTTTAGAATAAAAAAATCAATTACTGAATGCCAAATATAAACCTGAATTTGGCTTTGTATATGTGTTGCATACCTGTTTCTGATGAGAGATGAATGTATGACATAACTCTCTTGATAAAATATAACTCTACCTACTTTGTTTATATAACAGAACTGTATTACATACATAATTATGGTGAAATTTTAGTCTTTAGATATAACATTTTTATATATTTTGTACATTTTGAGAAATAAACTTGAAATATTTCATTATGACATATCTCATATGAGACAGTATATATAAGATAAATACACACACTTACTGAGATGAATTTGTAGCAATTTCTATACAATTCCTTCTTTTAATTTTCTATACAATTCCTTCTTTTAATTTTCAAACTTAATGTAAATCTACCTCTTAATTTAATAATCTATGATATTCTCCAAGTTTTCCTAATTTGACATAGAATGATACCTTTACTTTTTAGAAATTCCTACTTGTTGGTCAAGGTGGACACATAAATGATTGCAGGATGGATCACAGTGAAGATGCCATGAGAAATTGAATTGAGTCCAATAAGTAAACAAAGGAAAGCCTACATACCTCTCTTAAAGGAAATGCCATATATCCTTAATTATACTTTTAAATTGAAAGTGATACTACAACATTTTTGATTAGTTTTATATTCAGTGAATATAGTCAAGTTGGTACCATTGTTAGCCTCCTCCCTGTCCTCCCCTCTCCACAGGGACCCTTCTTGTTGGGGTATATGGGTTGTGCATTGTGGGGTTAGCCTCAGTTATGGGTAGGAGGAAATGTCCTTGTGTATCATGACCCAATTCATGGCTCTGACATTCTTTCCAGCCCCTCTTCCACAAATTTCCCTGAGCCATGATGGGTGCATTTTAGGTTTGCTTCAGTGATGAGGTCTTGGGAGCCTCTGTGTCTCTGAATATCTGGTTTGGTAGGAATTGATTGTTATCTGTGTCTATCTCCTTCACCCTTGTGCTAGTACCAGGTTCATGAAGAAACTAGCACTCTTGCTTGTTTCCCCAATTATTCTTAGTTTCAGCTGGGGCCCTTTTGAGGCATGATGGGGTGATTCTCTCCTTAGGATCTGTGTGTATCTGAAAAAGAGAAACAGACTCTCCAAAAGAGAGTCAAGTTGATACTACAACTTTTATTTAAAAGTTTATGAATTTTACCAGTTGAAAAAGCTGGTAGTCATTGTGTAAAGGTAATCATAATATGTGGAATATAGATAATCAACAGCCAATATCTGGAAAAAAGATAATTTGTTTTCTTCTGTACTTTCATTTATAATACTCAATACCTGTAGAATATTTCAGTTCTGATACCAT
The DNA here is from genome assembly GCF_020740685.1 of Jaculus jaculus. Classification (NCBI taxonomy): domain Eukaryota; kingdom Metazoa; phylum Chordata; class Mammalia; order Rodentia; family Dipodidae; genus Jaculus; species Jaculus jaculus. Next base: position 77,281,089 of record NC_059113.1, read on the forward strand.
ACTTGTGTAAACTTTTTCCGTACCAAGCAGTTCTTCAACACCCTAGGTGGCCTATAATGCAACAAATTTTTCTACTATCTGCTTGGAGATAGCAAACACCCCAAAACTAAAGCCCCCATTTCTGATAACAATCACAAATCCAGGTTGTCACTATAAATCCCCACAACCCATTCCTTAGATTAATTTGCTAGGATGACTCCAAGAGCTTAGAAAGAGACTTGAATATGCTTACTAGGTTAGTGTCAAGGGCATTGACATAGATGCAGATGAAATGTCAGATGAAAAGGTATGTATGTCAAAATTTGGACAAGTCCTGAGTGCATGAACTTCTGTTCCCATAGATTTCAGCATCTGAATGTGTGTTCCTGACTTCTCCAACTTCATGTTTTAGGGATTCTTACTGAGCTTTTATCACATGGTAATGACTAATTGTTAACTCACTCTGTAGCTCCTCTTTCTTCTCTAGAAGACTGGGGATTAGTGCTGAAATTTCCAAATTTATAATATTAAGTAGACTTGCTGGAGACCAGTGCCCCATGTGGAAGTTATTCACGATCCTACCAAATGTCACCTCATTCTACAAAATATATTTCTTTTTTAATATCTTATTTTATTTATTTATTCATTTGACAGAGAAAGGGGGGGAAAGGTGGAGAAAGAGTGGGCGTGCTATGGCCTCCAGCCACTGCAAACTCACTCCAGATGCATGTGCCCCCTTGTTCATCTGGCTAATGCAGGTCCTGGGGAATTGAACCTGGGTTCTTTGACCTAGCAGGCAAACACCTTAACCGTTAAGCCATTCCTCCAGCCCACATAACATACTTCTATCACCCCAGAAATTCCAGGAGATTTAGATGCTCTGTTCTAGGAACTATGGTAAGAAAACTAGGAGCCTAAGAGACCTTTTGTTTGTTTGTTTTGAGTTTTCAAGGCAGGGTCTTACTTTAGCAGCTGAACTAAAATTCACTATGAAGTCTCAGGGTGGCCTTGAACTCACACATTCCTCCTACTTCTGTTTCCCAAGTTCTGGGATTAAAGGTGTGTGCCACCATGCCCCACCAAACATCTTTTTTTTTTATTAGTTATGTATATATTGTGTGTACAGCTATGATGGTACCATTGTTAACCTTCTCCTTCTCCTCCCCTCTGCCCCATGGATTGTGGGTGTTGCATTGTGGAAGTGATTATGAGTTATGGGGGAGAGGCAATGTCTCTGTGCATAGTGACCCAACATATGGCCCTAACAATCTTTCTGCTCCCTATTCCATGAGTTCTCCTGAGCCATGTTGGGTTCATTTTAGGTCTATTTCAGTGATGGCAGGTGTTGGACATCTCTGTGTCTCTGGATAACAGATTTGGTAGGAGTTGAGTGTTCTCTGTGTCTGTCTTCTTTACCCTTGTGCTGATACCAGGTTTACCGAGAAAACATCTCTTGCTCATTACCCCACTAATTCTATGATTGGTGCCCTGGTGGATGTGATGAGCTGATTCTCTCTTCAGGTTATGCATCCATCTGAGAAAGAGAAGCAAATTCTCTAACAGAGAGTGAAGTCAGTTCAAGATACCCATTATTATGGTAGAGAGAATTTAATAGGTGTAGGCCCTTTTGAAGCATACTGTTTGTGGGAGCTTGATATTGGAGAGTGGGCTGGTGCTTTGCAAATGATTCTGACTTGTTTCCCTATTCCTGGTATGCTATCTGTTCCACTGAGCAGATCCAATAACCAAAACAAAAGCAGTTGGTAACCCACCATGACTATGTGCCACTATTGTACTTGTGTGACCACACATTTTTATGACATATAATAACCATATGGTGAATGATGACTAATGCTCCTAACATAATGAACAGCAAGTTAATTTTTTTTTTTCAAGAAATGTGATTACTATGTTCTAACTGCAGTACAGGGCATGAAGTCAGTTCCATTACAGATAGATGATAGGAAAGTAGGCAAGAATTAGACCAGGACATTTACTTTGATGGCATGGAAAACAAAATTCATTTGTGATTTTATCTAAAAATTCCTCATGTTAGTTAAGGTTCCTATTATTTCTACTACATCCTCCTGAATTAATGACTCTATTTTACCATGTTTTATAATTTTTCCCCTTTTGCTCTTAATTTTCTTTTTCTCTTATTATTTTTTTGTGTCACTGTTATTATTTTAGCGATTTGTGGTCTTATCCAACCAACACTTTTAGTGCCTTTTGTTTGCCAAGGACTATTCTGGGCTACAGGGATACACTGGGGGAAGAAGACAGACATAATGATATATGTCTCCATCAAACTTTACCATAAGGAGGACAGTAATCTCCACTGAAATGTCAGGGGGGCAAAGGCCCTGGGAATAACAAGCAAAGAGACTATGTAGTATGGGGTTGCAAAGTAGTGGAGAGCACCTTACTTGATAAGGTCATCTCTATATACACTGAGGAAGCAATGTTCCAGCTAAGACTTGATAAATTTGCAGACTATTGTGAGAAAACTAAAAAGGACTTCCAAGGAGAGAAAATTACAAGGTCAAGGCACTCTGATGGCAGGAGTTTGGCTTGTTTGTGGATGAACCTGATTATTTCTCACATTTACCTAATGTCAAATAAATGTGCTAGTTATTTTCATGTTGTGGTAACCAAAACTCTTGACAGAAATAAGGAAGGATAGATTTATTTTGGCTCATTTTCAAAGGGCTTAGTCTGTGACTGTTTGGTTTCACGCATGCAAGAACATTCTCGTTGTGAGAGAGTATAAGAGGGAGGAGCTATTTACTCATGGACAACAGGAAACAGAGACAGGCAGGAACCAGAGTTTGAGTACAAGCTTCAAAGGCCTTTCTCTAGTGACCTATTTGCACTAGATAAGCCACATTTCCTGGAGTTTCTCAGCCTCCCAAAATAGCACCACCAGTTGGGGAACAAGTGTTCCAGACATAAGACTTTAGGGGTCATGTATTTTATTTTTAAAATCTGTTATCTATCATCTATCTATCTATCCATCTATCCATCTATCTCTATATATCTATCTTTATATAGCTATTGTCTATATGTCTCTCTTGGTGTGTGTGTAGTATGTATAAATGTGCATGTAATATGTGCACATGTGTGTGTGGATACCTTTGCATACATGTGGGGACTACAGTTATAATCGTGCTATATTATCTTCTTATAATCAGTACTAGGGATAAAACTCAGATTCAGTGCTTGCATAGTAGGTGCTTTTTCCTATGGAGCCATCTTCCCAGCTCCTAGACATTTTGTTTCTTAAGTCATTATAATCAGAGTAATTTTGCTTATCTGGTTCAGATCCTGATAGATATATGTACAGAGAACTGGACCAATCAACAAGGAAGCAAATTATATTTTTACTAAGCATCTTTCATTCTAGAAAGAAAAAATTGATTTTTCATTCTATACTCTTATGGGACTACTTTAGAATATATAGTAAACATTTTTAAAAATGTAAGATTAAAGTTCATATAAAATACAAATATCACACTTTGGCAGATCATTAATGTAATTTGATTAGTATCTGCCATAGTTTCTTGTGATATGGACAAACTGAAGAAGCATTCCTTCAACTTAACTGTATCTTAAGTATAATGAGCTGTTCATCACATTGTATCACACATTCCAGAATTCACTTGATTAAGTGATGAGACTTTTCTAGAAAGGAAGTTTCTTTCTCCACATTGGGAAAAAGTTTCGTTCATTACTAAAATAATTAAAAGGAGGTAGAGGATTTCTCAGTGGGTAGAGCACCTGTCATTTAAGCACAAGAACCAAAGTCTGGGTTCCCACAGCCCATATAAATGTCGAGCAAGTGTCGTAGACTGTGTCATGCAAGGTCTGAAGGTAAAGACAGGGGTCTCTGGGGAAGATAGCAGTGAGCTTTGGGTTCAAATGAGAGAACCTACATCAGTACATAAAGTGGGGAGTGACCAATGAGGATATTGACATTAACTTCTGATCTCCATGAGCACATACACACCAAACACATTTGTGCTCAAAGTGCATATAAACATGCATACATACGTGCCAACATTCACCATAACCATAAAAAAAAATCATCTTGGCCCTTAAATGGTTAACTTTTAGTTATTTTCATAACTATTAATTTAAGCAAAAGTACAAATTTCACTCATACATTGTTTAATTTAGAATGTACTCACATTTCTTGAACACAAACATAATTGTTGATTGGCAGCTATAGATATTTTAAAAAGCACTTTTTCATGATAGCATTTGTCATGGTTAGGAATACTTTCTTCTCAAGATTCAGCAACCTGCTTTGCAATGACACAGAATTTCTTAAGAGCCTTACCTCATCAAATATTATTAAAATGTAAATAAAATAAATAAAATGGAATTTGAATCCACAGGGTGTCTCTAATAGCTTTTCCTCCTTGACATGGAGCTAATATGAAATTCATCTAACAAGCTGATTTTTATAATATTGTAGAAACTGACACTTATTTGCCTATGCTGTTTGCCACTGCTCAATGTCACTTTAATTCCAGAGTGTGGGCAATACCAATACTTATGAATTACATGTTTAAAGTGGGTTTATGAGTAATGGATGAGCTGGGACAGTTATTGATATTTGAAAAAAATCAGACTTCCTGCAACTATTAATAGGTATGAAAGACAAGGGGAATATACTTACCAAAAAACCATTTTAAATATAAACTAAATTATTAAGGCCATGTAAAATAAGAATAAATATTAAAAACAATTTAAAGTTAATTTATATAATGCCCATGTTTATAACAATAAAACAAGAGATGAGAACTCATTACCAATGGCCCATTATTATTATTATCTAATTTGAACAAATCCAAGATAGAAGTTAAATGAACAAATGATCACATAAAAATCATCCTATGTTGTGACAACATTTGTTGTCTCTTCCTGTGTTTTATATGACTGTTGAAAGTAAGATTGTGTGACAATATAAGATGTACTAAAATTGTACTTCAAAATTTTATTTCTAAGTTCTGAAATGACTCAAGAAAACAGGGAGGTTTTTTATCCAAAACTTGAAATTTAAAATAACAAATTATTCCTTTTATTATTTGTATGAAGGATGGTGTGCAGAAGGTGGCTGAGTGTCTTCCTTACCAATGCATAACAAACAGAAGAATGTGGCCTCTTCAATGACTATACAAGATTTGTTTGTGGGCTGGAGAGATGGCTTAGTGGTTAAGTGCTTGTCTGTGAAGCCTAAGGACCCTGGTTCCAGGCTCAATTCCCCAGGACCCACGTTAGCCAGATGCACAAGGGGGCGCACATGTCTGGAGTTCATTTGTAGTGGCTGGAGGCCCTGGTGCTCCCATTTTCTCTCTCTCTATCTGCCTCTTTCTCTGTCACTCTCAAATAAATAAAAAAAATATTAAAAATAAATATTTGTTTGTGCTTACCAACCCACAAGAAACAATAAACCAGAATATTAATATCTGGACATGAATTTCTATATAAAGAGAAATAAAAGAAAAATATGGAGATTAGGATGTGTATACTGTCTGCAAAGCACTTTGTATTCCCAGTAGGAATGTCATTTGTTATTTACTCATAAAATATGTATTAATGATACCAGATACCAGACACTTTTCTAGAGAGTGGGATGAAAACTCAAATAGGGCACAATGTCCACCATCACAGAGCTGATCGACTCTTTTAGATAGACAGCCAGGTAAAAATAATAATTATAGCAGTGTGAAGAGAGAGAGATTCCAAATCTGAACCACGGTCTGGAAAGGCTTCCCTGAAGGGTGAAGTGAGGTGAAGTAGAAAGTAATGAGAGGTTAGCTAGCAGAAGAGAAAGGGACCAGAGAGCTCTGGTTTCCATTCCTGTGGAGAAGCCTGTTGTTCAGTCAGAACGAGAGAGTCACATATAAAGGCAACGGTGGCTATGAAGGGGAGTGGGAGGGGTTTTGACCATGGAGGTCTCTTAACACTGGATTATTTCATTAATGATGCAACTGAGTTGTCCTCATTCTATAAATGTATTTATTAATTCATCCAACACATCCTTTGGACACCTACTATGTACTGTGTATTAGATACTTACTAGGTCCTGGATATTGAGCAGAAATTAAAAATAAAAAGAGCCTGGCGTGGTGGCACATCCCTCTAATGCAGTGCTCAGGAAGTACAGTTAGGAGGATCACTGTGACTTCAATGCCACCCAGAGACTACATAGTGAATTCCAGGTCAGCCTGAGCTAGAGTGAGACCCTACCTTGAAAAACCAATAAATAAATAAATAAATTAAATTAAATTAAAAAAAAATCACTGACCAACAAAGAATTAAGAATGTATTGAAAATATCCTCTCTTGACCTAGTTTCCAGCAGTTTTATATTTCTGTCTCATTTCTCATATTTTTATACTAATTGAAAACCTTGTTCCTCACTCACACAAATCCTGATGATGTCATATCCACCTCTCATTGTCAAAATCCACTGTCTCATTTTATGAACACTCACAGCAGTACCCTTCCTCCTTTTTACATGGGAGTCAGCATTCTCCTTCTCCTCTTACCTAATGCTGTCCACCTTCTTCATGTCCTGCCCTCTCAGTTAGTACCTCAAGCTCAGTCTTGCTTTGTTATCCCAACCTTTCCTGCCTTAGATTCTTTGTCCCTCTTCTTTTGATAAGAATGTATTCTCCTCATTTCTACAACCATCCTTTTACTGATATCATAAACAATTTAAAAAGGAGAATGTAAAGATTAGATTGATATTATTTATTTATTTATTTTATTAAGAACATACTTTGCATGGATACATCATGTGTTGGTAGCATCTTTTACCTCCTCCGGACCCCATTCCACAAGGGGCCTTCCTTTGTGGGGTTGCTGATATTCCCTATGGGGTTGTGGGTTATGTTTTATGGGAACAGCAATCAGTTACTGGGGGAAGCAATGCCTTCGGGTATGAAGTCCCAACCTGTGGCTATTATAATCTTCCCATATCATCTTCCATAAAGTTCCTTTTAAAAGATTATTTCACTCACTATGAAGATTGCTCTGTGGCTAAAGACACTTGACTGCAAAGCCTAATGGCCTGGGTTCAATTCTTCAAGACTCACAAAAAGCCAGATGCACAAAATGGTGCACACACCTGGAGTTCCTTTACAGTAGAGTTTGTACTGGCAAGAATCCCTGGTGTGCCCATTCCTCTCCTCTCTTTCTATTTACAAATAAATAAAAATAATTAAATTGGGCACGATGACTCACACCTTTAATCCAAGCACTCAGGAGGCAGAGGTAGAAAGGTCACTGTCAGTTTGAGGCCAGCCTTGAATTACAGAGTGAGTGCCAGGTAAGCCTGGCCTGGAATGAAACTCTGCCTTGAAAAAAAAAAGATTATTTAGCGATCTCTGTAGTTATTTTCTTGGTGTGTTCCTGCAATAAGGACAGTTAAAACAGTTGAAGGATTTCAGTGAAAAGCAAAACATAGTGGCCAAATGCCTGGGGATATTCTTACTTACTACCCTACGAACCTTCTCATTACAACATGCACTATGTTACATGAAGAATTGCTTGGGTTGGTATTGCAGTCAAGTTCACATTGCTGACAGAAAACACCTGACCAAGAACAGCTTGTGTGAACAAGATTTATTTGGCTTACCGACTCAAGGGGAAGCTCCATTATAGCAGGGGAATATGATGGCTGACATCACCTCCTGGCCAACATCAGATGGACAACAGCAACAGGAGAGTGTGCCAAACATTGACAAGATGAAGCTGGTTATAATACCTGCTGTAGTCCGGTTCACATTGCTGGTAGAAATCACCCAACCAAGATCAGCTTCTGGGAAAAAGAGATTTATTTTGGCTTACAGGCTTGAGGGGAAGCTCCACAATAGCAGGAGAAAACAAAGGTATAAGCAGAGAGTGGACATCACCCCTTGGACCACATAAGGTGGACCACAGCAACAGGGGAGTGTACCAAACACTGGCAAGGAGAAACTGGCTATAACACCCATAAGCCTACCCCCAACAATACTCTCCCTCCAGGAGGTATTAATTCCCAAATATCTATCAGCAGGGAACCTAGCATTCAGAACACCTTGGTTTATGGGAGACACCTGAATCAAACCACCACATTCCACCCCTGACCCCCATAAACTGATATCCATACATGAGGTAAAATACAATGTATTCAGTCTGACTTTAAAAGTCCCCATAGTTTTTATCAATCCCAATGATGTTCAAACATCCCCATAATCCAAGGTCTTTTAACTGAGCCCTAATACCAAAAAATAACCTCAAACAAGCCATAATGGCACAGAATAAATATTCACACTGCAAAAGATGACATTGGGCATAGTAAACAATTCAACCAATACAAGATTTAAAACAACCAGAGCAAACACCAAACTCTATAGCTTCAAGTCCTACAACTCTAGCCAGTAACAAATCTCAATACAAATCTAAACAAGTCTAATAATTCTAACCAGCAACAAGTCTCTGGCATTCCAATTTCACCCCTCCAGCTAGGCTACTCACAGTCCTGGAAAACCTCACAGGGGCTGGCAGCTTTCCTCAGCAGCCATCTCATGGTCCCAGCATCTCCAATGGGTCTGCAGTGAAAACCGTGGTTCATCCTCATGGCCCCATGAAGTCTCCATGCAGGCATCCAGCAAACCTGCTTCACATTGCCCATGGCCATTTCCGAAACACAAGACTATGTTGCAAACTCAATGACCCTCTTTCCAGCATTTCTTATACTCCACAATATCAGGTAGGGTACCAATTTGTTAATCCAGGGGGAAATAAAGCAGACTTTGAAAAACAGGACACTCCTTGAGCACTCAGACCCCTTCAAAAGAATTGACATTCTTCATGTTGCCCTAGTACAGGTCAGTTAGCCCAGTCTCAAAGGTTGTAATCTCTCAGCTGCAGCTGAGCAGGCAACAGTTCACCCAAAGATTTTTCTTTCTGTGCCATATTCCTCTGTTCACACCAGTTCATTTCTACGCAAAGCAGCCCTGCACAACTTCTCAGGACAAGGGCATAAGAGCAAGCTTCTCACACAAACTGCTAGCCCAGTCCAAGCAAAGCTCTTTCTCACCCTCATAAGCCAAACCTCATAGTCCATAGTTCTTATTGCATTCAGGTCTTGCAGCTCAGACCAGAATAGTCCATCAAGCTGTACTTACAGCACTGCAAGGCATCTCTTAGGCCAAGGTTTCAAATCCTTCCACATTCCTCTTGAAAATCAGCCCCCAAAGACCATTGCCACAGTCAGGTGTCTAGCAGTAATCCCACTCCTTGGTACCACTTTACTGTTGTAGTCCAGTTCATGTTGCTGGTAGAAATCACCCAACCAATATAAGGTGGACCATAGCAACAGGATAGTGTGCCAAACACTGGCAAGGGGAAACTGGCTATAACACCCATAAGCCCACCCCCAACAATACACTCCATCCAGGAGGTATTAATTCCAAATATCTATCAGCTGGGAACCTAAGATTCAGAACACGTAAGTTTATGAGGGGGGGGGGGATACACTTGAATCAAACCACCACAGTTGGGTTAAGTCTTCTGTACAGTGTTTTATCTAGGAAGTCATAATTAATAACTTTATAAAGTATCTTGGATCATTTATATCATATTTATTATCATCTACCTATGTATCTATTTAGTCTCTGCTAGATAGGCAGAAAAATATCAGAGTCCTACAACAATAAATACCTTTTTAAAGAGTGATGGTAATAGAGAATATTAACCAGATTTTAAAATGTCTTTCAAGTTCTTTTAATGAAACCCAAAGAATTCTCACAACCCCATGCTCTACTGATTCTCTCAACTTTCTGTTCCTGTAGCATTGTATTTATTTTGACTCACACCAATGTGAAGGCACCAATCTAAGGATGTGGTAGTTTTCCTAGTTATCATAACAGAAATCTCTAAATAGTCATGTATCATCTTCATACTAAGATGGCATACAAAGATTAGTAATTTCTGATATGTTAATTAAACTGTCCTGTTTCCTTATTAATTCACTTCACTTCCATAATGATACAACAGAAAAGCTAAAACTAAAATCACAAACACAAACAACCAACTGAAAGAACCCCTCTGATTTAGTCACAGAGCTAGCCAGGCCCAGATCTCTCTCCAGGGCCTGTCTCCTCAATCATTAATCTAATGACAAATGTACATTTGATTTACTTGAATAACTTCTATTGGTGACAGTAGAGTTGAGCATATTGTATTCTTCTGTTAGTAGCATGGACCAAAGGGCTTGATGCAGATATGATTGCACTAAATTTAAGTAGCAGAAGGCAAACACAGGAATTTTTTTTCTTCCTTTCTACTTATTTTAAATTTTCACAGACCATTGTACTTTATTACTTCAACCACTGGATTATGCCCTTTCCCCTTCCAACCTGCTATAATTGAAACATAGGTGAAGGATAAACAGTTTTGTATTTAGCTATACAATTAAGAAGATAAATTATTATCTTAAAAAATATTAACAGCTTAAAAATATTAACAGCTTTTGGTGAGTCTGACCAATATTTATAGTTAAAACTGGATACCTCAGTGCATCCTATTTAGTGCATATCAATGATTACCATTATCAATGAATTATTTTGATAATGACTTCAATTCTACTATTTAATGCATCTTTATGTAAAGATCTATGAGAAGAGGTATGGAAGTAGAAACTTAACTTACTCAATTACTTGGTTATCTCTAAGGAGTGCAATAGGTTTCAAGAATAAGAAATTAGCTAATTATTCTTTTGTCAGCTTTACTATGTGTAACATTTGGGAATCAATTGCTTTTGCTTCCTTGTCTTTCAGGTGACAAAATTTTCCTCCTGGATAATTTTCCTCTTTCATAGATATTCATCTTTTCCGATTCTATTTCAGGTTGCCTTGGTCTATTTTACCTCTTATATTCTACATTTGGGTTTCTTATTATAATTTGCTAATGCACTTGCTAGACTTTGTCATTGATGATGTTACTTCCCTATTTAGGAATAATTAAACTGGCAAAACAGATTAAGGTGCCCGCAAATAGTAGGTGGGACAAACAGGAGATGCAAGAATGTCTCTTAAAATGAATGTTTAACTTTGTACAAACTGTCTGAAATTTCCCCAGCACATCTTGAAACCCCTCTAGCCCAATTCTTATTTTGTTGATAGTTTCATACACTATCAGTTTTCCTTAGACTCAAACATACAAAAGCCATAGATAGTCAGTCACCTAGGTCATCTTACCTTTGCTTCTCTTTGCTTGTCCTTGCATAAGAACTGATTTGGTTTGAATGTATTCTTTAAGTTACTTTATCTCTTCTTTATATATAAGCATCAGTCTAATTTTTTTAACAAACACCTTAGGCAATCCCTATTCTCATTTATTGTTTTGGCCTTTAAAACACACTTGGAATTTGTAAGACCATAGAGTACATGTCTAGCCTTCCTAAAAATCTGTGTTTCTGGAATTGAGACTCTGACGTTTCCAATTGCTGGTCAATTTACTCTTCTGTTTCTCTTAATGAGCAGCATTCATTATACATCTTGCAGTGGGGCTCATGTTTGTTTATTTATCAAAAATAATGAGATGATAACTTGGCTGTGTGCAGGACATAAAATAGTTTCATGTTATGATTAATATATAAATACTTGTGACTATAGTTTAAAATTGAGCCTTAATGTTTGTCATTGTTGCTGGCTTGTGTATAAGTTGAAGAGGGGGTTATGTGGGAAGATAATAGAGTCAAAGAATAGGGGTAGAGGATAAACGATATGAAAATATAAGCCTTTCCATGTGAGACTTGGGAGTTGACAGAGACCTAAGTTAAGAGGCAAGTTTAGAACAAAAACCACTCTGAATTCTCTCACCAGGAATGAGGTAAAGTGATGCAAGTGTTTCCTTCGAAAGAGGGTTTGGGAATCAGGACTAAGGGGGGGGGAAGTCCCAAGTGGCAACATGTTTTTCAGATGGACTGGAAAGAGGTGCATGTGAAAAAGAGGTGTGTGAGTAGAAGGGGATCAGCTAACAAAGAAAAGATGGTCTAGAGAAGAAACTATCATATATTTTTAATTAATTAGTTTTGTACTCAGCGAATACAGTCAACTTGGTGCCACTGTTAGGCTCATCCATGTCCTACCCCCTACCCCTGGTATCTCCTTGTTGAGGTATATGGGTCGTGCATTATGGAGTTAGCCCACAGTTATGGGTAGGATAAACGTCTCTGCATATCATAACCCAACATGTGGCTCTGACATTCTCTCCACCCCCTCTTCTGAAAAATTTACCTGAGCCATGTTGGGTTCATTTTTGGTCTGCTTCAGTGATGAGGTGTTGGGGGCCTCTGAGGCTCTGGTTATCTAATTTGGTAAGAGTTGATTTCTCTCTGTTGATCTCCATCACCTTTGTGCTGGTACCTGGTTCACCAAGAAAACAGCATCCTTGCTTTGTTTCGCCAATTGTTCTGTTTCAGCCAGGTCCCTTTTGAAGTATGATAGGGTGGCACTCTTCTTAGGATCTACATATATCTGTAAAAGAGAAGCATATTCTCCAATGGAGAGTAAGTTAGCACCAGACAAATGAGATAACCCTTACTTTTTAATAGAGGATTTAATAGGTGTAGGCCCTCTTGTAGCCCACGATTGGTGGTAGCTTGTTAATGGAGAGCGGATTTATGTTTGGATATGTTTCTGACTTGTTTCCCAGATCCTGCTATGGGTCCCATACCACTGAGAGGATCAGTTAGCTGAATCAAGAGCAGTTGGTTTCTCACCATGGCTGTGTACCACTATTACACTTGTGTGAGCATCACGACAGGTTATTTGCTGCTAAGTAGGTTAGACCATGAGTTGCTTGGACAAATATTGGTCATTTTCCCCCAGTTGCCCATGAAACTATCATATTTTTAACTCTTCTGGCATTAGATGCTTTCAAGTATGCATATACTTATTATGGCTTTTCCCTGAAATAATAAAATAATCTACTGAATTTTGAACAGAGGATGAAAAAGGAGCTAGAAAACTAAACCTAGAGAACAGGAACAACTTTCTTTATCAAAGTCAAAACTTGAACCTTCACCAGGCCCTTACAGGGAACACCTGAACCACAAGACACTGGAGAGGGTAGGATCAAGTCTAACCTAAACCTTCTACATCTTCCCTCCCTCCCTCTCCCCCTCTCCCCTCTCTCTCCCCTCCCTCTCTCTCTCCGACAGATTTCCATCTCTGAGTACTTGATGACCCACCAAAGGTTAGTGGTAAGACCCTACTGCTGAAGACACCATATGCAGTTGACACATAAAATGAAGCAGCATGGCTGGAAGCTAGAAGAGAGTCAGTCCCCAGACAGTCAGCGTGTCTAGTGCCAGAAGATGCTACATAGGCAACTGGGGGAAACGACCAATATCTGTCCAAGCAACTCATGGTCCAACCTACTAGCAGCAAATAACCTGGTGTGATGCCCACCCAAGTGCAATAGTGGCACACAGCCATGGTGAGGAACCAACTGCTCTTGATTTGGCTAACTGATCCCCTCAGTGGTGTGGGATCCATAGCTGGAGCTGGGAAACAAGTCAGAACCACATCCAAACATAAGACCACCCTCTAATATCAAGCTACCATCAATCATGGGCTACAAGAGGGCCTATACCTATTAAATTCTCTATTAAAAAAAAAAGTAAGGGTTATCTCATTTGTCCTGGTGCTAACTTACACTCCATTGGAGAATCTGCTTCTCTTTTTCAGATATATGTAGATCCTAAGGAGAGAGCCACCCCATCATACCTCAAAAGGGCCCTGGCTGAAACTAAGAAAAATTGGCGAAACAAGCAAGGGTGCTGTTTTCCTGATGAACCGTATACTAGCACAAGGGGGAAGGAGATCAACACAGAGAAAAATCAACGCCTACCAAATCAGAGAGCCAGAGCCTCACAGGCCCCTAACACCTCATCACTGAAGCAGACCAAAATTGAACCAACATGGCTCAGGGGAATTTTGTGGAAGAGAGGCCAGAAAGAATGTCAGAGCCACAAGTTGGGTCATGATGTGCAGAGACATTTATCTTACCCATAACTGTGGGTTAACTCTACAATGCATGACCCATATACCTCAACAAGGAGGGGCCAATGATGAGGGTGTAGGTCATAGATGAGCCTAATAATGGTACCAAACAGACTGCATTTGCTGAATACAAAGCTAATTAATAAAAAATACAAATATAAAATATAAAAAAGCAACACTAGAAGATTGTGATGAATGCAGAATACTACATGAGTGGCCAAAGGAACCTCTGAAGGTACCTAGAAAAGTGAGAAGCGAACTGAGATGAAATACAGGGCCTGCCTATGCACACTAAGTTGTATCATTCATTTGGTTTCATTTTATCCTCATACTATCTGTTAGGCTTCTTACTATCTCAGTTTCTAAAGACATGTTATAACTTGTTTAAAGTAATATTCTTTTTAATAGATAAGGATGGAATACTCACTATACACAGGATGATTTCAATAATTACATTCCAATTCATTAGTGCTGTGATATTTTTATTAAGATTAGAAAATTATTCATATGCTAGTAATATGTTTTGCTTTTTCGGTTACCATCCATCAAAGTTTTATATCATATATTACCATAGATTAAGAAGTATGAGGCACCACTCATATTCCCCAACAATAAGGGTACCTGAGGAGGGGGAAGATAAGGGAGGAGGCTAATGATGATACTAACTTGACTGTATACACTGAGTACAAACCTAATAACAAAGAAGTATGAGGGCTAAAGACATGGCATAGTAGTTAAGGTGCTTGCCTGCGAAGCCGAAGGTCCTCAGTTAGATTCCCCAGGACCCATGTAGGCCAGATGCACAAGGTGGTGCATGTGTCTGGAGTTTGTTTGCAGTGGCTGGAGGCACTATCACACCCATATTCTCTCTGTCTCTCTTTCTCTCTCTGAAATAAATAAAAAATTATGCATATATATATATATATATATATATATATATATATATATAATGAAGTATGAGCATTCACTCCCATTATAGATCTACAATATATTCCTTTATGCAGTATGTATCAGTACAACCTTATATGATACTAAAAGATTGTATGTAGTGAAAAATATACAAAACTTAAAAGTATAATTAAACATAAATGGAGTTAGAAATGCCATTTCTTCCTTGCACATCAAAAGTCTGTCTAGTTCAGCCTCTAAAAGAAGACTATTCTATTGCCAACACTACATTTTACAAAACACGAAGACAGGTTAAGTAAATGAAAGAAAATCTCAAAATTTATTTAAGCCTTTTTTCCCAGGTTACAGTAACCATGAATCTATTATGGTAAACAGCATATCTTCTGGTTAGCAATAACTCACTACTCACTAAAGGACATGGCATAATTTTATCTAATAACTTATACAGAGGAGATTCCACTTGCAATATGCTATGTTCTAAGAAGTGCAAGTTGATCTGTTTGCACAACAGAAGGCTGATTTAATAAAATACATGACACAATGAGTGTTTGTTATGCCTGAGTTTTTGCAAGACCTTAAATGCTCAGTTTATGAGAGGTCTTTCCTCCATCTTCATCGCACAAAGAATGTTATTTCAGGCAACTTAACCCTATCTGGAGTAGCTAATTATCTCTTTCTTCTTCTTTTGTATTGCCAGGAGGATGTAGAAAGGGAAATCAGGTTCAACAGACCAGAAGACCAGCAATGTAACAGACAGACACTGAAGCTGTAATTGCAGAGTTTCTTTGTATAGCCTCAGGAGGGATGCCCCATGATAGAACCTACTGCTTGGTCAATATTCTTACATCGATATAAATATTCTTATATCAATATGTGGCAGTCAGTTCTGCTGTGTACAGTCACTAACATCATATAAGGGCTACTTTGCATTTGCCGTGACAAATCTTATCACAGAAATATGCATGAAGTTGAGGTTCACATCAAGTTTTTCACATTCACACTTCTTCCCTAGCAAGGATGTCTCTGATGAACATTTAATTTACCTGTTGTTGATTTCCTGAATCACTTCAAATCCCTTGCAACTAAAGATGGTCTGTCTGTCAGAAAAGCAATTAACCAGATTCCTAACTATAGTGTCTGTAGCATCTGTTATAAAAGTATAAAAGGTTAAACTAAAATCCCTGCACACAAAGGACATGTCAGACCAGAGCAAATCAGCTTTGAGAATCAACTGAAGGGAAGACAAGGTTAAGGTGGAGCATATGCATAGACAAAAGGATGTTTATGACTAGGGAAATTTGTTTTTCTCATTGCAGACTACAAGGTTAGAAATGACATGTCTATTATGAACCAACATAGCTACATTCTGCAGCTTTTACCTGACATTAAAAACAGAGACATTTTTTCCAGATGCAGCTCCAAACCTAAACAAAGAGTTATACAGGTGTCATCCTTCATCCAACATCAATACTTAGGTGCTCTTTTGCAAAATAAAAGGAGAAAATTTTCCAAACATTTGTTACTTAATTTGGGCAAATGAGTTAAGCAGATAAAAGACAACTGATTTCTTTTATAGACAGGTCTCTTTTATCAGTTGTTATAAGAGGTAGTAAAAATATATTCAAATAATCTATATATTAAGTGCAAATCAATATAAATTAGGTGGGCTGACTGGAGTCTCAATGTGTTTGGTGGGATGCTGTAGTATATTTCCATTGGGAGGAATGTTCTGGTTCTTTCCATGTACAGGAGTGGAGCAGAAGTCACTCTCATGGTTTCTGGGCCATGGTCTTAGAGACTACTGGCTTCCAATCTTGAAAGGATTTTGTGGCAGAGAGGACCTAAGATTTTGTAGTAATGAATAGAGAGTATTTGAACTCAAATATATCAAGATATAAAATAAGTGAAGGAAATTTTCTTGGGCCTACAGACCAGCCCAGCTATCAGGTAATAGTACTCAATGGGCTTTAGATCATTACACAGGGGCTCATTAGTGTCAGGAAGGTCCTGCAACCATTGTTCTGTTTCTGCCCTAGAAATTATAAAGTAAATTAGCATAAAGTACATTCTTGGTTATTCACTACAGCTAGCATAATTACCCTTAGAATTCATTTTTAAGAGTTAGGAAATGGGAGGTGGAGAAATAACTCAGTGGTTAAAAGCACTTGCTTGCAAAGCCTGAGGGCTTCGTTTTGATTCTCTAGTTCCCATGTGATGCCAGTTGCAAAAAGTGGCACACATATCTGAAACTTGTTTACAATGCTGGGAGGCCTTGGCAAGCCCATACTTCTTCTCTTTTTGTCTGCCTCTTCCTCCCTGACTCTCTCTCTCTCTCAAATAGCTAAATAAAAATATTCAACAAAAGAATTAGGAAATGGGTAGGAGAGATTGCTCAGTGGTTAATTTCTTTTCCTTCCTATGAGAGTCTGAGGGAACTTGAGATCATTCAAATGCAAATTTCTGGAGTCCACATAAACTGTTAGACATGGCCACACACTTCTGTAACCCTAGTCCTGAAATGGGCAGTTAGGGGTTCAGGAAAATTCCCAAACCCCAAACGCTGGGTTCACATTTGCATTTAACCAAATAATTGGGTAAAACAAACTGATAAGGATCATTATTATATTTATTGAGGGGAGTGAAGAAACAAAGGAAAGAAAGTGAATATGCACATGTGGTGGCCTGGAAAACCATAAAAAGAAAGTTTGAGAGGAAAAGGTAGAAAGCCCATTTAAGACTAGGGGCCAGGGTGTCCTCACCTCATCTTGGTGTAGATGAGCCAAGATGAGGAGAAACTTGCTAGAAACTGGCGTTCACAAGTGATCAGGCAGCCCAGCACTACCTTCTGGCTCAGGTGAGCTAGAAAGATAGCTGACTGTTGTGGGCTAGGAGCTTTCTCAGGAAGAGGCTGGCCATAACAACAAGTTCTGGGAATGAACTTGACCAACCACAATGTTAGGATTAGATTTAAATCCTAGGAAAGACCTCCCTTGCAGAAGGGGCCCAAGTCATTTATGGAAAGAACAGATCTAGGGAAGAGATAAGAAACTACATTATACTTTGATCTCTAGCAAAGTGGATACTGTAAGTTTACTTTTAGGGACCCAGTCATCCTAAATGCCTAGCAAAGGCCCCTGATTCCCTCTCAGTCCTGTGGAGAGTAGAGATGGAAGAGTCCTGAGGGCTTGCAAGTATCAAACTCTGGAATCAGTAAAGAGACTCCCTCAAAAAGCAAAACAGATGTGTGATGGAGGGGACACTCTGTTAACTGAGGTGATCCCATGAAGCAATGCACCAGTCCATTTACATTTATATAACATACACCCAACCTCACTCACACACAGCACCACATATACTGCACACATGCAAAAAAGAAAAGTTAGGTATGTTCTTCTTAAAATAAGTATATTGGGGCTGGAGGGATTGCTTAGTGGTTAAGGTATTTGCTTGCAAAGCCAAAGGACCTAGGTTCAATTCTCCAGGACCCACATTAGCCAGATACACAAGGGGGTGTAAGCATCTGGAGTTCGTTTGCAGTGGCTGGAGGCCCTGGTGCTCCCATTCCTTCTCTCTCTCTCTCTCTCCTTTCTCTGTCAAATAAATAAAAGAAAAGAAATAGATAAATAAAATATTTAAAATAAGTACTTTTAAGAAGTAAATATGATACATGAAGAAATGGAAATTTCAGAGTTGTTTATCAGTGTACTCAATGTTCTAAGGAGGCCTATAACTTGACATATGTATGTAAATGACATACTCATTTATATGATGTACATGTGTATATGAATCCAGGAGATAAGTCATCATAATATTTGTGTTTCTTCACTTTCCTGACCTGTGAATCAGGCAATTTTTCTTTATAGTTATGCAATTTAAACCATTGCCCAGAATTTCTGCCTTTTGAAAATGCAGACCATGCCATTAAATGTGAATTGATCATTGTACACGTGCCAAACTTCCTAGGTGAGAGTCTCTCTGTCTCTCTCTTTGTGGATTGAAAACCCATCACACAGGTTGACCAATTCCTGATTCTTGGAAAAACTCTTTGGAGTTCCTGATAGGGCACAATTGGGTGTCTCTTGCTGTTTTTGTTACTCCCCTCTTCATCCTTTCATTCTATTCATTTTCATCTCTAAACATAATCCTACTGAGTATTATTAACATGGATCATTTTCTCATGTGTGTATATGTATGTCATGGCCTGCATACTTGTTCAGTCCAGAGGTTAGCCCTGAGTATTAGTCTTTGCCTTCTCCTTGTTCAAAGCAGAGAATATCATTGTTCAGCACTACAACTGCCAGTATAACTGGCCTGAAAGCTTCTGGGAAATTCTCCTGTCTCTAATTCCCCTTTCCCTGTAGGAGCTACAATTGCACATACCAGCCACGGCATCTGGTTTACATGGAATATGGGGATCTCACTTAGAAACTCACTCAAAAAGCAACCACTTGATCCACTGAGCCATTTCCCAGCCCCAGAGTTCTTTATAACTTTTACTATCATTTCTGAGAATTAAAATTTCCCATAAACACCCTTCTTATACTCTGTACTGTAATGAAGATATGTTAGTCACTGTTATTTTTCAAGTCTACTTGAAAGAAATTTATCTTTTGGCTAATAGTTTTGAGGTTCTTCTGCAGTAGATTGGCCTGTAACAAGGCAGCACATCATAGTGGAAGCATGACACACAGAAAACCCATTCAGTCATGGCCAAAAACCAGAATAGAGAGTGAGGAAAGGCTGATGATCTCTGTAAATTTTGGAGGACATAATATCATTAGCCTAAGAACTTTGTACTAGGCCTTAACTTCTATTGTTTCCACCACCTCCCAATAGCCCAACAGCACCAAGCTGAGAAATAAGACTAGTGTGCAGATAAAGGGTGTGGAAAACATTTGGCACTAACCTGCTGCATTCTCACAAGCCTCCCCTCTCTTTCCACATATCTCTATTGCATCAAACTCAGTTTTTCATGTATTTCTAAGAAACTGTTTTACTGTGCTTTTCTGAAAATTCACTTTTGTATGGCATTATTGCATTATGGTAATTCTGAATTTTTTTTGTTTGTTTTCTGAGGTAGGGTCTTACTCTAGCTCAGACTGACCTAGAATTCACTATGTAGTCTCAGGCTGGCCTCGAACTCTAAGCAATCCTCCTACTGATGCCTCCTGAGTGCTGGGATTAAAGATGAGCACGACCACATCCAGCTAATTCTGATTACTTTTTTTTCCCCAGAATTCATACCCAGGAGGCACCGAGTAAATGCAGAGTGTTCTTTCTATTTTTTTTTTAATCATTTTCCTCTCCTTTGTGTCTATTTGAGTTAAGGGAAAAACAGGAAAATAATATTTTTGGATATTTCATGATGCTAAAATAGGATTATGAAATCAGACTATGGGCTGGAGAAATTGCTCAGTGGTTGAGATACTTTCCTTCCAAGTCTAACTACCAGGGTTCAATTCCCCAGTACCCATGTAAAATCAGATGCACACCGGGGTACATTCATCTGGAGTTAGTTTGCATTAGCTAGAAGCTCTGGTGTGTCTATTTTCTCCTCTCTCTCTCCCTTCCTCTCTTTTATTCTGTCTCCCTCTCCTTATAAATAAATTTTAAAAAAGAAAAAGAAAAAAAAGGGTGTTCAGGAATGTTGAAGTGAGTAGCTCAGGTCCTTTTCTCTTAGTATATATGCTATATTGCCAAGGAATAATGGAGCTCTCCAAGTGAAACGCTAGGGATCTGCCACAGTTACCTTCTTGTAACTGGGACAAACACCAGACCAGGAGCAGCTTATGGGAGGAAAGGGTTTATTTTAGGTTTACATTTCCCAGGGGAAGCTCCACCATGGTAGAAGAAGCTAGTTCACTCCATCATACATCCACAGTAGAGAAAGGAAACAAATGAAATAATCATAGCTTGAGCTGGCTCAGACATACCTTAGGGCTGGACTCAAAATTCATCCTTAGTGCCATACCTCTTCAGGCAGATCTCTGCCTGCTAGAGGCTTAAGTAGGAAGCTTAATATTAATCACAAATATCTGGGTTGGTGAGATGGATCAGCAATTAAGTCACTTGCCTGCAAAGCCTAAACACTCAGGTTGGATTCCCCATTACCCATGTAAAGCCAGATCCACAGAGAGGTACATGTGTCTGGAATTCATTTGCAGTGGCTGAAGGCCCTGGTGTGCCCATTCTCTCTGTCTATCTCTCTTCTCTCTCTTTCCCTCTTTCTGCTTGAAAATAAATAAATTATTTAAAAAAAATACCTGAGGTATAGGGCACAGTTAAACCACTAGAGGATCATTACCTCACTTAGCAGAAGGGCATTTAAATTACAAATATTTTCATTTTATGTTCCAGAGAGCAGTACAATCTTCTTGGCCTTCTTTGGAATGCATAGTGCATACATCAGAAATGTTGGTTTTAGTTATGAAAAATAACTATAATATAATATAAGCCTATAATATCCAGGGAGTTTCTGTCAAAAGGGACATTCATACTATAAAATACCATTTTTATGTTTACAGTAAGATTCAGGTGACAAGAAGATTTAACAAGGTCATCTGACTTCTTCCTTTCTCTGAACAGAAATTACTCTGGTCACATGAATGACCGCATATAACCCAGATGCCTCTTTGTTTTTTCTTGGCCTATCTGTGTAGGATGCATCATTTTTATGGTTTTCCATTTCCTCACTTCTTACTTCAACAACTTTGCTATGAATATCAGGCAAGATAACTGTCTACTTTAAATAAAGGATATTTGTAACTTGAAGGATTTTCTTACATTCTTTCAAACTCATCATAATTTAAAACAATAAATACACACACACACACACACACACACACACACACACACACACACACACACACGTGGGGGTGGGGGAATGCTTATGTGTGTGGAGCCAGAGAAGATCTTTGAGTGTCATATTTTGGGGAATCTTGTCCACCTTTTTATTTTATTTATTTATTTATTTTTAAGTAGAAACTTTGTATCTACACATCA
Organism: Jaculus jaculus; assembly: GCF_020740685.1. Lineage (NCBI taxonomy): Eukaryota > Metazoa > Chordata > Mammalia > Rodentia > Dipodidae > Jaculus > Jaculus jaculus. The sequence goes on from NC_059113.1 coordinate 77,303,044, forward strand.
TGTTGTATCTACACATGATGTTGGTATCATCATGCTTTCAGGGTAAGTACTTTATTAAGTGAGCCGTTACACTGATGATTTAATGGGTCTGAAATACCTCTGGCATGTCCCACTACTGACTTATCATTCAATAAAATATTAAAATATCTAGCCTCTGCTTATGCCCCACTTTCCCCTGCCACCATGGATTTTCCCCTGGTGTCTGTAAACCAAGATAAATCCTTCCCTCTTGAGGTGGGGGGTGGGGGGAGAGGAAGATTGTTCTTTTACTTTCTAATCTGTTAGCTCCTCCCTAGGCCTCCTTTCGCAACAGCATTTATTAAAATCAAACATGTTCTTCTTCATATGTGGATCCTAGCTACAGATGACTGGGCTTCTGTGTGAGAAGGAAAAATCTCAGTAGCAGAGACCAGTAAGTTAAAAAGGAGATATAAAGGGAAGAGAAAGGAAGTGAGGAGGGTACTTAATAGGTTGGTATTGTGTATATGTAAGTAGAAGAATAGATAAACAGGGGTGAAAAGGCCCAAAGTGTGGTCAGGGGAAGAGATTGAGTAAAGGAAAGGTGGAAGGAGGGCTAATAAAAGTCTAAGAGGATGCAAATAAATCATATGGAATCCTCCAGTTTCAGACAATGGAACACTCAGGAGCCATAGGTCATTGTTGGAAAATTATCAGTGCCAGGGATGAGATACCTCCATTGAGTTGTTAGCCAGGGAGATCCCTGATGCCCCCAAAACATTATAGGCCATTGCTGAGGCCCTTGGTTTCCCACCAGGAATCGATGGTAAGACCCTATTGCTGAAGACTCCATATACTTGGGCTGCAAGGCCACTGAGAAATCCTGCTGGAACTGAGTTGATAACCTCCTCCATGTAGACCAGCTGACAGAAAGCTGGAAGAAGCCATTCTACATGTAGTTCAATGGGAAAAAGAGATACCACCAGTGAAGATACTCAACAGTGGACACTGAAAGCATAATAATTGGCCACCCAGACCAAATGAGCCAACGGGTACAATAGTGGCATGTATATCATGGTGGACTGCCCCCCAACTGGACTGGAGGCCTGCTCCATGGGGGGAATAGATCCCTGATACTGAAATCATAAAAACAGAGGTAGTTATGAGCCCTAGGGGTGTAATATCTGCTGATGTCTGGAAAAATGCATATAATATGCTTATCAAACTGCACAGTAAGCACTTCTATTAATATTTATACCCTTATATTAACACTACTCTCACTTTGGTTAGAGAATCTTCTCTTTTCAGATGACAGTGACCTTGGGATGACTCAGAAGGTATCATAGTGCTGGAAATAAGTGATTGGAGTACTGAGTAACATCTTGATCACACCTTCCAAGGCTCAGATTCTAATGTGGAAGAGGTGAAGGAAAGAATGTAAGAGCCAAAGGAAGGTTAGGACTCCTTACAATGTGTTCCTCCAGACACAAAATGGCCTGGATATCCATGACCTCACCAAGCCTGACACTACCTACACAAGACCATCATAAGAGGAGGAAAAGATCATGACATCAAAATAAAAGAGAGACTGATTGAGATGGGGAGGGGATATGATGGAGAATGGAGTTTCAAAGGGGAAAGTGTGTGTGTGTGGAGGGGGGGTATTACCATGGGATATTTTTTATGATCATGGAGAATGTTGCTAAAAATTGAGAAAATAAAAAGATCAAACATTTAAAATCTAATATGTGGTTCAGTTGCTTCCTGTGGTTGCACTTAGACTTTGCATTGAAAATCTATGCAGAAAACAGTCACCCTGTCCCAAGGCATGACATCCAGCCATCTTACTATAGAATAGCCCTACTTACAAACTAAGTAGTCCTTTTTCAAATCCCAAAGAGAGATTACCAGGTGCTACTGTCAGTCTCTCTTCCAGCTGCCACAGCTCTTAGGAACATGCCACTGAACACAGCCACATTGGCCAAAACCCACAGATAGTGCTGGCATCTATGGGGTCTCCTGTTGTAGCAGGATTCTCCAAAGAGTCAACTGTTCTGGTAAGTATGAGTTCTGCCATATCTTGACACATGTATAGCTTGAGACTGGCTGTTCCCATTGGTGGGGGTTTTATCCTCTCCCCTTGCCTTACAAGATCACTGGTGGAAACTGTAGCTTTTGAAGCTCTTGGACTCTTGAGTTCCACAAAAACACCTGGGGAAAACGTCAGAAGGTCAATAGAGCTCTTGGAACCACAGCCTGGCTGACCCTTCTGTGGCATTTGAGAATTATGAGATCTTAATATATGATTAGGAACCTGGCATTTCTTGGGTGTTGGTGCCTAGCTTTTCACCTGGGATGTGAGAACCAAGCTGTCTGAATTGCCTTATGTTATCAGTGGTGGAAACTAAATTTATCAGCTCTTGGACTAAATTCAAATAAAAACACTGTAACGTATCATTTGGCAGAATTTTGCAATATGCTTTAGTTTTATTCAGACAGGGAAATTATGTATGATGTTAAAGACTTTTATTTGTATGTAAATTGGCATAACTATATTGGTCATTAAATATCTGGAATATTGTTCTTGAATACAAACAGAATTGGCAATGGCCTTTTCCTTGAGGCAGTTTGTCAGGTTATTGAGAAAGCAGACAGATATAGGAGGCAAATCAGGCTCTTTCAGGCCCTCATACTTATGTAGCAAGCACACTTATTTGTTGAGCCTTCTCTCTAGCCATCAACCTTGTCTTTTAGTATGTGGATTTTCAAGAACTTCCAGGAGAGGGACTGCAGTTTGTATTTCTTTATTCTAATAATGTGAGGTGTGACCATGTGATGTATACTGGTCAATGAATTGTAGAACGATGTTGCAATGATATAGTTTTAAAAGATATCTTAAGCATGGCACGATGGTACATGCCTTTAATCCCAGCACTCAGGAGGCAGAGGTAGGAGGATCACTGTGAGTTCAAGGCCACAATGAGACTACCAAGTGAATTCCAGGTCAGTCTGGCTAGAGTAAGACCGTACCTCAAAAAAAAAAAAAAAAATCAAAAGGAAAATGATAGTTTATATAGAAAAATATTTTATATTATTATAAGATATTATAACTTAATTAACATAATTTCTGTTGTCCTATTAGAAAGGGAGATTGGGAATTTTGGAGACTACTATTGATGTTAAGAAACACTGAAGCTATAAATTAAGTAAAGCCTATGAATTTAATGGAGAGACATTGGAAAACTGCATGTTTCCTTATTTCATATCATGACTTTGACAACTATTTTAAATAAATATGTTGTGAAATATTTCTAAAAATCAAAAACATTGTAGATCCCATAAAATAATTTAACAAAAATCAGCCCTGTAACATATCATTTTGGTAACATAGGGCAATTTGCTTTAATTTTATAGAGATTGAAATTATATAAGATATTGAAGGCTTTCATTTGTGAATAAACTTTGGATTATTGTATTGGTTATTAAGTATCTGGAATGTTATTCTTGAACACAAAGATAATCCTCAATGGCCTTTTCTGTATGGTTGTTCAACAGGTTATTTGGAAGACAGACAATTATTTAGGATAAATTAAATAAGGTAAGAAAGAAGATAGTGCTAGAAAAAAAGACCTTACAGAGAATTGACTCAAAATATGGCACTGTATGAATGGAATTATCTCATCCCATAACATTTTATAAGTATATTTTAATTTGCTGAGATCATCATCTCATTTGGGTAATAAGCAAAGATTTTATACCAAAACCTAAAAAATTCCTCTTGTCTTGTCATTCACTCATTCATTCATTCATTATTTATTTATTTATGTTGTTGTTGTTTCTTCTTCCCAGCTAGAGCATATGATTTTTTTTTTTTTGGATCTAGAAAGTTATAAGCTTAAAGATTCTCCTCAAGAAAAATGAATAAATATATAAGTATAAAATCTTTAGAATGTAAATATAAACTTGAAGAAGTACAACTGATTCCAACTATAGAGTCTTAAAAGTACAGCAAAATGATTTTATAGAAGTTATAATTCTTTGAATATGAAGTGGTTTGTGGTTCCACAATTCTAAATAAAACAGTCATTATCAAGTTGCTTTTTGATTCTTGTTCAAGACAAGCAGAAATATGAGCAAATCTTAGATGTGAAAAATTAAACGTAACATTTTCCTGCAAGAACATAATCAGGATTCTATGAAACTGATATACCCCCATTGTCCACAAGCCTATGATTGTGACAAAACAGCCAAATTCACATGCATTTCAGTTTTTCACTGGACATTGAGTTCTTACAATAAAGAACATGGGACATTAAAAGAGGAGGAAGAGATGGCGAAAGACCAGGGAAGAAGGGCATGCATAGAAAGTCAGTGGAAGTATCTAATACAATGGCACAGTGACAGTTCAATATAGAACAAGATAAGAACTAGATTATTGGGGAAGAACATGAACTATCAAAAGAGTGGAGGAATATAATTTTGAAAAAGCTGTGGGAGAAAGGAACAGTTGGAGACAAATGAATAAGACGTTTTGAAGAGCTTATGAAGAGCCCAAATTATGAAGGATTTCTCACTGGTCTCTGGTAAAACCATTTATTCAATGCCAGTTTATTTTCTGTTCTTCCTTTAAAATGACACACGGTGATGGGTGAATTGATTTTGTTAATTTGACTAGATTTAGAATCACCTAGATTGGTGAGATTCACCTATGGGTGTGTCTGTGAGAGCATATCCACAGAGGATTAAGTGAGGGAGAGAACCTATCTTGAATATAGGTGGTGTCATATCATGAGCTATACTCCTTCATCAGAGTAAAGAGAGGAAATAGAGAAAGCTATTCTGGAACAGGTATTTCACTTTGCTTGCTTCCTGTATCCCCTATATTGAACTCTGCTCTCTATGATTTAACTATCTTCATTCTTTGCCATACCACAGGTCTAGAATCAACATGGATATTCACAATGGACTAAAACCTCCTAAACCACATGCTAGAATAAGTCATTCTTTCTTTAAAGTTACATATCTCAGGTATTTTGTCACAGAGATGAAAATGCAGCTAATACTGCAAAATAAACCAATGCTTTGAATGGAGATTGAATTATACTGGTAGCTTGCATTGATCCAGACAATTTCTGTTTCCAACAGGAAAGAAATCAAGGACAACTTGAAAAAATGGATATAACTTCCATGTTCCTGGATAGGTAGAAATAATATTGTGAAAATGGCAATTTTACTGAAAGCAATATACAGATTTAATGCAATACCAATAAAAAATTGTAGCATCATTCTTCATAGAGATAGAAAAGATGATCTCCAAATTCATATGTAATGCAAGTAGGTTTCATGTATTCAAAACATATCCTTAGCAAAAGAAACACTTTTAGCAGTATCACTGTACCCGATATAAAGCTATATTACAAAGACATAGTAACTAAAACAACAAGGAACTGGCAAAAAACAGATATATAGACCAGTGTAACAGAATTGAAGACCCAGAACTTAGGTCAAGTAACTAGTCACTTGATCTTTGACAAAGGCACCCATAACATAGACTAGAGACAACACAGTATCTTCAATAAATGGTGCTGGGTAAATGGGATAACCCTATGTTGAAAAATGAAAATGGACACACTCATCTAAACATACCCAAAAATCAAATACAAATAAAGACCTCAATATAAGACCAAAAAATCTACTGGAAGGAAAAATAGGGGGAACTCTCTATAATATATTAGTGGGTTAATACTTCCTGAACAAAATCACAATAGCCTAGTCAATTAAGGAATTACTCAACTAATAGGATCTCATAAAGTTAAAAAAAACTTCCGCACAGACAAATACACCATAATCAGAGCCAAAAGATTACTTACAGAATGCAAGAACATTTTTTCCAGCTATATCATTAACATAGACCTAATATGTAGAATCTACAAAGAACACACACACACACACACACACACACACACACACACAAAAGTAAACAATAAAAAAATCAAACAACTCAATTAAAAAATGGTGCAGAGAGCTGGGCGTGGTGGCGCATGCCTTTAATCCTAGCACTCGAGAGGCAGAGGTAGGAGGATCGCCATGAGTTCAAGGCCACCCTGAGACTACAGAGTTAATTCCAGGTCAGCCTGAGCCTGGACCAGAGTGAGACCCTACCTCGAAAAACCAAAAAAAAAAAAAAAAAAAAAAAAAAAAAAAAAAAAAAAAAATGGAGCAGAGAACTGAACAGGGAGTTCTCAAGAGGAAGAAATACAAATGGCTATAGCACACACACTTAAGAAAATGTTCAACATACCTTATCATTATGGAAAAGCAATTTAAAACAACTCTGGGATTCCACCTTACTCCAGTAAGGATGGAAATAATTAAGAAAGCAACAACATCAAATGTTGGCAAGGATGTGGGGAAAGAGCAACCCTCATTCACTTTTGGAGGGAATGTAAACTTGTACAACCACTATTGAAATTAATATGGAGATTTCTGAAAAGGATGAATATAGATGTACCAACAGATCCAGTTATTCCCTTACTGAGCATTTATCCTAAATCCCCCATGTTTCACTACAGAGATATTTGCTTAACCATGTTTATAGCTGCTCAATTCCTAATAGCTAAGAACTGGAATCAACCCAGGTGCCCATCATTGCATGGATGGATAATGAAGTTGTGGCACAGTTATACAATGGAATACTACTCAGCAGTAAGAAAAAATGATGCAATGTAATTTGTAAAAAAATAGTCAGTTTGGAACAGGTCATACTCAGTAAGTTCACACAATTGCAGAAAGACAAACACTGCATGGTTTCATTCTTCTCTGGTTCCTAACCTGGACCAGTTTGAGTTTCTGAAATATTTGATTGGCAACTCAAGGGCCCAGACAATAGGGATTAAAGGGCTTGGGGAAAGGGGAGAAGTGGGTGGAGGAAAACAAACAGAAAATTAAATCCAAAATGGTACCATAATACCTTTATTCTTGAAGTTAGATTATAATATAAATCCCTCAACAGGAATAAGAGGGAGCATCTGAAAAGAAGGGCCCTGGAGAGGGTGAGATGAAGCCTAACTATATATATATATTTTTTTTATCTCTGGTCTGTAACTCCTAGTAACAGATATCAATTGCTATCCACAGTGAGCTATTGATTGGAGAGAACTGCAAGGTTCCCAAAACAAGACAGGATTTTGTCAAAGCACTTGTTTACCAACCTAAGGCAAAAGGAAAGAACATTTTGCTGAAGACACAGAACATGGAGAGACCTTGTTGGAATCCAGAAGAGAGCCAGTTCCCAGATAGCTTTTCTAGTGCTAGAAAGTACTACATCACTTATGGGGTTAAAGAGGCCAACAATGACCTGAGCAACCAGAGTTCTAAGCTACTCAGAAGCAAACACCCTGAAACAATGAACATGCCAGTGCAATAGTGGCACACAGCCATGGTGGGTGTGGTGGCATGATTCAGGTGTCCCCCATAAGCCTAGGTGTTCTGAATGCTAGGTTCCCAGCTGGTGGAAATTTGGGAATTAATGCCTCCTGCAGGGAGTATATTGTTAGGGGTGGGCTTATAGGTGTTATAGCCAGTGTCCCCTTGCCAGTGTTTGGCACGCTCTCCTGTTGCTATTGACCACCTTGTGTTGGCCAGGGGGTGATGTCCACTCTCTGCTCATGTCATCGTTTCCCCCTGTCATTGTGGAGCTTCCCCTTGAGCCTGTAAGCCAAAATAAACCTCTTTTTACCAGAAGCTGCTCTTGGTTGGGTGACTTCTTCCAGCAATGTGAATCTGACTGCAACAGTAATGTGGTACAGAGGAGTCAGATTGCTGCTAGACATCTGACTGTGTGGCTTTGGCCTCTTGGAACTGATTTTCAATAGGAATGTGGAAGGATTTGAAACCTTGTCCTAAGAGATGCCTTGCAGTGCTGTAAGTACAGCTAGATGGATTATTTTGGTCAAACATGAAAGACCTGAATGCGGTAAGACCTATGGACTGTGACATTTGGCTTATGAGGGTGAGAAAGAGCTTTGCTTGGATTGGGCTAGAGGCAAGTTGTATGAAAAGCCTGCTGTTATACCTGTGTTCTGACAAGTTGTGCAGGGTTTCTTTGAGTCGAAATAAACTGGAATGAGCAGAGGGATATGGCATGGAAAAATGAGATCTTTGGGCCTAAATTCCTGTCCATTCACCTGCAAATTGTTTGAGATTACAACCTTTCAGATTTGGCTAGCTGAACTGCACTGGAGCAACATGAGGAATGTAGACTCTTGGAGGGGCCTGAATGCTCAGAAAGTGTCCTGCTCCTCAAAGCCTGCTTTATTCCCCCTGGATTAGCACATTGGCACCCTATCTGGTATTGTGGAGTATAAGAAATGCAGGAAAGAGAGGGCCATTGAGTTTGCAACACGGTCTTGTGTTTTGGAAATGACCATGGGCAGTGTGAAATGGGTTTACTGGTTGCCTGTATGGAGACCCCATGGAGCCATGAGGATGAAACAGGGCTTTCAGTGGAGACACAGTGGAGATGCTGGGACAACGAGATGAATGCTAAGGAAATCTGCTGGCCTCAATGAAGTTTTCCAGGACTGTGAGTAGCCTAGCTGGAGAGGCAGAATTGGAATTCCAGAGAATTGTTGCTGGTTAGAATTATCGAACTTAGAGATTTGTGACTAACTAAAGTTGTTGAACTTGGAGCTACAGAGGTTGGTATTTTCCCTGTTTAAACCATGTATTGCTTGAGTATTTATTTGCTATGTCCAATGTCATCTTTTGCACAGTGAATGCTTATTTTGTGCCAGTATGAGCTCTGGGGGAATTTTTTGGTATTATGGCTCAGTTAAAAGACATTGGAGCCGGGCGTGGTGGCACACGCCTTTAATCCCAGCACTCGGGAGGCAGAGGTAGGAGGATCGCCATGAGTTCAAAGCCACCCTGAGACTACATAGTGAATTCCAGGTCAGCCTGAGCCAGAGTGAGACCCTACCTTGAAAAACCAAAAAAAAAAAAAAAAAAAAAAAAAAGACATTGGAGTATGGGGATGTATAAACATTACTGGGATTAAAAAAATTATAAAACATTATTTTTATACAAATAATTTGGAAATTGACTTCAGGAAAGTCAATTTATAAGTATATTAGCAATGTATACCTGTGTCAGAGATGGTAACTGACTTAAGGAAAGTCAATATATAACTATATTAACAATTAGTGCCTATGTAAGAGAGTATTATATACAATATTTTCATACCTAGAGAGACAATAATTATATGTGTACATACATTTTGTTTATATAAACAACTTTAAGAAAATTATAGCATATTAATATAAAAATCTGGATTTGGCTAGGAAAACCGTGAATTTCTCAGTGATTTCTACTGAATAATATTATGCCTATAGACTGAAGGGACTACATATTAAAAGGTCTTTTAATTGTGTGCATGTGTATATCACATTATATCATGATAGAATAGCCTTTAGGGAGATGCTGTTTACTTGCCCTTTCTAAATGTTAACAGTTTTGGCCCTTTGACTTTAGTGTGGCCTGAATTTAAGATCTGCCTATTAAGTACCTGCTATATGGCTCCACTCATTGCTACAAAATGAACAAAAGAACAGTTGAGATACTAACTAATGATGATTCAAAGGGAAACATATGTAGTTTATATTGAAAATGGTCAATATTTATTACTACCAAACAGTGTTTTCTAGTCTTATTTATAATCACAAGAGCTTCTAAGGAGTGATGGATAATATTGCAAACTTGGCAAGATATAAAATCATTTTGTAGACAAATTCTTGGGCATATCTTTTAAGGAGTTTCTAAATTACGTGAATTGAGGTGGGGAGACTCCCCTATCCTAACTTTGGGTAGCACCATCCTATGGGCTTGGGTCCCAAACTTAATTAAAGGATAAAGCAAGCTGTGCCTCAGCATCCATGGCTCCTGATTCTTGACCACCAATGCAATTTGATCAGCTGCTTCAGGCTCCTTTTGTAATGCCTTCCTCATCATGATGGACTACATCCCTTCAAACTGTAAAGAGAAATTAACATTCCTTCCTTTAAGTTTCTACTTGTCAGGTATTTTGTCATACTGACAAGGAAAGTGACTACTGCATAAACACTTGCTGTGGCTTGAATATTTGTGCTCTTTCTAAAATTAATGTTGAGCTGGGCATATTGGCATATGCCTATAATTTCAGCACTTATGCGGTTGTGATTAAAGGATCATGTGTTTGAGACCAGCTGTCTTAAAAAATAACTCACACTTAAACTTAATCTTCAATTCATATTACCCATAAGATCCTTACATCTTAGGGATGGCATTCCTTATCATGACTTTGACTAAGGCCTTTATAAAAGGGGCTTCACATAATGATTGGTACTTCTGTTCCATCCTTTCCATCATGTGAAAACAAAATTGACCTTCTCTGGAGGATAGTGACAAGCACCATTTTGCAATCATAGGAACCTGAACCAAATGCCAAGATTGTCCCTGTCTTGATCTTGGACATCAGCTTTCAGCCCTTTGAGAACATACATTTCTGTAGTTTGCAAATTATTTAGTCTTAGGTATTTTCTCTCAGCATAAAAGCCCAGACAAAGTATTATCTCATCATTTTCACTTCTTACGAGTCTGGGCTTAGTAAATTATCCAGTCATTTAGCTTAGGACTTAGAAAGTTAAGACTGAGTGAGAAATTTACTGATTTGGCTTCAAATAAAAATATTCATTCATCCTGTCAGTGTCAGCTAATAATTGTCACCTACAATTAATATTTGACCGTAGAATATTTTTATTCTTTTGGCAAGGTCTTGCTTTATTCTCTTGCTGGCCTAAAACACTGTGTCCAGCCATATTGCTCTTGAACATATGGTGATATTCATACCTGTGCCTTCTGAGTGTTGGTAGCTCCTGCATGAGTCCCAATATCTCTTCTCAACTTTATTTCTGAACTCTTTCAGAAAACAAGGACTTTAGTTTTTAAAAGTCTAATTTAATTTGCATTAATTTCCTGCTTTAAAGACTCTACAGTTTTCTGCTGAAGCTTGAATAAAAGCCAAGTGTTAAAACTGTCTTGTCTACAAAATCACAGTGTCTGTCTCCTAACTACATAACTTAACTGCCACATTGTTTTTCACCATAATAACCTTATTTAAAATAAGAAAAAAATTATCTCTTTATCATCTTTCTATTGCTTTTTCCCAGAATGTGCTTGCTCTAAATATCAATTCTTGTCCATATTTTTAAAATAATTTAGTTCTTGATTGAACTATATTAGCAAAGATGGTGTGAGATGCTCAAAATTTTAATCAAAGTAACCTGTCTCATTGTCTCCTTCATGCCATTGCTTTCTATTTACTTAACATTGTTAATTGTCTGTGGTAGTTAACACTCTTTAAACTTATTTGTTCATATGAATGCAGGGATTTTCCTATTTCACTAAGCCAAGGATCATTATCTATCTTATACTGACTAACTCATTTGTGCCTAAAATAACAGATTGATATAAAAAAACTTGATATGGCAGAAAAATGTTATGTTTAGGAATATCTTAATACTGGAACTCACAAACACTTGTTATTGAAGATCACCTAAGATATGAAAGCTCTCTTGAGGTAGGTACCTTTTCCCATGTATTGAGATTCATGCCAACCACATCCAGTAGAATTTAGTACTTTTGACTGCTAGAACATTCTTCCTCACATTGAAATGAAATGTGGATGCCAATTGAATCTATCAGTGAATGAAACTTCATCGGCTCCACAACTGTCTTATTCATTAATAATGTGGGTAACAATATGGCATTCCTTGTGACACTAAAACCACTGAAGTATTTTAACAGTGATATCCCTTTGTTATTGTATATGTTTTCTTTTGGACATCATCAATTTTGCCTATATGAGCTTTGCAATTTTTTCAGCTATGAATCAATATTATTGATATTCCAGGGACCTTATGGCAAATATTTTATGACTAAATCTCTGAAGATAGAGCCAACCTGCATGCTGGTTGTTATGCTGCTTTGCTTTAAAGAACAAAGACCTAGGTGGACTGTTATTCATTTGTCAATGACAAGATTGATTACTTCTCCTGAATTGGATAAGACAATTTAAATTCTAGAAGTACTTTTTTTGTAATTTAGAAAGAAATTTTTAAGGAACAAATACTCTTTTAAATTTAATTACATTGCAACAGCTAGAGACAAGGGAAATATTGAAGCTTACTATGTTTTCAAATACTCTTTTCTTTCAATTTATTAACTTTAGGTGATCCATAGGATGCATATATGCATGAAAACATGAAACTGCATAATTCTGTGGTATATTTTTTCCCATCCTAATCAATGTCTAAGTACCAATCTGAGCTGGGCATAGTGTTGCAGAGCTCTAATCCCCAGACTCAGGAGGCATAGATAGGAGGATTTCTATGAGTTTTAGGCCAGCCTGAGACTACATAGTGAATTACAGGTCAACCTGGGCCAGATCAAGACCCTACCTCCAAAAATCAAAATAGACAAATAAATAAATAAAAAGAAAGAACGAAAGAAAAGAAAAGAAAAGAAAACTATCAATCTGTTATGAGATGCACAGAAACACACTGTTTATCCAGCATTTTTACCATATAGGTGCAATTTAAGTAAATAACTTCAAGTGAAATAGGTGATAATAAGTGGTAAAAGCAAACCCTGAGGCCAGAAATAATCACAGTTCAGACTAACCATATAATATAGATTATATTCCTATACCTTTTCCTCTGGTTTCAGTATAATTTAATTATGTCTATATAATTTAATGAATAACCAATTCCCAAAAGTCCTGAAGCTTTCCAATCCATCTTTGTGAACTTGCAGGAGCTGACTTTAGTCAACCTTGTTGAATGATGCCACTCTCATACCAAAGTCCCTCATTTTTAGCTCCATCTTGCCCAAGGTGCTCTTTTCACATTGCTCTTGGTTCATGATATGTAAATAATGGTCAATTGTGATATATATGTGAGAGATTTGTAGGAGATTTTGAATCTGGTCTTTTATTTTATTTTATTTTATTTATTTATTTATTTATTTATTTATTTATTTTTAACAAAATGTGTGTGATGACTAAGGGAGCAAAAGCCATGTTCCTCTAAAGAGAATAAAGTATGTTTTAAATGTTGTTACCATTCTACTGTACTAGTGCAAATAACCTACTCTCAACCTCTTGCCAGAGAAGAATAAATTACTTATTCCTGTGGTCAGATATAGCACATGAAAGAGGAGGCACTACTAAGTGATGCGAAACTAAGCTTAGCTTCACACATGCTTTTGCCACTCATGTATTCTTTAGTCTGGTCACATCTCAGTGCGATTGAGCTCACTGATTTCAAACATTGATACCTGGTGTCAACTTGTGGACTCAACATGCATGCATGCATACAAGAATGTGCACCTTTACACATATGTACCCACACATGTAGGAACTAATATAAATAGTACACACATACACATACATGCACATATACACACATAAATACACACATCCACATACATTAAAGAATTCTGAGATCCTTTCACTTTCAGGCATGTACATTTCAAGACAGTTAAAATGTGGCTTGCTTTGTGCCAATGCTTAGGCCATGGCCTGGTTTTTTGTGGGTATTTTTGGTCGATTCACTAATGTCATAAAAGAAAGGGACAAACATGCTCAAGGTAAGAAGAGTTAAGCTTTATGTCTGAAAGAAAAAAAGTGAAAAAATTTATGACTTTGTAAATGCTGAGAAAAATTTCGTGTCACATTTATTGAGAGCATTTGGGAATTCTAACACATGATAAAATCTGAATTTTCACACCTCAATCCTGAGCTAAGGCATCAGGAAACATTTGAGAAGTTGGCAAAACATAGGACTGACAAGACTGTACATTCTTCAAAAGGATAAACTTCTATGTTGTCAGTCATAGGTTTGTAGCAAAAAGATGCATAAGCATTAGATGATTGGATGCTCTGTTATCTTTCTCAATTCCCATCTTTTCAACAAATGTTTTCATAGCGCTGATCTTTGGTACTCTGATGCTGTGCATTATATAGGTTTCAAGTAGATCATATTTCTTTAACCAGAGGGTTTCTGTATTATGAATATGGATCAATGGTTTCAAAGATTTCATAACTGTTCAAGTTGACATTTGGCCTTGAAAATAACAGGTAGTGGTTAACATGAAAGCTAACATAAAATCATAAACCACAGAACATTTAATTTTTTTTTTATAAATTGAAGATTTCTTGAGGGCAATGGGTGTCTAGCCAAAAGATATAGCAAATTATAAAGAATTTAGAGGCACCTTATGTTGAAAATAAGAACTTTCTGAGCACGGGAATATTAAATAAAAGAATACAATATGAATAAAAGCCAGAATTAGTTATATTGAGGTTGTAAACCCAGATAGAAGGAAAGCAATAACATATAAATAAAATGCATATGGGGGATAGAAGAACACTGCAAAAATCTAAGAATTTCCTCACTTCTGAATGCAGAACATTTAATCCAGCACTATCACGATCACCTTGTATCTAATGTCTTCATATTTTATTTTTTCCCAGTTTTATTGCAATATCTTTGAGAACTATAAACTATATATTTTCAGGATATAAGAAGTAATCATTTAATGTGTTGTAAAATAAATAACACAGTCAGGTCAATATATCCCTCAGGTTACACCATTCCAATTCATGTGTTTATGTGGTGAATTAGGAAAGGAAATTGTCTTAACATTTTTCAAAAGCACACTATAGCATTAACTTTAAGTATTTACCATAACCAAAATTCTGCACATTAAAAAAGGGGAATGAGCCCAGGCATGGTGGTGCATACCTTTAATCCCAGCACTTGGGAGGCAGAGGTAGGAGGATCACCATGAGTTTGAGGCCACCCTGAGACTACATAGTCAATTCCAAGTCAGCTTGAGCTAGAGTGAGATCCTACCTTGGAAAACCAAAAACAAACAAACAAACAAGAAAACACAAACAAACAAACAAAACAAGGGAATGTCTTCATCTTATAAAAGCTAGTTTGTCATACTATCTGTTATGTTAGGTTGGGACAAAATAGAGTCAGCATGATGGTTACAGAGATGTAAGGAAGTGGGTCATCCACATTCCTAAAGGAACCACCCAGCCTTTATCCTTTTCTTGCCTAACATTGCCCCATGTCCAGGTTTCCTGCCTCCTTATTTCCTACAAGGTCACCTCTGGTCTCACACCCTATGGCTAATGTAAAGAACAAAGAGTTCCTTCCCTTCCTCACTTCCCCCAACTGAAGAGTGCACTGTCTGTAATCTAAAAGTTAACTGTTCTCCACTCTTGAGAGTCAGTCCTGGCAGCTTATGTTTTTCCTGAAATAAAGCTTCCATCTTTGCCTCAAAGTTATCTCAGTGGTCTTGGTCACTCCCAAACCTTACACTATTTTTATCTTTCTTTTGTGTAACATTTTGGAGCATTTTAGTGCCTCCAACATTCAGTAATCACAATTTATTTTCCTTATTTATCTGAAGGAACTGAATAGAAGACATAATGTAACATTCTTAATAACCCATGGTCCTATAACTAGAAATATAACAAACCATATCATTGTTAAGAAATGTTAGACTACTGTATGCTTGATATTCCTTATATTCATATTTTTGTAGATGCTTGGGCACAGTTTTATTATATAGACAATATATTTCATGCTATTACATAATACTTTTCATAGCGTCACAAATTCTTATACTTCATATCATTTGATCTTAATCTTTCACCTATGTCTGATGAGTATAGTGCAGATATTATTGTTTTAGAAGTGAGTTTACTTGATTCATATAGGTTAATGAACTTGCCCAATAAGAAACTGAAACACAATAGTAGTGATGGGATGATAATCACAGTTTCCTTAGTTCATATTGCTGTCAACACAACAATTAGAGATGAGTTCTCTATTTTGAATTTTGAATCTGAATCTTACATGTTGTTGCAGTCCGGTTCGCATTGCTGGTAGAAATCACCCAACCAAGAGTAGCTTCTGGGAAAAAGAGGTTTATTTTGGCTCACAGGCTTGAGGGGAAGCTCCACGATGGCAGGGGAAAACGATGGCATGAGCAGAGGGTGGACATCACCCCCTGGCCAACATAAGATGGAACACAGCAACAGGAGGGTGTGCCAAACACTGGCAAGGGGAAACTGGCTTTAATACCCATAAGCCGGCCCCCAATGATACACTCCCTCCAGGAGGCATTAATTCCCAAATCTCCATCAGCTGGGACCCTAGTATTCAGAACACCTAAGTTTATGGGGGACACCTGAATCAAACCACCACACATGTTAATTGTACAGTGCCTTGATTCCATATCATAGGAATATACTAGAGCATTTTAAGGCATAATTTCACACAGGTTAAGGGTACATCTGGTGATCCTACTATTTTTGGTTGCATAGTTGCAGTTGCATGTAGAATACGAGGCTACTCAGATGTGATCATCAATTAATGTCCTTCCATAGCACAGGGGTCTTTGTTGGGGGTGGTGGAAGACCTATATAGACTATGGACTCGATCAGAAACACATTCAACTACAAGTCTCAGTGAAGAGGCTCTACATGGGACTTCAGCCAATGGCTGATACAATGATTTTGAGGCACTGAATTATTACATGCCCAAAGTTTGAAGTTCACTCATTGGGGTCTAGGATAGTACAATGCAAATTTTTAATTATATTTCCTATTTTGGTAAATTTTTAATCCCTATACTTTTTTTTATTTATTAGTTTTCTTTACATCAAATACAGGCAGTTTGGTACCATTGTTTAGGCTCATCTATGATCTACCCCCTCCCATTAGACCCTCCTTGTTGATGTAAATGGGTCGTGCATTATGGAGTTAGTCCCCAGTTATTGGTATGCTAAATGTCTCTGCAAGTCATGACCCAACATGTGACTCTGACATTCTTTCCACCCCCTCTTCTGCAAAATTTCCCTGAGCCATGTTGGGTTCACTTTTGGTCTGCTTCAGTGCTGAGGTGTTGGGGGCCTCTGAGGCTCTGGCTCTCTGA
Source organism: Jaculus jaculus (assembly GCF_020740685.1). Taxonomy (NCBI): domain Eukaryota; kingdom Metazoa; phylum Chordata; class Mammalia; order Rodentia; family Dipodidae; genus Jaculus; species Jaculus jaculus. Next base: position 77,320,050 of record NC_059113.1, read on the forward strand.
TTTGGTAGGAATTGATTTTTCTCTGCATTGTTCTCCTTCCCCTTTGTGCTGGTATCCGGTTCACAGGAAAACATCACCCTTGCTTGTTTCACCAATTGTTCTTAGTTTCAGTTGGGCCCCTTTTGAGGTATGTTGGGGCAGCTCTCTCCATAGGATCTGCATCTATCTGAAAAAGAGAAGCAGATTCTCCAGAGAGTAAGTTAGCACCCAAAAAATTAAAATAACACTTATTTTTTTGATAGACAGATTGACAGGTGTAGGCCCTCTTGTACCCCATGATTGATGACAGCTTGATATTGTAGAGTGGGCTTGTGTTTGGGTATGGTTCTGACTTGTTTCCTAGCTCCAGGTATGGGTCTAGTACCACTGAGTGGAGTGCAATAGTGGCACACAGCCATGGTGAGGCACCAACTAATCCCTATACTTTTAATAGTATATTTAATTATTTATTTGCCTGCTGTATCATGGATTCACAGGGACAGGCTCTGCCAGCTCAGGTTTGTTCTAGTTGGTTCTCACAAAGTATGCTACTCTAGGTGGAGAAGGCACCTTTTCCTTTGGCTTCCTTCTTTTTCTGATCATTCTCCTTTAGTAAACTATCTTGGCTAAGTAACAAAGATACCTAACTCCCCCTCAGCAGGATCCATTGCAGACTCTTATAGCTCTGCTGTGGTAATACTTGTCACTCCTCTTGAACAGCTCCCTGCCCTTCACATGTACAGTGCCACTTTTCTGGCAGATTCACATTGTGTGGCCATGCTCTCTAATGGACCGTAAGAGATACTATGTATCAAGTGTCTCTCTCTTTTCCCTTTATGTTCATCGTTTTTGGTGAGTTACTGGAACATGGTGATGCAAGGCTCATCAACACCTTCTAAGGAACTTGGGTCCTCTCTCTCCATCACTGGAGATGATAGAAACAGCCACTACTCAACCTCTCATGGATATGCCCTAACCAGTGATTTCTCAATGCTTCTCTTCTGCCTGGGCTCACAACACATGCTTTTTTATTAATATAACAGGAGTAAGAAAGGCAGAGAATGAAAAGAGATAAATACAATGACTTTTTTTTTTTTTTTTTTTTTTTGGCCAAGGACTACAGAAGAAATGGTTTATTCCACATATCCAAACCCCAAAAGATAATCTTTTCCTGTCTGAAATAATGAAATCTCTCCTGGTGAAGGGTCAGGTAGCTCTTTTAGGTAAAGTGACTGGACCCCTAAACGTAAGAAACAAGAATGTCCTTGGGCCTATCTTTGCAGTCTGCACTTGCTAGAGATTTAAGGATGTCCTGACTTCTTACCTCTTCCCTATATATCTTTTTCCACAAGCAGCATGGGCCCCTCCTGAGAGGAAGGTCACTCCTACAAATTAAATCTAGTCCTAACATTGTGGTTGGTCAAGTTCAGCCCCCCAGAACTTAGCTTCATGGCTAGCATCTTCCTGAGAGAGCCCATAACCCAGACTCCTTACTTTGGTTCACCTGAGCCAGAAGGTAGGGCCCACCATCATAAGGTTATAAGTGCATTTGCAAGGGGAGGGCAAGCTCTTTCTGAGCTTCCTGACCACTAGGAAACCTTCAGCTACTGGTAAATTTCACCTTGGCTCATCCTGGGAGAACTCCCTACCCCTGCTTTCCACATGAGCTTTCTCTATATGGCAAGAGCTCTTTGGACTTTCTTTTCTATCCATTTTATGGCTTTTCCAGGCCCACCACTTGGGTTTTCAAGCCATGTGAGTGTATTTATTCTCCTTTCCTTTGGCTCTGTAATTCCCTAAATAAATATAATTGAATAATCATCCTTCTTAGTCTTCTTTTGTTCAGTTCTTTGATAAAAATTAAGCAGGAACCTAGGGTTTGAGGTTCAAGGACTTTCCTGAACACCATTATACTGGCATGCTTGTTTCAGAGAAATAGGTCATTTAAATAGGTAATTTAGAAGAAAACCAGTTTTGAATTAGGAATCAAAGATAAAGGCTAGAAAGATAAAACATAGGCTTTATGGAGGAAAGCATATTTAATGCTGAGACTTGTCATGTGAAACTTGGATGTGTTACTTCATTGATATTCTGTGGTCCTCTAGACCTAAAAGGGACCTTTTTCTCCTTCAGATTGGAGTATATTGAGGCACAGAAGATGAGAAATTACCTGCAAGTGAAGGGATTGAAAAACAATGCTCTCCTTGCTTTTTAATTTAAAAAATGCAAAGTGTTTAAATGGTTGTAATAAAGCTAGTTAGAAGCAGGTATGGCACTCGGCTTTCCTTGGGCATGTTCTGTCCTTCATTTCCCTTACTTGTTCTATGGCAGGCAGTTTTGAACAGCAATTCACTGCTGAGAACCCTGGGTTAAGTAGTGAGGGAAGTCGTTCAGCCTAAGAATGTTGAGTTTGAACGAGGGTACAGAATTCTGGAAGAAACTGAAACTTACAATTGCTTTTAATTGGCTTTAACCCTTCAACATATTGTGTAGGACTACATTGGGAAATAACATACACTGTTACACTGTGCAGATGTTAAAGCATAAAATCCTTTAAATGCAAGCAGCACTTGTCATTCCATCAACTATTCAAATTGTCAGAGATGTGTCAGCCAACCCTAACTACCCTCTGCAGGCAATCTGGAGCCAGCCTGCTGTTTAATAACCAGCATTTAGCAAGAAATAACATGTAGATGTGGCGTGTGGTTTAAAACATTGTGTTAAGCATCATTAAAACTCAGTCTCCTAAGAGCCTTATTAAAAGAGTTCTTTCCTCACCACAATAAAACATTTCTCTATGACGGTTTCTATCTAGCTGCTAACAATACAAACAAAATGCCTCTTAATTTAGCATCCCACTAGAGGGCCATTGTGATTGTAAAACTGTAAAGGCAAGGAGAAAATAAAAACAACCCTAAACCACCCTTGCCAAATCCCACTTCATCAGTGAAACTGAAGCCCTATGGGTCTTTGATTTTCATAGATATATGTAGTTTCCTGCCCTCTGCCTCTTTTATACTCTGTGTATTATTATTATTTGGGGCCATGGCTTTGTTTATGGCTGGAAGACAGGTTGCTGAACCTGTATCAAGGAGTTATCATTCTTTACTGGTCGCATGGGCTGCTATAGATCTCACTCAAGAAAAGGTCTGCATGGAATTTCTCCTGAAGAATTCATGTAATCATGGTGCTAGCATTTATTTGAAAAGAAAATGAAATTTGCTTACTCTAAAATTAAGCCCAAGATCCTCCCAACCTCTTATTATAAGAGAAAATACATGCATGATAGTATCAATTAATAGATAATAATTCATATCTTCTATGACAGAAACATAAGGCTATTCAGTTCTGTTTCAGTCTTTCATCTTCCTTTGAAAATATGCAAGCTAGTTTCTTCTGCACCAGCATCCCACCACTTCAGAGGTAAGAATATGACAAAGCAGAAAAATACTTGGTAGAGCTTAGTAACAAATTGGATTTATAAAGATCTCATTGTAATATTTTGATTCCTTGAATAGCTCTTTAACCTGCATGACTTAAAGTGACTCAAGTGGAAGATTTAGCTTTGCATGTGGACAGTGGAGTAACCTTGTCCTTTGCTTTCCTTTGAAATGAAATAAGCAAGAGATTTTTATCTTTCAAATCTGATTTTTAGTGACTCTTAAGTACAAGATTGGAACAAAATGTCAAGGGTAAAGCTTCTACTTTCATTTATCCTGTTTATTCAAAGGATAAATGAAGAATTTGCACTCCTGACTTATAAAAATCAATGCATATTTCTCCGCTACAATAATGAGAGATTTAAGAGGGCAGTTCTCAAGACACTAGCAAACAAATGATTTAATTTAATTAATGGAAGATGATTTATCTTTAAAATATGCTTGAATAGTTGGATAACAACTTTCAAACTAGTCTCTGGTTAGATTATGCTCTTATTTTTATTGTTGTTTTACTAATATGAGCCATAAATTTTGTTCTTAATATTAGATTTTAGGGCTTATTCATAATGATGTATCTCTTATAAATTTTCTTCTGAAACATTAAGATTGATCAGTTTTCCTTAATATAAAGATCATCATGATAGAAACATCACTCAAGGTTGGAGGGGTGCTTGCCTGCTAAGCTTAAGGATCCAATTTTGATGCTCCAGTACCCATGTAAGCCAGATGTAAGCCAGGTGGCACATGAATCTGGAGTTCTTTTGCAGTGGCTAGAGGACCTGGTGTTCCCATTCTCTCTATATATCTGTCTCTTTCTGTCTGTCTCTCTCAAATAAATAAATTAATTAATTAAAATAATAAAAACACCATTCTCTCATAAAGGTAATCTCCAAAACATATAGACTTTTCTTGTACATTACTCCTAAAATCTCAGAGAAGGGGACACATGGAAATTTCACTGATGAATCACCAGGACTATTAGAAATTAGTTCTATTTGAAAATATAACCTGAGCTAGTGGTGAAGAGCAAAGGCATGGGAGACATAATCCCTTCCCTGAAAGGTGACATCTTGAGAGTGTACTTGGTACCCATTAGAGGAAAATGATGTATTTTCATTCCCTCTTATCTCTGTAGAGTGAGGCTGTGAATTCAGTGCCTTTTCACCACATTAAAATTCACTCAGGGCCCAATAAAATCTGCCAGTTGATTCCCAAGAGGCCCTCTGGGGACAGAGCCATTAGCAAAGTGAACAATATAATTAGTGTGCAGACTGTAAAATCCACTCACATTGGTAGGATATAAGACACCAACTGTACCCTGCTGTGGGTTTCTTTTGAAATCTCCATCATGTAAAGTAATGCCACTTCTTCTTCCAACAATATAAAGAGGTGATATAAGAGTTTATCTTAATAGAAAATATATCTTCTAAAGTCAGTTTATAGGAAAGGTCCCTGGGACTTTACAGATTCAATATAAATTAGATCATACTGCTATAATTATTAAGAACGAAACTTGAGCAGGGCGTGGTGGCACATGCCTTTAATCCCAGCACTCGGGAGGCAGAGGTAGGAGGATCGCCGTGAGTTCAAGGTCACCCAGAGACTCCATAGTGAATTCCAGAGTCAGCCTGGACCAGAGTGGAAACCCTGCCTCGAAAAAAAAAAAAAAAAAAAAAAAGAATGAAATTTCACATAAAACCTATTAATTTTGTAGAAGTGAGGATGTTAGCAATATAATTTCTTTTCCTACCAGGTATTGATATGCAATTTAAAGACAAAAGAAGCAGGCCTAGGGAGATGGTTCAGCAGTTAAAAGCACTTGCTTGTGAAATTTTTCCATATAAATCCAGATGCAAAAAGTGGTGCAAGCCTCTGCTGTGCATTTGCAGTTGTAAGAAACTGTCAAGTTCCCCACTGCCACACACAAATAAATGTTAATGTTTAAAAATATGTACAAACTTTTTAAAAAGCTTCCATGCTAACATGTGAATTTTCATTCATTTAGAACCAAAATTTTGAATGCCTACTGATAGAGTATACTTGTCATTGAAAATCCAAAAATAGAGGGAGAGAGATTTTGTTCCCAGAATACATACTGTCTAATAGAGGATCTAAAATTCAAACATAAATGCTGAGGAGAAATGCATATATAGAGGACTATTTACAAAGATTACTTAAGTTTACACAGAAAGTTCTTTTTACTTAAGACTTTAAGACAAGAGTATGTCTTTAGGCTGAATATATAACATGAATAACACACACAATAACAAAATTTTGAAGAAGCTGGGAATTTTAGTCACTCTAGCACAAGGTGTTAGAGAATGAAGTAAACACATATGGAGGGTAAATGTGAGTGAATAGTATAATTTAGATCATATAAGAACAGTGCATGACTTTAAAAGGCTTATAATTTTCAGCCTTCCTGAGAATAATTTTTAAAATTTCTTTTGTTTATTTTTATTTATTTATTTGAGAGCGACAGAGAGAGAGAGAGAGAGAGAGAGAGAGAGAGAGAGAGAGAGAGAGAGAAAGAGAGAGAGAATGGGTGCTCCAGGACTTTCAGCCACTGCAAAGGAACTCTAGATGTATGCGCCCCCTTGTGCATCTTGCTAACGTGGGTTCTGGGGAATAGAGCCTCGAACCAGGGTCCTTAGGCTTCACAGGCAAGTGTTTAACCGCTAAGCCATCTCTCTCCAGCCCCTGAGAATAATATTTGAAGAAAATTTTGATGCCAAGAACTGAAACTCATAACATGCTAATAGTAGGGAAAAATTTAAAAAAAAAGAGAGCTGATACTGGCTTTGAGGAATTTGTTGAACATAAGAAGCTTAATATGTGAAAATACACCTAGGACCTAGATATATATGCTAGTGAAGGTATGGAAACAGTAAACAGAAAATAAATTAAAAGATAGTGGTGCTCGTTAAGTGTAAGGGATGAGAATGGAAGAAATGTTTTGTTTTGTTTTCCAAGTCAAAGTTTTCAGATAAGACTTTAGTCCCTGATGACACATGGGCAGAAACCTCTATGGGGTTGGCCTGGTGGTGTTCATCTCCTCCTATTGACTTTCTCTGCATTGAAAAGATGGTACTTAAATAGATAGGTATGTCTAAAAGTAGGGAGATAAATATGTGATTTAATTATTAGTGAGAACAGGAGTCTTTTAACTAATTCTACATTCTAAATATTGTTCCAAGGTTGTAAGTTACCTCTTAAAAGCTATGAGATGAAAACACTTTTACATAATTAAAAAATATCTAAAAGAACAGTGTTTCTCTTAAATGTGTTGTAGGATGATATATGTGGTTTTAAATCTTTGCATAGTTTATCTCATTAAGTTTTACAACCAATCTATGATGTAAGCAATGCAACTCATTTTGCATGAAGAAATGTAAACTTTTGGCTATATAAAGTAATTAATCACAGACCCTGTAGCCAATGAGTAGATCAGTTTGGATGGAAATTCAGAAAGCCTTACTGAAAAACTGTGTTTCTTACCTACTTTGCTATTTGAAAATTTACACAAAACTATAGGAGACAGTCTAGAAGTATGAGCAAGAGATATGCAAACAACCAATTCTGGTCAATTCTGGGAGGGAGGCCACTGGTTTCTTGCTTTAGAGAAGTGTGAAAAGACTTTTGGGGGCTGGAAGTATAGCTTACAGTTAAGTTATTTGCTTGCAAAGCCAAAGGACCCAAGTTAAGTTCCCCAGGACCCATGGTAGCCAAATGTACAAGAGGGTAAATACATATGGAATTTTGTTTGCATGCCTATCCTCTTTCTCTCTCTCTCTCTCTCTCAAATAAATAAATAAATAAATAGAAATGTCAAAAAAAGACTTTTTGGAAGATGGGACTATACTTTTATTATTTATTTATATTGAGTTAGGCTGTTCTGGATTTCACCATGTAGTCTCAGGGTGGTCTCAAAATCAGGGTGATCCTCCTACCTCTGCCTCCTGAGTGCTGAGAATAAAGGCATGTGCCACCATGTCTGGCTAGGGTCATGCTTTTAGCATGATTCTAAGCAATTAACTTTAAATCCAAATTAGTCAAAATCTTTCTCTCACCAGAAGTAATGCCACTGTTCTCATTAGTAAATCCGTGTCATTACTGTGTTTTTAGATCGGACAATCACAAACTTTGTGGACAGTGCTAGTTGTCTTTTGTTATGCCAACACCTTCTACATTTTGTTTTAAAGCATTTTATTTTTATTTATTTGACATAGAAAGAGGGAGAGTGAGAGAGATAAGGGGGGAAAGAGAGACAGAGAGAGAGAATAGGCATGCCAGTGCCTCCAGCCACTGCATATGAACTTCAGACATGTGCATCGCCTTGTGCATCTGGCTAATGTGGTTCCCAGGGATTGAAACATGGGTCCTTTGGCTTTTCAGGCACGTGCCTTAACTGCTATGCCATCCCTCCAGCCTCCCCCCCCCCCCATTTTTTATCCTTTGCCTCCTAAAGCATTTACTACCTGGGTCTTTTCAGGAAAAAAAAAAAAAAAGTTTTAATGAGCTGGCTGTGGTGGCGCATGCCTTTAATCCCAGCACTTGGGAGGCAGAGGTAGGAGGATCACTGTGAGTTCGAGGCCACCCTGAGACTCCATAGTGAATTCCAGGTCAGCCTGGGCTAGAGTGAGACCCTACCTCGAAAAACCAAAAAAAAAGTTTTAATGAGGTATGGCTTACAGTAATAAGGTATAAATTAATCCCAAATTAAGTCAGAGTAAAAGTGGTGTACATAATATAGCACCTATCATTAACATATGATAAAATATGATATAATTTTTGCATTTTACTCTAATTCCTACTTTTCACCAACTGGAGAAACCAAGCCATAATGTGTCCCAGTTCAGGGAATTTTGTTTGTACACAAGGGATTTGACCAAGGGGAAGCACATCTGTTCTTACTGTTTTAGGTTTCCTTGTTAGCTTGTTCTCCCTCCATAGCCAACACTGATTGTCCTCTGTGTATATACTCACTCCATTCCTGCCCAATTTTGCCAGATGTTAGTTGTATTATTGAGAAAAGAAGATGGACAGCATCCAAAATTCTAGGTAAGGAATCACCTGTCAATGCTCACCTCATTTCCTATAAGAAACATGCATACAACAAAATCCCTATGTAAAACATCTCACAAGTTTAGGGTAAATCAAAAGTTTCATGGGTTGGGAAGATGGCTTAGCAGTTAAAGTGCTTGCCTGCAAAGCCAAAGGACCCAAGTTCAATTCCCCGGGACCCATGTAAAATGAAAAAGAAAATAAAAGTTTCCCCAAGGTGTCTGTCTATGCAGTTATATTTGTATAGAATAAGAAGACCTAAAAAGATATTTTTATTGTCTGAAACAAGGGTACAATCTTCCTGGATTATTTTTCAATTTTTCTACATACATGCAGGTCAAACTGAAAATGAACTTGGTGTGTGATGTATGTAAATGGGAAATATTAGTAAACTTAGACCACTAACTACTAATCTAATGAGATGGTAAGGAAAGACACTTGCATAGATGTGTTCACTTTGAAAGGACAAGTGAAAGGACAGAGAGAACCAAGTTGAGTTCTCAGAATGGGACCAAGGTAATGAATTATCTCAAGTCATCACTCCCTTTTCTTCTCACATGTATTTATGGGAGGCAAGAGAGTGCCAGTGTATAAAGCAAAGAAGTGAATTTGAAATGTCAGAGAGACATCCATCACTACTTCTCTTTTGAGATCCTGTCAACAAAGATTCATTCTTGTTGACATTTCTTGCCTTTGACTTGTATGTGCTACAGTAAGTTAAGTACACTAGGGTTCGGGGCATAGAAATATGGAACAAAAGGATCAGATCAAGAAAGAAGGGGCTACTTTTAGGGGTATAAAACATGAAAATTCAACAAACAAGAATAATAAATGAAGCATTGTTCTCTTTCATCTTCATTTTCAGAACAGATGGTAGAACGAAGAACTTCTACAAACACAGAATACTGATTTAATAATGGAATAGTATCAGTGCAACTCATTTTGAACATATAATTAGATTCTATCCTTAATTATATGCACAGATACCTCCCAAGAAAACAAAAGCTTGTGCTTAATTTTGGCTCAGTAGCCATTGTAAGACTTTAAAATTTAGATTTTTCAAATTTTTTGTAAGGAAGTACTTTCAACTGCTGAACAATTTTCCCAGTCCAGATTTTTATTTTTTTGTGGTACATGAGTCTAAAAAAGCATTATGCTTTAATAAGTTAAAATTTTCCAATTTATACAAGACTAACATTGGAGATAAGTTTCTTTAGAAAACCTATTGTGCAGTCATATAATTCCAGAGAAAGTGTTGATCATCAATGTTTCATATGTATTAAAGTGAGTATTAACTGATACCCCAAATCCTGCCATTAAATTTTTTCTGTCAAAGGAAAATTTAAAGATAATAAGCTGTGAGTATATACAGTCATAGTCAGAGGAAGAAAGAACATGAGCAACAAGAATGAACTGGAAGAGCATGTTTTGATTCTGTTGAGTATATTCCACACTCTCAGGAGAAAGATAAGTTCAAAAGTAATTCAGTCTGTCATTTGTCTTAAAAATAATTTTGTAGACTAAATCAGTTCTTTAATAACTGTATCATGTTGATCATATGTTGTCTGTTATGATATCTAGCAACATTCATATTGTGATCAATTAGAGTGCTAAGCTAAATAAGTTTTTCTCATTACCTTATTTGAAGCTAAATCTCTCTGGAAAATGTGTTTATTTTAAAAAATAAGCATTCTCAAAACAGGCATTTGTGGGCTGGAGAGATGGTGTAGCAGTTCAGGTGCTTGCCTACAAATTCTACAGACCAAGGTTTGATTCCCTAGTACATACATAAGCCATATACACATGGTTGTACATGTGTGTAGAGACAATTTTCAGTGGCTAGAGGCCCTGGTGTGACCATTCTCTCTTTCTCTCTCTAATAAATAAAATAAACATAAAATTAAAAATTAAAATCAGGTATTTATTATTACTGTGTAATACTGCTTTGCTTTGGGTTAGGTGGTTGCTCTAGTTTATAACACTTTTTCACATGAATTCTATCATGCAATATAGACATATTCCTTCTCTGATGATCTTAATTTTGATGATGATAGATTGGACACAATATCTTGTGCTTTATCAGAAACTTATTCCTAACAGGCTGACAATGATTGAATAACAGAATAGTTCTGGGTTTACCTGCATGGCATGAAATTCATTTACACAAATTTTTAATGTTTAAAATTTTTTTGTTTATTTTATTTATTTATGTGAGAGTGACAGAGAGAGAGAGAGAAGGAGGCATAGAAAGAGAGAGAGAGAGAGGGAGGGAGAGAGAGAGAGAGAGAATGGGCACGCCAGGGCCTCCAGCAGAGAGAGAAAGAGAGAGAGAGAGAGAATGGGCACGCCAGGGCCTCCAGCCACTGCAAACGAACTCCAGACGTGTGTGCCCTCTTATGCATCTGGCTTGTTTAGTGTATATCCTTAGATATTTACCAAAAAAAAAAAAAAAAAAAACCTTACTAAAAGAATCTAGAGCAGGTGATGGAAATAGAAATGAGAAAGCCATGATCATTGCCAAAGAAGTTCTCAAAGTTTAAAGAGAAAAACTTCACATTTGCAACTTTTTAAAATAAAAACAATGGCTAGTCCCATAGAAGTGTGCCCAGAATAGTCAATTGAATGAGTTCATAAATGGTCTAATAGTCCAAAGTATATGATTATTTTGGTACCTTATTGTGTGTTTACTATGTCAAATTGTTCAAAATGCTGCATGCATTAGTTATTTAATCATTGTTATATTACCAGGTCTGTGAAATGAATTTCAATCAACCTTATCCCCTATGAAGCCTGCATTAGACAATTCACACTGTTTCTAGCATGAACATGCAATTTAAAGTGAGTGAAGAGGGAAATACTGATGCAGCTACAAATCAAAGAAAGATGGCTCTTGGGCTGGTAATATGGCTCAGTGGGTAACCTGTTTGCTGTGCTAGGCTGACAACCTGAGTGCACATCCCCAGAACCCACAAAAGAGTCTGGGTGTAGTAGTGAACAACTGTAATCACAACCTTACGCTGGCCAAATGGGGGGGAGATAGAAAGGAGAATCCTGGGAGATAGCCCGGCGTATGCAGTACTGAACAACAAGAGATGCTGCTTCACACAAGATGGAAGGAGACTGGCACTCAGATTGTCCTTTAACTCCACTTGAGCACTGTGGCACAGGTGTGCCTGCATACATGAAAACACCCCCACCCTTTTTCATACAAATAATAAAAAAGAAATAAAGGTCGATGATTCTAGAATCAGTTTGAAAAGTGTAATAGGGAAGGATATTGAAAGATAACAGAAAAATGGAGCTCTGACTTCCTTTGTCAAAGAAATATTGAGGCGAAAAAGGCCATAAAAGGGGAAAGATAATTTGCTTGGCCATTTCTATCTCCATACTCTCTTGTCTTCATCCCATTGGTGAGCCTGAGTTTAAGCACAGGCACTACCCGCCTCCACGTCCATGACTTACTTAAGGAAAACCTTAGAGCTGATCCGAACAGAAACCACTTGCTGCACTTGCTCTGTTCTCCTTCTCTTGCTTTATCTGTCTCCATACACATATACATTCATGTCTATGTGACCAACGGCTTTGAATTCAATGGCTGTTCATGACAACTTGCACTGTTTCTTGATGCCTTGAACATTACTAAAACAGATTTAATTTCAGCAAGTTATAGTTCATCCTTTCCCACTTTTGTATCAACTTTGTATACTAGGCATCTCAAAGTGAGTCTGAACTAAATCTTAGTTTTGAATAGGACACATGGAGTGAATGAAAAACTTCAATAAGGAAATTCCTTCCTCTCAAATATCTCACTAAATCTCATACTAGATTTTGATGTATCTCATTTCCCTTGTCCCCCTTCTTATAAATTACAGAGTCTCTATAGCAACAGTTGAAAGCTATAGGATAGATAATGTACATTCTGAGCTTAGCTCACATTAGCATACTCTTGTGTTATTTCTACCATAAACATTTCTTTGCTTCTGTGGCAAATGTGTACTATCTCATGTACTATGAGTATTTATATCATACTAAGTACACTACTTGTACACACACATTTTATATATATCACACTGGATGTAGGAATGTATATGTTGTGACTGAAGACTTCATTCTGGCTACAGCCATAAATGAGCACACACCGGATTAATTCATAGTGATTTTTTTTAAATCAAATTCATTCTAAATATAAATTATTTGTTTAATTAACACATTCTGCATTAACAAGAAGTGTTAGCATATGGAAGCATCTGCTGAGCCTGGCCTCCTGATGTAAAATGAAAGCTTTATGAATTTAAACACTTGACAGATATATGAGCTCATATTCAATGGAATATGATCAATATAGCTCTCATTTAACCAAATGGCTGTGTGGATTAAACTCTTAAAGGAATCACAATTCATAATGACATAAACCATCATCTTTTATATATCACTAACCTCAGTCTCTAGCTCCACTCAGTAATTACTAATTATTCTGGTTACCACATAAATGGTATTTGTTAGACATTCTATTAACTAGGAAAAATGAATGTCAATTCACAAAGTTTTAGAAAAGATGTGACAGACTGTGAACTACGTAAGAAAATTCAATGGGGAAGATTTACTCTGTACACAAATCTAGACTCAAAATTTGGTTTGTTTAGTTTAAAATTTGTAATGCTTCAAGAAGGGGATTGGGGGAATGAGAAAAATGAGCATAGAAAATAAGAAGATAGAGATATTAGGGTAAAATAAACTCAGTTGTCCATGATTATGACTTTCCATTCAATTTGAAAGCTATGCATGGGCAGTCTGAATGAATTAATTAATTTCAGTGTGTGAATTAGTACTAAAGGGGAAGCTGATGATCAGTTAATAACTTTAGCTACAGCTAGTTGCATAATATTAAACAGCTAAGCCAATTCTGGGATGTCAAGATTCAAATTAAATGCATGGACTTAAGAAACATCTAGGAGAAAAAGGCTAACATACATGAGTTACTCTTCAAATCATATAAATCCTGAATATATTAGCAGCATTCATACCAGAAGCAATATTAGATAAGGAAGGTCTCACAATTATTAAGAAATAATAATTTGGTGGGTAGAAATATCACATGTAAAATATTGCTATGTAGGGAGAAATAGTTTTCAAGGGACAATATACAAAACAAAGCAAAAAGAGACCAAATGTCCATAAGCAGAAATATTTTTAAAAATCTGGATATAGTTCTGACTAGCAGACAGAGCAGGTGCTGCAAGTTTAGCTTTCTACTGTGAAATATCTCCAGCTTTATTGTCAAAATTGCCTCTTTTCAAGTGTGTGTGTGTGTGTGTGTGTGTGTGTGTGCGTGTATGTACATGCTATGTCTGTCTTCAAGCCATTCTGGAGAAACAGACAGCACCAGGTTGAGTGCTAAACCGAAAACATAAAAATGGAAGTCACAGACTCAATGATGAAGTGCAACATATAAGACAACATGATTAAGGGACAAGAATGACTGATCTCTTTCAATATTTGTTTTTAAAAATGTATTGGAAGGGGCTGGAGAGATGGCTTAGCGGTTAAGATGCTTGCCTGCAAAGCCAAAGGACCCAGGTTTGACCCTCTAGGACCCACATAAGCCAGTTGCACAAAGGGGAACATGCATCTGGATTTTGTCTGCAGTGGCTGGAGGCCCTGGCATGCCCATTCTCTCTCTCTCTCTTTATCACTTTTTCTCTATCAAATAAATAAAGAAAATATACTTAAAAATGTATTGGAGTAAAGTATCACCATTTGCTATTTAATTAAGATTAAAAAAATAGCAATCGACTTTTGAGAAGTTGTTGGCTCCAGAATCTACCATGTGCACACTCAAAAGTCCCTGTGGCACAGGGACAGCCTGAAGCAGGAGCAGGCTGGCACTTTGGGGACAGGAACAGTGTATCTGATAATCCTGGTATTTGTCGGGGACAAGAATAAAAAGACACAAATGACTGAAAGGTCGGGGGAGCTTTCAAATAGCATATCTGAAAATCTGCAGATGAAGATATTTTAAAGAATTTATGTTTCTTGCACTTGAGATATTTTAAATTCATTTAGCATTAAGTTCTTTTTTTGTTTTTATTAATTCATGTACATTTTGTCTAAGTTTTTCTCCTCAGTCATATTCCCCAACTTGGTTTTTACCCTTCCAAACCTAGCAAATGAGGTTTTACTATAAAAACAATTAATATGGCTGGAGAAGTGCTTAGCAGGTAAGGTATTTGCCTGGGAAGCCTAGCGACCCCGGTTTGATTCCCCAGGACCTACGTAAGCTAGACACACAAGGGTGTGCATGTGTCTGGAGTCTGTTTACAGTGGCTAAAGGCTCTGGAGTGCACCATTCACTCTATCTACCACTTTTGCTCTCTCAAATAAATAAATAAATAAATAAATATTTGTAAAATAATAATTTTATACTATACTAACGTATGAGGTAAAAGGAGGTAGAATTTAGGGGAGAGATAAAGACCAATACTTGATAACCTTGAGAGTCTATAGTTTGTAAGAGTACATTCTGAATTCAGAGAATTGCAGAAAGGAAATATTAGCTATAGAGAAAAGAGTTCTGTTCCCCACTTGACCTCAAGTGAGAGCTAGTCATCCAAGTCATTGTCTTTCTTTGGTTTTAGGCTGTTTTTTGTCATCATAATTTCACATAAAGAGCAATTTATGACCATTGTGAAAACTGTGTGTTCCATCTGGACATTTCATGATGTGTCTTCCTCCTGTTTAGAGACTGCTTTACTCTTGATGTTTGTTTTTGTAAGGCAGTGTTTCTTTAACAATGTTTTCTTTAACAATGAATTTAATTTTAATTTGATTCACAGAAACACTGTCACATGACTTGCCTAAGGGAAGACTGGGCAGCCTATGGATAGTTCCTGAGTCAATCAACTTTACTAGGAATCGTTTTTCAAACTGTCTACTTATACCTCTCAGATTTAAAAGAAACTCCTTCATCGGAACTCCCAGAGGATAACATACCACTTCAAACCCTATCATCTTTTCCTGCAGCATTTTGCCTTCTTCCTTCCCTTAGAAATATCTTTTCTTCCATTTTCCTTCACTGTATTCTCACCTTCATTCCCAATGGATTGTCCTCTAGCTCCATAACTTGCTTTTCTTGGGAGATTATAAACTCATGTCTGAATCATTAGCAATTGAAAATGATTGAGTTTTCTTGATAGATTCAGCATCAGAGATTAAATGCATTGCCATTTTACCTTAGGTGGCAAACAAATCAGCTAGATTTTAATCAAAATATTCTCATCCTCTCACATATTCCATAAAAATATGTATCAAGTGATTAAGTTCTATAGATTAAGGTTTTACCTTGTCACTTTCTACTTAGAAAGCAGAAACATATCCTTGCATGTTGAGGTGAATCTGTAAGGCAGTTCTATGTCCAAGGGTAAAGTTAGTTATCTAGGATGATGGAAGTTAGTTAGGATGTCTATTTTTTTTAAAAGATGACTAAGTGAAGTGGAATATGGCTGTGGTACATGGAGATATAGCAATGTCTCTCTGTCCATGAGACAACAAGCATTCAGATGCCAATTCATATCATGTGGATAGAGAAGGAAAAGGATAGAAAGAACCTTGATCATGGGTGTTCGCAAAAGTTATGCCACCTCTAGCAACTGTCCACATTGCTTTCTGTGGAGGCAGGCAACCATAGGTAATAGTTTAGCAGCTCAAAAGAGTGCTTGGAGTAAACAGTAAACACAGCCTTTTAAACAATGCATCTAGCAACTTGTGTGGAACATGAGAGTCTCATTTTTACCAAATTACATATACACCACACTTCAAATAATGAAGCAGTTTTCTCCTTACCATAGCACCTTAGTAACCATCATTTGTCATCAATAGCTATTCAATTTTTTTTTAATATATACAATGATCAGAATAACAGGGGAAGAATTTAGGTTGAACTTGTTTGGGGTTCATGTACAGTAAGTCAAACTGTATCCTTCAGGTGAACTTTTATGGAGAAATGGCTATTTATCATTTTATAACTATGTATACCTGGGTGTGCATATGATTAAAATATGGGAAGGATCATGCACAGTACAGAAAATTTTATATAACCCAAACCTGTCAATAAAATCTTAGCAACACCCTAACTGGGACTCTAGCACCTGGCTTATTTTCTCCTAAAAATCCTGTAAAGAAAAGTTCCAGATACAAGGCTCTTTGTGTCTCAATCACCAGGTTAGAGGACAAGTTCAGACACATGGAATCCTACCTTGTTCAAGTTGGAATGTCTAATGTATTTATTATATTTATCTAGTTTATTTAATTAAAAGTGGCTAGGGAGGTAGGATATTATACAAGATGTATTGAGTAATGGCATAGGTCCAGCTCTTTGATTAGCAAGGGCTGAACTGTTCATAGATCTGATTGCTACTTTCTAAGAAGTTTAGTCCCTAAGTATTAATCCTAGCTTTTAAGTTCCCTCTCATTGTACTTGACATTATTTTTCCTTCTCTCATTAACTGTTTAACATCTTTAAATATTCTGGCTACTGTTAGGACTTTCTTATAGATCATCACAGCTCTCTCTCTCTTATTTTCTTTTGCTATTTACTTCACATAGTCTCTCAGAGATTTTCTGTTCATTCAAATCTTCTTAACACTCTTGAAATTCTCACCCATAAAATTTTCCTTACGAATGTTACAAGATTACCTGAAAAAAAAAATGTCACATGTGATATACTACAAATATTATAGTCTGAAATTGGGAACTTCACTATATGCATGGTATGGCTGAAATTATTAACAATGAATAAGATTTTATATATTCTTAGAATATTTAGACATCCAGTTCATTGCAATTTGATTTTTGAATTCCTAAAATTGTCTATCATATTGGCTTAGCAAAGAGGAAATTTGTGCATCACAACTGCATAAATGGACTCCTGCACTTACAGTTATTTTGTACAAAAGTAAAAATTCTGGGCTTCATACATATAGTATTTAAATATTTAAATTACCTAGTGATTTTTACACAATCCAAATTTTTGGTGCTAAGGTTTTTTTTTTTGTTTGTTTGGTTGGTTTTTTTTTTTTTTTGCTTGTTTGTTTATTTTATTTTATTTTACTTTTTTGTTTTTCAAGTTTGGGTCTCACTCTAGTCCAGGCTGACCTGGGATTCACTATGGAGTCTCAGGATGGCCTTGAACTCATGGTGATCCCCCTACCTCTGCCTCCTGAGAGCTGGGATTAAAGGTGTGTACCACCATGCCTGGCTGGTATTAAGATTTTTAAGTACTGAGTATTTTATGCAGTCAGGTACCTACTACAACAACTACAGTGATAGGAAGGTTTGACTGCTATCTGTGGTAGCAGAACAAACACTGGCTTTAACAACTGGGCTGATTTAGATCACTTCTGTCAGTCACCTTGCTAAACACTTCAATATTAGTTATTTTTGGGTTGAAAATAAGCAGCTTAAAATTATATTTTCATTATCCAAGCCAAGCTTATTCTATCTCAGAGTAAATTAAATTTATTTAGACTGATGATTTTGTTTTTGGTTTTATTGGTTAGAAGCTCATCTTAATCTCTAACCTATGACATTAGCTATTTGAGATATAGAAAGTGCATTAACTATTATGCTGTAAAATTGTTTAGCTTGTTGATGAACTGCCTATTAAAGGTATGATGTGTTACTCAAATATAGGTGATTGTGGTTTGACCTGTGTATCTTGATTCAAACATAAAACACAGGGCTATTTTTTTTCTTTCATTCTCCTATTCATTTGGAATAATCTCTTGTACTTAACATCACTTAGTACCTTTCCTGTATATGTCAAAGCAGTCAGGCATGTGTTAGACTTTCCTGCTACAATAAAATAGCTGGCTTCT
Organism: Jaculus jaculus; assembly: GCF_020740685.1. NCBI lineage: Eukaryota > Metazoa > Chordata > Mammalia > Rodentia > Dipodidae > Jaculus > Jaculus jaculus. The sequence goes on from NC_059113.1 coordinate 77,338,405, forward strand.
ATAATAGTACCTGTGGTGGTTTAAATACAAAATACCCTTCATAGGATCATTGTTTGAAAACATTGTTGACACTGTTCAGAAAGCACCTTTAGGAGATGGCATCTTGCTGAAGGAAGTGTGTTTCTGGGAGGTAGGCTTTGAGCTTACATCTTGACTATCTGCCATTCTCTCTATGCTCCCTCCTTGATAGAATAATAATGTGACAACTCCTTTGTTCTCAATTTTACCCCACTATTCCCTCAAACTAAGTTAAATGAGAATTTATTTTCCTTCTGTAAGTTGCTTCTGATCATTTATTTTGTTTTAGCAATGAGATGGCAACTGATCCAGTCATCTTGACAAACAGCCTGTGGTCAGTAAAGGGGAACTGGGACCTGAACAGATGCTGTATAAAGAGCTCTGGAAACTGCCTCATATTCACTTGCTCAGACCTGTAACTATGGTGGAAAGTTTCCATAAACTCCAGTTCCCTGTGATTGCTGGCCATGTATTTTACATCTTTTGCCTAGTGTTTTCATTGGCCCTTTAAGAAACTACTTTTAAGTATAGAATCATGTCATCTGCAAATAGAAGTAGTTTGACTACTTCTCCTCCAATTTTTATCACTTTATCTTCTCTTATTGTTCAAGTAGAGAGAGTGGACATCCTTAGTTAATTTCTGATTTTAGAGGAAATGTTCTCAGTTTTTCTCTATTTAGCATAATGTTGTCGGTGGGCTTGTCATATATGGCCATTATTATTTTGAGGTATGTTCCATCTATTCCTGCTTTCTCTGGAACTTTCATTATGGAGGTATGATTGATTTTGTCAGATGCCTTTTCTATATTAATTGAGATGATCATTTGATTTATATCCTTAAGATTAGTTATATGCAGCCAGGGCACACTGACCAGGTGAGGTGCTAGAGTGTCTTTGGACTGTGCCCTGAGACTGGTTAAGTTGCTGGCAGGTTTGGGGGATTAAGATTGGGGCCAGTGGCTCAGACTGGATGAGGTGCCAGCATGTTTGGGGCCTGTGACCCCAGGGCAAGTGAGGAGTAGGCGTGTTGGGGGCCTGTGTGCTCCTGGTGGATGAGGTACAGGTGTGTTTGGGGCCAGTGCGCTAGGACCAGATGAGGTACTGGCATGTCTGGGGTCTGTACACTCAGGGCTTGAGCTGCAGGCCTGCTTGGGTCCTGTGCACTCTGACCTGCTTATTTGGAACCTGGGCCTGTGTGCTTAGGGCAGGTGAGGCGTGGGTACCTTTGGGGCCTATGCACTGGGGCAGGGTGAGGTACTGGCTTGACTGGGGCTTGTGAGCTCAGACCAGGAGATGATTGCCAGTGGATTTGGGGTCAGGCTAAGGGTGGGTTAGGAAGTCTTGGTTACAGGTCTATTTAAGAATCCATATAGGAGGTTCCAACAACTTGGCCAACCTTGGAGATAATACAGTCAACTGGAATACCAAGACTACCCAAACTGTGGCTTCATCCCTAGTTTTCACATGTTCTTAGGGCTCATTGTAGTAACTGTGCATCTGGGAAGACAATGCTATCCCAGGCCAAGTCGGTTTGAATACAAAACAGAATATGCACTGAGGATCTTCTTTAATAAAACAAGACTTTTACCCCAAAATAGGTAGACACCCCAATGAAAACACAAACAAACAAACAAAATCCACAAAACAATAAGCTGAGATATCTCCACCAAGATCACTTAGTCCCACAATGGAAGTCTCTAATAGAAACATAGAAGAAACAACAGAAATAGAAGCTATGTGACACTAAATAAGTGAATTGCAGAACTGGAAGCAAATTAAAAATATCCCACAATCCTATGAATGAAATTTAAGTGGGATCATTTTATACACACAGCTTTTGTGACTAGGCTTAACTGAATTGAAGGAAACCAGAGACAACTCAAAAGAGAGATAAATAAATTGAAGGTGAGTTAATAAATACAGGATCTCCATAACCAACTAAGTTTAATAAAGACATAATTAAATGCAAGAATAAATTCCAAAAACCATCAAAAAAAATCAAACTATGGCCTGAAACTGGAAGTGACTGCAGAGGAATATGTAACAGAAAATAAAAATCAAATAGAGCCTCTTTAGAAATCCTCACTAACAGAGTTAATCATGTGTGGGACAGAACCTCAGATATGGAAGACAAGACAGAAGAAATTGTTTGGGAGCCCAAAATTTTTGGTAAGTTCAAAAATTCATGTGAACAGAATTTGAATGAAATGTGGAATACCCAAAATAAATTAATATATGGATCATGGGTACACTAGAATAGCAAGAAATCCAGACCAAAGATATGAAGAATATATTCAACAAAACTTTTTAAAAATTTATTATTTCTTGTTATTAATTAGTTTTATACTCAGTGAATACAGTCAAGTTGGTACAATTGTTAGGCTCATCTATGTCCAACCCCCTTCCCTTGGCCCCTCCTTGTTGAAGTATATGGGTTATGCATTGTGGAGTTAGCCCACAGTTATGGGTAGGAGAAATGTCTCTGCATATCATGACCCAATGTGTGGCTCTGACATTCTTTCCACCCCCTTTTCTGCACAATTTCCCTGAGCCACATTGGGTTCATTTTTGGTCTGCTTCAGTGATGAGGTGTTGGGGGCCTCTGGGTCTCTGGATATATGATTTGGTAGGAGCTGATTGTTTTCTGTGTTGATCTCCTTCAGCCTTGTGCTTAGTACCCAGTTCACCAAGAAAACAGCACCTTTGCTTGTTTCACCAATTATTCTTAGTTTCAGCTGGGGCCCTTTTGAGGTATGATGGAGTGGTTCTCTCCTTAGGATCTGTGTCCATCTGAAAAAGAGAAGCAAATTCTCCAACAGAGAATAAAGTTAGAACCAGACAAATGGGATAACTCTTATTTTTTTATAGAGAATTTAACAGGTGTAGTAGGCCCTCTGGTAAGTCCATAATTATTGGTAGCTTAACAGTGGAGACAGACTCACATTTGGATATAGTTCTGACTTGAGTCCCAGCTCTACCTTTGGGTCCCATTCTAGTGAGGGGATCAGTTAGCCAGATCAAGAGCAGTTACTTTCCCACCATGGCTGTGCACCACTATTGCACTTGTGTGGGCATCACAACAGGTTATTTGCTGCTCAGTAGGTTAGACCATGAGTTGCTTGGACAGATATTGGTCATTTTACCCAAGTCACCCACGTAGCACCTTCTGGCACTAGACATGCTGATTGTCTGGGGAATTACCCTCTTCCAACTTCCAGCCATGTCATTCCATTTTATGTGTCAACCACATATGCTGTCTTCAGCAGTAGGGTCTTACCACTAACCTTTGGTGGGTCATCAAGTACTCAGACAGAAATCTGTCTTTCTTTTAGGAAACCTTGTCGGTCTCTCTAATCAAAGCTTATTGTGGATGATAGCCACATGCTAGTACTTGGAGTTACATGTCAGTGCCCACTAAGAAATAGAAAAAAAAAATGATAACTGACCTAAAAGAGTTAGAGTGGAGAGAGAGAAAGGATATAGAAGATTAAGATCAGTCTTCATCATACCCTCTCCAGTTTCTAATGACTCAGGTGTTCTCTCAAGGGCCTGGTGAAGGTTCAACCATTTGGTCTGCATTTTAGAATGTAGAATTTTATGGTACCATTGCTATTTGGGTTTAGATTTGTGTCTCTCACCTCCTCCCTTGCCCTTCCCTCCCTCCACACCCACACTATTGTCTAGTCCTCAAGATGCTTGCTGGGTATGTCAGCATCTTGGGTAGATTCAGGTTAGGTGCTGTAGATGAGTGAGACTATGTGGTGATTATCTTTCTGTGATTGGATAAGTTCACTGAGAATGATCTATTACAGGTTCAACCATTTCTCCTCAATTTTCACTGTGTCATTTTTTTCTTACTGTCTTGTAGAATTCCATGGTGTATATATAACACATAGTTATCCATTCTTCTGGTGGTGGACATCTGGGTTGATTACAGCTCTTAGCTATTATAAATTGAGCCGCTATAAACATGGTTGAGCAAATCACTCTGGACTGTGGTTTGAAGGTAGTAGGGTACATGCACAGTAAGGGAGTAACTGGGTCTGTTGGTAACTCAATAGTCAGCTTTTTCAGGAGTCTCCATATTGCTTTCCAAAGTGGTTGTACAATCTTACATTCCCAGCAAAAGTAGATGAGGGTTCCTAATTCTCCACATCTTTGCCAGCTTTTATTTTCATCTAATTGATTGAATTTGCTATCCTTACTGAGGTAAGGTGGAATTTCATAGTTGTTTTAATTTGCATTTCCTTGATGATTAGGGATAATGAACGTTTTCATAAGGGTATGTTTTCCATTTGTATTTCTGTGAAATGTCTGGCCAGCTCTTTGCCCTATTTTGTGAGTGGGGTGTTTGACATTTTATTGTTTTGGTTTTGAGTTCTTTGTACACTCCAGAGATTAGGCCTCTGTCAGTTGCATAATCATCAAATATTTTCTCCCATTCTGTGGGTAATCTAATGGCTTTCTTATTGTATGCTTGTCTGTAAAGAAACTCTTCAGATTCATGTGATCCCATTGGTTGAGTGACTACTTAAGTTCATGAGCTACTGGTGTTTTGTTCAGGAAGTCTTTTTCCATTCCTATATCATGGAAAGTTCTTCCTATATTTTCTTCCAATAATTGCTGAGTTTCTGATCTTACATTGAGGTCTTTGATCCATTTCGACTTGAGTGTAGTGCATGGCAAGATGTGTGGATCAAGTTTCAGTTTCCTGCATATGGTTATCCAGTTTGTCCAGCACCATCTGTTGAAACTGCTGTCTTTTATTCCCGGCTATATTCTTAGGGCCTTTGACAAATATCAAGTAGCTGTACTTGCTTGATCCAAAGTCCAGGTCCTCAATTCTATTCCACTGGTCTATACTTCTGTTTTTTGTTTTGTTTTGTTTTCTTTTTTTGCCAGTACCATGCTTTTTTATTACTATGGCTTTGTAATATAGCTTTAGATCAGGTATGGTGATGCCTCCAGAGGTATTTCTTTTGCTGAGGATATGCTTGGATATCTGAGGCCTTCTGCCTTTCCATATGAAATTTGAGATCATTTTTTTTCTATCTCTGTGTAGAATGATGTTGGAATTTTAATTGGAATTGCATTAAATTTCTATATTGCCTTTGGTAAGATTGCCATCTTCACAATGTTAATTCTGCCTATCCTGTAGCATGGCAGGTCTGTCCATTTTCTCTAGTCCTCCTCAATTTATTTTTTGAGTGTTTTTATGTTTTTCTTTTATACATATTTCTCTTACTTTGTTAACATTATTCCAAGGTATTTTTTGTTGTTGTTGTTGCTATTGAAAATGGGACCATGTCCCTTATATCTTTCTCTGTGATTTTGTCATTTGCATATAGAAAGGCTACTGATTTTTGTGCATTGATTTTGTATCCTGCTACTTTGTTATAGGAGTTAATCACCTTTAGGAGTTTTGGGATGGAGTCTCTCGGGTCTCTTACCTATACAATCATGTCATCAGAGTATAGAGCTAACTTAACTTCTTCCTTTCCAAATTATATCCCTTTTATTTCTTTCTCCTGTCTTATTGCTTGAGCTAGGACTTCCAGTACTACATTGAAGAGCAGTAGTGAGAGTGGACAACCCTGTCTTGTTCCTGATCTTAATGGTAATTCCTCCAGTCTCTCTCCATTAAGTATTATTTGGGCCTTAGGAGCTTTGCATATTGTCTTTATTATGTTAAGATATGAACCAACCATGCCAATTCTCTCCAATGTTTTGATCATGAAGTGATGTATTTTGTCAAAGGCCTTTTCTGCATCTATCAAAATGATCATGTGGATTTTGTGTTTAACCTTGATTATGTGGTATATTACATTGACAGATTTCTGTGCGTTGAACCACCCCTATGTTCCTGGGATGAATCCCACTTAATCAAGGTGGATAATGCTTTTGATTTGTGGTTGTATTTAGTTTGCAAGGATTTTGTACAGGATCTTTGCATCTAAGTTCATCAGGGAAATAGGCTGGCAGTTTTCTTTTCTTCTGGCATCTCTGCCTGGTTTTGGAATTAGGGTGATACTAGCTTCATTAAAGGCATTGGATAGCTTTCCCTGTTCTCCAATTGTGTGGCACAGTTTGAGTTCTTTTATGAAGGTTTGATAGAATTCAGCTGAGAACCCATCTGGTCCTGGACTCTTCTTTTGGGGGAAGCTTTTTATTACTTTTTCAATCTTAATGAGCATGATAGGTTTGTTTAGGAGATTACTCTGTTCTGAGTTTAACTTTGATAGAGGGTATGTGCCCAGGAATTGATCCATCTCCTCCACATTATCCAGTTTTGTGGAGAAGAGGTTTTTAAAATAAGTCCTGATGATTCTCCCAATTTCACTTATGTCTGCTGTGATCTCTTTATCATTTTGAATTTTGTTAATTTGGCACAGGTGGACAGGCAGAGTGATCCTGAGCTTGCATGGGCAGGTAGAATGGGCCTGAATTTGTGCATGAATGGGTGATAGCTGGAGCAGTAAATGGTCAAATGGGCAGAGAGAGCAGGCTAAGCTTGCACAAGTGGTGCACGTGTGGTGTACAAATGGAGCCTGAGCTCCAGCAGGCCAGTGGGTGGAGCCTGCCCAAGGTCACCCATGGGTGGGGTAGCAGGGTGATCACCCCTGTTCACTGAGACTGGTGGAACTATGCTGGCCTGGGTCCCCTTTCCTACAGTAAGTGTGGAAGTATCCTGAAGCTGGGACTGTGGGTATGGCAGCTGCTTAGGGCAATTGGGGGACTGGTGGGCTACCCATGAGCAAGGGAATCAGGATTCCTTTTTTTCCCTCTCTGTGCCTTCCCCAAAAGGAAAAGTCCAGGACCTGATGAATTTCCAATCAAGTTCTAGATAACTTTCATCAAAGAACTGAAACCATATTTTTTCATGCATTATCACATAATTGGGGAACAAGGCATGCTCCACATTCCTTCTATAAAGCTACCATCACCGTAATTCCAAAACCAAACAAAGATGTAATAAAGAAAATAGAACTATAAAACTATAACCCTGATGACCATGGGTACAAAAATCCTGAAGAAAATCTCTGCAAATTCAATTCAACAACACATCAAGAGAATTATCCAACTTGATCAAGTAGGTTTTATCCCAGAGATGTAGGGATGTTTAACATATAGAAATCAATTAACAGAATAAATCACATAATAAACTTAAACTCAAGAATCCTAGGATCATTTTAATAGATGTAGAGAAGCCCATCAACAAAATACAGCATGACTTCATGATCATGATCAGAACAAGGGAGTGACCAGGCACAGAGGGGTTTATTTCTCAATGTAATAAGTACTATATACAGAGCACCTAAAGTTCAAATCATGCTTAACTGGAAAGACTCAGGAGTTCCTACTTATATTGGGGACAAGACAAGGGTTCCCACTGTCACCACTGCTTTTTAACATAGTACTAGACATCCTAGCCTAAGAAGTAATACACGAGAAAGGTACAAAAGGGATACAAATTGGAAAGGAAGAAATGAAACTAGTCCTATTTGCAGTTAACATGGTCTTATACATAAATGATCCAAGAGACTCTATCATAAAACTTCTAAAGGTGATAAATTGATTCAGTAAATAGGATACAAAATCAGCACACAAAAATCAGTAGTATTCCTACACACAAATTACACACATAGAAACAAATTATAGAGGCTGTCCCATTTTCAATACCCTCAAAAAGATAAAATATCTTGTAATAACACTAACCAAGGATGCAAAAGACCTATATAATAAAAACATAATAATACTAAAGAAAGAAAATAAGGAGGACATTAGATCGAAAGATGGTACATACTCCTGTATAGGTGTAATTAATATTGTGAAAGTGGAAATTCTACCAAAAGCAATATAGATCTAATGAAATGCCATTGAAAGTCCCAGAACCCTTCATCACAGAGATAAAATAAATAATCTCAAAATTCATATGGAAGATCAGAAGGCCTTAGATATCCAACAATATACTCAGTAAAAGAAACACCTCTGGTGGTATCACACTACATGACCTAAAGCTATACTCCAAAGTCATAGTAACAAAAACAGCATGGTACTGGTATAACAATAGACATATAGACCTACTGAACAGGACTTATGACCAAGCTCTCAGTTCAAGTAACTACAGCTACTTAAACCTTGATAAAGGAGTTAATAATGTACCCCAGAGAAAAGAAAGCATCTTCAACAAATGGTCCTGGACAGGTTGGATAAGAACATGCAGAAAAATGAAACTAGATGCACTCCTCTCACCAGAAACAAATTTAACTCTAAAAAAGATCTCAATACAAGACCCCAAATTCTTAAATGACTGGAATAAAAAGTAGATGGAACTCTCCAGGATATATGACTGGGAAAAGAGTTCCTGAACCATATGCCTGTAGCTCATGAAATTAAACACTCAACCAGTGGATTTTCATGTACCTAAAAAGCTTTTGTATAGACAAACACGCTATAGACAGAGCCAACAGACTATCCACAGGATGGCAGAAAATCACATAAAAAAGCACATAAACCCATGAATAGCCAAACTAGAGGTTTCATAATACCTGGATCAAAATATATTGCAGGGCAATAGTGACAAAAACAGCATGGTAATGACATAGACAAATGGAAAAATAGAGGACCCAGAAATAAATCCATGCAGCTTTGGCCACTGAATGTTTGACAAACAAGCCAATAATACTCATTGGAAAAAAGACAGCATATGACTGAAGGGTGCCTGCAAAACTGGATAGCCATCTTAAGAATAATGAAATTATATCTTTTGCCTGTGAAGATATTTTTTGCAGTGGACAAATAATATAAAACTTCAAACATTAAACTGCCAGAGGAAAACTTAGAGAACATGCTTAAAGATACAGCCACAGGAAAGAACTTTCTGAACAAGATTCCACTGGTATAGGAAATAGCCTCATGAATTGACAAATAGGATTGAATAAAACTTAAAAAAAATGTTCTGCACATCAAAATAAATCTCTTGCAAAGTTCACAGACAGACTACAAGACAGGGAGATAATATTTACCATCTATACTTCAGATGGGGTACTAATAACCTAAATTTTTAAAGGACTATAAAAATTAATCACTAATGAAACAAGGGTGGGCACAGTGGTCTGGAGTCAATAGGCCAGACCCCTGTTTCTGGGCTCCTCCAACCTCCCATTCTGAGTTCCTTGTGAAGACAGTGTGCAGAAAGGCAGGTGGGGAGTCTGAAGTGAGTTAGCTAGACCTATGTTTCTGGGCTCCTCCCACCTCCCTAGTCTGGGTCACCTGCTCTGGTTTCTGTGCTGGAGGGTGTGGCATGAAGTAAGCTAGACACCTGCTCCCTTTTGCCTTTCAGTTCCTGATCTGGTAGGTCCAACTGTGCCTTCTTGGGGAGGCCAGGACCCTGTGTGAGCTGTAGAATCAGGCCTTTTGCTCTGGTATCCTGACTGACCACTGAGTACCCACATCCTTGTTCACCTGAGTCAGAGTGTTCACAGGCCAAAGAAAAAGAACTTGTTTCCTCTTCAAAAAAAAAAAAAAATAGAGTCTTCCTAAAATATGTAGACAACAATGCAAAGCAGCCAACAAAATTCAAAAAACTGTGAGATCTCCACAAAGGATGGCTAGTGCTACAATAGAAGCCGCCAATGAAATCATAGAGAAATCAACAGAAATTCATTCCCAAAATGAAAAATAATAATAACCAAATAAAGCCCGATCAAAAAAATCACATGATCAATGAGCCAACAATGGTATCAATGAAATTGGACGGAATCACCTCCTTGGGTTTAGCTTTAGGTTTAATTTGACTGAAGAAAATGTTAGAACCCTCCAAAGGAATATGAATAACTTGAAGTCAAGAAATGGAAGATCTCAGTAGCCATTTGATTAAGCTTAATGAAGTCTTGATAAAATGCAAGAATGAAGTCTAGGAAGCATCAAGAAATCAGAACTTGAATTGAAATTATACCTGAAAAAGGAGGTGGAAACAATGTAAAATAATACAACAGAAAACAAAACTCAAATAGAAATGATAAAAAGTTCTCTAGAACCCCTCACCAATAGTGTTTCTCATGTGGAAGACAGAACCTCTGACCTAGAAGATAAGACAGAAGAAATTGATTGAGGGGCCAAAAATTTTTCAAAGTTCAAGAACATCAAGTGAACAGAATATGAGGGAACTGTGGGATACCCTAAAATGGCCAAGCATCTGGGTCATGGGTATGCCAGAAGGAGAGGAAATCCAGGTCAGAGGCATAGAGAACATATTAAACAAAATTATTGAAGAAAAATTTTCAAATCTCTCAAAATGGAGGCCCATCCAGATATAAGAAGCCCACAGAACAGCAAACAGACAGGACCAAAGAAGAAACTCTCCAAGACACAACATAGTTAAAACACTTAACAACAAAAACAAAGAGAAAGTGTTAAAAGCAGAAAGAGCAAAACAATTCACAACATACAAAGGCAATCCTATCAGAATTACACCAGATTTCTCAATGGAAACCCTGAAAACCAGAAGGGCCTGGAATGGAACACTTCAAAGTCTGAAAAACTATGGCTTCCAACCAAAGCTACTTTACCCAGACAAAGTATCCATCTTAATAGATGGTGAAAGGAAAATGTTTCATGAAAAAAGTCAACTCTATGATTATTTGAACACAAAGTCAAACCTGCAGAGAATACTTGAGGAAATACTCCATATAGAACAGTCAAACAACCAATCATGAGACATAGCAACAAGAAGATCACAATAACCAAAGTTGACCAGGCTCAAACTAGTACAAACAAGAAAGTTCCAAACCCCACAAAACACCTCATCATGGAAGGGATTAATTGAAACTTCACATCAATAACCTTAAATATTAATGGTCTTAATTCACCCATCAAAAGACACAGGTTATCAAGATAAAAAAAAAAAATAGAAATTGGACCCTTCTTTCTGCTGTCTTCAAGAACCCTACCTCACCACTAAAGATAGACACCTCCTTAGGGTGAAATGTTGTAAAATGGTACTCCAAGCAAATACAAAAAAAAAAAGAAAAAGAAAAAAAGAAAAGAAAAGAAGCAAGTGTTGCTATATTAATAGCTGATAAAATAGACTTCAAATGAAAATTTATCAAAAAAGACAAAGAAGAATATTTCTTGCTCATCCAAGCTATGATCCAACATGAGAACATCATAAACATATATGTATCAAACACAGGTGCACCACAGTTTATAAAACAAAATCTGCTTGACAATAAAACAATAAACACCAACACCATCATAGTTGAAGACTTCAGTACCCCATTGTCATCAATAGACAGATCATCCAAGCAGAATAGCATCAGGGAAATAATAGATCGCAACAACATCATAGATCAGCTAAAGCTAACAGATATCTATAGAACTTTCCACCATAACTCTACAGACTACACATTCCTACCTGGAGCCCATGGAACTTCTCCAAAATTTACCATAAAGTAGGCCATAAAGCATGACTTCATGAAGATAGAAATATTAAAGTAACTTCCTACATCATGTCAGATCACAATGCTTTAAAGATAGACATTAAGAAGAGACACATCACGAGCTCCACAAGCTCTGGGGTCTAAAATATACTTTTAAACAACAAGTGAGTAGTGGAAGAAATCAAAAAAGAAATTATAAAATTCAGAATTAAATGATAATGAAAATACAACCTATCAAAACTATGGAACATAATGAAGCAGCCATAGGGGAAAATTCATAGCCCTAAATACCTTCATTATAACGACAGCAAGATCTCAAATCATTAACTTGACTGTTCACCTAAAGGTGCTGGAAAAACAAGAAGAATCCACCCCAAAGAGCACCAGCCAGAAAACAATTTAAAAAAATCAATGACATGAAGGGCTGGTTCTTAGAAAATAATAAACAAGATTGATAATGCTCTGGGCCACTTGAACAAGAAAAAACAAAGAGAAGTCATAAATTAACAAGATCAGAAATGGAAAAGGAGAGATTGCCACAGGCATTAATGAAATTTGAAGAATCATCAGGGCATAATTCCAAATCCACTACTCCACAAAATCCAGTAATCTGGAAGAAATGGATGATTTCCAAGACACATACCACATACCAAAACTAAATTCGGAGGAGATTAATCTCCTAAACAAACCTATCATATCCATAGAGATGAAAATCTATTCATAAACCTCCCCCAAAATAACATCTGAAAAAGTGTTCTATATCCCTAGTCATCAGGGAAATACAGATTAAAACTATGTTGAGATTCCATCTCACTCCTGTTAGATTGAGTACAATTATGAAAACAAATGACCATAAATGTTGGTGAGGATGAGGAAAAAGAGGAGCCCTTCTACACTGTCAATGAGAATGCAGTCTTGTCCAGCAATTGTGAAAATAAGTGTGGAGATTCCTGAGACAGCTAAAATAGATCTACCATATGACCCAACTATACTACTCATAGGCATATGTCCTAAGGACTTGCCTCACTACCTTAGAGATACTTGCTCAACCATGTTTATTGCTGCTCTATTCACAATAGCTAGGGAATGAAACCAGCCTAGATGTACCTCAACTGATGAGTGGATAATGAATATGTGTCACATTTACACAATGGAGTTCTACTTAGAGGTAAAGAAAACTTACGTTATGAAATTTGCAGGAAAATGAATTGATCTGTAAAGTATTATATTTAGTGAGGCAACCCAGGATGAGCAAGCCAAATGCCACAGGCTCTTCTTCTCATATGTGGATCATAGGTGAAAATGATTGGACTTCTATGGCAGTAGGAATAAAACTCAACATCAGAGGCCAGAAAGCTAGAAAGGAGATATAAATGGAATAGAAAGGGAGGGGAAACTTAATAGTATTGAATTGTATATATGTAAGTTTAAGAACAGATTATTTGGTGTGAAAAAGCCAAAGTGAGTTCAGGGGAAGAAATTGAGTAAAAGAAAGGTGGAAGGAGGGCTAATCAAAATCTAAAATGAGGGCTGGAGAGATGGCTTAGCGGTTAAGCGCTTGCCTGTGAAGCCTAAGAACCCCGGTTCGAGGCTCGGTTCCCCAGGTCCCACGTTAGCCAGATGCACAAGGGGGCGCACGCGTCTGGAGTTCGCTTGCAGAGGCTGGAAGCCCTGGCGCGCCCATTCTCTCTCTCTCCCTCTGTCTTTCTCTCTGTGTCTGTTGCTCTCAAATAAATAAATAAATAAATAAAAATTTTAAAAAATCATAAAAAAATTTAAAAAAAAATCTAAAATGATATAAATAAGTCATATGTAGTCCTACTTTTTTTTGGACAATGGAGCACTCAGGAGCCATAGATGGTTGCTATACAATTTTCAGTGCTAGGTATGGTATACTTTCCAGTGAATTTTTGACAGGGAGGTCACTTATGCCTCCAAAACATTATAGGCCATTGACAAGGCCCTTGGTTTCCCACCAGGAATAGATGGTAAGACCCTATTGGTGAAGGCTCCGCATACTTTGGATGCAAGGTCACTGAGAACTCCTGCTGGAGCTAAGTTGAAAACCTCCTCCATGTAGACCAGCTAACAGAAAGCTGGAAAAAGCCACACTGCATGCAGCTTAATGGGAGGGAGGGAGAGATAGAGATACATACATACATACATATATACAACATACAACAGTAGGCACTGCAAGTCTTATATTTAGCCAGTCTGGCCAAATGAGCTAATGGGTGCAATAGTGGCATGTCTGTTATGGAGGAAACCAACCATTCTGAGTGGACTGGAGGCCTGCTCCATGGGAAGGAATATATCTGTGATACTAAAAACCTACATCAGAGGTAGTTATGAGCCCTAGGGATGTAACATCTGGTGGTATCTGGCTAAATGTATATACTATGATCACCAAACTGCCCAGTAACCAATTCTCTTAATGTTCATAACCATTTAATAATGCTACTCTCACTTTTGGTTAAAGAAGCTTCTATTTTCAGATGACAGTGACATTGGGATGACTCAAAAGGCACCATGGTGGTAAGAAGTGGCAGAGGAGTGCTCAGCACTGAAATATCTCAATCACAACTTCCAACACTCAGGGTCCATTGCAGAAGTGGTGGTGGAAAGAATGTAAGAGCCAAAGAAACAGTAGGCCTCCTTCCAACATGCTCCTCCATACACAGACCTGTATATCCATGACCTCACAGTGCCTGATACAACCTACACAAGACCATCATAATAGGAGGAAAATATCATGACATCAAAATAAAAGACACTGATGAAGTGGGGGAGGGGGATATGAGGGATATTGGAGTTTCAAAAGAGAAAGTGGGGGTGGGAAGGACTGACCATGGAATATGTTTTACAATTATGGAAGTTATTAATTTAATAAAGAAAGTAAAAGGGCTGGAGAGATGGCTTAGTGGTTAAGTGCTTGCCTATGAAGCCTAAGGACCCTGGTTCAAGGCTCGATTCCCCAGGACCCATGTTAGCCAGATGCACAAGGGGGTGCATGCATCTGGAGTTCCTTTGCAGGGCTGGAGGCCCTGGCGCACCCATCCTCTCTCTCTCTATCTGCCTTTTTCTCTCTCTTTCTGTCACTCTCAAATAAATAAATACAATTAAAACACAAAAGAAAGAAAAAGAAAAGACTAGGACCAAATGGCTTCTCACCTGAATTCTATCAAACCTTCATATAAGAACTGAAACTAATTTTTCTCAAACTGTTCCACAAATCAGAGACCAAGGAATCCTCCCCAACTTGTTTTAAGCAGTTTGCATCACAACAGAGATGCCAGTGGGAAAGAAAATTATAGGCCTATATCTCTAATGAACCTAGAGACAAAGATCCTGAACAAAATCCATGCAAACCCAATTCAACAACACATCAAAACATTATTTCCCTTGATCAAGTAGACTTCATCCCAGGTATGCATTGATGGTTTAACATATAGAAATCGGTTGATATAATACACCACACAAATAAACTGTACCATAAGAACCACATGATCATCTCAATTGATGCAGAGAATGCCTTTAACAAAATACAACACAACTTCATGATCAAAACACTGGAAAGAATAGACATGAAGGGTTTACATCTCAGCACAGTAAAGCCCATATATAAAGCTCCTAAAGCCCAAATATAGTTAATAGGGAAAAACTCAAGGAGTTCCCACTGAGATCAGGAACAAGACAGGAGTGTGCACTCTCACCACTGCTCTTCAACATAGTACTAGAAGCAATAGCCCAAGCAACCAGACAGGAGAAAGAAATGAAAAGGATTCAAAGCTGAAAGGAAGGAGTCAAATTAGCCCTATTTGCAGATGACATGATCTTATGCATAAGTGACCCCAAACTCCATCTCAAAACTTTTAAATGTGATAAATTCCCACAGCAAGGTGGCAGGATACAAAATCAATGCACAAAAATCAATAACTTTTCTATGTGCAAAAGACAAATATACAGAGAACGAAGTCAGTGAGGCTGTGCCATTTTCAATAGCAACTAAAAAATATAAATACCTTGGAATAACACTAACCAAGGATGTGAAGAAACTCTGTAATGAAAACATAAATATGCTTAAGAAAAAAATATAGGACTTGAGAAGATGGAAAGACTTCCCATTCTCCTGGATAGGTAGGATTAATATTTTGAAAATGGCAATTCTACCAAAAGCAATATACAGATTTAATGCAATACCAATAAAATACCAGCATCATACTTCACATAGATTGATAAAAAAGATTACAAAACTCATATGGAATGGCAGAAGGCCTCAGATATCCATACATATCATCAGCAAAAGAAAAAAATAAACACCTCTAGCAGTATCACTATACCTGATCTCCAGCTATATTACAAAGCCATAGCGTAGCATGGTACTGGAATAAAACAAGAATCATAGACCAAAGGAACAGAATAAAAGACCCAGACCTTAGATCAACTAAATACAGCTGCTTGATCTTTGACAAAGATGCAAATAATGTAAACTAGAGAAAAGACAGCATCTTCAACAAATGGTGTTGGACAAATTGGATGGCCATATGTAAAAAATGAAATTAGACCCACTCAGTTTGCTACACACAAAAATCAAGTTCAAATGGATTAAAGACCTCAATGTAAGACTTTAAGCTCTTCAACTACTAGAAGAAAAAAATAGGAGACATTCTCCTTGATATAAGACTGGGAAAAGACTTCCTCAACAAAACCCCAGTAGCCCAGAAAATTAAACAAGCCCTCACCCAATGGGATCTTATAAAACTAAAAAGCTTATGCACAAACATACCATAAGCCAAGCCCATAAATTACACACTGAATAGAGAAAATCTTTGTCAGCTATACCAGGGACAGAAGGTTAATATATAGAATCTACAAAGAACTCAAAAAACTCAACAATAAAAATCAAGCAACCCACTCCAAAAGTGAAGCAGAGAACTGAATAAGGAGTTCTCAGAGGAAGAATTAAAAATGGCTAACACAGACTTAAGGAAATGTTCAACATCCCTAACCATAAGGGAAATGCAAATTAAAACAGCTGTGAGATTACATCTTACCCCAGTAAGGATAGCAAACATTAAAAATCAAATGAAAACAAATGTTGGTGAAGATGTGGAGAAATAAGGACACTCATTCACTGTTGGTAATAATGAAACCTTGTACAACCACTATGGAAATCAATATGAAGACTCCTGAAAAGGATGAATATAGAGTTACCCATACACCCTGTTCTTCACTTACTGGGCATTTACCTTAAAAGCACCACATCTCAGTTCAGAACTATTTGCTCAACCATGTTTATATCTGCTCAATTCATAAGAACTAAAACCTGGAATCAACCCAGGTGACCATCATTGGGTGAATGGAAAATCAATATGTGGTGTATCTACATGATGGAATTCTACTCAGTAGTAAGAAAAAATGACACATTGCAATTTGTTAAAAAATGTTTGAACTTCGACCATATCATTCTAAGAGAACTCACATAATCACAGAAAGACAACAGTCACATGATCTAATTCATCTGAATGTCTTAACCTGGATCAGCCCAAGTTGCTGACATTCCTGAATAGCATCTCCAGGATTGGACAATATGGAGGGTATTGCTTAGTGGAAGGGGAAAATAGGGGGAGAGAGAGACAGAAAACTGAACCCAAATTGAACCATAGAATCCTATATCCTGGAAGTCAGACTAAAAGGTAGAACCCTCAAGAGGACCTTAGGGGGAGCAGCTGAATCAAAGGGCTATGGGGAGGGTGAGACAAAAACCTAACCTCAAATTTTGACTGTTTCTATTTCTACTTTTGCTTTATCTTTTTTTTTCTTTTCCTTTGGTGCTAGTGTATAATTCCCTGTACCAGGATGTTGTCTATATCCACAATGAGCTGTTCATCAGAGAGACCTACTAGATCTCCCAAAATAAGCAAGACAGATTTCTGTCAGACATGTTGATCACCAACCAGAGGTTTAGGGTAGGACCCTATTGCTGAAGACACTAAATGCTATCAGCACAGACCATGGAGAGACCTTGTTGGAATTCAGAAGAGAGCCAGTCTCCAGACTATTAGCCCATCTAGTGCTAGAAGGTGCTACCAGGGGAAAGTGGCCAACATCTCTCCAAGCAACTCAAAGTTTAAATGACTCAGAAGCAAACAACCTGATGTGATGCCCACACAAATGCAACAGTGGTACACAGCCAGAGTGGGTAACAACCTGCTCTTCTATTGGCTAACAGATCCACTCAGTAGACAGGAAAACATCTTGAACTGGGAAACAAGTCAGAATCACATCTAGATAATTATTCTGTTTTCCATTATAAAGTTTCCATAAACCTTAGACCATAAGAGGTCTACACCATTTAATTCTCTCTAAATTAATAATGGTCATCCCATTTAACTGGTGCTGACTTCATTCTCCATTGAAGAATCTGCTTCTCTTTTTTAGATGGAAGCTTGATCTAAGGAGATAAATCATCCAGTACACTGTACCCCAGCCTCTGCCCCTGCCCCAGCCCTGCCCCAACCTCAGCCCCTACCACAGCTAAAAACACAGAGGAATTGGGAAAATGAGCAAGAATGCTGCTTTCTTAGTGGATCTGATATCAGCACTATGGTGATGGAGATAGATACTGAGGACATTCGACACCTACCAAAACAGAGATCCAGAGGCTCCTAAGTGCTCATTACTAAAGTAGACTTAAAATGCTCCTAGCATGGCTCAGGGAATTTTGTGGGAGAGGGGGCAGAAAGATTGTTAGAGCCACAAGTTGGGGCATTTTGCACAGAGATATTTTGCACTATGCCTCTACCCCATATCCATAATGCATGACCCACAATCTTCATGGGGTGAACCTACATCCCCAATGAGGAAGGCCTCTTCAGAACAGAGGCAGGGAAGAGAGAAAGGATGGTACCAACATGTGTTGTTTACATACTAAATATGCCCATATACAATAAAAATTACAATGAAACTGCCAATTATTAAATAGGCTATTGAAACCAGTATACAATTCATAGATGAAGTCTAACAAATTGCTAGTAAATACTTTTAAAATGTTCAAAATCAGTATCTATCAGTGAAATGCAAATTAAAATCACTATGGCATACCATCTTACCTCAGTCAGATTGGTTATCATAAATAAAACTGACAAGAAATACTGGTGAGGATTCAGATAAAGAGAAATCCTTATCTACTGTTGATGGGAGTGCAAATTAGTACAGGCACTGTGGAAGTAAATATGGAGTTATCCCAGAAATTTGCCAAATAGAATTTCCATATGGCTCACTATATGGCTCCTGGGCATATGCCCCAAAGGCTCTGCATTCTTTTACAGAGATATTTTTATCTATGTTTATTGCTGCTCTATTAATCATAACTAAATTTGGAACCAGGACTTGAAAGAAGACTTAGCAGTTAAGGTGCTTACCTGCAAAGCCAAAGGACATAGGTTTGATTCCCTAGTATGAACATAAGCCAGATGCAAAAAGGAGTACATATATCTGGAGTTTGTTTGCAGTGGCTAGAGGCCCTGGCACACCCATTCTCTCTCTCTCTCTCTCTCTCTCTCCCTCCCTATTTCTCTCTCTCTCAAATAAAAAGAAAAAAAACCCACTATTTTTAAAAAAGAATGGTATCAGCCTAGATGACCATAACCTATGAACAGATATGAAAATGTAGTACATATGTACATAATGGAATTCTAATCAGCAGTGCAGATCCAGGAAAGTATGTAATTGACAGGAAAATGGATGGACCTTGAAAGAATTGTATTAAAGGAAGTGACCCAAACTCAGAAAGACAAAAATTACATGCTTATTTTTTTTTGATATGTAGGTCTTGGTTTGTAATATATATTACATATATATACATATATACATACATATACATATACATACATATATATATACATATATATATGTATGTATATGTATATGTATATGTATATGTATATGTATATGTATGTATGTATGTATACATATATGAATGAATTTTAGGTGAGCAAAGGTGGTTAAAATGTCTAAAGGTACGTAAAAAGCAAGTATAAATAGATGAGTTGCAAGAGATGAAGGAAGAGTGAAAGGACACATGAGCTATGTAAACAGGAGGGAGGATATTAAAGGGAGAGAAGGGAATTATGGGGAGAAGAGATTGGGGAGAAGAGGGGAGATGTCCTGCTTTATCTAAGTTCTTATTCCATTTACTCCTTCTTCATGAGATCCTCTGTCAAATAACGTCTGTGCACTTTGCTTGTAGGGACATCCAACTAAGAAGGAGAATATTCTGTGAGATGTCTTCTTATGGTGCCTCAATTTGTCCCAGGTGTAGAGTACAAAAAGTGCAGCTAGCCTTCATATGGTGAAGACACAGATTATATAGATGAAAAGGAAGGTGATATCATTTTGTTCTGAGTGGTAAGTATGCTCATTGTAAGAGTCCTTCTGACAACTGATAAAATAGCTTTATTTAAGAATAAGATGTCATGTCATCAAGGTGAGGCAATGCCAGCATATGGATGCAATAGCACCCATGAGAGTAATGAATCTGCAGGACAAACAACTCAGAAGACTGAATGTGACACTGAATTATATATCACACTACAGGGAGGCTATAATTCAGAAGTACATAGGAATCCAAAACTCATTTGCAATACAAAGAATACTTTATCTATCCAATAAGATCACGGCAAAATTCTTAGACTAGTCCACCAAAGTTATGGTGGCTTTGTTCTGTTTGCCAAGTGAAAGGCATCCACTGCTTCACCTTCTTGCTTGGGGAAAGAAGGGGCTGATGAAAGCAATCAGAATTTTTCTCTGTTAAAAATTATCTTGTTTTGTTTTGTTTTGTTTTATTGTCCAGCACCATTTGTTGAAGATGCTATCTTTTTACCAGCCTATATTGTTAGGGCCTTTGTCAAATATTAAATAGCTGTAGTTGTTTGATGCAAAGTCTGGGTCCTCAAGTCTATTCCGTTGGTCTATACTCCTGTTTTTATGCCAATACCATGCTGTTTTTATTACTATGGCTTTGTAATATAGCTTTAGATCAGGTATGGTGATGCCTCCAGAGGTATGTCTTTTGCTGAAGATATGCTTAGATATCTGAGGCCTTCTCCCTTTCCATATGAAATTTGAGATCACTTTTTCTATCTCTGTGAAGATAACTGTTGGGGATTTTAACTGGAATTGCATTAAATCTGTAAATTGCCTTTGGTAGGATTGGGAAATTGAAACTTGATCCACACATCTTAGTATGCACTACACTCAAGTCCAAATGTATCAAGGACCTCAATATAAGACCAAAAACTCAACTATTACTAGAAGACAATATAGGAAGAAATTTCCATGATATAGGAATGGAAAAAACTTCCTGAACAAAACCCCAGTAGTTCACAATCTTAAGCAGTCACTCAACCAATGGGATCACATGAAATTCAAGAGCTTCTTTACAGACAAGCATACAATAAGCAAAGCCAATAGATTACCCACAGAATGGGAGAAAGTATTTGCTGATTATCCAACTGACAGAGGCCTAATCTCTAGAATATACAAAGAACTCAAAAACCTAATGAATAAAAATTCAATCAGCCTACTCACAAAATGGGGCAAATAGCTGGCAAGGCAGTTCACAGAGGAAGAAATACAAATGGCAAACACGCACTTAAGAAAATGTTCATCATCCCTAATCATCAGGGAAATGCAAGTTAAAACAACTAGGAGATTCCATCTTACCTCAATAAGGATATCAAACATTTAAAAAATTAAATGAATATAAATGCTGGTGAGGATGTGAGAATTAGTAAGAACACTCATCGGTTGTTGGTGGGAATGTAAAATGGCACAACCTTTTTGGAAAGCAGTATGGAGACTACTGAGAAAGCTGACTGTAGAATTACCAACAGACCCAGTTATGGGCATCTACCCTAAAACCTTTAAACTATAGTCCAGAGAGATTTGCTCAACCATGTTTATAGCGGCTCAATTTATAATAGCTAAGAGCTGGAATCAACCCATATGTCCAAAACTAGAAGAATGGATAATTAAAATGTGGTATATCTACACAATGGAATTCTATACAGCAGTAAGAAAAAACAACACAATGACACAGTGAACTTACCCAATCAAAGAAAGAAAATCACCGCATAGTCTCACTCATCTACAGCACCTAACCTGAATCTACCCAAGATGCTAACATATACAGCAAACATCTCGACTAGATAATATGGGGGGGAGGGGAGGCAGAGCAAGGCAGGGGGTGAGAGACACATATCTAGACCCAAATGGCAATGGTACCATAAAATTCTACATCATAAAAGGCAGATCAAATGGTTGAACCTTCACCAGGTCCTTAGAGAGAACACCTGAGCCACAAGACACTGGAGAGGGTATGATGAAGACTGACATTAATCTTCTATAGCTTCTCTCCCTCTCTCTTTCAGCCTTTTCTCTCTAACTCTTTTATATTAGTTATCTTTTACTTAGTGGGCACTGACCTGTAACTCCCAGTACCAGCATGTGGCTATCACCCACAATGAGCTTTTGATCAGATAGACCTACAAGGTTTCCTAAAAGAAAGACAGATTTCTCTCAGAGTACTTGATGATCCCCCAAAGGTTAATGGTAAGACACTACTGCTGAAGACACCACATGCTGTTGACAAGTAAAATGGAATGCAATGGATGGAATCTGGAAGAGAGTTGGTCCCCAGACAGTCAGTGTGTCTAGTGCTAGAAGGTGCTACATGGACTGCTAGGGGAAAATGACCAATATCTGTCTAATCTACTTAGCAGCAAATAACATGTTGTGATGCTCACACAAGTGCAATAGTGGTACACAGCCATGGTGGAAAACCAACAGCTCTTGATTTGGTTAACTGATCCCCTCAGTGGTACAGGACCCATAGCTGGATCTTGAAAACAAGTCAGAACCATATCCAAACATGAGCCTGCTCTCTATTATCAAGTTACCACCAACTGTGGGCTACAGGCTGGCCTACACCTATTGAATTCTCTATAAAAAATAAGGATTATCCATTTGTCTGGTGCTAACTTTACTTTCCTTTGGAAGTTTTGCTTCTCTTTTTCAGATAGACCCAGATCTTAAGTAAAAAAAAAAAAAAAAAAAAAAACAGCCCATCATACCTCAATAGGGTCCCAGCTGAAACTAAGAACAATGGGCGAAACAAGCAAGGGAGCTGTTTTCTTGGTGAAATGGGTATACCAGTACAAAGGTGAAGGAGATGGACACAGAGAACAATCAATTCCTACCATATCCAATATCCAGAGAACCACAGGCCTCCATCACCTCATCACTGAAGCAGACCAAAAATGAACCCAACATGGCTCAGGGAAATTTTACAAAAGAGGGGGTGGAAAGAATGTCAGAGACACATGTTGGGTCATCATATGCAGAGACATTCTCCTACCCATAACTATGGGCTAAGTCCACAATGCATGACCCATATACCTCAACAAGGAGGGGCCAGGGGTAGGGGTTAGTATATGGATGAGCCTAACAATGGTACCAACTTGACTGTATTCACTGAGTACAAAACTAATTAGTAAAAGAATAAATAAGGGCTGGAGAGATGGCTTAGTGGTTAAGCGCTTGCCTGTGAAGCCTAAGGACCCCGGTTCCAGGCTCGGTTCCCCAGGTCCCACGTTAGCCAGATGCACAAGGGGGCGCACGCGTCTGGAGTTCGTTTGCAGAGGCTGGAAGCCCTGGCGCGCCCATTCTCTCTCTCTCCCTCCATCTGTCTTTCTCTCTATGTCTGGCGCTCTCAAATAAATAAATAAAAAATGAACAAAAAAAATTAAAAAAAAAAGAATAAATAAAAATTTTAAAAAGTAAATATATATATATGTGTGTGTGTGTGTGTGTGTGTGTGTGTGTGTGTGTGTGTCTTTTTAAATGAATGGGGCGAAGCACACAAACTTCAGGGAAGTAAAGGAATAAAAGATGCTGCCAAGCTCCTATTCTCGACAAAAAGTTTATTTTTATAAGACTTTTGGTGCTCTGTCTCATCAAACTTTTGTAGAGATATGACTTAAGTCATTTGGATTCTAACCTCCCTTGCTTTTGTTTGGTAAAGTGTTATTAGGGACCTCTTTCTGGGTATTTCCAGGTCCTTTGCATCTTATTCAAAGAAGTGGAAAAGATGATGGGTGTGGTGATACACACCTTTAATCCCAGGGCTGGGGAGGCAGAGATAGGAGGATCACCCTGAGACTAGATAGTGAATTTCTGGTCAGCCTGGATTAGAGTGAGACGCTACCTTGGGGGCGGGGGGTGGGGGGGGCAAAGAAGTGGAAAAGATGCGCAAAGAAAGCAAAGCATCAGGAAACTTTATTAGATAGTAAAGAATAACTATAAAATTAAAAGAGAGACTTATGGAAAGAGGGAGGGGATATCATGGAGAGCAGAATTATGAAGGAGAAAGTGGGGAAGGGGAGGGAAGTACCATGGTTTGTTGTCTGTCAGTATAGAAGTTGGCAAATTGTGTGTGTGTGTGTGTGTGTGTGTGTGTGTGTGTGTGTGTGTGTGTGTGTGTTCACTTATTTATTTATTTATACAAGCACCATATACCATTCCATGCTGATAGTTCCTTTAGCCTCTAATCCTTGGTATACTATAGAACATATTTGAACAGAAACTGACCAGAAAGAGATTGTTACCAATGGTTTCTGAGGGTGAGGACACATAATCCATTGTGTGAAGTGGGTAGTTCTGCAGTTCAAGGCAGGTTTGGGTCCCAGGTTGCCAACAGATTTGTGAGGAAAAGGGTATGTTTTATGCTAGCCAAGTGGTGTCCTAGGTTGCTAGGCTATTCCCTATATTCAATGTTTTGAAACTTTAACTACAGTAGCCTAATGATCATGTAAAGTATACCATTTCCCAGATTTCTATAGGAGTCAAAGTCAAACTGTGAATTTTAAGAAATTTTAAGTTTAAGAATTCATGTCTTAAACTTAAGGTTTAGAAAGAGTATGTAGTAAGTAAATAGATACATCATTAATACCCAGATTTATTTGTTTTCTACCTTGGGTTAATACTAGTGTGCATGTGAACATTTTGTCATCAGAGCTATCTGGCATCTTGAAAGTTATGAGAGGGTCCTTCAAATTTTAGCACCTTCACTTAATGTTCTCACTGTTCACTTTCTTTTAGGCAAGTTACACAATCTCCCCATTTTTGTTTCTGCTTCTATTTTGCTTGAAATAATCTCTTGGTTTTCTTCAAGCTCTAATAGTTTTGTTCCAGCTCACAAACAGCTCAGATGTTCTGAAATTGACAGTATATGAGTAATCAGGTTCTTAAGGGAACAAAATGTGTCACTGTAGGATATTTACGCTAAACATTTAACAATAATTTTATTTTCCTCAAAATGCATTTTTATTTTTAGTTCAGATGCTCTTGTTTAGAATTAAAAGTTATTGGCATAAAAGCTCTGGCCATTTTTATCATCAAATGCTACTTTTGAGAGACTGAAGTTTTTTAGACAAAAAATCTGGAAAGTGTAAATTATGTTTTATTGAACCAACTGATTTCACAATTGTCAAATGCATTTATATTTGCATCTAGAAAAGATTTCATTAGAGAGTCTTAGCATATTTTTACCACATGAATAAAACTTTTATGATGTTTAAAGGCATCTCTCCTAAATGAATGAATGCAATAGAATCAGACATAGAAATCAAATAAGAGAAATCTACATATTTTCATTATAAAATGTTACAGATAGCTACACTGAAGGGCCTTGAGTAAAATGGAGATAGGAGAAAGGGGACATATAATTATAACCTGATGGTAATATTACCAATTTGCAATATGTTCATTTATTAAAGTTCTCAACAAAAATAAAAACACGATGAATTGTATAAATGGAAATAATGATAATACATTGAATAATTGTTCATTTTAATGAATGTGCAAAATAGCTAGAGCTCCTGGTTTGTTCCCCACCTCCTACTTCCCCAGTCCCCAGTACCCTGTGGCTAGTGCACAATGGCCTTGACCCTGCATGCCTATTGCAGGAAAAGGCTTTTGTCCCAGCTTCCTGATTTACCAGCTCCTGGGTCCTTAAATCCCAGCATCAGAGGGTGCATGCTTCCTCTATGGAAGAAGTCAAAAGCAAATTGAAAAACTGACAGAATTGAATGATAATGAAAACACAACATACAAAACTAATGGGACACAATGCAGGCAGTCCTAAGGGGAAAATTCATAGCACTAAATGCCTTCATAACACAGACAGAGATCTCAAATTAATAATCTAACCATCCCCCTAAAGGCATTGGAAAAAGAAAAATCCAAACCTAAGACCTTCAGATGGAAATATTCAAGATCAGAGGAGAAATTATTGAACTGGAAACTAAGAAAACAACTAAGAAAATTGACGAAATTAAGACTTTGTTCTTTGAAAGAGTAAACAAGATTGATAACCCCTTGGCAAACTTGGTCAAACAAACAAAACAAAAAACTCAAACTAACAAAATTAGAATTTAAGAAGTCACAACAAACACCAATGAAATTGGAAGAATCATGAGGACTTTCTAATCCTTTACTCCACAAAATTGGATAAACTCAAAGAAAAAGATTGATTCCTAGACTCATACTACCTACCAAAACTACATTTAGAGCAGATTAATCTCTTGAACATATCAATCACATCCATCAAGATTAAAAAGGTAACCAAAAACTCCCCAATAAGTAAAGTCCAGGACTCAATGGCTTCTCAGCTCAATTCTATCAAACCTTAATTGAAGAAGCAAAACTATGTTTCCTCATATTATGTCACATAATTGGAGAACAGTGAATACTCTCTAACTCATTTTATGAAGCTAGCATCACACTAATACAAAACCAGACAGATATAATATAAAACCATAGGCATATATCTCAGATGAACCTAAATGCAATGATCCTGAACAAAATCCTTGCAAACCAAACTCAACAACACATCCAAAGTATTATCTACTTTGATCAAGTAGGTTTCATCACAGAGATTCAGGGATGTTTCAACATATCAAAATCAGTCAACATAATACACCACATAAACTTCATCACAAGATCCACATGATATTTTTAGTAGGTACAAAGAAGGATTTCAAAAAATTGCATCACTTCATGATCAAAAATCTGGAGAGAATAGACATTATCTCAACATAATAATGGCTATAAACAAAGCATCTAAAGTCCAAATAATACTTAATGAGGAAAGGCTCAAGGAGTTCCCAACTGCAATTAAGAACAAAAAATGAGTTCCCACTGCCACCACTGCTCTCCATCACATTGCTAGAAGTCCTAGCCAAAGCAATAAGACAGGAGAAAGTTATAAAATGGATAAAAATCAGGAAGGAAGAAGTCATATTGTTCCTATTTGCATTTGACACAAGTGTCCCAAACATTTCCTCCTCAAAACTTATAAAGGTATGGGCTGGAGGGATGGCTTAGTAGTTAAGGTGTTTGCTTGCAAAGCCAAAAGATCCAGGTTTGATTACCCAGGACCCATATTAGTCAGATGCACAAGTGGGCACAAGCATCTGGAGTTCATTCACAGTGGCTGGCAGCCCTGGCACGCCCATTCTTTCTTTCTCTCTCCCTCTTTCTGTGTCAAATAAATAAATAAAAATGTTAAAAAAAATATGAAGGTAAATAATTCCTTTAGCAAAGAATCAGGTTAAGAAATCAACACACAAAAATCAGTAGCCTTTCTATATGCAGAGGACAAATTTACAAAGAAAGAAATCAGTGAAGCTATTCCACTTTCAATTGCTACAAAAAATAATCAAATATCTTGTAGTAACACTAACCAAGGGTGTGAAAGACCCATAGAATGAAAACATAATAACACTCAAGAAATAAATTGGGGAGGAGCTGATGGAAAGACCTCCCATGCTCCTGGACAGGTACGATTAATATTGTGAGAATGTCAATTCTACCAAAAGCAATATACACATATAATGCAATAACAATAGAAATCCTAGCATCAAGTGGGGCATGGTGGTGCATACCTTTAATCCAAGCACTTGGGAGGCAGAGGAGGATTGTCATGAGTTTGATGCCACCCTGACCCTACATAATGAATTCTAGGTCAGCCTGGGCCAGAGTGAGACCCTATCTCAAAAAACAAAAAAGCAAAACAAAACAAACAAAAAACCTAGCACCATTCTTCAGAGAGATAGGAACAATGATCTCAAAATTCATATGGAATGACAGCAGGCCTCTTATATCCAACCTATCCTTAGCATCTCTGAAGGTATCTCATACTTAATCTAAAGCTATATTATAAATCCACTATAACAACAACAGCATAGTACTGGTATAAAACAAACACATAGTCCAGTGGAACATAATTGAAGACCCTCATCTTGGGTCAAATAATGACATCTACTTGATCTTTGACAAAAATGCTAACAATGTACACTTGTGAAAAGACACCATGTTCAACAAATTGGATAACCACATGTAGAAAAATAAAACTAGGCCCACTCATAATACACTATAGCCAACTTCAAGTTGATGAAAGACCTCAATATATGCCCCCGACCTGCATGGCCAATGTTATGCGGGGTTGTCGAGGAGGGCTGCAACCTGAAAAAACGGGCGGGAAAGAAGAAGACCAAGCAGAGGTTTTGTCAAGGTCTAGTTTAATGTTGGATTTTTTTAACTCTTTTATAATCAACCAGCAGGTAGGGCAATAAGGAGGGGGAAAAGGGGGAGCGGTACAAGGAAGGAGGAAGTAGGGCCACCTGGCCATAATCTTCTGGAGCACCTTCTCGGAATCTCTCTTGTGACGTCTCCCAGAGCAGCTGTTTGTTATCGGGGGAGGGGCTGCATGAGAGCGGCTAGTTCTCTTTTGTCCTTAGGGCAGCCAGGTCATGGTCTCTGACATTTCCTCCCTCTTTGTATAATTGAAATGGGCGAGGCACCCTGTCTTAGGCTATATGGTATGCTTCCAATCCCAGCACCACTTACTGAAGATGGCCTGCCTGTCTTAAGCTATGAGGGCTGCCTCCACTCCTGGATCCACAATAATCCCGTCATTGGCCACAATCACAGCTCACGGAAGGTGATCCGCCTGTCTTAGGCTATGTAGATGGCCTCCAAGGAATGGGCCCTACAATATTCTCATCTCTGGCTGCGGCCATAGCTTAGCGGTGTGCCCCTGGGCTTGGTACCATAATAATCCCATCATTGGGAGCCTCACAGCCATTTAGGGAATCAAAACCATGACCTGTTGTCAGCCAAGGGAGAAAAATCAAGTCGGGCTGAAGGAGAGCCAAGGGGTGTCTCATCTGTTTGGCCCTCTTCTTCTTGTAGCTGTAATCTGTGGTAATGGACAGACACCGAATTTCTGGTGGCAGAATCAACCTGTTCTTTGACAAAAGAAGTTAGTTGTTTAAATGCCCAAGGTCCAAAAGAAAGAAGAAGGAGGAGTCCTACGAAGGGACCAAGAATAGAAGGGAGTAATGTTGAAAACAGAGGAGAAGAGGAGAACCAGTTTTGGTACCAGGACTCCTGCTTCTCCCGGTTATGCTTTCATTCCTCCAAACTGGAACGGACCTTGTCAATACTATTTTGAACTAGGCCAGTTTTGTCCGCATGAAAACAACATTCTTCCTTAAGTGCAGCACAGAGTCCCCCCTCTTGTAGAAAGACTAGGTCTAGCCCACGTCTGTTTTGGAGTACTACTTCAGACAAAGATACCATAGAGTCCTTTAAGTCTTGAAGACCCTTTTGTAATTCCTGTAAGTCTTTATCTACTGCCAAAGAGAGTTGATTAAATTGTTGTTGGGATGTGACTAATGAAGTGATGCCTATGCCTGCTCCGGCGGCACCCAACCCCAGGATAACAGCAAGAGTGATGGCAGTGATAGGCTCCCATTTGGCACGTGACAGAGATGTTCCTCCCTCCCAAAAATGGAGGAACTCATCTTTGGAATGTATTGTTAGCTTGGGGAAGAGTTGTACAAGGACACAATAATCTTTGTGAGCTAAGAAGGTGGAAGTTACAATGTAAGGAGTGAGACCAGTAGAGCATGTGAAGTAAGTGCCAGCAGGGGCAACAATATAGAGAAAGCTAGAGTTAACAACATGAGTGAGATTGCAGGTTGTTTGAAGCTCTATGGGGGAAGCATGGACGGACCCAGGAGGCACATCCTGCACCCAGATACCGGGGCGACCGTGAGGCCAACCCCATCTTGCCATTGCCACCGTAAAGCCATGGTGTCATTGGTCACCGTTAATTCTGCATATAAGGCTATCCCTTCATAAAAAGGGGGTCAAGGTGAATAACATACCCAGGAATCCATGAAATTCAGATATATTGGTCTGATTTATGGCCTCTATAGAGGCGTTAACCATGGTCAGAATAAGGTCTGCCGATGAAGGCAATCCTAACGGTAGGGTAGGTCGAAATAGAGTGACATCAGTAACAGCTTGTGGTGTTGAGGGGGGGGGGGTGTATGTTTTTAGCCTGGCTGGGAGGGGCTGATGAAGAATGGGATTTGGTCCTATAGCAACTTTAGAGAATTGAGGGGTTTTTTTTTAAGAAGTTTAATTTTAAATGTGAGGCCGGGGTCTGTCCCAGATACATATAACCTAAGGCCCCACTCAAATCCTCTATGGTTTTCCCATTGTGTTTCCTTTCCCTTTTCCGCGAAGGATATCAGTATGGGGTTGCACCAATTGTTACATTTTTTCAGGGGAAGAATCCTAATTCCTCCTTGCCTCCCAAGGAAGGTCCTGGGTAAGTCTTTTTCCTCTGTTGGGTATTTTCTTTTTACTGTAATATAGTCCCATGGAGAGGAGGGATGCCAGTACTCATCTCCAGTAGTCTCACATCCCAAGGAAGCACAAAAATAATCTTTATTATAGCCACAATAATTTGATGTTCTTGGCCTATGGGAAGGTCCAGCGCAGACATAAATTGGGGCCACGGTGAGAAGGGTTCTATCAACCACGCTGCCACACCCATACTGGGGAAGGTATTGATCTCCAGTATTTATGGGTTTGCTTTGTGTCCAGAAATGGTTTGGGGTGCCCCACAGTGGGTTGGCTCCTAAGGCGAGGGCACATAGGTCCACTTCTAGAGTGGGCCAGGGGGTTTGATGACTTACCTGAGAGGTGGCGGTAACAATGTCATTGGCCTCATTTATTATTTGCCACGTGTAGTTAAATACCTGATATATTGTTCTTGTGGCATTAGTCAGTGAATGTAAGGTTGTCAATAGTAGGACCAGTATCTTGGTGGTCTCCATTGTTCTGACTTTCCTGTAACAGAGCACAATTAAGGAATTTCTCAGGGTTTTCCCTGGGTGGGTTATATAACTTTATTAATCTCTCAGGTAGCCACCTGGTGTTGCTGCTTTGTGTATCATAGACACATGCGTGTCCCTTGCCCCAGATAAGCACATGGTCAGGTCCCTGCCATTTGAGTGTCAAGGGGTACTTCCAAAGGGCTTGTGCATAGTTATCAATAGTGGAGGGGTGCCATAGATGGTCTGCAGCAGATCTCCCTTCTTGATCTAATGTAGGGAAGTTTATTACAAATAATGCATGATTAAGCAGATTTTTATAGTTTCCTGTAAGTGGGTATAGTATTCCCCCACTCAACTGTACTTTGGTAATGGTATTTTTGAGAGTTTGGTGAGCTCTTTCAACAATTCCTTGTCCCTGTGTATTATAGGGAATGCCTGTGATGTGTCTGATGCCGAGCTGTGAGCAAAATTGTTTAAATGTGTTACTTGTGTACCTGGGCCCATTATCTGTCTTTATTGTTTTAGGTTGAGGGAGGACTGTTAGACAATGAGAACATGATTAGTTACATTTTTTGTGGCTTCCCCAGATTGGAGGGAGGCAAAGATAAATCCACTATATGTATCAATGGTGACATGGATAAACTTTAGTTTGCCAAAAGTTGGCATGTGGGTAACATCCATTTGCCATAGTTCCCAGGAATAAGCCCACGGGGTTTACGCCTAAATGTGCCTCAGGTAAGAAGGCTAAACATCCTTTGCATTGATGGACTATTTGTCTGGCTTGTTCCCTAATGATGTGGAATTTTTGCCTAAGTGTCTGAGAGTTGAGATGGTGTAAATTATGGGTGGCCTGTGCTTGTTGTAGGGGGTCCTGTGACTTAAGGCCAGGATTCTGCATGAGACCTATAAGTTGTGTGGCTTGGTCCACCTGTCTATTGCCTTGAGTCAGGGGTCCTGGAAACCCAGTGTGTGCCCTTATGTGTCCTATAAAAAAGGGGTGGACACGGTTATGAATGAGAGACTGAAGAATGGAAAACAGGGGGCGGCGTTGGTTGTGGGCTTAATATAGGGGGCTGTTTCTAAGAGGGGAACAGAGTAGGCTAGATGTGAGCTGTCAGTGTACAGATTAAAAGGTGAATGTGGTAAGACCGTAAAGACTTCAATAATGGCTTGTAACTTGACTAATTGAGCTGAGGAATATGGTGTAATCAGTGGAGTTACTTTACCATTAATAGAATAAGCAGCTCTGCCATTGGAAGAGCCATCAGTAAAGACCAGATCAACACCTGGGATTGGAAGATGTTTGGTAATATTTGGAAAAATAATAGGTGTTTTATGTAGAAATTGGATTAATTTATCTGCTAGGTAATGATTATCCATCCTTCCCTGGGAGGACACACAACTTATTGCCCATTGATCATCATTCTGAAGTAACCAGGATATTTGGGATGTATTGTATGGGGTTCTTATAACTTCTGGATCCTTCCCAAATAGTTTTCGAGATTGTTCCCTCCCCAAGCAAATAAGTTGTGCTACTAAGGATGTATAGGTGGGGAGGACCTTGGGAGGGGTGGCGGGTAAATGAACCCATAAAAGGGGGTTGCCTTGCCAGAAGAGTGCAGAAGGAGAAAAGGGGGTAGGGAGGATTATGAAATGTAAAGGCTTGTCAGGGGAAAATAGGTAATGAACTGGGCAGAGATAGCTTGCTCCACCAAACCCAAGGCATTAATGGCTTCTGGGGTAAAATGTCGAGGGGAAGAAGGATCAGTTTCTCCTTTAAGGAGATCAAACAGAGGCCTTAATTCACCAATGGTTAGATGTAAATAGGGGTGTAGCCAGTTGATTTCCCCTAGGAGTCGCTGGAAGTCATTTAAGGTATGAAAGGAGTCTCTTCTTAGTTGTATCTTTTGAAAGACAATCTTATGTGGAAATAATTCAAAGCCTAAAAACAAATGGGGGGAATTTATCTGAACCTTATTGGGAGAAATTTGGAGGCCTCTCTGTTGTAAAGCTTTTATAAGCTGTTGTGAAACAGCATGAAGTTGGGAGGCATCAGGTCCTGCTAGTAAAATATCATCCATATAATGAATAATATAGAGAGAGGGCCAACAGAGGCAAAATGGATCAATGGTTTGGGCGACATATTTTTGACAGAGCATAGGGCTATTAGCCATACCTTGAGGTAGGACCCTCCATTAAAATCTAGGCATAGGTCCAACAAAGTTAGTAACAGGAAGGCTGAAGGCAAAGCGTTTACAGTCTTCTGGGTGTAGGGGAATGGAGAAAAAGCAATCCTTGAGATCAATGACTATTTTTTGATACCCTTTAGGAATAGCCGCAGGGGAGGGCAAGCCTGGCTGTAGAGCCCCCATGGGGACCATAGGTTTATTAATTTCCCTGAGATCTTGGAGTAGTCTCCATTTTCCTATCTTTTTTTGTATAACAAAAATGGGAGTATTCCATGGGGAAGTAGACGGCTCGATATGACCAGCAGCTAACTGTTCCTGCACTAACTGTGTAGCCACTTGACTGAGGAGAGGGGCCATTGATCTACCTAAACAGGAGAGTCATTCTTCCAACTGATTTTATCTGCCTGCTGTGCAGGAGGTGCAATGGCCCTTAAGAAAAATGGTGATACCCCAAGCCTGAGCGAGTAGGTCTTTGTTGCTGAATAATAGGCTGCATAATGCCTTGATTATTTTTATCTAGTCCTGTCCCTGGTATAAAGCCTTGAGATAGCATTTGATGAGTGATTGTCTTATTTGGGCTGTAAATAATGACCTTCATTTGGTCTAGTATATCACGCCCCCACAAATTTATAGGCAAGCCATCAACCACAAACGGTTTGACTGTTCCTGAGTTTCCTTCTTGATCCTCCCATGTTAGAAATTTAGAGCTCTGTAAAGTGTTCTGAGATTGACCAATTCCTTGTAAGTGGGTAACAGAGGACTGAAGAGACCAAGCTGAAAGCCAATGATCTTTTGAAATTACAGTGGCATCGGCTCCTGTATCAATGATGCCTAGAAACCATTTTTTATCTAGTTGGAGGCGAAGGGTGGGCCAGTCGCGGGTGATAGCCTAGACCCAGTAGATATCAGAGGAGCCCAGGTTGGTGTTTCCACAAGGACTGTGAAGGGCAGGGCCATTGGTCTGTGAGGGTAGGGGGATGGCTTGTGTCACTCTTTGGCCCCTGGATATAACTAAGGGTCCCAGGGTGGCACTGGCCAGGATTTTTATTTCCCCTGTATAATCATTGTCCACTATTGAAGGATGAATGGTGAGCCCCTTAAGGGTGGAGGACGCTCTTCCCAAGATTAAAAAGTACATATCAGGAGGGGGGGGGTCCAAAGTTTCCAGTGGGGAGGACCTGGACTCCATCTCCTGGTGTTAATATTGTATCTGTGGAGGAACACAAGTCCAATCCTGCGCTTCCTGCTGTGGCTCAATAGAGGTGGGGGGTGGGTTGAGTTGAGGGGGGTGGGAGGATTGGGGAGTCGGGTACAGAGGGCTGAACTGCTGGCTGTTCCCCGAGGCCAGTAGGAAACGAATGGGCTGAGGGGCCCGGGGCTGGCCCCTCAGCCTGTTTCCCTGGAGAGGAGGTAGGGGGTTTCCTGAGATATCTGTCTTAGAATGGCAGGTATTGGCCCAGTGTTTGCCCATTTTACAACGAGGGCAAAGAGTAGCAGGTTGGAAGGGGCGTGTTTGTGGCCCTGAGGACTGCAAGGGGGTCACGGCTGTCATGTTAGAATTATTGGGCATTGTCTGGAAAAATGCCCAATTTGGCCGCATTTAAAACAGGCTTTGTTGGAAAATGGCTACTGAATAGTGGCCCCAATCGCAAGGTTGACAGCTTGGGAAATTTTGTGGGTGAAGGTATCAACATCTTTGCAAAGTTGAATCATGTCCTCAAGAGAGGCTGTTCTAACTTTGCCACGCAGGACTGACTTGCAAGCTGAGTTTGCATTTTCATAAGCTAATTATTTTTGGAATTTAGATTCGGCACCTCCTGGGCCGAGAATACGTTCTGCTGCTTCAGTGAGTCTGCCCACAAAATCATTATAATCCTCTTGGGCACCTTGAGTAATCTTTGACAAGGGGGAGGTAACCGAGCCCTGTGTAGGGATCATACACCAGGCAGCAAGAGCCACATTAGCAGTTTGTGCCAGGAGGCCGGGGGAAAGCCCGTTGGCGAACCTCAGTGGCATACCTGCCTTGACCCATTAGTTTATCAAGGGTCCAAGTTGCTGTGGGTGAGTTGGGATCCCTTAGATTAACTGAAGCAATTGATTGGAATCTATACATAAAGTCTGCCTTCCATGACAAAAATTGTCCTCGGGTTAGAACTGACTGAACAACTCGGGTCCACTCTCCCGGGGTTAAATGGCCTCCCCCAGAGAGATCCTTGAGAAGGGAGAGAGTAAAGGGGGCTGTTGGGCCATAAGCCTGTACTGCAAATTGGAATTCTTTAACCTTTTAAAGCGCAGGGGGCGATAGTGAGTCTCCGGGGGTTGGGCACCTGGAGCAGCGGTGGGAATTCTAACAGGGGGCACTAAGAGTTCCTCGGGCCCTTCCTCTGCCTCTGAGGTTTCCTCATTATCCGAGACTGGTGGAGAATCTTCTAATGGGGCATCCGAGGAGGAAATCTGGGGTGTGGCGGTGGAGCGTGTAATCACTGGGAAATCCAAGGGATGGCGTGGGACAAGAGATTTTTTAGCGTTTTTGGTTGAAGAGTGTTTAGGGGGCTTTAATATAGCCTTATTAATTGAATTTTGCAGTAAGTTTAAATCTGAAGAGAGTCGGGCAAAATCCTTTTGTAGTTTAAGAACATCCTGTAATTCAGTTATTTGTTTAGTGAGATGTTCCTTAGCGCCAGCGAGGGCAGAGGGAAAAAACCCCGAGGATAACAAGGTGGGAGCGCAAATTGGAGAGGGATAAGGAGGGGGTCTAAACGGGAGTGCTGATGCAGTCGGAGGCCAGTTGGGATTGTGGTATTTAGCAGCCTCATCTTCAAGAGAAGCAGCATCACCTGGATCGAGTGGCTCGGGATCACAGTTTTTTGAAAAAACTGGGTTAATGAGGGGTGTACATCAAGAAGCAGTTTCGGGGGGAACAGGCTCGGGTAAGGGTGGATATAACTTTTCTATTGTTCGGGGGGCACCAGAGTTATTGGAGCTACAACCCATATCGATAATGACTGATGGGCAAGGGGATTTCTCAGGAAGAGAAGAAAGCGAAACTAAAGAAACGCCGCGCAAGAGGGGGCGGAGGCAGTATTCAGCAACAGAAAGGAGTTGTTTATCTGGATCTGAATGCGCTTCCTCCACTATGTCTCTTATGAGTCCCCAGTAGGAGAAAATTGTGGAGGGAACGGAATCAGGTCCCTCCTCTAGAATATGGCGATTTAGGTCTTTACCGACCTTTTGCCATTTTTCAGGATGAATATCAGGACCCGAAATAATGAACCAGGGACACACTTTGTCAATGAAAACAAAAAAATTAACGAGGTCCTTTTTCTTAACTCTAATTCCTCTTTCCCTGAGTGAGCTCTTTAAGTCCTTAAGAAAAAGAGCCTCTTTACTAAGCTTTTGGCCCCATTCTGAAAATCGGATGAGAATGAAAAATAAGGGCCCTGACTTACTGTGTCCCGTAGCCGAAATTGCGAGCGACGAAATGGCGGGCACTCTTCAAAATGTCTCTTGTCTCTTGGCGTCCCACGGAGATCTCCAGAGTGGTTAGTTGTCCGGTTGAGACCCGTGCCTCGAGCCCCATGTTGGGTGCCACTTGCCCCCGACCTGCGGGGCCAATGTTACGCAGGGTGGTCGAGGAGGGCTGCAACCTGAAAGAATGGGCAGGAAAGAAGAAGGAGACCAAGCGGAGGTTTTGTCAAGGTCTCGTTTAATGTTGGATTTTTTTTTTTTTAATTTATTTATTTGAGAGTGACAGACACAGAGAGAGACAGATAGAGGGAGAGAGAGAGAATGGGCGAGCCAGGGCCTCCAGCCACTGCAAACGAACTCCAGATGCGTGCGCCCCCTTGTGCATCTGGCTAATGTGGGACCTGGGGAACCGAGCCTCGAACCGGGGTCCTTAGGCTTCACAGGCAAGCGTTTAACCGCTAAGCCATCTCTCCAGCCCTAATGTTGGATTTTTTAACTCTTTTATAATCAACCAACAGGTAGGGCAATAAGGGGGGGGTACAAGGAAGGAGGAAGTAGGGCCACCTGGCCATAATCTTCTGGAGCATCTTCTTGGAATCTCTCTTGTGATGTCCCCCAGAGCAGCTGTTTGTTCTCGGGGGAGGGGCTGCATGAGAGCGGCTAGTTCTCTTTTGTCCTTAGGGTAGCCAGGTCATGGTCTCTGACAAATATAGACCTGAAACTCTTCAACTACTGGAAGAAAATATAGGAAGAACTCTTCATGATATAGGAGTGGTGAAATCCTGAACAAAATACCAGTAACACAGGAATTAAAACAATTGCTCAACCAATGGGATCTCATGAAGCTAAAAACAAACAAACAAACAAAAAAACCCAAAACTTTTGTGCAGACAAATATACATACCATAAGCAGAGCCAAAACCTTATCCATGGAATGGGAAAAAATCTTCATCAGCTTCTTCTTAACCATTAAAAGATCAAATGACAATAAATGTTGGTAAGGATGTGGGGAAAGAGGACTCCTCATCTACTTTTGGTGGAAATGCAAACTTGTATAACCACTACAGAAATCAATATGGAGATTCCTGAAAAAGATGAAAAAAGAACCACCAACAAACCCAGTTATTCCCCTACTGGGCATTTATGCTAAATGCCCCACACTTTACTGCAGAGATATTTGCTCAATCATGTTTATGACTGCTGAGTTCATGATAGCTAAGAACTGGAATTAACCCAGGTGTCCATCGTTGGACAAATGGATAAAGGAGTTTTGGTACATTTACAAGTGGAAATCTCTCTCAGCAGTAAAATAAATAAATAAATAAATAAATAAATAAATAAAATTAAAATTTAAAAAGATAAATAAATAAATAAAATTTGTAGAAAAGGAACAGATCATGCTCAGCAAACATACAATCACAGAGACTAACACTGGATGTTTTCACTCATCTGTGGTTCCTAACCTTATCAGCTTGAGTTGGTTGCATACTACATAGTCAACTTGAAGCCCAGACAATGGGTATGGAATGTCTTGAGGGGTAGGGGAAGGGAATGTAGGGGGAAACAAACACAAAAATAAACCAAAATGAATTGGTACCATAGAAGCCTTTGTCTTTCAAGGTCAACTAAGATTAAACCTTCAACGGGAGAATGAAGACAGTATCTGGAGAGAAGGGCCCTGGGGAGGGTGGGATGAAACCTAACCTTAAAACATTTGGCTCTGCCCTGTAACTCCCAGAACCAGTTACTGGTTGCTACCTATAATTGAGCTGTTGATAGGAGAGACTCATGAGGTCCCCAAAACAAGATAGGCTTCTGTCACAGCACTTGATTACTCACCTGAGGTAAAAGATACGACCCTATTGCTGAAAACAGAAAATTCTGACAACTTAGAACATGAAGAGACTAGGCTGGAATCCAGAAAAGAGCCAGTCCTTAGATGTTAACCTATCTAATGCTGGAAAGCGCTACATGAGCTAGTGGGGGAAAATGTGTGAGCAAACAGGGGTCTAAGGTACTCAGAAGTAACCAGCCTGACAAGATGTACACACCAGTGCAATGGTAGAACACGTCCTTGGTGGGTAAATAATGGCCTTCTTATTGGCTAAGAGATCCTCTCAGTGGAAAGACACAAAAGCTGGGAACCAGGTCATAATCTTATGGAGACCAAGATTATGGTCTCCAATGAAAAGATCCCCCTAGTCTTTGGTTAAAAGAAGGGCTACATCCATCAAAATCTCCCTAAATCAACAATGCTTATACCATGTAACCTATGCTGACTTCATTATCCATTGGTGAATCTGTTTTTCCTTTTCTGAAGGCAGTGAGACACAAGGGGATAAACCACCACTCACACTTCAGCCATGGCTTACGTGGAAACCACAGAGGAAATTGGGAGACAAGAAAGAGTGCTTCTTCCATGGTGAGTCTGACAAACTGTGCCCGGATGAAGGAAACATATGCTCAGGCTACTGAACACATAGCAAAGCAGAAATCCACAAGCTACTGAGAGCTTATCACGGAAGTAGACTTAAAACACACCCACAACAGTCCAAGGAGTTTTGTGAAAGAGGTGGCTGAAAGATTGTAAGAGCCACAGGTTGGGACATCATACCCAGAAGAATTACACCCTCCTCTCCAAAACTGACTGCTGCTCCTACAATGAATTACCCCCATACCCCATGGTGAACACCACTGAGGAGGGCCCTCAGTAGACTAGGCGGAGGGAGGAGGGAAAAAAATGGTATCAACACATGTTATGTCAATACAAAGTATATTCTTAATAAAAACAAAAGAACTGGCATTCTGATATTAAGTAGGTTTTGGACCAATCTCTTTTAATAAGTATAACATTATGGGGCAAAACTAATAACCCTCTTATTGCTAGGTCAAAATACTCAACCAGAATCAACTGGTGGAAGGAAAAAGGTTAAATTTGCTTTACATGCTTCATCATGGTAAGGAAGGCATGGTAGGAGCCAGACTC
The DNA here is from genome assembly GCF_020740685.1 of Jaculus jaculus. Classification (NCBI taxonomy): domain Eukaryota; kingdom Metazoa; phylum Chordata; class Mammalia; order Rodentia; family Dipodidae; genus Jaculus; species Jaculus jaculus. The sequence continues at coordinate 77,377,763 of NC_059113.1, forward strand.
CAGCTTTACATTGTAGCACAGGATGGAGAGAGAGATTAGGACTTGGAACCAGGCTGTAATACCTCAAGGCCCACTCCCCAGTAACACTTCCTCCAGTAATTCTCCACCTTCTAAAGGCTCCCCAACCTACCCAAATAGCATCATTACCTGGGATTACCTATTCAAACACATGAGACTATTGGAAACTTTTACACTGAAACAACCACATCCATATAGAGAATAATTACATTAAATAATCTGCTCAGTAAATTAGTAAGTCTATTATTATAAGATATATCAATCCTACATATTGTGCATGACTTATAAAAGAAAATAAGATCAGTGGTATATAATGATGCATTTAAGATAAAGGATGCGTTCTTTAGAAGTGCTATTTTTAAATTTTTAATTTCTCTCCCTATTATTTGTGTAGAAAATATTTTTTTTTCAATAACTGAGGTACTTGTTTTGTATCCTTTATGGCTAGTCATTACAGCTGAAGGTGAAGTGAATATTTTACTTATAAAATCAGTAGCATGTCCTCAGTGTATAGCTGAGGAGTTAAATGTAGGTGAGATGAAAAGAAAGTTGCACTTAGTAAATTACATTTTTTTCCCTTGCAGTTTTGGCTAAAATTTTGTGCCAATGACAACCCACTCCCTGGTAGAATTAGATTCAACAAAGCAAGAGAAGACTCAGCATTAGAATATGGGTTCCCAGGGCTGGAGATATGGCTTAGCGGTTAAGTGCTTGCCTGTGAAGCCTAAGGACCCCGGTTCAAGGCTCGGTTCCCCAGGTCCCACGTTAACCAGATGCACAAGGGGGCTCACGCGTCTGGAGTTCGTTTGCAGAGGCTGGAAGCCCTGGCGCGCCCATTCTCTCTCTCCCCCTCTACCTGTCTTTCTCTCTGTGTCTGTCGCTCTCAAATAAATAAATAAAAAATGAACAAAAAAAATTAAAAAAAAAAAAAAGAATATGGGTTCCCCAGAGCCATGCTTGCGTAGTTCACTGAGCCATATTGCTTCTATGGTTTATCTCTGCCAAGCAAGTTAGAGAAATAGTTCATGAGGACATAACTTTATCCCATTTGAATGGTAGTATTTTCTAAAGAGATGGTTTTGTGTGTGTGTGTAGGGGTGTGTGTGCATAAGTGTGTGTAACATGGGGCATGGTGTTTGTGTAATGATGTGTATGAGGAATATGCACATGTGTATTGGGTGTGCATGCCCCTTGCACATGCAGAAGCCAAAGAAGACTATAAGGTATACAAACCCCGTCTTGCTCTTATTTGCATGTTTCCTTAAGATGGAGTCTGTCACTGATTCCTAAGGTTGCTATGTTCTTGATCCCCAGTGATTCCCTAGTCTTTGCTGCCCTGGCCACACTCAGGTGTTTACATGGGTGCTGAGGAACTGAACTAAAGCAGTCTCAGGCCCTCTGAGGCCCCATGCTTGTGTGGGAAGTGATCTTAATGCTGAGCCATCTCTTCCGCTCTAAACATGGTTTATAAATAAAGTAGTAAACATCTTCTAAATATATACTTAAAAACTTTGTATCAAAATAAGTCACTTGCTAAAGAAATTAAAGGCATGGATACAGTATTCCCCATGGCTGACTTGAAGACTTATAGTTTGATTTTTACTGGAATTGTTTGCAGTATTTATGCCAGTCTAGATTTTTGTGTGTTTGCATTGAAACTAGTGATTTTGTGTTGAATCAACAAGTTTATATGACCAAAATTATTATTATTTTTTTTTGAGGCAGGGTTTCACGCTAGCTCAGGCTAACCTGGAATTCAGTTTGTAGTCTCAGGGTGGCCTTGAACTCATGGAGTTCCTACCTCTGCCTCCCAAGTGCTATGATTAAAGGCATGTGCCATCACGCCCAGCATGATCAAAATTATTAACATAATGCTTACATTTATACTTTTATTTGTCTGGATTTAAAATAAAACCCTCATCCAAAATTTTAAAAAAATGAAGCAAGAATGGCTATGGCATCTGTTTTCAGTACCATGTGACCTTGACAATTGTGTATGACCCAATGAAGTATAGACAGTAGCTGTTTTTTCTTGATCGATACAATTGACTTTAGAAAATATCCGAAGAGATTATAGGTTTTTCTTTCCAATTCTTCCACAAAGTTCTCCTTCTTTATTTCATTACAACCAGTTAGGTGTATTGTCCTTGCAAAGATTAATACTGTGAAACATCAATGATGGGGCTGTTTTGAAAAAAAAAAAAAAAAAGAAAAAAAAATCACTATTGAGCTGCAGAGTAAATAGCAATACAATGAAAATGCCCTGACATCTTGCTTGCAGGGAAGCAGAGAGGCAGGAAGAGTAAATAAAAAGATAATAATGGCTGATCACTGTATTGACTTCAGTGGAATAGATTCCCAGAAAAAACACTAAGTACACATAGAGAAATCACAGCAAGCTTAAAAGTTGAAACATCATGGCTGGTGAGTACCATCTTTGAGTGAAACAGATACACTTGGCAAGGCTCCTAAAGATGTGTTGAAAATGAACTCATGAATTTTCCTCTTTGTCACTAATTAGTAATATCCTTTTCCCCAGTTATATGGACTGTTTCATTATCCTCTAAAATTTGGGTTCTGGACTGCAGGAATGGCTTATAGTTAAGGTGCTTGCCTGCAAAGCCAAAGGACCTAGGTTCAATTTCCCAGTACCCACATAAAGCCAGCTACACTAGATGGCACACGTATTTGGAGTTCATTTTCAGTGGCAGGAGGCCCTGGAGCATCCACTCTCTCCCTCCCTTTCTCCCTCTCTCCCTCTCCTCTCTCTCATTTTCTCCCAAATAAATAAATGTGTTTTTTTTTTTTAATTTTTAAAAATTTTATTCTGAAGAAATCTAGTATTCTACAAATCATTAGATATAATAGACATAATTCTTTTATGGCTGGACACCAGAAGGAGACACTCAATTAGGCACTGGAGAAGCTTGACCATTGTACCAAATTGGTTAACCATTTGGTCCTTCACTGGTCCAGTGCTAAGAATGATGTTTTTCTTTCATTTTTAAATGGATGGGAAACAAAATAGAAGAATAGCCTGTGATGGGTATAAATACATGGAATTCAAACCTCAGAGCCCATAAGTGGGAATGTTTGAGTACAACCATACTCACCTGTTTCTGTGTAGTTCACAGTGATTTATGCACCCCAATGACAGAGTTGAACCACAGCAGCAGAGTCCTGATGGATATATCTGATAGCCCAAAATAGATTCTCACCCATACTTTACAGAGAAAGTTTGTGGGCCCCTGTGTACAAATTTACTGAATAATAAGTTTGAGTCTTTTTTTTAAATATATATATATTTTTTTAATTAACCAACTATGGACAATAAAGAGAAGTTGTTAAGGGAGATAACAAAAGAAATACAAAGTTGCAAAACATTGAGTTTTATTTAAGAATTACAAATCTGAGCCAGAGAGATGGCTCAGTGGTTCATATTAGGCTGCCAAGATTAATGATTTACTTTTGATTCCCCAGTACCCATGTAAATTTAGATGCATAAATAGGTGAATGCATCTGGAGTGTTTTATTGCATCTGGAGGCCCTGACTTGCCCATTCTTTCTCCTCTCTCTCTTTCCCTCTCTCTCTCTCCTTGAAAATAAATAAGCAGAATTAGTAAAAAATTAATTTAAAAGCTTAAAAATTACCCTTTATTTAAAATTTAGCCATGTTCACAAGAGAAACAGAACATGGAGAAGAAGAAAAACTTGGTAGGGGAGACAGAGAAAGAGAGAGGCAGAAAGGACCAAATGAAAAAGAACAACAGACAATAGTGTACAAAGAAGACAAGCATGGACTTTGTAATATGGAACAGCAACTTAGAAATTAAAGTAAGAGTTAAGGATTTAAATTGAGTGCAAATCATTGTAGAGAATGCCTTGCTTTTCAGAAGGCCTGTTTGGCCCTAACACAACCCTGAGGAACTTCAGAAACAATGTGTAGTATTATCTGCTTTGCTTTACTTAAAGTCTGCTAATAGAAATGTTAATCAACTCTAAAACACACATATAGAACATCAGATTGGAGTTTGAATAACAACCCCCCGCCAAAAAAAAAAAGAAGCATGAAGATGAAGGCTAACGATGATAACATATAAAATTAACTACTTTACTTAGAAATTCATTATCTACAATAGATGAACTATTATGATATATTATCTTATAAAGGCCCTATTTCACACCCTGAATAACACTGCACTCATATGGGCTATTGTACACAAATTTATGAAGTAGTTCCAGACCTAATCTAGAAACAGTTGACTCATGAGGGAGTCATGTAAACTCAGTATCATCTTTGGTGGCACTCACTACCATGAAACTAGTTAAGCTTCCATAGAATGATGCTTACCAACAATACATATGCACACATAGTTCAGTATAGTTCTACATTTCTCCTAGTTTTCTAAAGTTCTTGTCAACACTAAGAAGGATGTAAAACAATTTTCTAGAATATAAGAATCCTGATCTCTCCTAATTGTAGCTTCCAGAAACTTTTTTGAGATCTAAATTAGCCTCCAGAGTTCTCTTGTCTCATCATACCTAATTATAGTAAATTTTTACAGCCTTCTATCTACCTCTCTCCTTAGAATCTGTTTTGTTGATGATTGACTAGAGATTGGGTCACACATGTTCTAACATAAAACCTCTTCACATACTACCATGCAATAGAAATGCCTAAATGTTTTTAAATTAGAAAATTGAAATACTACACTTAATTTTTTTGGTATATGTGTTGTGCCAAGACCCCTGACCAGGAGCCAAGTCCCCCAGTCACCCAGGAGTCACCCAGAGAACAGCCACGGAAGCCAAGATACTCAAAGGTAAAAGCAACAAGTTTCTTTATTGCAAGCCTAGGCCTGGGCTCCGTCCACACAGTCTGGCACAGCAGTGGTGAGGGAGAGAGCCCCCTTCTTTTGGGGGAAGGGGTTTATATAGGAATTCAAACAAAGAAGTAGGGGACAGATACATGATTGGTTGATTTAAACAGTTCTAATTGGCTTGGGGTTTCAGCGGGCAAAGTTGGGGGCAGAAGCTAGGGGCACTCCAGGCAGATGAAGTCATCTCCATTGTCCCTGAGGTGGAGATTCCTCAGTTTCTTATCTAAGCAGGTGGTCGGAGGCTGGAGCCCCCCACCCCCACCCCCATAGTGGAGTGTTTCTGCAATGTCCTTGAAGTGGAGATTTCTCAGAAACTTTAGGGGGAAAGGCAGTAATTAAGCAAGCAAAATTTACAGAAGCAAAAGGTAAGCACATTGGCCAGCTAGTTCTCTATCTAAGTCAGGCCTGGGCCTTTTTTTGAAAAATGGTTATATTTGGTCTCTCATATGTACACGTATATATTCATTATACTATAGCAATTTGGAACCCTCCTGAGTGGGGTTATGGAGTTCACTAGGTGTCATGAAGGACTCAGTCAATCCCTGTGCAGTACCGGGGGAAACCATGCTTTAGAATATTCTTATCTACTCAGTGGCTCTATTACATTTTTCAAAAAATTTACATTTTGTTTGCTATCACAGCCTCAAAATCAAAAACATAAAGTAGAAAAGGAGAAACAATTGTTGGTGTAAGGCATATAATTATTATATCACCTGTGAAATAAATAGTAGTATTCTTGGACTTAATATATCAAGTTTTAAGCATCTAATAGTTACATAATTTTTACATTTCAAAATATGGTTATATATTAGAAGTTTGTATGTCTAACAGAGTACTCAATTAAGACAGTCTGCCACTTGCCCAATTCCAAGCCAGCCTTTCTGATATCTGGCAAATTCTAGCTGTTTCCTCTTGACCTATCCAAAATGAGAAGAAAAATCCAGCTCTTTAGAAAATCATCATCACATGGAGGCTAACAGTACAGGATTTGGTGACATTTACCTGAACTCATAGGCTAACTTGTTGGAGGCGAGGAGATGAGCCCTGAACAGACCTCTTTGCCCTGAGATAACCTCTGTCCTGAGCAACTTCTGCCCTGAGCAACTTCCCACCTTTCCTCATTCCCCCCACCCTGCCATACCTAACTGATTCCATCCCCTCACCCCGCCACACCTAACTAATTAACATCCTGCCTGGTGACTGCAGAGATGTGAGAACTATACTGTGAATTCTTGGAATAACTGCAAACTGTCCTAGGCCAAAGGCCAAGAAGATTCTGTAACTTTCCACCACCTGCCTCCTCCAGCCCCCCCCACCCAAGACCCTAACCCTAACCCTTAAAAAGGCCGCTGTGGCTCAATAAAATTGGACTCTTGACAAGTGTACATTTGCTTGAGTCTCTTCCTCTCTCTCGCCCATCTTATTTCAGGTTAGGGTCCCCCTCGCCCCCACGAATAACGAGGTCCCGCGGGTCGGGACACTAACTTTTTGATTCTTTTTAAAAATGCCTTTGTTAGGCTGGAATGGTAGCTTAGTGCTTGCCTGTAAGACCTAAGAAACCAGATTTGACTCCCCAAAACCTACATAAGCCAGATCCCCAAGGTGGCCCATGCGCACATTATGGGGGCATGTGTGGCACATGTGTCTGGAATTCAATTGCCGTGGCTACCAGGCATGCCAATTTTCTTTTTCTCTCTCTCTTGCTCTTGCTCTCATTCTCTCTCATAAGATTGAAAAGTAAACCATCTGCAACACATGATGGGGAGAATATTCTGAGGCAAACACGACTTCCTGTAGGAAAGTGGTGATTGGAGCACAAATGGAGTTCATGTCAAGATCAAGAGGCTCTTAGGTTGTAAATATGCCCAAAGTCAGCATTCGTTCCCCCTCACACTTCAGGCAGCTGTGGCTAACACACAGAATTTTTTATTTTTTATTTATTTTATTGACTTTTTTTTTTGCTAAGTGATTTGTTTTTTGGTTTTTTTGTTGTTGTTGTTTTTTGGAGGTAGGGTCTCACTCTTGTCCAGGCTGACCTGGAATTAACTCTGTCATCTCAGAGTGGCCTTGAACTCATGGAGATTCTCCTACCTCTCCCTCCCAAGTGCTGGGATTAAAGGCATGTGCCACCACGCCTTTGCTAAGTGATTTTTCATGAGGGAACATGATCCTGAAAAAAAAAAAAAAATTCCTACATGAGGCGGGATTTAAAGAGAAAGCAAAGGTAAAGAAAATGAGCTAACATATTTGGAGGTAAACATCTCGGAATTTTCTGATATTAATATCCATGATCAATTCTCTTATATTTTATTTCTATTGGCAAAATATTTCCAAACCTCTAAGTCAAAGATACTTTTCAGCAAAAGTAACTAGAACTATAGAAGGCGACTGCTTTTCTAAAATTATTTGAACAGGGTCAAAACCTTAGTGTAACTTTGTCAAAATTGAGTAGTATACTATCTCTTTGCTTTCTTTCTATGCTTGCTGATTTCATTTTATTTTAGGTGGGATATAAATATCTCCCAAATTTCTATATTCTATCTAACCCCAAGGCTGGGTGTCATCCAAACTTTTCAAGATAGTGTCCTAGTTTAACACCTCAGAAGCCATTTCCCAAAGCTACCTCAGAATGTCATCAAAACTTTTGTTGTTGTTTTTTTTTTTTTTTTTAAGGTAGGGTCTCTCTGTAGGCCAGGCTGACCTGGAATTCACTATGTAGTCTCAGGGTGGCCTGAACTCACAGTGATCCTCCTACCTCTGCCTCCCAAGTGCTGGGATTAAAGGCATGTGCCGCCACACCTGGTTATCAAAACTACTTTTACAGGACATTAAACTATATTTTCATGTTTAAAGCCTTAGTTTGTCTGGCAAGATTCTTTCACACTATCCTTCCAAGTTCTTTTTGAATAAAACATATTACCTATCTTCCATCAACTTTAGATGTGAGTTCAGCACCACACTTAGTACTGTTATACGTCCACATGCTGTTTCCTTAGTTTGAAACTGTTCTTTTCTTCTTAAGTTCCTTCTATTTCAAAGGTAGTTAATGAGTAATTACTACTTGAGGTGATTTATTGGAATCCTCTATTCACAAGTTATCTTTGCCTGTAAATTCACTTTGTACCTATTTTGCATGACATGTTAAAGTACCATAAAAGTTGGCTTCCCAATCAAACAAGTGAACCAAAGATGAAAGAGGTTGGATGTGCATATAGGGAACAGAGTTATGTCTCTTCTCTAGCATTGCCAACAGCTGTTTTTAAACCAATGAAGGTAAGTCAATGCAAAATTTTTAGTTTTTCTGTTTGTTCAGTAGCACAGCCCAATGTATTCTGGGTTGACTCATATAATTTACAATCACTTTCCTGCATACACACAGAATATAAAGTTAGCACCTTGCAAAACTTAAAAACGGTGGAAATCAATTTGGGAGGGGGAAGGAAGATGAAAATCAAATGGAGAAGATCTAATTTTCTAAGTGAATATTATTAGTAACTAATGGGACATTGAAGGCTTCTGTATCACAAATTGGGTCTAATGAACACCTTTATAACTGGCTTGGTTTATTTTTAAATATGTTATTTATTTATTTAGTTAGTTATTGAGAGGGAGAAGAAGAAGGAGGAGGAAGAGAAGGAGAAGAGGGAGGGGGGAGATGGGCACACTAGGGCCTCCAGCCACTGCAAATGAACTCCAGACAAATGCACCCCTTGTTCATGTGGCTTACGTGGGTTCTGGGGAATTGGGCTGGGGTTTTTAGGCTTCTCAAGCAAAATAAACCATTTCTCTAGCCCTCAGATTGATTCATTCTTATGGGGTCTTTATAAGTATGGAGGACAGTAATATAATTTGCCACTAAATCAGATACTTTTGAGAGTGATAGGAATGCATTCATAATTACACCTGTACAACATACTTACACAATATTGGCCCAGACAGCACTTCCATACGTGTGCTGGCCTGAAGCACAAGAATGGAAACAGACCCTGAAGGAGGGAGTGGGAATGGATCTGAGACAAGAACACAAGGAATGGAGCCAAGACAAGTTCTGATCAAGGCTCAGGTTTATTCAGGCAGACAACAAGCTTATATACAAACTAAAAAACTTTCTTGGCAATGCCTACATGCCTGAAGTCAGCTTCACCAGAGCCATACAATAATTTATGTCTCTGTGTCTGGTGCCTGCTTCTTCTAGGCCGTACGTATGATAAGGCCTGTGTGCCTGGTGCCCACCTCACGTTAATTGCCTCTGTGTCAAGAGGTCAAAGAGCAGCTGCAGTTCCTGAGGTCGAAGAGAGGCTGCAGCTCCCGACACCTACGCACAGTAGGAGGTAGCTGTTTTCTTTTTAATATTTTATTTGTTTATTTATTTATTTGTTTATTTGTGAGAGAGAGAGGCAGATAGAAAATGGGCATGCCAGAGTCTCTAGCCACAGCAAATGAACTCCATACACATATGTCATCTACAGTTTACTGTATCTGGTTTTTTCTGGCTTTAGGTGGGTACTGGGGATTGTATCCATGGTCCTTAGACTTTTCAGGAAAGTGCCTTAACTGCTGAGTTACTTCTCCAGCCCAGGTAGCTGGATATTTTATTATTATTAATTAGTTTTGTACTCAATGACTACATTCAAGTTGATACCATTGTTAGCCTTCTCCCTGTCCTCCCCCTCCCCCTGACCCCTCCTTGTTGAGGTATATGGGTCATGAATTGTGGGGTTAGCCCTCAGTTATGGGTAGGACGAAATGTCTCTGTGTATCATGACCCAACATGTGGCTCTGACATTTTTTTCTGCCCCCTCTTCCACAAATTTCCCTGAGGCATGCTGGGTTCATTTTAGGTCAGCTTCAGTGATGAGGTCTTGGGAGCCTCTATGTCTCTGGATATCTGATATGGTAGGAGTTGATTGTTCTCTGTGTTGATCTCCTTCACCCTTGTGCTGGTACCAGGTTCATTAAGAAAATAGTATCCTTGCTTGTTTCTCCAATTATTCTTAGTTTCAGGTGGGGCCCTTTTAAGGTATGATGGGGTGGTTATTTCCTTAGGATCTGTGTCTATCTGAAAAAGAGAAGCAGATTATCTGATGGAGAGTAAAGTTAGCCCTAGATAAATGGAATGACCATTATTATTATTTTTTATGTTTATTTATTTGTTTGAAAGTGACAGCCAGAGAAAGAGGCAGAGAGAGTGAGAGAGAATGGGCACTCCAGGGCCTCCAAACACTGCAAACGAACTCCAGATGCATGTGACCCCTTGTGCATCTGGCTAACGTGGGTTCTGGGGAATTGAACCTCAAACTGGGGTCCTTAGGCTTCACAGGCAAGCTCTTAACCACTAAGCCATCTCTCCAGCCCATGACCATTATTTTTAAGAGAGAATTTCATAGGTGTAGGCCCATGATTAATGTGGTAGCTTGATAATGGAGAGCCGGCTCATTTTTGGATCTGGTTCTGACCTGTTTCCCAGCTCCAGCTATGAGTTCCGTTCCATGAATGGATGAGTTAGCTAAATCAAGAGCGATTGGTTTCCCACTATGGATGTGCACCACTATTGCACTTATGTGAGCATCACAATAGGTTATTTGCTGCTAAGTAGGTTATTAGACCATGAGTTGCTTAGACAGATATTGGTCATTTTCCCCCAGTCGCCCATGTAGCACCTTCTGGCACTAGACACTTTGACTGTCTGGGGACTGACTCTCTTCCAGCTTGCAGCCATGTCACTCCTTGTCACATGTCAGCCGCATATGATGTCTTCAGCAGTAGGGTCTTACCACTAACCTTTGCTTGGTCATCAAGTACTCTGACAGAAATCCATCATTCTTTTAGGAAAACTTGTAGGTCAACCATTTGGTCTGCCTTTTAGGATTTTCTTTTTATCACCTGGAAAAATTATGCTGTATTCTAAAGCAAGGCACTTCCTCACTGGGGACCTGGCCAGTTAGGGGATTTCCTCCACAGCTGCTTCCAAACCAAGCCTCCATCTTCAGAACAAGACCAATTCTCACTGGGCCTGCATCTTTAGACTCTTATATCAGAATGGAAAATCTGGTTGTAAAAAACTTCAACAGATTTATTCCTCCTAAGACCAAGGTTGAGGAGGGTTATTCCTCTTACTGTCACTAAGGAATACAAGTTTAGTAATACAAAATAAACTTTATTGTACAATATTACACTAAGCAGAATAGATATCACTAGCTTGCCAGTTCATTTGATATTTACTATCCAAATCAAACTGATCATTGCCACTGTTGTTTATCTTGTAATAATGTGCAAATATTCATTTGTAAGGAAATTCTTAAATTATAGACTTTTTGTGTATTTCATTATTATCTAATATCTGAGGCTAGAAATGCCCAGGCATCATGTAAATGTAATAGTATTTTATAAACAGAGATAATAAATAAAAATAAATTCTAGAGGAGAAAACTAAGATTTTAAACTTCATTGTCATATGTTTAAGATTAGAGCACATGTGTGTGTGGTGATTAAGTTTTATGACTTTTACAGCAAAGATACTGCTGACTACTCCTGCACAGGTAGCATTGAGCAGGTGCTGAGTTCAAGTGTTCCTCCTGACATTCTTTTCTTTTATTGATTAGTTTTGTATTTAGGAAATACAGTCAGTTTGGTACCATTATTAGGCTCATCTGTGACCTACCCCTTCCCCAGGGCCCCTCCTTGTTATATGGGTCATGCTTTGTGGAGTTAGCCCACAGTTATGGGTAACATAAATGTCTCTGCATATCATGACCCAACATGTGGCTCTGACAGTCTTTCTGCCCCCTCTTCTGCAAAATTCCCCTGAGCCATGTTGGGTTCATTTTTGGTCTGCTTCAGTGATGAGGTGTCAGCAGATCTCTGGGTCTCTGGAAATCTGATTTGGTGGGAGTTCATTTTTCTCTGTGTTGGTCTCCTTCACCCTTGTGCTGGTACCTGGTTCACCAAGAAAACAGCACCCTTACTTGTTTTGCAAATTGCTCTTAGTTTCAGCCAGGACCCTTTTGAGGTATGATGGGGTGGCTCTCTCCTTAGGTTCTACATCTATCTGAAAAACAGAAGGAGATTCTCCAATGGAGAGTAAGTTAGCACCAGGACGAATGAGATAACCCTTACTTTTTTTTATAGAGAATTTAATAGGTGTAGGCCCTCTTTTAGCCCATTATTGATGGTAGCTTGATAATGGAGAGCAGGCTTATGTTTGGATATGGTTCTGACTTGTTTCCCAGCTCCAGCTATGGGTCCCATACCACTGAGGAGATCAGTTAGTCAAATCAAGAGCAGTTGGTTCCCCTCCATGGCTGTGTGCCACTATCACACTTGTGTGGGCATCACAGCAGGTTATTTGCCCCTCACATTCTTTGTAGTTCCAAATGTTCATTTCTTGGCTCACAACTCAAATAATCAAACACCTGTTTTCCATCTCCAGACACATATACAATATACTTTTGTGCATGTGTACATGTATTGTATGTGTTGTGGTGTGTGTGGGGGTATTCATGTGTATGTATGTGTAGATGTGCCTGCCCCATGCACATGTATGTGGAGCTCAGGGTAAAATATTGGATGTGTCTATCACTTGTCTGCATGTTTGTTTGTTTGTTTGTTTTAACATGGAGTCTCGATGATTCTAGAGCTTGCCATTTTTGTGAGCCCAGTGACTCTGTTCTTCACTCTTCGTAGGGCTGGGGATATAGATGTGTGCCCATGCCTACATATTCATGTGCATGCTGGGGAATCAAACTCATGCTGAATCATATCCTCATGCTTGCACAGCAAATGACACACACAGAGTCACCTCTTAAGGACCTAGACTATACATTTTTCTAACTTAATAACCAAATAAATTCATGTTTTCTGCCACCTCACAATGCTTATCTTACTGTGGCATCTTTTTCCTAGTTTATAGTTCAGATTCAGCATCTGTCACTTCACACATGCCAAAAGCCTAAACATAAAGATAAGTCTTATCCCTCTGCTAATCTATTCACATCCTTTGATAGTGTGCAAATACCACCAAAAGGCCATATACTATCGATCGTCATCTCAGGACCCTATCTAGAACTCTGCAAGTGACCTCTAAGTCCTGCCTTTCAGCACAATCAGGTGTTTGTAATGAACAGCTTACCAGACTGTGTCACACTGCCACTATCTCTGCTCATTTGGTTCCTTTCACTTCCTATAAAGCCTGAAAAATCCTTTCCTTTCACTCCCTGCCTTATTCAATATATCCAAGTCTGTGTCATACTTCTTGCTCCAAAATTTCATGAGCTTTCTACTCCCACTTTGCTGCCACTGTTGTTATTTAGAACCTGTCCCTTTTGTACAGCTCAAGGTTCAGCTGTCATCTTTTTATGTAATTTTTCAGAACCTCACCACTTATCCTTCTCCAATGGTTCTGTTATGTTTGGGAGCTTATCTCATATATATTATCTTCTATCTACTAATAATGAGATAATAAATGGAATATATATATATATATATATATATATATATATATATATATATATAGATATATATACACATATACATATATAATATTTGTCTACTCAGAAATATCTTGCTCATAGAAGTAGGCCTTGCCAAATATTTTTGAATACCTCATAAATATTTTCCAGCAACAATTATGATTCATTAAAGACACTTAAATTTAAAAAGTAGTGATGACAAAAGTTATTGCTTTCAAGCCATGGATCACGTGAATCAAAATAGTTGAGAAGTAGAACAAAATGAAACTAGGAAACCAAACCAGACCCCTATAACAGAATTTTCTAATAATTTGGGAAAGGACTGACTAGCTACCAAGCAGTTACTTAAGTATTTTTTTTTTTTTTGTAACTGGAGAAAAATAAAACTGAATGTAAATGAACAAAGTATCAACCTCCAAAATAGTATATGTTGTATGCAAGGTAAAAAGTGGTATAGTTTAAATAAATGTATCACTAGATCAGTAGATAGATAGCAAAACTTGACTTCCAGAAAAAAAAAAAATGAAAGAAAGAAAAACATTCAGGATATTACTTGCATAAGCAGTGTTTTAAAGGATGTAAATGTGGTTTGTTTTGGAAGCAGAAGCTTTTTATAAGACTTGTACAGTTCACAAATGCTTATTTTATATTATTTTTACCAGGGTTCTTTTCACAAATTCTACATTGTGTTACTGGCATTTTTTTTTTAACAAACTACATATCTGTTGTAACTTTTCATAATTTATGCCTATCTTCCATTTGGAAGGACTTGTGTGTGTATCTCCACAATAGGAGTGTTCTGTTTCATAACTTAGGTTACATTTATTTAGCACCGATTAATTCTCAGGACAAAGTTGCTAAAGGCACCCTCCCCAGGTAAAAACAGAAATACTGAAGAGCTTCCCTTGGCTTTTGCACTGGTTCACCAAGCTCTGCGCTCTCTTAAAGCTGTTTTGTGGGCTTATCCATTTTTACCTGTCTGTCCCCATGAAAAGCCTCTAACAATGACAGCTTGGCTGTTGGTACAAACTGAGCATAGTGAGATGGAGCATATCTGCTTAGGTGGAATTTGGTGAAAACAATAATAGTAGCATACTTTCCAAAGTAAGTGAAGTCTATTTCTATACTAAGACTAATAAGTAGGACTTTTGCCATGGTGACTAGAGATAGGTAAATAACTTTGACTTTTCCACTAGGTTATATCCATGAGGGGTTAAATCTTGGTCTCAGTTCAAGGTGGTAGAGATTCTGGGTCAGTGAAATACTAGCATCTTACATGTTGACTCTAAGGTGGGTTGGATCCAGATCTTGCTGAAAGCTGACTTTCTCCAGAAAGTGAACATCAGCAAACAAAAGCATTTTTGCTCAAGGGGTGGTTTATTTCAGAATTCTACTTGTCTTCTGAGACATGAAACCATTTCAAAAAAACTATAAATTTCAATAAATCCACTACCTGTTTCATGAAAAGAATAATGTGATAGAGTTTAAGCCCCAAGGTCACAATGTTTAATTATCAGTGCTTTGACTTATGACTTCTGTGTCTTCTCAGAATGCAAGTCAAACTCTGGCAGGGTGATTCATAGAATCACCTGTGTCGCTTTCCTTGAGTCAACTGCTGTGTAAGCCAAAGTTTCTCCTTGATATTGGTCTTCTCTGATCCAGACTTTCATTGTGGCCACGCTACTGAATGCCAGTGACATACACGTTACTACACTCCATAAGCAAAGGTTAGGAACATTTTGATTTCTTCTCTTCTGAGAGAGGTGGTGCAAGAAAATCCATAATCTCATCTATGACTGGATCTACATCCCGGGAAGTGAAATTACTTTATTACAATATTCACTAGAAACCGATAGATAAAAGATCTACATCTTTAAGCCAGACAAACAGAACATACCTTCTTATGCTATCAGCTTCTGTTAGTGAAAACACAATACCAGACATGATAAAACATGTTTATGCAATTTACAAAGAACTTTACAGTGGATATTACCTTAAAATATAGAAAAGTACACAAAAGTAGGAAAAGATATTTGCAATCTTTTTTCAGTATTCAGATAGTAACTCAAAATTCTGTGTATTGGCATAAAAGTCAAATAGGAAAATATAAGATAGCAAATATAGAAAAACATGTATATTATAAATTGATTTCTCACAAATATGTCGACAGATACAAAAGTGGAAGTTTTTCTAGCAAATTATTCTAGAATTTGACATAGTTAAGAGAAAAAATTCTAAAAGCAGGGAATAAATATAAATATTTCTCTCATGTCATGCTAAAATTTGACATAAAAGATGTATAGTGATAATTGATTTTGGTTATCAACTTTGATACACTGAGGGTTACCAAGGATTTGGTGAAGCATCCCACTGAATACATATATGAGGGTGTTTCTCGAGATGATTTCTGTGTGACTTAAGGAAACTATGTGGGTGATTCTATTCCATAGACTTGGGTCCTCAGTGGTATAAAAAAAAATATGGGTGAAGAAGAAAGTGAGCTTCTGTTCAATAGTGACCCTTGCTGAGCTGGTTCTCTTTCTGCTTGCCTTCAACTGTGGATAATCTCTGTCTTTGATCATGAACATGGATCCATGGCTCTGGAGGGCCAGGCCTCTAGCCTCCATCTGAGACTGCCTAATGGACACTTCTCATTTCATAGTGTGTCTTCTTGAATTGAGCAACCACAATTCCCTGGCTCTGTAGCCTCCTTATGGCCATTGTGAAACTATCCAATCTCTGACTATGTAAGATAATCTAGAAGAGCTCCCCTTATACTGATATATGATCTGTATCTCTGAAGAAATCATATTGTTACAAACATATATGTAAAGGTAAAATATCAGTTGAAAGTTTTGAAATAAAGCCAAAGAAATCTTTTGTCCTTGGTTAAGGAGTAAATTCATGAGCAATGTCAAAAGATACATTGGACATAATTAAAATTCAATTTTTTTTCTCTTTGAAGGAACTACAAAGCAAGTCATAGGGACAAATGTGGTATAACACAATTTTAATTGCAGTACTTAGAAGGCTGAAGCAGGAGGATCATGAGTTTGAGACTAGCCTGGGTTACTCTGCAAGTCAGTGACTCAAAACCAAGAATAAAGAGAATTATGTCAGCTTCCAGCCAAGATGGCGATCACCTAGCTGTGACACAAATTACCAGGAAAGAAAGGTAAGACATTAAGGGTTCACTGGGTCTTTTAGGGGAGAGCAATCTCCAATAGATTGCCAGTGGGAGAGCACAGAGGGGGAAAAGCAGGGAATACTTGATTCCCTCACGTGTGGGTAGCCCACCAGTCCTCCTACCCCCAACAAGCAGCTGTCACACCCACAGTCCCAGCTTCAGGACACTCCCGCACTTACTATAGGAAAAGGGACCCAGGCAAACATATTCCACTGGCCTCACTGCACAGGGGCAATCACCCTGCTACCCCTGCCCAAGAGTGACCTTGGGCATGCTCCCCCTGCTGGCCCATTGGAGCTCAGGCTACATTGATCCATTTGCCTGCCACATGCTAGCCGCCTCTGTGCTGATCCCTGCTTGTGCAAGCTAAGCCTACTCTGCCAATTTGCCCACTCCAACTGCCCATGTGAGCTCAGGCTGTCTCTGCATGTCCTCCTACATCAGATCAGGTGCCAGTCCCTCCCTGTCGGCCATACCAGATGACCACCATTGTCCTGTTGTGGGGGAGCTCAGACTGCTTCTGGGTTCCAGTGTTCTGCCATGCCAGTGTTTAGGCTGCTTCAGTGCCTGGTGCCTCAGTGTCCCTCCTAGCATGAGCACAGGCAGCTTTGGTGCATTACCGTGACAGCTCAGGCAACTTTGGCTCCCATGCCAGGGAGGAGCTCAGGTGGTTTTGGCAAGTGAGAGCCAAAGCCCAGACTGCTTGAGAACTGCATCAGGCTGCTTCAGCTTCCCACTGTGCTTGAGCCCAGGCTGATCCACCCCCCTACTTGTCCATACACAGTACAAAAGAAATAACATGAAAAACCAAATGCAAGAAAATCCAGTTAGATCACCCTGTCCTACAAGGAACATCTCTAATCCAAACATAGAAGAGACATGAGAATCAGAACACCAAAATGAAGCTATGAGCAAGGCAACCCTGGCCAAGCTACTGGTAGAACTTTCAGAAAAGCAACAAAGGACCAATAATTGTGTGGATGCTGCCATCAATAGATTAGACCTAATAGATAAGAAAATGGAAGGAATTCAAAGACAATTAAGAGATATGAAGGTGACTGAAAAAAAAAAAAAGAGGTCCTCAAAAATCTGCTGCTGATGCTAAATGAAGACATAAAGAAATGCAAGGATGAATTCCAAGAAGCATCAAGAAAATCATAAAATGACGTGAAAAAGGAGCTTGACAGAGGGATGGAAACTATACATAGAAAAGTAGTAGAAAATGCGAACCTAATTGAACAAGTCCAAAACTCTCTAGAAGCTCTCAAGGACTGAGTCAGCCATATAAAGGATAGAAACTCTGATCTGGAAGACAAGATGGAAGAAATAGTTTGGGAGTTTAAAAGTTTCAGTAAGTTCAAAAGTTTCTATGAACAGAACATGAGGGAATTGTGGAATACCCTTAAACGTCCTAATATCAGGATCATCGGAACACCAGAAGAAGAAATTAAGACCAAAGGCATGGAGAACTTATTTAACAAAATAATTGAAGAAAACTTCCCCATTCTCTTGAAAGAAAGGTACATCAAGATGCAAGAAGCTAACAGAAACCCAAACAGACAGGACCAAAGGAGAAACTCTCCAGGACATATTGTCATTAAGACTCTAAACATTGACACCAAAGAGAAAATCCTAAAAGCAGCTAGGAAAAAATAGCACATCACTTTTAAAGGTATGCCCATTAGAATTACTTCAAACTTCTCTATGGAAACCCTGAAAGCTAGAAGGGCCTGGAATGAAACACTACAAAGTATAAGAACCTATGGCTTCCAGCCCAAACTACTCAATCTAGCAAAAGTATTCCTCATAATACATGGTGAAAGAAAACCTTTCCATGACAAAGCTCAGTTCTATAGTTATTTGAACACAAAACCAAACCTATAGAGAGTATTTCAGGAAATTCTCCACACAGAAGAATCAAATAATCAAACTCAAATACCTACAAGAAGCAGATTACAATAACCAAACTTAGAGAAGGCACAAAAAACTTCAAAGTCTATGAAAACACCAAACCACATATGTCATCACAATATGGCAGGGATCGAATCAAATCTCACAGTCATTACCCTAAATACTAATTCACCCATCAAGAGACACATCTAACAGGATGGATCAAAAAATTAGACCCCTCAACCTATTTTCTTCAATAAACCCACCTCACTACAAAAGACAGACACCTCCTCAGGGTGAAAGGGTAGAAAGCAATATTCCAAGCAAATGGGAGGAAGAAACAAGCAGGCATAGCTATATTAATATAAGATAAAATAGACTTCAAACCAAAAATAATCAAAAAGACAAAAAAGGACACTTCCTACTTACCAAGGGAATGATCCATCAATAGGACATTACAATCATAAATCTGGATGCACCAAACACAGGGGAACCACAGTTCATAAAACAAAACCTACTTGACAATAAAACAGAAGTAACCACCAACACCATCATAGTTGGGGACTTAAATACACCACTATCAGTAATAGACAAATCACCCAAACAGAAACTCAACAGTGAAGTAAGAGAGCTCAACAAAACTATAGATCACTTAGACCTAATGAACATCTACAGAGCTTTCCATCCCAGGTCCACAGACTACACATTCTTCTCAGCATGGAAAATTCTCTGAAATAGACCATATACTGGATCACAAAGCCTGCCTCCATGTATTTAGGAAGATTGAAATAATTCCCTGGATGATATTAGATCACGATGCTATATTGGTAGAAATTAACAACAAAAGAACCACCAAGCATCCCATCAGCACCTGGAAACTGAACAGCACACTTTTAAACATTAAATGGATAGTGAATGAAATAAAAAATGAAATTGCAAATTTGCTAGAATTGCATGACAATGAGAACACATTGTACCAAAACTTATGGGACACAATGAAGGCAATCCTCAGGGGAAAATTCATAATGCTCAATGCCTTCATAACAAAGACAGAGATTCCAAATCAATAACCTAAGCATCCACCTGAAGGCACTGAAAAAGCAAGAAAAATCCAACCCCCAAACCTC
Source organism: Jaculus jaculus (assembly GCF_020740685.1). Taxonomy (NCBI): domain Eukaryota; kingdom Metazoa; phylum Chordata; class Mammalia; order Rodentia; family Dipodidae; genus Jaculus; species Jaculus jaculus. The sequence goes on from NC_059113.1 coordinate 77,397,333, forward strand.
CAGAAGGAAAGAAATAATTAAAATCAGAGCAGAAATTATGAATTGGAAACTAAGAAAACTGACAAACAAAGAAAAATTAAACAAGATTGACAAACCCCTGGCCAATTTGATCAAACAAACAAACAAAAAAAAAGGAGATGCTTCAAATTAACAAAATGCAAAATGAAAAAGGAGAGATCACAACAGACGTAAGTGAAATTGTGAGACTCATCAGGACTTATTTCAAAAGCCTCTGCTTCACAAAACTGGATAATGTGAAGGAGTAGCTAAATAGCTAGATGCATACCACCTATCAAAGCTAAACTCAGAGATTAATCTAAACAAACCTGTCACACTCATTGAAATTGAAAAAGTAATAAAAAACCTCCCCCAAAAGAAGTGTCCAGGACCAGATGGCTTCTCAGCTGAACTCTATCAAACCTTCATGGAAGAACTCAAACCACTCTTCCTCAAACTGTGCCACACAATTGGAGAACAGGGAAAGCTACCTAACTCCTTCTATGAAGCTAGTATCACCCTATTTCCAAAACTTGGCAGAGATGACACAAGAAAAAATAAAACGAAACAAAACAAAACAAAACAAACAAACAAACAAAAAAACTACTAGCCTGTTTCCCTGATGAACTTTGATGCAAAGATCCTGAACAAAATCCTCACAAACCGAATCCAACCCCACATCAAAAGCATTATCCACTTTGATCAAGTGGGATTCATCCCAGGAACACTGGTGGTTCAACATACAGAAATGCATCATCAATGGACTACACCACATAAACAAGGTTAAACAAAAAACACATGATCATTTCAATAGATGCAGCAAAAGCCTCTAACAAGATACAACATCACTTCATGATCAAAACACTGGAGGGAATTGGCATGGTTGGTTCATATCTTAACATAATAACATAATAAAGGCAATATACAAAGCTCCTAAGACCCAAATAATACTTAATGAAGAGAGACTGGAGGAATTCCCATTGAGATCAGGAACAAGACAGGGTTGTCCACTCTCATTACTGCTCTTCAATGTAGGACTGGAAGTCCTAGCTCAAGCAATAAGACAGGAGAAAGAAATAAAGGGGATATGATTTTGAAAGGAAGAACTTGATCTAACTCTATTTGCTGATGACATGATTGTATATGTAAGAGACCTAAGATATTCCATCCAAAACTCCTAAAGGTTATTAACTCCCATAGCAAAGTAGCAGGATACAAAATCAATGCACAAAAGTCAGTAGCCTTTCTATGTGCAAATGACAAAGATACAGAGAAAGCTATAAGGGACATGGTCCCATTTTCAATAGCAACAACAACAAAAATACCTTGGAATAATGTTAACCAAGGAAGAGAAAGATCTATACAACAAAAACATAAAAATTCTCAAAAATAAAATTGAGGATGACTTGAGAAGATGGAAAAACCTCCTATAATCATGGATAGGCAGAGTTAACATTGTGAAGATGGCAATCTTACCAAAAGCAATATACAGATTTAATGAAATTCCAATTAAAATCCCATCAGTGCTCTTCACAGAGAATGAAAAAAATTAAAAAAAATAAAAAAATAAAAAAATAAAAAAAGAGGTTTCAAGTCTCATATGGAAAGGCAGAAGGCTTCATATACCCAAGCATATCTTCAGCAAAAGAAATACCTCTGGAGGCATCACCATACCTTATCTAAAGCTATATTACAAAGCCATAGTAATAAAAACAGCATGGTACTGGCATAAAAACAGGACTGTAGACCAATGGAATAGACTTGAGGACCCAGACTTTGGATAAAGTAATCATAGCTACTTGATCTTTGACAAAGGGCATAACAATATACACTGGCAAAAAGACAGCATCTTCAACACATGGTGCTGGACAAACTGAATAACCATATGCAAGAAATTGAAACTTGATCCATACATTTCGCCATGCACTACACTCAAGTCCAAAAGGATCAAAGATCTCAATATAAGACCACAAACTCAGCTAATACTGGAAGAAAATATAAGAAGAACTTTCCATGACGTAGGAATGAAAAAAAACTTGCTAAACAAAACTCCAGTAGTTCATGATCTTAAACAGTCACTAAACCAATGGGATCTCATGAAGCTGAAGAGTTTCTTTACAGACAAGCATATGATAAGCAAAGCCAATAGATTACCCACAGAATGGGAGAAAATATTTGCGAGTTATCCAACTGACAGAGGCCTAATCTCTACAATTGACAAAGAACTCAAAAACCTAAACAATAAAAAGCCAAACAACCCACTCACAAAATGGGGCAAAGAGCTGGCCAGGTGGTTCACAGAGGAAGAAATACAAATGGCTAACAAACACTTAAGAAAATGTTCATCATCCCTAATCATCACAGAAATGCAAATTAAAACAGTAAGGATAGCAAGCATCAAAAAATTAAATGAAAATAAATGCTGGTGAGGATATGGAGAATTAGGAACAATCATCCACTGTTGGTGGGAATGTAAGATGGTACAACCACTTTGGAAAGACTCCTGAAAACACTCACTATAGAGATACCAACAGACCCAATTATTCCCTTACTGGGCATCTACCCTAAAACCTTTAAACCACAGGCCAGGGAGATTTGTTCAACCATGTTTGTAGTGGCTCAATTCACAATAGCTAAGAGCTGGAATCAACCCAGATGTCCTTCACTAGAAGAATGGATAACTAAGATGTGGTATATCTACACAATGGAATTCTGTACAGCAGTAAAAAAAAAATGACACAATGAAATTTGAGGAAAAATGGTTGAAACTGGAACAGATCATTCTCAGCGAACTTACCCAATCACAGAAAAAAAATCGACACATAGTCTCACTCATCTACAACACCTAACCTGAATCTACCTAAGATGCCTTACATACCAGGCTCACATCTCCAGGACAAGATAATAGGATGAGTGTGGAGGGTAGGGAGGGTTGGGAGGGGAAGGGAGGGGGTGGAAGACACAAATCTAGACCCAAATGGCAATGGTACCATAAAATTCTACATCCTAAAAGGCAGACAAAATGGTTGAACCTTCACCAGGCCCTTAGAGGGAACACCTGAGCCACAAGATACTGTAGAGGGTATGATGAAGACTGACCTTAATCTTATACAGCTTCTCTCTCTCTTTCTCCTCTGTAACCCTTTTATATTAGTTATCTTTTTCTTCCTTTTCTTACTGGGCACTAACTGGTAACTCCCAGTACCAGCATGTAGCTATCATCCACAATGAGATTTTTATCAGAGAGACCTACAAGGTTTCCTAAAAGAAAGACATATTTCTGTCAAAGTGCTTGATGACCCACCAAAGGTTAGTGTAAAACACTACTGCTGAAGACACCTTATGCTGTTAACACATAAAATGGAATGGCATGTCTGGAAGCTGGAAGAGACTCGGTCCCCAGACAGTCAGCGTGTCTAGGGCCAGAAGTTGCTACATGGGTGACTGGGGCAAAATGACCAATATCTGTGCAAGCAACTCATGGTCTAACCTTCTTAGGAGCAAATAACCTGTTGTGATGCTCACATAAGTGCAATAATGGTGCATACACATGGTGGGAAATCAACTGCTCTTGATTTGGCTAACTGATCCCCTCAGTGGTATGGTACCCATAGCTAGATCTGGGAAACAAGTCAGACCCATATCCAAACATAAGCCTGCTCTCCATTATCAAGCTACCAGAAATCATGGGCTATAAGAGGACCTATACCTATTAAATTCTCTATAAAAAAGTAAGGGTTATATCATTTGTCAGGAGCTAACTTTACTCTCTGTTGGAGAATCTGCTTCTCTTTTTCAGATAGACGTAGATCCTAAGTAGAGAGCCACCCCATCATACCTCAAAAGGGTCCCGGCTGAAACTAAGAGTAATTTGCAAAACAAGTAAGGGTGCTGTTTTCTTGGTGAATAAGGTATCAGCACAAGGGTGAAGGAGACCAACACAGAAAAAATGAACTCCCACCAAATCAGATTTCCAGAGACCCAGAGAACACCTCATTACTGAAGTAGACCAAAAATGAACCCAACATGGCTCAGGGGAATTTTGCAGAAGAGGGGGCAGAAAGAATGTCAGAGCCACATGTTTGGTCATGATATGCAGAGACATTTATCCTAACCATAACTATGGGCTAACTCTAGAATCCACGACCCATATACCTCAACAAAGAGGGTCCAGGGGGTGGGGGTAGGACATGTATGAGCCTAACAATGGTACAAAATTGATTGTATTCACTGAGTACAAAACTAATTAATAAAAAATAAAATTATGTCATATCATGAGAGCAATTATTCTCAAAATATATAAGTAACAAAGGATTTGATTTTAGCATACATATCTCTTAAAAGTCAACAACTCATGACAAATAGATATAATGATCCAAACATTTTAACAGGCAATTCACAAAAGAAGTTATATAAATAACCAATGTTCATATATTAAGGATCCTCAACATCATTACCAATCAGAAAAATGCAGACTAAAATGACAAGATGCTAATATACACATTGGAATTTATAAACTTCAACATGTTAAAAAAAATAAAATACAAATTTTCACAAGGATGTTGAGGTAACACTTATAAATTGCTGGTGGAAAGATTTTGCAGTACTCTGCACTATTTTCTTAAGTGGTAAAATGAACATTTAATACAAAAACCAGCTACCCCGTTTTTAGATACTTATTTATGACAGACACATACATCCACAAACACTTCCATATGTAAGTGGTAATTGTAGCTCTATGTTAACAGTCAATAAGTATAAATTACACAATGACCCCACAAGCAGATGAAGTACATGGCATACATTCAAACACTGAGACAGCACTTGGTCATAACAATGTTCTGACTTCATCACAATAGAGAGGAATCTAAAGTTCATTATTCCATGTGAGAGAAGCCAGAAATTAAAAAAAAATACTTTGTACATTACCCCATTAATACCAGTATTTAGAGTGACAAAGAATTGATCAGAAGACTTTGGACATCGACAGGCACAGAGTATGACAAGAATAACATGACTTTGGAGATGATGAGAATGTTCTGATTGACTGCAGTGATTTCACAAGTGCATCTACCATATTTCACTGCATGTACATTTCAATATCTGCTGATTCTTGCACAAAAGACATGCCTCATGAACCTCCACTTAAAGTTAGCCGGGTTAGGATCACACTCATAGTTGTCTGGTATTAAATTAACCTTATCACCTGAAACTTAGCTTTTCTTTCATTGAGCATCGTGGATGCATGACGGAAAGTTGATATGACACAAATATACTGATATATTCCCTGATGCTCCATGAAAGAACATCATCTCTACTCTTTCTAGCTTGTTATTTGTGTGCTCAAAACACTACAGCTGCGATTTTATGACCATATGTGATTAGCATAGTGTCAGCCTGCTACAACTATTTTTGTTTTCATTGTCACATATATACCAATATGCTAGTCAACATTCTATGGAAGGAGAAATAAATAAAATTAATTTCAGTGGACATTGCTTTCTTTATTCTCTAATCTTATCATGCTCACATCAGTTATATTTGATCTTTTCCATATTCTTTGTTTTTAACGTGTGTCTGTGTGTGTACATGCATATGTTCAGGTATATGTGAGTGCTTGTGTGTGGACATGTGCACTTATATGCATATGGTAAGAGAAAAAAAAAATATCTCATATGCCATCTTTAGGAATGCCTGTCACTGGTTTTGAGGCACCGTACTTATTGGGCCAGAGCTAGCAAATTAGAATAGACTGGTGGACAGGAAGCCACATAGATCCTCCTGTCTACACTTCCTCTTTCCAGAAATTTAAGACTATCGGTTGCATGCCTGATTTTTAAGTTGGGTAGCATCCTAGTGCAGTGAAAGAAGGGTCTTGGGCTCACAGGAAGCCTTAATGCCCTACTAACTTGCAACCATGCTGAGCTATTTATTTCACTGAAACCCTCTTCATCTCACATAAGGTGCCTGGATGGCAACACTAGAAAGTATAAATGTTTAGTGATAGAAATTGTTCCCAGCCATCCCAGCTATCCTAGTCCTGACTTCCTACAATAAGGTTGTCACTTATCAATAGCTAGTGATGCCAAAGCTTATCCTTCCTGACTGATAAATACATCGAGGGTCCTTAGCTCCTGCAATGCAATTAACTTCCCATATCATGTTTTTCTCTGCCATCTTATTGTCTAGAGTGTAAGCTGACCTTTGTGAGAGTTATTATCTTTTAATAACCTTTTTATTGACAAGTTCCATACATCTATACAATATACCATGCTCAAAATATTATATTTCCACCATTTTCCTTCATCCCCTCTTCCTTATTACCCTCCACTGAATCCCTTCCTTAAAAAAAATATATATATAGGGCTGGAGAGATGGCATAGCGGTTAAGCACTTGCCTGTGAAGCCTAAGGACCCCGGTTCGAGGCTCGGTTCCCCAGGTCCCACGTTAGCCAGATGCACAAGGGGGCGCAAGCATCTGGAGTTCGTTTGCAGAGGCTGGAAGCCCTGGCGCGCCCATTCTCTCTCTCTCCCTCTATCTGTCTTTCTCTCTGTGTCTGTCACTCTCAAATAGATAAATAAATAAAATTTAAAAAAAAGAGTAAAAAAATATATATATTTATTTAAGATTGAATGAGGTGACAGTGAGTAGAGGAGAGAGAGAGACAGACAGAGAGAAAAAGGGAAAGAGCAAATGGGCTTATGAGGGCTTCTTGCCAGCTCCAGATGCATGTGCCACTTTGTACATCTATCTTGCATTACATGGATACTGAAGAATTAATTGAACCCAGACTGATAGGTTTTGGAAGCAAGAGCCTTCAACTACTGAGCTATCTCTCCAGCCCTTCTGAATCCCTTCTTCTTTCTAACAGAGCCCTCTTTTTTATTTTATTATTATTATTTTTAATATCATTTGTTTTTCTCTGCTTCTATGTAGTTCTTCTGTAGACAGGGACAGCCACTGAAGTCATGAATCCACAGCTACTTTGTGTCCAGAAGAAAATGCTAAGAAGAACTCTTCCCCTTCCTTGCTCCTGCTTTCTTTCTTCCACCTCTTTGACAAAGGTCTTGAGCCTTCAAAGGTGTGATATAGATGTCTCAGTGCTGAACACTATACTGCATTCTCTCTTTTCTCAGCACTATGATGACTTTTGAGTCTCCCCAGTGGTCAACATCATCTGAAAAAAAAAAGCACCTTTTAGCAAAAGTGAAAGCAATATTAATATATAGGGATAAACATAAGTATTTTTAAGAGCATCTTGGTTAGCTTAATATATCCATTTTTCCCAAGAAGAGTAGTAGTTTCCCACCTAGGGCTTAAGAATTTTATTAGATTTACATCTGAGGCTTGAATTCCCTCCCATCCTCTGTAGGGGTCATCAAATCCAAACAGACAGCACTTGGTTTCCCTCATAATAGACATTTCACGATTGTACCACTTTGCTTATAAGGCCTGACTGTCCAGATGTGGAGCTTACAGGGTGTTGCAGTCAGGTTCGCATTGCTGGCATAAATCACCTCACCAAGAGTAGCTTTTGGGGAAAAATGCTTTATTTTGGCTTAAAGACTCAAGGGAAAGCTCCGTATGGCAGGGAAAAATGATGGCATGAGCAGAGATTGGACATCACCCCCTGCCCAAAATAAGGTGGATAATAGCAACAGGAGAGTTTGCCAAACACTGGAAAGGGGACATGGGCTATAATACCCATAAGCTTGCCCCCAACAATACATGCCCTCCTGGAGGCATTAATTTCCAAATCTCCATCAGCTGGGAACTTAGCATTCAGAACACATAAATTTATGGGCAGAACCTGAATCACATCACCACATTCTGCCCCTGACCCCCATAAGCTGATAACCATCCATGATATAAAATGCAATGCATTCAGCCCAACTTTAAAAGTCCCCATTATTTTTATCAATCCTAATGATGTTCAAACACCTCCATAATCCAATGTCTTTTAACTAAGCCATAATACCAAAAAAATCCCTCCCAACTCCATAATGGTACAGAATAAACATATTGCAAAAGATGGCACTGGGCATACCAAAGAAATATTTAACTAGGGAGGGAGTAGGACATGGATGAACCTAACAATGGTACCAACTTGACTGTATTCACTGAGTACAAAAATAATTAATACAAAATTAATTAATTAAAAAAAGAAATATTCAACTAATACAAGATTTTAACAGGGCAAACACTAAGCTGTATAGTTCCAAGCCCAAGTGTTGCGCCCCTCCCGCCAGCAGGAAGAACGACAACAACAGGATTCTTCTCAGGCACACTTTATTGGGAGCTCCAAACTGAAAGAGAGAAGGACCCCGACCCTACGGAGTGCCAAGCTTATATACTTGTGGTCATGTGGATGTGAAACGTTGTCTGATTGGCTTAAGTCTCATCAGACGACTTTGCATCACCCAATCGGGATAGGTGAGCAGCCATGTTAGGATAATGTCATATGCTCATGTGCAAACGATTAGGATACAAAAGCAGTAAACAAGCTGACGCAGCAAAGCCTGACGAAGCCAGCGCGGCTCCCCACAGTTCCCCCTTATAAAAATTGTTTTGAACCTCAGGCTACCCGATCCAGGACCAGCCCTCATGATAGCCAGTCCGATCGAGGGTAGAGCCCAAGACCAAAAGCCTGCTTAAGCACCTTCCCGAGTGCAATGGGAAAAATCCCTTCGGGGTGCAAAGGCTGCTCATGCAGGGATGTAAGCCTTCCAAGGTGCAATGACAACAAGGTCACTTGGTGTGCAAAGGCCTTACAGTAGGCAGGGTGGAACTAACCATGGGATATAAGCCTTCCAAGGTGCAATGACAACAAGGTCACTTGGTGTGCAAAGGCCTTACAGTAGGCAGGGTGGAACTAACCATGGGATATAAGCCTTCCAAGTTGCAATGACAACAAGGTCACTTGGTGTGCAAAGGCCTTACAGTAGGCAGGGTGGAACTAACCATCTTGCAGGCTTGCCAGCCACATTTGTGGAGATGCTCCTTGATCCAAAGCCATAAGTGCCTGAACAATCTTTACGTTATCCTGCTGATGTTGTTGTCTGATTCGACAGATAAGCCAGAGACAGAACACCATACCACACAGAAGGGCTGCTCTGAACATAGCCACCCCACCCTTGCCTTAAAGAAAGAAAATGCAGAAGATAGATAGGACTGAACTGGCATAGGGACAGGCCATGTTCTGGCCACAGCCCAAAATTGCATCTTAATTCCCTTTATCATCATCGGCAGGAGCAGGCTCAGGATCATCAGTAGTAGTAAGAAGGTTGTCATTCCTTGCCTTCTCATGACGTACAATTCGAGTCAACCGCTCTGGCACCCAGATAGGATCAGCTTGGCCCTGTGGAAAAACACAAACAGCTCCCCTGGATCTGGCTATAACTGGATCCAGGCCTTTCCAGACATTTTCAAGTACATCCTTCCATTTTGCATCTTCGTAACAAGGAGGGGATTGGGTCATATGGCGATCAGCTGCCGTTAGACCCGCAGCATCAATCGTCAGAAAATTCAAAGTAAAAAGTACTAGAGATAATTTATTCTTGGGGGTGTGGCCTTGGCCTATTCCCCCTTTTTGTTTTTGTAAGCATTCTTTAATAGAACGATGGGCTCATTCAACAATGCCTTGCCCTTGTGGGTTATAAGGAAGGCCAGTGGTATGAGCGATGCCCACAGCATCACAAAACTGGCGAAAACCTTTTGCAGTATAAGCAGGTCCATTGTCTGTCTTCAATGCCTGGGGCTTACCCCAAGCTGCCCAGGCCTCTAAACAATGAGTAATAACATGCTGAGTACATTCACCAACAAAAGGAGAAGCATAAATAATTCCTGAACAGGTATCGATAGACACATGTACATATTGCAACTTGCCAAAAGATGGGATATGCGTAACATCCATTTGCCAAATCTCTCCTGGACGCAGTCCCCAGGGATTAATGCCAATATGAGGAGAGTGCAAGAAAGGGGCACAGGCAGGACAGTTGACAATTATATCACGTGCCATGGCCCGAGATATATTAAATTTTTTACGCAACACTGCAGAGGACACATGATACAATTTGTGGAAATCCTGAGCCTTAGACAAGTTATCCAAGGACAGAAGAAAATCATTGCCAACAGCCATGGGACCAGAAAGCATAGAATGAGCTCTAATATGTTGAATAAAAAATGGATTGGTTCGAGACCAAATTAAACGTTGCAATTTAGATAAATATACAGTAACAGGACTAGAATCTTTAATGAGGCCTGCTACTTCTAGATTTTTAATAGCATTAACTACATACTGAGAATCAGAAATGAGATTAAAAGATTCACTGAAAAGTTTAAACACATGACATACAATTTGGCATTCCACTATTTGAGGAGTATTTGGTTCAAATTGTACAGTAACTGTTTGTTGTCCCTGAATTACATAGGCTCCAAGGCCTGTCTTAGAGCCATCAGTATAGATATCTAAAGCATCAGCAATAGGTGACTGCGAGGTAATCTTAGGGAACACAATGGGGTGTAGCGAGACAAAATGTAATAAAGGATCTTTGGGTAGATAGATGATTATCCAATTTTCCAGAGAAGGAACACATCAATATGGCCCAATCATCAGTAGTAGCAGCTAAAATACGTACCTGTTCAGAGTTATAAGGGGTAATCAAAGAATCAGGTGCCACACCAAAGGGCATCAAAGATTACTTTATACCTTGAAGAGCAAGGGTGGCTACCATAGTAGGATAATGCTCTATGCATTTTTTAGGAGAAGAATGAGAATGTATCCAAAGCAAGGGACCTTGTTGCCATAAGACTCCTGTAGGAGTTTCTGGCATAGCAAGAATGCACAATAAAATAGGTTGTCTTGGGACTATTCTGCATAACTGTGCAGACTGTAACGCTTGCTCTACTTTAAAAATAGCTACTCGTGCAGCTGGAGTTAAAGCTCTAAATGAAGAAATATGTGAATCACCTTCCAATATTTGAAATAGGGGTCTCAGCTCATGGGTAGGAATCTTTAGATATGGTCTGATCCAATTTATATCCCCTAACAACTTTTGAAAATCATTCAACGTCCTCAATGCATCTATTCTAATTTGTAATTTTTGAGGTCTAATAATATGTTTAGTAATTGTTGCTCCGAGGAAATTACCTACCTGTCCTTTCTGTACCTTTTCACTAGCTATATGTAAACCATAGACTTCAAGATCCTTCTTGAGAGATAGAAAAGCTTTTGACAAAATATTCTCTACGGAGCCACTAAAAGGATATCGTCTATATAGTGGCAAATCCTCAATTTTGGGAATCTCTTTCTAGTAGGTGCTATTGCTAGGCTTACATAATGTTGGCAGATAGTAGGACTATTGGCCATCCCTTGCGGGAGAACTCTCCATTGAAACTGTTGATCAGGTTCCTCATGATTGATAGCTGGTAGAGTAAAGGCGAATCGTTTATAATCTTCCAAAGCCAAAGGAATGGAGAAGAAACAGTCTTTTATGTCAATAATAGTAAGAGGCCAGCCATTCAGCAAGCTAGATAACAAAGGGAGACCTTGCTGAATCGGACCCATAATTTGCATTTGTGCATTTACAGCTCGGAGATCATGAAGTAGCCGCCATTTTCCAGACTTCTTTTTAATAACAAAAATAGGAGTATTCCAAGGAGAGTGAGAGGCTTCTAAGTGACCTAATGACAATTGTTCTTGTATTAGTTCTTTTGCTGCTAGGAGTTTTTCTAAGGACAGGGGCCACTGAGGTACCCAAACTGGTTCAGCTGTTTTCCAAGGAATGGGAATTGCATCCTCAGTGGCCCCTAGGAAAAACCCAACCCTCGCGTGCCTGAATTACCTGAGGCCACAAGAGGATCTACCTGCCCCTGTAATTTTTTACCTAGTCCTCTACCTGGTATATGACCCATCATTTTCATAATAGATTGACTCTGAGGAGAATACTCATTAGTTAATTTTAAATTCTTTTGTGCCAAAATATCCCTTCCCCATAATGTAATAGGAATATCTACTATATAAGGAATAACTTTCCCCTTTTGTCCCTCAGAGGTAGACCATGTAAGTTCCCGAGAACTAATAGCTGGAGTTTGAGCATACCCCAAACCTTGCAAGGTTTGTGAAGATGATTGTTTGGGCCAGTTCTTGGGCCAATACTTAGTTGCAATAATACTGCGGTCAGCTCCCATGTCCAGCATTCCCTGAAAATGTATCCCCTCAATAATAAGTTGTAGAATTGGTCTCTCATCTAATTCCATGGATAAGTATGTCAAATCAACTCCTGTAGAGCCGAGTCCTTTGTTCCCTCTAATTTTCTCACCAGAAGGGAACCGCTGATGGAGGCTAGGAATAAGCAGTAACTGAGATATCCTGTCCCCAGGTGAAATGGCAATAATTCCTTTCTGGGATGAACAAAGCACTTTTATTGTGCCTGTATAGTCAGAATCTATGACTCCTGGAGTAATAGTCAATCCTCTTAATGCTGAGGAAGATCTATCAAGCAGTAAACCTACAGTATTAGGGGGCAATGGACCTTGAAAATCTGACTCCACAGGTTGCACTCCCATCTGTGGTGTTAATACGAGTCTGTTGGTGGCACAGATGTCCAATCCTGCGGAACCTGGAGTGGCTCTTCTGATTGTGCCGGAGGACGGAGAGATGGATTCTGAAGTGCCCCATATATTTGAGGGCCCTGAGGTCGGGGGCCCCTGACCCCATTTTTTGTATTAGCTGTTGACTGATTAATTGGTCGTCCATTGATATCTTTGACAGAGCGACACTCATTCGCCCAATGTTTTCCCTTTTTACACTTAGGACATAAGCCAGGCAAGCGCACCTGACCCTGCACTCTAGAATTATTTTGAGGGCATTGTTTTCTAAAATGTCCAGTCTTCCCACATTTAAAGCATGAAGAAGTTCCTCTGTGCCCCCTAGTGGCAGCCAAGACTGCGGCAGCAAGCCCTGCATTAGATAGTGGACCGCCAACTTCTCTGCAGGCTTTCATCCAAGCCTGAAGTCCTTTTCCCTTCCAGGGCGTAATTGCCCTCCTACAGTCTTTAGTGCATTGCTCATAAATTAGTTGTTCCACAAGTGGCATGGCTTGGTCAGCATCACCAAAAATACAACTAGCTGCTTCCATCATGTGAGCTACAAAGTCTGAAAATGGTTCAGTAGCTCCCTGAATAATTTTAGTAAGGTTGCCTGATACTTCCCCTTTATTTGGCAATGCCCTCCAGGCTCTAAGAGTGATGTTATTTATTTGTATATAAACTTCAAGAGGAAAGGCAATCTGATTATTAAGCCATTGTCCTTGTCCCATAAGCATATCAAAATTCCATACAGGCTGACCATTTGATGCATTAGTTCTGGCTTGACTTTGGGCAGCATCAGTGTATAAAGATTTCCAGTCTAAACATTGTCCTAGGCTTAGACAAGTCTTAGAGACTCCAAACCAATCTGCTGGGGTCAAAGCTCTATTGGCAAGACGTTCTAACAACACCATAGTAAAAGAAGCATTTATCCCATAAGTTCTAGCGGCTTCTGCAAGATCCTTGAGCTCCTTATACCCTATAGGTTCATGGTATCTAACATGTGTATCATGAGTCTCAAAAATTGGATAAGCACTAGCCAGCATTCTCCAAGTATCTGGTTTTATCAAACTACATCCGGATGAAGCACATGCCCCGGGCAGAAGTAGACCATCTTGTTGTTTACACCTCTTGCTCGTAGAGGCATAAGCTGGTGGAGGAGCAAAGACACCATCTTTTCTGGGTCTAGAACATTCCCGACCACACTAGGCCTCTACTTCCTCAAAATCCTGTCTTCCTCTGGAGTTAATTCTTCTCCCTCAGATTCACTAGAACTTTCTATATATAAATTTACAAGTTCCGTCAAATCTGGATATAGCTTCGGACCTGAATTTGGCCCTCCCTTTTGCGTTTCACTTTTATTCTGTGCACTTTTATTCTTTTCTGTCTGAAACCTAGGTTCTCTTTTTATTTTAACATTTTTTTGTTTTCCCCTTTTATTTTCTTCAGACTCTGACATGCTATCTTGATTATGTGCTAATATGCGTTGACCTTCCCTGATCACCTCTTCACAACGTTTGTCCTCCCTTCCTAGCGGCTCCAAAAAGGTGGAATGGTGGCGTCCCATTCTGCAACCTTATATACGTTTGAGACGATCAACTAACTTATATGTATCAGACTTACAGATCAGTTACAAGCCAAAACTTAACATATAGCACATCCAGGGGAACTTACCGGTACCACTGCTCTGTGTGTTGAGTTCTGAATCCTCCCTTGGAAGTATCCTCAGGGGTCCTCTCAATTGGCCGTTTGTTGACAAGTCCCGGGTTTCGGCACCACTTGTTGCGCCCCTCCCGCCAGCAGGAAGAACGACAACAACAGGATTCTTCTCAAGCACACTTTATTGGGAGCTCCAAACTGAAAGAGAGAAGGACCCCAACCCTACAGAGTGCCAAGCTTATATACTTGTGGTCATGTGGATGTGAAACGTTGTCTGATTGGCTTAAGTCTCATCAGACGACTTTGCATCACCCAATCGGGATAGGTGAGCAGCCATGTTAGGATAATGTCATATGCTCATGTGCAAACGATTAGGATACAAAAGCAGTAAACAAGCTGACGCAGCAAAGCCTGATGAAGCCAGCGCGGCTCCCCACACCCAAGAACTCTAGCTACTGACAAATCACCAAGTCTGATAATTCTAACCAGAAACAAGTCTCTGGAGTTTCAGTTCCACCCTCCAGCTAGGTTACTCACAGTCCTGAAAAATTTCTTCCAGGGACAGTAGCTCGCCTTGGCAGCCATCTCATGGTCCTGGCATCTCCACTGGGTCTCCACTGCAACACACGGTTCATCCTCATGGCTCCATCAGGTCTCTATGTAGGCATCCAACAAACCTACTTTATAGTGCCCATGGCTATTTCCAAACCACAAGGCCAAGTTGCAACTCAATGACTCTCTCCTTATTGAATTTCTTATACTACACAATACCATTTGTTATTTGTTAATGCAGGGAGTCATAAAGCAGACTTTGAAGACCAGGAGACTCCTTGAGCACTCAGGCCCCTTCAAATGAGTCTACATTCTTCCTGTTGCCCCAGTGCAGGCTAGATGGTCCAATCTCAAAGATTATAATCTCATATAATTGCAGCTGAACAGGCAGAAGTTTCAACCCACAGATTTCATTTCTGTGACATATCCCTTGACTCATACCAGTCCATTTCTATGCAAAGCACCCCTGCACAAGTTCTTAGGACATGGGCATAACAGCAACACTCTCATACAAACTGTTTCTAGGTCTGTCCAAGCAAAGCTTTTTCTAACCCTCAAAAACAAACTTCACAGTCCATAGTTCTTATTGTATTCAGATCTTTCAAATCTGGCCAGAATAGTCCATCAAACTGTACTTTTAGCACTGCAAGTCATCTTTTAGTCCAAGATTTTAAATCCTTCCACATTCCTCTTGAAAATCAGCTCCAAAAGGCCAAAGCCATGTAGTCATGTGTCTACCAGCAATCCCACTCCTCTGGTACCAACTGTACTGTTACATTCAGGTTTGTATTGCTGGCAGAAATCACCTGACAAAGAACAAATTTGGGGGGAAAACAGGGGATTATTGTGGCTTACAGACTTGAGGGGAAGCTCCATGATGGCAGGGGAAAACAATGGCATGAGCAGAGTGGACATCAACCCCTTGCTAACATAAGGGAGACAATAGCAATAGGAGAGTTTGCCAAACACTGGCAAGGGGGCACTGTCTGTATTATCCATAAGCGTGCTTCCAACAACACACTGCCTCCAGGAGGTGTTAATTCCCAAATGTCCATCAGCTGGGAACCTAGCATTCAGAATACATAAGTTTATTGTGGACACTTGAATCAAACCACCACACAGGGCTCATTGCTGGGTAAGCTGTGACTTTTTTCCACCAACAAGTTACATGGATCTTTCCAGCTTGTCAACAAGGATGAGGTTCCTAGCTCAGCTCTAGCTTGATTTCTCAGTGACCTGAAGACCAAGCATGTTGTATCTATAGCAATATGATTTTACCATCTAGTTCTGGTTGGTAACCAAGAACCTTGTCAAAAACCTGTAAGCTTTAGAGGGCATCAAGTGGCTCTCTGAAAAAAAAAAAAAATCACTGGAAGATATCCCACCCCTCATACTGAAAATTTCTTCTAATAATCTATAGTTTCTGGGGACTACACTATCTACTCCCATGGTGGTACTTTTACCCAACCTCCCTCTCTCTCTCTCTCTCTCTCTCTCTCTCTTTCCATAGATAGATAGATAGATAGATAGATAGATAGATAGATAGATAGATATCACCCTGTCCTCTTTATTCCATCCATTCCTCTGACTCCACTTAAACCATTCTACCCCAGTATTCTTCCTCTACATTTATAGTATAATATACCCTCCCCTTAAGTCCTTCCTTCTCCTCCCTTTCCCCAACCCCTTTGTAGCTACCTGGCCTGTGCACCTGGAGCCACAATCTTTATCCCATCTGTTGTTATTGTCTTTTCTTTAATATTACTAATTGCATCTTCCATAGTGAATATCCAACTATTAATTTTTATATAATAATTAATTTTAGCTTTATTTTGTTCAAATGATATAAATTATTTAAATATTGAAAGAATGTTGACCAAAATGACAATTCCTCAATGAAACTCATCTATATTCTCTTTTTACTTCCTGAATGAGTAAATTTAATGACTGACAATATTATATTTTGGAAAAAGTGGAATAATCTGAACATTTGTTCAGTTTTGTAAAACTATATTTTCTGAGTTAATTTCCTTACTCAATTTAATATTATGTGTTATTGTTGTTAGCTGTGTGGTATAATCTGCACTCTAGTTTCCAGACCACTGAAAAAAAATTGTTAGCAAGCTGAATAAATATTCAATGAAAATATTGAAATGCCTATTAAAATATGAATATCCATGTTACATGGCATTTCTTTAATTATTATTTCTGTAATTATTACCTTATAAAGCATTAGCAGTATACATCTATGGACTGCATGCACCATTACGTTATTATATGTTAGTTTTATGAAAAATGTCCAAGATAGTCCAAAGTCATATTTTTTAAAATAATGTTTATGAGACAGATAGAAAATTTTATTAATTTCAGTTAATCTTATTGGAATGAATTTGCTTGCCTGTTTTGTATTTGGAGAAAACAAACCATAGAAAAGAAGGGAGGACAGATGAGTTCTTTCTGCTGCAATTAGTGTTGAAGCATGTAGTGAACTACTAAGTATCCATGACTAATCAAGATAGACAAGGCTGTCCCTCACTAATCACCAAAGATATTGTCTTGTCCTTAGGAGAAAGGAGGGCTTATATCAAACAGAACAATCATCTATTACCAGGACAAACTGTCAAGAATGCCTTTGGACTATACAAAGATGAAAGGACAGAGATAAAATTAAATGCAGAGTTAATTATCTTTCAAGAAGAAGGCTTGTTTATGTACTCATAGAGTGCACTGAATGATTCCTTCTTTCCATTTAAAATATGCATTTTGATAGAAGCTTTTTATTTATTAAAGTCATGAAATTCATATCATAAAATTATGCATAGTAATTGGTTCTTCTGATGTTGTGAAGCCCATTAAACTTTGAAACTATTAGATTCCTAAATAGTCTTTGTGCATTAGTTACAAGTCCAGTAAGAAAATCAAGTGGAGAAAAAAGATGACAGCAAAGGGAGCATATGGATTCACTGAATTCTTGTGATACTTTGGAGTTTTGTTTGCTTTCTGTCCTCTCTTGTTTATGCAAATATACAGTTATTCTTAGCTTATAAATCATAAGTTATTCTCTTCTTTGAAACACAAGTTTCACTTGAGCTTTGCTCTTTTTGCTAGATCTTCTGTTTGCATACCTTCTCTGGGCTCAGCAAAACACTTAATGAGTAAGGAATTGGAGACACTTATAAATAGATACCTTTTTATTTGCAACTTGGAATATCTACTATTATATATAATATCCATATAATCCTCGCAGAGCAGTATATTTCCTGAAAGTTAATTTGTTAAAAAAATAAGTATTTCAAATTTCACAGTTCTAACATTATTGGAATTGTCTATGACCAGCTGTAGACAGTTTAATAGGACAAGGAATAGAAAACAGATACCAAGGGAGTGAAAAACATTTTGTCAGAGACTGTCATGGTGTGACTTTTCCTAACAGTCCATAAAAAATAAGCTAGGGTAGAGGATGGGGAGGAAATAAAGGAACTGAGTATACTGAGGAAGACAGGTTTATAGTAACAAACATCCAAGATGTCTAATGTGAAGGCTTATAGGTGAAAGGATGCCACATAACAGACAGGGAGGATGAACAAGTCCAGAGATCTAATGCTCACCATAAGGAATGTAGGCATTCAGTTGTACTGTACACAGGATTCATACTAGATGATTATACTACAGCTTTCTGTTTATAAAAACAAGAATGCTAAGACACTATGTGAAAGTATTGGCATACAATTTATTCACTATCATTGTTCCACTCTCACCATGTTTTAGATAATGTCATGTCCTATACTTTAAATATGCCAATAACAGTACTTTAAGGCCAAGTTTTGAAATGAATATTGGAATGCAAAACTTCAAAATGAGATGTTTATCTAAAGCCAAACATGAGACAGTTCAAATTTCAAGGGTGCCATGTGAATCTTGGGTAATCCAATCCTGCAAAGGACAATTTGTTTTATAATCAGAATATTTGTAGAGGGTGTTGTTGATGGTTAGCAACTTGAAATAGGAATAGATTACAAGAGGAAGAATAATTTTTGATTTTGACATTATATTGAGAAGCCAGGATTTACCTTCATGGCTTCAAAATATGTGTTCAGAGAGCTGACAGGGACAAAATAATGATTTCAATACTATGCTAGCGCATGTTCCTTCTAGCAGGTGGTTTCGGGCCCTACACTTGAAATGTCATATCTCTGTTTCATCTTTGATTCTTCTATTTTGCTTATTAAAATTCATCAGGGCTTGTCTTGATCTTTTCTTCTATTGTTCTTTCCAGTCATTTTGCCCTCAATTAATAAAAATGACTTTTTCATAATTTGATTTTTATTTATTTCTTTGCAAGCAGAGAGAAAGAGAAAGAGAGAGAAAAGAGAATGGGGGTGCCTGGGCCTCCAGCTGCTGCAAACAGTACATATGTATGAGCCACCCAGTGCCTCTGGCTTTACATGAGTACTGGGGAATCAAACCCTGGTTGGTAGGCATTTCAGGCAAGCACCTTTGCCGCTTATCCATCTCTGCAGCCTGGTGATGTTCTATTGAGTTATTGGATTAAAAACTTCTTGCAGGCTTCATCTCTGCCCTGTTTCCTGACACATGGCTAAAATCTATGCCTCAGAATTTCATTTGGTTGTGACTTATTATACAGTGCTTATTTATTTTAGAGTAATTTAGATATTTCCCCTTGTTTTATATTACACAAAAGGACTTCTTTCCATTACAAAAAAAAAAATCTAAATAGATCATGTGAGGTCTATGTGTAAGTCTTGCTCATGACCATAACTGTGGTGCAAACTGGGTGATCACTAAGTACTCACGAAACTGAAAATGATGTGTCATCATTCCATGGCAGTCTCTCTTAGTTTTCCTGAAAAACAAGAACATAACATAAATTTTAGATGATATTTTTAGATGTAAAACTGATTCATCCTGAAAAAAGCAAGGTTATATGCTCTATTAAGTTGATTATTGTGTCCTCCCAAGTCAAAATGCTCCTAAGCCATCGCTTCTGGGACTCTTGTCTGTCTTAAGTGTCTACAGAGTTTCTCACCAACTGAGAAATTTTCCTGAGCCAGCACTTTGAAGACATTTAGCTTGTCTTTTAGCTATCATTTCTCTTTCATTTAGCTGTGTTCATCCATAGGTTTCACCTTCAAATTCACTATGTTTCCATTTCATTTGTACACAGGCATACCGAATGCAACTTTTCCTAAATAATGCTTTATTTTCTGGTCAAAATCTGTGTTATAAAAATTTTTACATGCTGGTAACTGGGTTGTCTCATTTGGTAAGGTGTTTGGTTTACA
Organism: Jaculus jaculus; assembly: GCF_020740685.1. Taxonomy (NCBI): domain Eukaryota; kingdom Metazoa; phylum Chordata; class Mammalia; order Rodentia; family Dipodidae; genus Jaculus; species Jaculus jaculus. The sequence goes on from NC_059113.1 coordinate 77,417,433, forward strand.
AGTATGAGGGCCTGAGTGTGATCCCCCAGAACCCATGCATTTTTTTTTTTTTAACATAGCTGAACATGACAGTGTGTTCTTGTAATCTGAACACTGGGGAAGCATAGACAAGTGGATCCCAGGGACTCACTGGCCAGCCAGTATAGTTAATAAGGCTAGGCAAACCAGAATTCCAGAATAGAGAAGGAAGTCTCAAAACAGATGGACAACTTCTGAAGAACAGCACCTGACGTTTTCCTCCAGTTTTCATTACATATCTGCATACACAAATTTCCCCCTTCCCCACCACACACACATCCAAAAAAGGAACATGCAAATATCTTTAAGTAACATCTATAAAAATGAGTCCAAGGGGAACTGGTTTCTGTAAACACATGCGTTTGCAGAAGAAAAATGTAGTTTTGGGGCTAGTAGTTATGTAACGGATTGCGTATGATCTGGAAATTTGCATTACAAGAAGGCAAAAACATAAAGCCTGCACCTGTCATTTCATCTTTCTTTAAAATTCACCTATTAGTACCTCTTTACCAAAAAAATTCAAGCTTAAAGCAAATAGTTGCAAAATACCAAGTGTCTATGGATTTTATTTTTAATCATTAAGCTATCATTTAGGAAGTCTTTTAAAATATAATTATGTAGGCTCTATCCACAGTAATTCATAAACAGTTTTATGATATATTCATAGGTGAGACATGCAAGAGGCAAAGCTGTCATTTTATACAGGTAGATTTGTTTGTTTGTTTTTCCTCTGTAGCATTAGTATCTTTTTAAAATTTTTTTTTCTCTGATAGCCCCTGGGTAAGTGACATTTTAGGAAGCCAGCAGAAGACAGATACCAGCATCTGATTACTTTAGGGTTAATCATTAGCAACATGGTTGTACTGGTGACATTGTTTATAGTGTTCAATTAAATGTCAATTTAATGACACTAACATTTAAACTGTGGTGCTGAGCCTTTATGCAGCTCCAGCCCAGAGGACTGGCCAGCTGTCCACCCTGGCTGACCCTCCACATTGCCTTTCTTTCTGTGTTTCAAGGATACAGGTAATTGCTGGTCCTGAAGGAGCCCAGACAAGCTATTGTCTAGCTGTATCCATGACGCCTTTCTTAATAGGAAATGAATTGTGCTCTTCAAAGTGCCAAATCCCCAACAGCAAAGTGGGTCTGGGTATTAATACACTAGAAATGTTTCATGAAGCCTGAGCTAGATATTCCAATCTACATTTGCAGCTTTCTATTATACCTCATATTTTGAGAGGAATGATGGCTATTACCATTGGCTAAGCAGCTGCAGGGTTATCTCTTCTACACAACCAATTCACATGGGCATTTGGAAATAGGATTTTCAGACCTTAGAAGTCTTTCCGTTTCAAGAAAACATATTAACTGACCAAGCATTAATACTCAGCTGTGATGAAACTGCCAACCCATGATAATTTGCATGTAAAGAAAGCAATTTGAACCAAAGTGCCACCACTGAAATGCATCTTGTACTAATATATTCCTATAAATATATGATGGTCTGATCATACAAATATCCTTATGTAAAAAAATAAAGTTTTCTTTTTTTCTTTCTCTCTCCCCTTCCTTCTCTCCTCCCCTCCCTCCCTCCTTCACTCTCTCCTATCCTTTCTTCCATCATTCCTTCCATATTGCTGAACCTCCTAAATATTCAGATACATTTTAGAAGTGATCATGAATGGAATTATTACCTGAAGATGTAAGTAGTTACCTTTCCTATCACATTGGAAAATTAAAATGAATGAGTTTATTGTTCACCAGGACTGTTTTCTCAGACGAAACAGGCATACAAATGATAGCTTCTGTTTTGAAGAACTTTGCAATCTACTAGGGTAGATAAGGATCAACAGATTATAATAGTACAGTGTAGAAATTAATATGATGCTAGTGGTAGAGGAATCTTCTGGTTAAAGCATACTTTTCATGATGTCATACACAGAGAACAAGGATTACAGTCCCAATGTGAGGTGATTTCAGTATTGGCTCATATAATATACTGCCAGCTCCCAGGATATAAACTTTAAAATACCCCATATATAACTTACTGTTGAAGTCAGCACTGACACTTGATATGTCATAAAAACAAAATATCAATCTGAATATTATGAGAATTAAGTATCTCAACTAAGCCCTTTAACCCAGTATATCACAGCATCTGGCTGTTGGGAATCATAAGCATACTCTATAATTCATATTTATGATTGCTGGATGAATATCAAATACTTTTTATTGAGCATAGATAGCTGTTACAAGTTTATGTTTTGTTTTTCTAGGTAAATTCTCATTCTAGCCCAGGTGACATGAAATTCACTATGTAGTCTCAGGCTGGCCTTAAATTCATAGCAATCCTCTTCCCTTGGCCTCCTGAGTGCTGAGAATAAAGGCATGTGCCATCATGCTCAGCACATACTTATATATAATTAAGATATGTATATGTAGACATAGAAAGGATGAGTTATAAAGAGGAGCAGAGACAGAGAAAGCAATTCAAATATTCAATATTTATACTATAGGAAATTTCCCAAGGAATCCTACTTTATGTCAACACATGTTGAGAAATGTTCAGAAATTTTATTTTAAGTCCATGCTACGTAGCATAGCATATTTCATTACACTGGTTCACAATGTGCACCTTTGTTTTCTCTCTCCTAGCTATTCAAGTGAGAATGTAATTAAATGTCTCACTTGAATAAATAATCTGATGAAAAGAGATCACTGATGTCTAGTGACTGGAGGGAACTGTCATTGCCTGTTGATGGCTTTGAAAATACAATGCTGAATTTTGTTTGTACTACATCCTGACACCTGAGTGTCACCTGAGCTTTTCTTAAGCTCCAGCAGTACATGTTAGAACATTAGAGCAGATCCCCGAGATTTCAGTTCAACTATTTGAAGGAAAATTTATTAAGTTGGGAACATTGCATTGTCATTATTATTAAATGCAAAAACTCATTCTGACTTATTATTATTCTATATTTCCCATCTCTTTTTTTGGAGGCATCCAATGAGGTCAATTTTGTTTGTTAAACATATACATGCATATACTTGTATAAAGTCCATAGAATTTGTAATCACTTTTTCTTCTTTTCTCATTTTTGTATACAATGTGTTATTATATATGTAATATTATGTTGTAATGACATCCTTCCATCAGTTGGTATGCCTAATGTCACTCAAGTGTTTTGCAAATATCTGTTCAATAAATTTACCCAAAAGTAGTGGACTTCAAATTTTGTGATTTGCTGTGTCACCTTGGACAAATTACCCAATGTCTTAGCATTCTCACCTGCAAAATGGTGCAATAGTGTGCATTTTACTGTGTGGTTAGAAAGATTAAATGAGATAGTGCTTGAGGAGAACAAAATATTAGCTATTATTGTCATTATTTTTATTTTTTCCAATTACTATTCACTGCTACCCTAGATGTTTAGCATGAATGTAATGATATTAAGTCATTTAAAATATATTTAGTTAGGTATTTATTACTTATTTATTTATTTGTGTTTGTGTGTGTGTGTGTGTGTGTGTGTGTGTGAGAGAGAGAGAGAGAGAGGGAGAGAGAGGGAGAGAGAAAGAGAGAGAGAGGGAGGGAGGACATGTCTGCCTGTGTGTATGGAGGTCAGTGTCTATGCTCTTCTTCAACCTTCTTTAAGACAGGGGGTCTCCTGCCACTATCTAGCTAACCTGTGGAATTTGGATTCTCCTGTGTCTGCCTCCCACTTTTGTAGTTGTGTTGGGATTACAGATATGTGTATCTCTTTGTGTCTGGCTTTATATGAGTGCTCCAGAATCAAACTTAAGCAGAAGACTTTGCACACAAGCACCTTTAACAGCTGATTCATTTCCCCTGCCACTAAAATTAAACTATGTTGATATTTAAGGCATACCCACACTTCTATTTTTCCATTATGGTGTCCTATTAGACTTTTTGAGATTTGGCATTAATATATCATGCATCATAAACTTTCTGTTTTTACATACTTGGGGATAGGTATTGGTTAGAATTTTAGGAAGTTGTTGGCTTATAATAAACAGACATTACCTGTTCTAAGAAAGACACACTGCTTTTTAAATATTAAAATTTTGTATAAGGCATCCACACTTCTAACTGATACTTACATAGGAAATATTGTGTTTCATCTTGAAAACATGCAATAATTGCTGACAACAGAAGATGGTAAATGCTTAAGTTACATTTCAACTACAATTAGGAAAATGCAACAGTTACATGCAGCTGTGTCTAAAACAGCAGCATGGATCAACAGAGAAGAAGGCATTGTGGACATTTTTGGATATAAGAACCATTCCAACATCATCCTCATTGTGGGCCATTCTTTTCCTTGTATCTTTGTCCTATAATTGCTTCAGAGTGCAATTTACTTTTTTATTTTTATTTATTTATTTGAGAATGACAGAGATAGATAGATAGATAGATAGATAGATAGATAGATAGATAGATAGAGAGAGAGGCAGATTGAGAAAGAGAGAAAGAATGGGCATGCCAAGGTCTCCAGCTACTGCAAACAACCTCCAGACGTGTGTGTCCCCTTGTGCATCTGTCTAACGTGGGTTCTGGAAAATGGAACCTTGAAGCGGGGTCTTTAGGCTTCACAGGCAAGCGCTTAACTTCTAAGCCATCTCTCCAGCCACAGAGTGCAATTTATTTTAACATTGTAGTGTCAAACAACTTCCCCACAAGTTAAGAAAGCATTGAAAACTATGAATAAGGAACAAGTAAATGAAAGAAATTACAGTTTTCTAAAGCAACTCTGTTCTAATTATACAAATTATTTTGTTATCAGAAGGCAATGTTGTCATCAGTTTGCATGCCACAAAATTCTATATTAAGATTTTCTTTACTTATTTTTAGGAAATGAGTTGGGTGTTTGTTCAGAGTACATGTAGGGTTTGACTTGAAACTAAACATATTGGGGAAAAGTCCTTTATAACTTAAAGAATACACATTTATCTTACATTTCTAAATAGTGAAAGCTTTCTTTGCTAACCAACAACCATGGCCTTAGAAGAGCTTTATATATGTAAAAGGCTTTGAAGAGGAAAGTTTCACCAGTCTCATAATAAAGTAAATGCTGGGATGTGAGATTGCTAGATAGTGCAATCAGAACATTTTTCTCTCCAGTATTTAGAAATGGGTATCCAGTTAGAAATATTTCAAAATCCCATGATTCTAACTAAATACAAGGAACTGCTGACTGATATTAGACAGAAGATACCTGTCCTGCAGCAGACATACAATTTGAAATGAACACAGTTGTAGCAGACAGATTTAGGTTCACTGAGATGAACTTCCAGACCAGGCACAGTTATGGAGGAAGGGATATTTATTGAAGCCTACAGATCCAGGGGAAGTTCCATAATGGCAGAAGAAGCTGGCCTGCCTTCACAGGTCCAAGCAGAGAGAAAAATATAAGCATAAAGGTCAAAAGCCACAGCACACTTCAGGAACTCCAGCTAGGCACACTTTGCATATCTTTAGATTTTAATCTGAAACCCATCACCACAATTTAAGATCCACCCAGTGACATTGCTTCCAGCAGGTGGCTACAGATGCAACCTACAAACAAACAACTGAATATATTGGGGGCCACCTATTCTATTCAAACCACCACAGTGGTAAAGAGAAAGTACTTTCAAGTAGTCATAGCCAGACTCTCCTGTGTGAATTTAACTACTTGAAGTCACTGAAACTTCTGTTTGAAATTTTAACTCTTCTGCTGTCATAAGTGTTCATTTGCAGTGGCTGGAGGCCCTGATGTGCCCATTCTCTCTTTCTCTCTCTCTCTCTGACTCTTTCTCTCTCTGTCTGTCACTCTTAAATAAATAAACAAACAAACAAACAAATAAATCACAGACAAAAAAACACAAAAAATATGAATAAAAAAAACAGGCCAGATTTTAGGATGTATGAGATATTTTTGAACCTTCCGAAGTTATCAGTAACTTTTATTTGTGTAACTGGTGCTACATAAAAAGTTGCCTTGCAAATTATTTCTATTGAGACAGAAAATTTATTTCTCAGTGACTTATAATTAAAATCATTATAAAATGAACAAGTTTTCTTCTGTAAAATTAAATTTTAAGTATTTGTGTACATATAACTTAGAAAAGGCTTTTTTCACACTGTAATAACTCATTGATTCCATTATATTTTGTGCAGAGCATTTTACACAGAATAATTTAGAATTCCCTTTTGTAATATTATTTTTGTTAACATTTATAACAGTTGGCAATTTTAGTACTGGTGTGATCATGAGTGAATATCTTAAAAATATCTCAATGAAATTACAAAGACAGAATTATTTTTATGGTACAGGGTAGAACAAGTAGAAAAGGGAATAGTTTAACAACTTTTTTTGTGAAATCAGGGTGTCCTTTATTTTAGCACTGATGTACAGCTTTGATACAGTTAAATTCTCCTGGTGCCATTAGGTGCCTGTATCTATGCACTGCTAATCAGTCCTACTTTGCCTAAGTCATGCTCCGAGTGTGCTGAAAGAGTGTTTTCTTTCTTTCTTTCTTTCTTTTTTTTTTTTTTTAAGTTTTCCAAACCTTGTATTTGCTCTATTGATTGAGAAACAAAAGTCTTTATCAAGATCGAAAAAAAATCAAGCTTGCTACCTGCTCAAGTGACTGTTTCCTGTGGGGGAAGTTCAGATGTTAATTCTTCATTGAGCAACTTTCTTGACTTTTGTTTGGTCCTGGTTATCCATCCAGCACCACATGTGTAACAATGTGTATTTCCTGATTGTTTGATGCATTTATCTCAGTCCTTTGTATGTACATAATCATGGATCTTGGCATGTGGATGCATAAATCTCAGACTGCTTATTTTCCCAGATTGTCACTTGACATTCCTTCACTTGCTTCATTATATTTACAAAGTTGAGGGTTATTTAAAAATAAAAGAACACAGTTAAAGAATTGAGACTCCAAAGTTTTAACTTGGAAGTTTTATGTCTAAAGAAACTACTTCAAGTATAGTTTAGGATAATCTTGTCATTGTGAAGTTGAGAAAACAGAGTTGAGGCAGATAAAAATAATTGCTGGGATATATAATATGATTTAGCTTCAGGGAACATATAGCCCACCTTCCCCTAATCCAAACCTTTGCCAACATAGTGATGTGAATGAATAAAATACTCTTCCCAGGTTTAAGACATCCAGAATATTCTTAGAACAAGCATAAACTAAGTACTTATACTGCTTCAGACCTGCTACTTTCATTCTTATTTATAAGTAACACTTTACACATAGTCAATACTTGATAAAATATTTGCTCAAATGAATTAAATTTGCTCAAGAGTAAATATAGAAAGCATATCTTTCCAAGGCTTCACATGTTAATATCAATTCACAAATTTTACAAGCTCTAGGGTAACAACTACTTGTCAGCAGTGCCTTTCCTTGGCATAAAAACTCCTCTCTCAGAGCCCATGAGAAGGTGGTCTTCCATGTACTTAGAATGAGATGGCTTTTGCTGGTTTGCATGAGGCAGGGAAATCTTCTCATGCTCTAAGTACACACCATTTAATTTGTACTCACATGGTGGGATGACTGACATATCCTTTAACAAAGCAAAGCTGTTGTGTGATCAGGGATGAGCCCATCCCCTCATGGCCATTATTCTTCTTATCCTGGTTGGGATGTAGCATTGCTGGGTCAGTACACAGAGGAGCTACTATTTAAACCCAAATTGTCTGGCTCCATGATTTGGAGCTCTCTTTTACACTGTGGAGTATGGCCACATGACATTTTGTCTTCAATACCCACCTCCACTCTCCGAGTAATACGCAACATAATCAGACTCTATTCCTCTTTATGCAAAGCACATGTGTACATGCATCATTTGAACTGGTTGTGAGGGGCATGATAAGTGGAGGGGCTTCCTCTATCTTGGCTTCCCGAAGTGTCCCAGTCACTATTGCAACTTTCCAGCCCATCTCATTTTAATGGAGTGGCCAGACATCTGGATTAACATTTCCATGTCATTGATCTAAGGCGTGTAGTATTGTTTTGAAAAAAATGTATAGCACTTAACTTCTGTGTTTCTTTCTATATCGAGTCTTTATCTGTCACATTGTCACATAATGAACAGCCCCCACACCTCAGTGGCTCTCAACATGATTTCTTACTTATGGGCCCACAGGGTGGCTTGCAGGTTAGGCTTAAGTAGGGCCAGTTGCATTTGTAACCACGCTCTGAGCTGCTTTCAGTTATGCTGAGTGTTTATTCTCCTCCTTGGATGGTTGATTTGCACAGCAGCTTTTTTGTGATATATGATATAAATACCAGCATCCAAGGCAAATTACCACAGTGTGTCTATTGCCTTTATTACAAATTGCCACATCTTGCTCACCAAAGCATGTTACATAGCTAATCTTAGACTTGGGGGAGTTAGAATAAATGAAGAAAATTCTAGTTACTCGACTGGTAGACAGTGCAGAGTTTGGAGATGAAAAGGTTGGAATGTAATTATATTACATTGGTGTGGGGAGGGGCAAGGAATTGAGAACATGAATCCATTTTCTACAATTCCATTAATGATAGTGACAGAGGTGATTATACGAGAAAACTTTCTTTCCCTAACCTTCTATTCATTAATTTTATTCATTCTAATATTTATACTCTGAACCTTACAGATTGGCCTTAAAACACACTTTGAGAAAAAAAAGTCACTTCAAGTGTAGAGAGAAGTGCATAGGACATGAAGCATTCCTGCCAAAGAGAATAAAGGGCACAGATTTGCTTTATAATGTAATTCCCAACTAACATCTTACCCGCTGCCTATGATGCTGTATCACTATTTCCTCTTTTTTTTTCCTTTATTTATTTATATATTTTTATTAGTTTTCTATTCAGCAAATACAGGCAGATTGGTACCATTATTAGGCTCATCCATGACCTACCCCCTCCCCATTGGCCCCTCCTTGTTGAGGTATATGGGTCATGCCTTGTGGAGCTAGCCCAGAGTTATTGGTACAATAAATGTCTCTGCATATCCTGACCCAACATGTGGCTCTTACATTCTTTCCACCCCCTCTTCTGCCTCTTAACTGAAACTTTCCTCCTGGAGGTAAGAAGGCTAAGAAAACTTATTAAGGAAGCTCATGAAATTTACCATTTTTGGAAAGTGAGGAACTGCAATATTCACAAGGCCCCTCCCTAAGATTATATAAGCAGCACACAATTTCTAGGAAGAAGATATTCTTCAGTGGAGCTGACTGCAAGTTGGTAGGGAGTTCCAAGATGCAACTTTGGCTTTTTAGTCAAGTAGCTCTACTTGGTCACCCATGCTCCTCACTTATGCTTCTGCAAATAATCCCAATAAAAAATCATTGCTTCTTGGGATGGAGCTATGGTTTAGTGGTTAAGGCATATGCTGCAAAGCCTAAGGACCCAGGTTCAATTTCCCAGTATCCATGTAAGCCAGATGCACAAGATGGCACATACATCTGGAGTTCATTTGCAATGGCTGAAGATTCTGACATACCCATTCCCTTTATCTGCCTCTTTCTCTCTCTCTTTTTCTCAGATAAATAAATAATATAATATAATTTTAAAAAAACACATTGGTTTACCATGCTAGACTTAGGTGGATTGTGTCTTTGGTTTGGTTTGTTTTTGGTGCCATATCTGAAAGAATAGACAAATGTCTGGCCAGGAAAAGTCACACAACATATGGTTTTTATACCTAAATGTTAAGGAAAACAGAATTGTGAATTAAATGTTTAGTAAATTTAGAGCACTACCCCTTTTAAAGAAAATAAAAATATGGCCTGGGTATTTTGTGTTTAGATAAGAATAATGTATTCCATCAGAAACTTGCCTTCATTTTGCTTTGCTTTAGATAAGATAAAGGAAATGAAATTGTATGGGTCTTAGGGAAGAAAGAGGAATATGAACTTATCAGATCAAATAAAAACTTATTATCATCTGGATAAAACTTTGCTTCATATAGAGGAATTTGATTGGCTCTTCTGGATTAAAAGAATATATATTTTGGGCTGGAGAGATGGCTTAGCCATTAAGCACTTGCCTGTGAAGCCTAAGGGCCCCGATTCAAGGCTTGATTCCCCAGGACCGACATTAGCCAGATACACAAGGGGGAGCACTTGTCTGGGGTTCTTTGGAGTGGCTGGAGGCCCTGGCGTGCCCATTTTCTCTCTTTCTCTATCTGCCTCTTTCTCACTCTGTCACACTCAAATAAATAATTAAATAAGAACAAATTCTTTAAAAAATATTTTTTTTATTTATTTATTTGACAGAAAAAGATGGAGAGAGAGAGAAAATGGGTGAGCCAGGGCTTCCAGCCACTGCAAATGAACTCCAGATGTTTGTATTCCCTTGTGCATCTGGCTAACGTGGGTCCTGGGGAATCAAATCTATGTTATTTGGCTTTGTAGGCAAATGCCTTCACCTTTAAGCCATCCCTCCAGCCCCTCTTCTAGATTTTTATGTTTTCATAACATGCTACATAAATGGTAGAAATTATTTATTGCTGTCAAGTTAGAAGAAAGTGAAAGTTACCCCATCAGTACTATAGCATTTTATTTCAAGTCTTTCATTTTCTGAGGGACATTCCACAGGCTGTAAAATCCTCAATAAAATTGAAAACTTTATTGAATTATCTTGTGAGTTTCATATCAATAGAGCTATAATTTCATTGGCAAATGCTGGCCAGCAAAAGTGAGTATCACATTGATTTACATTATCCTAGTTGAATATTCTTTAACAGACATTGCTCTTAAGGTTCACTCTTTAGCTTCTTTACACTTACTCCATTCTCAGGGATTTTTGTGGGGCTCTCTTATTCTCCCATGCTTCAAAGCATCATTGATTTTTGAAGTTCTTTTCAAATTCCTGGCTCTTTGCTTCATATATCCCAAGAGTAGTTGAAATTTTGTTAGTAAAATACAATTCACCTTGTTTCCAGTTATCAATATTTCAAGAAATATGTTTTCCCTGCATTTAGTCAATAAATATTCTGTCTATAGTTGATCAGTTTTTTTAAAATATTTTATTTCTATTTATTTATTTGGGAGAGAGAGAGAGAGATTGAGAAATAAGCAGGTGGAGAGAGAATGGGCACACCAGGGCCTCCAACCATTGTAAATGAACTCCAGATGCATGTGCCCCCTTGTGCAACTGGCTTATGTGGGTCCTGGGGAATCAAACGTGGGTCCTTTGGCTTTGCAGGCAAATGCCTTAACCTCTAAGCCATCGCTCCAGCCTTTGATCAGTTTTTTTTTTTTTTTTATGCCAACATCTCCACTACAAACTATTGCTTCTAATACATGGACTACTTATTCATGTGTTCTTTAAATTTTCTTCCAAGCCTTGGGTTGCTTTTTGTACTTTAACTCAATAGGATCCTATACAGTTAATGTTCCTAATGCACAGCCTTCCTAGTTCATGCTTCATTTTGTTGGGTCCAAATTAAATGCTGTTAATTCTACTATTTTTTCCAGTATCATAACTATATATAGTCTACCATATTGTATATTTTCTTACATAATTTACCTGTCCATCATGACCTGACCTATAGCTAATCCTTTTGAAAATGTGTGAATTTTTTATTTGTTCATATTATCTCAAAATCAGGCAAAGCCAAGCATGGTGACTTACTTACCCTTCTATTCCATGTTGCTGTTGAACATGAAAAATGATCAGTAAATGCCTCCCAAAAGTAATCAGTAGTTTTTCTCAGCCCCTCTGGTGTGATAATTGATATTTCTGGACAGAAAGCTTATTGTATCTTCCTAATGGTTATAGAAGTGAGGTACTGTTTAGAGTCCCATTATTACCTGAGAACATTAATATTCATTAACTGAATGATGTTCCTTTGCTCTGATTGGTTGGAAAGCATATTTCCTTTGAACTAAGAAAGACATCAATGCTCACTGTTAGTATAAAATGACTGTCAAAAATACTGGAAATTAGCCAGGTATGGTGGCACACGTCTTTAATTCCAGCACTTGGGAGGCAGAGGTAGGAGGATTGCCATGAGTTTGAGGCCACCCTGAGTCTACATAGTGAATTCCAGGTCAGCCTGGGCTACAGCGAGTCCCTACCTTGAAAAACCATACACACACACACACACACACACACACACATATATATATTTACTGGAAGTTATTTTCATCAAGAGTTAGAATATCTCTCTTAGCAGTATCTCTTGCCTTTGACCAACTGTGCTGGTTTGAATCACATCTTCCATAAACTCATGTGGTCCCCAACTGGTAGAAATTTGGGTGGTGAAGCCTTATTGGAGAATGCATATTTCTGGGGGCAGGATCAGTGGTCATACAGCCTCTTTCCCCTTGCCAGATCTTGGCTCACTCTGCTGCTGCTCTTTCCTACCTGTTATGGCAGAGGTGTGGCCAACCTCTGCTTGAGCTATGCATTCCCCTGCCACCATGAAGTTCCAGGAGGGTAGAGGTTTTACACCCAAGTAAAAACTTTCTTCCCACCAGCTGCTTTTATTGTTGTTGTTGTTGTTGTTTGAGACAAACTCAATGGACTGGCTTTAAAAAAAAAATGAGAGAGAGATTACTGGTGGCAAGGGCCTCCAGCCACTGCAAATGAACTCCAGATGCATATGCCTCCTTGTGTGCATGTGTTACATTGCACACTTGACTCACTGCGCATCTGGATTACATGGGATGTAGAGAGTCGAACATGTGTTCTTATGCTAAGCCATATCTCTAGCCATATCATCAGCTGCTTTGGGCCAGGTGCTTTTTTTCCAGCAATGTGAAGGTAACTACCACACAGATTTATTGGAAATGCCTTCTACAGGGTAGATGTTATATATATTTTTTCAAATAATTCATTTGAGTGGCTACTGATCTTGTAAATTCCATTTTTGGTAAAATTGAATGAATCACACAATTTTTTTTTCAATTTCAGTAAATCCTCAATTAATAACAAAAAATGATACACAATTTTCCTACCCATTAATTACATAGTTAAGTATCCTTCACATTGTCTATATGTCTTTACCATCTAGTTTAAACCAACACACATTGTTCCTGACATGACAGCTAGAGTTGAGCATATGCTGAACTTCATATGCATGTCTGCCATGACAACTGAAGCAAGCAGGTCATTTGACCACACGATTCCAGTACCACACACCTGTGAAACTGGCCACAAAGTGGACAATTCAACAAGTAAAGAAACAGAACATGAAGGCAGTATATTTCAGTGTATTTTCTTTACTAGCTACCATTATTCTAAAACTCCTAATAGCAGTAACAAAATGTTTTGACAGAATTTCTATCTGCAATGTGCAATTAATCTTCCTGTGAATTGTAACTTGTTCATGACTCACTAATAGTGATGGGCTTATAAGATAATTAATTCTTCCTCATTTTAAAACAGTCTCTCTATATAGTGCATGTTGGCCTTAAGCACACTATATAGCTCAGGTTGGCTTGCTGCTCTTATCTTCCTACCTCATCCTCCTGAGTCCTGAGAGTATAGTCCTGTATTACTATGCTTATTTTATTTTTATATTGAAATCAAGCACAGAATAATTTATTTCCACTTTCAAGATATAAGAGTTCAACAATTGAAGTATATGGTTCAGTTGCAAATTGTTATTTGTGGAATATTTTTAAAAATATTTCATTTTTATTTATTTTATTTTTATTTATTTATTTGAGAGAGAGAAAGAGGAAGACAGGCAGAGAAAGAGTGGGCACACCAGGGCATCCAGCCACTGCAAACGAACTCCAGATGGATGTGCCACCTTCTGCATATGGCTTTCATGGGTCCTGGGAACCTAAGCCATTTCTCCAGCCCTATTTGTGAGATATTTTGATGGACTGAAAATTATAGAAAGAAAAGATGTTTTATACTATCATCATGTATACAGCTTTGATGATGGTTTATGTGAGTGGGAAGAGAAGAAAGAAAAAAAGAGGTAGAGTGAGTGATGGAGAGAGAGGGAGTTGTTAGATAATAAGAATCAATGTATATTTATGCTAGAGTCACACTATAGTGAGGTTAACACACAACTTACAGTGGACTATGTTTTTCAGTATATTATCATACATATGTGCCTTTGAAAATCCACCCTTTTGCTGACCATGTAAGCCCTTTGATACATACTACTGAAGGTGACTTACTGTGCTTATAGGCAATGGACAATGTTGTTCATAAAGAACCATGTTTTGGCCAATGTACTCAATTTTAGTCATCGTGTCTGTGATATTACTGTACATTAGAAGTCAAATATTACTAGAAAAATAAATTATGAATTAGGAACCTACAGAGGTTTCATAAATTTTTAGAACAAAACCACCTCCATATGCTTGAAACCATTTAATGTATTTTATACCACTCTTTTGATTATGTGTGTGCCCATATCTACATGCTTAATCATGCATACATATGGTTAATCTTGCATGTCTTCATAGTTATTTATGCATATAAAAAGGCACATAAAATATATTTTAGTCTTGGATTTATCACATTAACTTGTCATTGGTAATTTTCCTATGCAATTAATTATAAAAAACAATTACCATAATGACTGTATAATAGTCTGATGATAGATATTCTCTAATTTGTCTATCCATTCCCCTGTTATGAAACATTGATTTTTTTTGTGCCTTCATTATCATAAATTCTGCTCTAATGAGTTAACTTCTAGGGTAAATTAATATATGAACTACACTGAGCTATCTTTTAAATTTCAGTATATGCTATCCAGCTTTATCATTTTCATAGGAGAGTTCATTTTTTAGTTTCTAAAATCTCAAAAGTAAAAAACTATATTTTTCTCCTTCTTACAAAATATTGCATTTAAACCAGTTATTAATGAACACACCAGCTAATTCAAATGCCATTGGTCCTTTTCTCATTTCTCAGTCCTCCTTATCTAGCAGTGATTTGTGTCATTTTGAAGGGAATTTTTTTTTGGCTTTTTTTTTTTTTTTCTTTGGTTTTTCAAGGTAGGGTCTCACTCTAGCCCAGGCTGACCTGGAATTCACTACGGAGTCTCAGGGTGGCCTCGAACTCATGGTGATCCTCCTACCTCTGCCTCCCGAGGACTGGGATTAAAGGCGTGCACCACCACGCCCGGCTTGGCTTTGTTTAATACCTTGCCTAAATTTTTGTTTTGGTTTTGCTTTGTAGTAGAATGTTGTTCTAAGTCCTTCTAATCTTTCTTGCTTGAGAAACTTTATTAGTTTATGACCTCAACAACGAATGCTACATGGACTGAACCTGTTTGATTTACACATATCAGAGAATACACTATACTAACATCTTATCCTTATGCTTAAGTCAATGCTATTTTCACCACTATAACTGGCAACAATGCTTACTCATCATTTACTATGCATCTGCCAAGTATTGTTAAAAGCACTTTGTTTATAAGATATTTTATATATGTCATGCTATATGAATATATGATTTAACTTAATTCTCAATAAGACTTTTGTTTTTGGTTTTACAAGGTAGGGTCTCACTCTGGTCCAGGCTGACCTGGAATTAACTCTGTTATCTCAGGGTGGCCTTGAACTCATGGCGATCCTCCTACCTCTGCCTCCCAAGTGCTGGGATTAAAGGCGTGTGCCACCATGCCCGGCTTCAAGAAGACTTTTAAAGATTGGTGCTGTCAGCTTCATTTCACAAATAAATCATGTAGTTTCCAATGTACTAAATAACTTGCCAACGTGTATATGATCATAAAGTAGAAGTATAATTTATCTAACCATTTTATTTGCAACATAACCCATAGATTGCACAGAGAGCATTATTTCAGGTAGGTCCCTGTTTAGTTGCTCATTGTTAACATAAGTTTCAAAAGTTGCCACAGAATTTAGCTATATATTACCAATGGGATAAACAAGTCAGAATGTAAACCTGCTATGTGCCAGAGAGTTCCCTTGTCAAATTCATGTTGTTCCTCGTGGGCCCACACCCTTATCACCCTTATGATTTGTTCACCGTGCTTACGTAATGCCTTTGATTCTTTTTTTTTTTTAAATTTAATTTATTAGTTTTCTTTTCAGTAAATACAGACAGTTTGGTACCATTATTTAGGCTCATCTGTGATCTACCCCCTCCCATTAGACATTCCTTGTTAATGAAAATGGGTCATGCATTGTGGAGTTAGCCCCCAGTTATTGGTATGATAAATGTCTCTGCAAATCATGACCCAACATGTAACTCTGACATTCTTTCTGCCCCCTCTTCCACAAGATTTCCCTGAGCCATGTTGGGTTCATTTTTGGTCTGCTTCAGTGCTGAGGTGTTGGGGGCCTCTGGGGCTTTGGCTCTCTGATTTGGTAGGAGTTGATTTTTCTCTGCGTCGATCTCCTTCCCCTTTGTGCTGGTATCCGGTTCACAGGAAAACATCACCCTTGCTTATTTCGCCAATTGTCCTTAGTTTCAGTTGGGCCCCATTTGAGGTATGTTGGGGCAGCTCTCTTCTTAGGATCTGCATCTATCTGGAAAAGAGAAGCAGATTCTCCAACAGAGAGTAAGTTAGCACCTGGAAAATTGAGATAACACTTACTTTTTTGATAGAGAGTTTGATAGGTGTAGGCCCTCTTATACCCCGTGATTGATGGTAGCTTGATATTGTAGAGTGGGCTTGTGTTTGGGTATGGTTCTGATTTGTTTCCCAGCTCCAGCTAAGGGTCTAGTAACACTGAGTGGATCAGTTAGCCAAATCAAGAGCAATTGATTCCTCACCATGGCTGTGTACCACTATTGCACTTGTGTGGGCATCACATCTGGTTATTTGTTGCTAATTAGGTTAAACAATGTGTTGCTTGGACAGATCTTGGTCATTTCCCCCAGTCGCCTATGTAGCGCCTTCTGGCACTAGACACGCTGACTGTCTGGGGACTGACTCTATCCTGGCTTCCAGCCATGTCATTCCATTTTACGCGTCAGCTGCGTATGGAGTCTTCAGCAATAGGGTCTTACCACTGGCCTTTGGTGGGTCATCAAGTACTCTGACAGAAGTCTGTCATTGTTTTGGGAAACCTTGTAGGTTTCTCTGAACACCTGAACCACAAGACACTGGAGAGGGTAGGATCAAGACTGACCTAAATCTCCTATATCTTCCCTCCCTCCCTCTCCTCCTCTCCCCTCTATCTCTCTCCTCTCTAACTCTTGTATATTAGTTATCTTTTTCCTCAATTTAATAGTGGACACTGACCTGTAACCCCCACTTCCAGCTTGGGCCTTTGATTCTTTCTTGCTGTTCTCAGCCAAAGATAACTCCATAGTGGATGAAGGGTTAAACAGGAACATTGTCATTATTTCTGGACCTAAATAGCCACTGATGTCTGATGTGAACTATGAGGTGAGCAGTTGGGTTCCAAGGAACACTTTATGATCTGGGCTGTCTTGTCACAGTCATTTCCTGTGTTGACCTTGGGACTTTTCTCTCCATCCACCTTTGCCTGTATTGTTTACTGATATTTCTCTCCTGGTGACACAGTTCTTTTGAAAGTTTTCTTGCTTTGTAGATTATCTTCCCTATAAAAAACTATGAGACAACACAAATTTAGTTTTCAAATATTGCAAAATTTTCTTCAAGGAAGGGGGAAATTTTAAACCAGGTATCTCAATGCAGGACAACCTGATTGTTGAGATCACAGACTTTGACTGTAGATGAGACTTCAGACCCAGTTCTGTCATTGACCAAGTTGTTTATTCTTTGAGAGACTCAGTTCCTCTGTATTTAAAATGGGAAGAGTTAAACACACTTTCTATATTTCACAGAGAACACTGCAATGGAAATTTTCTTTATTCCATAGCAGTGAACACCAGAGGAAAATAGGAGGGGAAAGAAGTAAGCTAAGACTGTAACTGAAGGAAGAACTGTTCCCTTACTCAGCTGGCAGGGCATGCCACAGGGAACAAACATAAGGATGGTCATTGCCTCTGGTTACTGTCAACAAATGCATGTAGTCTGATTGACTTCAGATTTATTAGTCAATGATAATCATTGCAAGAGTAAGTAAAGGCATATTAAAATTATCATTAACCTTGTCAAATTGCTAGATTTGAAAAATCCTAGTATAATTTTCATTTTAAAAACCTTCTCTATAGTCTTTTTCTTCAGAGCTGTTTGTTGAACTGCACATTACCTTTTAAATTTTGCATCTTTGTTTCATATCATACCCTCATTTGCATTTCTAAAATCAGATGTGCCTTTCAACAAAACACAGTGTCCTAATTAAAATATTAAAAGATGCATTTTGAATGAAGAGAATTTACACTGACATAAAAATATGCTTAGAATGATGCAGGATGCTTTCTTTTTATGTTTCAATGACACTTTCTCCCTAAGTTATTTAAATATTTAGTTAACCCTCTCAGATTTTAGGGTAGATAGAAAGACCTGGAAGTTAAGGAAAAAGAGGAGGAAGCTGGCTTCTTTTAGGCAGTTTTAGTTAGAAACTGAAGCCCAAAGAAAAATGATGTCACCTCATCTGGTCATTATGGAACGCATGTCTCATCAAGACTTATCTACAACAGCTCCAGCACCCCTTCTGCCCATGGTCTAGCATTCTGACTTAGGTGGCCTTCCCTCTGTTGTCTGCTCTTCAAATCTACAAACTAATTGTGTCTTCCCCTTGCATCCCTGAATCTGATGAAAACAAGATCTATTTTCAAGGGACTATAAAAGCCTGTTCATGCTGTTTTCCAGTCTCTCTGTCTCACTCTCTCTCCCTCTGTCTCTCTTGATCCCCTCACTCTGCTTGTGATCTCTGCTTGGATACATTCACATCTAGCTTCCCTTCCCCAACTATGAACCCTAACTTAAAAGGCAAAGAACAGAGTACTGTTTCTTGGTTTGAGTAATTTTTCTGCTTACCTGTGCTTTACATTTTGGGGTAATTTCTCATTTTAATAACGTATTTTTCTCCTCTTTTCTTTGAAACTACCATGTGGATATTTCCCTGATACTCTAGATATACTACATGGGTGCTTTCTCTAAACTCTGTGCCTGTACCTTGTGTAGTTCCTCTAAATTTGGGGTAACAATAAATACAACTCTCTTCACCTCTTACTTCTCATCTGACTTTCTTGGCCTCTGCTGTGATGCTTTCCCTCTGCTATACTTCCTTAAGCCACTACCATTCATCCTCTTAACTTTCTTCCATGGGAAATCTCAGAGCAGATGCTATGTGTGTTCCTTCTAAATCTCCTTACATAAGCATCTAGATTCTATTGTCCATGTGTATATAGCTCATATAGCTCTGCCCAGCCATTTAACTTAGATGAATCTCACAGACTATTCGGTGTTCTCCACATTAGCATTCCACATAAATATGTGCTCCCTACTTTCCACATCCTTATGACTCTGCTGTAGCCTTCTTTCTAAATTCCAATTATCAATTGGTCAATGGAACACTCAGAAGCCATAGATCATTGCAAGAAAAATTTCAGTGCCAGGGATGGGATACCTTCCAGTGAGTGGTTGGCCAGGGATGCCCCTGATGCCCCCCAAAACATTATAGGCCATTACCAAGGCCCTTGGTTTCCCAGCAGGAATAGATGATAAGACCCTATTGCTTAAGACTCCACATATTGAGCTGCAAGGCCACTGAGAAATCCTGCTAGAACTGAGCAGATAACCTCTGCCATGTAAACCAGCTGACAGAAAATTAGAAGAAGCCATTCTACATGCAGTTCATTAGGTGAAAGAGATACCATCGGTGAAGATACTCAACAGTGGACACTGCAAGCCTTATAATTGGCCTGCCAGGCCAAATGATCCAACAGGTGCAATAGTGGCACGTCTATCATGGTGGAAACCAACTGCCCTCTAATTGGACTGGAGGCCTGCTCCATGAAACTGAAAACTTAAAACAGGGGTAGTCATGAGCCCTAGGGGTGTAATATCTGCTGATGTCTGGATAAATGCATATACTATGCTTTTCAAACTGCCCAGGAAGCACTTATCTTAATATTCATACTCTTATATTAATGCTACTCTCACATCGGGTAGAGAATCTTCCCCTTTCAGATGGCAGTGACCTTGGGACAACTCAGAAGGTATCATAGTGCTGGAAAGAAGTGACTGGAGTACTGAGTAACATCTTGATCACACCTTCCAAGGCTCAGGGTCTAATGCAGAAGAGGTGGTGGAAAGAATGTAACAGCCAAAGGAAGGGTAGGACTCCTTACAAAGTGCTCCCTCCAGACATAAAATGGCCTGGATATCCATGACCTCACAGTGCCTGGCACTAACTACACGACACCACCATAAGAGGGGGAAAAGATGATGACATCAAAATAAAAGAGAGACTGATTGAGTTGGGGAGGGGATATGATGGAGAATGGAATTTCAAGGGGGAAAGGGGGAGAGGGAGGATATTACCATGGGATATTTTTTTATAATCATGGAAGATGTTAATAAAAATTTAGGAGAAAAAAATTCCAATTACCCTTAAATAAGCCCCACAATATATGATTTTCCCTAAAGAAACTTAATAACTCATAATTTATCCTTCTTGAATCAATTCTTACTAATTCTTTATTAAAAGTAGAACAGGACCCAAAATTGAGATTCACAAACTTCGGGGACCACTCCTGAACTCCAAAATCCTACATCAGAAGTTGAACAAGAAACAAACATAATTGTGATAAATAGAAAATGATAAATTCAGTATAACTTTGTGAGAAAAGCTATCTACTGTCTATTTCTTATTTAGAGATATAGTCTAAATATGGTTGGACTGGCCTTGAACTCTTCCTTTCTCTTCAGCTTCATAAAAGTGCTGCCATGACAGCTAGACCCCAGTTTCAATGGGTTCAATTTTGAATAATTCCTGCAGATCAGTCCAGCTTTCTTCATTGGCCAATTGTTCCATTTGGCCTTCATGTAAAGAGCACAGCCGGTCACATTTTTAAAATTTATTTTATTTTGTTTTAGCTCCCAGCTCATTGCCCTTCAGAACCTCTGGAAATCCATTCCATTCTCGCATTCCACTTTGTTTTCCTTTCTTCACTATTACACTCATTCCAAAAATCTCTGATGTGTTTGCAGGGCCTACTATAATCTGCATAAATTCCTTACACAGTTCAATTTCCATTCATATTTTAAGTTAACTAATTCTGTTTTCCTGTTGTCCATATACAACACTATGAATATAAGGTTTATTATTGCTGAATGTACCTCTAGCTTGCTGCTTTTATTAGAACTGATTGTACTTATTATTTTATGAGAAGACTTCATGTTGATAGAGATTATGAGCAAAGTAATTTTTTCAGGTAGTCAGTTAGAAATACAGGCTGAAGAGAACATACATGGTGACCTACTCTACAAGGTTAAAGTGGAGATGACTGAAGATGACAGTGCCAGAATGCCTCCATGCCCCACTTCAGCCTAAAGATATAGCATTGAGTTGCTGCCTATCTCCTAAATGACTTTAGTGTCATCACTTATGAGGGGAGAATGTTGTAGGTAAGCTGAATCAAGGCTTAAAGGGTATTGTAGAAAGGACCGCTTCTTATGTTTCCTTGGTAAGATTAGAAAGAGAACAGATACTTCCTTCTGACCAGAATAACAAAGTTCTCTTGTCTTGGGAGTTTGTCAGTCACTCACTGGTTTAAAAAAAAAAAAATCTCTTCCTTACAAACATGTTAAAGAGGTAGAGGTGATAATTAGCAATATATTAGAAGAACGCCCTCCATCACTGCAGTTGCTGACAGACTCACACCCATAATTTTGTTTCTTTTCCCTTAGGTTCTCTTCTTTGGATGCAGGCATAAATCCTAATCATACTTACTCTGATACTTTGGAGCTTTCTACATTTATATTTCCAGCTTGGAGCTCCTGATCCAGCTACCCTTCTCTCTTTTGATGAGCCCTCCCATT
This sequence comes from Jaculus jaculus, assembly GCF_020740685.1. Lineage (NCBI taxonomy): Eukaryota > Metazoa > Chordata > Mammalia > Rodentia > Dipodidae > Jaculus > Jaculus jaculus. Next base: position 77,439,334 of record NC_059113.1, read on the forward strand.
CTCTCTGGAGTCTTTTTCTATGTTTTCCTTAATAAAGTCTATTTTTACCCTCTGTTGTAATTACCTCCTGTTACTTGGATATAGCATGCTACCAAAAATAGCTGATGGGAGGACAGTTTTAATTTGATTTAACATCTTGAGAGAAAGCTTCATGATGGTAAGGAAAAACATGACATGAGCAAAGGACTGTTATCACCTTTGCCATAGCAGGTAGTGGAAAGAAAGTGAGTCAAATTCTAGAAATGGTGAACTGGTTATAATACCTCCAAGTCTACACTCAGTGACACACCACCTCCACCTAACCTCCAAAACTGAAATGCTCCACTGCCTGGGGACTACACATTCAAAACACATGGGTTTGTGGAAAGCATCTTATTCAAACAATCATATCCTCCTTATGTCCTTTTTTGCATTCTTAATTCTTCTTTGGCATGTGACATGAACTGTAAAGCCTTAACCATCTGTACTGAGAAAGGTCCTACTTCTCTTATAATCCCACAACACTATTTAAGAACATATCTAGGTCCAGATTACTGTTTTCCACCCTTCGATGCCCTCCCCGCCCTCCCCATCCATCCTATTGTCTAGTCCATGAGGTGCTTGCTGGGTATGTAAGGTATCTTGGGTAGATTCAGGTTAGGTGTTGTAGATGAGTGAGACTATGTATGGATATTTTTTCTGTGATTGGGTAAGTTCACTGAGAATGATCTGTTCCAGGTTCAACCATTTTTCCTCAAATTTCTTTGTACGGCAATGGTACCATAAAATTCTACTTCCTAAAAGACAGACCAAATGGCTGAACCTTCACTAGACCCTTACAAGAAACACTTGAACCACAAGACAATGGAGAGAGTAGGATCAAGACTAACCTAAATCTTCTACATCTTCCCTCCCTCCCTCTCCCCCTCTCCCCTCTATCTCTATCTTCTCTAACTCTTGTATATTAGTTATGTTTTTCCTCCATTTCTTAGTGGGCACTGACCTATAACCCCCACTACCAGCTTGGGGCTACCATCCACAATGAGCTTTTGATCAGAGAAACCTACAAGGTTTCCCAAAACAACGACAGACTTCTGTCAGAGTACTTGATGACCCACCAAAGGCCAGTGGTAACACCCTATTGCTGAAGACTCCATATGCAGCTGACACTTAAACTGGAATGGCATGGCTGGAAGCCAGGAGAGAGTCAGTCCCCAGACAGTCAGCGTGTCTAGTGCCAGAAAGTGCTACATGGGCGACTGGGGGAAATGACCAATATGTGTCTGAGCAACTCATTGTCTAACCTAATTAGCAACAAATAACCTGATGTGATGCCTGCACAAGTGCAATAGTGGCACACAGCCATGGTGGGGAACCAACTGCTCTTGATTTGGCTAACTGATCCCCTCAGTGGTACGAGACCCATAGCTAGAGCTGGGAAACAAGTCAGAACCATACCCAAACATAAGCCCACTCTCCAATATCAAGCTGCCATCAATCATGGAGTACAAGAGGGCCTACACCTATCAAACTCTCTATCAAAAAAGTAATTGTTATCTCAATTTTCTGTGTGCTAACTTACTCTCCGTTGGAGAATCTGCTTCTCTTTTTCAGATAGATGCAGATCCTAAGGAGAGAGCTGTCCCATCATACCTCAAAAGGGGCCTGACTGAAACTAAGGAAAATTGGCAAAATAAGCAAGGGTGCTGTTTTCCTGATGAACTGTATACCAGCACAAAGGGGAAGGAGACCAACACAGAGAAAAATCAACTCCTACCAAATCAGAGAGCCAGAGTCTCAGAGGCCCCCAACACCTCAGCATTGAAGCAGACCAAAAATGAACCCAACATGGCTCAGGGAAATTTTGTGGAAGAGTGGGCAGAAAGAATGTCAGAGTCACAGGTTGGGTCATGATATGCAGAGACATTTATTGTACCAATAACTGTGGGCTAACTCCACAATGCACGACCCATTTACATCAACAAGGAGGGTCCAATGGGAGGGGGTAGATCATGGATGAGCCTAAACAATGGTACCAAACTGCCTGTATTTGCTGAAAAGAAAACTAATAAATTAAATTTTAAAAACAAAAAGAACATGCCTAGTGTATTGTTGGCAGGGCAAGTTCCACAATACTCACTCCTTGAAGATGAATACTCAGGGTAGAGAGATTACTTAGTGGTTAAGGTGTTTGTCCTTAAAGCCAAAGGATCCCAGATGGACTATCCAGGACCCACCTTAGCCAGATGCTCAAGGGGGCACATGCATCTGGAGTTCCTTTGCAGTGGTTGGAGACCCTGTTGCATCCATTCTCTCCCTCCCTCTCTGCTTCTCTCTCAAATAAATAAAAAGAAAAAGAAAACAATTGAACACTCATAGGAAGGAATGAAATTCTATCATGGGCCTGCCTTGACAAAATATAGGGGCTATCATCCATCCCCAACGCATTTTCATAGAGAATTTGAGGTACACAGGGCTTTAATGGGGGAGTAAAGGAGGAATTAATAGGAGAAAATAGAAAGAAATAAATCTGTTGAGCAGTATATTCATCACCCAAAGCATGAATCTGTAGCTGGAATCTCACAAAAGATCTTGACTTTTAAGGGCAGTTCTTATACTTCTTTAGATGAATACATTACTATTCTGCAAGTCAAACCATATGGATGTTTATTTACTTGAGTTGAAGCACTGGTGTATATAACAAAGAGAATTGTCACACTTTCTGATGTTATCTGAAGGCCACCATATGCTCTGTGGTCTTTAAATCTGAAGAAATATTATTTAGCAGTTAGGATCTTAATAACTGAAGTGTGTCTACTCTTTAGAATCAAGAGTGTTGGGAACAGGGAAGGAACCTAATATTTTTAAAATGTGTAGATAGGAGAAATAACCTTTTGGCATAAAACAAAAGGAGAGGAAATGAAAGTAAGTTTTCTAAGGATCACACACAATGTAGTGGCCCATGCTACAATGGGTCCTGCATGTATACATATCCTCAGTTTTATAGAACTTTCCAGTGTGGCAGAAATAGTTTTCTCATTGTAAAGTTAGTTATCATTCTCCTCTTTAATTTTACTGATTTTTTAAACATTTATTTATTTGCAAGCACGCCAAGAGAAGAGATACAGACAGAGAGAATGGCCATGATTAGCCTCCAGCCACTGCAAATGAATTCCAGATACATGCACCACTTTGTGCATCTGGCTTTATGTGAATACTGGGGAATTGAACCTGCATCATTAGACTTTGAAGACATGTACCTTAACCATTGAGCCATCTCACCAGCCCCTAATTTTCTTATTTTAAAGAAAATAAATGATGTCAATAGAGAGACATGTTCTCCCACACAGTTGATTTAGATACTGAGCCAAATGTTTAGAATCCAGGCTCTGTCACTCATTATTTTCATTGCACAGGCATATTTCATAATATTTTTACTTCTTAGTAGATGTAAAAATTAACACAAAATTTAAAGGGTCCCATGGAATTTATATTTATCTACACACACACGCACATGCACACATACAAATATATATATATTAGAACAAAGATAACCCCTTAGAACTATGTCTACCTGATTATATGTGCAATTTAAATATACTACTTAAATGCTACTGTCATTATCATTGTTAGTGTTATTGATTATTAAAACTTAAACTAGATAAAAGTCAGATTTCTATTTCTTCACTTATTGCTTTAATCTCTATGACTAGAACAGTATCTCTACATGGTGAATTTTACGAGTGATATTGACTTTTATTGCATTCCTGAAAAACACTTGACTTAATCATGATGTATCATTGCATTTTTCATATACTAAAGTATTTCATTTTATTTTGTTATACGTATAAATCCAAAAATATCATTAAAGGTGATATAGAAAAAAAATTCAATTAGAAATCAATTCCTATTTTCCACTCCAAAGTGCTAACCTGCCTGCCTCTACCTAGTACCACTTGGTCCTAAGTCTCTAGAAAGAATTTTCCATAGCCTTTCCTCTAATACTTCTGAGCTTCATTTTTGAACGTTGTGGTGTTTCTAGTGTTTGACCATTAGAAGAAATCCTATGCCATTTTGTATCCTAGGTTGTTTTGTGCATTCTTTTACAAATTATCAATTTTTTTAAGTGATCCAACAGCAAGAAAAACTACCTACCTCATTTAGTCATTTCAAGAAGATGGAAGACATATTGACTGGAAAGGAAACCCATCTTTATATAAATTAAAACGTGATGCAATTTATTTGTTATTACAATTATGTTACTGGTATATAGAACCTGAGAGAATTAATAGCATATTCTGGTAACTTATTAGGAAAATTTAGGTCTAACATGGGATTGCAGTGCATTTTGGACTTTAAAAACCCTTCTGATGTATCAGCCTCAGATGAACTAGTTGTTCTGATTGAATCAAACCACATTAAAAAGAGGTCCAGTTAATAAAATAATTATGTAATAAACCACAGGGCATTCTCAAAAAATTAAAAAAAAATAATGCTACCATATGACACAGCAATATCACCCAACAAATGAACTCACTTCAGTGGAAGGGACATTGGTACTCACATATTTATTTCAGCACTACTCATGGTAACCATGTAATAAAATTTACCTAAATATGATGGCTAATCATCTGAAATCCACATGGAAACAACTCTCTACCTACCTTTATGGTGGTTTTCATGGGAAGATTTATCTAAGGAAGAAAGTTTTACAAGAATATGGGTACCACTATCATAAGGGCTAAGGTCCTAGAATGAAAGAAAAGAAGCAGCAGCATTCACCTTTCTGCTTCCTTAAAGACACAATGTGACCATGTGCCTTATGCTCCTGATGTTAGGCCTTTATCCACCATAACAGATTGCATCCCTTCTTGAACCATGGGCCAACATAAAACATTCTTCCTTAAGTTGCCTTTGGCATATTGCCTGAGCAACTGGGGTTGTATTCAGAAAGTCTTTGCCAAGACCATTATGTTGGAGGGTTTCCCCTAATTTTTCCTCTAGCAGTTTCAGAGTTTCAGGTCTGATGTTAAGGTCTTTAATCCATTTGGACTTATTTCTTGTGCATGGAGAGAGAGAAGAATCTATTTTCATCCTTCTACAGATATATATCCAGTTTTCCCAACACCATTTGCTGAAGAGGCTATCTTTTCTCCAAAGAGTACTTTTGGCACTTTTATCGAATATCAGGTGTCTATAGCTACTTGGGCTTACATCTGGGTCCTCTATTCTGTTCCACTGATCTACATGTCTGTTTTTGTGACAGTACCATGCTGTTTTTGTTACTATGGCTCTGTAGTATAGGTTAAAATCAGGTATGGTGATACCACCAGCCTTATTTTTGTTGCTCAGTATTGTTTTAGATATTCGAGGTTTTTTGTGATTCCAAATGAATTTTTGGATTGTTTTGTCTATTTCCATGAAGAATGATTTTGTAATTTTGATAGGGATTGCATTAAATGTGTAGATTGCTTTTGGTAAGATTGCCATTTTCACAATATTGATTCTTCCACTCCAGGAACAGAGGATGTTTCTCCACTTTCTAGTGTCTTCTGCAATTTCTCACTTGAGTGTTTTAAAGTTCTCATTGTAGAGATCCTTTACTTCTTTCTTTAGGTTTATTCCAAGGTACTGTATTTTTTTTTTTTTTGATGCAATTGTGAATGGGAATGATTCTCTGATTTCATCCTCTGTGTGTTTGTTGTTAGCATATATGAAGGCTGCTGATTTCTGTGTATTTATTTTGTATCCTGCTACATGGCTGTAGGTTTTGATCAACTCTAACAGTTTGCTAGTAGAGATTTTAGGGTCCTTTGTATATAGAATCATGTCATCTGCAAATAATGATAACTTGATCTCTTCCTTTCCAATTTGTATCTCTTTTATGTGTGTCTCTTGCCTTATTGCTATGGCTATGACTTCCAAAACTATATTAAATAAAAGTGGGGACAGTGGACTCCCTTGTATTTTTCCTGATTTTAGTGGAAAAGCTTCCAGTTTTTCTCCATTTAGTAATATGTTGGCTGTAGGCTTGTCATAAATAGCTTTTATTATATTGAGATATGTTCCTTCTATTCCCAGTCTCTGTAGGACTTTTATCATGAAGGGATGTTGGATTTTGTCAAATGCTTTCTCTGCATCCAATGAGATGATCATGTGATTCTTGTCCTTCAACCCATTTATATTATGTATTACATTTATAGATTTGCATATGTTGAACCATCCCTGCATCTCTGGGATAAAGCCCACTTGGTCAGGGTGAATGATCTTTTTGATATACTTTTGTATTCTGTTTGCCAATATTTTGTTGAGAATTTTTGCATCTATGCTCATGAGGGAGATTGATGTGTAATTTTCTTTTTTTGTTCTATCTTTGCCTGCTTTTGGTATCAGGGCAATGCTGGCCTCATAGAAGGAGTTTGGTAGAATTCCTTCTTTTTCTATTTCCTGGAAAAGCTTAAGAAGCAATGGTGTAAGCTCCTCCTTAAAGGTCTGGTAAAATTCAGCAGTAAATCCATCTGGGCCTGGGCTTCTTTTAGTTGGGGGATTATTGATAACTGTTCAGATCTCCATGTTTGTTATAGGTCTATTTAAGTGATTAATCTCATTTTGATTTAGTTTAGGTAGGTTGTATAAATCAAGGAAAGCATCCATTTCTTTCAGATTTTCATACTTTGTGGAGTATATGCTTTTTATAGAGTTTCAGGTCTGATGTTAAGGTCTTTAATCTATTTGGACCTAATTCTTGTGCATGGTGAGAGGGAAGAATCTATTTCATCCTTCTGTTATGATTTTTTTAATTTCTCTGGAATCTGTTGTGATGTTACCTTTTTCATCTCTGATTTTATTAATTTATGTCTCTTCTCTCTTTCTTTTGGTCAGATTTGCTAAGGGTTTATCAATCTTGTTTATCCTTTCAAAGAACCAACTCTTTGTTTCATTAATTCTTTGGATTGTTTTTGTTTGTTTGTTTGTTTGTTTCTATTTCATTAATTTCTACCCTAATCTTTATTATTTCTTCCCACCTACTGATTTTTGGTTTGCCTTGTTCTTCTTTTTCCAAGGCTTTAAGGTGAAGCATTAGGTCATTTACTTGCGACCTTTCTAATTTCTTAATATAGGCACTTAAGGCTATGAATTTACCTCTTAGAATTGCCTTCATTGTGTCCCAGAGATTTTGATATGTTGTATTCTCATTATCGTTTGACTATACATTTTTTGATTTCCTTCTTGATTTCTTCATTGACCCATTCATCATTTAGTAGTGTATTGTTTAGTTTCCATGATTTTGTATATGCTCTATAGCCTTTCTTGCTACTGATTTGTAGTTTATTTCCATTGTGGTCAGATAGAATGCAAGGAATTATTTCAATTTTCCTGAATTTGTTAAGATTTGCTTTGTGTCCTAATATATGGTCTATTTTAGAGAATGTTCCATGTGCTGCTGAAAAGAATGTATATTCTGAAGCCTTTGGATGAAATGTCCTGTATATATCTGTTATATCAATTCCTTCTATGACCTCATTTAGTCCAGATGCCTCTCTGTTTATTTTCCCTGGGATGATCTGTCAATTGATGAGAGTGGGGTGTTAAAGTCACCCACCACCACTGTGTTTGGTGTTATCTGTGACCTTAGTTCTAATAGTGTTTGTTTGATGAATTTGGGAGCCCCCATGTTAGGTGCATATATGTTTAGGATTGTAATGTCCTCCTGTTGGAGTGTGCCCTTAATCAATATAAAGTGACCATCTTTATCTTTCTTGACTAATGTTGGACTAAAGTCTACTTTGGCAGATATTAGGATAGCAACTCCTGCTTGTGTTCTAGGCCCATTTGTTTGAAACACCGTCTTCCAACCTTTCACCCTATGATAATGTCTATCCTTTGTAGAAAGGTGAGTTTCTTGGAGACAACAAATTGTAGGATCTGGTTTTTTAACCCAGTCTGTAAACCTATGTCTTTTTGTGGGGGCACTGAGGCCATTGATATTAAGAGATATTATTGAAAGGTGTGTATTTACGTTTGCCTTTTTTTTTTTTTTTTTTTTTTTTTGTGGTTCTGGTTCTACCTGTGCTCTCTTGTGTTAACTAGTATTTGAGTATTGCTTGTTTTTTCTAGGTTCCTTATATGTGTGTTTTTCCTTTTCTTCAGCATGGAGGATTCTATCAAGTATTTTCTGTAGAGCTTGTTTTGATTTCAAATACTCCTTTAACCTGCTTTTGTCATGTTTTTGTAAACTTCTGAAATTTTATGAAAATAAAACTGAATAGATTATCCAGAATTTAGTAAATAGTTGCTTATATAACATGTGAAAGAGAAAGTAGAAAAGACTATAGTGAGAAGATGGTTACATTTATTCCATCTCTACAGACCTCTAGAGATATAAATTAGAGAGAATAGAGGAGGGGCAATCCTGTTGAGAAGAATGAATTGAGACTTTCAAAGCAGATAAATACATAATTATAGAGACTGACCATAAGATCTGAGATAGGTGAATGAACGTGAGCACACTGAACTCGGTGGACAAAACGCAGAATTCCGGTACTGGGCCACTGAAGAACTGGGAATGATGAGAGACAGCTCCACACCCAAGCTTTGTCCCTGAGTGCACAAAAGGGAGCACGATCACATTAACTTCTAAAGATTTATCAGAACGCTAGGTGGCAGGCTAAGTAACCAACCTGATATATGGAAAGACTGCCCAAAACACTGAATCACAGCTGTCTTTTAGCGTGGAACAGAAGCCACTACAGGAAACACTTTCATGGTGATTTTAATGATTTCTCAGAGCCTGCATATAGATTAATGAGATTTAGAAAGTTCTAGGGATCAAAAGCAAAGTAGGGTGCACTTCTTATGGTCCATGACCACACCTCTAATAATTCCTGTGTACTCTTGCTGTCTGCTTGAGAAATGATTTCTTCATTTCATGAAAAAATAAAGTAGTCCCTCTGAACATATGACTTATTTAGTAGGTTTTTATTAATTTAAAAAATGTGTACTTTTGTAGTTTTTAACTTGCATTCTTTTAGTTGTTATATAAAGTAAAAATGACCACATCTTAGGTACCTTTTACAGAATTCTGTATAGTGAGTGAGTCAAAGTGGAGTCTTGTCCATGTGATCAACTTGGTTTAATGAGTGAATAATACATCTTGTAATTACTTTAAACTTAAGGGAATATATTTATATTTAATAAGATATTTTGTAATTTATGTTTTCATTTAGAACATTTTAATTTGTATTTTGCAATTTTAATTAGATATTAATATGTGAGCCCCACATAGCTGTATATGCCTACAACCTTAACACTTGGTTGGTCAAAGCAGGAAGATTACAAATTCAAGGACATCCTCATATAGAAAATTTAAGACCAGCCTGGGTTAGATGGCATCCTGTCTCAAACACCAAAACAAACAAAACAAAAAGCCAAAACAAACTAAAAGGAAATTAATACTTGGGATATTTAGATATATGTAACATTTGGAGAACCTTTTGATATTCAAAAAACATTAGTCATGTGCATTTTTTTACTTTAAGTAATACAAATATAAGGGAGAAACTGAATTATTACTTTAAACAAGGTTTGACCATAAATAAAAACCAAAATTGCCATAATGCATTATGTTTAAGAGGAAAGTAAAAAGGAGTCAAGTGAATAGTGGCTGATGGACGTGGTAGAGAGTGAGAGTAGAGACGGGTGATGGTTGGCCGCCAGGCAGAATGAATGCAGGAGCCCTGGGATGACAGCAGTGTTCTGTTCTAGCTATGAACTTGTCCACCCTGTTCTACTTGTGGTAAACTTGGTCTGCGCTGTTTCTAACACCTCCTTTAGCTCTGTTGGGAATTCTTCCTATTTGTATTCTAGTCCATCATTTTTTGGTAGACACCTTAATTATTGTCACTTTAAGTATTATCTAATATCCTTCTATTGATAGTTTCATTGTAAGGAGTTCTAATTTATTTTTCACCCTATAGAAGTTATTTTCACTAAGCATTTACAATTTTTCAAATTTTTTGTTTATTTTTTATTTCTGTATTTGAAAGCAATCGACAGAGAGAGAAAGAGGCAGATAGAGAGAGAGAATGGGCATGCCAGGGCCTCCGGCCACTGCAAACAAACTCCAGATGCGAGCGTCCCCTTGTGCATCTGGCTAACGTGGGTCCTGGGGAATTAAGCCTTGAACCCAGGTCCTTAGGCTTCACAGGCAAGTGCTTAACTGCTAAAGCCATCTCTCCAGTCCCAGCATTTACAATTTGAAATATACATAAAGTACAAATAAACAAAGCTCCTATAACAGACTCTTAATTTCCAACACAATCCCAGAAGCCTGGTAGGCATATTTTTTTTTAATATTATTGAGATCATTTGTTATTATTTTTCTTCTAGAATCTTAGCTTGATTCTTTGATTTAGGTTTTTTCTACAAAGTGATTTCTGAGGAGTCTTGAAATTCCCTTATCTAAGATTTCAAACATTTCTTGTCAAATATCTGTCTTATTTCATATATCCAGCTTTTAACTCAGTTCCCAACCTGCTAGGTTCTAAACCCTAAAAAAGCAAAAAATCTTTCTGTCATACCTTCCACTGCATCTAAACGCTGTACAAAAAGTAGGACACACACACACACACATAATGTGTAATGATATGAAATGTATACATACATACGGTCTTTGCAATCAACAATAATATATTTCTCCACATTATAGTTTTTATACTCTTTAAGCATTTTATGTGGCTCACCATCTGTTCATGTCATAAAAATTAGTTTTAAGACTGTTGGACTCTTTGACTCATGTTTGTCACCACTACAAATTCCATGGTTTTCTGCCATAGTATTTCCTTCCTCTTTATTTCAATAAACTGTAACTAAGTCTTCATGAAAACCATGAAAGCAAGGCCCTAATACAAAAACTAATGAGCCTGGCAATTCTAAAGGCAAATTATTCCTAGAACTTTCTCTGAGGTTTGCTATGTCTGTCAGTTTCTTTGTAATTTAATGATATTATAGTACATATTGAGATACCTTTTACCTTCTATTAAAAATTATTGCCTCCATTCAGTTAAATTTGAAAGTCCTTGTTTGACTTTAATTGCATAGCATGCATAGATGCAATAAACATGGCATGAAGAAAGTTTTTTTTAAATCTGTGCTTGTGTTAAACCTGGTGTTTTGTAATTTCTGAGAATAATCATATCTATAATCACTAGTATCGTTATTATAATTCTGAAGTTCTGAGGTCTGTGTAGTAGAATAAACATCCAGTCAATCAAAACCTTCTACACATTTCAAATCCGTGTTAGTAATATATTTTTTGAAAATACATGATTTTTATTTTCTATGTGTGGGCCTTCACTTTATAGAACAATGTTCTAGAAACATACTGCAACATGTTTGACTTGGATAAAAATTTTCTGGAAAAGTATGGGTACAGTTATCATGATTTTTAAAACTCATTTTTCTATTGAATTATATATCAAGAATTGCATCTAATTTTCTAAAAGTGATAAAAAATGTTCAATCAAATTCACTTTATATAGTGGTAGGTGATGACAAATTTGAATTAAAAATTAAAAACCTTTAGTCATAATATACAAATGATATAAAACTAGGTTGCTTTATAGATAAATATTAAATATATATATATATATACATATGTATATGTATATATATATTTATATATATGTATATATGTACATATGTGTATATATATATATATATATATATATATATATATATATATTCTTAAGTATTATCTCTTTACTCATTTAAAAATCTGTTTAGGAACATAAATTACTATTCAGTTATTGATGTAATCAGAAAGGGATTTCTGTATAGTTGGATTGTCACCATTGTCTGAGTAAGCATGGATAAGATTTTTTTTTAAGAAAAAATGATTAGGAAAAAATAACTGAGTGGTATCTCTTTCATTTGGAAGTTCTGAGTGTTTTATGTAAATAGTTTTACCTGAATACATCTGAGTTCCTTTCTGCATCATCTTCAAAGTAAGGACAGATCAAAGTGTCATGGTGCCAGATCAAAATAAACAACACCTTTAAAAATACCTTATTTTTGCTGTAGTTCAAAGCAATTTTTAATATTATCTTCTCAACATCATTATGAGAAAGCAAAAATTTAATATTGGCCCTTGATAAACTTATCCTGAAGAGCAAAGCAACTTTTCAAAGCATTAAAAAGTGCATGTGCATCAGTTATACAATGAAGAAAGTACTGAAAGGTGGATCTGTGCTATTTTGTAGTAAAGAAAAGAGCAAACATTGGTGCTGTACAAAGTAATTCAGAAAGCGAATAATGAAAACACATTTACAGCCTTCACCACATCTCCATCCCACCAAAAAGAAAATCTATGGTTAACATGGAAAGTAGGGGTGAGTGATACTGGGAGAAGTCAGTTATATAGTACGAGGTTGCCGTTCCATGGGAAGAATGTTTGGGCATATAATGTACAGCCTCACAACAGTAGCTAATCACAGTGTTTTGTACTGAAAATTCAATGAACACTTTCAGTTACACTTGCAACTAGAAGGAGGAGAAAAAGAAATAAGAATAGTAAGTATAGGAGACTGTGAATATCCTGATTTTCTTGAGTATAGTAATAATTTTAATATGTAGATCCATATCAAAATGTCATGCTGTACACCTGAAATAAACACATTTTTGTTTACAAAATATTATATTGAGAACTTTATTGTATGTATGTATTGCAAATTGGTTATATTTCCACTGGGTTATTCTCCTATGTTCCCTTTCCCCCACTCCCATTCCACTGAGGGCCCTTGTTAGTGGAGATAGAAGTATTTTCAAGCACATTTAAGGTAGAAATTTGCAAAACTGGGCTGGAAATATGGCTTAGTGGTTAAGTTGTTTGCTTGCAAAGCTTTCAAAGAACCCAAGTTCAATTCCCCAGGACTCATGTAAGCCAGATGCATGAGGTAGTACATTCATTTAAAGTTTGTTTGCAGTGGTTGGAGGCCCTGGCATGCTAATTCTTTCTCTCTCTTTCTCCCATACCAGGAAATACTTAAATATCTATCCATTTCAAAATATGGGCTAAAAATTACTTCAGAGAAAGCATACCATGGGCTGGAGAGATGGCCTATTGATTAAGGCTTTTGCCTGAGAAGCTAAAAGACTGATGTTCTATTCCCCACAGCCCATGTAAGCCAGATGCACAAGGGGCACAAGTGTCTGGAGTTCGTTTGCAGTGGCTGCAGGCCCTGGCATGCCCATTCTCTCTTTGTCTGTCTCACTTCTCTCTATTTCTCTCTGTCTCTGCTTACAAATATATAAGTAAAAAGAAAAAGAAAAAAATTAAAAACAACAAATTTTGATCAATTCTTTTACTTACTAATTCTGTAATCTCAAGAAATTTAAGAGTTTTCTCTCTTAACTTTCTTTTTTTCTTCAAACCCACTTATGGCCTACATAGATTAAAATAAGATCATTGTGTAACATTTGGGAATTAATAAACTTGAAATTTACTGTTATTCAATAATATAATTATGTAGGAGATCTACCATGCATGCTACAGTTGAAGTGTAGACTCAGCAGCCTATCCAAGTGCTACTTCTAATATCAGGCTGAGTGAGGATTTGAACTACATTTTGTCTGACTACAATGACATATGCCTAAGTGACACAGTTGACCAGTGCCTTCCTGACTACTAATAACCATTGGCTACAGCTACATTAGTGTGTGGAAAAATAACACAAACAAATAAAAACATTAAGTGGAGGGCTATTCCTCAGTCTGTAATATTAGATGATTTAAATATTACCTGGGGGCTGGGGAGATAGCTTAGTGGTTAAGTCTCCCACCTGTGAAGCCTAGGGACCCAAGTTTGATTCCCCAGATGCACAAAGAAGAACATGCATCTAGATTTCATTTGCAGTGGCTAGAGTCCCTGGCATGCTCATTCTATCTTTCTCTGCTTTATTCTCTCTCTCTCTCTCTCTATCTCTCTCTCAAATAGGTAATTAAGTTATATTTACATTTATATTTAATAGGTAATTAGAAAATATTTAAATATTTAACTGTTCCTTGGTCTCTCCACATCCCAGTAGGACAGACCCAAGCCAGCAAGCCAGCATAGCTCTACCCAGAGCTCCAGGCACAGAATCACCTTCCCACTCTCCAGCATCCCCCACTCTCTTGTGCCAGGCAGGCCAGATTAGCTCCACCCAGCCTCCAGGCTCAGGAAGGTTATCACATTTGCTATCACCCCCCACCACTGTGCACAGGCCCAGGCAGACCAGAGTAGCACCACGAACCTCTCCAGGCACTGGAACACCATTCCACTGGCCACTTTGGGTCACCTAACCATGCAGTCTCATACTCTGGATCACAGAACAAGAAGCCTCTACATCAGGACCTAGGGGCCCCACCAGAGCCTCATGGGCTCCTTCCCTCTGAGCAGGAAGGCCCCATTGCCATCAGAAGATGACCTGAAGCAAACATAAAAGGGAATAATCACTGAAGACACTTCAAGGGTAGACTACACCATTGTCCTAAATGAAATAAGATTCCTACAGCGTGATGGGCAGACCATAGCACAAAAGGAATAACATGAATAACAATGCAAGTAAATCCAATAAGATCACCCCGTCCCACAATGGATGTCTCTACTCAAAACATAAAGGAGGAGATTGAAGGGTCAATGGCCTTCCCTGAAAACCACAAGGGAACTAAAGAGTTAATGACTATCCTTAAAGCTCAGGGCAATAAAAGAAACAACAGAGGCATTCAGCCTTATTAAGTTTGGCACCTTTCCTGATTGATGTCCTCCCCTTAGACTAGATGGCATTGAAGGCCCAGGGACCATCTGAGTATCATCCCTTAGACTTTTTACCCTAACTTTGGGTAGTGCCACTATATGGGCTGGTTTCCAGGTCTGGATTAAAAGGAGAACATGAACTGGTCATGAACATTCATCCCTCTCTGCTTCCTGGCTCTGGACACAATGTGACCAGCTCTGCTAGTGGCCTGTAACTTGAACTGTGGACTCAAATAACCCTTCCTTTTAATGTTGCTTCTGGTCAGGTATTTTGTCCCAGAAATGAGTAAAGGACAAACACACCCATCATCCTTCCTATCTCTGCCATCTCCTTTAGAGGCCACTATCAAAATCTCCATCCCTGACTGAAGAAGCCTATTCTGAACAAGGACACAAACAGCTATTATTTTCTTATCAACTGCATCTGGTACAGCCTGCTTTTTCCTTAGGATTCTCCTTATAAACATGTACCCTAGCCTGGTTGGGTGCTTCAGCCTTCATCCCGAGGGCTGTTCTCTAATAATGTCTATCTGTAGACATTATTGTCTGTAGACAAGTCATGTGTTCACTTTTGCTTAACTCACACTTTCCTTACAGAAATGATGGAAGAGCTTCTGCATTCTTTTCCTGCACTGGAATTCCTCACTGCATACTATGTGTGTTTTCCTGAGGTTAGGGTGGTAGAGAAAGAAAGGGATGTGGAGGACCCTACACTAAATGATAAAAGACATAGGAGAGGCATTTTTTTGGCTTGCCTCTGCAAGATGACATTGTGTAACAAAATGATAAAATAGCTAGCCGTTCCTTATAACATGACATAAAAAGACACATGACATTTAAATCAAAATATTGAAAGTAGCTTAGGTTGTTTTGATAAATGTTAAGCAGAAGTATCCTCAGTCAGATATGTTTTGAATTCACAGTCAAATGTTTTCCCTTTATAGTTGAGCCTACCATTTGGAATCATGTCAGTCAGATTTCCATCTGAAGGCTGTGGCATGCCAACAAAGGTGAGTACTACATGATCTGGTTCCTGATTAAATCTGCCTTTACACCTCTGGTATTTG
The DNA here is from genome assembly GCF_020740685.1 of Jaculus jaculus. NCBI lineage: Eukaryota > Metazoa > Chordata > Mammalia > Rodentia > Dipodidae > Jaculus > Jaculus jaculus. The sequence goes on from NC_059113.1 coordinate 77,455,174, forward strand.
GGAGAAATTATTTTTCTATGAAAACTGATAGTGAATGCTTCATAAAGACTAATATCTAGCAAGTACTGTGGGGACACTGGATGCTCAAGGTGAATAGCACAGATAAGCTCAAAATTAACCTGAGAAAAATTAGCTCACATTAGCTTCAAAAAAAACCCAGTTTGGTGTATATATGAATGTGTTCATTTGTGCATTTGTTCTTGGAACTTTCTTTTCTTTTTATGCCTTCTTAAGCAATTTTTTTCTTTCTCTTTCACTCAGGAAAGTTCCTTCATTTCTTCCTTTCTGTTTTTTTCCTTTCTCCCTCTCTTCCTTTCTTCTTCCTTTCTCTCACTTTCTTTATTTCTAGTTTTCTTAATTTTGTCCTTCATTTTAACAATTAGTTCCTACAGGTGTCTTAATATTAATACTCATCCCTCTGCTGCACATTAGTTATAAACACATCTAATTCTGTGATGATTCATCTTGTCATCTTGATGGGAGTTACTGTCACCATCGAATCAAACATATGTATGAGGGCCTTTCTAGATTAGGTTATTTGAGGTGGGAAGATTTACCCTAATTTTGGGTGGTGCCAGTATATGGGCTGGTTTCCAGGTCTGAATTAAAAGGAGAACATGAACTGACCATGAACATTCATCCCTCTATGCTGCCTGGCTCTGGACACAATGTGACCAGCACTGCTTAGGGATCCTGCTGCCATGTCTTCCCCACTATGGTGGCCTGTAACTTGAACTGTGGGCTCAAATAACCCTTCCTTTTAATATTGCTTCTGGTCAGGTATTTTGTCCCAGAAATGAGTAAAGGACAAACACACCCATCATCCTTCCTATCTCTGCCATCTCCTTTAGAGGCCACTATCAAATCTCCAAAAATCTACTTGACTGAGTACAGTACTGCCACTTAAAACAAACTGGAAAAAGAAATTCATTAGTTTTCCTCCATGTCAACTTTTGTGATGATTTTATGTCATTGCAGTTCTATTCAGAACTGTAGGATATCTTTATCCTCCAAACTCACATTTTTTGTTTTTACACCATGTATAAAGAAAAGTGTTAGTTTCCATTTTTGGTTATTTGTAATGTCTTTGAGACTTTTTGTCTTATATTAGTTGAAAATTATATTTAATAGTTAGGCATATTAACAATAGAGAACTATGTTTGGAGCCAGTCTCCATGATAATCCCTGAAGACTTATGCAAGAGCTAGCTTCCAAAATGGTCCTTGAAGATACCACCTAAGAACATATTCTGATGATTTTTTTCCACATTAATTAGGTTGAGAGTAGGTGATAAAAATAATTTATTATCATTGGTAGTATGTCCCTTATAGGATCATTGTAAAAATGTAACTTCTATCTTGGTCATGTCTTCTCTATTTATTTTATTTTATTTTATTTTATTGTTTTTTTGAGGAAGGGTCTCACTCTAGCTCAGGCTGACTTGAATTTCACTATGTAGTCTCAGGATGGCCTTGAACACTTGGCAATATTCCTACCTCTGCCTCCCAAGTGCTAGGATTAAAGGCGTGTGTCACCACACCCAGCTCTATAGTTTCATTTCTACCATTTCATAAAGAGCTTTTGCAAAGTTATGACAGGAAACTGAGACATCTGTAAAAGAGCAAGAAAAGCTCAAGTCTAACTGTCTTCAGCCACATGCCTTGGTTTGAAAGTCCATCCTTCAGTTGCCCAGTAACTTTTAGTAATGTCAGTCCCAGAAGAAGGTCATGTAAGAGACCCATCACTTACAGCTAAACAATCAAATTCCTGCTCAAGACACTATGTGAGAAGAGAACAGTTTCCTCGTGTATTTTTGCTTGTTTTTACAGTGTTGGGGTTTATACTTGGGGCCTTATACATACTTATCAACTATTCTATAGCTCAGCCACATCTAACCTTAATGTTTCTGGGTTTAGGCCAACTTTGGGGGTGAATTGTTATGTATTAAAAACAGGCTATATAATATACAAGCTAATGTTAATAACATGTGTAGGATTAAGTTGACATGTTAAGAAAACATGATTTGAGTGTGGTCTAGAAGAACACTAGGAAATGGAATTCTTGGAGTAGAGAGGGGCTCTGAAGCTACAGGGCACAGACGATACCTGTAGGAAAGCATAAAGGATTTCAGTTACAGGAACTACTGACGGTCAACTAAGTTTAACCTTACACTCTAAACAACTTTCTGTTTTCCAGACTTTGGACAAGTACCTGCACTTGTGAAAAGCAGAGATTCATAAAGTAAAGGTGACAGAAGAGCATTATGTAAGGACTCTACCAGAAGCTCAGACACAGTGTGAGGACCATGTTACTTCTTCACTGTTCAATTTCGCAATTACAAAACATACATGGAAAAGATTATCATCCAGATGGCAAACTTGGCAGGTCTGCTACTACTGTGTGTGAGATAGTTGAACAGGATGGATTTTACTTGCATTGAATTATTTTTGCAGTGTTTCATGTTCAAGAATATACTTGTCAAACTCCAAGAGTTCTGGCTAAGCTTCAGACAGCAGGTAAGCCTCTATGAAGAAAGTAAGAGTTCTTTCCAAATAGACTTCAGCATTCAGCTGGGAGCATATGGCCAGGATCATGCCACCTTCCAGACTGAAGAAAAGACTAAAGGAGTAGCAATCTCCATGGAAGCTGCAGATAAAATAACATTATTAGCAATGGTTAATGGTTGGGAACTTTAGAAGCCATGCCAGTTACATTTTCAGTATTTTCCCTTTTCCCTGGAGAAGTATATACAATCTAATCATCATGGCTAGTTCATCACCAGAAATGGAAGGCATAATTAATTTTGAATTTAGCATTTTACTACAACATGGCATGAATCATACAGAAAAAATTTATCCTCTGCTTATGTGTGTGTTCATGAATGTGTGTGAATGTGGATGCATGTGTAACAGAATAGTGTGTAGCATGGAGCAATTCTAGAGGTCCAAGGACCGTTTTGGATGTCAGTTCTTGATTTCCATTGTATTTGACAGTTTATTATTCCATTCTCTGTAGATTCACCAGGATATGCTGACTGTGACCTTCTTGAATAGTCTATTATCTCCATTCCTTACCTGTGGCATGCTGGGATTACAGGTACTCATCATGGGGGTTCTGAGGATCTGAACTTAGATAATCATGCTTATGTGGAAAGCATTCTATCCACTGAGAAATTTCCCATGTTCTGTCTTATATTTATTTGGAGTTCTATATAATGATGAAAACTATTATGAACAATTTTATGTTATATTCCCATACATTTTTGTAATTATATGTATATATAATTGTATATGTTATAATAGACATATAATCAAAATAATAATAATAATGATGTATTAGACTGTATGGTGGGTAAGACTTTATCCATGGAACCCAATTTTCCATTGTTGGGAGCCATAGAGCAAAAGCCTCTTCATTTTGCTTGGGCCCGCTCATAAACTGACTCATTACTCAGAAAGCTGGTCCATCCAGCTTTCTGTTAGGTACTTCTGGAACTGGTCAGCAGGCTGCTTACAGAATCTTATCTTTTGCTAAAGGCCAGTTTATGGTCAGGATGTCAAACCTGGTGCAGTCAGGATGTTAAGCCAGTTAGGCAAGATTAGATGAACACCTAATTACATCCCCTCTAAGTTTCCTGACAACTCCTTGCCCTGGCCACATCCCCTTCCCCCTACAACCCTATATAAACCTACATGTAAGAATAAACTCTCAAGGCTGTGGCAAACATCTAGCATGGTCTCCTTCTTGTGTCTGTTTGCCTTATTTCATTCAGGTTGATTCTCACCTCGCTTCTTTGTTTGACTCCCCGCTGGCTGGGGCATTCCATATTAAAGAGTTTGTGAAATAAAATAGTTTCCTAAGTTGATTTTATTTTTCCTTCTGAAAATTACATACTTTCCCACAAATATGGTATGATATATTTGTTTCATTGTTTCTCAGTGTATGAAATAATGCTTTAAAGAACTATATCCAAGTAGATGCTCTGAATGGCCAAGAAAACAAAATTAAAAGTTGCTTAAAAAATTAATTTCAGATTCCAAAACCTTTCAGATCAACATTAAGTATATGAAATGTGTTGGGAAACTAAACTCCAAGATAAAGTTATGCTTTTTTAAATTTGACATATATAATAAGGATTTATCTGTACTTTATTCAGTAATATTTTTAACAATAATGACTAACTTGTTCTTATTTGAAATACTCTTTCAAAAAAAAGTAGGAGGAAGAAGAGTAGGAATAGGAGGAAGAAGATGATGAGGAAGAGAAAAAGAGGAGAAGGAGGAGGAGAGTGGTCATTAAATGATGAAAGACTCCTTTTATGTTTTCTTAAAAGAACATTCTAATGATTAGTAGCTGATTAGAAAGTTTCTGGTTTTGTGAGGCTTCTAAACTGATTCAGGACTGTTCTTATGCTTAGGGCTCAATGCTGGATCACAGCCTGGCCTCTTCAGATGCCAGTATTGATCCCTTTCTTTCAGATACGGGCAGAAGTAATCACAAATTAATCAGGATGATTAGCTTCTATTACATCTATGAATCACTTTAAATGATGTCAATGGACAGTCTTGGGAGACTATATTAGGTAGGATTTTACTTGAAGTGAAAAAAATATACAGAAAGTTAAAAACTAGACATATACTAACCTAAAATATTATACTACCTTTGGGCCTAATAATAGTAGTCATATTCACAGCTTTCCTTGATTGCATATGAAAGGTGTTAATAACAAATTTGCTATTGGCAATATATTCTATTATTTTTAATATATAAATGTTATATTATTATATAACCATATGTCAATATTTCTCAAACTTGAGTCTTTGGAGACAACTATACTGCAAAACATCACAAGATGTTTTTTTATTAGCCAAAATATATGTAATTTCTACTGATAACATAAAGGACTCATGTGCTCAGATACTGATACTCAATGTTTGGTCTTTATGTTAGTGCATAAGTAGGACATGTCCTTGTTACAAGTATAAATTTATGAGGCCTTCAACATCTCTAGGGGACTGGAAGCTCAGCTGTAAACCATAAATATGTAGTTTAACCAGATCTCCAACTTACTCCAATATGCCATGACCTAAACAATCATTACTGAGAGGACCTACTATTAAAAGTGGTATTCTTATACTTTTTAAATGCTTGCATTTAATAGGCTTTAAAAAATCCTAAATTATTTTAATTTTTCCAGACCAAATTCTATGATACTTTATTTTTTTTTATTTTCAGGGTCAGTAAATTAAGCAACAATTTTGAATTTCATAATTTTTCCTAATGATCAGCTATGTATATGAGTATATGTGGGTGGGTGAAGAGACTTTCTGGGTGGGCTGGGTGGTTGTAAAAATTAGTATAACTTTTACTTTGTCTTAGGATTTTTTTAATTTTTTTATTAAGTAGAAACTTTGTATGGACATATAATATGTTGGTACCATCACTTTCCTCCTTTCTGCACCACTCCACTGTGGGCTGTCCTTAGTGGGATGCTGGTATTTCACCATGTAGTTGTAGCTTAGGAGTGTGAGCAGTCTGTCATTGTGAGGAGAGATAGGTCTCTGGATATTCCTTCCCACCCTGTGGCTTTTAAGTTCTATTTGCTCTCTCTTCACAAACTTCCCTGAGCCTTGGTGGGTGGGTGTTAATTCTACTTTAGCATTGAGTTCTTATTAGCTTCTAGATTTCTGCTTTGGTGTATTTTGAATATCCTCAGTGTCTGCATCAACCTGATCCAGTTTATGAGGGTCACCGTGGAAGCAGCATACTTAAGCATTTTCCAGTTCCTCTGCGCTTTCACCTGAGCCCTAGCTGCTATGAGATGGGTGGTTTAACTCCTTTCAGGGAGTGAGCTTTCTGTTCTTGTCTTCATGGTGGATTATGGTGGTCCTTTGTTCTTGCTCTTTTTTAAAAAAAATATATATATTTTTCTCAATTTTTTAAACATTTTCCATGATTGTAAAAAATATCCCATGGGGGCTGGAGAGATGGCTTAGCTGTTAAGCGCTTGCCTGTGAAGCCTAAGGACCCCAGTTCGAGGCTCAGTTCCCCAGGTCCCACATTAGCCAGATGCACAAGGGGGCGCACACGTCTGGAGTTTGTTTGCAGTGGCTGGAAGCCCTGCTCACCCATTCTCTCTCTCTCCCTCTATCTGTCTTTCTCTCTGTGTCTGTTACTCTCAAATAAATAAAAAATGAACAACAACAACAAAAATATCCAATGGTAATACTCTGCCTCCTCCCCTTACCCCCTTTGAAATTCCATTTTCCATGATATCCCCTCCCCATCTCAGTCAGTCACTCTTTTATTTTGTTGACATGATCTTTCCCTCCTCTTATGATGGTCTTGTGTAGGTAATGTCAGGCACTATGAGGTCATGGATATCCAGGCCACTTTATGTCTAGAGGGAGCACATTGTAAGGAGTCCTATACTTCATTTGGCTCTTACATTCTTTCCACCACCTCTTCTGCATTAGACTGTGAGCCATGGAAGGTGTGATCGAGATGTTACTCGGTACTCTTGTTGCTTTGTTCCAGCACCATGATACCTTCTGAGTTATCCAAAGATCACTTTCATCTGAAAAGAGAAGATTCTCTACCAAAAGTGAGAGTGGCATTAATATAACGGTATGAATATTAAGAGAAGTACTTACTGGGCATTTGATAAGCATAGTATACATATTTATCCAGACATCAGCAGATATTACACCCCTAGGGCTCATGATTACCACTGTTTTAAGTTTTTAGTATCAGAAATGTATCCCCTCCCATGGAGCAGTCCTCCAGTCCAATTAGAGGGCAGTTGGTTTCAACCATGATAGACATGCCATTATTGCACCTGTTGGCTCATTTGCCCTGGCTGGCCAATTATAAGGCTTACACTGTCCCCTGTTGAGTATCTTCACTGGAGGTATCTCTTTCTTCCATTGAACTGCATGTAGAATGGCTACTTCCAGCTTTCTGTCAGCTGGTCTACATGGAGGAGGTTATCCGCTCAGTTCCAGCAGGATTTCTCAGTGGCCTTGCAGCCCAAGTATGTGAAGTCTCCAGCAATAGGGTCTTATCATCGATTCCTGGTGGGAAACCAAGGGCCATGGTAATGGCCTATAATGTTTTGGGGACATCAGGAGCATCCCTGGCCAACAACTCACTGGAAGGTATCCCATCCATGGCACTGAAAATTTTCTAGCAACGATCTAGGGCTCCTCAGTGTTTAATTGTTCACAACCAGAGGGTTCCATATGCTTTATTTATATCCTCTTAGATTTTGATTAGTACTCCCTCCACCTTTCCTTTACTCAATCTCCTCCCCTGACCTCACTTTGGGCCTTTACACACCATTAATCTTTTCTTCTACTTACATATGCAATCCCAACCTATTAAGTACCCTCCTCCCTACCTTTCTCTTCCCTTTGTATCTCTTTTTTAGCTTACTGGCCTCTGCTACAGAGTTTTTCCTTCTCACACAGAAGCACAATCATCTGTAGCTAGGGTCCACATATGAGAGAGAACATGTGGCACTTGGCTTTCTGGCCCTGGATTACCTCACTTAGTAAAATCCTTTCCATATCCATCCATTTTCCTGCAAACTTCATAACTCCATTTTTCTTTACAGCTGAGTAGAACTCCATTGTATAAATGTGTCATTTCTTCATTATCTACTCATCAGTTGAGGGACATCTAGGCTGGTTCCATTTCCCAGCTATTATGAATTGAGCAGTAATAAACATTGTTGAACACATACTTCTAAGGAAATGAGATGAGTCCTTAGGATAAATGCGTAGGAGTGCTATAGCTGGGTCATATGGTAGATCAATCTTTAGCTGTTTTAGGAACCTCCACAGCGATTTCCATTATGTCTGGCCCAGACTGCATCCCACCAATAGTGTAGAAGTGCTCCTCTTTTTCCACATCCTCGCCATCTTTTATGATTATTTGTTTTCATAATTATAGCCAATCTGAGAGGAGTGAGATGGAATCTGAATGTCGTTTTAATCTTCATTTCCCTGATGACTAGGGATGTAGAACATATTTTTAGATGCTTACACACCATCCATATTTCTTCTTTACAGAACTCTCTATTTATCTCCATAGCCCATTTTTTAATTGGCTAGTTTGATTTATTATTATTTAAATTTTTGAGTGCTTTGTATATCCTAGATATTAATCCTCTATCAGGCATATAGCTGGTGAAGACTTTTCCCCATACTGTAGGTTTCCTTTTTCCTTTATTCACAGTGCCATTTGCAGTATAAAATCTTTGTAATTTCATGAGGTCCCAGTGGTTAATCTCTGGTTTTATTGCCTGAGCAATTGGGATTGTGTTCAGAAAGTCTTTGCCAAGACCAGTAAGTTGAAGGGTTTCCCCTACTTTTTCCTGTAGCAATTTCAGAGTTTCAGGTCTGATATTAAGGTCCTTAATCCATTTGGACTTAATTCTTGTGCATGGAGAGAGAGAAGAATATATTTTTATCCTTCTACAGATACATATCCAGCTTTCCCAACTCCATTTGCTGAAGAGGCTGTCTTTTCTCCAATGAGTATTTTTGGCACTTTTATCAAATATCAGGTGGCTATAGCTACCTGGACTTACATCTGGGTCCTCTATTCTGTTCCATTGATCTACATGTCTGCTTTTGTGCCACTACCATGCTGGGTTTGTTGTTGTTGTTGTTGTTGTTTTTTAACTATGGCTCAGTAGTATATGTTAACACCAGGTATGGTGATACCACCAGCCTTATTTTTGTTGCTCAGTATTATTTTAGATAGTTGAGGGTTTTTATGATTCCAAATGAATTTTTGGATTGTTTTTTTCTATTTCCATGAAGAATGCCTTTGGAAGTTTGATGGGGATTGCATTAAATGTGTAGATTGCTTTTGGAAAGATTGCCATTTTCCCAATATTAACTCTTCCAATCCAGGAACAAGGGATTTTTCTCCACTTCCTAATGTCTTCTGCATTTTTTTGCTTGAGCGTTTTAAAGTTTTCATTGTAGAGCTCCTTTACTTCCTTGGTTATGTTTATTTAAGGTACTTTACTTACTTTGATGCAATTGTGAATGGGAATGATTCTCTGATTTCATCCTCTGTGTGTTTGTTTTTAGTATATAGGAATGCTACTGATTTATGTGTTTATTTTGTATCCTGATACATGGCTGTAGGTGTTTATCAGCTCTAACAGTTTCCTAGTAGACTCTTTAGGGTCCTTTGTATATAGAATCATGTCATCTGCAAATAATGATATCTTGATCTCTTCCTTTCCAATTTGTATCCCTTTTATGTGTGTCTCTTCCCTTATTTCTATGGCTAAGACTTCCAATACTATATTAAATAAAATTGGGCACAGTGGACACCCTTGTCTTATTCCTGATTTTAATGGAAAAGCTTCCAGTTTTTCCCCATTTAGTAATATGTTGGCTGTAGGCTTGTCATAAATAGCCTTTATTATATTGAGATATGTTCCTTCTATTCCCAGTCTCTGTAGGACTTTTATCATGAAGGGATGTTGGATTTTGTCAAATGCTTTCTCTGCGTCCAATGAGACGATCAAGTGATTTTTGTCCTTCAACCCATTTATATAATGTATTACATTTATCAATTTGCATATATTGAACCATCCCTGCATCTCTGGGATAAAGCCTACTTGGTCAGGGTGAATGATGTTTCTGATATATTCTTGTATTCTGTTTGCCAGTATTTTGGTGAGAATTTGTACATCTATGTTCATGAGGAAGATTCGTCTGTAATTTTCATTTTTTGTTCTGTCTTTGTCTGGTTTTGGTATCAGGCGGATGTTGGCCTCATAGAAGGAGTTTGGTAGAATTCCTTCTTTTTCTATTTTATGGAAATCTTAAGAAACAGTGGTTTTAGCTCTTCCCTGAAGTTCTTGGAAAATTCAGCCGTGAATCCTTCTGGGCCTGGGCTTTTATTAGTTGGGAGATTTTTGATAACTGTTCCTATCTCCATGCTTGTTATAGATATATTTACGTGATTAATCTCATGTTGATTTAACTAATTTAGGTAGGTCATATAAATCAAGGAAATCATCCATTTCTTTCAGATTTTCAAACTTTTTGGAGTATATTCTTTTATAGTATGTCCCTGTGATTTTTTGAATTTCTCAGGCATCTGTTGTGATGTTACCTTTTTCATGTCTAATTTTATTAATTTGTGTCTCTTCTCTCTTTCTTTTGGTCAGATTTGCTAAGGGTTTATCAATATTGTTTATCCTTCCAATGAACCAACTCTTTGTTTCATTGATTCTTTGGATTTTTTTTTTTTTTTTTTGGTTTGTATTTCTGTAATTTCTGCCCTAATCTTTATTATTTCTTTCCTTCAGCTGATTTTTGTTTGCCTTGTTCTTCTTTTTCCAAGGCTTTAAGGTGAAGCATTAGGTCATTTACTTGTGACCTCTCCAAATTCTTAATATAGGCACTTAAAGCTATAAATATTCCCCTCAGGACTGCCTTCATTTTGACCCAGAGATTTTGGTATGTTGTTTTCTCATTATCATTTGACTATAAATTTTTTGATTTCCCTCTTCATTTCTTCATTGGCCTATTCATCACTTAGTAATGTGATGTTTACTTTCCATGATTTTGTGTAAGCTCTATAACCTTTTTTGCTATTGATTCGTAGTTTGATTCCATTGTAGTCAGATAAAATGCAAGGAATTATTTCAATTTTCCTGAATTTGTTAAGATTTGCTTTGTGTCATAATATATGGTCTATTTTATAGAATGTTCCATGTGCTGCTGAAAAGAATGTATATTCTGCAGCATTTGGATGAAATTTCCTGTATATGTCTGTTAGGGCCATTCCTTCTATGACCTCATTTAGTCCAGATGCCTCTCTGTTTATTTTTCCCCAGATGACCTGTCAATTGATGAGAGTGGGGAATTGAAGTCACCCACTACCACTGTGTTTCGTGTTACCTGTGACCTCAGTTCTAATAGCGTTTGTTTGATGAATTTGGGGACCCCATATTAGGTGCATATATGTTTAGGATTGTAATGTCCTCCTGTTGGAGGGTGCCTTTAATCAATATAAAGTGGCCTTCCTTATCTTTCTTAACTATTGTTGGACTGAAGTCTATCTTGTCAGATATTAGGATAGCAACCCCTGCTTGTTTTCTAGGTCCATTTTCTTGAAACACTGTTTTCCAACCTTTCACCCTAAGATAGTGACATCCTTTGTAGATAGGTGGGTTTCTTGGAGGCAACAAATTGAAGGATCCTGCTTTTAAACCCAGTCTGCAAACCTATGTATTTTGGTTGGGGCATTTAGGCCATTGATATTAAGAGCTATTATTGAAAGGTGTTTATTCACTTTTGTCTTTTCTTTCTTTCTTTTTTTTTTTTTTGTAGTTCTTTTGGTTTTACCTTTGCTCTCTTGTGTTAACTAGTATTTGAGTATTGTTTGTTTTTTCTTGGTTCCTTATATGTGTGCTTTTCTTTTTCTGCAGCATGGAGGATTTTTTTCAAGTATTTTCTGTAGTGCTGGTTTTGTCTTCAAATATTCCTTTAGCCTGCTTTTGTCGTGGAATGTCCTTATTTCTCTGTCTGTTTGAATGAACGGTTTTGCAGGATAAAGTACCTTTGTTTGACAGTTATTATCTTTCAGAATTTGGATTACATCACTCCACTCCCTTCTGGCTTTTAAAGTTTGTGTTGAGTAATCTGCTGTACTCCTGATAGGCTTGCCTTTGTAGGTAACTTGATTTTTCTCTCTGACTGCTTTCAATACTTTTTTCTTTGTTTTGTATGTGTAGTAGTTTGATCATACTATGGCAAGGAGAGGTTCTTTCCAGTTTTTATTCTGGCTGGTGTTCTAAAGGGTTCCTGTATCTGCATTGGCACCTCTTTCACAATTTGGGAGAAGTTTTCTTCTATGATTTTGTTGAAGGTGCCAACTATGCCTTGGAGTGAAATTCTTCTCCTTCTACTATGCCCTGAATTCTTATATTTGGTCTTTTCATAGTATCCAAAATATCTTGAAATTCCCACTCATACTTTTCTATTGGTTTGTCTTTCTGTTTGTTGGACTGTATTAGATCTGCCACCTGGTCTTCTAGCTTAGATATTCTTTCCTCTCCTTCATCCATTCTACTGGGGAAATTTTCTACAGAGTCTTTTCATTTCATTAACTGTGTTCTTCATTGCTAATAATTCTATTTCTTTATTTATGTCTAGTATTCAACTGTTAATTTCATTAAATTGGTGTCCTATATTTTCTTTGATTCCTTTGATTTCCTCTTTGATTTCTTCTTTGACTTCTATGAACATATTTGTAATAATTCTTTTGAAATATTTCTCAGGTTTTTCCTCTAACTTGTTCTCACTGGAGGTCATTTTGGATGTATTAATACATCTGATTTAACATATAATTTATCCTGATATGGAAGGTGCAATTAGCACTTCTGGTTTAGGACTATATACCAGATTTATGAGTGGGGTGTTGACCTGGTGTAATCCCAGTTACCTTTTGGAATGATTTTGGTCTCAGCTGTGCTCTTTATTGGTTCCTTCTTTGGCGCTCCCTTCAGTTCAAGTAGGCGTGGCCTGGTCCTTGGACTGCTGCTCTGTTCCAGAGGCCTGGGCACTGGCGGTGGGGGAGGGGGAGGGAGCTGATGCTGCTCTAGTTTGCCTGCTGTTCCCTGTGTTGTTCTAACTTGTGATCTGCTCCTTCCTTGTTCACTGCCATTCTCCCTTCACGTTTCTTGAGTTTGCAGAGAGCTCCAGTGTGAGTGGAAAATCCCCTCGCCTGGCTTTTCCTGTGGCTCAAGCTGAGCCTGGTGGCTGGCTGGCCCCCTGCTGTCTTGTGCATGGACCTGCCCCACCAGACCAGCTCTTGCCGGCCCATTCGGGCTCTGTATGCTCTGGATCTCTCCTACCTCTCTGCTGCTGTTTCAATTTCATATACACCTCACTTTTTAGTAAAAGTGTGTATTTTTCTGGGTTTTTTTTTTTTTTGGGCTCTCCACCCCCCAGACTGTCATCTTACCTGCTGTTCTTGCTGATTTTTGAAAAACAGAAACAGATTCTCCAACAAAGAGTATAATCAGGATAGGATAAAGCAGACAAGCATTGTTAATTTAGAAAGATTTTGGTATAAAGCTGGGTATAGCCTCACTTTTGAGTGAAAGCTAGTGGGTCCTTCTCATTGGAGTCATTATTTTGGTCTCAATAGGTCTCCATAGGACTTGGTTCCTAGTTTCAGTTACTGGTCTGTTTCCACTTAGAAGATTACTTAGCCAAGCAGAAAGCCATTGGTTACCTATCTACACTGTGTGCCACTATTGCACAGGTGTGTACACCTTGTTAAGTTGGCTGTTGTCATATAGCAGTGTCCCCTGCTTACTCCTGACATTGTTGACCATTTTCCTCCAGCAGATATATAGCACTTTTCAACACTAGATAGGCTAATCATCTGGGAACTGGTTTGAGTTGCAGGCATACCTGTCAGACAACTGGAGGGACAGACATGAAAAATGGAAGGTTGTGGGGGTAGGGAATGGAAGAGAGGGAAGATATGCACAAAACTGAAATCAAAATGAATTGGTGCCATAGAAACCCTCCTTCTGGAAAATGGACTAAAATATATAATCTTAATAGAAGCATGGAAGGATCATCTGATAAGAAGGGCCCTGGGGATGGTGGGATGAAGCCTAACCCTAAAACATTTGGCTCTTGTTTGTAACTCCTGGTATCAGAAATTGATTACAATCCACATTGAGTCATTGATGGGAGAAACCCGTGGGGTCCTCAAAAAAGACAGGCTTCTGAGTTTAAAAAGGTAAGATCCTATTGCCGAAGACAGTACACCCTTAAGAAATGAAGAACAGACATAAGAAATGTTACCCTCTGGAGAGCATAATCTTGTAAATAATTTGTCATTGAAGTTTAGAGAATGCTAGTGTGAAGCACCATTGTAAAGTTTACTAAATAATGCTACTGAGAGTACATTAAAAATGGAGTTAATTATCACTAAAAGTTTAAAATTTATATGTATGAAGTCATTTATTCTTTTCTGACCATGACATCCAAGCTTGTCTTGCTTCAAATGTTAAGATGGCTAAATTTTGTACATGGTGGGAACTGTTGAGATGTCATCCTGAGTGTTACTTTTTTAATGAACAAAATAAAGTTGTTTTTAAAGTTTCAAATTTTATATGTATTTGATGTTTGAGTCTATTTAATGGTGAGCAATTCACACATAGTAGTGAACTGATCTGAGCAATATTAAGTAAACCCTGCTACATCCTGCTCAACCTCTGTGCATTCTTCTCCATATAACTAAAGTGCTGTATTCACATATTCTTCTCTTTTTAATTTGCTTATATTTATAGCAAAATATTTATAACCTTACTGAGCAGTTCCAGGATCACCATGCTAAAATTGCTCATTTCCAACTACTTACCTACTTACCTGCATTGGATTTTTCTTTATAACATTTAGTGCTTTATTATGTTACTATTGATCCTTTTAATAGATAATAACTTGTAGTAATGTGGTAATTTCAATACTAAAGTATGGCCAGTGTGCTGGTAGTGGTAGTTTATTGTGTGGCATTGTTATGACTAGGAATTTATCCTTTGATTCCTAGCAACACACACACACACACACACACACACACACACACAAAGAGAGAGAGAGAGAGAGAGAGAGAGAGAGAGAGAGAGAGAGAGAGAGAGAAAGACAGAGAACATAGTCAATATGTCCAATGTTCTATTTAGAATAGCCACATGATACGTATTTGTTCAATACTTATAGTATGAATGATTCATAAGTGAATTAACAGAATGACCAGCTCCTTCATAGCTGAAGTAATTATTATATCCCTTTTCAGGGTGTAGGATGCACAGCTTGGGCATATTACAGAACATTGAATAAGCTACAGAACATAGGCCATAAGAGCTGTTTACTCAGAGCTCAACTTACAAATAACATTTTCTTTGTAAAATGTTAACTTGGGGGTTGGGGTGATGGCTTAGTAGATAAGGCACTTACCTGTGAACCCTAAGGACCCAGTACACACATAAGCCAAATGCACAAGGTGGCACATGCATCTTGAATGCATCCTTTCTATTTTTCTCTCTCTACCTCTTTCTCTCAAATAAACAAATACAATAAAACAATACTTTTTAAAGAGGTTAATTTTATATTTTGAGCACTAAGTATTATTACTATAATAGATATTTATTTCCCAACAGATTCACAGAAGTTTATTTCACTTATATGACTGAATTATACCTTAAATTTCGAATTATATTTTTACTATTGCTACGGATTGCAGACCTTTTGCACATGTACGTCACTTCAGTGGATTCTGGCTAAGATATTTGTTAAAGTGTACTTTAAAGCATTCTGTAAATTTGAACATCAAGGAACTCCGAATGTTCATATTTGTACATATGACTGAATGCACCCAATGCCGCTTGACAGAATAGTTGGGCTTGACTGTGAAATTTTAATCCAGCCACATATTCAACATCCTTTGAAAGATAACTGTGTGACTTTCAGGATGTTTTGTGCCAGTAGCTCAAGACACTTTGCTTCTCTCCAGACACTGTTGTTCTTTGGCACCAGTAATATTGTTTTTAATGGCCTCCTGGTTTCATCCTTGCATCTTTTTTTTTTTAATTTTATTTATTTATTTATTTGAGAGCGACAGACACAGAGAGAAAGACAGATAGAGGGAGAGAGAGAGAATGGGCGCGCCAGGGCTTCCAGCCTATGCAAACCAACTCCAGATGCGTGCGCCCCCTTGTGCATCTGGCTAACGTGGGACCTGGGCAACCGAGCCTCGAACCGGGGTCCTTAGGCTTCACAGGCAAGCACTTAACCACTAAGCCATCTCTCCAGCCCACATTTTATTTTTTAATAATCTCTTCACTGGCTTTGTGTCCTTACTTGAGACTATATGATGTAGGAACCATTCTTTACTTCTGATAGTAACTACCCTCCCCTGGTTCTGTATGGAACCTATAATCTGGTTGCACAAAACTCAAATTCTGGCAGTTACTGACATTGTGAGTGTTCTACATGACTAGAATCTTAGTGTTCTCAAATCTGGAGTAGTAGTGCATTGAAACTTTTAGAGCTAGTGTTCATTTGGTTAGGGATTTATATAACTAAGTATTCTTTTGAATTATAAATTAATCATATTCACATATTTCCATTATTTTTGATTTGGTGGTGATTACTTCCTGTTTAAAATTTATTTCAGTTCTCCAGTAACCCCTTTGGATGAAGCTGTAAAAGAATCTTAATCCTTCTACAAAAAGAATTTCTGAATGTTCTTCTTTGTACAGTTCTTTCCAGATATGACAGGAAAAGAGCCTACTATTGCTATGCATATTAAGGAAGATTTTGATTGTGGTGATTTGAGGACATTGTGTGCATATATGTGTCCAAATCTTGAGAAACTACTGAATGTCTAAGATGAGATATTATCCCTTATCCCTTGCAACTTATACATGGCTTCAGTTGTCTCCCTTAGCTCAAAGCTCCAATGCAACACACAGAGTACTTCTGTAGCTGTAATTCTATCAAAAGGTATAGCTGCTATTATGCTTGAGGCCAGCCAGTTTGGAGACCGATGTACTTGGCCTTGTCATCTCACAGGTGCCATCAGCTGGATGTTGGCTGATATAGACTGACCTTGGTGGGGCTTAGTTGCACATTTGCACTCAGTTCACACATTCATGTAGCTATTAGTTTGCTCTGATTCATGGTGCATTTTACTCCTAGAAAGTAAAGGTTAGTCCAGGATTGCCTTTTATAATGACAAAGACAGGTGCAAAGAACAAATAAGTTCAAAACCTCAAATTCATTTCAAGCCTCTGCTTATATTATGCTTGCTGAAGCCAGGTTAACCAACAGCAAGCCACATAAGGTTTAAAAGCTGAGTGGCAGGGTGTTCAAAAATTAGAAGGCAAAATTCCTGGATACAGAGATGATGAGGAATCAGGGCCATGAAGGCATTACAGTTACTACATTTATTGTGTATGTGGGAGGAAGACATTTAAAGGAATAGACTGTGAAAGTCCAGAGAATAGAAATCTCCTCAGGAAAAAAAAAAAAAAATACAGTATGATCCCAAGGAAGTCCTTTTCCAAGCTTGAAGTCAAACTACTGAGTATTGTTTATGTAAGAGCACACTCACACAAAGACCGCCAGTTTCCCTAACTGATAGCTATTAAGAATAGATAACCATTGAAGTTTGCATTTTAGTTCTCTTTTCAAAATAAGGTTTGTGTATTTCATTTTTCTTCTTCTAAAAATAGGAAAATGCACTGTTGAAGGTATAGGCTTTATTGAGTTGATGATGATGGTTGGAAAACCGGTAGTAGTAATGGTTACAGAACAGTGAGTGTATACCAGAAACCTCATCATTGTATATTCTTTTATATTTATATTTATTTTTTAAATAGTATTTGTTCATTTTTATTTATTTATTGGAGAGTGACAGAGAGAGAAAGATGCAGAAGGAGAGAGAGCGAGAATGGGTGCGCCAGGGCTTCCAGCCACTGCAAACAAACTCCAGATGCATGAGCCCTCTTGTGCATCTGGCTAACATGGGTCCTGGGGAATCTAGCCTTGAACCAGGGTCCTTAAATTCACAGGCAAGCACTTAACTGCTAAGCCATTTCTCCAGTCCATCATTGTATATTCTTAAAGGCTCATTTTTGTGGTGTGTGAATTAATCTTAGTAAATAAATTATTACACATTTAAAACTTAGTGTGACCTTAACGTTATTGTAAATATATGACATTATATGTATACTTCATTTGAAATTTTCATTTTGTATTTAAACATTAAAAAGTAAAGGAAGGGCTGGAGAGATGGCTTAGTGGTTAAGCGCTTGCCTGTGAAGCATAAGGACCCCGGTTCGAGGCTCGGTTCCCCAGGTCCCACGTTAGCCAGATGCACAAGGGGGCGCATGCATCTGGAGTTGGTTTGCAGAGGCTGGAAGCCCTGGCGCGCCCATTCTCTCTCTCTCCCTCTATCTGTCTTTCTCTCTGTGTCTGTAGCTCTCAAATAAATAAATAAATTAATTAATTAAAAAAAAAAGTAAAGGAAAAAGTTTTAGTAGTGGAATTTTATAATGCTATCTTTGAAATGATTGTGTTCAGAACTGGAGAATTTGCTCAGTGGTTAAGGTGCTTGCCATCAAAGCTTAGCAACCTGAGTTCTATTTCCCAGCATCCATGTAGAGCCAGATACAGAAAGTGGCATATGCATGTGGAGTTCATTTGCAGTGGCATACCCATATTCTCTCTCTCTCTCTCTCATCTATCTATCTATCTATCTATCTATCTATCTATCTATCTATCTATCTATCTATCTATCTATCTATCTCTGCTTGCAATGAGACAGGAGATTGACAAAGACAATCCTTTAGAGGAAGTTCCTACAACAATGAATGAAAGAGAGAACATGTCTCAAACAAGGTGACAGACAAGGGCAGTACCTGAGGTTGTCCTCTGACATCTACATGTGTATTATGGCATATCCATGTCCATACTCACATATGAAAATACATACATACACACACACACACACACAAATCAAAAATAAATAAAAGGTATAGAATACATCTGTGATTTAGAAAAAACAAAGTAATAGCAAAAGAAACAGTTAACAAAGCAAAAAAAGGGGATAGGGCTGTAGAGATGGCTTAGCAGTTAAGGCATTTGCCTGTAAAGCCAAAGAACCTCAGTTCAACTCCCCAGGACCCATATAAGCCAGATGTACCAGGTGGTGCATGCATCTGGAGTTTGCACTGGCTGGAGACCCTGGTGCACCCATTTTCTCCTCTCCTTTTTCTCTTTCTCTCTCTCTCTCCATCTCTCTCTGTCTGTCTCTTTCCCTCTCTTGCTCTCTCAAATTAATAAATAAATAAAATTTTAAAAAAGCAGACAAGCTGTGAATATTAAATTGTGATTGACAGTTTGAGTGTGGGGGGAAGAACAGAATGAGAAATTATTGCATTGCTGTAAGATTAAGAAAAATATTGAAAATAACAGTGTAATTTTCATAGAAATGAAAACAAGAGAAAAAAATCAATAGAATATATATGAAAAAAGACAAGATGACATTTGATATCCTCCAAAGTGAGAAAGTAAATGACTGTGGAAACACCTTTATTTATTGTTTTAAACCATTATCAGTATAACATGTATTTTTGAAAAGTAACACTTTAACATACAAAGAAAACCAAAGACTTCCATGACACACAATCATACTTTCTGCAACCACATAAATAGTTTTAATTAAATAGGGTCTGGTAATATCTGGTACAAGAAAGATAATAAAATATATATGGCACACCTCGAAGAAGATGTAATATAACCAAATTTTCTCCATATGAATGTTATTTAATGATGGATATGCAATTTAGGAATACAAAACAAAAACTGAAATTAATGAATCATTAAAAACTTTTAATGGGGATGGGATGTAGCTTAACTCTGTTTGTCTATCATGCATAAGGCTCTGGGTTTAATCTCTAGTGATGGATAAACCTGGCATGAAAGTTCACACCTATAATTCCAGCTCTTGGTAGATTGAGGCAGGAGGATCAGAAGTCCAAGGTCATCCTTGGCTATGCAATGAGGTTAAGTTCAGCCAGAGCTATGTGAGACCCTGTCTCAAAACAAAACAAAACAAAAAATCTACAACATCAATAGCAATACCAAAAATATTTTAATGGTCTCTGCATAGTTTTTTTTTTAATTTCTCTGAAAATATCTATTTTTTCTTCTAAATAGAAGCAAATGATGTTGCATATTAATTATCAACAACTTGTTTTTAAAATAAACATTTTAATATTTGGATATTTACATAAAAAACTTCCAGTTTATTATCATTATTTGTATTCTGTCAAGGGAGATTTTAAGGAATATATATATATATATCCCAAAATATCAACTATCTGGCAAATAGGTCGAATAGGTCAGATATTTAGGAAAACAACTTTCCAGCAGCATAACTTTGCCTTTCCCCTTCCTTACCTCTAACTGAGGTTCCTTATGTCATATTTTATTTAATGCAGTAGATGTGGATTAGCAAGAGATATGCAAAAGCTTTTAGAAATGGAAGGATTACGGATTTTATCAGTATGGTAATAAAATGTTATCATGTCTTTCAAGCTCAGAAGTCTATTTTGTGCTACTAACATTTAAATAAGCTTATAATTTTACATTAAGATTCACTATTTTTTTTTCTCAAAGAATATCCCATGTTAAAAATAGTTTCTGAGGAATTGGGGGATATATTAGGGTTTCTTTGTTTGTCTGTTTGCTTGGCCTTTTTAAAATATATTCTATCAAAACATAATTCCTACACTTGAAAACCAAGTAGAGTTGGCAAGTTGGGAAGTGGAGTTTCCTTAAGAAGTGTCACAAAGATAGCACTTGTGGGTGAATGATGTGCCCTGTGCTAATATGAGGACTGTGTTTTGGGAATGCTACCCTGACCAAATCAAGGGAACCAAATCCAGGGTAAACCAGGCCTGATCTGCTGTGGTGAAGATACAGGAATACAGGTTCTCAATGGCAAGTTCCCTACCATGCCTGCTGCCCATTCCTGTGCCACGCTATGGTGGGAAAGAAAAATGATTACACTATGTGTCCAATTGATTTTGCTTCTCTTGTGGAGTGTGTCAAATAAATTGCATTTTTCCTAAGCCTATTTAGAAGGAGTATTACCCTGCTGTGTTCCTTTGGATCCAGTACAGATTTCTGATTGCTGAATTGTAACACTAATCATAATAATTATCTATGTAATAAGTTCACAATATGAATTGTTACAGATGGTCACATTTTCTATCACAGAGCAATCAAGCCTATTTGTACAATCTACTTGCTCCTAGATAAAACAAAAGGCAACATGTAAGTTTCTGTATGTTCATCACACATTATAAATGGCAATTTAGGTATAGGACATCAGAGAAAATGAGAGATGATAAGAGAGAGTTCTAAAGAACCTTTCAATAAAAACATATTTGGAATTTACTGATATTACATATGCAATTAAATACTAAAAAATAGTCCTTTTTATACAGCTAAGAATTTCTGTTCTTCTATATAAAATCTGAAATGCATTTTGACATGCAAATGAATTATAATTTCAATGTAATAGCAGCATAAATATAAGATATTGAGACAGAACATGTAGCACATTTATAATCTTCACAGAAATGCAATGGGAAGCCATTTACCATCTCTGTCACTTTAACAGTGACCATATGTGCTTTATCCAATGAGCTATATCTGTGGTAAGCTCAGAATTCAGATATCAGATTTTTTTGTTTGTTTGTTTTAGTTTCCTTGTTGCTGATTCTGAAACTTGGCTCAATTTTTCTTACTAACATTTTATCCAGGCATGCCAAGATTTTTTTTTTGCAGTAAAAGGTTTATTTAATATTTCATCTAAATCAAAGCAGACTGTCTTTATGAAGGCAAATGATTAGAAGAATATACTTGAATCAGCTAGCAAGCCTAGGTGTTTATCCTTTGCTATGTATCTTATGGACAAAGAGTTTATATTAACATTTGATTCATTATCTGTGAGGGTTATTGTATCTATATTCATAGACATATATGTATATCTACATCTGTGCATATCTACATGCATCTGTTATATTTATAACACACACACACACACACACACATATATATCACCATTAGTATACGATTATGCCCTACTTACTGTTCTTATTCTCATATTAGGGATCAAACCTATGGCCTTAAATCAGTACTTCAAAGCACTCCACCATTAAACTATGTCTGCAGCTCTTCAAGTTCTTTTAGTATTTATTTTTTATTTTTATTTATTTTTTATTTATTTTAATTTTTATTAACATTTTCCAAGATTATAAAATATATCCCATGATAATTCCCTCCCTCTGCTACTAAGTATTTTCATTATCATGCGGAAGCCCAATCATCTGTAGCTAGGATCCACATATGAGAGAGAACATGTGGCACTTGGCTTTCTGGGCCTGGGTTAGCTCACTTAGTATAATGCTTTCCAGGTCCATCCATTTTTCTGCAAATTTCATAACTTCATTTTTCTTTACTGCTGAGTAGAACTCCATTGTATAAATGTGCCACATCTTCATTATCCACTCATCAGATGAGGCACATCTAGGCTGGTTCCATTCCCCAGCTATTATAAATTGAGCAGCAATAAACATGGTTGAGCAGTACTTCTAAGGAAATGAAATGAGTCCTTTGGATATATGCCTAGGAGTGCTATAGCTGGGTCATATGGTAGATCAATCTTTAGCTGTTTTAGGAACCTCCACGCTGTTTTCCACAATGGCTGGACCAGATTGCATTCCCACAAGCAGTGTAGAAGGCTTCCTTTTTTCCACATCCCCGCCAACATTTATGATCATTTGTTTTCATGATGGTGGCCAATCTGACAGGAGTGAGATGGAATCTCAATGTAGTTTTAATCTGCATTTCCTTGATGACTAGTGACGTAGAACATTTTTTTAGATGCTTATATGCCATTCATGTTTCTTCCTTTGAGAATGCTCTATTTAGCTTCATAGCCCATTTTTTTGATAGGCTTCTTTGATTCCTTATTATTTAACTTTTTGAGTTCTTTGTATTTCCTAGATATTAATCCTCTATCAGATATATAGCTGGCGAAGATTTTTTCCCATTCTGTAGGTTGCCTCTTTGCTTTTTTCACTGTGTCCTTTGCAGTGAAAAATCTTTGTAATTTCATGAGGTCCCATTGATTAATCTGTTGTTTTATTGCCTAAGCAATTGGGGTTGTATTCAGAAAGTCTCTGCCAAGACCAATATGTTGAAGGGTTTCCCCGAGTTTTTCCTCTAAAAGTTTCAGAGTTTCAGGTCTGATGTTAAGGTTTTTAATCCATTTGTACTTAATTCTTGTGCATGGCGAGAGAGAAGAATCTATTTTCATCCTTCTGCAGATATATATCCAGTTTTCAAAACACCATTTGCTGAAGAGGCTGTCTCTTCTCCAATGAGTATTTTTGGCATTTTTATCGAATAGTAGGTGGCTATGGCCACTTGGGCTTACATCTGGGTCCTCTATTCAGTTTCACTGATCTACATGTCTGTTTTTGTGCCAGAACCATGCTGTTTTTGTTACTATGGCTCTGTAGTACAGGTTAAAATCACGTATGGTGATACCACCAGCCTCATTTTTGTTGCTCAGTATTATTTTAGATATTTGAGGTATTTAGTGATTCCAAATGAATTTTTGGATTGTTTTTTCTATTTCCTTGAAGAAAGCCTTTAGAATTTTGATAGGGATTGCATTAAATGTGCAGATTGCATTAGGTAAGATTGCCATTTTCACAATATTGATTCTTCCAATCCAGGAACAGGGGATGTTTCTCCACTTTCTAGTGTCTTCTGCAATTTCTCGCTTGAGTGTTTTAAAGTTCTCATTGTAGAGATTCTTTACCACCTTGGTTAGGTTTATTCCAAGGACCTTTATTTTTTTTTGATGCAACTGTGAATGGGAGTGATTCTCTGATTTCATCCTCTATGTGTTTGTTGTTAACATATATGAAGGCTACTGATTTCTGTGTATTTATTTTGTATCCTGATACATTGCTGTAGTTATTGATCAGCTCTAACAGTTTGCTAGTAGAGTCTTTAGGGTCCTTTATGTATAGAATCATGTCATCTGCAGATAATGATAACTTGATCTCTTCCTTTCCAATTTGTATCCCTTTTATGTGTGTCTCTTGCCTTATTGCTATGGCTAAGACTTCCAAAACTGTATTAAATAAAAGTGGGGACAGTGGACACCCTTGTCTTGTTCCTGATTTTAGTGGAAAAGCTTCCAGTTTTTCCCCATTTAGTAATATGTTGGTTGTAGGCATGTCATAAATAGCCTTTATTATATTGAGATATGTTCCTTCTATTCCCAGTCTCTGTAGGACTTTTATCATGAAGGGATGTTGGATTTTGTGAAATGCTTTCTCTGCGTCTAATGAAGTGATCATGTGATATTTGTCCTTCAACCCGTTTATGTAATGTATTACATTTATAGATCTGCGTATGTTGAACCATCCCTGCATGTCTGGGATAAAGCCTACTTGGTCAGGGTGAATGATCTTTTTGATATATTCTTGTATTCTGTTTGCCAATATTTTGTTGAGAATTTTTGCGTCTATGTTCATGAGGGAGATTGATGTGTAATTTTCTTTTTTTGTTCTATCTTTGCCTGCTTTTGGTATCAGGGTGATGCTGGCCTCATAGAAGGAGTTTGGTAGAATTCCTTCCTTTTCTATTTCCTGGAAAAGCTTAAGAAGCAATGGTGTTAGCTCTTCCTTAAAGGTCTGGTAAAATTCAGCAGTGAATCCATCTGGGCCTGGGCTTTTTTTAGTTGGGAGATTATTGATAACTGTTCAGATCTCCATGTTTGTTATAGGTCTATTTAAGTGATTAATCTCATTTTGATTTAATTTAGGTAGGTCATATAGATCAAGGAAATCATCCATTTCTCTCAGATTTTCATACTTTGTGGAGTATGTGCTTTTATAGTATGTCCTTAAGATTTTTTGAATTTCTCTGGAATCTGTTGTGATGTTACCTTGTTCATCTCTGATTTTATTAATTTGTGTCTCTTCTCTCTTTCTTTTGGTCAGATTTGCTAAGGGTTTATCAATCTTGTTTATCCTTTCAAAGAACCAACTCTTTGTTTCATTAATTCTTTGGATTGTTCTTTTTGTTTCTATTTCATTAATTTCTGCCCTAATCTTTATTATTTCTTCCTGTCTACTGATTTTTGGTTTGCCTTGTTCTTCTTTTTCCAAGGTTTTAAGGTGAAGCATTAGGTCGTTTACTTGCGACCTTTCTAATTTCTTAATATAGGCACTTAAGGCTATATATTTACCTCTTAGAACTGCCTTCATTGTGTCCCAGAGATTTTGTTATGTTGTGTTCTCATTATCATTGGACTCTATAAATTTTTTGATTTCCTTCTTTATTTCTTCATTGATGCATTCATCATTTAGTAGTGTATTGTTTAGCTTCCATGATTTTGTGTATGCTCTAAACCCTCTCTTGCTACTGATTTGCAGTTTACTTCCATTGTGGTCAGATAGAATGCAAGGAATTCTTTCAATTTTCCTGAATTCGTTAAGATTTGCTTTGTGTCCTAACATATGGTCTATTTTAGAGAATGTTCCATGTGCTGCTGAAAAGAATGTATATTCTGCAGCCTTTGGATGAAATGTCCTGTATAGATCTGTTAGGTACATTCCTTCTATGACCTCATTTAGTCCAGATGCCTCTCTGTTGATTTTTTCCTGGGATGACCTGTCAATTGATGAGAGGGGGGTGTTAAAGTCATTCACCTCCACTGTGTTTGGTGTTATCTGTGACCTTAGTTCTAATACTGTTTGTTTGACGAATTTGGGAGCCCCCATGTTAGGTGCATATATGTTTAGGATTTCAATGTCCTTCTGTTGGAGTGTGCCCTTAATCAATATAAAGTGACCTTCCTTATCTTTCTTGAGTAACATTGGACTAAAGTCTACCTTGTCTGATATTAGGATTGCAACCCCTGCTTGGTTTCTAGGCCCATTTGCTTGAAACACCATCTTCCAACCTTTCACCCTAAGATAATGTCTATCCTTTGTAGAAAGGTGAGTTTCTTGGAGACAACAAATTGTAGGATCCTGCTTTTTAACCCAGTTGCAAACCTATTTCTTTTTGTTGGGGCATTGAGTCCATTGATATTAAGAGATATTATTGAAAGGTGTGTAGTTATGTTTGCCTTTTTTTGTGCGTGTGTGTGGTTCCAGTTCTACCTGTGCTCTCTTCTGTTAACTAGTGTTTGAGTATTGCTTGTTTCTTCTAGGTTCCTTTTATTTGTGCTTTTCTTTTCTTCACATGGAGGATTCTATCAAGTATTTTCTGTAGAACTGGTTTTGTCTTCAAATACTCCTTTAACCTGCTTTTGTCATGGAATGTCCTTATTTCTCTGTCTATTTGAATGGATAACTTTGCAGGATATAGTATCATGGGTTGACAGTTGTTATCTTTCAGAACTTGGAATATATCACTCCAAGCCCTTCTGGCTTTAAAAGTTTGTGTTGAATAATCTGCTGTAATCCTGATGGGCTTGCTTTTGTAGGTAACTTGATTTTTCTCTCTACCTGTTTTCAATATTTTTTCTTTGGTTTGTGTGTTTGGAAGTTTGATGATAATATGGCGAGGAGAGGTTCTTTCCAGGTTTTGTCTGGCTGGGGTTCTAAAGGCTTCCTGTATCTGCATTGGCACCTCTTTCCCAATTTGGGGTAAATTTTCTTCTATGATTTTGTTGAAGATGCCTACTATGCCTTTGGAGTGGAATTCTTCTCCTTCTACTATACCCTGAATTCTTATATTGGATCTTTTCCTAGTGTCCCGAATATCTTGAAATTCCCACTCATACTTTTCTATAAGTTTGCTTTTCTCTTTGTTGGAGTGTATTAGATCTGCCACCTGGTCTCGTAGCTTAGATATTCTGTCCTCTCCCTCATCCATCCTACTGGTGAGATTTTCTACAGAGTTTTTTTTTTTTTTTTTTTTTATTTCATTAACTGTGTTCTTCATTGCTAGTAATTCTGACTGGTTTTTCTTTATTATTTCTATTTCCTTATTTATGTCTTGCATTGCCTTCTTTATTTCATTAAATTGGTGTCCTGCATCTTCTTTGATTCCTTTGATTTCCTCTTTGATTTCTTCTTTGATTCTTTTGATTTGTTCTTTGATCTCTTTGAACATATTTATAATCATCCTTTTGAACTCTGTCTCAGGCATTTCGTCTAACTCATTCTCACTGGAGGACATTTCTGATGCATTAATACTTTTAGGTGGATTTATATAATCTTGATATTTAGTGTTTCTTGTGTTATAATGTATATATTTTTGCACCTTGGATTAAGTTAATGCTTGGATTTTCGAGCTAGCTGGGTATTCTTAGCTGTATTGATTGATTTGATGTTATATATTTTCAGGGTAGGAGCTTAAGGTGTTAGGTGCGGCTCTTAGACTCTCAGATTATCTACAAAGATGTTCTTAGGGGTTGAGTTTCCCTGCTATAGGAGTATTCAAGCAGGCTGAGTGGAATAAAATACAGGTAGATTCTAAAATTTAACTAAACACTGTACACATTCCATCACAAACAGCCTCGAGTATGTATGCAAGAGTAGTTATTTAATGACCAGATCCTCTATCAACAAAGAGGTTAATATTTCTGGTCTGTTGAGGGATCCAAGTCAGCTTTCGTCCAAGTGAGACCCTTCCCTGTTGCAATCCCAGTTACCTTGGATGATTTTGGTCTCAGTCAAGTTGCTGCCTGGTTTGTCGGGCTGCTGTTCTGATTTCTGGAGCTGGGCACTGGCTTTTCCTGCAGGGCAAACCGAGCCTGGCAAGTGTGGCCCTGAAGATCAGCACCCCTGCTGCTGGAACTTCTGCTGTTCAAGCTGCCACTGCTGGGTGTGTAGCCACTGCTGCTGAAGGTGCTGCTGCTGGACCCACTGCTGCTGCTGCCTCTGCTCCTGCTGTAGCTGCCACTGCTGAAGCCACCACTGCTTCTGAAGCTGCTGCTGATCTGTCCACTGCCACTGCTCCCACTGAAGCAGCTGCTACGTGATCTGTCGCTGCTGCCGCTCCTGGGTCTGCTGCCGCTGGGTCTGCCACTGGTTCCATGACTGGAGCTGCTACTGCTGGGGCCGCTGTTACCGGTGCCAGAGCCACTGATGTTGATGCTGAACTCTGCTTCTCTTTGGGTCCTGCTGTTGGCTCAAGTTGGCGTGGCTGGGTCCCGGGACCACTGCTCTGTTCGCCGGAGCTGGGCTCAGGCAGTGGGGGAGGGGAGGGAGCCACAGCTGCTCTGGTTCTCTCTCTGCTCCACGTGTTCTTCTACCTCGTGGTCTGCTCGTCTGTTGCTCACTGCTGCTCTCCCTTCACGTTTTCTGAGTTGCAGAGAGTGCCAGTGTGAGTGGAAGCTCCTGCACCTGGCTTTTCCTGTGGCTGAAGCCAAAGCTGGTGGCTTTCTGGTGCACCGCCGCCGCGGCGGTTGGCTGAGCTTCCGGAGCCGCTTTTGCCAGCCTGTGCAGGCTCTGGATGCTCTGGATCTCTTCTACTTCTCCGCTGCTGCTTCAATTTCCTATACACCTCACTTTTTAGTAAAAGTTTGTATTTTGCTGAGTTTTTTTTGTTCTTTTTTCCCCCCTAGGCTGCTTTGGCGTGGTACCTATGCCGCCACCTTAACTGGAAGTCCCTCTTTTGGTATTTATTAATACATTAATTTTGAGGGATTAAAAATTTCTACTAGTCCAAGCTGAAATAAAACCAGACATACTTATGGCTTGTCTCATAGCTCATTGGCTTATTTGTATTTGCGTTCATCTGATGATTCCTGAAGCAAATACAATTCTGAGCTTTTTGTGGGATGCTAATTCTGATTTGTTTGTATTTCAAGAGGATTTGATTTCCTCATTTTCATAAATAATAAATCATTAGAATTCTCAAGTCTCTAATTTGCAGGCCAAAGATATAAAATTATTATTTTAGAAGAGTCAGAAGACATTAATTAATTTAAATTATAATTGAAAATAACAAAAGAAATCTAAACCATACCCATTTTGATTCCTGACTGATAGCTGAGTATTGAATAATTCACATTCAATATTATTTTATTAGATATCAAAAAGTGCACATTACACTATGAAACATCGAAATCTGCCATAGAGATTTCCAAATCTTCCTGCTTTCTCCTTCTCTGATCACCCCCACAATGTACATGTTTCTAAGTACATGTGGTTTCTAGGCAAACTTACATATTTCTTTTGTTAGTTTTTATAAGTGGAAGTTACAATAGCTAACATTTACTGGATGTTTATTGATCTATAAAATCTGGAATGAATTGTTTATGGAGTATATTAGTCTTGACAATTTGACGTAGCCAGTACAAATATCACTCCCATTTCAGTTCAGAAAACTCAGATTTAGCATCTTTATCTAATTTTCCCTATGTCTTACAGATAGGACAAAATGCCTATCTTTCTTACTTCAAGGCCAATGATATTTAACACAGTTTCTTTCAAAAATATTTGAGTATAGAGTATGTATATATACAAGTGTCTAAATATTTATTGTAAAATATTGCTTCCAGTTTCCCCACGCTAAAAAATACTTTTTTACAAATTAACGTTGCTAGCATACATTTGTAGCATGTTATGTTAAAGATTGAACCAATAAGAGGAAAAGTTCTTTCAAATATCACTTCAGGACTTAGGTATGTATTTATTTGTGTGTTTGATTGTTTACTCCATTTATGTGTGTGTGTTCATATGTGTGATTGTCATTGTCAGCATACAGAGATCAGAAGACAAACTCAGTGTGTTAGTCCTTTCCTTCCACCTTATTTAAGGCAGAGTCTCTCTTGTTTCTGCCCCATGAACATCAAGTCTAACTGACCTGCAAGCATCAAGATGCTCCTGGCTCTGCCTTCCATTACCATAGGCACAATGGGATTACATAAGCATGTGTCAGTTTTCATCTTACTCTATATGGGTATTGAGGATTTGAATGTCAGTCAACAGGCTTATGGAGCAAACACATTTAACCACTGTGACATCTCCCCAACTAAGGCAAATGTACTTAAAAAGTTTGAATATAGAACTGGCTTATTTCTGACAGATAACAGATGTGCTATACAGAAGATTCTTTTTATAATGCATATTATTTACATATTTATCAGAAAATAAGAAATGAATGTGGCTGAGCCCTTAATTAATAGTAAAAGTCAAACAAAAGTGAATCCCTAGGTAATTAAATGATTCTTGCCTAATCTTAGTAAATAGTTCCCTGTCTTTACCTTGTCTGTGTTTTCCCAGGAAATTTTTTATTATGGAGTTCTTATATCTAATTCCTGACACCATGCAGGTGTTTATGATGCCATTCCCATTTTGATATTTCCTAAGTACTCGTTTGTTGTTGTTGTTGTTTTTCCATCTAAGCCATGAAAACACTATAGAAACAACTCCATGTCATGTAGCAGCCTAAGGGGTTCTCAGAGACCAGAATTCAGGTAAAACCAGGAATAGTGACTGTATTGCAGAAAAAAAAAAAAAAAATCAGGATAAGCCAGTATACAACAGAGCTGGTGTTTACTAAGGAGAGATTTTAATGTAGATTCAAGTGCAGGGTAATGAAAGATAAGCACTCATGGAAAGAATGACATGCACTTAACATGTATGTGGGCTTCTCAAGAGTCATGCTACCATGTCTTCACTATAGTCATATGTAATATTTTAGAAATTACACTGTTCACAGGGTTTGTAAGGGATGATTTCCTCTTCTTCTTACCAGCCTTTTGGTATATGCAATCATAGAGTGGCTCCAGGATTGCATTCTGATAAGGTCAAATCATAGGTAACAAGTAATGAAAATTTGTTCTTTTCTATAAAAGAAGTATCTTGTGATATTTCTAGAAAATTATAGGCCTAAAAGTGGAAAACAAAAAAAGCCATACTTAGTCACATACATAAACACTTAAGTCTTACGTGTAGCTTATAATTTTAACATTCTTACTTGAGAGATTTATATGAAAGAAATATTTCTACGTAGGACATCTTCACAGAAAATTTTGTGAATTGTCTAGTAATTATTTTTTTCAATTATTATTTTATTAGTTATTTAAATAGTGTGAATGCAGTCATTTTTGTACCATCCTTAATCTCCACCCTGTCCTCCCCCTCCACAGGGACCCTACATGTTGGGGAATGTGGGTCATGCATTGTGGGGTTAGCCATCAGTTATGGGTAAGAGGCAATGATGAAGGTTAAACAATTTAGTCTGACTTTTAAGATATAGAATTTTATGGTACCATTGACATTTGAGTCCAATATTTCTGTGTCCTCCTCCCTGTTACCGTCCCCTCCCTTCCTATTGTCTGGTCCTCAAGATGCTTATATGTCTGCATCTCTGGCCATTTCAGGTTAGGGGCCACACATGAGTGAGACCATGCAGCACTTATCTTTCTGTGATTTGGTGAGTTTGCTGAGAATAATCTATTCCAAGTTTGACCATTTGTCTTCAAATTTCATTGTGTCATTTTTCCTTATTGCTTTGTAGAATTCCATCGTGTAGATATACCACCACATCTTGATTATCTATTTGTCTAACAATGGTCATCTGGGTTGATTACAGCTCTTACCTATTATGAATTGTGCCACTATAAACATGGTTGAGCAAAGCTCTGTGAATTGGGCATGGAGATTTTAGGGTACATGCCCTGTAAGGGAAAAACTGGGTCTGTTGTTAAATCTATAGTCAACCTTTATAGGAGTCTCCATATTGCTTTGCATAGTGGTTGTAACATCTTACATTCCCCCAACAGTGGATGAGGCTTCCTATTTCTCCACATCCTCACCAGCATTTTTTTTTTCATTTGATTTTTTAAATGTTTGCTGTCCTTACTGGGGTAAGATGAATTCTCACAGTTGTTTTAATTTGCATTTTCCTGATGATTAGGGATGATGAACATTCTCTTAAGTGTGTGTTTGCCATTTGCATTTCTTCCTCTGAGAACTCCCTGTATAGTTCTTTGCCCTATTTTGTGAGTGCATTGTTTGACTCTTTATTGCTTAGGTTTTGGAGTTCTGTGTAGATTATAGAAATTAGGCCTCTGTCAGTTGTATAGGCAGCAAAAATTTTCTCCTATTCTGTGGGTAATTTATTGGATCTGCTTATTGTATGTTTTACTAGGAAAAAAAAATATTCAGTTCATGAGATCCCAATGGAGTAATTGTTTAAGTTCCTGAGCTACTGGGATTTTGTTCAGGAAGTATTTTCCCATTCCTATATTGCAGAAAGTTGCTCCTATTTTTGCTTCCAGTAGTAGTAGTTTCCAGTCTTATATTGAGGTCATTGACCCATTTGGACTTGATTTTTGTGCATGGGGAGATGTGTGGATCAAGTTTCATTTTTCTTTATATGGTTATCCAGTTTGTCCAGCACCATTTATTGAAGATGCTGTCTTTTATCCAGCCTACATTGTTAGAGCCTTTGTCATATATCAAGTAGCCATAGTTACTTGACCCATATTCCAGGTCCTCGATTATGTTTCATTGGCCTATGATCCTGTTTTTATGCTAGTACCCATGTTGTTTTTATTACTTTGGGATTTTTTTGTTGTTGTTGTTCATTTTTATTTATTTACTTGAGAGTGACAGAGAGAGAGAGAGAGAGAATGGGCGCGCCAGGGCTTCCAGCCACAGCAAACGAACTCCAGACGCGTGGGCCCCCTTGTGCATCTGGCTAACATGGGACCTGGGGAACCAAGCCTCGAACCGGGGTCCTTAGGCTTCACAGGCAAGCGCTTAACCGCTAAGCCATCTCTCCAGCCCACTTTGGGATTTTTAATATAGCTTTAGATCAGGTATGGTGATGCCTCAGGTGTTTCTTTTGATAAGGTATGCTTGGATCTCTGAGGTCCTCTGCCATTCCATATGAACTTTGAGATCATTTTTTTCTCTGTGAAGAAAAATGTTGAGATTTTTATTGGTATTGCATTAAATCTGTTTGCCTTTTGCCTTTGGTAAGATTGCAATTTTCACAATGCTAAATGCTGTCTATCCAGGAGCATAGGAGTCTTTCCATTTTCTCAAGTCTTACTCAATTTCTTTTTTGAGTGTTTTTATGTTTCCATTGTATTGGTCTTTCACATCATTGATTAATGTTATTCTAAGCTATTTTATTTATTTATTTGTGTTGCTATTGAAAATGAGACAATATCACTTATTTCTTTCTCTGCATCATTGTTTTTCATATAGGAAAGGTTACTGCATTTGTGCTTTGATTTTGTAACCTGCTACTTTGCTGAAGTAATTAATTGCCTTTAAGAGTTTTGAGATAGAGACTCTCAGGTCTGTTATGTATAGAATCATGTCATCTGTGAAAAGGGCTAACAACTTCTTCATTTCCAATTTGTATCCCATTTATTTCTTTCTCTTGTCTTATTGCTTGAGTTAGGACTTCCAGTACTATGTTGAAGAGCAGAGGTGAGGGTGGACACCCCTGTCTTTTCCTGATCTCAGTGGGAATTCCTTCAGTCTCTCCCCATTAAGTATTATTTGGGCTTTAGGAGCTTTATACATAGCCTATATTTTGCTGAGATATAAGCCATCCATGCCTATTCTCTCCAATATTTTGATCACGAAGTGATGTTGTATTTTGTCCAAGGCCTTTCCTCCATCTATCAAATTATGCATTTTTGTATCTAAGTTTATTTATGTAGTGTATTACATTGACAGATTTCCATATGTTGAACCAACCCTGTGTTCCTGGGATAAAGCCTACTTGATCAAGGTGGATAATGCTTTTAATGTATTGTTGAATTCAGTTTGCAAGGATTTTGTTTAGGATGTTTGCATCTAAATTCATCAGGGAAATAGACCTATTGTTTTCTTGTGGCATTTCTGCCTGTTCTTGGTATTAGGGTGATACTACCATTGTAGAAGGAGTTGGGGAGCTTTCCCTGTTTCTGATTGTATTGCAGTTTGAGAAAAATTGGTTTCAGTTCTTCCATGAAGGTTTGATAGAAATCATGTGTGAAATCATCTGTTTGTGGACTCTTCTTTTTGGGGAACTTTTTGTTTAACATTTCAATCTCAGTGGGTGTGATAGGTTTGTTTAGGAGATTACTCTGTTCTGAGTTTAGCTTTGGCAGGTGGTTTGTCTCCAGGAATTCATCCATTTCCTCCATAGTATCCAGTTATGTGGAGTAGAGACTTTTAAAATTAGTTCTGATGATTCTCCCAATTTCACTTATGTCTATTGTAATCTCTTCTTTTTGTTTGTTTGTTTGTTTTTTTGCTTGTTTGAGGTAGGGTCTCACTCTAGCTCAGGCTGACCTAGAATTCACTATATAATCTTAGGGAGGCCTCAAACTCATGGCAATCCTCCTACCTCTGCCTCCTGAGTCCTGGAATTAAAGGCATGTAACACCACACCAGGCTGTGATATCCCCTTTTTCATTTCTAATTTTGTTAATTTGAAGCATCTTTTTTTGTTTGTTTGTTTGTTTGTTTGATCAAATTAGCCAGGGACTTATCAGTCTTGTTTATTTTTTCAAAGGACCAGCTCTTTGTTTCATCAATTTTCTTCATTGTTTTCTTAGTTTCCAATTCATTAATTTCTTCTCTGATGTAAATTATTACTTTCTGTCTGGAGCTTTTTGGGTTGGATCCCCAGTTATGATGGTGTTGGTATTTATTTCTGTTTTGTTGTCACATGGGTTTTGCTTTATGAATTGTGATACACCTGTGTTTTGTGCATAAATATTGATGATTGTGATAACCTCTTTTGCAATATTCCTTTGATAAGTAATAAGTGGCCTTCTTTGTATTTTTGATTACTTTTGGTTTAAAATCTATTAGTACAGCTATTTGCTTGGAATAACATTTTTCACCCTTTCACCTGAGGAGGTGTCTGTCTTTAGTGGTGAGGTGGGTTTCTTGAAAACAGCAGATTAAAGGGTCTAATTTTCTGATCCACCCTGTTAGCTTATGTCTCCTGATGGGTGAATTAAGGCCATTAATATGTAGGGTAGTAACTGTGAGGTTTGATTTAATCCCTGCCATATTGTGGTGGTTTATGTGGTTTGGAGTTTTCTTGGACTTTGTAGCTTTTTGTGCCTTCTCTGAGTTTGGTTATTGTGATATACTTCTTGTAGGCACTTGAGGTTGGTTATTTGCTTCTTCTATATAGGGAAGTCCCTGTAGTACTCTGTGCAGGTTTGGCTTTGTGTTCACAAATTTGTAAAGCTGAGTTTTATCATGGAAAGTTTTTCTTTCACAATCTATTATGAGGGATAATTTTGCTGGGTAGAATAGTTTGGGTTGGAAGCCATAGGTTCTTTGACTTTGCAGTGTTCCATTCCAGGCCCTTCTGGCTTTCAGGGTTTCCATTGAGAAGTTGCCTTTATATGTAATGTGCTAATTCTTCCTAGATGCTTTTAGGACCTTCTCAATGTTTAGAGTTTTAATGATAATATGTCTTGGAGAATTTCTCCGTTGATCCAGCCTGTTTGTAGTACTGTTACCTTCTTGTAACTTCATGGGACTTTCTTTTGAGAGTGGAAAAATTTTCTTCGATATTGTTGAATAAGTTTTCCTTTCCCTTCTGATACTCCCATTATCCAAATGTTGGTTCATTTAAGCATATCATATAGTTCCCTCATGTTCTGTTCACAAAATTTTTTTAACTTATCACAACAATTGTACTCACAGACTGTTTCTTCTGTTTTGTCTTCCAGTTCTGAGTTTCTATTCTCCATATGGCTGACTCTATTCTTGAGAGCATCTATAGAGTTTGGGGCTTGATCAATTTGGTTTGTATTTACTACTGTTTGTTTTTATGTATAGTTTCCATCCTACTGTTGAGTTCCCTTTTCACATCAGTTTCTGGTTTTCTTAATACTTCTTGGAAGTTATCCTTGCCTTCCTTTATGTCTTCATTAAGCTTAGCCAGCTGGTGATTGAGATCTTCATTTATTTATTTATTTTTCTCTACTTCAGATCATTTGTCTTTGGAACACTTCCTGGTTCTTTTCTATTATGTCCAATCTAGCAAAGACAACATCCCTACAATTATTGGACCTTTGTTGATTTTCTGCAAGTTCTGCTATTTGATTGCATAGGCTACATACTTATTTTGGAGTTATGATCCTGTTGTCTCTTCTATGTTTTGATTAGAAACATCGTTTGTGGGACTGAGCAATATTGTTTGATTTACTTGCATTTGATTTTTCATTTTATTCCTTTTGCACTGTGGTCAACTCATCACAGTGTTGGAATCTTATTTAATTTAGGAGGAAGCTGAAGTCTACCTGTGAAGTGTCTTCAGGGATTATTCCCTTTTCTGTTTATTTATCCCAGGCTTGTGATTGGCAATGGGGCCTGTCTTCTCAGAGGGAAGGAGCCCATGAGGCTCTGGTGGGGGACCAGGACCTGATGAAGGTGCTTGTTGTTCTATGGTTCAGGTTATGGGACTGTGTTTTCAGGTGGCCTGATAGGGCAGGGAATATGGGGGAATGGGACAAAGCAGGTTGGGCTGTGGAGGGTGGGTGGATGGGAATGCATGGTGTTTCCATGATACTGACTGGTGTGGGTATGGGACAGCACATCAGTTAGACTGTTTAGCAGGGGGTGGGTGGGGCTGCCAAGTCCTGTGACAAGGCAGGGCAGGTATATGACTACATGTGAGATCCCCAGTGGGAATTCTAGCCTGCTGGCCTGGGTCCCTGCATGGGGAGGGGAGATCAGCAAGTGGGGTGGCACTCTTGTGTGGTGGTCTCCTGGAGGAATGTTAGCCTGTTGGCCTGGGTCTGTGTATTTGGGTGGGTGTGTGGAGCTCCATGTTGGAGGGAATACCTTGGGTGATGGTGAGGGAGAAGCTAACCTGTGGCCTGTGTCTGGCAAGAGGGAGTAGGGTGGCAGTGAGTGCAATGATGTTCTTGTGCATAGAGCTACAGTAGCCTGCTGGTCTGGGTCCACTTGGTCTGTAGTTAGTGCAGGAGGAAATGCTGCTGGGACTGTGGCCAAGACTGCTCCTTGAGGGGACTGAGGAACTGTTGAGCTACCTGAGAGCATGAGAATGAACAGATTCCTTACTTTATTCCTCCATGTCCTCCCTCTGGAGGTCTACTAGAATCTATAAACCCCTAAAAATCCTAATGAACCCTAAAGATCTTGCCTTTCCTTCCCTAAGAGGTGAGGCGAGGTTAAGCAGATGCCATCTTGACTTGAATTGTCCAGGAATTATTGTTGCCCATCTGTGGAGAGACTTCAACTAGACTCCACAGTGAGGAACTCCTTTCCTTTCCCAGGTCCCTTAATTTCCCCCTGTCTTTCTATCCTGCTGGAACCCAATCTGATATTCTATGATCTGCATACAAAATTAAAAAAATACATTTTTTTAAATTATTTGTATTTAGTACTCTGTGGCCATTTTTAAACTGAGACAAACTTTGTAAAATATAAGTGAAAATTTATATCCATTAGATTTGATATTTATTGCTATCCAATCTCATTTTCATTTTATTTTAAGTAAGCAACATCTCTTCTAGATATTAGCATGTTTACTTCTAGCTATTTGATTTCTTCACTTTTAATCATACATAACTTTTCAATTTCCTTTTTGAGAAATTTCCTTGATCTTGGCTAAAGAGTTTTAGAGTAAAAGTCCTGGTACTAATAGCCCCAATAGGCAAGGTGTGGCTTTGCATCCAAATACATTAACTGAAGAGATAATGATGAAAATCAAAGAAGGGGATTTAACCCACTTTTATGGATTGAGATCAGGAACAGATTAAAGGATCTAGTACTCTCATATTCAGCTTTGAGTATTGCCCTGAGATTTAAGTTGAAAGGCTGGAGAATCAGAGCAGGAGGGCAAGACATCGCATAATTAGGTAGTTCTGACAAAGACATTGTCTAATTAATCATTTACTCACTTATGGCTCTGCCAGGTAGTCAGAAGAAGACATTATTGTTTGATGGGAGGAGAGATCTGGGATAGAGGCTTAGTCCTACACATTTCTGCTGCTCAAAAGCTTAGGACAAAACCTGGAGCTTTTAGATGTCCTTTGCTGGGGTGGGAAAAAAGGTCTGTATAGGAGTTTTAGAGCTGGAAGTAAGATGCTTCATTTACTCTCATCTTTGTGTCATCAGAGGAACTAGCTTGAAGAGGAATAAGCTAGGTAAGCTATCACCAGCTTATAAATGGCATTCTCCTGAGTAATTAACATGACCAGTTGAAAAGGTAACAGATGACCCAAAGTAATGGAGACCATGGAAAACCATGACAGAGAAGCCAGGTTTTAATCTGTTTTCAGTTACTTTGTGGACCCAAGTGAGATGTTAATACTTGTTAGCAAAATAGCTTCTGTATTGCAACTTCAGAACATGTTGCAAGATTCTATAATATTGATTTAGAACTAGCTAAAAGGTAGCAAAATTTTGGTCTTTCATCTGTCCTTGAAAGTTTTCTCACTTCAGCCTTCCCCCTTCTACTCCATCCTAGTTGTAGGCATAGCTTCATACCAGGTTCTCTCTTTTCATTCTTTATGTTGAGAGTAGTTAATCTTGATTTTCCACTTGGTTGGATTTAGAATCAAGTGAGAATCATGCCTCTGGGAGGGTCTATAAGTGCATTTCAAGGAAGAACTATTTTCAGAGAAAATACCCATCAACATAGTGTCTGTCACCTTCCAGTGAACCCAAGATATGAAGAGGTCTGTGGGAAAATCAAAATGCTTTTCTTTTCAAGATTTTCATTCTCCAAAATGTTTTATTCACTCTGTTTCATAATAAATCTAGGGAGAGCTAGTTTCAGTCATGTATGTTATGGTGTGCCCTACTTGAATAGTGCATGACTTTCAATTCTGCAATCATGTATGTTGACCATCATTGATTAACTCCAGGCAAAAACATGCAAAATGTTGGCTAATGCTAGCTATGTCTCTTGGGTTGATTTTACATATATTAAAGCTATTCTAAGCAATTTTCAGGTTGAAAAATATCCTTGTTTTTTTTTTGTGATGATTATGAACAATGACTACTTGGTTACTGTTACCCAGAGTTCATGTCTCAGTTTAGGTGTATTTCTTATATCACAAGCCATCATTATGACTTTGGTTTCAAAGTTTGCTATGTGATCCCTCACTTTTTTTTTAAGTTTAAATTATGCATAGCATATGCTTATCCTGAAAAATTATGTGAGCTGAAAGGATTGCTTAGCAGTTAAGGCATTTGTCTGCCAAGCCAAAAGGACACAAATTTGATTCCTCCAGGACACACATAAACCATATGCATAGGTGGCACATGCATCTGGAGTTCATTTGCAGCAACAAGCAGTCCTGGAGTGCCCATTCTCTTTGTCTCCCTCATTCTCTTTATTACTCTCTCTCTCTATCTGTCTCAAGCAAATAAATAAGAGTTAAAAATATTTTAAATGACGTATTTATGATCTTTCCCTTATGGAAAAATACTAAACAATGCTAAATATTCATTTGAAGAGCAATGCCTTATCTAAGAATGTGGCAGAAAGATAAATCAAAAAGGCGATTCTGTGGCAGAAAGTTAGGAAGCAAATTGTATTGAATTTGTGTGATGACTGCTGCTGCCTCTGGGAAAATTTGATTCCTACTCTTGGTAAGATCACATTCTGCATGTCAGGGTGATAGGCATTAGAGTGACTAGTATGTTGGAAAGACTGATGTGAATTCTTGATTCATTTGAAATACTGGTAGATGTTTTTATTATATCAATTCTGACAGATGCAAAAAAAAAGTTTCAGGGAAACAGATGGAAAGGAAAATTGTTCATGCACAGGTGCTTCAGCTACAATTGTGCTTTTGTATTTCAGATTATAATACCTGTCCTCGACACAAATCCCATTCTTCACACAATGTAATAACAACTGCTGTTCTATAGTGATTGGTATTATAAAATATGCTGTGAGAGAAATGCTGTTATTATGAAAATCCTATTAGCAAGTCCCTGTGTACTGTACATGCAGGGCAGATTTATTAACACACCCTCTGTAGTCACTTTCCTAAAAACAGTTTTACTAGCTGTGAAATACTATACAATAATGTCATTAATAAATGTATCTAATCACAGTACATAAAAGTGAAACAATGAATAGCTCAAAATGGCTTATGTGAATGGTGAGATTATTTCAAGTAGCAGCACTGAAAACTGGAAACACTACACTCCCAAATTTTACACTGCCATGTGCCATGTAATAGATCATTTAAGAACACAGTCAGTTAAGCTAATGAGAAAATGTTGGTTCTTTTATAAAAAGTTGTCAGTAGATGGCAATGTGACTGCTTTATAATGTAATTTTATTCCATGTAGAGTAAAAAACTTGAGACCATTCATATTGGCTAGCAAAACGACTGCAATCCCCCCATTAAAAAAGAGCTCCAAGAGCCTTTTCAAACTATTATTTAAATAATTGATAGTTACAAATGGAAAACTAGGCCTAGAATTTCCAAAATGATCAAAGTTGTTTTAATATTCCAGTGGTCAGGGTTAAACAAAAATAATGTTATAGATGACACCATCAATAACTAGTGATGGCAAAGCCTCTGTCTCCAGATACATCATTGGGAGCAAACCCAGATTAGATCCTCACTTGGGTATTTCAGCCAGCAATGGCCCCTGGTGCATGACTGTGACCAAGCCTAAAGGAATAATCATGCATTGAAAATCATTTTGACATGTTTTCATCTTTCCTTCTTCCTTTTCCCTAGTCTCCTATACCACTTTTTATTTAGTGAATTTTATAGGCACAATCTATATGTAATATGTATGCATAGTTAATAACATATAATACTAAATAAACATAAACTCTTAGAGCATGCTAAGCAGTTAGCATCTCAAGTAGGTTATTAAAAAAAATAATCACATTGTCTTGGGAGAAATTTTGTCACTTAAGGGTTTTCCTGGCTTTTAAAATTTGTGAAAATTTTAAGAAAGACAAGTATGATAAAATGCCTGGGTAATTCTAGCAGGAAATGCAAAGTATCAGCTCTATTGAGCAATTTAATTTTGCTTAAGTTTAATATTATAATTTCTTTTTAGGCTATGGAGAGATAAAGAAAAATAATATTATTGGAGCCGAGATTCTACTAAATGGCAGTAAGAGTAAACAAATCATTTCACTAAGAATTTACAAGTCACTGTGCCCAATAGGATGTCAACTAAATAATCCTGGTTTCCATTTCATCTGTGAGACCAATAGAAACTACTAGTAAACTCATGTTGAATATATTGGACATGCATGTTCATATAAATTTCTTCAACTTTAATTAAAAACTGAAGACCAGGGCTGGAGAGATGGCTTAGCAGTTAAGCACTTGTCTGTGAAGTGTAAGGACCCCGGTTCGAGTCTTGATTCCCCAGGACCCATATTAGCCAGATGCACAAGGGGGTGCATGTGTTGGGAATTCATTTGCAGTGGTTGGAGGCCCTGGAGCACCCATTCACTCTCTCTCTCTCTCTTTCTCTCTCTGCCTCTTTCTCTCTCTGTCACTCTCAAATAAATAAATAAAAATTAAAAATTAAAAAAAATATCTGGAGACCATATCTCACTTTAGTAAGGCACACCAAGATATAGCAAATCTAATCATTACAAGATCTTTTTATGAAAAGTAAATTGTTTACATTTTAGAAATAAGGAATTATAAGGGCTGAGTTGTATGTTTTCATAATTTCCTGGAAAAAGTCTTCTTGAATGTGGCAATTAAAATAATCCATAACATACCTTTACATGTGTATTTAACTATAAGAAACAAAATAGTGGTTAAGATAGCAGTATAGGAATGAGGCCGTAGCAGCCTAGGGGAGAAAAAGCCAAAAAAAAAAAAAAAAAAAACCCAGGAACATACACACTTTTACTAAAAAGTGAGGTGCATACGAAATTAAAATGGCAGCAGAGAAGTAGGAGAGATTCAGAGCATCCAGAGCCCACACGGGCAGGACAAAGGAGCTCTGGCAGTGGCAGCTCTGGCTCCAGCAGTGGAAGCAGTGGCGGAAACAGCAGTGGCAGTGGAAGCAGCTCTGGCTCTGGCAGCAACAGCAGCTGCTTCGGCACCAACAACAGCAGCTCCAGCAGCGGCAGATCCAGCAGTGGAAACAGAAGCTCCAGCAGTAGCAACAGAGGTGGCTATAGCAGTGGTGGGTCCAGCAGTGGCAGCTTCAGCAGTGATTCCAGCAGCAGCAGTGCTGGTCTACAGGGCCACAAATGCCAGGCTCAGTTTGCCCCACAGGAAAATCCAGTGCCCAGCTCCAGAAAACAGAACACCAGTCCAGCGACCCAGTCACCCTAATGACTGAAACCAAAATCATCCAAAAAGGTAACTGGGATTGAACCAGGGAAGGGACTCACTTGGTCACAAGCTGACTTGGAACCCTCAACAAACCAGAAATCTTAACCTCTTTGCTTATAGAGGATCTGGTTGTTATAACACCTACTCATGCATAAATACTCAGTGCTGATTTTGATTGAATGTGTACAGTGTTTAGTTAAATTTTAGAATCTACCTGTATTTTGTTCCACTCACCCTACTTGAATATTCTTATAGCAGGCAAAATCAACCCCTAGGAACACTATTCTAGATACAATGAGAGTGTTAAGAACCACAACGAACATCTTAATCTCCTACCCTGAAGATATATAACATCAGATCAATTGATACAGCTAAGAATACCCAGCTAACTAGAAAATCCAAGAATTAACTTAATCCAAGATGCAAAAAAATATACATTATAACACAAGAAACACCAGAAATCAAGACAATAGAAATCCACCAAAAAGTCTTAATATATCAGAGATGATCTCCACTGAGAACAAGCTAGAGGAAATGCCTGAGAAAGATTTTAAAAGTATAATTGTAAATATGTTCAAAGAAGTCAAAGAAGAAATCAAAGGAATCAAAGAGGAAGTCAAAGGAATCAGGACACAGGACACCAATTTAATAAAATAAAGAAGTTAATACAAGACATAAATAAAGAAATAGAAATAAAAAAAAAAACAGTCATAATTACTAGTAGTGAAGAACACAGTTAATGAAATGAAAAAAACTCTGTAGAAAACCTCCCTAGTAGAATGGATGAGGGAGAGGACAGAATATCTAAGCTAGAAAACCAGGTAGCAGATCTAATACAGTCCAACAAAGAGAAAGACAAACTAATAGAAAAGTATGAATGGGAATTTCAAGATATTCAGGACACTATGAAAAGATCAAACATAAGAACTCAGGGCATAGTAGAAGGAGAAGAATTTCACTCCAAAGGCATAGTAGGCATACTCAACAAAATCATAGAAGAAAACTTCCCCCAAATTTGGAAAGAAGTGCCAATGCAGATACAGAAAGCCTTTTAGAACAACAGCCAAAAAAAAAAAAAAAAAAAAAAACCTGGAAAGAAACTCTCCTCACCACATTAAATCAAACTACCAAACATACAATCAAAGGAAAAATATTGAGAGCAGTTAGAGAGAAAAAAATCAAGTTACCTACAAAGGCAAGCCCATCAAGATTACAGCAGATTACTCAACACAAACTTTAAAAGCCAGAAGGGAGTGATGTATTCTAAATTCTGAAACATAACAACTGTAAACCAAGGTTATTTTATCCTGCAAAGCTATCCATTCAAATAGATGGAAAAATAAGAAAGTTCCACAAGAAAAGCAGGCTAAAGGAGTATTTGAAGACAAAACCAGCTCTACAGAAAATACTTGACAGAATCCTCCATGAAAAGGAAAAGCACACATATAAGGAACCTGGAAAAAACAAGCAATACTCAAATACTAGTAAACATAAGAGAGCAAAGGTAGAACTGGAAAAAAAAATTGCAAACATAACTACAAACTTTTCAATAATATCTCTTAATATCAATGGCCTCAATGCTCCAACTAAAAGGCATAGGTTCAAAGACTGGGTTAAAAAGCAGGATTCTACAATTTGTTGTCTCCAAGAAACTAACCTTTCTACAAAGGATGGACATTATCTTAGGGGGAAAGGTTGGAAAATAGTGTTTAAAGCAAATGGGCCTAGAAAACAAGCAGGGGTAGCTATCCTAATATCTGACAAGGTAGACTTCACTCCAATGTTACTCAAGAAAGATAAGGAAGGTCACTTTATATTGATTAAGGGCACACTCCAATAGGAGGATATTACAATCCTAAACTTATATGCACCTAACATGCTCCCAAATTCATTAAACAAACACTATTAGAACTAAGGTCACAGATAACTCCAAACACAGTGGTAGTGGGTGACTTCAGAACCCCACTCTCATCAATTGACAGGTCATCCCAAGAAAAAATAAAGAAACAGGCATCTGGACTAAATGAGGTCATAGAAGGAATGGACCTAACAGATATACACAGGATATTTCATCCAAATGCTGCAGAATACACATTCTTTTAGCAGAACATGGAACATTCTCTAAAATAGACCATATATTAGGACACAAAGCAAATCTTTTAAAATACAGAAAAATTGAAATAATTCCTTGCATTCTATCTGACCACAATGGAATCAAACTACAAATCAATAGCAATAAAAGCTATAGTGCATACACAAAATCATGGAAACTAAACAATACACTACTAAATGATGAATGGGTCAATGAAGAAGTCAGGAAGGAAACCAGGAAATTTATAAAGTCAAAAGATAATGAGAACACAACATACCAAAATCTCTGGGACACAACAAAGGCAGTCCTAAGAG
Source organism: Jaculus jaculus (assembly GCF_020740685.1). Classification (NCBI taxonomy): domain Eukaryota; kingdom Metazoa; phylum Chordata; class Mammalia; order Rodentia; family Dipodidae; genus Jaculus; species Jaculus jaculus. The sequence continues at coordinate 77,499,481 of NC_059113.1, forward strand.
ATAAATTTATAGCTTTAAGTGCCTATATAGTGTGGGGGGGAGGGAGGGAATTAACAAGGGATTATTTTATAATCATGGAAAATGCTAATAAAAATTTAAAAAAATAATAAATAAATAAAATAAAATAAATAAGGAAGGTCGCATGTCAACAATCTAATGGTTCACCATAAAGCCATGGAAAAAGAACAAGGCAAACCCAAAATCAGTAGACGGGAAGAAATAATAAAGATTAGGGCAGAAAATAATGAAATTGAAACTAAAAAAGCAATCCAAAGAATTAATGAAACAAAGATTTGGTTCTTTGAAAGGATAAACAGGACTGATAAACCCTTAGCTAATATGACCAAAAGAAAGAGAGAGGAGACACAAACTAATAAAATAAGAGATGAAAAAGGTAACATCACAACAGATGCCAGAGAAATTGAAAAAAAAATCATAGGGACATACTATAAAAGCATATACTCCACAAAGTATGAAAATCTGAAAGAAGTGGATGATTTCCTTGATTAATATGACCTACCTAAATTAAATCAAGATGAGATTAATCACTTACATAGACCTATAACAAGCATGGAGATCCAAACAGTTATCAAAAATCTCCCAACTAAAAAGAGTCCGGGTGCAGATGGATTCACTGCCGAATTTTGCCAGACCTTCAAGGAAGAGCTAACACCACTGCTTCTTAAACTTTTCCATGAAATAGAAAAAGAAGGAATTCTACCATACTCCTTCTGTGAAGCCAGCATCACCCTGATACCAAAGCCAGGCAAAGATAGTACGAAAAATGAAAATTACAGACAAATCTCCCTCATGAACATAGATGAAAACTTTCTCAATAAAATATTGGCAAACAGAATACAAGAGTATATCAGAAAGATCATTCATCCTGACCAAGTAGGCTTTATCCCAGAGATGCCTTATTTTTGTTGCTGAGTATTACTTTACATATTCAAGGTTTTTTGTGATTCCAAATGAATTTATGGTTTGTTTTTTCTATTTCCATGAAGAATGCCTTTGGAATTGTGATGGGGATTGCATTAAATTATGTAGATTGCTTTTGGTAAGATTGTATTTTCACAATGTTGATTCTTCCAATCCAGGAACAAGGGTTGTTTTTCCACTTCCTAATGTCTTCTGCAATTTCTCACTTGAGTGTTTTAAAGTTCTCATTGTAGAGATTCTTTTCTTCTTTGGCTAGGTTTATTCCAAGGTACTTTATTTATTTATTTATTTATTTATTTATTTATTTATTTATTTATTGATGCAATTGTGAATGGGAATGATTCTCTGATTCCATCCTCTATGTGTTTGTTGTTAGCACATATGAAGGCTACTGATTTCTGTGTATTCATTTTGTATCCTGCTACATGGTTTTAGGTTTTTATCAGCTCTAACAGTTTGCTAGTAGAGTCTTTAAGGTCCTTTATATATAGAATCATATCATCTGCAAATAATTATGTCTTGATCTCTTCCTTTTCAAATTGTATCCCTTTTCTGTGTGTCTCTTGCCTTATTGCTATGGCTAAGACTTCAAGAACTATATTAAATAAAAGTGGGGACAGTGGACACCCTTGTCTTGTTCCTGATTTTAGTGGAAAAGCTTCCAGTTTTTCCCCATTTAGTAATATGTTGGCTGTAGGCATGTCATAAATAGCCCTTATTATATTGAGATATGTTCCTTCTATTCCCAGTCTCTGTAGGATTTTTATTATGACAAGATGTTGCATTTTGTCAAATGCTTTCTCTGTGTCTAATGAGATTATCATGTGATTTTTTCCTTCAATCCATTTATATAGTGTGTTACATTTATCATTTTGTGTATATTTAACCATCCCTGCATCTCTTTCTTGCACTGATTTCACTCTATGCTTGCTATTTTCTTCAGGAAGTATCTGCATTCCTGGCATCTCCACCATCCAGAGGTTTCCATTGTAAATTAACTTTCACCTTCACCTCTGCACACAATGTCTTCCTGAAGTTTTCTGCAGGAAATCCAGACCTGTTTCACATTGCTCACTTTCAGAAGGTCTCAGCAACCATGTAGCAAGAATCAGTGACCTCCTGTCCACCACCACTGCTCCAGTCTTGCATCTTTTGTCCACTTAAAACCAAAATGTGGGAAATGCTGGTAATTTTTGTTGCCAGCTTGAGATGGAGCCAGAGCCTTTGGATCATACCTGTGGTGATGTCCCCATGACTTGGTTCTTTAATTCTCTCTCTCTTGCCCCTCCTCAAGGACTTATTGGTATTCACTGTAGAGTCATGAAAACACTTTTTTTTTTTCAAGGTAGAGTCTCACTGTAGCCCAGGCTGACCTGGAATTCACTATGCAGTCTCAGGGTGGCCTCAGACTCTTGGTGATACTCCTACCTCTGCCTCCCAAGTGCTGGGATTAAAGGTGTGTGTCATCATGCCTGTTTTTTTTTTTTTTCTTTACTTGTGAGAAAGTGAGTGACTATATGCTTGCCAAGGCCTCTTGCAACCTCAAATACACTGTAGGCACATGTGCCCCTATGTGCATCTGGCTTTGGTAGGTACTAAAGAATAAAGTCTGAGGTAGCAGGCTTTGCCAGCAAGTTTCTTAAACTACTGAGCCATCATCCGAGACCATACAACTTCTTAACCAACATTGTAGTACACAGCTGCAAGTTTGCTGAGATGAACTTCAAAACCAGACACAGTTACGAAGAAAGGGATCTATTGAAGCTAGCAAATCCAGGGGAAGTTCCATAATGGCAGGAGATGCTGGCCTGCTTTCATTGGTCCAAGCTGACAGAGAGATGCCACAAGCCAAAAGCCACACAGCCCACTTCAGGAACTCCAGGAGGAACTCAGGCACTTTGCATATCTTTAGACTGGAATCTCAAATCCACCACCACACTTTAGGGCTGAGCCCTAAGATTCACCTCCTCCAGCCAGGTTGCTGCAGATCCAAACTACAAACTAATAAAATACCACAGTGTGCTCCTTGTGGGAAATGTTAGGCTTCCTGACATTCCTTTCCTTGCCAAACTACACATTTTTTTCATATCTTTCTGGACCACTTGTTGCTCTGAAGATCTAAATAAGTGCAGTCATCACTAGCCATTTCACAGCCTAAATGCTGTCTGGTTTTGAAATTTCTTCCACCAAATAATTTAATCAATTACATTTGAATTTATCCTTACTTAAATTTTCAGTACCAATTTTCAGTCTTAGTTACTTTAGTTGTTGTGGTAAAAATATATTAGACAAAAGCAACCTAAAGAATGAAGGGATCATTTTGTGTTATAATTTGAGGGTGTGAAATCCATCATGAAGAGATAGCATGGTGGAAGAAGTTTGAGGCAGCTTGTCACATTCAGTCTACAGTGAGGAACAGAATGTTTAGGTTACTTTCTCCTTTTGATATAGTACAATCTCCCCAGTACATGGAATGGTGCTATCCATAGGGTCTTCTTGAGGCAGTTAAGTGGTAACATCAGCCATAAAAGTAAAAGTGAAGAATTTTTTTGAGACTGTAGTGGGAGAATCTGGGTCTTACTCCTTTCTAGAGATCAGAAATATCAAAAGGGTCTGGATGTTGCTAACGTTTTCTGCCTAAAGAATTTCCCTCTCTAGGTTTCTTTTTCCATATACCGAGTCCTTCCTTAGATATCTTCTTCCTCAAATAATTTTCCTTTTTCTAAAAGAGATACCAATAATTCCCTTCTTTGGAGGATTAAAACTTCACCTACTACCTAGAAACTTTGCAGACTGGTTAGTTCAATCCCCATCCAGTCCAAAAAAGACCACAACCTAGGTTTCTATATGTTTTTTTCCATGTTCCATAATCTAAAGACCACTGGCCCATTCTTACTAATTTAATATAGTTAACATAAAATTTGAATATAATTATTTAGATATATATTTGGGATTTTCAAGAAAAGAAATTAAAAGGATAGCATCTATAATCTGGGTATCTTAATATTTGAACTTTATATAGTCAAAAGTATAAATGATTAGGTCTTGAAGGTCAGATTGGATACCACACAAAAGACAACTTTCTTTAGACTGTCAATAATATCATTAAGTTACCTAAGACCTCAAAACCATGAGCTATTATTAATATGGCTTCAAGAAATATCTTATTTTATAAAATATGTGAAATTTAAAAAGAGACACCTTGAATTAAACAGGAAGGAGTTTTCTATGCATGTATGTCTTCTGGATAGTTCCACAGTGAATCTATAATGAAATATTACTTTCCAGATACTAACATTTGAATGATGATTTAGGCCAAATGGCCTGTGCGCAAGAAAATTCAATTGATATCCATGGATGCTAAGAATTATTCCAAGGATGTACATTAAAGAAATATCATGTTGTACCAAGGAAAATTAAAGCTCCTTAAATTATACACATTCTCACTTAGAGTAGTTATTCAGATTTTTAAACATTGCTTTTACAGCATTCTGAGAGACTAATATCTTATGGTTAAATTGAATCAAATTCCCACAGAGTTATAAGGCTGCTAAAAACCATTAAGTTCATTTTTCATTCAGTCATTCCTACATTCTCTCAGATATGTAAAATCATCCCTAGTATTTTGAAGAATAACAATCAGTTTTAATGTTGAGTAACCCAAATCTAAAGAAACGTATCACCTATCCCAATTTCCTGCTTAAAACAAATGTTCTCTATTTATTTTCTCTTAGATGAAACTGAAAAATCCTTTGGTAGCATCATAGACTTTTTTTTTTTTTGCCGTTTTACTTATTGAATGTAAAATATATTTAACTTACTTTTTAAAAGACACATTTTAAAATAATATCTTTATGTCTAGTTCATGTGCAGATGCATTTGTAGGAAAGATATTTAGTACTTTTGTTTAATTTTAATTTGGTTTTCCATCCTAGGAAAAAAAAATTGAGGGATTGGAGAGATGGATTAACAATTAAAGGCACTTGTTGTAAAGCCTGATGGCCTCACCATGATTCTTCAGTACCCACATACAGCCATATGCACAAACTGACATATGTGTGTGGAGCTCATTTTCAGTGGCAGGCGTTCCTGGCATGCTTATCATATCTCTCTTCCTCCCAATATTTCTTCCTCTCTCTCTCTTTTTCTCTTTCTGAAATAAAGTATTTTTTAATTAAAAACAGGGAAACCCTTGGGAGGCAGCTGTAGGTGGATCGCCATGAGCTAGAGACCACCCTGAGACTACATAGTGAGTTCTAGGTCAGCCTGGACAAGTGTGAGACCCTCCCTCAGGAAAAAAAAAAAAAAAAAAAAAAAGCAGGGAAGACCTGTGCCAAAGAGTGCTTGTGGTGGGCTAGGAGTACATAGGCCAGATGCCTGTTCCCTTCCGCTCATCTTTCTTGGTCCCATTAGGTCCCCTTGCAGCTGACTTGGGGATGCTTGGACCCTGTAAGCTTGCTGCAGAAGCAGGCCCCTTGCTCCCGGCTCCTGACCTAAGTGCCCTTCGGTCCCCAAGTCCTGGATACCCTGCACTGAAGGGTGCGATTGGTGGGTACAGAGAGAGTTAGCATATCCCTGTTCCCTGGCTCCTCCCAGTTTCCTATCCCCTGTAGGTTCCCCTGAACCTGGCTAGGGGATGCCTGGCCCCTATGTAGGGGCTGTGGAAAGAGGCCTGTTTCTCTGATATCCTGACTGGCCCCTGGGTACCAACATCCCTATTCCCCTGAGTCAGAGGGTGCAAGGGCCACTATATTGCCTCTGGCTCTCTAGCTTCCTGGCACCTGGTTCCCCAAGCCATTATTGCTGTGTGCTGAAGAGGACCTAAAAGTGGAATTAGTAGGCCACAGCTTCCAGTTCCCCAGGTATCTTTGATTTATGTGCAATCTCTACAATCTGTGCATCTGTTATTACAACCTCATCATATACCAGTATACCAATCTGGTTCACATTTAAAACAGAACACCTTCTGAAGATGCTACAAGGACAAAAACTTGCTTCCTCCTCAATAGAATAATATGTTTCCCCAAGGTATGTAGATGTCAATGCAAAAAAACAACAACAAAAAAAAGGCAATTAAAGTCACAAAACTGAGAGAGCTCAACAAAGGATGCCTAGTCCCACAATAGAAGCCTCCAATGAAATCATAGAGAAAGCAGCAGAAATTCAATCCCAAAATGAAAACACATCAACCAATCTGTCCTTGATCAAAAGAATTGATGAACTGGAAGCAAACCATAAAACAAAACAAAACAAAACAAAACAATAATTATATCCATGAAATTGAACACAATCATCTCTTAAAGTGTTCAGATTTTTACAGTAGGCTTAACTTGATGGAAGAGAATGTTAGAATCATCAAAACATGTATGAATGAATTAAAGGTGAGTCAAGAAATGGAAGATCTCAATAACCAATTGATTAAGCTTAATTAAGACTCGATGAAACGTAAAAATGAATTCCAGGAGGCATCAAGAAAACCAGAACTTGAATTTAAATCTTACCACAAAAAAGACAAATGACACAATGAAATTTGAGGAGAAATGGTTGAACCTGGAACAGATCATTCTCAGTGAACTTACCCAATCACGGAAAAGATATCACCACATAGTCTTACTCATCTACAGCACCTAACCTGAATCTACCCAAGATGCCTTACATACCCAACAATCTCTCATGGACTAGACAATAGGACGGGTGGGGAGGGAGGGGAGGGCCACATAGGGGGTGGGAGACACAAATCTAGATGAAAATGGCAATGGTACCATAAAATTCTACATCGTAAAAGGCAGACCAAATGGCTGAACCTTCACCAGGCCCTTAGAGGAAACACCTGAGCCACAAGATACTGAAGAGGGTATGATGAAGACTGAACTTAATTTTTTACAGCATCTGTCTCTCTCTCTCCAGTCTCCCTAACTCTTTTATAATAGTTATCTTTTTCTTCCTTTTCTTAGTGGGCACTGACCTGTAACTCCCAGTACCAGCAGGTGGCTATCATCCACAATGAGCTTTTGGTCAGAGAGATCTACAAGGTTTCCTAAAAGAAAGACAGATTTTTGTTTGAGTACATGATGGCCCACCAAAGGTTAGTGGTACGACCCTACTGCTGAAGATACCATATGCAGCTGACGCATAAAATGGAAGGGCATGGCTGGAAGCTGGAAGAGAGTCAGTCCCCAGACAGTCAGCGTGACTAGTTCCAGAAGGTGCTACATGGGCAACTGGGGAAAAATGACCAGTATCTGTGCAAGCAACTCATGGTCTAACCTACTTAGCAGCAAATAACCTGTTGTGATGCCCACACAAATTCAATAGTGGCACACTGCCATGGTGGGAAACCAGCTGCTCTTGATTCAGCTAACTGATCCCCTCAGTTGTACAGGATCCATAGCTGGAGTTGGGAAACAAGCTAGAACCATATCCAAACATAAGCCTGCTTTCCAGTATCAAGCTACCATCAACTGTGGGCTACAAGAGGACCTATACCTATTAAATTCTCCATTAAAAAAGTAAGGGTTATCTCATTTGTTGTGGTGCTAACATATTCTCTGTTGGAGAATCTGCTTCTCTTTTTCAGATAGATGTAGATCCTAAGGAGAAAGCCACCCAAACATACCTCAAAAGGGCCCCAGGTGAAACTAAGAAAATTTGGCAAAACAAGCAATGGTGCTGCTTGCTTGGTGAACTGGGTACAAGCACAAAGTTGAAGGAGATGACCAGGGAGAAAAATCAATTCCTACCAAATCAGAAAGCCACAGACCCAGAGGCCCCCAACACCTCATCACTGAAGCAGACCAAAAATGAACCCAACATGGCTCAGGGAAATTTTGCAGAATAGGGGGCAGAAAGAATGTCAGAGCCACATGTTGGGTCATGATATGCAGAGACATTTATCTTACCCATAACTGTGGGCTAACTCCACAGAGCATGACCTATATACCTCAACAAGGAGGGGCTAAGGGGAGTGCGTAGTTCACAGATGAGCCTAATAATGGTACCAAACTGACTGTATTTCCTGAATACAAAACTAATTAACAAAAAACAAAAAAAAAATGAAAAGAGATGGACACTATGCAAAAGAACAGAACAATAAAAAAAAATCAAATACAGCATATAAAAACCTCTTTGGAATCTTTTACTAACAGAATTACTCATGTGGTAGTCAGAATCTATGACCTGAAAAACAGGAGAAGTCACCACAGATATCTGTGAAGTTGAAAAATCATCAGGGCGTACTTCCAAAATCTCTACTCTGCAAGATTAAATAATCTGGAAGTAATGGATGAATTCCTAGATACATACCACCTACTAAAACTAAATTTAGAGCAGTTTAATATCGTAAAAAAAACCTATCACATTCATGGAGACTGCAAATGAAATCAAAACCTCCTCCAAAAGAAAAGTTCGGGGTAGCATGGCTTCACAGCTGAATCAAACTTTAATTGAAGAACTGAAACCAATTTTTTTCCAAATTGATTCTCATAATCAGAGACCAGGGAATCCTTCCCAACTGCCTTTAAGAAGCTACCATCACCCTAATACCAAAACCAGACTGTGATGCAACAAGAAAAGTATAGGACTATATCCCTGATGACTTTTGATGAATTTTGACACTGAACAAATCCTTGCAATCCAAATTCAGCAACATATCAAAAGCATTATCCACCTTAACCAAGTAGATTTCATCCAAGGAATGCAGGGATAATTGAACATATGGAAATAAGTAAGTAAAATACACCACATAAATTTACATAATCATAAAAAACACATCTCAATTGATGCCGAGAAGGTCTTTGACAAAATATAACAACACTTCATGATGAAAATGCCTTAAAGACTAGGCATGGAAGGTTTATATCGCAACACAATAAAGGCCACATATGAAGCTCCTAAAGCCCAAACTTAATGGGGAAAGAGTCAAGGTATTTCCATTGAGATTGGGAACAAGACAAGGATACCCAATCTCACCACTACTTTTCAACACAGTACTAGAAGTACTAGTCCAAGCAATAACACATGTGAAAGAAATAAAAGGGATTCAAATTTGAAAGGAAGAAGTAAAGTTAGCCCCTATTTGCAGATGAAATGATCCCCTATGTAAATGATCCAAAAGTCTCCATCTCAAAACTTCTAAAGGTGATTAATTCCTTCAGTAAAGAGGTGGGATAATGAATCAAAGCAAAAATATCAGTAGCCTCTCTATGTGCAAAGGACAAATATGCAGAGAAAGAAAGAAATCAGTGAGGCTCTCCCATTTTCAATAGCAACAACAACAAAAAAAAATTAAATACCTTACAATAACACTGACCAAGGATATGAAAGAACTATAAAATGAGAACATAAAAAACTCAAGAAAGAAATTAAGAAGGACTTGATGGGAAGACCTCCCATGCTCCTAGATAGGTAGAACTAATATTTTGAAAATGGAAATTCTGCCAAAAGCAATATACAGATTTAATGTAATAGCAATAAAAAATACCAGCATCATTCTTCACAGAGATTGAGAAAATGATCTCAAAATTCATATGGAATGGCAGCAGGCCTCAGATATCAACACATATCCTAAGAAACACCATATGTAAAGTTATATTACAAAGCCATAGCAACAAAAAAAGCATGGAAGTGGCATAAGAAAAGAAACATAAATCAATGGAACAGAATTGAAAGTACCAATAATGTAGACTGCCTAAAAGACAGCATGTTCAACAAATGATTTTGGACAAATTGGATAACCATATGTAGAAAAATGAACCCAGACACACTCATCTCTCCACATTCAAAACTTAAGTCGAAATAGATTAAAGACATCAATATAAGACTTGAAAGTCTTCTTCAACTGGAAGAAAAAATGGAAGGAACCCTACATGATATTTGAGTGTAGAAAGAATTACTGAACTAAATCCTTCTAGTCCAGGAAATTAAACAATAACTCAACCAATGGGCTCACATGAAGCTATAAAGCTTTCGCACAAACACACCATAAGCAGAGGAATTGATTACCCACCAAATGGGAGAAAATCTTTTCCTGCTATACCACTAACAGAAGCCTAATATCTAGAAATCTACAAAGAACTCAAAAAACTAAACAATAAAAATCAAACATCCCACTCCAAAAGTGGGGCAGAGAGTTGAATAGGGAGTTCTCAGAGGAAGAATTACTATTGGTTAACACACTCTTAAGAAAACGTTCAACATCTCTTACCATTAGGGAAATCACAATTAAAATAACCATGAAATTCCACCTTACTCCACTAATTATAGCAATCATTAAAAATTCAAATGAAAACAAATGTTGGGAGGATATGAGGAATGAGAGACCTTCATATACTCTTGGGGGGAATGTAAATTTGTACAACCACTATGGAAATCAATATGAAGAGTACTGAAAGGATGTACATAGAGCTACAACAGATCTAGATATTCCCTTACTGGGCATTTATCCTAATTGATCCATGCATCAATACAAAGACATTTACTCAACCATGTTTAGAGCTCTCAATTCATTACATCTAAGAACTGGAATCCACCCAGATTCCCATCACTGGATGAATGGATAACAAAGTTGTGGTACATTTATACAATAGAATTCTACTCAGCATTAAGAAAACAAGATACAATTAAATATGTAGAGAAATTGACAGACTTGGAACAGATCACACTCAGCAAACTCACACAATTATAGAAAGATAAACACTGCAAGATGTCACTTGTCTGAGCTCTTCATCTGCACCTACTCAAGTTGTTGTTACCTGTTAGGCAAATCCAGGCCAATACAATAGGGATAAAAGGGATTGAGGGTAAATACGAAATTAAATGCAAATTGAACTGGTATTGTAGAAACCTTTATCCTTGGAGACAGCCTGAAAGTTATAACCCTCAAAAGGAGTAAGGGGGGAACATCTGAAAAGTAGAGTTCTGATGAGGGTGGGATGCAGCCTAATTATTTTTTCTGTGTCTGACATATAGCCCCAGTACCAGAGATTGGTGGCTACCCATATTGAGCTGTTGATCAGAGAGACCTACAAGGTCCCCAAATCAAGAACAGCTTTTTGCCAAAACACTTGATTTCCTGCTGTTGGGAGCTATGAACCAAACCTCGGCCATACTAACAGAAACCGCCATATAGCAAGTTAAGTTTCTACTTCCTCATCTAATATTCAACTACCAGAAACAAAGACTGCCATATAGCAAGTTAAGTTTCTACTTCCTCATCTAATATTCACCTACCAGAAACAAAGAAAGTGTATGCTTTGGTGAATACTCCCCCATGTTGCCTATAACTGATGAAGAAGCAAAGGTATTGCAGCTTAACCAGTAACTCTTTGATCTTTGGCCTGATTATGTCCCCTTCCCCCTACAACCTTATATAAACCTACATGTAAGAATAAACTCTTGAGGCCTTGACAAACACCTAGCATGGTCTCCTTCTTGTGTCTATTTGCCTTCTTCCATTCAGGTTAACTTCCCCTTGGGTCCTTGTTCAACTCCCTGCTGGTGAGGGCAAGTGGTGGCCAAACATGGGGCTCGAGGTATGAAGAAAAACCTGAATGTCACTCCAGTGGACGGCCGTCCCTGCCATTGGACTGCCACCCCACCGGTGGGTGAATAAAGGTCCGCATAGTGATCACCACAGATAATCCACCTGTGATACATATCTTCACCATGATCACCACAGAAAAACCCGCCTGTGATACAGATCCGCTAAGGTAAGGCTAGTGACAAATTCTAGGTAAATCATTTAAGTAAAGACTAGTCAGATTTGCAAGACACAAGAACTGCGGGATTACTTTATTGGTCTTTGTAAACTTCTTTTCCTTCTTTTACTTTTGGTTGGTGCCATCGCATGGAATTGCAACACAGTGACAGGGCAACTGAAGCCTCTTGGCCAGGGCTATCCTTTGGCATTGGCTGAAAGCTCTTAGCTCCCTGTATGAATCCTGACAGCCCATTTGGGCATTGGCAAAGACCTCCTATCTAGCCTCTCTTCCAGCCACCTGAACCAGTTATGCAACGGCCAGTAAATGCCCTTAGGTGTCTGCTGGATTCTTAAATTTGTGGACAGGCTTACGTAAGGCCCATTGGGGAATCCCACGTGCCAGTTCTCCGACCAGCAATATTGCCCTCTGGTCTTGCTGTTTCTCCTCTTTCCTTTTCTATCATGAGACAGACCCTAAGTAAACAGGAACTTTTTATCCAGGGACTTAAAGACTCCCTCAAGACTCATGGGACAAAAGTTAACAAAAAAGATCTTGTTCACTTTTTCCTCTTCTTAGAAGCTTTATGTCCATGATTTCCCCAGGAAGGTACCATTGATGAAAAAAGATGGGGGAGAGTGGGAGATTGTTTAAAAGACTATTATAAGACTTTTGGGCCTGAAAAAGTCCCAGTTCAGATATTCTCCTATTGGAATTTAATAAACGATGTCCTCCAGGTACACTGGTGCCAAATGGACATTTCAAAAGTTGTTAGGGATGGAGAACTCTTTCTTAAAAATAATCTTAAACCTAGCCAGACCGCTCGCATTCATGAACTACCTCCTTGCCCTCAGGATCCCCATGCAGCAGTGGCTGCAGTGGCTGCAGCTCCCTCCCCCGAGCTGCCCCACCCTCCAGGTAGTCATCATGGTGGCAGCCCTGAGGCAAAGGCACTGGGCGGGACAAATGGTCCCCTTTCGCTGTGCTCTTCTATCATTGTTCCTATGCCTGAGCATGACCCACTTGACCCACTGGCCCCTAAATCTATTTATCCTATTCTCTCCAAATCTGCTGTTACCCCTCCCCCTAATGCCCATCTTTCCCCAGATGAGGAATCCGAGCTAGAGGGTGAGGCTGCAAGGTATCATAACCCTGACTGCCACCTCTTATAAAAACTTGTTCTAATGGCTGTTGACATGTCTGTACCCCATGCAGATAAAATATCTTGAAAAACAACAGAACCTATTTGGGTTGATCAATGGCCCTTAACTTCTGAAAGACTAGCTGTAGCCACAATGTTAGTGCAGGAACAACTTGCTGCAGGTCATATTGAACCTACCACCTCTCCTTGGAATACTCCTGTCTTTGTTATAAATAAAAAGTCTGGAAAATGGAGATTGCTCCAGGACCTTAGAGAAATTAATAAGGCCATGGTACCTATGGGAGCCCTACAACCAGGCCTCCCCACTCCAGTAGCAATTCTTGCAGAATATTTTAAAATCATTATTGACCTAAAGATTGCTTTTTGACAATTCCCTTACACCCTGAGGATCATCAGCATTTTGCATTTAGTTTACCTGTAGTAAATTTTAGAGGCCCTATGCAGAGATTCCAATGGAAAGTATTGCCCCAAGGGATGGGTGACAGAATTAATAAAAATTGGACGTGACCAAAGCAGAAAAATATTTGGTAAGGACCCTGATAAAATCATTCTACCCTTCTCCACTTCCCAAATACAGTGGTTAACACAAAATGATGACAAATGGGCAATATCTTGCACCTTTTTTCAGGGATCCCTTGATAACCACTACCCTGCTAACAAACATCTCCACTTTCTGAGAATTCAGCCATTTGTTTTTCCTACATTAACCTCTCCCCAACCTCTTCCCCATGTCCCCCTAGTTTTCACTGATGGCTCCTCTAATGGAGTCTCAGCCTTCACTGTAGACAATAAAACCACTTCCCTACAATCCCCATTCCACTCTGCTCAATTGGTGGAACTTTTCACTGTTTTACAGGTTTTTCAACAACTTCTAAATACCTCCTTTAATCTGTATGCTGATAGTGCTTATATTGCTCAATCCATCCCCCCATTATTAACTGTGCCATACATAGAACCCACCACAAACACTACCCCTCTGTTTTTCTCCATCCAGCAATGCATACATTCTAGGCAACATCCTTTTTATATAGGCCATACTCGTGCTCATTCTGGACTCCCTGGGCCTCTAGTCCATGACTGATGAAGCCACCCAGTTTGCCTTCCTTGTTAAGCTCGATCTTGTAGCCCAGGCCAAAGCAGCTCACTCTGTACATTATCTTAACACACAAACCTTGTGTCTTCTTTTTAAAATCACTAGGGAACAAGCTCACAAGATAGTCAAACAATGCATAAACTGTGTCACCCTCCTACCCATACCCCACTTAGGTGTAAATCTTAGAGGTTTAATTCCCAATGAGATCTGGCAAATGGATGTATCACATGTTCCCTCATTTGGTAATCTTAAGTACCTCCATGTTACTGTGGATACCTTTAGTGGATTCATCTTTGCCAGCCTCCATGCTGGAGAACCTTCAAAAAATGTCATTGCTCATGTACTCAATTGCCTTGGTGTTATGGGAAAGCCCCAAATTATTAAAAATGATAATAGTCCTAGATATACTAAAAAACAAATTCCAAAATTTCTGTCATCAACTACAAATTAAACATCTTACAGGCATACCATACAATCCCCAGGGACAAGAACTTGTTGAGTTAGCCCACCAAACTATTAAGCATACCCTCCAAAAGTTAAAAATGGGGGATTTATATACCATAAAAGGCTCTCCAAGAAATATCCTTCATCATGCCTTGTTTGTCCTAAACCTTTTAACCCTTGATACTCAGGGAAATTCAGCTGCTTATTGCTTTTGGCACACAAATACAAAAAAAATATCTTTGCCACAGCCATGTGGAAAGATCCTTTAACCTTAAAATGGAATGGCCCAGACCCAGTACTCATTTGGGGCTGAGGATCACTATGCTTGTTTGACACCAAAGAAAATGCTGTGAGATGGCTGCCAGAGAGACTTGTAAAACAGGCTGATGATCCTCCAGTGACATCTCATACATCCAGGGAAGAAACACTTCCCTGAGAAAATCTCCCTTTTTTTTCCTAACAGGAAAAAGCTGAAAGGACCTCTACTTATCTTAATCCTTTTACTCACGATAGGACCTGTTATTATAAATAAAATCATGTCTTTTGTACATCAACAGGTTGAAGCCATTAAAATGCAGCCTTTCTAGGTCCATTATCACAGACTGGAGCTGCCGGATGGAGGCATTGCCACTGAAGACCTACCACCTGCAGCTGTCACTCTCCCTTGATCTTATATTCTGTACTCATTTACTATATACTACATACATTCTATACTTATTTACTATAATACTGTCCTCTACACTTCTGCTATCACTGAGGTCTACCTGTCTTGGCCATATAGCTACCCTCCTATGGGAGCTGCATAGGATCCAGTCCTTTGCATATCAGATCACAATAAAGTGAGTATGGTATGGGCACCAATGTGAGTGCAAAGCAAAGCACCACAAGGGAAGGTCCATTTCTGACTGCTTCTGAATTCTCTGAGAGGAAAACCTGACTTGCATGGAGGTTGGTACCATAACTGTTATCACTAAGGCTGTGCCTCACTCTCAGGCCACATAGACCCTTCCTCCCCTCCCCAAAAGGTGCCAAGGGCCAAAGGTTGTGGGAAAAAGACATCCCACAGGATGTTGGGTCCCTACTCCACCAGTTGGTTAATGCCCACCGCTGCAAAGTGGGCCTCCCCCTCTTTTTGTATAAAAGAAGGGAGGAGATGTTGGGAGCTATGAACCAAACCTTGGCCATGTTAACAGAAACTGCCATATAGCAAGTTAAGTTTCTACTTCCTCATCTAATATTCAACTACCAGAAACAAAGACCACCATATAGCAAGTTAAGTTTCTACTTCCTCGTCTAATATTCACCTACCAGAAACAAAGAAATTGTACCCTTGGGTGAATACTCCCCCATGCCGCCAGTAACTGATGAAGAAGCAAAGGCATTGCAGCTTAACCAGTAACTGTTTGATCTTTGGCCTGATTACGTCCCCTTCCCCCTACAACCTCATATAAACCTACATGTAAGAATAAACTCTTGAGGCCTTGACAAACACCTAACATGGTCTCCTTCTTGTGTCTATTTGCCTTCTTCCATTCAGGTTAACTTCCCCTTGGGTCCTCGTTCAACTCCCCGCTGGCCTGGGCATGTGCGTGAGGCAAAAGCTAAGACTATTGTTGAAGATGCCATATGCTGGTAACCCAGAGCATTGAGGCACTTGGTTGGAGTTCAGAAAAAAGGCAGTCCCCTTACATTTAACCTATCTATCTAGTACTGGAAAGTACTACATGAGCTACTGGGGGAAGATGGATAACAACAGTCTGAGCAACCAGAGGTCTAAACTACTCAGAAATCAACACTTTGACATGATGTAAATGCCAGTGCAGAGTGGCACACAGTCTTTGTGGGTAACCAATGGCTTTCTTATTGGATAAGAGATCTGCTTAGTGTAAAGGAACCCATATCTGGAATTGGAAACCAGAATAGACTCCTATGGAGACAAAATCTGCTCTCCAGTGTCAAGTTCTCACTAGTCTTTGGCTACATAGATGTTGCATACATTAAATTATCCCCAAATTAATAATGCTTATCTCATTTAAACTATGCTGACTTTACTCTCCATTGGAGAATCTGTTCTTTTTCATAAGGAAGTGAGACCAGAAGAGATAAACTACTCCTGGCACTTCAGCTAATCCATAGCTGGGTCCACTAAGGAATGGGGAGATGAGCAGGAGTGCTGATTCCATGCTGCTCCTGGTAATCAGTGCCAGGGCACAGAAGACAGACCCTGAAGACATTCAACACCTACCAAAATAGAGATCCCGAGGCTCCTGAGAGCTTATCATTGAAGTAGAATTAAATATCACCCACCATGGTTCATGGAATGTTACAGAGGAGGAAGCAGAAATATTGTAATAGCCACAGGGTGACACATTATGCCCAGAGACATTCCATTCCATCCCCCACCCAAAATAACTGACTACTGCTCTCACAATGCATAAAATACAAGGCCATGGGGAATAACTGCAACCCCACTGAGGAGCATCCCCAATGAAATGGAGGCAGGAACAAGGGAAAAGCAGGTACAAGATGTATGCATATGAAATATCTTGTTAATAATAATATTAATAATAATAATAAACATTAACAAAAGAAAACAAAACAAGAAGCTCCCATTGTGCCTATAATCTGCCAATGGATGGTAATTTCTGAGAGACTTGTCATTTTGTACAAGTTTTCTATGAAGATTATTTGAGCATCTTACAGATTTCTGTCTTTAAAATTCTATTGTATTAAAGGTTAGAAAAGGGAACAACACATGTGCTACTATGAACATGTGAAATATGTTTCAGAAGCTAATGAGAATGAATAGACCTGAAGAAGATATCTCATCATGGACAAAAAATAATACTCAGCAAACGATATTAACTATGACTTTATAGACAGTACAGTTTGCTGACCACTGACTATTTGGCAATGAGTAAGGACTAATTTTGGAATTTAAGTATCTCATAGTTTGTTAAAGTAATTAAAAGTGGGGAATGCGCATACATGCTAGGACATTAAATATTGGAATAATCTATATTGGGTTTACCATGTGTAGTAATAAAGTGCAAATTAAAGATTATTTATTTATCTAAAAAACTATCCTGGCCAGCAACTTTCAGCAATATTGCAGCACAATATAGCATCTCATTTTGAATTTTCCATCACCAATTTCTCTTGATTTTAGTGGCATTTGGTTTTGTGTCCTGTGACTTGACTTGAACGTATTTCATCCAACTAGTTTTCTCTAGATATGTTTATTTTATTATTATCATTATCATTATCATTATAATTATTATTGGTCTTTTGATGTATGGTCTCACTCTAGCCCATGTTGACATGGAATTCACTCTATAACCTTGAACACATGGCAATCTTCTTACCTCTGCCTCCTGAGTGCTGGAATTAAAGGTGTGCGCCACTATGCCCAGCTTACACATATTTAAATGAATAAAATATTGTGAATAAAGTTTATACCTTCTTTAAAAATAAAGTGGGGCTGGAGAAATGGCTTAGAGGTTAAGTGCTTGCCTGTGAAGCCTAAGGACCCTGGTTCAAGGCTCGATTCCCCAGGACCCACATTAGCCAGACGCACAAGGGAGCGCATGCGTCTGGAGTTTGTTTCCAGTGTCTGGAAGCCCTGGCGCTCCCATTCTCTCTCTCTCCCTTCCTCTTTCTCTGTCACTTTCAAATAAATAAATAAAAATAAACAATTTTTTTTAAAAGTGGTTCTCTGAATGTTGGAAAAGATTAAAACATTTGAATCAGCTTTTCCAATCAAAAAAATAAACTAAATGTACCAAGACCCTATATTTACAGTTTTTATTCTTGGACTGACAAAGTACTTCACAGCAAGATTTAATTTTTTAAAATATAAAACAGTGGAATCTCATTACTTAATAACCAGTACTTATAATGACATAATTATTATGACTCCTCATAGTTAATTATTATCTTAGCCTGATTCATAATCAATGTTTTAAATCACTTTTTCTATAACATCATCACTTGCACACTGTTCTCATACTCCATTACTCCTGGTTTTATAAATCCTAAAAAAGTGCAATAAAATTGAATGTTTTTAAGACTAACTTACTTTCATTATAACCATGACAAAATAAAAAGAAAATTAGACTGATAAAAGTTTTAAAGGAGAATTCATACTTTTATGTACTGTTAACTCCGAAGAACCATTGTGGACAATATATAGCTCATATAGCATTTGCTCCTGGATTTGCAGCTATTCTTCACTACCTCACATTAAAGTGTTTTAAGTATCATTGTTAATTTTTTCTATTTAAAAAGAAACTTATTTTATGTGACTAAACATGCTGCAGCTGGCTACCAGTAAGAAAAAAATAAGCATGCAACCACAAAAATCTGGTCTTCATTTGTAATGGGCAGGCAACTACTCTATCTAGCTTAGGAACTTGAGCATGACATGATCTTTCTCAGAGTTCATGTAGGAAAGTCTTCCTTATATGTAGCCATTTCCATTGGTTAAAACACAATGAATAGGACATTTGAAGCTTTGTGGGACTCAAGAAAATGTTAGGGACTGAAGAGATAGATAAAAGTGCTTCCGTGTATAGCCTAGCAACACAAGTTTGATTTCCCAGTACCCACATAAGCCAGAGGCAAAAAGTGTCATGTACTTCTAGAGTTCATTTGCAGCAGCTAGAAGCCCTGCTTCACCAATTCATTCATTCATCCTTTCTTTCATTCTTTCTTTCTTCCCTCCTTTCTTCTTTCTTCCTTCCTTTCTTTGTCTCTCTCTCTCTTTCTTTCTTTTTCTTCTTCTTCTCCTTCTCCTCCTTCTTCTTCCTCTCTCTCTCTCTCTCTCTCTCTCTCTCTCTCTCTCTCTCTCTCTCTTCCTCTCTCTCTCTCTCCTCTTCCTCTCTCTGCTGGTGTGATGGCACATGTCTTTAATTATAGGACTCAGGAGGGTGAGGTACGAGAATTGTGAGTTCATGGCCAGCTTGAGACTGCATAGTGAATGCCAGGTCGGCCTGGGATAAAATGAGTACATACCTTGAGCAACCCCCTCTCCCGCCCCCGCCAAAAAGAAGAAGTTAGGTCGGGTCACTTTAATCAGAGAGGAAGGTGGTGTGACATTGGAACCTCCATTCTTTTTCTGTGTCAGAAATGAGAGTGAAAGTGAGTTCTAGGTCAATTTGGCCTATAGTGAGATTTTTCCTAAACATGTAAGAACAGAGGCTGGAGAGTGTCTAAAGATAGCTACAAAACCAATGGTCCAGCTTTGATTCTCCAGTACCCACATGAAACCAGATGCACAAAGTACTGCATGTTTCTCGAATTTGTTTGCAGTGGCAGGAGGCCCTGGCATGTCCATACTCTCTCTCTCGGTCTGTCTGCCTCATTCTCTCTAAATTAAATAAATGAAAAATGTTTTTAAAAGATAAGAACAATACTCTATCCCCCAAAAGAAACAAGAGTAAAATTTTTGATATATGCTTATTTATAAATATAATAACTTCTAATGTGAAAAAAGATATACATTCCCCACTGAATATCTATATCATTATTTTTAAAGCTATGTCATGTGAATTTATGAGATATTTTATAGCTTTTTAAAAATACATTCTTATTTTTTAATGACAGATAGAAAAAGGAAGACAGAGAAAGAGAGAATAGGGATGCCAGGGAGAATGGCACACAGGGCCTCCAGGCAGTGTAAAGAAACTCCAGATGCATGTGCTAGCTTATGCATATGGTTTATGTGGGTCCTCAGAGATCAAACCTGAATCCTTTGTCTTGCAGGTAAGTGCCTTAACTGCTATGCCATCTCTCCAGTCCCATTCTGTATTTACTAATGTATGTTTATATGGAAAACTATTTTCTTTTATTGGTATCCAACTGTAAGTTATTTTTACCATAAAAATTTAACAAAATAGCTTAAATATTTCACAAACTAAAAGTCGTAATAATATTGTTTCACCAAGTCATTTATCATTTTTGTCTACAAAAATTACAGATATATATAATCAATCATCCATGATTCATGAATATCAAAGCATTAAAATCACAGTTCTTTTAAGAAACTAACTATATAACAGAGTATGCCCCAGATTTTTATACTGTTGTTTATAGTGTTTACATACTTAAAGTTAGTGTGCATATTTTACTGTATGTATATGAAAATTTGATTATTGTGTATGTTGCCACCTTGCCATAAGAATGCACCTTAGGTATATGAATCACATTAACCTAAAAATCTTGATTCCTTTTGAGTTATGACAAACATATCCCCTAATGCTTTTTTTCAGAAGTTGCTTTACCCCAAATTAGTTGTGGATCATCAATTTATTATGAAGTTCATCTAGAAAAAACAAAATGTTAGTGTTATATGGTATTTAGAAGTCACCTACATGGATACATTACATTTTAGTATAGAAGTTTGGTAGCTAATGAAATAAAATATTTTATTTAACTTAGTATAGCCATTATAGGACTACTGTATGTAATATCACTTCCTGTAAATACACTGAAAAGCATGTACTAGCCTTTTCTATAGGACTGTTGAATGACACCTTAGACCCTACATGCCCCAGGATGATGCACATCAGGTCCTCCAATTTCCAGTCCTTCCCTCTCCTCCTGTACCCTATAGATGTAGTCATCACCGTCCACTTCACTACTGCTTGTTGTCTGTCCTCACATCTGCAATATCTAATCTTGCTTGTCAACTTGACAGGATCTACACTCAACTGACATACAACTGAGTGATCTATAAGTGTATTTCCATGAAGGATTAATAAAAGGGGAAACCCATCCCCAGATACAACTAAGTCTGGAAGGGGCAGTGCTACTTTTGTCTGTTGCAATGAACTTATTGCTGGTGAATATGTCTATTCTGGTGATGCTGTCATCCTTTGCTGATATCAGAACATGTCTTTGGCCTTACATTGAAGAGTAAACAAAGGATTTACTTTAGGTGCCCCTAACATACCTTTTAGCACCAGATGGTGACATATCCAGATTCATGGACCAAGCAGCTACTGGGTTCTCAGCCCCTCCAGCCTGCAAATAGCCACTGTTGGATTCTCATGCTCCTATTATGTAAGCCAACTTAATGAATAACTTTTAAGCAAAATATTTGATTATATTGGTCCTTCTCCTTAAGAGAACACTGACCAATACCAGGTACAGCTCCACTTAATTTGTGAGCATCCTGTTTGCCCCATTTTTCCTTGCCCCATTTTGTTCCAAACTTGTTTTTAAATTACGAAAGACAGAGATAATTCATTCAATGTCTAGATTATTGTAAGAGTAGGAAAGCTGGTTTGACAGATCCCTATCCATAATTTAGTCCACCATTTCATCATCTCCAAATGCTCCCATAGCTACCTCAAAAAATGTGGCACTATTGGAATGAACCCTTCTTTATAAACTGGTTATTAAAACCCTACTAAGAGATAAATTATGTGTCAAGTATAACAAGGCATTCAAAGATAAAAGAAATAATTCCTGTTCTTGTGAGGAATTCTTTGTATGCCTCAAGTAGACCATCTACCATAAATAATTAGGTAACTCTGTAAGATCCATGCCTTGTATAATTATGTAATAGAGAGAAAAATTTTACCTATGTGTTGATGAAATAGAAAAAATAGAAGCTATCCCCACCATGTTATACCAATGACCCAAGCTCATTATAGCCTAGCCTGCCTGAGAAATTGAAATGATCCAGGAATTTTTTTTTAAATGTGCTATATATGTATATAGATAATAGTTATGGGCTGGAGGGATGGCTTAGCAGTTAAGCGCTTGCCTGTGAAGCCTAAGGACCCCTGTTTGAGGCTTGGTTCCCCAGGTCCCACGTTAGACAGATGCAGGATGGTGCGCACGCATCTGGAGTTTGTTTGCAGAGGCTGGAAGCCCTGGTGGGCCCATTCTCTCTCTCCCTCTATCTGTCTTTCTCTCTGTGTCTGTCGCTCTCAAATAAATAAATAAATAAATAAATAAATAAATAAATAAATAAATAAATAAATAAAATTAAAAAAAAATAGTTACCAGAAGGATAGAAACCTTTATAGTGTTTGGATTTTTGATATATCTTTTTTTTTTTTTTTTTTTTTGTATATGTGTGTGGTGGTGGCAGTGTATGAATTTGGGGGCCAGAGAACAATCTCAAACATCATTCTCAGGAACATGGCCCCCCTCTTTTTTTTTTTTTTAGGCAAGATTTCTCATTAACCTCCAGCTCACCAGTTAGAATATACTGGTTAGCCAATGAACTCCAAGGATCTGAACATCTGTGCTCAACAGATCTGAGGTATCACCATAATGAGTCTCACATTTATGTGCACACTACAGCTATCTCCCTAGCCAAGTTTTTTAGACTTTTTTTTTTTTTTATATTGACAGCTTCAAGTTTTGGTGTATCTTAAAATTCTTATTTAATAGCAGGAAGATGAGCAGAAATTACTTTCTACTACTAATGGTATTAAAAATAGAATTCCCTTTTAATTGAGAGCAGAGAAAATTGGGTCAACTGTGAAAAGACATTACAGCACATTCCTGTCCTCTGTATGGGTTCAAAAGACCTTCAAATATGCACACACACATATGTATATATATCACATACTCACTACCATATTTAGTACACCATGCATACAACAGAAATTCACATGCATATTTTAGATAACACAGGACAAATAACAAGGAATGGTGTGTAGATACAGAATAAGGAAGCTTTATATCCTTTTGTTAAGAATGCACATTGATGAAGTTATGGTGGTAAAAGTATGGAGGTTCCTAAACAAATTCAAAACAGAACTACCATACAAACCAGCAACCCATATATATATACTGAAATGAAATTAAACTGATATCTCAAAAAGATATCTGAACTTCTGTGTTCTCTATAGAGTTATTTATATTAGCCAAGATAAAGAAATAAGAATGTCAATGAGGTATGGAAAATATATTATCATTTTGCTTTAAGAAAAATGGAAAACCTGCTATTTGTGACAATATGGATGAACTAGAAATCATTTTCCTAAATCAAATAACATGAAGAAAAGTATTTTGCCATCTCATGATCCAAAGCTACAAAATTTCAGGTAAAGAAAGGACAGGCTTAGATATCTAGCGCATGTCACTATTTATCAGGCCAATCAGTGAGCCTGATGATATCAGACCTTAGCCTGCCTGCTGTAGCATGGTTTACTACCAATTCTATTATACAAATACTTTTCTTACTCCAGGAACAAAAGTGAAATTTTTGTGTACCTCAGTGTTTCTCTTGAACTAGAACCAACAAAAAGCTAAATCAAGAAGTAAAGATAGGAGTTAGAAACATTGCTCAGTGGTTAAAGACACTCAAAGCCTGATGGCCCAGTTTCAGTTCCCCAACACCCAGGTAAAACCAGATGATCAAAATAGCACATGGATCCAATGTTCATTTGCAGTGTCAGGAGACCATGTCAGGCCCATTTTCTTTCCCTCCCTCCCTCCCTCCCTTCCTGCCTGCCTCCTTCCCTCTTTCTTTCCCCTCTCCCTTTTCTTCCTTCCTTCCTTCCTTCCTTCCTTCCTTCCTTCCTTCCTTCCTTCCTTCCTTCCTTCCTTCCTTCCTTCCTTCCTTCCTTCCCTCCCTCCCTCCCTCCCTCCCTCCCTCCCTTCTTCTTTCCTTCCTTCCTTCCTTCCTTCCTTCCTTTCTTCCTTCCCTCCCTCCCTCCCTCCCTCCCTCCCTCCCTCCCTCCTTCCTTCCTTCCTTCCTTCCTTCCTTCCTTCCTTCCTTCCTTCCTTCCTTCCTTCCTTCGTTCCTTCCCCTCTCTCTCTCCCATCCCTACTCATCAATAATAAATAAAAAATACTTTTTAAATGAAGAACAGATAAAACAGGACATAAATGGGTGAAAAATATGTTATTCATATATATGATTTCTCTTCAAGAAAATCCTTCCATATACAAGAGAAAATCAAGCACTTATGTACTCTTATATCATTATTGTCTCAATCCTTTGCTTGTTTATTTCTCAAAATATATATGTCCAAAGATTATTAACTATATTAGGGTTATGGAATTGTTGAAGTAAATAAATATAAAATATGGACACTTCCTAAGTATAATGACAAAATAGAATAACTAAAATGGTAAAATTTAAGTCTTCAAAGCAGATCTGTTCATGTGTGCCTCAGTTCTCAGTCTTTCAACTGTTGAGATATACTACAAACATAACTAACAGATTTAATCTTCACAATTAATCTCCCTATAGACAAAATATTTTTATTTCTCATTTTCTCATTATGTATATTTGGGTTATCTAACAGGTTTATTGTTTATGCTTAGGGAAGCTGTCAATTAGTTTAAAATCAGTAAAAATAAGGCTTGTCTAGTGAGTATGAATATCCTCAATTTCTGTTGGTCTTGGAAAGTATATTTTTCTGAAGAGTAGCTTTGCTAATGTAAAAAATAACACTCAAGATGGAAAATAGTTTAAGCTGTCTTTACTTACAGATGGCATGATCTTATGCATAGAAAACAATGAACAAATCTACCAAAGTTGTTGGAAATGATTAACTAAGGTACTAAAGTTTTATTATACAAATCTATCATTTTGATATTTTGATATTTTGATATTGGCATATCATTTTGATATGCCAATAATGAATTCACTGAAAAAGAAAATCAAGCAAACTCAAACTATCACAAAAATAAAATATCCAGAAATAAAATTAGCTAAGGAACTGAGAGATTCCTAAAATAAAAATTTAAACAAATTTATTGTCATTTATTTTCTTGATGACAGCCATTCTGAGAGGACTGAGATAGAATCGCAAAGTAGTTTTAATTTGTATTTCCCTGATGGCTAAGGATGTCAAACATTTTTTAAGGTGTTTATATGCCATCTTTATTTCTTCTTTTGAGAACTCTCTATTTAGTTCGACAGCCCATTTTTAATTGGGTTGTTTGATATTGTATTGTTTCGCTTTTTAAGTCCTTTGTATATTCTGGATATTAATACATTGTCAAATGTATAGTCAGCAAAGATTTTTCTCTCATTCTGTAGGTTGTCTCTTTGTTCTATTCACACTATCCTTTGCTGCACAAAAAGTGTGTAGTTTCATGAGGTCCAAGTGGTTGATCAGTGGTTTTATTTCCTGAGCAACTGAGATTACATTCATTGCCTATGCCAATATGTTGAAAGGTTTCACCTACTTTTTCTCCTAGCAGTCTCAGAGTTTCAGGTCTGATATTAAGGTCCCTGAGACATTTGAACTTGATTTGCCTATTTTTGTCCTTCTACATATATGAATGTGTGTGTGTGTGTGTGTGTGTGTGTGTGTGTGTGTATGTGTGTGTGTGTATCCAGTATTCCCAGCATCACTTGTTGAAGACAATAAATTATGGAGAGGATGTGGAAAAAGGGGAACCCTTCAACGCTGTTGGTGGTAATGTAGTCTGGTAAAGCCACTGTGGAAGTCAGTGTGGAGCTTCTTAATACACCTAAAAATGAATTTACCATATGATCCAGCTATAGCACTCCTAGGCATATATCCTCAGGATTCTTCTCACTACCTTAGAGATACTTGCACAACCATGTTTGTTGCTGCTCCACTCACAATAGCTAGGGAATGGAACCAGCCAAGATGTCCCTCAACAGATGAATGGATAAGAAATATGTGGTATATTTACACACTGTAGTTCTATTCAGTGGTAAAGAAAAATGAAATTTACAGTGAAATGAATGGATCTGAAAGGAATATATTCAATGAAGTAACCCAGGCTCAGAAAGCCAATCATCACATATTCGCTCTCATATATAGATCCTAGCAATAAATGTTTAGACTTTTGTGTGACCTGGAACCAAAACTCAGTAGCATAGGCCAATAAGCTAGAACAGAAAGGCTATAAAGGAAGGAGGAGAGGGAAGGACTTTAGGGGTTGGTATTGCATATATGTAAGTAGAAGAACAAACTACAGGGAGGGGAATGGCCAGGGGAAGAGATTTAATAAAAGAAGGTGAGGGAAGGGTCAATCAAAATTCAAGATATCCTGAATAATACATATTAAAGCCTACTTTTTAGGATAATAGAACATCCAAAAGTCATAGACTGTTACTAGAAAATTTTCAGGGCCTGGGATGGGATATCTTCCAGTGAGTTATTGGCCAGGGAGTTCCCTGTTACCTCCAAAACATTACAGGCTATTGCCAAGGCCCTTGGTTTCCTGCCAGAAACAGATGGTAAGACCCTATTGCTAAATATTTAACATGCTTGGGCTGCAAGGTCACTGAGAAATCAAGCTGGGCCTGAGCTGAAAACTCTCCTTATAGACCAGCCAACTGAAAGCTGGAAAAAGTTGCCCTGCATGTGGCCCTATGAAAGACAGAAGTCATCAGCAGTGAAAACAGTTGACACTGTAAGCCTTAAGTTTTGCCAGATAGGCCAAATGATGGAATGGATGCAATAGTGTCATGTCTGCTCTGGGGGAAACCAACTGCTCTCTACTTGGACTGGAGGCCCTCTCTATGGAAGGGAATACATGCCTGGTACTGAAAACTTAGTCCAAAGCTGATGGCAGGGAACACCATGAGCCTTAGGGGTGATAAACCTGCTCTTGTCTTGCTAAATGCATATATTATGCTCAACAACTACCCAGTAAGCACTACACTTAATGTTCATATTGATATATTAATGCTACTCTCAATTTTTGTTAGAGAAGCTTCTCTTTTCAGATGGCGATGACCACTGGCATGACCAAAAAGGCAACGTAGTGCTGAGATGGTTGACAGAGGAGTGTCCTGAAACATCTCTATCACACCTCCAAAGCTCAAGGTCCTTTGTGGAAGAGGTGATGGAAAGAATGTCAGATCCAAAGGAAGGTTCTGACTCCTTACGATGCAAATGTTCAGACAGAAATTGGGCTCAATATCCACGACCTTGCCATGCCTAGCAGGACCTTCACCAGACCTTCATAATAGGAGGAAAAAGCTATGACATGAAAATAAAATAGAGACTAATGGAAAGAGGGAGGTAATATGATCAAGAGTGGAGTTGTGAAGGGTAAGATGGGGGAGGGGAGGAAATTATCATGTTTTACTGTCTTTAAGTATAGAAGTTATCTACAAAAGATACATTGTACAAAAACCATAAAACAAAAATAAAAGCAAAAATTAGAAAGGTTTCTAAGGAAAAAGAAAGCTTGTTCTGATTTACCTGTAGCTAGCTAGAAGTGCATTTCAGTATGCTTTAAAGCCTACTGTGTTTACAAGTGAGTCAGAGACTAATAGCAACTGGGCTCTTGATAAAACCCCCCAAAATTATTATACCAAAAAAGTTAACCAAACAAAAATTAAAATACACTGATGAAAATAATTATAAAAGTGATGTTAAAACTATAAAGATGTAGTGTTTTTGTTAGAGAAGTATTACTGGTAAAATGTCCATAATATTTAAAGGTAGGTACAGATTATAATCATCAAAATATTAGTAGAGTTTTATCATAAAACTAGAAAAACCATAAACAATTCATATGGAACCAGAAAAGACCCACAAATACTATCTGACTTCAAAATACACTGGGAATTGTTACAATCAAAATAGCATGGTACTATCATAAAACAAGCACTAAGATCAATGAAACAAAAGAGAAACAAGGAAATTAAGATAATTATTTTTAGACAACTGTTTTCAATGTAGGCACTAAGGCCATATATTAGGGAAAGGGCCACCCCTTGAGTAAATTGTGCCAAGAAAACTGATATATAATCAAAGGAATGGACATTTTCCTCTGCTACCATGAACAAAAATCAACCCAAATTGGATCAAAGTTCTAAGTGTAAGACTTGAAAGTATGAAAGCACTTAGAAAAAACAACAAATGGGTAACTACTGAATGAGTAGTGTATTCAGAAGTACTATAGATTTTATGTAAAAACTAGAGATTCAAATTCTGAAGAATATGGAAATATGTAGACACACAAAAATATTTTCCTCTGTTGGTAATTAAATCAAGGAATTGATATAAACAAATGAAGATGATGGATATATTACCTATGTAACTTTTACCTCTTTTTTCCTTTTTTTGAGATAAGGTCTTGTTCTAGTCCAGGCTGACCTGAAGTTCACTGTGTAGTCTCAGGGTGGCCTCAAATTCATTGCAATCCTCCTACCTCTGCCTCTTGAGCACTGGGATTAAAGGTGTGCACCACCACACCTGACTAGTACTTATATTTTTAATGCCTCATTTAGCTAAGTACTGTCACATCAGTATGAATTTAGGGACATTTTGTGATATCTTGGCAATAAAAGTACATCTTCTAAGGAAAAGTCACTGTATACAAAATTTAGTAGAAGGCACAGATATACCAAGCAGGCCTCTCTTTTACAAAATATAACAGCTTTAAGAGGAAAATATTTTTCTACTCTTTGTTCTTAATTTGTTAATGAACTACACATATTAAATTATATATCTTAAGATAACTTTTTGTAAGCAAAATCAGGTAGTTTAATAGAATTCATTTAACAACTAACAATTGAAATTTATTTTGTTGTTTAATTGAAGTTACTTCTGGTATATTCTAATTTCAGGTTCCCATTAAACATTAGCAGTAAAATCTTGGGATAAGTGTAACAGGCTGGACTTTTTAATGTGAGGGTGAGAGGGACAGAAAGAGAGAGAGAGAGAGAGAGAAAGCAAAACTTGGTACACCATGGCATCTAGCCACTGCAATAGAACTCCAGAAGCGTGTGCCCTCTTGTGCAGATGTGTGACCTTGGGCTTGTGACACTTTCTGTGTTTAGCTAAAGTGAGTCCTTAGTCTTTGCAGGCAAGCACTGTAACCACCATGCCATCTCTCCAGCCCAGCAGTAAAATCTTTAATATCAATCAAATATTTAGAAACTATGTGAGTATGACAAAGTCTTCCTACTCATCATAAAAACATTAAAAACACAATGTCATCATTAAGAAATTCAAATTATGTGAATCATTTTATACTTACATAAACAAATATCAGACATTCATGGGGCATTACTCTTTCTGCTCTTTCTGGGGAGTTGATCTCTACTTGAGCTCAGTGGCAAACTGAGGAAACACTTCCATCTAGGTCCAGCACTGTGAACCCATGGGTTTGTTGGGGTTACTTACAAAAGCATGGGTGAATCAAAAGCAGGAGTATCACTGAAAATTAATCCATCCATGACTTTCAAAAACTTAATGGCTTAGAAACCCTCCATCACTGGAGTTCCCTAAACAACTTGCAGACAGATAAACCACTGAAGAGTGCCCTCTCCCTCACCAATTGCTTACTGCTTATATATCCTCATGGAGGGACCTTGCAAGTCCAAACCTAATGAGTCTCCCCCACCCCTCGCTTACCTCCATAAAGGACTGTTTGAATCCAGAAGAAATAGCTACTCAACACTATGCTAAAAGTTAAAAACCACCAAAATTATACTTGCTAACAAATTTACATTTTTTATATATCAACTGAAATATTACATACTATATTTTATACAAAATGTTTTTCTCCCATGGGTAGAATTATTTTTTTCTGTTTGCAAAACTTCCAGTTAAACTATAAGACACTTTCCTTTATTTAAAACTTTATATAAGATATTTTTTCTTGTTTTCTCTGTTCTGTGTTTTCAAGGTAGGTTCTCACTAGCCTAGGTTGACTGGAATTCATTTAATGATCTCAGAGTGGCCTTGAACTAACAATAATGCTTCTACCTCCCAAGTGCTGGGACCAAAGTCATGTGCCACCATGCCCAGCATATAAAATGATTTTTAAACAAATATTCCCAAGCAGAAAATGCTTAGAAGTAATATTCAAAGATTAATAGCTTTTATTAGGCATTATAATCAAAACATCATGGGATGAAATAAGTTATATTAAATCAGCAGTATCTTCTTCATGTATTCAGTTTATCAATTATATTTGTGAGCCCGTATTCCCATTCTGAGTTACTCTCCTCACTTATGTATGTAATTCAATTTTGATAATTTTGATGGACTCAGTTTGGAAGTTATTCCCTATAATCCAGTCAGATGTTTTAGGAAATGATTTTATTTTAAGTTAGTTCAAAGTCATAATAAAGTTTAAGATTTCTGTCTCATATATTTGGTTTGGAGTGCAAAGAGGAGTAAATTTTGACAAATTGTAATGAAAATCAAATTTTGCCTCCTTTTGGAAGAAAAGCATATGTTATATTTCAGTTTGAAAATTTGGATAATTTTAAACTGAATAAATCACATGTTGAGCTATGGTATGAAGGTATTAAGAGCAGCACCAAGTATCATATACAAAACACATCAAAACACATATTTCAGAAACTTGTCTTATTGTATTCTATATATGTGGAAATGAAACAATAAATTTTCAAGATTAGGGAGTAGATTAGGGGCTAGGAATATAAATTACCTTTTATTTTTTTAAATATTTTTTGTTCACTATTTATTTATTTATTTGAGAGCGACAGACATAGGGAGAAAGACAGAGAGAGAGAGAGAGAATGGGTGCGCCAGGGCTTCCAGCCACTGCAAACGAACTCCAGACGCGTGCTCCCCCTCGTGCATCTGGCTAATGTGGGACCTGGGGCTGGAGAGATGGCTTAGCGGTTAAGCACTTGGCTGTGAAGCCTAAGGACCCTGGTTCGAGGCTCGGTTCCCCAGGTCCCTCATTAGCCAGATGCACGAGGGGGCGCACGCGTCTGGAGTTCGTTTGCAGTGGCTGGAAGCCCTGGCGCGCCCATTCTCTCTCTCTCTCTCTCTGCCTCTTTCTCTCTCTGAATATCACTCTCAAATAAATAAATAAAAATACCAAAAAAATTAAATTATTACTTAGTATGATTATCACTTTACTAGATCATATTCAAACAAACCAAAACAAAATGAAAATTAAGACCAAGCCTAGTAAAGTGAGAAAAACGAGTGACTGTTGGATCAGCATCATGGAAGATATGTAGCTACATATTGTCTCCCAACTTGACTTCTGTAGTTAAATTTGTAGTTCATTGGGACAATACTAATTTCAAGTAGCTACAGTCTCTCCAAAATCCAGCTACTAACTTCCTATATATGTTACTATAATCTAGAACATAGGTGTCCTTGTTGATTTTTCAATTATCCTTACTTACCTTACATTGGTTTCCTTTTCTCACATAGAATTCACACAAAGGATTGGTGAAAAATTGGTTGTGACACCTTGTCAGAAAATATTATGGACGACTTTATAAAACTATGCCATTCACCTTTTACTAATTTACAATGCAGGGAATTGATTTTGAGATACATGCCAGTTAGTTTTACTTGCTGCATGGTACAAGCTAAAAGAGACTCTGGGTAAAGAACATATACAATTATTGCTAATACTGATTGCATAAGTACTGGGACAGAATTAGACATATCACTAGTTATTACTAGAGAAAGTAACCTAGATGCCAGACTGTAGTTCTGAGATCACTGCCAAATGATTAGGTTTTGGATCAGTACAACTCCTACTTGGAAATGTATTATTTTGTCACAATGAAAATATAAAAAGGGTTCAGTGAAAGTACTAAAAAAGGTGTACCAACCAAAATCAAAGGGAATTATGAGGTAGTGTGGGGTGATGTTACTACCTTTAAACTTGAAAAGTAAAGACCAGACCTGTGATCTTCACTTGAGACAGGTAGCTGGGATGCAAAAACTTTTTCAAGAAAGAGCCAGGGGTGCTGGTCATGATCCTTTCCCTCCCCAGTTTCTAGCAGGTGTTCCTTTTGACAGACATAAGTGGTGGCTAGTCAGCAAAGTGCGATGAACATAACCCTGGGGAAAGGAAGGGCTCATGGGAAAATACACAAGTTATTCTGTATATGGTGATTTCCGACATAAATGGTTTTATTAAATAATTTTGCACTGGTTAAGACCATTTCTACTTTTAAAGTAGAAAATTTATGTAATTTTTGATCCAAAGTACTATTTTGTGGTTTATAAAAAACACTTAGGATATATTGTCTCACTAATTAATTCCTTACTGTTTCTATGAAATAGAGATCAGGAAATACTGACTTTGCTTAACAGATGTTTACCAACATAGGAGAGGGTAGGTACCTAGAGAGTGACTTGATCTGGAGACAATTTTATCTTCTGTTTTCTACCCTAGAATTATTGCTGTTGCTTATAGTTATTAAGATACTTCAGAGTGTCTATTTTGTTTCCATAGCACAAAGTAAATCATTGTTTTTATTGGGGAACTTTAAATATTTGCCACCAACCAATTGATTGTCTAGTAGACTATATCAAGCACTCATTCAGGTTAAATGATTATATGCATATTTGCCTATTATTAATCTATTAAGCTGCTGCTCAAAGACACAGTTGCAGCAGTTTTAAGGACAAAGGCAAATATAGCCTTGACCCTAACAGAGGTTCATGCATCTGCTTTGTACTGAGAGACCAAGGAGAAGTAATGTGCTGCATCTGGCTTCTGTGACCTCGCTTAGTGGCTGGACAGTGGTGCTGCCATTTAAAATCAGACAGCGATTTTGACTCAGATGAGGAACTAGCTGACTAATGTGCTATCTTCGCTTCTGTATCCATGCTTGCTAGACCACTCCCACCCCTTGATTTCTGGGAAACCTCCACTTAAGGACATTCTAGAGATACCTAGCCACCAAGGCTCTGGCCTCTTGCAAAAGATAAGTTCTGCAAACAGCTCTTGAAATAGGTTCTGCAAACAAGTTACTACATAAGATAAGTAGGCTGGAGTTCCTACACGCACCCTCTCTGAAATTCCTGTGTGCCCTCTTAGAACCAATCATTTTAAAAAGTCACCATTTGATGTAACCTTTCCTGGTCAGGGGTCTTGGCACAACAGTACTACTAAGGAATTTATGTCTGAAGTATGAGTTATTACTGTCATTATTTTAATTATTAGTCTATATTTTGGGGGAATCAGTTAATTGTATATTGCTCAGGCATTGTCTTCTTAACATCTAAGTTATCTACTAAGATGTAAGGCAGACACTTTCATGATGTTGTGTCAAAAGTTTAATGACAGAGAGATGATTTATTATGTGTGACTGCCCTGCATAAAAGCTGTTTTTTTCTGCTTTTTAAAAAGTTTTATCTATTATCTATCTATCTATCTATCTATCTATCTATCTATCTATCTATCTATCTATCTATCATCTATCTATTATGAGAGAGAGAGAGAGGGAGAGAGAGAGAGAGAGAGAGAGAGGGAATATGAGTGCACCAGGGCATCTAGCCACTGCAATTGAAGTAATTGAAGTCCATACACATGTGCCACCGTCTGGTTTAAGTGAGTTCTGGAGAATTGAGCCTGGGTCTTTAGGCTTCACAAGTTTAACTCCTTAACTGCTAAGCCATTGCTCCAGCCCCAAAACTGTTTTTCCATATCTGTCAACATAGAGCAAGCATTGGAACCATGTAGCTACAAGGTATTTACTCATGTGACATTGTGAACTGATGCCTGGGTTGCAGGTGAGGGCTCAGTCTGCATTAGCTTTGACGATAAATAATATAAGGGTGTGTGATCTCATTATCCTATGACCCATTGTTATCGAACATTCTAGAATGGTGATCTTTCCAAATATTATCTTTTACTTCAAATGTTCTTTTATTTTAGATATCTTTGTTTGAGTAAAAACTATTCATTTTATGTAAATATGGCAAGGGATCGATCCTTCAGTATTTTTAAAAGAAGTAAAACAAAAGTTGTTTTTGTCCCTATAATGAGAACTGAGTCCAGCAGTTTCTTTCTTCTATGTTAATTAAAATGTTCACTTTCACTGGAACAGTTGAATAGAGGATTGCTAATTTAGTTTCTATTTTTCATTAAGTTTGACTTGATATCAACATGAAATAAAAACCAAAACCTTTCCTCTAAGAAAAGGTGTGCTATTTCAATTTTATTCAAGAAAATATTATGCATACAATTCTGCAAATCTCAGCAAGTTAGAATAAATATATCATATGAAGTTTCATGAGCTGGGCATGGTGACACATGCCTTTAATCCCAACATTTGGGAAGCAGAGGTAGGAGGATTTTGGAGAGCTCGAGGCCACCCTGGGGCTGCATAGCGAATTCCAGGTCAGCCTAGGCTAGAGCAAGATCCTACCTCAAAAAAAAAAAAAAAAAAAAAAAATTATGAATTCAGAATGTTTGTATTCCAGTGTGTGAGAAGTTAATTCCAGTATCAACTTTTACTGTGGTAATTTCAATAGGGCATAAAATAGCATTGATAATTTAAATAATATATTCTATTGCTTATAGAATTACCTAAGTACGTTGTAATTGTAATGGGATTTCAAGTAGAGCATTGGACAAGAAATCATCCTCTAAAGACTTTTTTTAAAAAACTCAATATTTGGTTGGAGAGACGGCTTAGTGGTTAAAGCACTTGCCTGCAAAGCCAAAGGACCTCAGTTTGATTCCCTAGGACCCATGTAAGCCTGTTGCACAAGGTGGCAGATGCATCTGGAGTTTGTTTGCAATGGCTGGAGACCCTGGAGCCCATTCATTCTTTCTCTCTCTCTCAAAATAAGTAAATAATAAAATATTGCTTAAACCTTAGTATCTAGTATATTTTCATATTAAAAAATTTAAAAATTCAGTGAAATGAATAAAATATGATTTCCTGTAAATCTATTAAATATGAACAATACTGAACTTAGTTTGAAGGATTATTTTAAGTTATTTCTAGGTCACTCGGGCTATAGAGAGTATTTTTCCAAGTGCAAATCATCAGCGGCAATCTAAACTCAAAAGGAAATATTGGTGAAGTTTCATTTCTATTGAAATCTGTGAGACACTCTATCTGAGGGAGAATGGAGTTACTTTGAGCTTTCTCCACTTAACATTCCTCAGTGTGTTGGTGTGTTTACAAAGGAATGCCATCCTAAGTCAAAACAACAATCCAAGGGTTTAGGAATGTGATTCAGCTAATAGAGTGATTACTTGTCATGTGCATAGTCCTGGGTTTCATCCTCTGCACCATGTAAGACAGACCTGGTGGTGCACACCTGTAATTTCAGAACAGAAGAGGTGGAGGTGTGAGGAATCAAGAATTCATGGTCATCCACAACTACATAGAGATTATGTGGCTGTTTGTGATATGATATGTGAAATTCTGTCTCCAAAACAAAACAACAAAAGCCCACATCCAAGCAAAGCTTACCTAAATACCCCAAATGTCTGCCATACTTAGCATCTCTTCTTCTCCACTAAAACATCTTTTTTCACCTATTCAGCATGTCCTTCATCTCATTTTTTTTCTTTCTGTTGTCTGAGGAAGTAACATATAATTATTATTTTGTGCTGAAATGTTTCCTAACACCAGCCCCACAAGGGACTAGATTTGTCTAGTTTGGCAGCATTTAGAACAGTAGTCCTTGACACTGAATTTTCTTTTTTTTTTTTTGTATCAAGATGTTTCTTCTCTTTGTGTGTTTTCTGTAAAGATTTACTTTACATAGGATAATTAACTTGAAGTCTTAAAAAATAGTAGCTGATTATTTTAAATATGCTGATCAGATTTCCTTTGCATATTTAACATTATTAAAACTATTCCTTAGGGCTAGGGACATGTCTCAGCAGTTAAGGTGCTTGCCTACAAAGCCTAAGGACCCAAACTTCATCCCTCAATATATATGTAAACTCATATACACAGTGGCACATGCAACTGGAGTTTATTTCCAGTGAATGGAGGCTCTGGTGTACCCAGTCTTTCTGTGTGTCTTTCTTCTCTCTATCTCTCTATGCTTGGAAATATATAAGTAATATGTTTTTATTAAATATGCTCCCTAGCTGTAAATCTATAAACTAGTTCTAGTATTGTTCCAAGTGGGGACAGATGAAAAAAAGAAGAAAAAAAAGCAAATATAATTATCATGGACCCAGGAACATCACCTGTGACATTAGGATTCTGTGAGGATATGAGCATATTATTTGTAATTGTGTTTGATAGTCTCCAAGCTGAAAATGCATGTTCATATATATATATATATATATATATATATATATATATATATATATATATATATGTGCAGTACATTGAGCTTATAGATGGGATGTTTTTTATACATACTGTACCCTATTAACCTTTGCCCAAGTCACAACAAACTATGGATGATTACTAAGTTAGTTGATTTATTTAACTCTGAATTTCTTTGCCTAAAGGTAATAAATCTTGCTTTTATTGTCACTTTAATGTGCAAAGGGTTCTTTACGTTCATAGTACAGATTAAGATGTGATTTAAGTTGAATATTGTCATGGAAATTCCCTTTTTATTTTTATTTTATTAGTTTTGTATTCAGCAAATACAGGCAGCTTGGTATCATTACTAGGCTCATCCATGCCCTTCCCCCTCTCCATTGGCCCCTCCTTACTGAGGTATATGGGTAGTGCATTGTGGAGTTAGCCCACAGTTATTGGTACAATAAATATCTCTGCATATCATGACCCAACATGTGGCTCTGACATTCTTTCCACCCCCTCTTCCACAAAATTTCCCTGAGCCATGAGAAGAGACTTGGCTGGAACACAGAACTAATAGGATTCATATTTTATAACAAAATGCAATATCTTAGTAATAAAGGCTTTGCTACTTCTTACAGTCTCCACAAGCACAAATTCTTGTCAGTTTTCACAGCTAATATATTTTTTGTCAGGTCATAAGCACATTAAAAAAAGTCTCTACTTAATATTGTAGTAGATGGAAATTCTAACTTTCCAAAAGGAGCAGTGAAAATAGAGAGCTCAGCCTGAAGGAATAAGATATATGATTCTTGACTATCAAAGGAATCTCATTTTGAAAAGAAAGACCATCAGAAAATAGAGTAGTGTGAATATGAAATTGAACAAACCTTCAAATTGAACATAAAGGAGTGTCATTTTTCCAGTTATTTTCCTCTTCTCCACACACTTTATAAAGGGATCTTTCAACATATCAAATGTAAAAAGATGACAAGAAGTAATTTATATTGCTCACATCTACTATTTAATGACTCCTTCAAGAAATGAAAGATAATTTGACTTGTGTTTGCATAAACTGCAGACACATGTCATACATTGCTTACAACTTTATAAGGCTACTTGTCTGAAATGTAACATTAGATAGCGAGTTTGAAAGAATAGCAAAAGTTTCAGAAGACATGAATTCTGTGACAGTCAGAAAGCCAAAATTATATTGTACACATTAAATACATGATGAGGGCCTGGAGATAGTGTGGTGTATGTGTCAGGAGTTCATTTGCAGTGGCTAGAGGCTCGAGCTCACCCATTCTTTCTCTCTGTCTCTTTCTCTGTCTTAAATAAATTAATAATATTAAAAAAATAAATACATGATGATCATTGCACAATTAAGAAAATTCAAATAAAATAGTGATTATCTTAGGAAATAATCATCCTAAAATGTGTGGTTTATTGATTTTACAAGAGGAAAAGCCTAATCCAAGTACAAATGTATTCGAAGTTAATTCCACTTGGTATGGGAGAATAAGTTTGTAATTTCAGCACTCTGAATGAAGATGTAGGGAGACTACAAGATTGAAGTAAGCCTGGCCTACATTGTGAGATTCAGTCTCAAAAACTAAGGGGTAGGGATAAAGCTCTGTGGTAGGCTACTTTCACAGCATGAATACCCACAAAACTTGGGTTTAATTTCCAGAACTGGAAAGAGATGGAGGAGAGAAGGAGAAAGAAATGAAAATGGGGGGGGGGGCGAGACAGGAGGGAGGGGAGCCTCTATTAATATTCAAGTTCTGATAATAAGATATCATTTATCTAAAATAGATTTTTAGGCTTTCAAACTTTCAAGAACATTCACATGAATTTGAATTAGTAGTGATTATATAAACCTATTATGTCTGCATTCATGTATTTTCCTTCTTAAGGGTATCAAAAATGAAGATGAATATTGTCTTTTTCTGTGACTTTCTTCATGAAGTATCATCAGCAGCTTAGTAGAAATGACTTTTCTCATTTACTCTTAGAAGCCTTTGAGTTGATTTACTGTGCAAAGTTTAAGTCTTCCTTTTTATATTCTCTTTGGATCAGGAGATACTTGATTTATTTATTAAATGATCTAATTTCAAATAGCAATTAAGCATCACTGAACAATGTAATATCTATCACTTACTTTGTCTTCTTCTATATTTTGCAAATTGTATTAAAGGGAAACTGAAATATTTTATATTTATTTTCAAAAGCAATTTTGTCCAATAAAATATTTTTATAAAACTTGAAATTTTACATAAGCATTCATCTTTCCTTTTCTTGAGTTTTTTCTAGTTTTATAAATAATAATAAAAATTGTTTTTACTCAAAGAATATTTAATTTAAAATTTAATAAATCATACTTTTTAGTCATTAACTAGACAGTTTGTTATTAAAATACCTAATAATATTTCTATAGTGTTAAATATATTTTCTATTTTACTTAGGGCATTTCTATTAGAAATAATTTGATTGCATTACTATACAATTAAAATATACTTAATTATTATATTTAAAAACAATTCCTTAGAATGTTTGAAATCAATGGATTTCATTTGTGAAATCTATAAACATTATTAGAACTTACTAGTTTTTCAGAAAAGGGGTTGCTTTTTTTTGATCCTAGGTATATGCTGAAAGTAGAGAATTGCAGGAATCCCTTCAATTAGACTATAAGAAAAAAGAAAGAATATTATTCATATTAATTCACATTATATCTTTGTTCACTCATCTTCATCTGTATTGTTTGCCACTGATGCTTTCCCTAATGAATCTCATCCATTCCTACCAATTCTTCTACAAATTCAGGCTAAAAACACTTGAATTTCCATCCCACCCTAGAACATTATTAGATCACCCTACTTTCATGTTTTTGAGAAAACTTAAACAATTGTTTTCACAACCCTTTCTCATATACCCCAGCTAGTCCCTTTTCTGGTCCTTCCAGTCTCATTAGCTAATAATGATCTGCACCAAGTTGTGGGAGTCAGCAATTTTGCCCCATCCTCTACTCAACTCTTCCTTATATGCCTTTTCCAAATATTAGTTTATTTTTTAAAAAATGCGTATGTTTCAATGTGTGCTTGTGTGTGTGTGTGTGTGTGTGTGTGTGTATGTGTGCGCGCGCATGCACATGTGCATAAGTGCATGTGCATGTAGAAGACAGGGATAGTCTGAAATGTAGGTTTTAAAGGAACCATCTCCTCTGGTGAATGTTAGTACTTTTAAGAAATATAATTATTGATTCATCAAGTTTAAATGATCCAAACTTTGTCTATTTTTGTCAAGTTTATTATACTTCCATTGCCATTGTTCTAAGCCA
This sequence comes from Jaculus jaculus, assembly GCF_020740685.1. Classification (NCBI taxonomy): domain Eukaryota; kingdom Metazoa; phylum Chordata; class Mammalia; order Rodentia; family Dipodidae; genus Jaculus; species Jaculus jaculus. The sequence continues at coordinate 77,539,090 of NC_059113.1, forward strand.
TAAGCAGTTTTTTTTTTTTTTTTTTTCGAGGTAGGATATCACTCTAACCCAGGCTGACCTGGAACGCACTATGTAGTCTCAGGGTGGCCTTGAACTCACAGCAATCCTCCTGACTCTACCTCCCAAGTGCTGGGGTTAAAGTCACGTGCCACCACACTCAGCTCTGCCTTTTCTTTACCTGGGCAAGGGACAGATCCATTGGCTACATTCACTGTATTTCAGGTTCAACCCTTATCTAATGCACTCAGTCCTCTGTTTTTAGTGAGGATGGTTTATAAATCCATCTTATCACATCTTTACCTTTCCTAAAGCTCCTGAATTGTCTTCTACATCCATTTTTAAAGAGTTCCAAGCACTTAATGTGCACATCAAGTTGCTCTAAAATTTTATCTGCTCACCAACTGAAGTTTATTCTAGACATTAAAATCTACCTGAGTTTGAGAAAAATGGGACTTACTTTAAGTCTTTCTTTATAAACTCATACAGAGACATTAACATGAGAAATTATTTCTTCCTCTGTAATTCCCCTACCACTACATCCTTTCATAAATATGTTTACTGTACGTGTTATATTTTAACTAAGTTCTAAATTCCACTGATAATCTGTCCTTAGCAGATTGAGTGCCTTATTGAATAATTTCTGTGTATCTCCTTGCATGATTCATGTTAAACATATAATTATGTGGCTATAGTTTATTTTCTTCCTAAAATTTAAGTGCCATTAGGATATAATTTAATTCCATCTACTAAATTCTGTGGCTCTTATACATTCAGAACAAAGAATGCTAGCAACAAATATCAGCAATTATTATTGTATAAATGAAATATATTTTTAAAATATTTTTATTTATTTATTTCAGAGAAAGAAGCAGCTAGAGAAAGAGTGGACATACTAGAGCCTCTAGCCACTGTAAACAAACTCCAAATGCATGTGCCACCTTGTACACCTGACTTATGTGGGAACTAGGGAATCAAACCTGGGTTCTTAGGCTTCAGAGGCAAGTTTCTTAAACACTAAGCCATCTCTCTGACCAGAAAAAATAGTTCTTAAAAATTTGTTCACTAGATTCCCATTTCTGGACCATCTTGCCATGTGTTTATGAAGAAAACATGCCTTAACACATTTTCATCCAACTAGTTTACCTTGATTAGATTTATTCTTTTAACTTCCTATAATGTCATCAAAAAATAGTAATTTTTAATAATTGATACTGTTCTCTTAGTAGTTAAATGTAAAGCCTGAAAAATATTTGCTAAATAATAATAAAATTCATTTAAGAATCATATCATATGAAATCTAAAACCTAAAGATTTCAGAAACCAAATCATAAATTCTCTTTTAAATTCCATAAGTTGAAGCTGCATCTTACCAGTCCATATTTTGTTCATATTTTATGAGAGGTTATCTATATCTATATAGCACTCTTGTATCCAGAATAAGATAGAATAGTTATATTCAGATGCTGATGTAGTATGGATTAAATAAGAAAAAACATTTTCTTATTAGGGGACTATAATTATTGTTTTTATGATATTATCAAACATATTCTGCATTTTGATTTCCATCCCACCAACAAGCTATTATCTACTGTTAATTACAAGTTATCCAGAGTTTTTTGATTGACATATAATGTTTGGAAAAGAGAGTGCCATTGAACATTTCCTCTCAAAGTCACGCATAATGTGGCCACTAATTGTTGTTGTCATTATGGCACACAGAGCACATGTCCAAGTCCACAATTCATTTGACTGTGATGAAATGAGAGACTACAAAATGGCAGATGCTCAGCACAATAAGCTTTCACAGCATTTTTTTTAAAGACAGTGATAGTAGGAACACACTATTTCAAAGTACTCACGAGTATCATATTGAAAGTATTAGAGAGAACATGGAGGAAGGAAACCCATTGAACACTGATGGTGAGGATGTGTAGTATGGTCATGCAGAAAAATAAATTCTACAGGCTTATTTATGGAATAAAGATGGAACTATTATGTTGCAACAATCCCTCTAGGTATAAGCAAAAGTTTGGTTATGTAGTACTGTACATAGAACCATATGTAATTCTTTGTCACATGCTCCAGCTATGACACACTGACTTATCATAGGGCCATAGACACCAGCACAGGGAATGGTGGATATCAGAGTGAGGGATATGTGAAGCTTGGAAGCTGTTGTTAAAGTGTATAAGATGTCAGTTAGACATAAGGAATAAGTTGAATTGCCAACATTATACACTATGGTGACTATGGGTCATAATAATAATAATATTTTATCCTCTTGAAAATTTCTGAAGGAATTGATTTTAAGTATTCTAACCAAAAGAAGAACAGAATATGAGATTATTACTATGTTAATTAGATCAATTTATTCATTCTACATGAATACTTATTAATATAGCACATTGTACATGAAAAGCATATACACATTTTATCAATTTAAAACATGAATTGGAGCAAAGAAAATTTAACAACATAGAAACCTTATTATTATTCCTATATCTATCAGTATATTAATTCCTTGTAAATTTGTTTTAGTAGGGTTCATGGGAGTCCAGCTGTATACTGCATTTCCTGCCTTTCATTGTCTTGATAGTCCATGACTAACTTCTTGTCAGTGGAAAATGAGTAGTAACCATGGAGACAAGGTCATACAAATGACTTAAGAGGACACTATTAGTTTTCTATTACTTCTCTTCCTTTTGTCTTCAAGTTCATAGAGCAAGGCAGCTTTTAGTAGGCAGATGGGAACAAATGAGTGGCAAAAATAAAAGTCAGAAAAAAGCGTCACCTAAAGCCCATCTATAAGGACCTCTGCCCACATAAACTGAGAAATAGGCAGGAGAACAGGTACAACTTATCTAAAAAAATACTACTAAAATATAAGTGCCCATGGGTAATATATAATTATACATGCATATTTGTATTTTAAATATGTTAAGACATAATTTAATTTTTTTGTTCATTTTTACTTATTTATTTGAGTGTGACAGAGAGAGAGACACAGAAAGAGAGAGAAAGAGTGAATGGACACACCAGGGCTTCCAGCCACTGCTAACAAACTCCAGACGTGTGCGCCCCCTTGTGCATCTGGCTAACATGGGTTGTGGGGAATCGAGCCTCGAACCGGGGTCCTTAGGCTTCACAGGCAAGTGCTTAACCCCTAAGCCATCTCTGCAGCCCTAACACATAATTTAAATAATGTATTTTATGTAGAATAAATTACAGAAATATTCTTACATTATAAAGAAGGATTCTAATTGGGGATTAGGAAAAGTAGACATGAATTTTTCCAACCAATTGCATGTTTCCATTTTTAGAGGAAAATGTTTTTAAAATGCTAGTATATTGTTGAAAGCACAAACTTATTTTTAAATCATTAATACCCCAAACCTATGTCTTTCTTCTGTTTGCATATTTCTCTGAAGACCTCAGGTGTTCATTTTAACTATAGATCTTAAAAGATGCAAATAAATGTTATTAGTAATGAAAATATATATGGGACTCATTTAATCTCCTTTTCTTCATATTTTTTAAATTCCTTTGGAGTTGCTATATGTTCACTTTGAATAAAGTAAACTTAAATGGTTTTCTTAGTAAGCATTATTCAATTGCAATTTCCTTCTGTCCAAATGTTGCATAGTGTCCTGAGCTTACCCTTTTTAATACTTGATAACTTTATTCACATACAGTATATGACTTAATAGCCTATGTGCAAGTCTCCACCAGTTATTCCCAGAGCACCACAAAGTCACTTTTTTGTATTATCAGGGAATGGATCAAATTAGAGGAATTGCTATTTTGGAGGTATTTTGGAAGATGTATTATATTTACTGTTTTCCAAAGGCAGAATTTAAACTTTGATTTATGGAAGGTAATTGAAGCACCATGATCTACATGTGGCTTTCTAAATTAGTATCATTACCAGGAAGCTTGAATGCCCATGAGATGGGCTGGTGACAACTTCATTGTGCTCAGACACTTCCCAAATTACTTACTGTGTTCAAAAACTTTAGCCAAGTGAGATTGGCACCAGCTTCTCAGGAAACAGTGGTTAGAACCAAAAGCAAATCAAATTTGTGCTGCCAATTCATGACAGGCTTTATTTCCCTCCTTCTCCCATAAGTTGTCTTATATTCTCTCTTCACTGAAATGGTGACACAAAGGTTATGAAAATCATGTGAAAATAGCTAGTGACATATTAATGCCTGCTATGACTTGAGCATCATGGAGTAATTTCAATGATTACCTTTCTTTCCTTCCACACATTGCAGCCAATCTCCCCAGCTGTCCACAAATGTCATATTCCTTCAGTGAAATAAGATCAGTATATTAATATACTCTTATTCCTCTAACCTCACAGTTACTTGTCACATTAATATTTTGCTTAAACCAACTTTCCCTGAAATATAAGAATGTAAATTTTTCACTTATTAATACCCTACTGCAGGCATTTTTCCCCAGCAACATTCAATTTACACATATATTGAAGTAATGGACATTCTTAACAAAATGGGTATTTTCATTTATTTATTTTCATAAAAATACAATTGGAACTGCAGTCCTGAAACAGTGTATTTATGAGGTGGATTTTATAGTTAACCCCTTTTACAATACTGAATTATGAGCCCTTCAAAGAGCTCTCTCCAGTTCTGGCACAGGGCTATCTTTATTTTTATACTCTTAACCATTTTATGCTGTTTTGATAAGTCTGTCATTTTTATAGGCTCATGTTTCAGTCTACATATGCAAAAGTTGTCTTTGTAGATGTACATTTTATTTGTATTTCCTTCCTCTATAACTTCAGATTGGGGTATTGTCAATAGGAATAGCCACAGACAAGCCAGGTGTGGTGGCGCACGCCTTTAATCCTAGCACTTGGGAGGCAGAGGTAGGAGGATTGCCATAAATTCAAGGCCACCCTGAGATGACAGAGTTAATTCCAGGTCAGCCTGGACCAGAGTGAGACCCTACCTCAAAAAAACAAAATAAATAAATAAATAAATAAATAAATAAATAAATAAATAAATAAACAAATAGAATAGCCAGTCATAATGGTATGACCACACAGTGATGGTTTTGAATTAAGAAAGCAGATGGACTGGGCTGGAGAGATGGCTTAGTGGTTAAGCACTTGCCCATAAAGCCTAAGGTTCGAAGCTTGATTCCCCAGGACCCACGTTAGCCAGATGCACAAGGGGGTACACACATCTGGAGTTCATTTGCAGTGGCAGGAGGCTCTGGCTTGCTCATTCTCTCTCTCTCCCTGTTGCTCTCAAATAAATAAATAAAAATAAACAAAAATTATTCAAAAATAAGTAAGCAGATGGGGAAACTTTCTGCAAGGAAAAATATCCTTGAAGGAAATTGAAGACAATCATTTCCTCATAGTTCTTTCATCCTTTTTGTTTGTACTCTTTACTAATCTTTCAAAAGTAGAGAGTAGGCATTTAGCTTAGTGGTAGAGAGTTTTCTTGCCCTCTGGACAACCTGGGCTCATCACAATACCCAATATGATATTTTTGAGTTCACATACATTAAATGGTATCTTCTGTACATTTTCATTTCACTATTCTTTCTGAAATAATTTTGTTCAATGTTATTATTTTTAAATGTTTTATTTATTAAATTGAGACAGAGAGAAAAAGGGAGAGAAATAGGGAGAGAATAGACATCCCAGGGCCTCGAGCCATTGCAATCAACCTATAGACATATCTGGCTTGTGCATCTGGCTCATGTATGTACTAGGGAATCTAACCTGGGTCCTTAGGGTACACAAGCAAGCACCTGAACTGCTAAACCATCTCTCCAGCCCAATAATATTCATGTTAATGGATATATTCTTTGATAGATACAATAGATAATAATAGAATGTTATTTACCCAAGCATTATTGTCATAATTGACCTTCCTTGACTCCTTCACCGTATTTAAATCAGTTGATAGATTGAGATGGGGGGTGTATTTCCAAAGAGGATTGACCAAGGGGGAAGGCCTACAGTGAGTATGGTTAGCATAAACCCATTGGGACCAGTTAAAAGTGAGAGGGAAAGAGTAGGAAGCCAAGAAAATTAGAAGAGAAAGAGGAAAAAACCAGTGGAAAGCCAACATTCTTTCTGTGCTTCCTGATCACTATGAGGTGAATGCAATTGTGTTACCATTAGCATTAGGCCATAGTCTATTGAGTTCCCTTATTCTATGACCTATAATATCCTTCTCTTACATATGAAATATTTTGTTCACAGTTGTACAGAAAACTCATCTGAATTAAAATATGTCCTGAAGAAGGAAGGGGGGGGGGCAGGATATTCTGGAAGTCAAGTCTGGGAGAAGTAAAACTTAAAATGTCACAAGACCTCTTCTGGCCAAGATGGTGACTGCCTAGCTGTGCTGAAGATACTGGGGAAAGAAAGGCAAGAAATTAAGGGTTATCAGGGTCTTCTTGCCAGTGGGAGGGCACAGAGTGGGGAAAAACAGGGAATCATGGATCCACCCTCGGGTGGGTAGTCTACCCACCCCATACAGCCACCACACCCCATGCCTCAAGCTGCTGTGCTCCAATCACACGCCCGCCAGCCCATCATGCGCCCGCCAGCCTGCTGCGCTGACCTGGGGACCTCTGCCGTTGTGCTCTGATTGTGCTCGTTGCCTGCCAAGCTGTGCTTGGTTTGCACACCCACGGGGGCCACCTCTGCCGTGATTAGGCAGCTACCAGAACCCCCACATTGCTGTGCTCTGATTGCTTGCCCACCAGCCAGCCTCTGCTGTGTCCCGATCCCGTGCCTGTATCAGCTGCCTTGGCACTACAATTGCACTTGCAGTGGGCCCAGTCCCACAGCAAGGGCCACACAAGCCCACACTGAGTCACTAGCGCCACCTCAGGTGCTAACCCCTACCTGTCCTTTGCTACCCATCCCCCACTCCCCTGAGGCGGGAGAGCGCAGACTGTTTTCAGGTCCCAGTGTTCCCAGCCAGAGTTTGGGCAGCTTCAGGGCTTGCTACCTCAGTCCTCTTTCAAACTCAAAGGCAGGCAGCTTTGGCACATTACTGGGTGAGAATTCAGGTAACATTGGTGCCCCTGTCAGGCAGTAGATAGGCAGATTTGGCAAAAGCGAGAAAAAACCCAGGCTGCTTGCAACTGCCCCAGGCTGCCTTGGATTCTCATTGAGCTAGAGCCCAGGCTGCTCCACCCACCTACCTGCCCATACACTGACATGGGTAGACAACAGTGCAAAAGAAATAACATGAAAAATAAAATGCAAGAAAATCCAGATAGATCACCCAGTCCAATAAGGATTACATCTAACCAAAACATAGAAGAGTGTTTAGGATCAGAACATCAAGTGGAAGCTATGAGCAATGCAACCCTGACCAACCTACTGCTAGAAATTTCAGGAAAGCTTTCAAAGGACAGATAATCGTGTGGATGCTCCCATCACTAAGCTGGAGCAATATGATAAGACACTGGAAGGAATTCAAAGAGAGCTAAGAGAGATGAGGGAGAGTGAAAAAAAAGATGACCTTAAAAATAAGCTGGCCACACTAAATGAAAACAAAGAAATGCAAGGATGATTTCTAAGAATCATCAAGAAAATCAGAAAATGAGATGAAAAGGGAGCTGGACAGAGTGATGGAAGTGATACATAGGAAAGTAGTAGAAAATTCAAACTTAATTGAACAAGTCCAAAACTCGCTAGAGGCTTTCAAGAATAGAGTCAGTGAAATGGAAGATAGAAACTCTAATCTGGAAGACAGAATGGAAGAAACAGTTTGAGAGTCCAAAAATTTCAGTAAGTTCAAAAGTTCCTGTGAACAGAACATGAGGGAATTGTGGGATACACTTAAACATACTACTATCAGAATCACTGGAATACCAGAAGGAGAAGAATTTCAGACCAAAGGCATGGAGAACTTATTTAACACAATAATTGAAGAAAACTTCCCCCGTCTCTTAAAAGAAAGTCCCATCAAGATACAAGAAGCAAACAGAACTCCTAACTGACTAGACCAAAGAGGAAACTCCCCAAGACATATTATCATTGAGACTGTAAACATTGACACTAAAGAGAAAATCCTAAAACAGCTAGGGAAAAACAGCACACCACTTTCAAAGGAAACTCCATCAGAATTACAACAGACTTCTCAATGGAAACCCTGAAAGCTATAAGGTCCTGGAACGAAATCTCCAAACTCTAAGAAACTATAGCTTCCACCCCAAACTACTCTACCCAGCAAAAGTCTCCCTTATAATAGATGGTGAAAGGAAAAGTTCCATGACAAAACTCAGCTTTACAATTATATGAACACAAAACCAAACTTACAGAAAGTATTCCAGGAAATTTTCCACAGAGAGGAAACAAATAACCAAACACAAATGCCTACAAGAAGCAGATCACAACAACCAAACATGGAGTAGACACAAAAAAATTCAAATTCCATGAAAACACCAACATACCTATACCACAACAACATGGCAGGGATCAAATCAAATCTCACAGTCATCACCCTAAATATTAATGGCCTTAATTCACCCATCAAGAGACACAAGCGAAGAGGGTGGATCAAAAAATTAGACCCCTCAATCTGCTGCCTTCAAGAAACCCACCTTACCACTAAAGACAGAAACCTCCTCAGGGTGAAAGGGTGGAAAACAATATTCCAAGCAAACAGGAATAAGAAACAAGCAGGTGTAGCTATATTAATATCAGATAAAGTTGACTTCAAACCAAAAACAATCAAAAAAGACAAAGAAGGCTACTTCCTACTTATAAAGGGAACAATCCATCAAGAGGATATTACAATCATAAATCTGTATGCACCAAACACAGGGGCACCACAGGTCATAGAATAAAACCTATTTGAAAATGAAACAGAAATAACCACCAACACCATCATAGCTGGGGACTTCAACACACCATTATCAGTAATAGACAGATCATCCAAACAGAAACTCAACAGGGAAGTAAGAGAGCTCAACAAAACCATAGAACACTTAGACCTAACAGACAGCTACAGAACTTTCCATCCCAAATCCACAGATTACACATTCTTCTCAGCAGCCCATGGAACATTCTCTAAAATAGACCACATACTGGGTCACAAAGACTGCCTCCACATATTTAGGAAAATCGACATAATTCCCCACATGATATCAGATCATAATGCTATATTCCTAGAAATCAACAACAAAAAACCCACCAACAATCCTAACAGCAACTGGAAACTGAATAGCACACTCTTAAACAATGAATGGATAGTGGATGAAATAAAAAATGAATTTGCAAAATTACTGGAATTGAATAACAATGAGAACACATCATACCAAAACTTATGGGACACAATGAAGGCGGTTCTCAGGGGAAAGTTCATAGCAATCAATGCCTTCATAAAAAAGACAGAAAGATCCCAAATCAATAGCCTAACCATCCACCTAAAGGCACTGGAAAAACAAGAAAAATCCAACCCAAAGAGCTATAGAAGGAAAGAAATAATTAAAATAGTAGCAGAAATTAATGAATTGGAAACCAAGGAAACAATTAAGGCAATGGACAAAGCAAAGAGCTGGTTCTGTGAAAAAATAAACAAGATTGACAAACCTCTGGCCAATTTGATCAAGCAAAAAAAGGAAAGACTCCAAATTAACTAAATTCAAAATGTAAAAGGAAAATGAAAAGTGAAATTGGGAGAATCATCAGGACTTATTTCAAAAACCTCTACTCCACAAAACTGGAAAATGTGGAGGAGATGGATAAATTATAGGACACATATCATCTACCAAAGCTAAACTCAGAGCAGATTAATTACTTCAATGAACCCATCACACTCATGGAGATTGAAAAAGTAATAAAAAACCTCCCAAGAAGGAAGAGTCCAGGACCAGATGGATTCCCAGCTGAATTTTATCAAACATTCATGGAAGAACTCAAACTAATCTTTCTAAAACTGTGCCACACAATTGAAGAACAGGGAAAGCTACCCAAATCCTTTTATTTAGCTAGTATCACAATAATACCAAAACCAGGCAGAGACGCCACAAGAAAAGAAAACTACCAACCTATTTCCCTAATGAACATAGATGCAAAGATCTTGAACAAAATACTCACAAACCGAATCCAACAACACATCAAAAACATTATCCACCTAGACCAAGTGGGATTTCTCCCAGGAACACAAGGGTGGTTCAACATACGAAAATCTGTCAATGTAATACACCACATAAACAAGCTTAAACATAAAAACCACATGATCATTTTGATAGATGCAGAAAAGGCCTTTGACAAATACAACATCACTTCATGATCAAAACATTGGAGATTATCGGCATGGCCAGCTCACATCTTAACATAATAAAGGTAATATACAAAGCTCCAAGGAACAAGACAGGATGTCCTCTCTCACCTCTGCTTTTCAATATAGTACTGGAAGTCCTAGCTCAAGCAATAAGACAGGAGAAGGAAATAAAAGGGATACAATTTGGAAAGGAAGAAGTTAAGTTAGCTCTATTCGCTGATGACATGATTATATATGTAACAGACCCGAGAGACTCTATACCAAAACTCCTGAAGGTGATTAACTCCTATAGTAAAGTAGCAGGATACAAAATCAATGCACAAAAATCGGTAGCATTTCTGTATGCAAATGCCAAAGATACAGAAAAGGAAATAAGGGACGTAGTCCCATTTTCAATAGCAACAACAACAACAAAAAAAATTAAATACCTTGGAATAATATTAACCAAGGAAGTAAAAGATCTATACAATGAAAATATAAAAACTCTCAAAAAAGAAATTGAGGAGGACTTGAGAAGACGGAAAAACCTCCCATGCTCTTGGATAAGCAAAATTAACATTGTGAAGATGACAGTCCTACAAAAGGCAATGTATAGATTTAACACAATTCCAATTAAAATCCCTACAGTGTTCTTCACAGAGATAGAAAAAAATGATCTCAAATTTCATATGGAAAAACAGAAGGCCTCATAAATCCAAACATATCCTCAGCAAAAGAAATACCTCTCATGGCATCACCATACCTGATCTAAAGCTATACTACAAAGCCATAGTAATAAAAACAGCATGGTACTGGCATAAAAAAAGGAGTATAGACCAATGGAATAGACTTGAGGACCCAGATTTTGGGTCAAGCAACTATAGCTACTTGATATTCGACAAAGGCCCAAACAATATAGGCTGGAAAAAAGATAGCATTTTCAACAAATGGTGCTGGACAAACTGGATAACCATATGCAGGAAACTGAAACTTGATCCAAACATTTCACCATGCACTATACTCAAATCCAAATGGATCAAAGACTTCAACATAAGACCATAAACTCGAATACTACTGGAAGAAAATTTAGGAAGTACTTTCCATGATATAGGAATGGAAAAAGACTTCCTGAACAAAACCCCAGTGGCTCAAGTTCTTAAACAGTCACTCAACCAATGGGATCATATGAAGCTGAAGAGTTTCTTTACAGACAAGCATATAATAAGCAAAGCCAATAGAATACCCACAGAACGGGAGAAAATATTTGCAGGTTATCCAACTGATAGAGCCCTAATCTCTAGAATCTACAAAGAACTCAAAAGTCTAAACAATAAGAAGACAAATACCCTACTCACAAAATGGGGCACAGAGTTGAACAGGCAATTTTCAGAGGAAGATATACAAATGGCAAACACACACTTAAGAAAACTTTGATCATCTCTAATCATCAGAGAAATGCAAATTAAAACAACTATGAGATTCCACCTTACTCCAATATGGCTGGCCAACATCAAAAAAATCAAATGAAAATAAATGGTGACGAGGATGTGGAGAAGCAGGAACACTCATTCACTGTTGGTGGGAATGTAGGATGGTACAACCACTTTGGAAAGCAATATGGAGCTGCCTGAAAAAGCTGACTGTAGAAATACCAACAGACCCATTTATACCTTTACTGGGCATCTACCCTAAAACCTTCAAGCCACAGGCCCTAGAGATTTGCTCAACCATTTTTGTACTGGCTCAATTCATAACAGCTAAAAGCTGGAATCAACCCAGATGTCCATCATAAGAAGAATGGATAACAAAGATGTGGTATATCTACAGAATGGAATTCTATACAGCAGTAAGAAAAAAATGACACAAAGAACTTTGAGGAAAAATGGTTGATCCTGGAACAGATCATTCTCAGTGAACTTACCCAATCACAGAAAAAAAATCGACACATAGTCTCACTCATCTACAACACCTAACCTGAATCTACCCAAGGTACTTTACATACCCAGCAAGCACCTCATGGACTAGACAATAGGATGGATGGGGAGGGCGAAGAGGGCATCAAAGGGTGGAAAACAGTAATCTGGACCTAAACGGCAATGGCACCATAAAATTCTTCCTAAAAGACAGACCAAATGGCTGAACCTTCACTAGACCCTTACAGGAAACACCTGAACCACAAGACACTGGAGAGGGTAGGATCAAGACTAACCTAAATCTTCTACATCTTCCCTCCCTCCCTCTCCCCCTCTCCCCTCTCTCTCTTTCCTCTCTAACTCTTGTATATTACTTATGTGTTTCTTCAATTTCTTAGTGGGCACTGACCTGTAACCCCCACTTCCAGCTTGGGGCTATCATCCACAATGAGCTTTTGATCAGAGAAACCTACAAGGTTTCCCAAAACAATGACAGACTTCTGTCAGAGTACTTGATGACCCACCAAAGGCCATTGGTAAGACCCTATTCCTGAAGACTCCATATGCAGCTGACACGTAAAATGGAATGGCATGGCTGGAAGCCAGGAGAAAGTCAGTCCCCAGATAGTCAGCATGTCTAGTGCCAGAAGGTGCTACATGGGCGACTGGGGGAAATGACCAATAAGTGTCCAAGCAACTCATGGTCTAACCTAATTAGCAACAAATAACCTGATGTGATGCCCACACAAGTGCAATAGTGGCATACAGCCATGGTGGGGAACCAACTGCTCTTGATTTGGCTAACTGATCCCCTCAGTGGTACGAGACTCATAACTGGTGCTGGGAAACTAGTCAGAACCATACCCAAACATAAGCCCACTCTCCAATATCAAGCTACCATCAATCATAGGTTACAAGATGGCCTACACCTATTAAACTCTCTATTAAAAATGTAAGGGTTATCTCATTTGTCCTGTTGTTAACTTACTCTCCACTGGAGAATCTGCTTTTCTTTTTTAGATACATCTAGATTCTAAGAAGAGAGCCACCCCATCATACCTCAAAAGGGCCCTGGCTGATACTAAGGAAAATTGGCGAAACAAGCAAGGGTGCTATTTTCCTGATGAACTGGAGACCAGCACAAGGAGGAAGGAGACCAACACAAAGAAAAATCAACTCCTACCAAATCAGAGAGCCAGAGCCTCAGAGGCCCCCAATACCTTAGCACTGAAGCAGACCATATATGAACCCAACATGGCTCAGGGAAATTTTGCAGAAGAAGGGGCAGAAATAATGTCAGAGCCGCATGTTGGGTCACAATATGCCAAGACATTTATCCTACCAATAACTGTGGGCTAACTCCACAATGCACAACCCATATACCTCAACAAGGAGGGGTCAATGGGGGGGCAGTTCAGGGATGAGCCTAATAACAATACCAAACTGCCTGTATTTGCTCAATAGAAAACTAATATAAAAATAAATAAAATAAAAATAGAAAAAAAAACATCTTGCTTAATGTACAAAATAGTTTATGAAAAAGAGCGTAACATTCTAAAATTATAGAGCAATACAATAGTGTTCATGCCTCCTGGGTGCCTATGTAATGCATAACTAGGTGACTTCCACCTTTCCTCAGATCTGCTATACCATAGAAGACACATGTCTACATATTTTAAGTCAAGAAAACAAGATATATCTGATGTATGTGAATAAACATATATTTATGCTAACTTCTTGTCTTTTAAAATCTTATCTTTGGGCTGAATGAACTTGTATCTTTTAAATAAATAGTATATCTTATTTAACTAAAGATCTCTTCTAATAAAGCAATCAAATCTACATAGTTCATTATATATATATATATATATATATATATATATATATATATATATGCACACACACAAACATTTGAACATCCAAATCTTCATTTTTTTTTCTTTTTCTGTTTTTATTAATTAGTTTTGTACTCAGTGACTACAGTCAATTTGGTACCATTAATAGGCTCATCCATTACTTACCCCCTCCCCTTGGCCCCTCCTCGTTGAAGTATTTGGTTCATGCATTCCAGAGTTAGCCCATAGTTATGGGGAGGATGTCAACACCCCTTCCTCCACATACTTGCCCTATTGATTAATGAGGAAAATGAAGCTCCAAGTTAGTATGTTGCTTAATTTTTCCTCCCTCCTCCATTACTTCACCCTTTCCTTCTCCTCCTCTCTCCTTTTCTTCATCCTTCCTTCTACTTACTTCTCCTCTCTTTTCTTTTGTCTACCCTAATCCTCCTTCTCCTGGACAGGGGACCTTGTGCAAGGGTACACAATTCCCATGTCTAAATTTGTTTGCTCAGGGTTTCCTCTTCAAGTATCTTCCTCATTTAAAAACTTAAAGAATAGTGCAGCCTTTTGCTCTGGATGTGTCTACAAAGTAGAGCTAATTGATGCCCATGGAAGTAATGCAACTCTCTCACAGTTGAGATTTTTCTCTTAATGTGTCCCCAACACTTTGTGATTTTATGCAGATTACTTCAGTTCTCCAGCTGTCAACTATGATCTGTCACATGAAAAGGTGGCTGTGAACTTTCTGTTCTTTTGCACTGTCACTATGGATAGTACATTATGTTTCAAGGTCTGTCATGCCAGAATCAAAACAAGAACAGATGTAATGGTTCCCTTTGGATTAGTCAATATTCTCTAGAGTAACATAACTGCTATAATAAATTATATTAAAAAGGGAATTTATTGGATTAGTTTATGGTAATCCAGTAACAGTTGCAGGCCCAAGAATCAAGGAACCTGGTAGCTGCTCAGTTCACATGGCCAGATGCCTCAGCAGTTCCAATCCAGCATTGAAGGCCTGTAGACTTCCTGAGGAGCCACTGGTTTTCAATCCATTTGGATCTTCAGCTGGTGCTGGTCTTCAGTCCCCACTGGTCTTCAATACACACTGGAAGGCAGCAAGCAGCTCCAGAAGCCAAGTGGAAAGAAGGGATTCTTTTCACCCAGAACTTCCTTATATGAAGACCCCCTCTGACAGAGGCCGCCAGCTCTGAGGGAAGGGCTCACTCTGGAGGAAAGACTTCCTGCTTCAGTTAATCCTTCCTGGAAGCAATGTCACAGACCACCTGAAAGGGATTTCTGTGGATTACTACACATCAACTTGACAACACTTTAACTATCACACCTTTCTATGTTCACACAGTCAGGTGTCTAGCAGTAAATGACACCACTGTTTACTGTTGCAGTTAGGTTCATATTTCTGGCAGAAATCACCCAACCAAGACCAGCTTGTGGAAGAAATAGTTTATTTTGACTTATAGACTTGAGGGGAAGTTCCATGGTGGCAGGGGAAAATGGTGGCATGAGCAAAGAGTGGACATCACCTCCTGGCCAAGATCAGGTGGACAAGAGGAACAGGAAAGTGTGCATTGGCAAGGGGAAAGTGGCTATAACACCCATATGCCTACCCCAAGAATATACTGGCTCTAGAAGGTGTTAATTCCCAAATCTCCATCAGCCAGGAACCTAGCATTCAGAACACCTAAGTTTAGGGGGACACCTGAATCAAACCACCACAAGCTCATTCTCCACTTGCTTTCCTACAGTGTCATATACCAGTATCTGGCTGTCTCATCACTACAAAAGTATGTGATGCCCACACCTTTCTTAGTCAATTAACTCAAATGGCGATGACAGATAAACTTGTGATAAATGATCTTGAACAAAGTCTCTTGTTGCATGATTACTTGCAAGGTTCTTGCATAGTTTCAATGAAACCAGAGATACTTGTACAATTACACTGGCACACATGTGCAAGACTAACCTTGCACCTGAAAGTTGGCAAGTATTCAATAATATTATCTCAATATTTTCCCTATGAAAGAAGTTACATAAGCCACATTTCAAATGAAATATGGACTTAAAAATTTACAAGGTATTTAATGTATTGGAAAAGAAAGTATAAACATTAATAGGAAGATTATCATAATTCAGTGACATAGTTCTACTATGACTCACCTACTTTTTTATAGATTATATTCTCACATTAAATGTTAGTATACATAACAAGGGTTTCTCAGTCATTTCATATTATTTCAACACAAAGGTCTACCATTCTTAGTAAATCAGACCATTGTTATATTTGTCAAACCTTTGCTATGTAGTGATCATGCCTCTATGTCTTGTTTAAATAAGAGATTTCCATACAGCAAAGTGTTATTGTATTTGGGCATTATTTATTTCCTAGAATTATTTTATAGAAATGTTATGCAGTGTTAGGACAAGACTACCAAGAGGGAGCTAAGACGGAGGAGAAGATAGCAGCCTGGATGACTCATCTTTAGACATTTGTCCTCTTTGGCTTGGTTTTCTCTCCCCTAAATTCCTCAGTCCTTTGTCTTCTGTATCCCCTTTGCCCAAAGAAAAACTCTGTAAAAAGTCAAACTATCCAGACTCACTCTGGTTGCTCTGTTGCTCCTGTGAGAGACAGCCTGGCAGCTCAGACTTCAACAAACAGCTCTTTTCCTGCCTCTAAGTGGTTGTGCATGGTCTTTGGTCATTCACAAACCTTACCTATGGTGCCATAACTTGGATAGAAGGCTCCTGGTTACCCTCTTGGGTGGCCAGATCTCCTTTCCCCCAGCTAGGCCACTTCATTGCTACTGACCCTCTGAGAACCTTAGGCCATCTGCAGGGTGGAGGCTTTCTTGTACACCACCATTTAGGTTCACTTCTTCCCTCATCCTCTACTCTTCAGTAAGTTCCTTTCACAATTGGCCTCTTAGATGTATTCTTTCTGTGTGTGTGTGCGTGTGTCTCTCTCTCCTTTCTCCCCGCCCCCCTCGCTAAACCTTCTCTGGTCCTCCCGTCCTCAGTAAGTATCTTTCACAGGTTGGCCTGCTCTCATTCTCAGAGGTTTACTCCCTCCTTCTTAAAAACCACAGCAGGAATTCAGACCACACCTCTCACCCATTTCTGGGCTTCACAGGTCTTGAGAAAGATGCACTCTTCAACACTTGGGACTCAGTCTCTCTAGCCCACCATGCCCTAAAGCATACCTTTCCACTAGGTTTGCCAGCTTCAGGCAACTCTTCCTCCCCTCTCTTCCTCCTCCCAGCTGAACTTCTTTGGCGACTCTTGCAGAGGAGCAGACAGCCTCCTCCTACCCCAACCCATTTTCTCCTGTTCCTCTCTCCTGGTCTCCCTCAGCCACTCTCAGCTGGAGCACATGCCTGCCCAACAGAGCTTTACTGACACAAGACTGCCAACAATGCCATCAGCATCAGCTCTGAGCCCCAGACTGCCTTGGGCAAGAGTGCTGGTGATGCACTCTGATTTGTGTATCTGCATGCTTCTGCCCCCTTCTTGGTCTCCCAAGCTCCCTTATGATCTGCTTGCCCAACGCCTGGCAGCTTCTACAGCTGCATGCACAGCAGGAAAAAAAAAAAAAAAAAGGTAAATAATATAAAGAAACCTCATCATCACCTTATCACCTTTTCTCTCTCCCTTTCCCTTTTTCTCTGACAGCTCATCCTTACCATCATTCACTGCTAGTCCTTAACCCTCACATACCAGGGGGTCATATTGGTGTTTTTCTGTATAAACCCAGCTTGAGCTCTGGTTCTTTCTTTGTATTCTCTTTTCCCTCCTTTCCTCCTTTAAAGAGATCCTCCTCCTATATTCTCTCCTTCTCTTTCTCATCTGAAATGAAAAATCAGAATTCTAAAACTAACCCTCTTACTCCCCTAGCTTGTCTCCTTCAAAACTTAAGGAAATTAAGGCTTCAAGATGATATCAAACCTCATTGCCTGATCTTTTATTACAACAAGATCTGGTCTCAATATAAATTGGACAACAGGTCCATATGGCCTGAAAACAATACTTTTGGTCTCCAAATTCTTACAGAGTTAGATAAACTTGAGCTGTTGCACAGTCAATTGGTCCCAATCTGCTCTGCTTTCCCTACATACCAGATTGCTCTAGCCATGGTCCCAGCTCAAGACCGGATTCAACACCCCATTCTTATTCTCGCCCATATTCAGCTCTCATTCCTGATGCGTTGTAGACCTGCCTCCAGATGCCCATGGGCCATTTTCTATGTCTGACCTGTCTAGAACTAAAGCACACCTAGCATCCTTTTTGTTTTGACTGTGTCCAATATATTAACAAATTCTACTACCTTACTCAGGCCTATGATTTTACCTGCCATGATCTCTATGTTTTCCTGTCTACCACTCTTATAGTGACCCCTGATTTACCAGGAGAGGAGGGCCATAGTTAAACCCCAAAGGGTTTCTGGCCCTGTTTAGGTAAGAACAACAACAACAACAACAAAAAAAAAAACCCTGTTTTAAACTATAAGTGATTGTGCATGAATGTGAGATTGAACATTAACCAAAATTTCAGATACTAATGACCAGTACTACTGTGTGGAAAATGCAGATTCTGGCTGCACTGGTTTGTGTCTGCAGAAGTGTTTGAGACACGGGACATGGATTCAAACAACATGTGCACTCACGCTGACAAGACTTGTTACAGGACTCTGCCTATAAAATGCTATGTATGGGATACACATGCAAGGCTGTGAACCATACTAGATGGCAAACAACAGGATGGTGACAGAGAGACCCCATGCCACCCACAGACACACAGGCTCAAAGAACAAGTTCTGTCCTAAAGTCTGGCAGGTAAAGGCTTGTAGGTTTGCTCAGTGTTTAGAGATACTTGTTAGTGATTGTTTCTGCTTCACTGTGATATAAATTATATTAATTGTGATATGATCTTTAAATTATTAGTAAGCTGGATTTTGAAAAATGGGTTGGACCTCCTAACTCAGACCCCAAGCACATTTAAAACCAGGTGTCATTCACACCTTGTCCTTAGGACAATTGGCCTATTGCCTCTGGACAAGGAAAAGGCAAATGACAAGCAGCATTTAATTTTGATTCTCTCTCAATTTCTCTCTTGTGTAGGATCACTATGAACAGGTAATCTTACCTTTTTATATCATAAATATACTTCAGATTTGTCATTACTAATAAAACCATTTCCAAGTGTGGTATATTATTTCCAGGGCAGTTATCAAGTTTTACCTATGTATACAAATCCATACATTTAAAATGTGTTTCATGGGATTATAAAAACTGTCTCAAATCCACAGGTTATAAAGTCTAAACTTTTATCTACTGATATTCTTTTGCTTATGGTGATAGTGTCTTCAAATATTTAATAAATTTGGTAATGCTTCTGTGTTGAAGTTTTAACTGCAAAAAATCCCTGAGTCTTAATAAGAATAATTATTAGTTACTGATTTTTGTTTATAAAACTAATTCTACTAAGTAGTCATTATGTTTATAGCACTAGTTTTATAAAAGAAAATCAAACTTCATTCATTGTAACTTTTGTTTTTAGGGTGACAAGAGAGACTCCGCATATTATAACAACTAAATGAACCATGCATTGTTTTTAATTTTTGAGGAGCTCCTTTCACAATTCTTGGGTATAATGCCTGTGTACTACAGTACTTAGGATATAGCAGCATTTAACAAATACTAGATGTAAAGGAAAAGAAAGAAAGAGCGAATGGAGGCAGTTAAACCAAGGTGAGGAGAATGGATGAAAAGACAGGATGATATGAGAATAGTCTAAACAAAATTGCATATTGTAAACATGGGTGCTATTCCATATGTATGTGTAGGCACATTTCTTGTCAAGCAGGCATGAACTAATACAGAACAAATTAAAATCATGAAAGGAAAAAAAAAGGTAAAAATGAGTTGGGAGGAAAAGGTTGGAGGACCACTGTGAGTTCGAGGCCACCCTGAGACTAAATAGTGAATTCAAGGTCAGCCTGGACTAGAGTGAGACCCTACTTTGAAAAACAAAACGAAATGAAATGAAACGAAACGAAACAAAGAAAGAAAGAAAGAAAGAGAGAAAGAAAGAGTTGTAAGGCTAAAATCTGTTGTTATTTACAAACAAGCCAAAGCTTCATTTAATAGTCATGGGTAACAAAAATAATGAGCTGCTGGGACTGAGTTCAATAGTAGAGCATAGCCAACCTGAGATTCCTGATAGTGGGCTGTATAGGGCTCTTCAGTTGGGGGAAGGTGAGGAAGGGAAAAGAACTCCTTTGATCTTTGCATTAGCCATTTCAAATAGCTAGGATTTGAGACCAGTAGAATGACCAGGTGACTTACAAGATAAGGGAGCAGAAAATCGTGGCCTGGGGCCAGGTGAGTTGTTAGGCAAGGAAGAGATAATGGCTAGGCAGTCTCTTGAGGAATATGGATGAATTTCTGTGGCCATCCTGTAGTCCTGACTGCATTTTTGGGAGCCTATCCTGACCTAACATTCCAGCCTTTTGTAATGATAAGTGATGAAGGTTAAGTTTTCATGCTGACCTTAAGGGTGATGAGTTCTTATGGGAGAGGATGGATAATGCAGTAAATATATCCCCCTTCAGGAAAGATGCTGTGGAGGCAGTTTTATGGTGGTTAGAGTTGACAGAGTTGTGAGATCAATAGCACCAGGGTAGCATGTTGTTACAAGTTGATCCTGAATGAAACAGAGACTTCTCTCATACCATCCCTGTATTGAGCTGTTTTCAGGGCAGTCACTCATAACACCTGTTATAGAGAAGGTAAGGGAGATGGACTCTGTGCACCCTGGGAGAAGACAGAAAGGAGAATACAGGAGTTTCTTTCTCTGGCCAATAGCTATAACATCAAAATGCCAGGCATAAAGGGGGGAATGAGCATTTAGAGGTGAGGGATAGAGGGCTTGGGGCAAGAGAGAGAGGAAGCAGAGGGGCATTTTGGGATCAGGGGAAGAGTAGAAACAAAGAGAGTTTAAGTTTGAGAGTGTCCATTGGTGTGGCAGTGTATTTATCCTTGGATGAGATAGGATAAGTGATAAGGAAGGAGGGGGGCCTAAGGAATAGCTCTGATTCTGGTAAGTGGGAGCAGCTGGAGCTAGGGTAGGTGGAGTTCAGAATTAATAAGTGACAGGCAGTGGCAGAAGGCATGAGTAAATGTTATAGATTAGTATTGCAGTCATCATCAGACAGGAGAACCTATTAGTCTGACTCATTGTTTATATTATAGTTATATTTTGTAGTTATATTTTTCTCACTGGGTAGTTAAGAACATGTAGGCTGCCAGAATTAACTGCACATTTTCGAGGTCAATAACAGTGCTGTGGGAGAGACTTTTAGGGATGTGTGAGGAATTCTATGATTCTCAGCATTGTCACCTGCTAGGATAAGTCAAAGGCATGCTGATGAAGTGCCCTTCCTCTTTTGGGAAGTCTGGAGGACGTATTTTCCTCTGAAGTGATTTTTCTGTTGCAGATACACATCTCTAGGTCTCCATATCCTCTCTGATCAAGAAGACAGGGAACTTACCAGAAGCGAGAAGTTAATACTGTCCCATCATCCCCTGTGGCCTTCTGATCTGGGAGCAGGAACCAAAATATTGGTTATCTTTTTAACTCCAATGTTTCCAGTTGATTTTGGCTTCTATATATGGTTATTAATCACTTAAAGAGACTGCACATATCTGATTAGGAAATATATCAGTTCAAAAGGGTAGAGAACATATCTGGTTAACAAAGCAGATATGGTTAGAGAATGATATAATAGTTAAAAATGACTCTGAATAATATTTAAATTTACTTGTCAGGTTACAGTGTAAGCTACATCTAGGACATAGAAAGCATACACAGTCTGGCTGTTAAGTATATGTCAGTTATAAGTATAGGCAGAACATTTTAGTAGTCCTGAAAAAAAATATTTTATCAATAACTTTAAGGCAATTTATTTAATCTAGGAATTGTATGCCTGGAAAAAGACAAAACAATATAAAAAACTTGGCATCTGTGTTTGAAATAAACTTCGGTTAGTCTGTATACCAATGTAAGGACCAATTACTGCCCCCCTCCAAAAAAAAAAAAAAAAAAAAAAAAAAACAAAAACTGGAAGCAGAACAACTCTTTAAGATTATTTTTCTAGAGCAAGAAACATGTCTTAATTACCAATATCTTTACAAGCAATGAACATAAGATATCACAAATGAGATACTTAATTAAATGAAACCTTGACTGACACTGATTATACATAGCTCAAAAATAAAATAAAAACTGATCATTGTAGAGTTAAGCAAGCCCTATTTTAACATACATTAGAGACAATATGACAGACATGAAGTAATTTCTTAAGTAAGTACCTTTTACCATTGAACAATTTTAAGTCTTAACTAAAGAAATATGACTGTTACATGAAGCTTAGACAAACTACAATAATATTGTTTGTATAAAGTGTATTTTCCTAAGACACGGGGAATGTGGTGGTTTAATTCAGGTGCCCACAATAAACTTAGATATTCTGAATGCTAGATTCCCAGCTGATTGAGATTTGGGAATTAATGCCTCCTGGGGGGAGTGTAGTGTTGGGGTGGGCTTATGGATTTTATAACCAATTTCCCCTTGCCTGTGTTTGGCACACTTTCCTGTTGCTATTGTCAACCTGATGTTGGCCAGGGGGTGATTTCCACACTCTGCTCATGCCATCATTTTCCCTACCTACATGGAGCTTCCTCTAGAGCCTATAAGCCAAAATGAACTTCTTTGTTCCCACAAGCTGCTCTTGGTTGGGTGATTTCTACCAGCATTGTGAAACTGACTGCAACAGTAAAGTGGTACTATAGAGTGGGATTGCTGCTAGATACCTGACTGTGTAGCTTTGGCCTTTTGGGGCTGATTTTCAACAGGAATGTGGAAGGATTTGAAACCTTGGCGGAAGAGACAACTTTCAGTGCTGTAAATACAGCTTGATGGGCTATTCTGGTCAAAGTTGAAAGACCCGAATGCAGTAAGAACCATGGACTGTAAGGTTTGGCTTATGAGGGTTAGAAAAAGCTTTGCTTGGACTGAGACAGCAGTTTGTGTGAGAAGCTTGCTGTTATTCCCATGTCCTGAAAAGTTGTGCAGTGTTGCTTTGCATAGAAATGAACTTGTGTGAACAAAGAGATAGGGCACAGGAAGAAAAATCTTTGGGTGAACTGTTGCCCATTCAGCTGCAATTAAGAGATTGCAATCTTTGAGGTTGGGCCAACTGACCTACACTGGGGAAACAGGAAGAATGTAGACTCTTTTGAAGGGGCTTAAGTGCTCAAGGAGTGTCCTGTTCTTCAAAGTCTGCTTTATTTCCCCTGGATCAACAAATTGGCAGGAAAGAGAGGGTCATTGAGTTTGCAATACAAGCTTGTGTTTTGGAAATGGCCATGGGCAGTGTGAAGCAGGTTTGCTGGATGCCTGCATGGAGACTGATGGAGCCAGGAGAATGAAATAGGGATTTTAGTGGAGTCCCAGTGGATATTCCGGGACAATGAGATGACAATGAAATTGGCTGTCCCCAATGAAGTTTTCTAGGACTGTGAGTAGCCTAGCTGGAGGTGCAGAATTGGAATTACAGAGACTTGTTGCTGGTTAGAATTATTGGACTTGGAGATTTGTCACTGGCTAGAGTTGTTGGAATTGAAGCTACAGAATTTGATGTTTACCCTGGTTGTTTTAAATCTTATATTGGTTGAATATTTCTCTGCTATGCTAATTGCCATCTTTTGCAGTGGGAATGTTTCTTCTGTGTCATTATGGGTTTTTGAAGTTATTTTTTGGTATTATAGCTCAGTTAAAAGACCTTGGGTTATAGGGATGTATGAACATCATCAGGGTTGATTAAAAAAAATGGAGACTTTTAAAGTTGGACTGAATGTATTGCATTTTACATTGTGGATGGTTATCAGTTTATGGGGGCTAAGGGCATAATGTTGTATTTTGATTCAGGTGTTTCCCATAAATCTAGGTGTTCGGAATGTAAGATTCCCAGCTGATGGAGATTTGGGAATTAACACCTTCTGAAGGGAATGTATTGCTGGGGGTGGGTTTATGGGTGTTTTAACCAGTTTCCCTTTGCCAGTTTTTGGCATGATTTCCTGTTCCTTTTGGTTACCTGATGTTGGCCAGGGGTGATGTCCACCCTGTACTCATGCCGTTATTTTCCTTGCCATCATGGAGCCTGTAAGCTAAAATAAACCTTTTTTCCCCTCACAAACTACTCTTGGTTGGGTGATTTCTACCAGTGATTTGAACCTGACTGCAACCAGGATCTTCCTCAATTTTTCAAAGAACAAAATCCCAATAAGTTCTTTCTTGTAAGACTTAGATTATAACCTTAATGATAATCACCCAACAAAACTATGTGAGTAAGAAGAAAACTTAGTAGCAGAGGCCAGTAAGCTAGAAAGGAGATATAAAGCTAATTGAAAGGGAGGGATGGGGCACTTACTAGGATAATATTGTACACATGTAAGTAGAAGTACAGATTAATGGGGGCTAAAAGACCTAAATTATGTCAGGGGAAGTGATTGAGCATAAGAAAGGTGGAGGGACGGCTAAATAAAATCTAACAGGATATAAATAAGTCATATGGAAAACTACTTTCTAGGACAATGGAACATGCAGCAGCCATAGATTGTTACTTGAAAATTTTCAGTGCCAGGGATGGGATACCTTCTAGTGAGTTGTTGGCCTGGGAGGTCCCTGATGTCCCCAAAACATTACAGGTCATTGCCAAGGCTCTTGGTTTCCCACCAGGAATAGATGGGAATACCCTATTGCTGAGGACTTCACCACTGAGAAATCCTATTGGAGCTGAGCTGAAAACCTCTTCCATGTAGACCAGCTGACAGAAATCTGGAAAAAGCTACACTTTATGCAATTCAGTGGGAAAGAGAGAAATTACCAGTGGAGGTACTGTGGACACTGCATGTCTCATATTTGGCCAGCCATGCCAAATGAGCCAACAGGTGCACTAGTGTCATCTCTTTTATCGGGGAAACCAACTACCCTCTAATTTGACTGGAGTCCCACTCCATGGGAGGGAATACATTTGTGATACTGAAAACCTACAACAGGGTTAGTCATGAGCCTAGAGTTGTAATGTCTGCTACTGTCTGGCTAAATGTATATACTTTGCTCACCAAACTGCCCAGTAAGCACTTCTCTTAATGTCCATAACCATAAATTAATGTTACTCTCACTTTTGGTTAGATAACCTTCTCTTTTCAGATGGCAATGACCTTGGGACAACTCAGAAGGCAACATGTTTCTGAGAAGTGACAGAGGAGTGCTCAGCTCTGAAATATCTCTATCACACCTTCCATGGATCAGGATCCATTGTGGAAGAAGTGGTGGAAAGAATTGGAGATGCAAAGGAAGGGTAGGATTCCTTACAACATGCTCCTCCAGACACAAAATGGCCTGGATATACATGACCTCACAGTGCCTGACACTACCTACACAAGACCATCCAGTGGCCCTCCAGTTAAAGTATGTGCTTAAGGAGGTCAGGTGATCAATGGAGTTTTGGCAAATGTTAGACTGACAGTGGGCCTGGTGGGTCCCCAAACTCAACCTGTGGTTATCTTCCCAGTCCTAGATTGCATAATTGGGATAGATATACTCAGGAGTTGGCAGAACCTCCACATTGGTTCCCTGACTTGTGGAGTGAGGGTTATTATGCAGGGCTGGTGGTTCCCACCACATCTCCCTTTAACTCTCCTATTTGGCCTGTTCAGAAGACAAATGTATTCTGGAGAAGGACAGTGGATTATTGGAAACTTAATCAGGTGGCTACTTCAATTGTGCTGCTGTACCAGATGTGGTTTCTTTACTTGAGCAGATTAACACATCTCCTGGCACCTGGTATGCAGCTATTGATTTTGTGAATTCTTTCTTCTTCATTCCTGTCCATAAGGACCACCAAAAGCAATTTGCCTTCAGCTGGCAAGACCAGAAGTACACCTTTACTGTTTTACCTTAAAGTTATATTAATTCTCTAGCCCTGTGTCATAGCTTAGTTCACAGGGATCTTGATCACCTGTCCCTTCCACACAGTGTCACATTGGTCCATTATATCAATGACATAATGCTGATTGGGTCAAATGAGCAGAAGGTGGCAACCACTCTGGACTGCTGGTACAACATATGTACATCAGGAGATGGGAAATAAATCCATCCAAAATTCAAGGACCTTCCACCTCAGTGAAATTTCTAGGAGTTCAGTGTTGGGCATACAGAAATATTCCTTCTAAAGTGAAGGATAAGTTGTTGTATTTGGCCCCTCCTACTACTAAAAATGAAGCATAACTTCTTATAAACATGTTTGGATTTTGAAGACAGCACATTCCTCACTTGGGTGTCTTACTCCATCCCATATACCAAGTGACTCAGAAAGCTACTAGTTCTCAGTGGGGCCCAGAACAAGAGAAGGGTCTTCATTGGGTCCAGGCTGCTCTGCCTCTTGGGCCATATGACCTAGCAGATACGATGGAATTTGAGGTATCTGTGGCAGATAGGGATGCTATTTGGAGCCTTTAGCAGGCCCCCAAAGGTGAATCACAGTGGAGGCCCTTGGGATTTTGGAGCAATGCCCTGCCATCATCTAAAGACAATTATTCTCCCTTTGAGAGAAAGCTCTTGGCCTGCTATTGGGCATTAGTGGAAACTGAACATTGGACAATGGGCCATCAAGTTACTATGCGACCTGAGCTGCCCATTATGAGCTGGGTGCTGTCTGACCCACCAGGCCGTAAAGATGGACATGCACAGCAACAGTCCATCATTAAGTGGAAGTGGTATATATGTGATCAGTCTCAAGTATGCCCTGAAGGCATAAGTAAGTTACATGAGGAAGTTGCCCAAATGCCTATGGTGGCTACTCCTGTTACAATGCCTTCTGTTCCCAAGCATGCACCTATGGTATCATGGGGTGTGCCCAATGATCAATTGACTGAGGAGAAGAGGACTAGGGCATGGTTTACAGGTGGTTCAGCATGTTATGCAGGTACCTCCCAGAAATGGACAGCTGCAGCATTATAGCATCTTTCTGGGAGAACTCTGAAGGACTGTGGGGAAGGGGAGTCTTCACAATGGGCAGAACTTTGGGCAGTGCACATTGTTGTGCATTTTGCTTGGAAAGAAAGAGAGCCAGACGTGTGATTATACACTGACTCACGGGCTGTGGCCAATGGTTTGGCTGGATGGTCTGGGACTTGGAAGGATCACAATTGGAAAATTGTTGACAAGGAGATTTGGGGAAAGAGTATGTGGCAAGAACTCTCTGAATGGGAAAATGATATAAAGATACTTGTGTCCCATATTAATTCTCATCAGAAGGTGACCTCATCAGAGGATGACTTTAGTAATCATGTAAATAAGCTAGCCCAGTCTGTGGATAGTGGTCAGCCTCTTTCCTCAGCCACCCCTGTCATTGCCCAATGGGTCCATGAACAAAGTGGCCATGGTGGCAGAGATGCAGGCTATGCATGGGCCCAACAACATGGACTTCCACTAACATTAACCTGGATATGACTACTGCTGGGTGCCACGTTTGCCAGCAGCAGAGACCAATTCCGAGACCCTGATATGGTAGTATTCCTCGGTGTGACCAGCCAGCAACCTGGTGGCAGGTTGGCTACATTAGATAACTTCCATCATGGAAAGGGCAGCATTTTGTTCTTACTGGAATAGACACTTATTCATTTGCCTTTCCTGCACGTAGCGCTTCTGCCAAAACTACCACCCATCGGCTTACAGAATGCCTTATCCACTGTCATGGCATTCTACACAGCATTGCTTCTGACAAAGGAACTCACTTCACTGCCAAGGAAGTACAGGAGTAGGCTCATGGGCATGGAATTCACTGGACTTACCATGTACCCCACTATCCTGAAGCAGCTGGCTTGATAGAACAGTAGAGTGGCTTTTTAAAGAAACAGCTACTGTGGCAACTAGGTGGCAATAGCTTGGAGGGCTGGGGGAGTATCCTCCAGCAGGCTGTATATATTCTGAATCAGTGTCCTATATAAGGTACTGTTTCTCCTATAGCTAGGATTCACAGGTCCAGGAATCAAGGGGTGGAAATGGGAATGGTGCTACTTATTATCACCCCAAGTGACCCATTAGCTATGTTTTTGCTTCCTGTTCCTGCAACCTTATGCTCTGCTGGCCTACCAGTCTTGGTTCCAGATGGGGGGAATGCTTTTTCCAGGAGACACAAAGAACATTCCATTGAACTGGAAGCTAAGACTTCTCCCTGGTCACTTTGGGCTCCTAATGCCCTTGAATGAACAGGCTGAGAAAGGAGTTGCAGTGATAGCAGGGATGATTGATCCAGACTACCAGGGGGAAATTGTACGGCTGCTCCACAATGGAGATAAGGAAGAGTATTTCTGGAGTACAGAGGATCCTTTAGGGCATCTCTTAGTGTACCATGTCCTGTTATCAAATTCAATGTACAACTGCAACAACCCAATAGAAGTAGTGTGATAAATGGCCCAGATCATTCAGGAATGAAGGTATGAGTCACCCCTCCAGGTAAAGAGCCTAAACCTGCTGAGGTGCTTGCTGAAGGAGGAAGAAATATAGAGTGGGTAGTAGAAGAAGGCAGTTACAAATACCAGCTAAGGCCACGTGACCAGTTACAAAAATTGTGGACTGTAATTGCAATGTTTCTGTCCTACCTTGACATGGAATGTTTGTACATATCTACACTATTATTAAGATTATATCACTAGCTAACTGTTGTTGAATTTATATTAGACCAATTATATTAGAGACTAAGCTTTGTGTTTGGGGAAAGATTTTGAGATTCCAGTTGTATGTGGGATAGTTATGCCATGTTAGGTGGAATTATGAACTTATTACTGTTTTCATTTGTGAATTCAGTATGATGTAAGGAGATATGGTTTGGTGTGAAGTTGACAAGGGGTAGGCTTGTGATAGTTAAAGTGTTGTCAACTTGATCTCTTTAGTAATCCACAGAAATCCCTTCATTGAGTTTACTTCCAGGAAGGATTAACTGAAGGAGGAAGTCCTTCCCCCAGAGTGAACCTTTCCCCCAGAGCTGGCAGCCCGCTCAGGGGGGACTTCACGTAAGGAAGCTATGGGTGAAAAGTGCCCCTTTCTTCTTCCCACTTGGCTGCCGAATTTGCCTTCCAGCATGGACTGAAGACCAGTGGGAACTGAAGACCAGTATGAACTGAAGACCTGCATGGATAGAAATCCAGTGTCTCCTCAGGAAGCCTCCAGGCCTTCCAGTGCTATTCACAGTACTGGATTGGGACTGCTGAGGCATCTGGCCACATGGACTGAGCAGCTACCATGTTCCTTGAGTCTTGGACCTGCAACAGCTATTGGACTACCATAAGCTAATCCATTAAATTAAAATAATTAAACAAATTAAAATAATTCATTCTAGCAGTTTTGTTCTTCTAAAGAACCCTGAGTAATACAGATTTTGGTGGAACTCTGCATTATTGGAGAAAAAGATCATGACATCAAAATACAAGAGAGACTGATTGAGAGGGGTAGGGGATATGATGGATAGTGGAGTTT
Organism: Jaculus jaculus; assembly: GCF_020740685.1. NCBI lineage: Eukaryota > Metazoa > Chordata > Mammalia > Rodentia > Dipodidae > Jaculus > Jaculus jaculus. Next base: position 77,568,724 of record NC_059113.1, read on the forward strand.
CAAAGAGGAAAGTGGAGGGAGGGAAGAAATTACCATGGGATATTGTTTAAAATTATGGAAGTTGTCAATAAAATATAAATTAAAAAGAGTAGATCGGATTTGACTTATACTATTTACCCAAAATAAACATATAGATTTTATCAATTATTGATTTTGGAACTTTGTTTCTTATAATTGTCCTGAAACACACTTTTTTTTTTAAAAATTTGAAAGCAGATTCGAACAATATTAGAAATTTTCTTACAAACTCAGTATCGAGTACTACTAAATTTATACATAAATTTTGAGGCTGTTGTCTATTAGTAGTTTCATAAAAGCCTAGAAAGATAAAGTAAACATAAAACAGTTAACAAATTTCATATAAGAAGCCCCCATCTGTTCACAGTGAATTGGCATTCATTCATCATCATGCTGGGGCCAGGATCTTGAGATTCCCGGTGCTTGCAGACCCCTGGTTATGCAAGGCAGTGAAGCTAAGAAAGAGCCATTTATTTTCTCCCTAAGTTCCAGGGAGAGTTTTGGACTTCCCTTGAGGCTATAGGGCAGCTTTCTGATCCTTGCATTTACAAATCTTGAAGAGTAGGAAAATCTTGCTTTTTTTTTGGTGGGGGGGCGGCTATGATCTTAATTACTTTTAGTGTTCCTTCTTGGGGACACTAAACAGTAAAAATTGGCTATGTCATCTAGTACAGTGGGCTTAGTGGAGAACATCCCCCACTTAAATGGCACTGCTCAGAATAGATCATTCTGCAGCCGTAGAGCTGTGAGCCACATACATACTCATACACACACATTCATTTTGAGCACTTTTTATATAGACTCAGACAACCATTTCATCTTCAGACGTTTATTCATTCATTCAAAAGCTATCAAATCTCATTTAAAATTTTTATTCTATTTACAACTCCTGAGACTACGATCAAACCTTATTATTAGGCAGGGGGTAAGGAGAGGCTGAGGGAATTGGAGGAGCTGTGAGGTGGCTAGAAGCACCTGATGAGAAGAACAGGTAGCAGAAAGAAGGCTATGCATGCTAATGGGAACCCCAGGTTCAAGTAGAGGCTACTTAAACCCTAGCCCCATCCAAACTTCAACTTTTTCATGTAACCTTTCTAGACAACCCAAACATTACTTTAGACTCCTGGCCCCTGCTTAACCTGGCTACCTTTCTACCTCTATCTAAGCAACTTGCCTACTGTTATGCAAAGACTTTAGAAGAGGTTGCTTACAACTCTAGAATTTCACTGTCTCCCCTCTTTGACCCTGACCACATATGATATGTATAGATGGAAACTCTTTTATCACCCCACAGGGATCACTAATAACAAGATATGCTGTTGTTTCAGATGACCAGATAATAGAAGCTGGCCTTTTAAGGCAAGTATGTTCCAGAAGGCTGAGCTTGTCACAATCCCTATGCTTATACTAATAAAAAGTCTTGCCTCCTCTATAACAGCTACAGTACTGGCTGCAGATGGACTGAATCACAGCCTAACCTCTTACCAACAGCTTTCCACAGAACTGAAGATAGCCATTAAGGCCTCTGCTATGGCCCTTTACCTGCTATCACAGCAGCTCACCTCATTGACAACAGTAATCCTTCAGAATCATTGAGCCTGTGACCTCATCACAGCAAGAAGAGAGGAACCTGCCTTCCTAAATGAGGTATGTTTGTATTATATAAACCAATTGGGTAAAGTAGAATTAGAGATTTTGAAACTCAAACTCTGGCTAACAGACTCTATCTTGATACCTCACAGTCTTCGAAATTATTTGGCCTTGGCTCCTTACTTGGACCATTAATGGGGATATTTCTTTTATACTGACAGCCCCTGTCTTTGGAAGTGCATCCAAAACCAATACATAATTTCACACATCATTCATTCAACCAACATTTTTTAACCTACACCTCTTCTACTCAGTACCAACTTTTAGCCTCCTCAGACTCAACTCCACATTGCCTGCTCCAAGGGGACTTTCCCGCTACTGATACAAGTATCCCCTGAAACACCTAACCATATCCCTTCACAACAAGAAGTAGTAATGAAAGATAACTGTACCTCTTCTCCCTAACAAAATGATAGAATGCGGGCTGGAGAGATGGCTTAGCGGTTAAGCGCTTGCCTGTGAAGCCTAAGGACCCCGGTTCGAGGCTCGATTCCCCAGGACCCACGTTAGCCAGATGCACAAGGGGGTGCACGCATCTGGAGTTCGTTTGCAGTGGCTGGAGGCCCTGGCGCGCCCATTCTCTCTCTCTCTCTCTGCCTCTTTCTCTCTCTGTCTGTTGCTTTCAAATAAATAAATAAAAATAAACAAAATGATGTTTATATTACACTTACTCTCCTGACATAACAATGCCCTTGGCCATAGTTTTCCTCCTGATCTTATCTTAGAGACAGCCTGGCTCCCTGGTAATGGCAATCCATTTTCTGATTGATTTCCTTCTCAGCTTGTTCTCTGCTCTGGCCTGAACTCCTCAGTCCTCTGTCTTCTGTATTCCCCTCCGAGAAAGAAAAACTCTATAAAAACCCAAACTATCCTAACTCATGCCAACTGTTCGCTCTCTCACTCTCTGTCTCATCCTGTGAGACAGCCCAGCACTTCAAGCCTTAGTAAACTGCTCTTTTCCTGCCTCAAAGTGGTCACACATAGTCTTTGGTCATTTACAAACCTTACATCCAATTTTACAATTTTCCCAATCTTTATATATTTCTATACAGCATATAAAGTGTACCATAAGCACATCCAAGAAGGCTTTATTCTATTCTTTTAAACATTTTTTGTTGGCCAACATTCATAATTAGGGACATGAAGAGATTTAGTTATATCTTGTTGATAAGTTCTAGAAAACCCTGACACTTTTCGGAGGATCTCAGTTATACCTGGGTTCTTTCTAAAAGGATGGGATTCCTGATGGCCACTAAGAAGTTCAGAATGTCTCCAAGTCCAAAATAGAAGATTTCATTTATGACTTAGTTCTTTGATAGTTGTTTGAATTCTAAATGCTGGCTATTATGTTGTCAGACAACATATACATTGAAGATATCTATGTACTTGCCCATATAGTATAGCCAGGGTGTGGAGGGAAGACCCAAGTCAATTAAGTATGGAGCTAGAGACAGACCTGTGATTAGAATGCAAAAGTTGCATCTTCCATTCATGATGGTGCTCCTGGGGTGCTTTCTCCAAATGTTACACACAGTTGCCAAAAAAATTTGCATAGAAATAATATTCCTTTGTGCTTGCAGCATTCATTAGTTACTCTGAATTTTCTCTGAATATCAAGTACAGGCCTAAGTGAGATGAGAGATAAGTTCAGCAGAAAATATAATCCAATTATGCAAGGAATATTGCTTGTCCCCAGTCTGCCAGAGCAGTGTGACTGAACTTCAAATTCCTTTTACATAGATGCTTAATCATTTTTATTTTGGAGTTTGGATTGGTCACCACATTAAGATTACCTAATGTGTTACCCAAGGCACATTACATTAAAAACAATTTGAAAGGCATTTGTGCTTTAGATATGTACCTCATCATCCATTATAATGCAAAGATGTCCATTGTCGCACTCCTTCCTTCACTTGTCTTGCATCCCTTGCATAAAGTCAACTTTAATTATTCACATATTCCTTCTTATCTTTCAATATCCTGTTTTCTTTCCCCTAAATTTGAGTCAACTTGCATCTATTTCTTAAATGACAACATCCCTCAACATATTGTTCATTGTTTACTGATTAATTTATTCAACTGAGCTACAGGGTGTTAGTGAACTGACTATGAGATGACACGAAAGGCTGGCAGGCAAACCATGGGCAAAATAAAGGGAATATGAGCAGGCTTCCCTGATCAGTCAGCTGAGGGGTTTGATGTTCCCAAGTCAACCTCATTTGATTTGTAATTGTTCCTGAATTTATACATAGTGGCCTTAACCAAAGCTGCATTTTTCCATCTGTGCTTATAATTGCAATTTTGATTTCTTTTTGCTTGGATTATGAACCTATCCCAGCTGGGCTTCTTTTTTATTTTAAGTAGATTCAAATTCTCCATGCTGGAAATGGCATCTATTTAATATTATAAACATACTTACCATTTTAAAAGGCTTTTGATTTCTATTCTAAGATAGGTGCTTTTCACTTACATCTTAAAAATAAGGAATTTGAGCTTATTGATTGCAATTCACCAGTAATTTCAAGCCAATTTCATTTGAATCCTCCTCTCCTTAACAGGTAGTTCAAAGTTATCAAGATGATAGCTTTGGAAAATGTTGACATTTAGTTTTATTTCCAAGAACACTTTTTTTTTTTTTTTTTTTTTTTTTTTTTTTTTTTTTTTTTTTTTTATTCAGTCACTGTTTTCTGGGCTCTGTGCTGGCTGCTGAGTCAATAAATGCATGTGTTCAAGATGCACTTTTGTCATGATAACTTAGTTTATAATTTGGCAGCAAGTAGTGCCATTTCCTAACTGGTCTCATTCTTGTGCCTGCCAGAATCTCCCTCCTTCTCCTGCCTTTGTGTGATGTGTATGCCTTGTTCCACTCAATTAGCTGCAAGCACATGTGTCACCTTAGGTTGAGTGCTTGTCACTGTGATGCTTGTCAGCATCTTTTACTCTCTGCTTCAAAGGTAACATCTCCCATCAACTCTGCTTTGAAATTGAAAATAATGTCTACATATGTGTTGAGCTGTTGATCTAAAAAGGGATGACAGTTTGCTTTGCCAAATCATTGAAAGATGTAGGATTTATGGCTCATAACTTCCATTACTCTGCAGAATACATAACTAAATGTGTTAAACTTATTGGAAGCTATATAAAATATACATAGTATTTTATATGTTGTACATTAACAATATGTGAAATAATTATATATAATCCATACTACCATGACATGTATGTGCATACACAGTTCTTTCCTGTCAGTACTTTCCATAATTGCCATTGACTCTTGTCAATACTAATAAGTTCGGAAGTGAAATGTGTTCATTAAAATTACTGATGTAAGTGAGGTATATTACAATTTATACCCACTCATCCAAAAGTTATGCACATTGCTTGGATAGTTCAGAAAGTAAATATGAATGAAACAAATATTGCTTTAAAAATAAGTTTTAACTACATTTTGGATCAAGTAATAGGAAAAAAAATGACTTTGTATGGTAGAGATCATTATGTTAAGTGAAAGAATCCAGGCATAAAAAGATACAACTAGCAGTTCATATCATTTATGTTGATAGAAGAGAGAAAATGACTAGACAGTCAGAGTAACTGAACCCCCTAAATGAATATTTTACCTTTTTTTGACTAGAGGCACAAAATGTCACTAAGCATTCATAAACCTGGGATGTTGCACCCTAAAGGAAAGGTTTCTATATTAAGTATGCACCTTTCCTAGATTATAGATACTTTGATCCTTACCTGAGACTACTGGCAAAGCTGTAAAATCTGCTCTTTATTCATAGTAACCTGCTTACCTGGTATTCCTCATATAGACACCCCATAAAAAATCCCCAAAGTGAGTCTCGAGTCTCAAACTCTCTCTTGCCTCTCTGGGAAGCAACCCAACCTTCTTCTCTCATGGGTCTCTCAAACCCCTTCTTGCTTCCCTGCGCAGCAGCTCCAACTTGCTTTCTTCTCGTGGGCTAGGCTTAATTCCCTCCTATTCTTCCTCCTAAAGTTTTAAACCATAAAAAAATCTTTCAAAACCATATATTCTGGTCTGTGGGGTTTATTATTAAAATTGATAGAACAAGGATCTGGAAACATGCCAAATTATGGGTGCATTGGCATACAAGGAACACAAAATTCCTCTATCAATATGGAGAAGAAAAACAAAGCTAATCTTATAGAAGTAGTTCATTGCATATCCTGAGAGAGAAGGGAGGATACAGGGATGGAGAGAGTTTGATTAATGAGTACTAAGTACAAGGTAATAATAGCAAAGATTTTGGTGTGATTTATATAGTCAGGTGACTGTTAATAATGAGAATTAGCTTTACATTTTAAAAAGTAGTTGTAAAGATTTTGAAAAGTTCCCCAATAAAGAAGTGATAATGTTTGAAGTGATCAATATATTTAACTGGATTTATACACTGGAAAATCAAAATATTACATGATATGTCATAAACATATGGAAAGTTTATAAGCTCATGTACAAGTTCACACTAAATTTAGATTTAAAAATAATATACTCAAAACTACACTGTATCAGAATATACTTTGAAGCTAGGCATGGTGGTGCATGCCTTTAATTCCAGCACTCAGGAGGCAGAGGCTGGAGGGTTGCCATGAGTTCAAGGCCACCCTGAGACTACATAGTGAATTCCTGGTCAGCCTGAGCTAGAGTGAGACCCTACCTTCAAAAACAAATGAACTGTATATATATGCTTTGAATAAAATAATGTGCAATAAATAAGTTTTACAATCTCAATCTTAACCTCTCACTTGCTCCATCTCTCTTTCAAATTTACAGTTAAGAGAAATAGACAACTGCTGGAGATACATACTTCCCCTTTAGTGAGTACTGGATTTGCATAATGCAAAGAGAAAGAAAGAGAGAGGAGAGAGAGAGAGAGAGAGAGAGAGAGAGGGAGGGAGGGAGAGGGAGAGGGAGAGAGAGAGAGAAAGGAAGGAAGGAAGGAAGAAAGAAAGAAAGAAAGAAAGAAAGAAAGAAAGAAAGAAGAAAGAAAGAAAAGAAAAGAAAGAAAGAAAGAAAGATATATGTGTAAAGAAATTTCTTATAAAGTTTTGATTCACATGAGTATGGAAATTTCGAATTCTCACCACCTAGTATCTGCAGAGTGGTGACCCAGGAAGCCAGTGGTGGTACCAGAAAGCCTGAAAGGCTTCAGTCCGAGACTGCCATTGAACTTTCCTATTCCTTTTGACTAGATTCAGATAGTTGCTGGAATATCCATGGTCTATCACTCTATTAATTCATCTCTTTTGAACACATGGTCATAGTTAACACCCAGAGAAAATGTATAAACAGATATTTAGGCATCTTATGGCTAGTGAAAATCATATATAACATTCCCTATCATATTTTCATAGGTACCATTTCCTTTAAGTATCCAACTTAATTGATTCTATAAAGTACATTTTTTACATACCCCAGCTAATAGAAGGCTATCATCCCATGTTTAGTAATCCTTTATTTACTAGTTGGGCACAAATAATTTTCTATCAAATTATTCTATCACTGAGATCTCATCTTACTCTCAAATGCAAGCTTTATAGATGTTTTTGAAGATTTAAGATATTAAAAAGTTCTATTTCTTCTGTTTTTTGATATCTATATATTTATCTGTCATCTATCTATCTGGTAATGAATGCATCTGAATAAAAGAGATAGATACCAGCAGTAGTCTCTAGTAATGATTTAAAATCACTGTGTAGATGAATGGTAATATTCACTGTGCTCTTGTCAGCTGAGCTATAACTGATTGTGTAGTACTCCTGAACTCCATAAATTCAGAACAAAAATGTATCATATCTTTTATTTCAACCACCCAGCCTTCCTTCGTGTAAGTGCAAGAGAGTCTAGGGAACCACATATATTAATATCCTTATCAGAGAGAGGAATAGAAGTGATTTGGCTGGTTGCATATAAAACTGGGGACACCTGAAAGATTCATGGGTCTGCCTTGTCAACTGGAAAGCATCAGGGTCCTCTACATGCTGTGAAGGAGAAAAACTGCAGAGTACACTATTCCTGTCTCTGTCACTAAATAACTTGCTACATGATATTATAACCAAAGAATGGGACAGGCTGTCATACTAAAAATATGAAATCAATATAAGATAAAATAAAAGGGACCTTTGATATACTTCGGAATTTTATTTCTTATAGCTTTTAGCAAAACTGGTCAATTGTAATTCATTAGTAAAAGAGATAGGAAATGACTTAAGTTTTCAATACCTGGACTTAATATCTATGAAATTTTTCTATGCTCATACCATACAGGTGTATGTTGGAGTAGAAAATGCCACAGAAAGATAAAAAAGTTCCAGATTTTGTGCATTCTTAACAGTATATTTTTTAAATTTGTCTTTTCAGGTAATAATAATTATAAAATACAATCTATTAATTTTAAAAGAAAGTCATGCAGAACTTATTTAAATAATTAGAGATTTCTACTTAGTCATATTTTCACAACACTTTTAATAATGTCACTAATGCTCCTTCAAGGTGGTGTTATCGTGTCAAGTAAAATATGTTTAAAAGTTTATGGTGAATCATGTTAATGATGCAAATATTTCCACCAATAGGAGTAGCAATTTGTCCAAATCCTGGCAATAATCTCAGAGGATTTCTCTGGATCCTATATCCTGGAGCTGGAGCTGGAGCTGAAGCTGAAGCAGGGTGCCAGAACAATTATAAAAAAACAAAAGTCTAAAAATGTCCATGTAATGATGCTGGGGCAATGTTTTGATGCATAAGGCTATATTTATGATCATCTCTGTTACTTTTTTTCCTCTATTTGGAGCACTAATATTTTATATGCCCTTATCAAAGTACTTAAGAACTTCTACTAACTTAGAAAATTAGTTCCATGCCTATGACATGATCAAAACCAAGAGGAACAGAGGCTGTTCTGGGATTTTAATATCAAGAGAGAATTTTACAGTTTGTATTATGCTTTATTTGAATTTGATTATTTCCTGCTGAAGTTGATATTAATATTCTAGGCTTTGGGGATCTTTTCACTTTGTCAAAATCAGAACTTGACATCACTAAACTTCTAAAATGTGACTTTTAAAAAATACAGTGATCTTCAATAAATGAAAGACAATGAAGTGGATTATCAATGATTTATTTCATTCTTTTTTTTATTAGTTATGTACTCAGTGTGTATACAGCCATGTTGGTACCATTCTTAGCCTACTCCCTATCCTCACCCCTCAGAAAAGATCCTCCTCCTTGGGGATTGTGGTTCTACATTGTGGGGGTTGCCATCAGTTATGGGAAGGAGGGAATGTCTCTGTGCATAATGTCCCAACATGTGGCTCTAACAACCTTTCCTCCCCCTCTTCCTTGAATTTCCCTGAGCCATGTTGGGTCCCTTTTAGGTCTATTTCAGTGATGACGTTTTCGGAGCCACTGTGTCTCTAGCTACCTGGTTTGGTAGGAGCTGAGTGCTCTGTGTATCTTCTTTACCCTTGTGCTGGTACCCTTTATATGCATTTAAGTCAATGCTCTGAGAAGAGTAATTTGGCCTTATTGAGTAGAGAAATTTATTATAAATAAAGATATTTTGGGTGCCTCTCTTTTAGTTTTCTGGTCATGGAAAAAAGTCTGAAATAAAATATTAAAATTCTTGATTCTGAATTGCATGAGCTATTCAATCACTACTGTTAGAGAACTACGCACGAGGACTCATTTTCAGAAATGGAGTTATCAGAGTGATGGTGAAGTGGCCAAAAGAGCTCATCCTAAGAATGACCCTTGAAGCCATCATCAAATGAGACTCAGAGTCCCTCAGAGAGAAGAGGAGCTTAGATACACAAGTGTGTGGGGCTATGATTCAAATTACTTAAAGCTCTTTAAACATGTTTTGTCATCATACTCGTATGAAATGGATATGGTGAAGTCTGTTCCTTTTTAGCAAGAGAAAGTGAATACAAGTTCTATTTAGGTTTCTTTCTGATTTATATAACTAGCATCATACAGAACTTATTTACATTTTAAATTATATCTAAAGTAACCAAACTTTATCTTACTTAGCATAATGCAAACATTAAAATAAAACCATATCATTTTCAAAATATTGTTTCATTATTTACACTGCATACTTTTGAACTTATCAAATTGAAATTAATTCTAGTGTTTAAGTTCTGTTAATTTTTATCTAAGAAAATTTGACTTTAGGTATTGAATCTATTATAAACCAGTTCAGATTAACTTTTATTTTTTGGCTTAATGCTATCTAAATCATTTTATATATTCTGTATTGTTGCGATGAACTCTAAAACCTGAAGATTATATTGCTAAAATCAAGCAATAAAATCGGACAAGGTTTCCAAGGTATTTCAAGTTAGTATGACTATAACTTCTGTCTGAATGAGATCTTTGCTCCTAGTCTCATTTTCTTCCCTCCTTTCTCCTTCTTTCCTTGCCTGTCCTAGCTTCCTTCCATTTTTCATTCACCTATACTTCCTTCCATATCTTCAGAAAATAAATTTTGTTTGAAATTAATTATTTGTCATTATTAATCTCATGGAACTTCCCATTTTTTAAATCAGCAAACTGTGCTCATAGTTTTGTTAAGAATTAAGCACAATACAAATTGCTGTATCTTTCGTAGAATGTTTTATATTTGACAAAACATATATATATATATATATACATATATATATATATATATATATTAATGACAGATTGTGTTACTTTGAATGTAAAATGCCCTTCATCACCCCCCCCCCCCGTGTTTACATACTAAATCTCCAGTTGGTGGCACTGCTCGGTGGGTGGAGCTTTGTTGGGGCAGGTGAGTCAGTGAAGGTGGACTTCAGGTGTCATACTGAGCCTCACTTTCTTCTAGATTCTCCCTTTTGATGTTACAATGTGATGTTGGCTTTTTGCTCCAGTCATACTTTACCTGTCAAAATAAACTTTACCTTCTGGAACTATCAGCCAGATGAAACCAGTTTCCTTTCCACCAGCAAGAAAATAACTGATACATGGCTATCTTAAACTTACCAAAAATACTGGAGTTAAACAGTCTAACACTTCAGCTGAGAGCAAAAGAACACACCCACCAAACACACACACACTCTCTCTCTCTCTCTCTCTCTCTCTCTCTCTCAAGATATTAGCAATTGGGGTGGATACTATTAATACGTGATATCTATAGAAACCTCATCATACAACAACTTAAATTGTACTTTAAATTTATTAAGTACTAAATTGTTCTTAGTAAATACAGTGCTATATTTGATAGATCATAGTTGATATAAACTTCAGGTTGGCTTCTGACATTTCAGCATTATTCTGCACTTATTTTTTTTTTTTAGCTTTATTTGTTACAGAACCATTTTGTTATAGACTGCAAACCCATAATGAAGGAGCAAGTCTTATTTAAACAAAAAAAAATTGAGCTGGAGAAATTGCTTAGTGGTTAAGGTGCTTGCCTGTGAAGCCTAAGGACCCAGGTTCTATCCTCAAGGTCCCAAATAAGCCAGATGCACATAGTGGTGCATGTGTCTGGAGTTCATCTGCAGTGGCTAGAGAGTATTATGTGTTTCATATGAGGGAGTTGTGTGGAGGGGGGTTGGGATCTGTCTGGTGGAGGAGCATGTTCTGGCTCTGATTTGATCCTCCTTTGATATGGAGGATTGGTGGGACTGTATTATTGCTTTCACTAGGCTAAGATGTTTGCATTTATTTACTTTATTTTATTTTGGGAAGAAAACATAGTGTTCAAGACTATTTTCTTATAGCATGACATTCTATGAATGGTGTATCTTACAATGAGTATGAAGTAACACTGGTGCTTCAAACACAAACTTTTTATAACTTTTAAATGGTGATTTTTTTGAGGCAAGCCCAACAGACTTTTTGTTTTTATGAAAGAGAGAGAATTGGTGCACCAGAGCCTCTAGCAAATGCAGTTGAACTCCAGATGCATGCTCCATCTTGTGTTCATGTGTGACTGTATATTTGTGTCACTTCCTGCATCTGGCTTATGTGGGAGACATAAACATGAAGAGTTTAACATGGGTTCTTAGGCTTGGCAGGCAAGTTCCTGAACTGCTTAGCCATCTCTTCAGCCCATAAGTAACAATTTTTATTCTTCTTTAAACATTTTAATAAATCACTATTATTATCCTTAAGTTACATGATACGTAATGCTAAGAAAAATTAAATTGAAATGTCCCCATGTACAACTCAGCTTTGAATATTGAATAAAGAAGGGACCCATGTTATATATTTCTTGAATAAGCCTGTAAATAGCATTAGGAAAAATCTAGTTATGGATAGCATTATTTCTTCATATCGGCTGTTGTATTTTTATTTTAAATTATATAGCTAAGAGTTGGAAAGAAATAGTTATGATGACAGATCGTAAGGATAAAACAGTGACAATATGGTTTAATCACTTTATTTATTTCCTCAAGATGTGCTTAATAGAAAGGATGAGTAACTGCTTTGCTTCAAAATTAAATTCTATTGCCTTGAATGAGATATTTGAGTATTAGCATAACATTCTATTTACATGAGTTATGCTGTGGTTTTTGTCATTTTTTATACCACAGTGTAGAGACTAGTACTGATTTATAGTTGCATTTTTTAAAGGGCAATGCTATATTGAAACCAGAGACTGAAAGAAGCTAATAATCACATTTGTCAAAAACACAGCCTTGACATAGTTTATGATGACTGACTATTTGCTCTATTTATAGAGCTGTATTTAAAAGTGAGCTAATCTAGCAAGATCAAGTAAGATTTATGCTGGAATATTTATGATTTTTTTCAATGTTTCTTTTGGAGGTTTTAATATCAGTACCAGATGCAAGATACATGAATTTATGCAGCAATTGAGGAATGTATAGTGTTAGCTACTTTCATTATATTCTTTTAAAAATAATTATTTTCTGAATCATAACCTTGGTTTTTATCAGCAACCACTATAATTGGAATAAATGTGAAAATGTCAAATGAATGTGAATATCCTGTTACACTATGTAAGTGAGAGTCAATGATTGTATTAAGATTTGAATGCTATGGTCTCCTACATAATGTTATTATTATCAACACACAAAACATTCTGGTTTATCAAGTGGAGGAACTTGATTTAAAACTTTTGAAAACAAGCTTATTGTCAAATCTATTATAAGAAGTAAACCCAGGGCTGGATAGATGGGTTAGTCATTCAGTCATTTGTCTGTGAAGCCTAAGGACCCAGTTTTGATTCTCTAGTACCCATGTAATCCAGATGCACAAGGTGCTGGATACATATAGAATTGTTTTGCAGTGGCTAGAGGCCTTGGTATGCCATTCTCTGTTTCATCTACCTCCTCTTTCTCTCTCTCTCTTTCTCAAATAAATAAACAAAATATATTTTTTTAAAGAAGTAAAATACAATCACAATCTATTAAATTCCAAATATGTGGAAAGATAAAGCAAACTAATGCCATCATTCAAAACTGTAGGATTATGAAAATATGTATAGTCTGTATTAAAACTATTTTTTAATGTCATCTCTTAGACTCTGTTTGCATCTCACATGCTCCCCAAGGGAAAGTGAAGAACCTTTAGGATGTGGAACCAAGCAGAAGGAAGTTATCTCATGTGGTGTGCCCTTGAAGGAGATGTTGAGATGCTAAGCCCTTAAAGACTCTCTTCTGTTCCTGGCCTCTGTGTGATGATCAGTTTTTCTCATCCATGTGCTCCCAGCTGCGTTTTGCCACATCATAGGTCCAAAGTGATGAGGTCAAGTACCTGAAATCTCAGGAACCGTAAACTACACCCAACTTCCTTCCTATAAGGTAATTACCTCATGTATTTTTTAACAACATAAAGCTAATTAAAATAACTCATCAAAGACAGGACTAACAGCTGTATTTACTTCAGATTGTAAGCAAATATTTAACCAAAAATTTAAATTCTGATTGAAAGTTTACACATAAAGAGCAGTAAAACATGTTTACATATCTGCAAATAAATTATGCTCTTTAAATGTTCAATACTACAACATATAGTTATAGAAGGTGAGGTCAGAGTAATGGGATATAGCCAGTTATTCAAATCCTAAACCCATGGGTGAAATGAAATCAGAATCTAACAAAAACCCAATGTGATACAATGACTATAGCACTCTCAATAAACTTGAATATCTGATATATCACTTTTCGTTGTCACAACTTAATTTTCTCTGTGGTAAGTTGTAACACTAGGGTTGCCACTCAATGGAAATTTCATGTCCTTATTTGGACCAAGAGTAAGTTATATTTTCCATTTTAACAGGTATGCTAGATAACATACTGTACTGCAGCAAAAGTGATTTTATGTTTACTGTGTGAAAATTCAAGTGTTTTTTTTTTCAGGCTAGAAAACACATTGGGCCAAAGAACGAAAAACACTGAATTAGTAAAGATTAATCTATAATTACTACTTATACCAAGCAAAGAAAACATTTTATTGCAACTGACCTGAATAATAGAGCAGAGTGGAAGGAGTGAATATGATTTATTTGAGACATCATGTGGAAACTAGGAAACACAAAAGGAAAAAGTCAGTTTCATTGAGAATAAAATATTCATGTTGATAATTTACAAAAAACAAAAGATGGAGTGTTTTCTGCAAGGAAATTACTTTGTTTGATGAGCTCCATTTATGCATGATAGAGTTTTAAATTTTTGAAACCTCCCTTGGTTATTTTCTCTTCCTTTCAATTCTAGGGGTTTTAATTTCAAAAAAATATATCTGGCTAAAAGCTTCTTACATGTTTAAAATTGAATTTATGACATAATAAAGGAGAATGCTTTCTTAAAATGAGAGTGATTAGGAAATCAATAATTACAGCATCAGTGTCATGAATTTCACCCTAAGCAGTGTCTCCATTAGTTTTGAAAGTGCCCTGTGATAAACTACATCATCATTTACTTTGTTCTTTTTTAATATTGTTTTGATGGTAGTATGTTTTGATGGCTGATGAGTGTTATATTTGCTAACTAACAGCCTGAGCTTCTGAAGCAAACTCATTTGAGCAGAGTCTATAATGAATTTGCTTGAGTGGTCTGTATGCTACATGATAAGGTTCAAATATTTGCTTCTTGAGGGGAAAAGAGCATTGGCTTTACTGGTAATATGGGAGGCATTGCAGAATGCATATATTTGCCTATCAACCTACTGCAAAGAGAAAGGGAGAAAAAATGTATCTATCTCTATAGACTTAAGTTCTAATGGTAGAACATTAGAGAAGAAGGGACAATACATGGCTTGATTTTAATAGGTAAACTTCTCTGGTTGTTCAAAAAGGCCAGCAAGCAAGATGACGCTATCTAAGGGAACTGCTGTCATAACTCACAAAGGGCCAGGACAAGAATGGGTAGAAAGACTGGGGAAATGGATGGCTCAGTACATAAGTCATTTGCTATGTAAATATGAGTACCTAAGTTTAGATTCCCAGAACAAGCATCTTCTTTTAGTATTGTATGTATGTATGTATGTATGTATGTATGTATGTATGTATGTATGTATGCATGCATGTGTGTGTTTATGAGGAACGAGAGGGAAACCTATTGAGAGAGAAAGACTATGGGTGTGGGAGGTCCTCTAGCTACTGCTAATGAATTCCAGATGCATGCGCCACCTTGTGCACCTGGCTTTATGTAGGTACTGGCAAATCAGACCTGGGTTCTTTGGTTTCACAGGCAAATGTTTTAACCACTAGGCCATTTCTCCAGCTCTAGAACCAACATTTTACACTTGTAGTGAGAAGGGGTGGTGGAGAAAGGAGAATTCCCATGAAGCTCTCAGGTCAGCTAGCCTGGAAAATGCAGTGGTGAATGATGAGAGATCTGGCCACACACAAGGTGGATAGAGAGTAATAACATCAAAGTGGTCTTCTGACCTCCCTTTATGCATGCACCTTGGCATGTGTGCACCAGCATTCACACCCATATTGGGTGTGTATGCATGCACGCGCGCGCGCACACACACACACACACACACACACACACAAACTGAATTCCTACAAGTTAATGGACAAGTGTTCACAGTGCATATTTGCATGAAAATATCTGTTAGGGAGAGGTACTTATACTAGGCTTATCCTAAGTATCTTTTTTTGTTGTTTGTTTGTTTTGTTTTTCAAGGTCGGGTTTGGCTCTAGTTCAGGCTGACTTGGAATTAACTATGTAGTCTCAAGGTGGCCTTGAACTCACAGCGATCCTCCTACCTCTGCCTATCGAGTACTGGGATTAAAGGCATGTGCCACCATACCCGGCTTTAAATTGAGTATCTTTGGGCTGGAGAGATGGCTTAGAGGTTAAACGCTTGCCTGTGAAGCCTAAGGACCCCGGTTCGAGGCTCGGTTCCCCAGGTCCCACGTTAGCCAGATGCACAAGGGGGCGCACCTGGCACACCCATTCTCTCTCTCCCTCTATCTGTCCTTCTCTCTGTGTCTGTCACTCTCAAATAAAAATAAATAAAAAATTAAAAATAAAAATAAATTAAAAAATAAATAAATAAAAATCATTTAAAATATATATATATAAATTGAGTATCTTTAAACAAAACTCTTTGGAATTACCAGCAGAGGTATATAAATTCAATTTGTACAAGAATGCTGGGTATCTTGGGGGGGGGGCTGTGAATTGTTAGCTACATTGAAATAATTTGTTAACTTTCTTCTGTGTCCCAGCTCTGCACTGGTGGACATGTCAGGAGAAGTGTGAATCTATCTGGTGGGATGGAGACATGGAAAAATCAAGTGATTAGAATGTTTTAGAAAATGCTGAACAAATAAATCAACATAAGCTTGATATTGTTTTCAAGCAGAGATGCACATATACATTTGATCCTTTTTTATAATGACATAATTAAAATGCATAGACCCATGAAACAACAATGTTTGAGAAACTAGATGTTTAGAATATCTTCACCTCTACATTGAAAATGGTGGCTTTGCCAAAGTGTTCACAAACATTGACTGATTATAACTTCCTGAAGGTCCAGAGACAAATCTTGCCTCATCATATGCATAGAAGCCATAATGATGCTACTAAAGACTTTGTAACTTAAAATAAATGCAAAGTGAATAGAGGATACCTCATGGATGGAAATTGTTCAGAATAACAATAGCGTTTGAGAAGATGAAATCTGGTTTGATTTGTAAGAAGTAAATAAGTTGTAAGGTTAAGAGTCTTCTAATGCCAAACAGTAGAACCTATCAGGAAACTTGAACCTTCAAAATGAGAGGACACCCAGATAGCTCCACATTCTTGCCATAACGAGTTTGAGCATGGGGGCAAAAAGAGCAGAAACAAGAAGACAGATGGAAAAAAAAAAAAGAGAGAGAGCTGCAATGGGGTTCCTGCTCATTTAATTTCTAAATCTCAGTTCTTCATCAGTAAATTATGTTTAGTAACAGATTTTCCTCCAGGCATGCTGTATAGATATGTTTTCAACAGGATACCAAGTAAGAATTCAGTCAGTATTATTGGAAGAGTTCATAAAGATCAGTAGTAAGCCTAACCTTCCATGAGATTTCTCCAGAAACTTTCAAAAGTGTTGATATTTGTGTTTTATCCCTAAAAATTTATCCCTAAAATTTATCCCTAAAATTTATCCCTAAAAATTCTGACATAACATCGAATGTGGCATTCTCTGGATATCAGACTGAAAAAGAATAGGGAAACATCTAGGAAATTATGTGGCTCAACCTTGAAAAAGAAATACTTGTATGGATATGGCCTTCAATAGGGAAGACTCTGTCAGAACCTAAGAAAGAGATTTGATCCTTTCCAGGAACAGAGAGTTGGCCTGTTCAGCTTGGTAAAGAAATACTTGATACATATGCCAAAGAAGAGGAGAACTAAATGGCAAAGGAAAGGTTTCTGCCCTCTGTAAGCCTCTTCTCATTTAGATCACTACAATTAGGGTAGAAGAGTTGTTAAGTAATTCTTTGATATGGCATGAAAAGAGCATTGAAATAATGGCAAGGAATTCCAATTTTATTTGTAAAGATTCTTAGAGGTTTTTTTCCTAAGTACCACTGTTTTATCTATGCATCTAAAAAAGAGTACTGATGGGCCTTTAACCATAGGTTTGATGTCTGGAAATCAGATATATTGCCTGTGTGTGGGGGGGAGGGGTGTATGCATGTGTGTAGTATGGCATATGGTGTATATGTATGTGTAATATGCCCATGTTGTATGCATTTGCATATAGTGGAGTGCATTTGCCTGTCTGTGCTGGCTGGCATGGAATCATAGCTGTCATACTCTATCACCCTCATCCCCTTCATATTTGAGCAAGAATTACGGTGCCTGGGAGTGGTGTTTTTCCCTAGCTTGAATGATTCTTGTGTCTCTGCTCCCCTATGTGACTGGCATTACAGACATGTATGGCCACATCCAACTACTTATATAGGTCTAGGGGATTAAACTTGAGCAGTTTCTCTGGCCTTTTTGCTTGCATGGAACTTGTTCTTCAACACTGAGCCATCTCTCCAGTCCAACAATGATTTTTTTCATTATGCATATGTATTATGCATGGATTGTGGACACATACATGTAGAGTATGAGAAAAATCTTGAGGTGTTTGTCCTCTCCTGCCACTTCACTTGGGAGAGGGTCTTTCTCATCTTTATTATTTTTTTTTCCCTTTATGCCACTTTGTGTGCACCAGTCTAGCATTAGCTTCTGTAGTATTATTTGGATGCTAGGGAATTGAACTTGGGATTCCAGTCTGTTTGAAAGGAAACACCCTTAAAGCCTAGCCATGCTCCCACCTCACCTGGCAATGATATTGTTAACTGGTATAAGTTAGAAATGGATGTAGGCTGAATAACATGAGAAATAATTTTAATATATACTAGACATAGTGGTGGGTTCTATTTCATCTTAAAACAAATTGCTCCCTTCTTACCCTGGACTAAAAATAAGTCCTAGTAGCCCATCTTGGTCCCCAAGAAGTCAACTGCTTGGCCAAAGTACATTCTCTAATAATGAACATCAAAGAAAACAAAACAACAACAACAAAAAAAAACATAGTCCCTTTCAATAAATTAACATTTCTTTCCACAAGATTCCCAAGGTCTGTAATTTGCTTTTTATTTTCTATAAAGAAAAAAAGTCCACTGATTGTTGATTAGGTAAACAAGAGAAAGTGATTGAAACTTGAACCTCCAGAAGGATGAAGTATTTTGCCTGTATGTTGTTCTTTCCATGAAAATACTTCAGACATATTGAAAAAATAATAATTAATTATGTTCTCCCAATGAAACATTGCAGAAATATTTTCCTGTGAAATATATAATTGCTGAAGTATTTCTCATCTGAAGTAATCACCTCTACTATGCTCTGGGCTTGCAGTAGAAATTCATGGAAGTACAACTCCTACAAAAGGGATATATTAAAGATTCTCTTCAACTCAGTACCAGGCTCAGAAACTTATGTAAAGCATTTTATGAATAGAAATTTGGCAACAGATTATGAGTACAGAACAAAAATTATTGGTGATATAAATTAATTTTTGCTCCTCTTCACAAACTCATCAGACTTCTAAACTTGTCTTTATGTGGTATTTTAATTTTGTAGGCAGTATATTCAATTCCTTTTCTTTTATGTTTCACAATCATATGATCTGCTTTTAAAATCTTGTATTTTAGGACAACCCTTATGAAAAATAACCCAGTGATCACTTTTTTAGTCCTAATTTTTTTCCAAATTTTTATTAACAACTTCCATGATTATAAATAATACCCCATGGTAATACTCTCCCTCCTCCCCACCTTCCCCTTTGAAACTCCATTCTCCATCATATCCCCTCCCCATCTCAATCAGTCACTCCTTTAATTTTGATGTCATGATCTTTTAATCCTCTTATGATGGTCTTGTGCAGGTAGTGTCAGGCACTGTGAGGCCATGGATATCCAGGCCTTTTTGCATCTGGAGGAAGCACATTGTATGAAGTCCTACTCTTCCTTTGTCTTTTACATTCTTTCAGCCACCTCTTCCACATTAGACCCTGAGCGTTGGAAGGTGTGATAGAGATATTGTAGTACTGAGCATTGTCATCACTTCTTTCCAGCACCATGATACCTTTGGAGTCTTCCCAAGTTCACTGCCATCGGAAAAGAGAAGATTCTTTATGAAATGTGAGAGTAGCATTAATATAGGGGTATGAACATTAGCAGAAGTGCTTACTGGGCAGTTTGATAAGCATAGTAGATACATATAGCCAGACTGCAGCAGATGTTACACCCCTAGGACTCATGACTTCGCCTGTTTTAGGTTTTCAGTAACAGGAATGTATTCCTTCCCATGGAGTGGGCCTCCAGTCCAATTGGAGGGCAGTTGGTTTCCACAATGATAGACATGCCACTATTGCACTGATTGGCTCATTTGGCCTGGCTGGCCAAATATAAGGCTTACAGTGTCTACTGTTGAGTATCTTCAATGGTGATTTCTCTTTCCCCCATTGAACTGCATGCAGAAAGGCTTCTTCCAGGTATCTGTCAGCTGGTCTACATGGAAGAGGTTATCACCTCAGTTCCAGCAGGATTTCTCAGTGGCCTTGAAGCCCAAGTATGTGGAATCTTCAGCAATAGGGTCTTACCATCTATTCCTGGTGGGAAGCCAAGGGCCTCAGCAATGGTTTATAATGTTTTGGGTGCATCAGGGACCTCCCTGGCCAACCACTCACTGGAAGGTATCCCATCCCTGGCACTGAAAATTTTCTAGCAACAATCTATGGCTCATGAGTGTTTATTTATATCCTCTTTGGTTTTGATTAGTCCTCCCTCCACCTTTGCTTTACTCGATCTCTTCCCCTGACCTCATTTTGGGCCTTTTCATCCCCATTAATCTATTCTTCTACTTACATATATACAATACCATCCTATTAAGTACCCCCTCCCTTACTTTCTCTTCCTGTTATGTCTCTTTTCTAGCTTACTGGCCTCTGCTGCTAAGTGTTTTCCTTCTTACACAGAAGCCCAATCAACCGTAGCTAGGATCCACATATGAGAGAAAGCAGGCAATGCTTGGCTTTCTGGGCCTGAATTATCTCACTTAGTATAATCCTTTCCAGATCCATCCATTTTCCTGCAAATTTCATAACTTCATTTTTCTTTACTGCTGAGTCAACTCTTTTGCATAAATGTGACATATCTTCATTATCCACTCATCAGTTGAGGGACATCTAGGCTGGTTCCATTTCCCAGCTATTGTGAATTGAGTGGCAATAAACATGGTTGAGCAAGTATTTCTAAGGTAATGAGATGATTCCTTCAGATATCTGCCTAGGAGTACTGTAGCTGGGTCAAGGTAGATCAATTTTTAGCTGTTTTAGGAACCTCCACACTGATTTCCACAATGGCTGAACCAGATTGCATTCCCATCAACAATGAAGAAGTGTTCCTCTTTTTCCACATCGTTGCCAGCATTTGTGGTCATTTGTTATCATGATAGTAGCCAATCTGATAGGAGTGATTTGGAATCTCAATATCATTTTAATCTGCATTTCCCTGATGACTAGGAATGTAGAACATTTTTTTTAGATGCTTATATACAATCTATAGTTCTTCTTTGGGAACTCTCTATTTAGCTCCATAGCTCACTTTTTAATTGGCTTGTTCAATTTCTTATTATTTAAGTTTTTGAGTTATTGTATATCCTAGATATTAATCCTCTATCAGATGTATAGCTGGCAAAGATTTTTTCCCATTCTGTAGGTTGCCTCTTTGCTTTATTCACAGTGTCCTTTGCCATACAAAATCATTGTAATTTCATGAGGTCCCAGTGGTTAATCTGTGATTTTATTGCCTGAGCATTTTTGTTATATTCAGAAAGTCTTTTCCAAGACCAATATGTTGAAGGGTTTCCCCTACAGTTTCCTCTTGCAGTTTCAGAGTTTAAGGTCTTTAATCCATTCAGACTTAATGTGCATGGAGAGTGAAGAATTTACTTTCATCTTTCTACAGATAAATATCCAATTTTCCCAGCACCATTTGCTGAGGAGGCTGTCTTTTCTCCAATGAGTATTTTTGTCATTTTTATCAAATATCAGGTGGCTATAGCTACGTGGACTTGCATCTGGGTCCTCTATTCTGTTCCATTGATCTACATGTCTGATTTTGTGCCAGTTCCATGCTGTTTTTGTTACTATGGCTCTGTAATATTAGTTAAAATCAGGCATGGTGATACCACCAGCCTTATTTTTGTTGCCCAGTATATTAGTCAGGGATCTCTAGAGGAACAGAACTGCTAGAACGAATTATTTTAAAAAGGGAAATTATTGGATCAGTTTACAGTAGTCCGATAGTAGTTGTAGGCCCAAGAATCTTGGAATCTGGTAGCTGCTCAGTCCACATTGCTAGATGCCTAAGCAATCCCGACCCGGCACTACAGATGGTGCCAGAAAGCCTGGAGGCTTCCTGAGGAGCCGCTGGGTTTTGATCCATGCAGATTTTTAGTTGACGCTTAGTAGGATTCCATCTTTTTTCTACTTTATGGTAAACCGTAAGAAACAATGCTGTTATTTGTTCCTTGAATGTTTGGTAAAATTCAGTAGTGAATCCATCTTGGTCTGGACTTTTTTAGTTGGGAGCTTTTTGATAAGTGCTTGGATCTCCATACTTGTTATAGGTCTATTTAAGTGATTAATCTCATCTTAGTTTAATTTAGGTAGGTCATATAAATCAAGGAAATCATCCATTTCTTTCAGATTTTCATACTTAGTGGAGTTTATGTTTTTATGGTATGTCCCTGTGATTTTTTGAATTCCTTCGGTATCTGTTGTGATGTTGGCTTTTTCATCTCTAATTTTATTAATTTGTGTCTCTTCTCTCTTTCTTTTGGTCAGATTTGCTAAGGGTTTATCAATCTTGCTTATCCTTTCAAAGAATCAACTCTGTTTTATTGATTATTTGGATTTTTTTGTTTCTATTTCATTAATTTCTGCCCTAATATTTATTATGTCTTCCTGTCTACTGATTTTTGGTTTGCCTTGTTCTTCCTTTTCCAAGCTTTAAGGTGAAGCATTAGGTCATTTATTGGTAACCTTTCTAAATTCTTAATATAGGCCCTGTAAAAGACAGATTCAGGTTCACTGAAATGAACTTCCAGACCAGGCACAGTTATGGAGGTAGGGATATTTATTGAAGCCTACAGATCCAGGGGAAGTTCCACAAATGGCAGAAGAAGTTGGCCTGCCTTCACAGGACCAGGCAGAGAGAGAAAGAGAAATATAAGCCTAAAAATCAAAACCCATAGCACATTTCAGGAACTCCAGATAGGCACACTTTGCATAACTTTGGATTAAAATTTGAAACCCACCACCATACCTAAAGATCCACCCAGTGACATTGCCTCTAGCCAGGTAGCCAGCAGATGCAAACTACAAACAATAAAGAACTGAATATAGTGGGGGCGATCTATTCTATTCAAACTACCACAAGCACTTAATCCTATAAATTTACCTCTTAGGACTGCCTTCATTGGTTCCCAGAGATTTTGGTATGTTGTGTTCTTATTATCGTTTGACTCTATGAATTTTTGGATTTCCTTCTTGATTTCTTCATTGACCCATTCATCATTTAGTAGTATTGTTTAGTGTATGCTCTATAGCTTTTATTGCTATTGATTTGTAGTTTGATTCCATTGTAGTCAGATAGAATGCAAGGAATTATTTCAATTTTCCTGAATTTGTTAAGATTTGCTTTGTGTCCTAATATATGGTCTATTTTAGAGAATGTTCCATGTGCTGCTAAAAAGAATGTATATTCTGAAGCATTTGGATGAAATGTCCTGTGTATATCTGTTAGGTCCATTCCTTCTATGACCTCATTTAGTCTAGATGCCTCTCTGTTTATTTTTTCCCTGGATGACCTGTCAATTGATGCAAGTGGTATGTTGAAGTCACCCACCACCAATGTGTTTGGTGTTATCTGTGACCTTAGTTCTAATAGCATTTGCTTGATGAATTTGGGAGCCCCATGTTAGGTGCATATATTTTTTAGGATTGTAATGTCCTCCTATTAGAGTGTGCCCTTAATCAGTATAAAGTGATCTTCCTTATCATTCATAACTAAGATTGGACTGACGTGTACTTTGTCAGATATTAGGATTGCAGCCTCTGGTTGTTTTCTAGGCCTATTTGTTTGAAACACCATTTTCTAACCTTTCACCATAAAATAATGTCCATCCTATGTAGAAAGGTGGGATTTTTGGAGGCAATAAATTGTAGGATCCTGCTTTTTAACCCAGTCTGCAAACCTATGCCTTTTGGTTGGGGCTTTGAGGCCATTGATATTAAGTGGTATTATTGAAAGTTATGTATTTATGTTTGCTTTTTTTTTTTTTTTGTAGTTCTTCCAGTTCTACCTTTGCTTTCTTGTGTTAACTAGTATTTGAGTATTGTTTCTTTTTTCCAGGTACCTTATATGTGCTTTTCTTTCTCTTCAGCAGGAAGGGTTCTTTCAAGTATCTTCTGTAGAGCTGGTTTTGTCTTAAAATACTCCTTTAGCTTGCTTTTGTCATGGAATGTCCTCATTTCTACATTTATTTGAATGGATAGCTTTGCGAGATAAATTAACCTTGGTTGACAGTTGTTATCTTTCAGAACTTGGAATACATCACTCCAAACCCTTTTAAAGTTTTTAAAGTTTGTGTTGAGTAATCTTCTGTAATCCTGATGGGCTTGCCTTTGTAGGTAACTTGATTTTTCTCTCTAACTGCTTCCAATATTTTTTCTTTGGTTTGTATGTTTGGTAGTTTGACTATGATATGGCGAGGAGAGTTTCTTTCCAGGTTTTGTCTGTTTGGTATTCTAAAGGCTTCCTGTATCTGCATTGGCACCTCTTTACTAATTTGGGGAAAGTTTTCTTCTGTGTTTTTGTTGAAGACACCTACTATGCCTTTGGACTGAAATTTTTCTCCTTCTACTATGCCCTGAATTCTTATGTTTGATTTTTTCATAGTGTCCTGAATATCTTGAAATTCCCACTCATACTTTTCTATTAGTTTGTCTTTCTCTTTGTTGGACTCTATTAGATCTGCCACTTGGTCTTTTATCTTAGATATTCTGTCCTCTCCTTCATCCATTCTACTGGTTAGATTTTCTATAGCTTTTTTCACTTCATTAACTGTGATCTTTATTGCTAATAATTCTGATTGTTTTTTTCTTTATTATTTTGATTTCCTTATTTCTGTTTTGCATTGAGCTCTTTATTTCATTAAATTGGTGTTCTGTGTCTTCTTTGATTCTTTTGATTTCTTCTTTCATTCCTTTTATTTCTTCCTTGCCCTCTTTGAACATATTTACAATCATTATTTTGAAATCTTTCTCAGGCATTTCCTCTAACTCGTTCTCACTGGAGGTCATTTCTGATGCATTAATACTTTTTGGTGGATTTATATTGTCTTGATATTTGGTGTTTCTTGTGTTACAATGTGTATATATATATATATATATATATATATATATGTATGTATATTGCATCTTGGATTAAGTTAATGCTTGGATTTTCTAGTTAGCTGGGTATTATTAGATATATCAATCAATCTGATGTTATATATCTTCAGGATAGAAGCTTAAGGTGTTAGGTGTCTCTCTTAAGACTCTCAGAGTATCTACAAAAGTGACCCTAGGGGTTGGATTTGCCTGCTATGGGAGTATTCAAGTAGACTTAGTGTAACAAAATACATATAGATTCTAAAAGTTAATTAAACACTGTACACATTAAATGAAAAACAACACAGAGTATTTATGAAGAGTAGGTATTATGACAACCAGATCTTCCATGAAAAAGGAGGTTAAGATTTCTTGGCTCTTGGGGGTTCCAAGTCAGCTTGTGATCCAGTAAGACCCTTCCCTAATGTATAACAGAAGAGGAAACAAAGCCATTATAACAAATCTGACCATCCATCAGATTTAACATATAATTTATCCTGATATGGAAGGTGCAATAAGCACTTCCATTTCAGGGCTATATGTCAGGTTTATTATTTGGGTACTGACCAGGTGTAATCCCAGTTACCTTTTGGGATGATTTTGGTCTCAGTTGTGCTGTGCTACTGCTAGGGTACCTCTTTGGTGCACTGTGAGTTCAAGTTGGCTTGCTGGGTCTCTGGACCATTGCTCTGTTTGCCTGAGTTGGGCACTGGCTTTTCTTGTGGCTCAAGCCAAGCCTGGCAACTGTGGCCCTGCAGACCTGGTGCTGCCACTGCTGGGGTCATTGCTGCTGGAGCCACTTTGGTCTTTCTGTGTGGGTTCTGGATGCTCTGGATGTCTCCTACTTCTCTTGCCATTTTAGTTTGTTGTACACCTCACTATTTTTTTTTTTGCATTTTTTAAAAATTAGTTTTATATTCAGAAAATACAGGTAGTTTGGTACCATTATTAGGCTCATCCGAGACCTACCACCTCCCCATTGTCCCTCCTTGTTGAGGTATATGGGTCATGCATTGTGGAGTTAGCCCATAGTTATTGGTACAATAAATGTCTCTGCATATCTTATTTTGCTGTTTTTGCTTTTTTTTGGGGGGGGGCTTTTTCTCCCTGAGGCTATTTTGGAGTGATTATTATGCTGCTATCTTAACTGGAAGTCAATCCTAATTTTATTTGAATTTTTATTGCCCGTTTTGTAGTTTTGCCTTGTTGATAATCATCAGCATAAGGCTTCTACAGTCCACATGCTGCAGAAGAATGTTGGCCTTTGGGGTATGTGGTATAGGAAAGGAGAATATGCACCACAAGGAACTGTGAGGCATTATTGTAGTTTCCTTCTCCTTGCTAGGACAAAGCAAATGACCAAAAGCAGCTGATAGGAGGAAAGTTTTCATTTTGGCTTACAATTGCAAGGGGAAGCTTCATGATGATACAGAAAAGCATGGCATGAGCAGAGAATAGATATCACCTCTGCCCTAACAGGTGGACATCAGCAACAAGAGAATGAGTTAATCAGCACCACCCCTAAGCTGACCCCAGGAATTTACCTCCTCTGGCAAGTCTCCAACTTCTAAATTGCCACCAGTTTGTGACCAAGCATTCAAATCACCTGAGTTTACGTGAGGCATCTGATTCAGACCGCCACAGGCATCTTACTAAGAGACTATTACTAAGAGAATATTCTTGTCACAAGCCATGTGCCTAATCTACCTTAGTTTGGAGGAAGGGGCCAAGGAAGTGAATTCTGGACTGGCTGTTTTCAGTACATGGCAGGACTTTCTGGTTCTGCATCATAGCTTCCATGTAGTAGGTGGAAGAAATGTGATGGAGCCAGTCCTACAACTACGAAAGAATCAGGGCTTGATTGTGCTGAGTGCAGAATTTAAATATTATTTCTGGCTTCTGTGATATTGATATTTTGTTCTGTACAGTTTGGCTTCCTTCTACCATGTTTTTTTTTTGTGTGTGTGGCTTTCAGTCCCGCTAGTGCTCCCTATTTCATACTCACCAAGAAAGCATCAAGGTATAGTTTTTATACCTGCTCTCTGCAGATCTGTCAGATGTGACCTGTTTGTGACAATTGTTGTCACACCCTCTTAGATTTTTTTCCATTTCTTTCCCTGTGTCATATCCATTTATTCCCTCCTTTAATTTTTAACTCCCAGGACTTCTAAAATTTCATGGCTAAATCCTCTTGTATGTTCTTCTACATATAATGTCCTTTGTAATTTCATTACTTTTATCATTTGAATTATGATCTGATTTTAACCATTGTATATTCTTAAAAGCATGTTGCCAGAGCTGTGGCCTACAGACCTAAGATAGCTAATTATCTGTTTTTGCACAGGGTATAAGATGGCTTTTATATATATTTTTAAAATCCAGATAAATTTTTCACAACACATGAAAATAATATAAAATCCAATTCTAGTTTTATTGGAATCTAGGCATGCTCATTTGTTTAGGCATTATGTATGACTGCTTTCTTGTTCCCATAACAATACTGAGTATTTTCAATATAAACTATGTGGTTCATAAAGCCAATAATATTTACTACTTAACCACTTACAGAAAAAATAGAAAGAACTTTTTCTAATATACAACTAACATTTGACATTTCTACTTGTGTATTTGTCATAGCAACATGTTTTTTAAAAAGAAGTTTGATTTCCCTCTCTTTCACATCATAAGTGTATCAGTTTCCAATTCTTATTTAGATTAAAATATAGGGTTATGGTTCACCTAATTTCTCAAAAACATCTAATTACTAAAAATTCATCCTTATTTTGAATGCATGCAATTTTAGTATGAAATGTAATACACACACACACACTGTGAATCAATTTGTATACATTTTAGTAGTAAGAATATTTAAAAATGTACATATTTAAAAATCAATGTCCAAGTATAAACTATAATATTCACTATGGTCACCCTGCTGTACAGCAGGTCTCCAGAACTACCTAACTGAAACATTGAAACCCTGACCAACATTTCCCCATTTTCCACCTCCTGATATCCTATCTATCTCTGGAAATCTGACACTTAGATTTTACATATAAATTAGATCACTGTTTTTTTGTTTTTTTTTAATGGGCATGGTGTACTTAGTATAATGTCCTGTAAGCTCATTCATGTTGATGCAAATCAGTATTTCCTCCTTTTATGAAGCTGAATAATATTCTGTTGTTCTAGTTAGACATCTTCTGCATTCATTCATCAGTTCATAAACACTTAGCTGATTACCTATTATGAAAACTATAATGAACATATGTATATTTTTGTTTTGTATACTGATTATTTCTTTGAAAATATGTTCAGTGGTAGAATAGCTGTTTTCTATCATAGTTCTATTTTTAATTTTTTGAAGACCTATTCTATTTTTCATGCTGGCTCTGCTATTTTACAGTCTTACCAGTAGTATAGGAAACCTCTCTTTTCTGCATGCCCATGCCAGTACTGATTTTTTTTGTCAGTAGGAGACACGCTAATAAGTACTAAATGGAATCTCATTATAATTTTGGTATCATACTATAATTGTAATTTATTTTTATTTCCCTAATAATTACGACTATTGAGCATTTTATATATCTTTCTAATTTAAGTGACTTTTGAGGTGTAATTATTTGACTCTTATTTATCATTTTTTATTCCACTCCATATTTCCAAAACTTTTGTAAGATCCATGGTTTCTGTTTTCTAGTTCTATCTTAGATACATCAATCTCCCAGTTTTTCTGCTGTTATCCTCTATCCATCTCTAGTATTTTCTGTCTGATGGACTCAGTCTTCTATTAATTTTTGCCTATGTGATTCCCATTGCATTTTGAATGTTCTTTGTAGCAATTTCCATAAATTTGTATATCGATTTTTATGCTTAAATTTTGTACAGGTATTTACTGGTTTATAGATTATCTAATTATTAGAGAAGCTTTTAAAAGATAGGTAGGGCTGGAGAGATGGCTTAGTGGTTAAGGTGTTTGCTGGCAAAGCCAAAGGGCCTGGGTTCGATTTTCCAGTATCCACGTAAGCCAGATGCACAAGGGGGTGAATATGCATTGAGAGTTTGTTTGCAGTGGCTGGAAGCCCTGGTGTACCCATTCTCGCTCTCTCTCTCTCTCTCCCCTTCATTCCTTCTCTCAAATAAATAAATAAAAAATTTTAAAAAATTTAAAAGGATAGGTAGTTCATTAGTATATATAAAAATAATAAACAATGAATGGTTTAGAGCAGAACTACAATAATTATTTTAACAAGTGGATGATATGTTAATGATAATGGTGATAAAGGTATGTAACTACTGTTTATCAAGTATAGTATACATAACATATGTGTATATATTTTTATATGCGTGTGTTCATCACCTGAATAGATTCCCATCTTAAATTTAGCTACAAATCTATAGAAGGGTTTTCTCTTTAAAGGAAGGGTCGGTGTTTATTTTATCTTGATATTAAAAATTATCTTAGCTGGGCATGGTGGCACACGCCTTTAATCCCAGCACTTGGGAGGCAGAAGTAGGAGGATTGCCATGAGTTCAAGGCCACCCTGAGATGACAGAGTTAATTCCAGATCAGCCTGGACCAGAGTGAGATCCTACCTCAAAAAACCAAAAAAAAAAAAAAAAAAAATTGTCTTTCAGGCTGGAGAGATGCTCAGTGGATAAGTCACACTTGACTGCAAAGCCTAATCACCCAGGTTGGATTCCCCAAGACCCAAGTAAAGCAAGGTTCACAAAGTGGTGCATGTATCTGGAGTTTATTTCTGTGATTAGAGGCCTGCCATGCCCATTCTCCTTTCTTCTCTCCTTGTAAATAAATAAATGGAAATTTTAAAACAAAAAATGGCTCTTTTCAGCTTCTGTTATTGGTAAAGTTATTAATTGCTTTTTTTCTGTCATAAATAAATTAAATTAAATACTTAACATTCTGGTAATTCAAAAACTAGCTCAAAGTGTCTGATTATTTTATATTAGTCATTATTGCACTTCATTTTGTATAAAACTATTTTGCAATTATTTTTACTTAGATTTGTGTGTCTGTGTATGTTAGGTATGTGTGTTGTGGTGTACTATATCATGTATGCATGTATCTGTATGTGTGAGAAAGAGAGCACATAGAAACTAGCCGAGAGCATTGTGTGCCTTTATCTTTTGTTCATTCATATACTTCTTTGAAGCAAAGTCTGTCTCTTAATCCAGAGCTTCCAGGGTGTTGTTCAGTGATTCCTAGCTATTCTCCAGCCTCTGTCCCTCACAGATTGAGGTTACAGACATGTGTGGCATTGCCTAAACTTTTATATAGCTTCTGGAGTATTGAACTAAGGTGATCTCTGCCTATCAAGGCCACCATGCTTAAGCATAAAGTATTTGTAACTGCTGAGCAATCTCCAAAGACCTTATTTGAATTTTAATAGTAACTTTCAAAGCCTTTATGAAGCAATACTAATTAAACAAATTGTGTGTACAGTGTTTTGTTTTGTTTATATTTTAAGCAATTGGTGGAAATCACTGAATAGGTGATTTTTTTTTTTTTTTAATAGAACCAAAATGATAAAATAGCCACAAGATATTCCATGCAAAGAAGTCACTTAAGAACATATTTGATTAAAAATGCTACATGGAGAACTACTGTTTGGTAAGCCAATTAAAATATGAAAAAATTAAAGTCTTTGAATGAAGGGCCTCTATGTGGGTGATTAAAAGTGCTCCCAGAAGCCATAGGTTATTAATTATAAATTCCAGTGCTAAGAAAGATACTTTCCAAAGAGTTGTGGGTCATGGAGGCTTCAGAGGGCCCTAAAACAGTACCAGCTATGCAATTGCTCTTGTTTGCCCACCAAAACTAGACATTAAATCCCTATTGCTAAGACAAGGATGATTTCAAGACATAGAGAAAGTAAGCTGGAATATTCCTTACCAACAGTTAGCTTTCTTTGTACCAGATGGTGTCATGCAAGCTCGGGGTGGGGGAGCTGCCAACAGTTCTACCAAACTGTGAACCCTATATGTTCCACCACTGACCTTCCAGGCAAGATATACCCACTGGTACAATAGTGGCATAAATGTTATGAGAATAACAATTGCTGTCTGATTGGATGTGAAGCCAACTTCACAGGAAGGATTTAATGTTTGACTTTGCAAACCTGGCCTAAAACTCTATGGCTAGAGATTCAGGCTCTAGGGGGAAATTACTACCAGAATCATGCAAGATGGACAGTGTGTCAAATTGAATTATCAATATCTGTATTTGTTCCCATAGATTATTACTAACTGAAACCTTGACCCAGAAGGTTCGTTTCTTTCCCTTTTTTTTTTCTTTCTTTCTTTCTTTCTTTCTTTCTTTCTTTCTTTCTTTCTTTCTTTCTTTCTTTCTTTCTTTCTTTCCCATAATGGGTAATATTTAATGAAAAGATGCATAGATGGGCAAATTTCTGAGAATGAGTAGTGAATATGTGCCCAATCTCAAACAGATTAGCTAAAACAGCTCCTCTAAGACTCAGGGAAACTCAAGGAAGGTTGGAGATGAATGTAAGAGCAGGAGGATGGGGAGGAGGGCTGTGAAACTGTCTTTTGGTTAAAATATGTCTATTACACCTATGAATTTACACTGGCTGTGGTTTCCTGCAGAAGTATGAGCCTGTCAACACATCACATTCAGTGGGAGAAGGATAAATGAGACACCACACCTGCCAGCATTGACAATGGTAGCCACTGGTTGCCAATAGAGGGAAGTCAGGTTCATGACTGATATGTTTCCCATTCCATGGTAAATAACCTTCTACCCATAATCATGTAAGCAACCATAAATTAAATCAACACATACAATAAAAATTGGTAAACAGAAAAATGTAAGATGAGGATTGATGGACAAGAAGCATGTCAATGGAAGGAGAGAGATAAAAGAGTAATTATGGTGAATAAAATCAAATACATTGTATTCACATATGAATACATCAAAAACAGAAAATAAGTAAAGAACTTACTTTGAAAAATAATTGGGAAAAAAAGACCATCTGGTTTTATGGATAAATTATCTGATAAAATAAAAGGTAGTATGTTTTTCAGTAAACAAAAGAAAGAGGGGGGGAATAAAAAGTATGACAGATGGATTGTGAATTAGAAAACAACATGAGAGAAGAGGAGAATTCTCCATTTCTGAAGTCAGATGAAAAGAAAACTACTGAAGTAGAAAAAAACGACAACAACAAATTATAGTTAGGAGAGACTCAGGATAACATGAGACACATACCACTGAGAATATAAGTGTTTTCCCTCCTTTTGAATAATAATAAATGTTTTGCATAATTATGTCAAACGACCTCTATAAGAACTGCACAAATTTGAGGGAAGTGGGACAGGTGGTGCTATTCCCATTTCACAGATTAGAACAGAAGCTCAGGTCCCAAGGTAGGCCAGCAGGTAAATAACATAAGGAAGCACAGAAGCATTCTGACTTCCACATTTTTATGCTTTTTGCTACACGATGTTGAATGTGTGGTGTTCATCTTTAAACATGGGGAGGTTGAAATGGCCTGAGAAGAAAAGCATTTAAGGCAGTGTTCAAAACGAGGTCTCTTTCCCACACACTCAAACTATTATGACAGCCTTTGAATACCAGTAAACCAACATGAAAAAAGTGATGACTATTATGAAAGATAAGGCAACATCTATTTCTGTTTTAGATTGTTATATACCTTACCAAATGTTCCCCATAGAAAGGTTAACAAAAATAGTTATTATGCCACCATTTTCAAGGCTTATTTTCTAGTGAAGGACAGGCTTTTATCCAGTAAGAAGAAATAATATTTGAGTATAGTATTGAGAAAACACAATGGTAAGAAAGCATTTATTTGGGCCTCACTGTGTGTGGTGGTTTGAATGTAAAATGTCCCCCAGAGACTCGTGTGTTTGTGACTAAACTCATACTTGGTCCCAAGCTGGAAGAGCCTGTGGGATGTGCAGCCATGCTGGAGGAGGTGTCATGGGCACAGTCCACCCCACTTGCCAGTTTTAGCTTTCTCACTCTTGCCACTTCCTCCCAGCTGATGAAGCAAGATGTAACTCCCTGTTGTCTGTTCTTCCTATGCTTTCCACCTTGAAGAAACTTCCCTTGGCAACTGTCAGCTGAAATAAGCCTTTCCCTTCTTCAAACTGCTTCTGGTGAGCTGTTTTATTCCCAGCAACATGAAGGTAATTGTTCATCTATATCTCAAACACCAGGTGATGCTTTGTTTACCTGAGATGGTAATTTAAACTATAAAGGAAGAAAAGAAATGAACTGCCAGAACCCTCACAGAAGACTCATACATATAAGGCAGTAGAATAATGTGAGGTGACTAAAAGTTTTAGTTTGCACTGCAATCAACACGGAATTTCCTGTTTATGTTAAATATTTCTGTAGTGATCCTGTGCCATCGGATTCTGAAGCTAGGCTTATGATAACTCTTAAAAGAAAAATTTGCAACAATTACTTTAATGTTCATACTGGCTTTCCTGTGATTCATGAATCAGGGAACACCTCAGGTTAATGTGGAGGGGTATTACATTGGATATAGCCAAAGAGTTGTTTTTCGTAAAGTAGGAATAAGTAATTAGGATGACAGAAAAGAATGGTTAATATTAAGCTGTTTCGTGTCATTTTTCTTATAGGAGATAAAGCACACAAGACTTTGGTATCATGACAGCTGAGTTTGAGGGACCCTTCACATCATTAAAAACTTGTCTATCGAGATAATCCTGCTACTGAAACTTTCTGCTTGGTTCCATGGTGTCCAGCATGAAAGATTACATTAGGATTCGTTCTGTTGAGATTTGACAAAAAATATGTCTCCCTACTTATCTTTGTTTCATATTACTTAAAAATTAATATACTGCTGTATTTATTCCTGATAGAATGTATATGTATGTTTGAGTGTAGGTATTCTGCAAACTTTTCCATGTTTCACATAGAAAACAAAAACTGCTATTTTTGAAACAAATATTTATTTAAAAAATCTAGCACAATAGCGTCAATACACCCCACATAGAAGTGATAGATTAGAGACTAGAGAGATGGCTCAGTAGTTAAAGGTGCTTAATTGCAAAGCTTAATGACATGGGTTCAACTCCCCACTACCAATGTAAACCAGATGCCTAAAGTAGTACATGCATCTAGCGTTCATTAGCAGTGGCAGGAGGCCCTGGAGAGCCCATTCCCTCTTTGCAAATAAATAAACAAAAATTAAAAATTAAAAAAAGAAGAGAGAGATTATACTTTTGCATAGTGTTATCTTTGATTTTTGTAAGGAATTTAATTTATATATGTATGTATTTGAAATATAGCTCTATCTATATGTATGTACATGTTTATATGTATAACTATATCTATCTATAGCTATATCTAGTAAGTGTTTACAAAATTTCTTCATATTCTTACAAAAGTTTAGCAAAGACAGCAAGTCAATCTTTACTGTCCTCTGTCTGATACTTGACAAAAAAATAGCCAGAACATAGTTAAAAAGAAATTATTCTTATCTTGCAAGAACCAAATCCATATGTGTTTGACATGTTTTATACTTGTTAGTTTCTGCTTTCATTGTTAAATTAGCCTCAGTTAGGGCAAGACAAAGCCATTTTAGAAGTATCTTAGTGATAGAAATTCTGTATATCTGGCTTACAGTATCATCAACATAAGCCACCTGCAGCAATGTAGCACTGCGAATGTCAATCATATAGATCATATAGTCCATTAAATAACAATGATTGATACATATTTTAAAAGAGAAATGGTGACAGAAATGGAAATATTGAGAGATAGGACCAAAGGAAGTGTCTCAGGGAAGGAGATTATATTTCAAACAGGACAATCAAAAAAATAATTGAGCAAGATGTAATCAAAGAAAATGTTACACATTGCAATCCTCTACTCAGAGGTTTGTCCATCATCCTCAGAGAAAATAGAAAGCATGTTGTGATGTGGACAGATCAGAGTATTCAAAAGGCAGAGGTTTTGTATGTTAAGTTATTTAAAAGTCCCTGTTTAGTAATGGATCACGGGTATAATATTCCACGGGTGTATATGTTTTGTCACCATCAACTATTACACCAGCCTATCAGATAGAGTTTCTATCTAGTATATGCTAACTCTATTGCCTACTCAATGACTTCAACTAAATTAAGTAATACTATGTTCTGATTATATTTCTTGTAGAATGTACTATGTAATATTGGCAAACATGGCTAATTTGAGTTCTTCTCAAAAGCCAATTTCATGTTGAAATAGAAAAGTGTATCTATTTTAAGTTTTTATTTATTTATTTTCAAGTAGAGTGATACATAGAGAGAGATAGAAGAAAAAAAAAGAGAGAGAGAATGGGCATGTCAGGAACTAGCCACCGCAAACAAACTCCAGATGCATGTGCCACTTTGTGCATTTGGCTTTATATGGGAACTGGGGAATCAAACCCAGGTCATTAGGCTTTGCAGGCTTGTACTATAAGCACTAAACCGTCATCTTCCATCCCATGAACACACCTCTTAATTGAGGACATACAAGCAATTTTTCTATATTGAACATTACTCCACAAAAAAACTGTT
This sequence comes from Jaculus jaculus, assembly GCF_020740685.1. Classification (NCBI taxonomy): domain Eukaryota; kingdom Metazoa; phylum Chordata; class Mammalia; order Rodentia; family Dipodidae; genus Jaculus; species Jaculus jaculus. The sequence continues at coordinate 77,604,416 of NC_059113.1, forward strand.
AAGATATGAACTTATGATTATGAAAGTGCTACTTTCACCTGCAAAAGGTTTATAAAGAGGGCATTACAGCTATCTGGTGTATTAATGAGGACATGGAAGTTTGGAGAGAAGTAGCACAACATGCTCACGCTCAGTCTCATACTTTACTCTGCATGTACACTTCACAAGAGCGTGTTACACTGGATCTCCCAGCAATAGAGTGAAAAAGCCACCATTCCATGCCACATTTACTTCATTACTGAGGAGATTTGGGGAAAGAAGCAATGCTTCCAGTGACACAGATGTAGAGTGCTGGAGCTGAGATTCCACAGGCATCCTCTTACCTTAGGAAGAGCTCACGTGGAAAAATGCTCAGAGGTCAGGAGAAAGACGGCCTTAGATAAAAATTATAGGTAGAAAAGAGGTACTCAGATTGATAGAATGTTATTTCCACATCAAAGCTGACTAGAAGCATGCTATATGATTCCTAAAATAATTTTTTCTTCTGAAATGAAGGAACCAAATCAACTTCCATTTTATGGGAGGAAAAGCTTGCTTTTATTCATCACAAGTAAAGCAGAAAAGCCATGAAAACACCTTAGTTTAATTTATGACTACATTCTTTTAAAGTAAATAAAAGTTGTTGAGTAGAGAAGTAGAGAGTAGGTTAAAAAGGAACACAGATAAAAAAGTTTAAAAAATATAGAACTCATAATTTTAACTTGCATTCTAGTATGATGTCAATAGAGTACTAAGTTTCCTTAATGTTAAGTATAGAGGACTATACTTAAATTAATAAGGTGCCCATTAAGCCCATTAATTCATCACATATAACATGCTTAATTTTCATTTCTTTCTTTTTAGATACATTTGAAATCTTACTTGTAGTGAAAAATGAGATGCTATATTATTTTTTTAAATAAGGCACAAATTCTTTTTTAACTATGTTTTTTATTTATTTTCATGGAGGGAGAGAAAGAGAGAGAGAGGGAGATCAAATGGGAGTGCCAGGGCCTCTTGCTACTGCAAACAACTCCAGATGCATGTACCACCCTATGCATCTGGCTTACATGGATAATGGGGAATAGAACCTGAGTCCTTAGGCTTCACAGGCAAATTCTTTAACAGCTAAGCTACCTCTTCAGCCTAAAAGTCTATATTTTTAGCATAGATCATTATGTATTTATTTTGTAAGTGGCATTGCAAAATAACTATTTAGTGTTCCCAAGCAGATCTACAAATTCCAAGTCAGACTCATAATAGTCATTGACTATTTATCAGATATAATTTGATATTTTTCCAAATTCAAAAAAATATTTAATTGGGTCTCTGATTAGCTTATGATTCCAAATACGGAGCTGATTTTTATTGTAGGTGCTCAGGGTCACAGTTCAAGTTAAGATTGTTTTATTTTACTAAACATCTTGGTAAATCCTTTTTCATCTTTTGTACATGAAAATATGATTTTCCCACTGTAGGTGGGAAAATATTTTAGTTATTTTTGCATCATCTCTAATGAATTTATAATAAGCACCCAGTTTTCTACACTGAACCCCAAGGTTATCAATTGAAAGCATTTTCTGGATCACCAACCAAGATTACAGGGTACAATCTGTGGCTAGGGAACAGACATTTCTCTGTGTAAGTTTAATTACCCTTGTGGGGATCAAAAAGTCATTAACACTCTAGTCTTTCCAACTGAGCTGATAGCCTTAAGCAATTAGTTAAATTGTTTCTTTCATTAATATTTTTAAAGTATGTAGTTGATTTTTATTATAGTTTTCATGTGTTTTAAATTAGAAATGCATGGACTGTTTTTTTCTGCATTTTTAATTTTTTTTTTTTTAATTTTGTAATCAGTGACTACGGTGAAGTTAGTACCATTGTTAGCCTCCTCCCTGACCTCCCTCCTCCATAGGGACCCTCCTTGTTGGGGTATATGGTTTGTGCACTGTGGGATTAGCCTTTAGTTTTGGGTAGGAGGAAATGTCTCTGCATGTCATGACCCAACATGTGGCTCTGACATTCTTTTCACCCACTCTTCCGCAAATTTCCCTGAGCCATGTTGGGTTCATGTTAGGTCTGCTTCCGTGTTGAGATCATGGATACCTGCCTCTATGTCTCCGGATATCTGGTTTGGTAGGGGTTGATTGTTCTCTGTGTCTACCTCCTTCACCATTGTGCTGGTTCCCAGTTCACCAAGGAAACAACATTCTTGCATGAATTATTCTTAGTTTCATCTGGGGCTCTTTTGAGGTATGATAGGGTGGTTTACTCATTAGGATCTGCATCTATCTGGAAAAGAGAAGCAGATTCTCCAATGGAGAGTAAAGTTAGCACCAAGTAAATGTGATAACCATTGTTTTTAGATAGAGTTTAATGGAGAGTAGGCTCATTGTTGGATATGGTTGACTTGTTTCCTAGCTCCAACTATGGGTTCCACTGAGATCATCAGTTAGCCAAATCGAGAGCAGTTGGATTCCCACCATGGCTATGTGCCAGTATTGCACTTGTATGAGTATCACATCAGGTTGTTTGCTGCTAAGTAGGTTGGACCATGTCTTGCTTGGACAGATATTGGTCATTATCCCCCAGTCGCTCATGTAGCACCTTCTGCACTAGATGAGCTAACTGTCTGGGTACTGACTCTCTTCCATCTTCCAGCCATGTCACTCTATGATATGTGCCAACAATGTATGATGTCTTCAGCAGTAGGGTCTTACCACTAATGTATGGTGGGTTATCATGTGCTCTGACATAAATCTGTTTTCTTTGGGGAGACCTTGTAGCTCTGTGTAATCAAAAGCTCATTATGGATGATATCCATCTGCTGGTACTGTGAGTTAAAGTCAGCACCCCAGAAGAGAAGTAAGAAAAGGATAAGTGATATATAAAATACAGAGAGATGAGAAAGAAGAAGGAGAGAGAGAAACAGAAATAGGAGGAGATAAAGGTCAGTTGTCGTCATATCCTCTCCATGGACTTGTGAATCTGGTGTTCCTTCTAAGGTTGAAGGTTCAACCATTTGGTCTGTCTTTTAGGAGGTAGATTTTTATGACAATATTGCCTGTTGTGTCCAGTTTTGTGTCCCCCACCCCATCTTTTATCCTACCACCTCCCACCCTTCCTATTGTCCAGTCCTTGAGATGCTTGGTAGGTATGTCTGCAACTTGGGTAGATTCAGTTTAGGAGCTGTAGATGAATGAGACTATGTGCAGTTATCTTTCTGTGACTGGGAAAGTTCACTGAGAATGATCTGTTCCAGGTTCAACCATCTTTCTTCAAATTTCGTTGTATTGTTTTCCCTTATTGCTGTGTAGAATTCTATCATGTAGATATAGCACATCTTAGTTATCCATTTGCCTAATAATGGACATCTGGATCGATTCCAGATCTTGGCTATTATGAATTGAGTAGCTATAAAGATGATTGAGGGCTGGAGAGATGGCTTAGTGGTTAAGCACTTGAGCACTTGCCTGTGAAACCTATGGACCCTGGTTTGAGGCTCGACTCCCCAGAACCCATGTTAGCCAGATGCACAAGGGGGCGCATATGTCTGGAGTTCATTTGCCTGGCCGGCGGCCCTGGCACACCCATTCTTTCTCCCTCTCTCTCTTTATCTGCCTCTTTCTTTGTGTGTCTGTCACTCTCAAATAAATAAATTAATTAATTAAAAATATTTATAAAGATGGTTGAGCAAATCTTTATGGACTGAGGCATGGAAGCTTTTAGAATACATGCCCAGTAAGGGAATAAATGGGTCTGTTGGTAACTCTATGGTCAGTATTTTTAGGAGTCTCCATATTGCTTTCCAAAGTGGTTGTACCATCTTCCTATTTCTCCACATCCTTGCCAGCATTTGTTTTCATTTGATTTTTTTGATGTTTGCCATCCCTTACTGGGGTAAGGTGGAATCTCATAGTAGTTTTAATTTTAATATCCTTGATGATTAGGGATGATGAACATTTGCAAAGGTGAGTCTATTTGTATTTCTTCCTCTGTGGACTGCCTTGCCCCATTTTGTGAGTGGGTTGTTTGACTTTTATTGTTTAGGGTTTTGAGTTCTTTATAGATTCTAGAAATTAGGCCTCTGTCAGTTGGATATTCAGCAAATATTTTTTCCCATTCTGTGGGTAATCTATTGGTTCTACTTATTGTATGCTTGCCTGTGAAGAAACTATTCAGATTCACCAGATTCCACTGGTTGAGTGATTGTTTAAGATCTTGTGCTACTGGTATTTTGTTCAGGAAATCTTTTCCCATTCCTAAAATCATGGAATGTTCCTCCTAACTTTTCTTCCAGTAGTAGCCGAGTTTCTGGTGTTATATTGAGGTCTTTGATCCATTTGAACTTCATTGCTGCGCTTGGTGAGTTGTGGATCAAGTTTCGTTTTCTTGTATATGGTTATCCATTTTGTCCAGTGCCACTTGTTGAAGGTGCTATCTTTTTGCCAGCCTATATTTTTAGGGAATTTGTCAAATATAAAGTAGCTGTAGTTGTTTGACCCAGAGTCCAGGCCCTTGATTCTACTCCATTGGTCTATACTCCTGGTTTTATGGCAGTACCATGCTGTTTTTTAATACTATGGCTTTGTAACATAGCTTTAGATCAGGTATGGTAATGCTGAGGATATGCTTGGATATCTGAGGCCTTCTGCTTTTCCATGTGAATTTTGAGATCAATTTTTCTATCTCTGTGCTGAACAATGTTGGATTTTGATGAGAATTGCATTAAATGTGTATGTTGCCTTTGGAAGGATTGTCATTTAACAATGTTAATTCTGCCTATCCAGGAGCATAGGAGGTCTTTCCATTTTCTCAAGTCCTCCTCAGTTTCTTTTTTGAGTGTTTTTATATTTTCATTGTATAAATCTTTCACTTCCTTGGCTAATATTATTTCAAGGTATTTTATTTTTGTTGTTGTTGCTATAGAAAATGAGACAATATCACTTATTTCTTTCTCTGTATCTTTGTCATTTGTATATAAAAAGGCTGCTGATTTTATGCACTGATTTTGTTTCCTGCTACTTTGCTGAAGGAGTTTATCACCTTTAAGAATTTTGGAATGGAGGCTGTCAGGTCTCTTACATATAGAATCAAGTTGTCTGTCAATAGTGCTAACTTAACTTCTTCCTATCCAAATTGTTTCCCCTTTACTTCTTTTTCCTGTGTTGTTGCTTGAGGTAGGACTTCCAATACTATATTGAAGAGCAGAGGTGAGAGTGGACACCCCTGTCTTATTCTTGATCTCAATGGGAATTTCTTCAGTCTCTCTCAAGTATTATTTGGGCTTTAGGAGCTTTGTATATAGTCTTTATTGTGTTAAGATATTAACCAACCATGCTGATTCTCCCCAATGTTTTGATCATGAAGTGATGTTATTTTGTCAAATGTCTTTTCTGCATCTAGTGAAATGATAATATGGTTTTTGGATTTAGCCTTGTTTATGTGGTGTATTACATTGACAGATTTCCATACATTGAATCACCGCTGTATTCCTGGGATGGTACAGTTTCTTTTCTATCCTACCATAATTCATAAAGAAAATATTCAGAGGCTGGAAGGATGGCTTAGCAGTTAAGGCATTCAATTACCCAGGACCAACATTAGCCAGATGCACAAGGCGGTACACATGTCTGGAGTTCATCTGTAGTGGCTGGAAGCCCTGGCATGCCCATTCTCTCTCTCAATATCTCTCTCTCTCTCTCTTTCTCTGCCAAATTATTAAATAATTTAAAATAAAATATTTTAAAAAGAAAATATTCAGGAACAGAAAGATAATGAATGTCAGTTTAAAATACTGACCTAATTTGAAAATATGATCTATTATCACATATCATCATGGTAATAGCGTGTGGACAGATAATGCTCAGGAGGGATAATTTGAAATACTAAGAACCACAGATGAGGGAGAAACTTTGACAATAAATGAGAATCTTTATCTCTTCACTATCCCTCCCTGTCTAGTGTATTTACTGCATCATTCCCTGATAGTGCATTTATTGTTTAAGGCTACATAGTAACACTTTCTGTTCATTAATGTAAATTTGAGGTCGTTGGGGTGAGGCTAAAATATATACTAAATAAAACTATAGTGGCTCTAAAATAGACAACTGCATAAATAGCTTATACCATGCAAGTGCCTTTTTCATTGCAAGAATGATTCTGAGGAAGTGAGTAACTAGTGCTAAGTCCATTAAAATGTAAACATTTCTCCTTGTTTTTATACTCTCTTTCTGATGGTGAATTGTAAAATTTGCCTCAGGAAAAAAAGTGAAATGCTTTCATGTGTTATTTACTCTTTTAGATTAGGAATTATTGTTCTGTTTATGGTGTGTTTTAAAATATAATATAAAGAGAGTCAGTATATTATGCCACCTACTGTGACTTATTTTACCTTGGAAGTTCTTACTTCAGATATACACAGATATATACAGAGTCTGTGCATAGAATTTGGTTAAAGAGAAAGAAGACCAACTTTGTTTCCACTAGCCTCAAAAGGAATCCCAAATCCTCTCATTGTGAATTAATATAGGAACATGTTTCAGCTGTATCCAGTAGAACACTAGAAAACACATTATTTTTTCAAATGATATTATTACTAAAATACATGTCTCAAAATATTGTTTGGATATTGAAATCCATGCCATCTCAGAACTACTATTAGATGCCATTAGTTAGGGAGTTAGTAATTCAAAAGATCAAATGTATTATGATGTAGCAAGTTTACATTTAATGTTTTGACATGAATTTCCATGTACATCGCTGTGATTCATTACTCTTCTAAAGGATGAATGGCTCCAAAAAATGTTCAAGAGTTCCTGCTTTAGCTACTTTTGTAAAAATGAAGACACGGACACTGTGAGTGTTTTAGGTACATTTAAAAATTATTTTTATTTTATTTTATTTGTTTATTCATTTGAAAGCCACAGACAGAGAGAGAAAGAGGCAGAGAGAGAGAGAGAGAGAGAGAGAGAGAGAGAGAGCGAGAGAGAGAGAGAATGGGCATACCAGAACCTCCAGCCACTGCAAACGAGCTCCAGACTCATGGGCCCCTTGTGCATCTGGCTAATGTGGGTCTTGTGGAATCCAACCTTGAACCGAGGTCCTTAGGCTTCACAGGCAAGTGCTTAACCACTAAACAATCTCTCCATCCCTGTAGGTACATTTAAATAAATGGAAAACAAAATGGATTCATAAAGTTATTTATAACCACAATCTTCTGCAATCACCACCATCTTTGTTGGCTTTATTGTTTTGCTTAGCGTAGAATTTTACATGAGATATTATTAAAGCACTTTAGAACAAAAGTTAAAGTAATATTGTAATGGATGTACTATGTCCATGCACTGTACTAAGTGAAATGGGGAAAGGAAAAATCTCATGAGCACAGTATTTTTTACAGAAAGGTTGATCTACAGAAGGTATAAAGCATAAACAAATAAAAACATAAATAATAATAAATTAAATTAACCCCTTAATACTTATATATCTACATGACATTAAATGTCAGAGGAGTGGTATAATCACTGTTGATGAGATATTAAAATTGGTGTAAAATAAATTTGAAAGTGATATAGAAGTGGCATGAATTGTACCGGCTGATGCGTATGGAGCTCCTCCTCTGTGATAGCCTTGCACTATGCATGCACATACATTGTTCTTTCAGTAAACAATGACTTAATTTTCAATATTATCATCCATAGTGGTTACTAATGCTCTGCCCATTATTCAAGTGATGAAAATACAATAAATGGTGACCACAGTCATATTGTACTGAGGGAAGAGGATAGTCTGAATTCTGTCTGGAAGATAGCAAAACCTTTGCTCTCAATCTTTCTATTACTTCTTACTGTAGTATAAAAAGGGTGAGGGATTATGCTTCAGGCGCTCTTAGAGCCTAATTGTCCAAGACCAGCAGGGTATTGTACAGGGCTTATTGTTTATGTTCCTTCTAAGGAAGAGATGGAAGAGATGGTTGTTAGGGGCTGTATTTGTGGTGGTCCTCCATTTTGATTGACAGTCATGAGTTACATATGCTTTTCCATACTGAGTGTGTCACTTCCCATTTGACATCTGATTGCAATTTTATACACACACATACTATATATATATATATATATATATATATATATATATATATATATATATATATAGTTATACATAGCCATAGGATGGTAAAGTTCATTCAGAGGACAGTTTGCCTTACTGCACATGCACCTAGATCCAATCCAAGCTGAAGCTGCCCCATCTGTCTATCCTGAATATTTGCAGAAACATGATTTAATATAAATAGGGTATTACCAAGGTTATCAAGGGTAATGACTCATTTCCAATGTTTAAGGTGAGTACACCTGCAATTTAATGCAAGCTTGTCTGAGATTGAGGACAGGTGCATTGTTAGGAAAGGGGTGTGTTTACTATCCACATAACAGGGGCCTGAGTTACTAAACTCATCCTTGTGCTTGCTTGCCTTAGAACAGTGGCTTAATTTTAATGTTAGGCAGTGAGGAAAACACCAGCATCAGGATCTCTTCCTTTTCACAAAGAACTAACGGAAAAGAAAGGTGCTACTAAACCTTCATTTTAGAGACTGGCAAATAAATATTTTGAAAAATAAAATGATTTGTTCCACTAGCTATTGAAAATACTCACAATGAAGTCATATACACTATACTTTACAATTGTAACAATATTATTGAAAATATAATCTATATATCTTAACACACAAACTTGTCTATAGATTTCAATACTGGAAGGTAAAGTTTTCAGATTTTGAGCACAAATATTTAGTTTATATGGAGTTATTTTTTGGAGGCATGTGTGTATAGTATGTGTGATGTGCTATATGTGTGGAGCATTCATGCACAGTGCATGCACATGTGTGTACACATGTATGTGCCCTTTGAGCACATGTGCAGAAGCCAAAGAATGTTGGGTGTTCCCCTCTACTAGTATTCTACACTGCTTTTTGAGACCAAGTGACTATCAACCCAGGACTTCCATTTTCAGTTATATTGATTGAGCAGTGAGCACCAGCCGTCTCCCTTCTCTGTCCACCCACCAATAGGACGGGGGTTATGAGCATGTGTTGCCATGCCAACCCATTTACATGGCTTTGAGGAATTGAACTGAGGATAAAGCAAGCCCTCAGGCTTGTGCAACAAGTGTTCTTAACAACTAAGGCATTTGGCCAGACTAGATAAATATTTATATAAAAATGAAATTTATTTTGATCCACATAAAATATTTTGAATAGAATTTGAATCTGTTGGCTTGTGATATTTTTCCAAAATTAATCTTTTCTTTCTACCTTGTAGAATAACATATAATAAAAGAGTGATAGAATAAAATATACACAACTAGAAAGTAACTTTACATGAAAATGATTTTTAATATGAAAGTATTATATCTTATTTCTATAACATTTATTAGATTTTGTTGGAAATAGGTCTAGAGTGATACCTGCTCAAAAACATAAAGGTAGTGCTTACAATTTTATTTTCTGTACACAAAATGTCCATAGTATGCATGGTCCCACAGTAACTGGCATCCACACAAATAGAAAAAATATAATTACATCAAAATATAACAGAAAATTACTGGAAGGGACTCAGTGGAGGGTGGGCTCAGGAGAGGATAAAGGGAGAAGGGTGGGAGATGACTATAATCGTGATATTTTGTCTATATATATGAAAGTTGTCAATTAATTTTTTTAAATGCACTAAATTAGGAGTCTTTGCCAGAAAAATTTTACCTTTAACAGTTAAGCAAATCCATACTTGTCAATTGATCAGTTGATGATATATGAGTAATCACACTGAATGCTGTTTATTAAGTTATCACTTGGGCAATACTAGGAAACGAGTAGTACTTAGTGCACATATCAAGTCTTAGGACATTTTGCGGTACTTTTGTATTTTGGTTCATGAGTTATGCTGACAGCAAAGATACTCTGTTATTCACATCACTGCAAATACAAACCAGTGAACTACAGTATTTCAGACAAAGTTAATATAATGATTTTGAAGGAAATGGTTAATTGTTTTGAGTGAAAAGCTAGAGAAGTCTCACTGGGAATGACATCTTTAAATGTGGTTTGAAGGGTGAGGAGAAAGTTGGCATGATTACATAAAGCTAAAGAATATACAGGTCGTGATTGTCATGTGTTATTTGTATGTGGACAGTTGTGTTGTCTGCACAAAATACCCACATCTCGATCTCTGGAACCTGTGCATGTCACTTACAGCAGAGGACACTGAGAAGATATGAATAGAGATTTTGACATAAGAAGGACTTTCTTGGTCTAGCAGTAGTAATTTATGTCTTGAAAACAGGGTGGAGGGGCAGAGAGATTTGACTCAGAAAGACTACAAAAGTGTGAAAACAGAAAGAGATTATAATATGAACATTACACATGTAACCACTAGCAGCTGATAAAAGCAAGGCAATGGATTCTTTTGAACCCTCCAGGAGCACAACTTCTTAAATTTTAATGCTAGCCTTGGTATATAAGTTTATATTTGTTATTCCAGAATGATGAGATAATGTCTCTCTTTTTTTTCATATCAATGAGAATGGACCTCCATTGCCTCAGCACCAAGAAACTACTGTTAAACAATTTTTCACCTATAGATGGCTCCTTTCAAGTGCAAACTCAACATGTCAGTTCCATGAGATTATTTTAAGACTCACTTAGCACTACTAATTTGAAAGATTCTATTGTTCAGACTCTCAATTTATACATCTTGTAACCTATATGCACTAAAATAATTTTCCTTTGCTTCTTGTCAATCTGAAACTGACCTTGAGTTTAAAATGTTCACCTCTGTGCACAAGGGAGGATATATAATCACCAGCACTTGCCTTGAAAAATCATGTATTTCATACATAAGAGTGCTCATAGGTATTTACAACTTTCCAATAGATCACAGGCTTAATTTGAATTCAAAAACTACAACTTTAACATCAGGTCATGATTATAAAACCATAATTAAAAATAGACAGTAGTTCCTAGTGAACACATAGAAAAGAATTACTTTAGAAACACTACAAGTGAAAATAAAGACATACTTCAGAGATGTTTTGGGTTGAGAATTAAGGAAATTTGATTAGATTATTAAAATTATGTCTGAAACCTATAATTTGGTCAGCTGGGTTCTGTTGTACTTAGAGAAAATAAGAGAAGTTTGGGTACATATTTTTTAAATATATTCACCATCAAATTTTTGCTAGATGTCTATGTGAATATTTGTATTTAAAAATAAAAATTAAATATAATAGAGATGCTTATAAATAAATATGGTTTGGGAGGAAAATGAAAGCCGTACTAATGAAAGAACACTCAAGAAAGAAAAATTATAAGTCCAGACCCTAGGAAGTAGAAGCATTGAAATGTTTGGGTAAAATGTACAAGGTGGGGACTGGAGAGATGGCTTAATTGTTAAAGTGTGTGTGTGAGAAGTCTAAGAACCCAGGTTCCGTTCCCCAGAACCCACATAAGCCAGATGCTGATGGTGGAGTTTGTGTCTGGAGTTTGTTTGCAGTGGCTAGAGGTCCTGGTGCATCCATTCTCTCTCTCTCTCTGTAATACATAAACAAATAAAAAATAAAAATAAAATTTTAAAATTACACATGGCATTGCATGTATCAGGAATTTGTTTGCAGTGGCTACAGGACTTGGCATGCCCAATTTCTCTCTCTTTCCATATAAATGAATAAAATATTTTAAAAATGTCTATCATTCTCTTTCTGCAAATAAATAAATAAATACAAAAAACAAGATTTTAAAATATTTTACAATTATCATATGTCAGCATGTAGGTATGAAATTAGCATATTAATGGATTGTATTGTGACTCAGTGTTTGATTTTTAAAAATGACATTAGAGTTGCTGATATAAGGGTTTTTTTTGTTTGTTTTTTTGTTTGTTTTGCTTTGTTTTTAGGTAGAGTTTCGTTCTAGCCCAGGCTGATGAAATTCACTAGGTAGTCTCAGGCTGGTTTAGGATTAGGATAGAATTTTCAACAATTTCTGAAATAGCCTTAACATTGTTTTGTACTACACATTTATTTATTTATTTTAAATAATTTAATTTTTTATTTTTGCAAGGAAACAGAGATAGAGAGAAGAGATACAGACAGGGAAAGGTGGGGAGAGAGAGTATGGGTGCTGCAGAGCTTCTTGCCCCTGAAAACAGACTCCATGCATGTACCTTCTGGCTTTACTTGGGCACTGGGGAACCAAGCCTGAGCTGTTGAGCTTTTTACCTGCTAAGCCACCTCCCCAGCCTGTCTTTCTTCTCCTTCTCCTCCTCCTCCTCCTCCTCCTTCTTCTTCTTCTTTTTTGTAATTAACCTATTTTTCTTATATAACAGAAAACTTTGCATGCTCAGTAAAAACACTATAACTGATAACATACAGGTAGCATTCATTGGCAAGTGCAGCACAGAATGCACATTCTGTGTTCAGAACCAAGGCTACAGGGTGAGAGCTACCAGAAACAGCTCAGATTTATTGTGCATTTGATTCTAAATTAATTTCCAATTACTCTGTACTCAGAAACCTTTTAATAATGCCCTTTTTTATAGAACTCCCATATTCAGTTATGTGACCACAAGGGATCGTGATCTACAGTTTAAGAAGCTGTGCTTTAGAAAGAGGGGCCTAGATTCTGGAAGAAGATCACTGAAGCATTTATTGGAACCATGACCAGCCTCCCCCTTTTCTTCTTCCTCCTCCTCCTCATCTTCCTCTTCCTCAACATCCTCTCTCTCTCTCCATGATATTCTACCTCACCTCAGGACCAAAATGAAGAAGTCAGCTGACCATGGACTGAAACTGTAAACAAAATAAATCTTTCCTCTTTTTCAATAAATAAATACATGTATGTCTGTGTAAAAAAAAAAAAAAATCCCCAAAGCTGCTACTACTGAATCCAAAGGAAGGAGCAATTATTTATCTGTTCCTACCAGAAAGGGAGAAAATAATGGGTTGACAATGAAAAAGCATTTTTAATTTTTTTTTGTTTATTTTATTTATTTGAGAGCGACAGACAGAGAAAAGGAAGGAGGGAGGGAGGGAGGGAGGGAGGGAGGGAGGGAGGGAGAGAGAGAGAGAGAGAGAGAGAGAGAGAGAGAGAGAGAGAGAGAGAGAGAGAGAGAAAGAAAGAAAGAAAGAAAGAAAGAAAGAAAGAAAGAAAGAAAGAAAGAAAGAAAGAAAGAAAGAAAGAAAGAGGTGCACCAGGGCTTCCAGCCAATGCAAATGAACTCCAGACACTGCACCCCCCCCATGCATCTGGCTAACGTGTGTCCTGGGGAATCAAGCCTCGAACCGAGGTCCTTAGGCTTCACAGGCAAGCGCTTAACCGCTAAACTATCTCTCCAGCCTGAAAAAACATTTTTTGATATTTTAGCTGAGGGGAGACTTTATAAATATGTAGATGTTCTAACCCAAGATTTTACTTGAGATTGAAAAACTAGTCTGTAGCAACAACACTTATGGGTGAAAATATGACGTATCAGTAATCTGTAAAATGTTCCATATGCCTGTTGTCTTCAGTTTTCATTTTTACTTTTCTATAATTATCTATATATCATTGTATTGATATGGGAATTTGAGATATCTTTGAAAGCAATGGAGCTTATCTCAGCTTTTGGTGGGCTGTAACTCAGATTTAGGGTGCCAGATGTTCACAGACATAAACCCTCCACTGAGTCAGTGGCCTTCTGGCTTTTGTCTTACGAATTTTGAAAAATGAAATCCATTGACCATACAGAGTGGAGTGGTGTTTAGATAATTTTTCTTATATAATTTATAGAGATTGAGCTTATAGAATTTAAGAAAAGGAAAGAAGACCAAGCTCCTGCTAGTAGGCAGGACTGGGTTCCTGGAAATGTGAAAAACTGTAGACCATGATTGGGTTCTTTTATAGGAATTTACTAGATGGAGATAACTTGATCAGTCTCTTTCACAATTCTCAACCATGGTATCCAGGTTCCATTAGGTTTCCAGAAAAGGAATAAAGCTGTTTGCATTCCTAGAATAGATAGTTATTCTTGGAACATGGTGGTTATTTCTTCTAGAAAAGAAAGTGATAAGGAAATACCAGATCCTTTTGGCATTCCCAGCCTCTAGAAAGATGGAGAGAGCAAGGAGCTCTGTTAGTGAAAAGGAGACAAGAAAGAACCTAATTCTACCTCACAGGTTTGAGGGCATTTACCCTCCTGTAGGCTCAAGGGTATTTCTTGTCTTTAGCCACTTTTAGCTTATATCCAGGGAAACTGCTCCTGCTAAACTGCCTCAATATAATGGTTAATGTATTTACACATGTATTTGAATTGTCATGACAAAAACAGTGCATGAATGAACTTATGATTTTATATGTGCATGTACACAACTATGCACACATCTGAGCCAGCAGGCTTCTTAGCATCATATTCTCATTGGTGGAGTCTTCTGTCTGCATTAATCGTAGAGTCTAGGAAAGGTCACTACTGCATGGCAAATGAATTTAGGAGAGTTACAGTGGAAAGCAAAATAGTTTGAAAAGAAGAAACAAAACAAAATCATAAATGTGAAGCTGCCTATGCAATTGCAAAAGAGAAGACATTTAGGAAGGAAAGCATTATTGACCTTTCAATATCTCCCTGGACAACTTTGGTCACATTTTATACTGTGGCTATCCTATGCTCCTAGGCAGTGGCATTGTTAATCTCCACTTGAATAAAAACAAATAGCCACACTTGAAACTAAGCAGCATTCTAAAATGACTCACTTCTTACTTCAAAGATACAATGGTAGTACATTTTGATCACAAGACTTCAAACAACTGTTTCCTCTCAGTTTTGTTCCCACATAAAGCTAACTTCAGTGGTTCTGGCTTTTTGAGCTAAAGATAGCCTTTTTACTCACCATAAGTCATTTTAATGTGAGCTATTATAAAATATTAAATCATTTAACTAAGCTCCCCTACGGGTATAGAAATGGTATTATTTCTTTTAACATTTTTAACAAATTTATCACACTAAGCTTCATATATCCATGAAAAATGAGCTTGGCTCTTGTTTCAAATATTGGGCAAGGAAACTGAACAGTCTTTTCTGGGAGCTCTTCCCTCCTCATCAGTGACTTAAGTAACAACCATCTAGGGACTCTCTTGAAGATTTTACTAATTTTTCCATAAAGGCTCATATGATGCCCAAACACTCGATTATGTGACATCAGTGATTAAAAAGCCTCTTTCCTAAATATATACTTTATTAATTTAGAATATATTAATGGAATCCAAACTAGTCAATGCTAAAAGAAGAGCCCCTTTATTTTGACTCCATGAAAGTTTTATAGAAATTGTTGGCTTCTTTCCCTGACATACTTTCTGAGGAGATCCTGCACTCAGAACAGTGCAAAAAAGAACTGGTTATAGGTTTCTGCCAAGGCTGTTCTCACCTGCTGTTATCAATTGTTTATCCCTGGGAGCTCATTGAGGATTATTATCTTGGGTTTGATATGAGACAAACCACTTTAAGACAAAGACTTGGGGCTGGAGAGATGGCTTAGTGGTTAAGCTCTTGCCTGTGATGCCTAAGGACCCTGTTTCAAAGCTCCATTCCCCAGGACCCACGTTAGCCAGATGCACAATGGGGCGCATGCATCTGGAGTTCGTTTGCAGTGGCTGGAGGCCCTGGCGCACCCATTCTTTCTATATCTATCTATCTGCCTTTCTCTTTCTCTCTCTCTATTGGTCTCAAATAAATTTAAAAAATTAACAAAAATATTAAAAAAAAGACAAAACTTGCCATGTACTACTGATGGGACTTTAGGACAAAAACATTGTGTTTTCCATTTGTAAATGTTAATTGAATTTGAGTCATTTGAGGTTTATATAATACAGTGGGGACAAATAGATGAGCATAGTGTCTCACTCACAGTAGACATTTAACAAATCGCACCTATTATATTATTACACAATTATGTGTAATACATATGCCATTATGCAGAATTAGAACTAGAATGAGTTGTGGAAAATTAGGTCAGAGATGCTGATCATGGAGATGGTTCCTGTTTCTCTGTCATTTTTTAACCATTTAAGCCTAATGTACCTGCTTTACCTAAGGACAAAAGCCATAGAAAATGCTATGCTGACAAGATTCTCTACTCAGTTTCTATTTTTTAGCGCTGGATATGGTGTTTTGATAGGCCAATTTAATGCCATTTTGGGAAAATAGTACAGCCAGTAAAGTAGAAAAATATAAGAAATATAGTGACTTTGGTTTGCTGATCTGCTGAGGGCTACAAAACATTGAGCATCTTCTATGGTCAGAAGAGGCCATTGCCCCTAGAACCACAATGTGAGAAAGGTGACGCTGAGGGTGACCATTCAAAGCTGAAAAGTTAAATTCTGTCTTAATGAAATAGTATAGCGTGTTCTCCTACATCTACTAGGAAAGGACACCTGCAATCTCTCTCTGTGAATAAAACGTTTATATCATTCAGTACTTCTTAGGATAGATGACATCTCACTTAATTTAATTGTTATAAATGTCTGCATGATTATTTTTTAACCCATGCCTTGATAATGTGAAAGAAAATCAGGTAATACAAAGAACTTATTCAATATAGGATGCATGGGAACATGGCTGGAATTCCTCTCAGTACAATATTTAAGATTTCATTCATTAAGGAAGTAACAGAACTTACCTTAGAATGTATATTGCTTATAATCAATAGTATAGGCACAAAAACATATGCAGAAAACATACAGTGCACAATTACTGGGATATAGAAAGAAATATTAGGATAAGACATAAGGTTATTGAGGAGGGTGATACAATTCTCAAACATTATTTCCTTTAAGATTTTATTGTAAAGCTTATGACTATAAGATTCAAATAAGATTTCTCAACGAAGTGTCAAGCTTATACTCAAGAAACCACCAGTCTCCAGAAGCTGTGAAGTGCATAATTAAATACAAATCCATCGTAATTCAGAGGCTAACAAATTATACTTACAATTTCAGATGTTCCAAATAAGTAATTAATTTTTCTAAACATTGCAGAAGGTGTTTAGTGTTTTATCTTTCGAGAGATGATTTTAATCTCACTAGTTCCAGCTGTGTACCTTGGGAAGATTTGTCACTTCTGTCTGCCTCTCCTTCCTGAGAAAAGAGCTGTGGATATTAAACTGAATGTTGATTATAAACACTTAAATTTCATGTGTTAGTATATCTTAAACTTTTGGAGATTCAAGCTTTGTGAAACTTTTTTTAATTGAAAATTTAATAGGCAAAATAAATCATTCCACTGAGACAGTAATATCATTTAACTCTTCTGTGATTATATTAAAAGACCTACCCTCACCTAATTGTAGTTCCTTATTGAGTGAAAACATGACCATCTTCCATTATTTTAGTATTCCTTACAAACTCCCTTTAAGGCACATGAAACAAAATCCTGATAGAAAAAATAAAATCCCAACTCTTTGGCTTAAAACCATGTTTCTTCAAATAGGAAAAAGAGGAAGTGAAAAAATGTGATATACCCTTAAGATCCTAAGCTGTTCTAGCTGAGATGTGGTAGTGATTGCTTTTTTTTTTTTTTTTTTTTTCTTCTGGAAATGGTAATGCTTTCAAGTGAGGATCATAGAGAATGACCTACATAGGAAATAGATGGTAGCATCTAGTTATATTTCTCACCCTTTGTGAGAAGCTTTTTGCATCCATACTGAACATAAGAAACACAGCATAATGCTCATTTTCTTTTCAAATGAGGTGCCACTAAGGTCAGAAGGGTTACTTGGAAAATAGGGGGAAAAAGAGATGATATGGTCCAAGGTGTTAATGCCAGTAAAAGAATCAGTCTTCACACGATACCTGTGTAGTTCACTTAAAGAAAATAAGACCTTTGATTTAGAAATACAAATATAGAAGTATATATATTACCTCTTTTAATAAGTCTTATCTCCATATGTATGTGTATATATATATATATATATATATATGTTTGTGTGTGTGTGTGTGTGTGTGTGTGTGTGTGTATGTATGTATATATATATATATACATATATATATATATATGTATATATATATATATGTATATATATATATATATCTCCAGAACAAAGTAAATCATCTGTATTATTTTTATTCCAAAGACTCATCAAAATCAAATGTCTTTTTAAATAATAGGTAATAGAATGTTATAATTTTTAAGACTTATAAACACATTTAATTCACAAATTAAATCTTTTTTTTTGTTTCTTAATCTGGTCAATTAGCAGATATATCTTATCATGTTATCCACATATTTAACTGGGAATTTTGCATGAGGAAAGCTGTCTCTTTTCAACCCATCATAACATATTATTGTTCTGTTTCCTAATGAGTTGCAAATTATCCTCAAGGAGCAGTACATTAAGATCATATTAATTAACCTAATGCATCAGATCTTTTCAATGAGGAAAAATGCCCAAAGATATAATATGCTATGGAAGTTTTCAGTAACTGAGAATTACTAGAGAAGGAATTGAGTGGTACCAGGAGTGTAATGATTTAATTTCCAAAAACAAATTCCCGATGGGCTTCCCTTTTTCAAACCTCTTTTTCATAACAGATTAAAAATATTAAAAAATGCTATTAGAATGGTACTTGTGAAGTGATTCAGGTGATACTGTGATATCATTTGAGAGTAGCTGAGGGTGAAAGAAAATCTATTTAGTAGTGACTTAGGCAGGGTAAGTGTGTTGAAACCTGTCATGTTGGCTTTGGTTAAAATGATTTTTGTCCTATAATTATATTAAATATATCCAAAATGGTGTTTGTCATCATAATATCATCCTTCCCTTAAAAGGTAAAATTGTGTTCTGCCTACCATGTACACATACAGTCATTTCAGAAACCTGAAGAAAGTGATAGATGTCTGCCAACATGCTCTTAGCAATTTGGGGACATTTGTAAAGACATGGGAAGAGATAAAAGCAAATAGAAATGGATTAGACAATATGCTAGCAATAAGGGAACATGCTTCTGTAAAAAAAAAAGGTTGAATTTATTTTACAGAAATTTATTTGCTCTACAAAAAGTGTTATATATTTATTGAATTTTATTTCTCTTATAATCATGATAAAATTTAATATATACTCACACTAAAAGAAGCATGTCTCTCAGTTATCAACCTCAAACAGCAAACCACTGAAAAAATGTAACAAAATTCCTCAATTATAAGAATAAAGGTACACATAAAACACTTTGCATGTAAAATACTTTTGTTGAAACATCCTTAATTTTTGAAACTATATTACACAATAGAAAATCCTGACTTAAGTACGACAGTATATATTAAAAGTGTGCCCTTAATTCTGCAACTCAATGCTCCAGTCAGGCTTACACCTTAGTAAAGATTTACAAATGGAAAAATGAACCAAACTAAATTCAGAAGATCAGAAAATGTACCATTTGCCTAAACTAAAAACTCTCAAGCAAATGTGAAAAATCTGCTTCTCATTTACGAGAAAAAAAAAAAAAAGTATTATAAAATCTGAAAACTGGGCTACAGAGATGGCTCTGGGAGTAAGAGCATTTTCTTTGCAAACATGAGGACCTGGGAGGGCCTCAGACCTCCTGAGTTGTGTATTCATATTTGCTGAAGTATTATGTCCAGAAAATCACTTTTACTGTAGACACATATTGTGATCCTAATCTTTTAGCCTTTAGCATGTGCTTAATTCTACATACTCCTCTCTCCTCCCCTTTGCCCATATAGAAATGATCGCAAGGAAGAGAAAGGAAGGGAGGAGGATACTTAATAGGTTGATATTGTATATATGTAATTACAATGATTGTAATGGGGAGGTAATATGATGGAGAATGGCATTTCAAATGGGAAAGTGTGGGGGTGGGGAGGGAGGGAATTACCATGGGATATATTTTATAATCATGGAAAATGTAAATAAAAATTAAAAAAAAAGAAAAAAAGAAAAGAAATGATCACAATATTTCTGAGAACCATAGAAGCTGCTTGGTAAACTATACTGAACAATATAACTTTAATGCTATAAAGTGTTACTGCAATTAAGACAAATGATATGAACAGCAGAATTCCAGCATATGAACTTATTGTCTCATAATTCAAGATGTGCTTTTGTGTATCAGACATAATATGAAAATTCAAGACAAAAGAATCTACTTATCTATTGTTATAGAAGTTCCTAAAAGAAGAGATTTTGCTACTATAGTGTCATCATACCATTATTCGGTGCTAGATTCTTGAGGCAGCCAAGCTCACACTTTAGCATGTATACATTTGTTCTCTTCAGCAGTGATGTTAGCAGGTTTCTTCTGAAAAATCATGCATGCACATCTATTTACTGAATGCATGTTGTTTTTAGTCTGTGGCCAGAGCAGAATCCAAGATTGCTCTTTTCCTACCACATCTAAGTAATAAGCTGAAACATGTCATTCAAAAATACAAACTATTCTATAAAGTATGCTAATCTAATTACTTCTTATTTATCTGTAAATCAGTGTGGTGGTTAATCTCAATTGTCAACTGAACAGGATTTAGAATCCCCTAGGAGTTAAATCTCTGAGCATGGCAATGAGGAAGATCAGATGAACTGATATTAGTAGATACCCATCCTAACTGTACAGCACCATACCATAGGCTGGGGTCCTGAACTGAATAAAAAGGTAAAAGCAAGCTGTACACAACATCCATGGCTCTGTTTCATGGCTGTGGATTGTATGTGACCAGTACCTGTTTCATGTTCCTAATGTCATGTCTGCCCTGCCATGGTGGGCTGCTCAGCCTTGAAACAGTAAGCCGGAGTGAAGCCTTTCTTCCCTTAAGTTGCTTCTTGTCAGGTATTTTGTCAGAACAACAAGGAATGTAACAAATACATTTTTTTTTTAAACTTATTCACATTGCTTAAGAAATCTTTGGCCTTAAGTGGAAAAAGAGTACATCCTGGGAATTTTTTTCCCTCTTCTCTTCATTGATCTTTTTATGTCAACTATCTGAAAATATTCACTGAACACAAATTAGGCTACCCTATTATAAAGTAAGTCTTTGATACCATGAAATTATCTAGTAGACAGGAAGTCTAGAGGACACATCATTACTTCTATGCTCTCAGCCCTCAGTGAATGTAGGGTTGTGTAATTCAGCAGACAGATGGTGAACATTGTAGCACCAATGCTTATCTATAGAAATTCTGAAAAACAGGTTTTCATAGCCCATTTTTGTTTGCTTGTTTATTTGCTTGTTTTCTTGATGTAGGGTCTTGTTCCAGCCCAAGCTGACCTGGAATTCACTACATAGTCACAGGTTGTCCTTGAACTCATGGTAATCCTCCTACCTCTGCCTCCCAAGTGCTGGAATTGAAGGCATGCATCACCATGTCCAGCTCATAACACATTTCTGAAACATTATTTACAATTATATATTTTTGCATATGTGAAATTTTTCCATTTGTTTTGCAGAAATTACATTTGAGATCACTATTGGGATTTAAACTAAAAGCAACTAATTCATTCTCTTTCTGCTTTGTCTTCCTTCGCCTGCACATCCCAGAACATACATTGCTAATCAGTTAGTTAGTTATTCACTATTGTGTCATGATGGGTAAAACAAAAGGCCCTTGATTCTATAATCTGTGGCTATGAGGCAAAGCCACTAGGCCTTCTATTTCTAGCCCATCACCATACATGATGGAAGGGATACTTCTTTTGATTTCACATTTAAAATAAATGAAATAGAAAATAAGAATGTGATACTAAACACCATATTTATTGATTTCCCTGCAAATATGCATGAATATAATGCACCCCAAAAGCATTGATACCCTTTTCAAATCTAATTAACAATGCAAATCCTTATGGTCTACATTTAAGTGTTTCAGCCTCTTTCCATTGTTTAGAAGATTCCAATGATAAATAGCCAACAATTTTCTTTCTTTATATTGCTGGATTTGGTCAACTTTCAAACCACCACCTTTTTGTAATTTAATGTTAGAATATCATCTATTACTTTTTAAAAATAAATATGTATTAAATCAAAGCAGATTTTTAAAATTTTCTGTTGAAATACTTTCTTTATAGGCAGGTACTAGGGAAGTGAATTGAGGGGGTGGGACACAAAACATGGTTCAAAACATCTTGCTCATTACAATTTGATATATAAAATGTATCTTAAATGAAATGCACAGATGATGTAAGCACTGCTACCACATGTAAGTGTAACCCCTATTTCTGAATGTCCCTTTCTTAGTAAACACCTGTAAAGCTGCCAAAGGCACAAAATCAAACTAGCTTTAAGTAACCCATAATGGGGGGGGGGGAAATTCCCACCTGATTATTAGAGGAAAACATTCAGCATATTACTACCCATTGAGTTATTTTGGAAAGGCTTTTATTTCTACTTTTTTTTGTAAGATTTTAATGTGCAAGCAAATACAGAAAAATAAGCATCACAGCAACCAGTTACATTTGTCATAATTTTAAAGACATTTTACCAGTAAGCTTTAAAAAAAAAAAAAAAAACTATCTGCAAAATAATGCTTGCCTTCCAGTGGAATAATCTCAGACTCAGACCTTAAGCTAGAAAAACAAAATTTCTGATGGGAAGCAATTTACAAAATCCCATCCTCAAAAACAGTATACTTCAAATTGTAAAATGATATCTCAAAAGGGGGGAGGAAATGTGCTTGAAAGAGGCCCCCAGGACTGGACAGTGAAGACACTGAGTGCACCAGCTGCCCATCTGCAGGTTAGCCACACATCAAGTAAGAGGATGAGAAAACATCTATGGACTAAACATCTGGCTCTGGTACCAAAGGAGAGAGAATAAAATACCTGTATGTGGTCCTAATGTAATAGTAGTTTAGAACATACTAAACACAATTTTTAAGTTTCTTTGTTTTTAAAATGCTCCATGTGCAATAGTATAGAAATCCACTGGGACTAGTAGGTGTTTTAAAAGATCAGCAGTTAAACAAGAATGATTTCTTTTCAAGTATGAATACATAGGTTAGGAGATGCTACAATTCTTTAGGCACATTCAAAATCGAATAATACAAAAAACAAAAGCAGAGCCCCTTTCAACGTCACTAGCACTCAGAAGAGAGATGGCAGAGGTTAAGTTCAGGAGGAATGTCAAAGTCTTACTTGCTTGGAATTCACTATGTAGCCTCCAGGTGGCCTCAATTTCATGTCAGTGCTCCTAATTTTGTCTCCCAAATGCTGGGATTAAAGGTGTATGCCACCACGCCTGGCTGGAAAGACTTTTTATGTTGGTTATTTTGATAAGACTTTGTTGTCATTTATTTATTTAGTTGAGAGAGAGAGAGAGAATGGGCATACAGGTTCTCTAGGCCTTCAAATGAACACCAGACTTATGCCACCTTGTGATCTGGTTTATGTGGGTACTGGGGAAGTACCTGGGTCCTTAGGCTTTATAGGCAAACACCTTAACTGGTAAGCCATCTTTATAGCTCTTGATAAGACATTTTATGTAAAGTAGACTAAAGAAACATGTCAAGTTCTTTATTTAATTTTTAAGAAGTTCTCATCAATAGCCTTCTAATACCTCAACTCCCTGTAAACTTAATTGACAGGTTGTGTGGTACTTAGAACTGTGGCAGAGGAACCTGGAAGCCTGCTGCATGCTCAGCTGACTTGTGCTGTGTTCTAGATTTCAGGAATCCTAAGGGTAGTTTTCTAGAAACATTATCTCTGGCTTCAATTTATCTGAATTCAACATGTCTAGAAATACTGTACACAAGTCCACAAATTTGTAAAAAACTAATTTACTTCTATGATATCTGCATTTTATGGGGTGTCTACCAGCTGGAACTTCTCCAGATTTTATTCTGACACAAAACAACCTTAACTGCTTGGGTCTGACTGCTGAGCTGTGGCTGTCTTGCTGGTCTAAAAATGATTGTAACAAAGCATGTACAAGAGACAATGTTACAAATGGCATTACATTTAAACCAGATTAATATTAGTGTAAGGGCAGTAGAGGGGAGGGGAGCTGTAAAATGCTTTCATATTTTGTACTTTAACCACCTATTTCCAGGGATAGCAAGTCAAGCTGATAAATTCATCTCTAAACGAAGATGGGGAAAATTATTACAGGTGTCAGACTAGAAACAACAGTTATTAACTGACCCTGAATATCTTAACTTGGTCTTATTAGTGGTAAAATGGTCCAGCGCACTGAGTTGGTAGAGCATGAGAGTTTTAAACATCAGAAATTGTGGATATATCTTGCTGAAGAAATTCTGAGATTTAGACATATGAAACAAAATGGTAGAATGCCTAACTTACCAAAAAATGCCCTAGGCATACACATATCAGAGTATCAAGGTTATGAAATATTCTATCAAAATTTAAGTAGGTTTGTATATATACATACTAAATTTTTGCTAATTGACATATTAATTAATTAGTTTTAATTCCAATGAACAATAGTAATATTTTAATAAGTCTGACATAAATCTGTTAGTCTAAAATTAGAATACAAATATCTTAGGTGGGACAGAAAGAAGAAAATATGATAAGTAGATCTCAGAATTAATTCTCCTGGACCTCTACCTAATATATTTTCTTAATTTTTTTGTTTAATAGTTTTTGCTGTTTGAATATATATGTTGAATTATTATACTATATCTTCTAAGTATATTCACTTATGAATTGAAAAACCAACTGACCTTGGCAGTAGTCTGCCTCATTAGTAATTGGAAAATTCTTCTTTGTTGTTAGTTTAAAATGTGTCCTTTGTCCTATCATCACAGGAATATGACAAAACTGTTTTTGTTGCTCCATCCACCACTTTAGTCATTAAGTTTTTACATTTCATGTATACTTGTTTTATTCCAATTATTTTCAGAGGGGAGGAGATGAAATATGCACTTCTTTGAGAAGCTATACTTACATCTTGGAATTATGACCTTAATATTTCAGTAAGAAATCACTCAATTTTATTTTACTCATTTTTTGAAATCACTAAATTTTAAAATTACCATATTAATTTAGCAAACAATTCCTGCTTAAAATTGTCATGCAACTGCACACTGACATTGAACACTTAGGATACATAAGGATGTTAACCTCTGATTCCTAACTGTGAAATGGGGTGCATCACCATTCATCATGTATTGTGAAGTCAAATAGAATAATAGATATAAGTTTTTAGTCTATGATCTTAAAATATGACTTTTATAGGTGTTAATTAACTAACATTTTTTTCTTCTGTAAGAATCAGATCAATTTATTTGTTTATAATTTTGTATATATTTATTTTTAATATTTTAAAATTTTTCTTATTGGCAACTTCTGTAGTTATAGACAATAAACTATGATACTTCCCTCCTCCTATTTCCTCTTCATAACTCCACACTCCATCATATCCTCTCCCATTCTCAATACGTCTTTCTTTCACTTTGACGTCATCTTTTCCACCTGTTGTACTGGTCTTGTGTAGGTAGTAGGTCTTGTGTAGCCAGGCACTGTAATGTCATTGATATCCAGTCCATTTTGTGTCTGGAAGAGTGCATTGTGAGGAGTCCTATCCTTGCTTTGGCTCTCACTTTCTTCCTGGCACCTTTTCCACAATGGACTCAGAGCCTTAGAAGGTGTGATAGAGATGTTTCAGTGCGGAGCTCACCTCTGCCACCACTCTTGAGAACTATGGGTGCCTCTCAAGTCATCCCAGAGGTCACTGTCATATGAAAAGAGAAGCTTCTCTAACCAAAAATGAGAGTAGCGTTAATATATGGGTGTGAACATTAAGAAAAATGCTTACCAAAAAGTTTGGTGAGCATAATGTATGCATTTAGCAAGACACCAGCAGGCATTACACTCGGGCTCATGACTTCCCTTGTCATAAGTTTTCAGTATCAGGCATGTATTCCCTCCCATGGAGCAGGCCTCCAAGTCTAATTACAGAGCAGTTGGTTTCCCCTGTAACAAACATGCCAGTATTGCACCCATTGGCTCATTTGGCCTGGTTAGCCCAACTTATGGCTTGAAGTGTCCACTGTTATCTCCACTGAGGACTTCTCTGTTTCCCATGGAGCTGCATGCAATGTAGCTTTTTCCAGATTTCTGTCATCTGGTCTTTACAGAGGAGGTTTTCCTCTCAGCTCCAGCAAGATTTATCTGTGACCTTGCAGCCCAAGTGTGTGGAGTCTTTAGCAATAGGGTCTTAACATCTATGCCTCATGGGAGCCTCAGCAATGGCCTGAAATGTTTTGGGGAATATCAAGGTCCTCCCTGGCCAATAACTCACTGGATGGTAGCCCATCCCTGACACTGAAAATTTTCTAGCAACAATCTATAGCTTCTGGATGCTCCATTGTGCATAAAAGGAGTATTCCATATGATTTATTCATATCCTCTTAGATTTTGATTAACCCTCCCCCAGCCCATCTTTTACTCAGTATCTTCCCCTGATGTCACCTAGGCCTTTCCACCCCCACTAATATGTTCTTCTACTTACCTATATAGAATACCACTCCCTTAAATCCTCCTTTCTCCTCCTTCACTTACAGCACCTTTCTAGCTTACTGGCAAGAGTTGGATAAATTTCTATGAGTTCAGTGATGGCTAAGTTCCCATGAAAATTAACAACTCTTTTCCAGATTAATACTACTTTTATTTGTTGAAAAATACAGGTATCTTCCAAGTTAAATTATACATGAACTACATTTAACTTGTGCTCATTATTGAAAAGCAATATTTACTGAAAGAAACTATATTTATGTTTAAAGAAATACTATTTTTTGTGCTCACTGCTCTAATGTCAAATGTGTGGGTTTCCTGTATGAAGCAGTTGTCTAGTTCTCAGTTGTATATTACTTGTTCATTAATGAGACAAAATAGCTGACAAGAAGCAGCTTATGGAAAGAGGGGTTTAATTTGGATTACAGTGCAAGACTCAGTCATGGAGGAGCAAGTGCTAGTTCCTCACTTCGTCACATGGGCAGGGAGGAAACAGAGGAAGAGACCAGAAAGTGAGGCCAGGCGATTATATCTGCTCTAGCAAGGCTCCACTTCTAAAGATTCCACAACCTTCCATATAGTGCCACTTTGCTGGGTACCAAGTGTTCAAACACATGAGCCTATGGAGAACATTTCATGTTTGAAAAATCACATCAGTGGAGCCCAACAGGGTGCTGTACAATTCAATTTTATTCTACTACTATGCTTAGATGCTCCATTAAGAGGTCTTCCCATAAGAATGAGCCCCACTCCAGGCATACATTGTTAGGAATGGGTCTCTAGGAGACCTACTCTTCTGACTTGACTATGAATTGTGTGTTTTCATTTCCACCTCTTAGAGTCTTACACTTCATTTTAACATCTCACAGAACTCAGAGAAACACTTCACTTACTATGACTAGTTAATATTATGAAACTAAGGATCCTATGAAGAATGCAAATGAACAACTAGAAGACACAGAGGTGAGACTTGCAAGGGATAGTACACAGGGGAACCTGCCCTGGGAAATTGTAGTATGTCACCTTCCAAGTGCACATCAGCCCAGAAGCTCTCTACACCCTTTGTGGAGTGATTTTATGAGGATTATGCAGACAGAGTTGATTAAATCACAGGCAATTGATGTTTAGTTCAGTTGCCTGTCTCCCCTTCATCACTTCAGAAGTCATAAGGGAACCTGACATTTCCCTACCTCTTATCCTTAGTATCTCTTATTGTGCCCTCATATGACACTTTGCCAGCCATACCTAACTGAGTCAAGGACAAAGCTACCTCTGTGGCTTCAAGGGGCTAACCCTGTAGTACAGTTTATTCTCTATCACTAGCTCTTGTAGATTAGGCCATGTCTATAGGTTATCACAGAAAACACATCTCACTTTTTTCCTTTCCCCTTCCATGTCTTGCAATTTTCTTACCTTCAAACTGCTCTATCAATTAATCATTTATTACTGAATCTACAGTGTGTTCTTCCTCTAGGAAACACAATTTTGAATACCTCCAAACTAGGTTAAATTACATGTAAGAAACAGTTTTAAAGAAAACCTATTAAAGGCTTGAAAAAGTGGTTCAAATATTACATATAAAGTCTATCAGTCCAAATTTGATCTCCTGGAACAACATAAAGTCAGATCCACAAAGTAGCCCATGAAGATAGTTTGTTTACAGCAGCTAGAAGCCCTAGTATGCCCATTTTCCTCCCAACCCTTTCCTTGGCATGGTGGAGAACATCTTTAATCCCAGTGCTTGGGAAGCCAAAGTAGAAGGATTACTATAAATTCAAGGCCAGCATGAGACAACATAGTGAATTCCAGGTCAGCATGTGCTAGAGAGAGACCCTACTAGTAGTTTTTTATTTTCATTGTTTTTTTTTTCTTACATTTGTATGTGTGATGGGTTGTTTGTGTGCATGCATATTCATATGTGGGTGAGCACATGCATATGCACAAGTGGGGAAGCCAGAAGTTGGTGTCAGGTGTCTCTCACAGTGACTCTCCACCTTGATGGTTGAGAAAGGATCTCTTACTACACCTACAGCTACACCAATTTGGCGAGACTAGATAACCAGTTAGCTCTAGGAATGTGCCTGTCTTTGTTTACCCAGCACTGAGAATGCAGGCACATACCATGTCCAGCATTTTACTTGTGTGCTAGGGATCTGAACTCAGATTCTCACACTTTTCAAGTACTTTAACCACTGAGATAACTTCCCAGCTCCTCTAGCTTTTGTTGTTCATTTTATTTATTTATTTATTTATTTGAGAGTGACAGAGAGAAAAAGAGGCAGAGAGAGAGAGAGAGAGAGAGAGAGAGAGAGAGAGAGAGAGAATGGGCACACCAGGGTTTCCTGCGACTGCAAAGGAACTCCAGACATGTGGGGCCCCCTGTGCATCTGGCCAACCTGGATCCTGGAGAGCCTCGAACTGGGATTCTCAGGTTTCACAGGCAAGTGCTTAACTGCTAAGTCATCTCTCCAGCCCTCCTCTAGCTTTTAAGAGATATTATTTTGGATTTTCCCTCATACAACTTAGCTTGATAGTAGAAATACAGTTCTTAAGAGTTTACAAGTTACTGTTAGAGTTAATGCTTCACATTGCTTGCCATTGCTTTTGTTAAGATCCATGCACAAAACTCCAGGTGCCTGATTATCTCTTGTATAACATGCTTGGGTTAATTGAGTTTTATTCTAGTCTATTTGTAATGCTCAAAGCACAGCACACATGTTTAAAGAAAAGTCTTCCTTGCCTGTCTCAGCATCATCAGTAATTGTTACCAGAGATTGACATTGATAATATATTTAGACAGATTTCTGTAGATACTGAGGCTTTAAAGTCAAAACTAAATTTACACTGAAGCAAAATATCAAATATTGGAAGCCACCAATGGAATTTGAAAACACATTTGTGACTTTATAAAATTAGCTTTCTAAGTATATAATGGTTCTCTGTCTCTCTGTCCCTCTCTCTTTCTCTGAATTTACATAACCTAGATTATTTGTGAGCAAGAATACTTAAGAAGATAAGAAGCTGTGAATCAAAATATATGGTTATAAGAGAGTATAGTTCCATCTCTGTTTCCCTCTGGGAAAATATTTATATAAAGAAACTTTCTACTTAGGCTTCTTAGCTCTTTTATGTTTATTATATCACATTCTAATGCTTATATCTATCATAAAGCTATCCTTTCTCAAATACCACATGACAGCATGTGTTCAGAGCTACATGTCACAACAAAACACCAGCACATGGAATTTTCACTTTGTATCCAGGACCACTGAGTCAAAGGACCAGATTCTTGATGGCTATCAAAGGGGATTTATTCTGTGTAAAGTGCACATGACACACTCTTTCATAAGAAAGTGGAATCAAAAGGGAACACTGATAATGAATACTATCCATAAGGAATAATCTACAGATTTTTATTTATTATTAAATTTTTATTCATTTCTCCATCTTTAACATTTTGATGCATGTATATAATATCTTTTGATATTATTTTCTTTGATTAACCTCTATTCTCCCTCTACCTCCCATTAATACCCTTCATCTTCCATTTCTTCCCATCTTGTGTTTATACCTTTTAAAAAATTCATTGAGTTAAATTAGGGTTGTTGCTTCTGTGATTATTGATAGAATTTTATTTATTGTGAAATAGGCAGCTGACTATGGCTACATCACTGAGGAACTTGATGCCCCTCTACTAGCAAGCATTAGCTATTAGTAAGTAGTACGGGAGTTATGGGACCTCATATATCCTTCACTCCATCAAAGGTTAGGTATTGGCAGGTTCAGTATTGTGCTGGAAACAACAGCTCGTGTGATTTCATAAGTTTAAAGGCCATGACAAGTCTTGATGGCAGTCTTAGGCAGCCCTACTTCCTATCCTTCTGCTCTTTTAGTCCTTCCTCCACTCCCTACAGTGAGGTACCCTGAGACCTGGATGGGATGAATTGGCTGTGATGAGAATACTAAAACAATTCAGGAAGTTAGTGCTGCACTGGATTTCATAGAAAAATTGCCACATAGTCTCACTCATCTACAGCACCTAATCTGAATCTACCCAAGATACCTTATGAAACTGAGCATATAATAATAACATTATTAACATTTTTGCCAGCTATGAATCTCTACATTACATTACTGCCCATGATAGTAAAACACTTCTGTGAGCAAAGCTTCAAGTACTACTAATCTAGAGGACAGTTTGACATGATATCTATTTAACATATTTAAACAGCAGTAGAGGGTAATAGTGAGAAGGAAAAAATTAAGCAAGTATGGGGTAGGATGAATGACAGGAGAGAACAGGGTGGTAGAAGAATAAATCACCAATAAAAACAATAATTTTAACTCGTATAATGGAATTTAATCACCCACTACATTTCAGATCCCCCACTGTGGTTAACTCTTTTAAAAATTATTTTATTTTCTCTCTTTTTTTTAATTTTCTTATGTAAAAGTGTTTTCTTAATCTGTATGGTAGACTAATATAGAAATTTTGCTGAACATATTTTGTTTTTTAGGAAGTAGCTACCTATTGCAGTCAGGTTCACATTACTGGTAGAGAAAGTGTTTATTTATTTTGATTTATAGACTCAAGGGGATGCTCCATGATGGCAGGGGAAAACGATGGCATGAGCAGAGGGTAGACATCACTCACTGCCAACATAAGGTGGACAATAACAACAGGAGAGTGTGACAAACACTGGCATGGGGAAACTGGTTGTAACACCCACAAGCCCAGCCCCAACAATGCACTGCCTCTAGGATGCATTAATTCTCAAATCTCCATCAGCAGGGGCTCTATCCTTCAGAACACCCAAGTTCATGGGGGACACCTGAATCCAACCGTCACACTACCATTTGAAAAAGTAGGATTTCTGGGAGTAGGGTTGGGGAGATGGCTTATTAGATAAAGCACTCACTGTGTGAGCGTGAAGACCAGAGTTCAGATCACTAGTCCCCATTTAAAAATCAGACATGGGGCTGGAGGCATAACAGTGGTTAAGGTGCTTTCCTACATTGCCTAAGGACCCAGGTTTGCTTCACCTGCCCATACCAATGTAAAGCCAGATGCACAAGGTGGTGCATGCATCTGGAGTTTGTTTGCAGTGGCCAGAGGCCATGACGACTCCTCTCTCTCTCTTCCTCTCTCGCTCTCTGACCTTAAATAAATAAATAAATAAATAAATAAATAAATAAATAAATAAATAAAAACCAAGCATGGTAATATGTGCCTGTAATTTCAGAATACCTGCTGTGAGATGTGAGGCAGAAAGAGAATCTGAAGCTGCAGTGGGATGCAGTGGGGTTGGGAAAAACTTACGTGGTGAATACAGCCACAACCAGGGAACACACTGCTTCAATCAAGGGGGAACTTGAAGGCAGACCTCTGAAGTTTGCTTTGACCTCCCATGCATGTTTGCTTTTGCAAGCCTACACACACACACACACACACACACACACACACACACATACACACACACATACTATTTTATTAAAGAATGATTTCTCACAGCATATGTTGTTTACAGATGCATATTTTTTATTGTTTTAAAAGAAACAAACAGAAGTAAGTGAATGTGTAAAACATTAAAGTAGGAGACTACATAAATAAATAAATTTATGCTAAAAAGCATACTTTAACAAGACACTGGAGAGGGTAGGATCAAGGCTAACCTTAATCTTCTACATCTTCCCTCCCTCCACCTCCCCCCCCCTTCTCTCTAACTCTTGTATATTAGTTATCTTTTTCCTCATTTTCTTAGTAGGCACTGACCTGTAATCCCAGTACCAGCATGGGGCTATCATCCACAATGAGCTTTTGATCAGAGAGACCTACAAGGTTTCCTAAAAGACAGACAGATTTCTGTCAGAGTACTTGATGACCCACCAAAGGTTAGTGGTAAGACCGTACTGCTGAAGATACCATATGCAGTTGACATGTAAAATGGAATGGCATGGCTGGAAGCTAGAAGAGAGTCAGTTTCCAGACAGCCAGCATGTCTAGTGCCAGAAGGTGCTACATGGGCGACTCCAGTGTCTTATGGTTCAGGTGTTCCCTGTGAGGGCCTGGTGAAGGTTCAGCCATTTGGTCTGCCTTTAAGGAAGTAGAATTTTATGGTACCATTGCGGTTTGGGTCTAGATTTGTGTTTCCCACCTCTTCGATGCCTTCCCCTCCCTCCCCATCCATCCTAGTGTCTAGTCCAGGAGATGCTTGCTAGATATATAAGGTATCTTGGGTAGATTCAGATTAAGTGCTGTAGATGAGTGAGACTATGTGGCAATTTTTCTATGAAATCCAGTGCAGCACTAACTTCCTGAATTGTTTTAGTATTCTCATCACAGCCAATAAAGAGGACTGATGCTTCTCAGTGCCTTCTCTGAGAAACAACTGAATGAACTCAAAACTCAAATCAACCTCTTCTAAACATCCCAGTTACAGTGCTAGCAACACTTGTTACCTGGAAAATCCATTTGACATCCCCAGTGGAAAGGGGACATCTTTGGTTAACATTTTCACTCACACTATTCCCTAAGCTGTCATGAAACCAAAGAAAGGTAGAGCTGACTGAACATCAAGTCATTAAAGTCTACATATACTAGGGAGGTGGGCAGAGGTCCAAAGGCTTCCCTTAGAATGATTCTAATTTTTCATATTCACTGTACAAGGTCACTCTCTAGAGAT
Organism: Jaculus jaculus; assembly: GCF_020740685.1. Lineage (NCBI taxonomy): Eukaryota > Metazoa > Chordata > Mammalia > Rodentia > Dipodidae > Jaculus > Jaculus jaculus. The sequence goes on from NC_059113.1 coordinate 77,637,575, forward strand.
ACTTGCCCATGTTTCTTAGTGGCAGCCATGGCCAGCTTTAGTCTCTGTGAGGTAGCATTTGCCCTTTGCCACATACATGCTGTACAGACCCATGGTTGCTTTTTCCTTTAACTCCTGGTTTACAGAGAGCCTGACTCTTGGGGCACAAAAGGACATACCTCACCTCTCCAAGGAGAAATGGTCCATTCTTTTGAGTGGCTCGTTTGTTGTTGTTTTTTTCTTTTTATTACTGATCAATACTTGGTCACCAACAAAATGGAAGCCAGTTTATCCTATTTTACAATTAATATGGTTGTTTCACAGTGTCAAATGAGTGTTCTTTCAATGTGTGAATGGGGACTATTTAAACAAATCTATGCTAGGATGAAAAAAAAGTACTTAAAATAGTTAAAACCACAAAGATCAGTGACTTACACATTGGCAAAATGATTCCAGAAATTGTACTATGTTTAAGACAATAATGTTAAAAAAAACTAACAAAATTATATAAAAGTTACCTGCTAAAGAAATAATAAAGCTTGATAACTTAAAGATAATTTGAAACCTATGAGGAATAAATTCTGGAAAAGAAAGCAAGACCTTTAACATATTCTTTATAATGCCATCCCAATGTTAAATAAAAAAGAATCATTCAAAAATTCACAAAATAACGAAATAGGTATCTATTCCTTTTAAATATCATTGGAAAATTCCTTAATAACAACACTTTGCAAGTAGGATTTCATATCATATTAATAGAGTAACATATCATGAAAAACTAGAATATAATAACAATGAATGGATGGTTTATTATTTGAAATATTTACATTTAAGTCTACCACATTATGTATTTATTTATTTTTGAGAGAGAGAAAGGCAGGACCGGGAGAGAATATAGGCACTGCAGGTCCTCTGTGCACTGCAGAGAAACTCCAGACACATATGCCACCTTGTGCATCTGGCTTATGTGGGTCCTAGGGAATCAATCCTTGGTCCTTAGGCTTTGCAGGCAAGCACCTTAACTGCTAAGCCATCCCTCCAGCCCAAGTCTACCTCACTATTAAATCAAAGAAGGAAAGTAATGAATTAACTCCATAAATAACAAAACTAAAAGGAGAGTGTAGAGTTGTTTTTGCACATTGTATGATGGCAAATCTACATAAGAAAGGAAAGTTTAAAAAGTGGTTGATTGAGAATATGGTCAAGTTACTATAGTATTAGATGGCTGAAATATTGGGAGGATTTGTGATTTTTCATAAAACGATTCTTTCATCAGAACATAAAATTTCTAAGGGCTTATAAGGCATAATTAGTAAAATTCACTATCATGAGGACTTAAATTTAATCCCCCAAATCCACATAAATTGTTAGGCATGGTAGTCCATGCGTATAATCTGAGAACTAAGGAGGGAGATAAGAAGAATCCCAGGACTCACTGGTCATTCAGACTAGCCTATTTGGTGAGCTCCTAGCCAATGAGAGGTCTGTCTCAAAGGTGGTTGGTAGAATGCAAAGGAATAAACCTGAGGTCCCCTTGCATCCATATGCACTTGTACATACATACATGCACATGAGCAAGAAAATATATATGCTCATATAATGACAGTTTCCAACAAGTATTTTTTCAAAGTGATGGGGAAGGAAATAATCCCACCAGCATTAGAATATGGTGAAAAGCTTTACCAATTAAAGCAGCTCAGTACCTAAGAATAAGTTTATTTTCTCCTTAAAAAGGATTAGGTCTTAGAGACAAAAAAAAAATAAACTTAACTTGTAAGAATAGTACAGAGAGTAGCAGGAAACAGAAATGGAAATGTGAGTGGGGAGAGGCCAGAGCATAGTATCAGTAAAGTGTAAGGAATAAACATGAGTTGATTAACACACACACACACACACACACACACACACACACACACACACACACAATTGAGTTAGGTGAATACCAGAAACCAAAATCATGGGTAACATGAGAGAAATCTGGGAAAAAGTTCTTAATATTCATTCTTTTTGACTTTCATCTTCTTTTTATTATATATGGACATAGTTTCTATGTAAAGAGCACATGTTGGTACCATACTTTCCCCCCCTCCCTGCACCTTTTCTGAAGAGGCCTTCCTAGTTCAGAATGCAGGCCAACCCCATGGGGATTATGGGTCATGCACTATGGTAAGGTGGAGAGGCAATGTCTCAGTATAAAATGTCCCAAATCATTGCTCTAACAATATTTCTGCCCCCTCTTCCTCAAAATTCTCTGAGCCATGCTGGGACCATTTTAAGTCTACTTCAGTAATAGGCACCTTGGAGCCTCTGTATCTCAGGTTTGGTAGGTATTGGGTACCCTCAGTATCTTTCTCCATCATGCTTGTGCTACTGATATCAGATTTACTAAGAAAACAGCTCCTTTGCAAATTTCCCTAATTCCTCTGTGGTTTCACCTGGGGCTGGGGTAGAGTGCTCTAGGCTGTTTATCTCCTCAGGTCTAGCTCCTGTCTGAAAAATAGAAGCAGATTCTCCAATGGAGAAAAAAGTCAGCACCAGTTAAATATGATAATCACTAATAATTTAGAGAGAACTAAACGGATCTAGAGCCTCTTATAGTCTAAGGTTAGTGGGAGCATGACAATGGAAAGGAGAATCATTATCTGGATATGATTCTGACTTGTTTCCCAGTTCCAGATACGGTTTCCTTCCCACTGAGTGGATTTATTAGCCAATCCAAGAGCAGATGGTTATGCCCCATGGCTGCTACTGCACTTGTGTGAGCATCATGTCAGGTTGTTTGCATCTGAGTTGCTTAGACTATGAGTTGTTCGGGCAGATGTTGGCCACTTTCCTCCAGTAGCTCAATGTAGCACCTTCAAGCACTAGATGGTATAGTTGTCTGGGAACTGGATCTCTTCTGGATTCTAACCAGGTTTCTCCATGGTCTGTTATAACAGCATGTGGTGTCTTCAGCAGGAGGGTCTTATCATTATCTTCTGGTGGGTAATCAATTGCTCTGACAAGAAGTCTGTCTTGTTTGTTTTGGGAGATCTATTAGGTGTCTCTGATCTACAGTTCATTGTGAATATAAACCACATCCTGGTACAAAGAGTTACAGGCCAGAACCAAGAGAAAATAAAAAGCCAGAGAAAAAAGAGAAATAGGAGAAATGTGAGGTTAGGTTTTGTCTCACTCTCTCCAGGGCCCTTTGACTCAGGTGCTCCCTCTAAGGTCCTCTTGCCAACTTTTGGATCTAGGATACTATATTACTAGTTCAATTGGGTTCAGTTTTGTGTCACCCCCCCCTCGCCATTGCCCTCCCCACAAGTCCTACCCTTCCTATTGTCCAAGCCTCCAGATGCTATTCAGGTATGTCAGCAACTCAGGATTTCTGATTTCACAATATTAATTCTACCTATCCAGAAGCATGTGAGGTGTTTCCATCTTCTGAAGTCCTCCTTTATTTCTTTCTTGAGTGTCTATATATTTTCATTCTTTCACATCTTTGGATAGTGTTGTCCCAAGGTATTTAATTTTTTTTTTTTTTTTTTGCTATTGAAAATGGGACAGCCTCACTGATGTCTTTCTCTGAATATTTGTTCTTCCCATATAGAAAAGCTGCTGATTTTTGTGCATTGATTTTGTACGCTGCCACTTTGCTAAAGGAATTGATTACCTTTAAAAGTTTGAGATGGAGACTTTCAAGTCACTTATATATAGGAACATTTCATCTGCAAATAGAGCTAACTTGACTTCTTCCTTTCTAATTTGAATCCCTTTTATTTCTTTCTCCTGTCTTATTGCTTGGGCTAGGACTTCTAGCACTATGTTGAAGAGCAGTGGTGAGAGTGGGCACCCCTCTCTTGTTCCTGATCTCAGTGGGAACTCCTTGACATTTTCCTCATTAAGTATTATTTGGGCTGTAGGAGCCTTATATATAGCCTTTATTGTGTTGAGATATAAACCCTCCATGCCTATTCTTCTAGTGTTTTGATCATGAAGTGGTGTTGTATTTTTGTCAAAGGCCTTCTCTGCATCAACTGAGATAATCATGTTTTTTTTTTTTAAGTTTATTTATGTGGTTTATTATGTTGACCAATTTCCATATGTTGGACAACCCCTGAATCCCAGGGTTGAAGCCTATTTAGTCAAGGTGGATAATGCTTTTAATGTGCTATTGAATGCAGTTTATAAGGATTTTGTTCAGGATATTTGCATCTAAGTTCTTTAGGGTCATAGGCCTATAATTTTGTTTCCTTTTGGCATCTCTGCCTAATTTTAGTATTAAGGTATACTAGCTTCACAAAAGTAGTTGGGGAGGATTCTCTAGTCTCTGATTATGCAAAGTAGTTTCAGAAAAAATGGTTAGAGTTCTTCTATGAAGGTTTAATAGAATTCAGCTGAGAAGCCATCCAGTCCTGAATTTTTCTTTAGGGGGGGATGTTTTTTATTACTTTTTCAGGCTCCATGGATGTGATAGGTTTGTTTAGGAGATTAATCTGCATTGAGTTTAGTTTTGGTAGGTGGTATATGTCTAGGAATTCATCCATTTATTCTATTTAATTTTATGGAGTAGAGGTTTTGGAAGTATGCCCTGATTATTCTTGTAATTTCACTGATGTTTGTTATGATTTCTCTTTTTAAATTTCTGATTTTGTTAATTTGAAACTTCTTTTTTTTTTCTTAATCAGTTTGGACAGGGGTTTGTCAATCTTGTTTATTTTTCAAAGAACCAGCTCTTCATTTCATCATTTTTAGAAATGATTTCTTTCTTAGTTTCCAATTCATTAATTTCTGATCTAATCTTGAATATATTTTTTTTTTTCATCTGGTGCTCTTTGGGTTGGATTCTTCTTCTTTTTCTAGTGCCTTTAGACAGACAGGTTATTGATTTGGGATCTGTCAGCTCCATTATTTCCCTGTTGATTTTCTGCTTGGATGATCTGTCTATTGATCATAGTGGATATTGAAGTCTTGATTATTATGGGTTGGTGTTTATTTCTGTTTTACTGTTGAATAGAATTTGCTTTATAAACTGTGGTGCCCCTGTTTTTGGTGCATATGTATTTATGATTGTGATGTGGTCCTGGTGGATCATTCCCTTGATAAGTAAGACATGGCATTCTTTGTGCTTCTTGATTACTTTTGGTTTGATGTCTATTTTATCAGATATTAATATAGCAATACCCACTTGTTTTTTTTATTTCCATTTGCTTGGAATATCATTTCCCAACCTTTCACCCTTAGGAGGTGTCTATCTTTAGTGCTGAGGTAGTTTCTTGAAGATAGCAGGTAGAAGGGTCCAGGTTTTTGATCCATGCTGATAACCTGTATCTTTTGATGTGTGAGTTAAGGCCATTAATATTTAAGATTATTACTGTAAGGTTTGAATTAATCTCTTCTAGGATGAGGTGTTTTATGAAGTTTGATGCTTTCTTGTGTTATGTAGTGTTTTGTGCCTGGCTTATTATGGGTAGTGTGATCTTTTGCTTTTTTGCTCTTGAGAATGGTTGTTTGACTATTCTGTGTGGAGTATTACTGAAGCATTCTCTATAGGTATGACCTGGTGTTCATATAATCAGAGTGTTGACTTATTTCATGGAAAGTTTTTCTTTCATCATCTACTATGAGGAATAGTTTTGCTAGGAAAAGTTGCTTGGGTTGGAAGTCATAGTTTTACAGACTTTGAAGTGTCCCATTCCAGGCCCTTCTGGTTTTCAGGGTTTCCAATGAGAAATCTGATGTAATTCTGATTGAATTGCCTTTGTATGTTATGAGTTGTTTCTTCTTGCTTTTAACACTCTCTTTGTTTTTCTTGTTAAGAGATTTAACTATGATGAGTTTTGGAGAGTTTTTTCTATGGTCCTGTCTGTTTTGTCTTTTGTGGGCTTGTTGTATCTGGATGGGCCTCTCATTTGCAAGACTTGGAAAATTTTCCTCAATAATTTTCCTGAGTATATTCTAAATGTCTCTGGTCTGTATTTCCTCTTCTTCTGGTATACCCATGACCCAGATGTTTGATAGTTTTAGTGTGCCCCACAGTTCCTTCATATTCTGTTCACTTGATTTTTTGTTTTTGTTGTTGTTGTTTTGAGGTAGGGTCTCACTCTGGTCCAGGCTGACCTGGAATTAACTCTGTAGTCTCAAGATGGCCTTGAACTCATGGCAATCCTCCTACCTCTGTCTCCCAAGTGCTGGGATTAAAGGCATGCACCACCACTCCCAGCTCACTTGATATTTTTTAACTTAGCAAAGTTTTTGGCTTCCTGATCAAATTCTTCTGTCTTATCATCCAGGTCAGAAGTTCTGTCTTCCACATGAGTAACTGTTGTTGAATGCTTCTAGAGAGGTTTTTATATTTAGTTATTATTATTATTATTATTATTATTATTATTATTATGTGTAGTCAGTGAATACAGTCAAGTTGGTACCATTGTTAGCCTCTTCCATGTCCTCTCCCCTCCTTGTTGGGGTACATGGGTCATAAATTGTGGGTTTAGCCTTTAGTTTTGGGTAGGAGGAAATGTCTCTGTGTGTATTAATGTCTGTTTGATTTTTTGTTTTCTGTTGTGTTATTTTGTATTGTGTCCCTATCTTTTTTGAGGTATGATTTGAATTCTAGTTCTGATTTTCTTGATGCCTCCTTGTAGTTCCTTTTTGCATTTGATCAAGTCTTCATTAAGCTTAATCAACTGGTTGTTGAGGTCTTCCATTTCTTAAGTTACCTTCAATTTATTCATATATCTTTGGAGGGTTCTGACATTTTCTTCAATTAAATTAAGCCTACTGTCAAAAGTAAAACCCTCTGGGAGATGATTCTGTTAAATTTCTTTCTTTCTTTCTCTCTTCCTTCCTTTCTTTCTTCTTTCTTTTATTATTATTATGTTTGTTTGTGTGTGTGTATGTGTGTGTGTATGTGTGTGTGTGTATGTGTTTTGTTTTTTGAGGTAGGGCCTCGCTCTGGTCCAGGCTGACCTGGAATTAAATGTATAGTTTCAGGGTGGCCTCAAACTCTTGGTGATCCCCCTACCTCTGCCTCCCAAGTGCTGGGAGTAATGGTGTGCACCACCATGCCCGGCTGATTCTGTTCAATTTTATTGATATAGTTGTTGGTTCTTTAATAGTTTTCTTTGAGTTCAGCAATTTGTTTTATCAGGGTCTCATTGGTTGTTGTGTTTTCATATTGGGAATGAATTTCTGTTAATGTCCCTTTGATATTGTTGGAGGCTTCTGTAGTAGGACTAGGCATCCTTGATGGAGATCTCTCAGTTTTCTGACTTTTGTTGGCTTTTTTGCATAGCTGTCTACCAATTTTAGAAAGACTCTTTATTTTATTAAGGAAGAAGCAAGATTTTGTCCTTTGATCTATTCACCTTCTGACTGTGGTGAACAGGGATGTTGGTAATTATTGGCCAGTAAGGATACTAGAGCAAAAGGCCTGATTTCACAGCTCACACAGGAACCAGGCTTCCCCAAGGAAGGTACAATGTGACCTACCAGGACCGGGGGAATGGGTAGAGCATGAAAACAGAGATCTGGCCTACTTCTTACGATGCCCTCCAGGATATGGGCCAGGGCAGGCAACCCAGACTGGGGAAGTGTGAGGAGCCCAAAAATGTGTCTGGCCTACTCACTACACACCACTGGGCCTTCCCACTCACTGTCCAAGGCAAGAAACTCAGATCTTGGAGGCAGGAGGAACCAAGAAATGGGGTCTATTCTACTCACCCCAAACTACTGTGCCCTCCTACAGTTGTCTACACAAAGAACTCAAACCCTGGAGGGACATTCTTTATTTTTTTATTTCTTTCCCTTTTTTTTTTTTTTTTGTTAATTTTTCAAGGTAGGGTCTCAGTCTAGTCCAGGCTGACCTGGAAATCACTATATAGTCTCAGGGTGGCCTCTAACTTTTAAAGTGCAGAATTTAATTTCTTATAGTGCTAATGACTGGAAAATTCATGATGAAGGTACCAGCAGATTCAAAGTATAATAAAGGTTCCCTTCTTATTTTGATAAGCAATGTTTTTATGTGGAAGAATGAAGTCAGGATGATTTTGATCAGGGTATAACTCCCATCTTTATAGTCCATAGCTTATGACATAGTTCTGTAGACCACACTTCCTCATTCTATCACCCTCATGATTAAATTTCAGCATATTAGTTTTAGAATCCTGTCTGTTTCTGAGGATCTCATAGGTCTCTCTAACCCACAGCTCAATATGGGTAGCAACCAATTTCTGGTACTTGGAGTTACAGGGCAGAGCTAAATATTTTAAGATAAGGCTTCATCCCACCCTCTCAAGGGCTCTTCTTTTAAGGCAATCTCCCCATATTCCTTTTTTTTAAAAATTATTTATTTACTTATTTGAGAGCGACAGACACAGAGAGAAAGACAGATGGAGGGAGAGAGAGAGAATGGCCGCACCAGGGCTTCCAGCCTCTGCAAACGAACTCCAGATGCATGTGCCCCCTTGTGCATCTGGCTAACGTAGGACCTGGGGAACTGAGCCTCGAACTGGGGTCCTTAGGCTTCACAGGCAAGCGCTTAACCGCTAAGCCATCTCTCTAGCCCCCCCCCCCCCATACTCCTTTTGAAGGTTGAATCTTTTAGTCTACCTTCAAATAGAAATGTTTCTGTGGTACCAGTTTATTTTGGGTTTAGTTTTGTGTGTGTGTTTCCCCCCATATCCTACCCTTCTCCTTTCTCACAAGCCCTTTCATCCTTATTGTCTGGGCCTCAAGTTGCCTGTCAGGTATGCGACAACTCAAGCTTTTCCAGATTAGGAAACACAGATGAGTGAAAACACATGACATGTGTCTTTCCATGATTGTGTGTGTTTTAAGGCCATCCATTTTCTTACAAATTTAATTGTATCATTTTTTTTTTTCTTATAGCTGGGTTGATTCCAGTTCTTAGCTATCATGAATTGAGTAGCTATAAACATGGTTGATAAAATATCTCTGCAGTGAAGTGTGGAGCATTTAAGGTAAATCCTCAGTAGGGGAATAACTGGCTATTTTGGTAGTTTTATATACAAGTTTTTCAGGAGTCGCCACATTCATTTTCATAGTGGTTGTACAAGTTTGTATTCTCACCAAAGTGAATGAGGGCTCCTTTTTCCTCACACATCCTCACAAACATTTACTATCCTTTGATTGTTTTTATGTTTGTTTTCCTTTTTTTTTTTTATTTCTTTTTTTTTTTTTTTTTCATTCTGAACTTCAATTCACAATGTATTCTCAGGGTGGCCTTGAACTCATAGAAATGCTCCTATATTTGCCTCTTGAATGCTGGGATTAAAGGTGTGCACTGCCATGTGTGGCTTCTTTGAGTTTTTTTAATGATTGCCATTCTTAATGGAGTACAGTGGAATCTCATAGTTGTTTTTTTTTGTTTTTGTGTTTTTTTGTTAATTTTCATTTACATGATGACAAAGGATGTTGGACATTTCCTTAAGTGTGGATTAGCCATTTGATTTTCTTTATCTGAGAACTTCCTATTCAGTTCTCTGCCCATTTTTTTTTTTTTTTTTTGAGTGGGTTGTTTGAGTTTTTATTTAGTTTTATACTAGAAATACATAGTAACAAAAATAGCATGGTATTGGCATAAAAACAGACATATCAACCAATAGAACAGACATGAAGACCCAGCCAGCCCTTAGGTCAGGTAACTACAGCTGACTGATCTTCAACAAAGTAGCCAGCAATGGACACTGGGGAAAAGAAAGCATCTTCAACAAATGGTGCTGGAAAAAATTGGATCACCATGTGTAGAAAAATAAAACTAGACCCATTCATGTCATCATACACAAAAATCAATTCCAAAGAGATTAAAGACTTTAATATAAGTCCTAAAACTCTTAAACTACTGGAAGAAAGAAAAAACAAAAAATAGAAGGAAGTCTTCATCATATGGGAGTGGGGAAAGACTTCCTGACCAATAAACAAGTAGTTCAGGAACTTAATCACTCAGCCAATGGGACCTCATGAAGCTAATATCTTTTTCATAGGTTTTTTGCCCTAGAAATTTGATCAGTAAAATCCACAGATCATACTGGGTGAAGTCGAGAAAAGTTTTTTTTTTTTTTTTTTTTAATTTAATTTATTAGTTTTCTTTTCAGTAAATACAGGCAGTTTGGTATCATTATTTAGGCTCATCTGTGATCTACCCCCTCCCATTAGACCCTCCTTATTATTGAAAATGGGTCGTGCATTGTGGAGTTAGCCCCCAGTTATTAGTATGATAAATGTCTCTGAAAATCATGACCCAACATGTAACTCTGACATTCTTTCCGCCCCCTCTTCCGCAAGATTTCCCTGAGCCATGTTGGGTTCATTTTTGGTCTGCTTCAGTGCTGAGGTGTTGGGGGCCTCTGAGGCTCTGGCTCTCTGATTTGGTAGGAGTTGATTTTTCTCTGCGTTGATCTCCTTCCCCTTTGTGCTGGTATCCAGTTCACAGGAAAACATCACCCTTGCTTATTTCGCCAGTTGTCCTTAGTTTCAGTTGGGCCCCTTCTGAGGTATGTTGGGGCAGCTCTCTTCTTAGGATCTGCATCTATCTGGAAAAGAGAAGCAGATTCTCCAACGGAGAGTGAGTTAGCACCCAGAAAATTGAGATAACACTTACTTTTTTGATAGACAGTTTGATAGGTGTAGGCCCTCTTATACCCCGTGATTGATGGTAGCTTGATATTGTAGAGTGGGCTTGTGTTTGGGTATGGTTCTGACTTGTTTCCCAGCTCCAGCTAAGGGTCTAGTACCACTTAGTGGATCAGTTAGCCAAATCAAGAGCAATTGATTCCTCACCATGGCTGTGTACCACTATTGCACTTGTATGGGTATCACATCCGGTTAATTGTTGCTACTTAGGTTAAACAATGTGTTGCTTGGACAGATCTTGGTCACTTCCCCCAGTCGCCTATGTAGCGCCTTCTGGCACTAGACACGCTGACTGTCTGGGGACTGACTCTCTCCTGGCTTCCAGCCATGTCATTCCATTTTACGTGTCAGCTGCGTATGGAGTCTTCAGCAATAGGGTCTTACCACTGGCCTTTGGTGGGTCATCAATTACTCTGACAGAAGTCTGTCATTGTTTTGGGAAACCTTGTAGTTTTATGATAAAGCTTAAGAGAAGGAAAGAAAGCAGAGTTCCTGCAGAGTAGCAAGAGGGTTCCTGGAAATGGGAAAATCCATCTGATTGGGATATTGTTAGAGACAGGCCCTGAGCAACTTCTGACCTCTCCTCATCCCCCCACCCCGCCACACCTAACTGATTAACATCCTGCCTGGCAACTGCAGAGACGTGAGAACTGTACCGTGACTTCTCAGAATAACCGCAAACTGTCCTAGGCCAAAGGCCAAGAAGATTCTGTAACTTTCCACCACCTGCCTCCTCCAGCCCCTCCCTCACCCAAAACCCTAACCCTAACCCTAACCCTAGCCCTTTAAAAGGCTGCTCCGGCTCCATAAAATTGGACTCTTGACAAGTATACATTTGCTTGAGTCTCTTTCTCTCTCTCGCCCATCTTATTTCAGGTTAGGGTCCTCCTCACCCCCATGAATAACTAGGTCCCACGGGAAGGGACATGTGGCGCCCAACGTGGGGCTCAAGGCACGGACCCCTGCTGGACAGAAACCCCCCCAGCACACGATCTCCGGAGTGTTCCTGAATGGTCACCGCTTCTCCACCCAAGAAGACGGCAAGACCTGGTAAGTTTTCCCTCTTCATTCCGTCCCATCGAGATGGGCCATTCATTGTCTAAAGAGGCTTCTTTCATAAAGGATTTAAAAGCCTCTCTCAGAGAGCGAGGAATATGGGTAAAGAAAAAGGATCTTATACAGTTTTTTATTTTTGTTGATAAGAAATGTCCATGGCTTATGATTGACGGACCTAATATTCATCCCAAAAGGTGGCAAAGAGTAGGTAGAAAATTAAATCAGAAACTCACTGAGGAAGGCAATGACACACTATCCCCAACTATTTTCTCTTTCTGGGGCTTAATTTGAGACATTGTTGAGGAAGCGAATAATGACTCTGGTAAACGCCACCTTCTTTCTGTGGCCAAACATTGTATCTCATCTTCACAGCCTGGCTCCCACTGCCTTTCGCATCCCCCCTCTCGAGCTTCAGACTCATTTTCTCTCATTGATGTTTCTGACTCTCATACTTCTGACCCTTCGAATCTTCCCCAACTTTACCCTCCACTACCCCCAATTGACATTTCTAACCCCCCCCATAACCAATCGCCTCACCTAATCAATCCTGTTCTAAAGAAGCAACCTACCACTAAACCTCAGCCTCCTCCTGCTGGTCCCTCATCCTCTTCCTCCCCTCCAGATGACCCTCATGATCCTGGCGATACAACCACCTTAGAAGATGAGGCCGCCCATTATCACAATCCTGATTGGCCATCCCTCGCCCCGCTGCCCCAACTCTTTCCCCCCAAACTCTCCCCTCTGCTCCTCTTTTGACTCTGCCCTCTTTTCCGATTGTTCCGCCTAATTCCCTTTCTGAGACCAAGCTTCGCCTCTCCTCTCAAGTTCGAGATCTCACTGAAATTCTCCAACTTCAAAAACAACTTTCTCATCTCTCTGCTCGCTGTTCTGCCGGACACCCCCCCCCTTACCCGAACCCCAGCCCCATTGCCCCTCGTCTTCTCCTTGTTTGGCTTCTCCCGTTACCCGCTCACAAACTAGACACACTCCCAATCGGAGATATGGGTCCGACCCCCTCGGGCCTTCCTCCTCTGCCCCTAATCGCGATGCCCCATCCTCTTCATGCCATCTCCCCACAGTCTCTGTTACCTTGCCTTACTCTGATGAGGATGATTCTCAAAGTGAAAATGAAAATGAAGAGGAAGAAAGTCAGAGTATACCATGCCATAATATGCCCAACACAGGCCAAGATACTCAAGGTGAAGAGACTGTTTATTGCCAACTCTGCTTTAAAAACCTAGAAAATCTTAACTCAGCAGTCAAGGACTATGGACCTAATGCCCCTTTTACCCTTTCCTTATTGGAAAGCCTTGGCGGGGGAGGTTATCTGACTCCTAATGAGTGGCTCACCATTGTACAGTCGGTCTTAACTAGAGGACAATTCCTTTCATGGCAGGCTGATTGGGTCGATCTCTGTAGGACTCTGGCTAATAATAACGCTAAAAGACCTAGAGCTCCCTCTGCTGGCTGGACACTTGAGAAACTTACAGGTCAAGGGAAATATTCCTCTGACCAACAACAACAAAACTTTCCACTAGGCCTGTTGGCACAAACTGCTAATGCCACTATGGCAGCTTGGCGTGCAATTCCCTCTAAGGGATCTGTTCTCTCGCCCTTGACAAAAATCATCCAGGGCAATCATGAAGAATATAGTGACCTTGGCAGTCGCCTCTTAGAGGCTGCCAAAAGGTCTCTGGGACCTGGTCAAAATAAAAATAAACTTCTTAAACAACTTGCTTATGAAAATGCCAATGTGGCCTGCAGAGCCGCCCTACACGGCAAATATAGAGACAAGGATCTTCATGACATGATCCGCATATGCCAAGACGTAGATCTAGTTACCCATAAGGTTTCTCAGGCAATCAATCTGGCCATTGGAGCGGTTGCTTAACCCAACGGTTCTAAACATACTTGCTTCAAATGCGAACAAACAGGCCATTTTGCACGGCAATGCCCCCAAGGAACTGTGGGACAGTCCATTGGCCAGCCACAGCTTCCTGGTCAACTTGGAGGGGCTATCCCCCCACCTACCACAGTCTGCCATCGCTGCCGTCATGGTAAACATTGGGCTAATACTTGCCAGTATTAACAGACATCTCTGGCAATCCTCTCCCTCCTCTACTGGGAAACGGAATGAGGGGCCAGCCCCGGGCCCCTCAACCGATAGCCTTCCTGCCGGCCTTGGGGAACAGCCAGACAGACAACAGCCAGACTCCCAATCAACTGTCTGCCTCCACAGGGCCACTCCCAGAAGTGCAGGGGTGGACCTGTGTGCCTCCACTGACTCAATATTAAAACCTGAAGAGGGAGTCCAAATAATTCCTACAGGAGTTTTTGGCCCACTCCCGCCCCAAACCTATTATCTAATTCTGGGAAGGGCATCTAGTACTTTAAAGGGCATCACCATTTTTCCATCAATAGTTGATAATGACTATACAGGAGAAATAAAAATTTTGGCCACCAGTACACAAGGGCCTCTTCCTATTATACAAGGACAATGTTTAGCACAGGCCCTCCCCCTGCCCTTGGACTCAATGGCTCCTTCGATAGGTCCCCATAGAGGAGCCTCCAGGCCTGGGTCTTCAGACATTTATTGGATTCAAAAAATGAGTCAAGAACGTCCTAGCCTAAAACTTAAAATCAATGGTAACATTTTTGAGGGCATCTTAGACTCAGGGGCGGATTCCACCGTAATTTCACAAAATGCTTGGCCCCCTTCCTGGGCCCTCCAGCCCTCATTGACTCATCTTCAAGGTATTGGCCAATCTATTAACACCCTTCAGAGCTCCCAACTCCTGACTTGGGAGGACCCCGAAGGAAACACTGGACATGTTCAGCCATTCATAGTCCCTGGCCTTCCGGTCAACCTTTGGGGAAGAGACATCTTATCCCAGATGGGAGTCCTCATGTTCAGCCCTTCTGAGGCAGTTACTCAACAAATGCTTAACCAGGGTTTTATCCCAGGCAGAGGCCTTGGAAAAAACAACCAAGGAATACCAAACCCTGTCTTGGTTACTCCAAAAACAACATGGACAGGTCTTGGCTATGACTCACATTTTTCCTAAGGGCCATTGCTCCTCCTGCACACCAGGCAGATAAAATAACCTGGAAAAATGACTCCCATGTCTGGGTAGATCAATGGCCCCTTCCTCAACATAAGTTAACAGCAGCCATACAGTTGGTGCAGGAACAATTAGTGGCTGGTCATATTGAACCCTCCACCTCCCCCTAGAATACACCCATCTTTGTTATACAAAAAAGGGGGGGAAATGGAGATTACTCCAAGATCTAAGAGAAATTAACAAGACCATGGTTCCGATGGGGCCCTTCAGCCTGGTCTCCCATCACCGGTAGCCATCCCGCAGGGTTACACTAAATTAGTCATTGACCTTAAAGATTGCTTCTTTTGCATTCCCCTCCACCCAGAGGATTGCAAACATTTTGCCTTCAGCCTCCCTATTGTTAATTGTATCGGTCCATGGCCCCGCTTCCAATGGAAAGTTTTGCCACAAGGGATGGCCAATAGCCCTACCCTCTGTCAAAAATTTGTCGCCCAAACAATAGATCCCTTTCGGCTTAAATATCCTAATTTATATATCATTCATTATATGGATGATATTTTATTAGCAGGACCAGAGACAACAAAATTATATGAGGTGGGACAAGAATTAATCCTTATACTCCAAAAATTCGGACTACAAATAGCCCCAGAGAAGGTTCAAATCCATCCTCCCCACCTTTTCCTTGGATTTGAATTACACTCCAATAAAACCCTATCTCAAAAAATCCAGTTAAGAAAAGATTCTTTAAAAACACTTAACAATTTCCAATGGCTCTTGGGGGACATTAATTGGTTACAACCATATTTAAAATTAACTACTGGAGAACTTAAACCCTTGTTTGATATTTTGAGAGGGGATTCTGACCCTTCCTTGGCTTGAGAGCTTACTACAGAGGCTAAAAATTCCTTACAAATTGTTGAAAAGGCCATTCAGGCACAAAAGATTGGATACTTCTCTCCCACCTCCCTGTTATGGTTACTTATTCTCCCTACAACCTTTACACCCACTGGTCTTTTATGGCAAACTAAGCCTTTATATTGGATCCATTTACCTGCTACCCCCCCCCAAAAAATTCTGCCCATTTACCCCTCCCTGGTTGCCCAGGTTTTAAAACTTGGGAGAGAAATTCCCTTAAACTTTTTGGAAAAGACCCAGATACCATTAGTGTGCCTTATAGTGCCTCCCAGGTTCAATGGCTAGTACAGTCCTCTGATGAATGGGCTGTTGATTGTATTTCCTTCCAAGGAAAAATAGATAATCATTATCCTTCAGACAGACTAATTCCATTCCTTTATAGACAGTCCATTGTTTTCCCAAAACAGACTAAAAGCTCTCCCATTCCTGGAGCCATGTTAGTTTTTACTGATGGTTTTTCATCTGGAATTGCAGCCTTTAACATCAATGGAAAAATCTCCAAAGTCCAAACTAAAGTTTCTTCGGCACAGCTTGTGGAATTGGTTGCTGTTATACAGGTCTTTGAGACTCTCTCCAATCACCCATTTAACCTTTATACTGACAGCACCTATGTAGCCAGCTCAGTCCCTTTGCTTGAGACGGTCCCTTACATCCGTCCCTCTACCAATGCTTCCCCTCTTTTTGCTAAACTTCAACAACTAATCCTGGCCAGAACTCACTTCTTCTTTGTAGGACATATTCGAGCACATTCTGGTCTTCCTGGACCCTTAAGTAAAGGAAATAACCTTGTGGATCAGGCAACTCAAAATAGTTCTGTTGTCCTAACTGGAATGGTCACCCCACCTGACCCCATATCTCAGGCAAAAGAGACACATCGGTTACACCATCTTAATGCCCAAACTCTCCAACAGATGTTCTCTACCACCCGAGAACGGGCCCGACAGATAGTCCGCCAGTGCCAGGGCTGTGTAACATTTTTGCCTGAGCCACACTTGGGAGTTAATCCTCGTGGTCTTACACCAGGGGAATTATGGCAAATGGATGGTACCCATTATTCGCCTTTTGGCAAATTAAAATATATTCATGTGTCTATAGATACCTTTAGTGGATTTATTTGTGCTTCCCTTCAGATGGGAGAAGCTACTAAAAATGTTATTAATCATATATTTGCCTGCTCTGCCTTTATGCCATTGCCAAAAGTCATCAAAACAGACAATGGCCCTGGGTATACCAGCACTAGCTTTAAACAATTCTGTGCTCAATTAAAAATAAAACATCTTACTGTTATTCCCTATAATCCACAGGGACAAGGTATAGTAGAAAGAGCACATCAAACCCTTAAAAATATGCTTTCCAAGCTACAACATTCAGGGGGAATATTATACCCCCAGGCAACCAATCCCAAAACATTATTCAACCATGCTTTGTTTGTTTTAAATTTCCTGACCCTTGATAAGGATGGTAAATATGTGGCTGATAGATTTTGGCACCCTTCTACATCAAATAATTATGCTCAAGCATTATGGAAGGATCCATTAACTCATAAGTGGTCCGGCCCAGATCCTGTGTTAATCTGGGGGAAAGGACATGCTTGCATATATGATTGTAAAGACCAAAATGCTAGATGGCTCCCAGAGAGGCTAATAAAATTGATTAATTCTCCCAGGGAAACCCCTGAGAAAGATTTTAATTGTGCTTAATTACAGAAAGATGCTTGGCCTTGCCATTCTCTCCTTTCTACTTGTAGCCTGACTGGTGGTAAGTGCCCCCTCCCCTTATCAAATTTATAACTACACATGGATCATTGAGAATCAGGCTGGAGACATTGTTAACTCTAGTTCTTCGGTCGGGTCCCAGCCCCAGTGGCCTGATTTATAAGTAGATCTCTGCACCCTTGCCCTTGGAGCACACCCTGATTGGGGTCTAGCAGAGGTATTCTGGCTTCGGCCCAAGGGTCTAGCACCCGAACTTCCCGCACGCAATCCCAGTTTCCCTGGCTGTAGAAACGATGTTGAAAAAAGTCTTCTTCACGGCCTGGAGGGTATTTATGTCTGCCCGGGCGCCCACCGGGATAAATCCCTCAATTATAAGTGCGGGTGGGCTAATGACTATTTTTGTGCCTCCTGGGGCTGTGAGACCTCCGGGGACACCTATTGGAAGCCTTCTTCCTCCTGGGACTACATTTATGTCAAACGAAAGTGGAAACATCCTCGGGCAGCGCCCAACCATTCCCCCCAGGATGTGAGACGACTCTGTAATACTGCCCATTCCTCTACAGGTGGATGGTGCAACCCCCTGTTAATTCAATTTACACCTCAGCCCAAACAACAAGATTGGACCGGTTGGGGATTTGAATGGGGGCTCAGAGTCTATAAAGAAGGAAAGATATTGGACTTACTTTTAAAATCAAATTACTTAAATCTATTCCCAACAAAAATTCTGCAGCCATAGGACCTAACCCTGTCCTGCTTAAACCAGCAAAGTCCAAATTACTCGTTACCCCAAAGTCTATTATACCCCCTACTGTTACTCAGTTATCTCAAAGACATACCTTGTTCCAACCCACCATCCCTGAGGGACCCCCAAGTTTGGCTGATCTTATTGTTTCCTTAGTGAACGCCTCCCTGGAAGCTATTCATAATACTAGCAATCCCAATTATCAAAAATGCTGTATCTGCTTCTCTCCTACACCTCCCTTTTATGAGGGTGTTGCGATGCTTATGACCCCTATATTTACTAATGACACAGATGGCCTGCCTTGGCATGCTGCCCCAGATGGAGGCCTTACTCTTAGTTCCATTTCAGGTATTGTACTCTGTCTTGTTGGCCCTAAAATGTTGCCCCCCCCCCCCCATTCACTCATATTGGTCTGTAATCAGACTATTGTTATCAATAGAACATCCACTTATACTAAGGCTCCCAATAACACCTACTTTGCCTGCTATTCAGGTCTAACTCCTTTTATAACCAATGAGGACTTTGTTAATAACAAGGATTATTGTGTTGTAGTCACTGTGCTACCACGGTTCTTTGTCCATGATCCAGAGAGTTTTCTAACTACATTAGACAGAGGTATGTCTGTTAGGCAGAAAAGAGAACCCCTGACCATCATTACTCTGACTGTACTCCTGGGGCTTAGTGCTACAGGAGCTGGGACAGGTATTGCCTCAATGGTTACCTCCCAACAACATTTTTCACATCTCAGTGCCTTAGTGGATAGAGATCCCAGCCTCATACATGAGGGAATACAAGATCTTAAAGATTCATTAGCTTCCCTTTCTGAGGTAGTTCTTCAAAATTGGAGAGGATTAGATTTAGTCTTCCTTAAAGAAGGGGGACTCTTTGTAGCCTTCAAGGAAGAATGCTGTTTCTACTCAGATAAGACTGGGCTAGTACAAAATAGCCTTGACAAAGTCAAAAGGAATCTAGAAGATAGAAAAAGGGCTTGGGAACAGCAAAAATCTTGGTATAAAAATTGGTTTTCCACATCTCCATGGCTAACCATTCTGCTTCCCAGTCTGCTAGGACCTTTTGTAGGTATCCTTTTACTTCTCTCTTTTGGCCCCTGGGCCTTTAAACGGTTAACAAGTTTTGTTAAGAGTCAGGTAGAATCTGTAATCAAGCCGGTGGAAGTCCACTACCATCGACTTGCCACAGAAGAAACATCTGCCCACCAAAAGAACAAGACAACCCCCCATCTCAACCCTTAGACTTTACCTCCCTACAATAATCCACCCTGGGGTGGAAATTTTGGCCCCGCCCCTCCAAATAATAACTCAGGTCTCTGCGACCCCTCATATACTATTTGGCTACCAAACATATTTCCTCCAGGATCCTTATGGGGCTTTGACGGTCTTGTTGAGAGCAAAATGCGTTACATTTCCACAAAGTGAGTGGTCTGGTAAGTCAGCGACGGAATGGGTGGCTAAGTCTCGACCCGCCTAAGACAGGACGATCTCGCCGAGAGGAGGCCGATCCAATGACGGGTAAGGGTCCAGCACTGCCCTTCTAACAGGCTCAGACCCCGTTTGTGCCCCTTGTTCTAAGGTCAATCCAAACGACTTTATTGAAATCAATGACCTATGAGTAACAGTGCTCAACCTACTCTGGGGAATGTTCGCCTCTCTGATGTCAGGTTGCTGTCAGGTTGCTCCTCTGGATCCATTTTTACTCTTAAACAAAAATAATCGGCCACCAAAATAAGCCCTCCTTTGGGACATCATCAGGGGGTCGCGGTAACCTCCCTATCCTAGTCCTTGTATACAGAAGAGGGGGAAGTGTTAGAGACAAGCCCTGAGCAACTTTGACCTCTTCTCATCCCCCCACCCCACCACACCTAACTGATTCCATCCCCCCACCCCGCCACACCTAACTGATTAACATCCTGCCTGGCAACTGCAGAGACGTGAGAACTGTACCGTGACTTCTCAGAATAACCGCAAACTGTCCTAGGCCAAAGGCCAAGAAGATTCTGTAACTTTCCACCACCTGCCTCCTCCAGCCCCTCCCTCACCCAAAACCCTAACCCTAACCCTAACCCTAGCCCTTTAAAAGGCTGCTCCGGCTCCATAAAATTGGACTCTTGACAAGTATACATTTGCTTGAGTCTCTTTCTCTCTCTCGCCCATCTTATTTCAGGTTAGGGTCCTCCTCGCCCCCATGAATAACTAGGTCCCGCGGGACGGGACAGGATATTAAATTGGAATTTACTGGATGAAGGCTGAAATGGTCAGTCTAGTTCCCCTGCCAGATGTCCACGTGTTTTGTAATCTTATTCACATCATCTGCTCAGATTTTTAGGGAAAGGGAGCTTCTTTAAGGAAGAAGAGATAAGGAAAACCCATCCCATACCATGTGTTCAGGCATCTGATAACTTTATCCAAATCCTCCAATAAGGCTTTCGAAGAAAGAAAAAAGTAGATCATGACCAAGCCAGATTCCCCTTTACAAGTTCAAGGATATTTCCTCCTTCTAGCCAGGAAAAGTACTGTTCATTTTGTGAAGGCAGTGGAGGACTATTACCCTCAGCTCTCTAGCCAATTTCTATTTCCTCATTCCCTCTGAAGGGGTTATTGTACTGCCTCAGAAACATTGGTATTGCAGCCACACACTGCTATGTGTGGTTTTATATGGTTTATGGGGATCCAAACTCAGGTTCTCATGCCTATGTGGCAAGGGCTTTGTCTACTGATCATCCCTTCAGCCCTACTCTTTATTTATGTATTCATTTATTTATTTTGTGTGTGAGAGAGATAATTGGCATGGTATATCCCTAGCCACCACAACTGAACTCCAGACACATGTGCCAACTTGTGTATGTGTACAACCTTAAGCATGCATCACCTTTTGCATATGTCACCTTGTGCATATGGGATCTAGGGAGTAAAAAATATATTCTTAGGCTTTGCAGGCAAGTGCCTTAACTACAAAGCCATCTCTCCAGCCCTATTAATAGCTTTTAATAACTGTTTATATTTTTTTTGGTTTGAAGCCTGTTACTATCACAAAGGTGATTTTCATATTTCTATTTGATTTTCCTTGTAATTTTTTTCTTTAATTTGTTATACACCTGTCTCATTGACTTATAAAGCAAACAAAATCTATTCATTATTTTCTTAAAAACTGTTTAAGTATAAGTGTGTAGTCCAAATATTTTGATTCTTTACTTTTTTGCTCATCTGTACAAATCTCTTCCATCATTATGAACCTTACAGTAAATATCCTCTACTTTTCTATTTCTACATCCTATGTGTTCTTTGCAAACATAACATATTTTTTTTTTGACTCTCTGAAGTCTTTTTATTAAGAAGTCCTAAGAAGGAGCCATTAAAAGAAATGGATGGCAAGATTTACTATAAGTAAAGAGACAAAGCAGAATTTGTATAAAATGGTCACAAGATTATATATCATAAATCTACATAAAATTATAGAAATAAAAATCATTATTTTGCTCAGGAGATGTGAAAAATGACAAGTAAGTACACTTAAATAATGTATGACATATGAGGATACTTTAGAATTTGAGTTAAATTGTTAAAAAAAAAAACAGGAAATTAAGGTAGCAAACTGAGAATTAGATAGAGCCCTCTTGAAGCAAAGTATGATAACTTAGAAATCAAAATAGAAATGGAAGAATTGAAGCAGTGGGCTTCAATCTGCAATGTCCTCCAGAAAACCTTGCTTTATTAAGCTAATTGGTTGCTGTTTACTTCTTCACTTTCCCCCAAGTGCTTTCCTGCTTGGCTCTGCAGGTGGGTCTAGCATTTCCTGGAGGATGTGAGTACTCTACTCAGTATGCAGTAAATACTCAGTAAAAGCTAACTTCCTGACTGCCTGCAGCTGAACTGACTTCTGAATGGGCTGTAGAATTATTAAACAGGGAATACAGCCAGGAACGTCTGCCTCCACTTCCCTCTATCCTTTAGATGTCATGGGAGTTGCAGTGTGGGAAATCTCAGTTAACGGCAGCAAATGAGGTGCGTATCATTCTGTATTAACAAATGTACAAACAAAATACATTTCACGATATAGATTTTATACAGATTTAAGCACTATATGTACTACTTTCATTGCAAACCTAATTTTAGTGATGATGATATATCTTACACATATGATTGTATTTGATGGCTTTTTATTATCAACTGTAAACTTACTTATTTTTGGACTGATTGGGCATTGTGTTCAACTTCATAATGAAGCAAATATATCTAAGTATTCCTTTGTATGCTCTAAAGATAGTATCCATTGAATTAGTTTTATGAATAGATTTTTTTGTTTTGTTTTGTCTTTTTAAAAAAATATATTTCTGGGCTGGAGAGATGGCTTAGTGGTTAAGCGCTTGCCTGTGAAGCCTAAGGACCCCGGTTCGAGGCTCGGTTCCCCAGGTCCCACGTTAGCCAGATGCACAAGGGGGCGCACACGTCTGGAGTTCGTTTGCAGAGGCTGGAAGCCCTGGCACGCCCATTCTTTCTCTCTCCCTCTATCTGTCTTTCTCTCTGTCTGTCGCTCTCAAATAAATAAATAAATAAAATTAAAAAAAAATATTTCTTATTATTTATTTGCATGGACAGAGAAAGACAGAGCAAGAGTGTGTGAACACAAGGGCCTCCTGTCGCTGCAATGACCTACAAACGCTTGCACCACTTTGTGTGTCTGGATTTACATGGGTACTGGGGAATTGAACCCAGTCTGTCAGGTTTGAACCACTGAGCAATCTTTCCAACCCAGAAGAGGAGATTTTGAAAAACATTTAAAATAAACTCCAATGTCTGATTTGACTTGAGGGAATAAGAGTCTCATATCATTTCTCAAGTATCATAATGGGTATAACCTGTAGTCCTATAAAAAACACAAATTAATAAGAAAAAATAAAACTAATTTTCTTATCAAAGTTTTATGAGACATAACACACTAAATGAAAATACATATCTAATGAAAACTCTATTTTTATGTTTAAATTTGAGAAAGTGTTTATACCAATATCTTGAATCAGAAGTCTAACTCTAGGGCTTCCAAAGATAGGAGCATGCTACATGTAGAGGCAGTAAAAGAAAGCTGGCATGAGTATCTGAGTAAATCTGGACCCATCAATGAAGAAATGCCGCCTGTTGGATTGCCCAAGACAATTCCAAGGTTATATAAATCCCCTCAAGCAAACAAAGAAAATCAATCATCTATAGGAGCTAAAAGATAGGCCACCCCTTAAGAGACTTTCCCTTGGTAATAATAATCCCTGGTCTCAAAACCTAGTTTCTTAAGCTGCATGCTTGTTGGAGGCCATTTCTTCACTGTGGAATGTATGCTATACTTTTATTCACATATTTCATAAATCTATAGTTTGATTATGACTATCTGCTTCTTCAATTCTTTTTCTATGACACAATGACATATGTGGTGGATTGAATGTGAATATATGTCTCCCATAATCTCAGAGATTTTTGATTAAGATTAAGGTTCCTATTTAAGACTCCAGTAGTCTGGTAGAGGAGGGGTCAGTGTGGTGTGTCTAGTTGTCCAGCCCTATGGTGTATACAGAGTAGTTTGCAGCTCTGGCTGTTAGTGTTTTCTAACTCACCAACTAACTCTCTCTGCTATGATCCATGGAAGGAAGCCAGCTTCTTCTATCACTGATGGTGTTTCCCCTGGATTCTGTAAGCCTGCCGGGCTCCTCCCCAGTGGGTAGGTAGTGCTGAGGAGGGACCAGGCCCACTGGTTCTTCCCAAGGGGTTGAGGAAGAAGGGCTAAACGTCAGACAACTCAGAACTTCTCCTAGTCACCAGAGAAAAACCAGACTGAGTTGGGAGTCTTGTCGAAGTAGGAACTCGCTTTATTGTTACAAGCAGTTGCCTATATAATGTTGAGAACAAAGGCAGGGATTTTAGGATGGTGGAGAGAGATAAGGGCCAATAGTAAATAGCAACCTTTGAAATGATAATTCCAACTCCTGTGCGGAAGTAGCAGGCAAGAAGCCATTAGGCATCTTGCTGAGTCCTAGCTGGCCAGAGACAGGTTGCCAAACTTTAGCTAGGCTCAGGAAGTTCCATTAGGCCTCGCATCCAGGCCTCTCAAGACCCAACATCTCCCCCTTTTGTTCTTGTAAGCATGGTAGAAAGCATGACCCCTTTCTTATGTTGTCCCCCTCTGGGTATCTTACCCATCACTGGGTACCATGTATCCAGCTCGTTGACAATCCACTCCATGACCTGTCTTAGGTTGTCCCAGCCTATCTGAGATCTTACCCATCATTGGTCAGATGGAGGGCAGAGGAGGAATGCTCATATGAGGACAGCCAGTCATATGAGGAGCTTGAATCCTGAGTAGCAAGCCTATGATAACGTATTTCGACCTGATGAAGTTTTATTGCCTCTAGCTGCTGGTGAATGAATTGTGTATTTTTGTGAATTACACAAGGCCTGACAGTGAGGAGAAGGAGAAGGAGAAGGAGGGGCCTAAGTAGAGGGAGGACGTACAGTAAGAAGCCACATAAGCCCATCCACATTAGGCTGTCCTGGAGGTCCTGCTATCTCTTCTCCAGGTCCTCTTGAAGTTTCTTGATCTTGTCCTGAATGATTTCAGATCTATTGGCGTAGAAACAGCATTTTTCCTGTAAAAACAAGCATATGCCTCCCTTTCTGGCCGTTAATAGGTCTAGTCCCCTCCTGTTTTGCAGGACTACCTCAGACAGGGAATCTAGCTTCCAGGAATGATATCTACATCTGGGATTAAATCCAATTGGTGGGCAGAAAGTCATAGGCCATCCTGCCTCCACAAACATAAACCATTCCAGAAGGCAGACAGCATTGAGCACTGACTGGGCTCATTTGTGTTAAAAGTACAGAAGAAAGGATGGATGTAGCCTATATCTGTATTGGAATTATTAGGGGAAGGCAGGGCCCAAATGCAAGTCCCAGAGAAAACATTGGGAAAGCTGGATGGTGTAGGGAGCCATAGAGCAAAAGCCTCTCCATTTTGCCTGGGCCTGCTCATAAACTGACTCATTACTCAGAAAGCTGGTCCATCCAGCTTTCTGCTAGGTATTTCTGGAACTGGTCAGCAGACTACTTACAGAATCTTATCTTTTGCAAAAATCCAGTTTATGGTCAAGATGTGAAACCTGGTGCAGTCAGGATGTTAAGCCAGTTGGGCAAGATTAGATGAACACCTAATTACAACCCCTCTAGGTTTCCTGACGAGTCCTTGCCCTGGCCACGTCCCCTCCCCCCTACAACTCCTTGCCCTGACCACATCCCCTTCCCCCTACAACCCTATATAAACCTACATGTAAGAATCAACTCTCGAGGCCGTGACAAATGTCTAGCATGGTCTCCTTCTTGTGTCTGTTTGCCTACTTTCATTCAGGTTGATTTTCACCTCGCTCCTTTGTTCGATTCCCCACTGGCTAGGGCAGGATGGGGATGGGGAAGGTGGCTGAGTAATTTTTTTAAGGTCGTATGGGCAACTGTACTGCAAGCAGATGGGGAGGCCCAGATCAGAGGCAAAGCCAGAGCATGGTGAAGACCATTTTAGGAACAGTCCTCAGGGGTGGAACACTCCCTGGAGAAGTGATTGTCAGTGTCCCCTTGTTGGGACAGAAATTTTAGGTCTCTTGCTGGTACCCAAATGGGTCTTTTTTTCATCTTGAGGGAAGACACATCCAAACACTCTCCCTGCTATGAGGAGCAGCTCTTATTCTGTCCAGGCCCCAGACAATGGGTCCTTCCATCTTACCCATATAGAACTCTATGTAAAGGATGAGAACCAGTGTTTTTAAAAAGGGGATAATTGTTTATTTTCTTTAGAAAAATTTAAAATATTTAGGGTAAATAATGCCTTTTTTAGTTTATCATGTGGGGTAAGGATTCCCCCTTTTGTTTTCTAAATTAAGACTTGAGAGTCTGATTATCCTAGCTTTAAAGTTTTAGTTGTACTATGGTAGTATAAGCCTTGCATATGAGGTATAGAAAGTAGAAATATCTCATATTTTAAATATCTAATATTTAAAAATATTTTACATTTTAAATATTTAACATTTATAAACACAGGCAGAACCTGTCACCAGTCTTGAAAACAGTACCAATTGATTTATAGACTAACTCATTTAACCTAGAAATTTTTAGCACTGTGTTTGAAAATGCCTCTGATTAGTTTAAATACATGTGTTGGTACAAATTACCCAGAGAATATTGGAAACAGAACCATAGAGTTTAATAATTTTTTTAAAAAACCAAAACAGCTAGCTAAATTTTAATATAACCCTTGATAAATCTTTTTGAAAGAAAAAAAAAAAAAAACATTTGACAACCCATGATTTTGGCTTAAGCTTGATAGTTATTGATTTTATGTACCACAGAAGTTTTTATTAACATAAAACAATTTTATGTTTTGCCCATGACCTAAATTTGATAAAGCTTAAGCAAGCTATCCTAACATATCCCAGGAAGATGAAAGTTATCATTATTGAAATTAAATCACTTAAACCTAAGTGATTAAACCTAGTTATGACCATTCAATAGAATTAGCATAAATAAGATAGAATTTATTTTTAAAGTTACAATGTCTTTAGGTATGAGGACTTCACCTTTGGAAAATAACCAGTTCTATGTGAGCCTTTATCTTAAGAATAGATAAAACTTGATGAAAACAAGAACCTAATTTACTAAGAGAGTCTTAAAGCCAGTTTTATAACCCTTAAATCATAACAAATTAGCATCAGTGACCTGTTAATGAGTGAGGTCTTATCATAAGACTCAATTTTCCCATTGATTAAAATCTTGGCATCAGGTAAACATTAGATTTAATCCAATTAAATTTTCAATGCAGGGGCCCTTCTCCTGATATATACATTAGGTAAGTCTAATGCTTGTCTTATGTAAGGAGTTTGTAACCTGATCAAATACCTTGACTCAGTTGACCTATCTAACATTTTGTCTAGTGATAAATTTTATCTAACTGATATAACTTTAGGTGTTTAAAAGAGAAGAACTAAAGAGAACCACAGTTATAAGTTGTACTTTTTTTTTTCGTTGTCAGAGACAATTGGCCATTTTGTCTCTAGTCAGAGTCTGGGGGACACATGGCTTAAACTTGCATGGGGTCCGAGATAAAGGGGGCTCCATCCATTTTTCTCAGAGTTCAGCTTTCTATGAATTTAAGTAACATATGTTGGAAAGCAAGAGCAAAATTAAGTTACAGAGCAGAGAGATAAGTATCCTGACATTTCCTATCCTATTCTGAAGTTGTTTGCTTTTACATAGCAAATTTACCCATTTGCAAAACACAAGGTGATAGATTTTTGTCTATGTTTAACCTAGTTAAACCTCCAATTACATCTGTCCTTATGACTTTGTGACCCACCTAGCATAGGCATCACTTTTGTCTAATGTAAGATGAATTTAAATTAAGACTATGTCCCTATATAAAACTTTTAGAGTATACATAAGAGTCTGTAAACAGTTGAAAAATTTCTAACTTTAGTCATGGCATTTAGGTTTAGCCTGAAAATTCTTTCCTACATATGCACATCAGTCCATTATAAATTTAACCTTGATTAAACTCTGGGCCTGGGCAGCAGGATGCAGCCAGCCCTTATGCCAGTATCCCAGTTCCAACAAAGTCCTCTGTAGTCTTTCCTTTCCCTTAGAAAGCTCATAAGCCCAGCCTCAAATTTCAATGCTGTTTGCACTTAGCATTTTTAGGTTCTCATTAGAATAGTCCATAAAATTTGGCTTACCACTCCAGAAAACACCTTCAGTTGCAAGCACCAAGTCCATGCCTATTCCTCTAAAACAAAGGTTCCAAAAGATCAACATCCACATGGTCAGGTTCATCTCAGTCCACTTCTCAGTACCAAGTTTTTTATCAGACAGCTTCAGGTTAGCTGAGATAAACTTCCAGACCAGGTATAGTTATGGAGGAAGGGATATTTATTGAAGCTTACAGATCCAGGGGAACTTCCACAGTGGCAGAAAAAGCTGGCCTGCCTTCACAGGCCCAAGGAGAGAGAGAGAGAGAGAGAGAGAGGCACAAGCCTAAAGGTCAAAAGCCACACAGGGTGTACTCTAGGGACATATGACCCATTCAGAAATACAAAAGCCGCAGATGCAACTTGCCGGTGAACCAAAAGTGAAAGGAAAGAGAAAGATAAAGAAGAGATATTGACAAGCAGGTACAGGTTATAGAAGCAAAGTTTAGTGCATTAAATATGAAGACTGCCTCATAACTTATGAAGGTACACTCACCACACATGTACACCAATTGACGTCCTCAACAAGAATGTCTCACAAGGGACACTAGTCTGCCGGGTTCCCAGAGCCATTAGGCGCCAGATGCCAGGCTCCTCCCCAGCAGGTAGGTAGTGCTGAGGAGGGACCAGGCTCGCTGGTTTGTCCCAAGGGGTTGAGGAAGAGGGTGAACATCGGAAGACTCAACCCCTCCTAGTCAACGGAGAAAACCCACACTGAGTCAGGAGTCTTATGGAAGCAGGAACTCACGTTATTGTTACAAGCAGTTGCCTATATAATGTTGAGAACAAAGAAGGGGATTTTAGGACAGGGGGAGAGGTAAGGACAAATAGTAAACGGCGACCTTTGAAATGATAATTCCAACTCCTGCCTGGAAGTAGCAAGCAAGAAGCCATTAGGCATCTTGCTGAGTCTTGCTGGCCAGAGACAGGTCACCAAACTTTAGCTCGGCTCAGAAAGTTCCATTAGACCTCTCAAGGCCCAACATAAGCCTAAAATAAATCCTTCCCTCCCATAAGCTGCTTATGGGCAAATGGTTGTCTATCAATGCAAAGAAAACTGTGACAACTTAGTATCATGAGATAACCTGACAATCCTCTCCAGAGACACTGACACTGTGAGGATCTGATCAGAGAAATAAGTGATGAAGGAATTTTATAATAATGCTGCCATACCAGGAATAAAAGAAGGAATTTAAGGAATATAAGGAGGACTAAAATCCCAATTCCTACCAGCATGATCCAACAAGAGTTCAGGATCTTATAAAAGAAACATGAAACAAGGGTGGTAGTTTGAATGTATGGCCCCCATAGGCTCAGGTGTTTTTTAAAATGCTTGTCTTCAGTCACCTGGCTAAAGAAAGTATAATTAAGGATAGATCCTGAAATTCAGCCCTAAGATGTCACTGTGGGAGATCTCTTCCTACTCCAAGGTATGCAGAAAAGTCTAAGCTCTGGAGGGGTCCTTGCTGCTTGTTACTTGGGCCCTGCTGTTGGCTGCCTGTTTTGTGCTTGCTTGGTTCTATGAAGTGGAGCTAGCCTCTTAAGTCATTATGGAATTCCCCCTGAATCTATAAGCTGAAATAAATCCCTTCATCTCCTAAACTGTGCTTAGTTTGAATGCTCATCCCAGCAATATGAAGTTGACTACAACAAAGGTGGAATAAGAAACATCTGAAGTCAAGCAGTCTTGGTCACACATGAAACCATTGCTTTCTTGATCATTATTTCAGGCATTCTCACCTGGGTCTACCTGGTACTAGGGGAGATGATTGCCTGCAAGGAACTTGAGATATACTGGGAAAACAGAGTTAGTTGTGATAATGCTTGTTTTCTCATACAGGTTTAGGTGAATGACTGAAGAACCCGATGGTGAAAATGTGCTAGTTGATAGCTATTGATTTTAATGTTCTTGAAAATGTCTTAGGACTTCCATATAAGGTGGCAGCATAGGACCCATGCCAAACGAGCCTAGGGAGGAATTTAATCAAAAGCCCAGCAAAATACACTGTTCTTCTGAAAAGTGAAGGAGTGTAGGTTATTCTTCGACAGAATGGAGGAGCCAGAGAGACCAAGATCCACCTGAAAGGAGGAAAGTGGCCAAAGTACCAGTGTGATAATCCTGGCTGGCTGTCTGTACTCTGCACACCTGCCCAGCACCACCCCTTTAGGCATGCCAAGTGACAGCAGCAGCAGAGACCAAGAAACAGATTTTTCAACCACAACAGCCTTCTTGTAAAGTTAAGAAATCTGAAGGAAAGACAGCTGAGATCAACTAAACAGCTATTGAAAGTATGAGAAACTCCCAAAGTCTGAACTATCCCATTACCCACTATCAGAACTGCAGAACCTCCAGCATTCAACTTCAAACCCCCCCCCCCCCCGTGGCAGTGCAGCCAGCAGAGTGGACCAGAGGTACAGCTGCACAGCACAACATGGAGGGATTGAAGTGGGCACTCAGCATTGGTGATATTGGAAGCCACCACAAAAGGTAATGAGGCTAACAGGAAAAAAGAAAAAAACAAAACAAAACAAAAAACAGGTGCACAGTCCTGCAAGAGCTAGTCCCTTTTTCCTTGTCAGGCAAGGTTATGGGGTATATATTCTCTATATTTGGGGGTGTAATATTGTTGTCTTTGATGCTTTCATTTATATATAGTGCTTTGTCTTTTGCTTCTGTCATTATTGGGGGCAGAGTATGATCCAGATCCAAGTTAACATGGAGCCCAATTAGGAATAGAAATCTCTACCTCCTAACTGACAAGATTAAGGGTGCAGAACAACACACACACTTAAGGAGTTTGGTTTTATACTACTACCTGTTTGTTTTGATCCCCATTATTGAACATGTTATGCTCATTTTAACTGATTGTGTATGTTATTTGGTTGAAGCTTAGAATTTGCCATTAAACTATTCCATGCAGTCCACTAGAGTAGTTACTTATCAAGCAAATTCAACAACTAGGATTACTTCTGTGGCTTGAGTGGGGGACAAAAACTAAACCTGGCACCTTGAACTCATATCCTGAGGGTACATAGAGGTAGATTGCCACACCTGGGAACAGTGCAGATAAGTAGAAAATCCAAGCATCAAATCATTTCAGGATGCAAAAGTTGCTACAGTATAATACAAGAAACTCAAAGGCTCAAGAAAATGCAATCCCACCCAAAACTATAAATCCATCAGAAATGATAACCAATGAGACAGTTTTAAAATAAATAACTGACAAAGATTTCAAGAAAATGATGGTATCTATGCTCAAGAAATCAGAGAAAAAAATGAAGGTAATCAAAGAAAAAACTCAAAGGAACTAAAGAAGAAAACAAACACCTGAAAGAGAACACAGGAATACAAGGTGATGCAATGAAAAGGTCCTTACAGGACTTCCGGCCAAGATGGCGAACACCTAGCTGCACTCCCAATACCAGGGAAAGAAAGGCAAGTATTTAAGGGCTATCAGGGTCTTTTTGCCAGTGGGAGGGCATAGAGTAGGGAAAAACAGGGAAGCACACAATACAGCACCCCGCGCCCCTCATGCCCCCCACACCCTCCACACCCCTCGATGCCCTGCTGCACCCTGCTGCGTCCCGGTGCCCCGCACAACCCTCGCCCCTGCGTGCCTCCGGCCCCAGCACTACCTGCACGCCCCACACCCTGCCACACCTCGCATGGCCCCCCATGCCCCGCTGCGACCCACCACCCCACGCACTGTGCACCCCGCACCCCGGGGCGCCCCGTGCCCCACGCGCCCTGGCTCTGCGGTGCCCTACCGCGCCCTGCACCCCGAGCCCTGCCACGCACCGAGTGCCCTGTGCCCCACCGCGCCCTGCCACGCCCCAAGCCCTACCGCGCCCTGCGCTCTGCTGTGACCCACCACAGCCCGCACCCTGCGTTCTGCCACGCTGCGCTGCACCCCACGCCCCGCCGCCCCCCATGCCCTGCGCCCCACCGCAACCCATGCCCCCCAGCCCCATGCCCCCCCCCAACCCCCGCAAGCCTCGCGCCGCCCGTGCACCCTGCATCCTGTGTGGCTGTGCTCCAATTGCCTGCCTGCCAGCCTGCTGCACTGAACCTGTGAACTCCACCTTTGTTCTCTGATCCTGCAAGTTGGCCAGCAACGTGGTGCTCGGTTCGCACGCCCATGGAGGCCACCTCTGCCGTGATTAGGCGGCTGCCAGATTCCTGCTGCTGTGCTCCCATCACTTGCCTGCCAGCCAGCCTCTGCTGTGTCCTGATCCCATGCCCGTATCAGCTGCCTCTACACTACAATTGCACATGCAACAGGACCAGTCCCACAGCAAGGGCCACACAAGTCCACACGGAGTAACTAGCACCAGCTCAGGTGCCATCCCCTACCTGTCCATTGCCACCCATCCCCAACTCCCCTGAGGCAGGAGAGCGTAGACTGTTTTCAGGTCCCAGTGTTCCCAGCCAGAGTTTGGGCAGCTTCAGGGCTTGCTACCTCAATCACCTTTCAAGCACAAAGGCAGGAAGCTTAGGTGCATTACTGGGTGAGAAGTCAGGCAACTTTGGCGCCCCTGTCAGGCTATAGATAGGCAACTTTGGCAAGAGAGAGCAAAAACCCAGGCTGTTTGCAACTGCCTCAGGCTGCCTTGGATTCTCATTAAGCTAGATCCCAGGCTGCTCCACCCACCTACCTGCCCATACACTGACATGGGTAGACAACAGCGCAAAAGAAATAACATGAACAATAAAATGCAAGAAAATCCAGACAGATCACCCAGTCCAACAAGGATTACATCTAACCAAAACATAGAAGAGTGTTTAGGATCAGAACATCAAGTGGAAGCTATGAACAATGCAACCCTGACCAACCTACTGCTAGAATTTGCAGGCAAGATACAAAGGACAGATAATCGTGTGGGTGCTACCATCACTAAGCTACAGCAATATGATAAGACACTGGAAGGAATTCAAAGAGTGCTAAGAAAGTTGAGGGAGAGTGGAAAAAAAAGAGGAACTTAAAAATCAGCAGGCCAGGCTAAATGAAAACATAAAGAAATGCAAGGATGATTTCCAAGAATCATCAAGAAAATCAGAAAATGAGGGGAAAAGGGAGCTGGACAGAGTGATGGAAGTGATACACAGGAAAGTAATAGAAAATGCAAACCTAATTGAACAAGTCCAAAACTCACTAGAGGCTCTCAAGAATAGAGTCAGTGAAGTGGAAGATAGAAACTCTGATCTGGAAGACAGGATGGAAGAAACAGTTAGAGAGTCCAAAACTTTCAGTAAGTTCAAAAGTTCCTGTGAACAGAACATGAGAGAAATGTGGAATACACTTAAACATCCCAATATCAGAATCATTGGAATACCAGAAGGAGAAGAATTTCAAACCAAAAGCATGGAGAACTTATTTAATACAATAATTGAAGAAAACTTCCCCTGTCTCTTAAAAGAAAGGCCCATCAAGATACAGGAAGCAAACAGAACTCCTAACCGACTAGACCAAAGGAGAAACTCCCCAAGACATATTATCATTAAGACTCTAAACATTGACACCAAAGAGAAAATCCTAAAAGCAGCTAGGGAAAAACAGCTCACCACATTCAAAGGAAACTCCATCAGAATTACTTCAGACTTCTCAATGGAAACCCTGAAATCTAGAAGGGCCTGGAATAAAACTCGCCAAACTTTAAGAAACTATGGCTTCCAACCCAAACTATTCTACCCAGCAAAAGTCTCCCTTATAACACATGGTGAAAGGAAAACTTTCCATGACAAAACTCAGCTTTACAATTATATGAAGACAATACCAAACCTACAGAAAGTATTCCAGGAAATTGTCCACAGAGAAGAAACAAATAACCAAACACAAATGCCTACAAGAAGCAGATCACAGCAACCAAATGCAGAGTAGACAGAAAAAATATCAAATTCCATGAAAATGCCAACACACCTCTACCACCACAACATGGAAGGGATCTAATCAAATCTCACAGTCGTCATCCAAAATATTAATGGCCTTAATTCACCCATCAAGAGACACAAGCTAACAGTATGGATGAAAAAATTAGACTCCTCAATCTGCTGCCTTCAAGGAACCCACCTTACCACTAAAGACAGATACCTCCTCAGGGTGAAAGGGTGGAAAACAATATTTCAAGCAAATGAGAATAAGAAACAAGCAGGTGTAGATATATTAATATCAGATAAAATTGACTTCAAACCAAAAACAATCAAAAAAAGACAAAGAAGGCTACTTCCTACTTATAAAGGGAACAATCCATCAATAGGATATTGCAATCATAAATCTGTATGCACCAAACACAGCGGCACCACAGTCCATAAAACAAAACCTACTTAACAATAAAACAGAAATAACCACAAACACCATCATAGCTGTGGACTTCAACACACCATTATCAGTAATAGACAGATCATCCAAACAGAAGCTCAACAGGGAAGTAAGAGAGCTCAACAATACCATAGAGCACATAGACCTAACAGACATCTACAGAACATTCCATCCCAAATCCACAGACTACACATTCTTCTCAGCAGCCCATGGAACATTCTCTAAAATAGACCATATAATGGGTCACAAAGACTGCCTCCACATATTTAGGAAAATAGACATAATTCCCTGCATGACATCAGAACATAATGCTATATTCCTAGAAATCAACAACAAAAAACCCAACAAGAACCCCAACAGCAACTGGAAAATGAATAGCACACTCTTAAACAATAAATGTATAGTGGATGAAATAAAAAATGAAATTGCAAAATTCCTGCAATTGAATGACAATGAAAACACATCATACCAAAACTTATGGGACACAATGAAGGCAGTCCTCAGGGGAAAATTCATAGCACTCAATGCCTTCATAAAAAAGACAAAGATCCCAAATCAATAGCCTAACCTTCCAAATAAGGCATTGGAAAAACAAGAAAAATCCAACCCAAAGAGCGTCAGAAAGGAAGAAATAATTACAATCAGAGCAGAAATTAATGAATTGGAAACCAAGGAAACAATTAAGGCAATTGACAAATCAAAGAGCTGGTTCTTTGAAAAAATAAACAAGATTGACAAACCTCTGGCCAATTTGATCAAGCAAAAAAAGGAGAGACTCCAAATTAACAAAATTCAAAATGAAAAAGGAGAGATCACAACAGACATACGTGAAATTGGCAGAATCATCAGGAGTTATTTCCAAAACCTCTACTCCACAAACCTGGAAAATATTGAGGAGATGGATAAATTCCTAGATGCATATCATCTACCAAAGCTAAACTCAGAGCAGATTAATCACCTCAATGAACCCATCACACTCACGGAGATTGAAAAAGTAATAAAAAAACACCCAAAAAAGAGGAGTCCAGGACCAGATGGATTCCCAGCTGAATTTTATCAAACATTCATGGAAGAACTCAAACCAACCTTTCTAAAACTGTGCCACACAATTGAAGAACTGGGAAAACTACCCAACTCCTTCTATGAACCTAGTATCACCCTAATCCCAAAACCAGGCAGAGATGTCACAAGAAAAGAAAATTACTGGCGTAATTCCCTAATGAACATAGATGCAAAGATCCTCAACAAACTACTCGCAAACCGAATCCAACAACACATCAAAAGCATTATCCACCTTGACAAAATGGGATTTATCCCAGGAACACAAGGGTGGTTCAACATACGAACATCTGTCAATGTAATACACCACATAAACAAGCTTAAGCATAAAAACCACATGATCATTTAGATGGATGCAGAAAAGGCCTTTGATAAGATACAACATCACTTCATGAACAAAACATTAGAGAGAATCAGCATGGCCGGTTCACATCTTAACATAATAAAGGCCATCTACAAAGCTCCAAAGGCCCAAATAATACTTAATGGAGAGAGACTGGAGGAATTCCCATTGAGATCAGGAACAAGACAGGGATGTCCTCTCTCACCTCTGCTTTTCAATATAGTTCTGGAAGTCCTAGCCCAAGCAATAAGACAGGAGATGAAATAAAAAGGATACAATTTGGAAAGGAAGAAGTCAAGTTAGCTCTATTCGCTGATGACATGTTTGTATATGTAAGAGACCCGAGAGACTCCATCCCAAAACTCCTGAAGGTGATTAACTCCTATAGCAAAGTAGCAGGATACAAAATCAATGCCCAAAAATCGGTAGCATTTCTGTATACAAATGACAAAGACACAGAAAAAGAAATAAAGGATGTAGTCCCATTTTCAATAGCAACAATAAAATAAAATAAAATAAAATAAAATAAAATAAAATAAAATAAAATAAAATAAAATAAAATAAAATACCTTGGAATAATGTTAACCAAGGAAGTAAAAGATCTATATAACGAAAATATAAAAACTCTCAAAAAAGAAATTGAGGAGTACTTGAGAAGATGGAAAGACCTCCCATGCTCCTGGATAGGCAGAAGTAACCTTGGAAGATGATAATCCTACCAAAGACAATAGATAGATTTAACACAATTCCAATTAAAATTCCTACAGTGTTCTTCACAGAGATAGAAAAAATGATCTCAAAATTCATACGGAAAGGCAGAAGGCCTCGCATATCCAAACATATCCCCAGCAAAAGGAATATCTCTGGTGGCATCACCATTCCTGTTCTAAAGCTATATTACAAAGCCATAGTAATAAAAACAGCATGGTACTGGCATAGAAACAGGAGTATAGACCAATGGAATAGATTTGAGGACCCGGATTTTGGGTCAAGCAACTATAGCTACTTGATATTTGACAAAGGCCCAAACAATATAGACTGGTAAAAAGATAGCATCTTCAACAAATGGTGCTGGACAAACTGGATAACCACATGCAGGAAACTAAAACATGGTCCATACATTTCACCATGCACTACACTGAAATTCAAATGGATCAAAGTTCTCATCATAAGACCAGAAACTCGAATACTACTGGAAGAAAATTTAGGAAGTACCTTCCATGATATAGGAATGGAAAAAGACTTCCTGAACAAAACCCCAGTGGCTCAAGTTCTTAAACAGTCACTCAACCAATGGGTTCATATGAAGCTGAAGACCTTCTTTACAGACAAACATATAAAAAGCAAAGCCAATAGAATACCCACAGAATGGGAGAAAATATTTGCAGGTTATCCAACTGATCGAGGCCTTATCTCTAGAATTTACAAAGAACTCAAAAGTCTAAACAATAAGAAGACAGATACCCTACTCACAAAATGGGGCACAGAGTTGAACAGGCAATTCAAAGAGGAAGATATACAAATGGCAAACACACACTTAAGAAAATGTTCATCATCCCTAATCATCAGAGAAATGCAAATTAAAACAACTATGAGATTCCACCTTACCCCATTAAGGATAGCCAACATCAAAATGTCAAATGAAAATAAATGCTGGCGAGGATGTGGAGAAGCAGGGACACTCATTTACTGTTGGTGGGAATGCAGGATGGTACAACCACTTTGGAAAGCAATATGGAGACTCCTGAAAAAGCTGACTATAGAAATACCAACAGACCCAGTTATACACTTACTGGGCATCTACCCTAAAACCTTCAAACCAAAGGCCAGAGAGATTTGCTCAACCATGTTTGTAGTGGCTCAATTCATCATAGCTAAAAGCTGGAATCAACCCAGATGCCCATCATTAGAAGAATGGATAACAAAGATGTGGTATATCTACAGAATGGAATTCTATACAGCATTAAGAAAAAATGACACAAAGAAATTTGAAGAAAAATGGTTGAACCTGGAACAGATCATTCTCAGCGACTTACCCAATCACAGAAAAAAAATCGACACATAGTCTCACTGATCTACAACACCTAACCTGAATCTACACAATAAACCTTACATATTCAGCAAGCACCTCATGGACTAGGTAATAGGATGAATGGGAGGGTGGGGAGGCCATCGAAGGGTGAAAAACAGTAATCTGGACCCAAACAGCAATGGTACCATAAAATTCTACTTCCTAAAAGACAGACCAAATGGCTGAACCTTCACTAGACCCTTACAGGAAACACCTGAACCACAAGCCACTGGAGAGGGTAGGGTCAAGACTAACCTAAATCTTCTACATCTTCCCTCCCTCCCTCTCCCCCTCTCCCCTATATTTCTCTCCTCTCTAACTTTTGTATATTAGTTATGGTTTTCCTCAATTTCTTAGTGGGCACTGACCTGTAACCCCCACTTCCAACTTGGGCCTACCATCCACAATGAGCTTGTGTTCAGAGAAACCTACAAGGTTTACCAAAACAATGACAGACTTCTGTAAGAGTACTTGATGACCCACAAAGGCCAGTGCTAAGACGCTATTGCTGAAGACTCCATATGCAGCTGACACGTAAAATGGAATGACATGGCTGGAAGCCAGGAGAGAGTCAGTCCCCAGACAGTCTGCGTGTCTGGTGCCAGAAGGTGTTACATGGGCGACTGGGGGAAATGACCAAGATCCATCCAAGCAACTCATGGTCTAACTTAATTAGCAACAAATAACCTGATGTGATGCCTGCACAAGTGCAATAGTGGCACACAGCCATGGTGAGGAACCAACTGCTCTTGATTTGGCTAACTGATCCACTCAGTGGAACTAGACCCATAGCTGGAGCTGGGAAACAAGTCAGAACCATACCCAAACACAAGCCCACTCTCCAATATCAAGGTACCATCAATCATGGGGTACAAGAGGGCCTACACCTATCAAACTCTCTATCAAAAAAGTAAGTGTTATCTCAATTTTCTGGGTGCTAACTTACTCTCCTTTGGAGAATATGCTTCTCTTTTTCAGATAGATGCCGATCCTAAGGAGAGAGCTGCCCCAACATACCTCAAAAGGGCCCAACTGAAACTAAGGACAATTGGCGAAACAAGCAAAGGTGCTGTTTTCCCCATGAAAAGGATAACAGCACACAGGGGAAGGAGACCAACACAGAGAAAAATCAACTCCTACCAAATCAGAGAGGCAGAGCCTCAGAGGCCCCCAACACCTCAGCATTGAAGCAGACCAAAAATGAATCCAACATGGCTCAGGGAAATTTTGCAGAAGAGGGGGCGGAAAGAATGTCAGAGTCACATGTTGGCTCATGATTTGCAGAGACATTTATCATACCAATAACTGTGGGCTAACTCCACAATGCACGACCCATTTACATCTACAAGGAGAGTCCAATGGGATGGGGTAGATCATGGATGAGCCTAAACAATGGTACTAAATTGTCTGTATTTGCTGAAAAGAAAACTAGTAAATTAAATTTAAAAAAATAAAAATAAGAAAAGAAATTAAAGTTCCTTACAAGACATGAATTAAAAAATAAAAATACTAAAGAATAACCAGGCTGAAATACTAGGTCTGAAGAATGTAGCCAGCAAAATTAAAAAAAAAAAAAAAAAAAAAAAAAAAAACCCTCTGTGGAAAGTCTCACCGGTGGAATGGATGAAAGAGACAACAGAATATCTAAACTAGAAAACCAGGTGGCAGATCTAATGCAGTCCAGCAAAAACAAGCTAATAGCAAGGTATGAATGGGAATTTCAAGATATCTGGGACACTATGAAAAGATAAAACATAAGAATTCAGTGTATAACAGACAGAGAAGAATTTCAATCCAGACAGTGAGTAGGTGTTTTCAACAAAATCATAGAAGAAAATTTTCCTCAAATTGGGAAAGAAATGACAATACAGATACAAGAAGCTTTTAGAACATAAAACAGACAAAACCTGGAAAGAACCTCTACTTGCCATGTTATAATTAAACTTCTAAACTCCCAAACAAACAAACAAACAAAAAAATATGTTGAAAGCATTTAGAGAGAAACAGCAAATTACCAACAAGACAAGCCCGTAACAATAACTTCAGATTAATCCACACAGAGTGTCGAAGCCAGAAGGTCTTGGAATGATGTATTCTAAGTTCTGAAAGATAACAACTGTAAACTAAGATTACTTTATCTAGCAAAGTGATCTATCCAAATTGATGGTGAAATAAGGACATTCTACAACAAAAACAAGCTAAAGGAATTTATGACAATTAAGCCATCTCTACAGAAAATACTTGAAGGAATTCTTAATGCAAAAGAGAAAACAAAACCCAGACAGGAGAAAATAGGAAGAAATAAGCCACACTCAACAGTTAAATCAAATGAGTAAAGGGAAAGCAGGAAACACTACAAAATAAGAAGAATGGTGAGAATAAATGCATATCTTTCATAATAAATCTTAATATCAATGACCTCAAAGCACCATCCAAAAGACACAGGCTTGAGACTGGAATAAAAGGCAGGATCCTTCCATTTGTTGCCTTCAGGAAACTCAGCTATCAATAAAAGATAGACACCACTTCAGTGTGAAAGAATGGAAAATGGTATTTCAAGCCAATGGGCCTGGGAAACAAGCAGTGGTTGCTATCATAATATCTGACAAGATACACTTCAAACCAACATTATTGAGGAAAGATAAAGAAGGTCATTTTATACTGATTAAAGGAACACTCCAGCAGGAGGACATTACAATCCTAAACATATATGTACTAACATGAGGTATCCAAGTTTCATCAAACAAACACTATTAGACTTAAGATCACAGATAACATCAAACACAATTTTAGTAGGAGACTTCAGTACCCCACTCTCATCAATTGACATGTCATCCTGGCAAAATATAAACCTAGAGACACCTGAGTTAAATGATGTCATTGAACAAATGGACCTAACTGATATCTACTAAACATTCCATTCAATTGCCTTAGAATATACATTTTTCTCAGCAGCACATGGAACATTCTCTAAAATAGACCATATGTTAATAAACAAGTCAAATCTCCACAAATATAAGAAAATTGAAATAATCCCTTGTATTCTATGTGACTACAATGGGGTTAAACTGCAAATCAGCAACAAGAAAAGCTAGAGAACATAAAGAAATTCATGGAGACTAAACAGTACATTCTTGAATAATCAATAGGTCATTGAAGAAATCAGAAAGGAAATCAGTAAATTCATAGAATCAAATGACAATGATAATACAACACACCAAAATCCTTGGGACACAAAAGAAGCAGTCCTAAGAGGGAAATTTATAGCTGTAAGTTCCCATATTAAGAAATTTGAGAGTTCACAAATAAACAGTTTAATGCTCCGCCTTGGGAAAAGAACAACAAGACAAACCAAAAATCAGTAGATGAGAACTCATAAAGATTAGGGCAGAAGCCAGGCATGGTGGCGTACACCTTTAATCCCAGCACTTGGGAGGCATAGATAGGAGGATAACAGTGAGTTTAAAGCTACCCTGAGAATGCACAGTAAATTCCAATCAGCCTGTGCTAGAATGAAGCCCTACCTCAAAAGAAAAAAAAAAAAAAAAGATTAATGCAGAAATTAACAAATAGAAACCAAAATTTCCAAAGAATCAATGAAATAAAGAGTTGGTTCTTTGAAAGGATAAACAAGATTAATAAATCCTTAGCAAATTTGACCAGAACAATGGGAGAAGAGACAAAAATTAATAAAATGAGAGATGAAAAAGGCACCATCACAACAGGTACCAAAGACATTCAGACAGTTATAAGGACATACTTTATATGCCTCTAATTTTGAAAATATGAAAGAAATGGATGATTTCTTTGACCATATGACCTACCATAATTAAATCAAGATGAGATAAACCATTGAAATAGACCTATAACAAATACAGCGATCCAAGCAGTTATAAAAAAGTCTCTAAAAAAAAAAAAAAAAAAATCCCAGACCCAGATGGATTCATTGGTGAATTTTGCCAGACCTTTATGGAAGAACTAACACCACTGCTTCTCAAACTTTCCCATAAAATAAAAAAGGAAGGAATTCTACCCTACTCCTTCTATGAAGCCAGAATTACCCTCATACCAAAACCAAGCAAAGATATAACAAGGTAAGAAAATTACAGACCAATCTCCCTCATGAACATAGTTGCAAAAATTCTGAACAAAATACTGGTGTAGCAGACAGCTTCAGGTTCACTGAGTTGAACTTCCAGACAAGACACAGTTATGGAGGAAGGGATATTTATTGAAGTTTACAGATCCAACTATACACAACTGAATATATTGGGGGCCATCTATTCAAAACACCACAATTGGCAAACATAATACAAGAATATATCAAAAAGATTATTCACCCATACCAAGTTGGCTTTATCCCAGGGATGCAGGGCTGATTCAACATACACAAATCTATAAATGTAATACATCACATAAATAGTCTGAAGGACAAAAATGACAAGATCATCTCAGCAGATGCGGAAAAGGCATTTGACAAAATCCAACATCCTTTTATGGTAAAAGTATTACAGAAACTAGGGATAGAAGGGACATATCTCAACATAATAAAAGCTATTTATGACAAACGTACAGCCAACATAATACTAAATGGTGAGAAACTCAAAGATTTTCCACTAAATTCAGGAACAAAACAAGGGTGTCCACTTTCCCTACTTTCATTAGATATAGTACTAGAAATCTTAGCTATAGCAATAAGGCAAGAGACACTCATAAAAGAGCTACAAAATGGAAGGGAAGAGATCAAATTATCACTATTTGCAAATGATATATTTCTATATATAAAAGAGCCTAAAAACTCTACCAGCAAACTGTTAGAGCTGATAAACTCTTTTAGCAACATACCAGGATACAAAATAAATACTCAGAAATCAGTAGCTTTTCTATATACTAACACCAAGCACATGAAGAATGAAATCAGGGAATCTCTCCCATTCACAATTGCCTCAAAAAAAAAAAAATAAATAAATAAATAAAGTACCTTGGAATAAACATAAGTAAGGAAGCAAAAGATCTTTACAATAAGATCTTTAAAACACTCAAGCAAGAAATTACAGAAGACACAAAGGAATAGAAAGACATTCCATGTTCTTGGATTGGAAGAACCAATATTGTGAAAATGTCAATCTTTTTTTTAAAGGATATGAAGGTTTATTTTTGATTCACAGTATCAAGGAGGAAGTGTACATTATGGTTAGTAAGGGCTAGGAAGCCTGAGCGAGAAGCCTGTGTCTTCATATCAGCAGGATGGAAGTAGAGTGAGCATGGCTTGTGAGGCTGGGTTGTCACACCTCAAGGCTCACCTCCAGTGACCACTTCATCAAACTCCCCTGCTAACAGTTCTATACTCATCTGTAACAGCACCAGCAACTTTAGATTAAATATTCAAACACACGAGGTTATGAAGGGCATTTTACATTCAAACCCCCCCACAATTCACATACCATAAAATTCATCCTTTTAAGTTGGACACTTAATTGTGTTGCATAAATTATGCTGTGCACCTAGTACACTGTTTAATTCCAGAAAAGTTTTCATCATGCCTCAAAAACAAAACAAAACAAAACAAAACAAACAAAAAAAAAACCTAAAACCCTTGGCGTCCATTCACCATCTTCTGCTTCCCCACAGCCTTTAAAAACCACTAATCTATTATCTGTCTCAATGACCTATCCATTTTGGACATTTCATACAAACTATATCATACAATGATGGACTTTTTTTTTTAAATTTTTTATTTATGTATTTGAGAGCGACAGACACAGAGAGAAAGACAGATAGAGGAAGAGAGAGAGAATGGGCGCGCCAGGGCTTCCAGCCTCTGCAAACGAACTCCAGACGCGTGAGCCCCCTTGTGCATCTGGCTAACGTGGGACCTGGGGAACCGAGCCTCGAACCTGGGTCCTTAGGCTTCACAGGCAAGCGCTTAACCGCTAAGCCATCTCTCCAGCACACAATGATGGACTTTTGTGCCAGGCTTCTTTTGCCTAACAAACTTTTCCAGGTTTATTCATATTATAGCAATAGGTCAGAAACTCATTCCTTTAATGCCTGAAGAATATTCCATTGCAAGAATATGTTACATTTACTTTAGTTTGTTGTTGTTATTGTTCTTTTTCTTTTTCCTTTTTTTTTTTCGTTTTTGGTAGTCAGTGAATATATTCACATTGGTACCATTGTTAGACTCCTTCCTGTCCTCCCCATTCCACGGGCCCCCTCTTTGTTGGGGTATATGAGTCATGCATTGTGGGGTTAGCCTTTAGTTTCAGGAAGAAGGAAAAGTCTTTGTGTATCATGACCCAACGTGTGGCTCCGACATTCTTTCTGCCCCGTCTTCAGCAAATTTCCCCAAGTCACATTGGGCTCATATTAGGTCTGTTTCCATGTTGAGATCTTGGGTGCCTCTGTGTCTCTGTATATCTGGTTTGGTAGGGGTTGATTGTTCTCTGTGTCTATCTCCTTTACCATTGTGCTGGTTTCAAGTTCAACAAGAAAACAGCATTCATGCAAGTTTCCCCAATTATTCTTAGTTTCAGCTGGGGCCCTTTTGAGGTATGATGGGGTTGTTCTGTCCTTAGGATCTGCATCTATCTGAAAAAGAGAAGCAGGTTCTTCAGTGGAGAGCAAATTTAGCTCCATGTAGATGTAATAACCATTGTTTTTTACAGATAGTTTAGTGGAGAGTGGGTTCATTAGTGGATATGGTTCTGACTTGTTTCCCAGCTCTAGCTATGGGTTTTGTTCAATAAAGCATATCAGCTAACCAAATCAAGAGCAGTTGGCTTCCCACCATGGCTATGCACCACTACTGCACTTGTATGAATATCACATCAGCTTGTTTGTTGCTAAGTAGGTTAGACCATGAGTTGCTTGGGGAGATATTGGTCTTTATGCCTCAGTTGCTCATTTAGTACTTTCTGGCACAAGACACACTATCTGGGGACTGAGTCTCCTCTAGCTTCCAGCCATGTTGCTCCATGCTACAGACCAACAGTGTATGGTGTCTTCAGCAGTAGGATCTTACCACTAACCTATGGTGGGTCCTCAAGCACTCTGATATAAGTCTGTTTTCTTTTGGGAAACTTTGTAGGTCTCTAGGATCAAAAGCTAATTATGGATGATTACCACCTACTGGTACTGGGAATTACAGGTCAGTAGCCAAGAATAGAAGGAAGAACAAGATAAGTGATATAAGAGATAGAAGGATGAAA
This sequence comes from Jaculus jaculus, assembly GCF_020740685.1. Classification (NCBI taxonomy): domain Eukaryota; kingdom Metazoa; phylum Chordata; class Mammalia; order Rodentia; family Dipodidae; genus Jaculus; species Jaculus jaculus. Next base: position 77,682,470 of record NC_059113.1, read on the forward strand.
GAGGGAGGGAGAGAGAGAGAGAGAGAGAGAGAGAGAGAGAGAGAGAGAGAGAGAGAGAGAGATTGAAGTATAAATAGAAGGAGATGATCAACAGTTTTTGTTCTACCCTCTCCAGGACCTTGTGAATCTGGTGTTCCCACTAAGGGTCTGGTGGAGGTTCAGCCATTTGATCTGTCTTTTAGGATGTAGAGTTTTATGGTACCATTGCCTTTTGGGTGCAGTTTTGTGTACCCACCTCCCTTCTTTAACTTTCCCTCCCTTCCCACCCTCCCTATTGTCCAGGTCTCAAGATGCCTGGTAGGTATTTTGGTGACTTTGGTAGATTTAGGTAAGGAGCTGTAGATGAATGACACTATGCAGCAATTATCTTTCTGTGATTGGGTGAGTTCACTGATAATAAGCTGTTGCAGGCTCTACCATTTCTCTTCAAATTTCATTGTGTCACTTTTCCTTACTAATCTATAGAATTCCATCATGTAGATATACCACATCTTATTTATCTATTTATATAGTGATGGACATCTGGATTGATTCCAGCTCTTGGCTATTATGAATTGAACAGCTATAAACATGGTTGAGCAAATCTCTCAGAGCTGAGGCATGGGGATTTTAGGGTATATGCCAAGTAAAGAAATAAATGGGTCTGTTGGTAACTCTATAGTCAGCTTCTTGAGGAATCTCCATATTGCTTTCCAAAGTAGTTGTACCATCTTACAACCCCACCAACAGTGGAAGAGGGATCCTATTTCTCCACATCCTCACCAGCATTTATTTTCATTCACTGCTTATTGTATGTTTGTCTGTGAAGAAACTTTACACCTTCATAAGATCCCATTGGTTGAGTGATTGTTTAAGATCCTGTGCTACTGGGGTTTTGTTCAGGAAGTGTTTTCCCATTCCTAGATCATGAAATGTTCTTCCTAACTTTTCTTCCAGTAGTATCCAAGTTTCTGGTGTTATATTGAGGTATTTGATCCATTTGGACTTGATTGTTGTGCAAAGTGAGAAGTATGGATCAAGTTTCAATTCCTTGCATATGGTTATCCAGTTTGTCCAGCACCATTTGTTCAAGGTGTTGTCTTTTTGCTAGCCTACATTGTTAGGCCCTTTGTCAAATATCAAGTAGCTACAGTTACTTGACCCAAACTCTGGGTCCTCAATTCTATTCCATTGCTCTATACTTCTGTTTTTATGCAGGAACCATGCTGTTATTATTACTATGGCTTTGTAAAATAGCTTTAGATCAGGTATGGTGAAGCCTTCAGAGGTGTTTCTTTTGCTGAGGATATGCTTGGATATCCAAGGCCTTTTGCTTTCCATATGAATTTTGATATCAATGTTTCTATCTCTGTGAAAAACAATGTTGGGATTTTGATGGGAATTGGATTAAATCTGTATATTGCTTTTGGAATGATCGCCATTTTTACAGTGTTAATTCTGCCTATCCAGGAGCATGGGAGGTCTTTCCATTTTCTTAAGTCCTCCTCAATTTGGTTTTTGAGTGTTTTTATGTTTTCATTGTATAGATCTTTTACTTCCTTGGTTATTGTTATTCCAAGGTATTTTACTTTCTTGTTGCAATTGAAAATGGAATAATACCACTTATTTATTTTCTATATTTTTGTCATTTGCATATAGGGTACTGAATTTTATGCATTGATTTTTGTATCCTGCTACTTGGCTGAAGGAGTTTATCACCTTTAAGAGTTTTGGAATGGAGGCTCTCAGGTCTCTTACATATAGAATCATGTTATCTGCAAATAGCACTAACTTGACTTCTTCCATTCCAAATTGTACCCCCTTTATTTCTTTTTCCTTTCTTATTGCTTGAGCTAGGACTTCCAGTATTATATTGAAGAGCAGAGGTGAGAGTAGACACCCCTGTCTTATTCCAGATCTCAATGGGAATTCCTTCAGCCTCTTTCCATTAAGTATTATTTGGGCTTCACGAACTTTGTATATAGCATTTATTTTGTTAATATACAAACCGATCATGCCAATTCTCTACAATATTTTGATTATGACGTGATGTTGTATTATGTCAAAGACCTTTTCTGCATCTATAAAAATGATCATATGGGTTTTGTGCTTAGCCTTGTTTATGTGGGGTATTACATTGACAGATTTCCATACATTGAACCACTGCTGCATTTATGGGATGAAACCCACTTGATCAAGGTGGAAAATGGAAGTGATGTGTTGTTGAATTCGGTTTGCAAGGATTTTGTTCAGCATTTTTGCGTCTAAATTCATCAGGGAAATAGGCCTGTAGGTTTCTTTTCTTGTGGCATATCTGCCTGGTTTTAGTATGAGGGTGATAATATCTTCATAGAAGGATTTGGGGAGCTTTCCTTGATCTCCAATTGTGTAGAATAATTTGAGAAAGACTGGTTTCAATTCTTACATGAAGGTTTGGTAGAATTCAGCTGAGAAGCCATCTGGTCCTGGACTCTTTTGGGGGCAATTTTTTTCATATATCACCATTTCAATTTTGATGAGCATGATAGCTTTGTTTAGGAGATTAATCTGATCTGAGGTTAGCTTTGGTAGATGGTATATGTCTAGTAATTTATCCATTTTCTCTATACTTTCCAATTTTGTAGAGTAGAGGTTTTTGATGTAAGACCTGATGATTCTCCCAATTTCACGTATGTTTGTTGTGATTTCTTCTTTTTCATTTCTCATTTTGTTAATTTGATGTGCCTCTTTTTTTTTTTCATTTGATCAAATTGGCCAGGGGTTTGTCATTTTTTTCAAAGAACCAACTTTTTGTCTCATTAATTTTCCTAATTGTTTTCTCAGTTTCCAATTCATTAATTTCTGTTCTGATCTTAATTATCTCTTTCTGTCTGGTGCTTTATGGTTGGATTGATCTTGCTTTTCCACTGCCTTTAGGTGGATGGTTAATTTATTGATTTGGGATTTCTCTGTCTTTCCTATGAAGGCATTTAGTGCTATGAATTTTCCCCAGATGACCACATTCATTGTATCCCATAAGTTTTGGTATGATGAGTTGTCATTGTCACTTGTTGCTAGAAATTTCTCTATTTCATTTTTCATTTTGTCCACTATCCATTTATTGTTTAAAAGTATGCTGTTCAGTTTCCAGGAACTGATGGAATTTTTGGTAGGTGTTTTGTTGTTAATTTCTAGTAATATAGCATTGTGATCTGATATCATACATGGGAGTATGTCAATCTTCTGAAATATATGGAGGCAGGCTTTATGACCCAGTATATGATCTATTCTATAGAAGGCTCCATGTGCTGCTGAGAAGAATGTGTAATCCATGCATTTGTGGTGGAATGTTTCATAGATATTTGCTATGTCCAAATGTTCTATGTTTTGTTGAGCTCTCTCACTTCCCTGTTGAGTTTCTGTTTGGATGATCTATCTATTGCTGATAATGATGTATTGAAGTCCATAACTATGATGGTGTTGGTGGTTATTTCTGTTTTATTGTTGAGTAGGCTTTGTTTTATGAATTGTGGTGCACCTGTGTTTGGTGCATATGGATTGTTGATCATAATATTCCCTTGCTGGGTTTGTTCCCTTGATCAGTAGAAAGTGTCCTTTTTCTTTTTTGATTATTTTTCTCTGAAGTCAATTTTATCTGATATTAGTATGGCTCCACCTGCTTGTTTCTTGTTCCCATCTTCTTGGGATATCGTTTTTCCACCCTTTCACTCTGAGGAGGTGTCTGTCTTTAGTGGTGAGGTAGGTTTCTTAAAGACAACAGATTGAGGGGTCTAATTTTCTCATCCACACTGTTAGCTTGTGTCTCTTGATGGGTGAATTAAGGCCATTGATATTTAGGCTAATGACTGTGAGGTTTTATTTGATCCCTGGCATATTATCTTGGTTTATGTGCTTTAGTGTTTTAATGGACTTTGCAATTTTTTGTGCCTTCTCTGACTTAGGTTATTGTGATCTGCTTCTTGTAGGTACTTGTTGATTATTTGACTCTTCTGTGTGGAGAATTTCCTGCAATACTTTTTGTAGGTTTGGTTTAGTGTTCATATAGTTGTAAAGTTGAGTTTTGTCATGGACGGTTTTCCTTTTGCCATCCATTATGAGGGATACTGGTGCTGGGTCATGTAGTTTGGGTTGAAAGCATAGGTTCTTACAGTTTGCAGTGCTCCATTCCAGACACTTCTGGCTCTCAGTGTTTCCTGATGTCTGAAGGGATTCTTATGGGGTTACCTTTAAATGTCATGCATTGTTTCCCCTAGCTGCTTTTAGAACTTTCTCTTTGATGTCAATGTTCAGAGTCTTAATGACAGTATGTCTTGGAGAGTTTCTCCTTTGGTCCAATCTCTTTCGAACTCTCTTATCTTCTTGTATTTTTATGGGTCTTTCTTTTGAGAGAGTGGGAAAGTTTTCTTCAATTATTTTGTTGAATAAGTTCTCCATGCATTTGGTTTGAAATTCTTCCCATTCTGGTATTTTCATGATCCAAAGTTGGGGTCTCTAATGGTATCCCACATTTCCCTCATGTTCTGTTCATGGAAAATTTTGAACTTATTGAAACTTCTGCACTCTTAAACTGTTTCTTCTGTTTTGTCCTCCAGATCTGAGTTTCTATCCTTCACATGGCTGACTCTATTCTTAAAAGCCTCTAAGGAGTTTTGGGCTTTATCAAGTAGGCTTGTATTTTTTACTACTTTTCTATGTATGGTTTCCATCCCTCTGTCAAGTTCTCTTTTCACAACATTTTCTGATTTTCGTGATGTTTCTTGGAATTCTCCCTTGCATTTCTTTATGTCTTCGTTTAGCATAACCAGATGCTAAAAGGCCTCTCTCTCTCTCTCTCTCTTTTTCGCTTTCCTTTATATCCTTCAACTGTGTTTGCACCTCTTCTATTTTCTTATCTATTAGGTCTAGTCTAGTGATGGCAGTGTCCACATGATTATCAACCCTTTGATGCTTTTGTGCAAGTACTATCAATAGCTTGGTCAGAGTTTCATTGCTCATAACTTCTTTTGGGATTTCTGATCCTATTGTCTCTTGTATGTTTTGATTATAGACTTCCATGGTCAGACTGGGAGATCTTATTGGATTTACTTGCATTTGAATTTTTATGTTATTTCTTTTGTGTTGTGGTCTGCCCATCACAGTGTGGGAGCAGGGAGAATGGGACTGTGGTTGAGAGAGGCAGGGGAGGTGGTGCAATTTTCAGGGTGAGAATACAGGTTTGAGGGCAGGGGTGGAACTTGGGGGTGGGTTGTGTGGGGCTTGGACGGAGAGTCGAGGTTCAAGACTCACTTGGGTTTAGGCTGGGGCAGAATCAGTTGGTCTGACTTCTCAGGTGGCCAGTGCCAGGCTGAGCAGAGCAGAGCAGGTCTGAAGTACAGCAGGTTGGGTGTGGAACAGAGTGGAGGGGGTCAGAATTCCTGTGAGGGAGTGGCTGAGTAGTTGGATTTGACATCACAGGAATTGGGGTGGAGCCAAGGAGGACAGCACACATCTTCTGGAGCACATGACTTCTCCAGCACTTGACTTCAGACCTGCTCTGCTCAGCTCTGCTTGGGCCCTCTCCCGTCCCCACCCCTTGTGAATTCAGACCTATTCTGCTCCATTCCACCCTGCTCCTGGCAGTATTGATCCTCCCTACTCTGTTCTGACACAACACACCCCACACTCCACCCCTGCCATCAGAATGGCTCGCTCCACCCTGCCCATCACCCTCTAGACTTTCACCCACCCACCCTGCCTGCTTCTTCCTCCCAGCTGTCCTGCTTGGCCCCACATCTACCCCCTTGATGTCAGATTCAACTGCTCAGCCCCACCAACACAGGAATTCTGACCCTCTCCACTCTGTCCCTCATAATAAGGAGAAAAAGATAATGACATCAAATTAAAAGAGAGACTAAGAGAGAGAGAGAGGGAGAGGATATGATGAAGAGCAGAGTTATAAAGGGGAAAGTGGGGGAAGTTTGGGAAATACCACAGTTTGTTGTCTGTAAGTATAGAAATTGTCAATTATATATATGCATATATATATATATATATATATATATATATATATATATATATATATATATGCCTTCAGGTCCAGTTTCAATTCTCCAGGACCCATGTGAAGCCACTTGCACAAAGTGATACATGCATCTAGAGTTCATTTCACAGCATCAAGAGATCTTTGTGCACCATTCTCTCCTCTCTTTCCCTATCATCTTAAGTAAATAATTTTTTTTAAAGGGAAAGAAAAGAAAATATTTTACTTACTCTAATCTTGGCACTTACAGCTTTGAAAAGTGAGGAGACGCTTGAGGTAAATTTAGTGTCACCAGGGTCTCACTCTGATTTCCCTTTGTTTTCTAGTCGTTCATAGACAAAAGAAACCAGCTGATATCCGCAGTGTAGCAATGGAAAAGGGTGAAGTTTATTTCAAAGTAGAGGCTGGCCCACTCCCAAGGAGTAAGGATATATGATGGCCAGACAGCATATTTGCATTTTAGAAAGACTTAAAAAAAAAGTTTGTGGACTAAAAACCAGCTTTCATGATAATTTTTGTGCCTCCCCAGTAGTTGACAAGCCTATCTGAATTGACTCATTGAGGTTGAAGCAATGTTATGTCTTTGTTCTTTATCAGAAACCCTCATGCTACATAGTAAGTTTATGACTCTTGAAAATAGGTTTAGATAGTTGTCATTCAATAACCTTCTGAGAAGCTCAGAATGTCATCATTTCTCTAAAGACCAAAGGTATCACTAAAATTTTCAAATTTTATTCTGACCAATAATTAAAATCTGTAGCTCTAAACCTTGGTTGTAACATTAATTATGATGGAAAGGTATAACCCTAATGACCTTTACTTTTGCTAATATTTAACTAGCTACCTAACTCACTTTGCATTATTGGTCATAAACAGATTTCTTTTTCTTTTTTTCTTTTCTTTCTTTCTTTTTTTTTTTTTTTTTTTTTTTTTTTGAGGTAGGGTTTCACTCTAGGCCGAGCTGACTTGAAATTCACTGTGGTTATAATCTCAGGGTGGCCTCAAACTCATGGAAATCCTCCTACCTCTGTCTCACAAGTGCTTGGATTAAAGGCATGCACCACCATTCCCATCCAGAATTTCTTTTAATGAGATGATTTGAACAAGACTTTGACCCAAATTTGAGGATGCAAGGGATTCAGTTGCAACAGCAAGGAGAAATGCCAAGTATTTCTGGTTTTACTTAACCACTGGGCATCTGTAGGTTCAGTGAAGCATCAGCAAATCAGCTTTAAGTTCCTGATTAAGAATGAAGTGCTGTATACAAAGACAACTGGAGAAGAGTATTTGACATCATGGTCACTTTATGGAGAGAGGAACCCAACAAGTCCTTTCTGTTCAGTCATTATGAGCACTTCTTTCTAGATATAGAGAAGGACCTCTTCTATAATTAGGGTCATTTGAACTGTTATCAGACATTGTAGGTAAGCTGTATACAGAATAACAGAAGAAAATGAGTTATGTTTCTATATTTTATGCTTGACATCTGGGAAGAATGGGTCTAATTTCTATGGCTTGTTTTGGACAAGAGAATGTAATTTGTAATAAGGAAGAGAAAGAGCAGGAAGAAAGCAAGACAGGAGAGGGGCAAAAAGACATATTATTTTTGAGATCTTGTTAATGTCCTTCAGTCCAAAGAATTCAGTATGTTAAAGGGTCAGGCTTAGGTATAATCCATACTGTCTTGACCCTCTTCCAAAGACATGGGGCACTGAATTGATATTATGCCAACATTTTGTGAGAACAAGAATGTAATAATACATAGAGTAAACTTAACCTTAGCTAGATATTGTTCAAAAATTATCCATTTTGCCATGCCCTTAAGATCCTATAGAACAACTTTAAAGGAGTTGTCTTTAGTGTTATCTCTTAGTATTGGACTATTGTATCTTTCTCTTCTATCAAAATACATCACTTGACCCTGAGTTTGTTTCACCTTGATGTTTATTTTCATTGTGAATATAAACTTAAAATTGATAGAAATTTTGTGCAGTGAAGTTTTAGGGTTCCTAGCTACCTTACTTGATATTTAAAAAATGTATTGTATATTTGACTACAGCAAACACCATCTAGATAGAAGTCACCTTATAATAGAGGCAGATTGATGGTTTTTCTTCATTTCAATAAAAGTGGTACATGTAAAAATTATTTAGCTTTCGAAAAAATTGGCAAGTGAGTTTACAAAAAGTTTACTTTGTTCAAGGATTTTGGCCAAGTTTAAATATGAGACAAAAAACTTGGAGTGATGATAAAATGGAAAAAGGTTACTCTTTTCATTTCACCAGTACTTATAAGAAAACCAATTTTTAAAACAATACTTCCTGAACAAAAATTAATAGTTTCACACACTCTATTTGCTATAGGAAGGAACCAAAGTGCCAAGTACTTTCAAAAGTAGGACCATGACAGTTCTACACTACTTAATAATAAAATAGCAAATATATTTTGATACAAGTTCAACTTTTGTGCATGCCAAAGAAACTAGAGTTAACAGCTAAATAAATAAATCATGTTCAATGGTTTTGTTGAGTTTAACAAAATTTATTAAGCTACTTGAAAAGATTGCTGGGAACATTGTAGGTAAGGGTTCCAAAATGTAATTGCAAATGTCAAAACAAATCAAAACAAAATGAACAACTATGCAGACTTATGCTTTGCAGAGACATTCCTAATGCATGCAATAGTTACATCATAAAGGATTGAGGATCATTTATATTATCCCATAGAAGAAAACTCACTCTCCATCTCTTTATGATAACATATTCTAATGGTTCTGGCCATATGAGAGCATGTTTAGCACAAAGACTCTGATGTATATGAACCACATATGAGATTTCAGAAACAAAAGTAATTTTCAATATACTAATGCATCAGCATATTGCTTAGAACACAATTATCCTATAAAATGGAATGTAAGTCCTACATGGAATAGCAACTTTTCTAACAACTATATTTAAAAGAACACAGACATGTAAGTTAAATTATTTGTGGTGACAGATCTTATTTAACCCCATATAATCAAAATATTTTCCTTGGAAAATGTGATTACTATGACATGATTAATGAGATAGTCCATATTTTTATGTCTAAATCTTGTATTTATTTTAAACTTATGGCACATTTTAATTTAAGTTAGATTCATTTTGATTGTTCAATTGCCATATATTAATAAGAAAAAGTTGAACAAAAAAATACTACCCTAGTGTGGTAGTTTGAATAGATGGCTCCCAATATATTCAGTATTTTATTAGTTTGTAGTTTGGATCTGCAGCCACTTGGCTGGAGGAGGTGGATCTTTGGGTCCAGCCCTGAGGTGAGGTGGTGGGTTTGAGATTTCAGTCTAAAGATATGCAAAGTGCCTGAGTTCCTCCTGGAGTTCCTGAAGTGTGCTGTGTGGCTTTGGGCTTGTCACTGATGGCTTCTCTCTCTCTGCCTGGTCCTGTAGAAGCAGGTCAGCTCCTTCTGCCATTATGGAATTTCCCCTGGATCTGTAAGCTTCAATAAATCTCCCTTCCTCCATAGTTATGCCTGGTCTGAAAGTTCATCTCAGTGAAACTGAATCTTTCTGAAACACCAAGTTACCTCTTCAATTCCTTTCAACTCTATAATTATTTTTATAAAATCATATACACCTATCATATTCAAAAGTATTGAATGCAGACATTTAGTATGTAGCCTGAGTATTTATTTGTGAAACTGACTTGTCAAATATAACTTTTATAAAATGGAAATGTTTGATCAGTTTCTGAGTAGATGATATGTAAAATATATGCTCTCTGAATATTATTAATATTAATCATACATTTTAGCTATTTTTACATTTGCATAATTTATAAAGTTTATATATTTTTATTTGTGAATTTACTAGGGTTAAAGAGAGAGGGAGAAAAAGAGTATGGGCATGCCAGGACCTCTAACCACTGCAAACAAACTCCAGATGCATGTGCTGCCACGTGCATCTGACTTACATGGAGTCTGTGGAATCAAACCTGCGTCTTAAGCTTCATTGGCAAGTACCTTAACTTCTAAGCCATCTCTCCATCTCAATTTTATATATTTTTATCAATTACTATTTATGATTAAAATACCATGAGTGTGTTGGTTTAAATGGATGTCTCTCAATTTATTTGGGAGTTTATTAAAGTATATAATTTAGATCTGCAGCCACCTGGCTGGAGAAAGTATCACTGTGGGTTGATTCTAGTGTCTAGCTGTAACTTAGATCTAAATTCCAACCACAGATATACAAAGTGCTTGAGCTTGCCTGGAGTTCCTGAGTTGTGCTTGCTTGTGCTGATGTGTTAGTGATGGCTTTTCTCTCTCTTTGCTTGGTCTTTTGAAATGGGGCTGACTTCTGCCATTATGGAACTTTTCCTAGATCTGTAAGTTTCAAATAAATTTCCTTGCTCCCATAACTGCCTGGTTTGGAAGTTCATCCCAGCAATGTGAGGCTGTTTACTGCAATGAACCTACATGTATTGCCACTACTTTCTTTAAGATATATGGAATCTTTTCTCTGCTAGCAATCAAAAACATACTTTAACTAATTATTTATATATTTTGATGTTAGTTCTTTTGATCTGTTTCATATCATTGACATTATCATCCTTTAATTTGTTAGTCACCAGCCACCATGAAATAATGTGCCAACCCACATCTGAGCAAGCAGAGCCAAGCATGATACTTTGTGAGAAAAGTAGATATAGTACATATGTTCAAGAGATTGCCAACATTTGGACAGGGATAAAATAAATCTGGGTGGTCAAATGTCTATTTCTCAGAGAAAGTATTGAATACTATGTGAAGGTATAGTAGTTTGAATGTATGTCCTCCATAGACTCAGGTGGTTTATTAAATCTTTTAACTGGGATTTGTGAGGAAAATACATTTCAGTCCCAATTGATGTCCACTTACAACTGATGTATTTTTCTGATGTTGCAAGTAGAACACACAGATGGATAAGAGGCTATAGTTCATAAAATTGTAAGGCTTAGACTCAGAAGGCTTAGGTACTAATTTGTCACTAGTTATGCAATCCAGATAACTTCACCCTTGTGTTACATGTGTAAATTTATTCTATAATTTCTTTCCACAGGTTGTGTTTTTGATGTTTTTTCTTTTTTTTTTTTTTTTAACTAACGTAATTTGTTGTGGCTTGCAGGATTCCAGACAGCACTGGGAAAGACATAGAAAAGACTTGCCAGTATATCAGCTTAGTGATGCCTTTGTTAGAAAAGTAAAAATGCTAAGGAAGCCCAAATTTGAATTGGGAAAACTTATGGAGCTTCATGGTGAAACTGGAAAAGATACTGGTGACTGTTAGAATTCAGGATTGTGCCATCATATGTTGAAAGTATTCAACTTGCTTTGAGTTTACAAGACTCACAGTTAAATCACAGTATTGAATCTTAGATGAAACCGGGACTTTGGAACAATCTTAAAATTGGCAAATACTAAGGGACCTTTGAGGTGGACAGAATACAATTTACAATGTGAGATGTTTATGAGTCCATTGGGGACCAGGAAAGGAATGCGGTAGTTATAATGTATGTTCTCTATAGACTCAAACCTGTCTAGAGGAAGTATTGTCGGTAGTAGATCCTGGGGGCCAGCCCTAAGGTAACAACTGGGGGATGGGGCTCTGCTTGATGCCAGTTTGTACTTGCTGCTTTTGATTTTGCTGGCTATTTGGTTGATTCTCTCTCTGGTTCAATGTATGGAAGTATATTTTTCCACCATTAATGGTACTTCCCCCTTAGATCTATAACCTGAAATAAGCCTGTTACTCCCATAACTTGTGTCTAGTTTGGATGTTCATCCCAGCAATGTAGAAATGACCACTACAGAAGTTAACTGGGAAAGTCATGATAAAGCACTGATTTTATAATGTTGGTGGCCACTAATAAACTCGTTTATAAACAAAGAAACAAAGCAAATAAATAAATTAATTAAATTAAACTTAAAATATAACAATATATAAATGGTTAATTTTGGTATATGGAAAGGAAACTCAGTATTACTGAAATATATTTAATTGTGATGCATAGGTTAAGACTTGGAATCCTTATATTGAAGGTAGTAATTATTCTTCTCTGTTATCTATTGCCAAAGCAGAATGAAATGCAACTTAGAAAATAGGCATTGTGTCTTAGAAAACTAACAGCTAAAGTTATTTCTCAGTAAGAAATATGTATGATAAGGCTATAATAATATGTGCTTTGGATGAATATAAATATTAACTGCCTATTATTCCAAGTCATACACTCTGACTTTTAAAATTAAAATGTAAGCTCTAAATTAAAGATAATTTCATCATGAAGTAAACATTAGGCGTTTGTTCCACAAATTTTTCTGTATATTTGGCATATAATTACTAGAACTTCCATATAGCCAAATTACCATGTAGCAAAAGAAATTAAATCACTAATTATTATGAATGGGTTAATGGAATATACAGTCATGAAAATTCAGACTAATTTATGTATCATATGAATGAAAGACTTTCATCTTAGTTTTTTTTCTTAAAAAGGAAAGAAAACCAAGCAAAACAAAACTCAAAGTGATGATTTTAATAATTTATGCTGTTTTAAACTTGTGTTTATATAATGGTCCTATTTTTGCCATTTTCTTATAGGTCCATGAGTATTTCCTATCAAAAGGACACAGAGGCTCACAGATGAAATGGTTTAGAGGCTTTCAAAAACATTGACCTATAAAATACTGAAATTATCCAAAATATCCATTTCCTTTCTAGATAAATAACATCTGGTGAGTTTTCTAAATACTATGTCTTTAGACATAAAAGTTCACAATCACTTCTTTTCAATTAGTGGGAAATTATCCATTTTATTTTGGACATTTGGCCTTCTACTTACAAAAATGTGTGTGTGTTTGTGTGTGTGTGTGTGTGTGTGTGTATGCGTGCATGCATACATATGCATGCACATGTGTGTTTTAATACTTCAATTGTACAGCTCCAGGAAAGGAAAGTAATTTATTGTCTTAATCCATCTTTCCAGTGAGAATAGATTTAGCAGGCAAAGGGACATTTGTGACAGGAATTGTCAGTAACAGGCTGACTTTCCTTTCTGTTGAGGAGAAAAGCTTTCTCCTCTTATGGAAATGAGATCCTGAGGATGTGAGATCTGAAATTCTTATAGTCAACTTACAAGTATGCAAAGGATAGCTAGTGTGAAAAGAAAGACAACATACACATGCTGCAATTTTGATTTTTTATTTGTTTAACTAAGGCATCCCCAGTTCTCCCACTGCTGTACAATATCCTTCATCTATGCTATGCAAAGAAGAGAGAAAATACATTCTGCGTGGGACTTAATAAAGTTTCCATATAGCTATCACTTTCAAAAAAAAAAAAAAAAAAGATTGTTTGCTGGGCTGGCAAGATGGCTTAACTGCTAAGGCACTTACCTGCAAAGCCAAAGGCTTTTCGATTCCCCAGGACCCACATAAAGCCAGATGCACAAGGTGCTGCATGTATCTGGAGTCTGTTTGCAGTAGCTATAGGCCCATTCTCTCTCTTTCTCTCTCTCTCAAATAAATACATAATAATTACTCTTTTAAAAATGTTTGATTCTTAATTTGCACACAATGCAATGGGTTTCATTATGCCATTTTCCATATGCATTTTCCTTTATTGATCTTCCTCCACTATTCTTCTCTCCTATTTATCCTCACCTTTTCTTTACTACCCTATTAATTCCTATTCTCCTTGCAGGTCAAATGTGCTCTATTGCTCTCTTGCTTTTCTTTATTCTACCCCAGACTTAGGATGTTTTCACCTCTCATGGTTAATGTTCTAGTTTCATGACATATGTTCTACCACACACACACACACACATATAAAAATTATTGGTGGGGAAAAGCACTTGCTGCATAAACCCAAAGACTTGAGTTGGACACCAAACACAAGTAAAAATCTGGGCTGTAACCCCTGTGTGGAGTGGAATAGAGACAGGAGGATCGCTAGGGCTCTAAGTCAGCCCACAAATTACTAAACACAGATCACATAGAATTCAAGATTCCCCAGGAATGTGTTAAATCCTTTGTGTGAGAAAACTTTCCCCAACCAGGAAGCGATTTCAAAGAATTTTGGTACTCATCTCTGGGTTCACTTAACATATGCATGTTTCCTTGCCTTGCTCAGACTCATGTTTTTATTTATTTATTTATTTATTTTTCCCCTGTAAAATTGTAACCTTGGTGCAGAATAGTTGGAGAGAAACTAGAGGTCTTCCTCTCTGATTTGGCCAAATTGTATATAAATCCTTTTTTTAAACCAATTTTGGTTTCCTAATTTCTGTGGATATATGGGAAAGCTTTAGGATGACAAAGAGAAAGGGACTTAAGCCTAGAACACAGGTGAAGGAAGCAAGGTGGAGTTCTCTCCCAGGGAACAAGAGGAGGTTGGAGAAACTCCATGAGTGAAGAAGGCAGAGCTCTTGCCCAGAGAGGCAAGAGAGGGGTTTGAGAAGCCCACCTTGAGACTCATCTGTTTTCTTTTACTATTTTTATGGGGAGTGGCTATGTGAGAAAGACCAGCTCAGCAGGTTACTATAGACAAAGATCAGAATTTTTAGCTCTGTCAATAATTTTAAGTAAACATCTGAGTTTTCATCCTTTAGGAAGTATATAAACTTAGTCTAGAAATCTTTCCTGGAGGGTATAAAATCCAGGTTTTTGTAAGCTCAGTGACATTTCCTGTTTTTAGTCAAGGAATACAAAATCATTACTTTTGGGATTCTGTTACCCTGATTGCCTAGCCAATTTGTATCTCCTATCAATGCACACACACACACACACACACACACACACACGAACACACACATGCACATACACACGCACACATACCCACACCTGCAGTGGATGGGTATCATGGTATATGCCTCCAGTTTCAGAACTCTGGAGGCTGAGGCAGGAGAATTATGTCTCATTTGAAGCCAGGCTAAGCTAAATAGGAAGTTTCATACCAACTGAGCTACTAAACAAGGTCTTCACTAAGAGAAATCAAGAATCAATCATGCAAGTATTCCAGGTTCTCTAAGGAAGAGCATAAACCAGAGCTGACAAAGCTTGATGTGACTTTAATTGCTACTCTGAATACTTGTTTTTCCCCACACTGGTCTATTTTTGTTTTTCTGTTTTACAAACTATGTGTGCTTTTCAGTATCTTATATATTTTAGGTACTTGGTAGGCTTATTGTCCCTTTTACCCAAACAATCAATACACCTCATGGAGGTATAAATGGCAACTGATTTCTAGAACAGATGCTATTACTCCATGATGTCATCAGTATTTGAATGAATTAATTAAGTTTAATCTGTGAAGAAACAGTAAATAACGTCCTTGAAGACCATAGTCATTGATATATTCTGTCAATGTCTGGCATTGCCAGTATGCACCACACTACCACATGCCAGACCAGTATGCAATCCTTCCATCAATACTCATTTCATTATTAAGTGACTTTTTCTTCCTATTGGATCTTCTCTCACACCTTTGTAATGGAGTAAGTCTTAATAGTTATTATTTTCATTTCCTGAAGCCCAGTCTAGATTGAAGAGTAAGCTGATAAACCAGACATGATCAGTGGTGCATAAGGTATGATACATCATGACTAATTTTCAATGTTATCCTCATAGTCCAACATAAAATAGTCCTTCTAAAGAAATGTCAGTCAGCATTACAGAACCATTAGGGACATAGGCACAGTTTGAAGAACAAAATCCATGCCACTATTCATTACTCATTATTAGGAAGTTATATACCAGAAAGCAAATCTCATGGATTATTAACTTTGTATTTTGTACCACTCTTAATGAACCTTTGCACATAGCCCAATAGGCATTTTGGTATTAAGATATTGCATTAGGTTTTGTTGCTATGAAATAAACCTAAGAGAAACAATATAAAGGAGGAAAGATTTATTGAGGCTCATGGTTTCAGAGTTTTCAGTCCATGACTGGCCAGCTACATTACTCTGGGCCTGAGGTGAGTCAAGATACAAAGGCAGTAGGGGCATGTGGAAAAGCAGCCTGCCTTTCTCCCAATAGGACGTGAACATCTATGCCTGTGCTAGCTGTGTTCCTATTTTTTCATTCCATTAGCAAATTAGATGATGCCACTTAATCCACATTCAAGATGGATACTCCTACAGTAGTTGACCATCTTTAGGAATACTTTCATGTTGACCTTAGGGGTGTGATTTTCTGATCTAAGTATTTCTCAGCCTAGGCAGGCTGTTAATCAAGATTAACTATAACACATATGAGTGTTGGGAAAATGAGGTAATTTTATGTGAGGTTGTTATTTACAATATACGATATATATATATATATATATATTTACGATATATATATATAGATATTGTCTTCATACATAGAAAACATAGCAAATTAAGATTAAAAAAATAGGGATAATTTGATGGTAAATTCATTGTTTTTTTAAATTTTATTTATTTATTTATTTGAATGAGTGAAAGAGGCAGAGAGAGAGAGAGAGAGAGAGAGAGAGCGAGGCATGTGCCAACTTGTGCATCTAGCTTACTCGGGTCCAGGGAATCAAACTGAGGTCCTTTGGCTTTGCAGGCAAATTCCTTAACTGCTAAGCCATCTCTCCAGCCCCAGGTTTAGTAAATTTAATGTGGACAAATGTAATTGTATAGAAAACACATATAAAATTTACTCTAGGGCTTGTTATATGGCTCAACAGGTAACAAACAAACTTGCTACATACATGTGAGTTCTTAAGTTCAGTTAAGTATAAGCCATGTTCAGACAGATGCTGTGGTATAGGATCTTTAATCCCACTGTATCAGGGTGAAAAGTGAGAGAAAGATAAGAGAATCACCTGGAAGCTTGCTAGCTATCCTGAAATGCAGCATTATGAACAGAGACCCAACCTCAAATAAAGTAGAAGGTGACAACCAACTCCAGAGGTTGTCTTCTGACCTCCACACATGTACCACAGCATGTGTATGCCTTTACACACACATACCCACACACAAACAGGCACATATAAATACATACATAATCTATACCATAGGCAAACGCATACAAAATTAATTTGTTATTTCTTACAACTTAAAAGGAATAATCCATTCCATACTTTTAAAATAATCACTACTAGCATATATTTGTGGATTTTTATAAATACACTTTGTGGTGGTTTAATTCAGGTATTCCCCATAAACTTCTCTATGTAGAATTCTAGGTCCCTGGATGATGACAATTTTGGAATTAAAGCCCCCTAGAGGCAGTGTATTGTTGGGGGCAGGCTTATGGGTGTTATTGCCAGCTTCTGCTTGCCGGGGTTTGGTACAGTCTTTTGTTGCTGTTGTCCATCTGATGTTCCCAGAGGTGATGTCCACTGTCTGTTCATGCCATCATTTTCTCTGCCATCATGCAGCTTCCCTTCAAATCTGTAAGCCAAAATAAACCTTTTATTTTCCCACAAGCTGCTCTTGGATGTTTTCTGCCAGCAATGCAAACCTCACACACCTAGTATGGTGACGAAAATCTGGAGCCTTAGCTACTGGAAGGAAGTCTGAGGTGGAAGGATTACTTGAACTTGGAGTTCAAGGTCAGAATGGGCAATGTAGTGAGACCTCAGATTAGAAAAAGAAAAATTGATAGCTTAAAAATATGATTTCTAGGGTTAGGGATATTTCTTAGTGGTTAAATGCACTTACTTGCAAAGCCTACTGCCCTGGATTTGATTCCTCATTACAAACATAAAGCCAGTTACACAAAATATGGCATGCATCTGGGGTTTCTCTGCAGCAGTAAGAGATGGTGTCATACCCATATTTTCTCTGTGTCTCTCCTTCTCTTTGAATTGAAATTGTGAACACCTGTAGAATGTCTTGGTTAGGCAGATTGAATGCATGCACAACTTTCTCAAGGATCCAGTCAACTGCAATAACATGTACAATAAATGAAGAGTTAAAAAATTCAGGTCATGTAACCCCCACTACAAGCATGGGGCTATCATCCACAATGAGTTTTTGATCAGAGAAACCTACAAGGTTTCTTAAAAGAATGACAGACTTCTGTCAGAGTACTTGATGACCCACCAAAGGTCCGTGGTAAGACCCTATTGCTGAAGACACCATATGCAGCTGACACGTAAAATGGAATGGCATTGCTGGAAGCCAGGAGAGAGTCAGTCCCCAGACAGTCAGCATGTCTAGTGCCAGAAGGTGCTACATGGGCGACTGGGGGAAATGGCCAATATCTGTACAAGCAACTCCTGGTCTAACCTAATTAGCAACAAATAACCTGGTGTGATGCCCACACAAGTGCAATAGTGGCACACAGCCATAGTGAGGAACCAACTGCTCTTGATTTGGCTAACTGATCCCCTCAGTGGTATGGGACCCATAGCTAGAGCTGGGAAATAAGTCAGAACCATATCCAAACATAAGCATGCTCTCCAATATCAAGCTACCATCAATCATGGGCTACAAGAGGGCCTACACCTATTAAACTCTCTATCAAAAAAGTAAGTGTTATCTCAATTTTCTGGGTGCTAACTTACTCTCCTTTGGAGAATCTGCTTCTCTTTTTCAGATAGATGCAGATCCTAAGGAGAGAGATGCCCCATCATACCACAAAAGGGTCCCGACTGAAACTAAGGAAAATTGGTGAAACAAGCAAAGGTGCTGTTTTCCCCATGAACAGGATACCAGCACAAAGGGGAAGGAGACCAACACAGAGAAAAATCAACTCCTACCAAATCAGAGAGGCAGAGCCTCAGAGGCCCCCAACACCTCAGCACTGAAGCAGACCAAAAATGAACCCAAACATGGCTCAGGGAAATTTTTCGGAAGAGGGGGCAGAAAGAATGTCAGAGTCACATGTTGGGTCATGATATGCAGAGACATTTATTGTACCAATAACTGTGGGCTAACTCCACAATGCATGACCCATTTACATCAACAAGGAGGGTCCATTGGGAGGGGGTAGATCATGGATGAGCCTAAACAATGGTACCAAACTGCCTATATTTGCTGAAAAGAAAACTAATAAATTAAATTTAAAAAAATTCTGGTCAACGTGTCCTTCAAAAAAGAAATTAGTTTACATACACTCTTTACTTTGTCCTCATTCCAATTATCTAAAGACATGTTTCTTCATAGATGTTAGCATGATGGGTTTATAAAAAGCTGTTGTTTTGCATAATGATCTTCAAAAGAAGGAAACTGACATTTTTAGGAGAATCTTAGCTTTTCTTCAAAAGGTAAGATTAGCTCATGGTAGAGAGAAATCTGTAACAATGTCAAGCATGTGAGTTCTTTAAAACACAATAGTTAATATGAGTTCATAAAAAGAAAATAATAGAGATATAGCCAAAGAATTTTGTATATTGAAGTAAAAAAATGGTTTCTCCATGCTGTTATAAGTTACAATCATCAAAACACAATAATGCTCAGTGCAATAGGGAATGCCTCTGATGATTTGGATAAGTATGGCCTCAGTCAAACATATTCTTTTTACTTTTCCTTTTATCTAGTTGAAAACATTCCATAAGTTTTTACTGTAGCCTGTCAGATACTATGCAAATATTTCATAAAACAAAGTAGGACTATTGGGTTGGCATTGAATTTAGTCTTGAGGATCCTTATTACAGAATATACAATGAAGATGTTCCTGTTGTGAAAACCTAATGTTAAGGATATCTTCCATTGCATATGTTGGTAAAAGTATACAATTTTGAGACTGTAGACTATTAGGAATGAAAGTGGTTATGGGAGATGGGCTGCTGATGAGTGCTTCATCTTTGAATATCCTCCAAATAAATCAATCTTAAAAATATTTGGTGATTATAATGCTTTATTTGTACCTATACTATATGCATGCAATAATCAAAAAGACGCATGTGAGAAACCTCTTTAGAACATAAAAATCCTTTCTATGTACAGAATTTCTCTTTGCTAATGTTGTGTTTTCAATGTAAATGTATGTCTCCCATGTACTCCCATTTTTATACTTATTTATTTATTTGAAAGAGAGAGAAAGAGTACGAGAGAGAGAGAGAGAGAGAGAGAGAGAGAGAGATTGAGAATGAGCATGGAGGTCTCCAGCCACTGCAAACAAACTCCTGACCTATGTGCCGCTTTGTGCATCTGGCTTACCTGGGTCCTGTGCAATTGAACCTGGGTCCTTTGGCTTTGTAGGCAAGCACCTTAACTTTGAAGCCATTCCTCCAGTCCTCCTCCCACATTTTTTTTTTTAATTTTTTTTTTTTATTTGAGAGTGACAAGACACAGAGAGAAAGACAGATAGAGGGAGAGAGAGAGAATGGGCGCGCCAGGGCTTCCAGCCACTGCAAACGAACTCCAGACGCGTGCACCCCTTGTGCATCTGGCTAACGTGGGACCTGGGGAACCGAGCCTCGAACCGGGGTCCTTAGGCTTCACAGGCAAGCGCTTAACCGCTAAGCCATCTCTCCAGCCCACCTCCCACATTTTTAATTAAGACTCAGCTTTCTACTTAAGCATACAGCACTCAGAGCACGGATGACAGAAATGTATCATGGGGGGCAGATCTTGAGTATAACCCTAAAGTGTGCAGACTCAGCTACTGCAGCTGTGCTGGCTGTTGTCCGTCTGTGATGGTATGTGATGAAATGAGCCAGCTTCTCTGCCATGATGAAGTTTTCTGTGGAATCTGTAAGCTAAAAATAAAGCCTTTCCTCCCATAAGCTGTTTTTGGCAATAACTGCAACAGGTACACAAGATAAGATATATTCAATCTTTATTGGTTCAGAGAACTTTATATGTGACATTGGTTTGACATTATTTTTCCCTTGTTTTATTTACTTATTTATTGTTATTTATTTTTTTCTCAATTTTTATTAACATTTTCCATGATTATAAAAAATATCCCATGGTAATACACCCACCATTTTCCCCTTTGAAATTCCATTCTCCATCATATCCCCTACCCATCTCAATCATTTTACTTACATATATACAATACCAACCTATTAAGTACACTCTTCCCTTCCTTTCTCTTCCCTTTATATCTCTTTTTTTAAATTACTGGCCTCTGCTACTGAGTTTTTTTCCTTCTCAACCAGAAGCCCAATCATCCATAGCTAGGATCCACATATGAGGGAGAACATGTGGCGCTTGGCTTTCTGGGCCTGGGTTACCTCGCTTAGTATAATCCTTTCCAGATCCATCCATTTTTCTGCAAATTTCATAACTTCATTTTTCTTTACCACCGAGTAGAACTCCATTGTATAAATGTGCCATATCTTCATTATCCACTCATCAGTTGAGGGACATCTAGGCTAGTTCCTTTTCCCAGCTATTATAAACTGAGCAGCAATAAACATGGTTGACCAGATACTTCCAAGAGAATAAGATGAGTCCTTCGGATATATGCCTAGGAGTGCTATAGCTGGGTCATATGGTAGACCAATCTTTAGCTATTTTAGGAACCTCCACACTGATTTCAACAACAGCTGGACCAGATTGCATTCCCACCATCAGTGTAGAAGGGTTCTTCTTTTTCCACATCCTCGCCAACTTTTATGGTCATTTGTTTTCATGATGGTAGCCAATCTGACAGGAGTGAGATGAAATCTCAATGTAGTTTTAATCTGCATTTCCCTGATGACTACTGACATAGAACATTTTTTTAGATGTTTATATACCATCTGTATTTCTTCCTTTGAGAATGCTCTATTTAGCTCCATAGCACATTTTTTGATTGGCTTGTTTGATTTCTTATTATTTAACTTTTTGAGTTTTGTATATCCTATATATTAATCCTCTATCAGATATATAGTTCACAGAGATTTTTTCCCATTCTGTAGGTTGCCTCTTGGCTTTATTCACAGTGTCCTTTGCAGTACAAAATCTTTGTAATTTCATGAGGTCCCAGTGGTTAATCTGTAGTTTTATTGCCTGAGCATTTGGGGTTGTATTCAGAAAGTATTTGCCAACACCAATATGTTGAAATGTTTCCCCTACTTTTTTCTCTAGCAATTTCAGAGTTTTAGGTCTGATGTTAAGGTCTTTAATCCATTTGGACTTAATATTTGTGCATGGAGAGAGAGAAGAACCTATTTTCATCCTTCTGCAGATATATATCCAGTTTTCCCAACACCATTTGCTGAAGAAGCCTTCTTTTCTCCAATGAGTATTTTTGGCATTTTTATCGAATATCAGGTGGCTATAGCTACCTGGACTTATACCTGGGTCCTCTATTTTGTTCATTGATCTACATGTCTTCTTTTGTGCCAGTACCATGCTGCTTTTTTTTACTATGGCTCTGTAGTATAGGTTAAAATCAGGTATGGTGATACCACCAGCCTTATTTTTGTTGTTCAGTATTATGTTACATATTAGAGGTTTTCCAAATGAATTTTTGTGTTGTTTTTTCTATTTCTATGATGAATGTCTTTGAAATTTTGATGAGGATTGCATTGAATGTGTAGATTACTTTTGGTAAGATTGCCATTTTCATAATATTGATTCTTCTAATCCAGGAACAAGGGATGTTTTTCCACTTCCTAGTGTCTTCTGCAATTTATTGCTTGATTTTTTTAAAGGTCTCATTGTAGAGATTCTTTACTTCCTTGGTTAGGTTTATTCAAAGGTACTTTATTTTCTTTGATGCAGTTGTGAATGGGAGTGATTCTCTGATTTCATCCTCTGTGTGTTTGTTGTTAGCATATATGAAGGCTACTGATTTCTGTGTATTTATTTTGTATCCTGCTACATTGCTGTAGGTTTTGATCAGCTCTAACAGTTTGCTAGTAGAGTCTTTAGGGTCCTTTATGTATAGAATCATGACATCTGCAAATAGTGATATCTTGGTCTCTTTCTTTTCAAATTGTATCCCTCTTATGTGTGTCTCTTGCCATGTTGCTATGGCTAAGACTTCCAAAACTATATTAAATAAAAGTGTGGACTGTGGACACCCTTGTCTTGTTCCTGATTTTAGTGGAAAAGCTTCCAGTTTTTCCCCATTTAGTAATATGTTGGCTGTAGGCTTGTCAAAAATAGCCTTAGTATATTGAGATATGTTCCTTCTATTCCCAGTCTCTGTAGGACTTTTATCATGAAGGGATTTCAATTTTGTCAAGCACTTTCTCAGCATCTAATGAGATGATCATGTGATTTTATCCATTAATCCATCTATATGATGTATTACATTTATCAATTTGTGGATATTTTACCATCCCTGCATGTCTGGGATAAAGCCTACTTGGTCAGGGTGAATGATCTTTCTGATATCCTCTTGTATTCTGTTTGCCAATATTTTGTTGAGAATTTTTGCATGTATGTTCATGAGGGAGATTGACCTATAATTTTCTTTTTTGTTTTATCTTTGCCTGGTTATGGTATCAGGGTGATGCTGGCTTCATAGAAGGAGTTTGGTAGAATTCCTTCTTCTTCTATTTTTGGAAAAGGTTAACAAGCAATGTTGTTAGCTTCTTGCAGGTCTGGTAAAATTCCACAGTGAATCCATCTGGGCCTGGGCTGTTTTTTAGTTGGGAGATTTTTGATAACTGGTTGGATCTCCATGCTTCTTATAGGTCTACTTAAGTGATTAATCTCATCTTGATTTAATTGAGCTAGGCCATATAAATCAAGGAAATCATCCATTTGTTTCAGATTTTCATACTTTGTTGAGTATATGCTTTTATAGTATGTCCCTGTGATTTTTTGAATTTCTCTGGAATCTGTTGTGTTATTAACTTTTTCATCTCTAATTTTATTAATTTGTGTCTCTTCTCTCTTTCTTTTGGTCAGATTTGCTAAGGGTTTATCAATCTTGTTTATCATTTCCAAGAAGAAATTCTTTGTTTCATTAATTCTTTGGGTTGTTTTCTGTTTTAGTTTCTATTTCATTAATTTCAGCCCTAACCTTGATTATTTCTTCCTGTCTACTGATTTTTGGTTTGCCTTGTTCTTATTTTCCAAGGGTTTAAGGGGAAGCATTAGGTTGTTTACTTGTGACCTTCCTAATTTCTTAATATAGGCACTTAAAGCTATAATTTTACCTCTTAGGACTGCCTTCATTGTATCCCAGAGATTTTGGTATGTTGTGTTCTCATTATTGTTTGATTCTATAAATTTATGGTTTCCTTCTTGATTTCTTCCTTGACCTGTTCATCATTTAGTAGTGTATTGTTTAGTTTTCATTATTTTGTGTATGCTCTATAGCCTTTCTTTCCATTGATTTGTAGTTTGATTCCATTGTGGTCAGATGGAATGCAAGGAATTATTTCAATTCAAATTTTGCTGAATTTGTTAAGACTTGCTTTGTGTCCTAATATATGGTCTATTTTGTGGAATGTTCCATGTGCTGCTGAAAAGAATGCATATTCTGCAGCATTTGGTAGAAATGTCCTGTAGATACCAGTTAGGTTGATTCCTTCTATGACTTCATTTAGTCTGGATGCCTCTCTGTTTAGTTTTTCCTGGGATGACCTGTCAATTGATGAGAGTGGGGTGTTGAAAAGTCACCCACTACCACTGTGTTTGGTGTTATCTGTGACCTTAGTTCTAGTAGTGTTTGTGTGATGAATTTGGGATCCCCATTTAGGTGCATAGATGTTTAGGATTGTAATGTCCTCCTGTTGGAGTATGCCCTTAATCAATATAAAGTGATCTTCCTTATCTTTCTTAACTAACATTGGACTGAAGTCTACCTTGTCCAATATTATGATAGGAACTCCTTCTTGTTTCCTAGGCCTATTTCCTTGAAACACCATTTTCCAACCTTTCACCTTAAGACAATGTCCATCCTTTGGAGAATGGTGGGTTTCTTGGAGACAACAAATTGTAGGATCCTGCTTTTTAACCCAGTCTGCAAACCTATATCTTTTGGTTGGAGAATTGAGGCTATTGTTATTAAGAGATATTATTGAAAGGTGTGTGTTTATGTTTGCCATTTTTTATAGTGGTTCTGCTTCTACCTTGGCTCTCTTGTGTTAACTAGTATTTGAATATTGCTTGTTTTTTATAGGTTCCTTATATGTGTGGTTTTCCTTCTCTTCGGCATAGAGGATTCTTTCAAGTATTTTCTGTAGAGATGGATTTGTCTTCAAATACTCCTTTAGACTGCTTTTGTCATGGAATGTCCTTATTTCTCCATCTATTTGAATGGATAGCTTTGCAGAATAAAGTAACCTTGGTTGACAGTTATTATCTTTCAGAATTTGGAATACATCACTCCAAGCCCTTCTCTTTTTAAAATTTGTGTTGAGTAATCTGCTCTAATTGTGATGGTCTTGCCTTTGTAGGTAACTTGATTTTTCTCTCTAACTGCTTTCAATATTTTTCTTAGGATTGTGTGTTTGGTAGTTTGATTACAATGTGGTGAGGAGAGGTTCTTTCCAGGTTTTGTCTGGCTGGTGTTCTAAAAGATTCCTGTATCTGCATTGGCACCTTGTTCCCAATTTGGGGGAAGTTTTCTTCTATGATTTTGTTAAGGATGCCTATTATGCCTTTGGAGTGAAAGTCTTCTCCTTCTACTATGCCCTGAATTCTTATATTTGATCTTTTCATAGTGTCCCGAATATCTTGAAATTCCCACTCATACTTTTCTATAAGTTTGTCTTTGTCTTTGTTGGCCTGTATTAGATTTGCCACCTGGTCTTCTAACTTAGATATTCTGTCCTCTCCTTCATCCATTCTACTGGTGAGATTTTCTACAGATTTTTTTTTTTTTTCATTAACTGTGTTGTTCGTTGCTAGTAATTCTGACTGATTTTTCTTTATTATTTCTATTTCCTTATTTATGTCTTGTATTGACTTCTATATTTTGTTAAATTGGTTTCCCATGTCTTCTTTGATTCCTTTGATTTCCTCTTTGATTCCTTTGATTTCTTTGAACATATTTACAATCATTCTTTTGAAATCTTTCTCAGGCATTTCCTCTAACTTGTTCTCACTATAGGTCATTTTTGATGCATTACTACTGTTTAGTGGATTTATATTGTCTTCATTTTTGGTGTTTCTTGTGTTATAATGTATATATTTTTGCATCTTGGATTAAGTTAATGCTTGGATTTTCTTTGTAGCTTGGTAATTTTAGTTGTATCAATTGATCTGTTGTTATATATATCTTCAGGGTAGGAGACTAAGATGTTAGGTGTGGCTCTTAACACTCTCAGAGTATCTAGACATTACTTTTATTCACAAATGAAATTAGGTAAGTTGTGCCAAGTCTCATCTCTATTTAATAGGAAAATAATGTTGCAAACCTAGAGGCAATGTTTTGAGTATACACTCTTAACTACATGGCATTGTTTATTTAAATAAAGTCTGTGTTAAGAGATTAATTTAAGTGCAACAAAAGAAAAATTTAGGTATAGGGCATAAATAAGAAATATGAAATATCCAAGATAAAATGTACAAAGTAGAATAAAAATGCAAAACTAACATAAGAATAATAAAATATGGCAACCCACAACAAACACATTAAATTTTTATTTGAATGAAATCACAAAAAGAAATAAATTTTGTAAGACAATAAAACTTATTGAAAAATTTAAAAAAAATACTATCTATGTAACAACATGAGGTGTAAGTCTTGATGTGTCATCTAATTCTGGAAAAGAAAAGATCATGTAATATGCAGAATTATAGCACTCTTCATGCTCTTCATGGTCCCTTCTCCACCTATGCATGAATGCCTTCTGTAAGTATACATGCAGTGGTTTTCGTGCCATAAGATGGTATCTGTTGAGGCTGAGGAGTTTGCTCATTAGCTAAAGGCAGGTGTTTGAAAAGCCTCCTGGCATAGACTCATTTTCCCAGCCACCTATGTAAAGACCCATATGGGCATTTATTTGCACTGACAAGAGACCCTAGTGTGCCTCCTATTCCCCACATACTCACACATGCAGAAAGTGAGTAAATAAATAAATAATGATACCTGCAGGTGGGGCCCAGGAATGAAAAAGTAGACTCAGTTTCCTATGCTCACGTATGCTGCCATTGAATGGGGGTCAGAGAACAAGCACATTCTTAAAGCTAATCTAAATATATTCAATATGTGTTATGGGGGAAATAAAGCAGAATAGAAAATATTGGAAGATTATAATTTTAAAACGCATGCTTGGGGAGAATATCCCTGAAGAGGGCAGATTTTATTAAAGAACTTAAGGAGCTATTGGGATATCTAGAAGACTATTTTAGCCAAAAAGAACTAGAGCTACTATTTTTTTTTATTTTTTGAACAAGGAATATGGTTAAATTCCTCCCCACGAAGCCCAGAAGGTGTGTCAATAGCTGCAGACTGTATCAGAATCCCATGGCTGCTGTCACAAACCATCACAAAATGTGCAGCTGAAAACAACAGAAAGTAATTGTCTCCCAGTTCTGGAGGCAGAATTCTGAAGTGCAAGTCTGTGCTGTAGGAGCTGCATGTTCTTATAGAGATGTCCTTCCCTTCATCCCTCTGGTTCTGCTGTCTATAGAACTGAGCATGTGGACTCTATATCCAGGCTCTGTCTATGACTTGCCTTTCCCTCCATGTGTGTCTCTGAAAACTCCTTTTGCCTGTTTCTTACAAGGGCACATGGTATACACAAATCCTTTCATGACATATATCTCCCTGGTCCTAGACTCCAGAGATTTGATATGGCATCTTCCCAGAGGCCATATTTTTAGCCTTTAACAGAAGCTAATTTGACTAAGAGCAGAGTGAGAAGAAAACAGAGGAGGGGCAAGTAATGTGAGGTTATAGACACATAGTTTCATTGGCATTTACTCTAGAAGGGTGCTTGCACTGGTTGTGAGCAGCCAACTGACATCATTTGGTCAACATTTTTAAAGAAATTAGTTATTCCTGAGGTGAGAACAGATGAAAAACTAGAGTCCAAACAGTCAAGTGATTTGATGTGCTTTTGCATAAATAAGGGCTACAGATTCATGTTGGGATACAGGGAGCTGGGAAGCAGAAATAATAATAGTTTCAGTACAGATAATATATGAAGGGCTGAGGTCAGACCTGGAATTTGAGGCACTGCTTATAGGAAATCCAAGAGCACTGGCTGCTGAGAAAATGCTCACAGCCTGGAGAAGCAAGAGCACAGAAGTATTGATCTTATCTTAACTGTGTCAAAAACCTTAGTCTTAGATCTAACAGGATATGTGAAGGTGCTTGACTCAAACCTACTCACTGAAGTCTCACTGGAGAATCAACAAGATTGTATAGCCCCAATTCTCTGTCAAGTAAGGTAGTAAGTAAAAATTTATTATCTAGTGTATCTAACAGTTTGAGAAACTCAAGTGATTTTTGTATTGTAAAATGGGCAGGAGAGGTGACTCAACAGTCAGATGCTTGCTTGCAAAATCTGAAAGTGTGGCAGCCAATTCCCCTGTATCCTTGTAAATCATATGTACAAAGTGACCCACATACCTGGAGTTCTTTTGCAGTGGCTAGAGACCTTGGCATGCCCATACTCCCTCTCTGTCTTTTTATATTTCTCTCTGACTCTCTCTCTCTCTCTCTCAAATATTTCTTTTTTGCAGCAAGACTTATCTATTAAAATTTTCTTTACTTATTTATTAACAACTTTCATGCTTCCATGATTGTAAACAGTACCCTATGGTAATTCCCTCCCTCCCCCACGTTCCTCTTTGAAACATGACTCCCCATCATATCGCATTCCCCTCTCAATTACTCTTTTATTTTGATGCCATGATCTTTCCTTCTATTATGATGCTCTTCAGTAGGTAGTGTCAGGCATTGTGAGGTCATGGATATCTAGACCATTTTGTGTCTGCAGGAACAAGTTGTAAGGAGTTCTTCCCTTCCTTTGGCCCTTACACTCTTTCCGCCTCCTCTTCCACAATAGACCCTGAGACTTGAAAGGTATGATAGAGATATTTCAGTGCTTAGTATTCCTCTGTCATATCTTCTCAGCACCATGGTGCCTTCTGAGTTATCCCAAGATAACTACCTTCTATAAAGAGAAGTTTTTCTAACCAAAAGTGAGAGTAGCATTAATTTATGGGTATGAACATTAAGAGAAGTGCTTACCAGGAAGTTTGGTGAGCATAATATATACACTTATCCAGATAGCAGTAGACGTTACACCCCTAGGGCTCATGACTATTTCTTTTGCATGTTTTCAGTATCAGTGAAGTATTCCTTCCCATGGAGCATACCTCCAGTCAAATTAGAGGGTGGTTGTTTTCCCCCACAACAGACATGCTACTATTGTACCTATTTGCTAATTTGGCCTGACTGGCCAAATTCAGGGCTTGTAGTGTCCACTGTTGAGTATCTTCACTGGTGATTTCTTTCTCCCATTGAACTGCACACAGCATGGCTTTTTCCAGCTTTTTGTCAGCTGTTCTACATGCAGGAGGTTTTCAGCTCTATTCCAGCAGGATTTTTCAATGATCTTGCAGCCCAAGTATGTGAAATCTTCACCAATAGGGTCTTACCATCTATTCCTGGTGGGACACCCATGGCCTCAGCAATGGCTTGCAATATTTGGGGGGTATCAGGGATCTCCCTGGCCAACAACTCACTGGATGGTATCCCATTCCTGGCACTGAAAACTTTCTGGTAACAATATATGGCTCCTGTGTGTTCAACTGTCAAAAAAGTAGGATTCCATATGACTTATTTATATCCTCTTAGAATTTCGTTGGCCCTTCCTCCACCTTTCCTTTACTCAATCTCTTTCCCTGACCTCACTTAAGCCTTTTAACCCCCATTAATCTGTTCTTCTACTTACATATATACAATATCATCCTATTAAGTCTGCACTCCTTCCTTTTCTATTCTAATTATATATCCTTTCTATCTTACTGGACCCTGCTACTGAGTTTTCTTCCTACTCACACAGAAGTCCAGTCATTTGTAGCTAGGATCCACATATGAGAAAAACATGAGACATTTGACTTTCTGGGCCTGAGTTTCCTCACTTAATATAATCCTTTCCAGAATCATCCATTTTCCTGAAAATTTCATAACTTCATTTTTCTTTCCAGCTGAGTAGAACTCCATTTTGTAAAATGTGCCAAATTTTCATTATCCACTCATAAGTTGAGGGACATCTAGGCTGGTTCCATTTCCTAGCTATTGTGAATAGAGCAGCAATAAACATGGTTGAACAAGTATCTCTAAGGTAGTGAGAGGACTCCTTAGGATATATGCCTAAGAGTGCTATAGCTGGGTCATATGGTAGATCTATTTTTAGCTGTCTCAGGAATCTCCACACTGATTTCCACAATTGCTAGACCAGATTGAATTCCCACCAGCAGTGTAGAAGTGTTCCTTTTTTTTCCACATCCTCGCTAGCATTTATGGTCATTTGTTTTCATGTTGGTAGTCTCTCTGATAGGAGTGAGATGGAATCTCAAAGTAGTTTTAATTTGCATTTCACTGATGACTAGGATTGTATAACTTTTTTTAGATGTTTATATATCATCTGTATTTCTTCTTTTGAGAACTCTCTATTTAGTTCCGTAGCCTATTTTTTAATTGGGTTGTTTGATTTCATAATTAATATTTTGAGTTCTTTGTATATCCTAGATATTATTCCTCTATCAGATGTATATTTGGCAAAGATTTTCTCCCATTCTGTAGGTTGCCTCTTTGCTCTACATCCCTGTGGTTAATCTGTGATTTTATTGCCTGAGCAATTGGAGTTATATTCAGAAAGTCTTTGCCAACCAGAATGTTGAAGAATTTCCCCTATTTTTTCCTCTAGAAGTTACAGATTTTCAGGTCTAATATTAAGATCTTTCATCCAGTTGGACTTAATTCTTGTGTATGGAGGGAGATAAGGATCTATTTTCATCCTTCTACAGACACATATCCAGTTTTCCCAGCACCATTTAATAAAGAGGCTGTCTTTTCTCCAATGAATACTTTTGGCGTTTTTGTTGAGTATCAAGTAGCAATAGCTACCTGGACTTCCATCTGGGTCCTCTATTCTGTTCTGATCTTAGGAATGGTGTTGGAATTAACCTTAATGATAAATAGCACTGCTTGTGATCTCTTCTTTAGGTTATACTGCTAGAAGAGGAAAAAGTAATTGATGTCTGGCAGGGCTTCTTAAATTTGACTTGTAATTCTTTTGTCAATCTTAGGCATATAGGTATAAAAAATAGGTACACAAATCAAATATTTGCTAACAATAAGTCATAAAGAAGTTTATTTTAAAACAATTCTTTGGTATGGATACAATTTTAATATCTTTTTAAAGAAAAAAAGTGCCCCAGCATGCTGGAGACCAAGGTCAGTTGATCATTGTGAGTTTGAGGCTGCCCTGAGACTACATAGTGAATTGTAGGTCAGCCTGGGGTACAGTGAGACTCTACCTCAAAAAAGAAAAAAAAAGTGAATTTAAGTGCTACTGAGGAAGATGTGCTTGTTTATTTTTGCCTAAGGTATTAAATATTAGCTGAACATTTGATAGAATACTCCAAATGTTTGAATCTATGTCCCCTAAATAGACTCAGGTTTTATTAAAATTTGAGTTTGTGGTTTCTTCCCCTTATCAGGCAGCTTCCTTCAACAGGCTATGGTGTCACTGGGGGCAGATCTGAGTTCCAGCCTAAGGTATGCCTAGTGGTATACCTAGGTATGCTTGGTGTCCCCAGAACAGAGTGTGCTTTGGTGATGCTGCTGGTGGTTTTTCTCTTTTTCACCATGAAACATTCCATGGATCTGTAAGCCTGAAAAAAAAAAAATCCTGTTCCTCCCATAAACTGTGCCTAGTCTGGAGGTTCATCCCAGCAACATGGAGTTGACTGCAACAGACACCTTTGATTTTTTTTTTTTTAATACATCAATGGTTTAAGGTCTATGTTATTTATTTAAATATGCATTATTTCTTTATAAAATGAAATATAATTGTTCAGTCTGCATTCAATACCTGCTCTCATTAATTCATTTACTAAGAATTTGTAAAGCTTTTGCTATAAAATATAATAGTCTTGAATACGAGCCAAGGAAATTCAAATAGAATTGACTGGTATTACATGCATAGGACAACCTGACTATGTTGTGTGTCAGAACCAAGGCTGCAGTGTAGTCACAGGATGCAACACAGGTCAGTGTTATCAGAATACTTCAGATTCATTCCACATTTGATTTTGAATTAACTTTTGGTTATTTTGGTTATTGCAGGTTTGGAAACCTTTAACTGTTGCCAAATTTTTCACAATACCACAGTTTTTGGTGGCCTTATGTAGGGTTACAAGTCACAGGTTAAGAAGCTATGCTGTATAGTAAAGCTCAACACATATGCAATGTTGGTAAAATGGAACCTAGCCACTTATATATATATATGAAATACAATGCTTGAAATTATATTTGTTGTCAATATTTAAAAAATTAATACAGGGTATAAGAATAATCAACTTCTCACTGAGTGGCCATGACAGTACTTCATATAGAGAGAGGATTCACACCTGGTACTGAGAAACAAGTCAGAAGCCTGTGGTTTTGAAAGTCATAGACCCTTAAAAGAAGGTCCCACTGTTGTATGGACAAACGAAGAAGGTAATAGCCGGGCACAGTGTGAAGAAGCATTATGAGACATTTCCCCAGAGACTGGTACATTCATGACCCTACAATGAACCCTGATAACCCCACTGAAGAGGGCTCTCAGTAGAAGGGGGAAGCAGTGGATAACATAATAATATAATCCATGTAAATATGACCAGTATGGAATATGTTCATGCAGTAAATTCCTTAGTTAATAAAATAAAATAAACAAAAATTAGTTGATTCATATAAAGTCTGAGTTCTCATATGCAAATTTGTATCTCTAGATAGTGAGCTTAAATGACTCACATAAGTACATAACAGTAATTAATTCAAGTCTTGTGGATATACCTTCAGTGAAAGTCCCACAAATGGCTTCTGATCCTTCTTTTCTTAAGGAATTTTCCTGGTGGAAAATTTTCCTCTGCCTTCTTCCTCAAATCTGGCTACAGAGCAAGGCCCCTCCATAGTGAGCCTCATTGCATGATCCATCTTCTTTGTGAGACTATAACTAACCTCATACCTCTGTCATACAATACATTTAATTTTTAAATTTAGTTTTATTAGATATAGACACATGTTGGTACCATTATTTCCCTCCTCCCTGCTCCTTTTCTGAAGAGGCCTTCTTCACTGGGGATACAGGTAAACCCCATGGGTATTGTGGGTCATGTATTACAGGAGCAGCAGTCAGTTACTGGGAGGAGGTAATGTCTCTGTGCAAAATGACCCAAGTTGTGGCTCTAATAGTTTTTTCACTTCCTCTTACACAAAATTCCCTGACCTATGTTGGGTGCATTTAAGTCTACTTCAGTAATGGACACTTAGGAGACTCTGGATCTCTGGTTTTGTAGGTGTTGAGTGTCTATCTCCTTCACCTTTGTGCTAATATTACATTTACTAAGAAAGCAGCACCCCTGTTTATTTACCCAATTGCTCTGTGGTTTCAGCTGGGGCTTGGGTAGAGTGTGCTGGGTCATTTATCTCCTCAGGTCCAGTTCCCATCTGAAAAAGAGAAACAGTTTCTACAAGAGAGAGTGTAGTCAGCACCAGTTAAATAGGATAACTATTATTAATGTAGAGAGAATTTAAAGGGTCTATACCCTCTTATAGCACAAGTTAATGGAAGTTTGACAATGGAAAGCAGAGTCATTATCTGGATATGATTCTGACTTGTTCCCCAGTTCCAGATATGGTTTCCTTTCCACTGAATGGATCTGTGAACCAATCCAAGAGCAGTTGGTTACCACCATGGCTGTATGCCACTATTGCATTTGTGTGAGCATCATGTCAGGTGGTTTGCTTCTGAGTTTCTTAGACTTTGAGTTGCTTGGAAAGATGTTTACTGCTTCTCCCCAATAGCTCATGCAGCGCCATCTAGCACTATATAGGATAATTGTCCGGGAACTGGCTCTCTTCTGGTTTCTAACCAGGTCTCTCCATGGTCTGTGGAGACCATTATCACAGCATGCAATGTCTTCAGCAGTAGGGTCTTAACATTATCTTCTGGTGGGTAATCAATTGCTCTGACAAAAGTCTGTCTTGTTTGTTTTGGGAGATCTATTAGGTCTCCCTGATCTAGAGTTCATTGTGAGTATAAACCACATCCTGGTACAGGGAGTTACAGGCCAGAACCAAGAGAAAATAAAGAGCCAAAGAAGAAAGAGAAATAGGAGAAATGTGAAGTTAGGTTTCATCTCACTGTCTCCAGGGCCCTTTGATTCAGATGTTCCCTCTGTGGTCCTCTTGACGATGACACCTTCTAGTCTAACTTATAGGATATGGGATACTATGGTACTAATTCAATTTGGGTTCAGTTTTGTGCCCTCCCCACCATTTCCCTCCCCAGAATCCCTACCCTTCCTATTGTCCAAGCCTCCAGATGCCAGTCAGGTATGTCAGCAACTTGGGCTGATCCCGGTTACGAACTGGAGATGAGGGAGACCATGCAACAATTGTCTTTCTGTGATTATGTGCGTTTGTTTAGAATGTTCTGTTCCAAGTTCAACTATGCCTTTATAAATTTAATTCTGTCATTTTTTTTTTTCTTACTGCTGAGTAAAATTCAATCATTTAGGTATAGCACATCTTGTTTATACATTCATGCAATCATGGGCACTTGGGTTAATTGCAGTTCTTAGCTATTATGAACTGAGCAGCTATGAATATGTTTGAGCAAATATCTCTGAAGCGAGATGTGGAGCTTATAGGGTAAATCACCAGTAAGGGAATAACAGTGTCTGTTGGAAGCTCTCACAATTGCTTTAATTTGCATTTTCCCCATAGTTAGGATTGTTGAACATTTTCTTAAGTGTGTGTTAGCCATTTATAATTATTCCTCTGAGAACTCCCTATTTAGTTCTGTATCCCACTTTTGGAGTGGGTTCTTTGATTTTTTTATTGTTTAGTTTTTTGAGTTCTTTGTAGATTCTAGATTTAGGCTTCAGTCAGTGGTAGAGATGGAAATGATGTTTTCCCATATAGTGGGTAACCTATTGGCTGTGCTTATGGTATGTCTGTATGTGCAAAAGCTCTTTATCTTCAGGATATCCAATTGGATGAGTCCTTGTTTAATTGCCTGGGCTAATGGGGTTTTGTTCCAGAAGTCATTTCCCAGTCCTATATCTTGGAGAGGGCCTTCTATTTTTTCTTCCAGTAGTTGAAGTATTTTAGGTCTTGGACTTGATTTTCTTGAATGGAAAAATGAGTGGGTCTAATTTCAGTTTTCTACATATGGTCATACAATTTGTCCAATAATATTTGATGAAGATGCTGTCTTTTCAGCAGTCTATATTATTGGCACCTTTGTCAAAGATCAAGTATCTGTAGTTACTTGACCTAAGTTCTGTGTCTTCAATTCTGTTCCTTTCTTCTTTATGTTTATTTTATCCCAGTACCATGCTGTTCATGTCACTATGGCTTTGTAATATAGCTTTAGATCAGGTATAGTGATACTGCTAGAGGTGTTTTTTATTTATTTATTTATTTTTTTAATCACTAAGGATATATTTGGATGTCTGAGGCCATATGCCATTCCTTATGAATTTTGAGATCATTTTTCCAATCTCTATGAAAAATGATGCAGGCATTTGTGTGGGTATTTTATTAAATCTGTATACTCCTTTTCTTAGAATTTCTATTATCACAATATTAATTCTCCTTATTCAGAGCATGGGAGGCTTTTCCATTTTCTCAAGTGCTTCTCAAATACTTTCTTGAGTTTTTTTTTTTTTAATGTTTTAATTATATAGGTCTTTCACATCCTTGGTTAGTGTCATTCCAAGGTATTTAATATTTTTATTGCTATCGAAAATGGGACAGTCTCACACATTTCTTTCTCTGTATTTTTATCCTTTGCAAACATAAAAGCTACTAATTTTTTTTAAAAAATTATTTATTTGAAAGTGACAGGGAAAGAGGGAAAGAGAGAGAAAGAGAGAATGGGTGCACTAGGGCCTCCAGCCACTTCAAATGAACTCCAGACACATGCGCCCCCTTTTGCATCTGGCTAACATGGGTCCTGAGGAATCAAGCCTCGAACTGGGGGTCCTTCAGCTTCACAGGGAAGCACTTAACTGCTAAACCATCTCTGCAGACGTATTTGTCCCTTTTAATTACTTTTTGTTTGGTATCTATATTATCAGATATTAATATAGCAACACCTGTTTGTTTTTTTTATTTCCCTTTGCTAAGAATATCATTTTCCAACTTGTTACCCTGAAGAGGTGTCTAACTTTAGAGTCTAGGTGGGTTTCTTGAAGACAGCAGATACAAGGGTCTGTTTTTTTTGATCCACCCTAATAACTTGTATCTTTTGATGGGTTAGTTAAGTCCATTAATATTTAAGGTTATTACTGTGAAGTTTGAATTAATCCATGCCATAATGCAGTATCTTCTGGAGTTTTACACTTCCTTGTGTCATGTACTGTTTTGAGCTGATTTATTTTGGTTATTGTGATCTTGTTTTTATTGGCTCTCGAGATTGGTTGTTTTTTTCTGTGTGGACTATATGGTTGTTTGCTCTGTGTGGACTATAACCTCAAGTATACTCTGTAGGTTTGGGATGTGTTCTTTAAATTACGGAAGTGACTTTTTTCATGGAAAGTTTACTTTCACCACCTATTATGAGGGATAGTTTTGCTGGGCAGAGTAGTTGGGTTGGAAGCCCTAGGCTTTCAGACTTTGAAGTGTTCCATTCCAGGTCCTTCTGGCTTTCAAGGTTTCCATTGAGAAATCTGAAGTAATTCTGATGAGATTGCTTTTGTATGTTGTGAGTTGTTTCTCTCTTCTTGCTTTTAACACTCCCTTTGTTTTCATTGTTGAGACTTTTAACTATGATGTGTCTTGGAGAGTTTCTTCTTTGGTCCTATCTGTTTGGTGTACTGTGGGCTTCTTGTATCTGGATGGGCCTGTCTTTGGAGAGATTCAAAAATTTTGTTGAATATGTTCTTTATGCATCTGGCCTGGATTTCATCTCTTTCTGGTAGACCCGTGATCCAGATGTTTGGCTGTTTTAGGGTATCCCACATTTCCCTCAAATTCTGTTCACTTTTTTAAATTGGAAAACTGAGTTTTTATTCATTGATTTCTTTGGATCAACTGGAAATTTTACTATTCCAAATAATCTGAAATATAACTAAACAAGTCAATCATGTTTGTTAAAGTTCAAAAAAACAAAAATTGTGACTTTTTGAGTCTGAACAACTCAGAAACTAAGATATCCCGTTATTTATTAGCAATTATTTTAAAATAACCAGCTATTATGTCAATATTTATCTGAAAAAAAAGGCAGCCTCTGACAGTTATCTTGTACCTGGAATAACCTGACAAGCTATGAGATACAGTCCAACAAATTTAAAATTACTTTTTCCTATTTGAATAGTGAAGTTGGACAGAAGCGTAAAACCACACACAACAGAGAAAAATCAATGAGAATAAGTGATACAGATAAAAACAAAAAACCTAGAAGGTTAATTTATAAATATA
This sequence comes from Jaculus jaculus, assembly GCF_020740685.1. Taxonomy (NCBI): domain Eukaryota; kingdom Metazoa; phylum Chordata; class Mammalia; order Rodentia; family Dipodidae; genus Jaculus; species Jaculus jaculus. Next base: position 77,719,956 of record NC_059113.1, read on the forward strand.
ATTAAGATGCCTCAAATAAAAAACAAAAACAAAATCATCAGTAGAAACATTTTTATGAAAATACATGAACACATGTATCTTTCAATACAGAATCTAAATATCTGATACACTGAGGATCCTCTACAATGCCCAGATAGCAATTTATAGAATTTTTATACTTGTAGTTGCAACTTTTTTTCAATTTTGATAAATTGACAGTATTTCTTCACTTTTTAGAAGAAAACAAAATCGAGAATCTCTTTACTATAATAAAATATGAAAAACAGAGTATCTGAGGTAGACTTTTATTTATTTATCCATTTATTTTGAGCCTGGATAACTGCAAACCAAGTTCTGTCTTTTCAGGACACCTGCAAAACTTTAAGTGGAAAAAACAAATCACTGTATAGCATGAGGCTAGTAGACCAGTCACACTATAGATCAGACACCCAAACCTCAATTTGGAGGTCAGCAAGTTCGGCCCATGAACTACACTTGTACCAGAGAATGTTTTGTATGCCTCAGCTAAGAAAAGCGTTTGCTTGGAAACAACAACAAGGATGCGATAAAGAACCAAGAATGATTTGGCTCGTTACAGTATGCAACCCTTCATTTGTTCCACATAGTGTACAGAGTTTCAGAAGTGCAGTGACAAATCCAAGAAACTGTTCCCTCCTTTCCACCACAAGCACACTTAACGTTCTAGAAAGATATCACCTGCTGTTTTACATTCTTTTCTTTCCAAGTTGTTCTTTACCATCAAAATTCATCCTTACTTCTCTATCCTTGGCTCTGGAGACTTTCCAATTTCCCATTGATTAGGCAGCAATTGTTTTTGCATATCTGGAATTTATATGCTCTTCCCAAATACTTTTCTTTGTTCTCTCGTAGTGATAAAATGTTGCCGGGCTCTGAGGGTGGGGCCAGGTAGTGCCCAGGAAAGGACCAGGCCTGCTGGTTCCTTCCTAGAGGTTGAGGGGATGATGAGTATTGGGCAACCCAGAAACTTCTCCTGGCCACCAGAGAAAAACCACACTGAGTCGGGAGTCTTTTCAAAGCAGAAACTCACATTATTGTTACAGGCGGGTGTTTATATAATGTTGAGAATGAAGGTGGAGACTTTAGGGTGGGGTGAGATGTAAGGGCCAATAGCATACCGCAACCTTGGAGATAATTGGTTTTAAGCGTGCACAAGTGGGGACTCTAACTTCCTTTGCAGAAGTGGCAGGCCAGAGGCTATTTGGCCCCTTGCTAAGTCATAGCTGGGCAGAGGCAGTTAGCTCAGCAAGTTCCACTAGGCCTCATATATAGGCCTCTCAGGGCCCAACATCTCCCCCTTTTGTTTTTGTAAGAGCATTAGTCATCATGGCCCCTGTCTTAGGTTGTCCCCGTCTGGGGATCTTACCCGCCATTGGGAAACATATGTTTAGCTCGCAATAACCGACTCCATGGCCTGTCTTAGGTTGTCCCGCTCTGGGGATCTTACCCATCATTGGTCACATGGAGGGCAGAGGAGTTTGCAGTGGCTCGTCTGAGGAACTTAATTCCTGAATTGCCAGCCTGTGATAATGTATTTCGGCTTGATGAAGTTTTACTGTGTCTAGCTGCTGGTGAATAAATTGTGTAATTTTGTTAATTACACAAGGCCCGACAGTGAGGATAAGGATAAGGAGAAGGAGAAGGAGAAGGAGAAGGAGAAGGAGAAGGAGGGGGAGGGGTCCAGGTAGAGGGAGAATGTAGGGTAAGAAGTCATGTAAGCCTGTCCGCAGCGGATTGTCCTGGAGGTCCCGCTGCCTCCTCTCCAAGTCTTCCTGTAGTCTCTTAATCTTGTCCTGGATGATTCCCGATTTATTGGCATAAAAGCGGCATTTTTCCTGTAATAACAAACATACACCTCCCTTTTTGGCCGTTAGTAGGTCTAGTCCCCTCCTGTTTTGTTGGACTACCTCAGCCAGGAATTTAGCTTCCAGGAATGATATCTACATCTGGGATTAAGGTGGCTGGGGCACAAAAGCCCATCCAATTCGTAGGCAGGAGGTTATAGGCCATCCCACCTCCACAAACATAAGCCATTTTAGAAGGCAGGCAGCATTGAGCATTGAGCTCAGTTGTGTTAAAAATACAGAAGGAAATATGAATGTATCTCACATCTATACTGGAGTTATTAGGGGAAGGCGGGGCCCAAATGCCCAGAGGAAACATTGGGAAAAGCTGGATGGGGATGGGGAAGGGGGCTGAACACAGTTTTTTTAAATATTCATTTTTTTATATTTTTTAAATATTTTTTATTTATTTATTTGAGAGCGACAGACACAGAAAGAAAGACAGAGGGAGAGAGAGAGAATGGGCGCGTGAGGGCCTCCAGCCTCTGCAAACGAACTCCAGACGCATGTGCCCCCTTGTGCATCTGGTTAACATGGGACCTGGGGAACCGAGCCTCGAACCGGGGTTCTTAGGCTTCACAAGCAAGCACTTAACCGCTAAGTCATCTCTCCAGCCCAACTGAGCAGTTTTTTAAGGGCGTATGGACAACTGTACTGCAAGTAGCCAGAGAGTCCCAGATCAGAAGCAAAGCCTGAAATCCTCTGCAAGGGAGAGCGTTATTTAATTCAGCAGGGTGAAGGACCATTTTAAGCCTTGCTTATGAGTCAGGGGCCATTATCTGTTTTAATTTGATCACCAGCCCAAGAGTGGCAAAATATTGAAGCATATGATTAATGTCATATTTAGATTTTTTCCCAGCATGTGCCGATGTCTGAAAGGCCCAAGAATTCAGAAGCCCAGAAATACTATCACCCTCCAAAGGGAGCTTAAGCGGGCCCCTGCGTACCTCAATCTCCAGGCCTTACTCTCTGTTGGAAGCAAGTGAAGAATCCTTCTTTTCATTATATCAGAGCACGCTCCTAATATAAAACTAGGTAAAAAGGGCATGAGATAGCCCTCAAGGATGGGAAATGAATAATAAAGTGAACCACTTATTTGGTTTTTGTAAATAGCCTGCACCATAAGCCCTAATAGCCTGCACCATAAGCCTTAGTAGCCCTCACCATAAGCCGTAGCAGCCTGCCTCAGACCACCAAGGTCATAGGAGACTGATACCATACTCTGCTACTCCCACCCAAGGACCTGCGCAAATGCTGACCACCAAGCTCATAGGAGACTGACTGGTCCACAAGGGGATTGAACAAATTAAACTAATTGGCTTAGAAACTATGGAGTGGCACAAACTGACTGGCTCGCACCCCATGGGCTCCTGATGTTAAAAAAATGATTGGTCTAATGCACAGGCTTTGTTAGAAACCCTATAAAAACTGTCCCTTTCCTGCATTTGGGGCTCTGCAGTCCTCTACCCCTGCGTGGTGTATGACTGTGGGCCCCAGCACACTTGGAATAAAGATCCTCTTGCTGTTTGCATCAAGACTGTTTCTCGTGAGTGATTTGGGGTGTCGCCATTTCCGGGCAGAGTGTGGGGTCCTCAATCTGGGGGGTCTTACATTTGGGGGCTCATCCGGGATTCGTGACTACCCCTCACACCCGAGAACCTACTTGGAGGTAACGGGGACCCCCCCTGGAGTGAATGTGTGCCAGCCAGTGTTTCTGTTCTGAGTATCTGTTTTCTGGGACGTCTGAGTATGTTTTCTGGATGTGCACTTTCAGTTTTCGGTTTGCAGCCATCCTCTTGGGCCATAAGGAACAGAGGAATGTGATCAGCAGACTTGCTAAGAGGATCACAGGCTGCCGCCCTGGGGGATGCCCCAGGAGGTGAGGAGAACCAGGGACGCCTGGTGGTCTCCTATTGTCGATCAGAGGACCGAGTTCTGTTGTTGAGGCAGAGGCTTCCCCCTTCGTGGCCATCAGATCCTTTTGCCTGCTTGTGGAGGATGCAGACAGGCCACTGATGTCTGAATCTGTTAGTCTCAGTTGTGTGCATTGTTGTCCTTTGTGTCTTTGTCTACAGTTTTTTTCATGTGACAGATGATAAATCCCCTTAGCTTGACTCTTGACCATTGGACTGAAGTTAAATCTAGGGCCCATAATTTGTCATTTAGGGTTAAAAAGAGTCCATGACAAATGTTTTGTGCCTCTGAGTGGCCAACTTATGAAGTCGGATGGCCATCAGAAGGAACCTTTAATTCCGAGAGTATTCTGAGTTAAAGATATTATTTTTCAGAATGGACCAGGCTCCCGTCCTGACCAAGAGGCTTATATCCTCACATGGAAGGATTTGATGGACAACCCCCCACCGTGGGTCAAGCTGTAATTAAATAAACCAAGGAACTCAAGCTCCAGAGTCCTGACTCTTGAGAAAAAAAAAAAAAAAGCCCTCTCCTGAGGGAGCCAGACCTCCCCCTCGCATCTATCCCCAGATTGAGGAGCCCCCAGTGTGGCCAGAGACTCAACCTGCCCCTCCCCCCCTTACCTAGTCCCAGGAGCCAAGAGAGGTCCCCCCCCACCCTTCCCAAACCTCCGCCCCATGCCCTTCCCAAACTTCTGCCCCTCGCCCTTTCCGAACCTCTGCCCCTCGCCATTCCCGAAACTCCGCCCTCCGCCCTTCCCCAGCCTCCGCCCCCCCGCCCTCCCAGAGCCTCCGCCTCCCGGCTTACCCAAGCTTCCTCCCTCCGCCCCTCCTGAGCCCCTGGAAATGGGAGGGCCAACCACAGGACGCGGAGCCAGAGAGACGCTACCCCAGAGGGAGCAAATGAAAATGTAACACTGCCGCTATGCGAGGCAGGTCCTCCCATGCCGGGGGGCCAACTACAACCCCTCCAATATTAGCCTTTTTCCTCTGCAGATCTTTATAACTGGAAAGCTAACCACTCCCCTTTTTCAGAGGAACCCAAACGCCTCACGGGGCTGATGGAATCTCTTATATTTTCTCATCAGCCAACTTGGGATGATTGCCAACAGCTGTTTCAGACACTCTTCACAACCGAGGAACGAGAGAGAATTTTAATAGAGGCCAGAAAAAATGTCCCTGGGGCCGATGGGCGGCCCACACAGCTGCAGCATGAGATAGACATGGGGTTCCCTCTGACTCTCCCTGTTTGGGACCACAATATGGCTGAAGGTAGGCAGAGCTTAAAAATCTATTGCCAGGCTCTGGTGGTGGGTCTCCAAGGTGCCTCCACAAGGCCCACCAATTTGGCCAAGGTGAGAGAGATGATGCAGGGGCCAATGGAGTCTCCCTCAATGTTTCTTGAGAGGCTCATGGAAGCATTTAGGAGGTTCACACCCTTTGACTCCACCTCTGAGATTCAAAAAGGCTCAGTAGAATTAGCTTTCATAGGACAGTCAGCTCCTAATATCAGAAAAAACTTCAGACATTGGAGGGATTACAGGAAGCTGAGCTGCATGATTTAGTAAAAGAGGCAGAAAAGGTATATTTTAAAAGGGAGCTAGAAGAAGAAAAGGAACAAAGGAGAAAGAGAGAGAAATATTCAAAAATTTAGGACAGGCCCTAGGCAGATAGGGAACCTGGGCAACAGGACCCAACTTGATAGAGATCAATGTGCCTGTTGCAAGGAGAAAAGGCACTAAGCAAGAGACTGCCCTAAGAAAAACAGCAAAGGACCTAGGGTCCTAACCCTTAAAAAAAGATAAAGACTAGGGAGGACGGGGCTCAGAGCCCATCCCCAAGCCCAGGGATTCAAGAACTCCCCAACCATCTTTAATGAAGCCCTACACAGGGACCTAGCCAATTTTAGAGTTCAACACCCCCAGGTAACCCTCCTTCAATATGTTAATGACTTACTCCTGGAAGGAGCTACCCAGCAGGACTGTCTGAAAAGTACAAAAGCATTACTACTGGAGCTGACTGACCTTGGTTACCGAGCCTCAACTAAGAAGGCCCAAATATGCAAAAGAGAGGTAACATATTTGGGGTACTCCTTGCGGGATGGACAAAGATGGCTGACGGAGACATGAAAAGAGGACAATAATACAAATACTGGTTCCAACTATGGCCAGACAAGTTAGAGAGTTCCTGGGGACAGCTGGGTTCTGCAGACTATGGATCCCAGGGTTTGCAACCCTAGAAGCCCCCCTCTATCCACTAACTAAAGAGAAAGGAAACTTCATTTGGAACTCCGAACAGCAGGGGGCATTTGATGTCACCAAAAAGGCACTATTAAGTGCACCTGCCCTTGCCCTCCCTGATGTGATTAAACCATTCACCCTTTACATAGATGAGCATAAGGGGATAGCCTGGGGAGTCCTAACCCAATCCTTAGGGCCATGGAGAAGACCCATTGCCTACCTATCAAAGAAACTTTACCCTGTGGCTAGTGGATAACCTATATGTCTAAAAGCCATTGCGGCAGTGTCCACGTTGATCAAAGATGCTGATAAACTAACTCTAGGGCAGAGGATAACTGTCATTGCCCCCCATGCCCTGGAGAGCATTGTCCGGCAGCCCCCAGACCGATGGATGACTAACGCCTGTATGACTCACTACCAGAGCCTGCTTCTCACTGACAGGATAACGTTTGCCCCACCTGCCATCCTCAACCCCGCTACTCTTCTGCCTGAAGAAACTGATGAGCCAGTGACTCATGACTGTCATCAACTGCTGGTTGAGGAAACTGGGCTCTGAAAGGATCTTACAGATGTCCCACTGACCGGAGGAACGTTAACCTGGTTCACAAATGGGAGCAATTACATTGTAGAAGGTAAGAGGATGGCTGGGGCAACAATGGTAGACGAAACGCGAACAGTCTGGGCCAACAGTCTGCCAGAAGGAACCTCGGCACAAAAGGCTGAGCTCATGGCCCTCACACAGGCCCTGCGACTAGCTGAAGGAAAGTCTGTGAATATCTACACGGACAACAGGTACACTTTTGCTACTGCACACATACACGGGGCCATCTACAAACAGAAAGGGCTACTTACTTCAGCAGGGAAAGAAATTAAAAACAAAGAAGAAATTCTAAGTTTGCTAAAAGCTCTATATCTACCTAAAAGACTGGCCATTATGCATTGCCCTGGCCACCAAAAAGCCAAAGATTTTATTTCCAAAGGGAACCAGATGGCTGATCAAGTGGCCAAGCAGGCTGCCCAGGGGGTCAGCCTTCTGCCCATAATAGAAAAGCCAAAGAACCAAAAAAGTGAACAATGATATACCCCAGGTGATTGGCAAGAAGTTAGAAAGTTAGGCCAGTTCTCCGAAACTCTGGAGGGGGCCTATTTTACCTCAGAGGGAAAAGAGATTTTACCTCAAGCAAAGGGACTAGAGTACGTTCAACAAATACACCGCCTAACACATCTGGGGGCCAAACATCTACAAAAACTGCTGCAGACGTCTCCTTACCATATTCTGAGGTTGCCAGAGATAGCTGGCTCAGTAGTCAAGCATTGTGTACCTTGCCAGATGGTCAATGCTAATCCCTCAAGAATGCCTCCTGGAAAGAGGCTAAGAGGAGACAACCCAGGTGCTCACTGGGAACTGGACTTCACTGAGGTAAAGCCAGCTAAGTATGGTAATAAGTATTTATTAGTTTTTGTAGACACTTTTTCAGGATGGATAGAAGCTTATCCTACCAAGAAAGAAACCTCAACCGTGGTGGCTAAAAAATACTGGAAAAAATTTTCCCAAGATTTGGGATACCCAAGGTAATAGGATCAGACAATGGTCCAGCCTTTGTTGCCCAGGTAAGTCAAGGACTGACCAAAATATTGGGGATTGATTGGAAATTACATTGTGCATACAGACCCCAAAGTTCAGGACAGGTAGAAAAGATAAATAGAACCATTAGAGACCCTCACCAAATTGACCACAGAGACTGGCGCTAATGATTGGATAGCTCTCCTACCCCTTGTGCTCTTTAGGGTCAAAAACACACCCGGAAAATTTGGACTGACCCCCTATGAATTGCTATATGGGGGCCTCCTCCACTGATAAAAATAACCTCTATACATAGTACTGATGTGCTGCTTTCCCAGCCTCTGTTCTCTAGGCTCAAGGTGCTCAAGTGGGTGAGACAATGAGCATGGAAGCAACTCTGGGAGGCTTACTCAGGAGAAGGAGACTTACAGGTCCCACATCGCTTCCAGGTGGGAGATTTGGTCTGTCAGACGCCACCGCACAGGAAACCTTGAGACTCTGTGGAAGGGCCCCTATCTCATCCTACTGACCACTCCAACGGCCGTGAAAGTTGAAGGAATACCCACCTGGATCCATGCATCTCACGTCAAGCCCACTCCACTGCCGGGCACCAAATGGCAAGCTGAGAGGACAGACAATCCCCTTAAACTTAGGCTTCGCCGTGTGGCTTCTCCTTCTCCAGCTAGGTGATGCCTCCAATCCCCATGCCCCCAAAAGTTGACTTGGCAAGTGCTTTCTCAAACGGGGAATATAATATGGACTGCAACTAGGGAAGTGCCCCCCTGGACTCGGTGGCCTGTCCTGACTCCAGACGTATATGCCCTGGTAGCCAGGATAAATTTTTGGGATATCCCAGAGCTCACCCCGGAGGAGGTTGCTAAAGAAGTCCACACTCATGTGGCTAAGTGGGCACTCACACAAGGGGTCGTCTCCCAAGGCCAATACATGGCAGACAACCCGGGATGCAACTCTGGGCCAGCCCAACATAAGATGCAGCATACTCCATTTTATGTCTGCCCCCGAACTTCTAAACGAAGTTGTGGAGGGATGAAACAGTTCTACTGTAAATACTGGGGTTATGAGACTACAGGCAATACCTACTGGCACCCAGTTTCCTCCTGGGACCTGATTACTATGCAGGAAGGATTAGATGAAAAAAAAAGCAGTTCCTCTCAACATCTCTCTCACCCCCCGAGGTCGAGAATCCCGAGACTGGATAAAAGGAAAAACTTGGAGACACAGGTTTTATATGACAGGATGGGATAAGGCCTAACCTTTACTATACGCCTTAAGATAGAGCCTCCCACCCCAAGACCAGTAGGACCTAATAAAGTTCTAGTAGAACAGGGACCCCTTAAAGTGGCATTGCCCAGGTTCCCACCCACAGTGGCAGCCAAGACCCATCGCATAATGACTGCTAGAACCCCTTTGATTAGCCCACTCTAGGAAGCCCCACATGGGACAAGACAGAGACTCTTTAACCTTATCCAAGGGGCCTTCCTCGCCATAAATGCCACCAACCCCAATGTTACCTCTACCTGCTAGCTTTGTTTATCCTCAGGACCACCCTACTATGAGGGGATGACAACTATGGGAGAGTTTAATATGACTAAAGAACATAATAGCCAGTGTTCATGGGGGACCAAAAACAAGTTAACTCTCCCGGAGGTCTCAGGAAGGGGGGCATGTATAGGAAAGGCCCCCATCCCACCAACATCTTTGTAATGTTACTCTGACCTATAGTCAGACCTCAGACAACCAATATCTAGTGCCAGGGTACAACAGATGATGGGCATATGATACTGGGCTAACTCCCTGTGTTTCTACCTCAGTTTTTAACCCATCCAAAAATTTCTGTATAATAGTCCAGCTTGTCCCCTGGGTTTACTACCATCCTGAGGAAGTAGTCATCGATGAATATGATTATCATCCCACCCGATCCAAAAGGGAGCCTGTGACCTTTACCCTAGCAGTCATACTTGGCTTAGGGATAGCCACCAATGTGGGGACGAGGACCACAGCCCTGGTCATGGAACCACAACAATTAGAAAGAGGGCTTGATGAACTACATACTGTCATAAATGAGGATCTCCAAGCTTTAGAGAAATCTGTTAGTAATCTAGAGGAGTCCCTGACCTCCTTATCCAAAGTGGTCCTACAAAACTGGAGAGGATTAGACCTACTGTTCCTAAAAGGAGGCAGATTATGTGCAGCCTTAAAGGAAAAATGTTGCTTTTATGTAGATCACTCAGGAGCTATCAGAGACTCCATAAGCAAACTCAGGGAAAGACTAAAAAAGTGTCAAAGGGAGAGGGAAACTGACCAAGGATGGTTTGAGGGATGGTTCAACAAGTCCCCCTGGATGACTACTCTGCTTTCCACCCTGATGGGACCCTTAATGGTTTTGCTCCTGATGCTTTCAGTTGGGCCTTGCATACTTAATAAGATTTTTACTTTTGTTAGAGAACGAGTGAGTGCGGTCCAGATCATGATACTTAGACAACAATACAAGGGCCTTCAGGGCAAAGAGAAAGCTTACATTTAGTCCTTTCAAGTTCTAGAATTAGAACTATTAACAAGAGAAAAAGTGGGAAATGAAAGGCCCAAGAATTCAAAAGCCCAGAAATACTATCATGCTCCAAAGGGAGTTTATTGGGCCCCTGCATACCTCAAACTCCAGGCTTTACTCTCTGTTGGAAGCAAGTAAAGAATCCCTTTTCTCATTATATCAGAGCCCACTGCTAATGTAAAACTAGGTAAAAAGGGCATGAGATAGCCCTCAAGGATGGGAAATGAATAATAAAGTGAACCACTTATTTGGTTTCTGTAAATAGCCTGCACCATAAGCCCTAATAGCCTGCACCGTAAGCCTTAGTAGCCCTCACCATAAGCCGTAGCAGCCTGCCTCAGACCACCAAGGTCATAGGGAACTGATACCACACTCTGCTACTCCCACCCAAGGACCTGCACAAATGCTGACCACCAAGGTCATAGGAGACTGATTGGTCCACAAGGGGCTTGAACAAATTAAACTAATTGGCTTAGAAACTATGGAGTGGCACAAACTGACTGGCTCGCACCCCATGGGCTCCTGATGTTAAAAAAATGATTGGTCTAATGCACAGGCTTTGTTAGAAACCCTATAAAAACTGTCCCGTTCCTGCATTCGGGGCTCTGCAGTCCTCTACCCCTGCGTGGTGTATGACTGTGGGCCCCAGCGCGCTTGGAATAAAAATCCTCTTGCTGTTTGCATCAAGACCGTTTCTCGTGAGTGATTTGGGGTGTCGCCATTTCTGGGCAGAGCATGGGGTCCTCATTTTGGGGGTCTTACATGTCCAGCAGGTGCGGGAGAAGGTATCAACTGAAAGAAAAATATATTTAAGCTTTCCAAATGGAGAATAGTATGTGACATAAATTTGCCAAAGATGATTAGGAAGGAGCCCTTGAGGATTGCTTTCTGTAGTTTGAAGGAGGAGGAAAGGCTGACAGCACTTACAAATCCAGATTATATTTTTAAGGTTCTTGGACTGGTACCTGTGGAAACCTGTGCTTGAGATCTCTCCAGTTAACATGGGTCAATAAGTGGAAGCATGTAGCTTCTTTAATAGTATTACTCTGAAGCATAGAAACCATTTTATCAGCCAAATTGTTTTTTCGAGAGAGAAATCCTGGTAAGTTTTGATGGCCCCTGAGATGTTGAAGGAAAATGGGGTTAATTCTTTGTTTGAGTAGGGAATGTGCTTGAATCATCAAAGGAGATATAGGGTTGGAGTAAGAAAGTCAGGGTTATGTTGAGAAAGGAAAAGCCTGGGGGGCTTCCATTCTAACCTGGAGAAAGAACTCATCCATTTGTGGGGGCCATAATGACAATCAATTTTACCGAGAAACCTCTCGAGAGCTGTAGCAACTCTGTTATTATTTCTCTGAAGCCAGGTGAAATTGTAAGACCCCCAGAATGAGGACCTCACACTCTGCCCGGAGAAAATAAGCAGTTTTACTTGTTGTAATGTCCAAACTCCTGCACAGTTTGTCCTGGGTAGCACAGTCCATCCACCCAACATTAACAAGACCATCCAACATGCCACTCAGCCTGAGTCATGTCTGTGAGGTCAAACAATCTTCTCTGGAACAAAATGAGAACAGCCAGCCAATATCAGCAGCAAAAGCAGTTTCTATGGAGTTCACAAAATTCCCTGTTGACAGTTCTGTCACTGTGCTCCTAACATGCTGCATGGCAAAATCATTAAATTTCCTTGGACCTGCCTCCATGGTATTTCACTGCAGCCATTCCAGACCACAAAATGAAGATGATGGGTTAACTGTTGACTCCTTTCATCCTGCAAAGCAATTTGTCATCACCACAGTAAACGGCTCCAATTTGGAGTAATCCATCCACTTCCTTAGCAAATTCTCTCCAAGTGGGAGCTAAATCATGACAATGTGAACATCCTGGGGAGTAAAAGTTTACAAATCATAGCTCGCCAGAATTAACAGCAGCATCAAATTTTCCTCTTTCCGATAGTATAATTTCAGGATCATCATCATAAATACCGAAGTCATGGCGGTAATAGTTCCAGCTTTCATCCTGGCCTCCTTGATCATCCTCAAGCCCCTTCTCTCCATATTTGTCATACTATTTCCATAGATCTTCATCTTTGAGCACTTTCTATGTTCTGTTTATGTTTTAAAAAATCACCATGTGCATTTGGGTTATTCGGGTTTTTATCAGGATGTAACTTCAATGCTAATTTCTTAAAAGTTTGTCTTGTGGGCTGGAGAGATGGCTTAGCGGTTAAGCACTTGCCTGTGAAGCCTAAGGACCCCGGTTCGAGGCTCGGTTCCCCAGGTCCCACGTTAGCCAGATGCATAAGGGGGTGCACGTGTCTGGAGTTCGTTTGCAGAGGCTGGAAGCCCTGGCACGCCCATTCTCTCTCTCCCTCTATCTGTCTTTCTCTCTGTGTCTGTCGCTCTCAAATAAATAAATAAATAAATAATTTTAAAAAGTTTGTCTTGTTTCTCTACTGCTTGTGGTTTCAGACCCTCCAAGTAAACCATAAAAATCCTAATCTGTGCCCATGAACACGTCCATGTACACTATCAGAAGACGGAGGCTGATCCTTTTGAAGTTTCTGATACAGTCATCTTTGTGTAACCAGACTTCTATCCTCTTTCTTATGCAAGTTCTGATTTAACTGAACATTAAAGACAATGCTGGGTTCAACTGGCAGAACATGCAAATTTGAGATCTTCTGTTCACATCACTTTTCAGGTGAATCAAGCACCACAAAATCAAGTGCACAAAGTTACCCTTGCCTGGGCTCCACCAGCTACTCTATCTTTAGTCCCCAGCTGCTGCCCAGCCAGCCTGAACAGAGCGTGCAGGACAGAAGTGGCTGGTGGCTCGGCTGGGCTCCTTGGGAGTCTTTCCCCAGCAAGCCGGGGCCTTCACTTTTTTTTTTTTTTTAGCTTAGCAATATTTTTGGCCTCCTTATCAATTTCCTCTGTCTTGTTTTCCACGTCAGAGGTTATATCTTCTACATGAGTGACACTGTGGTGAGGGGTTCCAGAGAGGTTTTTATAATTTCTGTTTATTTTTGTTTTCTGTTATTTTCCATCCTGTCCATCTCTTTTTTGAGGTATGATTTCAATTCATGTTCTGACTTTCTTGATGGTTCCAGGAATTCATTCTTGCATTTGATCAAGTCTTCATTAAGTTTAATCAACCAGTTGTTAAGATCTTCTATTTGGTGACTCACCTTCAATTTATTCATATCTTTGGAGGATTCTAACATTTTCTTCCATCAAGTTAAGCCTACTGTTAAAAGCTGAATGCTGTAGATGATTCTGTTAAGTTTCATTGATGCAATTGTTGATTCTTTGATGGTTTGCTTCCAGTTCAATGTTTTTTTTTTTTTTTTTTTTTTTTTTTTTTTTTTTTTTAAATCAGGGTCTCATTGGTTATTTTGTTTTCATTTTGGGAATGAATTTCTGTTGATTTCTCTATGATTTTATTGGAGGCTTCCATTGTATAACTATGCATCTTTGGTAGAGATCCCCCAGTTTTCTGACTTTCATTGGCTTATTTTTTCATTATTGTCTATCCATTTTAGGGAGACTCTATTTTATTGAGGAGGAAGCAAGTCTTTTGGCCTGTGTACCCTCTAACTCAGGTGAAAGGAAATGTTGGTACCTAGTGACTAGTTAGGATACCAGAGCAAAAGACCTCATTCCACAGCTCACTCAGGGAGCAGTTTTCCCTAAGTAGGCCACGATGTGATTTACCATGAACAAGGGATGGAGAGTCACTGGGAGGAGCTGGGAGACAGGGTTCTGGCCTACTCACTTCATACCACTCCCCCACCCTCACACCATCTGTGCAGGGAACCCAGACCAGGGCACTGGGAGGAGCCAGGAAACAGGAGTCCGGCCTACTCCCTCCACACTGCCATTCCTGCAAGCATGCAGTCAATACAGGGAACCCAGGCCAGCACACTGGGAGGAGCCAGCCATAAGATACATTTCTTAAAAGCACTATGTCCAAGTTCATGTTCTCATTTACTGGAGCATATTTGTGATAGTTGGAGAACCATTGATAACATTTGGAGGGAACATAGTGCTTAGCTGGACTTCCCTCACTCTGACACCAATTATAAGTTCAAAAGGTCTCCAAAACAACCCTAAGTTTTGATATTATACAAGAACTCAGAAAACTCACTGAAAATTATTTTGCTTATAATTGGGACATAGTAGAAACAGACAGAATAAAATCAGCCAAAGAAAGGGGCTCCTGGGGTGGAAACCAGAGAAGTGTTAAATGCAAATTTTTTTGTCTTTACTTTGTGTGATTTGGGTGTGTTTGCTTTACTGGCATGGTTACTGGTTATATGGCAGTAGTAATGGAATATTGCCAACTACAGAAACTCACTGAGTTTAGTTTTTGATTTTTATTGAGGTTCTTTTATGTTCATATGTTTGACAGATTGATCACATGTCTTTGATCTCAGGCTGCATGCTGATTTATAGTGTGTTTCCCCAAATCTTAAGCCTAAATTGCATTCTTTGTCTTTCTGGCATAGCTAAGCATACCTTAAATCATATCATTAGTTCAGGCTGTATGAACCAAGATTCCTATATAAATAAAGATTTGTATCAGCCATAAAGTTCCAAAGGCCTAGATATTTCCTTCCCAAACCTGAGCACAAAGGTTAGGTTCTTTAATATAGTATTCTATAGAAATTTCTTAAGAGTGGCACATAAAGAGAGAACATATATATTAAACATTTAGAGTACACAATTATTGCTAACATTGGAAAAGTGAAAAAAAAATGGAAAAAGAAAAAAAGAGTTCCACATTTTACTTCCATCCATTTCAGTCCAATGTACATTTTTCATTCAGAAGGCATTAATCCAACTTTTAATGGTATTTTCAGAATTCTGATACCATTCTGGCTCTTGATCAATTATAAATGACTTGCTATTACTCTCTGAAGCTTTTAGAATTTCTTCTGCTTCCATAGTAATCTTACTTTCCTGATTATGAATCTTGAAGTGAATATTTCTTCATTCATTATAGAAAACATAGTTGGCTTTTCTAATTTGCAGCCTCATATTCCTAAGTCCCCAAATACTTATTTGTATTATTTCCTTAGTAATTCTGCCTTCTTCACAGTCTTTATGCAATTTTGAAACTATTTATGAAATAAATTTTGTAGATTGACAATCTAATATATATATATACATTTAAATATGCTTATTTGTGTGTGTGCGCGTGCGCGCGCGCATGTGTGTGTGTGTGTGCATTTATGCATGCACATAACAGAGTCCCTTGTCACTGAAAAATGCCAAGTATATGCAAGACTTTTTGAGTGTAGCTTTACGTGGGTGGATGGGGAATTGAACCTGGGCTGGCAGGGTTTGTAAGCAAGTGTGTTAAACCACTGAGATATCTCCTTAGCCCTAATACTTAATTTATTTAATATTCTGTTAGTGTTTCCTTTCATTTTCATCTCATCTTTACTGAGTATGTTTATTGTTGTTATTTTGCTCTTTTGATTTTAGTCAGTAATATCATCATTTTGCATATATAGTATTTTGTTTTATTTGTGAATGTTCTGGGCTTTAATATTTCAACAGTTGATATTATTAAATATAGAATCCTTGAAATTTTGTCTTATTCCTTTTCTTTTTGGGTTTATTGATGTAGGGTCTCAATCTAGCCCAGGATGAGCTTGAATTCGCTATGTATTCTCAGCTGTCCTTGAACTCAGGCAAATCCAGCCACCTGCTCACTAAAATCTCATGTAAGAGCAGAGCTGAAGGTGGTATTGAGTATTGTGTGTATTCACAGGCCCAAGGCCAGAACACACATTCACAACAAAATCATATTTCTCTCCCTAAAGAATGAAGTATTATAATTCATGCAGGAATCATAGGAGAATGAAGTCATAATGTCCACTAGAATCTCAGAGAGCATTACGGTGTGTATATGTGTGTGTGCATATGTGTATGTCTGTATGTCTGTGTGTGTGTGTGTGTGTGTGTAGAAAGACACAAAGAGAGGAAAGCAGACACAGAGTTACAGGTGAAGAAAGAAAGATATGTTATACAGGAAGAGAAGAAATCTTGAATATTTCTTAAGAACTTTTCAAATCACAATGAAAAGGTCTTTCCTACCTCAGGAAAAAAAAAAAAAAGAAAGAAAGAAAGGAAGGAAGGTAGAACTCATTTGATTCCTAATAAAAGTACTTTTGGGAGGGTCATTCAGTTCAGTTTTTTTTTTTTTTTCCCAACTGCGTCTGTAGAATTCAGAGGGAAGAAAACTAGAACATCAAAGTCTTGCTATTTTATATATAACTTTGTCAGCTACCAATTTAGCACCTTTTTAGAAATGTACAGTCAGCAATATCCCCATGAACAGTGAAAAGAACGTGAAGTCAATCTTGCAGTCTGCACTGTGGATTCCACCCCACATTGCCTGTGGACTGTGAGCTGCTTGAACAAAAGTAATGGGAACAAAGAGCAGAGAAGGGAATGCAAGGCCTACACCTCCTGGATGGTTCTCATCTTCTCCTGCCCACAGCAGTCATTAGAGCAGGGAGAGAAGTACAAGTTACTCAGTGAGCAGTGCCACCTGCATTTGACAAAAGTGGAGGGTGCCCAGAGCGTATGCATGCCCTCCATCCCCTGAACGGTTAGTTGCACGTGACCTGTTTGGATTTGGTTTGCATCATGGCCACATTTCCAGATTTTAGTATTGTTTCATTTTTACATAAAGTATATTAATATATATTTTCTAACATAGGACCATCTTCAAAAACAAGCTCATTTCTTTGATGGAAGTACAATGACATATTTAAGTTCTTTATTCCAAATAAAATATTTTTAATAATACGTCTTTTTCGTTCTTTACTTGTTTATATTACCATACAAAGAATTAAGCTCAATTACTATGTTATTTCAAATAATTTTTCCCTTTCTCTTCCCTCGTCTAACTTGTGTCTTCCCTCACTGTAGCCTTCTTTCTACTACTGTACTATATGTCCTTTTATTCTCCTCCACTATCTCCTCCCCTCTCACACGCATATCCTAACTATTTTTTGTTTTTAATTTTATTTGTTTGAGAGTGACAGAGAGAGAAAGAGGGAGGGGGGAGAGAGAGAGAGAGAGAGAGAGAGAGAGAGAGAGAGAGAGAGAGAGAGAGAGAGAGGGAGAGAGGGCACAAAGGGGCACACCAGGGCCTCCAGCCACTATAAACATACTCCAGATGCATGCACCTGCTTGAGCATCTGGGTTATGTGAGTCCTGGGGAATCAAGCCTCAAACCAGGGTCCTTAGGCTTCACAGGCAAGTGGTAAACCACTCTGCCATCTCTCTAGCCCTCCCTTTTTTGGTGACATTTCATAACTTTTAATATTTGCATTTAATTAAATAATGTAACAGGAAAGAAAATGTAGACTATGAGTTAAGATAGGTGACCACAAAAGGACTTGCAGCTACTTTTCAGAAAATACATCTTTCAGTGAGATCTACATAAGTGTATGAAAAGGAAATGATTAATCTCTCTGACATCCTGATGCATGACTCTGCCCTGGCATTTAGTAAGGGGACAGTTGTCACTGAGAAGAGACTCACTTCCAAAATACACAGAATTTGCTGGTGTTAATTTGAAGATGATTTCTCTAATCATAGGTCATGTATTTAATGATAATTCAATAAACATGTAGCATTATATTTACTAAGAAGGCAGCCAAACACAAAGTTTAGAATCACAAATGTTCTATTTACTCCAAATGAAAAAGAATCACTTAACATTTATGCAGAAAAGTATGAATTATAGAACCTCCATTAATGACTGATAAAATTTCTAATAATATGGGCTGGAGAGATGGCTTAGCGGTTAAGTGCTTGCCTGTGAAGCCTAATGACCCCGGTGCGAGGCTCAATTCCGCAGGACCATGTTAGCCAGATGTACAAGGGGGCACATACATCTGGAGTTCATTTGCAGTGGCTGGAAGCCCTGGTGTGCCCATTCTCTCTTTCTCTCTGTCACTCTCAAATAAATAAATAAAAATGAACAAAAATATTTAAAAAATTCTGATAATGATAAAGCAGTTAGACTACTCTCAGATTTGTTTTTCCTAGTTTTCAAAACTTGACATTGTACCACTACATCATTTTTTTTCATTCTACAGAACAGAGGACTCAAAGAGGAAGTATAGGCTTGCATAGTTAGTCAATTCAGATGAACAAATACATATTAAATCTCTGCCATGCAGCAGATAATGGTCAGAAAATACTGTAGAAGAATGATGAACAAGTGATTCCACATATCTACTAGGGCAGAATAATTATAGAGAATGGAAAGAGAAGAAAAAAAGACAACAAACTCCATGTGTTCTTGTTCCCTGGGAAATGAGGTATGGCTCACTGATTGTGAGTATACAAATGCACATTTATTTCATGATTCAATCAATGCTTTATTGAGTGAATTTATGAATGAATGATGCATGGATGAGCAAAGAAACAAATGACAAGATTTAAGACCCAATGGCAAAATATGAGGTAGGAAACATCTTTTCATTGTGATTTGAAAAGTTGTTTGAGGCATGGTCTTTGTCATTCTGCACTGTGTATGCCAACACAGCTAGTCTATAAGCCTCCATCAAATTCTCCTATTTGTGCCTTTTATTTCCCTGTAGGAATGGTACAATTAAAGATACGAGCTAATGTTTTGAGCTTTTTTTTTAAATTTTATTTATTTATTTATTTATTTATTTATTTGAGAGCGACAGACACAGAGAGAAAGACAGATAGAGGGAGAGAGAGAGAATGGGCGCGCCAGGGCTTCCAGCCTCTGCAATCGAACTCCAGACGCGTGTGCCCCCTTGTGCATCTGGTTAACGTGGGACCTGGGGAACCGAGGTCCTTAGGCTTCACAGGCAAGCGCTTAACCGCTAAGCCATCTCTCTAGCCCTTGAGCTTTTTTTTCAAACAGGTTCTGGGGATCTGAACTGAGGTGCTCACACTTGCACAGCAAGCACTTTATCTACTGACTCATCTTCCTAATTTTATGTGTGAAATTGACCACATACAGGAATAAATCAAATGTTGCCAAATAAATATTTTTATTAAAAATACTACTGCTCACTGTTAGCAAGTAACATACTAATAACCAAATTTACACTTAATTTCCATATTTTCTGTTGTTTGTTAAAGTAGTTAAAAAATATATATAATTTCTTTTCTTCACTTTATGTAGCTCAATTTTGTGTGACTTTCTTCTGGAAAGGCATGAATATGTGATTATGCATTCCAGAGAGGGTAATGATAACAGATCCAAGAAACTACTCCTATCAGGTCTAGTTTAGTAAGGGAGTGAATATATCGGATTATTTACAGAATCAAGGATGACTCAAAACAGCTGAATCATGGAAAGCCCCACTCCAGTGTGGTGACAGCTCATGAAAGCTGCATCCTTAGCACTCCCGTAGAACTGGTAGGCAGCTCTGTCAATCACTCTCACCTCTGCAGAGAGTTCCTTATTATACAACCTTGGTAAAGGTCTTCTGAATCTTGTTATTTTTAGCAGCTTCCCAAGACATAAATTTCAATTATGTCCTTGGTCTTGCATCGTTATTTCTTGAGCATACATGCCTCCCTCTCCTCTAGGAAAGAATGTCTCAATATAGAGAAAATAGCTACCCAATAGCTAACAACTTATAAGGCTGAAATGTTATACATTTTTTCTTGATTCATATTTTGTAGTTCTATGATTCTTATTCCCAGAAAATTTCCTTATTTCTTCATTTCTTGGTGTGTGTGTATGTGTGTGTTCTACCTTGCTTGAGGCAGTGTCTTTCATTGTTTTCCTTTTCACTTGGTAGAACAGCTATTTCAGGAGCTTCTAGCAGATGATGATCCTCTATACCTCACATTTCTCACAGACATTCTGGGATTACACATGCATACTATAACGTCTGGTGGTTTTATGTGGGCTTGTGAATCCGAATTCAGGCCCCTGTCACAGTTGTGGGGCAAGTGGTTTATCCACTAAACCACTTCCTCCATCCAGTTTTCCCTTTTTCTAAAAAGAAAGCAAACAAAACAACAACAAAACACCAAAACAAAAATAAGAATAAAATAACAAAAAGACAACACAAAGCCCCAAACAAAACAAACAAAACCCTGAACTTTGGTATTACATATAAGGAGGTAGGGAGTGTGTGTGGAGTGTGCTCAGTGGTTATATGCAATTTTGCACAAGCACGAGGTCCAGAAGGGATCTGAGACCACCGGAGGTAAACTCCTGGGTATGGTCAGTCCATCTGGAACTCTATTCTGGTGAGAAGTAGAGTCTGGAGAATTGATGTGATTCCTGAAATCCAAGCTCCAGAATTAGGAAGAGACTGTATCCCAAGAGAAAAATGGCAGAGTGATGGACTGGTGAGCTTACCATCATCTTCTGGCTGTTTCCAGTGAACCTACTGGGTGCTGCAGGTAGAATCATGAAGTGCTTCGTCAGCACACACCACACACATGTATAATACACATGCAAGAGAAAAGAAGGAAGAAGGCGTCATCATTATAAAATATGGAAACAGTCAAAGTTTCTTGATTAAATACAATAAGGCAAAATATTCATAATAAATTTAAATTTATCTTATTCATGTATATGTATATACACACATATATACTACTTATGATGCTTGCAAGCTGGGTGTTTAAAATGTCTGTATTTTGGGCTGGAGAGATTACTCAGTGGATAAAGTGTTTGTCTGCAAAGCCTAATGACCCAGGTTCAACTCTTTAGTACCTATGCAAAACCAGAAGTACAAAGTGATTCATTCATCTGGAGTTCATTTGCAGTGGTTAGAGGCCCTGGTGTAGCCCCTCTCTCTCTCTCTCTATCTCTCTCTCTCCCACACTCTTTCTTTCTTTTCTCTCTCTGCTGCTTTCAAACAAATAAATTAAAAGAAAAAAAAAAAAGAAGAGGAGACACTAAAAGAAATGTTTGTATTCATAGAATCTATGCCACATTTAAAAATTATCTTACTGACTTCTAGAATAATTCATTCACAGTGATAAAATAAATTTACTGATTTAAGCTATTCACACTTTCTGACATATAAAAATATAGTCATCTGAGCTTAAAGTGAAAACATGGAAGATCTCTTGTAATATACTTGTATTTTCGTAGAGTTGTCATTCACAAAATACCAGTGTTGATGATACAAATATTGGGAAAGTATTTGCTGTACGCGTGACTCTTGAGGTATTAGGTTTGATTCCCAGGACTACAAATAATAATAATAATAATAAATAGTAAATAAGGTTCTGAAAATCATAGTAGTGGTGAATAGTGAAAATCCTGTTCAATAAATGCCCCATGATTTCACAGAGAATATGTATACATAATTTAGCATCCTCCTTATAATATAATGTCAAGGAAACCCATGTGTATATTTTCTTCCTTTGTAGTTGAATATATTTTCATGATTATGTTCATGGATCCTTTTAAGGGGAAAAGATTACAGGAGTCTCTGTTAATATTCTTAACCTCTTGCGTGTGTCTGACAATAAAAGAATGGCACTTTCACTTGAATCCTCTACCTCATTAATAGTTACACTCACCTTTCAAATAAGCACTGGGTGCTGACATCACAACCTGCATGCTAATATCAACCAACCCCTGTGTGCTTGTTGAACAAATGGCAAGGGTAATCATACTTTCCTGGATCTTGCCAAAATCACAAGTTCATATTTGAGATGAAAATTAATAATGACTAGCCAGCCTCCTTTGTGTTTTGGGGAGAATAATTACCCATAATTTGGCCCACAACTCCCTCTTGCACTCACCCTGTGCACTCATCAGTATTGCATGTGGGTGGGCACAGCTGCAGCATGCAAATCAAGTTGGAAACTTGAGCCCTCAGAGCCTTGCCTGCCCCACATCCCCAAGTGATTTTTCAGATATTTTAGCTGCCCTGTATTACTAGAAGAGTCTTCTAAGCATGCTTTCCACAGTTAGTGCAGTTTTCACAGGACAAGGTAAAGAGAGTCATAACATTCTGAACTGTAAATGTGTTATTATCGTGAATCAATATCATTGTCAGTACCTGCCTGAATGTATTGTATCAACCTCTGAAAGGCTATCTTTGCACGTTTTGTGTTTTATTTCATAGTTTGACATCTCAATCTAATATAAGTCATGTTAAACTTTGAATTTTAATTGTTTTGAATGAATTTATTTGATATGTATACATGCATGTCTGGAGACATTGATATATTATTATTTTTATATGTCATAACTAAAAAAATCTAAATTTCAAACAAAATTCATTATGTGTTGGGAAACTTTTTCCAGTGTATTTTCATGGATCTCCATGTTAAAACATGTTTATTGAATGGTTACTGATAGGTAGGATGTGATTGCGTTTGTGAAAATGTGAATGTTAAAATTATAGCTTTGTCCATTGATACTGTCAGGTAGTTTTTTGATTTTTTTTTTTTTTTTTTTGTTGTTAGGGTCTTACTGTAGTTCAGGCTGACCTGGAATGGAATTCACTATGTAGTCTCAGGTTGGCCTCAAACACACAGTAATCCTCCTACCTCTGCCTCCTAAGTGCTGGGATGAAAGTTGTGTGCCACCACACCTGGCTTGAATTTTTGATCTTATAAAACAATATACATATATATTACTGTGTTATGCATGTATACATATTATATCATTTATAATTAGTATATTATCATAGTGTGTCCTAAGTAATTCACAGCATATATACAATCATAAAATGTACCCACATATGCTATATACTATATTTTATAATAACATTATAATTTGTTAATATATCATTAATATATTCATGCAACATCATTACTTGCTGCATAACAACAAGGTATATTATAGAAAATGTCTCATTAGGTAATTTCATTGTGGTAAAAGCATAATCACATGTACTTGAAGAAATCAAAATGGTTACAGTGTCCTTGGGTGATATAAACTACTGGAGACATCAACATGTGAGGTATATGACTGCATCATTTCATGATTTAACTAAGAGAAACAAAAGGTGCATCACTTCAGAAAGAAAAACTTTCAGAAAACATGATCAGATACTATAAAGTGCCCATGACAACAACTCTGTATTCCAATCTCTTTTGTCTAGCTAAATATTAATTAAGTCATTAAGTCACACACACACACACACACACACACACACACACACACTATGAAGTCTGTATGCAGTCATCTTCTTCCTTAGGATTCCTTGTCAACTAGTCAACTGTGTTTTTTAAAATTTTATTTATTTGAGAGAGACAGAGCAATAGAGAGGAAAGAAAGATAAAGAAATGGTGTTCCAGACTCCAGTCACTGCAAATGAGCTCCAGACATGTATGCCACCTTGTGCATCTGGCCAATGTGGGTCCTAGGGAATCAAACCAAGGTCCTTTGGCTTTACAGGCAAGCACCTTCAACTGCTAAGCCATCTCTCCAGGCCCTCAATTGTGTTTTATAATAATAATATTCTCATTTCCCAGAGCCCTTTGGATCTCATTGAATCTGCACTCAAATTTTCCTCAGATGAGGTTCATTGTTAACATTCTCATAGGAAAGCACAGACTGACCTTCATGGGAATGGTGCCAAACAATGGGGTACAAACAAGAGAAGAGGAAAATCACCCATATTCAGCATAATACTATTTTAGGATAGAGGAATTAGGAAAACTTTGAATCCAGTTGAAATTGCATGGAGGATTAAAATGGCAATAAGTGCATATAATTAACCAAGCTGGAATTTGTTCAGAAAATCAGGGCCAAGTGCTCTTTTAATTATTCAGTTAATGGACCTGCCCATGCCAAAATTGCTACCCTACACAGAGACTGGCAGCCTGTTTTCCCAAGCATGCCCACATTTTTGCACTCTAAAACCACATGGAAGTTAATTACATACCTAATGCTTCCAACTCTACGCCACGATTTCAATTTCTCTTGTGAAGTTAGTACATGTGTTGGCCATCTCTGGGGACTGGGAACTAGATGAACAGTAGATAAACCAGTTGTCCATGGACATGCTTTGTGCTGAGAGGTCAAAGAACATGGAACCGTCTCTAAGGGAAACTGTGGCTGTATAATTTAAATAATTAAATAATAGGTACATTTTACCAAAAGATTTCTATGTGTATCAGGCCCATTATTGTTGTTATTCTTTGTTAATCCACCCTCATATTTCATAATCATAACTCCATAATTCCCATCTCATGAAATGAAATGTTAGGATAGTTTGCTACTAATTCATTCAGATGTTTCAAAATATGCATGGCTCCAATTTCTAGTCCATTTCCTGAATTTGTCACATTTTGTTTTTATGCTTGATATTCTTTAGGAAACTGAAATTTTTCCATTTACTCAGATGTTTACTCTTAAAAAAGATTTACATGAATTATGAAATGCTTCTACTTTCCTGTAAGCCACTAAAGCCTTAAAACATTAACAACACTGGTATAAATTTTATTCCTGCCCTGCAGTGCAAACAAATGAGTGTTGTGTATAGATGCCTTTGGGGAGTTTTCAGCAGGATAGGGTAGTTTGTTTGGTTTTTCCTTGTGAGACTGCATGGACACTGATAAGACCAATGCAATGATAAATGCTTTCTTCTTCTCTTGGGTTTCTCCTTCCCTCCAGCAAAGCCTCCATTGTCTCCCATACAATCTGTCTCTCCCACTTCCATTGTACACCCAGTACCATATTTTCATATTTTATAAGCTAAGCTTGCCATTCTTAAAGCAAAAAAAATATTGAATCATCAAATCATAGTTAGACTCTTTCTGCTAACATTAAATAGGAAAGCTAACCCCTGATAACATTAACAGGTTAGTTTATTATGCGCTCTTATTCAGTTCACATATAAGAAGTTTCTATTTAGGATTAAGATACCTACTTCATACATTTTTATTCTACTAATTGGATTGAAATGTGAGGGAACTTATAAATGTCTAGATTGATCACAGAAAATAATAATAGGAATATGGTCTTCATTTCTGTGCTCAACCTATTAAATCATTGATAAATAAGAAAATATTAGAAACTAAGTTGACCAAGTTGCTATAATTCTGAATACAACTTATTTTGATAATTGGGTTTTCTGGCTGTTTTTTCCCCCTAAATAGAAAAAAAATGTAGTTTTTTTCTCTTTAACCTGTATTAACTCTCCTTATGTTCAGAATAACCCTTTGAATGACAACATGAAATTTAAAAATTAAGAAAAATTATACTCACTTGACTTAACACATATGTGTAAATGATATAGTGAGAATTTATTTCCCAGGTTGTGGGAGTAACACTCTGACATTTTCAGAATATCATTATAATTCTGTAGAAGAATTCCAGCTATTCTGATTTGCTCTAAGAAGCTAAAATAAAGTTAGCAAATCTGCATTATGAAGACTAATTTTAGGTCTAGATACAGAAGTGTGAAATGAAAAGCAATGGCACCATGAAATCAGAGCTAAGGGCAAGTACCCTGAATTTTTAAAAATCAAATTTTCACAGATAATTAAGTTAGTTGACATAAATATTTCCCAAACAAAATTTGGTAATGACTCTTTCAGAATATGCTAGTGGCTAAATAAAGGACCTAAATGAATATAACAGATACTATTTAATCAGGTATAACTCCTATAGGAATTTTAGCTAAATATGTGTCCAACTGATTGCATTTTGTTTGTTTGCTTTTGAGGTAGGTTTTCACTCTAGCCCAGGCTGGCCTGGCCCTAATTCTGCAATCCCAGGCTGGCCATGAACTCACAAGTATCCTCCTACCTTTGCCTCCCAAGGACTGGGATTAAAGGCATGTGTCATCACTCCTGGCCCAATTGACTTTTTTGTTTTGTTTTGTTTTGTTTTTTTTGAGGTAGGATCCCACTCTAGCTCAGGCTTGAATTCACTATGTAGTCTCAGGGTGGCCTTGAACTCACAGCAATCCTTCTACCTCTGCCTCCCCAGTGCTGGGATTAAAGGTGTGTGCCACCATGCCTGGCTCCAGTTGAATTTTGAAAGATCTGACTTGTGAAGGTTCTATGGAGTCCTATGTTCAAATTTTCATAGTCTGGTGAACTAGACAGTCCTTTCTTCAAGCTGTGAATTTTCTTGTCAATAGCATGCTATTTTCAAATATGCAGATATTAACACTATTGACACTCTAAGTCTACAGTTTCTTCATGCATAGATTCAAGCAACAACAAAAAGAATATACATATATACATGTCTAAGGTAGCTTTGATGTAAAAAGTGACACATATATCTGGAGTTCATTTGTAGTGGCAAGAGACCTTGGAATGCCTATTCTTTCTCCCTCTTTCTCTGTCTTTTCCTTTCCCTCTC
Organism: Jaculus jaculus; assembly: GCF_020740685.1. Taxonomy (NCBI): domain Eukaryota; kingdom Metazoa; phylum Chordata; class Mammalia; order Rodentia; family Dipodidae; genus Jaculus; species Jaculus jaculus. The sequence continues at coordinate 77,746,415 of NC_059113.1, forward strand.
TCCTCACAAATAAATAATATTAAAAAATTATCTGGGTGCAGTGGTACACATCTTTAATCCCAGCAGTTGGGAGGCAGAGGTAGGAGGATATCTGTAAGTTTGAGGCCACATTGAGACTACATAATGAATTCCAAATCAGCCTAAGCTAGAATGAGAACCTACCTTGAAAAAAACAAAACAAACAAAAAAGAGTGTGTGTGTATGTATGTGCTTGTGCTTGTGTGTACATGTTTCATAGCTTGCTTGTGGATGTTGGTCCTGGCCTTCACCTTTGGGTTTTAAATATTTTACTTAGTTATGTGTTTGAGAGAGAGAAAGAGGCAGATAAAACGAGAGAGAGGATAGGCTTATCAGGGCCTCTAGCCACTGCAAACATACATCAAATGCATGTACCACTTTGTGCATCTGGATTTACATGGGTACTTGTGAATTGTACTCAGGTCCTTATGGTTTGCAGGCAAGAACTTAACTGCTGAGCCATCTCTCCAGCCCTTTTCCTTGTTTGAGTCACAGTGTCTGGTTTTTCACTGTTTTCTGGCCCACAAGCCTCTGGAATGGTCTCTTATCTCCTCCTTGCCATAGGCTTGCTGGATTTCAGATGACAGTGCTAGTGTTACAGCACCTTCTCTTGGCGGGCTCTAGGAATTCAAACTCAGTCACTCATGCTTGTGCAGCAAGCACTTTATCCTCTGAGCCATAGCTTCAGCACTTAGAAAACGTTTGTATTTAACATTGGTGGTACACATTTGTAATGCCGGTGGTAGGAGGTACAAACAGGAGAATCTCTGGGTAAACTCCAGTCCAGTGAAAGACCCTGCATGATAGAAGATGGATAATATTACTGAGGGTCACGCCCAAGGGTGTGCTTTTTCCTGAACATGTACACACATATAGCCACATAAACATAAAGCAAAAATATCTTTAAAGTGACTTTTCCCTTTCAACTAAGACATGTATCATTGGCATTAAATTATTTTATTTCTGCTTGATCAGAGAAATTGCACATTTTGATGAGGTTCAGTGTGTCCCTACAACCTTGTGCATGATACTTGGGAAGACAATAAGAAAACATAATAAGAATATTGCATCTGCCTGATGAATATGTGCTTGTCCATTTTCATACCTAGTTGTGAGCAATGTCTATCAGACTACCTGCCCATTTTAAATTGGAGATATATATTTCTTTTTGGGTCTTCTTTCACTTATTTTTTGTCATGTCTGAGTTTTTCATGTTTCATGTATGTTTTGAAAATTATTCCTTTGTTTTAACTCTTTCACTTGATGAACAGAGAATTTTAGTTTGATATCATCCTGTTTACTAAATTTTATTCTCAATTCCCATGCTTTGGGGTGATACCCAATAGTCATTGCCAAGGTCTATATCCTGACTTCCTTCCTTTCTCTCTCTTTCTTTCTCTCTCCCCCCCCCCTCTTTTCTGCTTTCTCACCCTTTATCTCTCTTTTTCTCTGGCTCTATCCTTGTTTGCTTATTTTGGAGAGCTGTTGTGAGTGAGATTAAGCTCTTTGTTTATCCAGAAATTATATTATTTTATTATTGTATTAATGAAGTATAAAAAGCCATTGAATTGTGTATATTATGGTTGTACCCTGAAGCCCTTCTGAATTTTTCATTTCTGACATTTTTGTGATATATACATATATCATATATATAATGTGTATATATACATACATATATATATATATATATATATATATACATACATACATACATACATATATATATATATATATATATATATATATATATATATATATTGTGTGTGTGTATGTGTGTGTGTGAGATAGCATGTCATCCACAAACAAGGGTAATGTGGCTTTCACCTTCTCTTTTTGTATGCTATTGTCTTATTGATCTGTGTTAGACTTCCAATGCTATAGAAATTAAACATGATGAAAAAGTATGTCTCTCTATTTTTCCTGATCTCAGAAACTTTCTGCTCTTATTCACTCAGTATAATGTATGCTATACATTATTACAATATGTTATTCATTATGTTACATTACATTGATTTTATACTCTGTTTTTTGAGTTTTATTATGAAGTGATCAGGAATTTTCTTTCACACATTTTGTTAAATGTGTTAAATAACACATTTTAAAATTTTTTGCTATGATCAAATGATCAAAATTATGTAATTTTGTTGATGGTAATGAGTCATTTTGTCAGTGTTTGTTAAAACGTCTTTGCATGTCTTGGATAACTCCCCATTTGATTGTAATACACAATTTTTAACATGCTACTGGATTTAGTTTGCTATGATTTTTTTTTGAGAATATTTACTTCTATCTTTGTGGAGAATATTTGGGTGTAGTTACTTTTGTTGTTGTTGTTATGTGCATACTTCTGGTTTTGGTATCAGGGTAATGTCAATCTGGAAGAATAAATTTTGAAGGTTAATTTTTTCATTGTAATACTTTGGAATACTTTGAGGACCATTGAAGTTTGTTGAAATTTAATACGAAGCCATCTCATCCTGACCTCTCCTTTGTTAACAGACTTTATTACTGAGTCAGTGTCATTACTCAGTTTTCTATGTCTTCATAGTTCATAATGGTGGATTGCATGTGTCCAGAAATGTATCCATCTCTTGCATTATTCTTTTCATTTATTGAAATATAAGTATTCAAGATTGTTGCAGTATTCTTCATATTGCAATGGCATCTATTGCAAGGTCTCCTTTTCATCATTGATTTTGAATCCTCTCTTTTCTTGAATACTCTAGCTATAGGTGTTTAAATTTTTTGTTTCTTGTTTTTTGTTTTTCTATCTGAAATTGTTCATGGAATACAGGCACCACTATTGGGCCAGGGTTGGGGAGATACATTTATCAAAATTCAAGGGCTGTCCGTAAAAAGTCCAGGGAATTCCCTTTGCTCTCAGATCTGCTAACCTACTTCCCATGCTCTTGGCATGGTGAGCTGCTCAATGGTTTCTTGGAGCCAAAGGAAGACAGGTGAATCTCTTTGTCATTTCCATAAAAGCTCAGTATGTCAGGCATCAGTGAAGTTGGCTTGGCTGACATTTTGTGTGGTAGGAGAATTGAAAAGGACACTGTTTACATTCCCTGAGTCTTGGTGATCCAGCCTGGTCAGCCGAATACTTGGTGTTGTGCCAGGAGCAAGAATGGGTGAAGTAGTTTCTCTGGCTGCTTGCTGGGGCACAGGGTGGAATGTATGGAACCACCTGTTTTCCAGGGACCTCTGCAAATTTGATCTTCTTCTGGAGAGAGGGCTACCTAGAGGCCAAAGAATGATGGGACCTCCTGGGTGTTTTGTAGGACTGTGTCTTCCAAGCTCATGGGGACAGCTCAGGGGTTATTCACAACTACAGAGATACGAGGTCTTCTGCTAATTTTGTGCAGCAGGGGTCTAGCTGGAGAAGGACATAATCTGATGGGCTCCTTCTCTAAGCAATGCAGTGTTATAGTAAGACAGGAACAAGCTTCCCAAACTGGGCTCAAGGCTTGTGAGCACTACAGCCTGAGTGTCAGACATCTGTGGATTAAGTAGGGACAGCTTGGGCCTGAGGGACTCTCCACCTAATCAGTTCTGTCTTGACTAGGGTTGACTCAGCATAGTGTGGTAGGAAAGGTATGCCTTAAATCTTTTTTCATAGTGTCCTCACGTGTGTTTGTGCTCTACAAAGTTTTTGTGCCGTTGCCACTACATTATGAGACTTCCACATACACTCCAGTGTGAGAGCTATTGTTTATGTGCTGGTTTTAGTCCTTTATTGGGGCAGAAAGCTTGCCAAGTTCTTTTCCAACCATCTTGCGGATATCACTCTAACTATTAGTTTCCTTACTTACTAAATTATTGGTTGGAATTAATCAGTCATTGCAAAAAACTTTCATTGAGCCAATAAAAAATTCTACCAACTTGCTAATTTCCATTCTTTCCTGCTAAAATCAGAATTTCTGATTCTATTTAGGAATGTAATTTCTAAGTATGAAAACTGAAGCTAACCAAAAGCTTATTTTAGTATTCTAAAAGTTTGGTTACAAATGTAATGTGTTGGTTGTATTAAATTAAATGCATGAGCACAAACACAAACACCAAAATATAGGATTTGTGCATTATCGCTAGGTATGTAAAACAAAAAATAAATTAGGGAATGGAGAGATAGGTTAGTGGTTAAGCACTTGCCTGTGAAGCCTAAGGACCTCTGTTCAAGGCTGGATTCCCCAGGACCCACGTAAACCAGATGCACAAGGGGGCACATGCATCTGGAGTTCCTTTGCAGTGGCTGGAGGCCCTGGCGCACCCATTCTCTCCCTCTCTCTCTCTCCTTCTTTCTCTGTCTGTCGCTCTCAAATAAATAAATAAAAAATAAAAAATTAAACCTCATTAACACAATATCTTTGAACTTCAACCTCCAAAAATTCCAGACCTGAAATAATTTTTTCTCTCCCATCTATCTATCTTCTATCTATCATTTACCTATCTGTCATCTATCTATCTATCATCTATGTATCGAGTTTGTGTGTATACATGCTCATGAGTGTGTGTGTGTGTGTGTGTGTGTGTGTGCAAATGTGGAATTAGGCCAGAGGGTGACATCAAGTGTCTTCTCAAGTTATTTTCCATCTTATTTTTCACAGGGTATGTTGCTAAGCCAGGAGCTTCCAATTTGGCTAGAGTAGCTAGCCATGAAGCTCCAGAGACCCTCTGTCTCTACCTATCTCATGGCAAAATGTAGGCAGATGCCCATTCATGTCATTTTTATGTGGGTGTTGTGGATTCTAACAGATTTTCATGCTTATGCAAGAAGTGATTTACCTATTGAGTCACCTTCCCTGAACATTAAATAATTTTAAATTGGCATGATGAGGTATGAAGGGATGTTTGAGGATTGTGAAGTATTGGTTGGGGAAATTGCTCAGTGGTTAAGGGACCTTATTTTCAGCCTGTTTCAGTTCCACAGCAGCTACATAAACGTCAGAGACCAAAAAAATGGCATAGGCCTCTAAGTCAAGAGACCCTGGTGTGCTCTCCCAAATACATGCAAAGAAATGAATAAAATATTTTTTAAAAAGAATTGTGAATTACTTGATATTCTTTCACACCTTATTAGGTTGGCTACTATTATTTTGTGTGATTTTAACAAAATAATAGAAAACATTAGATCAAAGAAAAGGGACATTATTTTCTGATAGCACAGCAAGGAGCAAGAACTGTATGTTCCAATTAGTCCCACACCACCAGGCCTCAATATAGCTTACATGATGGCTTTGAGGTGAAAACCTGATCACACCTGTGTCTTTCAGAAATGGTTGTATAGTTTTCATGGGCTTGAGCAAATAATCCATGTTTATTTGAACATCTTACGATACACTGGGCATGTTTTCCTTGTCAGTGTCCTGTGGTAACAGCTACTGCTACTCCTATGTGTTGCAGTCCCTCTAAAGTACAAAATGCTTCAGGACAGTGCATGTATTATTGCTCCTTGGAATATGTCATCCTGTGTCCACATTCTATTTATTAGCTTGATTAATACCTTGGCTAGAAAAATTTAAATGTCAGCTAACTCTGACTTCTAAGAATTTCATTCACTAGAACAAAGCAATGAGAAAATACGACAGGTGAATATGTGTTGGGGATTAGAGCACGCTGGGGAATGGAATGAGCTACCAATCTTATTAGCTGTCTTCAGAGCTGCTGAATTCTACCTAGGTCCCCAAGGTGAAAGGCTAATAATTAATTCAATTTACTATCTATTCTGTGGGAAGTTCTAAAGGTTAAGATTATAGAGGACCAATGAGAGCAATCTTTTATACTGTTTAAATTGCTGTTTAAATTTGAATTAGTTTCTAATAGTGACAGTTTGAAACTGACACAGTTTAATTCATTTATCACATTCTTAAACCTGCCTACCTGAACTAGCTTTGAAGTATGCCTTAAATAAGCAACCAGGCAGAGCATGCACATGTCTGTTTCTATTATTTACTTGGAATTTAAAGATGAACAACAGTTTCTATGCTTGTTAACTTTCTTGTTTATTTTACATTGTTTATCACATTTTCTACTATGGGTTATTCCATTCAACATGAAACAAAGATTTTTTTTAAAATAAATAATATAGGAGCTGGAGAGATTGTTCAGTGGTTAGAGGCACTTGCGTGCAAAGTCTAAAGGTTTGGATTTGATTGGCCAGTACCTACATAATGCTACGTGCACAAAGTAGGCATGAAGCTGAGGTTTGTTCAGAGTGGCAGGAGGCCGGGTGTACCCTTTCCCCACTCCCTCTCATTCTTTCTCTGATTGCAAATGAATGAATAAATATATTAAAATAATATAACTCATGATGTTCAGGACACAGCATTCTGTAGGGAGTTAGGGTGTGATGATGCTAATAATAACATCTATAAAACATTATGATTTACCAGAATTTACAATGTGTGGGCTCACTTATACATCCTCAGTATCTCTACTGAGTAGCTATTAGTAACATCTTTATTTTCAAGATGGGTAAACATCCCCTAGAGCAACTATTTCTGAGTTTACATGATTAATTAATGGCAAAGCTGATGTAATATATGTATTCTATGCTTCCAAATACAGCATCACAAAAAATATATAATATATAAACGTGGGTGCAGATGTTAGAAAATTTTAACAATAGGACCAAATCCAAGCTGTGTATGCTTGGAACTTTGCATAAATTGAAACAAAAATCAGAAAATTTTACTGCATTAGTTGCTTGTTCCCTGTCACTTTGACCAACACCTGGACAAAATCAACCTCAGGGAGGAAAGGTTTACTTCACTTGTGGCACTTTCTACTATGGATATGGAAGAATTAAGTCAGATGTTCACATTTTGGTGTAAGTAAGTACAGAAGGTGGCAGGAAGGAGTCAGGGATATTAGTCCCCAAAGAACACACCTCCTTATAGGTTATACCTTCTAATTGTTCTACAGTATTCCAAACAGGCCACTTGTTAAAGACCCAGTGTTCAAACATATGAGCCTGGGGCTCATGTTCTACTCAAACTGAAAGTTATCTTGAAAGAATGGTGTGGTGTTTTGATTCAGGTGTTCCCCCATAAACTCAGGGGTTCTGAATGCTAGGTTCCCAGCTGATGAAGATTTGGGAATTAATGCCTCTTGGAGGCAGTATCTTGTTGGGGGTTGGCTTATGGGTGCTATAGCCAGTTTCCACATGCCGGTGTTTGGCACACTCTCCTGTTGCTATTGTCCACCTTATGTTGGCCAGGGAGTGATGCCCACCCTCTGCACATGCCATCATTTTCCCCTGCCATGATGGATTTTCCCCCAAAGTCTATAAGTCAAAATAAGCCCATTTTCTTCCACAAGCTGCTCTTGGTTAAGTGATTTCTACCAGCAATGCAATCCTGACTCTAGCAGTAACAGTGGTATGGAGGGGTGGGATCATTTGCTGTTAGACACCTCACTGTTTGGTTTTGGCCTTTGGGGCTCATTTTCAAGAGGACTGTGAATGAATTTGAAACCTTGGCCTAAGAGATGCCTTGCAATGCTGTGAATACAGCTTGATGGACTATTCTTGTCAGAGTTGAAAGATGTGAATGCAGTAAGAACTATAGAATGTGAGGTTTGGCTTATGAGGGTAAAATGGAGGTTTGTCTGAACTGGGATAGAAGCAGTTTGTGTGAGAGGCTTGCTGTTATACCCATGTACTGAGAACTTGTGCAGGTTTGCAGTGTGTAGAAATGGACTTGTGTGGCTAGAGGGATATGGCACAGAAAGAAATTTTTGGGTCAAAACTGCTGCCCATTAAGCTGCAATTATATGAGAGATTTTAGCCATTGAGATTGGGCCAGCTAACCTACATTTGGGCAACAGGAAGAATGAAGACTCTTTTGAAGGGGTCTGAGTACTCAAGGAGTGTCCTGTTCTTTAAAATACGCTTCATGGAATATTGTTTATAATTGTGGAAGTTGTCAATAAAAAAAAGAGTAAAGAAAGAGGGAATATAGTATTTTTCCCACCACCACAAGGTTCTGGTATCAGATTCCATTTGTAGGCAGATGTCCACTTCCTTCATCAGATCTGCTCACTCTGTCATATCTGCTCATTCTGTCATGGCAACCTCCACCAGCAATGTCAGTGTCAGAACAGCCCTAAACCATATCAGGCCTCATACTATTTCTCAGTGTTTTGCTATAGCTAGAGAAATATTTGTACTGATCTTCTTACATCTTCCTCCTCTGTTTTCTTTTTGGTTTTCCACAAGATTCATTGCAGATATTTGGGCTTAGTTAGAACTTCAAGGCCTGTGTGCTATTTATATGAGGGAAATGATTAAATGTTATGCTTGCTTTTATTCTCTCCTATTTATTTTAATCATACTAAATACCCCTGTGGTTTGTATAAGCATCCCTTCCAAAGTCATGGCACTACTGAGAGATAGTGGAATCACTGAGGTGGTGGGCTTGTTGGACATCGTTTGATAATATAGGTTTATGCTTCTTAAGGGAATACTGGGACCCAGGTAAATCCTTTTAATCTCCTTGCTTTCCAGTGGCCATGAGGGGAACATCTTCCTCTGCCATGAGCACATGACATGAAACTGTCACCATAGGCCCAAAAGCAATAGGGTCAAATCACACTAACCTGAAATCTGCAAATGTTGTGAATTGTTTAATTTGCAAGATGCTGTTTGATCATGTACCCAAATAAGACCCTAGGGCTAGGTTTCTTTTGGTAGATTACAAGTACACAAAATATGAACAAACTTGGACTTTCATACCAGTACTTGTAAGAGACATATACTATCTTCATGAACAGTGCTGTTCTATTTTAAGAACCCTGAAAAGTATTGAGAAGAGGTAGAACATATTATTTGATGGAGAATCTTCCATTTACAGGTGATAGAACAGCAGGTGGGATCCAATTTTTAACATATACAGATCTTTTGTATCTGTGATTACCATTCCTTGAACAAGTTCAACTCCTTTTTTGGCAAACAGAGAAACAGAGCCACTTAGTGTTTCTTTTGGGGGCAATGATTAAATCAGTATGTATTCACTGCTTCAAATGGACTTGTGTGTTTACAAAAGAGAGTCCGTAGGTGACAAATTGTTATCATAACTAGAATACGTAGTAAAAATCCCTAACATCTAGATGAGGAGCCCAATCCAACCAAAGTTGGCAGAGGAGAACTGAGGAACCCATCTCCTTTTATCTAGTTTGATTATTTGAGCAGTTCATGATTTCAACATGGCATTGAAAGGTAGTAGATCAGGTGCATTGAATGTCTCCCTTCATTTGCAAGGAAATAAGTCCTTCTAGGGTACTGAACAGTAATCTGTAATACTGCTGTCAAAACTCACCCAAAACAACAAAATCTAAGATTCTGTTCTAAGTAACTGGAAAACTGGAGGGCAAAGTAAAAGAAGACAACCTTTTCTATCATTGGATTTGCCCAATATTGGTGTTGCTGGCAAAGTGAAGGATGTTATTTCTTCTTTGGTGTCTTTCTCAACTTCTAGTGTTCAATAATAGGGTCTCTGTTAGAGGTTGAAACTCAGCTATATTATTATTTTTGCTTGAAGTCATAACTTATATACTGAACCAACTCTAATAACAGAAATGAAAATAGAAAATAATATTTTCAATGGTTTTGGAAGGTGCTAATCAGGGACCGCATAGTAATATTACAACTTATTTAAAACAATAAGTGTATGATCAAAAGGCATTGTTTAATTTTGAATGAGGCTGTGATTTGTGTATCAAAACCCTAAAGCACATCAGAAATGTACAGCTCATATAATTCTTGTAGAATGTCTATAAGAAGAAGCTATTGCTCCATGATTCTTAATCACAGGGAAATCTTTTTATACAACAGAAGCAAGATGAGAAAATAAGAGGATTTTGGTGAGAAATTTGCTTAAAGAGAGATCCATTACCATGTGGAATTTTCTCCTTCCTTCTCAATGATGCTAGTTAGCACAATTCCTTACATAAAGAAATTTAGTGGGCTGGAGAGATGGCTTAGTGGTTAAGCGCTTGCCTGTGAAGCCTAAGGACCCCGGTTTGAGGCTCGGTTCCCCAGGTCCCACGTTAGCCAGATGCACAAGGGGACGCACGCATCTGGAGTTCGTTTGCAGTGGCTGGCAGCCCTGGCACGCCCATTCTCTCTCTCTCCCTTTATCTGTCTTTCTCTCTGTGTCTGTCGCTCTCAAATAAATAAATAAAAAATTTAAAAAAAAAGAAATTTAGTGATAATGGCTTCAGCATCACACAATTTGGGATTTTTACATATTTTCCATGCAGCTGAGAGGCAAAAAAATGAATTTTCGTCTCAGAAAGTTAACCCAGAGTGTGGTAGGGGAATACCTCATCAAACATCTCTAAAAGTTTAGAGATTAGTTGTCTTAAAATTTGACTGAAGAGAATGATGGTGTGGTTGCCTAGTAACTGTTTATCAGGGTAACTTTATAAGAACAAGGTTTAGCCACAGTTCCTTAGGCAAGAGCCAAGCAGGTAATTTTTCAGGTTTATAAATGCTTTCCTATGGCCAGATGACACAATGTATAGGAATGAGGGCTTATGTAGCCATCTCGGGTCTTATCTAACAATACTAAATAAAAATATAAGGGCTTAAATATCAGAAAGAATTTGAAGTTAGGCTTTTCATAAACAGTGGCTGAGAGGTTTCAAAGCCACTTGTGCAGTCCACCCTTTAGAGATGGGAGTGGAAAGACCTAAGCGGCATGAAGCCCTTTCAGAGAGAGAAGTCATTATTAGTATTAAAGAACAGTGGGCTCTGTAAGTCTAAAGACTGTCCAGCTAGTCCAAATGTGCTAATTGATGCAATAAAAGCATGTTTGTTATAGGGGAAATTAACTGCTCTCTAACTGTACATGCCTAATGCTGAAAACCTTGTCATCAAAAATCTATGGCTTAGAAAGTCATGAGCCCTAGGGGAATAATGCCTGCTGTCTTCTGGCTAAATGCATGTGTTATGTCCAACAAACTACCTTGTAAGCATTTTTTCATGTTTATACCCATATATTAATGCTACTCACATGTTTGATTAGAGAAGCTTCTCTTTTCAGATGGTGGAGACACTGGTGTGACTTGAAAGTCACCATAGTGCTGAGAAGTAACAGTGGAGTATTCAGCAATGAAGCCTCTATCACAACCTCCAGGGCTCAGGATCTGCTAGGGAAGAGATATGGTGGAAAGAATGTAAGAGCCAAAGGAAGGGTAGGACTGCTTACAATGCAACCTTCCAGATGCAAACTGGCCTTGATATCCATAACTTTACAAGGCCTGGTACTTCCTGCACAAGACCTTCATAAGAGAAAGAAAAGATGATGAATCAATATAGAATGGTGACTGTTGTAGTCAGCATTGCATTCTGGCAGAAAACACCTGACCCAGAGCAGCTTATTGAAGGAAAGGGTTTATTTTGGCTTACAGACTATAGGGGAAGCTCCATTATGTCAGGGGAAAATGATTTCATGATCAGAGGGTGGGCATAACCACTTGGCCACCATTACTTGGACAGCAGCAGCAGGAGAGTTTACCAAACAGTGGTAAGGGGAAGCTGGCCCATAAGCCTGCCCCCAACAGTACACTGCCTCCAAGAGTCTCCAAATCCCAAATTGCTACTGGCTGGAGACCTAGCATTCAGGATACATAAATTTAAGGGGCTGTCTGAATTAACCACCACAGATCCTAATTGGAAAGAAGGGATCCAATGGAGGACGGACTTGAGAGGTGGAGAATGGGGGCAGGTTGGGAATTAACATGGCTTATGGAAGCTGTCAATAAAAAGAAAATTAAATTAAAAGCCAAGATTGGTGGTACACACATTTAATTTCAGTACTAGAGAAGGTTAGGTAGAATGTTGTAAGTTCAAGGCCAAACCTGAGACAACATAGGGAAGTCCTGGTCAGTCTGAGATAGAGTGAGACCCTACCTTGGAAAAAAGAAGTTAAAAAAAAAGTGTCCTGGTCCTTTTTGTTCATTTTTGGACAATTTTAGTTTCTAAAGGTGCTTCCTTGCAAAGCCTGCTGGACTGGGTTCAGCTTCCCAGTAACTACTTAAATCTAGATGCATAAAGTGGTACATACATCTAGAGTTTGTTTGAAGCTCTGGTTCAACTATACAGTCTCTCATTCTCTCTCTTCACAAATAAATAAATTAAAAAATATTTTTAAAGCTATTATTTGGAGGACTAGAGAGATAGTTTAGCTGTTAAACTCATTTGCTACAAAAACTGACAGCCTGGGTTAGATTTTCCCAGTATCCAAGGTGGCACATGCATCTGGAATTTACAGTGGCAGGAGGCCCTCATGCATCTAATTCATTCTCATTCTCTTTCTCTCACTTTCTCAAATAAATAAATAATTAAATATTTTTTAAAATATTATTTTATTTAATTTATTTACTTTGTTAGCTCCTGGAAGGCAGATAGTTTAGGAGACTATTATTTTGATCCATTTCTGGAACTGACAGACCAAACATGATTAAATCTTCCAAAAGCTTGGCCGGCTTTTAGTCCTCATGGACTCCCATTGGGAATCTGTAGTGAATGTGGAACTGAGCTATTTCTCTTACCCTAGACAGACGGTGAGTGATTCAGCCCCTTAGCTTCTGCTTTCTTCTCTGTTCTATAAGGGGATTGGCAGGAGTTTCCAGCAGGTCTCTGGCACTGGATAACCTTTGCTACATTCAGATACTGTTCTTCAAAGATTTTATCCTCCTAGGTCCTGGTTTTAAGCCTCATCACCCATTTATTATTTTATAGCCCATTGCAACTTCCAAATCTGCATATAGTTATTGCTTTCAGTTGAAAATTTTTCTTGGATCCTTTCACCCTCATCTCATGCTACTTATAAAAGGTGAAAGATACCTTGAGGAAGATGTGCTTAGATTTCAGGATCAAGTTATAAGGTCCCTTGTCCTTCAGTCCCATGAACAAAGCTGCTCAAATCCAGGCTTTGATAGATCTCTGACACCTTCATGTACATATATATATATATATATATAGATAGATAGATAGTTTCCACTTTTGTTTAAGCTATTCTTCAAGGATGGTTTGGTCTGTTGGAAGTTATCTAGTGGAAGAATAAAAATGATCTGTAAGAAAATGCAATAACTTCAAATATCATGATGAATATGTGAATATCAATATTGGTTATGTGTTCTGAATATACTTTTATTAATTAAATATGATATTCTATATATAATCACAATGAGATCCCAGTGATTAAATTGAAAACTTTTAAAGCATTTTTCTTTGCTAAGAACTGAGAATTCTGTATAAGGTTTTTTTTTTTCCTAATGAATGAGCTTGCGATGTATTTTTAGTAACATTTAATCTAACTTGAACACTCCGTTTGAAAGAATGCCATGTCCTCATTTTATCCTCAGAATAAGCCAATATTTTCATTAATAAAAGATGTATATGTCACATTATTATTTCAGGGTTGTGGAATCAACTTAAGATTAGCTTCATCCGGTATGATCAATTCAAGGAAATAAACTCTATATGCTATTTTAGTTAAAAAGGTTAAATGAAATGTCAGATAGTTATTAAGAAATTTCAGTACTTGGTTGATTTTAAATGCTTAATGCAGTAAATAATACTTAGATTGAACTTTAAGAATGGCAGCATTTTGCAGAACATAAATTACATCTTTGTAATAGCTGTGAAAAGTTCAGTGATGACATCACGCTCAAGTACATGAACATGAGAGATGGTAGTGGTGAGATAATTTTGGTTTTAGTTTAATTTTTGTTCTTTATTATTTGTTTAAAAAGAGCTTTTATGATCACTATATCATAATATATATTATCATTGCTTATATTGTTTTTAAGATTTGGACATTTACATATACTTATTTGCTTTTAATATTTTGGAATATTTTATGATAATAGAGTATATATTTGAATTTCTATATTAGACATGCTAAAAGGAAATATTAAGAAATACCTTTTAAGAAATCTTTTAAATATGCATAAATACAGAATTAACTGATTTAATTGATATGATGACAGTAAGTATAATATGTTGTAAACTTGGCTCTAATTCTCATTTCCTTTCACTGTATCAGTGAATGACATTAGGGATTTCACATTGTTAATTTCCAAAAATTACTTAGACTTAACTGATTTCGATTAATATCTGTTAATTTTGGCAGTAACTATAGTACCCAATATTTATTACTATATTTTTCTTTTGATTGTATTTCATCTACTTGTCAAGTAATTCTTACTCATTCCGTCTTATAACAACAACAAAAAAAAATAAGCCAATGAATGAAAGAATGAATTAAAAGTTACTCTACCTTTCTGTTTCTGTGGGAGATTTACCTATTGTTTTCTGGAATGAACAAATAAATAATTTTATATTTTCTGCTTTTTCTTACTTAACCAATAGCATTTTTAAAAGGTCTGATTTAATAAATTCCCCCATATTAAAAAAAAATCATATATCCTGAAGAGTTATGATTATGGAGGAATAGGCACTATTATTAAACCTTGGTATTTATAGATATGTTGTTCATTAGTGATTAATAATGGTTCATTTAATTGTTATGAATATGAAAGCAAACATAAAAGATAGGTCTAATTCCACACTTTATGACTCCTTTGGTATTCTGAAATCTCTTTTGTTTTCCTCATGTGGATGCATGCAGTATGAGTGGTGTGTTGTGTGCTGGGTATGCATGTATGTGTGTGCAGATGCACATGCCCCACTGAATATTTGTGGAGGCCAGAGAAGAATGTTGTGTGATCTCTTCTATTGCTCATTTGCATGTTTCCTTGAGGTGGAGTTTCTCACTGGCTTTAGAGTTTGCCTTTTTAGTGAACAACCCAAAATCTGGTTTCTAATCACCAAAAGAGAGGGGTTAGAGGGACCTGTGTCTGTTTACGTGAGTGCTGAGGAATGCAACTTATGACCTCAGGTCCCCTTGTGTCCTCATGCTCTTATTCACTGAACCAATTTTCCAGCCCCTATCTATTACTGCAATAAAAATATAAAGTTTCCACATTTACATGTTTATCCTCAAAACTGTTCTTCACCCAAGCTTCATTAGAGAATGCCTCAGATATAAATGTATCCTTTCACTTAGAATAATATTTAAAATGGATGCCATTATTATGATAGAAACTATATATAAATTTCTTTAGAGATTGTTGAATAGACAAAATCTATTCATATTTTAATAAATATGTTTTGCTTATCTTTTAGAATGCCTGAAAGATGTGCTTTGTTCTATATGAATGAATGAAAATTATATTATGCAATTACTTATTTTCCAAGACTGAAAAAAGTACCAGTATTCATTTAGTAAAAATTACCTTATCATATACATGCATAATCCAAGACTGTACAGTTTGCTGATCAGAAAGTTTCTTGATGGAGTCATTCCAGGTATTTTGCTTGTGTCCAGAACATGTTTTTTTTTTTTTTTTTCTGCTAATGTAATTGCACTTTCAGCATGATGAGCCTGTTTTAACATGCTTTCATTATGATACATTCTGCCTTAAGGCAGCTGAGCATCTTTTGGCATATTTACACACAAAATCTTGTAAAAATCTCATCCATGTCAGTCATTCAAAGATAATTGATTTCCTACTGCCTAGTGGAGATAATGAAGCAATTTCTCCAAGATATTTATGCTTTTGCATCATTTGTGAGGTATGATGAATATCTTTCCAATAAGGACTATGAGCTTGAAGGTTTATTTCTTTGCCCCTTTTGGTCTGCCATCAACAACAGATTTCTTGACATAAGTTTGGCACTCAGAGTATTTTTTTTTTTCTGTATGGATTCTAGTGTGTATGTTTCTCCAATTGGAAAATTATCCTCTGTAGCCCAGGTGGTATTGTACAGAATAATTTTCTCAGTATTGATTTAAGAAGCTGGTGGTTGCATTGGGGAGGGAAAGTCATTCAATTGTATCAAAGAGCTTTCAGTAAAAAGCAATTGGTTAAGCCTGAACCAAATGACATCTTCAGAAAATGTCTCCAGTAATAACCTCAAATTTAATTCTAAGGTTTCTTCTGCATTATAGCATTATGCTCTCTCATTTAGTTAAAAGATTTTTAAAGAAAACAAGGAGTATTGCCCCAGGTGCTTGCTAAGGCATTAAATTCACTAGTTTTTTTTTTCTTTTTTTTTTTTTCTACTAACATAATTGTTTTTTTTCTTTAGCAACTCTGTGAGTTTGGAGTCAGTTTTCTTAGAGAAACCACAAAGCAGTCTGTTCTTGGGCTCCTATTCTGAGGAGTGTTTAGAAGAGTCACTAGCTAGGGTTTTCTCACACAATGAAGTTTTATATTTTGAAAATATATTTCAGTATTCTAGCTTAAAAACACTGATATCAAGTAGTTTGAAATTACTGTTGTGAATTATTATTTGTGGTACAATTTTTAAGCTGTTCACACATAGTAAAACCTATCTGATTTCCACTTAACTATCATGTTCACATTAGCTTAGACATCTATCCCCAATATCTCACACTCTCCCAGTGACTTTATTTTGCCTTGTATTTTTAATCTTCCATTATTCTTACCTATTTTAATCTAATTTTACTTACTTCCTATAACCATTTTATTTTATCTTCATCGAAATTTAAGCTGTATGAAGGCAGAAATCTGTGTGTATCTAACTTAGTCATACCTCTCAAATGCCTACAAAATGTCTGGCATATGGAAGATACTTGACAAGAATTGTTGAACAAATTAATCTGTTTGTTTACACATGTGTGAACAATGATTATAGTCTTCCAAAGAAAACACTTTCAAAATAAGGTTGCATATGTTTGTGCAGTATTTCCAAGGAATTGATGACAGCTAAACTATTTCCTAACTCTCAAAGCACAGACTTAAATTAATGACATCTAAAAAGCAAATCAAAACATGACTAAGAAAGAAAGGTCCAAAATCAAGGGATTTGTGTCAGTTACTTTCTCATTGCTGGATCAAACATGTGACCAAAAGCAGCTTAAGGAAGGAGTTTAATTTTGACTTACGGTTTTGAAAACGTAGACTCCCCCATGGTAAGGAAGGCACGGCTGAAGCAGGAAGCCAGATCACACCATTGTATTGTCAAGGAGTACATAAATCAACAATGAACACTGAGCATACAGTTGGCTTTCTCCCTTCCACATAGTCCAGTACCCATAGCCCATGAAATGGCATAGTGATGTTCACAGTTAGAGTGGGTTTTTGACCTCCATTAATGCATTTAAGAGATTTGTTTCTATGGTGATTCTAAATCATGCCACGCTGACAATCAGAGATAAACCATCATAGGAGTTTCCATGTTCTTCTGAATGGAACATCCGAGCTAGTTTTGGTAGAGGCATTTAGGTACAGGGCAGAGGAGAGAGTAATGCTCTCACATGATGTCAGTGGAATTTTCCCATGATTGCCAGTTTCTGTGCAACCCTCACACTACTTAGCCCTTTCTTGAGGAAGAATGGCTTATTCTAACTATTTTATGATGCCAATATATATATGTTAGGTGTTTTGGTTTTAATGTTTTTATATTCACACTTCTACTTATTAAAACAAATATCACATTTTACATGTTTATCATGAAATTCATTGGATACTTAAATATAGTGGCACCTTCTGATATGAATGCTCCCTGTTATGTAATTATTCAAAGTCTTACAAACCTTGAGTTAGTTTATTATTCTTATTTAAAAGAGCTGCATCTGCATTGTATTGCTTATAAAACAATTTAAATCTTATCATTTATACATTCTGTAGCAATATAATTCAATGTTATTATATTTAATAATTTATTTTTAAAACTGTGTATTTATATATATATATACTTATTTATATATACATTTATTAAAGAAATGGAGAGAGAACAGAGAGAGAGACAGAGCGGGAATGTACTATGTAGCTTTTGAAGCCAACCTCTTTCCAGGGTTCAGAAACTATCACCATTAAGAACGGTGCTCCTGGTCGACCCTGTGCAACTCTGTGGTGAAGTAGATCATAGCACCCAGAGGACTCTTTGTACAGGAAGAAAAAAAAGAAAGGGCTTAGAGCTAAAGCAGACATGAGTGATTCAATTTATATTGGCTTCTAAGAACACGACTAAAATAAACATATGAAATAAATATGGGAGTTCTATGACTCCACCAGGAAAGATAATAATAGTCTTCAAAGAGAATTCAAAGAAAAGAGAGGAACTCTAGGCAGCCTGAAGTAGCTTGTTTATGTCTAGTCTGTTCTTCCTCAGCATCTTCCTCTAAGGGTCTCCTGAGCACAAGTAAAATTCATCTGCCTGTCTGAGTACTCTACTGCATGAACCGGAAAATACTCAAAGAAAAATAAAGAAGTGATGGGGAAGGAAGGATAGTTGTGCTCTCATGAAGTAGTTATACTCACAGGCTCACCTAGGTAGATAGATCTAGAGAGTACAAAGGTCAAGCAGTGACTATTCTAAATGTATGCCTTTGAACTTGACAGATACTAATGATCCTTCTTCTAAAAAGAAAAGTGAAGACAGAAGGAGAACAGGATATTGAAAAAGCCCCATTTTACTGGACCTAATAGACTAAATGATAAAATTATATATATATATATGTTTCAATTTAGATGATGAAATGAAGATGGTAGATAGAGGGACTGGGGTGTAATTTTTAAAGGGATAAGGCTGAACATGAACAAAGTGTGAAACTTGAAAGGTCTAATCCTTTGTTTAGTTTTTAGGTGAAAATATTAATTTATACCATAAATAATTTTCTTTTGGCTTTTCGAGGTAGGGTCTTACTCTAGCAATGACCTGAAATTCATTCTTTATTTTCAGGGTGGCCTCAAACTCATCGCGATCCTCTGACCTCGGCCTCCTAAATTCTGGGATTAAAGGTGTGGGCTACCATGCCTGGCTATAAATAAAATCTTTATCAGATTATGGAAATAAATTTTACATTAGGAAACAGTAGATTTTACACATATATAGAAATTTAGTGTACCTTGAAGAAAATAGTCACTTTGAAATTGAATGTGCCAAATTGAAAACTTCCAGAAATCAATTTGCAAATACAGAGAAAGATTAGAACTTTTAGAAGTGGGTGGAGGGAATCACTATTGAAGATGCCCTATGTGGTCCTCCTACTCCATCTTTTATCTCTTTTACCTTATTCTCATTTCTGGAGAGGTCATTGTTCTTGGAATATCAGCCTGGATAGATCATAGGTGTATAGGAAATAGGTAAAGAAAAAAGCATATGCTATGAAATCTTTGAATTTATTAGGTCTCTCACCAATATGTGCTAACACAGATTAATAAAAATAATGCATTGCATATAACTGGTATATTTATATCACTAATTTCCTTTTGTATCATTTGAGAAGGCTTTCCAGTCTCATTTATTTTTCAAATTAGAAACTTAATATTTCAGTAGAAAAGTTTATATGCAAGTTATACATGTTTGCATTCAAGTGTTGTTGGTAACTATATTTATTCAATCTGTGATCAACTTTTATAGAAATGACAAAGACACTAAAATGTGCAATCTTTCAGCATATTGAAGAATGCTAATTTATGTTTTATTAACATACACACCTCTTTCAATGTATATTTTTATCAGAAACTGAATCATAGATGGGATAATTTATTAGATGGTAATAAATATCTAATAAACTGAGATGTGAATATAACCCTTTTCTTTCCTGTAAGACATATGATTCATGAGTAATTCAGTACATCTCATAATATTTTTAAATCCGTAATTAATTGGCACTATGGGAGACTTTGGGTTATACAATGACATAATTTATGTTATGTTTCTTTATACAATGACACAGTTTCTAATATGATTAGTATTACTTTGGAATGTGTTATACATGACTAAATAATTACATATATTGATTTAGGAAATTTACATCTTATCTATATTTAGTGAAACTATTTAAGAGAATAACTATTATAAATACCTCTTGTATTTGTTTTATTTGTATGTATGTGAGCACATGTGGAGATCAGAGAACAACTTCAAGGTGCCAGGCCTTATTTTCCATTTTATTTTATTTTATTTATTTATTTTTTTAAAATTATTTATTTATTTATTTGAGAGCGACAGACACAGAGAGAAAGACAGAGGGAGAGAGAGAGAATGGGCGCACCAGGGCTTCCAGCCTCTGCAAACGAACTCCAGATGCATGCGCCCCCTGTGCATCTGGCTAACGTGAGACCTGGGGAACCGAGCCTCGAACTGGGGTCCTTAGGCTTCACAGGCAAGCACTTAACCGCTAAGCCATCTCTCCAGCCCTCCATTTTATTTTTTGAGACAAGGTCACTCTTATTTTGCTATTGAAAAAGCAAGTCAGGCTTTCCCAACTCATTACAGATGTAGTCACCACTTTATATCTGGCTTTATATGTATGTTAGGGAATCAAATGGGTTGGCAAGTGTGTTGAACAAGTGCCTTTAACCACTGAGTAATCTTCCTAGGCCTAAATATATCTTTTACACAGTTCTTAAATAAGAATTAGCATAGATTTATGGCCAACTTTCAAAGAAAACTGAAGATAATTTGTCTTAAGGTAGTACTTTTTCTACATAATGATGTTTTGCTTAGTTCTAAGATAGTACACTCCAATTCTGAATGCAAATTTGAAAGACTGAACCCACTGCCCTGACATAGGATGAGTCAAAACATGAGGTTTGTGGAACAGGAGAAATAGCATATGAAGCAATATGTTTAAGATGCACAGCTTATACTTGAGTGTGTGACAACTGAGTGAGAATGACAGATCCAAAAGCATTCCTTTCTTGTAGTATCAATTAGGAAAATGACACAGTCTTTTCCAACATCATAAATTACTCTGTGAGTGCCAGTAACAATAGCTCTCACTAGCAGTAATTTTAATTATTATAATCTGGAAAAAAAGATAGCTGATGAGGGGGAAGCCTTGTATTTATAAAGCCAAGAAATATTGACCAAGGGATATATAACTGTGATCATGATGTCAATAGCCACTGCTGCCCTAAAACCCATCTAATGCCAAACAGATTGCAGACATAAGCCACATTTGCTGTGCCTATAAATGACAGCAATCACATTTTGAGATATTCACAATCAGGTTCCTAACATGCAAATGGCAAGTGATTAAAAAAAAAAAACCTGGATGTTTTGATCATTATTTTCACCAGCAAGAGTGACATATGGTTATTATTTTTCTGTTTATTATAGTGTTTCTTATTTGAACTGGCATAGAATGTAGTTTCAGTACCATATTCTGCTAACTTTAGACTACTAGGAAAATATACCTTTTATTTTACTTTTCTTATACTAATAATAATCCTTTATGACTGAATTTGTAAAGTATTTTATGTTACCTTTAAAATGCATTCCATATATGGAGACTTATTAATTGTAGCATGATTCATTGCATACTAAAGCATGTTAATATATAACAAACATTTCCACAATTATACAAATATCATTGTATGGCCTTACCATCATTGCTTTATTATCATAATTTTTAAATATTGGGAAAAATAAGGATTAGTGAGAACTTGATGGTATCCTTTTTTTATTAAAACAGTTTTTTCTTAATTTTTATTTTTATTAATTTATTTGAAAATAACAGACACAGAAAGAGAGGGAAAGAAAGAGAGACAAAGAGAGAGAATTCTGGTTAAGGTGACGGCATAGTGGCCACATCAAAGCAGCCTAGAGGGAGAAATAATCAGACAAACAGTACAAAACACTCTGCTATTGAAAAGTAGTGTATAAGGAAGTATCAAGAACATCAGAGAATCATGGAGACCCAGATTATCCAGCAACCACATAACCAGCCAGAATCAGCTCCTGCTATGACTCTGCTCTAGCAGCTCATATGAAGAGCTACATTTATGCCCAGCCCTTGCCAGAGCTGTAGGAGCAGAACCCAGACTAGGTTATTTTCCATTCACATCAGCTTCCTCACAAAGTCAAGAAAAAATGAAGGAGAATAGAGCTGAGGCTAGCTGAGCAGAACCTGAAGAAGAAAGGGCCAGCTGAGCAGATCTGGAACTCCAGACACTCTCTACAGTCACCCCACCCCTAACTACCATTAAGGAGAAACCACTCAATACCTGGGGAAGGGAACTCAGCCACACAGCATTCAGCACAGCTGATCAGAAGAGCAGCTATTCCAACTCAGGCAGCCAATCTGAGCCCACAGTAGAACAAAGAGAGACCCAGGTGGTCTTTCAGCATAGGTGAGACAGGAAGCAATCCCAAAAGGTAACAACCTATTTACACTGGGTCAATACCTGCCCCAAACCTGTCACACAGGCCTGCACTAGAAGTTCTGATAACACCTTACATGGCAGGGCAAGTTATGTGTTACATTTAATTGATGGTTGGATTTTCCATTATCAAATAAGCTGTATTTTAGCATTGATTTTTGTGGCATTTGATGTTTCTTGATTTATAGTGTCATTGCCTTTTTCTTCTGTCATTCTTGGGTGCAAGGTCTCACTCAGTTCCAGGATGACCTGAAACTCATTAGAGACCAGAAATCTCATCCTCCAAGTTGACAGGATTAAGGGTGTAGGGCAACAAACACCCTTAAGGACTTTGACTTTGTTAGATTATCTGTTTGTTTAAATCCCCACTCTTACATAAATGCTCCATGCTGGTTTTGATTGGGTATGTATATTACTCAGTTGACTTTTAGGATTTGCCCAGCCTACCAGAGTACTTTCATATGAAGTAAACTCAACTCCTAGCATCACTTCTAGTATTATTCTGGGGATAATATAAATGCCACACCTGGAACATTAAGTTCCTACCCAGAAGAAATATAATACCAGATTTGCACATCTAAGAATACTACAGTTAACTAGAAAACCCAAGCATCAATTAACTCAAGATGCAAAACCTTCTACATTGCTAGATAAGAAACACAAACATTAAAGACAATTTAATTCCACAAAAAACTATAAATACATCAAAAATGAATTCCAGTGAGACTGATTTAAATGAAATTTCTGACAAACAGTTCAAAGGAGTAATTATATGTATGCTCAAAGAAACCGAAGAAGAAATCAAAGGAATCAAATGAGAAAGCAAACACCTGAAGGAATACCAAGAGAATGCAGAAAACCAACTTAATAAAATAAGAATGTCAATACAAGACATGAGGAAGGAAATAGCAATAATAAACAATACAAATCAGAAATTCTAGAAATGCAAGCTAGAGTGAGTCAGATAGAAAACTATTTAGAAAGTCTCACCAGTAAAATGGATCAAGGAGAGGACAGAATATTTAAACTAAAGGACAAGGCAAAAGATCTAATACAGTTGAAACAAGAGAAAGGCAAACTAATATGAAGATATGAATAAGAATTTTAAGACTTTTGGGATACTATGAAGAGATCAAACATAAGAATTCAGGGTATAGTTAATGGAAAAGAATTTCACTCCAAGGGCATATTAGATATTTTCAACAAAATCATATGAGAAAAATTTCCTCCAGTAGGGAAATCAATATCAGTAAAGATACAGGAAGCCTTTAGAGCACAAAATAGATAAAACAGGAAAGGACTTCTTCTTACTATATTATAATTAAACTCCTAAGCACACAAACCAAAGAAAATATATTTAAAGCAGCTAGAGAGAAACATCAAGTCACATTGAAAGGCAAGCTCAACAGGATAACAGCAGATTATTCAATACAAATGTTAAAAGCCAGAAGGGCTTGTAATGATGTATTCCAAATTATGAAAGATAACAACTGTCAACCAAGATAACTTTATCCAGCAAATCTATTCATTCAAATTGATGGAGAACTAAGGATGCTCCATACTAAAAACAGGCTGAAAGAATGTATAAACACTAATCCAGCTCTACAGAAAACACTTAACAGGATCCTCCATGCAGAAGAGAAAGGAAAGAACACACACGTGGAAATAATGAAAAATAAACCACACTCAATACTAAATTCACTTAATTCAGGGAAAAAAAACCAGGATGCACAACGAACCAAGAACCAACCAAAAAACACAGGCATGCAAACTGGATTAAAAGGCAGGTCCTTTCTGCTTTTTGCCTAAGTCACAGATGAGCCTAATAATGGTACCAAACTGACTATATTCACCTCTCTATGAAAGACAGATGCTGTCTTAAGGTTGAAAGGATGGAAAATGATATTTTAAGTAAGTGGGCCTGGGAAACAAGCAGGTTTTTTTTTTTTTTTTAATCCTAATATCTGACAGAATAGACTTCAATCCAACATTAGTTAGGAAATATGAAGGTCACTTTACATAGATTAAAGAAAATATTAAACAGGAGGGTATTACAATTCTAAACATAGCTGCAATTAATATGAGGGTTCCAAATTTCATCAAACAAACACTATTAGATGAAAGGTCACAGATAACACCTGACACAATTCTATTGGGTAACTTTGGTACACCACTCTCATTAATTGATATGTCATCCTGACAAAAAATAAACAGAGAAGCATCTTGATTAAATGAGGTTATTGAACAAATGAATCTAACAGATATCTACAGAAGTCTATCCAAATGCTGCAGAATATGCATTCTTTTCAGCAGCACAAGGAACATTCTCTAAAATAGGCTGTATATTAGGACACAAAGAAAAATTGAAATAATTCATTGTACTTTATCTGATCACAGTGGGATTAAAATACAAATTAACAGCTAGAAAAACTACACAGCCTACAAAAAAATCATGGAAACTGAACAGTACACTATTGAATGAGGAATGGATCTTTAAGGAAATGTAAAAAGGAAATAAAAAAAATAAATTATACAATGAAATGATAATTATAAAATAATATACCAAAACTTTGGGACAAAGAAGGCTATCCTAAGAGGGAAATTTATGGCTTTAAGTGCCAATATTAAGCAATTAGAAAGGTCCATGTAAACAATTTAATGCTTCACTTTAAGGCCTTGGAAAAAGAAGTAAAAGGCCATTCAAAAATAAGTAGACAGGAAGAAATGGAAACAAAAAAAATACAAAGAATCACTGAAAGAAAGAGTTGGTTCTTTGAAAGGATAAACAAGATTGATAAATCTTTAGCAAATCTGACCAAAAGAAAGAGAGACACAAATTAAAAAAATTAGAGATGAAAAAGGCACCATTACAACAGTTACCAATAAAATTCAGAAAAGCATAAGGACATACTTTAAGAACATATATCCACCAAGTTTAAAAATCTGAAAGAAATTATTTCCAGATTTATGTGACCTACCAAAAATTAAATCAAGATGAGGTGAACCATTTAAGCAGATCTATAGCACATACAGAGAACAGAGCAGTTATATATATATATATATATATATATATATATATATATATATATATATATATATATATGGTTTATATATATATAAACCATCCCAACTAAAAAATATCCAGACCCAGATAGATTCACTTGTGAGTTTACCAGACTTTCATGGACTAACTAACACCACTAATTCTTATACTTTTCCATAAAATAGAAAAGGAAGGAATTCTACTGAATTCCTTCTATGAAGCCAGAATTACCTTGATAACAAAACCAGACAAAGATAGAACAGAAAAAAAGAAAATTACAGACCAATTTTCCTCATGAACACAGATGCAAAAATTCAAAAGAAAATACTGGCAAACAGAATACAAGAATGTATCAAAAATATTATTTACCCTAAGCAGGTAGGTTTTATCTCAGTTATGTAGGCATAGATCAACATATACAAATCAGTAAATATGATATACTCACTATATTAATGGACTGAAGGTCAAAACCAGCATGATCATCTCAATAGATGCAGAAAAGTCACTTGCCAAAATCTAACATCCCTTCCTGGTAAAGGAACATATCTCAACATAATAAAGGCTATTTGTGAAAAACCCACACCCAGCATAGTACTAAATGGGGAAAAAATAAGATTTTTCTATTAATATCAGGAACAAGACAAGGGTTTCACTGTCTCCACGTTTATTTAATATGGTACTGGAAATCTTAACTACAGCAATAAGTGAAAAGACACTTATCCTACCCATAACTGAGGGCTAACTCCACAATGCATGACCCATATACCTCAACAAGGTGGGGCCAAGGGGAGGGGTAAGTCACAGACGAGCCTAATAATGGTACCAAACTGACTGTATTTGCTGAATACAAAACTAATTAATAAAAATGAAAAGGAAGAGACCAAATTATCATTGTTTGCACATGATATGATTCTAAACATAAAGGACCCTGATGACCTTACCAGCAAACTGTTACAGCTGATAAACACTTTTAGCAACATAGCAGGATACAACAGAAATCAGAAGTCTTCCTATATACTAACCACAGACATTCTAGGATGAAATCAAGGAATCATTTCCATCCATAATTGTCTCAAAAATAAGTAAATAAGTAAATAAGTAAATAAATAAATAAATAAATGAAATACCTTGGAATAAATCTAACCAAGAAATTTAAGGATCTCTACAATGAATACTTTAAAACACTCAAGATAGAAATGGCAGAAAACACTAGGAAATGGAAAGACATCACATTTTCTTAGATTGGAAGAATGAATTTTGTAAAAATGTCAATTTTGCCAAAAGCAATCTACACATTTAATGCAATCTCCATCAAAATTCCAATGGCATTCTTCATGGAAATAGAAAAAAAAAATACAATTCTAGAATTCATTTAGAAGCAAAAAGAAGCCTCAAATATCCAAAAAACTTTTGAGCAATAAAAATAAGGCTGGCAGTGTCATCAAACCTGACTTAAGCCATATTATAGAGTCATAGTAAGAGAAAATAGCATTGTACTAGCACAAAAATATACATGTAGATCAATGGAACAGAGTAGAGAACTGAGATGTAAATCCAGGCAGCAATAGCCATCT
Source organism: Jaculus jaculus (assembly GCF_020740685.1). NCBI lineage: Eukaryota > Metazoa > Chordata > Mammalia > Rodentia > Dipodidae > Jaculus > Jaculus jaculus. The sequence continues at coordinate 77,773,259 of NC_059113.1, forward strand.
AATTTTTGACAAAAATTGTCAAAAATACTCATTGGAGAAAAAGACAGCCTCTTTAGCAAATGGTGCTGGGAAAACTGGATATCTACATGTAGAAGGATTAAAATAGATCCTTGTCTCTCCCCATGCACAAGCCCAATGGATCAGATCTGAAACTCTGAAACTGCTAGAGAAAAAAGTAGGAGAAACCCTTCAACATATTAGCGTAGGCAACACATTTCTGAATATTACCCCAGTTCCCAGGAAATAAAACCTTTAATCACTCACTGGGACCTTATAAAATTATAAAGGTTTTATAATATGAAAGGACACTGTGGATAGAGCAAACAGGCAATATATAGAATGAAAGAAAATCTTTCCCAGATATACATATGACAGAGGTTTGATATCCAGGATATACAAAGAACACAAAAAACTAATAAGAAATCAACAACACAATTATAAATTGGGCTATGGAACAAAATAGAAAGTTTTCAAAGAAGAAACACAGGTGGCATATAAACATCTAAAACAATGTTCTACATCCTTAGCCATCAGGGAAATGCAAATTAAAACTACTTTGGGATTCCATTTCATTCTCGTCAGAATGGTTATCAAGAAAACACATGATAATAAATTCTAATAAGGATGCATAGAAATAGGAACACTTCAACACTATTGGTGGGAATGTAAACTTGTATAGACATGGAAGTCAGTGTGGTGTTTCCCAAGACAGTGAAAAATAGGTTTAACATAGGACACGGCTATACCATTCCTAGGCATATATCCTAAGGACTCTTCTCATTACCTTAGAGATACTTGTTCATTAATGTTTATTTCCACTCTATTCACAATAGCTAAGAAATAGAACCAGCCTAGATGTCCCCCATCTGATGAATGTATAATGAATATAAAGTACATTTGTACAATGTAGTTATATTCAGTGGCAAAGAAAAAAGAAATTATGAAATTTGCAGAGGAAAGGATGGATCTGCAAAGGATTATATTAAGTGAGGTAACTCAGGCCCAGAAAGCCAAAATGCCACATATTCTCTCTCATATGTGGATCCTAGTTATAAAAACTTGTGTGTTAGTTAGAGTAAAATTTGGTAGCAGAGGCCAGTAAGATAGAAAGAGTCTTATGGATGAAGGCAAGAGAGGACTGAAAGGGATGACATTATATATATATATATGTAAGTAGATGGCCTAAGTGAGGTCAAGGAAAGAGACTGATTAAAGAGAAGTATGAAAGGGCAATCAAAATTTAAAATGTTATTAATAAGCCATATGGACACCTACTATTCAGATAACGGAACACCCAGAAGCCATAGATTGTTACTAGAAAAATTTTAGTGCCAAGGATGGGATACCTTCCAGTGAGTTACTGGCCAGGGAGGTTCCTGATGTGTCCAAAACATCACAGGCCATTGCCAAACCTCTTGCATTTCTACCTGAAATAAATAGTAAGATCCTATTGCTGAAGTCTCCATGTGCTTGGGCTACAGGGTCACTGAGAAATCAAGCTCAAGCTGAGCTGAAAACCTCCCCCATGTAGATCAGCTGACAGAAAGTTGGACAAAATTACACTACAAACAGCCCTATGGGAGAGAGAGAAGTCATAAGTGGAAATAAACAACAGTGAACATTGCAAGCCTGAAGTTTGGCCAGCCAGGTCAAATGAGCCAACAGGTGTGATAGTGGCATATCTGTTATGGGGGAAATCAACTACTCTCTAAGTGGACTGGAAGACCACTCCATGGGAGGGAATACATGGCTGGTATTGAAAACATAGTCAAAAGCCTATGGCATGGGAGGTCATGAGCCCTAGGGTCATAATGCCTGCTGTTGTCTGGTTACATGCATATATTATGCTCACCAAACTGCCCTGTAAAACATTTCCTTAACGTTCATATTTGTATGTTAATGCCAGTGTCACTTTTGGTTATAAAAACTTATCTTTTTAGATGGCGATGACCACTGGGTGACCCAAAAGTCACCATAGCACTGAGAAGTGACAGAGGAGTGTTCGGCACTGAAACATCTCTATCACTCCTTTCAAGACTCAGAGTCCATTGCCGAACAGGTGGCAGAAAGAATCTAAGAGCCAAAGGAAGGGTAGGACTTCTTAAAATGCACTCTTCCAGACACAAATTTTCGTCAGTATCCATGACCTGGCAATAGCTGATACTACCTCCATAATCAGAGGAAAAGACACTGATATCAAAATAAAAGAGAGGCTGGGTGTGGTGGTGCACACCTTTTATCCCAGTACTTGGGAGGCAGAGATAGGAGGATCACTGTGAGTTCGAGGCCACCCTGAGGCTACATAGTGAGTTCCAGGTCAGCCTGGACTAGAGTGAGTCCCTACCTTGAAAGTCAATAAATAAATTAATTAATTAATGAGACTAATTGAGAAGGGGAAGAGATATGGTGGAGAGTGGATTTGTGAAGGGGAAAGTGGAGGAGGGGAATTATCATCATGATTTATTGTCTATAATTATGGACTTTGTCAAGTAAAAAGAAAAAAAAATGTTAAAAAAAAAAAAGTGAAAGCTCAGCTCAGGTACACTTCTGCTCCACATCAGAGCTCCTCACCTCATCCCCAGCTGTCACAGCTGGGCTTCCCCTGCCCCCTCCCAAAAATGTGGCTTTTGTTTCTGGGCTTTTACTCAGCAGATTGAGGAGTGATGGCACAGATGGAGGGTTAGAGGGCCTGCAAGGGAAGGGAAGGAAAAGCACTGGGCAGTATCGGCTTGTCTTGGGGATTCTGAAGGGTTGGAATGAATCCAGTGAGTCTCTGGTAGCAGTTTTCTTGGGAGGCTGACAATTACCCTTGAAAAGTTTCAGTATGCATGGGTGCCCTTTGCCTGCAGCTGTCTCCCTCTGCCCAGTCCCCTAGCACTGTTGATGACCACAGGAAAGGCAGACATTGTTTGCTTCTGGCCAGGAGACCCATACTTCTTTGAATGGGACACAGCATGTAGAAGTGGCAATTAACCTGGCTTTAGGCACATTAAACTCTTGCATATGGAGAGCAGCTCCGCATTTTTCTCCTGTCTTCTCCAATGCCCACACACCATGTGTCACCACTGAGCCAAAATCACAGAGTCCCATGAGTATCTGATGAAAAACGTGGAGCATGTCAGAGAATGGATCAGGCCATAAGGGACATAGACAAATCTTCTGGGCTGAAATCACTTCTAGCCTAAAGGGAGGGCACCATGCTAGATTGGGAGCATGAACATGCTGCTAAAGGGAAAACCCAGTATGTGTGTGGAGGCTGGAAGAAAGGCAGCAGCAGGGTGGAGCTTGGTGACTTTATTCCCAAAACAGGAGCTGTGATCTGGAAGCACACGGGTAACTGCTACATAGGGATACCTTGAAACATCTCAGGGGTGGTCAGGATTGTGCCCAAGATTCTCAGATGCATCTATTGGGCCCTCATTTGATTCCTGGGTACCCATGAAAAGGTCAATGTACAAAGTGGCACATCCATGTGGAGTTTGTTTGTAGCTGCTAGGGGTCTTTGTGTGTCTGTCTCTGTTTGCAAATAAAAATATATGTTAAAAAGGAAAGAAAGATATTAAAGCTTTAAAAATTCTGACATCTGAATTTTACATTGAGACTGCAAGATCACAGAAAAGTTAAACGTCTTCTTTGTGGTCAATAAATCAGAAATTTTGGTGTCATAAAAAGTCAGGATCTGTAGCAACTATTTTTTTGAAGAACAGTTGACCTCATAAGTTATTGTTCCCCTACACCCTCTGAACATTTAATACCCTAAGGTCTAATATGCAATACAGAAATGGAAACTACTCAAGGTGTTGTGAGCACAGAGTTTACTGTTTTTTGAGAGACCAGGAGGAACACTGAGGCAGGGAGATGTAGATAAACAGAAAACAATGGGTTTCTATTTTTCTCCATGGTTTTCAGGCTTTCAATTTTGGCTCACATTGGACAGCCTTGAACACATTAGACAACAAGGCAAACATGAATATACATAATGAGCTGTCAGACAGCAACCAAAGATGGGTGATATACTTGAAGGAGTACGTGTGATGTCAACCAAAGTAATACATCTTCACTGCCCTTCGCTCTTCAGTGTTTCCAAAGATATAGCAGAATTTATGATTCTGCCTCAATTATTAAGTTAGAAAAGTGAAGCTATTTTCAGCTCATAACCAAATAGAGAAATTATACTTCTATCTAAAAAATAGTGCATGTATTTAATACTGGGCACAGGTATTTAATACAAAGCACAGGCACTCAGAGGAGGGGAACAGGAATGTTTCTCTATTCTGTCAGAATTTGGGTGTGTCAGATGGAGTGTGTCTCTTCTGTTGATGCAGTGACCTCAGATTTTCCTTAGGTTGCTACGAAGTATTTTCTTCTGAACCATGGATCAAGCCATGGATAGTATTTTGGACAAAGATGTCCAAGAGTTTAAGGAGTCTCTTGGAGCTGATGAATTAATTTTAGGTCAGAGCAGTGAGCTCCAACTCCTTTCACTGTTCACTCAGTACTGGGGTTACAGACATGTGGATTATGCCTGGGTGGAGCTTGTTGCACAGTAAGCACTGGTATCCTCTGAGCTAGCTCCAGAGCTTGTCCCCAAGATAAGATTTAAAAAATTATTGGGGGGCTGGAGAGATGGATTAGCAGTTAAGCACTTGCCTGTGAAGCCTAAGGACCCGGGTTTGAAGCTCGATTCCCCAGGACCCACGTTAGCCAGATGCACAACGGGCGCACGCGTCTGGAGTTCGTTTTCAGTGGCTGGAGGCCCTGGCGTGCCCATTCTCTCTCTATCTATCTGCCTCTTTCTCTCTCTGTCTGTCACTCTCAAATAAATAAAACAAACAAAAAAAATATTGGTTTATTTGCAAGCAAAGAGAGAAACAAAGGGGAGAGAGAGAGAATGGGTACTCTAGGACCTCCTGCCACTGCAAATGAACTCGAGATGCATGCATCTGGTTTTATATGGGTACAGGAGAATTGAACCTGGGTCCTCAGACTTTGCAGTCATATGCCTTAAACACTAAGCAATCTCTCCAGCTCCAAAATAGTATTTTTATATCACACACACTTATATGTGTATGTATGTTACACACACACACACACACACACACACACACACACACATATATATATATATATATATATATATATATATATATGTATATAGCATGGGTCCATATACATGTATATATACACATGTACAATACACATATGCACTTGTATAGATGCATATAAACACACACATATATATGTATATGTATGTTATATAAGATATATATCAAATATATGTATATATATATTTGTGATTTATATATATATATAATATATATAATGTATATATATATATACATACATCTATGTTATGTCTTACAAAAACCTAACACATTTTCTTTGATGTGGTACCAATGATAAGATTTAAAATGATTTCTCATGTCCCTTTCTATAATTTTCTTATCTTCTGTCCTTCTTCCCTTGCTTCTAAGTTATGAATAGGGACATAGGTCATCATTAAATGTCCCTTCAAAAGCTTTATTACTTCATTCAATCCACTTATTTAAATATTGAGTACGTTCCTTGCTCCTTTCTAGATGCTAGCTACATCTCACCCTAGCCAAGAGGAAGTTGTTCTGTGGCAATGCAGGCTTTAATAATCCCTTTTCTTCTTTTTGCTTCTTTTAGCTTTGCAGGTGCAGATATATATATATGTGTTGTGTACACATGTGTATATGTATATTTGTGTATGTGTGTGTGTTTGTGTATGTGTGAGGCTAGAAGTTGACATTAGGTATCTTTCTTCATCACATTCCGCTTTATTTACTGAGACAGGCTCTCTCACTTGAATCCAAAGCTTGCCCGTTTTACTAGTCCTGCTAGCCAGCTTTCCAAGAATATCTGGTCTCCCCTTCCCAAGGGCTTAGATTATAGGTAGAATGCATGTACTGCTAGTATTTATGTGGGGAGTGTGGATCTGAATTCCATCCTCCTGCTTTTGCAACAAGTGTTTTATCCAGTACGCTACGTCTCCAGCCTCTAGCGTTTTCCTAAACCAATAAACAAACCTTATTGCCAGAATCAACAACACTACAATGCCAGTGTGTCTAGATGAGTAGGAGTTTATGGTCTGGATTCCTTCTATATCACCTTTAAATAAATAATAACAATTATTAAATAATAATACAATACAATAAATAACAAACAAATGCCTGGACCCTGAAGAGAGAGTCAGGAGTGTATCCTACATTTATATCCCCTGCAACAACTGACTCTTGCATGGAATGAAAGGGTTCTTATATTTGTTGCCTAATCTTCACACTCAGGTAGCTAGGATAACTCAGAATAGAACCCTTCTGATTCTAGTTATTTCCTTACTGGTGAACCAAGACCAAAAAAACAAAACAACAACAACAAAAAAAAAACCTCAACTAGTGATGGAGAGATGGATCAGCAGTTAAAGGTAAAGGCACTTGCCAGCCAAACCTGCCAGCCTAGGTTCTATTCCATAACTTCCATGTGAAGACAGATATAAAAAGTGCTACATGTGTCTGGTGTTAATTTGCAGTGGCAAGACCTTAGCACACTGGGTCATGCGTGGTGACACACATACACACACACACACACGTAAATAGATAAATTAATAAATAAAAATATTCCTCAATGGTGAAATATGTTATAAAATGTTCATCTCAATATTATAAAATATGAGTACATTCAAATTGGAGTATTCCTTTGATTTGTGTTTTCTGAGTCACCTACATATTGTTATGTGGTCTGTGTAGCTTCTAGATATTACTTGGGACAAAGTTACTCCAATTAAAATCATCTTAGTGGTGTTTGTCTTTGACTGACCCTAGGCATGTTTGTCACCTAGATAGAGCTGGGGAAGCTGACTGTCCTGAGTTGACAGGATGTTTGTCAGGAGGCCAGCCTTAGCAGCTCTCTTCTAGGGAATGATGCTTCCACCTGAGACCTCTCTTCCAGTATTGTCTAATGACATTTGATGTTGCTGCTTTCTACTTGTAAAACTCCAAAGTAAAATAATTAATACAAAGAATCTGAGAAGTCACCCCTCTCTACAGAAGAAAGACTTTGTTGGGCATCAGTGTCTGATAGATTTGTGCTGCCTGCTCTTCTTTTCTGTTTATATGAACTTATAGGGAAATGTCTATGCATATATATATATATATATATATATATATATATATATATATATACATACATACATACATACATACATATATATATATGTATGTGTGTATGTGTATATATATGTATATATAATACATGTATTGAAATAGGAAAGATGATAGAAGATAAATGAATAGATTGATAAAAGATAGTAGATAATAAGCAGGCATATCAAATTAACTCTCTTGTTAATGTAAGCCTCCTTCCTTAATGCTGTCTGGCAAAGGTACTTGACATGTAAGTCCTAGTGTCAGTCTTTTTTTTTTTGACATGTTATTATTATTTACTTGCAAGTAAAGAGATAGAGGTCTGGGCTTCTTGCTACTGCAAATGAACTTCAGATGCATCCCCCACTTTATGCGTGTGGCTTTCTAGTGTCAGTCTTCCTTACTGAAACTCCACAATGGCATAAGCATCTACAGGTTTCTGTCAGGGTACTTGATGACCCACCAAAGGTTAGTGGTAAGACCCTACAGCTGAAGACACCTTATGTGGTTGAAAGTAAAACAAAATGGCATGGCTGGAAGCTGGAAGAGTGTCAGTCCCCAGACAGTCAGTATGTCTAGTTCCAGAAGGTGCTACATGGGTGACTGGAGGAAAATAACCAATATCTGTTCAAGCAACTCATGGTCTAACCTACTTAGCAGCAAATAACCTGTCATGATACTCACGCAAGTGCAATAGTGGCACACGGCCATTCTGGGAAACCAACTGCTCTTGATTTAGCTAACTCGTCCACTCAGTTGAATGAAACCCATAGCTGGAGCTGGGAAACAAGTCAGAACCATATCCAAACATGATTTGCTCTCCTTTATCAAGCTACCACCAATCATGGGCTACAAGAGGGACTACATCTATTAAATTCTCCATAAGAAAGTAATAGTTATCTCATTTGTCTGGTGCTAACTTACTCTCCATTGAAGGATCTGCTTATCTTTTTCAGATAGATGTAGATCCTAAGGAGAGAACCACCCCATCATAGCTAAAACTGGCTGAAACTAAGAACAATTGGTGAAACAAGCAAGAGTGCTGTTTTCCTGGTGAACTTGGTAACAGCACAAGGGTAAAGGAGATCAACGCAGAGAAAAATCAACTCCTACCAAATCAGAGATCCAGAGACCCAGAGGCCCCCAACACCTCATCACTGAAGGAGTCCCTAAATGAACCCAACATGGCTCAGGGAAATTTGGCAGAAGAGCTGGTAGAAAGAATGTCAGAGCCACATGTTGGGTGATGATATACACACATTTATCCTACCCATAAATGTGGGCTAACTCCAGAATGCATGACCCATATACCTCAACAAGGAAGGGACAAGGTAATGGATGAGCCTAGTAATGGTACCAAATTGACTGTATTCACTGAGTACAAAACTAATTACTAAAAAAAAAAGAAAGAAAACGAAAAAAAAAAAAAAAAAAGAATCTAAGGATACAAGTAATGTTCAGGGTGAACTCTGAACTCTGACTTGTTTTAAATTAAATCCACAGCTTAACCAGCCTTTTCCTGATGAAATAGATTTTATATGTTAATATTAAACTTAAGAGATTTTTAAATTTACTCTATTAATAAATCACAACATTAAACTACCTTTAATTTCAAAATCAGACAGTAAGGTAAAAACATGAGACATGCTTTCAATAGCTTGTTAGTAATAAAGAAGAAATATTGAGAATTAAAACTATGACTTCACTTGTTGTGAAGTATTAAATTTTATTTTAAATGTAAAATTAAATTGGACAAATAAGAAATGGTGTTTCACCTAAATCTAAGAAATTATAAATTTGTAGTTTGAGAAGTCTGTCTTGACTTCTGGTTAAGATGGTGGCATAGGTACCATGCCAAAGCAGCCTACGGGGGATAAAAGACCAAAAAACTCAGCAAAATACACACTTTTACTAAAAAGTGAGGTATATAGGAAATTGAAATGATATTAGGGAAGTAGAAGAGATCCAGAGCATTCAGAGGCCACATAGGCCAGCAAAAGTGGCCACAGCAGGTCCGCTGACTGCGGCAGTGGCAGTGCACCAGAAAACCACCAGGCTCAGCCTGAGCTGCAGGAAAAACCAGGTGAGGGAGTTTCCACTCACACTGGAGCTCTTCACAAACTCTAGAAACACGAAAGGAGAGCAGCAGTGAACAATAGAGGATCAGATCACAAGGTAGAAAAACATGTGGAACAGTGAGAGAACTAGAGCAGCATCGGCTCCTTCCCCTCCCCTCTGCCTGTGCCCAGCTCCCATGGACGGAGCAGTGGTCTTGGGACCTGGCCACACCAACTTGAGCTGACAGCGAGACCCAAGCATGAGCAGAGTCTGGCAGCAGCATCAGCGGCTCCGGTACTGGCAACAGCAGCCCCAGTGGCAGCAGAACTAGCAGTGGTAGCTTCAGCAGCAGCAGTGGCAGATCCAGCAATGGCAGCTACAGCAGCAGTGAAGGGTCCAGCAGCAGCAGCTTCAGCAGCAGCAGTAGTGGTTCCAGCACTGGAGGTGCCTATCTTCAGGGCCACAGTTGCCAGGCTCAGTTTGCCCTGCAGGAAAAGCCAGTGCCCAGCTCTAGAAATCCAAATAGTGGCCCAATGATCCAGCCAGCAATTTGAGACCAAAATCATCCAAAAAGGTAACTGGGATAGCACCAGGGAAGGGTCTCACTTGGTCACAAGCTGACTTGGATCTCTCACATACCAGAAATCTTAACCGCTTTGTTGATAGAGGATCAGGTTGTTATAATACCTACTGTTACATAAATACTCAGTGCTGTTTTTGATTGAATGGGTACAGTGTTTAGTGAACTTTTAGAATATACCTGTATTTTGTTCCACTCAGCCTACTTGAATACTCCCATACCAGGCAAACTCAACCTCTAGGAACACCTTTGTAGATACTCTGAGAGTCTTAAGAGCCACACCTAACACCTTAAGCTCCTACCCTGAAGATATATAACATCAGATCAATTGATACAGCTAAGAATACCCAGACAGCAAGAAAATCCAAGCATTAACTTAATCCAAGATGCAAAAATATATACATTATCACACAAAAAACACTAAAAATCAAGACAATATAAATCCACCTAAAAGTATTAATGCATCAGAAATGACCTCCAGTGAGAAGGAGTTAGAGAAAATGCCTGAGAAAGATTTCAAAAGAATGATTGTAAATATGTTCAAAGAAGTCAAAGAACAAATCAAAGGACTCAAAGGGGAACACAAAGAGGAAATCAAAGGAAACAAAGAAGACACAGGATACCAATTTCATGAAATAAAGAAGGCAATACAAGACATAAATAAGGAAATAGAAATAATAAAGAAAAAAACAGTCAGAATTACTAGCAATGAAGAACACAGTTAATGAAATAAAAAAACTCTGTAGAAAATCTCACCAGTAGAATGGATGAAGGAGAGGACAGAATATCTAAGCTAGAAGACCAGGTGGCAGATCTAATACAGTCCAACAAAGCGAAAGACAAACTTATAGAAAAGTATGAGTGGTAATTTCAAGATATTCGGGACACTATCAAATATAAGAATTCAGGGCATAGTAGAAGGAGAAGAATTCCACTCCAAAGGGATAGTAGGTGTCTTCAACAAAATCATAGTAGAAAATTTCCCCCAAATTGGGAAAGAGGTGCCATTGCAGATACAGGAATCCTTTAGAACCCCAGCCAGACAAAACCTGGAAAGAACCTCTCCTCGCCACATTGTAATCAAACTACCAAACACATAATCCTAAGAAAAATATTGAAAGGAGTTAGAGAGAAAAATCAAGTTACTTACAAAGGCAAGCCCATCAGGATTACAGCAGATTATTCAACACAATCTTTAAAAGACAGAAGGATTTGGAGTGATGTATTCCAAGTTCTGAACGATAACAACTGTCAACCAAGGTTACTTTATCCTATCCATTCAAAAAGATGGAGAAATAAGGACATTCCATGACAAAAGTATGTTAAAGGAGTACTTGAGGACAAAACCAGCTCTACAGAAAATACTTGAAAGAATCCTCCATGCTGAAGAAAAGGAAAAGCACACATATAAGAAACCTGGAATAAACAAGCAATACTCAAATACTAGTTAACACAAGAGAGCAAAGGTAGAACCGGAACCATACACACCCAAAAAAATGGCAAACATAAATACACACCTTTCAATAATATCTCTTAATATCTACAGCCTCAATGCCCAAACCAAAAGACATAGGTTTGCAGACTGTGTTAAAAAGCAGGATCCTACAATTTGTTGTCTCCAAGAAACTCACCTTTCTACAAAGGATAGACATTATCTTAGGGTGAAAGGTTGGAAAATGGTGTTTCAAGCAAATGGGCCTAGAAAACAAGCAGGGGTTGCTATCCTAATATCTGACCTCAGTCCAACGTTAGTCAAGAAAGATAAGGAAGATCACTTTATATTGATTAAGGGCACACTCCAACATGAGGACATTACAATCCTCTGCATATATGCACCTAACATGGGGGCTCTCAAATTCATCAAACAAACACTATTAGAATTAAGGACACAGATAACACCAAGCACAGTGGTGGTGGGTGACTTTAACACCCCACTCTCTTCAATTGACAGGTCTTCCTGGGAAAAAATAAACAGAGAGGCATCTAGACTAAATGAGGTCATAGAAGGAATGGACCTAACAGATATATACAGGACATTTCATCCAAAGTCTGCAGCATATACATTCTTTTCAGCAGCGCATGGAACATTCTCTAAAATAGACCATATATTAGGACGCAAATTAAATCTCAACAAATTCAGGAAAATTGAAATAATTCCTTGCATTCTATCTGAGAAGTCTGTCTTATTTGTTTCTGGAGATCTAGTAGGTCTCTTTAATCAATAGCTCATTGTGGATGTGGACCACATCCTGGTACAGGGAATTACAGGCCAGCACCAAGGGAAAAGTGAAAAAGAAATAGACAGAAAAGAAAGAAACAGGAGAAATTTGAGGTTTGGTTTCCTCTTACCCTCTCCAAGGACCTTTGCTTCAGGTGTTCCACCTAAGGTCCTCTTGAGAGTTCCACCTTTTAATCTGACTTCTAGAATATAGGCTTCTAGGGTACCAGGTAAATTTGGCTTCAGTTTTGTGCTTGCCCTATTTCCCTTCCCCCAATCCCTGTGTTCCCTATTGTCCAAGCCTCAAGATGCTATTCAGTTATGTCAGCAACTTGGGCTGATCCAGGTTAGGAGCTACAGATGAGTGACATCATGGAACAGTTTTCTTTCTGTGATTGTGTGAATATACCTAGAATGATCAGTTCCAAGTTTGACCATTTTTTTTTTCTACAAATTTCAATGTGTCATTCTTTCTTATTGCTGAGTAGAATTCCATTTTGTAGCTATACCACATCTTGGTTATCCATTCATCCAATGATGGGCACTTGGGTTGATTCCAGCTTTTAGCTATTATGAATTGAGCAGCTATAAACATGGGTGAGAAAACATCTTTGAACTGAGATGTAGAGCTTTTAGGGTAAATGCCCAGTAAGGGCACAATGTGGTCTGTTGGTTACTCTATATTCATCCTTTACAGGACTCTCCATATTGATTTCCACAGTAGTTGTACCAACTTACATTCCCACCAACAATGAATGAATGTTCCTATTTCCCCACAGCCTCGACAATTTTAACTTTTTGCATTTTGGGAAGAGAAGTCAGTGAAAAATTTTCTCCTTTTATAAGACATTTTATCAAAAAAAATACTTTCCTTATTTTTACTATGAACAGTGGTCAGTTTTATTTTGCTATAAATATAAGAAAGTAATATAGAAAATTTAACTCATGACCATAATAGTAAGTTTAAAACTTGGCATCCCATTTAGATTTTCCATCCTCTCACCTTTTTAGATGCTTATGTTTATTTCAATTCCTTCCTGTTTTTATTTAATTATTATTTATAAATTTATATGCAAGCAGAAAAAAAGAGACACAAGAGGCAGATAGAGATATTGGGTGCAGCAGGACCTCTAGCCACTGCAAATGAACTCCAGATACATGTGCCACTTTGTGCAACTTGGTACTGGGGAATTGAACCTGGGTCATTAGGCTTTATAGGAAAGTACCCTAACAACTGAGCCATCTCTCCAGCCTGGCTTACTTTATTTTATTCATTTATATTTTAATGAGACAAAGCCTTGCTGTGTAGCCCTGTTTGTACCCAAACTATGGATCTTCCTAGCTCTGCTTTCCAAGCTCTAGGACTACAGATGTGCATCACCATGTCCAGCTATTTCTCCCTTAAAGGAGCTCTAGTTTTATTAGTTAAAAAAAAAAAATCAGCATTAATTACCTTTCTAATTGCTGGGAGAAAATACCTGACAAGGATCAGTTTAAAATGGGGTGGTTTTATCTTTGTATATAATTAGAGGTTCATCAGTGCAGGGAAAGCATGGTGGCCAAAGCTTGAAACAGCTGATCACATGCAGTTTAATGAAAGCCATGAATGCTGTTGCTCAGCCATCTCTCTTCTTTGTACACAGTCCATGATCCCAGCCTGTGGGCACAACAAGGTGGTCTTCCCACCTAGTTTAACCTAATTATGATAATTCTTCCCTGGCATGCCTAAAGTCTAAATTAATGTTGATAATACTTTTTAGGCATGCACAGAAACTTAGTCTAGATAACCCCTCATGTGACTGTCCAGAAGATAGTTTCCAAGGTGATGCTAGGTCCTGTCAAGTTGACAAACAATATCAACTACCACAAACAGCAAATAATTGTAAGTCAAACATCATCTTGCTATTATAATATCACTATCTTCCATTGTGTTTACCTAAATGAAAAACATGAACATTTGTCCATTCTCTAATAAAGGTATGTACTGTGGATATGGAACATGCCTGCACATCACACACACACACACACACACACACACACACACACACACACACACTGAACATGCTTCAGGATATACATATATATTATATAGTCATAAATTTTACTGTAAGACACTACCTTGAAGATAATCTTTTCTTTTAATCTGGGGAAGTGGGATCACATGCTATGGACTATATTTTCATACATTTCTGAATTTTTCTGCAGAGATGTGAAATGTCAATTTATCCCAGATAGAGCACCAACAACACAATCCAAAAAAATGCACTTGTCTACCTTAGTATACCAATGAATTTATTGGGGTTATTTATAGAAGCATGAATGAGATGTTACAAAAAGGAATATGGTCACAGAATTACTTTTCAGAACATGAATGAATCAAAAGCAGCCAAGTCACTGAATCCGGCATGAGTAACAGCTCCGGAAAGCTGTAGGCCTTGAGCTCCCTTCCCAACAGTCAGGCAGTTCCACTGGAGTTGCCCCTCCTTCCGCAAGTGTTTCCTGCTTATATAACTTATATACAACTTCATGAGCTTCTGGAGCTTAAAATTTTAGGAACTTCCTTAAGTCATATAGGCATGCCTTCTGGAAAGAAATGCTTTAGTCTAAGGGAAATAGTTGCATATCTTCTTACTTGCATATTTTGAATTTCCCAATCTTGCCAGTGATGGTTTGTGCTTAGATGAGTCTTACTCTTCCCTCACAGGTGTTCATCTAAAACATTATTGTGCCATGGGTTCCCTTCATGTGTAAAATAGAATATTTGTCACAGAAATACAAAACCACCCATTATTCCATATTGGGGCAGGGAGTCTTTGCTACTTTTATGTGACTGAAAACTAACAAGATGTTCCTCCTGATTGTTCCTGTTGCTGTGGTGGCAGATGTGTTGGGACTCAAATCCAGCACCTGTTGTTTTTATTGGGGCAACACTAATCTTCACTTGCCTGGCTTGACTCCCCCTTTATGGTGTTGGCTTCTACAGTGAATAAATCTTTTTGAGTATGAGGGACAAGGCGGGAAATGAGACTCATGCTAATCACAGCATTCTCTACCTCCTGGGAATTAAATTTTGAGGTAATAGAACCACAAAAGTCCAGCTGGAAGTGTTCAAGCTAGGCTCCCAGACTGTTATTTCTGACTCCTCTTTATCTTTGGTTAAACACTTTTTAATCTCTTGTTAAATTCTTTCTATGAATCTGTCTTCAGCTTTTTATTTAATTTCAACTGGTTTGTTATGTTAACTTTTGCTTACAGCTACTGACAATCTAAGCACCTTAGTAACCCTTTGTTTGTGATGAGCATTTTGTGTGCCTTTCCTGCTTCATTCTGCCCCTCAAATGAGTTTGCTGGTTCTTCTTAATCAAGCTTAATTTATTCCATTGACTAGTAATTTTGCCGGAAGTATCTTTCATGGCTCCATACCATATTGTGTTCCCAGTTGCTATTTTTATCTCAAAATTAGAGTTGTTTCCCTTGGGAAGTTTTCTCTCTAGCCCTGATCTTATTCTCATATGAATATAGCTGCTGTTTCAGTCAGCTTTAAGTTGCTGGAACAAATATCCAACAAAACACTATTTATGGGAGGAAGGCTTATATTTCGGGCTTATAGATTCAGAGGAGTTTGCATCAATTGTGAAAGAAGCTACCTACTTCCATTCATTGAAACAGAGAGAAACAAATGCAGCAAGCAAATACACACCAGTGAGCATACACTACCAGAGTTCAAACTGCTCTCTCCACACCCTTGTACTAGAACACAGATCCACCCTTACACACATCTTAGGGCTAGACTACTTGATCTGCCCCAGTGACACCTCCATCCAGGTGGCTGGAGACCCAAGTTATAAGCTTAATCTTAATTTTAATAAAACACCTGAGCCCATGGAGCTATACAATCACATTATCATATTCAAAATAACACAGGTGCCTCTTCCCTATGTTTTAAATTACAGCAACTTATTCATAGTTTAATCATCATAAGGACACTGTAAGCAATTGTTTATTTCCTTATCAGTCTCCTCCCATTAGAATACTACCTTTAGGGACCTGAATCTCTTTGTGCCCTCAGAGTGCACCATGACATTTGCTTCTGCCTATGGTAATGAAATGTTTGCAGAATAATTAACTAGTGGAGGAGCTTCTCTATTCAAGAGAAGCATAGAAAGAGCTTGACATTGACTACCACACAGTAGGAAGGCTGGCACTTCCTTCCTGTAATCTCGGTCATGTCCTTCACATGCCAAGGAAAGCTTAACACTGGAATGCCAGAAAGAGTTAAGGGATACTGGTTGAGACCCTGTGTTTGACAATAGTATGTGAGTCAGGATATCTGCCATAATTGGATAGATAATATCATTTCTCATCCAAATTTTGATACTTCTGAAAGACAGAGGGCTTGAAATACACCAGGTTTCTTCTGCCTCACCTAGTATATGCAATGATTTTGGTCATAATTACCTGACAAAGTGACCCTAGCCTAAGTGAGGTAAATGTTTTTATGACCTTTGCTTTAACCTCCCCTGAAATATATATGACATACATGTAACAGGTAATTTCTTTCATTGAAATTTTGGATATCTACTTTGGATTATTTGATAAATAGGATGTAAACCCATCTCCCTGCCAAATTTTATCCTGTCAGTAAAAGTTAATATTATGTTTTGTTTCAGGAGTCTATTTTGTCATTGTTTCAAAGACATTGATAATATTGGTTCACAGTATTTCTCCATTGAAATTGGTTTGTCTTTTTGGATATACAGAAGATTCTTGGATTTTGGACAGGCATCATTTTGTTTCCACTGGCTTGCTGCCACTCCAATTCGAGTGAGCTACATAAAAATCTTGCTTAATCTGTTATTAATGCACAGATTAGAGGTCTATGATGTCCACAGAGCCATGAACTCATACCTACAAGTGCTTAAGTAAAAATGTTTAAAGTACCCTTTGCAACACATTTTCCTCTATCTCTTTTCACATCTATTTTCTGCCCTAATTTTGAATGAAATCAGTGAAAAAAAAAAAAAAAACATAGACATTTGACATTGACTTTCCCCTCTGTTGAAATGCAGGGTTTAGAAAAATAACATGAGAGAGGTCCTGATGAACTTTTCATTGGCATTTAAAATTTTCTAGGCACTACACCATTCCCAAGAGGAGCTCTGCCACTGGGGTAAAATCTAATTTGGCTATCACAAAATGTAGAATAAATTTGGAGACAGGGAAAAGTAGACATCTTTAACTCTGTAGTTAGCAATAATATTATCTACAAATAGCAAACGTCCTTTCTCAGGCATATATAAGAGGGCCCTGGAGGAAATCCATGTAATCCTTTAAGAAAATCAATGTAACTAGTCCAATAATAATTGAAGGTAATAAAGGATATCTTTAGAAGACCAACAGAGGAGAAAATAAAAGCATGATTGGTAGTAAAAATAGTTTTTGTTCTTTTAGAGGGGCGGAAAAGGTTCACCTATATCCCTGAGGTAAAAGAAAATTTGTTTGATATTATCATCAGTATGACAAGTGTATCATGGGGACCAGAAGCACAATAACGGGACCACCAGAGCATGAGCAATGATATGAAGAAAAACATGGTGGGCTTGCTTGGGAAAAGCTGAGGATGTATTTAGATACTCTAAAGAATTGGCACATCTTACAGACCTATGAAGACTGAACATTGAGTAAATGTCAAAGTTACAAATGAGAAAAGTGATGAATGAATAGTTTTCAAGTAATGAAACCTGCCAATAATTGCCACCACCTCATCCTTTGATTTTGATATAGGTACCATATATTCATAACTTGTTAGTTAATTTTTTTCTATAATTAGTCACAATGATAATAGACTTTACAATAATATGTAAAAATTAGTGATTAAGTTGGTAGCTACATGTATTTTTACTGATGTGAAATCATTTTAAGTATACTTTAAATCTACAGACAGTAAATTAGAAGTTAATATAAGTTATATAAAAAAAAAGTAAGGGTTATCTCATTTGACCTGGTGCTAACTTACTCTCCGTTGGAGAATCTGCTTCTCTTTTTCAGATAGATGTAGATCCAAAGGAGAAAGCCACCCATCATACCTCAAAAGGGCCCTGGCTGAAACCAAGAAAAATTGGCAAAACAAGAAAGGGTGCTGTTTTCCTGATGAACCCGATACCAGCACAAGGGGGAAGGAGACCAACACAGAGAAAAATCAACTCCTACCAAATCAGAGATCCAGAGACGCAGAGGCTCCCAACACCTCATCACTGAAGCAAACCAAAAATGAACCCAACATAGCTCAGGGAAATTTTGCAGAAGAGGGGATGGAAAGAATGTCAGAGCCACATGTTGGGTCAGGATATGCAGAGACATTTATCTACCAATAACTGTGGGCTAACTCCACAATGCATGACCCATATACCTCAGCAAGGAGGGGCCAATGGGGAAGGGGTAGGCCATGGATGACCCTCATAATGGTACCAAACTGACTGTATTTGCTGAATACAAAACTAATTAATAAAAAAATTAAAAAAATATGTTATAAAAATGGTTTCAAGGTTATCAAGAACTTTTCCATGTAGCACAATGTATATCTAAAAAGTTTAAATTTTTATGAACTCCTAGTTCATTCACTCTTTTAGCATTCTTGCTTTCTCTGATCAGAATAGGTTTTGCTGAGAAATAACCACTTTGCTTATATTCAGTTATTGCAATGATGAGTAATTATGCAATTTAGAGCATGTAGGTAACTCTCCATTAGTATGTGATAAAATTAAAATTATTTAAAGGTTGTAAAAATTCTTGGAGCAACACCTAAGTTAAACAATATTTATTGATATATTTAGATTTTTGGTAACCACTTTTCAGTATGGGCAAATATTTTTTTAAAAAGTCAGCATTTCTGTTCCTAATGAATCCAAGTTTTCACTATGTAACAAGGAAAAGAAAAAAGTGAATAGTATTTTTCCAAATATAATAAGTAAGTATAAGAAAGATTTCACACGGAATCATTCTTAGGAAAAGATGAGATTAAAGAAGATGAGATTAAAGAATCTTTATTGTGCAAGCAGGCAGTGTGAAGAAAGAGTAGTTATTGCATGGTGAAGGATAGGGTGAGGATACTGGGTGTGCGAAGAAATTGTGTCAAAAATAATAAGCAAAATTATGCTGTATGTTCCTTAAAGTACAAGTAAATCAAGCCTTTCTTATTTATTTATATTTTTAGTGAATGGTTTGATAAGTTTTTTTATTTTCACAATTTTTATTAAAGTTTTCCATAATTATAAAAAATATCAAGCCTTTTTTTAAAAAAAATTGCAATGATCATAATATTATCCTGATAAGAGAGATAGGCCTACACCATTGAAAGTCTACTTTGGGACATTCAAAATGGAATGCTGTCTGTCTGTTTGTAGAAACCTTCTCCTAAAATTGCTGTCACATAACATTTTGTGATATTTGAGTGATCTAGAGTTTTATTTACTTAGAAAAATATTTTTATTGATTTATTTGCAAGGAGATAGAGAATGAGCATACCAAAGCATCTATCCACTGCAAATAATCTGCAGATACATGCACCACTTTATCCCTTTGGCTTTAGGTGGGTGCTGGGGAAGCAAACATAAGTCATTAGGCTTTGTAGACAAGCACCTTAACTGCTGACCTATCTCTCTAGCCCTACTTAGTTATTTTTATATTTTTTGTTTTTATGTTTGTTTTCCTAAAGATGAACTTTAACCCTTGTTGATAGCTATATGTCTTTTTACTGATATGAAATCAGTGTTAGTATATCTGACATCTATGGACAGTAAATTAGAAAATCATATAAGAACTTTTCAATTTGGGATGGATTTATGATATATTAAATAAGAGAGAAATAATATTTGGTATTTGCTAAACAATGGTGTCATAACACTATGGAAAATCAGATTTCTGACCTCAGAAAATAAATCAGTGGTAATAGCCACAAGCAAAGTAAGGATTATGAGTAAAGGACCTGTTGAAGAAAGAAAATTTGTATATCAGGCTTGTGTTGAGATGAGTACTATTTAAGCTATATGCCAATTCAAAACAAAGGTTTTATTTGGCAACTGTTAAAGGAAATCTGAATTTGTGATTTATTCTCTGATCTTCTGAACATCCTGGCCAATGTATAATTGGCAGGATTACCTTGAGCTTTGTGATCCAGCAGCTTCATGTATGTGAAACTGTATATCTACATGCAGAGATTAGCTAGGTTGTTTGAAAACTTGTACATAACTCAACAGCTCAAGAAATGTGTTATCTGAAACTCTGTAAATTGGATTCTCCAGGAAATTTTTTGTAAAATATGCAAGAATAATTTTATAATAATTAATTCAGGGCACTTATTTCTTATTTGAGTATTTTTTTTCTATTCAAAGCAGTGACTTTAGGAGCACAGCAATCCTACATGATTCTGTCATGGCAGAAAGGCTCTTGGACAGTTTTGCTCCATACTAAACCTCTGGACCTTGAACTACTTTGTATTTTCAGTGACTATACAAGGCCCAATTTCAGAATTCTTCTGCTAAGAGTTTGTAACCATTGTGAAAATTCATGGAAAGAAAGAGGAAAGGGCACAAAAGATTCAATTGAAGGATTAGAAGACAAAATCTAGTGATCCCTCCACATACTCACAAATGTTACACTTTGAACAAACAGGAGTAGTTTTAGATAACTCAGAAACACTGCTGGAAAATAAAAAGTGTTTTACAGACAATACCAAAAAGAGAGGTTGTTGCTAATGTGCCAGCAGTTACTTGCTTTACTTTCATAAGGATTTGCTTGGGTTCTTCTTGGTACAACATAATATCACATTAAAAACATTAGTCACATTTTATAGAGGTATTTATGTATAAAATATTGAGAAATTATTCTAATTTATGTAAAGAATTACAGCTAAACAAAAAGTGCTATTACTAAAGAACCACAATTTAGAATTGCATAACTTAAATTTGCATGATAATTTTCAATAAGCATGAAGTTTGCATAGGAATAGACCTTGAATCAGTAACATTTAAAAAAATTTTATTTTCTCATATTTGCCTGAGAAATAGCATAATAAACGAAGATCTTAAAATTTTCATGAATAATAGTTGAAGATTTTGTGCTATAACAGGGTTAGTAATGGTTATGTCAATGATAACAGAAAGGGAATTTGGGATTTGGCAATAAACTTACTACAATGAGTTTTCTGAAGTTAGGGGAAAAACAAAAATTCTAAGACCCAGGAAGTTCATTTTAGTCAGAACACTAAATATTCTTGAAAACAAAATAAAGAAAGCTACCATCATCCTTTCTACCTCACACAAACAAAAAATGTGCAGTCTTCAGATTTATGTATATAATTTCTCATAGATTACTCCATATAGTTAGCAGCAAGGCAAATAAATTTCATCTTATATTTTATCTCTTTATAAATTTTACTTTATTTTATTTTCCTGTAGCAACAGGGGCTTATATTTGTTTGTTATTTGCTGATCCATTGGTTACAGTTTTTGTTTGTTTGTTTGTTTTGTTTTTTTCAAGGTAGCCCAGGCTGACCTGGAATTCACTATATTGTCTCAGGGTGGCCTCACACTCACAGCTATCCTTCTACCTCTGCCTCCCAAGTGTTGAGATTAAAGGTGTGTGTCACCACACCCTGCCATTGGCTACAATTTATACATCTGATTGCTGTTAAGGATAATGTCCCTAAGAACAATGCTCCTGGGCACACTATAGATTTATGATTTCAGAGAGATCATTGAATTTGAAGCTAATCTGTCCAACCTGTTATGATGTTTAAACTTACGAACTTTCTGTTGTAAATTAACACTTCTCTCATGATCATCATTCTGTCTTGTCCATCTGTTTTAGATACCTCAACCTAGAATATGGTCATACAGTCATAGTTGTATAGTGTCATTAAAGTGGAGCATGAATGCTATATGTCCAATCACAGTGTTTCAGCTCATATCATTTCCTAGAAATTCTGAGATCACATTTAACTTTATGAATTAAAAATTTTATATAATATTCTTATAAATCCCTCTCAAAACATTAAGATAAATCAAGATATTTTCCAGAATTTGGGTGGTTACTCTTCCATAAATTTTCTGTTCATGAAATTCAATAGAGCATAAGAACCCAAATGCAGATTTAATAGAAAGAATAAAATAGTGTCCAATGTCTTGGAGGACTCTGTCACAGATATATAATTTAAACATGGCATGACATCTGCAGGGTGTTTGAAAGCATAGCACAACTCTGGGGACCAGGATGTGGAGCTCTGTAAATCAGGAGAGGCATCTGTGCTTTAATTTGGATGCAATGTGGGAGATCATAAGAAGGTTTTAAGTTAAAAGGTTGATCATGGAAAAAACACATCTCTGACCTAAAAAGGAATAAAAGATAGTTTATTCTGGACCCAAGTATGGATGACCATGGCCCAGTAACACAGATTTAGTTTATTCTAAATTCCATGATCTAACCTAACAAGAGGTAGATAAAAGTCTTATAGTAACAGAACAAAGAATGCCAGAGATAGAAATACTTTTTAAATACATTTATGTGAACATCAGGTAGTCAGGTTATAGTACAACAGAGGAATCTTGGCTGTGGGCCTCAGATGATAGCTGATGACATTCTTAGCTTTTGGTTTTTGTGAAGCTATGTGTCTGTGCCTTCATTCCACAAAATTACCTAACAGTCACAAGATGTAACATGAGTCACAGATGTGAGCAATAAATGTCCACTCAATGTGCTAACATAGCCTGAGATAAATTAGTTTTGAACGTGCAATACCTCAACTCCCCATCACCACTGAAGTTCCAGTCATCCTTGAATGCTTAACACAGGTGTGGCTTCTTTCGGGGAACTTTAACTCACAAAATCAAGTTCAGTTGTAACATAAACATCATTTCAAAATAAGTTGTCTTGTTTCTGTGGAGAGTGGCTATGAAAGGGCAATATGTTAAAGAGGGGGACACGGATACTCTGAAATAGGAAGTATCTATGATCACTCACCATAATACCTTGTATTTATCCCCTTGGAGAGTCCCTCCCTCATGAATGTTGTGTGGATCTAATGACTTGTTTCCTATGAGTGGGGAGCAGTAAAAAGGATGAAATTAGGTTAATTTAAAAAAAAAAAAGAGGGGGACAAGTTTAGAATACAACCTCAGGCTGGGGATATCGTTCAGTAGGTAGAGTGCTTGCCTGGCCTGCATGATACCTTGGGTTCTGTCACAGGAAGCTTCAGTGCTACTCGGATGAACCTGCAGACCAGACACAGTACTGGGGAGGAATACCAGTTATTTGAAGCTTGCAGATTGAGAGGAAGTTCTATAATGGCAGACAGGGTTGGTTCCTTTACTGACCCACACCAAGAGAGAAAAACAACCACCATCAGCACAAGCAAGCACACCCCAGAAGACCCAGCAGAGTGGAAGCACTCTGATTATCTTCTGCTAGAAATTTTAGTCCCACCCCCAAACACCGTAGGTCTGGACCTAGGATCCACTCTCAGTGGCCCCAAAGTACCAGCTTCAGTAAAACTACTGAATATATTGGAGGACATGCATTCAGACTACCACAGATTCCATCTTCAAATACATAAAAGCAGGTGTGGTGACACCTATCTGTAAACCCTTCAATAGTCATGAGGATTGGGCACTTATGGGCATCCTTGGCTACATAAATAGCTTGAGGCTAGCATGATCAAGTGAAGTATGCTGGTGACTTTTTTCAAGTCATGGGGAAAATAGTCAAAATGAAGAGAAGCAGCAGATATAATTTATATTTGATCATCAGACATGTTGAAAAATAAACTCATGCACTGTGAATATGAAGGCAATAGTGAAAGAATCTCAAACAAATGGTTTAAAACTTGAATATATTGTTTCCATCTTGACATAGTAAAACCTTGGTGAATAATAGATTGAATTTTATATGCCTATGATATATTCAAGTTGTCATATCCAGTAGATGGTTAAAACATACCATTTTTTTCTGAAAATATTCCATTAGTTAAGGAATAGATTGAAAATAATTATGTTGTTTAGTCAGGGAAGGATATGTAAAAAAGAACAATGATAGATAATAGCTATGTAGACCTCTGCCCTACTAATCAAACTTTATAAGGATTACAGAGACCTCCTAGAAACTTAAGTGACCGTACCTGCCAGGACTGAAGTTTAGCCCAGTAAGAATTATTTTGGACTTTTGATCTCAGAACTGTGTGAGAGTAAATCTGCAGGTTTTAAATTTTTATTTATTTGTTTGTTTATTTATTAGCAAAAGAGAGAGAAGAGGGAGAGAGAGAGAGAAAGAGAAGAGAAAGTGAGAATGGGCACACCAGGGCCTCTAGTCAATGCAAACAAACTCCAGTCACATGTGCTACCTTGTCCATGTGGCTTATGTGGGTACTAGGGAACCAAACCTAGATCCTTAGGCTTTCCAAGCAAGCACCTTGACTGCTCAAGTATTTCTGTAGCCCATAAACATGCATTTTATAGGTCACTATGTTCATGATATTTTACCAACAGAAGCCTCAGATTCATTGTGAGTATACGCACCTGCAGATAAATCTCAATTATATGATGTTTCAAAACAAACAAAATGCTTATGTCGTCACAAAGTAGTAGCAAATATTTTTCTCTAAAATGGCACTTTATTTTTAAGGAGCATGTAATAAATATATGGAAAATTATTCCAAGTCAATGAGATTTTAAGTGTGGGTCCATGAAAAATTCACTGTAAGGGGTGAAAGCAAACACTACCAGAAGAGAGAGAGAGAAAGAAAGAGAGAGAGAGAGAGCACCTAATGGAAAGACAAAGGGTAGATAGAGAAATATTAGAGATAATATTTAAGTATTTTGTATTACATGAGGAGAATGAATCTTTGTGGCAGTGATAAAAGCAAAATTTAGATTTCTTGATTTTATTGTTACTTAATACTGAATGTACATAGTTTTAAAAAACAATAACTAAATAAATTCAATGTCTCATTCTTTCCCTAAGAAAGTTTTACTTCTGGAAGTTAATTAGTTTTGGCCCTTAATGTGCTTCTTCAAATATTTACTTGAGTAATATAAATAATATATTTCTGCTCCTGGCTTAAAATTGTAATATAAATTTTCAAATCTTTATAAAAAGTGGAGTGAAGAATATTCATGTCATGCTTAATTTGTGTGTCCTTGTATATTTCATTTTTAACTAACCAACTATATTCCAATTATATATCTTTGGAAGAAGTTTATAATTGGTTCTGTATAATATTGATTCATTCAGCAACATTCTGCTTCAACTATATGCTATAAAACTTCTCAACTATGGGTACAACCTATTGGTTTCTCCCTCATTCCTGCACAGGTGACATCCTTTCTAATATTTTCTTATTTTGCATTCCAATCAGAATATCTAACATTTCTATTATGCTATAATAAAATGTGAAATTTTATATTTTATCAAATGAGTACATATTTAAGAAGGAATGATATGCTGTTGAACATCAGAATAAGTGTGAAACCAAGACTATCTGATATCCACTTGTGTGTCTGTTAAACTTGGTCTTTTATTCTCCTCTTTCCAGGATCCCATGTCTTCCTTGCTTTTGGCATTTCAGTTTATTACAGGTTAATTCTTTATTATTCTCTGCACTTATGCTTGAGAAGTCCCTACCATATCATGATGTGGTTGTCTTGATACAGTGTTGTATAGAGGAAATCATTACTAAGATCCATACTAAGATATTATTAATATATTTCCTTCATACTTTCAGTGCTGCTGCTGATAAATATGAGCCACTTTGTAGTTGTTTCTCCCTGATATTGGCAAACACCATGGTATATAAGTTATATCAACTTCTCTCTATGATGTTGTGGGCTTCTTCTTAGCCATGGTACTTTATCATTATGATGCAGGTTGGGATGAACTGAGGAGATTCAAAATTCATCAAAGTGCTCAGAAGAAGTGACTGTTATGTTAGAAGTATATAATTTGTTTTGATTTTACAGTACTCACTCTTAAAAGGTGGTTTTTTTTTTATCTCAGATGAAACTTGGAACTTTTGAACAATGTTAAAGTTGGACTAAATAAGAATTTCAATGTGAGATTGTCATGAGTGATTCTACAAGGCTAAAGGCAAAATGTGGTGGTTTGAATGTATGGGTCTATAGGCTCAGGCTTGCAACTCAAGTCTCTGGTCATCCCCTACTTGGGAAAGAGACATGTTACTGGAAGTGGATCTCAAGCCCAGCCCTAAGGTATGTGGAGAGCAGTTTGGAGCTCTGGCTCTTCATACTTATTTGTGTTTTCTGGCTATTGGGTGAAGTCTCCCTGCTTGGACCTATGGAACTGAGCCAGCTTCTTCCACACTTATGGTGTTCCCTTGGGATTTGTAAGACTGAAGTAAACCCTTTCCTCCTGTAATTGCTTCTGCTCAGGTGTTTCTCCAGCAATGAGAAACTGACAGCAACAACTACCTGTAAATCCTCAAGGAGTGATAGGGACCTCATGCCATTTTCTGTTAACCATGATAGACTATTGATGGGCTCAGTATTATTTAGGTCTTGTGCAGTCACTGTGAGGTCATGAATGTAATGGTCATATATCATCATGCCTGAACAACATCATTATACAGCACTCTACCCCATCCTATGGCTCTTATATGCTTCCCACTCCCTCTTTGGAAGTGTTCCCTGAGCCTTGGAGGAGATGAAAATTAATATTTAAAATATATAAAAGTTGCCAAATATTTAATTCTTCCTGGCATATGGAGACACCATACAACAATAAGTACTTCACTAACAGCTGTGCCTTTTATGTACTCCTACCTTCTCCATTCAGGTAAGCTACCACGCATCATTCATTTTTGGCCTTGTCAATGTCTTCATTTGTTGCCACATACTATTATTTTCTCCTTTTAGTACTATTATCACTGATTCAAGTAATTTTTCATGGAAACCTCCTTTTTCTCTTCTCACTTGTCATTTTAGAAAACTTAAGGATATAGAGCACAATTGTGTACAAGACACTCTTTAAAATAAGTCATTTAATTAATAGTATTATATATGTTAAGAAAATAATATTAGGAACATTGGGGGGACAGAGTAAATGATGAAAGAATTAAAACCATAAAATGTGTTTCCAGCTCAGGAGCAAGATGAGAACTTGTAATTGTCAGAGGGAAAGAGACCTGATGTATAAATTCTCCCCCTATAACCAACATGAAGGACCTGAAGTTGTCACCAGTCATCAGGCCATGGCTGTTTTGGTCCATCCTGATAAAAGTCATGGGCAAACAGGGAGAAGCTCTTCAAGGCTGACTCATGGAAGCTTTCATTTTCCTCAGTGTTGGTAACCATCAGTGGCAGCAGGTAGGAGCATCAGATGGTGCAGTCCTTCAGTACTGGGAAGGTTTGCTCTGCAAAGGTTAACACTTTATTTGTAACCCTAAGGGATAAACATTCTGACCTGGTTCTAATGAAGAGGCACTGACTTGCCTTCTGGGTGGAATTTCAGGTGATCAATGGCAGAAGCTTTCAAGAATTTTTAACCTTGCTTTTATAACCTTTTAAAGGAAATCTCCAGCTAGAAAGAAGACCTGCTTACAGGGAGGATGCCACTTAAGCTACTTGTCCTTCCCAGGCTGGCAGTGTGTCCAGCTCCTTATTTCTGAGTTCAATAGGAAATGCAGGGGAGCCTGACTATTTTTGCCTCCATAGGACTAGCATATTTCCTGTAAAAGGAACCTTGTTTATGACCTAACACTAAGATTATGGATTCCTTAGATCTTGGCAGAAGGTAATTCTCTAGCTTACAACAGCTCCTGGGTATGGGGTATCTGAGACCCCTGACCCCGCAAGCTTCACAGCCATGTGCAACTCTTACAATGATGATGGCATGTCCTTTCCCTTCCATTCTTCTTCAAACTCAGCTCACTGCCCTCTCTGTTAAGGAAGGCAAAACTTTAGGGTGTATCCCAATCTATTTATCCTGTGAGTAGAATAAGCTATTTCTACAGAAGAGCTTGGGCCAACCACCATAAACTTCATGGACAATTGAAGGTTGGTGCTTACACCAATCACAACATGATACTTTAGCACCATACCTAGCGGTCCATCTGCTACATCATGAGGGTAAGTGCTTCCTTAATGGAAATAGTCGCAGGGTTTTCCAGAGTAAACTAACACTATGACAGCAACAACAATTCTGGTACAAATGATCTCAAACACTCCTGCCAGAAGCTGAGCCTTCAGGAGCCAGAGTGGTGATGGACAGGAAATAGAAATTGACTAGGCAGTTTTACAGTGCTTTACACCTTCCCCCTCCCACCAACTTGTCTAAAAGTGAGAAACAACCTAGAATCCATAAGGGAGTGTCTTGTTCTTCCATATCTCTTTTTCCTCTAAAGGAGTTTTTCTTTCTGGAAAACTAGATGTAACAATTTGTATTGTAAGGGGACTAGCTAGCATGCAATGAAGCCTTATTGTTTTGAGCCTCCCATGACCTGAAACCTTATTATTTACACTATGCATATTTCTCCCTGACCTAACAACCAATCAAGGTCTTCTATATACATTTAAATTTAACCAGCAGAGCTCATCCCAATGTGATGTCTCATTTACATCCCCATGATTATAAAAAAATAAATGCAGTCCAAGTCCCCATATGAATTACACACTCCAGATCCCTCCCAGCCCACAAAATTTCTGCTTTACTCTCTTTCCTAAAACACTCATTTCTGGAGACCCCTCCTGTTTTACCCAATCTCTTTCTACTTTCTTTCCCTTAAGCTCTATAATAAATTCCTTATTATGGACCTCACCCTTTGTGGTCCATGGATTTCATTCTTTCTAGTGTTCTAGAGACAAGAAACTGGAGACCACTAATTCACTGGGTGATATTTTGTGACCATGAACATCCAACACCACAACTCCTGAGTTAAAAGCCCACTCAAGAGCTAAGAAAGTCTGTGCTGTTCACAAAGACATCCCATTTTCCCATATCAAGAGCATTATGCTGCAGTTATTGTAGCTTTTCCAACATGTTAGTGGACTTTTCAAAATGGGCAGTGCTCAGTAGTTCAGCTGGCTGTCTGAGAGTCCTTTACCTGATAGGAACAAGGAGATCAAAGGAGAGTCTCATAGCTGCCCAGCATGGACTCAAATCACTCCAGCCCCCAAGGCTTTTCTTATGTATTAGAAAACAAAATCAGAAACAGTGCTTACAATAAGAACTTATCGTCAACACTTATAGTGACATTCACAAATTGTAACAAGACTTTATCAGACTTGAGCATCTGTAAATGCCTGATAGAGGGGTGAATTCCTCTCACCAGTATCAAGGATACTGCTCTGCTATCATTTGGAAGCAGAATGAAGGCTGATAATGAAGAGACAGTGGCAGTGAGAAGCTTCTTGTTTCTCCTGCCACCTTTCATCACTAAGGATGTGATATCATAGTAGTACCTAAGCATAACCACTTGTATAATTTGAGCAAATATAAAACAACTGGAATAATCACCATTTATTTACTAATGCTTCAAGAGTGGCTAATGGTATATAATGATTTCTGGTACAGGAGGAGGCACTTGCATCTGTTTTGTAGCCACTGGTGGGTTGCATGTTCTCCAGTAAATAACCTCCCACTCATGATCTTGCAGTGATGCTAATTTAACTCAGTGTGTCAAAAATAAAACTAAAAAAGAAGTATGAAAGGAGGTGGGGATTAAATGGGATGAAGAAGGATTTTAATGGCATAGGGAGGTTGATCAAAATGTGTTGCATACATATATGAAGGTGTCCAAACAAAAATACCTGTTAAACTGCATAAAATATAGATAATTACCGAAAGGTTTGTGTTTCACGGAGTCTCATTCTTTCTTTGTAAAGATAATATAATTCATGGGGCTGGGGATAATACTCATCATTTAAAGGCTTGCTTGCTTGCAAAGCTTTCTGGTCTGGTTTTACTTGCCCAGTACCCATATAAAGCCAGAGCACCAAAAGTGGGACACAAGTCTGGCATTTGCAGCTTCAAGAAGCCCTGGCAGACACACACACACACACACACACACACACACAGCCATAGATACTCGCATACAAACACATATATACATGCAAATAAATAAATAAAAATAATTTTAAAAAATTTCTTAAAGGATAATTACTAAAGAGTAAAAATTAAAAAGATATACTTGTGTGTCCTCATTTAGAAATTTTGAAATGTCATTTATTACTATTAATGTGTCAATGTTGATTCTTAAGACAGATATTCACATACCATCCCTCAGCTGGCTACTACCTCCTTCCTCCTTGTCATGCCCCTTCTTCCACTCACTTCTATGTATTCTTTGTATGCTTTCCTTTTAAATCATTGGGAACAGACAGAATGATAAGGCAAAAGAATATATTTACAACAATTTGTTTATGTTGAGAACATTTGCTAAAACTTGTTATAAAAGAATCCAAAATGTTCGTCCTGTTTAGAAAACGGCCTAGTAAAGGCAGTGTGCTCAACTCCCAGCTGTTCTCTGAGATGGGCTGTCCCAATATGTCCTGTTCTTTATAGTCTCATGTAGCATTAGGATGTATTACAAAATTTTTAGCAGCAAAAGGTATATGAGTCCTATAAGAGCCATCAGTGGGCTTTCTTAATTACCGTAAAGGGTAATCACAGCAGTGAGAAGTATATGGAAGCTAGTCCTGGGTTTCCCATTTCCTCTAGGTCTTGTATCACCCTCATGGACCAATTTCCAGGAGCCATGCAAGCACAGAAGTCTACAATCTTCTCCACCAATGACAGTTTATGCAATGTCCTATTTCTCTACCTCCCATGAAGATCCTATTTGTCAATTCATGGAGGAGTTCAGAAGAACTAGTGAGAGACCAGAAAGAAAGAAATAACATGTAACTAATTAAACAATGACACTGCCATTGTAGGACAAACCATTGTGAACAAAGGAGGATCCCAGGCTTGGCTCAGATAAGGAACTAACTGATTAAAGTGCCGACCTTTGCTTCTGTAACTCATGCTCGCTTGCTCAACAGGACATTCCAGAAATACTTAGCTCTGAGGGCCTCTGGCTCCTTGCAAAAGATAGGATCTGCAAGCAGTCTGCTGACCAGAGATGAGCAACTAGAAATGTTCCCGTGCGCGCCTTCTTGGAACCAATCATTTTAAAAGATGCTATGTGATGTAACCCTTTTGTCCCCTTCCCATTCTTTTCCTTTATAAACCCCTACTTTTAGAAGGTCGAGGCTCTCTCCCACTCCCGCTGCGTCGGTCTGTGTGGATTGAGTCCCTGCTTAAGCTTGACATTAAAAGAAGCCTGCTGCTTTTACATTCGAGTGTCTCGGCTTCTGTGGCGGTCCTCTAGGTGATTCCTGGGTGACCGGGGGTCTTGGCTCCTGGTCAGGGGTCATGGCAAAACATCTTGGGGGCTTGCCTGGGATCCCTAGAGGCCCCCAACGAACCCGAGACCCCAAAGGTTTCTTCTCTGACCGGCCAGGTGAGTAACTGAGCGCTCCCTTTTCCTTTTCTTTTTCTTCCCTTTCACTTTCAGTTTGCTGGCAAGCCGCATTCATGGCATTTGTAATCCTGTAATTTTGGATAGGTCTTATGTCCCTGGTGGACGCACCATAAGGGCAGACCTGGAGGAGGCTTGAGACGTCTTGCCCCCTCATTTGAGTAGGGACCCTGTCCTGGAGGACAGAGCCAACCTACTGGGGAGACCAGCTCCCATTCGTACAGTGTTTGGTATTGTTGAGCTGTCCCTTAAGGACACAGACTCCTTTGGCCATCACGGATTTGGGGAGACCAGCTCCCATTTGTATCATGTTTGGTATTGTTGAGCTGTCTCTTAAGGACACAGACTTGTTTGGCCATCATGGATTTGAATTTAGCTCTGAAGTGCACATAACTCTCTATTGGGCCCTCTGTGTTTGTGTTGTACTTGTATGTCTGAGTGTTACATTCACCCTGATCCTACCGACGCTATTCCCTGGACGTTTATAACATGGGACAGACACCTTCTTCTCTGTCTGGCACACTGGAAGGATGTCAGAAGTGTCACCCGAGAGAACGGAATAGCTGTTAAGAAAGGCAAATGGATCATGCTCTGTACCTCTGAGTGGCCCACCTTTAATGTAGGATGGCCACCAGAGGGAACTTTCCACCTGAATACCATATTAGAAGTTGAAAAAATTGTTTTTCATCCTAGGAGTGGACACCCTGACCAAATTCCTTATATTGCGACCTGGAGACATTTGATAGAAGAACCTCTTCCTTGGATAAAGCCCTTCCTTCCTCCCTTACCCCTTTCTTCACAGGTGTTGGCCGCCTCCCCTAAAAGAGATACCAAACCCACTGCAGAGGTGACGGCCCCCATCCTCATAGGAGGAAACGAGGAAATCAACATCTTCCCTCCCCCCTATGTACCTCCTCCCAACCCTAATCCTCCCCAACCTCCATTACAGGCCCCAGCCCCAGCCAGCCTGCTTCCAAATCCACAGGGACCAGCTCAGGCTACACGGAGCCGGAGGGCAGCTACCCCACAAGTCCCTGACCAGACAGTGGCTCTACTGCTCCGCCCTGCTGGACCCATTGATGTGGATGGGAATCGGCCCTTTCACTATTGGCCTTTTGCCACCAGTGACCTGTACAATTGGCGTTCTCAGAATGCTTCCTTCTCTGAGAATCCTAGGGGACTGACTAATCTGTTAGAAACTGTGTTCTTCACCCACCAGCCCACCTGTGATGATTGTCAGCAGCTCCTACAGGTTTTGTTCACCACTGAGGAGTGAGGCAGGATCATTGAAAGTGCCCACAAACTCATTCCAGGACCTACAGGAGATCCCATCACCGACCCTGCCATAATAAATGGCAGTTTCCCAACTACCCGCCCCACCTGGGACTACAATATGGCACAAGGTAGGGAGAGACTCCTGATCTATCGCCGGACTCTGTTAGTGGGTCTCAGGGCAGCAGCAAGAAAGCCTGCCAATATGTCCAAGGTATATGATGTCAGACAGGGACCAGATGAGAGTCCAGCTGCTTACCTAGAAAGACTCCAAGAAGCCTTCCATAGATACACTCCATATGAGCCTGAGTCAGGGGAAGCAGCTACCACTGTCATGTTTGCTTTTATTAATCAGGCTGCCCCTGATATTAAGAAAAAGTTACTGTCATTAGAAAGGTTAGGAGAGAAAAATATTAGGGATTTAGTAGCAGTGGCAGAAAAGGTCTTTGATAAAAGAGAAAGCATAGAGGAAAAAGAAATTAAACGAGAAAGGAGACAGGAAAGAAATTTTACTAAGATCTTAGAACTACAACAGACCAAGCATCATCAAGATCTTAAGGAAATTCTGGCTGCCACTGGAAATCTCACCACCCAGGACACCACTTGCATGAGAAGACCCCATTGGAAGGGAGACAATAAAGGAACAAAATCTAAGGTAAGAAAGAATCAATGTGCATACTGTAAGGAGGAAGGACATTGGGTCCGAGATTGTCCCAAAAATAAACAACGGACTAATATCCTGGCAGCCAGTCAAGAAGATAGCGACTGAGGGGGACAGGGCTCAGTTCCCCTCCCTGAGCCCAGGCTAACCCTTGATGTAGAGGGGAAGAAAATAACTTTTATGGTGGACACTGGGGCAGAGAATTCGGTACTATTACAAGCAGAGGGGCCCATGACAAAGAAAACTACCTGGGTCCAGGGAGCCACAGGCACCAAACCTTACCAATGGACAATTAGGAGGACTGTTAATTTAGGCACCAAGCAGGTGACCCCCTCCTTCCTGGTCATACCTGAATGTCCATATCCATTGTTGGGATGTGACTTGTTATCTAAAATGAAAGCCCAGATATCCTTTTCAGAACAGGGGGCACAAGTTTCTGCCATGGGTGGATCTTCACCCAAATTAAAGGCTACAATAGCCCAAATTCTTGTAACTACCAATCTAACAGAAGAATACAGGCTTTTCCAAAAACATGCAAAGGAGGGGGAACTTTTAGATTCTTCCTGGTTGATGGAATATCCGCAAGCTTGGGCAGAAACTGGTGGGATGGGATATGCACAACATACTGGTGGAACTAAAACCCGGAGCCACACCAGTTAGGGTACGACAATACCCAATGCTAATGGAGGCCAAACAGGGGATCACCCCCCACATCAGACAGCTCCTCCAGTTGGGGGTCCTAAAGCCAGTCCAGTCAGCTTGGAACACTCCCCTCCTACCAGTGAAAAAGCCTAACTCAAACGCCTACCGCCCAGTCCAGGATCTGAGGGAAGTAAATAAAAGAACAGTGGATATCCACCCAACAGTTCCTAATCCTTATACTTTGTTGGGAAGCCTAACACCTCAGCTCATTTGGTATACTGTCCTGGACTTAAAAGATGTGTTCTTTAGCCTACCCTTAGCCCCACAGAGCCAACCATACTTCGCTTTTGAATGGCATGATCCAGACATTGGAATCAATGGCCAACTCACCTGGACTCGGCTACCTCAAGGATTCAAAAACTCTCCTACAATCTTCGATAAGGCTTCACATGAAGATCTCTCAAACTTCCGGGTACGTAACCCAGGACTTACTCTGTTACAATATGTGGATGATCTTTTAATAGGAGCAGTCAGCCAAGAGATATGCCTGGCGGGAACCAGAGACCTCCTACAGACGTTGGGCAATCTGGGAGACCAGGCCTCTGCTAAAAAGGCCCAGATCTGCAAGCAGCAGGTGACATACCTGGGATACATCCTCCAGGATGGGCAATGCTGGCTGTCAGATGCCCGGAAAGAGACTGTTCTCCGGATCCCAACACCAACCTCACCCAGGCAAGTTAGAGAATTCCTTGGCACAGCAGGCTTCTGCCGTCTGTGGATCCCTGGATTCGCGGAACTGGCAAAACCTCTATATGAAGCCACCAAGGAAAACCAGCCTTTCCAATGGACAGATCACCACCAACAAGCTTTTGATGACTTAAAGGTACACCTTCTAGAAACCCCGGCCCTAAGCCTCCCTGATGTGACTAAGCCATTTATGCTCTTCATAGATGAACATAATGGGATAGCAAAGGGAGTCCTCGCCCAAAGCTTAGGACCCTGGTGGCGCCCTGTTGCCTACTTGTCAAAGAAACTGGACACTGTAGCAGCAGGGTGGCCCCCATGTCTGAGGATTATAGCTGCCACAGCCCTTCTAGTCAAGGATGCAGACAAGCTGACTTTGGGACAAAACCTTATGGTTGCCACCTGTGGTGGTTTGATTCAGGTGTCCCCCATAAACTTAGGTGTTCTGAATGCTAGGTCCCCAGCTGATGGATATTTGGGAATTAATGCCTCCTGAAGGGAGTGTATTGTTGGGGGCGGGCTTATGGGCTTTATAGCCAGTTTCCCCATGCCAGTGTTTGGCACACCCTCCTGTTGCTGTGGTCCACCTTACGTTGGCCAGGGGGTGATGTCCACCCTCTGCTCATGCCATCGTTTTTCCCTGCCATCATGGAGCTTCCCCTCGAGCCTGTAAGCCAAAATAAATCTCTTTTTCCCAGAAGCTGCTCTTGGTTGGGTGATTTCTACCAGCAATGCGAACCAGACTGCAACACCACCCCTCATGCCATTGAGGGAGTGCTAAAGCAACCGCCGGACTGCTGGCTCAGCAATGCCCGCGTGGTCCACTATCAGACTCTGCTCCTGAATCCAGCCAGAATAACTTTCTAGATGCCCATTACTCTCAACCCCGCCACTCTGTTGCCTGATCCAGACTTGGAGATGCCTCTCCATGACTGTGTGGAGATACTGGCTCATGTGTACAGCATAAGGCCAGATCTCAAGGACACCCCCCTCAAAGACGCTGAAGTAACCTGGTTTACAGATGGCAGCAGCTTCATCCAGGATGGACACAGGTACACGGGGCCCACAGTCACATTGGGGACAGATGTCATTTGGGCAGAGTCTCTTCCAGCAGGCACATCAGCCCAAAAGGCAGAACTTATAGCCCTCACCAAAGCCTTACAACTAGGGGCTAATAAAAAACTAAACATATATACGGACAGCTGTTACGCATTTGCTATGGCACACATCCGTGGAGCAATATACAGAGAGAGGGGGCTCTTGACAGCTGAAGGAAAAACCATTAAAAACAAGCAAGAGATCCTAGATCTGCTCCAAGCCCTCTGGGGCCCTACACAGGTGGCTATCATTCACTGTCCAGGACACCAAAAAGGGGACGGACTAATTCCCCAAGGAAACAACTTAGCTGACCAGACAGCCAAACGTGTGGCCCTGGCAACTAGGATAACCCCTGTCCTGGTAGACCCTGGAGGCAGAAAACTTCCAGATGTTCCAAAATACACCTCAGAAGACTTACCATGGATTAAACAATTAAAAGGAGCCCAACAGTCTGATGACTGGTGGAAAACAGAGGATGGCTGCCTGATTCTACCTCAAAGATTGGGACAGAGAATTCTAAAAAAGATCCACCGTTCTTCCCATCTAGGAATCAAGCAGATGCAGGAGTTACTGCTTAACTCCCACCTCAAAATAAAAAATGCCAGTCAGATCATTGAGCAAATTGTATCTAATTGCCAGCCTTGCTGTATGACTAATGCTACAGCTCTTCCCTCCAATCCAGGAAACAGACTGAGAGGAACCAGACCGGGAGCCTATTGGGAATTAGACTTTACTGAAATTAGGACTGGAAAAACAGCATATAAGTGTCTCCTAGTGTTTATAGATTCATTTTCAGGCTGGGTAGAAGCCTTCCCTACAAAAACAGAGACTGTGCAGGTGGTTGCTAAGAAGATACTAGAAGAGATATTGCCCATGTATGGCTTCCCGATCTCTCTAGGTTCAGACAACGGACCAGCTTTCATATCTCAGGTGAGTCAGGGAATAGCCACTGCACTGGGGGCCATTTGGAAGTTGCACTGTGCTTATCGCCCTCAGAGTTCAGGACAAGTAGAAAGAATGAATAGAACTCTAAAAGAGACCTTGACTAAATTAGCTTTAGAGACCAGCGCTGACTGGGTGTCTCTCCTTCCCTTTGCTTTGTTCCGAGTTCGGAATTCCCCATATCATATGTGTCTGACCCCTTTTGAGATAATGTTTGGAGTGCCGCCTCCTATTATCCCAAACCTCCAAATTGACCTTCTAGAACAAATAGATGACCAGGACCTAATTCACTCTTTAAAGTGTTTACAGCTCACTCACAAAGACATCTGGCCACATTTAAGGGCTGTATATGAGACTATTGCTCCCCCAAAACCCCACAGGTTCCAACCAGGAGACAAAGTACTCGTCAGAAGATACCAACGGAAATCCTTAGAACCCAGATGGAAAGGCCCCTACATTGTGCCATAAAGGTAGATGGCATTACATCATGGATCCATTGGACCCACGTAAAGCTGCTTCCCTGGCAAGCTGGAGACACATGGACGAGCCATCCTCACCCAGAGGACCCACTGAAGCTCCGCCTCCACCGGAAAGACCCAAATTGAAACAAGTACTGATACTGTTACTTACTGTTTGCTTAATTAATAGCCAGGTTTTCTGGGCTGCTAGAAACCTTCATCTCCCACATAACATTTTCTGGCAGATCATCACCCCTAGTTCCAAACAGGTGGTAATGCAAACTTGGGAAACACATCCCCCCGGAACTTGGTGGCCCGATCTGACTTTAGACTTATGTGCCCTTTTTAAACAGGACCCCCATCACCAATGCAGGATAGGAATCCCAGGATGTGGAACTCATACTGCCATGAAAACCTTACAGGGCACCTGCTTTTATGTATGTCCAGTCCCCACAGATAGGAGGAAAATCTCAAAATGTGGGGGAGAAGCAGATTTTTATTGTAAAGCATGGGGATGTGAACAGACTGGGACTTGTTCTTGGGTAAAGCCATCCCCCTCAAGCCTCATTAAGATCCAAAGAAGCAAGGCCACTCAATGTACCCCGAGGCAACCTACATGTAATCCCATTGTTGTTTCCTTTACTGAAGCAGGAAAAAAGGAGACAAAATGGGATGCAGGGATTACTTGGGGATTGTGACTCTACCAGTCAGGATATAACAATGGAGTCCTGTTCACCATTCTCTTAAAAATTACACCCCTACAGCCACCCCAGGCTATAGGGCCCAATAAGGCTTTAACTCAAGCCACACCGGTCAAACCCCTTGCCCCACATAATAACCAGGACCCTACCTTCTTCAAAGCCCCATCCCCTCCCCCCCCCCATCACAAGCCTATAAAATGACAACACAAAAACCTCCAGGGAGGCCTGCAGAAGACATAGAAAGAAACCCTAGCAGGGATTTAATGCAAGAAGAACATAACCCTCTTCTCTCACTCTTAGACTCTACCTATCGTTTCCTTAACTCCTCTAGACCTGATCTCACCGAATCCTGTTGGTTATGTTATAATGCGAGGCCCCCATTTTATGAAGGGGTCGCAGTCTCTGATTCATATTATGTATCATTAGATATAAACAAATGCAGATGGCAACAGCCAAGAAATATAAAACTTACCCTCCAAAAGGTATCCGGACAAGGACTATGTGTCACTGGTGCCCAATCTAACTCAATTCCCTCTCCCTTATGTGATCAGACCATTTTTCTCAATGCCTCTTCCTCCTATCTTATTCCCTCTGAAGACTCTTGGTGGGTTTGCAATACAGGGCTCACACCCTGCATTAATGCAGCCGTGCTAACCACTGCTGAGGATTCCTGTGTTCAGGTACGATTAATCCCTAAAATAACCTACTACTCAGCTGAAGAGATGAACCGCTATCTGGGTGTAGACTTAATCAGAACAAAGAGAGAGCCGATTACCGCCCTAACTGTTAGTTTACTACTAGGTTTGGGACTTGCAGGAGCAGGAATGGGAATAACTTCCATAGTGACTCAGAACCAACAAAACACTGACCTCAGAATAGCAATAGACTCAGACATCCAAGAATTAGAAAAGCCAATCTCCCATTTACAAGAGTCACTTACTTCCCTAGCAGAGGTAGTTCTTCAAAATAGAAGGGGTTTAGATTTACTCCTTCTACAACAAGGGGGACTATGTCAATCTTTAGGAGAAGAATGTAGCTTCTATGTTGATCATTCTGGAGTAATTAAAAAATCAATGACTAAAATAAGGGAGGGATTAGAGAAGCGGCAACGTGAACGCATACTTCAAGAAGGATGGTTTGAATCATGGTTCAATCGCTCCCTCTGGTTCACTACCTTGAAATCCACCCTCCTAGGACCCCTACTCATCCTACTACTGTTGCTTACTTTTGGCCCCTGTATTTTAAGTAAGCTGGTACAGTTTATGAAACAACAGCTAGGCACCATCCAATTGATGGTACAAAGAATTTACTCCTACCAACCAGTGACAACCAACATAGATACAGGAAATATTTAAACACTCAAATAGGGACCCTAGATAGGCTCCCCAAGACACATAGAGAGGGGGAAATGAGAGTCCAGAAAGAAAGAAATAACACGTAACTAATTAAACAATGACACTGCCATTGTAGGACAAACCATTGTGAACAAAGGAGGATCCCAGGCTTGGCTCAGATAAGGAACTAACTGATTAAAGTGCCGACCTTTGCTTCTGTAACTCATGCTCGCTTGCTCAACAGGACATTCCAGAAATACTTAGCTCTGGGGGCCTATGGCTCCTTGCAAAAGATAGGATCTGCAAGCAGTCTGCTGACCAGAGATGAGCAACTAGAAATGTTCCCGTGCGCGCCTTCTTGGAACCAATCATTTTAAAAGATGCTATGTGATGTGACCCTTTTATCCCCTTCCCACTCTTTTCCTTTATACACCCCTACTTTTAGAAGGTTGAGGCTCTCTCCCACTCCCGCTGCGTCGGTCTGTGTGGATTGAGTCCCTGCTTAAGCTTGACATTAAAAGAAACCTGTTGCTTTTACATTCGAGTGTCTCGGCTTCTGTGGCGGTCCTCTAGGTGATTCCTGGGTGACCGGGGGTCTTGGCTCCTGGTCAGGGGTCATGGCACAACACTAGCTTGTAACCTCCAATGTTACACTCCCCTGGTAACTTCCATTTACCTAACTTTTCTTTAATTTTCATTTCAAATATTTGTTTTATGTTAATCAAAATGCTCCACTTTTTGGTGTAACCTGAATGTATTAATGAAAGACCCCTTTTCTATCCTTTGTTGTTTTAGTTTTAGTTGGGCATGCATTGAGAAAATATAATTTGTTCTCATCAGGTTTTGTAACAATTTATTAATTTTATTATTTTTGGTTATGAGCAAAAGCATGTGTGATTTCTTTTGTGTACTTCAAAGAAGATTAGCTCTGTCTATTCAATGGGATGGACCATCACAGAGCATGGCTCAGCTTTCACCATGCAAATAACAGCTATTTTTGCAACATGGTGGGACAGAGAAAGCTGGGTCTGGATCTCTGTGACATCTGTGGCCATGATGTCCTGCATCTCTGGACCTCTATGGCTAGTTGAGCAAAGGTAATCTTACTTATTTCAATTGTGTTATCATTGTGTAGCTATTTATTTCCTGCAAATTCAAACCTTTCTTCCAGGAAAAATGAAAGAAGATAGAAGACTATGTAAGTAAGAAACTTATAAGGCTCAGGAAGCTTACAAAGCTTAAAAAACTCAGAAGATTCCTTCCCATGTTTATTTTTTTGTTTGTTTGTCTGGTTTTTCTAGGTAGGGTCATACTCTCACACAAGCTGACCTGGAATTCATTTTTTAGCCCCAGGCTGACCTCAAACTCATTATTATCCTTCCACCACAGCATCTGAAATGCTGGAAACAAAGGCAAAGGTATGCATGTAGCAGCCTCACCTCCTACTTTATATAAAGAGTAAATAACAGCTAGTGTGGTGGTTTGAATAGAATAGATGGCCCTCAATATATTCAGTTGTTTGTAGTTTGCATCTGCTGGCTACCTGGCTGTAGGCAATGTCACTGGGAGGATCTTAAGTTGTGGTGATGAGTTTCCAATTTCAATCTAAAGATGTGCAAAGTGTGCCTAGCTGGAGTTCCTGAAGTGTGCTGTGGCTTTTGACCTTTAGGCTTGTACTTCTCTGTCTCTGCTTGGTCCTGTGAAAGCAGGTCTGTTTCATCTGCCATTATGGAACTTCCCCTGGATCTGTAAGCTTCAATAAATCTCTTCCTCCATAACTGTGCCTGGTCTGGAAGTTTATCTCAGCGAACCTGAATCTGTCTGCTACAGCGAGGGAGAAAGAAGACTTTCCAGCTAGTGGAGCTCCCTGCAGGTGTGCAAGGAGCTTACGGACACAGCTTGTGTATCATCACCCAGGCCTGGCTGGGCATTTTAGCAGATGTTGCTGCCTCTAACTCATTTGTGCTCCCCAAACTCACCCCTCCCCCAAAGCTTCTCGATGTAACTCGGCCATACTCACAGGTTCTCAAAACCTGGATTAAATCCTTTCTTTGGCCTTGCTATTTGTGATTTTTGGGGGGGGGGGGTGGTGGTGAACAGATATTTGTGTTTCTCCAGGAAAAGTCACACAATTACAAATTCCCTTAGCAAAAAGGCATAGACAAATACCAAATATTTAAGCAATGTTCTAAATTTTGTGATTCTCTTTTTACATAGCAAGGAACGAACTCAGATTTTTGCACATGCTAA
The DNA here is from genome assembly GCF_020740685.1 of Jaculus jaculus. Classification (NCBI taxonomy): domain Eukaryota; kingdom Metazoa; phylum Chordata; class Mammalia; order Rodentia; family Dipodidae; genus Jaculus; species Jaculus jaculus. Next base: position 77,814,902 of record NC_059113.1, read on the forward strand.
GTGCATTTTCTTCCACTAAGGTCTGCTCCAGACCCTACTTAGTGTTATTCATGATGACTCTGTGCAGCTCTTCAGATAGTTCCTCTTAGTCGCTATTCTCTATTGGAGTAGTTCGTACACACATGCACACATACACTCTTAAAGATACACCGAGATTGGAGGAATGGCTTAGTGGTTAAGGCACTTGTCTGCAAAGCCAAACAACCCAGGTTCGATTCCCCAAGACCCACATAAGCCAGATACATAAGGTAGCCCACACATCTGGAGTTTGTTTGCTGTGGCTGGAGGCCATGACATGCCCATGGTCTTCTTCTTCCTTCCTCCCTCTCTCTTTCTTTCTCAAATAAATAAATAAATAAATAAGAAATTTAAAAAAAATAATAAATAAAGATAAACTCATACCCCTACCAAGTATGAAGGGACAAGTCATAAAATAAGACTGAGGTGGTATTAGGCTTCAGAATGCATACATCAGATAATATGACTCAGATTTAACTGGTAATGCTTAGTACAAGTTAGCTATTTTGATCAAGATTTGTTGAGTTTCTCTACACAAGTTCAACATGCACAGAATTTCCTTGACTATTCTGGGACTAGGCTATATAGTGATAAAATTAGTTTTAAGTGACTAGGGTAATAGTTCATTGCCTTGTAAGTGCTTTTCATGCAAGCACAAGGGCCTGAGTTTAATTTCCAAGACCGTGTCAATGCGGGGTGTAGTGGTATATGCTTCTATTTCCAATCCTTGAAAGGCAGAAATATGTGGATCCCTGGAGCTTTTCTGCCAGTCAGTATAGACCAATCAATGAATGCCAAGCCAATGAGGGACTCTGCCTTAAAAAAAAAAAAAAAAAAAAAAAAAAAGTAAGGTGGTGTATGCCTTCAATGCCAGCCCTCAACCAGCCAAGGTAGGAGCATCACTGTGAGTTTGAGGCCACCCTAAGACTATCTAGTGAAATTCAGGCCAGACTGCTAGAGTGAGAGCTGACCTTGAAACCCCCACCACAAAAAAAGAAGTGAGTGATGGTGTTTCTGAGGATAATACCCAAGGTTATCCTCTGGTTACCACACACACACACACACACACACACACACACACTCCCACATACACATCCTAAACACATGTGTCAATACACATGTGAACACACATATGTATATACATATATACATGTATATACATATACATGTGAAAATATAGCAATAATATTCTACTTTAAATAAAAATGATTTTTTTCTGTTTTTAAAGTTTCTATAACACTCACTCATTGTTCATTTCTATTTACCCTAACTTTTCAAAGAGGTACATTTTCACAAGAGAGGGAGAATGTCAACTTGAGTTTGGGCTAAGGCCAGCTTTCACAAATGACAGTCTTCCTGTAAGCAAACTTAGCAGCAGAAACTACACTAAAGAGCAGATAGAACTCCAGAGTCTATCTTTAGTTTGAATGCTCCATAACTGTGCTGACTATAGATTTAGTAGCTTGGGTGGGGAGAAGACACCACCTCACAAAATATAAAATGGGAGTGTGTGTGCAAAAAGGAGTTATACCAAACAAATTTTTGGCAGAATGTAGTTCTATAGATTGATATAATATTGGAAAAATATAAATTACATCCAACAATGGCAAATGCTTCAGTATTAAGTAAGCCTGCTTATGGTGAGAAGGCCAGGTGTCATTAAGAGCCCATGCCTATAAAGAAACTAGATAAGACATTAAAACAAGCTCACCAAGTAAGAGACAAAATATCATTAAGATTAAATACACTTGAAACACTAGAATGCACTAAGTGATTAAAATAATTAAAGTGGAGCAATTGAGATGTAAAGACGAAGGTGAATGCTATTAGTGAAAGCAGAGAAGCAAACATTCATTCTTCCAGTCAAGGATGCTTAGCAGTTCCTGTCCTGAGAGAAGGAGCTGGGTGCCAAGCCTTCAAGGGCTGCCTAGCAACTGCCCCTCTGGGCAGGGCAGTGCATAAGTTAATCTCCTTGGTAAGCATTTATAGCTATTAATTTAATTAGCAAAGGCAGTATAGCATGAATTGTCTTGGCACAATAGCAAAATATCAATGAGGAGTTTGAAATTCTAACCTTGAATATACATAGGGGAAATTTTCCCAGGTATATTGAGCCAGGGAAAATATAGTGAAGTTAAAAATAAAACAGTAGATGGCAGCGTAGGTACCTCACCAAAGCAGCATAGGTGGGAAAAGCCAAAACAAACAAACAAACAAACAAAACAGCAAAACACACACTTTTACTAAAAAATGAGGTGTATAGAAAATTGAAACAGCAGCTGAGAAGTAGGAGAGATCCAGAGCATCCAGAGCCTGCACAGGCCGGCAGGAGTGCCTCCAGTGGGCGGGTCCGCGCACCATGTAGTGGCAGCGGAGGCAGTGCTTGGCTTGAGTAGCAGGAAAAGCCAGACGAGTGGATTTTCCACTCACACCGGAGCTCTCCGCACTCAAGAAACGTGGAAAACCATGGTGAACAACGGAGCAGCAGGTCACGAGGTAGAAGAACAAGTGGAACTGTGGGCAAAGTGAGCAGCATCAGCTCTCTTCCCTTCCGACCTCCAGAGCCCAGCCCACGGGAACAGCACAGCAGTCCAGGGACACAGCTATGCCTACTGAACTGACGGAGCACCAAAGAGAGACCCAATCAAGAGCACAGCTGAAACCAAAATCATCAAAAAGGTAACTGGGATTACACCAGGTCAATTCCCACCTAATAAACCTGGCATATATGCCTGAACCAGAAGTGCTAATTGCACCTTCCATATCAGGATAAATTATATGTGAAATCGGATGGATGGTTAAATTTGCCATTCTTAAATAAGCTGTAGTTTGGGCTTGCTATTTGTTACTTCTTGAATTATAGTGGCTTTGTTTACTCTTCTATTATACATTAGGGAAGGGTTTCACCTGGACACAAGCTGACTTGGAACCCTCTACAGACAAGAAATCTTAACCACCTTGTTGTCAGGATTAAGGGAGTGGGTGAGGCACCACACAGCCTAAGGGACAGAGAGAGGATCTGGTTGTCATAATACCTACTCTTGGATAAATACTATGAGCTGTCTTTCCTTGAATGTGTACATTGTTTAGTTAAATTTTAGAATCTGCCTGTATTTTATTCCTCCTAACCTACTTGAATACTCTCATAGCAGGCACACCCAACACCTAGAGTCACTTTTGTACATATTCTGAAAGTCTTCAGAGCCACACCTAGTGCCTTAAGCTCATACCCTGAAGATATATAACAACAGATTGATTAATATATCTCATAATACCCAGCTACTGGAAAATCAAATCGTTAAATAATCCAAAATGCAAAAATATATACATTATAACACAAGAAACACCAAAAATCAAGACAATATAAATCCACCAAAAATTATTAATGCAACAGAAATGACCTCTAGTAAGAACGAGTTAGAGGAAATGCCTGAGAAAGATTTCAAAAGAATGATTATAAATGTGCTCAAAGAACTCAATGAAGAATTCAAAGGAAGCAAAGAAAACACAGAATGCCAACGTAATGAAATAAAGAGGTCAATATTAGACATAAATAAGGAAATAGAAATAATAAAGAAAAACCAGTTAGAATTACTAAAATAAAGAAAGCAGTAATGAAATATAACACTCTGTAGAAAACCTCACCAGTAGAAGGGATGAAGGAGAGGACAGAATATCTAAGCTAGAAGACCAGGTGGCAGATCTAATACAGTCCAACAAAGAGAAAGAAAAACTTATAGGAAAGTATGAGTGGGAATTTCAAGATATTTGGGACACTATGAAAAGATCAAACATAAGAATTCAGGACATAGTAGAAGGAGAATTTCAGTCCAAAGGCATAGTTGGCATCTTCAACAAAATCATAGAGGAAAACTTCCCCCAAATTGGGAAAGAGGTGCCAATGCAGATACAGGAAACCTTTAGAACACCAGCAAGACAAAACATGAAAAGAACCTCTCCTTGCCCTATTATAATCAAACCACCAAACATACAAAACAAGGAAAAAATTATTGAAAGCAGTCAGAGAGAAAAGTCAAGTTACCTACAAAGGCAAGCCTATCAGGATTACAGCAGATGACTCAACACAGACTTTAAAAGCCAGAAGGGCATGGAGTGATGTATTCCAAGTTCCTAAAGGTAACAACTGTCAACCAAACTTACTTTATCCTGTGAAGCTATCCATTCAAATAGACGGAGAAATAAGGACATTCCATGAAAAAATCAGGCTAAAGGACTACTTGAAGACAAAACCAGTTCTACAGAAAATACTTGAAAGAATCCTCCATTCTGAAGAAAAAGAGAAGGACACATATAAGGAACCGGAAAAAAGCAAACAATACTCAAATACTAGTTAACACAAGCAATCAAAGGTAAAACCTGAAGACCAACCAAAAAAAAAAAAAAAAAAGGCAATGATGAATACACACCTTTCAATAATATCTCTTAATATCAATGGCCTCAATGCCTCAACCAAAAGACATAGGTTTTCAAACGGGGTTAAAAAGCAGGATCCTTCAATTTGTTGCCTCCAAGAAACCCTCCTCTCTCCAAAGGATGGACCCTATCTTTGGGTAAAAGGTTGGAAAATGGTGTTTCAAGCAAATGGACCTAGAAAACAAGCAGGGATTGCTATCCCAATATCTGACAAGGTAGACTTCAGTCCAACATTAGTTAAGAAAGATAAGGAAGGCCATTATATATGATTAAAGGCACCCTCCAACAGGAGGACATTACAATCCTAAACATATACACACCTAACATAGGGGCCACCAAATTCATCAAACAGACACAATTAGAACTAAGATCACAGATAACACCAAACACAGAGGTAGTGGGGGAATTCAACACCACACTGTCATCAATTGACAGGTCATCCCAGGAAAAAATAAACAGAGAGGCATCTGGACTAAATGAGGTCATAGAAGGAATGGACCTAACAGTTTTCTCTGGGATATTTCATCAAAATGCTGCAGAGTATACATTCCTTTCAGCATCACATGGAACTTTCTCTAAAACAGACTAAATAAATAAATGAACTCCAAAATATTAGGACACAAAGCAAATCTTAACAAATACAGGAAAAATGAAATAATTCCTTGCATTCTATCTGACCACAATGGGATCAAACTGCAAATCAATAGCAAGAAAAGCCATAGAGCATACACAAAATCATGGAAATTAAATAACACATTACTAAATGATGAATGGGTCAATGAAGAAATCAAGAGGGAAATCAAAAAAATTTATAGAGTCAAATGATAATGGGAACACAACATACCAAAATCTCTAGGACACAATGAAGGCAGTCCTAAGAAATAAATTTATAGCTTTAAGTGCCTATATTAAGAGATTAGAAAGGTCACAAATAAGTGCCATAATGCTTCACCTTTAAGCCTTGGAAAAAGTAAAACAAGGAAGACCCCAAATCAGCAGGCGGGAGGAAATAATAAAGATTAGGGAGGAAATTAATGAAATAGAAACTTAAAAAAAATCCAAAGAATCAATGAAACAAAGAGTTGGTTCTTGGAAAGGATAAACAAGATTGATAAACCCTTAGCAAAACTGACCAAAAGAAAGAGAGACAAGACACAAATTAATAAAATTAGAGATGAAAAAGGTAACATCACAACAGATGCGAGAGAAATTCAAAAAATCATAGGGACATACTATAAAAACTTATACTCCACAAAGTATGAAAATCTGAAACAAACGGATGATTTCCTTGATTTATATGACCTAAATAAATTAAATCAGGATGAGATTAACCACTTAAATAGACCTACAACAAGCATGGAGATCTGAAGAGTTATCAATAATCTCCCAACTAAAAAAAGCCCAGGCCCGGATGGATTCACTGCTGAATTTTACCAAACCTTCAAGGAAGAGCTAACACCATTGCTTCTTAAGCTTTTCCAGGCAATAGAAAAAGAAGGAATTCTACCAAACTTCTTCTATGAAGCCAGCATCACCCTGATACCAAAACCAGGCAAAGATAGAACAAAAAAAGAAAATTACAGACCAATCTCCCTCATGAACATAGATGCAAAAATTCTCAACAAAATATTGGCAAACAGAATACAAGAATATACCAAAAGATCATTCACCCTGACCAAGTAGGCTTTATCCTATAGATGCAGGGATGGTTCAATATATGCAAATCTATAAATGTAATACATTGTGTAAATGGGTTGAAGGACAAAAAACCTATGAACATCTCATTAGACATAGAGATAGTGTTTGACAAAATCCAACATCCCTTCATGATAAAAGTCCTACAGAGACTGGGAATAGAAGGAACATATCTCAATATAACAAAGGCTATTTGTGACAAGCCTACAGCCAACATATTGCTAAATGGGGAAAAACTGGAAGCTTATCCACTAAAATCAGGAACAATACAAGGGTGTCCACTGTCTCCACTTTTATTTAATATAGTACTGGAAGTCTTAGCCATAACAATAAGGCAAGAGACCCACATAAAAGGGATACAAATTGGAAAAGAAGAAATCAAGTTATCATTATTTGCAGATGACATGATTCTATATATAAAGGATCCTAAAGACTCTATTAGCAAACTGTTAGAGCTGATAAAAACCTACATCCATGTAGCAGGATACAAAATAAATAGAAATCAGATGCCTTCATATATGCTAACAACAAACAAACAGAAGATGAAATCAGAGAATCACTCCCAATAACAATTGCATCAAAGAAAATAAAGTACCTTGGAATAAACCTACCCAAGGAAGTAAAAAAATGTCTACAGCGAAAACTTTAAAACACTCAAGTGAGAAATTGCAGAAGACCCTAGGACGTGGATAAACATCCCTTGTTCCTGGATTGGAAGAATCAGTATTGTGAAAATGGCAATCTTACCAAAAGCAATCTACACATTTAATGCAACCCCCTTCAAACTTCCAAAGGCATTCTTCATGGAAATAGAAAAAACAAACCAAAAATTCATTTGGAATCACAAAAAACTTCCAATATCTAAAATAATACTGAGCAACCAAAGGAAGGTTGGTGGTAGCACCATTCCTGATTTTAACCTATACTACAGAGCCATAGTAACAAAAGCAGCGTGGTACTGGCACAAAATCAGACATGTAGATCAATGGAACAGAATAGAGAACCCAGGTGTAAGTCCAAGCAGCTATAGTAACCTGATATTTGATAAAAATGGCCAAAATACTCATTTGAGAAAAGACAGGCTCTTCTGCAAATGGTGTTGGGACAATTGGATATGTATCTATAGAAAGATGAAATAGATTCTTCTCTCTTTCCATGCAAAAGAATTAAGTCCAAATTGATTAAAGACCTTAACATCAAACCTGAAACTCTGAAACTGCTAGAGATTAAAGTAGGGGAAACCCTTCAACATATTAGTCTTGGAAAAGACTTTCTGAATACAACCCCAATTGCTCAGGCAATAAAACAACAGATTAATCACTGGGACCTCATGAAATTACAAAGACTTTGCACTGCAAAGGACACAGTGTTAAAAGCAAAGAGGCAACCTATAGAATGGGAAAAAAATCTTCGCCAGCTATATAACTGATAAAGGATTAATATCTAGGATACACAAAGAACTCAAAAAGTTAAATAATAAGAAATCAAACAAGCCAATCAAAAAATGGGCTATGAAGTTAAATACAGAGTTTTCAAAGAAAGAAATATGGATGGCATATAAGCATCTAAAAAATGTTCTATGTCATCAGGGAAACACAGATTAAAACTACATTGAGATTCCATCTCACTCCTGTCAGATTGGCCACCATCATGAAAACAAATGATCATAAATGTTGGTGGGGATGTGGAAAAAGAGGAACCATTGTACACTGTTGGTGGGAATGCAACCTGGTCCAGCCATTGTGGAAATCATTGTGGAGGTTCCAAAAACAGCTAAAGATTGTTCTACCATATGGCCCAGCTATAGCACTCCTAGGCATATATCCTAAGGACTCATCTCATTTCCTTAGAAGTACGTGCTCAACCATGTTTATTGCTGCTCTATTTATAATAGCTGGGAAAATGAACCAGCCTAGATGTCCCTCAACTGAGGAGTGGATAATGAAGATATGGCACATTTATACAATGGAGTTCTACTCAGTGGTAAAGAAAAATGAAATTATGAAATTTGTAGGAAAATGGATGGATCTGGAAAAGATCATACTAAGTGAGGTAACCCAGGCCCAGAAAGCCAAGCTCCACATGTTCTCTCTCATATGTGGATCCTAGCTACAGATAATTGGGCTTTTGTGTGAGAAGGAAAAAACTCAGTAGCAGATGCCAGTAAGCTAAAAACAAGATACAAAGGGAAGAGTAGGGAAGGAGTGTATGTAATAGGTTGGTATATATGTAAGTAGAAGAATGGATTAATGGGAGTGAAAAGGCCCAAAGTCAGGTCAGGGGAGGAGATTGAGTAAAGTAAAGGTGGAAGGAGGGCTAATCAAAATGTAAGAGGATATAAAAAAATCAAATGGAATCCTTCAATTTTGGGCAATGAAAAACTCAGGAGCCATAGATCTTTGCTAGAAAATTTTCAGTACCAAGGATGGGATATCTTCCAGTGAGTTGTTGGCCAGGGATGTCCCTGATGCCCCCAAAACATTATAGGCCATTGCTGAGGCCCTTGGTTTCCCACCAGGAATAGATGGTAAGACCCTATTTTTGAAGACTCCACATACTTGGGCTGCAAGGCCACTGAGAAATCCTCCTGAAACAGAGCTGATAACTTCCTCCATGTAGACCAGCTGACAGATAGCTGGAAGAAGCCATTCTACATGCAGTTCAATAGGAGAAAGATACACCACCAGTGAAGATACTGAACAGAGGACAGTACAAGCCTTATAATTGTCCAGACAGGCCAAATGAGCCAACAGGTGCAATAGTGGCACATCTGCCTTCCAATTGGACTGGAGGCCCACTCCAAGGGAGGGAATATATCCCTGATACTGAAAACCTAAAACAGGGGTAGTCATGAGCCCTCGGGTTGTAATATCTGCTGATGTCTGGATTAGGGTAAATACTATGCTTATCAAACTGCCCCGTAAGCACTTCTCTTAATATTCATACTCTTATATTAATGCTATTCTCACTTTGGATAGAGATTCTTCTCTTTTCAGATGGCAGTGACCTTGGGACAACTCAGAAGGTATCATGGTGCTGGCAAGAAGTAACTAGAATACTGAGTAACATCTCAATCACAACTTTCAAGGCTCAGGGTCTAATGCGGAAGAGGTGGTGGAAAAAAATGTAAGAGCCAAAGGAAGGGTTGGACTCCTTACATCATGCTCCCTCCAGACAAATTTGGCCTCGATATCCATGACCTCATAATGCCTGACACTACCTACGTAAGGCCATCATAAGAGGAGGGAAGGATCATGGCATCCAAATAGAGGAGAGATTTATTGAGATGGGGAGTGGATGTGATAGAGATGGGAATTTCAAAGAGGAAAAGTGGGGGAGGGGGGGGTTACCATGGGATATTTTTCATAATCATGGACAATGTTTAATAAAATTGAGAAAAAAAATAAAAATAAAGCAGTAATACAGAAAACTTTCTTCTTTACAATTATGTTATATGTGATTTCTTCAGGCTACTATATCTTAAATTTCCTGATTTAATACCATTGCATATAATATTGTTACCTGGATTTGATCTGGGGATGGCATGAGCATTTTCTCTCTGCAACTCTGTGAATTCTAACCTCATCCTATCACCAGTATCCCTGTTTTAATTGTCCTGTTCCTTGGATGTTCCATGGACTTGCCAATATAACTGTCTTCATGGCAAATTGAATTAGATAGATGCCTTTCAAAGGCATGGCCCTTTTGTTAGCTGATTAGAAGGGCAAATGTTTAACGGTATCAGAGCTGCTAAATGCTTTTGACTTTCAGGCTATGTTCTATCCTCATAGGGGTTCTGCTCAGATCTCTCCACTGTGATTTAATAAGATAGTTGTATTTCTGATGTCATAAATTCAGGCTCCACCCAGACAGACTACTTAGCACTTTATACATGTTCTAACATTTTTCCACCTCTGGCAAAATGCTTGAATGGGGTACTGGATCTTGACATTAAACATAGCATTGTGTTAAGTGAATGTGATAACCACTATACTATGGAAACCCAGGGCCCCAGCTGAAACTAAGAAAAATTGGTGAAACAAACAAGGGTGCTATTTTCTTGGTGAACCTGGTACCATCACAAGGGTGAAGGAGATCAACACAGAGAACAATAAACTCCTACCAAATGAGATATCCAGAGACACAGAGGCTCCCAACACCTCATCACTGAAGGAGACCCAAAATGAACCCAACATGGCTCAGGGAAATTTTGCGGAAGAGGGCCAGAAAGAATGCCAGAGCCACACATTAAGTCATGATACACAGAAATATTTCCTTCTACCCATAACTGAGGGCTAACTCCACAATGCATGGCCCATATACCTCAACAAGGAGGGGCCAGGGGGAAGAGTAGGACATGGACAAGGCTAACAATGGTACCAACTTGACTGAATTCACAGAGTACAAGACTAATTAATAAAAAAATTAGCATTGTGTGAGAAAGCATCAATGTTGTCTAAAGCTTTAATGAAGGTACAAAGGAAGGCATTAATAATGACCAAATGCTTATTTTGTTCCTTTTTTAAAAGAATAATTAAATATAAAAGTATTCATGTTTCTGCAGCCTGCCACAGTGCTCACTTCTCCCCCCCCCCCACACCTCTGCCCTCTGGCTGCTATTGGGAGAAGGATGCCTTCTCATTTAGATGAGAATCTGAACGTAGAAATTAGCTCTGCTGGACACTTATGAAGGCCGAGGTTGTTATATAACTGGAGAAAAATTGGCAGTCAAAAGTTATAGTAGCAGAGATGATTATTTAAAGTCATAAAGTCAGTGTATTTCCTCAAAAAATGTCACTTTTCTATGGACAAGGCTGTATGTATGTGGACGTATATGTGTGTGTCTAATTCCCATCTGTGTGCTGATATAGAAGACATACTTTTGGACATATAATTTAACTTGTCCATTTCAAATCTTCACTTGCCAAGATTATGCAAGGAAAGAAATGGAAGCAGGGGTAAAAACAGTTTATTGGTTTCTCAAGGCTATACTTGGCTAGAAGAGCACTCTGAAAATCTGAAACCATGTAGTTAAAGTAAAACTCAACTTTAGGTAAACTTAATTTTAGTTTTCCAACTGAATTTTGGACAAATAGAATGAGTATCATATGAAAGATTAGAATTAAATTATCAAGCCCTTCTTTGTCTGAAGGGATCAGATTCTGTGGAGATAAGTACCTATAACTTGTGTTTTAATAATCTCCCCTATAATTCTGCATGATAAAATTAGAGAAATGATATTTTAGTACTTCATGTAATAACTAACACATATCTCTCTAGTAAAATTTTGTTTTCATTGTCTCCTAGCCCACTATGGTAAATAAGGTATTATATGTTCTTTAGACAATTATGTTTTACTTATTAATGGTTCTTTAATCCTTTTTAAAAAAATATTTTATTTATTTATTTGAGAGAGAGAATGGGCATACCAGGGCCTCCAACCACTGCAAACGAACTCCAGACTTTATGTGCCACCTGGTGCATCTGGCTTACGTGGGTACTGGAGAGTTGAACCTGGGCTCTTAGGCTTCTCAGGCAAGAGCCTTAACCTCTAAGCCATCTTCGCAGCCCTTTTTATTTCTTATAAGTTAAATTTTTAAAGTTACACAGTTTCTATATATTAATGAGATACCACAAATACATATATGATAGGAAAAATTCCGACATAATCAATAAACAACATCTTGATAAGCATTTTTTTTTTTTTTTTTTTTACTTATTTGAGAGAGAGCAGTCATTTAGTACGGGTATGCCAGGACTTCTAGAAACTGCACATGACCTCCAGACACATGAGATACCATGTGCATCTGGCTTACATGGGTACTGGGGAATCAGACTTGGGTCCATAGGCTCCACAAGCATCTTAACTGCTAAGCCAACTTTCCATCACCTTAAGCAATTTTTTAAAAATCACAACAAATTTTTAATATATATTTTTTATTGACAACTTCTATACATACAGACAAGAAACCATGATATTTCCCTTCCCTCCTCCACTTTCCCCTTCATAATTCTGCTTTCCATCCTATCCTCTCCCTCTCTCCATTAGTCTTTCTGTTACTTTGATGTCATCATCTTTTTCACCTATTATGAGGGACTTGTGAAGGTGTTGCTAAGCACTGTGAGGTCATGGATACTGAGGCCCATTTCTGTCCAGACAGTTGTATGTAAGGAGTGGTATCCTTCCTTTGGCTCTTATATTCTTTCTGCCACCTCTTCCAAAACAGACCCTGAGGCTTGGAGGGTGTGAGATGTTTCAGTGCTGGACACTCCTCTGTCCCTTATTCTTAGCACTATGTTGCCTTTAGGGTCATCCCAGTGGTAATAACCATCTGAAAAGAGAAACTTCTCTAGCCAAAAGTGAGATTAGCATTAATATATGAACATGAACATTAAAGTATAGGGCTTTCAGGGCAATTTGGTGAGAATAATATATGCATTTATCCAGATAAGAGCAGGCTTTATACCCCTAAGGCTTCTGACCTCCCCTGCCATAGGCTTTTGATTAGGCTTTCAGTACCAGGCATGCATTTCCTCCCACAGAGTGGGCCTTCTGCCCAATTAAAGAGAAGTTAGTTTCCCTCAGAGCAGACATGGCACTATTGCACTCGTTCAGTCATTTGGCCTGTCTGGCCACATTGAGGCTTCAAGTGTCCACTGCTTTCACTGCTGATGACTTCTATCTCCCATAAGGCTGCCTACAGTGCAGATTTTTCTAGCTTTCAGTTGGCTGGGTTACAGGGAGAATTTTCTTTTTCTGCTCAGCACCAGCTTGATTTCTCTGTGACTTTGCCATTCAGGCATGTGAAGTCTTCATCAATACAAATTATTTTTACTTGAGCAACTAGTGTATGGCCATTATTTAACAGTATTTTTATAAATGTCATGGCCAAATGTCCTTTTTTTAAAAAAAATACTCTTATTAGTTATGGACATTCTTAGTATGTAAACAATACATGTTGGTACCATCATTTCCTTCATCCTTGTCCCCTTTCCAAAATGGCCCTCTTCAGTGAGGATGCAGGTTGTACCCATGGAGATTGTTGGTCATGTAATGTGGGTGCATCACTGAGTTATGGGGGAGAGGCAATGTCTCTGAGCATAATGTCCCAACTTCTGGCTCTAACAGTCTTTCTACCCCTATTCCACAAGATTCTCTGAGCCATGTTGGGTGAATTTTAATCTACTTCAGTTATGGGCTCTTAAGAGCCTTTGGATCTCTGTTTTGGTAGGTATTAAGTGTCCTCAGTGACTATCTCCTTCACCCTTGTGTTGATATCAGGTTCACCAAGAAAGTGGCACTCTTGCACATTTCCTCAATTCTGTGATTGCATCTGGGGCAGGGATGATGTGCACTGGGTCATTTATCTCCTCAGGTCCTATTGGTGCTTGAAAAAGAGAAACAGATTCTCCAATGGAGAGTGAAGTCAGCACAGGTTAAATGGGATAACCATTTTTAATTTAGAGAGAAGTTAATGGATGTAGGCCCTCTTACAGTCCAAGATTAGTGGAAGCTTGATATTGGAAAGTATAGGTATGCATGTATATACATATACACAGTAACTGTGTTTGTGCTAGGAAATTTTTTCTATTTTTGGACCAAATATGAACTGCACACACCTTTTCAGTGAACTTTTGATGAGTGACACCTAAACTGAAGAAATCTCAATATCCTAGTGGCATAGAATGAGAAGGTTGACTGTTTTCTTATATTCTATCAGCAATGCAGTGTCTTTGTGGATGGCCTAAAGTTCTTGAACCTCATTTTAATGAACAGAAACTGGAGGATGAGCCCCTTAATGAATATACTTTTCTCCTCCTCAAGAGCAGACACACCAGCTGTTTCATATAAGCTTTACTCAGCCATGGAACACTACTTCCTACCCCATCTTACTGGCCAGAGCATGTCTCAGAGTCATAGTTGATAGCAAGCCAGAAAGTGACTCTTTTTAGAAGACTTTTGGATGGGTATGGTGGGAGTATAGAGGAGGTATAATGGGTTATCAGGAAAGAATAAACAAATAATAAAATAAATAAACAAATAAACAAAGAGGGGGCATAAAGAATGTCAGAGCCACACATTGGGTCATGATATGCAGAGACATTTCCTCCTTCCCATAACTGTGGGCTAACTCCACAATGCATGACCCATATACCTCAACAAGGAGGGGCCAGGGGGAGAGGGTTAGACATGGAGGAGGCTAACAATGGTACTAATTTGACTGTATTCACTGAGTACAAAACTAATTAATAAAAAAGGGAGGGCATGGTATATTCTTGGGAAAGATTGAACACATTCTAGCGGGGGAGCTGTGGGGCTTAAGGGAAGATGAAATGCTCTGTCATAGGCATCTGTTCACTTTTATCTTCTCTGGCAAGCCTAACCTCTCTACTGTCCTTTCCCTCTGCCCTTCTGTTCTTGTATAAATGCTATTTCAGTTACTTTGCCAGCCTATGTTCTTTCCCTTAGGACTTCCCTTAGTCCAGCTGTGCCCACACATGGGATTTCTTTCTCTACCTCTTCACCATCAAATCGTGGCTCTCTTCTCCAAGGCCTTGATCAAGCCAGCACCAACCCACATCTCCCAGGTATGTGCTTTTCAACATCCATTTTGTGGTTGACATAATAGCCAAAGTGATGGTAATCAATAATGAGTATTGATTTAGTCTTAGTTTTAGTTTTTAACAACAAAAGTAATTTCTAAGTTACCTAAGGACAGGAACATGGTAGATGTGTTTCTCACTACTTTATATGAATAGCAGCAACACTAGTCGCTCCATAAGTACTGAATGAAAAGCTGCATTAGTACATTTCTTATTTTTAGCAATTTTTGACCTTTTTTAAACTATGACAACTTGGAAGATAAACCTATCTGTTTTATTTATTGTTAATAGCATAGAACAACTGAATCTATATTAATTTATTTACCATATCTGAAGTGGTATATTTTGTAACACAGACAAAAGATGTTATAACTTTATACATTATTTTCAAATTACTCTTTGAAATGTTTATAGATTGGTCTTAGGTAAATTACTTTTGTTGTTAAAAACTAAGACTAAATCAATACTCATTATTGATTACCATCACTTTGGCTATGCTGTGTTAGTATGAGTAGGTGCACAGGTCTGTGCAGGTGGCAATACACATATTTGGATATGCATGTGGAGGCTACAAATAAATGTCTGGTGGCTTCCTTAGTCCCTGTTCACTCTATTTTGAATAAGGGACTATGCTGAAAATAGAGTTCACTAATTTGGCTATACTATCTAGCAAGTCCTATAGATCTTCCTGTCTCTACCTCTCTTATGTTGGGTTTACAGACATGCACTGTCATGCCTGGCATTTAACATGGGTACTAGGGATCCAAATAAAGTTTTCATGCTTGCACAGAAAGTCCTTTGCCCACTGAGCCATCTCCCCAGGGCATACTTTATAAATTATTAATAACTACTCTCGACATAAAATCCAAAATCTTCACCATGGTTTACACATATCTGATTACAACTTTACTCACTTGTTTAAATTTTCCAAGAACAAACAAAAACATCTCTGTACCAGTTGCTTAAACATGATTAAGATATATGACTTTCAGTCCAAAGATTTTTATAACATGGATACTATTGTCATCAGGTAAAACTAAAAGTCTAGAAAATTCAGTAAGATTTAAACTCCCACTTCTCTCACTTCTCTCATATTTTCAGCATTCATTAAGGTCCAATTCTCTGTCAGTATTGAAGAAAGAGAAAGAAGCAATGTTGTGGTTTGAATGTTGACATGTCATGTGAATCCAGTTCTAATGCCAGGGATTCTAATGAGACATTTTTGTTCATTAATTTTATAGTTCCTGTGAAACTAGAGGATGATATGAAACATGACATTTCTCTGTTGTTCTAATGGTTTGGCCAGGGGTATTTCTGTGTCACTTCAACGGCTGGCAGCAAGAGGCAGCAAAACCTCATAGGAGGTGAGTATTCTGAGAGCCTCAGAGGCTTGAAGATAACCAACTGGACCTTGGCATGTGTTAATGACAGTTTGTAATGCAAGCTACAAACATTACAGAATTTTAAGATGACGTTATAAGATGAACAAAGAAACTAGGAACATAGAAATAGTCTAATTCTTAACTTTTACTGAAATATGCCTCCATGTCTTTCTATTTCAAAGTAAATTTATGAAATTCCTAATATTTCTTTGCTTTTTTTGTTGTTTTTTTGAGGTAGGGTATCCCTCTAGCCCAGGCTGACCTGGAATTTGCTATGTAGTCAGGATGGCCTCGAACTTCCTATCTTTGCCTCCTGAGTGCTGGGATTAAAGGTGTTCACCACCACACCTGGCATCTTTGCTTACTGTTGAAGCAACTGATATAAACCCCATTTTGTGTTTGTCACAGGTAAAAGGAGTTGAGGTCTTCTTCTTTTGTAAATTGTTGATGTTTTGTTCATATTATAACCTTAACTTTGGAAAGAAAAGCATTCCTCTAGGAACAAGTTGTATTTTTATTTATTTATTTATTTATTTATTTGAGAGCGACAGACACAGAAAGACAGATAGGGGAGAGAGAGAGAATGGGCACGCCAGGGCTTCCAGCCTCTGCAAACGAACTCCAGACGCGTGCGCCCCCTTGTGCATCTGGCTAACATGGGACCTGGGGAACCGAGCCTCGAACCGGGGTCCTTAGGCTTCACAGGCAAGTGCTTAACCGCTAAGCCATCTCTCCAGCCCAACAAGTTGTATTTTTTGAGATAAAGGAATGAGCAATTGATTTGCAGTAACATTAGTATCATGTATGTTTATTTATGTGTGTTTGTATGCATATGTATGTGTACCAGACAAAGTGTTTGTAAAACACGTGCCAGAGTACCTGACTTAACATGACTAGCCTAAGAACCCTGGTGTGTTGTGCACACATGAAATTCCAGCACATATAAGGCTGATGTTCAAGCTAGCATGTGCTACATAGTTAGAATCTATCTTCAAAAGCACAAACAAAAACAAATCAAAAGAAGAACATTCAGGTGTGGTATTACATTCAGAGGTAAGAGGATAACTTTGAGTTTGAGGACATCCTGAGATTATATAATCAATTCCAGGTCAGCCTGGACTAGAGTAAGACCCTACCTTGAAAAACCAAAAAAAAAAAAAAAAAAAAAAAAAAAAACAACAACAACAACAAAAAAAAAAACTAAAAATAAAAGTAAACAGGGCCAGAGAGATAGCTCAGTGGATAAGAGCACTTGCTACATAAGCATGAGGACCTGAGTTTAATCCCCAACACTCATGTGAAAAGTTGGGATTCATCACACAAACCTATAGCCCCATTCTTGAGAGGGGTAGAGACAATGGAGTGACTGCAATTCCTTGCTCAGCAAGCCTAACTAAAAAAAAAAAAAAAATGGGGGGGCATCTCCAGGCTCAGTGATAGAGTCTCTGTCTCAAGGAAATAAGGGGAGAAAATGATATGGTAAGACACCTGACATCCCTTTCTGTCCTCACCATCCAGATACTTATATGCATATGTACCTGCACAAACACATGCATACACAACCGACACATATGTACACACCACAGATACTACAAACTATATACCACCCTAGAGAAATTAAAGAAGAACACAAACTCCTGAAGGAATTCCAAGAGAATACAGGATATAAGCTTAATGAAATAAGGAGATCATTATAAAACATGAGTAAGGAAATAGAAATACTGAGAAGAAGAAAAAAAAAAAAACAGGCAGAAATACTAACACTAAAAAATACAGATAGTAAAAAAAAAAAAAAAAAAATTCTGTGGAAAGTCTCACCAGTAGAATGGATAAAGCAGACAACACAATATCTAAAGTAGAAGATGAGGTAGAAGATCTAACACAGTTCAAGAAAGAGAAAGACTTTTATCCCAGTACTCAGGAGGCAGAGGTAGGAGGATCACCATGAGTTCAAGGCCACCCTGAGACTACATAGTTAATTCCAGGTCAGCCTGGAGTAGAGTGAGACCTTGCCTCAAAAAACAACAACAAAAAAAAAAAAAAAAAGAGAAAGACAAGCTAATAAGAAGGCATGAATCAGAATTTCAAGATATTTGGGACATTATGAAAAGATCAAACATAAGAATTCAGGATATGGTAGACAGAGAAGAATTTCAATCCAAAGACATTTTCAACAAAAATCATAACAGAAAAATTTCCCCAAATTGGGAAAGAAATGTCAGAATACAACAATGTACCAGAAAGATTATTCACCCAGACCAAGTAGGTTTTATCTCAGATATTCAGGACTGGTGCAACATATGCAAATAAACTAAGGTAATACAGTATATCAGTGGACTGAAGGACAAAAATCATATGATCATCATAATAGATTAGAAAAGGCATTTGACAAAATCCAACATCACTTCACAGTAAAAGTCCTACAGAAGTTGGAATAGAAGGACTATATCTTAGCATAATAAAATCTATTTATGACAAACCTATAGGCAACATAATACTAAATTGGGAAAAACTTGAAATTTTTCCACTAAATGCAGGAAAAAGATAAGGGTGTCCACTGTCCCCACTTTTATTTAATATAGTACTGGAAGTCTTAGCTATAGCAATAAAGCAAGCAACACTCATAAAAGGGATACAAATTAGAAAGGAAAATATCAATATCATTATTTGCTGATGATATGATTGTACACAGAAAAGACCCTACAGACTCTACCAGCAAACTGTTAGAGCTGATAAACACATTAGCAATGTAGGAGGATACAAAATAAACACACAGAAATAAGCAGCTTCCTATATACTAACAACAAACATGCAGAAGATGAAATCAGGGAGACTCTTCCACTCACAATATCCTCAACAAATAAATAAGTAAAGTACTTTGGCATAAACCTAATCAAGGAAGTGAAGGATCTCTACAATAAGAACTTTAAAACACTCAACTGAGAAATTGCAGAAGACACTAAGAAAAGGAAAGACATCCTGTGTTCTTCGATTGGAAAAATCAATATTGTGAAAATGTCAATCTTACCAAAAGCAAGCTACACATTTAATGCAATCCATATTAACATTGCAAAGCTATTCTTCACACAAATAGAAAAAAATCATAAAATTCATTTGGAAGCACAAAACAAACTCAAATAGCCAAAACCACTTTGAGCAACAAAAGTAAGGCTGGTGATATCACTATACTCAATTAAGCTATATTACAAAGCCATACTTACAAACCAACATGGTACTGGTACAAAGACAGACACATAGATCTATGGAACAGAATAGAGGACCCAGATGTTAATCTAGGTAGCCACAGCCATCTGATTTTTGACAAAAATGCCAAAAATATTCATTGGAGAAAAGGCAGCCTCTTTACCAAGAGGTGCTGGGAAAACTGGAAAGTGTCCTCGATACCCACTGCCTCACAGTGCTTAGCAATACCTTCACAGGACCCTCATAGTAGGAGAAAAAGAGGATGACATAAAAATAGAAGAGAGAATAATGGAGAGAGGGAGGAGATATGATGGAAAGTGGAGTTGTGAAGGGGAAAGAGGGAAAAGGGAGGAAATTACCATGGTTTATTGTTTGTAAGTGTAGAAGTTATCAATAATAAAATTATACATTAAAAAAGAAAGATGTAGGCTTAAATATCTTAACAATAGCCATTTATTTTGTGGATTTTTGAAGTTATAGTTTTCAATGGATGTAATTCACAACCAGAGTCAAAGATTAAGGAGAATTTATGAATTAAGTTTGAAAATTAAGTATTAGGTTGACTGCCTTGCTGCTAAAATGCTTAATGTACAAACATGGGCACCTGAGTTTGGATGTACAGCTAGGTGTCATATTGCATATTTCTACTCCTAGCACTGGGGGGGCAAAGGTAGGAGGATTTCTGAGTCATGCTGGCTAGTTATTGTAGCACCATCAGTGAGTCATGTGTTCAGTGAGAGACCCTGTTTCAAAAACATTAGATGGGAAGCAATTTAAGAAGACAGTCAACATCTACTTCTGCCATCTATGCACATGTCCACCCCCACATATATGTATACTGCCCCCACAAATATCCATGCATACATGCACACCACACACATAAAAATTTAAATTAAAATATGTGAGATGAGCTGGGTGTGGTGGTGCATGCCTTTAATCCCAGCACTTGGGACGCAGAGGTAGTAGGACACATTCAGTTCAAGGCTACCTTGAGACTTCATAGTGAAATCTAGCTCAGCTTGAGCTAGAGTGAGACTCTACCTCAAAAAATAAACAGATTAGGTCGCAAAGCTTGTGAATATGTGTTTTAGTCTTAGCTCTTTTAATGTGTTTGAGATGACTCTCAACCAAGAAGCATAGTATTTGTCCAGACGGCCATCAGAGCAATTTAGTCAGCTGTGTCAAAATTCTTGATTCTAAGGCAATGAGAAAAACACACTACATCCTCTCTCATGTCCTAATCATTTTTCCCATCTTCCCATCTTGCCTTATTAGTTTAGAGGACCTGTCTCAAGGACAGTGACTCATGAATCACTTCATCCCAAGTTTAAAATCTGCAACCAATCTGTTTAGCTGCTCCAATATTGCTGCCAGGTTCATTCCAGACCATTTCCATGCTGATTCCATTGTCTTTACCTGGAATTTCTGTCACCATAACAAATAGCAGAGATAATCTATTTAACACAGGAAAGATTTATTTTGCTTCACAGTTTCAGTGCGTGGGAGCTTGACCTTATTGTTTGTAGTGCCATGGAAAGGATATGCATTTTGTTGGGTGCAAATGGTGGACAAACCACTTACCACAATGCAAGGAAAGAAATGTGCATTCTCACACTCTCCAATTAAACCTGATGCCCCCTATTATGAGAAGACCTCTCACTGGATCCGTTAAACTTCCTGACATTCCCAATAACACCAAACTAAATTGGCAACACATGGGCCTTTGGGCTCATTTAAGATCAAAATTATAACAAATGTTCTTCACAGCTATCTGTACCTGTGGAAAATGAAACTATGTTATCAAGGCCTAGCTGATATACCTTAAGCCACCCCTGGAGCTTTCCCAGTTTTATTAGTTACTCAAGGGTTGAATTTCAGGGGGAAGAAAAAGAACAACGAAGAAGATTATTCACAGAGGATTGAAGCAGTTTATGGGTAACAGGAACCCCAAAACATGAAATCAAGGCATGCTGGAGAGATCTCTCAGTGGTTTAAGGCACTTACTTGCAAAGCCTGATGGTCCAGGTTAAATTATCCCAACTAAACAAATTGGTGGATGCATCTGGTGTTGATTTGCAATGTTATGCGGCTATGACATGTCCATCCCCTTCTCTTTCTCTCTGCTTGCAAATAGATAAAATGTGTTTTTAATATTTATTTTATTTATTCATTTGAGACAGAGAGTGAGAAAGAAAGGCAGATAGAGACAGAGAGAATGGGCTTGCCTCTAGCCACTGCAAACAAACTCAAGACACATGTACCCCCACCCCTTGTGCATCTAGCTTTATGTGTATACTGAGGAACTGAACCTGGGTCCCATAGCTTTGTAGGAAAGTGCCTTAATTCCAGCCCCTAAAAATACTTTTTCAAAAAATAAAAATAAAAATAAGGAGTGTCCTTGCACCTGACCTCCACTTTTCTAGAAGTCATAGAAGGCCATTTGCTTCTCCTTATCTCTAAGCCTAAAGGAGTTCCCTATATCTATTTTTTCTTAAACTCAACTGAAGAGTCCCCTCTTACCCTCACCATGGAAGGCATCCTCTTTGCTTCGAATTAAGATTAGTGGATGCATGAAAGCTAATCCTGGCATCAGAGCTGGTTAGCTCAGCCCCCATTCAAAACCTGCAAAAGACCACAATCTGGGTTTCTAGAGGTTTCCCCTCTTGTGATTTCTCATAGGCAGGAGCTTTATATTCTCTTCTCTTTCCTCTCTTCATCTAATATAGTCTCTCTAAACATTAAAAATTTCAAGTAGGGGATGGAGAGATGGCTTAGTGGTTAAGACATTTGCCTGCAAAGCCAAAGGACCCAGGTGTGATTCCCCAGGACCCAGATAAGCCAGATGCACAAGGGACATGGAGTTAGTTTGCAGAGGCTAAAGGCTCTGATGTGCCCATTCTCTCTCTATCTGTCTTTCTCCCACTCTGTCTGCTTGCAAATAAATAAATAAATAATTTAAAAAATCAAATAGGATGCATGTTATAAAAAATGGTTTAAATTTGTTTTGGGAAGAAGTGAAAATATCAAAAAGGTATGTTATTTTTAGTAATAATCTCATGAATGATAAGGTAGATTTATTCATTCAAATGCTACTGTTCCTATGCTTTCCTTTAAAATCCTTCATCATCCATACACTTTAGTTACTGAAGAGACATTTAAGAGTGGGTGACATACAAAACCAAACATCAGATTGCATCATCTTTCTTTCTGGGTCTCAGGGTGGCCAGGCTTGAACAGATGGCCTGCTGAACAGGGTTGCATTAAGGTCTCCACCCGCACAGAAGTCAGTGTCATTAGGTAGTAACTACCACTATAGATGATAGGTAAATAATGCTAGGCTCCACAGCACGTTTTTGTGTTTTATTCTGAGCACAGACTAACCTTTGCAGCTGTAAGCTACAATTTCCCACTGTCTACTGACCTGCTAACAATAGAATGGGTCCCCTGTGTCCAGTTGAGCTAACCAAAATTCTAAAGTTCAGATGAAAAGATGAGGTTTCCTGCTTTAATGCTGCATTCCACTTCTCTTCTTCCTTTCTTAAATCTAATCCGTACTTACCTTTTGCAGTTCTGTGGCTTGTTACATGTTATTGAGCATTCAATGCCCAGGTTAAGGTAAACACAATCCTTTCCCAATCTCTTTTGATTAAATACTGTTCCAGGAGTCTGTCTAAGTGAGAGCAGAGGACCCATTGAAGCAGCTGAAGCTTAATGGTTGTTGGCATTCTTTTTCACTTGGGGGCCTCAGTAGGATGTTTCTCTTTGACTTTATTTTTGGCGTAAAACTGCTTTGACTTTCCATTCACTTTGTAAGAATGTTTTCAATGGTTTGGGCATCTGTGTTTTTTTTTCTCCCTAAATTAATTCTTAAAGAAGAAATAATAATTTATATTGGAAATGAATGAAGACCATAAACACCATCATAAATTTTTAAATGTGCTAAGTTATATCTGAGCAAACAAAAGAAAGAAAATATGTTTGAGTATTTTAAAGACTTATCAATCATCTATGGGATAAAGCAAATTTTTAATATTTGTTTTGAAATTTTATTTAATTCATTATATTACATATATTAAATATTGTAATTTCATTGACAATTTAAAGAAAGCATTTTCAGAAAAAGTGTTGATAAGGGACGGTTACTGTTTGAATGTAAATGTTAAAATGTTTCATACAAACTCATAAGTCTGAACATTTGGTCCTTAGCAGGAAGGTTATGGATTCTTTAGTATGTGATGCTTTGCTGCGAGGAGTGGATCATAGAGAGTGGTCACTGACGTTTCATAGGCTCTTGCTGGTTCTCATCCTTCCTCTGATTCCTGACTGCAACCTGATGAGCTGATTTCCTGCTCTGACACCATGACTTCCCTGGTCAGGGAGCACCTCCTCCCAAAATATCAACTGAATAAAAATATTTCTTGTCTTAAGCTGCTTCTGGTCAGGTATTTGTTCACAATAATGAGAAAGTAAGCAATAAAAAGACCTAAATGTACTACAAATACATACCACAAAAAATGGGAAAAAATCCAGAATAATGTCTCAGTAATAAATAGAAACATCCATTCCTCTTTCTTTTCCCTTCCCTCTCTCTCACTCTCTCATTCTTTTCCTTCTTTCATATATATAAATGAGGGGGAGAGAGAGAGCGAGAGAGAGAATTGGCACACCAGGGCCTCAAGCCACTGCACTTGAACTCCAGACCCTTGCATCACCTAGTGGGCATATGCAACCTTGCACTTGCCTCACCTTTGTGTACTGGGCTTACTGTGGGATCTGGAGGGTCAAATATGGGTCCTTAGACTTCACAGGCAAGTACCTTAACTACTAAGCTGTCTCTCCAGCCCTCACTTTTAAAAGTATTTTATTTATTTATTTAGTTAGTTATGAGACAGAAAGGCAGATAGAGAATGGGCATACCTGGGCCTCCAGATACATGTACCACCTGTGTATCTGGCTTATGTGGGTACTGGGGAATAAAACCTAGGTCTTTAGGCTTTGTAGGTAAGTCCCTTAACTTCTAAGCAACCCCTTCAGCCCCTTCTTTCATTTTTTAAAGGCAGGGTCATCATGCAAACCATGCTGTCCTTAAAGGCTGTTTTGCTGAGGTTAACCTTGAATATCATTCCTTCTGTCTCTTCCTTTCAAGTGCTGGGATTACAGTCATATGCCACCACAAATCTTAATTGAAAAAGGTGTACTTCCTCCAGCTGAAGTTTCTGTTAGGCTCAGTAAATCAGAAAAATCCCTAAATACCAGAATTCATTTATAAAATAACATTGAATATACAAAAGACTCTCTTTAGTCTGCTGAAATGTAAATTGTATGGATTTGTGAAAATGCAAGCTAACTTGGCTATGCACTGTAACACATTTTAACTGGTTAGTTTTCATCTGGTGAGCATGTTAAAGCTGAAATTTTTAGTTCCTGCTCTCCTTAAAAGTGCAGTATAAGGGCTGGAGAGATGGCTTAGTGGTTAAGCGCTTGCATGTGAAGCCAAAGGACCCCAGTTCGAGGCTTGATTCTCCAGGAGCCATGTTAGCCAGATGCACAAGGGGGTGCATGCATCTGGAGTTCGTTTGCAGTGGCTGGAAGCCCTGGCGTGCTCTCTCTCTCTCTGTCTCTCTCTCTCTCTCTTTCTCTCTCTCTCTTTCTATATGCCTCTTTCTCTCTCTGTCACTCTCAAATAAATAAATAAAAAATGAAAAAAATTAAAGTGCAGTATAACCCTTACAAGATTTCATTACACATTAACAAAATCAGATAAACAGCTATTTATAATTTTCCTTGATAAATAATAACCAGAAACAATTTCTACTGACCTCTAGTTAGGGCCTCTGTTTTCAAAAGATGATGAAAGTGGATACTACTGAATACTTCTCTGCAAATACAGTTAACTTTAACAAACAAATACACAGAAAATTATACATATACTCACTATACAAGTCAATTTTAGCACTAAGATAGTTTAAGGGTTAGAGGGCCCCTCAATAATAAAATTGAGGAATGTCCTTGTGCTTGAGCTTGGCCTTGTAGTCTCTACTTTGTTGGAGGTCAGGGAAAGATCTGGCTTCTCCTTTTCTGTTGCTGTCCAAAAGAGTTCCCTCTTTACATTTGTTCTTCCACAAACTCAGCCTGAGTCTCTCCCTAGAAACGAGTTCCCCTTTTCTAAAATAGTACCCTTTCCTGGATACCTGGAAGGACTAAACCTTATCTCCTATGTGGATACCTGGTTTAGAGGCTGGTTAGTTCCACCTCCTCCAGAACCTAGACAAGATTCCAGTCTGGGTCTCCAGAAACCCTCACCTGCTGTCCAGGAGCTTTGACTTCATATTTGTTCTCTTAGGCCCCAACTGACAGAGAAACCCACTTTCTGTGAAGCCCTTCTAGCCTTCTTGGGCAAGAGCTCTGTATTTGTTCTTTCTTTTAAGCTCTAAACTCTAAGCAATCCTTTTTCTACTTCCCCATAATAAAATAAACTCTCTCTAAACTTTACCCTCTGGTCTATGTATTTCAATTCTTTAAATTCATAAAACAAGAACCTGCAGGCCACTTGATCAGTGGAAGTTTTGTTTGATGGTGACAGTCTGGCATCCTCACTCCTCAATTAAAGCTCAAGCAAGAGCTGAGAAGGACTCAGATGCTCTCAAAGACACTCTGGATTCCAATACCATATTGGTGCATTGACAGAAAACCCCACTGTTTCAACTCTACTCAGACACACATTGTTTTCTAAAGAGGTTGATAACTTTGTGAAATGCACAATTTAATCAACGTGCTCCATTACCATCAGACTGTGATAACACCATGAAGAATATTGTGTTTAAATGCTGCAAATGTGATGGTCCTCCCTCATGCACCCCACACAAAGCTGATTTTCTTGAGCACCATAGCAGCTCCAGTGGTGGTGATGCAATGGGCAGAACTTTAGCTGCATTCTGGTATCATGCTCATTTTTATCTTCTTGGGGAATTCAGACAAGCCCCTGCACCCCACCACCCCAAAAGGTTTCAGTGTACATCCATGTAACCTTTACTCTCTTTTATGAAGATTTTTCTAAGTCAACACCAGTTGAAATGCACTGGCTGAGGAGTTCTGGCTTTGCTGTGTACCAAAGCCTAAACTCTTCTTTGACAAATTCAAGTTCAGTGTATACATCTTTCAGGAACCGCCTTGTTTTCCCCAATACATTTTCAGTTAAAAAGACTGGTACACATACTGAAGAGATTGCTTAAGGACTTTGCCTGCAAAGCCAAAGGATCCTGGTTTGATTCTCCAGGACCCATGTAAGCCAGATGCATGAAGTGGCACATGCATCTGGTGTTCATTTACAGTAGCTGGAGGCTCTGGCACACCCATGCTATTCCTCTCCCACCCACCCCCTCTGCCTCTTTCTCCCTTTCAAATAAATAAGTAACTAGAATATATAAAAAATACTGGTAAAGATTTTGTGTGTTTCTTTGGGGGAAAATATACAATTTAGAAAGTTTCTAAAACAGCTTCATGTTTCAATGAAATCCCAAACTTCAAAGGCAATTCAATGTTATTTACTGAAATAATAAAAGAATGATTCTTTTATTCAAGCTTTGACCTTGAGATATCCTTCCTTATAATATCAGACCAACCAGAAGTCAGTATTACATCTGACATTAAAACTACTGGAATATTGGACTAGAGAGATGGCTTAGTGGTTAAGTGCTTGCCTGTGAAGCCTAAGGACCCCGGTTCGAGGCTCAATTCCCCAGGACCCACGTTAGCCAGATGTACAAGGGGGCACATGCGTCTGGAGTTCGTTTGCAGTGGCTGGAGGCCCTGGCACGCCCATCTCTTTCTCTCTCTCTCTATCTGCCTCTCTCTCTGTGTATCCATTGCTTTCAAACAAATAAAAAATGAAAAAAGCAAAAAAAAAAAAAGACTGGAATGTGTTCAAACAGTGGTGTAATGTAGACACTTACCTTCACAGAAAGTGATTTATCCTTGTACTTTAAATAACCTACAAATTATGGTTTTTATCTTTGAATGATAATGCAGACATATATGAGCAGTTGCTTACCCACCATGGCTGTGTGCCACTATTGCACTTGTGTGAGTATCACATCGGGTTTTTGGCTGATTAGTAGCTTAGACCATGAGTTGTACAGATGTTGGTCATTTTCCTCCAGTTGCTCATACAGCACCTTCTGGCACTAGACACGGTCCTAAAATTTGTGGCATTTTGGTAGCCATCTGGCATCAGTACTTCTTGGTTCATGGTGTCATCATTTCAGTGATCACAAGAGTCTTATGTGTTTGGAAACATCCATTATAAAGATATCCCAACAACAACTTACAGTTTTTAACAAAATTATTTTAAATTTCTGTATATCTTCTAACATCTGGGTAGTATGTGTCTGGTTCCTTTTCTTCACAACATGCTACTCCTTTTGCTTTTCTGTGTACCATCCATGTTTCTGATTTTTCAAAATGCAAACATCTTTTGTAGCATAGTATAAACTGAGATAGTATTAATTTTAAAAATTGCATGCATTTCCTTCCACTAGGACTGTACTTGCAGATTTTAATTAATCTAATTAGGAATTGCTGTAATTTTAGTGGCCTACGTATCTACCATAAATGAATATTAATGGTTTCAGGAGAAAGATGACCCAATCCTAGAACTTATGTAGCTTTCAAATGCAATATCCCAAACCATGAATGATAATCAAGTGAGGAGCAAGAAAAACATAAGCCATTTTAAAAAAAGGTTACAAACACACATACACACACACACACACACACACACACACACACACACACAACGATCTAGAAACTCTCAATAAAAATCAAAAATATTTTACTTTTTCAGAACTTCTGGGTAAGATGGAGATGGTGGCTTAGAAGCCATGCTAAACCAGCCTACAGAGGGATTTAAGCAAAACCCCAGCAAAATACACTGTTCTTCTATAAAGTGAAGGAGTAGAGGTTATTTTTAGACACAGCCGAGAAGCCAGAGACCCACCAGAAAGGAGGGAAACAGGCAGAGTCCCAAAGAGGCGACTGCCACCCAGGATCTGCAGGCACGCTGGGCACGGACCCACCAAGAGGCAGCAGCAGAAACCAAGCAACAAATATTTCACAGTGCAAGCAACTCCAGAGGTCTGAACTCTCCCATCCCTCACCATCAGAACCATGAATCTCCAGCATTCAGCCCCCAGTGGCAGCACAGCCAGCAGATAAGATCAGAGGTTCAGCTGCACAGCACAACACAGAAGGATCTAGTTGGGCACTCAGCATTGGTGAGAATTGAAGCCACCCTAAAAGGTAATGAAGCTGACTGACAAAAAAAAAAAAAAAAAAAAAAAAAGGTACAAATTCCTGCAAAAGTTAATGTCTCTTTCCTTGTCAGGGCGGGTTATGGGGGCAGGCTAATGGTTGGCTTTACCATTTTCAAATAACCTATATTTGGGTGTTGAATTTTGTTGCCTTTGATGCTTTCATAGATATAGCACCTTTATTTCTTGCTTCTGTTATTATTGGGGACCAGGTCTGATCAATATCCAGGTTCACCTGGAACCCAATTCAGAACAGAAATCTCTACCTCCCAGCTGACAAGATTAAGAGTATAGAACAACACATGCATCTATAGTGATTTTGGCTTTATAAGACTATGTCTTTGTTTTAATCCCAACAATTGCATACTTTATGCTGGTTTTTATAGATTGTATATGTTCCTTGGTTGAAGTTTAGAATTTACCAGTACATTTTTCCACCCAGTCCATAAGAATACTGGCTTAGTCAGCAAACTCAACACCTAGTACTACTTCTGTGGCTTGATTTGGGGACAGGAGCTAAACCTGGCACCTTGAACTCATATCCAGAGGGTATATAGAGGTGGATTGCCACATCTGGGAACCCTGCAGATAAGCAGAAAATCCAAGCATCAAATCAGTTCAGGATGCAAAAGTCACTACAATGTAATACAAGAAACTTAAAGAATCAAGATAATACAGTCCCACCAAAAACTATAAATCCACCAGAAACGATCACCAATGAAACTATTTTAGATGAAATGCCTGACAAATATTTCAAGGAAATGATGGTATCAGTGCTCAAGAAATCAGAGAAGAAATGAAGGGAATCAAAGAAGAAATCAAAGGAGTTAAAAAAGTAAACAAACTTCTGAAAGAGAACATAGGAAACCAGCTTAATGAAATAAAGAAGTCATTATAAGCCATGAGTAAGGAAATAGAAATACTGAAGAAAAAATGAGGCTGAAATCCTGGCTCTGCAAAATAGAGTCAATGAAACAAAAAAATCTGTAGAAAGTCTCACCAGTAGAATGGATGAAGGAGAAAAAAGAATATATAATTAGAATACCAGGTGGCAGGTCTAATACAGTCCAACAAAGACAAAGACAAGCTAATAGCAAGGTATGAGTAGGAATTTCAAGATATCTGTGACATTGAAAAAAATCAAACACAAGAATTCAGGTTATAATAGAAGGAGAATTTCAATCAAGAGACTTAGTAAGTGTTTTCAACAAAATCATAGAAGAAAATTTCTCTCAAATTGGGAAAGAGATGTGAAGGCAGATAAAAGAAGCTTTTAGAACACCAAACAGATGAAATCTGGAAAGAACTTCTCCTTGCCATGTTACAATTAAATTACTAAATACACAAACCAAAGAAAATATATTGAAAGCAGGCAGAAAAAAAGAAGCAAGTCACCTACAAATGCCCGTCAGAATAACTGTAGATTACTCAACACAAAATTTAAAAACCAGAAGGGCTTGGTGTATTCCAAGTTCTGAAAAATAACAACTGTCAATCAAGATTAGTTTATCCTGCAAAGCTATCTATCCAAATTGATGGAGAAATAAGGATATTACACAACAAAAATAGGATAAAGGAATTTATGATAACTAAACCAGCTCTACAGAAAATACTTGAAGAAATTCTTAATGCCAAAGAGAAAGCAAAACATACACATGAGGAAATAGGAAAAAATAAACCACACTCACATAACAGTTAAGACAAATGAGGAAAGGGAAATAGGAAACACTACAAAATAAGAAGAATAGCAAGAATAAATGCATGCCTTTCAATAATAACTCTTAATGTCAATGGCCTCTATGCATTATCCAAAAGAAACAGGCCTGCAGACTGGATTAAAAGGCTATATCCTGCCATTTGTTTTCTCCAGGAAATTCATCCCTCCATAATAGATAGACATCACCTTAGGGTGATGGGACAGAAAACAGTATTTCAAGCACACGGCCTTGGAAACAAGCAGGGGTTGCTATCCTAATATCTGACAGGATAGACTTCAGACCAACATTAGCGAGGAAAGATAAAGAAGGTCATTTGATACCAATTAAAGGAAAATCCAGCAGGAGGACGTTGCAATACTAAACATATATGCATGTAACATGGGGGCTCCGAGTTTCATCAAACAAACACTATTAGACTTAAGGTCACAGCTAACATCAAATGCAACTGTAGTGGGAGACTTTAATACCCCACTCTCATGAATTGACAGGTCATCCTGGCAAAAATAAACAAAGAAATATCTGAATTAAATGATGTCATAGAACAACTGGACCTAACAGATATCTACAGAACATTCCATCCAAATGCTACAGACTATCCATTTTTCTAAGCAGCACATGGAACATTCTCTAAAATAGACCATATATTAAGACACAAAGAAAATCTCCACAAATATAGAGAAATGGGAATAATCTCTTGTACTCTATCTGACCACAATGGGATTAAACTGCAAATGAGCAACAAGGAAAGCTATAGAGCTACAGATATTCATGGAGACTAAACAGAATGATCGATGGGTCATTGAACAAATCAAAAAGGAAATCAATAAATTCATAGAGTCAAATGATGATGGTAATACAACATACCAAAGCATTTGCAACACAAGTAAGGCAGTCCTCAGAGGGAAATTTATAGCTCTAAGTACCTATATTAAGAAATTAACCTGGCTGGAGAGATGGCTTAGTGGTTAGGCACTTGCCTGTGAAGCCTAAGGACCCCGGTTCGAGGCTCGGTTCCCCGGGTCCCAAGTTAACCAGATGCACAGGGGGGCGCACACGTCTGGAGTTCGTTTGCAGAAGCTGGAAGCCCTGCCGCGCCCATTCTCTCTCTCTCCCTCTATCTGTCTTTCTCTCTGTGTCTGTCGCTCTCAAATAAATAAATAAAAAAAATGAACAAAAAATATTAAAAAAATAGTTTTTTAAAATAGAAATTAACCTATATTAAGAAATTAGTGAGCCAGGTGTGGTGGCACACGCCTTTAATCTCAGCACTCGGGAGGCAGAGATAGGAGGATTGCCATGAGTTCAAGGCCACCCTGAGATGACAGAGTTAATTCCAGGTCAGCCTGGACCAGAGTGAGACCCTACCTCAAAAAAACCAAAAAAAAAAAAAAAGAAATTAGTGAGTTTACATATAAACAATTTAATGCTCCAACTTAAGGCCTTGGAAAAAAGAAGAACAAGGCAAAACAAAATCAGTAGATGAAAAGAAATTATAAACATTAGGGCAGAAGTTAATGAAATAGAAACCAAAAAAAAAAAAAAAATCCAAAGGATCAAAGAAACAAAAGGTTGTTTGTTTCTTTGAAAGAATAAACAAGATTGATAAATCCTTAGCAAATTTAATCTGAAGAAAGTGAGAAGAGACAAAAAAAAAAAATAATAAAATGAGACATGAAAAAGGTACCATTACAACAGATTACAAAGAAATTTATACAGTTATCAGGACTTACTTTAAGATTAAATATGCCTTTAAGTTTGAAAATCTGAAAAAAATGAATGATTTTCTTGAATCGTATGACCTACAAAAATTAAATCAAGATGAGATAAACCATTTCAATCGATCAATAACAAGTACTCCAAGCAGTGATAAGTCTCCCAACTAAAAGAGCACAGGCCCGAATGGATTCACTGGTGAATTTTACCAGACCTTCATGGAAGAATATCCAGAATATACAAAGAACTCAAAAAAACAAAATAATAAGAAATCAAACAACCCAATCAAAAACTGGACTATGCAACTAAATAGAGATTCTCACTGGAAGAATTACAGGTGGCATATAAACATTAAAAAAGTTTTCTACATCCATAGCCATCAGGGAAATGCAAATTAAAAGTACCTTGAGATTCTATCTCTCTCCCATCAGAATGGCTACCATCAAGAAAACAAATGACAGGGCTGGAGAGATGGCTTTGCGGTTAAGCGCTTGCCTGTGAAGCCTAAGGACCCCGGTTCAAGGCTCGGTTCCCCAGGTCCCACGTTAGCCAGATGCACAAGGGGGCGCACGGGTCTGGAGATCGTTTGCAGTGGCTGGAAGCCTTGGCGCGCCCATTCTCTCTCTCTCCCTCTATCTGTCTTTCTCTCTATGTCTGTCGCTTTCAAATAAATAAATAAAAAATGAACAAAAAAAATTAAAAAAAAAAGAAAACAAATGACAATAAATGTTGGTGAGGATCTGGTAAAAGGAGAATAGTTCTGCACTATTGGTGGGAATATAATCTAGTACAGCTATTGTGAAAATCAGTTGGAAGTTCTTGAGACAGCTAAAAATAGATTGACTGTTTGATCCAGCTATACCACTCCTAGGCATATATCCTAATTAGTCTTCTCGCTACCATTGAGATACTTACACAACCATGTTTATTGCAAGTCTATTCACAATACCTAGGAAATGGAACCAGCCTAGATGTCCATCCACAGATGAATGGATAATAAAGGTGTGGTACATGTACACAGTGGAATTCTATTTAGTGATAAAGTAAAATGAAATAATGAAATTTACAGGGAAATGTATGGATCTGGAAGGGATATACTAAGCAAGGTAAGCTAGGCCCAGAAAGCTAAATGTTATATGTTCTCTCTTATATGTGGATCCTAGGAACAAATGTATAGACTGTGTGTGATCTGGAACCAAAAATCAGTAGTAGAGGCCCATAAGCTAGGAAAGGGAAGGTCTTAAAAGGATGGCATTGTATATATGTAAGTAGAAAAACTGGCTACAGGGAGGGGAAAGGCCTAAGTGAGGTCAGGGGAAGAGATTGTATTAAAGAAGGGTTGGGGGAGGGTCAATCAAAATTCAAGATATTCTGAATAAGACATATAAAAATCTACTTTCTTAAATAATGCCACATCCATACACCATAGATTGTTACTAGAAAATTTTCAGTGCCTGGGATGGGACACGTTCCAGTTAGCCATGGTCAGGGAGGACCCTGTTGCCTTCAAAACATTATAGGCTATTGCCAAGTCCCTTGGTTCCCCATGGAACATAGATGATAAGACACTATTGCTGAAGACCTCACATGCCTGAGCCATAAAGCCACTAAGAAATCAAGTTGGTGCTGAGCAGAAAACTTTCTCCCTGTAGCCCAGCCAACTGAAATCTGGAAAAGCTACACTGTATGCAGTCTTATGGGAGACAGAAGTCATCAATGGTGAGAACAGTGGACACTGGAAACATCAATTTTGGCCAGATAGGCCAAATAACTGAATGAGTGCAATAATGGCATGTCTGCTCTGGGGAAAACCAACTGCTCTCTAATTGGACTGAAGGCCCACTCTATGGGAGGGAATATGTGCCTGGTACTGAAAACCTAATCAAAAACCTATGGCATGCAAGGTCATGAGCCTTAGGTATATAAAACCTACTCTTGTCTTGATAAATGCATATATTACTCTCACCAAATTGCCCTAAAATCCCTATACTTAGTATTCATACTCATCTATTAATACTACTCTCACTTGTTAGAAAAGATTCTCTTTGCAGATGGCGTTGACCACTAGGATGACACAAAAGGCAACATAGTGCTGAGAAGAAGGGGCAGAGAAGTGTCCAGCACTGAAACATCTCACACCCTCCAAGACTTGGGGTCCATTGCGGAAGACATGGAGGAAAGAATGTAAGAGCCAAAGGAAAGGTACCATTCCTTATACACAACTTCCTGCACAGAATTTGACCTCAATATCCAAGATCTTTCAGTGCCTAGCAACACAAGACCCACATAATAGGACTAAAAGATGATGACATCAAATTAAAAGAAAGACTAATGAAGAGAGGGAGGGGATATGATAGAGAGCAGAGTTATGAAGGAGAAAGTGGATTAGGGGAGGGGAGGAGAGGGGAGGGAAATACCATGATATGTTGTCTGTAAGTATAGAAGTTGCCTATGTATGCATGTATAATACATACATGTATTAAAAAACTATGTAGGGGGCTTGAGAGATGGCTCTGCATATAAGCTTGTTTCCAGCAAAGCCTATGGACCTGGGTTCAATTTCCCAGTACCCATGTAGATCCAGATGCACAAAGCGACACATGCATCTGGAGTTCATTTGCAGTGGCTAAAGGCCCTGGCAAACCCATTCTCTCTCTCCTCCGTTCCCTCTCCCTGTTTCTCTGTCACATAAATAAAATATTTTTAAATGTGTAGGATTTAGAAGTATATACCTTTACACCTTAAGTATATAATAAGTTTTGTTATTTTTTCTTGTAAAATATAGATACAAATATACTTTACTTGACATTACCACAGAGAAAATATTATATTTTTTCCACTCATATATCTGTATCTTTCTACTATCTATCATCTATCTATCTATTTATCTGTGTATCTGTCTATCTATATGTCATCTACCTATCATGCATAAATGTCTAAAAGGTATGTTAGTACTAAAAAGTGTAATTATAAGATTATACCAAATAATTGGAAAGAAGACATATTCAAGAATGTTATGCTTCCAAAACCAAACAAATAAGTCACCAATCTTGAAATATAATGACAAATATATTATGAATAATATTATCTTTCACGTTTGAGTTTAGCTGTATGTCATCACAGAAAATAATCAAATAGCCAGTGAAACAAGTATGAGCTGTGGAACTAAGTCAGCATATGTGTGTATTCTGATGAGTTTTTCAAACACCTTGCAAAAGTTTGAGTAATTGAGGAATATCATTTTGTATTAAGAAAAAAAGTCCTATACATATATTATTAAATATAATTATAGCAACCTACAATGTCTCTTTGTTCTTTAAATACTCTAGCTATAGAAAGTCAGGAGTCTGTCTCTTTTCCAACAATAGCTATATGGTCCTGGATACTTCTTTATATGCACTGTATGTGGGGAACTGTCAAAATCATCAAACCTTGAAAAGCTTTTACTCCTACTCATCCTATTATTCTGTTTAATCTTTTGTTTTAACTATTTTTATTCTGTTGAGAGTAATAAATGTGCATAGTTTTAAAAGACAACTAGTACTACAAGGCTATAATAAAATATTAAAACTCTATTGTCTCACCCATTCTCAGTATAACTTCAAATGGACAAATGTCTCAGTTTTTCTAAGGAGACATCATTCTGCTGAATTCCATATTTTAAGATTATTTATTTTACTGCTATTTCTCAAAGTATGAGCTTCAAAAGCCATTGGTTGATTCCATTGTATATAAAATCATTAATTATCCCTCAGTTATGATTTCCTCTTTTTAAGAATATTTTCTTAATTTACAAGCAGAGAGATGTAGAAAGAAAAGAGACAGACAGAAAGAATGGGTGCACCAGGGCCTCCAAATGCTGCAAAGGAACTTTAGATGTGTACCATGAGCATCTCTCTTTATGTAGATATTGGGCAATCAAAACTGGGTCATTATCTTTTGAAATTATACTTTTATTAAATAAAATTTTTATTAAATAAAAGTATTATGATAACATGTTTTATTACAATTGCATTTTGTTTTTGCTTTTCCTGTAGATAATACTTTCTTCTAGAAGTGTGTATTTTAAAGTTAGGGATGTCATTTGTTTAATTCAGGTGTCCCGCATAAACTTAGGTGTTCTGAATGCTAGGTTCCTAGCTGATTGATATTTGGGAGTTAAAGCCTACCGGAGGCAGTGTATTCATGGGGGCAGGCTTATGGGTGTTATAGCCAATTTCCCCTTGCCAGTATTTGGAACACTCTCCTATTGCTGTTGTCCACATTATGGTGGGCAGGGGGTGATGTCCACCCTTTGCTCATGCCATCGTTTTCCTCTGCCATCATGGAGTTTCCCCTCAAGTCTGTAAACTAAAATAAACCCTTTGTTCTCTCAAAAAAATAATAAAGTTAGGGATGTATCACAGAGGTAGAGCACTTGACTATTATCCCTAAGAAGGCTGCTCATTTTGGATGTATAGATCAGAAAATTTCAACAACCTTACATGTTCCAAGAAGAGTATGGATTTGCCTCTCTATGATTTGGTTTTCAACATGGTCAAACATTTGATGAGAAATATTAATTATATTTGTTCATGTTCCCTCTCCGAGTCCTCATGTCTTCTTAATTCAGTCTGAATAGATGAACTATAAGACAGCTGTGGAACCAGGAAGCCAAAGATAAGGGTTCTCTCTTCATTCCATGCTAGAATTATCTTTGTCATGTACCTGTGGTGAACACAATA
Source organism: Jaculus jaculus (assembly GCF_020740685.1). NCBI lineage: Eukaryota > Metazoa > Chordata > Mammalia > Rodentia > Dipodidae > Jaculus > Jaculus jaculus. Next base: position 77,851,702 of record NC_059113.1, read on the forward strand.
TTTGCTGGGAATAATGTCTTTTCTTTCATGTTTAAATTTTCATACTTAGGAAACATGCTTGCATTTTTTTGAGATGAAGTATTGGATAGATAATTCTTTTAAACCTTCACTCATATTTTGAAAATTCCTTTTTTATTCCTGTGATTTCTACTTTTACCTTGTCAAATTTATGAATATTTCACTTTACTTTAGTTTCAGACTTATGATGGATTTATTTCTTTGCTTTATAACTTCCAGTGCTAGGTTACATACACACACACCTTTGTATGGGACCTGCCATTTATTTATTTATTATGCATGTATGTCATGTATGTGTTGTCGTGTGTGTGTGTGTGTGTGTGTGTGTGTGTGTGTGTGTGTTTGCTGACGCAGCACTCAGTGTCCCCATGTGCTCACCTGCCATGCCCTGTGTGCTTGCTTGCCTTGCCAGGAGAACAGCAGGTATTACCCCCTATTGCTCACTAGTATATTTTTCCTGTGATTGTCTTACTAATTGCACACCTGGATTTACATCAGCTCCAGTGATTATTTGGTCTAAGGTCCCTACAGGTCTAGGTACAGACATGGGTAGCCACTCTCAACTGTTTAAATTGGCTCCGGAGATTCTGTCAGTTTCAGTTCCCCTGATGTCATCATGCTTGAGCAAGATGTGAACTTAACTGCTAATCCATCTCTCCAGCCCTGTTTTATTTACTTTTTTAAACTTTATTTTTGTTTATTTATGAGAAAGAGAGAGAGAGAGAAAGAATGGGCATGTCAAGGCCTCCAGCCACTGCAAACCATCTCTAGATGCCTGCGTCCCCTTGTGCATCTGGCTAACATAGGTTCTAGGGAATGGAACTGAGGTCTTTTGGCTTTGCAGACAAATGCCTAAGCTGCTAATCCATCTCTCCAGCCCTGTTTTATTTACTTTTAACCTCATAGAAATGTTCAATACAATTGATCTTCTGTAATTTTATTGAAATGATCACTTTTGTGAGCATGTTTTATTTTCCTAAGTTACTGGTAGATTATCTCATTCTCTTGAACATAGTTTTCTGTCTTTATGGAGCATCAACCCATGTACAAAAGTATGATTCTATTTTGCCTTTGCACTAGCATAAATGAGAGTGCCAGCTGTGTGCATGATAGCCTGCCTCTGGTGAAGTCAGTGTTTTGTTTTCCAGTAGTTCCCTCTGATATGTGATGGTGAACATCTTTCCTGTTCTTAATTGTCAACTCACTTCATATCTTTGGGGTAAGTTACCTGCTTAGGTCTTCTTCCAATATCTTAGTTAAATTATTGATTTTCTCATTGTCTTGAGAACTTCTTTTATATTTTGAATACTAGTCATTCCTCAGAGATGTGTCTTTTCTAATGTTATCTCTCAGTCTCACCTGTATTTTCCTTCCTTTGATATTGCCTATTGCAGAGTAGTTTTATCTACATTTCATCATCCAAAAAGCCATTGCCATTTGACTTTTTATATGATAGAGTAATAAAAATGTTAACCTATAATCCAATATAGTAAATATGTAGTATATTATATGACAGATGTTATTACATAACTACATTTTTTTTCTTTTCACAATTTTATTAACATTTTCCATAATTATAAAAAATATCCCATGGTAATACCCCCCCCCCGCACTTTCCCCTTTGAAATTCCATTCTTCATATTACCCCCCATCTCAAATATTGTGCTTACATATATACAATATAAACCTATTAAATACCCTCCTCCCTTCCTTTCTCTTCCCTTTATGTCTCCTTTTTAACTTACTGGCCTCTGCTACTAAGTATTTTCCTTCTCTCACAGAAGCCCAGTCATCTGTAGCTAGGGTCCACATATGAGGGAGAACATGTGGCGCTTGGCTTTCTGGGCCTGGGTTACCTGACTTAGTATGATACTTTCCAGGTCCATCCATTTTTCTGCAAATTTCATAACTTCATTTTTCTTTTCCACTGAGTAGAACCCCATTGTATAAATGTGCCACATTTTCATTATCCATTCATCAGTTGAGGGACATCTAGGCTGGTTCCATTTCCCAGCTATTATAAATTGAGCAGCAATAAACATGGTTGAGCAGTACTTCTAAGGAAATGAGATGAGTCCTTAGGATACATACCTAGGAGTGCTATAGCTGGGTCATATGGTAGATCAATCTTTAGCTGTTTTAGGAACCTCCATAATGATTTCCACAATGTCTGGACCAGATTGCATTCCCACCAGCAGTGTAGAAGGGTTCCTCCTTTTCCACATCCCCACCAGCATTTATGATCATTTGTTTTCCTGATGGCTGCCAATCTGACAGGAGTGAGATGGAATCTCAATGTAGTATTAATCTGCATTTACCTGATGGCTAGTGACATAGAACATTTTTTAGATGCTTATATGCCATTCGTATTTCTTCCTTTGAGAATGCTCTATTTAGCTCCATAGACCATTTTCTGATTGGCTTGTTTGATTCCTTATTATTTAACTTTTTGAGTTCTTTGTATATCCTAGATATTAATCCTCTATCAGATATATAGCTGGCAAAGATGTTTTCCCATTCTGTAGGTTGCCTCTTTGCTTTTTTCATCGTGTCCTTTGCAGTGCAAAATCTTTGTAATTTCATGAGGTCCCAGTGATTAATCTGTGGTTTTATTGCCTGAGCAATTGGGGTTGTATTCAGAAAGTCTTTGCCAAGACCAATATGTTGAAGGGTTTCCCCTACTTTTTCCTCTAGCAGTTTCAGAGTTTTAGGCCTGTTGTTAAGATCTTTAATCCATTTGGACTTAATTCTTATGCACGGAGAGAGAGAAGAATCTATTTTCATCCTTCTACAGATATATATCCAGTATTCCCAACACCACTTGATGAAGAGGTTGTCTTTTCTCCAATGACTATTTTGGCATTTTTATCGACTATCAGGTGGCTTTAGCTACCTGGACTTACATCTGGGTCCTCTATTCTGTTCCACTGATCTACATGTCTGTTTTTGTGCCAGTACCATGCTGTATTTGTTACTATGGCTCTGTAGTACAGGTTAAAATCAGGTATGGTGATACCACCAGCCTTACTTTTGTTGCTCAGTACTATTTTAGATATTCTAGGTTTTTTGTGATTCCAAATGAATTTTTGGTTTGTTTTTTCTATTTCCATGAAGAATGGCTTTGGAATTTTGATGGAGATTGCAATAAATGTGTAGATTGCTTTTGGTAAGTTTGCCATTTTCACAATATTGATTCTTCCAATCCAAGAACAAGGGATGTTTCTCTACTTTCTAGTGTATTCTGTAATTTCTCGCTTGAGTGTTTTAAAGTTCTCATTGTAGAGATTCTTTACTTCCTTGGTTAGGTTTATTCCAAGGTAGTTTATATTTTTTGATGCAATTGTGAATGGGAGTGATTCTCTGATTTCATCCTCTCTGTGTTTGTTGTTAGCCTATATGAAGGCTACTGTTTTCTGTGTATTTATTTTGTATCCTGCTACATGGCTGTAGATTTTATTAGCTCTAACAGTTTGCTACTGGAGTCTTTAGGGTCATTCATGTATAGAAACATGTCATCTGTAAATAATGATAACTTGATTTCTTCTTTTCCAATTTGTATCCCTTTTATGTGTGTCTCTGCCCTTACTCCTATGGCTAAGACATCCAGTACTATATTAATAAAAGTGGGGACAGTGGACACCCTTTTCTTGTTCCTGATTTTAGTGGAAAAGCTTCCAGTTTTTCCCCATTTAGTAATATGTTGGCTGTAGGCTTGTCATAAATAGCTTTTATTATATTGAGATATGTTCCTTCTATTCCGAATCTCTGGAGGACTTTTTTCATAAACGGATGCTGGATTTTGTCAAACACTTTCTCTGCATCTAATGTGATGATCATGTGATTTTTGTCCTTTTACCCACTTATATAATGTATTACATTTATAGATTTGCGTATAGTGAACCATCCCTGCATCTCTGGGATAAAGCCTACTTGGTCAGGGTGAATGATCTTTTTGATATATTCTTCCATTCTGTTTGCCAATATTTTGTTGAGAATTTTTGCTTCTATGTTCATGAGGGAGATTGGTCTGTAATTTTCTTTTTTTGTTCTATCTTTGCCTGGTTTTGGTATCAGGGTGATGCTGGCTTCATAGAAGAAGTTTGGTAGAATTCCTTCTTTTTGTATTTCCTGGAAAAGCTTAAGAAACAATGATGTTAGCTCTTCCTTGAAGGTTTGGTAAAATTCAGCAGTGAATCCATCTGGGCCTGGACTTTTTTTAGTTGGGAGATTATTGATAACTCTTCAGATCTCCATGCTTGTTATAGGTCTATGTAAGCGATAAGTCTCATCTTGATTTAATTTAGGTAGGTCATATAAATCAAGGAAATCATCTATTTCTTTCAGATTTTCATACTTTGTAGAGTATATGCTTTTATAGTAAGTTCCTATGATTTTTTGAATTTCTCTGTTGTGATGTTACCTTTTTCATCTCTGATTTTATTAATTTGTGTCTCTTCTCTCTTTCTTTTGGTCAGATTTGCTAAGGGTTTATCAATCTTGTTTATCCTTTCAAAGAACAAACTCTTTGTTTTATTAATTCTTTGGATTTTTTTTTGTTTCTATTTCATTAATTTCTGCCCTAATCTTTATTTTTTCTTCTTGTGTGCTGATTTTTGGTTTGCCTTGCTCTTCTTTTTCCAAGGCTTTAAGGTGAAGCATTAGGTAATTTACTTGTAACCTTTCTAGTTTCTTAATATAGGCACTTAAGGCTATAAATTTACCTCTTAGAACTGCCTTCATTGTGTCCCAGAGATTTTGCTGTGTTGTGTTCTCATTATCGTTTGACCCTATACCTTTTTTGATTTCCTTCTTGATTTCTTCATTGACCCATTCATCATTTAGTAGTGTATTGTTTATTTTCCATGATTTTGTGTATGCTCTATAGCCTTTCTTGCTACTGATTTGTAGTTTAATGCCATTGTGGTCATATAGAATGCAAGGAATTATTTCAGTTTTCCTGAATGTGTTAAGATTTGCTTTGTTAGCCGGGCGTGGTGGCGCACGCCTTTAATCCCAGCACTTGGGAGGCAGAGGTAGGAGGATCGCCGAGAGTTCGAGGCCACCCTGAGACTACATAGTGAATTCCAGGTCAGCCTGAGCCAGAGTGAGACCCTACCTCGAAAAACAAAAAAAAAAAAAAAAGATTTGCTTTGTGTCCTAATAAATGGTCTTTTTTAGAGAATGTTCCATGTGCTGAAAAGAATGTATGTTCTGTAGGCTTTGGATGAAATGTCCTGTATATATCTGTTAGGTCCATTCCTTCTATGACCTCATTTAGTCTAAATGCCTCTCTGTTTATTTTCCCAGGATGACCTGTCAATTGATGAGAGTGGGGTGTTAATGTCACCCACCACCACTGTGTTTGGTGTTATCTGTGACCTTAGTTCCAATAGTGTTTGTTTGATGAATTTGGGAGATCCCATGTTAGGTGCATATATGTTTAGGATTGTAATGTCCTCCTGTTGGAGTGTGCCCTTAATCAATATAAAGTGACTTTCCTTATCTTTCTTGACTAACGTTGGACTAAAGTCCACCTTGTCAGATATTAGGATAGCAACACCTGCTTGTTTTCTAGGCCCATTTTCTTGAAACTCCGTTTTCCAACCTTTCAACCTAAGATAATGTCTATCGTTTGTAGAAAGGTAAGTTTCTTGGAGACAACAAATTGTAGGATCCTACTTTTTAACCCAGTCTGCAAACCTATGTCTTTTGGTTTGGGCATTGAAGCTGTTGATAGTAAGAGATATTATTGAAAGGTGTGTATTTATATTTGCCATTTTTATTTTGTAGGGGGTTCTGGCTCTACCTTTGCTCTCTTGTGTTAACTAGTATTTGAGTATTGCTTGTTTTTTCCAGGTTCCTTATATGTGTACTTTTCCTTTTCTTCAGCATGGGGGATTCTTTATATGTTTTCTGTAGAGCTGGTTTTGTCTTCAAGTACTCCTTTAACCTGCTTTTTTCATGGAATGTCCTTATTTCTCCGTCTTTTTGAATGGATAGTTTTGCAGGATAAAGTAACCTTGGTTGACAGTTGTTATCTTTCAGAACTTGGAATACATCACTCCAAGCCCTTCTGGCTTTTAAAGTTTGTGTTGAATAATCTGTGTAATCCTGATGGGCTTGCCTTTGTAGGTAACTTGGTTTTTCTCTCTAACCGTTTTCCATATTTTTTCTTTGGTTTGTGTGTTTTGTAGTTTGATTATAATATGGTGAGGAGAGGTTCTTTGCAGGTTTTGTCTGCCTGGTGTTCTAAAGGCTTCCTGTATCTGCATTGGCACCTCTTTCCCAATTTGGGGGAAGGTTTCTTCTATGATTTTGTTGAACATGCCTCCTATGTCTTTGGACTGGAATTCTTCTTCTACTATGCCCTGAATTCTTATATTTGATCTTTTCATAGTGTCCTGAATATCTTGAAATTCCCACTCATACTTTTCTTTAAGTTTGTCTTTCTCTTTGTTGGGATGTATTAGATCTGCCACCTGGTCTTCTAGCTTAGATATTCTCTCCTCACCTTCATCCATTCTACTGGTGAGATTTTCTACAGAGTATATATATATATATTTAATTTCATTAACTGTGTTCTTCATTGCTAGTAATTCTGACTGGTTTTTCTTTATGATTTCTATTTCCTTATTTATGTCTTGTATTGCCTTCTTTATTTCATGAAATTGGTGTCCTGTGTCTTCTTTGATTCCTTTGATTTCCTCTTTGAGTTCCTCTTTGACTCCTTTGATTTGTTCTCTGACTTCCTTGAACATATTTACAATCATCTTTTGAAATCTTTCTCAGGCATTTCCTCTAACTCGTTGTCACTGGAGGTCATTTCTGATGCATTAATAGTGTTAAGTGGATTTATATTGTCTTACTTTTTAGTGTTTCTTCTGTTATAATATAATAATATTTTTGCATCTTGGATTAAGTTAATGCTTGGATTTTCTCGATATCTAGGTATTCTTAGCTGTATCAATTGATTAGATGTTATATATCTTCAGGATTGGAGCTTGAGGTGTTAGGTGTGGCTCTTAAGGCTCTCAGAGTAGGTACAAAGGTTTTCCCAGGGGTTGAGTTTCCCTGCTATGGGAATATTCATTAGGCTGAGTGGAATAAAATACAGGTAGATTCTAAAATTGAACTAAACACTGTACACATTCAAACAAAATCAGCACTGAATATTTATGCAAGAGTAGTTATTATAACAACCAGATCCTCTATCAACAAAGAGGTTAATATTTTTGTTCTGTTGAGGGATCCAAGTCAGCTTGTGACCAAGTGAGAACCTTCCCTGGTGCAAACAATCCCAGTTACGTTTTTGGATGATTTTCTTCTTAGTCAAGTTGTTGGCTGGGTCGTTGGGCTGCTGTCCTGATTTCTGGAGCTGGGCACTGGCTTTTCCTGTGGAGCAAACCGAGGCTGGCAACCGTGGCCCTGCAGATCAGCACCCCTGCTGCTAGAACTGCTGCTGCTGTTGCTGAAGCTGCCACTGCTGTTGCAGCTGCTGCTAAAGCTGCCACTGCTGCTGCTCTAGCTGCCACTGCTGGTTCCGCCCCTCTGCCTCTGAAGCTGCCACTGCTGGATGTGCCGCTGCTGCCTCTGAAGCTGCCACTACTGGATCTGCCACTCCTGGGGCCGCTATTGCCAGCGCCAGAGCTGCTGATGTTGCTGCCTGACCCTGCTCCTGCTTGGGTCCTGCTGTCGGCTCAAGTTGACATGGCTGGGTCCTGGGACTGCTGCTCTGTTTGCTGGAGCTGGACTCAGGTGGTGGGGGAGGAGAGGGAGCCATAGCTGTTTTAGTTCTCTCGCTGTTCCACGTGTTCTTGTACCTTGTGGTCTGCTTCTTCCTTTCTCACTGCCGCTCTCCCTTCACATTTCTTGAGTTGTGGAGAGCTCTGGTGTAAGTGGAAGCTCCCATTTTCCTGTGGCTCGAGCTGAGCCTGGTGGCTTTCTGGTGTGTTGCCACCACTGCGGTTGGTCGACCAGCCGGGGCCACTTTTGCCGGCCTGTGTGGGCTCTGGATGCTCAGGATCTCTTCTACTTCTCCCCTGCCATTTCAATTTCCTATATACCTCACTTTTTAGTAAAAGTGTGTATTTTGCTGAGTTATTTTTGTCTCCCCCCCCACCCCAGGCTGCTTGGCATGGTACCTATGCCACCATCTTAACCAGAAGTTCCCATAATTTACATGTTATTTATTCCTAATACAATAAGTATGTTAATGGTGTGTTTTTCCATTTTTTTGTCTACCTTCTCAGGCTTTATCACAACACAATGTTCTTTGACCTATTTTCTTCCCTTATTAGTACCTAACTTCTCTTTATTGCCTGATACAAAAACATAAAAGTAGACAATTTGTCTCTCTTGCATAGGCAAGAGAACCTGGCTATTTAGTCATTCATAATTTTTGTTGGGTTATGAGTGTAGAGGCAGTTTTCAAAATTATCTTCATGCTTATAACTTGATAGGAGTTATGTTTTATTATGCTTTTAGCTGTCCCCCATCCAGCCCTTGGTATAGTTGAGGAAGTGAAAGAGACCAATAATAAAATGTTTTTGGAAACACTGGAATATATTAGGTATAATTGTCATACTAAGGGAAAAACCACTAAGGTGTTTTCATCAGGTGTGGAGAGGTAGTGATAGTTTACAAAAGGGGCCACATCCAGACCAGTGGTTTTAGCATTGTGTCTGATAGGAATTGTGCACTGAAAGAGAATCAATGAAGACACTGAAATATAGCACCTACTAGAAGGCAGTTGTTCTAAAGAAGAGAGAGCAAAGGTAATAATAACAGCAATGAACTGAAAGTCAACATACTTATTCAAGAAATAAGTAGTAAGGAATGAATGTTCTCTCTAAATAATGGCATTTGGGACTGGAGAGATAGCTTAGTGATTACAGCACTTGTTTGTGAAGACTAAGGGCTCATGTTCAGCTCTCCAGGTCCTTTGTAAGTCAGATTCACAGGGATGCAAGTACTCAAGGCTGCACATGTACACAAGGGGGTGCACATGTCTGCAGTTTTATTGCAGTGGCTGGAGGCCCTACCATGCTAATTCTCTCCCCCTCTCTCTCTTTCTATCACATTAGAAAAGGCCAATCTGATGGGCTTCAAAAAAAAAAAATAATGGCATTTGGTATAGAATTTCTTTTTGTATAGTTACTTGATTGAATCGTGTGGCAAATGTGATTATCCCTCATATGAAGAGTTCAACATGCCATTTTGAATTTCTCATGGGAGTTTCTGATTGAGGTAGAAAAATGAGTTTGTGTTACTTCTCCTTTGGCCTAATTGAATGCAAAAAGTAATTGCTTGCTAAAATTAAATGATAGAAAACTTCCAAAATTGTTATAGGTATTATTATGTTCAGATTTTATTTGTTCTAAATTTTACTATTATATTTTATGGGCTGGAGATATGGCTTAGTGGTTAAATCACTTGCCTGCAAAGCCAAAATACTCAGGTTTGATTCCCCTAGCCCCATATAAGCTAGATTCAAAGGTGTTGAATGCATATAGAGTTTGTTTACAGCAGCTATATGTCCTGGTGTAGTCATTCCCTTTCTTTCTCTCCCTCTCTCTCTCTCTCTCTCTCTCTCTCTCTCTCTCTCTATCTCTCCCTGCCTTTGTCTCTCTCTCTCTCTCAAGTAAATAAATTATTACAATTATAAATGATTCTTTAAAAATAGATAAGTGGTCTTCTATGGTGACTTTTCATAGTGAAAGATTCACAAAAATCCCTCTAATATTTTCTTATATATCCTCAAATATTTTGCTGTGGGAGTAAACAGATTCCTAAAGAATATTCAGGTTTCACTGATAAATATTCTCATGTGTTCATATTATTAGCACATGAAGCATTGCAAATTCAAGCTAAGACAGTATGTAACATTTATACTGAAGCCCACAGTGAATTGGGGCTTGACAAAATGGACCAAAAGTAAAAGTGGACATTTTATGTCTCTTCTTCTAAGTATATATTCCACCTAGACTATAATCTTTTGGTCTATATGTTTGATCGACAATGTTCTAATGTCTATGGCTCAGAGACTTTAATTCATTTCACTGTACAAACTGATTGATCCTTACAATAGATTTCAATAGTGTAGAGAAGACTAGAGCCACTAAATATGGACATTGTTATAAGTCATTCAGGAATGACTCAGCCAAGGATGTCATTATGTAAGCTTGCAAACAAAAATGACCAGTGGAATATGACCTTCAAGTTAAACTGTACTCACCCCTGCACATCATTATGTTCTTCTACCTGTGACCACCTTGGCCAACACAGCTGGAGTTCAGCAATTTTGATTTCTCTACTTGATGTGACCTTCTATTCAATATCTGTGTATATGGATTCAAGAAGTTCTTTAAAGTCCTGTGTGTGAAAATTAGATTTACTTTACACATTATTTCATGCAAAACACTGACTAAATGCTTTGTAATATACAGGTAAAAAAGCAATGACTTCACCCTGAGGTGATTTATGCATATTTTTGTTAAAAATGGTCACACAGAAAAGTGATCAGAACTGAAGACTCAGACCAAGGGTCAAGTAATAACAACTACTTAATCTTTGACAAGGGAGCCAATAATGTAGACTGGAGGAAAGAGAACATCTTCAAGAAATGGTTTTGGATGAACTGGATGACCATATGTAGAAAAATGAAATTAGACCCCCTCATCTCTCCATACACAAAAATCACATTCAAATGGAGTAAGGACTTCAGTATAAGACCTGAAACTCCTTTACTACTGGAAGAAAAAATAGGATGTACTCTCCACAATATAGGAGTGGGTAAAGACTTCCTAAACAAAGCCATGATAGCCCAGGCAATTAAACAATTACTCAAAAAATGGGATCTCATGAAACTAAAAAGCCTTTGCATAGACAAATGCATGATAAGCAGAGCCAGGGATTACCCACAAAATGGGAGAAAATCTTTGCCATCTATACCACTGACAGAAGACTAACATCTAGAATCAACAAAGAACTCAAAAAACTAAACTATAAAAAATCAAACAACCCACTATAAAAGTGGGGCAGAGAACTGAATAGGCAGTTCTTAGAGGAAGAATGATGAATGGCTAACACACTTAAGAAAATCATCAACATCCCTAATCATTAGGGAAATGAAAATTAAACAACCTTGAGATTCCACCTTACTCCAATAAGGAGGGTAGTCATTAAAAAATCTAACAGTGACAAATGTTGGTGAGGATGTTGGGAAAGAGGGACCCTTATCCACTGTTGGTGGTAGTGTAAACTTGTACAACCACTATGGAAATTAATTTGGAGATTCCTGAAAAGGATGAACATAGAGCTACCAATAGACACAGTTATTCCCTTACCAGACATTTGTCCTAAATGTTCCATGTATCAATACAGAGACATTTGCTCAACCATATTTATAGCTTCTCAGTTCATTATAGATAGGAACTGGAATGAACCCAGATGCCCATCATTAGATGAATGAATAAGGAAATTGTGGTACATTTGCACAGTGAAATCCTACCCAGCAATAAGAAAAAAAAAAATGATACAATGCAATTTGTAGAAAATGGACAGACTTGGAACACATTATACTCAGCAGACTCAAAAAATCACAGAAATCCAAACACCATATGGTGTCACTTATCTGTGGTTCCTAACCTGGATCTGCTTAAGTTATTGTCATACCTGATAGACACCTCAAGGCCCAGACAATAGAGATGGAAGGGTTTGGGGAGAGGGAAAGGAAAGGGAAGCGAGGAAAACAAACACAAAATTAAACTAAAAATGTGCTGATATGCCATAGAAACTTTTATCCTTAGAGATAGCCTAAAATATTTAACCCTCAAAAGGAGTAAGGGGGCAACACCTGAAAAGTAGGCCTCTGGTGAGGGTGAGATGAAGCCTAGGCTTAAAACAAACTTTTTTTTTTTTTTTTCTGTCTCTGACCTATAACTCCAAGTACCAGCAATTGGTTGCTACTCATATTGATTTGTTGATTGGAGAGATGTAAGATATTCCCAAATACAGACAGCTTTCAGTCAAAGCACTTGACTACCTACCTGGCACAAAAGCTAAGACTGAAGATATCATGTGGTACTGTAAGCATGAAGAGACCTGGCTGGAATTCAGAAGAAACCAGACACTAGGCAGTTAGCCTGTCTAGTGCTGGAAAGTGCTACATGACATACTTGAGGAAAATGTCCAACAATGATCTCAACAACTGGAGGTCTAAGCAAACACCCTGACACAATGCAAATTCCAGTGCAGTAGTGGCACACAGCCTCAGGGGGGACCAGTATTTTTCTTATTGGCTCAGAGATGTGCTCAGTGTAAAGGAACCCATATCTGGAATTGGGAAATAGATCAGAGTCCCAAGGAGACAATGATTATGTTCTCCAGTGTCACGCTTTCACTAGTCTTTAGCTAAAAGAGAGATTACATACATCAAATTATCCTGAAATTAATAATTCTTATGCCATTTAAACTATGCTGACTTCACTCTCCACTGGAGAATCTGTTCTTCTCTTTCAGAAGATAATGAGACTGGAGCAGATAAACTACCCCTCACACTTCAGCCAAGCCACAGCTACTCCATGGAGGAATGAGGAGATGAGAAAGAGTGCTGCTTCCATGCTGAACCTGATAATCAGTGCTAGGCTATAGGAAACAGACCCTGAGGATATTCAACACCTACCAAAGTAGAGATCCAGAGACTTCTAAGAGATATCACTAATGTAGACTTAAAACTCACCCACAATGGCTCAGGAATTTATCAGAAGAGAGGGTCAAAAGATTGTAAGAGCCACAGGTTGAGGTTTCATTCCCAGAGACATACCTTCCCATGAAAAATAACTAACTACTACTCCCACAATGCATAAGCCACAACCCCATGGGGAATACCTGCAACCTTACCGAGGAGTGTTCCCAATGGATCGGAGGCAGAGATGAGAGAAAAGAGAATACCAACACAGGATGCATCCATACAAAACATCTTGTTAGACTTCTGGCCAAGATGGAGACTTCCTAGCTGCTCTGCAAATCCCGGGGAAAGAAATGCAAGACATTAAGGGTACACTAGGGCTTTTAGGGGACATCAATCTCCAATAGATTGTCAGTGAGAAGACACAAAGGGAGGGGGGGACAGGGAATTGCGGATCCCCTCATGGGAGGGTAGCCCAACCCTCCCCCCAACTAGCCACCATGTCTGCTGTTGCTGCCGCTGTGCACATGCCAATCAATCCCTGCGTGTGGAGCTTAAACTGCTCTGCACACTCACCCATTTTCTGCTCTGGCCACTGCACATGCAGCAACTTCTGGCAATAAGAGGGAATCTCTGATTCCCTCCGGAGCAGGTAGCCCACCCCTCCCAGTATCCACAGTGCAGCTATGCACAGATCAATCCCTGCACATGGAAATTTAGACTGTTCCTCCCACTCACTCTCATACTGCTCCTGCCACTGCATGATTAATAAGCCCAGTCCCACAGCAATCAACTGCCACACAAGCTCAGACTGTGTCTATTGCTTCTGCCAGTTCAGGTGGTATCCCCTACCTGTCTGCAGTGCCAGGCATCTGCCACTGTCCTGTGGTGGGGGAGTGCAGACTCAGCTTTACAACTATATGAACACAAAAACAAACTTACAGCGAGTATTTCAGGAAATTCTCCACAGAGAAGAAACAAATAATCAAACAGAAATGCCTACGAGAAGCACATCACAATAACCAAACTCAGAATAGGCACAAATAACTTCAAAGTCCTTGAAAACACCAACACACATCTATCATCACAATATGGCAGAGATCAAATCACATCTCACAGTCATTACCCTAAATATTAATGGCCTTAATTCACCCATCAAGAGACATAAGCTGACAGGATGGATCAAAAATTAGAACCCTCAATCTGTTGCCATCAAAAAACCCACCTCACAACTGAAGACAGACACCTCCTCAGGGTGAAAGGGTGGAAAACAATATTCCAAGCAAATGAGAATAAGAAACAAGCTGGCATAGCTATATTGATATTGAATAAAATAGGTTTCAAACCAAAAATAATCAAAAAGACAAAGATGTCCACTTCCTACTTATTAAGGAAATGATCCATCAAGAGGATATTACAAACATAAATCTGTATGCACCAAACATAGGGACACCACAGTTCATAAAACAAAATCTACTTGACAATAAAACAGAAAAAACTAGCAACACCATCATAGTTGGGACGTCAATACATCATTATCAGTAATAGACAGATCATCCAAACAGAAACTCAACAGGGAAGTAAGAGAGCTCAACAAAACAATAGATCACTTAGACCTAACAGACATCTATAGAACTTTCCATGCCAAATCCACAGACTACACATTCTTCTCAGCAGCCCATGGAACATTCTCTAAAATAGACCATATACTGGGTCACAAACACTACCTCCACATATTTAGGAAGATTGACCTAATTCCCTGCATGATATCAGATCACAAAGCTATATTTCTAGAAATCAACAACAAAAGACCAACCAAGAACCCCTACTGCACCCGGATAAAACAGCACACTTTTAAAGAATAAATGGATAGTGGATGAAATAAAAATGAAATTTCAAAATTTCTGTATTTGAATGATAATAAGAACACATCATACCAAAACTTATGGGACATAATGAAGGCAGTTCTCAGGGGAAAATTCATAGCACTCAATGCCTTCACAAAAAAGACAGAAAGATCCCAAATTAATAACCTAATATTCCACCTAAAGACACTGAAAAAACAAGAAAAATCCTACCCAAAGAGCACCAGAAGGAAAGAAATAATTAAAATCAGAGAAGAAATTAATGAACTGGAAACCAAGGAAACAATTAAAACAATTGACAAAACACAGAGCTGGTTCTTTGCAGAAATAAACAAGATTGACAAACCCCTGGCAAATTTGATCAAGCAACAAAAAGAAAAGCTACACATTAACAAATTTAAAATGAAAAAGGAGAGATCACAACAGACATAAGTGAAATTGGGAGAATCATCAGGACTTATTTCAAAAACCTCTGCTCCACAAAACTGGAAAATGTGGAGGAGATGGATAAATTCCTCGACGCATACCATCTATCAAAGCTAAACTCACAGCAGATTAATCACCTCAATGAACCCATCAGTCTCATGGAGTTTGAAAAAGTAATTTAAAAAAAAAAAAAACCCTCCCCACAAAGAAGAGTCCAGGACCAGATGGCTTCTCATCTGAATTCTATCAAACCTTCATGGAAGAACTCAAACCAATCTTCCCCAAACTGTGCCACACAATTGTAGAACAGGAAAGTTACCCAACTCCTTTTATGAAGCTAGTATCACCCTAATTCCAAAACCAGGCAGAGATGCCACAAGAAAAGAAAACTCCGGGCCTATTTCCCTGATGAACTTAGATGCAAAGATCCTGAACAAAATCCTCACAAACGGAATCCAACAACACATCAAAAGCATTTGCTCTTCCAACCAAGATGGCAATCGCCTAGCTGCCCTGCTAGGAAAGAAAGGCAAGACAATAAGGGTTTTCTGGGACTTCTTATCAATAGGAGTGCACAGAGGGTGGGAAAAGAGTGAATCATGGATTCCCTCACTGGGGGGTAGACAACCCCTAACACCAAATAGCCATCTCACCCTGCTGCCACGGCCCACGACCCACTGCTACAGCCCGGTGAACCGCCACTGTGGCCCTGCGTTGCCCCTTCATGGCTCTGTGCCTGCCGCCATGGTTATGCACCCACTGCCGGGGACCCACGCCCACCTCAGCGGACCTGGGACCCGTCATCGTGGTCCTGCACCCCACTGCCACTGCACACGTGCCCAGATCGTGGGCACAGATTGATCCATGTGTGCAGAAGCTTAAACTGCTCTGCATACTTGCCCTCACTACTGTTCAGAGAGCCCAGTCCCACAGGAATTGCCACACAAGCCCAGTGTGTCTCTTGCTTGTGCCTGCTCAGGTGCCCTCTCCTACCTGTCTACCATGCCCGCCATCCTACATTCTCCTGTGGTGGGGGAGCCCAGACTGTTTCCAGGTCCCAGGGTTCCCAGCCAGAGTTTGGGCTGCTTCAGGGCTTTGTAACTCAGTCCCCCTCCAATCTCCAACACAGGCAGCTTTGGTGCATTAAAAAAAAAAAAAAATCAAATGAAAATAAATGCTGGCGAGGATGTGGAGGAGTAGGAACACTCATCCACTGTTGGTGGGAATGTAGGGTGGTACAACCACTTTGGAAAGCAATTGGAGACTCCTGAAAAACATGACTATAGAGTTACCAACAGACCCAGTTATTCCCTTACTGGGCATCTACCCTAAAACCTTCACATCCACAATGAATGTTTGATCAGAGAGACCTACCTCAACAAGGAGGTTCAAATGGGGAGGGGGAAGGTCATGGATGAGCCTAATAATGGCGCCAAACTGGCTGTATTTGCTGAATACAAAACTAATTAATAAAAAATAATATAAAAATAAAATAAAATGTTCGAATTTCCCACTTAAAAAAAAATCTTGTTAATACTCAACATTATAAAAAGGTTACAGAGAACACTACCATTTCTGGTGCACAGTGATGAGAGCAGGAGTTCCAAAAGTTGGATATTGGCCTTCAGATGGAAAGGAGAGAACTTATGAAATACAATATGTGATAGTTAAAAAAAAAAAGCCTCTTACACTTACATTTAAAATATTTTATTTATTTTCAAGCAGAGAGAAAAGAGACAGAGAGAATGGGTGCACTAGGGCCTCAAGCCATAGCAAACAAACTCCAGATGCATGTGCAACTTTGTAAACCTGGCTTTACGTAAGTACTGGGGAATCTAACTCAGGTTGTAGGCTTTGCAGACAAATGCCTTAACTCCTGAGCCATTTCTCTGTCCCATCAATTTCATTTTTAACATAGAGAGAAGATTAAAAACAACTGACAGTTGCTTTTTTCATCTCTAAACCTTTATAATTTATATTTTGGAACTGATACTTAATAGCAATTATCCTATGTTACAATTTCTACCTGATTTATGTTATTAATTTTAAAATTATGATTATGTTTCCTTTCAGATGCCTTGATTTCTTTTCTCACAATCTTTTCTTTTCTCTTTCATCTCTTCAACATTCCTTCTAGTTACTTCATTCTGTGTTTTCAATCTATCTCACATACATGGGTGGTTTCCAGCATTTTCTTGCTCTTGACTCCTTTAACTTGAATGTTAGATTTAAAAATGTCTTTATTCTGTGACACCTAAATTTTACTTCAAATGAGGCCCTGCCCTTAAAATCCACACCTACCAATTGAACTGTTTATTTAATTATGCCACTGTTATTTAATGTATCTAAAAGAATCCCAAATTTTATACTCTATAAATCTATTGCCGCCACATTTCAGACTTGTATCAAAGCTGCTCATATCTCATCATAACCAAATATAGAGAAAGAGCATTTCTGGGAAAGTATCATCTCTCCAACTTTCCACATTTACTTACTCACCAACTTAGTTAACCTTGTTTCTTAGATACTCTTTGAAATAGTTCTCACTTCTCTAACTTCAGTGACACTATTGTTGCATTGTGACTCTCTCTCTCTCTCTCTTTCTCTCTCTCTCTCTCTCTCTCTCATTTTTTTTTTCAAGCTAGGGTCTTGCTGTATCCCATGCTTACCTGGAACTCATTATGTAGACCCAGGTTTGCCTGAAACTCACAATGATCCTTCTACCTCAATCTCCCATGGGCTGGGACTAAAGTTGTGTGCCACTGTGCCTGGCTACACTTTGATTCTCTTTTTTTCTGGATAATGCAAGTAAATTACATGTCTGTGTCTTAACCTATGACAACTCACAGTCTTCCTTTCATAGTCAGTCCCAAATTATTTTCTTAGATTGTTTTGTCATGCCCATAACCACACTGATTGTAAAGCCATCATGATGAAGACTACCAAATTGAGTGGATAAAGGCCTCCATGATTTGAAATAAATTGTAACTCATGGGCCCTCATTCCTTATGTCTTTTCTCCTACATTTCTCCCACCCCTCTTACCTGTGCCAGGTAATGAGCTAATAAGCTACCTATTGTGCTGAGCTGTGTCAACATTGCTTTTATAAAAAAAAATATTGTATTTATTTGTTCATTTAGGAGAGAGAGAAAAAGAAACAAATAGAAAGAGAGAGAGAATGGGAAGTCCAGTGCCTCTAGCACTCCAAGGAAAATACTCCAGATGCATGTGTCACTGTGTGCGTATGGATTTATGTGGGTACTAGGGAATCAAATGTGGGTTGTTAGGCTTTGCAGGCAAGCACTTTAAATACCAAGCCATCTCTTCAAACTAGCATTGTCTTTTGTTTGACTTGGTTGCTTTCTCTCTTTTCCTCAATAGTAAATTACTCTGATGACATTAGGTTCTGTTACAAAATGCCATCAATCCCAACCTTTCAACAAGATGTCAAATTTTATTGTTCATATCCTGTACTATCTTCATGCAGATATACAAAGGTTATTTCTATAGTGCTCTGAGGAAAACTTCCCCAACAGTTGTTCCCCAGAGCTTATAGAACCTGGCAGTTTCAGGAATTCTGCAATAGGATGCCATTTACAATTTTCTGCACTATCAGAAATATTAATACTAATGGACCACATTTTTAATTAATTAATTTTATTTATTTATTGGATGGGGTATATAGAAAGAATGGGTATGCCAGGGCCTCCAGCTGCTGCAAATGAAATCCAGACCATGTGTTTATGTGGGTCCTGGGGAATTGAACCTGGGTCCTTAGGCTTCAAAGGCAAGTGCCTTAACTTGTAAGCCATCTCTCCAGCCCATGTTTTTTAGTCAAGTAATATTTAAGTCCTAATCAAGACTCTTCTCTGGAACAAAAAATGAAGCATGCAGCTAAGTCAGTGCAACAGGCTAGCTAACTAAAGCAAGGGTTTTCTTTGGACAGCAAAAGAGAAGTGGAGAAAATGGTGAGAAGAGAAGCAATGGTCTCTGTCACATGGAATTATTTTGGTGACAATTTCTAAGCTATAACAAAC
This sequence comes from Jaculus jaculus, assembly GCF_020740685.1. Lineage (NCBI taxonomy): Eukaryota > Metazoa > Chordata > Mammalia > Rodentia > Dipodidae > Jaculus > Jaculus jaculus. The sequence goes on from NC_059113.1 coordinate 77,870,736, forward strand.
CTGTTATATCTCTAACATTAGCTTTATAAGAAAATTGAAGCAGCTCTTGAATTATGTGTAATCCATGTATGCATACATAAGATGTATACATATGCACACATATGTTCGAGTGCATGAAATTATTTCTACACATTTACATGAATTATATTATATAAAACCATTATTTCTGTTCAAATTCATGTCAGCTTCTTACATCTACTAGAGAAAATAGACTTCTAAATAAGGGGGATGTGGGAAGGAGGGAGTAGATAATATCCTCACAGTGATTCAGTGGCTGGGCCAGCTGATGATCAGCTATTCAGCAAGAAAACAACTCTTGAAGAGGGTTGAGAATTAGTCTGGCTAAAACTCAACAGTTCTGGGTGGGAGGGAATAGATTTAGCCAAGAGGAAGTAAAGGACCAAACACTGTTAAAGACTTAATGAAGCAGATGTCCCATTGTTCTGCAATGGAGCCACTACAATCAAGTCTGTTTTTAACCCATTTTAAAGACTTGTGTGTATTGATGCTTCACAAAGTAGATACTAATCCTAGAGGATCTATCCAGCAATAATATTTTTGTTCTGAACAGCTGAGTGATAGTCTTGAACTGAATACTGTTTATAAGAATGATATTGTGACGAGTTCTATATTTCTTTTTTAATCTAGAGTACCTTAATTTCCATCTTGGATAAATTTCATGATGAAAGAATGTGGAAGAATAGAATGGGAAAATAAAATTTGATTAGTGGCAACCAGTTTCTATATTGATAGAACTGAAATAGCAACAAATTATTATATCCTTAATAACTGAGAAAAAGCAAGGCTATTCAATGATATGTCATTTTATGGATCAATTATATAAAAGTAACAAAAGTAGTGTGGCTAGACCAAATTTTGACACTCATTTTTCTCAAAAAGAAAGAACATACTCATCTACTTAGTTGAGAAAATTAGGCTATTTTTTTGGCAATAATTAGGAGATATATTGTGTTAGATTTCAAGAAATCAGCCAGCCTCTCTTCTTAGCCCCTCCCAACAGGTGTGTTTAGTACCAGATAATCTCTTTCTATTCTTAATGACATTGACTAAGACTTCCTAGTGGGAGAATGAGGTTTTCTCCTATACATACTACCTGTTGTCCTGGGTGAAGATGTGACAATCCAAATTTCACTTCTCCTGAGGGAGATCCCAAAGGCACTCCAGACAACCCTATTATGTGGCCATAATGTCTGGACCCAGAAAAAGAATAACCCACCATTTCATATAGGGTTGAATCACAGTGCCAACCTCCATCTCTCATTCTGCCATTCTTCCCCTCCATTTCTGGAAAGTTTTAAAACTCTGCTTCCTCTCATTATTCAAGTCTGGGGGTCTTCTCTCTTGCTTTGGATCCTGCCAGTCTTTTCTGGTGTTCCCTAGCTTCCTTCCTTTTGGCTTTGGAACCTGAAATTCTCTCTTGGTGCTAAATCAAACCTTGGGCTCAAGAAACTGTCCATCTTAGTCCTTTATTGCAAACCCGGAAGTTGACATAATGGAAGGCTACTTTTTTTTAACTTTTTATTGATAAATTCCATAATTATAGACAATAAACTATGAAAATCCCTTCCTACCATCTCATTTTCCTGCTCCCAAATCCGTCCCCCACTGAATCCCTTCTTTCCAATTAGTTTGTCTTTAATTTTTATCTTATTTTTTTCCTATCTACTATATAGGTCTTGTGTAGGTAGTGTGAGCCACCATGGAGTCATGATTATAAAGACCACTTTGAGTCTGGAAGACAACATTGGAAGCAGTCCTTCCCTGGAAAGTTTTTATTAATCTCAAATTTTCTTTGTTTATAACCTTTTTTTCACCCTTCTTTTGTTTTATTATTTTGCAGGGAGGGAAAGTCAATTTGCTAAGGGACTACTCTGAACTGATATCTGTTAAACAAAGCCAAAGAAGACAGTGAGGCCCAGGAACCTTAGCCTAGTCAGGATCTCCTTGGCCTTTTAGCTTCTGAAAACCAAGTTTTAATAATGTTAGGACAAAGGATTGAATACTTCTGTTACCTGTTGCAGAGTTATGCAAAAAGGTATATATACCCTTGTTCATTCATTCAAGCATGCTTATTTGCTTTCTGAAGTGGATGGGAGACAAGCCTCTTGCTTTTGTATGAAAACCTATCACAAACATTCCTATATAAATATATTTATACAAAATGCTTCATCAGTCCCCAGACAGTCAGCGTGTCTAGTGCCAGAAGGTACTACATGGGTGACTGGGGGAAATGACCAATATCTGCCCAAGCAACTCATGGTCTAACCTAATTAGCAACAAATAACCTGATGTGATGCCCACACAAGTGCAATAGTGGCACACAGCCATGATGGGGAACCAACTGCTCTTGATTTGGCTAACTGATCCCCTCAGTGGTACGAGACCCATAGCTGGAGGTGGGAAACAAGTCAGAACCATACCCAAACATAAGCCCACTCTCCAATATCAAGCTACCATCAATCATGGGGTACAAGAGGGCCAAACCAAACCAAGAGTAGACACAAAAAATTTCAAATTCCATGAGAACACCAACAACACACCTCTACCACCACAACATGGCAGGGATCAAATCAAATCTCACAGTCATCACCCTAAATATTAATGGCCTTAATTCAACCATCAAGAGACACAAGCTAACAGGGTGGATCAAAAAATAAGGCCCCTCAATCTGCTGCCTTCAAAAAACCCACCTTACCACTAAAGACAGAAACCTCCTCAGGGTGAAAGAGTGGAAAACAATATTCCAAGCAAATGGGAATAAGAAACAAGCAGGTGTAGCTATATTAATATCAGATAAAATTAACTTCAAACCAAAAACAATCAAAAAAGACAATGAAGGCTACTTCCTATTTATAAATGCCTTCATAAAAAAGACAGAAAGATCCCAAATAAATAGTCTAACTATCCACCTAAAGGCACTGGAAAAACAAGAAAAATCCAACCCAAAGAACTCCAGAAGAAAAGAAATAATTAAAATCAGAGTAGAAATTAATGAATTGGAAACCAAGGCAACAATTAAGGCAATTGACAAAACAAAGAGCTGGTTCTTTAAAAAATGAACAAGATTGACAAACCTCTGGCAAATTTGATCGAGCAAAAAAAGGAGAGACTCCAAATTAACAAAATTCAAAGTGAAAAAGGAGAGATCACAACAGACATAAGTGAAATTGGGAGAATCATCAGGACTTAGTTCAAAAACCTCTACTCCACAAAACTGGAAAATGTGGAGGAGATGGATAAATTCCTGGATGCTTACCATCTATCAAAGCTAAACTCAGAGCAGATTAATCATCTCAATGAACCCATCTCACTCATGGAGATTGAAAAAGTAATAATAAAAAAAAAAAAACTCCCAAAAAAGAAGAGCCCAGGACCAGATGGATTCCCAGCTGAATTTTATCAAACCTTCATGGAAGAACTCAAACCAATCTTTTTAAAACTGTTCCACACAATTGAAGAACAGGGAAAGCTACCCAACTCCTTCTATGAAGCTAGTATCACCATAATCCCAAAACCAGGCAGAGATGCCACAAGAAAAGAAAACTACCGGCCTATTTCCCTAATGAACATAGATGCAAAGATCCTGAACAAAATACTTGCAAACCGAATCCAACAACACATCAAAAGCATTATCCACCTTGACCAAGTGGGATTTATTCCAGGAACACAAGGGTGGTTCAACATACGAACATCTGTCAATGTAATACTCCACATAAACAAGCTTAAACATAAAAACCACATGATCATTTTGATAGATGCAGAAAAGGCCTTTGACAAGGTAGAACATCACTTCATGATCAAAACACTGGAGAGAATGGCATGGCTGGTTCACATCTTAACATAATAAAGGCAATATACAAAGCTCCAAAGGCCCAAATAATACTTAATGGAGAGAGACTGGAGGAATTCCCATTGAGATCAGGAACAAGACAGGGATGTCCTCTCTCACCTCTGTTTTTCAATATAGTTCTGGAAGTCCTAGCTCAAGCAATAAGACAGGAGAAGGAAATGAAAGGGATACAACTTGGAAAGGAAGAAGTTAAGTTAGCTCTATTCGCTGATGACATGTATATGTAAGAGACCCGAGAGACTCCATCCCAAAACTCCTGAAGGTGATTAACTCCTATAGCAAAGTAGCAGGATACAAAATCAATGCACAAAAATCGGTAGCATTTCTGTATGCAAATGACAAAGATACTGAAAAAGAAATAAATGTCATAGTCCCATTTGCAATAGCAATAAAAAAAAAATACCTTGGAATAAATTTAACCAAGGAAGTAAAAGATCTATACAATGAAAATATAAAAACTCTCAAAAAAGAAATTGAGGAGGACTTGAGAAGATGGAAAGACCTCCCATGCTCCTGGATAGGCAGAATTAACATTGTGAAGATGACAGTGCTACCAAAGGCAATATATAGATTTAACACAATTCCAATTAAAATTCCTAAAAAAAAAAAAACAAAACTTCTCTATCAAAAAAGTAAGTGCTATCTTATTTTTCTGGGTGCAAACTTAACGTCCTTTGGAGAATGTGCTTCTCTTTTTCAGATAGATGCAGATCCTAAAGAGAGCCACCCTATCATAACTGAAAAGGGCCCTGGCTGAAACCAAGGAAAAGTGGCAAAACAAGTAAGGATGCTGTTTTCCTGATGAACTGGATACCAGCACAAAGGGGAAGGAGACCAACACAGGGAAAAATCAAGTCCTACCAAATCAGAGAGCCAGAGCCTCAGAGGCCCCCACCCATTAGCACTGAAGCAGACCAACAATGAACCCAACATGGATCAGGGAAATTTTGTGGAAGAGGTGGCGGAAAGAATGTCAGAGTCAGATGTTGAGTCATGATATGCAGAGAAATTTTATTGTACCAAATATGGTGGGCTAACAAGGAGTGTCCATGGGGAGGGGCTAGATCATGGATGAGCCTAAACAATGGTACCAAACTGCCTGTATTTGTTAAAAAGAAAACTAATGAATTAAATTAAAAAAATGCTTCATCATTTCATCACCTTTAATTATAAGAGACAGATATTTAGAAAGAGTAGGAATTACACATGCATGACAGTATTGCTTCAATATTCTTTTCTCCATTTCTCTCTTTTCCAGCATTTTAAAGAAGTTTTTTTTTTTTTTTTTTTTTTTTTTTCCTGTTGGTTAACTCCACTTAATCATGCTCTATTTTTGTTCTGACCCATCTTTTTGACTTAACCACTTTCATGTCTTACTTAGTTCCTCAATTTATTTAGTGATCAGAAGGTATTTTGTTAGCATATTAGGCAGTGCATCAGTGTCATATTTAATTGCCAGAACAAATATTTCTGTTCCAGTGGCATACTGTTTATAATCTCTGTGTTACTGTACAGCCCCAGATTTTCATGTAAAGTGGGAAGAATTGGAGCTTTGTTTGAAAGCTTATTTCCTCAACTCTCCTGAGCAAGTTGGTTATCTGCAGTGAGAAATAATTATCTACAGCTCTAGCCTGGTGGTCTTAGAATTCAGGCTATCTGGCCTGTCTCATTCTTTTCCATATGAATTCCCAAATTATCATGTATTAATACAAGAATTTGTGGGGCTTAAAACCTTGTCTATTTCCTTCTTTTTATGAATGTTGGGGTTGTAATCCTGAATTTATTTCTTGCCAAAGTCCTCTGTGATCTGGAAACAAATCCATTTGGGGTTTTTGTTTAAAGTGAATGTTCACAGAACCTCATGGATTGAAAGTCTGAATGTGATGAAACTAATATACCTAACACCTTAACATGCACATTCAAATGCATTTCAAACAAAGCATTGTGTTAGGACTTGCCTCTCTTTGATGCAATTCTGAAGATAAATATGTTAATAGAATACGAAACAGGAACCTTCTTGAAACTAAAATTTTAGTTCCTCAATGCAAATTATCACTTGCCAATACATGTTTTACTGGTATCTCAATTCTAAAAACATCTGCGTTCCACAATAAATCATTCCTAGTAAGATGGTTCTCTTTTATAAAATAGTAAGCATATTTATTAACACTCATCCAAAATATAGAGGTTGCTATATCATGGGGCTAATTTTATAGTAAATAACACATTACATATTGTTTATTTTTTAATTTTAATTTTTGTACTCAGTGAATACAGTCAAGTTGGTACCATCGTTAGCCTCCTCCCTGTCCTCCCCTCTCCACAGGGAGCCTCCTTGTTGGGGTATATGGGTTATGCATTGTGGGGTTAACCTTAAGTTTTGGGTAGGAGGAAATGTCTCTACATGTCATGACCCAACATGTGGCTCTGATATTCTTTCTGGCCACTCTTCCACAAATTTCCCTAAACCATGTTGGGTTCATTTTATGTATGCTTTGTTGTTGAGATCTGTGTCTCTGGATATCTGGTTTGGAAGGGGTTGATTATTCTATGTGTCTATATCCTTCACCATTGTGCTGGTTCCCTGTTTGCCAAGAGAACAGCATTCTTATATGTTTCTCCTTTTGAGGTATGATTGGGAGTTTCAATCCTTAGTATCTGCATCTGTCTGAAAAAGAGAAGCAGATTTTCCAATGGACAGTAAAGTTAGGACCAAATAAATGTGTTAACCATTGTTTTTTAGAGAGAGTTTAATGGAGATCAGGCTCATTTTTGGATATGATTCTGACTTGTTTCCCATCTCCAGCTATGGGTTCTGTTTCACAGAGCAAATCAGTTAGCCAATTCACGAGAATTTTGTTTCCCACCATGGCTATGTGCCACTATTGCATTTGTGTGAGCATCTCATCAGGTTGTTTACTACTAAGTAGGTTAGACTATGTATTGCTTGGACAGATATTGGTCATTTTCCCCCTGTCACTCATGTAGAACCTTCTGGCACTAGATACAATGTCTGAAGACTGACACTTTTCAAGCTTTCAGCCATGTCACTCCCTGTTACATGCCAACACTGTATGGTGTCTTCAGCAGTAGGGTCTTATCACTAACCTATGGTGGGTCATCAAACTGTCAAATCTGTCTTCTTTCAGGTAACATTGTAGATCTCTGATAAAAAGCTCGTTGTGGATGATATCCACCTTCTGGCACCAGGAATTACAGGTCAGCACCCAAGAAGAGATGGAAGACAAAGATAAGTGATATAAAAGAGACAGAGAGATGAGAGAAAAGAGGAAGGGAGGGAAGGGGAGAGAGAAAGAGAAATAGAAACAGGAGGAGATAAAGGTCAGTTTTCATCATACCCTCTCCAGGACCTTGTGAAACAGGTGTTCCCTCTAAGGGCCATGGTACATGCCCAGTAAGGGAATTACTAGGTCTGTTGGTAACTCTATAGTGAACTTTTTTTTTTAGGAATATCCATATAGCTTTACAAAGTGGTTGTACAATCTTACATTCCCACCAACAGTAGATGAGGGTTCCTATTTCTTCACATCCTCACCAGCATTTATTTTCATTTGATTTTTTGATGTTTACTATCCTTACTGGGGTAAGATGGAATCTCATAGTTGTTTTAATTTGCATTTACCTGATGATTAGGGATGATAAACATTTTCTTAAGTGTGTGTTTGTAATTTGTATTTCTTCCTCTGTGAACTGCCTGTCCAGCTCTTTGCCCCACTTTGTGAGTGGGATTTTGAATTCTTTGTAGATTCTAGAGATTAGGCCTTGCCATTTGGATATTCAGCAAGTATTTTCTTCCATTCTGTGGGTAATCTATTGGCTCTGCTTATTGTATATTTGTCTGTGAAGAAACTTTTCAGCTTCTTAAGATCCCACTGGTTGAGTGATTGTTTAAGATTTTGTGCTACAAGGGTTTTGTTCAGGAAAACTGTTCCCATTTCTATATCATGGAATATTCCTCCTAAATTTTCTTCCAATAGCAGCAAAGATGCTGGTGTTATATTGAGGTCTTTGATCCATCAGGACTTGATTGTTGTGCATGGCAAGATGTATGGATCAGGTTTCAATTTCCTGCATATGATTATCCAGTTTGTCCAACACCATTCATTGAAGATGCTGTCTTTTTTTCTAGGCTATACTGTTAGGGCATTTGTCAAATATCAAGTAGCTGTAGTTATTTAACCAAAAGTCTGGGTCCTCAATTCTATTCCATTGTTATATACTTCTGTTTGTATGCCAGTACCTTGATGTTGTTATTATATGGTTTTGTAATATAACTTTAGATCAGGTATGGTGATGGCTCCAGAGGTGTTTGTTTTGTTGAAGGTATGTTTGGATGTCCAAGGCCTTCTGCTTTTCTATGTGAGTTTTGAGATCATTTTTTTTTTTATCTCTGTATAGAAAGATGTGGAGATTTTGATTGATATTGCATTAAATCCATGTATTGCCTTTGGTTGGATTTCCATTGTCACAATGTTAACTCTGCCTATCCAGCAGCATGAGAGATTTTTCCATTTTTCTCAAGTCCTCTTCAATTTCTTTTTTGAATGTTTTTATGTTTTCATTGTATAAATCTTTCACTTCCTTGGTTAATGTTATTTCAAGGTATTTTTGTTGTTGTTGCTATTAAAAATGGGACAATGTCACTTATGTTTTTCTCTTATCTTTGTCATTTGCATATAGAAAAGCTAGTGAGTTTTGTGCATTGACTTTATAACCTGCTACTTTGCTGAAGGAGTTTATTACCTTTGGCAGTTTTGGAATGGAGGCTCTTCTTCTCTTACATACAGAATCATGTTATTTGCAAATAGTGCTAAATTAACTTCTTCCTTTCCAAATCATATCCTTTTTATTTATTTCTCCTGTCTTATTGCTTGAGCTAGGACTTCTAGTACTATATTGAACAACAGAGGTGAGAGTAGATACCCCTGTCTTGTTCCTGATCTCAATGGGAATTCTTCCAGTCTCTCTCCATTAAGTATTATCTGGGCTCTAGGAACTTTGTATATAGACTTTATTGTGTTAAGGTATTAACCAACCATGCCAATTCTCTCCAAAGTTTTGATCATGAAGTGATGTCATATTTTGTCAAAGGCCTTTTCTGCTTCTATCAAAATGACTATGTGGTTTTTGTGTTTAGCCTTGTTTTGTGGTGTATTACATTGACATATTTCCATACATTGAACCACCCCTGCATTCCTGGGATGAAACCTACTTGATCAAGGTGGATAATGAATTTTAAATGTTGTGGGACTTGGTTTGTGAGGATTTTCAGGATCTTTGTGTCTAAGTTCACCAGGGAAATAGGCCTGTAGTTTTCTTTTCTTGTGGCATCTCTGACTGGTTTTGGTACTAGGGTGATAGTAGCTTCATAGAAGGAGTTGGGGCACTTTCCCTGTTCTTCAATTGTGTGGTACAGTTTGGGAAAGATTGATTTCAGTTCTTCCATGCAGGTTTGATAGAATTCAGCTAAGAAGTCATCTGGTACTAGACTCTTCTTTTTGTGAGTGTTTTCAATCTTGATGGGTAGGATGGGTTTGTATAGGAGATTAATCTGCTCTGAGTTTACCTTTTAGCTTTGATAGATGGTATGTGTCTAGGAATTTACCCATTTCATCCATATTTTCCAGTTTTGTGGAGTAGGTTGTTTTGAAGTAAGACCTGATGATGCTCCAAATTTCAGTTATGTCTGTTGTGATCTCTCCTGTTTCATTTCTCATTTTGTGAATTTGAAGCTCCTCTTTTTTCACTTGATCAAATTGGCCAGGGGTTTGTCAATCTTGTTTATTTTTTTAAAGAACCCACTCTTTGTTTCATCAATTTTCTTAACAGTTTTCTTAGTTTCCAGTTCATTAATTTTTCCTCTGATCTTAATTCTTTCTTTCTGTCTGGAGCTTTCTGCATTATTTTCTTCTTGCTTTTCCACTGCCTTTACATGGATGGTTAGGTTATTGACTTTGGATATCTCTATCTTTGTTATGGAGGCATTTAGGGCTATGGATTTTCCCTGAGGACCACCTTCATTGTGTCCCATAAGTTTTGGCACTATGTGTTCTCATTGTCATTCATTTCTAGAAGTTTCTCTATTTCATTTTGTCTTCTATCCATTTATTGTTTAAAAGCATGCTGTTCAGTTTCCAGGCACCACTGGGATTCTTGGTGGGTCTTTTGTTGTTAATTTCTAGCAATATAGCATTGTGATCTGATATCATGCAGGGGATTATGTCAAGCTTCCTAAATGTATGGAGGCAGACTTTGTGACCCAGTATATGATCTATTTTAGACATGGTTCCATGGGCTGCTGAAAAGAATGTGTAATCCATGGATTTGGGGTGGAATGTTCTGTATATGTTTGTTAGGTCTAAATGCTCTATGGTTTTGTCACACTGTCTCACTTCTCAATTGAGTTTCTGTTTGGATGATCTATCTATTACTGATAATGGTGTATTGAAGTCCCCCAACTGTGATGGTGTTGGTGGTTATTTCTGTTTTATTGTTGAGTGGGTTTTGTTTTATGAATTGTGGTGCCCCTGTTTTTCATGCACAAAGATTGGTGATTGTAATACTCTCTTGCTGAATTGTTCCCTTGATCAGTAGGAAGTGGCCTTCTTTGTCTTTTTTTGATTATTTTTGGTTTGAAGTCTATTTTATCTGATATTAATATGGCTACACCTGCTTATTTCTTATTCCTATTTGCTTGGAATATCGTTCTCTACCCTTTCACCCTGAAGAGGTGTCTGTCTTTAGTGGTGAGGTGAGTTTCTTGAAGACAGAAGATTGAGCAGTCTAATATCCTACTGTTAGCTTGTGTCTCTTGATGGGTGAATTAAGGCCATTAATATTTAGAGTAACGACTGTGAGGTATGATTTGATCCCTGCCATATTATATTGGCTTATGTGGTTTGCTGTTTTCATGGACTTTGAAATATTTTGTGCCTTTTTTGATTTCGGTTATTGTGATCTACTTTTTGTAGGCACTTGAGGTTGATTATTTGATTCTTCTGTGTGGAGAATTTCCTGAAATACTCTTTGTAGGTTTGGTTTTGTGTTCATATTGTTGTAAAGCTGAGTTTTGTCATGGAAAGATTTTCACCATGTATTATGAGGGATACTTTTGCTGGGTACAGTGGTTTTGGTTAGAAGCCACATGCTCTTAAGAGTTTGCAGTGTTCCATTCCAGGCCCTTCTGGTTTTCAGGGTTTCCACCAAGAAATCTGAAGTAATTCTCATGGAGTTACCTTTAAATATGATGCTTTGTTTTTCCATAGCTGCTTTTAGGACTTTCTCATTATGTCAATGTTTACAGTCTTAATGACAATATGTCTCGGATAGTTTCTCCTTTGCTCCAATCTGTTTGGAGTTAGCTTCTTTAACTTGATGGGCATTTCTTTTGAGAGAGTGGGAAAGTTTTATTCAATTATTATGTTAAAGTTCTCCATGCCTTTGGTCTGAAATTCTTCCCCTTCTGGTATTTCCATGATCCAAAGGTTAGAACACTTACGGGGATCCCATATTTCCCTCATGTTCTGTTTGCAGAAATTTTTGAAATTATTTAAACTTTTGCACTCTTGAACTGTTTCTTCTGTTTTGCCTTCCAGATCTGAGTTTCTATCCTCCACATGGCTGACTCTATTCTTGAGAGTTTGAAGAGGGTTTTGTGATTGTTCTATTAGGCTTGCACTTTCTACTACCTTTGTATGTATAGTTTCCATCCCTTTTCACATTATTTTCTAAATTTCTTGATTTTTCTAGTTATTCATTCTTGCCTTTCTTTGTGCTTCCAGTTAATATAGCCAGCCGGATTTTTAGTTGTTTTTTTTTTTTTTTTTCTTTCCTTCATATCATTTAACTGTCTTTGGACCCCACTAATTTTCTTATCTATTAGGTCTAGTTTTGTGATGGCAGCATCCACACAATTATCAGTCCTTTGTTGCTTTTCTGAAACTTCTACAAGTATCTTGGTCAGAGTTGCATTGCTCATAACTTCATTTTGGGTTTCTGATCCTATTGTCTCTTTTATGTTTTGATTAGAGACTTCCATGGTAGGACTGAGAGACCTCACTGGATTTACTTGCATTTGATTTTGTTATGTTATTTCTTTTTATAAATTGTATTTATTTATTTATTTATTTGACAGAGAAAGTGGGAGAGAAAGAGAGAGAATGGGCATGCTGGGGCCTCTAGCCACTGCAAACAAATTCCAGACATGTGCACCCCCTTGTGATTCTGGCTAATGTGGGTCCTGGAGAATTGAACCTGGGTCCTTTGGCTTTTCAGGCAAACATCTCAACTGCTAAGCCATCTCTCAAGCCCTTTTATGTTATTTCTTTTGCATTGTGGTCTGCCCATCACAGTGCAGGAGCAGGGAGAATGGGACTCTGGTACCAATGGGCCATGAAGTGTTGCCACTTAGTGGGTATGGATGTGGGAGTGGCTGTGGAGCAGATCTGCAGATGCATGGGGGCAGGTTGCATGGGGTTAGGGTAGAGTGGTGAGGGTCAGCAGTTGTGTGAGGGTGGGCTGGGATGAAGCAGAGCAGGTCCAAAGTCAGGCAGGTTGGGGGTTGGGCTGAGCAGAGCAGTTCCAAAGTCAGGAGGAGCAGGGCTAGCTGTGTGAAGAGGGTAGGAAATCACATGGGGGCGGATCTGAGTGGAATGATCAGAAGTAACAAGGGGGCAGAGCCAAGGATGGGGGAAGGGAGGTGGGTACATGCAGAGCAGTTCGAAGTTGTGGGGGGAGGGGTTGGTGGAGCCAAATGGAGCAGGGCCAAAGTCTTGGAGGTGGAGGTGGAGCCCAACAGAGTGTGTCAGAATTCACAGGAGGGCCCAGCAGGGCAGGTTTGAAATTGTGATTGGGAGATGGGGCCACGCGGAGTGGGGATGAAGTTGTGGGGGCGTGGGCATGGCTGAGCAGGGCAGGGCTGAAGTAATGGGAAATGGGTGGGGCTGAGTCAAGCAGGTCTGAAGTTGTGGGTGGGAAGTGAGTCTTTTGGGTCCAAAGTCGCAGAGAGGGCCCAGTGGGGTAGGGCCAAAGTCCCAGTTGTGGTGGGGGATTCAGAGCAGCACAGTGCAAGTCCGAATATATGGGGGTGGAGCTGATCAATAGGGATTAAAGTTGCAGCTTGGAGCCACAGCCTAAGAACTTTCTTCTTGGCTTTCGCTTTTGCCCTTTGTAATAGCATATTTGTCCCGCTCTTTTTTTTGGTGGCCCATTATCTCTTCAGGAGTGTCAGAATCATTTAAGCTGACAGATTCATGTGTGGATCATACACTTTCTCAGTAGAACTGTCCACAAGTACAACTAATAGTTTAAGTAATAGCTTAATTATTTAATTAATAAAAATAAAGTTGTTATTCCAACCATCTATTAATTATGTAGTAAGTTTGAGACTAGAAACAAAGTTCAAGGCCACCCAAATAAGGATTTTAAAAAGAGAGTCTTTATTAGCTAGCCCCTAACTATTGCTCACAATAAATTGCTGAGGAGAAGAATAGTCCCTGACTTAACAGTGAGTTTATAAAGGTGAAAAAGATCACATTATTATATAATGGTCAGTAAAGTTCCCCCTTGTATAATCATATTTTGCAATGCAAGCAAACATGATTGCTTACAAATCATGTTGCTTACAAAAAGCAGAATTTTGCAGTTAGCACAGGGTGTGTAGCAAATACCGATATCTTAACTGAGACTCCAAACATATTGTTTTTTTTAATGGCTCTGTGATCTATGTGAGATCTTCTTTTATTATTATGAAAATGGCTGGGTGTCTCAAGGTGGCTTTCCTTAGGTTAAGTTATCTGGGTGTTTCAATTATATGAGAGTACTTACAAATATTTGCTATTTTTATGTAATTCAAATGCACATGACTAAATGATAATAATTCACTCAGATTTTCTAAAATGACAGGAATTGGTAGCTAGTCATTATTTTGTAAGTAGGTAGTCAGAGTTATAGGACCCAAAAAAATATCACTATTGGCAATTCAGAGAACAGAGTTCAGGGGTTGAATTCTAAAAGACCTGACTCACCATGACTCATCAAGATTTTGGCTGACCACCAGCTCTTGTGCCTTTGTTTCTTTTTTTTCTTCTCTTTTTTCTTTTTGTTTATTTATCTGAGAGCATCAGACAGACAGGGAAAGATGCAGAGAGAGACAGAATGGGTGCACCAGGGCCTCCAGCCACTGAAAACGAACTCCAGTTGCATGTGCCACCTTGTGCATCTGGCCTATGTGGGTACTGGGATATCTAGCCTTGAACCAGGGTTCTTAGGCTTCACAGGCAAGCACTTAACCATTAAGCTCTCTCTCCACCACCTGTGCCCCCCCAACTTTGTTACTTTTCTAACAAGAGCCCAGATGTTCATTCAAACTAGGCAATCCAGTACACTTTGACTTGATGTATAATCACCATCCCTGAGGGTATAAGAACCTCTGGTCCCATTTTCCAAATGGATTTCCTGCTCTGGGCCCCTCCCAGCTTGGGAACTTTCTGTTTAAAGCTTTGTTTTACTTGCCCTTCTACTTTGTTTACACCCATCAATTATTTTGTGGCTATATGACAATGGACTTGAGAGAAGCACTCTCCTAGGGAGTTCTAGTGACCTTGAGTGTCTCACATCCTAAGCACAATCAGAGCTGAGTAAAGCTCCATAGTTCTCAAAACTTGCAATATTGGTGGCCCATAAAGAATATATGGACAACTGTAAGTTAACTTGATCCTAAGCCTGATTTCTTCCTTTCAGGGTTACTCTAACTCAATATAATCCTTAAAATTCTTTTGCAAGAACCCCGGGGCTATGTCAGCAGCATGCCTGGAGGTGAGGCTTTGCTGGGAAAGCCTGAGTGGGTCCTGTAGCACTTCTGGCATTGGGACAACATTGATTTTTCAGGAACCCACTCTTCTTCCATGGAGAGCAGCATGTCCATGACATTGGACAAAAGTCTTGATGGTTTCTGGCAGGAGTGTCTCTCTGGTGCCACCTAAAAGCTGTTTTGACTAAAATGCATTTCTGTCTGCCCAACTGGGTGTCACACAAGCAATCCCACTGGCTCCTCACCATCTGACAAAAGTCTGAGTACATGAGGGTTTCTAGCTAGAAAATAAAAGCCTACACAAAGACCATCACAAAAAGTTGACCATTCTGCCTCTCTGAAAGAAACCTCACCACCTCTATCTGTGCCACTTTTCCCAAACAGATTTAAAGCTTTTACTTCAGAGTTCAACTGGAAACACACCGAATGTTGCAAAGGCCTTCCCTCAAATCACAGGCCCAGTCTGACCCTAGCCTAGCTCTCTAGCCTGCAGGTCTCTTCCTTAAACCTGCATTCTGTGTCTGGTGCTCTCTGTATCTCAACTTTTTGCCAATATGTTATGTCTCCATTCCACTTGTTGCAGTTCATAAAGTGAGTAAAATTTTTCTGCCTGGGGAACCAAATTACTGTTCAGCTTGTAACCCTAGTATGAAAAATTCCCTGCTGGAGAGATGGCTTAATGGTTAGGGAACTTGCCTGTAATATCTAAGGACCTATGACCAAATCCCCAGAACTCAGGCAAGCCAGATGCATAAGGAGGATCTGTTGTAACCATTCTCTAATAAATAAATAAATAAATAAATAAATAAATAAATAAATAAGATAAAAATATTTTTTAAAAAGAAAAAAATTAAAATTCCCTCCTTTTAAAACATAGAAAGTCACTAAAGGGCTTCAAATGGGTAATATATTATCTCAGGCAATACTGCAGACACACCATAATTACTCTCACCCAGCTCATTGTTTTCAAGTTTTCAATTGTCTCTTTGCCACTCTGTTCTGTTTGCCCAAGCTTCTTAGCCACATTCTCCTGATTTTCTTCAGAGTGCACAGATAATAGGTTTCTTCTTGGTTTGTTTGAAGTTTAATTTTTGGGTGCCAGAAATTTTCTTTCCCTCACCACCACAATTCTCTCACAGACCAAAAGAACTCAACTAAAATGTATGGAAAATGTTCTATGTCAAGGCTAACAGGTTAAGCTCAGAACCAAAATAACTGCCATGAGACCACATATGGTGGACTTAACCAGAGGCATGGCATCTAGGTACTTGCTTTTCTATGTGGGTAAAAGTACCACACAAAGCTATTGATATTTCAAATCAGGATCAACGTTTTTCTCAGCTTCATTCAGAAAATAAAAGAAAGAAGAAAGAATTGAAATAACATGTCTTAATGTCAAATCTGAACCTGAGAGATTACACTTTACACCTCTGATTACTTTTCCTTTCTTTCTTTTCTTGTCAGTTAACCCATGATGATGCTTGAATCATAAAAAATTAGGGCCATGTGAGGTCAGCCAGAAGAACTTCTTTAACCCTTCAGTCTGCAGGCTCCATCTGCTTAATCTACTGACTGCTGACCAGTCATCAAATTCTACAGCAACATGGGACTGCTTTAAGAGTTTTATTCTGCATATCATGACCCAACATGTGACTCTGACCTTCTTTCCGCCCCCTCTTCTGCAAAATTTCCCTGAGCAATGTTGGGTTCATTTTTGGTCTGCTTCAGTGCTGAGGTGTTGGGGGCCTCTGAGGCTCTGGCTCTTGGATTTGGTAGGAGTTGATTGTTCTCTGTGTTGGTCTCCTTCCCCTTTGTGCTGGTATCTGGTTCATCAGGAAAACATCACCCTTGCCAATTATCCTTAGTTTCAGTTGGGCCCCTTTTGAGGTATGTTGGGGCAGCTCTCTCATTAGGATCTGCATCTATCTGAAAAAGAGAAGCAGATTCTCCAAAGGAGAGTAAGTTAGCACCTGGAAAATTGAGATAACACTTACATTTTTGATAGAGAGTTTGATAGGTGTAGGCCCTCTTGTACCCCATGATTGATAGTAGCTTGATATTGGAGAGTGGGCTTATGTTTGGGTATGGTTCTGACTTGTTTCCCACCTCCAGCTATGGGTCTCGTACCACTGAGGGGATCAGTTAGCCAAATCAAGAGCAGTTGGTTCCCCACCATGGCTGTGTGCCACTATTGCACTTGTGTGGGCATCACATTAGGTTATTTGTTGCTAATTAGGTTAGACCATGAGTTGCTTGGACAGATATTGGTCATTTCCCCCAGTCACCCATGTAGCACCTTCTGGCACTAGACACGATGACTGTCTGGGGACTAACTCTCTCCTGGCTTCCAGCCATGCCATTCCATTTTACGTGTCAGCTGCGTATGGAGTCTTCAGCAATAGGGTCTTACCACTGGCCTTTGATGGGTCATCAAGTACTCTGACAGAAGTCTGTCATTGTTTTGGGAAACCTTGTAGGTTTCTCTGATCAAAAGCTCATTGTGGATGGTAGCCCCAAGCTGGTAGTGGGGTTAACTGTGGGCTAAATCCACAATGCACGACCTATTTACATCAACAAGGAGGGTCCATTGGGAGGGAGTAGATCATGGATGAGCCTAAACAATGGTACCAAACTGCCTGTATTTGTTGAAAAAAAACTAATAAATTAAATTTAAAAAAAAAGACCACACAGAATATTAACATAAGGAATAGTAAGTAAGATATGCTATTGAGAAAGATGACATGACCTTTGTTACTTTTTGTTATATTTATTGATTTTACTCATTTATTTTTGGTTATATTTATTAGTTTTACTTTTCTATTGGTAATATTTTATTTATGATGTTATTTTGTTTTCATGTACTCTTATTAATAAATATTAATTCAGTATTCAAAAAAGATTTATTCTATGCCACCCATGCTAGAAACAAATCAAAGAATAGAACATTATTCCTCTTACTTTCCTTCTTCAGTTTATTGTTTTTTGTTTGTTTGCTTTTCATGGTAGGGTCTCACTCTAGCCCAGACCGACCTGGAATTCAGTATGTAGTGTCAGGCTGGACTCAAACTCAAATACAACAGTCCTCTGGCTGCTTCCTACTAAGTCCTCACTCATGCATGGATCCTAACTTTAAATATTTTCATATGTGTAAATAAGGGAATGTGAGAAAGGGTATGAGGTTATAGAGAAGATCATGAGATGAGATGCGTGCAGAAAAGGAGTCAGGACAAAGGTCCCATGTGACATGAGAAATAGAAGAGAGATGGGGTAAACTTTCATTAAGAGAAGGGAAACAAAAAACAATGTAACAAAATTATCATAATTATCTCTAAATCTGTATGTAAATAGAAAGTACATAAAAGTAAGTAAATTACACATTAAGTGAGTATTGGATAAACTAAAAAATGAAATTGCAAAATTTCTAGAAATGAATGACAATGAGAAAACAACATACAAAAACTTATAGGATGCAATAAAGTCAGATTCATGGGAAAATTCATAGTACTAAATGCCTTAATAACAAAAACAGGAGATCACAAATCAATAACTGAACCATCCACCTAAAGGCAATGGATAAACAAGAAGAATCCAATCCTAAAAGCTCCAGAAGATAAGATAATTAAGATCAGTACAGAAATTAATGAATTGGAAACTAAGAAAATAATAAATAAAATTGATGAATCAAAGAGCTGGTTCTTTGAAAAAATAAATAAGATTGATATTCCCCTGGCCAATTTGATCAGGTGATAAAATGAGATGCTCCAAGTTAACAAAATTAGAATTGAAAAAGGGGATATCACAACATACATAAGTGAAATTGGGAGAATCATTAGGACTTCTTGCAAAAACCTCTACTCCATAAACCTGGATAATATGGAGGAAATGTATGAATTCCTGGACACATACCACCTACCAAAGCTAAACTTAGAGCAGATTAATCTCCTAAACAAAACTATCATACCCATCAAGATTTAAAAGGTAATCAAAAGCCTTCCCCAAAAGAAGAGCCCAGGATAAGATGTCTTCTCAGCTGAATTGTTTCAAATCTTTATGGAAGAACTTAAACACTTTTTCTCAAACTGTGCAACATAATTGGAGAACAGTGAAAGCTCCCCAACTCATTCTATAGTGATACTATCACCCTAATACCAAAACCAGGCAAAGATGACACAAGAAAAGAAAAAAATATAGGCCTATTTCCCTGATAAGCTGAGATGAAAAGATCCTGAACAAAATAGTCAAAAACTGAATTTACCAACATATCAAAGCATTTTCTACCTTGATCATGTTGGCTTCATCCTAGGAATGTAGGGGTGGTTCAACATACAGAAATCTGTCAATGTAATACACCATATAAACAAGGTTAAACACAAAAAAACACACAATAATTTTAATAGATAGAGAAAAGGCCTTTGTCAAAATACAGTATTGCTTCATGATCAAAACATTGGAGAGAATAGGTATGGATGGTTTATATCTCAATGTAATAAGGGCTATATACAAAGCTCTTAAAGTCCAAATAACACTTAATGGGGACTGGCTAAAGGAATTCTAATTGAGATCAGAATAAAACAAGGGTGGCCATTCTCACTTCTGCCCTTCAACATAGTACTGGAAGCCCTAGCTCAGCCCATAAGAGAGGAGAAAGAAATAAAAGGGATACAAATTGGAAAGGAAGAAGTTAAGTCAGCCCTTTTTACAGACAACATGATTCTATAGATAAGTGACCTAAGAACCTCCATCTCAAACTTCTTAAAGGTGATTAACTGCTTCAGCCAAGTAGCAGAATACAAAATCAATGCACAAAAATCAGTAGCCTTTCTATATGCAAAAGACAAAGGTACAAAATAGAAATAAGTTATATTGTCCCATTTTCAATAACAACAAAAATTACCTTGGAATAACAGTAACCAAGGATGTGAAAGACCTATACAATGAAAACATAAAAACACTCAAGAAAGAAATAGAGGAGGACTTGAGAACATGGAAAGGCCTCCAGGATAGGCAGAGTTAACATTTTGAAAATGGTAATCTTACTGTAGCAGACAGATTTAGGTTTGCTGAGATGAATTTCCAGACCAGGGACAGTTATGGAGGAAGGGATATTTATTGAAGCTTACAGATTCAGGGGAAGTTCCATAAATGGCAGAAGAAGCTGGCCCACCTTCACAGGACCAAACAGAGAGAGAGAAGTACAAGGCTAAAGGTCAAAAGCCACAGCACACCTCAGGACCTCCAGTTAGGCACACTTTGCATATCTTTAGATTGAAATCTGAAACACACTACCACACCTTAAGATCACCCAGTGACATTGCTTCTAGTAGGTAGCTACAGAGGCAAACTACAAACAAACAACTGAATATATTGGGGGCCACCTATTCTATTCAAACCACCACACTTACCTAAGACAATATACAGATTTAATGCAATACCAATAAAAATCCCAGCATTTTTCTTCACAGAGATAGGAAAAAATGATCTCAAAACTCATATGGAATGGTAGAAGTCTTCAGATATCTAAACATACCAGTAAAAGAAACATCTCTGGAGCATCACCATACCTAAGGTAAGGCTATATTTCAAACCCATAGTAATAAAAACAATATGGTACTAGCATAAAAACAAGATTATTAACCAATAGAACAGAATTGAGGACCCAGACATAGGATCAAATAACTACAGGGGGTGCACAGGGAAGAAAATAAATAAATAGATAGGAAGAGAGCTTTTAAAAACCTCTCTTTTTTCTGTCTTCCTCAATTATAACAAACATTTCAAATTTTGTGACCTAGGAATGATATAAAAAAATGAGATGGTTGTGTTGTTTTCCTGATCCTGCCAGATAATCTCTGTAAATATACGATACATTTCAGCTTAATGTATAATTTTTAATACATACGAAAAGACACACACACACACACACACACACACACACACACACACACATATATATATGTATGTGTGTGTGTATGTATATATATATATATATATATATATTTATATATATATATATATATATATATAGAGAGAGAGAGAGAGAGAGAGAGAGAGAGAGAGAGAGAGAGAGAGAGAGGGGTTTCCTCTGTTCCCAAAGAGCCATAGTAACAGTTTTCATATGAATTATCTTCCAAGATGTGCTTTACTGTCATTAGTCACATAGTAACACCAATAAGCCATTTATTTGAAAAGCTCCTTTTATCTAGAGAGCTCAGTTATCAGAAGCATTAATTACATCTGAATGTCTCACAGGGTTACATTCATTTATGTAAGCCTCTCTGATAAGATCATTTATCAATTAATGATGTTAAACGACGATATACCTGCTAATCAGATAATTTCAAGAGGATAGTTATATTGTGTGAGAGTGTGTGTGTGTGTGTGTGTGTGTGTGTGTGTGTGTGATTTTTATCATGCAGCCCAGCCAGTCCTGAGACTTTCACTGTAGTCCAAGATGGCCTTAACTTGTAAGCTTGTGACTTCCATACCCCTGCCTCAGGATGGGATAATATGCATGTGCCACGAATGCCCAGTTTGGAAGCATAGGATTAATATAAGTCTCAGTAAACTAGGATGCTGAGTGGAAATTGTATTTTTAAATTTTTTTTGTTTATTTATTTGAGAGTGACAGAGGGAGAAAGACGGAGGTGAGGTGGGGGGAGAGAGAGAGAATGGGCACATCAGGGCTTTCAGCCACTGCAAACAAACTCCGGACACACCCCCTTGTGCATCTGGCTAACGTGGGTCCTGGGGAATGGAGCCTCAAACCACGGTCCTTAGGCTTCACAGGCAAGCACTTAACTACTAAGCCATCTCTCCAGCCCTGGACATTGTTTTTGTTTTTTTTTTTTTTTTTTTGTATATATAGATATCTATCTATCTATCTATATATATATATCTTTATTTATTTATTTATTTTGGGTTCATTTTTATTTATTTGAGAGTGACAGAGGGAGAGAGAGAGAGAGAGAGAGAGAGAGAGAGAGAGAAGCAGATAGAGAGACAGAGAGAGAATGGGCACGCATGCACCCCCTTGTGCATCTGGCTAACGTGGGTCCTGGGGAATCCAGCCTCCAACCCTGGTCCTTAGGCTTCACAGGCAAGTGCTTAACTGCTCAGGCATCTCTCCAGCCCTGGAAATTGTATGTTATGTGCAAACATATCATTGCTCTGTCTTCAAACCCCTATATTAGAATTAAAATAAAAATCTGAAATCATATATATCAAGGATCATATACAGATTCTAAATTTAAACATTTTAAATCCTCATTATAATTTGGATCATACACTCATGGAATATGATTTGTACCTGTTTGTTCAAGGGGTTTAGTCCCCAGCTCGTGCAACTATGGTGAGACTGTGAGACATTGGAATTTTTAGAAAGAAGGACCTAGTGGAAGAAGATTAAGACATTAGAGATATACTCTAGAAGGGAATGTGGGATTGTTGACTCTTCCCTGTTTCACTGTGTCCTTTACCCCCTGTGGCATGAGCATCTGACTCTACCATGATCTACATCTTATGCTATTTTGTCTCTTCATAGGCACCAAATCACTGGGAACAGTCATGGATTGAACACAAGGAAGGAGGCAAACTAAAACAGTCCCCTTTTAAGTTGACCAGCTCAGGCATTTTATAAGGGAAAATTGACTAATGAAATATCCCTGGATGGGCTAGAGAGATGGCTTAGCGGTTAAGCGCTTGCCTGTGAAGAATAAGGACCTTGGATCGAGGCTCAATTCCCCAGGGCCCACATTAGCCAGATGTACAAGGGGGCGCACGCATCTGAAGTTCGTTTGTAGTGGCTGGAGGCCCTGGTGCTCCCCTTCTCTCTATCTGCCTCTTTCTCTCTCTGTCACTCTCAAATAAATAAAATAAACAAAAAAAAATTAAAAAAAAAAAAAAAGAAATGTCTCTGGAAAATGTCCTAGAAATGTTTAGCTCAAATAGTCATGGGAAAATCATACTCAACACCTTTGATGTTCATAAAAGTGAATTGACATTTTTGGCCATAATCTGTAGTTTATGCTGTTGTAATGTGTCATGACTAAGCATTCATTTTAACTAAAATATATTAAACAGTTCTCTCATAAGATCAGTTTCAGAGAACACCATTTAAGGAGATGAAACATGAAGAGAATGGATTGCCATGGAATATTATGTTTGGCACTTTGATATGAGCAACTTGATGTTTATTTGCTAAATGAAATTTAATATTGATATGTGCTAAGGAGCTCCTAATCAAAATTGAAACTGGAAATTGATGGATATTATATTTAGTTGTAATAAAAACATCATAGTTCTTATTCTGTATACATCTATCTAGGTTTATAATAGAATCAAATAAGTCACATGTACCTAAATACCACATGGACAGCTTTAATTGGCATATGGATTGTTTTAGGTTCCCTGATCTAATATGAAAATTGTATTATCTTTGGAAAAATCATTTAACCTATAAGTTCTATTATTGAACACCTTATCTAATTTTTTTACATGGGTACTGGGTAATCTAACCTGGGTCCTTAGGCAGGGAAATACCTTAACCATGAAGGCCATCTCTCCAGCCCCACTTTATCTAATTTTAAAGTGAAAGTAACATCAAAGGGTGAATCTTTTCTAATCCCCACATACCAACAATTAGCAATGATTAACCTTAAAATTTTACAAGAATAGGAGAAATGGGGTGGGCTGGAGAATATGGAGTTGTATGTTCCTTTTTGAGGAAAATTGAATAATAGTAGATTGTTAACACTCCTGGACGCAGGCATATCATAAATGGGGAAATGGAGGGGAAAAAAAAAGAATGCTGGACATTCGGCCCAACTATAGACCTTACTAATGAAGCAGCAGCTCATTCTCTTCATAGTCACAAAGGAACTCGACTCACAGTAAGCAGCCGGTTCTGGTAAAGTATTAGAACCTTGCATTAAGTGTCTCAAATAAATCAAGAATTCAAACCAGCAGACACAGAAATTACAACCATGCATGATAAGTGGGACAGGGGTAAAGCTAGGTGTTCAAACATTTGCCTAGTACATGCTTGCTAGCATACACACACACACACACACACACACACACACACACACACAAGAAAGAAGAGAGAGAGAGAGAGAGAGCCAGGAATCCATAGTGAGACAAATAATGTAGTTATTAAATACTTGAAATGTGGGTATAAATCCACGTTATTTTTTAATTTTAATAAAATCTTAAACAGGTTGCTTGTGGCTATAAATAGTGCAGCTAGTAGCTAGTGGTTCTTTCAGTAGGTTGCAGACATCTGCCAGACCAAGGTGGGAGGAACAATGAATAGTTCTGAAGGGTTATATATGTATGCATTTAGTTAATTGAAATAAGAGAGTCAACTGAAGGGCAATACAGCAGAAATGAAAAGCAAAGTTAAAGAATAGTATGCAGTTAGGGACAGGGAGAGAACAGATTGGTTTCTAGTATTTGTTTTCAAGTTTGTGTGTGACTTGTGACTTGGCTCTTTGTTGCTTAAGTAAAGCTTGGTAAGAAGTCTGTTCTTACTAAATAAGCCACATTTAACTTAGAACTGAGTCCTTTGTCATACTTTGAAACAAACAATGAGAAAGGAAGAGAGAGAGAGAGAGAGAGAGAGAGAGAGAGAGAGAGAGAGAGAGAGATCATTCAACCAATGGTAAACTGTATATGAAGTCCCAGGGAAAGTACAGGAACAAGCCCAGCACAGCAGTCCATATGGCCCTTGGAATTCTCTGTCGGAGGGCCTGCAGAATGTAGTCGGTGGAGCTCAGATTCTCCTGGTTTTTAGGCCTGTGCTGACCTCTTAGCCCTTGGGTGATTGTGGGAAAATAATATCTGTTTACATGACCATCATTGCTAAGCAATCCACAGTAATAGAACCATCACATAGATGCCAGTGTTACAGGGACACATATAGAAATTGTGACAGTGATTGGCACACAACTAGTTTATTGATCTGACCACTGCCCATGCTCAGGTGACTGTGCTTTGGTGATTTGTTTAGTCACCCTTTGTTCACATGCAGTACTTGCTTAGGGGAAAAAAAGGAAGGACACGAAGTAACCTTTAATAATATTCACATTGTAAACGGAATAGGTAAAATTTGAAAAAATAAAAAAATCCCTAACTAATAATGAATAATAATATCACTGAAACATTGCAAATACAATTATGTTTGAATTAACCAGAAGGTTCCAATACCATAATAAAATTATGTTTGCTTCTGATACATTTTCTTACCTAAACTTGGTGAAACTAAATAAATACATTCATGAAAAACAGATATCCATATGGAGGAACATATCTTCCTTGGGCAAGATACAATCTTCATGAAAATGAAAAGAATTACATTAGAAATTATAATGTGTTCCTTTCATTCCAATATATTAAACATGCTTGAAACAACAACAAAATTTCCAATTTCCACAAAACTGTTCTCTAGGCTATCATTTGCATACAACTGAAATGTATATGTGATATGTATAGAAAATAGGTGTTTGGCTATGAAGACAGAAATCAAGATTCTAAATATATTGCTCCTTACACAGGGACCACATTAACAATGAAATGGATGAAATCCAGTTCATGTATTTTAGGAGTTTTAGATAAGTAGTCTACAAATCGCAATTAGTAGTTTTAACAAACATAGCTTCAAATGGCTAGGTCTATTTTATTTTAATAAATGATCTATTTTATTTTCAGGAAGCACTGTAACCTTATCTTGCCATGGAACATTATGTTTGACACTTTGATATGAACAATTGCATGTTTATTTGCTAAATGAAATTTAATATTGATATGTGTTAAGGAGTTCTTAATGAAAATTGAAACTGGAAATTGATGGATATTATGACTAATTGTAATAAAAGCATCATAGTTCTTATTCTATATACATCTATCTAGGACTATAATGGAGTCAAATAAGTCACATGTATCTAAACACCACATGGACAGCTTTAATTGGCACATAAGTTAGTTTCTTTTGTTGTGACCAAATACCTGACAAGAAACAACTTATGGGAGAGAGGATTAATTTCAATGGATTTTTGAATTTACTGTCTATCACGGCACTAAGGATTATTCAGCAGGTACTTGAGATGACACTCAGTCCTCACCAAGGAAGCAAAAATATTGTGCTCTGTTTGCTTTCTTCATTTCATCTGTCTGGATTACCAGTCCATGTAACGGTACCACCAGCTGTGAGGGTGAGTCCTATTACCTCAATTACACTAATCTAAAATATCCCTCGCAGACATTCTCAGATTATTTTCCATTGTGATTCTAAGTCCTGGCATGTTGATAATTATAGATTAAACATCATACTTGATATCTCTAGGCAGAATAGCCATATGATAGCAGTATAATTGTTTGCATTTCTAAGTTTTCACTTTTCTTT
This sequence comes from Jaculus jaculus, assembly GCF_020740685.1. NCBI lineage: Eukaryota > Metazoa > Chordata > Mammalia > Rodentia > Dipodidae > Jaculus > Jaculus jaculus. Next base: position 77,896,836 of record NC_059113.1, read on the forward strand.
CCAGTATTCTTTAAATATATAATAAGTGACATTACCTTTCACTAGGTCAGTAATGTTCAAATATTTCTGATGTGTGTATACCTGCATGTATGTGCACATGTGTATTTGGAGGCCAGAGGACAACCTTGGAGGTCATCCACAGTGATGATGCAGACCTCATATTAACTTGTTATTGTGATAGGTTCTTTTATTGGATTAGAGCTCACAAATTAGGCTATATTACCTAGTTAGTGAGCCAGGGATCTGTCTGTTCCTGCCCAAAGCAGTTTGGCTATATGTATGCACTACAGTGCCCATGATTTTCACATGGATACTGTGGATGGAACTCAGGTATCCTTGCTTGTGACACAAGTACTTTACTGTCTGAATAATCTCCCCAATGCTTCAGATTTTCTTATTTTTAAATATTTCATTTGTATTTATTTATTTGACAGAGAAAGAGGGAGAGAGAGAGAAAGGACATGCCATGGCCTATAGCCAGTACAAACGAACTCCAGACAGGTACATGCCCTTGTGCATCTGGCTAATGTGGGTACTGGGGAATTGAACCTGGGTCCTTTGGCTTTGTAGGCAAATAACAACTGATAGCCATCCCTCCAGCCTTAAAATTTTATTTGTATTTACTTATGAGAGAGAGAGAAAGATACAGAAATAGGCAGGTGGAGAGAGAGAATGGGAAAGCCAGGGTCTCCAGCCACTGCAAATGAACTCCAGATGCATTTCCCCTTGTGCATCTGTCTTATGTGGGTCCTGGGGAGTCGAACCTAGGTCCTTTGGCTTTTCAGGCAAGTGCCTTAACCGCTAAGCAATCTATCCAGGCTTTTAGTTTTTTTTCTCTCTTTTGTAATCATTGTATATTTTATTGAAAACTTCCATAATTGTAAATAATATCCCATGCTAATTCTCTCCCTCCCCCCATTTTCTCCTTTGTAGGTTTTCAGTATCAGGGGTATGTTCCTTCCCATGGAGTGGGCCTACAGTCAAATTAGAGGGTAGTTGGTTTCCCCCATAACAGATATGCCACTATTGTGCCCGTTGGCTCATTTGGCCTGGCTGGATAAATATAAGTAAGCCTTGCAGCATTGACTGTTGAATTGCATGCAATGTAGCTTTTTTTTTCAGCTTTCTGTCAGCTGGTCTACCTGGAGTAGGTTTTCAGCTCAGCTCCAGCAGGATTTCTCAGTAACCTTGCAGCCCAACTATGTGGAGTCTTCAGCAATAGGGTCTTACCACCTATTCCTGGTGGAAAACCAAGGGCCTAGCAATGGCCTGTAATGTTTTGGGTCATCAGGGACCTCCCTGGCCAACAAGACACTGGTAGGTATGCCATCCCTGGCACTAAAAATTTTCTAGTAATAATCTATGGCTCCTGTGTGTCCCATTGTCCAAAAATGTAGGTTTCCATATGACTTATTTATATCCTCTTAGATTTTGATGAGCCCTCCCTCCACCTTTCCTTTACTCAATCTCTTCCCCTAATATCACTTAGGCCTTTTCACCCCCATTAACCTGTGTTTCTACTTATATATATATACAATACCATCCATTAGGTCCCCCCTCCCTCCTTATCTATTCACTTTATGTTTCCTTTCTAGCTTGTCCTCTCTCCAGAATTGATTCTTTAAAAAAGTTGTTACATGATAATACTAGATCAAAACAAATACAAGAGGTCCCCTGTGGATGGCTTGGGGCTGCTTGGACCCTGCAAGCTTTCTGCTGAAACAGGCCCCTTTCTTGCTGTGCCCTTCTGAGTGAAAGGCCTCTGTGTCCCCAATTCCTGGATACTCTGCCCCAGAGGGTGTGCACACAGAGTGAGTAGGCCAGATCTCCCTGTTTCCCAGCTCCTCCCAATTCCCTGGTACCAGTAGGTCCACCTGAACCTGGCTCAGAGCAGCTTGGATCCTATAAATTTGTTCTGGAAGCAGGACCCTTGAGCCACCTTCCTGATTGAAGTGTCTCTGGATCCTCAATTCCTAGATTCTCCTGCTTTAGAGAGTGCATACCCAGAATGAGTAAGCCAGAATTCCTGGTTGGTTACCCATCTCCTAGTTTCTTGGATCAGGTACCACTGCTGTTGCCTTTGGGAGGCCTAATCCCTGTGTGTGGGCTGTGGAAGCAGGACTTTTGTTCTGGTATCTTGAATGGCCCCTAGGTAACTAAATGCCTATTCCCCTGAGCCAGAAGGTACATGGGCCACTATAGGCCTTGTGTCCCTGGCTTTCTAGCTTCCTGGTGACTGACTCCCCAAATTGTGATTCCCTTGTGCTCAAAAGTTGGCACCAGTGGAGTGAGTCGGCCAGAGATCCCATTTCCCCAGGTACCTTTGATGTCCCTGCAATCTCCACAATCTGTGGCTATAAGTCCATCATAATTCGGTTCACATTTAAAAGAGAACACCCTCTGAAGTTCCTACAAGGATAAATACTTGCTTCCTCCTCCATAGAATAAAATGTTTCTCCAAGATGGGTAGAACATAATGAAAAATAGACATGAAAAGCCTGAAAAATGAGAGATCTTCACCAAGGATGCCTACTCCCAAAATGGAAGGCTCCAATGAAATCATAGAGAAATCAATAGAAATTCAATCCCCCAATGAAACCACAACTAATGAGACTCTGATCAAAAGAATTGTTGAATGAAAGAAAACCATGAAAAACCCAACAATCACATCAATGAAATTGAGCAGAATTATCTCTTAGAGTATCATGCTTTTGACAGTATAGTCTTAACTTGGTTGAAGAAAATGTTAGAACCCTCAGAAAAGATATAAATGAATTGAAAGTGAGATCAGAGATCAGCAAACGTTAGATATCAATAATCAATTGATTAGCCATCATGAAGACTTGATCAAATGCAAGAATGAATTCCAGGAACCATCAGGAAAATCAAAATACTAAACAAAATCATACCTCAAAAAAGATATCAACATGATGCAAAATAACACAACATAAAACAAAATCAAATAGAGCTCACAAAATCCTCTCTAGAACCCCTCAACAACAGAATTACTTATGTGAAAGACAAAACCTCTGACCTGGGGGTGTGGCAGTCTGGAAACAGTAGGCCAGACCCCTGTTTCCAGTCACCTCCCACCTCACCCAGACTGGGTTACATGGTGGACAGTATGTGGGCAGGCTCAGAGGTCTGGAATGAGTAGGCCAGACCCCCATTTCCAGCACGTCCCACCTCCAAAGTCTGAGTTCCTTGCACAGACCTATGTAGGCAGGCATGGAGGTCTGGAGTGACTAGGCCAGATACCGGTTTCCTGTCTCCTCCCACATCCTTGGTCTAGGTTTCCTGAACAGACAGTATGTGGGCAGGCCCAGCAGTGTGGAGTGAGTAGGCCAGTCCCTTCCTTCCTGGCTCCTCTCAGTTCCCTGGTCCAAGCTCCCTGAGCTGGTCTCTGTGTTGGAGTGTGTGGCATAGAGTAAGTAGGCCAGATTCATGTTCCCTTGCTCCCTCCTAGTGTTCTGGTCATGTTAGATCCCACTGTGCCTTTCTTAGGGAGGTCTGGTCCCTGTATGAACTGTGGAATCAGGCCTTTTGTTCTGGTATCCTGACTGACCACTGGGTACCAACATCTCTGTTCACAAGAGTCATAGATCACATGGGCCAAAGGACTAAATCTTGCTTCCTCCTCAATAAAGTAGTCTTCCTATAATATGTATACAACAATGCAAAGAAGCCAATGAAAATCAGAAAACTGAGAGTTCTCCATCAAGGATGCCTAGTCCTACAATAGAAGATTCCAATGTAATCATAGAGAAATCAACAGAAATTCATTCCCAAAACGAAAAAAAAGAACAACCAATGAAACCCTAATTAAAAAAAAAAAATGCCAAACTGGAAGCAAACCATCAAAGAACCAACAATTGTATCAATGAAATTGAACAGAATCATCTCCTAGAACATTCATTTTTGACAGTAGACTTAACTTTATTGAAGAAAATGTTAGAACCCTCCAAAGAGATATGAATAAATTGAATGTAAGTCAAGAAATGGAAGATTTCAACAACTGGTTGTTTAAGCTTAATGAACACTTGATCAAATGCAAGAGTAAACTCTAGGAAACATCAAAAAAATCAGAAGTCAAATCGAAATAATACCTAAAAATGTGATGGACTCCATCAGCTCTTGAAGACTAAACAATACACTTTTAAACAATGAATGGGTCCTGGAAAAACCAAAAAAGATATTGTAAAATTTGTAGAATAGAATGATAATGAAAAAACAACATACCAAAACTTATGGGACAAAATGAAGGCAGTCATAAGGGAAAAAAAAAATCATAGCCCCAAATGCCTTCATTACAAAGTAAGAGAAATCCCACATCAATAACCAGACTGTACATCTAAAGGCACTGGAAAATCAAAAATAATCCAACCCTAAGAGCTCCAGACAGAAAGGAAAATCAAGATTAGATCAGAAATTAATGAATTGGAAACTAAGGAAACAACTTAAAAAAATTGATGAAATGAGGGCTGGAGAGATGGCTTAGCGGTTAAACGCTTGCCTGTGAAGCCTAAGGACCCCGGTTCGAGGCTCAGTTCCCCAGGTCCCATGTTAGCCAGATGCACAAGGGGGCGCACGTGTCTGAAGTTCGTTTGCAGAGGCTGGAAGCCCTGGCGCGCCCATTCTCTCTCTCTCCCTCTATCTGTCCTTCTCTCTGTGTCTGTCACTCTCAAATAAATAAATAAATAAAAATTAAAAAAAAATTGATGAAATGAAGAGCTGATTCTTTGAAAAAAGATAAAGAAGATTGACAAACTCTTGGCCAAATTGATCAAGCAAAAAAAAAAAAAAAATAGAAGTCTCAAATTAACAAAATCAGAAATGAACAAAGAGAGATCACAACAGACATCAAATTAAATAATCTGGAAGAAATGGATGAGCTCCTAGACACATACTACCTTCTAAAACTAAACTCAGAGCAGATTAATCTCCTGAACAAACCCACCACATACAAGGAGATTGAAAAGGTAATCAAAAACCTCCCCAAGGGGCTGGAAAAATGGCTTAGTGGTTAAGATGCTTGCCTACAAAGTCAAGGACCCAGGTTTGACCTCCCAGTATCCCTGTAAGACACTGCACTAGGGGACAAATACATCTGGAATTTGTTAACACTGGCTGGAGGCCCTCGCCTACTCATTCTCTCAAATATATTAAAACAAACAACCCTCCCCAGAGGGAAAAGTCCATGACTACTTTGTTTCTCAACTGAACTCTATTTCAACTTCATTGAAAAACTGAAACCAATTTTTCTCAAATTGTTCCACATAATTGGAGACCAGGGACTTCTCCCCCACTCCTTTTATGAACCTAGCATCACACTAGTACAAAAATCAGACAGGGATGCAAGAAGGAAAGAAAACTATAGTCCTATATCCCTAATGAACTTAGATGCGAAGATACTGAATACAATCCTTGCAAACTGAGTTGAACAACACATGAAAAGCACTATGTACCTTGATCAATAGGTTTTATTCCATGAATGCAGGGATGGTTTAACATATGGAAATCTTTCAACATAATATATCACATAAATAAATGGAACCATAAGAACTATATGATCATCTCAATGCAAAGAAGGCCTTTGACAAAATACACCACCTCATGATCAAAACACTTGAATGATTAGGCATGGAGGGTTCATATCTCAATACAATAAAGGCTATATATATTTCCCAAATTACAAATAATACTTCTTAATGAGAAAAAACATGAGGAGTTCTCAGTGAGATCAGGAATAAGACAGGGGTGCCCACTCTACCACTGCTCTTCAACATAGTACTAGAAGTACTAGCCCATGTAATAAGACAGGCAATAGAAATAAAGGGATAAAGATGGGAAAGGAAGAAGATATGTTAGCTTTATTTCCAGGTGACATAATCATATATATACATGACCTGTAAGTCTCCATCTCAAAACTTCTAAAGTTGATAAGTTCCTTCAGCAAAGTGGCAGGATACAAAATCAATGCACAAAACCAGTAGCTTTTCTATATGTAAAGGACAAATATACAGATAAAGAAATAAGTGAGGCTGTCCCATTTCCAATAGCAATGATAACAACAAAAACATAAGTACCTTGGGATAACACTAACCAATGATGTGAAAGGCCTGTATAATGAAAATTCTCAAGGATGAAATAGAAGAGGACTTGAGAATATGAAAAGTTTTCCCAATGCCCTTGGATAGGAAGAATTAATATTGTGAAAATGGCAATTCTACCAAAAGCAATTTACAGATTTAACACAATAGCAATAAAATACCAGAATCATTTTTGTGAGGACATAAGCTATTATAAGGTAGAAACATTGCTAATAAAATGGAATTTTTCAATGAAAGCAAAACAAAACAAACAAAAAATATCTCTGACATGGAAGACAATAGAGAAGAAATTGACAAGGAGGCCAAAAATTTTGCTAAGTTCAGAAAAGCAAGTGAACAGAATGTGAGGGATCTGTGGGATACCCTATAATGACTAAATATCCAGATCATGGGTATTCCAGAATGAGAGGAAATCCAGGCCAGAGCCATAGAGAACATATTCAACAAAATTATTGAAGAAAAATTTCCCAGTCTCTCAAAAGAGAGGCCAATCCAGATATATGAAACCCACAGAAAACCAAACAGATGGGGTCAAAAAAGAACTTTCTAAGGGACAATATAGTTAAAACTCTTAACAATGAAAATAAAGAGAGTGCTACAAGCAGCAAGAAAGAGAGAAAAAAACAAACAAAACAAAACAAAACATCTCACTACATACAAAGGCAATTCCAACAGAATTATATCAGATTTCTGTAATTACATTCTGGAATTACAGATGACTGAATTACATTCAGCTTAGTGGAAACCCTAAAAGCCAGAAGGGCTTGGAATGGGACATTTCAAAGTCTAAAAATATATGGCTTCCAACCCAAGCTACTCTATCCAGCAAAAGTATCCTCATAATAGATGATGAAAGAAAAACTTTCCATGAAAAGCAACTCTATGATTATATGAACACAAAGCCAAATTTACAGAAAATACTTCAGGGAATACTTCACAAAGTAAAGTTAAACAACCAATATCAAGAGCCAAAAAGAAGAAGATCACAATACCAAAAACTAGACCAGGTTCAAAAAAGTTCAAGACACAAGAAAGCACCAGACCCCATGAAACACTTCCTCATGGCAGCGATTAATTCAAACCTCACAATAATAACCTTAAATATTAGTGGTCTTAACTCATCCATCAAAAGACATGGGGTATCAGGATGGATTAAAAAAAAAAACAAAAAACTGGCCCCTTCTGTCTGTTGTCTTCAAGAAACCTACTGCACCACTAAAGATAGATACCTCCTCAGGGTAATATGTAGGAAAATGACATTCTAAGCAAGTAGAAATTAAAAAACTAAGCAGGTGTTTCTATATTAATATCTGATAAAATAGGCTTCAAACCAAACTTATTCAAAAAGGACAAAGAAGGCCATTTCTTACTCATCAAGGAAAAGTGTCAACATGAGAAGATCACAATCATAAGTGTATATGTGCCAAACACAGGGGCACCACTTGACAACAAAACTGAAATAAAAACAAACATCATTATAGATATTTCAATACTCTACTATCATCAACAGACAAATATCCAAGCAGAAAATCAAGAGGAAAATAATAGAGTTAAACAGCACTTTAGATCAACTAGACCTATTGGACATCTGTAGAACTTTCCACTCCTACTCTGCATAATACACATTCTTCTCAGCAGCCCATGGAATCTTATCCAAAATAGACCATACATTAGTCCATAAAGTGTGACTCCATATATTCAGGAAGATTGAAGTAACTTCCTGCATCATGTCAGATCAAAATGCTTTAAAGCTAGAAATTAACAACAACAGATGCATCAAGAACTCCACCAGCTCCAGGATACTAAATAACACACTTATAAGCAATGTAAGGGTCATGGAAAAAAATCAAAAGAGAAACTGTAGAATTCCTAGAATTTAATGATAATGAAAACATAACTCATCAAAATTTAAGGGACATAACATAGGCAGTACTAAGGGGAAAATTTATAGCACTAAATGTCTTTATAGTAAATACAGAGAGATCCCAAATTAATAACCTAACTTTCCATAAAGTTTCCATAAAGGAATTAGAAAGAAAAAAAGAACAAAACAACAACAACAAAAAACTAAACTAAACTAAAAAAAAACAAGAATCCAAATATAAGAGCTCCACAGAGAAAGAAATAATCAAGATCAGAGTAGAAATTAATGAATTGGGAACTAAGAAAATAATTAACATAATCAATAAAATGAAGAGCTGGTTCTTTGAAAAAAATAAACAATATTGATAATGCCCTGGCTAACTTGATCAAGTAAAAGAAATAGAAGTCTAGGAAGTAGAACTAACCTAATTAGCAACAAATAACCTAATGTGATGCCCACACAAGTGCAATAGTGGCACACAGCCATGGTGGGGAACCAACAGCTCTTGATTTGGCTAACTGATCCCCTCAGTGGTATGAGACCCATAGCTGAGGCAGGGAAACAAGTCAGAACCATACCCTAACATAAGCCCACTCTCCAATATCAAGCTACCATCAATCATGGGCTACAAGAGGGCCTACACCTATCAAACTCTCTATCAAAAAAGTAAGTGTTATCTCAATTTTCCAGGTGCTAACTTACTCTCCGTTGGAGAATCTGCTTCTCTTTTTCAGATAGATGCAGATCCTAATGAGAGAGCTGCCCCAACATACCTCAAAAGGGGCCCGACTGAAACTAAGGACAATTGGTGAAACAAGCAAGGGTGATTGATGTTTTCCTGATGAACCAGATACCAGCACAAAGGGGAAGGAGACCAACACAGAGAACAATCAACTCCTACCAAATCCAAGAGCCAGAGCCTCAGAGGCCCCCAACACCTCAGCACAGAAGCAGACCAAAAATGAACGCAAAATGGCTCAGGGAAATTTTGCGGAAGAGGGGGCAGAAAGAATGTCAGAGTCACATGTTGGGTCATGATATGAAGAGACATTTATCATACCAATAACTGTGGGCTAACTCCGCAATGCATGACCCATCTACATCAACAAGGAGGGTCCATGAGGAGGAGGTAGATCATGGATGAGCCTCAACAATGGTACCAAACTGCCCATATTTGCTGAAAAGAAAACTAATAAATTAAATTAAAAAAAAAAAACAACAACAACAAAAAAGAAACAGAAGTCTAAATTAACAAAATCAGAAATGAAAAAGGAGAGGTCACAAAAGACATTAATGAAATTGTGGTACTCATCAAGGCATATTTCCAAAACCTCTACGGCACACAACTGGATAATATGGAAGAAACAGATTAACTCCAAGGCACATATCACCCACTAAAACTAAACTCAGAGCAAAGTAATCTCAAAAACAAACATCATATTCATGGAGATTAAAAATTTAATCAAAAACCTCCCAAAAGGAAAAATCACATGACTTCTCAGGCAAATTCTATCAAACCTTCACTAAAGAACTGAAACCATTATTTCTCAAACTATTTTGCGTAATGGGAGACCAGGGAATACATGCCAATCCTTTTATGAAGCTAGAATCATCATAATACCAAACCAGGCAGGAATGCAACAAGAAAACTATAGTCCTATATCCCTGATGAATTTAGAGGCAAAGATCTTGAACAAAATCCTTGCAAACTGAATTCAACAACACATCAAAAGCATTGGCCCCTTTGATCAAGTAGGCTTCATTCCACATTATCATCTCCACATAATCATCTCATTTGATCCCGATAAGGCCTTTGATAAAATACAACACCACTTCATGATCAAAATGCTGGAAAAAATAGGCATGTATGGTTTATATCTCAATACAATAAAGGCTACATATAAAGCTCCTGGAAAGCCCAAACAATACATAATGGGGAAATATTCAAGAAGTTCACATTGAAAACAGGAACAGGACTGGGGTGCCCACTCTCATCATTGTTCTTCAACATAGTACTAGATCAAGCAATAAGACAAGAGGAAGAAATATAAGGAAACCAACTTAGAAAGAAAGAAGTCAGGAGAGCCCAATTTGCAGATGACATGATCCCATTCATAAGTGACCTGAAAGTCTTCATCTTAAAACTTCTAAAGATGATTAACTCCTTCAGTATTGTGGCAGGATACAAAATCAATGAACAAAAATCAGTAGCCTTTCTATATGCAAAGGACAAACATACAGAAAATGAAACCAATGCAGCTGTTTTATTTTCAATAGAAACAAATAAAATTAAATACCTTGAAATAACATTGATCAAGGATGTGAACTGCCTATACAATGAAAATATTAAAAAATAAACCTCAGAAATGAAATTGAGGAAGACTTAAGAAAATGGAAAGACCTCCCATGCTCCAGGATAGGCAGAATTAATATTGTGGAAATGTCAATTTTATCAAAAGCAATGTATAGATTTAATGCAATATCAATAACAATTGTAGTGTCATTCTTCACAGAGATGGAAAAAATGATCTCAAAATTCATATGCAATGTCAGAAGGCCTCAGGTACCCAAATACATTCTCAGCAAAAAAAAAAAAAAATAATAATAATAATAATAACAACAACAACATTTTGTATCACTATACCAAATCTAAAGCTATATTACAAAGCCAAGCCATAGTAACATAAACAGCATGGTATTGGCATAAGGACAAAAACATAGACCAATGGAACAGAATTGAACACTCAGACTTTAGATCAACTAGCTACAAAGATGCCAATAATGTAAACTGGCAAAAGACAGCATATTCAAGAAATAGTATTGGACAAATTGGATGATCATGTATAGAAAAATGAAATTAGACCATTCATTTTACAGTACACAAAAGTCATGTCCACATGGAATAAAGACCTCAATATAAGACCTGAAACTCTTTTAATTTTGGAAGAAAAAATTACAAGGCACTCTCCATCATATAGAACTGACGAAAGATTTCATAAACAACAACCCAGCAGCTCAGGAAATTAAACAATCACTCAACAAATGGGATCTCATGAAGCTTTTGCACAGACAAACACACCGTAAGGAGAGCCAATAGATTATCCACTGTATGGGAAAAAGTCTTTTAAAGCTATACCACTGGCAGAAGCCTCATATCTAGAATCTACAAAGAACTCAAAAAACTAAACAATTAAAAAAATCAAACAACCCACTCCAAAAGCAGAGTAAAGAACTAAGTAGGTAGTTCTCAGAGGAAGAATTACTAGTTGGTAACACACACTTACAAAAATGATCAAAATCCCTAACCATTGGGGTAATGGAAATTAAACCATGAGGTTCCAGTGAGGATGGCAATGGTTAAAAAATCTAACAATAACAAATGTTAGCTAGGATGTTGGGAAAGAGGAACCCTCATCCACTGTTGGTGAGAATGTAAAGTTTTACAACTACTATGGAAATCAATTTGGAGATTCTTGAGAAGGATGAACATAAAGCTACTGACAGACCCAGTTATTCCTTTACTGGGCATTTATCCTACATCTTCAGTGCATCAATACAGAGATATTTGCTCTACCATGTTTATAGCCACTCAACTCATTATAGCTAAGAACTGAAATCGACCTAGATGTCCATCACTGGATGAATGGATAGCAATGATGCAGTTCATTTACACAATGGAATTCTACACAGTAGTAAGAAAAAAATGATATAATGACATTTGCAGAAAAAATGGACAGACTTGGATCAGATCATACATACTCAGTGAACTCACACAATCACAGAAAGGAAAAAGGTTGCATGGTGTCACTTATCTGCTGTTCCTAACCTGGACCTGCTCAAGTTGCTGACTTACCTGATAGCCAATTTAAGGCCAAGATAATAGGTATGGAAGAGTGTGCATGAAGGGGAAGAGAAGGGGGAACTACAAATACAAAATTAAATCCAAAGTGAGCTGTACTACATAAGCCTTTACCCTTGGAGACAGCTTAAACATATAATCCTCAAAAGGAGTAAGGAGGAAGCACCAGAAAAGTAGAGCTTTGATGAGGGTGGGATGAAGCCTAAGCCTAAAAGGAAAACAAAACAAAACAAAACAAAACAAAACAAAACAAAACAAAACAAAATTCTGTCTCTGGCTTGTAACTCCCAGTTCCAGTGATTGAATGTTACCCACACTGTGTTGTTAATTGGAGAGACCTATGAGGTTCCCAAGTCAAGACAGCTTTCTGTCAAAGCACTTGTTTACCTGGTGAGGGCATAAGCTAAGACCCTCGTGCTGGACACAACATATGCTTCTAACACAGAGTACGGAGAGACATGGCTGGAATTGAGAAGAAAGCCAGTCCCCACACCCTGTTTAGTGCTGGAAAGCACTACATGAACTTCTGGGAGAAAATAGCCAACAAAGATCTGAGCAACCCGAGGTCTCAGCTACTCAGAAGTAAACAGCCTGACAGGTTATACACAGCAGTACAATAGTGGCAAACAGCCTAACTTTCTGATTGGCTAACAGATCCTCTCAGTGGAAAGGAAGCCATATCTGAAATTGGGAACCAGATCAGAATCCTATGGAGACAAAATTACATTATCCAGTGTCAAACTCTCACTAGTCTTTGGCTAAATGAGGTGTTACATACATCAATTTCTCCCTAAATTAATAATACTTATCCCATTCAAATTATTCTGACATCACTCTCCATTGGAGAATGTTCTTATTTTTCAGAAGGTAGTTAGACTAGAGGACATAAACTATCCCTTACACTTCAGCCATGCCACAGCTGAAACCATGGAGGAATTGGGGAGATGGGCAAAAGTGCTGCTTCCATGGTGAGCCTCATAACCAGTGCCAGGGTATAGGAGACAGACTTTCAGTATACTCAGCAACTACCAAAACAGAGATCTACAGGCTCCTAAGATGACATCATTGAAGTAGACTTAAAACTCACCCACTACTGCTCAGGGAATTTTGCAATAGAGGCAGCAGATAGATTTTAAGAGCCACATGTTGAGCCATAATGCATAGATGCATTACTCCCTCCACCCCCCAAAACAAAAATTAACTGAATGCTGCTTGCATAACACATAAACAACAACCCCATTGAGCATACCTGCAACCCCACTGAGGAGTGTCCCCCATGAAATGGGGGCAGGGAATAAGGAAAATAGGATAACACATGATGTATCCATACATTATATGTTGTTAATGATAATAATAACAAACATTAAAATGAACAAAAAGCCTTTACATTTAAATGCTTATAATTATTTGTGTAAGTCTCAGAATCAATAGCTTCACTAATGAGTTAGTTAAACTTTCATCTCGATTATTGCTATATTTCTATTCTCTCAATATACTGTTGTTGGCTTTTGGACTTGGGAGTGTTGAAAATTTTAATTTTTTTCCAGTATTTGTAACATTTTGTGTTGTATTCATCTCATGGATATCAAAATAAAAAATAAAAAGAATGTTATCTTCAGCATGATAACTTTATGGATATTACTTAAAATATGTTTCTCTGATCTTTGCAACCATTTAAATATCCAGTAGATTTATAATACAATATTTTGGGGTTTCTTGAGATTGATAAAGCATGACAATTGGCAAGAAATTTCTTCAATATATTCTCCCTAAATTTGCCTAATTTAGCTGTGAATAGACATTTTTTTTTTTACACAACTCATGGTTATCAATGTCCCAGCTACCTCCTCTCAGAATTAGAGTGCACACATAATAAGTAGAATCCATGATGTCCACAATGTAGTTTGCAGAGTAGACTGATTTATAATTTCCCAATGGATGATTCTATTTCCTAGTATGTTATTACACAATGGCTCTCTGTTTAGATGTGATTTTATTTAAAATGTCAGTTTTATTCCTTCAGTAAACCTCCAGATTTCTACGTCTGCAAAAGGATGTTTATGACAAATGAGGCAGATGCAATTTCTAATGAATGCAGTCATGCCTCCCTTACAACATAGCTCAGCTCACAGCCTAAATACAATTGCTGTGCCCAAGAGAACTTGTGAGGCAAGACTACAGCTTATGGCATCAGGTGAGTTCAGTGCATTACTCTGCATCACTGAAGCCATCTATGTGACTGACAATCAGTCCATTCATAAATTTGTAGCATAGCTCTCAGTGCATGTCAGCTGTCTTTGAGAACAGCTTATATTAGTGACATTTTGAGCCTCACCTCATAATTTGGGCATCTTCTCATAATTCTATGATATAAAATATAGGTTAGGTAAATTGTTAAAGTTAGAGAAAATTCAAAGGCAAAATCTCACAGTCATAGCCACCCTCTATATAGTCTCCTCTACCCAACTTAGAATTAGTGTGCAGCAGGCACATTTTCCACACTACTCAACTGCCATGTTCTGTGATGCTTTGGCTCCCTAGACCCCAGTGTTCTCTCTACCCACTCATCTACAACAGTACTGAAGGGCTTTCTCTACTAATTGGGTATGTTCTTTTGCCTTCAGTTAAAACTATATTTCTCTTAATTCCATTTCTCTCAGCTAAATACACTTGTCAGTTCTTTAAGACTTTTAGTTTTACTCCATAAATTTGTCTCATTTAAATATACTGCAGATTCTATATAACAAGTATATTGATTCCATCTTTAATTTCACGTAACCATGAGGTTTGAGTGTCCTTCAGCCTTATTAGCTTCTGTGGTGTATCCTAATTATAATTTTTCAAGTTTATTATACAGCCAACTTTGCTCATTAATTAATTCAGTTGAGATACAAATAAAACCATCTAAGTCTTACTTATTATGTCCTATGATATAATCATAGTGACTAGATGTTCTTCCCTTCAACAGGAATGGGGAATAACTATTCTTTGAGCACCAAATTGGATCATATAAAATCAAGAATGAATAATAATAATCTAATAATCTCAAGGAGAAATAATATTCAATAAAAGAGCTAATTTCATTATTTATTTTCCAATATTTTAATTAATTAATTAATTAATTGTTTGCAAATGGAAAGAGACAGAGAGAAGAGACACAGAGGCACACAGAGAATGAATGTGCGTGGGCCTTGACTCACAAGGGCCACGTTGTGCATCTGCCTATACCTGAGTACTGGGAAATGAAACCCGAGTTATCAGGTTTTACAGGCAAGGACCTTAACCATGGAGCAATTTCAACAGCCCATGTTCAATTATTTCTAAATGTTTTATTGTTTTTTTTTTCAAATATTTTTTTCTTTACATATGCGTGTATGGTGTTCCAGGGTCTCTCACTGCTGTAAACAAGCTACAAGCATACTTGTGTCACATTTTGCATCTGACATTATGTGGGTTCTGGGGAATTAAAAATGGGCCATCAGTGGGCTGGAGAGATGGCTTAGCGGTTAAGCGCTTGCCTGTGAAGCCTAAGGACCCCGGTTCGAGGCTCGGTTCCCTAGGTCCCACGTTAGCCAGATGCACAAGGGGGCGCACGCGTCTGGAGTTCGTTTGCAGAGGCTGGAAGCCCTGGCGCGCCCATTCTCTCTCTCTCTCTCTCTCTCTCTCCCTCTATCTGTCTTTCTCTCTGTGTCTGTCACTCTCAAATAAATAAATAAATAAAATTTAAAAATGGGCCATCAGGCTTTGCAACAAGTATATTTTACTACTGAGCAAACTCCCCGGTTCCTAACTCCTTTACTTTTTAGGTCTTTTATTTATTTATTTATTTATTTATTTATTTATTTATTTATTTATTTATTTATTTATGGTACTGGGGATTGAATCCAAGGATTTGTGCATGCTAGGCAAGGGCTATACCATTGAGCTACATCTCACTAAACACTTGAATATATATTTAATAGTAATAAACTTATTCTCTATAATTTTAGTACATTTCCATAGTCACAAAATCAACACTGATACAATACTATTCTGTTTTTATGTCTCATATATACATATGCATTTTGAAAATACTCATTCCACATGTGAGAGGAAATGTGCTATTTCTCTCTCCCTTCTTCTATCTTCTATCACTCTTCCTTCTTCCCTCCCTCCCTTCCTTCCTTCCTTCCTTCCTTCCTTCCTTCCTTCCTTCCTTCCTTCCTTCCTTCCTTCCTTCTTTCCTTCCTGCATTACCATCTCTAATCCTCATCCTGTCTCCTTTTAGACCCTTTCCTCCTCCCACATAATCAAACATCTATTTTCATGTCTCATATATATTGCTTCCTTTACTTTGCAGAAGCATTTTAAGTTCATGCAGTCCCATTTGCCAATTCTTGCTATTATTTCCTCAGCCCTATGTCCTATTAAAGAGTCATTTCTGGGACCTATATTTTGAAGTTTTTCCCTATGTTTTTCTCTAGCAGTTTCAGAGTTTAAAGGCTTTAAAGCCTCCATGTTTTTGTAAGTCTATACATACATATATACATTTGCATGTATATGTATATGTGTGTTATGCATATATATTTTATATGCATATATATGGCATATAAAATTTGATTAAAGATGTACAAGCAATAATTTATTCAATATTGTCTAAGCACCATCTTACCAAATACATAGATGCACATAGGCTGCCTAAATCATTGAAAACATACCTTTGTGTAATTCTGTTAGCCCACTAATAATCATAAATTCATATTTATGTCACATTAGCCCACCACAGCTGTTCCCTAGCTTAAGGATATCTTATGTCTCCATGCTCTCCTTATGGCCTAGGAATCTTTTCCAAGCCATGCAATCCCAAGGGTTAGAATCTCATTTTCTCAAAGCAGAAAAAATATTTATGTAAAAATATTTTAATTGACAAATCTTGTGCATATTTATAGGGTTCCATGTGTTGTTGCAATTAATATACACATGTAATATATAAATGATGGTAAGTATATTTATCTCTTCAAATATTTATCATCTATTTATGGGCACACATTCAAAATGTTTTCCTTTCTCTTTAAAATACACACAATCTATAATCATTTGATATTTGTGGTTTAAATGTAAAATGTCCCTCCCTAGTCTTATGTATTTGAACACTTGCTCCCCCACTGGTGACATTGTTTTGGAAAGTCATGAAAGTTTTAGGAGAGTAAGCCTGTTGCTTCTTGTCAGGAATGTGATCCCAGCAATGAATAAATTAATACAACTACCATGAATTAGTGTGCAATAGAATACTGGGGCTTATTGTCTTATCTAATCATGATTTAGTATCTAATAAGAAACCTGCTATGTAAATAATTATTTGTATTAAAATATGCATACAGGCTTCCTTAGAATACACAGAAATATTTCCATCTGCATATGGAGAATTTTCTTCCAACTCATTTATGGAATTCCTTTATATCCTCTTTACATCTTCCAGCAAATTACATTTTTGTAAACCAAGAAATTTGAGAGACATTTTATCTTGTCACAAATGAAATACGAATAAATAATTTCTTAGTTATAAAGTTTAAGTATGCTCCAAAAGACTCAGTAACAGACTAATAATATTTTAGTTCATAATTTTACAAGTCAAGATTAGTTCCAGGAAATGCATGTGAAATAGTGTCAGTCTTAAGACAAGATCAATGTAACTATTTAGTTTCTCTTTTGCCATAGACTCCAATGGGCTCAGAGCAATGCTGTTGGTCAAATATATTCCCTTTAAATGAAACACCAACTGTACTATTTATTCGAACAGTGAGAAAGGCAAGACAAAATTCGATATATTCAAGTTTCATCCCATTATCAAGCTCAGTATGGAATAAGGGTTAATCAGAAGACTAAGTTTTTGAGAACAGCAATCTGGAAACATACTTGGAATGTAAATGTTCTTCAATGTTCCTACTCAGAAAATACCTGCTACCAAATGTTGATGGCTTGTGAAAAGCTCAAGGCCTCATACTCTGTGTTAAGGGTGGTTGCTGGCTATCTTTGTGAACTGGAAACAGGATGGATTTGAGATAGACTGCCCATTTTACTAAAACTTGGAAGGAAGTTCATGGTTTCCAACCCCATTTGTGCATTAAATGTGGTGTAGCAAGCTGGCTTTATACATTTGTATTGAGATTCTGGGGTAGACTTATGTATTTTCTTGACTTTTCTCTCTTCTCCTTTCCTTCTTTCTTCTCTCCTCCTCCCTTTTCTCCTCCTCCCTTCTCTCCTCCTTCTTCATAGCGTCCTTATAGGGTAAGTTTCCATATGAGGTAGGGATAGGTCTTTAAAAAAATCTACAAAATACAAGATTGCCATATGTCAGACAGCCACAAAATTTTTCCAGCTACCCAAACCAGAACCTATGTAAGCTACCTATAAGTAATCACATGTTTCTCTTATTGAACCCAATGAGAATGGCAAGTTTTCAGTTTAAAACAATAATTGATTTTTACTTTGTTGGAATTTTTAATGACTTAGATTTTAATTTTTATTGTCATTTAGATATTAAAAGTAGATAAAATGCCCCACTCCCTTGATAGTAGAGAGATCAGGGGAAGCAGTGTAGCCCACTAGAAATGTAGACTCCCAAGGTCCCTCCAGATCTGCTGAGTCAGAATCTGAATATAAAAGACTCCACAGGAGACTTGCAGGTACATTGCATCACAGTGAGAAATGCTGAGACAATGCACACCACAGTGCTTTTCCTATAGTTTATCTGTTTGAAACTCTCTGGTACGTGATTTGATACCTAGTTCTTGCTAAACTTCTTATATTTTATATTAATTTTATTTTATATTTTAATTTTTATTTATGAGAGAAAAGGAGAGAGAGAGAGAGAGAGAGAGAGAGAGAGAGAGAGAGAGAGAGAGTGAATTGGCACACCAGTGCTTGTAGCCAGTGCAAATGAACTCTAGACACATGTGCCACCATGTGCATCTGGCTTACATGGGTTCTAGGAAATCAAACGGCTCTTAGGATTTGTAGGCAAGTGCCTTGACCACTAATAAGCCCTAAGCTTATTTTTAACTTCACATCTCTCCTTTCTTTTCAAAGTAGAGCATATTAAAACTTAGATTTTAATATTTGAGTCCAACAAATTGCTCTTACCAGACTAGTATTCATAATCTTTTAAATGATCAGAACTAAAGGAGTTATTGCTATAACTGGTCATTCTGCCATTTATTGACTCTTTTTTTCCCCTAACATTTTATTTATCTATTTTATTTATTTATTTGAGATAGAGAGAGGGAAAGACAGAGGAGATAGAGAGACTGAGAATGGATATGCCAGGGCCTCCAGTCACTGCAAATGAACTCCAGATGCATGTGCCACCTTGTGCATCTGGCTTATATGGGACCTGGAGAATCGAACCTAGGTCCTTCGGCTTCGCAGGCAAACACATTAACTGCTAAGTCATCTCTCCAGCCATTATTGACTCTTTTTGAGCTCAGGAAATTTTCTGTTGATGTTTGGATGAAGGAAGTTTTTTGATGTCATTGGTGAAAGTTACTTTGTACATAGAGTACAGAGAGAGAAAATAATCCTTCACATGAGAGAAACAGATGTGCTAATGCCAGCTCATACTGCCTCAAGAGTTGGTATATGCACATTTTCCAGATGGGATGTTCACTGATGTCATTATAATAGAAAATCATCCACAACAGAGTACTTACACTAAAAAATTTGATAAATGCTACAAGTGCGGACTGTTTTATTGTACATATAACTGGAGAACAAGAGTAAAGTTCTACAAATGTTATATTAATAAAATTTTGCATGAAACAGCAGCTTAATCTATTTTATATTTTTGATCATCTTTGTGATTTGTAATGTTTTCATACATGCATATATTATATGCTGAACATATTCTCCCTTATACCTGTATACCTTCATTTTCATGCACACTCCCATTAATCTCCTCTAAACAGTTTTACCTTCATTTTCATGTCATATATCTGAAGGATTTAGTCTATTTTCATTGATTTGTCTGCATTATAATATGGTCTGGAATAAATTATCAAAGTTTTGTGGGTTTTTTAATTTTATTTTATTGTTTTTTTCTTTTTTCAAATTTTTTTTTTATTAGTTTTCTATTCTGCAAGTACAGGCAGTTTGGTATCATTATTAGGCTCATCTGTGATCTACTCCCTCCCCATTGGACCTTCCTTGTTGAGGTATATGGGTCGTGCATTGTGGAGTTAGCCCATAGTTATTGGTACAATAAATGTCTCTGCATATCCTGACCCAACATGTGGCTCTGACGTTCTTTCCGCCCCCTCTTCCACAAAATTTCCCTGAGCCATGTTGGGTTCATTTTTGGTCTGCTTCAGTGATGAGGTGTTGGGGGCCTCTGGTGCTCTGGCCCTCTGATTTGGTAGGCGTTGATTTTTCTCTGTGTTGGTCTCCTTCCCCAGTTTTGTGTTTTTTGAAGATAGAAAAATTTTAATCTCATAAAATAGGTCAAGGTAGATAGTTACAACTAAAATAGCTGAGTCTAAGGTAAAATCAGAAGGTTTTCCAGAGTTACATAACTAATGATGAGCAAAACTTGTAGTGGGGTACTTATCTCTATTTCAATCATATGTTCTGTTTTTAACAGAAAATTATATATGAGAGGAAATAGGTCTATAAGGACTTCAATGTTGGTGAGTATAATGCACACCTGTTTGTTCTATAGAGGAGTACACACTGGGACAAGATTCTTAGCAATAAAACCTAAACAATGCCAACTCTTAAAGAATAGTTACTATGAACCAGGTATAATTATGAGCAGCCACCACTCTGTCCTCATAAAATCCAAAATGGTGAGTACTGTGTTAAAAAAAAAAAAAAAGTTCAACTTTACTTAATCCTTGACAAGCAGTGAGTTGACTTGAAGCTTGTCACATTATTGCCTTCAGAAAGGGAGCCTTGGTAGGACAAGCCACTGGATCTAACGCTGTATCTTTTTTTTTTTTTTTTATTTAAAATGTTTTTGTTCATTTTCATTTATTTAAGAGTGAGAGAGAGAGAGAGAAAGAGGCAGATAGAGAGAGACAGAGAATGGGCGCGCCAGGGCCTCCAGCCACTGCAAACGAACTCCAGACAAGTGCGCCCCCTTGTGCATCTGGCTAAAGTGGGTCCTGGGGAATCAAGCCTCAAACCAGAGTCCTTAGGCTTCATAGGCAAGTGCTTACGTGCTAAGCCATCTCTCCAGCCCAAACTCTGTATCTTAATGATCAGAAGGTTTATATATTTTGCTGAAATGACATTTTAAGAGACAGATTCTATGCATAAAACTTACATAGTTTTGATTTCCAAAATGTAAATTTCAATAATGATTTTGTAGTATTTTAGAAATCATCCTTTTTCATACTTCAAAAACTGAAGTTCTCCCAATCTATTACTCAAATTTCCCCTTTCTCCCTTATATGTCATACAAAATATGCTGTTAAATACTTTGATTATGAAATAAGAATATGCCATTTGCTAACAAAATTATTTTTTTTTAATTTAATTTATTAGTTTTCTTTTCAGTAAATACAGGCAGTTTGGTACCATTATTTAGGCTCATCTGTGATTTGTGCTAACAAAATTATTAACAATATTTTTTTTAGAAATCTAAAACAATTTATAATCAATCTATTATAATTCCTTCAATAGAGATTTAATCTAGTAAGACATCTATCTCGAGAAATACAGAGATACCTCAATATATGTAGCAGAAATATATTCTGATGAAAGAAAAACAGTATACATAAATTATTTGGCAAGAAAACATTCCATTAACTGTGAACAGATGACCTTCATTGCTTACAGAGTGATTTACAGCGTAGACTGCTTTTGCAAAATAAATTTTGGGAGAGGCAACAGTTGTCTAGATCTTGGCAGCAGTTTGGAGTCATTTTGTAATTGAGCATTAGATTTATGAAGTCAATAGCATTAACAATGTATTCTGATTTTATCTTAATTGTATGCAATTAGACCTAGGTGTGCTTTTCATGAAATTAAAGATCTGAAGTTCAGCAATACCAAAGACACCAGTGTACATAGCTTTGCAAGATGAAACAAATTGAGCTTTTTTCATGCTTTAGGATTTCTACATATTTATGGAAATAAATGCTATATACAGAGTGTTCATGTTCTCCTAAATTTATGTTTTCAGCTTTGACAAGAGAAAGAAATTTGCTTTAAAATTCATCTTTAACTCACTTATCCATTCATTTAACAAGTATGTTTTGAGGATCACTAATTTCTGAGAACCAGTTTGGGCTCTGAGGATAACCTGGTGAACACACATAAGTATTAATATAGACTTTCTTGATATTTAGGGGTATGAGAAGAAAAGTATGTATTCATATATTTAATACCAAGTATATCACAATACTGATGGTTTCTCTTTTTTATTCCTTTTGTAAAATTAATTAGCTTCGTATTCAGTGAATATAGTCAAGTTGGTACAATTGTTAGCCTCCTCTCTGTTATCCCATTTATCTGGTGCTAACTTTACTCTCTGTCAGAGAATCTGCTTTTCTTTTTCAGATAGACACAGATCCTAAGGAGAGAACCACCCCCTGATACCTCAAAAGGACACCAGTTGAAACTAATAATAATTGGCAAAACAAGCAAGGGTGCTGTTTTCTTGGTGAACCTGGTACCAGCACAAGGATGAAGGAGATCAACACAGAAAGCAATTAACTCCTACCAAATCAGATACAGAGACACAGAGTCTCCCAAAACTTCATCACTGAAGGAGACCTAAAATAAACACAACATGGCTCAGAAATCTGAGGAAGAGGGGGCAGAAGAATGTCAGAGCTACACATTGGGTCAGGATACACAGAGGCATTTCCTCCTACCCAGAACTGAGGGCTAACCCCACAATGATTGTCTCTCTTTACCTATATACACATGTATTCTATCAGTATGAATTTACATGGAATATAATTTCTACATATGGTGAAGAGAGATTAAGAAAATAAACCACGTTGGGTGTGGTGACACACATTTTTAATCCCAGCCCTCAAAAAGTAAGAGGTAGGGGGATTGCCATGAATTCAAGGCCACCCTGTGACTACATAGTGAATTCCAGCCTCCCCTAGAAGAGACCATACCTCAATACACATCCCCCCAAAAAAAGAATTAAACTAAAGAATGATGGGCAGGAAGCAGTTGTTATTTAAAATTAGGAGATTTATCTGGGTTGTGGTGGGATTTACCTTTAATCCCAGCACTCCAGAGGCAGGGGTAGGATGATCACTGTGAGTTGGAGGCCAGCCTGGGACTACAGAGTATATTCCAAGTTAGCCTGGGCTAGAGTAAAATCCTACCCTGAAAAATAAAATAAAATTAGGAGATTTGGAAAATATCTGTGTAGGGAGGTAAGGAAAATTGAGCCATGTTTATCAAGGAAGCAGAATACATTTTGGTGTTAGAGAAAGTATTTGGAAGGTAAGTATTGTTGAAACCAATGACCAAATAGTATACACAGGTAGCTTAAAATACTTTTCACAACCATACCATTAGGCCACTAAGATGTTCACTCAAAAATAACTTCTCTGGGATAACATAATGTAAGGTTTGAATTTATTTCATGCAACTGTAGTACACAATAGTATCTAACTTTTAAAGATTTCCTAATAATGGGCTGGAGAGATGGCTTAGCGGTTAAGCGCTTGCCTGTGAAGTCTAAGGACCCCGGTTCGAGGCTCGGTTCCCCAGGACCCACGTTAGCCAGATGCACAAGGGGGCGCATGCGTCTGGAGTTCGTTTGCACAGGCTGGAAGCCCTGGCGCACCCATTCTCTCTCTCTCCCTCTATCTGTCTTTTTCTCTGTGTCTATCGCTGTCAAATAAATAAATAAAAAATTTAAAAAAAAAGATTTCCTAATAATGGGTCAAAAAACAGTACTTAACTATAGAAAGCTGATGTGAGAATTGAATTGGACATTCATGCATTTGCTATGAAAAAAGAAAACAGTCTGAAATATCATAGAGTTCATCTGGACATAGCCGATATTCTTTTCGCATTATGTCATTAGAAATACCTATGACAGAAGACCAAAGAAATCCTGATCTGAATTTTGTAGTGGTCATCTTTTTCTTTTTAGTATTTTCTCTTTCCTCTGGGCTAACAGAGTACATGTAGCTCACATCACAGTGCCCATGGCTTCCCATTTAAACAGTGTATTAAAATTATGTAATCTAGATTCAAACTCAAGAGGAAGTAGATACTATGTCTATCACGTAACCTTGGGCCATACTGCTGTTCATCTAGTTGTGGAGGCCTAACTCCACCTGTTGTTCTTCCTTGTGTGTTAGGTAAACTCAGAAGCTTTGTGGTGGGGGTGGGAGAGATGCAGGCTGAGGTCTCTCTTACATCCATAGCCTTTCACTCACAACTGCTGTAGGTGAACATTTATCCATTGTTGGCTGAACTTAAACACTTCTGAGATCCATTCAGATATTGAATTGGGTGAATCCTACATATTTTATTAAAATGACACTGTTGTAGATCTGGTAATTTTACTTTAAAAAATATTAGTAAGAACTAAGAGAGATTGAGAGACAGAGAGAGAGAAAAAGAGAGAGGATGGGCATGTCAGGACCTCTTGCCACTGAAAATTAACTCCAGACTTTAGGTCTTACTGGAAAATTGAGCCCTGGTCTGCTAGACTTTGCAAGCACGTGCCTTTAAACACTGAGCCATCTCTCCAGCCCCAAAACAATATTATTTTTCCTCCTGAGAGTCCCTCAATGCCACAAATAAATTAGATTACTGTCTAGAGGAAAAAAAACATACTTTTTTGTAATATTTATGTATAATTTAATGAAAACAAATGTTTTTATCATTTCTTTCCAAGGGGAGAGACAGAGTGAGAGTGTGTGAGAGAGAGAGAGAGAGAGAGAGAGTGAGAGAGGGAGAGAATCTGAGGTGCATGGATCCATACCATGCTGAATGTGCTCAATCTTAGAAGTTAAGCAGGGTCAGGCCTGGTTAGATTTTAGTACTTGAATGGGAGAGAGAGAATGAGAACAGTAACATCAGGACCTCTTGCCACTGCAAATGAAGTCACTACTTTTTGCATTTGGCTTTATGTGGGTACTGGGGACTTGAACCTAGATCACCAGAGTTTGCAAACAAATATCTTTAACCACTGAACCCTCTCTCCAGCCCTGTACTTTAAAATTTTAAATTA
This sequence comes from Jaculus jaculus, assembly GCF_020740685.1. Classification (NCBI taxonomy): domain Eukaryota; kingdom Metazoa; phylum Chordata; class Mammalia; order Rodentia; family Dipodidae; genus Jaculus; species Jaculus jaculus. The sequence continues at coordinate 77,921,861 of NC_059113.1, forward strand.
CTGATTTCCATTAAAATATTATAATGTTGGGCTGGAGAGAGGGCTTAGCGGTTAAGCGCTTGCCTGTGAAGCCTAAGGACCCCGGTTCTAGGCTCAGTTGCCTAGGTCCCACCTTAGCCAGATGCACAAGGGGGTGCACGTGTCTGGAGTTAGTTTGCAGTGGCTGGAAGCCTTGGCGCACCCATTCTCTCTCTCTTCCTCTATCTGTCTTTCTTTCTGTGTCTGTCACTCTCAAATAAATAAAATAAATGAACAAAAAATTTAAAAAATATTATAATGTTAAATGAAGTAATTCAGACACCATTATTTGAAAAGCAACATATATTTGAAAATGTGAAGAAGAGTCTTATTATATAGTAACAGAAACACAAGACAATAACCTCTTATTTTAGCAAAAATTAAACATTTAATTATATTAACTTATTTCTTAATAAAGGTATGCATGAACTTGTGTAATAAACAATGTTATATAGTTATTCATCTATTTTTATGATACTACTATGGTTTAACATTATGATGGTATTTATGATTTCCCATCCAAAGTGTGTTGAGCATTTTTGAAGTATGAAGTGAAATGTCTTCTTTTTCAAAAATCTGATTTGAGGGCTGGATAGATGGCTCAACAGTTAAGGTGCTTGCTTGCAAAAATGATAAGGGAGACCTCAGCCTGAATCTCTCCCATCCCCACCACAAAGCTTCTGAGTTTACCTAACACCTAAGGACCTGAGTTTGATTCCCCAGGACCTATGTAAAGCCAGCTGCACAAGGTGGTGCATGCACCTGGAGTTCATTTGCAGTGGCTAGAGGTCCAGGTGTGCCTATTCTCTCTCTCTCTCTCTCCCCACCTCTTTCTGTTTCTTTCTCAAATAAATAAAATATAAAAAAGATTAAAATGTGTTTTGAGAAGTTATCTCTATCGAGGTTTCTTTTTTCTTTTACTTTCTTTTGTCTATTCACAGTTAAAAACACATAGATCCTTCTTATGCCTCATCTGCAGAAGTAAAACTATTATTATCATTGACAATTACATTTAAGGCAATCTTCAGATCCTACTCTTTCACAATTTGTAATGCAAGCGTTATGCATACCTTCCAAATTACCACCCTTGAGAACATCTTCTGTGTCTGTGACTGCCTCAGAGCTGAAAGACTCATTCTGCAGAAGCACTTACACTAACCAAACTTTTAGCACCTGCTGAACCTCTGCTCCATCTCTCATCAATCATCAGCAATCAGGCAGGTACTTGATAATTAGTCGAGAGGGGAAAAAACACTTCAAAGGACTAAAAATATTTTCCATGGTGACTTTGTGCATAAAATAATTATTTTCACTCTATTAATCCCCTTCTCATTACTGAGCAATAGAGAAATTAAAAAAATGTCATTACATGCATTGATGTCATTCAACATATGGTGGACTCGTCTATTCCCATGACTCATGAAAACAATCTGAGGTCTGATATATGTAATGTTTCTTCATGTTATATATGTCACATTGTTTTATATCATCATTTTTTTTCTCTTTACTTTGTTACCAGTTTTGATCAAAAAGACATGCAAGAGGAGAAAAAGCACACAAAATAACAAGTAGCTAATTTTGTTCTCAATTTCAGGTATGACACTAACATGTTATGTACAGTCACTGCATGAACTCTTCAAGCTCCTTATCCGGAGGTGCTGCTTTTCCTTCCACAGAAATTTCAGTTGAAGTTTCCTGGAGAAAGCAAGTGACTGGCTCAAGAGAATACAAATGGGAAATTCCATGGCTGAAATTTTAAGGAAGACATACCTGGCTCCAAATTCTAGGTCTTTGAACAGGGAGAGGCAAGGTAGGAAAATACATAATGCCAGGCAAACCAATGGGAGCCACAGTGGGCTTCATGTATATTCATGTAATTAAGAGTTTGTTCATAGCTTTTCAGGGCACAATACATTCAGATATCCTCCATTATTAAAATAATGGAAACAACAGAAGAGATTAAAATGTTGAGTATCAGGAGACAATAATTATTTGCTATTGCACTACATTTTATAGATCATGTTCTTTTTTTATGTACAAGCTCAGCTCCCCAAAATATATATTTTAAAAATTTTTCATCTTCATTTTTATTTCATATTAATGAAAACAGGTTATTTTCTTTTATCCCTTCAGTCCAGCTCCTGTTATCCTGGTGACCTTCCTCAGTCAGTTCCCAATGGGAACAGAACCATGTTCTGTGGGGACCGTGCCTCAGGACATTGCTTCTCAGTCTGTGGCTCTTACAGTCTTCCTGTCCCCTCTTCCACAGTTACCTTAGCCACAGCAGGCCTGCCGGCACTCTAATTCAGTGTTGAGCTCTCTGTAGGCTCTGTATTTCTGTTGTGATAAGTTTTGATTGATCATCATATTTTTCACCATCAACCTGGGGCTGATTGTCAGGCTAGCAGTAAGGGCAGAGTTCATGTTGTCACTTCTCCTGAATTTTCTCCTGGGCCTTAACAGATATGGTATAGGTGGCACATCACATCTTGGGCAGTTGGCTAACTTCTTGTCTTATTGATGGATCTTGGTACTCTCCCATTTTCTTAGCCATTTATAAAATAAAGCAAATTCTCCAAACAAGAGTTAGAGCAAATTGAGTTAAAAGGGGGTATGGTATGCTCATTTGAGAGACTTTTATTTATTTTGAGGTAGGGTCTCCCTCTAGTCCAGGCTGACCTGGAACTCACTCTGTAAGCACAGGCTGGCCTTGAATTCACAGTGATCCTCTAGTCTCTGCCTCCTGAGTACTGAGATTAAACGTGCACACTACCGTGCCTGGCTCCAAAGTTGTATTTTAAGTCCCTGATCTTTGCTAATAGGAATGACAAAACTGAAGAAATTTCCCAAAACTATGAGAAACCTCCTCAGCATGGCTAGTAAAAATATTATTCTCAATCTTTCTTTACATTTTGTTGCTTGAGTATGATATTTTTCTCTGATTTGAATAGTCTTTTACTACTTTCTACAGAAAAAAAAACTAAAATTATATATATATATAATATACATATATATATAATATACATAAATATATATAAAAATATATATATAATATATATATATATGTATATATATATATATATATATATATATATATATATATATATATATATAATATACATAAAAAATCTTTGTGCTGGATTTTGCCCACATTTCAGTTTCTATTTTAATTGCTAATACATATTATATAAACACAGAAATATCAGTTCTGAATTTGCTATTGTGGAAACCATTGCATTTGATGCATGAAGACATAGGAGTGCATGTAAGGTGTGAATTTAAAGAAAGGCGTAATGAAAATCTGTGCTCCACTCCATTGGCTGAATATGCATTTTAAGTAGCTCAATTTGGCCAGCAGCTGTGCTGGCACATCCCTTATGCATATATGTTCCTGAAACACCGTATCTTCCACAGAGAAGTATATTATGAGAGAATAGAAGTCTTGAACATATATCAATAGATTTCACATAAATATTTCATGAATTTTCTTATTTCCTATAGTTATAACTTAATTGACTATTTTTTCCATTTTTAAATGAACACAATTTTGCCATACTCATGTGACCTGTAGTTATTCTCTCATTGATAAGTAGAAACAAAGATGATAATAATGAAATACACATTTTTTTGAGTCACCATTCATTTTTAGAAGAGACTTTCAAAATAAAAGCTACTTAAATATTAAGATTAAGAAGACTTGGGCTGGAGAGATGGCTTATCAGTTAAACGCTTGCCTGTGAAGCCTAAGGAACCCGGTTCGAGGCTCGATTCCCCAGGTCCCACGTTAGCCAGCGGCACAAGGGGGTACACGCGTCTGGAGTTCATTTGCAGAGGCTGGAAGCCCTGGCACGCCCATTCTCTCTCTCTCCCTCTATCTGTCCTTCTCTCTGTGTCTGTAGCTCTCAAATAAATAAATAAATAATAATAAAAAAAGAAGACTATTTCCAAAAGTAGAAATATCATACAAATATGTTGAATGACTTTTTACTTTGTTTTAATAAGAATAATTGTATATATACCTATTTTTATTTATTTATTTGAGAGAGAGGAAGAGAGAGAGAGAGAAGGAGAGACAAAGAGACAGAGAATGAGAGCTCAGGGTCTCCAGCCACTGCAAATAAATTCCAGACACATGTGCCTCTTTTGCATCTGGCTTATGTGGGTCCTGGGGAGTTGAACCTTGGTTCTATAGCAAGCAAGTGCCTAAATGGCTAAGCCATGTCTCTAGCCCTAATTGTACATTTTTAACCTTTGAAGTTATGTCTGTAATTCCACTGATACAGGTGCTAATTCTTCTTGTTATATTTTCTTTCAGAAAAGATGTAACAGTAGTTCTTCATGATTCATTAAAGGAAGAAAGTAAAAGTAAGAGAAGGCAGGAGTGGAGAGTACCAGCAAGTCCTGTGAGTCACACACTCACATGATAAGGGCCTAAAGCTGAGAAAGGACTTGAGTGACTCCATATTATGAACCTATACAAGGAAGTTCAGCTTAGCTGTTACCTTAGGATGTTGTCTCACCTGCACTTGAACTTTATGCTTGGCTTGCTTTAACACAATAGGTCACCACAAGACAAGATGTTTTTCTCATTATTGCTAAATGCAATGTTTAGCTTCTGTATTAACTGCTGCTTGCTTGCAGTTGCAGGAGAGGGAAAATGCAGGGAGAGGCAATAACAAAAAAAGTTTCTGTTTTTTCTAAAATAACTGAAACTAACTCTTGGTTCTGTAACATTATGATTACTGAACTTCTGAATAGTAAAACTAAGGTGTGAAATTGTATGGATTTTTCCTACAAAAGGAGCTCTGAAGTTACAGCCTGGTATTGCATTCAGTCTCTGGAGTTCTGGATGTTGTCACTGGCCAGCTAATAAGGATCCCTTTTCTACTACTTGGTGTCAGTGTGGTCTTCCTTGGGAGTCCTCAGCATAATACACCTCATTCATATTTCTTTTTGATTTTTGTAAAAACAATGGGGGTAAGGTAGACTTACTTATGCACCTTATAAATAAATGGTAGCAAGATATGTCAGATTTAATTCCATAAATATAAAAAAAACCAGGGCAGGAGACATGGCTTAGCTGTTAAGCACTTACCTGTGAAGCCCGAGGACCCCAATTAGAGGCTCGATTCCCCAGAACCCACGTTAGCCGGATGCACAAGGGGGCGCATACGTCTGGAGTTCATTTGCAGTGTCTGGAGTCCCTGGCGAGCCCGTTCTCTCTCTCTTTCTGTCTGTTGCTCTTAAATAAATAAATAAATAGCAAAAACCATTCCAATTTTTTTTTTTTTTTTTTTTTTTTTTTTTAGTTCTGAGATCCAATAAGGATGAGAAAGTAAAAAAATAGAAAGCTCAGAAAGCAACAGCCAAAGATGAAATGCAACAGAAGAAGACAGAAAGTGAGCAAAGAAGAGCTGAGACTCAGAAATTCCGAGAGGATACACCTGGGGAAACAACAAGTGATAAAATGTTAAGGTTGACAGCACATACGCACTTGAGACTGACAGGGTCATTTCAATGCATGTGAGAATTACATGGTTAAAAATGTGTGAGTGGGGCTGGAGAGATGGTTTAGTGGTTAAGGGGTTTGCTTGTGAAGCCTAAGGACTCATGTTTGACTCTCCAGGTCCCATGTAAGCCAGATGCAGAGTGAGGCAAGCATGCGAGGTTGCACAAGGGTGAAAAAATGTCTGGAGTTCTATTTCAGTGGCTGAAAGCCCTGGGATGCCAATTCTGTCATTCTCTTTCTCTCTTTCACTTTCACATAAGAAAAAAAAGGCAGTCTGTTTGGCTTGCCTCAAAAACAAAAAAAGATGGTGCTGGAGAGATGGCTTAGCAGTTAAGTGCTCGCCTGTGAAGCCTAAGGACCCCAGTTTGAGTCTCAGTTCCCCAGGACCCACGTTAGCCAGATGTACAAGGGGGCACACACATCTGGAGTTCGTTTGCAGTGGCTGGAAGCCCTTGCGTGCCCATTCTCTCTCTCTCTCTCTCTCTCTCTCTCTCTCTTCCTCTCTCTTTCTTTCTCTGTCATTCTCAAATAAATAAGAATAAACAAAAAATATAATAAAAAAAACAAACAAATGTGTGAATGCATTCAATACAGAGAACAGGATAAAGGCACATTATAAAATTCTTCATCTAATTATTTAATTTAAACTTAATTGTAATATGTAAATCCATAGTTAGAAGAAAGAATTTGAGAAGGCTAAGAAAACTGAAAGATGAAGCCATGAAGAAAGCAGGCTTCTATAAAGGAAAAGAGACACAAGGTTAATTTTAGCTCAGGAGATATGTCCTTTCGTCAAGATGTACCATCTAACTTACTCAGGAAGTGAAAATTAATCTGAATGATATTGGGGTATACACAAATTTAACATTTCACACAGCATTTAGAGGCCATGGTCAAAGTCTTTGTGATTTTTGTGAGAGAAATTTGGTCCCTTAAAATAGATGTCAAATCTGATTTGCAGAAATTTATTCATAAAAGTGACTATTCTCACATGTAGAGCTAAAATTACTTAAGCAGTCAGAAAACTTATCTTTTCCTTCTCATCTACAGAAAAATACTAACATATTCTATATTCTCTGATCTGAGAATTAGAATATGTGGTTTTTGCTTTCCTTTTCTGAAAATTAAAAAGAAAAATTAAACATAAGCTTTCAAACATTTTTCACCAAGGGCTTTTAAAGTAATCTTCACTTGCACAATTATATATTGAGACCTCAGATTTTTATTTTTGTCTTTCAAGGAAGGCAAAGTTAAGCAGATGGCTGAATTGAATTAAGAGTTACACTTTCTTTCCCTCTATATTCAAAGTTTGAAACATTGTTCTTTGAGTTTGATGTTTTGAAATAACTAATATCCCCATATTTCAGGTGAAAGATACCAATAAACACATTAGAAAGTAAGAAAAATTCATAAATAGTGTTCTACAGTGAATAGTTGATGAGCATGTCTATATCAAAACCTCATGTTAATGTGATGATTAGGGAAATTGAGCCACAGAGTACTGCATTTAATGATGGAACATAGGATTTAATTAAAGATTGGTTTCACCAAAGTGTGTGATCACTGATTATTTGGATTTATCTGTTTAATTTTAAACAACTTAGGTTCTTTTCAGTTAGAATGAACGTGTTGGGAGTAGGTAAATTAGTATTTCCCTGCATTGAAATGAAGCATATATTAATTAAATAATATGTCTAAGCTACTCCTTAATGGCCTAGAATTGAATAGTTTCAATCATTTTTTTTATTATGTATGCTTTTAGGAAAAACTCAAGTTGTGATTTCTTTGGTAATGACATTCAATCCTTATTTGTATCCTAAAGGGTTCATTTCTTTACATGGGTAATGTCAGCATGTAAATACTACATAGCTCCCATCTTGTAGCTACAATTTGCATAATGCTGCCTTGTTTGGAAATTGGTTTCTCATACATTATTCATTTACATATCCCAAAAACCCTGTGAGATAGATATCAATGATTTTTTATTTATTTATTTATTTTGTCAGTGATGAATCAACTTGCTTAGGTTTGGATATTAAATATCCCCCACAGGCTTATGTGTGTGAACGATTGCTGGTGGCACCCTTTGGGAAGGTTGTGGAACCTTCAGTGAGTATAGCCTTGCTGAAGGTAAGGTGCCATCAGAGGTGGGCCTTAAGATTTTCTAGCCTGGCCTCCCTCTATGTTCACCCTCGGCTTCTGGATAAAACTTACTTGACACAGTCATACCTTCCCTCACCATAACAGGATATTTGCCCTTGAAATAAATCCTTTTCTTCTTTAAATTATTTTTGTTCAGGTTATTATTCACAACAACAAGGAAGTAACATACCTGTTGTATCAGTGATATGCTTAGGGACTCTGAGAACTAAGGAAAGAGGCAGTGCCACCATCACCTAGTGTGATCTAAGCCCTGTTTCATTTTTACCCAACCCTGCTGGTTGATGCTGGGATTTTTACTACCTATGCTGACACATTACTGGCTAGCTTTACATTTTCTACATTTGATAGCTGTTTCAAACTAAGCAAGTTAGTTAATCTCCCTGGATCTTGGTTTCCTCTGTAATACATATCATTTGGTAATAATTTATTGATAAAGGGCTGGCTACATACTTTTCAGGTTTCATTATGAAATAAAAATGTTAGGACCTTTCATGAAACAGAATAATAAGGCAGTTAAAAGAGACAACCTATAATTTTTCTCTTTAATATCTCAATTTATGATGTTTTAAATTCCCTATTTATTATTTTAAGAAAGCATTAAGATATTCTTAAAATATATAATCTTCATTCTATAATACCAGATTTTCTACAAATATTATGAGTCTTTAGATTGTACACAGAATCAATATTTCACATTTCTAATTCTATGCCTCATATAGGCATAAATGCTTTGTTCCTTCCAGAAGAGGAAATGCTACCTTAGCAATTTATATTTGACATGGACATACATGATCTTTCTATCAACATCCTCTACTTTCTGGTGAGAAAGGAAAGTGTAAAGGAAAATGGAAACTGGCCTCCCCATCTTTCCCTTTCTTATTATATTTGGTACATTACATCCTGTAATGTGAGTAGGAAACGATAGGAGAAGATGTCTCATGTGCTTATGGTTCTTGGATCATCACTGACTTTCTTTTGTGTTGGAAACAGACGTGGGTTTAAAGAGGAAGCATATTCTATCATAGATGTCAGCTCCTCCACTCCTTAGTAGACACTATATGTCTTGGGATGACTCTGATTATTACTAAATCCTTTTGGTTTTGGAGAGCACTAGAATTCTATAAACTGTGACTGTGATACTGTGAAGTCCACATGCATATGAGGTGGTAAGGAGCTGGGCAGGCATACTGCATTCAACTCCTCTGCGCAAAGGCTTGCTTCATTGTTGCATCAAATTTCACTTAAAAGCACCAGTTGGGGCTGGGGAAGATGGCTTAGCGATTAAGGGATTTGCCTGCAAAGTCTAAGGACCCCAGTTCGATTCCCCAGGACCCACGTAAGCCAGATGCACAAAGTGGCACATGTGTCTGGAGTTCATTTGCAGTGGATGGAGGCCCTGGCATGCCCATTCTATCTCTCTCTCATAAATAAATAAATAAAATATATATATTTTTTTAAAAAAGCACCAGTTCAAGGACAATATTATATTGATGACCCAACCATGGCCCTTCTGAGCGTGAGTCTTAGTGTAACTGCATAGAACAGAGGCTCATAAAGCTAGCCCTGTCAGCATTGACATGTTGTCAGAAGGGTTGGTCCAGATAACTTAGAGTCCTGTCTTCATTCTTAGTTGATGCTTAACAAAATATAACCCGTTATTATATAAATAGAGATAAGCTTTAATTCTATTTTATGAAATTAGATTCCTTAATTCAGTGAATTTATTTTATCTGAAGGACCTCATATAAGATGAATAACTCTGGACTACACACATGTTAAAAAATAACTAGTCAGCCAGAAGAGATGGTGCATGCCTTTAATCCTAGCACTTGGGAGGCAGAGGATCGCCATGAGTTCAAGGCCACGCTGAGACTACATAGTGAATTTCAGGTCAGCCTGGGCTACAGTAAAACCCTACTTCGAAAAAACAAAATTAATAATAATAATAATAATAATAATAATTAGTCTATGTGAAAGATGCATCATGAATCAAGAATGCAGAGCCTCATTTAATAAGACATTCTAGGGGACAGCAAAAATGGCTCAGGGTTTAAGGTACTTGCTTTTAAAATCTGCCTGCCCAGGTTCAAGTGTCTGGTTTTCACTCAGTGGCAAGGGTCCCTGTTGGGCCTAAACACACACACACACACACACACACACAAAAGAATGAAGTTTTTAAATAAAGGCAGATTCAGTTGATTACACAGTTAGGGTTTACTTAGCATGCATGAAGCCTTGGATCTAATGCTCAACACTGTAAAAGTCAGGCGGGGGCGGGGGGGGGCATGTCTATCATCCAAACACTCAGGAGGTGAGGCAGGAGGACCAATAATCAAGGATCATTCTCAAGTCCATACTTAGTTCAAAGCCAGACTAGGCTATATGAGATCATACATGAGTACTTACTAAATTAATTGACAAGATAAATAAGAAGACATTCTAGATTAAGAGTACAGCATGAAATTTAACCACAAATGTTTTTACTAACAGAGTTTTTGGTATATTTTATGTAACCTTGGAGCTCAGTTTCATTATTTCTTAAATGTGCATAATAATGACATTAATAAGGTTTGTTTTCAATTGCTCTTAGTAACATTTTAATCATATTTTTTTTAAGTCTGCAAGTCCTTCAGCATATTGTAGCATAGGCAAGAGAAAGTGAGAGCAATTAACAGAAAAAGTCTAAGAAATCCAGGAATACATATATAACAGGTAATTGTCCTTATCTACATTAGATACAAACATAGCAAGCATGCAATGCTGCCATACACACTGGGTTTCCAGTGTTGACTGCACAGATAGCTCAGAGCCATCGTTGAGGCTCATCCTGTAATGTGTAATTCAAAGATACAGTTACAAAGTAAACTAGCAATTCTCACATCAGAAATCATCTCGAATTCCAAGAAATTACATGAAAACATGAAGATCTGATTTAATATGTTCTTTTTGGAACACATATAATTTAATAAGGTCCATTGATAGTGTTTTAGCCATTCTTCTAAAAATGAAAGAAAGCAACATTAAAGTATGAAAAAATTTAATTTCAGGGATGGAGAGATGGCTTAGCAGTTAAAGTGCTTACCTGCAAAGCCAAAGGACATGGATTTGATTCTTCAGGACCCATGTAAGCCAGGTGCACAAAGTGGCACATGCATCTGGAGTTTGTTTTCATTGGCTAGAGACCTTGTTATGCCCATTCTCTGTCTCTGTCTCTCTTTGCCTCTCTCTCACATAAAAAAGAAAAATTAAAAAGTATTTTTTGAATTTTTCCCTCATTCTGAAAATTTTTGCTGCATTTTAAAAATGCCATGTTTGTCATATTCCCGTTTCCTTCTCATTCACTTGTGATATTTTTTTTTTCTTTATTTTAACCTTGAGTCTCTGTCTTGGTGTTCTATTCAGAGACCTTCCATTTTCCCTAATTTTTTCAGCTTCTAATACAATCTGGTAATGTTCTCATTTTTCAATATTAATGTCTCTCTGCTTTATGGAAAATACTTGAATATCTGACAATTTAGTCTCTAGTAAATATTTTACTTTTATACAGATCTTTTGCCTGTATATAAACCATCTTAGCTGATGCAGAAACAAAGAATAATTTAAACCAATTTTCTTCTCCATATTTCTGATTTTATGTTATTTATGGGGTATTAAGTACCTTCCCTCTTAGTCCAAACAAATACACAGACACACACACACACACACACACACACACACACACACACACATACTAAGGAGAAAAAAGTTAACATTAATATGATCAAATTATATTAATATTAATTCAAAGTAAACTTTACTAATGTGATTATTATAAACATTTAAGAAGTAGTGGAACTGAGCTCCAAGATTTATAGAGTATATCAAAGTTTATGTTAGTAAGAACCTTTGTGGCTAACCTCCAGGTGGCACTTTTTATTGACAATGTCTTATTTTTGATTAATTATATATAATTATATTAACTGTTTTTCTCTCTCATTATAGGTTACTTTTCAAGGGAAGTTTGAAATTTTTAATTCATGCAAGTACTATATCTTACCTTGACAGAGTTTTAAGAGAAATACATTTCTGATTTGTTTTATCATAAATTTCTTTATCCAATGATTAAAATATTTTTTGCATACTAGAAGCTGAGTGTGTAGCAGTGGAAAAGTTGGAAAAGTCTATATTCTTTTCTTTTTCTTTTTTTTTTTTTTTTTTTGCTTTTTTGAGGTAGAGTCTCACTCTAGCCCAGGCTAACCTGGAATTCACTATGTAGTCTCAGGGTGGCCTCGAACTTATGGCGATCCTCCTACCTCTGCCTCCCGAGTGCAGGGATTAAGGGTGTGCACCACCACACCCAGCTTAAAGTTTTTATTCTTTAAGGAAACTCTCTCTCTCTCTCTCTCTCTCTCTCTCTCTCTCTCTCTCTATATATATATATATATATATATATATATATGTATATATATATATAATTTATGTATAGATAATATTCTCCATACAGGCATATATAGTATGCCACTAGACAAATATATATATTTTAATTTTTTTGTTGTTGTTATTTATTTATTTGAGAGTGACAGACACAGAGAGAAAGACAGATAGAGGGACAGAATGGGCGCGCCAGGGCTTCCAGCCTCTGTAAACGAACTCCAGACGCGTGCGCCCCCTTGTGCATCTGGCTAACATGGGACCTGGGGAACCGAGCCTCGAACCGGGGTCCTTAGGCTTCACAGGCAAGCGCTTAACCGCTAAGCTATCTCTCCAGCCCTAGACAAATATTTGATACTTTAAAAGAAAATTATTTTCCTGCAATTAATAGCAAATAGGTAAGAAAATGATCATCTTAATAGAATTGAGGTAAATAAGTGTTTATGTCAAAATGAGTTTGCTATTGAATAAGTCTCCTCTATTTTCAGAGTTGGTTTTATATCATAACCACAACCATCACAAAGTTAAAAACAAAGGTGATATTTTAAGGCATTCACTCAAATTAGTTTTCAAGTCCTAATTGCTTAAGTTAGTTTTACTGATTCATATGCTCATGCCAGTATTCTCTTAAACTAATGATAATGAGCATACTAGTAGACCAATTGTAAGTAATTAGGCATATAGTCCTGATAGCCTATTTGGGAGTTTGGATACTGGCATGCTTGTTTGGCACAAAGAGATATGGGCTAAAGCCAGAAACTTTCCAAGCATGTGAAAGACAGCATATTTATGAACTCTGCCGTCTGCTGGATGTTAAGAAGACAGAAAATAGAGCAAGGTTAAATGATTTTCTCTCATATTAAAAGAACATTAAGTCAAACATAAAAGGTCTAATTATCGCTTGAAAAAACATCATTAGAATAATTTATACAAAAGTACAATATGTCCTATTTAATATAAAATGTTCACATATATATTACAAAGGAAGTGCACTATTGATGCTTGTTTTCTACCCTATATTCTAGAAATTAAACAATAACTTCAAACTAGTTTTATTTTAAGCACATACTAAGTTTATGTGTGTATATGCTTTTGTAGTTTTAAGCCACTTTGTTCATCTAGGTGTAGGTGAACGAGACAGAGGTAAGTAGAATCTTTATAACTGGAAATACATATGTAGTAAGTCATGTAATAGAATTCCTCTACAGAGTATCTCCTCAAGTGTTATTTATCAATGCTTGTCTCTCCTGAAGACGGTGAGCAGATATGTTATTTTCTCAAGAGAATTCAAATTTTTCTTTTTCCACTTCTCTTCACAAAGTTTATGTTACTCCTTACTTTCTACTAAAGAGAAAAAATTAACCACATTAAAAAAAAAAAAACATAGGGCTGGAGAGATGGCTTAGCTGCTAAGATACTTGCTGGCAAAGCCACAGGACACAGGTTTGATTCCCCAGTACCCATATAAAGCCAGATGCACAAGGCAGCACATGCATCCAGAGTATGATTGTGGTTGCTAGAGACCCTGGTGTGCCCATTCTCTATCTGCTTGTTTCTCTGTCCTTCAAGAAAATATGTAAGTGAATATATTTGAAAAGTTGGAGTTGGAGATGGGCTTAGAAAATTTATATTACTGTCGCAGTCAGGTCCGTGTTGATGGTAGGAATCACCCAACCAAGATCAGCTCATAAGCAAAGGAGGTTTATTTTGGCTTATAGGCTCAAAGGGGAAGCTCCATAATACCAGGGGGAAATGATGGCATGAGTAGAGGGTGGACATCACCTCCTGGCCTACATAAGATGGACATAGGAAAGGGAGAATGTGCCAAACACTGGCTTGGGCAAACTTGCTATTATACCCATAAGCTTTCCCTCAACAATACACTGCCTCCAAGAGGTATTAATTTTCAAATCCTCATCAGCTGGGAACCTAGCATTTACATCACTTAAGTTTATGGGAGACACCTGAATCAAACTACCGCATGCCACCTGGCCCCCATAAACTGATAACCATATTCTTCCAATTTTAAAAGTCCCCATAGTTTCTATCAATTTCAATGATGTTCAAACATCCCCATAATCCAAGGTCTATTATGGCAACTGAGCCATAATACTAAGACATCCCCCCCCCAAAAAAAATCCCATAATGACACAGAATGAACACTCACAGTACAAAAGATGACACAGCAAAGAAATATTCAATCAATACAAGATTTAAAACAACCACAGCAAACATCAAACTGTATAGATCCAAATTCAACAACTGCAGTCAGTGGTAAATCTCCAAGTCTGATAATTCTAACCAGCAACAAGTTTCTGGTATTCCAGTTCTGCCCCTCCAGTTAGGCTGCTCGCAGTCCTGGAAAACTTCATCTAGGCTGTCAGCTCTCCTTGGCAACTATATCATGGTTCCAGCATCTCCACCGGGTCTCTACTTCAACCCACCCTTCATCCTCATGGTCCCATGGGAGTCTCCACGTAGGCATCTTGCAAATTTGCTTCACACTGCACATGGCCATTTCCAAAACACAAGATGTTGCAAACTCAATGACCCTCTCTTTCCTGCATTTCTTATATTCCACAATACCAGGTAGGGTGTCAATTTGTTAATAAGGGGGTGGGTGTGGGGAATAAGGCAGACTTTGAAGATCAGGACACTCCTTAAGTACTCAGGCCCCTTCAAAAGAATCTACACTTTTCCTGTTGCCCCACTGTAGGTTAGCTGGCCCAAACTCAAAGGCTGTAATCTCTCAATTGCAGCTGAATGGGCAGAAGTTCACCCAAAGATTTTTTTTCCATGCCATGCCATATCCCTCTGCTCACACAAGTTTATTTCTACACAAAGCAAAACTGCTCAGCTTCTCAGGTCATGGCCATAAGAGCAAGCTTCTCACACAAACTGCTACTAGCTCAGTCCAAGCAAAGCTCTTTCTTACCCTTATAAACCAAACCTTACAGTCCATAGTTCTTACTGCATTCAGGTCTTCCAACTCTGACCAGAATAGTCTATTAAGCTATACTTATAGCACTGCAAGGCATCTCTTAGGTCAAGGTTTCAAATCCTTCTACATTCCTCTTGAAAATCAGCTCCAAAAGGCCAAAATCATGCATTCATGTGTATAGCAGCCATCTCACTCCTTACTGTTGCAGTCAGGTTCACATTGCTGGGAGAAATAACCCAACCAAGATCATCTTGTGGGGAAAAAAAGAGGTTTATTTTTGCTTAAAGAATTGAGTGGTTGCTCCATGATGGCAGTGAAAACAATGGCATGAGCAGAGGGTATACAACAGGAACAGGAGAGTGTGCCAAACACTGGCTTGGGGAAACTGGGTATAACATGCATAAGCCTGTCCCCATCAATACACTGCCTCCAGGAGGTGTTAATTTCAAAATTTCCATCAGCTGGTAACCTAAAATCCAGAATACCTAAGTATGGGGGACACCTGAATCAAACCACCACAATTACCAATACTTGCTAACTTGTCTTTACCTACTGGAACTTGTAGTGAAGAAGATCGTAGTGGAGTCTTTGGGAGGTGGAGTCTGAGTGGAGGAGGTATGTTTCTGAGGGCAGGCCTTGAGATCTATTAGTTCAGCATACTGGGGATCTGGAGCTAGCTCATTCTTGCTCCTCACTCTGTTGCTGACAAATGAAGTTATGAACTAGCTACATATTTTACCATACTTTTCTCCACTATTATTAAGCTTTCCCTCAAAGTGTAAGCATAAATTAAGCCATTTCTTCCCCTTAAGATGATTTTGGTCATTTTTTTTGGACCCAGCTAATAAAAGAAACTAACCATCAAAAGATACCAGCTACTCCCAACTTTCATAAGGTAATTGTTGGGATGGACACCTGTAACAAAAGACTAACAAGAGAAAAACAAAAAATGGAATTTACTTATGTAAGTGATTATACATGCATACATACATACATACATACATTTATATTTATATACACATACATCTCATAGGAAATGAGTAGTTCTGAAAGCCAGAGTGCTGAATGTCAGCTTAGGGAGCATCTCTATAAATAACAATACATTAAAAAGGAAGGATGGCTTAGGGGTTAAGCCATTTGCCTGCAAAGCCAAAAGACCCAGGTTTGATTCCTCAGGACCCACATTAGCCAGATGCTCAAGGGGGTGCACCCATCTGGAGTTTGTTAGCAGTGACTGGAGGTCCTGGTTTGCCTACAAAAAAAAAAAAAAAAAAAGAAAGAAAGAAAAGAAACGAAATGAAAAATAACAGTGCATGTCTATAGAATAAAAAAGATGAAGGGAAGTCTCTAGGACTAGGGATAACAACTTGCGAAAAGCAAACAAATGGTAGATTATGAGTAAAGCTTGTCAACAAAGAATCACCTAATGCTCTCTGCATCCTGCAATGGTCCAACTGATCTTTAATGGTTATTTTTTCCCCTCTCTTTTGAGAGGATCACTGTGCTTTTCCTTTTTGGAAAACTTATGTCAAATTTTTAGACCAATAGACTGTGGATAGAAATGTTTCCTTCATATGCTCAGTTTTAGATTATATCAGCTCAACAAAACTTAGTCTGTGGAAGTAGACTTTTTGGGGTGATGTTGCAGTCAGGTTTGCATGGCTGGCAGAAATCACCCAACCAAGAGCAGCTTGTGAGGCAATAAAAAAGATGTTTATTTTGGTTTACAAGCTTGAGAGGAAGCTCCATGGTGGCAGGGAAACTGATGACATAAGTAGAGGGTGGACATCATCCTCTGGCCAACTACAATAGTAACAGGAGAGTGTGTCAAACACTGGCAAGAAGAAGCTGGCTGTAACACCCATAAGCCTGCCCCCAATAATACACTGCCTCCTGCTCCTGGAGGTATTTCCCAAATCACCATTAGCTGGGAACCTAGCATTCAGAACACCTAATATTTGGGGAACACATGAATCAAACCACCATAGATGGCACATTTTGATATTCTACCCCCTCCTTCAGGAATACTACTTTCCAAGACTGACAAGTGGTCATCAGCTGTGCTCTTAATTCTCTCACAGTTCTGATGCTTACATTTGTGTCATGGTAATTTTTGTGCTAACACCATTTGAAAATAGAATGAATCTTTGAATAATCCATTTCAGATTATTTTTCTATAGCATAATGTGACCAACCACAAACTTTCTTTATATTGGGCTAGCAAGGTCCACTAAAACTTCAGTAATATCACTGTATCTTAAACCATCACACCACTAAGTACTTGTGTTATAGGTGATAAGAAAGCTAGCTATGTGATGAATATTGACTTATTAATTGGACAAGCAAATTCTGTTAGATATTGCTGTAAAAATACAGTTGCCTTGTTCAGCACTGGCATGTTCTTTGAATGAGTATACAATTTTCTAAAAATAGGAGGAAGGCTTGAAGATGAACAGAAGAAATGTTATGGGATGTTAACTGTGACATGCTGATCAAAGAACAGAATTGTCCACAGCCCCTACTGGAAATCATCACTCAGCATGAATTGAAACAGATTGCACCAGAAGCAAAGAAATTAAAGGAGAATATAATGGACACAAAACATTGCTTTATGGCATTAAAACAGAGACATGGATAATTTTGCATTTTTAAGACTACAGAGATAAACATTATATGCTGACATTATAAGCAAAGATCAGCTTCTATCACTTCCTTTTATTGTAAAATGTTACACTATATTTTATCATTTTCTTGTTTATATGTTAGGTGAAAAATTAAAATATAAGTGAATGTAACTTGAAAGGTCACATTTTTAATATCCTAAATTTACTTAGTAATGTTTACTAAATACTTATTTGTCCCTTGTAACTCACAATCTTTTTTCTCTGAGATTTTGCCACATGAACCCTTCATAACCATTCATAGTATTTATATATTTATCAATTGACAAATTGACTTGTATTCCTAAAAAAAAACACAAGCATGAAAATGGACAAATTTATTCTTAAAAGCATGCATCTTGTTTCAATACGGACACAAAATATATCACACTCTAAAACTCCATGCAAATTTAAGTCAGTTTGAAAAGATCATAAGCACTTATGTGTCCGTAACTAGATACAAACACATGAACGCACGCATGCACGCACGCACACACACACACACACACACACACACACACACACACACACACACAACTCATACACACATGAACCCATGCATAGAAGCTTGGTGAGTGAGGAGGGGTGATGGTGAGCTCACTGGGAGAGTGCTTGAGTCACATGTGTGGGGGCTTGGCTTGGTTCAATTGCATTCATTTTATTTTCCAAGTATGTACATTGTTTTAAACAAGTCTTACATGATTTTTTTTTTAAATTTTCTTTTCTTTATGAGATAATGATGCTTGTAGCTACAGGCACCAGGTAAGTTAAATGTGAAATAGTTATTTTCACATTTTAAGAGATTTGGGAGTGAGGAAGAGCATGTTGCTGTCCTATTGTCTTTGGATTTCCTATGCCTTGCTTTAGAATATTTGTTGTAGACAAAACTTTATGTGATAGAAATACACATTTTCTACAAACAGAATAAACACTTCTGAAGAATATATAATCTTTTAAAAGTCAAAATATTATGAAGTATTTTTGGCAATGTGACATTGTTCACACATATTTTAGCACAAAGATATTAAAATATATTACTTTTGGTGAACTAACTGTTCTCTTCAACTCATTGTTTTTGGTTACCATTTTCTTTCTTTTTTTTTTAAATTTATTTATTTATTTATTTGAGAGCGACAGACACAGAGAGAAAGACAGATAGAGGGAGAGAGAGAGAATGGGAGCGCCAGGGCTTCCAGCCTCTGCAAACGAACTCCAGACGCGTGCGCCCCCTTGTGCATCTGGCTAACGTGGGACCTGGGGAACCGAGCCTCGAACCGGGGTCCTTAGGCTTCACAGGCAAGCGCTTAACCGCTAAGCCATCTCTTCAGCCCTCGTTACCATTTTCATACAGGCAGGACAGAAAGGTAATGCTGGTCAAAGGGATAGTGTCATGGCAAGTGGCCCAGGCCAGGATGTATATTTGTAGCCAGAAGCCCAGATCTATCATTTATCAAAATCAATAGAGGAACCACCAACAGTAAACAGCCTAGCTCAGGAAATGTTTGAATCTTATGAGCCTGAAATTCTCTTCCTCTGACCAGAAAGGCTAGAGAAGCTAAGGAAGATTTAGTAGGAAATTTCAAACACACCACCAAAAATTTTAGTAACCTGAATCAAAAATGCATGCATAGAACTACAACACTATAAGGAAGGACTCATAACTTTGAAAATCAGAAATATGATCAAAACTGTCAAAAACTAAAAGTTATATAATCATGTCAGCTAACTGAAGTAAAATTGAAGACTTTTGCAACATTGACTTTTTAATAAGAACTCTTAAAAAGTGAGAAAGAGAAGTTTTAACTCAACAAAATAAACAACATAGATGAAGGAAATCTAACATAACCTCATTTTCAATGGTGAAAACTGGACTGGAGAGATGGTCTAGTAGTTAGATAGTTAAGGCACTTCCTTGAAAAACTGAAGGATCCAGGTTGGATTCCCCAATCCCTACATAAGCCAGATGAACCAGGTGACACATATGTCTAGAGTTTATTTACAGTGGCTAGAGGATCTGGCATACTCATTCTCTCTCTCTCCCTCTCTCTCTCTCTCATAATTAAAGAAGATAAATGAAAGTAAAATCAAATGGTTAAAACTGAGAATTTTGTGAGTTGCATTTACTATTTTTAATTGAGAATTTTATTGTATAAACACATGCCTAATGGTATTATTCCTGTCCAGTTATACTTTTTATTTTTTTTTAATTTACTTATTTTCAAGGAGAGAGATAAAGATGATAGATAGATCATACATACATATATGTGTGTGTGTGTGTGTGTGTGTGTGTGTGTGTATACACACACACACACACACACACACACACACATATATATCCATATATATATACATGTGTATATGTGTATATATATATACACACATACATACATATATATGGAGAGAGAGAGTATTCCAGTGCCTCCTATTGCTATAAATGTATCCCATAAGCTGTGCCAATCTGTGCAGCTGGCTTCTTTTATGTGGACACTGGATAATTGAACTCAGGCCTTTAGACTTTGCAAGTGAGTTCTTGAACCACTGAGCCATCTCTCCAGTCCCCCGTCTGGTGTACTTTTATGTTTGTTCCTCCTTTTCCCATTCCAATGAGATGAGTTATCTATATCACAGCTGTCAGAGCCCAGGAAACATTACATAGGAAGTGGATGGATTAAATTTGTGTGCTGTTCTCATTCCCTGCCTGCAAACATTCTCCAGATTAATGGTTGTAGATACTGAGGAGACTCAACACTCATAAAATTAGCACAATACAGGCTGAAGCAAAGGGGGCAGAAAGGTTGTAAGAGTCACAGAAGGGGAGTATTTGAGGCATTATGTTCTCCCTCTACTTCACCCCCTCCCACCAGAGACTAGTGCATTCATAATCCTATGGTAAATGAAACTTTAAGGAAAAAGGAAGCCTTCACTACTCTTATTAAGTGTGGTATGAGAAGTCTTCATGAATGGAATCATGGAAAATAATCAATAAATAGACTGGTAAATAATTAAAAATATATATTTTTTAATTTGATGGCATGACTGTTTCTACATCACATGTGAGGTCAGTACAATCACCACATCAGCATAGCACTAACAGTTAAGTTAAATCACTATATCTTAATTATGTGAAGTGGTTCTATATCATATATGAGGCCAGTATGATGCTCTACAAGAGGACAATACTAACAATAAATTAAAATCACTATATATTCTTTATGGGAAGTGATTCTTCATCATATTCATAATAAAGTCAGTATAATGTACTACATGAGCACAGCGCCAGCAATAAATTAAATTACCACACACATACACACACACACACACACACACACACACACACACACACACACACACATATATATATATGAACTATGACTTTGCATAAATCAAGTAAAACACTATACTCTTTGATGTAGGCACAAAGCATCTGGGATATATATGTATATGTATACACTTAAAATATGTGCTAAAAATCAGAAAATCCTGATGAAGTAATTGCAAGAAGAACAAATAAATGAAGATGTATAATATGTATATAAATTAAATCATTCATTGTAATAAGTAAAAATGTCAATTCTCCTTAAATTATCTATAAGAATAATGCAACTCCTATCAAAATCTCAACAAGAATATGTATTGACATAGGTTAAATATACCCTAAGTTTATAAGGTAAAAGACATCTGAACCTAAAATTAGCTTGATGAATAAATATTAACTGTGAGGAATCATTTAATTTGACATTAAATTTTACAACAATTTCCACAATAACCAAGACATCATAGAAAAAAATGGAATGTTATTAGAGAAAGGTAACATCTCTGAATAAATGATACAGGGGAAGAATCCAGAAAAAAAAATACACAGACATATTCAATTGAAGACACATAACTGAGTTTGGATCTTAAATGTTTCCCTTCAAACTCATATATTGGAAGCTTGATCCTAAGCCTTGGGATGTGATAGGAGCTTTAGAAAGTAAGGGCTAGTGCAAGGCAAATAAGTTTCTAGAAGCTTGTACCTTCCTTACACTGTTTGCTTTCTAGTCATGTGTTTAGTCACTTTGCCACAGGCTTCTGCCATGATGTATGACTATGACTAATGTGACAGGTCCAACTGGTCATATATCAGAAACTCTAAGAGTGTATGCCAATATAAATATTTATAAACTGATCATCTCTGGTATTAAGTGTTAGTAACAGAAGCTCTATCAACATAGTATAAAAACTGTTCAAAGAAGAAAATATAGTTTGTTTAACAAAAACTGCTGGAATGAGATATTTCTTACCATTGACCATTTGCCCAATACCCATCGTGCTTTTGGCAACCATGGCACACACTTATGTGAAGGGATTTATAGATCCATAGTCAAACAATCATTACCAATTTCACAGGATGACATACAGCTAACCTTACCCACAACTCAAATAGTTCACAGATTTGACAGTAAAATGAAAGAAAATAAACTTAAAAAAAATCAAAAATTCAAAAGAGGATGTCTCTTGGATCTAAGTTAGAAAACGAATCATTGGACTTGTTGTAAAAAGCACAGTGCTGAAAAAGAAACACTGATATGTCACCTCATAAGAATTAAAAACTTACATCAAAGGATAGATTGAAAGTGAATATTTGCAAATCTTATATTGAAAGAAAAAGTCATCTCTAGAAGATATGAGGTACTGCAAAAGTCAGTAGAAAACAAATTTAATTATGCATTAGGCTAAAAGACACAATGATTTCACAGAACAGGGTACACAGATGGAAAACGAGGATAGGAAGATGTCTTAAATATCATTAAGCATGAGGGAAGAGCAGATGAACACCAAAAACAGCTATCACTACACATCTCGCTGATCTCTAAAATTATGGATAGTGACATCAAATGCTGGAAAGGATTTGTGGAAACTGAATTACTCCTATGGTGATGGTGGAATATGAAGGAAACAGTTATGATGGAAAATATTTTGACAGTAATGGAAAAAAAAGTAAGAGTGAACTTATCATATGGTACAGAAATTGCACTTTGGTCATTTATTCCAGAAAAATGAAAACCTATGTGTACTCAAAAACCTTGTCCAGGAATAATATCAGCATTATTTTTAATATGTGTTTACATTAAAATAGTAAATTGGACCCCCCTGATGTCCTGTAAGAGGGAAATGAGTAAACTGTGGCACATATATACTGTGAAAGACATGTAGTCATATCAATAAATGAGCTACTTGTACATGTGAAAATTGGATGAATATTCATGGACATATTGTGAATGGAAAGCCAAATGAATGTTGCTGTGTAGGTTTGAGGAAGGGGGTTAAAAATGATGAAACATGAGCAAATCTTTGGGAATAGCATGTACAGTATGTTGAGTGGTGTAATGCAGTTACATACATTCAGATGTGAAAAAACCATACACATCTATATTTATCCAAGAACACACAACTACAGCTGTAGATTTGCTTACAGTGGTAGATTGCATCAATACTGGTGGATTTTGATGTTACACTATAACTTTCCAAAATTTTACCATTGGATACAAGTGAGTAAAGTGCACTTGAAATATCTTTGGATTATTTTAACAACTACATTCAAATCAGTAACACTTTCAATATAATAAATTAAAAGCAATTCCAGGACTCAAAAACTCAAGTTTTAAAAAGCGACTTTAAAGCCAGATGTAGTGGCACTCACCAATAAATATAGCACTATTCAGGCTTGGCTGAAGTATTGCAAATTTCCAAGTCATCCCTGGCTACATAGCAACACATGAAGTATTACTTCAAAAAAAAAAAAAAATGGGGCTGGAGAGATGGCTTAGCAGTTAAGCACTTGCCTGTGAAGCCTAAGGACCCCGGTTCGAGGCTTGGTTCCCCAGGTCCCACGTTAGCCAGATGCACAAGGGGGCGCACATGTCTGGAGTTCGTTTGCAGAGGCTGGAAGCCCTGGCACGCCCATTCTCTCTCTCCCTCTATCTGTCTTTCTGTGTCTGTCACTCTCAAATAAATAAATTTAAAAAAAAAACGATTAAAAAAAAATGAATACTAAACCAAGCAAATGTAGTTTTGAAATACTTCAATGCTTATATTGTTACAAATAATTTCCATAGTAATGAACAGGTTAAAATTTCATTATTTATTTATTTATTTTGTAGCCAGTGTATACAGTCAAATTGGTACCATTGTTAACCTCCTCCTTGTCCTTCCCTCTCCACAGGGACCTTCCTTGTTGGGGCATATGGGTCGTACATTGTGGGGTTTGCATTTAGTTTTGGGTAGGAGGAAATGTCTCTGCATGTCATGACCAAATGTTGTGGCTCTGACATTCTCTCTGATGCCTCTTCCACAAATTTCCCTGAGCCTTGTTGGGTTTATATTAGATCTGCTTCAGTGATGAGGTCTTGGGAGCCTTTGTGTCTCTGGATATCTGGTTTTGTAGGGGTTGATTGTTCTCTGTGTCTATCTCCTTCACAAAAATGTGCTGGTTCCAAGTTTGGCAAGAAAACAGCATTCTTGCATGTTTCCCCAATTATTTTTAGTTTCAGCTTGGGTCCTTTTGAGGTATGATGTGCTGGTTCTATCCTTAGGATCTGCATCTATCTGCAAAAGAGAAGCAGATTCTACAACAGAGAGTAAAATTAGCACCAAGTAAATGTGATAACCATTTTTTTTTTAATAGAGAGTTTAATGGAGAGCAGGCTCATTTTTGGATATGGTCCTGACTTGCTTCCCAGATCCAGCATTGGGTTCCATTCCACTGAGCAGATCAATTAGCCAAATTGAGAGCAATTGGTTTCCCACCATGGCTATGTGCCACTATTGCACTTGTATGCATGATTTTATTTTATATTCTTTGTGCTTCTTGATATGGATTAATTTAAATAGTTGTACAACCTTATTTCACTCATTTCCATATGGAACAATTTGTAAATTCATTTCACATGCATTTATCCATGAAAATATATGACATATACTAGGGTTTTATACAGATAAGTAAAGAAATCAAGGAGTGGAGACAGATAGGAGGAAAAAGAAGGAGGGAGTGACAGTGATGGAACAAATACATTTTAAAGAATCACAATGCTTAGTTTACCTTAAAATGAACTTTTTACCCCTTTGTTATTGAATGGTCCCTGGGTGCCCAAATTGCACCTGCTCCAGAGGTGAGTGTAACACTAACTTAGTAGGACAGAATTCCTGGTTAATTCCCCACCTCCCAGTTTCCTGATCCCAGGACTCCAGCTGCTGGATCGGGGTGGGCTTGTGCCTGTGTGAGTGCTATTGCTATGGAAACAAGCCTTTTATTATGCCTTTCTGATTGACTGGTCCCTGAGGCCTCAAATACATGTTCCCCTGAGCCACAGGTTACATGGACCCCCTGCCTCCTAGTTCTTCAACCCCTGGTTCCATTGTACCAATGAGTATACAAAACCAGAATGAGTATGTCAGAGCTCCCATTTCCCCCCATACCTTTGATTTACTTGCTATCTTGTTCTCTACAATCCATGCATCTGCATCCTAAACCAACCTGGTTTGCATTTAAAACAGAACACTTACTGAAAATCCTAAAAGAACAAATACTGCTTCCTTCTTAAAATAAGACTCTTCCACAAGAAGGGTAGAAAAAAATAAAAAGAAAACTTTGGAAGTCAGAGAATTGAGAGATCTCCACCAAGGATGCCTCATCCCACAATGGAAGCCTCAAATGAATTTTTATATTAAAAACAAGACATAAATTGAATCACAAAATATAAACACAACAAGCTATGTGAACATGATCAAATGAATTGTTGAATGGGAAACAAAAGATCAAAAAAATCAACAATCACATAAATGAAATTCAGTAGTATTAGCTCTTAGAGACCTCAACTTCTGTCACTAGGCTTAACTTACAAGAAGAAAACCAGAGAAGTATCAAAGGAGATATAAATGAATTGAAAGTGGGTCAACAAGTAGATAATGTAAATAACTAGATAATTAACCTTAATGAAGACATGATTAAATGCAAGAATGAATTCCAGGAAACATCAAGAAAATAAGATCTTGAAATGAAATAGTACTTCAAAAAAGATGGATATGATTCAAAATAACACAACAGAAAACAAACATCAAACAGAGCTTTATAAAACCTCTTTAGAACTCCTCACTAACAGAAGCACTGATGTGGAAGACAGAACTTCTGAGCTGGAAGACAAGACAGAAAAAAATGTCTGGAGTACAAAAAACTTTGCTAAGCTCAAAAACTAACATGAAGGCTGCCAGTTAAGATGGAAGAATAGTTACAATGGAAAAGCAGCCTGGCAGGTGGGGGGAGCCAAAAAAAAAAAAAAAAAAAACCCTCAGCAAAATACACACTTTTACTAAAAAGTAAGGCGCATAAAAAATTGAAACGACAGCAGAGAAGTAGGAGAGATCCAGAGTCCACATAGGCTGGCAGAAGCAGCTCTGGAAGGTCCGCAGATCACAGTGGTGGCAGTGGCATGCCAGAAAGCCACCAGGCTTGGCTGGAGCTACAGGAAAAGCCAAGTGAGGGGAGATTCCACTCACACCAGAGCTCTCCACAAAATCAAGAAACAGGAAGGGAAAGTGGCAGTGAACAACAGAGGAGCATATCACAAGGTAGGAGAACACGTGGAACAACAAGAGAACTAGAGCAGCATCAGCAGCCTCCTCTCCCCCACCACCATTGCCCAGCTCCAGTGAACAGAGCAGTGGTCCAGGGACCCGACCATGCCAACTTGAATCAACAGTGGGACCCAAGCAGGAGCAGAGGTAACCGGTAATACATCAGAGGAGGATCTCACCTGGTCACAAGCTGGCAAAGCAGATCAGAAATCTTAACCTCCTTGTTCTCAGGATTAAGGGTGTGGGTGGGGCACCACACACCCTAAAGGAAAGTTAGAGGATCTGGTTGTCAAATTCCTTCTGGTGGATAAACACTCTGAGAGTCTTGAGAGCCACAACTAATGTCTTAAGCTCCTACCCTGAAGTAATGTAACATCAGATTGTCTGATACATTTAATAATAGCAAGCTAACTAGAAAATCCAATCATTAAATAATCCAGGATGCAAAAATATATACATTATAACACAAGAAACACCAAAAAATCAAGACAATATAAATCTACCAAAAGTATTAATACATCAGAAATGACCTACAGTGAGAACGAGTTAGAGGAAATGCCTGAGAAAGATTTCAAAAGAATGATTACAAACATGTTCAAAGAAGTCAAAGAATAAATAAAAGAGGAAATAAAAGGAATCAAAGAAAACATAGGACACCAATTTAATGAAATAAAGAGGTCAATACTAGACATAAATAAGGAAATAGAATTACTAGCAATGAAGAACAGTTATTGAAAAAAAAAAAAAAAAAAAACTCTGCAGAAAATCTCATCAGTAGAATGGATGAAGGAGAGGACAGAATATCTAAGCTAGAAGACCAGGTGGCAGATCTAATACAGTCCAACAAAGAGAAAGACAAACTAATACAAAAGTATGAGTGGGAATTTCAAGATATTTGGGAAACTATGAAAAGATCAAACATAAGAATTCAGGACATAGTAGAAGGAGAAGAATTTCACTCCAAGGGCATAGTAGGCATCTTCAACAAAATTATACAAGAAAACTTCTAACAAATTGGGAAAGAGGTGCCAATGCCGATACAGGAATCCTTTAGAACACAAGCCAGACAAAACCTGGAAAGAACCTCTCCTCGCCATATTATAATCAAACTACCAAATACACAAACCAATATATATATATATTGAAAGCAGTCAGAGAGAAAAATCAAGTTACCTACAAAGGCAAGCCCACCAGGATTACAGCAGATTACTCAACACAAACTTTAGAAGCCAGAAGGGCATGGAGTGATGTATTCCAAGTTCTGAAAGATAACAACTGTAAACCAAGGTTACTTTATTCTGCAAAACTATCCATTCAAATAGATGGAGAAATAAGGACATTCCATGACAAAAGCAAGCTAAAAGAGTATTTGAAGACAAAACCAGCTCTACAGAAAATACTTGAAAGAATCCTCCATTCTGTAGAAAAAGAAAAGCACCCATATAAGGAACTGGGAAAAAGCAAACAATACTCAAATACTAGTTAACACAAGAGAGCAAAGGTAAAACCAGAAGATCTATAAAAACTGGAAAAATGAATACACACCTTTCAACAATATCTCTTAATATCAATGGCCTAAATGCCCCAACCAAAAGACATAGGTTTTCACACTGGGTTAAAAAGCAGGATCCTTCCATTTGTTGTCTCCAAGAAACTCACCTTTCACAAAGTATGAGCACTATCTTAGGGTGAAATGTTGGAAAACAGTGTTCAATCAAATGGACCTAGAAAACAAGCAGTGGTTGCTATCCTAATATCTGACAAGGTAGACTTCAGTCCAACATTAGTTAAGAAAGATAAGGAAGGACACTTTATATTGATTAAGGGCACACTCCAACAGGAGGACATTACAATCCTAAACATATATGTACCTAACAAGGGGGCTCCCAAATTCATCAAACAAATACTATTAGAACTAAGGTCACAGATAATACCAAACACAGTGGTAGTGGGTGATTTCAAAACCCCACTCTCATCAATTGACAGGTCATCTTGGGAAAAAATAGACAAAGAGGAATCTAGACTAAATGAGGTCATAGAAAGAATGGACCTAACAGATACATACAGGACATTTCATCCAAGTGCATCAGAATATACATTCTTTTCAGCAGCATATGGAACATTCTCCAAATAGATCATATATTAGGACACAAAGCAAATCTTTGCATATTCAGGAAAATTGAATTAATTCTTTGCATTCTATCTGACCACAATGGAATCAAACTACAAATCAATAGAAAAAAAGGCTACAGAGCATACAGAAAATCATGGAAACTAAAAAAATACACTAATAAATGATGACTGGGTCAATGAAGAAATCAAGAAGGAAATCAAAAAAGTTATAGAGTCAAACGATAATGAGAACACAACATATCAAAATCTCTGGGACAAAATAAAGGCAGTG
Source organism: Jaculus jaculus (assembly GCF_020740685.1). Classification (NCBI taxonomy): domain Eukaryota; kingdom Metazoa; phylum Chordata; class Mammalia; order Rodentia; family Dipodidae; genus Jaculus; species Jaculus jaculus. The sequence continues at coordinate 77,950,579 of NC_059113.1, forward strand.
CTAAGAGGTAAATTAATAGCTTTAAGAGCCTATATTAAGAAATTAGAAAGGTCAAAAGTAAATAATCTAATGCTTCACCTTAAAGCCTTGGAAAAAGAAGAACAAGGCAAACCAAAAATCAGTACAAGGGAAGAAATAATAAAAATCAGGTCAGAAATTAATGAAAGAGAAACAAACAACAAATAAAAATAATCCAAAGAATCAATGAAACAAAGAGTTGGTTCTTTGAAAGGATAAACAAGATTGATAAACCATTAGCAAATCTGACCAAAAGAAAGAGAGAAGAGACACAAATTAATAAAATTAGAGATGAAAAGGGTAACATCACAACAGATGCCAGAGAAAGTTAAAAAAAAATCATAGGGATATACTATAAAAGCAAAGTATAAAAATCTGAAAGTAATGGATGATTTGCTTGATTTATATGACCTACCGAAATTAAATCAAGATGAGATTAATCACTTAAATAGACCTATAACAAGCATGGAGACCCAAACAGTTATCAATAAACTTCCAACTAAAAAAAGCCCAGGCCCCGATGGATTCACTGCTGAATTTTACCAGACCTTCAGGGAAGAACTAACACCATTGCTTCTTAAGCTTTTCCATAAAATAGAAAAAGAAGGAATCCTACAAAATTCCTTCTATGAAGGAATCACCCTAATACCAAATCCAGGCAAAGATAGAACAATAAAAGAAAATTGCAGACCAATCTCCCTCATGAACATAGATGCAAAATTTCTCAACAAAATATCGGTAAACAGAATACAAGAATATATCAGAAAGATCGTTTACCCTGACCAAATATGCTTTATCCCAGAGATTCAGTGGTGGTTCAACATACACAAATGGATAAATGTAATACATCATTATTTTTTTTTTAATTTAATTTATTAGTTTTCTTTTCAGTAAATACAGGCAGTTTGGTACCATTATTTAGGCTCATCTGTGATCTACCCCCTCCCATTAGACCCTCCTTATTATTGAAAATGGGTCGTGCATTGTGGAGTTAGCCCCCAGTTATTAGTATGATAAATGTCTCTGAAAATCATGACCCAACATGTAACTCTGACATTCTTTCCGCCCCCTCTTCCGCAAGATTTCCCTGAGCCATGTTGGGTTCATTTTTGGTCTGCTTCAGTGCTGAGGTGTTGGGGGCCTCTGAGGCTCTGGCTCTCTGATTTGGTAGGAGTTGATTTTTCTCTGCATTGATCTCCTTCCCCTTTGTGCTGGTATCCAATTCACAGGAAAACATCACCCTTGCTTATTTCGCCAGTTGTCCTTAGTTTCAGTTGGGCCCCTTCTGAGGTATGTTGGGGCAGCTCTCTTCTTAGGATCTGCATCTATCTGGAAAAGAGAAGCAGATTCTCCAACGGAGAGTAAGTTAGCACCCAGAAAATTGAGATAACACTTACTTTTTTGATAGACAGTTTGATAGGTGTAGGCCCTCTTATACCCCGTGATTGATGGTAGCTTGATATTGTAGAGTGGGCTTGTGTTTGGGTATGGTTCTGACTTGTTTCCCAGCTCCAGGACTTATTTCAAAAACCTCTTCTCCACAAAATTGGCTAATATGGAGGAAATGGATGAATTTATGGACACATACTACCTCCCGAACTAAACTCACAGCAAATTAATCTCCTAAACAAGCCTATCACATGAATAGAGACTGAAAAGGTAATCCAAAACCTCCCCCAAAAGAATCTTCCAGGACCATATGGCTTCTCAGCTGAATTCTATCAAACCTTCATGGAAGAACTGAAATAAATTTTTCCTCAAACTGTTTCACACAATCAGAGAACAGGGAAACCTACTCAACTCCTTTTATGAAGCTACTATCAGCCTAATATGAAAACCAGGCAGAGGGCTGGAGAGATGGCTTAGTGGTTAAGCACTTGCCTGTGAAGCCTAAGGACCCCGGTTTGAGGCTTGGCTCCCCAGGACCCACATTAGCCAAATACACAAGGGGGCACATGTGTCTGGAGTTCGTTTGCAGAGGCTGGAAGCCCTGGCATGGACATTCTCTCTCTCTCTCTCTTTCTCTCTCCTTCTCTCTCTGCCTGTTTCTCTCTCTGTCACTCTCAAATAAATAAATAAAAATAAACAAAAAGATTAAAAAAAAAAAAAGAAAAGAAAACCAGGCAGAGATGGATGACAAAAGAAAAGAAAACTCTAGGCCTATTTCCTTGATGAACTTATACATAAAGATCCTGAACAAAATCCTCCCAAAACAAATTCAACAACACATCAAAAGCATTATCCACATTGATCAAGTAGGCTTCATCCAGGAATTCATTCAGGATTTTAGGGTTGGTTCAACATATGGAAATATGTCAGTGTAATACACCACATAAATAAGCTTAAACACAAAAAACACATGATCATTTTGATAGATGCATAAAAGGCCTTTGAAAAAATATATAGTATCACTTCATGATCAAAAATTGGGGAGAATAGGAATGGATGATTATATATCAATATCATAAAGGTTATATATATAAAGCAAATAAGCCAAAATAATACTTGATGGGAAGAGACTGAAGGAATTCCAATTTAGATCAGGAACAAGAGAGGGGTATCTACTCTCACCTCTGCTCTTCAGCATAGCACTGGAAGTCCTAGCTCAAGCAATAAGGCATAAGATTGAAACAAAAGGGATAAAACTTGGAAAGAAAGAAGTTAAGTTAGCCCTATTCACAGACAAGATTCTATACACAAGAGATCCAAGAATCTCCATCTCAAAACACTTAAAGGTGATTAACTCTTTCAGCAAATTAGCAGGAAACAAAATCAATGAAAAATAAAATAAAAAATCAGTATCCTTTCCATATGCAAAAGACAAAGATACAGAGAAAGAATTAAGTGATATTGTCCCATTTTTAATAGGAACAACAAATTAAAATACTTTGGAATAACATTAACCAAGGATGTAAAAGGTCTATACAATGAAAACATAACAAAAAAGAAATTGAGGAGGACTTGAGAAAGTGGAAAGACCTCCCATTCTCCTGGATGGTCAGAATTAAAATTATGAAAATGGCATTCTTACCAAGGCCAATATACAGATTTAATGCAATACCAATAAAAAAAAAACCATCATTGATCTTCACAGAGATAGAAAAAACTGATCTCAAAATTCACATGGAATGGCAGAAGCCTCACATATCCAAGCATATCCTCTTCAAAAGAAACACCTCTGAAGGCATCACAATACCAGATGTAAAGCTATATTACAAAGCCATAGTAATAAAAACAACATGGTACTGGCATAAATACATGATTATGAACCAATAGAACAGAATTGAGGACCTGAACTTTGTGTCAAATAACTACAGCTACTTTATAGTTAACAAAGGCTCTAACAATATAGCCTGAAAAAAAGACAGCATCTTCAAAAATGGTGTTGGACAAACTGGATAACCATATCCACAAATATGAAGCTTATTTTACATACCTTGCCATTCACAAAAATCAAGTCCAAATGGATTAAAGACCTCAATATAAGACTGGAAACTTTGCTACTACTAAAAGAAAAAAAAAAAAAAAGGAGGAATTTTCCATGATCAAGAAATGGGAAAAGATGGGCTGGGGAGTTGGCTTAGCAGTTAAGCACTTGTCTGTCAAGCCTAAGGACCCCAGTTCGAGGTTAGATTCCCCAGGACCCACGTTAGCTAGATGCATAAGGGGCATATACGTCTGGAGTTCCTTTGCAGTGGCTAGAGGCCCTGGCAAGCCTGTTTTCTATCTATCTATCTATCTATCTATCTATCTATCTATCTATCTATCTATCATCTATCTATCTATCTGCCTCTTTCTTTCTCTGTCTGTCACCTTCAAATAAATTAAAAAAAAAAAAGAAAGAAAGAAAAGAAATGGGAAAAGACTTCTTGAACAAAACCCCAGGAGATCAGGAACTTAAACAATCACTTAACCATTGGGATCTCATAAAGCTGAAAACTTTCTTCACAGACAAACATATAATAAGCAGAGCCAATAGATTATCCACAGAATGGGGAAAAAAAAGTTTTGATGGTTATAAAATTGACAGATGCCTAATCTCTTGAACCCACAAACAACTCAAAAACATAAACAATAAAAAGCCAAACAAAGTGCTCAAAAATGGGTCAAAGAACTAGACAGTGAGACCTCAGAGGAAGAAACACAAATGATAAATACACACTTAAGAAAATGTTCATCATCTCTATATATCAAGGAAATGTAAATTAAGTCAACTATGAGATTCCACCTTACCCCAGTAAGGATAGCAAACACTAAAATAATCAAATGGAAACAAATGCTAGTAAGTATGTGGTGTACTAGGAACCCTAATTCACTGTTGGTGGGAATGAAAGATGGATGGTACAACCACTACACAAACCAATATGGAGACTCCTAAAAAGGTTGACTGTAGAGTTCACACAGACCCAGTCATTCCCTCACTGAAATTTACCCTAAAAGCTTCACACCTCAGTTTAGAGAGTTTTGCTCAACCATGTTTATAGCTGCTCAATTCATAATAGCTAAGATCTTAAATCAACCTAGATGTTCATCATTACACAAATGGACAACCAAGATGTGGTATAACTACATGATGTAATTCTACACAGCAGTTAGAAAAAATGACACAATGAAATCTGAAGAATGGTTGACCTGGAACAAATCATTCTCAGCGAACTCACCAAGTCATGCAAAGATAATCATCACATGCTCAATCATCTGTGGCTCCTAACCTGAATCTGCCTCAGATGCTGACATACCTAATAAGTAGCTCAAGGACTGGACAATAGGGAGGAAGGGGCGAGAGGGGAGATTAAGGATGAGATGGGGGACATAAAACTGGACCCAAATGGCAATGGTACCATAAAATTCTACATCCTAAAAGACAGACTAAAAGATTCAACTTTCATCACGTTCTTAGAGGGAACACCTGACACACAAGGCCCTGGAGATGTTATGATGAAGACTAACTTTAATCTTCCTTTTTTTTTTTTTTAACTTTTTATTGGCAACTTCCATAAATATAGACAATGTACCATGATTGTAATACCCACCCACCACTCTTTTTTTTCTCTCAAATTTCCCTTCCACTTGTGCTGGAGAGATGGCTTAGTGGTTAAGCGCTTGCCTGTTAAGTCTAAGAACCTGGGTTCAAGGCTTGATTTCCCCAGGACCCACATTAGCCAGATGCACAAGGGGACACATGCATCTGGAGTTCCTTTGCAGTGGCTGGAGGCCCTGACACGGCCATTCTCTCTCTCTCTCCCTCTCTCTATGTGCCTCTTTCTCTCTATGTCTGTCATCCTCAAATAAATAAATAAAAATAAACAAAAATCAAAAAAAAAAATTCCCTTCTACTGAATCCCTTCTTTCCAGCTAATCTCTCTTCTACTTTGATGTCATTATTTTCCTTTTTTACTATGATGCAGGTCTTGCATAGAAAGCATCAGCCGCTGTGAGGTCATGAATATCAAGGCCTCTTTATGTCTGCCAGACAACATTGCAAGCACTCCTCCCTTCCTTTGACTCTTGTGTTCTTTCCACTACTTCTTCCACAATGGTCCCTGAGCCTTCGAGGATGTGATAGAGATGTCTCACTTAGTGCTGAACACTCCGCCGTCACTTCTCAGCACTATGATGAGTTACGAGTCACCCCAATGGTCACTGCCATCTGAAAAGAGAAGCTTCTCTAATCAAGAGTTGAGAGTAGCATTAACATGTTGGCATAAACAAAAGTGTTTAGAGGGCAGTTTGGGGGGCATAATAGAGGCATTTAGCCAGAGAACAATAGCAATATTCCCATGAGGGCATTGACTTTTGGCTAGGTCTCAGTACCAGGGATAAATTTCTTCCCACAGAACAAGCCTCAAATCAATAAGAGATATTCAGCCATTGTACCAGTTGGCCTGGCTGGCTATTCAGCCATGGAACTTACAGGGTCCACTGCTGCTCAAGACTGTTGATGACTTCTTTTACTCAAAAAGCTGCATGCTGCATTGTTCTTTCCAGTGTCCTGACAGCTGGTCAGCATGGAGGAGGTTTCCAGCTCAACTCTAAATTGATTTCTCAGTGACCTGAATTATGTGACATCTTTAGCAACAGGGTCGTATCATCTAGTTCTGGTAGGCAACCAGAAGCCTTAGCAATAGCCTGTAATGTTTGGAAGATACCAAGAACCTCCCTGTCCAACAAGGCACTGGAAGGTATCCCACCCTCGGCACTGAAATTTTTCTAATAACAATCTATAGCTCTTGGACACAACATTATCTACTTCTATAGAATTCTTCTGCCCAAACTCTCTCTTTTTTAAAAAAAAAATTATTAACATTTTCCATGATTATAAAAAAATCCTGTGTTAATTCCCTCACTCCCACCCACTTTCTCCTTTGAAATTCCATTCTCCATCATATTACCTCCCCATAACAATCATTGTACTTACATATATAAAATATCAACCTATTAAGTACCTTCCTCCCTTCCTTTCCCTTCCCTTTATGTCTCCTTTTTGACTTACTGGCCTCTGCTACTAGGTATTCTCATTCTCACACATAAGCCCAGTCACCTGCAGCTAGGATCCACATATGAGAGAGAACATGTGGCGTTTGGCTTTCTGGACCTCGGTTACCTCACTTAGTATAATCCTTTCCAGGTACATCCATTTTTCTGCAAATTTCATAACTTCATTTTTCTTTACCCCTGAGTAGAACTCCATTGCATAAATGTGCCACATCTTCATTATCCACTCATCAGTTGAGGGACATCTAGGCTGGTTCCATTTCCCAGCTACTATAAATTGAGCAGCAATAAACATGGTTGAGCATGTACTTCTAAGGAAATGAGATGAGTCCTTCGGATATATGCCTAGGAGTGCAATAGCTGGGTCATAAGGTAGATCAATCTTTAGCTGTTTTAGGAACTTCCACACTGATTTCCACAATGGCTGGACCAGATTGCATTCCTACCAGCAGTGTAGAAGGGTTCCTGTTTTTCCACATCCCGCCAAAATTTATGATCATTTGTTTTCATGATGGTGGCCAATATGACAGGAGTGAGATAGAATCTCAATGTAGTTTTAATCTGCATTTCCCTGATGACTAGCGATGTAGAACATTTTTTTAGATGCTTATATGCCATTCGTATTTCTTCCTTTGAGAATGCTCTATTTAGCTCCAAAGCCCATTGTTTGATTGGCTTGATTCCTTATTATTTAACTTTTTGAGCTCTTTGTATATCCTAGATATTAACCCTCTATCAGATATATAGCTGGCGAAGATTTTTTCCCATTCTGTAGGTTGCCTCTTTGCTTTTTTCACTGTGTCCTTTGCAGTGCAAAATTTTGTAAGTTCATGAGGTCCCAGTGATTAATCTGTGGTTTTATTGCCTGAGCAATTGGAGTTGTATTCAGAAAGTCTTTGCCAAGACCAATATGTTGAAGGGTTTCCCCTACTTTTTCCTCTAGCAGTTTCAGAGTTTCAGGTCTGATGTTAAGGTCTTTAATCCATTTGGACTTAATTCTTGTGCATGACAAGAGAGAAGAATCTATTTTCATCCTTCTGCAGATATATATCCAGTTTTCAAAACACCATTTGCTGAATAGGCTGTCTCTTCTCCAATGACTATTTTTGGCATTTTTATCGAATATCAGGTGGCTGTAGCTACTTGGGCTTACACAGGGTCCTCTATTCTGTTCCATTGATCTACATGTCTGTTTTTGTGATAGTACCATGCTGTTTTTGTTACTATGGCTTTGTAATATAGGTTAAAATCAGGTATGATGATACCACCAGCCTTATTTTAGTTGCTCAGTATTATTTTAGATATTCTAGGTTTTTTGTGATTCCAAATGAATTTTTGGATTGCTTTTCTATTTCCATGAAGAAAGCCTTTGGAATTTTGATAGGGATTGCATTAAATGTGTAGATTGCTTTTGGTTAAATTGCCATTTTCAAAATATTGATTCTTCCAATCCAGGAACAAGGGATGTTTCTCCACTTTCTAGTGTCTTCTGTAATTTCTTATATGAGTGTTTTAAAGTTCTCATTGTAGAGATTCTTTACTTCCTTGGTTAGGTTTATTCCAAGGTACTTTATTTTTATTTTATTTTTTTGATGCAATTGTTAATGGGAGTGATTCTCTGATTTCGTCCTCTGTGTGTTTGTTGTTAGCATATATGAAGGCTGGTGATTTCTGTGTATTTATTTTGTATCCTGCTACATTGCTCTAGGTTTTGATCAGATCTAACAGTTTGCTAGTAGAGTTTTTAGGGTCCTTTATGTATAGAATCATGTCATCTGCAAATAATGATAACTTGATCTCTTCCTTTCCAATTTGTATCCCTTTTATGTGTGTCTCTTGCCTTATTGGTATGGCTAAGACTTCCAAAACTATATTAAATAAAAGTGGGAACAGTGGATACCCTTGTCTTGTTCCTGATTTTAGTGGAAAAGCTTCCAGTTTTTCCCCATTTAGTAATATGTTGGCTGTAGGATTGTCATAAATAGCTTTTATAATATTGAGATATGTTCCTTCTATTCCCAGTCTCTGCAGGACTTTTATCATGAAGGGATGTTGGATTTTGTCAAATGCTTTCTCTGCATCCAATGAGATGATCATGTGATTTTTGTCCTTCAACCCATTTAGATAATGTACTACATTTATAGATTTCCGTATATTGAACCATCCCTGCATCTCTGGGATAAAGCCTACCTAGTCAGGGTGAATGATCTTTTTGATATACTCTGTTTGCCAATATATTATTGAGAATTTTTGCATCTATGTTCATGAGGGAGATTGGTCTGTAATTTTCTTTTTTTATTTTGTACTATCTTTGCCTGGTTTTGGTATCAGTGTGTTGCTAGTCTCATAGAAGGAGTTTAGTAGAATTTCCTCTTTTTCTATTTCCTGGAAAAGCTGAAGAAGCAATGGTGTTAGCTCTTCCTTAAAGGTCTGGTAAAATTCAGCAGTGAATCCATCGGGGCCTCGGCCTTTTTCAGTTGGGAGATTATTGATAACTGCTCGGATCTCCATGTTTGTTATACGTCTATTTAAGTGATGATTAATCTCATTTTGATTTAATTTAGGTAGGTCATATAAATCAAGGAAAGCATCCATTTCTTTTAGATTTTCATACATTATGGAGTATATGCTTTTATAGTATGTCCTTATGAATTTTTGAATTTCTCTGGCATCTGTTGTGATGTTACCTTTGTCATCTCTGATTTTATTAAGTTGTGTCTCTTCTCTCTTTCTTTTGGTCAGATTTGCTAAGGGTTTATCAATCTTGTTTATCCTTTCAAAGAACCAACTCTTTGTTTCATTAATTCTTTGGATTTTTTGTTTTGTTTGTTTGTTTCAATTTCATTAATTTCTGCCCTAATCTTCTTTATTTCTTCCTGCCTACTGGTTTTTGGTTTGCCTTGTTCTTCTTTTTCCAAGGCTTTAAGGTGAAGCATTAGGTCGTTTACTTGCGACCTTTCTAATTTCTTAATATACACACTTAAGGCTATAAACTTACCTCTTATAACTGCCTTCAATGTGTCCCAGTGACTTTGACATGTGCTCTCATTGTCATTTGACTCTATAAATTTTTTGATTTCCTTTTTGATTTCTTCATATACCCATTCATCATTTAGTAGTGCATTGTTTAGTTTCCATGATTTTGTGTATGCTCTATAGCCTTTTTTTTTACTGATTTGTAGCTAATTCCATTGTGGTCAGATAGAATGCAAGGAATTATTTAAATTTTCCTGAATTTGTTAAGATTTGCTTTGTGTCCTAATATATGGTCTATTTTAGAGAATATCCATGTGCTGCTGAAAAGAACGTAAATTGTGCAGCCTTTGGATGAAATGTCCTGTATATATCTGTTAAGTCCATTCCTTCTATGACCTCATTTAGTCCAGTTGCCTCTCTGTTTATTTTTTCCCGAGATGACCTGTCAATTGATGAGAGTGGGGTGTTAAAGTCACCCACCACCACTGTGTTTGGTGTTATCTGTGACCTTAGTTCTAATAGTGTTTGTTTGATGAATTTTGGAGCCCCCAAGTTAGGTGCATATATGTTTAGGATTGTAATGTCCTCCTGTTGGAGTATGCCCTTAATCAATATAAAGTGACCTTCCTTATCTTTCCTGAATAACCCCCACCAGACAAAACTTGGAAAGAACCTCTCCTCGTCATATTATAATCAAACTACCAAACACACACACCAAGGAAAAAATACTGAAAGCAGTTAGATGGAAAAATCAAGTTACCTACAAAAGTAAGCCCATCAGTATTACAGCAGATTATTCAACACAAACTTTTAAATCCAGAAGGGCTTGGAGCGATATATTCCAAGTTCTGAAAGATAACAACTGTCAATCAAGGTTACTTTATCCTGCAAAGTTATCCATTCAAATAGATGGAGAAATAAAGACATTCCACGACAAAAGCAGGTTAAAGGAGTATTTAAAACTTAAACTAACGTTGGACTAAAGTCTACCTTGTCCAACATTAGGATAGCAACCCCTGCTTGTTTTCTAGGCCCATTTGCTTGAAACACCGTCTTCCAACCTTTCACCCTAAGATAATGTCTATCCTTTGTAGAAAGGTGAGTTTTTTGGAGACAACAAATTGTAGGATCTTGCTTTTTAACCCAGTCTGCAAACCTATGTCCTTTCATTGGGGCATTGAGGCTGTTAATACTAAGAGATATTATTGAAAGGTATATATTTATGTTTGCCTTTTTTTTTTTTTTGTGGTTCCTGTTATACCTGTGCTCTCTTCTGTTAACTAGTATTTGAGTATTGCTTGTTTTTTCTAGGTTCATTATATGTGTGTTTTTCCTTTTCTTCAGCATGGAGGATTCTATCAAGTATTTTCTGTAGAGCTGGTTTTGTCTTCAAATACTCCTTTAACCTGCTTTTGTCGTGGAATGTCTTTATTTCTCCATCTATATGAATGGATAACTTTGCAGGATAAAGTAACCTTGATTGACAGTTGTTATCTTTCAGAACTTGGAATATATCGCTCCAAGCCCTTCTGGATTTAAAAGTTTGTGTTGAATAATCTGCTGTAATACTGATGGGCTTACTTTTGTAGGTAACTTGATTTTTCCATCTAACTGCTTTCAGTATTTTTTCCTTGGTGTGTGTGTTTGGTAGTTTGATTATAATATGACGAGGAGAGGTTCTTTCCAAGTTTTGTCTGGTGGGGGTTCTAATGGCTTCCTGTATCTACATTGGCACTTCTTTCCCAATAAGGGGGAAATTTTCTTCTATGATTTTATTGAAGACACCTACTATCCCTTTGGTGTGGAATTCTTCTCCTTCTACTATGCCCTGAATTCTTATATTGGATCTTTTCATAGTGTCCCGCATATCTTGAAATTCCCACTCATACTTTTCTATAAGTTTGTCTTTCTCTTTGTTGGACTGTATTAGATCTGCCACCTGGTCTTCTAGCGAAGATAGTCTGTCCTCTCATTCATCCATTCTACTGGTGAGATTTTCTACAGAGTTTTTTAATTCATTAGGTGTGTTCCTCATTGCTAGCAATTTTGACTGGTTTTTCTTTATTATTTCTATTTCCATATTTATGTCTTGTATTGCCTTCTTTATTTCATGAAATTGGTGTCCTGCATCTTCTTTGATTCCTTTGATTTCCTCTTTAAGTTCCTCTTTAACTCCTTTGATTTGTTCTCTGACTTCTTTGAACATATTTACAATCATTCTTTTGAAATCTTTCTCAGGCATTTCCTCTAACTCATTCTCACTGGAGCTCATTTCTGATGCATTAATACTTTTAGGTGGATTTATATTGTGTCTTGCCTTTTAGTGTTCCTTGTGTTATAATGTATATATTTTTTGCATCTTGGATTAAGTTAATGCTTCGATATTCTAACTAGCTGGGTATTCTTAGCTGTATCAGTTGATTTGATGTTATGTATTTTCAGGGTAGTAACTTAAGGTGTTAGGTGTGGCTCTTAAGATTCTCACAGTATCTACAAAGGTGCTCTAGGGATTGAGTTTCCTTGCTATGGGAGTATTCAATTATGCTGAGTGGAATCAAATACAGGGAGATTCTAAACGTTAACTAAACACTGTACCCATTCAATCAAAAACATCCCCAGGTATGTATGCCAGAGTAATTATTATTACAACCAGATCCTCTATCAACATAGAGATTAAGATTTCTGGTTTGTTGGGGGATCCAAGTCAGCTTGTGACCAAGTGAGACCCTTCCCTGGTGGAATCCCAGTTACCTTGGATGATTTTGGTCTCACTCAAGTTGCTCCCTGGTTGTCGGGCTGCTGTTCTGATTTCTGGAGCTGGGCACAGGCTTTTCCTGCAGGGCAAACTGAGCCTAGCAACTGTGGCCCTGAAGATCAGCACCCCTGCTGCTGGAACTGCTGCTGCTAAAGCTGCCTCTGTTGGGTCTGTCAGCTGCTGAAGCTGCTGCTGCTGGGCCCACCACTGCTGCTGTCTCTGTTGCTGCTGCTGCTGTAGATGCCACTTCTGGAGCCACTGCTGCTGAAGCTTCTGCTGCTGGGTCTGCCACTGCTGCCGCTCCTGGGTCTGCTGCTGTTGGGGCTGCTGTTACCGGTGCCAGAGCTGCTGGGTCCTGCTGTTGCCCCAAGTTGGTGTGGCCGGTCCTGTGTCCACTGCTCTGTTCGCTGGAGCTGGGCTTAGGTGGTGGGGGAGGGGAGGGAGCAACAGCTGCTCTGGTTCTCTTGCTGTTCCACATGTTCTTCTACCTCGTGGTCTGCTCCTCTGTTGCTCACTGCTGCTTTCCCTTCACATTTCCTGAGTTGCGGAGAGCGCCGGTGTGAGGGGAAGCTCCTGCACCTGGCTTTTCCTGTGTCTTGAGCCATGTCTGGCGGCTTTCTGGTGCACCACTGCCGCTGCCGCTGTGGTTGCCAGAGCTGCCAGGGCCACTTTTGCTGGCCTGTGCGGGCTCTGGATGCTCTGGATCTCTTCTACTTCTCTGCTGCTGCTTCAATTTCCTATACACCTCACTTTTTAGTAAAAGTGTGTATTTTGCTTGTTTTTTTTGGTCTTTTTTCCCCCCAGGCTGCTTTGGCGTGGTACCTATGCCACCATCTTAACCGGAAGTCCTTCCTTTGTTTTTTATTCTCTCACTTTCCCTTTTCTCTCTATCTCTTTTAAATTGCCTATCTTTTGCTGCCTTCTTTTCCTTGGTGCTGGACTGTAACTCTCAGTATCATCATGAGGTTAACCTCCACAATTAGCTGTTGATTGGAGAGACCTACAATATTTCCCAAGATTTCTGGCATGTGTGGTGGTTTGATTCAGGTATCCCCCATAAACTAATATGTTTGAATGCTAGGTTCCAAGCTGATGAGATTTTAGAATTAACACCTCTTGGAGGCAGTGTATTGTTGGGACCAGTTCAATGGGTATCATAGTCAATTTCCTCTAGCCAGTGTGGGGAACACTCTCCTGTTCTTGTCCACCTAGTGTCATCTAGGAGGGGATACTCTCTGCTTATGCTATTGTTTTCCTTTTCCATCATGGAGCTTCTCCTCAAGTCTGTAAGTGAACATTAACATTCTTTTTCTCACAAGCTGTTCTTGGTCAGGTGATTTCTGCCAAGAATGAGAACCTGGCTACAATAATAAAGATAGTACTGAGGAGTGGTATTGTTTGCTGTTAGACACCTGACTGGGTGGCTTTGGCCTTTAAATCCTGATTTTCAAGATGAATATGGAAGGACATGAAATCTTGGCCTAAGAGACATCTTGCCATGATTTAAGTACAGCTTGATGGACTATTCTGGTCAGAGTTGAAAGATCCAAATACATATACTGCAAAGTTTAGCTTGTTAAGGTGAGCCTGGACCAGGCTAGAAACAATTTGTGTGAGAAGCTTGCTATTATGCTTGTGTCGTGAGAATTTGTGTAGGGTTGCATTGTGTAGGACTGGTGTGAGTAGAGGGATGTGGCATAGAAATAAATGTTTGGGCCCAAATTGCTTTCAGTTAAGCTGCAATTATATGAGAGATGACAACCATTGAGATTGAGTCAGCTGACTTGCATTGGGGCAACAGGAAGAATGCAGTCTTTTGACAGGGACTGAATGATGAAAGAATTGGTATCCCACCTGGTATTATGGAATACAAGAAATGCAGGAAAAAGAGGGTCATTGAATTTACAAAATGGTTTTGTGTTTTGGAACTGACCATGGGCAGTATGAAACAGGATTGCTGGATGCCTGCTTGAAGACCTGATGGAGCCATGAGGATGGACTATGAGTTGCAGTGGAGACACAGTGGAGATATAGAGGCCACGAGATGGTTGCTACAAAGAACTGCTAGCTCCAGATGAAGTTTTCCAGGACTGTGAGTAGCCTAACTGGAGGGATGCAATTGGAACTCCAGAGACTTTTCAGTGGTTAGAATTATGAGACTTGGTGTCTTGTCATTAACTAGAGTTGTTGGGCTTTGAGCTACAGAGTTTGATGTTTGCCCTGTTTAAATCTTGTATTGGTTGAATATTTCTTTTCTATGCCCAATGCCATCTTTTTCAGGCTGAATGTTTAGTCTGTGCCATTATGTTTTATTTTTGTTGTTGTTGTTTTATTATAGCTCAGTCAAAAAACCTTGGATTATGGGGAATCATAACCATCTCACATTTTTAATGGTATTCAGTCCAATTTCAAAGGCCCCATAGTCTTTACCAACTTAAGATATTTCCAAAATTCCAAGTCTCCTCTGAAATTTAAGATTGTTTCTTAGCTGGGAGTCCCATAAAATCAAATAAGTTATATACTTTCAACATATAAAGGCATAGAATAAACACATTCAGCTGCTATAAAGCCTAACAGAGAGAGCATAGGGCAATGAAAACTCAGTAACCATGGAGCAAACATCTGAATTCTGCAGTTCAAGTCTGATACCATAACCAGTGATGGAGAGTCTCTAGGTTTCCCAATTCTGCCCCTCCAGCTGGGCTGAGTAGCCTGGAAACCTTCCATCCCTAGGCAACAGACTCCATTGTAGCCCTTGCACAGTCCTAGTATATAAAAAAACATCTTGGGCTGGAGAGATGGCTTAGCAGTTAAGATGCTTGCCTGCAAAGCCTAAGGACCCAGGTTCGATTCTCCAGGTCCTACATTAGCCGGATGCACAAGGTGATGCATGCATCTGGAGTTCATTTGCAGTGGCTAGAGGCCCCTGGTGTGCCCATTCTCACTCTCTTTCTCTCTGTCTCAAATAGATAAAGTATATTAAAATGTATATATATATATATATATATGCACACACACACACATACACATTTAATTAAGGTCTCCATGCAAACCAAGGTCCATCTTCCAATAGCTTTGCCAGCCTATCTGGGCATCACACTCTGCCTCATGCTGCATTTCAGCAGCAGCTCCTGGAACCAAATGCATTTCATGATCATTCCATGCATTTTTTCATGCCTCTGAAACCAATACCAGGTGTGAAGAACACAGCCATGTTCTTAATTCAGGGATGAAATAAATCATGACCTTAAAAAGCAAGTTCCTTCTCCAGTCAGTTCTTTGTAACAGTTTGCATGTCTATCATCATCTTTCTTTAAATATATTCTCCAAAAGCAGCTGGACCATCATACTTAAGATTGCTAATGTGCTTCACAACAGCGGCTTCAGCAAGCAGCCTCAGTGCTTGTTATTTTAACTTGCTTGAGGTTTTCCAACTTAAAATCTTAAATCTCTCATCCTAATATCTTTAGCCAAGCACATCAGTCCATAGCAAATTTAACCTTGATCAATTTCTCTGGATCTAGGCAGTTGAGCACAACCAGCCCTTATGCTAGTAGCCCAATTCCAGCAAAGTCCTCTGCAGACTTTCCTTCCCCTAAGAAACCTCATAAGATGAGCCTCCAAATACAATTATTGTTGCACATAGTATTCCCAAACACTCACCATAATAGTCCAAAAAACTTGGCTTTCAGAAGTTATCTTCAGTTGCCAGTACCAAGTCCATGTCTGTTCCTTGAAAACAAAAGTTCCAAAAGACCCAAGTCCCTTGGTTAGATTCATCTCACCCCACTTCCAGGTACCAATTTCTATAGCATACAGCTTCATGTTCTCTGAGATGAACTTTCAGGCACAGTTATGGAGGATGGGATTTATTGAAACTTACAGATCCAAGGGAAGTTTCACAATGGTAGAAGAAGTTGGCCCCCTCTTAAAGAATCAGACAGAGAGAGAAAAAGCAAAAAGCAAAAAGGTAAAAGCAAACCACACAGCTAACTTCAGGATCTTCAGGAGAAGCTCAGGCACTTTGCCTATCTTTAGATTGCAATCTCAAATCCACCACCACACCTTAGGGTACCAGTGACACGTCATACAGCTAGATGGCTGCAGATTTAAATTTCAAACTGTAATAATGTAGCGAGTCCCAGACCAGAAATGAACAAAACACCACCTCAATAAAAATTGAAAAGGATAGACTTTATTAAATTGTCCAGTGAATATCCCCTCACAGTAAGAAATGCCCAATTTTTAAATGAGTGTTTGCAAGTAGACATTGCTGTGGCCCCTTTAGCCTTTCTTTTTTGTATTAATTTTGTGTCATTTAACCTTTGAATTTAAGCAATTCTATGCATCTTTATTTCCAAGTTTTCTTTTACTATAGTAATAAATTTTCTCTTAGATTCCTTTAAAGCTCTCAGTTGCATTCATATATAGCACACAGCTTAGAGAGCCCACATTGAACCAGTTATTTGCTAGCAAATACTATGATTGCTGGAATATTTATTTGTTCTGCCTAGAAAATGTAGCTTTAAGAACAATTCTGCAGATATTTGAACACATTTTCCTTTGCAGTTGCATATGTAGCTACAGGGGATTGTAAATTACTAAAGGGATTCTAGCTCACTAGATCAGCTGCTCTAGGATGAATGCTGTCCTGTGTCATGAAGAAATTGATGTGCTGTGAGGGTACCATCTATTATGCCAGCATAAATCCTAATGTGAATGCTTTTACTCACAACTATTTCAAGTTCAGAAAAAAAAATATATATGTATTCCAACCCTGCTTAGGAGTTACATGATTCATGTCTGTATCCACTGATTGTCATATGAAGGCATAAGTAAAAAAATTTAAATGTCATGGGCAGAAATAGTTCAATGATTATAATAAGAAAATCATTTTACAATTGGAAGGTACTTCCTCTTCAAGTGAAGTGGAAAATTGTTCTGGTAGAGCTATCTAAATATTAGTGAAGGGAAATTTTTAAAGGATTTTGAAGAGAATGCAAGTCCTGGAAAATGATTGAATAAGTCCTTTTTTTGTTGTTGCTCACTAAATCCAGGACATCTGATCCACGAATTTCACATTTTGTACTTAGCAGAACCCTTTAAGGTATTGTGAAGACTCTCTTGTATAGAGCTGATGAAATCCCATTTAGTGTGCTTGAAAAAGCTAGGCTAGATAGCTCATGATAGAAATAATATGAGATATTTGCGCTGGCCTTGGAAATTATGTTTCAAAAACATAGTCACAAATCTATATTTCTGTTCACATCTGTCTTTTCCATTTCCTGTGTTGGTTTAATTCTCAGCCAGGCTTTCTCTGTGTGTGGTGGAATAGCTTAGACTGGTGGTTTATTTCATTGTTGCAGCTAATAGTGTTCAGGAAAGGACAATATTACCCTCCTGTGTGTATTTATTCCTGAGCAATAATTGTGTACAAGTAGGTGGGCTCATCTGATCAGACAGCCAAAAAACTTGGCCATCACTCAATGTGATGGGTGTACCAAATGGAGAACTCCACTAACTTCCCATGAGTTGCTCCTAAACCAAAACAAAGAAGTCAATATTAGTGATAAAGATATTATAAGGGTATATAAAATTTCATATATATATGTATATGTATATAAATACTTAATAAACTTCTTATATTTGTTTCTAAGTTTTTTTGTCCAATGTAACAAATTAGTTAATCACCCTAGTGAACTTCACATACCATACCTTATAGATTTTTTAATTACTATATATATGTTGTACCATAATTCGATGTTTATTAAGAAGATAGGACTAAAAGGTATAAGATAATATTTTCCACAACAATTATTCTGTTAATCTTTCCTCCTATACTTCTACAAAACTGTAAGATCAATGACTTAGATGGTTAATTAACTTCCCCTAGCCTCTGTTGTAGAAATGAGAGTATAAGGTAATTCCGGTTAATTAATCAAAGAACATGACAGAGCAAAGAAACACAAACACTAATAAAAACAAGGCCCCCTGAAATATTACATTAATTGTTGAGTTGCACTTGGTGAAGTACTTGATCATTAACCAAATTTTTAAAACTTATTAGCCCCAATATTTTATTTTTCAGTTGATCTTCAGTACATAATAATTGTACACAGTCACTGTACACTATTACTTTTCTACTCACTATACATAGTATACTACTAGTGTCCATTCTTTGAACCAATATGCTCCTCCTTTTCTTTCAAACCTTCCCAACACATTTTTAGACTGTAAAACTTCTAATTGCTTTCTGTTCTCTATCCCTTTATAGTTTGCCATGTCTAATGTCCACTATCCTTTTCTACCCTTCTGCAGGTGTTACAAACTGGTTTGCATAAACACATGAGGAAATTATTTACCTTCCTTTGCTGAGCTGGTTTCGGTGAACATGTTTTTATTTTATTTTTATTTTTGCTAGCAAAGAAAAATAGAGGGAAGAGAGACAGACAGAAAGAATGGACATGCCAGGACCTTGAGCCACTGTAAATGAATTCCAAACACATGTGCTACCTTGTGCATACGACTTTAAATGAGTACAGGGGAATCAAACCCCATATCGTCAGGCTTTACAGGCAAGTGTGTTGACCTCTGACCCATCTCTACAGTCATAGTGAGCATGTACTTGAGTTACATCCATGCTACAGCAAATGACAAAATGTCATATTCTACTTAGTGCTTATGTTTCCCATTGGGTAAAAACATCACTTTTTATATCCAAACTACAACCCAGGGGCAGTGAGTTGTTTCCACATCTTAGCTATTGTCATACAGTAGCAATAAACATGGAGGTACATGCAGCTTTTGGGTTTAATACTTCATTTTTATTGGATATATATGGGGTTGCTGACTTATATAAAATTCCATTTTTAGTTTTATGAAGAATATACATACTGTTTCCATAAAGACTAAATGATCTATTGTCTTGCCAATAATGAGTGAAAGTTCCTTCTTCTCTATATCTTTTTCAGCATTTGTTATTGTCTTTTAATTTTTTTTTTTATTTTCAAGCAGAGAGAGAGAGAGAGAGAGAGAGAGAGAGAGAGAGAGAGAGAGAGGAAAGAATGGGCACACTAGGGCCTCTAGCCACTGCAAATGAACTCCTGATGCATTTGCTCCTTGTTTGTCTGGATTACATGAGTCCTGGAGAATTGAACCTGGGTCCTTTGGCTTTGCAGGCAAATGCCTTAACTGCTAAGCCATGTCACCAGCCCTGTTACTGTTTTAGTTATATTTTTATTATTTTTTCAATAAGCCATTTCAACTGAGGTAAGCTGAGGATTTCACTTGTGTTTCTATGATTAGTGGAATTTAGCATTTGTTCATGCCTTTCTTGGTCTCTTTTGTGATTTCTGTTGAGAAATGCTTGTTTAGTTCTTTTTTATTGTTTATCTTTTATTTATTTGAGAAAGACAGACAGACAGAAAAAGGAAGAGAGGGAGGGAGGGGGGAGGGAGGGAGAGAGAGAGAGAGGGAGGGAGGGAGAGAGAGAGAGAGAGAATGGGCACACCAGGGCCTTCAGGCACTACATATGAATTCCAAAATGCATGCGCCACTTTGTCAATCTGGCTTACATGAGTATTGGGGAATCAATCTTTGAACTATGGTCCTTAGGCTTCACAAGCAAGTGCTTAACTGTTGAGCCATCTTTCCAATCTTTTATTCTGTATTTTAATTGGGTTTTGTTTTCGTGTATGTGTGTCTCTGTGTGTATGTGTGTGTTCACCTTTGATTCAGAGTTGCACTCTGAACACAAAAACATTTAAGGAAAAAATAATTCCAAGTCTTCTTAAACTGTTATTAAACTTTTACTATAATATTAGAATTATCCTTAAACCAAAACCACAAACAGAAAAAAAAAAAAACCTACCAACTTATATCTGTAATGAAATAGATGCACATTTTCTCAATAAGCTTGCTTAGAAGGCAAAAATTCTTGGGCTCAGTACTCAATAGTACCTGAGCTGCTGGGGGAAATGGCTAACGATGTTATGAATAAGCAGTGCTCACTGCTATCCAAAGACAACCAGCCTGGCAAAACATACACACCTGTGTAGTAATGGTATACAGCTTAGGTGAATAAATAATGGCCCTGTAAGAGATCCACTCAGTGTAAAGGAACCCATAGCTGGAAGTGAGAACCAAGTCAAGATCCTATGGAGACCATGATTATGGACTCCATTAAGAAGCTCCTACTAATCTTTGCCCATAGGTGAAGTTACACCTCTCAAAATCTGTTTAAATTACCAATGCTTATCTCCTTTAATCTATCTTGATCTCACTCTCCCTTAGAGAATCCATTTTTGTTTCTCCTTTTCAACAATGCAAGAACAGCTTACTCCCTGGCAAGAGATGAACCACTGCTTGCACAGAAGCTAGGCCCTAGGTGAAACCACAGAGAAACTGGTGAATTGAAGAAGACTGTTGCTTCCACAGTAGCTTGACCCCCTGGGCCAGCAAGATGGAGAGAGACACTGAGGATACTCCAAAGAGACTAAAGCAGAAATCCAGAAGCTGCTGAAAGCTCAACAGTGATATAGATTTAAAGCACACCCACCAAGGCTGAAGAGATTTTTCAAGCAGAAAGCTTGTATAAGCCACATGGTGGGAACAATTATCTCACTCCCCCCCACCCCCAGGGACTAAGTGCTGCTCTGACAACTCATAACCCTGAGCTACATGGTAAATACCAGCAATCCTACTAAAGAGGGCCCTCATTGTTGTGAAGAAAGGGAGGAGGGAGGACTTCTAACTGTGCCGTACCTCCCAGAGAAGAAAAGACAAGAAGTTGAGCGTTCACTGGGTCTTCTGGGGTGAGCAGACTCTAGTAGACCTCTAGTGGGAGGGTATGGAGGAGCCAAAAAGGGAATCCACTGATTCTCATGCTCTCTGGTAGCCCACCAGTCCCCAAAGCCCCTGAAGCAGCTATCTTAACCACAGGTTCCTCCTGCACTAATTTCAGGAAAAGGGGCCCAGGCTGGGCGTCTCCATGCTTACAAATTCTCTCCTACTCACCACCACCGTCAGCCCGTTTGGACCCAGGCCAGCAGGCTAGTGTTCCTCCGCCTAGGTAGGAGGATCACTGTAAATTCAAGGCCACCCTGAGACTACATTGTGAATTCCAGATCAGCCTGGGCTAGAACTAGATCCTACCCCCTCCCCAAGAAAAACAAAAATAAAAGAAAGAGAGGAGGGAAATGATGGTACCCAAATATTATGTGCCTATATTAAGTTTCTACTTAATAAAAAATAATAGAAAAAAAAAACACTGAAAAGGACAAAGAAAAACAGTACTTCTCAGTAAAGTATTGGCAAACCAACTTTATGATATAGCAAAAATATCCTGAATTATGGTCAGTGGTCTGTTGTTGATTTTTCATTTAAGAGTTTAGATATTCTTAAAATATATGCGCATTTCAATTGTTTGCTCTGCTAGTATATTAAGAAAATGTGATTTTTGTTGATTTGAGCAAACATTTGAAACAAATTGTTTGCATTTTTATCAAGATAGTTTTTGCATTTCTAATTCACTTTTAAAATGTCTAGGGATGACTCATTGCTTACTAGTAAAATGGAGATTGGATATATTTGTCTAGAATGTAGAAACTTTGAGGAACAAAAAAAAAAAACCTCAATAAATCCCTAGGAGGAATTTATTTCTAATTCTACAAAGAAAATGGTCACTTGTACTAATTCTAATGTAGTTCTATAAATATAGCAAGGCAAATTAAGATCATAACTTTACATTATAAACATTACAAATACATATTGGATAGGAGCCTTAAAGTCACTATGTTATTTAAACAAAAAGGCAATGTGCATCATGACTTAATTTCCAGAATCATTCCTTGAGAGCAACCATATTCTTTGCCTAACTATCCTTAAAAATAGAGAGTAAATTAGTTGAGAAGCAGGAGTAATAAAAGTATTACAGATTCAAATGAGCAAAAGTAAACTAACAATGTGCTAAAATTAGTAGAAAAATTTGACAGCAATTTTACTGTTTACTGATCAACACGTTCTACATACTTGTGTTTGACTTTCATGTGACTTTCAGTAGGATGCCTGAAAATTATGGATCTATGTCTTGTTTGTGGGTAAAATACTTAAATACAGATATAGATTGGATAAATCTCCATGGACTGTTATGTATCTGAAATAAAACTTCAAATGCAAAACTTTAAACACACTTTGATTAAAGCACCATCGGTTTGTCATCTGAAAACCTTTTCTATAATATAATTAATTTCCTATTGACAAGAAACTTCTCAAACAACTAAAAGCATTCTGCTCCTTGGAAAGCAAGCATTGTAACATTGTGGTAAGTTTTTTCATAGACATATTTAGTTTCTAATTCTTAGCTTGATAGAATATGGTTGCAAGAAGTGTGTGCATCACACAGTAACTACATAGTCCTTTGAATGCATCCCCACCATCCCTGATTTTGGAAATCTGGTTCTTGGGTGTGGTATGTGAAACCACCTGCTCAACAAAAATCTCAAGGGTCCAATATGCATTCTCTGCCTGGGCCAGAGGGAAATGGATGGGTTACATGTTCAAGTCCTGCAAGTGAGGGAGGATGAGTCACCAAAACATCTTTCATAGTTGAGGTTGCTTAAGCTCCAGTGTTATTCATAGTAAAGAACCCTTTGGGTTTCTATGAGATCCTCACAGTCTTAGTTCTAAATGCCAACTACTTTGATTTACTTTTTCCTCCATCTCTGCATCTCATTAAATGATCTTGAATTCCTGAATTGTACACATATGCTTTTCTCTGTTTGCACTAATAACTGACTGGAAGCACTACTTATCTTTGTGAAGGATAACACCTCTTCTTGTGCTCTTAAACCCACCATAATGTGATTCCTCCTAAAAATAGCAAACATATAATCTTTCATCAAGTGCTAATTTAATCCTGAACATGTATCCTAAATGGTGTGTTTTATTCATATCTTTTATCTCATACTACCTCCATAAATACACTAAAATTAATTTTCTTTGTTAACAATAAGCTTGAGAATGTTTTCTAATACTTTGCATGAAACTATCCAAGTTTCTTCAAAGAAAACATACGCGGGGCATTCATTACTCCACCAAAATAGACATGATATTTTAGTAACCATATTTCTCCATCTGTATGCCAGATGCTTGCAGCCGCATGGCACTGCTCATATTTTAAACAAATAAATGTGAAATGTGCAAGATGGGTAAAGGGCAGTGTTAATGTTTTACACGTGTGCTACCATTATTTGATACTATATTAATCTTCTCTGAATTCTTAAATATCATTTGGAAAATGAATGCTGAAATTCCAAGTAAAAGAGCCTGAAAATGAACTGATACATTTAGCTTCTCACTATTACTCTTATGTATAATAATGTTGAAGAATTATAAAAAGAAAAGAACAAACACTTGAATTTTGTTGACATGATATGCAAAATGTAAAAGGTCATTGAACTGTAGAAAAATTTTGTTGAGAATTCCTTTATTCCTCCCAGTGGGATAATGATTTTTATCTAATTTAAAGTGATAAATTGAACCAAAGAATTTCAATAAGTTTCACTTTAAAACTTGTTACAAAAGTGAAATCTGAGGTCAAAAATATATGGATATAGATTACTGCTGCAACTTACAGTTGATATAAAATATATCCTTTTTTTCAGTTGTTTTCTTGTTATTTTATTTGAATGTTGATCTTTTCATATACCCTTGTAATATAGGATAGCAAGCATAGTTGTAGGGAGAAATATTTCATCCTATTTGTGTCTTGCAATCTTTTATAAATCTTTTAATTAGTTTTCCATTTATTTTATCAATTTTATCCTGTGTAAATACCATCTTATATGGCCTTCATGATCTATTTTGTTCTTTTATAAAGTTATTCTTGGATACCTGTTTTTCATATATTCATATATGTATGTACATATATATATATATATATATATATATATATATATATGTTATCCATATTTTGTTGTCCCTTTAGTGGTTTCTTTCTTTCTTTTCTTTTTGAGGTAGGATCTCACTCTGGTTCAGGCTGACCTGGAATTAAATATGTAGTCTCAGGGTGGCCTCGAACTCATGGTGATACCTCTGCCCCCCAAGTGCTGGGATTAAAGTCATGTGCCACCACGCTCAACACCTTCAGTGGTTTATTGATTGTTGCTAGAGATAATAAATACTCTAACATTTTTAGCCTTGATTTCATGTTATGGTAATTATGGATAACAAACTGTCTTATTTTTTTAAATAATTTTTTACAGCTTATTCCAAATGCAGGTTGCAAGATATTTAGAATTTCTCTTATCCTCATTTGACTTTCAGCATTCAGAATTAGGAAGGCAGATGACTTCATGCATGCTCAGTCAAAATCAATTATTACCAAGTGGACAAATAAACACTGAAGTTTGAACTTATAAATTGAAAAAAGATAGATGGTAAATGTCTTGGTTATTCCTATGTGGAAAAAGTATATAAATTAATATGGAGAGATTATGTACATGTAAATACACATGATAAAAGCAAACATAATGATCAATGGATTTCTGGATAATATAGTGATAATTGGGTATGATATTTTAAATTATACAAATTTTATGAAATAATTATATAATATCATCATGAATTGAAATATAGAGGAACAAAAACAATTGTCAAGTATGTCAAAAATAAATAAACACTTATAATTGATTCAGTGATTACATATGTTTTGTTTGGCAAAATAATCCCATTTAAAACTGTTATTTATATTGCTCTTTATTTTTCATGCATATATTTAGCCTTCTCAGCTAGTTTGTTAGGCCCCCTAGGAAGTGGATGGTTTTAGAGGTCATGATGAGTAATTAAAAGTAGCTCATAGAAAGTTATGCATAAACATTCATGCATACAATCTCAGCACTGGGGAATGTGGAAGCAGGACTATTGGGAGTCCAAAGTCATTCTCAGAAACATAGGTTTCAGGCTAGATTGGGCTATATAACAAATAAATATAACAAATAAAGCAAAAAACATAAAACAAAAAGGAACCAATAGTGTATAATCCAATATAAAGAAGACATGCAATAAATATTTGTACTTGGTATAATACAATTTGACCTAGTCATTTTTAGCTATAAGGATTAGGTCACTAGCATATACATTGCAATTTTACCTATTAATATTTGAACATAAAGTTGAAATCTTATCTTACCTTTGTTTCTTAAAATATAAAATATGTAAATACATCACTGAAATTTAAACAAAATTTTTGGATCCTAGATGATGAACAGTAGAAGCTTTCATCCACCCATCAGCATTATGCTTCATTCTCAAGTGTAAGCAATAATTAAAATTAGAACAATAAGCATTTTTGTTTGCTTTGATTATACACATAAACAAGTAATTTTCTCTGGTTGTATAAGTTGAGATAATGAATAGAAGTGTAGCATTTTAATACTCCTGTACCTTTATTCCATGATATTTTCTTTTTTCTTTTCCTTTATTATTAGTATTAGTTATGTACACAGTCATGTTGGTGCCATTGGGAGCCTCCTTCCTTTCCTCCCCCCTCCACAGGGACCTTTCTCCTTAGGGAATATGGCTCATGCATTGTGGGGTTACCCATCAGTTATGAGTAAGAGGCAATGTCTCTGTGCATGATGTCCCAAGATGTGGCTCTAATAATCTTTATGCCCCTCTTCCATGAATTTCCCAGAGCCATGTTGGGTTCATTTTAGGTCTACTGAAGTGATATGGGAGCCTCTGTGACTCTGGATATTTGGTTTGGTAGGTGTTGAGTGTTCTCTGTATTTATCTTCTTCATCCTTATGCTGGGATCAGGTTCACCAAGAAAACAACACTCTTGTTCATATATCCAACTACTCTATATTTTCAGCTGGAGCCCAACTGAGGTGAGCTGGGTGGATTTTCTCCTCAGGATCTGAGTTCATCTGAAAAAGAGAAGGAAATTCTCCAATGGACAGTGAATTCAGCACCAGATAAATGTGATAACCATTGTTATTTCACAGAGAATTTAATAGGTGTAGGGCTTCTTATAGTCCAAGATTGGTGGAAGCTTGATAATGGAGAGTGAACTCCTTTTTGGGGGCGGGGGATATGGTTTTGATTTGTTACCCAGAACCAGACATGGGTTCTGTTCCACTGAGCTTATCTGTTAGCCAAATCAAGAGCAGTTGGTTACCCACCATGGCTGTGTGCCACTATTGCACTTGTGTGAGCATCATGTCAGGTTTCTTGTGGCTGAGAAGCTTAGACCATGAGTTGCTTAGACAGATGTTGGTTATTTTCCCCTAGTTGCTCATATAGCACCTTCTGGCACTAGATGATAAACTGTCTGAGGATTAACTCTTTTCCAGATTCCATCTAGGTCACTCCGTGTTCAGTACCAAGAGCATATGGTGTCTTCAGCAGTAGGGTCTTACTGTTAACCTTTGGTGAGCCATAAAGTACTGTGACAGAAAGTTGTCTTTGTTTCGGAAACTATGTAGGTCTCTCTGATCAACAGCTCATTGTGGATGTTAACCACATGCTGGTACAAGGAGTTATAGGCCAGCACCAAGGAAAAGAGGGGGAAAAGATAGGCAAAATAAAAGAAAGAGAAGAGGGAGAGAGAGAGAGTAAAAATAAAACAGGAGATGAATGGTTAGTCTTCATCCTAACACCTCCAGGGCCCTATGAATCAGATGTTCCCACTAAGAACCTGATGAAGGTTGAACCATTTAGCCTGTCTTTAGGATGCAGAATTTTATGGTACCATTGCCATTTGGGTACACTTTTGTGTTCCCCAAACCCACCCTTATTCTCCCCTCCCACTGTCCCTCCAGATTGTGTGGTCCTTGAGATGCTTCTTAGGTATGTCAGCATCTCAGGCAGATGCAGGTTAGGAGACACAGATGAGTGAACATGCAATAATTATCTTTCTGTGATTGTGTGACTTTGCTGAGAATGATTTGTTCCAGGTTCAACCATTCTTCAAATTTCCTTGTGTCATTTTTCCTTACTGCTGTGTAGAATTTCATCATGTAGTTATACCACATCTTGGTTATCCATTTGTGTAATGATGGACATATGGGTTGATTCCAGCTCTTAGCTATTATGAATTGAGCAGTGATAAACATGGTTGATCAAATCTCTCTGAACTGAGGCATGGAGGTTTTAGGGTAAATGCCCAGTAAAGGAATGACTGGGTGTGTTGTGAACTCTGTAGTCAACCTTTGTAGGTGTCTCCATATTGCTTTACATAGTGGTTGTACTATCTTACATTCCCTAGTTATCCTCCTCCTCACCAGCATTTGTTTTCATTTGATTTTTTTAATGTTTGCTATCCTTACTGGGGTAAGGTGAAATCTCATAGTTGTTTTAATTTGCATTTCACTGATGCTTAGGAATGATGACCATTATCTTAAGTGTGTGTTTGCCATTTGTATTTCTTCCTCTGAGAACTACCTGTGAAGTTCTCTGCCCCATTATGTACCCAGCAATTTTTCCCCTAATCTGTGAGTAATCTATTGTCTCTGCTTATTGTATGTTTGTCGGTGAAGAAACTTTTCAGCTTCTTGATATATCAATGAATGAGTGATTGTTTTAAGTTCCTGAGCTATTGGGTTTTGTTCAGGAAGTCTTTTCCCATTTCTATATCATGGAAAATTCATTCCATATTTTAATTCCAGTAGTAGCAGTTTCCAGTCTTTGATCCACTTGGACTTGATTTTTGTGCATGGTGAGATGTGTAGATTGAGTTTCATTTTCCTGAACATGTTTATCCAGTTTGTCCAGCACCATTTGTTGAAGATGCTGTCTTTTTTCCAGCCTAAAATGTTAGGGCCTTTGTCAAATGTGAAGTAGCTGTAGTTACTTTACACAAAGTCCAGATCCTTCACTCTGTTCCATTGGTCTATAATCCTGTTTTAATGCCAGTATCATGTTGTTTTTATTACTATGTCTCTGTAATATAGGCCTACAGTTTCTTTTCTTGTACTATCTCTGCCAGGTTTTGGTTTTAGGGGGATACTGGTTTCATTGTAGTAGTTGGGGAATTTTCCCTGTTCTCTGATTATGTAAAAGTTTGGGAAAAATCAGTTTCAGTTCTTTCATGAAGGTTTGATAGGATTCACCTGAGAAGCTGTCTGTGCCTGGACTCTTCCTCTTGTGGAGTTTTTAACTACCTTTTAAATCTAGATAGGGTTCATAGGTTTGTTTAGGAGGTTAATCTGCTCTTATTTTAGCTTTGGTGATGAGTATGTGTCCAGGAATTTATCCATTTCCTCTGTATTGTCCAGCTTTGTGGATTAGAGGTTTTTGAAATAAGTTTTGATGATTCTCCCAACTTCAATTATGTCTGCTGTGATAATTTTGTTAATTTGAAGTGACTCTTTCTTTCTTTCTGTCTTTCTTTTTCTTCTGATCAAATTAGCAGGGTTTATAGATTTTGTTTACTTTTTCAAAGAACCGACTCTTTGTTTAATTAATTTTCTTAATTGTTTTCATAGTTTCCAATTCATTAATTTCTACCCCAATATTGATTATTTCTTTCCATCTAGAGCTGTTTTTATTTGGATTCTTCTTGTTTTTCCAGTGCCTTTAGGTAGATGGTTAGGTTATTGATTTGGGATCTCTTTTTCTTTGTTATGGAGGCATTTAGTACTATGAAGTTTAACCTGAGGACTACTTGCATTTTATCCCATAGGTTTTGGTATATTGTGTTCTCATTGTCAATCATTGTTAGTGCAATTTCATTTTTTTTTTTTAAATTTCATCCACTACCCATTTATTGTTTAAAAGTGTGTTTTTCAATTTCCAGGAGCTGATTGAATTCTGACACATCCTTTATTGTTAATTTCTAGCAATGCATCATTGTGATCTTATGTCATGGAGAAAATTATGTTGATCTTCCTAAATATATGGAGGCAGGCTTTATGACAGAGTATATGATCTATTTAGAGAAGTTTCCATTGTCTGCCCAGAAGAATGTGTAGTCTGTGGATTTGGGGTAGAATGTTTTGTAGATGTCTATTAGGTCTAATTGATCTGTGGTTTTGTTTAGATCTCTCTCTTCCCTGATAATTTTGTATTTGGATGATCTATGTATTGCTGATAGTGTAGTACTGAGGTCCCCAACTGTGATGGTGTTAGTGGTTATTTCTGCTTTTTTTTTTTTTTTTTTTGTCAAGTAGGTTTTGTTTTATGAATTCTGGTGCACCTGTGTTTGGTGCATAAAATTTTGTGATTGTGATATTCTCTTGTTGGGTTGGTCCCTTGATTAGTAAGAAATGACCTTATTTGTCTTTTTTGATTATTTTTTGTTTGAAGTCTATTTTATCCAATATTAGTATAGCTACACGTGGTTGTTTTTTACTTCTATTTCCTTGGAATACCATTTTCCACACTTTTACCCTGAGGAGGTATCTGTTTTTAGTGGTGAGGTGGGTTTCTTGAAGACAGCAGATTGAGGGGTATAATTTTCTATTACACCCTATTAGCTATGTCCCTTGATGGGCAAATTAGAGCCACTAATGCTTAGAGTAATAACTGAGATTTAATTTATTCCTGACATATTATGGTTGTTTATGTCATTTGGTGTTTCCTTGGACTTTGTATTGTTTTGTGTCTTCTCTGAGTTTGGTTATTGGGATCTGCTCCTTGTAGGCACTTGAGGTTGGTTATTTGATCCTTCTGTGTGGAGGGAGAATTTACTGAAGTACTGTCTGAAGGTTTGGCTTTGTGTTCAAATATTTGTAAAGCTGAGTTTCATCTTGGAAAGTTTTTCTTTTACCATTTATGATGAGGGATACTTTTGCTGGGTAGAGTAGTTTGGGTTGGAAGCCATAGGTTCTTCAACTTTGCAATGTTTCATTCCAAGCCCTTCTGGCTTTTAGGTTTTTCACTGAGAAGTCTGAAGTAATTCTGATGGGGTTACCTTTACATGTAAGGTGTTGTTTCTCCCTAGCTGCTTTTAGCACTTTCTCTTTAGTATGGATATTTAGGATTTTAATGATAATATGTCTTGGACAATTTCTCCCTTGGTCTAGTCTGTTACAAGTTTTGTTGTTGTTGTTGTTGTTTGTTTGTTTAGCTTCTTGTAACTTGATGGGACTTTCTTTTGAGAGAGTGGGAAATTTTTCTTATATAATTTTGTTGAATAAGTTCTCCATGCCTTTGGTCTGAATTTCTTCCCCTTCTGGTATTTACCTGATCCAAATGTTGGGACGTTTAAGGGTATCCCACAGTTCCCTCTTGTTCTTTTCACAAAAGTTTTTGAACTTATTGAAATTTTGGTGTCATAAACTGTTTCTTCTGTTTTGTGTTCCAGTTCTGAGTTTCTATCTTTTATATGGCTATCTCTATACTTTTTTTTTCTTTCTTTCTTTCTTTCTTTCTTTCTTTCTTTCTTTCTTTCTTTCTTTCTTTCTTTTTTTCTTTCTTTTTTTTTTTTGTTTGTTTTTGAGATAGGGTCTCACTCTAGGCCAACCTGACCTGGAATTCACTATGGAAGCTCAGGGTGGCCTTGAACTCATGGCAGTCCTTCTACCTCTGCCTCCAAAGGGCTGGGATTAAAGGTGTGTGCCACCATGCCTGGCTTTGGAAGTCTCTACTCTTGAGAGTTTTTTTTAGAGGTTTGGGCTTGTTCAATTTAGTTTGTATTTTCTACTGCTTTTTTATGTATAGTTTCCATCCCTCTGTTGAGTCCCTTTTGCATATCATTTTCTGATTTTCATCATGCTTCTTGAAATTCATTCTTGCATTTCTTTATGTCTTCATTGAGCTTAGCTAGCTGATTATTGAGGTATTGCTTTTTTTTTTTTTTTTTTTTTTTTTACTCTCCTTCAGATCATTTAACTGTCTTTAGAACCCTTTCTGGTTCTTTTCTATTAGTTCTAATCTAATGAGGAAAGCATTCATACAATTATTGGTCCTTTGTTGATTTTCTGCAAGTTTGTTTGGTCATGGTTACATAGCTTGTATCATCATTTTGGTGTTCTGATCCTATTGTTTCTTCAATGTTTTGATTAGAGACATCCATTGTAGGGCCAGAGAATCTTGTTGAATTTATTTTCATTTGATTTATCATGTTATTACTTTTGTGCTATGGTCTTCCCATCACAGTGTAGGAATCATATTTTTTTTTCTTAATTTAGGAGGAAGCTGTAGTCTCCCCTTGATGTGTCTTCAGTGATTATTCTCTTTTATGTTTACTTCCACTAGGCTTCTGATGACAATGGGTCTGCCTGTGCAGGAGGAAGGAGCCCATGATTCTCTGCTGGGTGCCCGGGGACTTGATGAAGGGGATTGTTGTTCCATGGTTGGGGTATGGGACTGTGTGGTCAGGTGGCTTGAGGGGACAGGGGTTGGGGGGAATGGGGCAACACAGCCTTGTGTTGGGATTGGACTGTGGATTGGGGGGGGGTGAGAATGCGTGGCAGTTCCAAGATGCTAAGTATTGTGGATATGGGACAGTGGGATATTTGGGATGATGTACTAGGGGTAGATGGGACTGCTATATCCTGTGACAAGGCTGGGTGGAAATATGGGGATATCATGGACATGTAGGTACCATGTAGGACTGATAGCCTGCTGGCTTGGTTTTGCACCCAGGTGTGGTGTGGCAGCAGTGAGTGGGATGGCATTTGTGTTGAGCTCCCCTGGGAGAATGCTAGCCTGCTGGCCTGGATCCACATATGGGGTTGGGGGACAGTGTTGAGTGTGATAGCATTTGCGTTTGGAGGTCCCCTGCATAAAGCTAGCCTACTGGCCTCGGTGAGCACATGGGGGTAGGGGTTAGCATCTGGTCTGGGTCCACTTGGCCTGTGGTTAGTGCAGGAGAAACCTGGGGCTGAGACTGCAGCTAGGATGACTGCTTGAATGGATTGGGGTACTGGTAGGCTACCTGAGGGTGTGGGAATCAGAGGATTTCATAATTTGCTCCTCCCATATCTTCCCACTGGAGGTCTACTAGGATCTGCAAGACCCTAAATAGCACAATGATCCCTAAAGCTCTTTTCTTTCCTTCTCACGGAGGTGAGGCATTGTTAGGTAGATGGCATCTTGATCTGATATCAGGACACTTCTTTCAGTCTATGATACTTTTTTCTGCAGTAAAATTTTAGTTTTTCCTTTGAAGAATTTGACTATAAGGAATTACAGAGATGTCTCAGTCAGTAAAGTGATCAGCAAGTGTGAGGACATGAGTTTGAATCCATAGAACCATGCTGAACATTAAGGTTCTCACCTGTAATCTTACACTGAGCAGAAGGAGATGGAGGATTGCTGAGGCTCACTGGGTAGCTGGTTAGTGAGGGCAACAAGTAGGTGAGTTCTAAGTTTAGTGAGAGATACAACCTCAATGAATAAGGTGGAGAGGGATAGGAGAAGATACTTGACATCACCTCCTACTTCTACATACCCTACACCTACACAACCTGCATCCATACATACACATATGCATACTCACAGGCCCTTATACATAAAAATATTCACTACACTTGTAAGTTATCACACACAACCTTGTTAACACTGAAGAATAAAATGTGGCTTGACAATTCTATATGAGTTTTAGAAGACTTAATAGGTCAGGCCACAAACATCAAAACATTTCTTCTGTGGGGCCAGTTTGCTTTTACCATCCTTTCCCAAAAGCTGGGATCACAGTTCCAAGAGAGGCCTATTGTATTTATTTTCTCCATACTTAGAAAGGTGACTGGTTCCAATCCTCACTCAAATGTTTGCTAAATGAGTACAGGCAGGTAAGGCTGAGATCCTATTCACAGGATTCCTGTCATAAAGCAAAGAAGACTCACTTTTTTCCACAGAATGCTGGACTGTGGCAACCTAGACTGGCTCATATGCTTAATCCCAAGGACACTTAGGGACACACAGTAATGCATGCCACTGTGTGCCTGCCAACAGACAGGGTCAGCTCCACAGCCAATTGCTCATAGAAACCCAAGCTGGAAGGACTATGTGTGGGTAATGCAAGTTTACTTGAAGAAATACATGAACAGTAGTTTCCCAGAAGGGAAAATTCATGACAGCCTATCTGATTGTTCTTTTCCTAGCATCTCTAAAAACCTATGTCTCAAAATAGCATGATAGTCCTCTACTATTGCACTTATAATCATTTTTAAATTTTTTAGAAATTTTGGCTTATAGAAAGAAAGTAAATGATTCTCAGACATATAGCAAATGCCCAATGATGGGGCTAAGCTACATTTTAAGACCTTAACTATGCTCTTTGGCTTCAAATGGCTGCAATATTTTGTGATTTCTCAAAATATGAATTATGTTTTTCTTTTCTTTAACATATTAGCACCAGACTACTGAAACGAGTCTCCAAATGGAAAAGCTAGAAGCAGTTAAATTTATTCAAGGTGCAAAAGATAGTCTTATACTCTCCTAATAAGTACCACTCTGAAATGAAAGTATGTATTTTCTAAATCTTTCCACCTACTTTTGCCCTAACTTCAATTTACAATAGTAATTATCACTGAAAAATCTTTTGCTATTATCTCTGGAATGATTTAGATCAGAATGTGATTTTGTTGTTGTTACTGAGTCTGTACTTGTTATAAATATGACATACTCTTCTTATTCTATCCAAAGAGTCATCATTTAAATTACTCTTCACACATTTTAATGATGTTCCACATTGTTCTTAATGAAGGTCGGGCCTGTGAGATAATACACTATTATAAGCTGAATTCTAGCTATTTGGTATGCATTATGCATTTGACGAGAATACAGCTTCAGAAGAAGCAATTCATTTACATAGAAAATGTTTTGCTATAAGCAAACCAAAGCATGCCTGAGTCCAAATATAGAAATGTGTTGGAGGATTGATAGTTTTATTCTGTGGAGAAGAAATGTACATATAAATATTCTTTGAGGTTCAGATGATAAAGATAAAAATACATCTTGTAACAGAGAGCATTTATTTTCTTGTCACTTGATATTTTATTCATTTGTTTTAATTTCTCTTCTTTTAGTGACTCTTTACTGACTCATTTGATCAATAACTTGGCAAAGACATTATATGTAACATTTGACAGGTATTATCCAGTCTAAACCTCACAAAATATCACATAGCTTTGGAATGTTTTTAACTATGAGGAAACTGAGGTTTGGTGTCTCAGTTTTTAAGTGACAGAGTACATTAATATTACAAAATTCTTCCATTATCCATTAAATAAACCATTATACCAACCCATCTTTTGAGTATGAATATTTTGTGTTTCATATCCCACAAAGGGTAAAGGATGATGGCTCAATTTCAGGGTGCTTTTGTCAATCTCATAATAAAGTCATTTGTAAGTATGTGTATACTTTTCAGACACTATGATTTATTTGAGTCTACGATCACTTTTTGCAGTGCATGGGGGATGGTGCTATAAATATTTAACTTTTATGATAAAATTATTAACTAGGGAAAGTGTTTTAGGTTCTTAGATTGTGTTTATATATTCAGAAGGAATCTTAAAGTTGAGTAATTTTCCTATAAATGCAATCAACAGACAGCATATCTAAAAAGAAGCATTGAAATCCTTCAAAGTTTCAATTGATATGAATGATTGATTTAATTTTTCATTGTAACGCTGGGAAATAGTCTAAATCAGGGAGGAATTTTAAATTGAATTTCCTCTGAGTAAGTGCAGGCTCCTGATGCTCATTCTTACATTATGTTCAATAATAATAGATCTTTCTCACAGCTACTTAAAATTGTTGCTTACTTGACTCATTTGGACTTCAAGTCCAAACTTGATTTGCTTCACTATCTTCTCAAGGTACATAGAAAAGACATACAGTTTTCTTTTAACTTTTACTCATTATAACCAATTCCAAATAATAGTGAATTGCTAACAGATCCACAACCACAAGCATTAATTTTTCTATATCATTATAAAGGTCAAATGAACTTAACAGGATATTCTATATTCATATGAATGGTTTAAAGAAATAAATGAACTTCATTATATTAGGTCCAGTTTCCATTTTTTTTTTTGAGGGAAGCCCAACAGACTGTACATTTTTTATGTAAGAGTGAAAGAGAGAGTGAATGAGAGAGAAAGAGAGGGAGAGAAAGAAAATTGGTACACCGGGACTTTCAGCCACTGCAATTGAAGTCCAGAAGTGTGTGCTCCCTTTGCACATGTGCAACATTGTGTACTTGCATCACTGTGGTACCTGGAGAATAGAACATGAACCTTAGGCTTTGCAAACAAGCACCTTAACTGCTAAGCTATCTCTCTAGCCTTGGATCTAATGACTTTACTCAACTCAGATGTACATGTTTTAAAGACTCTTGGAGACACTATAATCATCCTTACTACAGGGTTTATCCACAAGTTGCAAATGAATCAAGATAGTTTTAAAAAAAAGTTTTTATTATTTGCTAGCACAGAGAGATAAAAGAGATGTGATAGAGAGAATGAGGGAAAGAATGTATATTTCAGGGCCTTTTCCCACTGAAAATGAACTCCAGATGATTGCCCTTGTACATCTGGCCTACATGGATACTGGTGAATCAAACATGATCTGCCATACTTTGAAGCAAGTGTCTTTAACCACTGAGCCCTAAAAACTAGTTTTGAGTTGAGGGTGTTGGTGTATACAGATATTCCTAGTGCTCAGGAAGCTGAAACAGTAACATCACATGTTTGGTGTTTTGGGGCCAACTTCAGTTCCATAATAGTCCCTGTGTCAACACACACACTCATGCACAAAAATATTAAGAAAATTCATAGACATAACCAGCAGTGTATTCTATTTATTTTAGAAAAACCATCTCTATCTAATTAGGACATGTTGAATGATCTATAAGAGAGGAGACAAATTACAAATCAATAAAGAGGGAGGATAAGGGAAGAGAGAGAAACAGATACAGAGGGAGAGGCTGATATGAATTTAAGAGAAGTAAGCATTAGGAGTTGGTTCAATTTTCTCACTTTCATCTCAGAGTTGAGATGACAAAGGACCTGACCAAGAAGAGGATAGAGACAGAAAGGCAAGGCAAGATAAATTGGAAGTACCTCTCTTCTTGGAGGCTTTAGAATAGCAGAGAGTAGCTGCGAGCACTATAAAACCAACATAGAAAAAAAAAAAAAGAATCAAAAGAGTCATCTTTTTAAGAAACCATCAGTAAACTGATTTTAAATGAAACATAAATGGGAAATTATAGAAGCACAAGAGCCTGATAATTATTTATTTAGAAATGCAGAGAGAGAAATGGACACATCAAGGCCTTTAGCCACTGAGAACAGAGTCCAGATGCATACACCACCTCGTGTATCTGACTTATATGGGTCCTGGTGAATTGAACTTCAATCCTTTGGCTTTAAGGCAAGTGTCTTACCTGCTATGCCATCTCTATAGCCCAAGCCTGAGAATTTTGAGAATGCTTTTACTTTAAGATTCTCAGTGTCCCAAGGTAACTTGCTTACCTATTGTCATTTATCATAGGAAATTCATACATGTAGGCACACAATTAGATTTTGTCAAAAACAGTAGGAATAAGTATGTTTTAAATAGATTACCATTAATTTCCTTAGTAATTGGTTGAGAAAAGTGTATCTCTATTACTCTGCAGATCTAAGGAAGAAATATCCCATTATTTGTGTTCATACATTATTTTATACTTTGAAAAAATCCTTTTCAATATTCAAAAACACATTCATTCCAAACAAAGAATAGGCTAAAATACCACTTGAAAATACTAAAAATCTATAATCTATAGCCAAACTAGGTAGAAATCACCTCCTAAAGTCTGACAAGTCTTGACAAATTTATCATCTGGCCAGTGAATTACCAGGTGCACATGAAGAGCATCATTGACCCATTCAATTTCTTTCATTCTTCCAATTCAAACTCTAAACAACATAATTCTAGTGGCTCTTCTTCTTGCAACTATACAGAGATTAATTACTGGAACTATTATTCCCAGCGTCATCACCACTGGCAGACTTGGAGGTTAGGTCACTTTCTAATTATTTGAAACACCCTGACAGAATCTATCTCCTAGTTTTATGCTTTCTTCTGTGGTTGCTTATTTCATCTTGATCTTGAATATTTCATTTTAAAAAGAACAGCTGTGTGTGTGTGCATGTGTGTGTGCTTTTAGGTTCATCCAGTCAAGTGTTCTCTGGCTGTTCACTTTGCAGTAGAGCAGGCGGTAATGCACTTGCTGGCAATAAAAGAAGTGTTTTCCTGTCTTTTTATGTCATTACTCCTTTTTATATCAAAGAGTACTGAATTATCACTGTCTCGCATGTTCTGTATTATTAATGATTTCATCCTATAAACACACGCATGTATGAATTATGGGTATTAAATATGTATATACATGGACATAAGGAGTATATTTTTAAAACTAAAGTGTATGTACTCAGAAACAAGGGATTTTATTTTTAACAGAAAAACCATGTGTCATTATACATAGGATCAGCAAGATCCTATCAGAGTGCAATCTGATAATTCCCCAAGGGTGGTAAACAGAGGTTGCATACTATATTAGAAGTAGATGGTGAAACTAAGTTATATGAATTTCATTCTTGTCTCTGGTCTGTATTTACCCCAGGAATGTAAGTAGGTTCAATTCTGTATCCCTCACTTCTTCATTTAAAAACTGAGAAAATTAAAAATACCAACCTTTTAAGTTTAGAATAGAGAAAATTAAAGATGTAAAGCATTGATGGTAGTCCTTCCAGGCATTGAAGTGCATGCTTTTAATCCTAGCACTCCAGAGGCCAAGGTAAAAGGATTCTATGAGCTTTGGGGCTACAAAATGAGTTCCAGGTCAGACTGGGCTAAAGTAAGATCCTGATTTAGAAAATAAAAGAATATGTTAGATATCTATTGTATTGATAGGCTTCCAACAAATAACGATTTTATAAAATTAGTTATATGGTATGGTGTTCAGTGCTCTCAGAAAATTAACCATATATGAGTATATTCATTCACTCTTGTGTAATTAGCATTTAGTGCTTACTTATATATTTAGTGTTTTATATATGTGTATATCCATACATGGGAATTCACCACAGTATCCAAGTGGTACGTTCAGCTCTCAGTTTAATGAATCCACTTTTTTTCTCTGAAATACAAGCTTTCACCCTTTTGGAAGACCACAAGATAAGCAAGTATCAAAATTGTGGCAACTATAGACAAATATTCACCAGTGGGCTTCAAAGGATAACAATGAGAAAAATTAGACAAAATTTCATCTTGATTCCAATATGTACAAATATGTTCACTAATGTACATCATATTTCATCTTGAATGACACATTTCCTATAAACTTTTGCCCAGCTGCAGTAGAAAGGGCATTTTATATTTCTATCATGACAGATGATGGGATAGGTAACATTCTTTGGTGCACATACTAGGGTAAACAAATATTTTAACAGTATGTGAAGTATCTTTTCAAATCTGTTCCCCTAGACTAACTTGTCTCCAGTTATTCCGTTGTGTTCCTTTGAAGTCCTTGGTAATGCTGCCGAGTCACTAGCTACAATTCATGAGTCAAGCTGGTTCTGTGAAGCTCCACCCACTAAGGTCATATCTCTTCACTACTGTCCTTCCTGTGATTACCAAACCTTAGAGTAGTCCTACAGTCATGCAATTAGAAAACAAAAACAAAAACAAAAAACATGTTTAGAAGATCATCTTGTAAATCAAACCTGAGTATTTTCTTTCTATAATTACTGACACTGGAGAATCCTCCATGAGTCTATGATAGCTCATGAATTCTATTTGAATATGGAGGCAATGGCATATAACATTTTTTTTTTTCTTCGAGGCAGGGTCTCACTCTAGCTCAGGCTGACCTGGAATTCACTATGTAGTCTTAGGGTGGCCTTGAACTCTCCGTGATCCTTCTACCTCACATATAACACATTTTTGACATGAACGTAAATTTATAATGGCTTCTGGGTACTTCAGGGTTTATAGTAAAATATTTGCTTTCTGTTGGAGTCCAGTAGAATGCCATAGGCTGTTTCTAAATGTATAAAAACTGTAAATAGACTGGCATTGTGCTGATGAAATTTGATAAGGTCTGTTCTTTAATTCACTTATAAGGACATTCCATGAACATTTATATCTGCCACCTATAATTTGAACACTGTAAGAACTGTATGAAAAACCAAGTTTCAGGTTAACTTTAATAGGATTTTGAATTTTATGAGTACCCTTTTTCATTTGGCAACTATTAAAACTGTGGCCTTTTGAGATATTGGTGGTTCGGTAAGGGTTGCATATCCAGATGAGGTACATGCTTGCTTTTGTTCCAAACTCCACAAGGGGGCAGGAATTTTATGGAATTTTCTTGTCATAATTCCCTTACATATGTACAACATTGCTTCTTTCTTACAAAGTTCAATGGCAGGAAACCATCCATACACTAGTTTGAGATCTTCTGGAAAGGAAATGTGATTGATTCCATGCAGGCAAGATCACAACATAAAGATGGTGTGTGAATCAAATGAAAGACAGTGTAGGTATGTTGTTGGCGATGACCAGCTGATAGCAAAACATTTCAAAAAGTTCTTATTAAGAGATAAATAGGGCTGGAGAGATGGCTTAGCGGTTAAGTGCTTGCCTGTGAAGCCTAAGGACCCCGGTTCGAGGCTCGGTTCCCCAGGTCCCACGTTAGCCAGATGCACAAGGGGGTGCACACCTCTGGAGTTCATTTGCAGAGGCTGGAAGCCCTGGCGCGCCCATTCTCTCTCTCTCCCTCTATCTGTCTTTCTCTCTGTGTCTGTCTCTCTCAAATAAATAAATAAAATTTTTAAAAAATCCATTTAAAAAAAAAGCGATAAATAAAGCAATGTCTTAGCAATGTTGATAACTGTATAGCAAATTATGCATGAGTGAACACACACACACACACACACACAGCCAGAGTGCACATCCAAAGCAGTGATTATAATCACAGTGTGAAGTCTAATTCCTCTCTCTTCTGTATAGAACAAGCAGACAAGTTAAAGGAGCACTAGTTATCATCACGTTTACATTTCTCAAGTCCTGGATATTTACACAGACCACTGATGGTCTCCTGGGATGTAAACTGTTATAGTACATTATTTTCTAAGGTGGAGGCTTCCGTTTCTTTCTAGAACAGATCTTACTTCATGGCTCACATGACCAATATGACTATTTTGCTATGTCAAGTATTTTTATCTCAATTCTTCATTCTAAAATCATTTAAATAACCCCACTAGCCATAGACAATGTAATTCCTCAGAAGATATAGACACATGTATATTTTCCTTCTTTTAGTTCCTCCATTATTTTTAAAAATAATATTTATTTATTTGACAGAGAAAGAAGGCGAGAGAGAGAGAAGTAGAGAAAATGGGCAGGCCAGGGCCCCCAGTCACTGCACAGGAGCTCCAGACACATATGCCGTGTAGTACATCTGGCTAAGGTGGGTCCTGGGGAGTTGAACCTGGGTCCTTTGGCTTTGCAGGCAAATGCCTTAACCACTAAGCAATCCCTCTAGCCCTCCTCTACTCTTTTAAAAATGCTTTTATTTATTTATGTGCACAGAGAAAGAGGAAGAGGGAGGGGGCAGAGAGAGAATGAATACGGATGTGCCAGGGCCTCTAGCCACTGCAAAACAGACTCCAAGTGCATGGGTCATTTTGTACATCTGGCTTTATTGGGTACTAGGAAATCAAACCCAGGTCATTATGCTTTCCACGTAAGTGTCTTAACCATTAAACTATCTCTCCAGCCCATTTCCTTCATTCTTTAGCACTCTTGTTAAAACTAGCAAAGGGGAGGGCTGGGGAGACAGTTCAGTGGTTAAAGGTGCTTACTTAGGTAAAACCTGCCAGCTCAATGTTTGATTCCCATGTATTATGCAAAGCCAGATGCACAAAGTAGCGCATGCATCTGGTCTTCATTTGCAGTGGCAAGAATCCTTGGCATGCCCATGCTCTCTCTCTCTCTCTCTCTTTCTCTCTCTCCCCCTGTGTTTCTTATTCTTTCTCTGCTTTCAAATAAAAAAAATTAAACTATGAAATGGAAAAACTTTGTATTCTGATCACACAGAAGTTATGTCAGCATTAATTTGTGTTAAGTATGGCAGATAAACCATATCAGACAGAACATAGGCCAGTTATAGAATTCCTTTCATCTACATATGACATATGACTATGCTATAAATTGACAAAGTGAGGGCATCTACATTTATTAATTTCAGAAATCTCTATTCTATGTCTTAACTTTATGGTAAGGCTACTTTTACCCAATATTTGAACCTCATTCATTAAACATTTTTAATGTTCTAAGAAGGCTATAAATACAGACTTTTTGTCCTAAGCTACTATTGTTAGTTAATTTAAGATTCTCTCTTCGTTGTTGCTAAGTGCTTGATTCTGACATGAACTCTCCAAATGAAATGTGACTTTGATGGATAAAGTCAATTAAAGCTCAAGCAGTAGATAAGTTAAACAGAGAATTAGACCGATCTTTACCAATCTACCTTTAAAAATACAATGAGTATTTCCAAAAGAAGCAGTCATAAATTATACTGAAAATATGCTGCTAAAATTGGATTAGAATCAAAATCAATTACTCTATGTAAATTTCTGTTGCTTAGAAAGCAACATTTGTTTCTCCTCTGAGTATTGCATTTCCACACGTACTATAAATAAGTATAATCAGAGAAATATTTTCTATCTGCTGCTTTTCTAACTTATTCTACTACTTTTATACTTCTTGAATTTGTTACGATATTTAGCTTTAAGATGAAAAAATATGAAGTTGGCCATAATATGAAAACCGCCATAAACCATATATCTTATACCATGTAGAATTTTCAAAATGAGTTTAGAAGTACCTTGTCTATTAACATCTTGAGTCTTTCAGTGACTTTGCACTCCTTTATTGGCTTAGTCATTATACTAGAATTACTACATTCACTACAATCATTAGAAAAAGAAATGAGTTATATTGGTGGTAGAAACATGCAGAGAGACATGTGAAGAAAAGTTGGTTCCATATGATGTCTTTTTCTATATGTATCTACCAGGTGTAAAGATAATACAAATTTAAAGCCATATAACATTGCCAGGGTAATTGAGAAAACCATAGAATTGTAGCATTTAAAATTTAGGATGCACTATTAATAGTAGTTGAATTCAATTACTTTGCAGAAGAAATAACAGTATAATTTTATTTTCCCAGTGTAAATATAGTCAAGAAGATCAATATTAGTAATTAGAATTTGGGGAACTGAGGAGATGTCTCAGTGGTAAAAGGCACTGGCTTACAAAGCACCC
Source organism: Jaculus jaculus (assembly GCF_020740685.1). Taxonomy (NCBI): domain Eukaryota; kingdom Metazoa; phylum Chordata; class Mammalia; order Rodentia; family Dipodidae; genus Jaculus; species Jaculus jaculus. The sequence continues at coordinate 77,993,095 of NC_059113.1, forward strand.
TGGCCAGGAGTCAATTCCCAAGTTACCCATGTGAGCTAAATGCACAAAAAGTGATCAATCAGCTAGCATCAGTTTGCTGTGGCCAGAAACCTGATGGACCCTTACACACACACTTACAGATGCAAATAAATAAATAATCAATCAATAAATAAAATAAAAAATAACTTGTTTTGGAGAATCTAGAATATTCGAGTTTAAGTTCTAGGCATATGTGAGCATGGAATTCAATTTCTTCTAGTACCAATATGGTGGCAATGATAATCGACAACCTTTTGCTGTTGTGTTATAGGTTATGGGAGATTGAATACTTAAAAGGGAACCCATTGCCCTAAACAATAGGGATCTTGTCAGAGTTCAAGAAGATAACATTGGCAAGGCATTTATAATATTATCTAGCCTTAAAGGGACCTATTTAAATTTGTGCTATATCTATATTTTTTTTCTATTTAATGTTGGAAGAGTTTGTTTACTTGTGATGAGTAGTCTTCTTTAATTGCAGCTTCATGTAGAAAGCAAGGCATCTATTGCCCCAGAGAAAAATATTCAGTGAGAAAAATTATATATTTTTTTGAGTTTAAAATATGTGGATTATCAGGATTTCTTAGAGAACTAGTCAAGTTTTGTGTTGAAGTACATAAAATATTTCAAGGTGTGCTGGCAACATTTTACAGTGCTAAAGTGTTAGAATGCATAACCAACTCAAAACTAACCCAACTCAAAACTAAAAATTTCATGTGTGGAAAAAATTCCACATGACAGAGATATGTCAAAGCTACATAGGTACCAACCACCAGTGCTTCAAAGGTGTGGAGAGGTAACAATTTGAAGAAAAACCCTATACAAACTAGTGATTATAGTCTTTATAAGTCACATATTAACTAATACATTCTTTTTGTTCCCTATTCATATCCTTGATTGTTCAGCCTTCCTTTTTGCCTAAAGATGCAGTCAGTGTATTGCAGTTTTCAGTGAAATCTTTCCTATTATCTTTTTTTTTTTTATTTTTGTACTCAGTGAATACAATCAAGTTGGTACCATTGTTACCTCTTCCCTGTCCTTCCCCCTTGACAGGAACCCTCCTTGCTGGGGTATGTGGGTCGTGAATTGTGGGGTTAGCCATCAGTTTGGGGTACGAGAAAATGTCTCTGTGTATCATGACCCCAGCATGTGGCTCTGACACTCTTTCCACCCCTCTTCCACAAATTTCCCTGATCCTGGTTGGGTTTGTATTAGGTCTGCTTCAGTGATGAGGTCTTGGGAGCCTCTGTGTCTCTGGATATCTGGTTTGGTAGGTTCTATGACTTTATCGTACATAAGTCCATTGTGTGATAACTCCCCAATATACAACTTTGTATAACTCTATCCCGGTTTCTGGGACTTATTTAACACTTCGCTAAAATGATTAATTGGGATATTAAATGTAACATCACAAACACTGAATTATATCTTTTCTACAAAAATTAAAAGTTTTGCCAAACTGTTCTATAGGCCATTTTATCCTGGTATTTATTTATTTATTTATTTATTTATTTATTTATTTATTTATTTATTTATTTATTTATTGTGGTTTTTTTTTTTTTAATTTTGGTTTTTAGAGGTAGTGTTTTGCTCTAGCCAAGGATGACATGGAATTCTTTATGTAGAATCAGAGTGGCCTTGAACTCAAGGCAATCCTCCTACCTCTGCCTCCCTAGGGCTGGGATTAAAGATATGCACCACCATGTCCAACTCCTGGTACTTATTTATGTCTTACTTCTTAGACTCTTGTTTTAAAAATACTGAGACATTGAAAACTTCTTATACTCTCCTTTCTACAAATGAAAGCCACAGTTCTTTCAACTTGTCTTTTGCAGTCTGACTTGTTTTGTTCATCTTGTTTCTGTTCATCTTTTGTCTGAAAGCATCTTCCTACATGACATACTGATATAAGCTTAGTTATACAGTTAGTCATCCAAAATTCTCTAATGACTTCATTTCTAATCCCATTGCCTGCATGAGAGTTGATTATGAAGGTTCATGAAGAAAACACTCATTTTTATGCTAAATGTAGTTCTTTCTCTAGTAATTCTATATAATTATACCTGCATATATCTATAAGCATTTCCTTGACTTTACACCTTTCTACCCCAAAGTAAATTAGAATATGAGATTTAATAAACTAAATACTTAGTGGTTTTTGTTTATTCTAAATATTTAGGTATTTATGAAATTTACATAGAATATATTTGTATATTTGCTGAAGGTCAAATACATAGTTCTTATCTCCTTCTCATTGGATTAAGTCTATTCTCATACTCATTTTTCATTATTACATTTCTATAACATGAAGTTTTTGCCATGACCTTCTCCATGTTCAGAATCATATTTGCTTTTTTATAATTTATTTTTTTAATTTTTTAATTTTAATTAACATTTTCCAGGATAATAAAAAAATATATATCCCATGGTAAATCCCTCCCACCCCCTGACACTTTCCCCTTTGAAATTCCATTCTCCATCATATTACCTCCCCATTACAATCATTGTACTTACATATATATAATATCAACCTATTAAGTACCCTCCTCCCTTCCTTTCTCTTCCCTTTATATCTCCTTTTTAACTTACTTACTTGCCTCTGCTACTAAGTATTTTCCTTCTCACGCAGAAGCCCAATCACCTGTAGCTAGGATCCACATATGAGACAGAACATGTGGCACTTGGCTTTCTGGGCCTGGGTTACATCACATAGTATAATCCTTTCCAGGTCCATCCATTTTTCTGCAAATTTCATAAATTCATTTTTCTTTACCCCTGAGTAGAACTCCATTGCATAAATGTGCCACATTTTCATTATCCACTCATCAGTTGAGGGACATCTAGGCTGGTTCCATTTCCCAGCTATTATAAATTGAGCAGCAATAAATATGGTTGAGCATGTACTTCTAAGGAAATGAGATGAGTCCTTCGGATATATGCCTAGGAGTGCAATAGCTGGGTCATAAGGTAGATCAATCTTTAGCTGTTTTAGGAAGTTCCACACTGATTTCCACAATGGCTGGACCAGATTGCATTCCCACCAGCAATGTAGAAGGGTTCCTCTTTTTCCACATCCCCACCAGCATTTATCATCATTTGTTTTCATGATGGTGGCCAATCCGACAGGAGTGAGATGGAATTTCAGCGTAGATTTAATCTGCATTTCCCTGATGACTAGGGATTTAGAACATTTTTTTAGATGCTTATATGCCATTCGCATTTCTTCCTTTGAGAATGCTCTATTTAGCTCCATAGCCCCTTTTTTGATTGGCTTGTTTGATTCCTTATTATTTAACTTTTTGAGTTCTTTGTGTATCCTAGATATTAATCCTCTATCAGATATATAGCTGGCAAAGATTTTTTTACCATTGTGTAGGTTACCTCTTTGCTTTGTAATTTCATGAGGTCCCAGCGATTGATCTGTGGTTTTATTGACTGACCAATTGGAGTTGTATTCAGAAAGTCTTTGCCAAGACCAATATGTTGGAGGGTTTCCCCTACTTTTTCCTCTAGCAGTTTCAGAGTTTCCAGTCTGATGTTAAGGTCTTTAATCCATTTGGACTTAATTCTTGTGCATGGCAAGAGAGAAGAATCTATTTTCATCCTTCTGCAGATATATGTCCAGTTTTCCCATCACCATTTGCTGAAGAGGCTGTCTTTTCGCAAATGAGTATTTTTGGCATTTTTATCGAATATCAGGTGGCTATAGCTACTTGGACTTACATCTGGGTCATCTATTCTGTTCCACTGATCTGCATGTCTGTTTTTGTGCCAGTACCATGCTGTTTTTGTTACTATGGCTCTGTACTATAGGATAAAATCAGGTATGGTGATACCACCAGCCTTATTTTTGTTGCTCAGTATTATTTTAGATATTCTAGGTTTTTTGTGATTCCAAATGAATTTTTGGATTGTTTTTTCTATTTCCATGAAGAATGCTTTTCGAATTTTGATAGGGATTGCATTAAACATGTAGATTGCTTTTGGTAAAATTGCCATGTTCACAATATTGATTCTTCCAATCCAGGAATAGGGGATGTTTCTCCACTTTCTGGTGTCTTCTGCAATTTCTCACTTGAGTTATTTAATCGTAGAGATTCTTTGCTTCCTTGGTTAGGTTTATTCCAAGGTACTTTATATTTTTGATACAATTGTTAATGGGACCGATTCTCTGATTTCATCCTCTGTGTGTTTGTTATTAGCATATATGAAGGCTACTTATTTCTCTGTATTTATTTTGTTTCCTGCTACATGGCTTGTAGGTTTTGATTAGCTCTAACAGTTTGCTAATAGAGTTTTTAGGGTCCTTTATGTATAGAATCAGGTCATCTTCAAATAATGATAACTTGATCTCTTCCTTTCCAATTTGTATCCCTTTTATGTGTGTTTCTTGCCTTATTGGTATGGCTAAGACTTCCAAAACTATATAAATAAAAGTGGGGACAGTGGACACCCTTGTCTTGTTCTTGATTTTAGTGGAAAAGCTTCCAGTTTTTCCCCATTTAGTAATATGTTGACTGTAGGCTTGTCATAAATAGCTTTATTATATTGAGATATGTTCCTTCTATTCCCAGTCTCTGTAGGACTTTTATCATGAAGGAATGTTGGATTTTGTCAAATGCTTTCTCTGCATCCAATGAGATGATCATGTGATTTTTGTCCTTCAACCCATTTATATAATGTATTACATTTATAGATTTATGTATATTGAACCATCCCTGCATATCTGGAATAAAGCCTACTCAGTCAGGGTAAATAATCTTTTTGATATACTCTTGTATTCTGTTTGCCAATATTTTGTTGAGAATTTTTGCATCTATGTTCATGAGGGAGATTGGTCTGTAATTTCCTTTTTTTTGTTCTATCTTTGCCTGGTTTTGGTATCAGGGTGATGCTGGCCTCATAAAAGGAGTATGGTAGAATTCCTTCTTTTTCTATTTCCTGGAAGAGCTTAGGAAGCAATGGCGTTAGCTCTTAAAGGTCTGATAAAATTCAGCAGTGAATCCATCTGGGCCTGGACTTTTTTTAGTTGGGAGATTATTGATAACTGTTCAGATCTCCATGTTTGTTATAGGTCTGTTTAAGTGATTAATCTCATTTTGATTTAATTTAGGTAGTTCATATAAATCAAGGAAAGCATCCATTTCTTTAAGATTTTCATACTTTGTGGAGTATATGCTTTTATAGTATGTCCCTAATGATTTTTTGAATTTCTCTGGCATCTGTTGTGATGTTACCTTTTTCATCTCTGGTTTTATTAATTTGTGTCTCTTCTCTCTTTCTTTTGGTCAGATTTTCTAAGGGTTTATCAATCTTGTTTATCCTCTCAAAAAAACAACTCTTTGTTTTATTAATTCTTTGGATTGTTTCTTTTGTTTCTATTTCATTAATTTCTGCCCTAATCTTAATTATTTCTTCTTGCCTACGGATTTTTTATTTGCCTTGTTCTTCTTTTTTCATGGCTTTTAGGTGAAGCATTAGGTCATTTACTTGCGACCTTTCTAATTTCTTAATATAGGCACTTAAGGTTATAAATTTACCTCTGAGAACTGCCTTCATTGTGTCCTAGAGATTTTGACATGTTGTATTTTAATTATCATTTGACCCTATAATTTTTATGATTTCTTTCTTGATTTCTTTATTGACCATTCATCATTTAGTAGTGTATTGTTTAGTTTCCGTGATTTTGTGTATGCTCTATATCCTTTCTTGCTACTGATTTGTAGTTTAATTCCATTGTGGTCAGATAGAATGCAAGGAATTATTTAAATTTTCATGAATTTGTTAAGATTTGCTTTGTGTCCTAATATATGGTCTATTTTAGAGAATGTTCCATGTGCTGCTGAAAAGAATGTATATTCTGCAGCCTTTGGATGAAATGTCCTGTATATATCTGTTAGGTCTATTCCTTCTATGACCTCAATTAGTCCAGATGCCTCTCTGTTTATTTTTTCCTGGGATGACCTGTCAATTGATGAGAGTGGGGTGTAAAAGTCACCCACCACCACTGTGTTTGGTGTTATCTATGACCTTAGTTCTAATAGTGTTTGTTTGATGAATTTTGCAGCCCCCATGTTAGGTGCATATATGCTTAGGATTGTAATGTCCTCCTGTTGGTGCATGCCCTTAATCAATATAAAGTGACCTTATTTGTCTTTTTTGACTAACACTGGAATAAATTCTACCTTGTCACATATTAGGATAGCATCCCCTGCTTGTTCTCTAAGCCCATTTTCTTGAAACACTGTCTTCCATCCTTTCACCCAAAGATAATGTCTATCCTTTGTAGCAAGGTTAGTTTCTTGGAGACAACAAATTTTAGGATCCTGCTTTTTTACCCAGTCTGCAAACCTGTGTCTTTTGGTTGGGGCATTGAGGCTGTTGATATTAAGAGATATTATTGAAAGGTGTGTATTCATGTTTGCCATTTTTTTTTGTGTGTGTGGTTAGGTTCTACCTGTGCTGTCTTGTGTTAACTAGTATTTGAGTATTGGTTTTTTTCTAGGTTCCTTATACGTGTGCTCTTCTTTTTCTTCAGCATGGAGGATTCTAACAAGTATTTTCTGTATAGCTGTTTTTGTCTTCAAATACTCCGTTAATCTGTTTTGTAATGGAATGTCCTTATTTCTCTGTCTATTTGAATGGATAACTATGCAGGATAAAGTAACCTTGGTTGACAGTTATTATCTTTCAGAACTTGGAATATATCACTCCAAGCCCTTCTGGCTTTAAAAGTTTGTGTTGAATAATCTGCTGTAATCCTGATGGGCTTGCTTTTGTAGGTAACTTGATTTTTCTTTCTAACTGCTTTCAATATTTTTTCTTTGGTGTGTGTGCTTGGAAGTTTGATTATAATATGGCGAGGAGAGGTTCTTTCCAAGTTTTGTCTGGCTGGGGTTTTAAAGGCTTCCTGTATCTGCATTGGCACTTCTTTCCCAATTTGGGGGAAATTTTCTTCTATGATTTTGTTGAAGATGCCAACTATGCCTTTGGAGTGAATTTCTTCTCCTTCCACTATGCCCTGAATTCTTATATTGGATCTTTTCATAGTGTCCCAAATATCTTGAAATTCCCACTCATACTTTTCTATAAGTTTGTCTTTCTCTTTGTTGGACTGTATTAGATCTGCCACCTGGTCTTCTAGCTTAGATATTCTGTCCTCTCCTTCATCCATTCTACTGGTGAGATTTTCTACAGAGATTTTTATTTCATTAACTGTGTTCTTCATTGCTAGTAATTGTGACTGGTTTTTCTTTATTATTTCTATTTCCATATTTATGTCTTGTATTGCCTTCTTTATTTCATGAAATTGGTGCCTGCATCTTCTTTGATTCCTCTGATTTCCTCTTTAAGTTCCTCTTTGGCTCCTTTGATTTGTTCTCTGACTTCTTTGAACATATTTACAATAATTCTTTTGATTTTTATTTTTTTTAAGAGGGAACAAGGGCAGTGTTCACCTCAGGAAAACGAACCCTTTTTTTTAAAAAAAAATTATTTATTTATTTGAGAGCGACAGACACTGAGAGAAAGACAGATACAGGGAGAGAGAGAGAATGGGCGCACCAGGGCTTCCAGCCTCTGCAAACAAACTCCAGACATGTGCGCCCCCTTGTGCATCTGGCTAACGTGGGACCTGGGGTACTGAGCCTCGAACCGGGGTCCTTAGGCTTCATAGGCAAGCGCTTAACTGCTGAGCCATCTCTCCAGCCTTCTTTTGCAATCTTTGTCAGGCATTTCCTCTAACTTGTTCTCACTGGAGGTCATTTCTGATGCATTAATTCTTTTAGGTGGATTTATATCGTCTTGCTTTGCAGTGTTTCTTGTGTTATAATGTATATATTTTTGCATCTTGGATTAAGTTAATGCTTGGATTTTCTAGATAACGGGGCATTCTTAGCTGTATCAATTGATTAGATGTTATATATTTTCAGGGTAGGAGCATAAGGTGGTAGGTGTGGCTCTTAAGACTCTCAGAGTATCTACAAAGGTGCTCCTAGGGGTTGAGTTTCCCTGCAATGGGAGTATTCAAGTAGGCTGAGTGGAATAAAATACATGTAGATTCTAAAAGTTAACTAAACAGTGTACCCAATCAAACAAAAACAGCCCCACGTATGTTTGCCAGAGTAGTTATTATAACAACCAGATCCTCTATCAACAAAGAGGTTAATATTTCTGCTCTGTTGAGGGATCCAAGTCAGCTTGTGACCAAGTGAGACCCTTCCCTGGTGCAATCCCAGTTACCTTGGATGATTTTGGTTTCAGTCAAGTTGATCCCTGGTCTTCGGGCTGCTGTTCTGATTTCTGGAGCTGGGCACTGACTTTTCCTGCAGGGCAAACCGAGCCTGGCAACTGTGGCTCTGCAGATCAGCACCCCGGTGCTGGAACTGCTGCTGCTAAAGCTGCCTCTGCTGGTTCTGTCACTATCTGAAGCTGCTGCTGCTGGGCCCACCACTGCTGCTGCCTCTGTTGCTCCTGCTGCTGCTGTAGCTACCACCTCTGGAGACACTGCTGCTGCTGAAGCTGCTGCTGCTGGGTCCACTGCCACTGCTGCCACTGAAGCTACTGCTGCTAGGTCTGCCGCTGCTGCCGCTACTGGGTCTGCTGCTGTTGGGGCCCCTGTTACCGGTACCCGAGTCACTGATGTTGCTACCGGACTCTGCTCCTGCTTGGGTCCTGCTGTCAGCCTAAGTTGGCATGGCCAGGTCCCAGGACCGCTGTTCTGTTCGCTGGAGCTGGGCTCAGGTGGTGGGGGAGGGGAGGGAGCCGCAGCTGCTCTGGTTCTCTCGCTGCTCCACGTGTTCTTCTACCTCCCAGTCTGCTCCTCCATTGATCACTGCCGTTCTCCCTTCATGTTTCCTGAGTTGCGGAGAGCGCTGGTGTGAGGGGAAGCTCCCCGCACCTGGCTTTTCCTGCTGCTGGAGCCGAGTCTGGTGGCTTTCTGGTTTGCGCCGCTGCCACCGTGGTTGGCAGAGCTACCAGGACCACTTTTGCTGGCCTGTGTGGGCTCTGGATGCTCTGGATCTCTTCTATTTCTCTGCTGCTGCTTCAATTTCCTATACACCTCACTTTTTAGTGAAAGTGTGTATTTTGCTGGGTTTTGTTTGGTCTTTTACCCCCCAGGCTGCTTTGGCGTGGTACCTACACTGCCATCTTAACCAGAAGTCCACCTTATGTATGATATATATACATATTTTTTTTTTTGCTGTAGAGGAAAAGTCAACTGTCCAAACTGCTAAGTGACCATTGACCAACCATTGTTAGAGGTATGGATAATCCACATGAGTACAGAGTAATTCCTATTCTGACAATAGTTAATAGTTTTATTCATGGTGCAATAGGTTGAAAAAAATGCCTTTATTTGTTCAATAATTTAATTTTCTAGAGGATACAACAATTGGCAAATGTGGCTGCTCAGATATCGGTTTATACTGTTAAACACTATAACATATATTGGGTTGACATACTAACGTGCTCTCTAAGTTTCATCTTTCATCTTTTCTCTAAGTATTTTATCTTTTAATTGTTGAATAGCTCATATGTTTTGTGAGAAAAATATGATTCAAAGAGTACTTCCATTCTTTGTGTTTTGACAGATTTTCCATGATAATAAATTAAAAAATAGCATTGGTTGGTTTATCTTGAAAATGTGAGACATAATAACAGTGAGCAGAACAACAACAAAAAATACCATGCAGTTTGATACTTAGTTGCTATATAAACTATACACACTTTCTAATAAAAATTCTCTTTAGACTTTTAATTTTAAATTAAACTTAATTATGAACTTAATTAGAGTGGTGTGGCATTTTTATCACCTGTTAGAGTTCATAAACATGATAAGATTTTTTATTCTAAATCTTGACTTGTCCTTAAAAGTTGAAAACACTTTTAGGCTATTGGCATTTGTTTTATATTTTTTGCAATCCTCTATTTCAAATTTAAACACCTGCTAAGTATTTGAAATCAAGAGTTATTGAATACACGAACAAGTTAAGACCAGTTTGTAGACTCATTTAGAGATTTTTTTTCCCACTCTATCAAAACACTTGATTATCCTCCTGAGGCAAAATGTAAGACCCTATTGCTGAAAACACCATATGATGACAATACAGAAAGAATATGAGTCCCCAGAGAGTTAGCATGTATAGTACTGGAAACTGCTACATGAGCTACTGCGGGAAAGTGCCTAACAATGGTCTGAGCAACCAGAGGCCTAAGCTACTCAGAAGCAAACACCCTGACAGGATGTACACACCAGTGAAATAGTAGCACACAGCCTTGGTGAGTAACCAATAGCTTTCTGGTTCACTAAGAGATACACCGAGTGTAAAGGAACCCATATCTGGAATTGGGAACCAGGTCAGAATCCTATAGAGTCAAAGATCATGCTCTTCAGTGTCAAGCTACCACTAGTCTTTGGCTAAAAGAGGGGTTACATACATCAAATTCTTCTTAAATTAATAGTGCTTATCCCATTTAAACTACAATGAGTTTGCTCTCCCTTGGAGAATCTTTTCTTATTTTTCAGAAGGTAGTGGGAATTGAAGAGATAAACCACCCCTGCACTTCAGCAAAGCTGCAGCTAAAACAACAGTGGAAAGGGGAGATGAGCAAGTGTGTTGCTTCCATGGTGAACCTGACAATCAGCACCAGGGTGAAGGAAACAGACGCTAAGGATACTCAACACTTTCCAAAGCATAGTTCCAGAGGCTCTTAAGAGCTCATCACTAAAGTAGACTAAAAACTCACCCACTATGGCTCAGAGAATTTTGCAGAAGAGGGGGCAGAAACACTGTAAGAGCCACAGTTTGAGGCATCGTGCCCAGAGGCATCCCCCCAACCCCCACATAATAACTGACTACTGCTCCAACAATGCATAAACCAAAAGCCCATAGGGAACACCTGCAACCACACTAAGGAGAATCTTCAATGGAATGGGGGCAGAGATGAGAGAATAGAGGGTAGTAATACATGGTGTATCCATACAAAATATGTTGTTAATAATAATAATAAAAATAATATTAATAAGATTTAAAAAACAAATTTTCAATTAAAGTATGGTTAAACTATGAGTGAAATATATATATATATATATAAACTTATATATATGCATATAATTTATATTCAGAATGAAAGAAAAAGAAATCAGAGATTGATATTATTATTGTTATTCTAACTATGATAAAAATTAAACTTTATGAGGCAGACCATGTCAGTATTGAAAAGTGTGAAATCTCATTGCAATTATATAAAATTAAGCTTAAATTAACATAAGTTGATCATACACACATATATACATGCAAGTACAATGTCTTACATGTATACAAAGATATCTTTTCTTATTATTACAATGTCTCTAAGATTGTTTTTATTTTTGCCAGATTATATTTGGCATGCCAGTGAAAATAATCGAATAAATTATAGCTAATCATAAGAAAATAGCTATTCTGCTCTAATAAATAGTGATGTGTAATCTAGTTATGTCATAAAAAAGACATTATGTTAAAATGTGGCCAATTATCTCATTAACTGTGCCCTTTCATAAAAGAATATTTTTGAAATTACAGGTCTGTTAACAATAAACTGGTAGAGAATTGGGGTTTGGTTTTTGTAGCTGCATATGTGTGTACTGTGAGTATGTATGTGTGTATGTACAAGGTTGCATGTGTTTGTGTGAGTGCATGTGAACTTTTGTTCAGATGTATGAGGAGGCCAATGGTATACATTGTGTATATATATATTTCTATTGTTCTTCAAAATTTTCTCTGAGACAGTATCTCTCACTGAATTTAGAACTTAATGGATGTGCTAGCCTAGCTAGACAGTGAGTTTCAGCGATTACCTGCCTCAGACTCCCTGTCACTAGGATTACAGGCATTTAAAATTATGGCCAACATTTTTATTTGTGTGTTGCAGAATGTTAATGTGTGTGTGTGTGATTGTGTGTGTGTGTAGGCTCACTTATCTGTGTAGGTGTGAGTTCATGAGTGGGAATGTGTGTCTAGAGTTAAGAGGTTGACAGCATACTTTTTCCTTTTTTAAATTATTTTTATTGACAACTTCCATAATTGTAAACAATATCCCATGGTAATTCCCTTCTCCTTCCCTCCATTTTACCCTATGAAACTCTACTCTCCATCATATCCCCTCCCCCTCTGATTCAGTCTCTCTTTTATTTTGATGTCATGATATTTTCCTCTGATTATGATGGTCTTGTGTGGGTAGTGTCAGACACTGTGAGGTCATGGATATCCAGGCCATGTTGTGTCTGGAGGAGCACATTGTAAGGAGTCCTACCTTTCCTTTGGCTCTTACATTCTTTCCACCACCTCTTCCACAATGGACCCTGAGCCTTAGAAGGTGTGACAGAGATATTTCAGTGCTGAGCACTCCTCTGTCACTTCTCAGCACGTTGAGGCCTTCTGAGTCATCCCAAGGTCACTGTCATCTAGAGAAGCTTCTATAACCAAAAGTGAGAGTAGCATTAATATATGGGTATAAACATTAAGAGAAGTGCTTACTGAGCAGTTTGGTGAGCATACTATATACATTTAGCCAGACAGCAGCAGACCTTACACCTCTCTGGCTCATGACTACACCTGTTGTAGGTTTTCAGTATCAGAGATGTATTTCCTCCCCTAGAGAGGGCCTCCAGTCAAATTAGAGGGTGGTCAATTTGTCCCAGAACAGACATGCCATTATTGCACCTGTTGGCTCATTTGACCTGGCTGGCCAAAATTGAGGATTGCAGGGTCCACTGTTGAGTATCTTCACTAGTGATTTCTTTCTATCACATTGAACTTCATGCAGCATAGTTGTTTTTGTTGTTGTTGTTTGTTTGTTTTGTTTTTCCCAGCTTTCTGTCAGCTGATCTACATGGAAGAGATTTTCAGCTCAGCTCCATCAGGATTTCTCAGTGACCTTGCAGCTCAAGTATGTGGAATCTTTACCAATGAGGTCATACCATCTGTACCTGGTGGGAATCCAAGGGCCTTGGCAAAGGTAGTAATGTTTTGAGGGCATCAGAGACCTCCTTGGCCAACAACTCACTGTAAGGTGTCCCATCCCTGGCACTGAAAAATTTCTAGTTAAAATCTATGGCTCCTGTGTGTTCCATTGTCCAAAAAAGTAGGATTCTATATGACTTATTTATATGCTCTTAGATTTTGATGAGCCCTCTCTCCACCTTTCCTTTACTCAGTCTCTTTCCCTAGCATCATTTAGGCCTTTTCACCCCCATTAATCTGTTCTTCTACTTACATATGAACAATTCCATCCTATTATTTTCCCCCTCCTTCCCTTTCTACTCCCTTTCTAGCTTACTGTCCTCTCACTTATTTATTGAGAAATGATCATTTACTTAAACCCAGATCTTGCTGATTTGGCTAGTCTAGCTATCCCAGTTACCTCCGGGCTCCTCTATCTATACCTCCTGAGTTCTGAGACTGCTGGTAAGCTGCTACCTTCCTGGCATATATGTGGGTGTTTGAGATCCAAGCTCAAGCTCTCATGTGTGCACTATAACACTTTACTTATTGAACAATCTGTGCAGCTCATGATACAGTAGTTTCTAAGCTACACACAAGGTATACAATATGTGTGTACCCATATTTTATGTGACCCATAAAATGTATATATTTGTCAGCAGTAGTAATATATGTATTTTCATGAATTCAGTTAAGAATCTTCAATAACAATTGATACAATACTTAGTGTGTGTGTGTATGTGTGTGTGTGCATGTGCATGCAAGTGTTCATGTGTGGGCACTATGGACTAGTTGATAACATTGAAAAGTTGTGTTCCTCTGTTATACTAAATAATTTCTTCCTTCTTATAGAAAGTTCCTTTATCACACATCAAATGTAACTGGATTGTCATGAATAGAGTTGTATGTTTCTTAAATAAATTGGATAAAGTTGGGTGTGTGTTTCTTATAATGATGAATAGTAATGATATATTAATTGTCTGACATCATATTCAATCAATCCACAACCTATCAGAAAGTCTTTTAAGATTAATTTTAATTTTGCTAATAGTTTCACCATATGCCAAAGGGTATTTGCACTTGAATACTGCATAGTATTGTAATTGAGGATTTGATTTCTTATGTCCCCACAAGGAGTTATCTATACCTAAGTAGTTGCAATTTGGGGAACTTTATGAACGCCCTATATGAGAGTACCATTCCTATAGGAATGAGTGCCCTCTCATCTAGAGTTGTTCTGCTTATTGTTCTTCCTTTTTTTTTTATTGTGAGGAAACACCAACAGACTGGCCTCTTTGTGTGTGTGTGTGTGTGTGTGTGTGTGTGTGTGTGTGTGTCTAGAGAGAGAGAGATTGAGAGAGGAAGAGAGTTAATTGGTGCACCACGGCCTCTAGCCACTGTAGTCCAACTTCAGATGCATGTACTACTTTATGTACATGAGCAAACTTGTGTACTTGTGACACCTAGTTTGTCTGGCTTACATGGGAATCAAACGTGGGTCTCAGGCTTCACAGGAAAGTGCCTCAAATGGTAAGCCATCTCTCCAATCCTTATTTTATTTTGATCTGACTTTTTTTATAGTAGTTAATAGGATTAATATCAGTTGAATTCTCATTGCTAGCACAAAATATCTGATCAGAAAGAACTTATGGAAGGAAAGGATTTCAGCTTATAGTTTTGAGGGGGAAGACTCACAATGAAGGGGAAAGCATGGGAAAATAGGAATCAGGTTTACATCATCACCTCAGAAGGGAGGGCATAGAGCAAAAGAAGTGGTGCCAGGTTATACAACCTCAAGAACTTGCTCCTGGTGACATACTTCATGTAGCATTACCTCCTAAAAGGCTCCACAAACTTCCAGAACAGGGCCACCAAAGAAAGTTTATATATTTTCTATTTCTTGCATCTGAATTTATGTGGGTGCTGGGAAATTGAACCCAAGAGGCAAGCTTAACAAGCAATTGGCTTTAATAGTTGAATAATCCCCCAGCCTGTGGAGAACATTTTCCATTCAAAACATCATAAGAATTTTATGAAAATTAAAATACTTCAATTATGAAAATAACTTTAAACTAATCATAATGTACACAACATAGCTGTTGATGGTTACTATTTCATGTGTTAGCTTAGACTTTTTTCTTTTCCTTTTAAATTATTTATTTATTTATTTGAGAGTGACAGACAGAGAGAAAGAGGCAGATAGAGAGCGACAGAATGGGTGCGGCAGGGCTTCCAGCCACAGCAAACAAACTCCAGATGCATGTGCCTCCTAATGCATCTGGCTAATGTGGGTCCTGGGGAATTGAGCTTTGAACCAGGGCCCTTAGGCTTTACAGGCAAGTGCTTAACCACTAAACCATCTCTCCAGCCCTCTTTTCCTTTTTTTGAGGAGGGGCAGGAAGGGGAGCAGTGGTGAGAACATGTTTCATGGTAGCCCAAGGTGACCTATAATTTACTCTAAGCCCCAGGCTGTCCTTCAATTCAATATGACAACCCCCCACCCCGGAACTAGCCACCACACCACTTCCTCATCTTCCCAAATGCTGGAACAAAAGTCATTTGTACATGACTCTAGTTTTTCTTAAATTCCCGCTCTTGGAAACATTTTTTGTAAGTTCTTGTCCATTGTTTTATATATTTACTTTCTACCTTGCTTGTCTGATAAATTCCCGATTCTGCCAGAAAAAAAGAATATGGACAAAATCTGAATTATTCTTAATTGTCAATTTGGAAAACCAAGCTTTGCACAGCTATAACCAGGAAAATCAAAATAAAAAGAGAAGCCAATTTTCATTTAAGTAAATCATTATGTTAAAGTTATTGTATATACTTGAGAATTGCGTTGTCCTCCTTTATTTTTATTCTGTTTTCCCAAATGCCATATAGAAGCTTGATTTAAAATTCATTAAATATAATGTGCTTTTACAATTATTTATTTATTTATTTTATTAATTAGTTTTGTTCTTAGTGAATACAGTCAAGTTGGTACCATTGTTAGCCTCATCCATGTCCTACCCTACCCACTGGCCCCTCTTTATTGAGGTATAGGGGTCATGCATTGTGGAGTTAGCCCACAGTTATGGGTAGGAGGAAATGTTTCTGTGTATCATGACTCAATGTGTGGCTCTCACATTCTTTCCACCCCCACTTCTGCAAAATTTCCCTGAGCCATGTTAGGTTCATTTTGGGTCTGCGTCAGTGATGAGGTGTTGGGAGCCTCTGTGTCTCTGGATCTCTGATTTGGTAGGAGTTGATTGTTCTGTGTGTTGATCTCCTTCATCCTTGTGCTGGTACCAGGTTCACCAAGAAAATAGCACCCTTGCTTGTTTTGCCAAGACAATCAGTGTGTCTAGTGCTAGAAGGTGCTACATGGGAGACTGGGGGAAAATGACCAATATTTGTCCAAGCAACTCATGGTCTAACCTACTTAGCAGCAAATAACCTGTTGTGATGCTCACACAAGTGCCATAGTGGCGCACAGCCATGGTGGGAAACCAACTGCTCTTGATTTGGCTAACTGATCCGGTAAGTGGAATGGGACCCATAGCTGGGGCTGGGAAATAAGTCAGAACCATATCCAAACATGAGCCTGTGCTCTATTATCAAGCTACCACCAATCATGGGCTACAAGAGGGCTTATACCTACTAAAAATCTATAAAAAACTAAGGGTTATCCTATATATCTGGTGCTAGCTTTACTCTCCACTGGAGAATCTGCTTCTCTTTTTCAGATAGACACAGATCCTAAGGAAAGAACCGCCCCCTCATACCTAAAAAGGGCCCCAGCTGAAATTAAATGTAATGTTCTTAAGTGTTAATTAACTCGGACACTATGCATCCTCTTCATTATATGTTCAAGATACTCTTATGCTAGAAACATAAAGGGATTTATGAAAGAACTGTATTTGAAAAATGAGGAAATCTGATTATAGACTATGTAAATTTACAAGCAACTAAAGTAGTATATCTCTAACATGTTATAGTTATAATTCCATAAAGAATTATGAAAGAATTATTGATAAACATATTGAGGTAAAGCATTTCATTAATATTGTGCAATGTATTCCCGTTTGAAGTGCACTTATCCTTTCCAAATTCTTACACTATAATAATCAGAAAGTCTTAAAAATAGATGAAAACACTCAAAAACACATTTATAATTTAAATTAACATAATCAAAACTTGGATTGGCAAAAGCTCAATTTTGCTTTTAAGACATTTTAATTATTAAGTTTGCAAGAGTCATAAAACTCCAGAACACTTTCTTGTTTGGAGAAAACATAATCATGCAATGAGATCCCTGTTCAGTGTATGTGGTAGTTTGAATACATGGTCCCCAATATATTAACTGTTTTCTTAGTTTGTAGTTGGCATCTGCAACCACCTGTCTGGAGGCAGCATCACTGGGCAGATCTTAAGGTGAGGTGGTGGATTTGAGATTTCAATCTAAAGATATGCAAAGTGTGCCTACCTGGAGTTCCTAAGTGTGCTGTGCTGTGAGGCTTTTGATTTTTGGCTTGTATTTCTCTTTCTTTGGACCTGTGAAGGCAGTCCAGATTCTTCTGCCATTATGGAACTTCCCCTAGATCTATAAGCTTCAATAAATCCCTTCCTCCATAACTGTGCCTTGTCTGGAAGTTCATCTCAGTGGACCTAAAACTGTCTGCTACAGTGTTTAATAAACTATATCCTGTTATCTGAGTGAGCTATTTCACATATTAATAATGAAAAAGAATATATAAAGTCAGGGAAGGAGAAAAAAAAAAGAAACATGGTTTTCTCAGTTTTTACTGAACTTATAAATTGAGTTATGTTTGTCTTCTGAGTCTTGATTTTCTTGTTTGGAAGATGAAGTATTTGGTCTAGTGATCCTCAAACTTTTGCTTGTCTTGCAAGTAAGTAAATTCTATTACAAGCTCAATTACCTCATTATCTTTGATAGTCTGATGAAAGTGTGATTAGTAAGGATATATTGAAGGTTTTGAGATGATTTATTTATTTTTTTTTTTTTAATTTTATTTGAGAGTGACAGACACAGAGAGAAAGACAGATACAGGGAGAGAGAGAGAATGGGTGCACCAGGGCTTCCAGCCTCTGCAAACAAACTCCAGATGCGTGGGCCCCTTGTGCATCTGGCTAACGTGGGACCTGGGGAACCGAGCCTCGAACCGGGGTCCTTAGGCTTCACAGGCAAGCGCTTAACCACTAAGCCATCTCTCCAGCCCTTGAGATGATTTTAAATTGGGTGTTTGATTCATCACTCAACTTGACACAATGCCTTGAAGAAAATTGTATCTAGAAAGGCTTATGAAGTAGCCATATGAAATGGGAAATATTTAAGTACTGGCTTTAACTCTGTTTGAGATTATGCTTCCTTTGGAAGACAAGGACTGGTAGGTAGGGTGTTTCTCCTTCAGTGCATGTTATAGCTGCCTCCTCATGATAGTCTAAATTCAGGAATGTTTTTTATCCAATATTTCTGTTGACCCCAAGGATGAAATCATTCAATACACTTATTTATGTTGACTATAGTTTGATTAAATTATAATAATTTCTTAAAATTTGTCAATATCCCTTTTAATCCTACTTTGAAAAATGAGTCATTTCAAGTTGGGCATGATGGCATATGCCTATAATCTCAGCACTTGGGAGGCAGAGGTAGAAGGGTAAGTTCAAGG
Source organism: Jaculus jaculus (assembly GCF_020740685.1). Taxonomy (NCBI): domain Eukaryota; kingdom Metazoa; phylum Chordata; class Mammalia; order Rodentia; family Dipodidae; genus Jaculus; species Jaculus jaculus. The sequence continues at coordinate 78,011,777 of NC_059113.1, forward strand.
CCACCTTGAGACTACATAGTGAAATCCAGGTCAGCCTGGGCTAGAGTAAGACCCTACCTCAAAAAAAAAAAACAAAACAAAACAAAAAACAAAACAGGGCAAGAGATAGCTTAGCGGTTAAGCGCTTGCCTGTGAAGCCTAAGGACCCTGGTTCGAGGCTCAACTCCCCAGGACCCACGTTTTCCAGATGCACAAGGGGGCACACATGTCTGGTGTACATTAGCAGTGGCTGGAGGCCCTGGAGTGCCCATTCTCTCTGTGTCTCTCTCTCTCTCTGCCTCTTTCTTGCTCTGTCTGTTGCTCTAAAATAAACAAATAAAAATAAATAAACAAAAAATTAAAAAAACAAAACAAACAAACAAATAAAATAAAAAGGAGTCATTTCAAATTTGCAAACTAACAAACACAAAGAAACACCCTTCTAAGAATCTATGGAAAAATGGGAAAACAATGTAAATATAGAAACCTACTCTGTAATTAAAATAAATGTATATCTTATTTAAGGGAGATGATTGAAAGAAAATCTCTAAGATCTTTCATACAGTCATTGATGCCACACAAGACGTATTAACCGCCAATCCATGAAAGACATATAATAAGATCAGTAATCATTATGACTACCCTTTGTTTGGTAACAGAGATCTTGATTTTTTTTCAAGGAAGTTTTTGAAGTTTTCCTGCCCATAGCTAATCCTGTCTGTAGTAAATATCCGAAGTGAAGCACATTGGAAGCTTTTATTTGAGATAAATGAAATTTTCTACCTGCATTTCATATTGGATGGAGATCCTGATATAGATGTTGCATAAGAATGTAATTGAGGCTGGGTATGGAGGGAATACTTTAATCCAAACATTCTGGAAGCAGAGGTAGGAGGATCACTGTGAGTTCGAGGCCAGACTGAGACTACAGAGTGAGTTCCAGGTCAATCTGGCTAGAGTGAGACCCTATCTTGAAAAATTTAGGTTGAAAAATATTTCAAAATTGCAAATAAATGTTGGACAGGACATTTTAGAAATTGAGATAATGATTACTTTAATTAAAGGATAAATTGTAGAATATATAGAAATAATTTAAGTTACTCTGCCATAAAGGGAAAGAATAACAAGACAAGTAAAACATTTATTATTCTTTTCAGGTGACATTGACAAAGCAAGTCTGATCACAGGACAGGTGGAAATGAAGACTTGGTCTAGATTTTTTTTCTATCATGGACTAAGGAAGGACAAACAGTTCAACAAATAGACATGAAGTTACTTGTCATAACAAATTATGTTATCCCTAAAACAAGAGGATATAGAATAAAAAAGAGAAACAAAAATTGGATGAAAATATATTAACAAAAGTACTTGTTCATAATAACATCTATAACTTTTAGAACTTGTGTTTTATCAGTATTCTCCAGAGAAATGAAAGTGTGTTTGTGTGTGTGTATGTGTGTGTGTGTGTGTGTGTGTACAGACATACGTACATGTATGGTTGTATTTATTTATGTATATATGTATAGAAAGAAAGGTGGAGCAGATGTTAAATAATTGCTAATGCAATATAATTTATGTGACAATCCGATACCTTCAGGATGGAACCAGAGCCCCAGGAAAGAACAGATGCCTCAGTTTAACTTGATAATATTCTAAAAAATCCCTTCTATTTACATGAAGATCATCTTTTGCTCTGTTTAGACCTTTGCTTAATTTCATGAGGATTAACTGCATTTTGAGGAACAAACTGCTTTATATAAGTCACAAACATAAATGTCAATGCTATGCAAAGTCACCATGATATTGTTTGAACACATATCTAGGAATAATGTCCCAGCAAATGGGATAAACATACCATCACTAGATAATTTCTGAAAATGCTCATGTTTTGAAATCTGAAGAGATAATCTATCCTTACTTCCCTGACCCTATCTTTCACAAATAGTGAGGCAATCAAGGTACTCTACCTGTATATATTTTTATTGTGGTGATAGTAGGCAGATCTATTTCATATGTTTATATATTTTTAAAAATATTTATTTTGATTTATTCATTTAATGTGAGAGATATAGAGAATGGTTGCACCAGGGCCTCTAGCCACTACAAATGAACTCCAGACAGGTGCACCACCCTGTGCGCCTGGCTTACGTGGGTACTAAGAAATTAATCCAAGGCCCTTAGGCTTTGCAAGCAAAGGCTTTAATTGATAAGCCATCTCTCCAGCCCTGTAGATGATTATTTAGCCAGCTGAGGCAAAGCATTCTGTTTGCAGAACGCTCTGTGATTCTGCTGGCACTATGTTTTCAGAGGACACTGTGCCTGATCAGATAATTGCTTGTGGTATCCGGTTCTCCAGCTGTTAAGAAGGTCTGGTATCCTATAGCCTCAAGTCAGCTGAGTTGTGTCCAGCTTCAGAGATAAGGAAGATGCTACTTACATTGTTACTGTATAAGACATTATATGTAAAAAAGCCTGCATAAATGCTGTATACTAGCAGTTCTAACAAAAACCATGTATATGTTTATCTGGGAACTCTTACAGGGAGACAGCTTGGAGTCCCCTGGTTCTGTTGACATACCCTTCTCAGGTTTAATTCCTCAGCTTTGGTCCTTCAGGACCTGCAACAAGTGAAGTTGGCACCAGCAGGTGATGCCAACAGGGTGGCTCCTGAATAGGGTCACCATCATGTCATTACATAGAACTTTAATATTGTTATTAGTGTGTTTATAAAATTATTATATTTGTAACAAAAATAAACCCCTACTTAAATTATCTTTCCTTGCATGGTCATTAAAAATAGCTAAAACCATAAAGTAATTGGGGAAATGAACAGAAGTGTTGCTTTCTCGGTGTACCTGGTACCAGCACAAGGGAGAAGGAGAGAGACACAGAGAACACTCAACTCCTACCAAACCAGAGATCCAGAGACACAGAGGTTCCTAAGACCTCATCACTGAAGTATATTTAAGAGGAACCCCACATACCTCAGGGAAATTCATAGAAGGGGGGCAGGTTGTTAGAGCCACATGTTGGGACATTATGCACATTGCCTCTTCCCCATAACTGATGGCTACCCCCACAATGCATGACTTTCAGTCCTCAAGGAAGAGGGTCCCTTCAGAGGAGGGAGGACAGGGAGGAGCCTAACGATGGTACCAACATGGCTGTTGTCACATTGACTATGTACATAATTAATATAGAAAAAAATAAAGTATGTATTTAAGGCATGTTTCAATACAGATATATTAGCTATAAAAACATATTACATTTGATGTGGAGTCAATTTATTTAACTGAACCAATGAGTAGGAGAGAAACCATGTACTGCCTTTTGCTAAGTACACTTTGACTATGCCCTTCTATGGAAAAGCTATTCTTGTTACACTTCTCTATCATCTGAGGTGTCAACATGTCACAAAATATAAATGGCAGTTGACTCTCACAACAATGTACTGCTGTTACTATTCAATAACTCTTTTCATTTAAGTGTTTTGTGACAGTTAAGGAGGCAAGCTGGAGCAATAAACATACATGAACATAGTAGGCTATTTCTATGAAATTCTCATGATGAAGTCTTTGACTTCTTTCATGATATTTGAGTTATGTTACAGGAATTAAAGAAAAAAATATTGACAGTTTTCATACATTTTGATCATAATTCTTTACCATTGCTTTCTTTGTCCCCCATTCCCCTTCCCTTCCATTGTCCCTTCTTTCCAACTACTAACTCTTCTGGCTTGATGTCCTTTTTTGCCATCTTCTATTACCCATGATGGCATGTTGGTGGACCATATATTGCACCAGTAATGACAGCCAGAAAAAATATGAAAAATAATCAAGTATTCTTTTCAGTTTATAAACATTCATATAAGCATTGTACATTTTTGTGTTCATTCTAGCTTTTGGGTTTATTCTTTGAATTTGACTTTTTCTATCCAAAGATTATTAGGTTAAATTGCAAATATAAATATGATATGACTTTGGATATGATTTTATATAAGGTTTGTATATGTATGAACATATGTATTGAAGAGTTGGGGCAGCCTTTCCAGAAACCTATCTGGAAGTATTTAATAAACTCAGTGCTTATTTACATGAAAACATAAATGAACATTCACTTCTACATCAGCACTGTATTTGGTGGCAATGATATGTAAGCAATCTACATGAAGGGATAAGTGAATGCTATATACACATGGCCATGCTCACTGTAGGCCAAATTTGCAAAATGATGTCACCGCAACAAACTAAAGCCCACATAGGCAGTGCATGTGTAAAACAGTGTTGTCTATCTTTAAGAGATTTCAGAAGTACATATCTTAGTAACATCACCCTGTTCTATAAATCAGGATTACAGAGCCTAGAAGAATGGATTGCTTGATTTAACAATGGATGGCATATGGAGACAGTTAAGGTTATCATTATGAATAAACTTGCAAATTTCCTACTAACACCACATCATGTGGAAGACATTTGATGTAAACTATATTCTATAGTGATAAAATTATTAAGATGATGTTTTATTTGTTATGAGGATTTTACTAATTTGAGATATTACTTGTGATTTTTGATGAATAAAAAATTTTGGTCATATGAGGTGGCTTACCAAGAAGAAAAATATAAGCCCATGATTAACTTCATTGTTGTTAAATATATACATTATTTACATATCTTTATTGTGGGAGTGAAAGTAAAATCAGGAGCTCAAAGAATACTTACAGAGATAATGGATGAAAAATGTCTGTTGCAGGACAAAGAAACAAGAAAAAATGAAAGATACTATGATCAAAATTATCAGGAAGAATTGCTGCTCTGTATTTCATATTTTGAAGAATATAAAATGAAGATACACTCAGGAAGGTGATTACATACTATAAGAAGCATTTTGCTCTCTGTGAGGAAAAAGTTTTCAATATCAACATGACAGCATTTCATATGGTCTAAGCCAAAGCAAAACATGTGACTTCTCAGAATTAAATGAATGTTTTCAGAGTTTTAAGTATTTTTAAAATTTGTTCATAGAACTCTGTGAACATATAAAACTTCTTTATACTTTTATATATGTAATTTTTGTTTAGTTAACAAAATTCTCAGAACCAAGCAGGCATCATCTTAATATTTTTAGTAATATAGGATATGGTGTTTGGCCACTTACCATTATCTTTCTTAGCTTAGCTCATGAAAACATGAGCACTATGCTTGGGGAAACTTATAATCCCCATCCCTGGGCAAGCTTTCCAAACCATCCCTCTAGAGACCTCTCTAATGTGTTTCACTGCTGTGTATCAAATTCCTCAGAATTGAAATACTCCCTTCAGATAGGAGGAGGGAGGATGAGAGGACACAGGAGGTCAGGTCTGGGTGAGGTGAAATGTAAAAGGTCACACAACCACTTCTCAAGGTGATACATATAGTAAACAATTGTTGCGGGACAAACTCTGACCAGTGTTTTATTGCAATTTTCTCTGAATTGAAACTTTCCATCCTGGAGGGAGGAGGCAGGCTCAGGAGATTCAAGAGATCAAGTCTGGGAGAGCTGAAAGTGACAACCCCCTTCCTAAGTTTATATAAAGGGAAAACAACCCTTTGGGGAAGACTCCAATCCACTTGAGTTGCCTGTAGGTTTTGCAGTGTGCTCAAGATAGACAGCTTCCACGGGCCATCACCTATGCTGGTGTGGCTTTTCAGTGATACAGCTACTTTTGAATCACCCAAGCTTCTTTACACTTAAGTGTAAGCAACCCCTCATTTTGTGCATGCCACAATAAACTGGTTTTGGTTCAGCTGTGCTATGGTCTGTCATCTGTGCCCTATCTGGGCTGAATAGAAGTGGTTGGCATCTCCCAGGTAAAGTTTCACAAGACATCCATTAGGCTCCAAGGCCTGAGTAAGGGGAGGCAAATTAATTACAGATATTTGAAAAATAAAGATTGCAGAGCCAGGAACACTATAGTGACCTTATAAGAACAGTAGCAAAAAAAAAAAAAAGAAAGAAAGAAAGAAAGAAAGAAAGAAAGAAAGAAAGAAAGAAAGAAAGAAAGAAAGAAAAAAGTGAAAATGCCCAATCATTTGTGAAAAAGCTGTCTTTGTTTCTTGTTTTGTTTTGTATTGCTGTGCAAGTCTGTAAGTCTGTTTTATCATGCTTTTTTTTTTCCCTTGGCCATTCTACAGCCTATTTTTCTCAGATCAATTCAGTCTATGCACTTCTATATTTGAGAAGCATAATTAATTAGTTAAATAAATCTGAATCCACAAAAGAGATAATTCACATTGCTTAGAATATTGTTTATCTGGGTTTAATTATGGGAATCTCCAGTACAAATTTAGCAGAAAAGTTCTGTGCCTGAAGGCTATAGAGAGGCAGCATAACTCACAAAATAACTTTTATCCTTATTAGCATGCATTAATGAATTCACAGGCTCTGTTTATTACTCAGTTCTGTGATTCAAATTACCATCTTTCCATTTTATTTGTGCTAATATAACTGTAGTTTGACAGACATATGAAATTTATTTTTGTAAGTAATAAAATTCCTCATTAATTACATTAGTCCAGAGAATCTCTTTGGTAATAATTTATATTTCAAATTACAGCGATTTTAATATCTAATGACACTTTAGAGCAAAGTATGCTATGAGTACAATCTTATTTAGAATGTATCATATTTGATTGTATAAGAATAGAAATTTTTTTGACTGAAAAGCCTTTAAAGTTATTTGTTAAGATTAATAAGTCAAGACTTCCAGTTAATGTGGCAGCATAGGAACCATGCCAAAGTAGCCTAGGTAAGAAAAAGACAATTAAAAAAAAAAAAAAAAACAGCAAAATACAAACTTTTACTAAAAAGTGAGTTGTATAGGAAATTGAAACAACAGCGGAGAAGTAGGAGAAGTAGGAGAGATCTAGAGCATCGAGAGCCCTCACTGACTGGCAGAAGCTGTTCCAAGGGGCGGGTCTACACATGAGACTGCAGCAGGCTCAGCTTGAGCCAAGGGAAAAGCCAGGCAAGGGGATTTTCAACTCATAGTGAAGCTCTCCGCAAACTCAAGAAACTGAAAGGAGAACAGAAGTGAACAATGGAGGAGCAGATCACAAGGTAGAAGAACACATGAAACAATGGACGAGCTAGAACAGCATCCACTCCCTCCCCCTCCCCACCACCAGTGCCCAGCCCTCAGGAATACAGCAGCAGTCCAGGGACCTGGCCATGCCTACTTGAACTGACAGAGTACCAAAGAGGGCCCAATCAAGAGCGCAGTTGAAACCAAAATCATCCCAAAAGGTAACTGGGATTACACCAGGTCAGTACCTGCCTAATAAACCTGGTATATATGCCTGAACCAGAAGTGTTAATTGAATATTCCATATCAGGATAAATTATATGTTAAATTGGATGGATGGTCAAATTTGCCATTCTTAAATAAGCTGTATTTTGGCATTGTTGTTTCTTATTTCTTGAATTATAGTGGCTTTGTTTACTCTTATGTTATACATTAGGGAAGGGTCTCACCTGGTCACAAGTTCTACAGACCAGAAATCTTAACTGCTTTGTCATCAGGATTAAGGGAGTGGGTGAGGCACTGCAAAGCCTAAGGGACAGACAGAAGACCTAGTTGTCATAATACCTATTCTTGAATAAATACTCTGTGCTCTTTTGCATTGAAAGTGTACATTGTATAGTTAAATTTTAGAATCTGCCTGTATTTTGTTACACTTTGCCCCCAAATGCACCAAAAAAATGCTATTAGAACTAAGGTCACAAATAACTCCAAACACAGTAGTAGTGGATGACTTCAACACCCCACTCTCATCAATTGACAGGTCATCCCAGGAAAAAATAAACAGAAAGGCATCTAGACTAAATGAGGTAATAGAAGGAATATACCTAACAGATATCTACAGGAAATTTCATCCACATGCTGCAGAATATACATTCTTTTTAGCAGCACATGATGAATGGGTCAATGGAGAAATCAAGAGGGAAATTAAAAACAAGCCAATTAAAATATGGGCTTTGTAGCTAAATATAGAGTTCTCAAAAGAAGAAATATGGATGGCCTATAAGCATCTAAAGGTTTATCAATCTTGTTTATCCTTTAAAGAACCAACTCTTTGTTTCATTGATTCTTTGGATTTTTTTGTTTGTTTGTTTGTTTCTATTTCATTAATTTCTGCCCCGATCTTTATTATTTCTTCCCATCTGCTGATTTTTGGTTTGCCTTGTTCTTCTTTCTCCAAGACGTTAAGGTGAAGCATTAGGTCGTTTACTTGCAACCTTTCTAATTTCTTAATGTAGGCACTTAAAGCTTTTAATTTACCTCTGAGGACTACCTTCATTTTGTCCCAGAGACTTTGGTATGTTGTGTTCTCATTATCATTTGACTGTAAATGTTTTTTTTTAATTTCCCTCTTGATTTCTCCATTGACCCATTCATCATTTAGTAATGTGTTGTTTAATTCCATGATTTTGTGTACACTCTATAGCCTTCTTGCTATTGTTTGTAGTTTGATTCCATTGTGGTCAGATAGAATGCAAGGAATTATTCAATTTTCCTGTATTTGTTAAGATTTGTTTTGTGTCCTAATAAATGTCTATTTTCGAGAATGTTCCATGTGTAAGGCACAATACTGTTCAACAAAGTGCATTCACACAGATGGTATGCCATAGGAAAAAAAATTCCGCGCCTGATAACCAGCACCATGAATGGATTATCTATACATTTATCATCACCTCTATTGCTATTGTTGGTTTAAAGAAAATTATTCATCCTGTTCCCTGATTGCCCAGTTTTAATTTATAGATTTGAACAACCTCAGACTGAAAATACTCATGCAAAAATAAGTAAACAAGCACAGATATTTCCATGCCATCATTCCTTAATTTATGCAGTATCACACTTACATATACTCATTCCTTGTTTTAAGGATCTTAAGTCTCCTTCATATTATACAATATATGCAAGAGAATTATGTAGGTCAAATAAAATTCTAACCTATGTTAATTAAGGGACTTGATTTCAGTTTTCAAAAAAATATTTTGTTTATATACAGTTATTACTAAATACATATATAAACATTAAATATAACTTAAATTATTATATCATTAAATTATTAAAATTCCATATATATTATATATATACACATCATATATATAATTTGAGAGAGAGATGGTACAAAGAAAGAATGGGCATACCATAGTCTCTAGCCACTGCAAACTACAGATGGATGTATCACCTTATGCACTTAGTTTTACTTGGGTTCTGAGAATTGAATCAGAGTCCTTTGGTTTCACAGGCAAGCACCTTAACAGCTAACCCATCTCTCCAGCCTGATTATTCACATTTTTGCATCAAATAACAGAGGGTCCCAGACTCAACTGATGGATACTGAGAGATGACTATGTTGGTGCATATAAGATTGATTTGGGTCATCCAAACCTGAAAGCAAGCAACCATGACCAGAATCATTTTAGATTCTCTGACTCTTTATTAAATATTACATAAAAGTTTTAGTTTATTTCCGTGTAAAAAAACAAAACTGAATAGTATTTCAACTCTAATGAACGTGATATGGTATTTGACTGTTAAGTTCATGCAATGGAATTTGATGTGTTATATATGTGTACAGTACAGCAGTGGGTAGATTATTTTTTTGTCTCCATAATGAGGAAAATAAACCTAAGAAATTCAGGTTAATACTGCAAGTGTGGGCAGCTAATATGAGCCTGACTCTATCTGGAAAATGCTGGAAAAGGCAGCCAGCCACCTCATTCATGTATGAACTATTTCAAGGGTAAATGAGATATTACATTGTAAATTACTGTAGACAGAGCAAGTGAACAGTAGCTGTATGCTATGGTCATTATAATGGCTATTATACATAGGAGTACATGATTTAAATCAGAATTTCTATAACTTAGAACTATTTTCTTTACTTTCAATAAAACTTTCCAAGAAAATCTGTTTTGTTACCCTTTAAGTGAAAACCTAATATGATGTTTGAAGCTTTATAAGACATAAAATAATGGCTAAATATTATTTATACTCAATTTACTATAACTTCCCCCATTTCATTGCTTTATAGAAACATTTTAAGTTTATTCAATTAGATTTATCTGTAATTAAATATGCATCACCTGAATTAAAAAAAAACTGATGATTTACTCTTAAACTCCTGAGAATAGCCTAATGAATTCTTAGTGAAGCATAAACTTTGCAAGTCAAAATGTGCTCTTTATTTTTTTATTTAAGATAAACCATAATTAAATGTTGAAATCATGAATATTAAAACATCTTTAAAAAGAAATGACTTTTCTAAAATAGAATACCACTTGAATCACACTGATAACCCAAAATAGTCTACCTCTTTTTTTGTAAGTAGATTTTGATTGATTTTCACTGACAAACAGAAATTGCCACATGCTGAACTGAATAGGTAATGAACACATATTCTAAGTCAAGAATAAGCAAGCTATCATTTTTGTGTCTGAAGGTTCTATATGTTTATGTTTTATGGATAGAAATACTGCACTTTTTTATACACCTCCACCTATACAACATCCATTACTAGAATTTAAACATACTCTCTTACCTTTATGCATAATATTCATATAGAGAATAATGTAATTTCTCCCCTCCTGTGAGTTGTGCAGTATTTATGTTAAACCTCACATAGGTATATACGTTCAACACTAATAATAGCTTAGTGCTAACTAGCATTTCCAGAGAATAGGATCAATAAGTCAATAGGCCATACATATACAAGATTAGAAATTTGTCACAAGACTACGATGCTTTGAAAACACAAGACTTGCCTTTGACAAACGAGAGATTTCACAAAGGCAAATTACCATTTCTACCTGAAATGGGAAGCATGAGACCCATGACAACTAAAGTTGATCAAGTCTGAACGTTCTCAGGCTTTTGGCCACTATTTTTCTCTTAGGTTGAATGGAGGCAAAATTCAGTGTCATGGCTCAAGCAGACATTTGGATAAATTTCCTCTGCCTCACCTGTTGTGTTTTTCTTAGGCTTCTGACAAAGTGTTTGTGGTCTACTAAAATTAAGGAGGACAATATACTTTCTGCACCTGACCTAACAATTCAAATATTCACTTCCATTGAGGCACGGGCTCACAGAAATACCCAGAACCTCTGCCACTGTCTGGGCTCTCCATGACCATAGTTCACTGGCACATATAATTGGACATTACAGTTTTAATAATCATTTTCATCAGACTTTATATCTTAGATTATTGCTAATTCATGCAATTGTAGTAAATAATTTCATGTAAAGGAACTAGCATTCACTGAGCTTGCCCCATTGCACATCTTTGGGAAATTGTAATGTAAGACTACAATCAGGACTTTGACACTAACTGAGTCAAGATAAATAATATTTCCATCTTTAATATTGCACTTTTAAGTCACATATTAGTTTTCATACATAAATAATGTCCTAAAACAACCTTGATGCCACTAATCTGTGCCCTAGTCTTTCATGTTAAGAATGTTTAATACATAAAATAGCACAATAAAAATTTTTCTACAAGCAAAACATGTTTTCTTTTTTTTTTTCAATTATGAAGATCAAACCTAAGGCCTTACACATACCATATAAATTCTGAGGTATATGTCCAGCCCCAGCATGTTTTATAGTTTAATTTTCTGGCCTGGCAATTCAACTTGTTGCATGTATAGTCTCTATTTCTTTCTTTTTGCTTAAAATAGAATATTAATCTTTTGTGTGGATCTACTCCAATTTAACCATTCATCAGTTGTATGACACCCAACACTATTATTTTCAAGTTGGGGCTATTGCAAATGAGGTTACTTTAGCATTTGTTCACAGATTTGTGTCTGAACATGCTTGCATTTCTCTAGTAAAATGTCCATTAGTTCAGTTTCTGGGACACATGGAAGTTGTGTGTTTAGTTCCTCTTAAAAATAAAAAAGAAACACCCACAATTTATTTCTAATGGGTTTGTGCCTGTTTACCTTCCCATCAGCAGTGGGTGTGCAACATCCCAGAATCCGGTTATCTTTTACATGTGATGATTATATTCCTACAATTGTTTCAACATACCCAAGATAATTGTGCTTAAGAAGGAAAGGTTTGTGTTGGCTTAGTTTCAAGGGCTTCAGAGCACGGTTGCTTGTTCCTAATGCTTTGGATTTGTGACAGCAATAACACATCTTATTGGACATGTTAAGAGGCACCCTTCCTCTTTTGTTTACTTTCTAGTGGCTGGGATGCAAAGAAAAGAGAAAAAATATGCAGGGTTCTTAATATTCCCATTAAGGAAACACCACCAATATGTAATCTCTTTACACAGCCTCCATTCCTTAGAAATTCAAGTATATCCTAATACTGTCACAGAGTGGGGGCCAAAACTATAACACATGGATCTTTGCTGCCAATAAACTTTTAATGATGCAGTCTATTTTAATTATATGAATTTTCCTAACAACTAAAGATGTTTGATTGTTTTTTTTTTTCTTTTCATACATTTTATTTTTTAAATAAATATATTGACAACTTCTATACTTACAAACAAGAAGCCATGGTATTTCCCTCCTCTCCCCCAACTTCCCCTTCATAACTCTGCTCTCCATAATATCCCCCCCCTCCATTACTCTCTGTTTTAATTTGATGTCATCATCTTTTTCTCCTGTTATGAGGAACTTTGTGTAGGTATTGCTAGGCACTGTGAAGTCTTGGATATAGCAGCCTTATTCTGTCTGGAGAGTTGTATGTAAGGAGTGGTTCCCTTCTTTGGCCCTTACATTCTTTCTGCCACCTCTTAAGCAATGGAACCTGAGATTTGGAGGATATGAGATGGTTCAGTGCTGGACATTCCTCCATCCCTTCTTTTCAGCACTATGTTGCCTTTTGGGTCATCCCAGTGGTCATCAACATCTGAAAAGATAAGTTTTAACTAACCAGAACCGAGAGTAGCATTAATATATGAGTATGAATATTAAGTGTAGCACTTTCAGAGCAATTTGGTGAGAGTAATATATGCATTTATTCAGACAAGAGCAGACTTTATATCCGAAGGCTCATGACCTCCTCTGTCATAGGTTTTCAGCACCAGGCACATATTCCCTCCCATAGATGGGGCCTCCAGTCCAATTATTTTTCCAATTAGGTTTTACCTAGAGCACACATTCCACTATTGCACTCGTTCAGTCACTTGGCCTGTCTGGCCAAACATGAGGTTTTCAGTGTCCACTGTTTTTCCTGCTGATGACTTCTGTCTCCCATAAGGCCATATACTGTGAAGTTTTTTCCAGCTTTCAGTTGTCTAGTCTACAGAGTGAAGGTTTTCTGTTCAGGACCAGCTTGATTTCTCAGTGGCTTTACCACTCAGGCATATGAAGTCTTCAGCAATAGGGTCTTGCCATCTCTTTCTAATGGGAAACCAAGGGCCTTGTCAGTAGCCTGTAATGTTTTAGAGGCAAAAGGTACCTCCCTGGCCAACAACTCACTGGAAGATATCCTATCCCTGGCACAGAAAAACTTCTAGTAACATTCTACAGCTTAGTAATGTGCCATTATTCAAGAAAGTAGATATTTGTATGTCTTATTGAGAATAACTTGAATGTTGACTGTTCCCCCCACCTTTGTTTTATACGAACACTTCCCATGACCTTGCTTAGGCCTTTCCCCTCCCTGTAATCTGTTCTTCTACTTACATATATACAATATCATACCCTTAATATCTTCCCTCTTTTCCCTCCCTTATAGACTTTTTCCAGCTTATGAGCCTCTGCTACCTCTTTTGGGTTCCATATCACACACAAGAATATACATTGGTGGTTAGGATCCACATATAAGAGAGAAAATTCAATGGGGTTTGGCTTTCTAGACTTGGGTTACCCCACTGAGTATAATCTTTTCCAGATCCATCTATTTCCCAGAAAATTTCATAATTTAACTTTTCTTTTCCACTGAGTAGAACTTCATGGTGTAAATGTACCATGTCTTTATTATCCATTCATCTGTGGATGGACATCTAGGCTGGTTCTATTTCCTAGCTATTTTGAATAGAGCAGCAATCAATATGGTTTAAGGTAGTGAGAAGAGTCATTAGGATATATGCCTAGGAGTAGTATAGCTGTATAATAAGGCAAATCTATTTTTAGCTGTCTCAAGAACCTCCACACCATTGCCACAATGGCCATACCAGATTACATTTCCAACAACAGTGCAGAAATGTTCCCCTTTTTCCACATCCTTGTCAACAATTATTGTCATTTGTTTTCTCAATGGTAGCCATTGTGACTGGAGAGAGATGGAATCTCAAGGTGGTTTTAATTTGCATGTCCCTGATGTCGAAGGATGTACAGCACTTTTTAAGATGTTTATTTGTCATTTGTATTTCTTGACGAGACCTCTTTATTTAATTTCATAGCCCATTTTTTTGATTGGGTTCTTTGATTTCTTATTGTTTTGTTCTTTGAGTTCTTTGCATATTCTGGGTCTTAATCCTCTGTCAGATGTGTAGCTGGCAAAGATTTTCTATAATTCTTTAGGTTGTCTCTTTGCTCTATTCACAGTTTCCTTTTGCTGTACAAAAGCTTGGTAATTTCATGAGATCCCAGTAGTTGAGCAGTGCTTTTATTTTCTGAGCAATTGGGGTTCTATTCTGAAAGTCATTACCTCTGCCAATATGTTGAAGGGTTTCCCCTACCTTTTCTTCTATCAATTTCAGTGTTTAAGGTCTAATATTAAGGTCCCTGATCCACTTGGATTTGATTGTTCTGCATGGAGAAAGACAGGGTTCTATTTTCACCTTTCTACATATAGATATCCAGTTTTCCCAGCACCACTTTTTGAAGAGGCTGTATTTTCTCCAGTGAATATTTTTGGCAATTTTGTAAAAAATCGGATGGCTTTACTGGCCTGGATTAATATCTATGTCCTCTATTCTGTTCCATTGACCTACATGTTTCCTAGGCCCATTTACTTGAAATACCATTTTCCATCCTTTCACGTAAAGGTGCTGTCTATCATTTTTTTTTTTTTTTTTTTTTTTGGTTTTTCAAGTTAGGGTCTCACTCTGGCTCAGGCTGACCTGGAATTCACTATGTAGTCTCAGGGTGGCCTCGAACTCTCGGCGATCCTCCTACCTCTGCCTCCCGAGTGCTGGGATTAAAGGCGTGCGCCACCACGCCTGGCTACTATCTATCTTTTACTGAGAGATTATTTTCCTGGAGGCAACAAATGGCAGGATCCTACCTTTTAGTTCATTCTGCAAGCCTTTGTCTTTTCGTTTTCACATTGAGGCCATTGATACTAAGAGTCATTATTGAAAGTTATGCATATATTCTTGCCATTCTTCTTATTATTCCTGTTACTTGAGTATGGTTTGTTTTTTTTCCTATTAACTCCTGATTTTTTTCTTCTTCTTTTCTTTTCTTTTCTTTTTTTTTCTTTTCTTTTTTTGCTTTCTCTTTATCATGAAGAATTCCTTCAAGTATATTCTGTAGAGCAGGTTTAGTTGTCATAAATTCCTTTAGCCTGTTTTTGTGTGGAATGTCCTTATGTATCCATCAACTTGGGTAGAAAATTTTGCAGGACAAAGTTATCTTGATGGATAGCTGTTATCTTTTAGAACTTGGCACACATCATTGCAAGCCCTTCTGGCTTTCGAAGTTTGTGTTGAGTGATGTACACTTGTTCTGAGGACTTGCCTTTGTAGGTGATCTGCTTTTTCCCTCTAACTGCTTTCAATATATTTTCTTTGGTTTGTGTGTTTAGTAGTTTAATTATAACATGGAAAGGAGAGGTTCTTTCCAGGTTTTGTCTGTTCTGTGTTCTAAAAGCTTCTTTTGTCTGATTTCTTTGAGCATAAATATCATAATTTTCTTGAAATATTTGTCAGGCATTTCATCTAATACAGTCTCATGGGTAGTCATTTCTTATGGATTTATAGTTTTTGATGGGCCTGTATTGTCTTGATTCTTTGAGTTTCTTATATTATATTATAGTGACTTTTACATCCTGAATTGATTTGATGCTTGGGTTTTCTACTTATCTACAGTGTTCCCAGACATGTAAATCCATCTCTATATACACTCAGGATATGAGTTCAAGGTGCCAGGTGTATCACATGTACCCCAATTAGGCCACAGAAGTAATTCCATCTGTTGAGTTTGCTTGCTAAGCTAGTATTCTAGTGGACTGGGTGGAATAATTTACTGGCAAATTTTATACTTCAACTGAATAGCATACACAATCAATTAAAACCAGCACAAAGTATGCAATTGTGGGGATGAAAACAAGCAGATAGTCTTATAAAGACAAAATCCCTAAGGGTGTGTGTTGTTCTACACCATTGATCTTGTCAGCTGTGAGGTAGAGATCTCTGTTCTGAATTGGGTTCCAGGTCAGCCTGGATCTGGGTCAGACCCTACCTCCAATAATGACAGAAGCAAAAGACAAAGGCCCTATAAATATGAAAGCATCAAAGGCAACAATATTCAACCCTCAAATACATGTGCTCTCCTAAATGTTTTGAATTGTCATAATTGTATCTTGTGCAATTTAGTTGTTAATAGCTACTCATTGATGACTTTCTGACCTCCAATTATTTTTTTAAATATAATTGTTGTTTAGGCATTAAGATGGAATAAGGACTATGTGAAGATAAGAACTTTAGTACATACTGCATAGGACTGAAGGGTCCTAGGTGTTAAATAATGTTACATTTGAACCATATTAACTCCACATGAGGAGCTGTGATAACTGATGAACAGAAGTTGATGATTAAAACTATACTAACTTGGTTTCCAGTCTCTTACACATAGACTGTCACCCACCTAAGTTCAGTTCTTATTGTGGTCGCTTAAGCCATGTAGAAAGTAAGGAGAGGATGTTCCCTATTTAAAACATTGCAGTAAATAAAGAATGAAAGCATGTGTTCTCTCATGTGCAGTGATGCTTAGATATTATTAAAAATATAGGGGTTTTTATAATGCTTCTGCTGTAATATGACACTCTGAAAGGACATCTAAGGAAGTAAATGCCACTATGCTATGAGTATAATTTATAAATAATTACTTGTAAATATAAAAACTAGTAATACAGCTCTCTATATCTTCTTGCCAAAAATTTTTATTTCCTTGGGCTCTAATTCCTCTAATCTACAAGTTCAGATAATAAATCAGTGATTTTCATATGTATAAGCCCTCAAGAAAGAAAAGGGAAGGATATCATTTTAGACATGAGTAAACTAATAGAGGAGTTTCAGAGAAGATAGAGTCTAAGACTATTTCCTAATGATGCACAATCTAGGAAAATATCATTATACTGCTCTGTTACTCCTTTCAATGTCAATCTGAAAGTTTTCTGGAAGCTGTGCCCTCAAAGCATCATTGATCTGGTACTTTGAAGATGTCAGTGAACTTCAAGTTGCTGGAACATTTTCGCTCATAGCAATCTTTCACAGAGTGAGGAACATCCCAAGTGAAACTTGGTGTTGATGCATATGAGGAATAGAGGACTGACAATCAGGATCACTTCTGAGTTTGTGGTTCCTCAATGAATAGGAAGGCAGATGAAAATTAAGACTGACAAATTAGAATAATGTTTAATTAACACATTATATTCTACTTACAGTAATAACTGATTATTTCTAATATAAGTAGAAAACTTCAAACTTTGTCCATCTTTTCTCCTTTATAAATTCTATATCCCTGCTGGATGTGGGGACGATAAGGGACAAAACATGATTAAATTACTGTATGCTCATATTTTAAAGGTATATGTTAATCTCATTGACTAGATTGAAATCATAGGGAAATCAGGAGATTAACTACTTCCATCCTCAAATATTGTTCAAGTCAGTATTAGTAATAATAATTATGGCTTTAGAAAAAATATTGGATTTGTTTCTTTATTGAAATGATACTACTCTATACTTAAAATATAAATAGGGAGTAAGCTCTTAGTAAAATTTTCATTTCCTTTGATAATAAATTTTCTGTTATTATTTATAAGTGTTATAAAGAAAGAAACAGTACAAGACTTTTAAAGGAAAATTATTTTTTCAAACACTATTCATCACTTTCTACTTTAAAATGAATGAATGGAAGGGATATGAGAATTTATGTGTGCTTCCCTCCCAGGGCAGCAATATATATATATTAGTTTTTTAAAATAGTATCATTCTACTGATAATCTCTACAGAATGGCTCTTCTCAGCCAATACCAGAACTTGAAACAAGCAAAAGGAGAACTTTTCAGCTCCCTGCAAAGATGTGTTCTGGGTCAGAAGATAGACAGAAGATGATCTCTGTAAAAAATAGTGAAAAAAATATAGAGACATTAATGTCTACTCATTGCATTTTTCAAAGAATCATTTCATAAATGGGCTTATTCTCTGGTTCTGTGAAAATAATACCTATATATTTGACTTTTCAATAGACAGGTAATGCAAAAGGCAGCTAATAAGAAAATTAAATGTTTTTAGGGCACTTTAAACATGACAATGGAATTACTTTTGACTTCAAACTTTTAAGAGCATATAAAATATTGTTGTCATTTCTCTTTTACCTTAACAATACTCTGTGATAGGATTTTGATTTTATTTGTCCACACATCAGGACCACTTACCTGTTTATCAGATGACATCATTATACAAATTATAACTGAGAGCTAATAAACGATAGTGTCTTGAAGTATAGGTTATTCCTCTGAGAAGTGAACCTAGTAGTTAGGGAACAATTTAAGCTTATAAATGACATTTAAATTGCAAATGCAAACTATCAGAAGGAAACACCTGTACATTTTCAATCAGGCATCCACTGATTTTTAAGCAAATCAATAAATTGTAGCAGGCCAATGAATTTGTGCCATGCAATCAAAACAAATAAGCACTATCTTCCTATTATCATAAAAGCAATAAAAAAGGCTGGCACAGCATTCTTCCCTTAATTTGTCTTTCACTCTGCTCCATAAAGATAACAAAGTGCTATGTCTCCCAGGAGCATATTGTTTTACTCTATATGGTTTTCATTGCTGCACCCTAGCCAGTATGATTTTTTTTTTTAATTTGCTGATGGAATCCATCAGTTAGAACTAGTCTAAATGCTGTGAGAACAATAAATATGAATAAGAGCCATGGGGAGCACTTTACTTTGGGTTTTTAGTCCACCTTATCTGATGAATAAATAACATGTCAAAGGTGGGAAGGAAGACGTGTTTAAAGTAATCTCATTAGAGATGATCATGTAGGAAAGTCAAAATCAACCTGCCAATAACCATATCAAAATCCCTGCATGTAAATATTCCTTTTAAATAGTTTGCATTGCTCTCACATCCTTGGTCTCAGTGTCACCATAAGTTTTAAATTCTTGTCTGTCAATCACTAACATACTACTGACTTGACTTGGGTACATTTAGGAAAGTGAAATGTCTGAGTCTACATTAATCTTTTGTGAGAAGAAATCTATCCTGCTTTCTGACTCCAGATAGTCCTATGGAAGGTGATCCAGGAGGAAAAGTTCTCATATATAAGACTTGATTATGAGTTTTGACAATGTTCCTGCCTACTGCCATGCCTATTTGATTCTCTTAAAATGCTGCTGCAGTGTGATTCAACTGTGGCTTTCTCAAATGGAAATCTTGAAGGACTCCCCCAACTTGAAGCTTCTTTTGACTTAAAATACTTTCCCTCTGACCTATTCCCTGAACTTGAAAAGCTATTGATGACAGTGAAGATGTTGAAACTTTTTTTTTCTGAAGTACAAGACTGATACAGAAGAGTCCTCTGAGTCCAGTCTAAGAAAAAAAAAAAATGTCTTTCTGTATAGACCGTTAACTTAATCTGATTGATTTAATTATATTGTCATAACTGGTTGAACTGGATTTTTTTTTCTTTTGGTCAATTTAAAATGTGTTTGTTTCAGTTATGCAAAATTCAGCACCACCAGAAATTAATGACATATTCATATGTTTCTTTTAGGCTTATTTTAAACTTTTACATTTTTATAGTGTAATACAAAATATATTTGTTTTTTTAAAAAAAATATTTGAATGAGAAAGAGAGAGAGAGAAGGAGCATGCCAGGGCTTCCTGCCACTGAAAACAAATTCCATTTGCATGTGTCACTATGTGCACCTGGCTTTTGTGGGTACTGTGGAATCTAACCTGGATCTTTAGGCTTTACAGGTAAGAGCTTTACCTGCTAAACCATCTCTCCAGCCCTTAATTCTTTTAATTTATGGACATAATAATATTATTCTGGAATAAAGTATAAGATACTGACTTACTTGGTGGATAAGTGTGAATATTTACTCCCACTTACAAAAAAGAAAAGAAAAAAAATGTTTTACCTATTTTCCATTGTATTTCTATTACTAAAATATACTAACATGTGTCTGGGAGAGTTGGCATTATCATTGCATCTTAAGTCTCAGTGAATCAAGATTCCTACCATTTTCTAAATTGTGTTATGTTAAGCACTATACTTTTTACATTAAACTATAAATCATGACAAAATTGAAGTAGGTTCAGATAAACTTTTTAAGAAAATTTGCAGAGGATATCTTGCAACAGTAGTCCATCGACATGTAGGATTTTTAGTAGGAGATAGGGAAATTAGTACCTCTTTTTCTTTTGGAGATGAGAAAGGCCTGAAGCAGACTTAGTCTGGGGTGAAGAGGAAAACTACATCTGCTATAAAACATGTTGACCAAAGCTTTATGGGCAGTGAACAAGTCTATTTCTTCCTACTTCTACAGTTAGTGGCACTCTACAATCAGGATGACATTTGCAATGAAGTTTGAAGCACTACAAAATTTTTAGTCATGAAAGAAAGATTGAATAATGCTTAATAAATTGCACTTATAATGTATCCTATTATTCTTGGATGGGGTTGACACTACTTAACGTTTATTTTACTGAAAGACTTTTGTTGAAGATAGATTTGAGATTTTTTCCAAAAATTCCATCTCTGGCAACCAAAAAAATATTAGTAGAATTATTTTTACTCAACTGTGACATCATTTTTAAAGGAGTTCAAATCCTAAAATTAAATACTTTATTTTTATTTATTTATTTGATAGAAAAATGGAGAGAGAGAGAGAGAGAGAGAGAGAGAGAGAGAGAGAGAGAGAGAATGAATGGGCATGCCAGGGCCTCCAGCCACTGAAAATGAACTCCAGATGCATGCATTATCTTGTGCATCTGGCTAACATGGGTCCTGGGGAATAGAACCTGGGTCCTTTGGCTTTGCAGGCAGCACCTTAACCACTATGACATACTTCCAGTCCTTCTAACAATTTTTAAATGTGTATGCCTCAAAGTATGACACAATATTCTATTCTTCAAAGTCGTGACTACATTTAAAAATAAAACTGAATTATTCTCTTTAAATTTATTCTGAATCCTGTGTAAATGAATCTTTCTGAAGCAATGTATTATTTTAAGATAATCTGATATACAAATGGATGCAGATGAGATGAGCCAAGTTAGTTATATTTCTTTGTTTTTTCTTGGTTTTTGTTCAAGATAGGATCATACTACATTGCTCTGGCTGATTTCAACTTGGGAAGTCTCATGATACTCCTGACTCAGCCTCTCAAGTGCTGAAGTTTCAGACATGAATTACTATATTCAATTCATTGCTATTATTTAAATGCTAAATTTAAATATAGTTGCTGTAGAACCAACCAGCTTTTAAAAACTAAATATTTTCTTATCAGTATGCTTAAAAAATCAAACTCTAAAATATGTGGCAAAAATTACTTTTGTTTTAAAATATATTTGTCTATAATTTTTAGTTCTGTATACTTTCTATAATCATTCTGAGTAAGTTGCATATTGCAACTATATGAACTAAAGGTTTTATTTTTGGTTTCAAAGTAGTGAAGGAGCTTATGTTTACTGAATAAAATTAGAAAACATTAAAAGCAAAATGATGATCACTATCATGGACATCTTTGCTTCTGAGAACAAAACACTTATGTTGATGTATGATATTGATCCTTATTTATCTGTACATTTTCTTAATTAGAAACAGAGTTATTCTTTCATAAAGATTATATAGTTACATCTCCACCTAACCCCAGCCATTTTACATTCTAACCATGATGTTTACTCTCAGTAACACTGATGGATTTTCCCTCCATAACTCCCAAGAATACTATTAATACACAAAACCATAAGAGTTGAACAAGAAGCCTTATGACTAGACCAGGGTACCAGGATTGTCTTAACTCTGAGTTTTGCTTGAAGAAAGCAAAAGAGAAACAAGCATACATTGGCTAGGATGAAATTGTTTTTGTTCTATTTATGAATCTAACTCTGGTCTTTCTAATCCAAATCAGATGGTAGTCCTTGCTTTCTCCAAAATATTGCATCACTATCATCTTTCTGATTCACTTGGTATTGTTGCTACTCAGAGCAACACTTCTGTCATTACATCCCCAAATAAGTGGCAGTGTGTGCAGTCCTTAGCCTATTTCCCTTTCCCTTCATCTCAAGGTATCTTAGGGCCTATTCTTATACCATGAATAGAACATTTTTTTTCCTGAATAATCTTTACAGATATAAAATATATAACCCCCAAATCATAGATTATAAATAAACACTTCTCTTTATGATTCATGAAATGTTTGACTGATCAGAACATATATTCAGATGCAAAATCATTTCTCTAGCTTCAAAGATAATGATATGATCTGTTTCCAATATATATACTTTTGGATTTTGTTGAAAGTTGTATTAGTAAATTATCACATATATTTTTGGAAGGTGTTTAATTTCTAAATATGTTTACTTTCCAGTAGTGGCAAATATAAACATAACTAAATATGGCAGACACAAAATTTGTTCTGCAATCAAAACATGATAGACAAAATTTAACACAGGTAAATTTATTAAAAGTGTAGATTATGATACCTACCAAACATTGTGAACACCTATGGAGAACAAGATAAATCCATAATTCTAAAATTCTGTCATGATGATACATAGAGAATCACAAGCAGGTTGGTAGAAATTGTATGTGCACTTATAAAAAAATTGGAAAATCTTCAAACAAACAACAAAGATGTGTAAAGAGATAGATGATTGATAGATATAGCATTGGTAGATAGTTAGATAGCTTGATAAAGGAAATAGAATTTAAAAAACTAGTTCTACTATTGTTGAAGTAAATTTCTCACTGCTGAGTACAAAACACCCAGCCAGAAGCAGAATGTGGAAGGAAAGGGTTTATTTCAGTTTACAATTTTAAGGGTGAAGTTTCATTATAGTGGAGGATGCATTGTGCAAGCAGGAAGCTGGCTCACATCATCACATATCAGAAGCAGAGAAGAAGCAGCAAGCTCTTCTGAACACCCAGTAGGACTACAATAATTAACCTCAAGGACATCAAAACAATACCAGTCAAAGGCTCCCCAACTTTCCTAAGCTGCCACCAGCTAAGGATTAAATATTGAAAACATATGTGTGCAGGTGACACATTTCATTCAAACACTTATGCTATATTTTTGCATCTATTTTAAGTAATGTTTAAAACCTGATAAATTGTTTTAATGCTTCACAAATAGTGAAGTTGTAGATATTTTGAATTCATGAAAACAAAGAAAAAAATTATTTTAATCAACTATGGTCATATAATTAAAACAATCATATTGAATCAAGCATCAAACTTAAAAGAGATCCCTGTCTTTCATACACTGTGTCTGAGATTTTTAATTAAAGTATAAAATGAAGTATGCTTATAGTTGAATATTAATTTCTAACTATAAACAAAATATGTAAGCTTATAGTAATTTTAGTATTTTCCCCATGAAGGATTCTTCTGTCTTTAAAATGATGAGAAAAGAATGCGAATATAATTAAGTTCTTTGGTTATTAAAATAAATGTTTTACCTTGTTGTTTAACATTTAAGTAAATTAAAACTTAATATAACATAAACCCAAGTAACTATTACATTAATAGTCCACACCATATAGCTCACAAATTGCGAAGTTGCAAGTAGTTCCAATCTTCCTAAGCATTCCATTTAACAGTTTAGAGTAATTCCAAATCATGTTTCATAACAAATTATGAAGATAATGCTATATCCTCATCAAAAATAAATTTATAATTTCAAATACAATATACAATCTGGACTTGTGTTTCTTTGGGAATAAGTACATGACTTGTTCAGACACATTGTAAAATATTGTTTGTAGGTAAATTTAAAAGTTTCTATGAAGCCCTAATTTAGTTTATATAATGGCAATGAACATAGAACATCTTTTTAAAAATATTTAAAATATTTCTACATCTGACACTAAGTGGGTACTCATAATCAAACCCAGGTAATTAGCCTTTGTAGGCAAGCACCTTAACTGCTGAGCCGTCTCTCCAACCAAAATATAACATCTTATTGTGAGTGGTGGTCACTGGTTGTTTCCAGGTTCTTGGCATCTTACTCAAAGAACTGAAGAAAGGCACACCCAAGTTGTTATGAAGAAGACACTTTAAGAGCAACCTGATGGTACAAGTTTGCCTACACTGCCAAAGGGGTAGTGGGCCACTTGAGAAGAGAGCACTACAGAGCACCAGGAAGCTTTTCTGGATTTCAATTTATAGGGTTTTTAGCAGAGGAATATTCAATTAGTGGGTGCATAACTAGTTTTGATGTCTTCTGGTTTGATTGACAGATCTGGGTTATATAACATTTTCTTTACAGAACATATTCTTTCCCAAATGCATCTGTTTTTAGTCTTATGCATGCCCAGTTGTGCATAGGCATTAGGTGTCATATAGAGAATCACCACCCCACCACCACCAAATTGCTTAAAGAACAGAATTTTCCTTATTGCACTTGCAGACAAAATCAGTTGAGGCTACAACTTTTTCCCTTCCCCCACTCTCTCACTATTCTGATCCATGATCCAAGAATCTACTTCAATGATCATGAGGGAATGAAAATGGTCATGAATGGAGATGAGAAAACTAGTCCACTATGTGATGTGGAGTGTGTGCAGTTCTCAAAAGTGGGAATCCCATGTTCACAACAGTTTGTGAGATCATTGTTCTTAAGAAAGTTGTTTCTGGGGCTGGAGAGATAACTTAGTGGTCAATGCACTTGACTGCTAAGCTTAAGGACCCAGGTTCAATTCTCCAGGTCCCACATAAGTCAGATGTACATGGTGGGGCATGCATCTGGAGTTCATTTTCAGTGGCTAAAGGCCCTGATGCACTCATTCTCTCTCTCTGTCCTTCTGTCTCTAATAAATCAAAAAAAAAAAAAAGTTGCTTCTGTTGCTCAATCAGGCAGTGTTCTGGGGTGTGGGGAGGAATCTCAGCTATTCTTTATGCCTGCCTGCTTCATTATTATGCTATAATTTTGTGTAGCACTATAATTATATGAACATTATTAAATAATTATCTAATAACTAAATAAAATTAAATATAAAATGTAATTAAATAATTTACAAGGAATATCTTAAAAATTATTTTACAATGCAACCAAATGTTAATAAATATAGTTAATATGAAATATATTATAAAAATAGCAAAAGTCAATAAATAAAGCTGTATGTTTCTTTGTTTTTGACTTAAATCTCTATGTGTCTAAGGAAATATCAAATTTTGTAGAAGCAATGGATAAAATACTATGCTCCAGTCACTAATATTTGTATTTTCTGCTTTCATAAAGTAATTAAGATTCTATATAGTCTTACTTTACTCTTGAAACATCATTGGTGCTTGTTAACCGAACTGTTCAAAGTTACTAACAGATCACATGAAATTTTGAATTTGTGATTTTTTTGTTGCTGGTGGTTTTTGTTGTTGTTTTGGTTTTTCAAGGTTTGATCTCCAGGTAAGGATGAGATCACAAAGTACAGGACAGCCTGGGTCCTTGGAACCTGACTTTGCATTCTTTTCTTGTGCGGGTTAGGGTTAAGAGAAAAGGCTAGCAGGGAACCCCAACCAAAAGAAAATTGTTACCCTTTTCATTGAGGCTGGAAATGGGAGGGGAAGTGGAGAAAAATCTCCCTGAAGTGGAGACATAAAGTTCTGGGCACACACATGTGGGAAGAGAAGCTTGAAAGCACCCAAACCGAGACAGGAAAGTGTCCAGATCAAAAGACATTCTTCCCCTTTCTTGCCTAGCTGAGGAAAACCTTGTGATTCCTCTCATGGTGGGAAAGTGCAAAGAGTTTATCAAAAGGATCAAGAAGAGGAAGAGCCAAGAAGATTTGAAAACGTGGTATGGCTCATGTAAATGTGTCAAACATCCAATTAGGATGAGCCTTATCATCAGACTCAGGTGTATATGCGAATGACCTGAATTGTTTGGTGGGCTCAAGAAGCTGACTAAGGAAGGGCCAGCCCACAGGTCTACTAAGCCTTGGAAAATGTGAAGAAGCAGAAAGTTGTCACTGGAGTTGTTGCTTGCAGCCTTCTTGGATGAGACTAGGTCAGATGTGGGTTGTAGTGCTGCCAGGGCAGGCAAAGGGACATCCATGTTCTCCTTGGGCTGCTACCTATACAAAAAGCTGTTTTGCTCCTATTTCATATTACTTGAATATATTTTCAGAATTAAATCCAAGTATGGACCTGGAAATAAATGCCTAAATACATCTATCTACATGCATGCATATGTACATTATAACTAGTGCTATATAGTATAAACATTTAGTTTTATCATGTATTTAAAGAATTTCACAAATGAAAATACTTGTGCTTCAAATTAACCAAAATTGTCAATTTGATGGCTCAAATACATTAAAATGTATAGATAAATCTAAGGTCAAAATCAGTTTTTGATTATTAAAAAAAAAAATTGTCCCTTTCCCTAAGTACTGCATCCATTTTGTTGTTTATATGCAGATATAAACTGTGATAGTTTATGACTCAGAACTTCTTGGTAGGAAACATGACATACTTCAGGAGACATTTGTAGAGCTTGTCAGAAATGTTTCAAGCTGATTGTAAAGAAAGCTATGTGCTTTCTTTTTTCTAAGTCTCAAAAGTCAATATTGCCACACTTTTAAAACCTCCAAGAAAGTTGCAAAATTCTTTTGAATTTTCAGTAGGTTCATTTTCAGAGAAACAATTTTTCTCTGTTACTTCTCTTTTGTCCCTAAATATTTTACCATCATCAGTACCAACCTAACCAAATAGTCTTTTATTTCCCTTTGTAAGATACTTCCTAAAGAGGATAGATAGAATATCAACACATGCTACTACCATTGTAATAGAAACCTATAAACAGTTATTTGAAGTACATTCAAGTTCTCATGTAGGCTTAGACAGATTGAATATCTTGAGCAAGTTCACATATGTAGGAAGTACCAATGTAATTCCCAGACTAACGCCATCTGATTGAAAATATCCTAAACAACCATCCCTGCTGACCTCATAAGCAGAAGACTCTAGCCACTGCTCTCACACAGAGATATGAATAATTAATTCATCATATAAGAATAATTCTTAGTCCTCTGTTCCACTGCAAGTTAAATCTTATTTATAACATTAACTAAATAACCAGTTCAAATACTTTGATTAAATTAGGTTAAAGCAGTCTAATCGTTTTTTTTTTTTTTGCAAAATGAATACACTTGAACAATTAATTTGAGAAAAAATAAAAAAAAAACTGGCATACCTCCGAAGACTTGGATTTAATTAATATTCACAAAGCATTCATTTAAAAATGAAGAAACATATGAATAATAGAATTCACCAAAATGTTTAACAATTAAAACCATGTGTTTATTTTAGAATAAGTGCAAGAATTTAAAATGTCTATATTTTATATGGTAAAATTTATTCTTTAAAATGTCACTGTCTACCTTACACTATATTAAAAATACTTTAGGAAAGACCAAAGAAAACAAATTAAAGGTAAGCATTTTCATAAAAATAAAGATCATGTGTGAGTGATATACATGCATATGTATATTTAAACAATTTCAGTATGATTTATTTTCCTTACTTACTTAAAACCTCAAACAGTAAGGCTAGGCAATGTTTTTGTCATTTTGAGTATACTTACATATGTAAATGCAAATAATTCTATATTAAAATTGATTTCCTATTCATGGGTACATTTACCAAATTAAATAGCAGAATAAACATGAAGTAAATACAGGTATATGAATATATGACATTTATATTATTATAAAATTAACTTCTGAAAATAAAATCATGCTGATAGCTATGAAAATAGCTGAAAAAGAACTTAAATTTTATAATATTACTATTAAGAATGAAATCTGGTAAATTTGTACTACTTCTAAATCTAATCTCTTTGTTTTTTCTCTGCGTTTATTTTTAGACGTACTTTTGCATTAGAAGTGATTTGTGATGAAGCAATATTTATTTCTTTTTGTTTGGCAGCTCAATTTACAGGTAAAACACTTAGCTTGGCAAGGTTCCCTTTCCTTTCCTTGTTCTCATTAGCAGGGATCCTTAAGCTCCTCTGTCTCTGCCTTTCTGAATAATCACACCATATCACTCTCCCAGTAGGATCTAAACAAAGATTGAGTAGGAAATTAGGATCACAACCAAGTACGTTTAAGCATAAGTTCATAATCATGAAAAATCAATATAACATGCAAAGAGGCATTTTAAAATCAGTTTGATTCTTGTTGGTTTGTGTCATTTGTGATACAATTTACATGATTTCACCACTATTCAATTGAAAGCTATGACAATATAGTCCATTTTATCAACAAAACATATTGTTTTGGGCACTATAGGGCCCAGTATTGATTTTAGCTCTCGTGTACCTAGTTAGTGCTATTCCTCATAAGCCTGAGACATCCCACTGTGTATATAAATGAAACTATTTATACAACTGTGTACCAAGGACTGCAGTGAACCATTCTGAGCTATGTAATTGCTATCCAGTCTTTCCTTTATTCAGAGAAACATGTAAAATAATAATGTGGGTGGGTAGGTTTCCTTCACTACAGTAGGCTTATACTGGAGGACCTGGGGGACTGTGGTACAGCCCTGTGGCTGGAGGGATGGCTGTACAGCATACCTATTTGGTCGCAGAGAAGATGTTGATGCTACCCAGGAGAAGCAGTGCCTGCTGTAAGAGCTTAGAGACATTGAGTAGGACAGCACTCTTCAGTCTCACAGTGAGACCTCCAGTCAGAAGAGCTCCTAACACGGGCTGGACAATGTAAACTGGAAAGTCAAACTTGTTAACTAGTTAGCTAACGTTTACTATTTCAATAATTTAGAAAGAATATAGCAATAAGATATCCAAGATAATAGCAAAAACAATACTCCAATTATTTAAAAATAGAAATTAAAAACCCAGCATTTTAGGCTTCATAGAATTTGACCTAATAGCACATTAACATTTTCATGTTAAAGTACAACCACAATTTCTCCCAAATAAGTTCCTACTTTATATTTGGCAGAATAATAATTGTATATACGAGAATCAAACATCCAAAGGTCATATGACTCAAAAAAAAATCAATATTATGGATTGGAGAACCCAAAGTAACTACACAACTGATAGTCACTGGAGATGTCTTGAGACTGCCTTGCAGAGCCCTGTGGCACATGTTCATGGACCAGTGAGGGACACAACATTGAAAGCTGAACACTTTGCCTGGCTTCCTTTCATCCTTGTCCCATGCAACTGCTCTTCTCCAGGCCTTTTGGTTGCTGTCTCTTCACTATTAACTGGGTGAAATCTAGATTGTTCAAACAATGAATATTCCTTGTAACTAATCCCAATTCCAAACTGGTTAGACTTAGACTAAAGTCCTGTCAAACAACTTGCTTTCCCCTCAGAGCCTAAGTAGGAACACTCTTTAGGATGCTCCATATTTCACATGCCCTTCCTGCTTTCTATTTCGTGTGTGTGTGTGTGTGTGTGTGTGTGTGTGTGTGTGTGTGTGTGTGTTTGATATACTATGGGTGGTGTGGTGTTCATATTATATGCATATGTGTGTGTAGATGCTAATGCCCCATTTGGATGTACACTGAGAACATTGGAATATGTTGGATTGCCTCCTGTATGGATTTTTCATGTTTCCCTTAGATGAATTCTCTCACTGAACTGTTTTTTTAAGTGTAGACTAGCTGACCAGTGAGCCTCAGAATTCTGTCTTTAGCTCCCCACAGGACTGGGGTTCTAGGCATTCTTGGCCTACCCTGCTTTTAATGTGGGTTTTGGAAATCAAACTCAAGTCCTCATGCCAGTTCATCAGTTGCTAATAACAGAGTCATCTCTCCAAACCCAACCTGTCACATTTTTAAAAATTATTTTGTTACTTTTATTTATTTACTTGAGAGCCACATATAGAGAGACAAAGAGGGATAGAGAGAGAGAGAATGGGCGTGCCAGGGCCTCTAGCCACTGCAAATGAACTCCACATGTATGCGCCTCTTTGTGCATCTGACTAACGTGGGTCCTGGGAAATCCATCCTGGAAACGGGGTCCTTAGGCTTCACAGGCTAGAGCTTAACTGTTAAGCCATCTCTCTAGCCCTATCACATTTTTCAATAGTCTTCTTGGTTTTGTCTATCATAGTAATTGTATAAACCAGAACTTTTCAAATGTGCAATATTTATTTACTGTTGAATATTGTTCAGAGATGAAGTTTAGAGACATTTTCTAGGTATAGCATCTTGTACTTCCCTATGGAATTTGGGACAGTGATCTCAACCACGCACTGTTTGTTGCTGCAAAACAGTTTTCTGGCACATGTATATGTGTTATGTGCATGTTCATCCACATGTATGGGCAGGTATACAGGAGCATTAATTCATGCTTTTGGACACTGAAGTTTAACATAGGATATTTATTTTAAATTTGTATTTATTTATTTGCAAGGAGAGAGAGAATGTGCGTGAGACAGAGAAATTGAGAAAATAGGGGTATGTCAGGGCCTCCTGCCACTGTAAAACAAACTCTATACATATGTGCCACATTGTGTATCTGGCTTTATTTGGGTACTGGGAAATTGCAGACAAGTACCTTAACCAATGAGCTATCTCTCCTACCTTAAATAATAGGATATTTCTTTAAGTTATTGTCCATCTCTTGATTGAGGCAGGGTCTCTGATGGAACCAGATTCAGATAGCTGGTTAACCAGTAAGAACTGGTAATCCTTCTGTCCTTGCCTCCTTAGCACTAGGACTATAGGCATCCACCATGTGGAGCTTTTACCTGAGTTCTGTGAATCTGAGCACAGGTCTCTGAGCTTGCACACTAACAGAGCTATCACTTCTGCCCAGAAAATTATAGCTTCAAAAGTATAGCTTTTCCTGAACCAAATTTGAGTAAACATGGCCTAGGAACATGAATCCAGGTTATCCTCAGTTAACATGTTTCAATGTGGAAATGGATACATGAAATTTTCCTTGTCTAAGAACAAAAGAAAGTAATAAATTTGTTTCATTTACCAAATACATTGTGGTGATGTTAGGCAGGTGCATTACTACAAAGGGGGTGAGATTTTCTATATCTTTCAGACTTTGTCTGATGATGTTCTCATCTTTGGAGTTGGTATTAATTAATTAATGCATTCTAAAGGTCAGATACAAAAGCAGGTGATAAATGGTTAAAAGAAAACCCAAGGTAATTTTATCTCTTAAGTTCCATGATTCCAAATCTACAATCTAGAAATTAAGTCAAATATTCTTCAGTGCTAATAACATTTAGCTTTTGCAGGGAGCACAGGTTCTCCAGGGGACATATGGCAATGTCTGGAGATTTTTGTATGTGTGTGTCTTGTGTATTTGTGTTTTATCTAGCATCCAAGATACAAATAAACACCAGGGGACATCCTCAAACTAGAAATGGAGTTAAGGCCAACCTTGGCTACATGAGACCCTGTCTCAACACACAAAATGCAAGAAAAGAAAAAAGGTAACAAAAGAACAAAATGATCCAAATGTGGGTTATGATTCAAACTTCCTTTTTCCTTATAGAAAACCAAGCTTAATTTTATTTAATGTTTTATTGACAACTTCTATACTTACAAATAATACACAATGATAATTCTCTCACCTCCCCCACTTTCCCCTTCACAATTCCACTCTTCATCATATCCACTCCATCTCTGTTAGTCTTTCTTTTATTTTGATGTTGTCTTCTTTTTCTCCTATTATGAGGATTGCTAGGCTCTGCAAAATTATGGATATTGGGGCCAATTTTTGTCTGGACAGTTGCATTGCAAGGAGTCCTACCCTTCCTTTGGCTCTTATATGCTTTCCTCTCCGTCTTCTGCAATGGACCCCGAGCTATGGAGCATGTGATAGAGATGTTTCAGTGCTGGGTACTCCTCTGTCACCTTCTCAGCACTTTGTTGCCCTTTGAGTCATCCCAGTGGTCACTACCATCTGAAAAGAGAAGATTCAATAACCAAAAGTGAGAGTAGCATTAATATATGAATATGAACATTAAGTATAGTGCTTTCAGGACAGTTTGGTAAGCATAATATATACATTTAGCCACACAAGAATAGGCTTTATACACCTAAGGCTCATGACCTCCCCTGCCATAGGCTTTTGATTAAGTTTTCAATACCAGACATGTATTCCTTCCCATAGAGTGGGACTGCAGTCCAATTAGAGAGCAGTTGGTTTCCCCCAGAGCAGACATTCCACTATTGCACTAGTTCAGTCATTTGGCCTGTGTGGCCAAACTTGAGGCTCCTAGTGTCCACTGTTTTCACTGCTGATGACTTCTGTCTCCCTTAGGGCTGCATGTAGTATCACTTTTTTTCCAAGTTTCAGTTGGTTGGTCTACAAGAAGATTTTCAGCTCAGCACCAGCTTTAGTTCTCAATAACCCTGCTTCCTAGGCATGTGCAGTCATCAGCAATAGTGTCTTACCATTTGTTACTCATGGGAAACCAAGGGTCTTGACAATTGCCTGTAATGTTTAAGAAGAAACAGGGACCTCCCTGGACAACAATTCAGTTGAAGGTATCCCATTCCTGGCACTGGAAATTTTGTAGTAGCAATCTTTGGTTTCTTAATGTGCAATCATCCAAAAATGTAGTCTTTCATATGTATTATTCAAAATATCTTGAATTTTGATTGACCCTCCACTCATCCTTCTCTTACTCAGTCTCTTCCACTGGCATCACTCAGGCCATTCCCCTCCCTGTAATCTGCTCTTCTACTTTAATATATTCAATGCCATCCCCTAAAGTCCTCTCTCTCCTCCTTCCTTATAGTCTTTTCTAGATTACTGGCCTCTGCTGCTGACTTTTGTTTATAGCTCAAACACAAGTCTAAATATTTGTAGCTAGGATCCCCATATGAGAGAAAACATGTAGCATTTGGATTTCTGGGCCTGGGTTACCTCACATAATATAATTTTTTTCAAATCTATCCATTTCCCTATAAATTTTATAATTTCATGTTTCTTCCCCACTGAGTAGTACTCCAGTGTGTAAATATACCACATCTTTATTATCCATTGAGGGACATCTAGGCTGGTTGCATTTCCTAGCTACTGTGAATAGAGCAGCAGTAAACAGTTGTGTAAGTATGTCTAAGGAAGTGAGAAAAGTCATTAGGCTATATGACTAATAGTGCTATGGCTGGATCATATGGTAACTCTACTTTTAGCTGTCTCAAGAACCTCTACACTAATTCCTCAATGACCGTACCAGATTACATTCTCATAAACAGTGTAGAAGGGTTTCCCCCTTTTCCTCATCCTTGCCCACATTTATTGTCATTTGTTTTCTTGTTGGTTGCCATTCTGATGAGAGTGAGATGAAATCTCAAAGTAGTTTTAATTTGCATTACCCTGATGGCTAAGGATGTAGTACACTTTTTTTAGATGTCAACATGCCATCTGGATTTCTCAATTTAGTTCGACAGCCCATTTATTTTTAATAGAGCTGTTTGTTTGATTTTTTTTAATTGTTTTGGTTTTTTGAGTTCTTTGTTTATTCTTTATATTAACCCTTGATTCTTGTGCATGGAGAAAGACAAGAATGTATCTTCATCATTCTACCTAAAGATACCCAATTTTCTCAGTACCATTTGTTGAAGAGGCTATTTTTTTGCCAATGAATATTTTTGGCATTTTTTGTCAAAATCAGATGGTTGTAGCTGCCTACGTTAACATCCAGGTCTTTTATTCTGTTCCGTTGATCTATGTGTCTATTTTTGGTGCCAGTGCCATGCTTATTTTTTTTTTTTTTTTACTATGGCTTTATACTATAGCTTAAAATCAGGTATGGCAATACCACCAGCCTTATTTTTGTTGCTCATAATTCTTTGTCTATTCAAGGTATTTTGTGCTTCCAAATAAATTTTAGAATTTTTTTTCTATTTCTGTGAAGAATTCCTGTGGAATTTTAATGGGGATTTCATTAAATGTGTAGATTGCTTTTGGTAAGGTTGACATTTTCACAATAATGATTCTTCCAATCCAAGAACATTGGATGTCTTTCCATTTCCTAGTGTCTGCTGCAATTTCTTGCTGGGGTGTTTTAAATTTCTCATTGCAGAGAGCCTTCTCTTTCTTGGCTAGGCTTATTCCAAAGTATGTTATTTATATATTTTTGAGGTAACTTTGATTGGGAAAGATTCCCTGATTTCATCCTCCGCATGTTTGTTGTTAGTATATGGGAAAGCTACTGATTTCTGTGTGTTTATTGTGTATCCTGCTATGTTGCTAAAAGTGTTCATCAGCTGTAACAGTTTGCTGGTATAGTCTTTAGGGTCCTTTATGTATAGAATCATATCATTTACAGATAATGATAATTTGATGTTTTCCTTTCTAATTTGTATACCTTTTATGTGTATACCTTATTGCTGTAGCTATGACTTCCAGTACTATATTAAATAAAAAAGTGGGGACAGTGCACTAGTTCCTGAATTTAGTGGAAAAGCTTCAAGACCTTTCCCATTTTGTATTATGTTGGCTGTATGTTTGTCATAAATAGCTTTTATTTTGTTGAAATATGTTCCTTCTATTCCCAGTTTCTGTAGGACTTTTACCATGAAGGATGTTGGATTTTGTTGAATGTCTTTTCTGCATCTATTGAGATGATCATGTGATTTTTGTCCTTCATTTCATTTGTATAGTGTATTACACTTATCAATTTGCATATTTTGAACCATCCCTGCATCTCTGGGAAAAGCTTACTTGCTTAGGGTGAGTAATCTTTCTGATATAATCTTGTATTCTATTTGTCAATACTTTGTTGAGAATTTTTACATCAATGTTCATGAGGGAGATTGGTCTATGGTTTTCTTTTCTTTTTTGTTCTGTCTTTGTCTGGCATGTGCTGCGGAGAAAGATGCATATTCTGCAGCATTTGGATAGAAAGTTCTGCAAATATCTCTTGGTTCCTTTGCTCCATGATATGCTTTAATCCACATGTCTCCCTGTTTATTTTCTGCCAGTATTACCTGTCAATTGATGAGAGTGGGGTATTCAATTCACCCTCTACAATTGTATTTTGTACTATCTGTGACCTTATATCTAATGGTGTTTGTTTGAGGACTTTTGGAGCCCCCATGTTAGATGCATATATATATTTAGGATTGTAATGTCTTCCTGTTGAGGTGTTCCTTTAGTCAGTATAAAGTGATCTTATTTGTCTTTCCTCCCTAATATTGGTTTGAAGCGTACCTGTCAGATTAGGATAGTAACCTCTGCTTGTTTTCTAGGCCCATTTGCTTCAAATACTGCTTTCCATCTTTTACTGCAGATGAGTTTCTTGGAGACAATTACAAGCACAATTTTCCCTTGTACTCCAGTCTTCAAGCCTGTGTCTTTTGGTTGGGCCATTGAGGCCATTGATATTAAGAGTTATTATTGAAAGGTATGTGCTTACTCTCACCATTATTCTTGTCTTATAGAGCTTCCTGTTTCCCTTTCTTCTCTTTTATAACTGTCATTTGAGTATGTTTTACTTTTTCTTGTTTCTTCAGGTGTGTGTTTTGCTTTCTCTTCAGCCTGAAGGATTGCTTTAAGTATTTTCATAGAGCTGGCTCAGTTGTCATAAATCCCTTTAGCCTGTTTGTGTTGTGAAATGTCCTTATTTCTTCTTCAATTTAGCTTTGCAGGGAAATATTCTTGGTTGACAGTTGTTATCTTTCAGAATGTGGAATACATCATTCCAAGCCTTTCTGGATTTTAAAATTTGTGTTGATTAATCTGCTGTTATCCTGATGGGCTTTCCTTTATAGGTGACTTGTTTATTTATTTATTTTTTTCTTTCTCTAATTTTCTCTATTTTCTTTGGTTTGCATGTTTAGTAGTTTAATTACCACATGGTGAGGAGAAGTTCTTTTCAGGTTTTGTCTGTTTGGTGTTCTAAAAGCTTCTTATATATGAATTGTCATTTCTTTCCCAATTGGGGAAATTTTTCCTCTATGATTTGGTTGAAAATGCCTCCAAAGCCTCTGGATTGAAATTCTTCCCCTTCAAATATACCCTGAATTCTTATGTTTGATCTTTTCATACTACCCTGGATATCTTGAAATTCCAATTCACACCTTCTTGTTAGCTTGTCTTTCTCTTTGTTATATTGTACTAGATCTGACACCTGGTCTTCTAATTTAGATATTCTGTTTTCTCCTTTATCTATTCTACTGGTGAGACTTTCCATAGTTTTTTTTTTTTTTAATTATTTTGTTTTTATGACTGACTGTGTATTTCGGTCCAAGTATTTCTGCCTGGTTTTTCTTTAGTATTTCTATTTCCTTACTCATTTCTTATAATGACCTCCTTGTTTCATTAAGCTGGTTGCCTGTGTTCTTTTGGCATTCCTTCAGGAGTTTGTTTTCTTCTTTAATTCTATTATTTTCTTATTTGATTTCTTTGAGTATACATAAAATGTTTTCTTTTTTTCTTGAAATCTTTGTCAGGTATTTAATCTAAAACACTCTCATTGGGGCATTTATGATGGCTTTATAATTTTCCTGGGATTGTATTGTCTTGATTAATTGTGCTTCTTTTATTATAAGGTAGTGAAATTGTGTGTTCAGTTGATTTGATGCTTGGGTTTTCTAAATATCTGTGGTACTTTTAGATTTGGAAATCCAACTTTATGTGTCTTCAGAGTAGGAATTTAAGGTACCAAGTGTACTCCAATCGAAACTCAGAAGTAATCCTAGGTGTTGAGTTTGCCTGCTACCCAAGTATTCTAGTGGGCTGGTGGAGTAATTAACTAGCAAATTATGAAATTCAACTGAGAAACATATACATTTAATAAAAAAACAGCAGAATGTATGCAAGTGTGGGGATTGAAAAAAAAAAAAAAAAAACAGAACCTTATAAAGCCCAAATCCCTAAGGGTGTGTTGCTCTATACCCTAATCCTGTCAGCAGGGAATTTGATATTTCTCTTCTGAAATGGGTTCCAGTTCAGCCTAGGTCAGATCCTGGCCCCAATAATGATAGAAGAAAATGACAAAGGCACCATGAATCTGAAAACATCAAAGACAACAATGGTCAACCTCCAAGTACTGTTTAATTGAGAATGGTAAAGCCAACCAAGAATATGTAACCCATAACTTGCCCTAGCATGGAAGGAGAGATTAGCACTTCCAGCACAGGCCTATATACCTCCTTTTTTTGTCAGTCGGCCTTGTTACCTTTTGGGGTGGCTACAGATCTCACCAATGCTGAGTGCCCATCTCAATACCTCTGTGTTGTTCTGTGAATATGGTGTTCTGATAAACTGTGCTTGAGGCCCTGCTTTGGGAGCTGAATGCATTGTCTAGAGGGTCTTGCTGCTGTCAGTTGGAGGATGGGAGAGTGCAGGAATCCTGGAGTTGTACTGCATCTGCTCAGCTGTTCCCATCTTTGTCCCCTTCAGCAACATCTCACCTAAACTCTTTTGTCTCCCTTTCAGGTTTCGTGACTTTGCAAGGTGGCTGATGTGGTTGGAAAATGCCTTTGTTTGATCTCTGTACCTGCAGGTGGGTGCTAGGTGGGTGGGATCCGTGTGGATTGGGTCCAAGTTTGCAATGTCTCAGCGGGATTCTAGCCAGTTTTCTTGTTTCTGATATATCTTAATCTCTCCTGTTTTTCTGCTGTGGTTGATAAAAAACTATAAATCTTCAATTTACAAATAAAGAGTGTATTTTGCTGTGGTTTTGCTCAAATTCCTCCCTAGGCTGGGTTGGTGTGAGTCCTATGCAGCTATTATACCTGGAAGTCTCCCAAAGTTAATTTTAAAACATGCATTTTAGAACAGGTTCCAAGCACTTAAAGGAATTCTCAAAACTCTTACACATTTTTATTCCACTTATCACACCTCCCTAATGAACTCCAATTTTCCCAACTATACAATGAGATTGACAGTAATAGTTCAACTTATTTGTGTTGATTAAATTGTCTCCTAATTATAAAAGAGTAAAAATAGAACCAATAATAAATTTTGCAAAAAGACTTTTAAAATAAAACAAAACTTATTTTCTAGCTTAATTTAAAATATCATTTTGGAATATATGTAAAGATTATAACCTTCAAAATTGCTTTTATTCATATATGTGACCATTACGACCTTTCAAGACAGCACTTCATGGAACACAGGAAAGATTTAAGTCACATTTTTGGCACTGGTATTCATGTTTCTGAGTTAATGCACAGAGGGTAAACTGAAATTTGGTA
The DNA here is from genome assembly GCF_020740685.1 of Jaculus jaculus. NCBI lineage: Eukaryota > Metazoa > Chordata > Mammalia > Rodentia > Dipodidae > Jaculus > Jaculus jaculus. Next base: position 78,050,338 of record NC_059113.1, read on the forward strand.
CAAATTGAAGATGTGAAAACAATGCAATGCATTTATAAAGCTACAGACATTCAAGAGAAGGGAATAGTATTCTCAACTATATTTTTAAATTTAACTTTGAGAAAATTAAGAGAGTAGTTTCTGTAAAATACCTTAAGTCAGGAATGGAAAGAAAAATGTGTAGAAATTAATAATATTTCTCCTGGTAAGCTTAGGTGTCAGACATTCATTGTCATCATTACAAAGTTTTTGTCCAAATAAATTAATCCAACAAATGAAGTTTATCTTATAAGAAAAACTTCTAGGTAAGAATGAATTGAAAATTCTCTGGTATGATACATGCAATAATTTCTTCAAAAGTTACCTGTATATGTGTATGAATACATATATATATATATATATATATATATATATATATATATACTATACCAAAGAATATTTTTAAAGCTTTTATTTTCTCCTCAAATAGAGAAAACATGTGGATAGGATAGTAGAGACCAGACTTCTAGGGGAAAAGAGACTATGAGAAAATTACTAGTAACTTGTTTCAATATTTCTAGTTAAGGTTTGTTCATAGGTTTTAGACTGAGTACTTTTGGTGTATGACATGACTTCTAGGTTTCCTTGTATTTATATGATTAAGAATTGTACAAGGATGGTATTTTATGCATGGCTTATTACCAAAGGAAAATGCTTACCAGTGGCATGACAACATTTACCCTTCCACGCTCTAGGAAATAAAGGTTGTACATTATCTATGGGATATGTTAAAATTTCCGAATATAAATAAAATTGCTCTCCTTTCAATCACTAACAGTACTAAAACTTTGGAATGACACCATTGATAATATATTGCTTCTGGGTCGGCTGGCTGCTTCTACATTATCCATTGGCCATGATATCCAACTTCCTTAGACTGGGTCAGTACTCTTAATTTTATTTAATTATTTTCAAGGACAGAGAGTGAGAGACAGCAAGCATGAGAGATAATATAGAGAGGGAGAGAGATTGAATATGGCTGCTGTAGGGTCCTCTGCACAAGAACTCTAGATGCATATTCCACTTTGTGCATCCAGCTTTACATGAATGCTGGGGACTCCAACCCAGATCGTTACACTAGGCGGGCTAGTGTCTTAACTGCTGAGCCATCTCTGTAGCCCCATGGGTCATATACTCTTCTCATCTACTCCTCTTCAACCTTTACCTCAGTACTTGTTGCCATTAAAATAGATAAGTGTTTGATCAATCACATGACACACCTTTTCTCTTCTTGACTATCATCTACTAGAAAAAACACAAAACATTTTACATGTGCTGCAGGATATCAAACACCCCTCACATTCTGAGGAAAACATGTGTAGTACCATAATTAATGCTTACATATTAAATTCATAAATGATAAATTGATGAAAAATGGTTAATTGAGCAAATGAATAAAACATAGTGCCCAGTTTAACCATTCCTGAAATTCTTCAAGAAATGTGTCTATAATTTGAAACTCTGATGCACAACAATCACTTATAGTATCACTTCTAATAAATTGTACCATTCATTCTCAAATTTTTATGTAAACAATGTCAAACAAACATAAACAAGTTTTAATAACTTTTTTAAGGTAACACAAAATTGAAGGTGAAATGGTTTGAGTACAGTCTTTGTCATATTTAAATATCCCATCAGAATAATAATACTTAGTGTGGCTTTATAGGAATTTAAAAATTTTTAGCATTTGTTTTAATTTAGTTCTTCCAAGGATATAAATGGCCTATGACCCAGTGAAGATGTATCTGTTATTGCCAATCTGCTGAAGGCAAATCATTTGTATTCTCTACTTATCCAATATCAAGTCAGAGACACAAGTACTGCTGCATGCATGTGCATGCACGTGTGCACACACACACACACACACACACACACACACACACTGAGACATTTTTAGGTAAAAAAATGAGCAGTCTCCATCTCTCTCACTGTTTCTATTTCTCTTACTGTTATGTTTCTATTTGCTTGACTTAGACATTGGCTAGACAATTTCATATTTGAAGACAGTGTAGCTCCTTCCCAAATCACCTCAGAGTAGGCTTCTTGGAAAAAATACTTTCTAAAAGTTTTATTGACCAGGGTTCAGTGCATATTCACTCTGGAGGCTGCCAATAATAAAGGTGAATGTCATTACCTCAAGTCATCTACCAATTGAAGTAATCCCACAGGACAAAAGAAGTGCTTTATTTAGACCTAGAAAAGTTAAGAGCTCTTATAAATTCTTCATCCACACTAAATATCTTGTGAATCTTCCTGAACAAATTATATAAAGGAGCTGAGAGACCATTATTCATACATTATTAATCAATGATATGTCTTCATTTGCATCTTGGTTTCTCAATTTTAGAATAATGCCCTTATTCCCACTGTTTAGTTGATATTATGGGGTTAATATTCTACAGATTTATACCCAAAATATGGAATTTGAGTACTTTAAACAATCCTGTTTGTCATTAAGATGACCACTAAACCTGTTTCTTACATTTCTGTTGGCTTTAGTCTCTTTAATGTGAAATACTTTTAAAGGTTTGCATTGCTCTTTCATTATTAGTTCTTGGGAAGGTGATGCTATTTTTTTAAAGAAATAAATGTTTATAATGAGGTCATTCTGCTAGAATAATTCACTACTGGGCCTTGTTTAGCCACTTAATTCAAGCATTTCATGGTAATGATTCTGTACTGAATAGGGGGCTTCATATTTCACTAGTGGAAAATTTATTGTGCTTTTTATATAAGCCATAATTCTTTTGATATTTAAAAATCATCTTGAAAAATTAGACAGAAATGCATTTTTATTTGGCAGTTATTTGAGTTTTGGATGATGTTTAAATATCCATTCATGAACAACAAACACATTCATATTTCTGCAGTGATACTTCTCAGAACAGAGAAATATTACCCAATGCAAAACCATGAAGCAGGAGGCTTCCTGCAAAATGTACAAGTACTATGTTATGAGTACCCAACATAACAGAGTCCCACAGTAGTACAATATCATCAATAGGTTGCTATAGAAAGTGAGAGGTAGTACTGTCCTCTTCCTGCTTCTTGATTCTAGACAATAAGGAATAGGTAAGGTCTTGGTGCATAAAAGGATTACTTGTAGCCAAAGAGTTGATAAGACTGTACATTTATGAAAGATGACTTATTCTACAATGACTCCATTCTTTTTGAAAATACTCAAAATCCCAAGCATGGATCCTGTGCTTGATTTTCAACCAAAGTGGAAAATTAAGCATGGATTCTGGCTTGAACTGTAACCAAAGTAAAAAAGAACTTTTAGAGATCAGTTTGACAAAGTTCGTTTATAACAAAGAAAAAAGATGCCTAGTCTGAAGAACTATAGCAAACCCAGTCAAATTCAAAAGGATGTATAGAGACAGAAGACAGGGGGAAAAATAATTCTATCCAATAAAAGTGATCTTCTAAATATTAATTTATCTTAAGTCAGACACATTCCTGTTCTCAGTGGACATGTTATGAAGAGTCTTAAAGTTTTCTTTGGTATTGTTAGCAAAGTTTGATAGTCTCTGTGTTGGGGGAGGGAGCTCAGGCAAAAATTAGGACAGGAGACACCATCCCACGTACCTATATATAAATTACATGCGACCAATAAAGGGCATTGTGCAGCTTTGGGATACAAGGACAATGGGAATAGATTGTGAATAGCAAAGCTTGCATTCGGTTCACATCAGGGAAATAGAATGTTGTTCTACACAATGGTTTGGGAGCAGAGTAAATCAGACACTGTTTGGAATTTCTCATTTTACAGAGCAAAGGTTAAACCTTATATAATAGTCACTGAGAGACATACTTCAAAGTTAATTTTATAAGTAAAACAATCTAAGAAATAGTGAAAAGAAAATATATTAAGAAGCTGCTAATAGACTTAACATGGTGACAAAAATTCTTTGCTTGGCCAAACATACATAATTTAGACTCCTCAGCAAACTATGCTTCTCTTTATAATATCTAATTTTAGCAAACTCACTCTAAAAATCATTTTGGGCAAAAGCCTCAACCTATGTATCTGAGTTCCTCCCCTAGCCCTACCATCCCATAGGCAATGTTTGATCCCTGACTAGATGCCTCTTCAGTAAGAGTCCGGTTAGGCTTAGTTAGCCAGAATCCATTTTATCTAAGGATTAATCCTCCAGATAGTTTTTCTATCCACAGACTCTTACCCTGTCCTTTGGCTATGAATTCTTGCTTGTCCAAGATACATTACTATCTGCTCAATCTCATAACTGTGGTTTCTATTTCTACCATTAATTGTTCTGAGGACAGCCTCTCCTACTTTGTTCAACAAGTATCATTTTAATTTTTTCCCCTTTCCTTTTAATACTAGTAGAACAATCCAAAATCCAAAATTAGATACAAAAGAGAATAAATTTGGCATAGTTAATGATCATACTCAAAAATGAGATGGGCTGCTATCATGAAATTTTGATTCCTTACCTAACATTATGTCTATGAGAAAAAGATGTCAAAGCTCAAATCTATTTACTGCTATCTACTCACTCCATTTTCCTGTTTAGCTCTGAACTTCACATTGAAAAACAAAAGTGTGATTTGAAAAAAAGAAAAACAGCCATTTTAACAGGGAGATCATACATATTTCTTTCTTCCCTTGTGAAACATAATGTCTTGTGGTAATTTATTTTTAGTTTTGGTGTGTTTTGTACTTTATAATAACAATAAAATCCACTTCTCAGGGCTTTCAGAAGTGCTATAAAACTACAGTATTTCTTTTTTTTTTTTTTTTTTTTTTTTGAGGTAGGGTCTCACTCTAGCCCAGACTGACCTGGAATTCACTATATTCACTATGTAGTCTCAGGGTGGCCTCGAACTCATGGCGATCCTCCTACCTCTGCCTCCAGAGTGCTGGGATTAAAGGCGTGCACCACAAGGCCTGGCTTTCATTTTTGGAATTGTTTTAGGGTGTTTTAATGAGCTTCTAATATTTTCCACATGTTTTGTTTTCATAGTGAGAAATTGCTTACATTAATTTACTTCCTAGGAACAGTCTCTGATTTTCATCTGGTATCACTTAAAAATCACAACTTGATGTTGTTGTATCAAATGATGTGGCAATAATGAGGAAATTTGCAAGTGGAAGTGATAATATCTTAATAAATCTCATAGTAGGATGAAGCTGAACTACTCCTTTTAAGAAAATGTACTTATGGTGTTATATCTTGTATCGAGTGTTGTTAGCTATGAAGATACGAAGTTTGGGGGATGGGAGGCATTACATCACAAAAAGGACATGATGTGTTAGAAGGCCAAAACGTAAGGTGCAGAGATCACATTATTATTTCTGCTGGCCAGGCTATCAAGGGATGACTCTATTAGTTCAGTTATGGGATTCATATTTTTATGAAAGGCAGCAGTGAAGGAAATGTGTCTAAAGGAGGACCTGTGTATGGACAAAGTATATCAAATGAGGAATAATTTGGCAAGAGAAAGGAAAATGAGGACCAGGTGGTTGTCCTCTAATATTTGAAAGGGCATGCTGTAGAAGTCAGATTAGGTTTGGTCAGTATAGCATTCATGAGTAGAGCTAAGGCAAAGAGTGAACATTAGAAAGGAACTGAAATTGTCCCTCTATGTAGATCCTATGTAGTAGCAGGGAGTTTTTTTTCTCTTTTCAAGTTTAGACTATGGATGGTAAACAGTTCCTGCAGCTTTCCTGAGGCTAGTGGACTGCATCTGATGGAAAAATTTAATTCTGTTTTTTTCACACAGCCCCCATATACATTTCTCCAGTGTTTGTTTCATTAAAAAGCTTCAGAATGGCTCAGGGAAATTTTGCGGAAGGGGGGGAGGAGAATGTCAGAGTCACATGTTGGGTCATGATTTGCAGAGACATTTATCATACCAATAACTGGGGGCTAACTCCATAATGCACGACCCATTTTCATCAACAAGGAGGGTCCAATGGGAGGGGGTAGATCACAGATGAGCCTAAACAATGGTACCAATGGTAGCAAGGAACTAAGCTAGGGTGTCCTTGGAGCATGTCCTAGTAGAAAGCGAAGATAAAGATGAGCACAGTGGCAAGATGTGCTCTTCAACATAGCACTCTGCAACCTGCCTCTGCTTTGTGTACCTTCATCCCAAAACAGCATCCTGCAAATGGTACTTCTTCAAAGGAAACAAAGTACAAAAGGACAGATCTACTGATTGTGAAATGCAAGGAAAAGGCAGTCTTCCACAGTTGAGTTGAACACATTAATTAAAACGGACTAAGCCTGGTGTGGTGGTGCATGCCTTTAATTCTAGCACTTGAGAAGCAAAAGTGGGAGAGTCATTGTGAGACTGAGAGTACAGTGTGAGTTCCAGTTCGGCCAGAATTGGAGTGATACTCTACCTCAGAAAGTAAAGAAATAAAAAAAAAAATCAAACAGATTAAGCTTGCTTCAGTGGTTTTTTAACCAGTGAAGATCAGATGTGGCTTAATTAAAAGGAGGAAAACCTTGACATTGAGTACTTCATGTCTGTGAAGAAGTAACCAAGATTTAAGAGCTCAAGCCTTCAGAGCATCAAAATATTCTTTTACTTTCTTTTTCTTTTTTCTTTCTTTCTTTTTTTTTTTTTTTTTTTGAGGTGGGGTTTTGCTCTTGTCCAGGCTGACAAGGAATTTACTATGTTGTCTCAGAGTTACCTTCAACTCACAGCAATCCTTCTACCTCTAACTCACAAGGCCTGGGATTAAAAGCAGGTGTCACCATGCCCACTTCAAAATATTATTTTCTAAAATGAGAATGGCTATAATGTGGATTTGTCACTTTTATCTCAATTATATTAAATTTTTTCTATGGTTTGAATATTTTAATTGCTTTATGTTTTGATACAGGCTTTTGCTATATAGCCCAGGGTAGGCTCAGACTCATGACTTACCTAAGTCTTCTGAGGGCAAATATTACAAGCAAATACTACCAAGATCTTCTTGGTTTGCATATTAAGTGTCAAAAAGGCCATGCTCCAGGCTTAGTGGTCAACCTGTGGCAATATTGGGAGTTTTAATAACCTTTTAAAGGTGTGGCAAATTAATAGAAATTTATATCACTGGAGGTGTTTCCTTTAATAGACATTAGGTCCTTGGCTTTTTTTCTATTTTGCTTCCTAGCCACAATGAGATGACTGCTAATCACATTGTGTTTGTTTGTTTTGTTTGCCTGTTCACAGGTCCAAAAGCAATGGCATCAGTCAACAATGAGTTCAAACTTTGGCAACTCCAAGAAAAAGTAAAATCTTTTCTTCCTGTAAGTTGATTTCTTGAGATATATTGTCACAGAAACAAAAATATATCACCAGTTTTAAAATATTTATTTTCAAGCAGAGGAAGAGAGGGAGAGAGCAAGAGAACAAGAGTGAGAGCAAGAGACAGAAGACTGACAGAGAGAACAGAGGCACCAGTGCCTCCAGCCACTGTAAATGAACACCAGATGCATGTGCCACTCTGCCTCTGGTTCTACGTGGGCACTGAGGGATTGAACCCAGGTCATTGGGCTTTGCAGACAAGTGCCTTAACCACTGGGGCATCTCTCTAGTCCTATCACCATTTCTTGACATAAAAATTAAGGAGTTGGAGAGATATATTAGTAGGTGAAATACATGTCTGGCAAGCATAAAGACAAAATGTATTTGCCAGAACCCATGTAAAAATGCGCAGTGTGGTGGCATTCACCTGTATTCCTAGCACTGACCGGACAGAGCCAATTAGATCTCTGGGTCTCACTGATCATCTAGATCCAGGCTGACTGACAGTCACATACCAGTTTAAAAAAAAAAAAAAAAAGCCGGTTGTGGTGGCGCGCGCCGGTAGGATGTTGCTGAAGAGGCAGAGGCAGGAGGATCATGAGTTCGAGGCCAGCCTGGGCTACACATTGGGCTGGAGAGATGGCTTAGCGGTTAAGAGCTTGCCTGTGAAGCCTAAGGACCCCGGTTCGAGGCTCAGTTCCCCAGGACCCACGTTAGCCAGATGCACAAGGGGGCGCACGTGTCTGGAGTTCGTTTGCAGAGGCTGGAAGCCCTGGCGCACCCATTCTCTCTCTCTCCCTCTATTTGTCTTTCTCTCTGTGTCTGTCGCTCTCAAATAAATAAATAAATAAATATTTTTTTTTTTTTAAAAAAAAGGTTGATATTCTGTGGTCTCCACACATGCCCACAGAAATGTACATGTATGTATGTGTGTATAAATGCATACATGTACACTCACCACATACATAGCTATAAAAGAAGGAATGGGGGGTTCAGAAGATGGTCCAATACTCAAGCATGAGGGCCCAAGACCAACTAAATGTCATTCCTCAGTACCCATCTAAACATATGAGTGTGGCCATGCATTATCTGTAACCCCAGAACTGATTAGGTCAGCGGTCAGATTCACTGGGATTTTCTGACCAAATGAAGTTGAAAATGACAGCTGTGAGTTAAGGAGAGATTTTATCTCAAGGAAAGAGACAAGTAAAAGAGGAGGATATTTGACTTTCTCTTCTGGCCTCTAGATGTGTGTACACAGAGTGAGTGCAACTGGACACAGATGTGTATACACTACACACACATTAAATCACATATCATAACACATATGCACATGCCAATCTTTTAAATGTAATAATGTTAAATACAACATGCACTAGATAACATTGATGTGGGCAATAAATACACTATTTAAAATATTTAATAGATTGTTATCATGTGAAAAAAACAAAATGATATTTATCTACATCTGTTGTAACTAAAAATATCCTAAGCCATACTTACAGAAACAAAATTCTAAGTTCAAATGTAGAACTTTCCTTTCATTCCAAATAAAAGACACATTATATTTGCGGAATGTCTTTGTCTGACTTTGGTGGTGTATGATCTAACATGCTAGTGATCTTCACATATTTCTTCTTTTCTCATCTGATGGCCCTCCTGAGCATTATGTCATCAAAGTGAAGAACATTCAGAAGTGCATGAGTGAATGAAGAACCCTGTCTAGGTTAGTCTACTGATGTTTCACTGTGCTGTTATTGCTCTGTTCTCCACCACCCTATGAATATGAATATTAAACAGGATAAAAGTAATTTTTGGCCAAGATGGTGACCGCCTAGCTGTGCCACAGATCTCAGCAAAAGAAAGGCAAGGCATTAAGTGTTCACTGGGTCTTTTAGGGGAGAGAAATCTCTAGATTGCCAGTGGGAGGGCACAGAGGGGGATAAATAGGGACTCGCTCCCCCAAAGTAGCTGCCATACCCACAGCACCACCACCATTCAATCCCTGGGTGTGGAAGCTTAGACTGCTCCACCCACTCAATCACTTACTGCTCAGTACACCACACATTCACCCAAGCCCAGGCCACAGCAACTGTGTCTGTTGCTTGCGCCAGCTCATGTGCCATCCCCTACCTGTCTGCCACAACAGTCATCTGCCCTTATCCTGTTGTGGGGAAGCACAGAATGCTTCTTGGTCCCAGTGTTCCCCACCTGAGTTTGGGCTGCTTCAGTGCTTGGTGCCTCAGTGTCCCTCCTAGTGTGAGCGCAGGCAGCTTTGGCATATTACCATGTGAGAGCCCAGGCAACTTTGGTGCACTGGCCAGGCAGGAGATCAGGCAGCTTTGAAAAGTGAGAGCCAAAGCCCAGGCTGCTTGGCAACTGCCCCAGGCTGCATCAGATTGCCATTGTGCTTGAGCCAAGGATGATCCACCCACCTACATGCCCATACACTATCATGGACAGACCACAGCACAAAATAAATAACATGAAAAATCAAATGCAAGAAAATCCAGTTATATCACTCAGTCCTACAATGAACATCTCTAATCAAAACATAGAAGACTCATTAGGATCAGAACACCAAAATGAAGCTATGAGCAATGCAACTCTGACCAAGCTACTGGTAGAACTTGCAGAGGAGCAACAAAGGACTGATAATCATGTGGATGCTGCCATCACTACACTGGACCTAATAGATAAGAAAATGGAAGGACTTCAAAGACAGTTAAGAGTTTGAGGGAGAGTTAAAAAAAAAAAAAAAAGACCTCAAAACTCAGCTGGTGATGCTAAAGGAAGACAAAAAATTGCAATGATGGATTCCAAGAAGCATCAAGAAAATCAGAAAATGATGTGGAAAGGCAGTGTGACAGAGGGATGGAAATTATACATAGAAAAGTAGTAGAAAATACAAACCTAATCGAATAAGTCCAAAACTCTCTAGAAAGCTCTCAAGAATAGAGTCAGCCAGGTGTAGGATAGAAACTATGATCTGGAAGAGAAGATGGAAAAAAACAGTTTGAGAGTTCAAAAATTTCAGTAAGTTCAAGTTTCTGTGAACAGAACATGAGGGAATTGTGGGATACACTTAAATTTCCTAATATCAGGATCTTTGGAATATCAGGAGAAGAAATTCAGATCAAAGGCATGGAGAACTTATTTAACAAAATTATTGAAGAAAACTTCCCCCGTCTTTTAAAAGAAAGGCCCATCAAGATGCTAGGAGCCAACAGAATTCCAAACAGACTGGACCAAGGAGAAACTCTGAAGATATATTGCCATTAAAAATCTAAACATTGACTAAAAGAGAAAATCCTAAAAGCAGCTAGGGAAAAACAGCACACCACTTTCAAAGATAACCCCATTAGAATTACTCCAGACTTCTCAATGGAAACCCTGAAATCTAGAAGGGCCTAGAATGAAACACTGCAAAGTCTAAGAACCTATGGCTTCCAACCCAAACTACTCTACCCAGCGAAAGTATATCTCATAATAGATGGTAAAAGAAAAACTTTCCATAACAAAACTTAGCTTTACAACTATATGAACACAAAACCAAACCAACAGAGAGTATTTCAGGAAATTCTCAAAAAAGAAGAAACAAATAATCAAACTCAAATGCCTAGAAGAAGCAGGTCACAATCACCAAACTCAGAGTAGGCAAAAATCTTCAAATTCCATGAAAACACAACCCACACATACCATCACAATATGGCAGGGATAAAATCAAATCTCACAGTCATTGCCCTAAATATTAATGGCCTTAATTCAACCATCAAGAAACACAAGCTAACAGGATAGATCAAAACATTAGACCCCTCAATCTGTTGCCTTCAAGAAACCCACCTCACCACTAAAGACAGACACTTCCTCAGGGTGAAAGGGTGGAAAACAATATTCCAAGCAAACAGGAATAAGAAAAAAGCAGGAATTGCTATATTAATATTGGGCAAAATAGACTTCAAGCCAAAAATAATCAAAAAAGACAAAGAATATCACTTCCTACTTATCAAGGGAACGATACCTCGAGAGGATATTACAATCATAAATCTGTATGCACCAAACACAGGGTAACCACAGTTAATAAAACAAAACCTGCTTGACAATAAACCAGAAATAACCACCAACACCATCATAGCTGGGGACTTCAATACTCCATTATCAGTAATAGACAGATCATCCAAACAGAAACTCCACAGGGGAGTAAGAGAGCACAACAAAACCATAGATCACTTAGACCTAATGGACATCTACAGAACTTTCCATGCCAAATCCAGAGACTACACATTCTTCTCAGCAGCTCATGGAACATTTTCTAAAATAGCCCATATAATGGGTCACAAAGACTGCCTCCAAATATTTAGGAAGACTGACATAATTCCGGGCATGATATCAGATTACAATGCTGTATTGCTAGAAATCAACAACAAAAAATCCACCAAGAATCCCAATGGCACCTGGAAACTGAACAACACACTTTTAAACAACAAATGGATAGTGGATGAAATAAAAAATGAAATTGCAAAATTTCTATAATTGAATGACTATGACAACTCATCATACCAAAACTTATGGGACACAAAGAAGGTGGTCCTCAGGGGAAAATTCACAGCACTCAATGCCATCATAAAAAAGACAGAGGGGCTATAGAGTTTGCTTAATGCTTAAGCGCTTTCCTGTGAAGCCTACGCACCCCAGTTCAAGGCTTGATACCTCAGGACCCACATTATCCAGATGCACAAGGGGGTACATGTGTCTGGAGTTCGTTTGCAATGGCTTGAGTCCCTGGCATGCTCATTCTCCCTCCCCCACCCCTCTCCCTTTCTGTAACACCCAAATATATATATATATATATTGAATGAAAATACTAAAAATAAAAGACAGAGAGATACAAAATCAATAACCTAGTCATCAACCTAAAGGCACTGGAAAAGCAAGAGAAATCCAACCCAAGGAGCACCAGAAGGAAAGAAACAATTAAAATCAGAGCAGAAATTAATGAATTGGAAACCATGGAAACAATTAAGGCAATTGACAAAACAAAGAGCCGGTTCTTTGAAAAAATAAACAAGATTGACAAACCCCTGGCCAATTTGATTAAGCAAAAACAAAAAAAAAAAAAAAAAAGAAAAGAAAAGAAAGAGATGCTTCAAATTAACAAAATTCAAAAAGAAAAAGGGGAGAGGACTTTCGGTTAAGATGGTGGCGTAGGGACCATGCCAAAGCAGCCTGGGGAAAAAAAGACCAAAAAAACTCAACATAATACACACTTTTACTAAAAAGTGAGGTGTATAGGAAATTGAAGCAGCAGTGGAGAAGTAGAAGAGATCCAGAGCATCAAGGGACCACACAGGCTGTCAAAAGTGGCCCCAGCAGCTCCGCCAACCGCAGCGACGGTGGGACGCACCAGAAAGCCACCAGACTCAGCTCCAGCCACAGGAAAAGCCAGGTGCAGGGGATTCCCCTTACAACGCACTCTCCGCAACTCAGGAAACCTGAAGCGAGAGCGGCAGTGAGCAGACCACGAGGTAGAAGAACACGTGGAACAGCGAGAGATCCAGAGTAGCTGAGGCTCCCTCGGAACAGCGAGAGATCCAGAGTAGCTGCGGCTCCCTCCCCTCCCCAACACCTGAGACCAGCTGTGGTGAACAGAGCAGCGGTCTGGGACCCAGCCATGCCAACTTGAGCCAACAGTGGGACACAAGCAGGAGCAGAGTTCGGGAACAACATCAGCAGCTCCGGCACCAGTAACAGCGGACCCAGCAGCAGCAGACCCAGGAGTGGCAGCAGTGGCAGACCCAGTAGCAGCAGACCCAGGATCAGAAAAAAAGTCGACTCAGCAGCAGCAGCTTCAGCTGCTGACAGACCCAGCAGAGGCAGCTTTCGCAGCAGCAGTTCCAGCAGCAAGGGTGATGATCTGCAGGGCCACAGTTGCCAGGATTGGTTTGCCCCACAGGAAAAGCCAGTGTCTAGCTCCAGAAATCAGTTGACCCAGGCAGCAATTTGACTGAGACCAAAATCTTCCAAGGTAACTGGGTTTGCAACAGGGAAGGGTCTCACTAGGTCATGAGCTGACTGGGATCCCTCAACAGACCAGAAATCTTAACTTCTATGTTGATACAGGATCTGGTTGTTATAATAACTACTCTGGCATACATACTTGGGGCTGTTTTTGACTGAATGGGTACAGTGTTTAGTTAATTTTTAGAATTTACCTGTGTTTTATTCCACGTAGCTTACATGAATACTTCCATAGCAGGGAAACTCAACCCCTAGGAGCACCTTTGTAGATACTCTCAAAGTCGTAAGAGCCACATCTAACACCTTAAGCTCCTACCCTGAAAATATATAATACCAATTCAATTGATACAGCTAAGAATAGCCAGCTAGCTAGAAAATCCAAGCATTAACTTAATCCAAATGCAAAAATATATACATTATAACACAAGAAACACTAAAAAGCAAGATGATATAAATCCACCTAAAAGTATTAATGCATCAGAAATGACCTCCAGTGAGAACGAGTTAGAGGAAATGCCTGAAAAAGATTTCAAAAGAATGATTGTAAATATGTTCAAAGAAGTCAGAGAACAAATCAAAGGAGTCAAAGAGGAACTTAAAGAAGAAATCTAAGGAATCAAAGAAGACACAGGACACCAATTTCATGAAATAAAGAAGGCAATACAAGACATAAATAAGGAAATAGAAATAATAAAGAAAAACCAGTCAGAATTACTAGCAATGAAGAACACAGTTAATGAAATAAAAAAACTCTGTAGAAAATCTCACCAGTAGAATGGATGAAGGAGAGGACAGAATATCTAAGCTAGAAGACCAGGTGGCAGATCTAATAGAGGCCAACAAAGAGAAAGACAAACTTACAGAAAAGTATGAGTGAGAATTTCAAGATATTTGGGACACTATGAAAAGATCAAATATTAGAATTCAGGGCATAGTAGAAGGAGAAGAATTTCACTCAAAAGGCATAGTAGGTGTCTTCAACAAAATTATAGAAGAAAATTTCCCCCAAATTGGGAAAGATGTGCCAATACAGATACAGGAAGCCTTTAGAACCCCAGCCAGACAAAACCTGGAAAGAACCTCTCCTCGCCATATTATAATCAAACTTCCAAACACACACACCAAAGAAAAAATATTGAAAGCAGTTAGAGAGAAAAATCAAGTTACCTACAAAAGTAAGCCCATCAGGATTACAGCAGATTATTCAATACAAACTTTTAAAGCCAGAAGGGCTTGGGGTGATATATTCCAAGTTCTGAAAGATAACAACTGTCAACCAAGGTTACTTTATCCTGCAAAGTTATCCATTCAAATAGACGGAGAAATAAGGACATTCCATGACAAATGCAGGTTAAAGGAAGAATTGAAGACAAAACCAGCTCTACAGAAAATACTTGATAGAATCCTCCATGCTGAAGAAAAGGAAAAGCACACATATAAGGAACCTAGAAAAAACAAGCAATACTCAAATACTAGTTAACAGAAGAGAGCACAGGTAGAACCAGAACCACAAAAAAAAAAAAAAAAAAAAAGGCAAACACAAATACACACCTTTCAATAATATCTCTTAATATCAATGGCCTCAATGCCCAACAAAAAGACATAGATTTGCAAACTGGGTTAAAAAGCAGGATCCTACAATTTGTTGTCTCCAAGAAACTCACCTTTCTACAAAGGATAGACATTATCTTAGGGTGAAAGGTTGGAAGACGGTGTTTCAAGCAAATGGGCCTAGAAAACAAGCAGGGGTTGCTATCCTAATATCGGACAGGGTAGACTTTAGTCCAACGTTAGTCAAGAAAGATAAGGAAGGTCACTTTATATTGATTAAGGGCATACTCCAACAGGAGGACATTACAATCCTAAACATATATGCACCTAACATGGGGGCTCCCAAATTCGTCAAACAAACACTATTAGAACTGAAGTCACAGATAACACCAAACACAGTGGTGGTGGGTGACCTTAACACCCCATTCTCATCAATTGACAGGTCATCCTGGGAAAAAATAAACAGAGAGGCATCTGGACTAAATGAGATCATAGAAGGAATGGACTTCACAGATTTATACAGGACATTTCATCCAAAGGCTGCAGAATATACATTCTTTTCAGCAGCACATGGAACATTCTCTAAAATAGACCATATATAAGGACACAAAGCAAATCTTAACAAATTCAGGAAAATTGAAATAATTCCTTGCATTCTATCTGACTACAATGGAATTAAACCACCAATCAGTAGCAAGAAAGGCTATAGAGCATACACAAAATCATGGAAACTAAACAATACAATACTAAATGATGAATGGGTCAATGAAGAAATCAAGAAGGAAATCAAGAAATTTATAGAGTCAAATGATAATGAGAACACAACATACCAAAATCTCTGGGACACAATGAAGGCAGTTCTAAGACGTAAATTTATAGCCTTAAGTGCCTATATTAAGAAATTAGAAAGGTCGCAAGTAAACCACCTAATGCTTCACCTTAAAGCCTTGGAAAAAGAAGAACAAGGCAAACCAAAAACCAGTAGATGGGTAGAAATAATAAAGATTAGGGCAGAAATTAATGAAATAGATACAAAAAAAAAAAAAAAAACAATCCAAAGAATTAATGAAGCAAAGAGTTTGTTCTTTGAAAGGATAAACAAGATTGATAAACCCTTAGGAAATCTGACCAAAAGAAAGAGAGAAGAGACACAAATTAATAAAATCAGAGATGAAAAATGTAACATCACAACAGATTTCAGAGAAATTCAAAAAATCATAGGGACATACTATAAAAGCATATACTCCACAAAGTATGAAAATCTGAAAGACATGGATGATTTCCTTGATCTATATGACCAACCTAAATTAAATCAAGATGAGATTAATCACTTAAATAGACCTATAACAAACATGGAGATCCGAACAGTTATCAATAATCTTCCAACTAAAAAAAGCCCAGGCCCAGATGGATTCATTGCTGAATTTTACCAGACTTTTAAGGAAGAGCTAACACGATTGCTTCTAAAGCTTTTCCAGGAAATAGAAAAAGAAGGAATTCTACTGAACTCCTTCTATGAGGCCAGCATCACCCTGATACCAAAACCAGGCAAAGATAGAACAAAAAAAGAAAATTACAGACCAATCTCCCTCATGAATATAGATGCAAAAATTCTCAACAAAATATTGGCAAACAGAATACTAGAGTATATCAAAAAGATCATTCACCCTGACCAAGTAGGCTTTATCCCAGAGATGTAGGGATGGTTCAACATACGCAAATCTATAAATGTAATACACTACATAAATGGGTTGAAGGACAAAATTCACATGATCATCTCATTAGACGCAGAGAAAGCATTTGACAAAATCCAACATTCCTTCATGATAAAAGTCCTACAGAGACTGGGAATAGAAGGAACATATCTCAATATAATAAAGCTATTTATGACAAGCCTACAGTCAACATATTACTAAATGGGGAAAAACTGGAAGCTTTTCCACTAAAATCAAGAACAAGACAAGGGTGTCCACTGTCCCCACTTTTATTTAATATAGTTTTGGAAGTCTTAGCCATAGCAATAAGGCGAGAGACACACATAAAAGGGATACAAATTGGAAAGGAAGAGATCAAGTTATCATTATTTGCAGATGACATGATTCTATACAAAAAGGACCCTAAAGACTCTACTAGCAAACTGTTAGAGCAGATCAAAACCTACAGCAATGTAGCAGGATACAAAATAAATACACAGAAATCAGTAGCCTTCATATATGCTAACACAGAGAGGATGAAATCAGGGGATCACTCCCATTCACAATTGCATCAAAAAAAAAAAATAAGTACGTTGGAATAAACCTAACCAAGGAAGTAAAGAATCTCTACAATGAGAACTTTAAAACACTCAAGCAAGAAATTGCAGAAGACACTAGAAAGTGGAGAAACATCCCTTGTTCCTGGATTAGAAGAATCAATATTTGAAAATGGCAATCTTACCTAAAGCAATCTATACATTTAATCCAATCCCTATCGAAATTCCGAAGGCTTTCTTCATGGAAATAGAAAAAAACAATCCAAAAATTAATTTGGAATCACAAAAAACCTCAGATATCTAAAATAATCCTGAGCAACAAAAATGAGGCTGTTGGTATCACCATACCTGATTTTAACCTATACTACAGAGCCATAGTAACAAAAACAGACTGGTACTGGCACAAAAACAGACATGTGGATCAGTGGAACAGAATAGAGGACCCAGATGTAAGCCCAAGTAGCTATAGCCACCTGATATTCGATAAAAATGCCAAAAATACTCATTGGAGAAGAGACAGCCTCTTCAGCAAATGGTGTTTTGAAAACTGGATATATATCTACAGAGGGATGAAAATAGATTCTTCTCTCTCGCCATGCACAAGAATTAAGTCCAAATGGATTAAAGACCTTAACATCAGACCTGAAACTATAAAACTGCTATAGGAAAAAGTAGGGAAAACCCTTCAACATATTGGTCTTGGCAATGAATTTCTGAATACAACCCCAATTGCTCAGGCAATAAAACCACAGATTAATCTCGGGACCTCATGAAATTACAAAGATTTTGCACTGCAAATGACACAGTGAAAAAAGCAAAGAGGTAACCTAAGAATGTGAAAAACTCTTCGCCAGCTATATATCTAATAGAGGATTAATATCTAGGAGATACAAAGAAGTCAAAAAGTTAAATAATAAGGAATCAAACAAGCCAATCAAAAAATGGGCTATGGAGCTAAATAGAGAGTTCTCAAAGGAAGAAATACGAATGGCATATAAGCATCAAAAAAAAAAAAAAAGTTCTATGTCACTAGTCATCAGGGAAATGCAGATTAAAACTACATTGAGATTCCATCTCACTCCGGTCAGATTGGCCACCGTCATGAAAACAAATGTTCATAAATGTTGGCGGGGATGTGAAAAAAAGGAACCCTTCTACACTGCTGGTGGGAATGCAATCTGGTCTTGACATTGTGGAAAATGGTGTGGAGGTTCCTAAACAGCTAAAGATTGAACTACCATATGACCCAGCTATAGCACTCCTAGGCATATATCCAAAGGACTCATCTCATTTCCTTAGAAATCCGTGCTCAGCCATGTTATTGCTTCTCAATTTATAATAGCTGGGAAATGGAACCAGCCTAGATGTCCCTCAACAGATGAGTGGATAATGAAGATGTGGCACCTTTATACAATGGAGTACTACTCAGTGGTAAAGAAAAATGAAGTTATGAAATTTGCAGAAAAATGGATGGACCTGGAAAGGATTATACTAAGTGAGGTAACCCAGGCCTAGAAAGCCAAGCGCCACATATTCTCTCTCATATGTGGATCCTAGCTACAGATGATTGGGCTTCTGCATGAGAATGAAAATACTTAGTAGCAGAGGCCAGTAAGGTAGAAAGGAGACATAAAGGGTAGAGAAAGGAAGGGAGGAAGATACTTAATAGGTTGATATTGTATATATGTAATTACAATGATTGTAATGGGGAGGTAATATGATGGAGAATGGAATTTCAAATGGGAAAGTGTGCGGGTGGGGACGGAGGGTATTACCATGGGATATATTTTATAATCATGGAAAATGTTAATAAAAATTTAAAAAAAATTAAAAAATTTTAAAAAAGAAATGGGGGAGATCACAACAGACATAAGTGAAATTGGGAGAACTATCAGGACTTATTTCTAAAATCTATATTCCACAATACTGGATAATGTGGAGGATATGGATAAATTCCTGTATGTATACCATCTACCAAAGCTAGACTCAGAGCACATTAATCACCTCAATGAACCCATCACACTCATGGAGATTAAAAAGTAATAAAAAATAAACCTCCCCAAAAAGAAGAGTTCATAATCAGATGGCTTCTCAGCTGAATTCTATCAAACCTTCATGGAAAAACTCAAACCAACCTTCCTCAAACTGTGCCACATAATTGGAGAATGGGGAAAGCTACACAACTCCTTTTATGAAGCTAATATCACCCTAATTTCAAAACCAGGTAGAGATGCCACAAGAAAAGAAAACTACTGGCCTGTTTCCCTGATGACAAACTGAATAAAACAACATATCAAATCTTCCCCAAGTGGGATTCATCCCACGAACACAGGGGTAGTTCAACATATGGAAATCTGTCAATGTAATACAACACATAAACAAGGTTAAAAACAAAAACCACATGATCATTTCAGTAAATGCAGAAAAGGCCTTTGAAAAGATACAGCATGACTTCATGATCAAAATATTGGGGAGAATTGGCATGGATGGTTCATATCCTAACATAATAAAGGCAATATACAAAGCTCCTAAGGCCCAAATGATACTTAATGGATAAAGACTGAAGGAATTCCCATTACAATCAAGAACAAGACAGGACTGTCCACTCTCACCTCTGCTTTGCAATATAGTACTAGAAGTCCTAGCTCAAGAATAAGACAGGAGGAGGAAATAAATGCGATACAATTGGTAAAGGAAGAAGTTAAGTTAGCTCTATTCCCTGATGAAATTGAGGAGGATTTGAGAAAATGGAAAGACCTCCCATTTCTCTGGATAGGCAGAACTAATTATGTGAAGATGGCATTCCTACCAAAGGTAATATACATATTTAATGCAATTCCAATTAAAAACCCTACAGTGTTCTTCTCACAGGTAGAAAAAAGAATCTCAAATTTCAAATGAAAAAGCAGAAGGCCTCACATATCCAAACATGTCCTCAGCAAAAGAAATACATCTGGAGGCATCGCCATACCTGATCTTAAGCTATATTACAAAGCCATGGTAATAAAAAAGCATCGTACTGGCATAAAAATTGGAATATAGACCAATGGAATAGACTTGAGGACCTAGACATTGGGTCAAGAAACTGTAGCTACTTGATATTTGACAAAGGCCCTAACAATATAGGCTGGGAAAAAGACAGCATCTTCAAAAAGTGGTGCTGGACAAACTGGATATATATATGCAGGAAATTGAAACTTGATCCACACATTTTGCTATGCACTACACTCAAGTCTAAATGGACCAAAGACTTCAATACCAGACCAGAAACTCGAATACTACTGGAAGAAAATTTAGGAAGTACTTTTCATGATATCGGAATAGAAAAAGACTTCCTGAACAAAATCCCAGTAGCTCATGATCTTAGTCACTCAAACAATGGGATCATATGAAGCTGAGGAGTTTCTTTACAGCAAAGGATAAAAGAAGCAAAGCCAATAGATTACCCACAGAATGGGAGAAAATATTTGTGGGTTATCCAACTGACAGAGGCCTAATCTCTAGATTCTACAAAGAACTCAAAAATCTAAACAGTAAAAAGTCAAACACCGCACTCAAAAATGGGGCAAAGAGATGAACAGGCAGTTCACGAAGGAATAAACACAAATGGCAAACACACACTTAAGAAAATGTTCATCATCCCTAATCATCAGAGAAATGCAAATCAAAACAACTATGAGATTCCACCTTACCCCAATAAGAATAGCAAGCATCAAAAAAATCAAATGAATATAAATGCTAGCGAGGATGTGGAGAAGTAGGAACCTTCATCCATTGTTGGTGGGAATGTAAGATGGTACAACCACTTTGGAAAACAATATTGAGACTCCTGTAAAAGGTGACTATAGAGATACTGACAGACCCAGTTATTCCCTTACGGGGCACCTACACTAAAACCTTCAAACCACAGGTCAGATAGATTTGCTCAACCATGTCTGTAGTGGCTCAATTCATAATAGCTAAGAGCTAGAATCAACCCAGATGACCATCACGAGAAGAATGGGTAACTAAGATGTGGTATATCTACACATTAGAATTCTATACAGCAGTAAGAAAAAAATGACACAATGAAATTTGAGAAAAAAATGGTTGAACCTGGAACAGATCATTCTCAGTGCACTTACCCAATCACAGAAAAAAATTGCCACATAGTCTCACTCATCTACAGCACCTACCCTGAATCTTCCCAAAATACGTTACATACCCAGCAAGCATATCTTGGACTAGACAATAGGATGGGTAAGGATGGTGGGGAGGGCATCGAAGGGGTGGAAAACACTAATCTAGACCCAAACAGCAATGGAACCATAAAATTCTACTTCCTAAAAGGTAGACCAAATGGATGAACCTTCACCGGGACCTTACAGGAAACACCTGAACCACAAGACACTGGAGAGGGTAGGATCAAGTCTAACCTAAATCCTCTACATCTTCCCTCCCTCCCTCTCCCTCTGTCTCTCACCTCTCTAACTCCTATATATTAGTTACATTTTTCCCTCATTTTCTTATGGGGCACTGTCCTGTAACTACCAGTACCAGCATGGGGCTATCATCCACAATGAGCTTTTTATCAGGGAAAAATACATGGTTTCCTAAGAGAATGACAGATTTCTGTCAGAGTACTTGATGACTCACCAAAGGTTAGTGGTAAGACCTTACTGCTGAAAGCACCTTATGTGGTCAACAAGTAAAATGCAATGGCATGGCTATAGCTGGAATAGAGTCAGTCCCCAGTCATCCTGTCTAGTTCCAGAAGGTACTACATGGAACACTGAGGGAAAATGACCAATATCTGTGCAAGCAATTCATGGTGTAACCTACTTAGCAGCAAATAACCTGCTGTGATGCCCACACAAGTGCAATAGTGGCACACAGCAAATGTGGGGAACCAACTGCTCTTGATTCTGCTAACTGATCACCTCAGTGGTATGGGATCCATACCTGGTTCTTGGAAACTAGTCAGAACCATATCCAAATAAAAGCCCACTCTCCATTATCAAACTAACATCAATCATGGGCTATAAGAGGGCCTACACCTATTAAATTCACTATAAAAATAAGGGTAATATCATTTGTCCATGTGCTAACTTACTCTCCCTTGGAGAATCTGCTTCTCTTTTTCAGATAGATGTAGACCCTAATGAGAGAACCACCACATCATACCTCAAAAGAACCCCAGCTGAAACTAAGAAAATTTGGCAAAACAAGCAAAGGTTCTGTTTTCCTGGTGAGCAGGGTACCAGCACAAGGGGGAAGGAGATCAACACAGAGAAAAATCAACTCTTACAAGATATCCAGAGACCCAGAGACTCCCAACACCTCCTCACTGAAATGGACAAAAAGGAACCCAACATGGATCAGGGAAATTATGTGGAAGAGGGAGTGGAAAGAATATCAGAGCCACATGTTTGGTCATGATATGCAGAGACATTTATTTTACCCATAACTGTGGGCTAACTCCACAATGCATGACCCAAGGGGAGAGGGTAGGTCAAAGATGAGCCTAATAAATATACAAAGTGCCAAAGGCACAAATAATACTTAATGGAGAGAGACTGGAGGAATTCCCATTAAGATCAGGAATAAGACAGGGTTGTCCTCTCTCACCCCTGCTTTTCAATCTAGTTCTGGAAGTCCTGGCTCAAGCAATAAGACAGGAGAAGAAAATAAAAGGGATACAATGTGGAAAGGAAGAAGTGAAGTTAGCTCTATTTGCTGATGACATGATTGTATATGTAAGAGACCCGAGAGGCTCCATCCCAAAACTCCTAAAGCTGACTAACTCCTATAGAAAAGTAGCTGGATATAAAATCAATGCACAAAATTAAGTAGCATTTTTATATGCAAATGACAAAGATACAGGGAAAGAAATAAGGCACATAGTCCCATTTTCAATAGCAATAAAATAAAATAAAATAAAATACCTTAGAATAATGTTAACCAAGGAGGTGAAAGATCTATATAATGAAAACATAAAAATACTCAAAAAAGAAATTGAGGAGGAGTTCAAAAAATGGAAAGACCTCCCATGCTCCTGAATAGGTAGAACTAACATTGTGAAGATGACAATCCTACCAAAGGTGATATGTAGATTTAATGCAATTCCAATTAAAATCCAAACAGTGTTCTTCACAGAGATAGAAAAAAATGATCTCAAATTTCATATGGTAAAACAGAAGGCCTCACATATCCAAATATATTCTCAACAAAAGAAATGCTTCCGGTGGCATCACCATACCTGATCTAAAGCTATATTACAAAGCCATAGTAATAAAAACAGCATGGCACTGGCATCAAAACAGGAGTATAGACCAATGGAATAGACTTGAGGACCCAGATTTTGGGTCAAGCAACTATAGCTACTTGATATTCGACAAAGGCCCAAACAATATAGGCTGGAAAAAAGATAGCATCTTCAACAAATGGTGCTTGACAAACTGGATAACCACATGCAGGAAACTAAAACTTGATCCAAACATTTCACCATGCACTACATTCAAATCCAAATGGATCAAAGACCTCAACATAATACCAGAAACTCAAATACTATTGGAAGAAAATTTAGGAAGTAATTTCCATGATATCAGAATCGAAAAAGACTTCCTGAACAAAACCCTAGTGGCTCAGGATCTTAAACAGTCACTCAACCAATGGGATCATATTAAGCTCAAGAGTTTCTTTACAGAAAAGCATATAATAAGCAAAGCCAATAGAATACCAAAAGAATTGGAGAAAATATTTATGGGTTATCCAACTGATAGAGGCCTAATCTCTAGAATCTACAATGAACTCAAAAATCTAAACAGTAAGAAGTCAAACACCCCACTCACAAAATGGGGCAAAGAGATGAAAAGGCAGTTTACAAAGGAAGAAATACAAATGGCAAATACACACTTAAGAAAATGTTCATTATTCCCCATCATCAGAGAACTGCAAATTAAAATAACTATGAGATTCCATGTTACCCCAATAAGAATAGCAAACATCAAAAAATCAAATGAATATAAATGCTAGCGAGGATGTGGAGAAGCAGAACACTCATCTACTGTTGGTGGGAATGTAGGATGGTACAACCACTTTGGAATGCAGTACGGAGACTCCTGAAAAAACTGACTACAGAGATACCAACAGACCAAGTTATTCTCTTACTGGGTATCTACACTAAAACCTTCAAACCACAGGCCAGATAGACTTGCTCAACCATGTTTGTAGCAGCACAATTCATAATAGCTAAGAGTTGGAATCAATCTAGATGTCCATCACTAGAAGAATGGATAGCTAAGATGTGGTATATCTACACAATGTAATTCTACACAGCAGTAAGAAAAATTGACCCAAATAAATTTGAGGAAAAATGGTTGAACCTGGAACAGATCATTCTCAGTGAACTTACCCAATCACAGAAAAAATATCGCCACATAGTCTCACTCATCTACAGCACCTAACCTGATTCTCCCCAAAATACCTTACATACCCAGCAAGCATTTCATGTACTAGACACTAGGAAGGATGGGGAGGGTAGGGAGGGCATCAAAGGGGTGGAAAACACTAATCTAGACCCAAACAGCAATGGAACCATAAAATTCTACTTCCTAAAAGGTAGACCAAATGGCTGAACCTTCACCAGAACCTTACAGGAAAAACCTGAACCACAAGACACTGGAGAGGGTAGGATCAAGTCTAACCTAAATCCTCTACATCTTCCTTTCCTCCCTCTCCCTCTGTCTCTCGCCTCTCTAAATCCTATATATTAGTTACATTTTTCCCTCATTTTCTTATGGGGCACTGTCCTGTAACTCCCAGTACCAGCATGGGGCTATCATCCACAATGAGCTTTTTATCAGGGAAAAATACACGGTTTCCTAAGAGAATGACAGATTTCTGTCAGAGTATTTAATGACCCACCAAAGGTTAGTGGTAAGACCCTATTGCTGAAGATACCATATGCAGCTGAAATGTAAAATGGAACGGCATGGCTGGAAGCCAGGAGAGAATCAGTCCCCAGATTGTCAGTGTGTCTAGTGCCAGAAGGTGCTACATTGGCAACTGGGGGAAACGACCAATATCTGTGCAAGCAACTCATGATCCAAGGTAGGTAGGAGAAAATAACCTGTTGTGATGCCCACACAAGTGCAATGCAATAGTGGCACACAGCCATGGTGGGGAACCAACTGCTCTTGATTCAGCTAACTGATTCCCTCAGTGGTATGAGACCCATATCTGGAGCTGGGATACAAGTCAGAACCATATCGACTCATAAGCACACTCTCCAATATCAAGCTACCATCAATCATGGGCTAGAAGAGGGCCTACACCTATTAAACTCTCTATAAAAAAAGTGAAGGTTATCTCATTTGTCCTGGTGCTAACTTACTGTCAGTTGGAGAATCTGCTTCTCTTTTTCAGATAGATGCAGACCCTAAGGAGAGAGTGACCCCATCATACCTCAAAAGTGCCCTGACTGAAACTAAGGAAAATCAGTGAAATAAGCAAGGGTGTTTGTGGTGGTTTGATTCAGGTGTCCCCCATTAACTTAGGTGTTCTGAATGCTAGGTTCCCAGCTGATGGAGATTTGGGAATTAATGCCTCCTGGAGGGAGTGTATTGTTGGAGGCAGGCTTATGGGTATTATAGCCAGTTTCCCCTTGCCAGTGTTTGGCACACTCTCCTGTTGCTGTGGTCCACCTTATGTTTGCCAGGGGGGGATGTCCACCCTCTGCTCATGCTATCATTTTCCGCTGCCATCGTGAAGCTTCCCCTCGAGCCTGTAAGCCAAAATAAATCTCTTTTTCCCAGAAGCTGCTCTTGTTGGCTGATTTCTACCAGCAATGTGAACCGGATTGCAACAGTGCTGTTTTCCTGATGAACCGGATACCAGCACAAAGGGGGAAGGAGATCAACACAAAGAAAAATCAACTCCTACCAAATCAGAGAGCTAGAGCCCCAGAGGCCCCCAACACCTCATCACTGAAGAAGACCAAAAATGAACCAAACATGGCTCAAGGAAATTTTGCGGAAGAGGGAGCGGAAAGAATGTCAGAGCCACATGTTGGGTCTTGATATGCAGAGACATTTATCATACCAATAACTGTGGGCTAACTCCACAATTCACGACCCATATACCTCAACAAGGAGGGGCCAATAGGGAGGGGGTAGGTCATGGATGAGCCTAATAATGGTACCAAACTGCCTGCACTTGCAGAATAGAAAACTAATAAAAATAAATAAATAAAAATTAAAGTAAAATAAATGAAAAAAAAAGATGAGCCTAATAATGGTACCAAACTGATTATATTTGCTAAATACAAAAACTAATTAATAAAAAAGTTAAAAATTAAAAAAACAACAACAAAAATAACAGGATAGAAGTTATAATGTGCATGTTGTACTTCAGTTCATTCATACTTTTCATTGTATCCAAAAGGAAGGGAGATACTTTAAGAAACTGGTCAAACTACCGACAATAGGTGACTACTGAGTGTTCAATGCTATATGGGACATCTATGTCACCTCCCTCAAGGCTCAGGGAACATTGCAGAATTAGAGGCTGAAAATATCAGAGGGTGGGAAGCTAGAAGACAGAGTTGAAGGCTTTGGAACCCTCTCACCTGGACATGGCTGAAACATTGCACTCATGAATGCACTTCAGCTTTGGTTACCTGCACAAAATAGAACAAGTCATTATTTCATAGTGGATATAGGAGGGGCTTTTGAGTAACCACCTGTTTTTGTGGAGCTATTTGTAGTCCTGAGCTTCCAGGGGAAGAAAGACTAGTGACTGATATGTGGGGGAAATAAGAAGGGTTCACAGAAAGGGGGATGAGAGGATAATACGAGTTTTATATGATCAAATATGTAACATATTTATGAATGAAGAAACAAAATAACAATAGAAATCCTCCACACAATTATATATTATTAATTTTATAGCCTATTTAATGAAACTTGGCAAGTTTTTATCCTCTGTTTATTGTTCTGTACAACTGTTCTTATCAGGTGTTTTGAATTTCATTTGATGAAATAGCTAGAGAATAATGATTATACAATCAGTATCATGATATTTATGTACTTTTCAAAGCATTCCATAACAACAGAAGGACTTGTGGAATGCTGTGATAAAATAATTTAATTTTCACCTGGGCCTTGGTGAAACCATGGAGGAATTAGTGAGATAAGCAAGATGGTGCTTCTATGCCGAGCCTGCCAAACAGTGCCAGGGTGAAGGAGTTTGACACTGATGATACTCAACACCAGCCAAAGCAAATTATCCAGAGGTTCCTAACAGTTCATCATTAAAGTAGACTTAAACCGCACCCACCAAGGCTCAGGGAATTTTGTGGAAAAGGTGGAAGAAAGACTGTAAGAATGCCCAGACTCACTGCTTTCCCCCAATACCTGACTGATGCTCTCACAAAGCATAATCCACAACACTATGAGGAATACCATCAGCCTTACTGAGGAGGGCTCCCAGCAGAATGGGGGCAGGGAGGAGGGAATAAATTACTGTTACCAATACATGATATATCAGACAGGAGGGGAGGACTCAGTAGTATGGCATTGTATATATGTAAGTAGAAGAACAGATTAATGGGGGTGAAAAAACCTAAGTGAGGTGAGGGAAAGACATTGAATGAAGGAAAGGTAGAGAGAGGGCAAATTAAAACCTAAGAGGATAGAAATAAGTCATATGGAAACCTACTTTTTTGGACAATGGAACACACAGGAGCCATAGATTGTTACTAGAAAAATTTCAGTGACAGGGGTGGAATACCTTCCAGTGAGTTGTTGGCCAGGAAGGACCTGATGCCCTCAAAACATTATAAGCTATTGCCTAAGCCCTTGTTTTCCCACCAGGAATGGTTGGTAAGATGCTATTGCTGAAGACTCCACATACTTGGGCTGAAAGGTCACTCTAAAATCCTGCTGGAGCTGAGCTGAAAATCTCTTCCATGTAGACCAGCTGACAGAAAGCTAGAAAAAGCCATGCTTCCTGCAGTTAAATGGGAGAGAGAGAAATCACCAGTGAAGATACTCAGTAGTGGACCCTGCAAGCCTTTTATTCGGCTGGGCAGGCCATATGAGCCATCAGGTGCAATAGCAGCATGTCTGTTATGGGGGAAACCAGCCACCCTCTAATTTGACTGGAGGCCCTCTCCATGGGAAGGAGTGCATCCCTGATACTGAAAACCTGCAACAAGGGCAGCCATGAGCCATACGGGTGAAACGTCTGCTGCTGTCTGGGTAAAAGTATATACTATGATCACCAAACTGCCCAGTAAGCTCTTCTCTTAATGTTCATACCCATATATTAATTCGATTTTCACTTTTTGTTAGAAAATCATCTCTTTTCAGATGGCAGTGACTTTGGAATGAGTCAGAAGGCACCATAGGGCTGAGAAGAAGTGACAGATGAGCGCTCAGCACCAAAATATCTCTATCACAACTTCCAAGGTTCAGGATCCATAGTGGAAGAGGTGGAGGAAAGAATGCAAGAGCCAAAGGAAAGGTAGGACTCATTACAACATGCTCCTCCAGACACAAAATGGCCTGGATATCCATGACCTCATAGTGCCTGACACTACCTATACAAGACTATCACAATAGGAGGAAAATATCATGACATCAAAATAAAAGAGAGACTGATTGAGAGGGGTAGGGGTATACGGAGTGGACTTTCAGAGGGAAAAGTGGGGGGAGAGAGGAATTTACCAGGGGATATTTTTTACAATTATGGAAGTTGTCAATAAAAATGGAAAAAAATCAATTTTTATTTTCTTATCTCTTGAAACCTTCTTAACAGTTTATAATTCTTTTGGAAAATTTAGACCATTTCCTACTCATTTATGTTCAAAATATTCTTCTGTGATAACCACTATGCCATGCCTTCTTGAGATGTCGATGAGGGCACAGGCTTTGATTTTCTTTTACTTTTATATTGTAAGTTTTTTTTTTTGTTATTTTTTTTTACCTTGACTCTCCAGCCTGCTTGTGAAAACTTTCTTTTTCTGAAGATAGCTAAGACACAGTAATTATACAACTGCCTTTATCTCTTCATCTGCCTTTGTGAGATGTTTGTACTATGAGGCAGGTGGTACTGTCATCCAGATAAATTGTCTTGGTAGTCTTAAACCCTTAATCCTTCATCAATAACACCTTCTATATCTTTTGTGCTTTATATACCCTCAAGTGTACTTGCTGAAAACAAATATGATGTAAGTTCCCAAATAAATAAGGATATACATATCCACTTCAAAAAATTAGCAAGTGCTCAGTAGATGGATCAATGGGTAAAGTATCTGTTACATAAGCATAAGGACCTAAGTTAGGATCCCAGCATCCACAAACAATGTCTAGTGTGTGTCAGAGGCCTTTAATTTCAGAACTAAGGAGGGAAAGATAGTAAGCCCCTGTGCTCATTTAACATAAACTCTAAGAATCCATAGGCTCTAAGATCATCAAGAGATTCTGTCTCAAAAAAAAAAAATTGAGAGTGATCAATGAAGATATCCAACATTAACCTCTTGTGTCTATATGCACAAACATATGTGTGAACACAGCTACCACATATGTAAGAACACATATGCATGCATACCACACATACATGCATATACACACAACATTAAAAAAATTCCCAACATAATAAAAAAGTTAAATGGTAAAAATTAGATTTAAATTTGTTATGTAAAATCTCTTAATTCAAGAAAAAATGTCATAAATGGTTACAAGGAGAAATGCCATGTAGGAAAGAAAAAACTTGAAATTAACCTCAGATGTGATCTCAAGTTCCTTTGCAACCATGTTCATGATGGAGTGAACAGAAGGTGAAGGAAACATTTCTCCTTATTGGACTCTCAGAGAAGTTCTTTTTGCTCTTTATATGAGCAAAACTACTTGTGCTAAATAGTGCTGTGGTACTCTGAGGTATAAATATTCACTTTTGTAGCCAGTATTACCTTTGCAAGGCTGGCAAGATAGTGGTTTATTTGGAATGTGATTTTTGCTTACTTGCACCCTACCTAAATTTCAAGAAAGAGAGCCAGTAGTGGCAGTTTCTAGACCTGATTCACTTATATTTGGATCCTATTTTATGGTGCCATTTTTCATCATTGGCTGAAATATTTTGTGGGTACATCACCTGACATGAACGAGAATAGCTCTGCTGGAGTGTGATGGCAGTGACCATTCTTCCACAGTAGACCCATTCTGAATTGGTTGTCTATTTAGAATCTGAGTGTATCTGAAAAAGAGAAACAGATTCTCTGATGGAGAGTAAAATTACCACAAGATAAATGGGATAACCATTATTTTTAGACAGATTTTAATAGGTGTAGGTCCTCTTCTAGCCCATGATTGGTGGAAGCCTGATAATGAAGAGTGGGCTTAAGTTTGGATCTGGTTCTGACTTGTACCCAGATCCAGTTATGGCTTCTGTTCCGCTGAACAGATCAGTTAGCCAAATCAAGAGCAGTTGGTTTCCTACCCTGGCTGTGTGCCACTTTTGCACTTGTGTGTGCATCGCTCAAGTTGTTTGTTGCTAAGTAGGTTAGACCATGAGTTGCTTGGACTGATATTGGTCATTTTCTCCCAGTCCCTCATGTAGCACCTTCTGACACTAGACACACTGACTGTCTTGGGACTGACTCTCTTCCAGCTTCCAGCCATGTCACTCCATGTTACATGCCAACAACATATGGAGTCTTCAGCAGTAGGGTCTTACCACTAACCTTTGGTGGGTAATCAAGTACTCTGACAGAAATCTGTTTTCTCCTGGGAAACCTTCTAGGTCTCTTGATCAAGAGCTCATTGTGCATGATAACCACATATTGGTACTGGGAGTTAGTTATAGGTCAGTACCCAGGAAGAGAGGGAAGAAAAACATAAGTATTATAAAAGGGATAGAGAGATGAGAGAAAAGAGAGAGGGAGAGATAGAGAGAAACAGAAACAGAAGATTAAGGTCAGTCTTCATCGTACCCTCTCCAGGGCCTTGTGACTCAGGTATTCCCTCTAAGAGCTTGGTGAAGTTTCAACCATTTGGTCTGTCTTTTAGGATGTAGATGGTCTTATCTAGATTTTATTTTAATAAAGGCACCATTTTATTAAACTAGTGACTTTTTTTCAGCCAATATGTCTCATCTTTACTGATTACTTCTGTAATGACTCTGTTTCCAAATCATGTTTGCCTATTAAATGTCCCCCTCACAGGTTCATGTGTTTGGACAGCTTCCCCCCAGCTGATGGTGTATTTGGGAATGTAGTGGAATGTTTAGGAATTCGACCTTTGCTGGAAGAAGTATATAACTGTGACCAGATCTTGATGTATTATAGCTGGGCCACACTTCATGTTCACTCTCTGCTCCCTGCTTGTGGATTCAACCTGAACAGCACAAACTTCTGCTCCTGCTACTAGTCCATCCCTTCTTTATGGATTGTTCAGTGAGTATCCAAATGAAGTTGAAACTGAAGTTGAGCATATCTATATTTCAGCCACATGAAGATTCCTGAGCATCCAACTTGACTATGAATGGACCTGAACAGAATTGAGCTAACCAGTAACCATTGTTATGACTGTGCAAACCATATTCGTTCAAGAATGAGTATTTAGAAATAAAGAAAATTGCTCTTTAAAAGTTATTAAGTTCAGGATCATTTGTTATGAAGTGTGATGGTTGAGTCAGTTGTCCCCCATAAACTTAGGTGATCTGAATGCTAGATTCCCAGCTGATGGAGATCTGGGAATTAACACCGCTTGGATGCTGTGCATTTTGGGAGGGCAGGCTACTGGGTATCATAGCCAATTTCCCCTTGCCAGTGTTTGGCACACTCTCCTGTTGCTAGTGTCTGCCTAGTGTAGGGCAGGAAGTGACGTCCATCCTCTTCTCTTGTCATCATTTTCCCCTGCCATCATGGAGCTTCCCCTTGAGTCTGTAAGCAAAATGAACTTTTTCCCCATAAGCTGCTCTTGGTTGGATGAATTCTGCCAGCAGTGTGAACCTGACTGTAACAATAATGTTAGTACCAAAGAGTGAGATTGCTGCTAGAAACCTGACTCTGTGGCTTTGTCCTTTTGGAACTGATTTTCCAAAGGAATGTGAAAGATTTGAAACCTTGGCCTAAGAGACACCTTGCAGTGCTCTAAGTGAATCTTGATGGACTATTGTGGTCAGAATTGAAATATAAGAATGCAATAAGAACTATGGACTGTGAGGTTTGGCTTATGAGGGTGAGGAAGACCTTTGCTTGGACTGGGCTAGAAGCAGTTTGTGTGAGGGGCTTGATTTTTCTGTCCATTTTTTGAGAATGTGTGCAGGGCTGCATTGCATAGAAATGGAGGGATGGATATGGAACTTCAGAGACTTGGTGCTGGTTAGAATTATCAGACTTAGCAACTTGTCACTGGCTAGAGTTTTTGGACTTGGAGCTACAGAGTTTGATGTTTGCCCTGCTTAAATCTTGTATTGGTTGAATATTTCTTTGCCCAATGCCACATTTTGCAATGTAAATGTTTATTTTGTGCCATGATGTATTTTCTGGTTTCTTTGGTAATATGGCTCAGTTAAAAGATCTTGGACTATGGGAATGTTGAACATCATCAGGACTGATAAAACTATGGGGACTTTAAAGTTGGACTGCATGTATTTTATATCATATACACTTATCAATTTTTATATATGTATTTTACATGATGTACAGTTATCAGTTTATGGGGGAAAGGGGTAGAATGTGGTGGTTTGATTCAGGTTAGTACCCATAAACTTATGTGTTATGAATATGAGCTTCCCTGATGGAGATTTAGGAATTAACACCTCTTGGTGGTAGTATATTGTTGGGGGTGGGATTTTGGGTATTATAACCAGTTTCCCTTTGCCAGTATTTGGCAAACTCTGCTGTTGCTATTGCCTACCTTATGTTTGCCTGGGGGCATGTCCACCCTCTTCTCATGTAACTGTTTTTCCCTTCCATCATGGAGCTTCCCCTCAAGTCTGTAAGCCAAAATAAAACCTTTCCCCCCCCCCCAAAACCTGCTTACTTAGGTGACTTCTATCAGCAATGTGAACCTGACTGCAGCATGAAGCAAACATAAGTGAAATGGATACTGACTTCAGTAGCAATTTATTTTTATTATTTGAGACACAGCATCATGCAGCCCAGACAGGCCTTGAATTCCCTATGGAACAAGGAGTAAGTTATGTTATAATATGATGAAATATTTTGCATTTGATTTGAGGTCATGAATGAGTAAAGGCTGGCTCACCAAGGTGTCTTTAGTCACAACTTAGGAAATGGGGACAGGGTCACAAATTAATGACAGAAAATTCAGTCAACATTTTACCTGTAGTAGTTTGGTAGATAGAGAATACCCTAGTGAATTATTGGATCTGGTAGAGCTTCTGGCAGGCTAGTTTGAGTTTCAATTAGCTGAATGTGGATGTAACTAAGAAATTTTAAAGGAAAAAAATGATTTAATGAAGAAACTTGCTGCTTTTGTTTAATAACAGAATTTAAAAGAAATATAAAGGATTGAAGTATAATGATCCTATTTTTGTTTTTGTTTTTATTTGTTCTTTTACAAATTTGCAAATGTGTATATTTTCTTTTGATAACATGCACCCCTATT
The DNA here is from genome assembly GCF_020740685.1 of Jaculus jaculus. Lineage (NCBI taxonomy): Eukaryota > Metazoa > Chordata > Mammalia > Rodentia > Dipodidae > Jaculus > Jaculus jaculus. The sequence goes on from NC_059113.1 coordinate 78,084,061, forward strand.
ACCTTCTCTAACCCCCTTCACATACCCAATGAGCCCCTTCTTCTGCTTATTCATTAACAGTGGATAAACCTATGCAAGTGGTCATTAAATTCAATTATCTTCTCAGAGGTGCAGGCTTATGAGCTCTTGGGGAGAATGGTGACTGCTCCTATCATATTCAGGTCTTGTTTATGTTACAATAGGTGCTATAAGTACATCAATAAATTGGCTGTGTCAAATCCAGGAGACATGGTTCCACAGCACTCCTCCCCATCTTGCAGCTCTTAACAAAAGGGCTCTGGGTCAATAACACATCAAAGCTAAGTCACAGAGGAATCTAAGGTATGGAATAATAGAGTCTCTTAGTTTGTTTTTAAGTGGGCATTAAGAACTTCTATACTTATCAAACTAGAACATGGGTTGACATAGAATTATGGGAAATACTTTTGTTTATTGGAGCACATTATAGTCAACATTTTTAGGAGGATTACAAGGGTATAGAATGAAAGGGATCAAGTGAAAAGTGGACTAAATGTCTTCACTTTTCTAAAAAGAGGAAAGATCCAAACATGCTGACACACAGGAGGCTGAGGCAAGAGTATCAGTATTTAAAGGTCATCATTGGCTATATAGTGAGTTCAAGGTCAGCATGAGTAATATGAAGCCCTGTCTCAAAAATCAATATAATAAATCACAGAAAAAGAAGCAACCACGTACATAAACAGGGTACTTCTGAATAGGGAATACCAGGCTTCAGACTTGAGAGTTCAAATTGAATATCTGTGAACCCAAAGAACAAGAAACTCAGCCATGGCACTTTCAGAAAACTGTTTCTGCCCAAAGAGAGTCACACGCTATGCACTGTGTTATTTCCTGCACCTCCTCCCTTCAGTCTGAAAGAAGAATTACTGAAGTAATTCAGTCCCCCTGCGTCACTATGTAGTTTCTTTTTTGTGGTAGAAGTAGTTCAAGTAATTCCTTTTGATTTATAGGACTCATAAAAGTACACACAAGAGCTGTACCTAGCAACTACTTTCAGTGAATTTCATGTGTACCTTGGTCTGATTCAGATCATGAATTCTAGAACATTGAGGCCCCAAAGGTTGCTTGCAGTAACTGAAATTTGCTAATCTTGAGTGAGGTTATGTTCATTTGTATCTAGTGTTCAATACTGACTATAATAGATACTTACAATTCTACTCCATGAATCTTCCTCACCAACCCCATGTACACATGCTGTTAACATCCCAACCACTGTTTATTGTTTTCATACCTTTAATGGACTGGAACTTGGTTTCACAAAGACAATGTGGTAGACAAGACACTGTGTGATTTTCAGGTCCAACTCCTAAAAAGTTTTGATTCCTTTCTTATGCTCTGTAATCCTGAGACCAACATGTGATAAAGAAAATCTGTCAATACTATATTGGGACAAATTGAGGCATCCATACAAATAGTACTTCTGGGACTGGAGATGTAGCTTAGGGTTAAGCACTTGCCTGTGAAGCCTAAGGACCCTGGTTCAAGGCTCGATTCTCCAGGACCCATTCTCCCTCTCTCTCTCTCTCTGTCTGATGCTCTCTGTGTCTGTCACTCATAAATAAAAAAAATAAATAAATAAGTAAATAAATAAATAAAAACAAATATACTGCCAGGTGGATGCCCCCAGCCTTCACCACTGCCCATGCCCATGTCCCAGCTGAAGAAAACTTAAAATATCAGTGGTGACAGGGAAAGCAGAAACAATGAGAAAATATACAGATTTTGAGAAATAACATTAAGGTCTTACATCACTAAGTATGGTATCAATTAGTAAGCAGTGACCATGTTGTGGTCCTGGCATCTCCACACTGGGTCTCCAGTGCAATCCACAGTTCATCATCACAGCTCTATGAGGTCTTCATGCAGGCTATCCTGCTTCACACTGCCCATTGGCCAGGGCACTGCCTCCAGGAGGGGTTACTTCTCAAATCTCCAGCAGTTGGGAACCTAGCATTCAGAGCACCTAAGTTTATAGGGACACCTGAATCAAACCACCACAACTTATTATGAGAAAAAAAAAAAACTGTGTTACCATTGAAATGCATTTTACTTTCTACTGTGTGGTTTAATTTGGAATACTAAAATGATCACTGTGAGAATTTTTGAAAGTTATGGCTTTGCACAGTTTTCCTCTTGCCTATATTTTACAGGTAACATACATTTTTTGATGGGTAGCCTGTGAAGAAGCTATGTTATTGCACAATCTATTTGGTATTCTAAGTAATAGAAGAGCATGATTGTGATATAGTAAAAGTTTGAATAATAAAACTCAGAAAGGTGGATTATTCAAATTAATAACCTTAACAGTATATGAGTAAGTAAAATAGAATGGTTTAAGCATATTTCTTACCTGATATTTTATAGAGAAGAAATATTAAGTTTTAAATTACAGTTGTCCATGAAGAAGGAAAACAATAAACCTTTAAAATTTGTCAGTACCACTTCTACTCTATGTTTGTGTTTCCAAAAAAGTCCACTTCATCTTGTTTTTGACAGGCTTGGAGAAGCAAATAAGATATTTAAGGATGCTCAACTTTCATACATTTCAGAAGTTAGAAACAAACATTTGTGTTCTTAAGAAAAATAATCACAGAAAATATTTGATTTTTATAGTTAAGCGATACTATCTGTTAGTCTTGTGAATCAACTAGATTCTTGGTGTTTGCATGAACTTTGACATACCTCTGCTGTGCTTTGTTTACAAGAAAATTTATGATGAAAATTGATGACTAAACATTGTCATAACTTTGAGTTTCTTTGCTAGCAAAGTTTCCAAAGATAAAGATAAAATTCTTGGTTTCAAAGTATGTACACAGGGCAAAGCCAGTGTGTAAAAGTGCATTCTAGTATGTTCAACAACACAAATCATGTACCATTTGGACAATTTTTTTTTATTTTTTGAAAAATTTTTAAAATTTTTATTAGCATTTTCCATGATAATTTTTTTTTATTTATTAACCTTTTCTATTCATACTTAGTAAAATGTTGGTGCTTTCAGCACATTAAAATATATCTCACAAAGTTACAATGAATACTAATGACAGTAATTTCTTCCTATTTCAGGAAAAATGGGACCCTAAATAAAAATAATTTCTATTCTCTAGTACCTACAATTGCAATGTAAGAACATGGGGCCTATCTGCAGAGATTATTTATTCTTACCTGGCTGATATAAGTGTGCAAGAATTGAAATGTTTCTATTTTAAAAAATGGTTAGAGAGCCAGGCATTGTGACATGCCTTTAATCCCAGGACTCTGGAGGCTGAAATAAGGAAGATCACCGTGAGTTTGAGGCCAGCCTGGGACTACAGAGAAAGTTGTTGGTAGGTCTGGGATAGAGTGAGACCTTACCTTGAAGCAATGGGTCAAAAGTTCATAGAATAACATACAAAAGAATCATTAGCATGGCCAATTTCCCAATAGCTGTTTTTTGGGTTTTTTTTGTTTGTTTGTTTGTTTTCCTAAAGAAATTCTGCTGGGAGCCCAGAAAAATAATTTAAATTTAGTTACACATCTCATTCAAGAAATAAATGTATTTGAATAATTTGTTCTGGAGAATAAGTCATGAAAGAAAAATTCACTCAGTTGAGATCCTCAGTACTCTAACATTGCAAAGCCATTCTTGAAGGAGACTTGATTGATTGGCTTAGATTCCTTGCCATTGCATTACTCATTACTATTTCACAGGAAGCCTTCATTTCCAAGATAACTCCAAAATAAATATCATTAGAAACCTGTTAACTAATTACTTCTAACATTTAAAATACTCAGTGTGTTTCATTTAACATGCACTTGATTTGATGCATATTCTGCATACTGTTATAGAAAAAGTAAAAATCAAAGCTTAGAGAAATATATTTTCAGTTCAGAATTATCTTTATCTTATTGGATTTGTAATGTGTTGTTTAATGATAAATATCTGAAATAATCAATTCCATGAATTGATCACATTTTTTATATATTAACATGTTGAAAAAATTCATTACTTCTATTCCTATTTTGAAAGTCTATTATTCAATCTAGCATAGCAATTTAGTAATAAACCACCACACTTTTTTCACATTTGAACATCCTGTGAAGCATGCTACATTTACTTTTTCATGGAGTAAAGAGAATATATATATATATATATATATATATATATATACACATACATATATATATATACATATATATGTAAAATATATATTTATATATTTACTTATATATATCAATATATATATTTATATATATATCTCAAGTATATATATATATATATATATTTATAGATATTTATATATATATATATATATATATATATATATATATATATATCTCAAGTAAATGATAATCTACATGTGAACTACTCTTCACTCTTCACAATCAACTTAGAGACATTTGATAAGATGTATTTATCTTTGTCTATTCTCAGGGTCAAAATAATTTTTTAAGGATAAATATGAAAAAAATATTTAATAGCAATTCAAGTTAGCCCATGAGTTTTATAGTTATATAATTTAAACTCATAAATTTAACTTAAACATATTATAATGTAATCCAAAAGCTTTCATGAATTATACATAATAAATTATATGTGATAAATAATTTGGGACTAATTATTCATTAGGGATAATGTGTGCAGAATAATTAATCCTCTCCACATTTTTTTCTAGTGCCTGTTCTTTATCAGGGATTAAACTAACTTGATTTGAAAAATTGAATCTAACAAAAAAACAGGCTTACTCATGCCTTAAAGCAAAATACAGTATAGAGTACCTCGTGGAAACAATCAAGTCAGAACCATATCCAAAATGAGCCTACTCTCCATTTCCAAGCTCCCACCATTGTGGGTTACAAGAGTGCCTATACCTATTAAGTTCTTTGCAACAAGAAAAGGTAACTCATTTATTTGGCACTAATTTCACTCTTTGTTAGAGAATTTGCTTTTCTTTTTCAGAAGGACGCAGATTCTAAGACGAGAACCAGCCCATCAAGCCTCAAAAGGGCCCTAGCTGAAACTAAGAATAATTAGGGAAATGAGGAAGAGTGTTGGTTTCTTGGTGAACATGGTACCAGCACAAAGGTGAAGGACATGGACAGAGAGAACACTCAACTCTTGTCAAACTACATATCCAGAGAAACAGATGCTCCCTCATCACTGAAGCAGACCTAAAATGAACCAAGCATGGATCAGGGAAATTTGCGAAGGAGGGAGCAGAAAGAATGTCAGAGCCACATGTGGGTCATGATACACAGAGACATTGCTTCCTACCCATAACTGATGGCTAACCCCACAATGCATGGCTCATATTCACCAATGAGGAGGGTCCCTGTGGAGGGGGGATAACAGGGAGGAGACTAATGATGGCATCAACTTGACTGTATATACTGAGTACAAAACTAATTTAAGATGAACCAAGATAATCATGAGGATATAACAAGCATTAGAATGAGAAAAAATAAGAAATTGAGACATAACCTAGTGGTGCCTGCTTTAGACAGGATCATGGCCAAAGTTGTTCTTTGAGGGCATAGATTTCAAAAGAGTTTGAGATTTTAAATATGAAGCACTTTTTTTTTCAATGAATCTGTGATTCAAAAGTGAAATCAAATTTAAAATCTGTTTCTTATTCCAAAATAATTCAAATTTAATGATAAATATATAATTTATTGTGTTTGAACTCAAAATAAGTATCAGTAGAATAACTGATGTGCTACAGACTACTATCAATTCCAATGAAGTCAATATTAGATGTAAACATTCAAAAAAATCAAACTTATCTAATTAGATACCCTGTCTTGTGAATACATAGAAAACCTCACAAGTCTGTATAGTGTTTTGCATGAGGTGGATCTTACTTCAAACCAATGACTAAAAGGAGTTTAATGACATATTTGAGCAAATTAAAACTCTCTTGACAATCTTAATATATCAAGTCTATATTTGAATTTAGGATCCTTATTTTGAATAATATGCTATCATGGTCCTCAACTTGAGAAATTTCAGTGATGTAAATTTCAAAACGCCAGTGCATTTGGTGCCATTATCTTAAAACCAGAAATAAATGGCTTTGATTTGAGTTTTCTATAGCCTAAATTTTTCATTTTTAACAAAGATCAACAAAGAAATGAAAGGAAAGATTATGAAAAGACTATTTCTATTGTCCAGTACTTTCCTTATTGATCCTTCTTAATGACACTTCCTCCAAAATGGCTTTTCCTTTTCTTTCTTTATACCAATTAATTCAGAGGTATTTCAATAGCATATCTTTAAGCCAAGTAAGTTAGGATAAAAAATTAAAACTATTCTTTTTATGTAGTGTCATGGACTCTACATGGTTTGTATTTGCACCATGAATTCTCAAGGAAGATATTCAATAATGCCTGTCAGAAGAACAAACAAGTTATGTTGAAAGAAAGAGAGAGAGAGATAGAGAGAGAGAAGAGATAACATCAGAGAGCTAACAAAAGATGAGATGCAGTATAAAAATCTGTACAATCTTCACAGAAAGAATAATACTCTTGGCAAATTTGAAACTGTATACCAAAGAGGAACTGTTTTCATGTGTGTGTATCATACCTGTGTTTTTGCTCAGAGTGTTTACCAGTTATTTTAATTATTTTTTAAAGTAAAGAGAAATTCAGATCAGATAATAAGTTTGGGTGCATGGGTATGAAAATTAAGCCATATATATTTAAGATGATTTTTATTTGTAATGTTTGCACATATTCATGGTATATAACACTAATGCCAGATTGTTTTTTTTTTTTTCTTCATGAATCCTACTTTTTGAAAGTAAGAATATTGTTTCATTAAATTATTTGGCAAATACCTTCTCCAATGGCATCATGACTAAAAGTAATATCTTGTCATTGTGAAGAAGTGAAAGGTAGTGTTACTATGATTCATTCTTACAAATAGGTAATACTGTGATATACACCATGCATACATCTATTATAGAGGGAGAATTGTTCCAAATAGAATAAAGAATTTTTGGTAGAGGAGGATAATATATGATAAACTTGAGTTAGGTGACTAGATTTAAGACTTGTCTGCTATTTCCATTACCAATTTGATCCTTCCCGAACATATAACTTAGCTCTACCAATGAACTCAACAACAACAAAGAAATCTCTAGTAAGAAAATTTGATAATAGGTAATATTTAAATTAGAAAAAAATAACTTAGAAAAATTCTGAGAATAAATAACTCCATGTTTAACATCTCTGTGTGAGAGAGTATGTTAGATAGCAATGTTGGCACCAATTTTAATACTGAATAGATTAATGACTCCAACTTGGTTATTATTGTTTTCTAGTTAGTTTACTAATGGACTGGGAAGTAAGATCAAAGATAAGGACCAGGGAATAATTACTATGGTAATGCCACAAGTGCCCAAGCTTCTTTGCAGTGGTGTAGAGTAGCTAGAGAATGGGAAATGGTTGTGGCCCAAGAAATGCCTAGCTCAGAGCAGAAGGGAAAATTTGGTTTGAAAATGTCATTATTATTATTCAATTTATGGACTTTATTAGTTTAAGAGAATAGAAAAGGAGATAGTATGAGGAGCTCTGCCCGCAAGAAGGAAAGAGGGGGTAAAGCAGCCCACATAAATATTCAGGTTGGTGTCCATTCAAAGTTTTCTATTGGAGCTAATATAAACAGCCATGATGCCCAGGTATTTTGGATGGGACTAACCTTAACCAACCACACTGCCAGATTCAGGTTTACTTTTTTGAGGAATCTTAATTCTAAGAAAGAGGAACTTACACTTGGGAAGAACTTGGGTTGTTTATGAAAAAAACAAACAAACAAACAAAAAACAGAAAATTCTTGGAAATGGTAACTCCTTCTTAGTTGGGTTCAGGTTTTTTATAGAAAAATAGATATAGGAAACTTATTTATGTTAGATACAAGGAGGATGGATCCAAATCATTCTCTGACGTCCAGCAAAGTGAAGACCAAAAGGCAGGCCCAAGGACATTCCCTGCTTTTACTTTCAAGGACCTAGTTACCCTAAAGTGCCTCAATCCCCATATAAAGAAGCAACCCTATCAACCTTAGGAAGTTGGAGTATTAACAATCTGCCTTCTTTGAGCAGGGTGGGGTCATTATGTGGAAGTTAGGAAACTTCTCCAAGTGAGTCTATCTAAGGGACCTCAAACGTGCATTAGTATAGCATGGGAAGATAGTCTTGGATTAAAAAACAAAAAACAAAACAACAGCAACCAAAAAAAAAAAAAACAAACAAACAAACAAAAAAAAAAACCTGAGCAGTGGGGGAGAACGGCAAGGAGTTAAGGTGAAGTAGGCACACAGCCCTAGAGACTTAAAAGATACCATTATTGTAGAATTTTAGTCCCTGGAAGACAACAGAGGGGACCTGAGTTGAAGGAGTTAGACTGCCACAGGACCATCTGAGTGTGAACTGACTGTAAGTAAAAGTGAAGGAGGGTAGGAGAAATCTAGTATTTTTTGTGCAGTTTAAGTTTGGGACTGAGGCTCAAAGAGAACCGTGAGATACCACCCCACATGCCACTACAAAATAACTCCTCAATCAAGATCTATAGCGCCAACTGCTGCCCAGTCTATCACACTACCTAGACAGATAGTCCTCAATGGGTTGGCCCAAAGATCTTCCCTCTACTTCCCTTTGACTATAAAGGCTCCTGTTTCCTTCCTGTCTAAAATTCCTCCATGCTCCACCCTGTGCAACTCAGCTCAGCTCAACTCCTTTTTCCTGCTTGTCTTGCCGATCTCTCTTTGCTAGGGCCACAAGTAAAAACATGAATCCCGCTTCCTAGCCTGGAGGGGTGAGGGAAGAACATAAAAGGGTTTCTTGGTTTGGATAGTTTTTCTGCTTGCTTCGGCTTTCTAGTTGGGGGTAACTTCTTTCTCTGATTATATGCATGGTTTTCCTATGGTTTATGAACCTACCTAGTGCGCAGTTTTCTGATGCTACAGATCTACCACATGGGTGCTCTCACCAACCCTTCCTTGGTGTGCTACCTGTGCAATTTCTTTAAAGTCGCAGTAACCATGAGTGTAACTCTCTTCTTTCTTCATTTCTCCTCTGAATCTCTTGGTCTCTGCTTTGATATCTGTCATCTCATTATTTTTCCTTGAGTCTCACTGTCCTTTTAGCTTTTCCAAAAACAGAGAGCAGATGCCATGTACGTTTCTCCTATGTCTCTCTACACAAACTCCTAAATTCCTACGTCCTATGTTTATGACTCTGTTCTAGGTTTCTTCCTACACCCCAGTATCCCTTAAATAAACCCCACAATTTGTGATTTGTCTTTTAAATAAACCTCACCATTTGTTATTTCCCTTCAATTAACTTAATAATTCATAATTTATCCTTCTTGATTCCATCTTTTATCCTTTATTAAACTTTGGACAGAAGCTAAAACTTGGGGTTCAAAAATTCTGGAAGACATCCTGTATCAAAAGAATACAAAGTTACTATTACTAGAAATAAAAAGACATAATTCTCTTTTACCATGAAGATAAAAAAGAATCCATTTCTAAAGTTTTGTACCAAATGTCTGGCATGTTCTTGTAGATCTTATATAGCAGATGAGACATTATCAGAATTGTCAATAACAACATTGATAATGGCATAAATGTTATTCTGAGTAAGTACTTTACTTCCTGGCTATACTTTTCATTCTGAGTGCTTGAGACTAAGTAGATAGTCACAATTTAACTCTCCACATATGGTATTTTTAAGGTGCATTGTGGCCCTTTTGGAGAGACTTTTAGGCATCTTGGAGGAGCTCTATGGCTTAGCATTTGTTACATCTGCTGAGATGAGTCAGGCCAAGGCTGACCATGTAGCTTCCCATATAAACATCCACCTCACATTTTGTATGTGATGGGATAATTTCTAATGTAGGAGTCTCTAGCTACAGAATATATGTGGATAGGTGAGTTCAAACAGATTAAAATTTAGCTAAGCTAAATATGGAGTTCTCACTTTCTGCCAAACTGCTGTTATCACAGGAAAGACTGTTAGACATCTCTGTTCCAATTTAACATAGTAGATCTTTCTCTATAAGATAACTTGATCCTGTGTTCTGTTTCTTAGGGGTCATTAGTTCTTCAGTAGATTTTGTCATTTCCTACTTTGGAGACCTGAGGGAATGCAATAGTGATTACTATGGCAAAATTATGTATATTTGTTAAAATGTTCATTATAGCATAGATGTTTTTATGTACATATCAAAGATATTTTTCTAATATTCCATAATAAATGTGAGTAGTTAGATTTAAGATGATCCAGGGTGATAAGTGAAACCTGGCTAAAAACTATTTAGAAAAGAATTTAAATATCACAGGGTTCAAAACAATAGTATAGATGATTGATGTTATGATATTATGATATTAAACTCAGTGCCTGATGTTTGTGTTAGAGCTATGACTTTTCAGTATTAGCCTTCCTGTTGCAGAGATTATGCAAAAATAATTTCTGCCTACTATTCAAAATTGCACCTTTAAAGAATATTTGAGTTATATTTATAAACATGACAATATTGAAAAAGCAAAATAAATGACATTAAAATGAGAGAGTGATTGGATTTAAAAAAATGATACCAGGCTGGAGAGATGGATTAGCGGTTAAGCACTTGCCTGTGAAGCCTAAGGACCCCAGTTCGAAGCTCGATTCTCCAGGACCCACGTTACCCAGATGCACAAGGGGGCACATGCATCTGGAGTTCCTTTGCAGTGGCTGGAAGCCCTGGTGCACTCATTCTCTCTCTCTCTCTCTCTCTCTCTCTCTCTCTCTCTCTCTCTCAAATAAATAAATAAAAATGATTTGGCTAGATTAACTAGTCAGTAAGCCAAAGGTATCCCACTACCTCTGCCTTTCCAGTGCTGGGATTATAGTGTCATGTCTCCACACATGGATCATATGGGTGCTGGAAATCTGGACTCAGGTCTTCATGTTTTTGCAGAAAACAGTTTATTGACTGAGCATGGTGGTTTGATTCAGGTGTCCTCCGTAAACTTGAAGTTTTCTGAATGCCATGTTCCCATCCGATGGCAATTTGGGAATTAAAACTCTTAGAGGTAGTGTATTGTTGGGGACAGATTTCTGGGTGTTTTGTAAGCCAAAATAAATCTCCATACCCTCAGGCTGCATTTTGTTAGGTATATTTTGTCATCAAGGCCAGCCTGACTGAAACAGTATAGTTGGTACCAAGCAGTGGCATCATTGCTGCTAGAATCCTGACTGCGTGGCTTTGGCCTCTTGGAACTGCTTTGCAGGAGGAATGTGGAAGGATTAGAAATTTTGGCCTAAGAGTTCTTTGTATTGCTGTAAGTGCAAATTGATGGACCATTCTGGTCTAGTTGAAAGACCTGAATGTAGTAAGAACTAAGGACTTTGAGGTTTGTCTTATAAGAGTTAGAAAGAGTTTTGCCTGAACTGGGTGAGAAACAGTTTTTTTGAGACACTTACTGTTATGCCTGTGTCCTGATAACTTGTGCAGGGTTATATTGCAGAGAAATGAACTTGTGTGAGTGGGGTATGACACAGAAATAAAATCTTTGGGCTGAAACATCTGCCCATTCAGCTGCAATTGTTTGATAGGTTACAACCATTGATACTGGGCCAGCTGACCAGTGTTGGGACATCAGGAAGACGGCAAAGTCTTCTGAAGTGTCCAGAATGCTGAAGTGTGTCTTGTTCTTCAAGGTCTGCTTTATTGCCCCCTAGATTAACAAATTGGCACCCCATCTAGTATTATGGCACATAAACAATGCAGGAAATAGAGGGTTATTGAATTTGCAACATGGTAGTGTATGTTGGAAATGGCCATGGGCAGTGTAAAGCAGGCTTTCTGGATTGCCTGCATGGAGACCCAATGGTGGCATGAGAATGAACCATGGGTTTCAGTGGAGACCCACTGGAGATGCAAGAACCATGATATGGCTGCTAACAAGAGAGCTGCAACTCCAGATAAAGTTTCCCAAGACTTGTGAATAACCTACCCCCTTGTGAATCTGGCTAATGTGGGTCCTGGGGAATTGAGCCTTGAACCGGGGTCCTTAGGCTTCACAGGCAAGTGCTTAACTGCTAAGCCATCTCTCCAGCCCCCAGTAAGACTTCTTTTTTTAAAAAAAAATTTATTTATTTATTTATTTGAGAGCGACAGACACAGAGAGAAAGACAGGTAGAGGAAGAGAGAGAGAATGGGCCCCAGGGCTTCCAGCCTCTGCAAAGGAACTCCAGACGCGTGCTCCCCCTTGTGCATCTGGCTAATGTGGGACCTGGGGAACCAAGCCTTGAACCGGGGTCCTTAGGCTTCACAGGCAAGTGCTTAACTGCTAAGCCATCTCTCTAGCCCCCAGTAAGACTTCTTAATCTGTATTCTATCTTACATCTCTTTCATTTTAAAAAATACTTTTGAGAAATAGTACTGTATGCTTCTTCATAACAAACTGAATCCAAATAAGTTTTGGTTTAAATATACACATTTGCTATCAGTTATCTGATTTTAATTATTGAATCATTGAACAACATATATGAATTAAGATTAAAATTATGAAACAATTTTAGAGGATTTATAAGAGCCCTATTCTGATTTAGTGACCAAATACAGACTCATTATTGATCACACTGAGTGACTTTGTGATGAATTTCTGCATTTTTTTACTGTGTTGGCCTGGATAATGTCATTTCCTATACAAAGTTACCTATGTGAGAACATGAAACTCATCATTCAAATTGAGTTTTTTTGGTGCCTAAGAGGAATAACTATTAATAATTGGTTTGACATTGTTACCAATAAATTTGGGGTTCTAGGGTGCTTCCTGAAACTCCAATCCCTGAGTTCACATATGCAAATTAACCAAAGAATTGGCAATTCCAGACTCAAGAAATTTATTTTGTTTAATATTTTATTTTTGACAGTGTGTGTGAGAGAGAGACAGAGAATGGCACACCAGGGCCTTCAGCCTCTGCAAAAGTTTCCAGATGCATATACTACCTTGAGCATCTGGCTTACATAGGTCCTAGGGAATCAAACCATGGTCCTTTGGCTTTTCAAGCAAGTTCCTTAACCACTAAGCAGTCTCTGAAACCTGAGAAAATGATTTTTTTGTTTTGTTTTGCTTTGTTTTTCAAGGTAGGGTCTCGCTCTAGCCCAGGCTGACCTGGAATTCACTATGCAGTCTCAGGGTGGCCTTGAACTAATGGCGATCCTCCTACCTCTGCCTCCCAACTGCTGGGGTTAAAGGCATGCGCCACCAAGCCCAGCAATAAAATGATTTTTAAAGCACCACATTTTATTAAGGTATTACAAATTTGTTTGGAGAAGGAAAAAACAACAACAACAACAAAAAAAAAAACAACAACAACTGAGAGCTAAGGAAGGGAAGGTGAAGTGTGGGGGGAGGGAGATATCCCAAGTGTTCCAGGAGCCCATGTGTGAACATGGAGCTTAGATTAAACAAAAAAGGATTTTTTGAAGCATATGCATCAAAAAGATTAAAAACAGAAATGAAAATAAAGTATTTCTTCGTACCCCATTGGAGAAGGAATTCTTACTAGCATGAAGACTCAGAAGCATTGTTCCCACAGTTCTGGAGAAAGAGACACTGTTCCTCTGTGGGTCAGACTTAGTGAAGTTATAAATAGCTACCTAGAAAGATGGCCTTCTGGCTCAGGTTTAATTACCCAATACCCACATAAAGCCAGATTCACAAAGTGGAATATGTTTCTGGAGTTCGTTTATAGTAGCAGAAGACCTGGGCAAGCCCATTCTTTCTCTCTCTTAGATAAATAAGTACATTAAAAAAAAATGTAGCTAAAATATATCCAAAAAACCACATGTTCATTGCTTTCTTTATAAACATCCTGACCTTGCTGTAGTTGGTGACCTTGCTGTAATTGGGACAATGTTTGGTGCTCAAGAGCTTTCTGATTCTCACTAAGTGTGTAAAGCATTTGCCTTTATTAAGTAATCATGCAAAAAGTGATGTTAGAACAATTCTGCTTTTCAAATCAGAATGCTAACAAAACACACTATGTTCAGTGTAATAGGTAACATGGTATCTAAGCATATTGGGGAAAGATGGTAGCAGCTCTGACATAATCATTCAATGAGAACAATGGTTGGAAAGCACAGCACAAGGGTTTAAAGTGTTTACATGTAAGGGTGATTGTGATTGACTTTAGATATTTCTTTTGTAAATCAGTGAACTATTTTCTGTGAATGTTCAGAGTGAGATTGAACAAGGTTCGGAAACATCAACTTGCTATGTACAGTCCGAGATAAGCTCCTAATGATTATTTACTTCCTTATCTTTCCATTATTTTCCTACTGTGTGAGGAACTCACATCATTTTGTAAGAATTTTACTTATTTATTTGAAAGGGAGAGACAGAGAATGGGTGTTCCAGGGCTTCCAGCCACTAGTAATGAATGAGTGACTCCAGACACATATTGTGCCACCTTGTGTATCTGGCTTATGTGGGTGCAGGGGAATGGAACTTGGGCCCTTGGGCTTTGCAGGCAAGATCCTTAACCACCAAACCATCTCTCCAGAGCCTCACATCATTTTAAAATAAAGATTTACCAGTTATTTATTTTGAGAATTTCTACACAACTCTGCATTAATTAAAGAGTAACCATATAACATTGTTATGGATATAATATTGGAGTTTGGAAATTCTGCCCAAGAAGTTATAGTTATTGACTGAAAATGAATTTAAAAATCACACACACACACACACACACACACACACACACACACACACACGCATATATATGCATAGATGCACTTTAGAAGTGCAGTACAGTTTTCAGTAATTCTTCATCATTCAGTAGGCAGCAATTTCATAATACAGCTGACATTTCTGTCCCTTTGTTACATCACCTAGAGCCTTTTTTCATCCTGATTTCCTTTATCTTACATAATTCATTTTCTATACGTGGATCCCTTGTAAGCAATATTAAATCTCACAATTTATTTTCTGTTTAGTAATGTATGATGTTTTGCGGTTGGCTCTTGAATTTCCGACTCCCTGCATTTCTATACAATTTCCTTCACTATATTGTATGGGTTTGTTTGCCTCTTAACTTTCATTTCACTGCATAGCCTCATAAGTATAACTGTCTGCATGGATGATGTGGATACTCACTAAATATTTAAAGTTTAATACTTTTAGTTACTATTTTATGTAAACATATCTAATTATCAGCTTTTTCTCAATTCTATTTTTTTTTCTTTTTTAATATTTTTTGTTCATTTTTATTTATTTATTTGAGAGTGACAGAGAGAGAGGGGGAGAGAGAGACACAGATAGAGAGAATGAGCACGCCACTAACGTGGGTCCTGGGGAAATCAAGCCTCAAACCGGGGTCCTTAGGCTTCACAGGCAAGCACTTAACCACTAAGCCATCTCTCCAGCCCAATTCTGTTTTTTTTTTTAATTAGTTATGTACACAGTGTATATATAACCATTTTGGTACCATTGTTAGCCACCTCCCTGTCCTCCCTCCTCCACAGGGACCCTCCTCAGTGGGGAATGTGGGTCATTCATTGTGGGGTTAGCCATCAGTTCTGGGTAAGAGGCAATACCTCTGTGCATAATGTTCCAACATGTGGCTCTAACAATCTTTCTGCCCCCTCTTCCACAAATTTCCCTGAGCCATGTTGGGTACATTTTAGGTCTATTTCATTGATGAGGTCTTAGATGCCTCTGTGTCTCTGAATATCTGGTTTGGTAGGAGTTGAGTGTTCTCTGTATCTAATTTGTTTACTCTTGTGCTGGTACTAGGTTCACCAAGAAAGCAGCACTTATTTCCCCAATTGCTCTTGGTTTCATCTGGGGCACCAGTGAGGTATGATGGGTGGATACTCCTCTCCATGGGATCTGCATTCATTTGAAAAAAGAGAAGCAATTCTCCAATGGAGAGTGAAGTTAGAACCAGATAAATGGGATGACCATTATTATTTTAGAGAGATTTTAATAGGTGTAGGCCTTTTTGTAGCCCATGATTGATAGGAGCTTGATAATGAAGAGTGGGTTTATTTTTTGGATATGTTTCTGACTTGTTTCCAAGCTTCAGCTATGGATTCTGTCCCACTGAGTGGATCAGTTAGCCAAATCAAGAGCAGTTGGTTACCCACCATGGCTATGAGCCACTATTGCACATGTGTGAGTATTAGATCAGGTTGTTTGAGTAGCTCAAACCACAAGTTGCTTGGACAAATGTCCATAATTTTCCCCCAGTAACTCATGTAGCACCATCTGGCTCTAGATGGACCAACTGTCTGGGAAATGATTTTCTTCAAGCTTTCTAGCCTGGTTACTCCATGTTCTGCACCAAAAGCATATAGTGTCTTTGGCAGTAGGGTCTTACCACTAACCTTTGGTGGGTTTGCTATCCTTACTGTGGTAAGGTGAAATCTCATAGTTGTTTTAATTTGCATTTCCCTGATGATTGCAGATGATGAAAATTTTCTTAATTGTGTGTTTGCCATATGTATTTCTTCCTCTGAGAATACCCTGTCTCGTTCTTTGCCCCATTTTGTCAGTGGATTGTTTGACTTTTTATTGTTTTGGGTTTTGAGTTCTTTGTAGAATCTAGAAATTAGGTCTCTGTCAGTTGTATAGGCAGCAAGTATTTTCTTCTACAATGTGGGTAATCTATAGGTTCTACTTATTGTATGTTTGTCTGTGAAGAAACTTTGCAGCTTCATGAGTTCCCACTGGTTGAATGATTGTTTAAATTCCTGAGCTACTGGGGTTTTGTTCAAGCAGTCTTTTCTGATTCTATATAGTAGAAAGTTCTTCATATTTTTTTCTTTCAGTAGGAGCAAGGTTTCTGGTCTTATATTGATGTCTTTGATTCAGTTGTACTTGATTTTTGTGCATGGCAAGATGTGTGGATGAGTTTCATTTACCTGCAAATACTTATTCACTTTGTCCAGAACCATTTGTTGAAGATGGTTTCTTTTTTCCATCCTACCTTGTTAGGGCCTTTGTCAAATATCAAGTAGCTATAGTTACTTGGCCCAAAGACCAGACCCTCCATTCTGTTCCATTGGCCTATAATACTGTTTTTATGTCAGTACCATATGTTTTTTTTTTTTATTTCTATGGATTTGTAATATAGCTACCTTAACTTATTCTTGTCCAATTTGTATACCTTTTATATCTTTCTCCTGTCTTATTGCTTGATGTAGGACTTCCTGTACTATGTTGAAGAGCAGAGGTGAGAATGGACACCCATGTCTTGTTCCTCATCTCAATAGGAATTCCTTCAGTCTCTTGCAAGTAACTATTATTTGGGCTTTAGGTGCTTTATATATAGCCTTCATTATGTTGAGATATAAACAACCCATGCCTATTCTGTCCAATGTTTTGATCATGAAATGATTGTGCATTTTGTCAAAGGACTTTTCTGCATCTGCCAAAATGATCATGTGGTTTTTGTGTTTAAGCATATTTATGTGGTGCATTACATTGACAGCTGTCCATATGTTGAACCACTCCTGCCTTTCTGGGATGAAGCCTACTTGATAAGCATGGATAATGTTTTGATGTGTTGTTGAATTAATTTGGCAAGGATTGTGTTCAAGATCTTTATATCTAAGTTCATTAGGGAAATAGGCCTGTAATTTTCTTATCTCTGCCTGCTTTTGGTATTAGGCTGATAGTAGCTTCATAGAAGGAGTTTGTGAGTTTTCCTTGTTCTCAGATTGTGTGGCACAGTTTGAGAAAAACTTGGTTTTAGTCTTTCCATGAAGGTTCAATACAATTCAGCTGAAAATCCATCTGGCCCTGGACTCTTCTTTTGGGGGAGGTTTTTGATTACCTTTTCAATCTCAATGGGTGTGATAGGTTTATTCAGGAGATTAATCTGCTCTGAGGTTAGCTTTGATGAGTGGTATTTGTCCAGGAATTCATCCATTTTCTCCATGTTATTCAGTTTTGTGGAGTAGAAATTTTTGAATTTAGTCCTGATGATTCTCCAAATTTCACTTCTGTCGGTTGTGATCTCTTCTTTTTCACTTACAATTTTGATAAGTTGAAGCATCTATTTTATTTTTCACTTGATCAGATTGGCTAGAAGTTTCTCAATCTTCTGTATTTTTCCAAGGAACTGGCTCTTTGTTTCATCAATTTGACTCATTTTTTTCTTAGCTCCCAATTCATTAATTTCTGGCCTGATCTTAATTATTTCTTTCCATCTGGAGACTTTTTCATTGTATTCTTCTTGCTTTTCAGGTGCCTTTAGTTGGATGGTTAGGTTATTTATTTGGGATCTCTTTGTCTTTGTTATGAAAGCATTCATTGCTATGAATTTCCCCCATAGGGCTGACTTCATTTTGTTCCGTAAATTTTGGTATGGTGTGTTCTTGTTTTTCTAGAAATTTTGCAATTTAACTTTTTTTAAAATTTCATCCAGTACCCACTTATTGTATAAAAGTGAGTTGTTCAGTTCCAGGAGCTGATGGGATTCCTTGTGCATCTTTTGTTGTTAATGTCTAACAATACAGCATATGATCTGTTATCTTGCAGGAAATTATGTCGATCTTCCTAAGCATATGGAGGCAGTCTTTATGAACCAGTATATGATCTATTTTTAAGAAGATTCCATGGACTCCTGAGAAGAATATGTAGTCTGTGGATTTGGGGTGAAGTGTTCTGTAGATGTCTGTTAGGTCTAATTGATCTATGGTTTTGTTGAGCTCTCTCACTTCCCTGTTAATTTTCTTTTTGGATGTTTTATCTATGGCTGATAGTAGAGTATTAAAGTCCCCAACTATGATGGTGTTGGTGGTTATTTCTTTTTTGTTGTCAATAGGTTTTGTTTTATAAATTGTGTTTGGTGCATAAAGATTAATGATTGCGATATCCTGTTGTTGGATTTTTCCCTTGAGAAGTATGAAGTGGTCTTCTTTACCTTTTTTGATTATTTTTGGTTTGAATTCTATTTTATCTGATAGTAATATAGCTACACGTTCTTGTTTCTTATTTCTGTTTGCTTAGAATATCATTTCCCACCATTTCACTGTGAGGAGGGTCTTTCTTTAGTGGTGAGGTGGATATCTTGAAGACAGCTGGTTGAGGGGTCTAATTTTCTCATCCACTCTTTTAGCTTATGTCTGTTGATGAGTGAATTAAGAACAAAAATATTTAGGGTGACAACTGTGAGGTTCCATTTGATTCCTGCAATATTGTAGTGGTTTATGTGGTTTGGTGTTTTCTTGGACTTTGTAGGTTTTTATGCCTTCTCTGAGTTTAATTATTGTGATCTGCTTCTTGTAGGCATTTGAGGTTGTCTATTTGTTTCTTCTTTGTTGAAAATTCCCTGAAGTACTCTCTGCAGATTTGGCTTTCTGTTCATATAATTGTTAAGCTGAATTTCATTATGGAAAGTTTTTCTTTTGCCATCAATTTTGAGGGATACTTTTGCTGGGTAGAGTAGTTTGTTCTGGAAGCCACAGATTCTTTGACTTTGCAGTGTTCCAATCCAGGGCCTAATGGATTTCAGGGATTCCATTGAGAACTTTCAAGTAATTCTTCTGATGGGTGGTTACCTTTACATGATATGTGTTGTTTCTCCCTAGTTGCTTTTAGGACTTTATCTTTGGTATGGTCATTTGCAGTCTTAATAATAATATGTCCTAGAGAATTTCTCCTTTGCTCCAGTCTGTTTGGAGTTCTATTAGCTTCCTGTAATTTGATGGGACTTTTTTTTCTTAGAGATTGGGTAAGTTTCCTTTGATAAATTTTAATAAGTTCTCCATGGCTTTGGTCTGAATTTCTTCCCCTTCTGATATTCCCGTGATCTGGATGTTGGGATGTTTAAGGGTATCTCACAGTTCCCTCATATTTCATTAATAAAATTTTTAAACTTATTGAAACTTTTGGACTTATGAACTATTTCTTCCATTTTGACTTCAAGTTCTTTCCTCGACATGGCTGACTACATTCTTGAGAGCTTTTATAGAGTTTTAGGCTTGTTCAATTTGGTTTGTATTTTCTACTGCTTTTTTATTTATACTTACCATCCCTCTGTCAAGTTCCCTTTCATATCATTTTCTGATTTTCTTAATGTATTTTGGAATTCATCCTTGCATTTCTGTATGTCTTCATTGAACTTAGCCAGCTGGTTATTGAGGGTTTTTTTTTTTTTTTTTTCACTCTCCTTCAGATCTTTGGAACCCTTCCTGGTTATGTTCTATTAGGTCTAATCTAGCAAGGACACCATTCATATGATTATCAGCCCTTGGTTGCTTTTCTGCAAGTTCTGCTATATGCTTGGTCAGGGTTGCATAGATTGTATCTTCATTTTCAGGTGCTGATCCGATTGCTTCCTCTATGTTTTGATTAGAGACATCCATTGTGGGACTGGGCAATCTTACTGGATTTACTTGCATTTGATTTTTCATGCTATTCTTTTTGTGCTATGGTCTGCCCATCAAGATGTAGGGGTCTTATTTACTTTAGGAAGAAGCTGTAGTCTCCCTTTGAAGCATCTTCAGTGATTATTCCCTTTTATGTTTGCTTCCATTAGGCTTCTGATAGTAACAGGTCCTGCCTTCTCAGAGGGAAGAAGCCTGTGAGGCACTGGTGGGGCCTTGGAGATCTGATGAAGGGGTTTGTTGTTTGGGGTATAGGATTATCTGGTTAGGTGGCCCTAGGGGATAGTGGGTAGCGGATAATGGTACAAAGGAGACTAGTGTTGAGGCTGGGCTGTAGAGCAGGAAGGATGGCGGCTAGAGAGATGGCTTAGTGGATAAGCGCTTACCTGTGAAGCTTAAGGACCCCGGGTCCCAGGCACAATACCCTAGGACCCACATTATCCAGATGAACAAGGGGGCACATGCATCCAGAGTTCCATCACAGTGGCTGAAGGCCCTGGCGCACCCATTCTCCCTCTCTCTCTCTCTCTCTCTCTCTCTCTCTCTCTCTCTGTCTCTTTCTATCTGCCTCTTTCTGTCTATCACTCTCAAATAAATAAATAATAAACAAAAAAAATTTAAAAGGGGGGGATGGGAATGTGTGGTGATTCTGTGATGCTGAAGGATAAAGGGATGGGACAGTAGATCCCTTGGTACCCTTTATAAGGGAGTGGATTGCATTGCAGGGTCCTTTGACTGGGCAGGGCAGGGATATGGGGCTGCTGTTGGTCAGGTGACATGCAGGGGGTATGGAGGCCGCCAGTGGTAGGAGAGTCTAGGGAGTGGAAAACCCTAGCTTGCTAGCCTGGGTCTGTTCACGGTATTGCAGTGGTGTGTGGAGGTCCTTGGTGGTGGCAGGGGGAGTACTAGCTGCTGACTTGAGTCCAAGTTTGGAAATGGGGGGTAATGGCAAGTTGGAAGGCATTAAAGTGTGGAGATCCCTTGGGGGAACACTAGCCTGCTGGCCTGGATCTGCACAGGGAGGTGGGGGGCAGCAGAGTTCTCTTGTGGAACTCTGTGGTGGCAGGAATGCCTGTGGGGTCATTCGCCTGCTGCCCTGGGTCCACACATTGGGATGGTGGGCAGAGGTGAGTAGGATGTCATTTGCAAATGGAGGTCCCCTGGGGGAACACTAGCCTGATGGCCTGGGTCTGTGCATTGGGGTGGGGGGTGGAAAGTGGGATGGCATTCACAAACATGGAGGCAAATGTGGTGCTATGCTAGCCTGCTGGCCTGGGTTCATGCACACGGGTGGGGGGCGGTGGCGAGTGGGACCATAGCTTAGATGTGCATGTGGAACTATGCTGGCCCACTGGCCTGGGTCCCCTTGCCTGTGCTTAGTGCAGGAGGAACATGTGGCTGGTACTATGGCTAGGATGGTTGCTTGAAGGGATTTGGGGACTGGTCAGCTACCCCAGAGCTTCGGAATTAGGATATTCCCTACTTTTCTCCTTCTGGACGTCTATTAGATCCTACTCACACCTAGTAGACCCAATGAACCCTAAATGTCTTGCCTTTCCTTCCCTGGAAGGCAAAGTACAGTTAGGCTGATGCCATCTTGACTGGAGTTGCTTCTTCTCAATTCTTCTAATAGCCATACACTAGAAAAAAAAAAAAAAAAAAGGCAAAAGGTAGGTCTAGAGGTGGAAGCCTGTAATCCAAGCTATTCAGAATGCTGAGATAGAAGGATACCAATTTCAAAGTATGCCTGGCTGCAGAGCATGTTCAAGGTCAATTATGTCTACTTACTGAGACCATGGCTCAAAATAAAAAGTATAATCAAAGCAACAATAAACAAAATAAAACAGGATGGAGAAAGAGTACGGTAGTATAGTCTTTGACTAAGAAGCATCGGGTTCTAGGTTCAACCCTTTGTACAAAAACATAAATGCAAGAAAATACACAGCTCCTCTCATGTCCAGGGCTCAAGTTACCCAGGACAGTTACTTAGTATGTAAGCCTTTATGGGACCATGATTGTTTAGCTGCATCTGTCACCAAATTTTACCTGCTATGACCACTTGAATAATTGTAAATAGATTCATTCAATAAAGCATTTTCACTGTTTACCTTAACTAGGAATCTGCTACTTTGCTGGTGTCTGAATGCCTTGCTGGTGTCCGAATGTCTAAATTTATCATTTCCAGATAATAAAAAAAAATCATTTTGAAAATATAAATTAGCATGTTAGAACAATCTTTCATGTCCAGCCAATGATTGTCAAGGTTCTCTAATTTTCCACCCACTTAATAAGAGGAGAATACTCCTCACATTACTGACGCTCCCTAACTCATTTGAGCATTCTTAGAAAAATCTAGTCTACTTTGTATAAATTTATAAGTATGCTTTTTGACTCTTCCTTTAAAATTAAATAGGCATTTTTGGTTTTTGGTATACAACTATTCAAGTATTGGATGTTAGGTTAAAAGTAGCACAAACTCAATTTGTTTAGATTTGCTGCATTCTTATGTAAGGTAATGTATTAGACAGATGGATACACAGGTATATATGAATATAACCTAAGTAAGCAAACATCCCTTCAACCTTAATTGTAAATAAGAGAAGAATATCTGACTCATTTTACCATGTTTTAATAAGCTCTGTGAAAAACACTGTTAAATTAAATTTTTCTTTTTTTAAGATGTTTTATTTTATTTGTTCATTTATTAGAGACAGAGAAAGAGAGAAAGAGAGAGACAGAGATAGAGAGGGTAAGAATGGACATGCCAGGGTCTTAACTGATAAGCCATCTCTCCAGCCCTAAAGTTAATTTTCTGTGTCCTATACAATAGTATTGAAACCAAAATTCCAGTTTTCAATAAAATTTCAGTACCTGAGTCAATTAAAAGGAGTTTGACATTTTCGATTTCTTTCTGAAGACAGTTGTACATTCTCATCAGACAAGTTAATTACTGCTACCATTTCCTTGTACTTTACCACTTATACCTTAGAGAAGAGTGAGAAAATCACATAGTCATTTATTTGAGCTTCGGGCATTTTAGGTACATCATTTGAGACAGTACATTTAAAAATATTTTCATTTATTTATTTGAGAGAAGCAGAGAGAGGGGGAAGAGGACAGAGAGAGAGAGAGAGAGAGAGAGAGAGAGAGAGAGAGAGGGAAAGTGAATGCAAATGGGCGTGCCAGGACCTCCTGCCACTGCAAATGAACTCTAGACACATCTGTGGGTGTTGAGGCATTGCCTCAGGTTAGGCTTTGCAGGCAAGCACCTTGAACCACTGAACCATCTCCCCAGCATTCATTTTGAATTTCAATGGAAGAATTCTAAAATTTGTGGGGAATTTAGTACTTGAGGTGAATTTTATGTGTGTGTGTGTGTGTGTGTGTCTGTGTGTATTTACACTTCAAGTATATATAATACTTCTATGGATCTGGAACGAAAAGAAGACTGCCTTGTCTAATTACCAAGGAACAATATGACAGAGAGCAAATTTCCTCTTTAAGATCTTCGAATAAATCATTAACTCATTTTTGACAGTAAGATTCTCACCACTTAAAGATTTCACTTAAAAGGCCTTCTAATATTTTTCACTGAGAATTGAGTTTCTAAAATAAGTTTACAAAGGGTCACATTAAAAAAAAAACAGACACACACACACACACACATTTTGTTTTACTTTTTCAATCATTAGTATACAAGAACTCATAGATCTGCGTTTATCCAATCAGGGGTTGAGGGTTCAGTGTTTGTGTAACTTTTTTGGTGTGTTTAGGTGATATAACATACTACAAATGTAATTACCATATATATATTACCATACTGTGTAGTTTTCATTTTTTCTAAAGATTGAAAAACTATGAAATTAGCAAGTTTCTCAGCTGTTTTGTGATTAGTTTTTCAATCTATATTTTATCCCAGTTAAGTAAGTGAAATGGCATATTTCTTCAGAAAAAAGGAAGCTCTATTTAACTTTCCTCTAATTTTATAGTATAGTGAAGTAAGATAACCTCATTGGGAATAACTTATCTTTAGAGATAACTATTGAAATATTGTAAATTATCAAAAAGGATCCATATTTCTGCTATGATGATTTCATTCCTGTGCAGCTGATAATATTTCTTTCACTTTATTAGGAATATTTTGCTCTATACTTTTCATTAAAGCTTCTTCTCTGAGAGTCCAAAGAAAAGGTTGTGCTTTAACATTATTCAGAA
Source organism: Jaculus jaculus (assembly GCF_020740685.1). Classification (NCBI taxonomy): domain Eukaryota; kingdom Metazoa; phylum Chordata; class Mammalia; order Rodentia; family Dipodidae; genus Jaculus; species Jaculus jaculus. The sequence goes on from NC_059113.1 coordinate 78,108,664, forward strand.
CATTCTGAAAATTAATCTAGATTTAGGGCAGTCTTAGAAAATAAAATGTCCCTTTTCTCACTGACTTCATTAAGAGCTGTCCACATATTTGTATTTTAGACATTTGAATCTCTGTTTACTTAGCAAAGCAAAACCTCAATACATCAGCCATTTGTTATATAATTCAATATTAAATTAGTTTTGAATCAAATCATTGCCTGCTATAAAGTTTTAACTGAGTCACTGATGTTTACCTGCTACATACAGTAATTACACATGTGACGGGACCATTAAATTTCATTTTGATAAGAACAGTTTTCATCACTATACTGTCTAGTACATATGTAAGTTGGGGTAAAACATAGGTCACTCCTGGGAAAAAGAAAGCAGAAAAAAAGAAAGAAAGAAAGAAAGAGGGAGGGAGAGAGAGAAGGAGGGAGGGAGGGAGGGAGGGAGAGAGAGAAAGAAAGAAAGAAAGAAAGAAAGAAAGGAAGGAAGGAAGGAAGGAAGGAAGGAAGGAAGGAAGGAAGGAAGGAAGAAATATGGAGTAAAGAAGGAAGAAAGCAGGCTGGAGAGATGGCTTAGCGGTTAAGCGCTTGCCTGTGAAGCCTAGGGACCCAGGTTCGAGGCTCAGGTTCGAGGCTCGATTCCCCAGGACCCACGTTAGCCAGATGCACAAGGGGTGCACGCATCTGGAGGTCGTTTGCAGTGACCAGAGGCCCTGGCACGCCCATTCTCTCTCTCTCTCTCTCTCTCTCTCTCTCTCTCTCTCTCTCTCTCTCTCTGTCTCTCTCAAATAAATAAATAAACAAACAATTTTTTTTAAAAAAAAAAGAAGGAAGAAAGGAAGAAAGGAAGGAAGTGAAGAAGGGAGGGAAGAAGGAAGGAAAGAATGGTATTTTCTGATTTATAATTATCTCATTTATTTTCCAAAATCTCTTTAGGTGTCAAAATGCCCATTTTGCAAATGATGAAATAAAAACTATTAAACATTTACAAAGATCACAGATCTTATGTGCTATGCAATGAATAATGGTACCTCAATGATTCTCATATCCTTATTCCAGGAAACATGAATGTATGATATTACAAAAAGACTTCACATTTGTAATTGAGCTCACAGGCCTTACAAGATGGATGTTACCCAGAATGACATAGGTGGACACAATCCAATGCAGTCAGCTATTAAAAACCAGAGTTACGGGCTGGAGAGATGGCTTAGCGGTTAAGCGCTTGCCTATGAAGCCTAAGGACCCCGGTTCGAGGCTTGGTTCCCCAGGTCCTACGTTAGCCAGATGCACAAGGGGGCACACGTGTCTGGAGTTCGTTTGTAGGGGCTGGAAGCCCTGGCGCACCCATTCTCTCCCTCTTCCTCTGTCTTTCTCTCTGTTTGTCGCTCTCAAATAAATAAATAAAAAATGACCAAAAAAATATTAAAAAAAAAAAAACAGAGTTACTACCAAACTGCAAGTATGGGAATAAGAGAGGCATTTGAAGCACATGTCTGCACATTTTGACACCACCACCTAGATTACCTTCTATAATGTTATAATTTTTTTGCTCCATAAAATTATCTTCCTTTCTAAGCTTTAAATTATTTAATGGAAAAGTAAGCAGCATATTCAAAACTTTCCATCTTGCAGTTTTAGCTAATTTTTCAGATAAGGTTGCTACAGACATTTGACATTAAACAAGTGGTTGTTCATTCACTTTAACAAAGAAACAATAAATATAGTTATAAATATTAAAAATGGCCTTGTAATAATGTATTTACATTTCTTACTATTCTTTGTGTTTTATTTCCAATAAATAAGTATATATAATAAGTAACAGTTATAAATCAATAATAAGTATCTACACATGTACACACATATTATCTGTTAACTCAAAGAGATATTTTGAAAGTTAATCAGAAAATTATGCAATACAAAAAGCCTCTCCTTCTTACTTTAAATGTTTATAAAAATAAATGGAAGTGAAATAAAACTTTCATATGAGAAGTTGTAGATCTGTTACATCTGAAGGCCATGCTACAAACCCTCATAGGATGATATGAAGAAAAAGAATATTTCACCTAGACATGTGATTATTTTATGTTATAGGAAATCTACCTAAAATTATGAAACTAAGAACTTTTTATGTGTTTATGGTATATTTATCTCTCTTTGCCTCTAGTGGGCCTACTCACTAATTTGTAATATAAACAAATCTCTTCCAGAGAGAAGAAAAATATTATTATCTTTATTTATTAGAATAGTAAAAGGAAGCAGGGAACTTCTCTGGAAGATGCTTCTCCAATACTCTAGCTTCCCAGATCTGTGGTTGTCAAACATTTACCTTGATGAAAAAGCATGAACCAAGCAGATTTACGAAACATTCATGGAACATTATATTTGTACACACTCATCATGAAAAATAAGTAAATATGCCCTGTTATTGTGTTCAAATACTTTTCTGAGCATCTGTGTCTGCTTCATATTTGATCTAGATGTTTAGCATGTTAGTTTTGTAGACCACAAACTCACCACAATGTGATAACTGATATAAAAATCAATCATATGAATTGTGGGTCTTAGAGAATGACATTGAATCAAGACTGCTGTGTGTTCTGAGGACCCTCTGTCCTAGACTTATTAGTCAAATCTCTCCTGGTTGCAATGGCTATACAATGGCTTGCTCTCCAAGTTAAATCTTGGTAGGAATTATTTGGCACCGAGCAATGGCCAGGAATTTTTAGAGAAGATTTCAAGAATCTCCTAGGTGGTGAGTCTCTGTTTTGCTGTTATTGCCTCACTGCATGGCTTTGAATGACCTTGACAATGACAATTACAATGACAATGATGGATATTCCTGTCCAAAATATCTGGAATTCATAGTTTTCTTCTCATGAAAATCTCCCTTCTATCATCTCCAAAAGTTTAGAGAAGTTGGGAAATGTAATCTATCTGTATTTATTAAGAATATCTCAAGAAATGGAAATTACTTATGTACATGTGCTTAAACTTACATGTATGGGAGCCATATATACAATTGTGCTTATGCATATGCTATGTTTATTCTTTAATATAAACTTACCTGTATTTGGAGTCACCTAGGAGACACTGCAGATTATGCCTATGAGGGTGTTTCCAGAGAGGTTTAACTGAGGATGAAAGGCACTCCCTGAATGTGGGTGGCATATCCCATGGGTTAGGGTCTTTGACTGATTAAACAGGAAAAGAGCCTGAACATATACTGCTATCAGCTTTCTGGTCCTCCCAAATGTGAGGAATATCAGCTACATGCTTCTGCCATTATTCACTCTCCTCTCTGCCATGATGGGCTGTCCTCTTTCAAACTGTGAACCAAAATGAACCATTCCTTTCTTAAATTTCTTATGTCTGTTTGTTTTCTGCAGTAATATGTAAATTAATTATATAGAAAGTTAACCAATGTACATATATAATAGAGACATATATTATACATATATACATTTCTTTACACACATACACATACACACACACATATGGAGGGAGGGAGAGAAAGTAAGTGCATTCCAAGGAACTAAATGACAGATTAGTCCACTTACAATGATGGAGTATTTATGACTCAACCACATCCATAGAGTTCTACCCCAGAACTTTGCTTGAATCATAAATAAACATTCAATCAAGAATCTTTTGGGGGCACATTTCATATCTAAACCATGTATTTTGACACTTATGTTCATGTATATCATCTACAAAAATTCTCTGCTAAATAAAAAGGAAAAGAGGAGAAATTTTAATTCCACTAAGAAAGGAATGTTGATTATTCTTTAAGAATCATTCATTTGTAAACACAATTCTACTTAGAAAGTTAATGGTAACAAATGCATAGGACCTTAAATACTCTGGAATAGAGTCAAGGTGAATGAAAACTGGAAAACCAATTCTTAAAATAACTCTGCTATCTGCTGGCACAATAATGTTATACTTTTGAAAAGCATTGCATTTATTTTTTTGACAGAGCTTAATATTGAAATGGAAAGATCAGAATTTCAGAACATTAAACACTTTGACCCTGGGAACCTATTATTAGAGGTGACAAAATATTTTTGCATAAATTATTTCATATTTATGCTAAGACATATATACTTAAAATATAACAGCTGATAATTTTATTAACATAAATTTTATTCTAAGTTAATATTATCATAGTGTTTGTTCCAGACAAGAGTTAATGTAACTTTATTCAATGTCCTATTTTAGATATACTTGAATCCTTCCCTTTATCTTATTATTATTTTTATAATACAAATATAATTTCTCTTTTATTGTTACAATATCATTAGCTTCAATAGTTATCTTTCCAAAAATTTACTAACATGAATTTTCATTTTATAATTTTACCTAATGCTTGATTGTTGACAATAAAATTAAATTAATAATATCTCCCATAAAGATTCCCCTAGTGGTTAAAATGCATTTTCAAATAGAGATGTACTTTTAAATTCATAATTTATAAAAATCATACTTTGTCCAGTGAGATGATCAGTCTATAAATAGTTTTCTTGCAAATTTAAAGATCTGAGCTTCATCTCCAGAATGCAGGTAATGTTCTTGGTTGTGGATGCACATGTTTGTAATTCCAACTTTAGGGAGGTGGAAACCGATGGTTTGCTGGGGTTTATTTGCCATTCTAGCATAACTGGAAGTTCAAGGGCAATCACATCTCCTGTTTTAATAGAAAGGTTGGTGACATTCTTGATTATTACACTAGAGGTTATCTTCTAGGTGCAAAATTTTGGAGCTCAGGGGAGAACCCACAGACCTGTGAACACCAATTTTTAAATTCTTGCCCATGTTAACAACGAATTGAGAAAACAGACTTTGAGAAGTGCAAATTAAGAATTTTCAATTTTATGTAAGAAGAAGTTATGAATTATGAGGGTTATTTAGGGGAAATTGTCACCCAGGGATGAGGCTAGCTGAAAGACTCAAGCTAAAGGAGAATTCTCCCCCCCTTGCCTGGTTGGAGAGAGTGGGGAGATGAGAAAAATCCCATCACAAAGAAATATCTCAGTATAAAGGTTCCAGAGGAGGCTCATTCACCCATAGTTTGAAGGCAAAGCACAAGAGCCAAAAGATCCCCTTCACATAAAAACCAGAGAGGATTAAGAAGTATGAAGGACTCAGAGATCAAACATCAAAGATGTAGCAAAACAAGAAAGCCCCAAAGCAGGCACCAGGAAAATGTCAACAGAGCTACACTTGTGGCAGATACAGAGTTTATAGGAATATGTATAACAGAGAGAGAAGGCATCTGAAACAGAATACAAGTAAGAAGCAGCTTGGCTGAGAGAGGCTGGCGGTGGGGGAGAGGGGAGGCTTACACACTGGTGTTCAGGTAAAAAACCACTATATGGACTGTCAAAATAGAAGAGAGAGCATACATGTGGCAGACCCTCTGTTATGACTTAGATACCCAATTAGTATGGACCTTGTCACCACACTGAGGTATGTAAGGGAGAGAACTGAATGGCTCATGGACTCAAGGGACTGACTCAGAAGAGGCCATCCAGATGCACCATGGGCTAGTAAGAAACAGAAATGCTGTCAAGTATTGCTTGCAGACATCTTGTGTGACACTGGATCAGACACAAGTTCCAGGTCTGGCAAAGCAGGTGGGCTGGCATCTGCTCATTGTCTCTTTAGATCTCCATTCTTTACTGAGTGTACCCCCAAAAAATGAAAATAAAAGACATTACCTTTCTTCTGTTTCTCCTTCACACTGAACTCCACATGAACTTATATACATGTGTTCCTGAATGTGTACACATATGTAACTGTAATGCACATATATATGCACACTTTCATATGCATGTGCACCTGATCATAGACAAGCATGTATAAATCAAATGAAAGGCAAACATATATAAACATTTTCTTTTCAAATATTTTATCAAGTAAGCACTCTAATAAAAGTTTGGGAAAAAATAATACATACCTCCTTCCTTATACCTGAGGACTAAACAAATAAATTAAAATATATCAATTGCATTATAATTTCTATTGCAAAAAGTGCTATCCCCTGTCACATTCAAAATGATGAAATGTGTTTTTGTATTCCTTTTTCAAAAAGGTTGATGGACTCCTTGTCACAAGGGAAGAGATTCCCCTTGTGTTTAGCCCAATGAAATGACAAAAAACTCCACAGACAGCAATGATGTTAGGTCCTCACTGGGTGCCCTTTTACCTCTCTTTGAACTCTGAGAACCTATCTGTCAAACAACAAATGATAGGAACTTGGCTGTTTATTGCCTTATAAGTGACAGAAAATATCTCATTATCTACTTCCTTGTGATTGTTTGCATGTACAATAGAAACACTGTATGTCCAACTGTCATTAAAATGCATGCTAAAATTCTAGAATATTAATTAGAATCTAATAAATGATTTATACTCTATTCATAGATAATTTTGTTAAAAGAGGATGACATGATTACACCATAATGAATAGAAAGAGAATCAAAGCTTAGAAATTTCAACCATCCCCCCCTTTGTTTATTCAAAATAACTGTCCTCATTTTTGTAATGTAAATGTAGATGTTTAAAATTACATTCTCACTGTGAAGTCTAGGGAGTTGGTGAATTATTATCATTGGTCATATCATATTGGATAATCCCTGAGATATTTCTATCTTGCATAAGTGAATCATAAGGAAAAATTTGGGTAAGGAGTTGTAAGATTTATGACAAAAAAAAAAAAAAAAAAAAAAAAAACCAAAAAACTGAAGCAACAGAAGTTCATGAATTCAGAGGTGTTCCCAATAAACTCATGAATTCAGAATGCTTGATCCCTAGCTGATGGCTATTTCAGAATTAGAACCTTGCTTGAGGAGGTGTATTGTTGGGGATGGACTTATGGGTGTTATAGCAATTCTCCTTGCAAGTATTAGGCTCACAAACATGTTGTGGTATTCCACTCCCTATGTCCAGCGTCTGTTCATGCAACATTATCCTCTGCCACCATGGACCTTTCTCTCTCGTCTGTAAGCCAAAATAAACCCTTTCCTCCCACAAGCAGATTTTTGTTGGGTGTTTGTACCCGCATTGAGAAGGTAACTACAACAGGTCCCCAGATTAAATAATGTTTACTTGCTCGTGGGTCCCTTGAGATAGAGGCTTCAACATGGTAAGTCTCTGAGAGAATCAGACAAAAAACATATTGTAAGATTCATAGGGCAGGTCCTACAAATGATCTTTAGTATGACTTATACTCAGTATTTCTTTTTCTATGACTTACTGTAGACTTATTTCCTAGATTTCTATTCAGCAATTCTGTGTGATTTGCCCAATGAGATGACAAAGATGCTCATTTCTTTTTTATTATTTGTTTATTTGTTAAGGGATAAAGAAGAGAAGGGAAGAGAGAGAAGAGGAGAGGAGAGCAGGAGAGAAGAGAAAAGAGAAGAGAAAGAAGGGAAGGGAAAAGAAAGAAGAGAAGAGAAGAAGAGAAGAGAAGGGAAGGGGAAAGGGGAAAGGGGGAAGGGAAGGGAAGGGAAGGGAAGGGGAAGGGGAAGGGGAAGGGGAAGGGGAAGGGGAAGGGGAAGGGGAAAGGGAAAGGGAAAGGGAAAGGGAAAGGGAAAGGGAAAATGGGCATGCCAATGCCTTTTGCTATAATTGAACTCCAGATGCATGTACTGCTTTGTTCATCTGGCTTTACCTGGGTAATGGGAAATTGAACTTGGGCCATAAGGCTTTGTATGTAAGCCCCTTTAGTTGCTGAACCTTCTCCCCAGCTCATTGAATATGTCTTGGTGGCTGAATTTTCTCAGGATTTAAAGTGGAAACAATATAACCTTATAATGAATTGAAGATATTTGTGTTTTTATCCATCTGGAAAAAAGAAAAATAATCATCAACCTATGATATTTCATGTACTTTAAAATATGTGTGCCAGTTTAACAAGAAAATTTCTATTTCCAAAGAGAAATTTTATATATTATTTAATTATGTAATATCATATATAATAATTAAATATTCATTTGGCCAATAGTATTAAATTTCATGAAATTGTTTCTATTAACTGTTATCAATATGAGTCTGGTTACAACATGTTTGGTCCAGGACAGATCCTTTTCTTCTGAGAATAAGAAAGTCCCAATGTATCCTCTGCCTAAATTATCAGCTACCATTGCACCTTTAAAAAAAAAAAAAAAGTATCAGGAAATGGGATAGCTCACTGGGTAAGGTACTTTCTTCACAAGCATGAGAACCTGAGTTTGATCTCCAGTACTCATGTAAAAATGCTGATTGTACTGGCACTTGCCTGTAATACCAATGCTACCGGGGCAAAGAGAAGGGTTTCTCCAGAGCTAGCTGGACAACCAGTTGGTGAGGTACAAGCCAATGAAAAACCATGAAGATGACAATCTAGGTTGTCTGATAGCCTCCATATTTGCGCATGAGCATATGCATGTGGCAACACAAATCTGTATTCACACACATATGAACACATACCACATCACATGAACACATAAGTAAATGTACTAATTCTCGAAATGTCATGGATTCCAGTTCTTGCTAAGATGCAGCAATGCCTGCCACCTTGAGCAAAATTCAATGCCTTTAATGTTATGACTTTTCTACTGGTTTTACCCATATTTTGATTTAATTTCACCAGAAAGGCCACATGCTATCTATATTCAATCCAAAACAAGTATGCACTTTCTGAAGCTCTAGGATTTCCTATACCTTCGGGCTTAGCCAGGATAAATGCTGTAGAGTTGTGGCCACAACTCTATCCATTAGTTTGGTACAAATAACAGAAATAATTATCAAGGCAAAGCAAGGACTGGGAGAAGAAAAGAGATGAGACAAAAGGAGAGGAGAGAAAGAAGGAGAGCAAAAGAGAAAAAAGCAAGGAATGTAAGGGGAAGGAAAGGGAAGGAAGGGGGAAAGGAAGAGGAAAGACAGGAAAGGAAAATAAAATTGAAGGTAAGGAAAGGAAAACAAAGCACTTCAAATAATTACAAATATTAGATGTGTAGCTTAAATGTCTGAATCCTCACTAAGTATAAGTATATATAAGTATGTAGTATACATGTTAGATGACAAGATAAAATAAAATTTAAAAAATGAATTATCCTAGTTTGTTTCTTCTGTGCCTTACAATTCCAAAATGTATGCTGTTATTGTAAGTTCTGTTCCTATGACTCTAACCATATTAGCTCTGTCATGGAGGTACAATGCAATAGCATATGGCAAAGGGGGGGGGGGGTTAGATCAGCTTACCAGCTTTTCTTTGTATTCAATATAGCTCTTCCAGTGTTCAGTTCCCCTTCATGTCTATACACGGAGTTATATATTTTTTTAAATTTTGCCATCAATGTGAGTTCAGGTGGACCATTTTCCTCTGTATGGGAAAGTTAGAAAAGTTCTACCTTTATTCTTATCAAAATCATTCAAACTATTCTGTAGAAGTAGGTTCAAACAGATGGCAGGGAATGGTAGCTATTATCTCCATCACATGTGGATAAGGAGCATTTCAGCTACAAGTCTGTGACTCATCTTATTCAATAGAAAGATGATTAAGCCTAAATATTACAGTTTTTTTTCCCCATCTTACTGAGCACAATTTTGGGCTCTAACCTCAGAAAAGAGAGAAAACCTAATTTCCTGGGTTTGCGGCTCCTTGTGCTAGGCCACTCTGACACTACTCTGGCAGCATTTTCTACAGCTCTTGGCTTTGTGATTAAGGTAAAGTTTGTGATGCTTTTAAATATGCTCCATCCCATTCTCCTATTCTGTCTGCCCTTCTTCTAAAATAGTGTTTATTCGTATTTATTGTCAGAAAGTTTGTGGTAAATCTAATGTTAAAATGTCCTTTAACATTTTTCACAAACACAAGGGAATGTCTGTTATTTTTTCTCCCTACCACTTTCAGCTAAATTCAGACATACAGAATAAATTGCATATATCTTTTCCTTGATTCAAAGACAGTTTGCGTTCTGGTGCTGGTAATTCTGCTATCAATCCTTTCCCAAGAAGAAAGGTAGCCTACAAAATTCACTTCTTACAAGCTTTTGGAACGACTTTTCAACTATTAAAATTGAATCAAAACCAAGCAAGTATTTTGCATACATGTTCTATTTTAAATAAATTTAATCACAGAAAGTAGAACTGACAGTGAAACTTGTCAACAATTAATTCCATCAAATAAATTACTATTAGAAATCTCACCTTCATGAAAGTTATTTTAACTCCATTATAAGTGACTGTTTACACATAAATCAACCTTGGTAGGGTATTTCTTCTTTAATTTATAACTTTTCTTCTTATTCCAAAACTTATATTGACAGTGAAATGTGTCATTCAATATATTAATATAACATCATATGAATTAAAAATCCAATGTGCATCACTGAATTGTGCACCACAGCTCCATATCTAGCCTCCTGCCCTTTTTAATATACATGTTTTGAAAGTGAGGAAACTTAGAAACTGAAATTTTATGTTTCAAGTGTTATCTGCTAATATTTAATTGGCATTAAAATGGATAAGTGTTACTGAGAAATCATTACATGTACTTAGACTGGTTTGGGCTATTGAACACATAACTGACTGCATTTGAAACTGTTCTGCTGTTTCTGTAAGCACACCTTTAGATATCATACACAGCAAATTACTATTTATTATAAGAAACGTTTTTTTGTGTGTGTCCCAGTGCATTAGGGGAACTTTAGTCAGTGCACTCTTAGAAAAAAATTAACTATATTTATTGTTATGTTTCCACTTCATAGAACAAAGTACTTTTACTTATTTAAGAACTGTCAAAATATTCAAACAATGCTTAGCATAGCATAATTCCAAAATTTTATTAATTATCCCTGAGATAGGTGAAACTATATGTAGATCAATGCTATTGAAATAGTTTCCAAAATATTACGTGAATTGCCTCTGCCTATTTATAAATATTTGTACCTGTTGCATTCCAGTTCACTTGCTGGTAGAAATAACCCAACTAACAGCAGCTTATGGGAAAAAAAGAGGTTTATTTTGGCTTGCTGGAGGGGAAGCTCCATGACAGCAGTGGAAAATGAAGGCATGAGCAGAGGGTGGACATCACCCTCTGGCCAACATAAGGTGGACAACAGCAACAGGAGAGTGTGCCAAACACTGGCATGGGGACACTGGATATAATACCCATAAGCCCACTCCCAACAATACATTGCTTCCAGGAAGCATTAATTTCCAAAGCTCCATCAGCTGGGAACCTAGCATTCAGAACACCTAAGTTTATGGGGGACACCTGAATCAATATCTACAGAAACATACTCCATAGTCACAAAATGTTACCTAATTAACTTTAGAATTTAAACAGAAACATAGCGTTCATAAGGATACAGTTAACTGTAGAAACATGTTTTATGAAGTAAATTCATGTCCTTATGTCAAAAACTATTACAATGTTAGATATCTAGTATATGTTATTTTTAAGATGTCATGAAAATAGAAAACAGGATAAGGAAATACCTAGACTCTGGGTTTGAACATCTTAAATCAACAGCTTTGAAAACATTTCTACCATGCATACAGGTAGCATATATTTTCTTTTTTAAAAATTTATTTACTTGAGAACAACAGAAAGAGAAATAGGCAGATATATATATATAGAGAGAGAGAATGGGTGCACCAGGGCCTCCAGCCACTGCAAGCAAACTCCAGATGCGTGCGCCCCTTATTATGCATCTGGCTAACGTGCATCCTGGGGAATCAAACCTTGAACTGGGGTCCCAAGGCTCCACAGGCAAGCGCCTAACTGCTAAGCCATCTCTCTAGCCTGCATATATTTTCTTAAAGTTTAAGCCTAATGCCTCTCTTTATATGTCACTATAAACATGTTAGAATATAAATAAATAATAACCTTTTGCAAATATTCATACTTTTCTAGAAAAATCATACAAAAACATCAAATTTAAATAAGAATTGTATATTTTGTTATTAACATGATTTATTTATTATTATTATTTTAAATTTACATATATTTATGTAATATAGTTTGAAGGTTCTATACACATATGAAATGAGTGATGAGAAAAAATGTAGTATGCCATCTACCTCCTCATTTTGCCTTCACAATGGAGTCTCCAATACTTTTCTTATTATAGTTATTATGAATAATATATAGTATTATAGTATTATGAATAATACTTTACAGGCTGTTTTAAACCATTGTCCTTCCATTATGCTGGAGAATACTAAAAGTTAGTCCTAAATGTATTTTGATATCTGTTATTCAACCTTATTCTATTCTTTCTCCCTTCTTCCCTTATTTCCTTCTTACTTTATAGGAGTCTGTCATCTACACACACATACAAACACATACAATAAATTTCCCTCTCATTCTTTCTCCCTCTAAAATGAGGTCAAGTTTCCTTTTCCTTCTTTTTTTTGTGCATGAGGGAACATGCTGTAGGATATTTATCTTCCTGTTTCTAGCATAATTCATTTCACATATTATCATTCATTGCATTCTTTTGTATAGCTGAATTATTTTCTTGACACTTATGTAAGACTGTGACACTGTAACCCCACCTCCCACTTGCCATAGTGATGAGAAGGTGCCCTTTGATGATACTAACTGGCAAACAGCATTTTCCTGGGTGAATGATGTGTTCAGGTGTTGAATCAATCTTAACTGACAAGATTAGACAGGCACTTTGCCCTGAAACACTGAAGATAACAATCTCTCTTCTATGCTGTAATGCCTCTAACACATTGGATTTCTCCTAGGAAGTTGTAGACTACATATGCAAAACTGGAAATAAGTGTAGCCACCAATAGAATGCTTAAAGAGCAAAGAACTGAGATCTGTGCATCAAACAGAAGCTCACCACATTCCTGCCTCTTCATCTAAAAGTGAATCAACAGGAGATGTATTTAAGTTTTTTAGTTTGATTTTCCTTTAATTTCACCTAAAAAATTCTTATGATTCAGGCATTTTATTTTGCACAACTCAGGATTAATTAGCTTATTTATCCATTTTAAAAGAAATGTTCAATAATTTATATCTTAAACATGTACAAATAGATCATTAGATATTTAAACATAATTTTCATGACTTTTATTTTATGTTCAATATATTAAAGTAGTACCTTTGATGTGATAAAGTAATATAATAAAATATTCTTAAAATATGTATCAATAACTATCACAATCCCTCCAGTGTATATTGTTTGATCCTTTGTCAGAGATCACATAGCTATCATTATATGACCTAAGGGTTAAGTGTTCAGTTCTTGTTCATTGGTTCATATGCCTGTTTTTAATGGCCAATTCCACAGTTTTTGCCACTATGGCTTTGTATCATAGCTTTAGATTGGGTATGTTGATACATCCAGAAGTGTTTCTTTTCCTGAGGATATGTTTGGATAACCAAATTCTACTCAGCAATAAGGAAGAAAATGATAGTATGAAATTTATAGGAACAATGGATGGACTTGGAACTGATCATACTCAGCAAACACACACAATCTCAGAAAGATGTTTGTCTTTCCAATTTAAGAAAGACATATTCTCACTCATCAGTGGTTCCTAATCTAGAACAGCTTCAGTTGCTGGCATACCTCATAGGCAACTCAAGGCCCAGATAACATGAATGGATGGTTGTGAGGGGAGGGGAATAGGAGGTTGAGAGGAAAACCAACACAAAACTAAACACAAAATGAATTGGTGCCATAGAGGCTTTTGTCCTTGAAGATCGACTAAAAGACTTAATGTTTAACAGGATTATGGAGGGAGCTTCTGAAAAGAAGGGCCCTGGAAAGGGATGAAGCCTAACCTTAAAAAGATTGGCTCTTCCCTATAACTTCCAGAACTAGAAATCAGTTGCTATACACATTAAGCTGTTGATTGGAGAGATCTACAAGGTTTCCAAAACAAGACAGGCTTTTGTCAAAGCACATTGCTGAAGACATCATATACTGCTGACATAGAACATGGGAAAGCCTGGCTAACATCTGTAAGAGAACCAGTCCCCAGACAGCCCAGCTAGTTCTGGAAAGCAGTGCATGAACTACTGGGAGAAAGTGACTGATAACAGTGTGGGTAAGCAGGTGTCATAGCTACTTAGAAGCAACAAGCCTGACAAGATGCACATACCAGTGCAATGTTGGCACATACCCTTGGTATGGCCTGCTGATTGGCTAAGAGATCCACTGTGCAGAAAGGAACCCATATCTGGAACTGGGAATGAGGTCAGCATCTTATGAAGACAAAGATTATAGTCTCCAAGGAGAAGCTCCCTGTAGTCTTTGGCTAAAAGAGGTGCTATATTCATAAAATAACCTGAAATTAGCATTAAACCCATTAAACCTATGCTTACTTAATTCTCCACTGGAGAATCTGTTTTTCATTTTCAGAAGGCAGTAAGACCTGAAGAAATAAACCACCCCTTGCACTTCAGCCCAGGCCCAGGTGAAACCACAGAAGAACTGAGGAGATGGTCCAGAGTGTTACATCCATGGTGACCCCAACAGTCAACACCAGGGTGAAGGAGACCGATGCTGAGGATCCTAAACACCAAAACAGAAAAGTAGACTTAAACACACCCATCACAGTTCAGGGAATTTTGTGGAAGAGGGGCGAAAAGGATATTAAGAGCTTCAGGTTGGGATGTCATACCCAGATTCTTTTCCATGCCCCCAATTACTGACTGCTTTCTCTCAAAATGCATAACCCACAACCCCATGGGGAATATCAGGAACTAAGGAAGGCCCTCAGTGGAATGGGGGTGGAGGAAAAAAAAGATGGTACCAACACATGATATATCCATAAAAGTATGTTCTTAATAAAAGACAAGAACAGACTAATAAAAGTTGATCATTTACAGAATGATATAACATTTAAGATTAAAAAGAGGTAATGCTGGAATTCACAACCTTTCCTATAGCCACTCCCCTTCTCCACTTCTTTTTTTTTTTTTTTTTGTCTATCTGTCTCTTTCACTCTCTAAAATAAATTAATAATAATAAAATATATTTTAAAACAGGAACAACTGAAAACTTCATAGATGGTTATATAGAATCCATATGAGTGTAGGAAGTTAGAGAACCAGACTTTCAGACATGATGAAAGTGAATAGCAGTAATAAGAATAGGTTAACTAGAAAAGCATACTGTATGTTTTATAAAGATAGCACATAAACTGAAGAAAGAAAATATTTACATATATACTAGAGCAATGTGCTTATGAAAGACATATTAGATTTCACTGTTTAAACAGTTAGATGGTTCTGAGTGTGGTACATGAATGATCTAACTACTGCTTGAATGATGTGTTTCAACAATCCAGACAAGACCCAGTGTGACAGCTCCTTGAGAAAAACTTACATGCTGCAAATATATTGCTTAATGCTATAAATTTAAAACTTTGTTGATTAGAAATGCTTAAAGAACAGAATTGTTTGTCTTATAAGAAAAGCAGAAATATTCTTCATAATTAGTCGAGATACCACACAGTAACTTTGATAAGACTGTGATTTTCAGAAAAACATTAAACAAGTATAAACATTTGTAAGGCAATATCAAAGTTGTTGATATGCAACTATATGGTACATTATCCATATTTACATTGACAATACATGTAATATACTGATAGGAGGATAAAGAAAAGTAGACTAATATATACCAACAATGCTATTCTAATGAGCTATGATGAAAAAGTAATTTTTCATATAATGACAAAACAATTATGTTAGATAACTTGTGATTTTCTTTTTTTTTTTAAATTTTTATTTATTTATTTGAGAGCGACAGACACAGAGAGAAGGACAGAGAGAGGGAGAGAGAGAGAATGGGCGCGCCAGGGCTTCCAGCCTCTGCAAACGAACTCCAGACGCGTGCGCCCCCTTGTGCATCTGGCTAACGTGGGACCTGGGGAATCGAGCCTCGAACCGGGGTCCTTAGGCTTCACAGGCAAGCGCTTAACCGCTAAGCCATCTCTCCAGCCCTAACTTGTGATTTTCTAATAAACCATAGAAGATCAGAAAATATCTTCCCATCCTTTCCAAATTTTGAAATGTAACTTGAAAAGTTCAAGAAAGATCCTTGCACAATTTTTAAACCCTTGTTACCCACCTAACTCCTTATAGTTACCTTTGCATTGCTGCAATAAAGCACCTGACCAAGAGCAACTAAATGGAGGAAAATTATTCTTTCTTTCTTTCTTCCTTCCTTCCTTCCTTCCTTCCTTCCTTCCTTCCTTCCTTCCTTCCTTCCTTCCTTCCTTTCTCTCTTTCTCTCTTTCTCTCTTTCTCTCTTTCTCTCTTTCTCTCTTTCTCTCTTTCTCTCTTTCTCTCTTTCTCTCTTTCTCTCTTTCTCTCTTTCTCTCTTTCTCTCTTTCTCTCTTTCTCTCTTTCTTTCTTTCTTTCTTTCTTTCTTTTTACTTTTGGCTTACAGTCTCAAGGGGGAGCTCCATGCTAGCAGAGGAAAGTATAGCATGAGCTGAGGCTGCACACCAACTCTGACATAGTATATGTGCAATAGCAGCAGGACAATGATCCATCCAGCACTGGCAAGATAAGAGCTAATAAACTTCAAGGTCTACCCTCAGTGACATACTTCCTCCAGCAAGGCTGCACCTCCTAAATTGTTATCAGCTGCAGAGAAAACATTCAGAACACATGAATTTATTGGGGTTTTCTGATTCAAACCACCATATTCTTGGAATCACTGAAACTACTTCTTCTCGCCCTACTGTACTATTTTGTGGTCAATAGTTAAATCTGCTACTTTAAAATATAGTTTAATTTTCGGGCTGGAGAGATGGTTTAGCAGTTAAGTGCTTGCCTGTGAAGCCTAAGGACTCCAGTTCGAGGCTCAACTCCCCAGGGCCCATGTTAGCCAGATACACAAAGGGGTGCACATGTCTGGAGTTCGTTTGCAGTGGCTGGAGGCCCTGGAGTGCCCATTCTCTCTCCCATTCTCTATCTGTCTCTTTCTGTCCCTCTCTGTCTCTCTCAAATAAATAAACAAAAATAACAAAAAAATTAAAAAAATATATAGTTTAATTTTCATTAGCCATTCAAGATGTAAAAATATAACTTCAGTCAACATTAATGTCAGTTAATATGACAAATATTACTTAAAACTTCTAAGAAAAAAATACAAATACAATTAATAATAAGTAGCCACAATTCTTGCCATAGGTATCTATGAACAAACTTTTCCAAACTCAATCTTTCTGATTTTCTTTATTAAATGAAGCTAATCCTATTTTTATCTCCATTTTTTTCAGGGATTTATTTTTAATAAATCTTGTCTGATAGTATTTGTCAATATTTCCAGAGAGATAGTATGGTGTAATATATGAAGTCAATTACCTAAGCAAATTGTAAAAAAAAAATAAATCATCAATGGTCAAAAACAATCCTGAATTCAGTCATATTATTGAGTTAAAGACAGTGTCCTGAGTCAAACCATTACTGAATTAACATGCTGTCCTGGCCAGAGCCTCTCATGGTTTATTTGGTACCCTCAGATTGTTTGATAATACCTTGGTATAGAGGATAACACTGTATTAGGATTGCTATTAAGTGATCCAACTTGACTTTAAAATTTTCAACAGTTTTCTTCATGCCAAATGTAATAGCCTATGGGAAAGACACAATTTCAGCTTGTTCTGCATTAGGGCTGTTTTGCTTGGAGCTAATGCTAACACATAATAGGTATACAACAAATATTCATTAATTTTATGAATGATCATGTTTCATAACAGTTACAGATAAAGAACTAAACAGCACAAATGAAACCTTTTTCATGGATAATTGTTTTATTTGTGGTGCTAGACATTGAGCCAAGGCCTCTTTTATAATACAGTCATGCTCTACTATTGAACTACATTTGAAATTAGATGAGGGAGATGCATGAAGACAATTTTATCATTGTCGACCATCTTTAAGTATGAATTTGGGTGTTAAATTTATGGTCGGTCTATCTATCTATCTATCATCTATCTATCATCTATCTATCTATCTATCTATCTATCTATCTATCTATCTATCTATCTATCTATCTATAGAGAGAGATAGACATGACTTAAAAACATGCTATCCCCAGATGTGACCTCTGACACCACTTTCACTTTCCTGTCCAAGATAAATCCAGTCAAAATTTCACCATGGATAAGGGAAACATAAGCCTCCATATCTCCCAGAGTAGCTACTAGGCACTAAGAGCAGGGACTTATGTTCTTCAGTGGTTTAGTCTCTGGTAAGTTGCCCATTCTCCAGTAAAAATTTCCCATCTGTGCTTATGCAAACAATCCTAAATCTAACTCAGTGGGTCAAAAAGACCTAAAAGTGAGTGGGGATTGATTGGGAGAATAAGTGCTTTATGAAGAGGGTAAGGGGGTATAAGAGAATATAACTGAGAAGGGGAAGGTGATTGGGAGAGGGGAATAGGATAAATGCATTGTATACATGTATGAAAGTGCCAAAACTTTAAATAAAAACTTACTACTTAATTTCTTTTGTATCTGCAACCTAGGTTAGACAATAATATATCTAAGGAAAAGTATGAAACAGTCTAACCTCTTATGTGTTGAAAGAATTAATTATACCTGCCAGTATCATACAAGCAGCACGTACTCCTCCATTCAGGCCTAAAATGTTTCTCAGTCAGGAGAAATCATTGTCAGAAGGTGGCAGTGTAGCACTTTCTTTCCCCAAAAAATTAAAGATTAAAAATTACCAAAATTTTTCAAGTCACATTCAGCCCTAGAGCCCCCTACTTATTGCTGGGGAAGTCTCATTACAAGATTGACTTCTTAAAATCTGAGGTAATGTTGATTTTAAATGGATAATTCTTGTGCGTGCTATATTAATCTTAGTTATTTTATCTATAATTCTTTTTTCTCTATATGATGTTTACAATCTTGATTATTGAACACAGTCTTTGTAGAAAATGCATTGCTTATGGAATCATATATGTATTTTCATGAATTAGTGAACATTATATCATGTGCATGGTTCATCTGTGGTTATTTAAATACATGACTTTGGTAAAAACAAAATTTTCATCCTTTGTTGTCTCTTATGAAGTATATCTTTCTCAAAGACTAAAGCAGAATTGATTATGGGAAGTAAATCCACAGAGAAGAACATGAGAAACCAAATTTAGTTTCCTAACAGGTAGGGAAGGGGTGACATATATTCATAACACCTGTCAGAAAAAGTGAATTTTCCTTTAACTTAGGAATCATCACTAAATTGAGATTAACAGAAAATTATCAGGAAAAATGAAATTTTTATACTGTAGTAAGATGCCACAGAAATTATTACAATGACTTCTTTGCTGACAATATACATGAATATAGATAGGAATTATAATGTCTAACATTTTGTTTACAAAGCTATTGTAAGTAGACTTAATTATTGTATATATTAACAGACCAATGTCAGAGGCCCATTTTGTTTGTAGATGTTTTTAGACACGGTTGTCTCAAGAATGCACAGCTTACAATTATGTTGTTATAATATTTTGGCATTCAGGTTACAAAAAGTTTTATTAAATAATTTCTTTAAATAAATAATAAACAAATAAGTTTGTCCCAATATATAAGGAACAAAGTGTGGTTGCTTAAGTTGTAAATATCTTAAGGTATGTGATAATTATTTTAAAATATATGTAGAACATTAAAAATTATCATAATTGATTATCATGTTAATACTGTTTAAACTCTATATGTTCTTATGTACTTTTTGCATAAGAAGGGTACTAATTTATTTTGTTTTGTGTTATTTCTTATTTCTTGCGTGTGTGTGTGTGTGGTGTGTGTGTGTGTGTGTCCATGCTATGCCACCTGTGGCAGGGGATCACTGGCTTGTGGTTGCTGGAACCCAGTTGAATGAGTTGCTCCATTGTTCTTTCTTTTTTTTTTTCTTTTTCTTTTTTGTTGCTTATTGTTGTTTGAATCAGTCTCTTGGTGATAATGCTGTTTGCTGTTCTTCATGAGTATGGGTGTTTCCCTAGTTTCTGCTCCTCTTTGAGAGGCTGGGGCTACACACATGCGTGGCCATGCAAAATTCTTTAAGAGAGATTTGAACATTTGAATCCAGGCAGTTTCAGGCCCCACAAGTCCTAATGCTTGCACAGGATGAACTCTTTTAATTGCTGAGCCAACTTTCTAGCCCATTTTCTTATTTGAGTTCTATCAGTGGATAATTTTTTACAGCTGATCCGAGGTAAGGTAAAGAGTCAGTACCTGCAGACTGTCATGATTGTAAAATAATTATAACACAGAATAAAACAGTCAGTAATTATGAATTGATTTACTTTCTTCTTATAGAACATGTTGACAGGAGAAAAACAAACTGTGGACAAATGAGCCAGATTGGGCATTTTATAAAGCTTGCATTTCCAGATGCAACATAAAAAATGTCCTCATTAATATAAAGTCCTTAAAGCACCCCCAACATACATTTTATTTCATTATTTGTTTGAACAATCCTTATCCTTTGAGATACAGTTATTCTTATGAAATCTGGAGACCCCCAAATCAGGAATCCAATATTCCTAGAAAGAAAGATTGCCTCTGAACTCCAGGAGACCTGCTGTTCTGCTTTCATGTCACCTCTGGTACAGAACTCTTCACTCTTCTCTTGCCTAGTCGGATATGCAGCATCCACCATGAAAACAATGGCAAGAAAGGTGTAGCCTCCTGTCTTTATGAAAAAGCAGGCAGAAAAGTCTATCTTCCAAGAAGTTTTGTAAGGTGGCCAATGAAATCTCCAAATCTGAGATAGTCTTGTGTGTCCTGAACTAGAAATCATGAAAAAACACTTCTAGCGTTTTTATCATACTTGCCCTCTGCTAGTCATCTTCCAGAAGTTCCATGAGTTACTTCTTCTAATGGTAGGGATTTCTGAGACCATTTTTGAGAAACACATATTATGACATCAAAAACAGTGTAAATTAAAGTTGCATAAAGTTTGGTCTTCTCTTTGACATTGGGAATAAGGCTCAGGAAAACAGAAATCTTTTTCTTTGCAAACACAAGCAATGAGAGAAAGAAAGTGAGAGTTCACCTCCTTTTGATGAAAGTAATGCGATCAAGCCTAATAATACCTTTTTGTACAAGTGTACTGACTTAGGGCTCTCCAGAGGCAGTGATGTCTTTAAGGAATGTCCTTACACTTCTGTGTTTTGTCCACTGCTTCAGTTGTCAGGTTTAAGAAACTGAAACCTGACTCTGTTTCTCACACTTGGATGCAGCAGCTAAAATACTTATTTTAATCCAGTCGGGCCAGTGTGAATGAGGCACAAAATATGGCCTACTGCACTGTCTTCTGGATTGTACAGAAAGTAAATATTATGGGCTGCATACCTATGGCCTTTACAAATGCATATGGTACAATCCTCTCTGGTGATCTTCTCAGGAATGGAACACATGAAAATTAGGTCACGTGTGTGGAGTCCTAAGGAATGAAATTATTCTGCTTATAAGAAGACCCCAAAGAGCTGGCTCACACTTTTTGCAGTCATGAGAGTATACAAGGAGAATCCCACATTCTGAAGGTGAAAGAGGCTCCCCAGGCAGGTCTTGTTGGTGCAGTCACTCTGACTTTGGAATTTCAGCTTCCACAACATTCAGAAGCTAATTTCTTTTCTTTATAACACACTCCATATATATATATATATATATATTTTTTTTTTTTGAGAGAGAGAGAGAGAGAGAGAGAGAGAAAGGGTGCTTCAAGGCCTCTAGCCACTATAAGTGAACTCCAGGCCCATGCATCACCTTATGCATCTGGCTTTACATGGGTACTGGGGAATTAAACCTGTGTCCTTTAACTTTGCAGGGAAGTGCCTTAATTGCTAAGCCATTTCTCCAGCCCCAAGATATTCTATATTGTGATAGGACGTCTCTCCTGGACAAATGCATGCACGTGCAAATTCTCTCTCTCTCTCTCTCCCTCTCTCTCTCTCTCTCTCTCTCTCTCTCTCTCTCTCTCTCTCTCTCACACACACACACACACACACACACACACACACAAAGAGGCAATACGTTTGCTCATAAATTTGAATGTTTGTTCTTATAGCATGTGTTAACACAGAAGAAAAAAAATAGTAACTTTACATCAGGATTCTTGTTATGGGATTCATTCATTCATAGGCATTCATACCTTTTGTGTGTGTGTGCACATGTACATGTGTGTATGATGTGTTTGTGTGTACATATGCTCATCTCTATGAGTACAAGTGCATATATATCATGACATATGTGTGGACATCAGAGGAAAACCTCAATTGTCAGTTTGACCATCCACCTGGGGATAGGGTCCTGTTGTTTACTCTAGTGGCATACTCAGAACTTGGGGAGATTCTCTTATCTCCACTTTCCTTCTCCCCAAAGGGGTACAGATATTACAAATGCTCAGGTTACTATGACTACCTTCACAGGGGTTTAGAGGATCCCAACTAAGGTTTTAACCCTTAAATGGTAAGTGCTTTACCTACTGAACCATCTTACATTCTCTTGAGATTATTTTTATTAAGAGAGTTCTTCACGAGCTCCTTCCCTCTGAGCAGGCAGCCCCATTGCCCCCAGAAGCCTAATGGAAGCAAACATAAAAGGGATAATCACTGAAGACACTTCAAAGGTTGACTACAGTCTCCTTCTAAATTTAATAAGACCCCTACACTGTGATGGGCAAACCACATCACAAAATGAATAACTGGAAAATCAAATGCAAGTAAATCCAATAAGATTGCCCAGTCCCACAATGGATATCTCCAATCAAAATATAGAAGAGATAATAGGAGCAGAAACCCAAAATGAAGATATAAGCTATGCCCCCTGGACCAAGCAAATAGCAGAACTTGCAGAAAAGCAACAAAGGGGCAATAATTGTATGAATGCTGTCCTTGCTAGATTAGACCTAATGGAAAAGAACCAGGAAGAGATCCAAAGACAATTAAATGGTCTGAGGAGAATGAGATTAGATAGATAGATGATAGATAGATAGATAGATAGATAGATAGATAGATAGATAGATAGATAGATAGATAGAGATTGAGAGAGAGAGAGAGAGGAGAGAAGATCAATAACCAGGTGTCTAAGCTCAATGATGACATTAAAAAAATGCAAGGATGAATTCTAAGAAGCATTAAGAAAATCAGAAAATGATGCTAAAAAGGAACTCAATAGAGTAGAAAATACAAACCAAATTGAACAAGTCCAAAACTCTATAAAAGCTCTCAAGAATAGAGTCAGCCATATGGTGGCTAGAAACTCAGAACTGGGAGATAAAACAGAAGAAACAGTTTGTGAGTCTAAAAGTTTCAATAAGTTCAAAGATTTTTGTGAACAGAACATGAGGGAACTGTGGGATACCCTCAAATATCCCAACAATATGATCATGAGAATATAAGAATGGGACAAAATTCAGACCAAAGTTATGGAGAACTTATTCCACAAAATTGTCAAAGAAAACTTTCCCACTCTATTAAAAGAAATTCCCATCAAGTTACAAGAAGCTAATAGAACTCCAAACAGACTGAACCAAAGAAGAAATTCAAGACAGTTTTCAATCTTGAACATGGGCACAGTTCACATAAAATACTTAAGGAATGCTATCAAACTTTCTTTCTACTGTTGGTTTTGATTTGTGATAGCTGTCATGAAGGTGCTTTTTACTAATTATCTTAGTACAATGTTTATATAAAATGTACACACTTAATAATTTTGTATGCATTAATATTATTTTAAGTAAGCTTTGTTTAAAAATATGCTTTCTTTCTTATTGCATAGGTTGGAAGAGAAGAAGCTCCATCTTTTTATTGTGGTATTTATATATTATGGCAGTATATACTGTGTGTGTATGTGTATATGTATGTATATATATACATATATATATATATATGTATATATACATATATATGTATATGTATATACATATATATACATACATATATACATATACATATATATGTATATACATATATATACATATACATATATATATAGAGAGAGAGAGAGAGAATTGCAGTATATAGTATAGTATATATAGTATAGTATAATACATGTATTATATATATATATATATATATATCTCATGTAGTATAATACATGTATAGTATAGTAGTGTATATAGTGTAGTGATATAAATTGTATAGAAGTATATATAGCATTATATGTGTGTATATGCATTTGTATTCATAGTACAATATGCACACATTTTCTCTCCCGAGTACTAAGGTTTTATTTGCTTATCATATATGTATTCTAATTGGGGGAAAATCCTTCTGAAAATATTTCCCTTCTGAACTATTTTAGGTATGTATCAGCATTTGTGTACAGTACTCTTTGATTTACATAATTGTTCAAAATTGGTTTAATACTAGGAACTGACATTTTTGCACTGTTTCAAAATGCATTAAAATTTTCTGTGGTTCTTTTTGAATGCCAATTTTGATTAAATTATTGCTGAAATCATTTGGTAATTGTAGGGGATTTTAACCCAATATTAATTTTTAGAATGGTTCCAGCTTTCATTGTGCTTATGTATAGTTTAAATTATATTCAATATCATGTTTCAAGAATGAGTGGGACAATTCTGGTCTCACACAGAGCCATGAATTTCAATCTACATCTTGATGACCTTATAAAGTGTCCAAATCCTCACCCCAAACATGTGCATGTATAATACAACTTTAAAAAGGAGAGTGCAGCTGTAATTGGATTAAAGACCTTGAGATAGGGAGAACCCTTGAATTATTGTGGTGGATATGATACAATAGCAAGGGTCCTTAGAAGACCGAAAAGTAAAAGTTAGTTAAGCAGATACCTGTAGTGGGACCAATTCTCTGAACACTAGCAAGAATGATTTCTTCTCTCAACAAGGTACCAATCTATTCCACATATCATACTGCAGTGACCTGTACCATCCATCCTATGTTTGTATGATTTTTTGTTTTGTTTTGTTTTTAGGATTAAAAGAGGTTCTGATAAAGAAAATTATGTAGCACATACAAACACATAACTTCCCCAGGGTCTGTCTATATAAGTGCCTGTCATCACTTTGACTTATTTCCTACTTTATAGTGTTCTAAACTCAGGTTAACATTAATTCCTATATAGAATTAGAGCCATATAAAATAATAGCTTGGTAGTAAAGCAGATGGTGATTTTGAAAAATATCACTGGCCCTAGCTGTCTACTGTTCCTTAAGAAACCTGAAATAAATTTGTTTTGTTCTTCATTCTTATATACTATGAATCATTCTTATACACTACATTTGGTATAATATTGACATGCAATATTTATAAATATTTGATATAGAATCGAGTATCCTTGGGTAAGCAGGTCTCTTGACCTCCTCAGTATCACCCTGGCTCATTCTACTACCATCTAGCATCCATATTATAATAAACAATGCCCCCTTCTGCCATACTCCATTTTCACACTGACAACCAAGTAGCAGTGTGATATTTGAAAAATCATATTGTATGGCATCTTCGTGCACAATTCTGACTTTCAAAGTGAATAACATGTCCTTACAGCCTATATGAGCAGGCCTCTGTGCCCTTCTGCAATAGCATATCCCAAGAGTCTGTCATGTAGCTTTTTTCCTACTCTCCCTGTTGCTCATTTCTTCCCCAACACATTTTTGATAACTAATTCTTCTAGCAGGAATCACATTTCTCTTGATAGTTACATGATGTTCTCACCTGCCTCTAGTTATCTGAATAATGAAATCTCATCAAGAAACTTACCTTTTACCATACTGATGAAAATACCTGCTTTATTTTGACATAATGTAGAGTATGTTCATGCATAATATGGCTAACCTGTATGAATGCAAACACATTATTGGCCAGAAGTTTTATCTAAGTTCTCTACATTTTATACCGAGGACAGTACATCTCAAAATTTATGAAGCCCTTTGTAACACCTTGAGGATCCCAGCAATTGTTTATTTAGCAAAAAAATAAAGAAAACTCATACATAACTAATTGACCAAAGCGTTAGGCAGTAATGAAATTCGTGCAATAATGCTAAAGTTGTTAAATGTGTGTCTAATTTTATTCTTACTCTCTGGCTTTCTAGGGTATCCTTTGAATACAATAATAATAATACAACAGAAATAATTCTTATTAGCTGAAAGAAAAGATAATATTTATTTATAATGCTATGAATATATGTCATTTTGAATAAATGCACCATTATGACATTTTTCATCTTGAGAGCACTGTTTTATAACTGATCTGATAGAACTAAGAGTCTGCAATTTAAAAGCTATTATTATTAACTTGACTATTAATGTCCAGCCTGAATATTAAATTATATTGCCAATACTAGAGATATGAACTAAGAGAAAATAGTATAGTTGCAAAAATTAATGTTATTATGTGTTTCAATTTCAATACTGGTGTGTGAATATATATATATATATATATATATATATATATATATATATATATATATATATCTGTGTGTGTGTGTGTGTGTGTGTGTGTGTGCGTATTCTTGTAAGCTTAATGATCACCTGTTATTAACTCAGTATGAACAAGATTACAGGGAATACATAGAAAGAAAGTGACTATTTTAATCACAATATATATATATATATATATATATATATATATATATAAAATTTATCAATATATCTAATATATAAAGTCAAACTTATTTTAGATGGGACAGTTGCTTTTTTGTTAGTTTAGAGTTTGTGTTTCTGGACTCAATTTTTTATTTAATTCTAATTATAATTAGTGCCAAATCAATGAGTGCTAAATGCATTCAAAACTTATATTTATGAATCTGCTCTATATAAAGAATCGGACATTAAAATGTTCAAGATCACTGAAAACAAGTGTCATACATATCTGATTATTAAAGTAAAATATTATTTTTTCCTTAGCTACATTGTTGGGACATAGTAGAAGTTTAAAGATAATTCAGACAGACATGTTTTCCATAGTGATTGGCAGGTCAGGAAGGCAATTTACCATCTAGTTTTTACTTTTTACAAGGGGCAGCAAAAAGTTCAACTCAGAATAGATACCCACTTGATTGTCATGGCTTTTTTCTCACAGTATTGTTACTATTTGTCTCTTAGTTACATACTTTTAGAAAATACAGAGTTTTAGAGTCACAATTTTGGTTAGAAAAACTGTTTACAACTTGATATATTTTATGAGAAACAGGGTAGAGAATTTGGAGAGACTTAAAAAGGCAAAACAAAATAATGCAGAAAAGAAATGAGAATGGATGGAATCTGAGAATTTCACAGTTGCTGATATAGAAACATAGTAGGTCCACAACACATGATTCAAATGAGTCAGTATCCCTAACTTTTTTTTTTTTAACATTTTCCATGATTATAAAATATATCCCATGGTAATTCCCTCCCTCCCCACCCCCACACTTTCCCGTTTGAAATTCCATTCTCCATCATATTACCTCCCCATTACAATCATTGTAATTACATATATACAATATCAACCTATTAAGTATCCTCCTCCCTTCCTTTCTCCACCCTTTATGTCTCCTTTTCAACTTACTGGCCTCTGCTACTAAGTATTTTCATTCACACACAAAAGCCCAGTCATCTGTAGCTAGGATCCACATATGAGAGAGAACACGTGGCGCTTGGATTTCTGGGCCTGGGTTACCTGACTTAGTATAATACTTTCCAGGTCCATCCATTTTTCTGCAAATTTCATAACTTCATTTTTCTTTACCGCTGAGTAGAACTCCATTGTATAAATGTGCCACATCTTCATTATCCACTCATCAGTTGAGGGACATCTAGGCTGGTTCCATTTCCCAGCTATTATAAATTGAGAAGCAATAAACATGGTTGAGCACATACTTCTAAGGAAATGAGATGAGTCCTTCGGATATATGCCTAGGAGCGCTATAGCTGGGTCATATGGTAGATCAATCTCTAGCTGCTTTAGGAACCTCCACACTGTTTTCCACAATGGGTGGACCAGATTGCATTCCCACCAGCAGTGCAGAAGGGTTCCTTTTTTCCACATCCCCGCCAACATTTATAATCATTTCTTTTCATGATGGTGGCCAATCTGACAGGAGTGAGATGGAATCTCAATGTAGTTTTAATCTGCATTTCCCTGATGACTAGTGACGTAGAACATTTTTTTAGATGCTTATATGCCATTCGTATTTCTTCCTTTGAGAACTCTCTATTTAGCTCCTTAGCCCATTTTTTGATTGGCTTCTTTGATTCCTTATTATTTAACTTTTTGAGTTCTTTGTATATCCTAGATATTAATCCTCTATCAGATATGTAGCTGGCGAAGATTTTTTCCCATTCTGTAGGTTGCCTCTTTGCTTTTTTCACTGTGTCCTTTGCAGAGCAAAATCTTTGTAATTTCATGAGGTCCCAGTGATTAATCTGTGGTTTTATTCACTGAGCAATTGGGGTTGTATTCAGAAAGTCTTTGCCAAGACCAATATGTTGAAGGGTTTCCCCTACTTTTTCCTCTAGCAGTTTCAAAGTTTCCGGTCTGATGTTAAGGTCTTTAATCCATTTGGACTTAATTCTTGTGCATGGCGAGAGAGAAGAATCTATTTTCATCCTTCTGCAGATATTTATCCAGTTTTCAAAACACCATTTGCTGAAGAGGCTGTCTATTCTCCAATGGGTATTTTTGGCATTTTTATCGAATATCAGGTGGCTATAGCTACTTGGGCTTACATCTGGGTCCTCTATTCTGTTCCACTGATCTACATGTCTGTTTTTGTGCCAGTACCATGCTGTTTTTGTTACTATGGCTCTGTAGTATAGGTTAAAATCAGGTATGGTGATACCACCAGCCTCTTTTTTGTTGCTCAGTATTATTTTAGATATTCGAGGTTTTTTGTGATTCCAAATGAATTTTTGGATTGTTTTTTCTATTTCCATGAAGAAAGCCTTTGGAATTTTGATAAGGATTGCATTAAATGTGTAGATTGCTTTAGTTAAAATTGCCATTTTCACGATATTGATTCTTCCAAGCCAGGAACAAGGGATGTTTCTCCACTTTCTAGTGTCTTCTGCAATTTCTCGCTTGAGTGTTTTAAAGTTCTCATTGTATAAGTTCTTTACTTCCTTGGTTAGGTTTATTCCAAGGTATTTTATTTTTTTTGATGCAATTGTGAATGGGAGTGATTCTCTGATTTCATCTTCTGTGTGTTTGTTGTTAGCATATATGAAGGCTACTGATTTCTGTGTATTTATTTTGTATCCTGCTACATTGCTGTAGGTTTTGATCAGCTCTAACAGCTTGCTAGTAGAGTCTTTAGGGTCCTTTATGTATAGAATCATGTCATCTGCAAATAATGATAACTTGATTTCTTCCTTTCCAATTTGTATCCCTTTTATGTGTGTCTCTTGCCTTATTGCTATGGCTAAGACTTCCAAAACTATATTAAATAGTAGTGGGGACAGTGGACACCCTTGTCTTGTTCCTGATTTTAGTGGAAAAGCTTCCAGTTTTTCCCCATTTAGTAATATGTTGGCTGTAGGCTTGTCATAAATAGCCTTTATTATATTGAAATATGTTCCTACTATTCCCAGTCTCTGTAGGACTTTTTATCATGAAGGGATGTTGGATTTTGTCAAATGCTTTCTCTGCATCTAATGAGATGATCATGTGATTTTTGTCCTTCAACCTGTTTATGTAATGTATTACATTTATAGATTTGCGTATGTTGAACCATCCCTGCATCTCTGGGATAAAGCCTACTTGGTCAGGGTGAATGATCTTTTTGATATACTCTTGTATTCTGTTTGCCAATATTTTGTTGAGAATTTTTGCATCTATGTTCATGAGGGAGATTGGTCTGTAATTTTCTTTTTTTGTTCTATCTTTGCCTGGTTTTGGTATTAGGGTGATGCTGGCCTCATAGAAAGAGTTTGGTAGAATTCCTTCATTTTCTATTTCCTGGAAAAGCTTAAGAAGCAATGGTGTTAGCTCTTCCTTAAAAGTCTGGTAAAATTCAGCAGTGAATCCATCCGGGCCTGGGCTTTTCTTAGTTGGGAGATTATTGATAACTGTTCGGATCTCCATGTTTGTTATAGGTATATTTAAGTGATTAATCTCATTTTGATTTAATTTAGGTAGGTCATATAGATCAAGGAAATCATCCATTTCTTTCAGATTTTCATACTTTGTGGAGTATATGCTTTTATAGTATGTCCCTATAATTTTTTGAATTTCTCTGGAATCTGTTGTGATGTTACCTTGTTCATCTCTGATTTTATTAATTTGTGTCTCTTCTCTCTTTCTTTTGGTCAGATTTGCTAAGTGTTTATCAATCTTGTTTATCCTTTCAAAGAACCAACTCTTTGTTTCATTAATTCTTTGGATTGTTCTTTTTGTTTCTATTTCATTAATTTCTGCTCTAATCTTTATTATTTCTTCCCGTCTACTAATTTTTGGTTTGCCTTGTTCTTCTTTTTCCAAGGCTTTAAGGCGAAGCATTAGGTCGTTTACTTGCGACCTTTCTAATTTCTTAATATAGGCACTTAAGGCTATAAATTTACCTCTTAGAGCTGCCTTCATTGTGTCCCAGAGATTTTGGTATGTTGTTTTCTCATTATCATTTGACTCTATAAATTTTTTGATTTCCTTTTTGATTTCTTCATTGACCCACTCATCATTAAGTAGTGTATTGTTTAGTTTCCATGATTTTGTGTATGCTCTATAGCCTTTCTTGCTACTGATTTGTAGTTTAATTCCATTGTGGTCAGATAGAATGCAAGGAATTATTTCAATTTTCATGAATTTGTTGAGATTTGCTTTGTGTCCTAATATATGGTCTATTTTAGAGAATGTTCCATGTGCTGCTGAAAAGAATGTATATTCTGCAGCCTTTGGATGAAATGTCCTGTATATATCTGTTAGGTCCATTCCTTCTATGACCTCATTTAGTCCAGATGCCTCTCTGTTTATTCTTTCCCTGGATGACCTGTCAATTGATGAGAGTGGGGTGTTAAAGTCACCCACCACCACTGTGTTTGGTGTTATCTGTGACCTTAGTTCTAATAGTGTTTGTTTGACGAATTTGGGAGCCCCCATGTTAGGTGCATATATGTTTAGGATTCTAATGTCCTCCTGTTGGAGTGTGCCCTTAATCAATGTAAAGTGACCTTCCTTATCTTTCTTGACTAACGTCGGACTAAAGTCTACCCTGTCTGATATTAGGATAGCAACCCCTGCTTGTTTTCTAGGCCCATTTGCTTGAAACACCGTCTTCCAACCTTTCACCCTAAGATAATGTCTATCCTTTGTAGAAAGGTGAGTTTCTTGGAGACAACAAATTGTAGGATCCTGCTTTTTAACCCAGTCTGCAAATCTATGTCTTTTCGTTGGGGCATTGAGACCGTTGATATTAAGAAATATTATTGAAAGGTGTGTATTTATGTTTGCCATTTTTGTGTGTGTGTGTTTGTGTGTTACTGGTTCTACCTGTGCTCTCTTCTGCTAACTGGTATTTGAGTATAGCTGGTTTTTTCTAGGTTCCTTATATGTGTGCTTTTCCTTTTGTTCAGCATGGAGGATTCTATCAAGTATTTTCTGTAGAGCTGGTTTTGTCTTCAAATACTCCTTTAACCTGCTTTTGTCATGGAATGTCTTTATTTCTCCATCTATTTGAATGGATAACTTTGCAGGATAAAGTAACCTTGGTTGACAGTTGTTATCTTTCAGAACTTGGAATATATCACTCCAAGCCCTTCTGGCTTTAAAAGTTTGTGTTGAATAATCTGCTGTAATCCTGATGGGCTTGCTTTTGTAGGTAACTTGATTTTTCTCTCTAACTGCTTTCAATATTTTTTCTTTGGTGTGTGTGTTTGGAAGTTTGATTATAATGTGGCGAGGAGAGGTTCTTTCTGGGTTTTGTCTGGCTGGGGTTCTAAAGGCTTCCTGTATCTGTATTGGCACCTCTTTCCCTATTTGGGGAAAATTTTCCTCTATGATTTTGTTGAAGATGCCTACTATGCCTCTGGAGTGGAGTTCTTCTCCTTCTACTATGCCCTGAATTCTTATATTGGATCTTTTCATAGTGTCCCGAATATCTTGAAATTCCCACTCATACTTTTCTATAAGTTTGTCTTTCTCTTTGTTGGACTGCATTAGGTCTGCCACCTGATCTTCTAGCTTAGATATTCTGTCCTCTCCCTCATCCATCCTACTGGTGAGATTTTCTACAGTTTTTTATTTCATTAACTGTGTTCTTCATTGCTAGTAATTCTGACTGGTTTTTCTTTATTATTTCTATTTCCCTATTTATGTCTTGTATTGCCTTCTTTATTTCATTAAATTGGTGTCCTGCCTCTTCTTTGATTCCTTTGATTTCCTCTTTGATTTCTTCTTTGATTGTTTTCATGTGTTCTTTGACCTCTTTGAACATATTTATAATTATTCTTTTGAACTCTTTCTCAGGCATTTCCTCTAACTCTTTCTCACTGGAGGACATTTCTGATGCATTAATACTTTTAGGTGGATTTATATCGTCTTGCTTTTTAGTGTTTCTTGTGTTATAATGTATATATTTTTGCATCTTGGATTAAGTTAATGCTTGGATTTTCTAGCTAGCTGTGTATTCTTAGCTGTATCAATTGATTTGATGTAATATATTTTCAGGGTAGGACCTTAAGGTATTAGGTATGGCTCTTAAGACTCTCAGAGTATCTACAAAGATGTTCTTAGGGGTTGAGTTTCCCTGCTATAGGAGTATTCAAGCTGGCTGAGTGGAATAAAATACAGGTAGATTCTAAAATTTAACTAAACACTGTACACATTCAATCAAAAACAGCCCCGAGTATGTATGCAAGAGTAGTTATTATAATGGCCAGATCCTCTATCAACAAAGAGGTTTAGATTTCTGGTTTGTTGAGGTATCCATGTCAGCTTGTGACCAAGTGAGACCCTTCCCTGGTGCAATCCCAGTTACCTTGGGTGATTTTGGTCTTAGTCAAGTTGCTGCCTGGGTCGTCGGGCTGCTGTTCTGATTTCTGGAGCTGGGCACTTGCTTTTCCTACGGGGCAAACCGAGCCGCTGCTGCTGCCTCTGCTGATGTCGTAGCTGCCACCACCAGAGCCACCACCACTGCTGAAGCTGCTGCTGCCGTGTCCACCGCCGCTGCTCCCCCCGAAGCCGCTGCTGCGGGATCTGCCGCCGCTGCCGCTCCTGGGTCCGCTGCTGCTAGGGCCGCTGGTACTGGTGCTGGAGCCGCTGAAGTTGCTGCCGAACTCTGCTCCTGCTTGGGTCCCGCCGTCAGCCCAAGTTGGCGTGGCCGGTCCCGGGCCACTGCTGTGTTCGCTGGAGCTGGGTTCAGGCGTTGGGGTAGGGGAGGGGAGGGACCCGCGGCTGCTCTGGTTGTCTCGCTGCTCCACGTGTGCTTCTACCTCGCGGTCTTCTCCTCCGCTGCTCGCTGCTGCTCTCCCCTCACGTTTCCCGAGTTGCGGAGAGCGCGGTGTGAGGGGAAAATCCCGCACCTGGCTTCTCCTGCGGCTCAAGCCGAGAGTCTGGTGGTTTTCGGCTGCGCCGCGGTTGCGGGGGTTGGCCAAGCTGCCAGAGCCGCTGTTCCCGCCTGTGCGGGCTCTGGATGCTCTATAACTCTTCCACTTCTCCGCTGCCGCCTCAATTTCCTATACACCTCACTTTTTTTTTTTTTTTAATTTTTTATTTATTTATTTGAGAGCGACAGACACAGAGAGAAAGACAGATAGAGGGAGAAAGAATGGGCGCACCAGGGCTTCCAGCCTCTGCAAACGAACTCCAGACGCGTGCACCCCCTTGTGCATCTGGCTAACGTGGGACCTGGGGAACCGAGCCTCGAACCGGGGTCCTTAGGCTTCACAGGCAAGTGCTTAACCACTAAGCCATCTCTCCAGCCCAACACCTCACTTTTTAGTAAAAGTGTGTATTCTGCTGAGTTTTTTTGGTCTTTTTCCCCCCTAGGCTGCTTTGGCGTGGTACCTGTGCCGCCATCTTAACCGCAGTATCCCTAACTTTTACAGCATTGCATGAAAAAGAGGAAAGTACATTGGAATATCAAAGTATATTGGATAAAAGTGCCTTGTGTGTATCCATTAACACCTTATGAATAAACATCTCAAGCATATAATACTGTAAAGAAAAATAATATTTTGTCCAATTTCCTTCTCAATAGGAAAATGACAATTTATGCATCCAGAAGTTAGACAAAGTATTTTTCCAAGTGTCTAGTAATAACACTGTATTCCTTTGTTGCTGTTGTTTTAGGTAGCATCTCATGTAGCTCAGGCTGGATTAGAATTTGTGATTTAGCTGAAGATAGATTTGAACTCCTGTCCCTCCTGCCTCTGCCTCCCAAGAGCTAAGGTTTGCAGGTGTGAATGCTATTTTACAGAGGCACTACTCCATCTAGAGTTTTATTTATAGTTTTTTTGGAAACCATGTGCATCTCACCAGTATATAAAAATAGATGCTTCCACCCTAAAAAGTTCCACTGTTTGTCATTACCGTGTTTTCACTATAGACAATTTTGCATGCACTCAAGAATTATTATGAAACCAGATTTAAAGAAATATATATATAATTTCACTAAAATTCTTTCTGAACACTTTTTCCTAAGCTCCAGTTCATCCCTACCAGCTTGTTTTTGATCATTTTAATTATCCTTCAGTGAATGCATGTTTTGTCAATGATATGACTGGGAATGGTCTAGATTCTGGCCTACATCACAATATGGAAATAAGATTGTCGTGTGCATTACCTCCTTATTTAAGACATTTCATTAGTGAAATGGCCCTGCTGATTCTTTTAAGTGACTCAGCATTGTTGTATTGTTATTTTGTATTGAATCAAATTAATCACACTTGAAAAACTTTTAAAAATTATGTCTCAAGAGGTATGAAACTATTAAATATTTTTCTATTCTAAGGATTGAGAATTGTTCACTGCAGAGAATAAAGTACCACTCTTGCATATATTATACAAACATTTTATGCTTCATAGAACCACAATAAATTTTCTTGCTGATTACTCATGTAGTCTAAGGGCCTCCTGCTGTTTTATGGAGAGTCTTATTAATTTCATTCAAGTACTAAAATTAGCACCTGTAGAGAACCCTTTATGATTTCTTAACTTTTATCATATCAGTAATAATGCCTCATTTATCATGGAACAGCTGTTTTGCTGTATCCCTGTCAAGTTAGCATTGGTGTCCTTAGCATTTAAATTTATACTGAAAAAGATAAAAGACTCTATTGGATATAGAGTGAGATACCAAGAAAACTTAAGGTTCAACTCAATCAGTGTTAAATGATTCAAGTTTTGAAGTTAGTTATGCTTTTCAGATTTTGAAAGAAGAAATTTTATCTTTTCCTTGCTGGAAAATAGACTTGGATGCAACTTGATACAAGCATGAAGAATTGAGCACATAGTTCATTGTTTATCATATTTTAATAGAAGTATCCCATATTTGCTGGTCATGATATTATACATATGTAACCCAGCACTTGTGAATCTTTGTCAGGAGTTTGGGGACAGTCTACGTTACATAATGAGGCCCTGTCTCAAAGAAAATTCATCTGTACTTCTCTCTAATTGGAAATATGTATTTACATTTTTATTCATTTCTTCTCTTCCTTAAGTACAGAGTCAGGTAGCATTCCTGTTATCTTCCCTTTGCTGGGAGACACACCCAACCAGTAGCAGTTTATGTGAGGAAAGGGTTTATTTCAGTCTTACAGCTTCCAGGTAAAGCTATCATGGTAGAGAAAGTTGGTTCCCTTTATCATACATCCAAATGGTAGAAAGAGAGAGAGAGAGGGAGAGGGAGAGGGATTGAGAGAGAAGAACAGCCATAGCACAAGCTGGCTCAGGACATTTTAGGTTGGAATTCTATCTACTACCAGTAACACACCTCCGCCTGCTGCAGATGTGAGTAGGAAGCTTAATTTTAAACAAAAATACCTGAGGCTATAGGTACAATTACATTCACACCATCACATTAAACTTCCCTTCTTCAATAGCAGGATTCCAACTCAAAGCAGGCTATGGCTTAAAAGCAAATTCTTTCCAAGCCAAAAGCATATTTTTTTTCTTGAGAAATTCCCTTACAGAAAATGAAAAAAAGAAAGTTATATTTTACATTGCCCCCTCCCAAAATATAAGTTTGCTTTATTTTCTTTATATGTATTTTTTTTACCTCTTAGCCTCTTCTGAAAAGCTTTTTAATACCATCTATGATTTTATTTGATTTCAAATGACCTAATTTATACTGAAATGGTAAACTAGCATGCTTATAGAAGTTGCAAAGGAGTTTTGTTAAATAAACAAATAAATTTGGGCTGGAGAGATGGCTTAGCCATTAAGCATTTGCCTGTGAAGCCTAAGGACCCTGGTTCAAGGCTCAGTTCCCCAGGACCCAGTTAGCCAGATGTACAAGGGGGCGCATGGCTATGGAGTTCGTTTGCAGTGGCAGGAGGCCCTGGCACATCCATTCTGTCTCTCTCTCTCTCTCTCTCGCTCCCCCTCTTTCTCTCTGTGTCTGTCACTCTAAAATAAATAAATAAAAATACCAAAAAAAACCCCAAAAAACAACAACAACAACAAAATTTGTAAGCTGGGCATGGTGGTACACATTTTAATCCCTGCACTCAGGAGGCAGAGATAGAAGGATTGCCATGAGTTTAAAGCCACTGTAAGACTACATAGTGAATTCCAGATTAACCTGGGCTAGATTGAGACCCAACCTAGAAAAAGTAAACATGAATAAATAAGTAAATTTGTTAAAATAATAACAAAAGTCTATTCAAGACATCTATGGTAGGTGTCACACCAACTACAAAAAAAAAAACCAAACAAACACACAAACAATGATGGTTATCAACACCACATATATGAAGCACAACCAGAAATTTTGCACAATGGATGCATGGGGAGAGAAACTGGAGGATGGAAAGTATGGAGAAGATACATTAACATTACAGGATTTGTTGTTGGTATAAAGTAGGTGACCAAAACAAGCTGACAAAAAGATAGCCTTTTGTTCTGTTTTACAGTATTGAGAGGAAGCTCCATGATGGCAGGGAAAAGATGGCATGAACAGAGTTTAGACTTCATCTCTGAAAGTCAGACAAACTCTAGAAAAGGAAAGCTGGTTATAACATCCCCAAACCTACCCCCTAGCAAAGCCTGCCCCTCACCAAAGCCTGCCCCCAATAGTACACCTCTTCTATTAAATTCCACCTTGAAATATCCATCACTTGGAGACCATGCACTCAAAACATGAGTGTATGGGGTACACCTAATACAGACCACCACACAGAGATATTTTGTAATTTAGATTATGTGGATTCTTGCTGAAGGCTGGCCAGAATGATCAGCTGTTAATGATGAAGGATGAGGAACGTGAATACCACTGAGTACTGACTGCATGAGTTCAGCAAATTTGAGCCAAAGAGACATCTACTGGCTGCATATATAATAAAGTAATGAATGGACAGGTTGGGGAATCAAAAGTAATCTGTCATAAAAATGGAGACCCCTACTAGATAATGACTTATTATAGCTATGGATGTGAAGCTGCTACAAAGAACCAAGAAATGGAGTTACCAGCTTATAATGTCAAACTCATGACAGCTATGTAGGGGCTGGGATTAGCAGCAACTGGGGGCAGGGATGCATTCAAACTCCAGGCTCAGACTCCTAAACCCCAGTCTGTCCTGTCAATACTCATGATATACAAATTTCTGAGATACATAGACTATGATATTTTATTAAAGCACATTGAAATCTGTGACACAAATTGTCCTAAATAATAACATGCTAATAAAAGGAAGCAAAAATCACAAAACATTCCAGAATCTTGAAAATAAATATTCCCCCTTACTGTGTTTCAGTGGATGTTTATCCTTTGTATTGGCTTGGATTTGGGCTAATCAATGGATCCAAGGCAAATAATTAGGGATGAAGACTAAGTTTCAAACGTAAACATGTAACATCTTTTATGAGAGGTACTTAGGTCCCATGACAAATCTGATCTCATAACTGCAAAAATATTATGACTTATCAAAATAGAAAGGAAAACAATATGCAATTTGGGGACACAATATTTTATCAAACCTATTATAGTCAGGGAGCAGTTTTCAAATGATAAGTCAGTGAAAGAAAAATAATAAAATATAATCAAAGATTAGAGCATTTTTTTTCTGCAAATACCTTTATTATCATTATTTTAAAAAAACATTTTATATGGACACATCATTTTTTGGTATAGTCTTTTCCCTTGGCTCTGCCCCCATTCTGCTGGGGACCCTCCTCATTGGTGTTGCTGGGGTTCCATGGGGTTGTAGGTTATGCACTGTGAGAGCAGCAGTTATTTTGGGGAGTAGGGAAAGCCTCTGGGCATGATGTCTCAACCTGTGACTCTTACAATCTTTCTGGACCCTCTTCCACAAAATTCCCAGAGCCATGGTAGTAATAAGCTCTTAGGAGCCTCTGAATCTCTGCTTTGGTAGGTGTTAAGTATCCTCAGCATCTATCTCTTTCACCCTGGTGCTGATTATCAGGTATAGCATGGAAGCAACACTCTTGCTCACTTCTACAATTCCTCTGTGGTTTTAATTGTGGCTTGCCTGAAGTGCAAGGGGTAGTTTATCTGATCCAGTTTCACTACCTTCTTAAAAAGAACTGATTCTTCAATGGAGAGTGAAGTCAGCATAGTTTTAATGGGATAAGAATTATTAATTTAGGAAGAATTTGACATATGTAACCCCTCTTTTAGACAAAGACCTGTGAGAGATTGACACTGGAAAACATAATATTTGTCTCCATAGAATTCTGATCTGGTTCCCCACCATCGTTGTGTACCACTATTGCACTTGTGTGGGCATCACGTCAGGTTATTTGTTGCTAATTAGTTTAGACAATGTGTTGCTTAGACAGATATTGGTCATTTCCCCCAGTCTCCCATGTAGCACCTTCTGGCACTAGACAGGCTGACTATCTGGGGACTGACTATCTCCTGGCTTCCAGCCTGCTACGTCCATGGCGACCTCGCCTGTGTAGCAAAGATGCCTCTACACTGGAAGAGAGCTGAGGACAGAGGGCCAGCACTCCTCAGAGGGATGCCAGCGGTGACCCCTTGGCAGTCGGTTACTGTACTGGTTCCTGCTGCCCATAAGAAGTCACGAAGACCCAATTGCTGGCGCCAATGGGCTGTTTTCTGCGCTCTGTTTCTTTCCTGCTTCCTTCTAGTTGTTTGTCTAAGAACAGCTAATTCAACGCTTACTAGTAATCATGCATGCAATCACAGTACAAGGAACAATCTGAGCATTGAATGTGCCCCTCCTATAATTAGGGCAATGGAGGGAATGTATAACTCTACTAAGAATAAAAAATTAATTTAGGGCAATTTTTTGATGGTGTAGAGCAAAAACAGCTTATGATGTTTGAGAACGATACTGAGCCTGAGAATATGAAAGTAGAAATGTTGATCGGTAATGTTCATAAGAAGCATGACAGTTCTGCAGAAAAGGAGTTGCAAAACCTAGGCATTCCCACCAGGAAACTTCCTGGGGGATATGTTCAGTACTTGATCAAGGGCAGATGGTGGACACCACCGAAGTGGACTCCTAGAGCTGGAAACTACTTAGATCCACTCCCCTATGAGGGAGGATATGATGAATTCGGTAATAGATGGGTGAATTATGAAGGAAAAAGGAGGCTATGGCATTCTCTTCCATTTATGGAACGCTTAGCAAGGAAGCGTTAGCCTTGGTGTTTATACAATAAACAAATAAGGGAATTTCTGGAAAGTATTACACCAGCCTTAAAATATTGGTGGTCTTTTGGATGGAAACACTTTTATAATGCATATGAGGATTATATAAATGATTTAATAAGTGGAAAAAAGATGGTTTGGGACAGTCCTTGGGGCATGACAGTCCTTGGGGTATAAGAAATAAGTAACCTGTTATTTACCTTACACCTTTGGCCCTAGTTTCTGTTCATATAATGTTGTGGTCAATGGTGCGAGACGTGCTTTTCAGAAAATGGGTACATTTCCTGCCTGATAAACACTACATGTATAGAATAGAACAATACTTAATTGTTTAGATTAATAATTCTTGAGATCACTTGTTCAATCTGTATAAAACCTTGATAAAAACTTCAGTAAATCGCAGCAGCATATTCAACTTAGAGTGTGTCTGTCTGTCATTTCCTCACCGAATCCCGAGTTCTCCTTGAGCCTTCGCCCTTGTTCTCCCTTGGTCCTGATCTCCCCGAGAGTCAGTCCGTGGCACCAGCCATGCCATTCCATTTTACTTGTCAGCTGCATATGGAGTCTTCAGCAATATGGTCTTACCACTGGCCTTTGGTGGGTCATCAAGTACACTGACAGAAGTCTGTCATTGTTTTGGGAAACTTTGTAGGTTTCTCTGATGAAAACCTCATTGTGGATGGTAGCCCCAAGCTGGAAGTGGGGGTTACAGGTCAGTGCCCAGTAAGAAATTGAGGAAAAACATAACTAATATACAAGAGTTAGAGAGGAGAAAGAGAGGGAGTGGAGAGGGAGGGAGGAGAGATGTAGAAGATTTAGGTTAGTCTTGATCCTACCCTCTCCAGTGTCTTGTGGTTCAGGTGTTTCCTGTAAGGGTCTAGTGAAGGTTCAGCCATTTGGTCTGTCTTTTAGGAAATAGAATTTTATGGTACCATTGCCATTTGGGTCCAGATTACTATTTTCCACCCTTCGACATACTTCCCATCCATCCTATTGTCTAGTCCATGAGGTGCTTGCTGGGTATGTAAGGTATCTTGGATAGGTAGATTCAGGTGAGGTGTTGTAGATGAGTGAGACTACGTGTCATTTTTTTTTTTTTTTTTCTGTGATTGGGTAAGTTCACTGAGAATAATCTGTTCCAGGTTCAACCATTTTTCCTCAAATTTCTTTATGTCGCTTTTTTCTTACTGCTGTATAGAATTCCATTGTGTAGATATACTACATTTTTATTATCCATACTACTAATGATGGACATCTGGGTTGATTCCAGCTTTTATCTGTTACGAATTGAGCCGCTACAAACATGGTTGAACAAATCTCTCTGGCCTGTGGTTTGAAAGTTTTAGGGTAGATGCCCAGTAAAGGTATAACTGGGTATTTTGGTATCTCTATAGTCAGCTTTTTCAGGAGTTTCCATATTGCTTTCCAAAGTGGTTGTACCATCCTACATTCCCACCAACAGTGAATAAGTGTTCTTGCTTCTCCACATCCTTGCCAGAATTTATTTTCATTTGATTTTTTGATGTTGGCTATCCTTATTGGGGTAAGGTGGAACCTCATAGTTGTTTTAATTTGCATTTCTCTGATGATTAGGGATGATGAACATTTTCTTAAGTGTGTGTTTGCCATTTGTATTTCTTCCTCGGTGAATTGCCTGTTCAACTCTGTGCCCCATTTTGTGAGTGGGTTATTTCTGTTCTTATTGTTTAGACTTTTGAGTTCTTTGTAGATTCTAGAGATAAGTCCTCTATCAGTTGGATAACCTGAAAATATTTTCTCCCATTCTGTGGGTATTCTATTGGCTTTGCTTATTGTATGCTTGTCTGTAAAGAAATTCTTCAGCTTCATATGATCCCATTGGTTGAGTGACTGTTTAAGAACTTGAGCCACTGGGGTTTTGTTCAGGAAGTCTTTTTCCATTCCTATATCATGGAAAGTACTTCCCAAATTTTCTTCCAGTAGTATTTGAGTTTCTGGTCTTATGTTGAGGTCTTTGATCCATTTGGATTTGAGTGTACTTTATGGTGAAATGTGTGGATCAGGTTTTAGTTTCCTGCATGTGGTTATCCAGTTTGTCCAGCACCATTTGTTGAAGATGCTATTTTTTTTCCAGCCTATATTGTTTAGGCCTTTGTCGAATATCAAGTAGCTATAGTTGCTTGACCCAAAATCCAGGTCCTCAAGTCTATTCCATTGGTCTATACTCCTGTTTTTTATGCCAGTACCATGCTGATTTTATTACTATGGCTTTGTAGTATAGCTTTAGATCAGGTATGGTGATGCGAACAGAAGTATTTCTTTTGCTGTGGATATGTTTGTATATGCTATTCCTTCTGCTCTTGATTTGGCTAACGGATCCCCTCAGTGGTACGAGACCCATAGCTGGAGCTGGGAAACAGGTCAGAACCATACCCAAACAGAAGCCCACTCTCCAATATCAAGCTACCATCAATCATGGGGTACAAGAGGGCCTATACCTATCAAACTCTCTATTAAAAAAGTAATTGTTATCTCCATTTTCTGGGT
Source organism: Jaculus jaculus (assembly GCF_020740685.1). Lineage (NCBI taxonomy): Eukaryota > Metazoa > Chordata > Mammalia > Rodentia > Dipodidae > Jaculus > Jaculus jaculus. The sequence goes on from NC_059113.1 coordinate 78,150,924, forward strand.
GCTAACTTACTCTCTGTTGGAGAATCTGCTTCTCTTTTTCAGATAGATGCAGATCCTAAGCTGCCCCAACATACCTCAAAAGGGGCCCGACTGAAACTAAGGACAATTGGCGAAACAAGCAAGGGTGATGTTTTCCTGTGAACTGAATACCTGCACAAAGGGGAACGAGACCAACACAGAGAAAAATCAACTCCTACCAAATCAGAGAGCCAGATCCTCAGAGGCACCCAACACGTCAGCACTGAAGCAGACCAAAAATGAACCCAACATGGCTCAGGGACATTTTGTGGAAGAGGGGGTGGAAAGAATGTTAGAGCCACATGTTGGGTCATGATATGCAGAAACATTTATCGTACCAATTACTGTGGTCTAACTCCACAATGCATGACCCATTTACATCAACAAGGGCGGTCCAATGGGAGGGGGTAGATCATGGATGAGCCTAAACAATGGTACCAAACTGCCTGTATTTGCTGAAAAGAAAACTAATGAACTAAATTAAAAATAAATAAATAAATAAAAATATAAAAATTTTAAAAAAGAATTCTCATCTGGGTCACAATTCCAGGTATGGGTTCCTTTCCACTAAGCAGATCTCTTAGCCAATCAGAAAGCTATTGTTTACCCACCAAGGCAGTGTATTACTATTGCCCTGGCATATCCATTCTGTCAGGGTATTTACTTCTGAGTAGCTTAGACCTCTGGTTACTCAGACCATTGTTAGCCACTTTCCCCCAGTAGCTCATGTAGCAATTTATAGCACTAGATGGGCTAACTGTCTGGGGACTGACTCTCTTATGGATTCCAGTCAGGTCTCTCCATGATCTGGGTGGCAGCATATGGTGTCCTCAGCAGTAGGGTTTTACTATATCATTCTTGATAAAATGATTCACGAGATTTCCTCTTGAAGATAGGCCAAAGTGTTAGTTATATCATGATCAGATGGAGGATAATTACATAAACATGGTAGAGGAATATCCATAAACTGATTTATAATACATGGTACAACTGGACTACACATATCTACCTAGGATTGTGTTCAAGTTTGAGGCATTGTCTAGAGCAGGGTTCACGGAAGCCTGAATGAAGTTACGTCAAGGAGAGAGACATTGATAATTGTATAGCTAGGATGGAAACACTAAGACATGGATTAAATCAAGCATGCTTGAGGTTGTTCTCCAACCTTATTTCTTGTCACCTTCTTGAACTTGGTATAATTCTAGCACATCTTCATAAAACCTTAATCTGTAATATATGGGTTATGAATTTTCATGTTTTAGGATAAGTGAACTTCTGTGCTTAATGTTTATAATATGAAGTTTGGCATTCAATTTATTCTACACTACTTGAATTTTCATGAATTTTTAAAATATTTCTTATCCTAAATATGTTCATCTATGTCCATGTTTTAATCACAACTTTGACATTCTGCATAAATCTTCCTAGGTAATAAGTTCAAGAATTGACCTCCACATTTTTTCCTGCACTTGAATTTGTTTCCTCACTATGGATGATATACATGATACTATTTTTTATTGGTTGGAAAATTTTCTCATGTTGGAACATTTTATATCACATAGTATGGGGACTCTTTTCAATATCCGTCCTTTCATCTACTTTCTACTACTTCTAGTTTTTGTTGTTTTATCTTTTCATTTACTTACATGATATCAAATTATATACATTTAATTTAAAATAGTTTCTAGTATTTTCAGAGATGTAAAAACCTTTTTGTTTTCTTTTTTTTAACTTGAGGTATAGTTTTTTGAGATGTAAGTATGCAATTGAAAACTAAGGCTAATGGATTGGTTACAGTAAACAAAGTCAGGAAGGAAGAGTAGGACAGGGAGTAGAACAATCCTGCACGTCAATACCTGAGACGTCAAGGCAATAATGGGACTTCATAAGAATTTTGTAGATGCACACTTACTTTTTATCCTCTCCTTCACTCCCATTCCCTTATTCCTCCCCCCCTTCCTTCTTTTTCTTTTCCTTTTCCTTTCCCTTTTCCTTTTTTTTTTTATTTGTCCATTGGCCTTCTGTTTTATTTTATTTATTTATTTGTTTGTTTTTTCAGGTAGGGTTGCATTCTAGTCCAGGCTGACCTGGGATTCAATATGTAATCTCAGGGTGGCCTTGAACTGACAGCAATCCTCCTACCTCCGCAACCTGAGTGCTGGGATTAAAGGTGTACACCACCACACCCAGCTATGTATTTTATTTGTAATTTGCTTTTTATGTAATAGCAGAGATTGAATCCAGGACCTCATGCATGCCAGGAAAAAATGCTAACCATTGAGCATCACCACATACTCAGAGGGCTCTCTATGTGTCTCCTTTGGAATGCTGTATATGCAGGTCCTTTCCCTATTTTATTTGGGTTACTTTTTGTTGTTTGCTTGGATTATTGTTATAATTATTATTTATTAGTATTGTTATTAAGCGATTGAGTTGTATCAGTTCCTAATATATCTCAGGTGTTAGTTGCTTATTGAATGTACACTTTGAAGATATTTTATCCTAATTTCACCTAAAGAAGATACTTAGCTTTAAAGTCATAGGGGTGTCAGACTAGAGATTGTTATGTCTCAAGAAAGGGGTAATGAAGAGTTACTTTAAAATAGAAACAGAGTTCAAATTTGACAAAAGATTTGATGATGGTTATGGCTGAAGATTATATATATATATCAAACATGGACAGATCAATTTGAAAAATGGTTGGGTTGTTAAATTTTATTTTATTTGGGCTTTACTAGAGTTGAAAATGGAAAATAAACCCTCACAAATTAATGAGTATCTTAGATTTTGATCATACTCTCCTTGACTATTTAAGTGTCATAGTAACTAGTACTTGAATCCAGAGCAACCACTATCCATAAAAATTAATTCCATTATATATAATTTTAAATTTGATGTTTTATTGTATAGATGCACTTGCTGGTCAGTGAATAATGTTGAGGAACATCAAGTTCTAGTCTGAACCTTTTTTTTTTCTCCTCCTTACTTCCTTTTCTCCCCTCTTTTATGCCACCAGATCTGTCCTCCTTTATCTTACTCTTATTTAGAAGATATAAATGTTAAACTTCATCCATATAATGAGCAAATCTAATCAACTTCGTTGATGTCTAATCACTTGAAATTACAATTTTTAAATTTATTCAAACTTGCTTGGGGAAATCATAAGAATATCCCATTTTAATAATTTTACTACCCAATATCAACATTCATTGGCATTACAGTTGTTTAAAAATAAAATTAACTTTAATTTAACCTAAAATTATTTGCAGTTATTCTGATGATTTCTCATAACAAATGCTTTAAAACTAACAAATAAATATGTAAATGATACATTTAGAAGCAATTACATATTGTTTTTAGAGAGAAAACTCAAACTTTCCCTAGATCCTGAAACTGCAACAGTATATTATATATTTTCAAATTTTAATCAAAAGTAAAAATATACAAGTCAATATATCTCTTAGTACTGAATTGTAGTTATGTTGTAGTGATTTTGAAAAGGATTTGAACTAACACCAACTTGTTAATCAACTGAGAGAACAAGAACCACAAAGTTCAGAGAACTCAATATAACATATTGTTTGTTCCATAATCTGAATAATAAATTAGCAGCTGGATAAAAAATGATTACATTCCTCACGTGGTTTAGCATTGTGTGTTAATTTCAGCTTTATATGTTATAGATCACTAGTAAAACTGAAGTCTATACACCTCCTGATATTGTCCCAACCATGCAAAAAGGCAAATTTCTGCTCACTTGTACTATCCAGAAAATAGAAGCAAATATCTATCCAGGAATCATGTAGGTTATTTCATAGCTTCCCTATATCAGAAGTTACATGCACACATGGAATTGCTGTATAAATGTCAGTTGTATTGAATAATATATAAACATATTGTCAGAATACTAAATTATTTATGATATGAAATAAGTTGTATACTCAATTAGTAATAACAAAGCCCTTGAGTAATTGTAACTTTTTATCTGAATCTTTTAAAGAAATTTTGGAGATAGGATCTCACCACATAGCCTATGCTGTCCTCAAGATAGTAGTCCGTCTGTCAGAATTTCCCAACTTCCGGGAATACAGATGTGCATCACCATGCCTGGTTTATTAAGATTTTAATCCTTTGTATTATTTATTCATTTTGATATTTTCATATGCATATATGGTGTATTTTGGTAATATTCACCTCATATTACCTTCTTCATTTCAACTATATTGGGCTTATTAAATTAGATAATTTAATTTTATTTGAACAAGGTGTGCTGGTTTTCTTTGCTTTTAATTTAGTATATCATATATTGGTCAATGTACATAGGCATAATTTAATAGATTTGTGCTCAGTGAGAATACTTCATTGGTTCATAGAATGACATAAGTAGACAGTGAGGTGAAGCCTCTATAAGATGTCTTATGTGTTGTTTTTATTTTTTCCTGCTTGGAAAATAATTTTCTGTTTGTTAAAGGAGAAATTTAGTGTCTCCTTTGCAGAACAACTAGCATCTTGCTAGTGAAATCTATTCCAGTGTATCAATTGGAGGTTAATTCTAGGGATATTTACTGAAAATGGTGGCATGTTTTATTATGTTAAGCATTCTGAATCAGAAAATGCATAAGTCTTCTTTTATAGTCTGTATCTGCGCTTCCAGTCTATATTTTTTCATATTCTACTGATGACTATACATTATTCTCAGGTGTCATGCTAAATTAATATAAACATTAATAACAATTTATAAATTAGACATATAAAGCACAGCATTACAAATATGAGGTAATTTTCTTTATATTCACAAATATTGGGATAAATACATTACTCCTTTAAACACTGGAAGAAGAAATTAAAATATCTAACATGAATTTGAGCATAGTATCTTTCCTAATAAATTCATAAAATAATTTTCTTTTTATGTTTTCGTTTATTGTTGCTGAGAACTGAACCCAGGGCCTTATACTTGCTAGGCAAGCACTCATCCACTGAGCTAAATGCCCAACCCTGATAAAAGAATTTTCTTAGCATCACTTAAAGTTAGTTAAAATGCATTAAACTCATTGTAAAGGATTTATTCATCACTACAATACAGCATGTCCTCTGTTTTTGCATAAAGTTGACAGTATTTGTTTTGTTCAAAGAAGTTGTAAAATGGAATATTGAAATAAAACATATTTTTTCATATTCAGTGCATATGTAGAATGCTAGTTACATTCAGTTTCTAAGACAATTTTATATATGAATGATATATAAGAATATTTTACAATCAACAAACATTTATAAATATCAATTTGTACTACAGTGAGCTTAATTTAAGATACTTGTCTTTTGAATTTCACTTCCTTTGACTCCGTGATTCCTAACTATATTTTCAGTAAAAATAAGATAAAGGCATTCAAAAGTCTTTGGTCCAAGACCAGTATTCTTATCCTTCCATACAGTTGTGCTCACCTTACTCTCTGCTGGATTAGTCTGTCCCTAAATGTCTATAATTTGCTTAGATTGTTAATTGAGAAAGTTCTTTTTCTTTGTTAGAAAAAAATCATAGAAACATAATTGAGTCATTTGAGGAATGAAAGGACTACTTTTGTAAAAGCCCTAGAACAATTATAGTGTCTAGACACGTGTCTGGGATTAGTATTTTGTCCAAAGGTAGAAATCACAAATTTTGACATTGAATCACCAATGGCAAAAATTTAAAAAAAGAAAACACCTTCATACTGTGTAACCAATTCAAAGTCCTCTATTAGCCTGTATGGAGAGATGCAGTCATGAAAGGGTGAACTGATGGAAAACAGGTACTATTTTAGATTATTTGGGAATGAAACCTTATAGAGCTAAAGGGACCATAGGCTCTATGTCAGAGTTAATCGGGACTTTTATTCATAAATCACAAACAATCCAAATTGAAAATCAGATGTAAAGGTATTGTTTTAAAATGATTTTCCCTGTTCATCTATACTTCCTCTCTTTATCACTATGCAAAATTAAGTTTATTAATGTTTTCAGATTTCCATTACCTTTTCTTTAGTTTGGCTTGTGTGTGTGGAAAAGGGATGCATGAACATGCATGTGCCATTGCAGGGGCACCTCATGAGCTCATGTGGGTGGAGGTGCTCACTTATATGCAAGAACAGAACTTCAAGTGGCTTATCTATCACTCTTCCTTATTGTGACCCTCTTACTGTGATCCTTAGTCTCTTACAGATATTGGATCTTGCCTTTCTTTATATTTCTCCCTTCCTTCCTTCCTTCCTTTCTTTCTTTCTTCCTTTCTCTTTCTCCTTTCCTTCTTTCTTTCTTTCTTTCTTTCTTTCTTTCTTTCTTTCTTTCTTTCTTTCTTTCTTTCTCTTTCTCCTTCCTTCCTTCCTTCCTTTCTTTCTTTCTTTCTTTCTTTCTTTCTTTCTTTCTTTCTTTCTTTCTTTCTTTCTTTCTTTCTTTCTTTCCTTCTCTTTTCCATGTCTGGGTGATTTTCTGTTCTCTGCTTCTCTTTGGGGGACTAGAGTTACACATCATGGTGACCTGTGGACTTTGTATCTGGAGATTAAAACTCAGGCAGTTTTAGGTCCTCTCAAGCCCTAATGCTTGTGCGGATAGTATATTTAACTGCTGAGAGGTATCTCCAGCCCTCAACTACATTTTCCTTTCATACTTTTTGTACTATAAATTCATAGATCTGTTTCTCTATTTTTGAATCTGTGCTGGTCTGGCCAGAAGAATGCTCAGAATGTGACCAACCAATGCTGAACCTAGTCCTAAAGAGGCTGTGTGTTGTTCACTCTCCTCGTTGAGGTTGTGCCTGTACTATGAAAGTAAATGCATATCTTCCTGGTGGAAGATGACACATAAACAGTTACTACAAATTCAGGATTGTGACTAGCACAATTTCAGCAGGAAAAATGATAGGAAAAGTAATTTTGGCAATAAAATTTTCATGTTCACAAAAACATGGAAATATAACGAAGTTTCACACAGTAGTGATAAAATTTGCTTTAATGGGAGTTTGCAATCCTAGAAGATTAGTCAATTTTTTTTAAAAGCCAGAATGCAAGATATATGTGTAATGAACAAAATATTTCATGTTCCTGACTTCATACATGATGAACACTTTTTTTTTTTTTCGAGATAGGGTATCACGCTAGCCCAGGTTGACCTGGAATTCACTATGGAGTCTCAGGATGGCCTCAAACTCATGGCAATCTCCAACCTCTGCCTCCCGAGTGCTGGGATTAAAGGTGTGCACCACTATGCCCAGCTGATAAATGTACTCTTAAAGTAATAAATCAGAGACTTCCAGCCAAGATGGTGACCGCCTAGCTGCACTGCAGATACCAGGGAAAGAAAGGAAAGAAATTGAGGGTTATCAGGGTCTTCTTGCCAGTGGGAGGGCACAGAGTGGGGAAAAACAGGGAATCACGGGTCCGCTCTTGGGTGGGTAGTCTACCCACCCCATACAGCCACCACACCCTGTGCCCCAAGCGGCTGTGCTCTGATTGCACACCTGCCAGCCCATTGCGCGCCTGCTAGCCCCTGGCACTGACCGCAAGGGGCCCTCTGCCATTGTGCTCTGATCATGTGTGCTGGCCCACCATACTGTCCTCAGTTCGGACACCCATGGGGGCCACCTATGCTGTGATTAGGTGGCTGCCAGATCCCCCACTGCTGTGCTCTGATCGCTTGCCTGCCAGACAACCTCTTCTGTGTCCCGATCCCATGCCCGCATCAGCTGCCTCTGCACTACAAATGCACACACAGCAGGCCCAGTCCCACAGCAAGAGCCACACAAGCCCACACTGAGTCACTAGCACCAGCTCAGGTGCCATCCCCTACATGTCCATTGCCACCCATCCCCCACTCCCAAGAGGTGGGAGAGCGCAGACTGTTTGCAGGTCCCAGTGTTCCCAGCCAGAGTTTGGGCAGCTTCAGGGTTTGCTACCTCAGTCCCCTTTCAAGCTCGAAGGCAGGCAGCTTTGGTGCATTACTGGGTGAGAATTCAGGCAACTTTGGTGCCCCTGTCATGCAGTAGATAGGCAGCTTTGGCAAGAGAGAACAAAAATCCAGGCTGCTTGCAACTGCCCCAGGCTGCCTTGGATTCTCATTAAGCTAGATCCCAGGCTGCTCCACCCACCTACCTGCCCATATACTGACATGGGTAGACAACAGCACAAAAGAAATAAGATGAAAAATAAAATGCAAGAAAATCTAGACAGATCACCCAGTCCCACAAGGATTGCATCTAACCAAAACATAGAAGAGTGTTTAGGATCAGAATATCAAGTGGAAGCTATGAGCAATGCAACCCTGGCCAACATACTGCTAGAACTTGCAAGAAAGCTACAAAGGACAGACAATCGTGTGGATGCTACCATCACTAAGCTAGAGCAATATGATATGACACTGGAAGGAATTCAAAGAGAGCTAAGAGAGTTGAGAGAGAGTGACAAAAAGTAGGACCTTAAAAATCAGCTGACCACACTAAATGAAAACATAAAGAAATGCAAGGATGATTTCCAAGAATCATTAAGAAAATCACAAAATGAGGTGAAAAGGGAGCTGGACAGAACAATTGAAGTGATACATAGGAAAGTAGTAATAAAATGCAAACTTAATTGAACAAGTCCAAAACTCTCTAGAGGCTCTCAAGAACAGAATCAATGAAGTGTAGGATAGAACCTCTGATCTGGAAGACAGGATGGTAGAAATCGTTCGAGAGTCCAAAAATTTCAGTAAGTTCAAAAGTTCCTGTGAACAGAACATGAGGGAATTGTGGGATACACTTAAACGTCCTAATATCAGAATCATGGGAATGCCAGGAGAAGAATTTCAGACAAAAGGCATGGAGAACTAATTTAACACAATAATTGAATAAAACTTCTGCCTTCTCTTAAAAGAAAGTCTTATAAAGATACAAGAAGCAAATAGAACTCCTAACCAACTAGAACACAGGAGAAACTCCCCAAGACATATTATCATTAAGACTCTAAACATTGACACAAAGAGAAAATCCTTAACCAGCTAGGGAAAAACAGCACATCACTTTCAAAGGAAATCAGAATTATTTCAGACTTCTCAATGGAAACCCTGAAAACTAGAAGGGCCTGGAATGAAATTCTCCAAACTATAAGAAACTATGGCTTCCAATCCAAACTACTCTACCTGGCAAAAATCTTCCTTATAATAGATGGTGAAAGGAAAACTTTCCATGACAAAACTCAGCTTTACAATTATATAAACACAAAACCAAACCTACAGAAAATATTCCAGGAAATTCTCCACAGAGAAGAAACGAATAACCAAACACAAATACCTACAAGAAGCAGATCACAACAACCAAACCCAGAGTAGACACAAAAAATTTCAAATTCCATGAAAACACCAACACACCTCTACCACCACAACATGGTAGGGATCAAATCAAATCTCACAGTCATCACCATAAATATTAATGGCCTCAATTCACCCATCAAAAGACACAAGCTAACAGGGTGGATCAAAAAATTAGACCCCTCAATCTGCTGCCTTCAAGAAACCCACCTTACCACTAAAGACAGAAACCTCCTCAGGTTGAAAGGGTGGAAAACAATATTCCAAGCAAATGGGAATAAGAAACAAGCAGGTGTAGCTATATTAATATCTGATAAAATTGACTTCAAACCAAAAACAATTAAAAAAGACAAAGAATGCTACTTCCTACTTATAAAGGGAACAATCCATCAAGAGGATATTACAAACATAAATCTGTATGCACCAAATATTTGGGGACCACAGTTCATAAAACAAAACCTATTTGACAATAAAACAGAAATAACGAACAACTCCATCATAGGTGGGGATTTCAACACAGCATTATCAGTAATAGACAGATCATCCAAACAGAAACTGAACAGGGAAGTAAGAGAACTCAACAAAACCATAGAACCCTTAGACTGAATGGATATCTACAGAACTTTCCATCCCAAATCCAGAGACTACACATTCTTCTCAGCAGCCCATGGAACATTCTCTAAAATAGACCATATACTGGGTCACAAAGACTGCCTTCACATATTAAGGAAAATAGACATAATTCCCTGCATGATATCAGATCATAATGCTATATTCTTAGAAATCAACAACAAAAAAGCCACCAAGAATCCAGTAGCAAGTGGAAACTGAATAGCACACTCTTAAACAATAAATGTATAGTGGATGAAATAAAAAATGAAATTGCAAAATTCCTGAAATTGAATGACAATGAGAACACATCATACCAAAAGTTATGGGACACAATGAAGGCAGTCCTCAAGGGAAAATTCATAGCACTCAATGCCTTCATAAAAAAGATAGAAATTTCCCAAATCAATAGCCTAACCATCCCCCTAAAGGCACTGGAAAAACAAGAAATATCCATCCCAAAGAGCTCTAAATTGAGATAAATAATTAAAATCAGAGCATAAATTAATGAATTGGAATCCAAGGAAACAATTAAGGCAATTGACAAAACAAAGAGCTGGTTCTTTAAAAAATGAGCAAGATTGACAAACCTCTGGCCAATTTGATCATGCAAAAAAAGGAGAGACTCCAAATTGACAAAATTCAAAATGAAAAAGGATAGATCACAACAGACATAAGTGAAATTGGCAGAAACATCAGGACATATTTCAAAAAGCTCTACTCCACAAAAATGGAAAATGTGGAAGAGATGGATAAATTCCTGGATGTATATCATCTACCAAAGCTAAACTCAGAACAAATTAATCACCTCAATGAACCAATCACACTCATGGAGATTGAAAAAATAATAAAAAACCTCCCAAAAAAAGAAGAGTCCAGGACCAGATGGATTCCCAGCCAAATTTTATCAAACCTTCATGGAAGAACTCAAACCAATCTTTCTAAAACTATGGCACACAATTGAAGAACAGGGAAAGCTACCCAACTCCTTCTATGAAGCTAGTATCACCCTAATCCCAAAACCAGGCAGAGATGCCACAAGAAAAGAAAACTACCGGCCTATTTCCCTAATGAACATAGATGCAAAGATCCTGAACAAAATACTCGCAAACCGAATCCAACAACACATCAAAAGCATTATCCACCTTGACCAAGTGGGATTTATCCCAGGAACACAAGGGTGGTTCAACACATGAAAATCTGTCTATGTAATACACCACATAAACAAGCTTAAACATAAAAAACACATGATCATTTCCATAGATGCAGAAAAGGCCTTTGACAAGATAAAACATCACTTCATGATCAAAACATTGGAGAGAACTGGCATGGCCGGTTCACATCTTTACATAATAAAGGCAATATACAAAGCACCAAAGGCCCAAATAATACTTAGTGGAGAGTGACTGGAGGAATTCCCTTGAGATCAGGAACCAGACAGGGATGTCCTCTCTCACATCTGCTTTTCAATATAGTTCTGGAAGTCCTAGCTGAAGCAATAAGATAGGACAAGGATATAAAAGGGATACAATTTGGAAACGAAGAAGTAAAGTTAGCTCTATTTGCCGAAGACATGATTGTATATCTAAGAGACCCGAGAGACTCCATCCCAAAACTCCTGAAGGTGATTAACTCCTATAGCAAAGTAGTATGATACAAAATCAATCAAAAAATCTGTAGCATGTCTGTATGCAAAGGACAAAGATACAGAAAAAGAAATAAAGGACATAGTCCCATTTTCAATAGCAACAACAACAAAAAAATTACCTTAGAATAATGTTAACCAAGGAAGTAAAAGATCTATGTAACAAAAATATAAAAAATCTCAAAAAAGAAATTGAGGAGGACTTGAGAAGATGGAAAGACCTCCCATGCTCCTGAATAGGCAGAATTAACATTGTTGAGAGGACAATCCTATCAAAGGCAATATATAAATTTAATACAATTCCAATTAAAATCTCTACAGTGTTCTTCACAGAGATAGAAAAAATGATCTCAAATTTCATATGGAAAGACAGAAGGCCTCGCATATCCAGATATATCCTCAGCAAAAGAAATAGATCTGGTGGCATCACCATACCTGATCTAAAGCTATACTACAAAGCCATAGTAATAAAAACAGCATAGTACTGGCATAGAAACAGGAGTATAGACCAATGGAATAGACTTGAGGTCCCAGATTTTGGGTCAAGCAACTATAGCTACTTGATATTCGAGAAAGGCCTGAACAACATATGCTGGAAAAAAGATAACATCTTCAACAAATGGTGCTGGACAAACTGGATAACCACATGCAGGAAACTAAAACTTGATCCACACATTTCACCATACAGTACAGTCAAATCCAAATGGATCAAAGACCTCAACATAAGACCAGAAACTCAAATAGTACTGGAAGAAAATTTAGGAAGTACTTTCCATGATATAGGAATGGAAAAAGACTTCCTGAACAAAACCCCAGTGGCTCAAGTTCTTAAACAGTCACTCAACCAATGGGATCATATGAAGCTGAAGAGTTTCTTTACAGACAAGAATATAATAAGCAAAGCCAATAGAATACCCACAGAATGGGCGAAAATATTTGCGGGTTATCTAACTGATAGAGGCCTAATCTCTAGAATCTACAAAGAACTCAAAAGTCTAAACAATAAGAAGACAAATACCCCACTCACAAAATGGGGTGCCAAATTAAACAGGCAATTCACAGAGGAAGAAATACAAATGGCAAACATACACTTAAGAAAATGTTCATCATCCCTAAATCATCAGAGAAATTCAAATTAACACCACTATGAGATTACACCTTACCCCAATAAGGATAGCCAACATCAAAAAATCAAATGAAAATAAATGCTGGAGAGGATATGGAGAAGCAGGGACACTCATTCAGTGTTGATGGGAATGTAGGATGTACAACCACTTTGGAAAGCAATATGGAGACTCCTGAAAAAGCTGACTATAGAAATACCAACAGAACCAGTTATACCCTTACTGGGCATCTATCCTAAAACCTTCAAACCACAGGCCAGAGGGATATGATCACCATGTTTGTAGCGGCTCAATTCATCATAGCTAAAAGTTGAAATCAACCCAGATGTCCATCATTAGAAGAATAGATAATAAAGATGTGGTATATCTACACAATGGAATTCTATACAGCAGTAAGAAAAAAAAAAGACACAAAGAAATTTGAGAAAAAGTGGTTGAACCTGGAACAGATCATTCTTAGTGAACTTACCCAATCACAGGAAAAAAATCGAGACATAGTCTCACTCATCTATAACACCTAACCTGAATCTACCCAAGATACCTTACATACCCAGCAAGAACCTCATGGACAAGACAATAAGATGGATGTGGAGGGCGGGTAGGGCTTCGAAGGGTGGAAAACAGTCATCTGGACCCAAACGGCAATGGTACCATAAAATTCTACTTCCTGAAAGACAGACCAAATGGCTGAACCTTCACTAGACCCTTACAGGAAACACCTGAACCACAAGACACTGGAGAGGGTAGGATTTAGACCAACCTAAATCTTCTACATCTTCCCTCCCTCCTTCTCCACTCCCTCTCTCTCTCCTCTCTAACTCTTGTATATTAGTTATGTTTTTCCTCAACTTCTTAGTGGGCACTGACCTGTAACCCCCACTTCCAGCTTGGGGCTACCATCCAGAATGAGCTTTTGATCAGAGAAACCTACAAAGTTTCCCAAAACAATGACAGACTTCTGTCAGAGTACTTGATGACCCACCAAAGGCCAATGGTAAGACCCTATTGCTGAAGACTCCTTACACAGGTGACACGTGAAATGGAATGGCATGGCTGGAAGCCAGGGAGAGAGTCAGTCCCCAGACAGTCAGCGTGTCTAGTGCCAGAAGGTGTTAAATGGGAGACTGGGGGAAATGACCAATATCTGTCCAAGCAACTCATGGTCTAACCTAATTAGCAACAAATAACCTGATGTGATGCCCACATATGTGCAGTAGTGGCACACAGCCATGGTGGGGAACCAAATGCTCTTGATTTGGCTAACTGATCCCCTCAGTAGTACAAGACCCATAGCTGGAGCTGGGAAACATGTCAGAACCATGCCCAAACATAAGCCCACTCTCCAATATCAAGCTATCATCAATCATGGGGTATAAGAGGGCCTACACCTATTAAAGTCTCTATCAAAAAAGTAAGTTTTATCTCAACTTTCCGGGTGCTAACCTACTCTCTGTTGGAGAATCTGCTTCTCTTTTTCAGATATATGCAGATTCTAAGGAGAGAGCTGCCCCAACATACCTCAAAAGGGGCCCAACTGAAACTAAGGACAATTGGCAAAACAAGCAAGGGTGATATTTTCCTGCTGACCCGGATACCTGCACAAAGGGGAATGAGACCAACAGAGAGAAAAATCAACTCCTATCAAATCAGAGAGCCAGAGCCTCAGAGGCCCCCAACACGTCAGCACTGAAGCAGACCACAAATGAACCCAGCATGGCTCAGGGGAATTTTGCAGAAGAGGGGTGGAAAGAATGTCAGAGCCACATGTTGGGTCATGATATGCAGAGACATTTATCGTACTAATAACTGTGGGCTATTTCCACAATGCGCAACCCATTTACATCAAGAAGGAGGGTCCAATGGGAGGGCGTACATCATGGATTAGCCTAAACAATAGTAACAAACTGCCTGTATTTGCTGAAAAGAAAACCAATAAATTAAATTAAAAAAAAATAAAGTAATAAATCAGGATGAGTACAGAAACTCTCAAAACCTATATTGTAGTTCAGGGGAATGAGTTTGAAGAAGGGAGAATTAAACCATGACTGCTAAATACTGGAATCAACCTAGGTTCCCCTCACTGAATGAATGGATACCCAAGATGTGCTATATCTACACAGTGGAATTCTAGTCTGACATAAGAAAAAATGGCATACTGAAATTTGTAGAGAATTGGTCAATTTTGGAAAAGATCATTCTAAGTGAACTCACACAATCACAGAAAAACAACCATTGCATGGTCTCACTAATCTGCAGTTCCTAACCTAGATAAGTCCAAGTTGCTGACATAATTGAATATCATCTCAAGGCATTGACAATAGGGATGGTAGGGCTTGGGAAAAGGGGAAGGGAGGGGGACACAAAACTGAACCCAGATTGAACTGATACCTTAGTACCCTATATCCTGGAAGTCAGACTATTAGGTGTAACTCTCAAGAGGACCTTAGGGGGAGCACCTGTTTTTCTGATTTTATGTTAACATATTAACATGATGAAGATGATATAATTTTCAAAAGTGAAGCCTCATCTGGTACTTATCATATTTCTGCATATTATGCAGATATGCATCATATTACTGCATTAGTTATACTCCAATAAAGAATGTCATTTCTCAAGAGTGAACAGCAAGACATGGTACATTATAGGAAGTTGAACTCATAGAAAATAAACAAACAATTATAGTCACCAAAAGGAAAAGGAAGGGAGGAAGTAAAGAAGCAAGGGGAGAAGGTCAACATAGAGAATCAGAGAGGAATATTATGTTCATTTCCTAAGGAGATATATATATATATATATATATATATATATATATATATATATATATATATATATATGGTCTTTTTAAATAAATAATGGTATTATTAAATTATACTGGAGAAAAATATTTTCTTCAATATATACTGTCTTGTTTCTGAGCTGCTACATGTGTTATGATATGTTAAATGTTGATATGATTAATTAAAATAATAGAGTAACATGGCTGCAAGCTGGAAGAGAGTCAGTCCCCCGACAGTCAGTACATCTAGTGCCAGAAGATGCTACATGGGCGACTGGGGGAAAATGACCAATATCTGTCCAAGCAACTCATGGTCTAACCTACTTAGCAGCAAATAACCTGTTGTAATGCTCACACAGTGCAATAGTAGCACACAGTAATGGTGGGAAAGAAATTGCTCTTGATTAGGCTAACTCATCCACTCAGTAGAACGGGACCCATACCTGGAACTGGGAAGCAAGTCAAAACCATATTCAAGCATGAGCCCACTCTCCATTATCAAGCTACCACCAATCATGGGCTACAAGAGGGCCTACACCTATTATATTCTCTATAAAATATAAGGGTTATCCTATTTACCTGGTGCTACCTTTACTCTCCATTGGATAATCTGCTTCTTAGATAGATGAAGATCCTAAGGAAAGAACCACCCTATCATACCTCAAAAGGACCCCAGCTGAAACTAAGAATAACTGGAGATACAAGCAGGGGTGCTGTTTTCTTGGTGAACCTGGTATCAGCACAAGGGTGAAAGAGCTCAACACAGAGAGCAATCAACTCCTACCAAATCAGATACCCAGAGACACAGAGACTCCCAGCACCTATCACTGAAGCAGATCCAAAATGAACCCAATATGGCTCAAATAAATTTTGTAGAAGAAGGGGTGGAAAGAAAGTCAGAGTCACATATTGTGTCATGATATGCAGAGACATTTCCTCCTACCCATAACTGAGGGCTAACTCCACAATGCATGACCCATATACCTCAACAAGGAGGTGCCAGGGGGAGGGGTAGGACATGGATGAGCCTAACAATAGTACCAACTTGACTGTATTCAAAATCATAAATCATCTCTTTCCCAATAATTATTTTAAAAATTATCAATGACAATTTTAAGAAAATTCAATAAATGATTGCTCAAAAGAAATTATACAGGAGTTACTGAATATCCTCAAATAAAATTCTGAAGCAAAAGCAGCCCATTTTAGTACCTTAAATTTAGGTTAGAGAATCAATCCCAAATTATGGAATTTGAGGGTAAAATGTATGTAGATTAATGTTGGAATGGTAACTGTTCTCTCAAGCACTTTTAATAAGTCTTATTAGTAAAGAAAAGTGTCAATTTTTGTATAGTTGTCTCACCATATGTTTCATGCAAGTTGCCATGTATATGTTTGCACTGCATACATTTGGAGACACATAACAATTTTCCACGACAGTGAATATAATTCTTTGTAAATGCATTTCTATCACAAATCCAGAATCAAATTATGGTTTTTATATGAATTGCAACTACAGGATGGGGAGATTTCCCAGTGGTTAAAGGCACTTGCTTGCAAAGCCAGTAGGGCCTGGTTCAATTCTCCATGTAAAACCATTCTCAAACCCCCTCTCTCTTAAATAAATAAATAAAAATGTAAAAATTAAACAAAAATGAAATTAGCAGCTTTCATTAGGTGCTATAAACTAATATAAAAATGGAATTAGCAGTATAAGAATCAATGACCAGATGCAAAAATTCAGCCAGATATAAATTATGTTATGTGATAAGTTAAACACATTTTGTAAAAAGCTGTAGAAAGATTGAGCACAAAGGTATTAAATTTCAATCTTTATAATTTATTCCTGGTATGAATCATATTCTAAAATTAATTCATTAATTATAACAATTAAGTGTAATTATTCTACCTATTCAAGATTTTCATTATTACCTTTGAACACTAAGATAAATTCTGTGGAGGATAATTACCCTAACAATAATTCCACACATACATTTCCTGATCTGCTAGGTAATACAATATATTCTCCACAGAGTCCCTGGTTAACCTTAATCAGTCATTCATGAACTTTCCTCTCTGTGCAGTGAGCCTTTCTAGAAGCAATTTAAAGGATCACATTTTTTCTAAGAGAAACTGTGAAAGAAGAAGTCATTGTCCTGATTACTCTTTTCATTTTAACAAAGGCCTTAAATAGATTATGGAAAAATTGAGAAGCACAGGTAAAACCACTTTATAGTCATGGATATTACCTATGTGCATTAAAATAAAGTCAATTTTCAAAAGGACAGTTGGTACATCTGTCTTTCAGTTATGATTCATTGATAACACCAAATCCTAACCACTAGACCACCAGGGATTTGTTGATATGACATAGTTTCAGACAGTCATATGTCTGCATTTGACATGAAAGTAGGAGAACAAAACAAACTAATGGAAAGGGTGAGATAAGTGGGTAGAAGGAATGGGGGGATATAATGCAAGTATGCTTTAAAGAAAATAGCCTTGTAAGACACAGTTTAATAAAAAATTTAAAATTCCACTTTTATATTAAGAAAGACTAAAGTCATGTATCTTTCTAAGCAGAAAGGCTAAGAGCGCACATTTGCATATCCCACAACCAATTAATACTTCCATGAGCAAAGGTCTGCTCATAGTATTGCAAATATGTGGTCAAAAGTCTAGCATAATCGTTCAAGGACATCCTTTCATAGATTCCCACTCCAACCTGATTATAGTTCAGATAAACAATGTACTAACTGTCTTCAAATTATCATGGTAATAAAAGTTTGTTTTTAAAAATCCATCTAATGAGCATAAATTTTGTCAAAAGAAAGGATGTATATGCTTCAAGGAATATACTAGGATAAATAAACCTCAGAAGGGAGAAACATGAATATAAAAATATAAAAGTACCATAGATCACATTGGAAAAATTGGAAAAGTTATAGTGTTAAGAATTAAATGTTTGTGCCATCCCAGAATTTGGGTGTTGAATTCAAATCCCCCCAAAAAGGATTAAATTTTGATTGGGGATCTTGAGAGTTCATTATGTCATGAGGGTAGAGGCTTCATGGGTGGGATTTGCACCCTCAAAAGATTTAAAAGACTCATTTATTTACTAAGCTTCAACAGTGCTTAGCTTCTGAGACCATATAATATTAGGCACATTCAGAGTGGTACTATAAAACCGCTCCCAGAACTCCTGCTTACAGAACTTAAAGAAACCAAGCTGGGCCTGAGCTGGACTTTTCTGATCGCTAGCTATCTTCCTGCTAGACGGTTCAATGCAAACTGCTGAGGTGGACAAGGTATTACCTATTCTGCCCACCTGTGGACCTTGTACATTATACCTGGAAAGCAGAATTTGGGCCAAGAGAAATGCAGTCGTGGCAGGAGAGTTAAGTACATATCCAATTCTTCTCCAGTTGGATTTTACACCTGCTCTTCAGGAGGAAAAACATGCCTGGTACTATAAGTTTAGCTTGATGTTTATGGCTAGAGACTTTCAGGCTCAGAGCATTGGATGGAGATCAGTACTGTGGCTGTGCTAATAGGAGAGTATGGCAAACTCCCATCTAAACATATATATGCTTGCTGTCAAAGGTTTGTATTTCTCAAAGTCTCAAATATGGAAGTTTTTTTGCATAAAGGGTACAGGTAAATATGGAGCTCTAGAGATGGCAAAGTTATCAGGAATAAGCAACTAGATTGTGCCCAGCCCTAAACATCTAAATATGACTCCTAACCTTCACCTTCCAAGGCTCCAGCATACATATCAAAGAGGGGTCAGAAATAATGTGAGAAAAGGAAAATGGGAAGTTAATAGTAAAAATTGACGGTTTTTGAGAGAGGGAGTCAGGAACCTCAGTGGTATAGCCACTGGAGGATTACACATTAACATGTAAATAATCTCCCTCTCATAATTATGAAAGTGATCCTAATTTAAGTCAGTTGTTCAAAAATATAAACAAACAAACAGAAGTGTCTCTGTGTATCATGACCCAAAGTGTGGTTCTGACATTCATTCTGCCCCCCTTTGACAAATTTCCCTGAACCATGTTAGGTTCATTTGAGGTCTGCATCAGTGATGAGGTCTTGAAAGCCTCTCTGTCTCTGGATATCTGATTTGGTAGGAGTTGATTTTTTTTTCTGTGTTGATCTCCTTCACCCTAAAGCTGGTACCAGGATCACCAAGAAAACAGCACACTTGTTTGTTTCACCAATTATTCTTAGTTTCAGCAGGGTACTTTTGAGGTATGATGGGGTGGTTTTCTGCATAGGGTCTGCTTGTATCTGAAAAAGAGAAGAAGATTCTCCAATGGAGAGTAAAGTTAGCAACAAATAATGATATAAATGATATACACATTATTTTTTTCTAGAGAGAATTTAATAGGTGTAGGCCCATTTGTAGTCCAGAATTGGTGGTACCTTGATAACGGAGAGTGGGCTCATTTTTGGATCTGGTTCTGATTGTTTCCCAACTCCAACTTTGGGTTCCATTCCACTGAGTGGATCAGTTAGCCAAATCAACAGTAGTTGGTTTCCCACCATAGCTATGCACCACTATTACACTTGTGTGAGCATCACAACAGGCTATTTGCTCATGAGTTGCTTGGAAAGATATTGATTATTTTTCCCCAGTTGCATATCTAGCACCTTCTGGCACTAAAGGAGCTGACTGTCTGGGGGCTGGCTGATTCTCTTCCAGCTTCCAGCCATGTCACTCCATGGTACATGTCAACTGCATATGGTGTCTTACCACTAATCTTTGATGAGTCATCAAATATTCTGACAGAAATCTGTCATTCTTTTAGGAAACCTTGTAGGTCTCTCTGATCAAAAGCTCATTGTGGATGATAGCCACATGCTGGTCCTGAGAGTTACAGGTCAGTGCCCATGAAAAGAAGGAAGAGAAAGATAAAGAATATAAAACAGTTGGGTAGGGGGTGAAAGAGAGAAGCAGTAGAAGATTAAGGTCGATCTTCATTGTACCCTCTCAAAGGTCTTGTGACTCAGGTGTTCCATCTAAGGACCTGGTGAAGGTTCAACAATTTGGTCTGTCTTATAGGATATAGAATTTTATGGTACCATTGCTATTTGGCTCCAGATTTGTGTCTCCCACCCCTTGCTTGCCCTCCCCCCTCTCTCCACCCACCATATTGTCTGGTCCTTGAGATGCTTGCTGGGTATGTCGGCATCTTGGGTAGATTCAGGTTAGGTGCTGTAGATGAGTGAGACTATATGGCAATTACCTTTCTGTGATTGGGTAAGTTACAGATTTAATGCAATCTGAATAAAAATCCCAACATTGCTCTTCACAGAGATATAAAAGATGATCTCAAAATTCATCTGGAAAGGCAGAAGTCCTTGGATAGCCAAGCATATCCACAGCAAAAGACATACCTCTGGAGGCATCACCATACCTCATCTAAAGCTATATTACAAAGCCATAGTAATAAAAACATCATTGTACTAGCATTTAAACAAGAGCATAGACTAGTGGAATAGAATTGAGGACCTGTACTTTGAGACAAGCAACCAAAGCTACTTGATATTTGACAAAGGCCCTAACAATATAGGCTGGAAAAAAAGAGAGCATCTTCAACAAATGGTGCTGAACAAACTGGATAACCATATGTAGGAAATTGAAATTTTATCCACACATCTTGCCATGCATAACCCTAAAGTCCAAATGTGCCAAAGACCTTAATATAAAACTTGAAACTCAGCTACTACTGAAAGAAAATATAGTAGTAATTTCCCATGATATAGGAATGGAAAAAGACTTCCTGAACAAAACCCCAGTAGCACAAGATCTTAAGCAAACACTGAACCAATGGGATCACATGAAGCTAAAGTGTTCCTTCACAGATAATCATACAATAAGTAAAGACAATAGATTACTCACAGAATGGGAGAAAATATTTGTTGAATATCCAACTGACTGAAGCCTAATCTCTAGAATGTACAAAGAACTCAAAAATGTAAACAATAAAAAGTCAAACAACCCACTCACAAAATGGGACAAAGAACTGGACAGGCAGTTCACAGAGGAAGAAATACAAATGGCAAACACACACTTAAGAAAATGTTCATCATCCCTAATCAGCAGAGAAATGCAAATTAAAATAGCTATGAGATTCCACCTAATACCAATTAGGATGGATGGGGAGGGGGGGAAGGCATTGAAAGGGTGGGAAACACTAATCTATACCAAAAGGGCAATGGTACCATAAAATTCTACTTCCTAAAAGGCAGACCAAATGGATGAACCTTCACCAGGCCCTTACAGGAAACACCTGGACCACAAGACACTGGAGAGGGTAGGATCAATTCTAACCCAAATCTTCTACATCTTCCCTCCTTCCCTCTCCCCACCTCCACCTCTCTCCTCTCTAACTCTTGTATATTAGTCATTTTTCTCACATTTTCTTAGTGGACACTGACCTGTAACTCCTAGTACCAGCATGAGGTTATCATCCACAATGAGTTTTTGATCAGAGAAACCTATAAGTTTTCCTTAAAGAATGACAGATTTCTGTCAGAGTACTTGATGACCCACCAAACATTAGTGGTAAGACCCTATTGCTGAAGACTCCATATGCAGCTGACATACATGGCTGGAAGCCAGGAGAGAGTCAGTACCCAGACAGTCAGTGTGTCTAGTGCCAGAAGGTGCTACATGGGCGACTGGGGGAAATGACCAATATCTGTGCAAGCAACTCATGGTATAACCTACTTAGTAACAAATAACCTGTTGTGATGCCCACACAAGTGCAATAGTGTCACACAGCCATGGTGGGAAACCAACTGCTCTTGATTTGGCTAACTGATCCCCTCAGTGGTATGGAACCCATAGCTGGAGCTGGGAAACAAGTCAGAACCATATCCAAACATAAGCCCACTCTCCAGTATCAAGCTACCATCACTCATGGGGTACAAGAAGGCTTACACCTATTAAACTCTCTATAAAAAAAAAGTAAGGATTATCTCATTTGTCCTGGTGTTAACTTACTGCCTGTTAGAGAATCTGCTTCTCTTTTTCAGATAGATGCAGATCCTAAAAGGGCCCCGTCTGAAGCTAAGGAAAATTGGTAAAACAAGCAAGGGTGCTGCTTTCCTGATGAACCCGATATCAGCGCAAGGGGGAAGGAGACCAACACAGAGAAAAATCAACTCCTACCAAATCAAAGAGCCTGAGCCTCACAGGCCCCCAACACCTCATCACTGAAGCAGACCAAAAATGAACCCAACATGTCTCAGGGAAATTTTGCGGAAGAGGGGGCAGAAAGAATGTCAGAGCCACATGTTGGGTCATGATATCCAGAGACATTTATCTGTACAAATAAATGTGGCTAACTCCACAATGCACGACTTATATACATCAACAAGGAGGGGCCATTGGGGAGGGAGTAGGTCAAGGATGAGCCTAATAATAGTACCAAACTGCCTGCATTTGCTGAATAGAAAACTAATTTAAAAATACACTAAAAAAATAGCAAGAACCATCTATTAATTGCCTGTAACAAATACTGGCAAACCTAAAATAAGCCTCAGGCTGAAAGTATGAAAATTACTTTTTAAGCAAATGTTACCAGCAGAAAATGCAGTTGTAGTTATTCTAATATTTGACAAAATAAACTTCAAACCAAAGCTTAGAAAAAAAGAAAGAAAACATTTAAAAATCAAATGAAAATAAATGCTGGTGAGGATGTCTAAAAATATGAACCCTCATCCACTGTTGGTGGGAAAGTAAGATGATACAACCACTTTGGAAAACAATATGCAAATTCCTGAAAAGGCTGACTATAGAGTTCCCAATAGACCCAGTTATTCCCTTACTGGGCATGTACCCTAAAACCTCCAAGCCTCAGTCCAGAGATTTTTGCTCAACCATGTTTATAGCTGCTCAAATCTTAATAGCTAAGAGCTGGATTGAACCCAGATGTCCATCACTAGAAGAATGGATAACTAAGATGTGGTTTATCAACATAATGGAATTTTACATAGCAGTAAGAAAAAATGATACAATGAAATTTGGAAAAAAAATGGTTGAACCTAGAACAGATCATTCTCTTACTATTTTTGTAGCTGTGAATCCTTTGTTCCTCGTACTAACAATGGATATTTTCCTTTTCATTTCTTTTTCTTTCTTGGTTTCTTTGTTTCTTCCTTTTTTGAGGTAGGGTCTCACTTTAGCTCAGGCTGACCTGGAATTCACTATGTAGTCTCAAAGTGGCCTCAAACTCTATATCTTAAGTTTGCTAATCTTCTATATTGTGTTATTACTACTAATTACTAAACAACGTCTGTCTTTTCATAGACATAAAATTTTGCCAGGACATTTTCTTCCCGCCATCTCTCCCTCTCTCCTTCTCTCTCTCTCTCTCTCCATATATATATATGTGTGTGTGTGTGTGTGTGTGTGTGTGTGTGTGCCATATTTTATTTCATCTACAGGACTTTTTCCCTTTTCTCTTTGTATTGACTATTTTGTGATGTAATTCTCCAGTACCTCGCTTCTTTAAATTATATCATCATGGTCACATAAAAGTTTTATCTTAAAGACGTAACAGATCTATCTGATTCTCCTCTAATACTTGATGCATGTCCCTATTTTCCATTTAATCTTGCTTTTATTTTCGTTCGGGACTTAATTTTTAAAATGCCTCCTATGTTTTGACTGAATGCTCAATATCAGGTATAGAAATGTATATTAGACCTTGGTAATGTTTTATTCTCTACAAAAGACTAACTTGCCAGGCGTGTTGGCATATGCTTTTAATCACAGCACAGGCAGAGGTAGGAGGATCTCAGAGAATTTTAGGCCACCCTGAGACTACATAGTGAATTCCCAGTCATCCTGAGCTAGAGTGAGATCCTACCTCTGAAATCAAAAAAAAAAAAAAAAAAAAGAAAAAAGAAAAGAAAAGAAAGAAAGAAAGAAAGAAGGAAAGGAAAGCAAAACAAAATACTACGTTCATTTTGTCTAACAAGCTTAAATATTGAAAATGAAAAACATGGTTGACATTATTTAGGATTGCATTACATTTTCCTGGACTGGTGTATGCCACTGTTTGTCAATGATGAGATTTTTCTGCACAGCATTGAAACTACTACAAGAACCATCTGGAAGATGCTCAGAAAGGAGATCTTGACTTCAGCCCACTGCTGTCCATGTACCTCTGCTCTTTCAGCCTACCTGGATCTGTTTCCTGTGATTTCCTTGAGGGTGCACCCTGCTTATGACCATTTGCATAATTGGTATAAATCTTCAAATAAATTTCAAGAGATTTTTCTCCCTTTTCTTTGGGTTACTTTCTTAAAGGATTGTCCCTCTCACATCCCAGATGCTTTTCTTCCCATACAAAGTCTCCAGCAGTTAATGACATTGTTGTTTTCTGAGTAAACTCTCTCTTTCTGGTGATGAACTGGAAAATACTCTTAAGGTAAAGGCAGAAATGACTGTAGGTCCCACAGTGGCATAACCCTTTTAATTCTAACATACTTAAATAAAAACTTAAAAAAAAACCTACATACTTACTTATTTCTCTTAAGGAATAGCATACACTCTTGTTATTCTGATTGAAAAATTAGGACACATATTTTAGCCTTTTTGTTTAATAATAAGTTTATTAAAACATAGTATGTTTTCTGAACTTGAGCCTCAGATAAAAATATTCATAACATTCTTATTTTCTAGAACCTCTAAAATTGAGAATAATGACAAATACCATGGAGTTAGAATTGGAGTATATGTATTGAATTGAACATGGATTCTCTGTCTTTTGTTTCCTCAGGAATGTTCATGAAAGAAAACTATTTGGTTGCCATTTAAGTTTCTATATTTGGAGGTCAGTTACCTTTCATCGTGTAAAGTTTGCATATTATTTTTAAATGCTTATATCTGTTATTAATCTATTTAAAATATTAGGAAATTAGACAGATTTAAATTTTAGTCTTTCATTGTCTAATGTAACATTAGGTAGAAAAGTTATATTATGGTAATTTATATTGACAGAAGACATATTCATATTCTTTTGGAAAGATAACATAATTTATTTGTTCTTGCATGTTTTTATATTAATCTTCAGTTGTCAAACATATACATACATTTTATATTAATACCTAGGTTAATATTTTGAAATATTTTATTAAAATTTAGAAACATATTGTCATTACTATACTAAAAATTGCCAGTAAGCTAATTTTGTGATTACAATATTGAAACATGTACAGCTTTGCAAATGTAATTGAAAGAGTGGATGTATTACACACTATGCTTAAATACACAAGTTAAATCTATTCAGAAGCTCATAATGCAGCCAAAATTATACTACTGTATCACACAAAGTCATGTTTAATTCTAAAATACATAATTAGTAATTTGTAATCATGATTAAGCATTACAATATATAGTTGGTCTGTACTATTTTCTATCTGATGCCCTGTTTTAATTATGTCAAGGTAAATTAATTCATATAATAATATAAAGCCTGTCACTTTCCATCCCAAATTCAGAGAGATTTGGTACTGGATTGATTCAATTTTCTTCCACATATTCTGAATGAACTAACCAATGAATATGCATCAAATAAGAATTTTCTTTGCTGGAAAATATTAATTCCAAGTATTATTATGTGATAAATGTGATATAGATTTCTATTTATTCTTGTCTATAATTTGTGTCAACTAAGCAACATATAGTTTTCATCAAGATTTTTGTCACAGAATTGGCTAGCATTTCCCTACATTGACATTGTCATAATTTTCCTGTGTTGTAGCCCCCTCATTCTTTTTTTTTTAATTTTGGATTTAAAACAAATTACATATGTATTTATTGGAGAGAGAGAAAAAGAGGGGCACAGAGAGAGAATGGGCATATCAGGACCTCCAGCCACTGTGAACAAACTCCAGATACATGTGCCCCTTGTGCATTTGGCTTACATGGGTCCTGGGGAATCTAACTGAGGTCCTTTGGCTTTGCAAGCAAGTGCCTTAACCACTAAGCTATCTCTCCAGCCTCTAACTTTGAAATTTTTTGTCATCCATCCGTCATCTTCATTTAGTACATCCAAGAGTTTGTCTATTCAATATCATTTTTATAATCCTGATTATCTAGATTATTAATGTACCTTCCATCTCATTTTTAGAGTTCTTCATTGTTTCAGACATATTATTGGCAAATCAAATCTTAAGGAATTTAGCAAGATAATGACCAAAGTCCATACTGTTATTTAGCAAAATAATTTTATGTTCCGTATTTTGGGATGGCTTGGAAAACTTGATGTTAGTAGAATAAGTGAACTGTATGAATCTAACATAGTTCATAGCTTTCTGACCATCATAGCACAGAAAGGATTGCTCAGTTACTACTGAAGTAGTTGAGAGATGTGTTTGAAGCTCTTCATCTGATACTACTTCAATGGGAACAAAGCAAGTGGTGGTGAGATAAAGAACATAGGCATGATTAGAAGGCTTCTTTATGTGACAATGGTATAATTATGTGATCAACATTGTTTTGGGAGAGAAACAGTGGGTTGTATTTCTTTATATTTTCTCAGTGAAACATCCAAGGAGGACAGGTATCTTCTCCGGAGCTTTGGAAGCATGGATGATTGGGTGCTGGCACTGAGCAAAGAAAGAATTCCTGGACTGCCTAGGCCTAACTGGCAAATGAGTTTTGATCTAACTTCCCCCTTTATTTTATGATTCATTCACGTCAATTAATATCTCTAAATATTGGCTATAGGCCAATTTGCATGTTGTTCATAAAATGGCAAGAAAATTTGTAAAAATGAGTAGTATTTTAAGAATGTGACATTTGCATAACCAAACTGTAAGAGATTCCTTATGGGAAAAAAAATAAGTTTGTCCTGTTTCATACACAAAATAATAAGAAAAGGAATTCTAACCATAAAAACAAGCAAACACATTATAAACTTCATGCTAAAAAACCTTATAGGAAATTTATCTTGAAAGTATCCATTTCTCTGTTCTCTGATGATTTGAGTTTGGGACTTTGTTTCTCTCTAGTTTTCTGCAGGTTTTTTTTTGTTTCTTTCCCTCCTTGCCTCAAACACATCTTTCAGATGGAATACATTTATGATTAATTTGTTTGCAAAGAACTCATTGCTTAGAGAAAATTTAAGATTTTTTACAATAAGAAGATGTGAACTTTTTGGTTCAGGTTGACAGGTCTATTATATTTTATATTTACAAATAATAATTCACAGGTTTCCTTGATTCTCAGAACTTAACCTACTTGCTTAGTAGAGAGAACCAAACAGCTTCAGGGAAACACTTTGAGAGCAAGATTATTCTCAATTCCTGGATACTGAATTTATACATTATGAAAACAATAGGTAGAGCTCAGTACAATTATTTAGTAAAACTGTGGCTGCCTGACATCCTAATAAAACACAATGAAGACATAATCAATGTTTACTACATATGAATCACTGTTACACCCACCTTTCATATATCAACTCATTGGGTTCTCACAGAGACAACATGAGATTGATAATATATGCATGCTCATTTTATGCATAAAAAAGTGAGGGGCCTCTGGCATGAGAAACTTGTGAAAAATTATAGTGAATGGTGGTATTCAGCTCTGAACTTACCTTTGAGCCCTGAAGGCCACTGTGTGAAGAATACTTGTGAGTATTGTTTCTTAATGAAAAATCAGACAGCATGAGAGGTTGTCTGATTTAACTGGAAATTTTTTTAATATAATGATTCTTATTTCATACTATCACTATTTAACATGAATAATTTTAAGGAATATTCATTAGAAATATTCATTGATTATATTTAATATTTTGAGCAATGTTAGGATTACTAAACTATCTGATTCTGATGCTGAAATTTACATGAACCATTTGAAATAGTAGTGACTGATTTCTTGAAAAATTTCAACTCATTTCTTACACAACATTCCTTTTGTTACATTAAGAATGCACCCAGGACCATGCACATTCTAAGCAAGTACATTATTAATGAGCCATGCTCCCAAACCCCTTGTATAACTTCCTATATAACTTCTTGTATAACTTGTAGAGCATGCAAAATTTTAGTTTTATATAACTGTATCTTAATTGCTATCTTTAACATTTAATTTGTAGATGATATATATTTTATAAGGAAACATTTGCATTCAAAGAACTGAAGTTCTTTGGTTTTATAGAAAATGTTTTACCTTAAGCATACCCCCTTTGCTCTACCTGTTACAAGAATCACAATAAGTAATGTGGACATTCTATTTTTGCATATTATTTTTACAACTTAATTGAAATGGAGTTTATAATAAATATATATAATCTGCCTTACATTGTGAAAGGACATTAAATCAAATGCTTATTTTGTTATAAAATAGAATTGTGGTGCTGAGAGATGTCTAGTGAGCAGCAATGCTTTGCATGGAAGCATAAGAGCCTGAAAGGCCCTGAGTTTGATCCCCAGCCTTAATGTAAAAGTTGGGCAGGGCCACACATGCCTGTAACCCCAATCTTGTGTAGGGTTTGGAGACTACAAAATTACTGGTATTTGTTGGTCATCCAGTATGACAGAAAATATGGTATCTCCATCTCAAAACTCCATCTCAAAAAGAAACAACATGTAGAGCAATACAGTTGGACACATCTGATGTTCTTTTGCGGCCTTTGCATGCATCGAGACAATTATGGGCACACCCTGTGCATACACCAACTGCACAAATACACAAACACACATACTGCATACAAACTAACTCATACAATTTTGGCACATTCTCATTATCACATTTGGAAGAAAATTGTTTTGTGTACCTATTTTAATATTAAAGTCTTTACTGAGTCATTTCAGAATCTGCTGGAAACACCACACAGACTCTTCAATTTCCACAATAAAGCAATTGCACCTATTCACCATATTTAATTTCAATTGATTTTTTTTCTAGAGTATTTCCAGGTACTCTCTTGGTATTCAGTGAGAATATATACAGTATTTATCATATTCTTTGTTATTAGAGCAGACACTGTTACATATTTTTCTTTTGAATATTGAGACAACAAAGTTCAATATGTTGTTGTGATAGCCTGTGATACTATAACTGGATTCTCAATCATTAATCCACACTATATAATGTGATTATAATAATGTAGCATACATTATATATGCTTGTGGTTCCTTTTAAAAATTCCAACTAGGCAAAGAAAGTAAGAATATAATTACTTGGTTATGTGAGAAAAGCAGAATTTTTTTTTAAAATAAGGCACAATCATCAGAATGTATTTCTGCATATTTCATAGCATGTATAAAATAACTAGTGCTTTCAGTATATTATTTATTAATTCATGATTCATGAAAGAATTAGTAGTATTTTAGAAGCAGTATTTCTTTAGTTGCATAGTTAGCCAGATAATTATAGATCACATTTTCTTTTTTTTTTTAATTTTTTATGTATTTATTTGAGAGCGACAGACACAGAGAGAAAGACAGATAGAGGGAGAGAGAGAGAATGGGCGCGCCAGGGCTTCCAGCCTCTGCAAACGAACTCCAGACGCTTGCGCCCCCTTCTGCATCTGGCTAACTTGGGACCTGGGGAACCGAGCCTCGAACCGGGGTCCTTAGGCTTCACAGGCAAGCGCTTAACCGCTACGCCATCTCTCCAGCCCAGATCACATTTTCTTAATGCTTACAATGCTATTCATGGTTTCTACCTGTAAGGATAAAGCTATCTCTATATTTAAATGAAAATGCATGGCACTATACAGTTAGATCCCCCTTTTTTGTAACAACAGAATAAGCATTATTATTATTACAGTATTATATAGAAATTGTTTTATTTTTGAAAGAATATTTTTGAAAGATTTTTTTAGCAGAAGTTGTTGCTATTTAACAAGGGAAGAAAATTTAGAAGAAAATCGTAAATAAGTAATTAATATCAGTGATATTTCATTAGAAGAAAAAATTGGCATTGTACACCACTTCAATCAATCAATAAATGGGGAAAATTAATTTTATCAATGTAAATTAAGCTTAACAGAACTACTGAATTGTCTTAGCCATTCAATGTCCTCTCTGTGGCAAGGCTGAGATAGATGCTGGTACACAACGGTGTTCTTATAGAGTTTGACAAGATACAACATCACTTCATGATCAACATTGGAGAAAATTGACATGGTTGGTTCATATCTTAGCATAATAAAGGCAATATATAAATCTCCTAAGGATGAAGTAATACTTAATGGAGAGACTGTATTCTAATAAAGAAAATACAGAACTAAATAAGCAACTAAATCCCAGCATTCAGGATGTTGACACAAGAGTATATTGAGTTTGAAGGTCACCCTGGGCTACACAATGAGAACTATTCACACAGAAAACTACATCATCAGCAAAGAATGAAAACCATCTACAATCATCAATACCATGGTAAGTAAAGCGACAGAACATTAGACGATCAGCAACACCAGGAGGCTCTGCTACTGCTGTTTGACTGAAAGGGAATAGGCTGCCAATCAAATTTCTCTCTAAGTATTTGCACTATGTTTACACCCATAGATGAGTGCCGCTATCTTCATATTTAGTCAGAGAAGCTTCTATTTGCAGATGGAAGTGATTTTGGGAGAGACTTAAAATTCATCAACGTTTTGAACATCTATGATTGTTGAGTGCTCAGAGCTAAATGAAACCTTCGCTACCATTTAGGCAAAGGCTAAGGTAACACTGCAGTAAGGTCTAGCTATATTTTTTTCAAGGTAGTGCCTCACTCTGGCACAGGCTGACTTGGAATTCACTATGTAGTTTCAGGGTGGCTTCTAATTCATGGTGATCCTCCTACCTCTGCCTTTCATGTTTTGGGATGCAGTAAGATTTTAAGAGAGACAGATTTTAAGAGCCAGAGGATGGGGAGAGGGTGCACATTACAATAATACCTCTGGACATGAAGTGAATATTCATTACCTCACAGTGGCTACCCTTACCTTGTACAATTGATATGCACAATCTTGAGGTCATTACCATTTTGACATAGACAATAGAAGAAGACAGAAAAAATAAATAAATCAAATAGAAGAAGGACTAGGTGGAAAAAAAGGGTTTCAATGGAAGGGTATGAGGAAGGGGGTACAAAGAAGATAAGGGGATGAGACTGTCAAAATATACTATGTGCATGAATGAAATTGCCAATAAAAAGTTTTAAAGGGACTTTATTTATTTATCATATTGAATATGATATATATTCACTATACTATAGGAATGCTCTAAGTGTTCTATAATTATAGAACAATTTCAGTTCAATGAACTTGGAAAGAGATGATGAGATATAATCATTTATATTGTAGATTGTAAGATATTTTCTCATTGATATCAATAATCATATATTAAGTATTCAAATTGGCCATATTATTAGGAGAAAAGCTGTTAAGGTATCCAGTAACTTAGTCAACATGTATATAACAAATACATTCTTTATATTTTACATTATTCTAAATGCTGAATATAGGACTGAAAACAGAAGAGACATGATATATTCCATCATATGACATATATATTTTGACACACAGAAATAAAATATAAAGGAAAGGTAAAAACATGAATACTTATTACTGTGTTATATAGTATTACAGATCAACCAATTGTAATGTCTGTTATTCCACTACCTTGTAACTATACTTATAACTCAATGGTATTTTCTTTCCAGCATTTTACACTGTACTGCATAAACAATTGTGAGAACTCACCACAAAGTGACAAAACTAGCAACTATCTTTTGAGGATTCATTTTTGGTTTAGAGATGCTATGTCAGCCCTGAGATTATGAAAGTAAAAACAATAGAAGTAAGTAAGAACAAAGGAAAATGTAGACTAGCATATTTATTTAAGGTTGCAACATAGTTATATGTTTTACTTGCATATGTAAGTATTCATTAAAATAGAGAAAACAACCATAAAGCCAAAAATTTTTCTTTTAAAATAATATCTTACTGCAAGTTAGTAACTTATCTCTACTGAGGTATCAAAAGTAGTACTTGGGCAGAAAAGAGAAAATAGTCATTTGGCATAGAATGAAAAGATATGGAGGATGAGACAAATTATAAGAAATTTGTCTGGTATTGGGTAGCTGGTAGGGTTGAAAAATGAAATAAGTGTGACTGGTATGGTACATGGTGAGCCAGCAAAAGAGACAGATGGAGATTTGAGAATGATTAAAGAGGCAGATAATAAGTTGGGAATTTACTCAAAGTGTAATGACCAAGTATTATGAAATATCTGAAAGTTGTATTTTTTCTTTCCCGTTTTTCTTCATCCCTTCCTCTCTCTTTTCTTCCTTTCTTTCTTCTTTTTTTATTTTTATTTTTTGGTTTTTACAAATATTGTTTATTTCCATGAAACTCATACAGTGTCCAGTGAAAACCCATGTCCCAGGCCAAAAAGTACAAATAAAATTAAAAAGAACAGTGTTCTTGTACACACTTCTGCATGAGTAACTTGATTAACTGCTAACGAAAATTAGTACTTTTCTCACAGGATCTTTTTCATGTTAAAATGCTTTCTTTCTCAGTAAAGCCATCTTTGGAGTTAGTCATGACCTCACCGTGTCTGTCACTTGACTCCAAACTTGATATTCTTCTTTTGGTCCAGACCTTCAGATTTTACAAATAGCTTCAAGTTGAGGAAGGTTACTTTCCCAAAGTTCAGTTCTCTGAAAAACTTCAACCTCCCATTGGAAATCACAGTCCAGAAATGAAGCAATCTCTTGCTACAGCTTCAGGGCCAACTGGAAAGTCATTAGGAATGTGCAAATTAGTCGATCTTATTTGTCATCACAAACCTGAAAATGCGGTCCTGAAAAGGAGCCTCTCTGAGCACACATGGAGTTTTAACAAGGAGAAGGCGACATGAAGGGGGCTGAGGTCTGATCACTAAAAATCAGCACAGTGAAAACAACCAGTGATAAATATTGAACACGAGGATTCAAATTATGGTATGTTCTAAAGAGGTGGAGTATCCGTATTCAGTCTTGTTTTGAAAACCACATTACAAAAGAACTACTTTTTAAAAAATAAAAAAAGGGGACTTCCGGTTAAGATGGCGGCGTAGGTACCACGCCAAAGCAGGCTAGGGGGGAAAAAGACCAAAAAAAACTCAGCAAAATACACACTTTTACTAAAAAGTGAGGTGTATAGGAAATTGAGGCGGCAGCGGAGAACTGGAAGAGTTATAGAGCATTCAGAGCCTGCACAGGCGGGAACAGCGGCTCTGGGACGGCTCGGTCACCCGCCGCAGCCGCGGAGCGGCAGAAAACCGCCGGACTCTCGGCTCGAGCCGCAGGACAAGCTAGGTGCGGGATTTTCCCCTCACACCGCGCTCTCCGCAACTCGGGAAACGTGAGGGGAGAACGGCAGCAAGCAACGGAGGGAGGAGCAGACCGCGAGGTAAAAGCACACGTGGAGAAGCGATACAACCAGAGCAGCCGCGGCTCCCTCCCCTCCCCCACCGCCTGAACCCAGCTCCAGCGAACACAGCAGCGGCCCGGGACCGGCCACGCCAACTTGGGCTGATGGCGGGACCCAAGCAGGAGCAGAATTTGGCAGCAACTTCAGCGGCTCCAGCACCGGTACCAGTGGCCCCAGCAGCAGCGGACCCAGGAGCGGCAGCAGCGGCAGATCCCGCAGCAGCGGCTTCGGGGTGAGCAGCAGCGGTGGACACGGCAACGGCAGCTTCAGCAGCGGTGGTGGCTCCGGAGGTGGCAGCTACAACAGCAGCAGAGGCGGCAGCAGCGGCTCAGTTTGCCCCGTAGGAAAAGCAAGTGCCCAGCTCCAGAAATCAGAACAGCAGCCCGACGACCCAGGCAGCAACTTGACTGAGACCACAATCACCCAAGGTAACTGGGATTGCACCAGGGAAGGGTCTCACTTGGTCACAAGCTGACTTGGATACCTCAACAGACCAGAAATCTAAACCTCTTTGTTGATAGAGGATCTGGTCATTGTAATAACTACTCTTGCATACATACTCGGGGCTGTTTTTGATGGAATGTGTACAGTGTTTAGTTAAATTTTAGAATCTACCAGTATTTTATTCCACTCAGCCTGCTTGAATACACCTATAGCAGGGAAACTCAACCCCTAAGAACATCTTTGTAGATACTCTGACAGTCTTAAGAGCCACACCTAATACCTTAAGGTCCTACCCTGAAAATATATTACATCAAATCAATTGATACAGCTAAGAATACACAGCTAGCTAGAAAATCCAAGCATTAACTTAATCCAAGATGCAAAAATATATACATTATAACACAAGAAACACTAAAAAGCAAGACGATATAAATCCACCTAAAAGTATTAATGCATCAGAAATGTCCTCCAGTGAGAAAGAGTTAGAGGAAATGCCTGAGAAAGAGTTCAAAAGAATAATTATAAATATGTTCAAAGAGGTCAAAGAACACATGAAAACAATCAAAGAAGAAATCAAAGAGGAAATCAAAGAGGAAATCAAAGGAATCAAAGAAGAGGCAGGACAACAATTTAATGAAATAAAGAAGGCAATACACGACATAAATAGAGAAATAGAAATAATAAAGAAAAACCAGTCAGAATTACTAGCAATGAAGAACACAGTTAATGAAATAAAAAACTGTAGAAAATCTCACCAGCAGGATGGATGAGGGAGAGGACAGAATATCTAAGCTAGAAGATCAGGTGGCAGACCTAATGCAGTCCAACAAAGAGAAAGACAAACTTATAGAAAAGTATGAGTGGGAATTTCAAGATATTCGGGACACTATGAAAAGATCCAATATAAGAATTCAGGGCATAGTAGAAGGAGAAGAACTCCACTCCAGAGGCATAGTAGGCATCTTCAACAAAATCATAGAGGAAAATTTTCCCCAAATTGGGAAAGAGGTGCCAATACAGACAGGAAGCCTTTAGAACCCCTGCCAGACAAAACCCAAAGAAACTCTCCTTGCCACATTATACTCAAACTTCCAAACACACAAACCAAAGAAAAAATATTGAAAGCAGTTAGAGAGAAAAATCAAGTTACCTACAAAAGCAAGCCCATCAGGATTACAGCAGATTATTCAACACAAACTTTTAAAGCCAGAAGGGCTTGGAGTGATATATTCCAAGTTCTGAAAGATAACAACTGTCAACCAAGGTTACTTTATCCTGCAAAGTTATCCATCCAAATAGATGGAGAAATAAAGACATTCCATGACAAAAGCAGGTTAAAGGAGTATCTGAAGACAAAACCAGCTATACAGAAAATACTTGATAGAATCCTCCATGCTGAACAAAAGGAAAAGCACACATATAAGGAACCTAGAAAAAACCAGCCATACTCAAATACCAGTTAACAGAAGAGAGCACAGGTAGAACAAGTAACACACACACACACACACAAATGGCAAACATAAATACACACCTTTCAATAATATCTCTTAATATCAACGGTCTCAATGCCCCAACGAAAAGATATAGATTTGCAGACTGGGTTAAAAAGCAGGATTCTACAATTTGTTGGCTCCAAGAAACTCACCTTTCTACAAAGGATAGACATTATCTTAGGGAGAAAGGTTGGAAGACGGTGTTTCAAGCAAATGGGCCTAGAAAACAAGCAAGGGTTGCTATCCTAATATCAGACAGGGTGGACTTTAGTCCGAAGTTAGTCAAAAAAGATAAGGAAGGTCACTTTATATTGATTAAGGGCACACTACAACAGGAGGACATTACAATCCTAAACATATATGCACCTAACATGGGGGCTCCCAAATTCGTCAAACAAACACTATTAGAACTAAGGTCACAGATAACACCAAACACAGTGGTGGTGGGTGACTTTAACACCCCACTCTCATCAATTGACAGGTCATCCAGGGAAAGAATAAACAGAGAGGCATCTGGACTAAATGAGGTCATAGAAGGAATGGACCTAACAGATATATACAGGACATTTCATCCAAAGGCTGCAGAATATACATTCTTTTCAGCAGCACATGGAACATTCTCTAAAATAGACCATATATTAGGACACAAAGCAAATCTCAACAAATTCAGGAAAATTGAAATAATTCCTTGCATTCTATCTGACCACAATGGAATTAAACTACAAATCAGTAGCAAGAAAGGCTATAGAGCATACACAAAATCATGGAAACTAAACAATACACTACTAAATGATGAGTGGGTCAATGAAGAAATCAAGAAGGAAATCAAGAAATTTATAGAGTCAAATGATAATGAGAACACAACATACCAAAATCTCTGGGACACAATGAAGGCAGTTCTAAGAGGTAAATTTATAGCCTTAAGTGCCTATATTAAGAAATTAGAAAGGTCGCAAGTAAACGACATAATGCTTCGCCTTAAAGTCTTGGAAAAAGAAGAACAAGGCAAACCAAAAAGTAGTAGACGGGAAGAAATAATAAAGATTAGGGCAGAAATTAATGAAATAGAAACAAAAAGAACAATCCAAAGAATTAATGAAACAAAGAGTTGGTTCTTTGAAAGGATAAACAAGATTGATAAACCCTTAGCAAATCTGACCAAAAGAAAGAGAGAAGAGACACAAATTAATAAAATCAGAGATGAACAAGGTAACATCACAACAGATTCCAGAGAAATTCAAAAAATTATAGGGACATACTATAAAAGCATATACTCCACAAAGTATGAAAATCTGAAAGAAATGGATGATTTCCTTGAGCTATATGACCTACCTAAATTAAATCAAAATGAGATTAATCACTTAAATAGACCTATAACAAACATGGAGATCCGAGCAGTTATCAATAATCTCCCAACTAAAAAAAGCCCAGGCCCGGATGGATTCACTGCTGAATTTTACCAGACTTTTAAGGAACAGCTAACACCATTGCTTCTTAAGCTTTTCCAGGAAATAGAAAAAGAAGGAATCATACCAAACTCCTTCTATGACGCCAGCATCACCCTGATACCAAAACCAGGCAAAGATAGAACAAAAAAAGAAAATTGCAGACCAATCTCCCTCATGAACATAGATGCAAAAATTCTCAACAAAATATTGGCAAACAGAATACAAGAGTATATCAAAAAGATCATTCACCCTGACCAAGTAGGCTTTATCCCAGAGATGCAGGGATGGTTCAACATATGCAAATCTATAAATGTAATACATTACATAAATGGGTTGAAGGACAAAAATCACATGATCATCTCATTAGATGCAGAGAAAGCATTTGACAAAATCCAACATCCCTTCATGATAAAAGTCCTACAGAGACTGGGAATAGAAGGAACATATCTCAATATAATAAAGGCTATTTATGACAAGCCTACAGCCAACATATTACTAAATGGGGAAAAACTGGAAGCTTTTCCACTAAAATCATGAACAAGACAAGGGTGTCCACTGTCTCCACTTCTATTTAATATAGTTTTGGAAGTCTTAGCCATAGCAATAAGGCAAGAGACACACAAAAAAGGGATACAAATTGGAAAGGAAGAAATCAAGTTATCATTATTTGCAGATGACATGATTCTATACATAAAGGACCCTAAAGACCCTACTAGCAAGCTGTTAGAGCTGATCAAAATCTACAGCAATGTAGCAGGATACAAAATAAATACACAGAAATCAGTAGCCTTCGTATATGCTAACAACAAACACACAGAGGATGAAATCAGAGAATCACTCCCATTAACAATTGCATCAAAAAAAATAAAATACCTTGGAATAAACCTAACCAAGGAAGTAAAGAATCTATACAATGAGAACTTTAAAACACTCAAGCGAGAAATTGCAGAAGACACTAGAAAGTGGAGAAACATCCCTTGTTCCTGGCTTGGAAGAATCAATATCGTGAAAATGGCAATCTTACCTAAAGCAATCTACACATTTAATGCAATCCCTATCAAAATTCCAAAGGCTTTCTTCATGGAAATAGAAAAAACAATCCAAAAATTCATTTGGAATCATAAAATACCTCGAATATCTAAAATAATACTGAGCAACAAAAAAGAGGCTGGTGGTATCACCATACCTGATTTTAACCTATACTACAGAGCCATAGTAACAAAAACAGTATGGTACTGGCACAAAAATAGACATGTAGATCAGTGGAACAGAATAGAGGACCCAGATATAAGCCCAAGTAGCTATAGCCACCTGATATTCGATAAAAATGCCAAAAATACTCATTGGAGAAGAGACAGCCTCTTCAGCAAATGGTGTTTTGAAAACTGGATAAATATCTGCAGAAGGATGAAAATAGATTCTTCTCTCTCGCCATGCACAAGAATTAAGTCCAAATGGATTAAAGACCTTAACATCAGACTGGAAACTTTAAAACTGCTAGAGGAAAAAGTAGGGGAAACCCTTCAACATATTGGTCTTGGCAAAGACTTTCTGAATACAAACCCAATTGCTCAGGCAATAAAACCACAGATTAACCACTGGGACCTAATGAAATTACAAAGATTTTGCACCGCAAAGGACACAGTGAAAAAAGCAAAGAGGCAACC
The DNA here is from genome assembly GCF_020740685.1 of Jaculus jaculus. NCBI lineage: Eukaryota > Metazoa > Chordata > Mammalia > Rodentia > Dipodidae > Jaculus > Jaculus jaculus. The sequence continues at coordinate 78,189,909 of NC_059113.1, forward strand.
TACAGAATGGGAAAAAATCTTCGCCAGCTACATATCTGATAGAGGATTAATATCTAGGATATACAAAGAACTCAAAAAGTTAAATAATAAGGAATCAAAGAAGCCAATCAAAAAATGGGCTAAGGAGCTAAATAGAGAGTTCTCAAAGGAAGAAATACGAATGGCATATAAGCATCTAAAAAAATGTTCTACGTCACTAGTCATCAGGGAAATGCAGATTAAAACTACATTGAGATTCCATCTCACTCCTGTCAGATTGGCCACCATCATGAAAAGAAATGATTATAAATGTTGGCGGGGATGTGGAAAAAAGGAACCCTTCTGCACTGCTGGTGGGAATGCAATCTGGTCCACCCATTGTGGAAAACAGTGTGGAGGTTCCTAAAGCAGCTAGAGATTGATTTACCATATGACCCAGCTATAGCACTCCTAGGCATATATCCAAAGGACTCATCTCATTTCCTTAGAAGTACATGCTCAACCATGTTTATTGCTGCTCAATTTATAATAGCTGGGAAATGGAACCAGCCTAGATGTCCCTCAACAGATGAGTGGATAATGAAGATGTGGTACATTTATACAATGGAGTTCTACTCAGCGGTAAAGAAAAATGAATTTATGAAATTTGCAGAAAAATGGATGGACCTGGAAAGTATTATACTAAGTCAGGTAACCCAGGCCCAGAAAGCCAAGCGCCACATGTTCTCCCTCATATGGGGATCCTAGCTACAGATGACTGGTCTTCTGTGTGAGAATGAAAATACTTAGTAGCAGAGGCCAGTAAGTTGAAAAGGAGACGTAAAGGGTGGAGAAAGGAAGGGAGGAAGATACTTAATAGGTTGATATTGTATATATGTAATTACAATGATTGTAATGGGGAGGTAATATGATTGAGAATGGAATTTCAAACGGGAAAGTGTGGGGGTGGGGAGGGAGGGAATTACCATGGGATATATTTTATAATCATGTAAAATGTTAATAAAAATTTTAAAAAGTTAAAAAAAAATAAAAATAAAAAAAGGATTGCCGGGAAATAAAAAATAAAAAGAGATAAACCCTTCAGTGACTACCCCCCCCACCGTTTGTTCCTAATAATCACATCTTCTTCCTCCATTTCCATTTTAAAAATTTTGTTTATTTATTTGAGAGCGAGAACGAGAGCGAGAGAGAGAGCACCAGACAGAGAGACAGAGGTAGAAGAAGATAGATACATAGAGAGAATGGGCGTGTCAGGGCCTCCAACCACTGCAAACGAAGTCCAGACACGTGCGCCCTCTTGTGCATCTGGCTAACGTGGGTCCTGGGGAATCAAGCCTCGAACCGGGGTGATTAGCCTTCAAAGGCAAGCACTTAACCAATAAGTCATCTTAGGCTTCACAGACAAGTGCTTAACTGCTAAGCATTCTCTCCATCCCTCTTTCTTCTTTTTAAAAGAAATATTTATTTATTTGCAAGGAGACAGAGAGAGATGAGAGAGAGTGCTAGAATAATAAGGCCTCTAGCCACTGCAAACAAACTCCAGATGCAAGGGCCACTTTGTGCATCTAGCTTTCTATACATGGGTACTGGAGAGTCAAACCTGGGTCGTTAGGATTTGCAACTATGCACCTTAATCACTGAATAATATCTTGAGCCCTGCTTGCTTTCTTCAACTGTACATGGAAACCCGCAACAATTCCGTAGAAGTTGTCAGAAGTCACAAGAGTTCCTGGTAAGAAAAATTAGACTTTTTATTTTCAGCACCACATGGCAGCATTTGCTCTATGAATACATCGTATTTCTTGAGTTCCAAGCACCAACGCTGCAATCCAGGAGAAAGCTCTAGTGAATGGAAATACACAGTGAGTTTATTTCAGAGCTAAAGGACCACATTACAACAGCATCCATTTTCGTAGGCAGGCTGCTTAAAAATCTGTCCCACATTTGACACAGACATTGTTGTTTTTTATTCTGAGTAGAATGGCTGCTGGAGGACAGGAGACATTTTTTTTTCCATAGTGGTTTAACTAATGGTAAGTTGCATGTGCTCTGGTAAATAATTCCCCACCCATATTCACACAGAAAACCCTAATTAAACCAAATATGGTACATGCGCAGACACACACACACACACACAGAGAGAGAGAAAGAGAGAGAGAGAAGGACATCAAAGCAGAAGAAATAGTTGGGAAGAAAAATTTTTTAGTGGAAGAGGAAAGGGAAGGGAGATAAGAAATAGCAATAGGAGGACTATGATCAAAATGCATATGCATGCATAAAATTGTCTCCAAAACCTAATTAAAAAATACTCCATCATGCATGGGAACTAGCTATACAAAAATCCAGATAAGATCATGTGGATTAAAAGCAAGTAGAAGACCTCCAGAACAGTCATGGAGAAGCATCCCCTGAAACATGACAGTTTTCAGTAACAGAATTGTAAGAATGCAGAGATAGATAAAGAGAGATGACAGATAGATGATAGATGAGAGATGGACAGATATAGATGATAGCTAGATAGATGATATATAGGTAGATAGATTATAGGCAGACAGACAGATGATAGATAGATGATAGATAGATAGATAGATAGATAGATAGATAGATAGATAGATAGATAGATAATAGATAGGATTTATATTCAGCTGCAGATAACATAGATTTTTAGAAACATTCTGGGCCTCTGTGAAGGACCTTGAATACACATTTCTTGGGCACACAGGTGGCAATACAGATATTATTGTGGAGGTGTATGGAACATGGGACACATGGAAATGGGGATGGTGGCTAGAGCAGTTTAGCAGAAGAGCTGAGTGCTGATCAAGGACAGTGGTGGCGATGACAGAGCATGAGTAGAGCTTCCTATTGATTAGGGTAATTAGGAGAAGGTCACAAACTGACTGATCCCGGGACAGGTTTGAATGCACGGAAGTGTGATGTGTGAATACTCATGCTTTTTAAAAAAAATACTCATTGGGATACACAAAGTTAGGTTTCATTATGACATTTTCAAATCCTTTTCCTCCCTTTTCCCCTTCCTGCTTCCACATTCTTATGCCCATTTCCAACTTAGCCATCTTTCTGCTTTCATATTAAATGTCCCTCTTATCCTTTGCTCTTCTCAATACCTCTTTTTCCCTTCTCACAGTCTTCTTTCTAGAATCCCAGTCTCATATCCTGTTATTTAAATGCATAGAAATTAATTTTAGTGTTTTAAATGCTTTATTGTTTCAAGTAAACCAAATTTCCTTAAAAAAAAAAAAAAACATTTTGGCATTGATGAAGGGGATTTCAGTCAAGTGTTTACTGTTAAAGTATGAGGGCCTAAGTTGGAACCCTTACTATTTATGGAAAAGCCAGGAATAGAAGTCTACTCCAACTATATCAGGGCTAGGGAAGTGGAGTCAAGAGTATACCTGGGCTTACTGACTAGCTAGACTAGCCAAATTGGTGAACTGTTTCAGGGAAAGATCTTGTCTCAAAACATATATAAGAGCAATCTGAGGAAGTAATTCAATATCAACCTCTGCCTTCCATACTTATGCAATTCAAATGCAACCACACACAAGTGATCCCACATACAACCATGCTGCACATGTACATACTACTCACAAATACACATGTAAAAATCCTTCTTGTTTGATGGAGAATTAGGCTATGATTAAAGCCCTTCAATAATCAGATGCTCCTGATAATTTTTCAATTTCATGCCAGTTAGTTTTAATAGGTAACCTTTACAACTGGATAGATGATTTCAGATTTAAAAGAGAGGCAGACATGGCTCCATGTAGGAATAACTTCTATAAAGGATAATTCTTATATGTGAAGGATGTTTATAATGAAAATGTGACTTATAGATGCTGAACATATGGTATTCCACTGAGTCATTGTATTAGTAGAATTTACAATACATTTAAATAATTAACTTATAGATATGCCATGGATATTCCAATGTTTATTCATATGAGGAAAATTTTTTCGATAATTATAACTACTTAATTAATTTTTTAAGGCCAATAAAGTCTCCATATTTCTTTCCCCAAATATGGAATTAAACAAGGTCAAAGGCTTTAAGACAATTTTTAGCATTGACTAGTGAGCTTGTCATAGCCTATTTATAATGAAGCAAGATTTAATTATCATCCAATGGGGAAATAGAGGAATAGTAAACTTTAAAATAGAATGCTGTCTCATTAGTCTTATGTTTCCTTACTCTTCTTCCTCTAGAACGTTGGAAAATATTCAGTCTATTTGTTCCCTAAACAGCTCATGAATATTTCAGTTACAAATGGTGGAATTTCCTTTGCACTAGTTCATTTACATTTCAATACAATTAAGTTTTTCTTTACGTATGTTGCCTGGAAACCTGATTATTTAGGGCTTTTAGCATTTTCAAAAATTCAACAGTAGAGCCGGAGAGATGGCTTAGCAGTTAAGCGCTTGCCAATGAAGCCTAAGGACCCCAGTTCGAGACTCCATTCCCCAGTACCCATGTTAGCCAGATGCACAAGGGGGCACATGCATCTGGAGTTCGTTTGCGGTGGCTGGAAGCCCTGGTGCGCCCATTCTCTGTCTGTCTCTATCTGCCTCTTTCTCTCTCTGTTGCTCTTAAATAAATAAATAAAAAAAATTAAAAAATGCAACAATATATTGCAGAAGGACTGTAACTGTAAATGTGCTTTCTTAAAATGGGCATAGATTAGGTGTATCATTTTTTTCTTTAATGATGACAGAGCTATCTGATTTTCCTAGTCACGGAATAAGTGTTTTCAAAATTTCAGAGTACTATTGTACATAAAAGAGGTGAGCATTTCACTGTTATTTAGTTATTTCTGCAAGAAATTTCCTTTGTACCTCTTCACATAAAACTTTTGAAAGTGTTTGAGAGACTAAATGATGTTTTTCTCCTCATGTTGCATCCACTTAGATTTTGTATGAAATAATTACACATATGCATGACCTCAAAGAATACATATGAAACAAAAACAAATATACTACACATGCATATGTGAAATTCTTTTATCTCTCTACAAAATTAAGGTAAGTCTAGATGCATTAAAAAGAAACAGTGTTGGGATGGCTTAACAATTTAGGTGCTTGCCTGTGAAGCTAAGGACCCAGGTTCAGTTGCCCAGAACCCACATGAACCAGATGCACATGGTGGTACATATATCTGGGGTTTATTTGCAGCAATGATTAGAGGCCCTAGAATGTCCATTTTCCCTCTCTTTATTTCTAAAAAATAAAAATCATATATATGAAAGAAACAAGTATTATTGATACATGTTTATGTACAGAGGGGAATCATGGAACTAATTCATTCCAGAAGTTGTGTTCAAAACCAAACACCTTGATAGGTATTTAAGTTTATGCCAAAGTATATAGAGAAATACATTCTAGACATGAAATCTTAAAATATGAAGAAAGAAAAGTTAAATACTGAAAAATGTTTCATTTAAATGTTGACTATTGCAAAATAAGAGAACATATTATAAGGAAGCAGAATCCAGAGATGTGTTGGTGTATATATGCAACTTTGTATATGTATGCATGTACATATGTAATGAATGTAGTTCTAGACATGACAGTACTTTTTAAATTAAAATATATTTTCATCATAATGACATCTACACAGCATGCCTAGCAATTAGTCAGGGATCAGAAAAATAGTATTGTCTTTTGCTATTTAAGGAAACTATATGAAAATTTTAGCCTTAGGTTAGAGGATTAAAATGAAATAACTTTAGGAATTATAGAAGAAGTTTGAAGTTTAAAAAATATCATTTATTATAAGAGCTCAACAAGTTTCACTTGGTTATGAACTTTAATATCATTTGTTATATTATTTTGTGAGATAAAAGTAGATCCAAAAGAATTTTTTTTTTCCCCTGAGGAAAAATAAAACCACTAGCTTATTGACTGACTATGTGCCTCTCTGTTGGTGCATGGTTTTGATGTCATGTAACTTATGTTGGTGAGATTCATGAACAACCACTGACATAGCACATATATACCACAGGATTATTCTTGCAGGATATGTTCCTGTGTCATGCAGTCAACACTTCCTCCTCTCCTATGGCCATAGAATTATCCACATCAAATAAACCAACCTGATTCAATAACAGTGCTACAAGATAAGATTTTATTATCTTGCATAGCTTTTCCAAACAATTTTTCCATAAAAATTCAGTAATTGGTCCTTCTGGGATTTTTCATGAAAAAAGTAGTATTTAGATAAATACCTCATTAATTTTGGTTACAACTTTTCATTAAAAATATTAAAAGCAATAAAAATATGTCATTAATATCACTAGACATCACAAATATCTCTGTGAGATCCCTACCTCTTTGCTCCCTGTGAGACAAGAAAATGAAGACATATGCATATGCACACACATAAACAATGATATTTAAATAAATCAGAAAGTTTCTGATTTCAGATCAGATCTTCAAATTAATTAGAATGAGGTAAAATATGGTATTACCGTCATAATGGTAATCTGAAAGTATTCTAAAACAAAGTCATTAAAAAGGAAATATTCAGCCATCTTCTAAAGAAGCCAGAAAAACTTCAGGTAAACCTGTTGTTCCAAATGCATGAGCACAGCTGAAGTTCCCTTAGGACCACCATGCAAGTAAGGAGGAGGAAGCACTAGCTTCCCATAGTTGTCCTAAGTAGAGCATTTTCCTTTAACGATTGACAGTTCAAAAACTAATGTTTTTCCCCAATTTGGCATACAGCTTAGTGAAAAAAAAACAGTTGACAGGTATAATTAATTCAGGAGATAGAGAGTAACTATTTCCTTGATAGAGTTCTTAGGTGATGAATATTTTAATTTCAATTTTTCAAATTTCACCTGTAAATCATGAAGAATTAAGAAGTAATTTAGATAATTGTGGATAGCACTGGGAAGGTAAATTGAGAATTATTAAATTCTCAATTTCCTTTTCAAAGCATATATATTTGACTTTATTAAAGTAGAATGTGGTTTTACCAAACCTAAAAGTAGTTGACTTAAAAATCATGAAATAGAGCTGGAGAGATGACTCAGCACTTATAGATACATGCTTGCAAAGCCTGCCAGTAAGGATTTGATTTCCCAATACCACATAAAATTGGGTACAAAAGTTGCATCTGGAGTTCATTGGCAGTAACAGGAGATCCTAGCATGCCCATTTTCATGCTCACATGCTGTTTTGCTTTCTCAAATAATCTCTCTCTCTCTCTCTCTCTCTCTCTGTATATATATATATATATATATATATATATATATATTATATATATATATGTGTGTGTGTGTGTGTGTGTGTACAATTTTACGTATTACATATATAATTAATGATCATGAAATAGCATTCTTTACCTCTGTTGAACAGAATTTAAAACTATACATCTAAGAGCCATAGGGTGGGATGGGATTATCTTGAGGCATTGCCTCCCCTCCAATGACTGACTGCTGCTCTCACAACTCATAACCCACAACTCCATGTGAATACCAGAAATCCCATTAAAGTGGGCCATCAGTGCAGTGGGGGCATGCAGAAGGGAACTGATGTTAACAACTTATAATGTATCCATACAAAGATTATACTTAATAAAAGCAACTATGCATCTTTAATAATGCATGCAGCCCAACTCTTTCAGGAGATTTTATAACAGCAGAGATTTTAGATATGGACAAGTAAAAGAACATGTGTGTAAGAGTGTAACTGGCAATCACATGAAATATCTCCATAGGCCCCAGTCCTGTCTGAGGGGAGCATGATTTTGTCCTCCTTTCCTTTGCTGTAGTCAATGGAGGACCACTGATTTTCATATCTTTTTGTTTTGCATGAATAAAGCAAAGAAACTTTTTTTATAGAAAATGTGATGAAATTGCCAAAAGAGTCTGGAAGATTCTGTAATGAGATGTAACTGATTTGGGGAACACAGCTTGTTGAAATGAAAAATGCTGGCTCCCAATAAAATAGTCAAGAGAAGCCATGCTCATAGGAAGTAGGGCAGGCTCCGTGAGTTGTCAAATATTTTGTGTGAAGGCATTACTCTAGGAACCTGTGGCACTGTGTTAATCTACCAGTCCCAAGCAAATAGCACACACTTGTAGGAAGAAGGAAACTATTAATTTATTTTTATGAGTGGTCACAAAGAATAACATCATGTAACTTGCTGGGAGAGTAAGGTGACTACAGAAGATGCAAAAACAAATTTTCAGTTCATGTATTTTACTGTTCTTCTATCTCGCCTTTAAATAATTTGGAGTTTATTAATTTATTAATGATCGTATCTAGTCCCTCAAAGTGAAATATCTTTAAAAATCTGCAGAATGCATGTCAAAATTGAATTATGTAAAACATCATTTAAATGACAACTCACTACGTAATGCTATTAAGAGAAATAAGGGCTGGAGAGATGGCTTAGCGGTTAAGCGCTTGCCTGTGAAGCCTAAGGACCCTGGTTCGAGGCTCGGTTCCCCAGGTCCCACGTTAGCCAGATGCACAAGGGGGCGCATGCGTCTGGAGTTCGTTTGCAGAGGCTGGAAGCCCTGGCGCGCCCATTCTCTCTCTCTCTCTCCCTCTATCTGTCTTTCTCTCTGTGTCTGTCGCTCTCAAACAAATAAATAAATAAATAAAATTTTAAAAAAAAAGAGAAATAAAAAAAACCCTTAAATACCAAGTATTAAATGTTAAAGTGAGAGACCATTAAGAAGAAACCACGGTTCTAATGTAAATAACACTTGATAAAGAAAGCTATTGTCACATTTTAAGAAGGAAGTGTAAATGGGGGATGGATTTTTCAATATTATTACATGGAGGAAGGATTCTGAAAACAGATATTCCAGCAGTCTATCCACAAAGATAGAAAAAGCAAAGCAGGGGCTGGTGAGATGGCCCAGCAATGAAAGGTACTTTTTTTTTTTTTTAATGTCTCCAAGCCCAAGTTCACTTTACCAACAATACAGAAGCAATATGACACACAACATGCCTACAGCAAAGGCAGCAAAGCCATCAGAATCCAAAGCTCACAGGTCATGAATACTGAGTCACACATAGTAGCAAATTTTCCAAAACATACCCTTTCTCATTAGGTGAAAGGAGAGGCCAAACACCCCGAGGTTGTTCTCAGACTACCATTCGTGCACCATGGCACCTTCACTCTTCATGTTCTCTAAGGATATTATAAGTGCTAATGACCTGTTCTTTGTTCTATGTTATATGAAACTATGGCATTTCTAGCTATTTCTTCTGTTTCAGATAACTTATCAGTATAACTAAAATATTATGTGAAGGCTGGAGGAATGGCTTAGTGGTTAAGGCATTTGCCTGCAAACACAAAAAGACCCAGGTTCTTTCCCCAGGACCCACGTTAGCCAGATGCACAAGGAGGTGTGCACAGCTTGAGTTCATTTACAGTGACTGGAGGCCCACTCTCCTCTCTCTCTCTCTCTCTCTCTCTCCTTTCTTCTCTGCAAATATATAAATAAATAAGTAAATAAAAATAAAATGTAAAATATTATGTGAGAATCCTACATGAAATCAGTGTGAAAATAAAACTGTACTGTCTTCATTATGCCTTTAATCAGCATTTATTTTAACTTTTTAAATCATTTGCTTAAAATGGTATTTGTAGTGACATGTCAATGGTAGCCATCTTGTACCTAATATCAGAGGAAAAAGTATATATAACTTTATTGTCATTCAATGAATTTCATTCAAAAACATAAGAACACTGTGAAAAGGGAGAGAGGTTAGACCAGCTCACACTTTGGAACTATATGGTAGATGAGCTCCCTTGAGCTGAGTAATCCAGCCAACTAGGAATCCTTCTCTCTACCTCTGATCATTTCCTTCTTAGTTTTGACAAAAATCAAACCAAGAATTAAAAAAAAATATACTAGAAAGTCAGGAAAGGGGCATTATAACAATGGAACTACACTGTTCAAAAGTTTTTATTCTATACAAGCAGAATTATAATATTACACAAATTAGACTTTGACTAATTAGAAATTTGCATTCTAAAACTTCAAGCAACTTTGGAACTCAAAACAAAAAGAAGATGATTAATAATATAAACAATGAAAAATATTTTCAACAAAAATTAGCAAAAAGAAAGCCTAAGATATGAGATAGACAGATAATGAAATATCTCTAAGAGAAATCACATAAACATATGTAAATTATCCAAACACCAAAGCCAAAATGAATAGACTAACAGTTTAGAAAAAATCATAAAAGACTAACTGTATGTTATTTATCAAAATACATTTAAAATATAAGACATAAATATTTTAAAGACTAAAAGGTAGAAGAATGTAAGCCATGCTACCAGCAAAGCAAGGAAAGATATAAAATGTCTTAACCAATATGAAAGCAACTTTGAAGGCTTAATCATATAATAGCTGATGAAGGTTTGGGAGCAAAGGGTATTTTCAAGAATGAAGACAAATTTTATAAAGAAAATGGAGGTAGGCCTATGAATCATCTGGATCTTGATTCAATAATGGATAGAATGTAAACAGGTATAAATAAGAAAAAATGTGCAGCATGTAATAGGGATAAGGGTGTAGTTTATGACAAAGTTATTAGTATTCCAGACAGATCTACTGATTTACTGAGCTGGACTCTTATTTGCCCACTTTCTGTTCATATGATGTGTAGTCATAAATTCAGAATAATTCAACTTGCAGTCATGATTAAATCCTATACAAGAAAGAGGATTAAATAGATGCTAAATCTTAAGGACAGTTTGATGTAGGTTGTTTCTCCTTCCATCTCTTTTGTTGCCTTTGTGTGTGTGTTCATGTGTGACACATGGGGGACATAGATATAAGTGTGTGTGGTGTACACGCATGCAAAGGCCTGAGGAAGACATGGGTACTTTTTTTTTTTTTCATTACTCTTCTAAGTTGTCTAGTTCACTCTCTTTTAAAAAAGATCTTTTATTTATTTATTTGAAAGAGAGAGAGAGAGACAGGGAAAGAATGGGCATTCAAGGGCCTCTAGCTACTGCAAATAAACTCCAGACACACTCATCACCTTCTACATCTGGCTTATGTGTGTACTGGGGAATTGAATATGGTTTCTAAGGCTTTGCAAGCAAGTTCTTTAACTGCGAAGTCATTTCTCCTGCCTGAGTTAGATTGTCTCCAAACCCAGGACTATTTTTGGACAATCTACCTGACCAGTGAATCTCAGTGATCTGACAGAGCTCCCTTCCAACCTGAAGGACTAAGGGTATAAGCATGTGTGACCACATTCAGTTTGTTTTTTTTTAATGTGAACTTTACTGTATGACATATTTCATACTAGTCATATTTTCATCAGGTTACATTGAGGGCCTTTCTCAGTGGGCTTGGTTACTTGTATTCACCACGAAGTTATGATTTATGAATGCAGTAATGCAGTGTTCAGTCACTGGTGGGAGGGACAATGCCTCATTATAGTCTTGTTTTTAATTTTTTTTTGTTTATTCTTATTTATTTGAGAATGACAGAGAGAAAAAAGGGGAAGAGAGAGAGAGAGAGAGAGAGAGAGAGAGAGAGAGAGAATGGACACACCAGGGCTCTCAGCCACTGCAAAAGAACTCTAAACGTGTGCGTGTCCCCTTGTGCATCTGGCTAACGTGGGCCCTGGGGAATTGAGCCTCAGGGCTTCACAGGCAAGTGCTTAACCACTAAGCCATCTCTCCAGCCCCTTTTTATTTTTATTTTATTTTATTTTATTTTATTTTATTTTATTTTATTTTATTTTATTTTATTTTATTTTATTTTATTTTATTTTATTTTATTTTATTTTATTTTACTTCTTTGCTGTGGATAAAACTCTCAGGCTGGAAAGGAGTGTCCATAGGCATTCCCCCAACCCCCATGACTTATTGCTGCATCCATAAACCATAACCCCAAGGTCAATACCAATAATCACAGGGAAGAGGGCCCTCAGAGGAAATAAGGTGGGAGGAAGGGGAAAATAGGATAATAGGAGGGGAATGGGACCAACACATGATTTGTCCATATAGCAAATTTTCTAATTAATAAATATTAAATAAAAAAAAAACAACTCAGCTCTCTGGCTCCAGTGTTTGCAGAGAAAGTTGTTTTCACAGGTGAGGGAGGCATAAGCCCAGGCCCTGGTGTACATTTTTTTTTTTTTTTCATTTTTCGAGGTAGGGTCTCACTCTGGCTCAGGCTGACCTGGAATTAACTATGTAGTCCCAAGATGGCCTCGAACTCACGGCAATCCTCCTAAATCTGCCTCCCTAGTGCTGGGATTAAAGGCATGTGCCACCACGTCCGGCCTGGTGTACATTTTTTAACAGTTCTGTATTGTGGTTCTCATGCTCTATTCAAATATAACCTTTTATCAATATCAGCATATAATATGCAACAGTTTAACTCTTGTTTTCTCAGAGCTACATAATTAAGGACAAAGCACATTTTAGCTACTTGCTTGTTTGTGCCTTTCCAACAGCAAACAATCAAAACAAAAATTTCAAGATATCTGAGAAAGTGAAAGTGAACCAATTTCAAAGGTGCCTTACAGCAAAGAAAAATAAAATAGTGTTTTCAGTTGTTACAACAAAATACATAAATTTAAAAATAAGCCAATAAATCATACAACTAGAGGGAACCTGGTTCTCATCTTTGACAATTTAGCATTTCAGATGCTGAAACTTAAGACATCTGTTTTGTGGAGCCATTAGTGTACAGACTTGGAATTTAAAGTGAGCCTTTTGATAATAATGCCATTTGGATATATTTCTTCCCAGAAAACAAGTTGCTGGATTAATTGATTTTAATGAGGAAGATACAATCAAATTTGTTAAATGTGTCTTCTGAATCTATTAGGATGATCGCATTTTTGTCTTACTTTATTAGTGAGCTATGCAATGTTTATTGATTAGGGAGATATTAATTCATCACTGAATCCCAGAGCTAAATCTCAGTTACATTTGGTAAATGACCTTTTTGATACATTAAGTTAGAATTTCTGTTATAATTTAGAAGATTTCTACATATATGGCCATCATTACTATCAGACTGAAATTTATTTTCTTGTCCTTGTTTGATTTTGGTATAAAAATTTGGTATCAAAATTATATTTGACTCATGAAATGAATTCAGATGTTTTCTTTCTTCAGTTTCTTAAAGAGCATCAGAGGGCCGGCAATGACACCTTTAAATCTTAATTAGAAGCAGAAGCATAGTCATAAAGTCCTGGATTTTTGTTGTTGTTGTTGTTGTCGTCATTGTTGTTATTGGAAGGATTTAATTGCTGGTTTGATTTTACATGTTGCTTATCTTTTCAGATTTTCTTTTGTTTCACAGTGTTGGTAGGTTGCATATTTTCAGGAATCTATTCATTTGTAGGCTATCTAAAATATAAGTGTATAATTGTTCCAAATGGACTATTATGATCTCTGTGAAGGCTAAACTGGTGGGCAGGGGACAAACTCTTTGTGTGCCAGGGTGTCTGAAACATGTGATATACTGATAATATAGACATGGCAGGACAGGCTTCTGCATTACTATTGCTCCAGAGTCATGACAAATCTCACCCCTTGTGAAAAATGACAGATGTTGTTTTGCTTATAATGTGAAAGATCTTACTGTGAAGATAGTTCTAGTATCTGGGAGGTGAGTGGACAAGGTAACCAGGTTTACAGTGTGGTCAGAAATATAGCAGCCATGGCTACAAAGATGCAGCATCAAGAGAAGTGGTGGATCCTTACTGCAGTGCATCAACTGTGGCCACTTCTTGTGTAGATGAGAGGTGCTTTTTCAGATATTCCTCACTGGGGTGTCCTGGTGTGAATAGCTATGCCTCAGGGCAATGACACTCCAGAATCTCTTGAAGAGCACTGGAGATCTAAGTCTTCTCTCTTTTTCATTTGTTCCAAGCTATCCGTTTATTTGTATTTTGCTTCACTTTGCTGTTGAATGTTTGATGGGGCTTTGAGTCCTCTTGGTGATATTGTGGTTTGTGAAAAAATGTTTGTAAGTACATTTGTGAGAAATGGATTAATGTTGAAATCTCAATAGTCCATCACATTTGGTATGTTACTTTCTAGATAATCTTATATTTAAAAAGAATTTTTAAAGTGTTATTTTTCTTTACTTTCATTGTTAAATTATGCATTTACACACACATTTTCAGTATAATTCCAAATGTTCTAATTTTAGTGTGAAATGAATTTATTAGAAAAAAGTCCATGCATATGTCAAAGTGTCTACATGATTGATTGACTAATTAGAATCTTCTGATAATTAATTGTTAGAATATTGCAAAACTAGAGGCAATTAGTGTTGGGATGGTCCCCATACATAGTAGTTATTCATTCCCTGCCTCTGTTTGTGGCATTACATCCTTGTGATTATTTGTTAAACTCTGGAATGTATTTGTTGTTTACCTCCATAGCAGACATGCCAATGTTGCACTACTGGGCACATCTTGTTTAGCTAGCAAGTTGTATAGCTTGTAGAATACAATGCTGATTTACACCATTGATGACATTTCTCCCACAGCAGGCTGCAGACTACTTTGTAGGACTATGATACCTAAGACATTGTTTTGTGGTTAGAAATCCTCAGAATCTCCCCTTATAGTTTCTCCAGATCAGAATTTGACTTTTATTGTGATTGTATTTCATGATTACTGCTTATTGAATTATTTTCTGGAATGGCTTTCTCCAAGAAATTTGATAAGGCAACTGCAGGGAGATTTTGACTCTAAAGTGTATGTATAGAACTATCTTCTCTGATTTCCCATTCAGGTGGGAAAATGCATTAAAGATAAACAAATGATACAGTTCATCTGTTTTATTTTTAATTTATGCTTATACTTCTTCCACAAATATAAGAACTTTGAGTATTATGTAGGGTTGAGATCCACTTATGGCAAAGTGTAGCGGAAATGAAACTCTACCTAGCCTGTAAAAACCTGTACGATGCCTAATCTTTCTTCTCTAGAGTTGACAAATCTTCATTTAGCCTTACAACTCTATCCTATATATCTTCATCTATATAGTTGGATTCAATGTAGACTTTCTATAGGGTTTTAACAAAGAGCATCCCAACCATTTCTATTGCTACAGCCAGCTGACACTCATCTCCCAGATCTTTTCTTTCAAGAATCTACCCCTTTCCGTCTTCTTCATGTGTTGACCTACTAGCAGCTGCCTTTTCAATGCTGAGACAAAAAAAAAAAAAAAAAAAAAATGACCAGAAGCACATGATGGTATGATGAAAGAGCTTGCTGAGGATTCCATTTTTGAAAGGGAATTGCATTGTGGTGGGGAAAGCATGGTAGAACAGATAACTAGGTCATCATGTCTTGTCACATCAGCTGCAAAGAACCAGTGAGAGTGAGCTAGATGGGCATCACATCTTCACAGAAGCAGGAAGGAAAAATTAGGCTTGGATTTGAATTTATTAGCTCAAAAACCTGTTTCCAGTAACACATTTTCTCCAGAAAAGCCATATTGCCTAAAGGTGTCACAACTTTATAAATTGCCACCACCTGGGGTCCAAGTATTTGGAACACTTACGTCTATAGTAGACATTTCAAACCACCACATATATGCAGCCTTTCCAGTGCACATGTCCATCATACTGTCTCCAATGGAAGCTTCAGAATGATTTCAAAGTGTAATTTATACCTTAGAAATTGTAAAGATCCCATGTGAAAATAAAAAGAAAGAAAATGTGCTAATGGATTATTGCTGAGTTGGCATAGTGTCTGTGGGATTTATAGATTTTTGTTTATGTGTGACATTAGGATATAAACTGTTGAAACAAAGAGTGACATAAAGGCTATATTGGGCAGTAGATTTCACTCTCAAAATAAATATAACAGAAGTCATATATTATTTAAAATCCTGCTGAGAAAACAGAAATGAAAATAGTTTCTTAAATCATATTTTTAAACTTATTTTGAAACAGAGCATAACTTATTACAATAGTAAAGCCTTCATCACAGGCATAGCTAAACAGTCTATCAATCCTCATACACGGTCAGATTTGGTAAATAACATTTTTATACTTATATTGCAGAAAGTATAATACAAAGTTCTAGATTTCCAGACATTTTATTCAATTTTTATTTTACTCCAAAACAAATGTACACATATACCTCATATTAGAGTGGTTAATAGATACTATTGTTTTTTTGCAAAATGCAACACCAGCATTTTTTCTGGTAGATGTAACAACACTCATTATTTTATGAATGCCTTCTTACATCATGCTCTACTCTATCTTTTTCTGCTATACTCTCATCCCTCTTTTTATTTAGTCTTTAATTTCTCTTGTAATCACATGAAGGAGAAATAATCAGGAAGTAAAAAACAAATTTAAAGAAAAGAAATGCAAGTAAACTTTTGTTCCTTCTACTAGATATAATAATACTATAGCTATAATCTAAAAGTTTGTTCCACAGTTGCAGAAAATTACTAAATCCAAAGATATAAGAAAGAGAAAGAGGTGGGAGAGAGAGAGAATATATGAGAATATCTTGGGAAATTATGTAGATTGAATCTTATTATAATTCCTAAGTAAAATTATGATGGTATCTTTCCCCCCAAGCATATCATCTCTAAATAATTGCATATGGGTCATCTTTGAATACTGTTGATTAAAAACACTTTCATTTTGACACCAGCTATTCTCTGAAGTGATTTAAGTTTTCATTACTTTTCAGAACCAAATGTTTCTACCATCTCACATGGATTAAAAAGAAGTATATTGTATTAAGCAGAATACTAGGCACCTAATGACATCAGTGTCCCAAACCTGAGAATATGTTATTATTTGGCAAAGGAAAATTGAGATTGCAAGTTAAACCAAGCTTGGTAACCAGCTACATTAAGGTGTAATTTACCTCTGTTGTCAACAATACACTCAGATATTCATGAAAATTTTTAAATACCCAAGGAATATGGAGAAGAGAATATTTGAGACCTGAGATATTAAGATGATTTGACTATTAATTTCTGATTTTAAAGATAGAACAGTGGTCCATGAGACAGGAAATACAGCTACCTCTAGAAACTGGAAGTTGAGTCTTCTCTGGAATAGAAGCAGTTTTGTCAAACTATAATTTTGCCTTGTGGACGCATGTAAGAGTTCTGACCTCCTGAAAATCAACATGGTAGATTTATGTTGCTTTAAGCCCATTATTCATAGTGTGTGTTACAGTAGTAATAGAAAGCTTAAACTTAGGCTGGCATTTAGGTCTTATCAAGACTCCAGGAACACCTTAACCAGAAATATTTATTTTCTCCAAATTTCAGAATGATTTTTCCAAGAAATCTGACACAAATTCCACGTCTGCTTATAGATATTGGTTTATCTAGTAGAAACATTGTGACTTTGGAATTTTTCTAATTATTACTTTTTTCCACTCTCTGCTTTTTCTGTTATTAATTTACCACATTTAAACCATGTAATGCTTGAATCTCAGATTTTTTCCATATGGGAAATGGCCATTAGTTTATGGTCTTCTAAGCACACTGGTAAAGAAAAAAAATGGATAGTATGAAATATTTAATATTGTACATAACCAGATATACTAAACTAGTGATTTCTCTTTGGATTACTTTTAACATGATTAGTTTCATATTTACTTAATTCTCCTTGGTATGCCTTTGGAATTCAGCATTGATCAGGATGGAATTTTTAGTTGCCTCAACTTCAAAACTATTGCTGTTCCTTTAGAAGTAGAGGTCTTTGTCTTATATTAAATTATCATGCTCAAAGGAGTTCCAATGGTGAGTTTCATACACATTCCTTAAGGAGGGCCAATAAAGAAATCAGTCAAATTTAGAAATATATAATACTCACACAGAGAGAAAGAAAGAGAGATAATGCTGTGGTAGGTTAGTCACCAAACTAGTCATATAATGCAGATATTCAGGAATCAGGCCAGGTAGAATAGCAAATCATTCCAATATAAATGAAAATTACTTACATTCATTAAATCAGAAGATTTTTGTAAATCAATAAATACATGTTATTTTATAATTTTATATCATTCTATCACTATAATAAATAAAAATTAAAAAGAATTAAGATTCTACAAAAGTGCAGTATTATTGAAACATTTTCATTAGGAGAAAATAGTTATTAAATAATGTTGCAAACATAAATATATGGTTCATTCAGCAAAACCATGTAACTAGACAGAGATATATCTAACACAGAAGGTTTTACAGGAGAGAGCAGGCCAATTTCTGAGGATTATTTATACATTTTCACTCTTTCTCCTTTACCTGATTTTTCATCAAACAGAAATACTAGTCAAAGAAAATAATGTAAATACAATTTTTATAAGCTCTCTTTGTAACCAACTAGATATGACTGATGTGAATCATTTATCATTTAAAAGGAAAATGATTCTGGAATGAATGTTAATTATTAGATTTTAGTGATGACTCTATGGGCACATACTGGTCTTCATACACACTGAGTGATATATAACCAATATGCACAGTGTTGTGGTCTGAATGCTTATAAAATAAACAGGTCATAAGTATAGCACCCTCCTGAATAAAGTAACTGTTCTTGTTCAAATAAAAGGCTTTCTCTACATGCTTGGGTATTGGGGTCTCAGTTTCCAGGTGACTATGTCTCTGTTCTAGGATGAGTTGGACATTTTAGGAGGTGGTGCCTTGCTACATGAAGCAGGTCCCTAGAGTCATTTCTGAGAAGATTAAGCCTATTCTCTGGCCCTCATCCATCCTACAAAAAGAATATCTTCCTCTTCCATCCGTTCCCAATGCTTTAATCTTCTATCCATATGCAAAAGGCAAAGCAACCATGGGCTGAATTGCTCAGACCACAAGAATAATAAATCTTCCCTCCCTTAGGGTGTTTCTGTCATAAAATTTTCCACAGTGACAACAGAAGTAACTAATTCAGTGTACCTTCCCCTTCTAAATCCTCTCAAGGTACTACGCCTTGATCTTGAATTTACTAGCCTCTAAAATTGTGAAAAGTGTGAGTATTTGATTTTTTTTTTTATAATCTATCCAGTTATGGTATCTTGGAAGAGCATCTCAACTAAATAAAATGCACAGCATCTTGTGGTGGTTGTTTTTGTTTTTAAATGTGTATGTGTGTAGTATATAGCTACTGGTCACTGACTTGAGCTTCCAAACCAGGCACAGTTATGGAAGAAGGGAACATATTTGAAGTTTACATATCCAGGGGAAATTCCATAATGGCAGAAGAATTTGGCCTACTTTCAGAGATCCAAGCAGATACAAAAAAAAAAAAAAAAAAAAAAAAAAAGGTCACCAGCACAAGCAAGCAATCTTAGGAACTCTAAGCAAATCTCAGACACTTTGCATATTTTTAGAAGGAAATTACAAATCCACCCCCACACGTTAGGATTGGACCCTAGGATCCACCCACAGTGACACCTCCTCCAGCCAGGTGGCTGCAGACATAAATTACAAGTTTAATAAAATCCTGAATATATTGGGGACCATCCAATCAAATTAGATCCAGTTTTGTTGTTGTTTTTGCTTAAGTATGTGTCATATCTGTATGTATATGTACATATCCTATATGCATGTGTTTGGTATATTCATTTTTGTGTGTAGATCTATATATCACATGCATGTGTGTGTGTGTATGTAAAGGTCAGGGAAGAACATCAGATGATCTCTTCTATAGCTCACCTGAATATTTCCTTGAAATGGAAGTCTGTCTCTTAATCTGGGATTGCAGTTTTCATAAATTACTATGATTCTCCATTATCTACTCTCCTCACGTCTGAGATTACAGGCATGTGTGGCCACACTCAGATGTTTAAATTGGTCCTGAGCAATCAAATTTCTGTGGTCCCACTCCCAAACTTTCAGGACTGAAAGCTTGCATGGCAACTATTCTTAACCATTAAACCATGTCCCAACCCCAACACACAGGTTTGTGTCACAGTTATACCTCAACAATGTGGCCTGAAGATGATTGCGCTAGAGTTCTATGTTCTATCCAGAGGATATCCTTTAACATTGATATGGGAAAGTATGATAGTTTTACATAGCATAAAAATATATTTGTTTGCATATGGAAGCAAACTTCTGAAGAAGAATTGAAGAGGCAGCTGATGGTGAGGAGAACAGGAAGCTAAGAGAAAATGATTGAAACATAGCACTGAATTGTGCAAAAAAAAAAAAAATGATTTCAGTACAACCAAGTTTTTAAAGGCTAGAATGTTAGAATCAAGACAAAAGGTGAAAAATATGGGGGTCATTTTGTCTGGAGACAAGACAGCTACAGATGTATCAGAAATAGTGTTTACTGATGGAACACTGGAAGTAAACCATGAAGAAAATGCTGGCACTTGTCTCAGAAACACATGAGACCAGTCAAGACATGACAAGATACAAAACAGTTTGGCAAATCATAGTTTTCCTGGCTCATGCATGTGAAAATCTATGGCTAGAAAGAAGATTAACTGGTGAGGGGGAAGGTATATAACACTAAGAATATTTCTACAGACCTTTGTAAAAAGTTTCCCTCAGTCTCCCAACTCTAGCAAGTGTTTTATTTTTATTTTTATTTATTTATTTACTTAATTATTTGAGAGAGAAATAAAAAGGCAGATCGAACAAGAGAGTGCTGGGTATGCCAGGGCCTCTAACCACTGTAAACAAATTCCACAGATACATGTGCCACCTTGTGCATCTGGCTTACATGGGTACTGGGAAATCAAACCCGGATCCTTAGGCTTTGCAGGGAAATGCCTTAACTGGTAAGCCATCTCTCCAACCTGCATGTTTTCTTATTTATTTATTTATTTATTTAGTATAAATTATAACAGGTTCTACTCTTTAATGCCCTTGCCCAGCTCCCCACACCCAGGAGGCCCTCCTCAGTGGGGGTTTTGCATAAACTGTCATGGAAGCCTCAGTCATTTTCTATGAGGTTGCAGGAGAGCATGCTTCAGGATACTCCTACGTACTCTAAAGCTCTTTCAATCTTTCTGCTCCATGTTCTTCAATGTTCCCTGAGCCATGACAGGCCTGACTTAATGTTGAGTTCTCTGTAACCTCTGGATATCTGCTTTGATATGTTTTCATTGATCATTGAATCTATCACTATTGCCCTAGAATTGGTTGTCAGGGATCTGTAAGAGTAGTAGTCATGTTGCTACTTAACCTGCAAACTCTCCAGGGCCCTGGCAGATGTGGTAGAAATGGCACGTCTTGTGTTTTGCAGTTAGCTATCTTCTTGTCTATTAATGGGCCTTGTTTGTCCATTGTCTGTGCCATCTCTAAAATAAAGCAAATTCTTTAAATAAGAATGCGAGCATATGGGGTTAAAGGGGGTATTCAAATTTAAATCTGGGTTTTGTTATTATTATTGCTGTTGTTGTTATGCAAGATTACTATAATTCTTTCCCAGAGATCAGTGGGAGAATCTTTCTGAAGTCTGAGTTTCTAGAATATGGGATTCTGAGTTGGTTTCCAGTATCAGGATTGAGGTCTCTCTCACTGGATAAGCCTCCTGTCCAATCAGAGAACAATTGTTTACCTGCAGAGGCTGCACAATACTATTGCAAAAATGTGTACTTCCTGCCCAGCTGATTTACTTTTTGTCTGCATAGTCCCCTGTTTATTCATGCCGTTGGTGACTGTTGTTCTCCAGAAGCTCCGGCTGAGCTCCCAACCAGCACTATGAGGGACAGCCAGGTAGGAGCTAGTTTCCCTTTTTTGTTCTAGCATGATACCCCAATGTCCTCTGCCCACAACCTGAGGTACCTTCTGCAATAGGGTCTTAACTTTTAGCTCAGGCAGGTAATCAAGTGTTTTGGCAATGGCCTACATTGTTTTGGGGATGTCATTAGGCTTGCTGGCCACAGATCACTGAGGAGAGAACAACCCAATTCCGGGCCTGTGATTTACCAGCAAAAGTCTGTGGTTTTAAGGTTAAGCTTTCTCTACCTTCTGTGAGGACTATCCCTCTTCCCCTTTCATTAGTGTTTATATCTTGTAGAATGCTAGCCAGAATGAGTGTTTCTATGAAACTGATAACATTTTTGTAATTCCCTCCCCACCCATCCTACCCCTCTAAGCTCCCTTCACCCAATGTCCTGTCCCTCCCCTAACCATTCTAGTAACTCCTCCCCCCTCCTTATTTCTTCCACTTATTATCTTTCATTCATTTTATTATACCCATTCTAAGAGGTGTGAGAGAAAAGCCTTTCTATGTTGTTGGGACTTAGAAAACTCTTTTTTCTTGCTTGTGCATAATGTGGTGTGTATGTGTGTATGGTATATCCACATATTTGTGCCATTAGGGCAATCTTTGCATTACCCTGAAGTAGAAAGGTATCACTTATCAGTGGAGACCAGAGAAGATCACTGGGTATATAGCTCTATTGCTCTTCTGTCTCTTCTTATTCACACTAGTCTACTGATACCTGATTTTTGCTATTTTTTTCATAATCCAGGTTGATTCCTGGGTCTCTGCTCTGCACAGGCTACCATGCCCAGCTGTTTAAAGGGATTCTAGATGTTAAAATTCATGTGGTTTCAGGACCTCTCAGGCAACTCATGCTTACACAAATAGCAAGTACACCTAACAGCTGAGTCCCCTCCCCTTTTTTTTGGCACTTGATTCAGTCTCACTCTATAGCCTACACTAGTCTCAAACTCAAGGCAATATCTTCCTGCCTTAGATTTCCTTTGTATTTTAATTTACAATCTCTTGAAGATTGCTGATGTTAAGCACATTTTACTATGCCTGTTGGCCATTTGTATGTGCTGTCTTAAAAAAAGTCTATCAGACTTCAGGTCAATTTTTTTTTTAATTAGCTAATGTCTCAATACAGAATTGTTGGAGATCCTTTTATGTTGTCAGATTTGCACTGTGCTATATAAACCATGTGTCAATAGATTTTTCTGGTCCCATAGGTGCCCCACTGTGTTTACTTTTCCTATCCCATGCAGAGGCATTTCAGGCCCATGTAATCCCCTTCTCCTGCCTGCTCTTCTTGTCAGTGCTCTAATATTTTCTAGATCATTTCCAAAATGATTATCATGGAGTGTTACAGATATGGTCTTCTAGGAGCAGTATGGATTCAGATCTGTTACTCATATCTTAAATACATTTGTATCAATATTTTTCACACAGGATAAGATAAGAGTGTGATGCTATTTTATTTTTGTGTATTATTGATATAAAGCTTTCTTAGCAAAAGTTACTGAAAAAGCATTTAATTTTGCATTTGTGAATGTGTATATGTGTGAACTATATGTGTGTGATGTGTGTGCCATATGCACATATGTGTTCAGATGTGCCTGCCGATGTGCATTTGCACAGGGTCCAGAGGGAAATGTCATATATCCTCTTATTTCTTATCCATGTATTTTTCTCTTACCTCAACCTGGAATTTCTGGCCATCACCAAGCCCAGTGATTTCTGTAATTATTAAAGACATGCATGATCACACCCAGCTTTATAAAGGATCTGAGGAATTGAACATGCTGGTTTGCAGGCCCAGAAATCCTCACAGTTAAGTAAAAAGTACTTTTAGCCACAGAACCATCTACCCATTCCCCCAAAACACATTTTCATCGCCTTTGTCAAAATCAATTGCAACAAAATGAATGGATATTTTGGCTCTATATTCTATTCCACTGGTCTATGTGTCTGCTTTTTTCTACCCATAGCATTCAAGTTGTTTTGATAAATGTGTTTGTAGTATTTAAAAAAAATACAGTTTGATGTTATGAAGTGTATTCTTTTTTTATTTTTGTTTTTGTTTTTTGTTTTTTGAGGTAGGGTCTCACTCTGGCCCAGACTGGCCTGGAATTCACTATGGAGTCTCAGGGTGGCCTCAAACTCACAGCAATCCTCCTACCTCTGCCTCCTGAGTGCTGGGATTAAAGGCATTTTCCTTTTGCTCAAGATTGCTTTGGCTTTGGGTTCTGTTGCAGCCAGATTAGCATTGCTGACAGAAAATACACAAAAACCAAGAGTAGGTTGTGGGGGAAAGAAAGTTGATTTTGGCTGACAGACTTGAGGGGAAGCTCCATGATGGCAAGGGAGATGATGGCAAAAGCAGAGGGTAGACATCATGTTTTCAGCAACATCAGGTAGACAACAGAAACAGAAAAGTGCGGCAAACACTGGCAAGAGGAAACCGGCCATATGAAACCCATAAGCCTACCTCCAACAATACACTGTCTCCAGGAGGCTTTAATTCCAAATTATGATCAGCTTGGAACCTGGCATTCAAACATCTAAGTTTATGAGGGAAACCTGAATCAATCCACCACCTTCCGTCCCTGACCCCCATAAACTGATAACCATCCCTGGTGTAAAATTTAATGCATTTGTCCAATTTTAAAAGTCCTAATTTTTTTTATCAATCCTATTATGTTTAAACAACCCCATAATTCAAAGTCTTTTAACTGAGCCATATTACCAAAATCTATAGTGGTATGGAATAAACATTCATAATGTAAAAGATGGAACTTGGCAAGGCAAACAAATTTTCAACCAATACAGGATTTAGGCAGGACAAACATCAAACTCTGAAGCTCCAAGTCCAATAATGCTAATAAGTGACAAGTCTCTAAGTCTCATAATTCTAACTATTGTCAAGTATGTGGAGTTCCAATTCTTTTCCTCCAGCTAGGCTGCTCAAAGTCCCAAAAACACTTCATCAGGTACCAGAAGTTCTACTTGGCTGCTATCCCATACTCTTGACATCTCAACCGAGTCTCCACTTCAAGGTCTCCATTTAGATAATTCAACAAGCCTGTTTCACACTGCCCATGGCCATTTCCAGAAAACAAAACCATGTTCAAATTCAAATTCATCTCTTTCCTGCATCTGTTGTACTCCATAATACTAGGTGGGCTACCAACTTATTAATCAAGTGGGGAATAAAGTAGACTTTGAAGAACAGGATACTCTTTAAGCATTCAGGAATCTTCAAAGGGGTCTGCATTCTTCCAGTTGACCTGATGCAGGTCAAATGGCCCAATATTAAAGGTTCTAATCTCTCATATAATTATAGCTGAACAGGCAGCAGTTTTGGCTAAAAGATTTCTTTCTATACCATATACTTGTGTTCATTCCAGTACATTTCTAGACAATGAAACTTTGCATAAGTTCTCAGGACATGGGCATAATAACAAGCCTCTCACACAAATTGCTTCTAGCCCAGTCCCTACAAAGTTTTTTCTCATTATTATAAGCCAGACCTCATAGTCCATAGTTCTTACTGTCTGCATTCAGGTCTTTCAACTCTCACCAGAATAGTCCATGAAGTTGTATTTATAGCGCTTTGAGGCATAACTCAGGCCAATATGTCAGACTCATCCACATTCCTCTCAAAAACTCAGCTCCAAAAGGCCAAAGTCAGGTATTTAGCAGCAAGTCTACTTTTGGCACCAACTTTACTCTTGCAGTCAGGTTCACATTGCTGGAAGAAACCACCCTACCAAGAGCAGCTTGTGGGAGAAAAGTTTTATTTTGGCAAGCAAACTTGCAGGAAGGTCCCTGATGGCAGGGAAAACAATGGGATGATAAGAGGGTGGACATCACCTCCTTGTCAACATCAGGTGCACAACAGCGATTGGAGAGTGTGACAAACATTGACAAGAGGAAGCTGGCTGTAATATCTATAAGACTGCCCCCTCCTCTACACTGCCTCCAGGAGGCTTTTATTCCCAAATTACCATCAGCTGGGGACCTAGAATTCAACATATCCAAGTTTATGATGGACACTTGAATCAAACCACCACAGGTTCTATACAAATCCTAGAGCTTTTTTATCTTTTGTCAAAATGCATTGCAATTTTAATAGGGATTTTATAGATCACCTCAGAAAGTAATGAGATTTTAATGATAGCAATTTTTCCAGTCCATGAATACAGAGTTTCTTTCAATTTGTTTCTTCTTTATTTTGAGGAAGAAAGTGATTGTATCAGGTTTATCAATATATCTGTATTATTTTCAAGCATAACATAATTTTTCTGGTGAGAAAAGAATAATTTAATGCACAGAAAAAATATTGTGCATGTATGTGCATGTGTATATGTGCCATGTGGAAGTTAAGTTACATTTTATAGAAGTAGAAATATAATAAGTTGCCATGGAAATTTTGGAATCAAAGAGTTACTTAGGTTTTGGAAGTACTTCAAACTCACATGTGTTATGTATGCTCTAGGTCCAATGACATAAAAGAAAATGAGGGATGAAACTATGTTCAGAGTATCAATACTTCATTTCCTTGTGAGTCATACTGATGACATGACTATCTTTTTGTTTGTTTTCAAGGTAAGGTATCAGTATAGCCCAGGCAAACCTGGAACTCACTCTGTAGATCCAGGATGGCCTGGAACTCAAAGTGTTCCTCCTATCTCTGCCTCCCATGTGCTGGAATTAAAGATGTACACCACTATACCTGGCAGGGACTTTCTTCTTCAAATGGGGTATTATTGTCTTTTCACTTCAGCAATTCTGAATAAGTTCTTTATTAGTTGTAAATAAAATGAACTACTAGTAAATATGGATGAAGAGCAATAGCTCATAATTACTCAATACTACCAGCATGGCAAAAATATGTACTAATGTGATTTTTTTTTATTTATTTGTATGTAGAGACAGAAAGAGAAAATGGGTATGTCAGGGTCTGTAGTTGTTGCAAATGAACTCCAGATACATGCACCACTCTGTGCATTTGGCTTTACATGGGTATGGGGAATCAAACCTGGGCCAAAAGTTTTGCAGGTAAGTGCCTTAAACAATGAACCATCTCCCTATCCCACATTTTTTTAAATAACTAGACCACACTCTCTATAACTATTCCAAGATTTTAAAATCGAATAACTTGTGTCAAATTGGTCTTAAAGGTAAAAGAAAGAAAACCCAACTTTGTACAGATGTGCACTAAATTGTTATATATAATAGTAAAGGATTATTTCATTCAGATATCTTCTAAAACATAATAAAGTGTATGTTGATGTAACTATTTTTTTGCAATCAAAAGGCACTTATCATATCCTGGCAAAATTAATATGTATATAATAGCAAAAATAAATAGCCAAATACTCTGCTTCTTAAAACTTACTATCGTTTAAGAGGATAAAAATAAAATAAATACAAAATTATACAATTTGTAAGAAAAAATATGTATGAAAGAATGGGAACAATCTGCAACATGGCCACCGCCTAGCTGTGCTGCAGATACCGGGGAAAGAAAGGCAAGAAATTAAGGGTTATCAGGGTCTTCTGGCCAGTGGGAGGGCACAGAGTGGGGAAAAACAGGGAAATATGAATCCCCCCTAGGGTGGGTAGTCTACACTCCCATACAGCCACCGCACCCCGCACCCCAAGCAGCTGGGCTCCTATCACGCGCCCGCCAGCCCATCACTGATGCAGGGACCATTGCCGTTGTGATCTGATCATGCGCACCAGCCCGCCATGCTGTGCTAGGTTCGCACACCTGTGGGGGCCACCTCTGCCATGATTAGGCGGCTGCCAGATCCCCCACTGCTGTGCACCGATTGCTTGCCCACCGGCCAGCCTCTGCTGTGTCCCGATCCCGTGCCTGCATCAGCTGCCTCTGCACTACAATTGCACGTGCAGCGGGCCCAGTCCCACAGCAAGGGCCACACAAGCCCACGCTGAGTCACTAGCGCCAGCTCAAATGCCATCCCCTACATATCCATCGCCACCCGTCCCCCAATCCACTGAAGCAGGTCCCAGTGTTCCCAGCCAGAGTTTGGGCAGCTTCAGGGCTTGCTATCTCAGTCCCCTTGCAAGCTCGAAGGCAGGCAACTTTGGTGCATTAGTGGGTGAGAATTCAGGCAACTTTGGTGCCCCTGTCAGGCAGTAGATAGGCAGCTTTGGCAAGAGAGAACAAAAATCCAGGCTGCTTGCAACTGCCCCAGGCTGGCTTGGATTCTCATTGAGCTATAGCCCAGGCTGCTCCACCCACCTACCTGCCCATATACTGACATGGGTAGACAACAGCACAAAAGAAATAACATGAAAAATAAAATGCAAGAAAATCTAGACAGATCACCCAGTCCCACAAGGATTGCATCTAACCAAAACATAGAAGAGTGTTTAGGATCAGAACATCAAGTGGAAGCTATGAGCAATGCAATCCTGGCCAACCTACTAGAATTTGCAGTAAAGCTACAAAGGACAGATAATCATGTGGATGCTACCATCACTAAGCTAGAGCCATATGATAAGACACTGGAAGGAATTCAAAGAGAGCTAAGAGAGTTGAGGGAGAGTGAAAAAAAAAAAAGAGGACCTTAAAAATCAGCTGGCCATACTAAATGAAAATATAAAGAAATGCAAGGATGATTTCCAAGAATCATCAAGAAAATCAGAAAATGAGGTGAAAAGGGAGCTGGACAGAGCGATGGAAGTGATACATAGGAAAGTATTAGAAAATGCAAACTTAATTGAACAAGTCTAAAACTCTCTAGAGGTTCCAAGAATAGAGTCAGCAAAGTGGATGATAGAAATTCCGATCTAGAAGACAGGATGGAAGAAACAGTTCAAGAGTCCAAAAATTTCAGTAAGTTCAAAAGTTCCTATGAACAGAACATGAGGGAATTGTGGGATACACTTAAACGTCATAATATCAGAATCATTGGAATACCAGAAGGAGAAGAATTTCAGACCAAAGGCATGGAGAACTTATTTAACAAAATAATTGAAGAAAACTTCCCCAGTCTCTTAAAAGAAAGGCCGATCAAGATAAAAGAAGTGAACAGAACTCCTAACCAACTAGACCAAAGGAGAAATTCCCCAAGACATATTATCATTAAGACTCTAAACATTGACACAAAGAGAAAATCCTAAAAGCAGCTAGGGAAAAACAGCACACCACTTTCAAAGGAAACCCTATCAGAATTACTTCAGACATCTCAGTGGAAACCCTGAAAGCTAGAAGGGCTTGGAATGAAACTCTCCAATCTCTAAGATAAAGTATGGCTTCCATCCCAAACTACTCTACCTGGCAAAAAGTGTCCCTTTTAATAGATGGTGAAAGGAAAACTTTCCATGACAGAACACAGCTTTACAATTATATGAACACAAAACCAAACCTACAGAAAGTATTCCAGGAAATTCTCCACAGAGAAGAAACAAAAAACCAAACACAAATGCCTATAAGAAACAGATCACAAAAACCAAACACAGAGTAGACGCAAAAAATTTTAAATTTCATGAAAACACCAACACACTTCTACCATGACAACATGGCAGGGATCAAATCAAATCTCACAGTCATCACCCTAAATATTAATGACCTTAATTCACCCATCAAGAGACACAAGCTAACAGGATGGATCAAAAAATTATACCCCTCAATCTTCTGCCTTCAAGAAACCCAACTTAACACTAAAGACAGAAACCTCCTCAGGGTGAAAGAGTGGAAAACAATATTCCAAGCCAAAGGGAATAAGAAACAAGCAGATGTCCTTATATTAATATTGGATAAAATTGACTTCAAACCAAAAACAATCAAAAAAGACAAAGAAGGCTACTTCCTACTTATAAAGGGAACAATCCATCAAGAGGATATTACAATCATAAAACTGTATGCACCAAACACAGGGGCACCACAGTTCATAAAACAAAACCTGCTTGACAATAAAACATAAATAACCACCAACACCATCATAACTGGGGACATCAACACACCATTATCAGAAATACACAGATCATCCAAACAGAAACTCTACAGGGAAGTAAGAGAGCTCCACAAAACCATAGAACACTTAGACCTAATGGACATCTACATAACTTTCCATCCCAAATCCACAAACTACACATTCTTCTCAGCAGCCCATGGAACATTCTCTAAAATAGACCATATACTGGGTCACAAAGACTGCCTTCACATATTAAGGAAAATAGACATAATTCCCTGCATGATATCAGATCATAATGCTATATTCTTAGAAATCAACAACAAAAAAGCCACCAAGAATCCAATAGCAAGTGGAAACTGAATAGCACACTCTTAAACAATAAATGTATAGTGGATGAAATAAAAAATGAAATTGCAAAATTCCTGAAATTGAATGACAATGAGAACACATCATACCAAAACTTATGGGACACAATGAAGGCAGTCTAAGGGGAAAATTCATAGCACTCAATGTCTTCATAAAAAAGACAGAAAGATCCAAATCAATAGCCTAACCATCCACCTAAAGGCATTGGAAAAACAAGAAAAAATCCAACCCAAAGAGCTCCAGAAGGAAATAAATAATTAAAATCAGAGCAGAAATTAATGAATTGGAAACAAAGGAAAAAGTTAAGGCAATTGACAAAACAAAGAGATGGTTCTTTGAAAAAATAAACAGGATTGACAAACCTCTGGCCAAGTTGATCAAGCAAAAAAAAAGGAGAGAATCCAAATTAACAAAATTCAAATGGAAAAGGACAGATCACAACAGACATAAGTGAAATTCGCAGAATCATCAGAACTTATTTCAAAAAACTCTATTCCACAATACTAGAAAGTGTTGAAGAGATGGATAAATTCCTGGATGCATATCATCTACCAAAGCTAAACTGAGAGCAAATTAATCACCTCAATGAACCCATCACACTCATGGAGATTGGAAAAGTAATAAAAAACCTCCCAAAAAAGAAGAGTCCAGGACCAGATGGATTCCCAGCTGAATTTTATCAAACATTTGTGGAAGAACTCAAACCAATCTTTCTAAAACTGTGCCACTCAATTGAAGAACAGGGAAAGCTACCCAACTCCTTCTATGAAGCTAGTATCACCCTAATCCCAAAACCAAGCAGAGATGCCACAAGAAAAGAAAATTACCGACCTATTTCCCTAATGAACATAGGTGCAAAGATCCTGAACAAAATACTCACAAACCAAATCCAACAACACATCAAAAGCATTATCCGCCTTGACCAAGTGGGATTTATTCCAGGAACACAAGGGTGGTTCAACATACGAAAATCTGTCAATGTAATACACCACATAAACAAGCTTAAACATAAAAATCACATGATCATTTCGATAGATGCAGAAAAGGCCTTTGACAAGATACAACATCACTTCATGATCAAAACATTGGAGAGAATCAGCATGGCCGGTCACATCTTACCATAATAAAGGCAATATACAAAGCTCCAAAGGCCCAAATAATACTTAATGGAGAAAGACTGGAGGAATTCCCATTGAGATCAGGAACAAGACAGGGATGTCCTCTCTCACCTCTGCTTTTCAATATAGTTCTGGAAGTCCTAGCCCAAGCAATAAGGCAGGAGAAGGCAATAAAAGGGATACAATTTGGAAAGGAAGAAGTTAAGTTAGCTCTATTCACTGATGACATGATTGTATATGTAAGAGACCCGAGAGACTCCATCCCAAAACTCCTGAAGGGGATTAACTCCTATAGCAATGAAGCAGGATACAAAATCAATGCACAAAAATCGGTAGCATTTCTGTATGCAAATGACAAAGATACAGAAAAAGAAATAACAGAAATAGTCCCATTTTCAATAGCAAGAAAAAAAAAATACCTTGGAATAATGTTAACCAAGGAAGTAAAAGATCTATACAACAAAAATATAAAACTCTCATAAAAGAAATTGAGGAGGACTTGAAAAGACAGAAAGACCTCCCATGCTCCTGGATAGGCAGAATTAACATTGAGAAGATGACAATCTTAACAAAGGCAATATATAGATTTAACGCAATTCCAATTAAAATCCCTACAGTGTTCTTCACAGAGATAGAAAAAAAATCTCAAATTTCATATGGAAAAACAGAAGGCCTCGCATATCCAAACATATCCTCAGCAAAAAACAGCATGGTACTGGAATAAAAACAGGAGTATAGACCAATGGAATAACTTGAGGTCCCGGATTTTGGGTCAAGCAACTATAGCTACTTGATATTCAACAAAGGCCTGAACAATATAGGGTGGAAAAAAGATAGCATCTTCAACAAATGGTGCTGGACAAACTGGATAACCACATGCAGGAAATTAAAACTTGATCCACACATTTCACCATGCACTACACTAAAATCCAAATGGATCAAAAACCTCAACATAAGACCAGAAACTCAAATAGTACTGGAAGAAAATTTAGGAAGTACTTTCCATGATATAGGAATGGAAAAAGACTTCATGAACAAAACCCCAGTGGCTCAAGTACTTAAACAGTCACTCCACTAATGGGATTATATGAAGCTGAAGAGTTTCTTTACAGACAAGCATATAATAAGCAAAGCCAATAGAATACCCACAGAATGGGAGAAAATATTTGCAAGTTATCCAACTGATAGAGGCCTAATCTCTAGAATGTACAAAGAACTCAAAAGTCTAAACAATAAGAAGACAAATACCTCACTCACAAAATGGGGCAAAGTGTTGAACAGGCAATTCACAGAGGAAGATATACAAATGGTAAACACACACTTAAGAAAATGTTCATCATCCCTAATCATCAGAGAAATGCAAATTAAAACATCCATGAGATTCTACTTTACCCCAATAAGGATATCCAACATCAAAAAATCAAATGAAAATAAATGCTTGGGAGGATGTGGAGAAGTAGGAACACTCATTCACTGTTGGTGGGAATGCAGGATGGTACAACCACTTTAGAAAACAATATGGAGACTCCTGAAAAAGCTGACTATAGAAATACCAACAGACCCAGTCATACCCTTACTGGGCATCTACCCTAAAACCTTCAAACCACAGGCCAGAGAGATTTGCTCAACCATGTTTGTAGCGGCTCAATTCGTAATGGCTAAAAGCTGGAATCAACCCAGATGTGCATCATTAGAAGAATGGATTACAAAGATGTGGTATATATAAACAATGGAATTCTATACAGTGGTAAGAAAACATGACACAAAGAAATTTGAGAAAAATGGTTGAACCTGGAATAGATCATTCTCAGTGAACTTACCCAATCACAGAAAAAAAATCGACACATAGTCTCACTCATCTACAACACCTAACCTGAATCTACCCAAGATACCTTACATACCCAGAAAGCACCTCATGGACTAGATGGAAGGATGGATGTTGAGGGCGGGTAGGGCATCGAAGGGTGGAAAACAGTCATCTGGACCCAAATGGCAATGGTACCATGAAATTCTACTTCCTAAAAGGCAGACCAAATGGCTGAACCTTCACTAGACCCTTACAGGAAACACCTGAACCACAAGACACTGGAGAGGGTAGGATCAAGACTAACCTAAATCTTTTGCATCTTCCTTCCCTCCCTCTTCCCCTCTCCCCTCTCTCTCTCTCCTCTCTAACTCTTGTATATTAGTTATGTTTTTCCTCAATTTCTTAGTGGGCACTGACTTGTAACCCCCACTTTCAGCTTGGGGCTACCATCCACAATGAGCTTTTGATCAGAGAAACCTACGAGATTTCCCAAAACAATGATAGACTTCTGTCAGATTACTTGATGACCTACCAAAGGCCAGTGGTAAGACCCTATTGCTGAAGACTCCTTACACAGCTGACACTTAAAATGGAATGGCATGGCTGGAAGCCAGGAGAGAGTCAGTCCCCAGACAGCCAGTGTGTCTTGTTCCAGAAGGTGCTACATAGGCGACTGGGGGAAATGACCAATATCTGTTCAAGCAACTCATTGCTTAACCTAATTAGCAACAAATAGCCTATTGAGATGCCCACACAAGTGCAATAGTGGCACACAGCTATGGTGGGTAACCAACTGCTCTTGATTTGGTAACTGATCCCCTCAGTGGTATGAGACCCATAACTGGAGTTGGGAAACCAGTCAGAACCATACCCAAACATAAGCCTACTCTCCAATATCAAGCTACCATCAGTCATGGGGTACAAGCGGGCCTACACCTATCAAACACTCTATCAAAAAAGTAATTGTTATCTCAATTTTCCGGGAGCTCTATTACTCTCTGTTGGAGAATCTGCTTCTCTTTTTCAGATAGATGCAGATATAAGGAGAGAACTGCCCCAACATACCTAAAAAGGGGCCCAACTGAAACTAAGGACGATTGGCAAAACAAGCAAGGGTGATGTTTTCCTGATGAACCTGATACCAGCACAAAGGGGAAGGAGACCAACACAGAGAAAAATCAACTCCTACCCAATCAGAGAGCCAGAGCCTCAGAGACCCCCAACACGTCAGCACTGAAGTAGACCAAAAATGAACCCAACATGTCTCAGGGAAATTTTGCGGAAGAGGGTGCGGAAAGAATGTTAGAGCCACATGTTGGGTCATGATATGCAGAGACATTTATCATACCAATAACTGTGGGCCAATTCCACAATGCACGACCCATTTACATCAATAAGGAGGGTCCAATGGGAGGGGGTAGATCATGGATGAGCCTAAACAATGGTACCAAACTGCCTGTATTTGCTGAAAAGAAAACTAATAAATTAATTAAAAAAAAAAAAGAATGGCAACAACCTGTCTACATAGGATTGTAATTTGAAATAAAATAACCTTATGTGTTGATATAAAAAAAATAAAATAAAACAAAAAAGAAGTAATGATTCAATTGAGAATATAAGGAGTGTTCCTTCCTCAATCAGAAGGAATGAGACTGTCCAAGATCCTGAAACTTCAGTGTCCATGTGGACTCATGGCTCATGGAGCACCGAGGAGGCCACAGTGACTAGAATAAAAAGAAAATGGAAGTAGCTATGTTAATGACAGTTACAAAAAATTGCATCATTGCTGATTTATGTTCCTTTCTCTGAGGAAATTAGAAGATACTGGCAAGTGCAGTATTTGAAGATAGAAGTAAATTACACAATACTAAATTTTAAAAGAACTATTTTCATTGTGTTTTTAAATAAACTTTAGGAAGTGGAGTTACAGGAGGCACAAATATAAATATGGAGCAGCTTCATTAACCCAAGTGGAAGATGTTTCCTTAGACTTGGGTTGAAACAAAATCAGTAATGGGAAAGTCAGATTTTGGATGTGTGAATGAAAGCAGACTAGTGATGTTATCTGGCCTGTGAAGTAAACGTGAGTACAGGATCTTGACATTAAACATTTATAGTATTGTATCTGGTTTTTATGAAACTTCACTGAAAGGAAATGAAGTATATGATTTTAGATAGCTGATGGTATGAAAATTTTAAAATTAAAAGGTGATGTGTCTCAATGGTTAGATTTTATTCATTACTAAAAGAAGTGTGCATTCCAGATATAAAGTGAACATCAGGAGCTAAAGGTATAATATGAAGCCATGTTGCCCTGAGATAGTAGCAGTGAAGAAATAGGAGAAACTATACATATTGTGGAGTGAACTTAGAGACACTCAAATTGATGGTATTTTGACATTAGAAATAACTAGAAAAGGCAAAAGAAGTGAGCTAGGCACAGAGGGGGCATGAAAATAGAGTGACAGCTATCCTGAAAGTCAATTGGTGAGTATGTTTTACGGAGGACACAAGAACCAAGCATGTTCCACGTAATCATTTCTGAAAGCAGACCGAGTAGTTCTTTTATGGCTGAATTAATCTACTGGTTATGCTCACTGTTCCCAGGATTCTTCAAGGTAAAAGTAATTGAGTGCCGCAAACTACATGTTTGACAGAGTGTTGGAGGTTACTTGGAATAGTTTTGAATTAGGGGAACCCTGAAAAGGGGAAATAGAGCTGGAAATGGTGGTTAAATGAAGAATGGAGAAGTAACAGCATGTTTGTCTATTGAGAGGGATGGTCAATTGATTTTGGGTCATGTTTGGTTTAGGAAAAAAAAAAAAAAAAAAAAAAAAAAACAGCTCACACAGGGAGTCACACATTTAATGTCATGCAAGATAGCACAGTAGTCGATGGGTGTGAATTTTCCTCATTATTTTTTTTTTAAACAATTGAAAGAAGAAACACGTTAAGAAGACAAGTAGATTATCTCCACAAAGCATGGCACATTACAAGCAATCATCATCTTACTGTTGGTACAAGGAATTCTGCCACTACAATAACATCTTTTGGGCTGGAGAAATGGCTCAGCGGTTAGGCACTTGCCTGTGAAACCTAAGGACACCATTTCTAAGCTCGATTCTCCAGGACCCATGTTAGCCAGATGCGCAAGGGAGCGCACCGTCTGGAGTTCGTTTGCAGTGGCTGGAAGCCCTGGCGTGCCCATTCTCTCTCTGACTCTCTGACTCTCTGACTCTCTTCCTCTCTCTCTCTTTCTCCCTCTCACTGTAAAATAAATAAATTAAAATGAAAACAAAAAAAAATAGTATCTTTTTTATATGTACCTTCCTGAAAACAATATTTCAGGTAGAAATTATGGCTTTAATAATGGTTAATTCTGGGTAGGATGGCAAGTACTAATGAGAAGTTGTTTGGGAGACAATTGCATCCCCACTGTGTTTCCAGAAATTTTGCACACTTGGGACTTTCCTTTGTTAGCCCACTATCACTCTTTCCTGGGGCTCAAAAACTACCTAGGCAGCCTTTAACAATTTCCACAGAAAAAATTCCTACATCTACATTCAAATTGCAGGAAAGATTTTCATAATTGAAAACATATTCAAAATAAAACTAAATATTCTGTCTTAATAAAGATGCATATTATTCAAGTGGTTGGAAAAGAAGTTACCATAATATATTTTATATTTATGCTTTTTATTAATATCAAATCTACTTGCAAAGTGTTTTACTGATTCTAAACAAAATCATGGTGACATGTACTTAAAAATGTAAATATAAGCATATTTTTCTTTAATAGACTAACATATTACCCACTGATTTCAAATACTTATATAGGTTATTACTCAAATATTATTTCTGTTTTTCCCCAGAATACATACAAATTTTTTTTTTCTGGCAATAATAACTACATGTATCTAGAATACAGACAACTGTGTAAACGCCACTAAAATTTAAATTGTATGTCAAAATTACCCTTGTTCGTGGACCTTGGTGATGTATTCACTTTCCCTTCTATTTTGGCTCAGGAGAACAGCATGTTACTCATATCTCTGTGTTCACAATTATTTATTACACAAATGGTATAAGGGACCTCATTGTTGATATTACTATTATACAATTCAATTTCTCAAATATTATATTGAAAGAGAAATGCATTATAACTATTATTTAATAAGTAGCTGTGGTTTAGATTACTATAATGTTGTACTACTTCATGTCCCACTTTCCATGATATATTTTTAATTATTATCTATGGTTTTCAACATTCCCAAGTTCCATGTAGGATATACTCACTGCCCAATAACTTAGGGGAAGGTGAGGTGAGTAACATTATCAACATGAATGCTTGTATAAAAAAGTTTTATGGAGTTCAACCAGTTCTCACACTTGTGTATCCTTATAGTATTATCAATGGAAAATATTCAGAGAATTTATTCTCTAATGTGGGCCTTTAGCAAAGATGTTGTAGATAACTTTCATCCATGGATACAATTAATCTTCAGTGAATACTGACACTATAGAAAATGAGGAAATTGACTACATTTGTGGATTCAACAGATTATGACTCATAAGATAAAAATCATAATTGTTAGTCTTGTTGTCATGATTAACACTAGCAATGTTTTTGGACTTATCCCAGGGTAAGGTAAAGGCTTAGTTATCCTTGACATATTCTGGCTATGCCTCATGTTTCAACAAGCTATGTGGTGGTGCTGGGGACATGGCTCAGTGGTTAAAGGCATTTGCTTGTGAATTCTGCCCAATGGGTACAATCCCTCAGTCACCCATGTACAGCTATACTTTTTATTTATTTATACTGGCAAAAGACCCATGCTCCCATACACACAAATAATAAATACATAATTTTTCAATTATAAAATGCTATATGACAGGAAATGTAGTAACAGTTCAGTCAGAATGGATTGTTCAGATGAAAGATTGTTGACAAAGTTGAGCAATATCTTCCAAATATTATGCAGAAAAAGTGAATGTGTGAGAACTGGTGTCAACACTGATTAAATTGGATTTGTTTACATCAGTGCTGCAAATGAACTTCTGTAACACAAAATGTCATGCTTTTAGATGAGAACTGAAATTCAAGGAGAACAGAAATATACAACACCTCTCCCTGAAGAATAACAATTTACTAGATCAGCATTTGCAGAATAAACTCCACGTACCCCTTGACTGAATCCATGACTTATATACTTCAGGTGCTGAGTCATAAGCATTTCCTTCTAACATGAAGAGCTTGTGCAGCTTCAAGGTAAATATTACTAAGTTATTTAACATTTAAAAATGTATAAGAATTGCAAAGGGAAACAGAGAGATGATTGAGAATTGCAAAAATAACATCTGAGACATTTTTCCTCCTCCTCTTCTTCCTTCTTGCTTTTCTTTTAGTTTTCTGTTGAGGCAGGATCGCAATGTAGCTCAGGCTAACCTCAGTCTCACTCTATAGTTCCAGGCTGACATTGGTCAAATGGTGATCCTCCTACCTCAGCCTACTGGAGGCTAGGTATACCATCACATGCAGCCTTTTGTGAAGCATTTTCTAATTTCTAAATTAGAAAAGCATGCTATATGGCATGATGCAGCTACACGTGAAAAGGACCCCCTTATGTCTGGAAAAATAAAGGTGTTGAAGAAGAGAATACAGATATAAGAAGGTAGAAGATAGAGAAAAGACCTAGAAAGATAGACTTTAGGTACCAGTTATAAAAACGATATCATCATGAATTTATCAGTGTTATGCCATTTTACTCTGTATAGGCTGGGGTTAGTTCAATCCTAATAATTTTATGAAACAATGACAAACTATTCACATGTATCATCTATGGCACACACATATGATATGAATCAGTCACTGTTGGACCAAGGCAGTTAAGATAAGGGTGTGATTTCATACCCATCATTCCCATTCTAACCACATAAAAAGACAGCAACCATCTGTGCTCTAGAGTGGCAGCTGTGATTGAGTCTTCCTGATCTATTCCAGGATTTTAAAATTGCAAAGTGAACATTTTATTTGGTTAATCCTCTGAGATTTGAAGTTAATTTATTAATACCAGCAGCCTAGCCTTTTTTATTTTTAACTAATGGTCCAGGATGAGATGCCTGCATTTCATCATAATAAATTAAAGCCAATTAAAGGATGTTGAAGAAAAATGCAGCATGAGCTACTGCATAATATGTGGGTCATTCCAAACCCTTATAAGGCAATAGCAGTGATTCTGTCTATTTTGTACTGATTCATGGGTTATATCATATCTTAACTCAGGAAGTTTCTGTGAGAAAGTTTACAGAAGAAGCAAACTTGGCATACAGATTAGGCATAAAGTTATCTCATCTACAGCACTTAACCTGAATCTACCCAAGATGCCTTACATTCCCAGCAAACATCTCATGGCCTAGGATAGGTGGGAAGGGAGGGAAGGGCAACAGAGGGGTTAGGAAACACAAATCTAGACCCAAATGCAAAGGTATCATAAAATTCTACATCCTAAAAGGCTGACCAAATAGCTGAACCCTCACCAGGCCCATAGAGAGAACACCTGAGCCACAAGACACTGGAGAGGGTATGGTGAAGACTGTTGAATTATTTAGTAGAAATAACTCAGCCCTGATGGTTAAGACACTGCATATTGTATTTAAGAGTTATTGCTTGAAATAAAGTGAAAGAACAGATATGACTTAAGGGAAAAGGAAAATTGAAGCAGGATTAGATTTGGCATTGTTAAGAGTTAAGATAATAAAAGCTTAAACTGGTGCTTAAATAACAGATTTAGGTAGTTAAAAATCATTCAGGACCCTAATGAAACAAATTTTATAATAGCAATGCTGACAGGATACTTGTCTTGTTACTTGTGAGGTATGAGCACTAAAATAGAGCCATTGGCTCAGATTTAGAACTAAGTGCTCTTATGAGCAAATCATAATTAATATGAAACCTTTAGAAGAAACAAGAAATACAAGAGATTAAAAGATATGATTTATAGACATTAACATTGTTGTTGAATCCATGTGGCTCTCTTTTCTGCACACTTTCATGCCTCTACCCAGGCAGAGTGCCTTCAATTGAGGGAAAAAAAAAAAGAAATGTGTATCAATTATTGTCATTTTTTCCCCATTATTCTTAAAGTGACAATGGAAACGAAAAGTAGATTTTAATTCCAAGGGTAAAACACCATGCACTTTCTTTATGGTATCTGCAGCTTTGTCAGAGCTCCAGGAAAACTACCATAGGAAAGCTACTTTCTAGTACAAACATGCATCACCATAAGAGAAGATATCACCAACTTTTTTCTGGTTAATGTTAATATTAGCATCTTTACTTAGTTATGTTTATGAAACATTTAGTCCTTGAATATTTAAAAACTCCACTAATGGTTACTATTCACTATTTTCTTTTTTAAAAAAAATTAATTTATTAGTTTTATTTTCAGCAAATACAGGCAGTTTGGTACCATTGTTTAGGCTCATACATGACCTACCCCTCCCATCGGACCCTTCTTGTTGATGTAAATGGGTCGTGCATTGTGGAGTTAGCCCACAGTTATTGGTACGATAAATGTCTCTGCATATCATGACCCAACATGTGACTCTGACATTCTTTTTTTTTTCCTTTTAACTTTCTTCTTTTTTGTTACATAAATTAACCCATTTATTGCAGGCTCGGGAAGTCTGAAATGACAGGGTTTCTGGCCCTTCAGTTCCTTCCGTCCTCTGATGGCAGACTTGACTGTGACAGCAGAAGTCGTGTTGCAGGTTCGGGCCCACCAGTCATTGTGTTCATGCAGGAACTGCAGTGCTAGATGCCCACGGCTGGTCGTTTCATCTTGGTTTTGCCAGAGAAGGAGCAAGTGTACTTGGCATGCTGGCTGATTCAATTACCTTCACCATTTTCCAGAGGGAAGCACCATAGCAGTCTTGTACTTACCAAAGATGCCCACCTTCTTGGTTTGTTTGGCCATGTCCCGTGACCCGAGCCAGACCACAGAGAGTGCTTTTTAACTTTCAAAAGCCTAAGATCTATAGGCAACTGAACAATTTCATTAAGAATTTACTTACTTTAAATTGAGACATATTAAGATGTATACAATTTGCATTTTAAAAACAGGAATCAAATATATTCATTTTCATAAGATCTTCAAATTTACATTGTTAAAATTCTCCAGAGCACTGTGTTCCTTGGAGACAATTATGAATAAGAAACTACTATTTGTTTCAGCTCCAAGTTGCAGTTCAAGGAAAAAAGTTTTTTTGGTTTTTTTTTTTTTTTTTTCTGCATGTGACTATGGTAGCATGTGTGGATGACAGGTACATTAGTCAGTTTGCAGTCAGTATAAAAAAGCACTTGAGAAAATCACTAAAGATAAATATTTTAATTTGCCTCTCAGTTTTAGATGATACCATCAGTTATGTGTGTCTTTTTGGTTTGTGTAGGACAGAAAATCATAGGACTGTATGGTGAAGTAAAACTACTCTTCTCCTCATTGGAAACCAAAAGAGAACAAGGAGGTGGCCAAAGTCTTGGGATTTTCTCAAATGACCTATGCACAATATAACTCAAAAGCTTCCCATTGGGAACTGCTTTTTAAAGATTCTGTCACTGCTTACTAGTGTCATATTAGAGACCAGCTTTAAAATATGAAGACATATAGCATCCAAATAGTAGCAGCAACCTTAGTTATTTATTTTTGAAATGAATTTATTTATTTACTTATTTAATTATGAAAATATCAGATATAAAGTATTTTAATTCAGCCTCTTTGTCTCATAATATTTTAGCTGAACTGCTTGTCCCTGCTTTTCTGGAAAATAGTTTGTCTCCTGCACCTTCTCTCCAATCCATTATATGGGCTTCTCCAGGAGCTTCAGAAAACCAAGAGCAAATACTTAAGGCTTAAAAAGCAAAATAAAAACAAGATAGAAATTTTATTCACATAGATGTCATTGAGAGACACTGTTGATGATTGCTTGATGTCTTCAACTATCTGAATCCATAGCCTTTTTACAATTAAATATGAAGACAAAGGAACTGCTATAAATACTGACAGAGAAATTGAAGCCTCTATACAGCTCAGGTAACCACACCTTGTCTTATAAAACAATGTGGATTTAAACAAAGGCAGGACAAGGAGAAAAAAGAAATGAGAGAGACATAGGGCATTAAAGTTGACTTCATTGCTACCTAAAATTACTAAACTGAATCCATAATCTCTGACTATGTCTAGATGAATGTTTGTGTGTGTGAATGGGTATATGCTATGATGCGTGTTATACATGTGTGTGGAACATTCACCAACTCTCAACATTCCATTGTCTAACTGGGCTAAATTGAGACCCCACTGTAAAAAACAAAAACAAAAACAAATATTGGAAAGAAAGGAAGATGAATTTCTAATGGTTTTAAAATAATATTTGTACAAACTATACCTAATTGTTTTAACTGTATATTGTTTTGCTCTTAATTTTGTAGCATATAAAAGAAACAGACTGATATAGAAATATTCATATCTACCAGCAGGTATTGGCTTATTAGCAAACCTGCTCATAATTGCTGTTAGTCAGTAACATTAGGAAATATGTAGCTATAAAATGTTGCATCATGCATCTCAAGAGGCTTTGTTTGTCTACAACAAAATACTCATATGTAAGGCAAAGCATACATTAATTTAATTGTTGCCTCTGAAGATGCCAACACTATTCCAAATTTTTAATTGGTTACACAAAACCGTAATTATTTGATTGCATTTATTGTTAATCCTAGGTAATATGACAATGCAAAATAGGTTTTATTTTCATTTTGTTCTTCAATTGCACCAAATATATAAAAATATATCTTTGAGCCTTCTTTACTTTTTACATTGTGTGCTATAAATAAAGAAATAAAATAAAACATTAAAATATTCAGTGCAGAATGAATTTCTGTCTACAATGATAATATAAATTCCTAAAGAAAAAAGTGTCCATTCTCTTTTCTTATGTTAGCACTGGGATTACATGCACACACACTCATGTACCAGATTTTTACCTGGGTGCTCAGGATTAAACTTAAGTCATCATACTTGCATAGAAAACACTCATTCACTGAGCCATCTCTCCATCAGCCCTGTATTTTTTTTTATTTTTATTTATTTATTTGAGAGCGACAGACACAGAGAGAAAGACAGATAGAGGGAGAGAGAGAGAATGAGCGCACCAGGGCTTCCAGCCTCTGCAAACAAACTCCAGATGTGTGCGCCCCCTTGTGCATCTGGCTAACGTGGGACCTGGGGAACTGAGCCTCGAACCGGTGTTCTTAGGCTTCACAGGCAAGCGCTTAACCGCTAAGCCATCTCTCCAGCCCAGCCCTGTATTTTTTATATGCTTGAGCATCTATTTCCTGAAGG
Organism: Jaculus jaculus; assembly: GCF_020740685.1. Lineage (NCBI taxonomy): Eukaryota > Metazoa > Chordata > Mammalia > Rodentia > Dipodidae > Jaculus > Jaculus jaculus. Next base: position 78,233,211 of record NC_059113.1, read on the forward strand.
AACAAAGTAATAAGCAAAATCAGAATTAAGAGGAAAAGTTGCAGCTAAGCAGAGCAATTGGAGGTTATGTCAGAGGTGGACACATAGTCCCAATGCAAGGTAGACCTGGTGGAGTTTAAATCCTCTATCATACAGTGTTTACAGAGGTGGAGGAAACAAAGATGCCCTAGATTACAATGGCAAGACAATATGTAAATTTATTTACATGTATTTTTTTCATTTAAAAGAAGTAGATTCAATGTTGATAGGGAGACATACCCATGTTGAACATCTGCTTCAAAAAGAACTACTATATACCATACCAGGCCCATGGTTCTATTAAAAATACACACATTCCTCCAAAAGCATGACTCAGGAATAGACAATTCTCAGATAACATTGACCAGAAAACAAATATATAGTATTATAGCAAATTACCAAAATGGCTGGGTATGGTCATCTCTCTAGAATTATCATTTTTGTTATGCAGAAAAGTTTTGGCAGGTAGTTATGGGTCTATAATCCTTAAACCAAACAGAAACACAGAGAAGAGTTATTCCAACAAGTAATCTTGTGTTTTCAACAATTTGGACAGGTGTAGCTAGGAAAAGTAATATGTACCACATTGTAAGTCTGCCTGATCTGTTTCATCTAGCCTCATAACTGCCAAAGGTGCCTGTGGAAAACTCAGTGGGCTTCAGTGTTTAAGTTGGGAATAGGTAAGTGAAAACTACACATAGTGGAACAAGTTCATCTGCCTTCTCATTCCATGCCTTTCATTTTAACTAAAGTTGTAGCTTTCCCTCAAGTTCAAAAGGCTGAATTGCAAGCTAGAACTATATTAATTAGGAATTATTTTAAATGAAAACCAAAACTATGATAAGTTTAAGTTTTAAAAAGTTTTCTTTGGGGCTGGAGAGATGGCTTAGCAGTTAAGCGCTTGCCTGTGAAGCCTAAGGACCCTGGTTCGAGGCTCGGTTCCCCAGGTCCCACGTTAGCCAGATGCACAAGGGGGCACATGTGCCTGCAGTTCGTTTGCAGAGACTGGAAGCCCTGGCGCACCCATTCTCTCTCTCTCCCTCTATCTGTCTTTCTCTCTGTGTCTGTCGCTCTCAAATAAAAAAATAAAATAAATAAATAAAAAGAAATACAAAAGTTTTCTTTGTTATTTAAGCTTGAAAAAAAATCCATCAGCAAAATGGAAATCAAATGTTTGGCATGTCAGGCACAACAATAAAATATCCTAATTTGCTTATTAAAAATGAGTATAATTTTCAAAGTCCCAAAACTAGACTATTAAATAACACTGTAGATATGTTAACTATAAAAGTAATATATTTTTTGAACTTTACCATCATTTCATTATGTTATACTTAACATCAGTAGCTTCAGATATCGACATTTTCAATAAATTAGTATTGTTCCCCAAATTTAAGCACAAGTTTTATCTCTTTAATTAAGGCTAAAATTATGCTTAATTGTTCTTTTATTTTACCCGTTTTAGTAATGATTATGATTCACCATTCTTCCTGACTCCTTAAGTATTTCTATTTATGATAATGTCAATGATATGTCAAAATAATCCATTTCTGAGGTAGAGAAATTAAGTTTTCAGAAGTTATTGAAAGGTTATGAACAAAGTTTTTAACTTTCTTCAAATTATTTTGAAGTTCCATAGAGCATATATATATGCATTCTTAAATTTTAAAACTTGAAACATTAAACAAGTAACTCAAAAGGTTTCTACTATTTAAGAAAAAAGTTAAGTATCATAATTTTGAGTTTTGTTCACTCAGTGTTCTCCAGAGCAATGACAAGATGTGATGCAATAATGCACAGTAGTACTATAAAGGTTATGTGGATATGTAAAGGTGCCTGGAAGTGACAAGGTTGAGTGAATGAGGGTGTTAAAATTCCAACAAGGCAATTTCATCATCTTGGGAATGGCATTGTTTGTCATTAACATGGAAATTTCTAGAGCATCCTAGACATTGAATTAAGTGGCCTGAATTCATGGAATAACAAGTGGGAAAAAGGAAGGAAGGTCCGTGTTTCAGGTCCACCACTTCCAAAACCAAGGATTCATTATTTATCACTGAGAGAGAAAATCCTTTCTAAATACTTCCTTAATATTAAGAGTATATTTTCACAGACATGCTAATTATCTCTAAATATCTACTAGATTTCCTTCTCTTCAATTTCAGAGCCTCCTAACTTTTAGCAGAGCATATGTATGACAAGTAGATACTATAGATTTCAACTTCTATGGCTTTTAAGTTTAGCCACACAATGGAATTCTGATCAATGAAATGTAAGTGGAAATGATATTTTCTAGAGTTTGTCTTTAAAAGGAAAATATCTTAGCTTCCTTTCTTTTGGGGCTGAAGGCCGTTTTTCATCCCTAGTCCTGTTGGGCCCTAAAAGGCCCAGGCATGAGGCCTAGTGGAACTTCCTGAGCCTAGCTAAAGTTTGGCAACCTGTCTCTGGCCAGCTAGGACTCAGCAAGATGCCTAAAGGCTTCTGGCTGCTACCTCCGCATGGCAATTGGAATTACCATTTCAATAGTTACAGTTTACTATTGGCCCTTACCTCTTCCCCCATCCTAAAATCCCCACCTTCATCCCCAACATGATATAGGCAACTGCTCAGAGTAATAAAGCGAGTTGTTTCTGCATGGAAAAGACTCTCGACTCAGTGTGGTTTTTCTCCTGTGGCCAGGAGAGGTTTCTGAGTCGTCCGACGCTCATCATCCCCTCAACCCCTAGGGAGGAACCAGCAGGCCTGGTCCTTCCCTTGGCACTACCTGACTGGGAAGGAGCCTGGCATAGTCCTTAAGTAACTTTGTGATGAATATCTGGACAACTGCTTAGTAGACTATAAGTAGAGAAATAGATTCCATTTTATTCATGCTATTGTAATTTTAGACTTTACATTTTTTAAGATAAATATTTTAGGTCAGGCGTGGTGGTGAATGACTTTAATCCCAGCGCTTGGGAGGATCACCATGAGTTTGAAGTCACCCTGAGAGTACATAGTGAATTCCACATCAGTGTAGACTACAGTGAGATCCTACCTCGAAAACAACAACAACAAAAAAGTATTTATTACAGAGGGAGAGAGGGAGAGACAGCAAGACTTCACACATCAGGATCTCTAACCACTGCAATTGAGCTCCAGATGCATGTGCCACCAAAAGAATCTGGGTTATGTGGGTGTGGGGGAGCCAAACATGGGTCCTTAGCCTTCATAGGCAAGCACCTTAACTTCTAAGCCATCTCTGGACTTTCTTGAAATAGAAACTTGACATAGTTCCTAGACCCCAAGTAATTCACACTCTGAAAAATGAATCTGGGCCAGAGGAATTTTCAGAATTGTTACAAAGCAAGGAGATAGTCCAAGAGTTTCTAATGCTTCTGAGATACTTCACCCTGAGGCTCTCAGCCTAATTGTCATTCAATCTGAATCTTACTTTAGAAGCTGCTAAATCAGTAGAAGCCATGATTCTTACTTTAATATGTATAATTTTGGGACCTGGAACTTATTACCATGATAAAGTTTCAGAGAAATGCTTGACTATGTGTATGAGATCCAGTTGAAATGAAAATATAACCATGTGTACACATCGATGTGGAAAGTAGAAGATAGTATGTGCATGAGAGTGAGAGGAGGGTTTTTTTTTCTTTTTTAAAAATTTTACTTATTTATTCACAGAGAGAGAAGAAAGAGAGAGAGAGAGAGAGAGAGAGAGAGAGAGAGAGAGAATGGGCACGCCACGGCCTGTAGCCACTGCAAACAAACTCCAGACATGTGTACACCTTGTGCATCTGGTTTATGTGGGTCCTGCGGAATAGAACCTGGGGCCTTTGGCTTTTTAGATAAATGTCTTAACCACTAAACCATCTCTACAGCCCATGGGAGGAATTTTCTACACAACACTTCTATATGTATGTCCTGAGTATGATCTGTCTATCCCCTGTGGCTATCAGCAAACTTTCTTTAGATACACAAGGACCATAATGCTTATGTTAGCAATTAATTTCAGCATATTCTCCCTTCCTTGTCTTAGGAGTCATACAGTTTGCTCCATTTCAATATTCAGTCCAACTTACATACACTTGAGTGAGGAAGAAAGAGGAAAGAAAAAAAAATGAAAGAGAGAGAGAGAGACAGAAAAATGAGAGAACTGGAATTGACAGGCATCCATCACCCCACTTTGCTGTACTTGAAAATCTGGTTCACAGATTTACCTTGTACTTCTTAAATCAAAACAGCTATTGAATTAAATGTCTGCTAAGGTCTGTTATGTAAAAATAGACATAATGCTTAGGATAATGTAGGATTTAAAATGAAAAGTAAACTCACAAAGCAAAGTTGAAGTCTGTTTTCAGGTAATTTTCTGTTCCTTGTCTGATAAGTATCTGTGAAATTCTCATATGAAATATATTTAAAGTTCTGCCTACTTACACAGCTACTAAATAAAGAATATAAAATAAAAATCTAATTTTACAATTTCATCTCTGTGTTTCCTAATTTTATTACTTTGTATTCACAATATTAATGGGAGTATATTTATGCACTTATATTTTATTGTCATGCCTATACATTTAATGGCAGAAACTATAATCCGATTCATTTTGAAATTTATTTCAGATATTAAAATGACATATTAATCCAAGGATATAAAAGTGATAAAATAAGAAATGAAAATGCAAAGTCAATATAAATGCTTCATTAATTAGTACAAAAGAATGCAAGAATTTCTTCTTTAATCATAGCTGTTTAACTTATATATAGTTATAATAAAATAAATGAAAGTAATGAGACTATTTTATATTTAAATTCTGTAATCATCCAAAATATCTCTTAGTCCATAGTAAAGAACATTGATTAGGAATAAACATGACAGAAATATACCTGAGAGGCACAGTAGTATTTTATAATGCTTCTATCTCCCATTTTCAAGCATTAACTCTTAACCCTTTAATATACTTCCCAAAATACTACATCAAGCATAATTTATTAAAATAATTATAATTGCCACAGCCATGATTATAGTTCTTCAGTAACTCTCACTGTCTCTATGTAACAGCTGAATTCTTTCTCAGTCTGTAAGATTTTGACTGTTTTGGATCCTACATCTCTTTCTAATGTCATCTTTTACTGTCTGCACTTGCTCTAAACTGCCTCTCCACTGATATTTACTTCCTCCAGTGCAATAGGTCCCAACCTCCACAAGAACTTTGTGCAATAATTTCCTGAAACAATTTCCTTTCTTTCTTCAAGTTAGGTAACCTATCTTCACCCTTAATTTCCTCAGAAAAGTCTCCCTTGAACTTTCAGACTAATTTACACTTCGCTATTATGTGCCTTCATAGCATCAGGTAGCCTTGCTTCTTCCACTGCTTACCTTGTATTGTGGGACTGACAGAGGCAACCCAATTATACTGAACTCATAAATACAATATTTATTTTTCTTTCCACTATTTTCAGTAATTATTATTTCAATGTACATATTTTGGATTAATTTAATACTTTTCACATAAAGGAATGAATTCTACCATCACCAATTAATGTACATATCTCCAAATAATACTGAATTAACTTTTTAAAACTGTTTATAAAATATATATTTATATTCAGGTATTTGCAAGGAGACAGAGAGAGACAGACAAAGGGAGAGAGAAAGAGAAACAGGATTGGGTGTTCAAATGCAAATGAACTCCAGAAACATGTGCCACTTTTTGCATCTGGCTTTATGCAGGTGCAGGGGAATCAAACCATGGCTCACAGGCTTTGCAAAAGCCCTGAACCACTGGAACATCTCCACAGCAATTAATTACCTTTTTGAATGATATACTGTACATTATAGTTTTATATTTCAGACATAATTCTACAAAAATTCAATGCCTTAGACTAGGGAGATGATGGGTCAGTGAGTAAGAACACTTAACAAGCAATGATGAGGGCTTAATAGGAGCATTTGTTTGGTTACATTCCCTAACACTCAAGTAAAAAGCTGGGCATGACCACATATGCCTATAACCATAGAGATATGAAGAGTGGATACTGTATAATGTTAGGGCCTGATTTTTAGCCAATTGGCATCTGCAGGTTGTGTAAGAAAATCTATACTAAAAAACAATGTGATAGAGGAGGAATCCAATACTTTCCTCTAGTCCCACAATGGAAGCCTGCAGTGAATCATAGAAAAACCAACAGAAATTCAATTTGAAAATGAAAACACAACAACCAAGGAGACCTTGATCAAAAAAAAAAAAAATGCTGAACTGGAAGCAAAGCATCAAAAAGAGTCATATCAAAGAAATAAAGGAGAATCATCCCTTAGAGCATTAAGCTTTTGACAGTAGGCTTAATGTGATTGAATAAAATGTTAGAACCATCAAAAGAGCCTTAAATGCATTGAAGGTAACTCAAGATATGGAAGATCTCAATAACCAATTGATCAATTGATTAAGCATAATGAAGACTTGGTCAAATGCAAAAATGAATTATAGGAAGCATCAAAAAAACAAGAATTCAAACTGAAATCATACCTCAAACAGAGATGGACACAATGCAAAATGACACAACAGGAAGAAAAAATCAAATAAAGCTCATAAAAACATCTCTAGAAACCCTCACTAACAGAGTTACTCTTGTGGAAGACAGAACCTCTAACCCAGAAGACAAGAGAAAAGAAATTGATTGGGAGGCCCCAAACATTGCTAAGTTCAAAAAATCAAGTGAACATAATAAGAGAGAACTGTGGGATACCCTGTAAGGACCAAACATCTGGATCATGGGTATACCAGAAAAAGAGAAAATCCAGGCCAGAGGCATAGAGAACATATTCAACACAATTATTGAAGAAAATTTTCCCAGTCTCTCAAAAGAAAGTCCTGTCTAGATATAAGAAATCCACAGAACATCAAACAAACAAAACCAAAGAAGAAACTCTCCAAGGTGCATCATAGTTAAAAGTCTTAATGATAAAAACAAAGAGAGAGTGCTAAAAGCAGCAATAGAGAAACAACTCACTACATACAAAGTAATTCCATCAAAATTACCTCAGATTTCTCAGTGCAAACCCTGAAAGCCAGAAGGTCCTGGGAAGGAATGCTTTAAAGTATTCAAGACTATTTCTTCAAACCCAAGCTATTCTACAAAGTAAAAGTATCCCTCATGATTAATGGTGGAAGGAAAACTTTCCATGAAAAAAGTCAAGTCATGATTATATGAACACAAAGCCAAAGTTACAGAAAATACTTCAGGGACTACTCCACACAGAAGAGTCAAACAACCAACCTCAAGAGCCAGCAAAAAGATGACAATACTCAAAACTAGGGCAGGCTCAAAAAAATACAAAATACAAGAAAACAACAAACCCCATAAAACACCTAATAATGGCAGGGACTAAAATTAGTCTCACAGTTATAACCTTAAATATTAATGATCTTAACTCATGTATCAAAAGATAACAGGGTAGATCAAAAAAAAAAAAAAAAAAAACTGGACCCTTCTATCCATTGCCTTCAAGAAATCTACCTCACCAAAAAAGATGGACACCCTGTCACAGTTAAAAGATGGAAAATGATATTCTAAGCAAATGGAAATAAGAAACAAGCAGGTGTTGGTATATTAATATCTGATAAAACAGATTTCAAACCAAAAAAAGCCAAAAAGCACAAAGAAGGCCACTTCTTACTCATGAAGAGAATGATCCAACATGAGAACATAACAATCATGAATCTATATATGCTAAACCCAGGTGCACCACAGATTATAATACAAAACCTATTTGACAACAAAACAGAAATAAACACCAACACCATTATGGTTGCAGACTTTAATACTCCATTATCATGAATGAACAGATCATCCAAGTAGGAAATCAAGAGGGAGATAATAGAGCTTAACAACACCGTAGGTCAACTAGAACTAGCTAACAAACATCTGCAGAACTTTCCACCCCATCTCTACAGGACACACATTCTTCTTATCAACCCACAGAACCTTCTTTAAAATATACCATGTATTAGGCCATAAAGTGTCCCTCCATAAATTCAGGACTATGTAAGGAATGGTAATAGTAATCTGAAGTAACTTCCTGCATCATATCAGGCGCTTTAAATGTAGAAATTAACAACAAGAGAAACATCAAAAACTCCACCAGCTCCTGGAGACTAAACCACAGAGTTTTAAACAATGAATTAATTGTGGAAGAAATCACAAAGGAAATTGTAACATTCCTAGACTTGAATGATAATGAATACACAACTTCCCAAAACTTATGTGGCACAATATAGAAAGTACCCAAGGGGAAAATTCATAGCACAAAATGATTTCATGACAAATAATCTAACTGACCACTTAAAGACATTGGAAGAGGGCTGGAGAGATGGCTTAGCGGTTAAGTGCTTGCCTGTGAAGCCTAAGGACCCCGGTTTGAGGCTCGGTTCCCCAGGTCCCACATTAGCCAGATGCACAAGGGGGCGCATGCATCTGGAGTTCATTTGCAGAGGCTGGAAGCCCCTGGCACGCCCATTCTCTCTCTCTCCCTCTATCTGTCTTTCTCTCTGTATCTGTTGCTCTCAAATAAAAAAATTAAAAAAAAATTAAAAAAGACATTGGAAGAATAAAAATAATCAAACCTGATGAGCTCCAGATGGAAAGAAATAATCAAGATTAGAATGGAAATTAATTAATTGTAAACTAAGAAAACAATTTTAAAAATTGGTGAAATGAAGAGCTAGTTCTTTGAAAAAAAATAAACAAGGTTGACAAAGCCCTAGCCTAACTGATCAAGTTAAAAAAGAATGTTTCAAATTAATAAAATCAGACATGAAAAAGGATAGATCACAACAGACAACAATGGAATTGGAAGAAACATCAGAGCATACATCCAAAGCCTCTATCCCACAAAATTAAATTATCTGTAAGAAACTGATGAATTCCTAGACAGATACCACCTGCCAAAACAAATGTATTACATCCATGGATATTAAAAAGATAATCAAAACCCTCCCCCAAAAGAAAAATCCAACACTGGATGGGTTCTCAGCCAAATTCTACCAAATCTTCATTGAATAATTGAAACCAATTTTTCTTAAACTGTTTCACATAATTGAAGACTAGGGAATCCTCCCCAACTGCTTTTAAGACCCTAGAATTACTCTAATACCAAAACCAGACAGAGATGCAGCAAGAAAATAAAACTATAGTCCTATATCCTTGATGAATTTAGATGCAAAGTTTGTGAACAAAATCCTTGCAAACTGAATTCAATAACATAGATAACATATCAAAAGCATTATCCATCTTGAACAAGTAGGCTTCATCCCAGGGATGCCGGGAAATTTTAACGTACAGAAATCAGTCAATGTAATCTACCACATAAATTAACTTAACCATAAAAAATACATGATCATCCCCAATTGATGCAGGGAAGGACTTTGACAAAATATAACACCACTTCATGACAAAAATGCTGGAGAGAATATACATGGGAAGTTTATATCTTATCATAATTAAGGCTATATATAAAGCACCCAAAGCCCAAACAATACTCAGTGGGGAAAGACTCAAGGAGTTTGCATTGTGATTGGGAATATAGATCAATGGAACAGAATTGATTAAAGACCCAGACCTTAGGTCAAATAATTACAGCTGCTTGATCTTTGACAAGTTGCCAATAACATAGACTTGACAAAAGACAGTATCATCAACAAATTGTGTTGGATAAATTGGATGACCATATGTAAAAAATGAAACAAGACCCACTCATCTCTCCATACACAAAATTTAAGTCCAAATTCATTAAAGACCTCAATATAAGACATGAAATTCTTCTCCTATTGGATGAAATAAAAGGAGGCACTTTCCACAATATAGGAATGGGGAATGACTTTCTGAACAGAACCCCAATAACCAAGGAAACTAAACAATCATTCAACCAGTAGGATCTTATAGAGCTAAAAAGCTTTTGTACAAACATACCATAAGCAGAGCCACTAGATTACTAACTATACCACTGAAAAAAGCCTCATATGTAGAATCTACATAGAACTCAATAAACTAACCAATTAAAAAAAAAAAATCAAACAACCCACTTCAAAAACGGAGCAGAGATCTGAGTAGGGAGTTTTCACAGGAAGAATTCCAAATGTCTCCAGCACACTTAAGAACTGTTCCACATCTCTAACCACTAGGGAAATGGAAATCAATACAAGCACAAGATTCCACCTTACTCAAGTAAGGATGGCAATCATTTAAAAATCTAACAATGACAAATGTTTGTGAGGATGTGGGGAAAGAGGAACCCTCATCTACTGTTAGTGAGAATGTAACTTGTACAATCACTATGGAAATCATTTTAAAGATTCCTAAAAAGGTTGTACAGAAAGCTATCAAAACATCCTGTTATTCCATTACTGGGCTCCTTATGATCAATCAAAAACCAAATTAAGAACTACACAAGTAATAAAGAAGATGAGGGTGATATTTCCCAGAAGAGAAACCTGAATAGACCCTCTTACTTTACTTGTTCTTAGTTGACTTAAAATCTTTGCAAGTCACAGAACAGCAGTATGCTGTTAGTCTCCCATTGGGTCATTGTAGATAGCACCTCTGATGTATGGGTTGTCATAATAATTACTTAGCTTATTTTGCAAATTTATGAAGATTTTTTAATGACTGTCTCATGGCAAGAGTTTCTAGAGAACTGATGAATGGCTAAAATGGGATTTTAAAACATGGCATCTTCTTGTTTATATTGTTATGTCCTTTGAGTAAGTCTCAGCCCTGCATGCAGACATGCTTACTATTTTGCAGTGCTGAGTCCAACTCTATCATAAAAGCTGAACACGGACTTTGGTCATGAGTGTATGCTTCCTCTACTTCATCTCTGTACTTTCTCAGGAGCCAAAACATCCATACTCCCTCAGCCTTATCATGAGGCCCAGATCAAACAACCAGACAGGATACATATTGAAGATGTTGACCATAGGTATATCTCAGCCATTGAAAGGACTCCACCATGTACAATTTCAGGTTAACAAGCAAAATTAACATGTTTTGAAAACTTAAGAGTGAGAACATTTATTGAAAATCAAAAAATAAAAAGGAAAAGTAGTGTTTATATAGGAAATTTATCTATCTCAGTCTGGTTTTCCATCATGAAAATGACATCATGCAATAGTATCTTCGAGAGAGATGTTGCATTTTAGTGATATCATGAAAGAATATCCTAAAACAGTCAATGGTGCACAACAGGTATGCAATAACTATTTTGGTCTTATTTTATAATATAACATTATAAGAAATGTAAAAAAGGTTTCTTAAGTACTTTGATTTTTTAAAACTTTTTTATTGTCAACCTCCCTACATATTTACAACTACCTTGGACTTAATGCCATCCCTTCATCCTACTTTTCTCTCACCCTTCCTCTGTTCTTCTTTGAAATGTTCTTCTTTCCAACTACTCAGTCCACTAATTTGATGTTATCTTTTTTCCATCATCTATGACAATATGCTGCTGGGTACAATACAGAATTTGTATAGGTAAGGACAGCTTCTGTGAGATCCTGAGTGCAGTAGACACTTTGTACTTGGAAGACAGTGTCCCAAAGCACTCCTTCTAGCTTTTGGCTGCTACATTCTCCTGAAATGTTCCATAAGCCTAATTGGATACAATAGAGTTTTCTCACTTACTACTGAACACTCAATTGTCATTTCTTCTTAGCAGTCTGACCTTAGTAGGAGTCACTGTCATGAATAACACAAAAACAAAAACAAACAAACAAAAAACTTTTTTAAACAGAAGGCGAAAGCAGCAAACAAGCAAAAACAGAAACATAAATATTTAGAGGCCAGTCTGGGAAGCATAATATGCTCACTTAGCCAAACAACTGTAGTAGCTCCCCTTCTAGGATTTATGAACTTCCAAGCCATCAGATTTTGATTAAGTTTTCAGTGTCAGCCAGGAATCCTCTCCCATGGAGTGGGCCTCAAATCCAACCAGATATCAGTTAGTTACACTAATAGCATTCACTTCATTATTGTACCAATGGACACATCTTGCCTGTTATGATAATCCTACCACCAATATTTCAAGTTTAAAGGCCTTTATACTGAAAACTTTTTTAACAAGTTAATGCTAATGAAATATGGCAAAAATTCAAATGATTTTATTATGGTAGCTGTTTTAAATTTCAGCTATTTAACATATTGCTAATTTGTAAAATGCATTTAATTTTCTAACTTATTAATATGGCTCAATTCGTAATAGCTAAAAGCTGGAATCAACCAAGTTGTCCATCACTAGAAGAATGGATAACTAAAATATGGAATTCTATATAGCAGTAAGAAAAAACGACACAAAGAAATTTGAGGAAAAATGGTTGAACCTGGAACAGACCATTCTCAGTGAACTTACCCAATCACAGAAAAAAATTCGACACATAGTCTCACTCATCTACAACACCTAACCTGAATCTACCCAAGATACCTTACATACCCAGCAAGCACCTCATGGACTAGACACTAGATGAATGGGGAGGGAAGGGAGGGCATCGAAGGGGTGGCAAACACTAATCTAGACCCAAATGGCAATGGTACCATAAAATTCTACTTCGTAAAAGGCAGACCAAATGGCTGAACCTTCACCAGGCCCTTACAGGAAAGACCTGAACCACAAGACACTGGAGAGGGTAGGGTCAAGACTAACCTAAATCTTCTACATCTTCCCTCCCTCCCTCTCCCCCTCTTCTCTAACTCTTGTATACTAGTTATATTTTTCCGCATTTTCTTAGTGGGCACTGACCTGTAACTCCCAGTACCAGCATGGGGCTATCATCCACAATGAGCTTTTGATCAGAGAAACCTACAAGGTTTCCTAAAACAATGACAGACTTTTGTCAGAGTACTTGATGAACCACCAAAGGTCAGTGGTAAGACCCTATTGCTGAAGACTCCCTATGCAACTGTCACATAAAATCGAACGGCATGGCTGGAAGCCAGGAGAGAGTCATTGAAATAGTCTCAAGAGTAATGAATGAAAGCAAATTAAATGAATTGATCTCTGAGGAGAAAATGATTTTTCAGTCACAAATTATAGATAAATTGTATACATTTTTGAAAACTAAAATCTTTTAAAATCAGTGTGGCCTTTACTTACTACATATAATCCTGATTATTTATGTTTTTACCCTCTTGTGGTGTTATATTTCTCAAATTAATATGTTACTAAAATGAAACAATTCTGCATTTCTTAGTGGTGTCTTTTTTCACTTATGTTAATTTTGAACCCAGAATTTGTGAGAATAAAGACCACCAAACACAAATTATGGCCAAATTGAAGCAAGCTTTTAATTGTGCACTAGTGGCTGCCTCCCTAAGATGGGGATGTTGATAGCAGCAGCAAGTCAGTTTTTCAGGCTTTTTTAAAATAGGGAAAAACCACATGGTGGGGAGTTTGGGGGTTATTGAATGCAAGCAAGCAGGGTGACAGGAGCAGACCAGCCATTACAGTTATACTACGTCCTGGTACGTTATGAATACATAATCATGGGAAGAGAAACAAGAGAACAATTTGTGGCCCCAGCTCAGAAACTTAGAGAAACATACTTATTCTAGTCATTATATTGAAATTGCTCTTGCTGTTAAAATGGTTTCAGGATGGCTCTTCATTCTCCCGTTTTTGTAGGTATGCCTGTCAAATCTTTGATAGGAAGTTTCTATTTTTATTGGTTGTATTGGTTGATAATGTTTACAAAGAATAAGTATTTTATCAGTTTTTATCTTTCTGGATACAAAACTAGTAATGTCCCAGAGAATGCATTCTCCAATTGTTAGGGCAAGACAGCTATGAAAGGACTCCCACATCTGAGATAAGAATAATTAACCAGGGGAACCAATTGAACGAATGTTGATACCAGTTACCTCTTTGGGATTCCTTTAGCTAATGACAGAGATAAGTTTAGCTTCTTAGCAGTTAACTCTTAGAGTGACTTTACATTTTTTAAAAATCTTTTCAGTCACAATCTCTTATGTTCTAACATGTAATTTTTCCAGCCAGGCACAGTGTACATTATGTCCACTTTTAATCTCATGTTGAATTCCTCGAGCTTTACCATATGCAGACTAATCAGCTTCCAGAGTGACTAGAGCAGGGCTGTAGTCTCCTTGTCATAGGCAGGTATCCTCCAGAGCTTGAGCTCAAAGGGACCCTCTGGGGTCCTGCTTATTTGTTAGCTGCTATTATCAGCTGAGGACATTGTTTCCTTGAGATATAAATGTGAAGGAGCATCATCAATGGCAGAAGAGACTACTTTATCTCAGAGAGACACCTTTGAACAACCAGCATCCCCCCCATATCAGCAAGTACAAACAGCTATAACTCTAAATTATTTTTACATGTTAGGATGGGGGGTGGTTGAGATTTGTCTTTAGTGATATACCTTCTTTAATAAGACATATTAAGGATAGATTGGACTAATACAAATTAGTAATTACCAGGTAAACATAACCAGTGAGGACAATTTTTGGAATTTTTATTTAAAGGCAACGGTGGCTAACTAATCAGGAACAGACAAAGGCAGAAGGCATGAGTTAATGTTAGAGTTTAGTATTGAAAGCCAGGATCAGACAGGGGAGCCTATTAGTCTGAATCTTTGTTTATATTGTAATATTTTGTAGTTATATTTTTTACTGGATGATTAAGATCAGGCAGACTTCCAGAATAAACTATATGTTTTGGAAGTCAATAATGGCACTCACTGTAGGAGAGACTTTTATAGACCTGTGAGGGTTTCTGACTCACAACATTCTTATCGGCTAGGATAAGTCCAGGCCATGCTGATCAAGTGGCCCTCCCTTTTTTGGGAAGCCAAGAGGAGAGATTTTCCTCTGATGTGACTCTCCTGTTGCACATACACTGACTTGGAATTCATCTCTTTGTCTTCATATCCTCCCTGATCAAAAAGACAGGTAAGTCACCATAGGCTAGAACTTAGCAAGTGTCCGACCATCTCCTGTGGCTTTCTAACATGGCAGCAGGAACCAAAATAATGGTCATTCTTTTAATTCCAATGTTTAAAATTGACTTTGGCTTCTACATATGGTTACTAATCACTCAGATAAATTGTGCATATCTAATCAGCAGAAGAGATTCAGTTAAAAAGTTAAAAAATATATATAAAAAACATATATGTTTAGCAAAGCTGATCTGGTCAGAGTATGACACAATAGTTTAAAATCATTTTGATTAGTATTTAAGTTTATCTGTCATGTGACAGTGTAAGCTTTATCTAGAACATAGGAAACATACACACTTTTTCTTTCAAGTATCTGTCAGTTATAAGTACAGGCAGAACATTTTAGTGGTCCTGAAAACAATACTTTATCAATAACTTTAAGCCAATTGATTTAATCTATAAGTTTTATGTCAGGAAAGGTAAGACAGTATAAAAACTTGGAATCTGTGTTTGAAACCACTTTGACTCAGTATACCTATGCAGATACTAATTACCCTACAAACTGGAAGCAGAACAGCAGTTTATTTAATTTTTTGTTTTTTTTAGGTCAAGGAACATGTCTTAAGCATCTCTATAAGCAATGAACTTAAGATACCATAAATGAGAGAATTATTTAAGTAAAACCTAGACTGATACTGATTATTCATAATTTAAGACTAAAAGCAAGCCTGGTCATTGTTGAGTTAAGCTAGTCCAAATTTAACATACATTAGAGACAATATTATAGACACAAAGTGATTTTTCAAATAAGTACCTTTTACCATTGAACAATTTTATGGCTTAACTAAAGAAGTACTTATTACTGTTATGTAAAGCTTAAACAAACTATATTAAATTACTTGTATGCAGTAGGTTTCCCTAAGACATGGGCAGCTTCCTCAGTTTTCCTAAGAACAAAGTTGGACTGACCAAATCACCTCTTATAAGACTTAGATTTTAATGTCAGTGATAACCACACAGAAAATCCAGCATGAAAAAGACAGGAGGAATCATTTTAAAATTAAAAGGTTTTAGTCAGGCATCTTGGCACATGCTTTTGATCCTAGCACTTGGAAGGCAGAGATAAGATCACTCTGAATTCAAGGCCAGCCTTGATTACAGAATTAGTTCCAAGTCAGCCTGAGCTACACTGAGACTCCCACCTTGAATAAAATAAATAACCAAAAGTTTCCCTAGCCTTTATTTTTTTAAGAAAAAAAATACATTAATAAAATCTTTAGATAATTTTCAACTGGCCAAAAATAACATTAAGCAAATGCAATGCAAGATTGATCTATCTATCTATCTATCTAATATATATATATATATATATATATATATATATATATATATATATATATATTCATGTTATTACTATTGATTGGTTCAGCTGAATAGTTTTGCTTATTGATCTGAACATTATAGACTTTATATAAACCAAATTATAATATTCTTATATCTGGAAAAGTCAGATATTAATAAAAAGTAGAGTTCACATATTTAATGTACATGAGGCTACAGAAAGTCAACTATGAACAAAAGATCTGCTAATAGAACTCAAATAGTCAAGAAATCTATATTATGTAGTAATACTTTTGGCTTAAATATGAAGACATGAAAATCTTTACAATTTTTAAAGCTTATCAGAATCAGGATACATTTATATAATATTTTCTTACATTTTATGAGGAGATTAAACACTTTTAAAAGCTAAATACGATGTCCAACCAATCTATAAGTCAGGTTCTGAAAATAATTTAGCTCTATCTAACATACCCAAAGAATAGAGGAGCTGGACTAAACTGTCATGATCTAATGAAAAAAGAAGAAAAATCTTATGGAAAAGAGAGGGAATGGGCATGCTAGGGCCATTTGCCACTGCAACCAATCTCCAAATACATGTCCCATTATGTGCATCTGGTTTTATATGGGTACTAGGGAATTGAACCAAGTCTATCTGGATTTGCAAACAAGTACCTTTAATTGTTGAGCCAAAAGGATTTTTTATTTTTGTTTTTGTTTTTTTGAGGTAGGGTCTTACCTGGAATTCACTATGTAGCTTCAGGTGGCCTCAAACTCATGTCGATCCACCTACCTCTGCTTCCCATGTACTGGGATTAAATGCATGTAGCACTATGCCTGGCTTTTTAATAAATATTTTTAATCTCCTCAAAGTCAATTTTATAGAACTATAGTGAATCCAAACATACACAAAATTTTATGACACAGTCTATTAATATTTAAATTTTAACCAACTCTGTAAATTTGCCTGTGGCCCTTTGGTAAATTTGTTTAATGACATAAATTAAATCTGAAGTGTTAAGACTGTGATTGTTGGAGGAATTAAGGAGTTGCATAATCATATTCTAAAACTACTTTTAAGAAGCTCTCCTGACGAAGACACACCCAAATGCAGGATAGGAAATTGCACTGAAGAAAGTTCAGAATGACTGAAACTCCTTTAGAGACTACAAATCAAGTAGTTTTACATTCATTGTCAAGTACTATTTCTTTATTGCAAATCAAAGTAACTTCTGGGTTATTTTAATTGGTTGAATACATTCATTATTAGTAGTTTCTTTTCCAAGGGCATTACATAATGTGATTGAAAAATGACTAATACTTAAAGTGTGAATGCTTAATGAGGTTGCTTCTGCCATCCTGAGGACTCCACAGAAGAAAATTTAAGTAAAAGAATTTTAATGAAGAAAACACTGCTTTTCTTAGCAGCCCAGGATTTATTCCCCTCTTCTATCTTTCCATGGGTCTTTTTCACCCCTGCAGTTGATTAGACATACTTCTAATTTAATTGCCTGCTCAAAAAATTCTACAACTCATCACTCTGCCTGATTTTAGAACTGAACCCTCATGCTTTTATACTTATGATTATTGATAACCTCTTGGACCACATTACGTTGTTCTCTTTACTTGTGTCAGTTTGTTGGTATCATTTGACCTTTTGACTCATTTGACTCTAGTAAAATTTGACTCAGTTCAGTAAAAATTTAGAAGTCATGGTTGAGCCTCATTCCCTCAGCACTAATTACCCTTGCTTTTTGTGCAAGTTGGCATGCCTTGGCTTGTCTGTAGTACTAATTAGGAAAAGAAAGGATTTGATGTATTGATACAGTCAATTTTTAAAAGGTCTACTTTGTACCAGAAATCCAAGACATTACTCCAGAGATGCAGAAGTTATTGTCCTTGTTATTAAATTATGTACATTTTCAGGCTAATTTAATACTGAATCATATATAGACATCTAAAATGAGAGGAAATGAGTATTAATAATTTAAGACTAGTAGATATCTGCCACTTTCTGAGGCTATGAAAGGAAATGTGAGGCAATGAAAGGAAAAATTAAGATATTGTTACAAAAGTTTATTGAGATGTAACATTTTTTCAGCTCTGATTTGGCTTAGTTTAGGGGTGAGATGGCAGCCAATCAATGGTCATTAGAATGCCCCAAGCCTGTGGCTCTGGAGCTCTTGTCTTCTGACTCACAAACAACTGGTAAGTTAAGGCACATAGAAAGATACATTATGGACTTCTGGTTAAAATGGCAGCATAGGTACAACACCGAAGCAGCCTGGGGGGGGGAAGAAAAAAAATACACACTTTTACTAAAAAGTGAGGTGTATAGGAAATTGAAAGGGCTGTAGAGAAGTAGGAGAGATCCAGGGCATCCAGACACCACACAGGCCAGCAGAAGTGGCTCTAGCAGGTCCACAGACCACAGCATTACAGCCAGCTGCCAGGCTCAGCTTGAGCCACAGGAAAATCCAGGTGAGGAGATTTTCCATTCACACCGGAGCTCTCTGCAAACTCAAGAAACGTGTGGGGAGAATGGCAGTGAAGAATGGAGTAGCAGATCAGAAGGTAGAAGAACACATGGAACAGCAAGAGAACTAGAGTAGCATTGGCAGTCTCCCCTCCCCCATCACCTGTGCCCAGCTCCAGTGAACAGAACAGCAGTCTGTCTAGGGACCTGGCCACACTTACTTGAACTGATTGCAGGGACCCAAGCAAAAGCAGAATAACTGAGAACAAAATCATCCTAAAAGGTAACTGGGATTATACCAGGTCAGTACCTGCCTATTAAACCTGATATATAGGTCTGAACCAGAAGTGCTAATTGCATCTTCCATATCAGGATAAATTATATGTTAAATCGTATAGATGGTCAGTTTTGCCATTCTTAAATAAGCTGTATTTTGGGCTTGTTATTTGTTACTTCTTGATTTATACTGTCTTTGTTTCCTCTTCTATTACACATTAGGGAAAGGTCTCACCTGGTCACAAGCTGACTTGGAACTCTCTACAGACAAGAAATCTTAGACTCCTTGTTGTCAGGATTAAGGGAGTGGGTGAGATACCACACAGCCTAAGGGACAGACAAAAGATCTGGTTATCATAATACCTACTCTTGGATAAATACTTTTGCTATTTTTCACTGAAAGTGTACATTGTTTAGTTAAATTTTAGAAACTATCTGTATTTGGTTTCACTCAGCCTACTTGAATACTCTCATAGCAGGCAAACCCAACACCTAGGGTCACTTTTGTGGAATCTCTGAGAGTCTTGAGAGCCACACCTAGAACCTTAAGATCCTACCCTGAAGATATGTAACATCAGATTGATTGATACATGTAATAATACCCAGCTAACTAGAAAATCCAATCATTAAATAATCCAGGATGCAAAAATATATACATTATAACACAAGAAACACCAAAAATCAAGGCAATATAAATCTACCAAAAAGTATTAATGCATCAGAAATGACCTCCAGTGAGAACGAGTTACAGGAAAGGCCTGAGAAAGATTTCAAAAAATGATTATAAATATGTTCAAAGATGTCAAAGAAGAAACCAAAGGAATCAAAGAGGAAATCAAAGAAATCAAAGAAAAGACAGGACACAAATGTAATGAAATAAAGAGGTCAATACTAGACATAAGTAAGGGACTAGAAATCATAGAGTAAAACCAGTAAAAAATTACTAGCAATGAAGAACACAGTTAATGAAATTTAAAAAAAAAAATCCTCTATACAAAATCTCACCAGTAGAATGGATGAAGAAGAAGACAGAATATCTAAGCTAGAAAACCAGGTGACAGATATAACACAGTCCAACAAAGACAAAGAGAAACTAATAGAAAAGTATGAAAGGGAATTTCAAGATATTCAGGACACCATGAAATGATCAAACATAAGAATCTAGGACATAATAGGAGAATTTCAATCCAAAGGCATAGTAGGCATCTTCAACAAAATCATAGAAGAAAATGTCCCCCAAATTGGGCAAGAAGTACAAATGCAGATATAGAAATCCTTTAGAACACCAGCCAGACAAAACATGGAAAGAACCTCTCCTTGCCATATTATAATCAAACTACAACAACACAAACCAAAGAAAAAATATTGAAAGCAGTCAGAGAGAAAAATCAAGTTACCTACAAAGGTAAGCCTATCATGATTACAGCATATTATTCAACACAAACTTTAAAAGCCAGAAGGGCATGGAGTGATGTATTCCAAGTTCTGAAAGATAACGACTGTCAAGCAAAGCTACTTTATCCTGCAAAGTTATCCATTCAAATAGACCGAGAAATAAGGACATTCCACAACAAAAGCAAGCTAAAGGAGTATTTGAAGACAAAAACCAGTTCTACAGAAAATACTTGAAGGAATCCTCCATGCTGAAGAAAAAGAAAAGCACACATATAAGGAAAAAGGAAAAAACAAACAATACTCAAATACTAGTTACCACAAGAAAGCAAAGATAAAACCAGAAGAACTACAAAAAAATGACAAAAATGAATACCCACCTATCAATATTATCTGTTAATATCAACAGCCTCAATGCCCCAACCAAACGACATAGGTTTGCAGACTGGATTAAAAATCAGGATACTTCAATTTGTTGCCTTCAAGAAACCCACCTTTCTACAAAGGATGGACACTATCTTGGCTGAAAGTTTGGAAAACAGTGTTTCAAGCAAATGGACCTAGAAACAAGCAGGGGTTGCTATCCTAATATCTGAGAATGTAGACTTCAGTCCAACATTAGTTATGAAAGATAAGGAAGGGCACTTTTTATTGATTAAAGGCACCCTCCACCAGGAGGTATTACAATCCTAAACATATATCCACCTAATATGGGGGCCCCAAAAATTCATCAAACAAATGCTCTTAGAACTAAGGTCACAAATAACTCCAAACACAGTAGTAGTGGGAGACTTCAACACCCCACTCTCATCAAATGACAGGTCATCCTGGGAAAGAATAAACAGAGAGGCATCTGGACTAAATGAGATCATAGAAATAATGGACCTAACTGATATCTACAGGACAATTCATCCAAATGCTGCAGAATATACATTCTTTTCAGCAGCACATGGAACATTCTCTAAAATAGAACATTTATTAAGACACAGAGCAAATCTTAACAAATACAGGAAAATTGAAATAATGCCTTGCATTCTATCTGACCACAATGGAATCAAACTACAAATCAAAAGCATGAAAGTGTATAGAGCATACACAACATCATGGAAATTAAACAACACACTATTAAATGATGAATGGATCAATGAAGAAATCAAAAAGGAAATCAAAAAATGTATAGAGTCAAATGATAATGAGAACACAACATACCAAAATTTCTGGGACACAATGAAGGCAGTCCTAAAAGGTAAATTTATAGCTTTAAGTGCCTGTATTAACAAATTAGAAAGGTTGCAAGTAAATGACCTAATGCTTCACCTTAAAGCCTTGGAAAAAGAAGAACAAGGCAAACCAAAAATCAGTAGATGGGAAGAAATAATAAAGATCAGGGCAGAAATTAATGAAATAGAAACAAAAAAAATCCAAAGAATTAATGAAACAAAGAGTTGGTTCTTTGAAAGGATAAACAAGATTGATAAACCCTTAGCAAATCTGACCAAAAGAAAGAAAGAAGAGACACAAATTAATAAAATTAGAGATGAAAAAGGTAATACTACAGCAGATGCCAGAGAAATTGAAAAAATCATAGGGACATACTATAAAAGCATATACTTCACAAAGTATGAAAATCTGAAAGAAATGGATGATTTCCTTGATTTATATGACCTACCTAAATTGAATCAAGATGAGATTATTAACTTAAATAGATCTATAACTAGCATGGAGATCCAAGCAGTTATCAAAATCTCTCAACTAAAAAAAGCCCAGGCCCAAGTGGATTCACTGCTGAATTTTACCAGACCTTCAAGGAAGAACTAACACCATTGCTTCTTAAGCTTTTTCATGAAATAGAAAAAGAAGGAATTCTACCAAACTCCTTCTATGAGGCCAGCATCACCCTAATACCAAAACCTGCCAAAGACAGAACAAAAAAAGAAAATTACAGACCAATCTCCTTCATGAACATAGATGCAAAAATTCTCAATAAAATATTGGGAAACATAATACACAAATATATTGGAAAGATCATTCACCCTGACCAAGTAGGCTTTATCCCAGAGATGCAGGAATGGTTCAACATATGCAAATCAATAAATATAATAGCCTATGTAAATAGACTGAAGGACAAAAATCACATGATCATCTCATTAGACACAGAGAAAGCTTTTGACAAAATCCAACATCCCATTCATGATAAAAGTCCTACAGAGACTAGGAATAGAAGGAACATATCTCAATATAATAAAGGCTGTTTATGACAAGCCTACAGCCAACATATTACTAAATGGAGAAAAACTGGAAGTTTTTCCACTAAAATCAAGAACAAGACAAGTGTGTCCACTGTTCCCCCTTTTATTTAATATAGTACTGGAAGTCTTAGCCTTAGCAATAAGTCAAGAGATGCACATAAAAGGGATACAAATTGGAAAGAAAGAAATCAAGTTATCATTATTTGCAGATAACATGATTCTATCTATAAAGGATGCTAAAGACGCTATCAGAAAACTTTTAGAGCTGAAAAACACCTACAGCCATGTAGCAGGATACAAAATAAATACACAGAAATCAGTAGCCTTCCTAGATTCTAACAACATACACACAGAGGATAAAATGAGAGCATAACTCCCATCCACATTTGTATCAAAGAAAATAAAGTACCTTGGAATAAACCTAACCAAAGAAGCAAAGGATCTCTACAAACACTATAAAACCCTGAAGTGAGAAATTGCAGAAGACACTAGGAAATGGAAAATCAACCCTTGCTCCTGGATTGGAAGAATCAATATTGTGGAAATGGCAATAATACCAAAAGCTATCTACACATTTAATGCAATCCCCATCAATATTCCAGTGGCTTTCTTCAAGGAAATGGAAAAAAAATCCAAAAATTGATTTAAAATCACAAAAAAACCTAGAATATATAAAATAACACTGAGCAACAAAAATAAGGCTGGTGGTATCACCGTACCTGATTTTAACCTATACTACAGAGCCATAGTAACAAAAACAGCGTGGTTCTGGCTCAGAAGCAGACATGTAGATCAATGGAACAGAAAAGAGGACCCAGACGTAAGCCCTGGTAGCTATAGTCACCTGATATTCATTAAATATGCCAAAAATACTCATTTTGGAAAAGACAGCCTCTTTAGCAAATGCTGCTGGGAAAACTGGATATGTATCTGTAGAAGGATGAAAATAGATTCTTCTCTGTCTCCATGCACAAGAATTAAGTCCAAATTAATTAAACACCTTAACCTCAGACCAGAAACTCGGAAACTGCTAAAGGAAAAAGTTGGGGAAACTCTTCAACCTATTGGTTTTGGCAAAGACTTTGTGAATACAACCCCAATTGCTCATGCAATAAAACCACAGATTAACCACTGGGACCTCATGAAATTACAAAGATTTTGTACTACAAAAGACACTGTGAATAAAGCAAAGAAGCAACCTATAGAATGGGGAAAAAAAAAATCTTTGCCAGCTATATATCTGATAGATGATTAATATTTAGAATATACAAAGAACTCAAAAAGTTAAATAATAAGAAATCAAACAAGCCAATTAAAAAATGGGCTATGGAGCTAAATAGAGAGTTCTGAAAAGAAAAAATACAGATGACGTGTAAGCATCTAAAAAATTGTTCTACATCTCTAGTGTTCAGCGAAATGCAGATTAAAACTACATTGAGATTCCATGTCACTCCTGTCAGTTTGGCTACCATCATGAAAACAAATGATCATAAATGTTGGCGGGGATGTTGAAAAGGAAGAACCCTTCTACACTGTTGGTGGGAATGCAATCTGGTCCAGCCATTGTGGAAATCAGTGTGGCAGTTCCTAAGACAGCTAAAAGTTGAACTACCATATGATCCAGCTATAGCACTCCTAGGCATATATCCTAAGGACTCATCTCATTTCCTTAGAAGTATGTGCTGTACCATGTTTATTGCTGCTCAATTCATAATAGCTGGGAATGGAACCAGCTTGATGTCCCTCAACTGAAGAGTGGATAATGGAGATATGGCACATTTTTACCATGGAGTTCTACTCAGTGGTAAAGAAAAATGAAGTTATGAAATTTGTAGGAAAATGGATGGATCTGCAAAGGATTATACTAAGTGAGGTAACCCAGGCCCAGAAAGCCAAGTGCTGCATGTTCTCTCTCATATGTGGATCCCAGCTACAAATGATTTGGCTTCTGTGTGAGAAGGAAAAATCTCAGTAGCAGAGGCCAATAAGCTAAAAAAAAAGAGACATAAATGGAAGATAGATGAAGGGAGGAGTGTACTTAGTAGGTTGGTATTACATATATGTAAGAAGAAGAATAGATTAACGGTAGTGAAAAGGCTCACAATGAGGTCAGGGGAAGAGAATGAGTAAAGGAAAGGTGAAGGGAGGGCTGACCAAAATCTAAGAGGATATAAATAAATCATACGGAATACTGCTGTTTTGGACAATGGAACCCTCAGGAGCCATAGATCGTTGCTAGAAACTTTTTAGTGCCACGGATGAGATACCTTCCAAGTGATTTGTTGGCCAGGAGGTCATTGATGCTCTCAAAACATTATAGACCATTGCCTGGGCCCTTGGTTTCCCACCAAGTATCAATGGTATGGACCTATTGCTGAAGACACCACATACTTGGGCTGCAAGGCCACTGAGAAATCCTGCTGGAACAGAGCTGATAACCTCCCTCATGTAGACCAGCTGACAGAAAGCTGGAAGAAGCCATTCAACATGCAGTTAAATGAGAGAGAGATACCACCAGTGAAGATTCTCAACAGTGGCCACTGCAAGCCTTATAATTGGCCAGCCAGGCCCAATGTGCCATTGGGTGCAATAGTGGTACATCTGACATGGTTGAAACTATCTGCCCTCTAATTGGACTGGAAGCCCACTCCATGGAAGGGAATACATCCCTGATACTGAAAATTTGAAACAGGGGTAGTCATGAGCCCTAGGGGTGTAACGCCTGCTGATGCCTCGATAAATGTATATACTATGCTTATCAAACTGCCCAATAAGCACTTCTCTTAATACTCATACCCTTATATTAATGCTTCTCTCACTTTGGGTAGAGAATCTTCTCTTTTCAGATGGCAGTGACCTTTGGATGACTTAGAAGTTATCATAGTGCTGGGAAGAAGTGAGTGGAGTACTGAGTAACATCTCGATCACACCGTCCAAGACTCAGGGTCTAATGTGGAAGAGGTGGCGGAAAGAATGTAAGAGCCAAGAGAAGGGTAGGTCTCCTTACAATGTGCTCCCCCTAGACATAAAATGGCCTGGATATCCATGACCTCATAGTGCCTGACACTACCTACACAAGACCATCATAAGATGAGGAAATGATCATGACATCAAAATAAAAGAGTGTGATTGAGATGGGGATGGGATATTATGGAGAATGAAATTTCAAAGGGGAAAGAGGGGGGAGGGAGGGTATTACCATGTGATATTTTTTTTATAATCATGGAACATGTTAATAAAAATTGAGACAAGGGCTGGAGAGACGGCTTAGTGGTTAAGCGCTTGCCTGTGAAGCCTAAGGACCCCGGTTTGAGGCTCAGTTCCCCAGGTCCCACGTTAGCCAGATGCACAAAGGGGCGCATGCGTCTGGAGTTCATTTGCAGAGGCTGGAAGCCCTGGCACACCCATTCTCTCTCTCTCCCTCTACCTGTCTTTCTCTCTGTGTCTGTCGCTCTCTAATAAATAAAAAAAAAAAATGAGACAAAAAAAGGAATGGGGAAAATGTACTATTATAACAGTTCAATTGACAAAAAAAGAAATACACATTGTGGAAAATTTATATTAATAGAGAGAATAAATAACAGAAAAGTTCACAAGCTGAGAAGCCCCAAGAAGTTATAACAGGTAACATGGATAGTTTTTTTTTTTTTTTTTTTTTTTTTTTTTTTTTTTTTTTTTTTTTTGTTAAATAACCTTGGAGATGTAATTTAGGAGATGCAGATTAGTTGTGATGAGCTTCATTGCTACGTTCAAATATATATGTGGGTCATTGACTGGTAGGACAGGGAGGATATTGTAGAAACATTTCCTAGAAATGGGAACTAGGAAGCTCTTCTTGATCTCAGTAGTGAATCAAGTGGGATTTCCCTTCTAGTCTTGCTAGGATATGTCAGCACGTATGCTCTTTTAAATTTCTGTCCCTAACTACTTAAAATGGAAGACTTCTTAGTTCATCTCAGCATTGGTTGGGAGAGAGAGAGAGTTTGCATGGACAGCATCAAGTTCTAATTTATGGAAATTTAATTTTTATAAGATAGAGATAGGATTTATTCTTATAAATTAGGAGTCAGTTTTTGGCCAAACCTGTTGGCCCTTCTTTTGGGCTGCAGGTATCATTGGATAACTAAATATGTTGGAATCTTGACATTGCTGCTTCATTTCACTATTTATCCTCATTAGGGCAGATTCCTGCTCTACTCTGCATGTCATGGAAACATGTCACTTATGTAAGCTTTGTTCTTCCAGACCTGGTTACTGGCCCTGGTCAAAGCAGAAGGCATTGAGATAAGCATATCTGTGCTAGTTTCAAGATTTATAGGGTCATCACCACAGACAAATTTCCAACTTCCAGCTTTAAAACACACCGTTACAGCCTTCCAAACGACACTATTGTCTACTTCAGTCACTTTTTGTTTAAGAAACAGCCCAGCTTTCTAGACATATGACCTATGAGGACACTACCCTCCTCATTGAAATCAAATTGACCCCCATGCCATGATGACTTCTCTGGAGCTTTGCAGAACCAGTCTTAAGATAATGGCCAACCAGATCAAGCTGACTGCTACGTGACCAGCATTGCCATTGTTGAAATATTCACATGTGTATACCTCCAAGCCTTTCCTTCCTCATCTTTATGAAAAAAACAAAACAAAACAAAACAACAACAAAAAAAAAAAAACAAAATTCTCATCAGGGCATGGTAAATAGACCTTACATTACTAGAACTTTTCCTATGGAGAGCATCTACACTGACCATAGCTCCATTTTTGTCTTTTAGGATTGCTGTTCTTTTGGGACAAGTAGCTTATTCTTGTCTTTTAAGAACTATAGGATCTGGGCACTTTGCCCTAAATTCCAGTAACACACTCTCATAGAGAGAGGAGGGAATTCTGACTATTCCTCTTACACAGAGGCTTTCATGTGTTGCATACTTACACTAGTAAAGAAAGCTGTTTTTACCTCACCATATGTACTATAAATAAATAATTTCAGCTGCTCCTTTCTTTTCAAAATAATTTTTGGAAGTGATACTTGGCATCATTTCATATGTGAAGAAAGAGGTAATATACTTATTTTTATTGTTCTGGTTTACTTTGCAATGTTCAAGAATTTTAAGACACTAAAAAAATGGAGCAAAACCAGATAAGTTTATATGATTTTTTCTTTAGAACAGGAGTATACTAGAAACATTGAAGACATTAAAGTTTTAAGTTACCTAAAATCAACAATATATATACAATATTACACACCTTTTCTGCATAAGTTTGAATATATGCTTAAACTACAAGATCTTTCTCATATTAGATATTTATTTAGTACATTTATCTAAACTTACTTATAAAATAATTCATAGTTAAAATATAGAGACCTAATTGTTATAGATAATTCACTGTGATAGATCATGTAGATTTAATTACAGGTATTGGGCTGGAGAGATGGCTGAGTGGTTAAGTGCTTGCCTGTGAAGCTTAAGGACCCCGGTTCGAGGCTCGATTCCCCAGGACCCATGTTAGCCAGATGCACAAGGGGGCTCATGCATCTGGAGTTCGTTTCCAGTGGCTGGAGGCCCTGGCACGCCCATTCTCTCTCTGCCTCTTTCTCACCCTCTCTGTCACTCTCAAATAAAAAAATAAAAATAAAACAAAAAAAATTAATCATGGTATTAACTTTCTTTGCCTGTAGTTTTAACACATAGGTATGCCCTGTAAATGCATTTATTAAATTTATTTATATTTGACTTTTTCATAATGTAAACAATACATACTTTATTTATTTATTTATTTATTTATTTACTTAGTTAGTTAGTTAGTTAGTTAGAGAAAGAGGCACATAAAGAGAGAGAAAGACAATGGATGTGGCAGGGCTTCCAGCCATTGCAAACAAACTACAGACACATAAGCCATCTTGTGCATCTGGCTTATGTGGGTACTGGGGAATTTAACTTGGATTTTTAGACTTTACCCACACATGTCCTAACCACTAGACATTCTCTATAGTATCCCATTTTAAATTTTATTTTTTAAGTTTATGTATTTATTTGAGATGTATAGAGGCAGGGAGAGAGAGAGACACAGAGAGAGATCAAGATATGAATTAGTGTGGCAGGAAGTCTAGCCTCTGCAAACAAACTTCCCTTGTACATCAGGCTTATGTGGGTCCTGAGAATGGAACCTGGGCCTTTTGTCTTTGTAGGCAAGTGCCTTAACTGCTAAGCCTCCTTCCAGCCCTCTAGTCCCCATTTTTATCCAATTCCCCCAATTATCCTTTTTCCCCTTTCTCTTACATTAAAATTCTTCCTCTTCCCATTGGATTCCTAATGTACACCATGCCTTATTTATTTACTTTTTGAATACTGATTTACATTAAGGCCATTTGCATAATTATAGGAGGAGAATTTGTACTGGAGAATGTGCCATTCTCAAGTGATTAATCCTCTAAAATTCATGACTCCCCCCAACTATGATCAGTTCACACTATTTACTCTGGGAGATATATGGTATCATGGAACCTTCCATCGTCTGTTATGAGATATTGACAAAATAGATCATGTACGGGAAACCACATCTGCAGCACTTTCATGAATGTAGCAGGTTTACCATATTCGGGAACAGTATTCCATAGCTCCATGTCCCATCCTCTTACTCTTACAGTCTTTCTCCCACTTGTTCTGCATGTGTCTCAGAGCCTTGGAGGAGATGCTGTAAACGTCATGTTTAGGAAGGAGCATGAGCTAGCCACTCGTTCTAGCACACTGGCATGTACACATCTCCATATTCACCTCTACCCTTTGCATAAAGAACCTGGTGTTTGGAGGTATGAGTTGTAACAATTTTTAGAAATAAGCATAGATATTTAGAAAGCAATTTGACATGTGTGGTTAGCTTAAACACAGCATTACCCCTTTACATCAACTCAGTGTTTAAATCCCACAGACTTTTGGAAAGACAAAGTGCTGGTATGATTTCTGTCTTGTAGAGTGGGTTTACAATCCAATCAGAGGGCAATAAGCTACTTTCATAACTTTCCTGCAACTATTGCACCAGTGGATAAATCTTATCTGGCAGGTTGAATGTGAAGTACATAGGGTCCACAGCTAGTTGGAATTATTGATTACTTTTCTCACTCAGTAATTCGCATAGCAGCTTCAGGTGAAGAAACCTAGCTGGCAAGGAGAAAGTCAGCTCAGTTTCAGCTTGGTTCCTTTTCATCCCACAACCAAAGAGTATGTTTTCTTTAGGAGTCATCTAATTTTGATGGGAAATCAAAAGCAATGGTAAGATCTAATACTGTTTTAAGACTCTCTATGGCTCTCTTACCAACAGCTGGTGTGAAGGTATATCTTCCCAGTCACTTGGATTTTTGATTATTACCCTATTGCTTCTGGGATCACCATTATCCACCCATGTAAATGATCTTTGTGGGTTTAAAAAAATATTTTATTTATTTATTTGCAGGCAAAGATAGATAGAGAGATGAAAGACAGACAGAGAGAATGAACACACCTGAGCCTCCAGCCACTACAAATGAATTCAAGACACATGTGCCTATTTGTACATCTGGTTTTATGTGGGTGCTGGAGAATCTCACCAAGGTTGCTTGGCTTTACAGGCAAGTGCCTTAATAACTGAACCATCTGTTCAGCCCTCGATGATCTTCATTTAAACATTCTATTTTGTTGTTGTTGTTGTTTTTCGAGGTAGGGTTTCACTTTAGCCCAGGCTGACCTGGAATTTACTATGGAGTCTCAGGGTGGACTTGAACTCACGATGATCCTCTGATCTCTGCCTCCCGAGTGCTGGGATTAAAGAGGTGCACTACCACGCCAAGCTAAACATTGTTTTTAATTTGCATTTAAAGTTAGCTTACCAAGCTTAGGCTTACATAGGGACTATTTATATCTCTTCAAATTTGGTTTATCTTCTCACTACATCCATTCTTCTCTCATTTCCCCATCGTATCTTAAATCTTTCTCTATCACGATTATTTCCATATAGATTTTTGTTCAGCGTGTCCTACTGTACCTCAGAACCTACCCCACTTCCTTCTTCTTGGCTTTTATCTAGCTTGCTGGCCTCCACAGAAACTTCTTCTGGCTTATGCCCACTAACATAGATATTTAAAACTGGAATCCACATGAAAGAAAGAACATGGGACATTGGTGTTTCTGAGCCTTGGTTAACTCATTCAACATGATCTTTTCCAGTTCCATTCATATTGCTACAAACATCATCATTTCATTTTTATTTATAGTTTAATAAAACTAAATTGTGCATATGCACCACGTCTTCATAATCCATTCATCAGTTGATGGACCACTAGGCTGGTACTATTTCCTACGTGTTGTGAATAGGGCAGCAGTAAAACCTGTCTGAGCCAGTATCTCTGAAGTACAGTGTCTTTAGGGTGTATTCCCAGGAGTGTTATAACTAGCTCATATATTAGATCTGATTTTAGCTTTTTGAGGAACATCCCCACTGAATTCCACATTCGTTGCACACTTGTAACCCACCCAACAATTAGTGAGTAAGGTCACTCTTTCCTTACATTCTTACCAGCATTTGGTGTAATTTGTGTGTTGATGCTAGCCATCTGACTTGAGTGAGATGGAATTTCAGGTGGGTTTAATTTGTATTTCCCTGGTGGCTAAGAATTATGAATAGTTTTTAATGATATACATTATCTATTTGTATTTCTCATCTTATGAATTCTCTATTCAGTTCCATAGCCTAATTTTTTATTGTGTTGTGCATCTTTTAAGAATTAATTTTTTTTGGTCTTTTTAAAGTTTTAATTTTTTTGTTTATTTTTATTTATTTATTTGAGAGCAACAGAGAGAGAAAGAGGCAAAGAGACAGAGAGAGAGAGAGAGATAATGGGCACACCAATGCCTCCAGCCACTGCAGAAGAACTCCAGATGTGTGCACCCCCTTGTACATCTGGATAATGTGGTCCTGGGACATCGAGCCTCAAACCAGGGTCCTTAGGCTTCACAGGCAAGTGCTTAACCACTAAGCAATCTCTCCAGCCCAATTTTTTTTTTTATTTTTATTTATATGAGACTGACAGAGAAAGGAGAGACAGAGAGAGAGAGAGAGAGAGAGAGAGAGAGAGAGAGAGAGAGAGAGAGAATGGGTATGCCAGGGCTTCAAGCCACTGCAAACAAACTCCAAATGTATGTGCCAACTTGTGCATCTGACTTACGTGGGTCCTGGGTAATTGAGCCTCAAACCAGAGTCCTTAGGGTTCACATGCAAGTGCTTAACCACTAGGTCATCTCTCCAGCCATGTTCCTTATATATTCTAGATAATAAGTCTCTGCCAGGTAAATAGCTAGAAAAGATATTCTCCCAATTCAAGGGAAACTACCAAGTGAAATAATTACCTACAAAATGGGGAAATATCTTTACTATCTATACAGATGGCAG
This sequence comes from Jaculus jaculus, assembly GCF_020740685.1. Classification (NCBI taxonomy): domain Eukaryota; kingdom Metazoa; phylum Chordata; class Mammalia; order Rodentia; family Dipodidae; genus Jaculus; species Jaculus jaculus. Next base: position 78,265,321 of record NC_059113.1, read on the forward strand.
GTGATTGATATATAGAACATATAGAAATAATTTTAAAAATGAACAAAAATTCAAATCAATAATTTGTACATTGAAAAGACCAGATATTTATCAAAATAAGTACAAGGTCTGGGGAAATTGCTCAGTAGATAGTGTTTGCTGCACAAGTATGAAGACTAGAATTTGAATCACTAGCATTCACTTAAAGGCCTAAGAAATATGGCAAAAAAAAAAAAAAAACTAATCCTATACCCTGCAGAAAGAGAAACGGAATCCCTAGGCAAGCTGACTGGCTAGATTAGATGAATTAGTGACCACTGAGCTCAAGTGAAAGCCATTGGCTCAGTAAAATATAGATGAGAGCTATTGAGAAACCTGTGTCTTTCACACATGTGTATGTACACCCCTCCCATATCATCCACATGCATATACACATGGATGCATATCACCTTCTTTCCCTACACACATGCATACACAGACATCAAGATGAAGGACAGATGGTGAATGGATCTGTCAACAGAGTACTGAGTCATCAGGGAGAAATAATTCAAAACTACAGTGAGGCTCCCTCTAGTCAATGGCTATGATATAATAAAACAACAAAAAAGCAACAACAAAGCTAGCAAGGATGTAAGAAAAAAGAACTGACACAGTGCTGACAGAAATGTGAACTAATGCAGATGCAGATGCAATGTTAATCAATATGGTGATTCCTCAAAAAAATAAAATAGAGTCTTTATATAACCCAACTGGAACAGAACACCCAATAAAAAGCACCTGATGGGAGGAGAGGGTTTATTTTGACTTATATTCTCAAGGGGGAATTCTGTGATGGTAGGAACAGGATGACAGAGCCAAGGGTGGACATCACTTCTTGTGACAGCAGGTCGAAGATAGCAGCATGAGAGCCCACTGAGGACTGGAACGGGGAAATTGGTCTCTATCACCCAAAGACTGTCCCCAGAAACAAAAACCCTCCAGAAAGGTTCTACGTCCCATATATCCATTATCTGGGGACCACACATTCAAAACACATGAATTTACGGGGGGAATCTGATTGAAGCCACCACACAACTCCTAGAAATAAACCCAAAATATCCAAGTTGGCCCCCCACTGACATACTGGCTCATCCATGTTCACTGTGGCACTGCATTTGATTTCATGTGCAAAATCTCAGTTAGTAAAATTAATTCAATATTAAAGATATAACTTAAATAAGATAGAAAAAACACATGCAAGCTTAAAATATTTATTTAAAATTTCTGTTAACCTAATTTCTATAAACTAACAATTCTTTGATTTTGTAAGATTCTTGTCACATTTAAATGATTCCATATGTAAAGGTAACAAATATTACTTAGTAGGTAGTAAGCACTCGATACATACAACATATTATTGGGATGTGACAGAGGAAGATATCACCATTACATGTAGAAAAATAAGGAATATAAATTTGGTGTTATACACAATAAAATTTTGATGAAGGAAAGTATTTGGGAATTATGAATTCTGTGAAAATATCAGTTCATATAATAATAATGAAAACATTGAGGTGTTCTAGTATGCAGGATATGTGGAGTATTAAACTACATACCACTTTTTGTGGGAAAACAGGCCATAAATGTCACAAACCCATGCTGAAGTATGCTGTGTGGAGCTCAGGTAACTGACTCAAATTTTGGCTATGCATTTCACTAGCTATGTAACCATTGATCCATTTATGAATTTTTAATCTGTCCATGTCTTATCTTTTCTGGGGATGGAAGGATTTGGGGAAGGAGAAGGGTTCTGAGGAAGGGGGAAAATACAAAACTAAACCCAAAATGAACTGGTACCATAAAAACTTATCTCCTTGAAGGTACACTTAAAGATATAACCCTCAACAGGAGTATGAGAGAAGTGTCTGGAAGAAAGGGAACTGGAAGAGGTTGGGATGAAGCACAACATTAAAACATTTGGCTCTGGCCTATAACTCCTAGCACCAGAGATTGGTTGTTACCCACATCAAGCTGTTGATCATAGAGACCTATGAGGTCCCCAAAATATGACAGGCTTCTGTCAAAGCACTTGATTGCCCTTTTGAGGTAAAAGGTAAGAGACTATTACTAAAGACACCATATGATACCAACACAGAGCACCAAGAGACCCAATCCCCAGACAGCCCATATAGTACACAAAGTGTTAACATGAGCTATTGGAAGAAAGTGGCCAACAACAGAGTGAACAAGCAGCAGTCACAGCTACTCAAAAGCAACCAGCCTAACAAGACATACACACCATACACATCTGTACAATGGTGGAACATAGCTTTGGTGGGTAACCAATGGCTTTAATTGGCAAATAGATCCACTGAATGGAAAGGAACCCAAGACTGGAACTAGGAAACAGGTAAGAATCATCTGGAGACAAAGATTTTTGTCTTCAAATGACAAGCCCTCGCTTGATTTTGGCTAAAAGAGGGGCTACATCCATCCAAATCAGCCTAAATTGACAATGCTTATCTGATTTAATCTATGCTGACATTATTCTCCATTGGAGAATCTGCTTTTCTTTTCTCAGAAGGTAGAGCGTCCCAAGTAGATCTCTCACACTTCAACCAATGGCCAGGTGATTGCACAAAGTAACTCAAAGCAAGAGTGCTACTTCCCAGGTGAGCCTGACAATCAGCACCAGGGTAAAAGAGCCAGATGCTGAGGATACTAAACACATAGCAATGCAGAAATCCAGATGTTCCTGAGAGTTTATCACTGAAGTATACTTACAACACACCCAGCATAGCTCAGGGATTTTTGCAGAAGACGGGGTGCATAAAGACTCTAACAGCCAAAGCGTTGGGACATCATACTCAGAAGCATTGTCCGCTCCCCCCCCCCCCCAATAACTGACTGTTGCTCTCACAATGCATAACTTATAACCCCATGGGGAATACCAATAACCACCACTTTGGAGGGCCCTCAGTGGGATAGGGGAAGGGGGAGGATAAAATATGGAATCAATACATGTTGTACCCGTACAAAGTATGCTCTTAATAAGTAAGAAAGAGGGAGAGAGAGAAAAAGGGAGAAAATGGGTGACTTAGGGCCTTTAGCCTCTGCGAATGAATTCCAGGCATGTGCACCACCTGTCCTTCTGGCTTTTCATGGTTAATGGGGAATCAAACCTGGGTCGTTAGGCTTTGCAGGCAGGTGTCTTAACAGTTGAGCTCAGCCCATGGCTATGTCTCTTCTTAAGGGTAGTGAGAGCACTACAGAACAGAGCAGCTCTGGGAACCATTTGAACTAATTTAAACCCTAATTCTATCACTTATAGGGTTTGAGACATAATCGTGTATTCAGTTTTCTAGGCCTTACTTTCTAGACTTTTAAAGAGAATAGCATTATCTCTTGATTATATGACTTAAATAATTTGAAATGCTCAAAGTTCAACTCAAAGTTTTCATCCTTGGCAAGTAAAGAAATCACTCTAAATCTTACAACAAGAATAATAATGATAGTAAAAAACACAAATAAACTGAAATCAGCATTTTTTTTTTTTTTTCTGTAGCAACCAAGAGTGCTGAGGCTATACAATCAACTTCCAGACCCAAATCAGAAGAGACATAAATGTTCTTACCTATGGTATAAGCCATTTGCACAATAAACTGAGAAACAAAATAAAAATGGAACAGAAAATAAACAACATTTTTCATGAGAAAATGGCTTTCATTATTTTAATGAAAATTAATTGTTGATGTCTGAGTATAGACTAGCATGACAGGGACAAATAACTGAGCGGCATTCAAAAGTGGACCCCATGACGATAGGCATTTCTCCTCCCAGAACCAAGACACCAAGTACAATGTAATGCTTTTAACGTTAAATATCCCCTATAGGATCAGTTGCTAGAATACTTGATCTCTAGCTGGTAGTGCTCTTTGGGAAGTCTGTAGAACTTTTCAGAGGGGGAGCCTTACTGAAGGAAATGGGTCACTTCAGGGGAGCCTTGAGGCTTTGTTTTTCTGTCTCCACTTCCTGTTGACTCTCTAACTTCCTGCTTCTGCCTGAAATTTGAGAACTGGTTTGCAATGACTTCCCGACCGTAATGCATTAAATCCCCCTAAAACATAAACCAAAATAAATCTTCTTTCCTTAAGTTGCTTCTACTCAGGTATTTGCTTATAGCAAGTAAGTAACAAAAACAATAATCTCTTTCTTTGGACAGGAAGAAGAAAGAAGAGACCATTTAAAATAAATCTAGTGTGTCAAACACAGTTTAGTGAAAGAAGTGAACTGAGCCCCATCTAACCTTGGAGAAAAGAATTTCTCTGACTTTATCCTCTTCTTTGAGAGGAAGCACATATCTATGAGGTTGCAGCTGAGGGACACGGCTCAACAAAGAGACTAACACAGCTCAACAGAGACTAAGCCTTAATCCTAAAATTACCGAACTCTTTCCTTTGCTAACACTATATTCCACATCAGCAGACCTCTCATGTAATAACAGGGGATCAGAGCTGAAATACACAGGCGAGGTAAGGGGAATTCTTGCGAGAAATTCAAATATAGCAGGAAGAATTTGAAACCTCTTGCTATTATACTTAGAGCAAATATTAAATACACCTTAACATTTAGCTATATTTACTTAAAACCTCATATTAAAAGATTTTTACCTCACTTCCTATTAGCTCCTATATAATGTTGAAAATCAATTAAAATTTATGACATGCAAAGAGAGAACATAAAACTTCCTGAAAAGGCAAAACAAACATCACAGGTAGATGTGGCTATGACAGACTTTGAGATTTTCAGACAATACATTTAAGCAGCTGTTAATAGATCAAGGGTTACAATGTAAAAATTAAGAAATCTACCAAAATAATATAAACTACAGGGGTCATAATTTGAAATTCTGGTGTAAAGTGCTGAACTAGTGTGAAACAGAATTGGATTACTTTAAATGTGGACTATAAAAATTCCAAATGCATATTGAAAATTTTAGGGAAAGAAACATTTACAGCCTTTATTTCCTGCAAATAATAAGTATTGGATATATTTTTATAGTTTTATCATGAATTATGTAGTAGAGATAATTATAGTTCTTTTTAAATTTTTTTTTGTTTTTATTTATTATTTGAGAGTGACAGAGAGAGAAAGAGATAGATAGAGAGAAAGAGGGAGAATGGGAACGCCAGGGCCTCCAGCCACTGCAAGTGAACTCCAGACGCATGTCCCCCCTTGTGCATCTGGGGAATTGAGCCTCGAACTGGGGTCCTTAGCCATCTCTCCAGCGCCAATTATAGTTCTTAAGGTATTGTTTTGTGGATTAAGTTTTTTTTTTTTTTAAGTGTGTGTGTGTGTGGCTTGAATGTATATGCACGTTCATATGGAAGCCAGAGTTTGATAGCATGTTGTAGCAGACACCTTCAGGTTCACTGAGATGAACTTTCAGACCAAACACAGTTATGGAGGAAGGGATATTTATTGAAGCCTACAGATCCAGGGGAAGTTCCATAAATAGCAGAAGAAGCTGGCCTACCTTCACAGCATCAGCTAGAGAGAGAGAAGTGCAAGCCACAAGCCAAAAGCCACAGAGCACACTTCAGGAACTCCAGCTAGGCACACTTTGCATATCTTTAGATTGAAATCTGAAACCCATCACCATACCTAAAGATCCACCCAGTGACATTGTCTCCAGCCAAGTGCTGCAGATGCAAACTGCAAACAAATGACTGAATATATTTGGGGCCATCTATTCTATTCAAACCACAACACATGTGTTTTCCACTACTGTTCTCCATCTTATTTTTTAACTGACAATATTCATATATTCATATTCTGTATTTAGAACATAATTCCATCCCATTGCCTCCACTTGCTCTCTCCTCTCTTTAACCTCCCTTCTACTGAATCCATTCTTTTTTCCAACTAATCCCTTTTATACTGTGCCTTTCTTTCTTTCTTTTTTCTTTTTTTTTTTTTTTTATTTCTAAGCAGTATCCCTTAGTGCACATAGAGCTCACCAACTGTGCTGGACACATTAACCAGGAAGCCTCAGGGATTCCTTGTATCAATCTCCTCAGTGCTTGGATTAAAGGTGCATCCACAGTGCTAAACAACTTATGTGGGTGCTGGAGCAGAGTCAGGTATTCATGCTTGTACTGCAAACACTTCACTGACTGAGTCACCTACTCAACTTCTAAATAAGAATTTTAGCAAATAAAAAATTATATGTCAATAAGTAATTCGCTTATGATAGTAAATGGGAAATAAGGGGAAAATATCTTTTAATATAGGTAGTCATTAGTGACAAAAACACAAGGGGAAAAAAAAAAAAAAAAAAAAAAAACAGATGCCGTCTTGCCTACCCTGGCAAGAATAGACCCTGGATCTAACCCAGTCTCTTTCAAGGAGGCCATCAGAGACCCCCTGCCAGCAACCACCTGCTTCTTCAGCTTAATACACTTGAGTGAGTTGACCCCTCTTGCATCAGCTGCTTGAATCCTTGAACTCACCATGTCTCTCCTTTACACACCTGAGTCTGATGGCAAAACTCATTCTCATTTGACATCCGAGCCATATAAGTGGTCCTGGCTCTTATGTAAAACTTTCTCTCTCTGTCTTTCACTCACTCAACTATTCATTCTCCTGGCATAGTCCATTCCTAGTCCCCAGAGTATTTTTACTGGCATGAGTATTTTCCTGCTTTATTAGCTATGGACATACTTAGTACATAACAACACATGTTGGTACCATCCTTTCCCTCATCCCTGTCCCTTTTCCAAAGGGGTCCTCCTCATTGGGGATGCAGGTCACCCCTTGAGGATTGTGGGTCATGCATTGTGAGGGCAGCAGTCAGTTATAGGAAGGGCAATGTCTCTTTGCAAAATGTCCCAACTTGTGGCTCTAACAATCTTTCTGCTCCCTCTTCTGCAAAATTCCCTAAGCCATGTTGGGTGTGTTTTAAGTCTACTTCAGTGATAGGCTCTTAGGAGCCTCTGGATCTCTGATTTGGTAAGTGTTGAGTGTCCTCAGTGTCTATCTTCTTCACCCTTGTGTTGATATCAGGTTCACAAGAAAACAGCACTCTTGCTCTTTTCCCCAATTCCTCCATGGTTTCAGCTGGGTCTGGACTGAATGGGTCATTTATCTCCTCAGGTCCTGCTCCTGTCTGAAAAAGAGAAGCAGATTCTCCAAGGGAGAGTGAAGTCAGCACAGGTTAAATAGGATTATCATTATTAATTTAGAGAGAATTTTCTTATAGCCTAAGATTAGTGGTATCTTAATATTGGAAAGTAAAATCGTTATCTGGATATGATTCTGACTTGTTTCCCAATTCCAGATATGGTTTCTTTTCCACAGAGCAGATCTGTTAGCCAATCGAAGAGCAGTTGGTTACCCAGCATGACTGTGTACCACTATTGCCCTTGTGTGAGCATCACAGCAGGTTCTTTGCTTCTTAGTACCTTAGACCTTGAGTTGTTCAGAGATATATTGGCCACTTTCCCCCAGTAGCTTTCCATCACTAGCAGGCTAACTGTATGGGGACTGGCTTTCTTCTGTATTCCATCCAGGACTCTCCATTCTCTGTGCCACACAGCATATGGTACCTTTAGTAGTAGGGTCTTACCATTAACCTCTGGTGGGTATTCAAGTGCTCTGGCAGAAATCTGTCTTGTTTTGGAAGACCATGTAGGTCTCTCTGCTCAACAGCTCATTGTAGGTGTTAACCACATCCTGGTACTGGGAGTTATAGGCCAGCACTATGGGAAAAGTAAAACAAAGAATAAAAAGAGAGAAACAAGAGAAATATAAGGTTGGGTTTTATCTTACTGTTTCCATGTCCCTTCGATTCAGGTGCTCCCCCTAAGGTCCTATTGAGGGTTCAACCTTTTAGTCTATCTCCCAGGATACAGGATTCTATGGTACCAGTTCAATTTGGGTTCAGTTTTGTGTCCTCCCCTCTCTTCTCATCCCCCCCAAGCCCCACCCTCCCTATTGTCCAGACCTCTGTCCAGTTGCCTATCAGATATATCAGCAACTTGGGCTGATCCAGGTTAAGAACCACAGATGAGTGAGACCATGTGAAAATTATTTTTCTGTGATTATGTAAGTTCATTGAGTATGATCTGTTCCAAGTTCAACTATTTTTCTACAAATTTCAATGTGTCATTTATTCATACTGCTGTGTAGAATTCCATAGTATAGCTATGCCACATTGTGCTTATCCATTCATATGATGGACACCTGGGTTGATTCCAGTTTTTAGCTATTATGAATGGAGCAGCTATAATCATGGTTCAACAAATATCTCTGAACTAAGGTGTGGGGCTTTTAGGTAAATGCCCAGTAAGGGAATAATTGGGCCTACATGTATTTTGTTTTGGGGTGCTTTCTTACTTATGTATCATCTCACCTTAAACCTTGAGTCTTAGTCTTTCCTGTCCTTTATGTGAGTGTGAAAGGTTTGTGCTTCCATGTTTTGCTTCCCACAGGTATGTGTGCCTCTTCTAAATCTTTTGGCCTGATCTCTCATGGTTTGCTTTCCAGGTGTGTGTGTGTGTGTGTGTGTGTGTGTGTGTGTGTGTGTGCGTGCGCTTGCATACATCCTTTCCATAAACTTCTCCCAAGGAGATTTCCATATCTCTCTTTTCTCTCCTCTCCAATGGATACCAATTCTCCCTAAAGCAAACTTTATAATTTACCTTTCTCACAGTCTGTTTTATTTATTTTCTTTTTGCTAAACTAGAAAAGTACCTAAAATTTGGTGTTCACATGCCTGCATAGTCCCACCATAGATACAAAAGTCCTCATCAATATGTTCTATATAAATATCAACTCTAATTTTATATATATTATAAATATATATTTTTATATATTATATATAATTATATGTAATATAATATACATATTATATATCTGATTATATGATTGTTATTGACTTAAAGTTTTGAATATATTCAAGATTCTGAAAAACTTTAAAACTTACATGGTAATGTAATGTGATATTATATGACATATCAGGTATATGATGAACAAATAGAATGCACATGTATGTTATTTAATGATCTCTGCTTTTCATTCATCTGCAAATGAAATTATTTATTCATTATGAAGCATTTTGCTGGTATAAAAGTCACAGTATGAGAAATTTGAAAATGTACTCCAAGTTTATGCAAGGCTTTCAATCTATGATTTTAATATGAACATGCAGGATAAAGATGAATATCTCCAATACACAGAGGACAAATTTTCTCTAAAACTTTATTTCATGAGGGTTATCCTCTTATGACAGAACAAATACTTGAATATTGAGAAGTGATATTTCATTCCAACATTCTCTTTCTTTTTTATCTTATTTATTTATTTATGAGAAAGATGGAGAGAGAGAGGGTGGGAGGAGAGGGGTACAGAGAGAGAGAGAGAGAGGGAGAGGGAGAGGGAGAGGAAGAGGGAGAGGGGGAGGGAGAGAATGGGCACACAAGGGCCTCTAGCCACTGCAAATGAACTCCAAATGCATGCTTCCTCTTGTGTATCTGGCTTACATGGGTCCTGGAGAGTTGAACTGGGATCCTTTGCCTTTGCAGGCAAGTCCCTTAACCACTAAGCTATTTTTCTAGCCCCAACTTTCTCTTTCACTTTGATGGTTTGTTTAGATGGCCAAAACTAAAATCTTATACCTATTTACATTCCATTTCTCATTCTAAAATTTTATTTTAATTAATCTAATATATTCATGAATAATTTATATAAAAACATTCAGGCGACATGGGAGTTGAAACAAACATGACAATAATGAAGAACAGTTTAAAGTTAAACATCAACATTACTAGTCTCAAGTTTAATTTGCATATTTTAAGTATTAAAATTGAAATTATTGGCTGGAGAGATGGTGCAGTGGTTAAGGCACTGGGTTGCAAAGCCTAAGGCACCAAGTTTTATTTCCTAACACCCATGTAACCAGATGCATATGATGATGAATGCATCTGGAGTTTGTTTTCATTGGCTAGAGGCTCTGGTGTGCCCATTCTCTCTCTCTCTCTCATAAATAAAATAATAAAATAAAATAACTTAAACTATATTTTTAGAAAACTAAAATTATTATGAGCTAGAGCTAGGATATGATAAAATGTCTCTGTTCTCTGAGTGTTCCTTATTCACTGGCCACTACCGCATCATCTGGAATTGCTAATAATGACATTATTTTACATTCAACACATAGTTTTATTTTGCTACCATAAGGTAATAACACAGTACAAAAATCCTAATCTTTGAAAAAATTATGGCTGCTTTTTTGGTAAATGATAAATAAAATCTCTAGGAAGGATAAATTAGTGTCTCTACAGGTCTCTAACCTAAAGAGATCACTAGAGTACAGCAGGAGTCATAGACAAGGTCTCACTCCTGCTTCTTCAGCTTCCCATCAGGGGTCTTTCATCAGATGTACTGCTCCTCATAGGGAATTTCATCTTTTGAGTTCACATCAGTCTATGAGCCTTTTATTTGTTTTTTTCTCTGCTGTGACCCATTTCTTCATGGTGTCTCCTATTTCTCCTCTTCAATGGATTCTCTTGCTGCCAGACAATGCTCAACTTACTGCATATTTGTTTTAAGGAAAAATCAAAACTTCTGCTATCTAATGAATACCATTGTGCCTGAGAGCTTGTATTAGATCTAACCTATCTAATGAATTATTTCATCATAAACATATATATATATATATGATATATATGTATATATATATATATATGATATATATGTGTGTGTTTATGTACATGTTTGTGTTCATACATGTTTGTGTGTTTTATGTATGTGTGTGTATTACTTACTGAACACAAAAATTTAAAATCTAGAGAAAATCCCCACCCTTTTCTAAGTGGAGCAACCTTGTATCTACTAAGGGAGCTGAAGTCCTTACTTACTTTTCTGTCTCAATTTTCAGAGTATCTTATATTACTATTTCATCAAGCCTCAACACTCAGTGAAATAAAACAAATGATTTTGAATATTCTGGTGGGCTTGGGGTAATTATTTGCTGAAAGATGAGTCTTGTGTGATATTTTTATGATTCTTTTTTGTCTCATATGCTGTGTAGTTCCTGAAGCATGATCTCACAGAAAGAAAGGAATATAGGAACCTTTACTTACTGCTTTCAAAATAGTCAGTTGTTATCTCTGTGGGTCACAATGACCCCTGTACATTATGTTATAATGGAGGAGAATGTTTCCTCTTTAATAGGGGAATCTGAACTGCTGCAGAACACTAATCTTTGTTTGGGATTGAGGCTTGTGTATGTGTGATTTTGTTCCTACAGTGACCCTTACAATAGAAAGAAATCTAAAATTAAAAATTTAATTTTTTAACCTTGTATTGTGATTAGTTATTTCCCTATTCCTGTAACCCAGTATCTGAAGATAAGCAACTTAAACAAGACAAGGCCTATCTTGGCTTACAGTTTAAGGGGATACAAACTATCATGGCATGAAGATGGTTTAATAGTATGATCATGAACAGCTGTTCATATTCAATCCACCCTCAGGAAGCAGAGGGCAATGATGGTGCTCAGCTCACTTTTTCTTTCATTTAGTTCAGCAACCCACAGTTAAGATAGGTCCTCCTATTTCAATTAACCAAATATGAAATCTTACAAACATGACCAAAGATTTGTTTGCTAAGTGATTCCATGGCCTGTCAAAGTTGACCATCAATCTTAACCATCGCATAGTAGGAAAGTTGCTATTTGGTATAATCCATGTTAATCTCTTATTTTTCTTTACATTTACCTTAAGTCTGTCAAGTTACCTCCAATAGAAAGAAGACAGCATGGGAAGGAAAGAGAGTGAGTTATAAACAGAGAGAGGTCCAGCATGCAGGAAGTCTCCACTTCACACATACTGAATATCAGACACACTGACCACCCCTTTTATTTCAGCTGCTTAGGAAACTGACACAAGAGAATCCCATTTTCAAGTCCTGCCTGAAACACAGAGGGAGCTCAGGACCAGTGGGGCAATTCAGTATGAATCTAGCTCACAACAAACAGTGAAAAGGTAGGTAGGGATATAGCTCAGTGGCCAAGAACTTTCCTAGCATTTGTGAGGTCCTGTGCTCCATCTTCAGTCCTAACATTTTAAAATGTCACATTTTCTTGGATATCTTTACTCACACTAAGTCACTTTTAGTACAATAATCCAGATTCAAGAAACTTCCGGGTAAAATGGCAGCTTAGGAGCCATGCCAAACCAGCCTAGGGAAGGAGTTAAGCAACCCACCCCCCCAAAAAAATACACTCTTCTTCTGAAAATTGAAGGAGTATAGGTTATTCTTAGACACAGCACAGAAGCTAGAGAGACCAAGACCTACCAGAAAGGAGGAAATTGGCCAGTGTCCCACTGAGGTGATTGCAGACCGCAGCAGCAGCAGCAGAGACCAAGCAACAGATTTTTCAACTCTTTCAGCTTTCTTGCAAAATTCAGAAATCTGAAAAAGAGAAAGATGAGATCAACTCAAGAGCTACTGAAAGTGAAAGCAATTCGGAAGTTTGAACTCTCCCTTCCCCCACCATCAGAACCACGAACTTCAAGCATCCAGCCCCCAATGGCAGCGCAACCAGCAGAGCAGAGCAGAGGTGCAGCTGCACAGCACAACATGGAGGGATTGAGGCGGACATTCAGCATTGGTGAGACTGGAAGCCACCCCAAAAGTAATGAAGCTGACTGACAAAAAATATAAATAAATAAAAATAAAACAACAACAACAAAAACAAACAAACAAACAAACAAAAAGCAGGTACACAGTCCTGCAAGAGCTAATCTCTCTTACCTTGTGAGGGCAGGTTATGGTGTATATATTCTTGGTTGGCTTTACCATTTTCAAGTAACCTGTATTTGGGGGTTGGATTTTATTGCTTTTGGTGCTTACACACACACACACACACACACACACACACACACATATATGGCCTATGTTTTTCGTGTCTGTCATTATTGGGAGCAGCATCTGTCTACATCCAGGTAGACCTGGACCCCAATTCAGAACAGAAATTTCTACCTCCCAGCTGGCAAGATTAAGGGTGGAGAACAACACACACCCTTAGGGATTTTGGCTTTATACAACTATCTGTTTGTTTTAATACCCATAATTACATAGTTTATGCTGGTTTTTATTGATTGTGTATGTCACTTGGTTGAAGTTTAGAATTTGCCAATAAATTATGCCACCCACTCCACAAGAATACTTGCTTAGCAATACCTAGGATTACTTTCTGGCTTGATTGGGGTACAAAAACAACACCTGGAAACTTGAACTCATATCCTGAGGGTATGTAGAGGTGGATTTCCATGTCTGGGAACATTGCAGATAAGTAGAAAACCCACACATCAAATCAATTCAGGATGCAAAAGCCACCACAATATAATACAAGAAACTCAAAGAATCAAGAGAATGCAGCCACCCCCCCCCAAAAAAAAACGTATAAATCCATGAGAAATGATCACCAATGAGACTGTTTTAGATGAAATGCCTGGCAAAGATTTCAAGAAAATGATGGTATCTATGGTCAAAGAAATCAGAGAAGAAATGAAGGGAACCAAAGAAGAAAACAAAGGAATTAAAGAAGAAAACAAACTTCTGAAAGAGAACATAGGAAACAAGCATAATGAAATAAAGAGGTCATTACAAGCCATGACTAAGGAAATAGAAATACTGAAGAAAAACTAGGCTGAAATTGAAATCCTGGCTCTGAAGAATATAATCAATGAAATTAAAAAAAAAAAAAAAAGAAAGAAAGAAAAGTCTGTGGAAAGTCTCACCAATAGAATGGATGAACCAGAGAACAGAATCTCTAAATAGGAAGATCACGTGGCAGATCTAATACAGTCCAACAAAGAGAAAGACAAGCTAATAGCAAGGTATGAATGGGAATTTGAAGAAAGCTGGGACAGTATGAAAAGATCAAACATAAGAATTCAGGGTATAACAGAAGGAGAAGAATTTCAAGCCAAGTTGTAGTAGGTGTTTTCAACAAAATGATAGAAGAAAATTTTCCTCAAATTGGGAAAGAAATGCCAATGCAGACACCAGAAGCCTTTAGAACACCAAATGGACAAAATCTGGAAAGAATCTCTCACTGATATGTTGTAATGAAACTATTAAACACAAAACCCAAAGAAAATATATTTAAAGGAATTAGAGAGAAAAAGCAAGTCACCTACAAAGGCAAGCCCATCAGAGTAACTGCAGATTACTCAACATAAACTTTAAAAGCCAAAAGGGTTTGGAATGGTGTATTATAAGTTCTGAAATATAACAACTGTCAACCAAGATTACTTTATCCTGCAAAGCTATCTCTTCAAATTGATGGCAAAATAAGGACATTCCACAACAAAAACAGGCTAAAGGAATTTATGACAATTAAACCAGCTCTACAGAAAATACTTGAAGGAATTCTTAATGCCAAAGAAAAAGCAAAACAATCCACATAGGAAAAAATAAGCCACACTCAAATACCAGTTAAAACAAATGTGTAAAGGGAAAACAGGAAGCACTACAAAATAAGAATTGTGAATACAAATGCATACCTTTAATAACAACTCTTAATATCAATGGCCTCAATGCACCATCCAAAAGATAAAGGCTTGCAGACAGGATTAAACGGCAGGATCGTGCCATTTGTTGCCTCCAGGAAACTCATTTTTCAATAAAAGGTAGATACCACCTTAGGTTAAAAGGATGGAAAATGATATTTCAAGCAAATTGGCCTAGAAAACAAGCAGGAGTTGCTATCCTAATATCTGACAGGATATATTCAAATAAACATTAGTGAAGAAAGATAAAGAAGGACATTTTATACTTATTAAAGGAACTCTCCATCAGGAGGGCATTATAATCCTAAACATATATGCACCCAACATGGGAGCTCCCAATTTCATCAAACAAATACTATTAGACTTAAGGTCATAGATAACATTAAATACAATTGTTGCGGGACACTTCAATACTCCACTCTCCTCCATTGACAGGTCATCCTGGAAAAAAATAAATAAACTGAGAGACATCTGAACTAAATGTTGTCATGGAACAGATGGACCCAACAGATATCTACAGAACATTTCATCCAAATGCTGCAGAATATATACTTTTTTCAGTATTACATGGAATATTCATATATTAGAACACAAAGCAAATCTCCACAAATATAGGAAAATTGAAAAATCCTTTGTATCTGACCACAATGAGATTGAATGACAAATCAGCAACAAGAAAAGTTACAGAGCATACAGAAATTCATGGAGACTTAACAGCACACTATTGAATGATCATTGGGTCATTTAAAAAATCAAAAAGGAATTCAATAACTTCATATACTCAAATAATGGTGATAATACAGCATACCAAAACCTTTGGGACACAATGAAGGCAGTCCTAAGAGGGAAATTTATAGCTCTAAATGCCTGTATTAAGAAATTACTGAGTTCACAAATAAACAATTTAATGCTCCACCTTAAGGCCTTGGAAAAAGAAGAATGGTAAATGAAAAATCAGTAGACAAGAAAAAATTAAAAATATTAGGGCAGAAATTAATGAAATAGAAACCAAAAAGCAAATCCAAAAAAATCAATGAAACAAAAAAGTGTTGGATCTTTGAAAGGAGAAACAGGATTGATAAATCATTAGCAAATTTGACCAGAAGAAAGAGAGAAGTGACAAAAATTAATAAAATTAGAGATCAAAAAGGCACCATTACAACAGATAACAAAGAAATTCAGACAATTATAAGGACATACTTTAAGAATATATATGCATCTAAGTTTGAAAACCTGAAAGAAGTGGATGATTTTGTTGAGTCATATGACCTACCAAAATTAAATCAAGAGGAGATAAAACATTTAAATAGACCTATAACGAGTAGAGAGAACAAAGCAGTTATAAAAAGTCTCCCAACCAAAAAAAAAAAAAAAAAAAAAAATGCAGGCCCAGATTGAGGCAACATTTACCAGACCTTCAGGAAAGGACTAACACCAATGATTCTCAAACTTTTCCATAAGATAGAAAAAGAAGGAATTCTACCATACTCTTTATATTAAGCCAGCATCATTCTCATACCAAAACCAAGCAAAGACAGAACAATAACAAATTATGAACATAGATATAAAAATTCTGGACAAAATGTTGGCAAACAAAATACAAGAATATCTCAAAAAGATTATTCACTCTGGCCAAGTTAGCTTTATCCCAGGGATGTAGGGATGGTCTAACATATGCAAATATATAAATGTAATACATCATATAAATCGTGTTAAGGACAAAGATCTCATAATCATCTCAATAGATGCAGAAAATGCATTCGACAAAATCCAACATTCTTTCATGGTAAAAATATTACAGAAACTGGGACTAGAAGGAACCTGAAATAATAAAAGCTATTTATGACAATCCTACAGCCAACATAATACTAAACGGTGAAAAACTAGAAGCTTTTCCACTAAATTCAGGAACAAAACAAGGGTTTCCACTGTCCCTACTTTTATTTAATATAGTACTGGAAGTCTTAGCTATAGCAATAAGAAAGAGACACTGATAAAACTAATACAAATTGGAAGGATGAGATCATATTATCATAATTTGCAGATGATATTATTCTATAAATATAAGACCCTAAACATTCTACCAGCAAATTGTTAGAGCTGATAAGCACTTATAGTAACATAGAAGGATACAAAATAAATACATAGAAATCAGTATCTTTCTTTTATACTAAAAACAAATGTGCAGAGAATGAAATCAGGGAATCTCTCTCATTCACAGTTGCCTCAAAAAAAAAAAAAAAAAAAGTACCTTGGAATAAACTTAACTAAGGATGTGAAGGAGCTCTACAATGAGAACTTTAAAACATTCAAGTGAGAAATTGGAGAAGACACACGAAAATGGAAAGATATCCCATGTTCTTGGATTGGAGAATCAATATTGTGAAAATATCAATCTTACCAAAAGCAATCTACACCTTTAATGCAATACCCTTTAAAATTTCAATGGCAGACTTCACAGGAATAGAAAAAAAAAATCCTAAATTTTATTTGTAAACAGAAAAAAAACCTTGAATAGCCAAAAAGATTTTGAGCAACAAAATAGGTATTACCATACCCATTTTTATATTCCTAAGGCATAGTAACAAAAACAGCATGGTATTGATACAAAGATAGACATGTAGATCAATGGAACAGAATAGAGGACCCAGATGTTAATCCAGGCAGCTACAGCCATCTGATTTTTGACAAAAATGCCAAAATAGTCATTGGAGAAAAGACAGCCTCTTCAAGAAGTGGTGCTGGGAAAACTGGATATCTATATATAGAAAGATGAAAATAGATCCTTATCTTTCTCCTTGTACAACTATCAAATCCAAGTGGATAAGGGACCTTAATATCAGACCTGAAACTCTGAAATTGCTATAGGAAAAGTTAGGAGAAACCCTTCAACATCATGGCATAGGTAATGAATTTCTGAATATAACCCCAATTTCTCAGAAAACAAAACCATTAATAAACTACTGGGATCTCATGAAATTACAAAGCTTTTGTACAGCAAAAATACCATGAATAGAGCAAAGAGACAACCTACAGAATGGGAAAAAATCTTTGCCAGTTACACATCTAACAGAGGATTCATATCCAGAATATACACAGAACTCAAAAAACAGAACATAAAAAATCAAATAGCTCAATCAAAAAAATGGGCGATGGAAAGTAACATTAAAGCTCATAAGTTGGATTCTTTGCCATGTTTTAATCTTCACTCACCCAAGAATGACCAATGTCTTTGCTTAAGTCTACATTCATAAAACACTGGAGTTAAGACAGTAAAAACAAAGGTCCTTCTTTGCTACTCCACACACAGTAATTATTCTCTACATATACAATTAGTCATTCCTAGTAGTAATTGTAGTTAAGGGAGATTAAATTTTATAGGGGGAGAATGAGATGATTTTAAATCATAGAAAAATAAGAGATAAAAGCCAAAGCCAACTTGAAGCATAATTTGAGTATTCTGGGCTCCGTGTGTGTGTGTACACGCATTTGCATATATGTGTGTGCACTGACACTATTGTAGAGACTCTTGAGTGCATTGTAGAAGTGTGGTTATGAAGATGAAGCAGTTGATTCAAAACCTGTACTTACCATTTATCAGTTTCAAGTCTTCTGAATCAGTATAAATATGTTAAATAAAATTGACCTGAAATTTCATTTCAAACTATTTAGCTATTAGTTCAGATAAAAATCATAAAAATGCTTTGATAATTTGGAAGATGTAATAGTTACATTTCTTTTGACTGTGAAAAAGTTCTATGTAAAATCAACTTAAGTATGAAAAGACTATTAATCTATTTGGCTCAAGGTTTGAGGCTATTGTCTACAGTGATGTGGAAGGCATGGGTGGCCAGAGTGTTAGGGAGCTGAACACATTGTGTTTGCACTCAGAAAACGAATATATAATGCTGGCTCTCTGCTTGATTTCTACTTTTTATATAGTCTGAGACTTCAAACTATGGGATGATACTGCCTGCATTCATATTATGTCTTCCTCCATAGTTCAACCATTCTGGCAATGCCTTCACATATAAACTAAGAGTTATGTTATCTTGGTTATCTTAAACCCCTCAATTGGACAATTAAGATTACTATTGGGCTGGAGAAATGGCTTAGCAGTTAAGGTGTTTGCCTGCAAAGGCAAAGAACCCAGGTTCAACTCCCAGGACAAACATAAGCTAGATGTACAAAGGCCACATGTGTCTTGAGTTAATTTGCCGTGGCTAAAGGCCATCGTGTGCCCATTCTTTCTCTCTCTCTCTCTCTTTCCCTCTCTCTCTCTCTCTCTCTCTCTCTCTCTCTTTTTCTCTCCTATGTCTCTCTGCTCTTAAATAAATGAATAAATAAATAAAAAGATTACTATCATAAAAAGTAAGCTCAACCATGTTGGAAAAAGGAGTGATTACAAATATAATACATCTAAAGTATCCAATGTGGATGAGAAACAGGTTTGAGAAATTTTTCATAGAAATACTAAAGAGAAATTAATTATAAAATATCCTTTATAACTAGTGTAAATCAATGATGGTTTTCTGTTCTTTTATTTTCCAAAATTTTGGGGATTGTTTAAACCATAATCATTTCATTTGGCTCTAACATATTTACTGGGCTGAGGGAAATGGTTCAGTGGGCAAGAGCACTTGCTGCTCAAGCAAGAGAGTACAAGAAGGTCTTATTGGCACTAAGTGTAATTTCCCAACATACAGGTGTACAACTGGGAGTGCCCACACATAATGATAGCACCCATTCTGTGGGAAGCAAAGGTTAGAGAACCACTGGAGCTCACTGGTTATCCAGACTCACCATAAACAGCAGCTCTGAGCCCATTGAGAGACTTGATTTCAAGGAAATATGTGGATGAGCAATAGAAAACATCTGTTCTCCTCTGTACTCCACAAATATATTCACAGGACAAAGACATCTGGACACACATGTGCACACATTACAACACACTATGCCACATATACTACACACATGAGAACAAATTAGTAGTTTTAAAAAATATTATTCTATCAATTGTGTTCTTTTCTTTTTTTTTTCTATTTCTATGGGAAGAAAGGGTTTATGTTAGGCTTATAGATTCCAAGGAAAGCTTCATCATGGCTGAAGAAGCTGGCTCACTTACATATACCCAAAGCAGAGAGACAAAACCAGCACCCTCAAGCATGAATAGCCAGAGCTCAAAAGGGGTCTCTGCACACCTAGTAGGGCTGGAGTCAAAATCTTCCCCAGTGACATACCACCTTGCCAGAGCCCACCAGCAGAGTCAGAGTTGAGCAGTACCTGAGGGAGGAGTGAGGATTAAGAAAAAATCCAGAGACAAAAGATAAACTTGGGAGAGCTGTTAGTGAATACTGAAGCCCTGACTTTATTTAGTTCATCTAGTTTATACTTCCTCTCTGATCACAAGATGCAAGCAGAACAATGCTAACATTTACACAGGATCTCTTAAGAAAGCCACATCCTTCTACATTGGTCAAAGAACAGTAAAATCTTAGCCTCCAGCTCAAAATGTTACCTTTTTCTCAATTCCCAGAACCTTAGCTGTTATCTAATCTCATGCTTGGCAAAACCTCCTGCTTCTCTCTGGCCCACTGTATAAATTTACACAGGTCATAAACAAATGTCCAGGCAAATGGCTCCTGACACCACCTGAGCAAAGCTCTTCCTGGTGAAGCCTAAGTAGGAAGCTTAGTCAAAAAAATACCTGGGCTGGGGTGATGGCTCAATGGCTAAGGCACTTGCCTGCAAAACCTAACAACCCCAGTTAGACCCACATAAAGCTAGATACACAAGGTGGTACGTGCATCTTGAGTTTGTTTGCAGCAGCTCTAGGCCCTGAGGCACCTGTTTTATTTCTTTCTCTTTTCTTACAAATACATAAATAAAAATATAAAAAAAATAGCCTGAGTCTATGGGGGGCATACACTTACATTCAAATGATTTCATTCTGACCATGATTCCCTTAGGCTCATGGGCACCTGACAATGCAAAATATACTTAGTCCAATTTCAGAGGTCCCTGCAGTTTTAACCAACTTTAACACTCTTCAGAAGTCCAAAGTCTCATCTGATATTCAAGACTGTCTCTGAACTGTGATCCCAGTACAAATCAAAACACAAGTTACATACTTCCAACACATAATTGTGCAGAGTAAACATTCCCATTGAAAAAAGAAGGCCTAACAAAGGAGAGACTGGAACAATGGAAAATTAATAAATGGCAGGGAAACATCTAACATTTGCAGTTCAAAATTCAACATTCATAACTAGCAATGAAGAAGTCTCTGGGTTTCCAATTCCACCTCTCTGGCTGGGCTGCTCAAAGTCTGGGAAAAATTCCATACCCAGCTGGCAGCTCTCTATGGCAGCCAATCTAAAATCCTACTATATTCAATAACCTTTGGGTCTATACTGCAAATCATGGTTCATCTTCATAGCTCCATACAATGGCCTCACTTGGTCTTCATTCAGGAATTTCATCCCTATTTCATATTGCCACATCTCAGTGGCTCCTGGAACCATGTTGCATTTCAGGATTTCCTTCCATGATTTTTAAAAAATTGATTAATTTATTCATTTGAGGGAGAGTGAGAAAGAGAGAGAGAGAGAGTGAGTCTGATGCGCCAGGGCCTCTTGCCACTGCAAACTAACTTCAGATGCATGCATGACTTTTTGCATCTGGCTTTAGTTAGGTACTAGGAACCTGGGTCATAAAAACATTGCAGACACATTTCTTCACCACTGAGCTGAGCCCTCTCTTTAGCCCTAGGTCCAGCATTTTCTCTTTTCTTTTCTTTTCTTTTCTTTTCTTTTCTTTTCTTTTCTTTTCTTTTCTTTTCTTTTCTTTTCTTTTCTTTTCTTTTCTTTTCTTTTCTTTTCTTTCCTTTCCTTTTTTTTTTATTGGATAACAACACATACTGGTACCATCCTTTCCTTCCTCCCTGCCCCTTTTCTGAAGAGGCCTTCCTTGTTCAGGATGCAGGTCAACACCATGGGGATTGTGGGTCATGCATTATTGGGGGGAGGTGTCTCTATGCAAAATCTTCGAACTTGTGGCTCTAATATTTCCAACCCCTCTCCTACAAAATTTCCTGAGTCATGCTGGGAGCATTTTAAGTCTACTTTAACAATGAGCACTTAAGAGACTCTGGATTGCTGATTTGGTAGGTGTTGAGCGTCTTCAGTGTTTGTCTCCATCACTCTTGTGCTGATACCAGAATCACTGAGTAAGTAGCTCATTTCACCATTTCATCTGTGGTTTCAGCTTGGGCCGGGGAGTAGCTCACTGGGTCATTTCTTTCCACAGGGCCAGCTCCTATTTGACAAAGAGAAGCATATTCTCCAGTGGAGAGTGAAGGCAGCACTTGTTAAATGGTATAACCACTATTAATTTAGAGAGAATGTAAAGAGTATAAATCCTCTTATAGTCTAAGGTTAGTGGGGGCTTAACAATGGAAAGCTGAATCATTATCTCCATATAATTCTGACTTGTTTCCCAGGCCCATTCTGAATGGATCTGTTAGCCAATCCAAGAACAGTTGATTACCCACCATGGCTCTGTGCCACTATTGCATATATGTGAGCATCACATCAGGATTTTTGCTTTAGTCTATGTTTCTATTTTTATTCCAGTACTATGCTATTTTTTCACTATGGCTGTGTAATATCGCTTCATATTGGATATGGTGATATCACCAGATGTGCCCCCCCAAATATGTTTGGATATCTGCATCCTTCTGCCATTCAATATGAATTTTGATTTTTTTCAATCTCTGTGAAGAATGATTTTTTTTTGATATTTCACTAAATCTGTATATTGCTTTTAGTAGAATTGCTGTTTTCACGTTTTTTTTTTAATTTTTTTATTTGAGACTGAGAGACATAGAGAGAAAGACAGATAGAGGGAGAGAGAGAGAATGGGCGCTCCAGGGCTTCCAGCCTCTGCAAACGAACTCCAGACGCGTGCGCCCCCTTATGCATCTGGCTAATGTGGGATCTGGGGAACCGAGCCTCGAACCAGGGTCCTTAGGCTTCACAGGCAAGCGCTTAACCGCTAAGCCATCTCTCCAGCCCTGTTTTCACGTTTTTTAATTCTACCTATTTAGGATCATGGGAGAGTAGGGTCTTTCCATCTTCTCAAGTCCTCCTCTATTTCTTTCTAAAGTGTTTTTATGTTTTCATTATATACGTCTTTCATATCTTTGGTTAATGCTATTACAGGGTATTTAATTTTTTTGTTGCTATTGAAAATGAGACAGCCTCACTGCTTTTTTTTTCTCTGTATTTTTGACCTTTTCATATAAAAAAGCTACTGAGTTTTGTGCATTGACTTTGTATCCTGCCACTTTGGTGAAGGAATTTATCACTTTTAGCAGTTCTGAGATGGAAATTTTTAGGTCACTTATATATAGGATCATGTCATCTGCAAATAGGGCTAACTTGACTTCTTTTCCAATTTGAATCCCTTTTATTTCTTTGTCCTTTCTTATTGCTTGGGCTAGTACTTCCAGTACTATGTTGAAGAGCAGTGGTGAAATTTGGCACCCCTGCCTTGTTCCCAATCTCAGTGGGAACTCCTTGATTTTTTTTTTTCTTGTTTTGCCATTTAGGAGCTTTACCTAAAGCCTCTATTGTGTTTAGATATAAACCCTCCATGCCTATTTTTTTTTTTTCCAGTGTTTTGATCAGAAAGTGGTGTTGTATTTTGTCAATGGCCTTCTCTGCATCAATTGAGAAAATCATGTGGTTTTTATTCTTCAGTTTATTTATGTGGTGTATTACATTATCCGATTTCCATATGTTAAACCATCCTTGCATCCCTGGCATGAAGCCTACTTGATCAGGTGGATAAAGCTTTTGATGTGTTATTGAATTTGGCTTGCAAGGCCTTTTTCAGGATCTTTGCATCTAAGTTCATTAGGGATATAGGCCTATAATTTTCTTTCCTTGTTGCATCTCTGTCTGGTTTGGGTACTAGGGTGATGGTAGCTTCATAAAAGGAATTGGGGAGGATTCCTTGGTATCCAATTGGGTGAAAAAGTTTGAGAAAAATTGTTTTCAGTTCTTTAATGAAAGTTTGATAGAATTCAGCTGAGAAGCCATCTGGTCCTGGACTTTTCTTTTTGGGGAGGTTTTTGAACCTTTTAATCTCCATGGATGTGATAGGTTGTTTAGCAGATTAATCTGCTCTGAGTTTAGTTTTGGTAGCTGGTATGTATTTACAAATTCATCCCTTTCTTACAGATAATTTAATTTTGTGGATTAGAGGTTTTGGTAGTAGGCTCTGATGATTCTTCTAATTTCATTGATGTCTGTTGTGATCTATCCTTTTTTATTTCTGATTTTCTTAATTTGAGACACCTCTCTCTCTCTCTCTCTCTCTCTCTCTCTCTCTCTCTCTCTCTCTCTCTCTCCCTCTCTTTTTGCTTGATCAATTAGGCCAGGGGATTGTCAATATTGTTTATTTTTTGAAAGAACCAACTCTTTACTTCATGGATTTATTAAAATTTTTCCTTATTTTCTAATTAATTAATTTCTGCTCTAATCTTGGTTATTTCTTTCCATCTGGAGCTCTTTGGGTTGGATTCTTCTTGTTTTTCAAGCACCTTTAAGTGGGCAGTCAGGTTATTGATTTGTGATCTTGCTGTCTCCCTCTCTCTCTCTCTCTCTCTCTCTCTCTCTCTCTCTCTCTCTCTCTTTGTAATGAAAGCATTTAGGGCTATGAATTTTCCCCTTATGACTGCCTTTATTGTATCCCATAAGTTTTGGTAACCCAGACCAGGGAGGTGGGAGGAGGCCAAGAAGAGAGGTCACTCACTCCAGACTGTGGCACCTGACCACATACTCTCCATGCAGGCAACCCTGACAGGGGAGTTCAATTGTACTATTTCTTATCATAGGAGATTTCCTTTAAGGCGCTGATCTTGTCACTTATGTTAGAACTAAATTAGGAAGTGTCTTAAGCTTAGAATATGTCAAAAGTGCCTCTAGACAAGGATTTTTCTTATTTCAGAATGACACTGAAATTATTTGTTCATACAGATGAAGGCTCTTAGAATAATTTCTATGAGATTGTTATAATTTGATGATGATTCTTCATTTATATCTTCAAAATGCTTTAAAACAAAATATTGACATAATTCAAGTATCTGATGTGTAAGCACTTCTGTGTTTTTGATGACACACTTGAAAATCCCATCAGATAAAAGTATGAAAAAAAATATTTTAAGTCTCCATAAAGCATTGAAAACAAATAAGGCAACAAAATATAAAGTTCTCAGATTCCAGAAAATAGTATGGTCTGCTGTTTTGGTAATCATTCAGTGAGGCTTTTATGTTTGTACATGAAGAGCAGGCAGTGGGATACATGTGTCATGATAGCAGACGGGAAGGGCACTTAGGAGGCAGAACGGGATGAGCACCAGAAGCAGAGGAGAGATGGGAAAGGCAGAGGGTGCAACTGAGAAAAACTTGACTATATTCACTGAGTACAAAACTAATTAATAAAAAGAAATAAATAAATAAAATATAAGGCTAGAGTGAACCTTCCAAAAAATAAATAAATAAGATGTAAAAAGTATCATGATGGTATATTTGTATGAAGATTTTTCCATGAAACACATTTCTTTGTATGTGAAGTAAAACTTATTCAAAAATAAGTAGAAGAAAGAATTAAGATAATTACTCAATGAGATGCATAGTATAATATATAATGTGAGTGAGAGATGTAATTTTCATTCTAGTTGCCACATTAGATAAGTCCTGGAAGACATTTTATAATGGCATTACCTTAACTCCATATATGCAAAATTAATCACTATAATATGTAATAAATGCAAAAGGTCACAAATACAATAGTTTACATATTCTGTATTATATGGATATATTAAGTCTTTAAACATTTATGTGCATGTCATGATGTGCTCAGTTCTCTTAAGTTGTATTTCAAATGCTTAGTAGCCATCTGACAACACCAAGTCAAGCTTTGAATAATCAGTACAACATCAAAAAGTCACCAGTTCTTAACTGTGAGTTTGTTTATTTAACAGACAAATAGCAATAACAAACAATAAGAGATGTTGACATCTAAGCAAGAGGTGGCTGGGTAGAGGCTGAGAAACTAAGCAGTCCTTTCAGAAGTCTGCTTTTTCTTTACTTATTATTTTTTTTTTCCTTGAGATAGAGGTCTTACTCTAGCTAGACTGTCCTGAAACTCTCTCTGTAGTCCCATACTAACCTCAAATTCAAATGTACAGCAATCCTCCTACCTTTGTCTTCCACAGAGATTAAAGCCATATGCCACCTTGGCTGACACAAGTTTGTCTTTTTAGAAGTCTTTCAAGTAGAAAACTACAAATTGAAGGAGCCACGTCTATATCAAATTCCAAAAGTTTTAACTGATACTCTCAAAGGACTGTTACATGAAGGTTAACTACAAAACATCAAATCTTTTAAAAGCCCAGTTGCAAACAGGAGCTAACATAGATTAAGTTAAGAAGAAATTTATTTTACATGTGTGTCAGAAATAAAGTAAATATGTTGAGGTTACAGAGATGATAAACCAAAATAGACTGATCTTTCACCAAAGAGCAAATGCAACTCAAAGCAAAAAGAACTAATAGTATTGGCAAAAATATTTGGCAACAGAAAGATGAATTATGTTCACAGAGACAGTCTGAGAGTGAAGCTGTACTGTATGTTAATGAATATTAGAGACTCGTAGTTATACATTCTTCAGACCCTAACATGACAAACAAAATGCAGGTTTGGAAAGCAATATTGTATCAATCATACCTACTCTCCTTTATCCTTTAAATTTTGTACAAATTAATATAAGATAGTCATGATAGAGAAAATTTTATGTGAGAAGTTGGGCATAGGAAAGTCTGAGACCTCACGAAGTGTTCTACTCCATTATTGTGGAAACTTCCATACATTTGAAAAGTAATGATAACAACACAAAATGTGTGGAATTTTGCTTATATTAAATTGAATATTTATAAATTCTCAATTTTCCTCTTTTTCATAGTCATGTGCATCAGTGTCTCATTGGTATTTTAAGTATAACTGCCAATTTTGGTTATTAAATCCCCTTTTGCCTTTGGGACATTATCTTCACTATTAAATACTCATTTTCTTTACAACCACCCTTGCCTTCCTTAGTGTCCATGAATATGAACAGAAATTTTCTATTATTTTAGAATAAAACTAATATGAAACTTGGTTGTGTTTCTTTTGCTAAACAAGGTCAGTGCTGGCCACCTGTCCCTGTTCTATTATAAATAGTCTAACATCGTTTACTGTAAAACTTGTTATATAATAGCTAACATACAAAACAATTCTGTTGTTACTCTCTTTACTCTTATTTTGATTATTCTACTGAACCACAAAAGATTAGTCTTATTCTATTTCTTATTCTTCATATATTGGTGGTATAAACAAACAAATTGAGTACAAACCCATTAAAGTCATATCCAAATATGTGAGGTCACTGTTTTATACATTTGTTCCATCAAAAGGGGCCTTTTCTTCTATGGTAGTCTTTAAGTTGACTGAACAACCTTACCAAATGGACTTCCTGTTTGTATCTTTTCATGCTTTCTACTAAATTTCAGAGTAAATATTCAATATGCTTTTAATGAATTCCATCATTCAATTTTCTAGAACTGTAAAACCTTTCATTATATTTATAAAAATTCTTAGGGGTTGGGATTGGGTGTGCAGTTCAATGAGTGCCAGCCTAACTTTCATGAGACTATAGATTTAATCCCCAAGTCTACTCTCCCAAAATTACTGGTCTAGCAGAGTAGCCAACTTGCCTAGCATGTGTGAGATGAGGTATTAGGTTCAATCCTTAGTGCCACAGAAAAATCCTGAAGTATTTGTAATGACTTGTACTACATTTTGTGTATAAATAAAATGTATTGCACACATTACAATGATGTATTTTGTACCATTTTAGTAAATAATCCCTCCTACAATATTTCACTATAGAAGAGGGACCCAGGAGTGTTTCATGGGATGGCATCACAAAAAAATGCCCACTCAGGGCAACTTTAGGAAGGAAGGGTCTATATTGTCACAACTTGAGGTCCATCGTGTTGGAAAGGCATGAGAATAGGAGTTGAGAGAACTGACGACATTCCATCTGTGGACAGAAAGTAGAGAGAGATGTTAGTTTGCTTCCTACATTTTTCCTTTTTATTCAACCTAAGACTCAGCTCACAAGATGGCATTGCCCACATTCAGGATGGTTTTTCCTACCCAGTTAAAAATCTTGGGGAATATCTTTACATATCTGCCATGATACATGTCTATAACCCACTAAAATTGCTAGTGAAAATTAGCTACTACATTTTTCATATTCCATAAGTTAGGGAAGAAGTTAACTACTTTGGCTTCAACTTCTTACACACTGTCCAGAAACAAAAGGAGGCATAAAGCACTGCCAACTATCAGCACAAGGCAATAACATTTAAAAATTTAGTCTCCACTTTCATGTTTTAAGACTTTGTATTTGAGAAAAAAAAATGTATAAGCAGATGGGAAAATATAGGAGATTATACAATTTCCCTAGTAAGAGAATACTTAACAAGCTTTAAAACTTGTGTCATCAAATATTTGTATTCCTAATACCCAGTGAATAAGATTTCATGATTTAAAAGGTCTTGTCTGGTCCATGATCTCCTTGCACAAATAAACTCCTACTGAAACATTCCCTTTATCATTTGTTTATGTAGTGTGGTACCTGCTTTCTGTTGCAAAGGCAGGACTGAGTAGCTGAAAAACCACACAAGAATCTAAAATATTTTCCATCTGGCTCTTTCAGAGGAAAAAGGAAAGAAGGAAAATAAAGAAGGAAAAGAAAAGAAAAACTAGAATGTATTGAATAACCAGCAACCCACAAATATAGAAGGCTTAATGCAACAGGACTTTACATCTTGCTAATGTTCCATATCTGTTACAGGTTTGTGGAAGATATGTCCCACAAAGCTCATAAAATCTCAAGTTTGTTCAGCTCAAGTTTGCTGTATAGGTCCCCAAATCTTTTTGAATGCCATACCTGAAAAAGAAAGAGCTAGGGTTTGTATGACCAGTTGTGAAAACTTCTGGATACAAATGGCATGATGCACTTTTGTTCACAACGCATTCCCAAGAATGAGTAAAGGAGCTTGCCTGACTACAAAGAGAATGGGGGATGAGGAGAGAACCTGATGGGCCAGCAGGAGTAAATGTCTCTGCAAAACCTTTATAGAAAAAAAGTGAATGAAGGTGTCTGTCCCTCCTCCATGAGATCACACGTGCATGAATTTTATCATCGACTCTGCACTGCCTCTGAAGGGCAATCTTCATGTTGCTTTGAAGCTACAGAATAAATTTTATCTCATATTTATAAAATGTATTATATATACACAATTTTATAGTTTATTATGTTTTCCAGTGGGATAGGTTAACCCTGACATTCATTTTTAATTGTTACCTGAAGATTGAATTTCTAGCCTGCTATGGGTAGTATTTTATCGCACTGTAAGGCATTCTTGTTACTTTCATTTGTACTTGCTGTTGCTTATGTTTTGATTTATTATCTTTTTGATTTTATTTACATGAAATGAAAGTTTTATTTTGGCTTTTATGTCTGATGTGGCATAAATACTATGCAACATTTATCAGTTTAATGAAAATGTTTAGTTTTCAATGGACAAATACATACTTAATATATTTTCTCAAATTCCTTAAATTATTAGTAAGTGAAACTAATTCACTGTAGTTTGTCACACCAGCAATCAAGGTACCTTAACTGAAGATGCCTCTGTTTTCATATTATGATTTTCCACATATTACTTATACTGTTCTCTTGAAACTTTATTCATGGCAATAAACAAAATATTTTTAAAATACCTCATGCAATGATGTTGTGTAATATATCAGAAAACAAATACTAATTCATTAATTCTTTTCTTACTTTAATTTTTTCTTTGTTTTGTTTTAAATTTTTTCTCAATTACGTTCTTTTATTGACTAATCTATTACTATTTCATTTCCATTTATTCTTACAGTTCACCAAAAATTTTAACATGTAAAAGTCAAAAACTCTTGGCCCTACTTATAGCTCTTGGATCCTGTGGCACCCTTATACTTTTTAACTTGACTTCCTGTTTTTTGTTGTTTTTGTTTGTTTGTTTGTTTGTTTGTTTGTTTTGTTTTGTTTTTGAGGTAGGGTTTCACTCTAGCCCAAGCTGAACTGGAAGTCACTGTGTAGTCTCAGGGTGGCCTTGAACACATAGTGATCCTCCTACCTCTTCCTCCTGAGTGCTGGGATTAAAGGTGTGAGCCAGGACACCCAACTTTTAACTTGACTTCTCATGTGAGAGGGATCTACTTCGTCTCCCCTCTCCTTTGATGGCCTGGCTGATATTTTGGTGGGGCTTTCCTGCTTTTCTTCTCTCTTAATCCTAATTCTCCCTAAAATATGTCTGATAATTCAAGATTTACCCCTTTTCTGATGTATATTTTCAATCCTTTGATAATTTGGTCATGGTTCTGAAGTTGGAATTCACTGGTGTGGGGTCTCTTTAATCTTTATGGAGATATGATCAATATCAAGACTCCAACCTCACATCATAATTTGGGATTATTTTTAATAATATTTCTATAAAAATGTAATGTTCATTTTTATACTAAGACTCGCTCATGATACTTTAGAAATATTTATCAAATATACACATCCTCATCCTTTCACAAGATTCATCTTGAATGAAACCTTTGTTTTGTGAAAGTTTCCTTAACCATAGTAATAAGAATCATTAAAAATTTTTATTACAGCATACAGTATGATACATTGCAAGGTTATTTTGAACATGTTTCTGTAATAGTTCTCTACAAACAAGTTATAAGTTCTTTAAGGCATTAATTATTTAAGTAATTTTTGGAGGAAATAATTCCAAGGTAAGAATTAAGGGAACAATGAAAAGAGTCATAATATTTGATAATATCTGCTAAGGACAAAATTTATCAGATATTATACTATATTATATATATGCATATATATGTTTTATATATATATACTAGATATAAATATATGTTAAATATACAAACTATAATTTGTCTCTTTTATAATATTTTTAATAAAGCTAATATTTCAATATTATTTCATATGTTTCAAGAATTTGTTATCCAAATCAACAGAGTAGCTATAATCATAATGAAATATATTCATGTCAGAAACGTAAGATTATTGGTTAAATATTTGCTGCTTAATAGATTTTTCTACCTGCTGTTTCTTGCAAATATGTTGATGATTTGCTGTACTGTAACAGAGCTTTACACATCTTTGCACAGGGAGCCAGATGGCCTTTCACCATGACCTTTGCCCAATGCTATTAGCATCCAACGGAGCTGAGCAGCTCTGGCTCATTATCCGTAACCAGATGTTTCTTACTTCTCTATCACCACTGCTAAGTGGCAGCTAATGCCTGGCACAATGGGTATTTGCTTGAACCTATGATCCATGAAATTCTGCCTCTTAAAATACAAATACCACCCACTGGCAGAAACTTTCCCTTATGCATTTTTAATGGAAGCATCCTTTCTTTGAGAAATTTTGCTGTACAGTTGGAGATTCTTAATTGAATATTTCTCAGCTTACCTATCTGACAGTAAGTAAACATAAGAAAGAAGAGTATAAGGAAATAAAATTATGTATGTCAATAAAATTTATATCTGATTTTTTCTTTATTATTCCATATCAGTTAGATAGCAATCCTGTAAAGACAAAACAAATATCAATTCATTAGCTGAGAGACTGACAAAAAGAAAAGAAATGGAGGCCAGTTACTTGAGACCATTGTGCCCTGAGGGGTTTAATATCTGTGTCTTTGATTCATGAAAATACATTTTCCTCAGTCTGTCCTATTTGAGGTGAAATAACATAACAAAAATCATAGATATAACTATATGGAAAAAAATAATCTGATTGAATTAAGATATGGAAGTGTGCTAAGCCCGACACTGTATGAACTATTATACATTTTATAAATTGAGAGTGTCTTTTTCCTCTTTAAAATTTATTTTATTGCATTTTATTTACTTATTTATTTACTTGATACAGAAATAAATAGAGGCAATACACAGAGAGACAGCGAGAGAGAGCTTGAGTACATAGGGCCTATTGCCATTGCCAACGAACTTCAAATGTATGTACCACCTTACACATCTGGCTTTACATACATGGGTACTGGGACACTGAAAGTTGGTCCTTTTACTTTTGCTGGCAAGCCCATTAACTGCTAAGCCATCTCTCCAGCCAAGAGAATAGCTTTTTCATTGTGAAATTCTTTTTTTATTTTAAGTGTGTGTGTGTGTGTGTGTGTGTGTGTGTGTGTGTGTGTGTGTGTTATTGGACAGGGTGCATGTGCATGTGGAGGTCAGAATTCAAGCTCTAATGTCATTTTCAGAAATGTCACCCCACTTTTTTTGAGACTAGGTCTCTCATTGACCTTGGGCTCATCAACAAGGCTAGAATGGATGAACAGTGGGCTCTGGGGATTTTCCCTGCCTTCTTGGCAGTGGAATTAAAGCATGTACCACCATGCCTGATATTTTTACACAAGTTCTATATTTGAATTCAGATTCTAACATAGGTAAGACAATAAGTTTATCAACTGAGCAACTCTTCCCCTGCCACCCTTTTTTTGTGAGGTAGGGTCTCTAGCACAGGCTGATCTGGAATTCACTGTGTAGTTTCAGGGTGGCCTTGAACTCTTGGCAGTCCTACCTTTGCCTCCCAAGTGCTGGGATTAAAGGCATGCACCACCTTGCCCAGTCCCCAGCCCTTTTTGAAGTCTTTTTGCAGTACCTTTTTATCTATAGAGTAAGAAGCTATAGAAAGAGCACTTGATGTTCCTTACATTAAAAACAAATTATTGGGCTGGAGAGATGGATTAGCAGTTAAGCGCTTGTCTGTGAAGCCTAAGGACCCTGGTTCAACGCTCCATTCCCCAGGATGTTGGCCAGATGCACAAGGGGACGCACATGTCTGGAGTTTGTTTGCAGTGGCCAGAGGCCTTGGCACACCCATTCCCTCTCTCTCTCTCTCTCTCTCTCTCTCTCTCTCTCTCTCTGTCTCTCTCTCTCTCTTTCTCTCTCTCTCTCCCTCTTTCTCTCTCTGCCTGTCACTCTCAAATAAATAAATAAAAATGTTAAACAAAAAATTAAAAACAAATTATTAGAGATTGTTGTAAATTCATTAATTGGAGAGATATCCCACATAACTAGTCATTCTTTATTATAAAATTTCTAGCTATGTTATAGACTATGAATCACTGACCTGGCAAAATTCATTTAATCATCCAGTTAGCCATTTACTGTATATTTGAGTCAGGGATGCTTACAGAATGTTTTGTTATGAGAAACTGTCCTATAAGCATAGCAGTCATGAGCATCTTTGTCAGGTCAGCTGTAATTACCTGAAACTCCCAATAAGGTGTTACCTGTTGAAAGCCTCTCCTAAGAAATATTGTTCAACCCTCACCTGAGGTACCAACCACTCTTTTTGGCAAACCCCTCCTGGCTGTATGTATTTTTGCCCTAGCTGTACATGGTCTTGGGAGGCTTTAATATATATAGGAAGTTTAAAATTAATTAAGTGGAGCTACATCTGTGTAACTATTGGGAAATCCATTATGCATGCTGGGAGGGGACTTTTCTGTCATGTAGCAATTGGGATAACTCCTCACCCATGCTCCAACAAGTAACCTCAATAAACTTGTCTGCTCATGCTCACCAAGCTAGGTTTGGACAGGATTCTTTAGTCTGTCACTCATTCTTTATCTGACCTGTGTAGATGTTTGTTCAGGTTTTCCCAGAGAAGGTTCTCACAATATAAGTAACATTATAGGGTCAATTTATTTTGTTTCATTTTATTTATTTTTTTTAGTGAGAAGGATTTTCTCCTGTTTTCAAACTAGTCAATAAATTTTAGGGCTATGATTCTCAAAAACCAGAGTGCTTTTGATTTCAGTTGATTGTTTTGAAAATGTTTTGAAATGAGACTAACGTGTGTGAGATCATTTTAATTTTCCTGCAACTGTACTGATAAGAGGAATGGTAAGCCCAGAGATTAGCCTGTCAATATCCCATATCAAGTGCTTGTAATGAGCATAACTCCTCCTCTTGGAAGACACAGTACACATGAATGACAGCAGCTTGATGGCCAGATATCACTAAGAATGGGTGATGAACTCTTTCCTAGAACCAGACTCATTACCATATAGCAACAAGCAGGAAACTGTCCTTCATGGTTTGCTTGTTATTAAATCTTTAATGCTCTTTGAGTATAACTTGCCTTTGCTTCTTGCTATTCGGCTTTTTCTGAGGGGAGTATTGTTTATTAGTTTGTATATGCTTTTAGAGATGAATTATTCTTTGATGTTAAAGCAATGTCAGTATAAACAACTACGTTTTAAAAAATCTGGATCTTTAAATATATGAGTAGCTTTCCCTTGTCTAGTAAAACCAAGATCTACAGAAAATAATGTTAATCATATGACTTAACTCAGAATTTCTAGGATCAAGAAGGGTTTAAAGTGTTGACACTTTTTCAGGAAAATGAAAGGTGGGAAGAGCATAAGGGGGGAATAAAATAGGATTGAGGAATCAATATTGGCAACAGGGCGTTAGACCCTACCTGCTTGATGAGCTTGAAGATGAGCTGTAGTATGGCTAGTGGTGCTTGCTCCAAGTGGCTTTGTAAAGGGCACCCATACCTATCCAGATTCCCTATGAAAACAGAGAATGATGGCATTCCCTGTATTCATGGATCTCTGGTTTTGTTTGTTTTCAATTAAAATTGTCAAAAGGAACACTAGCATTCTAGGCTGCATCATTTTACCCTTTGGAGACTGGTCCAAAAGTCAGATCTTATTACTTGCACCAGACATTTCACCAGATTCTGACGTCTTTGGTGATTTCTTGCAAGTGTCACTGAGCACAACAATGAAAGGAGGTAGGTGATAGAGGAAATCTGAGAGTGTGGGAAGGTGGCCAGTGAACTTTTTCCTACTGTTTCCATGGTTCCTCATCCTAGTGGTAAAGACTGCAGCCAGTCTGAATTTTTAATATGCCTGTGTCTCTCAGTAGACTTAATTCTCCTGGAAAACCCACCCTGTTTCTACTGCTGCCTCACCAAAGTTTAGCATAGTCCTAAAGCAATATGATGCAGAGCAAAGAATTATTTAATTAATGGTTGCTATGAGCTAGAAAGCAAAGAAAAATAGTGAGAATTATCCAAGGAGAAACTGGCACAGATATGAACCAAGACAATGTTCTGAAGAACAGAAAAGGAATTGTTAAGACTCTATGACATTCAATTTTGCAGATTTTTCCACTTCCCCCTTTTTCTTAGGTCAATAGCAGTAAAGAAGAATAATATTGTCAAGATCTTATGTACTTATTTCTGGGAGCATAAGATTTTTGATATTCTAGAAGGTACTGTAATACAAGGGTAGAACTACTTTCTATTCAAGGTCTTAGTGAGCAAGGCCAGTGTTTGTGTCCTTTCATTAGAATTGTAGAGGACATCTATTTTCTGACAATGATGAAACTTTCTTATTAACCACACGAAAGCTATAGCCAGTTCATGAGTTGAAAAACAAACAAAAGTGACATCAGTGTTCCTATGTTCTTCAACAACATATCCTGCATTTGTGAATCCTCAATTCAGACTTAAAAAGTCTAGCGCTAATAATAACAAAGGAGGATCTATTTCAGAAATATGAAATAGAAGGGAAAACATAAACAAAATACTAGCATATGCTGATTTTAGAAAAATATATGGTTATGACCATATATGTACATATATAATATTCATAACCATGCATACATCTAATAAATATATCAAATTAAACATATAATTGAAAATAAATGAAAGCCAAAGTTACCTGACTATATATGTAATATGAGAGGTAGAATTTTATTATTGAGTTACATTGTATCTGTAACACAATTTAGGGATTTTTCTCAACTTTCTAATTCATCACTGGCTAGTAAAATCATTGCTACACCCTATATAACTCTTTAACTTTATATATAACTACATTAATTCCAACACTATTTTTATGGTAGAACCATATTACAAAATAATATAGCCAGTAAGCATTAAAATCTGGCTTTTCTAATATTTATTCTAGCATTATCTTACAAACCAGAGCTAATCAATTCTAACTTCAGGTAAACTGTGAATCATTGCAGCTTTTCCTGCTGGTTTGCTGATGTTGCATTTTTAATGTCCTTTAGACTATTAAACTCCTTCCTTTTAGTGCATGTAGTTCTTACCACCCTCTTAATTCATCCATACTTGTTCCTCTCCAGTCAGAACTTTAGATTCACAGCTGATAATAGGCATGCTTTCAGAATAATAAAGCAATAGCTGAATGACTGAATACAAGTCTTAAGGGCTTGGAAAAATAGTACACTTTTATGTGAAGCAAATTCCAATAAAACACTCCATTAATAGAAAACATATCAAAATGAAGAGTGTCTTCTATGGAAGTCATATGAATTTTCTAACAATCAGTACTGTGACAGACAACCTGTAATGCATGTGTCCAATATTAACCACTTCAACATGCCCCTACAGCAGTAAAATAAATGTGTCTTAGAACTCTCTAGATTAGCTGAGATAAAAATGTTCCCAATGACTGTGATCTTTGTGTTAGCATTGTGTTTAGAAGAAAAGGAAAATTGCTATTGGCAGGCTTCATGGGGTCTGACAATGGGTGGTTGTGTATCTTACTGATGAATTTTCTTTGTTGGGAGGATAAATAAGTCCCAAAGGTTATGTGAGAAAGATGTAGCTGGAAGATACTCCTTTCCATCCCTTCTCTTCATCACTTAGCTTGTTCTCAAGCATAGTTCAACTTCTGTCCACACGAGCCACTAGCACCAACTCTGCTCTTCAGAGCTGAGAGTTGTTACAACTCTCATGAATTACTATTACATATTATAAGTGTAATTCTGTGTAAGAGTCATTAGGATTCATTGCTTGTGTTCATTTAATTAGAAAATTTTAATTTTCAAGGGCACAAAAGGTAAAACTCAGGGACATGAAGGTCACAGATTATAGGTATAAACACTCTGCCCTTTTGCCTGTTCATAAGTTTATCAGTCTAATTATATCTGACTCAAATGTTCATACTTGCTTTTCATACTTGCTTTGGCATAAGAGCTTAATGCTTAAAATGACTATAATATTTTGTACATTCAGAGACTGTCCTGACCCATTTAAAAAGGTCAAAAATGATGACAAAATCATGACTCACATGGAGTGTTATAATGAATAAATAGTAAATAATTTACTCTACATATATAATATGAGAGAACCAGGTAATGTTAAAACTAGTTCAAAGTGGGCTACAACGAGATGGCTTCATGGATAAGGTATTTGCCTGCAACGTGAGAGGATCCAGGCTTGACTCTCGAGGACCCTTGTAAGACAAATACACAAGGGGCACATGCATCTGGAGTTAGTTTACAGTGGCTGGAGGCCCTGGCATGCCCATACTCTCTCTCTCAAATACATACATACATCCACGCACACATACATGTTATGCATATATTAAAAAAATAGTTCAAAGCTAAAAATCAAAACCACACAAATGTCCATGTGTAATGGAATAAGGAGATGAATTACAAATAGGGACTAAACTAAATTTTTCATGGTGGAGGGAAAAATCAATTGCAACTACTACCAGGCAGGACAACAGTCTTTACAAACATACCAGAAAGAAAAGTATTTAAGTGATTTTAGGGGAGACTGAAGAAATTACACATTATAAATGAACTGACAGAGTTAGAAGACCTAGCTAAGGTTGCCATCCACATTCACTGAGGCAGGATTTGGGTTTTGTAGAACAGGAAAAATGAATTCTCATTGCAATGCTGGTCACAGCAGCAGATTTGACATTAGACAAAAATCCATATTGTAAGTTGGTCAAATTTTTGCACCCTTTGAGGGTCAACATTCCAATACTGAGAACCATCATGAGTCTACTTTCAGGAATTGATTTATGCCAGGTTGAGAGAACTGTCACCCAGTAAAAATATAATCTAGTAAAAGGGCCAGAGAAGGAGGTGGCAAAGTTATTGAAGGCTAGAATACAGACGAAAATCTGGAAACTTGTAGCTATTTATTAGTCATTACAAGTATATATT
Source organism: Jaculus jaculus (assembly GCF_020740685.1). Classification (NCBI taxonomy): domain Eukaryota; kingdom Metazoa; phylum Chordata; class Mammalia; order Rodentia; family Dipodidae; genus Jaculus; species Jaculus jaculus. The sequence continues at coordinate 78,303,071 of NC_059113.1, forward strand.
TAGTCAAATATCCTTAATATTATTACCTCTTGACTAGCATTACATTTGATATAGTCTAGGTCCCTAGCTAAACACTATGTGATACTATCTCTAAACAAAATTACTTAGAAGATGAATAAAAACATGTTGGGTCATGATATGCAGAGACGTTTACCTTGCCCATAACTGTGGGCTAAGTCCACAATGCATAACCCATATACCTCAACAAGGAGGGGCCAATGGGGAGGGGGTAGGTAATGGATGAGCCTAATAATGGTACCAAACTGACTGTATTTGCTGAATACAAAATGGATTAATAAAAAAAGAAAATAAATAAAAACTAAAAAGCTATCAACTACCATAGACAATCTCCCCATAAAGACTATCATAGCCATGATAGTTTGAGCACATTTAAAATGCAATACTGATATGTTTCATCTTCAGAAGCACCCTCACATCCTTCACAACAGCTTCCTTGTCCCATGCAATCATGAGAGGACTGCCAAGTGCAGATGTTAAGCTTCCATTTCTACTTGTAAAACTTCCCAATTTGATTCTTGCAAATCTACAGATGCCTGGATGTTTTATCTTCTCATGATGAGGGCTGAGTGTTGGACAGTGGCCTTGCTCCTTTGAACTTTATGAATACACTTGGCTTTTGTTTGTTCTGTTTAAGCATTTTACTATGATAGCACTCAGATAATCATTTTAGTTGCCTGATTGAAAGGGAAAGCTTTTGCATAGAATATTCACAAACCTGGAGAACCAAAATAAATACATAAATAAAAGCACTTTAAAATGAATCTGGCCCATGGTAAAAGATAAGTGAAAAAAATAATTTGGAGATTCTTCTTTTTCTTTTTGCTTCTGGTGTGTGTATGGTGTATGTGTATATGTGTTAATGTGTGTGTGTGTGTGTGTGTGTATGTGTGTGTGTGTGTGTGTCCACTCTTGAGTGTATATATGTGTGGAGGTAAACCTCAGCTATCTTCCTATATTGCTTTCTCAACTTATTTTATGAGATTTGATATCTCATTGAGCCTAAAATTCACAGAGTTTGCTGGGCTACCTAGCTATCACATCTTTAGCATTGGAAGTGTAGGCACCCATCTCCATTCTCAGCATGGTTTTACATGGATTCTAGGATCAGAACTCAGGTCCTTATGCATGTGAGGAAAGTAATTTACACGTGGTATGATATCCTCAATCCAAGATATTTATGTATTTTGTGTGTTGGTTTATGATAGTCTTTTTTTTACCCCATTTTAATTGTTTTACCTGAAGTTGAAGGATCTTTCACTGGATAAGGCTGAAACTCAAATGACAAAACTAACTTGTGTCAGTTCAAGAATAATTGTCATAATGACAAGGGTATTTTAACTTATGACTTGAGTTAGATATTTCAAACTCCCTTACTGAAGATTAAAAGAACTTTTGTAGACTTCAATGATCGAAATTCAGATCTCTATGTTCATGAAACGGAAACAAACAAAAACCACTCATACTGTATGAAAAAACTAGAAAGTAGCCTAGTTTAAGGTTCAGAATGGAAAATCACTTAGATAAAGTTTCATGTTTAAAATAAGGATGAGGGGCTGAAGGGATATCTTAGTGGTTAAGGTGTTTGCCTGCAAAGCCAAAAGGACCCAGGTTCTATTACCCAGGACCCATGTTAGCCATATGTACAAGGGGGTACACACATCTGGAGCTGGTTTGCAGGGGCTGGAGGCACTGGCACACCCATTCTCTCTTTATTTCCCCCTCTTCCTCCTTCTCTGTCAAAATAAATTAATTAATTAATTAAATTAAATAAGGTTGAGGACTGGACAGATGGCTTAACAGATAAGGCACTTGCCTGCAAAGCCTAAGGACCCAGGTTGAATTCCCCAGGACCCATGTAAGTCAGATGCACAAGGTAGGACATGCTGCTGGAGCTGGTTTGCAGTGGTAGAGGAGCTTCTTTGCCCATTCTGTCTATCTCTCTTAAATACATTTTAAAAAATAAAAAAAAAAAATGAACAAAAAAATAAGGATGAAATGGTTCTGGAGAGATGGTTTAGCAGTTAAGACACTTGCTTGCAAAGCCAAAGGACCCAGGTTGGATTCTCTAGTACCCATGTAAAGCAAAATGCACTAGGTGGTACACGCATCTGGAGATCATTGGCAATAAGTTAGAGGCCCTGGTGTGCATATTTTCTCTTTCCCTCATTCTCTCACAAAGAGATAGAATTAAGCAAAATTCAGGAGAGAGAGAGAGAGAATATGGACATATCAGGGCCTCTAGCCATTGTAAACAAACTCAAGATGCATGTGCCACCTTGTGCATCTGGCTTATGTGAGTCCTAGGGAATCGAATCTGGGTCCTTTGGCTTTGCAGGCAAGAACATTAACCACTAAGCTATCACTACAGCCAATACCTATGTTGCTGTTATTACTGTGGATTTGTAATATAGCTTTAGAATCAGGTATGGTGATGTCTCCAAAAGTGTTTTTTTTTTTTTTTTTTTTTTGGTTATTTTTTTTTTGTTGTTTTTTTGTTTTGTTTTGTTTTTTTCCCCTGGGGATATGCTTGATTATCCCAGGCCTTCTGCCATTCCATATGAATTTTGAGATCTTGTTTATTTTTTATCTCTATGAAGAAAAATGTTGAAATTTTTATTATTAATGCAGTAAGTAAATCCTTATATTGCCTTTGGAAAGATTTCCATTTTTGCAATGATAATTCTGCCTATCCAGGAGCATGGGAGGTGTTTCCATTTTCTCAAGTCCTCCTCAATTTCTTTCCTAAGGCTTTTTTTTTCTTAATTGTATAGGTCTTTCACATACTTGGGTAATGTTATTCCAAGGTATTTTATGTATTTATTTACTTTCGTTGCTATTGCAGCTACTTGATATTTGACAAAGTCCCTAACAATGTAGGCTGTAAAAAGACAGCATCTTCAACAAATGGTGCTGGGCAAACTGAATAACAATATACAGGATAATGAAACTAAATCCACACATCTAACCATGCACAAAACACAAGTTCAAATGGATCAAAGACCTTAATATAAGACCAGAAACTCAGCTACTACTATAAGAAAACAAAAAAAAAAAAAAAAAAAAAAAAAAAAAAGAGAGGAATAAATTTCCATGTTATAGTAATAGGAAAAGACTTCCTGGATAAAACCCCAGTAGCTCAGGAACTTGAACAATTACTCAGCCTTTTGGGATCTTTGGGGTGTAAAGTTTATTCACAAACACACAATAAACAGAGCCAATAGATTACTCACAGAATGGGAGAAATTTTTTTCCAGCTATACAAGTGACAGAAGCCTACTTTCTAGAATCTACAAAGAACTCTAAATCCTAAACTATAAAACACCAAACAATGGGTGGGGGAAGTGGTGCCTCTTGCTGGACCTAGTCTGAGCTAGCAGAGGGGCAAGCAGAAGGGCACAGTGGTCCTGAGCTAACATGTGGGTGTGCGGATCTGCCTTAGCACTTGCACAGTGGGACACCAGTGGCAGGTAGATGGGCCAGTGGCTGGCGGGGCAGATGGGGGATTGGACCTGAGCTGGCGCCGGAGGACAGGAAGAATGATCCTGAGCTCATGTGGGCATGTGGAACCAGCCTGAGCTCCAACATGCACAGGCAAGCAGTAAGCAGGAAAATGGGCAGAGCAGGCTAAGCTTGCAGGGGCCTATGGGTGGCATACTCATGGCGGGCAGAAGGACAGATGGAGCATGAGCTCAAGTGGGCCAGGGGGGCGGAGCCGGCCTTTTGTCATGGGTGGGCAGGGGTAGCAGGGAAATCGTCACTGCACAATGAGCCAAGTGGAAATATGCTGGCCTGGGTCCCCTTTCTTACAGTAAGTGCAGGAATAGCCTGGGGCTTGGAATAAGGCTAGGACAGATGCTTGGTGGCATTGGGGGACTGGTGGGTTACAGACTGCTCTCCCCTAAAATACCCAGTGAACCCTAAATGCCTTGCCTTTCTTTCATGGGAAGGTATGGAGCAGTTAGGCAGTTGCCGTCTTGACCAGATGTTCTCAAAGAGCTGGACAGGCAGTTCACAGAGGAAAAAATACAAATGGCAAACATTAAAGAAAATGTTCATCATCCATAATCATCAGGAAAATGCAAATTAAAACAACTATGAGAATCCACCTTACTCCAGTAAGGAAAGCAAACATCAAAATATCAAATGAAAATAAATGCTGGCAAGGATGTGGAGAAATAGGAACCCTCATCTACTGTTGGCGGGAAAGTAAGATGTACAAACACTTTAAAAAGCAATATGAAGACTCAAAAAAAAGCTGATTATACAATTACCAACAGACCCAGTTATTCCCTTACTGTGTATGTATCCTAAAACCTTCAAGCCTCAGTCCAGAGAGATTTGCTCAACCATGTTTATAGTGGCTCAATTCATAATAGCTAAGAGCTGGAATCAACACATATGTCCATCCCTAGAAGAAAGGATAACTAAGAAGTGGTATAACTACAGAATGAAATTCTACACAGCAGTAAGAAAACAATGACAATGCAATTTGAAGAAAAATGATTGAACCTGGAACAGATCATTTTCAGTGAAGGTACCCAATCACTGAAAGATAATTGCTGCATAGTCTCACACATCCACAGGGCATAACCTAAATCTACCCAAGATGCCAAAATACCCAGAAAGCATCTCAAGCATCAAACAATACAGTGGGTGGGGAGGGAGGGGAGGAAGGTAAAGGAAGAGGTGGGGGACACAAGATTAGACACAAACAGCAATGGCACCATAAAATTCTACATCCTAAAAGATAGGCCAAATGGTTGAACCTTCACCAGGCCCTTAGAGGGCACACCTGAGTCACAAGGCACTGGAGAGGGTATGCTGAAGACTGACTTCAATCTTCTACAGCCTCTTCTCTCTCTCTCCCTCCCTCCCTCCCTCTCTCTTGTCTCTAACTCTTTTATATTAATTATCTTTTTCTTCCTTTGCTTTTTGGGCACAGACATGTAACTCCCAGTTCCAGCAGGTGGCTATCATCCACAATGAGCTTTTGATCAGAGAGATGTACAAGGTTTCCTAAAGAATAACAGATTTCTGTCAGAGTACTTGATGATTACCAAAGATTAGTGGTAATACCCTACTGCTGAAGACACCATATGCAATTGACATGTAACTTGGAGTGTCATGGCTGGAAACTGGAAGAAAGTCAGTCCACGACAGTCAGCGTGTCTAGTGCCAGAAGGTGCTACATGGGCGATCAGGGGGAAATGACCTATCTAGCCTTCCTAGCAGCAGCAAATAACCTGTTGTGATGCTCACACAATTGCAATAGTGGCACATAGCCATGGTGGGAAACCAACTGCTCTTGATTTGCCTAACTTATCTGCTCAGTGGTATAGAACCCGTAGCTGGAGCTGGGAAGCAAGTCAGAACCATATCCTAAAAAGGAGTCCACTCTCCATCATCAAGCTCCCACCAACCATGGGCTACAAGAGGGCCTATGCCTATTAAATTCTCTCTAAAATAATAATGATTATCACATTTATCTGGTGCTGACTTCACTCTCCATTGGAGAATTTGCTTCTCTTTTTCAGATGGATGCAGATTCTGAGAAGTGAATCATACTATTGCATCTTACCAGGGCCTCATCTGAAACCAAGAGTAATTGTGGAAATGAGCAAGAGCACTGCTTTTTTGTGAACCTGGTACCAGAACAAGGGTGAAGGAAATACACACAGAGAACATTCAACTCCTACTAAACAGATATCCAGAGACAGAAAGGCTCTCAAGACCTCTTCACTGAAGTAGGCCTAAAACAAACCCAACATGTCTTGGGAAAATTTGTGGGAGATTGTTAGAGCCACATGTTGGGCCATTATGCACAGAGACATTGCCTCTTACCCAGACCTGATGGCTAACCCAACAATGCATGACCTACAATCCCCAATGAGGAGGGTCCCTGTGGAGGGGGGAAGAACAGGAAGGAAGCTAATAATGTTACCAACATGTCTGTATGCACACTGTATACATAAGAATTTATAAATAGCCCAGCAAGATAAAATTTAGCATTAAAATAAAAGCTTTTTTGCCATGGCCATAGGCCCTAGTATACCCATTCTCTCCTTGTATCTCTCTGCTTGCAAATAAATAAATAAAAGGCATTTAAAAATATTTGAAGTATACTTTGAGTGAATATTTCACAAATTTAAATTATTTTCTTAAATGTTTGATTTGCTATTTTGAAGTAGTTTTGTTTTTACTTCACTAGAAATATTTTTTGTTTCAAATATGTTAAAAGAAAACAAAAGGGCTGGAGAAATGACTTAGTGTTTAAGGCTTTTGCCTGCAAAGTCAACGGTCCTAGGTTTGATTCTCCAGGACCCATGTAAACCAGATGCACAAGGGGCACATCTGGAGTTCCTTTGCAGTGACTGGAGGCCCTGGCACTCCCATTCTCTCTCCTTCTCTCTCTCTCTCTCTGTTTCTCTCCCTCCCTCCCTATTCTCTCTCTCATAAAAAAAATTAAATTAAAAAATATATTTTTAAAATATCTTTGTCTTGAATTACTTGTTTATGAAACATTACAAATAGTAGGAATCTTTAAATGGGTTCAACTCATCTTTTTATTTTCCTTTTTATTAGATATGGACACATTTTGTTTGTAAATATTACAGTTTGGTACCATCATTTTCTTCCTCCTTGCCTATTTTTTTTTTCAAGTTAGGGGTCTCACTCTAGCTAAGACTGACCTGGAATTCACTAAGTAATGTCAGGGTGGCCTCAAACTCAAGGTAATCCTCCTACCTCTGCTTCCCAAGTGCTGGGATTATAGGCATGTGCCACCATGACTGGCTCCTTGCCTGTTTTCTGAAGTGGTCTACCTCATTGAGGATGCAAGTTACCCCCATAGGTACTGTGGGTCATGCCTTATGTGGCAGCAGTCAGTTATGGGGGAGAGGCAGTGTCTCTGTGCAAAATGTCCCAACTTGTGACTCTAACAATCTTTTCACCCCCTCTTCCACAAAATTCCCTGAGCCATGCTGGCAGCATTTTAAGTTTACTTCAGGGAACTTATGAGCACCTAGATATCTGGTTTGGTAGGTGTTGGGTGTCCTCAGTATCTTTCTCCATCACCCTTGTGCTGATATCTGCTTAACTAAGAGAGCAGCATTCTTGCTCATTTCCCAGTCCCTCTGTGGTTTCAGCTGCGGTGGTGTGCACTGGGTCATTTATCTCCTCAAGTCCAATTTCCATCTGAAAAAGAGAAGCAGATTCTCCAACAGAGAGTGAAGTCAGTGCCAGTTAGATGGGATAACCATAATTAATTTACAGAGAATTATAAGGGTTTAGATACTTTTATAGTCTAAGTTTAGTGGGACCTTGACAGTGAAAAGCAGAATCATTATCTGGATATGATTCTGATTTGTTTACCAGTTCCAGATATGATTTCTTTTCCACTGAGCAGATCTGTTAGCTAATCCAAGAGCAGTTGGTTACCTACCATGGCCATGTCCCATTATTGCACTTGTGTGGACATCATGTCAGGTTGTTTACTTCTGAGTTGCTTAGAATTTGAGTTGGTTGGACAGATGTTGGCCACTTTTCCCCTCGTAGTTCATGTAGTGCCTTTCAGCACTAGATGGGTTAATTATCTCAGGACTGGCTCTCCTCTGGATTCTAATCTGGTCTCCCTATGTTCTGTGTTGACAGAAATTGGTGTCTTCAGCAGTAGGGTCTTACCCTTAACCTCTGGTGAGGAAACAGGTGCTATGACCAGAAGTCTGTCTTCTTTGTTTTGGGAGATCTAGTTTGTCTCCCTGATCAACAACTCATTGTGCATATAGACTACATCCTGATACAGGGAATTATTGGCCAGCACTATGGAAAAAGAAAAAAAAAAAAAAGCAAAAGTCAGAGAAGAAAGAGAACCAGGAGAAATTGGAGGTTAGGTTTCATCTTACTCTCTCCAGGACTCTTTGATTCAGGTGCTCCCTCTAAGGTTTGCTTGAGGGTTCTACCTTTTAGTCTGATTTCCAGGATATAGAATTTTATGGTAGAAGTTCAATTTTTTTTTGTCCCCTGCCACACACACCATTTACCTTCCCCCAAGTACTACCCTTGCTGCTGTCCAAGCCTCAATTTATCTAAATTTCATTTATTATGCATTTACAGAGAATATTCTTCCTATGTCCCTTAGTTCTTCCATACATGAATCAATACATTTAATTTAAAATATCAACATTTCTCATCATTGTTCTCTTTCACAGGAACTATGCTCCAACTCCCAGCAGTTGAGACTCAGTGGTAGAAATAGCACTATACACTGCATATAAATTTTCCTGTATTATGCATACAGTCATGCAATGGATAACAGTATTTGGGACAATGGTGGACTCCATATATGAATGGGGTTCCATTAGATTCTATCACTTAGTTATTGTATAATATTTTTAGTTTGTAAAAGTGTGCTGATTTTCATAGTAGGATGAAATCAACAAAGAATTCATGTTGGGCTAGAGAGATAGCTTAGTTGTTAAGTGCTTGCCTGTTAAGCTCAAAGACCCTGGTTCAAGGCTTTTGCCCCCTTGTGAATCTGGCTTATGTGGGTCCTGGGGAGTTGAACCTGGGTCCTTTTACCTTTCAGGAAAGCCCCTTAACCACTAAGCCATGTCTGCCACCTTCATTTCTTTATTATGATGATTTAATGAATTACATGGAATGCATTGTTCCAGTCCATTATACACAAGTTAACTCACAAGAAAGCTGCTAATTTAAATAATATATGCTGCATCTACTAACTCAATATTTTAAAATTTATTTATTTACTTGAGAGGGGGGCAGCAAGAGAGAAAGAATGGGCACTCTAAGGCCTCCAGCCACTGTACACAAACTCAAGATGCATGCACCAACTTGTGCATCTGGCTTACATGTGTACTGAGTAATCAAAGCTTGGTTATTAGGCTTTTCAGTAGCCAAGTGCATGAACCAATAAGTTATCTTTACAACCCCTACCTCAGTGTATATTTTGGTCTTCTATTTAAAGGGCACATTCACACAATGCTAGTCATGTTTGATCTATGTCTTTAAAGGAAATCCTGAGTAAATTATCTTTACTTATAAAAAAATACCTACTTCTTTGCAGTTCTGAATTGAATAAAGTGTGTCTACTGTATAAAGCAAGATATTTTAAGGGCTTGCTCTGTGCAAAGTATTAACACTATATTAATTAATGTATGTATATACATCATGTACTTGACACTATTTTCATACAGTCTTTAAATAAGGAAATCAGACAGCAGAGAGGCTGTGAATTTTTCTGAGTATATGTGTGTGTGTGTGTATATATATATACACTCCATCCTCCCATAGTTTTCTTTTAAAAAAATATGCACAACCCCTGTATGTTCAGACAATACACCATGATCATAATACCCCTACTACCCTCCTGAAACCCCTTCCACTGACAGCCTTCTTTCCAAATACTCTCTTCTATCTTGATGTTATCATTTTTCCTTTTGTAACACAGGTCTTGTGTAGGTAAAGTCAGCCACTGTGAAGTCATGCCATCTCTTAATTTTATATTTTAATAAATAAAAGGATAAGGACAAACAAGATTCTTCTTCCCACTTAGTTCCTGGGCTCCTGAAAGCTGGAGGCCTGTAGGGAAAAACAGACAAGGCAGGACCAGATTCCTGAGGCCTGAGGACATTGCTTGTCTTTAGCCAATTGCAGTTACCTTTTGAGGGGCTTGTTTACCCCTAATCTGTCTCAATAGGTTGGTTATTATTCCTAATACAATGTGAAAAGTTGTTATGCTATATAACCTAAAGAAAAAGTGTTAAGAAAATATAAATGTTTTATCCATGCAGAAATTTATATTTTACTAATGTCCCATCTACATTTCATTGAATACATGATCTTATAATCTGTAAATATGCAGGACTTCTTACACTTTTCTAAAGCTAAAATATTACAGATTTAGACAATGAACCAGAAGAATTTTTTTTTTTTTTCAAGGTAGGGTCTCACTCTAGCCCAGGCTGACCTGGAATTCTCTATGGAGTCTCAAAGTGGCCTCAAACTCGTGGTGATCCTCCTACCTCTGCCTCCGGAGTGCTTGGATTAAAGGAGTGCGCCACCATTCTTGGCCAGAAGCATTTTTTTTTTAAATCTTTCCCTCTGTTGAAAGCAAAGATTATAACAGCAGATTATTTTTTTCTAAATATTATTTGTTTTAAGAGAAAAAAAGTGACTTATAAAACTGAGAAAGCTGTTGGAAGAAAGACACACTTCATGTTATTATTCTTGGAGTAAAACGGAAAGAGTGCAATGTTAATTAGCAAAGGAATAGGGGCTCATTTATGACAGAGGTGATTTATCATTGTGTCTTCCATTTAATTGCGAGCTAGTTTCCCAAGTTAGAAGTTACCTTGAGTGATTGAGGTCTTACCTTTCCTAGGGGCTGAGGACTATATGAACAGAATCTCAAAGAAATGCCCAGTTCCCCACTTCTAAGCTGGTAAAATGATTTGTGGTTATGTCCAGTTTCACTTAAAATAAAGGATTTGTTACATTATAGCCTCAAATTCTTTTCTGTGTTCTTTAATTTGTAAAATTCATACTGCCTTTCTGGGATACCTAGAAAATTAAGCTGACATGACTAGAAAATGTATGCCTTGACTTATGGATGACTTCCACTGGTGGAAGTTGGTTGGAAGGCTTTGCTAGATGTGATATGGAAGAAGAATGACAAATAATGCTAGTCATTAGCACATTATTGCTACCAATAAAACTATTAGAACAGGAAGATATGCAATGGTTCTGAGAGCCACTAATGCAAGGAGTCCCAAAGATCATATATTTGCACATTATTCGGGTTTTTTTTTTTTTTGTGAAGGTAGGTACTATTAGGGATTGAACCTTGTAGATTCCCATCATACTCACAACATTGACAAGATATCAATTACAAACACAATGTAAAAAAAAAAAAAAAAGTTTATACACATTGAAGCACACTGTTTTAAAACTAATACATAGAAGTGAAATGGTCAAACTTTTTACACATTCCACAATATTCATTGAAAACCTGCACCATGTAGTAGTTACCATATTCATGAAACAAGGAACAAATTCCCTGTTCTTTAGTGAAGAAGTGAGAAAATAACGACAAGATAGGATATTCAGTTTTACATGTAAAATAGGCTATGAAAGCCCACTGAAGATGTAATTAAGCAAGTTCTTGATGGGAATAGAGGGTAGCCACATGAATATCTAGGGAGGGGTGGTGACATTCAGGTGAGATTCAGGAAGAGAGGTAAAGAAGAGTGACCCGAGGGAAGATGGAGAATCCTGTTGAAGCAGCTACCGTGCTGCTCTGCACGGTGTCAGGTAAGCGGCAGAGCCTGCATGCTGGAGGTTTCTATTTTCATTCCAAAGACATTTTGTTTTATTTGGATTCTTATAATATACCATCATTTAAAATTCTCCAGTGGTTCTGCAACCCAGTCCAAAGAGGGGTAGAGTTTACAAAGCAAGTTTTAAAGCATCTCTTTAGCAGATATATTTAGTAGGCTCTAAGTTGTCAAGGATAGAAGATGAAGGACAAGAGATAGTACTGACTGAAGCATGCTACTAAATGTGTCTGTTTTCTGATAGTATTAACAATTAACTACTAGAAATAGTAACTAGCTAATAAGGTATCCTACAGAAGTATAGTTGGTGATTACAAAACCTCAAATAACCTTCTCTCAAGCATAATATATTTTAAACTATAATCCGTTAAGAGATTCTATGGAAAGCTATATTTAAGGTAGTTTGAATAAAATAAAAGTGAAATATGCTTTTTATTTATGAATGAGCATGAGTGAGTGTAGAAGATCATTATGTTTAGTCCTGTTAGCTGAAATATTTTGTTTTTACAATATTTTGGCTAATAACACTGATACAAACAAATACAAGTTGGGGCACATATTTGATTGATGTCATATTTTTGACAGTGAACTGTGGCTAGTGTCTATATTTATTCATGATATTCCTGTCACTACTTTTGTTGTTTATCAATTGAGTCACTTGGACACATTCTTTTTTTTAAATTCTAGGGACTACATGTCAAAATTCCAAGACAATTGCCTTTTGAAGAGTATTCTTTTGTCATAACCTGTGTGTTGTGCTTGAAAGATTTTCTGTTCCTAAATCGTTTTAAAGAAATGTTCAGTATCTGCCACTTCTGATAAGCAATTCAAGCTCTTTTGCAAATTAAACTTCATAATTTTATGTTTGTAAATTTAGAGAAATTAAATTTGTAAAAAGATAGGGTAAATTAAATATGAATTTGAAATGCAATTAACTATTTTCAGTTATTACATAGTCGCTTCCATTTAACAATGTCTAAGAATATCTGACTTTTTAAGTCCACAATTCTACTGAAAATTAACATTATTATTATTTTTTGTTTTGTTTTTTCGAGGTAGGGTCTCACTCTATCTCAGGCTGAACTGGAATTCACTATGCAGTCTCAGGGTGGCCTTGAGCTATTGGCAATCCTCCTACCTCTGCCTCAGAGTGCTGGGATTAAAGGCATGCACCACCATACCCAGCTCCCTACTGAAAATTATTGAATTGCTATAACTTCATTATCTGTGAAGATAGCCTTCAATAGCACCAGGTAGTACCAAGATTAGGTTACAAAGAGAAAGTTTTTTAGGTTACAAAGAGAAAGGCTTTTTTTTTTTTTTTTTTTTTTGCAATAGGGTATTCTGAAGGAAGTCAGCTATCATATACAGCAAAATAAACACAGACCTGTATGGTATGGAAGTGAAGGTAGATGATGGCTACCATCAAGAGACAGAAGCAGCACTCACATTTCAACACTCTGAAACAAAAAAATATTGATGATAACAAAGAAACCAGGGAGCCCCATCTACAACCTGTCAAGCTTAGTAGCATTCTGTCCAACATACAAATTTTAGTATCGCAGGGGGCACATACACTGTTCCCAATTCCTTAGTAAAACAATGAAGCAATAAGATATTACTCTTTTTAACTGCTAAGCTTTGAGATGACTTTTTCTTAGAGAAACTGGTAAACAATGCACACTTTTATAATCTAAGAGGTATTATGTATTTTTATTTACTTATCTGCATAAGGTACATTTGATTTAACATACTCTGGGATTCCAGAAATTATTTGAGCATATTTGTTTCCTAAATCATCTTAGAAAATTAAATATTTTGAACAACTACCAATTTCATCTAAGCATCTAAAGTTAAATGAACACATGAAAAATGATGTTTTTAACATTATTGGTTATCTTCATGTTTTTATTAGCTACTCTAGTCTTTTTCTAATAAATCACCAGAAAATGTAGATTATAATTACATTATTCTATTTAGAATACTAGATAGCAAATGTTTGGCAATGACAATTGTAATCTTGGTGCTAATATTTGTGTAAAACATTTCCCCATGTGATACACATAATTGTTATTTTAAATTACACTTATTTTCATACCTAAAGTGTTTTATTCTTTCTTGTTGTTGTTTCTAATATTTCTCCCTCTCTGCTTGTTTTAATGTGCCAAACCAAACACTTTCCTGAATCTGTGCCTCATGGGACATTAAGCCCCCTTGTTAGCTGTTTCACAGTGCAGTACCAGCATTTCTGAATTTGGTCTTTGGCTAATAGCTCTATTACCTTCCATGCTGAGTCTAAAGCTTTCCCTCCTTAAATTTTTACTGTTGCCAACTGGAAACTTTTCCATCATGTCAAGAAAACCACTGTGCCATGTGCTTAGGGAATGGACTCTCTCTTGCTGACTGACAGCTATTCAATAGAGAAAAGAGCCACAGAGAGATGCCGATACATATTAAGCTCAGTGAAGAGAATAAGCTTTGTATTTCCAAATGTCACTTTTCTTAGAGTTCAGTGGGAGTGAGTAGCTATAATAAGGTAATTTCTAGAGGGAACCATACTGTAGTTCATTGTATAAATAATTGATTTGATCAGCTGAAATTATTGTGCCTAGTCCTAAATGACCTTTTAGATGAATTGCTGGGTTCTCACTACAAAAGCAACCAGAGCTTACAGTAAGATGTCAAAGAAATCTATATACAGCAGTTTTCTATAAAAAGAAGGGGTATTTACATGACATTATTTCCTTAGAATAACTAAAATGTGATCAGTATGTTGCCTAGGTACAAGTTGAGGCTGCATAGTTTGAGTTTCATTTGTATGTTCAAGGTCAAACACTAGCATTGAAGAATTTCATCCATGCCCTATATAAATGCTTTACAGAATACTTTAACACACAGAAATGACAAAACATAAATGTGACTATATTGCAGGGCTATGGTTCCTAATTGCAATGTTCCACTTATCATTATGATATATCTTAAGTGTATAGTTTATATTAGATTAAAAACTTGAAATTCTTCAAAATGACAGACTTTTATACATCTCTGTGATCTCTCAAACCATACATTCTTGGTTCTCAATTCTCATTATAACATATTACTTAAATCTGTTCCAATAGATTATATATTCTCTTTATGCTCAAAACTTATATGATGGTAGTTTATGTGCTCTGCATGTTCACTCACTTCAGTTGATTATGCTAAATTATTTAACATGACTGTGTATTGCTAAATATGATCCAAATGATACATAAATGGAGTTGAGGTAAAAACAAACACTCTCAATACCCTTAGTTCCTACTTCATACTTCCACTCTGTCCATGTAACTATGTGGAATAATTTGTTGTGCATTTTCACAGACATTTGTGACTACAGAATCAAGAATCTCCTTCCATGCCCTTATATTTAAACACATGCTCAGTCACAAAATACTTAAATGCACATGAATACATCTAAAAATATTATTTTGAGCATACCTTTCAGAATTAATATACAACACTTTAACTCATAGGCATGGCATTTTTATATCTTTACAATACCTTCCATAATAAAAATATATATTACGAGTGTGATATATGCAGAAATGAAAGCTCCTGGCAATAAAGAATGAGAGCATAATCCAACTGTCACTAGACATTGGTGCTACCAGGAATTCATTCCAGTAATTTTTTTAAAAAAATTTATTTATTTATTTATTTGAGAGTGACAGACACAGAGAGAAAGACAGATAGAGGGAGAGAGAGAGAATGGGCACGCCAGGGCTTCTAGCCTCTGCAAACAAACTCCAGACACGTGCGCCCCCTTGTGCATCTGGCTAACGTGGGATCTGGGGAACCGAGCCTCGAACCGGGGTCCTTAGGCTTCACAGGCAAGCGCTTAACTGCTAAGCCATTTCTCCAGCCCCATTCCAGTAATTTTTAAATATTCTTCTCTAGTTCTCTTAGCAGTTGCTTAGAGCTTCTTTGTTGGCGGCAATGACTGATCATATTTCTATTCTGATTTTTCTGTGGTTTTTCACTACTTAAGTATCTGGTAAGCAACCAAAAAACTTCTACCCATTCTAAGAGATATTAAACATTTAAACTTAAAATTATCCTGTAAAAATTATATGTATAGAATGAGTGGACTGACCTAAATGTGAAATGTTGACAGATGGGACTTACCAAGTGATTAGTGTTCAATGCATGCATCTTGATCATAGAAAATAATCTACTTTACTCAACAATAATTTATTTGCCTATTCTTTACCTACAAATGACACATGTTTATAGACACCAGAATTTGTGAGAAATATGAGTAAAATCCAAACTAAAATTATAGGGTGGTAGAATTCCATGGTATTTTGGAGGTATTTATGAAGAAATATAATTTTGTCAATTCATACATGTCTTATGTAAGTTTTAAGCTTCATTTGTAAAGGACTTTGGCATTTGTATTTAAGAAAGGAATATTTACCACATATCCAACTGCATTTCATCATTCATTACTGTAGACATAGGACATTTAGCTAGTATGAATTGGGATAACGTGAATTTAAATGGTCTAAGTATGAGTACACTTTAAGGCATACCTCCTCTATTTGTATATAGCCAATTCCTTCAATTTTCCATACACACTACATGCACCTGCTTCCCACCTCACTTTAAGCCAGTATAATACTTTGTATATTCCAGTGACCTCTATATGTTTCATTCATTAAAATACCTTTTTTTTTTGGACATTTCAGTTCTTAAAATAGGTTGCTAACTCTTATGTCCATTTGCTCATTATCCTTTACATTTGGCTAAATGAATTAGACTTTTCAGCCATGGTTATGAGAACAAATGTAAGAACTAATAAAACTTCCTTACCTATGAATGACATGAAGCATCACCTCTGTGAAAGGACAGCCACCAGTGTACAGCCTCAGTGTAGCTCTTATCTTATACTATGGACTCCATAAGTAGATTTTGGTTGAGACAATGAATAAAAACTTAGAAGGGGGGAAATAAGTAAGAAAGAAGCAATACCTGATGCTACAACATGTAATTACTGAATCAGGTTGGAAAGACAGGGTAAATAACAGGGATTTATGTGAGAGGAGCTTTTCACCCAGGTGTTGGGCTATAGTCTCTAGCCATCTGAGCATCAAGAATTCCAAAACAAAGCTGGACATGGTGGTGCACTCCTTGAATCCCAGCACTCACTCCTCATGGCCACCCTGAGACTACACAGTGAATTTCAGGTCAGCCTGGCCTAGAATGAAACCTTACCATGAAAAAAAAAAAAAAAAAAAAAAAGGAATTCCAGAACAATTAGCAACTTCTTAAGGCCTTTCTTCTTTCTAGCTATAAGTTCGCAATAACCTAGAAATTTCTTCAAAAACTCTTTTCATATTTAACAGATTTTCCTAAACCCTTTGTGCAACAGTAGTTGCTTCTGATTTTAGATTCTTACACTGTAATCCCATCAAAGTTATAATCTCACTTATGATGACTTGTTAGTAGTAAACAAATGTTTAAGAAAATGTTAATTTTAAATTGAAAAATAATAGTTGAGGATGATGTCTCACTGTACAGCCCAGAATGGCCAGGGATCTCAGATCTTTATTCTTCTACCTCCTGAGGGCAGTGGTTACAGGACTGTACCACCATGCCTGTTGAGTAATTTGTCTTTATGATATTTAAAAATCACTATATTAGAAAGAAACACAGAGATTGGGTAGATGGTTCCATGGTTCAAGGTGCTTACTATCAAAGCCTGTCAACCTGGGTTTATTTGCTCAGCCACTCATGTAAAGTGATTTTCAAGTCATTTTCAACAGCATGAGACTCTGGTACCCTCCCACACACACATAAATAAAAATTAATAAAATTCACTATTTTATAATTAAAATGTTTCTATATAATTGCTTTACTTGCAAAGTTTTTGTTTTGTTTTTAAGTTCTGTTTGACTTCTTCATTAAGAAGGTTTATTAGGAGTTGCCTGTGCTTGAAGCAATGAATGAGAAGAGTCAAAATATCAAAGAATAGAGTCAATTTCAAAAAGAGGAACATATAAAATTGTGAAGGGTAGATTGGAGGGATTTGCAAATGGTGTGTAGCACATTCTTGTAGCTGTAGTTTCTAGGCAGACTCATTCTAACCAAATGTAAGCCAGGCAGCCCTGGTGAAAAGACAATACTAGTCATGTCCAGACAGGACATGGAAGAACCCTTCCGAGCCCTGCATCCAGTTGGTGGGACAGAGACTCCTAGTAGCAGTATGTATTAGGGAATGTAATGAATGATGTACACTTCACCACTCCCCATGTCTTGGAAAACTGTATGTAGATGCCATCTTGAAAAGAAACCAATTTTATATGGAACTACTTTAGCATCTTGACAACAAGGTACTATCATAATCTGAGAGCACATCCTAAGAACAGGGTAGCATGCAGACTCACCAGGTAGTTGCACAGATAGTGACGCTTGGAGGAGGAAAAAATAGGTGGAAAGAGTCACTTCCTTAGCAGAGAATTGTACAAAGATCAGTAGCTCCAACTAATCCCATTAATAATTGAGTAACTGGGGAGGGTAGTAGCTATGAGCCTGAGGTTAGACATGGTGCAAGCTTTGGAACTACCGATCTGACAATGCATTGCCAATGTGACTGAGAACTCTGATGCTGCCAGGAAGTACTTAAGTTGTGCAGTCTCATCACACCTACAATATTGATGATGATGAGCAGTTAGCTTTTTGTTGTTGTTGTTTGTAAGAAAAACCGGTTGCTATAGGTCTCAGTGTTGTGTTTGTTTTCATTATCCCCAAAGCAACTGAGAACTAGCTCATGACTAGAACATTAGCCACCCCAAGGGAGTTGCTAGAACATGGAGGGACCATAGAAAGCCCATAGAATATAGAACTAAGTGTGGCCTCTAGTAAACAATGAAAGAAAGCTTCTAAAGAGAAGATATCTCTGGTGAACATCTGGGTGTTTAGATTGTAGGGTTAGCTCCAACCTAAGTTATCAGAATACAAAGAGACTTGCACTTCATGTGTCCTTACACTGCCTGGAATATCCAATTATAGAGGATGAGGAAGCTACTCTAATTGTCTACTTTCTCTCTCTCTCTCTCTGAAATTATGTACATGTGAAATACAAAATTCAAAATTATGCTTCAAAAAGTCATCAGTGATTTCAGAATATGAAAAGGCAGACCAATCAAGTAAGGGAATCATTTCAAAGTATATATATATACAGAGCAATATGCAGAGAAAGTCAGCAACACTGATGAAAAATTAAACAAGGAAGGAAATCTTGAAACACTTAACAAAAACGTTGGAAATGAAAAACTCCAAGGATCAAATAAGGCCAGTATTGTGTCATCAATAAGCTGAAATAAGCAGAAAAAAGAATAACAGAACTGGAAGACAAGGCTGAGAAAATACTACACAGGCCTATCAATAAATAAGCATAATCATTACTTTTAAAAGCTGTGTAACATAATAAGTAATCTAGCTACTAGTTTCCCCAGTTACTCAACTAGGAATAGGATTAGTTGGAGCTACTGATCTTTGTATAATCTTCTGCTCAGGAACATCACCTGCCACCTAATATTTTTTTCCTCCTCCAGGGACAGAGAAATGGCATAGTGGGTCAGGGTCTTGTCTGCAAAGCTAAAGGACTTAGGTCTGATTAACAAAGCCTCACATAAGCCAGATGTATAGGGTAAAGCATGAGTCTGGAGTTCATTTGCAGTGGCTGGAGGCCCTGGCATATCTGCCTCTCTCTCTCTGTCTCTCTCTGATTCTCTCTCTATCTCTCAAATAAATAAATAAAAATAACATATTAAAAAAAAAAACAGATTTAAGGGGCTGGGGAGAGGGGTCCATGGGTAAGATGATTGGATGTATAAGTGTGAGGACCAGAGTTTGCTATGTAGTACCTATGTAAACTACTGGTCATAAATGCTTTTAATCATAACACCAAGTGGTGTGGAGAAGAGGGGCATAGCTGGTTCTCACATGATAGTTAGTCTAGGAAAAGCCTGTAGGCAGCCTCAGGAACATTGAGAAACTTTGTCTCAAAGACATAATGTAAAATAACAAAAGAGAACATCTGGTGTTTGACTGGAGTCTCCACATATGTGCAAACAGGTATATATATAACTACACATAATTGCACCATATCATACACCACAATCATGCACACACACACACACACATGCCACATACACTTAAACATTAAATTAAAAATAAATGTGGAGAAGAAAGAGCTGAGATAAATTCTATAGGATGAAAATTTTTTTTCAATGGAAATAAATTTTAGAAACAACCCAAAAAAGTGCAAGAAACATGAAGCAGAAGAAGCATTCATCAAGTCAACATGAACCAAGAAAAGACTCTTCATGGTATATTAGAGATAAAATTGAAAACTGTGTTACTAAGATAAAATATTAAAAGCTGTGAGAGAAAAAAATCCCAACTCAATGACAAAGATGAACTCATCATAATAACATCAGATCTTGTGAGTAGAAACTCTAAATTTGGGAACGGATAGTCTAAGATATATCAAGCCATGAAAGTATACAAATAAGAGCCAGATTTTTTTCAGCAATTCCAATTTTAAAAGTTAAAAAGAAATCATGTCATGCTATTTCAAAAAAGAAAAAAAATAAAGAAAGAAATTTATAATCACCTTGTAATCATCTCTGGAGATTTTTATGGAAATTCTAGTCTCAATCACAGGGACATGGAAAATAATTTTATTAGAATAAGAGAGAAACAGCCAACTCCTAAGGGTGTGCTCACACAGTGAATAGGCTAGAGTTCCCAGTTTGTCCCCAACTTCTTAGATCCCTGGATCTGGTACCCATTCTACTGGCTTTGGCTCCACATCCCTGATTGGCCCGCTCCTGGGTCCCCAACTCCATGTTCTCCTGAGTAAGAGGCTGTGTGGGCCACTGTGGGAGCTGGCCTCCTATTTCTGAATCCCCAAGGTCCCCAGATCCTGGTTCCCCAACCTACAGACCCCTTGTGCTGAAGACTGTAAGCAAGTGGAGTAGACCTGAGCTCTCAGTTCCCTACCTCCCAGTTCCCCAGGTTCCCTTGTTGCACATGCAATATACATTATATGCATATCTTTGATTTTAAAACCATCTTACTTTAATCAAGTTTATATTTAAAAACAAAACACAGTGAAAATCTATCAGGATATATGCTTTTTAAAAATAAGACTTTTATCCTGAGTTGGAAAGACTACAATGCAAAACAAAAAAAGAACAATGAAAACTCAATGAAAGTCAGAAAACTGAGATATTTCCAATAGTAATACCTAATTCAATAACAACAACCTCCAATGAAAATATAGAGAAAACAACATAAACTTAATCCCAGAATAAAAACACAATATACAATATGACCCTGATCTAGAGAATTGTTGAACTGGAAGTGAATGATCAAAAACCCAATAATCCCATAAGTGAATTGAGCAGAATTCTGTCTCAGAACACACAGCTTGTATCACTGGGCTTAATTTAATGGAAGAAAAACAGAGAGGCTTCAAAAAAGAGATAAATGAATTGAATGTGAGTTATCAAATAGAGGATCTAAATAACCAGATGAATGTGCTTAATGAAGACATGATCATAGGCAAGAAAGAATTCCAGGAAGCATCAAGAAAATCGATACTGTAACTTAAATCATACCACAAAAAAGAGATGATCATTATGGAAAAAAAAAAAAGCAGAAAACAAAAATCAAATATAGCTTTTAAAAGCCCTTTTTAAAAGCCCTTTTAGGAAGCCCTCAATAACAGAGTTACTCTTTTAGAGGATAGAACTTCTGAAATGGAAACCAAGACAGAAGAAATTGATAAGGAGCCCAAAAACTGTTTAGTTAAAAAAATCATTCAAACTGAATATGCAGAAACCGCAAAATACCCCAAAATAACCAAATACTCAGATCATTGGTATACCAGATGGAGAGAAAAATCCAGGCCAGAGACATAGAGAACATATTTGCCAAATTTTTGAAGAAAAATTTCACCATCATGCAAAAGAGAGTCCTATCCAGATACAGGAATCCCACAGAACACCAAACAGGACCAAACAATAAATTCTCTAAGACATTCTCTTAAATATATATATTTAAGTTTTAACTATTATGTGTATGTGTATATTTGAGAGAGCAAGTGAGAGAGAATAGGTGCACCAGGGCCTCTAGCCACTGCAAACAAACTCCAGACACATGTGCCCCTTTGTGCATCTGGGTTATGTAGATCCTGTAGAATTGAACCATGATCCTTTGGTTTTGAAGGCAAATGTTTTAACCACCAAGCCATCTCTCCAGGACAATAGTTAAAATTTTTAATGATAAAAACTAATAGAGAGCACTAAAAGCAGCAACAGGG
The DNA here is from genome assembly GCF_020740685.1 of Jaculus jaculus. Lineage (NCBI taxonomy): Eukaryota > Metazoa > Chordata > Mammalia > Rodentia > Dipodidae > Jaculus > Jaculus jaculus. The sequence continues at coordinate 78,324,815 of NC_059113.1, forward strand.
AAACAACACACAACATACGAAGGCAATTCCATCAGTATTACCTCTTATTTCTCAATGAAACACCTGAAAGCCAAAAGGGCATGGAATGGAACACATCAATCAATGTATAAAAATCTATGTCTTCCAAACCAAACTACTTTATCCAACAAAAGTAGCCGTCATAATAGTTGGGTAAAAAAAAAAAAAAAATCCTTCCATGAAAATAACTCAAGTTTATGATTAGATGAATATGATTAGATGAATTAGATGCCAAACCTGGAAGAACATTTCATGGAATACTCCACACAGAACACTCAAAAAACCAATCACAAGAAACTATAAGAAGATCACAATATCCCAAACTAGAATAGGCTCAAAAAAGTACAAAGCTCAAGAAAGCAACAAACACCATAAATCCCCCCATCATGGCAGAGATTAAATAAAACTTTACATTTACAACATTAAATATTAATGTTCTTAACTCACCCATCAAAACACACATGTTAGCAGGGTTGGATCAGAATAATGATCCCTTTTATATCCTGTCTTCAAGAAACTCACCTCACCAATAAAGACAGACACCACCCCAGGGTGAAAGGATGGAAAATGATATTCCTAGACAATGGACATAAAAAAGCAGGTGTTGCTATATTGATATCTGATAAAATAGACTAAAAACCAAATTAATAAAAAAGGAAAAAAATGACCAGTTCTTACTTATCAAGGGAATAATCTAACATAAGGACATCACAATCATAAATATACATGCACCAAATAGAGGTACACCACAGTTTATTAAAAAAAAAAAAAAAAAAAAAAAAACCTACTTGACAACAAGACAGAAATAAACACCAACACTTTCACATTTGGGACATCAATACTTTATCATCAATGGATAGATTACCCAAGCGGAAAATCAACATGAAAATAATAGAGCTCAATAACACTATAGATGAACAGACTCAATGGACATCTACAGAACATTCCACCCCAATTCTACTGAATACACATTCTTCTCAGGAACTTCTGGAACCTTTCTAAAATTGATCATATCTTTTGCCATAAAGCATGCATCCATAAATTTATGAAAATTTTGTAATATCTTGCATCATAAAAGAACACAATCCTTTAAAACTAGATATTAATGACAAGAGATATATCAGGAAATAAATCAGCTACTACAGACTAAACAACACACTTTTAAACAATGAATGGGTAGTGGATGAAATGAAAACAAAATCTTGTAAAATGTCTAGACTAGATTGATAAAAAAAAACACAACTTGTTAAAACTTATGGGAAGCATGAATGTGGTCCTAAGGGTAAGAGTCACAGGGTCCCATGACTTCATAATACAGACAGAGAGATCCCAAACTAGTGACCTACCTGTCCATCTAAATGCTTTGGAAAAAGAAGAATCCAACCCCCAAAACTCCAAGTGGAAAGAAATAATAAAGATCAGAGCAGAAATTAATGAATTGGAAACTAAGAAGACAATTAAGAAAATCAATGAAATTAAGAGCTGGTTCTTAGAAAAGACAAATAAGATTGATAAACCCTTGGACAATTTTATCAAAGGAAAAATAAGAGAAGTATTAAATTAACAAAATCAGAAATAAAAAGAGAGAGGTCACAATAAACATCAATGAAATTGAAAGAATCATAAGACCATAACTCCAAAACCTCTACTACACAAAATTATATAATCTCAAGAAATGACTGAATTCCCAAACACATACCACACAGAGTAATCATTTTACAAGCCTATCATATCCATTGATATTGAAAAGTTAATCATATATCTCTGCAAAAAGAAATGTCTAGGAATTGATGATTTCTTCGAACAATTTTATCAAATCCTCATTAAAGAACTGGAACCAGGGCTGGAGAGATGGCTTATCAGTTAAGGAACTTGCCTGTGAAGCCTCAGGAGCCATATTTGACTCTCCAGAACCCACATAAGCCAGTTGCATAAGTGACACAAGCACAAGGGCACACAGGGCACAAGAGGGCACACATGTCTGGAGTACAATTGCAGTGGCTAAAGGCCCTGGCATGGCAGCTCTCTCCCCCCCTCCCCCCCGCCTACACACACACAAGAAAGGCCAGCATGTTGAACTTGCCTAAAAAAAAAAAATAGAAAAGATTTGGAACCAATTTTTACAAAATATTTCACACAACTGGAGAGCAAGGAATACTCCCCAACTCCTATGAATCTAGCATCACCCTAGAACCAAAACAAGACAGAAACACACACACACACATACACACACACACACACCACCTAACTTTTGTTGAATTTAGACACAAAGATCCTGAACAAAATCCTTGCAAACAAAATTTAATAACACATCAAAAGTATTATCTACCTTAATCAAGCAGGATTCATCCCAGGAATCCAGGGATGGTTCAACAAACAGAAATCAGTCGACATAATATGCTACATAAATAAACTTAATTATAAGAACCATATGACCTTTCTAGTAGATGCAGAGAAGGTCCTTGAAAAATACATCACTTTATGATCAAAATGCTAGAGAGATTAGGTATGGACAGTTTATATCTCAACACAATAAAACCTATATAAAAGTGCCTAAAACACAAACAATACTTAATGTGGAAATACTCAAGGAGTTCCTGTTGAGATCAGGAACAAGACAGGTGTGCCCAGTCTCACCATTGCTCTTCAACATATACTAGAAGTCCTAGCCCAACCAAAATTACCTGAGAAAGAAATAAGAGGATGCAAATTTGAGACGAAGAAGTCAAGTAAGCCTATTTGCAGATGACATCATCCTATATGTAAGTGACCTGAAACTCTCCACCTCAACACTTTTAAAGGTGATTAATTCTTTCAGCAATGTGGTGGAGTATAAAATGAACACACAAAACTTAGTAGCCTTTCTATTTGCAAAGGATAAATATACAGAAATAAAAATGAGCAAGGCTGTCTCATTTTTAATAGCCACAAAACAATCAAATACATTGGAACAACATGTATCAAGGGTGTGAAAGACCTATACAATGAAAACAAAAGAAATACTCAATAAAGAAATTGAAGTGGACTTGAGAAGATGTAAAGACCACCCATGCTACTGGATAGGCAAAATAAATGTTGTGAAAATAGCAATTCTATCGAAAGCAATATACAAATTTAATACAATCCCAATAAAAATTCCAGCATCATTCTTCACAGAAATAGAAAAAATGATATCTAAATTCTTAAGATATTACAATAGACTTTGGGTATACAAACAAATCAACAACAAAAGAAACACATCTGGAGGTATCACCATACCCAATCTAAAGCTTTACTACAAAGTCATACTAATAAAAACAGCATGGCACTGACATAAAAATAGACATATAGACCAATCAAACAGAATTGAAGACCTGGCCCTTAAGTCATATTACTACAGACACGTGATCTTTGACAAAGGTACCAATAACATAAACTGGAGAAAAGACAGCATCTTCAACAAATGGTGCTGGAAAAAATAGTATAACCACATGTAGAAAAATAAAACTAGATGCACTCATCTCACCATACAGAAATATCAAGTTGAAATGGATCAAAGACCTCAATAGAAGACCTGAAAGTCTTCAACTACTAGAAGAAAAATATAGAAGTAACCCTTCACAATATAGGAGTGGAGAAAGTCTTCCTGAACAATACCCTAGTAGCCCAGGAAGTTAAATAATCACTCAACAATTACGATCTCATGAAGCTAAAAATCTTTTCCATAAACAAACATACCATAATCAGAGCCAATAGATTACCCACAGAATAGTAGAAAATTTTCACCAATTATACCACTGACAAAGGTCTGATATCTAGAATCTACAAAGAACTCAAACAAACTAAACAATAAAAAATAAATGATGCACTCAAAAGAAAAATGCTGTCGTGAACTAAATATGGAGTCCTTGGAGGAGGAAATACAAATGGCTAATTCATACTTAAGAAAATGTTCAACATCCTTATCAATAAGGGAATTAAAAATTAAAACAGCTATGAGATTCCACCTTAGTCCAGTAAGGATGACAATTATTAAAAAATTAAATGACAACAAGTGTTCTTGAGGATGTGAGGAAAGAGGAACCCTCATTCACTGTTGGTGAGAATGCAAACTTGTACCATCACTATGAAATCAACATGGAGATTCCTCAAAAAGCTTAATATAAAACTCCCAACAAGCTGGGCATGGTGGCGCACACCTTTAATCCCAGCACTCAGGAGTCAGAGGTAGGAGGATCGCTGAGAGTTCGAGGCTACCCTGAGACTACAGAGTGAATTCCAGGTCAGCCTGAGCTAGAGTGAGACCTTACCTCGAAAAAAAAAAAAAAGAAAAAAAAAAAAAACTCCCAAGAGACCAAGTTATTCCCTTACTGAACATGTACCCTAAATGCCCCATGCTTCCCTACAATAAAGATATTTCCTCAAGCATAATTATAGCTGTTCAATTCATAATAACTAAGAACTGAAATCAATTCAAGTGCCCATCATTGGGTGAATGAATAATGAATTTGTGCTATATATACACAATGGGATGCTACTCAGCAGTAAGAAAAAATGATACATTGAAATTTGTAGGAAAATAAATGGCCTTAGGACAGATCATACTCATTGAACACATACAATCACAGAACAACAAAAAATCCGTGTTTTCACTTATCTGTGGTTCCTAATCTGGATTAGCCTGAGTTGCTGGCATATTGGATAGGCAACTTGGGGCCCTGACAATAGGAACAAGTTGGGTAGAAAGGAAGGGGATATTGGGAGAAAGTAAACACAAAACCCCTCCAAAAAATAAAAATAAAAGTGAACTGGTACAATAGAAACCTTGTTCTTTGAACATAGGCTAAAAGATATAACCCACAACAGGAATATAGAGGGAGTGTCTGAAAAGAAAGACCCTGGAGAGGATGAGAGGAAACCTAACCATAAAAAAAACTCCTCTCTGACCTGCAACTCCAAGTACCAGAAATTGATGCTACCCACATTAATCTATCTATTGGTTAGAGAGACGTAAGAGGTTCCCAAAGCAAGACAGGCTTCTTTTAAAGCACTTTATAACCCACCTGAGGTAAAAAGTAAGACCCTATTGCTGAAAACACGATATGCTGCCAACACAGAAAATGGAGAGAATTGGTTGGAATCTGGAAGACAGCAAGTTCCCAGACAGCCTGTCTAGTGTTGTAAAGTGCTACATGAGCTATTGGGGTAAAGAGGCCAACAACATTGTGAGTAAGCAGCATTCTAAGCTACTCTGAAACAATCATTTTGACAAGAAGTACACACTTCTGCAATAGTTGTAAACAGCCTTAGTGGATAACCATTGGCTTTCTGATTGGATAAAATATCTGCTCAGTGAAAAGGAACTCATCTGGAACTGGGAACCAGGTCTCAATCCTATGGAGATAAAGATTATACTCTGCAACGTCAAGCTTCCACTATTTTTTGGCTAAAAGAAGGACTACATCCATCAAACTCTCCCTACATTTAATAATGTTTATCTAGTTTAACTTATGCTGACTTCACTCTTCATTGGAGAACGTGTTGTTTTTGTTCTTTTTCAGATAGTAGAGAAACCCAAGGAAATAAACCAACACCGTATCTCAGCCATGGTTTAAGTGAACCCACAGAGAAAATGGAGAAACAAGGACGAGTGCTTCTTCCATGTTGAGTTTGACCATCAGCACCAGGTTCACCCTGAAGATACTCAGCACATACCAAAGCAGAAACCCAGAGACTACTAAGAGCTTATCACTGAAGTAATCTTAAAACACACCCACTAAGGCTCAGGGAACTTTACCCACTAAGGCTCAGGGAATTTTGCAGAAGAAGGGGTAGAAAGATTCTAAGAGTCACAGGTTTGACATGATACCCAGATGCATTGCTTCTCCCCAACAATGGAGTGCTGCTCCCACAATGCATAACCTAGCATACTATGGGGAATACCATCACCCCCACTGAAGAGGGCTCCTAGCAGAATGAGGAAAGGAGGAAAGGAAAGATTGTATTGACACTTGATATGTCCATGCAAAATATGTTCTTAATAAAAAAAATCATAAAAAAGACATAAACAAATGGAATTTGATAAAACTAATGTCTGAGTCAGTAACCCAGCAAGGTCACGTTACAACCTAGGGAGAAATAAGAGAACAGATAATAATTGAATCAACCAGGAATCAACTAGCAAAATTACAAGACTGAGTAAAACCCTTTCAGCAACAACTCTAAATGCCTTTAAGTTTCCAGTTAGAAAATGCTCACTAATTAGCTGATTTAATTAACAGAAAAGTTTTTTTTTTTTTTTAAGGCTATATACAAAAACTCCTCACTATCAAAAACTATCACAAGCAAATGAAGGCAGCTGCCCAATTAAAGTTAAAGAAAAGTTAGAAAGTTTAGAGACCTAACAGGACCAGTGGAAAGTGTGTCTTTACAAAAAGACAAAATAAGGATTTATTTTGAGACAAAATGCTCAGTATCTTTTCTGCAGTGGGAGAAGCAGGAACACTTAGATGTTGTTGCAGTCAAGTTCACATTGCTGGTAGAAATCACCCGACCAAGAGAAGCTTCTTGGAACAAACAGGTTTATTTTGGCTTACAGGCTCGAGGGAAAGCTCCACAATGGCAGGGGAAAACTATGGCATGACGAGAGGGTGGACATCACCCCCTGACCAACGTAAGGTAGACAATAGCAACAGGAGGGTGTGCCAAACACTGGCATGGGGAAATTGGCTATAACACCCATAAACCCACCCTCAACAATAAACTCCCTCCAGGAGCCATTAATTCTTAAATCTCCATCAGCTAAGAACTTAGCACTCAGAACACCTAAGTTTATGGGGGACACCATCACATTCCATGCCTGGCCCCCATAAAATGATATCCACACATGATATAAAATACAATGTATTGAGTACAACTTTAAGAGTCCCCATAAGTTCCAATGATGTTCATACATCCCCATAGTCCAAAAGCTTTTAACTGAGACATAACAGCAAAAATTCCCCCCAAAACCCATAATGGCACAGAATAAACATTCACACTGCAAAAGATGGCATTGGGTATATCAAATAAACATTCAGCCAATACAAGATTTAAAACAACCCGGACAAACATCAAACTGTGACTCCAAGTCCAACAACTCTAGCCAGTGACAAATCTCCAACTCTGATAATTCTAACCAGCAATAAGTCTCTGTCATTACAATTCCATCCCTCCAGCTAGGCTACTCATAGTCCTGGAAAACTTCATTGGGGCCAACAGCTTTCCCTTGCAGCCATCTCATGGTCCTGGAATCTCCACTGGGTCTCCACTGCAATCCATGATTCATCCTCATGGCCCCATTGGGTCTCCGTGCAGGCATCCAACAAACCTGCTTCACAGTGCCCATGGCCATGTCCAAAACACAAGCCTGTATTGCAAACTCAATGACCCTCTCTTTCTTGCATTTCTTAGACTCCACAATACAAGCTAGGGTGCCAATTTGTTAAGCCAGGGGTGAGTAAAGCAGACTTTTTGAAGAACAAGACACTTCTTGAGCACTCAGGCCCCTTCAAATGTGTCTCCATTCTTCCTGTTGCTCAAATGTAGGTCAGCTAGCCCAATGTGAATGGGTGTAATCTCAAACAATTTATAGGTGAATGGTCAGCAATTTAGGCCCAAAGATTTCATTTTTTTTTTATTCCATATCCCTCTGCTCACCAGTTCATTTCTACACAAAGCAACCCTGCACAGCTTCTCAGAACCCAGGCATACAGCTAGTTCCCACACAAACTGCTAGCTCAGTCCAGGCACAGCTCTTTCTCACCCTCATAAGCCAAACCTCACAGTCTATAGTTCTTAGCCTTTCAAATCTGACCAGAATAGTCCATCAAGCTGTACTTACAGCACTGCAAAGTGTCTCTTAGACCAAGGTTTCAAATCCTTTTACATTCCTCTTGAAAATAAGCTCCAAAAGGCCAAAGCCACACAATCAGGTGTCTAGCAGTAATCCCACTTTTTGTTACCACTTTACTATTACAATCACATTGCTGGTAGAAATCACCTGACCAAGAGAAGTTTCTTGGAAAAAGAGGTTTATTTTGGCTTACAGGCTCAAGGGGGAAGCTCCACGATGGCAAGGAAAAACAATGGCATGAGCAGAGGATCAACATCACCCCTGGCCAACATAAGGTGGACAACAGCAATAGGAGAGTGCCAAACACTGGTGTGGGGAAACTGGTTATAACACCCATAAGCCCACCCCACAAAATACACTCCCTCCAGGAAGCATTAATTCCCAAATATCCATTAGCTGGGATCCTAGCATTCAGAATATCTAAGTTTATGGGGGACACCTGAATCAAACCACCACAGATGTGTAAATGTATATAACACCAAAATATAATACTTTTTATATTAAAGCACTGGAATGCCAATAATATCAGCACATTGCATTAGTTTCAATATCCTGATGTGATATTTCTCTCATTATTTATTGTTACATTTGAAAATGTTATAAATGTTGGAAACATTATAGTCTACCTGAGATCTGTCTGTAATATTTCTTACCACTGCTTTTGTATATGAAGGAACTTCAGTACAAGTTTAATTAAAATAGAAAAGAAGTCATCTATTTATTAATGGATAACAGATATTTAACAATACAGTAATGTTGCTGTTACTATGTCAACTACATCATGTTTGCATTTCTCAGCCTTTTATATAAAATATCAATGACATTAAGAAATGAACAAAATAATTTTTAAAACATTTGTCTTTTCTGAGTACATCTTGGCTCAGAGAATATGTCCTTGAGAATGTGTGTTTGTGATGAGAGGATGGGTTTTAATTGGTGTGTTTGCTAGAGTCTGAAATGCCTAGAGTAAATCCCAAAACATAGTAAGTATATATTAACTGACTATTGAAAATGTTTCTTGTTACTGAGCTTGCCTCAAATCCACCATTTAGGTGAGGATTTCCTTGATGGCCTACTTCCACCACACACAATGCTGGGATTATATCTTCACATTAAATATTATATAAATTAAAATGATAATGAAATACTGTGGACTTTATTTTAGGTGAGGAATGGATTTTTCATTTTATGTAATACATTTGCTGTGTTTTCTTGCATATCTACACACACTTTGCCAATGATGTTTTTTCCTATTTTATACATAATTTTAATACATGAACATGCAGCAGCAATCAAAATACTCTCACATTACCATATTGCATTCACATTCACCCATCCCCTTCCACTGAAATCCTCCTGTTTTCAAGTAGTCCTTCATTTACTTTGATGTCTCACACATTCTTCTTTGGCCCTTCTCTGTCATCTATGTCAAAATGCCGATGGGCTCAAAATTGTGCAGGCCTTTTGTGGGCAGTGATATCAACTGCGTGGTTGTGAATACACCACTAAGTCCATATCTAGAAGATTGTGTCTCAATGCACTCATAGCTGTTCCCAGAGCCTTGGAAGGCACCATAGAAGTGACTTATTTAGTGCTAAGCTCTCAACAGCCTCTATTTTCAACACTTTTCTGAGATTTGAGCCTTCCCAGTATCCACAGCAGTCTTCAAAAGAAGCTTCTCTGGCCAGCAGGGAAAGCAGCAATGATATTCTTTCTGTCACTCCTCCAAAATGTTTCCCCTGTGTGGTCTGATAGAGATGCCTCATTCAGTGCTCGGCACTCAACTGCCACTTCTTACCTGAAAACTCTTGTGTCTCCCCAATTGTCATGCCGATTTTCAAACACAAGCTTCTCTATTCAAAGTGATAACTGAAGTAATCTATGTACATAAATATTTAGAAGGCAATATGATGGACACAAAGTATCAATTTAGACAAGTAACAGTGGGCAGCTTCCTGCCAGGACCTACAGCATTCCAAATCCTTGGATTTTGAATAGGTTTACAGTGCCTGACAAGACTATCCTCAAATGGATCAGGCCTCAGAGCTAATCAGAGAGCAGCTGTTTACTCCCATAACTATTGTTCAAGTAGCCACATCTTGCCTCACTGGCCAGTTATGCAGCTTGCAAGATCTACTGCTGATCAAAATTCTTGATTAACTTTCTCTGGCAGTAGACTGCACAGCACTTTGCAGAATTACAGCACCAGTCCTCCCAACAGTAGTAGGATTTTCCTGTAATAATGCATAGCTTCTTGGAACAGCATTCTCCACATAGCAGAGGATTTATGCCCATACTCTTTATTTTATTGTTTAATTAGCTGACAAATAGATTTATACATGGCTTCTTCAATACACTGTTAGTTTTATGGCTCTCCTCACCCCATCATGCTCTTCTCCATATCCATCTCTTAACTCCACTTACACCATTTCATTCTCTGCACCCTATCCATTTATTTACACATCTACTATCACATCCCATAAGCCCTCCACCCATTCTTCCTGGGCTCTTTCTAGCTTCGTGGACTCTATTACTGAATCTTATTCCAACTTACCTATAAATGTAAAAATTCAGTTAGCCTCAGATGACACAGTATGTGTGTGTATTTGTGTGTGTGTGTGTATCGTGGTGGTTTGATTCAGGTGTCCCCCATAAACCTAGTTGTTCTGCATGCTAGGTTCCCAGCTTATGGAGATTTGGGAATTAATGCCTCCTGGAGGGAGTGTATTGTTGGGGGCGGGCTTATGGGTCTTAAAGCCAGTTTTCCCTTGCCAGTGTTTGGCACACCCTCCTGTTGCTGTGGTCCACCTTCTGTTGGCCAGGGGGTGATGTCCACCCTCTGCTCATGCCATCGTTTTCCCCTGCCATCGTGGAGCTTCCCCTCGAGCCTGTAAGCCAAAATAAATCTCTTTATCTCTTTTTCCCAGAAGCTGCCCTTGGTTGGGTGATTTCTACCAGCAATGCGAACCGGACTGCAATATATATATGTATATATGATTTGTATTTTAGTCTTATTTCACTCAGTATGATCCTTTCCAGTTCCATCTATTCACTACATATTTCATAATTTTGTTTTATATAGGTTTATCTATTATTGTGAATAAGTTTTCATGGTTTACATGCACTACATCTTGAGACCCACAAAGAGCATATATGCTCTTTCCATTTCCTAGCTATAGTGAATAGAATGGCAATAAACATTACTAAGTATGCATCACTGATATAGACTGTAGGGTCCTTTAAGGTATATGTCCAGGAATGGCATATGTGGTTCATATGGTAGATGTATTTCTTTTAGATTTTTAATGAAATGTCCATACTGATATCCGTAGTATAGAATGGTTCTATAAATTTGGCTAAAATTTTATTTAATCTGCATGTTGCTTTTAGTAGGATATCAATTTCATGATATCTATTCTTCCAACTTATAAAAATGGAAGGTTTTTCAATCTTCTGCTATCTTGGTTAATTTCTTTCTCAGGCTTTTAAATATTTAATCATAAAGATTAAATATTACTTCCTTGGTTAAAGATATATATATATGTATATATATATATATATATATATATATATATATGTATATGTATATGTATATATATATATATGTATATATATATATATATGTGTGTGTGTGTGTTTGCTATATACTTTATATATATATATATTTGATTTATTTGATTTATATACATATACATATACATATACATATACACATACACATACACACACACACACACACACACACACACACACACACACACATATATATGCTGTGCTCCATTTGATATCCCTGGAATTCATTATGTAGTCTTAAGCAGGCTTCATACTTGCAGTGATTCTCCTACCAAGTGCTGGGAGCAAAGGTGTGTGCCACCATGTTTGCTAGATATTTTATATCTTATGGCTACTGTCAATGAAAACTCATTGATTCTCAGGATATTTCATTTTGAAATATAAAAGGGCTACTGATTTTTCTCTTTTTATGATGGTGTACACCTTTATTTTTTAATTTTTTTTATTAATTAATTTTGTATTCAGCAAATACAGTCAGTTTGGTACCATTATTAGGCTCATCTGTGACATACCCCCTCCCAATTTGCCCCTCCTTGTTGAGATATATGGGTCATGCATTGTGGAGTTAGCCCACAGTTATTGGTAAGATAAATGTCTCTGCATATCATGACCCAACATGTGGCTCTGACATTCTTACCCCTCCGTCTTCTGCAAAATTTCCCTGAGCCATGTTGGGTTAATTTTTGGTCTGCTTCAGTGATAAGGTGTTGGGGGCCTCTGAGGCTCTGGCTATCTGATTTGGTAGGAGTTGATTTTTCTCTGAGTTGGTCTCCTTCCCCCTTGTGCTGGTATCCAGTTCATCAGGAAAACAGTACCCTTGCTTGTTTCACCAATTTTTCTTAGTTTCAGCTGGGGCCCTTTTGAGGTATGATGGGGTGGCTTTCTCCTTAGGATCTACATCTACCTGAAAAAGAGAAGCAGATTATCCAACAGAGAGTAAGTTAGCACCAGGACAAATGAAATAACCCTTACTTATTTATAGAGTATTTAATAGGTGTAGGCCCTCTTGTAGCCCATGATTGATGGTAGCTTGATATTTGAGAGTGGTCTTATGTTTGGATATGGTTCTGACTTGTTTCCCAGCTCCAGCTATGGGTCTAGTACCACTGAGTGGATCAGTTAGCCAAATCAAGAGCAGCAGGTTCCCCACCATGGCTGTGTGCCACTATTACACTTGTATGAGCATCACAACAGATTATTTGCTGCTAAGTAGGTTAAACCATGAGTTGCTTGGACAGATATTGGTCATTTTCCCCCAGTTGCCCATGGAGCACCTTCTGGCACTAGATGCGCTGACTGTTTGGGGACTGACTCTCTTCTAGCTTCCAGCCATGCCATTCCATTGTATGTGTCAACTGCATATTGTATCTTCAGCAGTAGTGTCTTACCACTAACCTTTGGTGGGTCATCAAGTACTCTGACAGAAATCTGTCTGTCCTTTAGGAAACCTTGTAGGTCTCTCTGATCAAAAGCTCATTGTGGATGATGACATCATGCTGGTACTGGGAGTTACAGGTCAGTGCCTACTAAGAAAATGAGGAAAAAGATAACTAATATACAAGAGTTAGAAAGAGAAAGAGGGAGAGGGAGAGGGAGGGAGGGAAGATGTAAAAGATTAAGGTTAGCCTTGATCCTACCCTCTACAGTGTTTTGTGGTTCAGGTGTTCCCTGTAAAGGCCTGGTGAAGGTTCAGCCATTTGTTCCGCCTTTTAGGAAGTAGAATTTTATGGTGCCATTGATGTTTAGGTCTAGAATTGTGTTTCCCACCCATTTGATGCCCTCCACTCCCTCCCCATCTATCCTAGTGTCCAGCAAGCATCTCGTGGATTAGACACTAGGTCTACTGATTTTTCAATGTAAGTTTTGTATCCAGACACTGCTTAAAGTATTTACTAGTGTTAAAATTTTTCACCTGTATTCTTTAGGGTCTTTTTGATGTAAAAAATTGATTTTTCTTCGATAGGCTTGCTTTTGTATATGTTGAGATTTTTTTTCTCTGGTTGGTTTTAGTACCCTTTTTTCATATTTATTATTTTGTGCTACAATATAATGTGTGCAATTCTTTTCTGGTCCTGTCTATATGATTATTTGTATACCTCTCATGTATAGATTTGCATCTATTTTGTGATATTTGAAAACTTGTACTTTATAATGTTATCAAAAATATTTTCAGCTCTGGCCAAGATGGTGACAGCCTAGCTGCTCTGCAAGATACCAGGGAAAGTAAGGCAAAACATTAAGGGTTTTCTGGGTCTTCTTGTCAGTGGGAGGGTACAGAGGGCAGCAAAACAGGGAATCACGGATCCCCTCTCAGGCAGGTGCACCCCCCCTCCTCCAAATAGCTGATGCTGTGCTTGGAGTGTGCGCTGCCAGGTCTGCCACTGCTGTGCTCCAATTGTGCACTCGCTTGGCATGCGCGGCTGTGCTCCAAACACTTGCCCGCTGGGCAAGCTGCCGCTGTGCTCAGATCACTTGACTCCAGCCCACCGCACTGTGCTCCTATAGCGCAGGTGCCTCTGCACTCCAATTGCACATTCAATGGGCCCAGTTCCACAGCAAGGGCCACACAAGACCATTCTGAGTCTCTCAATAGCAGGAGCTCAGGTGCCATACCCTACCTGTCTGTCCCCAGCCATCCCCCACTTCTCTGTGGCAGGGGAGCAAAGACTGTTTCCATGTCCCAGTGTTCCCAGCCAGTTTGGGCAGCTTCAGTCGTCCTCCAAGCTCTAAGGCAGGCAGCTTTGGCAGCATTACTGCTTGAGAATTCGGGCAACTTTGGTGCCCCTGTCAAGCAGTAGATATGAAGCTTTGGCAAGTGAGAGTCAAAGCCCAGGCTTCTTGGCAACTGCCCCAGGTTGCCTCAGATTCCCATTGCACTAGAGATTAGGCTGATCCACCCACCTAACTACACAAACACTGTCATGGGAGGACCACAGCACAAAAGAAATACCATGAAAAATCAAATGCAAGAAAATCCAGGTAGATCACCCAGTCCTACAAGGAATAGATCTAATGAAAACATAGAGGAGTCATTAGGACAGAACACCAAATGGATGCTATGAGCAATGCAACCCTGACCAACCTACTGCTAGAACTTGCAGGAAAGCAACCAAGGACAGATAATCATGTGGATGCTACCTTCACTAAGCTAGAAAAAAATGATAAGACATTGAAAGGAGTACAAAGAGAATTAAGAGCTTTAAGGGAGAGTGAAAAAAAAGAAGAACTTAAAAATCAGCTGGCCACACTAAATGAAGACATAAAGAAATGCAAGCATGATTTCCAAGAATCATCAAGAAAATCAGAAAATGATGTGAAAAGTGAGTTTGACAGAGTGATGGAAATGATACATAAAAAGTAGTAGAAAATGCAAACTTAATTGAGTAAGTACAAAACTCTCTAGAGGCTCTGAAGAATATAGTCAATGAAGTGGAGGATAGAAACTCTGATCTGGAAGACAAGATGGAAGAAACAGTTCAAGAGTTCAAAAATTTAAATAAGTTCAAAACTTCCTGTAAAGATAACATGAGGTAATTGTGAGATACACTTAAACATCCTAATATCAGAATCATTGGAATACCAGAAGGAGAAGAAGTTCAGACCAAAGTCATGGAAAATTTATTTAACAAAATAATTGAAGAAAACCTCCCCCATCTCTTAAAAGAAAGGCCCATCAAGATACAAGAATCCAACAGAATTCCAAACAGACTGGACCAAAGGAGAAACTCTCCAAGACACATTATAATTAAGACTGTAAACACTGACACCAAAGAGAAAATCCTAAAGGCAGCGAAGGAAAAACAGAGCACCACTTTCAAAGGAAACCATATCAGAATTACTTCAGACTTCAAAATGGGCACTCTGAAAGCTAGAAGGGCCTGGAATGAAACCCTCAAAAGTCTAAGAACCTATGGCTTCCAACTAAAACTACACTACCCGGCAAAAGTATCTCTCCTCATAGATGGTGAAAGAAAAATTTTCCATGAGAAAACTCAGCTTTATAATTATATGAACACAAAACCAAACCTACAGAGAGTATATCAGGAAATTCTCCACAGAGAAGAAACAAATAAACAAACTCAAACACCTATAAGAAGCAGATCACAACAATCAAACCCAGAGTAGCCCCAAAAAACTTCAAAGCCCATGAAAATACCAACACAAATCTACCACAACAACATGTCAGGGACCAAATCAAATCTCACAGTCATTACTTTAAATAGTAATGGCCTTAATTCACCCATCAAGAGACACAAGCAAACAGGATGGATCAAAATATTAGTACCCTCAATCTGTTGCCTTCAAGAAACCCACCTAATCACTAAAAGCAGACACCTCCTCAGGGTGAAACAGTGGAAAACAATATTCCCAGCAAATGGGAATAAGAAACAAGCAGGTGTAGCTATATTAATATCAGATAAAATAGACTTCAAACCAAAAATAATCAAAAAAGACAAAGAAGGCTACTTCCTACTTATCAAGGGAATGGTCCATCAAAAGGCTATTACAATCATAAGTCTGTATGCACCAAACACAGGGGCACCACAGCTCATAAAACAAAACCTACTTGACAATAAAACAGAAGTAACCACCAACACAATCAAACTGGGGACTTCAATACACCATTATCAGTAACAGACAGATCATCCAAACAGAAATTCAACAGGGAAGTAAGAGAGATCAACAGAACCATAGATCACTTAGACCTAACAGACATCTACAGAACTTTCCATCCCAAATCCATAGACTATACATTCTTCTCAGCAGCCCATGGAACATTCGCCAAAATGGACCATATAGTGGATCACAAAGACTGCCTCCACATATTTAGGAAAATTGACATAATTCCCTGCATGATATCAGATGACAATGCTATACTGCTAGAAATCAACAACAAAAGACCCAAGAATCCCAATGGCACCTGGAAACTGAAGAGCACATGTTTAAACAATAAATGGATAGTGGATGAAATAAAAAATGAAATTGCAAAATTCCTGGAATTGAATGACAATGAGAACACATCATACCAAAACTTATGGGACACAATGAAGGCAGTCCTCAGGGGAAAATTCATAGCACTCAATGCCTTCATAAAAAAGACAGAAAGATCCCAAATCAATAACCTAACCATCCACCAAAAGGCACTGGAAAAGCAAGAAAAATCCAACCCAAAGAGCTCCAGAAGGAGAGAAATAATTAAAATCAGAGCAGAAATTAATGAATTGGAAACTAAGGAAACAAGACAATTGGCAAAACAAAAAGCTGGTTCTTTGAAAAAATAAATAAGATTAAAAAACCCCTGGCCAATTTGATCAAGCAAAACAAGAAGAAGCTTCAAATTAACAAAATTCAAAGTGAAAAAGGAAAAATCACAACAGAAATAAGTGAAATTGGGAGAATCATCAGGACTTATTTCAAAAGTCTCTACTCCACAAAACTGGATAATGTGGAGGACATGGATAAATTCCTGGACATATACCATCTATCAAAGCTAAACTCAGAGCAGATTAATCTCCTCAATGAACCCATCATACTCATGGAGATTGAAAAAGAAATTTAAAAAACCTCCCCAAAAAGAAGAGTCCACGACCAGATAGATTCTCTGCCAAATTCTATCAAACCTTCATGGAAGAACTCAAACAAATCATCCTAAAACTGTGTCACACAATTGAAGAACAGGGGACGTTTCCCAACTCCTTTGATGAAGGTAGTATCACCCTAATTCCAAAACCAGGCAGAGATGCCACAAGAAAAGAAAACTACCGGCCTATTTCCTTAATGAACTTAGATGCAAAGATCCTGAACAAAATACAAACCGAATCCAACAACACATCAAAAGCATTATCCAGCTTGCCCAAGTGGGATTCATCCCAGGAACACAAGGGTGCTTCAACATAAGGAAATCTGTCAATGTAATATACCACATAAACAATCTTAAAAATAAAAACCACATTATCATTTCAATAGATGCAGAAAAGGTCTTTGACAAGATACAACATCATTTCATGATCAAAATATTGGAGAGAATTGGCATAGTTGTTACATATCTTAACATAATAAAGGTAATATATAAAGCTCTAAAGGCCCAAATAATACTTAATGGAGAGAGACTGGAGGAATTCCCATTAAGATCAGGAACAAGACAGGGATTTCCTCTCTCACCTTTGCTTTTCAATATAGTTCTGGAAGTCCTAGCTCAAGCAATAAGCAAAAATACATTGGAATAATGTTAACCAAGGAAGTGAAAGATCTATACAACGAAAATATAAAAACACTCAAACAAGAAATTGAGGCAGACTTGAGAAAATGGAAAGATCTCCCATGCTCCAGGATAGGTAGAATTAACATTGTGAAGATGATAATCCTACCAAAGGCAATATATAGATTTAATGCAATTCCAATTAAAATCCCTACAGTGTTCTTCACAGAGATAGAAAAAAATGATCTCAAATTTCGTATGGAAATGCAGAAGGCCTCCCATATCCAAACATATCCTCAGCAAAAGAAATACCTCTGGTGGCATCACCATACCTGATCTAAAGCTATATTACAAAATCATAGTAACAAAAACAGCATGGTACTGGCATAAAAACAGGAGTATTGACCATTGGAATAGACTTGAGGACCCAGACTTTGGGTCAAGCAACTATAGCTACTTGATATTCGACAAAGGCCCAAAAAATATAGGCTGGAAAAAAGACAGCATCTTCAACAAATGGTGCTGGACAAACTGGAACATTTCCTCATACACTAGACTCAAATCCAAATGTATCAAAACCTCGATATAAGACCAGAAAATTGAATACTACTGGAAAAAAAATTATGAAGTACTTTCCATGATATAGGAATGGAAAAAGATGTCCTGAACAAAGCCCCAATAGCTCAAGATCTTAAACAGTCACTCAACCAATGGGATCACATGAAGCACACAATAAGCAAAGCCAATAGATTACCCACAAGATGGGAGAAAATATTTGCTGTTTATCCAACTGACAGAGGCCTAATCTCTAGAATCTACAATGGACTAAAAAATCTAAACAGTAAGAAGTCAAACACCCCACTTCACAAAATGTGGCAAAGAGCTGAACAGACAGGTCACAGAGGAAGAAACACAAATGGCAAACACACACTTAAGAAAATGTTCATCATCCCTAATCATCAGATTAATGCAAATTAAAACAACTATGAGATTCCACCTTACTCCAATAAGGATAGCAAACATTAAAAACTCAAAAGAAAATAAATGCTGGTGAGGATGTGGAGAAGTAGGAACACTCATCCACTGTTGGTGGGAATGTAGAATGGTACAACCACTTTGGAAAACAATATGGAGACTCCTGAAAAGCTGACTATAGAGATACCAGCAGACCCAGTTATTCCCTTACTGGGCATCTACCCTAAAACCTTCAAACCAAGGCCAGAGAGATTTGCTCAACTATGTTTGTAGTGGCTCAATTCGTAATAGTTAAGTGTTGGAATCAATCCAGATGTCCATCACTAGAAGAATGGATAAATAAGATGTGGTATATCTACACAATGGAATTCTATACAGCAGTCAGAAAAAATGACACAAAAAATTTTAGGAGAAATGGTTGAGCCTAGAACAGATCATTCTCAGTGAACTTACCCAATCATAGAAAAAACGTCTCACTCATCTACAGCACCTAACCTTAATGTACCCAAGATACCTTATATACCCAGCAAGCATCTCATGGACTAGACACTAGGATGGAGGGGGGGATGGAGAGGGTATCAAAGGGGTAGGAAACACTAATCTAGACCCAAACGTTAATGGTACCATAAAATTCTATTTCCTAAAAGGCAGAACAAATGGCTGACCCTTCACCAGGCCCTTACAGGAAACACCTGAACCACAAGACACTGGAGAGGGTAGGGTCAACTCTAACCTAAACCTTCTACATCTTCCCTCCCTCCCTTTCCCCCTCCCTCTCTCTCTCTCTCCTCTCTAACTCTTGTATATTAGTTCATCTTCTTCCTCATTTTCTTAGTGGGCACTGACCTGTAACTCCCAGTACCAGCATGGGGCTATCATACACAATGAGCTTTTCATCAGAGAAACCTACAAGGTTTCCTAAAGCACAGACAGATTTCTGTCAGAGTACTTGATGACCCACCAAAGGTCAGTGGTAAGATTCTATTGCTGAAGACTCCATATGCTGCTGACACATAAAATGGAACGGCATGGCTGGAGGCCAGGAGAGAGTAAGTTCCCAGACAGTCAGTGTGTCTTGTGCCAGAAGGTGCTCCATGGGCAACTGGGGGAAATGACCAATATCTGTCCAAGCAACTCATGATCCAACCTACTTAGCAACAAATAACCTGTTGTGATGCCCACACAACTGCAATAGTGGCACACAGCCATGGTGGGGAACCAGCTGCTCTTGATTTGGCTAACAGATCCCCTCAGTGGTATGGGACCCATAGCTGGAGCTGGAAAAGAAGTCAGAACTATATCCAAACATAAGCCCACTCTCCAATATCAAGCTACCTTCAATCATGGGCTACAAGAGGGCCTACACTTATTAAACTGTCTACTAAAAAAGTAAGGGTTATCTCATTTGTCCTGGTGCTAACTCACTCTCTGTTGGAGAATTTGCTTCTCTTTTTCAGATAGATGCAGATCCTAAGGAGAGAGCCACCCCATAATACCTCATAAGGCCCCGATTGAGACTAAGGAAATGTGGCAAAACAAGCAAGGGTGCTGTTTTCCTTATGAACCAGATACCAGCCCAAGGGGGAAGGAGACCAACTTAGAGAAAAATCAACTCCTACCAAATCAGAGAGCCAGAGCCTCAGAGGCCCCCAACACCTCATCACTGAAGCAGACCAAAAATGAACCCAATATAGCTCAGGGAGATTTTGCAGAAGAGGGGCGAGAAAGAATGTCAGAGCCACATGTTGGGTCATGATATGCAGAGACATTTATTGTATGGGCTAACTCCACAGTGCACGACCCATATACATAAACAAGAAGGGGCCATTGGGGAGGGGATAGGTCACGGATAAACCTAATAATGGTACCAAACTGCCTGTATTTGCTGAATAGAAAACAAATAAAAAAATTTAAAAAAAATTCTCAATAACATTGACCTGAAGTTCTGTTCCTTCTCACATGCTATGATTTGAACATCTGGATTTGGTACTTCTAATGTGTCCCACATTTCTCTCATTTTCTTTGCATACATATCAGCTTTTTATTTGAATTATATTTTCCCTTTCTGTTTGTCATTTCTTCAGTTTTTTTCACCCCTTTATTCAGTTTCACTTTTATTTCTTTGTTTTACTTTTTCATTTCATTAAACTGATTGTGTTCTCTTGGAATTTATTCATTTGTATTTTCATTACCCGTATGAATTCAGTTATGAATTTATTTAGTCGACTGAGTTCTGGGTTCTTCCAGTTGTTTGTTTATTGTCCCTTGTATGTATGTACATATATATATATATAATCTTTTGAATTCTTTGTAATTTCCTCAGTGTAGCTCACAGGGAGACCTCTGTTATCAGACTGTGTAGGTATATTTTAAGCTGTCCATGTGTTGCTTGTTTATATTGGAAAATTTTCATTTATCAATATTCTGTGCACCTTGTTAAGGTTGTGAAAATGCTAGGGCTCTCACAATGTAGCAGTAAGGATGTAGGAGGTTGAGGAACTGGGGGGGGAGGGGTAGGTCTTGTATGTTTAGTGCCCATGTACCTGGATTGAGTAGGAAGAAATAGCTGTGGAAGGTGTGAGGTTGCGCAAGGCTTTGGAACAAGGAGTGAGATGACACTTTGCCCACCCACGGTGAATTAGGAAGGGTGGTGTCCAAGGAAAAGTGAGCAGGATGAGGGGGCACTAATAATGGAGGACTCACTTGTCAGGGCTTGTATACATCAGGCCGTTGTGAGGGATATGTGTTTGCAGAAGGTTTGGGGGAGAATGCTGAAGGAGAAAGGACTCACTGCAATGACAACTACTCTAGGACCCCAAGAGCCATGCAGATAAGTTTGGAGAAGATGTTGGGGACAGGGAACTCATATTCAGCAGTGGTTAGACTTGGAACTTAGAGACACATATGGGAGGAAGAGGACCACCCAGGATTTGCTTAGGCTAGAGATATGAACAAACATAGAATCAATATTTTCTATTGAGTCTAAATTCTATCTGTCATTCACGTACGCTTCACATGATGTGTTTTTAATGATTGTAACTTGTAAAAAAAATGCCTCTATTTGTTTCTATATTAAATCCAGTAATCTCAACAAATGTCAGTCTAGCTGTATAGAATAATATATTGTAAGACAAGTCACATCTAGAATATAGAGTTTGAATATACTGCAAATATTATAGAATATTTAAAATTAACTGTAGTTAATTGTCATATGAAAACAAAGATGACTTTTAAAATTTAAAATAATATACATTTTCTTTTCCTAATAAAAGAATATGATAGCACAATGTAATATGATTCTAATGAAGCAGGTGGCTAAGAAGTAAAGAAATTGCTAGCAGATTTCTAATTATAATACACTTTAAGTGTTTCATGATAAACAACAGATGTGTGTTTATAAAAATACATTATAGTGAAATCAGGTCAATAGATTCTAAATGAACAAGGCTTAGTTTATCTGTACGCCCTTTTGAATTCAAGGGAATGGCCTATTTAAAAGAGTGCCCATACAATAAAACATGAGTTCAAAGGGGATTAATTTAAATGGGCCAATGAATATTATTTTTATTAATTGTATAAATGGCAAGGGAAGCAATTTCAGAGTACAAGTAATAACTGAAAGCAAAACAATACATGTGTTTTTCAAAAACAATACATGTGTTTGTCAAAGGCAAAAGGGAATTTTCCAAATTAATAGAGAATTAAATAAAATTGTCCATTTCCTAATATATTACTATATTGAAGTAGTTTGTCATTTCACTTTCTAAAATTTAGTGGTGTCAAAAATTGCTTGTAATGTTAAATGCAAACAATTTTAAAACATTTATGGAGTAAAATTAATAACAAGAAGAAATCGAGTGACAGAAATAATTTGAGCACTGAGCATATCCTTTCATAAGTTGATGGAATTGAAATTGAAGTTGGAGGTAAAACATGTGAGTTACATATATATCTCTGCCACTGCTGTAAAATATTTTCTTAAAGTCGGTGTGTGTTGCAGTCAGGTTCTCATTGCTGGTAGAAATCACCCAACCAAGAGAAGCTTGTGGGAAAAAAGAGGTTTATTTTGGCTTACACGCTCAAATGGAAGCTCCATGATGGCCGGGAAAATGATGGCATGAACAGAGGGTGGACATCACCCCCTGGCCAGCATAAAGTGGACAATAGCAGCAGAGGAGTGGGTCAAACACTAGCAAGGGGGAGCTGACACTAACACCCATAAGCCCACCCCCAATAATACACTCCCTCTAGGAGGAATTAATTCCCAAATCTCCATCAGCCTGGAACCTAGCATTCAGAACACCTAAGTTTATGGAGGACACCTGAATCAAACCACCACACTGTGTTTTCAATTAAATAAAACTTTAGTGCCTACCTTGTGCTGTGCAAAGAATGCAATGTTCAAAATCCCCTGAGGCTTTAATTCATTCTATTATTTATGTAGTATTAATGCATTAAAAAAATTTGTTCATTTTTATTTATTTAAGAATGACACAGAGAAAAAGATGCAAATGGATAGATAGATAGATAGATAGATAGGTGCATAGATGCATAGATGCATAGATGCATAGATACATAGATACATAGATACATCCATAGATAGATACATAGATAGAAAGAGAGAGAGAAAATGGGCACACCAGGGCTTCCAGTCACTGCAAACACACTCCAGACACATGCTCCCCTTTGTGCATCTGGCTAATGTGGGTCTTGGGGAATCGAGCCTCAAACTGGGGTCCTTAGGCTTCACGGGCAAGTGCTTAACCGCTAAGCCATCTCTCTAGCCCTATTAATGCATTTAAAATAAGTGAATTGGTCTTATTGTTTTTTGTATATATTGTTGAAATACTCAAATACTGAAGTTTAACCTAGATCATATATATATATATATATATATATACAAATTTAGAAGTACATATATAATTTATATATAGTTTAATATAATATAAACATATATATATAATTCTAAATTTATATTGAAATGTAGTACTTTCAAATATGTAAGCTGGGCATTGTGGCCCACACCTTTAATCCCAACACTTGTGAGACAGAGGTAAGAGGATTGTTGTGAGTTTGTGGACAGCCTGGAACCGCATAGTGAATTCCAGGTCAGCCTGGGCTACAGTGAGACCCTATCTCTAAAAAGCACAAAAATGTAGTAATTTCATTTTTTTTCTTGAATACTTTGGCTTTAGTTAACCTATGATAGTATTATAAATATTTAGTATATGTACAATCAAGTGAAAGAAATTATATATTAAAGTCTGTCACTTAGAAATTATAATATACATGGAAATATATGGCATTTGCTTATATTAGTGGACAATAGCTATTGAAAATTTGCTTAGAGGCTTTAGAAGTTTAACAGTTTTAGAGAGGAATTCTAAAGAGATTGGAGAATAGCTGCTAATATTTCAGCATACTGAGTACTGTGTAAACAGTCTCCAAGTATTGAATTTAATGTTAACTAGAACTTGCCAAATAAAAATTACTCTGTTTTTTAAATCAGCATAATTTGTATGCTCAACATACAAATACCAGAAAAATTCCAGGACAACATTTCTGTGATGTCAGATAGGCAAGATTCTAGTTGGAAACACAAGAAATATAGAAGTGGTATGACATTTCCAAAATTAAAGGGAATAAGTACATGACCTTAAAGTATAGTAAAATGAATTAGATAGGTAGTGATCCTTTCTAGGTATGGGAAGGAACTTTGATGTACCGACTCACATAACCAACAGTAGCTCTTCTCATACACATATTACCCAATTTTGGAATTAGTGGGAGATATCTCTTCATTTGCAGTTGTCTGTTGAGAGAGCTGAATTGATGTTGAGGAATTAAATGTCTTACTTACACATTAGGTTCTGTTATCTATACAAGTGGATTCTTTATTTTGCATAGTTTTAAAAGCAATATGATGGTTGTTTATGTGATAATATTTACATAGTTATAAGCATGAAACATTAAAGTTGGAATTTTCATTATTTAATAAAGCAATTGCATGCATTTACTCTCTTTTGCAAGGTGTTTGTCTTTCTA
Organism: Jaculus jaculus; assembly: GCF_020740685.1. Lineage (NCBI taxonomy): Eukaryota > Metazoa > Chordata > Mammalia > Rodentia > Dipodidae > Jaculus > Jaculus jaculus. The sequence goes on from NC_059113.1 coordinate 78,349,498, forward strand.
TTCAGCAAAGATTATTGTTAAAATGACACATTTTAATTATGATACATATATTGATCAACCATATTTAATGTTCCCTCTGCTAATATTCTCATTAAAACTGAAATATATAATCATAGGGTCTGTAGTATATTATGTGGTATTTAATAAAGACAGAACAAATAATGTTTTAAATTACTTATGCATAACTTTTACAGCTTTGTTTTATGAACACATTTATAAATCAATGGTCCTCTGTCTTCAGATGATGAATAGAAAGTATTTCTTTAAATCCTGAGTTATTTACCAGAACATATATCAAAAGTTAGGGATTACACAATTATAGAAGATGACTTTCCTAACTGCACAAACCAAAGAGTCAACTCTTACTGATGATAGAAAAAAAATTGGAGAAAATATAAAAGCTATGAATGGAAAAAATGTAAATTGCTTTATTTTGGATCTTTGAAAACACAAATTGTAAACACTATTTTCTAAGTTTTTAAGTTTTCATCAAGGTATGATGCATTTTATTTAGTTTTGCATTATATAATAACAACATTCTGAAATACTTACCAATTCTTATGGGAAAATAAATTGTTTCATAAAATTTGCTAGTGCTAGTACTGATTTGTTTCCTCAATAAATATTTTAATCACACCTATTTCATTTATTTATTTATTTATTTATTTATTTATATTTTTTAAATAGTTTATTCATTTGAGAGTGAGAGATAAAAGGGACCAAGGGAGGGATGGAAGGAGAGAGAGAGAGATAAAGGGTGATAAGGAGAGAGAATAGGCACACCAGGGCCTCTAGCCACGGCAAACAAACTCCAGATGCATGAGCCATCTTGTGCATCTGGCTTACGTGGATACTGGAGAATTGACCCTAGGTCTTTAGGCTTCAGTGGTACTCACCATAACAGCTAAGCCATTTCCTCAGCCCAATCACACCTATTTTAATGGATAATCTAAGAAGAATATTTTAGTTTAATGTGTAGTATTTCTCTGAAGTATTTCAAAATCAGCATACTCACATTTCATTACATGCAATTGACATAAATGTGACCTTATAAGGTACATAGATATGAGACTTTAACATCATGAAAAATTTTGAAATTAAACAAATATTTCAACATCAATGTTCACATAAGCTTGGTATACCAAAAAATCCAAGTCTATGGGTACTTTTTTAATGATTTACTTTTATTTATTTGAGACAGGGAAAGAGGGAGAGACAGAGTGAGAATGGGTGTGCAGGGCCTCCAACCACTGCAAACAAACTCCAGATGTGTGTGCCCCCTTGTGCATCTGGCTAACATGGGACCTGGAAAATTGAACTTGAGTCCTTTGGCTGCACAGGCATGCATCTCAACTGCTAAAATATCTCTCCAGCCCTATAGGTATTTATTAAGTTTAACTTATGTAATGTGATTATTCCATGACAATCTTGAACACAGTAAATATTTTTTCTTCAAATTTAAACTCCAGCTAAAATTTAAATATAATGAGCAAATGTAACGCTGAGCATTGCAAGTTGTTTCATCTCACACAGACAGACAAGATTTGTTTTTTGTTTGTTTGCAATTGTAGGTCCTGTTTCTTATTTTGACTATGGAGAACACAGGGGAAATAATATGTCACTTCCATTAGTGGGCTACAAGCTATTTGGGTAGAGCTCACTTAAGAGGGGAAGAACAGGTAAGGGTTAGCAAGATGCTCTTACAGGACACCTCTACTGAGCTCTTTGGTAAGTATCAACATAAGCCAGTTCCGCAAGAGGCATTTTTATGTTTGCACTGGTTGTTTTTCAGATAACTGCAGTCCAAGCTGTCTCACTGAGCTGCAGAAACTGCTCTCCTCAGACATAGGAATATAAGAAGCTGTCAGATATTATTACAGTGCGCTCTCTCTCTCTCTCTCTCTCTCTCTCACACACACACACACACACACACACACACACAGGTATGTGGAGGTAAGAAGGCAATATAAGGTGTTTTTGGTCACTCATATGCTTATTTCCCTGAGAATGAGATACAAGAAGAAGATACTTTGTGAATGTAGAGCTAAGGTTATCTAAAGCCCCTGTGATTCTCCAGTCTCTGCTCCATACAAGACTGTTTTATTATTTATTTATTATTAACAACATATATTGTATGGACACATCATGTGTTGGTATCCTCTTTTCCCTTGTCCCTGCCCCCATTCTGGTGGGAACCCCCCTCAGTGTGGTTGCAGGTATTCCCCATATGGTTGCGGGTTATGTGTTGTGGGAGCAGCAACCAGTTTTTTGGGAAAGGCAATGACTCTGGGCATTATATCCCAACCTGTGGCTCTTATAATCTTTCTGCCTCCTCTTCCACAAGATTCCATGAGCCGTCATGGGTGAGTTTTAAGTCTACTTCAGTGATGAGCTCTTAGAATCCTCTTGATTTCTGGTTTGGTAGATGTTGAGTATCCTCAGAGACTGTCTCCTTTACCCTGTTGCTGATTTTCAGGTTCAGCATGGAAGCAGCACTCTTGCTCATATCCCCAGTTCCTCTGTGTTTTCAGCTGGGGCATGTGTGGCTATGCCCAGCTTGTTTATGTAATTTCTGCATAATCCAACTCAGGTGACCTAAAGTTTTCTCAGGCCGTCATGTTTGGATCATCTACTCTTAAATGCTGATCCATCTCCTCTGCCCAAGCAATGTTTTGACATAAAAAGGAAAACTAAGTCTTCTATCACTTACAAAACTTCCCATTTAAATAGGTAAAAGAATAAAAGTATTGATAGCTGGAAAATAAGGAAGGGAAGTCTTTTCATTGTAACTGAAATGGTTAGGCAAGGCTCATTCAACAGATAAGATTTTAGTGAGTATGTTGATGGCATCATAATATTTATAGCTTATTTGTAATTGATGCTCAAATTTATGGCTTAGATGCTTAACACAATGTTTCACGGTAGTTTCATTGCTAGTTGTATATGCCAGGGTTTTTACAGATTCTTGGCATGTTTACCTGCCCAATATAGGGCCCATCATGGAAAAAGTGGAGGAAAGCAATAATAATAATAATAATAGTAATAATAATAATAATAACTCAAAGATGAGGGGATAGATGGAATGAAGAAGGGTTCAGGGGAAAGGAAGCAAGAGAAGGCACATATTAACAAAATACGTTATGCAGGCTGGAGAGATGGCATGCAGTTAAGGCAGGTGCCAGCAAAGCCAAAGGACCCAGATCCAACTTCCCAGGCCCCACATAAGCCAGTGCATACATTTGGTGTTCATTTGCACAGAGGCTGGATGACCTGACATGACCATTCTCTCTCTCTCTCTCTCTCTCTCTCTCTCTCTCTCTCTCTCTCTCCCTCTCTTTCTCTGTCTTTGACTCTCTCTCTCTCTCTCTCCCTACCTCTCTTTCTCAAACAAATAAATAAAAATAAAACATTCTTTAAAAATACATTATTTAAGCCTGAGGAGATGGCTCAGTAGTTTAAACACTTGCAAAGCCTTCTAGTCCAGATTCAATTCTGCAGTAGTTACATAAAATCAGATGCACAAAGTGGTTCATGCATCTGAAATTTGCAGCAATCAAGAGGCTCTGGTGCATGCATTCATTCTATGTCTCCCTCTCTCAAATAAATATACAAAAATATTTTTAAAAATTCATTATATAAACGAGGTATGGTGGAACATGTCTTTAATCCCAGCTCTTGGGAAGCAGAGGTTGGAGGATCACCATCAGTTCGAAGCTACCCTAAAACTATATAGTAAAGTCCAGGTCAACCTGGGCTAGAGTGAAACCCTACCTCAAAAAAAAAATTATGTAAATATATGAGAGTTTCTAACAGAAATTATTTTTAAAGAAGGAAAAAAAAATAAGAAATGGTTAAGCAGAAAGAAATTTGAAGAGTAAAGCCATAGTAATGTTTTAAGTAAATGCCCTGCCCAGAGGAGCAGCAGACTACTTGAGTAGAAGAGTACTCAAAGGCTGCCTGGTTATTGCCTGGAGACTATAATTTTCTTCTCTATATTTTAATTAATTAGAAATTTTGTGTGGACATATCATGTGTGAGGGTTGCTTTATCTCTTCTGTTTCCTTTGCCTTCATCCTTCAATGGAAAATGAAGTCAACATAGTTTAAATGGAATAAGCATTGTTAATTAAGGGAAGATAAATAGAGGAGATTCTCTAAAAATTTACTTCAAGGATAGTTTGCTTTGTGTGTACTCAAAAGCAGTCCAGGCTTGATGGCCTCCAGCTGTTCTGATCTCAGATATACTTAAGTGTATACTTGAATAAGACATGACCACACATAATGATTTCTAGGAGAGGAGAAACTAGCTCTGTTTCTGGAGCTGGGTGTCCTTGCTTATTGGTGCAGGTGAGAGTCTCGGGTTCCCAACAGGTTGCTCAAGTCCATGGTGAGGATAGGGGTTAAGTTTGCTGCCCAAGTCAAGCTGTTTTCAGGGTGCTAAACTGTCTCCTTATGCTTGCCTGCCTCCGGATAGTGAGACTTGAGATCTCTTTTCAACACATCAGTGTTTGAAAAGTTGTTAAAATAAATTACAACCAGGTTTTCAATAGGGTTTGCCCAAAAATACATTTAAGATAATTTATCACTGACAATACATTTTATGTATAGAGTATTGTTTTTCATACATAAATGATTTATCAAAAATAGACACTTACTTGGTGTTCAAACAGGTAGGTTACAAGTGGAGTGCTGAGAGGATAAAAGTGAATAACTATAATGTTAAAGCATGAAATAAAACTTTTCTAATTATCATATATTTAAAGTAAAAATTAACCTATTATTTATTTGGCTTATACACTTATGAGTTCCTCATGGATTTTCCTGATAAATACATATCTACTAAGTTCAGGTCCTACTCAAAAATTTAAATTATACTCCTATAGTTCTGAAAACACATATGCCATGGGACAAAAAAAAAAATGCTTAATTCTGTTCACTTAATAAATGTATCCAGGAAATAATGTGGAACAATGGTAACTCTAACTGAACATCCCTGCCTTCAAATGAATTCAGAATGTCTATGTGTGTATTCTCAACATTTTCTAAGCATTTATTTATCCTAAACTACCCTTGTTAACTTGTTGGTACCAATAGTTAGTGACTGTTGAGAACCACTGCTAAGGTAAACATTTGTGCTGCCTCCACCATTCTGCCCAGTGTCTTTCAGTAAACCATTCACCCAGACTTATTAGCTTATGTCTGTCATCATATTCTCAACTTACAAATCATTACATATACTAACATGTTTACATAAAACTGTTATAACTAGCAACCTCAACTCTAGGGCATTTATCAAGCATCTTTGTTACTGTTTTGCACAGTAGACCATGAGGTATCTGTGCCTTTGAGACACATTGTTCTCCGGCTGTAGATCACAGGTTGTAGACAAGACTTCTCCACGTAGTTCCTATTCTGTGACTTGTTGATCCTGATTGCATAGAATCCTCCTACCAGATGTGGGGACAGAAAGAGGGCTAGTTAATCTTACCATGCCTCAGTTGCATGAATAAACATCTGTGCTCCCATTATAGACCTCCAAATTAACAATCTCCACCAAACTATAGTTTGGTGAAGCATTGAGCTTAATTGGGTTACCTACAGGAACATGAGTTGATTAAGTGGTTGCTCCACTGAAAAAAGCCACCCCAAGTGTGGAGTCCTTTGCACAACCTGCAATCAACTACATGGAACATTCTTTTCTTTTTTTAAGTTTTTTTTTTTAATTAATTAATTTATTTATTTGAGAGGGACAGACACAGAGAGAAAGACAGATAGAGGGAGAGAGAGAGAATGGGCGCGCCAGGGCTTTCCAGCCTCTGCAAACGAACTCCAGACGCGTGCGCCCCCTTGTGCATCTGGCTAACGTGGGATCTGGGGAACTGAGCCTCGAACCGGGGTCCTTAGGCTTCACCAGCAAGCGCTTAACCGCTACGCCATCTCTCCAGCCCGGAACATTCTTAATATCCCTTAGGTGCTTTTTTTTTTTTTGATAGAAATAGTAATTTGGTAAATTATGAGTAGTTAATTTGAGGCATCTTAGCCAAAAAATACTTCAAAATTGTTTAAAATATAATCATTTATAAGTGCAAAAATTATATTGTGTATATGCTTTGATTACAGAAAGTCAGTTAGAAACAATGATGAGAGATAATGACGGCCTTACAAAAATACCAAGAAGTAATGGATATTAAAATACAAGCATTAAACCACCAGGATTTCATTGCTTGCTATCTGATGGTGAATAACTTTGTAACATAAGCCAATTTTCTACAAGAAACAGTAGCAAAATTAGAAGTGTAAATGTATTTACATGTGGCCAATATCCTAGTATTCAAAGGACTAATAGAAAAAAATCCTATTTTTAGAAAGTTAAACAAACTCTACAGCAACTATTAACAACAATAACAACAACAACAAAAAAAAGAACTTGAAGTTTTGCAGTCAGTTTGAACAATATGCTTCATGGAAAGATATAATGCATTTATACCATGAATAATATGAGCTGAGATGTGTGCTCCCTCAACTGAATCATCCTGGATACAACATGAACAGTTCAGGTAAGATGTGTCAGGACCATCAATCCTGCTATGAAGTTGCAGTACTCCTAAAACAGTTGAATTTATCATAGTCTTATCCTTTATGCCTTTTATATTTTCATTACTAGAGGAAACAGACGCTCCATCACAATTGATACCAATGCACACTTTCATTTATAAGTTTTCATCATTCGATTCATAGCTGTATATTTCCTAAGTATAATACATATGATGTCTTCTAGTTAGAGGAAAGGGTTGTTTTTTGTCCTTTTCACTGTACGAGTTCATAAAGCTGAGACAACTGTCTGACATATATGAAACAATTGACAATATTTAATGAATGTATGAATGATGCAATAATGGTAAACTAAGTAAATAGGCAAGCACGTTTTGCACTTATATTTAATATTGTAAATACACAGAGTCAGGAAAATAGAGTTTAATTCATGGGGAAGATATTTCATGCCAAAAATAGATACACAGTATGAATTAGAGAAACATCTGGTTCTTCTGGAGCCATACAAATTTTTACTTTTACTCAGTAATAATGATTTGTTGAGTTTGTGTTCTTCCTGCCTTTCTGATAGAAATTAGAGTAAGAGAAAAGAGGTTTTGGCATCTTTCAGTTGATACTGACTGAGTAGGAACACATTGGAGTTTTTTCTCTGAATGAATACAAAGTTCTGAAATTTTTCCTTAATTAGGACAATCAGTGACAAATGAACAACCAGTTAGTGGCTTTCCTACATTGAGCCTCAATTAGTTTAAATATTTTCATATTCTTCCCTGGTGTTAATTTATTCTTTAACCTGTTTGTTCAGATTAGCACCTGATTTTAGTGCATTTTCATGCTTACAATTTTGTTGATTATCCTCCCTCATTCCCCTCCTCCCTCTTGCTATTATCCTTTCCTAAATCTAGTACCTACATTCCATGTTCATGTTACATGACTCTGTTGCCATCTGTTCTTCTTCCCCTTGAGGACCATTTGGATTTTTCCTTCTCAGGATCGCCATTCTAATTTCATGACTGCTATCTACACACAACCTTGTACTCATATACACATGTACACATACATAAATTATACTGTAGAATTTGTATTTGAAAAATCAATGAAAAATCAACTTGTCTTCCTGAGCATGGGTTATTTTGCGCAACATAATAATTTCAAGTTCCACTCATTTACCTTCAAATATGATTTCATTTTTACTTATTTTCTTTTTTGTGTGTGTTTGATTTTGTAGTTAGAGTCTCATTAGAATGAGACCCAAGCTGTTTGGGAATTCACTATGTGGTCTCAGGCTGGCCTTGAACTCAAAGCAAGCCTTCTATTTCTGCCTCCAAAGTGTTGGAATTAAAGGCATGCACCACCATGTCCAGATCATTTTTCTTTATTTTGAATAAAATTCCAAATTTTGCATATATACTATATATTTTTGTCCATTCACCCATTGATAAATACCTAGGCTGTTTCCACTGAAATGGACTCTTAAAGATGAGGACCTTAGAGGGAACATCTGAGTCACAAAGCACTGGAGAGGGTACGGTGAAGACTGACCTTAATCTTCTATAGCCTCTCTCTCTCTCTCTCTCTCTCATATTACTTATATTTTTCTTCCTTCTCTTCGTGGACATTGGCCTATAACTCCCAGTACCAGCATGTGGCTATCATCCACAATGAGATTTTATTTAAACATTTATTTTTATTTATTTAAACATTTATTTTTATTTATTTATTTGGGAGAGACATAGAGAAAGGCAGAGAGAGACAGAGAGAGAGAGGGAGGGAGAGAGAAAGACAATGGGTAAGCCATGGCCTCCAGCTACTGCAAATGAACCCCAGATGCGTGCGCCCTCTTGTGCATCTGGCTAATGTGGATCCTGGGGAATTGAGTCTCAAACCCAGGTCCTTAGGCTTCACAGGCAAGCGCTTAACCACTAAGCCATCTCTCCAGCCCCACAATGAGCTTTTGATCAGAGAGACGTACAAGGTTTCCTAAAGAATGACGTATTTCTGTCAGAGTACTTGGTGACTCACCAAGGTCAGTGGTAAGACCCTATTGCTGAAGACACCATATGTGGCTGACACATAACATGGAGTGACTTGGCTGAAAGCTGGAAGAGACTCAGTCCCCAGACAGTCAGCATGTGTAGTGCCAGGAGGTGCTACATGGGTGACTGGGGGAAAATGGCCAATATCTGTCCACGCAACTCATAGTCAAACCTACTTAACAGCAAATAACTTGTTGCGATGCTCACACAAGTGCAATAGTGGCACACAGCCATGGTGGGAAAACAGCTGCTCTTGATTTGGCTAACTGATCCATTTAGTGGAACAGAACCCATAGCTGGAGCTGGGAAGCAAGTTAGAACCATATCCAAACTTGAACCTGCTCTCCAATATCAAGCTACCACGAATCGTGGGCTACAAGAGGACTTACACCTATTAAATTCTCTCTAAAATAATTAATGATAATAATAATAATAGTTTTCCCATTTATCTGGTGCTAAATTTACTCTCCGTTGGAGAGTTTGCTTCTCTTTTTCAGACAGACACAGATCCTAAGGAGAGAACCACCCCATCATACCTCAAAAGGGCCCCAGATGAAACTAAGAATAATTGGCAAAACAAGCAAGGGTGCTGTTTTCTTGGTGAGCCCGGTACCAGTACAAGGATGAAGAACATTGACACAGAGAACAATCAACTCCTACCAAATCAGATATCCAGAGACACAGAGTCTCCCAACACCTCATCACGGAAGCAGTCCTAAAATGAACCCAACATGGCTCAGGGAAATTTTGTGGAATAGGGGACGGAAAGAATGTCAGAGCCGCACATTGGGTCATGATACAAAGAGGCCTTTCCTCTTACCCATAACTGAGGGTAATTCCACAATGCATGACCCATATACCTCAACAAGGGGGAGCCAGGAGGAGGGTGGGAGGACAGGGAGGAGGCTAACAAGGTTACAAACTTGACTGTATTCACTGAGTACAAAACTAATTAATAAAAACAATAATCTTTGTTTCAGAGTTTCTGAAATTTGAAACATTGAGTTAATAATCTAGTTTTTTCTGAGAAAAATATCCTACCTGATAAAATATATATAAAGTATATCATTCTCATACATAATATATATATATAATTCAACTTAATGATAAAATAATAAGAGATATCACATGTATTCACACATGCATATTCACATCCTAAAGTTTTACCTGAATATCCATTTCAAGGAGATCCAAATATATGTTCAAATCTAGAGGCTCTCTATGGGAAGCTGAACAAGACTTTAGTAAAAGGGAATCTAACAATGGAAGAGAGATCCACTTGTCTTAGGTCAGTGGGCTAGGTGTTTCAGGAATAACCACTCTCTGGAATGAATAAAGAAAAAGCCCATGGAGTTCATTTATAACTGATTGTTTGAAGAAAACTAGAAAACTCATAGTAAATGTTCTTACTGAAGATGAAAAACATGTTCAAAGTTCTACCTTGTAACTTTTTTTAAGTTTTTCTATTTATGTGTTTACAAGCAAAGAGAGATAGAGAGAAGAGAGACAAAGAAAGAATGTTCACTCCAGGACCTCAAGCCAATGCAAATGAACTCCAGACACATGTGCCACTTTGTGCCCCTGGCTTTCTGTGGGTACTGTGAATTGAGCCCTGTTTATTAGGCTTTGCAGACAAATGCCTTAACCACTAATCCATCTCATTTCTTGTGCCTTGTAACTCTTTAAAAATTGTTTTATTTATGTATTTCCAAGGAGAAAGAGGGAGTAAAAGTGAGGGAGAGAGAGAGAAAATGAGTAAGTATGTGGACACTCCTGGTTCTCTTGCCTCTACACATGAAGTCTAGACACATACAACACCTTATGTATCTGGTTTTATGTGGTTACTAAGAAATTGAATACAGGTTTGCAGGGTTTGCAAGTAAGTACCTTTAACTGCTGGGTCATCTCTATAGCCCAGTTTTAGTTTTTAGAGAGAGAGAATCAGAACTCAGATATCCTGACTTCTAATCAATTGATCATTTTCTCATACAATAATATGTAATGTTATGAAAGTTAATTGTGCTTGAGATAAGATCTTTCAATTAACTAAATTAATGACATCCATTCTAAGATGGTTATAATAGTTTTGAATGAATCGTATTTTGATCCTATTATTGTCTAATGACTGATATACTGCAATATGGAATAAGACTAATCAAATTTTATTCTCTTAATAAAATGTCTGATAAAACTTAAGTGGTTCCTTCTTTTTTCCATATGAGTCTTACAGAAAAAAAATATATATATATATATGTATGTATGTATGTATGTCAGCTCCCAGAGCCTTGCAGTCTTGACTTGGATGCTAAGCACCTCTCTGTCAACCTAGGTGGAATGATAAGATATCGACACACTTCTGCCCTGTCAATAAGATGTCACACTGTTCCGCTTGAATTTAGAAGCAGCTTAACTGATTATACTTATTTGTTATGGTGGAAAATTATCAGTATTCAATCTGCCATGATTACTGGGAGGAGATGATATAAGAATTGAAACTTTCACACTTCATTTCAACTGAAAATACACCATTAAGAGTGGTATTGATTATGCTTCAATATTATGTCACACTAAAAGTATTGTTACACCCCTGCAATTCCCTTTTAAGTATCATTTGCCTCTCAACAGAGGAAAAAGCTACAGTAAGATCTACTAATGAAAGCATATATCTGGAAACCCACCACATCATTCAATTTACTGAGAAATGGAATATGAGCTTAAAGGCACTAACCCTAAGACTCACAGTGAATTCCAAGTTAGCCTGAGCTAGAGTGAGACACTACCTCAGAAAACAAACAACAACAAAAATATCTAAGGATTATATTTCATACTATTACAATAGCAATGGTTTAGTCAAATGCTGAGGTATATTGTTTCTTTATTTTCACATTGAAAAGTTATGGGTCATGGAAACATTCTGACTAGTATATATGTTTATTCAGTGTATAACCTGTATGTAGCTTTTTGGAAACATATACAAACTGATTAAAATCATAAAAGCTCTATTACATACCATTACAAATAAAATTTCATAAGATATTGTCATAGTTCAATAGCTATAATGAGGTATTTGGACTTATATGCTTAAATGGCATCAATAGAAATACATCAACAACAGTGACAGAAATCATATTTCAAGTCCTTAACAACTGGAGTATGAGAGTGACTATATATTATTATTTACTGAAAAGTTTTCCACCATGAGAATGTATATGTTGAAGCCTCCAAATCAAATGTCATTGCATGTTTAAGTAGTTTAAGTGATTGGATTCTGTAAAGTCATAATATCAGGTCCCTAAACCAGTGAATTGCATTTCCTATCAGAGGAGCTAGGGAAACTGAGTTTCTCTCAGTCTGCTTTTATATGAGAGATCACGTGAAGAGAGACAGGATTTTATATAAGCTGAGAATAGAGGTCAAACTAGATATCACATATTACATCATTCTGAGCATGGTTTCTAGGATTTGAAGTAATACATTCCTGGTTGGTGTTTAAATATCATGATGATCATTGCATTCAGATTTGCTTAAATCCTGATAAGAATATTGGGAAACTCGTGTAAAGTGATAAGTAAATAACTATATGTACAGAATCAAAAGAAAATTTGTAGTCTTCACCTCTACAATTTGGTTCTAAATAAATTCAAAGCATATACCAATGCAAATTATACCCATTTGTTTCCAAAAACAGATACTGATAAACTATGTCTGTAAAATGTGAAATGCTAGTTCTTATGAGAATACAATATAATTTTAAAGTTTCTAAAACAGCTATCATCCAAAAGCTGTAAAACATAATTATTATTATATGATAAATTAAGTATTTTTTACATGTCTTACATTACTTAGACTGAAAATCTTGCCCAAATATGATGATTTCATCTTTATCAATTATGTGGGTGACTAAATGTATTTCACCACATTCTTTTTTTTTTCTTGTTCCTGGATACTTTGTAAGAAAAATTATTTTTAAAGAAAATCTCATTGAGACAAAATAAAGCATATATCACTATTAGTTAGTATAACATAAGAACTAGACAAATAACTGAGCTGCATCTCAGTAATTTGAAGTGTTAGAGTCAGTTGGGAAGGAATCGGTACCTTCCTGTTCATCTAGAAACTGTGCCTTTGCAGATAATTAGTAATCATGATGTTAACCATAAAATGTTGAGTGTCATATTGCTATTAAATTCACATGGTCATCTGATAGATTTCATATTTGTTCCTATCTGTCCAGTTCTGTGACCTACAAAACATTCATAAACATTGAGTACATCTTCAGATGTTTTCATATTAGATTACTCAATTATTTTTAATTTCCTTAGAAGGTATAGTAGATTATTTTTCTGTAGTACACAGAGTATACTTTCAGGAGTAAAAAGGGAAAAAACAGACATGGTTTCATTGTACATAATATTTTCTCTTCAATAAGAAACAATGATATTATGGGCTGGAGAGATGGCTTAGTGGTTAAGCCCTTGCCTGTGAAGCCTAAGGACCCTGGTTCAAGGCTCGATTCTCCAGGGCCCACGTTAGCCAGATGCATAAGGGGGTGCATGCGTCTGGAGTTCGTTTGCAGTGGCTGGAGGCCCTGGCGTGCCCATTTTCTCTCTCTCTCTCTCTCTCTCTCTGCCTCTTTCTCTCTCTGTCTGTCACTCTTAAATAAATAAATAAAACAGAAAATTAAAAAAAAAAAAAGAAACACTGATATTAAATAAGTAAGCACACAGGAATATGTATGATTTTACATTGAAATATGAGTTGTGAAGAAAAGTCTTTACTACTGAAAGGTAGATATATGACAAGAAATATTTCCAATTATTTTTCTGAAAAGTTTTAAAATATTATATTTTAAATCATTCGATTATTGTTTTAATGACTTAGATGACTTGTAACTTTACAATTTATTACTTTGCTACATAAAACAATGGTTTTGAAATTTTAAATTATTCCTTTAGGGTTTTACAGCCTGTATTAATGTATTTTCCAACTGTTTTATTTTAAATTAAAATATCAGTTGTAAGGTATATATCTTTACATGTATCCATATGACATTTCTGGGTACAATGGGAATATATTTAATCTCCACTGAGACTTGTTTCTTCCATTTGAATGTGTTTAAAATGTTAATGTGGGTCATTTCTTTTAAAAAGCATGTAATATATACACATTAGAAAATATGATTTGAGATTGACACCATATTTGATGAAAAACTAGTTATATAGTAAATGAGGCATAGACACTATGATATCCTCAAATTATTAGCAATTGAAATATTTGTAACTTAACCACATGTAAACTTAAAAGCATAAGTTGTGGATTTAAGTCACATTACTATCAAGTAATCCATATAATTTAAATAAGGAAATTATTCCTTTTCATGGTTTTTAATATTAATAATCTCCTGATTTAGTTATAATAGAACAGTTAGATTCCTTGTACTCTTAATGAAAATTCCATGCTGTTTGAAAAATATTTGATAAATATTCTTACTTGTGACTCGATTTTGGGGTTTAATGAGAATACATACTAACTATAACTGTTCATTTCAACCTAGATTCCAGAGTACAAATTAAATAAAGAAGAAATTTGCCTCCTAGGTACTTGCTAATTTCATTACAAGTGATAGATTTTTCCTTTGTGGAATACAGTATTAGGCAATGAAAAATACTGATTGCTTTTCTAATATAGTAATAGTTCATGTCTTAGAAGTAGTACTGTTGTCAAAGTGAATAATATTTTAATACATTTAGGCATGTCCTTATTTTTCCTAATAGAAAAAAAAAGGATGGTCTTTTGACATTAAATGAATTTGTTATTCATCACCAGACTATTTTTAGTTTCAGATGTTTTTGATGCTGTTCTTGACTTTCAGGTAAGTATTATAAAAAGAAAATTAGAGTCTAAAATGTTTGCACACTTTCTCTCTTTGGCTTGTTTATGGAATCCAGGAATCATATTAAAATAAAGTAAAGCAGGCAGGCTGATTGGAAAGGCAACTTATCAGATAATAGAATTGAAATGAGACTGGTTTTGCAGAGTTGTTTCTTAAGCATTTGTCCTTGAGCCTAGAAATACTTTTGATGTAATTTTCAATCTTTGGGTTTCTAAACCTTGATGCACTCACTCAATGCAACATCAAAATTACCAGATAGATTCTAACCAAACTAAAAGTATAGTTTTAGCTGCAACTGTGTGGACTGAAAGATGAAGGAATGTTGAAATAATGCTTCAGTGTTTACAGAGCCCATCGTCTGTCCACATAAGCATTTGTTAAAGACCTGTGGAATTTACTAGGAATTTACCACACTAATAGAAAAGGGGGATGTTTAGAAGACAACCTCCTATTTGTCATGTAGTCACCATATGACAAAGAATGTGAACATAAGCAGAGTTAACTATATCATAAACTGCTAAACACTAAAGCTTCAAATTCCCTACTCGAGAAAAATAAACACTAAAATGAGAACAGTAAGAGTCAATACTTACTATTTTCCACGTCTGCCCTGATAACAGGAAGAAAAGAAGGACTAGGGAACTTAGAGCACTTAGGGACCTCCTTGATTTGCCTGCATAAAAAACTCCTCATGTTTAAGCACCCTAGGAGGCAACCAAATCGGTAACGCTGTTGGTTCAGATGATTGAGCGTTCAGTAAAAAGTCAATAGATTTGCCCCATTTCCTCTGCAACTATATAAGAATAAAGAAACTATGTAAGAAAAACTATGCTCCAAAAGTGGCCTAATAAACAATGATGCAGTGCTGAAGCCTGCACACACACACACACACACACACACACACACACACACACAAAATAAAATAGAATCAAATCCTTATAACTTGATAAAAATACAAAAAATGAAAGCATTGAAACCAGCAAAACTCAGTAATTATGAAATATACAGTAAGAACTGAACTTCCTCATAATATGAATTGAGGAAAACTTGTAAAACTTGTTCTCACAGTTTACTGCTTAAAGTTCGTGAAGCATATACATGTAAAAGAAGGGAAGCCTGGAAGAACTTATGTCAATATTCAGTGTGGTCATTCATTGTCAATTTCCTGTCAGGTTAAAGAAGCTGTTGGGCAAAGCTGATGACATTATGCAATGAAGTAAAGAAACATAATCATTAAGAAAAAATGTATTTTTCATAGATATGTTAATCTTCTTAATGTGGGAGTATTTCCCTTTTAATAAAATGTTTTGAGTAATCTCGGGCTATGGAAGTCAAATTTAATATTGCTATAATAGTAGTAAAGATATGGTCTAAATAATTTGAGTGCGTATATATAATTGCTTAAAATGTAATCTCTTTTAGAGCATTGTGATGCAGGAAATTGCACGGAATTTTGCTAAAAGCATCTTGGGAATAATGCCTATGAAAGGTTGAAGGGAACAGAATTATGCTTTCATGAAAGGCATTTGAACTCTGATCACAAGTAAAATAAAGTCCTCAGTTGGAACCACAGGACCTCTGGTGGTAATTTGGAAATTCAGAATTGTACCAAATGGCAACATGATAATCGCATAAATTTTTCCCCTCATCTTTCAATCATTACATGCAAGAGACAGCTGACATTAGCAGAACATGTTCCAGAGAGAGAGAGAGAGAGAGAGAGATACTTCTTTGAGCACTGTCTACTCAAACTTTGGAATCTGAAGAATGTATGTACATTGGAAAGATGTATGTACATATGACACTTCAAAGCCTGACCAGGGCACGATGTTTATATAAATAACAACTTTCTCCGCTCATATCTTCTTACTTATACATGTAAGCTTCTCTCATCTAGAATTTATCACTCAAGGACTTATCAAAGAAAGAATACCTAGAGTAATTTAAAAAAGAATGGCAGGAAGTGTGACTCAAAATCACTATAAGAGAGTTCAAGGCCATTGCAATAAAGAAGGACATTCAATTAAACTCACTGAAAGGATAAAAAAAGGGATGTTTTTAACATTTAAGGAAATATTTTTTAAAACATTTAACATTTTTTTAATTAAAAGTGTTTAACTTTTAAAATTAAAAAAAAATTTACCATTTAAAACAAAATGTTATTTTAATCCAAAGGGTAATATGCATGCATTTACCATAGAGACCACAACATTTTCAGGGTATCTATTTCGTGTAAAGATTAAATCTAGGTAATTAATATGTTCCTTTAGTTATTTTATGGTGAGAATGTCTTATATCTACTCAGCATTTTTCAAGTTAGCAGTTGTTATCTATAGTCTCTAAATTGTACAATAAAACCTTTAACTTATTCCTCCTACCTAATTAAAATGTAGTGCTGGGGTGAGTAGAAGAAAAATGTTAGAAGATGTAAGGAAGATCAACCTGATTAGGGCATCTGTGGTTTACTAATGTTCCTTTGGTAATGTTGACTCCTATTTATGAAGAAATAGCAAGAAAAATGCAGTCTCTATCTTCTTCCATGTACAAGGTATCAAAGAGATGACTATCAGGTCTTTGAGGAAGAGCTGTACAGAAAGACTGCAATCTCATACTTTCTAAAGTAAATGCTCTATTGGAAGAAAGTGGCTCATTCTGGGGTCAAGAAAAGACATGCTGAAAAAGCATACTAAAATCACATTGCCAGATTGTAGTTAGTAATTGTGGAGAAACCTTCAAAGTGATGAGTATCTCTAAACAGTGGTACTTGCTGGCTACTTAAGATCATAAGCAGAATTGCATTAAATGATTTCGGGCCGGGCGTGGTGGCGCACACCTTTAATCCCAGCACTTGGGAGGCAGAGGTAGGAGGATCGCTGTGAGTTCGAGGCCATCCTGAGACTCCATAGTGAATTCCAGGTCAGCCTGGGCTAGAGTGAGACCCTACCTCGGAAAACCAAAAAAAAAAAAAAAAAAAAAAAAATGATTTCAGGTTAGACCACCCACGTTAATATGGCATTTCCCACCCTCTGCAACCCCAACTCTCTCATTGAAGCTCTCATGATGATGAAAGTCAATTTTCTCTGCCAGGAATTGGACCCCTTTCTTCCTTATGTGTTGTTTTACCTGATGAGCTCAAAGTGATTAGACAACAGCTATAGCTTGAATTCAGAGCACACTTCTGCTTCAAGTGCTTTCCCAGAAAACCTGCATGAAATGCAAAGTTGTGGGAAAAAGCAAGCACTTGTTAAATAGGGTACTGGAAGAAGTAAATGGTAATATGTGTGATTTCTATGCATTCCACTGCCCCATGACTGTTGATCTAAAATGTAGACTGAATTTGCAGAGAAGATACAACAGTCTTGAAGAATTAAGGTTAGCAAGATGATAGCTTACAAAAGCCCACTGATAATTCCATTTGGCCACTAATTCATCGTATCTCTAAGTAACTGGCTCAGTGGAGTCAGGAAGAATGCTGAGAGTTTGAGGCAGCTGTTGCTAAGTAGTAATCAACAGTCCAATGTAGAGTACAGAATGAAGCCATCACCGAAAATAAACAGGACTTTGGGCTGGAGAGAATGTTTAACAATTAAGACACTTGCCTGCAAAGCCTAAGGACCTAGGTTTGATACCCCAGAACCCATGTAAGACAAATGCACATGGTGGCGTACATATCTGGAGTTCATTTGCAGAGTCTAGAGGCCCTGGTGTGCCCATTCTATTTCTGATAAATAAATAAAAATAAAATATTAGCTGTGCGTGGTGGCACACAACTTTAATCACAGCACTCAGGAGGTAGATGTAGGAGGATCGCTGAGAGTTTGAGGCTACCCTGAGACTACATAGTCAATTCCAGATCAGCCTGTACCAGCGTGAGACCCTACCTTGAAAAACCAATAAATAAATACATAAATACATACATAAATAAATAAAAGATTTAAAAAAAACAGGACTTGATCGATATGATGTCTGAGTTTTAATTACCACACCACCTTTGCTTGATGTCTTTGTAAGGTAATAGCCATATATATATATATATATATATATATATATATATATATATATATATATACATACCTTGGTTCAAGGAAATTTCATGTAGGTGTCAATACTGGGGAGCCATTCTTGGCATGTCTTTATATATTTGTCCTTGAGGTCCTGAGGATTGGAAAAGAAAACCCACATATGGAATATATTGAAATTAAACAGTGATAATCTTGGCCTACTCGAGTATGGGAATACTTGGATATTTTCAATTATCAATGTGTTAATATAATTATAACAAAGAGAGATCTGTGGTAGAATCAATGTTGATTTATCTCTGTGGCTGACATAATGGACATTCATCAATAGCAGAAAAACCACAACAGATTCTGTGAGGAAACCTCATTTTGCTCATTTTCTGCCTCCAAACTATTACCATTACACTCTCTTCCTGGACCCTTTGTGTGTACATAACAGTACCTAGTGCAATCTTTCTGTCTACTTAGCTGTTTTTGTGAGTCCATAACACTAAATCCAGGCATGATCAAGATGATGTGAACAAAGGGAACAACAAGAAATGAAGATAGTACTTGGGAGATGGATCAACTGCTAATGCTTTCACCTGCAAAGCCCAGTGACAGGAGTACACTTCCCCAGTATTCACATACAAGTAGGTGCATAGTGGTGCATGCATCTGGAGTTAGTTGGTAGTTGCTGGAGGCACTGATGTACCCACCCTCTCTCTCTCTGTTGAGCATGGTGGTGCACATCTTTAATCCAGGCACTAGGGAGTCAGAGGTAGGAGGATCACTGTGAGTTCAAGGCCATCCTGAGACTATAGAATGAGTTTCAGGACATCCTGAGCTACAGTGAACCATATCTTGAAAAAAAAAACAAACAAAAAGATGTATTAAAGAATATAGATAATTAATCATGTGGCAGAAAAAGTCACTTGTATTAATTTTTTCACTATTGTTTGCTGAATTAGAATTTATCTAAATGGTTTGGTATATAAGTGAAAACAAATGTAATTTTGCAGTTGATAACATCAATTGCTCTTTTTATTTATTCAGTTTTAGAGAAAGAGAGATGAAGATAAAGAGATAGCCACTGCAAATGAACCCCAGATGCATGTGTCACCTTGTGCAATGGCTTTATGTGGGTACTGAGGAAACAAATGTAGGTCTTTTGGCTCTGCAGGAAAGTGCCTTAATAGCTAAGTAATATCTTCAGTCCCTAAATGACTCTTTTAAAATAAAAAAATAATTATTCTTGAGACATGTGTGGTGGCACACACCCTTAAACCCTCAGGGGGTGGAGCTATGAGTATCATTTCAAGTTACCAAGTTCCATGACATCCCAGGCTATATATTGAGACATCTGTCAAAAAGTTCAACCCAACACTTGTCTATAGTAATTTAGTAATTAAACAAAAAGAAATATTGATCAAAATTTCAAGAATTTGAAAATTCTTCTAATTGATTTAATGGGATTTTTTTCCTTTAAAATCTTTTTATAATGTTTTTATCCTTTTATACTTGATGTCGCATCTTCTGTTTTCTTCTTAGTTTTCTTTGATATTTTTTTCTGTACAACCAATTACAAATGGTAAAGTCTCATGCATTTCTGAAGTTACAATGAAAATTTTAATAATATGATAGAAAAATGCAAACTATGACAATCTAATACACTTGACTATTGAAACCATTAGAGCTGTTTGTTCTCCAGACATATGCCCAAATATTTTTAATAGCTAATATTCAGCAAATTAGCCCCAGAATAGCTACTGAGTGTTTTCTGGGGAATGGAGAGTCAGGCTCTTCAGTGGTGTATCTACTAATAAGTAGTTCATGTAAATAACTTACCCAATCAAATTTAATTAAACACAAAATGGCATAAAAGTAGGAAGGAGATTGGTTGTGAAGAAGTTTGAGTAGAAGTGAGAGAAGGAAAGAAAAATTAATAGAGAATCAAAAATATTTAAATATATTACACACACATGTGTAATTGCAAAAAAAATATAAAACTTAAATAGGCTAAGAATTCTGAAAAAAACGAGCAAGCTGATTTAATGGTACCTATGATATTTTCTTTGTTCATATTATATTTATTTTATTAACTTTATAAAGAATTTAGATATTACAAAATGTCATTAAGTGCTTTACTTTTTAATACTGGAAAATAAATATGAGACAGTTTATTTTACTACACCTCTGTCAAGAAGAAAGACTAATTTGATAAGTAATACGATTTGGGTATTTTGAAGGAAGCAACTATCTCATGTAATGGTCTTCAAAATGATAATAAGCTTTAATACATAACTATAAGGTTGTTTAGACGTCATTATTTCAGACAGACAAAAGCAAAAGGCCACCATTCTTTAATTCATATTTTTAGAAAAAAATTAAATTTGCATGATTTTAATCTAATTATTAATTTAATGGCCACAAAGATCAGCATCCATGTTATTCCTAAATGTTTGGAAAATCTAAAAATATATACATGCAAAATACAAAACAAAATATGGCCACATCAATCTAGAATTTAAAGTCAATAAAGAGTATACCAGATTTAAAAAAAAATAAAATTAAACTAAATATTCTATATTGTTCATAGTATAGTTTATAATTTTCTATATATCATTATCTTAATTTTTCAGGTTCCAATACCTAATACATAAAAAAAAAT
Source organism: Jaculus jaculus (assembly GCF_020740685.1). Lineage (NCBI taxonomy): Eukaryota > Metazoa > Chordata > Mammalia > Rodentia > Dipodidae > Jaculus > Jaculus jaculus. The sequence continues at coordinate 78,370,647 of NC_059113.1, forward strand.
TTCTCATATAAGGGCTGGAGGGATGGCTTAGAGGTTGAAGTGCTTGTTTTCAAAGCCTACGGACCCAGGTTAGATTTTCCAGATACCACGTAAGCCAAATGCACCTGGTGGTACATGCATTTGGAATTCCTTTGCAGTGGCTACAGACCCTGGCCTGCCCATTCTCTCTCTCTTTTCTCTCCCTCTCTCTGTCTCTAATAAATAAACAAAATTAAATTAAACATTTTTATAAAACATTTAAAAAAGTTCCCAAGTAAGCTTAAAAGCATAAGCATAGAAAAAATAATATAATATGTAGTTGAAAAGACTTTCCCAAAATATGATTGATGTCCAATGCATACAATGACATATAAAAATTTTACTAATTTGATATTTTTCTTAAATTATGGAATTTGCTGCTGCTTTCTAATAGTCCTATAGTTACTATTAAGGCACATGTGCATTTTTAATAATGTGTATTGGATGTTAATAATGTCAATTCATGTTGGTTAGTTATATTTTAATATATCCATACATTATGCACTGATCAATCTAAGCCTCCCTCTCCCAATCCTTCAGTGAATACTGCTCCACAAGAGAGGAAATTTCATGTTTGTCTTTCTGTGTATAGCCTATTTCAACTAACAGCATGTTCCCTAATCCTACACTATGAAGGCCGAAAAACATTCCAAAACACACACACACACACACACACACACACACACACTATATTCATTCATTAATGAATTCCTAGACTTATTCCACATATTTGCCATTGTAAATAGAGGAGATACAAGTTATTTTTGTAGGCTGATTTTTTTTTCCTTCAGATATTTCCCAAAAAGTAGGAAATTGGATTCCTTCAAAAAAATATAAGCTTTGGGGGCAGGAGAAGATTTCTTAGTGGTTAAGGCATTTACCTGCAAAGCCTGAAAAGCCAAAGGACCTTGGTTTGATTCCCTAGAGCATATGTATGCCAGATGAAAGGGCGCATGCATATGGAGTTTGTTTTTAGTGGCTGGAGGTCCTGGCATGACCATTTCCTCTCTGTCTCTGTCTCTCCTTTCTTTCTTTCTCTCTCTCCCTCTCTCTCTCTCAATCTCTCTCTCCCTCTCTCTCTCCCTCCCTCCCTCTCTCTCTCTCTCTCTCTCTCTCTCTCTCTCTCCCTGTATATATATATATATATATATATATATATATATATATATATATATATATATATTTATATATATATTTATATATATACTTTGTTTTCAAGGAACTTACATACCCTTCACATCTTTGTAAGCATGCACTAATGTTTGATTTATATTAATCACTCAAAGAGGAATTAAATGGTATCTCATTATTTTATTTACATTTCCTAGCAGCTAATAATATTGAACAATTTTTCAGCCTTTTGATGATTTTTAATAAAAAAGGTTTATTTCAAGTCTGAGGGGATAGCTCAGGTGATAAGATGTTTTCCTTGCAACATTAGTACTTCAGCTCTCAGTACCTATATAAAAAAATGCCTGACACAGCGACACATGTCTATAGTTAGTGCTGTGGAGGTGGGGCAGGAGGATCCTATGAGATCCCTGGCAGGACCATGTAGCCTAATTTCTGAGATCCATACCAGGTAGAGATCCACAGTCAAAGGAGATGGATGTGTTCATAAGAAACAGCAAACACACGCATATGCACAGATGAATAGTGAGATAATCTATTCACCTTTAATTGGATTACCTGTTAGTAAATATTGTCTCTAGCTATGAAAATTTTATGTTCACTCAGGCCATTTCTTCTGCTTTTTAGTTTGATATCATTCTGAGCTCTTGAAGAAATACTCAAAATATTATTTTCTATATTAATTACTTGACATATTTCTTCCATGCTTTTTCCTGGTAATTTCATGATATCAGGCATTATATCTAGGATTTTTATTCTATTTTGAGGCAAAGTTTATTGGGTAAAAGGATATATAATTATTTTCATGACAGTTTTTAATCATAGCATTAATAAAATAATTTGTCTACATTGTTCAAAACCTAACTTATATATTCATGTATAAAAGTCATAAAGTTAAATGATATAAAATACAATTTTAACCTTTTAAAAGCTCTTGTTGTTCTTTGTTTTGTTTGTTTGTTTGGAAAAGAGTCTCACTCTCTAGCAGAGGCTGGTCTGGTACTTAATATGTGTACTATATAGATAGAGATACTTAATAAAAACAACCTCCTCTTCTTCCTTCCCCTTTTTCCTCTTCCTCTTCTACTAGCATGGGGTCATCATATAGCACAAACTGACGGCAAACTTGCAATATGCCCAAGGGTGAACCAGAACTTCTCCCACCTCCTAAGTACATGGATTACAAACATGTGACTTCGTTCATGGACTGTAATGGTGACTCTATGCCTTTTCTTATTTAGTTTTTTAAAACTTCAGCAACTTCATGGTTTCTCTATTCTGAATATAATAACAAACATTGTGTTTTTCATTTCAACAGTTATTATTACAATTAACTATGGTATATTTAATGTTGTTCTAACTGCTTAAAATAAGACTGATGCTTCTTAATACTGAATACTATTAGCATCAAGATTTTGATATTTTATTTGGAAATTCAGCAGAGGTGAAGAGGGTATGCATTAGTGTGCTATTGCATTAAATCAACTTGGAGACACTGAAGGTCTGATAAATCAGAGTGTTCTTCCAGCTATAACTTATGTTAGAAATGACCAGAAAATGAAATTTACAGTGCACTGCAGAGTCAGAAGAAAAGGAGCAGTCTGTGTCCCTGAGAGACTCTTTGTGCCTTCACTTAGTGAGGGACAAATTGAGAGTGGACAGAGGAAAATAACTGAAGAACTACATCTTCTTATCCTTCCTGGTAAGTGATGGGCACTGAAGTGCTGGTGATTCCACATTGTTCTCCACACTCTATATCCAGGTGTTTTGGGCATTACTGACTCTATCAATGGTTCTATTCCCCACTTTACATGGGTGTACAGCAGCATTCTGTCAACCTCCCCATCACTTCTTCATGCACTTTTACAAGGCAGTTGGCCATACTCAGAATTTCACAACATTATCAAACTATCAGTAGCCCAAACATCTATAACATTGATTCACATTGATATATCAAAAGCTGATCCAAGTTAGTTGGTCTCAACAGATGAATGAATAATGAAAATGTGGTACACATCCACAGTGGAATCCAATTCAGCAGCCAAGAAAAATAAAATCATGAAAATTTCAGGAAAATGGATAGATCTGGCAGGAATCATAATAAGTGAAGTGACAAACACACAAAGACCCAAACAGCAAGTTCTCTCATATGTGAGTCTAACTTGTAATATCTACAAGTCTGTACATGTTGGTAGGCAAATTTGAACAAAACTTACAAAGGTAGAACCACAACCAAAGGTGAACATAGGGCTGGGGAGATGGAATAGTGATTAAGGTGCTTGTGTGTGAACACAAAGGACCCAGGTTCAATTCCCTTCTATGCACATAAGCCAGATATACAAGGCAGTGCATGAGTCTGGAGTTTATTTGCAGTGACTAGAGGCCCTGTTGTGCCCATTCTCTCTCTCTCTCTCTCCCTCTCTCTCTCTCTCTCTCTCTCTCTCTCTTTCTCAATTAAATAAAACTGAAAAGCACAATTTTAAACAATAAATGGGTAGTGGACTAAATAAAAAAATAAAATTGCAAAATCGCTAGAAATGAATGACAATGAGAACACAACGTACCAAAACTTATGGACACAATGAAGGTAGTCCTCAGGAGAAAATTCATAGCACTAAATATCTTCATACCAAAGACAGAGAGATACCAAATCAATAACCTAACCATTCACCTAAAGGCACCAGAAAAGCAAGAAGAATACAACCCAAAAGCTCCAGATGGAAAGAAATAATTAAGGTCATAGCAGAAGTTAATGAATTGGAAACTAAGAAAACAAATAAGAAAACTGATGAAATAAAAAAGTTGGTTTTTTGAAAAAATAAGCAAGATTGACAAACCCTTGGCCAATTTGATCAAGTGAAAAAAAGAGATGCTTCAAATTAAAAAAAAAATAGAAATGAAAAGGGAGAGATCACAACAGACAGAAGTGAAATTGGGAGAATCATCAGGTCTTACTTCAAAAACCTCTACTGCACAAAACTGGAAAATATGGAGGAAATGGATAAATTCCTGGACATATACCATCTACCAAAGCTAAAGTCAGAGCAGATTAATCTTCTAAACAAACCTACTATAACCACCAAGATTGAAAAAGTGATGAACCCCCCCACACACCAAAAGAAGAGTCCAGGATGAGCTGGCTTCTCACCTGAATTCTATCAAACCTTCATGGAAGAACTCAAACCAATCTTTCTCAAACTGTACCTCACAATTGGAGATCATGGAACGATCCCCAGCAACTTCTATGAAGCTACTATCACAGTAATACCAAAACTAGGCAGTGATGCCACAAGAAAAGAAAACTACAGGACTATTTCCTTGATGAACTTGCACACACACACACACACACACACACACACACACAATATATATTTGCCAGGGTGTGTATTATGTGTGCTGTTGTGGAGCTATACACACACACACACACACACACACACACACATATATCACATACATTCTTCACATAATACACATACCACATCACACATAGTACACACACACGTGTGTGTGCATGTGTGTGTGTGTGTGTGTGAGATGTGTGTGTGTGTGCCAGTGCAGAGGTCAAAGGAGTATGTTAAGTGCCCTTTTCTTTTCATACACTCAGTTCTTCCTTGGGATTCAGTCTTTCACTTAGATCTATAGAGTTTTGGATAGACTGACATGCCACCAAGTGATACTCCTGTCTCTAGTCCTCATGGGTTGGGGTAGCAGGTGTCCACGGCCACACTCAGCTGTTTTCATGAGTGCTTCGGAATGGAACTCAGCGTGCACCCGGTCCTCTTACTTTCACCAAAAGCACTCATACCTACTGTATCATCTCTCCTGACCTTATTTAATTTTTATCTGCCTACTCACTTTTAGTAAAATTTTAATTCATTTTCCTATATCTGATACATAAAACCATTGTAAATGAATTGATGATTTTGAGACTGTCTCACTGTATAATCAAAAATGACCTTAACTTCTATTATAATTCTCCCACAAGCTGAGATTATTGGCAGGTCCAAAGAGCCATTTTACTTTTAAGCAATCTGAAAAAAATGCTTTAAAATATTTAGTACATTGATATATTATAAAAATTAACTATATTATGAATATTTTATTTCTCCAAATACATGTATCCCTAGTTACTGTTTGCTCACTTTCAAGCAATCATAATAGTAACTGACTTCATATCATTATGTTCAGTTTGAGCACATCCTTGTAAAGTGCTTACTACAGACTATGAAGCCACATCTGGTGAGACTAGACTCAAACTGATCATCCAGAAACAGGACTTCTGTCCACTCAGTCCAGATCCTAAAGGGCTGGAGGGGAAATTGAGTCAGTACCTGGGGCTTTCTGAAGCACGGTACAGAGTGAGTGAGTTAAACGTTATGATACCAGGAACACAATGGCATACTGCGGAAGGAGAAAGAGCCACTTTGTAGTGCTAATGCAGGGAGATGCCGCAAGACCGAGAAGAGAGGGAAGAAGGAGAGAGAGAGATCACTAGAGCCCAGAAGAAAAGCTCAACTCATGGAAAAACTGCAAGTATAGTACAACCTCCCTGAGTAGAGAATTCAAGACAAAGCCCATTGGGCAATATAGGATGACAGAATACAATTCTCTTTCAGCCATTTATAAATTCCATGTGACCACATTAAAATAATGAGTTATCAGTATGCAGAACCAACTGAATAGTATGGGCTAAAATTATGATCATATCACACTTACCATTATTGTTATTAATGTTGTACAATAATAAATAAATGTTTTCCACATCTCACATTGTGGGAAAACATTACTATATCAACAGAAAGTTTTATTTTATAATATAAAATATTTAAAATCTTATTTGTGGGGTGGAGGGATGGCTTATCAGTCAAGTTGTTTGCCTGCAAAGTCAAAGGACCAGAGAACTCCTGTACTCCACAACTGAATCCTGCCAAAGATATCATAGCCATCACTATTTTTGTTAGAATTACATTTTGCAAGATGGGATATTCGTAATGGTTGATGGACATGGATTTTACCAAAGTCTTTGTCATGAATGTCAAGGTTGTTTGAAATGACAATTCTGTACTTATGTTACTCCAACTCATGCTGTGGTTTGCTATTAATATTATTTATATTCAAAGCATATCAATTAATTTAAAATATTTTCATCAAGGGGAAATATTCTATTTGATAAGAGTGCTCTAAAAAATATGTTTAAAAAAGTGGCTCCACCCGGGTGTGGTGGCACACACCTTTGATCCCAGCACTCTGAAGGCAGAGGTAGGAGGATTGCCATGATTTCAAGGCCAACCTGAGACTACATAGTGAATTTCAGGTCAGCTTGGGCTACAGCAAGACTATACCTTGAAAAAGCCAAAAATAAATAAATAAATAAATAAGTAGTTCCACTGCTGAGTCTTAGAGACTTGTCAAATAGCATTAAGTTGGTAACTTTTATAATAGTAAAGATATTGTTGAATAGAATAATATCCTATCTGCTTTGAAAATTAAAGGTGTAAATAATTTTTAAAAAGTTTTGGCATCAAAGAGCAAACATGAAAAAGAAATTATATCCTATTGTGTCAGTGGACCTATAAGGCACACCAGAATGAACGATGAGGGCAATGCATCCACTCAGTTTCTATAAACATTGTTAGGATGAGAGGCCGCGACTTTCTTTGAGTGCTGACTGGAAGTCACATGCATCCATATGCTGTTGCTCTGCTTTTGAAATGAGTAACTGCTTTATTGTTGGTCAGTTGTGTTGATTTAATAAAACCCATTGAAATTTTTGTCACTTCTACCTACCTGCCCAAGCATAATCACACAGGCTCAGGGGGCTGTTATGGCCATGCTGGTTTTTCCGGAGCTTGGAGTTCATGACCAAACAATGATGTAGATCAGATCATAGTAGTGGCCTTCCTGTCTGCCTGGGGGAAACTACAGGCTTTATTTCAGGCAGTTGCTTATTCATTTATTCATTACCTCATTCAAAATTTATTTTGTGCTTACTGGAGATACTGCAAAACAATATAAAGTTCTCACATTTTAAAGTGGATCCAGAACTTGGCTAAAATCCTGGCTCTGCTAGTAAGTAACTTCTGAATTTGTAAAACTCACATAAAGGCACTCATTTTATTTCTCCATTCTGTAGAAATGAGAGTAAAATAACTTACTTTATCCTTTCTTATTTTTTAACTTTTATAAAAATAACTTTATTAATTTATTTTCAATGAGAAAGGGAGATACAGAGAGGTAATGGGCACAAGAGGCACTCCTGCCACTGAAAATGAACTCCAGATACATGCACCACTTTGTACATCTGGGTTTACTTGGGTAGTATTCATTAGACTTTGTGAGAAATTGTGTTTAACCACAAACCTATCTCTCCATTTCCTGTTTTGTTTTTGTTTGTTTGTTTTTATATGACAAAACTGCATGTGAATAAACAAAAATTTTGGACTGATACATGATTGATACATTATGCATACCAAGGTCATATTCATTTGAAATGGTTGAAGAATTAATTGTTGAGTTTTGGTGGTTGGAGCTTTGTTACTTTGTATATTTGGTTTTGGGTGTGTGTGTTTGTGTGTGTGTATGTGTGTGTGGTTGCACGTGCACGTGTGTGTTTGTGCTTACTAAAGCAAGATGACAAGCATTAGTGCCATCCTCAGGTGCTCTCTACTTGTTCTGAGACAGGATTTATCACTATTTTATGTGTGGTTTGAATGTTCCCCATAATCTTAGGTACTTTTGATCAAGCTTCCTACTCAGTCACCTGCTGGTGCACTCTGGCCTGTGAAGCCCTGTTGGAGGCCGTGTGCTGCTTGGGGGCACAGACGGTGTGTTTGGAGGCAGTTTGAGCTCTGGGTATTCTCTCTCTCTCTCTCTCTCTCTCTCTCTCTCTCTCTCTCTCTCTCTCTCTTTCTGCTGCTACTGATATGGAATAAAGTTAGTCAGCCTTCTCCACCATGATAAAGCTTTATCTAAAAACTGTAAGCCTTATGTAAACTTCCTCCTATAAGATGCTTCTGGTTGGGTTTTTGTCCCATCCACAAGAAGCTAACTGCTACAGCTTGGAACTGGCCAAGTAGGATAGACTGGCTCACAAATGAGCCCCAGGAATCCACCTGTCCCCAATTTTCTAACTTGGGGATTACAAGTGCACACAGTGGGTTCTGGGAACGAAACTTAAGCCCTCAGGCAAAGCAAGCACTCTAACAAGTGAGTTCTTTTGCTCTTTGCCTGAGTTCCTCATCCAGCCCCTGTAATTTGCAGGGTGTGTGTGTGTGTGTGTGTGTGTGTGTCTGTTTCCCACTACCTCTATGCATTTACTGTATTTATGACAAAATGATATTTTTCAAATTTATTGACAATTGTTATACATTTATAAAATGTATTTTAACAATAAGACCATATCTTTACATTTTTTAAGCCTCCTCCACTTTCCTTTTATGTTGAATTCCTTCTTTTATCTTGTGACTCACTTTAATTAAGGTTGCTTGCATAAGCATGGATGAGAGATTCGTTACCAGACGATGTGAGTGCTACCAGTGTCTTTACCACTACAGAAAATATCTCCCATTCTCAGCCATCGTAAATGGCCTGCAACACTTCTGTGAGGGATGAAGGCCTCCCTCATGCTCTCCTCTCTGACAAAATGTTGGTAGGGTCAGTACTGATTGATCTTTGCAGATTATGATAGTCATTGACCCAGGGAATGCCCCAATACCAAGTCATTTGCTTTGAGTTAAATTTCAGTTATAATTTAGACCCTATGTCCTTAGGCCATGTCAATAGTATCTCATTTTCCCACTGTTGGTTGGCTATGACCCACTCTTCTGTAAACCAGAAAGCCTAGTCCTCTTGCAGAAAGTTACAGGGGTTGTAGTCTTGAGGATGATTTCTACACAAAGAAAATGCCCATCCTTACATGTAGAGAGGAACTCAAATAACTGTTGAACAATCAGGCCATCATGAAATTTTTCACCCTGTGTGAAGCTGTATCAGTAGAAGATGTGTTCATTGTTTCCATTTAAAGACCTTGTGGTTGTTCTGGTGACACCACCATAAGAGAATCAAACCTACTGCCAGTCTCAGAATTACTAATGCCTCCCTCTCTTGCTCATATGTGGACACTAGCTTCTGATTTGTATATATGTATATGCATGTGGGAGTAAGTATGGATAGATGCTAGGAAACTAGAGAGGAGTCTAAGAAATTGGGAAAAACAGGCTTTAAGGAAAGGTGTGGTGTGTGTGTGTGTGTTAGGACACATGTGAGATGAGGGGGAAGGGAGTGGGAGTGGCGGTGAAGGAAGGGGACAGAGAGTTGGGGGAGAAGTAGCAATTAGGTCAATCAATCAAAATTAAGTATGTATGAAAATGCCAAAGGAAAAACCTGTTATGTTGTATGCTAATGTAAAATTTTAATAAATATCATCACTTATGGAAAAAGAAAGGAAACTTTGGTAATGTAAGAGATAATAGAAAATATGTGTTTTCCTTTAAGTGAACCCAAATTTCTATTCTATTAAGTGGTATAATAAAGTGATTTTGAGAAAATAAGTATACCCATATATCTAGAAGTCTACATTTTACGACATTCATATGATATGATACTTATTTACACACACATACACTCACACACACAAGGTGCTATTCTATTTGTTTTACAAAAGTGGTGGTAATTTCAAAATATTTGAATATTGTATACAGATATTTCTCTGCAAATGATATTAATACTTACTTTTAATCTTTCTCCAATGGGTACAACAGGGCTTCCAGCCACTACAAACAAACTCAAGAAGTATGTACCACTTCATGTATCTGGCTTCCTTTGTTTCTCGGAAATCGAACCTGGGTCCTTTCAATTCACAGACAAGTGCCCTAACAGCTAAGCCACTACAGGTTAATACAGCTTTGTATTTACTACAAGTTTTATTATTTTATTTATTTGCAAGAAAAGAGAATATAGACATGCCAGAGCTCCTATCACTGAAAATGAACTCCAGACCCATGTACCATTCTGTGCACTGGCTTTATGTTTATGTAGGTACTGAGGAGCCAAATTCAGCTTGGAAGGGCTTATAATCAAGGACCATTAACCACTGAGCCATCTCTCCTGCTACAAAGATTTGTGGGGCTTTTTGTTTGTTTTGTTTTGTTTTTATTTTTCAAGGTAGGCTCTTGCTTTAGCCCAGGATGATCTGTAATTCACTCTGTAGTCTCAGGCTGGCCTCAAACTCACAATGATTATCCTATTTCAGCCTCCTTAGTGCTTCTATTAAAGGCATGTATCATGAAATTGGGCCAACAGCGGGGAGTTGAACAAGGACTCGAGGAGAAGCTAACCTGGGTGAAAAAAGGCAAACAGACACAAGAAGGAGACCATGCTAGGTGTTTGTCAAGGCCTCGAGAGTTTATTCTTACATGTAGGTTTATATAGGGTTGTAGGGTTGAAGAACAGGAAGCGCCCTGTTCTTCCCTGTGGCTTGTCTGCGTCCTGGCGGCTGGGCTGCCCTGTGTGAGAGGCACCACTTCCAAAAGACGTGGTCAGAGCAAGGAGTTGTAGGGGGAAGGGGACATGGTCAGGGCAAGGATCACAGAGTTACTGGTTAAACAGCAATGCCTTCGTTTCTTCATCAGCTACCGGCAGGATGAGGGAGTGTTTAGCCAGGTGTACAATCCCATTGTTTCTGGTAGTTGAATATTAGGTGAGGAAGTAGAAACTTAACTTGCTATATGGCAGTCTTTGTTTCTGGTAGTTGAGTATTAGGTGAGGAAGTAGAAACTTAACTTGCTATATGGCAGTTTCTGTGAACATGGCCAAGGTTTGGTTCATAGCTCCCAACAAGCCTCCTTAGTGCTTGTATTAAAAGCATGTGCCATGAAATTGGGCCAAAGATTACTTTCTTTTTAAAAAATATTTTATTTATTTATTTATTAGAGGAAGAGGAAGATACACACACAGATAGAGAGAATGGGCACATCACCGCTTCCAGCCACTACAAACAAACTTCAGAAGCATGTACCACCTTGTGTATCTGGCTTACATTGGTCCTGGGGAATTGAATGTGGATTCTTTTGAATCACAGACAAGTTCCTTAACAGCTAAGCCATCTCTCCAGTTCCAAAGATTGTTCTTTGTTTCTTTTTTGTTGTTGTTTCTTTGTTTTGTTTTGTTGTTTTTGGAGGTAGGGTCTCCCTCTAAGCCCAAACTGACCTGGAATTCACTAAGTAGTCTCAGCATGGTCTCAAACTCACAATGATCCTCCTAGCTTTGCCTCTAGAGTGCTGGGATTAAAAGCATGTCCCACCATGCCCAGCTTTCCAAAGATTATTCTTAATGGCTTATATTCCTTTGTAGGATTAAAGTTTGAATGTAATTGTTTATATGATGGGGTTCATGACTTGTATTTTATTACAGATTTTTATGAGTTATTTAAGATAAAATGAAAATTCTAGTGCTTATTTTCTTACAAATTCTTTGTACAATGAACTCAGCTTATATTCAGACATAAAAATAGCATTGTAATATTTTAAAAATATTTTCAGGCATTAAACATGTCTCAACTTGTTTCTGTTTTTGTAATGTGGTCAGACATTTTTCTGCCTGTCATGAGATCCCAGTTTTTGTCACCACATCTGTCAGCATTTGCTGATATAAAACAGGATCATACCAATTCTGTTACTTGCCCAAGGTCACATGGCTTGTGTAACTGGAATTCTTAACAGGAAATGACTTATGGTACTATCTTAAGGGAACAGAATATGCATAAAGTGTTCTGCTTGTAAAGCCGTTCAGTTGGTTATATTGCCTTTGCAATGGAGTTCACTTTTCTTTATTTTTTCTTGCACAGTGAACTTCTCTTCTACAGTTTCAACTTTTCTAGTTCTTAGACTTCCAAGTTTTTACTTTTTCACTGGTAGAGTAAAAATAAAAGAGAAGAAGAATGTGTAACAAAATTCTTTCTTGCCTGTTAATAACTCACTTCTTTCATGAATTATTCTTCAATGTTTTCAGATCTCCCCAGCAGAATATACTCACTTAAGGTGTTCTTGGAGAGGGGGCAAGAGTAATTTTGTGTTGTATTAATCTTTATTCACCTCTGAGAAAATTGGCTTGTGTACATAAAAAAAATCAATATATCAATAGTTGATCCTCTTAAATACTTATTTTCTGAAAAAACAAACAGGAGTGTGGCTGCATGTTAAGTGCCTGGGTCCCAGGCTAATGCTTCTAACTTCTCCCTCTCCAGATTCCAAGGGTGTGACACAGTTCCACTCCTAGCTCCTCTAAGCTTCATTGCCGCCTTTTAAGCTCTCACAGTTGTCTTTGAAGCCATTTCTGACTTAAAATAATGACTGTTAATTCCCTCTTTTGCCTTGGAGCAGGTTGATGGGATAAATTCAAAAACATCACTGAAAGAATCATCTCCAAGTAGAAGAGTCCTCTAATCTCATATCTGACACTTTTATTCCCTCAAAACGTGAATATTTTAAGAATTCTAAACCTGATTTTATTCATGGCTTTTAAAAGTCCTACTAAGTGGTATATTGTAATAAAGTTTTAGTGTACATTGTCCTGAATTCTACATTTTAATAGCATACATAGCATGTAAATGGCAAAAGGCATTAATGTACCTGAACTGATTCACGATATATTTGTTCCATGGTAATATAAATGTCATTTTAATTAGGCTTAGGAAATGCATTTGTGGGCATGTTTATGAGGTATTTTCTGAGATTAAGGTACTTGAAATGAGAGTAAATTAAGATTTAGCTTCCTCTAATCTGGTGGTGGGGTGGGGGGTCCATCGTGAATTATAAGGTAGTCACCATAGTTGAAGCACCAAAAAGGTGCAGAACTCAGTCAATACTCTTCAGAAAACACAACCGGGCAGGAGAGGAAAGGTACAGTGTGACCACCATGTGTGATCCACTCCTGTGACTGGATTAGCAATGTGTGATCAGTTTCTGTGGTGGGCCGATGGAACTGACACATCGTGTGTGTCAGGTCCGCCCAGCTATGTGCATGAGTGAACAATCTCAATAAAAATTACAATTACCTTAGTCTCTATCCAGTTCCTGCCATGAGTCCCATAAATGTCAACAACCTAAGCACTTCAGTACAACCTTTTCTCTCTCTCTTTCTCTCTCTCTTTCTCTCTCTCTTTCTCTCCCTCCCTAAACTCCTCCTGCTTCAGACTTTCTTGGTCTTCACAACTCTACTTTCACCTTGCTCAGCCCTCATCTGAATTCCTTAATTCCTTTGACTTTGGATGGCACTGGTGAGCACTGACCTTCTGGCATCTTCGCCCCTAAATCGAACCCACCAGAGTAGAGAAAGGATCTACTGTTCTCAGAGGTCCTTCATCAAGAAGACCCACCTAAATGGAGACTTCATTTCATGGTCTAAGGTTCCAGACTGAATAAAGGAGAAATAAAAATGATGTAATTTGATTAGCTGCTTCATCCTTCTGCTATTATGCCCCCACCACCAATGTTGGGCTGTATAGCCTTGAACTGTTAAGCCAGAACAGACACTTTCAGTCTTAACTTGCTTGTTACTATGTATTTTGTCAGAGCAATGAGAAGACTACTATGATTAGTAAGTCATTTATACATAGATTGCTATGGATATATAAAAATTTGACTAAGAAAATGTAAGATTAATGTGAATCTTAGGATTCTTTGACTATGGCCCTTAGTCTGTAAAATGAAGTAAAAGTAGAGACATTTAGGAATTGTAGACTCTGTAACCCACCCCCCTTTATTTTCCATCCTCATACACAGAAACAAGATGAAACATTACATACCTATTTGTGGGAAGCAAGTTTGAAAGTGCTATGTATCTTTTCAATAATTCTTCCACTAAGTATCTCTGTTTTTATTCTTTACTTATTTGAAAGAGAAAGAGTTACATCAGGACCTGTTGCTACTGCAAACAAGCTGCAGACACATGCACTACTTTGTACACCTGGTTTGAGGTGGGTACTGGAGAACTGAACCTGGAGTGGCAAGCTTTACAAGGAAGCTACTTTAACTGTTGTATTTCATAATCATTGAGAACATTCATACTGTGTCAGATACTATTGTGTTGAAAGTATTATTTGTTTCAAGGTCCCCACCTAGAAGAAGTTAGAAATTTGCTAAATCTTTTAAATTTCTTTAATTTTCACAGAAGATTTTAGTCCACTAGTGGTATAAATAATATAATGCCATTGAATATACATTAAATGAAGTTGGCTTTTCTGCTTATGAATCTATTGTTGTATGCTCACTGTCCTCGAACCTTTTGTGTCTTTAGAAAAGCTAGTTTTTGAGAATTTCATAAAACTACCTTCCACAATATCATACATACCTAATATTAAAGCAATTAGATTGCCCATAGTTAATCAGCCTGCCTTTTTCCTTGAGCACATTCTGTAACTATATTTAGCAAGAGAAAAGGTATAAAATGCTATGATAAATAAGAACTATTAAAGGGATAGACACCACAGGACAGAAAGAGTTATGGTGATATGAAGCAGGAAGGAGACAGTGACAAAAGAAATAAATGGCACATGCAGCTTAGACACCTGAATAGAGACAGTTTCAATGAAGATGAAAGACAGGAAAATTAAAACTAGAAAAGGATGAAAAAAAACCAGATTACTGTAAAAATGCTATAGACCTCCTAGGCATGGTTTCAAAAACTCACTGAGATAAGAAAAGCCTTTTAAAAGATATATCATTAATCACTGGTATTTCAATTAGCTAATATTGACTGGGATGGCAATTATGGCATTGATAAGAGAGGGCTTTTTTCCTGGAGGGAATACAGGCTGTTCCTTGACATATTCTCTGAACAATCTATAAGTAGTCCAGCCTATTATATACTTAGCACTAATGTGGTTGGGGAATAAGACTAAGATGAAAAATAAGATCGAAGTACAGTCATCCAAAGCTAGTGATCATAGGGCATCGGCATGCCAATGTCCTTGAAGTTGGGGGTGGAGGTAGCAGAGCAAAAGCACTGTCTTGAGGGAATGTCTTGAGTAATTGGTGCTAGGAAGCATGGAATAGTCTCTTAAAATTAGCTAAAATCAATTTTAATTTCAGGGAATGTGTGAAAAAACACATGTATTTTAAGAACAAACACTAGGGCAAGATCCCCCTGCTCAAAGTAAATATAGTAGTCCTATTTTCTAAATGATTATTTTGGCCTTGGAGAAAGAAAGCAGCCTCGCATTTTCTGAGATGGTCCATCCTCCCAGGATAACCCTGTTTGTGCTCTTGCTGGTTGATATATGGGAATACCTTTACAAGTAGCTGAATGTACCGTATGTACCTGAATGTAATCTTAATAGCATATGATTAATTAAAAAGATGATGCTTATCAAAAGGAGATGAATATATCATGTGAATGTTTTGCAGATTTCAAAAACAATCATTTTATCTGTGTAATTTTGATGTAAAATTATTTAGCAATACAACAAAAGAAATATTGTGTTAAGATGCTACTATAAAATTTTCAAATATATTTTCAGAGGAGCAGAAAACTCTGCTTTTGTGAAATAAATTTTTTATTGTATATTTTTATTTATTTACTGAGAGTGACAGAGAGAGAGAGAGAAAGAGACAGATAGAAGGAGAGAATGGGTGCACCAGGGCCTCCAGCAACTGCAAATGAACTCCAGATGCATGCGCCCCCTTGTGCATCTGGCTAACGTGGGTCCTGGAAAATCGAGCCTCGAACTAGGGTTCTCAGGCTTCATAGGCAAGTGCTTAATCACTAAGCCATCTCTCCATCCCTGAAATAAATTTTCAAAATACAAACTTAGAATTAATATTTTCATATCTCAAACTGGACAAAATGAAAATATGTGTAGAATAACTGCAATCCAAATATTACAAATAATATAACCACATAGCACTTAAAATATTTGATCTACAATTTACTTATATACCATAGGCTCTATAACATATAATTTATTTTATACTTAAATAAATGCTTCATTAAATTTATGAGTTTATCATTTAGGAGGCCAATAAAAGAGAGCTTTCACACACAACATTTTGTTAGCAAGTCTATAAATTATTATATACTTTTCTCTGTGTGTATATCTGTGTCTGTGTAAGTGTGTGTGTGTTTGTGTGTGTGTGTGTGTGTGTGTGTGTGTGTGTGTGGTGTAAGTATGTTTTTAAGTGGTTACTGGAGATCTGAATTCAGGTCTTCATGCTTGTGCAGCAAGAACTTTATTGTCTGAGCCATCATCCTTGCCATTATTGCTATTTTTAGAGACAAATTCTAAAATATGTATAAATAAGCCTTAGAGACTTCAGGGACAGCAGTACAGTGGAATTATTAAAATATATAGACTCCAAGTGACCAAGAAAGGGCAGGGTACAAGAATCAAAGTCATGTGCTGACAATCACTTCCTGACAGAGAACCCAGTCAGTTTGAGGTGATCCTTCAAGTCGGAAAGCAAGGAAATGAGTGCCCTTATTTAATGCTCTTCATTTCTCATACTGTCCACCTATTTGGGTCCATTAGCACAAACTCTTTGCAAACTGCAGTAGAAAACAGTGCTGGCTGTGCTTTGCACAGGTGGCATGAAGATAGGGAGATGGCTCAGCAGGTAAGGGTGTTTGGCATGCAGGCCTAAGGCCAGAAAGGACCCCATTTGCCCTGAATTTGATCCCCATCACATAAAAGCAGGCCATGGCTATATACATCTGTAACCCCACTATTGGGGGTGAAAAGGGAGATATGCTTGATTGTTCAGTTGGTCTGAAAGAACACAACATTTCCAGGTTCGGTGATGAAGCACATCTATGAAAATACACAGGAGAGCATTAAAAGAGGACGTCTGTCATTTTCCTCTGGCTTTTATAGTCATGCACACAGAGAGCACACATCTGCACACACATGAGTAAATACTATACATAGACAATCCACATGCACCATACCATGCATACAACATACATACATATGCCAAAAGCTGAACACAGTGTACAAAGTAAAACATATATAGGTATATATAAAGAAACCTAAGTTTAGAATACTGACTGTTTGACAAATGTCTGGGGAAATATTTTGCCAGGGATTACACATATAACTTATATAGCATGTGACGTGATTCAGAAAAGTGAGGCATGTGCAGAGAAGTTTTCAACTGTTTGCTGCTAGGTTTTGTAGCATGTTGTGTAGTCTAGGAATTGAAAAAAGTATGAAGATGAACTATTTAAATCTTGGCAGTTATCAGCTACTAATTTTGTACATATTTAATAAAGTAAAGCTAGATTTTTTCTTAAAACAATGTTAGAAAGAACCAATGAGAAAGTCCTTCATGGTTTCATCATTTGCTTTGAGATTGTGGCATTGCAACACAAAGGAACAGCTTCATCTCCCATGAAGGACTTGCAAATAAAGTGACCTTCATGAGAAATGTACTTGTTCTTATGTGCCTATTCTCACACAGTGCATGTTCACATTATCTTTTTATCATCTTGTTTCACCATTTAGATAAGCCTCAGGGAGGAAAGCTCTGCAGCCTTAAAGCCAGTGGCTTTCTGTTGCACACCTGCAAATCAGTTTTTGGTCATGATTTCAGTTCTTAAGGAATCACACACCCTCTCACTGATAATGTTGTAGTACATTAGTAATAACACTGTAAGCCATGCTGTGCCACCAACACATGCTCATAAATGGACAGAAAATTTCACAAGATCAGACATCTGCAACCTCACACTTACCCAATCAGAAAACTTGGCCCTTTTAATTTGGTCATGCTTTTAATAAATAAAGTAGTATTTTTATTTTCTTATTGATGTCACAAGATATCTGACAAGAACCCCTTAAAGAAGGAAAGATTTATTTGGGCTCATAGCCTGAGAAAATACTATTCAATAACTTAAAACACATCATAGCTAGGAAGGTAGGGGGGCCTGAGCTTGTGACATCTGGTCACATTGCCTCCACAGTGAGGGGGCAAAAGGAGATGAATATCAATACTCAGCTAGTTTGTCTTTTTATTCCATGCAAGACTCCAGCCCATGGGGTGGTGCTGCTCACAAAGTGGGTCTTCCCACCTCACTTAATCCTTTCTGGAAATGCTCTGCCAACTATATTTTTTAAGTGTTTCCAGATGCAGTCAAATTGACAATAAAGCTTAATTATAACAAGGCCATCCCTTGTCAGTCTTGACATACAACATATCACATTTAAGCAGTAAAACTCATCCCTTTTTGTTCAAAGACTCTTGACATCTCATAATGCAAAATTTATTTGGTATAATTGCAATAATCACTCTTGTATTTAATAGTCTAATAGTTTGTTACAAGGTCCAGATTCCTGGCTTTCCCAATACACAAGAAAGACTATGTGAATCCTTATGAAATTAAAACCAACATGCAATGACAGAAGGAAAACTAGTCCTGATTCCAAAAAGGAAGAACAGTAATGGAGCAAAGAAAAATTAGAACCAAATAAAACTGCCTCCTAGCATGACAAAGAACCCTGCTGCTCCAATATTAATGTCATTGTGAAATTATATTTTTAATAGAACTACTTTTTCAAATTTTAGATTCAATAACTTAAGATGAAAAACTATGTACAATATTAAAAGAAGTTTGTTTTTACCAGTTTATTGTGGATAACTTTCCTGAGGTTTTGACACTCTCTCCCATCCCACTGACACTTTTACCCAAGGCAACTCTCCCAAGGGCTCCTCCTTACTCCCCCAGATTCTAGTGGTATTGGCTTTACAGTGATCATTGGTTTCTGAATATCATAAAACATGGCTCATGCTAGTGACTGTATGCTCTGTCTACTCTGCTCTCCTCCTTGAGCCTCTGTGGCTTGCATCAACACCTCACATTGTTTATTTAAACCAGTTCTTATTCTTTTGTTCAGCTTCTTTTTTTTATTTTTTTTTTTTATTTATTTATTTGAGAGCGACAGACACAGAGAGAAAGACAGATAGAGGGAGAGAGAGAGAATGGGCGCGCCAGGGCTTCCAGCCTCTGCAAACGAACTCCAGACGCATGCACCCCCTTGTGCATCTGGCTAAAGTGGGACCTGGGGAACCGAGCCTCCAACCGGGGTCCTTAGGCATCACAGGCAAGCGCCTAACCGCTAAGCCATCTCTCCAGCCCCAGCTTCTTTTTAGTTGTACTATTCTCTCTCTTTTACTCTTGCTCTCTTTTCTGCCCTCTCCTCTCTTCTTTCCCATCTCCCCTTCTCTTCCGTGCTGGAGACCTAAGACCAGGTGATGAACATCACAGGTGTATGCTCTCCTATATATCCTTACAAGTACTCTCTCTCTTTCCCATACTGGTCCTACACTGATATTTACTCAATCTGTGAACTTTAAAATGTTCTTAAATATGTGTGTCTTATTGTTTGGAATGCAAAACACAATGAAAATAATATCTACCTGCACCTGTCTAGTTGTAATGAGAAGGTAAGTACATAGTACATGGAAAGGAACTATTAAAATAAGGAATTATTAAACTACGATAAAAGATAAGAGGTACAAAAACCATATGTGGCATTCCAGGACTGAGGTAAAGTATCAAGGGTTGGGTATGCTGGAAAGAGGCTAATACTTCATTGTTGATATTCAAAGAAGTGGATGCTTATTAGAAAGGTGAAGACTTTTATATGGATCAGTGGGGTGCCCTTGCAAACACATGGGTCAAGAGATTGTACAGGAATTGTGCCTGTGGGTCCAGCAGAGCACATGTGTATTGTCCTCACAATTTTGTAGAATTTATTAAAGCAATTACAGGCTTTTTATAACTTCATTATTTATATTTCAATCATTTTGCCTTAATATAGAGCCAGAGTACTTTTTCATGCAATGTTTATGCCCTAATAACTAGCCCAGTGCTAGTAACAAATCAGTGCTGAATTGTTTGAATAAATAGTTGAAAGAATTTTCACTTTTTTTAAAATAAAAATCATATTTATTTCCCGTCCACAGACAGAGAAAGAGACAGATAGAGAGAAATAGAAAGAATGAGCGCACCAGGGCCTCCAGCCACTGCAAACGAGCTCCAGACGTGTGCACTCCCTTGTGCATCTGGCTAATGTGAGTCCTAGGGAAACGAGCCTCTTTTTTTTTTTTATTTATTTGAGAGCGACAGACACAGAGAGAAAGACAGATAAAAGGAGAGAGAGAGAATGGGCGTGCCAGGGCTTCCAGCCTCTGCAAACGAACTCCAGACGCGTGCGCCCCCTTGTGCATCTGGCTAACGTGGGACCTGGGGAACCGAGCCTCGAACAGGGGTCCCTAGGCTTCACAGGCAAGCACTTAACTGCTAAGCCATCTTTCCAGCCCAAGGAATTCTCACTTTTGGAAATAATAAAATAAAATAAAATAAAATAAAATAAAATAAAATAAAATAAAATAAAATAAAATAAAATAAAATAAAATAAAATAAAATAAAATAAGCTTGTTTTTAATTTAATCTTTTTGGATTTATAAGCTCACAATTCATCTCCCTTCTCTTGGCCAGACCATTTCCTTGTTCCCAATTACCAAGGATTCGCTATGCTAAAATCAGGTTATGCAGTCTAGATAAAGGAAAACAGAGACAAAATGCTTCTTGGGCTCAAGACTTTTATTTAAGGCTACGAAAAACTGGCAGGGTACAAAGACTGACATAGAGACAGAGGGGAGAGAGGGCGCGCGAGAGAAGCAAGACCCTAGGTAAAAAGAGAAAGTATGCTTTTAAAGGTTTTGGGGAGTGGAAGAGGGGAATTTCAGTGTGAGGGAAGAGCCTTGAGGGATGTGCTGAGGTGGGGCCTGGGGAAAAGTTGTATACCCTCATCTCAGCCCAGGCATGGAAGGATGGAAAAGGGTGAAGGAGAGGAGGATAGAACACTTAGACTCTTACAGTAAATCTTGTGGAGATGTGAAAAAACTTTCAGTGTCTCTCCTAACTTAGAAAAGCAGCATCATGAAAAACCATGACACTTTCCTTTAGAAAATTTGCAATAAATTTATTTTCCATCTTTTTAATTAGATTCACATGAAGATTTTTATATTATCAGACAGTTGCATGAATAACACCAATAAATAATCACTAAGACTTGATTAATTCAAGAAATATGATGCAATATTTCTCATCATTTTAGCATAGAAATAGAGGAAATATAATTTTAGATGACAGGAAAGAAAATGTTCTAGTAGATTGCATTTTTTAAAAAAGATTAGTATGTTTTTATTTCTGTAGGCTCAAGGTGATTTTGTGGTTTACTTTGACTCCTTGAACAGGCATATGACTGGCAAAAAATAGCTAGAGAAAGAATGAAGTGCCTGTCACATGGAATTTCAGGGCAGGTTCTGCTTATACTGTTTGATTCACCTAAGAGGACGATTTATTTTCCTTTCTTATTTTAAGTGACAAATTTGAAATAAACTTGCGCCTTGCACATTCAAAGATAATGTGTATCATCAGAAGCAGGCACAAGAATCTCTTTCCCTTTGTTCAAACAAACCAAAGCTATGGCTTTCTCATTTTTCAAAGTATCTCAGGAATCAATTGGATCTTATTATATATCTATTATACATCTGAAATGTATTTTGTTATGCAGTTATTAATCATTTGTGGTTCTATTGTTTTAGTAAACATTTCCCTTCAAATAAAATCACTTAAAGTCTACATAAACATGTCTGCTTGTCCTTTGTGCATGAAAAATCTAAATATCTAAATAATATCTAAAAATCTAAGTATCAAGATAAATCTGCATTTGCAAATTCTAAAATTTAACATGTCATAAAATAACTAGAGAAAAGACTAAGATTAATTAAAAAAAGAATACTATTGTCATGTGCTTGTTCAAAAGTAAAGAAAGTAAACAAATCATTAAGTTGTTTTGCTATAAAACTAGAATAAAAATCCAGGGAAATGGGATTTTTGTCACTACAAAGAGACCTTGTTTGGATTTCACCTAGAGTTCTGCCTGAAAATCTGTTCACCACAGACCAGTAATTACCCTTGAGGGCCATTGGTGAGAACTGAATTTTCAGTCCATGAGTGTGACACTGGGTCTGGAGGGGAAGGGAGTCTAACTTCCTGTATGCAAATCTGTCCCATCCCGCGGGACCTAGTTATTCATGGGGGCGAGGACCCTAACCTGAAATAAGATGGGCGAGAGAGAGGAAGAGACTCAAGCAAATGTACACTTGTCAAGAGTCCAATTTTATTGACCCGGAGTGGTCTTTTAAAGGGTTAGGGTTAGGGTTTTGGGTGGCAGGGGGGCGGGGGCTGGTGGAGGCAGGTGGTGGAAAGTTATAGAATCTTCTTGGCCTTTGGCCTAGGACATTTTGAGGTTATTCCGAGAATTCATGGTACAGTTCTCACATCTCTGCAGTTGCCAGGCAGGGTGTTAATTAGTTAGGTGTGGCGGGGTGGGGGGATAGGAAAGGTCAGAAGTTGCTCAGGGCTTGTCTCTAACATCGCCCCCTCTTCTGTATACAAGGACTAAGATAGGGAGGTTACCACAACCCCCTGATGATGTCCCAAAGAAGGGCTTGTTTTGGTGGCCGATTATTTTTGTTTAAGAGTAAAAATGGATCCAGAGGAGCAACCTGACAGCAACCTGACATCAGAGAGGCGAGCGTTCCCCAGAGTAGGTTGAGCGCTGTTACTCATAGGTCATTGATTTCGATAAAGTCATTTGGATTGACCTTAGAACAAGGGACACAAACGGGGTCTGAGCCTGTTAGAAGGGCAGTGTTGGACCCTTACCGGTCATTGGATCGGCCTCCTCTCGGCGAGGTCATCCTGTCTTAGGCAGGTCGAGACTTAGCCACCCGTTCCATCACTGACTTACCAGACCACTATCTTTGTGGAAATGTAACACATTTTGCTATCAATAAGACCGTCAAAGCCCATTAAGGATCCTGGAGGAAATATGTTTGGTAGCCAAATAGTATATGAGGGGTCGCAGAGACCTGAGATATTATTCGGAGGGGCGGGGCCAAAATTTCCACCCCAGGGTGGATCTTTGCAGGGAGGTAAAGTCTAAGGATCGAGATGGGGGTTGTCTTGTTCTTTTGGCGGGTCAGCGGCAGATGTTTCATCTGTGGTGAGGCGATGGTAATGGACTTCCACCGGCTTGATTGTAGAATCTACCTGACTCTTAACGAATCTTGTTAATCGTTTAAAGGCCCAGGGGCCAAAAGAGAGAAGTAAAAGGAAACCTACAAAAGGTCCTAGCAGACTGGGAAGCAGAGTGGTTAGCCATGGAGATGTGGAAAACCAATTTTTATACCAAGATTCTTGTTGTCCTCGAGTTGTTTTTCTATCCTCTAGATTTCTTTTAACTTTATCAAGGCTATTTTGTATTAGCCCAGTCTTATCTGAGTAGAAACAGCATTCTTCTTTGAGGGCTACACAGAGTCCCCCTTCATTAAGGAAGACTAAATCTAATCCTCTCCGATTTTGAAGAACTACCTCAGAAAGGGAAGCTAATGAATCCTTAAGATCTTGTATTCCCTCCTGTATGAGGCTGAGATCTCTATCCACTAAGGCACTGAGATGTGAAAAATGTTGTTGGGAGGTAACCATTGAGGCAATACCTGTCCCGGCCCCTGCAGCACTAAGCCCCAGGAGCACAGTCAGAGTAATGGAGGTCAGGGGTTCTCTTTTCTGCCTAACAGACATACCTCTGTCTAATGTAGTTAGAAAACTCTCTGGATCATGGACAAAGAACCGTGGTAGCACAGTGACTACAACACAATAATCCTTGTTATTAACAAACTCCTCATTAGTTATAAAAGGAGTTAGACCCAAAGAGCAAGCAAAGTAGGTGCTATTGGGAGCCTTAGTATAAGTGGATGTTCTATTGATAACAATAGTCTGATTACAGACCAATATGAGTGAATGGGGGGGGGGCAACATTTTAGGGCCAACAAGACAGAGTCCAATACCTGAAATGGAACTAAGAGTAAGGCCTCCATCTGGGGCAGCATGCCAAGGCAGGTCATCTGTGTCATTAGTAAATATAGGGGTCATAAGCATCGCAACACCCTCATAAAAGGGAGGTGTAGGAGAGAAGCAGATACAACATTCTTGATAATCAGGATTGCTAGTATTATGAATAGCTTCTAGGGAGGAGTTTACTAAGGAAACAATGAGATCAGCCGAACTTGGGGGTCCCTCAGGGATGGTGGGTTGGAATAAGGTATATTTTTGAGATAACTGAGTAACAATAGGGGGTGTGGTAGACCTTGAGACAACAGTTAATTTGGGTCTGGCTGGTCTGAGTAAGACAGGGTTTGGTCCCATGGCTGCAGAATTCTTATTCAGAATAGCTTTGAGTAATTTTATTTTAAAAGTGAGCCCAAAGTCTTTTTTTTTCTCTATAGATTCGGAGTCCCCATTCAAATACTCGGCCGGTCTAATCGTGTTGTCTGGCTTGGGAATTGAATTGGATTAATAGGGGACTACACCAGCCACCTGTAGGGGACTGGTTGGGATCACAGAGTCTTACTAAGTCCCGAGGGGAGTGGTTGGGTGTTGCTTTAGGGTGTACCCATTTTCTTTTTACCGAGATATAATCCCAGGAGGAGGAGGGCTTCCAATAGGTGTCCCCCGTAGTTTTGCAACCCCAGGAGGCACAAAAATAATCACAAGCCCATCCACACTTGTAATTAAGGGACTTATCTTGGTGGGCTCATGGGCAGACATGAAGGTGGCTTCTTTCACCAGCATTTCTACAGCCGGGGGAATCAAGGCTGTGTCTGGCTAATTCAGGTGCCTTGTTGTTGGGCTGAGGCCATAGTTCCTCTGCCATGCCCCAATCAGGGTCTGCTCCAAGGGCAAGGGCACAGAGATCCACTTCTAGATCCGGCCATTGGGGCTGGGATCCAACCAAAGAGCTAGAGTTAACAATATCTCCGGCCTGGTTTTCAATGATCCCACTGTAGTTATAAATTTGATAAGGGGAAGGGGCACTTACCACCAGCCGGGTTACAAGTAGAAATGAGAGAATGGCAAGGTTGAGCATCTTTCTGTAATTAAGCACAATTAAAATCTTTCTCAGGGGTTTCCCTGGGAGAATTAATCAATTTTATTAGTCTCTCTGGGAGCCATCTAGCATTTTGTTCTTTAGAATCATATATGTAAGCATGTCCTTTCCCCCAGATTAACACAGGATCTGGGCCGGACCACTTATGAGTTAATGGATCCTTCCATAATGCTTGAGAATAATTATTTGATGTAGAAGGGTGCCAAAATCAGCTGCGGATTTACCATCTTTATCAAGGGTCAGGAAGTTTAAAACAAAGCATGGTTTAATAACGTTTTGGGATTTGCTTCCTGGGGGTATAATATTCCCCCTGAGTGTTGTAGCTTGGAAAGCATATTTTTAAGGGTTTGATGTACTCTTTCTACTATACCTTATCCCTGTGGATTATAGGGAATACCAGTAAGATGTTTAATTTTTAATTGAGCACAGAATTGTTTAAAGCTAGTGCTGGTATACCCAGGGCCATTGTCTGTTTTGATGACTTCTGGCAATGGCATAAAGGCAGAGCAAGCAAATATATGATTAATAACATTTTTAGTAGCTTCCCCCGTCTGAAGGGAAGCACAAATAAATCCACTAAAGGTATCTATAGACAAATGGATATATTTCAATTTGCCAAAAGGAGAATGATGGGTGACATCCATTTGCCATAATTCCCCTGGTGTAAAACCACGAGGATTAACTCCCAAGTATGGCTCAGGCAAAAATGTTATATAGCCCTGGCACTGGTGGACTAGCTGACGGGCCAGTTCTCGGGTGATAGAAAACATCTGTCGGAGAGTTTGGGCATTAAGATGGTGTAACTGATGTGTCTCTTGTGCCTGAGATATGGGGTCAGGTGGGGCAACCATTCCCATTAGGATAACAGAACTATTTGAGTTGCCTGATCCACAAGGTCATTTCCTTTACTTAAGGGTCCAGGAAGATCAGAATGTGCTCGAATATGTCCTACAAAGAAGGAGTGAGTTCTGGCCAGGATTAGTTGTTGAAGTTTAGCAAAAAGAGGGGAAGCATTGGTAGAGGGACAGATGTAAGGGACTGTCTCAAGCAAAGTGACTGAGCTGGCTACATAGGCGCTGTCAGTATAAAGGTTAAATGGGTAATTGGAGAGAGTCTCAAAGACCTATATAACAGCAACCAATTCCACAAGCTGTGCTAAAGAAAGTTTAGTTTGGACTTTGGAGATTTTTCCATTGATGTTAAAGGCTGCAATTCCAGATGAAGAACCATCAGTAAAAACTAACATGGCTCCAGGAATGGGAGAGCTTTTAGTCTGTTTAGGGAAAACAATGGACTGTCTATAAAGGAATTGAATTAGTCTGTCTGAAGGATAATGATTATCTATTTTGCCTTGGAAGGAAATACAATCAACAGCCCATTCATCAGAGGACTGTACTAGCCATTGAACCTGGGAGGAGCTATAAGGCACACTAATGGTGTCTGGGTCTTTTCCAAAAAGTTTAAGGGAACTTTCTCTCCCAAGTTTTAAAACCTGGGCAACCAGGGAAGGGTAGGTGGGCAGAATTTTTGGGGGGTTAGCAGGTAAATGGATCCAATATAAAGGCTTAGTCTGCCATAAAAGACTGGTGGGTGTAAAGTTTGTAGGGAGAATAAGTAGCTATAACGGGGAGGTGGGAGAGAAGTATCCAATCTTTTGTGCCTAAATGGCCTTTTCAACAATTTGTAAGGAATTTTTAGCCTCTGTAGTAAGCTCTCAAGCCAAGGAAGGGTCAGAATCCACTCGCAAAATATCAAACAAGGGTATAAGTTCTCCAGTAGTTAATTTTAAATAGGGTCATAATCAATTAATGTCCCCCAAGAGCCGTTGGAAATCATTAAGTGTTTTTAAAGAATCTTTTCTTAACTGGATTTTTTGAGATAGGATTTTATTAGAGTGTAATTCAAATCCAAGGAAAAGGTGGGGAGGATGGATTTGAACCTTCTCTGGGGCTATTTGCAGTCAGAATCTTTGGAGTATAAGGATTAATTCTTGTCCCACCTCATATAATTTTGTTGTCTCTGGTCCTGCTAATAAAATATCATCCATGTAATGAATGATATATAAATTAGGATATTTAAGCTGAAAGGGATCTACTGCTTGGGCGACAAATTTTTGACAGAGGGTAGGGCTATTGGCCATCCCCTGTGGCAAAGCTTTCCATTGGAAGCGGGGCAATGGACCAATACAATTAACAATAGGGAGGCTGGAGGCAAAATGTTTGCAATCCTCTAGGTGGAGGGGAATGCAAAAGAAGCAATCTTTAAGGTCAATGACTAATTTAGCGTAACCCTGTGGGATGGCTACTGGTGACGGGAGACCAGGCTGAAGGGCCCCCATCGGAACCATGGTCTTGTTAATTTCTCTTAGATCTTGGAGTGATCTCCATTCCCCCCCCTTTTTTTGTAAAACAAAGATGGGTGTATTCCAGGGGGAGGTGGAGGGTTCAATATGACCAGCCACTAATTGTTCCTGCACCAACTGTATGGCTGCTGTTAACTTATGTTGAGGAAGGGGCCATTGATCTACCCAGACAGGGGAGTCATTTTTCCAGGTTATTTTATCTGCCTGATGTACAGGAGGAGCAATGGCCCTTAGGAAAAATGTGAGTCATAGTTAAGACCTGTCCGTGTTGTTTTTGGAGTCACTGAGACAGGGTTTGGTATTCCTTGGTTGTTTTTTCCAAGGCCTCTGCCTGGGATAAAACCCTCATTAAGCATTTGTTGAGTAACTGCCTCAGAAGGGCTGAACATGAGGACTCCCATCTGGGATAAGATGTCTCTTCCCCAGAGGTTGACCGGAAGGCCAGGGACTATGAATGGCCGAACATGTCCAGTATTTCCCTCAGGGTCCTCCCAAGTCAGGAGTTGGGAGCTCTGAAGGGTGTTAGTAGATTGGCCAATACCTTGAAGATGAGTCAATGAGGGCTGGAGGGCCCAGGACGGGGGCCAAGCATTTTGTGAAATTACGGTGGAATCCGCCCCTGAGTCTAGGATGCCCTCAAAAATTTTACCATTGATTTTAAGTTTTAGGCTAGGACGTTCTTGGGTCATTTTTTGAATCCAATAAATGTCTGAAGACCCAGGCCTGGAGGCTCCTCTATGGGGACCTATCGAAGGAGCCATTGAATCCAAGGGCAGGGGGAGGGCCTGTGCTAAACGTTGTCCTTGTATGATAGGAACAGGCCCTCATGTACTGGTGGTCAAAATTTTTATTTCTCCTGTATAGTCATTATCAACTATTGATGTAAAAATGGTGATGCCCTTTAAACTACTAGATGCCCTTCCCAGAATTAGATAATAGGTTTGTGGCAGGGGTGGGCCAAAGACTCCTGTAGGAATTATTTGGACTCCCTCTTCAGGTTTTAATATTGAGTCAGTGGAGGCACACAGGTTCACCCCTGCACTTCCGGGAGTGGCCCTGTGGAGGCAGGCAGTTGATTGGGGGTCTGGCTGTTGTCTGTCTGGCTGCTCCCCGAGGCCGGCAGGAAGGCTATCGGTTGAGGGGCCCGGGGCTGGCCCCTCATTCCGTTTCCTGGTAAGGGAGGGAGAGGATTGCCAGAAATGTCTGTTTTAGACCAGCAAGTATTAGCCCAATGTTTACCATGATGGCAGCGAGGGCAGACTGTGGTAGGTGGGGGGCAAGCCCCTCCAAGTTAACCAGGAAGCTGTGGCTGACCAATGGACTGTCCCACAATTCCTTGGGGGCATTGCCATGCAAAATAGCCTGTTTGTCCACCTTTGAAGCAAGTATGTTTAGAACTGTTGGGTTGAACAACCGCTCCAATGGCCAGATTGATTGCCTGAGAAACCTTATGGGTACATAGATCTACGTCTTGGCATATGCAGATCATGTCATGAAGATCCTTGTCTCTGTATTTGCAACGTAGGGAGGCTCTGCAGGCCAAATTGGCGTTTTCATAGGCAAGTTGTTTAAGCAGTTTATTTTCGTTTTGACCAGGTCCCAGAGACCTTTCAGTAGCCTCTAAGAGACGACTGACAAAGTCACTATATTCTTCATGATTGCCCTGGATGATTTTTGTCAAGGGCGAGAGAACAGATCCCTTAGAGGGAATTGCATGCCAAGCTGCCATAGAGGCATTAGCAGTTTATGCCAACAGGCCTAGAGGAAAGTTTTGTTGTCGTTGGTCAGAGGAATATTTCCCTTGACCTGTAAGTTTTTCAAGTGTCCAGCCAGCAGAGGGAGCTTTAGGTCTTCTAGCGTTATTGTTAGCCAGAGTCCTACAGAGATCGACCCAATAAGCCTGCCATGAAAGGAATTGTCCTCTAGTTAAGACCGACTGTACAATGGTGAGCCACTCATTAGGAGTCAGATAACCTCCCCCGCCAAGGCTTTCCAATAAGGAAAGGGTAAAGGGGGCATTAGGTCCATAGTCCTTGACTGCTGAGTTAAGTTTTTCTAGGTTTTTAAAGCGGAGTCGGCGATAAACAGTCTCCTCACCTTGACTATCTTGGCCTGTGGTGGGCATATTGTGGTGTGGTATACTCTGACTTTCTTTTTCCTCACTTTCATTTTCACTTTGAGAATCATCCTCATCAGAGGAAGGCAAGGGAACAGAGACTGCGGGGAGATGGCATGAAGAGGATAGGGCTTCGTGATTAAGGACAGAGGAGGAAGGCCCGAGGAGGTCGGATTCATGTCCCCGATCTGAAGTGTGTCTAGTTTGTGAGCAGGTAACGGAAAAAGCCAAACAAGGAGAAGACGAGGGGTGAAGGGGCTGGGGTAGGGGAGGGGGGTGTCCGGCAGAACAGCGAGCAGAGAGATGAGAAAGTTATTTTTGAAGTTGGAGAATTTCAGTGAGATCTTGAACTTGAGAGGAGAGGCAAAGCTTGGTCTCAGAAAGGGAATTAGGTGGAACAATCGGAAAAGAGGGCAAGGTCAAAAGAGGAGCAGAGGGGAGAGTTTGGGGGGAAAGAGTTGGGGCAGCAGGGGCGAGGGGTGGCCAATCAGGATTGTGACAATGGGCAGCCTCACCTTCTAAGGTGGTTGCATCGCCAGGATCGACAGGGTCATCTGGAGGGGAGGAGGAGGATGAGGGACCAGCAGGAGGAGGCTGAGGTTTAGTGGTAGGCTGCTTCTTTAGAACAGGATTGATTAGGTGAGGCGATTGGTTATGGGGGGGGGTTAGAAATGTTAATTGGGGGTAGTGGAGGGTAAAGTTGGGGAAGATTCGAAGGGTCAGAAGTATGAGAGTCAGAAACATCAACAAGAGAAAATGAGTCTGAAGCTTGAGAGGGGGGATGCGAAGGGCAGTGGGAGCCAGGCTGTGAAGACGAGAGACAATGTTCTGCCACAGAGAGAAGGTGGCATTTACCAGCGTCATTATTCGCTTCCTCGACAATGTCTCGAATTAAGCCCCAGAAAGAGAAAATAGTTGGGGATAGTGAGTCATTGCCTTCCTCAGTGAGCTTCTGATTTAATTTTCTACCTACTCTTTGCCACTTTTTGGGATGAATATTAGGTCCATCAATCATCAACCATGGACATGTCTTATCAACAAAAATAAAAAACTGTATAAGATCCTTTTTCTTTACCCGTATTCCTCGCTCTCTGAGAGAGGCTTTTAAATCCTTTATGAAAGAAGCCTCTTTAGACAATGAATGGCCCATCTTGATGGGATGGAATGAAGAGGGAAAACTTACCAGGTCTTGCCGTCTTCTTGGGCGGAGAAGCAGTGACCATTCAGGAACACTCCGGAGATCGTGTGCTGGGGGGGGTCTCCGTCCGGCAGGGGTCCGTGCCTCGAGCCCCACGTTGGGCGCCAAGTGTCCCGTCCCGCGGGACCTAGTTATTCATGGGGGCGAGGAGGACCCTAACCTGAAATAAGATGGGCGAGAGAGTGGAAGAGACTCAAGCAAATGTACACTTGTCAAGAGTCCAATTTTATTGAGCTGGAGCAGTCTTTTAAAGTGTTAGGGTTAGGGTTAGGGTTTTGGGTAGGGGGGGGCTGGAGGAGGCAGGTGGTGGAAAGTTACAGAATCTTCTTGGCCTTTGGCCTAGGACAGTTTGCGGTTATTCCGAGAATTCACGGTACAGTTCTCATGTCTCTGCAGTTGCCAGGCAGGGTGTTAATTAGTTAGGTGTGGTGGGGTGGGGGGATGGAATCAGTTAGGTGTGGCGGGGTGGGGGGATGAGGAAAGGTCAGAAGTTGCTCAGGGCAGAAGTTGCTCAGGGCTTGTCTCTAACACAAATCAAATTATGAGGATAAGATAAAGATTCTGGTCTTGTAGTTCTGTCAGTTGGATAGGATGTACTGAAGCATTTGGATAGATAGTAACAATAACAGCTGCTAGTTCTTCTTGGCTTGGTGAACTGACTGAGCAGATAGAAGATGCAAAGAAAAAGAAGTGTATCCTTTTGAGGCAGTTAGGGTAACTGGGCCCCAAAAGTAAAGTCAGGAATTCCCTTGTAATCTCTACTTTGCTAGAGAACAAAAATGATTTACTTCTTATCTGTTGCCTAAAGGAGTTCCATAGACCTTTTTTTTTTTTTTTTTTTTTTTTTCCATGAACAACCTGAGCCCCTTCCTAGGAGAAAGTTAATCTTTCCTATAATTTTAATATGATCCTAGCATTGTTGTTAGTTAAGCTCAGCCCTAAAACTTGGTGTCCTAGCCAGACTCTTCTGGAGCCAGTTACTAGATAAGACTAATTAGCACTAACTGGCTCACCTGAGCCAAAAGGTCAATCCCATGCCAATAATGTTATAAATAGACCATTACCAGAGTACAGGTCACTCTTGGCTCCCTGATCATTGCTCCTGAAGTTCCAGGTATGGTCAGTCTCTCCTTATCTCAGCCCAGATGAGGGGAGAACTCTCTTCCTACAAGGACTTTACAGGCTCTCACCTTTGTCATGGTGGGTGCTCTGTGTACTTCCTTCTCTTCCCTCCTCTTAATCTAATAAAGTCTCTCTAAACCTTACCCCCAGCCTATGGATTTTAATTCCCTAAATTTATAAAATTCATTATTTGTGCATTGGCATGTTGGTATTTTGACAAGGAACACCCAAATTCTTGTTTCACTTTGCCTTCTTCACTAGAAATAATTTGAACATATTTCATCACAGATATGATTTCCATTAAATAAATATGGTTGGGAAATTATCATTAAATCTGTAGTCTGAATCATTCGGCATGTGTGATATGTAATCTAAGGAAAACATGCCTTATTATTTTAGTGAATGCATGAATTGTGTAAGTTCTAGTTAATGAAAAGAGCATTCCATTTATCTAAGTGGAGTTAGGTGTGTATATCTCACACACACACACACATATGTATATACTGCATATATACATTCTTGTTAAAACTGATATATTCTGTAGAACCCAGGGACAGATTTTTTTCAGCTCTCAATGATATCTAATTTAGCATTAGTCATTTGAGGGATGTAAGCAAATATTATATTCATCCAAAAAAGTCACTAATTGCAACTAGACAAAAGAAGCCATGGATAGCCAGAGTCAGAAAATTCATTGCTGTGGCTGTGTTTTTATACCATCAGTCAAATTAGCTTAATGCAGTTAGAGGACTTCTGAATGAAGGTTAGAGAAGTCTTGAAGTCTGTACAAAAGTATATCATATGGGCCTTCTGTTAATTCATCTTATGGGTTAGTTGGCACAATTTGAACTCTATTTCAATACCTCAGGTTCCCAGGGTGAGCTAAGATTTCTTTTTCTTTATTTATTTGAGAGTGAAAGAGAGAGAAAGAAGCAGAGAAAGATTGAGAGAGAAAAAGGGAGAGAGATAATGGGCGCGCCAGGGCTTCCAGCCACTGCAAATGAACTCCAGATGTGTGCACCCCCTTGTGCATCTGGCTAACGTGGGTCCTGGGGAATTAAGCCTTGAGCGGGGTCCTTAGGCTTTATAGGCAAGGGCTTAACCACTAAGCCATCTCTCCAGCCCTGAGCTAGGATTTGAATGTGATGTATTTCTACATATGTGTTCAGGTCATGAAGTTAGAAACTTCATATTATTTTCTTTGAAGGTCTCTTATGAATGAATGAAATCAACACTGATCATAGTATAGAGGTAGCTGGGATCTTGAATATGTGTTAAGAGGAATTCAGCAAAACATAAAGATTGCAGGAAGCAAGTTTATTAAAGTAAAGGTAGCTACACTCTCATGAAAAGGGTCAGTCTGTCCAAGGGAAGATTGGGATACAGAATAGGAGTAAAGTAGCTTTTTGATAGGCTGTCAACCAAGGACAAGGGCCCATAGTAACATGCATGTCACATTTTTTGCCCCAGAAAACTAGAGCCCACATCTAATCCAGTCTTATCCAAGGTGGCTGCAAGCAATTCCTCAACAACAGCTTCCTGCTTCAAGTTTTTCCAGCTTGACACACCTGTGGGCTGACCCTTTCTGAGTAAGCTTCTTTAGCCTACCAACCAATCATGTCTGTTACTTACAAATCTGAGTTTGATGAAGGCTCATCTTAATTTGACATTCAACCAGTAAAAATTAGCCTAACCATGTGATAAAGGTCTCTTGGTCCATAAATCTCCAGGCCCTTACTTCTTGGCCCCTTAGATATTAAACTTGTTGATCCTTTCTTTTGTGATGGGATATTCACTCTCTGGTCTTTGCTCTGAGCCCCTTACTCTCCCTTAAAACTTTCTGAGCCCCCATGTGATGAACATCTCTTCTACTCTCCTGCTTTCCTCTCTATCACTTTCTCTCTCTATCTCTCTCCGTGTGTGTGTGTGTGTGTGTGTGTGTGTGTGTGTGTGTGTGTGTGTGTCTCCCCACCAAATCCCCTCCCCTCCCTCCCTGTAGGCTTCTTTCCCAGAGATTTGAGGGGAGTTTTTCTCCAACTCCCCTCCACTTTCACAGCCAGGCTTGGAAGGTGGAGAATTTCTTTTGGCTTAGTTTCACTGCTAGCATTCCCTCTGTTTATAAGTTACCCTTCTCTGGACATTTTTAATTTTTTGTTAACTTGGACAAGGACCTAAGTTGGGGTCCAAAATACAGCCTGTTTGTTTTTTATCTAACCATTTATCTTTCACCTGGAAACATCTGCATTATCAGAGGAGATCCTTCTTCACCTTTTTATCTGTATAGAGATATTCTAAGCATTCTTTCCACCCCATATTATGAGTGATGTATATCTGAAGATCAAGTCACACATTTCAGACCAAACCACCCCACCACTCAACAACATGTTTCCCTCTGCCAGTCTCGAACCATCACTCCCATAGTTCTGCCTTATCTTTCCTGTGTCATTTCTAACTTTTTAGTTTGAAGCATTCAAAATGTCTACCTCCATATTTCTATTTTTTCTATGTGACAATGATCAAACCAAATACACCAAGTAAAATAACAGAGCTACCTTATAACCATGTAGTTTTCTGTTCTCTGCTAAGTTTCCTTACTCCTCTTGGGAATGTTATTTTTACTCACTTTATTTTCTTCCAAAGTTTTCAATTTATATTAATCTAATTTTTACTCAGCAGCAGTCTGGTTTATTTTTGCTCAACTCAGCTTTCTGAAGAAAACTCTGTTTTTAAGTATGTGCTGAGATTCATCCCATCTGGGTCAACTTTAAAACATCAAGACCTGTTTTAATCTACTCAGCAAAGTGCTTGGATGAGATTGTCTCAACTGTCTTTTATGAATGATTTTTTTTTTTTTCCCCTTAGGAACCAGATTCAACATTCCAATCTTTATACCTACCTTCCTCACTAAAGTGGCTCTCACAAAGCCACTACCCTCATTTTCTACTGCTCTCCTTTTATACAATCATATTTTTATGAGGTCCCCAAAAGGTCTGCTTATATAGCTAATGATCTCAAGTCACTAACTTCATTCATTTTCAGCATCTTCTTGCTCATCAAATAGGCCTGTTTTTCAAAAACCTCAGACTTTTGAATAATTTATTCAACTATAATTCAGTGGGTTCTATGAGTATGACTTTGTCTTCTGTCTAGTTAATGATTGTTCATTTTTTGACTTCTTTGTCGGATTATCTTTCCATCAAACTTTTGTATTTAGAGTGGTCCACTCCAGCCATTTGATATATTCTAAAGAATATCTACATCCTTATCTTTTGTGAAGGTGAGGCAGAATATGATTGGCAAGACTCCCAAAATAAAGTAAATATGGCTAAAAGTGAGAAAAATCTTTGAGCCTTCAAGGAGGTATCTGGTATTTTTTTTTTCTATTTTTCCTAAAGGATTTCCCCATTCCTATAAAGCTGACATGAAGATATAATTAAGATTACAAGTTACCTGGCATGGGAACTGCATTAAGCACCCCAGTCAGAGTCACCAGAAGATTATCCACACAGGGCTCTTCCTAACCAGGGAGCTCTCCACTATACTTCCTTTAACGGTATCCCATTTATGGAGACCCATTCTGCTATACTGAAGCTCTGCCTTCTTTCTTTCTCTTAGGCTCTGTAATAAAACATTCTAAAACCATACATTCTATGATCTATGAATTTCATTTTTCAGTTTCACAAGATAAGAACATGAATAGCACTGACTTAGTAGATAATTTGTGTGATCAGGAGCATCCAGCATGTTAACTCCTAAGTTAAAAACCCAATTAAGAGTTGCAGTTCTCAGAAATACCCCAACATCTCCTATTAATCTCAGCCAAACTTCTTTATTTAAAAAATATATTTATTTATTTATTTAAGAGAGAGAAAGAGAAAGAGAGAGAGACAGAGAATGGGCACATGAGGGCCTCCAGCCACTGCAAACGAACTCCAGATGCATGTACCTACTTGTGAATCTGGCTTATGTGGCTCCTAAGGAGTTGAACCAGGATCCTCTGGCTTTGCAAGCAAACACCTTAATCAATAAGCCATTTCTCCAGCCCCCAAACTTCTTTCTTTTTTTTTTTTTTTAGTTTAATTTATTAGTTTTCTTTTCAGTAAATACAGGCAGTTTGGTACCATTATTTAGGCTCATCTGTGATCTACCCCCTCCCATTAGACCCTCCTTATTATTGAAAATGGGTCGTGCATTGTGGAGATAGCCCCCAGTTATTAGTATGATAAATGTCTCTGAAAATCATGACCCAACATGTAACTCTGACATTCTTTCCGCCCCCTCTTCTGCAAGATTTCCCTGAGCCATGTTGGGTTCATTTTTGGTCTGCTTCAGTGCTGGGGTGTTGGGGGCCTCTGAGGCTCTGGCTCTCTGATTTGGTAGGAGTTGATTTTTCTCTGCATTGATCTCCTTCCCCTTTGTGCTGGTATCCAGTTCACAGGAAAACATCACCCTTGCTTATTTCGCCAGTTGTCCTTAGTTTCAGTTGGGCCCCTTTTGAGGTATGTTAGGGCAGCTCTCTTCTTAGGATCTGCATCTATCTGGAAAAGAGAAGCAGATTCTCCAACGGAGAGTAAGTTAGCACCCAGAAAATTGAGATAACACTTACTTTTTTGATAGACAGTTTGATAGGTGTAGGCCCTTTTATACCCCGTGATTGATGGTAGCTTGATATTGTAGAGTGGGCTTGTGTTTGGGTATGGTTCTGACTTGTTTCCCAGCTCCAGCTAAGGGTCTAGTACCACTGAGTGGATCAGTTAGCCAAATCAAGAGCAATTGATTCCTCACCATGGCTGTGTACCACTATTGCACTTGTGTGGGTATCACATCCGGTTAATTGTTGCTACTTAGGTTAAACAATGTGTTGCTTGGACAGATCTTGGTCATTTCCCCCAGTCGCCTATGTAGCGCCTTCTGGCACTAGACACGCTGACTGTCTGGGGACTGACTCTCTCCTGGCTTCCAGCCATGTCATTCCATTTTACGTGTCAGCTGTGTATGGAGTCTTCAGCAATAGGGTCTTACCACTGGCCTTTGGTGGGTCATCAATTACTCTGACAGAAGTCTGTCATTGTTTTGGGAAACCTTGTAGGTTTCTCTGATCAAAAGCTCATTGTGGATTGTAGGCCCAAGCTGGAAGTGGGGGTTACAGGTCAGTGTCCACTAAGAAATTGAGGAAAAAGATAACTAATATACAAGAGTTAGAGAGGAGAGAGATAGAGGGGAGAGGGGGAGAGGGAGGGAAGGAAGATGTAGGAGATTTAGGTCAGTCTTGATCCTACCCTCTCCAGTCCAAACTTCTTTCTTTTTTAATGCAATCCTAGACTAATAATGGCCCTGGCAATGTGTGTGTGACTTTATGTACAATATTTCAATCTGTGGTTAGATCCATATCCCATACTCCAAACTTTACATTTATAAAACCTGCCATTACAAAACTGTTAAAGGGAACATAAATTGCAAGCAACATTAACTTCCAACCCAGAAGTATTCACCACAGATAGAACAGAAAAACAAAGCAAATGTTGTTATGGAATAATCATCACAGCAAGTT
This sequence comes from Jaculus jaculus, assembly GCF_020740685.1. Classification (NCBI taxonomy): domain Eukaryota; kingdom Metazoa; phylum Chordata; class Mammalia; order Rodentia; family Dipodidae; genus Jaculus; species Jaculus jaculus. The sequence goes on from NC_059113.1 coordinate 78,408,158, forward strand.
GCATTCAGGTTCATATTGCTGGCAGAAATCACCTGACCAAGAGCAGCTTTTGGAAGAAATGGGTGTATTTGGGCTTACAGGCTGGAAGGGATGCTCCATGATGACAGGGGAAAATGATGGCATGAGAAGAGGATGGACATCACCCACTGGCCAACATCAGGTGGACAATAGGAACAGACTAGTGTGCCAAGCACTGGCAAGGGGACACTGGCTATAACACCCATAAGTCCACCCCCAACAATACACTGCCTCCAAGCAAGATCTTGGACAGATCAGCTGGGACCTAGCATTCAGAACACCTAAGTTTATGAGAGACACATAAATCAAACCACCACATTCTTCCCCTGGCTTCCATAAACTGATAATCATACATAATATAAAATGCAATGCATCCAGTCCAGTCCAAAAGTTTTTTTATCAATCTTAATGATGCTAAATCATTACCATAATCTGAGATCTTTCAACTGAGCCATAATACCAAATAAATCCACCCCCAAAATCCATAATGGTACAGAACAAACACTCACACTGCAAAAGATGACACTGGGCATAGCAAAGAAATATTCAATCAATAAAAGATTTAAACAGGCCAAACATCAAACTCTGTAGCTCCAAGTCCAACAAGTCTAGCCATCCCAATAGCTAGGCTACTCATAGTCCTGGAAAACTTCATGGAGGGTTGGCAGCCCTTCTCAGCAGCCATCTCATGGTCCCAACCTCGCCACTGGGTCTCCACTGCAAGCCATGGTTCATCCTCATGGCTCCATTGGATCTCTATGCAGGCATCCAACAAACTTGCTTCACAGTGCTCATGGCCATTACCAAACCACAAGACTACATTACAAACTCAATGATCCTCGCTTTTTTCATTTCTTTTTTTTTTTTTAATTTAATTTATTAGTTTTCATTTCAGTGAATACAGGCAGTTTGGTACCATTATTTAGGCTCATCTGTGATCTACCCCCTCCCATTAGACCCTCCTTGTTAATGAAAATGGGTCGTGCATTGTGGAGATAGCCCCCAGTTATTAGTATGATAAATGTCTCTGCAAATCATGACCCAACATGTAACTCTGACATTCTTTCCGCCCCCTCTTCTGCAAGATTTCCCTGAGCCACGTTGGGTTCATTTTTGGTCTGCTTCAGTGCTGAGGTGTTGGGGACCTCTGAGGCTTTGGCTCTCTGATTTGGTAGGAGTTGATTTTTCTCTGCGTTGATCTCCTTCCCCTTTGTGCTGGTATCCAGTTCACAGGAAAACATCACCCTTGCTTATTTCGCCAGTTGTCCTTAGTTTCAGTTGGGCCCCTTTTGAGGTATGTTAGGGCAGCTCTCTTCTTAGGATCTGCATCTATCTGGAAAAGAGAAGCAGATTCTCCAATGGAGAGTAAGTTAGCACCCGGAAAATTGAGATAACACTTACTTTTTTGATAGACAGTTTGATAGGTGTAGGCCCTTTTATACCCCGTGATTGATGGTAGCTTGATATTGTAGAGTGGGCTTGTGTTTGGGTATGGTTCTGACTTGTTTCCCAGCTCCAGCTAAGGGTCTAGTACCAAAGAGTGGATCAGTTAGCCAAATCAAGAACAGTTGATTCCTCACCATGGCTGTGTACCACTATTGCACTTGTGTGGGCATCACATCCGGTTATTTGTTGCTAATTAGGTTAAACAATGTGTTGCTTGGACAGATCTTGGTCATTTCCCCCAGTCGCCTATGTAGCGCCTTCTGGCACTAGACACGCTGACTGTCTGGGGACTGACTCTCTCCTGGCTTCCAGCCATGTCATTCCATTTTATGTGTCAGCTGTGTATGGAGTCTTCAGCAATAGGGTCTTATCACTGGCCTTTGGTGGGTCATCAAGTACTCTGACAGAAGTCTGTCATTGGTTGGGGAAACCTTGTAGGTTTCTCTGATCAAAAGCTCATTGTGGATGGTAGCCCCAAGCTGGAAGTGGGGGTTACAGGTCAGTGTCCACTAAGAAATTGAGGAAAAAGATAACTAATATACAAGAGTTAGAGAGGAGAGAGATAGAGGGGAGAGGGGGAGAGGGAGGGAGGGAAGATGTAGGAGATTTAGGTCAGTCTTGAGCCTACCCTCTCCAGTGTCTTGTGGTTCAGGTGTTTCCTGTATGGGTCTAGTGAAGGTTCAGCCATTTGGTCTGTCTTTTAGGAAGTAGAATTTTATGGTACCATTGCCGTTTGGGTCCAGATTACTGTTTTCCACTCTTTGATTCCCTCCCCGCCCTCCCATCCATCTTATTGTCTAGTCCATGAGGTGCTTGCTGGGTATGTAAAGTATCTTGGGCAGATTCAGTTTAGGTGTGGCAAATGAGTGAGACTATGTGTCAATTTTTTTTCTGTGATTGGGTAAGTTCGCTGAGAATGATCTGTTCCAGGTTCAACCATTTTTCCTCCAATTTGTTTATGTCATTTTTTTCTTACTGCTGTAAAGAATTCCATTGTGTAGATACACCACATCTTTGTTATCCATTCTTCTAATGATGGACATCTGGGTTGATTCCAGCTTTTAGCTATTACGAATTGAGCTGCTACAAACATGGTTGAGCAAATCTATCTGGCTTTTGGTTTGAAGGTTTTAGGGTACATGCCTAGTAATGGTATAACTGGGTCTGTTGGTATTTCTATAGTCAGCTTTTTCAGGAGTCTCCATATTGCTTTCCAAAGTGGTTGTACCATCCTGCATTCCCACCAACAGTGAATGAGCCTGCTTCTCCACATCCTCTCCAGCATTTATTTTCATTTGACCTTTTGATGTTGGCCATCCTTATTGGGGTAAGGTGGAATCTCGTCGTTGTTTTAATTTGCATTTCTCTGATGATTAGGGATGATGAACATTTTCTTAGACGCAAAGATCCTCAACAAAATTCTCGCAAACCGAATCCAACAACACATCAAAAGCATTATCCACCTTGAGCTAGTGGGATTTATCCCAGGAACACAAGGGTGGTTCAACATACGAAAATCTGTCAATGTAATACACCACATAAACAAGCTTAAACATAAAAATCACATGATCATTTCGATAGATGCAGAAAAGGCCTTTGACAAGATACAACATCACTTCATGATCAAAACATTGGAGAGAATCGGCATGGCTGGTTCACATCTTAATATAATAAAGGTAATATACAAAGCTCCAAAGGCCCAAATAATACTTAAGGGAGAGAGACTGGAGGAATTCCCATTGAGATCAGGAACAAGACAAGGATGTCCTCTCTCATTTCTGCTTTTCAATATAGTTCTGGAAGTCCTAGCCCAAGCAATAAGGCAGGAGAAGGAAATAAAAGGGATACAATTTGGAAAGGAAGAAGTTAAGTTAGCGCTATTCGCCGATGACATGATTGTATATGTAAGAGACCAGAGAGACTCCATCCCAAAACTCCTGAAGGTGATTAACTCCTATAGCAAAGTAGCAGGATACAAAATCAATGCACAAAAATCGGAAGCATTTCTGTATGCAAATGACAAAGACACAGAAAAAGAAATAAAGGACATAGTCCCATTTTCAATAGCAACAAAAAAAATAAAATACCTTGGAATAACGTTAACCAAGGAAGTAAAAGATCTATACAACGAAAATATAAAAACTCTCAACAAAGAAATTGAGGAGGACTTGAAATGATGGAAAGACCTCCCATGCTCCTGGATAAGCAGAATTAACATTGTGAAGATGACAATCTTACCAAAGGCAATATATAGATTTAACGCAATTCCAATTAAAATCCCTACAGTGTTCTTCACAGACATAGAATAAATGATCTCAAATTTCATATGGAAAGGCAGAAGGCCTCGCATATCCAAACATATCCTCAGCAAAAGAAATACCTCTGGTGGCATCACCATACCCGATATAAAATTATACTACAAAGCCATAGTAATAAAAACAGCATGGTACTGGCATAAAAACAGGAGTATAGACCAATGGAATAGACTTGGGGAACCAGATTTTGCGCCAAGCAACTATAGCTACTTGATATTCGACAAAGGCCCAAACAATATAGACTGGAAAAAAGATAGCATCTTCAACAAATGGTGCTGGACAAACTGGATAACCACATGCAGGAAACTAAAACTTGATCCACACATTTCACCATGCACAACACTCAAATCCAAATGGATCAAAGACCTCAACATAAGACCAGAAACTCGAAAACTACTGGAAGAAAATTTAGTAAGTACTTTCCATGATATAGGAATGGAAAAAGACTTCCTGAATAAAACCCCAGTGGCTCAAGTTCTTAAACAGTCACTCAATCAGTGGGATCATATGAAGCTGAAGAGTTTCTTTACAGACAAGCATATAATAAGCAAAGCCAATAGAATACCCACAGAATGGGAGAAAATATTTGTAGGTTATCCAACTGATAGAGGCCTTATCTCTAGAATTTACAAAGATCTCAAAAGTCTAAACAATAAGAAGACAAATACCCCACTCACAAAACGGGGCACAGAGTTAAACAGGCAATTCACAGAGGAAGAAATACAAATGGCAAACACACACCTAAGAAAATGTTCTTTTCTCCATTTCTTATAACCATAATACCAGGTAGGGAGCCAATTTGTTAATCCAGAGGGGAATAAAGCAGACTTTGAAGAACAGCATATTCCATGAGCATTCAGGCTGCTTCAAAAGTGTCTACATTCTTCCTGTTGTCCCAATGCAGGTCAGTTGGGCCTGTCTCTAAGGTTGTAATCTCATATAATTTCAGGTGAATGGGCAGATGTTACAGCTCAAAGATTTCATTTCTGTGTCCTATCCCTCTATGCACACCAGTCTATTTCTACCCAAAGCAATCCTGCACAACTTCTCAAGACAGGAGCATAACAGCAAGCCTCTCACACAAACTGTTTCTAGCCCAGTCCAAGCAAAGCTTTTTCTCACCCTTATGAGCCAAACCTCATAGTCCATAGTTCTTACTACATTTATGTCTTTCAACTCTGACCAGAGTAGTCCATCAAGCTGTATTTACAGCACTGCAAGGCATCTCTTAGGCCAAGATTTCAAGTTCTTCCACATTCCTTTCAAAAATCAGCTCCAAATTCAGGTGTGTATGCCTTTAATCTCAGCTTTCAGGAGACAGAAATAGGAGGATCACCATGAGTTAGAGGCCAGCCTGAGACTACATAATGAATTCCAGGTCAGCCTTGACTAGAGTGAAACCCTACCTCCAAAAATAACAACAACAACAACAACAATAACAAAGAAAAAAAAAATACACCACCATCAACAACAAAAAGTCACCTCCAAAAGGTCAAAAGCCACGTACTCAGGTATCTAGCAGAAATTCCACTCCAACTTTACTGTTGCAATCAGATTCACATTGCTGGAAGAAGTTACCTGACCAAGAGCAGCTTTTGGGACAAAGGGGTTTATTTTGGCTTATTGTATGGAGGGGAAGCTCTATGATGGCAGGGGAAAACAATAGCATGAGCAGAGGGTGGACATCTCCCCCTGGGCAAGATTAGGTGGACAACATGAACAGGAGAGTGCGTCAAACACTGGCAAGGAAAAACTGGATATAACTCCCATAAGCCCACCCCCAACAATGTACTGCCTCCAGGAGGAATTATTGCCCAAATCTCCATCAGCGGGGAACCGAGCATTCAGAACACCTAAGTTTATTGGCAACATCTGAATCAAAGTATCGCAGAACAAAGTACACAAAGTCAGAGGAACTCATAAAGAAACTGTACAGAGAGCCACTATACCCAGCTCAATCCCTACTCTTTATATGGCCAAAGAGGTACATGACATTCCATGCATGCTCTCCACATAAAATAAATAACTAGCTCTTCAGTAAAAAGGACTTGATGGACCAATTATTCATAACATCACTTGAAAAACCAGATGATTATCCAAGAAAGCCAGTGGGCTATATATATAAAAAAAAATACACTTCACATCCATCACCAGTGTTTATAATGAGTAGTTTTCTAATGTGGCATAAGAGGCTTACAAAGTCATGCACTTTGTGTTTCCTTTCTAATGAAGCTGTTAGTTGGAGGTACAATTTTCTAAGAGGTGGATCCTTAGTACTTCAAGAACCATTCTTAGGTTAGAGATCTTACATGAGTCTTAATTTAAAAGAATCAAATACATTTAAAAGAGACAGAGAGGGATCTTAAATTTTCTAAACAAAGTATTCTTATCAAAGAACAATGCATTATATTCCTTTATTTTCACCAGGGAAAATTTTTTTCTTATTTTTCATTTGTAATTATCCTTACAATCTCCTCTTTGTATCTTTGTAATGCAGTAACATTACATACAGCCCTTGTAATTATTTTATTGTTCTTTCTCCTGTCTTGGGTAAATTGCAGCTATCTAAATACCTAATAATTCCATAGCAAAATGCAAAGTAAAGCAAATTCCATTATCAGAATTACAATAACAGAATTAATGAATATTTTTTAAAAGTACATTATTTGCATTGGGGAAATACCCTTTGAATTCAACTCATTTCTATTAAATGGCTAAATCATGTCCTTGATTAGTAATCCTGGAAGATTCCTTTTAGTTGCATATTAATTTTATAAATTGTAATAATAGCCTTTTACTTTCCTTATCAAATAATTAAATATAATTTAACTGTTCCTTACAGATATCTACCTAATTGAAGCCTAAAAATGTAGTTTAGCAGTAGTGCCTGACTATCTAATTTTGTAATAAAAAGTTCTCTTTGTAAGACATTTCCCATCTGGTAAGCCCCCTCTTTATAGCTTACTGAGAGTGAGTTTTACTCTCAGGCTCAGGTGAGTTCTGAAAGAAAGAGAGGGAGTTAATTGGGTTGGACTTAGAAGGATGACTCAAGAAAAGCCCAGCATACCTGAGTAGAGGACACTGTCTGTGAGGGATGAGACAGGACTGGGTCAGATGCTGAATTGTCTTTGTGCCCATTCCTAGCAGACTACCTGATATCAAAACTACTTGGACCTTTCTCCCACAAGGGGACAAATTAAACTATCTGTGTTTTGTTTTCTGCTCCTGACAGTTTCACTCTTGAGAACTTTGTTGTGATTGTTATTGATCACCATTATTAACACATTACTCAAATATAAGCTAAATCAACTTTTACCAGATAGCCACATCTGTGAATAACAAGGGTCTTGTCTATCACTTCCATCCCTGCAGAGATTGTACAAGATGAAGGTACTCAGTGACATTGAGTCTCTCTTGTAGTTTCTGCCAGGAAGTGACAGATTTCTGTTTGTTTGTTAATTAGAAAATTTTCTTTTCTAAATGATGTTTCCAATCAACCAGTTAATTTTTAATTAATTTTGCATCATATTTGCCACTTGATTATCTGGATAAATATTAATTACTTTTACTCAATTATCAAAAAACTTCACTGATGAAGATGGTCTACTTTCACTCTTTCAAGGACATCTGGACTTAAATTCTTCAGCATCCTTGTCTGCTAGCAAAGTAAAGTTTTGTTATTACTCTTATTTTAATTACTTTTGACATTGCATGCATATATTTTTCATTTTGACCATATGCATTCCATATATTTTTCTTGTCACCCCCTAGTCCTACTATACCATCTTCTTCTTACTGCTTACCAGCTCCAACACCACAGAAGAGACTGAGTTCCCCTCTCTAGAAAACACAAGTTCAGTGGGGATGGGAGGTCCCTCCCTTATCTGTAAGAGAATGTAGACTGCCCCTATTATGTACACATCTTGTGCAAGAATCTCAGTAACTAGATCCCCTGGGAGCCTTGTCTTCAGTTTTGGAAAACCAGTTTCACAGAACTCTTCTTCACCTGAGAGCTCTGGCCTTCTTTATAATAATGTTACCAGACATCTGGAGAGGATGATATGTATTTCTGTGTATGTCTGAACAGACATCATTCACTTATTTTAACACTGTATGTATTTTCTCATTTGGTGCATTACTAAAATCTAATCAGGGAGTAGTTGTTTACCTCCATTACTGCCATGCCACTGTTGCAACAAAGGGAAAGTCTTACTTGGTGGTAGTTCAAGGTTACAGAATGGAGGATACAGTGCTGGAAAATCATTGATGAGTTTTTAGTTCTTAAAATAATTGAAGTAACTATATGATAAAAGAAGCAGCAAAATAATTTATGATCAGAGTGATATGTTTGGTGTAAGACCAGCTTTCTTTTGAGTTCCTAATGAACTTAAATTTCAAATCTTTTCAGGAAACACAGTGTAATATTCCACAAGAGTTAGTTTCCCATAAGAAGCAGGAATCCAGTTATTTTGCTATTACTTTTGAGAGCGAGAGAGAAAAGAAAGAGAGAACTGGCCCACCTGGGCATCAGCCACTGCAATCAAACTCCAGATGCCTTCTCCACCTTGTGTGCTTTGACAGAAAACTGTCATGATTTGGGGAACTAGTTGGTCTCTCTGATCAACAGCTCAATGTGGGTTGCAACCAATCTCTGGTACTGGGAGTTACAGGTCAGAGACAGAAAGAAAGTTCTTGTTTTCTTTTAAGCATAGGCTTCATCCCACCCTTACCAGAGCCCTGCTTTTCAGGTGCTCCCCCCTTACTCCTTTTGAGGGTTATATCTGTTAGGCTATCTCCAAGGATATTTATTATTATCTGAAAGGATACACATTTATGTTTCTATGGTGTCAGCTCATTTTGTATTTAATTTTTTTTAATTTTTTATTAATTAGTTTTATACTCAGCAAATACAATCAGTTTGGTACCATTATTAGGCTCATCCATGACCTACCCCCTCCCCTGGACCCGTCCTTGTTACGGTATATGGGTCATGCATTCTGGAGTTAGCCCACATTTATGGGTAGGAGAAATGTCTCTGCATATCATGACCCAACATGTGACTCTAACATTCTTTCTGCAACCTTTTCTGCAAAATTTCCCTGAGCCATGTTGGGTTCATTTTTGGTCTGCTTCAGTGATGAGTTTGTGTTTGTTTTCTCCCCTTCCCTTCCTCTCCCCCAAAACCATTCCATACCTATTATCTGGGCCTGGAGTTACATATCAGTTATGACAGTTACTAGAAAAGGTCCAGGTTAGGAAGCAGAGATAAATGAAACCATACGGTGTTTGTCTTTCGGTGATTGTGTGACTTCATTAATTATGATCTGTTCCAAGACTATCCATTGTTCTACAAATTTCATTGTATCATTTCTTTCTTACCGCTGAGTAGAATTCCATTGTGTAAATATACCAAAACTTCGTCATCCATTCATTCAATGATGGGCATCTGAGTTGATTTCAGTTCTTAGCTATAAAGAATTGATATGCAGAGACATTCATCTTACCCATAACTGTGGGCTAAGTCCACAACGCACAACCCATATACCTCAACAAGGAGGGGCCAATGGGGAGGGGGTAGGTCACGGATGAGCTTAATAATGGTACCAAACTGACTGTATTTTCTGAATACAAAACTAATTAATAATAATAATAAAAGAATTGAACAGCTATAAATGTGGTCTCTGTATTGATGCATGGAGCATTTAGGATAAATGCCCAGTAAGGGAATACCTGGATCTTTTGGTAGGTCTATGTTCATCCTTTTCAGAAGTCTCCAAATTGATTTCCATCATGGTTGTACAAGTTTACATTCCCACCAACAGTGGATGAGGGTTCATTTTTCCCCACATCCTTGCCAACATTTGTCATTGTTAGATTTTTTTTTAATGATTGCCATCCTTTTTGGAGTAAGGTGGAATCACATAGTTGTTTTACTTTGCATTTCACAAATGGTTAGGGATATTAAACTTTTTTCTTAAGTGTGTGTTAGCCATTTGTTATTCTTCCTCTGAGAACTTCATATTCAGCTCTCTGCCCCACATTTGGAGTGGGCTGTTTGATTTTTTATTGTTTAGTTTTTTGAGTTCTTTTCACATTCTATATATTAGGCTTTTGTCAGTGGTATAGCTGGTGAAGATTTTCTCCAAATAAGTGGGTTATCTCTGCTTATGATGTATTTGTCTGTACAATTTAGCTTCAGGAGAACCAATGGCTTCAGTGATCACTTAATTTCCTGGGCTACTAGGGTTTTATTTAAGAAATCTTTTTCCCAATCCTATAGCATGGAGAGTGTCCCCCATTTTTTTTCTTCCAGTAGGAGAAGAATTTGATATTGATGTCTTTAATCCATTTGGACTTCATTTTTTATGTATGGAGAGATGTGTGATCTAAGTTTCATTTTTCTATATATGGTCATCTAAGGTTTCCAACACCATTTGTTGATGATATCACCTTTTTGCCAGTCTACTTCATTGGCTCCCTTGTCAAAGATCAAGTAGCTGTAGTCACTTGATATAAGGTCTGAGTCTTCAATTCTCTTCCATTGGTCTATGATCCTGTTCTTATGCTAGTACCATGCTGTTTTTTTGTTGTTGTTTTTGTTTATTTTTAATGTATGGCTTTGCAATATAGCTTTAGATGGCGTATGGCGAAACCTCCAGAGTTATTTTGCTGAGTATATGTTTGGATATCTGAGGCCTGCTGCCATTCCATATGAATTTTGAGCTCATTTTTTTCAAACTTTGTGAAAAATGATGTTGGTATTGTTATTGGTATTGCATTAAATCTGTATATTGCCCTGGGAACAATTGTCATTTTCACAGTATTAATTCTGCCTATCTAGGAGCATAAGAGGTCTTTTCATCTTCTCAAGTCTTCCTTGATTTCTTTCTTTCTTGATTTTTTTTTTTATTTTCATTATATAGGTCTGTCACATCCTTGGTTAGTATTATTCAAATGTATTTAATTTATTGTTGCTATTGAAAATAGGACAGCCTCACGATTTCTTTCTCTGTATATTTGTCCTTTGCATATAGGAAGGCTACTCAATTTTGTGCATTGATTTTTGTATTCTGCCAGTTTGCTGAAGGAATTTATCACCTTTAGAAGTTTTGAGGTGGAGATTTTTGAGTCACAGATATAGGATCTTGCCATCTGTAAATAGGGCTAACTTTGACTTCTTACTTTCCAATTTGAATCCTTTTTATTTCTTTGACCTGTATTACTGCTTGGGCTAGTACTTCTAATACTATGTTGAAGAGCAGTGTTGAGAGTACCCCTGTCTTGTTCCCAATCTCAAGGGGAGCTCCTTGAGTCTTTCTAAATTAAGTATTATCTGAAGTTTTGGAGCTTCATAAATAGCCTTTATCATTGAGCCAGGCATGGTGGTGGAAGAGGTAGGAGGATTGCTGTGAGTTTGAGGCCACCCTGATACTCCATAGTGAATTCCAGGTCAGCCTGGGCTAGAATGAGGCCCTACCTTGAAAAACCAAATATATATATGGTCTTTATTGTGTTTGTATAGAAACACTTCATACCTATTCTTTCCAATATTTTGATCATGAAGTGGTGTTGTATTTTGTCACAGGCCTTCTCTGCATCAATTGAGATAATCATGTGGTTCTTTTGGTTAAGTTTATTTATGTGGTGTATTTATTGATGGATTTCTGTATGTTGAAACATACCTGCATCCCTGGAGTGAAGCCTACTTGATCAAGGTGGATAATGCTTTTGATGTATTGTTGAATTTGGTTTGCAAGGATTTTGTTCAGGAAATTTGTATCTAAATTCATCAATGCTATAGACCTATTATTTTCTTTCTTTTTGCATCTTGGTCTGGGTTTGGTATTAGGGTGATACTAGGTTCTTAAAAGCAGTTGGGAGGAATCCAATTATGCAAAACTGTATGAGAAAAAAATGTTTTCAGTTCTTCAATGAAGATTTTGTAGAATTCAGGTGAGAAATCATCCAGTCCTCGACTTTTATGTTTTGGGGAAAGTTTTTGATTGCCTTTTCTATTTCCAGGTATGTGATAGGTTTGTTTAGGAGATTGATCTGCTCTTAGTTTAGTTTTGTAGGTGGTATGTGTCTAGGAATTCATCTATTTCTTCCAGATTATCCAATTTTGTGGAGTAGAAATTTTGGAAGAATTCATTGATGATTCTTCCAATTTCATTGTTGTCTGTTGTGACTTCTCTTTTGCAATTCTGATTTTGTTAATTTGAGACTTCTCTGGTTTTTGTATGATCAAATTGGCAAGGGGTTTATCAATGTTGTTTATTTTTCAAAGAACTAGATCTTTGTATCATCAGTTTCATTAATTGTTTTCTAAGTTTCCAATTCATTAATTTCTGCTCTTACCTTGATTATTTCTTTCCATGTATAGCCCTTAGGGTTGGTTTCTTCTTATTTTTCTAATACCTGTGGGTAGATGGTTAGTGTTTTATTATTTTTTCTTTATTAGTTATGTATATACTCAGTGTGTAAATAGCCATGTTGGTACCATTGTTAGCCTTCTCCCTATCCTCCCCACTCCAAAGGGACCCTGTGATCTCCTGTCTTTGTTATGAAGGCATTTTGTACTATGAATTTGCCCCTTAGTACTGCCTTCATTGTGTCACAGAAGTTTTGTAGATTGTGTTTCCATTATCATTCAATTGTAGGAATTTTAAAATTTCTTTTTTGGTTTTTTCCACAACCAATTCATTGTTTAAAAGTTTGTTGTTTAGTCTCCAATAGCTGGTGGACTTCTTGATGTTTCTCTTTTGGTTGAATTCTACCTTTACAGCATTATGATCTAATATGATGCAGGAAGTTGCTTAGATTTTCCTGAATGTATGGAGATATGCTTTATGGCCTAATCTATGGTCTATTTTGTAGAAGGTATGTGAGCTGCTGTATTCTATACAGTTAGGGTAGAAAGTTCTATAGATGTTCATTAGTTGATCTATGTTGTCGTTGAGCTCTATTATTTCCCTGTTGGTTTTCTGCTTGGATGATCTGTCTATTAATGATAGTGGAGTATAGAAGACTCTGACTATGATGGTGTTGGTATTTATTTTTTTTAATTTATTTTTATTTGTTATTCAGATACTAATATGGCATCAACTGATTGTTTTATATTTTCATTTGCTTAGAATATCATTTTCCACCCTTTCATCCTGAGGAGGTGTCTGTCTTTAGAGGTGAGGTGGGTTTCTTGAAAATAGCAGATAGAATGGTCCATTATTTTTCTTTGTATATATTTAGGAAATCCTTTTTGTTTCAGTTTTTTTTTTAAATTAATTAGTTTGTATTCATCAAATACCGTCAGTTTGGTACCATTATTATGCTCATCTGTGACATACCTCCTCCCCTGTGCCCCTCCTTCTTGAGGTATATGGGTCATGCATTCTGAAGTTAGCCCACAGTTATGGGTAGGAGAAATGTCTCTGCATATTATGATCCAACATGTGGCTCTGACATTCTTTTTGCCCCCTCTTCAGCAAAATTTCCCTGAGCCATGTTGGGTTCATTTTTGGTCTGCTTCAGTGATGAGGTGTTGGGGGGCCTCTGGCTCTCTGATTTGGTAGGAGTTTATATTTCCCTGTTTTGATCTCCTTCAACCTTGTGCTGGTATCTGGTTCACCAGTAAAACAGCATGCTTGCTTGTTTTGCCAATTTTTCTTAGTTTCAGCCAGGGCCCTTTTCAGGTATGATGGGGTGGCTTTCTTCTTAGGATCAACATCTATCTGAAAAACAGAAGTAGATTCTCCAATGGAGAGTAAGTGTGCACCAGGAAAATGAGATAACCCTTACTTTTTTTTTTTTTATAGAGAATTTAATAGGTATAGGCCCTCTTGTAGCCCATGATTGATTGTAGCTTGATAATGGAGAGTGACCTTATGCTTAGATATTGTTCTCACTTGTTTCTCAGCTCCAGCTATGGGTTTTGTACCACTGAGGGGATCAGTTAGCCAAATCAAGAGCAGTTGGTTCCCCACCATGGCTGTGTGCCACTGTTGCACTTGTGTGGGCTTCGCAGCAGGTTATTTGCTGCTAAGTAGGTTCGATAATTGAACAGATATTGGACATTTTCCCCCAGTCACCCATGTAGCACCTTTTGGAACTAGACATGCTAATTGTCTGGGGACTGACTCTCTTCCAGCTTACAGCCATGCCATTCCATTTTACTTGTCAAACACATACAGTGTCCTCAACAGTAGGGTCTTACCACTAACCTTTGGTGGGTCATCAATTACTCAGCAGAAATCTGTCTTTTTTTAGGAAACCTTGTAGGTCTTTCTGAACCAAAAGCTCATTGTGGATGATAGCCACATGCTGGTACTGAGAGTTACAAGTCAGTGCCCACTAAGAAAAGGAAGAAAAAGGTAACTAATATATAAGAATTAGAGAGAAGAGAGAGAACAAGAGAGAGGGGGGAAGAGGGACTGAGGGAAGCTGTGGAAGATGAAGGTTGGTCTTCATCATACCCTCTCCAGTGTCTTTTGGATCAGGTATTCCCTCTAAGGGCCTGGAAAAGGTTCAGCCATTTTGTCTGCCTTTTAGGGAATAGTTTTATGGTACCATTGCCATTTAGATATAGATTTGAGTTTCCCACTGCTCCATTGCCCTTCCCACCTTCCCCACCCATCTTATTGTCACCCTGAGAAGGTGTCTATCTTTAGTGGTAAGATGGTTCTCTTAAAGACAACAGGTTGAGGGGTCTAATTTTTTGATCCATCCTGTTAGCTTGTCTCTTTTGATGGGTGAATTAAGGTCATTAATATTTAGGGTAATGACTGTGAGATTTGATTTGATCCCTGCCATATTGTGATGGTATATGTGGGTTGATGTTTTCATGGACTTTGAAAATTTTTTTGTGCCTACACTGAGCTTGATTATTATGATCTGCTTCTTATAGGCATTTGAGATTGATTATTTGTTTCTTTTCTGTGGGGAATTTCCTGAAATACTTTCTGTAGGTTTGGTTTTGTGTTCATATAATTGTAAAGCTGAGTTTTGTCTTGGAAAGTTTTTCTTTCACCATCTATTATGAGGTTTCTTGAAAATAGGCAATAGAATGGTCCATTTTTTTTTTTTTTGATATACCATGATAACTTGTGTCTTCTGATGGGTGAGTTAAGACCATTAATATTTAAGGTAATGCCATGATGCAGTGCTTTATGGGTTTTGGTGCTTCCCTGTGTATTGTATTTTTTTTGTACTTTTTTTTTTTGAGTCTGGCCTGTTTTGAATATTGTGATCTTTTTCTTGTTGGCTCTTGAGATTGGTTGGTTGACTATTCTGTGTGGAGTATTGCCTGAAGTGTTCTGTGTAGGTTTGGCTTTGTTTTTCATATAGTAGAGTTGACTTTTTTCATGGAAAGTTTTCCTTTCACTATCTATGATAAGGTGTTGGGCCTAAAGAAGCCTGGACACAAGGCCCAGTGGAGCTTCCTGAGCATCACTAGAGTTTGGTGACCTGTCCTTGGCCTGTGACTTCTGCATAGAAGTGACTCAGCAAGGCCTGACCTAAAACTGCCTCTGCCCAGCTACTACTAACATGGTGAAATATTATTGTCCCTTAATCCTCACCCCCTACCTTGATGCTATATAAGTTTGCCTGCTTGATACAATAAAATGAGATCCTGCTTCAACAAGTCTCCCAACTCTGTTTTTCTCTCTGGTGACTAGGAGAGGGTCTAGTTTGTTGACACTCTTCATCCTGCTCAGCCCCAAGGAGAGACCGGCGGGACCAGCTCTCCTATAGCTCTACCTGCTAGAGAATCTGGCAATAAGGGATACCTTTCTTGGATAGAGTAGCTTGGGTTGAATCCATAGTTTTTTAGAGACTTAAGTGTTCCATTCCAGACCCTTCTAGCTTTCATAGTTTCTAATGAGAAATCAAATCTAATTTTGATGTGATTATCTTTCTATGTAGTGAGTTGTTTCTGTCTTGATGCATTTTTAATACTTTTTCTTTATTTTCATCGATAAGAGTTTTAACTATGATGTCCCTTGGAGAGTTTCTTCTTTGATCCTGTCTGTTTGGTGTTCTGTGGGCTTCTTATATCAGGATGGGCCTCTCTTATGAGAGATTTGGAAATTTTTCATCTATAATTTTGTTGAATAAGTTTTCTATGCCTGTGGCCTAGATTTTCTCTCCTTCTAGTATACACATGATCCAGATGTTTGGTCATTATAGGGTGTCCCACAGTTCCCTTATATTCTGTTCACTTGATTTTTTATTTTTTTTAATTTAGCAAAGGTTTTGGCCTCTCAATCAATTTATTCAGTCTTCTCTTTCAGGGCACAGATTCTGTCTTCCACATGAGTAATCTGTTGGTGAGGGGGGTTCTAGAGAAGTTTATATAATTTCTACTTGATTTTGTTTTCTGTTGGGCTTTTTGGCATCATGTCCATCTCCTTTTGAGGTACAACTTCAATTTGAGTTCTGATTTTTTTTTTTTTTTCTGATATAGAGGCTCAGTCTGATTTGGAATTCATTAAGTAATCTCAGGTTGGCTTTGAAGTCACAGTGATCCTCTTACTTCTGCCTCCCAAGTGCTAGGATTAAAGGCATGTGCCACTCTGCCTGGAGATTTCTGATTTCCCTCATGCTTCCTGCAGTTCATTCTTGTATTTGATCAAGTCTTCATTAAACGTAATCAACTGGTTGTTGAGATCTTTCATTTCTTGTCTTACATTCAATTTATTCATATCTCTTTTGGAAAGTTCTAACATTTTCTTCAGTCAAGTTAAGCTTACTGTGAAAAGGTGAATGTTCATGGAGACGATTATGTTTAATTTCCTTGACATGATTTTTGGTTCTCTTTAATGGTTTGCTTCAGGATCAGTGATTTTTAAGAAAATATTTTATTTATTTATTTATGACAGAGGAAGAGGCAGATAGAGAGAAAGAGAGAATGGGTATGCAGGACCTCTAGCCACTACATACGAACTCCAGACGCATGTGCCCCCTTGTGCATCTGGTTTAAATGGGTCCTGGAGAATCAAATCAGAGTCCTTAAGCTTTGCAGGCCAATGCTGTAGCAGCTAAGCCATTTCCCCAGTCCCTTAGTGATTTTTTTTGTTTTGTTTTTGTTCCGGGTCTCATTGGTTGTTGTGTTTTCATTTTGGGAATTAATTTCTGTTGATTTCTGTGTGATTTCATTGGAGGCTTCCATTGTGGGTTTAGGCATCCTTTATGGCGATCTCTGCTTTCTGCTTTCTTTGGCTTTTTTGTCTATTGTCTACCCATCTTTGGAAGATTTTTTATTCTATTGAAGAGGAAGCAACTTTTTGTCCTTGTAGGATCTTCAGAGAGTTTTCTGTTTTAATGTGAGCCAGATTGGTGTACTGGTGTACAATGGGGTTATAACCACAGATATGCAGATTGTGGAGAACTCATCAAAAGTACCTGGGGGAGTAGGATCTCTGGCCTACTCACTCCACTTGCATGTACTCTTCAGCACATAGGGATCACAGGTTAGGGAACCAGGCACCAGGAAGCTAAAGAGCCAGTGGTAAGAGGCCTGCTCCTATAGTGGCCCATGCACTCACTAACTCCAGGGAAAGGGATGTTGATATCCAGGGTCCTGTAAGGATATCTGAGCAAAAGGTCTATTTCCACAGCCCCCACACAGGGATCAGACTTCCCCTAGCCTGGCACAGGGGTACCTAGAGGAACCAGGAAACTGGGAGGAGCCAGGAAACAGGGATATGGCCTATTCACTCCGTGCCAGCCAAGTGCACTCTCCAGTGCAGGGTATCCAGGAATGGGGACCCAGAGGCACTTTGGTTAGAAAGCCAAAGCAAGGGGCCTGCCTCTGCTGCAAGATCTCAGTTTCCAAGGAGCCCCAAGAAGCTGCAGCTGGACCTACCAGGTCCAGGAAACTTGGAGAAACCCCAGCATCATTGATTTGGCCTATTCACTCTGAACCTGCCTCACACTTCATGGAATGATCTTTTAAAATATGTTCTGCAACACATTGCTGTGACAAAATACTTGGAATAGACAATTTAATGGAGAAAAAGTATGCTGTGGTTCATGGTTTCCAAGGTTTTAATCTAGGCTCCATTGCTCTGGGCCTGTGGTGATGCAGAGCATCATGGAGAGATAGAGGGCCTGATGGACAGAGCTGCTCACTTTAAGGCATCTGGGAATCAGAAGGGCATAAAGGGGAATGGAATAAAATATAATCTTCAAAGCCACACCCTCAATTACCTGCTTCCCCTAACCAGTTGCTACCTCCTACAAACTCATGCAGTGCATACTCATCAATGGATTAAGCCACTGAAGAAGATCTCCAGATGTACTCACTTCTCATTTCAATAATGCTACCAGCAGTGAACAAACCCTACAAATCATGAGAATGTGGGGTCATAAATATCTGAGATATCAACAATGAGACAGGTATTTAGATTTGCATAAATGTACATGTAAGTTGGGAAGGAGAGATGGCTTAGTGGTTAAGGTACTGGCCTGAAAAGCCAAAGGACCCAAGTTTAATTCCCAGTATCCACATAAAGCCAGATGTACAAGGTGGTAGATATTTCTGGAGTTCATTTGCCATGGCTAGAGCCCCGATGTGCCTTTCTCTCGAATAAATAAATAAGTAAAATATTAAATAAAAAGTAAGTGTAACTAAATTTAATATAATATGAAACTAGATATTTTATTCATATTAAAACATCATAATACCTAAATGTGTAAAATTAAAATCAGTGGAGCAGCAAACTTCATCAAATATCACCTATGTTGCAGGATTCGTCAAACTCAGCATTGATGATAAAGTTGTACCCATAGAGTCTATAGTAGGAACCAAAAAAAAAAAAAAAAAAAAAAAAAAGAATTATTCTACATACATGATAAAGCAGGTGACACCAAGAGCATGGACTTTTATTATTCTTAGGCATTACTTCCTGGTATAATCAGAGTATCATAAGCAAAACAAGAAAAAAAAAAAAAACTCAAGAAAGTAAATGCCAGGCTGAATCAGAAAAGTGATCACTATCTCAGAAGATAAGCTCAGCACACTAGCCAGGCATCTCTCCATGCACTTGTCATTGCACACTAATTTCACAAATTAACCTGCAGTAGCATGAAATATAGATCATCTCAATTATAGAAATGTGGTTTCCATTATCCTCCCATTATTATTCTATTCTAGTTATAACCATGTTAATAAGTCTCAAGAATAGTTTGACTCTTAATTTGCTGGAAATTTCTCTAGCAAAATCCCACTTGTTTTGCATAATTATTCAAGACTCACATTCATCATCTATTTTAGTATAATTTCAAGGACAGCGATTCTCATTACTTCAAAATGACTGACAATACAGTACAAATAATAATAAAATGAATGCCAAAATCTATTTGTAACTTTTTATATTTCCCAAATGTCCCAAAAGGCATGTACATTCAGTGTTTAAATGTGACTTAGATTTCTAGATTAATCATTGTCCTATCACCCATTATCCATATGCATATAGTAAACCTCATTCACTTTTTTGTTATTTATGGACCATAAAAAAAATAATAAAAAAAATTATCTCTGAATTTTGACTATTTTAAGTACCAGTACATTTAACTCCTCTGAAAGCTAAATACTTGTATATATATTTTCTTTACATACTTAACTACTTGACCCTTAAGTTCTTACCCTAGTAATTATGGTTTCTTTTATACTACATGCAATCTAAACAGATTTCATTCATTTTTGTCCATCAGTTTCTCAGTCTAGATGTCCAATCATCAAGCAATTTTAAGCTTCTATTAATATTTTTCTGATTTTCATGGCCTGGCTTTTGCCAAAACAAAGAGGTTTGGGAAAATATTTGATGTAAAAAGTTTCGTTTTTCTGAAATTTGTAGCTTTTCCTATTGAGAAAAAGAAAGGTGGGGGATGAGAATGGGCTTGCCGGGGTCTTCACTGCAATTGAACTCCAGAGGCATGCGCCCCCTTGTGCATATGGCTTACTGGGTCCTGGAAAGTTCTTTCGCTTTGCAGGCAAACTGCTTAACCCCAAAGCCATCGCTCCAGCCCCATAACATGTATTTTTACATGAAGTGAAACAAATTAAACAAGGGGTCATAAAATTCAGAAAGCAGTTTGTGCTGCTCCACAGTAGATATTACTGTATCCTACTGTATAAAGATGGAAATGACAAAAGAGAGAGAAAGAAAAGAAAAAACAAAAAACGGGCATACCAAGGCCTCTGGCAACTGCAAATTTCAGATCCATGCACCACCTTGTGCATCTGGCTTTACATAGGTACTGGGGAAATGGAACCTTGGTGATTAGGCTTTACAGGTGAGTGCCTTAACTGCTGATCAATCTCTCCACACCCTGAAATCTTGTTTTCTCAGAATTGCTTTTTGGAGAACTGTGGACAAGGCAAAATTTGCCAAGAGTACTTGAAATTAAATAACAACAGCCTTAAGAAAGGTAACCAAATTCATAATTAAAATAAGAATAATTCTGTACAAAATTAAATAAACACAAAGGACAAAGCAACAGGAAGACATGTATTAATAAATTCAATCTATGGAAAACTACTTCAAATTCATGTATTTGTGCATGTCTAGTGCTGTGTGTATGCAGGTGTGAGGTCAGGCACACTTGTGTGATGGAACACTTGTTGAAGTCAGAGGATTTCTGTGAGTGTTGGTCCTCGCACTCCACCTGGTTTGAAACAGCATCTCTCTGTTGCTCACTGCTCAGAGTGCTATGTCAGCTGACTTAGGAGTTGCCTGGCGTTCTTTTGCTCCACTTCCCATCTTGCTGTAGGAGTGCAGCGTGCTGGGATTACCTGCTTCACATGGTTTCCTGGATCCAACCTCAGGTGCTCAGGCTTGAGCAATTTTACCCACTCAGCCATCTCCTCAGCACTCAAATCCTTGTTTCAATGTTAATAAATAGATGTTAGTAGTAAATTTTAAAATCTAAAAGGAATAATGATCTATTTTGAAATAATGATGCCAGGAGAATTTACTATACATTATAAATGATTGCACATTTGGTACAAAATGTACATATGAAAGAAAAGAAAATAAAGAATCATTATTAATGATACAGGAAAAAAGGGCAGAAAGAGAGAGAAGGGAAAGGAAAGTGAAGGTAAATAATAAAAATACAGAGCAACAGGAATATTTCACAACAATTATAATAAAGGTAAAATAATTAAATGTAAACGCAGATAAGAACAGTCTATTGTATAAAAAAAAAATCCTCCTATAATGCGTTGGTGTATGTCTCAGTGGTAAAGGTGCTTTTTGCAAAGCCTGCTAGCTCGGGTTCTACTCTCTAGTACCCACATTAAGACAGGTTCAAGAAGTGACACATTCATCTGGAGTTAGTTTACAGTGGTAAGAGGCCCTTAGTGTGTCCATAGACACATGTGTATACACACATGTGCAAATAAATGAACAAACATGTTTTTTAATTCTCCACCAAATAAGGGCCATGTAATAGAAAAACAAACATGCACACAATTTTACAAAATCTTTCACAAAGGATAAAAAGGTACATTGAATAATTAATAGTGAAACCACAAAACATAGTCATAAAATTTGTAACTGTCACAATTAGAATGAGGACAATATTACTATGGGTTGTGAGATGCTCAGTGGTTAAAGGTGCAATTTCCCAGTAGCCAAGAGAAGACAGAAACACAAAGTAGAGCATGTGTTTGGCTTTCATATGTAGTGGCAAGAGGTCCTGGCATTCCTATACACACTCTCTCTCTCAAATAAAGATGTAAGTAAAATATTTTTCAAAAGACATGCTGCTACTAAATCTATCAACATATATACAACTAGAATGCATTATTTAAATATGGTTTCATGAAAATTGACAAAAAAACAAGTTACCACATAGATAGAAAATGGTAAACTAAATTATTCAAAGAATCCATGTCAAAGCAAAGGCAGTTATTGAACAAGGACTTTTAAAGAGATGATGGAAATTTCATATGGAAGCAGGTGGATCAGCCAGTGCCCAGGTCCTGAGGTAGAACATGCTAGTTTGTTCAAGGAACAACAAAGGGCCTATGAAGCTAGGAAACAAAGAGAAGAGTGGGTCCAGGGGAATAGTGAAGAGAAATTTTTGGAGAGGATTCTTGTTGAAGTTGGTTCAAGAGCTGTAAGATGAAAATGAGAAGCAATGCCTAACCACAGCTCTATCTAAGAGTTTCATTTCATAGAGGAGATACCAAGAGGGAAGGGAATCAACTGAAGACCAAAGCAAAAGTAAGGTAAGCGTTTCTTTCTATTGGTTGTTTGCTTTTAAAAAAAAAAAAAAAAAAAAACCTTTCTTTTTAATTTATTTGAGTAAGGGAGAGAGAGAGAGAGAGAGAGAGGTGGGGGGGGGGGAGAGAATAGGTGTCCTAGGGCCTTCAGATTCTGCACATGGACCACCTTGTGCATCTGGCTTAGATGGGTTATGGGAAATCAACCCTGAGTCCTCGGACTTCACAGGCAAGCACCTTGACTGGTAAGCCATCTCTCAGCCCTGAATTTTTCTTTTTTAATGTGAAGACTATTGTGTTTGTTTTGATTGGGGGCAGGGGCGGTTCCAGTGAGCAAGTGCAGAAATCCACTTTACTTTGGAGTTGGAACAATACATTATCAGTGACATTAGGAAAAGTCAAATATCAAGAGGGCCATAAACAATCCGAGAAAGGATGAGAAGGAAGATGCATACATTAATGTCTAGGTGGTCTGTTAGAATTTGGAACTGACCAGAGTGACATGTGGAATACAAGAAAGAAAAGAGGATTTAACTGTTAGGTCAGGACAAAATGGAGTCATTGAAGACAGCAGGATGGCAGCAGACACAGGAAGTGGATCATCCACATTCCTCAAGGAACCGCTGGGCAATTATCCCTTCCTTGCCTAACAATGCCCCAGGTCTAGGTTGCCTGCCTCCTTATCTCCCACCTGGTCTCTTCTGGTCTCACACCCTAGCTATTTCTCTTTCTTACCTTCCCCCGCCAACTGAAGAACTCTATATAGGCTACTGTCTGTAATCTTAAAGTTGACTGTGCACTGCACTTGAGAGTCAGTCCTGGGAGCTCATACTTTTCCCAAATCAAAGCTTCCATCTTTGCCTTTGAGTGGTCTCTGTGGTCTTGCTCATTCCTGAAACTTACACCATATTCAACAGCACAGACTTTAATGGAATATGCCTAGGGGCAGCATTCCATGGGAAAAGAGAATGGTGAACCCCTTGAGTGGGCAATTGGGGAAGTTAGGCTACAGGACAGCCCAAAATAGCGGCAGTGGGGGTAGAGTTAAACAGACTTTTGAATGTCTCTATTCACTGTTTACTATTCTTTGGGAGTGAACAATGGGAAGACAGAGCCTCTTCTTTGTTCACTGATTACCCTCTGAGAGGGGATTAGGTTTGTTTCCAGGTGGCCTGTTGACTCCTGAAATCTGCCTACTTTTGACTTTGTAAGTTTTATGGTCCAAAAGAATTTTTCCATCAAGGTCAGTGAATCATAAATCCTTCATGGTCCATTGCATGCAGTTTGAACACAGTTCAGCACATGCATGGTCTCCTCTTCCTGTAGATTGGAGGAAGGCAATGTGAGATAGGGATGTCAGTTAAGCATTGCCTTTTTTGGGTCACAGCTGAGTAATGCTGCCTTTGATTGTCTGGCCTTTTGAGAATACAAGAAATTCAACTATGGTTTTAGAAGGTGAGAGTACCTTTTACTTCATTGTTCCTCATTACAAACATAAGCCTGACATGTAGTCCTGTTTAAAAACAAAATAGTAGAGTCTTGTGATCTCAGCATACAGGAGTTCAGAGTGTATCTGGATTCATAGCTAAATGTCTCTCCAGATACTTACAATATTTCATAACACTTCAAGAGCCACAAGTGTCTTTTGCTTTTTCTTTAGAAATACCAGTCAAGCAAAAATGCGCACAAAAATTCTGAAGTAGAAAGTTGCCTATGAGATCAACCACTGATGTTAATTTTGGATATTTATAAACTTGAGAAATAGAATTGAAATGAAGTTCTTTCCTATATAAAAAACATGCTGCACACACACACACACACACACACACACACACACACACACACACGCACACATATATATAGGTAATAACTTTTTTTCCATTATAAAATCATGAAGATAGTGTTGTATAAAGAATAGAACCTGGGGCTGGAGAGATGGCTTAGCGGTTAAGTGCTTGCCTGTGAAGCCTAAGGACCCCGGTTCGAGGCTCGGTTCCCCAGGTCCCACGTTAGCCAGATGCACAAGGGGGAGCACGCGTCTGGAGTTCGTTTGCAGAGGCTGGAAGCCCTGGCCCGCCCATTCTCTCTCTCCCTCTGTCTGTCTTTCTCTCTGTGTCTGTCGCTCTCAAATAAATAAATTAAAAAAAAAAATAGAACCTGGACTGAAGAGATGGCTTAGTGGTTAAGGCATTTGTCTGCAAAGCCAAATGACCTCGGTTTGACTACCCAGGACCCACATTAGCCAGTTGTACAAGGGGGTGCATGCATCTGGAGTTTGTTTGCAGTGGCTAGAGGCCTTGGCATGCGTGCTCTCGCTTTCACGAGCGCTCTCTCTCTCTCTCTCTCTCTCTCTCTTCCTTTCTCTCTTGCTCTCTCAAATAAATAAGTTAATTAAGTTAAAAAAGGAATAGAACCCTACTTAAAGCATAAAAATAAAGATAAGTCAAACTTAATAGATAACATCTGATATATATTTTAATTTCCTTAATCTAATTTAATGTAAGTTGAACCTAAATATCAACATAATTCTCAATAAAGAAACTTGTGAACTCTAAGGTTTACTTAGAGTTTTGTTTTTGTGCATATTGACATTCCAGGCCTACTTGCCTGAGTGCTAGTGAGTACCTGTAGCAGTGTACACCCCAAGAAGTGAAAGGGGGTATTTTATGCTCATGCTTTTTCAAAGAGAGCAATCCTTATCTGATTCTAGTAGTAAAACTGTTCAGGAAAATTAAAGGTTTTAATGTCACATTTCCTGTCAATGTACTGTGTTTCACATGTGGCCCTCTTGAAAAAGAGTTGGTCACATGGAAAATATTATGCTACAACATAATCAAGGTAAACTATAGATTATAAAGTTGTCAACTGAATTATTGTTTATTTGTTCATATTCTGTAGAAATTTAAGTTTGTAGCTATTATGTCTCTTCTCTATCCAAAAGAGCCAATGAATAAGAAGCCATTTCAAAAAGTTTTCTGTGTGTTGGGTGAGGGGCATAAAGTGTTCACCTGCTGGGAAATGTTGCAGAAACATATTTTATAAGCAAGGAAACGATTCTGCTGGATAATGGAGAGATTAGAAGTATAAATAGTTTTATTTATGTGTATGTAGTACATATCCAAATATAAAATTCAGTTCTAGAACTGAAATTAAAACTATAACCTAAATTATCAACTAAATTATTAAGTCATTTGATTTTTTTTTTTTTTTTTTTTTGAGGCAAGGTCTCACTCTAGCCCAGTGTGACCTGGAATTTACTATGTAATGTCAAGGTGGTCTCAAATTCCTGGTGATCTTCTTATCTCTCCCAAGTGCTGGGATTGAAGGTGTATGCCACCATACCTGGTTTAAATTCTATATTTACCAAGAATTAAAATAATTTATAAAGTATAAAATTAACATAATAGCAAACATTTGCATATAGTGAAATTCTTGGACTAAAGGGTCATAAATATTATCAATCATGAATGCATATATTTTTTTACAAAAGTATGTTCATATTGTTGGTAATTCATTTTCAATTATTTCCTTGTAGTTTGCTTGTTATTCAAGGCTCAATTGAATACTTATTATTATCTCATTTTTATATTTCTTTATTACTAGCCTTTTTATTTTAGAGGTAGGGTTTTACTCTAGCCCAGGCTGACCTGGAGTTCACTATGTAGTTTCATGGTTGCCTTAAACTCATGGTGATCCTACTACCCCTGCCTTCCAAGGGCTGGATTAAAGGTGTATACTGCCATGCCAGGCCTTTTTTTATCAGTCTTTTAACTAAAAAAAAAAAAAAAAAGTCAGTGATAATTTGAGGCAGAATATTTGTTGTTTTCATTTATTTACTGTTTATTCATTTAAAAACAGATGCCATTAATTTCCATTATTAATTACACTTAGTATTTCCTCTATGAGAAAAATTATTGTTTTTGTCTTTGATTATAGTTGTGAGTGCATTCCTTTAGATAGGGGGCCATATATATAATACAATGCCAGTTATGTCCCTGTTTTCACTTTTACCTGAGTGAATTTATCTCATGGTATTTTAAATACTGTTGACTATCAAAACATATTGGTATTAGAACCACAAATAATTAGTACAGGCTGACATTTATGCACATTTTTTTCATGTAGCTCTCCCTGAAGCAATGGCTTTAATTTAATCCTCATAATTGTACAATAGTATGAGTACAAATATTATCCCCATGCTGGGATCACACAAAGATGGCAAACGAGGACTACAATAGTCCACTGATTTACTCACAATTCCTCAGTCCAAAAATTCAGATTTAAAACAAACAAAGGACTTTGTGTTATTTTTATCATGTGAGCTTCAATTTTAAGCAAATCAATAGCGATGAGAATAAAAACAGGAAAGTGTCTTGACCTATACGTGATTTCCATGGTGAGTAAACGCTATCAAAATCTTCTAGTGCATTGAATACACAATACATTTGTGTTGCCTTTGATAATCATACTGTGCAATGTCACAATAGGACAACTAACTATAAGTTAGTACTCATTTTTCCAGTTCTCTCTCTCTCATTTCTCTCTCTGTCCCATCCTTCCCTCCCTTCTACCATCCTGTCTTTAGGAGCTATTATACCACTATATTCAAATGTTTATTCTATATTTTATTTATGCTTTCTTTCATTGCCAAACATTTAGGTTGCTCTTATTTCTTTGCTGCTGTGAACTCTGCTATGATTAATGTGGGAGTGCAAATGTTTCTTAGGCACACTGATTTCCTTTGAATACCTAAGTATGTAATAGAAGGGTTACTGGATCATTGTTATTGTTATGTGGAGGGTCAATAATAGGCAGTTAGTTGAACAAGGCAGGATCAGGATAGCCCTTATTGGGCGAAATCTTAGCACATCACATCCTTGCCAAACATATCCCAGCTGGCCTAACTCACAAGTGTCAGTCATGGGATTTAGTGCTTTCCCATTTTACCCAATTACATCTCTCTTGTGCATGCACCATGTCCAGTTGTGGGTGGATTTCACCCTCTAAGACCAGCTAATGGGACACCTGGAGTAGATAGTAGATAAATTCTAAAGTATATCCCCTGTACCCACAGAGAGAGTTGGGCATTCTCTCTCTCTCTCTAAACTAGCAGCAACATTTTCTGAGTATTCAGATGTGTAACATCTTTCTCTCTCACCCTGTTAGCCATTTTTTATCTTTTATTACTATCTTCAGTTTTAATTTTTCTGGAAACATACAATTATTTATTTATTATTTATTTATTTATTTTTGCTGCTTCCATAACTCATAATCCACAACTCCATGGTGAATACTAACATTCCCATTAAGGGGGAAACTCAGTAGAGTCAGGGCAGAGAGAAGGGGAATGATGGTACTAACACTTGATGTATCCATACAAAGTTTCAACTTAATTAAAAAAAAGAAACAAACTATCACCATTGTTTTATAAGTAGACATCTCATTGGAAATATCCCTAAGAGTTACATCATTGTAGATTATGCATTGGTAGCAAGGCACATTATTCAATGTATCAATTCTAAGCTTGTAATAATTCTTCACCACTTTCCAGAAATGTAAAATAAGTTATATGTCCTTATATATTTAGATGAATAGTGGAACAAATTTTGTACGTTCAACCTCTTAACAACTGTCTGGTGTCCTTTCTACTACATTCTTAGTTAAAACATAGTTATAAATCCTTTTAATAGGTGTACTGTAGCCTTGACTTCACATTCTAACCAAAATGCTTTATGGCCTGTCTGGGAATACACATCTTTTCAAATTCTTTGCCAAATATTAATTAGCAATTTTATAGCAAGGTTTTCAAGGACCAAGGGAATGCACTTTTAAAAAGAAATATTAAGGAGTCCCTGTCATCATGTTTTGGGTTTTGCCTCTACAGAGAACACTGAAGTGAGCATTTTTTTTTTTTTCCCATAAAGTGGTAAGGTACATGATGCACTCCAGGAAAATTGTAGCAATGGCCTTCCTGCTTGCATTTACTTTCCACATTTATCACCTGTTGTTCTCTCTTCTGTGAAACTACCTTCAAAGACTTTTCCACTGAGCTCTCTGCAGAAGAACTAAGAAACACTAATTATACACTGAATGGACACTCTCTTCCTCAATAGAAAAAAAATGCACCTTGATGCACACATTTATCTAATTCTGTGAGTGGTAAACAAAATTCGGTCTTTTATGAATACCTCCTAGGATAGCATCCTTTTCTTCCCATAGCCTATATATCCTATATGAATTAGTCACACACAAAAAATTTGCCATATCCCCTCAGTGAAGCCTCAGCCTACCAGAGAAAAACTATCATTATTATTAGTGGTTTTCATAGGATCATACATGTTTTCACATACGAACATAGGGTATGCCTTTATGGATGAATGCTAAGAACTACTTGGAGGATGTTTATATATATGATTTGCTTACTTATTAGAGAGAGGGGGGAGGGGAGAATAGATATGCCAGGGCCTCCAGCCACTCACACAAATCCCAGACACATGTGACACCTTGTGCATCTGGCTTACATGAGTACTGGGGAATTAAATGTGGGTCCTTAGGCTTCTCAGGCTAATGCATTAACCACTAATTCATATCTCTAGCCCATGGAGGATGTTCTTAATAATCTTTTATCATATTTGTCCATATTTGAACCAAACAATGATGCATAACTGATAGAATTCCATTTTACAAATGAAACAAATAAATTTCAAAGCTTCTTTTTACTCATCCAATTTTTATCTATGTGGCCTCTAAATACCTGCTTCCTCATATCTTTGTATAAAACTGTCTAGAACTACATTTGTGATGATTTCATTTAAAAACTACATTACATACATCTGTATGTATGTATGTATGTATGTATGTATGTGTATGTGTATATATATATATATATATATATATATATATATATATATATATATATATATGTCTCCTACCATATCAAGAATCACCTAACTGACTCAGACATTGAAATGCATTCCTACATAAAATTTAAACATTCTGTTTTTGATTTTTTTTTCTCCAGAAACCATTTTTTTCTAGATTCTCCATTTACCTGAATGCTCCTTCTAACTGTGTATGTATAAATGGTTGGAATCATTATGTTAAATATCTGGTTTCTCTCATGACTCACAAACAATCATGGAAAACAAATGTGGCTTAATTTTAAAATGTAGGCTGAGTATTCACTTGCTTCCTTCTCTATCAGGAATGCCCTGCTTCAAGCAAACAAGGTGTCCCTGAGAGAACTGCTCAGCTTCCTGTATAATGAAAATCTTCAACTTATTTCACAACACATTTGTGATTGCTTATTCTTCCACAACAGCAAAAGTGAATCTTTTACAAGCCTAAAAAATTGGGTTACTTATGACTCAAACTCCTATTAGTTATAGTATTCAACTTATACAGTTGTGGATAGGATTATAATAGTTTTATTTATTTAAATGTGCTGTGTTTATATGCTTTTTCTAGTAACATGACTGTCTCATATAATACGAGATGTACAAAGTAAATATATTTGCATTCTTTTTGAAGTTAATGTGCATATTCAGTGAAGTATTTTCTACATTTTGAAAACAAACTAAATCAAAATTACAAATACTATCTTAGAAATATCATGACATATTATATTCAAGAAAGCATCTCTTCATTTTACTTTCTCATTGTGTAGGCTAAAATTATGTGCTGAATTACCACAAATTTTTCTCTGTCATCTAGAACAATTTGCTTAGGGTTGCTTTTAAATAAATTGAGCATTGTGTTGTCTTAAAAGGTATATTTTAATATAATACTATTATGTTGAGCAGATATTCATCTTATAAGTACTATAATTTAAGAAAAAGGCATCTTGTAGACCTACAATTACTCACATATATTTTTCATGACATGAATTCTGAGGAACCAGAAAAGGCTATATGCACAAAGCTACTTCATAAGACTTACTTTAAACAACTATAATATATGGTTTTTCTATAGAACTTTAAGCTTCTTTAACATACCAATATATTCATGCATATTTCATGGCATTACTCATCTAGTTTATGTCTTAGGGAATGGAAGCTTTCTACATGTCTATCTATTTACAAAAAGTAAATATAAAAAAAAATCTTATCAGAAAAGTAAGAAACGCCAGCATCTTGGTAAAATCAAAGTAAGAGAAAAGAAGAAAGATTGAACAAAAGGGGGGAGAGAAGAAAGGAATGTCACAAAGGTACTAGAGAGAGAGAGAGAGAGAGAGAGAGAGAGAGAGAGAGCGAACACCAACAAAAAAGAAACGAGTGATGCCAGCACATGTGGTAGGGACATGAATTTCATGGATTTGCCCTAGAATTTCTTTGCATAAGCCATGGTGATTATTTTTGTACATGTACAATTAGATCATTTTTTCAACTCAAATTTAAGTTACTGAATTAAAAGTTTTGCTATAGAAAATATTACTAACAATTTATTTTCCTGATGAGATAAACATGCACCTTTGGGCCTTGAGTGTGGAACTTACACATATGTTGCAGGGTGATCTCTGGCTGAAAGCACAACTGGGGCATCCACAACCTGTGTGAGGTGCAGCAGAGTGAAAGGATGGAGGTCATTAGGGACGTAGCTTTCAAAAGTATATCCCTGTCACATTTCTCTCCACCTCATAGTTTTCATGACATAATCCTACCCCTTGTCCACTGTCGCGACCACCTCGACCAGCAAGAATGACGCGACCTGAGAGCTCTTCTTTAAGCAGTTTATTCAGGAACCTTGAACAATCTTCTGACCCCAGGGAGAGCTGACCCACAAGCTAAGTAGTCCTGCGCTAGCCAACCCTAGTGAGCCACGTGGCCCATGCAGATAGGTCCACGATTAAGGAAGCAGAATTAGTTAAGCAGCCTCAGCCAAATAAGGACTTGTTTATCCCAGAGAGCGCTCACTATCGGGCTAGCGGACGGTGGAAGCTGACGCCATCTTTAGGGCACGGCACATCGCAGCTCTCCACAGTTCCCCCTTTTTGTTTTAAACGAAACAGGTGAGAGTAGAGGTCTGAGCTCTGTAGTGAAATCCAGTACCGATTTTTCCAGAGGCGGGAGTAAGGATGGATATTATGGAGAAAGGACGGTACTAACCCGCTTTCTCTCAGACATGCTCTCCTCTAGGCTGCTAACTGCAGGTGGCATACCTAGAGTGCAGTGCTTTGCCTCGCAACCTGAACGTGCTGAGTGTTCTAGCTCTTCATGACAGCAAGCCATGCATAAGGGGACTGTCCTGCCCCAATGGCTGTAAAGGCCTGAATAATCATAGCTGCATTCCTTTGCTGTGTGACCCTCATCTTGCATAGACACCACAGGCCCACCAAGAAGGCCAGCACCAGGAGACCAGCCATCGCTCCCAATAGCACCATGACAAAAGGGAGCCCACCTAGGCTGAGGGGGAACATCCATGCCATCTGCATAACTCCAAGGCCATCAACCACTAATCCAGGAGGCATTAACTGAAAATTGGCCTGGGCTCCAAGGGGCTTCCATCCAGGCAGCAGACTGATTATAAAGCTTCACACATGGGCTTATTTGACTAATATTACTTACCAGCAAAAAGCACAAACTTCCCACTAGTGGTACACTAACATTGCCTTCAATGGGACTAATTTCCCCATCCAAGGGCAAATAGGAGAGACCTAAACTTTTATCGCTAGCAAAATAGTGAGGGAAAACTTGGGCATTATATTGAACCGGAAGAGGCTTTGGAAACACCAACAAGATCCCCCATCGAGGTTCCGCCTGAGGCAGACTCCACCTCAGGCCTATCAGCATCCATAGCGGAAGGATCTTCATGTTGGACTTTTCTGGTCAGTCTCTTGGGCACCCACAGTGGATCCTGATGATCCTGCGGAAAAAACACAAACACACCCTCTCGTCCACGTCAATACAGGATCAGGGCCATGCCACATTCCCATGAGCTCATCTTTCCATTTAACATATCCTTTCAGGGATCCACCTTGACGTTGATGACGATCTGCCTCAGAAAGGCCATCCACGTCCAAATTTAAAAAATTAAGAGTAAAAAGAACTAGAGATATTCTTTCCTTGGGGGTGCAGCCTTGGCCTATTCCCCCCTTTTGTTTTTGTAAGCATTCTTTTAAGGTGCGATGAGCACGTTCTACAATTCCTTGTCCTTCAGGATTATAGGGTAATCCATGATTAAGCTGTACCTCCATCTGTTTGCAGAAGGAGGTAAAAGTCTGAGCTGTGTAGACTGATCCATTATCTGTTTTTAGTTGTTGCGGCTTCCCCCATGCTGCTCAGGCTCCCAAGCAATGTCCTATGACATTGCGAGCTTTTTCTCCACTCAAGGGGGTAGCATAAATGACACCTGAACTAGAAATTGTCCACAGAAACATGAACATATCTTAAAGTTCCAAATTCTTAAATATGTGTTACATCCATCTGCCGGATCTTAAGCAGCATCAACCCTCTAGGATTTACCCCTACAATGAGAGGATGATGGTGAATCACACATTGAGGGCAATCTAGAACTGCCAATCTGCTCGAGACAGATGAAATTTCATTTGTAAGGTCTTAGCGTTGACATGAAAAGTCTGATGAAATTGTTTGGCTTGATCTAAAGACGAACTCAAAAAAATACATTCCATCCTGGTCCATTGGTCAACAACATCATTTCCTTTACTTAATGGTCCAGGCAATCCTGTATGCACTCTAATATGTTGAATATAAAAGCAATGTTTTCTATGCCAAATCAAATTTTGTAACTCTTGTAATAAGGCATATACAGTACTGTTATTCTTTATAGGGCCTGCTATTTCTAAAATTTTTACTGCATTAACTACATATGCTGAATCTGAAATCAAATTAAATGCAAATTGATAATTTTTAAACACTTCTAACACGATTTACAATTCCACAATTTGAGGAGAGCCTGGTTGAAACTGCCATAACACAGGTTCCTGCTTCTCTACCATATAAGCCCCACCTCTACTTGGGCTATGGTGAATGCAGCAGTTATGCCATATGTTCTGACTGACTCAGCTAGGGACTTGATGACCTTAAAATCAAGAGGCTCCTCATAGCGGTTACCCTGAGCATCTTGAAAAACTGGACAAGCAAGTTGTAGCTCTGATCTTACAGCTCGCCACACTTCCAGGCAAAAGGAACGTCCTGAACCTCCCGAGGGAGCTGGGTTGCCCGACTCATCGTACAATGGCGGAGCAGAAGGGATCTTGTTCAGCTGTCCCACCGTACTATCGGGCCCTGACTTTTCTTTTTCCTTCTTCTTATCCTTCATAGAATGTTTTTCCATCCTCTCTACCAAAGCTTGCAGCTCCTCATCCGTATCAGAGCAGTCTGTGTCTGTTGTTTCCCTTTCTCCTGACTTCTCTGATCTTTCTTCCTTTAACATTTCTAAAGCGGTTTGTCCTTCCTCCACTGCTCTGCAGTACCTCTGGTCCTCGAGACAGTGTCTAATCAGCTTCCAGATTGGTCTAACTCCTGCCTTTAAAGTTCCCTGATCCCAAGCGAAGTCCAGATCCCTCCCGAACTTGTCCCAGCACGCGACCGCATCGCAAACCAGGGGGCGACAGTATCGCACTCATTCAAAAATCTCTCAAGGGTACTTTTCTTAACTTTTAAATTCTTTGACAAAAGCAGCTCCTGAAGAGCCAAAAAAATCGGGTGCGAATGAGAAGTGCCCATAGTTACTTTTACCTTTAACTCTGTTCACTTGTCTGCAGTGACTTTACTTTCGGTTCGCTATCACCGCGAACTCTTCTTCACTCTCTTTTTATCTACAGAGTAGAGCACAAGTTGTCGCTTCCCTGCGATCTTTATTGTCCTACCTTACCTTAGGGAACTTACCAGTGCTGCCCTGACTGTAAAAAGTTCTGAGCCTCCTTCAAGAGAGAGGTTCCCCGTACGGGCCACCACTTGTCACGACCACCTCGACCAGCAAGAATGACGCTACCTGAGAGCTCTTCTTTAAGCAGTATATTCAGGAACCTTGAACAATCTTCTGACCCCGGGGAGAGCTCACCCACAAGCTAAGTAGTCCTGCGCTAGCCAACCCTAGTGAGCCACGTGGCCCATGCAGATAGGTCCACGATTAAGGAAGCAGAATTAGTTAAGCAGCCTCAGCCAAATAAAGACTTGTTTATCCCAGAGAGCGCTCGCTATCGGGCTAGCAGAGGGAGGAAGCCTACACCATCTTTAGGGCGCAGCACATCGCAGCTCTCCACAGTCCACAAGCTGCCATCATAATGCATATCTTTAACAAATGTCCCAAAACAAGAAGCCCAAGTGATTGTGGGCTGAAACCTCTGAAACCATGAGCCAAGAGAAATATTTCTGTTTTTTATATATTGGGGATTTTATCAAAGAGGCAGAAATTTGGTACAGAAGTATTAGTATTTCTGATACTAATTAGTCATACTAACACTCATAGTAACAGTGTATGATGTGCACATTAATCATATGCAAATTCAGCTATTCACATAAAATGATAGAACTGGGTGAGATGATTTGAGAAAAAAATACCATAAAAACATTAACACAAGTGAGAAAATAGCCTTTTTTACTTATAGGAATTATAAATATGTTAAATATTGGTTGAGGAAATAAGGATTAAATAGGATACAAGGAATAATTTCCTGAATATTGAAGAATGTATAAGAAGAATAACCTTTGGGGCTGGAAAAAAAAATGGCTCAGCATTTAAGGCATTTGCTGGCAGAACCTAATGACCCAGGTTCTAT
Source organism: Jaculus jaculus (assembly GCF_020740685.1). Lineage (NCBI taxonomy): Eukaryota > Metazoa > Chordata > Mammalia > Rodentia > Dipodidae > Jaculus > Jaculus jaculus. The sequence goes on from NC_059113.1 coordinate 78,442,905, forward strand.
TCCCCAGTACCTATGTAGAACCAGATGCACAAAGTGGCACATGGATCTGGAGTTTGTTTGCAGTGACTGGAGGCCCTGGCACACCCATTCTCTTTCTCTATTTACCTTTGTCTCTTTCAAATAAATAAATCAGAAATATTTTTTAAAAAGATAAAAAAATTACAGCCCTTTAATCAAACTTGGTCTTCATTAAATCATGTTTCAGGATATGTTGTTTGAGATTTAAGTCCTGGGATTGTTGTAATACATAAGCAGGTGGACAAACAACTAATATAACTACTAAAACCATGAAAGCACAATAACTATATGTATAAATGTAGGACGTATTCATTTAATGCTTAGCCTTTAAATGAATTTAACTATTTTCTATAATAATTATATTTATTTTAATAGCATATTACACAATGTCATCAATATAACTTTTATGTATTAAGAATGTTAGCCAGGTGTTGTGGCACATGCCTTTAATCCCAGTTCTTGAGAGGCAGAGGTAGGAGGATTGCCATGAGTTTGAGGCCAGCCTGACACAACATAGTGAATTCCAGGTCAACCTGAGCTACAGTGAGATCCTGCCTTGAAAAACAAACAAACAAACAAAAATGTTAGGGAAGGGGGCTGGAGGTATGTTTTAGCAATTGAGATGCCTGCCTACAAAGCCTAAGGACCCATGTTCTACTCTCCAAATTCCACATAAGCCAGATGCACAATGGTGAGGCAAGCCCAAGGTCACATATTCCCACTAGGTGGCATAAGGTATGGACTTTGACTGAAGTACCTGAGGCTCTGCCATGCCAATTCTCTCTGTGTGTCTCTCTGTCTTTCTCTCTATGCCAGTTCTCTAAAAATTAATAATAAAAGGAGTATTAGGGCAAGGTAAGGTGGCTGGATCAGTGGGTAATGTGCATGCTGAGTACTCATGAGGTCCTGACTTTTGATTACCAGCACCTATGAAAAAATTGGGCAGAGCAGCTCATGTCTGTAACACTAGCTCCTCTGGGTAGAAAACAGGAGAGTAGCCATGGGCTGATCCTCAGGTATTTGTGACTAGAAAGTCACACACAAATGATAAGCTCCAGGTATAGTGAGAGAAAATGTTTCAATAAAAATAAGATAGCAACAGAGAAAGACTATAGAAATCTACATTCTGCATGTGAATGGAAAGGTAAGTATGCTGCATGTGTGTATGTATGCACATACCACACATGCACAGAAAAAATAAATGAGAGTTTCTTGTATTACTTAATAGTTCCTAGTAATAATACCTTTAATAATTATTTTCAAATTTGACATTAATTTAAAGTTTTCTTTACAGGATGTTTATCAAACTTCTATTTTAGTCACTCATATATTAATATACTTCTTCATTAAAAAAAATTGTATTTGTTTTGACAGGTGTTTAATTTGTCATTCACTATGCATGCAAATAGAATATGAAACATATTACTACTGCTTTTATATTTTACACATTTTTAAACTTTTCAAGGTGATCTTCATATATCTTCTGAAATTAAAGTGCCAATTTCTCCTATTAAAAATTCTAGAATCAAAACTAATTGCAGTGAGTGTCTATCTCCTGGAATATGAACAGAATCATGTCTTTGTACTGTTATCAGATTCAGTAACTGTATCCTCTCATTCACAACCTGTGAAAAATATTTTGCATAGTGATACAAATTAAATTGTACCCCCTCAAATCCCTAATGTGCCTGCATTTGGGTATAAGCCCTGCTGAAAGGAAATAAAGTGTAAATGATGACATAAAAGTATGGCTCTAGGGCTGGAAAGATGACTCAAGAGTTAAGGTGGCTGCTTGCAAAGCCTAACAGCCTGTGTTCAATTCCCCAGTACCCATATAAAGCCAAATGCAAAGTGGCATATGCATTTGGAGTTGGCAGCAGCTAGAAGCCTTAGCACATGCATATTTATTCTCTTTCTCTCCTTAGAAATCAATAAATATTCTTCATAAAAAGTGAGTGTGATCTAGTCAGAGGAAGTGGTATGAAACATCTCTCTAGTAAACCTCCAAATTTCTGTAAGAAAGTGCTAGACTAGCTCCCAGAATATAGAAGAGCATGGTTAGAAAAGAAAGGCATTACTAGTACATATATTTTCTTTTACCTTAATCTTAAAATTCTAGATTCCAAAAATGTGTTTCTTTTTTAACCCTCCACATATTGCATCATGTGTTTCATATCAGTCATACCCAACCAACACCTTAAATGACTCAGTTATCTAGAATATTAATTAGATTAGAGATGGACAATGGGGGTGCTCTCAGTATTTTAATCTAATATTATCAAATTCCATATATAAGTATGCACTGTTCCTATACCATAAACACTAGGCCTCCTAAAAGCAATTGTAAATCCCTAATAATTGTTGAGGGCTGTAAAATACTAAATTCCTTAATAAATATTACTGAGATATAATACAATTTCTAAAAAAATATGAAGAGATTTAATCAGTTACTTTGGTTAAGATAATGCGACTTTTAAACATACATCTGCAGGAACAACTAATAACTAATAATTAAAAGAAGTCACATGTAAGTCTTGAAAGTTTCTTAATTGCAGCTCATTAAACCAAATTGCAGTATATTATCTCCATTATAATACTGAAAATAGAATTTGTAATGGTCCTTCTGTCACTCTACCACATTCCTGGATTAATTGATAATATCTGACAACAAAGAAACTAATATAATGAGGTATTATATATATATATATATATATACATATATATATGTATATATATATACATACACACACACACATATATATATATATGTATGTATATATATATATGTATATATATGGTACATTATACAATTAAAGTCTTTCAAAATCTCAGAAATTATTGGAAGGGAAATTGTTGAATTTTCATTCAGTATTAATAGCATTTGGAATGTTATAAGAGCAAAAGTACATGGATACATTTTCTATCATTTGTGTATGCTGTTTTAAATTCAACTTTTATGACACAGTATTTAAATTTGCTACATGCATAAGGAATGAAAGAAATTCTACTAACATATAACATAAGAAAGATGTCATTCTAAAATGAGTACATATCTTTCTTTGTAAGTAAATTCTCAGGTATTTAAATAGAATTCAGAAAAACATTATGATATAATTCTGTTTTACGAATTGCTTAAGCTACTCTAAGTATAGTGAGCATATTTTAAGCACACTGTTTATTCCAAATACCAGCCAAATTATTCAATGAGTATGTAAATGATACATGCACATTTACATATAGAAATCATCATGTCTTATTAAGTTTGTATGTGTTATAGCTACAGAAAGCCAATGTTGACTCTTGGTAAAATAAGTAACAAAAAGGGAGAACATAAAACAATGAGTGACAATTTTGAATGATTTTTAATAGCCCTAAGAAGTTTAATAATAGCTGAAATAGCTGATTTATACAAACGCAAGCTTTGCCTAAGATTATCTCTGTAGTTATAAATTCTCTCAGGCTGTGGATCATAAATTTTAGTTTATGGTTTACTGTTTTATAAGGTTATGAGTTTTTATGTGAATCATAGCATAAAATGACTAAACTCATCCTCAATGTCTACATCAATATATTGAAGAAAGGAAACTACATTATTATACCATTATTTCCCTGCCATCTCAATGCATATCTAAGAAAAACTATTTTATGAAGAAATTAAAAATGTAGGCTTGTTTTCAATATACTCCTTTTTTCTTCTCTTCTTCTTGTTTTTATTAAGTAGAAACATTGTATGGATAAATCATATGTTGATAGCTTCATTTCCCTCCTCCCTTCCCCTATTCCACTGAGGGTCCTCCTTAGAGGGACAGCTTGTACTCACCATGTAGTCATAGGCTATGAGTGGTGAGAGCAGCAGATAATCATTATAGGAGGGCTATGTCTCTGGATATCCCTTCCCACCCTATGACTATTGCATTCTTTCCACCTCCTCTTCTGAAAACTTCCCTGAGCCTTTGTGGGTGTGATTTTAATTTACTTTGGTGTTGAGTTTTCAGCACCTTCTGGATTTCTGTTTGGGTATTTTTTGTGTATCCTCGGTGTCTATCTGCCTCACCCTAGTCCAGGTTATGAGGTTCACCATGGCAGTAGCTCCCTTGCTTATCTCAACAGTTCCTCTGTGGTCTCACCTGAGCCCTCACTGCTATGTGAGGGGTGGTTCATCTCCTTTCTCAGCTATCTATCCTTGTCCTTTTGGTAGTTTATGGATGAACTCAGTTCTTGCTCTTTTCTGAAAAAGAAAAACAGATTCTCCATTGGAGAGAGAGAGAGAGATCAAAATAGATTTAAGTGGATAAGCATTATTAATTTAGAGAGATTTTGGTGGATGTAGCCTCTCTGTTGGCCAAAATGTAGTGTGAGCTTCTCATTGGAGTCCATTATTTTAGTTTCCATGTGATTCTAACTTGTTTCCTAGTGCTATTTGTGGGTTCCTTTCCACTGAAGGGATCTCATACCCAATCAGAGAGCCTTTGATTACCCACCTAGGCTGTGTGCCATTATTGCACACATGTGTACATCTTGTCATGTTGGTTATTTTCACACAGCAGTGTCCCCTGCTTGCTCATGACATTGTTGGCTAGTTTCTGCCAGCAGCTCATGTAGTGTTTTTCAGCACTATATAGGATAATCATCTGGGAATTGGTTTCCTCTGTGATTGAGCTGGATCTCTCAATGTTTCAACATGCTCTTCCTTTATCAACTCTTTATATTCTGTTTTTTTTTTCTGTGTGTATTTCTGTGCATGAATGATTTGTTCGATGCTTAGATACCTTTATTTATTAAAAGTCAATATAATCTAAACAACTCTTTCTATGCCTATTTTCCACATTAATATCATTTCACAGTCAATCCTTGTATGTTCTCTCTTCCCTCTCTTTCATTTACTTTCCAGTATAACACATATCAGGACACACAGAAAAATTATGAACTATCCCAATGAGGAGGAACTCCCTGCTAGGCTTTTGGTGGCTCCCCTGTGGTCTGTGATGGGATCACCATGCATGTTCCTCCTTGTTGAAACATAAAACTTCTGGTATTTACCTAATTGTCCTCTGTCCTACTTTTCTTCAGATCTATCTATCTATCTATCTATCTATCTATCTATCTATCTATCTATCTATTTACATGTAAGTAGAAATATACACATGGACACCCACACACACTCATGCATATACACACAACGAGGGAAAGAGAAATTGAGTGAGAGTTTGGACACACAGGTGCCATTGCCACTGCAAACAAACTCCAAATGCATGTGGCACTTTATGCGATTGGCTTTATGTGGACACTAATTGAACATGGGTCGTTAGTCTTTGCAGGTAAGTACTTTATTTACTAATCCATCTTTCTAATCCTTTATTGTGTAATTTCTATGTTCTCTTTGGTTTTATTCATATAATGTTATTCTCTGGAGATCTGATATTAGCCTTCTTGGCTTTCCACTATTTCTGAGAGATACAGCCACTTGAGTAGCTATTAGCCTTTTAATATTACTGCTCTACTTTTAGTCTTGACAACCATGGTCTTCACTCTCCTACACTGCTCAAGTCTTTCATGCCTCACTCATCATCCCTATTTTACAGCCATAATTCCTTAAGTTCCTATGCACAATAAACAACATCTTTGTAAAAGCAATCAAATTAGGATTAGCATCTCAATGTTAATTATTTTTCTCATTCCTGTGACATAAAACCTGACAAGGAGTAACTTAAAGGAGTAATAAATATTTAGTCTTACTGTTCACAGAGGGATATTGTCCATCATGACAGACATGTGTGGTTGTGGGAGCATGAGGCACCTTGCCACCTTGCAACAACAGTCAAGAAGCAAAGGGCAGGCAGGAAGTGGGAACTGGGCTTTAAAATCTCAAAGCCTACTCTTATTCCCCAAGCTTTCTCTTGTATGGCTCCAGATTCTAAATCTGCAAACTACAACATCATGCTCTGGGGACAAAATGTTCAAACACATCAGCCTAAGGGAAGCATTTCACATTCAAACCACAACAATTCCCTGTGCTATGCACATACTGAATCCCATTCTATTCATCTTGGGTTTCAACAACAGACTGAAGTCTGCATCTGTTGCCATGTATGTACATTGTTTCACATAGTACTCATGAGTCCATCCCATGCATAATTTACTTCTGTATCACAGTGGAAACAAAAAAAAAAAAAAAAAACCTGAACAAGACAATTTAAGGCTCCACAATTAGACCGAGCAATAAAATTTGTTGAGATTAAAAATTAATTACAGCTACTGGTTTCCAAAGGTTTCAGTCAATCGTGGTAGGGAAGGTGTTGCAATAGCTCTGTTCATGCTGATGGTACCATGTGACAGATGATTTTCATGCCATGATATACCAGGTTAGGGTAAGGGCTAAGGAAAGAGGGGTCCTGAAGAATAGCTCTGATTCTGACTAAATCAAGTGGGAGAAGCTGGGGTCAGGGTATGTGAAGTTAATTGAGGATAGGCAGAGGCAGAAGGCATCAGCTAATGTTAGAGTCTAGTATTGTAAGTCAGCATCAGACAGGGGAACCTATTAGTCTAAATAATTGTTTACATTGTAGTTATATTTTGTAGTTATATATATTTTTCATTGTGTGAGTAAGACCATGTAGACTGTCAGAATTAGTGGTATATTTTGGAGGTCACTAATGGAACTATAGGAGAAACTTTTAGGGACCTGTGAAGAATTCTATGACTCTCAGCATTGTCATCTGCTAGGATAAGTAAAAAATGTGCTGACCAAGTGGCTCTCCTTTTGGGAATCCTGGAGGACTGATTTTCCTCTGATGTAATTCTCCTGTTGCAGTTACACTATCTTGGAATTCATTTCCGGGTCTCCACGTCCTCTTTGATCTAGAAGACAGATGACTTTCCAGAGGCTAGAAGTTCAAGTGTTCCATCATCTCCTGAGGCCCTTTGATCTGGGAGCAGGAACAAAAATATTGGTTATCCTTTTAACGCCAAAGTTTTCAATAGATTGTTGTTTCTACATATGGTTATTACTCACTCAGAGAGACTGTACATATCTGATTAGAAAAACAGATTAGTTAAAAGTTGCACAACATATTTGGTTAGCAAAGCAGATCTGGTTAGAGAATGACAAAATAGTTTAAAATCATTCTGATTAATATTTAAGTTTTGTTGTCAAGTGACAGTGTAAGCTATATATGGGACACAAATCAGTTTCTTAAATAAGTACCTTTAACTATTGAACTATTTTAAGGCTTAACTAAAGAAACATTTACAATTTTAAGGCTTAACTAAAGAAATAATTATGACTGTTACATGAAGCTTAGACAAACTATATTAACATTGTTTGTATATAATGGATTTTTCTAAGACATGGTTTTTTTTTTTTTTAGTTTTTCTAAGAACAAAATCACAATAAGTCATTTTTTTGTTTATTTTATTTTATTTATTTATTTGAGAGTGACAGACAGGAGAGAGAGAGAGAGATAGAGAGAGAGAGAGGACAGGCATGCTAGGGCTTCCAGCCACTGCAAACAAACTCCAGATGCGTGCGCCCCTTTGTGCATCTGGCTAACGAGGGTCCTGGGGAATCAAGCCTCGAATCAGGGTCCCTAGACTTCACAGGCAAGCACTTAACCACTAAGCCATCTCTCCAGCCCACAATAAGTCATTTTTTTATAAGACTTAGATTGTAACCTCAGTGATAATCATCTAGCAAAACCAACATTAAGATGGCAAGAGCCATCTTAAAATTACTGAGCTTTAGCCAGGCATGGTGATGCATGCTTATTGATAACTGAACATCATGTACATTGTATAAACCAAATTACATTATTCTCATATTATTATATCTGGACAAGTCTGATGTTAACAATAAGTAGAGTTTACATATTTAAGGCACATGAGGCTACAGAGAGTAAACTATGAACAAAAGATCTGCGGAGAGCATTTAAAATAAACAAGAACTCTATATTATATAGTAACATTTTGGCTTAAATATGAAGACATAAAAAGGTTATAATTGGTTTAAGCTTATTAGAACTGGGGTACCTTTATATACATGCATTTTTGAGAATATTTAGCACTCTTAAAAGCTCAATAAAATGTCCATCTATAAGTCAGTTTCTGAAATTAATTTAGCTATATTTAACATACCCAAAGAATAGAGGAACTGGATTAAGCTGCCATGATCTAATGGAAAAAGGAGACAAGTCTAATGGAAAAGAGAGGGAATGAGCATTCCAGGGCCACTTGCACTGCAAACAGTTTCAAAGACATTTACAAATGTATGTTGTACTCTGTAGATCTGGCTTTGGAAATAAACACCTTTAACTGCTGAGCCAAAAAGTAAATATTTTTAATCTCTTCTTAATCAATTTTATAGCACTATATTGAACTCCAAACATACATAAAATTTTATGACACAATCTATAACTATTCGAACCTTAATCAACACTATAATTCTGTCTGTGGTACCTTGGTAAACTTGTTCAGTACTGACATAAGGTAAATCTAAAGTATTAAGACTGATTGTTGGAGGATTTCAGGAATTACAACTTAAAGCACAGCATAACTTTGTTTAGAATTTTCTTTGGCTGTTCACCATGAAGTAAATAGTTGTCAAGTGTGTGACATATAAACACTATTGAATGTTTCAAATGTGGTCTATTTAACTTATATAACAGGGAAAAAGGAGTAAATAATTTTTCTGTGAGATTTTTTTAAAGCAGAGTTTTAGATAATATAATGTTAAGAGAGAATATTAAAGAGTCAATTTTAACCTCAAGATTTAGTTAAAAGGTTGACAAATAGGAGAACCTAGTTCATTTGGTTGGGTATTCTAAACTCAGTCTTTCACAACCTTTCTTATGACCAGATTAATATTAATGAGTTAAAGTTGAGTTTACGACATGAATACCATAGCAACAGGCTACCAGCCAGGGCCATACTTTGTTAGTCTGAGGCTAATAGTCATTTTATGTCTCAAGAAGTCTGTAATCTGATTAAGTACTTTGTCTTTAACTTTCTGTTTAAGCTTACTCATATCTTCATCTAAATATTTGATTCATACCTCCATCTACATACTATTACTTTACAATCCATGTAACCATTCTGTAACAATCTTTTTCATCAAACACTTAACATCCAACATATAAAGTTTTCTCTCCAGTTTAACTTTAGTCAGCTCATCTCATAACTATCAACAAAACTTTTATTGTTCTTACCATAACACTTTTAATATGACCATTTTTTTCCTTAAAAGGCCTTTTGAAATAACAGGTTTTTTTTTTTTTTTTTTTTTTTTTTTAAGAAAGAATAGATCAGATTTGACTATCTACCCAGAATAAACATATAGATTTTATCATTTATTGACTTTGGAACTTTGTTTCCTATAACTTTCTTGAAACACTTATTTAAAAAAAAATATGAAAGCAGATTTGAACATTATTAGAAAGTTTTGAAAAATTTTTACAAACTCAGTATTGGGTACTTCAAAATTTAAGCATAAATTTTGAGGCTGTTGTTTGTTACTAGTTTCATAGAAGTATAGAAAGATAAAGTAAACATAAAAACATCTATAAATATCTTATAAGAAGTCCCCATCTGCTTATAGTGACTTGGCATTCATTCATCATCAGGCTGGGCCAGGTCCTGAGATTCCCTGTGCTTGCAGCCCCCTGGCTCTGCAAGGCAGGGAAGCCAAGAAAGAGCCCTCCCGTTTTTTTATCTCTCTTTCTAAATTCCAGGGAGAGTTTTGGACTTCCCTCAGGGGTACAAGGCATTTTTCCCCCAAATATCCAGGTAGAGTTTTGGACTTCCTTCAAGCTATAGGCTGCTTTTTGATCCTGCCATTTTACAACTCTTTAAGAGTAGGAAAATCTTGTATTTTCTTTTTCTTTTTTTTTTTTTTTTTTCATCGATGGTCTTAATTACTTTTAGTATCCTTTCTGGGGTACACTCACTCAAAAGTGAAAATTGGCTGTGCTGTCTCATATAGTGGGCTTAGTGGAGAACATGCCCCACAATGAAATGGGACTGCTCAGAACAGAAATCATTCTGCAGCCTTAGAGCTGTGAGACACACACACACACATTCAAGTGCACCTTTTTTTTGGTTTTTCCAGGTAGGCACTCACTCTAACCCAGGCTGACCTGTATTCACTATGGAGTCTCAGGGTGGCCTTGAACTCACGGCGATCCTCCTACCTCTGCCTCCTGAGTGCTGGGATTAAAGGCATGCACCACCATGCCGAGCTTCAAGTGCACTTTTTATATAGATTCTAGACAACCATTTTCCTTTCACATATTCTTTCATTCATTCAGAAGTTATGCATTCCCATCTTAAATTTCTATTTTATTTATAACTCCAGAGACTAAAATAAAACCTTGTTACCAGGCAGGAAATCAGGAGAGGCTGAGGGAGCTGGAGGAGTCAGAGGAGCTGTTGGGTTTAGGTCCTTTATGTTCAACATAGGATTCTATGGTGTGTGGGTCAAAAGCAAAGGGTAAGAATGAGTATGGGGAGGGGTTGAGTGAGAGTGCATTCCTGAGAACTTAGTTAGAAGGACCTTTGTCTTTATCACTCTCTCTCAAATAAATAAATAAGAATATATCTCTCGACTGGGGAGGTTCAGTGACTAAAGGCACTTACTTGCAAAGCCAGGCAGCCTGAGTTCAATTCCCAAGTATACAAGCAAACAACATGCACAAAGTGTCACATGTATCAGTCAGGTGTCATTGGAAGTGTCAAGAGGCCCTGACACAGCCTGTGTTGCTCTCTCTCTCTCTCTCTCTCTCTCTCTCTCTCTCTCTCTCTCTCTCTCTGTCTCTCTCTGTGCTTGAATATAAGTCAATAAAAATATAAAAGGAATATAGCTCTTCTACACTGCAGTTTAGGGGGTCAAAGGTGAAATTTTTGGCCTATCTGAAATTATCATTTTATCTGAAGTTTAGTCTATCTGAAGTTATCATTTTAATTATAGTCCCTAATATATATACATGGAATTCTTCATTTCAAAAATTCAAACAAAAAAATCATACACTTTGACTTAATGTGTAACCATAACAATAAATTTACATAAACTTTATCACTACTCTTAGGTGCTCTCAAGGTCTAGAAAAAAGACATTATTAGTGATACCACAAATAATGTTTCACAGGCCAAAACTTTCTAATGAAGTAGTCGCTCTCTAGTATAAGCAAAACTACTTGACGAATGAAAGAAAATTATTTATCAGATCTCCCTGTGCTACAACTAAAATGAAAAGTTTTGTCACTTGCCACTTGTAAGTATAATGCTGAAATTTTTCACTGTTCTCTCAATCAAAGGAATTTCCACAAGCATATTGTTTCTAGTCATCTAGAACCATTTTCTTTCTATATATGTATTTAAATAAAACAGTATCTAATGATGATTCCATAGAAAAGACACTGTTATTAAGGACATCATGTTTGGTTACTAAAAGTATTAAAGAGAAGGCAAACTTGATATTTATAAAATTCAGCTAAGAAGGTCAAGAAAGGAAAACATTTCAAAGGGGGAAAATAAAGACAAAAGAATCAAGTGAGAAAAGTACCAAACTAATACCTTGTTAAAATTATACTTTTAGTAAATCAAAGTTCAAACATGCACACACTTATTTCTTATTCATTGCATATAAATCTTGTTTCATGCTTTTTAAGGGATATTCAGGGAAAGATAATTTGTTTCTACATAAGATTCAAAGAAACTTAGCCTTGATATATCAGAGGCCATGGTGGGTGGGGGTGACCTACAAGGGCGGGGGAGAGAAATGCAATATTCTGCTGTTTATAACAGGGTTCAGCACCACATACCAAAATTGAAAATCTGATCAACCAGATCCTGGAATGCTGACCTCTCCACCCACCCAACCCACTCATCCAAGGAAGAGAATTGAAAATAAAAGAAGCAATACAACTACAAAAAGCAATTTAAGATATCAGTTCCCAACTTCTACCTAATAATTGAGAAGTTTGGGCTCATAGAAGTTTCCCTTCAATATACATGTAATGGCTTTAACTTCAGGCTCACATATTTTCCAGAAATCACAACCCTAAAAGGAAATAAGAATAATGTAATATTATATGATAGGCTGTAAAATCTATATCTACATATCTATTTTCTCTATATTTTTTACATTTTGATGTCATACTTACCACATATACAGAAATTTCTACTTTTTATTTAGATAAATGAGGGATTGGTATATCAGTAGTTAGAGGCACATTAATTAAATTTATAGCACTCTATCTAATTGAAAAATAAGCATTTCTTTGTTTTGTCTAAAAAACACAAACATCACATCTAACTCATTCATTGATTTGTCTACCTTATCTAATTATCTTATCTATGTAAAGATCAAGACTGTTAACTAAGATTTATACAAATTCAATTTCAACTCCATATATAGAGAATACTTTATAAAATAGCTTTTATACAAGTAAATTGTATCCTCAGGTCAGGTCTATGGCTGTCTTGGCTGTGTTAGATTCAGTGTCTTGCCTTTTGCTCTTATCTGTTTATAATTTGATTATCATTAAATGAGCCAGAAAATAACTTTGTCACAGGGTATAATGTCAGTCTTTAGGTGAGATTTACTTTTTTTTTTTTAATGAATAGGTATGCAACAAAATAATCTAATAAAGGGAAAAGTAAAACTTTTGCACATGGCCGTAGACACCAAGCTGAAAGCTGAAACATTTTATAATGATGTAATCAGGTATACCTAGCCAACTTCTAGGGAAGAATTCAGGTAAATGTGGGAATACTCAGAGTGAAGTAATAATTAGGAGTCTCATCCCCCCCATCCCTATGATCAACATTAAGCAGTAGCTAGCAGGGCCAGTCCCTTATGCACATTCCACATGGTAAACCTTTTAAGAAATTACAGTTGGAATATTTTGGGGTTTTTCTTGTTGTTTTTATTTCAGAGTGCTGGTGATTGAACTATAGCCCTTAAGTATAGAAGGATGCAATAAAAGTGAGCTACTTCAGCACTTCAACATCTTATATAGTTGTCAGTAGATACTTAATAGATTCTGACTAATGGAAAGCATTCTGCAGGGGTGGAAAGGTTGCTCAGCAGTTAAAGCCTCGTGTTTGCAAAACCTGACTTCCTGGGTTCAATTCTCTAGTATCCATGTAAAGCCAGATGCACAAAGTGGCACATGCACCTGGAGTTCTGCTTTCAATGTCTGCAGACCCTCCCGTGGCCCCTATCTCACCCTCTCCTTGCAAATAAATAATAAATTTAAAAAACAATTTTGCATATTTCTACAGGGTGACCTCATAACACATATACTCAGATAAAAATCTGGGATAAGGTCTTAGTTAGCATTGTTTATTTAACATCCTAGATTAAGTTAAAAATACCAATGAAGAAAAAGGGTTTTTTCTCAATTTTTATTAACATTTTCCATGATTATAAAAAATATCTCATGGCAATACCCTTCCTCCCCCACTTTCCCCTTTGAAATTCCATCCTCCATCATAATCCCCTCCCCATCTCAATCAGTCTCTCTTTTATTTTGATGTCATGCTCTTTTCCTTCTCCTATGATGGTCCTGTGTAGGTAGTGTCAGGCACTGTGAGGTCATGAATATCCAGGCCATTTTATGTCTGCAGGGAACATGTTGTAAGGAGTCCTACCCTTCCTTTGCCTCTTACATTGTTTCCACCACCTCTTGTGCATTAGAGCCTGAGCCTTGGAAGTTGTGATCAAGATGTTACTCAGTACTCCAGTCACTTCTTTCCAGCACAACGATAACTTCTGAGTCTTCCCAAGGTCACTGCCATCTGAAAAGAGAAGATTCTCTACCCACAGTGAGAGTAGCATTAATATATGGGTATGAATATTAAGAGAAGTGTTTCCTGGGCAGTTTGATAAGCATAGTATATACATCTATCCAGACATCAGCAAATATTATACCCCCAGGGCTCATGATTACCCCTGTTTTAAGTTTTCAGTATCAGGGATGTATTCCCTCCCATGGAACAGGCCTCCAGTCCAATTGGAGGACACAGTTGGTTTCCACCATGATAGATGTGCCACTATTGCACCCGTTGGCTCATTTGGCCTGTCTGGCCAATTATAAAGCTTGCAGTGTCCACTGTTGAGTATCTTCACTGGTGGTAAGTATCTCTTTCTCCCATTGAATTGCATGTAGAATGGCTTCTTCCAGCTTTCTGTCAGCTGGTCTACATGGAGGAAGTTATCAGCTCAATTCCAGCAGGATTTCTCCAGTGGCCTTGCAGCCCAAGTATGTGGAGTCTTCAGCAATAGGGTGTTACCATCTATTGCTGGTGGGAAACCAAGGGCCTTAGCAATGGCCTATAATGTTTTGGGGGCATCAGGGACCTCCCTGCCCAACAACTCACTGGAAGGTACCCCATTCCTGCCACTGAAAATTTTCTAACAATGATCTATGGCTCCTGAGTGTTCCATTGTCCGCAACCAGAGGATTCCATATGATTTATTTGCATCCTTTTAGATTTTGACTAGCCATCGCTCCACCTTTCCTTTACTCATTCTCTTCCCCTGACCTCACTTTTGGCCTTTTCACCCCTATTAATCTATTCTTCTACTTTTATTTCTTTTATTTATATTCTGTTTTCTTTTAAAGACATGCACCACCACACCTGGCTACAACACAGGTTTTGAGTTACTTCTTGTTATTCTCATTCTTGATAAAGATTTGTCAATTGTGTTTATCTTTTCAAGAAGATCAACTCTATGTTTTATTTATCCTCTGTATTTCTTCAGTATTTTATTTGTGGTGATAATTATTATCTTTCTGTGTAGTTTCTCCTTGTCAATGGTGTTTCATTTGAGATTACTTCTGTTTTGCATATATTTTTCTTATTGATATGAACATCTCCTTTGCTTAATCCACATTTTGCATTCATTTTTATTTGTCTCAAGAAATCTTTTAGGTGTTGGGGAGCAGGCTCAATAGTTAAAGGTGCTTTATTGTAAAACTGCTTGGCCCTACTTCAATTCTCCATCCTTCCACATGAATCTGAAGCAAAGGGTGGATGGTTGGTATCCATAGAGAAATGTGGTATACCAGGCACTGTTTACAGATTCAAGCTGTTTGCTTTTATTTATTTATTTTTATTTATTTATTTATTTATTTATTTATTTATTTTTCAAATGTATACATGTTAAGGGCATGGCATTGCTTGTTACAATCAATTGCTTTAAAAAGATATATTGTATATACAAAACCAAATGCTAACTTTGATACTGGTATGGAAAAAAATTTGATTCACTTTGCGCATGGTGACAGCTGGCTTCCTCTGCTGAATTGCCATAAGAAAACCACCATGCCACCTTCTGACACAGCTACCTTACAAAAACAAACAAGAAGTAGGGAAACCAAGTATCAAAAGCATTCTGGCATTTGTTTGCAGCTACAATAAACCCTGGTGCACTCATAAACACACACATGTTTGTATGTTATATGTGTGCACATGCATGCACTCTCTTTCTTTAATGTACAAATCTATTAAATGCAATTTAAAAATATAAATATTTTAATTTTATAAATAAGCCAAAAGAATACAATAATAGGTTAACAAGCACTGCGCTATGTAATTTCTATTTATTTAGAGCTTTCAAAGGTCAAGCTGTTGTCCACTGGCCCTCCATTGACCTTTCGGAGAAATACTTGACTATTACTATCATTTCTCATTTATTTATTGGAAATTTTATACAGAATATATGTTTTCTTATCAAAATTCTCATCCTATTACCTTCTCTTAAACTCATATTTTCCATACTCCTTCCACTGAACTATTTCTTCCTTCTAAATAGTCTGTCTTTTATTTTGATGTTTTGTGTGTGTGTGTGTGTGTGTGTGTGTGTGTCACTTAGTTCAATTAGGACTGCATAGGCACAGACAGGACATTATTTACCAGAATACATAGATTCTACCAATGGCTATACCATCATAGAAAATGTCTTCCATTCACCCTGTCACCATTAACTGCCAATAACTCTTCAGGGAGTAAAGAAGGCCTCATCCCCTCCTCCACTACAGATGATGGAATGTTGAGTGAAAAATTGTGTGGGTCGTGTACAGGTTAAAACAGTCACTGAGAAGTCATGCAACATCCTTAACATACCTGGATGACAACATTCCACAGTACTTTCCCCCATCCCACACTTACACACAAACATATCTTCTGACTCTTACTATTTTCCCACTCACTCTTCCATGTTATTTTCTGAGCTTGGAAAGTGGTGAAATAGATGGCTTATTCAGTGTTGAGGTCATTTATTATCAGTACTTTAATGAATTTTGAATCTCATCAATACTCATGACAATCAGAAAAGAGAAGCATCTCTAACCAAATTTGAGGGCAGCACTAATTTAAGGGCATAAACATACATATTTAGAGCACACTTATTAGGTATGCAATAAATTCATTTAGTCAAACAACAGTAGAAACTTTTCTCTTAGGGCTGATGATCCACTAATGGGTAAAGCTGTTGATGACATTTCTTGCCCAGCACCTTCTAGCTGGCTGACCGAAAGAAAGCTTCCAGTTTAGCTCCAACTTAATGTCTCAGTGCTCTGTAACAGAAATAAGTGGTATATTCAGGAATAAGGTCTTACCAAGTGCCATGGGAACGATCTGCATTGTTAGGGGAAAACAGAGACCTCCCTGATCAACAACTCACTGTGAGGTATCCCACACCTTGGCTTCCCGGAGCAGCCTTTTTACCTGTAAATGTTACTTCTGTTCAAATTCTTTCTAAATTATGCATTTTGATTATCTAACAAAATAATTAGGTTTCCATATAACTTTTCCATAGTCTTTTGTTTTGGCTGACCTTCCCCCATTCTCCCTTTTCTCTTCCCAACTCTAACCCCACTTAAATGTTCCATCTGCAAGATATTTCCCTCCCCTCTACTTTCATACCACAAGTGTTCTAATGTCCCTTGCTACTTTAAAACTTATTTCAGTCCACCATAGAGAATATTCATGGGCATTTAAGAAGGCGTCATACTCTGCAGCTATTGGTGGAGTATTCTGTAAATGTCTGCTTTCAAGTTCATTTGGAGGAGTTTGCAATTTAAATACATTTTGATGTTGATTTTATATCTCTGTCCATTCAGGAAACTGAGGCATTGGTGTCCATATTTTACATTATAGTCTGTTTCTTCTTTAAGCCTATGAATGTTTGTTTTATGTATTTAGGAGTAATATTGTTGGCTACACAAATATTTACAGTTACTACATTTTCCAAATGCATTGATGCTGATATCATTATAATTTTTCTGTTATCACCACTTTTGATATGAAATCCTTCATTACAGATAGAGGTGTTTCTGACCTACTTTTGTTTCAATTTGCAAGGATTATCCTTTTCATCTCCTTATTTTCACTACATGTGTCCTCCCCTGTGAAGTGAGTATACTGAATATATATAGAGTTGATTGTTGTTTTACTAGCCATTTTGTGTCTTCTAATTTGATAACTTAGTCCATTCTCATTATGGTAATTCTTGATGGAAACATAGTGTGGAAATCTGTACTTGGTTTCAAGTGGTTTGCACACCTCAGTTCCCCTCTTCCTTCTTCCTATCTTCTTTTCCCCCCTAGCAATATGAGTCGAATCCCAGCTTCTAAATGTTACTGCATCCCTTATAATATTTAGCTTTTCAGTTACCATGGGGTTGACTAAAACTACATTTACCTTTTTGTATTTATTTGTAAGAGGAGAGAGAAAAAAAGAGAGGGGAAAGAGAGAGGGAATGAGAATGAGAAGGAATGAATATGGCAGGCCCTCTTAACAATGAAAATGAGCTCTAGTCATATGTCCCACTTTGTACATCTAGCTTTACATGAACATTGGGGAATTGAACCAAAGACATCAGTCTTTGCAGGCATACACCTTTATTTGCTGAGCTATGTCATTAATCTGCAGCTGTTAGAGGCCCTGGCAAGCCTATTCTTTCTCTCTCTCTCTCCCTTTCCTTGAAAAAAATTAAGATATAAATACTATCAATTAAAATTTGTGAATTATGTTTAGAAACCTATTATGCAAAAAATAAACCTGGTAAGAGAAAATATTGTGATTGAGTTTTTATTAAAACTTTCCTAATGAGTTATTGATGAGCTTTAAGTACTGTATGGAGTTAGAAATATTCTTTGGTATATTGAAACAAACTCACAAAGAATGATTGCAGCAATTGTGAAATACTTGTTACCATTCCATTCCTATTGGAGACTCAGCATTAAAGTGCTTTATAAGCTGTCTTTTTGCCAATCCTCTTAAATGTTTAGATATACATTAGACTGAAGCTGACTATGACTATATTCTAATGCATTGCAATGGCCAGTAATACTAATATGAAACAAATATTACAACAGAGCATTATTTTCAGCATGGCATATTTGTAGCACATGAAAGGAGATTGTGTCTGAAGGCAGAATGAACATATATCTGCAATCATATGAGAAATAAAAGCATCAATTATTTCTCAAAACCCAAAAACAAAATAGAGAAATTCTTGGAATTTGTTTCTCAAAAAATTTGGATAAACATTACAAATGTTATTTAAGAAATTCAATGAAGAAAATAAAGTGCTAAAAAATTCCATAAACAATAGATCACTTATCCTTGAAAATATAGCTATAGCTATAATTATAATCCTTGGAAAATGAGATATAAGTGCTAAATAAGGGCTTCCTATAAATAGTACAAATACATAGCAATTGCATCAGAGACTTGGTGAGTGTGTGTGTATACTTTGTGTGTGTGTGTGTGTGTGTGTGTGTGTGTGTGTGTGTGTGTGTTGTGTCTATGTATGTGTAGGTTGTGTATGCAGTGTGCATGCATATCAATGCCAGAGGACAACCTCAGGTGCTATTTTATACCTTCCATCCAACTACTTTTGTTGTTAAGACAGGATCTTTCAGTGGCTTGGAATTCTCTACTTAGTTTAGCCTCCCCAGGGCTGGGATTATAAGCATGAACTACCACACCTGGGTGTGTTTTTTTATTTTTTTATTTTTATTTTATTTTATTTTTGCTTTGCTTTTTGAAGTAGGGTCTCACTCTAGCTCTGGCTGACCTAGACGTAACTATGGAGTCTCAGGGTGGCCTAAAATTCACAGTGATCCTACTACCTCTGCACCTGCCCCCCGAGTGCTGGGATTAAAGGTGTGTGCCACCATGCTCGGCTGTTTTTTTTTTTTTCCCCAAGCTAGGGTCTCACTCTAGCCCAGGCTGACCTGGAACTCACTCTGTAGTCTCAGGGTGGCCTGGAACTCACAGCGATCCTCCTACCTCTGCCTCCCGAGTGCTGGACTTAAAGGCATGCACCACCACACCTGGCTTTATTTATTTATTTATTTATTTTAATATAGGTCCTAGGAATAAAATTCAGGCCTTCCTCCTTATAAGGTAAACAATTTGAAAACTGGACCTTCTCAGCAGCCCCTTTATGAGTGTTTTTAAAGTGAAACAATTATTTTTTCAAAGAAATGCATAGAGTATTAATATGACCACTTGAGAATGACTCTGCTCAATTTGAGAGAAGCACAAAAGAAGGAAAATGTAGCATGGCTATATGGTCATATCATTTGAGTAGATGAGGCCAAGGACCAAGGGGTTTGGTGACTGAAATAAGCTTTAGTTATTTTGAAATAATAAGAAAAATAATATTATTTCAGCATATACCACATATAGACACTTTCAAATAAATAAGTTATAAAGATTATGACCAATAATGATTTCCTATTTGAAAAGTAAAGAAATATAGTTAAATAGTAATAAGTCGAGAGCTGGAGGAATGGCTTAGCAGTTAAGGAGCTTGCCTGCAAAGCCCAAGCACCCTGGTTCGATTCCCCAGGGCCCACGTTAGCCAGATGTACAAGGGGTCGCACGTGTCTGGAGTTCATTTGCAGTGGGTGGAGGCCCTGGCATGCCCATTCTCTCTTTCTTTCTCTGTCAAATAAATAAATAAGCAATGAAATATTTAAAAATAATAATAATAAGTCAAGCATATCATTCATTACATTAAGGATAAATAGGGTATTTTTATAAATCACATTTAAAGAAATAAAGCAGTTTGAAAGCATAGAGAAAAGAACATTAGTATAATAAAAACAGAAAAATAGAAACAGATGTGGAAACTTTGGAAGGACTTTTTAGTTAAAATGTGCTATCTCTAAGTAAAACTGACATACACACACACACATTATTGAAATTCTAGTCACTTGGAGATTAAGTAGGTAGTGCTATTGATAACTTTTGTTTTATGGAAACATAGTATTCTACTTTTCATAACAGTAAAAAACGATAAGTATAAAGTATAGATTCTTATATAAATACATAGGTATATATATATTTTTCACTTTATAGAGAATATTTGACTGCCTTGGAAACAGACAAATGTGAGTAATTTTATTTAATTTTACTTAATTTTTTTAAAAATTTAATTTATTAGTTTTCTTTTCAGTAAATACTGGCAGTTTGGTACCATTGTTTAGGCTCATCTGTGATCTATCCCCTCCTATTGGACCCTCCTTGTTGATGAAAATGGGTCTTGCATTGTGGACTTAGCCCCCAATTATTGGTATGATAAATGTCTCCTCAAATCATGACCCAACATGTGACTCTGATGTTCTTTCCACTCCCTCTTCCGCATAATTTCCCTCAGCCATTTTGGGTTCATTTTTGGTCTGCTTCAGTGATGAGGTGTTGGGGGCCTCTGAGGCTCTGGCTGTCTGATTTGGTAGGCATTGATTCTTCTCTGTGTTGGTCTCCTTCCCCCTTGTGCTGGTATCCAGTTCACAGGAAAATATCACCCTTGCTTGTTTCGCCAGTTGTCCTTAGTTTCAGTTGGGCCCGTTTTGAGGTATGTTGGGGCAGCTCTCTTCTTGGGATCTGCATCTATCTGGAAAAGAGAAGCAGATTCTCCAACGGAGAATAAGTTAGCATGCAGAAAATTGAGATAACACTTACTTTTTTGATAGACAGTATGATAGGTGTAGGCACTCTTAAACCCCATGATTCATGGTAGCTTGATATTGTAGAGTAGGCTTGTGTTTGGGTATGGTTCTGACTTATTTCCCAGCTCCAGCTAAGGGTCTAGTACCACTGAGGGGATCAGTTAGCCAAATCAAGAGCAGTTGGTTCCTCACCATGGCTGTGTACCACTATTACACTTGTGTGGGCATCACATCTGGTTATTTGTTGCTAATTAGGTTAAACAATACATTGCTTGGACAAATCTTGGTCATTTCCCCCAGTCGCCTATGTAGCACCTTCTGTCACTAGACATGCTGTCTGGGGACTGACTCTCTCTTGGCTTCCAGCCATGTCATTCCATTTTACGTGTCAGCTGTGTATGGAGTCTTCAGCAATAGGGTCTTACCACTGGCCTTTGGTGGGTCATCAAGTACTCTGACAGAAGTCTGTCATTGTTTTGGGAAACCTTGTAGGTTTCTATGATCAAAAGCTCATTGTGGATGGTAGCCCCAAGCTGGAAGTGGGGGTTACAGGTCAGTGTCCACTAAGAAATTGAGGAAAAACATAACTAATATACAAGAGTTAGAGAGGAGAGAGATAGAGGGGAGAGGGGGAGAGGGAGGGAGGGAGGATGTAGGAGATTTAGGTCAGTCTTGATCCTACCCTCTCCAGTGTCTTGTGGTTCAGGTGTTTCGTGTAAGGGTCTAGTGAAGGTTCAGCCATTTGGTCTGACTTTTAGGAAGTAGAATTTTATGGTACCATTGCCATTTGGGTCCGGATTACGGTTTTCCACCCTTCAATGCCCTCCCCGCCCTCCCATCCATCCTATTGTCTAGTCCATGAGGTGCTTGCTGGGTATGTAAGGTATCTTGGGTAGATTCAGGTTAGGTGTTGTAGATGAGTGAGACTATGTGTCGATTTTTTTTTCTGTGATTGGGTAAGTTTGCTGAGAATGATCTGTTCCAGGTTCAACCATTTCTGTCAAATTTCTTTATGTCGTTTTTTCTTACTGCTGTATAGAATTCCATTGTATAGATATACCACATCTTCGTTATCCATTCTTCTAATGATGGACATCTGGGTTGATTCCAGCTTTTAGCTATTACGAATTGAGCCACTACAAACATGGTTGAGCAAATCTCTCTGGCTTTTGGTTTGAAGGTTTTAGGGTAGATGCCCAGTAATGGTATAACTGGGTCTGTTGGTATTTCTATAGTCAGCTTTTTCAGGAGTCTCCATATTGCTTTCCAAAGTGATGTACCATCATGCATTCCCACCAACAGTGAATGAGTGTCCCTGTTTCTCCACATCCTCGCCAGCATTTATTTTCATTTGATCTTCCAATGTTAGCTATCCTTATTGGGGTAAGGTGGAATCTCATAGTTGTTTTAATTTGCATTTCTCTGATGATTAGAGATGATGAACATTTTCTTAAGTGTGTGTTTGCCATTTGTATCTCTTCCTCTGTGAATTGCCTGTTTAAGTCTGCGCCCCATTTTGTGAGTGGGGTAGTTGTCTTCTTATAGTTTAGATTATTGAGTTCTTTGTAAATTCTAGAGATAAGACCTCTATCAGTTGGATAACCTGCAAATATTTTCTCCCATTCTGTGGGTATTCTATTGGCTTTGCTTATTATATGCTTGTCTGTAAAGAAAGTCTTCAGCTTCATATAATACCAATGGTTGAGTGACTGTTTAAGAATTTGAGCCACTGGGGTTTTATTCAGGAACTCTTTTTCCATTCCTATATCATATACAGTACTTCCTAAATTTTCTTCCAGTAGTTTTCCAGTTTCTGGTCTTATGTTGAGGTCTTTGATCCATTTGGATTTGAGTGTAGTGCATGGTGAAATGGGTGGATCAAGTTTTAGTTTCCTGCATGTGGTTATTCAGTTTGTCCAGCACCATTTGTTGAAGGCGCTATCTTTTTTCCACTCTATATTGTTTGGGCCTTTGTTGAATATCAAGATAGCTATAGTTGCTTGACCCAAAATCCAGGTCCTCAAGTCTATTCCATTGGTCTATACTCCTGTTTTTATGCCAGTACCATGCTGTTTTTATTACTATGGCTTTGTAATATAGTTTTATATCAGGTATGGTGATGCCACCAGAGGTATTCCTTTTGCTGAGGATATGTTTGGATATACATGACCTTCTGCCTTTCCATATGAGATTTGAGATCATTTTTTCTATCTCTGTGAAGAACACTGTAGGGATTTTAATTGGAATTGCATTAAATCTATATATTCCCTTTGGTAGGATTGTCATCTTCACAATGTTAATTCTGCCTATCCAGGAGCATGGGAGGTCCTTCCATCTTTTCAAGTTCTCCTCAATTTCTTTTTTGAGAGTTTTTATATTTTTGTCATATAGATCTTTTACTTCCTTGGTTAACGTTATTCTAAGGTATTTTTTGTTGTTGTTGTTGTTGCTGTTGATATTGAAAATGGGACTATGTCCTTTATTTCTTTTTCTGTGTCTTTGTCATTTGCATACAGAAATGCTACCGATTTTTGTGCATTGATTTTGTATCCTGCTACTTTGCTATAGGAGTTTATGACCTTCAGAAGTTTTGGGATGGAGTCTCTCGGGTCTCTTACATATACAATCATGTCATCAGCGAATAGAGCTACTTAACTTCTTCCTTTCCAAATTGTATCCCTTTTACTACCTTTTCCTGCCTTATTGCTTGGGCTAGGACTTCCTGAACTATATTGAAAAGCAGAGGTGAGAGAGGACATCCTTGTCTTGTTCCTGATCTCAGTGGGAATAACTCCAGTATCTCTCCATTAAGTATTATTTGGGCCTTTGGAGCTTTGTATATTGCCTTTATTATGTTAAGATGTGAACCGGCCATGCCGATTCTCTCCAATGTTTTGATCATGAAGTGATGTTGTATCTTGTCAAAGGCCTTTTCTGCATCTATCGAAATGATCACATGGTTTTTATGTTTAAGCTTGTTTATGTGGTGTATTAAATTGACAGATTTTCGTATGTTGAACCACCCTTGTGTTCCTGGGATAAATCCCACTTGGTCAAGGTGGATAATGTTTTTGATGTGTTGTTGGATTTGGTTTGCGAGTATTTTGTTGAGGATCTTTGCATCTATGTTCATTAGGGAAATAGGCCGGTAGTTTTCATTTCTTGTGGCATCTCTGCCTGGTTTTGGTATTAGGGTGATACTAGCTTCATAAAAGGAATTGGGTAGCTTTCCCTTTTCCTCATTTTTGTGGCACAGTTTTAGGAAAATTGGTTTGAGTTCTTCCATGAAGGTTTGATAAAATTCGGCTGGGAATCCATCTGGTCCTGGACTCTTCTTTTTGGGAGGTTTTTCATTACTTTGTCAATCTCCATGAGCGTGATGGGTTCATTGAGGTGATTGATGTGCTCTGAGTTTAGCTTTGGTAGATGATATGCATCCAGGAATTTATCCATCTCCTCCACATTTTCCAGTTTTGTGGAGAAGTTTTTGAAATAAGTCCTGATGATTCTGCCAATTTCACTGATGTCTGTTGTGATCTCTCCTTTTTCATTTTGAATTTTGTTAATTTGGAGTCTCTCCTTTTTTTGCTTGATCAAATTGGCCAGAGGTTTGTCAATCTTGTTTATTTTTTCAAAGAACCAGCTCTTTGTTTTGTCAATTGCCTTAATTGTTTCCTTGGTTTCCAATTCATTAATTTCTTCCCTGATTTTAATTATTTCTTTCTTTCTGGAGCTCTTTGGGTTGGATTTTTCTTGTTTTTCCAATGCCTTTAGGTGGATGGTTAGGCTACTGATTTGGGATCTTTCTGTCTTTTTTATGAAGGCATTGAATGCTATGAATTTTGCCCTGAGGACTGTCTTCAATGTGTTCCATAAGTTTTGGTATGATTTGTTCTCATTGTCATTCAATTCCAGAAATTTTGCAATTCCTTTTTTTATTTCACCCACTATCCAGTTATTGTTTAAGACTGTGCTATTCAGTTTCCAGTTGCCGTTGGGGTTCTTGTTTTTTTTTTTTTTTTTTTTTTTTTTTCTTGTTGATTTCTAGGAATATAGCATTATGATCTGATATCATGCAGGGAATTATGTCAATTTTCCAAAATATGTGGAGGCTGTCTTTGTGACCCAGTATATGGTCTATTTTAGAGAATGTTCCATGGGCTGCTGAGAAGAATGTGTAGTCTGTGGATTTGGGATGGAAAGTTCTGTAGATGTCTGTTAGGTCTAAGTGCTCTATGGTTTTGTTGAGCTCTCTTACTTCCCTGTTGAGCTTCTGTTTGGATGATCTGTCTATTACTGATAATGGTGTGTTGAAGTTCCCAGCTATGATGGTGTTGGTGGTTATTTCTGTTTTATTGTCAAGTAGGTTTTGTTTTATGAGCTGTGGTGCCCCTGTGTTTGGTGCATACAGATTTATGATTGTAATAGCCTCTTGATGGATTGTTCCCTTGATAAGTAGGAAGTAGCCTTCTTTGTCTTTTTTGATTGTTTTTGGTTTGAAGTCAACTTTATCTGATATTAATATAGCTACACCTGCTTGTTTCTTATTCCTGTTTGCTTGGAATATTGTTTTCCACCCTTTCACCCTGAGGAGGTTTCTGTCTTTAGTGGTAAGGTGGGTTTCTTGAAGGCAGCAGATTGAGGGGTCTAATTTTTTGATTCACCTTGTTAGTTTGTGTCCCTTGATGGGTGAATTAAGGCCATTAATGTTTAGGGTGATTACTGTGAGATTTGATTTGATCTCAGTCATGTTGTGGTGGTAGAGGTGTATTGGCATTGCCATGGAATTTAATTTTTTTTTTTTTTCTCTATCTACTCTGGGTTTGGTTGCTGTGATCTGCTTCTTGTAGGCATTTGTGTTTGGTTATTTGTTTCTTCTCTGTGGAGAATTTCCTGGAGTACTTTCTGTAGGTTTGGTTTTGTGTTCATATAATTATAAAGCTGAGTTTTGTCATGGAAAGTTTTCCTTTCACCATCTATTATAAGGGAGACTTTTGCTGGGTAGAGTAGTTTGGGTTGGAAGCCATAGTTTTTTAGAGTTTGGAGAGTTTCATTCCATGCCCTTCTAGCTTTCAGGGTTTCCATTGAGAAGTCTGAAGTAATTCTGATGGGTTTTCCTTTGAAAGTGGTGTGCTGTTTTTCCCTAGCTGCTTTTAGGATTTTTTCCTTGGTGTCAATGTTTAGAGTCTTAATGATAATATGTCTTGGGGAGTTTCTCCTTTGGTCTAGTCAGTTAGGAGTTCTGTTTGCTTCTTGAATCTTGATCAGCCTTTCTTTTAAGAGACAGGGGAAGTTTTCTTTAATTATTGTGTTAAATAAGTTCTCCATGCCTTTGGTCTGAAATTCTTCTCCTTCTGGTATTCCAATGATTCTGATATTAGGATGTTTCAATGTATCCCACAATTCTCTCATGTTCTGTTCACAGGAACTTTTTAAATTACTGAAATTTTTGGACTCTCGAACTGTTTCTTCCATCCTGTCTTCTAGATCAGAATTTCTATCTTCCACTTCACTGACTCTATTCTTGAGAGCCTCTAGCGAGTTTTGGACTTGTTCAATTAAGTTTGCATTTTCTACTACTTTCCTATGTATCACTTTCATTGCTTTGTCCAGCTCCCTTTTTGTCTCATTTTCTGATTTTCTTGATGATTTTTGGAAATCATCCTTGCATTTCGTTATGTGTTCATTTAGTGTGGCCAGCTGATTTTTAAGGTCCTCTTTTTTTTTCACTCTCCCTCAACTCTCTTAGCTCTCTTTCAATTCCTTCAACTCTCTTAGCTCTCTTTCAATTCCTTCCATCATCTTATCATATTGCTCTAGCTTAGTGATGGTAGCATCCACACAATTATCTATCCTTTGTAGCTTTCCTGCCAGTTCTAGCAGTAGGTTGGTCAGGGTTGCTTTGTTCATTGCTTCCACTTGATGTTCTGATCCTAAACACTCTTCTCTGTTTTGGTAAGATGTAATCCTTGTTGGACTGGGTGATCTGTCTGGATTTTCTTGCATTTTATTTTTCACGTTATTTCTTTTGCGCTGTGGTCTACCCATGTCAGTGTATGGGCAGGTAGCCACCTACCCATAGTAGCCTGGGATCTAGCTTATTGAGAATCCAAGGCAGCCTGGGGCAGTTTTAAGCGGCCTGGGTTTTTGCTCACTCTTGCTTTAGCCACCTATCTATAGCCTGACAGGTGCGCCAAAGTTGCCTAAATTCTCACCCAGTAATGCACCTAAGCTGCCTGCCTTCAAGCTTGAAAGGGGACTGAGGTAGCAAGGCCTGAAGCTGCCCAAACTCTGGCTGGGTACACTGGGGTCTGTAAACAGTCTGTCCTCTCCCGCCTCAGGGGAGTGGGGGATGGGTGGCGATGTACAGGTAGGGGATGGCACCTGCGCTGGTGCTAGTGACTCAGTATGGACTTGTGTGGCTCTTGCTGTGGGATTGGGCCCGCTGCACGTGCAATTGTAGTGCAGAGGCAGCTGGTATGGTTATAGGATCAGGACACAGCAGAGACTGACTGGTGACAAGTGATGTAAGCACAGCAGCAGGGGATCTGGCAGCCACCTATTCACGGCAGGGGTGGCCCCCACGGGCCTGTGAACCAAGCACCACATGGCTGGTCTACTCGCAGGATCAGAGAACAAGTGCAAGGTAGGAGGTCTCAGCACCAGTGCAGCAGGCTGGCAGGCATGGCTGGTGGGTGCCCGATCAGAGCACAGCCTCGCTGGGCGCAGGGCATGCAGAGGGTACATGGGCGTGGGGGGTGGGTGGGGGGCGTGGGGTGCACGGGGGACCACGGGGGGCTCGTGGGGATTGGTGCACGCGGGGCCGCCAGGGCCCTGGGCCGGGGCGGGTGGGGGGGGCAGGGGTCGTGTGTCGCGGGTGTGTGTGCTTCCCTGTTTTACCCCAATCTGTGCCCTCCCTCTTGCAAAATGTTCCTAATTGCCCTCTAATACTTGCCTTTTCTTTCCTTTGTATTTGGAGTGCAGCTAAGCGGTGGCTATCTTGGCCAGAACCCCCCCAACCACTGTTTGTGAGTAATTTTAATAAGCACATTATACTGAGAGGCACTCTGAGCTGCCTACCTTCAGCTGATGGCTTATGCTGCCATTGGAAATTTCCAATGGTTCATGAAGATCATTTTTTTTTCTGAATTCTAGGAATGGTATCATTTTTTTTTCCAGTTGGATGTTATTAGGATTAATAGGTTAGCTTAAAATTTTGAATTAAAATAAAATGTTGACTAGAGATATTTTGGCTACATGCAATTTAAGAACATTTAAAATACGAATGTCAAACAATGTTTCAATAACTAGATATTATGAAATAGAAATTATAATCTGTCAGTATATGAGTCATATAAACTATTTCTCACCAAAAGCTTCATAGGAAAATATTATAACACAAAAACCTCAATAATTCCAGTAAATGAAAAACAATAAAGGACTTAGAAACTATTATGAAGTCAGAAAATAATCAAAAGTGAACCAGAAGTAATTAATTGTAAAGTATTACAATAAATTAAATATTAAATTAATGACATATTAAATTTTAAGGTATACATTTTAGAAACAGAGGGAAAAATATACAGTAGTGTTTTTTTTTTAATAAAGACCTTGTAGTGGCTAATTTTATATATTAGATTAACTATGCTATTATATCTCAACATTTGGTCAAATGGCACTGTAGATCATTATGTGGAAGTATATTTTTGTATGAGATTAATACCACCATTGCGGAATAAAAACAATTCCCAAGAAGAAGAGGAAATTGCCGACAAGTGTATTTAAATTTGAACCATAACTTCACCTGTTTTCTGACATGATTTAGTATATTTGGGGCTTGAGAGCCTCCATAACCACATGACTAAATTTCTTATACCAACTGTATTTTAATTAATATACACACATTCTGTCTCTCTCTCCCTCCCTTGGAGAACCCTAATACTAATAAGTCTAGCAGAACAGAATTTATATCCTTTGTGGATCATTCCTGGAGTTTCTATAGACAATTTTCTAATTCAACTTAATATGCAGATAACAATCCATTTCTTTTTCAATTGAGCATTTTAATGCATGAACAAACTGTAATTTGGCCATATTACCTTCCTATTACCCTCTTTTATCTTTATTTTTCTCTTTTCTCTTTCTTTCTTTCCTTATCTCTCTCCCTTTCTTTCTTCCTTCCTTCCTTCCTCCCTCCCTCCCTCACTTTTTTTTTTTTTTTTTTGAGATAGGGTCTCACTTTAGCCCAGGCTGACATGTAACTCACTCTGTAGTCCCAAACTGCCCTTGAACTCACCATGATCCTCCAACCTCTGCCACCTGAGCGCTGCAATTAAAGGCACAAATCACCACTCCAGGCATATCATTCTTTTTGTTCTCATTTAAAATGTGCAGATCACGTGAATGTAAGGACATCCACTATGAGGTCATGAATATTCCAGTCAATATCAATAGGACTATGCCCAGAAGTACTGTTTCCTACCTTTCTACCCCTTTTGCAATGTCACCTGACCCTTATAAGGCATGATAAAGATGTCTCATTCAGCACTGAACTCTTAACAGCCTTATATTTGAGTTCTTTGGTGGTGTTTGAGTCTTCTCAGCACCTCAACATCTACTGCTATCTCCATAGAGAAGCTTTTCTATCAGTGAAAGAAGCAGTAATAGTCTTTTCTTCATCTCTTCTACAATGTTCCCTGAGCCCTGGTGTCATAAAAATGTCCTCTCCAGTGTTAGGCACTAAATTGTTTCTTCTTGACACCTTGATGAGGCTTGGGTCTCTGTCCCCATCTGCAAAAAGAAACTTCTCTACCAAGGATGAGAACAGCTCAAAATATGTGCATGAACATAATAATTGGAAGGGCATATGAGAGAAAATATTCACTTCTTGTCTTTTATGTGCCTGATCTATTTCACATATTATATTGTTCCAGATCTATCCATTTCTTGTGAATTTCATTTTTCTTTACATTTGAATAAAATTCCATGGTGTATATATACCAAATCTTAATTTTTCATTCTTCAGTTGATGGAAACATAGACTAGTTATATTACCTAGTTATTGAAAATAGAACAATGACAAAAATGGATGAACATGTATCTTAAGTAAAGGGTAAAGTCCTCAGGGTATATATACCTAAGAGTGATAGATCAGGTTCATATGATAGATCTAGTTTTAGATTTTTGACAAACCCCCATGCTGGTTTCCATCATGGCTAAAGTTTTCTTTCTTGTCTATTTTGTTTGTTGGTTGGTTGGTTTTCCACTTTGCATATCTTTGAAACATTTGGAGTTTATTTTTATGGTGAGAGATGAGATGAGAGAGTCTACATTCATTCTGTTACATGGAGATATCCAGTTTTCCCAGTGGCACTTGTTGAAAATGTTTCCTTTTCTCTCAGTGTGTATTTTTGGACAATTTGCTAAAAGTCAGGTGGGTATAGTTACATGGACTTAATATTTGGAGCATCTATTCTATTCTGTTGGTCCATCTCCCTTTTTCTTCAGTACTATGTGGTGCCATGGCTCTGTAGTACAATATGAAGGCATGTGTTGTAGTATCTACAATATTCTCTTAGCTGAGGACATGTTTCTATATATGAGGGCTTTATGTAGACATATGAATTTGAAATTTATCTTCTCTATTTTTCTAAAGAGAGGTGCTATAATTTTGATTGTAATTGCATTGAATCTATAAATTGATTTTGATAGGATGGCCATTTTTATATTAATTATTTCTTTTTATAAATAGATATTTCCATTGAATGATGTCCTCCTCCATTTATTGCTTTGGTATTTTAATTAATTTATTGTAGAGGTCTTTACTTCTTTGATCAGGGGTATTCTGAAATATTTACTTGGCTTGTAGCTACTTTGAATGGGACTGTTGCCCTGATTTCTTTCTCAGTATTGTTATCATTTGTATATAAGAAAACTACTGATATTTGCTTTTTAATTTTGTACCCCACCACTTTGCTGAAAGTGATTATTAGTGATAAGAGCTTTGTATTGGATTATTTGGGAATCTCTGAAATTATAGTATCATATCTTCTGCAAATAGGACTAATTTGACTTCTTCTTTTTCAATTTGTATCACTTGTTTTGACCTATCATCACTGTAGCTATGACTCCAAGTTCTATGTTAATTAGCAGTTGGGAGAGTGGGCACTTTTGTCTTATTCCAGATCTTACTAGCAATATTTCCACCTTTTGTTTGGTATGCTCTTGGGTTTTTCATATACAGGCTTTTTATATTTAAGTATGATCTCTCTCCAACATTTTTTTAATGAAGGGATGCTGTATTTGTTGCAAGCCTTTTCTGTATCTATTGAGATGATAGTGTAATTTGTGTCCTTAAGACTGCTTATGTGTTCTGTAATGCTTATTTTCCATATATTGATACATTTCTGCCTTCTTGAAATGAAACTTAGTTGATCAAGGTGGATAATCTTGCTAAAACGTCTGGAAGTTAGACTTACAAGACTTTACTGAGAATTTTTATATCTATGGTAATCAGGGATATTGTTCTATAATTGTATGTTTTCTGGGTTTCATGTCTTTTGTCACTAGCAGTGTAATGCTGGCTTCTTAGAAGAAGTTAAAGATCATTCTTTCCTTTGCAATTTTATGATATAACTTGAGAAACCATGATTTTAGTGGCTGGAAGTCTGATGTCACCCAACAGGTCAAGGCATTTGTTCATTGGGATATTTAATTAAAGTTTAAGTCTCATTACTTGTTATAGTTCTATTTATATTATTTACCTTCTCTCAGTTTATTGTTGGTAGATCATGTGTTTAAAAGACATTCATTTGTGCTAATTTTTCAAGTTTTTTGGAATAGACTTTTAGAAATACATCCTTACAATTCTCTCAGTTTCACTTATTTCTGTTTTAATATCTCCTTTGTCATCTCTATTCTTGTTGAATGTGTTCTTCTTTTTGTTTTTTGTTGGGGGGGGCAGAGAGAGATATAGAGAATTGGTGCACCAGGACCTCAGCCACTGTAATCGAACTCCAGATGCTTCTGTCACCTAGTGGGCATGTGTGCCCTTGCTCTTGCCTCAACTTTGTACATCGGTCTTATGTGGAATCTGGAGAGTAGAACATGGGTCCTTAGGCTTCACAGGCAAGCACCTTAAGTGCTAAGCATCTCTTTAGCCCTCTTTCTTTTGAATAACTTACCTAAGAGTTTGTCAATATTACTTATGTTTTTGAAGAACCAGGTCTTTGTTTCATTAATTCTTTATTTTTTTTTTCTTCATTTTCAGTTCTCTGACTTCTCTGATATTATTTTTTCCTATTTGGTTCTTTTGGAGTTGGTTCATTGTTGTTTCCACAAAGTCTTTAAATGTATCATATTACTCATCTGAGATCTGATGTGTTTTTGTAATGTAGACATTTAGACCTTTAAGCTTTCCTGGTGAGATTGCCTTCATTGTGTCTACTATAGTTCTATTTTATTCAGCTCTAAAAAGTTTTTTTTTTCTTCTTAACATCTTAAATTACACACTAATTGTTTAATAGTGTGTTGTTCAATCTCCAGGAGTTAATGTATTTTCTGTTATTAATTTCTAGGTTTATTGCATTATAGCCAAATATAATACTGTTATCTCAACTTTCCTAATTTTTTGAGACTTGCTTTATGTTCCAATATGTGATATAAGATAATGTTCCTCAGGCTACTGAGAAGAATTTGTATTCTGTATTATTTAGAAGAATATTTCAAAACTGTCTGAACTATTTATTCTGAGTCATTTAGTTCCATTATTTTCCCTTCATTTTCTACTTAGATGTCCTGTCTGGCAATAGTGAGTTACTGCAGTCGCCACTACTGTTGTATTAGAATTTATCTCTTACTAATTGATTTTGTTAACAATCTTTGGACCTGTGTTGCATACACATATGTTTAGGTTTGTAATGACCTCCATAAATTGTTCCTTTGATCAGTATAAAGTTACTTACTTTATCTTTTTTGATTACCTTTGTGTAACTGTATTTGGTCAGATGTTTGTATAGCTACACCTAATTCTTTCCTGCCTCCATTTGCTTGTAATATCTTTTTCCATCCTTTCACACTAAGGTGGTGTCTGAAGTTCATCTCCTTGTGTGCCCATGATACAAACTTTTGGTCCACATTTCTCTTGTATTCTGCTTGAACATCTTTTTAACTTTTCATAGATTTTGTCATTCTGGTCCTTTTCCTCTACCTTTTCATCAAGTCCAAGT
This sequence comes from Jaculus jaculus, assembly GCF_020740685.1. Classification (NCBI taxonomy): domain Eukaryota; kingdom Metazoa; phylum Chordata; class Mammalia; order Rodentia; family Dipodidae; genus Jaculus; species Jaculus jaculus. The sequence goes on from NC_059113.1 coordinate 78,476,113, forward strand.
ATTATGCCATCCACATAATATATTGGGTAGAATTTCCAGTGACTAATTTATCTTACTTTTTCATTTTTCATCTGTATTTGGATTTTATTCATTGTCTATCTATCTACTGAGTATGGCCTTCTTATCTTGGTCTGACTTTAAAAGTTACATTATTTGACTGTGTGGGTTGGACTTCATTCAGGTATTCTTTATGTCCTCTTTGAATTCATTTATGTTCCATTCAGTTCTTTTTCTTGACTGTTTAAATCCCTCTGGATTTACTCAAGGTATTTATTCATGACCTCATTTTCTTTCTTGTGTATATTTATCTTAATTGTAAATTGGAATTTAGTGTCTGTTATTTTCTAAATACTTTTTGATGGCAGTCTCTATTGTCAGACTAAGCATTTTTGATGGTGATACTTTCCTTGGTTTTTATGTTACTCATTTTGTATTGAGACTTGCTAACACAGAAGACATGAATCTTTTGTCTTGTCAAGAACTGTACTTCCTCAAGCAAAGTGGGCATGACTACTCCAATGTAATACTGAGTCAAGGATAAATTAGAATTGTCTGCATTTCTAAACCAATGGCATTGCCTATTTGATTTTTATATTCTTAGTAGTAATATAAAATTGAAACATTATTTTTTAATTTTTGTGATTTGTATAGAAAGATGAGTTTGTGATCATATGAAGTAAAATTCTAATTACTGCATTGACAAAGGTAGAAAAATGACGCTTAAAAATAGGTTGAATGTAGGGGTAAGATTCTCTTTTAAAAAGTGTTCAAGTGTGCTCACAACATATATAGTTAATCATTCTTATTGCCTTCACTTCCAAAGAGCCTATGACATTTTAGGTACTATTTTTTGAACTAATTCCAGAAGACACAAACCACCCATTGGAAGAAGGTCTTATGAATAACAAGTGACCAATGAATTTTAGATCAAGTTTGTATGAAAGCGGTGCCAGTTGCTTCTTGAATTCATCTTGGAATTGTTTCCTATGCTCTGATAATACATAATTACAGAAATACCAAATAGGTTGCCTTAACTATAGAATGGGGTTTACTATGATGAGAAAGGTAACAATGAAGTCAGTAGAATAGCCTCTATCTTTTAAAATCATAATCCAAGAACAAGAATGATATTACCTTCTGGGAGGGAAGGCAGAAATTAGTACAACCATCAAAGAACTGAAAATGAAAAGATGATGATTTCCACTGAATTCCATCAACTTTTTATTTAATCTTAAAAGAAAACAGGTAGATCTTTTAGAATGGCAGGTTACTGTAAGGTGCCAGGTAGTGAAACCAATTCCTGCTAATATGCCAGATATGATTCCATCCCTTAAACAAATTAACATATCTCCTGGTACATATCTCATGGTTATTGATCTGAAAAATTACATGTTCTCTATCCCTGTTCAGTAGGTCTGCAAAAAATAGCAATCTTTTTCTCTGAAAGTTATTGGTACCCACTTACCACAACTATTTATTTTCTAGCCCTATACCATAATTTGGTTAACAAGGACCTTGATCACATTAATACATTATGCTGAATGGATATAGCGAGTAAAAATCTATACTTATTGAGAAGAAAGTTGCATGTCAATGGAAAGAAGCAATTATGAGTTCCATTCAAGGGTCTTCTACCTCAGGTAAAATTCTGTTTGAGCAGATGGTGTTGGTCAGTTTAAGACATCCTCTCTAAGATAAATTACTGTTTCTGGCCTGCCATACAGCTAATAAAGAGGCATGCTATTTCTTTAATTTTGGAGACAATATATTCCTAATTTAAGGCTCTTATTATAACTAACATACTTTAAATCGTGGTGCATGCCTTTATTCCCAGCACTCGAGAGGCAGAAGTAGAGTGATCACCTTGAGTTCAAGGCCACTGTGAGACTACATAATGGATTCAAGCTCAGCCTAGAACAATAGCAAGACCCTATCCCACCCCCCGCCCACCAACCACCACCAAATAAAGGAATAATATTACTCAGAGTTTCTCAAAAGTTTCTAATTTTGAGTGAGGCCCAGTATAAAGAGTTTGGGCTTTGGTGAAAGGTGCTCTTTCTGCTATTTGGCCATGTAATGCCAATGATGTCATGGGGCCTGAGGTAACATGGACACTGCTTAGATACTAAGATGTTATTTGGATCCTGGATGTCACATGTCTTCATTACTTCACAGGTCTTTAGTATTTTTAGATACATCCACCCACCCTCAGCAGATAAATAAATACTCTCCATTGAGAAACAGTTCTTGGCCTAATACAGAGTTTCAGAAATGAATGTGGTCTGAGGTATCTGTTAGTAACTGGGTATTTTCCCTCATTCATCCAGCCACAAAGCTGGGCATATATGGTATGCTGGGCTGGAGAGATGGCTTAGTGGTTAACTGCCTGCCTGTGAAGCCTAAGGACACTGGTTCGAGGCTCGATTCCCCAGGACCCACGTTAGCCAGATGCGCAAGGGGGCGCACTCATCTGAAATTTGTCTGCAGTGGCTGGAAGCCCTGGCACGCCCATTCTTCCCCCCCCCCACCTCTTTTAACAATTTACATGCATGTTCATAATGCATTTTGATTCCTATTCTCTCTTACTTTCTTCTTTTGTCCCTTGTCCCCATTTCAACTGAGTCCCTTCTTTAATGGAAATTTTGGGAGGCTTTTTTTTTGGGGGGGGGGAATAGATCATCCATGATGTCATGTTAGTGATTATCATGCTTGAATTTTCAGTGCCCTGCAACATGATATCCTCAGGAACAGAGGCTAACCATCTAATTCTGGTGTTCAACTGAGCAGAATTATAGCAAGCTGTCTTTTAGGGGAGGACCCAAGTGTCTCCCTGACAAACAACTCAATGGACTTTTCTATAACCATCTATGTCTTCTAGGAGCAGTAGTCCCTACATCCACAGGTTGCTTGCTATCGAAACTCATTTTTAAGTCGTTTGTGTGTGTACACACACACACACACACACACACACACACATATGCTGCAGTTATTTCTTTCATATATATTTATTATTATTAACAACATATTCCATATGGATACATCATTTGTTGGTACGTTCTTTTCCCCCATCCTTGCCCCCATTCCATTGGGGACTCTCTTTAGTGGGGTTCAGGTATTGCCTATGGGGTTGTGACTTATGCCTGTGGCTCTTACAGCCTTTTGGCCTCCTGTTCTGCAAAATTCCCTGAGCTGTAGTGGGTGAGTTTTAAGTACATTTCAGTGATGAGCTCTTAGGAACCTCTGGATCTTTCCTCTGATAGGTGTTGATTATCCTCAGGGTCTGTATCCTACATCCTGGCACAGATTATCAGGTTTAGCATGGAAGGGGAACTCTTGCTTGTCTCCCCAATTCCTGTGTGGTTTCAGCTGTGGCTTGGCTGAAGTGCAAGGGGTACTTTATCTTCCCTGGTCTCCCTGCTTTTTGGTGCTTGTACCCTCCAATACAGGGTATCTGGGAATTGAGGACACAGGAGCCCAGGAGCCTGCTTCTGCAGCAAGCTCGCTGGGTCCAGGCAGCACCAAGTCAGGTACAGGGGACCTACCTGGACAGGGAACTGGGAGAGCTGGGGAACTTAAATTATATTTTCTAATTAGCCAACAAAGAAGGATGTTCCCATATAGCATTTTTATAACATCTTTGGTTTGTGTTACTTGCCTCCACCATACCTTTCTCAGTAATAATTGGATTTAATAGCATATAGTATTATGGATATTTCTTAGGGACACAAAGGTAAGATAATGCAGGTGTTGACTTACTTCATCTTGTGGGACAATAAAAACTATTTTATTATTGTATATACCAAGAGGTAATTAGGTGCTAAAGTTCTAGAGATTGTATGCATGTCACTGTCCATGTGGATGACAATATTGTATTAAGCACTAAATATAACATATTATAACATATGCTTGATAAGTCATATTTAGTCAATGCATTTTTCTCAAACCTATTATAATTTTTAGGCATTTAGGCTTGTTTTAGAATTTTATATCTACCATAAATATTTTGATTATGATGACCTTACTTAATAAAGGTATGATAAAGTATTTCACTAAGAGGTAATTTTCTAAGTTTATGTGTGTATATATATACACATATATATATATATATATATATATATATATATACACATGTATATATATGTGTGTATATATATGTATATATACATATATATATACATATATATGTGTGTGTATATATATATATATAAACTTAGAAATAATATACATATATATATATATATTCATAGACATTTTACATTCTGTGTTTAACATGACAAAAATAATTTACATTTTCAACAATGTTTGAGATTCTCTAACTCCATTTCTAAAGTATCTTTTTAAGACTTTCAATCTGTTTTATAGGATATAATTTGGATTTATGGTGCTTCTATATCAACACACAATGCTAAGCAAAAGTGATAAGGAGTATAGGACATTTTCTTCAGATTTGACTTAATCAGAAAAATTATTTGAAATGAAGTTCAAGAATATATTTAATTAGACTGGTAATATTGAGAAGCTTGAAAATCAAAATCTAACCTTTGTTATGATAAATTCTCACAAAGTTTTAAACAGCCTAACACAGAAATCATATAAGACAAATGCACTAAGATTAAGATAAATAATCAGTGTAAGAGTGTTTGGAAATATGGCTGAGCGATTAAGACCACTTGCGTGTGAAGCCCAAGAACCCAGGTTCAGTTCTCCAGTACTCACATAAAGCCAGATGCATAAGGTGGCACTTGTGTCTGGAGTTTGTTTGCAGTGGCTATGGGCCCTCACTTGCCCATTTTCTTTCTTTCTGTCTCTCTCTCAAATAAACAAATAAAAACAAAATAAAGGAAAACAAAAAATAGTGGAAGAAACACTGGAAATGAAGAGACTTGAAGAAGTATAGATTGGTAGAACAGATAGGCAGCACATCCAACAAATTATAAGTGTTATATACAACTAGTTGAGTAAAAAGTTAGGATCACTTGGAAATATAGTATACAATAAATTATTGACATACATGAAATATAGAGGATATGACTATACAAATGACTCTGTGTGTGTGTGTTTGTGTGTGTGTGTGTGTGTGTGTATAAATATGCATGTGTATGTTGCTATTATCTGGCCCCAAATATCCAGTGTTTTTCAAAAACTATCCTTATTGTCATATAGTTCATGAAAATTTGACCTTATTCTTCAACACAATTTGGTTCAGAAGAGGACACATGACTCAGTGACTATTTCTGATAATCTAAAGTCAAAGCTAGCATGAAAAGACAGAGTTGGAGTCAATACTGATGTGTGAAATCTACTAAAGCACTCAGCTCTATAACTGACCTTGGTAAATTACCTGTTTTGAGGATTCAGTGTCTACCTTACCATGCTATTTTGAAATGACATGTTTATAATATTAGGTATTATTGAACATCTGTGAAGGCCAAGTATTCTACTTCTTTATCTTGTAAGAGGCTGAGGTAGGAGAATATGAAGCTAATGTCTGACATGGAGTACAAAGAGAGTCCTTGCCTCAAAAATAAGTCAAAGTGAGCCAGGCATGGTGGCACATCCCTTTAATCCCAGCACTTGGGAGGCAGAGGTAGGAGGATTGTCATGAGTGTGAGTCCACCCTGAGACTGCATAGTGAATTCCAGGTCAGCCTGGGCCAGAGTGAGACCCTACTTCAAAATAAATAAATAGGGCTGGAGAGATGGCTTAGCAGTTAAGGTGTTTTTCCTGCAAAGCCAAAGGATCCCAGATCAACCCTCCAGGACCTACATAAACAAGATGCAGAAAGGGGCACATGCATCTGGAGTTCGTTTGCAGTGGCTAGAGGCCCATATTCTCTCTCTCTCTCTCTCTCTCTCTCTCTCTCTCTCTCTCTCGTAATTAAAATATATTTAAAATATAAATAGTTTCCACTATCTACATGTTGTATAATTCCAGTGATATTGCCATAGTATGTATGATATATGTGTCATCTTAGGAATATATAATGGGAATCTTTCAATCTCCTATTTTTTCTTTTCTCTGATTCTTGATTGAGGCATCTTCTTTGAATTCCTATTTATGTACAGGTTGCATACAATGCTGTGTAATTTATTTGTTCAGGCAGTTTCAGTCAACTTCACTTTGTTGGAATGAAGTTTCAAACCAGGAACAAGTCATGGGAGGAAGACATTTATTTGAAGCTTACAGATGCAGGGGACATTCCATAATAGCAGACACAGCCGGCCCACTTTCACAGGTCACCACCCATACCATAAGCAAGCACACTCCAAGAACTCCAGGAAGAGGTCCAGCACTCTGTATAACTTTAGTCAGAAATTACAGATCTACCCCCATATCTTGGGGCTGGACCCTAGGATCCACCCAAGTTACAAGCTTGAATAAAATTGAGTCTAATGGGTGACATTAATTTCAAACTACTACATTCTGGTCCTAGCCTCCAATAGATTCATAGCCACCTCACACTCAATGTTGTTTTCAAATTTAAAAGTCCCATAGTCTTTACCAACTTTCTATAGTTCCAAAGTCCCAAGTTTCATCTGAGATTTATGATTGTCTCTTGGCTACAGGGAATCATGTAAATCAAAACAAGTTATATGCTTTCAACATATCCAGGTACAGAGTAATATTTCCAATTGATATAAGGCATAATAAGGGGAGACTGGGCCAATGCAAACTTAACAACCATCAAACACCTAAAGTACAAGTCTGCTGATATCATAACCAGTGACTCACAGTATCTGGAATTTGTAATTTTGCCCCTCCAACTGGGCTGAATAGCCAGGTGAAGCTTCCATCCTAAGGTAACAGCACTACTTGGTAGCCCTTCCATAGCTTTGGTATATCCAAAACATCTTCATGTCTCCATGCAAACCACGATCCATCTTCAAATGGCTCCACTGGCCTATCAGGTTCATTACACCACACCTATATGCCACATCTCAGCAGTGGCTCCTGGAATTATGTTCACTTATGACCCACTCCATGCATTTTCCATGCCTCTGAAACTAGTACTAGGTGTGCAGGACAAAACGATTTTCTTAATTCAGGAACAAAATAAATCATAACCTTAAAAAGGATGTTCCTTCTGTTCAGTCAACTCTTTTCAGAAGAGTTTTCATTTTTATCATTCAGTCTTTCCTCAGTTATACTTTGCATTGTTTTAATCTAAAACAGTGGATCCATCCCTAGTCATGCTAATGACAGCTTCAGCAACAATCTCAGTGCCAGTAATTTTAAATTTGCTTGAGTTTTTCCAACGTTAAGTCAATTTTCTCAGTTACATATCTTCAGCCAAGCACATCAGTGCATTACATTTTTTTTTATTTATATATTTGAGAGCGACAGACACAGACAGAAAGACAGATAGAGGGAGAGAGAGAGAATGGGCGCGCCAGGGCTTCCAGCCTCTGCAAATGAACTCCAGATGCGTGCGGCCCCTTGTGCATCTGGCTAACGTGGGACCTGGGGAACCGAGCCTCAAACTGGGATCCTTAGGCTTCACAGGCAAGCGCTTAACCGCTAAGCCATCTCTCCAGCCCAGTGCATTACATTAAACTTTGATCAAACTTTTTGGGTATGGGCACCAGAACACATACAGCCCTTTCTGCCAATGCCCCAGTTCCCTCAATATTCTCTGCTATCTTTCCTTCTCCTTAGAAAGTTTATAAGCCAAGCCTCCAAATACAATTCTCTCTGTACTTAGCACTTTAAAATTCTCACCAGAATAGTCCATAATACTTGGGTCTGGAAGGAATCTTCAGTTATAAGTGCCAAATCTCTGCCCAATTTTCCAAAACAAAAGTTCCTCACAGTCAGGAGGAACAGGATGTCTTTGAAATGTAGAAGGGGAAGTTTCATAATGATAGAAGAAGCTGGCCCCCTTTCACAGGTCCATGTAAACAGAATTACCACTGCAAGTACTATAAGCAAGCATACTCCAGGAACCTTGGGCAGAGCTCAAGTACTCTGCATATCTTTAGCCTGGAATTCCAGCTCTGTTCCCATGCCTTAGTGTGGACCCATCCATTCACAAAGACACAAAATTACAAGCTTGAATAAAACTCCTAAATCTACTGGGGGCCATCCATTCAAACTACCACAGGCAGTAAACAAGCCATCCATTTATTATTGGTCTTTTACCAATGGTGCTATTAGGGAATTTGCAAAATATATATGTGATATAGATGTCTAGGTGTGTGTATCCAAAATAAATGGCTGAAGGTTACTCGAACAGGGCCCTAGATTGTCTGGTACAATGCCTTTGTACCTTTCAGCTAGGTTTCACATTAATGAGGTGATACCTCCAATTTGACTTTCCTCAAAATTTGAATTTCTATCAGATAGAAGCATTGAGCAAAGGATCTATTCTGGAGGCAGGCTCTTATAAATTACACAATACAATAATGTGTAAATTTCTCCTATTGTTTGCAAGTAATTGCAATGCAAAATTTTGTCTATAAGCATGCTATGGTGCAAAACCTTTCCAAATTTTTTGTCAGTTTTTTTGTTTTGTTTGCTTGAATGACTTTGTGACATGATCTCATTATGTAATTGAGACTGACCATGCAATCATGTGTGTCCTGCCTCAGCTCATGAGGGTGGCAATTATAGACATGTACCACCATGCCAGGCAATGCATTTGAAAATTATGCATGCAAGAGTAAGAGATGTTTGCATTAGACCTTCACTTACAAATTCTTCTTATAGATCCCAAATGCAAAGTTGTTAAGCCATAAAGAAAAATAATAAAATATTTTTAAATAATTATTTATTTTAGGAGAGAGAGAGAGATAATATTAATGAGAGAATGATTGTGCCATGGCCTTTTGCAAACTCAAGATAAATGGGCTACTACATGTGTCTGGAGTTACATGAATATTAGGAAATTGAACCTAGGCCATTATACTTTGTAAGCAAACACCTTCAACTTCTGGGCTATCTTGTCAGCTCCCTCAATATAATAAATTATTGTTATGCAATAGATTTTCACTAAAACTGAGACATTTATTTTTATTAGCATATAAAGAATTAGGTTGGGCTGGAGAGATGGCTTAGTGGTTAAGTGCTTGCCTGTGAAGCCTAAGGACCCCGGTTCGAGGCTCAGTTCCCCAGGTCCCACGTTAGCCAGATGCACAAGGGGGCGCATGCATCTGGAGTTCATTTGCAGTGGCTGGAAGCCCTGGCGCGCCCATTCTCTCTCTCTCCCTCTATCTGTCTTTCTCTCTGTGTCTGTCGCTCTCAAATAAATAAATAAAAAATAGACAAAAAATAAAAATTAAAAAAAAAATAAAGAAAGAATTAGGTTTAACTATGGTATTATTCCCTCTCTATCCACCTTCATTGCTCTCTCTCCTTACTTTTCATTCCCAACATAGCCTCCTTTCTGCTTTTACACCACATGTGTCCTTTTGCCCTCTCCCGTACCATCATCTCTTGTTGTCATTATGTGGTCTCTTACCTAGTCTTGTGTTCTGTGCCCACTCACACATCCTTTTACTTACAAACACATATATACTGAAAGTTAGGAATTGCTTATGACAGATAATTTGAGATTTTTGTCTTTCTGGGCCTAGAATACCTCACATAGTATAATTTTTCAGTTCTCCCATTTTCCTTCAAACTTCATTTTACTGTATAGTTAATTAAAAATTCATTGTGCACACATACTATACTTCCATTTTCTGGTTACCAGATTATGGACGACTAGGTTAATTCCATTTCTGAGTTGTTATGAATAGAGCTTCAGTGAACATGGATGTGCCAGGACTGAGAGTTCTTTGGGTACATGAGCAGTAGTTGTATGTCTGGGAACAATGCTGGTGATGATACAGAGAGAAGGAAGCCCTTATACATTTGTGATAGTAGTATAAACTGGTGAAGCCATTATGGAAATAAGCTTAGAAAAAATAAGCTAAAAATTAAACTACCATAAAAATGAAACTTGAGGCTGAAGTGACTAATGCACTTACTTGCAAAGCCAAAGGATCCATGTTGCATTCCCTAGGACCCATGTATGCCAGATACACAAGGTGGTGCATACGTCTGGAGTTCATTTGCAGTGGCTGGAAGCACTGGTGAACCCATCCTGTTTCTCTGTTTACGTCTTTTATTCTCTCTCTCTCTCTCTCTCCAATGAGTAAAATAGTTTAAAAATATTGAAAAAAAAATAAATTGAGACTTTTGGGTAGGGAGAGTGGATAAAGTGCTTGACACTCAAGCTGGAGTACAAAAGTTTAATCTCCAGACCAGTAGCCAGTTTGACTCAAACATGCCAGTATGCAGACACTGATGATGATGACAAGATTAGAAATGGAGACAGGAGGACTTCCAGGAAGCTCATGTAAAGTGCAACCAAGAATAATATTAGAGTGGGAATTCAGAGTGAGAAACCCCAAAACCCCACCTCAAATGAGGTGCAAAGGCAAAATCTACAGAGAAAGTTTGCCTCTGAGAGGCACAGGTGAACAATGGCATGCACATACCTGTACTCACACATGAAATTGAATACACACACTCAAAAACAAATAATAAACATGTTATCAAATATTCACAGAACTCATGCAAGAGGTTGTTAGTTTCTAGAAAAAAAGAAATCAGAGTCAGAATTCAAGTGTGATCAAAAGAGCTCACAGTGTAAATATAGAGACTGTGACTTGGAGGATTTGTCCATAAGTCAAGGCACATCAAGGAGTGATTGCAAATTCCTGTGGCTGAGAGGCAATGAAAGATTTTCCCTAAGGTCCCCAATGAGGTCCCAATTTCAGAATTCTACACAGCTATGTTAAGATACACTCCCCTTTGTTGTGCTCTCAGTTTGAGCTAACTGATTATAGCAGCTCTAGGAAACATGACAGTTTTGGAGCAGACAAACAAACAGGTAAATTATTTACTAGTTTCATTGATGTTTAGTCATGTGTTAAGAGTACATAATTTTGTAGAACAGTTAATGTTTTTGACACTAGTCTCCTTATATTTGCATTTCGTTATGTTAAAACTACAGGTTCAATTCATATGAACTATCTTTTCATTGCTACTTTCACTTGATAAATGTTTCATTCATTACCAAGCCAGGATCTCCTCAGAATCAGATTGGATGCTTTTCCCAAAATGTAAAGAGAACTTATAACAACACTCACAAGTTATACTGAATGCACACTCAGGTATGTATGAACATACACACACACACACACACACACACACACACACACACACACACACTTTCCCAGTACCCAATTGAAAACATTATCAGTAATAACTGACTTCTGAAACAGAGCCACTATTCAGTTATTATTGATTATCTTACATTATAATACCTTTCTTGTAAGAATGAATCATAGACATATTTTAAAATGCATTTTCCATATTCTATTAATGTTCCACTAGTCTTACAAAACTTATTTATGGCTGTCTTTTCAGCTATGTTATTTACTTGGAGACATTGTGTTCAAATGCATAGTTTTATGTATATGTATACACAATGCAAGAAGTTAGAAATCAGTAGATCCATAGTGAAAATATATTACTCTAAGGTTTCCTGGAGCACATAAAATACATTCTTAGAGAAAATGTTGAATTTCAATTTCATAGAAAATGCATTAAGTATTTGATTTGACACATCCTGGTAGGGATTTGCTACTAGATTCATATGACTCTTCCAAATCAACATTATTTAGCTTACACATCACTCCTCCCACACTGGTTTTTACATAGTCCACATAGTGTGTGTACTGGTTCTGATCATTCCTCAAGAAATCTCTCTGCAAGTAGCCACTAAGTAGTTTCTTCATTGCCAATGTTTTTTAAAATATTTTATTGAAAAATTATATATGTGTATATTTTATTTATAAGCCCTTTCTGTTACTATTCCCTTCCTCATTTTCCATTGAACCCCCTTTTGCTCAATAATTTCATCTTCTACTCTGTTTCCTGTTTTTGCCCTTCTCTACCGTCAATGATGGAATGCTAACAAACACATCATTGTTAAGGTCATGTGCAAGTAATGATGATTGCTGTGAGGTTATGATTGTAACATCTATTTCATGTCTGTAAAGCAGTGTTTCAAAGTACACCTCCCCATCCGCTGTGTTCCTTATTTATTTATTTTTTTTGTTTCCTCTTCTGCAATGCCATTTGAAAGTGGCGACATAAATGTCACAGTAAGCACTGGACAGACTGTTGTCCCTTATTCTAAGTATTATAATGAGTTTTGAGTTTCCATGGTAGTAACCACCATCTACAAAATGAAACTTCTCTGAGCAAAGATGTGAGCTCTCCTGTTCCATGTGGACAAACACACATATTTAGAGAACTATCTGATCACAAAACATACACATTAAGCCAAGCAGTAGTAGTAACTGGGTTTTCAGTATAAGGCATGAAATCCCTCTCAGGCCTGGCCAACTAGGTGTGTAGCCTGGTCAAGCTCCACTATTGGGCAAGACTGTGAATAATTTTTCTCCTCCAGAAGCCTTTACAAAATATTACTGACAGGCTTTATATTTCATAAGTATTACATCCCTCTCCTTGTAATTCATATCTGTAAAATTATGTTTGTTTCTTCCTGGTACCAGTGAAGCTGATATGCATTACTTTAATGACAGTGATCCTGAATACATGGAAAGCATCAATTTTAAATTCTAGCTTCATCATGGAAATGTTTTAAGTTTTCAAACAGTTGAGTAATATTTCTAGAAAATATGACTGAATTTTTATTTAATGAAGAAAAACAGTTTACATAATTTTCAGAGGAACATAAGAGTCAAATCACATATTTCCATGTAATGAGACTGTCATGTTTCTCAAGAAGGAACAATGACAATATCTAACATTCTACTTCGTAATAAGATCATCTGCAGTCAACTAACCAGGAGGCTTGGTTCCTGTTTACATTACCCTGCTGCTTAGCAGATGGCCATCAAGAAGACCCTGGACAATCATAAGAAAACAGAAGTTTGTCTTTGCTGCATCAGTTTCTCATTCCTTCTAATGTCTCTCCATAGTGAATGTAGTTTAATTTATTTATGCTTCATACAGTTAACTGCTTCACATGGCTACTTAGATTTTATAATACAGAACTTCACTAATTTGGGGAAAAAGTCATTTGATATAGTGTAAATTATAATATATATATATTATAATTTTATATATTATATATAGCATATGTAAATATATAATATATATTATATAGCATATATAAATATATAATATATATTATATAATATATATATATGTTATTAATATTTACATATATACATATATATAATTGACAACTTCTACACTTACAAATAATGAATCATGTTTTTTCCCTCCCCTTCCTTGCTTTCCCCTTCATAACTCTTCTCTCTGTCATATTCCCTCCATCTCTCTATTAGTCTCTCTTTTAATTTGATGTCATCATCTTTTTCTCCTATTATGACAATCTTGTGTAGGTATTGCTAGGCACTGTGAGGTCTTGGATAGCAAGGCCAATTTCTGTCTGGACAGTTGTATGTAAGGAGTGGTACCCTTCCTTTGGCTCTTTCATTCTTTCTGCCACCTCTTCCTCAATGGACCTTGAGCCGTGGAGGGTGTGAGATGTTTCTGTGCTGGACACACCTCCATACCTTCTTCTCAGCACTATGTTACTTTTTGGGTCATCCCCGTTGTCATCACCATCTGAAAAGAGAAGCTTCCCTAACCAGAAGTGAGAGTAACATTAATATATGAACATGAACATTAAGTGTAATGCTTTCAGGGCAATTTGGTGAGAGTAACATACGCATTTATCCAGACAAGAGCAGGCTTTACATCCCTAAGGCTCATGACCTCCCTTTCCATAGGCTTTTGATTAGGTTTTCAGTATCAAGCATGTATTCCCTCCCATAGAGCAGGCCTTCAGTACAATTGGAGAGCAGTTGGTTTCCCTCAGAGCAGACATACCACTATTGTGCTCTTTCAGTCATTTGGCCTGTCTGGCCAAACTTGAGGCTTCTGTGTCCATTCTTTTGTTCTCTTTAGTATAGGTCAAAAAGGAATGCAGGTACTCTCTCTTGTCTTTTTACTCAGTTTTTCCTCTCTAATCAACATTGACTCTGCTTTAAAAGGGAGTCTTTCAGCATTTATTTCCATATTTCTGTAAACTACTCGTATGATTCCCTGACAGCCATTTTGCACAAATTATATTTTCATTACTTTCTACTGGTAAGCAGCTGCATCTTCTTTGAAATCTATGACTTTATGCTCCAGATTATCTATCATCCATCTATCTATCTATCTATCTATCTATCTATCTATATATCTATCTATCTATCTATCTTTCTCTCTCTCTCTCTCTCTCTCTCTCTCTCTCTCTATATATATATATATATATATATATATATATATATATATTGGAATGGGTGTGCATAAGAGTAACCAGGGAAACCAAGAGACAGGTTCAAGTACAGGTACTTGGACGGCAGAAACATAGAATGGTAGTCATAATGTAGCAGGCTGTGTGTCCTGAGAAAGGACAAAGGATAATGCAGTTATCACTAGAAGTAGGCACAGTTTGGACAAACTCTACTTCAAAACTAGAATGTAAATATCTTTCTTTCTGGATATTCAGTAAGCTGGGAATTGAGAAGATATATACATTTGAAATAATATTGACTAACAATAGTAAAAGAAGAAGCATGCATATGTAAAAGAAGCTTCGTGGCATTCTATGTTTGAAGAAACAACTAAAATGGTAAATATGAGAATACACTACTGACCTGCACCAAGGAGGTAGTTCCAAGTGGCACCACCTTTTCTTGCCCTCATCAGGACTGCTTAACTAGCATTGGCAATGGAAAATGCCATGTATGGCCCATACCTGTAGTTTCCAGGAGATGATGACCAAGCTGATGACCTCACCAGGACATATAACATCTCATGAAAAGGCACTTCTCTGCAAACAGAGTACAAGAGCTATCATTTTTAATGTAAGAACATAAAAAATCATTATTATTCTAAGAACTCTGCATCAAATAAAAGCTTCTATGGATTTCAAATTTTGTAAAAAGCTTTTCCAGGGTGGGTTAAAGGCACTTAGTTCACAAGCTATTAACTAGCAACCATATAAAACTGGAAGTAAAATGGTGCATAAACCATCTATGGCAATGGGGGGTAGAGCCAGGAAAGTCCCGAATCTCTTGAGCCAGCTAGACTCACCTTCCCCATGGTAGAAGCATCAGACCCCATCTTTCATAAAGTAGGAGATAACCACTATCATAAGACAGATTGTTTTCTGATCCCCACACATGCCACATGCACATCTGCACGCATTCATAAAGACACATTCACAGAGAAATATGATAATATACCAAAAATGGTTTTCTATTATCCATATGCTAAACCATATCATAATTAAAAACGTCTAAATATTATGCAAATTTAAGAATTATTTAATATTTATTTCACAGTAGTAGTTAATACTTGTTTGTATTCATTGATAATGTTCATACTTAAAATAATACTTGTATTTTGCCCTTAACAATCTTTATTTTCAAAAACATCATGTTTCAAAGAGATTCTGCTAATGACATGTAACATTTGTTTTCATAGAATTTTTCTTCAGATGATTAGCTCATTGGAAAATTGTTTATCATATTGAAGTTTGCTTTAGTTCGTGTCATAAAGTAGAAGAAGCATTGTTCTTTGCATCTTAATTACTGATTGAGAATGCATTAGAGGAATTTATTTTGTGGGTAGGAGGCACAATATGGAAATGATGCTTTATAGGTTATATCTAAAATTTCACTTTTGCTTTGCTAATTCTTAATTTTCTGGAGCATGTTTAAAGATGCGAACACTTTAATTTTAATACTCAGTGAATATTTTTCAAAGGGGATGATAGGATTAAGTGTTTCACTTAAAATCAAATAGAACTTTATTTTTAGCTGTCTGAACTGTTCTTTGTCCTTATTAACAGAGAAACCCTTATAATCAACTTCACAACTTAATAATATTGTTCAAGTGAATAGGAATATAGGGAGCAAAACAAAAGGAATCCAGTTGAATACAATAGGGCACCTTCCCAATACAATTGGACAGGTGATTATTAGTTCTTAGGGTGCCATGGTCCAGCTCTTAAAATTTTTTAAAATAATTTTAGATACCTTAATGAAACAAATTGGTAAGTTCTATCTTAAAGAATTGCAAAGATACTTTTCTTTGCAGAATGTTTGAGCATATTATCTTCAGACTAGATAAAGCTTACATTTCATTGCCAAAGAATGCCTTAACTTTGCTTCTTTGCCAAAAAAAAAAAAAAATTAAGATGCCTTGACCATGACTTATCTTTGTGATAGCATAAGTATTAATATATAACCTGAAAAGATTTTGAAAATAATAAAATATTTTTCTATTGCTGTATTCACTATCTTATTCAACTCTACTTCCTATTTTTTTAACATTCATATGACAGTCTGTGTAGGCCAATATTTATTTCCAATATTTATTTCATAAACCTTTATGTGAATAGCATTTATTCTGGTTCAGTATAGTCATGATTAATCTGTGAATTTTCTGTTCAAAATTTATTTACATATTTTAGTATAAAATACTACTACATATATTTATATGCACATTCAAATATCACATGTTGGCATAACACATTTTAATAGAGCTAATAATAATAGAGAAATCTAGATATTTAACATATACAAGTTTATTAATTTTAATAAATTCATGGGGCTTGGTGGTTAAGGTGCTTGTCTGTGAAGCTTAAGGACCCAGGTTCAATTTCCCAGAACTCAGATAAGCCAGATACACAAAGTGGCACATGCATCTGGAGTTTGCAGTGGCTAGAAGCTCTGGAACACCCATTCTCACCCCCACCCTCTCTCTTTCTCTCTGTCTCTCTCTCTATCTCTGCCTTTCTCTGTAATATATTTTTTTTTAAGAAAGAAATTCATGGACCAAGGAAACACAGCTACCAGAAAGAGAACCTAATCATTATTCTAGAAGTTTCTCTGGAGTTTTCTATTAAATGCAGCTCCAAAAAAAAAAATAAAAGCAAACAAACAAAAAAACATTACTTTCATTGTCTTCAATACGAGATTTACTCATTCTATAAAGTCTCAAAAATATATTGCCAAATTCTCTTGTGTCTACTCTTAGAATAAGATTGAGTGCTAGGTGTGGCTCAGAGTGGAACATGTGCCTAGATTGTTCTAGGCCTTTGCTCCTATCTTCTGTTCACTCAAAAATAAGTAAACAAGAGACTTCTGGCCAAGATGGCACATCCCTGGAAAAGAAAGGCAAGACATTAAGGGTTCTCTGGGTCTTTTAGGGGAAAGCAATCTCCAAGAGATTGCCAGTGGAAGGGCACAGAGGGGAAAAAAATAGGGAGTCTCTGATTCCATCATGTGCACGTAGCTCACCCTTCCCCCCAAGCAGCCACAGTATCCACAGTGCCAGCTTTAGGAAACTCCCACACCTACTGTATGAAATGGCCCAGGCCAACATAGTTCCACTTGCCTCACTGCACAGGGAGGATAGCCCTGCTGCAATCATGGTGCTACAAGAGGGCCTACACCTATTAAATTCTCTATGAAAAAGTAAGGGTTATCTCATTTGTCTGGTGCTAACTTACTCTCTGTTGGAGAATCTGCTTCTCTTTTTCAGATAGACGCAGATCCTAAGGATAGAGCCACCCTATCATACCTCAAAAGAACCTCAGCTAAAACTAAGAACAATTGGAGAAACAAGCAAGGGTTCTGTTTTCTTGGTGAACCGGGTACTGGCTCAAGGGTGAAGGAGATCAACACAGAGAAAAATCAACTCCTACCAAATCAGAGATTCAGAGATCCAGAGGCTCCCAATACCTCATCACTGAAGCAGACCAAAAATAAACCCAACATGGCTCAGGGAAATTTTGTGGAAATGGGGGCAGAAAGAATGTCAGAGCCACATGTTGGGTCATGATATGCAGAGACAGTTATCCTCCCCATAACTGTGGGCTAACTCCATAATGCATGTCCCATATACCTCAACAAGAAGGGACCAGGGGACATGGATGAGCCTAGCAATGGTACCAAATTGACTGCATTTGCTGAGTACAAAACTAATTAATTTAAGAAAATAAAAAATAAGTAAACAAATAATAAACAGGGATGTTTAACCACTACTTTCACCTTGTTCTTCCTACTGGTTATTGATTTCTCTTTAAAGAAAAAAAATGCCATAGTTACAACTTTCCATAATTTAAAAATGCTGAAGGCATAGCTCAGGAACAGGACACTCTCCTCACATGTGAGATGGACTGGATTCTGTTTCATGAACTAGAAGAAATAAACAAAATACTAAAGGCATATCAAATTGTACAAAGGCTTTATGGGTATGTTATAATGAGTCAGTAATGTATTTCTTACAGATTTCTACTGTACAGACATGTGAGTAGAGACTACTGAGGATTTGATTACTCAGTATCCACATAATGAGCTGGGTGTTGCTACAAATGACTGCAACCCCAGTCCTGGAGAGGAGCAGAGTCTGGAGAATTGCTGGGGCTTAATTACAAATGGCAAGCTATCAGATCAGTAACTGTAGGCTCAAGTAAAAACAGGTGGAAGAGTGCCAGAGATAGACACCTGGCTTTCTTCTCTGGCAGGAGAGAACATGGTCTGCCACATAGGAACATACGTTAGCATTTACTGCACACATTACACACAAACACGTGTGAAAAATTTTAAAAGAATTTTTATATCATGTTCAAGCTTTCATTTTTGTACATGAACTCTTAAAATTAATATTAAATTAATTTAATAATAATTTAATAAAAATAAATATTAATCATTAAACATTATAATATACTATAATTATTATTATATTATAATATCATGTGAGATAAATTTAATAATTAATAATTTAATTAATGAATGAAATTAATACTTGCAATGACAGCTTTACATGTTTACTGCATGCAATATAATGTCTTGACATATATATGCATTATGGCATGACTTAACATGTCTAATTAGCATTTTCATCGCTTCAGTTTTTTACTGGTGACAGCCTTTAATATATAGCCTTATCATTTTTTCTCAAAAAAAATACATTTGACCTCAAGTCAGTATGGCCTTCACCTAACCACACCACACCTCCCAGGAAAGGAAAAGAAAGACTTTAAGGGTTCATTGGGTCTTCTAGGGGTGAGTAGACTCTAAAAGACCTCCAGTGGGAAGGCATGGAGAATCATTGTTTGCAATCTGCTGATATACACGCTCTCACGCTCTCAGGTAGCCTACCAGTCCCCCAAGCCCGGCAAAAGCAGCTGTCCTAGCTGTTGGTCCCAACAAGGGGTTCCTCCTGCACTAACCACAGGCTAAGGCAACCCAGACCAGCAGTCTCAACACATGCCTCCATGCTCACAAACACTGTCCAGCTTGTAGCTGCCCCCTACCCCATGCATTGACCCAACCCAGCAGGCTAGCATTCCTCCAGGTGACATCCATGTATTAAGACCTTCCTACTTACCACCACTTCCCCGCATCCACATAGGGACCCAGGTCAGCAGGCTAGTGCTCCCCCTGTTACCACCAGGGACCTCCACTCACCACTGTCCCTCCCTGCATGGACTCAGGCCATCAGGCTAGGGTTCCCCCCTCCCTAGGCTCTCTGACAACAGGGGACCCCAATGCCTCCTCATGTCACCTGACACACAGCAGTCCCATATCCCTGCCCTGTCCTATTACAGGACCTGGCAGTCCCATCCACCCATGCTACATGGTCCCAAGGGACCCACTGTGCAATCCTTTCACCCTTCAGCATCACAGAACCACCAGGCATTCCCTTCCTCCCCAATGCAGCCCAGCTGCAACACCAGTCTGCTTTGTCCCATTCCCCTCTACTCTAGTCCCCTCAGGCCACCTGACCACAGAGTCCCATATTCTGAATCATGGAACACCAAGCCCTTTCATCAGGTCCCTTGGACCCCACCAGAGCCTCATGGGCTCCTTCCCTCTGAATAGGTAGACCTAATTGCCATCTAAAGCCTAGTAAAAGCAAACATTAAAGGGAATAATCATTGAAGACACTTCAAGTGTGGACTATAGCTTCCTCCTAAATTAAATAAGACTCCTACACTGTGATGGGCAGACCTCAGCACAAAAGGAATAACATGAAAAACCAAATGCAAGTAAATCCAATAAGATTTTCGAGTCCCACAATGGATATCTCTAATCAAAACATAGAAGAGACAATAGGATCAGAACCCCAAAATGAAGATACAAGCTATGCAACTTTGATCAAGCAAGTAGCAGAACTTGCAGAAAAGCAACAAAAGGCTGATAATAGTATGAATACTGTCCTTACTAGTTTAGACCTAATAGAAAGAACCAGGAATGGTTACAAAAACAGTTAAGTGAACTGAAGGAGAATGAAAAAAAAGAGGACTTCAATAATCAGCTGGCTAAGCTAAATGAAGACAGAAAGAAAACCAAGGATGAATTCCAAGAAGAATTAAGATAATGATGTGAAAAGGGAACTCAACAAAGGCATGGAAACTATACATAACAAAGTAAAAAAAAAAAATGCAAACCAAATTGAACAAGCCCAAAACTCTATAGAAGCTCTCAAAAATAGAGACAGCCATGGAGGATATAAACTCAGGACTGGAAGACAAAACAGTAGAAACAGTTCATGAGTCCAAGTTTCAACAAGTTCAAAAATTTCTGAAAATAGAACATAAGGGAACTGTGGGATTCCTTTACATGTCACAACCTACAGATCATGGGAATACCAGAAGGGGAAGAAATTCAGACCAAAGGCATGGAGAACTTATTCAACAAAATTATTGAAAAAAATTCCCCATGCTCTAAAAAGAAAGTCCCAGCAAGTTACAAGAAGCTAACAGAACACCAAGCAGACTGGACCAAAGGAGAAATTCTCCAAGAAATATTATCATTAAGACTCTAAACATTGATACCAAAGAGAAAGTCCTAAAAGCAGTTAGGGAGAAACAACACATTAAATATAAAGCTAACTCCATCAGAATTACTTCAGACTTTTCAATGGAAACCATGAAAGCCAGAAGGGCCTGGAATGAAACACTGCAAAGTCTAAGAACCTATGGCTTCCAACCCAAACTACTCTATCCAGCAAAAGTATCCTTCATAATAGACTGTAAAAGAAAAACATTCCCTCATAAAAGTCAGCTTTAAAACTATATGACCACAAATCCAAACCTGCATAGAGTACTACAGAAAGTTCTCCACACAGAATAAGCAAGCAACCACCCTCAATTGCCTACAAGAAGCAGATCACAATAACCAAACTCAGATAAGGCACAAAAAATTATAAAGTCCAAGAAAACATGAAACCTCATAAACCACCACAACATGGCCAGAATTAAGTCAAACATCACAGTTATTACCCTAAATATTAATGGCCTTAAGTCACTGATAAAGAGACACAAGCTAACAGGATGTATCATAAAATTAGAACCCTCAACCTGCTGTCTTCAAGAAACCCACCTCACCATTAAAGACAGATAGCTGCTCAGGTTGAAAAGGTAGAAAATTATATTCCAAGGAATGGAAATAAGAAACAGTCAGACATAGCTATACTAATCTCAGATAAAATAGACATCAAACCAAAAATTATCAAAAAAGACAAAAAGGCCACTTCTTACTTATCAAGGAAATGATCCAAAAAGAGGATATCACAATTATTAATCTTTATGCACCAAACACAGATGCACCACAATTCATAAGACAAAACCCACCTGACAACAAAACAGAAATAACCACCAATACCATCATGGTTGGGGACTTCAATACTCCACTATCAGCAATAGATAGATCATACAAACAGAAAATTAACAGGGAAGTGAAAGAGCTCAGCAAAACCATAGATCAATTAGATCTAACAGACATCTACAGAACACTCTATCCAAAATCCACAGACTACATACACATTCTTCTCAGCAGCCCATAGAAGCTTCTCTAAAATGATTATATACTGGGTCAAAAAGACTGCCTTCACATATTTAGGAATTCTGATATAATTTCCTGCATGATATCAGACCATGATGCTAGATTGTTACAAATTAAAACAAAACTCCAGTAGCTCAGTAATTTAAGCAATCTCTTAATCATTGGGATCTCATGAAGCTGAACAGCTTCTTCACAGACAAGCATACAATAAGCAGAACCAATAGATTACCCACAGAATGGGAGAAAATTTTTGCTGGCTATACAACTTACAGAGGCCTAATTTCTAGAATCTATAAAGAACTCAAAACCCTAAACAATAAAAAGTAAAAAGCCCATTCAGAAAATGGGGCAAAGAACTGGACAGGGGGTCCTCAGAGGAATAAATACAAATGCCAAACACACACTTAAAAACTTTCCATCATACCTAATCATAAGGGAAATGAAAATTAAAACAACTATGAGACTCCACCTTAACCCAGTAAGAATAGCAAACATTAAAAAAATCAAATGTGGGCTGGAGAGATGGCTTAGCGGTTAAGCGCTTGCCTGTGAAGCCTAAGGACCCCGGTTCGAGGCTCGGTTCCCCAGGTCCCACGTTAGCCAGATGCACAAGGGGGCGCACGTGTCTGGAATTCGTTTGCAGAGGCTGGAAGCCCTGGCGCGCCCATTCTCTCTCTCGCTCCCTCTGTCTTTCTCTCTGTGTCTGTCGCTCTCAAATAAATAAATAAAATTAAAAAAAAAACTTTAAAAAAAAAAAATCAAATGTTGCCGGGCATGGTGGCACACACCTTTAGTCCCAGCACTTGGGAGGCAGAGGTAGGAGGATCACTGTGAGTTTGAGGCCACCCTGAGACTCCTTAATGAATTCCAGGTCAGCCTGGGCTACAGTGAGACCCTACCTCAAAAAACAAACAACAACAACAAAAAAATCAAATGAAAACAAATGCTGGTGAGGATGTGGAGGAAAAAAGAACCCTAATTCACTGTTGGTGTGAATGTAAGATGGTACAATCACTATGGAAAGCAATATGGAGACTCTTCAAAAGGTTGACTATAGAGTTACCAACATACCCAGTTATTCCCTTACTGGGAATTTATCCTAAGAGCTCAATCCCTCATTTCAAAGAGATTTTATCAACCATGTTTATAGATGCTCAATCATAATAGCTAAGAGCTGGAAAGAACCCATCCAAGATGTGGTGTATCTACATGATGGGATTATTCACAGCAGAAAGGAAAAACATGACACAATGAAAATTGAAGAAAAATGGTTGAACCTGGTACAGATAATTCTCGGCAAACTCACCTAATCACAGAAAGAAAATCATTGCATTGTATCACTCATCTGTGGCTCCTAACCTGAATCTGCCCAAATGCTGACATACCTAGTAAGCATCTTAAGGACCAGACAATAGGTTGGTTGGAGTGGGAGGAGAAGGCAAGTGTGGGGTGAGGAACACATAAAGACCCAAATTGCAATGGTACCATAAAATTGTACATTAAAAGGTCGAACCTTCTTCAGGTGCTTAGAGGAAACTTCCTGAAGAGGATATGATGAAGACTAACCTTAATCTTCTCCTGTTTCTCTCTCTCTCTTCTCTCTGTCTCTTTCATATTACCTATCTTTTTCTTCCTTCTTTTCCTTGGTGCTGGCCTGTAACTCCCAGTACCAGCATGTGGTTAACATCTACAATGAGATGTTGATCAGAGAGATATACAAACTTTCCCAAAAGAAGACAAATTTCTGTCAGAGTACTTGATGACCCAGCTAAGGATAGTGGTAAGACCCTACTGCCAAAGACACCATATATTTTTAGTATGGAACATAGAATGACCTTGCTGGAATCTGAATCTGGGGCAGTCAGTCCCCAGACAGTTAGCTTGTCTAATGCCATAATGTGCCATATGAGCAACTGGGGAAAAATTGCCAACATCTTTCCAAGCAAATAATGGTGTAAGCTACTCAGCAGCAAAGAAACTGATGTGATGCTCACACAAATGCAATAGTGGCATACAGCCATGGTGTCTTACCAACTGCTCTTGATTTGGCTAACTGATGCACTCAGTAGAAAAAAATGCATAGCTGGAGCTGGGAAACTGTCCAGAACCGTATCCAAAAAATGAGCCTGCTCTCTATGATCAAGCTCCCACCAATTATGGGATACAAGAGGGCCTGCACCTATTACATTCTCTCTAAAATAATAATGGTTATCCCAATAATCTGGTGCTGACTTCACTCTCCATTGGAGAATTTTCTTCTCTTTTTCAGATGGACACAGATCATAAGGAGAGAATCAGCCATTGCACCTCAACAGGGCCCCAGCTGCAACCAAGAGTAATTGAGGAAATGAGAAAGAGTGCTGCTTTCTTGGTGAACCTGGTACCAGCACAAGGGTGAAGTACATAGGCACAGAGAACATTCAACTCCTACCAAACCAAATACCCAGAGACACAGACACTCCCAAGACCTCATCACTGAAGTGACCTAAAATGAACCCAACATGGCTCAGGAAAATTTCGGGGAGAGGGGGATAGAAAGATTGTTAAAGCCACATGTTGGAACATTATGCAGAGAGACATTGCCTCTTCCCTGTAACTGGTTGCTAATCCCAGAATCCACGACCCACAATCCCCAATGATGGAGGATCCCTTTGGAGGGGGGAGGACAGAGAGGAGGTTAACAATAGTACGAACATGCTGTATACACACTGTGAACATAACTATGAAAAATTACATACTACATACCACATACATACATTACCTGTATAATTATTGTAGTAGACAGCTTCAGGTCACTGTGAACTTCCAAATGAGGCACACTTATGGAGGAAAGGATATTTATACCAGCTTACATATCCAGGGGAAGTTCTGTAACCACAGTAGAAGACTCCAAAAGACCCCCCCACACACACCTCCCAAAAGGACCAAGGACCAAGCAGAGAGAAAGAATTCCCAAGGCAAAAAAACAAAACAAAACAAAAAAAAAAACTCAAAAGTCACATGACACACAAGCACATTTAGACATTTAGGAATTCCAGGTGGAACTCAGACACTTCTCATAACTGTGGAATTTCAAATCCACCACCACACCTTAAGGCTGAATCTTAGGATAAACCCAGTGAAACCTCCTCAGGCCAGGTAGCTGGAACTCTAAGAAGTTTCTTTGACCAATTTCTGCTGAACAACCTTATCCACAACCCATCTCATCCATTGTTAACCTCCATCCTACTCTCTACTTCTAGGAAATCAACATTTCCAGATTCTATGTATGAATGAAATCATGGGCTGTTGGTCTTTCTGTGCCTGGCTTATTAGCTAACTGCAAATGTTTCAGTGATTGAACAATTTCATGAACATCATTCTTTCACAAATCCCTTAAAGTGTTATGCATAGATGAGAATGGAAATTTGTTTCTAATGTAATATTGATAGCACAGGGGAACATTTTATTTCTACTAACAACAGTATCATCCAAAAGGATAGTAACCACATGGCACATATGCAGATCTACTTTTTATTTTGTTAGTCATAGCAACCCATCAACTTCTGACTACTTAAGTATAGGCAAGACTTTAATTACCTACATAATTAAGAAAAGTAGTAGACTTTCTTCTTTAGTCATGGGGTTTATCTTTTAATTTATTTTGTTTTAGTTATGTACACAGTTGTCAAGTATCAATTAACTAAATCAAAAGCAGTTGGTTACCCACTATGAATGTGTGCCCCTATTGCACTTGCGTGAGCATCACATCAGGTTGTTTGCTGCTGAGTAGCTTAGACCACAAGTTGCTTGGACAGATGTTGGTCATTTTCCCCAAGTCACTCAAAAAATATTGACATATATATTATGACATATTGAAGTATGTAGTATATATCACTAAAATTGAAATTATGTACTTATATAGGCATGATTGATTCATTATCAATATTGTAAGTAATCATTAATTGGGTATTCCCTAGATTTCAGAGAATTATATTGAAAAACCATGATCCATTATTGAAATATGAGTATCAAATGGTTCTGGAAATGGAATGATTATTATATCAATTAAATGGGGAACTATAAAATGTTGTGTGCATTACTTTCTGTTTTTAAGTTTTAATTGATTCATAAATTTGTACACATGCATGGAATAGAGAAATATAATTTTATCCACTTATTCATAATGATCAAACCAAGGCTATTAGAATTTATGTCTCTTCAAGCATGTATAATTTCTTTATAATGGACATCTTTCAATTCTCTCTCATACTGATTTATAAAATATATAATCATTGATGCAAATTTATCTTCATCCCCTTGTGCTAAACAACTCTAGAATGTATCCTTCATTTAAAATTATATGTTTGGAGCTGTTGTATGAACTCATTCGCTCTCTCTTTCTCCATATACTTCGTAGCCTCAATAGGATAGAATCCTGCCAAAGCCAAAAACATTACTCATTGGTTGCTGGCAATAACTTATATCATGATAAATTTCTTAGATGTCATAAGTAAGTGCAAACAATGTGTAGGCAGGATATAAATTTATGAAATCAGACTTCTGTGGTTCTGTATTCATGTGTAATTTTAGATAAATAACAGCAAGTATCAAAAACCAGAAATGATGTTAATTGTGTTTAGTATGGTGGTAAAAGTATCCATGATTACTTTCAGGTGTTAGAGATATTTTTCTCTGAATCTCTCTTCCCCTGTTAGGCTTACATGTGTTAGCTGATAGATTAAAATTTTGGTGTCGTCTAACATCATCCCAGTCTATTTTCACCATGTTTCTGTTTTTAAACCTTTCTTCCACACCATCTGTACATTTCATAAAACTTCTCAGTTCTAAGTAGTCTGAAATTTAGGTTTGGCATTGAAATGTGCTAAAGCCAAATATCACTCTCTGAGGACATAACTGTGCATTGGATTTTAATTAAAATATTTTTAAATATGCCTTTTTGAAAATTTAATGGTCATTTTCTTTTCTTCATAGAAATCTTAGAGTGGAAAAGGTCAATTCTGTAATATGTTTAATGTATAAGAAAATAAATAATGCAATAACTTCCCCAGGAGAATCTATCTATGTATTTTCTGCTCTTTAATTTCCATGTGTGACTCACTTGCTTTACTTAGATTCTATTATGGAAGAAACTTACAAAAGTGCTAGTAAGCTTTATTGCTGCATAAAATCTTAAGTCTATTTGCCCAACTCCAGAGTGGAGGCTGATTTCTATAGCTGCTTCCAGTTTACTGGGCAAGTTTCTCCCATTTCCAAGGAAATTTCTTCTTTATACCCTTCCATAGACTTGTGTGGTTTGCTCTTTAAAGATAATGAAGTTGTGGGCTAGAGAGATTGCTTAGTGGTTAAGGAACTTTCCTACAAAGCCTATGGACCTAGGTTCAATTCCCCAGAACCCACATAAGCCATATGCACATGGTGGAACATGTGTCTGGAGTTCATTTGCCCTGGCTATAGGCCCTGATGTGCCCACCCCACTCTAGTAAATAAATAAAAATAAAATAATCAATGTGTGGCAGCAGGACAAGTGTGAACCGCCTCTGATTACCAGTCAGAGTTGAACACAAATATGAGTTCAAATCAGAAGCTAACCCTTCACCTAAAGAAGTCAAACTTTGCGGACTGAGATTGGAGAAAAAGGGGAAACAAATTTTAATGTATCTGAACATTTCAGTCACAGTTTATATATTCCTTTTTTTTTTTTGTTCCTATTCCTCTCTTGTTATTGGTTTCAGAATAGCTGGCTCAAATATTCCCTGTGGCACGAATGACCATTGGGCCTGAGTTGCTTGCTTTTCTGTAGGCATACAGTATCTTCTTTACTCAACTACTCGGTAGAATGCCTACACTGCTACATTGTACATGCAATAAAGTCATCCAATACACTGTTCACTCATTGTTTTGAATTAGTGAATTATGATTACTGAAGACACATTTTACTTCCTGAAGCTTCCAATGTATATTCAACATTGTGGTAAATAAATAAATCATGTTAAAGGGAAAAAATGTGGAGACAAAATTTCATAAAACAATATTCTACTCTAAAAGAAAGGCAGCCAAACAGCCATAAGATTATAGAATATTTTCACATAGATGGAAAATAAAAGAATAAAGCAATGTCATGATGAATTAAGTCACCCAGGGTTAATTCTTATTTATTTATTTTTGTGTGTATGTCAAGGTCTTACTATGGAGCCCTATATGGTCTGGAACTCACTACACAGATACAGTTGGTCTTTATCTTCTGACAATCTTCTTGCCTCTGCTCTCTGACTGTTGGGTTATAAGATTGCACCTCCATGCTCTTCCACTTAGTATAAATATGATCATGTCAAGGAGTTTGCCACTCCTTTGAGTACCACAGGCTTGGTTCAGCTCTTTGTGCTTTTCTTTTTCATTTCACATTGGAAAGACTGGAGTCTTTAGACCAAGATTTGAGCAATCACTAATATTGGTCGACAAAGATTTAAAAAAAAAAAATACATGCATTCTATCCAAAAATATTTTTGAAACTTGGATATATGTACAAAAGAATATTTAAAAAATTGAACCTTGCAAGATTTAAATAATCTTTATTCAAATTTAAACTAGAAAAAATATTCTGTATCAATTGATGAGCTTTCCAACTGTGGTGGTTTGATTCAGGTGTGCCCCATTAGCTTAATTGCTAGGTCGTTAGCTGGTGGCAATTTGGGAATTGTGGTATCACCGAGGCAGTGTATTATTGGGGGTGGGATTATGTGTGTTATAGCCAGCTTCCTCTTGCCAATGTTTGGCACACTCTCTTGCTGCTGTTGTCTACCTGATATTGGCCAGGATGTGATGATCAACCTCTGCTCATAACATCATATTCCTCTGCAATCATGGAGCTTCCCCTCAAGTCTGGAAGCAAAAATAAACCCTTTTAGAAACAACCTGATCTTGGTCAGGTGTTTTCTTCCAGCAACATAAACCTGAATTCAACACAATTAAAAAGTGTTTTGAAAAAGCCGGTTGTGGTGGCATACACCTTTAATCCCAGCACTTGGGAGTCAGAGGTAGGAGGATCACCATGAGCTTGAGGCCACCCTGAGACTACATAGTTAATTCCAGGTAAACCTGAGCTAGAGTGAAACCCTACCTTGAAAAAACAAAAATAAATAAATAAAATAAAAAAGTGGTTTGAGCTTACTGTTGGGCAATGAATTATTAAATATGCATAAACACATGCCAAATGTTGCATGAAGTCAATGTTCCCCACTTCAGAAGTCCATAAGGTGGCTTCAGAGTACACTGTGAAAGCTCAGTTTGTAATGAGAGCAGAACAGATTAAA
The DNA here is from genome assembly GCF_020740685.1 of Jaculus jaculus. Classification (NCBI taxonomy): domain Eukaryota; kingdom Metazoa; phylum Chordata; class Mammalia; order Rodentia; family Dipodidae; genus Jaculus; species Jaculus jaculus. The sequence goes on from NC_059113.1 coordinate 78,505,364, forward strand.
CTATTCTTTGATCTGTGTATGGCTTTAAAAATACAGTTAAATCATGATCCACAAGTTTCCTTTCCTTCCACTGTTACACAGTGCAAGTTATATTTAAAACTTAAAGAATTGCTAGTGGCTGACCAATCAAAGTTCACGAAGATGTGATAATCTTCCATACAATTAATCACTGTAATATTACTTTTCTATCTTTTGCTCCACCATTTTGAAGTAATTCAACAAGCACAATTCATCATTCTCACCTAAGCCACACTGACCTTATTAATTTTGACTGGGGTGATTGCTCAGTGGTTAAAGTCACCTACTTGCAAAGCTTGACAGCTTGCGTTTGATTCTCCAGTACCCACAAAAAGCCAGATGTACAAAGTGACACATGCATCTGGAGTTTATTTGCAGTGGCAGGAGACACTGGCATACCCATATTCAGTATCTCTGTATCTCATAAATTAATTAATTAACTAATTAATAAGTTAAAATTATTATTCTATGTATTTAAAGATACAGGAGACATATACTCTTCAGGCTAAAAAAGGGTAAAGTATGAGAATTAATTAAGGATACTTGGGGAAACAGTAGAGAAAAAAAAGAGGAATTCCTCCTTGCTCCTAGCAATGCTAGGAGGGAAATGGAAAACACCAGGAAAGAATTTCCCACATGTGTTGAACAGAAATCTCAGAAGCATATGTAAGAGAGGAAGAAGGAAGAAAAAGAGAGTGAGAGAAAGGGAGAACAAGGGAAGAAGAAAGAGCTTACATTTGTTTTGACATAGGATTGGGGTCCCAGGAGAGACAGACTTTCCAAACATTTAACCACTGATCAATCTCCCCCTGAAATAAATATTGTAAAGAACTATTAGCTTATTGTACTTACCTTTTGTTGATGTGATAAAACACCCAGCCAAAAGCAGCTGATGGAAAGAACGCAATTACTTAATTTTACATTCTCAAGGGGAAGTGGCATGACTACCGGGGAAAATAAGGCACAAGCACAGGCTGGGCACCATCTCTCCTTTCCATAACAAGTGGAAAACAGCAGCAGGAAAGCTGAGCTATGTCAAGGGAATTTGGATTCAGCACACTACAACCATCCCTAGACACACACCTCTTCCAGCAAGTCTTCACCTTCCAAATTGCCACCAGCTTGGGACCAAGCATTCAGAACACATTAGTTTATGGGAGACAGATGATTGAAACCACCACACAGAGACGTTAATACTTCTTTAAATATAATAATTTATATCAAAAATTTTGGAACATGTTGAAATATGTAATTATAAAAATATACTTTTAAAATTTAGTACAGTAATGATTGATTACTTTATTATATTTTATGCATTTCTCGCTAATCACAGATAATTTTTATTTACTTATTATGAAAAATCATATTGACCTATAGTTGTGATATTAAATTGAGATGAAAGTCTTACATTACATAGATTAGGTATTATGACTTCTCTGATCTGGATGAAATCAATGATTTGAAATCATATAGTTTAATCCCCAAAGTCATGAGAATGGTATCTGGCAAGTGGGAGTTTATTCAGACTATGGTGCTTAGAATTGAGTTTGTTGAAATATGATTAGGGTTAATTATGAACATTAAAGTAGAATCTTCCCAAAGAGGTATAGAGACCAGACACACAGAAACAGACACATGTGCCCCCTATATGTCATGTGTTGTGATATATATGGCCTAGGAATTTAAACAGAAAGAAGGCCATACCTGTCACCCACTCAAAGCTTTTGCAGTATGCTTGAGCCTCACAAACTCAAAGGCAGATAATCCTCTCCTGCTGTATAGACTTAATCTGCCTCAGGTGTTTGATTACAGTAATGAAAGGCTATGTAGTAAAATTACTTCTTATGTTTAGTTACCAATTTTTAAAATTACTTAATTTTTTGAGGTAGGGTTTCACTCTAGCCCAGGCTGACTTGGAATTCACTTTGTAATCTCAGGGTTGCCTCAAACTCATGGTGATCCACTTACCCCTGCCTCCCAAGAGCTGGGATTAAAGGTGTACAACATCATGCACAGCTTTATTTAAATTTATTAAAAGTGATAGGCATCTAAAGTATATGCTTATGTCGCAGGTTAATATTTTTTTAGTTTATTTTTATTTAGTTGAGAAAGCAAGAGGCAGAGAGAAAGAGAGAAATAAAAGAGAACAGGCATGCCAGGGTCTCCAGCCACTGCATACAACTTCCAGATACATGTGCCACCTTGTACATCTGGTTTACGTGGGTCCTGAATTGAACCAAGATCCTTTGGCTTTGCAGAGAAACACCTTAACCACTAAGTCATCTCTCTAGCCCAGGATAAAAATATTCTATTTTGATAATTTTTGAAATGAAACCCAAGACTATACGATCAGGGGTCAACTTTATAGCCCATTTAAAAGTGAAAGTGAATAGTTTGAATTTAAAATATTCAAATAAAAAAAAAACACCAAATGCTGGAGAGAAGAAAAACTAAGAGGAATTCTTACTCCCTGGATTTTGGAATAATGATTTTAAAAAAATTCAACAACTGTTGCAAAAAAAAAAAAATCTTTCATACATTTTACAGTCAATTTAAAAGCAATTAAGTTCATTTAAAACTTTGTGTAGGTGCACATGACATCATTTCTCAGCATGCTGACACTAGAAGTAATATTTTTCTTTTAGTAAGTGTAGGATCAAACTTTGGGATATCTTTTCAAGGAAAAATATTCAATGATAAAAAATGAACCAGATATTAATTTGCCCAGCAATATGGATAACTACTAAATGCCTTTCTAAAATGGGAAGAAAGTGCATACTGGAGAATACAATATGGTTCATGATTCAGTTGTCATAAACTATGAACAAAGTTGAAGTACAAGAATGGAAAATGGATTAGCTTCTTCCAGGTATTTGTGGAAGGGGATATAGCATTATAATGGGAAAGCCTAAGACAGATTCTGTGGTTCTGAGGTGCAAGATTCCTATTTCACTCATATGTTTGTATATCTATCTATAACTATCAATCTATTTCTCTCTCTCTCTCTCTCTCTATATATATATATATATATATATATATATAGATAGATAGATAGATAGATAGATAGATAGATATAGATATAGATATATAGATATATAGATATATAGATATATAGATATAGATATAGATATCTGTACATCACATAATGTGAAATTTCACATAAGCAAATTTAAAATTGGTTAGACCAGGAAATTTTATGGATTGTAGAGGAGAAATAGGAAATGCAGCTGTGCTGAAAATTCATGGCATATTCTACTGAACAAAATAGAGAAGGAAGAAAAAAAGAAAGAATGAAAGAGAAAATAAAGAAAAAGAGAAGTGACCTAAATAGCCTTTGCAAACAGTACTACTGTGTTAGCTTTGACTGCCATATTACTTTTATCAAAAGTGCCAAAACCATCAATTACAAAGAAATCTGAGTAAAATTTTAGGTTTAGAAAAACCTAAGTACACATCATGATGACAAGCACCATGATAATCTGAGCAGGATCCTGAGATGGAAGACAGGCTCTTGTGAAACAGTTTATAAAATCTGAAGACAGTCTAGAGTAACCCTCACAGTTCTGCGCTAGAACTGACTTCTCAATTGTGCCAGTGTCACATAAGATAGAGATGGTGCAAAGGAACCTGTGTGAAAGTCATAGGGAAGGGCACAAGGAAGCCCCATGTATATTCTCTCAACAACCTGTAAATATTCTATACTAAAATATGACTGAACAAACTGTTTTTGAGTAAATAATCTTTTCATAACTAAATTATAAAATATGCATGTATGTATAATTAGCCATATTCATTAATAATATTCATTTAATTTTTGTAATATATTTGACTATTTTTATAGATTCTAAATTTTTATGTTTATTTAATTGCTATATAGGCTTTCTGAATTTATTATACACACATATGTATATATATATGTGTTCATATAGTAAATGATGTTATTATAGCTTTTTTACATATTACCAAGAACTCAGTCTTGATAAGAGAGTTTCATTTGGAACAATTAATGAAGTAATTTTCATACTTGTTTAGTATCACAATCTTAAAAGCAATATAGCAAAGTTGAGACAATCCTACCCTTCCTTTTATAGTATAAATCTTTTATAGGACTATTAATTATTGAGGAATTAGATGTGGATGTATTTTGTCTTTCATTTGTATACATACTTATTAAAAATAATTGCATCTTTTGTTCATAGAATAGGATTTAACATGCTCTTAGAAGTCTTTCAGACGGTTTTATATTTGTATTAAAGTATACCGACTCAATATGATTCATTTTCTTCTTAGAGTGCATTGATGTTTTTTCTAAAGAACGAATATTAAAATAATGGCACTTTATTCTTAAACTTCTATTAAGTAAAGTACATTTTACAAAGAGTGTAATAAGCTTTAATGTTTATAGTCATTTTTAAAACATTTTTATTCAGAGTTTTAACACGTGAAAATACTGTAATTTGACCATATTCAGTCCTTTTATCCTCTTTGTCTCCCATCCCCTACCCGTATTCCACAGACAGCCCTTGTTTTTCCATGTGTTTCTTATTCCGTATTGATACAACATTCTTTTTGCTCGCCATCCTCAATGTCAACATGTTGATGGGATCAGAATTTTGCTTGTCTTATGTGAAGCCATGAATGCAACTGTCAGCTCACGAAGCGACAGTGACCTTAAATCCTCCTTTACATTCTGTGGCTTGTACACACTTTCTACCTCTCTTTTTCTTTGTTTGGTTTTCTAGGTAGGGTCTCACTCTAACCCAGGCTGAGCTGGGGTTAAAGGAATGTGCCACGATGCCAGGCTTCTGCCTGTTTCTCTGCAATGCTCACTGAGCCCTGGCAGACATGATGGAGACGTTTCCTTCCACATCTCCACAGCCTATTGTCTTTAGCTTTGATGAGTTATTGAGTCTCCTTTTTGTCCACCCAAAAGTTGATTCCACCCAAAAGCTTCTCTGGATAGTTGTGAGAGCAGCAATAAAATTTTTCTGCCACCTCCTGTCCTGTATTTCCTGAACCAGCTATGCCTGATGTGATTCTCAGTGGAAGCGCCATGCTTTCTCTTTATCTCACCCCATTGATGTGTTCAGATTCTCCCCAGTATCCACCACCTTGCATGAAAAGAAGCTTCTCTAACTAAAAGTGAGACTAGCATTAATCAATGGCATAAACCTACACATTTAGGAGGCAATTTGCAGAGCTCGATGTATCTATTTAGCCAAAGGACAATCTAAGGTGTTTATCTGTCCAAGTATTGGGTTTTCAACTCCTTTTTCAATACCAAGCATGATTTCCTCCCACTGATTGGGCCTCAGATCCAATCACAGAGCTACTAAATTTCCTTGTAACTATGTACCACTACACCAGCGGCCACACCTTGCATGCTAGCTGATTGTGTACCTTCTAGGGTCTGCTGCTTCTTAAAACAGCTGATGACTTTTCTCCTCCAGCAGCCTTCATGACAGTTTGCTACTTTATGGCGTCTAGCCAGCAGGGTAGTGTCTTTTACCTAAATACGCAGTCTCTCTAATTCTCGCATCCTGTATCACAAACATGTGACGTTCAATATTGCTTTGTGTCTATGTGCCTCAAAGTTGCATGGCTATCTATATTTTTAAAAAAATTAGTGTACTCACTACCTAATTAATCTGTGCAGATGCGTGTACTACTGCTTCCTTTTATACATTGTGAGTTACACTGATACAAAGTGCAAGACAATAAAGTCAAATGTTTATTGTGTTAATTAGTTCATAACTACTAGTAGTTCTCCAAATTTTAACTTTTGAATTCAGGATGATGGCTAGATTAATCAGAATTCAAATCACATTCAATAATAATAAGTATTAATAAAGTATCAATTATAACTCAAACACAGTTCTGGGCATGCTATTATACAACAGTTGCTCTATTACTCACAAAAATCCTATAAAGTACTTTATAATATTAAATATTTTCTTAGAATGTAAATGAAGTCTGGAAACTATATATGCAAGGTCATATTGGAAGCATGTAAAATCGAAGATGAAATGGATAGTGTAACTTGAACATATAGTGTTATGAACTATCTCATATTTATAATATTTTGTACAGTAGTTTATAGTTTATAAATTTTCTTCCACTCTAGAGATTTAAGGAGAAGGAATATGGAATATTTTGTTAATATTCAAATATTTATGAAATGAGCCAATCAGCTGATTTGATCAGAACTAGGCTTTTTACTTTACATCCCTCTCTCTCCTTTAATATATGTATGTTTGTTTATTCTTTCCCAAGCAATGTCAAAAGACTAAATTTGAAGAATTCTCTATGGAAATGACTCATCTAAGTATAACATGAATTTAAGGATAAGAGTTATGAAAGTAACTCATCACATATAATATATTTAGATATTTAATACTGTTGTTACTCAATTGACTGGAGTCATCATACTGTTTAATTTAAGGAATATGATGAGAAAAGATTCTGTACATGTTTTGTATTCATGCAATTTTTTACAATCATGTTAAACCCACAGCGCAGAAATGAACACATGGATCTTGAGGTTTGATGGTATGGTTATTTGTATTATTTTCAAAACAATTATAGCAGAAACAAGTGTTTTCTGGGTTTGTAATTTCCTGAGCACAAAATGTACAGTGCAAAAACCAATGTCAAGAAAAGGAATGAGAAGTACCCAATCCAGCTCTCACTGACAAAATGCCCATAATTTTAATCACTGCCGTTCACTTCCATATTTCTAGAATATACTTGAAACACTCTTCTGCTATTGTTTAGTTCAGTCAGAACCATCATAGATAACTTGCTATGACACCATAATAATTTAACCACACATAGGCTTCAGTTGACTAAAATCTTGTTAGTGAATCATCATTTACGAATCCAGATTTTCACTAGTATAAAGAATAGTATAATGAACCTTCAATAGCACATACCTTTAATCCCAGCACTAAGGAAGCAGAGGTAGAACAATCACTGTGAGCTCAAAGGCAGCCTGAGACTACATAGTGAAATCCAGGTCAGCCTGGACTAGAATGAGACCCTACATCAAAAACAAACAGCAATAACAGCAAAAATAATACTATAATGCATGCAGTTATGTAATCCTTGCATGCTTACATGAATACAGCCCTTATATATTTTTATAGTTACTTGTCAGTTGAATTTTTATCACTGGAAAGTGTCCTTAATTATGTTTTGTAATACCTATTGTTAAAACATATACATCAGCTGGGCGTGGTGGCACACGCCTTTAATCCCAGCACTCGGGAGACAGAGGTAGGAGGATCGCCGTGAATTCAAGGCCACCCTGAGACTACAGAGTTAATTCCAGGTCAGCCTGGACCAGAGTGAGACCTTGCCTCGAAAAACAAAACAAAACAAAACAAATACTTAAAAAAAAAAAAATACATCAATGTGGCTAGTATTCTTTTTATTACTCTTAATTATTTCTTGATCATTTGCTTTATAAGTTTTGCTGAATGCACTTATATGACTGAAATTATATAAGCACACATATAAAAATGTGTGAATAGTGTGCCATAGCCATGTAGCAATGATAGTTTTGAAGAATTTCTTTTTATAATTAATTGTATTTATTTCAGAGACACAGAGAGAGAAAAAAACAGAAACACAGAGAGAGAATGGGCATACCAGGGCCTTTAGTCACTGCAAACAAACTCCAGATACATGAGCCATCTTCTGCATCTGGCTTATGTGGGTCCTGGGGAATCAAATCTGGGTCCTTTGGTTTCACAGGCAAAGGTCTTAACCAATAAGTCATCTCTCCAATCTAAAGATTTTCTTATATTAATGATATTGTTTCACTTTTTGTTACATATTTTCTAAATCATCTTCAATTTACTTTCCAAATATTAAAACACTAAAATAGGATTTTTGTTTGTTTTTGTGAGGTAAGGTTTCGCTCTAGTCCTCAATGACCTGGAATTTACTATGTAGTCTCACGGTGGCCTCAAACTCACAGCCATCCTCCTACCTCTGCCTCCCAAGTGGTGGGATTAGAGGCATGCCCCTGGTTGAAATTGATTTTTTTTTTAATCTAAAATTATTTTTCTTTCTGTTATTTTTGTTTGTTTGTTTTTTCTTTCTTTCCCCTTTCTTCTTACTCTCTCTCTCTTTCTGCCCCAGCCAGTGGGGAGTTAAACAAGGACATAGGGGAAAGTAACCTGGATGGGAGACAAGAGACACAAAGGAGACCAAGTCTATATTCTGATCAAGGTCTCAGATTTATTCAGACAAGCACAAGCTTATATACAGAAAATAAAACTTTCCAGACAGTGCCTACGTGCCTAAAGTCTGCTCCACAAATGCCTCTGTGCATGAAGACTGTTTGCCAAGGCCATACATTAAGGTCTCTGTGCCCGGAGATCCAAAACCAGCTTCAGTTCTCATGGTCAAAGAGCAGCTTCAGCTCTCAACATCTTTCTTTCTTTCTTCTTTGCATTTCTCTTTCATTTCTTTCTGGGGATTGTACCCAAGGCTTATGTAGGCATCCTAACATTTAGCTATATCCCCAGTACTTCTGCTAACATTTTAATAGAGCTAAATACAGCTAAGAATATGATATATCTTCATTTTAAAAATCCCTATTATAAGTGTGTGTGGGGGGGGAATTAACATGGGATATATTTTTATAATCATGGAAAATGCTAATAAAAATTAAATAAATAAAAAAAAATAAAAATCCCTATTCTTACATAACCCCTTCCTTGGTTTACAATTAATTTCTTTCTTAAAGACTTTAGGAGAATATATTTGCCTATTTAAATTTAGGGTTTTATTTTACTTTTATTTTATCACTATTATTATTTTTATATTAAATTTTTATTGACCTTCAATGCTTCAAGATATAGCATTATAAACCTCATATGCTTTTCTATAAAATAGAACTAGGTCAATACTATGTCAATTTAATAAATTGATGAAGTTTAGTAAACAATTCTGAATGCTAATTATGTCTTATAATAAAGCTGGCATAAAAAAATCAGAATATATACATATTTTAATGATTATTTTGGAAACAAAATGTAACCTTTTCTTCATTCTGTTTCTATTGGAAAATATGTTTTAAACATGCACCTATAGTGCTTTTGCTTCTCAGTGCAGACATGAAGCTGGAAGGGACCTCTAAATCTAAAACAAAGGACAATGTATTCCATAATACTTATCTGATTAGAAGCTGATTGTATTTCCTTCATGGCAGCACAGAGACAGAGTGGAATGCAAGAAAGTGTCCTGAGTATCAATTTGCCCATTATCTCTAATAAAATTAAATAATGCATGAGGGACTACAGATTGTAATAATAAATATGCATTAAAATCCTTAACAATGCAAAGAATAAGGTGATTTTTATTCATTTATAGACAAATAATTTGCAGCTTTTTTATAAAGTTAATGTACCAAGATGATTGTATGGTTGGCCTCAATGCCAAAAAAAAGTAAAAATTGATTTGTCTCTGGGTGAATAATTATGGGCCTATTTCTTATCAAATGATTTGATAAGAGAAAATGTTCCACAAAAAAATTAGATCAAAACATACTAAAGAAATGGAAATGAGCTAATAGCCAAAGAGAAAATCCTTCTAACGTTATAGTGACTCTGAGAGCTGAGAAAGCATTGGGACCTTTTTGGTACATGATTTTCTCAGCTATACTTCATCTGATATGTTGAAAGTACTGGGTACATGTTTCTCATATTTGGGAGTTACCAACGGGAATAGACATTGGAATAGCAAATTTGTACCTCAATATTCCTTTAAATTTAAAGCTAATTTGGGGGTTTGTTAGCTGGAGATATGTGATAACATATAAATAATTAGTTTCTAAGCTTTACAATGCTAAGATATAAAAATTTAAATGTATAAATGCTAAATATACTTTGAAGTTAGAGTTCAGGGAATAATAAATAATTTCCTTAGAGAAACAAAGGAAAACACTTACTTGACTTTGTTTAATCACATGTCCAATACGTTTCAGATGAATCCATTTTAAAGAGTGACTAATGTCAATCATGTCACACACTTCAGTGTGTCATATCTGGCACAATCCTCCAGTGAGCTGCAGGTTTGAAGAAAATAAATTCAAATCCAGGTATTAACAAGGGTTGAATGGCTTTTCATGCTCTGCAGTATCTTGGAGAGTTTTACTCTTCAAAAATATAAAATGCATTACCTACAAAAGTAAGACTATCATAGTTAACTGTCTCATGGAATTTGGGGAGGGGATAACAGCTACGTAATAACTACAAATGCCATAATTCAAACTTCACTAAACATTAGCCATTGCCTATATAGGTAATAAAGTAACTATTACTGCTTTTGTTTTAATGGAACACATTTTCTCATATTTTCATCAGCAGCTGAAAATACAAATTAGGAAGAGGACTTTTATTAGTAATTTAACATGCACAAGGGACACAAGGAGGAAGGGAGAGAGAAAAAGGGGGAAGGGAGGGAAGTAGGACGGAAACAGATGGAAAAGCATAAAGGAAGGAATGTGAAGAGAGAGAGGAAAGGAAATGAAACAAATTGTAGGGAAAGGAAGGGGAGAGAAGGGAAAGGGACAAGAAAGGAGACTATATTCAGTATTCTGTGGGAACCCAGACACTCTAGAAGACAGTAGGAAGCGAAATAGTCTTATAGAGGAGTTGCAATTGCCATATTAAACTACACCTAAGAAGAAAGTTGGCTCATAAGTTTTTTCTTGTTATGACAAAATCACTTAGAAAGTGACCTAAGAAAGAAAGGGCTCACTTTTGATGACAGTTAGAGAGTGTTTAGTGTATCTTGCCAGAAAAAGCATGGGTGCGTGAATGGCTGTAGCTATGGTGGCAGAAGAATGAGACATCTGGTCGCAACATATCTGTCCACACTTAATAAGCAGAGATAAACCAGTGCTTATTGGCTTCTTCCTTGTTCTGTTTATACCCTTTGTAATCCCTTTTCCATAGTATGGTGCCACCCATATTCAGGGTGAACATTTTTCTTTTTTGTTAATAATATAATAATATATATTATATTATATTATATTATATTATATTATATTATATTATATTATATTACATTATATTATATTATTATATTATATAATTATTATATTATAATATTATATATTATTATATATAATATGTATTATATATGATATAATATATAATATATTAATTATATATAATATATATTGATAATATATATAGATTCTCCAATGAATATTTTTGTCAGAAATCAGGTGGCTGTAGCTTAACATCTGTTTTTAACATCTGTTTCCTCTATTCTAGTTCATGGGTCTACATGTCTGTCTTTGTGCCAATACCATGCTGTTTCTGTTACTATGGCTTTGTAATATAGCTTAATATATATACATATATGTAATATATTAATTATTAATTAATTATTAAATATATACATATATAATATATAATATATATAATTATATTTATACACATACATATATATTTATATATATTATATATATTTATACACATACATATATATATATATATGTATGTGTATAATTGACAACTTCTATACTTACAGAAAACCAACCATGGTATTTCCCTTCCCTCCCCCACTTTCCCCTTCATAACTCTGCTCTCCATCATATCCCCTCCTACTCTCCATTATTTATGACTTTTTGTTCAGATCACACACAAGTCTATACATTTTTAGCTAGGAGCCACATATAAGAAAGAACATGCAACATTTGGCTTTCTGGGCCTGGGTAACCTCACTTAGTATAATCCTTTCCAGATCCATCCATTTCCTTGCAAATTTCATAATTTCATTTGTCTTTACCACTGAATAGAACTCCATTATGTAGATGTACCACATATTTATTATCTACTCATCTGTGGACAGACATCTAGGCTGGTTCCATTTCCTAGATATTGTGAATAGAGCAGCAATAAACATAGTTGTGCAAGTATTTCTAAGGTAGTGAGAGGAATCATAAGAATCTATGCCTATGAGTTCTATAGCTGGGTCATATGGCAAATTTATTTTTAGCTGTCTCAAGAATCTCCACACTGATTTCCATAATGGCTGTACCAGATTAAATTCCCACCAACAGTGCAGAAGGGTTCCCCTTTTATCACATCAGTGCCAACATTTATTGTAGTTTTTTTTTTTTTTGTTGTTTTTTTTTTTTTTTTGCAAGTAGGCATTCTGACTGGAGAGAGATGGAATGTCAAGGTAGTTTTATTTGTATTTCCCTGATGGCTAGGGATGTAGAACATGTTTTATATGTTTATATGCCATCTTTATTTCTTTTGGTGAGAACTCTGTGTTTAATTCCATAGCCCAGTTTTTGATTGGGTTGTTTGATTTTTTTATTGTTCTGTTTTTGAGTTCTTTGTATATGCTGGATATGAATCCTCTCTCAGATGTGTAGCTGGCATAGATTTTCTCCTATTCTGTAGGTTGTCTCTTTGCTCTATTCACAGTGTCTTTTGCTGTACAAAAGTTTTGTAATTTCATGAGATCCCAGTAGTTAATTAGTGGTTTTATTTTCAGAGCAACTGGGGTTATATTCAGAAAGTCCTGTCCTATGACAATATGTTTAAAGGTTTCCCCTACCTTTTCCTCTTGCAATTTAAGAGTTTCAGGTCTGATATTAAGGCTCTTGATCCACTTGGATTTGATTCTTATGCATGAGGAAAGTCAAGGATCTATTTTCCTCTCTCTACATACAGATATACAGTTTTCCCAGCACCACTGTGTTTTCTCCAATGAATATTTTTGTCAAAAATCAGATGGCTGTAGCTTCCTGAACTTTTAACATCTGGGTTCTCTATTCTATTCCATCAATCTGCATGCCTGTCTTTGTGCCAATATCATGCGGTTTGTGTTACTATGGCTTTGTAATATAGCTTAAAATCTGGTAGAGTGATGCCACCAGCTTTATTTTTGTTGCTCAAAATCATTTTGGCTATGCAAGGTTTTTTATGCTCCAGATGAATTTTATGATTGTGTTTTCTATTCCTGTGAATGCCATTGGAATTTTAATGGGGATCGCATTAAATGTGCTTTTGGTAAGATTGACATTTTCACAATATTCATTCTTCCAATCCAAGAACATGGGATGTCTTTCCATTTCCTTGTGTCTTCTGCAATTTCTCACTTGAATATTTTAATGTTCTCATTGTAGAGCTCCTTCACTTCCTTAGTTAATTTTATTCCAATGTACTTTTTATTGAGGTAATTGTGAATGGAAGAGATTCCCTGATTTCTTTCTCTGCATGTTTGTTGCTAGTATATAGGAAACCAACTGATTTATGTGTATTTATTTTGTATCCTGCTATTTTGCTAAAAGGGTTTATCAGCTCTAACAGTTTGCTGCTAGAATTTTTAGGTTCTTTTATGTACAGAATAATATCATCTGCAAATAGTGATAACATGATCTCTTCCTTTACAATTTGTATCCTTTTTATGAGAGTCTCTTTCCTTATTGCTATGGATAAGACTTCTAGTACTATAGTAAATAAAAGTGGGGACAGTGGACACCCTTGTTTTGTTCCTGAATTTAGTGGAAAAGCTTTGAGGTTTTAACCATTTAGTATTATGTTGACTGTAGGTTTGTTATAAATAGCTTTTATTATGTTGAGATATGTGCCTTCTATTCCCAGTTTATGCAATACTTTTACCATAAAAGGACATTGCATTTTGTCAAATTAATTTTTTGCATCTATTGAGATGATCATGTGATTTTTGTCTTTCAGACCATTTATTTGATGTATTACATTTATTGATTAGTGTATGTTAAACATTCCTGCAACCTTGGGATAAAGCCAACTTAGTCATAGTGAATAATCTTTTTGATATATTCTTGTATTCTGTTTGCCAATATTTTATTCAGAATTTTTGCATATATGTTCATGAGGGAGATTGGTCTGTAATTGTTGGGTCCTGAAAGGGTCAGGCGTGAGGCCTAGTGGAACTTCCTGAACCTAGCTAAAGTTTGGCGACCTGTCTCTGGCCAGCTAGGACTCAGCAAGACACCTAATGGCTTCTTGCCTGCCACCTCTGCATGGGCAATTGAAATTACCATTTCAATAGTTACAGTTTACTATTGGCCCTTACCTCTCCACCCTCCTGTCCTAAAATCCCCGCTTTCATCCCCAACATAATATAGGCAACTGCTCATAGTAATAAAGTGAGTTTTTCTGTGAGTTCCTGCTTCAAAAAGACTCCTAACTCAGTGTGGTTTTTCTCCAGTGGCTAGGAGAGATTTCTGAGTTATCATACACTCATCTTTCTCCTTAACCCCTTGGGAGGAACCAGCAGGCCTGGTCCTTCCACAGCACTACCTGCCTGGGGAGGGCCCAGCATCTGGTGCCTAACGTGTAGCCCTCGGAGTCCAGCAGACCATGTGCGGGTGAGCATACCCTCATGAGTTATAAGGCAGTCTTCATATTTACTGAGGAATGAACTAAAATAAACCTGACCATGTGGATGTTAAATTTTTGGAAGCTTTGTTTTGGAGAAATAGGCATGACTTTCTGCTTACAACTAAAGGTGTCTTCTGGAGTGGGAAGCCAAATTTTATGGACTATTCAGATAAAAGTTTAAAAATACTAAGTGCAGACAGCATTAAACTTCAAGGCTTGGCTTATAAGCTTTCTAAAAGGAAAGACTACAGGGGACTTCATTGGAATTGGGCTACTGGCATAAGGGCTGGCTGCATCCTGCTGTCCAGGCCCAGAGAGTTTAATCAAGGTTAGATTTATAATAGATTGATATGCTTAGCTAGAGATAATTTGATTAAGAGGTTTAAGGTTTGTTTTTGTTTTTTGTTTTTTGTTTTGGTTTCTTGAGGTAGGATTTCACTCTAGCCCAAGCTGACCTGGAATTCCTTATAGAGCCACAGGGTGGCCTAAAACTCATGGTAATTCTCCAACCTCTGCCTCCCCAAGTGCTGGGATTAAAGGCTTACACCACCATGCCTGTCTGAAATTTAAGATTTTAAGATAGAAAACCTCAAGCAAGTTAAAATTACAGACACTGAGACTAATTTTAGGTTATGGTGGTTCAATATCCATTGTTTTAGTCTCTCCTTGCTATGCCTTATACCAATTAAAAGTGGTTACTCTGTGCCTTTATATGTTACAAGTGTTTAATTTGTTTAATTTTACAGGTCTTAATATCTTAAATTGGTCAAAACTGTGGGGAACCTTTAAAATTAAACTTGTACAATTTATAATATATAATAGTTATAAATATATTGGGAGCCAGGGGCAGAATTTGGCAATTTAAATAGATGCACCCCCCCCCAGAAGCTTGTGCCTGACCCTCCCCTACTGGGAATTGGAAGTTAATCCACCTCCTGTGTGACTGCCATGTGGCCCCTTAGACTGGCCCAGGTGGGGACAGGGGAGAAGTCCACCCTCTTGTGGTGACTGGGCTCACTGACCTATTCCCACACCTACTGATCATTGATTGGCAAATGCTGGGAAAAATTCTAAACATGCCATTAGTCATATGCTTCAATGCTTTGCCACCTTGGATGACCTGATCAAATTAAAACAGATAATGGCCCCTGCTTTGTAAGCAAGTCCTTTATAGATTTTCTCCAAACCTGAAAAATTTCACATTCCACAGTCATCCAATAAAACCGCCGGGGCCAGGCTATTTGTAAAAGATATAATCAAACTCTCAAGTCTCAATTACAAAAAACAAAAGGGGGAATCCTTACCGCCACATGACAAACTAAAAAGGCATTATCTACCCTAAATATTATTTATCCTAAATATTTTAATTTTTTCTAACAATTTATAATGGTGTGATAGTTATAAATCTATTGGGAGCCAGGGGCAAAATGTGGTAATTTAAATAAATGGCCCCCAATATAATCAATTGTTTATCTTAAGGTGTGATGGTGGGCTTCAGATTTCAATCTAAAGATATAAAAAGTGTGCCTAGCAGGAGTTCCTAAAGTGTGCTGTGACATTTGGCTTTAGGCTTGTATTTTTAATGTCTAACTGTCCTTCATACTCACAGCTTTAAAGTAGCTCCTGAGAAAGTTCAAACTGTACCTCCCTTTAAGATCTTGGGCTCGATCCTTACCCTAGATACAGTTTCACCTGTTAGGCACTCTATATACCAGGGTTGAAAGTTAAAATTCGTTTGGAGTGTCATGTAGATTTTCAATGGATTTGTGATACTTCTAAAAAATATAATAACAGTCAACAGCATTGGGAAAATGCATTTAAGAGATATTTGGCATAACAATAATATTTCCTTAGATCTGATTCAGTTACATTCAGAGATTTTGTCTTTACAAAATAATCATCTTACTTTCGATGCAGCTAAAGCTGCTGATGACTTAATATCTGTTTTGAAGTCTACCTTGCCTGTATAAAATTCTCTCACTTCTTGGATAGGAAGCTTTGATGTTTTTGTTTTTTGCTGTGTTTGTCTTTTGCTCATTCTGTGTTTGCTGCTCATACTTGTTAAATGTCTTTTAAGATCCATTATAGACATCCATACAAAAATACATGGGATATAGCTATGACCTGACCCCAGCTTCCTGAGACATTATCTTTAAGCCCCTGCAGAGGCTGGTAGTCAAAGACAGGTAAGATTCTCTGGAGTTAGGTCAACCTAAGACAAGTCATGAATGATGGAATTCATGTACTGATGACGGGTAAGGCCTAAATATCATAGAGGACAACCTAAGACACACACAGTCTTTCTGAACAGAGGCCCAGAAGGGTCAGGTTCATAAAAAATAATAAATAAAAAATGGGAAATTGTCTAAAACCATTTGGCTGTCCTTGTATCCATAGCTCTGGGCCATTTGACAGCAAAACTTTAACACCTACATGTAAACAAGATTATACACATTCAGTGTTACTGATAAGAACTGGCCATTCCTTAATATTTATGTTTATATTGCTGAGATCACAGGGTTTGTTTGTTTCCCAACCTTGGGATAATATTTTACACTGAGAAGTGATTAAAGTGCAAAATCTCTGTAACAGAAAGGAGTTTTTTGAGAGAAACTTGTGTAAAGCTCATAGAATTTTTGTTCATGGGAAAACTTTGTAAAAAGAAAAAATCCATTTGGTTACCAGCAAGAGACCTAAAATATCTGGCCCTCCCCGGCTGCTTACAGTACAATTGCTCAGCCACCTTCCCCATCCCCATCTAGCTTTTCCCAATATTTCTTCTGGGCATTTGGGCCATGCTTTCCCCTAATAATTACAGTATAGATGTGGGATAAATTCATCATTCCTTCTGTACTTTTAACACAACTGAGCCCAATGCTCAACTCTGCCCACCTTCTGGAATGGTTTATGTTTGTGGAGGTGGGATGTCCTATGACTTTCTGCCCACCAATTTGATGGGCCTTTGTGCCCCAGCCACCTTAATCCCAGATGTAGATATCATCCCTGAAAATGAGGCCCTCCCTGTGACTTCTTTTGATTATATTGGAGGGAGACCTATCTCCAACAATAGCTAAATTCCCTGGCTGAGGTAGTCCTTCAAAACAGGAGGGGACTAGACCTACTAATGGCTGAAAAGGGAGGCATATGCTTATTTTTACAGGAAAAATGCCACTTTTATGCAAATAAATCAGGAATCGTCCAGGACAAGAGTAAAATGCTCAAGGAAGACTTGGACAGGAGGTATCAGGATCTCCAGGACAACCCACTGTGGATGGGCTTACATGACTTCTTATCCTACCTTCTCTGTCTACTTGCCCCCCCCCCCCTTCTTCTCCTTATCCTCACTGTCAGGCTTTGTGTAATTAACAAAATTACACAATTTATTCAAAAGTGGCTAGAGGCAATAAAACTTCATCATGTTGAAATACATTATCACAGGCTGGCAACTCAGGAATTACGTTCCTCAGATGACCCACTGCCACCTCCTTTGCCCTCCATGTGACCAATGATATGCAAGATCCCCAGAAGGGGACAACCTAAGACAGGCCACAGAGTGGGTTCTCAGTGAGCTAAACAGATGGCACCCAATGATGGGTAAGATCCCCCAAGAGGGACAACCTAAGACAGGGACCTTGGTGACAAATGCTTTTACAAAAACAAAAGGGGGAGATGCTGGGCCCTGAAAGGCCTAGTGGAACTTCCTGAGCCTAGCTAAAGTTTGGTGACCTGTCTCTGGTCAGCTTGGACTCAGCAAGATTGGCAATTGAAATTATCATTTCAATAGTTACAGTTTACTATTGGCCCTTACCTCTCTCCCCATCCCCATCTTAAAATCCCCACCTTCATCCCCAACATGATATAGGCAACTGCTCATAGCAATAAAGAGAGTTACTGCGAGTTCCTGCTTCAAAAGACTCCTAACTCAGTGTGGTTTTTCTCCAATGGCTAGGAGAGGTTTCTGAGTCGTCGTACCCCCATCTTCCTCCTTAACCCCTTGGGAGGAACCAGCAGGCCTGGTCCTTCCACAACACTACTGCCCCAGGAGGAGCCCAGCATTTAATTTTCTTACTTTGTTCTGTCTTTGCCTGCTTTCAGTATGAGGGTGATGCTGGCTTCATAGAAGGAGTTTGGTAGTACTCCTTCCTTTTCTACTTTATGGAAAAGTTTGAGAAGCATTGGTGCTAATTCTTCCATGAAGGTTTGGTAAAATACGCCAGTGAATCCATCTGGGCCTGTTTTTTGTTTTTCTTTTGTTTATTTAGTTGGGAGACTTTTTATAACTGCTTGGATCTCTGTACTTGTCATATGTCTATTTAAATGGTTTATTACATCTTCATTTAATTTTGGTAGGTCATATGAATCAAGGGGATCATAAATATCTTTCATATTTTCAAACTTAGAGGCATACATATATTCTTAAAGTATGTCCTTATAATTGTCTGAATTTCTTTGGTATCTGTAGTCATAGTGCCATTTTCATCTCTAATCTTATTCATTTTTGTCACTTCTCTCTTTCTTCTGATCAAATTTGCTAAGGGTTTATCAATCTTGTTTATCCTTTCAAAGAACCAACCCTTTGTTTTGTTGATTCTTTGGATTTTTTTGTTGTTGTTTCTATTTCATTAATTTCTGCCCTAATCTATATGATTTATTCTTGTCTCTTGATTTTTGCTTTGCCTTGTTCTTCCTTTTCCCAAGGCCTTAAGGTGGAGCATTAAATTGTTTATTTGTGAACTCTCTAATTTGTTAATATAGGCACTCAGAGCTATAAATTTCCCTATGAGAACTGCCTTCATTCTGTCCCAAAGGTCTTGATATGTTGCATTATCATCATCATTTGATTCCATGAAATTATTGATTTCCTTTTGAGTTCTTCAATGACCCATTGATCATTCAATAGTGTATTGTTTATTCTCCATGAATTTCTGTACGCTCTGGAGCTTTTCTTGTTGCTGATTTGCAGTTTAATCCCACTGTGGTTAGACAGAGTACAAGGTATTATTTCAAGTTTCGTATATTTGTGGAGATTTTCTTTGTGTCCTAATATATGGTCTATTGTAGAGAATTATCCATGTACTACTGAGAAAAATATATATTCTGCAGCATTTGGATGGAATGTTCTGTAGATATATGTTAGGTCCATTTGCTCCATGACATTATTTAATTCAGATGTCTCTCTGCTTATTTTTTGCCAGGATTATCTGCCAATTGATGAGAATGGGGTATTGAAGTCTGCCACTATAATTGTGTTTGATGTTAGCTGTGACCTTAATTCTTATAGTGTTTGTTTGATGAAACTGGGAGCCTACATGTTATGTTCATATATGTTTAGGATTGTAATGTCCTTCTGCTGAAGTTTTCCTTTAATCAGTATAAAATGACCTTCTTTATCTTTCCTCACTAATGTTGGTTTGAAGTCTATCCTGTCAGATATTATGATAGCAACCCCTGCATGTTTCCTAGGCCCATTAGCTTCAGTACTGTTTTCCATCCTTTCATCCTAAGGCAGTGTTTATCTTTTATTGAGAGATGAGTTTCCTGGAGGCAACAAATGGAAGGATCCTACCTTTTAATCCAGTCTTTAGGCCTGTGTCTTTTGGATGGTGCCTTGAGGCCATTGATATTAAAAGTTATTATTGAAAGGTATGCATTTATTATCACCATTCTTCTTATTTTGAAATGTTTCTTGAGTTCCCTTTATTACTTTGTTGTAACTGTTATTTGAGTAGTTTATTTTTTTTTTCCTATTTCCTCTTGCATGTGTTTTGCTTTCTCTTTAGCATTAAGAATTCCTTCAAATAGTGGGGTGTGGTGGTGCATGCCTTCAATTCCAGCACTCTGGAGGCAGAGGTAAAAGTATTGCCATGAGTTTGAGACCACCTTGAGAATACATAGCAAATTCAAGGTCATCCTGGAATAGAGTGAAACCCTACCTCGAAAAAAAAAAAAAAATCCTTCAAATATTTTCTGTAAATCTGGTTTAGTTATCATAAATTCCTTTAGCCTATTTTTTGTTGTAGAATGTCCTTATTTCTACATCAATTTGGATAAATAGCTTTGCAGGATAAAGTTGTCTTGGTTGATAGTTGTTATCTTTCAGAATTTGGAATACATAATCCCAAACCCTTCTGCCTTTGAAAATTTGTAGTGAGTAATCTCCTGCTTATGGGCTTTCCTTTGTAGGTGATTTGCTTTTTCTCCCTAACTGCTTTTAATATAGTTGCTTTGGTTTGTGTATTAAATATTTTAACTACAACATGGTGAGGAGAGGTTCTTTCCAGATTTTGTCTGTTTGTTGTTCTAAAATCTTCTTGTATCTCTATTGGCATTTCTTTCCCAACTCAGGGAAAGCTTTCCTTTATGATTTTGTTGAAAACACCTAAGCCTTTGGATTAAAATTCTTCTCCTTCTATGTTTGATCTTTTCATAGTGTCCTGGATATCTTGAAATTCTCATTAATACCTTATTATTAGCTTCTCCTTTTCTTTTTTGGATTGTATTAGATCTGCCACTTGGTTTTGTAGCTTAGATATTCTGTTCTCTCCTTTATCCAGTCTATTGGAGAGACTATCCACAGAGCTTTTATTTCATTGACTATATTTTTAGAGCCACGATTTCAGTCTGGTTTTACTTCAGTATTTCTATTTTCTTACTCATGTCTTGTAATGACCTTTTTATTTCATTAAGCTGTTTTCTTGTGTTCTCTTTCAGAAGCTTGTTTTCTTCTATATTCCCTTCATTTCTTCTCTGATTTCTTAGGGCATAGATACTATCATTTTCTTGAAATCTTTGTCAGGCATTTTTTTTTAAAACAGTGTCATTGGTGGTCATTTCTGATGGCTTTATAGTTTGTGGTGGGACTGTATTGCCTTGATTCTTTGAGTTTCTTGTATTATATTGTAGAGACTTTTACATCCTGAATTGGTTTCATGCTTGGGTTTTCTATTTATCAGCAGTGTTCCCAGACATGGCAATCCACCTCTATATACCCTCAGGATATGAGTTCATGGTGCTAGGTGTATCTCTTGTAGCCCAATCAAGTCACAGAAGTAATCCTAGGTGCTGAGTTTGCTTGCTAAGCAAGTATTCTAGTGGACTGGGTGGAATAATTTACTGGCAAATTCTAAACTTCAATGAAGTAACATATACAATCAATAAAATCCAGCACAAAGTATGCAATTGTGGGGATTAAAACAGATAATCAAATAAAGCCAAAATCCTTCAGGGTGTGTGTTATTCTACACCAGTAATCTTGTCAGCTGGGTGGGGGAGAGATTTCTGTGCTGAATTAGGTTCCAGATCACCCTGGATCTGAATCAGACCCTGCCCCCAATAATGACAGAAGCTAAAAAACAAAGGCCCTATATATATGAAAGCACCAAAGGCAATGATATTCAACCCCTAAATACAGGGTTTTTGAAAATGGTAAAACCAACAAAGAATATATACCCCATAAACTTCCCCGAGAATGAAAGAGAGATTAGCTCTTTCTGGCCTGTCTGTATACCTTTTTTTTTTTTTTTTTTTTTTTTTTTTTGTCAGTCAGTCTCATTACCTTTTGGGGTGGCTTCCAATCTCACCAATGCTAAGTGCCCACCTCGATCCCTCTGTGTTGTGCTGGCCACAGTGCAAAGGACACAGTGAAAAAAGCAACCTACAGAATGGGAAAAAATCTTCGCCATCTATATATCTGATAGAGGATTAATATCTAGGATATACAAAGAACTCAAAAAGTAAAATAATAAGGAATCAAACAAGCCAATCAAAAAATGGGCTATGGAGCTAAATAGAGAGTTCTCAAAGGAAGAAATACGAATGGCATATAAGCATCTAAAAAATGTTCTACATCACTAGTCATCAGGGAAATGCAGATTAAAACTACATTGAGATTCCATCTCACTCCTGTCAGATTGGCCACCATCATGAAAACAAATGATCATAAATGTTGGCAGGGATGTGGAAAAAGAGGAACCCTTTTACACTGCTGGTGGGAATGCAATCTGGTCCAGCCATTGTGGAAGTCAGTGTGGAGGTTCCTAAAACAGCTAAAGATTGATCTACCATATGAGCCTGCTATAGCACTCCTAGGCATATATCCGAAGGAATCATCTCATTTCTTTAGAAGTACGTGCTCAACCATGCTTATTGATGCTCAATTTATAATAGCTGGGAAATGGAACCAGCCTAGATGTCCCTCAACTGATGAGTGGATAATGAAGATGTGGCACATTTATACAATGGAGTTCCACTCAGCGGTATAGAAAAATGAAGTTATGAAATTTGCAGACAAATGGATGGACCTGGAAAGGATTATACTAAGTGAGGTAACCCAGGCCCAGAAAGCCAAGCGCCACATGTTCTCTCTCATATGTGGATCCTAGCTACAGGTGACTGGGCTTCTGTGTGAGAATGAAAATACTTAGTAGCAGAGGCCAGTAAGTTCAAAAGGAGACATAAAGGGAAGAGAAAGGATGGGAGGAGGGTACTTAATAGGTTGATATTGTATATATGTAAGTACAATGATTGTTATGGGGACGGAATATGATGGAGAATGGAATTTCAAAGGAGAGTGGGGGGGGAGGGAGGGAATTAACATGGGATTTTTTTTATAATCATGGAAAATGCTTATAAAAAATTTAAAAAAAAGATTCATCTCCCCCCCCAAAATACTAATATTATTTTAGAAATAATAAAAAATTATAATTAGAATTAATTATGCATACTTAACGTTTCAAATACTTTGAATCATCCACTTGTATGTTTATAATTTATATGCTTATAAAATTACATAGCATGGATATAATCATTTAAGTAAATGTGCACATTTTCCCACATCATCTGTTCCTTTGAAAAGTAAGAAATATTAATTTAATGATAATCTTCTTGGTACCCAAATAGATAGATTCAGGAGGAAGAAAAACATGGTAAAGGATTACAAAATATAGCACAGTAATTACATTCATTAACCCAAAATAAATATTGTACAAAGTTAACATAGGAACAATGTGAGAACAATTTATTTTTAATGACATATCAGATGAAATCAAAGTCAGTGCCAAAGATTTATAGAGATGAAATACATTTCTAAATAAATGTTTCAGAAAATAGTTTTAAGGACAATAACATGCTTAAAAGTATTTTTTTTTTCAGGCTGGAGAGATGGCTTAGTGGTTAAATGCTTGCCTGTGAAGCCTAAGAACCCCGGTTCGAGGCTCGATTCCCCAGGACCTACATTAGCCAGGTGCCTAAGGGGGTGCATGTGTCTGGAGTTCCTTTGCAGTGGCTGGAGGCCCTGGCACACCCATTCTCTCTCTCTACCTCTTTCTGTTGCTCTTAAATAAATAAATAAATAAATTTTAAAAATAATAATAATAATTTTTTTCTACTTTCAACTTTGACCCAGATCACAGATAGAAAGATGGATGAGGTAAATCTCAAGGAAGTGTTTTAGAAATGTATGACCTTAATTATTATCAAGAAGCATTTTTGTCATGCCTATCTCATGTACTGAATGTTTTCTTTTTAATTACCTGGAGGTGACCTTCTAAGGCCCCCATCAATGCAGTCATATAGCCTGATCTCACTGACTTTTACAAGCCCTTTTCCTCTCTTATACATAGCAATTAAATTTGTTTTTCTTCACTTATAAAAATTATTACTATGGAAGAATAATCCTTTCCCTTCTGTACTTTTCAGTGTTTGCCTTTTCTCGATCCTCCCCATCAGGATATGAACACATGCTAATATCCTCTATACTGCAAAAAAATACATAAAACTCTTCTTTGGATTCACATGACCTCTAGCTAATAACTCATTCCACTTATCCTTAGCGAAAAACATCTCAGTAGTTCTTTGAATTTTCAAATCAATCCCTAAGACATTCTATTTTTAAACACTGGAAACAACTACACTGCTGTATCCAAGTGTCCTCATTTTACAATCCCTGATGCTCACAAGGTATAAGCACAGAGGAGTCTGCTTGAGATATTATTTTGTATATTTGAATATCCTTTTGAAATGTATTTTCTTTGGGGACAGCAATCATACTTTGCTTGCTTTCTTTTTTTAACTCTGCAATAGGACATAACAATTGAGGATGATACCATTAAAATTCAGTCTTCTTCAAAAACAAGTCCATCATAAGTTGCTTATAACTTGATTCTTTTGGAGAAAAACAAAAGAAAATTAACTGATCAAAGGCCCCAGGAAGAGTGAGAATATAAGTCCTATGATTATAAAATCAAAAGATGTTTTAGAAAAAGCAATTTTAATGAGTTAGTTTATTAAGTTAAAAAGGCAATTGCATCTTTAACAAATTACTATCCTTTCCTTTCAACTCCAGTTTTCCTTCTGCATTTTCTTTCTTTCTGCATCACAGATGGGCACTGGGTCAGAAAGGACAAAGCTCTTTTAAAAAATGCAGAAGGAAATGCTTATACTAATTATACCAGCAGACCTTAATAAACAAACTGATGTGGATGGTAGAGAGCCTTGTAAACAAATTATGGTAATAAGCTCAAAACCATGGAACCTTAATTAGCACCTGTGTGGCACATGCTATACACATGTTCTCTTGCTCTGTCCACATAACAGCCCTATGAAGTCTATTTGAACCAGTAAGCAATTGAATCTTGAAGTGACAGATCCTGATTTATTCTTCATTCTTGCTGATTCTCAAATGTGCCATCTTTCTAGCATGCCATGTGTAACCTTTATGTGCTAATGATTTTTGAATTTCACCCTGAAGTTAGAGGAAAATGTTTAAATATTGTAATGATGGGATCAGATTTGTAGGTTTATGGGAATGAAATACAGTCAAGGAGAAAAAATATAAAGACCTAAGGGGAGAAGAAAATAATTAGAGAAAGATTTATAATTCCTAAGAAGGAAGTAATCTTCCTAGATGTTCGCTTCATCCAGAATTTAGCCCATAAAATTGTGTCTCTGAGGATACAACTATACTATCAACAAGTCACATTAAGAGTCATGAGTGACCATAATTATAAATTGTTGTTTTCATGCATAGAATATATTTTCATTTATAAAAGCATCTGATTTTTGTGGTAAGTAGCTAGCACTGGGTGTTTGCAACTGATTTTATAAAGTAAACATGGGATTTTTGTCTCCAAATTATTCGGTTTCTTTTAGGAAAATGTCAGACATATTTAGGCGCAGAATTGTTCTAGATAAATTCTTAGCTTACAACATAGATAGGTGATTAAAAATTCATTCAGGGCTGGAGAGATGGCTTAGCGGTTAAGTGCTTGCCTGTGAAGCCTAAGGACCCCGGTTCGAGGCTCGGTTCCCCAGGTCCACGTTAGCCAGATGCACAAGGGGACACACGCGTCTGGAGTTCATTTGCAGAGGCTGGAAGCTCTGGGGCGCCCATTCTCTCTCTCTCTGTCTATCTGTCTTTCTCTCTGTGTCTGTTGCTCTCAAATTAATTAATTAATTAATTAATTAATTAATTAATTAATTTAAAAAAATTCATTCAAATGGTAGCATTTTACTACTATGATGTTACCAAAGTTATTTTTAACATTTCTTCAGAATACTTTATAATTTCATATATGGCATATTCATGAGCTTTCTTTTTTTTTTAAATTTAATTTATTAGTTTTCTTTTCAGTAAATGCAGGCAGTTGGGTACCATTGTTTAGGTTCATCCATGATCTACCCCCTCCAATGGACCCTCCTTGTTGATGTAAATGGGTCGTTCATTGTGAAGTTAGTCCACAGTTATTGGTACAATAAATGTCTCTGCATATCATGACCCAACATGTGACTCTGATATTCTCTCCCCCCCCTTCCTCAAAATTTCCTTGAGCCATGTTGGTTTTTGGTATGCTTCAGTGCTGAGGTGTTGGGAGCCTCTGAGGCTCTGGCTCTCTGATTTGGTAGCAGCTGATTTTTCTCTATGTTGGTCTCCTTCCCCTTTGTGCTGGTATCCAGTTCATCAGGAAAACAGCACTCATGCTTGTTTTGCCATTTTTTTTCTTTCTTTACTTTTTTTAAATTTATTTATTTATTTGTTTATTTATTTATTTATTTATTTATTTGAGAGCGACAGACATAGAGAGAAAGACAGATTGAGGGAGAGAGAGAGAATGGGGGCGCCAGGGCTTCCAGTCTCTGCAAACGAACTCCAGATGTGTGCGCCCCCTTGTGCATATGGCTAACGTGAGACCTGGGGAACCGAGCCTCGAACCGGGGTCCTTAGGCTTCACAGGCAAGCACTTAACCACTACGCCATCTCTCCAGCCCTTTTTCTTTATTTTTGGCATTCTTTTTTTATTTTTATTTATTTATTTCCTTTTTTAAAATTTTTTATCAGCAATTTCCATGATTATAAAAAATTCCCATGTTAATTCCCTGCCTCCCTCCCCCACACTTTCTCCTTTGAAATTCCATTCTCCATCATATTACCTCCCCATCACAATCACTGTACTTACATATATACAATCAACCTATTAAGTACCCTCCTCCCATCCTTTCTCTTCCCTTTATGTCTTCTTTTGAACTTACTGGCCTCTGCTACTAAGTATTTTCATTCTCACGCAGAAGCCCAGTCACCTGTAGCTAGGATCCACATATGAGAAAGAACATGTGGCGCTTTGCTTTCTGGGCCTGGGTTACGTCACTTAGTATAATCCTTTCCAGGTCCATCCATTTGTCTGTAAATTTCATAACTTCATTTTTCTATACCGCTGAGTAGAACTCCATTGTATAAATGTGCCACATCTTCATTATCCACTCATCAATTGAGGGACATCTAGGCTGGTTCCATTTCCCAGCTATTATAAATTGAGCAGTAATAAGCATGGTTGAGCACGTACTTCTAAGGAAATTAGATGATTCCTTCGGATATATGCCTAGGAGTGCTATAGCAGGGTGACATGGTAGATTAATCTTTAGCTGTTTTAGGAACCGCCACACTGATTCCACAATGACTGGACCCTATTGCATTCCCATGAGCAGTGTAGAAGGGTTTCTCTTTTCCACATCCCCACCAACATTTATGATCATTTGGTTTCTAGATGGTGGCCAATCTGACAGGAGTGACATGGAACCTCAATGTAGTTTTAATCTGCATTTCCCTTATGACTAGTGATGTAGAACATTTTTTTAGATGCTTATATGCCTTTCGTATTTCTTCCTTTGAGAATGCTCTATTGAGCTCCATATCTGATTTTTTCGTTGGCTTGTTTGATTCCTTATTATTTTACTTTTTGAGTTCTTTGTATATCCTAGATATTAATCTTGTATCAGATATATAGATGGTGAAGATTTTTTCCCATTCTGTAGGTTGCCTCTTTGATATTTTTCACTGTGTCTTTTGCAGTGCAAAATGTTTGTAATTTCATGAGGCCCCAGTGATTAATCTGTGGTTTTATTGCCTGAGCAATTGGGGTTGTATTCAGAAAGTTTTTGCCAAGACCAATATGTTGGAGGGTTTCTCCTACTTTTTCCTCTAGCAGTTTCAGAGTTTCAGTTCTGATGTTAAGGTCTTTAATCCATTTGGACTTAATTCTTGTGCATGGTGAGAGAGAAGAATCTATTTTCATCCTTCTGCAGATATATATCCAGCTTTCCCAACACCATTTGCTAAAGAGGCTGTCTTTTCTCCAATGAGTATTTTGGAGATTTTTATCAAATATCAGGTGGCTATAGCTACTTGGGCTTACATCTGGGTCCTCTATTCTGTGCCCTGATCTACATTTCTGTTTTTGTGCAGAACCATGCTGTTTTCGTTACTATGGCTCTGTAGTATAGGTTAAAATCAGGTATGGTGATACCACCAGCCTTATTTTTGTTGCTCAGTATTATTTTAGATATTCTAGGTTTTTTGTGATTCCAAATGAATTTTTGGATTATTACTTTTTCTATTTACATGAAGAATGCTTTTGGAATTTTGATAGGGATTGCATTAAATATGTAGATTGCTTTTGGTAAGATTGCCATTTTCACAATATTGATTCTTCCAATCCAGGAACAGGGGATGTTTCTTGACCTTATTGTGTCTTCTGCAATTTCTCGCTTGAGTGTTTTAAAGTTCTCATTGTACAGATTCTTTACTTCCTTGGTTAGTTTTATTCCAAGGTACTTTATTATTATTTTTTTTGATGCAATTGTGAATGGGAGTGATTCTCTGATTTCATCCTCCATGTGTTTGTTGTTAGTATATATGATGGCTTCTGATTTCTGTGTATTTATTTTGTATCCTGCTTCATGGCTGTAGGTTTTTTTTTTTTTTTTTAAGTTTTATTTATTTATTTGAGAGCTACAGAGACAGAAAGACAGGTAGAGGGAGAGAGAGAGAATGGGCGCGCCAGGGCTTCCAGCCTCTGCAAACGAACTCCAGACGCGTGCGACCCCTTGTGCATCTGGCTAACGTGGGACCTGGGGAACCGAGCCTTGAACCGGGGTCCTTAGGCTTCACAGGCAAGCGTTTAACCGCTAAGCCATCTCTCCAGCCCGGCTGTAGGTTTTGATCAGCTCTAACAGTTTGCTAGTAGAGTCTTTAGGGTCCTTTATGTATAGAATCATGTCATCTGCAAATAATGATAACTTGATCTCTTCCTTTCCAATTTGTATCCCTTTTATGTGTGTCTCTTGCCTTATTGCTATGGCTAAGACTTCCAAAACTATATTATATGAAAGTGGGGACAGTGGATACCCTTGTCTTGTTCCTGATTTTAGTGGAAAAGCTTCCAGTTTTTCCCCATTTAGTAATATGTTGGCTGTAGGCTTGTCATAAATAGCTTTTATTATATTGAGATATGTTCCTTCTATTCCCAGTCTTGTTGGACTTTTATTATGGAGTGATGTTGGATATTGTCAAATGCTTTCTCTGTGTTCAATGAGATGATCATGTGATTTTTGTCCTGCAACCTGTTTATGTAATTTATTACATTTATAGATTTGTGTATATTTAACCATCCCTGCATCTCCGGGATAAAGTCTACTTGGTCAGGGTGAATTATCTTTTTGATATACTCTTGTATTCTGTTTGCCAATATTTTGTTGAGAATTTTTGCATCTACGTTCATGAGGGAGATTGGTCTATAATTTTCTTTTTTTGATCAATCTTTGCCTGGTTTTGGTATCAGAGTGATGCTGGCCTCATAGAAAGAGTTTGGTAGAATTCCTTCTTTTTCTATTTCTTTTTTATTAAATATTTTATTTTTATTTATTTATTTGAGAGAGAGAGAGAGAGATACAGAAATAGGCAGGTAGACAGACAGAATGGGTGCGCCAGGGCTTCCAGCCACTGCAAACGAACTCCAGATGCTTGCACCCCCTTGTGTATCTGGCTAATGTGGGTCCTGGGTAGTTGAGCCTCGAACCAGGGTCCTTAGACTTCACAGGCAAGTGCTTAACCGTTAAGCCATCTCTCCAGCCCTCTTTTTCTATTTCTTGGAAAAGCTTAAGAAGCAATGGTGTTAGCTCTTCCTTAAAGGTCTGGTAAAATTCAGCAGTGAATACATCTGGGCCTGGGCTTTATTTAGTTGGGAGATTATTGATAACTGTTCAGATCTCCATGTTTGTTATAGGTCTACTTAAGTGATTAATTTCATTTTGATTTAATTTAGGTAGGTAATATAAATCAAGGAAAGCATCCATTTATTTCATATTTTCATACTTTATGTAGTATATGTTTTGTAGTATGTCCCTATGATTTTTTGAATTTCTCTGGAATCTGTTGTGATGTTACCTCTTTCATCTCTGATTTTATTAATTTGTGTCTCTTCTCTCTTTCTTTTGGTCAGATTTGCTAAGGGTTTATCAGTCTTGTTTATCCTTTCAAAGAACCAACTCTTTGTTTCATTAATTCTTTGGATTGTTTCTTTTTTGTTACCATTTCATTAATTTCTTCCCTAATCTTTATTATTTCTTCCCATCTATTGATTTTTGTTTTTCCTTGTTCTTCTTTTTCCAAGGCTTTAAGGTGAAGCATTAGGTCCTTTACTTGTGACCTTTCTTATTTCTTAATATAAGCACTTAAGGCTATAAATTTACCTCTTAGAACTGCTTTCAGTGTGTCCCAGAGATTTTGATATATTGTGTTCTCATTATCGTTTGACTCTATAAATTTTTTTATTTCCTTCTTGATTTCTTCATTGATCCATTCATCATTTAGTAGTGTATTGTTTAGTTTCCATAATTTTGTGTATGCTCTATAGCCTTTCTTGCTACTGATTTGTAGTTTAATTCTACTGTGGTCAGATAGAATGCAAGGAATAATTTCAATTGTCCTGAATTTGTTAAGATTTGCTTTGTGTCCTATTATATGGTTTATTTTAGAGAATGTTCCATGTGCTGCTGAAACGAATGTATATTCTGCAGCCTTTGGTTGAAATGTCCTGTATATATCTGTTTGGTCCATTCCTTCTATGACCTCATTTAGTCCAGATGCCTCTCTGTTTATTTTTTCCCGGGATGACCTGTCAATTGATGAGAGTGGGTTGTTAAAGTCACCCACCACCACTGTGTTTGGTGTTATCTGTGACCTTATTTCTAATAGTGTTTGTTTGATGAATTTGGGAGCCCCCATGTTAGGTGCATATATGTTTTGGACTGTAGTGTCCTCCTGTTGGACTGTACCCTTAATCAATATAAAGTGACCTTCCTTATCTTTCTTGACTAACGTTGGACTGATGTCTACCTTGTCCGATATTAGGATAAGAACCCCTGCTTGCTTTCTAGGCCCATTTGCTTGAAACACTGTCTTCCAACCTTTCACCCTAATATAATATCTATCCTTTTGTAGAAAGGTGAGTTTCAGGCTGGAGAGATGGCTTAGAGGTTAAGCACTTGCCTGTGAAGCCTAAGGACCCTGGTTCGAGGCTCAGTACCGCAGGTCCCACGTTAGCCAGATGCACAAGGGAGCGCAAACGTCTGGAGTTCGTTTGCAGAGGCTGGAAGCCCTGGCACGCCCATTCTCTCTCTCTCCCTCTATCTGCCTTTCTCTCTATGTCTGTCACTCTCAAATAAATAAATAAATAAATAAAATATTTAAAAAAAAAAGAAAGGTGAGTTTCCTAGAGACAACAAATTGTAGGATCCTACTTTTATTGTTTAATTTTATAAATAAATAAATAAAATATTTAAAAAAAAAGAAAGGTGAGTTTCCTAGAGACAACAAATTGTAGGATCCTGCTTTTTATTTTTTAATTTTATTTA
Source organism: Jaculus jaculus (assembly GCF_020740685.1). Lineage (NCBI taxonomy): Eukaryota > Metazoa > Chordata > Mammalia > Rodentia > Dipodidae > Jaculus > Jaculus jaculus. The sequence continues at coordinate 78,536,965 of NC_059113.1, forward strand.
TTTATTTATTTGAGAGTGACAAACATAGACAGAAAGGGAGATAGAGGGAAAGAGAGGGAGAATGGGCGTGCCAGGGCTTCCAGCCTCTGCAAACGAACTCCAGACGTGTGCGCCCCCTTGTGCATCTGGCTAACGTGGGACCTTTGGAACCGAGCCTCAAACCGGGGTCCTTAGGCTTCACAGGCAAGCACTTAACCGTTAAGCTATCTCTCCAGCCCGGATCCTACTTTTTAACCCAGTCTGCAAACCTATGTCTTTTCGTTTGGGCATTGAGGCCATTGATATTAAGAGAAATTATTGAAAGGTGTATATTTATGTTTGCCATTTTTTTTTTTCCCCTGTGGTTCCGATTCTACCTGTGCTCTCTTGTGTTAACTAATATTTGAATATTGCTTGTTTTTTCAGGTTCCTTATATGTGTGCTTTTCCTTTTCTTTAACATGGAGGATTCTATCAGGTATTTTCTGTAGAGCTGGTTTTGACTTCATATACTCCTTTAACTTGCTTCTGTAATGGAATGTCCTTATTTCTCCATCTATTTAAATGGATAACTTTGCAGGATAAAGTAACCTTGGTTGACAGTTGTTGTCTTTCAGAACTTGGAATATATCACTCCAAGCCCTTCTGGCTTTAAAAGTTTGTGTTGATTAATCTGCTGTAATCCTGATGGGCTTGCTTTTGTAGGTAACTTGATTTTTCTCTCTAACTGCTTTCACTATTTTTTCTTTGGTGTATGTGTTTGGAAGTTTGATTATAATATGGTGAGGAGATGTTCTCTCCAGGTTTTGTTTTGCTGGGGTTCTAAAGGCTTCCTGTATCTGCATTAGCACCTCTTTCCCACTTTGGGGGAAATTTTCTTCTATGATTTTGTTGAAGACGCCTATTATGCCTTTGGAGCGGAATTCTTCTCCTTCTACTACGCCCTGAATTCTTATATTTGATCTTTTCATAGTGTCCCAAATATCTTGAAATTCCCACTCATACTTTTCTATAAGTTTGTATTTCTCTTTGTTGTACTGTATTAGATCTGCCACGTGGTCTTCTAGCTTAGATATTCTGTCCTCTCCTTCATCCATTCTCCTGGTGAGATTGTCTACAGAGTTTTTTATTTCATTTCCTGTGTTCTTCATTGCTAGTAATTCTGAGTGGTTTTTCTTTATTATTTCTATTTCCTTATTTATGTCTTGTATTGCCTTCTTTATTTCATGAAATTGGTGCCCTGCATCTTCTTTAATTCCTTTGATTTCCTCTTTCAGTTCCTCTTTGACTCCTTCAATTTGTTCTCTGACTTCTTTGAACAAATTTACAATCATTCTTTTGAAATTTTTCTCAGGCATTTCCTGTAACTCGTTCTCCCTGGAGGTCATTTCTGATGCATTAATATTTTTAGGTGGATTTATATCGTCTTGCTTTTTGTGTTTCTTGTGTTATAATGTATATATTTTTGCATCTTGGATTAAGTTAATGCTTGGATTTTCTAGCTAGCTGGGTATTCTTAGCTGTATCAATTGACTTGATGTTATATATTTTCACAGTAGGAGCTTAAGGTGCTAGGTGTGGCCCTTAAGACTCTGAGAGTATCTACAAAGGTGTTCCTAGGGGTTGAGTTTCCCTCCTATGGGAGTATTCAATAGGCTGAGTGGAATAAAATACAGTAGATTCTAAAAGTTATCTAAACACTGTACCCATTCAATCAAAAACAGCCCCAAGTATGTATGCCAGAGTAGTTATTATAACAACCAGATCCTCTATCAACATAGAGGTTAAGATTTCTGGTCTGTTGAGGCATCCAGGTCAGCTTGTGACCAAGTGAGACCATTCCCTGGTGCAATCTCAGTTACCTTGGATGATTTTGGTCTCAGTCAACTTGCTGCCTGGGTTGTTGGGCTGCTATTCTGATTTCTGGAGCTGGGCCCTGGATTTTCCTGTGGGGCACACCAAGCCTGGCAACTATGGCCCTGCAGATCAGCACCCCCACTGCTGGATCTGTTGCTGCTAAAGCTGCATCTGCTGGGTTTATCAGCAGCTGAAGCTGCGGCTGCTGGGCCCACCACTATTGCTGCCTCTGCTGCTGCTGCTGCTGCTATAGCTGACACTTCTGGAGCCACTGCTGCTGCTGAAGCTGCTGGTGCTGAGTCTGCCGCTGCTGCCACTACTGGGTCTGCTGCTACTGAATCTGCTGCTGCTGCTGCTACTGGAACTACTGCTGCTGGGTCCACTGCTGCTGCTGCCACTGAAGCTGCTGCTTCTGGGTCTACCGCTGCTGCTGTTATTGGATCTGCTTTTGCTGGGGCCGCTGTTACTGGCACCAGAGGCCCTGATGTTGTTGCTGGACTCTGCTCCTGCTTGGGTCCCACTGTCGGCCCAATTCTTATGGCTGGGTCCCGGGATGCTGTTTGCTGGAGCTGGGCTCAGGTGGTGGGGGAGGGGAGGGAGCCTCAGCTGCTCTGGTTCTCTTGCTATTCCAGGTGTTCTTCTACCTTGTGGTCTGCTCCTCCATTGCTCACTGCTCTCTCCCTTCACATTTCTTGAGTTACGGAGAGTGCCGGTGTGAGAGGAAGCTCCCACACCTGGCTTTTCCTGCAGCTCCAGACGAGCGTGGCGGCTTTCTTTTGTGCCACCGCCGTGGTTGGCGGAGCTGCCAGGGCTGCTTTTGCCAGCTTGTGTGGGATCTGGATGCTCTGGATCTCTTGTACTTCTCCGCTGCTGCTTCAATTTCCTATACACATCAGTTTTTAGTAAAAGTGTGTATTTTGCTGAGTTTTTTCCCGCCAGGCTGCTTTGGCATGGTACTTATGCCACCATCTTAACCAGAAATTGCCAATTATCTTTAGTTTCAGTTGGGCCCCTTTTGAGGTATGTTGGGGCAGCTCTTTCCTTAGGATCAGCATCTATCTGAAAAAAAGAAAAGCAGATTCTCCAACGGAGAGTAAGTTAGCACCCATAAAATTTAGATAACACTTACTTTTTTGATAGAGAGTTTAATAGGTGTAGACCCTCTTGTAGCCCATGATTAATGGTAGATTGATATTGGAGAGTGGGCTTATGTTTGGGTATGGTTCTGACTTGTTTCCAAGCTCCAGCTTTGGATCTCCAATCACTGAGGGGATCAGTTAGCCAAGTCAAGAGCAGTTGGTTCCCCACCATGGTTGTGTGCCACTATTGCACTTGTGTGGGCATCACATCAGGTTATTTGTTGCTAACTAGGTTAGACCATGACCTGCTTGGACAGATATTGGTCATTTTCCCCATTCGCCCATGTAGCACCTTTTGGCACTAGACACGCTGACTGTCTGGTGACTGACTCTCTCTCCTGGCTTCCAGCCATGCCCTTCGATTTTATGTATCAGCTGCGTATGGAGTCTTCAGCAATAGGGTCTTACCACTGATCTTTGGTGGGTCATCAAGTACTCTGACAAAGGTCTGTCATTGTTTTAGGAAAACTTGTAGGTTTCTCTGATCAAAAGCTCATTGTGGATGATAGCCCCATGCTGGTAGTGGGGATTACAGGTCACTGCCCATGAAGAAAATGAGGAAAAGCATAACTAATATACAAGAGTTAGAGAGGAGCGGGGGAGGGGGAGAGGGAGGGAAGGAAGATGTAGAAGATTTAGGTTAGTCTTGATTCTACCCTCTCCAGTGTCTTGTGGTTCAGGTGTTTCTTGTAAGTGTCTAGTCAAGGTTCAGCCATTTGGTCTGCCTTTTAGGAAGTAGAATTTTATGGTACCATTGCCGTTTGGATCCAGATTAGCGTTTCCTACACCTTCGATTCCCTCCCCTCTCTCCTCATTCATCTAGTGTCTAGTCCATGAGGTGCTTGCTGGGTATGTAAGGTATCTTGCATAGATTCAGGTTAGGTGTTGTGGATGAGTGATACAATGTGTTGATTTTTTTTCTGTGATTGGGTAAGTTCACTGAGAATGATCTGTTCCAGGTTCAACCATTTTTCCTCAATTTTTATTCTGTCATTTTTTCTTAATGCTGTATAGAATTCCATTGTGTATATATACCACATCTTCGTTATCCATTATTCTAGTGTTGGACATCTGGGTTGATTCCAGCTTTTAGCTATTATGAATTGAGCCACTGCAAACATGGTTGAGCACATCTCTCTGGCCTGTGGTTTGAATGTTTTAGGGTAGATTCCCAGTAAGGGTATAACGGGCTGTTGGTATATCTATAGTCAGCTTTTTCAGGAGTCTCCATATTTCTTGCCAAAGAGATTGTACCATCCTACATTCCCACCAACAGTGAAGGAGTGTTCCTGCTTCTCCACATCCTCACCAGCATTTATTTTCATTTGATTTTTTGACGTTGGCTATCCTTATTTGGGTAAGGTGGAATATCATAGTTGTTTTAATTTGTATTTCTCTGATGATTAGGAATGGTGAACATTTTCTTAAGTGTGTGCTTGCCATTTGTATATCTTCCTCAATGAACTGCCTGTTCAACTCTGTGCACCATTTTGTGAGTGGGGTAATGGTCTTCTTATTGTTTAGAATTTTGAGTTCTTTGTAGATTCCAGAGATTAGGCCTCTATCAGTTGGATAACCTGCAAATATTTTCTCCCATTCTGTTGGTATCCTATTGGATTTGCTTATTATATGCTTGTCTGTAAGGAAACTCTTCAGCTTCTTATGATCCCATTAGTTGAGTGACTGTTTAAGAATGTGAGCCACTGGGGTTTTCTTCAGGAAGTCTTTTTCCATTTCTATATCATGGAAAGTACTTCCTAATTTTTCTCCTGGTAGTATTTGAGTTTCTGGTCTTATGTTGAGGTCTTTGATCCATTTGGATTTGAGTGTAGTGCATGGTGAAATGTGTGGATCAAATTTTAGTTTCCTGTATGTGGTTATCCAGTGTGTACAGCACCATTTGTTGAAGATGCTATTTTTTTTCCAGTGTATATTGTTTGGGCCTTTATTGAATATCAAGTAGCTATAGTTGCTGGATCCAAAATCTAGGTCCACAAGTCTATTCCATTGGTCTATACTCCTGTTTTTATGCCAGTACCATGCTGTTTTTATTACTATGGGTTTGTAGTATAGCTTTATATCAGGTATGGTGATGCAACCAGTGGTATTTCTTTTGCTGAGGATATGTTTGTATATATGTGACCTTCTGCCTTTCCATATGAAATTTGAGATCATTTTTTCTATCTCTGTGAAGAACACTGTAGGGATTTTAATTGGAATTGCGTTAAATCTATATATTGCCTTTGGTAGGATTGTCATCTTCACAATGTTAATTCTGCCTATCCAGGAGCATTTGAGGTCTTTCATCTATTCAAGTCCTCCTCAATTTCTTTTTTGAGAGTTTTTATAGTTTCCTCGTATAGATCTTTTACTTCTTTGGTTAACGTTATTCCAAGGTATTTTATTTTATTTTACTTTTTGCTATTGAAAATGGGACTATGTCCCTTATTTCTTTTTCTGTATCTTTGTCATTTGCATACAGAAATGCTACCAATTTTTGTGCATTGATTTTGTATCCTGCTACTTTGTATAGGAGTTAATCACTTTCAGGAGTTTAGGGATGGAGTCTCTCAGGCCTCTTACATATACAATCATGTCATCAGTGAATAGAGATAACTTAACTTCTTCCTTTCCAAATTGTATCCCTTTTATTTCCATCTCCTGTCTTATTGCTTGAACTAGGACTTCCAAAACTATATTGAAAAGCAGAGGTGAGAGAGGACATCCCTGTCTTGTTCCTGATCTTAATGGTAATTTCTCTAGTCTCTCTCCCTTAATTAATATTTGGGTCTTTGGAGCTTTGTATATTGCCTTTATTATATTAAGATTTGAACTGGCCTTTCCAATTCTCTCCAAAGTTTTCATCATGAAGTGATGTTGTATCTTGTCAACGGCCTTTTCTTCATCTATTGAAATGATCATGTGGTTTTTATGTTCAAGCTTGTTTATGTGGTGTATTACATTGACAGATTTTTGTGTGTTGAACCACCCTTGTGTTCCTGGGATAAATCCCACTTGGTCAAGGTGGATAATACTTTTGATGTGCTGTTGGATTCGGTTTGCGAGTATTTTGTTGAGGATCTTTGCATCTATGTTCATTAGGGAAATATGCCAGTAGTTTTCTTTTCTTGTGTCATCTCTGCCTGGTTTTGAGATTAGGATGATACTAGCTTCATAGAAGGAGTTGGGTAGCTTTCCCTGTTCTTCACTTGTGTGGCACAGTTTTAGGAAGTTTGGTTTGAGTTCTTCCATGAAGGTTTGATAAAATTCGGCTGGGAATCCATCTGGTCCTGGACTCTTCTTTTTGGGAGGTTTTTCATTACGTTGTCAATCTCCATGAGTGTGATGGGTTCATTGAGGTGATTGATGTGCTCTGAGTTTAGCTTTGGTAGATGATATGTATCCAGGAATTTATCCATCTCCTCCACATTTTCCAGTTTTGTGGAGTAGAGGTTTTTGAAATAAGTCCTGATTATTCTGCCAATTTCACTGATGTCTGTTGTGATCTCTCCTTTCTCATTTTGAATTTTGTTAACTTGGAGTCTCTCCTTTTTTTGCTTGATCAAATTGGCCAGAGGTTTGTCAATCTCATTTATTTTTTCAAAGAACCAGCTCTTTGTTTTGTCAATTGCCTTAATTGTTTCCTTAGTTTCCAATTCATTAATTTCTGCTCTGATTTTAATTATTTCTCTCCTTCTGGAGCTCTTTGGCTTGGATTTTTCTTATTTTTCTAGTGTCTTTGGGTACATGGCTAGGCTATTGATTTGGTATCTTTCTGTCTTTTTTTTTAAATTTTATTTATTTATTTATTTGAGAGCGACAGACACAGAGAGAAAGACAGATAGAGGGAGAAAGAGAATGGGCGCGCCAGGGCTTCCAGCCTCTGCAAACGAACTCCAGACGCGTGTGCCCCATTGTGCATCTGGCTCACGTGGGACCTGGGGAACCAAGCCTCAAACCGGGGTCCTTAGGCTTCACAGGCAAGCGCTTAACCGCTAAGCCATCTCTCCAGCCCTCTTTCTATCTTTTTTATGAAGGCATTGTGTGCTATGAATTTTCCCTTGAGGACTGCCTTCATTGTGTCCCATAAGTTTTGGTATGATGTGTTCTCATGGTCATACAATTCCAGGAATTGTGCAATTTCATTTTTTTATTTCATCCACTATCCATTTATTGTTTAAGAGTGTGTTGTTCAGTTTCCAGGTGCCATTGGGATTCTTGCTGGGTCTTTTGTTGTTGATTTCTAGCAATATAGCATTGTGATTTGATATCATGCAGGGAATTATGTGAATTTTCCTAAATATGTGGAGGCAGTCTTTGTAACCCAGTATATGGTCTATTTTAGAGAATGTTCCATGGGCTGCTGAGAAGAATGTGTAGTCTGTGGATTTGGGATGGAAAGTTCTGTAGATGTCTGTTAGGTCTAAGTGCTCTATGGTTTTATTGAGCTCTCTTACTTCCTGTTGAGTTTCTGTTTGGATGATCTGTCTATTACTGATAATGGTGTGTTAAAGTCCCCAGCTATGATGGTGTTGGTGGTTATTTCTGTTTTATTTTCAAGTAGGTTTTGTTTTGTGAACTGTGGTGCCCCTGTGTTTGGTGCATACAGATTTATGATTGAAATATCCTCTTGATGGATTGTCCCCTTGAGAAGGAGGAAGTAGCCTTCTTTGTCTTTTTTGATTATTTTTGGTTTGAAGTTAATTTTATCCAATATTAATATAGCTACACCTGCTTGTTTCCTATTCCCATTTGCTTGGAATATTGTTTTCCACCCTTTTACCCTAAGGAGATTTCTCTCTTTAGTGGTAAGGTGGGTTTTTTGAAGGCAGCAGATTGAGGGGTCTAATTTTTTTATCCATCCTGTTAGCTTGTGTCTCTTGATGGGTGAATTAAGGCCATTAATATTAAGGTTAATGACTGTGAGATTTGATCTGATCCCTGCCATGTTGTGGTGGTAGAGGTGTGTTGGTTTTTTCATGAAATTTGAAGTTTCTGTGTCTATTCTGGATTTGGTTATTGTTATCTGCTTCTTGTAGTTATTTGTACTTGGTTATTTGTTTCTTCTCTGTGGAGAATTTCCTGTAATATTTTCTGTATGTTTGGTTTTGTCTTCAAATAATTGTATAGCTGAGTTTTGTCATGGAAATTTTTTCTTTCACCATCTCTTATAGGGGAGACTTTTTGCCAGGTAGAGTTGTTTTGTTGGAAGCCATAGTTTCTTAGAGTTTGGAGAGTTTCATTCCAGGCCCTTCTAGCGTTCAGGGTTTCCTTTGAAAATGGTGTGCTGTTTTTCCCTAGCTGCTTTTAGGATTTCATCTTTGGTGTCAATGTTTAGAGTCTTAATTATAAAATGTCTTGGGGAATTTCTCCTTTGTTCCAGTCTGTTTGGAATTCTGTTTGCTTTTTGTATCTTGATGGGCCTTTCTTTTAAGAGACTGGGGAAATTTTCTTCAATTATTGTGTTAAATAAGTTCTCCATGCCTTTGGTCTGAAATTCTTCTCCTTCTGGTATTCCAATGATTCTGATATTAGGGCGTTTAAGTGTATCCCACAATTCCCTCATGTTCTGTTCACAGGAACTTTTGAACTTACTGAAATTTTTGAACTCTGGAACTGTTTCTTACATCCTGTCTTCCAGATCAGAGTTTCTATCCTTCACTTCGCTGACTCTATTCTTGAGAGCCTCTAGCAAGTTTTGGACTTGTTCAATTAAGTTTTCATTTTCTACTACTTCCCTATGTATCACTTCCATCGCTTTCTCCATCTCCCTTTTCACCTCATTTTCTGATTTTCTTGATGATTCTTGGAATTCATCCTTGCTTTTTTTTATGTTTTCATTTAATGTGGCCAGCAAATTTTTAAGATCCTCTTTTTTTTTTCCCTCTCCCTCAACTCTCTTAGCTCTCTTTGAATTCCTTCCAATGTCTTATCATATTGCTCTAGCTTAGTGATGGTAGCATCCACACGATTATTTGTCCTTTGTTGCTTTCCTGGAAGTTCTAGCAGTAGGTTGGTCAGGGTTGCATTGCTCATAGCTTCCACTTGATGTTCTGATCGTAAAAACTCTTCTCTGTTTTGGTTAGATGTAATCCTTGTTTGACTGGGTGATCTATCTGTATTTTTTTCATGTTATTTCTTTTGTGCTGTGGTCTACCCATGTCAGTGTATGGGCAGGTAGGTGTGTGGACCAGCCTGGGCTTTAGCTCAAGGAGATGCCATGGAAGCCTGGGGAAGTTGCCAAGCAGCCTGGGTTTTTACTATCTTTTGCCAAAGCCGCCTATCTACTGCCTGACAGGGGCACCAATGTGGCCTGAATTCTCACCAGTAGTGCACCAAAGCTGCCTGTCTTTGAGCTTGTAAGGGGACTGAGATAGCAAGCCCTGAAGCTGCCCGAACTCTGGCTTGGAACACTGGGACCTACCAACAGTCTGTTCTCTCCCGTCACAGGGGAGTGGGTGATGGGCAGGGATGGTCAGGTAGGGCATGTTCACCTGAGCTGGCGATAGTGACTCAGGGTGGGCTTGTGTGGCCCTTGCTGTGGGACTGGGCCTCCTGCACATGCAATTGTAGTGCAGAGGCAGCTGCTGCGTGCATGGGATCAGGGCACAGCGGAGGCTGGCCGAAGGGCGCACTTTCGGAGCACAGCAGTGGAGGGTCCCGCAGGTGTGTGATCAGAGCACAGCCGCTTGGGGAACGGGGTGCAGCAGCTGTATTGGGGGGTAGACTACCCACCCAAGAGGGCATCCACAATTCCCTGTTTTTCCCCACTCTGTGCCCTCCTACTGGCAAGAAGACCCTTATAACCCTTAGTTTCTTGCCGTTCTTTCCCCTGTATTTGTAGCGCAGCTAGGTAGTCACCATCTTGGCCGTAAGTCTTCATGAGTTTTTCTAATGTAAGATAACAATAATATTATATGTCAAAGCATGGATCACAACTGTAGTAGAAATTCTCAGTTTAATAAGAAAGTAATGAATTTTGAAAAAGTGGCAAACAAGTGATCTTTTAAAACACTGAAAATTTTAAGTAAAATATATTACCATGAGTGAAGATAAAGAAATATGTCAGCTGGGCATGGTGGTGCACACCTTCAATCCTAGCACTCAGGAGGCAGAGGTAGGAGGATCACCACGAGGTCAAGACTACCCTGAGACTACAAAGTACAGGTCAGCCAGGGCTGAAGTGAGACCCTGCCTAAAATAAATAAAAAAATAAATAAATAATAAAAAAATAAAATGTTTTTGATATTATTTAGAGAAACAAAAATAAAAGTTGGAGTACTTTAAATATAAGTTTTAATAGCCAATTTTCTGTTTGTATGTTAACTTGTTTTAGTATAAAATTTAAACCTCAACCCCTGACATCCACATTTAGAATGCTGTCCAGAAACTAAGAATCAGAATTTTGTGGACAGCTTTACCCAACATGAAGTGAGAATGCCAAGTATTTAAGCTTGCTCTGAAGCCTGTTCTGCCAGTTGAGGCACACAGCATCCTGTGAGACGATCATGCTGGTTCCTATCCTCTCCTCTAGCCTTTGTCGTACACTGAGGTATAATAATTGATATTTTGATGGTGCTTTAATCTATAGGACAAAATAAGTTATGAATTACTTTTTCAAGATTTTATTTTTATTTTATTTTATTTTGTTCATTTGGGATATAGAAAGAGGCAACGAGATTAAGAGAGAATGGGCACACCAGAACCTTCAGCCACTGTGAATTAACTCCAGATGCATGTGCCACCTTTTGCACCTGGCTTGCATGGGTCCTGGGGAATTGAACCTAGGTGCTTAGGCTTCACAGGCAAATGCTTTAACCACTAAACTATCTCTCCAGCCCTTTACCACATTTTCCATATTTAACACTGAAATCATTTCATATAACATATTCATGTTTTAGTGATTTTCTGTATTTCACTATTGTAATGATATTTTCTCCCTAGACTATGAATGTTTCATTCTTTAAATGCCCAGTCAAAACCAAGTTCCCTGAGGAAACAAACATTGTTATGTCTTTCACCTTAAACTTTTCCATTTATGTAATAGCATTGCATTATTTTGGTGGTTATAATGTGATACCAGCAATGAGGCCCATCAATAAGGAAGTTAGTCTTGGAATTTGTCTCAGCTTTCCAGCTGTATGAATTCTCCCTGAAGCAGGGATGTCTATCACATGCATTTCATCAGATAAACTTTGTCCTATTCATAACCTACTTTCTTTCTTATGAGCCTGAAACAACGGGTTCCCTCACTTTGAGGAACACCTATACTGTGAAAGGCCATGTGTATATCATCAGACTTGTATCTTATTTATTCCTCCCTGACCATTTCCTTGGAGCTGTGGATGCATATTTGTGGATTTTTTTTTCCTCGTGTCTCAGGAAAAACACTCTTTGCACTGGACTAGGTACGCATTCTTCAGCTAGAAATCATAAATTCAATATATCACCACAGAAGGAAGCAGGCCCCAAAACATTTATCAACTGACCTTCTGTAAGAAGTATGAAATGAGTCAGTCTCTGCCTGTTGCCCTGGTCATGGGAGACAGGATTTAGAAGACAGAATGTGGTAGTTAGTAGTCTATATTAGGGGATAGCAAGTAGATGATTCACAAGAAAATATCTGCAAATGCCTGCAAATACTACCATTAAAGGAAGTGGAAACATGAAGAATACAGTCTACTATGTGTGAAAAATATCTATAAATGTTTTTACTCTTTTGTTTCACAGCCTTGAGCCACAATGTGTCTTGATTCTTCTTCTAGAATGAGAAATTTAATCTTGCTATCAAAATGGATGCCTAGATAAGGTAAAATTATAAGAATTTATTTTTATCATGATTTAAAGTTGTAGCCCATGTTTACTTAATTGAGGAATGTCAACATTGAGCTGGAGAGATAGCTCAGCAAATAACTTGCTTGTCTGAAAAGCCTAATGACCCTGGTTCAATTCCCCAGTACCCACATAAAGACAGATGCAAAAAGTGGCACATGCATCTAGAGTCGATTTGCAGTGGCTAGAGGCCCTGGTACATCCATTCTCTCTGTCTCCCTTCTCTATACATATCTCTCTGCTTGGAAATAAATGAAAAATATTTTTAAATGCCAAAATTAAGTATAGTAGCTATTTCTAATATTCTGGCAATCTCTGTTTGTGATGACCGAGGTCATGCAACCTACATAAGTCATAACAACAGAGAAAATAATTAACAAAATTATCACTGTGTTGACTTGGAATTTGTAGTGTTTATTCTTATTTCATATTTACATGTATTCCTCTTCAACTTACCAATCCAGATGTCAGATAAAACTGTCAGCAAGAATACTTGCCAAGGCTGTTTCCTCACAAGTTTGCCACAAGGGATCCATCTGCTATCACATATACTTCATCAGGGACTTGAGGGAACTAGAGAGGAAAGTAAGTTACAAAGATTGAAAACCAAAAAATAAACCATGAGAGTTTTCTTTAACCTAAGAGTTTTGAAGTATGAGCCATTCTACCTGGTACTCTGCCACTGTTTGGTTAACTACACCTCCTACATACATGGACATTCTGAAGAAAGGGAGGGCTTTTCAGTTGTGAAATGTAATAGTCATCCAAGCCCCTCTATGGGATGAAGGTGACCTCTGTGATGCACCTTGTCACACTGGCAACTTCATGATTTGTTCCAAGTCCAGCTGGGTCTCCATGCTGACAATTGCTAATCATACAGTCACCATCAGTAACTTCCTGATCTATGATGTTCTTCTGGGTAGTTGCATACACCATCAACATACTCTCCTACTTTTCTGAAATGTTCTTTCTCCTCTTATAGTAAGAATAATATTATTAAAAATAAGAAGCTTATTATTTTCATCTTGCTTTGGATATATAAACATCTCAGCTCTGGCTATTCTCCACAAATTATGATTTTTTTTTCTGAGAGTTACAATCTTTTATTCATAGTTAAACAAAAGGTAGTAAAATAGAACATTTAACAGGGGCAAGAGAATGATGTGTAGGGCTTCTAGGTGTTCTAAACTATAGTATACGTACAAGCATCTGTTTTCCAGTTCGTGGAACATAAGAGACTTAGGACCAATTCTGTGATGAATTTAATCATTTTCCACACCCCAACATAAATTCTTCATTGGAACATTTTTGCACAATTTTACAATGAGTCATTCTCTGATGTGTTTTAGCTATATTAGATAGATACAAGAGGGTATATTTATCTAATCTGCACTTCTAGCATGAAGACTGGATAAGAAGTTAATTGAACACTGAATTTTGTTTATGATCCATTGCAAACTGCAGTGGATGCCCATTCTTTTCTTCATTTAGGCATTCTTTCACAAAGCAAGCCAATTAGAATTTTTTTAAAATGACAACCTTCCCCTCTATTGTCACAACCATGACTTAGGGATCAACCACAATATTCCCACCTCTGAGGAAACAAGATGGAGCTCAAAGCATGTAAATGAATATGATATCTTCCTACAACCTCCTTCGCTTTTGCTGGTTGATACGCTAGTCACACTTTGCCAGTAAATCCCCTGATTACTTTCAGTTTCACTCTGGATGTCGGGGAATTTTCTAAACATCATAGGCCTGATTATGATAGTGTTTATAAAGGATGATGTCTGCTTGTGAAGTACATCTACTTTCCTCAGGTCTTACCTAAAGGTGAGACATAAAAGCTTCTCCTCTTAATTATGCACATGTGAAAAAAATTGAAAAAGTAATTTTATTTATTTTTTTATTATTTTTTTTGATAATTTATTTATTTATTTATTTGAGAGTGACAGACACAGAGAGAAAGACAGAGGGGGAGAGAGAATGGGCGTGCCAGGGCTTCCAGCCTCTGCAAACGAACTCCAGACGCATGCGCCCCCTTGTGCATCTGGCTCACGTGGGACCTGGGGAACCGAGCCTCGAACTGGGGTCCTTAGGCTTCACAGGCAAGCGTTTAACCGCTAAGCCATCTCTCCAGCCCTATTTTTTATATTTTTTTTGTTCATTTTTTTTTTATTTATTTATTTGAGAGCGACAGACACAGAGAGAAAGACAGATAGAGGGAGAGAGAGAGAGAGAGAGAGAGAATGGGCGCACCAGGGCTTCCAGCCTCTGCAAACGAACTCCAGACACGTGTGACCCCTTGTGCATCTGGCTAACGTGGGACCTGGGTAACCGAGCCTCGAACCGGGGTCCTTAGGCTTCACAGGCAAGCGCTTAATCGCTAAGCCATCTCTCCAGCCCGAAAAAGTAATTTTAAAAGCATCCAATAAAGAGTCTTGGAAGATAGCTCAGGTATTAGACACTTGCTTTCAAAATCTACCCTAGGTTCAATGACCAAGCCACTGCAAGAAATTGAAAGCAAAATGTAGTTCAAGCATTTGGTGGCTGTTTGTAGTCATAAGTGGCCTTGCCATGCCACCTTCAGCACACACACACACACTGGTGGAAATAATAAATATTTTTACGAGTGCTATTGTAGTCGCCTCCATGTTGGTGTGATAAATATCCAGACAGACAGTTTATGGGATGAAATAATTATTTCAGTTTACAAATTCAGAGAAACTCCATAAAGGGTGGAAGAAATAGACTTCTTTTCAAAGATCCATGCAGAGAGGCACCACCATCAGCCAGTGCCACCAGCAAGCACCAGTACCAGAGCTCTGGATTGGAAAGAAGATCCACCCCAAACACAGCACAGGCCTGAGCTCAGATCTGCCCCGTGACAACTCCTGCAGCAGGCAGCTGGAGACAAAAACAGGACACTTAACCTTAGTCAAATGAATGTGGACTATGAGGCACACACATTCTCATTCAAACCACCACAGGTGCACATAGAACAATGACAATGTAACAGAGATTTACAACAATACACACACTTACAAACTTGTAAGAAGGTCGTAAGATTAAAAGTGGGAAAAATGGGAAATTATTTTAATATTAAGCCATAACAAAATAAAATAACATTAAAATATTAGGACATATATGTATAGTTATAAATTTGTTGTTGTTGTAATATCCTGATAATATGAATGCCTATAAAATTAAAGAAAAAAGCAAGAGAATGATTTATTTATTTATATGTATTTACAAGAAGGGAGATACAAAGAAGTAGAGGAGACTGAGAGAGGGAGGAATGGGGGAGAGAGAGAAAGTACGGGTGCTCTAGGGCTTACAGGCTTGGAAAACATACTCCAGATGCATGTATCACTTTGTGCATCTGTCTTATGTGGGTAACGGGTAATTGAATCTAGGTAGCTAGACTCTAGAGACAAGCAACTTAACCACTGAGCAATATTTCCAGCACAAAGAGACTATCTTCATTGAAAAATTTAAACTAATGACAGTAAAGGAAGCCTATCAAGTGTCTAGAGAAATGCCTTAAAAATGAAATATAAAACAAAGCATAAAACAACTTAGAATATTGATGACAAACAGTAATTTAAGTAGCCATGAGACCAGCTGCATAAATATAGTCGTTAACATATAAATATGTATATGAATTTATGTGAATGCATGAGCTGATACATATGAAGTTTATCAGAACCTAGGTTTATTGCATGGTTAAACCACAGAGGAATTGAGTAAATGAGCAAAAATGCTGCTCTCTTAGTTAAGCTGATATCAGCACAAGGGTGATGGAGAAAGATACTGATGACACTCAACACCTACCAAAACAGACATCCAGGTGCTCATAAGTGCCCCAAAAGAAACTTAAAATGCTCCCAGCATGGCTCAGAGAATTTTGCAGAAAAGAGGGCAGAAAGATTATTAGAGCCACAAGTTGGAATATTTTACACAGAGACATTTCCTCTTCCCCATAACTGACTGCTGCCCCATAATGCATGACCCACAATCCCCATGGAATTGACCTGAATCCGCAGTGAGTAAAGCCTCTTCAGAAAAGGGGCAGAGAGGAGGGAAAGGATGTTACAACATGTGGTGTTTACATACAAAATGTGTCCAGATCTAATAATAATAAAAAAATATGGAATGGCCATCAATACCTAAAAGGGTAATAATATGAGCAACTATTTGGGATGGGCCTTTTGTGAGCCATGGAATATCATTGGTTTGAGTTTTGGAGTCACTCAAATTTTCATGTGGGAGCAATAAAGTCTTTTAAAATTTTCAAAAATCATAAGTGACAAGTAAAATATTTATAATACAGTATTGTAATATGTAAAATTAAATACATGAATAGAATAAGAATGTGCAATTGAAGTGAGTTTTTATCTAAAAATACAGTTGAGAAAGCTTTAGAGTATGTAGTTACCCTGTTTATTTGACAGACACTGAGAAACATAGTTTTAATAATACACATAGTTTAAAAATAAATAAGTCATGAACAGATGAGCCATCATACCTTCAGGACTGAATTGTATATTGTTGTTTATCAAAACTAATATATTCTCTAAAATATCTGGAAAGGCATACTATCACATTTAGAAGATGAGATATATGATGTTATCAAGGCAGTTTTTGATACAATGAAGGTGCTCTTGTTTAACATGCAAGGTTGACAGAGAATTTATGGTATATTTTAGACATTAGTATTTCTTGGACAGTTAAAAATTATAGGATTAAGCCACATTATCATAAATTCCAGGTAAATTGCGACAAATCAATTGTAAAATATTTTACTATTATTGTTGACTTAACATTGGGAGAGTTTGGGATTGATAGCAACTGAAAGGACTGAATGTATGCAGATTTTGGCTATTACCTCTACCTCAAAAAGTGTTCAATTTGCTCCATCATGATCAAATTGTTTTTTTCTTTTCTTAAAAAACAGTGGAGCTATACATTATGGATCCGTGGAGCACATTGCTTACTTTAGGCTTCCCTACTGCTATTGTAAATTCATGTATTTTGAAAGCATGTGGTGTGCTGTTTCCAACATAAAGGTCTACAGAAAGGGTCCTCTGACCTGAAAGACCTCAGTGTTCTGTCTGCCCTTTCTTCCCCTCCTCCCTCAACACCTGGCAACTACCCATTCTTTTAGAATCTCAATATATATATTTTTTTTTCCAAAACGTCACATACTTGGAATTATGTATTTTGTGTCCTTTTCAGATTGGCATATTTCATTTACTTATCGACATTTCTACTTCTTTCATACCCTATTACAGCTTGTTAGGTACTCCACTGTGTACTTACATCATTGCTTAGTCATTTACTTTAATCCAAGTAACCCCCCCCCAAAAAAAACCCACAATTTTATTTGAAATACCAGTAATTATTTGTGGCCATCAACACATAGATTATGCCATTTATATGCAGAAGCCAGACTGACTAAACAAACTTGAAAAAAAAAGTGTAGGCTTGAACAGAGATGATTTTACGACAGTATAAAGCCATGGTAATCATGGCAACATTAGTACTGGTAAAGGAACAGATTGATACGACAATGGAATGGAATGGAGTGAAAACTAAGGCACAGATTGCATTTTACAAGTATGGCATAATGATACATGATACAATTAATTTATCTATTAATCACATGAAGCTTGTATTGTTTGGTCTAAGTCATCCCAACATGAATAAAGCTTTTATAAGCTGTCGTGTATAGCTTTCTATGGATAGAAGTTTTAAAATCATTGGGGTAAATACCAAGAAACACAAGTGCTGGAACAAGTAGTATGTTTAAGGATTGAACTTGTGAAAAGTATTTCTTTATCATGAATATTTGCATACATGCAAATTAGATGCTTACATATGGGCTTTATGAAAACTGTAAAACTCAGGCTGGACAGATGGTTTAGTGCTAGCAGAGCAAAAACAAAGACCTGATTTCAGATATTTAGAATCTATGTAAAGCAGAGCAAGGAAGAGATGAGAGACCCTGATACTTGCTAATGAGCTAGTCTAGTAGAATCAGTGAGATCCAGTTTTACTGAGAGGCATTGTTTCATAAAATAAGGTGGAGAGTGATTGAAAGAGAGCCCTGATCAATTTCTAGCCCACATGTGCATGCATAAAAACATGCATTTGTACCCATAAACATGTGTACTTGCACATACATGCACACTCCACATACAAATGCATACACAAAAGCAAAAAATTGAGAAGCTAGCTAAGAATTTGGGGTGAGACAGCCACTGAAAAAGCTGGGAGAGAAATACAAATTGTTATTTTCCCTTCTCTAATATGCATGTTCATGAAAATGTGAGTTAGTTTTTTGTAACCTCAGTTTTTCCTTTGTAAAATGTCCAAATGTAACATTTTTTTTTGTACAAGGAATGACTATTAATTTATCCACTTGAAAAGATGAATGATGGTACAGCATATTCTGGAGGTAAGATAAAAGAAATGCAAAGGTACCAAGTCCATGGTGTTATTTTAAATAGTGCTACATCGTCCATCTGCACATGGAGACAATATGAGAAGAAGGAATTGATTATATACTATGTGATGAATCTACTCATTTGCAAACCTTAAATCTTTCGTTTTTTAAATTTATAGAAAAAATATTATCATTTCCACTTACTTATCTGACCTCCCAGTGCTTGAAGGGGATTGTTTTATTATATCTTAAAAATTTATTTATAGAGACTATAATAAACATGTGCAACTTACTGAAATCCAAGTGTATAATATGCATACATAATATCTTTCGCTCCACTGTGTTTTGTGTGCAAGACAAAGATATGGAATGGGCACAAGACATTTCATAGGTACAGAGTTCTCTTAACTTCATCTTTTTCCTTTTTATTTTTGCTCTAGTCCATGGGCTGTTGCACTCTATATTCAGGGTGTAGTGCCTCTCCAGTTAATACTCTTTGGAAATACCCTCACAAAAGTGTGTCTCCAAGGTGATTCTAAATCCAGTCTTTTGACAATGAAGACCAATAACTATAAGTAAATCCCTTGTCGACTTGTCATCCAAACACATCACAATAAATAATAATATTATACCCCTGACTCTCAAAGTTTCATGTGCATCTCAAAATGCAGAGTGCATTTAGTCTTTTCTAAAAATCTCTAGTCGTAATAATGTCAATACTGTTTATATGACTAAATGTAGAGTCCCTTTTGAGGGCAAACAATCTCTTAATTTTGAGTACTAAATTAAAAAAAAATCAAAACATTCAAAATGCATATACCTACTGTATAAAGGAATACAAAGTAACATTCCCATTCCAATGGGAGAACTGAGAAATAATCAAGGAAAAAAAATGGGTCAAAACAAGCTAGAAACCAAGAAGTGTAAATACTAAATTCAGTAGCTCCATATTTGTCATTTTGGGCTTGGGATGGAATTATTTGGGCTGTAAGAGAGGTGAGTAACCCCAACCCTCCAGTTTTGCTACCTATAGCATATGTACTCTGTTTATTGGGCTTGCTCCATGCACTTCACTTCTACCAATTTGCTTGGTAAATGCCAATTACCTAACATTTCCAATATCCTGTGGTTTCCCTTTTAATTTAATTTTAACATTCCCAGCTTCAGGGAACCACTTCAGTGGCATTCTTCCTTTAGTCCATCACCTTTCAAATGAAATTACACTTTATTGTGTTGGAGTTTTCTTTGGGTGAAGTATTTTTTCCTTAAGATTCTTTCCTATTGTCCCCGTACAATGTGTACTTTCTCCTTAAAAATTTTAGACACCTTGTTTTAACCCTCCTTTTCAACCTTGAACTCATTCTGCACCTTCCTTCAACAAATTCAGTGTACTGACTTTTTTGCTGCATTCACTGTAGTCTGTCAATGTGAACATGGATATGAACAGTTAGCAGGAACCAGATCCTTGATACTGTGCTGTCTTGAAATTTCTTCTGCAAACCAATTGCTTCACTTAGTATACATTCAGCCTTATGCAAATTCTCCGATATGAGCAGAATGCAGCAAGATTCTGTATCAAAATATAATGTGAATGGCCTCTACCTCTGTTATCAATAAAATCTGTTCCTTATGAAACACTGTGAGCTTCATCTTTACTCTCTGACTTGCTATGGGCATTCCCATGAATACAGCAATTTGGAGATGTACCACATTAGTATATCTACACAAAGGAATTCTATACAGCAGTAAGAAAAAATAACACAATGAAATTTGAGGAAAAATGGTTGAACTTAGAACAGATCATTCTCAGTGTACTTACCCAATCACAAAAAGAAAATTGTTGCATAGTCTCACTCATCTGCAGCACCTAACCTGAATCTACCCAAGATGCCTTACATACCCAACCAGCTCATGGACTAGACAATAGGATGGGTGGGGAAGGAGGGGAGTACAAGGGAGGGAGTGGAAAACACAAATCTAGACCCAAATGGCAATGGTACCATAAAATTCTAGATCCTAAAAGGCAGACCAAATGGCTGAACCTTCACCAGGCCCTGAGAGGGAACACTTGAGCCACAAGACACTGGAAAGGGTATGATAAAGACTGACCTTAATCTTCTACAGCTTCTCTCTCTCTCTCTTCTCTCTAACTCTTTTATATTAGTTATCTTTTTCTTCATTTTCTTTGGGGGCACTGACCTGTAACTCCCAGTACCAGCATGTGGTTATCATCTACAATGAGCTTTTGATCAGAGAGAACTACAAGGTTTCCTAAAAGAAAGACAGATTTCTAACAAAGTACTTGAGGACCCACCAGAGGCTAGTGATAAGAACCTACTGCTGAAGACACATAAAATGGAATGGCATGGCTGGAAGCTGGAAGAGAGTCAGTCCCCAGACAGTCAGCACATCTAATGACAGATGGTGCTACATGGGTAACTAGGGGAAAATGACCAACATCTTTTGAAGCAACTCATGGTCTAACCTACTTAGCAGCAAATAACCTGTCGTGATGCTCACACAAGTGCACACAGTGGCACACAGCCATGGTGGGGAACCAACTGCTCTTGAGTTGGCTGACTGATCCCCTCAGTGGTATGAGACCCATAGCTGGAGTTGGGTAACAAGTCAGAACCATATCCAAGCATAAGCCTGCACCTCATTATCAAGCTAACACCAATGTGGGCTACAAGAGGATCTACACCTATTAAATTCTCTATAAAAAAGTAAGGGTTATCTAATTTGTCTGGTGCTAACTTAGTCTCCATTGGAGAATATGTTGCTATTTTTCAGATAGACATAGATTCTAGGGAGAGAGCCACCTCTCATATCTCAAAAGGGTCCGGCTGAAACTAAGAAAAATTGGCGAAACAAGAAAGGGTGCTCTTTTCTTGGTGAACCAGGTGCCAGCACAAGGGTGAAGGAGATCAACACAGAGAAAATTCAACTCCTACCAAATCAGAAAGCCAGAGACCCAAAGGCCCCCAACACCTCATCACTGAAGCAGACCAAAAATGGACCAAACATGGCTCAGGGAAATTTTGTGAAAGAGGGAGTGGAAAGAATGTCAGAGCCACATGCTGGGTCCTGATATGCAGAGACATTTATCCTACCCAAAACTGTGGGCTAACTCCAGAATGCATGACCCATGTTCCTTAACAAGGAGGGGCCACAGGGAAGGGGTAGGATATGGATGACCATAACAATGGTACCAAATTGACTATTCTCTGAGTATAAAACTAATTAATAAAATAAATTAAAAAAAAACAGGAATTTGGGGGTTCCTCTCAAATGCAGCAATATATACCAGTGCACTAATGTTCTTGTGTTCCTCTCTCTCTCTCCCTCTTTCTGATGAAAAAAAAATCTAATAAAAAAGATTTAAGAAAAAAATCAATATATTGAAATCTATAGGCCAGATCGTAAGGTTTAGAGAAATTTTGTAAGATTAAGGGAAGGCAAATGGAGAAAATATAGAGTTCCTGCTCATATGAAGACAAAAGGGAGTAGAGCACATCTTACAATCCCAAACAGGTCATTTGTAGGTTCTTAACAGGAGCTGAACTAACTAGTCATAAAGCCAAGTTGTGAGGCTGAGCTTAGTGAGCCACATACCAGGATCAGCTTTAATTCTTCAATGAAAATTTTAAGTGGGTTTTTTAAATATTATACTATATTATATTATATTATTTATAGAACGAGAGAAAATAACCACTACAAATGAATTTAAGATACATTAACTCCCATGGGTATCTGGCTTACATGGGTTGTGGTGATGGCTTCACAGGCAAGAGCCCTAATTGCTAAGTTATTGCTCCAGTCCTCTCCAATGAGTCTTGATCCTACAAAAGGAAAAATTCTGCCTAGGGAGGCACTCAGCCTTCTTTTGGAAAAGCAGACAATACTAGGAAAGTGGAAGTACTTTCTAGGAAAGAACTCAGGTTTTCTATAGAAAAACTGATTCAAGGAACTCCTGTAGGCAAGAGATAAAGCGAAGCCAGGTCCCTGTCTGTTCTCTAGCAAAGGGGAGACTACAGGGCAAACTCAAGGACATTTCCTCTTTTACTTGTGGGGCCCCAGTCACCCTAAACTTCCTCAGTTGCCAAATATAATTTAGAAACCTAAGAGCAGTAGGAAATCAGATGCAACAAACATATTTCTGCTCCTTTTCAAAATGAATTGAAAATGTTATTAAAAATTAAATAATTCCTTCCCATGAAGGAGGATAGGTGAAAGCTAGCTTCTTCTAGGTACTTTCAATTAGGGATTGAGGTCCACAAAGAACCACTCCACATGCCACCTCACGCTGGCACAGAATGGAATTCTTGGGCGAAATGGAACTTGGATCTGATTGAAACTGATCTACAGTGCCCATGCTATCATTTTGGCATACTCCCTAGATAGTTGGCCCAGGTGGGCTCTCTCTGGGGTCCACTCCAAATTTAGAAACAAACTGGATCATTCCTCTGCATATGAAGGCTCTCTTCTTCATCCTGTCTTACATTAAAATATATATATATATATATATATATATATATATATATATATATATATATATATATATATATGGAATTCTTCTGGCCTTATACTGTGCTGCTTGGATACATGTGAATCTGGCTTCCTTTGCACCCAGCATGGCTGCCTGGTTGAAGGGTAAGAGGATAAAACTGTTTCTTGGTCTTGGGAAACTTTTTTTTTTTTTTTAATTTTTAACTAAACAGTTTTGTATTCAATAAATACAGTCAGTTTGGTACCATTATTAGGCTCATCCATGACCTACCCCTCCTCTCGGCCCCTCCTTGTTGATGTATATGGGTCATGCATTGTGGAGTTAGCCCACAGCTATAGGTAAAATAAATGTCTCTGCATATCATGACCCAACATGTGGCTCTGACATTCTTTCTGCCCCCTCTTCCACAAAATTTCCCTGAGCCATGTTGGATTCATTTTTGGTCTGCTTCAGTGATGAGGTGTTGGGGGCCTCTGGATCTCTGGCTTTCTGATTTGGTAGGAGTTGATTTTTTTTCTGTGTTGATCTCCTTCCCCCTTATGTTGGCATCCGGTTCATCAGGAAAACAGCCCTCTTGCTTGTTTCGCCAATTTTTCTTAGTTTCAGCCGGGGTCCAATTGAGGTATGATGGGGTGGCTTTCTCCTTAGGCTCTACATCTATCTGAAAAAGAGAAGGAGATTCTCCAACGGAGAGTAAGTTAGCACCAGGACAAATGAGATAACCCTTACTTTTTTTATAAAGAGTTTAATAAGTGCATGCCCTCTTGTAGCCCATGATTGATGGTAGCTTGATATTGGAGAGTGGGCTTATATTTGAATATGATTTGGACTTATTTCCAAGCTCCAGTTATGGGTCCCGTACCACTGAGGGGATCAGTTAACCAAATCAAGAGCAGTTGGTTCCCCACCATGGCTATGTGCCACTATTGCACTTGTGTGGGAATCAAAAGAGGTTATTTGCTGCTAAGTAGGTTGGACCATGAGTTGCTTGGACATATATTACTCATTTTCTCCCAGTCTCCCATAGAGCACCTTCTGGCACTACACATGCTGACTGTCTGGGGATTGCCTCTTTCCTGGCTTCCAGCCATGCCGTTCCATTTTACTTGTCAGCTGCATATGGTATGTTCAGCAATGGGGTCTTACCACTGACCTTTGATGGGTCATCAAGCACTCTGACAGAAATCTGTCATTCTTTTAGGAAACCTTGTAGGTCTATCTGATCAAAAGCTCACTGTGGATGATAGCCACATGCTGGTACTGGGGATTACAGGTCAGTGCCCACTAAAAGATGGAGGAAAAAGGAAAAAGATAACTAATATACAAGAGTTAGAGAGAAGAGAGAGAGAGGGAAGGAGAGGGAGGGAGGGAAGATTAAGGTTAGTCTTCATCATACCCTTTCCGGTGTCTTGTAGTTCACGTGTTCCCTATAAGGGTCTGGTGCATATAGTCTGTCTTTTAGCAAGTAGAATTTTGTTGTACTATTGCCATTTGGGTCTAGTTTTGTGTTTTCCACCCCAAATATGCACTTCCCTCCGTCCCCATCCATCCTAGTGTCTAGTCCACGAGAGGATTGCTGGCTATGTAAGGGATCTTGGGTAGATACCGGTTAGGTGCTGTAGATGAGTGAGACTATGTGGTGATTTTGTATGTGTGTGTGAGATTGGGTAAATTCACTGAGAATGATCTGTTTCATGTTCAACCATTCTTCCTCAAATTTCATTGTGTCATTTGTTCTTACTACTGTATAGAATTCCATTGTGTACATATACCACATCTTAGTTATCCATTCTTCAAGTGATGGACATCTGGGTTGATTTCATGTCTTAGCAATTACAAATTTAGCCACTGCAAGGATGATTGAGCAAATCTCTCTGGTCTGTGATTTGAAGGTTTTAGGGTACATGCCCAGTGAGGGAATCACTGGGTCTGTTGGTATCTCTATAGTCAGCTTTTCCAGGAATCTCCATATTGCTTTCCAAAGTGGTTGTACCATCCTACCTTCCCATCAACAGTGGATGAGTGTTCGAACTTCTCCACATCATGCCAGCATTTATTTTCATTTTATTTTTTGATTTTTGCTATTCTTATTGGGGTAAGGTGGAATCTCATAGATTTTTTAATTAGCATTTCTCTGATGATTAGGGATGATGAACATTTTCTTAAGTGTGGGTTTGCCATTTGAATTTCTTCCTCTGTGAACTGCCTGTTCAGCTCTTTACCCCATTTTGTGAAAGGGCTGTTTGACTTCTTATTGTTTATACTTTGGAGTTCTTTGTCGATTCTAGAGATTAGGCCTCTATCAGTTGGATAACCCGCAAATATTTTCTCCCATTTTGCAGGTAACCTATTGATTTTGCTTATTGTATGGTTGTCTGCAGAGAAACTCTTCAGCTTTATGAGATCACATTGGTTGAGTGACTGTTTAAGATCATGAGCTACTGAGGTTTTGTTCAGGAAGTCTTTTCCCATTCCTGTATCACGGAATGCAATTCCTCAATTTTCCTCCAGTAGTAGTCGAGTTTTTGGTCTTATATTGAAGTCTTTGATCCATTTGGATTTGAGTGTAGTGCATGCTGAAATGTGTGAATCATGTTTCAGTTTCCTGCATACGGTTATCCAGTTTGTCCAGCAACATTTGTTGAAGATACTGTCTTTTTTCCAGCGTATATTGTTCAGGTCTCTGCCAAATATCAAGTAGCTATAGTTGCATGACCCTAAGTCCAGGTCTTCCAGTCTATTCCACTGGTCTATACTCCTGTTTGTATACCAGTACAAGGCTGTTTTTATTACTAAGGCTTTGTAATATAGCTTTAAATCAGGCATTGTGATACCTCCAGAGGTATTTCTTTTGCTGAGGATATGTTTGGATATATAAGGCCTTTTGCCTTTCCATATGAAATTTGAGATCATATTTTCTATCTCTGTGAAGAACACTGTAGGGATTTTAATTGGAATTGCATTAGATCTATATATTGCCTTTGATAGGATTGTCATCTTCACAATGTTAATTCTGCCTATCCAGGAGCATGGGAGGTCTTTCCATTTTCTTAGGCCGTCCTCAATTTTTTTTTGAGTGTTTTTATGTTTTGGGGTTTTTTTTTTGTAGAAATCTTTCACTTTTTGGTTAATGTTATTCCAATGTTATTTTACTTTTTTGTTGCTGTTGAAAATGTGACTATGACCCTTTTTCTTTTTCTGTATCTTTGCCATTTGCATACAGAAAGGCTACTGATTTTTGTGCATCAATTTTAGATCCTGCTACTTTGCTACAGGAGTTGATCACCTTCAGGAGTTTTGGTATGGAGTCTCTTACATATATAATCATGTCATCAGTGAATAGAGCTAATTTAACTTCTTCCTTTCCAAATTGTATCCCTTTTATTTCCTTCTGCTGTCTAATTGCTTGAGCTAGGAATTCCAGTACTATATTGAAAAACAGAAGTGAGAGTGCACCACTCTGTCTTGTTCCTGATCTTAATGGGAATTCCTCCAGTCTCTCTCCATTAAGTATTTTTTGGGCCTTTGGTGCTTTATATATTGCCTTTATTATGTTAGGATATAAACCAGCCATGCCAATTCTCTCCAGTGTTTTGATCATGAAGTGATGTTGTTTCTTGTCAAAGGCCTTTTCTGCATCTAAGGAAATGATCCTGTGGTTTTTATATTTAACCTTGTTTATGTGGTGTATCACATTGACAGATTTCTATATGTTGAACCACCCCTGTGTTTCTGGGATGAATCCCACTTGGTCAAGTTGGATAATGCTTTTGATGTGTTGTTGGATTCAGTTTGCAAGTATTTTGTTTAGGATCTTTGCATCTAAGTTCACCAGGGAAATAGGCCAGTAGTTTTTTTTTCCTGTGGCATCTCTGCCTGATTTTGGAATTAGGGTGATACTACCTTCATAAAACAAGATAGGTAGCTTTCCATATTCTTGAATTGGGTGGCACATTTTGAGGACGATTAATTTCTGTTCTCCCATGAAGTTTTGATAGAATTTAGCTGGGAAGCCAGACTCTTCTTTTGGGGGAATTTGTTATTAATTTTTCAATCTCCATGAGTGTGTTGGGTTCTTTGAGGTGATTTATCTGCTCTGAATTTAGCTTTTATAGATGATATGCATCCAGGAATTTATCCATCTCCTCCACGTTATCCAATTTTGTGGAATAGAGGTTTTTGAAATACATCCTGATGATTCTCCCAATTTCACTTATGTGTATTGTGATCTTTCCTTTTTCATTTTGAATTTTGTTAATTTGAAGCTTCTCTTTTTTTTTTTTTTTTTTTTTTTTTGCTTGATCAAATTGGCCAGGGGTTTGTCAATCTTGTTTATTTTTTCAAAGAACCAGCTCTTTGTTTTGTCAATTGTCATAATTGTTTTCTTGGTTTCCAATTCATTGATTTCTGCTCTGAATTTAATTATTTCTTTCTTTCTGGAGCTCTTTGGGTTGAATTTTTCTTGTTTTTCCAGTGCCTTTATGTGGATGGCTAGGTTATAGATTAGGGATCTCTCTGTCTTTTTTATGAAGGCATTGAGTGCTGTGAATGTTTCCCCTGAGGACCTCCTTCATTGTTGCCCTTAAGTTTTCATATGATGTGTTCTCATTGTCATTCAATTCCAGAAATTTTGCAATTTCATTTTTTATTTCATCCACTATCTATTTATTGTTTAAACACGTGCTCTTCAGTTTCCAGGTGCCGTTGGGAGTCTTGGGTCTTTTGTTGTTGATTTCTAGCAGTATAGCATTGTGATCTGATATCATGCAGGGAATTATGTCAATTTTCCTAAATATGTGGAGGCAGTCTTTGTGACCCATTATATGGTCTATTTTAGAGAATGTTCCATAGGCTGCTGAGAAGAATGTGTAGTCTGTGGACTTGGGCTGGAAATTTCTGTAGATGCCCATTAGATCTAAATGATCGATGGAGTTTATGGGCTCTCTTACCTCCCTGTTGAGTTTCTGTTTGGATGATCTGTGTATTACTGACAATGGTGTATTGAAGTCCCCAGCTATGATGGTGTTTGTGGTTATTTCTGTTTTATTGTCAAGCAGGTTTTTTTTTTTTTTTTTTTTTTCTTATGAACTGTGGTGCCCCTGTGTTTGGTGCATACAGATTTATGATCGTAATATCCTTTTGATGGGTTGTTCCCTTCATAAGTTTGAAGTGGTCTTCCTTGTCTTTTTTGATTATTTTTGGTTTGACTTCTATTTTATCCAATATTAATATAGCTATGCCTTCTTGTTTCTTATTCCCATTTGCTTGGAATATTATTTTCCACCCTTTCGCCCTGAGGAGATGTCTGTCTTTAGTGGTGAGGTGGGTTTCTTGAAGGCAACAGATAGAGTGGTCTAATTTTTTGATCCATCCCGTTAGTTTATATCTCTTGATGGGTGAATTAAGGCCATTGATATTTAGGGTAATGACTGTGAGATTTGATTTGATCCCCAACATATTGTGATGGTAAATGTTAGTTGGTGTTTTCATGGACTTTGAATTTTTTTTGTGCCTACTTTGAGTTTGGTTATTGTGATCTGGTTTTTATAGGTATTTGAGTTTGTTTATTAGTTTCTTCTCTGTGGAGAATTTCCTGAAATACTCTCTGTAGGTTTGATTTTGTGTTCATATACTTGTAATGCTGAGTTTTGTCATGGAAAATTTGTCTTTCACCATCTATTATGAGGGATACATTTGCTGGGTAGAATAGTTTGGGTTGGAAGCCATAGGATCTTAGACTTTGCAGTGTTTCATTCCAGGCCCTTCTAGCTTTCAGTGTTTCCATTGAGAATTCTGGAGTAATTCTGATGGGGTTATCTTTGAAAGTGGTGTGCTGTTTTTCCCTAGATGCTTTTAGGATTTTCTCTTTGCTGTCAATGTTTGCAGTCTTAATGACAATATGACTTGGAGAGTTTCTCCTTTGGTCCAGTCTGTTTGGAGTTCTGGTGGCTTCTTGTATCTTGATCGGCCTTTCTTTTAAGAGACTGGGGAAGTTTTCTTCAATTATTTTGTTAAATAAGTTCTCCATGCCTTTGGTCTTAATTTCTTATCCTTCTGGTATTCCAGTGATCCTGATATCAGGACATTTAAGTGTATTCCATAATTCCCTCATGTTCTGTTCACAGGAACTTTTAAACTTACTGAAATTTTTGAACTCTCAAACTCTTTCTTCCATCTTGTCTTCCAGATCAGAGTTTCTTTTTTTTTTTATTTTAAATTTTTATTTATTCATTTATTTGAGAGCGACAGACACAGAGAGAAAGACAGATAGAGGGGGAGAGAGAGATTGGGTGTGCTAGGGCCTCCAGCCTCTGCAAACGAACTCCAGATGCGTATGCCCCCTTGTGCATCTGGCTAACGTGGGACCTGGGGAACCGAGCCTCGAACTGGGGTCCTTAGGCTTCACAGGCAAGCGCTAAACCGCTAAGCCATCTCTCCATCCCCCAGATCAGAGTTTCTATCCTCCACTTGGCTGACTGTATTCTTCAGAGCTTCTGGAGAGTTTTGTACTTGTCCAATTAAGTTTGCATTTTCTACTACCTTTCTATGTATAATGTCCATCCCTCTGTCAAGCTCCCTTTTCACATCATTTACTGATTTTCTTGATGATTCTTGGAATTCATCTTTGCATTTCTGCATGTCTTCATTTAGAATGGCCAACTGAATTTTAAGGTCTTCTTTTTTTTCACTCTCTCTCAAATCTATTAACTCTCTTTTAACTCCTTCCAATTTCTTATCTATTAGTTCTAGTTTAGTGATGGTAGTATCCACACAATTATCGGTCCTTTGTTGCTTTCCTACAAGTTCTACCTGTAGGTTGGTCAGGGTTGCATTGCTCATAGCTTCAATTTGATGTTCTGGTACTAATGACTTCTATATTTTCGTTATATATATTCATTACATAACTGGGTGCTCTAGCTGGATTTTTCTGCAGAGAAGAACTTTCTCTGGCTTAAGCCTTTCAGCTTGCCTTCTCCCTGGATCTTAATTTTCTTCTGGTTTGAGTTTTTCAGATAGCTTCCTCCATGGATGTTAAACCCACCTGCAATAAGCCTCATAATTCATGATTTTTACCTAAATAAATTCTATAATTCATAATTTACCTTTCTTAGAGTTTTTTCAGTTATTTAAAAACATGCACAAGGGCCCCAAATTTGGTGTTTACAAGCCTGGTGGTGCCCCTCATGAACCCTGAAGTATTGCATCATAATTATCATTTTCTGTTTTGGGAAACAGGGTACCAAATTACTCCTCCCTATTGTTTGCTTGTTAAATTCTTTCTGTCAGCTCTTCCACTACAGTCCCAGAACCATTCAAGGATATGATATAAATGTCTAATTAAGTGCTCAACATTCAACTGTCTCTTCTAACACTTTGATAAGTTTGAGTCTCCCTTCTGAAAAGAGAAACTTCTCTAACAAAGACACACACACACACACACACACACACACACACACACGTGTGTGTGTGTGTGTGTGTGTGTGTGTGTGTGTATGTATATGAATGACAGAGTATTTTGAGGGCAGAATATATCTGTGTAGCTAAACATCAGTAGTAACTTACCCTAGGTTTTGTAACCTTCCAGCTCTAGGCTTTCAATTAAGTTTTCAGTATTAGGCATGAATGCTTTCCTATGGAGCTTGCCTCAAATAAAACTAGAAAACAGTCAATTATCCCCATAACAGACATGCCACTCTTTCACTAGTGATTATTCCTTGCCTGAATGGCCAGTTGTGTAATTTTCAGGGTCCACCACTCATTAAGCTTGTTGATGATTTTTCTGCTCCAGTAGGATGTTCAGCACTTTCAGCACTATGACAGCTACATCAGGGAGGAGCCTTCCAGCTCAATTCAGCTATATTTTGAAGTGACCTATAGTTGTAGCATATAGTTTCTTCAT
The DNA here is from genome assembly GCF_020740685.1 of Jaculus jaculus. Taxonomy (NCBI): domain Eukaryota; kingdom Metazoa; phylum Chordata; class Mammalia; order Rodentia; family Dipodidae; genus Jaculus; species Jaculus jaculus. The sequence continues at coordinate 78,567,629 of NC_059113.1, forward strand.
CCATATCACTTGACTACTTTAATGTATAACTAGTTCTTGGCATTGGCAGTATAGCTTGTACTGTACTGTTTTGGTGCCTCAGGGACCTCCTTGACCACCACTTACTGGTAGTTATCCTAATAATGCCATGGACATTTTTCTGTGACAACTTACCACTTCTGAGAATGGCATTTATACTTTGTTTTGAGGTATGGTTAGACTATAACTCAGGGTGAGTTGGAACTCACTCTGTAGTCCCATTCTGGCTTTCGACAAATAGCAGTCCTCCTCCATTTGTCTCCTGAGTGCTGGAAATAAAGACATGCATCACTACCCAGTGTAACTAATATATATATATATATATTATACTTATATATATGTATATGTATATATATATATATATATATATATATATATATATGTTTGTTTGTTTGTTTTTCTGAGGTGGGATTTCACTGTATCTCAGACTGACCTGGAATTTTCTATGTAGTCTCAGGGTGGCCTTTAACTCATGGGGATGCTCCTACCTCTGCCTCCCAAGTGTTGGAACTAAAGGTGTGCACCACTATGCCTGGCTATTTTTTTATTAATATGAAAGTAAGAATACTATTAAGTAATAGTTGGTGATAAAATAATAATAGAGCCATTCATATAAAAAAAGAAAGTGATAATTCACTTTACAAAGGGAGAGATGCTATTTTAGTAAATTTATTCATTTGTATGTATACCTCATTGACACCTAGCCATACAAAGACTAAACTAATTTTTTTTTCTTTTTTATTACTAAGAACATATTTTAGAACAAGTCATCCTCAATGAACACACAATGACAGGAAAAAAAAAAATGCTTGTTCTCACTCATCTGCAGTCCTTAACCTGGATCATCTTAGAACATTGTTTTTTAAATATTGTATTCATTTTATTTATTTGAGAACAACAGACAGAGAGAGAAAGAAGCAGATAGCGAGAGAGAGAGCGAATGGGTGTGCCAGGGCCTCCAGGCACTGCAAACTACTCCAGACACATGTGCCCCCTTGTGCATCTGGCTAATGTGGGTCCTGGGGAATTGAGCTTCAAACAGGGGTCCTTAGGCTTCACAGGCAAGCGCTTAATCACTAAGCCATCTCTCCAGCCCATATTATTAGAAATTTTAACAGTCATTAATGGAGGTTCTATAATTCATACTTTTCTGCATAAATACACACATCAATCCTTATGGAGATTCTAATTTGTCCAATACTCTTCTCCTTGGTTCTTTTTTATGTCTGCATATATACATACTGCACCACTAATACGTAAGAAATATTTTGGTTTCACGTTAAAACTACATCTAACATACATAACTTGCCTCAAACATCATTAATTTCTCAATACCCTAAAAATGTTTTATGTCTCTATCTGTATCTGTGCTATCATATATGTAATATTTAGTTTTAAATATAAGATCTAGGGCTGAAGTAATGACTCAGCAGTAAAAGGTGTGGCTAGTCTGGTTCAATTCCCCAATACCTATGAAAAACTAGATACAGAAAGTGGCACATGTGTCGAAAGTTTGTTTGCAGTGGCACAAAGACCTGACATGCCTCCACATACTCTCTCTGTGTCTTACTGTCAAATATATAAATAAATAAACATAAAAAAGAAATACAAGACTTAATATAATTCTTCATTTTTATTCTAACCCTCATCAAAGTACTATAAAATAATGATTTAAGTTGACTTGTGATTATGACTAAGATCTTACAATCTTCATATGTGTTTGCACATACTCTAGGAAAACTTATAGACATCAATATTTACAAACTATTAACAAATAACATAACTACAACCCACAAAGTATATTTTTTTTTCATCCAGTAAATTACTAAGTATTTACAGTTATGGAATTAATATATTACACTGATAAGATATTGTCAAGTATCTACATATAAATATGCTGCCACTGGGGCTGGAGGGATGGCTTAGCAGTTAAGGTGTTTGCCTGCAAAGCCAAAGGCAGGTTCAATTCCCCGGGACCCACGCTAGCCAGATGCACAAGGGGACACACACTTCTTCAGTTTGTTGCAGTGGCTGGAGGCCCTAGTGTGCCCATTCTCTCTCTCTCTCTCCTTTTTTCTCTGTCAAATAAAGAAATAAAGATAAAATATTTAATAAAAAATATGTCTGCCATTGAATGAATGTGAGTACGTTTTTGTACAAATGTTTATCTTCACAAAGATATGTTTGCACATGAATAGTGCAATTGTCATGAAAATATGTAAAAAGGCTGGAAAAATGGCAATGAAGAATTCATAATATCTTGTGTATTGATTACCACATTGTCATTTCCAGATTTTTATGCTTGGCAGTAATTGTTGATTCCAATGAATATTCATTTATACCAAAATGAACATAATAATTATCATAGCTTCAACTTTCTTGATGATTATCATATTCCAGAAACCCTTCAGATTGCTGTCCATATTCATTTTACTCAATTGTTTGGTAAATTAATATAATGGATATTATAAATTTCATTCTTGCAAGCTTTTGAATAAAAATACACTAGACAGAAGGCCTTAAGTTTGAAAGGTAAAGTAGGACATCTTTGGGAATATATATTTTATCTCATTTTATTTGATAGTTGTTTTTTCAAGGTAGGTTTGTGCACTAGCCCAGGCTGACCTGGAATTCTCTATTTAATCTCAGAGTGGCCTTGAACTCACAGTGATCCTTCTACCTGTGCATCTAAAGTGCTGAAATTAAAGGTGTGTGCCACCACACCAAGGTTATCTTACTATATTAAAAAATATTTTTTCACTTATTTATTTGCAAGGTGGGAATGGACACACCAAGGCTTCTTGGCAGTACAAAGGAATTCCAGATGCATACATCAATTGGTGCATATGCTTTTACATGGGTACTAGGGAATAGAATGCAGGCTGTCAGGTTTTGTAAGCAAGTGCCTGTAACTGCTGATCCATCTCCCAGGCTCAGGAATATATACCTTAACTTAAAAAAAAAAATCAATCTAAATAAAACTGAACATAGAAAAATCAACAGCTTGTTGATAATAGCACTCTTCACACAAATAGATATTTAGTGTACTCAGATGGTAGTGAATTTGATAAACTTGAAAATTATACAATGTTCAGTTGAAGAGGTAGGATAGAACCAGCAACAGATGTATTACTTGTGTATATACTATACATGGAAGAGGATGAACAGTCCCTTTTACTTGAACTTCAGGCTGGCCATGTCCCAGCTAGTACTGAATTCTAACATGAAGGAAATCTGACAAAGATGTAAAACATTTTTAATTATCTTATTGTTCAGATATAACTCATGACTATTGCTTGGTAATTTAAATAATAAGTAAATAAATATGTTTTGATATTTTTAATAATTCAACTACATCCCATCATTCAAATTCATAGGCTTTACAATAAATGTATAATTTTAATTTCAACTTATAAACATTTAATTTTTTTTATTATTGACAACTTCCATAATTACAGACAATAAATAATAATTCCCTCCTCCCACTTTCCCTTTGCAACTCCACTCTCCATCATATTACTTTCCCTTCTCAATTAGTCTTTCTTTTATTTTGATGTTATTATCTTTTCCTCCTATTATAAGGGCCTTGTATAGGTAGTATCAGGCACTGTAATGCCAAGGATATCCAGGCTATCTTCTGTCTGGAAGAGTGCATTGTAAGCTGTCTTACACTTCCTTTGGCTTTTGCATTCTTTCTACCACCTCTTCTGCAAAGGACCCTGAACCTTGGAAGGTATGATAAAGATATTTCAGTACTGAACACTCCTCTGTCACTTCTTCTCAGCACTATGGTGTCTTTTGAGTCATCCCAGAGAATACTCCCATCAGAAAAGAGTAGGTTATCTAACCAGAAGTGAGAGTAGCATTACTATATGAGTAGAAACATTAAGAGATATGCTCACCTGGCAGTTTGGTGAGCATAATATATGCATTTAGCCAGGCACCGGCAGATGTTACATCCCTGGGGCTCATGACGTCACCTGATTTTTCAGTACAAGGCATGTATTCAGTCCTGTGGAGCAGGCTTCCAGTCCAATTAGAATACCACTGGCTTCCTCCATAATGGACCTGCCACTATTGCACATGTTCTCTCATTTGGCCTGGTTGGCTAAACTTAAGGCTTGCAGAGTCCACTGTAACTTATTTCCATTGATGACTTCTCTCTCCCCCATGTAGCTGTATTCAACATAGCCTTTTACAGCTTTCTGTCAGCTGGTCTACAGGGAAGAGGTTTTCAGCAAGATTTCTCAATGACCTTTCAGCCCAAGCATTTGGAATCTTCAACAATAGGGTCTTACCATCTATTCCTAGTGGAAAACCAAGAGCCTTGGCAGTGGCCTGTAATTACTGGAGAAATAAGGGACCTTCCTGACCAACAACACATTGGAAGGTACCCCTTCTCTACCACTGAACTTTTTCTAGTAAGAATACATGGGTTCTTGTGCCATGAGCCCAAGAAGTAGATTTCCATATGGTTTATTCTTTCCTTGTTAGATTTTGATTGCCTACCCCCCACACACCATAACTATTCTCAATCTTTTCCCTGGATTCACTTAGGCCATTCATTCCCAGTAATCAGTTCATCTACTTACATATATACAATACTATCCCCTTAAGTTCTTGCTATTCCCTCCCTTATAGCCCCTCTCTAGTTTACTGGCCTTTGAAACCAATTTTTATTCCAAATCGCATACAAGTCTAAACATGGATGCACATATGAGAGAGAACACGTGGAGCTGGCCTTTCAGAGACATGGATACCTCACTAAGTATAATCCTTTACAGATCCATTCATTTGCCTTCAAGTTTCATTATTTCATTTTTCTTTGCCACTGAATAGAACTCCATTGTTTGAATATACCATTTATCTACTCATCAGTTGAAGGACATCTAGGCTGGTTCCATTTCCTAGCTATTGTGAATAGAGTGGCAATAAATATGGATGTGAAAGTATCACCTGATATTGAGGTCCTTCATCCATTTGGATTTGATTCTTGGGCATGGAGAGAGATAAGGAGACATATATATTCTCATTTTACAAGTAATATTAGTTGAAGACGTTATCTTTTCTCCAATAAGTATTTTTGTATAGCTTCCTTGGCATATAACTGGGTCCTCTATTCTGTTCCATTGATCTACTTGTCTGTTTTGTGACAGTTCCATGTTGTTTTTTAAAATATTTTATTTTTATTGATTTATTTGAAAGAGACAGTGTCGCTCAGAAGGGATAGAGAATGGGCATTCCAGGGCCTCCAGCCACTGTAAACAAACTCCAGACACATATGCCATCTTGTGCAGCTGGCTTATGTGGGTGCTGGGGAATTGAACCTATGTCCTTTAACTGTGCAGGCAAATGCCTTAATAACTAATCCATATCTCTAGGCCCCATGATATTTTTCTCTAAACTATGGCTCTGTAATATAGGTTAAAATCATATAAGATAATAGAACCAGGCTTAATTTTGTGGCTCAAAATTGTTTTGCCTCTTTTAAGAATTTTGTACTTCCAACTAAGTTTTAGGTTTTTTTCTTCTTCTAATTCTGTGAGGAATGCTATTTAAATTTTGATTGGTGATTGCATTAAATATGTAAAAGTTTTAGTAAGATTAACATTTTCATAATATTGATACGTACAATCTAAGAACATGGAATATCTTTCCATTTCTTAGTGTCTTCTATTATTTCTCCCTTGACTGTTCCTAAAGTTTTCATTACAGAGATCCTTCCCTTCCTTGGTTAGGTTTATTCCAAGGTACTTTATTTTTTGAGGCAATTGTAAATGAAAGTGATTCGTGATTTCATCCTCAGCATGGTTGTTGTCACTGAATTTTGTGTGTTTATTTTGTATCCTACTATGTTTCTAAAAGTGTTTATCAGTTCTAACAGTTTACTGTTAGAGTTTTACGGTCCTTCATGTATAGAATCATAGCATTTGCAAATAGTGATAATTTTATCTATTCATTTCCAATTTTTATCCCTTTTATGTGGGTATCTTAATATTATTGCTATAGCTAAGGCTTCTAGTACTATATTGAGTTAAAGTGGAGACAGTGGACATCCTTGTCTTGGTCTTGATTTTAGTGGAACGCCTTCATGTTTTTAACTAATTAGTATTATGGTGGTTGTAGGTTTGTCATAAATAGCCTTTATTATGTTGAGATATGTTTCCTCTTTTCCCAGTTTCTATAAGACTTTTACCATGAAGGGATTTAAGATTTTGTCAAATGCCCTTTATGCATCTACTGAGATGATGATCATGCAATTTTTGTCCTTCAGTCCATATATTTCCTTCTTGATTTCTTCATTGACCCAATCAGCATTTGGTAGTGTACTGTTTAGTTTCCATGTTTTTGTGTATGCTCTATTGCTTTTCATGTTGTTGATTTGTAGTTTAATGCCATTGTGATCTCATAGAGTGCAAGGATTATTTCAATTTTCCTGTATTTGTTAAGAATTGCTTTATATCCTAATATATGGTCCTTTTTAGATATTGTTCCATGTGTTGCTGAAAAGAATGTGTTTTTGCAACATTTGGATGAAATGTTATCTGGATATCTGTTAGGCCCATTTTTTCTATGAGTTGATAACAGTGGAATAATGAAGTCATCCACTACAATTGGGTTTGGTGTTCTCCATGACCTTAAGTATAAAAATGTTTGTTTGATGAAATTGGGAACCCCCACATTAGGTGCATATATGTTTACAATTGTAATGACCTCCTGTTGGATTGTTTCTTTAATCCATATAAAATGAGCTGCTTCATTTTTCTAAATGATGCTGGTTTGAAGCCAGTCCTGTCAAATGTTAGGATAGAAAGGCATGCTTGTTTTCTAGGGCCATTTGTTTGAAATAATATTTTACATCTTTTAACCCTAAGATAGTGTCCATCTTTTATGGAAAGGTCAGTTTCTGAGAAGCAACAAATAGAAGTATCCTGCCTTTTAACCCAGTCTGCAAACCTATATCTTTTGGTTGAATCATTGTGGGCATTGATATTAGGAGTTTTTATTGAGGGTTGGAGAGGTGGCTTAGTGGCTAAACGCTTGCCTGTGAAGCCTAAGGACCCCAGCTCAAGGCTTGATTCCCCAGTACCCACGTTAGCCAGATGCACAAGAGGGCGCAGGTGTCTGGAGTTCATTTGCAGTGGCTGGAAGCCCTGCTGCGCCCATTCTCTCTCTATCTATCTCTATCCATCTCTCTCTCTCTCTCTCTCCCTCTCTCTGTCTGTTGCTCTTAAAAAAATAAATAAAAATAAACAAAAAAAATTTAAAAAGAGTTATTATTGAAAGGTGTACATTTATTCTTGTCATTCTTTTTGTTTTGTAGTTCTTCCTGCAGTGTGGCTCTTATACTCCCAGAGTAACAGCAGAAGTGACCCTGGATATTGAGTTTGCCTTCTATGCAAGTATTCTAGTAGGCTGGGTGGAGAAAATTGCTGAGAAATTTCAAATTTCAACTGAGAAATATACACATTCAATCAAAATCAGCACAGATTATTTATGCAGGAGTGGGGATTAAGACAAACTGCTAATATAATAGAGCCAAAGTCCCTTAGTTTGCCCCACACCCTAATCCTTTCAACTGGGAAGCTGAGATTTCTGTTGTGAAATGGGTTCCAGGTCAGCCTAGGGCCAAGTGAGACTCTGGCCCCAATAATTACAGAAGAAGACAAAGGTCCTATAAATCAAGGAAGCCAAAGGCAACAATGATCAACACCAAAATACAGCTTATTTAAGAATTGTAAAGCTGACCAAGAATTCATCAAAACATAACCTGCCCAGATATGGAAAGTGAGATTAGAACTTCTAGAGCAGGCCTATGTACCTGTTTTTGTGTAAGTAGATTATTTTAGGATAGCTCCCAATCTCATCAATGTAGCTTGTCCACCTCATTCCCTCTATGTTATGCTGTGGAATTGGTTAGGCTGCTTGTATCACTGGATCTGGTGTTCTGATCACCTGTGCTGGACGCTGTGTGGCTGCAGGGTGAATGAGTTCTCTGGTGGTTTGTGGCACTGGTGGTTAAGCTGAAGGAGGCTCTGTAGGGTGCCTGGAGTTGTACCAGAGCTGCTCAGCTGTTCCTGTTTGTGATCTCCTTCAGCCACTTCTCAGCTGGTACTGTTTGTCTTCCCCTTCAGGTTTCCTGACTTTGTAACAAGGGTGATATGAGTGGAAAATTCCTTCATGTGGCTTCTGTTCCTGTGGCTCTGCACCACGCAGGACCAGGCAGTTGCAAGGATCAGGGCCAACAGCACTGCAGTGGAAGCCACTTTTGGGTTCCTGCTTGCTAGATGTTCTAGGTCTATCCTGTTTCTCTGCTGTGGCTAATAGTTCCTTATGCACGTTCACTTTTCAGTATGAGTGTATTTTGATATTTTCTCCTTATTTCTCTCCTTGGGCAGATATGACATATGAACCACACCATCATCTTACCTACAACCTTGAAACTTCCAATTACTTCTACAATTTGTAATCCTTTAGCAAACATTTTTTTTTTCTGTTTAGTATGTAAGCACTTGTCTATTATAAATCATTGACACCAACTAGATCATACAAAGTTCCTGAATCATATGCATACAGACAAATTGCTTAATAATATTAAAGTTCACTCTGTAAGCCAGTAATACAAAAATTAGTTTCCTAAAAACTGTGGATTATGGTCTCACAGAGTGTGCTTTATATGAAGGGGGGAAAAAAGCATGTAAAACAAATAAAAATAATCATTTGTGCAACACACTGAAGAGCTATAAGTGCAGGGTTGGGTGACCAGATAAAATCAAAAAGGGAAGCTGTTGGGAGCTATGAACCAAACCTTGGCCATGTTAACAGAAACTGTCATATAGCAAGTTAAGTTTCTACTTCCTCACCTAATATTCAACTACTAGAAACAATGGGATTGTACACCTGGCTAAACACTCCCCCATCCTGCCGGTAGCTGATGAAAAAACAAAGGCATTGTGGTTTAACCAGTAACTCTGTGATCTTTGCCCTAACCATGTCCTCTTCCCCCTACAACCCTATATAAACCTACATGGAAAAAATAAAATCTCGAGGCCTTGACAAACATCTAGCATGGTCTCCTTCTTGTGTCTGTTTGCCTTTTCCCACCCAGGTTAGCTTCTCCTCCAGTCCTTGTTCAACTCTACTCTGGCCAGGGCAGGAAGCCCTAGGGAGTGAGTTGGACCTTTGATGTGCTCATTCTTATTGTAATTACTAATTATATGTCATATCTGGAGAGAAGAAATAACCCCATTATTGCAATGAAATGTCATAATAAAAGTTGCAATTCATCATAAAATTAAAGAATAATCATGAATGGGAATAATTATATTCTCAAAAAATGTACAGTTGGGCTGGAGAGATGATGTAGCAGTTAAGCGCTTGCCTGTGATGCCTAAGGACCCTGGTTTGAGGCTCGGTTCCCCAGGTCCCATGTTAGCCAGATGCACAAGGGGGCACATGCGTCTGGAGTTCGTTTGCAGAGGCTGGAAGCCCTGGCGTGCCCATTCTCTCTCTCCCTCTATCTGTCTTTCTCTCTGTGTCTGTCGCTCTCAAATAAATAAATAAATAAAAATTTTAGAAAATGTACAGTTAAGCTAAGAAAATTGAAGAAAAGAAAAAAAAATGAAATGAATGTTTTGAAGTAACTGAACAGTCTTTTCTTTATTTACATATATATTTTTATTTTTTGAGTAAACAGCAGAAATTTATTTTGTAACCTATACAATTCCCTTTTCACATTATTAAGTAGAACCTTTTCTGTGTACACATCATATGTTGGTAACACCATTCCCTTCTTCCTTGCCCTAATTCCACTGTGGACCCTCCTCAGTGAGATTGCTGATTTTCTACCAATTGCCAAAATCAGACAATAAATACTTCAATAAATAAATTAATAAGTGCCAATGGAGTCTATCAAAAGGTCTTCTAAACATCTATGCTGCTTCTTTTTGACCCATGCTGATCTTACTTTTTGTTAGAGACTCTGCTTTTCACAGATGTCAGAAAATACCAGGGAGATCCATGACACACAAGTATAACAAGAAAAGAAATCCAACTGCCTAGCATGAGACTTGTAATCTCTATCATATCTTCCAGCACTCAAGGAACAGAGGAAGTGGCAGACTAAATATAAGTGCAGATCATGGTTACCCTGAGAACCTTCTCCAGGTTAGACTCTAGGAGACTCAGAACACATCAAAGCAAAAAGTGAGAGGCTGCTGAGAGCACAACACTAACCGAGACTTATCACATGACCTCCAAGTTTGAGGAAACATTATGGAAGAGTGGTTGGAAAGAACGTAAGCACCACAGGGTAAGAAGTAGTAGCCTGAAGCATTTTTCTCTCATACAGAGACTGATTGATGATACATGACTCCACATGGCACACCAATAACCCCACTAATGAAGGTCCTCACTGGAATAGGGGTGAAGGAGATGGAATAAAAGAGTATAACCATATTGAAATATAGCCAATATATAATATGTAAATAAGTAATAATAATAAGTTATATTAAGGTAATTCCATATCAACTTGTTATGAGAATAACCTAAAAATAGTCTCAAATAAATCAAATTTAAATTCAATGAAATTTTAAAAGTTGATTTATAAAAAAATCAAACACTGAGATGGAAGGAATTCAATCAAACTAGAAATATTTTATAATTTAATGCCATCAATACTAACTGTGAGGAAAAGAGAATTACATGCCATGCGATGTTTCAGAAAATGACCTTACATGAGTCTTACCATGACTCTAATTTAAAGTAATGCCAGAATAAATAATAACATACAAAATGATCCTAATAAGAAATAAGATAAATAAAATTTTAAAAATATATAATTGTATTAGAGGTCCTTGATAAACTCACAGAACAGGAAACATAAAGTCATTAATTGGAAAGAAAAATATCACTAATACTATTGGTGCATATCATAGTTAAATAGGCAGGAGATTCTAGTAACAAATTATGTGAATTAATGAGAAAAAAATCACTTGAGTTATGTACCATCAACATTTTAGAATAAAAGACAATTATTTTCATTGCTCCAGATATACCAAATAACTAAAATTAAATAGTAAAAGTGTAAGGCCAGGGGCCTGGAGAGATGACCCAGCCTGCAAGATATTTGCCTGCATACCTGAAGGACCCAGGATTGAGTCCTCAGTAACCACATAAAGCCAAATGAACAAAGTGATGCATTCATCAGAAGGTTTTTTATAGAAGCTATAGGCCCTGGCACACCCATTTTCTGTTTGTCTCTTGTCTATCTCTCTCTGCTTGCAGATAACTAAATAAAAGCATTGTTAAAACAACTGTAATACCTCCATAAGAAAAAGAAACTGCACAATATTGCTGATAATGTATCATTATATATGTTGATCACTATGTCATGTGCAACTGACTATTAGATTACTTGGTTATTTTAAGACATCAATTATTATGTGTCAAAAGAAAAACAAAGCAGAGGGGCTGGAGAGATAGTTTAGCAGTTAAGCACATGTCTGCAAAGCCAAAGGACTCAGGTTTGATTCCCTAGGACTCATGTAAACCAGAAGCATGAGGTGGCAGATGCATCTAGAATTCATTTGTGGTGGCTGGAGGCCCTGGTGTACCCCTTCTCTCACTCTTTCCCTCCCTCTCTCTCTCTCTTTCTCTCTCTTTCCCTCTTAAATAACTAAATAAAAATAAAATTTAAAAATCAGTAGGATTGCTATAAGAACATTATATATATAATATTATTACTAAGCTACTTTGATCTTCATTTATAGGTCTAACCTGTTTGCAGTCTTACATAATTTATTGATTTTTTTTTTATTTTTCCAGAAAGTTGTTCCTGTACTCATGGGCAGCCACCTCCTTATCTTTCTTATGCTATCTTATTTTTATTTTTATTTATTTTATTTTTTTTTAGTGTGCACATGTAGGAAATGTGTGTGAGTGCATTTGTGTAGGACAAAAGACAAGTATGAGTATTGATGCTCACTTTACACCTTGTTTGATGGGTAGTCTCTCATTCACCAGTGCATTTGCATTTCAACACTCTTCTCACTTTAAGTGCACTAGGATTATAGATATTAATGCTACAGCATTTAGGTATTTTTTAATGCCGGGGTCTATTGACTTGAACTCAGGTACTCATGTCAGCATAGCAAGCTTTTTGTCCATTGAGCTATCTTCTCAGATTCTTACAATGTCACATGTTCAGTTTTTTTTTTTTTTATCTACTCAGTATTAGCCAAATATTCCTATAGACTTTCTAGGAAGAAAACACTTGTTTTATTTCTTTCTTTGTTTACTTTTTAAATATTTTGTTTATTATTTGAGGGAGAAAGAGAGAGAGAGAGAGAGAGAGAGAGAGAGAGAGAGAGAGAGAGAGAGAAAACAGGCATGCCAGGGCTTCCAGCTGCTGAAAAGAAATTCCAGATAGATGTGCCATTTTGTGCATCTGCCTTTATATGGGGACTTGGGAATCAAACATGCATCATTGGTCTTTGAAGACAATTGCCTTAACCACTGAGCAACTGCTCTAGCTCCAAGATTATATTTAAAAAAAAATGTCTGGAAAGTCAAGCAAAATACAGCTAGCAAACCCTTCAAATTTCTAGTTCAAAATGGTCACTATTCTCTCAAAGGGAATATAGGGTTAAAATTTTTAATCAGAATTATGACATGATTTTTAAATATTTCATGTGGAGTATTCTTCCTATAGCCACTTTTTTCTCCTCTTGATGTATGTAGCATGGAAGAAATTCCACAATTAATATAGGGAAAGTATCTTGACTTTTAAATATCAGAGGGGTCAGAAAAAGTTCTAAAGTTATACAGCTTTTATTCTTGCTTAAGTCTTCCATTTAATTACATTCAAACACTTTTCCTCCACCTACACTTATTACCATCTTTGATCTGTCAAAGTAATAACTGAAAACAGTGTGTAACAAGGTGAAAGTTTTTAACATAAAAATAGCTTTGAATTTATTTTAATTGAAAATTTTTACTTTGCCTTAAGTGCCATTAAAAAATCGGTTCCTTCTTTTGACAGTTGTGACTTGGTATATCAAATGGCAGTTTAAACATCCCCTATAACTGCCTAAAAGTTTTATTATGGAGTGAAGGTTTATTATGGATCACAGATGATGTTAATACTTTTGGATATTCACTCCTCAAAAGAAAGAAGCAGTACTATGGTAGTCTGAATAATTTTCCCCAATGAATTCAGGAGTTTACTAACATTTTAGATCTCCAACCACCTAACTGTAGGAGATGTCTCTGTGGGTGGATCCCAAGGTCCATCCCTAAGGTGTGTTTCAGAGCAGATCTGATTTTCAGCCTAAGAAATGTAGAGTGCTGGAGTTCTGCCTGAGTTTCTGGACTATGCCTCCTTATGGTCATGGTGGGGTTATTTCTCTCTGCGTAGATCTGAGTAAAGGAGGTCAGCATCTTCCACCATTATGGAACTTACTCTGGATCTATAAGCTTCGATAAATGATTTGTGTATGGTTTGGAAGTTCATTCCAGCAACTTGGAGCTGACTGTGACAAAATTGTTACCATTGATTAGGTTGTTACTGACTGGTGAATCTGACCATGTATATTTTGGACTTTTGGAACTTTCATTTTGGAGGAATGGACATGGATTTGAAACTTACAATTGAAGATGCCTTCCAGATATGTAAGCCATTGACTATTCTAGTGAGAGTTTGAAATTGCTAAGTGTGGAGAGAGTTATATTTGGAGGCTTTCCTCATGAATTTTTGTACAGGGAAAGAAAGCTGGGGTCAACTTTGCTCCTGGCATAACAGTTTGATGCTTTCTGCTGCCCATGCCCAGAGTGTTTTATCAAGGTAAGATCTGTAATCAACTTATGTGCTTAGCTAATTATATGGAACTGATAAATTTAATAACGAAAGTTAGAAAAACTCCAGAAAATTTAAGTTTACTGTCACTGTGCCTGGTTGCTAAAGGTGCTATTCTTAAGGAGATATTACCACTATTAAGGAAGATCACTTAACTACTTTACATTGAAATAATGGGAAGACTGGCTGAGGAAAGACTGAATGGGATAAATGTGCATTCTTTTGAAGGGAGATGACTACAAAGAAGGAACATACTATTCAAAGTCTCTGGATTAAGAACATGGCTGGGTTCTTCACACTGGCATTGATTTCAGAAACATGAAAAATGCTTGGAGCAGATTGTGAAGTGCACCTGATTCGAGAAGCCACTGCTGAGATGTGGCATATAGGCATTGCATGATAACCCTGATAGACCAGTGGAGCCATTGGAAGATGGACTATGGTTTGCATGGGTGTCCAAAAATATTTTGGATATACCAGGAGTGTGAAAAAGCTACCATGGAGCACTGTTGGCTCAGAATGGAATTTTACCAGGTGTTTCAGCTCAGCTTGGGTGGCAGAATTGAATAGAGACTCTCAGTCACTAGTTAGGCTATCAGACTTGAACTGCATATGTTTGATGTTTTCTTGATGATTGTTGAGTTTGCGTTGGTCCAGTCTCTCCTTGTTCTGATTAATAGCAGTTGGAAATATTTATTCCATGCCAGTATATGTTGAAAGCATGCAATTTGTTTGATTTTATAGGACTCACAATTCAGAAACCATCTTGACTCTTAGATGAGACTTGGGACTCTGGAACTATTTTAAGTTGGTAAAGACTATGGGGACCTTTGATGTTGGGCTGAATTCAATTTAACAATTTATAATGTTTATATGGTTATGAATCTACTGAGGGTCAGTGGCATAATTTATCAGGTTGAATGGATATCCCTGCAATACATTCATTAAAGTTTTATTGAATATATATACTATACATATAGTCAGGAAATGATGACCATGATAGGCCAGTAGAGCCACTGGAAGATGGAATGTGGTTTTCATGGAGATCCAAAAATGTTTTGGATATAACAGGACTATGTAAGAGCTACCATGTGGCACTGTTTTATTTAGAGTTTATTAAAGCTTTAGATCTCTAGCCACCTGGCTGGAGAAAGTGCCATTGTGGGTGGATCCTATGGTCCAGCCACAAGGTATGTTAAGGGACAGATCTGATTTCCAGTCTAAGGAATGCGCAGAATGCTGGTGTTTTTTTTAATGAGTATCTTGAGTGAGTGTGCTTGTGGTTCTGGTGGTAGTCTTTCTCTCTGCAATATGTATAGAGAGGGTCAGCTTCTTCCGCCAGTATGGAATTTACCCTGGATTGGTAAGCTTCAATAAGTGTCATTCTTACCATAAACTGTGCCTGGTTTCCCAGCAATGTAAAGTTGATTGTGTCAAGTATCAAATATTTTTCATTTAAGTAGTTAGTCAAAATATTCTATAATTTTTAAATTAAAACCAATGTATTTTCAATTCTGCACCACTTATTTACCTTATTTTCTTTTTCTCCCTCTCTAGTCCCCGCCCCCTTTTATTCCCTTGGCTTACCAATTACAGTAAAACAGAAGTTGCCACCTGGAGCAACTGTTGTAAAATTCTTATTTGTCTTATTTACCAATTTTTGTAATTTTTTACAAATATCAGATGTTGACTGAGTTAAGAATTTAGAAGAAAAATTTCCACTTTCGTGATGTCTGGAGTTACGTTAGTATGTTTTCTAATTGTCTCTTTGGGTCTCTCGAGAGAAGTAATGGACAATTCCTGTTCTCCCCTGTGTTATCTAAATGAGCACACTTTTTAAGGAGACAGGCTAGCAGAGACTTTTGGCCTATCATGGAAGCCAATTGTCCCATCTGAAACAAAGTGGAGGAAAGTGAAAACAAGAGTCTAGGGCCAGGTTATGCCCTATCCTGGCTTTTATCTTCTCGAATAAGGGAGGCAGCCCTCCAAACAGATTTGTGAGAGGAAATTAAGGGCTTAACAGGAAGAGTCCTCACCCAAATTTCCTTAATTCTCACCAATCAAACAGGGACACATATGCAGTCTTTGTGCCTCCAGGAAAAAGAAGGACCAAGCCAGGATTTCTGTGCTCATCCTCCTGGACCATTCCCAAACCCAACTACCTCCATCACTACCCCTGCCCCTCACATGTCTTACATCATGTCATATAAGCAGTACCATTGGTAAAATAGGACCAAGTGTGAAAACTTCCACCTTTACTCCTGTCTTGACAATCTATATGCCCTTCTGGGGGAGGGATTTCCTAGGACCACTTTCCCTTCTCTGCTCTGTGGAAGCCTAGGATATGGGTCCCCCCCACACATTTGTGAATGTTTCAGAATGGCCTAGCGACTAAAGGGTATTATTTTAAAGGTAATATTTGGTTTTATTACCTTAAATATAGGGACCCAACCCTTTGTTGATATGAGAGAGAGCATCATGATAACTTCCATCTTCCTATTAGTTAAAATATTCTGAGAAAACTTGCCTATGCTTTATCAATTTTAGATCATGGGTAAAACATAAAATTTCTTTATGCTAATAAAAATTTCTATGGTACCTAAGATCAATTGCTATCAAGATTCAACTAAACACATTGGTTGTCATATGGTGTATTCTCTTTAAAACAGGTTTGTCAAGGTTTATATTATAGCTTAACTATTTTCACTCAACAATGACCACATTCTGCTCTATTGTATGTAAAGTTACTGTCTCATTTCTGGCATCTAAAGTCCACTGCTTATAACAAGATTAACTCTTGAGACATATTCCCGGCTTTAGGGTATAGCCTAATACTCAACCAATGGTCCTTATCTGAGAGAAATAAGTTCTGTGGTTCTTTTTCCAATGTTCCCTGGGTAATCGGTACCCACATAGGTATCTTAATTAATCAAAAATATTTTCAAACACAAGTGCTAAGACTTTATACTGCCTTACTTGTCCTTTTCTGACAATTTCTATGTGAAATTAATTGGTTTGGATTTGTATTTTTTTCAAGACTTATAACAGGTTCTTCCTGTATTTATAACTATTAGATATTATTTAAAGTTTAAGATGTTCGTACTTTCTATGCCTCAGATATTGCCTATGCTGCCACAGGACAACCAAATTGTAAAAGGTAGGACAAAATTACTTTAATCTCTTATGCTATTCTTTAGCTAAATCTATTTCAGTAATCAAATGTGCTTTATATGTACATACACTCAAATTGGTTTAACTTCCTATCTAAGTGTATTAATAACCTATGTAGAAGCCAAAGTCAATTGCAATCATCAGAGCACATATTTTGGCCTGTGCTTGCAGTCATGAGGACACTGGAGATAATGGGACTTTTCTACAAGTCTCTTGGTAAGTCACCTGTCTTCCTAATCAGGGAGGATATAGGGGCCCAAACAATTATTGGTGTACATTCTGCAACAGGAGAGTCACAACAGAGGAGAAATCAGTCCTCCTGGCTTCCAAAAGAATGGAAAACTACTTGGCCAGCATGGACTTGACTCATTCAAACAGACAAAAAACACCAGTAAGCTATAGGGCTACTCCCAAATCCCTAAAGCCTCCTTTTGGGAGCCATTAATGACCTCCAAAATGAATCCTTGATTAAATTTTGGCTATCTTCTTGGCCTTAAACACTCAGGGATAAGTGTATAACCAAAGATAGAGGGGATACATCAAATATATGAATGGCCTATGAATACAACAAGAGCTTTCAAGAGGGGAAACAAGGTCTTAAAACATGTTGCCCCCAACTTTAATAGTTCTAATTCTATAATAAGGAAAACAGTTATAGATGTCAAAAGTGTTATCGGGAATACATATGTAGGTAGGTAGGTAGATAGATAGATAGGTAGATAGATAGGTAGATAGATAGATAGATAGATAGATAGATAGATAGATAGATAGATAGATAGATGATTCTGACCAAAGGTCACTTAATTCAAAAGATTTCCTAATATTTGGAACAACAGCTTCCACCAGGACATCCTTAAACAAGTCCTGGGACCAAAATGTATTTGTATAGCTTTTTGGTTTTGTTTTGTTTTTCGAGGTAGGGTCTCACTCTAGTTCAGGATGACTTAGAATTCACTATGCAGTCTCAGGTTGGCCTCAAACTCACAGAGATCCTCCTACTTCTGCCTCAAAAGTACTGGGTTTAAAGGTGTGTACCACCATGTCTGGCTTTTGTACAACTTTTAATGACACCCAATGGTTCTATAGTAGCTAACCCCAGGACAAATTTAAGAAGGTAGTCTATTACACAAAATACGGTATCAAAGTTCAATGTTGTGTATTTGTTTCTGATAACCCTGCTAAAACCTTGCCTTTTTTACGAGCTGTATGGAAGAAAATTCAGGCAATGCAGGAAACTACTGTGCCATTTGATGAACAGTTCTGGAAGAAAATCTCAGCCAAGCCAACTCATTCTCAGATGGTATTGAGACATTCCAACTCTATCTACCTGGGTTCCCTTGAATGCTCTGCAAGGCCTAGAAGTCCACAAGAAGGACAACCCTAAATGCAACCAGATTGTTGTGAGCTCACTTTCCTTAACTCCTTATTTTATTCTTTCTTCCCAACATTCTCTTCCAAGACTATCTTCCTTCACTCCATTAATGCACTTCCGGGGTCCTTTAGAATAGTTCTACTCCCTGGAAGAGCCCTCATAACTGCCACAACATTGTGCCCCTTTCAGCAGGAAATAGCTCATGATCTTACATCATTGCCCCTTTGTCCTGTAACAACAGTTACAGTGTCTTCTCATGAGAGGGGTGGGGAATGAAGAGGGGTGCTAGAGTTAGGGTGACTGGACCACTGGAGGTGTGAAAAGGGCAGGAACGTTTTTCTTATCTCTTGCCTAATACCAAAGAACTGTTTTTTTCTACAACTAGCCTGGACTCCTCTTGGGAGGGAGGTCATCCATAGGATTTAAACATTGTAGTTGGTCAAGTTAAGCTAAACTCTTCCTGAGACAGCTGGACCTCTGGTTTACCTGGGACCAAGACACCACCCTAAGGGAGGGCAGGGTCTCACCCTCTGATCACTTGGGAACTTCCATCTGTTGGCTTTGATTGAACGTGCATATTTCTCAGTTACATTTTAGAATTTTCCAGTAAAGTAATCCACCCAGTCTACTAGAATACTTGAATAGCAGGCAAATTCATCACCTAGTGGCACTTCTGCTATTTTTCTTCCTACACATGGCATCTTAAACAACTACCCTGAAAATATATAAAATCAGATTTACACAGCTAATAACACTGCAGATAATTACAAAATGCAAATATCAAATTAAATCAAGAAGTGAACATTTCTATATCATGATACAAAAAACCAAAAAAATCAAGACAATACAATACTACCAAAAATTATAAATCTATCACATGGTTTTAAATGAAACACCTAAGAAATATTTTTAAAAGATTTGTTATATCTATGTTCAAATAATTCAAAGAAGAAATCAAAGGAATTAAAAATAAAACAAACTCTTGCCTGACATGGTGGTACAAACACTCAGGAGGCAAAAGTAGAAGGATCATGGTCAGTTAAAGGCTACTGTGAGACTACATTGTGAATTCCAGGTCATCCTTGGCTACAGTGAAACCCTACCTGGAAGAAAAAATAAACAAAACTCCTAAACAAGATCACGGGAAACCAATTTAATGAAATAAGAAAGGCAATACAAGACACAGGTAAAGAAATAGAAACAATGAAAAAAATAACAATAAGAAATACTAGAAATGAAAAATAGATTAAGTCAAGTAGAAAACTCTGTAGAAACTCTCATTTCAAGCCTATGTTAGTTAAGAAAGATAAAGAAGTTAATTTTATATTGACTAAAGAAATACTCTAACAGGAAGACAATACAATTTTAAACTTATACACACCAAGCATGGGGGTTCCCAATTTCATCAAACAAACACTATTAGAATTAAGATCACAAATAACACCAAACATAATTGTAGTGAGTGGCTTTAATACCTCATTCTTGTCCATTGACAAGTCATCCTAGCAAAAAATAAACAGAGAATCATATGACTTAAATGAGGTCATAGAACAAATGTACCTAACAGATATCTACAAAACATTTTATCCAAATGCACATTCTTTCCAGAAGCTCATGGAACATTGTCTAAAATAGACCATATATGAGGACACAATGTAAACTGTAGCAAACACAGGAAAGGGGAATTAACTGTACTGTATCTGATCACAAGGGGTTAAAGTACATATCAACAGCAAGAAAAGCAACAGCGCATACACTAAATCCTGTAAACTAAATAATATACTACTAAGTGATGAATGGGTCAATGAGGAAATCAAGAAGAAAATAAAAAAAAATCATACAATCAAATGATAGTAATAACACACATACCAAAACTTTTGGGATACAATGGAGTCCTAAGAGGGAAATTTATAGGCTTATGTGGAGGGAAATTTATAGCTTTATGTGCCTATATTAAGAAGTTAGAGCCGGGCATGGTGGCGCACGCCTTTAATTCCAGCACTTGGGAGGCAGAGGTAGGAGGATCGCCGTGAGTTCAAGGCCACCCTGAGACTACAGAGTTAATCCCAGGTCAGCCTGGACCAGAGTGAGACCCTACCTCAAAACACACACACACACACACACACACACAAAGAAGAAGTTAGAAAGGTTTTAAGTATCACCTTAATGTTTCACCTTAATGCCTTTTTCAAAAGGAGAACAAGGCAAACCAAAAAGTTAGTACATGGAAAGAAATAATAAATATTAAGGAAGAAGTTAATGAAATAGAAACCACAAAACCAAAAACCAAAAAACAACACGAAATGAAACAAAAAGTTGTTTCTGGAAAGGATAAACAGGATTGACAAACTCTTGACAAGTCTAACTAAAAGAAAGAGAGAAAAGACAATAAAATTAGAGATGAGAAAGGCAACATTACAGCACATACCAAAGACATTCAGAAAATCATAAGAACATACTTTAAGAACACATACTCTACTACATTTTAAAATCTGAAAAAAATAGATGATTTCGGGCTGGAGAGATGGCTTAGCGGTTAAGCGCTTGCCTGTGAAGCCTAAGGACCCCGGTTCGAGGCTCGGTTCCCCAGGTCCCACGTTAGCCAGATGCACAAGGGGGCGCACGCGTCTGGAGTTCGTTTGCAGAGGCTGGAAGCCCTGGCGTGCCCATTCTCTCTCTCTCTCTCTCCCTCTGTCTTTCTCTCTGTCTCTGTCGCTCTCAAATAAATAAATAATTTAAAAAAAAAAAATTTTAAAAAAAAAATAAATAAAAAAAAAAAAAAAAAAAAAAAAATAGATGATTTCCTTAACTTATCATACCTGAAACTCTGAAACTGCCAGAGAAAAATGTAGGGGAAACCTTTCAATGTATTGGCATAGGCAATGACTTTCTTAATATAACCCCATCTTCTCAGGAAATAAAACAACTAATTAATGACAGGTACTTTGTGAAATTGCAAACATTTTGTAAAGCAAAGGACACTGTGAATAGAGCAAAGAGGGAGAAAAACTTTGCCAACTATACATCTGACAGAGGACTAATATCAAGAACATACAAAGAACTCACATGCAAATTCAGAGACACGGAGGCTCTCAAGACCTCATCACGGAAGCAGACCTAAAATGAACACAACATGGCTCAGGGAAATTTGTGGAAGAGGGGGAGGAAAGAATGTCAGAGCCGCAAGTTGGGTCAAGACATACAGAGACATTTCCTACTACCCAAAACTGAAGGCTAACTCCCCCAAATCCAGGACCCATATTCCCCAACAAGGAGGGTCCCTGTGGAGGGTGGGGGGGACAGGAAGTAGGTTAACAATGGTACCGACTTTACTGTATTCACTGAGTACAAAAAAATAAATAATTGATAAGAAACCAAACAACTCAATTAAAAAAAAAGGCTATGGGACTAAATAGAGAGTTTTCAAAAGAAGAAATACAGATGGCCTATAAATATCTAACAACAACAACAAAAAAAAGTTCTACATCCTTACCCATTAGGGAAATACAACTTAAAACTATTTTGAGATTCCATCTCATTCCTGTCAGAATATCTATAATCAAGGAAACAAATGACAATAAATGTTGGCAAGGATGGAAGAAGAACCATTCTACACTGTTGGTGGGAATGTAATCTGGTATAGGCATTGTGGAAATCAGTGTGGAGGTTCCTGAAACTGTTAAAAATAGATTTCCCATATGACCCAGCTGTAACAATCCTAGGCTTATATAGTAAGGATTCATCACACAACTTTTGAGATACTTGCACATCCATGTTTATTGCCAATCTTTTCACAATAGTTAGGAAGTAGAACCAGCCTAGATGTCCTTCAACTGATGAGATAACTGATGTGGATAATGAAGATGTAGTATATTCAAACAATGGAGTTCTATGCAGCTGTAAAGCAAAAATAAATTATAAAATTTGCAGAGAAATGGATGGACTTGGGAAGGATTATACTTAGTGAGGTAATTCAGGCACAGAAATCCAAGCACCACATATCCCCTCTCCTATGTACATGCTACCTACAACTGTTTGGGGTTGTATGTGAGTTGGAATAAAACTCTGTAGCAGAGAGCAGTAAGAAAGAAAGGTGCTATCAGGGAAGGAGGAGAGGGGAGGACTTAAGGGGATGGAATTTTACATATGTCAGTAAAAGAACGGATTAGTTGAAGTGGAAAGGTCTAAATCAGGTCAGGGTAATGGATTGAGTAAGTAAGTGTGGGGACAGGGTTAATCAAATTCTAAGAGGGTATGAATAAGACATATGGAAACCTACATTTTTGAACAACAGCATATTCAGAAACTGTAGATTGTTACTAGATAATTTTCAGTGTCAGGAATGGGATACCTACCAAACCATAACAGATCATTGCTGAGACTCTTGGTTTCCCACCAGGCATAGATGGTAAAACCCTATTGCTGAAGTCTCTACATACTTGGGCTGCAAGGTCACTGAGAAATCTTGCTGTAGGTGAGCTAAAAATCTCCTCTCTGTACACCAGCTTACAAAAAGTTTGAAAAAGCTAAAAGCAGGCTGGAGAGATGGCTTAGGGGATAAGTGTTTGCCTCTGAAGCCTAAGGACCCTGGTTTGAGGCTCAATTCATCAGGACCCACATAAGCCATATGCACAAGGGGGCACATGCATCTGGAATTTGTTTTCAGTGGCTGGAGGCCCTGGTGTGCCCCTTCTCTCTCTCTTTCTCTAGCTGCCTCTTCCTCTCTCTTTCTGTCACTATCAAATAAATAAATAAAAATGAACAAAAAATTTTCTAAAAAAAGCTAAAAGTTATTCTGCAGACAGCTCCATGGGAAAACAAGAACTCATCAGTGGAAATAAACAACAGTAGACACTGAGCCAGCAGGTGCAATCCTGGGGCATGTCTGTTATGGGGGGAAACAACCACTCTCTAATTGGGTTGAAGACCTGTTCCACAGGAGGAAATACATGCCTGATACTGAAAAATCTATGATGGGGGAAGTCATGAGTCCTAGGGGTATAACACCTGGTGGTATCTAGCTAAATGCATATATTATGCTCACCAAACTGCCTGATAAGCACTTCTCTTAATGTTCACATCCATATATTAATGCTACACTCAGTTTTGGGTACAGACATTTTTCTTTTCACAAGGTGGTGACCTCTGGGATGACTCAAAAGCCACTGGGCTGGAGAGATGGCTTAGCGGTTAAGCGCTTGCCTGTGAAGCCTAAGGACCCCGGTTCGAGGCTCGGTTCCCCAGGTCCCACGTTAGCCAGATGCACAAGGGGGCGCACGCATCTGGAGTTCATTTGCAGAGGCTGGAAGCCCTGGCGTGCCCATTCTCTCTCTCTCCCTCTATGTCTTTCTCTCTGTGTCTGTCGCTCTCAAATAAATAAAAGTTAAAAAAAAAAACATTAAAAAAAAAAAAGCCACTATATTGCTGAAGAGAAAGGACAGTGGAGTGCTTAGCCCTGAAACATCTCTATCACATCATCCAAGGCCCAGAGTCCATTTCAGAAGAGATGGTAGAAAAAATGTAAGAGGCAAAGGAAGGGTAGGACTCTCCATAATGCATTCATCCAGACACAAAATGGTCTGGATATACAAACCTCACAATGCCTGGAACTACCTACACAAGATCCTCATAATAGGAGGAAAAGGTAATGATATCAAAATAAAAGAGGGACTGATTAAGATGGGGAGGGGAGGGCTGGAGAGATGGCTTAGGGGATAAGCGCTTGCCTGTGAAGCCTAAGGACCCCAGTTCGAGGCTTTGTTCCCCAGGTCCCATGTTAGCCAGATGCACAAGGGGGTGCTCGCGTCTGGAGTTCGTTTGCAGAGGCTGGAAGCCCTGGTGTGCCCATTCTCTCTCTCTCCCTCTATCTGTCTTTCTCTCTGTGTCTGTCGCTCTCAAATAAATAAATAAATAAATAATTTTTTAAAAAAAGATGGGGAGGGGATATGTTGGAGAGAGGACTGGTGAATGAGAAAGTTGGGAAGGATTACCATGGTTTATTGTCTATAATTATGGAAGTTGTCAATAATAAAAAAGAAGAGAAAATAATTAACAGAGTACAAGACAGAGAGTGGCAAAGAGTTTCATAATTTTGATATTTAGTCTAACTTCACTTTGCTGACGAAGAAACCTGAGAATTGAAAAGTATCATGTAAATTATTAGGGTTGAGGAGTAATAAAGATGATTGTATATATAAGAAGATCTGAATTTTATCCCTGCAACCTATGTAAAAGGCTGGGTATGACCATTAACAATTGTGTTTCCCCAGACCAAAGGGAGCAGAGACAACAGGATGAATGGGGCTTACTGGTCAAACTGAAAAACAGCAATAGAGGTAGACACAAGCATTTTAATTTGTCCTCCAAATGCCTACACATGTGTATACATGGACATGAACACACCACACACAGAACATATATTACATATATAGACACTACAAATAATTAATATAAACTAGCTAGTCAAAAGAGCAAAGTAATCACTGATTAATTCCACATTGAAGTAAATAAACTGTCTGTTGAAACAGTAAATGAGATAGCACATGTGTTTGCAAGTTATATTTAAAATAAATATAATGGA
The DNA here is from genome assembly GCF_020740685.1 of Jaculus jaculus. Lineage (NCBI taxonomy): Eukaryota > Metazoa > Chordata > Mammalia > Rodentia > Dipodidae > Jaculus > Jaculus jaculus. The sequence continues at coordinate 78,592,625 of NC_059113.1, forward strand.
AAGCTGATATTGTTAGTATGACTTCCTAAACCTGGGCATATTTGAAGACTTATCTGGACTTTACAGAATTTAAGAGAAAGCAAGTGAAGCAAAGAATAGGGAAATGAGATTTAAGAAGCTCACCATTTCACAGATAATCCTTTTCTGTTTAGAGGGATATCCCTGCTAGTGTGTGTGTGTGTGTGTGTGTGTGTGTGTGTGTGTGTGTGTGTGTATAGTAGCCTATACTGATTAAAATTTTGTAAGTTTTTTTTGAATTGTTTTTACTTATTTGCAAGCAGAGAGAGGCAATGAGAGAGAGAGAGAGAGAGAGAGAGAGAGAGAGAGAGAGACTTTATGCATCTGGTTATCTGGTTTTATATGGGTACTGGGGAATAGAATGCCAGTTGTTAGGCTTTGCAGCCAAAGATATCAATTGATGAGCTATCTCTCCAGCCGCTTGTAAATGTTATATATTTGAAAAAAAAAAAAAAAGCTAGAACAAATACATGAATTTAACATAATCATCTTCACTTTTTTTCTTTATCTAAATTTGCATTTTTTAAATTTTTATTTATTTATTTATTTTTTAATTTTATTTATTTGAGAGCGACAGACACAGAGAGAAAGACAGATAGAGGGAGAGAGAAAGAATGGGCGCGCCAGGGCTTCCAGCCTCTGCAAACGAACTCCAGACGCGTGCGCCCCCTTGTGCATCTGGCTAACGTGGGCCCTGGGGAACCGAGCCTCGAACCGGGGTCCTTAGGCTTCACAGGCAAGCGCTTAACAGCTAAGCCATCTCTCCAGCCCTCTAAATTTGCATTTTTTTTGTTTGTTTGTTTCAGTAGGAATTTTAAACAAGAAACTAAGATGACTAGAGCCTGAGAGAAGTACGGATACCTTCACTTGCCCCTTCACTTGCATTTTTGGCAGAGAGATGCATGGTGGAAAGCCCCCGCCTTCCCCGCCCCCCTCGTCCGACCCCCTCACTCCATAAATGATGCCTCTCTGTGTCCATGCCTTTGTGTAAACTGTCTGTAGGAGAGTGAGCCTATGAGTGGCTTAAAACAAAAGAGAACTGGTGCAACACTCCAGATTAGGTCACTAACGAATGTATTGTAACATCTACCTTCTTAATATTTTTCCACTTTTTCTTTCTGTCATTTCTTTCTAAATATGTACAATTCCAGAGTGTGAAGGGTCTGCAGGAAAGTCTACACTGAGAAAAACTGACACCAGATAGGCATATGAGTGGCTGGAAGGCAATGAGGCCCATCAGCAGCCACGGAGGAGCCACAGCCTTCTGTCTGCCTCCTGAGCTTGCGATCAGTTCCTTGTTCCTGTCTGAGGTGGTGCAATACCAGCTAACAGCTGCATTTCCAAACTTAAGAAGCTCCCTGGACCTTTGTTGCTTTGAAAGATTTAATCTGAGGGAAAGTTTGAAGGTATTGATAAATGGAATAAATGTCTAAAACATGAACAATGGTATATAATATATTTCTGCATTATCTGGTTGTAAGATAAATTTTGTGTCTGGACTTGGAAACAGTTCATTAAGATTTTCTCCATCTCAGTGATCTACTCTAAGGGCATTTGGTATATCTATAAATATCTTTAACCAATTTAACATCTAAATATTATGTCAATAGATATTAATAGACCAGTGGCTATCAGAAACTTAATTTCCCATTAGATTCACAGTAGTGTCAGAAAAGACAACTTGGAGTAAAAGGAAAATAGACATTTCACCTGAAATATGTTGATTACTAACTTGTTCCTAGATTTTGTAGTCATTTCATTTTGTAAAATCTCAGTATGCCAAAAATAATCATATTAATATATGTTCTGCTACAAGCATTATTTACCCCAAAGTAAGAAAAAGAACTTTATATTCTGGCAGTGGTAGAAAACCAAACAGCAAGAAACTGACTTTTGATTTTCCTTTCATCACTAATATCAGTGGTGATTTTCTGCAGTGTATTTAATTATATTTTGAAACACTTTCACCATGTTAAAGGGTCTCTTCATACATTTTTATCTTTAATTTAAATTTTATTACATTTTTAGCTTACACAGAGTTAGGTTTTATTGTTGTTGTTTTTTTTTTTTTTTTTTTTTGCAAAAAAAATTTGTTTTCTATTTCAATTATTCCCTTCTTTTCCCTGTCCTCCCTTGTGACTGCCCCCCTCATCAAATTAAAAAAAAAAATACAATGCATTTATAGAATGAAAGATGATAGGCAAAATTATACTTTTGGACACATTGCTATTTATTCACATGAAATTGTTACTAGATAAGGTTCAAGTATAATCTTCATATCAGTGAATAATTAACCTATAGAATTAGATACTAATTTATTCATTTATATTTATGGCATAGTCATTTTATTTTGTAAAATTGAAAATGGTGCCTCATGTATGCTAGTAAAAAACTCTCCCACTGGTCAACATTTCTGGCTCACATATAATATTTAAACAAATAATTTACATTAATATTAATAACTTTTTAAATGTTCTGACACATGGGATTCAAGGTGAGACCAGTTACAAGCTATCTTCTCTCATCTTTTATCCACTTTCAGTATTCTACTTTCTGAGCCATTCATTTTTACAGCTTTCCAAAAAAGGCAATGCTGAGGAGCACAAAGCCAGAGTGACAGTACAAGCATGTCACTGGTGAGCGTATCTCAGCTGTTCTTTCTGTGAACATCAATATCTGACAAAAGCAAAAAGAAAGGTTTTTTCACTTAACCTGAACATTGTGGTGTATAAGCACAATTTAATTCTCAATTGTTATTTATGCTTTTGCCAGATTTTAGCCATCATGTCCTGGCCATTGTTGTACCCCAAAGTAAGGGGCAAGCCAGAGCAAAAGTCACTTTAAAATATGCCAATAATGGCAGAAGTCAGTATCAGCAGACAGTGGCTTTTCCTAGGGAACAGTGGTTTTCAATTCCTGCATTCTTCCTTGAAAAGTATGTTTAACATTTGCATTATTTTCTAAGCAGAGTAACTAATAAAATTCTCCATTTAATTGGATGCATATTGCATTGTATAATTTGGTTCCTTAAACATTATTTCATTTTGTTTTCTCTAAGATGGCAACTTAAAATATAATTGTATTAACAGTTGTATGTTCGTTCAGGATTCTCCCTTGTGTTTTAATATGTAAACTAAAAAAAAATTTCTTATAATATCTTAAAGTATAACATTATTCCTTTAAACCCCCAAAATAACCTCTGTATAACATGATCACATACACCATAAATACACAAATACAAACCCATCCACTAAACACATGGTTTAAAGTCTTTAAGAAAAGGCATATTTCTAGAAAAACTGCAAAGCTTACATACAAGTGAATTTCCAACACCTTACATCTGCATTACAGAGGACTGTCAAGGGAATCTTGCCTGCCTTTTACAGGTACCTAAATACTAATATAAATTACTTGAGTCATTAGCATTTTACTATTTCTTTTTCTTACATATTTAAGCATTCCATCACAAATTAAGTAAATAACATCTTTTGCAAATATCTATTTGTTACTTAGACACACTTGCTGTTGTTATTGGAATACTTTGAAACTAACATTCCAGAATATGGGACTTTCTTCAGGATGATTGCTCTTAGTATAACAATTCCTTAATAAGTCATTTATTATTTTGAAGTTCTTTCTACAACACTCTTTATATTTATTTATATTACTTTGACTAATATGTAACCCACCATCATCTAGGATTAAGCCCCCTAAATGGGCCCTTGATTCTAGCACCATTTCATCCAAAAATAACTAACAAACTGCTCCCTTCTCTGGATCAGACATTAAAGAGTTTATAGTAGTAACTTTTTCTTCTTCTGGTTAATTTCTTCCTTTAAATGAAGAAACACAAATCATAGAGTCAATAGGCTAACACTGACTTCTTCCTAGTCCAACCCATTTTAGTAGACTACTTCCATGATGTAGATGAGTTGAAGGATCATGCAGGCTAAACAGGCATTCATTTAATTGGACAGCTTTCTTTTTTTTTTTTTTTTCCAGAGGGTCAACTTGGTATATTTACTAATCAAAATGATTTACCTGTGACCGTTTACTCTTCAAACAAAACAAAATTAAATGGCATCTTTTCAACTGGCATCTCCATATTTTAGCCACATTCCTAAATTAATTTACTTGAAATCATTTGCTTTATCAATTCATATTTTTATTATTTTCATACTTCCTTTTTCAATTCCCTTTCTATTTGTACTGAAAAATATTAAATTGAGTGAGGTCACTGAAACTTAAAAGACAAAAACTACCTGTTCTCTCTCATATGCTCATCCTAGCTTCAAATCTACAGACCTGTGTGATCACAGACTAAGGATTTCAGAAGAGGATCAGGGGTATGGGAGGTGAGGGCACTGAAGGGTAAGGGAGAGCAGAACACAAGCCTTGTAGGGCAGAAAGTATTAATCTGGGATGAGTGCAGGGAGAAGGACCAAAATACAGAGTTTGGGGAGAGATAACAAAAATTTAAAAGAAAAGAAAACATAAGGAAACATACTACTTAAACTTATAAAATACACATTTATAAAACACTCACACATGTATATCATATATACATATACATAGCCATATATATATATATTACACATTTATGAGAGAGTGAGAGAATATAGTACTTTTTAGATTCTTTTCTGAAAATACTGTCACTCAGTTTTATCTATCTATGATCTATCCATCCATCCATCTGTCTGTCTGTCTATCTATTTATCTATCTATCTATCATCTATCTATCTATCTATCTATCTATCTATCTATCTATCTATCTATCTATCTATCTATCTATTGCCCTATAAGATGGATAGCCATGTGCTATGAAACAATGATATCAATATCAGGTGTAGGATACCTCTCTGTGGGCTGTTGGTTGGCCATTAATTACTCTAATCCCCCAAAACAATATATTCATTTTCCTTTGCTCTTGGTTGCCCAGCAGAAATGAAAGGTAAGACTCCATACAAATTTGTTACAGGACATAGGGATCAAGTTAGAGCTGAGTCTGAAAGTTCTTCCTTCCTGCTGGCTAGTTTCCAATTTCCATAGGGCTGGAAGCTGCTATGCAGGCTGCTGGTAGAGAAAAGTCACCAGGGCCATCACTCAGCATGAATCCTGCATTCTGTAACAGGGACCCACCAGGCAAGATGGGCTCTCTGGTACAATAGTCTTATGATTATTACAGAGGCTACCAGAAAGTCTATGGTTGGACTTGAGTCTTGCTCCACAGGAGAAAATTATGCCTGGCACTGAAAACCAGATCAAAAGACTGGTAAAACCACAGGCATAGGGAATACTGTTGTATTTATAAACATACATTGAGACAACTGCCTAGTAAATGTTCACAATTATCTTCACAGATCACCTCTTTTCTTAGCCGCAGTAAGAAAAGTATTTTTTTTTTCCTTTTCCTTTCTGTGTTTTATTTTTGGCAATGAGAAGTGATTAATACAGAGAAATATTATTGTTTAAGTGTGGAAAATAAGTGACTGATGAGTGCTAGATGAGTGGCTGGCCCTACACGGGACATAAACGTCATCCCCTCCAGGGTTCAGGATACACTGTAGAAGATGGGAAAGAACAAAGGTAACAGCTAGAGTATGGGTAGGCCTTGTGGAACTCTGTCAGCACACATGACAAAGCCACTGAACTCACATACTCTCAACAGCCCTGGGTTCCTACTTTTGATGGGACCCGTCAACATTCTGTTGTGAATCAAGGCTTTGTATGTGTGCAAGTCACTCTCCTCCATGAGGAAATCATAACATTAAATGATATGGGGGGAGTCATTATCTTCTGAAGTCACTGGAAACTGATAAGAGGGTTTGTTGTGGGACTGAGGAAGATAAAAGAGGGTAATGTGGGATACAGGTGACCAAAATGCATTATATACATGGAAAATTAAATTAAATTAGAAATAGTGTTTTTAATAAATTTCTAGTAAATGTATCATCAGTTAAATTGTTTTCATATTTTTTATTTTATTTTCACTTTTATTTAAACAATGTATAGCAGACACCCTAAACTATTAGTACTCAAAATGTGTTTTCCAATCCAACTTTGGACAACAGTTAATAAAGCAAGGATAATAGTAAGAGATGTAGTTGCAATAAAAAGTGATTTTAATGAATATAAAAATAAAATGAAGTATGTGTATAACCTACTATATTTTTCAGCCATAAAAATGAATTTTGCAGCTAAATTGATAAAACTGAATGACATTACTTTCAGAAAACAATCTAAAAAGTACTATATTCTCTCTCTCTCTTACTCTCTCATAAATGTGTAACATATCTGCCATCATCTATTAGCTGTCAGTTTTCTCTCATCTATACTTATTATCTATCTATAATCTATCATCTATCTGTTTATGTATATTAAGAGAGAAAGAGATAAGTGATAACGGAAAGTTGAATGGGAATTATAGAAGCCATACTGGTCAGGACACAAGGTTCATGCATCACACAGAATTTCAATATTATGCATAATTAGTATTTAGCAATTAAATTAATATAATAATAAGAATCATTGATTCTTGTAACTCCTAACCTACAAAACTTAGCCTGCTCCTTAAGAAGGCCTCTTAATATAACCTCATGATAGCAGAGTGTGATATGAATTGCTCAGTTTGACTGAACATGGTATTTTAATACCTTTCCATATTTATTTATAGACAGCAGTTTCTCTAGAAAAAGTTTGTAAATATGGATTGTCCACTTCAAGTCTAAGCATTTATTATAGTCTACTTAAATTTATTTTTGTTCTAGCATTGCTGTCTTGACCAGAACCATCTTCATACATTTATCTAACCTCTTACCTTGTCAGAATAAGTTATATCTGCCTTTAAATTTTAGAAGATATTATCCATAACATTTTTGTAACTGTTATAATTTATTACCCAAATTAGTTCTGATATTTGTGTTGTCTTATTTTTAGATATTATTCAGTATTTCTTTTACCTCTTAGTTCAAAATATTTTCAATACCTAGGAAAGCAGCAGAGTGACAGGTAAGGTTCAGGATGACTTGTATAATACATTATTTTTTATAAACAATAGGTGTTTTAAACTTTAAGCACCTTAGAGTTTCAAGTCTCTACATACTAGGTTTCAAGGAGCAATTTTGGGGCCTGGTGGTGAGAACAGTCAAGAGAGTTGATTCCCATCAGGAGATGAAAGTCATTGGAGAAGCAGATGAGAGTCTCCATGTGTACCCGAATTTGTAATCACAGAACTTCATTCCCTGCCAGCAAGATTCCATAGGGGGTGAAAAAGAAAGCAGAAAGTGGTGTCACACTATGATCAGTTGCAGGGTAAGAACAGATACATGGTAGGAAACATTGAATTGTCAAACCACCAACAACAGATTTTGCTTGTTTCAATTTTTTTTCCATTCTTCAATCATATAGGCATATAGTTGTTCATTTCTTAAGTTGAAGACCATTTATTTTATTTTCTCAATACCCAGAAATTACTAATTCTTTGTCCTATTGCAGATTCTTGTCAATCAACTCATTCATTAATAATGCTGCTTTAGGCATGCCTCTGTCATTCATAAACTGACAGACCAATTTCTGCAATTCAGGACTCAAAGGAATGGAATATATTTATTAATAGTTAGTTTTAATATGTATTAATCAGGGTTCAGTAGAGGAACAAAAACCAATAGAACAAATTGCATTAAAGGGGAATATATTGGATTAGCTTATGACAGTCCAACAATAACAGTATACAGGCCGGAGAGTCAAAAAACCAGTTAGCAGCTCAGTCCACAAGGCTGGATACCTCAGCAGTCCCAGTCTGGTACTGAAGGCCTGAAGGCTTCCTGGAGAGCTGCTGCTCTTTAGCCCACACTGTAAAGCAGCAAGCAGCACCTGCAGAACAATGAAAGTAGGTAATTCTTTCCTTCCTTGAGCAACCTTAGATAAAGACACTTGCCCCCCACACACCCCAAAACGGGGCCGCCCACTCTGGGGGAAGGGCTTAACCTGGAGGAAGTTTTCCTCCTTTTGTTAATCCTCCTTAGAAGCACCCTCAGAGACCCACATATGAGGAATGTCTGTTTATTCCTAAAGAGATCAAGTTGACACAAAACTTAACCATCACATAATACATTTTGAAAATGTATATATTTTAAACTTCCAATGAAATTATTCCATACAAAGTTACTTATTATAAAATACTAAGAATATATATGAAGTTTAACCTAGTGTCATTGCTAAGTTTTCATAGTGTTACTGATATCAGGGAATTTTTAATTAAATTTGTGCTTCAAAATTGAAAGTAGACCCAGATTTCTGGTGGTAAACACTTCCCATTTTGAACTTTGGTCTTTTCTCAGGCTTGTGACATCCAGGGTGATAATGTCAGGATTCTGCATAGTCACATAATCTTAAGGATAAACAACTCACCCCACTGTGTTGATAATCAATGATGTTTGGTATGTTACAGACAGAAAATATATTTTTTTGATTTTCAGCATATATTATTATTATTACTATAATTGTTTTCTTTGAGGTAGGGTTTCACTGCAGCCCAGGCTAACATGGAATTCACTATTGAGCCTCAGGCTTGCCAATATTTCATAGCAATGCTCCCAACTAAGACCCTTGAGTGCACCACCACGCCAAGTTGACTTTCAAATTTTGACTTAAAATAGGTATATTGGAGTGTAAGTCTATTGTCAGTCAAGGGGAATTTATATGTATTAAACATACAAGATCAAAAATGTGAACTAGTCTAAAATTTCAAAAAAATTCCTTAATTTTTTACAATATTTTTAATAATAAATACTATGTGTTAACTACTATTACCTACTTTTAAGAAATAATGTCTATGGAAATGTTTCTAATTTGTATCAGATCAATTGCTATATATTTTTCTTTCAAGATTAAGTGACAATATCATTTGTTCAGCTATGTTGTTTTCTTTCAAAGCAGATTTCTCAAAGGTTATATTAAATCAAACTGTATTAGTTCAGCCATGAAGAAGTCCTGCTCTATTCTTAAGCTATGTTTAGCCTCAGTTCTGATAGTTCAAGTTTATTGTTTATAAGTAAATTAACTCTCAAGACACATTCCCTGCTCCAGTATACGTCCTGGATAGAAGTGATCTTGAGCTCTACCATTCTGCTTCCAGCCTTCCCTGAGCAACTGGTATCCACACAGGTATATTTACTAAACAAAAGAATTTTCAAAATATTAAATTATATTTAATTGAAAAAAATACACACACACACACACACACACGCACACACACACGGAGAGAGAGAGAGGGAGGGAGAGAATTTGGGCATACCAGGGTGTTCAGCTGCTGCAAATGAACTCCAGAAGTATGCGTCAGCTTGTGTATCTGGCTTATGTGGGTCCTGAGGAAACAAGCTTGGGTCATTTGGCTTTATAGTCAAGTGCCTTAAACAATAAGCCCTTTCTCCAGCCCAAGATTTCTCTTTCAAACACAAATGCCAGCCTTTATGCTGCCCTGATTACCTTCTTCTGACATTGTTTCTAACTCAAATCGATTGATGTACATTTGTTGATAGGAATAAAGTTTTCAGGTTGTTATCATGCTGTGCTGGTACTTATAACTCTTAGATACTTAGAAAGATAAGACATGCCTTATTTTTATTTTTCAGATATGGCTTGCACTGTCACCAGGTAAGTAAATTTAAATGTTAAACAAAAGAAAGCTTTTGCTCCATTCTTTCAAGCCAGGTATGATATATATGATTCTCTTTTCAAGATTGGTATAACTGTCCTTTTGAGTGCTAAACAACCATATGTACGAGCCAAAGCCAGTTGGAGATACTGGAGCTAAAAAAGAAAAACAATATTTTTGTTCTATCTTGCAGGTCAAAAAGTCCACAACAGCCAGGCATGGTGGTGCACACCTTTGATCCCAGAACTCGAGAGACAGAGGATTGCTGTGAATTTGAAGCCACCCTGAGACTCCATAGTGAATTTGAGGTCAGTTTGGACTAAAGTGAGACCCTACATTAAAAAGAAAGAACGAAAGAAAGAAAGAAAGAAAGAAAGAAAGAAAGAAAGAAAGAAAGAAAGAAAGAAAGAAAGAAAGAAAGGGCAGTCTACAAGAGATGAAGGGGCACTTCTAATGTGAATGATAACTCTGATAAATTTTCTTAATCAGGGAAGATGTGGAGAGCCAGAGGTCAGACTATAAACCAGTGTGAAATCTGTAAAAGCACAGTCACCACAGAGGAAGCCACATAGTCAGCATGGATTTGACTTACCCTAACAGGTAATGCAATGCTGAGCATCACAGGGCTCCTCACAGTCCATTGCTACAGAGCGACTAGTACTAGAGACCTTTAAAAATGTAACGCTTAGTTAATTTTTGCTGCCTACATGGTCTTAATCACCCAGCAAGAAAATATAACCACAAAATAATATAATATAAACAACAAAACCCCATGTTTATAGGCTTCATATTCTCATGCTAAGCACAGATATCTACTCCATTTGCTCATGTGTAGGGTCTCACTCTAGCTCATAGAACTCACTGTGTAGAGCTAGCCTGGCCCCAAACTCACAGCATTCCCCTCCTTCATTTGCCTCCCAAGTGCTGGGATTAAAGATGTACACTATTATGACCAGCTAAAACCCACTTCTGATCCAGTTTTTTTTTTTTTTGTTGTTGTTGTTGTTTTTGTTGTTTCCCCAAGTTGGCTGTGATCAACACTCTGGCAGCAATATCCTGCTTCTTCCTCAGCTCAGCACACCTGCATGAGCTCTTAGGTAAGCATTTTGAGTCCACAAACCAATCAGGTCTCTCCTTTACACACCTGAGCCTAATGGCAAAGCTTATTCTTACTGGTTGCCTGACCCATATGCATGGTCCTGACATATGCAGATGACTCTCTTGATCCTTTATTTTCTGTCTTCTGTTATCTAACTCTCCTGGTCTTTTGTAAGCTCTACCTCTTTCCTAGCCTGGGAAGGGTGAGAATGTGATTTCTTCTTATGTAGGCACTTTTCTGTCTTGCTTTTAGGTATTATCTTGTTTTGTAACACATGTATGATCACTCTTCAAACCCTGAGTCCTTCATTATCTCTTAATCCTTTCCAGTTTCTTACCTAGCGGAGATCTTTCAGCTCTCATTTATGTTTTGCTTTCCATCTGTATGCCTATGTGTGCTTCTTCTGAATCCTTTGGCCTGAGGTTTCATATTTTGCCTTCCATGTGTGTGCGTATGTGTGTATGTGTGTATGTGTGCTTTCTTCATAGGCTACTGCCCTGGAAATTTTATTCTCTTTCCTTTCTACTTTCTACTTTTCCAGCTGGGCAAGGAGGAGGATTTGTTTCTTACTTAAGTCTTTCTACTAACCTTTTCCTGCATACTAATTCTCCATAAAATAAACCTCATAATTCATAATTAACCTTTCTAAGGGTTTGATTTTCTGTTGTTGTTTAATTCTTGGCCAAATCAGGGACTAAAATTTGGGATTCACAGGCTTGGGAACTCCTGAATAATCCTTTCTTGGTCCCCCAGATCCTGCATCAATATATCATTTTCTTACCTTTCCCCAATTATTAACCTAAGTAATTGATACACTAACATTATTTAATTTTGATGAGTTTACACTTTACTCTGAATGAAGTGAATTTAAATACTATTAGTATAATTTGGAATTAAAAAAAACCTTAATATTTTGTGACAGAAAGATTGTATTGTTTAATTTAGGCATGGTAATTTTTACTTTATATACATTTGTAATTGCATGGAATCTATTTCCATACATTTACATATAGCTTATGTCTTTCAATATGAAGTGAGTTTCAGGAGAATAACAAAATGTTGTATCTTCCTTTTATCCCTTAGGCCACTCTCTAGTTTTTAATTAACTGTTTAGTCAATTTACATTTAATATAGTTGTCTGGAAGGAGGCTCTATGACTGTATTTAGAAAATATTTATTGTTCCTCTTCATCTCTCTTTCTCCCTTCCTCCTGTTTTGTATGTTTATGTTTTAATTTATTTATTGTGGTGATTATTATTGATTCCTGTCTCTTTTTATGTTGTGTAACTTCATATATTTTCTCTCTCAATTTTGGCAATATACTTTCTATTTTTTTATGATTTTTATTTCTTTGTTTTGGAGAGAAAGAGACAAAGAGAATGGGCATGCCAGGGCCTCCATGTGTGGCAAACAAACTCCAGACGCATGTACCACCTTGTGTATCTGTGTTATGTGGCTCCTGGTGAATTGAACCTAAGTCCTTTGGCTTTGCAGACAAGCACTTTAACCACTAAACAATCCCTCCAGCCCAGCAATGTACCTTCATAAAATAACTTTTAACAATCAATTTTCAGCTGACAACTTATTTTTCTTTGCATACAAGAATTCTCCACATAGACTATTCCAATCCACAAATTGTTTCTATCTCTTTTTACTATATACTCATTAACACATTCGTAACAATTGGTTTGACCTTTTTTGCTGTGTTTTTGGAGTGCTATTATAGTTGTTTTCGCTTTGTGACCAGGCTCACTTAGAACTCATATACTTCTTATACTAGCGACTGGATGCTGGGATTAAAGGTGTGTGCCATTATGGCTGGTCACAGTGGTTTATGGATCTTTTTTACAGACTACAGACTTATTCTCCATCAATGTGGTAATAAAATATTCTGGTTTTATTTATATATTTGTTAGAATTTCCTGTTTTCTAGTGCTTCTAGGCTGGTAATCACTGTCCTTCCTTTAAACATGAAGAATCTGCTTCAATATTTCTTATAAGGTAGGCAATTGATAAGAAACTGATATTTTTATTTTTTTTTCTGCTGTTGTTGTCATTGTTATTTTTGGAGCAAATATTAATTGTCCTTGAAAGAAGTACTTGCTGATAAAAGTATTCTTGGTTGACAAAGCTCTTTTTCCCCCTTGCTTCTTTTTTATTCCTGTCCTTTCTTTTTTCTCTCCCTCCCTCACTTTTTCCTTCCTTTCTTCTTTTATTTATTTACTTACTTGAGAGAGAAAGATGCATTGAGAGAGAGAGAGGGAGAGAAAATATAGGTGCACCAGGGCCTCCAGCCAATGCAAATGAACTCCAGATGCATGCACCTCCTTGTGCATCTCGCTTACCTGGGTCCTGGGGAAACAAACCTTTTGGTTTTGCAGGCAAACTCCTTAGCCTTGAGCCATCTCTCCAGCCACCTTGTTTTCTTTTGATCCTTCCTTCCTTGTTTCCTCACTCCACCCTTGCTTTCTTTCGTTCCTTTTTTCTTTTTTTTTTTTTTCCCCAAATGCATTGTCTACTCCTTTCCTGATTACAAAATTCCTGTGGAAACTTTTCCTAATTTACATGGGTGTTGACAGTGTTCCGGAGAATTCTTCCCTCATGTTTTGATCCCACCCTTAAAGCCCTATTTCCAAATATTATCATGTTAGAAATTATTATTTCCACATAAACATTTGAGAAGATTCAGAAGATAGCACATAGATACCTTTACTTTTTGTTATATAGTCTGGTACTTAATATCTTATATTTTTGTTGTTGTTCTCATTTATTGCATTCTAAAAAGTGTCAGTTGTCATCCATTATCAGATCTTAACTTACATTTCTGAGGAAACTTCAAAATTTCAGCTACTCAACATCAGTTCATTGATGTGCCTAAGAAAGTCTCATTTACTCTGTGACTGGTGTTTATTAAACTAGTAATGACGATATTCAATGCCAAATAAAACTAGTATTGAAAGCTTTAAAATATTCACCTTTTAGTAACAAATGAAATTGTCTAATAAGAAAATCTTTCCTATTACTAATCTTATGTTTCTTCATAAATCTATTTATTTTAAAACTTATTACTATATTATAATCATTTCAGTGATATTGTGTTCAAAGTTTAACCTACCCATGCTACTTTTCCCAGTAATAGACCAAATGGTGATTTATTCTGATACTGTACCAAGCCATAAAATATTTGCCTGAAATAATCAAATTTTACTTGTAAATATTGCTCTCCATTTCTAAATGTAATGGGCAGATGTGTTTACTGAATATGGGTGAACTATATCTATAATACAAAGGAAATAAACATTTAAAGGTTTCAACATCAATGTGGATTTTATAGCATATAAATAATAAATAGGACAGATAAAAAATGATGAGGCAGTGAAAAAGTCTATAAAATTCCATACTGATCTGACAGCTTTGAGAAGTATGAAATAATTTACAATGTGATTCATCTGCTTCTTTCTTCATACTGAACTTTAATTTTTCATTCAAGGTTTTATGAAGAAAATGAATTATTAACTTTTCTTTATATATTGATCATTTTTTAATGTAATGACCCAAAAGACTGCTCAAATTGATCATTATGAAAGTGTCAGCCACTCAGGCACCTTGACTATGGCTGTAGCTTTAACTTATCTTTTCTCTCTTTCTCTTTAAAACATTTTCCTATCCTTAATGAACCCTAAAATGCTCAATTTAATTTTATCCTAGATAAATATTTTATCATAAATTAAATCCTTTGTTGTAAATTAAAAAATGCCTCATCAAATTGCTCAATTCACTACTCTTATCAAAATAAATGCTTGCCTTGCCCTAGAGGCACAAGTTATCATCATGGTGCTGCAGAAAAGCTAAGGAACAGTCTCCTACCTGATGTGTGTATAATCTGGTTATGAGTTCTAGTACTGAAACTTCTCACTGAATAGTTGTGGAAATTTTTCCTGAAATCCTCTCCAACATTTCAGTTTCTTCAACTACAAACGGGGACAATTTTGCATTTTATAATTGGCAAAAGTTACACATTTTTAGGCTACTTCTCTTGAAATCTAAGGCTATGCAATATCCATCAACATGTTACATATCTTTATTATGTAGAATTCATATATGTGCATATTAATATATTTATATTACTATATATTAATGTATTTATATTATTGACTTGAACCTTCCATCTTTTGAATTAGGAAATTTGCTATGGGTGTTTAAAAAGTAACACTAATATTTTATTATTAAATAGAGTTAGGCATGTGCTAGTTTTGTGAATATTTGTATGAAGCAATTGTCTTTGCTTTCTCTTCACCATTTTCTTTTCAAGGTTCATTTGATCTATTTAATAACCTGATTATTAGAAATGTCATAGTTTTGTAAGAGGCTAAATAACAATCAACTATTAACAGCCATATCTCATTTATTATTGTTAATTCAGAATAATTTGTATAAGATAAAAGTCTGCAGTGAACATTCTTAGCCAAACTCATTTCATTATATTTGAGTTATTCAATTGTAATTAAATATTGCTTATGTTTTTGTGTTTATATAATGTGGTATAGGGGTAATGGTGGTGGTGTGGTGTATGTACCCTTGGAAGGTTGTGGTGCACACAGAGTTAGCTATAATGGCCAAAGCAGAACTTTTGCTGTCCTGTTCCATCACTCTTCAGCCTATATTTATCTGCCAGAGATAAAACTGATACTTAAACATACTGCTTTAATGAGCCCAGTTGTTTCTTTGGTCTCTGCTCTTCTCTGAAGGACTAGGGTTACAATGTTTATATTTGTCTAGAGAATCAAACTTAGGTGTTTTCAGGTCCCCTCAGACCATCATGTTTTTGGCAGGAAGTCCCCTTAACCACCCTATAACACAATATGTGCTTGTTTATATATTGATTATATAAGATATATATGTGTGTATCTGTATGTGTGTGTGTGTATGTATATATATATATATATATATATATATATATATATATATATATATATGTGTGTGTGTGTGTGTGTGTGTGTGTGTGTGTGTGTGTGTGTGTTCATATTTATAAAAGCTTCAACTAAACACAAATAATTTTGTCACTTCATTTATGAACTAGTTTATAGAATAATGGTTACACACAAATGGGTTCTTTTTAATAAATATATTCTTCTTAAAATAATTTCTCATTTCTTTCCTTTTAAATTTCTGAAAAATATCTGAGGATAAAAATATAGAAACACATTCAATAAAACAAAGAAAAAGATAAAATAAAGAGCCAAGTAACTAAAAACAAAAAGTAGGTTAACCTGCAGTAAGAACACAGTAAAAAATGGAAAGTAGCCAGGCTGTATGGCATATTCCTCTAATCAGCAGTAGGGAGCCTGAGGAAAAAGGATTGTCATGAGTTCAAGTCCAGCCTGAATTAAATTGTGAAACCCTGCCTCAAGAAATAAAACAAATGAAAAGCCTGAGCTAAAGAGATAGCTCAGTGCTGAAAGGAATTTGCTTGTAATGCCTGATGGCCTGGGTTTGATCCCCATTCAAGCCAGATGCACAAAATGACATAAGCATTTGGAGCTCATTTGTGGTAGTAAGAAGCCTGGAATAGCCTCTCTCTCTCTCTCTCTCTCTCTCTCTCTCTCTCTCTCTCTCTCTCTCTCTCTCTCCTTGCAAATAAATAAGTAAATTATATATATATATATTTAAATCAGCTGACAAACAAATGAAACAAAAGCCAATGTGCTGTTTATAATGATTGGCAAGTACATAGGATCTACAATCACCTAGGGAATTTGCCTCTGTGGGTGCCTATGAGGGATTAGGTAGATGAAGTTAAGTGAAGTGGGAAGGCCCCCCCCCCCCTTAACTATGGTAGGCATCATTCCATGAACCTATAGTCTGGAACTAAATAAAAAGGAAAAGAGTGAACTGAGCATAAACAGTCACTCCTCAACCAGTTAATAGCTCCTGTTAATATGCAGAGGAAAGGAAGAGAAACAAGGAATTGTAGGGAAGTTATATTTTTTTGGCATCTGAGAGTGTAGATGTCTTGACAAATTAGATGGGAGATAGTGGTATCTTCTCTATTATGAAAGCAGTGGCATCTAACTTGTACTATATAGTCTGAATAATAAAGTCTCTTTCTATTCAACATAAGCCAAGAAAAAGCAGCTACATGGTGCTAAAGTTTTCAGACTACTCTCATTTTTCCATTTCTTTGACTTAACTTATTAATATTTCTTCAAGGGAGAGTATTTAAATTGGCACTGGGTATATAACTCAAGCAACTGTAATTCTTCCTGAATGGGTTCTCAGAACAGTATTTAAGCTTTTCTTTCCCTTTTTCAAAAAAAAAAAAAGTATAGACTAACTGGCTTTGAGTTCTGCTAAATGATTTGTTTCATTTGGGACTTGCAAATTATAAACCCCATTTGCAGGAGAACAATCCCATCATAGCTGGGTTGCTCTGTGGTTTAAATTAGAATTTTGGAAATCTGAGGATTTAAATTAAAGCTCATGCCCAAGGTAACAGAAAACCCAACACTCTACACTTGTGGAGAGAATAATTATATATGAGAACCCGAAATTAGCAACTGAAATTAGAGCTATATTCACTCAGCTCAAAAGAGCAGCTATTTTTTTTTTGACCTCATAATGAAATGATTCCAGGTAAGATAATATGTATGTCAGAGCCTTCAGTGCCACCTTTCTCACCTCTTATTTTCTTTTTCTTTTTAAAATATATTGAATTCTTTTAAGTTCTTTTGTTGGTAAAAAACATTTTAAACTATTTATAGGAATGCATGATTTGATAAAAAGGTTTTACTCTTACATTAAGAAAATGAAGTAAAATTCACCATGCTTAAATAAATTTCCTTTTGGCTTTATTTAATATTCAAAAAGATTCAAATAAGTATTTCATCTATACAGTATTGCTCATTTCAGTAATAATTAATGTGATATTTTGATGCAAAGTATTTTAAATGTGTTCTACAATTTATGATAAATAACTATGCAGGAAATAATAAAAGAAAATATTCATAAAAATAAGTAGCAAAGATGGAACTACTGATTTTTTGCTAGACATTTCACCAAATACCTTATAATTGTCATGTTAAATTTAGAAACCACTTAATTTAAACATTTTATAGATACACACATGTAAATAAATACACTCATTTATGACATTGATATGTATGCATATGAATTCATATATGCATGTATACATTTCCCAGTTTATCAAATCCCTACTTAGTCAAAAAGTTAACAATTGTTATTAACATAAAATTTGTTGTGTATCTTATGCATTGATTTCATGCATTTGTAATGTGAGATTTCCATTAAATGTAAGTCTATACATAAAAATTAGCTGAATAAATGCAAATTACAAAATTGAGTGTGAGATCAACTTTTTTGGATTTTTTTTTGTTTGTTTGTTTGTTTGAGGTAGGGTCTCACTTTTGCCCAGGCTGACCTGGAATTTACTATATAGTCTCAGAGTGGCCTTGAACTCACAGTGATCCTCCTAACTCTGCTTCCTGAGTGCTGGCATTAATGGCATATACCAGCTTTAAGATCAAATTTAATCAAACCAATTAAAATCTGATATAGTGAGGCAACACTAGTTAAAAATGTAACCCTGGATAAATAAATTGTATTTCAGTTTTATTAGTAATCATAAGAACTATTGAAGATTTTTGATCCTGGTTATTTTATTGGTGGAATCTTCAAGTCCTCATAGATAATAATATGTTTAAAGATGCACACAAATGCACACACACACTCACACACACACATCCCTTATACCCCTTATACTACCATTGCAAGAATCTTGTTTGTGTGGGTGCTTCCATGAATATAATTTACATTTCTATTTGCTTTCTTTTTTTGTATTTTTTTTATTTATTTATTTGAAAGTGACAGAGAGAGAGAAAGAGGGAGAGAGAGAGAGAATGGGTATTCCAGGGCTTTCAGCCACTGCAAACGAGCTCCAGATGCGTACACTCCCTTGTGCATCTGGCTAATGTGGGTCCTGGTGAATTGAGCCTCAAACCGGGGTTCTTAAGCCTCACAGGCAAGTGCTTAACCACTAAGCCATCTCTCCAGCCCTCTATGTCTTTTCTTAAGTAGGAGTATAGGTTATATGGTACTGCATAAGTGAATTTTCTGTAACAAATACCTGAGATAATCAACTTAGTAAAAACAGTGTATTTGGGTTAATAATTTTAAAGGATTTAATGCATGGCTAATTGGCCTGTTGGTTCTCTTTGGGGAATATTCTATAATCATTACCATTTCCAAGTAAAGGTCAACAAATATTGCTAGAAAGTTAAAGATGAAGACAGTGGATTTCATATTACAAGGGTCTGCGCCCATAATCTGAAATCCACTTCCCAATAACTCCCTAGTAGAGACCTAGCTTTTAAAAACAATGACCCTCAAAGAGCACTTATCAAAAGCTTCATAGTCAAATCATACAAATCTAATCGTGGTGTCCCCTACTGTAGACTTTATACTACAGAGTGTTATAAATGTTTCCTTTTGTTGTCTGAGTTATTACTAATTTACTATTCCTGAAGTGTACCCACAGGCTTAGAGGAATAATATCCTATGGTATTCATACTTGAGTTATGAATTATCATTTTTTTAATTAACTTCAAAATTATAGACTAAATTCTTCCCTTTAAACTACAGCAAATATTTGTCAATAAACTTCGCCAATTGAAAACATAATGATGTCTTCATGTTATATTAATATGTGAATATATACGGACATGACATCTCTGAAAATAAATATCATAATAAAGTTGAAAACTTAAAAATGAGCCAGGAGGCAAAAGAGGTTGCTTAGCAGTTAAGGTGTTTGCCTGCAAAGCCAAAGGACCTCAGTTCAACTCCAACGGACCTTGGTTCAAGTCCCCAGGACCCATGTAAGTCAGATGCACAAGGTGGCACATGTGTCTGGAATTCATTTACAGTGTCTGGAGGCCTGGTATGCCCATTTTTTTTTCTCTCTCTCTTTCTCTTTCTTGCTCTCTCAAATAAATAAATAAATAATTTTTAAAAATGAGCAAGAAAGAGTACTTCAGAAATCTATATATGAAATCATTGTTACTGATATCACCAATTAATTGACAGCAACACTGTCGATAATACTGATAAATTTGATGGGTTGTAGGAATGGCTCAACATTTAAGGCATTTGTCCACAAAGTGTGAGGGCCCAGGTTCAATTTCCCTTTACCCAGGTAAAGCCACATGCACTAGATCGTGCAAATATCTAGAGTTTGTTTGCAGTGGCTGGAAGCCTGAATTGCCCATTCTCTTTATATATATGTATATATGTGTGTGTATAGATATATAGATAGATAGATATCTGCCTTTCTCTCTCTAACTCTTTATCAAATAAATAAAAATTTAAAAAGGCAATTTTCCCCAAGATATTTACTGCTAAAAATATTTAAAACTAACAAGAAACTTAAATTTTCCTAATTAATTTTCCTTACAGGGCATAGCTTTAACACATGTAATATAATCAGTAATATTGAACAATCAGGCTATAAAATTTGAATTCATATTAAAATACAATGCACATTCTCCATGTCCTTGTATACACATCATCATATTATTCAGTGTATTTACATTTAATAACAAAAATTAATAAGAAAATGATTTAATATAATATCCATTTAAATGTGAAAACAATGTCAAATATATTCCAACTGCTACTTAAAATAGTTTAATAAAAGAAATTAGTGCAAATATATCAGTTAAATTCAAGTTATAGTTATTTAACTACAACAGTTAGATGAAGGGATTTCTTAGTAATTCTGTCATTGTCAATTCATTTTCTGTACAGGTTGGCTTTAGGGAAATAGAAGAAAGACATTTTTTTTTTTTGTCTTGGCTTATAACCCCTTAAAATTCCATCTATCACTAATAAGCTAGCCTTCTAAACAACCTTCTTGATGGTAGATGGTTACAATTACAGAACACATAAGCTCAATCTATAGATATATGTTTAGATATAATTATAATTAAGGTATACACAAACTATTTTAGAAAAATAGCAACAATGAAAGCATTACATGAATTTATTTTCCAAAATACCGAATTGAAAGAGAAATATAAACAGTAAATAATTTCACCCCATCAGAAAATTAATGTATGAAAAATATGTGGAGGTAACAGCTATAGAACAGAGAATTTCCAATATTTTCTACATCAACTGACTTTTCTTGCCATAGAGTAAGGAGAAGTTCAATCTCAAGAACCTTCTCCTCAGGCTGGAGAGATGGCTCAGCAGTTAAGTGCTTGCCTGTGAAGCCTAAGGACACTGGTTCAAGGCTCGATTTCCCATGACCCACACTAGCCAGATGCACAAGGGGGCGCAGGCGTCTGGAGTTCATTTGCAGTGCACGCCCACTCTCTCTCTCTTTCTCTGCCTCTTTCTCTCTCTGCCTGTTGCTCTCAAATATGTAAATAAAAATAAACAAAAAAGAAAAAAAAAGAACCTTCTCCTGAAAGGCAGACTTGGGGCTAGTAATGGAATTGAGGAGCAGTACTTAGCTGTATGTAAGCTACCCTATGGGAGACTCAGAATTACATTAAAGCATTCATTTACAAATTGGGGTGGGAATGAGATCCATGCATTTAATGAAGATGCCTCTACACTGTGAGTTAGCTGGACTGTAAGGAGAGCCAGAACTGACCCTTCTCAGGGATGTTGCTTAGTCGTACAGCATTTGCAGAAACTTGCCAAGGGATCTGTTCTGAGGAGGTGATAGGTGTTAGTCATGTACTTTGCTTAGTTTAGTTTGTAGAGCTGGTCCTGTCATGTGTTGTTGCTTTAAACAACAGAGAAATATCATTACCATAGTGATATTGAAAGTAGAAAGTGGTAGAAAGAGCCAAACAGACATCTCTGTGAGGCTACTGATGCATACAAAGCTGCATCTTTCTAGGGAGCAATATACAAAGCTTTACTTTGTAGAAGATGCTAAAAGACTTCACTAAATCACTCTCCACTGGTACTCAAACCTAAGCAAGCAACAAACTCGCTGCAGAGCAGGGCAGGTGAAGTTCAGTACCATCAAATATCCAGGTGGCAGTAAAATTGATAACTGTGAAAGAACTGCAAAGTGTGACCCATACACAGGGAAGCAGGTAGACCAGTGCAATATTTCAAATGAAGTCTTCAATGTAGCTATTTTGTTCTATAAGCAAAGGCAAAGACTAGAAATTCCTATTCTTCTACAACTCTTCCAGAAATTATAATGGACTAGAACATTTTAAATCACTCTGAGGCCAGCACTACTTTGACACACACAAAAAAAAAAAAAAAAAAAAAAAAAAAAACCCACAAACAGCACAAGACTAAAATTCCTCCAGCTGATACCCCTTTGGAATTTGGCAAACAAAAATCCAGAATCATATTAAAAAGGTAGTCATAATGTCTGATTGGCATTTTATTATAAAACTTATACAGAATTAATTCTACATAAAAAAAAATCAGTCACTACAATCACCACATTAATATTATGAAGGGAAAATAAACACACATAAGTACCTAGACTTACACAGAAAACAAACACAAAATAATTGGGCAACATTCAATATTCTTCCATAATAAAATCCAGAACACAAGGAGTAGAAAATAAGTTCCTAAACATAATTAAAAAACATCTATGGATAACTCACAGGTAATATATTCAAGGTTGCAAAATGCAAAATTCCCCCCAAGAAAGGAACAAAGAACACTTCCCTCCCCCCTTTGTTATGTGAATTCCTGTGAGAATCCCAAGCCTTTACAACTTGCTAAGAATTGTCAGGGTCTCACTCCTCTGTGGCTCCTAACCTGGAAGAGCCTGAGATGCAGACATAATAGGCATTTTAAGGAACTGACAATAGGGAGGGCGGGGGCAGGAGGGGAAGGTAAGGGCAGAAAGGGGTCACAAAACTGGACCCAATGGAACTGGTACCCCAATTCTCCCCCTAGCCTCTGCATTCATCTAAAAAAAGAGAAGCAAATTCTATATCCTGAAAGACAGACAAAAAGGTTGAATCTTCATCAGGTCCTTAGAAGGAACACCTGAATCAAAGGGCCCAGGAAGAGGTATGAAGACTAAACTTATTCTTCTGTTTCTCTCCCTCTCTTTTCTTTCCCTTTTATATTTAACTATCTTTTTCTTCTTTCTTTTCCCTTGGCATTAGCCTCTAACTCCCAGTACAAGTATGCAGTTAACATCCACAATGAGCTGCTGTTCAGAGAGATCTTTAAGGTTTCTTATAAGAAGACAGACTTGTGTCAGAGCACTTGATTACTCACCAAAGGTCAATGGTAAGACCCTACTGCTGAAGACTCCATATGCTGTTGGTGCAGAACATAGAGAGACCTTGCTAGAATCTGGAAAAGAGTCAGTCCATACACAGCTTTTCTAGTGTCAGAAGGTGCTACATGAGCAACTGGGTGAAAGTGGACAACATCTGTCCAAGCAACTCATGGTCTAAGCTACTCAGCAGCAAACAACCAAATGTGATGTTCACCCAAGTGCAACAGTGGCACACAGCCATGGTGGGAAAGCTACTGCTCTTAGATTGTTTAACAGATCTGCTCATTGGAACAGAACTCATAGCTAGAACTGGAAAACAAGTCAAAATCATATCCAAAAAATGAGTTCACTTTTCAATATCAAGTTCCCACCAATCTTGAGCTACAAGAGGAAATACACCTATTAAATTCTCTCTAAACTAATAATGGTTATGCCATTTATCCAGCATTTACTTCACTCTCTGTTAGAGAATTTGCTTCACTTTTTTAGATGGATGCAGAGCCTGAGCAGAGAATCAGCCGAATGCACTTCACCAGGGCTCCAGCTGAAACCAGAGAGTAATTGGGGAAATTATCAAGAGTGTTGCTTTCACGGTGAACCTTGCATCATCACAAGGGTGAAAAAGATAGACACAGAGAACACTCAACTCCTACCAAACCAGAAATCCAGAGACAGAGGCTCCCAAGACCTCATCACTGAAGTAGACTTAAAACAAACCCAACATGCATCAGGGAAATTTGCAGAAGAGGGGGTGGAAAGAGTTTTAGAGCCACAAGTTGGAACATTATGCACAGAGACATTGTGTCTTCCCTATAATTGATCACTACCTCCACAATGCACGACCCACAATCCCCATGGGGATAAACGGCAAACCCCAAGGAGGAGGGTCCTTTCAGGGGGAGGAGGGAAGAAATTAATGATGGTAGCAACCTGTGCTGTTTACACACTGAGTATGTATATATCTAATAAAGAACAAAAAAGAAAGTAAAAATAAACTGCTTTAAAAAATATATCCAGATTGAAATAAATTAAGAAGACTAAAACTCTCTTAAGATACTTGAGGGGGGTGGGAAACATTGGGGAAGAAGAAAAATAGGAGGAAAAAGGAAAACAATCTAAAGTGTATAGAAAGAAGGACATTATAAATATTGACACAGAAATAATGAAATAAGGAATAATAAATTTTGAAAGAAGGAAGTAAAAACACCAAAGTATATCAAAATTTGGTTCTATGGATTAACCAACAAAATAGAAAACTGTTTATTTCTGTTGACCAAAAGAAAGAAGGCAGGAAAGCACTAACAACGGAATAAGAAATTGAGCATCATCACTGTATTTACTGAAGTAGAGGTATTGTAAAGGAATACTAATAAAACAATAGCTTGACTGCATTGCACTTTGATAATATTAGTTTGACATTGACAAAAAAACATTCAAGGGCTGGAGAAACAGCTTAGCGGTTAAGCGCTTGCCTGTGTAGCCTAAGGACCCTGGTTCGAGGCTCGATTCCCCAGGACCCATGTTAGCCAGATGCACAAGGGGACGCACGCGTCTGGAGTTTGTTTGCAGTGGCTGGAGGCCCTGGCGCGCCCATTCTCTCTCTCTATCTGCTTCTTTCTCTCTCTGTGTGTCCGTCGCTTTCAAATAAATAAAAATAAAAACAAAAAATTCAAAAAAAAATTCAAAAATAGTTGATAACAATTATTCACAATGTCTTTTCTAAAACAAAAAGAAGGCTTGCTTCCCAATTAATTATATAGCATTCTTCTTTGACATCAAAGTTGGTAGGAGTGAAAATTTCAGGAGAAAAATGAAGACCATTATGTCTTTTGAATATTGTGCTGAAATCCATCACAGAATATTAGCAAACAGACACAAAATATGCAGCAGGTTAATAAAGAGTACACACCATATACTTTTTTGTCATTGTCTATTTATTTATTTGAGAGTGACAGAGAAAGAGGGAAAGAGAGAAAGAGAGAGGGAGAGAGAAAGGGAGAGAGAGAGAGAATGGGCATGCCAGTGCCTCCAGCCACTACAAACGAACTCCAGATGCATGTGAAACTTGAGCATCTGGCTAATGTGAGTCCTGGGAAACCAGGGTCCTTAGGCTTCACAGGCAGGTCCTTAACAGCTAAGCCATCTCCCCAGCCCCATACCACGTTCTTTTATTAAACATTAAACATGGGCGACTGGGGGAAATGACCAACATCTGTCCAACCAACTCATGGTCTAACCTACTTAGCAGCAAATAACCTGTTGGGATGCCCACACAAGTGCAATAGTGGCACAGAGCTATGGTGGGGAACTAACTGCTCTTGATTTAGCAAACTGATCCCCTCAGTGGTATGGGACCCATAGCTGGAGCTGGGAAACAAGTCAGAACCATATCCAAACATAAGCCCACTCTCCAATATCAAGCTACCATCAATCATGGGGTACAAGAGGGCCTACTCCTATTAAACTCTCTATTAAAAAAGTAAGGGTTATCTCATTTGTTCTGGTGCTAACTTACTCTCCATTGGAGAATCTGCTTCTCTTTTTCAGATGGATATAGATCCTAAGGAGAAAGCCACCCCATCATACCTCAAAAGGGTCCTGGCTGAAACTAAGGAAAATTGGCAAAACAAGCAACGGTGCTGTTTTCCTGATGAACCAGATACCAGCACAAGGGGGATGGAGACCAACACATAGAAAAATCAACTCGTACCAAATGAGAGAGCCAGAGTCTCAGAGGCCCCCAACACCTCAGCACTGAAGCAGACCAAAAATGAACCCAACATGGCTCAGAGAAATTTTGCAGAAGAGGGAGTGGAAAGAATGTCAGAGCCACATGTGGGGTCATGATATGCAGAGACATTTATTTTACTCATACCTGTGGGCTAACTCCACAATGCATGATCCATATGCCTCAACAAGGAGGGGCCAATGGGGAGGGGGTAGGTCACGGATGAGCCTAATATGGTACCAAACTGCCTGTATTTGCTGAATACAAAACTAATAAAAAATAAACATTTTATTGCCTATTATTGTATATATATATAATATATTTTGGTTATAGTATCTTCCCATTAATGTCTTTTGTCCACCATCCCTTAACTCCTTCCAACGGACTCCTTTTTCTTTCAAACTAGTTCCCCTTCTATTTTGATGTATGTTTTTCATTATCCATATGAACCTATTAATGGTTGAAACTTTGTAGATAATGACAGTCACTGTGAGTACATGAACATCATTGGCCACTTAGTGTTTAGGAGACAACATTCCAAAGGCTTTCTCACTCTAATCCTTTGATTCATACATCACTCCAGCCATCTCTTTTGCAATGTTCTTTGGTATTTGCTTCCTTTTCCACACTGTTCACTTAATTGGGGGAGGCAGTGATAGAGGTAGCTTATAAAGTCGTGAGCACTCCACTGTCATTTTGTCTCAACAGTTTGATGAGTTTGGGGGTCTACCAATAGTTACTGCTATCAGCAAAAAGACGCTTCTCTTACCAAAAGTGAGATAATCATTAATCTATGAGCAGAAACTTGTATATTTAGAAGGCAATTTGATAGGCACAAAATATCCATTTAACTTTTGAAGTTAGAAACGTTTGATTAGGCTTTCTGTACCAGACATTAATTTCCTACCATGAGATGTCTTCAAAACCGGAGAGTAGTTGGTTTCCCTCATTACAGTCATGGCACTAATACAATAGTGAACATATTTTCCATTGCTAACTGATTGTGTATCTCATAGCATCCTCTGCTGGTTGAGACTGGGGATGATGCTCTTTCTCCCCCACTATCTTTCATAGCACTTTTCAGCACTATGGCAGCTAACTAGTATGGAGAAGGCTTCCAGCTCAGCACACCTTGATTTTGTAATGGCCAGCCATCAAAGCACGAGGTGAGTTTACCAATAAGATCTTACCAACTAATTCAGTTGGGCATCTAAGTGCATTGACAATGGCCTGTATTGTTTTGGGGTTCTTACAGGCTCCCTTAATCAACAACCTATTGAAAGTTATCCTACCCCTGGCCCTGGGGTTTACTTATTACAACCTAGGAATTTTGGGCCTGGCATTCTCCAACTAGTTAGAGCGCTTATGTACCAAACAGCCTTTATTTAAATTATTTTAAGCTAGCTAACAATGGAGCAGGTGTGTATATAACTTATTCAAAAAAATGGACTACTGAACTCTAGATTTCTCTGAAGAAATACAAATGGACAGTAATATATATTGATAAATTGGCAACATTTTAGCCATCAGGAAAACCAAAGTAAAGCTACTTTGAGATTCCATCTTATTTCAACCAGAATATCTTTCTCTCTCTCCCTCTCTCTCTCTTCTCCTATGCTTGCAAACAAACAAGTAGGATTTTTAAAAATAATAAATGATAGCAAATATTGTCAAGGTTGTGGTAAAGAGGAGCCCTTATTCCATTTTAGTAAATAAGAAAAATGGTTTGGCCATTATAGAAATCAGTGTAGAGGCTTCTCATGAAGCTAAAACTTGTTCTAGCAGATGACACAGTTATACCAGTTCTGAGCATGTACCCTAAGAACTCCATATTTTACTATGGGGATACTTGTTCACCCATGTTTACTGAACTAGGAAATAACCAGATGCCTACCAGCTGATGAAGAATAATGAATGTATATTCAGCTGTAAAGAAAATTAAGTTATGAAATATGCTCAAAAAAGACAAATGCTGCATGTTCATTTTAATATGTAGATACTAATTTCAAATTTTTAGGTTTTTATGTAAGTTGGAGAGTTGGAGTAAGATTCAGCAGTAGAAGCTAGGATGCTATAAAGGGTTCTGAAGTAAGGCGAGCTTAGGTGCTCATGGGAGATGATAGTAGGTGTAAGTAGAGAGGCAGAATAATGTGAACAGAAATGACTAAGTGAGGTCCTTGTTGAGGGATGCATGAAATGAGAAGTTGTTTACTCATACTGTTTTTTGGGGGGTTAATAAAAACATTCTTCAATTGACTAAAATATTGTTGTTTGTAACAGGACAGGTAATATAAAGCATTGAATTTTGTTATATACATGGAAAAACTAAATGGTAGGTGAATTATATTTTAATAAGATATTTTTAAAAGTATGTCGTTAATCAATCATGATCCAAGCTTCCATCAACTAAAATAATCAAAAATAAAACTACAAAGTGTTCATTAGCTTTGTCTTGTAATTTCAGAATTTATTCAGGATCTTCTACCTTTGTCATACCAGAAACTTTTCCTGATATTCCTCTTTCCACAAAGAGTATCTGCATTTATTTTCATGTTAATATTCATACCTTACTTAAATATTGCCATTTAGTTTCTATTTCATTTTAGTTCATTTTATTTTATTTTATTGGAGAGAGACAGAGAGAGCAAGCAAGAGAGTGAGAGAGCAAATGGGAAAGCCAGTGCCACCAGCCACTGCAAACAAACACCAGATGCATGTGACACCTTGTGCATCTGGCTTATATGGGTCATGCAGAATCAAACCTGGGTCCTTTGGCTTTGTGGGCAAGCCATTTTTCTTAACCACTAAACCATTTTCCCAGCCTGGTTTCTTTTTCTTCTTCTTTTTTTTTTTGTTTTCGAGGTAGGGTCTCACTCTGGTCCAGGCTGACCTGGAATTAACTCTGTAGTCTCAGGGTGGCCTTGAACTCACAGCGATCCTCCTACCTCTGCCTCCCTAGTGCTGGGATTAAAGGCGTGCGCCACCACGCCCGGCTTCTTTTTCTTCTTACCTCTTCATATATGTTATGCTATCTGAAAAATTGTACAATTCAATACTAAGGCTTTGAAATTACTGTATCATTCTCTTCTGTTTATGTATTCTTGTGATATACTCTCAGTCTGGGTAAATGCACTTGAATGAAAATTACATGTATTTTACCTCAATCATGGATTTTACATAATCATAATATTTAAATGTGTAATAAATTAATATTTAATATTTAAACATGTACTAAATATTAAAACATTTAATGAGTTTCGTAATGGTTATTTCCAAAAATGTACGGAATTTGTACTTTCAGCACACATCAATTTGGACAAGTAATTTTTAAGTTTGTCATATCCACCTGTGATTAATGGTTATTACACTTGCCAATAAATATGAAGAACTTAAAAATTCCCTTATGGAAAATGGGAATAGATTCTTCATTTCCTCTCTACTGTGGAAAAATTGCCTTGTTTAGAAATGCACTATCCATAGTATTTCAAATTTGAGTGTTAACCTTCTCAGTGTTTCCTTCTGGAAATGAGTGTCATTTATTTCCAAAATACTCATACTGTGGCAAGATGGAGAGACAGTGAAGTTACAAGAACAAAAAGAGACTCTTATAGTACTAGCTTCCAAGATGTCATTATTATTGCACCAAAACTATACACAATATACAGATTTGTTATTTAAGTGCATTACTAGGCAACACAAATTGATGAATAAAAGTTTATAAATAAAATGAAGAGGAAAAGGAATTATATAGAAGTCCATGCTAGTACAGTGCTTTGTTTTTATATTCTAATACTTGCATTTAATAGTATCATTGAATTTGGATCTTCATCAACTATTGGATTGTGTGTGTACAGATGGCAAGCCTTCTTCTCTATTAATCAAATTCTTGGTTCATAAGAGTAACCAAAGACAAGAACAATATCAGATTCAAAGTCAAAGTCATTTAATTATTCTTAATATGTCTAATTAAGTCAAGATTCTCTCCCATATGCCAAGATATTCATTAACAAGCCAAATCAAAATACCCAAGACAGTTCTATAATAACTCAAATTAGTTTCAAGTAGAAACTTATTATGGTTTTCTATCCTTCCACCAAAAGTCTTATGTATCATCATGACTACACTGAAACATTAAAAGAATTTTGCTTTTTGAGATATGAATAGTAAAGAAAGATCAA
Organism: Jaculus jaculus; assembly: GCF_020740685.1. Lineage (NCBI taxonomy): Eukaryota > Metazoa > Chordata > Mammalia > Rodentia > Dipodidae > Jaculus > Jaculus jaculus. The sequence goes on from NC_059113.1 coordinate 78,622,598, forward strand.
GGTACTCAGAAAATAATTGCAATTAACATTGTAATGAAAGAACAGTGACAGAATGACAGAAGAAATTAAAATTTAAGGGTTGTGAAAGAGAAAGATTCAGTAAATGCAAGCTTATATATGCAACTTTTATTATCGTAAAGGAGAAACTAAACATCCTCGATTGGGTTTATATCACTAACACTGACTTTCTAAATGGCCATGGTTTGGTAATACAACAGAAAGTACAGTCTTTGGAGAAGTAAAATAAAGAATTTGTCAATCGGCAAACAAGTACCAAACACAGAAATGTGCTACCTGTGAAAATGCCAAATACACTTCTCTTATGTGTCATAGAAGTGATGAATGCTTCTTCACCAATGGTAGTCAGAGATTCCTGCTCATCTTCCGTAATTTTTTTTTTTTTTTTTTTTTTTTTTGAGGTAGGGTTTCACTCTAGCTCAGGCTGACCTGGAATCCACTATGGAGTCTCAGGGAGGCTACAAACTCATGATAACCCTTCTACCTCTGCCACTAGAGTGCTGGGATTAAAGGTGTGTGCCACCAGAGATAGATATAGATTACAGAGACAGAGAGAGAATGGGCACCTCAGGACCTCCAGCTGCTGCAAACAAACTCCAGACAGAATTCACCACCATGTGCATCTATATTTATGTGTGTACTGGACAATGAAACCAGGCTTGTTAGGCTTTGCAGATTAGTGTATTAACCATTGAGCAATCTCTCCAGCCCTCCTGCCTGTCTGTTGTGTGATGAATTGTGATATCAAATAATGGAACGATTCCTGTTTTTCAGCATGCTTCACAAAACCTAACTTGTTTACATTATCCAAAAAAATTACCTAAAGTTACATCCCACTTTTCTCTCATAATTTTTTCTGTATAGCAGTTCCCCTAGCATACTTTACATGGATGAAATCAGCTATATACACAATATGGCAATTAGAAGATAAGGTCTCAGTGATCTTTGGCTGAAAGACATTGACAGTTTTTAAAATGGGAGTAAGAGGATTAATTTGATTATTTCACATTTAATCACAAATAGTATTCATTATATTTCTCTTTTTTTAATTTGATTTATTAGTTTTCTTTTCATCAAATACAGGCAGTTTGGTACCATTGTTGAGGCTCATCTATGATCTACCCCCTCCCATTAGACCCTCCTTGTTGATGTAAATGTGTCATGCACTATGGGGTTAGTCCCCAGTTATTGGTATGCTAAATGTCTCTGCAAATCATGACCCAACATGTGACTCTGACATTCTTTCCACCCCCTCTTCCGCAAAATTTCCCTGAGCCATGTTGGGTTCATTTTTGGTCTGCTTCAGTGCTGAGGTGTTGGGGGCATCTGAGGCTCTGGCTCTCTTATTTGGTAGGAGTTGATTTTTATCTGTGTTGGTCTCCTTCCCCTTTGTGCTGGTATCCGGTTCACAGGAAAACATCACCCTTGCTTGTTTCACCAATTGTCCTTAGTTTCAGTTGGGCCCCTTTTGAGGTATGTTGGGGCAGCTCTCTCCATAGGATCTGCATCTATCTTTTTCTCCCTGGTATCTGGAGTGCAGCTAGGCGGTTGCCATCTTGGCCGGAAGTAGTATTCATTATATTTCTGTCTTACACCAGAAACCTTATGTTTGCTGACAATTTGGGTTTCCTTTTCTGAGAACTACTTATTCATATACTTAACTCTGCATTTCTCCAGTTCATTGTTGGTTATTTATAGATATAGTAAACATTTATGTGTCACTTAGGATGACACCTGTGGTGGTTTGATTCAGGTGTCCCCCATAAACTTAAGTGTTCTGAATGCTAGGTTCCCAGCTGATGAAGATTTGGGGATTAACGCCTCTTGGAGGGAGTGTATTGTTGGGGGTGGGCTTATGGGCTTTATAGCCAGTTTCTCCATGCTAATGTTTGGCACACCCTCCTGTTGCTGTGGTCCACCTTATGTTGGCCAGGTGGTGATGTCCACCCTCTGCTCATGCCGTCATTTTCCCCTGCCTTTGTAGAGCTTCCCCTCGAGCCTGTAAGCTGCTCTAGGTTGGGTGATTTCTACCAGCAAGGCTAACTGGACTGCAACAGTAAAGTGGTACCAAAGAGTGGGATTGCTGCTAGATACCTGACTGTGTGGCTTTGGCCTTTTGGAGCTGATTTTCAAGAGGAATGAGGGAGGATTTGAAACCTTGGCCTAAGAGATGCCTTGCAATGCTGTAAGTACAGCCTAATGAACTATTCTGGTCTGAGGTGCAAGACCTGAATGCAATAAGAACTATGAACTGTGAGGTTTGGCTTATGAGGGTGAGAAAGAGCTTGGCTTGGACTGGGCTAGCAGTTTGTGTGAAAAGCTTGCTCTTGTGCCCATGTCCTGAGAAGTTGTGCAGGGTTGCTTCGTGTAGAAATGAACTGGTGTAAGCAGAGGGATATGGCACAGAAAGAAAAATTTTTGGGTGAACTGCTGCCTGTTCAGCTGCAAATGAGAGATTACAACCTTTGAGATTGGGCCAGCTGACCAGCGCTGGGGCAACAAGAAGAATGTAGACTCTTTTGAAGGGTCCTGAGTGCTCAAGGAGTGTCCTGTTTTTCAAAGACTGCTTTATTCCCCCCCTGAATTAACAAACAGGCAACCTACCTGGTATCGTGGAGTATAAGAAATGCTGGAAAGAGCATCATTGAGTTTGCAACATGGTCGTGTGTTTTGGAAATGGTCATGGGCAGTGTGAAGCAGATTTGCTGGTTGCATGCATGGAGACCTCATGGAGCCATGCGAATAAACCGTGGATTGCGGTGGAGACTCAGTGGAGATGCTGGGATCATGAGATGGCTGCCAAGGAGAGCAGGCGGCCCTGACGAAGTTTTCCAGGACTGTGTGTAGCCTAGCTGGAGGGGCAGAATTGGAATGCCAGAGACTTGTTGCTGGTTGGAATTATTGGACTTGGAGATTTGTCACTGGCTAGAGCTGTTGGATTTGAAACTACAGAGTTTGGTGTTTGTCACTGTTGTTTAAATCTTGTATTGGTTAAATGTTTCTTTGCTATGCCCAATGTCATCTTTTGCAGTGTGAATAATTATTCTGTGCCATTATGTATTTTTTTTAAAATTTTTATTAGCATTTTCCATAATTATAAAAAAAATCCCATGTTAATTCCCTTCCTCCCCCCACACTTTCTCCTTTGAAATTACATTCTCCAACATAATACCTCCCCATCACAATCATTGTACTTACATATATAAAATATCAACCTATTAAGTACCCTCCTCCCTTCCTTTCTCTTCCCTTTATGTCTCCTTTTGAACTTACTACCTCTGCTACTAACTATTTTCATTCTCACACAGAAGCCCAGTCATCTGTAGCTAGGATCCACATATGAGAGAGAACATGTGGCGCTTGGCTTTCTGGGCCTGGGTTACGTCACTTAGTATAATTATTTCCAGGTCCATCCATTTTCTGAAAATTTTATAACTTCATTTTTCTTTACCTCTGAGTAGAACTCCATTAAATAAATGTGCTACATCTTCATTATCCACTCATCAGTTGAGGGACATCTAGGCTGGTTCCATTTCCCAGCTATTATAAATTGAGAAGCAATAAACATGGTTGAGCATGTACTTCTAAAGAAATGAGATGAGTCCTTCGGATATATGCCTAGGAGTGCTATAGCTGGGTCATATGGTAGATCAATCCTTAGCTGTGTTAGGAACCTCCACACTGATTTCCACAATGGCTGGACCAGATTGCATTCCCACCAGCAGTGTAAAAGGGTTCCTCTTTTTCCACATCCCCGCCAACATTTATGATCATTTGTTTTCATGATGGTGGCCAATCTGACAGGAGTGAGATGGAATCTCAATGTACTTTTAATCTGCATTTCCCTGATGACTAGTGATGTAGAACATTATTATAGATGCTTATATGCCATTCGTATTTATTCCTTTGAGAATGCTCTATTGAGCTCCATAGCCCATTTTTTGATTGGCTTGTTTGATTCCTTATCATTTAACTTTTTGAGTTCTTTGTGTATTCCAGATATTAATCCTCTATCAGATATATAGCTGGCAAAGATTTTTTCCCATTGTGTAGGTTGCCTCTTTGCTTTTTTCACTGTGTCCTTTGCAGTGCAAAATCTTTGTAATTTCATGAGGTCCCAGTGATTAATCTGTGGTTTTATTGCCTGAGCAATTGGGGTTGTATTCAGAAAGTCTTTGCCAACACCAATATGTTGGAGGCTTTTCCCTACTTTTTCCTCTAGCAGTTTTAGAGTTTCAGGTCTGATGTTAAGGTCTTTAATCCATTTGGACTTAATTCTTGTGCATGGCAAGAGAGAAGAATCTATTTTCATCCTTCTGCAGATATATATCCAGTTTTCAAAACACCATTTGCTGAAGAGGCTGTCTTTTCTCCAATGAATATTGTGGGCATTTTTTTTTAAATTTTATTTATTTATTTATTTATTTGAGAGCGACAGACACAGAGAGAAAGACAGGTAGAGGGAGAGAGAGAGAATGGGCGCACCAGGGCTTCCAGCCTCTGCAAACGAACTCCAGACGCGTGCGCCCCCTTGTGCATCTGGCTAACGTGGGACCTGGGGAACCGAGCCTCGAACCAGGGTCCTTAGGCTTCACAGGCAAGCGCTTAACCGCTAAGCCATCTCTCCAGCCCTATTGTGGGCATTTTTATCGAATATCAGGTGGCTATAGCTACTTGGGCTTACATCTGGGTCCTCTATTCCGTTCCACAGATCTACATCTCTGTTTTTGTGCCAATACCACTCTGTTTTTCATACTATGGCTCTGTAGTATAGGTTAAACTCAGGTATGGTGATATCACCAGCCTTATTTTTGTTGCTCAGTATTATATTAGATATTAAAGGTTATTTTGTGATTCCAAATGAATTTTTGGATTTTTTTTTCTATTTCCATGAAGAATGCTTTTGGAATTTTGATAGGGATTGCATTAAATGTGTAGATTGCTTTTGGTAAGATTGCCATTTTCACAATATTGATTCTTCCATTCCAGGAACAGGGGATGTTTCTCCACTTTCTAGTATCTTCTGCAATTTTTTGCTTGAGTGCTTTAAAGTTCTCATTGTAGAGATTCTTTATTATTTCCTTCGTTAGGTATATTCCAAGGTACTTTATTTTTTTATTTTGTTTTGATGCAATTGTGAACGGGAGTAATTCTCTGATTTCATACTCTATGTGTTTGTTGTTAGCATATATGAAGGCTACTGATTTCTGCATATTTATTTTGTATCCTGCTACATAGTTGTAGGTTTTGATCAGCCCTAACAGTTTGCTTGTAGAGTTTTTAGGGTCCTTTATGTATAGAATCATGTCATCTGCACATAATGATAACTTGATCTCTTCCTTTCCAATTTGTATCCCTTTTATGTGTGTCTCTTGCCTTATTGCTATGGCTAATCTTCCAAAACTATATTAAATAAAAGTGGGGACAGTGGATACCCTTGTCTTGTTCCTGATTTTAGTGGAAAAGCTTCCAGTTTTCCCCCATTTAGTAATATGTTGGCTGTAGGCTTGTCATAAATAGCTTTTATTATATTGAGATATGTTCCTTCTATTCCCAGTCTCTGTTGGACTTTTATCATGAAAGGATGTTGGATTTTGTCAAATGCTTTCTCTGCGTCCACTGAGATGATCATGTGATTTTTGTCTTTCAACCCATTTATATAATGTATTACATTTATAGATTTGCATATATTGAGCCATCCCTGCATCTCTGGGATAAAGCCTACTTGGTCAGGGTGAATGATCTTTTTGATCTCTTGTATTCTGTTTGCCAATATTTTGTTGAGAATTTTTGCATCTATGTTCATGAGGGAGATTGGTCTGTAATTTTCTTTTATTGCTCTATCTTTGCCTGGTTTTGGTATCAGGTGATGCTGGCGTCATAGAAGGAGTTTTGTAGAATTCCTTCTTTTTCTATTTCCTGGAAAAGCTTAAGAAGCAATGGTGTTAGCTCTTCCTTAAAGGTCTGGTAAAATTCAGCAGTGAATCTATCTGGGCCTGGGCTTTTTTAGTTGGGAGATTATTCATAACTGTTCGGATCTCCATGTTTCTTATAGGTCTATTTAAGTGATTAATCTCATTTTGATTTAATTTAGGTAGGTCATATAAATCAAGGAAGTCATCCATTTCTTTCGATTTTCATACTGTGTATAGTATATGCTTTTATAGTATGTGCCTATGATTTTTTGAATTTCTCTGGAATCTGTTGTGATGTTACCTTGTTCATCTCTGATTTTATTAATTTGTGTCTCTTCTCTCTTTTGGTCAGATTTGCTAACTGTTTATCAATCTTGTTTATCCTTTCAAAGAACCAACTCTTTGTTTCATTAATTCTTTGGATTGCTTTTTTTGTTTCTATTTCATTAATTTCTGCCCTAATCTTTATAATTTCTTCCCACCTACTGACTTTTGGTTTGCCCTGTTCTTCTTTTTCCAAGGCTTTAAGGTGAAGCATTAGGTCGTTTACTTGTGACCTTTCTAATTTCTTAATATAGGCACTTAATGCTATAAAATTTACCTCTTAGAACTGCCTTCAATGTGTCCAAGAGATTTTGATATGTTGTGTTCTCATTATCGTTTGACTCTATAAATTTTTTGATTTCCTTCTTGATTTCTTCATTGACCCATTCATCATTTAATAGTGTATTGTTTAGTTTCCATGATTTTGTGTATGCTCTATAGCCTTTTTTGTTACTGATTTGTAGTTTAATTCCATTGTGGTCAGATAGAATGCAAGGAATTATTTCAATTTTCCTGAATTTGTTAAGATTTGCTTTGTGTCCTAATATATGGTCTATTTTAGAGAATGTTCCATGTGCTGCTGAAGAGAATGTATATTCTGTAGCCTTTGAATGAAATGTCCTGTATATATCTGTTTGGTCCATTCCTTCTATGACCTCATTTAATCCAGATGCCTCTCTGTTTATTTTTTCCCAGGATGTCCTGTCGATTTTTTTTCTGTGATTGGGTAAGTTCACTGAGAATGTTCTGTTCCAGGTTCAACCATTTTTCCTCAAATTTCTTTGTGTCGTTTTTTTCTTACTGCTGTATAGAATTCCATTGTGTAGATATACCACATCTTTGTTATCCATTCTAATGATGGACATCTGTGGTGATTCCAGCCTTTAGCTATTATGAATTGAGCCGCTACTGTCCCGTCCCTCGGGACCTAGTTATTCATGGGGGCGAGGAGTACCCTAACCTGAAATAAGATGGGCGAGAGAGAGGAAGAGTCAAGCAAATGTACACTTGTCAAGAGTTCAATTTTATTGAGCCACAGTGGCCTTTTTAAGGGGTTAGGCTTAGTGTTTTTGGGTGAGGGAGGGGCTGGAGGAGGCAGGTGATGGAAAGTTACAGAATCTTCTTGGCCTTTGCCCTAGGACAGTTTACGGTTGTTCTGAGAAGTCATGGTATAGTTCTCATGTCTCTGCAGTTGCCAGGCAGGGTTTTAATCAGTTAGGTGTGGCGGGGTAGGGGGATGAGGAAAGGTCAGAAGTTGCTCAGGGCAGAAGTTGCTCAGGGTCTGTCTCTAACATTTCCCCCTCTTCTGTATACAAGGACCAGGATAGGGAGGTTACCACGACCCCCTGATGATGTCCCAAAGAAGGGCTTGTTTTGGTGGCCGATTATTTTTGTTTAAGAGTAAAAATGGATCCAGAGGAGCAACCTGACAGCAACCTGACATCAGAGAGGCGAGCGAGCGTTCCCCAGAGTAGGTTGAGTGCTGTTACTCATAGGTCATTGATTTTGATAAAGTCATTTGGATTGACCTTAGAACAAGGGGCACAAACGGGGTCTGAGCCTGTTAGAAGGGCAGTGCTGGACCCTTACCCTCATTGGATCGGCCTCCTATCAGCGAGGTCATCCTGTCTTAGGCGGGTCGAGACTTACCCACCCGTTCCATAGCTGCCTTACCAGACCACTCACTTTGTGGAAATGTAACGCATTTTGCTCTCAACAAGACCTTCAAAACCCCATAAGGATCCTGGAGGAAATATGTTTGGTAGCCAATTAGTATGAGGGGTTGTGGCGACCTGAGTTATTATTCAGAGGGGTGGGGCCAAAATTTCCACCCCAGGGTGGATTTTTGCAGGGAGGTAAAGTCTAATGGTCGAGATGGGGGGTTGTCTTGTTCTTTTGGCGGGTCAGCGGCAGATGTTTCTTCTGTGGCGAAGCGATGGTAGTGGACTTCCACCGGCTTGATTGCAGAATCTACCTGACTCTTAACAAAACTTGTTAATTATTTAGAGGCCCAGGGGCCAAAAGACAGAAGTAATAGGAAACCTACAAAAGGTCCTAGCAGACTGGGAAGCAGAGTGGTTAGCCATGGAGATGTGGAAAACCAATTTTTATACCAAGATTCTTGATGTTTCCGAGTCCTTTTTCTATCTTCTAGATTCCTTTTAACTTTGTCAAGGCTATTTTGTACTAGCCCAGTCTTATCTGAGTAGAAACAGCATTCTTCTTTGAGGGCTACACAGAGTCCCCCTTCTTTAAGGAAGACTAAATCTAATCCTCTCCAATTTTGAAGAACTACCTCAGAAAGGGAAGCTAATGAATCCTTAAGATCTTGTATTCCCTCCTGTATGAGGCTGAGATCTCTATCCACTAAGGCACTGAGATGTGAAAAATGTTGTTGGGAGGTAACCATTGAGGCAATACCTGCCCCAGCCCCTGCAGCACTAAACCCCAGGAGCACAGTCAAGGTAATAACAGTTAAAGGCTCTCTTTTTTGTCTGATGGAGATACCCTGATCCAGAGTGGATAAAAATTCTTTTGGATTATGGACAAGGAATCACGGTAGCCCAATAACTACAACACAGTAAGCTTTATTATTAATAAAATCCTTATTGACTATAAAAGGAGTCAGACCCTAGGAGCAAGCAAAGTAGGTGTTATTAGGGGCTTTAGTATATGTGGAAGTTTCTTTGACAATAGCAGTCTGATTACAGACCGATATGAGTGAATGGGGGGGCAACATTTTAGGGCCAACAAGACAGAGTCCAATACCTGAAATGGAACTAAGAGTAAGGCCTCCATCTGGGGCAGCATGCCAGGATAGGCCATCTGTATCATTGGTGAATATAGGGGCCATAAGCATCGCAACACCCTCATAAAAGGGAGGTGTAGGAGAAAAGCAAATCCAGCATTCTTGATAATCGGGATTGCTAGTATTATGAATAGCTTCTAGGGAGGCGTTTACTAAAGAAACAATGAGATCAGCCAAGCTTGGGGGTCCCTCAGGGATGGTGGGTTGGAACAAGGTATTTTTCTGAGATAACTGAGTGACAATAGGGGGTGTGATAGACCCAATAGTTAATTTGGGTCTGGCTGGCTTAAGTAAGACAGGGTTTGGTCCCATGGCTGCAGAATTTTTATTGGGAATAGACTTAAGTAATCTGATTCTAAAAGTAAGTCCAATATCTTTTCCTTCTTGATAGACTCTGAGCCCCCATTCAAATCCCTGACCGGTCCAATCTTGTTGTTTGGCCTGAGGGGTGAATTGAATTAACAGGGGGTTGCACCATCTACCTGTAGAGGAGTGGGCAGTATTACAGTCGTCTTACATCCTGGGGGGAATGGTTAGGTGTCGCCTGAGGATGTTTCCACTTTCATTTGACAGTAATGTAGTCCCAGGAGGAAGAAGGCTTCCTATAGGCGCCCCAGTAGTTTCACAACCCCAGGAGGCACAAAAATAGTCATTAGCCCACCCGCACTTATAATTGAGGGATTTATCTCGGTGGGCTCCCGGGCAGACGTAAAAACCCTTCAGGCTGTGAAGGAGACTTTTTTTCAACATCGTTTCTACAGCCAGCAAAACTGGGGTTGCAAGCAGGAAGTTCAGGTGCTAAACCTTTGGGCCGAGGCCAGAATACCTCCTCTAGACCCCAATCAGGGTGTGCTCCAAGGGCACAGAGATCTATTTCTAGATCAGGCCATTGGGGCTGGGGTCCAACCGAAGAGCTAGAGTTAACAATATCTCTGGCCTGGTTTTCAATGATCCAAGTGTAGTTATAAATTTGATAAGGGGAGGGGGCACTTACCACCAGCCGGGCTGCAATTAGAAATGAGAGAATGGCAAGGCCGAGCATCTTTCTGTAATTAAGCACAATTAAAATCTTTCTCAGGGGTTTCCCTGGGAAAATTAATCAATTTTATTAGCCTCTCTGGGAGCCATCTAGCATTTTGTTCTTTAGAGTCATATATGCAAGCATGTCCTTTCCCCCAGATTAACACAGGATCTGGGCCAGACCATTTGTAAGTTAATGGATCCTTCCATAATGCTTGAGCATAATTATTTGATGTAGAAGGGTGCAAAAATCTATCAGCTGCGGATTTACCATCTTTATCAAGGGTCAGGAAATTTAAAACAAACAAAGCATGGTTTAATAACGTTTTGGGATTTGCTGCCTGGGAGTATAATATTCCCCCTGAGTGTTGTAGCTTGGAAAGCATATTTTTAAGGGTTTGATGTGCTCTTTCTACTATACCTTGTTCCTGTGGATTATAGGGAATACCAGTAAGATGTTTTATTTTTAATTGAGCACAGAATTGTTTAAAGCTAGTGCTGGTATACCCAGGGCCATTGTCTGTTTTGATGACTTTTGGCAATGGCATAAAGGCAGAGCAGGCAAATATATGATTAATAACATTTTTAGTAGCTTCTCACAAGGGAAGCACAAATAAATCCACTAAAGGTATCTATAGACACATGAATATATTTTAATTTGCCAAAGGGAGAATGATGGGTGACATCCATTTGCCATAGTTCTCCTGGTGTAAGGCCACGAGGATTGACCCCCAAGTGTGGCTCAGGCAGAAATGTTACACAGCCCTGGCACTGGCGGACTATCTGTTGGGCCTGTTCTCGGGTGATAGAAAACATTTGTCAGAGAGTTTGGGCATTAAGATGTTGTAGCCTATGTGTCTCTTGTGCCTGAGATATGGGGTCAGGTGGGGCAACCATTCCCGTTAGGATAACAGAACTATTTGAGTTGCCTGATTCACAAGGTCATTTCCTTTACTTAAGGGTCCAGGAAGATCAGAATGTGCTCGAATATGTCCTACAAAGAAGGAGTGAGTTCTGGCCAGGATTAGTTGTTGAAGTTTAGCAAAAAGAGGAGAAGCATTGGTAGAGGGACAGATGTAAGGGACCGTCTCAAGCAAAGGGACTGAGCTGGCTACATAAGCTCTGTCAGTGTAAAGGTTAAATGGGTAATTGGAGAGAGTCTCAAAGACCTATATAACAGCAACCAATTCCACAAGCTGTGCCAAAGAAAGTTTAGTTTGGACTTTGGAGATTTTTCCATTGATGTTAAAGGCTGCAATTCCAGATGAAGAACCATCAGTAAAAACTAACATGGCTCCAGGAACGGGAGAGCTTTTAGTCTGTTTAGGGAAAACAATGGACTGTCTATAAAGGAATTGAATTAGTCTGTCTGAAGGATAATGATTATCTATTTTGCCTTGGAAGGAAATACAATCAACAGCCCATTCATCAGAGGACTGTACTAGCCATTGAACCTGGGAGGCGCTATAAGGCACACTAATGGTGTCTGGGTCTTTTCCAAAAAGTTTAAGGGAACTTTCTCTCCCAAGTTTTAAAACCTGGGCAACCAGGGAAGGGTAGGTGGGCAGAATTTTTTGGGGGGTAGCAGGTAAATGGATCCAATATAAAGGCTTAGTCTGCCATAAAAGACCGGTGGGTGTAAAGTTTGTAGGGAGAATAAGTAACTATAACGGGGAGGTGGGAGAGAAGTATCCAATCTTTTGTGCCTAAATGGCCTTTTCAACAATTTGTAAGGAATTTTTAGCCTCTGTAGTAAGCTCTCAAGCCAAGGAAGGGTCAGAATCCACTCGCAAAATATCAAACAAGGGTTTAAGTTCTCCAGTAGTTAATTTTAAATAGGGTCATAACCAATTAATGTCCCCCAAGAGCCGTTGGAAATCGTTAAGTGTTTTTAAAGAATCTTTTCTTAACTGGATTTTTTGAGATAGGATTTTATTAGAGTGTAATTCAAATCCAAGGAAAAGGTGGGGAGGAAGGATTTGAACCTTCTCTGGGGCTATTTGTAGTCCGAATCTTTGGAGTATAAGGATTAATTCTTGTCCCACCTCATATAATTTTGTTGTCTCTGGTCCTGCTAATAAAATATAATCCATGCAATGAATGATATATAAATTAGGATATTTAAGCTGAAAGGGATCTACTGCTTGGGCGACAAATTTTTGACAGAGGGTAGGGCTATTGGCCATCCCCTGTGGCAAAACTTTCCATTGGAAGCGGGGTGATGGACCAATACAATTAACAATAGGAGGCTGAAGGCAAAATGTTTGCAATCCTCTGGGTGGAGGGGAATGCAAAAGAAGCAATCTTTAAGGTCAATGACTAATTTAGCGTAACCCTGCGGGATGGCTACTGGTGATGGGAGACCAGGCTGAAGGGCCCCCATTGGAACCATGGTCTTGTTAATTTCTCTTAGATCTTGGAGTGATCTCCATTCCCCCCCCCTTTTTTTTTTGTAAAGCAAAGATGGGTGTATTCCAGGGGGAGGTGGAGGGTTCAATATGACCAGCCACTAATTGTTCCTGCACCAACTGTATGGCTGTTGTTAACTTATGTTGAGGAAGGGGCCATTGATCTACCCAGACAGGGGAATTATATTTCCAGGTTATTTTATCTGCCTGGTGTGCAGGAGGAGCAATGGCCCTTAGGGAAAATGTGAGCCATAGCCAAGACCTGTCCGTGTTGTTTTTGGAGTAACCGAGACAGGGTCTGGTATTCCTTGGTTGTTTTTTCCAAGGCCTCTGCCTGGGATAAAACCCTGGTTAAGCATTTGTTCAGTAACTGCATCAGAAGGGCTGAACATGAGGACTCCCATCTGGGATAAGATGTCTCTTCCCCAGAGGTTGACCAGAAGGCCAAGGACTACGAATGGCTGAACATGTCCAGTATTTCCCTCAGGGTCCTCCCAAGTCAGGAGCTGGGAGCTCTGAAGGGTGTTAGTAGATTGGCCAATACCTTGAAGATGAGTCAATGAGGGCTGGAGGGCCCAGGAGGGGGGCCAAGCATTTTGTGAAATTACAGTGGAATCCACCCCTGAGTCTAAGATGCCCTCAATAATTTTACCATTGATTTTTAAGTTTTAGGCTAGGACGTTCTTGGGTCATTTTTTGAATCCAATAAATGTCTGAAGACCCAGGCCTGGAGGCTCCTCTATGGGGACCTATCGAAGGAGCCGTTGAATCCAAGGGCAGGGGGACGGCCTGTGCTAAACGTTGTCCTTGTATGATAGGAAGAGGCCCTTGTGTACTGGTGGCCAAAATTTTTATTTCTCCTGTATAGTCATTATCATCTATTGATGGAAAAATGGTGATGCCCTTTAAAGTACTAGATGCCCTTCCCAGAATTAGATAATAGGTTTGTGGTGGGGGGGTGGGCCAAAAACTCCTGTAGGAATTATTTGGACTCCCTCTTCAGGTTTTAGTATTGAGTCAGTGGAGGCACACAGGTCCACCACTGCACTTCCGCGAGTGGCTCTGTGGAGCCAGGCAGTTGATTGGGGGTCTGGCTGTTATCTCTCTGGCTGTTCCCCAAGGCCGGCAGGAAGGCTATCGGTTGAGGGGCCCGGGGCTGGCCCCTCATTCCGTTTCCCAGTAGGGGAGGGAGAGAATTGCCAGAATTGTCTGTTTTAGACTGGCAAGTATTAGCCCAATGTTTACCACAACGGCAGCGAGGGCAGACTTTGGTAGGTGGGGGGCGAGCCCCTCCAAGTTGACCAGGAAGCTGTGGCTAACCAATGTGGCTGTCCCATTGTTCCTTGGGGGCATTGCCGTGCAAAATGGCCTCTTTGTCCACATTTGAAGCAAGTATATTTAGAACTGTTGGGTTGAACAACTGCTCCAATGGCCAGATTGATTGCCTGAGAAACCTTATGGGTAAATAGATCTACGTCTTGGTATATGCGGATCATGTCATGAAGATCCTTGTCTCTATATTTGCTGCATAGGGCGGCTCTGTAGGTTGAATTGGCGTTTTCATAGGCAAGTTGCTTAAGAAGTTTATTTTCGTTTTGTCCAGGTGCCAGAGACCTTTCAGCAGCCTCTCAGAGATGACTGACAAAGTCACTGTATTCTTCATGATTGTCCTGGATGATTTTTGTCAAGGGCGAGAGAACAGATCCCTTAGAGGGAATTGCACACCAAGCTGCCATAGCGGCATTAGCAGTCTGCGCCAACAGGCCTAGAGGAAAGTTTTGTTGTCGTTGGTCAGAGGAATAGTTTCCTTGTCCTATATGTTTTTCAAGTGTCCAGCCAGCAGAGGGAGCTCTAGGTTTTTTAGCGTTATTGTTAGCCAGAGTCCTGCAGCGGTTGACGCAATCAGCCTGCCATGAAAGGAATTGCCCTCTAGTTAAGACTGACTGTACAATGGTGAGCCACTCATTAGGAGTCAGATAACCTCCCCTGCCAAGGCTTTCCAATAAGGAAAGGGGAAAAGGGCCATTAGTCCATAGTCCTTAACTGCTGAGTTAAGTTTTTCTAGGTTTTTAAAGTGGAGTCAGCGATAAACAGTCTCCTCACCATGACTATCTTGGCCTATGGTGGGCATATTGTGGCGTGGTATACTCTGACTTTCTTTTTCCTCACTTTCATTTTCACTTTGAGAATCATCCTCATCAGTGGAAGGCAAGGGAACAGAAACTGCGGGAAGATGGCATGAAGAGGATGGGGCATCACGATTAAGGACAGAGGAGGAAGGCCCAAGGTTGTTGGACCGAGATCTCCGATCGGGAGTGTGTCTAGTTTGTGAGCGGGTAACAGGGAAAGCCAAACAAGGAGAAGACAAGGGGTGAAGGGGCTGGGGTAGGGGAGGGGGGAGTTCGGCAGAACAGCGAACAGAGAGACGAGAAAGTTGTTTTTGAAGTTGGAGAATTTCAGTGAGATCTCGAACTTGAGAGGAGAGGCGAAGCTTGGTCTCAGAAAGGGAATTAGGCAGAACAATCAGAAAAGAGGGCAAGGTCAAAAGAGGAGCAGAGGGGAGAGTTTGGGGGGAAAGAGTTGGGGCAGCGGGGGCGAGGGTGGCCGATCAGGATTATGATAACTGGCAGCCTCACTTTCTAAGGTAGTTGCATCACCAGGATCGAGAGGGTCATCTGGAGGGGAGGAAGAGGATGAGGGACCAGTAAGAGGAGACTGAGGCTTAGTGGTAGGTAGTTTCTTTAGAACAGGATTGATTAGGTGGTGAGGTGATTGGTTATGGGGGGGGTTAGAACTGTTAATTGAGGGTAGTGGAGGGTAAAGTTGGGGAAGATTTGAAGGGTCAGAAGTATGAGAGTTAGAAACATCAACGAGAGAAAAGGAGTCTGAAAATCGAGAGGGGGGACGCGAAGGGCAGCGGAAGCCAGGCTGTGAAGACGAGAGACAATATTCAGCCACAGAGAGAAGGTGGTGTTTACCAGAGTCATTATTTGCTTCCTCGACAATGTCTTGAATTAAGCCCCAGAAAGAGAAAATAGTTGGGGATAGTGCGTCATTGCCTTCCTCAGTGAGCTTCCGATTTAATTCTCTACCTACTGTTTGCCACTTTTTGGGATGAATATTAGGTCCATCAATCATCAACCATGGACATGTCTTGTCAACAAAAATAAAAAAAACTGTATGAGATCCTTTTTCTTTACCCGTATTCCTTGCTCTCTGAGAGAGGCTTTTAAATCCTTTATGAAAGAAGCCTCTTTAGACAATGAATGGCCCATCTCGATGGGACGGAATGAAGAGGGAAAACTTACCAGGTCTTGCCATCTTCTTGGGCGCAGAAGCGGTGACCATTCAGGAACACTCCAGAGATCGTGTGCTGGGGGGTCTCCGTCTGGCAGTGGTCCGTGCCTCGAGCCCCACGTTGGGCGCCACGTGTCCTGACCCGCAGGACCTAGTTATTCCGGCGGCGAGGAGTACCCTAACCTGAAATAAGATGGGCAAGAGAGAGGAAGAGACTCAAGCAAATGTACACTTGTCAAGAGTCCAATTTATTGAGCCACAGCGGCCTTTTTAAGGGGTTAGGCTTAGTGTTTTTGGGTGAGGGAGGGGCTGGAGGAGGCAGGTGATGGAAAGTTACAGAATCTTCTTGGCCTTTGCCCTAGGACAGTTTGCGGTTGTTCTGAGAAGTCACGGTATAGTTCTTACATCTCTGCAGTTGCCAGGCAGGGTGTTAATTAGTTAGGTGTGGTGGTGTGGGGGGATGGAATCAGTTAGGTGTGGCAGGGTGGGGGGATGAGGAAAGGTCAGAAGTTGCTCAGGGCAGAAGTTGCTCAGGGCTTGTCTCTAACACTCTACAAACATGGTTGAGCAAATCTCTCTGGCCTTTGGTTTGAAGGTTTTAGGGTAGATGCCCAGTAAAGGTATAACTGGGTCTATTGGTATTTCTATAGTCAGCTTTTTTAGGAGTCTCCATATTGCTTTCCAGAGTGATTGTACCATCCTGCATTCCCACCAACAGTGAATGAGTGTCTCTGCTTCTCCACATCCTCACCAGCATTTATTTTCATTTGACTTTTTGATGTTGGCTATCCTTATTGGGGTAAGGTGGAATCTCATAGTTGTTTTAATTTTCATTTCTCTGATGATTAGGGATGATGAACATTTTCTTAAGTGTGTGTTTTCCATTTGTATTTCTTCCTCTGTGAATTGCCTGTTCAACTCTGCACCCCATTTTGTGAGTGGGGTATTTGTCTCCTTATTGTTTAGACTTTTGAGTTCTTTATAAATTCTAGAAATAAGGCCTCTATCAGTTGGATAACCTGCAAATATTTTCTCCCACTCTGTGGGTATTCTATTGGCTTTGCTTATTATATGCTTGTCTCTAAAGAAACTCTTCAATTTCATATGATCCCATTGGTTGAGTGACTGTTTAAGTACTTGGCCCACTGGGGTTTTGTTCAGGAAGTCTTTTTCCATTCCTATAACAGCCCCAAGTATGTATGCAAGAGTAGTTATTATAACAACCAGATCCTGTATCAACCAAGAGGCTAAGATTTCTGGTCTGTTGAGGGATCCAAGTCAGCTTGTGACCAAGTGAGACCCTTCCCTGGTGCAAACCCAGTTACCTTGGATGAGTTTGGTCTCAATCAAGTTGCTGCCTGGGTCGTCGGGCTGCTGTTCTGATTTCTGGAGCTGGTCATTGGCTTTTCCTGTGGGGCAAACCGACCCTGGCAGCTGTGGCCCTGCAGATCTGCACTCCCATTGCTGGAACTGCTGCTGCTGATAAAGCTGCTGCTGCTGGGTCTGTAGACACTGCTGCCGAAGCTGCTGTTGCTGAGTCTGCTGCCGCTATACCTGCAACTACTGGAGCCACCGCTGCTGCAGAAGCTGCTGCTGCTGGGTCCACTGCCGCTGCTGCCACTGAAGCTGCTGTTGCTGTGTCTGCTGCTGCTGCTGCTTCTGGGTCTGCTGCTACTGGGTCTGCCGCTGCTGCCACTACTGGATCTGCTGCTGTTCGGGCTGCTATTACTGGTGATGGAGGCACTGATGTTGCTACCAAACTCTGCTCCTGCTTGGGTTCCGCTGTCAGCCCAACTTGGCCTGACTGGGTCCCGGGACTACTGCTCTGTTTGCTGGAGCTGGGCTCAGGTGGTGGGGGAGGGAAAGGAGCCACAGCTGGTCTGGTTCTCTCGCTGCTCCACTTGTTCTTCTACCTCGTGGTCTGCTCCTCCATTGTTCACTGCCGCTCTCCCTTCACGTTTCCTGAGTTGTGGAGAGCTCCAGTGTAAGTGGAAAACCCGCACCTGGCTTTTCTTGTGGTTGAAGCCAAGTCTGGCGGCTTTCTGGTGTGCAGCCGCCATGATTGGCAGAGCTTCTGGGGCCGCTTTTGCCAGCCTGTGAGGGCTTTGGATGTCTGGATATCTTCTACTTCTCCGGTGTCACTTCAATTTCCTATACACCTCACTTTTTAGTAAAAGTGTGTAGTTTGCTGGGTTTGTTTTCTTTTTTTTTTTTTTTTTTTGGTCTTTCTCCCCAACCCCAGGCTGCTTTGGGATGGTACCTATGCCACCATCTTAACCGGAAGTCCCCATTATGGGTTTTTGAGGTTATTTTTTGGTATTGTGGCTCAGTTAAAAGATCTTGGACTATGGGGATGTATGAAAATCATTGGGATTGATAAAAACTATAGAGACTTTTAAAGTCAGACTGAATGCATTGTATTTTACATCATGTATGAGTATCAGTTTATGGGAGCCAGGGGAGGAATGTGGTGGTTTGATTCAGGTGTCCCCCATAAACTTAAGTGTTCTGAATGCTAGCTTCCCAGCTGAGGGAGATTTGGGGATTAACACCTCCTGGAGGTAGTGTATTGTTGGGGGTGGGCTTACGGGCTTTATAGCCAGTTTCTCCATGCCAGTGTTTGGCACACCCACCTGTTGCTGTAGTCCACCTTATGTTGGCCAGGGGGTGATGTCCACCCTCTGCTTATGCCATCATTTCCCCCTGCCTTCATAGAGCTTCCCCTCGAGCCTGTAAACCAAAATAAATCTCTTTTTCCCAGAAGCTGCTTTTGATTGGATGATTTCTACCAGCAAGGTCAACCAGACTGCAACAACACCTAAGGTATTGATGCCTAGGCGTCAATGAATCATTTAAGAAAATGCTAGTTGAAGCTATAAAATAATCAATAGCCAAGCCAGTTCAAGCTTAGAGAAGAAATATGTAACTTATGGGGAAAAAAAGTAGTTTTTAAATTTCCTCAGAAAGTTACAATAAAATTCATACATGTTTAATTGATTCTGTTAGGCATATAAGTAAATTGAAAACCAAAGTCCAAGGAGTCTATGTTTGTAGAATTGAATATAACTAGAAAGAAAATAACATTATTTTATTTTTTAAATACTTTTATTTATAAGAGAGAGAAAGACAGGGAATGGAGGATTGTGTGAGTGCATTGAGCACACCAGGGCCTCTTGCCACTTCAAACAAAGTCTAGATGCATATGCCATATTGTGCATCTAGTTTTATGTGGCTACTGGGGAATTGAAGTTGGGCCTGCAAGCATTGCAAATAAACAGTTTGTAATTGCTGATATGTTTCCCCTACTCATAAATTTACTTTAGAATATACACATATAGGCACACTCAAAGACACCTTACTTTTATAACATATGGATGTGTATTTAATAAATGTTAAATTTCAACTTGCGCTCAAAAGCAGTATTCTACCGTAGACACCCATTTTAATATGTAAGGAAAATATAAGAGATGAATCACAAAATTACCTTCTAAATTTATGATTTCTTTGTTTTTAATTTTTAATTTTAAATTTATTTATTTGAGAGTGACAGACACAGAGAGAAAGACACATAGAGGGAGAGAGAGAGAATGGGCGTGCCAGGGCTTCCAGCCTCTGCAAACGAACTCCAGACACATGCGCCCCTTGTGCATCTGGCTATCGTGGGACCTGGGGAACCGAGCCTCGAACCAGGGTCCTTAGGCTTCACAGGCAAGCGCTTAACCGCTAAGCCATCTCTCCAGCCCAAATTTATGATTTCTTAAAAGAAAAAAATCTTAAGTTATATGGTGAATTTTAATAGGACTTAAATATTCAAAAGTATAACATTGATCCAAAGGTGATTATACATTCTTATAACTAGTAACATGTTCTTTGTTCTTTTATTTACTAATAATGTAATTTGAGTTTACCATTTTAGCCATGGTAACCTATTAACTTTCCTAAATATAAATTATTTATCCATTATTTAAATATGTGACTGCTGATAAGCCACTTAGGAAACTGAGAGTTGCATAACTTAGGAATCATTACAATCCAATGAATTTTTAGAAAAATATCTTTACTTGTGAGAAAGAGACAGACAGAGTGAATGCGTATGCATGAGCAAAGGCTTCCTGCCACTTCAAAGGAACTCCAGACACATGTACCAATTTGGGCAATATGGCTTCATGTGGGTAATGGAGAATCAAACTCTGCCCATCAGGGTTTTCAAGCAGTTATCTTCAACTGCTAAGCTATTTCTCTGGCTGGTGCAAAAAATGTTTAAGGAAACAATTCATTTTCATCAAAGCATGACATTTTATTGGATTAAAATGCTCTCTTATTTTATTTTGTCTGAAATGCACATATATTTGTTACATTCTTCTTGAAACCACATAGCTGCTGTGGCAAACAAATTCTGTATCAGAACCGAAGAAAATTTTTCATTCATAGATTTATCTAATGAAAAGTGTAAATGCTGCCATACAAAAATTACCTATTGGGTATGTTAGTATTTTATTTTTGTTTAAGTAAAAATTATTTTTGTGTATGAAGTTACTATAGAAAAGAATATCTTAACATAAAGATTTAAATACGTAAAATAATTCTAAAGGTATGATGCAATCCATTGTTTCTTAATTAAACTTGTCATATTGTCTTATGACTACCAACAGGCAATCCAGCTCACTGAAAATATATTTTGTTTTATTTTGTGTTTGTATATAGAGCATGTATGTGGTGTGGTATGTGTGATGTGTGTGAGATGTGAAATGTATCCAGTTGTGTGAGATGTATGGTATATGCATATATGTTTGCATTTGTGTGGTGGCCAGGGGAGAACATTAGCTGTTATTCTCTATTCATCCCTGCGAACAAGTTTCTGCCTGCACACAGAGCTTCTGTAGATCAGTGAGCCCCAGGAATTTTCCTGCTTATGGCTTTCCTACAGACTGGAGTTATAGTTGTGTGTGGACATGGCCAATGTCTTATGGAATCTGAGGAATCAAATTTACTGATCTGGGCTGGAGAGATGGCTTAGCAGTTAAGTGATTGCCTGTGAAGCCTAAGGACCCTGGTTCGAGGCTTCTCTCTCTTTCTCTCTCCCTCTCTCTGTCTGTCACTCTCAAATAAATAAACAAAAATATTAAAAAAAATACTGATCTGCAGCCTGAGAGATACACATGGTTACAGGCAAAATGTTCTTAGCCATAAATACATTTTTTAAGACCCTCAAGTTACATCTAACTTTATAGATCAATCCAAAAATAATTTTTTTTTAATTTTTATTAACATTTTCCATGATTATAAAATATATCCCATGGTAATTCCCTCCCTCCCTACCCCCACACTTTCCCGTTTGAAATTCCATTAAAAATAATTTTTTTTGTTTGAAGAAACATCTAACTAGAAAATTAGAAAGTAGTAAGATGAGTTGTTTTATTTCCAGACTTCAATGTTTATGACAGTAATGTATACTAGAAATAATTTATTCAATTTATATGACATTCAGAAAAAAATATTTGAAGTAGGTTTATGAAATATTTTCACGTTGTTGTTATTCACTTTAATTGTACAAAGGTCTTATGTCATAAATGTGAGTGTGAAGTGATATAAAACTGTCACTTCAAAGATATTGTTATCACCTGAATTTGATTCCTCAGAACCTATGTAAAGCCATATACACAGGGTGGCACATGCATCTGGAGTCCATTGACAGTGGCTGGAGGCCCTGGCATACCCATTCTCTCTGTCTGTCTCACTTCTATCTCTCTCTTCTTACAAATGATAAATAAAAATATTTTCTTAAAAATGTTCAGATGGAAAATATCTCAAAATATATTCACAAGGTTGCAGAACAATTTTGGATTGCAGTTTTATGATCACAAAACATGAACTATTACAAAAAATGAAACATTACAAAACACTGAAGATTTTAATTAATTCCTTAGCTAATGCATACATACATACATACAGGAGTACCCGATACTTTAAATAACATTTTATAGCTTCTCTTTGCTACAATTTGCTCTACACACAATGGATTTTTTCATGAAAAGTGCTAGAAAAAAATTGTCCATGATTTTTTTAATTTTTCTTAGGTATTAGTAATCATTCAATTTAACATGGGCATATATTAAGGTCTTTGAACATTAATTAATCTAAAAATACTGCAATGGAGAAAAAGATGATAGTGAAAAATAGCCACAAACAATGCTAGTGACCCCACTTTCTTCTTTCTTTGCTCAGGTTAATATACTAAAAATAAAATGTCTTGGCTAACAATGTAGGAAATCCATCTTAAACTTGCAAACAAATTATCCCCAAGAAGTCAATTTATTTACTTGTCTCATAAAGTGTTTCTTACATTAGTAAATACAGAGAAAGGAATTCTGTTTGGAACAGTTTCAAATAAGATAAATCCTCCACTCTGTTGAAATTCCTTTTTATTACGTATGCCTGAAGACTGATCTCGGAGCTTGTTGATCTCCCATGTGCTCCAGTGATTACTGAGTTTCTGCTCCCCTCTGGGACTGGGGTTACAGATGTGTGTGGCCATGGATGCTAGAAATTAGAACTAAAGTACTCTCAGGCTCATCAGACTCTCATGTTTGGTCAGAAAGTGCACTTAATGGCAGGACTACTTCTCCAGCCTGGGCCACTAATCTTTAAACTATATCAATTATTTTTCTTTCTTTTCTAGAATGTTTAGAATGTTGGAAATCTATATATATCACTTCCAAATTAGCCTCTTTCTTTAGTTAGTAATATGGCTTTCCTTGTCAATATTTCCTGGTGGGAATAATTACTTCTTTAAATATTTTATAATATCCATTTTCTCAATATATCAATTTTTCCACTCATTCACTAAAGGATTTTTTTCTTTGTCTTAAAGTTTTTAGGTATTATGTCTAAACTGTTATATACATCTGTGTGTGAACATAAACTTTCTGTTCCTCACGTAGAAAATAAAGAGAATTTTTTGTACACTTGTATGGTAGAAATATGAATATTTGGGTATTAAATAGCCAAAATATTTCCAATGTGGCCAGGAAATTTTACATTCAAAACAACAGTGAATGGGAGTTTTTGTTACTCCTCTCACTCATCAGCATTTGGTACTGGGAAGTTCTAGATTTTTATTCTAATGGTTATTTAGGAGTATCTCATTAAGATTTAGTGGGCATTGGGGCCATTAAGGAGCCTGCCTGCAAAGTCTTCGGACCCAGGTTCACTTCCCCAGTACCCACGTAAATCCGATGCACAAGGTAGCATGTTTCTGGAGTTAATTTGCAGTGACTAGAGGCCTGGGAAGACCCATCCGGTCTCTCTCTCCTATCTGGCCCCCTCTCTCAAATAAATAAAGGAATTACAAATAAATGTAATGGTTATTACCCTAATGTCATGAAGTATACGAATCTATTTTAAGCTTGATGCTCATCAGTGTATCTTTCCTATAGTGAAATGTGTCAGTGGGCATGTATGTACATATGTATGTGTGTATATATAATGTGTGTATGTGGTGTGTGTATGTGATACCATAAGGTAGCTTGCCTTGTAATTCTTTTGGTACAATTTGTCACACAGTTAAAATTTGTAGTTCATGTATTTTTTTTTGTCAGTCCCCTTCTTTATTTACCTTTTCTCATTTATATGTTAATTGTTTCCAAGTGAGCCTATTATTTTTCAGAGAAAAAAGAGCAAAATACAGCAAGTATTGTAAAATGACAGAATTATCACAATGTAATAGTAAGGACTATAATCTGATATATTTATATTAGTGAGCAATTCATGTGATATGCCATGTTAATCATGGAATTAAATTGTTCTGGATACAGCAAGGAAATCACAGATGAAATAGCAAGGTATATTTTAAAAACTAGTACAAATAATTGCCCTCAAAGACATAACTGAATGACTTAAAATTTCTGTATTTCAATAGACTCATTATGAAATTAATCTCATGTAATTTACTAATTCTTTCTCTGAATTTTTTGTTTATTTTACTTATATTTATGTGCCTGGGTGAATGGGTACACCAGGGCTTTTGCCACTGCCAACAAACATGAGACACTTGTTCATGTTTTGTGTCCGGCTTGGAGATTGAGCTTGGCCAACAGGTCTATCAATGATTCCTTCTATGCTAGCTTCCAGGGATTTGAGGGAGTTCACTTTATATTTTGACACACAATCTATTTTGAGTTCATTTCTCTAGGTATATTTTACCTTTTCTTTTATATTGTTCATGTAAATTTTAATAGTTACATAGATTTTTTTTTGAAAATGTCTGTCTTCTGTCCACTGTATTTACTTGGCTCCTTTTGCAAAATAATTTGACTATACATAATTAAACTTGTTTATGTACACCTTGATAATTATAACTTTATAGTAAGTCTTACCATCATGTAAAACAGATTTCCAAATTTATTTTCCTTTTCCTTTATAAATATTGTCTTAGTTTTTTGTGTATTCAATCTGTCCTGCTAAACATTAGAATTGGTTTGTCAGTATTAAGAAGTGAACTGTTGAGATTTTGATTAAGAAGTATGACATCCCTAGGTCAGGTTGGAATAAATTAGTATCTTTTTTAAAAAAAAAAAAAAATTATTTATTTATTTGAGAGTGACAGCCAGAGAGAGAAAGAGGAAGATAGAGAGAGAGAGAGAATGGGCACACCAGGGCCTCTAGCCACTGCAGACATACTCCAGATGCCTGCGCCCCCTTGTGCACCTGGCTAACTTGGGTCCTGGGGAAATGAGCCTCGAACCGGGGTCCTTAGGCTTCACAGGCAAGCGCTTAACCACTAAGCCATCTCTCCAGCCCAAACTAGTATCTTTACAATACTAAGTCCTCAGATGCATGGATAGGAAGCAAACATCCTTTCACTTATGTCCATGATTTTCTTTCTCAGAGTTTTGAAGTTTGACTCACATAAACACTATGCATATTTTGTTAGACATGTAGAAAATACCTTGTTTTCCTCTTCATTTTTAGTTTCAGAAAAGCTATTTTTCATGAACTATTACTAGATTTTGTCAATGTTTTTTCTTTTCATCTAGCAATATGATAACAACATTTTGTTTTCTGTTGATGTGATAAATGAAAATGCTAATAAAAATGATAATTGTGTGTAATTTAAAATCCTACTTCATTATTGCAGATCTACTGGAATCAAATGTTTTTTCCTTGGGCGGGAGAGATTGCTTAGTGGTTAAAACGTTTGCCTCCAAAGCCAAAGGACCAGGTTTGACTCCCCAAGACCCACATAAGCGAGATGCACAAGGGGGCACATGCATGTGGAGTTTGTTTGCAATGGCTGGAGGCCTTGGAACACCCAATTTCTCTCTCTTTTTATCTGCCTATTTCTCTCTCTCTCTCTCTCTCTCTCTCTGTCTGTCTGTCTAACAAATAAGTAAAAATAAAATATTTTTAAAAATGGGTTTTCTTCAGTAATCTGGTATATAGTAACTTTATTATAAGAGTTTAAGTTCTACAAGTTTGAACGATAATCTTTTCAGAGCTTTTACACAGATGAACATATCACCCATGGAGCAAGAGAATTTAAGCTTTTTTCTCTAATTTTGTACATTTTTATTTATCTTTCATTTTGTTGTCATATTATCTAAGACTTCCAATATGACCTTAGAAACAAATGGTAAGCAGGCACAAGAAAGGGTGAATTTTACTTTCTCATAGTTTAAGCTGATAGGACATGAAAGGTTTTTGTTGTTGTTGTTGTAGATGCTCCTTACCAAACTCCAGAAATTACCCTTACACTTCCACTGTGCTAAAAGTTTTTGAAAAATATTTTTATTTATTTGCAAGCAGAGGAAGACAGAAAAAGGAGGAAGAGAGGAGTGAAAATGGGCATATCATCGCCTCTAGATGCTACAAACAAATCCAGATGCATGTGGCATTTGCACATCTGGCTTTATGTGGCTACAGGGTAATCAACTCTTGGTCTCATGGCTTTGCAATCAAGCAGCTTAAAGGCAGAGCCATATCTCAAGCCTGATGAGATGTTTTAAATAATAAATTATCATTGGATTTTTTTTCCCGAATGAATTTCTTATATTTATTGATGTGTTGGGAACATTTTTTTTCCTTTTTATCTTATTGATGCATTGGATATGACAATAGATTTTTTAATTCCAGCCATGCTTCTATAATTAGCATAAATCCTACCATAGCATAATGAACATTTCCTTATTTATATACTTTTCAGTTTTTGGCTAAAATTTTTTCAAGATATCTTTTTTCATCCATGTTCAAGAGAATTACTAGCTTTTACTTTTTCTTTTGGTAATTTCTTGTTATTATATAGTATTAGGATAATGCTGGACTTAAATAGTTTAAAATATAGTTCTTGTCTTTTTATTCTTTGAAAAGAATTGGGTAGAATTGGAATAATTGTACCTAGCATTTTAAAGAATTCAGTAATGAACATACTTTGCCCTAAGGCTTTCTGTTTTATACAATTAATGTTGTTGTAATTTCACTGAATTTCTTCTTATGTGTGTTTCTGGTGAAAATAACTTTCAAAACAAATTCATTTTATTGGGTTTGTCAAATTTATAGGCACAGAATGGTTCAGCATATTCTTTATTCTCCTTTCCATTGCCATAGACTCTGTACTGACAGCTTTATATTATTTCTGATATTAATAATTCCTTAGTTAGCTAGCCGAGAGTTATTTTAACAAAACCAATAGTTATTTTTTTTTCATTTTATCAATTTAATTCAATTTAAATTTCACTGATATCCACTCTAATTCTCATGTTATTTCTTCAATTTTTTTAAAAAATATTTTTATTAATAAGTTTTGTATTTAGCAAATACAGGCAGTTTGGTAACATTATTAGTCTCATCCTTGACATACCGCTTCCCCTTAGCCCATCTTGTTGAGGTATATGGGTCATGCATTGTGGAGTTAGCCCACAGTTATGGGTAAGATAAATGACTCTGCATATCATGACCCAACATGTGGCTCAGACATTCTTTCTGCCCCCTCTTCCACAAAATTTCCCTGAGCCATGTTGGGTTCATTTTTGATCTGCTTCAGTGATGAGGTGTTGGGGGCCTCTGGGTCTCTGGCTCTCTGATTTGGTAGGAGTTGCTTTTTCTCTGTGTTGATCTCCTTCCCTCTTGTGCTGATATCTGGTTCATCAAGAAAACAGCACCCTTGCTTGTTTCGCCAATTTTCCTTAATTATAAGCCAGGACCCTTTTGAGGTACGATGGGGTGGCTCTCTCCTTAGGATCGACATCTATCTGAAAGAGAGAAGCAGATTCTCCAACGGAGAGTATGTTAGCACCAGGACAAAAGAGATGACCCTTTCATTTTTACAGAGAATTTAATAGGTATAGGCCCTTTTGTAGCCCATGATTGATGGTAGTTTGATAATGGAGAGCGGTCTTATGTTTGGATATGTTTCTGACTAGTGTTCCACCGCCAGCTATGGGTCTCATACCACTGAGGGGATCAGTTAGCCGAATAAAGAGCAGTTGGTTCCCACCATGGTTGTGTGCCACTATTGCACTTGTGTGGGCATCACAGCAGCTTATTTGCTGCTAAGTAGGTTAGACCATGAGTTGCTTGGACAGATATTGGTCATTTTCCCCCAGTTGCCCATGTAGCACCTTCTGGCATTAGATGCACTGACTGTCTGGGACTGACTCCCTTCCAACTTCCAGCCATGCTGTGCCATTTTACATGTCAATCACTTAAGGTGTCTTCAGCGTTAGGGTCTTACCACTAACCTTTGGTGGGTCATCAAGTACTGTGTCAGAAATCTGTCTTTCTTTTAGGAAACCTTGTAGGCCTCTCTGATCAAAAGCTCATTGTGAGTGATAGCCACATGCTGGTACTGGGAGTTACAGGTCAGTGTCCACTAAGAAAAGTAGGAAAAAGATAACTAATATATAAGAGTGAGAGAGGAGAGAGAGAGAGAGAGAGACAGAGACAGAGAGAGTGGGAGAAAGGGAGGAAGGGAGGGAGGGAGGGAAGTTGTAAAAGAATAAAGTTAGTCTTGATCATACCTTCTCCAGGGTCTTGTGGTTCTGGTGTTTCCTCTAAGCATCTGGTGAAGATTCAGCCATTTGGTGTGCCTTTTAGGAAGTAGAATTTTATGGTACCATTTCCATTTGTGTCTAGATTTGTGTTTCACACCCCTCCATTGTCCTGCCCTCCCTCCCCACACATCCTACTGTCTAGTCCACAAGATGATTGCTGGGTATGTAAGGTATCTTGGATCAGTTCAGATTAGGTGCTGTAGATGAGTGAGAATATGTGGTGATTTTGTGTGTGTGTGTGTGTGTGTGTGTGTGCGTGTGTGTGATTGGGTAAGTTCACTAAGAATGATCTGTTCCAGGTTCAACCACTTTTCCTCAAATTTTACTGTGTCATTTTTTCTTACTAGTATATAGAATTCCATTGTGTAAATTTTACCCCATCTTAGTTATCCATTCTTCTAGTGATGGACGTCCGGGTTGATTCCAGCTCTTAGCTACTACAAATTGAGCCGCTACAAACATGGTTGAGCAAATCTCTTTGGACTGTGGTTTGAAGATTTTAGGGTAGATGCCCAGTAAGGGAATAACTGGTATCTCTATAGTCAGCTTTTTCAGGAGGTTCCATACTGCTTTCCAATGTGGTTGTACCATCTTACATTGCCACCAACAGTGGATGAGTGTTCCTCCTTCTCCACATCGTCACTAGCATTTATTTTCATTGACAAACCCCTGGCCAATTTGATCAAGCAAAAAAAAGAGAAGCTTCAAATTAACAAAATTCAAAATTAAAAAGGAGAGATCACAATAGACATAAGTGAAATTGGGAAAATCATCAGGACTTATATCAAAAACCTCTACTCCACAAAACTGGATAATGTGGAAGAGATGGACAAATTCCTGGATGCTTACCATCTATCAAAGCTAAACTCAGAGCAGATTAATCACCTCAATGAACCCATCACACTCATGGAGATGGAAAAAGTAATTAAAAAAAAAAAAAAAAAAACTTCCCAAAATGAGAGTGTGTGACCAGATGGCTTCTCAGCTGAATTCTATCAAACCTTCATGGAAGAACTCAAACCAATCTTCCTCAAATTGTGCCACACAATTGGAGAACACACTTGGGAAAGCTACCCAACTCCTTTTATGAAGCTGGTATCACCCTAATTCCAAAACCAGGCAGAGATGCCACACAAAAAGAAAACTACCGGCTTATTTCCTTGAAGAACTTAGATGCAAAGATCCTGAACAAAATTCTCGCAAACTGAATCCAACAACACATCAAAAGCATTATCCACCTTGACCAAGTGGGATTCATCCAAGGAAAACAGGGGTGGTTCAACATATGGAAATCTCTCAATGTAATACACCACATAAACAAGGTTAAACATAAAAACCACATGATCATTTTGATAGATGCATAAAAGGCCTTTCACAAGATAAAACATCATTTCATGATCAAATCATTGGAGAGAATTGGCATAGTTGGATCATATCTTAACATAATAAAAGCAATATACAAAGCTATGAAGGCCTAAATAATACTTAATGGAGAGAGACTGGAGGAATTACCATTAATATCAGGAAAAAGACAGGGTTGTCCACTCTCACCTCTGCTTTTCTATCTTTTTTCTTTTTTCTTTTTTTTTTTTTTGTTTATTTATTTGAAAGCGACAGACAGAGAGAGAAAGAAAGAGGCAGACAGAGAGAGAGAGAGAGAAAGAGAGAATCAGCACGCCAGGTCCTCCAGCCATTGCAAATGAAATCCAGACGTTTGTGCCCCCTTGTGCATCTGGCTAACGTGGGCCCTGGGGAATCGATCCTTGAAGTGGGGTCCTTAGGCTTCACAGGCAAGTGCTTAACTGCTAAGCCATCTCTCCAGCTCTCACCTCTGCTTTTCAATATAGTACTGGAAGTCATAGCTCAAGCAATATGACAGGAGAAGGAAATAAAAGGGATACAATTTGGAAAGGAAGAAGTTAAGTTAGCTTTATTCGCTGATGACATGATTGTATATGTAAGAGACCCAAGAGACTCTAAAGGTGATTAACTCCTATAGCAAAGTAGCAGGATACAAAATCAATGAACAAAAATCAGTAGCCTTTCTATATGCAAATGACAAAGACACAGAGAAAGAATTAAGGGACATAATCCCATATTCAGTAGCGACAAAAAATAAAATAAAATACCTTGGAATAACATTAACCAAGGAAGTGAAAGATCTATACAACGAAAACATATGAACAATCAAGAAAGAAACTGAGGAGGAATTGAGAAAATAGGAAGACCTCCCATGCTCCTGGATAGGCAGAATTAACATTGGGAAGATGGCAATCCTACCAAAGGTAACATACATATTTAATTCAATTGCAATTAAAATCCCAACAGTGTTCTTCACAGAGATAGAAAAATTGATCTCAAATTTCATATGGAAAGGCAGAAGGCCTAGCATATCCAAACATATCCTCAGTAAAAAAAATACCTCTGGAGGCATCACCATACCTGATCTAAAGCTATATTACAAAGCCATAGTAATGAAAACAGCATGGTACTAGCATAAAAACAGGAGTGTAGAGCAATGGAATAGACTTGAAGACCCAGACTTTGGGTCAAGCAACTATAGGTACTTGATATTTGACAAAGGCCCAAAAAGTATAGGCTGGAAAAAAGACAGCATCTTCAACAAATGGTGCTGGACAAACTGGATAACCATATGCAGGAAACTGAAACTTGATCCACACATTTTGCCATGCACTACACTCAAGTCCAAATGAATCAAAGACCTCAATATAAGACCAGAAACTTGACTAGTACTGGAAAAAAATTTAGGAAGTACCTTCCATGATATAGGAATGGACAAAGACTTTCTGAACAAAACCCCAGTAGCTCACCATCTTAAACAGTCACTCAACCAATGGGATCACATGAAGCTGAAGAGTTTCTACAGACAAGCATACAATAACCAGAACCAATAGATTACCCATAGACTGGGAGAAAATATTTGCGGGTTATCCAACTGACAGAGGCCTAACCTTTAGAATCTACAAAGAACTGAAAAATCTAAATAGTAAAATTCAAACACCCCACTCACAAAATGGGGCAAAGAGTTGAACAGGCAGTTCACAGAGGAAGAAATACAAATGGAAAACACACACTTAAGAAAATGTTCATCATCCCTAATCATCAGGGAAATGCAAATTAAAACAACTATGAGACTCCACCTTACCCCAATAAGGATAGCAAACATCAAAAAATAAAATGAAAATATTTGTTCTGATTTAATTTGACTTTCTTTTCATTTTCCTAATTAAGAAGCTTCTATTTGTGATTAAAATTCTTTATTCTTTTCTAATATCAATTCCAGCCCATAAATTTTCCTCTTACTAAAGCTTTACAGTATACCATATATGTTGATGATTTTTTTACCTTATTTAGTAAAAATATTTTTAACTTTGAGATCTCTTGTTTGACTCATGTGGTATGAGTATATATTTTTAATCACATATTTTTTTTATCCTTTTATTCTGCTTATTGATTTCTAGATAAATTTTACTGTAACTTGAGGGCAAATCTGTTGTTATAATATGTTTTAAACATATTAAACTGTATTATATAACACAGAATCAAATCTATCTTGTTTAAAGTTCTTCATGAATTTAAGAATGAATATTCAGTTTGGAGAGATTTCTCAGTGGTTAAGTTTCTTGCCTACCTAAGCTTACATCACAAGTTCATTTCCCCAGTACCCACAAAAAGCCAGATGCACAAAGTGGAACATGCATCTGGAATTTATTTACAGTGGCTGGAAGCCCTAGCATGCCCATTCACTCCTTGTATCTCCCCTGCATCTCTCTCTGCTTACAGAAAAATCAACAAAAATATGTTTTAAAAGAATGAATATTCTATTATTCTCAGATAATTAGTTGATAAATATCAACCATATCAAGTGGGTGGTGAATAATTTAACTTTAACTATGCTATAAAATATATTCTATTTGTTAAGTGGGTTTCTGCCTGTTGGGTTTTCATTTCTAATCAGATGGCACTGAAAATTTGAAGTATGTAAGTAGCTAAATTGGACTTTTCCTGGTAGGTCTTTCAGTTTTGATATTATTTTATTAGTTGCTTAAATTAAATATTGTTATATTTTCCTGGATAATTATATAATGTCATTATGCTTGATAATTTTCCTTGTTTTATATCTGCCCTGTTTGAGATTCTCAGTGCTGTGCCTGTTTTTCACTGGTGACACATAGTACTTTCCTCCAAGCATTGATATTTAATCTATATATACCTGTCCCTTATAGTTAAAAAAAAAAAAAAAATATATATATATATATATATATCATCAGGTGTTTTTATAATGCAGTCTAAAATATTTTCCACTGATGCATATAAAGAATGTTATATTTCAGTTTATATTTTATATAGTCAGAATGATGTTTATATATTTGTTTCTGATTTTCTTTGAACTTATTTTTTTGTTTTCTTTTTGCCTTCCACTCTTATTATGTTTTTTTTTTTGTGTGTGTGTGTTTTTATTGAGCTCTTCATGATGTCACTTTCTCTTAACATGTCTTAATGCACATTCATAGTCTCATCAGTCTACAATCCATATGACACTGTAATTATTGAAGGATGGCATGGATATGATAAATTTTCCTTTTCCTTATATCTTTGTTGTCCTTCATTAGCTTATGTATTTGTACTTGTAGAAGATATGTATATACTTATAGAAAGAAAATCATTCAGATATTTAAATAATCAAATGCGTATAACCATAGGCAAGGAGAAAACTGAGTGATTATCAATAAATCTGGATACATTTCTGCAATTAACATTGTACCTATGAACATTCTTAATAAATTTTAAAACTAAAACATTGTTAATATGGAAGATTGTCTAAGGATTTTTACCATGATAAAATGAAAATTGGAAGACTAAACCCCATTAATTCAAATGTAATCATGAACATATGTGAATATGTAAATTTAATTTTGAGAAAATTATTGCAGCAGAAATCAATTTATACTGCTTTGTGACAAAAAAGCAAAACAAGTAACAAAAAATCATATGATAATCAAAAACAGATATAAAATAGATTTAACAGATATAAAAACCAATATAATAATAATGTAAAGTAGAAATGGTAACTTATAAATGATAATTAATGACTATTTCAATACAGCCATATTTTATTTGCTGCACTTTTTGGCTATAGATAAGAAAATTGGATATTATTTTTATAGAATTTATCTGGTAATTTTAATCATTCAACAAATGATTGTTTCTTGATATTACCTACAAAACCAATTTCAAAGCATTTTTCATATATTTTACTATGGTCTTTATCTTGCTTCTTCTTTTCTGTTAGAGACCTTTTATATTTAAATAAAACCTGGTGTCTAACCTTTTCTTTCATTGGAACATATTTGCATATGAATATCTATTTTAAGGGTATTGTATTCATTGATTAAATCTAGACTTATAATTTGTCATATGAAAAGCTTTCGTGAAAGTGTCAAAAAGTTCTTTGGTGATACAAGTGAGAAGGTTCAGTGATATGATTTATTGGAATACACTTCGACATGAATGGCTTCTAAAGCAGTATTTAATAAATGTACAAGTGACTTTGAAAACAAATGTATATATTCTAACACAGTATCTCCTTAGGAATAAGTAATTTTAGTTGGTGATACAAGATATAACCTAGAAACTTCATGCATGCAGAATCAACCTGGAAATGTTGAACAGTAGACAAAAATAATATTTCTACAGTTTTTGTCAGTGTGATTCACAGTAGCTAGTTAAATTCTGTGCTTTCCAAAATTATTAGTGTAATTCTTAATTGTTTTTATAAAGGCAAGCATTTGTTTATTATGACCTCTGGACAGAATCTATAAGATGATGAAATTTGAATTAATCTATTAAGTACCAGCCAGGATATTTATTTTTACTAAAATTTGGTCAAAATAACCAATGTAACTAAATACCCTATAGGGAATTCTAATGGACATTTTTTTCTTCAACACTTTAAATTATGTTTGACTGTTTCAAACAGTATATATGAAAATACATTGCAAGGTACTACAAATTCAAAAATTTATGTGGAAACAAACTGTAGAAGTTACCTTCTTGTGCTGGGGAAAAAAAAATACCTAATCAGAAGCAATTTATGGAAATTAAATGTTTCAGTTTACAGTTTTGAAAGGAAGTTTTATTGAAGTAGGGAAAACATGATAAGACTGCAGATGAGTCACATTTTGTCACATAATATTGGAGGACACATTAAGAGCAAACTAGCTATCAACACCCAATGAAGTTGTACTAATAAACTGCACGGTCTCCCTCCAGTGATATACTTTGTCTGGCAAGACTCTATCTCCCAAAATTTCCATTCCCTGAGAACCAAGTATTCAAAACGCAGAGGTTTATAGAGTAACACTTCATTTGAACCATCGTACATGCCTTTTCATGTGCATTTTACAAAAGTTATATACTGAATTTGAGACCAGACTAGACCAAATGATAACACCCTAAGTCAAAAGAAAAAAAAAAAAAAAAAAAAAACAAGCCAGGCATGGTGGCACACGTCTTTAATCCCAGCACTCGGGAGGCAGAGATAGGAGGATTGCCCTGAATTTGAGGCCACCCTAAGACTACATAGTGAAGTCCAGATCAGCCTGGGCTAGAGTGAGGCCCTATCTTGAAACCTTGCCCCCCCCCAAAAAAATAGAAGAAAATTTAGTGTTTTATCATTTGTACCAATTTATATTCGAGTATAATGTCCTTAAACAGAAAAATGAACAATCACATACCATGTGAAGATATTTTTAGTGATGATTTACATATATAAGTGTGGTCTGCAAGATTCTAATGCTGCTTAAAGTTCCTTATTCCATAGTGATTGTGTGGTTATGATAACATTAGATTGTAATGAGCACTCAAAGTTTGTAGTCATGTTAGTATAAATACTTCTATTGCATGTAAGTTAGATTAACAAAATATCCCTTGCCATTATTCATGAAAAGTAATAAATTACTATTACATTTTTACATATGTGTTATACATCTTGGAATGTTGATCTTTTGTGTTTTGTAAAATAACAACTTATAAAGCTGTATGACTTAATACACTGCTTGCATCTTTCTCTCTCTCAAATGAATAAATAAATAAAGTTTTAACACAAATTCTAAAGTCTGATTTTAAGTCTGAGATAAACTATTTTAGAAGTATCTATTTAGGAAGATATAAAGGGAAGTAGTTATGACATCTTATTCACTTTGATGTAGGAGTATCTATATTTTATGATCATTACCAAATCAGTTAAAAACAACTAAAACCAGATTGAATCAGATAATTGTGGTTTATGAAAACTACAAAAAGAATTAACATTGTAAATTTAATAACTTAAAATGAAATCATGAACTTTGGAAGTAAAATAAGTATGCACATAAAAATATAATTTTGAGTATCATTAAGTACTCCTATTGATCATGGGCATCCCTTCTCTTTTTTTTCAGTTTAAGCAAATGATGCTCTTTTAATCTTATTTGCTTATACTGTGGTCTTCCCACATGGATCCTTCTAACTTGGGCTGGCTAGCTTTATGTCTCTTTTTGTACATCCCTAAAGTACTTCGAAATTCTCATGTGTCTGCATAAACAAAATTCATAGTATTATTATCTATTATATCATTATTAATCATACTCTGAGAAAGGTATCTTCTCATTTTCTTTGAAGATGTTTTACCCCATAGCTACTTTATAATGAGAAATGAAATATTATTTTGTGCACCTTGTATCTGTGCTTCAAACTTGAATCCTGGTCTTTTGAAAAGTCGGCATAATTATACACACACACACACACACACACACACACACACACACACACAGAGAGAGAGAGAGAGAGAGAGAAAGAGAGGGAGGGAGGGAGGGAGAAATATATCCTTAAAGCCATTAATTCCATCATTTTAACAATATAAAAACTAATAAATAGAAAAATCTAAGCATATTAAGCAAGAAACAGTTGAAATAAATTATGAAGTACCATATATGTATTTTTTGGGGGGTGTTTCAAGGTGGGGTGTCACTCTAGCTCAGACTGTCCTGGAATTCACTATGTAGTCTCAGGGTGGCCTTGCACTCTTAGAAATACTTCTTACTCTGCCTCCCAAGTGCTGGGATTAAAGGCATGCTCCACTATGCTCGTTTCACATACCACATAATTTTAAAATGAATTGGTTTAGTAAGTAAGGGATCAGTGTCGCGGGGGTGTGTGCTTCCCTCTTTTATCCCAATCTGTGCCCTCCCTCTTCAAAAAGTTCCTAATTTCCCTTGAATACTTGCCTTTTTTTCCCTCGTTGTTTGTAGTGCAGCTAGGCGGTGGCCATCTTGTGTGTATAATTTAATATTCCATTCCAACTTTCCTTGGATTATTGCCATCATGTTTGCATAGCTTGTGGCTTTACACACCTGGTTAAAAACAACTTATGGGAAAAAAGTTTATTTTGGCTTACACTATCTAGGGAAAGGTCCATGGTGGCAGGAAAATTATAACAGCTTTTATTTATGATTATATTTTACAGTGAGTTTCTAGTAGGAAAACTACAATTGGGTTTTGTTGTAATTACTATTTCTAACTACCTCCACAGAAGAGGGAAATTAGTTGTGTACATATTTCAATGAAATTATTCTTATATTATACCATATTATATATTGTGTCATGAAAAATATTCTCTGATTCAAAGTCTAACATACATATATGCTAACAACAAACACACAGAGGCTGTAATCAGAGAATCACTCCCATTCACATTTGCATCAAAAAAAATAAAGTACCTTGGAATAAACCTAATCAAGGAAGTAAAGAATCTCTACAATGAGAACTTTAAAACACTCAAGCGAAAAATAGCAGAAGACCCTAGAAAGTGGAGAAACATCCCCTGTTCCTGGATTGGAAGAATCGATATTGTGAAAATGGCAATCTTACCAAAAGCAATCTACACATTTAATGCAACCCCTATCAAAATTCCAAAAGCATTCTTCATGGAAATAGAAAAAGACAATCCAAAAATTCATTTGGAATCACAAAAAAATACCTCAAATATCTAAAATAATACTGAGCAACAAAATTAAGGCTGGTGGTATCACCATACCTGATTTTAACCTATACTACAGAGCCATAGTAACAAAAACAGCATGGTACTGACACAAAAACAGACATGTAGATCAGTGGAACAGAATACAGGACCCAGATGTAAGCCCAAGTAGCTATAGCCACCTGATATTCGATAAAAATGCCCAAAATACTCACTGGAGAAAAGACAGCCTCTTCATCAAATGGTGTTGGGAAAACTGGATAAATATCTGCAGAAGGATGAAAATAGATTCTTCTCTCTCGCCATGCACAAGAATTAAGTCCAAATGGATTAAAGACCTTAACATCAGACCTGAAACTCTGAAACTGCTAGAGGAAAAAGTAGGGGAAAACCCTCCAACATATTGGTCTTGGCAAAGACTTTCTGAATACAACCCCAATTGCTCAGGCAATAAAACCACAGATTAATCCTGGGACCTCATGAAATTACAAAGATTTTTCTCTGCAAAGGACACAGTGGAAAAAGCAAAGAGGCAACCTACAGAATGGGAAAAAATCTTCGCCAGCTAGATATCTGATAGAGGATTAATATCTAGGATATACAAAGAACTCAAAAAGTTAAATAATAAGGAATCAAACAAGCCAATCAAAAAATGGGCTATGGAGCTCAATAGAGCATTCTCAAAGGCAGAAATATGAATGGCATATAAGCATCTAAAAAAATGTTCTACGTCACTGATCTTCAGGGAAATGCAGATTAAAACTACATTGAGATTCTATCGCACTCCTGTCAGATTGGCCACCATCATGAAACCAAATGATCATAAATGTGGGCGGGGATGTGGAAAAAGAGGAACCCTTCTACACTGCTGGTGGGAATGCAATCTGGTCCAGCCATTGTGGAAAACAGTGTGGAGGTTCCTAAAACAGCTAAAGCTTGATCTACCATATGACCCAGCTATAGCACTCCTAGGCATATATCCGAAGGACTCATCTCATTTCCTTAGAAGTATGTGCTCAACCATGTTTATTGCTTCTCAATTTATAATAGCTGGGAAATGGAACCAGCCTAGATGTCCCTCAACTGATGAGTGGATAATGAAGATGTGGCACATTTATACAATGGAGTTCTACTCAGCGGTAAAGAAAAATGAAGTTATGAAATTTGCAGAAAAATGGATGGACCTGGAAAGTATTATACTAAGTGAGGTAACCCAGGCCCAGAAAGCCAAGCATCACTTGTTCTCTCTCATATGTGGATACAGATGTCTGGGCTTCTGTGTGAGAATGAAAATACTTAGTGGCAGAGGCCAGTAAGTTCAAAAGGAGACATAAATGGAAGAGAAAGGATGGGAGGAGGGTACTTAATAGGTTGATATTGTATATATTAAGTACAATGATTGTGATGGGGAGGTAATATGATGGAGAATGGAATTTCAAAGGGGAAAGTGTTGGGGGGGTAGGGAATTAACATGGGATTTTTTTTATAATCATGGAAAATGCTGATAAAAATTAAAAAAAATAAAAGTTAAAAAAAAATAAAAATGTTAAAAAACAAAGTCTGGCATACAGTAAATAGAACTGTGATTCATAACTCACAATTTATATAATGATTTTAATTAATATCACATCTTCTGTTCTACTGTAGTAAATTGCAAAGCAATATAATTTAATTCTCCTCTGAAGTATTAGGAATTGATATAGCATTTCGTGGAGACATTTATAAATAGTAGCTGTAAAAGTTGATGTTTCCTGAACACTGACCTGTCTTTCCCTACTTCAATTTTTTTTTATAACAACACTATATTTGAGGATAAAATGGTACAGTTTGTTACATTTGGATACTTTCCCATATTTGTACACATTATATTTAGTTAAGAAGTACCAATAGGGCATGAAATCCAGTATAAGTACATATTCTTAGGAAAGTATCTTGTAATGAAAGTGTCCATCTTTAATTGTTTGATTCAACATGTTGTGTTAACTTTTCTGGCAAAATGAAAACAGATGTATATTCACTTCAGATAGACCACAGATTGAATATTGTAGTGAAGACAAGTCAACACTCACTTATTGACTATATAACATAAGGGAGGACCTTGTACCCTGCTTAGGTTAGGGTACTTTCAGTCACTTGTGTGTTTTGTGCTTTTGAGTTCTCATTCAGGAGGGAGTGTTTCAGTTTGGAGAAAATTGTTCTGTAACACAGATCTTTTTAGAATCAAATTATCTTTAATATAATTTATGAAACCTGCAATATTTAACCATCTATTTCTGTTCTTCTAAGATATATTTTTGTTACTGAAAAGAATAGAAAAATATGTTGCCATTCAAAAACTTCAGTATAGCATTGCTATACTAGCAGTCATACATCTTCTCAGGACTAATAATTTTGTACTAAATGCCCAGATATTGGAAACAAACATTTTTAGGGAATGAAAGTGTTAAATAAATTATCTATTATTCATTCAGGTTGGATAGATTCAAGTACTATCATTTTTAAAAAAAAATAAGTATATCTCCCCCATTAAATTTGGCAACTTAGTATGATTAGTTCACGAATGTTTTAGCTTTGATTTTTATTTTGGAGGTACAGTTTCACTCTGGATCAGGCTGACCTGGAATTCACTATGTAGTCTTGGGGTGGCCTTGGAATCACAGAGATACTCCTACCCTTGCCTCCCAAGTGCTACGATAAAAGGCATATGCCATGATGCCCGCTTTAGTTTGATTAGTTTTGTGTGATCCATTTCATTTTCTAAATGTATCCATTTAGTAAAATATCAAATTTATATGTTTGTTATTTTTAAAATGACTTTTAATATTTTATCTTAATTTATTTATTATAGGAGAGAAAGAGAGAGAAAAAATAATGGGCACTCCAGGGCATCTAGCCCCTGTAAACAAACTTCAGACACATGCACGGCCATGTGCATCTGGCTTATGTAGGTGCTGGGGAATTGAAACTGGGTACTTAGGCTTCACAGGCAAATACCTTAACTGCTAAGTCCTTTCTCCAGCCCCTAAAATTCACTAAGATTAATCATTACAATGCTAAAATTGTAGCTAGGTTGTTCTTAATGATCATTGGTTTTGAGGAACTACTCAGTAAACCCCATTGCAATTTGTCAGTCTTAACAGTCATATTCCCTGATTCACAAAGAATTCATTACTTCTTTAAGAAATTGTTCTAGCCGGGCGCCTTTAATCCCAGCACTCGGGAGGCAGAGGTAGGAGAATCGCTGTGAGTTCAAGGCCACCCTGAGATTACAGAGTTAATTCCAGGTCAGCCTGGACCAGAGTGAGACCCTACCTTGAAAAACCAAAAAAAAGAAATTGTTCTAGTTTTACATAGCAAGCACCCATTTGTTCACAAAGTAACACATAATGAATAGCCAATGAGGAACATATATTTTGCATGTTTCTTTCATAACAACCATCTTCTAAGATTTTTTTCAGTAGATATATTTTTCTTTCAATAAATATATTCATTTACCCTAAAGTACTTATATTCCTAATTAAATACTTATCTTAGTATTTCAATATGGTATACTGTAAATGGAAAAAAAATTATTCTATAAGTTATAAACACTCAAGGTTAACATATATAAAAATTATAAAATTATAGTAATTTAATTTTATTTTCTCAGAAAAAACTGATGCTTCTTAAATTGCCACTTTTTCACTAATGCTGGGGAAAGATAATATTGATAGTTTATTGCAATATCATCTCTTCCAAAAATTCAATGTATGTACTGAAAATAATGATTTTATTTTCCACTTTCTGATAGGTTATTCTTGGTTATAGTATTTTCTCACATTGGTATGCTGAAGTATATATACTGAAGCAGTATTATACATACTTATAAGCATTTACCATTTTACACGCCAGTATTTGTTCATAAGTATGTTTGTACTTTCCTTTCTTTTCTTTTCTTTTCTTTTCTTTTTTTTTTTTTTTTTTTGGAGACAGGGTATCACTCTATCCCAGGCTGACCTGGAATTCACTATGCTCTCAGGTTGGCCTTGAATTCCTACCTTTGTCTCCCAAGTGCTTGGATTAAAGGTGTGCATTACCATGTCCAGCTTTATTTTCCTCTATAATGGATGATAATTAGAAGTAGAATACCTCATGATTTTAACAAGGAGGCAAAGTTTTTGATATTCCTCATAATAAGTTATGATGATAGAGAAATCTCATTTTTATAGGGAAAATCTCAGGAAAGAATACACATCTGTAGTAAAATGATTAAGGGATCTCACAAAAACACACATCAGAAGAGTCAAATACATCTTGGTTCAGTGAAAACTCCTGAAAAAATTCATTTAACATCTAGTTGAAAAAGGTGTTTCTTTTATTTGCTTTATATAGATACTGTTGACTAATAATATATCATGCATTGTTTGATTAATTTCTTTTAAAATGAGCAATATATTGGTCTGAAAATGAAACACATGTAGAAGTGTTAACATAATTTATATAGGCTAAAATGTTCAATAGTTTTTATTCATTGTAGGAATAAATCTATCTCCATGTTTTAAACAATCAATTAACCTCATAGCTAATATTCATCTAAACAGATATATGGCTTGCTATTCAAGACAAGCAAATGGTTCATCTATTACAACTAAGTAAATTATTGTGAGTAAAACAATGACATATTAGCTTTCAATTTATATCATATTAGAAGCAAAGTATATGGTTCCTATATTGTAGACCCAAAGCAGAAAGCCACTAGAAAGTTCCCATTTTGTAATCACAGGCTTTATTACCTTACATCAAATATTTTGTCTAGAAGTTTATAGAATCTTAATTGGTATAAGTACAGTTAATTTGTATAAGTAGTTTGCATAAGGGGCACATTAAAAAGGAAGAGTCAGTCTGAAATTATGGAGTATACCTATAAGCCTGTCGCTTAGAAGAAATAGGCGGATCAGGAGTTCAGTCATTTTTTAGCACTGTAATGAGTCCAGACCAACCTGAGTTATATGATATCCTGTCTCAAACAAAAACAAACAAAAAAGGTAGTACTTTGGGACATGGCTCAATGGATAAGTGTTTGCTGTAGAAGCATAAGGATTCAACTTCCATTCTTAGCACTTACAACAACAATGAAAAGACAGGTATAAAAAAAATTTTAAAGTAATAATAAAAAAAAACTGTCAGATCTGGCTTCACAGTCCTGTAACCACAATATTGAGCAAGAAAGATACTGCAAATTCCATGGGGCCATGCACGTCATGCAGATACACTGAAAAATGGCAGCTTCAAATTCAGTGAGAAACTTTGCCTCAAGGAAGCAAGTGGATAAGTGACAGAGGAGGACACCAATGTCCTCCTTAACCTCTGCATGTATGCACATAGTGTGCATGCATTTGCACACTCAATGTGTATATAGTACACACACATAAAATTAAAACAAAGGGCTGGAGAGATGGCTTAGTGATTAAGGAGCTTGCCTGTGAAGCCTAGGGACACATGAGTGATCTCTCTCCAGATCCCATGTAAGCCAGATACACAAAGGGGACAAGTACAAAGTCACACATATCCACTAGATGGAACAAGTATCTGGAGTTCGATTTCAGTGGTTAGTGTCCTGGTGCACCAATTCTCTCTCTCTCTCTCTCTCTCTCTCTATCTATCTATCTATCTATCTATCTATCTCTTACTAAAAACATTAAAACAATAGGCTGTAAAGATGGCTTAGCAGTTAAGTGCTTGCCTGTGAAGCCTATGGACCTCGGTTCAAGGCTCGATTCCCCAGGACCCACATTAGCCAAATGCACAAGGGGTACACACGTCTGGAGTTCATTAGCAGTGGCTGGAGGCCCTGGTGTGCCCATTCTTTTTCTCTCTCTCTCTCTCTGCCTCTTTCTCTTTCTCTTTTTGTCACTCTCAAATAAATAAATAAAAATGAACAAAAAAAGTTAAAACAAAAAATAAAAGGTATCAATACCTACATAATATACATAATATGTCCACATAAAATAACAAGGAAAACTATATAGTATATGTATATGCATTTATTTTCTGAGTAATTTTTCCCTTAAAAATTAACAAGGATAGAGAAAAACAGAACTGATAGAAGTTAGAGCAAAACAAGCCTTAAAGGCTGGAGAGATGGCTTCATGGTTAAGATACTTCCCTGTTTAAATGAAGGACCTTGGTTCAAGTCCCCAGTACTCACATGAGACAGATGCACAAAGTGGTAAATACAATCTGGATTTTCTTTGCAGTGGCTAGAGGCCCTGGTATATCTATTCTAATTAGAATGATTTGACCATCAGAGTATATAATTTATTTTTCCTAGCCTACAAAATGATGCTTCCTCATTTCATGTTAACCTATTTCCTTTCATCATTTCTATTGCTATGGTCCTGCCAATATATTTCCTTCTTTCTTGTCTCTTCAAGTCCGTCTTCCTGTCATTTTTTC
The DNA here is from genome assembly GCF_020740685.1 of Jaculus jaculus. Lineage (NCBI taxonomy): Eukaryota > Metazoa > Chordata > Mammalia > Rodentia > Dipodidae > Jaculus > Jaculus jaculus. The sequence continues at coordinate 78,665,911 of NC_059113.1, forward strand.
CTCTATAACTCTTTAAGAACAAAGCTATTTTTTTTTGTTTTAGATGCATACACAGAATTACATACCACAGAGACTTGTAATTTGGATTTCAGCAGATATTGACATAGCATTTTTTAATTAAGGTTGCTAGATTTAGATCTGAGTATTTGAAAGTCACATTCTTACACTTCACCCGTATACATCATACTTCTCTTGAGCACTAGTTTCATTTTATCTGTTCCTTAAAAATCCTTTCCTAGTAAACCAAATCACCTTTTTTCAGCTTCTACCTGTTGATCACATGTGTAGTTATGATGAAAAGATACAAAATCCATGTTGTTTTGTATTATTGATCAAACATCTGCTGTTTCTTTTGAGAAACACATCAACATAAATTTCTACACTTAGTCTCAATACACAGAATTCACTTCTACACTCACTCAAATCCTTCAGCTGTGATCTGAAGTTGGTGGTGATTTACTAAGGTAAGAATTTATATATCCTTGATGCTTTACATAAAAGTTCAAATTCAAGACATCATTGGGATAAGGAACACAGTGTAGAAGTGAAATGCACCAACCCTTTGACCAGCAGAAACATACCCTGGGGATAAGCTTCCTTGGCCTTTTTTGTAGAAAAAAAAAATGTGGTTCATCTTATAATACACATTGAAATTGAGATAGAAATAACATTTGTTTCCACAAGTTATAAAGTGTATATTTCCTCAACTATATAGCATAGCATACTCTATACTCAGAGTATTAATAAGTGCAACTGAATTTTCTTCCAATAAGCTAGAAATAAAATATAAACAAGCTACAAAATTTTGTTATGGCCTAACATTTGTTCTAATGTAGCAGTGACAGAATTTGCAATATATATAGAGGCTTGACAATTTGTCATTGTGATTTTTTTATGTTTCATTGATTGCTATATATGCATATATATATTCATATATACATGCATATATATACATATATATGTGAAACTACACACACACACAGATGATGAAGATAGATAGATACATAGATAGATAGATGACAGATAAATAGATAGATAGATAGATAGATAGATAGATAATAGATTGTGCATTTTAGAGTGTTGGCTTGTGATAGCTGCCAAGAGTCCAAAATAAAATATGCAGTGTGTGTCACCAGGTCAGAGATCCAAAGAAGCCAATGACAGGATTGCAGATAAAGGTCCCAGCAATTTGGAACATGAGTAAAGCCATTTTCACAGTTAATGTACAGTTTCTGCATATTTTCTGGAGAGTTCCCTCTTGTCAGGGAAGTCTCTGGTGAAGTTGTCTTCAGTTCCTTTTTGTGTGTGTGAGTTTGATGAACAGTCTGCTTTGTCTTCACCCACTTAAATGTTAATCTCATCCACAATCACCATCTAAACCAGTAGGTGATATTACCTATAGAAATGATGCATTTGTGTTAGTTACACTAGGTAAGCACACATATCTATATACATAGAGGACAGAGACTTAGGAAGCAGAACACTAGAAATGATTGAAAAGTAGTGGCCCCAATTTTATTTGAATGGATTTATAAATTTCATCTTATTATTTAATAACTGAAAATCATAATCCAATAATACTGTATTGTCTTTTATTTTTATTTTTAAACACACAATATATTATTAAGTAGAAACTTTTTATAGTCATATCTTGCATTTGTACCATCATTTCTTTTCCTATTTGCCCCCATTGAAGGCCGTCCTCAGTGGTTTGGCTCTTGTTTGCTCTGGAGTTGTGAAGGCAGCAACCATTCAGTCACTGTGGAGGGGAGGCAATGCCTCTGGATATTCCCTTCCACACTGGGACAATCTTTTCACCCATCTTCCACAAAATTTCCCAAGATTTTGTGTGTTTGTTTTATGTCTATTCTAGTGTTGAGATCTTAGCAGCTTCTGGATTTCTGGCACAGGTTGGCTATTGAAGCAGCACTCCTGTTCATCTCACCTATTCCGTTGTGGTTCCAGATGGGTATACTTCAAAGGCACACTATAGCTTCCTCCTAAATTTAATTCCTACACTGTGATGGGTAGACCACAGTACAAATGGAATGAAATGAAAAATTAAATGCAAGTAAATCCAACAAGTTTGCTCAGTCCCACAACAGATGTCTCTAATCAAAACATAGGAGTGATAAGAGGATCAGAACCCCCAGATAAAGATACAAGATATAAAATCATAGACAAGAAAATAGCAGAACTTGCAGAAAATCAGCAAAGGGCCAATAATTGTATGAATGCTGTCCTTGTTAGAATAAACCTAAAAGAACCAGGAAGGGTTCCAAAGGCAGTTAAATGATCTGAAGTAGAGCAACAAAAGGGGGGGGTGCTCAATAACCAGCTGGCTAAGTTCATTGAATTCATAAAGAAATCTAAGGGTATATTCCAAGAAACATTAAAATCATCAGAAAATGGCATGAAAAGGGAACTTTACAGAGGTATGGTAACTGTACATAAAAAAAGCAGTAGAAAATATGAAACAAATTGAACAAGCCCAAAACTCTTTAGAAGCTCTCAAGAATCAGCCATATAGAGGAAAGAAAGTCAGAACTGGAAGACAAAACAGAAGAAACAATTCATGAGTCCAAAAGTTTCAATAAGTTCAAAAACTTTTGTGAACAGAACATGAGGGAACTATGGGATACCCTTAAACATCCCAACATTCAGATCATGGTAATACCAGAAGAGGAAGAAATACAGAACAAAGGAATGGAGAAATTATTCAACAAAATTTTTGAAGAAAACTTTCCATGCAATCAAAAGAAAGTCCTATCATGTTACAAGAAGAAAACAGAACTCCAAACAGACTGGATCAAAGGAGAAATTCTTCAATACATATTATCATTAAGACCCTAAACATGGATAACAAAGAGTAAGTCCCAAAAGCAGCTAGAGAGAAACAACACATTACATATAAAGGTAGCTCCATCAGAATTACTTCAGACTTTTCAGTGGAAACCCTGAAAGCCAGAGGGCCTAGAATGGGATACTGTAATGTCTAGGAACTTATGGCTTCTAGCCCAAACTATTTTACCCATCAAAACTATCCCTCATAATAGATGGTGGAAAAAAAAAAAAAAAACAACTTTCCACTATATAACTCAGATTTACAACTATGTGAATACAAAGCCAAAATTCAGAGAGTACTACAGGGAATTCTCCACATAGAAGCATGAAATAACCAACCTCAAGTGCCTACAAGAAGCAGATCATAATAACCAAACTAAGAGAAGTCACAAAAAACTATAAATTCCAAGAAAACAGCAAACCACATAAACCACCACAATATAGCAGTAATGAAATAAAACATCATAGTTATTGCCCTAAATATTAATGTCCTTAATTCTCCCATCAAGAGACATAATTTAGGGGTCAAACCTGAGTTAGTTGAACATTAATGGGAAAGGCTGCTACTTCCTGATTGAATATTTTTTTTTTTTTTTTTTGTTATTTTGGACCTCACATAGTTGTTGTGTGATAATAATTGTGGTCGTGGATGGAGGGGGTCCAGGCCAGGGAAATTTATCATGTTAGAATTCTTTTGGCCTGTGTTACATGAGTCCAGAGGGGGTAGCCCAGATCAGGAGGGGGGTATGGCGGTGAGGGTGAATAAAGGGGTAGGGAGGATGTAGGGGAGATTGGGGCCAATTTTTCTATAATTTCTTATATTGGTTTTTCAAGGGAACAAAGATCTGCCACTGGCCACTCCTCAGGACTCTACTCATTGAAGTCATTATCTGATTCTTAAGTGGAGGTGGGTTTAGGGTGGATAATGAATTCCCCAACAGGTGCTGTTATTGGGAGAAAAGAGAAGGAAAGAGGAAGTTTCCTTCCTGAACCTACAATCTCCTGGATAGACAAGCTATGTGGGTCTACATGTCTGGGTCATATAGATCCCCAGAAATCATCCAGGGGGCAACCTGAAGGACTTCTTTCCAAAAGGAAGTAGCATTTCTCTGGGAGAATTTAATTCCCCTATCAGGAGAGCCCTTAATCCATGAACTTGTGATTTCTTTTGGTGGCAGGCAATGTTGCCCATGATAGAAAAAGAGTGGAAATTCCAAGACCAGGGGCAATTTTCCCAAGGGCTGAATAGCACCATAGGGGATTCCCCAATATTCAGGACATAAGACTGTCCACAAGTATAAGAGACTGGCAACCTGTCCTACAAGCTTTTAAGGAGTCAATGAGTTAACAGTTTTTAGTGTTGTAGAGAAATAGATACAGGGTCTTTGCCCATAAGCCCAGTGGGCTATCAGGGTCCAGGCAGAGGATGGCTGGCCTTTAGTTAATACTGAAGAGTGACCTCAGCCAACAGATGTCAGTTGCTAGTTCATTGTGTCTGATCCCTTGTGATGGTGCAAACTGAAAATAAAGAAGGGAAAAGATAAAACTGCCAGACCTCAAAAACATGGAGGCAAAGGCCACAGGGGAGAAGGGCTGATGTACCCCAAACAACAATTGTTTATCTGGCAGTGTGAACACTTACCTTGGCACGTTTCAGAAGATCCATGTTTGGGTACCAGCTTTGGGTGTCTGGATCCTTGGGGCTGCAGTTCCCTGAAGGTCTCCATGCAACCAGGGAGAGAAAGGTCTTGCATGTGATATAAGAACTGCTTTCAGGAGGCAGTTTCTGTGAACAGCTCAGTTTATTCAATAAGGAACTGGGATTATAAGCAGTTGAGAGTGGGAAGAGAGTCCTAAGGGGATTGGTGGGTTCAAAGGTTTCTAGCCAATGCGCAGTGACTTTCATTTCAGCATGTAGAGACAGAGTTTGGTACAGCTTTTAGGGAGAGAGTCAGGTGATCTACATAGTGGCAGGAAGAGGGTCACAGGGTGATGGGCTGTGTTGTAGTCAGTTTAACATTGCTGGTAGAAATCACCCAATCAAGAGCAGCTTGTGGGAAAAACAGGTTTATTTTGGCTCACAGGCTTTAGGGGGAAGAGCCATGATAGCAGGGAAAATGATGACATGAGTAGAGAGTGGACATCACCCCTGGGCCCACATAAAGTAGATAACAGCAACAGGAGAGTGTGCCAAACACTGGCGAGGGGAAATTGTCTATAAAACCCATAAGGCCACCCCAACAATACATTAACTCCAGAAAGCATTAATTCTCAAATCTCCATCAGCTTGGAACCTAGCATTCAGAATACCTAAGTTTATCGGGACCACCTGAATCAAACCACCACAGGCTGTGTGAAAGCTGCTGGCTGATAAGGAGTTTCCTAGGCAACTGGCCAAAGGTCACAGGGGTATGGGCAAAGCCTAAGTCTTATCTCAATGCCCAGGTATCTAGGGCTTGGAAAGGGAGTGGCCCAACTACTTCCTGCCAGTCTCAAGGTCTGAGATTTTGTCAGGGTGTTCAGGCTCACTGTGTCCCCCAAGAATAGGGGGAGAAGCTCCCCTGCCTGTCTAGTCCCCAAGATATGACCAGTGGTTTAGGCTGACGCGACCTCTGCATAGCCTGGGGCCTTCGTGTCAGGCAGTTTAGGCTTGCTTTAACCCAGGGTCCTGCCTGTGTTCAAACTGCTACTACTGGAAGAAGAAAAAGGAGGAATTTTCCATGATAAGGAAATTGGAAAAGAGTTCCTGAACCAACCCCCAGAAGCTCAGGAACTTAAACAATCTCTCAGCGATTGGGATCACATGAAGAAGAAAAGTTTCTTCACAGACAAATATACAATATCCAGAGCCAATAGATTACCCACCGAATGAGAGAAAAAGTTTGTCAGGTATACAAATGACAGTATCCTAATTTCTAGAATCTACAAAGAACTCAAAAATTTAAACATTACAATGTCAAAAAACCCACTCACAAAATGGGACAGAGATCTGAACAAGGAGTTCTCAGAGGAATAAATACAACTGGCAAATCATCAGGGAACTGCAAATTAAAACAACTATGAGATTCCACCTTACCCCAGTAAGGATAGCAAACATTAAGAAATCAAAAGAAACAAATGCTTGTGAGGATGTGGAGAAATAGGAACCCTCACTAACTCCTGGTGTGAATGTGAGATGGTACAACCACTGTGGAAATTATTAAGGAGAATCTTAAAAAGGCTGACCATATAGAGTTACCTACAGACCCAGTTATTCCTTTGCTGGGTATTTACCCCAAAAGCTCCATGCATCAGTTCAGAGAGATATGCTCAACCATGTTAATAACTGCTCAGTTCATAATAGCTATGAGCTGGAATCAACCAAGGTGTCCATCATTAGATGAATGGATAAACAAGGTATGATATATCTACATGACAGAATTCTACACTGCAATAAAGAAAAATGACAATAAAATTTGAAGAAAAATAGTTGAGCTTGGAACAGATCTTTCTCAATGAACTCACTCAATCACAAAAAGATAACCATCACATGGTCTCACTCATCTGTGGCTCCTAACCTGAATCTGTTCAAGATGCTAACATACCTAATAAGCATCTCAAATACCAGACAATAGGAAGGGTGGGGTAGGAGGGACTGTAAAGGGGGAGGGGGACAAAACTGGACTGAAATTGCAATGGCACCATAAAATTCTACACCCCCAAAGACAGTCTAAATTGTTAAATCTTCATCAAGTCCTTAAAGTGATCACCTGAATTACAGGGCCCTGAAGAGGGTATGATGAAGACTAGCATTAATCTTCTCCTGTTTCTTTATCTCTCCCTTTTATCTCTCTTCTCTCTATCTCTTTTAGATTACCTACCCTTTTCTTCCTTCTTTTCCTTGGTGCTGGCCTGTAACTCCCAGTACCAGCATGTGGTTAACAGCTACAATGAGCTTTTTATCAGAGAGACTTACAAGGTTTCCCAAAAGTAGACAGATTTCTGTCAGATTACTTGATGACCTACCAAAGATTAGTGGTAAGATGCTACTGCTGAAGACAACAAATGCTATTGGTATGGAACATGGAGCTACCTTGCTGGAATCTGGAAGAGAGTCAGTCCACAGACAGTTAGCTCATCTTATGCAAGAAGTTGCTATATGAGCACGTGGGAAAAAATGGCCAACATCTTTCCAAGCAACATGTGGTCTAAGCTACTCAATAGCAAACAATCTGAAGTGCTGTTCATACTAGTGCAATAGTGGCACACAGCCATGTTGGGAAACCAATCTCTCTTGATTTGGCTAAGAGACCTGCTCAGCAGAGTGGAACCCACAGCTGGATCTTGGAAACAAGTTAGAACCATATCCAAAAACAAGTCCACTCTCCATTATCAAGCTCCCACCAATCATTGGTTAAAAGAGGGCCTATACCTATTAAATACTCTCTAAAATAATGGTTGTCCCATTTATTTGGTGCTGACTTCACTCTATTGGAGATGGCTCAGTCTTCAGGTTCTAAATCCAATAGATGAAAAGTAAACAGCAAGGTACTAGGGAGATCCCCTCTCACCATCCTACAGGATGACAACTCCCCTGGGACCTTGACACTAAGGCAGGGTAAGGGGCCTTCTCCACTAATTGAAAATGCTAGGGAACTAAAAGAAGGAACCATTCTTGGAACCGGACAACTTCTGAGAACTGGAGGAAGAACACGGGAGCAAGGCCAGGACCATGGCAAGGAAAATGAGCATTTTGCTTTGGTGGAGGGCTAGGTCCGGGCTGGGTTACTCAGGGTTGCGTGCTGCTCTGTGTTCTCACACCACCGCCTTGTCCAGGGACTCAGAGGCAAGGCTTGTATTTTTTGGATTCCTTCCAGGCTTCAAATTCTGGCTTTTGAATATTATTGGACTTTTTTGTGTCTTGTGTGTTCCTTGTTTATTAAAGAAGATTGATTTTCAAAAAAGGGGATAATTTGCACCAAGTTAAACATTATCATTTTCCTCATAAACAAAAGTTTACAAAGGCTACTGTCCAGACCTAGGAATGAGTTGGTGGGGTGGGGGCTAAAGATTTAGTTATAAACCATTTTAATCCTAATAAGCACGGTTTGCTTAATGTCCTTGGCAATTTTCCTATTAAGAATTTTTGTAATCTAAAGTCTTCTATCCTTAAAGGCAGATAAGATATCTAGAGAAGAGACTCCTCCTTCCAATATTTGCCTCCCTATGTTATTTTAATTTTCCTGTCTTTCTGTCCTGATTCAGAACCACTGTTAATCTCAGCATTTCATGTAATGTTTTGATTTGTTTCGTAAATGAATCATCAGAAACATCTTTTCCCTTAATATATAGTTCCAAACTTAGCAGTTAAGGAAGGAATAGTTTCATATACCAATGTGAAATATTTAATTATCATTTTAGAGCTTCATGTAATCCTTTCTTATTTATCCTGTATCTGTCCATTTTAAACTATAATTGATTTCAATTCATATTCACATTAGCATTGTACTAGTTTAGTTCTATTGTTTGAGATTACTTTCTCGGTAGGATTTTCAAGATATGTTCTATACCCACAATTAAAGTCTTAATGACTAAAGTCCTGTATCCAGGTTTTATCTAAAAACAAGGAATCAGAGCTTCCTAGAATATTCACTTGTGAGTACAAATACCGCATATTTCCCTGGGAGAAAACAGCAGGCTTACTCACAGTCAATTTGTAATATGTTCTCATAATCCTCTTTACAAAGTTTCCTCCAAACAGGATTTAACACTGTTGCATGAAATTAATTCACTGACTTCTGTGGTTTAAGATTGATTCTGTTGACAGATAATCAGACTAGATATTCGTTCAGCTTTCACTAGGACTTAAAAGGACTATCATCAGTTATTCCAGACAGTCTAAAATTCAAATACTTTCCACAATTCTGCATATAACATACACATAGATGTGTGTTATATAGATGTACATGCATATACAAATATGTATTGAAACTAGTTTAAAATTGGGTAGTCATATAATTTGTTACACATACTATGGTGTATTTGCAGTGAACAGGAACTTCTCAATACATTGGATTTGCAAAGCAACATGAATATATATTGTTCTGGGATAAAAAAGGACATGGCTTCTCTTTATCAATGACTTGAGGTGAAATGTCATTTTCTTAACCAAGATATCTACAAAATCTGGTATCTTTCATAATAAGCATTTAATAAACACAAGCTTTAGATGAGCTTATGTTAGTATTCTGAGAAAAGATATAATACACTTTGTATATTTGATTGCTGACTTTATTTGTTACACCTGCAATTTGAATTCTATTCTATTGGATATTTTAGTTAATGGCTGTGCTTCTTATCTTATCGTGAGGTGACATTAAGAAAAAGTCTAGCCAGGCGTGGTGGCGCATGCCTTTAATCCCAGCACTTGGGAGGCTGAGGTAGGAGGATCACTGTGAGTTCGAGGCCACCCTGAGACTCCATAGTGAATTCCAGGTTAGCCTGAGCTAGAGTGAGACCCTACCTTGAAAAACAAAAAACAAAACAAAACAAAAAAAGTCTAATCACCTTACTTAAGGTACCAATAGACTTAAGGAGAGATTCCATCCAAGTCCATTTTGGAGGATTGATGATTTTTCTTGGGTTACTTATAGGAACATAATAGAGGGATTTGCTTAGAGGACTATGAGTGGCTTCACCAGCTAAATTGCTAAAACATGAGGGTCGATGGATCAAATTAGCTTCAATATTGGGGTTCTGGTCAACAGCCCTCCACTTTTAATATGCTCTCTCTTCCAAAGATATGTGCAGCTATAGGTCAGGAAGAAGGGTGGCTGGAAGCTTCTGTGAACTTTGGGTATACTTGCCAACTCCTTCCAAAAGGACATGTTAACGATCTCATATCATCACCACAATCCCACCTATCACTGTGTTGTTCTGTTTACTTCATTGGCATTACAGTGGGCAGAGAAAGTAACTATACTTCATGGTAGCCCCTGGTCATTTTGAACCTGGAGGAAATAGCTCCACTACTATGTATAGAGTTGTCCTACAATTAATTTAGGTCAGTTTACACTGTGAAAGTTTTTTGACATTTTGGTGTCAACTTCATAAATACAGATAATATATTATGATTATAATCTCCTCCCAATACTACCCTTTTCCACTTTTCCAAACCCCTTTCATTGAGTCTCTTCTTTCTAACCAGTCCTTTTCTATTTTGATGTCATCATTTAACCCTCCTATTCAGCTCCTGTGTATGTAGTGTTAGCCACTGTGAGATCATAAATATTGAGGCCACTTTGTGTCTGGATGACTGCATTTTAAGGAAGCCACCCCTTCTTTGGCTCTTACATTCTTTATGCCACCTCTTCTGCAGTGGACTCTGAGCCATGGAGGATTTGATAGAGATGTTTCACTTAATGCTTAAACCCTCCACTGTCAATTCTTCTCAGTACATTGGCCATTTTGTATCACCCCAGTGGTCACTGTCATGTGAAGAAAAGGGGACTTTCTCCAAAAGTGAGAGTAGCATTATCAACACTGAATTTTTTCTTCTAATAGCAGTCTATAGCTTGTGGACATAACATTATTCATCTTCACTTGATTCTTCTGCCCAAAATTTCTGTTTTAAAAATATACATTATTAGCTAGTAGCTTCCCACATGGCGTATTCATAACTTGTCAAATTTAAATTAACTACCCCTCAGACTCCCTCTCCTCCACCATTTCTCCTTAGGCCATTTCCCTCCACCAGTATTCTGACCCCAAATATACATGTACATATATCCTATACTGTCCCATTAAGTCCTCCCCTCTCTTGCCCACCTCATGGTCCTTTTTTAGCTTCCTTGGCTCTACTACTGACTTTCATACCAACTCACATATAAATCTAAACATTTAAGTCTAGGAAACAAACATATGAGAGAGAACATGTGGCATTTGACTTTCTGGTTACCTCACTTATAATCTTTTTCTGATTCACCCATTTCCCTGCAAATTTCATAATTTCATTTTTCTTTATAGCATAATAAGAATTCATTGTGTAAATGTACCAAATTGTCCTTATGCATCCATCATATGATGGGCATTTAGGCTGGTTTCATTCCATAGCTTGTGACTAGAGCAGCAATAAGCATGGATGAGCAAGTATCTCTGTAGTAATGAGTAGAATCAGTAGGGTATATGGCAAGGGATGGTATAGCTGGGTCATGTGGTAAATTAATTTTTATCTCCATAAGGAATTTCTACACTGATTTACATGATAGCTATATCAGTTTACATTTCCAAAAGCAATGCAGAAGGGTTCCTCTTTCCCTACATCCTCCCAGCATTTATTGTCATTTTATTTTTTCTTGATGATAACTATTCTAACATAGTTCAGAAAAAACCTCAAAATAGTTTTAGTTTGCATTTCTCTGATAGTTAAGTATGTAGAACATGTTTGCAGATGTTGACTTTCCATTTGTATTTCTTCTTTTCAATACTCTCAGTTCCACTTTTTATTATTTTTCATATCTTATTTAATTTTTTGGGTTCTTTATAGCTCCTCTATATTAACTCTCTGTCAGGTGTATAGCTTACAAGGATTTTCTCCCATTATGTATTGTGCTTTTTGCACTATTCACAGTAGCCATTGCTATGTAAAAGCATTTGTAAAGGCTGGAGAGATGGCAGAGTGGTTAAGACACTTGCCTGTAGACCAAGTTTGATTCCCCAGTACCAATGTAAACCTAGATGCACAAAGTGGCACATGCATCTGGAGTTAATTTGCAGCAGTGGGAGGCCCTGGCATGCCCATTCTGTCTTTCTCACTTTGCACTCTTTGTCTCTCTCTCTCCATACAAATAAACAAAAACATTTTAAAAATATAAAAACTTATTTATTTTTAAATTTCAAGAGGTCTTACTCAAAGAGTGACTGGGGTTCTATTCAGTTAATCTTTTCCTATGTTTTTATGTTGAAGTGTTTCCCCTACTTTTCCTCTATCTGTTTCAGAATCTCAAACCTCCATGAGTTTGTGTATGATCCATAATATTCTTGCTGTTTGTTTATAATTTAATCTCATTGTGATAAGATAAAGTACAAGGAATTATTTCAAATTTTCTGTATTTGTTAAGATTACTTTGTGTCCTAATATGTGTTCTAATTTATTTTTTTTTATATTTTTTGTTTATTTTTATTCATTTATTTGAGAGTGAAAGACAGAGAAAGAGGCAGATAGAGATATTGAGGGAGAGAGAGAGAGAGAGTGAGAAAATGGGCACACTAGGGCCTCCAGCCACTGCAAACAAACTCCAGATGCATGTGCCCCCTTGAGCATCTTGCTTACGTGGGTCCTGAGGCATCAAGCCTCGAACCAGGGTCCTTAGGCTTCACAGGCAAGCGCTTAACTGCTAAAGCATCTCTCCAGCCCAATGTGTTCTATTTTAAAGAATATTCCATGTGGTGCTGAGGAGAATGTGTATTTTATAGGATTTGGATGGAATGTTTTGTAGGTATTTATTAGGTCCAGATGCTTCTGTGTTGTATTAATTATTTTTGACAAATGATCTGTCATTGGTGAGATCTGGGCATCAAAGTCATCTGCTAAAATTGTGCATGGGATACCTGTTACCTTACATGTTTCCTTAATGAAATTGAATATACCCATATTTGGTGTGTATATGCTTAGAATTGAAATGTCCTCTTGTTGGGGTGTTCTTTTAATCAGCATAAAGAGATATTTTTATCTCTTCTAATTCTGCTATGAAGTCTCTTCTGTCAGATATTAGAATAACAATCACTGCTTGTTTCCTATTTTCCATCTTTTCACACTATGGTAGCATCTGTCTTATATAAATCAGGGAGTTTTATGGAGACACGAAGCAGAAGAATCCTGACTTTTTTTTGCTTATTTGTTTTTCTTTTTTTTTTTAATTAGTTTTGTATTCAGCAAATACAGGCAGTTTGGTACCATTATTAGGCTCATCCATGGCCTACCCCCTCCCCATTGGCTCCTCCTTGTTGAGATATATGGGCCATGCATTGTGGAGTTAGCCCTCTTATTGTAGTATTGAAATTAAGTCTATTTAATTTATCAAGTCATGTTCATGCCCTGATTTTACATATGTGTATCTATCAATAAACATGGTGATACTTGAACAAAAAAAGAATCCTGGCTTTTAATCCAGTATACATCTGTGTTTATTGGTTGGGACATTGAGAATGTAACTATTATGAGTTGTTATTGAAAAATGTGCATTTATTTATGGAAATCTCTTTGACATTGTCACGCTTGATGTTTTTCTGTTATTCTCTTTTATTAACTATAATTATTTGAATGTAGTTTATTATTTCCTGTGTTCTCATGTATGTGTGTTTCCTTATTTTTAGTCTGAAGTATCCTGTCAAGGATTTTGTGTAGAACTTGGTTAATGATGATAAATTCTCTACATTTGTTTTTATTGTTTCTCCTGTAATTACGTTTGATAAATGTGCTGGATATAGTAGTCTGAGTTGGCAAGTGTTGTCTTTCAGAACCTGGAATACATCATTTCAAGGTCTCCTGGCTTCTAAAGTTTGTGTTTAGTATTCTGCTGTTATCCTGATAGGCTTGCCTTTACAGGTAAATAGGTGCTCCTCCCATACTGCCTTCAATATATTTTCTTTGGTTCGTGAGTTTAGTAGCTTATTTGGAATATGTTGAGGAGAGTATTTTGTCTGTTTGGTGTTCTAGATGACTCTTGTATCTGTATTATTATCTCTTCCCATATTTGGGGGTGGTTTCTATGATTTTGCCAAAGCACTTCCTATGCCTTTAAAGTGAATTTTTTCTCTTTGTTCTGTGCCCCTTGATCTTAAGTTTGATCTCTTCATAGTGTCTATAATGTCTTGAAATATTCACACCTTTCTATTAGTTCTAGACATGTCACTTTGTTTTCTAGCTCAGATATTTTGCCTCTCCTTGATACTTTCTATTGATGGGACTTATTACATAGAATTTTATTTTACTCATTGGGCTTGTTACTTCTAGTATTTCAGATTAGTATTTATTTATTGTTTAAATTTCCTTACTCATATCTTGTATTGACCTCATTTTTTAAAAAAATGATTTATTTATTTATTTGAGAGCAACAGACACAGAAAGAAAGACAGATAGAGGGAGAGAGAATGGGCACGCCAGGGCTTCCAGACTCTGCAAACTAACTCCAGACGCGTGCGCCCCCTTGTGCATCTGGCTAAAGTGGGACCTGGGGAACCGAGCCTCAAACTGGGGTCCTTAGGCTTCACAGGAAAGCGCTTAACAGCTAAGCCATCTCTCCAGCCCTGACCTCATTATTTTGATGTGTTCTTCAAGGGTTTGTTTTCTTCTTTGTTTCATTTAAACATACTTATAATCATTCTTTTGAATTCTCTTTCTGGAAGTTTATCAATTTCAGTCTCATTGGAGGTCATTTTTGTTGGATTTATATATTGGAGGAATTATGTTGCACTGATTTTTTGCTATATCTTGTCTTAAAATGGAGAGAGTTTTGCATCTCGAGTTGTTTTAATGCTTGGGTTTTCTAGTTATCTGCTGACTTCTTAGACATATAAATCAAAAGTTTTATCTTCAGTGTAGAAGCTCATGGTACCAGAAATGGATCCTATATTACTTCTTAAGTACAAGCAGGAGTGACCCAAGCTAGTGATTATACTTGTAACACAAATATTCTACAATCAAATAAATAGCATTTCTTTTGATTTCAATAATGGCTGTTGGGTAAGAGAACAAGGCTGGTAGAAATATGGTAGCAGTGTAAGGTAAATTAATGTAAAGTTGAGCATTAACTTTGAGAAAAGATGAAGGTGGTTAAGGTATTTGAGAGAGAGAAGTTGGGGTACTGTTTGTGTCCACAGAATTTAGAGGTTTTTGAGGCTTTGGAAGGTTGTAATTATAAAACATAAGGAGCAGGGGTTAAGGAAGAAAGGATGTGAAAAGGAGGTAGGAATGAGGAACAGTAAATAAGCTGTGGATGGGAAAAGTTGTAGAAAGATTCAAATAATAACCTTGGTGTAAAAACATAGAGAACAATTCTAAAATTAAACTTCTATATATACACATGAAAACAAAATAGGCATGGAATATTTATGCATAAGTGGGGATTAAAATAAACAGGCAAACTAACAAAGCCAAGTCACCTGCAAGGTTGAGATTACTGGGCTGCATAGGGTCTCACATCTAACTGGAACACAGAGACCATGTGTCCAAGAAAGAAGAAAAAGAAAAAATACAGGAAAACAGGCACTATAATCCAAGAAATATCTAAAGCAATAAAAGTGAACCCCAAAATACCATTTATTTTAGCATGGCAAAATAAACTAAAATGATATCAATCAAATCTAATGCATCAGTATTTTTGTCTTACTGAGCTAGGTTTTTAATTCTTTCCATTTCTACCCTAAGATGAAAGGTGAAATTAGCTCCAATGCAGGCCTATATAGCTGGGTTTTAAATATGCACAGCCACCAGTTTAAAACATTCCGATTACCTTTTGGGGGTGACTTTCTGCTTTACCTACATTGAGTATAAAGCTGGTTTCCTTTTTGGTATACTGCAGGCTCAGATCAGGTGGTTAGGTCAATCTACTCTTCTGTTCTGCTTTGTTGAATGCTGTTAGACAAAAAGGTATCTCTAATGACTTGGTATCCTGAGCTCTCCAGTGGCTCTTGGTGCTGGTGGATGGGGTGGGGAGGCTGTGGAGTGTCTGAAATTGGTCTCCAGCAACCCAGATGGACCCCTTTTAAGACCAGTGTGAATGGAGCATTCCTTCCCTATATTTGTGCTAATACTTGTTCTGGCAGGGCCTGGTGAGTAGAAGCATATCCAGGCTGGAGCCTAATATTTGTCTACCAGATGGAGCCTTATCTTAGCTGACCACGTGGTTGCTGCAAGCTCCCTGCTCCCCACTGCTACTCTGCTTGGTTTCGACCTGAGGTAGTAATTCCCTATGCCCCTTCACTTTTTGTAGAAAACTGTACTGTGTATTATATTGCTTATGCTTTCCCCAAGTTTCCTTGGCATGGATACTATTCCAAAAACTTAATGGGAAGTCTAAAATATTCTTTATTCTGCTGTAATAGAATATATTTTCCTTATATATTACAAACCAAGCTACACACTCATATATGTACACACATGCAGGTGCACACACATACACATACGCTGTCATGTAAGGAAAGAATATTTTCTGAAGTGACACTTCTGCACTTCTCTTTGGATATAGTCTATTGGAACAATAAATCATGGACCACAAAAAATTAGAGTTTCTCCCAGTCTGGGTTCCCTGTGTGGACAGTGTGCAGGTAGGCTCAGCAAGTATGTAGCGAGTAGGCCAGACCTCTGTTTACCAGCTCATCCCATCTCCCCAGTCTGGGTTCCCTGTGCTGACAGAGTGCAGGCTGGTGTGAGGCACAGTGGTGGCTTATTATATATATATATATATATATATATATATATATATATATATATATATATATATAAATTATATATATATATAATTTTCTGATATACATATCAAAAAATTAGACCCCTCAATCTGCTGTCTTCAAGAAACCCACCTTATGACTAAAGACAGATACCTTTTCAGGGTGAAAGGGTGGAAAATGATATTCCAAGCAAAGGGAAATAAAAAGCAAGCAGGCATAGCTATACTTATATTGGATAAAATAGTCTTCAAACCACAAGTAAGCAAAAAAGACAAAGAAGGCCACTTCTTACTTATCAAGGCAACAATCCTTCAAGAGGATATTACAATCATAAATCTGTATGCACCAAACACAGGTGCACCCCAATTCATAAAAGTAAAAGTACTTGACAATAAAACAGAAATAACCACCAACACCATCATTATTGGAGACTTCAATGCTTCACCATCAGTAATAGATAGATCATGCAAACAGAAAATCAATAGGGAAGTAAGAGAGCTCAACAATGCCATAGATTAATTAGACCTAACAGACAACTACAGAACATTTTGCCCCAAATCCACAGATTACATAATGTTCGCAGCAGCCCATGGAACCTTCCCTAAAATAGGTCATAAAGCCTGCCTCCATATATTTATTCGGATCAAGATAATTTCCTGCATGGTAACAGATCACAATACTGTCATGTTAGAAATTAACAAGAAAAGATGCACCAGGAAACCAACCAACTCCTGGAAACTGAACAACACACTCTTGAACAATAAATGGGTAATGGATGAAATAAAAAATGAAATTGCAAAATTTCCAGAAATTAATGACAATGAGAACACAACATACCCAATCTTATGGGATGCAATGCAAGTGGTCCTCACAAGAAGTATCCAATCCACAAAGCTCTAGATGGAAAGAAATAATTAAGATCAGAACAGAAATTAATTAATTGGAAACTAAGAAAACAACTAAGAAAATTGATGAAACAAAGAGCTGGTTCTTTGAAAAAATACATGATACTGATAAACTCCTGGCCAGTTTGATCAAGGAAAAAAAAAAAAAAGAGAGATGCTTCAAATTGATAAAATTAAAAATGAAAAAGAAAGATCACAATAGACACATGTGAAATTTGGAGAACCATCAGGACTTAATTAAAGAACCTCTACTACAAAAACAAAACAAAACAAAAGGCTGGATAATATGGAGTAAATACATGAATTCCCTGACACATACCACCTACCAAAGCTAAACTCAGAGCAGGTTAATCTGCAAAACAAAAGTATTACAACCACCAAGATTGAACGGGTAATCCAAAACTTATGTAAAAAGAAGAATCTGGGAGCAGATGGCTTCTCAGATGAATCCTATCAAACCTTCATGGAAGAACTGAAACCAACTTTTCTCAAATTGTGACACATAATCAGAAAACAGGGAAAACTCCCCAAATCCTCCTATGAAGCTAGCTTTACCCTAGCACCAAAACCAAGCAGAGATGCCACAAGAAAAGAAAACTGCAGGACTATTTCTCTGATGAAATTAGATGTAAAGATCCTGAACAAAATAACCACAAAGTGAATTCAACAGCACATTATCCACCTGGATGAAGTAGGCTTCATCCCGGGAAAGCAGGGATGGATCAACATATGGAAATCTGTCAATGTCATCTCAATATATGCAGAAATGCCATCATAATCAAAACATTGGGGAGAATAGGCATGGATGGTCTATATCTCAATGTAATAAAGGCTATATATAATGATCCTAAATCTCAAATAATACTTAATGGGGAGAGACTCAAGGAATTCCCATTGAGATTAGGAATAAGACAGGGGTGTCTGCTCTCACCTTTGCTTTTCAACATAGTACTTGATGTACTAGTTCAAGCAATACAACAGGAGAAATAGAAGGAATACAAATTGGAAAGGAAGAAGTTAAGTTAGCCCCATTTGCAGATGACATGATTCTATATATAAGGGACCCAAGAGCCTCTGTCTCAAAACTCTTAAAAGTGATTATGAAAAGATAGAATGAAATAAATGGCATTGTTCCATTTATAATAGCATCATAAAATAAAATAAAATAAAATACCTCAGAATAACATTAACAAACAAGTGGAAAGATCTCAAAAATGATAGCATAAAACACACCCAAGAAAGAAATTGAGGAGGAGTTGAGAAAATGGAAAGACTGAACAACACACTCTTGAACAATAAATGGGTCATGGATAAAATTTAAAAAATGAAATAAAATAAAATAAATGAAACCCCATGCTCCTGGATAGACAGAATTAACATTGTGAAAATGTCAATTTTACCCAAAGCAATATATAGATTTAATGTAATACCAATAAAAATCCCAGCATCTTTCTTCACAGAGATAGAAAAATGGTCTCAAAATTCATATGGAATGGCAGAAGACCTTGGATATTCAAGGATATACTCAGCAAAAGAAAGATCTCTAGAGGCATCACAATAACTGATCTAAAGCTACAATACAAAACCATAGTAATGAAAACAACATGGTACTGGCATAAAAACAGGAAAATTAACCAATGGAACAGAATCAAGTAAGTACAGCTACTTGATATTTGACAAAGGCCCTAAAAATGTAGAATGGAATAAAGACAACATGTTCAACAAATAGTGCTGAACAAAAAGTATAACCATATGTAGAAAAATGAAACTCAATCTTTTTCAGATGGACATAGAACCTGAGGAGAGAATCAGCCCATAAGATCCTATCAGGGCACTGGCTGAAGCCATAGAATTAGTGGGGTAATTAGCCAGAGCTGCTTTCTTGGTGAGTCTAGTATCAGCAATAGGGTAAAAGAGACAGACACAGAGAACACTCAACTCCTACCAAATCAGATATCCAAAGACACAGAGATGCCCAAGACCTTGTCACTTGACCTAAAATGAACTCAACATGGCTCAGGGAATTTGAGGAAGAGAGGTCAGAAAGATTTTTAGAGCCATTAGTAGGGTCACTATGCACACACAGAGACATTACCTTTCCCCTATAACTGATGGCCACCCCCACAATGCGATACCCATAATCTTCATGGGGGGACAACAGGGAGAAGGCCAATGATGGTAACATCATGGCTGCATACACACTATATACATAACTAAAAAATAAAAACCTCTCTAGAGATCATCACCAACAGAGTTACTCTTGTGGAAGACAGAACCTCTAACCTAGAGGACAAGACAAAACAAATTAATCAGGAGCTCGAAATGTAAACATAATGTGAACATAATGTGAGAGAACTGTGGGGCATCTGAAAACAAATAAAAATCTGGATAATAGGTATGCCAAAAAGAGAGGAAATCCAGGCCAGAAGCATAGAGACCATATTTGACAAACTCCTGGCCGAATTGATCAAGCAAAGAAAAGATAAGTCTCAAATTTTAAAAAATTAGAAATGAAAAAGGAGAGTTCACAACAGATATCAATGAAATTGGAAAAATCATCAGGGCATACTTCTAAAGCCTCTACTCCACAAAATTAAGTAATCTGGAAGAAATAGATGAATTCCTAGACACATAACACCTACCAAACATAAACCCAGAGAACATTAATCTCCTAAACAAACCTATTGCATCCATGGAGATTGAAAACATAATCAAAAACTTTCCCCAAAAGAAAAGTTCAGAAATGGGTGGCTTCTTAGCTGAATTCTAATCAAGCCACCATTGATGAACTAAAACCAATTTTTCTCAAATGGTTCCACATAATTGGAAACCAGGGAATCCTCCCCAGCTCATTTATGAAGCTAGCATCACCCAATACCAAAACTAGGCAGAGTTGCAACAGGGAAAGAAAAACTATATGTCTATATCCCTAATGAATTTAGATGCAAAGATCCTAAATAAAATTCTTGCAACCAAATTCAACAACACATCAAAAGTATTGTTCATTTTGATAAAATAGGCTTCATCCCAGGGATTCAGGGATGGATTAACATACAGAAATTGGTCAACTTGATAGATCACATAAATAAACTGAACCATAAGAACACATGATCATCTCAATTGATGCCGAGAAGGCATTTGACAAAAATAAACCACCACTACATGACCAAAACAGTGGAAAGAATATGCATGGAGGGTTTATATCTAAACACAACAAAGGCTATATACAAAGCTCCTAAAGCCCAAATAATACTTAATGGGGAAAAACTCAAGGAGTTCCCACTGAGTTCTGGAACAAAACAGAGGTGCCCACTATCACCACTGCTTTTCAACATAGTACTAGAAGTGCCAGACCAAGCAATAAGACAAGGGAAAGAAATAAAATGGATTCAAATTTGAAGGGAAGAAGTCAAATTATCCCTATTTGCAGATGATATGATCCTATATATAGTGACAAGAAAATATCTCAAAACATCTAAAGGTGATAAATTCCTTCAGCAAAGTGGCAGGGTACAAAAATCAAAGCATAAAGATCAGTAGATTTTCTACAAGCAAAGGAAAAATATAAAGAGAAAGAAATAAGTGAGGCTATCCATTTTCAATAGCAGCAACAACAAAAATAAATAAATAAATAAATACCTTGGAATAGCACCTACCAAGGATGAGAAAGGCCTATATAATGAAAACATGAAAACACTCAGAATGAAATAGAGGAGGATTTGAGAAGATGAAAAGATCTCCCATGCTCCTGGATAGGTAGAATTAATATTGTGAAAATGGTAATTCTACCAAAAGTAATATATACATTTAATACAGTATGTCAATAAAAATATCAGCATCATTCTTCACAGAGAATGAAAAAGCAGACACCAAGACATGGTACTCACACCAGTGCAATAGTGGCACACAGCCATGGTGGGTAAACAACTGCTCTTGAATTGGCTAATATATACACTCTGTGGAAATGAAACCTTATCCGGAACTGTCAGAATCATATCCAGATAATGATTTTGCTTTCTTTTGCCAAACTCCCATAATCTTGGGCTCTAAGAGGTTCTACACCCTTTATATTTTCTCTCAATTAATAATGATTATCATATTTAACTGGTGCTGAATTCTCTCTCCATTGGAGAATCTACTTCTCTTTTTTAGATGGGAGCTGGACCTGAGGAGATAAATGATGTAGTCTACAAAACTATGGACCCAGTGGAAACCACAGTGGAATTGGGGAAATGATCAAGAGTGCTTCTTTCTTAGTGAATCTGATAACAGCCCAAGAGTGAAGGAGATAAACACTAAGGACACTCAACACCTACCAAACCAGAGATCCAGAGGCCCCTAAGTGCCCATCACTAAAGTTGACTTAAAATGCTCCCACCATGACTAAGATAATTTTGTAGAAGAGGGGGCAGAAAGATTGTTAGAGACACACGTTGGGAAATTTTGCACAGAGACATTGCCTCCCGTGCCCATAATGCATGACCCACAATCCCCATGGGATTGGCCTGAGTCCCCAACGAGTATGGCCTCTTCTGAAAAGAGGCGCGAAGGAAGGAGAACATGGTACCAACATGTGTGGCTTACATGCCAAATATGTCCATATAGAATAAAAATAAAAATAAATTGGAATTTATTCAGGAATCTCCTACTGTTGTGAGAAAAAGCTGAAAATTGGTACCATCAGAGCAGAAACTTGCTCCCAAAAAGAGAGGTGTCCAGTTCTGAAACTTCTCAGATAAACTTACAGGAGAGACTGGAATCAAGATAAAAATAAATGGCATCATACCTTGACTAGAACTAGTTAACTGTGCATAGTTCTGGCCCTCTACTTAAATATCATCCCCATGTCAGGACCCCATTGATGGATTTTGAGTAAGGGAGTCACTGTATAGCTTCATCTTTTTTGATTTTTCACTATTAATTTGGCTCTCTCAATGGACTTAGTGGTTCCGGGTGATGAGTCAGGTATGTTTGCCCATCAAGACAGAGGCTCTGACCCAACTCTATTAACACAGATATATGTGTGAATTCAGTGATAAGATGGTGTAGTGATGAGCATCATAAATTACTTTTAAGAATTTACATTAGTAATATAAGACAATAAGAATGAGGAGATATAAATTGGCTGGGCAGCTGGGGGTAACAGCCTAATAAAAAAAAGTGAAAAGTTCTATTTTTGGCTAAAAGTGAGGAAATGTCTCTGAACCTGTAAAGGGGATGGGGTATCTTTCTCTTTTTTACCCCTAAAACCTGATGTGCATAGGATTAATAGGCACCTAATCATATGACATAGGGTCTAGTTTTTCCTTATCTCTTCTTTCCTAAAGAAGTTCCCCTTCAATAGGAATCAGCATCTGACAGGAAGATATGAATAAGACCATAAATATTACAAAGGACATGCACATCTGGCATGGAAACTGGACTGACCAGCTCAGCTCTCATCTAGTAAATTTCCACTAGATACCCTGATCAGAGTCTCTAGGTGGGCTTTCTATTTCACATGCTCCTTATAGCAGGAGCTCTTGCTTCTTTCCTTCTTTTAAGCTCCATAATAAAATATTTCTAAACCTTACCCTCGGTAGTCTGACAATTTTGTTCTTCAAAATTCAAAACACAAAAATGTGAAACCTACTGGATCAACCAGTTATTTTTAATTTAATTTTTTTGTTCATTTTTTATTTATTTATTTGAGAGCAACAGACATAGAGAGAAAGACAGATAGAGGGAGAGAGAGAATGGGCACGCCAGGGCCTCCAGCCACTGCAAACGAACTCCAGACGCGTGCGCCCCCTTGTGCATCTGGCTAACGTGCGACCTGGGGAACCGAGCCTCGAACCGGGGTCCTTAGGCTTCACAGGCAAGCGCTTAACCACTAAGCCATCTCTCCAGCCCTGGATCAACCAGTTTTGATGACTATAATATTTCTGCACTTTAACTCCTAGGTTAGTGCCAAATTAAGATCTAAGAGTAGATCCATCACACTTAAAGACACACCAAATAACTGTTTCAAACAGTCTATTGTTTAATTTTTCATGTTATTAATTTCTTCAACTGGAAGTTAGAGATTTAAATAAATAACCATTTATAAAATAACTTTTATGATCATTTGGAATGTATAACAGCCTTATTTTAAAAGTATGCTATTTTTGGAGATGAAGTCTAGAACCCTTATAGAGACTGATAATTCACATTAGCATTATGAGAATACAACCACACTAAAACAGTATACTTAACTGGTGCTTAGCACAGTATAACCAGACTGGACCCCTACTTGTCCCAGAAATCGTTTTTTTTATTTGTTTATTTGCAAGCAGGAGTGATAGAAAGAAAAGAGACAAACACAAAGACAGAGAAAATGGGCTCACCAGGGCATCTAGCCATTGCAAATGAACTCTAGAAGCATGAACTACATTGTTCATATGGCTTTACATAGGTTCTGAGGAATTGAACCCTGGTCCTTGGTCTTTACAGGAAAGTGCCTTAACTGCTGATCAATCTGTCCAGTCCCTGAAATCTTGCTTTCTAAGAACTGCATTTTGTAGAACTGTAGATTATACAAAAATTAACATTAGTTTCTTTAAGTTGTCTGCTGCTTGTTATATGTGCTATGATCTTATTTAAATGCATGACCTATGATAAAATAGCTTTGAGTACATGAATATATTTATTTTATCATTTCCTCAAATTTCTATTTAAAGCCTCCTTACTTTCTGAACTGGGTTTGTCATGGAAGTGATATATCTCCTCTCAGACACCAAGGTAGTCCCAACCTTGGCAGCAACCTTGGCATTTGTACCCCACAGTGGGATGTTTTCAGAGGAGATCAGGCACAGTCAGTGTGGTATGGTCATTGACCACAGGAGACTTCACACCAAAGACACAGAAGTAAGCAGTCACATTAAATTTTAAGCAGGGCATCTTGGCATGCACCTTTAATCCCAGCACTTGGGACTCATAGGTAGGAAGAACACTTTGAGTTTGAGGCCATCCTGAGATTACATAGTGAATTCCAGGTCATCCTGGGGTAGAGTGAAACCCTACCTTGATAAACAAACAAAAATTTACTTTATGCAGCCTCCTCACCCCAGAATAGAAAGCAAACAAAACCAAGGGGCAGTGGCCATCTTTCTTAATTAAATTGTTATTTGGTACCTTGGGCATAGCATCTTTGTGCCAATCTTTCATGGCCATCTTGCTGACCTGCTCAGGATGAAGGACACAGGAGGACTATGCTCATGTCTTTCTTAAAAGAGAAATTCTCACACTACTTTGTCTTCTCTCACTCTAAGGAAACTTACAGTAAAGGTCTGTGATAGTTAAGGTATTGTCAACTTGGTCTGTGTAGTAATCCACAGAAATCCCTTTAGGGAGAGTCTTTGCAATTGCTTCCAGGAAGGATTAACTGGAGGAGGAAGTCTTTCCCCCAGAGTGGGTGGCCCCTCTCAGAGGGGGCTTTATATAAGGAAACTCTGGGTGAAAAGAGCTCCTCCTTCCCTCCCTTCCTTCTTTCCTTCCTTCCTTCCTCCCTCTCTCCCTCCCTCCCTCCCTCCCTCCCTCCCTTCCTTCCTTCCACTTGGCTGCCATTGCTGCTTGCTGCCTTCCAGCATGGATGGAAAACAAGCATGGACTAAAGACCAGCCTCAACTGAATACCCATGTGGATTGAAAACCAGTGGCTGCTCAGGAAGCCTCCAGGCCTTCAGTGCCAGATTGGGACTGCTGAGGTATCTGGCCATGTGGAATGAGCAGTTGCCAGGTTCCTTGTTTCTCGGGCCTGCAACTACCATAATCTAATCTAATAAATTACCTTTTTAAAGAATATATACATACATACAAATATATATATAGACAATTTCTATACTTATAGACAACAAACAATGTTATTTCCCTCTCCTCCCCCACTTTCCCGTTCATAACTCTACTGTCTGTCATATCCCCTCCCTCTGTCCATTAGTCTCTCTTTTAATTTGATGTCATCATCTTTTTCTCCCTTTTTAAAATAATTTGTTCTAGCAGTTCTGTTCCTCTAGAAAACCCTGACTAATACAAGCTCTTTCAGGAAAAAAAAAAAAAAAGTTGGACCTGGGAAGATGAATCAGAGTTTAAAAGGACTTGTTTGTAAAGCCTTCTTGACCAGGTATGTTTGCAAAGCCACCCATGTAAGCCACAATCATTTGCAGCAGAAAGAAGACCCAGTGTGTGTGTGTGTGTGTGTGCATGTGCGCACGTATACACATGCAAATAAACAATTACAAAATATACACATGGGCAGGGCATGGTAATTGCAATGAACAGACCTAATCCTGTATAATTCCCTACAAATATGAGATCTCTAATAATGTTGAACTCATTGCTAGTTATATAATATCCACTTACATCTGTTACAAACAACACTTTGGCCCATCCCTCATTTCCTTCTAAAAGGCAATAGAAACCTATGTTCTATGACATAGCAATAGGTTACTTTTAGAAGTCTAAGTATTCTTTTCCTTAACTTTCAAGTACTATAAAGAGCTTGAGAGACAGTAAGTGGTTATTTTGTTTGGTTCCTTCTTTGTTTCTCTGATGGTTTGTCCCATGATGCCATGACTGACAAAGGTTTTTGTTCCACAGACTGTACAACAATTATAATTCCATCAATGGAGATATAGGAATAAAAAGGAATGTTTACATCATATCTGTAAGCAATGCAATGGCTTATAAGAATAGTTGAACACAAGCTAGAAACTTACAGAATATACCATATTTAATAAGCACATAGTAAAACATAACCAAAATTCTCTACTTCACCTAGTGAATATATTAATACAGTACTTCTACTTTAATTCTTTTGTTTATTTTTATTTATTTATTTGAGAGCATCAGACAGACAGAGAGAGAGAATGGGGGCACCAGGGCCTCTAGCCACTGTAAACAAACTCCAGATGCATGTGCCAATTTGTGCATCTGGCTTACGTGGATACTGGGGAATCAAGCCTCAAACTGGAGTCCTTAGGCTTCACAGTCAAGTGCTTAACTGCTAAGCCATCTCTCCAGCCCCATGCTTTCAAGGGGACTAAAATTATTGCTTCTTTTAAATTCTTGGAGATTTGTTTTGGGCCACCTGAGATGAGTGTAGTATGGAGGTGATCTTCATGAAGGAAGGCAAACCATACAGATTACCTAATTTAGAATTAGTATTGACAGTGTGCAAACACAACTTCATTATTTTTTTTTATATTTTTTGTTCATTTTTTATTTATTTATTTGAGAGCGACAGACACAGAGAGAAAGACAGAGGAGGAGAGAGAGAGAATGGGCGCGCCAGGGCTTCCAGCCACTGCAAACGAACTCCAGACGCGTCGCCCCCTTGTGCATCTGGCTAACGTGGGACCTGGGGAACCGAGCCTCGAACCGGGGTCCATAGGCTTCACAGGCGAGTGCTTAACCGCTAAGCCATCTCTCCAGCCCAAACTTCATTATTTTTATTAAGTTGTATATAGCCCAAATTTCTCCATACACAGCTGACGCGTAAAATGGAATGACATGGCTGGAAGCCAGGAGAGAGTCAGTCCCCAGACAGTCAGCGTGTCTAGTGCTAGAAGGCGCTACATAGGTGACTAGGGGAAATGACCAAGATCTGTCCAAGCAACACATTGTTTAACCTAATTAGCAACAAATAACCGGATGTGATGCCCACACAAGTGCAATAGTGGTACACAGCCATGGTGAGGAATCAGTTGCTCTTGATTTGGCTAACTGATCCACTCAGTGGTATTAGACCCTTAGCTGGAGCTGGGAAACAAGTCAGAACCATACCCAAACACAAGCCCACTCTACAATATCAAGCTACCATCAATCACGGGGTATAAGAGGGCCTACACCTATCAAACTGTGTATCAAAAAAGTAAGTGTTATCTCAATTTTCCGGGTGCTAACTTACTCTCCGTTGGAGAATCTGTTTCTCTTTTCCAGATAGATGCAGATCCTAAGAAGAGAGCTGCCCCAACATACCTCAAAAGGGGCCCAACTGAAACTAAGGACAACTGGTGAAATAAGCAAGGGTGATGTTTTCCTGTGAACTGGATACCAGCACAAAGGGGAAGGAGATCAACGCAGAGAAAAATCAACTCCTACCAAATCAGAGAGCCAAAGCCTCAGAGGTCCCCAACACCTCAGCACTGAAGCAGACCAAAAATGAACCCAACATGGCTCAGGGAAATCTTGAAGAAGAGGGGGCAGAAAGAATGTCAGAGTTACATGTTGGGTCATGATTTGCAGAGACATTTATCATACTAATAACTGGGGGCTATCTCCACAATGCACGACCCATTTTCATTAACAAGGAGGGTCTAATGGGAGGGGGTAGATCACAGATGAGCCTAAATAATGGTACCAAACTGCCTGTATTCACTGAAATGAAAACTAATAAATTAAATTTAAAAAAAAAAGAAAAATTATAATTTTCTTTAATTGAAACCTGGTTGAAAAGTAATTTTAGATTGATTGAATTAAAAAACCTATTTAATCTTTATTCATATACTATACAATTTTGAGTTGAGTGGTTTTAATGGTACTTCTCCTCAAGGGAATTTTATTAGATAGAATTTGCTGTCATGGGGATCATGCTCATAGTGATAATAATTGTGGTCTTATGTTCAATTATTTGTTCTTTTGCTGCCTTTTGTTTTTGTTTTGATTTTCTTATCACAACAAAAATTCTTATTTTACATCCCTGACAATAAACAAAATTCATGATATAAGAAATAAATTTTAATTCTTCTGAGTAAGATGTATTAAGGTTAACCTGAGTAGGCAATTTCCTAGTTATAGTCTAAGGAAAGTTGAACTATATCAGTACCCACATCCTTCCTTTCTATGTAGTTGGACAGACACCAAAGATACATGAGATTAGATTTCTAGTGGAGATTTAAGTTGCATATAATCTAAGTCACCCTGGCCATAGTACATGTCCATCATATAACAATGTTCTCCAATGCATTAGAGCCAAGTTTTTCCAGGATAGGAAGTAAAATTCATGTAATTAAACTATACAATTTATTTATTATTATTCATTGCCAATAACTTTGGAAAACATACCACCACATTACATTGTTTCCGAACATGTTACATTCTGAAGAATAGCATTTCATTCCAAGTCAGGAAGATGTTTTACTCTGAAGCTTCAAATTTCTTTACATCATGTTATGGAAACAGAAAACCTCTATCTGTATAACATGCTATGTGAAAAATACATTGCATAGGCTTTTTCTTATAATTTCTTGTTGCAATTTTTGTAAGGAATTTCATGGACACGAACCACAAGGGATTTTTAATACTGTTTTTTACATATATATGGTATATGGACACATCATATGTGAGTGCCTTCATTAGCCTTCTTCCTGTCCCCATTGCTGAGGGCCCTTCTCAGTGGGGTTGCTGGCCTCTGTTGATGGTACAGACAGAAGAACTGACACAAGGAAGGAGAAAATACACATTGATTCTATGAGTCAAGGACAATAAATCCTGTATTTCTGGTCTTTGGAGTGTTGTTCTTTCCATGACATAAACAAGTAAGTTTTTTTTTTTTCTTATTGCTTTGTACATTAGGAAGTTTTTGTTGTTTTTATTATTTTAAATCTAGAATATGGCTGAAGTGAGACAGTAGGTCACTTGGGGTTCACCCAGACATCAAAACTTGATTCACCTACAACTGGGCCTGAAGTCTTTAATCAATTACTAAAGGAACATATCTTGAGAAACCGGGGGAAATTCACTATTACCATCAGATGACGCAGCGTATCAGACCCCTTTTTCTTGGAACTCACATATGTCTTTGTTTCACAGAGGGTAATTATGTCAAAAGAAGTATTTATATGATATGATGATTCAATATCACTAGTGTAGGATGATCAGCTCTACTTGCTTATTTAATTAAGGGCAAGTTTTCATAAATTGTGTAGTGGAGTACAATAACATGTGAGGGTATAATTTTAAAATTGTGGCTATTTGTCTTTTGTAACAGACACAGACTTTTTCCACACATAGCCTTGGGTGTCCAAGCCATGGATTTTCTACAATATCTAGTGATTCAAATCTAACTACCATCCTCTTCATAGATATTGTTCCCATAATCACTGACTTAATTAGCTTGGTTACACATGGTCAAATCAACTATAACTTTCCCTAAAAGCTGGTTTTACTCTAGTATACTATCTAAATTCATTACTCAAAATGGCACATTTCTTGTTTATATAAAAAAATGACTACTCACACTATTTCTAAGGATGGTCTATAGTATCTCCAAAAGTCTAAAGATATCCAGCAAGGACTGAGGTGCTACTGAGGAGGAGAAGATAAATTTTCAATCTATAGGCAATGTCCTAGACCATTGTGAACAATTTGACTTCCAAACTTTTCTAGTGTGCTATATCTCTGCATCTTCTGTGCATATGTGATCACTGTGATATGATCCAGGTTGATGAGTGCTGCTTTATAACCAATAGGAATAGTTATTTTTATGTTTAGAAGTTTAACAAGGCTCAATTCTTCATTCTGGCTTATCAGTGCTCACATTTACCTCCAGCTCATGGTTTTAACCCCAGCCTCCATCATGATGATTTCCAATGATTTCCAATGTCATAAGCTCATCAAATATTTTATCATGTTCTCAATAAATAATTATATTCCATTTATAATTGTTCATTGTACAATTTAATTAATTTTTTTGAAAGCATATTACATTTTGAATCGTAATTTGCCCAATCATGTAACTCACACATTTGAGTAGTCTCCAAAATTATCCCATTTACCTTCTATGTTAACCCTACCAATTTACTTCAAGTTACTTTTGTGCTCTGATTTCTTCAGAGATACTTACTCATTCTAACAGGGTCATGAACATCAAATGATTCCAGCATGAATGACTACATTTCCAAGGTCATTATATTTTTTTTTCTTATATGATATACACTGAAGCTAAAGATGTATGAGGAGATACTTTCCCTCCTTCTAGTCTATCATTTTTTAAATCATTTATTAATTTTAGAAATATCTTTTTTTATATATTTGAGAGAAAGAGGCAGATAAAGTGACAGAGAGAGAGCATAACATCAATATCTCCAGGATTCCATGACCATTAGAATGGAATTTTTCTGTAGTTTGTTTTGCAAATATTGTGATGCAAGATACTAGGATGGTCACATGTAAACATGTTATAATTCTTTCTTCTTATTCAAAAGTAGAGTTATGATAGTGGATATATATTTGAATTGTAAAGTCTCATTTCTTAGTGGTGAACAAATAAAAGCACTCAATAATTATACTTTCTCAAATGAAATAGATTCTGTGTGGTGAGCTGTGTTTATTAGGAAATTTAATTGCCTTAGCATTTTATTCATCATCCGCCATCCTTCTTGTATTTTTGCATCTTGGTAATTCTAGATGTTCTATTCATGAGAAACAGTTCACAGCAGTATTGTATTGTTAGAGATCATTATTCAAAATGCATTCTCAGTGTTTACCCTTTCTCCTTCTGTGGTTACCTCTTGTAGCAGACAGCCTCACACTATTGGATGAATCTCCAAACCAAGAATAGTTATGGGAGGAAGGGAATTTGAAGCTTCCAGAGCTACGGTAAGTTCCACAAAGCCAGAAGAAGTCCCCCTTTCACCCACCACCCTTCACAGATCCAAGCAGAAAGAAAATCCATTACCAAAAAGCAAGCAAGCACACTTTAGGAACTCCAGGCAAAATTCAAGCACTTTCCATATCTTTAGACAGGAATTCCAAATCCACTACCACATCTTAGGGCTGGACCCTAGGATCCATCCAGTAGACACCTCCTCCAGCCAGGTAACTAGAAATTCAAGAAGACTTAAGGAAAAAACTCCTAAATCTACTGGGGGACATTTATTCAAAGTACCACACCTCCATTTCATCTCTTGAATTCAACGTCTTACATAAATACTGTAGGGACTTTATTTGTATGTCTTCATCATAAATCTTCAGCCAAGCAGGTTATTGAACTAATAGCTATTCCTTTATTGCCTGCACACTGGATGAATTCCAGTACCTCAATTGTTACTTCATTTTATTTAGTCTTCTTCAGTTGTTTAAAAGTGCAATTTCTCTAAGGCTTGGTGACCACTTTCTTTCTGATTTCCATAAACAAAATGGTAAAGTATATTTGCTTATTGATCTGTATATTAGGAAGGTTATATTGTTTTTATTCTGTAAAGTATATTTGAAAAGTGGCTGAAGTATGACACAAAAATACTCTAATGTGGTGAAATACTGTGTTAAGGAAAACCTTGTTTGATACACTAATTTTCTCACACAGTAAATTCAGCTTCCTTTTTACTTTAATATCTGTGATATTTGTTAGTAAATATATTGCATATATCACTATTATACACAGCTTATACATTTCTTATTTCTAAGGATATATATTCTTATAGCAGTTTCCTATTTGATCTATGTTTTTGTATTTAATTTTTATTTAAGTCATTTTAATTATGACAATATAAGAAACCTGGAAAAGATAAAATGTCATATGTAACATAGTTGATGATTTTTACATTTGACTCAAAACCTAGCTCATTATGTTTTGAATTACACATAAAAATACTATCAGATTACCATGAAGAATAAGTGACTATGAATTCCCATACCAGCTCTGGAAGTGTAAAGATTTCAAAATAAGAAACTTGAATGATAATAATCAAGTCACAAAATTTTACTAGTTACTTACAAGTAATAAAATTAAGAAATGAATAAATTGGGCTGGAAAGATGGCTCATCAGTTAAGGTGCTTGCCTGCAAATCATAAAGACCCAAGTTCAATTTCCCAGTACTCACATAAAGCCAAATGCACAAGGCGGAATATGTGTCTGGAGTTTGTTGGCAGTAGCTAAAGTCTCTGGTGCACCTATTTTTTTTTTAACTCTATCTTCTTCTTTCTATTTCTCACTCTCTCTCAAATTAATAAATAAAATATTTTTAAAAATAATAAATTTAAGGAAATGATAGGAGACAAAGAAGGAAAATATCTACTCACACATCTTAGTTTCAGCATATATAGTATAAGAAAAAACAGTTTAAGAGCCCGAGAAGTTCAGTCATTCATACTGGAATCATATGTTGTTCATGACCCTAATACAGTATATATTTTGATAACTAAGTCTTTGAGAGTTACAAAATTTCATTACAACCATCATAATATTTTAAAATTGCATTTTATTTCTTTTATTGATAGATGAACTGTTGATATAATGTGAAAATTAGAATTTCTATTGAAATAATAATTGTTCAAAGTCCCCATAGCAAACAAGTAAGTATCCATATGCTTCATGGTTGGTTTAAATGGTTAAAATTATTATTGAATGAATAAATTGCTATGTCATTGTACATTTTAAAACCTATAAAATTCTGAATAAGCAACTTTAATAGGTTTAAATCTATTTAGATTACATACTTAACACTGAAAATGTATGTTAAAATTAGCAAATCCAAGCTGGAGAGATGGCTCAACAATTAATTGTGCTTGCTTGCAAATTTTAATAGGCGGGGTTCTATTCCCCAGTAATATTGCCAGATACATAAAGAGGCACATGTGTCTAGAATTCCTTTGAAGTGTTAAGTCATTCTTTCTCTTAATCTCTCTCATTCTCTCTCTTTTTTTTTTCTGCCTTTTCAAATAAATAAAAACAGCAATTCCAAGAATTTTAGCCCATGGTGCATACACTCACAACTGAATAATAACACATTATTTTCAAGTAAATATTTATTTAAAGCCACTAGTGGATATTTCAATTTCAACATTTTTTATCATGAATCAGTAAAAAAAAGAAAAATACACCAACCTATGAAATGTTATAAACACCAGTTACATTACATATTTTTAATTTATAGCTGATATTATTAATGCTTATAACTTTTTTCATATGAGGGGTACACTGCATCCAAATCACCAGACTGTGTAACATATTTTATTCTAACAGGAAAGTATGTATAGTGTCAATATTTATCTGAGAATAGTTATATGAGTACAATTATAACTTCTAGATGCTAAAACAGTAAACTTTAATTGAGAATTTCCTAAAATTATATCAATCACAATGCTTGACACATTTTTTTTTCAAAATTGTACTATAATTTTTATTGATCTATGATGGTTTATTACTAAAGATTAAGCTTAACTAATAATAACATAAAATAGTGATGGAGTATATGCTTGGTTCTGTCTATTTTTTCTTATTTATTAAAAATTCAAGTAGTCATAAAGTGTATTGCAAAATGCATAATGGAAATGTAAAAGGGAACACTGAGGACAAATATAAACATTCTTTACATTTTAATGGTTTGTTATAAAGCACTGCCTACATCATACAGTTTTAATCTGAAAGGGGTTTAACATACATTGCAATTGATGATGAACAGATAGGATATTTTAATTTGTTTATTTACTTCTTCAATGGCATTGTTTATTCAATGGTTAACCACCATTTTCATCTAAAGTCCTTCATGTGAATCACAAAATTGAAAATATGAGGGAGGTATATAGGGTTAGATGCACTTGAGTAGTATGTGAGAGGCCATGAGTTCCTTGTCTAGCTCTGCAAACATAAATAAACACATAAGTAAATAAATAAACTATAGTAGTTTGAATGTAATAGCATAAATGCATGGCCCCATAGACTCAGGTATTCTTTAAATTAAGCTTGTGCCTTGGGTTTCCAGCCACATGGCTGAAGGAAGTGTCAGTGAGGGCAAGTCCTAAGGTCTAGGCCTACAGAGCATTTGGGAATGGATCTTGATTCCAGGCCAAAGGTATGGAGAGAGCTGTTTCAGCTCTGTCTGTCCCTGTGAATAATGCTCATTGTTTGGTGATGTCTGTCTTCTTGGATTTATGAAAGAGAGCCAACTAATTCCAACACTGACATTATTCCCTGAATAAATCCAGTCCTCCCATAAACTGTGTCTGTATGGATGTTTGCCCAGCATCATAGACCTTTCTGCACCATAAATAGAAATCATTGATAAAATATTGAAACAGAAAAATACAAAGATGACAAAAAAAGACCTATATCAAAGCAATATGCAGGAAAAGGTGGCAAAATTTGGGGGCTTGGATATAAGTGGCAATCTGTCATTAACTTGCATGACCCCACACTCTGCATGGCAGGGATCCTACCACAAGGAGGGTACATACTATGTAGTTGAAGTATGAGCACAATTGGGGAATTAACCTGATCCCCATATTCATCTTGGAAAGCATGGTCTAGGTACAAGCACAAGCATGGAATCTGCCTGGTCACCACGCTTGGTGTGGTGGGGCACACATAAATGTGGATTTATCAAAACAACTTAGTAGAAAGATACAGGAAATGGAGGAAATGCAACAAAAATAAATTCAGTTGGCAGTGGAAAAACTCAATGAGAATATATCAAATGCAAGAATGAATTCTAAGAAACAACAAGCAAGTCAAATCAAGAATAAAAATTGGGCTGGACAAAGAAATTGAGACACTGAAGAAATACATAATGGAAAACAAAACTTATATGTAACTCTTTTAACATGTTCCCAACAGTCACCAACAGAATAAACCATGGAGAGAATAGACTCTAAGAACTTGAAGGAGAAAAAACAAAATAGACTGGCTGTCCAAAAACAATGACAACTTCAAAAAATGTGAACAGAGTATGAGGGAAATAGGGGATTCCTTAAAAAGTCCAAACATTAAGATCTTGAGCATATAAGAGGAGGAAGAAATACAGGACAAAGACATAAAGAATGTCATTAACAAAATTACTGAAGAAAATTTTCCTAAAATTACAAAAGAGAGATCCATCAAAATAAAAGAAGTACACAGAACATCACAGAGAGGAGCAGAGAAGAAATTTTCCACATCACATTAGAGTTAATACTGTCAATGCTGAAAACAAAGTGACAGTATTAAAAAAAATCAAGAACAAAACAGTACATTACATACAAAGTTTAACCCATCAGAATTACCTCTGATTTTTTTAAATGGAAATTTTAATAGCCACAAAGGCTTGGGATGGAGCATTTAAAATTCTAAAAGACCACAGCTGCTAACACAAACTTCTGTACCAAGCAAATTTTTTTCTCATAATAGAAGGCAAAAGAAATTGTTCCGTAATAAAACCTATATGATAATATGAGCACTAAGGTAATCTTACATAAAATACTCCACACTTAAGAGACAAACAAACATGCTCAAGAGGCTACAGACAGGAAAAGGTAGGACAGATATGAAAACATAAAAAGAATAGGAAAATACTAAATTTCACAAAATCTTCAACTTGATAAGGATTAACTCACACCTGACAGTTATAACACTAAACATCAATGGATTCATTTCCTTAATCAAAAGACATAGGTAAAAACCTGAATCAGAATAATGACCACATATTTTTGCTGCCTACAGGGAACCCACTTAACAAATAAAGCAGACCCCACCTCTGGGTGAAAGGCTACAAAATGATATTCCAAGCAAATGGAAGAAGAAACAAATAGGTAGCTACAACCATATAAGAGAGAATGGACTTTAATCCAAAAATAAACAAGAGGTAAAGAAGGGCCCTTTATACTCATTAAGGGATAATAAAACAACAAGATATCATAATCATAAACCTATATGCACCAAACC
Organism: Jaculus jaculus; assembly: GCF_020740685.1. Lineage (NCBI taxonomy): Eukaryota > Metazoa > Chordata > Mammalia > Rodentia > Dipodidae > Jaculus > Jaculus jaculus. The sequence goes on from NC_059113.1 coordinate 78,701,740, forward strand.
AAGGTGTACCACATTTTATATAGCAAACTGTTTTAGACAATGAATCAAGAATTATTCCCAATGGAATAATTGTAGGAGACTTTCATGCTCTACTACCATCAATATATGGATCCTCTAGACAGAAAATAAACAGAAATAAAGGAGCTAAGCAATAAATAGTTCAACTGTACTTGCGAGACATCTACCGAACATATCACCCTAATTCTACAGAATAAACGTTCTTACTGCTCAGAGAAACTTCTATAAAATAAATCATATATTGGGTCATCAAATTTCTCTACAAATTCAGGAAAATTGACATAATGCTCTGCATTATAATACACCATAGGTAATAAAGCTAGAAATTAACAAGAGAAACAACAAAAACTTCACCAAGCACTGGAGACTTAACAACTCATTATAGCAGGAAAGTTTATAGCACTAAATGTAATTAAAGCCTCCCAAACACAAAATAGGCAGGCCCAAACAGAATCACTGTTGAATTCTGACAAACCTTCATTGAAAAACTAAATCCAAGGATGGGGAAATTGCTTAGTGGTTAAGGTACTTGCCTGCAAAGCCAAAGGACCTAAGTTTGATTTCTCAGGACCCATGTAAGCCAGATGCACAAGGTTGCACATGCATCTGGAATTTGTTTTCAGTGGCTGGAGGCCCCAAAGTGCCCATTCTCTCTCAACTTCTCTCTCTGTGTCTCTCTTCTCTCTTTCTCCTTCCCGCTCTCAAACAGATAAAAATAAAAGTATTTAAAAACCCAAAGCTAATATTTCTCAAGTTATTTAACACAATTGATACATAGAGAATGCTCAGTGAGTACTGTGAAGCCAACTTTATGCTAATACCAAAGCCAGACAGAGATATAGCCAGAAAATAGAATTATAGACCTATATCCCTGATAAATCTAGATGCAAATATTATCAATAAAATTCTTGAAAATCAAATAAATATCACCCACATTGATCAAATAAGTTTCACCCAAGGGATGCAAGTGTCTCAACATACATAAATCTGTAAATATAATATATCAAATAAAAAAGACAAAGACAGGAACCACATGAATCTTGCATGTAGATAAAGAAAATACCTTCAATAAAATACAACATCCCTTCATGATTAAAATACTGGCAAATCTAAAGATAAAGGAATCATCTCTCAATGTAATGAAGGCAATATACAATAGAGTAAACGCTCATAAAATTGATGCACTCCCAGTAAGGTCTGGAAGTGGTCAGGGGTGCCTATCCTCCTCATTACTTTTCAACATAGTATTTGAAGGCTTAGCTCAAGCAATAAGACAAGAGACAGAAATATATATAATGCAAATTGAAAAGGAAGAAGTCAATCTATTCCCATTTGCAGATGACATGATTATACATATACGAGAACCAAAAATTCTGCCAGATATCTCGGAGAAGTGATAATGGCTTTCAGCAAAGGGGCAGGATATAGAATTAATAGACACAAAATCAGTATCATATCTACCAATGACAGGCATATAGAGAAGAAATCAGAGAATTTGTCCTATTTACCATAGCCACAAAAAATAAATAAATATTTTGAGATATTGAGCTATCTCTAACCAAGGTGTTGATGCAAAAGATATAGTTCTCACCTTAAATAGGATAAGAGATAATTTAGTTTGGAGCCAAATATGAATGAACATGGCCTGGGAACATATAGTTAGGTCACCCCACATTTTATGTTCTAATGTGTTAATAATTTTATGAAGGTTTTATGATTACAGACCAAAAGAAAGTCATAAATCAAGACATTTTTAAAAATATAGTGGCTGACCATCAGATGGGTGTGTCATAGTAAAGGGGGAGGATCCCCACCATAAGCCTCAGATATTATCTGATGATATTTTCAGCCCTTGGGTTGGTGGGATCTGGGGGTCTGTTTTGTTTTGTTTTCCAAAAAGGATTACACCTGATCAACTGGTGGTCACTGGGATGTGAGTTCAGACACAGAGATAGGCAATAAATGGCAATAAAAGGGCTTAGGAGAACCCAAGGTAATTTGGCTCTAACTTGCAACATTCCATCTTTTTGTGATCACAGGGGTTTTATCAGTCCATCCAGCCTTGCTGGAAATAGGTGCAGCAGGTGCAACTGTGTTTTGGCAACATTAGTTCAGTTACCCCTGTTGGCCAAGCATCACATATTGCATTAATATTTAATATGTCCCACATAGCTAGAAAGGCTCATTTTTAGGATCTAGTACACCTGAGGTTGAATAGTAGGTAGGAAAACTATCTTTAGGAGATACACGTTGTTGTTAAAGCCATTAAGGAAGAAATATTTGAAGACACCTACTATGCCCTGAATTCTAATATTTGATCTTTTCATAGTGTCCCGAATATCTTGAAATTCCCACTCATACTTTTCTATAGGTTTGTCTTTCTCTTTGTTGGCCTATATTAGATCTGCCACCTGGTCTTCTAGCTTATATATTCTGTCCTCTCCTTCATCCATTCTACTGGTGAGATTTTCTACAGAGTTTTTGATTTCATTAACTGTGTTCTTCATTGCTAGTAATTCTGATTGGTTTTTCTTTATTAGTTCTATTTCCTTATTTATGTCTTGTATTGCCTTCTTTATTTCATGAAATTGGTGTCCTGCATCTTCTTTGATTCCTTTGATTTCCTCTTTAAGTTCCTCTTTGTCTCCTTTGATATGTTCTCTGACTTCTTTGAACATATTTACAATCATTCTTTTGAAATCTTTCTCAGGCATTGCCTCTAACTCATTCTCACTGGAGGTCATTTCTGATGCATTAATACTTTTAGGTGGATTTATATTGTCTTGCTTTTTAGTGTTTCTTGTGTTATAATGTATATATTTTTGCATCTTGGGTTAAGTTAATGCTTGGATTTTCTAGCTAGCTGGGTATTCTTAGCTATATCAATTGGTTTGATGTTATATATTTTCAGGGTAGGAGCTTGAGGTGTTAGATGTGGCCCTTAAGACTCTGAGAGTATCTACAAAGGTGCTCCTAGGGGTTGAGTTTCCCTGCTATGGGGGTATTCAAGTAGGCTGAGTGGAATAAAATACAGGTAGATTCTAAAAGTTAACTAAACACTGTACCCATTCAGTCAAAAACAGCCCCAAGTATGTATGCCAGAGTAGTTATTATAACAACCAGATCCTCTATCAACATAGAGGTTAAGATTTCTGGTCTGTTGAGGGATCCAAGTCAGCTTGTGACCAAGTGAGACCCTTCCCTGGTGCAAACCCAGTTACCTTGGATGAGTTTGGTCTCAGTCAAGTTGCTGCCTGGGTCATCGGGCTGTTGTTGTGATTTCTGGAGCTGGGCACTGGCTTTTCCTGCGGGGCAAGCCAAGCCTGGCAACTGTGGCCCTGCAGATCAGCTGAAGCTTCTGCTGCTGGGTCGGCTGTTGTTGCTGCTCCTGGGTCTGCTGCTGCTTGGGCCATTGTTACCGTTGCTGGAGCCGCTGATGTTGCTGCTGAACTCTGCTCCTGCTTGGGTCCCACTGTCGGCTCAGGTTGGCGTGGCCGGGTCCTGGGACCGCTGCTTTGTTTGCTGGAGCTGGGCTCAGGCAGTGGGGGAGGGGAGGGAACTGCAGCTGCTCTGGTTCTCTCACTGTTCCACGTGTTCTACCTTGCGGTCTGCTCCTTCGTTGCTCACTGCTGCTCTCCCTTCATGTGTCCTGAGTTGCGGAAAGCGCGGTGTGAGGGGAAGCTCCCGCACCTGATTTTTCTGTGGCTGGAGCCGAACCTGGCGGCTTTCTGGTGTGCTGCCACCTCCGCTGCGGCTGCCGGAGCCACTTTTGCCAGCCTGTGCGGGCTCTGGAAGCTCTGGATCTCTCCTACTTCTCCTCTGCTGCTTCAATTTCCTATACACCTCACTTTTTAGTAAAAGTGTGTATTTTGCTGAGTTTTTCTGGTCTTTTTTTCCCCCCAGGCTGCTTTGGTGTGGTACCTACGCTGCCATCTTAACCGGAGGAAGACATATTTGATAGCATCAAATCTACTACACATCATGATCCAGGTGTAATTATTATTTTTTTATTTGTCCTCTGTGTCTGATATAACATGTACACATGACATATAGTGGAAATGTTCTATTTAAAGTTAAATATAGTAAAAAAAAAAAAAAAAAAAAAGCCTGGCCTAACTAATGTAAGGCAGTGGATAAGTGGAGTAGGTATTTTTAATCAATGAGTCATTTTATAACTAAAATTAGACTGGCTATATGTTCCCCCTGTATTTAGAGTTATTTGTATTCCTCAAAACATTTTATTTGATTTAAAGTTTATAAGGCTTAAAATAAATTATTATCTGGTAGGTAGAACAAGAGTCCCAAGATGTAGACGAAATGAAGGAAGAGAATGACAGCAGCCTGGTGGATACAATGTTAGATGTTTATATTACTTATCCCCTACTATCCTGATTTAAAAATGCCCTGGATCATAGTTTCCAGCCAATCTTCTGTTAGAGACAACCTGAATCGTCTTCTGATGGCACCTCCTTCTCCTCCAATTGATCTGTCCCTCTAATTATCTTCTCCATTTTGTCCCTGAATTCCTTAATCATTTCTCTTCTGTATCCCTGTCCCAAAAGGAAAAACTATAAAATCCCAAACCATCTAGAGTCACCCTGGTGATTCTTACTCTCTGCTCCGGTGAGACAGCCCAGAACTTGGGCCCCAATAAAGGAAATCTGCTTCAGAATAGTCCTGTATGGTGTTGGTGCTATGATTCAAGTAGGAGCTTCCCAGTTGCCATCTTGGATGGCCAGACCTCCTTTCCCTTGACCAGACCATGTACCTGCCACTGACCCTCTGATGGTCTTGGACCATCTGCCAGCTGTGGGCTCTCCCACCCACCAGAATTTGACTCCATTCCTACTTCTCTCATCCTTTACCCTTGGTAAGTGGCTTCCACAAACTGGCGTGCTCTCAGAAGTACTCTCCCTCCATCCCCCACCCTCTCCACTAAATACTCCCTCACCATTTCCCTTACAGAGTGTCTCTCAGGACACGGGTAGGCCTGCTGTCATTCTCTTGGAAGCATACTCCTTCTCTTGCGCTTATCTAAACTGTACAGGTATGTTGGGCTGCACCCCTTACCCTTATCTGAGATAGGAAATAAGACTTTCAACAGTGTCCCTATCACCCCCACCTAGCTTGTCTACTTCAAAACTTAAAGAAATTAAGGCTCCAAGATGGTATCAAACCTCACCATTTAATCTCTTATTACAACATGGTCTGGCCTCAATATAAATTAATCAATAGATCCATGTTTTTTGATTTACAAGTTCTTACTGATTTATATAAACTTGCCACATCACTGACAAATGGTTTGGGAATCCCCATATTCAAATATCTTTTTTTTTTTTTTTCGATGTGGGGTCCCACCCTAGCTCAGGCTGACCTGGAATTTACGATATAATCTCAGGGTGGCCTTGAACTCACAGTGATCCTCCCTCTGCCTCCCAAGTGCTGGGATTAAAGGCACCCAGCTTCAAATATCTTTTTGCTCTACATGCCAGTCCTTTCTTCTCTGCTTGCCCTACTCACCAGAATCTTCTACTCAAGGTGCAACTTACCACACTTAGATAAAAAGTAATAATAAGCCAGGCGTGGTGGTGCACGCCTTTAATCCCAGCACTTGGGAGGTGGAGGTAGGAGGATTGCCCTGAGTTCGAGGCCACCCTGAGACTCCATAGTTAATTTCAGGCCAGCCTGGGCTAGAGTGAGACCCTACCTCAATACCCCCCAAAAAATAATAATAATAATGAAAATAACCAAAAAACATCTATTTTAAACTCTAAATGATTGTGCATGAATGTAAAATTGAACATTAACTTAATATCAGATACTACTGACCAGACCTGATCTGTGGAAAACACAGATTCTGGCTGTACTGGTTTGTGTGTGCAATAATGCTTTGAGACATAGGTTCAAAGAACATGCACAGGCTTTTGAAAGAGCACTTCCGGCCAAGATGGCAACTGGCTAGCTGCACTGCAAATACCAGGGAAAGAAAGGCAAGAATTTAAGGGTTATCAGGGTCATCTTGCCAGAGGGCACAGAATAGGGAAAAAAAGGGAATCAGGGATCCCCTCTTGGGTGGTAGTCTAACCCCCATACAACCGCAGCGACCCATGCCCCAAGCGGCTGTGCTCCCATTGCGCGCCCACCAGCCCAACACATGCCCGCCAGCCCACTGCCATTGTGCTTTAATCGAGCACGCCTGGACCGCCACGCTGTGTTCGGTTCGCACAACCGTGGGGGCTACCTCTGCTGTGATTAGGCACCTGCCAGACCCCTGCTGCTGTGCTCTAAATGCGCACCCGCTGGCCAGCCTCTGCTGTGTCCTGATCCTATGCCTGCATCAGCTGCCTACACACTACAATTGCGGGCACTGTCCCACAGCAAGGGCCACACAAAGCACACACTAAGTCACTAGTGCTAGCTCAGGAGCCATCCCCTACATGTCCGTCGCCATCCAACCCCACTCCCCTGAAGCTGGAGAGTGCAGACTGTTTGCAGATCCCAGTGTTCCCAGCCAGAGTTTGGGCAGGTTCAGGGCTTGCTACCTCAATCCCCTTTCAAGGTCGAAGGCAGGCATCTTTGGTGCATTACTGGGTGAGTATTCATGCAACTTTGGCGTCCCTGTCAAGCAGTATATAGGTGGCTTTGGCAAGAGACAGCAAAAACACAGGCTGCTTGGCAACTGCCCCAGGTTGCCTTGGATTCTCCTTGAGCTAGAGCCCAGGCTGATCCACACACCAACCTGCCCATACACTGTCATGGGTAGACCACAGCGCAAAAGAAATAATATGAAAAATAAAAAGCAAGAAAATCTAGACAGATCACCCAGTCCACAAGGATTACATCTAACCAAAACATAGAATTGTATTTAGGATCAGAACATCAAGTGAAAGCTATGAGCAATGCAACCCTGACCAACCTACTGCTAGAACATGCAGGAAAGCTACAAAGGACAGATAATCGTGTGGATGCTACCATCACTAAGCTAGAGCAATATGATAAGACACTGGAAGGAATTCAAAGAGAGCTAAGAGAGTTGAGGAAGAGAGAAAAAAAGAGGACCTTAAAAATCAGCTGGTCACACTAAATGAAAACATAAAGAAATGCAAGGATGATTTCCAAGAATCATCAAGAAAATCAGAAAATGAGGTGAAAAGGGAGCTGGACAGAGCGACGGAAGTGATAAATAGGAAAGTAGTAGAAAATGCAAACTTAACTGAACAAGTCCAAAACTTGCTAGAGGCTCTCAAGAATAGAGTCAGCGAAATGCAGGATAGAAACTCTGATCTGGAAGACAGGATGGAAGAAACAGTTCTAGAGTTCAAAAATTACAGTAAGTTCAAAATTTCCTGTGAACAGAACATGAGGGAATTGTGGGATACACTTAAACGTACTAACATCAGAATCATTGGAATACCAGATGGAGAAGAATTTCAGACCAAAGGCATGGAGAACTTATTTAACACAATAATTGAAGAAAACTTCCCCCCTCTCTCAAAAGAAAGGCCCATCAAGATACAAGAAGTGAACAGAACTCCTAAATGATTAGACCAAAGGAGAAACTCCCAAGACATATTATCATTAAGACTCTAAACATTGACACCAAAGAGAAAATCCTAAAAGCAGCTAGGGAAAAATAGCACATCACTTTCAAAGGAAACCCCATCAGAATTACATCAGATTTCTCAATGGAAACCTTGAAAGCTAGACGGGCCTGGAATGAAACTCTCCAACCCTAAGAAAATATGGCTTTCTAATCAAACTACTATACCCGGCAAAAGTCTCCCTTACAGTAGATGGTGAAAGGAAAACTTTCCATGACAAAACTCAGCTTTACAATTATATGAACACAAAACCAAACCTACAGAAATTATTCCAGGAAATTCTCCACAGAGAAGAAACGAATAACCAATCACAGCTGCCTACAAGAAGCAGATCACAGCAAATAAACCCAGAGTAGACAGAAAAAATTTCAAATATCATGGAAATGCCAACACACCTCTACCACCACAACAGGGCAGGGATCAAATCAAATCTCACAGTCATCACTCTAAATATTAATGGCCTTAATTCACCAATCAAGAGACACAAGCTAACAGGGTGGATCAAAAAATTAGACCCCTCAATCTGCTGCCTTCAAGAAACCCACCTAACCACTAAAGACAGAAACCTCCTCAGGGTGAAAGGGTGGAAAAAAATATTCCAAGCAAATGGGAATAAGAAACAAGCAGGTGTAGCTATATTAATATAGGATAAAATTGACTTCAAACCAAAAACAATCAAAAAAGACAAAGAAGGCTACTTCCTTCTTATAAAGGAAACAATCCATCAAGAGGCTATTATAATCATAAATCTGTATGCACCAAACACAGGGGCACCACAGTTCATAAAACAAAACCTACTTGACAATAAAGCAGAAATAACCACCAACACCATCATAGCTGTGGACTTCAACAAACCATTATCAGTAATACACAGATCATCCAAACAGAACTCAACCGGGAAATAAGATAGCTCACAAAATCATAGAACACTTAGACCTAACGGACATCTACAGAACTTTCCATCCCAAATCCGGAGACTACACATTCTTCTCAGCAGCCCATAGAACATTCTCTAAAATAGTCCATACTGGGTCACAAAGTCTGCCTCCACATATTTAGGAAAATCAACATAATTCCCTGCATGATATCAGATCATAATGCTCTATTCCTAGAAATCAACAACAATAAACCCACCAAGAATCCCAACGGCAACTGGAAACTGAATAGCACACTCTTAAACAATAAATGGATAGTAGATGAAATTAAAAAAAAAAAAAAATGAAATTGCAAAATTCCTAGAATTGAATGACAATGAGAACACATCATACCAAAACTTATGGGACACAATGAAGGCAGTCCTCAGGGGAAAATTTATAGCACTCAATGCCTTCATAAAAAAAGACAGAAAGATCCCAAATCAATAGCCTAACCATCCACCTAAAGGCACTGGAAAAACAAGAAAAATCCAATCCAAAGAGCTCCAGAAGGAAAGAAATAGTTAAAATCAGAGCAGAAATTAATGAATTGGAAACCAAGGAAACAATTAAGGCAATTAACAAAACAAAGAGCTGGTTCTTTGAAAAAAATAAACATGGTAGACACACCTCTGGCCAATTTGATCAAGCAAAAAAAGGAAGGACTCCAAATTAACAAAATTCAAAATGAAAAAGGAGAGATCACAACAGACATAAGTGAAATTGGAAGAATCATCAGGTCTTATTTCAAAAACCTCTACTAAACAAAACTGGAAAATGTGGAGGAGATGGATAAATTCCTGAATGCATATTATCTACCAAAGCTAAACTCAGAGCAGATTAGTCACCTCAATGAACCCATCCCATCACACACATGGAGATTGAAAATGTAATAAAAAACATCCCAAGAAGGAAGAGTCAAGGCTCAGATGGATTCCCAGCTGAAATTTATCAAACGTTCATGGGAGAATTCAAACCAATCTTTCTAAAACTGTGCCACAGAATTGAAAACAGGGAAAGCTACCCTAATCCTTCTATGAAGCTAGTATCACTCTAATACCAAAACCAGGCAGAGATGCCACAAGAAAAGAAAACTACCGGCCTATTTCCCTAATGAACATAGATGCAAAGATCCTGAACAAAATACTCGCAAAACGAATCCAACAACACATCAAAAGCATTATCCAACTTGACCAAGTGGGATTTATCCCAGGAACACAAAGCTGGTTCAACACATGAAAATCTGTCTATGTAATACACCACATAAACAAGCTTAAACATAAAAACCACATGATCATTTCGATAGATGCAGAAAAGGCCTTTGACAAGATAGTACATAACTTCATGATCAAACTATGGAGAGAATCGGCATGGCCGGTTCACATATGTGGTGGTTTGATTCAGGTGTCCCACATAAACTTAGGTGTTCAGAATGCTAGGTTCCCAGCTGATGGATATTTGGGAATTAATGCCTCCTGGAGGGAGTGTATTGTTGGGGGTGGGCTTAAGGGCTTTATAGCCAGTTTCCGCATACCAGTGTTTGGCACGCCCTCCTGTTGCTGTAGTCTACCTTATGTTGTCCAGGGAGTGATGTCCACCCTCTGCTCATGCCATCATTTTCCCCTGCCATCATTAAGCTTCCCCTCGAGCCTGTAAGCCAAAATAAATCTCTTTTTCCCAGAAGCTGCTCTTGGTTGGGTAATTTCTAACAGCAATGCAAACCAGACTTCAACAACATCTTAACACAATAAAGGCAATATATGAAGCTCCAAAGGCCTAAATAATACTTAATGGAGAGAGACTGGAGGAATTCCCATTGAGATCAGGAACAAGACAGGGAGGTCCTCTCTCACCTCTGCTTTTCAATATAGTTCTAGAAGTCCTAGCTCAAGCAATAAGACAGGAGAAGGAAATAAAAGGGATACAATTTGGTAAGGAAGAGGTTAAGTTACCTCTATTTGCTGATGACATGATTGTATATGTAAGAGACCCAAGAGACTCCATCGCAAAACTCCTGAAGGTGATTAACTCCTATAGCAAATTAGCAGGATAAAAAATCAATACACAAAAATTGGTATCATTTCTGTATGCAAATGAGAAAGTTACAGAAAAAGAAATAAGGGACATAGTGCCATTTTCAATAGCAAAAAAAAAAAAAATTAAAATAAAATAAAATAAAATACCTTGGAATAATGTTAACCAAGGAAGTAAAAGATCTATACAACTAAAATATATAAACTCTCAAAAAAGAAGTGGAGGAGGACTTGAGAAGATGGAAAGACCTCCAATGCTCCTGGATAGGCAGAAATAACGTTGTGAAGATGACAGTCCTACCAAAGGCAACATATAGATTTAACACCATTCCAATTAAAATCCCTACAGTGTTCTTCACAGAGATAGAAAAAATGATCTCAAATTTCATACGGAAAAACAGAAGGCCTCGGATATCCAAACATATCCTCAGCAAAAGAAATACCTCTGGTGGCATCACCATACCTGATCTAAAGCTATACTACAAAGCCATAGTAATAAAAACAGCATGGTACTGGCATAAAAACAGGAGTATAGAACAATGGAATAGACTTGAGGTCCCAGATTTTGGGTCAAGTAACTATAGCTTTGATATTCGACAAAGGCCCAAACAATATAGGCTGGATAAAAGATAGCATCTTCAACAAATGTTGCTGGATAAACTGGATAACCACATGCAGGAAACTAAAACTTGATCCACACATTTCACCATACACTACAATCAAATCCAAATGGATCAAAGACCTCAACATAAGACCAGAAACTCGAATACTACTGGAAGAAAATTTAGGAAGTACTTTCCATGATATAGGAATGGAAGAAGACTTCCTGAATAAAACCCCAGTGGCTCACATTCTTAAGCAGTCACTCAACCAATGTTATCATATGAAGCAGAAGGGTTTCTTTACTGACAAGATATAATAAGCAAAGCCAATAGAATACCCAGAGAATGAGAGAAAATATTTGTAGGTTATCCAACTGATAGAGGCCTAATCTCTAGAATCTACAAAGAACTCAAAATTCTAAACAATAAGAAGACAAATACCCCACTCACAAAATGGGGAACAGAGTTGAACAGGCAGTTCACAGAGGAAGATATACAAATGGCAAAAACACACTTAAGAAATTGTTCATCATCCCTAATCATCAGAGAAATGCAAATTAAAACAACTATGAGATTCCACCTTACCCCAAAAGGATAGCCAATATCAAAAAATCAAATGAAAATCAATGCTGGCGAGGTTGTGGAGAAGCAAGAACACTCGTTCACTGTTGGTAGGAATGTAGGATGGTACAACCACTTTGGAAAGCAATACGGAGACTCTGGAAAAAGCTGCCTATAGAGATACCAACAGACACAGTTATTCCCTTACTGGGCACCTACCCTAAAACCTTCAAACCACAGGCCAGAGAGATTTGCTCAACCATGTTTCTAGCGACTCAATTCATAATGGCTAAAAGCTGGAATCAACCCAGATGTCCATTGTTAGAAGAATGGATAACTAAGATGTGGTATATCTACACAATGGAATTCTATACAGCAGTAAGAAAAAACAACACAAAGAAATTTGAGTAAAAATGGTTGATCCTGGAACAGATCATTCTCAGTGAACTTACCCAATCACAGAAAAAAAACCAACGCATAGTCTCACTAATCTACAACACCTACCCTGAATCTACCCAAGATACCTTACATACCCAGCAAGCACCTCATGGACTAGACAATCAGATGGATGGGGGGGGGGGGGGAGGAGATGACATTGAAGGTGTGGAAAACAGTAATCTGGACCCAAACGACAATGGTACCATAAAATTCTACTTCCTAAAAGGCAGACCAAATGGCTGAAACTTCACTAGACCCTTACAGGAAACATGAGAACCACAAGACACTGGAGAGTGTAGGATCAAGACTAACCTAAATCTTCTACATCTTCCCTCCCTCTCCCCCTCTCCCCTCTCTCTGTCTTCTCTCTAACTCTTGTATATTAGTTATGTTTTTCCTCAATTTCTTACTGGACACTGACCTGTAACCCCCACTACCAGCTTGGGGCTACCATCCACAATGAGGTTTTGATCAGAGAAACCTACAAGGTTTCCCAAAACAATGACAGACTTCTGTCAGAGTACTTGATGACCCACCAAAGGCCAGTGGTAAGATCCTATTGCTGAAGACTCCATACGCAGCTGACATGTAAAATGGAATGGCATGGCTGGAAGCCAGGAGAGAGTCATTCCCCAGACAGTCAGTGTGTCTAGTGCCAGAAGGTGCTCCATGGGCGACAAGGGGAATGACCAATATCTGTCCAAGCAACTCATGGTCTAACCTAATTAGCAACAAATAACCTGATGTGATGCCCACACAAATGCAATAGTGGCACACAGCCATGATGGGGAACCAACTGCTCTTGATTTGGCTAACTGATCCTCTCAGTGGTATGAGACCCATAGCTGGAGCTGGGAAACAAGTCAGAACCATACCCAAACTTAAGCCCACTCTCCAATATCAAGCTACCATCAATCATGGGGTACAAGAGGTTCTACACCTATCAAACTCTCTGTCAAAAAAGTAAGTGTTATCCCAATTTTCCGGGTGCTAATCTGCTTCTCTTTTTCAGATAGATGCAGATCCTAAAGAGAGAGGTGCCCCAACATACCTCCAAAGGGACCTGCCTGAAACTAAGGATAATTGGCAAAACAAGCAAGGGTGATGTTTTCCTGATGAACCAGATACCAGCACAAAGGGTAAGGAGAACAACACAGAGAAATATCAACTCCTTCCAAGTCAGAGAGCCAGAGCCTCAGAGGCCCCCAACACCTCTGCACTGAAGCAGACCAAAAATGAACCCAACATGCCTCAGGTAAATTTTGCAGAAGAGGGGGTTGATAGAATGTCAGAGTCACATGTTGGGTCATGATATGCAGAGAGATTTATCGTGCCAATAACTGTGGGCTAACGCCACAATGCACGACCCATTTACATCAACAAGGAGGGTCCATTGGGAGGGGATAGATCATGGATGGGCCTAAACAATCGTACCAACCTCTCTGTGTTTGCTGAAAAGAAAACTAATAAATTAAATTAAAAAAAAAGAACATGCACAGTCACACTGATGAGACTCTACATATGGAAAATGCTGTGTATGGAGTGCACAAAGAAAAGTCTGTGACCCATGCTAGATATCAAACAACAACAGAATGGTGACAGAGCCCCCATGCCAGAACCAAACACACAGACTCAAAAATAAATTAAATCCTACAGTCTGCCAGGTATAGGTCAAAATCCAGACACCTAGGAACTGGAAGTTTTGCTCAATGTTTAGAGATATTTGTTAAAGATTGTTTCTACTTCACCATAATGTAAATTATATTAATTGTTATATGCTATTTAAATTCATGGTAAGCTAGATTCTGAGAAATGGGTTGCCTCCCCATAACTCAGACCCCAAGCATATTTAAAAAAAAAAAAATGTGCCATCCCCATCTTGTTTTTAGGCAAATTGGCCTATTGCCTCTGGATGAGGAAAGGGAAAGTGACAAACAGCATATAATTATGATTCTCTCCCAATTTCTCTCTTGTGTAAGATCACTATGAACAGATAATCTTAATTTTTTATATCATAAGTGTAGTTCAGATTTGTCAAATGTAGTTAAGATTTTATTTATTTTAAAATATTTTAATTTTCTTTATTTATGAGAGAGAGAGATAGGCTGAGGGAGACAGAGAGAGAATGGGCATGTCAGGGCCTCCAGCCACTGTGAGTGAACTCCAGATGCATATACCCCCTTGGGCATCTGGCTTATCTGGGTCCTGGGGAATTGAACCTTGGTCCTTTAGCTTTGCATGTAAGTACCTTAACCACTAAGCAATCTCTCCATCCCCCAGATTTGTCATTTTGATTCTCAATCTCTTTCTTGTATAAGATCATTTTGAACAAATTTTTCGAGGTAGGGTCTCACTCTGGTTCAGGCTGACCTGGAATTAACTCTGTCATCTCAGGGTGGTCTTGAACTCATGGCAATCCTCCTACCTCTGCCTCCCAAGTGCTGGGATTAAATGCATGCGCCACCATGCCCGGCCAAATATTCTTAATTTGCTATATCATAAATATAGTTCAGATTTGTCACTTGATTCTTTCTCACTTTCTCTCTTGTGTAAGTTCACTATGACCAGAAAATCTTAACTTGCTATATCAGAGAATCAACATATGGAAATCTGTCAAAACAAACAAAAAAAAAAGCACACAATCATTTCAATAAATGCGGAAAAGGCTTTTGACAAAATACAACATCACTTCATGATCAAAACATTGGAGAGAATTGGCGTGGTCAGTTCATATGTTAATATAGGCTATATACAAAGCTCCCAAAGCCCAAATAATACTTAATGGAGAGAGACTGGAGGAATTCCCATAGAGATCAGTAACAAGATAGGGGTGTACACCCTCATCTCTGCTTTTCTTTTATTTATTTAAAAAAATTTTTTGTTCATTTTTTATTAATTTATTTGAGATTGACAGAGAGAGAGAGAAAGAGACAGAGAGAGAGAGATTGAGAACGGGCGCGCCAGGGCCTCCAGCCACTGCAAATGTACTCCAGATGCGTGCGCCCCCTTGTGCATCTGGCTAAAGTGGGTCCTGGGGAACTGAGCCTCAAACTGGGGTCCTTAGGCTTCATAGGCAAGCACTTAACCACTAAGCCATCTCTCCAGCCCTCTGCTTTTCACTATAGTACTGGAAGTCCTAGCTCAAGCAATAAGACAGGTGAAAGAAATAAAAGGGATACAACTTGGAAAGGAAGAAGTTAAGTTAGCTCTATTTACTGACGACATGCTTCTATACATAAGAGACCTGAGAGACTCCATCCCAAAACTCTTGAAGGTGACTAACTCCTTTAACAGTTCAGATTTGTCATTTGATTCTCTCTCAATTTCTCTCTTGTGTAAGTTCATTATAAACAGATAATCTTAATTTGTTATATCATAAATATAGTTCAGCTTTGTCATTTGTTTTTCAATTTCCAGAAGTGTTATCTCCAGAGCAAGTTATCAAGTTTTACCCATATACAAATCCATGCTTTTAAAACGTGCTTTATAGAATTTTAAAAACATATCAAATAAACAGGTTATTTGATTCATTGATATTGTTTTGCTCATGGTGACAGTTATAAAAATTGCCTTTATATGTTTAATTAAATTAATAATGTCTCTGCGTTAAAGTTTTAACCACAACAATCTAAGATTTTATGAGATCAAAATCTATTTATTAGTTACTGAATTTCTTTATAAAACTAATTCTATTAAAATAGCCACTATGTTTACTACTGAAGTTTTATAAAATATATATCTCCATTCAGGTAATTTTTGCTTTTAGGAAGGTATAGAAATTTCTCCATATTCTGATAACTATAGAAGCTTCATACTTTCTCAACTTTTGAGGAGCTTTATACATAATTCTTGAGCCAAAATAAGTTGTAATGCTAAAATCTGTTATTAGCAGACAATGCAATTTAAACAAACTATCAAATCTGGTCAAAACTTCATTTAATAGTTATGGGTAACAAAAATAATGAGATATAAAATTGGTTTATGTTCATCAAGATAACCCTAAACAAGGCACATCAAACTTATTTTTATATATTTCTCTATCAGGATTAAATTGATGCCAAATCCAGTTTAGACATAAAGATTAAAGTCATTAAAATGTACACAGGTACATATATGTATTTAAAGGTGATTTTAAGTTACTAAATACAGACTTCTAGGTTTTCAACTTTAAAACCAGAATGCTCATTTATGTCTGCTACAACAATAGCCAGAGGTTTTTAAATATTAAGAGAATCCAGAATTTAGCTCTGATTTTAGATTGACAGGCTCAATTAAAAGATCAAAATTTAATTTCTGACAGATTGCTTGATTTGAGTTTGTTGATAGATTTGTCTCATATTCAAGTTCAGATCCTCCAATGTCAAAACAAAACTTACTCTTATCAGAAATAAGCATCAGAGTTAATATGTACACTTTTGTTAATAAAAATTGTCTCCAGGATTTATAGGGCTTACCATATCATCAGACAACATAAGTAAAATGTTACAACAGCGTTAAGGTTTTTAATACTGTGTTTTAAGACAAAAAATACAGACATACTCTATATTCTCTCTCTCTCTCTCTCTCTCTTTTTTTTTTTTTTTTTTGTTTTTTTCTCCTGGGTGCTTAACAACCAGATGTAGTAGCAATAACCAATGGGGACTTTGGGGACAAAAGTGTACCCAATATTTTGGTCCTAGCCCGTCCAGGTGAGAAGTCTTAAGAGACAACACAACACTTCTTTCTCTTGCAGATCCTAAAGCCCTGGGTAGGTCATCTATCTTCTTGATCAGACAAGACATGGAGACCCATAAAATGAATTCCTATCACTATCCAATCTGGAAGAGAGTCAGATTAGAGGTAAAACCCCTTAGTGCTCCAAGGGAAGGGAAGCCACATGGTCAGTATGGCTAGGACTCATCCCAGCAGATGACACAGATGCTGAAAGAGCCATAGAACTACTCCCAGGTCCCTAAAAGTCTCCTTTAGAGAGCCACCACTGACCTTCAAAACCACTATATAAAGTTAAACTTCGGTCACCTGCTTGGTCTTAAATATTCAGTAGAAAAATACAGCCAAAAGTAAGGTACATTTAAAAAATTTTAACGGTGCTGGAGAGATGGCTTAGCGGTTAAGCGCTTGCCTGTGAAGCCTAAGGACCCTGGTTCGAGGCTCGGTTCCCCAGGTCCCACGTTAGCCAGATGCACAAGGGGACGCACGCGTCTGGAGTTCGTTTGCAGTGGCTGGAGGCCCTGGCGCGCCCATTCTCTCTCTCTCCCTCTATCTGTCTTTCTCTCTGTGTCTGTCACTCTCAAATAAATAAATAAAAAATGAACAAAAAATATTTAAAAAAAAAATTTTAACCCTCACAGTCCAGACTGTAACTTTATTTTTTTTTTAAATTTTTTATTAATTAGTTTTGTATTCAGCAAATACAGTCAGTTTGCTACAATTTTTGGCTCATCCGTGACCTACCCCTCCCCAATATCCCCTCCTTGTTGAGGTATATGGGTCATGCATTGTGGAGTTAACCCACAGTTATAGGTAAAATGAATGTCTCTGCAAATCATGACCCAACATGTGGCTCTGACGTTCTTTCCACCCCTCTTCCACAAAAATTCTTTGAGCCATGTTGGGTTCATTTGTGGTCTGCTTCAATGATGAGGTGTTTGGGGCCTCTGAGGCTCTGGCTCTCTGATTTGTTAGGAGTTGATTCTTCTCTGTGTTGGTCTTCTTCCCCATTGTGCTGATATCCAGTTCATCAGGAAAACAGCGCCCTTGCTTGTTTTTCCAATTTTTCTTAGTTTCAGCCAGGGCCCAATTGAGGTATGATGGGGTGGCTCTCTCCTTAGGATCTGCATCTATCTGAAAAAGAGAAGCAGATTCTCCAACGGAGAGTAGTTAGCACCAGGACAAATGAGATAGCCCTTAATTTTTTTTTTTTATAGAGAATTTAATAGGTGTAGGCCTTCTTGTAGCCCATGATTGATGGTAGCTTGATATTGGAGAGTGGGCTAATGTTTGGATATGGTTCTGACTTGTTTCCCAGCTCCAGCTATGGGTCTCATACCACTGAGGGGATCAGTTAGCCAAATCAAGAGCAGTTGGTTCCCCACCATGGCTGTGTGCCATTATTGCACTTGTGTGGGCATCACAACAGGTTATTTGCTGCTATGTAGGTTAGACCATGAGTTGCTTGCCCCAATATTTGTCATTTTTCCCCTGTTGTCCATGTAGCACCTTCTGGCACTAGACATGCTGAGTGTCAGGGGACTGACTCTCTTCTAGCTTCCAGCCATGTGATTCCATTTTACGTGTCAACTGCATATGTTGTCTTCAGCAGTAGGGTCTTACCACTAACCTTTGGTGGGTCATCGAGTACTCTGAGAGAAATCTGTCTGTCTTTTAGGAAACCTTGTAGATCTCTCTGATCAAAAGCTCATTGTGGATGATAGCCCCATTCTGGTACTGGGAATTACAGGTCAGTTTCCACTAAGAAAATTAGGAAAAAGATAACTAATATATAAGAGTTAGAGAGAACAGAGAGAGACGGGAAGAGGGAGGGAGGGAAGATGTAGAAGATTAAGGTTAGCCTTGATCCTACCTTCTCCAGTGAGTTGTGGTTCAGGTGTTCCCTGTAAGGGTCTGGTGAAGGTTCAGCCATTTGGTCTGCCTTTTAGGAAGTAGAATTTTATGGTACCATTGCTGTTTGGGTGTGGATTTGTGTTTCCCACCCCTTCTGTAACTTTAGATAAATGTGCTCACTGAAGCAAGAACAAATATAAACCACACCATTTTGTAAATTTCTATATATTCATAATGATCATGCCTGCCATTTATGATAATAATTCTCTTAGTTTTGGGATTGCGTATTTAATTTCAACCTTAACCTTGTAGCCTCTCTCTACAGGTAACCCACAATCAGATGTTTCTGTGACAATACAATTTCATTTACCTGTGTCCTCTGGATTGCCCTTCAAGGTCTAAAATGCTAAAGAAACTCTGGGTTCAAATGGAGGCTACTTAAACCCTAACTGCATCCAAACATCAACTTTTTTATGTTACCCTTCTAGACAAGCCAAACATTAATTCAGACTCCTGGCCCCCACCTTATCCAGTAACCTTTCTACCTTGACATAAAAAGCTTACACACTTCTATCTAGAGACTTTAAAAGAGCTCACTTACAACAACCACAGGATTTCACTGTCTCCTTTCCTTGATTCTAACCGCACTTGGCTTATGGATGTAAGCTCTTCGACAACCACATAAGGGGTCTCTAATAACAAGATATGCTATTGTTTCAGATGACCAGATAATAGGGACTATCCCTTTATCTAAGGGATAAATAAAAATAAGTCTTGTCTCCTCTATCATAGCAATAGGACTGACTGCAGATGGGCTGAGACACAAGATAATCTCTTTTAAAAAATTTTTTTCTTTATTTTTATTTATTTATTTGAGAGCAACAGACAGAAAGAGGGAGTGGGAGAGAGAGAGAGAGTATGGGTGAGCCAGGGCCTCCAGACACTGCAAATGAACTCCAGATTCATGTGCCCCTTGTTCATCTGGTTAATGTGGGTCCTAGGGAATTGAGCCTCAAACTCCTTAGGCTTCACAGGCAAGCGCTTAACCACTAAGCCATTTCTCCAGCACACAGGCTAATCTTTTATCAATAGTTTCCACACAACTGAATATAGCCATTAAAGACTCTGCTATGGACCTTCACATGCTATAACAGCTAACCTTATTGACATCAGTAATACTTCAAAATTTTGAAGGCCTCTACCTCATCACACCTGAGAAGGGAGAAAATTGTCTCTTCATAAATAAGGAAAGTTGTTATTATGTAAAACAATCAGGTAATATAAAATTAGAGATTAAAAAAAAATCTCCAAGCTCTGGCTGACAAAATCTGTTCTGGTTCCCCAGTGTCTTTAGGACCATGGGATATATTTAGAACTATTGGACCTTTACTATTACTATTACTTGAGACATTAATTATTTCTTTGACTGTTGATAGCCCCCTGTCTTTAGAAATACATCTAAAACCATGTAAAAAATCTCACACATAACTTGTTCAACTAACATTTATTACTCCATCTCTCTTCCACTCAATACCAATTTTTAGCCTCCTCAGACTTGACTCCTTGTCACCTTCTCAGAAGGGACTTTCCTTCCCAGCAACACCTGACTATGACCCCTGTTGCAGTCATGTTCTCATTGCTGGTAGAAATCATCCAACCAAGAGAAGAAGCTTGTGGAAAAAAGAGGTTTATTTTAGCTTACAGGCTCAAGAGGGGGAGCTCAATGATGGCAGAAAAGGCGATAGCATGAGCAGAGGGTGGACATCACCCCCTGGCCAACATCAGGTGTAAAAAAGGAACAGGAGAGTGTGCCAAACTGGCATGGGGGAAAACTTGAAATAATACCAATAAGCCCACCCCCATAAAAACTGTGTCTCCAAGAAGTATTAATTCCCAAGTCTCCATCAGCTGAGAATTTAGCATTCAGAATCCCTATATTTATGGGGAACACCTGAATCATACCACCACATTTGGCTCTAGGCTACCATAACCTGATAACCATTCCTGACATAAAATGCAATGAACTTAGTCAAATTTTCCATGCCCCCCTTTTTTGTTATTTTTTAATCAATCCTAAAGATGTTCAGACATCCCCATAATCCAACATTTTTTGTTTGTTTGTTTGTTTTTTGTTTTTTGTTTTGTTTTGTTTGTTTTTGTTTTTTGAGGTAGGGTCTCACTCTGGCTTAGGCTGACCTGGAATCCACTATGTAGTCTCAGGGTGGCCTCAAACTCATGGCAATCCTCCTACCTCTGCCTCCCGGGTGCTGGGATTAAAGGTGTGCACCACCACGCCCGGCAATCCAACGTTTTTTAACTGAGCAATAAAACCAGAAAAAAAGGTAAGTCCCCCAAAACCCATCATAACACGAATAAACATTCACACTGTAAAAGATGGTTTGGGGCACAGCAAATAAATATTCAGGCATTACAAGATTTAAAACAACCAGGGTAAACATCAAACTTAGCTTCAAGTCCAACAACTCAAGTCAGTGACAAATCTCCAAGTCCAATAATTCTAACCAGCAACAGGTCTCTGGAGTTCCAATTCCACCCCTCCAACTAGGCTACTCACAGGGCTGGAAAACTTCACCTAGAGCTGACAGCTTTCCTGAGCAGCCATCTCATGGTCCCAGCATCTCCACTTGGTCTCTCCTGCAACCCACAGTCCATCCTCATGGTCCCATGTGTCTCCATGCAGGCATCCAGCAAACCTGTTTCATACTTCCCTTGGCCATTTCCAAAACACAAGACAGTGTTGCAAACTCAATGACCCTCTATTTCCTGTTCTAATTCCACCCCTCCAGCTAGGCTTCTTGTAGTCCTAGAAAACTTTATGTGGGGCTGGCAGTTTTCCTTAAAAGCCATTTTGTGGTACTGGCATCTCCACCAGGTCTCCACTGCAATCCACAGTTCATACTCATAGCTCCATAGGGTCTTTAAGCAGGCAGTCCTGATTCACATTGCCCATGACTATTTCCAAAGCACAAGACAATGTTTCAAAGTAAATGATCCTCTCTTTCCCATGTTTCTTATACTCCATAATACGAGATAGTGTTCTAAATTGTTAATCCAGGGGAATAAAGCATACTTTGAAGAACAGGACACTCTTTCAGCATTCATGGCCTTTAACAAGACCAAATATCAATGGATGTACTCTCTCATAAAATTGCAGCTGAATAGGCAGAAGTTGTGGCCCAAGGTTCCAAATCCTTCCATATTCCTCTTGAAAATCAGCTCCTAAAGGCCAAAGCCACCCAGTCAGGTGTATAGCAGAAACCCCACTTTGAGTACTAATATTACCATTGCAGTAACCTTCACATTGCTGGTAGAAATCACCTAACCAAGGGCAGGTTGTAGGGGGAAAAGAAGTTTATTTTGGCTTATAGGCTTGAAGGTAAAGATCCATAATGGCAGGGAAAATGATGGCATAAACAGAAGGTGGACATCATTCCCTTGCAAACATCAGGTAGATAACTGGAGGAGAAGAGTGTGCCAAACAGTGGCATGGGGAAACTGGCTATAATACCCATAATCCAGTCCCCAACAGTAAACAGCCTCTAGGAGGCATTAATTCCCAAATCTCCATCAGCTAGGAATCTAGAATTCATAACACCTAAGTTTCTGGGGATCACCTGAATCAAACCACCACACAGGAAGCAACCCTGAGAGACCTGACCATGCCCCCTTATCCTTAACAAAATGCTGGAATGTTAAGTAAGACAAGAGACCCAAGATGGAGTCAAAATGAAAGAAGAGAATGGCAGCAGCCTAAATGATACAAATTTAGATGTTTATGTTGCCTAACCCCCACTCCTCTGACTTAACAATGCCTTTTTGGCCAGGCCATAATTTCCTGCCAGTCTTACATAAGAGATTACCTGGCTCCTACCTTATTTGATCTCTGTCCGTCTAACTAATTAGCTTCTCCATTTGGTCCCTGCTGTCCTGTGTATTCCCTGGTCCTTTGTCTTCTGTATTCCCATCCCCAAAGGAAAAACTTTATAAAACTTAAAACAAGTCATGCCAGCTGTTCTGTCTTTCTTCTCCTGTGATACAGCCCAGCAGCGCAGGCCCCAATAAAGAACATTTTCCTGCCTCAGAATGGTCCTGCATGGTCTTGGTCATTCAAGAACCTTACATTATATCTTAATTTTAATTTTTCCTTTGGTCATGTTGTTTTTACATCTATGAACTTTTGTGAAGTGGCTAGCTCTAACTTTAAGAGAATTAGTTTTTAATATACAAGCTATTATAACTTTTATTTGTAGAAAATAACTTGATCTGTATTATTATCTTAGAATCATACCAGGTCCCCATGTGGGGAAATAAATGTACAGTCAAATTACAGAAGAAATCAGATAAAAATATAATATCTGACAGCAATTGTTTCTTTCTGAGGGCCAAATATTTTAGTGACTGAAATAGAAATGAAAAGTCAGACGTATTACAAATTAGGATTTGTAGATTTTGTGGACATAACTAAATGCTATTTATTGTTTTAGAGTCAGAAAAGGAAACGGGACTCCAATGGGAGTAATTTTTAATATCAATTAGCTGTATATAGACTATCTTAAATATTTACTTAGGAAACATTAACTCTGAAGTTACAAAACATTATTAGTAGAGATTGCATAGTTTAGATACAAATAGTTAACCTGAATCTTTGGTTATTTCTATGTGTAAGTGAATGGAATGACATGGCTGGAAGCTAGAAGAGAGTCAGTTCCCAGACAGTCAGCGTGTCAAGTGCCAGAAGGTGCTACATGGGCGACTGGGGGAAAATGACCAAGATCTGCCCAAGCAACTCATGGTCTAACCTACTTAGCAGCAAATAACCTGTCGCAATGCCCACACAAGTGCAATAGTGGCACACAGCCATAGTGGGAAACCAACTCCTCTTGATTTGGCTAACTGATTCCTTCAGTGGTATGGGACCCATAGCTGGAGCTGGGAAACAAGTCAGCACCATATCAAAACATGAGCCCACTCTCCATTATCAACTTCTCTATAAAACTTCTCTATAAAAAAAATAAATTAACTTCTCTATAAAAAAATAAATAAATAAGGATTATCTCATTTTTCTGTTGCTAACTTTACTCTCTGTTGGAGACTCTGCTTCTCTTTTTCAGATAGTTTCAGATCCTAAGGAGGGAATCACCCCATCATACCTCCAAAGGGTCCCAGCTGAAACTAAGAATAATAGGAAAAACAAGCAAGGGTGCTATTTTCTTGATGAACCTGGTACCAGCACAAGGGTGAAGGAGATCAACACAGAGAATAATCAACTCCTACCAAATCAGATATCCAGAAACACAGAGGCTCTGAACACCTCATCCTGAAGCAGACCCAAAATGAACCCAACATGGCTCAGGGAAATTTTGCAGAAGAGGGGGCAGAAAGAATGTCAGAGCCACATGTTGGGTCATGACACACAGAGACATTTCTCCTACCCATAACTTTGGGCTAACTCCATAGTGCATGACCCATATACCTCAACAAGGAGGGTCCAGGGAGAGAGGGTAGATCACAGATGAGACAATGGTACCATCTTTACTGTGTTCACTGAGTACAAAATGAATTAATAAAAAAATAAATTAATAAAATATATTCAAGTTGTCAGAGTTTGAATAGTACTTTAATTGGATAGACCCAAATAATATATATTTGGAATACATATAGAAAAATAGTTATTTTTTTTCTCAGAATTTGAATTTAAAGATAGATAGGTACACAGAGGTTTTTTTTTTTTTTTTTTTTTTTTTTTTTTTTTTTTTTTTTTTTTAGAAGGGTAAAATAAATCTTTGTTAATTTAAAGTAAGAAGTTTGTTTGGTATCCAAATTCCATTGAAACAGAAAGTGAACTACTTGAATTGTTACAAACACAAAATCTTAGTTTATGTAAGGTAGCAGTCTAGATAAGCAAATAGTTTAAGCAAAAACAGTATTAATGAAAAAAAAAAATTATACCATCCTTATTTGTAGGTATACTAAAACTAGCTGTGGTTCTTTGATTCAGGTGTCTCCCATAAACATAGGTGTTCTGAATGGTAGGTTTCCCAGCTGATGGAGATTTGGGAATTAATGCCTCCTGTGGGGAGTGTATTCTTGGGGGCAGGCTTATAGGTGTTATAGCAAGTTTCTCCTTGCAAGTGTGTTGTTTCTCAGTCCGACCAGCAGAAAGGAATGACGCCACACAACGTTCTTCTCAAAGCAGTTTATTCAGAAATCTTAACCACATGTGAAGAAAGAAAAAAATGAACCCCAAGCCCTTCCCAGTCCGTCCTTAAATCCCTAGCCTGCACCACTCAGAGTCTGCCGCGTAAGTCTCTTCAATAGGCTCACATCAGTAAAACATCAGATGGTCTGATTTTGCATAGCAGTGAGTCTGCGCAGTGTGCATCACAGACGTGGCTATTCAGGGGTGTATAAGGAAGTCAGGTGCAAATCATATGACTTGGCAGCCATCCCGGGCGCCATCTTGGAATGGCTGCCACATCTGCTCCCTACAATTCCCCCTTTTTTTATTGTTTAGGGCAGAGAGAATGTCTGTCTTAGGTTGCCCCCTGCGACAATGCTCCTTACCCATCATGGGGAGTCAAACAGCATTGGTTTAACCCCTGTCTAAGGTTGGTAGCACGTCCAGGGAGTCTTACCCATCTTTGACTACTTCTCTAGCATGCCAAGCCACACTTGAGGAGATTGTCCCATCTCCATCGCTGCAAATGCTTGTATAAGCAAAGCTTGATTCTTTTGTTGGTGAACTCTCATGTTACATATGCACCAGAACAGTAGGGAACTGATGAGGAGCAGGCATAGGGCTACCCCCCCACCAGTCCAGCCCATTCCTTCAGATGAGACATTGCTTGAAGAATCCAATGGTTAATCCTGAAGCTAGGGAGGCATCCACTCTGGTTGAATTTATGTGGACAATGGACTATCGCAGTTCCCTCAGCCTGGTATCCAGCACACGAGACCAATTACCTGTAAGATAGCTAGAAAGCTCTCGGGAAAGATTACCAGCAGCACTTGCATTATGGAAAGGAACAGAGGTTACACACAATCCTGGATAAGGCCATTGGCACCCTAGCTGTGCTAACTCCATCAAAACATCCATTTGTTCCTGGACTAAATCTACTCTTTGATTAAGCAAAAGGATACCTGCCTTTAATTGGCTATTTATATTACCTTGCACATCGAAGGCCTCTGCTACTCCTGCTGACAGATTATTAAAGGTAGCCGCAGTCTGTACTGTAGTGGTTAACGCCACTGAGGTGGCCGTGGCAGCAGTAGCTGACACAGCAATGGCTGTAATGATGGCTGCAATAATGCCAAAATCTCTTTTAGATATAAACAAGGTCACAGCAGAAGGAGCCTCCACAGGCCAGGGAACATACCGAGGCATGCGGGCAACAACAGCCAATTGATGCTCAGAAGCATTCCAGCACATCATATAAAAACAGGTATCATTACTACAGTATAAAACACTATCATTATGACTACCATTATATACTATAAAAACAAAAGGAGGCCACACACACACTGGTGTAGGCCGAACTATTCTGTCCAGGGCTCAGCTCTTGAACGGAGGCCTCAAAAGTTCCATTCCAACTAAAACTAGCATTTCCTATACCTCTGCCCACAATCATCACCATGGGCAATAAATCAGTACAGCTCCCATTTACACCGCACAAAAGCCAAACATCAAAGGGATTGCTATATATGGTCTGTGTTGGGTTTTGATAGGTCCAATTATAGCCTGCAAATGTATAATTATACATTGTTCCTATGTAGGGAGAAAAGGAAAAGGCATTTTTCACTGCCCAGCCATCTTGCGACATTGACACCCTGTCCATGGAGGTATATCAGTTCTACTGCCTCTGCAAAAGGGAGCCCACCTGGGCTGTGCAGGAATACTCGTATTGCCCTTGGCAACAAAAGCAGGCCAAACTCCACGCATCCAAGTTGCATTTGCCTGAGTGGGGTTTTTAAAGGGCGAATCAAACCAAGCTCCAGTTTGATTATACAATCAAACACATGAGCTATCATAAGAAATATTAATCACTAATTGAAAACACAAAACCCCCTTCAACTGCAATGTCAGAGGATCTTGCACCAGAGCAACCTCTCCATCCCAATGTAAATAAGGCAACTGTAAGGAAGTATTGCTAACAAAAAATCTAGGAAAACTTGTGCAGAATGTATCAAAGGAATAGTCTTAGGAAACACTGACAATATACCCCATCATAATTCATCACTCTTTATCATGGGAAGCATCCACATCAGCAGGAGCACTTTCATGGCTAGCATGATCACAACCTTCAGACTGCACAACTCTGGTAAGTCGCTCTGGAACCCAAATCAGCTGTCTTTGATCCTGGGGAAACACACAAACAGAACCTCTCACCCAGACCAACATGGGATCTGGGCCATTCCAGCAGCCTGTCAACACATCTTTCCACATTACCCTGCCTTTATTGGAGGAATCAGGATCAGCATGACGATCGGCAGCAGAGCGCCCCTGCTTATCTTCAGTCAAAAAATTTAGGGCAAAAAGGGCAATAGCTAATCTTTCCCTTGGCATACGGCCCGAGGCAATTCCCCCTCTTTGTTTAAAAAGACATACTTTCAGGGTGCGATGAGCTCACTCAATAATTCCTTGTCCTTGGGTATTGTAAGGCAATCTATGATTAAGATGAACTCCCATCATTTTACAAAAGGATATAAAAGAGGCAGAAGTATATGCAGGCCCGTTATCAGATTTTAGTTCTTTAGGCATGCCCCAAGCATTCCAAGCTTCAAAACAATGTGCAATAACATGTCGTGCCTTCTCTCCTGAATGCAGGGAGGCAAACATAGCACCTGAAGCAGTATCTATAGAAACATGAATATATTTTAACTTCCCAAATTCAGACAAATGGGTTACATCCATTTGCCACACATGTAGAGGGTGCAAACCTTGAGGATTGACCCCTACACTTACTTGTGGTAAAAATGGAGCACAGGACTGGCATGATTTAATGATGTCTCGCTTCTGCACGAGAAATACCAAAGCCTGAAGACAGGGTCTTAGAATTTACATGAAACTGTGTATGAAAATTTTGGGCCAAATCAATGGAAGAAGAGGCTAAGAAAACCATACAGGCCTTGGAAGCTTTATCCACTGCACCATTTTCTTCTGCCAAAGGTCCTGGCAATCCAGTATGAGCACGAATATGTTGTACAAAAAAGGGTGACATCCTATTTCAAATTAGTATTTGTAGTTTGGCAAGCAACTCTCCAATAATAGATTTCAAATTAATCTTTCCTACTATTTCCAGGGATTTAAGAAAATTTACAACATATTGAATATCAGATATTAAATTGAAGGAATTATGAAATTTTTCAAAAACAGTAATTACTATTTGCAATTCAATAACTTGAGGTGAGGCTGGAGGGAACTCTACTACAACTGGATGAGATCCATTAACCATATATGCTCCACATCCTGTTTGTGAACCATCAGTAAAAATGACAGGACACTCTGCCAATGGATCCACACGAGTAGCACGAGGAAAAACCACAGGATGCATACTAACCAATTGTAAAATAGGGTCTTTTGGAAAATGATTATCTATAAGATCATTAAAAGAACATCTTAAAACTGCCCAATCATCCACGGTAGCTGACAACACTTCAACCTAAGCTGAAGTATAAGGAACAAACAAAATTTCTGGTTGAGTTCCAAAATATTGGATACATTGTTGTATACCCATCTTGGCCAGCTGGGCTACAGCTGTTGGGTAATGAGTAAGTGTTTTTGCTGGTGAAATCTTAGGATGCACCCAAAATAGGGGGGACCCTTGCCATAACACTCCTGTAGGCTGACATTCAGTTTGTAAAATGCACAATACTATGGCCTTAGCTCATCTCTACGCCTAAAGGCAGCCTTTTGTATACTCTTTTCCACTAACTGCAAAGCTGCTCGAGCTGCATCAGTAAGTTGTCTTGGGGAATTTGAATCTGAATCACCTGGCAGGATATCATATAATGGTTGCAGTTGTTTATTGGTCAGAGAAAGATAAGACCTAACCCATTGAATATCCCCTAATAATTTTTGAAAATCATTCAAGGTGCGCAGTCCATCTGTACGAATATGAACCTTCTGAGGAGTTACTTGTTCTGGTGTTATTCTAGTTACTAAATAATTTACTACAGAATCCTTTTGCACCTTTTCTGGGGCTACAACCAAATGTTTCCTTTTCAATTGTAAAATAACAAAACTATAAGTTTCATCAAGCATTACTTCCGTGGGGGCAGCTATAAGAATATCATCCATGTAATGGTAACATTTAGCCTTGGGGAATTTTTCTCTAACCTCTTTTAAAGCATCATCAACATATAACTGACACATGGTAGGGCTATTTGCCATTCCCTGTGGCAAAACAACCCATTCATATCTTTTATCAGCTTCTGCATGATTCAAAGAAGGAACCATAAAGGCAAATCTTACTGTATCCTTTTGATGCAATGGAATGGAAATGAAACAATCTTTAATATCCAAGACTATTATGGGCCATTGCCTAGGCAATGCAGAAGGTAATGGTAATCCTCTCTGCACTGGTCCCATGACTGTCATTGTTTTAATTAATTTCTCTTAAATCATGTAAGAGCCTCCACTTTCCTGACTTTTTCTTTATGACAAAAATTGGAGTATTCCAGGGTGATGTGGATGGATGCAAATGTCCTAATAATAGCTGCTCTTGGGCTGGAGAGATGGCTTAGCGGTTAAGCGCTTGCCTGTGAAGCCTAAGGACCCCGGTTCGAGGCTCGGTTCCCCAGGTCCCATGTTAGCCAGATGCACAAGGGGGCGCACGCGTCTGGAGTTCGTTTGCAGAGGCTGGAAGCCCTGGCGCGCCCATTCTCTCTCTCTCCTTCTATCTGTCTTTCTCTCTGTGTCTGTCGCTCTCAAATAAAAAATAAAATAAAATAAAAATTAAAAAAAAATAGCTGCTCTTGCACCAGGCCTTGCACTGCTTGTAATTTCTCTGCGGGGAGTGGCCACTGAGGAACCCACACGGGATCCTCAGATCTCCATGCTATGGGCAAAGCTTCCTCAGTGGCCCCTAGGAAAAACCAACTCCAGCTCGGTTCCGTTTTTTCTGAATGGGCACAGGAGATGTTCTCCCTTGTAATCTTCATCCCAGTCCCTTTCCTGGAATATAGCCCATACTAGACATGATGTTGTGTGACTGCAAGCTGTACTCTCCTTCATTGGTCAGCACAAATCCCATTTCTTGCATAAGATCTCTTCCCCACAGGGAAACAGGAACTCCTAGGACATAGGGCTGGAAAGTCCTGGAATGTCCCTCAATATCTTTCCAATGCAGAAGGCGGGAACTCATCTCAGGTTCCTGAGCATATCCTAGTCCCCTTAGCAGCTGATCTGATCTCTGCCTGGGCCAGCCAGAAGGCCAATCTTTGGTACTGTTAATACTGCAGTCAGCGCCAGTATCTAAAAGGCCAGAAATAGACTTGCCCTCAATAATAAGCTCTAGCAAAGGGCGTGTATCAAGATTCAAGGAGCAGAATATGGCAGAGGTTCCTGTAGAACCAAACCCTTTTGCTCCTCGCTCAACATCCCTTGCCGAAAATTGATCATGGCAACTGGGTAAAATCAATAGCTGAGCTATTCTATCTCCAGGGGAAATGGCAGATACCCCTCTAGGGGAGGACACCATAACTTTTACCACTCTGGTATAATCCGGATCAATGACTCCAGGATGGATTATCATACCTTGCATAGTAACAGAGCTCCTCCCCAAAACCAAGCTCACTGTCTTATGTGGCATTGGGCCATGAAAATCTGTCTCTATCTATTGAGGGCCATTCGAGGTGTTAATATGAGTCTGGAGGTGGAACAGAGGTCAAGTCCTGCACTTCCTTTTGTTGCTCTCCAGGGCGACTCCACTGCTTTGGAGGCCTCAGACTTGGCCAATTCTCAGCCACTGCCCCATATATTTGAGGGCCCTGGGGTCAGGTTCCCTGTGTCAAGTTTTTTGGCCTGGCTCAGCCATATCCAGCGCTCAACAGCTGTCCATTAATGTCTTTCACTGACCTGCATTCATTTGCCCAATGGTTTCCTTTTCCACATCTAGGGCAAAGCCCAGGCACTTTTGGCTTAGGACCCCCTGAAATCTGTAATTTAGGACACCGCCGTTTCAAATGTCCGGGTTGCCCACATTTAAAACAATTGTTATTCTTGGGTCCACTTTTACCTTGGGTCAATTGCACAACTGCTGCAGCCAAACCAGCATTTGAAAGGGGTCCTCCCAATTCTCTAGATATTTTCATCCACACTTCTAATCCCTTACTCTTATATGGATTAATAGCCTGCCTACACTCCTTAGTACACTGTTCAAAAATTAATTGTTTCAGCAGCGGCATGGCTGTATCTGGGTCGCCAAATATCTTGCCTCCAGCCTCTACCATCCTGGCCACAAAATCGGCAAAAGGCTCTGTTGGCCCTTGGACAATTTTAGTTAAGTTCCCACCTACTTCTCCTCTATTTGGAAGAGATTTCCAGGCTCTAGTCCCTATCTTGTTGATCTGTTCATACACCTGTAGAGGGTAATTATTCTGGAGGTTGGCAAACTGACCCTGCCCCATTAACATATCCTGGTCCCAGGCAGCTTGGCCATTTGCATTATTCACAGCTGCCTGCTCTGCTGCCAGCTCCATATAAAAGACTTTCCAATCTAAGTATTGACCAGGAGACAGACAGGCTCTAGCAAGATTTTATCAATCACTGGGAGTCATGCAATATGGATGGAGAGATTCTAACTGGGCTACCACATAGGCAGCGGTAATGCCATAGGCTCGAACCCCTCAGCTAACCTTTGAATAATTTTCCAATCAAGTGGCTCATGATAGCGGTTACCTTGGGCATCCTGAAATACAGGAAAACACTGAGCTCGTAGCTCCCTCCAAACCTGGGGGGGGAAATTTTTTCCCGAAATTCCATTAGGAGTGTATGGAGGTGGACGTGGTGGTCCTGGTGCTGAAGTTTCTACTTTTAGTTTCACTCTTCCTAAACTTTCAGCTATGCTTTCAAGCTCATCTTCAGAGACCTCCTCATCGGCAGAACTCTCAGCAGCCTCAGATCTCTGTGACCGCTTCTCTCTTAACTGCTCCAACACCTCTGTGCCCTTTACGAGTTCCGCTCCGCAGCCCTCTTTATCCTCTATACAATTCCTAACTAGCTCCCAAACCTGCAGCACCACGGTCAGCAGTATGCCCTGCTCTTCAGCAAACTTTAAATCCTTCCCTAGCTTCTCCCAACTGGGTGCCGTAAGACGTCCTGATACTGAAAACCAGGGCGCAACTTCATCAACCGCTGGTAAAAATTTCTCAACAGTAGCTTTCTTAAGGCCAACTCCTTTCACTTTTAAAAGACTTCAGAGGGCCTGACTGACTGAACTGGCAGAAAATGTATTTCCCATAGTGCTTGTGCAACTTGTCCCTCAATCGGGAACCTTATTGTCTCTTGCCGAGATCTTGCCCTCATCCCACTTACCTGGGAACTTACCAGCTAGCTGCCCTGACTGTGATGAGTTCTGAACGTCCCCGTACGGGCCACCACTTGTCGCTTCTCAGTCCGGCCAGCAGAAAGGAACGAGGCCACACAACGTTCTTCTCAAAGCAGTTTATTCAGGAACCTTAACCACATGCAAAGAAAGAAAAAAATGAACCCCAAGCCCTTCCCAGTCCATCCTTAAATCCCTGGCCTGCACCACTCAGAGTCTGCCGCATAAGTCTCTTCAATAGGCTCACGTCAGCACAACGTCAGATGGTCTGATCTTGCATAGCAACGAGTCTGCGCAGTGCGTACTGCAGACGTGGCTATTCAGGGGTGTATAAGGAAGTCAGGTGCAAATCATACAACTTGGCAGTCGTCCCGTGTGCCATCTTGGAATGGCTGCCACACCCACTCCCTACACAAATGTTTGGCACATTTTCCTGTTGTTACAGTCCACCTTATGTTGTCCAGGGAGTGATGTCCACCCTCTGCTCATGCAGAGGGTTAGTTATATCAAAAGTATATTTGAGGCAAAAATAAAAATAATAAAAAATTGAAGTGGCCTCAAGTTTTATATGTCTGGAACTTTATGTTGTCACTTTTCTGGACAAAACACACAAAAAACTAAACATGTCATGGACAAACATGACATGAACGCATAAATTTTCAGTGCACCTCAAAAAAGGAAACTTAAGTGAAAAGTTTTTAATCTTCTCTCTTTGAGATATAAAACTCAGTCACACAGAACATCAAAGGTGAAGCTTGTTATATAGATCTACCTCAGATAATTATTTCTATTTCATTTGTTTTTGAGAGCTAGAAAGTGGCATGGGAATTTTTTTTAACAGATGGAAATATCTTATTCTTGTATTAAAATTATTTATTTTGTCTGGAAAGTTAGGGAAACTTTCAAAATACCAGCTAACAAGGATATATATTTAATGACAGATGAGGTTCAGGCAAAAGTTTTCTTTTATTTTTTAATGTAAGGACTGGTAAAACAGTACTAAAGAAGTCTCTTTTTATGATATTATAAGTTTCACAGAGCATATAATATGGGTGCAATGAGATAGGCAGAAAAATGTTAAGAGAGAATTGGCCTTCTCTTGCGTTTAGGATTCAGAATATCTTGTTTATAATAGTTTTCTCATTGTGTCTCCAGTGCTGTCTTGGGGATAAAGAGAGTGGCTTAGAACATCAGGGAATCAGCCCTTATGTGATTTTCCCCAGAAAAGCCAAGTATTGTTCCATGTGACCCAGGAATGGGATATAAATGTCTTCTTATCTTTGGTGCCTGTGGCACTCATTAATGATTACGTGGGGTTTTGGCAGAAAAATAGATTAAAGTAAAGAAACTATTATACCATATAATCCAAAAACACAGTTGATATGAAACAGTCGTTATCAAGACTTAACCCACAATATTTTATATGTATCTTTTGTGAGCACCAAAATGTTAGCAGAAAGGGGACTGAGTCAGTTTGATGCCCTAGAATTGTAGGAACCTCAATTCAGTTTGTATACAGGATTTAAACTTTTGGGAAGAGCCAATATGAAGCAGAATTAAAAATTGTATTACTGATATTTTAGTATGAAATTAAGCATAAAGTTTAGGCAGAGGAAAGGGCATTCAGAAGGAGAGTGAAAACACACCCGAGGGCATGGGTGTGGACTCTTAGGAGAGACTGTCTTTACACAAGAAGATTTTAACTTACCATGGAATTTTCTAGGTTTATCTTACAAGAAACAACAATCTTTTCTTTGATTTGTGATTTTGCACTGCTTGGAGAGAGCTAGAAAAAACAAAGTGAGTGAAAGGACAGAGGAAATGAATGAGAGTAGTTAAGATTCTATACAGTTTTTAGTTATGTTATAATCTCTCAATTTGTTAAATCTTACACATTTTGAATATCTCCTTTGAACATGTAGGTCCTAGAACTTTTATCAATTAGTTTGTAAATTTAAGCATTTCTTAGAAGTTTTAAAATTCTAATTGAAGCAGGTTGTACATTATGATTTTTCTTTTTAGAATAAAAAAGCATTATTATCTAGGTCTTTAGTATTTCAAGAAAGTAAAATAAATAAATGAATAAATAAATAAATTAGAAAAATATTAACCCCAAATTAGGATTAAATGTTCCATATTGTGGGAAACATAACCCCAATTTACTTTTAATTAGGTTTCCCCTATTTTTTTTCAAATACTTGCAAGTTAAATTAACAAAATATTCATACCAGGGGTGTATCAAATAGTAGTGCCCCCCCCCCCACGTGTTTTCTCTTTTTGGGGTGGAGTGGTAAGAGGGAAAAATGCTTAATGCTAACAGAGACAAACCGAACAGAATAGTCAGATAGGAAAATGCTCTTAAAGATCAGCATGCAAACAACAAACTAAACAGCCAAAACCAAAATGCTTCCAAAGCAAAAACAAACAACAAAAAAAGACACCTTAAAACAAACATTGAGAACAAACCAAAAAAGCATAAAAAAAAAAAATCAACAGCAAGGATTCTAAAACCAGCTTAGAATAAACAAGTGGACCATTGACCAAATCAAGGGGGGGGTCAGACCCCATAATAAACTCACTAATCTGCACTTAAAGTAGACAACACCAGACAGTTGGGAACAACTGGTACACTGGTACCTGCCTCCAACTGGATGAATCCTAAGTGGAAGTGGATTGCCATTGGGGTCCCAAGTTAGGTGCCATAAGTGTCAATGCAAAAGCTCAAAGAAGATAAGAGAGAGTTTATTTTGGAGCCAAATATGAGTGACCATGTCCTGGGAACACAGATTTAGGTTACCCCAAATTCCATGTTCAAATGTGTTTACAATTTCATTAAGGTTTTGTAGTTATAAGACAAAGAAAGTCGTAAGTCAAGACACTTCAAAGTTATTGGCTGGCTATCAGGTAGCCAGGTTATAGTGAAGGGTGGAGGGTGGAAATCTCAATAGTAGGTCTCTCCTTATGCTATCTTATGACATTCTTAGCCCTTGGGTTGGTGGAAACTGGGAGTCTGTTTATGCATTACAAAAAGGGTTACATCTCATTAACTGATAATCACCAGTATGTTAGTTCAAACACAAAGTTGGGAAATAAATGGCTGTTAAGGTGCTAAAGGTAGCCCAAGGTAATTTTGGTCTAGCTTATTACATTCCATTTCTCTGTGATCACAGAAAATTTATTACTTCATTTTGCCTTGCTAGAAGTAGGTGCAGCAGATAAAACTGTTTTCTGTGAGCTTTAGTTCACAAAGGAAATGAAAGACTTATACAATGAAAATATTAAAAAACACTGGAAATGGAGCTGAAGGAAGACATAAGAATATGGAATGGTATCTCATGGTCATGGATCAGAAAATGTCCATAAAACAGATGAATGATTAATGGAGATGTGGCCCACATACAAAATGTAATGCTACTTGGTAGTAAAAAAAGAAAACAAAATAATAAAATTTTCAGGAAAAATTCATAGGTTTGGAAAAAATAATACTACTAAGTATGGTTACATAGGTTCATAAGACAATTACTGTATGTTCTTTCTTACATGTGGTTGCTAACCTGGGTAGCTTGACTTGATTGTAAGTGGCAGTAAATATCAGGGATATTGATTGGCATAGGACTAGAATAAAACTAGAAAAAAGGAGATGACATAGGGAGGAAGTGAAAGAGAGGTTGCTCCTTATGCAAATTGAGGGATAGAAGAAAAGAAGGAAAATAGGAGAGATGGAAGATGGGATGATTACATGAAAGCAATAAGAACATGGATCAGTAACTTAGAAAATGTTCTCCTCTACAGGATTCTTAAGATATAACTCTCAGTAAGGAGACAGACATCTGAGACAGAAGTTCCCCAAAGAAGATGGATAAAACTTAACCCTAAAATCATGGGCTCTAGCTGATAAGTCTCAAGGGCAAGGATTGGGTTACCTCAGACAGTAAACTGTTGGTCAGGAAGTCACACAGGTTTCCCAAAATAATACAGGTTATTGCCAAAACACTTGGTTACTTGCCAGAGCTAAAAGTTAAGACCCTATTGCTGAAGGAAACCAATTTCTTCCTGGTTAGGCCTCAATGTCCTGGAAAGTGCTATGGAAGCAGCTGGGTGTGGAAATTTGGATGGATGACCCCAAATATATTCAGAATTTTATTGCAGTTTGTAAGTTAGATCTGTAGCCACCTGGCTAGAGGAGGTATCACAGGGCAGATCTTAGGGTTCAGCCCTAAAGTGTGGTGAGACATTTGGAATTCCAGTCTAAAGATATGCAAAGTGCTGAAGTTCTACCCTGGTTTCCTGAAATTTACTGTGTGGTGTGTTTTTTTAGCTTATGGTTTTACTCTTTTTTTGGTCCTATTAAAGCAGACCAGCTTCTTCTGTCATTATGGAACTTGCCTCTATCTTCAATAAATATCCCTTTCTCCATGACTGTGCCTAGTTTGGAAGTTCATCTCAGCAACCTATGGCTATCTACTGCAGAACTGGTGCCAAGGAGTGGGTTGAGATGAATCTGACCATTTGGATTTTGGTCTTTTGGTACTTTTGTTTTTGAGGAAAGAGCATCGATTTGGTACTTGCAGTAAATCAAATATTATGGACTACTCTGATGACAGGTTGAAAATGTTAAGTTCAGAGAGAACCAAAATTGGAGGTTTGGCCTATGAACTTTCTAAGGGGAAAGAAAGACTATAGAAAACCTTATTTTAACTGTGATACTGGCATATAAGACGGCTGCATTCTGTTGCCAAGTCCCAGACTATTTATTTGATAAAGGTTAAATTTGTAGTGGACTGTTATGCTTGGCTAAAGATATGGGACTGAGAGATTTAAGATTTTAGGTTGCAAAAACTTAAGCAAGTTTAAAATTTCTGGAACAGAGACTGTATGCTTATGATAGTATTGTCAAATACATTAACATTTGGAAGGAAGATGACCCAACTACTTTACATTGAACCAATGGAAAGCATCCCTGAGGAAAGGCTATGATACAAATACAAACCCTTAGAAAATTGTTGACTAGAGATGTAATCTTGTCAAGGTTAGGAAATCCAGAGGCTACAGAGAATACAACACAAAATCAGATTCCTTATAAATTTATTTTATTTTAATTTATTTATTTGAGAGAGAGTGAGAGAGGAGGGAGATTATATGGTTCCTGAGATATTGAACCTGGGTCCTTTTGCTTTGAAGGCAAGTTCCTTAAGCACTAAACCATCTTTTCAGCCAATTAAACCATATTTCTAACACATCTTTCAAGGCTTGGGGAGATTTGTAGAAGAAGGAGTGGAAGATTATAAGAACCACAGGTTTGATAGGATTAGCCTGAGGCACAGACCCCCAGCCACACTGCCCATGCCTCCCATACACATAGACAGACTGAGTCCTTAACACACCAGAGGGAATATCAATAAGCCCACTGAGGAGGGCCATCAGTGGAATAATAGGGGTGAGTAAGAGGCAATATAACTTTAAAAACTAAAATTCAAAAAATAGATGACTGTTGCAACCAGGTTCGCAATACTGGCAGAAAAAAAGCAAACATACAAACAAACAAGGTTAGTTTTTGCTTACAGACTCCAGGGATGGACATCACCCTATGGCCCACATAAGCTAGACAACAGGAACAGAGAGTGTGCCAAACACTGGTAAGGGGGCATTGGATATAATTCCCATAAGCCCACCCCAAACAATACACTGCCTCCAAGAGGTGTTAATTCCCAAATCCACATCAGCTGTGAACCTAGTATTCAGAACACTTAGGTTGATGTGAAACAACTGAATCAAGCCACCACATTCTGCCCCTGGCCCCCATAAGCTGATAACCATACATGATGTAAAATGCAATGCATTTAGTCCAACTTTAAACGTCTCCATCATTTTTATCAATCTTAATGATGTTCAAACATTCCCATAGTCCAAGATCTTTTAACTGAGCCATAATACCAAAACAAACAAACAAAAACTTTAAAAAGTAGAATAAACATTCACACTGCAAAAGATGGCATTGGGTATACAAAGAAATACTCAACCAATACAAGATTTAGAAAGGGCAAACATCAAACTCTGTAGCACCAAATCTAGCAACTCCAGCCAATGACAATTCTTCATATATGAAAATTCTAATCAGCAACAAGTCCCTGGAGTTCTAATTCTGGCCTTCCAAATAGGCTATTCACAGTCCTGGAAAACTTCATCCATGGCTGAAAGCTTTCCTTAGCAGCCATCTTGTGGTCCTAGCATTTCCACTGGGTCTCCACTACAAGCCATGGTTCATCCTCATGGTTCCATCTGGTCTACATGCAGGCATTCAGCCAACCTGTTTCACACTGCTCCTGGCCACTTCCAAAACATAAGACCATGTTGCAAATTCAATGATCCTCTCTTTACTGCATTTTGTATATACTATAATACCAGGTGAGGTGCCAATTTGTTAATCTAGGGGGAATAAAACAGACTTTAAAGAACAGGACACTCCTTCTGCACTCAGGATCTTTCAAATTACTACATTTTGTCTGTATTCCCAGTGCATGTCAACTGGCCCCATCTCAATGGTTGTAATCTCTCATACAATTGCAGCTGAATGGGCAGAAGTTTAGGATCAAAGATCTCTTAGGCCAAAGTTTCAAATACCTCTACATTCCTCTTGAAAATCAGCTCCATATGGCCAAAGACACACAGTCAGATGTCTACTAGCAACACCACTCAGTACTAATTTTACTGTTGCAGTCAGGTTTGCATTGCTGGCAGAAATCACTCAATCAAGAGCACCTTTTGGGAGAAAAGGGGTTTTTGTTTTGGCTTACAGACTCAAGGGGTAGCTCCATGATGGCAGGAAAAATGATGGCATGAGCAGAGGGTGGCCATCACACCCTGGCCCACATAAGGTGGACAACAGGAACAGGAGTGTACCAAACACTGGCAAGGGTAACTGGTATAATAACCATAAGCCTGCCCCCATGAACACACTGTCTTCAAGTGGTGTTAATTCCCAAATTTCCATCATTTGAGAACATAGCATTCAGAGCACCTAAGTTTATGGGGGACATCTAAATCAAACCACCACAATGACACAGAAAAAAAAATGTTGAAATGGATATCTTATATGTTTGGAAAACACTAAGTACAAAATCAGTTAGATAAAATTTTTGTTTACTTCGTGAACCAGGTACTAGCACAAGGGTGAAGGAGATCAACACAGATAAAATTTTTGTCGTTGCAACAACCCTCTTTTGTATATTCAGCCATAAAAACACTTCATTCATGTGAATCGTACTGGCCCTTCCAAGGTCAGCCTTTTGGCTCTATCAACGAATCAGATCTCTTTCTTATATACCTGAGTCTGATGATGAGGTGCATCCAAATTAGATTTTGATCCATATAAAGGGAGCCCAAAGCATGTGTAATCTCTCTTCCTCATTTTCCCTTTAATCCTATCATTCCACTTGAACACAAGCTTTTAACTCTCTCTTCCACCCTTCCAATTTTGGTTTAGCTAGGAAATGAGGAGAAATTCTTCATGCCAGACACTTTCTTTCCTTATTTTTGGATGCTTTCTCACTTTATTTGTCATCTCTCTTTAAGCCATGAGTCATTTTCCACACAATCCTAGTTTATTTTTGACCACCTATGTGAACTTCTCCTGCACAAGCTATTAATATTTCCCTTGTCTTACCTGTTAATCCCATCCACAATTTAGTTGTAACATTTTTACCTAATGTGTGTCCCTTACAATGGTTTCAACGTTTGTTTTTACCTTGCATTTAAAAAGATAGATTCCTCACATAAATACATTGATTTCTCTACAGAGCGAACCTTTGTATAAATAGAAGTATGGATTTTATACTACAGTAAACATGTAGATTCTGGTCACTTGTTGAACATCAGGCCATAAAAATTATTAATTACACATTAAGTATTTAATATATTCCCACACTAGTGTCTCTTTCTATTACCAGCATAAAACATGGAAAATAAAGTTTGAATAATTGAAGATTGATTTCTATGCCAGAAAGTATTCAGACAAATGTAGGAAATGTTGGGCTGGGGAGGTAGAAAAGTGGGTAAGAAGACTTGCTGCACAAGAGTGAGGAACTGAATTTAATCCCTAGCAAATGCATAAAAAGTTGGGAACAGCCATATACATGCTGATGATTGCAGAAACAGAAAGGTCACTGGCTGGGTGGTTAGCCAGTCCAATTGAAAAATGATATCTTCAGATTCAGTGAGAAACCCTGTCTCAGAGAAACAAGACAGAGCAATAGTACAGGCCACTAAATTTTCTATCCTGTGGCCTCTGAATGGGCATCTTCATGCACACCTACATACAGCACACACACACACACACACACACACACACACACACACACACACACAAATATCAAAAATGGTGAAAGAATGGAGAAGCCATCACTTGGTTTTCTCTTTTCCTAAATGCAAACCGGTTATTACTTTCTCATATAAATGTTTTATTGCATAAGTTGTAACTGTTGCACTGTGTTAATAGAGTGAAATATTTTGTGTTGTTTATTTCAAAAACTCATACAAAACAATTGCTATTATATCAGTACTATTCTATATACTCAGAAAAATGGTAACATGGTTACATTATAGGAAGTGCAAATGATATAGTAGGTTACTTTTGAAAGTTAAATATGTAATTGAATGAAAACCTCTTATATATAATACTTCAACTTTAAGAATAAAATACTCAAAACCATAGGCCTTGATAACAGTGAAAGTAAATTCATAGAAAGTCACTTTGACAATAGCTGAGTTCACATGAAATACATTAATGTGCAAAGGATGCCTTCAGAAAGAATGAGATGAAGAAAAGTCAGGGAGGAAAAATATATATATATATATATATATTTATAATGGACTGTACAAAATCACCAAAGCAATAGCTTTGGAAAACTTACATCTGCAGAAAATCTTGTGGGTCTGAATTCAATATTAAACTGTCAAAAATATTGATGAAAAATGTGCCTTTATATTTAAAAAATTCAACTTTGGAGCCTGCTCCTAAATTCCTTCTTATTTTTTTCTTTTCCATAGGAAACAAATTTATTCTCATGTTGGACAACTTAAATGAGAAGAATTAATTAAAACATTGATGATGCCAACTAAATTATTGTTTCACAGAATCATGAACAGGAATATTGACAGCAAGCATGCTGAGTTTGGCAATTCTGTTTCTAAGAGTTACTATTATACCTATTTTCAATGAATAATTGGTTTCAATAAAGGTAGTTTCTTTCAACACAGACATTGTCAGCATTGAAACTATAGTCTGCTTTGTAAGTGGGATCTGAACATGTGCAAAATTTGTGAATCCATTTAACTATGTTCTTCTGTTTCAATTTAGATACTTAGAATTTTCTATATAAATTGAATTTTTTTTTCTTTTTCCTAATCTCTGTACAAATCACATACACAGATTAGTATATACTGGTAATGATGAAGTCTCCTGAGAAATATGTCTAACTGCATTCTGATCATTTTATTGTTTTCTATTTCAATAGTCTTTCTTGATTATGGAGAAATATATCATCTTAAGCTTCCTGTAAGCAATATTAAATTAATTACAATTTTATTTCCTTGTTGGGATTACTATACTTCTCAAACTATAAATTACTTATAACAACTTCTGCATTCAGACACCCTTGCAAACATTTTCTCAGAATTCAAAGTATTAGTAAGATTATGACATAAATTTACAACTTTCCTCCTTTTGTATTGAGGAATAAACCTAGGTTCTTGTTGCAGTCAGGTTCTGCATTGCTGGCAGAAATCATCCAACCAACAGCAGCTTTGGGGGAAAAATGGATTTATTTTGACTTACAGACTTGAGAGGATGCCCCATGATGGCAGGAGGAAATGATGGCATGAGCAGAGAGTAGACGTCACCCCCTGGCCCACATAAGTTGGACAATAGCAACAGGTGAATGTGCCTAACTCTGGCAAGGAGAAAATGGCTGTAATATCCATGACTCCCCCCCCGCCCCACACCAACAATACACTGCCCAAATTCCCAAATCTATTAGCTGGGAACCTAGCATTTATCAAATTACATCTAGATGTGTGTCTTGAAACATTTCCAAAATTTTTATAACATTGTCATTTCCCTAAACTCTGTCTTCCTTGGATAGGACTGTTTATTATCTGGGAGGAATGAGGAGATAGAAGAAGCAATTTTGCATGACAAAGAAGTTTATATAAGTAACATTTGAAATCAGACCTAGTGGCTAAGGCAGGTAATCTTAGCAGTTACTAGAGGCTGGGGCAGTAAAATTGTAAGTTCAAGACCAGTTTGGGCTACAAAGTGAGATCAAGATTGTATTACTTTTCATGTTGCTTCCACAAAATACATGCACAAAGCATTTTATGGAGCAATCATTTATTTTAGCTTGCAGTTTAAGATCACAATCCATCATGGCTAAGAAGGAATGGTGTTAAGGTCATGAAGCAGCTGGTCACCTAGAGTCTGATATCAGGAAGCAAGAGAGATGAATGCTGGTGCTCAGCTAGCTTTTTACAAGGACCCTAAACAGTGGGCCAATGCAACTCATAATAATGGGCCTTCCCATCTCTATCTACCTAATAAAGATAATTTCTCACAGGTATTCCCAAAGACTAATTTCTTACTTTGTTTTAGGTTTTGACAATATGATGACCAATATAAACTATAGCAAAAGGAAACCAGGAGAACTTAGCCCCTATATCAATATAAAAGGAAGTGAAAAAAAAATTAAAGACTGGGGGTATACTTCAGTGTTAGAATGCTTGCTGAGCATGTGTAAAGCTATAAATGTAATCCTTAGTACTACAAAGTAAATAAAGAAATTAACTGAAATAAATAAATCATTGATCCTGGCATGGTGGACTTGTCTGTCTTTCAGAGGTAAGAAGATCACCAGTTAACAACCAGCTAGAGATACAAGGTGGAAATCTGTCTCCTCACCCAAATTATGTATCTATGTATGTGGAATACCATGAAATAAATGATTGCACACTACTAGGTAAGTTATTTTAATATAATTCCCTATAAGAGAATACTGTTTACACATAAGGAATTTAACATATAACCTTTAATGTCAGGGTCCAGCCCTGGCTTGAAGGAGGGTCCCCAAAGAGAAGTGTGAAAGGGAGTGGCGAGTTAATGACTTGAAGTCAAGTTCTGGTGCAAGCTGACAGGCTGATGCTGAAGGCAGCTGAGTTTCTCCATCTTTCTCTCTTTCCTTCTCTGTTTCTTTTTTTTTTTTTTCTCTTTTTCCATTTTTTTTTCCTTTTTCTTTTCTTTGTCTTTTTCTGTGTTCTCTGTTTTTCCCTGCTTCTATACTGCCACAGCTCTTAGCCTCAGTCTTTTATTTTCTGATCATGTCATGCAAGAGCAAACTTCAAGAAAGGTACAGTTTCACAGAATTCATAGACACTTTTTGTTATTCCTTATCATCAAAAAATCCCATAATTATTCACATCAAGTAAAGCCATCAGGCCCCAATAATGATTAACTGTTTTCATGTTTTCCCCATGTATGTGTAGTCAAGCTCTTGCGATTTCCTTAACTCCTACTTTCAATTACTATATTAACAGTAAGAGACAGAACAACCACAAAATGGAGGTTCCCACCATTAATCACTGATATGATAGATACATTTATCCCTCAATCATTTATTTTGAAATTTTCCTTTTCACATCTCTCCAATAGTTAAGAGTTTGGTCCCTCCAATTGAACTCTTTCTGACCTCAGTAGTTTTTCTGTAAGAATTCTTGG
Organism: Jaculus jaculus; assembly: GCF_020740685.1. Classification (NCBI taxonomy): domain Eukaryota; kingdom Metazoa; phylum Chordata; class Mammalia; order Rodentia; family Dipodidae; genus Jaculus; species Jaculus jaculus. The sequence goes on from NC_059113.1 coordinate 78,745,800, forward strand.
TGAAGAGTCATAGTTTGCTGCAATTGCCACCGTTTGGAAAAATTAGTCATAGAACAATTTTTGGATTGTTCCAGGAGGCTCATTGTCTCCTCCTAAGTGTGCTGTACTCCATGCCTGACTTTCTTTAAGGCCTTTAAGGAAAACAATTATCTCTGACCCATTTTCTTGTTTTTCCAATTCTATGCCAGAGCCTCTTTCAGATACATTGACCAATACTTCACTAACACCAATTTTTGCTGGAAAAGTAGACTTAGAGATTGTTACACCAAATGAAAGACAGAGAAAGACAAGCATTATACAGAAAGCCATAGAAATCTATAGTGTACAGAGCCAACGATGTTTCTATAGAGGGGCCACATTGGACTTCAAGGAAGAGACAGCTGGTTTGGAACTGTGTCATGCAGCTCTTCTGCACTTGATTCCTCGTGATCCTGAAATGGCATGCTTACCATCTTTGGCACTTTAATATGAACAATATGCTTTTTTCCTCTTTTTTTTTTCCTGTATAAGGCATGGTGAGCCAAAACTAACTTTAATTTTCATAAGCTTTAGAAATAAAAGGCTAATTTTTAAAATGTGTAGTCCAAATTTTAAAAGTGAACTTCATGCCAGTCGCTACTTAAACTGGGTGCTGTGCAGAGTGAAACTGACTTATTCCTGTAATGAGCAAATCTAGTTTTTTTAAAATTTTTTGTTTAATTTAATTTATTTATTTGAAAGCAACAGACAGGGAGTGAAAGAGGCAGATAGAGAGAGAGAATGGGTGTGCCAGGGCCTCCAGCCACTGCAAACGAACTCCAGATGCATGTGCCCCCTTGTGCATCTGGCTAACGTGGGTCCTGGGGAATTGAGCTTTGAACCGGGGTCCTTAGGCTTCACAGGCAAGCGCTTAACAGCTAAGCAATCTCTCCAGCCTGCAAATCTAGTTTTATTGTACTCAAATTCACTGGCTTACAAGATAATTTTGTGACAGAGACTGGCTATCTTTTAGTTTTTATGTAAGATTAGTACATTTGAACTATGTGTGTATTTGCTCACAGTTTTTTTAATTCATTATTATTATTTTTTACTAATTAGCTTTGTATTCAGTGAATACAGTCAAGTTAGTATCATTGCTAGGCTCATCCATATCCTACCCTCTTCTTCTGGCCCCTTCTTATTGAGGTATATGGTTCATGCATTCTGAAGTTAGCCCACGGTTATGGGTAGGAGAAATGTCTCTGCATATCATGACCCAACATGTGGCTCTGACATTCTTTCTGCCCCCTCTTCCGCAAAATTTCCCTGAGCCATGTTGAGTTCATTTTTGGTCTGCTTCGGTGATGAGGTGATGGGGGCCTCTGTGTCTCTGGATATCTGATATGGTAGGAGTTGATTGTTCTCTGTGTCGATCTCCTTCACCCTTGTGCTGGTACCTGGCTCACCAAGAGAACAGCACACTTGCTTGTTTTGCCCATTGTTCTTAGTTTCTGGTGGGGCTTTTGAGGTATGATGGGCTTGGTCTCTCCTTAGGATCTGCACCTATCTGAAAAAGAGAAGCAGATTTTCCAACGGAGAGTAAAGTTAGCACCAGACAAATGGGATAATCCCTTTTTTTAATAGAGAATTTAATAGGTGTAGACCCCGTTGTAGCTCACAATTAGTGGTTGCTTGATAATGGAGAGCTGGCTCATGTTTGGATATGGTTCAGACTTGTTTCCAAGCTCCAGCTATGGGTCCTGTAGCACTGAGGGGGTCAGTTAGCCAAATCAAGAGCAGTTGGTTTCCCACCATGGCTGTGCACCACTATTGCATTTGTGTGAGCATCACAACAGGTTATATGCTGCTAAGTAGGTTAGACCATGAGTTGCTTGGACAGATATTGGTAATTTTCCCCCAGTCACCCATGTAGCACCTTCTGGCATTAGACACACTGACTGTCTGGGGAATGACTCTCTTCCAGCTTCCAGGCATCACATTCCATTTTACGTGTCAACTGCATATGGTGTCTTCAGCAGTAGGTTCTTACCACTAGCCTTTGGTGGGTCATCAAGTACTCTCACAGAAATCTGTCTTTCTTTTAGGAAACCCTGTAGGTCTCTCTGATCAAAAGCTCATTGTGGATGATAGCCCCATGCTAGTACTGGGAGTTACAGGTCAGTGCCCACTAAGAAAAGGAAGAAAAAGATAACTAATATAAAAGAGTTAGAGAAAAGAAAGACTGAAAGAGAGAGGGAGAGAAGCTGTAGAAGATTAAGGTCAGTCTTCATCATATCCTCTCCACTGTCTTGTGGCTAAGGTGTACTCTCTAATGGGCTGGTGAATGTTCAACCATTTGGTCTGCCTTTTAGGATGTAGAATTTTATGGTACCATTACCGTTTGGGGCTACATTTGTGTCTCCCACTCCCTCCCTTGAGATGCTTTCTGGGTATGTCAGCATCTTGGGTAGATTCAGGTTAGGTGTTGTAGATGAGTGAGACTATGCAGTGATCATCTTTCTGTGAACTTACCCAATTACAGAAAGAAAATCACTGCATACTCTCACTCATCTACAGCTTTTATCCTGAATCTATCCAAGATGCTGTCATATCCAGCAAACATCTTGAGGACAAGACAGACTTAATTTTTTAAATACCTGTTTTAATAATTTCCTGTAGGGTCAAGAAAAGGAAGGCATCAACCTGTGACATAATATTAACAGTGGGTCAGTCTTTAGAGCATAAATTTCAAATTTATTAAAAAATAATTAATTTAAAATTCTTCATTGATGTGACCTTTAGAAAGTAAATTTTAAGCATTAAAAATACATGATAGGTCTTTCTCCATTTTCTGCTTTATAACAAGTCAACTTACATTATAATGGACTACTTCATCCCCTGAGATATATTTATTCCATGCAGTTCTCTGGGAGTTTATCATTAATGCTAGGTATATCATTTTGATGTTTAGATGCTTTACTCTCATAAACTGAAAGACAAAATGGCAGTGTTCATAATTATTGTGCATCAGTAAAATGATGTGATGTGGAAATAGTTAATTTATGCAAGTAGTCCTCTATTGGATGCTGTAAAACATTAAAAATAATCCATTTGTTACATATGCTATAGCAATATACTTTATAATTTTCTATTTTTATTTTATAAAATATCCTTTCATAATTTTGAAATGTTATTTTATAATCATGTCACCTATTTTCAAGTCCCCTATCCATCAGGTCTTTGTTTACATGTCAGGTAGGCATCTAGTTTCCTTTTGTTAACATGTGGATGCCCAATTATCTCAAGATAGTCACTGTAAAGACATATTTTCCTGGAGTGACTGATGATGTCATTATTCTCATATATCAAGTTTCCTTGTTTATTATCCTTCTTGTTCTTAACCATAGAATCACAAGCCATCCTAGTACAAATGGAACAGAAAAAAAAAGCAAAACAAAACACAGTGCCTCCACAGCAGGGTGTGTGATAACTAAAAGCATATAATCCTTGGGTTGTATAACAGATTATTTAATTTTTGTACTCATAAACATGGGGATGGCCTAGATTATTGGGTTCACTTAAGTTATTCCCTGCTGAGGGCATTTTCCACAGTTCCAATTTGATATTGACTTTGAAATTCATTTATTTGCCTAATCTTTTCAAAATTGTTGCCCCTACTTTCCAGCAAAATATATTTGTTTTTAGACAAAAGGAACTAATTTATGTTCTATTTTCAAGGTTAATTCAAATAAAATTGTTGTCTCTGTCTCTTTTTTCCTAAGATATAGTGTATTTACAATTTAATGTCTTTCCTATGAGGCATCTTCTAAGTCATATGCTTCTTTTAGTTAACCACTTCCCCTCCAAGCCCTGTATCTCCTCTCTTTGCCCACCAGTTCTTATCCCTATGAACAAATACCTGACCAGAAGTAATTTAGGGAAAGAATAGTTCATTTTGGAGAAATGCACAGAGGAGAAGTTTCATGGTGGAAAAGGCATGGTAGTAGGAGCATGAAGCACAGCTGGTCACATGTCTCCAGGTCAGGTAGCAGAGGTCAAACAGGACGTAGAGCTGAACATGTACATGTCAAGGCCTGCTTCCTATGATCCACTTCCTTCAGCCATGTTCCACTGCCTTCTCACTTGGTGTAGCCTTGTGGGAACCAAGATTAAAATACATGAGCTGATTAGGGATATTTCACATTCAAACTATAAGGGTAGAGCAATGTAATGGCACTGGAGAAGTCTCAGGTGGCATTTTCATGATGCAATTAAATTCTTTGAAGCAGGAGAAACATATTGAAATTTCTTTAATATAAAATGTGATAAATACCTAAATTTTGTACTTGTCATTTTTACAATCTTTTAAGAAGTTTCACAATTTTCTCTATTAAGGACTGGGAATATTTTTTCTAGATGCATATTTTAGCTTTTAAATGATTTTAAATGTTAGAATAACATATTTATATTATATAAATTCATATTCTATGACTTCTTACTTGCTGATTTTATGTATATATATTTGTATATTGTTTTTGTATATTGTATATTTTGTATATTTATTTTTAAGGAGCAAATTTAACACTCCATAGTTCTTCATGATTATATCAGTTTTCCATTCCATGATGCTTTACAAAGCTGTTTATTGTTTCTTCTGAGAATCTTCATTGCAATATAGTTTTATTTTTTATTTTGTTATTATTATTATTATGGTAATTTATTTTCATCCATGATGAACAGAATGGATGAATTTATAGTGTATACTCTTAAAAATAATGATTTCAGTGTTCCACCATTAACTTGTTTTTTTTAATTGTTATTGAATGTTTGTTTATCAAGTAGCACAGCTATCATTTATTCCTATATATTTAAATTGCGGGTGCTTTTCTTATCACACTGTACTCTCTATTATGATGCTCAGTGGAAACATCTGGAAGCCAGCTTACTGTAGTGGTAACAATAGCAACACATGCTAAGGCACTTTTATTATGCAAAAAGTGTGGGAGGGAGTTCCAATCAATCCCTTGTGACAGGAACTGGGACTCAACTTGAGAGGTTTTAGGCATATGTAGCTTTTACATAGCTTCATGATACTAAGTTTGTTTCCTTCAGACAAAGAAATGTCTTCTTGCCTAAAGTCTGAACTCAGCATTTACAAAATGTGAGCAGTACAAGGAAATCCAGCAACCACTGTTGAGCAGAGTAGACAAGCTTCTTCTAAACATGGTTCCAAAGGAAAGGAAAGGGAATTATATCAGTTGCTACAAGAAGCAGGAGAAAAAGGAAACCTTTTAAAAATACATGTGCAAGCCTCAGACCTGAAGCTTGAGTCAATAGTACAGATCAGTCACTTCTGCCCAGCTCCTAGAGGAGGCACAAGACTGCATGGAGGACCCCATTCCTCTTTTGCTGACTGTCAGCTTGCGAGTTGACAAGGCCCTTAACCATTAAATATATTTAGTCCCCAAGAGTGTTCTGTTGAAGGTTTATATATATTTTCTATGTGTATTGAAATCGTGCTAGGATTTTGCTTCACCAATCTTAAAACCAATAAAATATCTGAGTTTAAACTTTTCTCATCTTAAGCCAATATAATGTTCTTTAAATAAATATAATTTGTTCCTGGCATATTTTTCCTTATGGTTTACAAGATTTTATCTGTTAAGTTAAAAATCAATTTATTGTGATGTCACCTGTAATTATTGAATGCATTGTCATAGGAGTTTTTTAAATATTTTTATTTATTTGAGAAAAAGAGAGAGAGAGATACAGAAATAGTCAGGTAAAGAGAGAGTGAATGGGCACTCCAGGGCCTCCAGCCACTGCAAACAAACTCCAGATACGTGTGCCTCCTTGTGCATCTGACTTATGTTGGTCCTGGGGAGTCAAACTTGGGTCCTTTGGCTTTGCAGGCAAGTGCCTTAACCACTAAGCCATCTCTCCAATCCCAGGAGCTTTTTTGTTATTATTATTCATTTTTTATTTTATTTTTTATTAACTAAAAACTTTGTATGGAAACATCATTTATTTGTACCATCAATTCCCTCCTTCCTATCCCCATTCCACTGAAGGCCCTCCTCAGTAGGATAGGCCATGTATTTCTATAAGCTTTTTTATTGCATAAATATGATATATCTTTTTAGATTTAATCTATATACTTTTATCTGTATTTATTCTCTGGTTACTCCTAAGTAAAAGACTTCCTGAATAAAACCCCAGTGGCTCAAGTTCTTAAACAGTCACTCAACCATTGGGATCATATGAAGCTGAAGAGTTTCTTTACAGATAAGCATATAATAAACAAAGCCAATAGAATACCCACAGAGTGGGAGAAAATATTTGCAGGTTATCCAACTGATAGAGGCCTTATCTCTAGAATTTACAAAGAACTCAAAAGTCTAAACAATAAGAAGACAAATACCCCACTCACAAAATGGGGCACAGAGTTAAACAGGCAATTCACAGAGGAAGAGATACAAATGGCAAACACACACCTAAGAAAATGTTCATCATCCCTAATCATCAGGGAAATGCAAATTAAAACAACTATGAGATTCCACCTTACCCCAATAAGGATAGCCAACATCAAAAGGTCAAATGAAAATAAATGCTGGCGAGGATGTGGAGAAGCAGGGACACTCATTCACTGTTGGTGGGAATGCAGGATGGTACAACCACTTTGGAAAGCAATATGGAGACTCCTGAAAAAGCTGACTATAGAAATACCAACAGACCCAGTTATACCATTACTGGGCATGTACCCTAAAACCTTCAAACCAAAAGCCAGAGAGATTTGCTCAACCATGTTTGTAGCAGCTCAATTCGTAATAGCTAAAAGCTGGAATCAACCCAGATGTCCATCATTAGAAGAATGGATAACAAAGATGTGGTATATCTACACAATGGAATTCTATACAGCAGTAAGAAAAAATGACATAAAGAAATTTGAGGAAAAATGGTTGAACCTGGACCAGATCATTCTCAGCGAACTTACCCAATCACAGAAAAAAAAATCGACACATAGTCTCACTCATCTGCAACACCTAACCTGAATTTGCCCAAGAGGCCTTACATACCCAGCAAGTACCTCATGGACTAGACAATAAGATGGATGGGAGGGCGGGGAGGGAATCAAAGGGTGGAACACAGTAATCCGGACCCAAACGGCAATGGTACCATAAAATTCTACTTCCTATATTCTAGACTTTTCAATATAAATATTTACACAAATTGCTTATGCCACAATTAGAATCATGAACACTCAATTTTTACTGTATATTATTTGATGACAGAAGTCTTTCATTTCCCATATGCCAGTACTTGCAAGGGGAACATGCATGATTTGCTTTCATCTGGATGAATGATAGATTAGATGGACAGTTGGGTGGACAATATGCATAGAGTTACATTTTTGATGACACCAATCATTAGAAGTATACAGAATACCCTTGGGAATTTAATACTTTGCCCCATGCTAGAACCCTCATTGCCACCATCTGTTTGCCCCAGCAATGTAACTATGACAACTTCATTTTGGTTAGAAGTTGCTCATCATGTTATTTTGCTTTTCACATGTCACTTAACTACATTTCACACGGTACTTTTAAACACCATATATAAAATTAGGCCTGGTCCTGGTGTGCCCGTCCTTCTTGCCTCCAGCCCTTCCTATCTCTCTATCTCCATTTATCTCTGCCACTTTCTCACTCTCTCTCAAAAAATAAATAAAATATTTTGTTAAATTAGTTTTTATTCCTTAACTCACTTGTTATCTCAGCTTATATTTATTATAGCTATTTATGTGTAACCCTTTATTGTTAAAATTTTCTCAACTTTTACAATTGTGTCTCATTTTTCTACAGATTATAATTGATTATGCATTTTTGTTCATATTTACCTCTATTCAGTCAAAAGTAGATACTATATATATCTGAAATTTTATCAAAAAAGTTAACATCATTTGAGTCAATTGGTACAAATGCTACTAGTACAAATCTTATTTAGAACAGTTTGCATTTGAACAAGTGAATGACAAGGTCATTTATCCATTACTGGACTTTCATGTTTACAATCCACACAGAAGTATTTAGTGTTGACTTTCTAGGCAGAGTGATAATGGATATGCACATGATACTCCTTGACTTTTGTTCCTCATTGTATCAGATGTCCTCCTAGATTCTTTTATTAATTTGAAATATTGTTTCATGTGGAATTTCATATGATAGATATTTATTTTTGAAATCATATGTTTTGGTTCGTAACAATATTTGTAAATTTATTAAAGCAATGTTTATTGTTATTTATAAGAAAATACTTTTATTAATTTATTAGACAGAGGCAGAGTGAGTGTGTGCATGCATGCAAGTATGTGTCGGGGGAAGGCTCACCAAAGTCTCCAACCACTGCAAATGAACTCCAGACACATATGCCACATTATGCCTCTGGCTTTACATGGATACTGAAAAATCGGGCCTTGGCCATCAGGCTTTGCAAACAAGCACCTTTAATGACTGAGCCATCTCTCCAGCTTGTTATTAACAAGTATGTGATATGATGCCAGTTTTCAGACTTTCCATATGCCTGGTAGGTAAGAAACCAAATGAAAATTTAATAACAAATGCTATGAGAATGATTTTCTCCATATTGGTCTTGAAAAGATTCCATTTGACATTAGATTTCTATACCACCAAAAATACAATCTTTTCTTTATCATTTTTTAGGATTCCTCCAGTTTCTGTGAATAGCTTCTTTTTACTAGATGTGGAATTTTGTGGGAATTATTTTTATTTTTCGTATAAATCTCTTTTATCACCTCATTCATTCAGTTCCAATTAAATCTATTTTATTTGCTCTCAGGTGAACCTCTCTGCATGTTAACTGTACTGTGGTTTAAACTTGAAACATTTATAAAAAAAAAAACAATCTACCACAAGTATGTTTGGAATGCTTGCTCTTCAAATGATGACACTTTTGGGGAGAGTGGGGAGCCTTTAGCAGCTGGGTTCTGACTCTTAAGACTTTGGACACTATGGTCAGCTTTGAAGGTTATAGCCTGCTTTCAACTCATCTTCCCTCTGTGCTTTCTGATCCTCCTTAGGAGTCTCACCACATGCTCCCACCTCCATGGATTTCACAGAGCTTCTCTCTATATGGCAGACTGAGACCCTCTGAAACAGAGCCACAATAAGTGCATCTGCCTTAAGTTATTTCTGTCTAACATCTTGTCACAGCAAAACAAAAGTCACCAATACATTTGCTTTGCTACTTCAAATGGTTATTTATATTGTATATTTAGGACTTATTCCTTTACTAATCTTTACTAATTCATAGATGGGGTTTTGGGTTTCAATTATTCATTTCTAATTTTTGTAGGTTAAATTAGTTTTTTTCTTCCTACTGAGCTTAGTCACCTTTGCAAGATTCTTGCTCGTATCATTAATTAAACATCATGATTAACTTAATTTTTCAATGTAATAACTTTGCAGCTTTTTTCATTCTATGCTAGCTCATACTCATGATATGTTTTTTTGTTTATTTATTTATTTTTAATTCTTCAAGATAGGGTTTCACTCTAGCCCTGGCTGACATGGAATTCACTCTGTAATCTCAGGGTGGCCTTGATCTCACAGTGATCTTCCTATGTGTGCCTCCCAAGTCCCAAGTGCTGGGATTAAAGGCATGTGTCACCACACCTCACTTTTTTTTTTTTGTAACTGTAAATAATTTTCTTTTAAAATATTTGTTTATTTTCAAGCAGAGAGAGACAGAAGAGAGGAGATGCTACAAACAAAGTACAGAAACTAGTGCACTTGGTGCATCAGGTTCTCTTGTGGGGACTCGAATCGAACCCAGGTAATTATGATTTCTAGGCATATGCCTTACCAACTGAGCAATCTGTCCAGGACATCACTTTTCTTAGAAATGCTTTATAGTTGGTTTTTGAGAATGAGTTTCATGGTAATAAAAAGTAAAAATAAATAAATATCAAAAAGTGAAAGCTGGAGTCATTGCTTTCCTGTCTTTTAATAATTCACTTCTGGTTATTATTTTCAGTTTTTATTCTTTTAGATCAAAATTCAATTCAGAAACTTAATGTATGTATATGTTCGCATATTAGAAAGAAATACAGTGCTTAGTGAACTTACCTAGAAGCCATATTACCATAGAAATATTTTCATATCTTATTATCTAACTTTATTGTATGACTATAAGAGTTTTATTTGGGGGCTGAAGAGATGGCACAGTGGTTAAGGCACTTGCCTGTAAATTCTAACAACTGGGTTCAATTTCCCAATACCCATGTAAGCCAGATGTACAACGTACTCCATGCATCTGGAGTGTGTTTGCAGAGGCTAAAGGCACTTATATGCCCATGCACTCCACTCCTCTCTCTCTCCCTCCCTCTCTCTCTCTCTATCTGCTTGAAAATAAATAAATAAAATATTTTAAAAATATAACCTGGAAGAAGCAGATGTTTTTCTTTTTTCCAATGGCAATAAATGTGTAGTCCATTTTGTATTGTTTTCTTAACTATACTAACCTATGCTTTATGTTATTAGTACCGAAATAGTGAGTGTCCATTGGGAAAAGTTTACATGGTATGTATATTGTAGAAAATGCAGGCATATTTCTTTGGTTTGAATTATAACATATGACCTTTTAATGTCTTTTTAACTTGGTTTTATCTTTCCCAATGTGTGTCTGAGTTAGAAGTGAGGGTTATTGAGCAGAGAAAATCATTGAGATCATTTATAAAGTAGTTATGCTGATGACCTTGAACATACAATCTTTTCTAGATTATGATAAACCTGACAATTTTGGCATTAGGTTGAAATGAATTTTCCACTCCAAGAAAAACAAAACATAATATGCTTCTCTTTTTCCCTTCTTAAGGAAATAATCTACAATATTATTGGCACTGGATTTGTAGATTAATTATGTGCCTGATGTTTTGGTCTAATTTCTGTGCATTTTAATAGACCTAGTACCCATGTTCTATAAAATGTAAATATAGCAGATAAGAAAACACATGGAGAAGAAATATTGCTTTCAGGTTTCAGATGTACTTTGATAGGCATACATTTTACTAGAAGCACTACTTGTTCTTACAATTTGTTGAAGTATTTTGTTTTCATTTTAAAACCTTGAATTTTTAATATATATTTTTACAGGTTGATTATCAAGAAGACAAATGTGCCTTGAGAATATTAACAGCACTACCCAATATCATTTTGTTTACATGTACAGAGCGACCTAAATATTTATAAAAGACCCTCGTAGTGCTTTTGTTTCAAATTTTTTAAGAGCTTGGAGAATAGGTGCATATATAAACTATAGAAATGTAAATTCTAGAATTGTTACTTAAAATCTTTTGTTTCCCCACATAAATTTGCTTTAAATAATCCCAGACTTTGTGATATGTTGATTAATTAATGGGAAAATAAATTTTTAAGTATACATATTATAGAATCTAGCTGAAGAAAAACGTACTAAAAGTAAATAACAGAAATAAATACATTTAAGAAAGAATGTTATAAGTACATTAAATATTCTACTTTAACAAAGAGCGGTGTTCATAGGAAAAGTAAAACTTCCAACCTGGTCTACTGGGCTAGTCCAAAAAACCCCATGTAAATTGGACATAATGTGGTATATACATCTGTAACCCCAATGCATACATGAAAACAGTAGGCACAGCCAGGAGAATACAGAAGCTAGAGGGACAACAAGATTGGTCTTTCCAGTGGCAGAGTGTGGGGTTTGATTCAGGTGCCCCCCATAAACTTAGGTGTTCTAAATGTTAGGTTCCCAGCTAACGGAAATTTGGGAATTAAAGACTCCTAGAAGTAGAGTATTGTTGAGGGTGGGCTTATGGGTATTATAGCCAGCTCCACCTTGCTAGTGTTTGGTAAATTCCTCTGTTGCTGTTGTCCACCTGATACTGGTGAGGGGGTGATGTCCACCCTCTGCTCATGCTATCATTTTCCCCTACCATCATGGAGCTTCCCTTAGAGTTCATAAGCCAAAATAAACCTTGTTTGTCTGCACCCCTGCCCCCAGCAAGCTGCTTTTGGTCAGCTATTTTCTGCCCACAGTGAGAATCTGACTACAACACCAAGCAACATTAGAGACCTTGTTTCAAAAAAGGTGCCATTAGAGACATGTGGTGGTTTGATTCAGGTGTCTCCCATAAACTTAGGTGTTCTGAATGCTAGGTTCCCAGCTAATGGAGATTTGATAATTAATGCCTCCTGTAGGCAGTGTATTATTTGAGGTAAGCTTATGAGTATTATAGCCAGTATCCCCTTTCAGTATTTGGCACATTCTCCAGTTCCAATTGTCCACCTAATGTGATGTCTATCCTCTGGTCATGCCATATTTTTTTCCTGTTATTAGGAAATGTACCCTTGAGTCTGGAGGCCAAAAGAACCCCCCCTTTTTTTTATCAAAAGCTGCTCTTGGTCAGGTGATTTCTGCCAGCAATGTAAACCTGAGTATAACAGTAATGTTGGAACTGAGGAGTGGTGTCATTTGCTGGTAGACATCTGACTGTGTGGCTTTCACCTTTTGGAGCTGATTTTCAAGAGGAATGTGGAAGGATTTGAATCCTTGGCCTGAGAGATGGCTTACAGTGCTGTAAATACAGCTTGATGGACTATTCTGGTCATAGTTGAAGACTTGAATGTAGTAAAATCATCTATGGACTGTGTGTTTTTGCTCATGAGGGTGAAAAGTAGCTTTATCTGGACTGAGCTAGAAGCAGTTTGTATGACAGGCTTGATGTTATGCCTGTGTCCTGAGAAGTTGTGCAAGGTTGTTGATTTACATAGAAAAAGACTGGTGTGAGCAGAGGGATATGGCAGAAAGAAAGAAAGAAAGAAAGAAAGAAAGAAAGAAAGAAAGAAAGAAAGAAAGAAAGAAGGAAAGAAAGAAAGAAATCTTTCGATGAAACTTCTACCATTCAGTTGCAATTGAGAGATTACACTCATTGACATTAGACCAACTGACCTGCACTGGGACTAGAGAAATAATGTAGACTCTTTTGAAGGGACCAAAATGCTCAAAGAGTGTCCTGTTCTTCAAAATATGCTTTACTGCCCCCTGAATTAACAACTTGGCATCCTACCTGGTATTATGGAGTATAAGAAATGGAGGAAATAGAAGGTCATTGAATTTGAAAAACAGTATTGTGTTTTAGAAATGGCCCTGGGCAGTGTGTAGTATGTTTTCTGGATGCCTGCATGGAGACCCAATGGAGCCATGAGGATGAACCATGGCTTACAGTGGAGAACCAGTAAAGATGCCGGGAACACAAAATGGCTGCCAAAGAGAGTTGCTGGCCTGATGATGTTTTCCAAGACTTAGAGTAGTCTAGCTGGAGGGAAGGAATTAGAATTCCAAAGAAATGTTGCTGGTTAGAATTATGGGACTTGAAGATTTGTCTCTGACTAGACTTGTTGAACTTGGAACTACAGAGTTTGATGTTTTCCCTATTTAAATCTTATATTGGTTGAATATTTCCTTGTTATGTCCAATGCCATCTTTTGCAGTGTGAATTTTTATTCTGTGCTATTATGAGTTTTAGGGTAATGTTTTGGTATTATGGCTCAGTTAAAAGACCTTGCACTATTGAATGTTTGAACATCATTGGGATTGATAAAACCTGTGGAGATCTTTAATGTTGGATGTATGCATTGAATTTTAAATCATGTATGGTTATCAGTTTATGGGGACCAGGGATTAAATGTGCTGGTTTGATTCAGGTGTCCCCCATAAACTTAGGTGATCTAAATGCTGGGTTCCCAGCTGATGGAGATTTGGGGCTTAATACCTCCTAGAGGCAGTGCATTGTTGGGGGTGGCCTTGTAGGTATTAAAGCTCATTCCCCCTTACCAGTGTTTGACAAACTCTCCTGTTCCTATTGTCTACTGGATGTTGGCCAGGAAGTGATGTCCACCCTCTGCTCATGCCATAGTTTTCCCTGCCATCGTGGAGCTTTCCCTTGAGTCTGTAAGCCAAAGCAATTTTTTTTTCTTTCCCCAAAGCTGCTCTTTTTCAGGTGATTTTTAACAGCAATATGAACCTGACTACAAGAAGACTCAATACTTTGAGGTTGTCCTCTGACGCCCCCATGTGTGCTGTACTGTGACACTCAACACCTCTGCCTGCAGAAACTTTGTCTCCATAGGATTGGAGCCTGGTTCCCACCCGGTGAGATGGGTTCCTTTCCAATGAGAGGATCTCTTAGCCAATCCAAAGCTCTTGGTTACTTACCAAGGCTATTTTCCACTATTGTACTTATTTGTAGACCTTGTCAGGGTGTTTGATTCTGAGTGGCTTAGAACCATGGTTGGTAAGAACCACTGTTGGCCACTTTCCCCCAGTAGCTCATGTAGTGCTTTCCAAAACAAGAGGAGCTAACTGTATTTGGTCTGTCTCACTTCCTGACTCCAGCCAGGTCTCTCTGGGTTCTTTGTTGGCTCTATATGGTGTCTTCAGCAATAATGTTTTACCTTTTACCTCAGGTGGGTAACCAAGTGCTTTGATAGAAGCTTGTCTTGATTTTGAGACTATGTAGGTCTCTCTGATCAACAGCTCATTATGGGTAGCAACTGTTTACTTGAGGTGGAAGTTACATGCCAAAGCCAAAAAGAAAAAAGTAATTAATAATAATAATAACTAATAATAAGTTTAACCTTCATCCCACCCTCTCAAGGACACTTATTTACAGGTACTCCCCTCATACTCCTGTTGTGGGTTTAACATTTTATTTTATCTTGCTATGTAAAGGTTTCTATGATGCCAGTTCACTTTAGGTTTAGTTTTGTGTTTTTATTCCCCACCCTCCCATTCTACTCCTCCATTCCCTTCCATTCCTACTGTCTGGGCCTCATGTTGCTTATCAGGTATGTCAGCAACTTGAGCTGATCCACTTTAGGAAAAATAGATAAGTGACTCACGTAGCATTTGTCTTTCTGTGATTGTGTGATCTATTCCAAGTCCATTCATTTTTCTACAAATTTAATAATATAATTTTTTTCTTGCAGCTGAGTAGATTTCCATCGTGAAAATATACCAAACCTTCATTATCCATTTATCCAATGATGGGCACATGGGTTGATTCCCGTTCTTAGCTATTATGAATTGGGCAGCTGTAGTCATGGTTGAGCAAATATCTCTCTAGTGAAGCATAAAGCATTTAGGGTAAATACCCAATAAGAGAATAACTGGGTCTGTAGACAGCTCTATATTCATCCTTTTCAGGAATCCCCATACTGATTTCCATAGTGATTGTACAAGTTTCATTCCTGCCAACAGTGTATGAGGGTGCCTCCTTCTCCACATTCTCACCACCATTTGCTGTCATTTGATATTTCAATGATTTCCATCCTTACTGGAATAAGGTAGAATCTCATAGTTGTTTTAATTTAGTGGTATATATAGCTGGTGCAAATTTTCTCCCATTCTATTGCCTCTGATTATGGTATGTTTGTACAAATGCTTTTAGCTTCATGAAATCCCATTGAATAAGCGATTGTTTAATGTCCTACACTACTAGCTTTTGTTTAGGAAGTCTTTTCCTACTCTTAGGTTGTTGAGAGCTCCTCCTTTTTTTTTTTTTTTTTTCTTCAAGGAGGAGAAGATTTTCAGACCTTATATTGAGGTCTTTAATCCATTACAACTTGATTTTTGTGTTTGGTGAGATGAGTGGGTCTAGTTTTATTTTTCTACATATTATTATCCAATTTGACTACCACCTTTGTTAAAGATGTCATATTTTCTCCACTCTATGTTATTGGCAGGTTTGTCAAAGATCAAGTAGCTGTAGTTACTTAACCTAAGTGCCACATTTTCAATTCTGTTTCGTTCATATGTACTTCTCTTTTTTTATGCAAGTACCATGCTGGTTTTGTTACTATTTTTAATATAGCGTTCGCTTTGTAATATAGCTTTAGATCAGCCACAGTGATACCTCCAGAGGTGTTTCTTTTGCTGAAGATACATTTCAATATCTGAGGCCTGCTGCCATTCCATATGAATTTTGAGACCTTTTTTTTCCCCCTCTGTGTGAAGAATGATGCTAGAATTTTTATTGGTATTGCATTAAACCTGTTATTAATTTTGGTAGGAGTGCAATTTTCACAATATTAATCCTACCTATCTACGATCATGGAAGGTCTTTCCATCTTCTCAATTCATTCTCAATTTCTTTTTTAAGTGTTTTAATGTTTTCAGGATGTAGGTCTTTCACATCCTTGTTTATGTTATTCTAAGATATTTTAATTTTTTTCTTACAACTAAAAATGGGACACCCTCAATGATTTCTTTCTCTGTATATTTGTCATTTGCATATAGAAAGTCTACTGATTTTTGTGTGTTGATGTTTTTTACCCTGTCATATTGAAGTCTATTTTATTAGATATTAATATTGTACTACATGCTTCTTTCTTATTTCCATTTGCTTGAATATCATGTACCATCTATTCACCCTGAGGAAGAGTCTGTCTTTTGGGGTGAGGTCAGCTTTATGAAGGCAACAAATTGAAGGGTCCATTCTTTTTTTATCTACCCGGTTCTTTTTTTTTTTTTTTTTAAATTTAATTTATTAGTTTTCTTTTCAGTAAATACAGGCAGTTTGGTACCATTATTTAGGCTCATCTGTGATCTACCCCCTCCCATTAGACCCTCCTTGTTAATGAAAATGGGTCGTGCATTGTGGAGTTAGCCCCCAGTTATTGGTATGATAAATGTCATTGCAAATCATGACCCAACATGTGACTCTGACATTCTTTCCGCCCCCTCTTCCGCAAGATTTCCCTGAGCCATGTTGGGTTCATTTTTGGTCTGCTTCAGTGCTGAGGCGTTGGGGGCCTCTGAGGCTCTGGCTCTCTGATTGGTAGGAGTTGATTTTTCTCTGCGTTGATCTCCTTCCCCTTTGTGCTGGTATCCGGTTCACAGGAAAACATCACCCTTGCTTATTTCGCCAGTTGTCCTTAGTTTCAGTTGGGCCCCTTTTGAGGTATGTTGGGGCAGCTCTCTTCTTAGGATCTGCATCTATCTGGAAAAGAGAAGCAGATTCTCCAACGGAGAGTAAGTTAGCACCTGGAAAATTGAGATAACACTTACTTTTTTGATAGACAGTATGATAGGTTTAGGCCCTCTTATACCCTGTGATTGATGGTAGCTTGATATCGTAGAGTGGGCTTGTGTTTGGGTATGGTTCTGACTTGTTTCCCAGCTCCAGCTATGGGTCTAGTACTACTGAGTGGATCAGTTAGCCAAATCAAGAGCAATTGATTCCTCACCATGGCTGTGTACCACTATTGCACTTGTGTGGGCATCACATCCGGTTATTTGTTGCTAATTAGGTTAAACAATGTGTTGCTTGGACAGATCTTGGTCATTTTAAACTGTAGGGAAGTCTATTAAACATCACAATTAAGCATGGAAATGGAGAAGCCATGTTGTTGAAATGCACCCCCCCCCAAGACATCTCAAGCTCACCCTTTGGTGATCTTCTATACCACATTGATAGATAGATAGATAGATAGATAGATAGATAGATAGATAGATAGATAGAAAAGAAAGTAGACAGGTGTATGTTGGTAAATGCTGTCAATATTCACCTAGTGTAATCTCTGAGAAAAGAGGAAAGAAGCCAGAATCTATGCACTAGTACTGAGGCCCAGCACCCCCCCCCCAGCTTCTGGCAGCTTGAAAGGAGGTTTTCCTTTTTTTCCCCATGAAGCACTGTGGTGGTATTGATTCCATACAGTTCTTCTTTAGACTGGCAGATATAAAATAGAATTTACAACAAGAAAAGAGATTCTTTTCCTGTTGTATTCTGATCAGGATAACCCCCAAATAAATTGAGAACCATAATGTTGAGAAAAAGAGACTTCAAAAGCAAGGCTATGAGCATGAAAGGTTGTGAAGAGAAAAGACTTCAACTTGCTCCCAGGGACTGGATATTTTTTAAGTAAAAAATAAAAGTTTGTAATTCATGAGTGTTATTTTTTATTAGTAATCTATTCCTTCATCCTCCTCTGCTTCTTCCACTTCATCATCATCTTCATCTTCTTCACCTTCATCCTCATGTCCTTCTTCATCAATATCTTGCAATCCTTTTTCATCATCTTCTTCATTTTCCCCTTTCCTTTGCCATCCATGTCAGGAACCAAGTAGTACTTGGTTGGCATTTGGACAAATAGTGCCTTTGATGACCTCTCCTAACTCATCTGAACCTGCATCATAATGGACCATAAAGAAGTTCTCAGCCCTTCATGCTGCCTCTTCCTACTTTATTCTGTGGTTTTATTCTGTGGTTGACTTGAGCATTTTGTCAAATCCTTTCCAGACTTCCATTTGATTTCAGTGAACTTTGAAGATGGATCACCACTCTCATTCAAGGAATTCTTTTGAGATGACTTTATTTTCAAAGCAAGGATTTTCATCAAAATAAAAAATCTAGCTGGGCTTGATGACTCATGCTTTTAATCCCAGCACTTGGGAGACAGAGGTGGGAGGATCGCTCTGAGTTCAAGGCCACTCTGAGATTACATAGTTAATTTCAGGTCAGCATGATCTAGAGTGAGACCCTACCTCAAAATAAATAAATAAAAATCTATTTCATAGCCTGATTTTATATCTTCAACTTCTGCCACCTCAAGTCTGGTCAGATAATACAGTGAGTCTTCATTTTCCTCCCCAAGCAATGCAGGTCCATGTAGATGGGTGACAAATGATGTTATCCCAAAATATGGGATTTTGAAAATCAATTCTGACCTCTTCTGAAAAAATCGTTGATGAAGTATGTTATATTTCTTTTCTACTTTCAAAAATCACTGGCTTGTTCATTATGTCTATTTCATTTTGTACTTCATTAATATATTCAATTGCTTCTTGCTTTTCTTTTCTGAAGTCTTATAGGGCCTGTCATGGTTGGAGTTGAGCCCTTTTTTACTGAATGACAGTGGGCACCAGCATGGTGTGGCTCCATGGCCATGAGGTGAGGAGAGAGAAGGAGAGTAAAGGGAAGGCAAAGGGAGTTATCAGGCAGCAGGCTTCCCCTCACACTACACCTGTGGTGCCCTCTTGGTCAGGCCACCTCCTACTGGCAGTAACTTGCTCATTCGCCCTTCCCCTTACTGGCACTACTCTTGCAGACTGCTGACAAGTAAGGAGCCAGCTTGGGCTCTCAATAGCAAATGGAGGCAACTGCCAGTGGCTTAGTCCCTGACCTCCAGCTTTCTGTTTGCTCTCTCTCCATGACATACCCCCTCCTCCTTCTCTTCCATGACCACTACCTTCTCCTTCTCCTCATGGCCTCATGTTGTTAATTTCTAGCTTTATAGCAATGTGAATTGATATGATGTAGGAAATTACATCAATTTTTCCTGAATTATGGAAGCATCTTTATGGCCTAATATATGATCTACTTTGGAGACTATTCCATGGGCTGAGGAGAAGAATTTGTGTTCTGTAGATTTTGGGTGGAATACTCTAGATGTCCATTAGGCCAAATTGATCTATGGTATTGTTGAGCTCTCTTACTTCCTAGTTCATTTTCTGTTTAGATGATCTGTATATGGATGATAGTGAGGTATTTAAGTCCCCAACTATGATGGTGTCCGTGTTTATTTTTGTTTTGTTTTCAAGTCAGTTTTGTTATATAAAACGTTGGTACACCTGTGTTTGGTGCATATTGATTTATGATTGTGATGTTCTCTTGTTGGATCATTCCCTTGAGGAGTAAGCAGTGGCCTTCTTTGTCCTTTTTGATTACTTTTGGTTTGAAGTCTATTTTATTAGATATTAATATTGTATTACATGCTTCTTTCTTATTTCCATTTGCTTGAAATATCATGTACCATCTATTCTCCCTGAGGAAGAGTCTGTCTTTAGTGGTGAGGTCAGCTTTATGAAGGCAACAAATTGAAGGGTCCATTTTTTTTTTATCTACCCTGTTAACTTGGGTCTTTTGATGGGTGGATTAAGACCATTAATGCTTAATGTTATAACTGTGAGGTTTCTTTTAATCCTTGCCATGTTGGGGTGCTTGTGTTGTGTTTTCTTGGACTTTTTTTGAGACTGCTCTAGATTTGGTTATTATTATTTGGTTATATTGTGATATTATTTTTGAAGGCTCTTGAGATTTGTTGTTTAACTATTCTGTGTTGAGAAGTCCCTGAACTCTACAGGATTACACTGTAGATTAGGCTATGTGTTAATATAATCATAAAGTTGGCTTTTATTATTAAAAGTTTTTATTTCACAATCTATTTTCAGGGATACTTTTGCTGGGCATAGTAGTTTTGCTTAGAAGCCAGATTTTATTAGACTTTGAAATGCTACATTGCAGGCCTTTCTGGCTTTTGGGGTTACCATTGAGAAATCAGAGGCAATACTTTTTTGTTGCTTGTTTTGTTTTTTTAATGTCACTTTCTCATTATTTTATTGTTTTTCACTGTTTTTTTTTTTTTATTAGTTTTCTGTTCTGCAAGTACAGGCAGTTTGGTACCATTATTAGGCTCATCCATGTCCTACTCCCTCCCCACTGGCCCCTCCTTGTTGAGGTATATGGATCATGCATTGTGGAGTTAGCCCACAGTTATTGGTATGATAAATGTCTCTGTATATCGTGACCCAACATGTGGCTCTGACATTCTTTCCTCCTGCTCTTTCGCAAAATTTCCCTGAGTCATGTGGGGTTCATTTTTGGTCTGCTACAGTGATGAGGTGTTGTGGGCCTCTGGATCTCTGGCTCTCTGAGGGAAATCAGAGGTAATTCTTATGTGGTTGCCTTTGTACATCATGTGTTGTTTCTTTCTTGCTACTTTTAGCACACTCTCTTTCTTTTCATTGTTTAGAAGTTTAATAATGGTGTGCCTTGGAGAGTTTTTACTTTTGTTTGGAGTTCTGTTAGCTCATATCTTTGTTTTCCCATTTTATTTATTTTTAAAGTTAATTAGTTTTGTATTCAGCAAATACAGTCAGTTTGCTACCGTTATTAGGCTCATCTGACACCTACCCTCTCCCCATGGCCCCTCCTTGTTGAAGTATATAGGTCATGCATTGTGAAGTTAGCCCACAGTTATGAGTAAGATAAATGTCTCTTCATATCATGACCCAACATGTGTCTCTGACATTTTTTCCGCCACCTCTTCTGCAAAATTTCCCTGAGCTATGTTGGGTTCATTTTTGGTCTACTTCAGTGATGAGGTGTTGGGGTCCTCTGGGGCTCTGGTTCTCTGATTTGGTAGGAGTTGATTTTTCTCTGTGTTGATCTCCTTCCCCCTTGTGCTGGTTTCCGGTTCACCAGGAAAACAGCACCTTGCTTCTTTCACCAATTTTTCTTAGTTGCAGCCGGGGCCCTTTTGAGGTATGATGGGGTAGCTCTCTCCTTAGGGTCTACATCTATCTGAAAAAGAGTAGCAGATTCTCCAATGTAGAGTAAGTTAGCACCAGGACAAATGAAATAACCCTTACTTTTTTATAGAGAATTTAATAGGTGTAGGCCCTCTTGTCGCCCATGATTGATGATAGCTTGATAATGGAGAGTGGGTTTATGTTTGGATATGGTTCTAACTTGTTTCCCAGCTCCAGCTATGGGTCCCACACCACTGAGGGGATCAGTTATCCAAATCAAGAGCAGATGGGTTCCTACCATGGCTGTGTGCCGCTATTGCACTTGTGTGGGCATCACAACAGATTATTTGCTGCTAAGTAGTTAGACCATGAGTTGCTTGGACAAAAATGTTCAACATCCCTAACCATCAGAGGAATGCAAATTAAAACAACTATGAGATTCCAGCTTATCCCAATAAGGATAGCAAACATAAAAAAATCAAATGAAAATAAATGCTGGTGAGGATGTGGAAAAGTATAAACACTCATCCACTGTTGGTGGGAATGTAGGATGCTACAACCACTTTGGAAAGCAATATGAAGATTCCTGAAAAAGCTGATTATAGAGATACCAACAGACCCAATTATTCCCTTACTGGGCATGTACCCTAAAACCTTCAAACCACAGGCCATGGAGATTTGCTCAAACATGTTTGCAGTGGCTCAATTCGTAATAGCTAAGAGCTGTAATCAAGCCAGATGTCCATCACTAGAAGAATGGATAACTAAGATGTGGTATATCTACACAATGGAATTCTATACAGCAGTAAGAAAAAAATGACACAGTGAAATTTGAGGAAAAATGATTGAACCTGGAACAGATCATTCTCAGTGAACTTACCCAATCACAGAAAAAAAAAAAAAAATCACCACATAGTCTCACTCATCTACAGTACCTAACCCTGAATCTACCCAAGATGCCTTACATACCCAGCAAGCATCTCATGGACTAGACAATAAGATGTGTGGGGAGGGAGGGGAGGGCATCGAAGGGTGGGACACACAAATCTAGACCCAAACAGCAATGGTACCATAAAGTTCTACTTCCTAAAAGGCAGGCCAAATGGTTGAACTTTCACCAGGCCCTTACAGGGAACACATGAACCACAAGACACCAGAGAGCATATGATGAAGACTAACCTTAATCTTCTACATCTTTCCTCCCTCCGTCTCCCTCTCCCTCTCTCTTCTCTCTAACTCTTGTATATTAGTTATCTTTTTCCTCCTTCTCTTAGTAGGCACTGACCTGTAACTCCCAGTATCAGCATGTGGCCATCATCCACAATGAGCTTTTGATCAGAGAGACTTACAAGGTTTCCTAAAAGACAGACAGATTTCTGTCTGAGTACTCAATGACCCACCAAAGTTTGTTGGTAAGACCCTACTGCTTAAGACACCTTATGTAGTTGACATGTAAAATGGAATGGCATGACTGGAAGTTGGAATAGAGTCAGTCCCCAGACAGTCAATGCTTTTAGAGCCAGAAGGTACTACATGGGCGACTGGGGGAAAATGACCAATACCTCCTCATATCTTGATGGTACTCTCTTTTGAGAGGACGGGAAAGTTCTTCAATGATTTTGTGGAATAATTTCTCAATGACTTTAGTATTAATTTTTTCCCCTTCTGGTATACCTGTAACTCAAATGTTAGGTCATTTTAGGGTATCCCACAGTTCCCTCATGCTCTGTTCATAAGATTTTTTGAATGTCTTTAAGTTTTTGTCTCCTGGACTATTTCTTCTGTTTTGTCCTCCATGTCTGAGGTTCTGTCCTCCATATGATTAACTCTGTCCTTGAGGGTTTCTAGAGATGTTTTCACTAGTTTAATTTGGTTTGTATTTTCTGTTGCCTTCTTCTCTATAGTATCCCTCCCTTTGTTGAGCTAGAGTTTCAGGTCATATTTTGATTTTCTTCATGCTTCTTAGAATTCATTCTTGCATTTACATATATCTTCATTAAGCTTAACCAGCTGGTTATTGATATCCTCTAATTTTTTGGCTCTTCTTCATTTCACTAAACTCCATTTTGAGGTCTCTCTGAGTTTTGTATGTTAGGTGAAGTCTGCTTAATTCTGTTGTGTGGATTTTATTTATGTGTTTGATTTTTGTTGTTATTTGCTGCCAGATCTGCCATTTGATTGGTCAGGATTAAATATTTCATGTCTTCATTTTGGGGTTCTATTCCTGTTTTCTCCTCTTTGTTTTCTTTGGAGACATCTATTGTGGGACTAGGCAGTGTTTTGGTGCTCCCTCCATTTGATGTTTCATGTTGTGTCTTTTGTGTTGTGGTCTGCCTATTACAGAATGGGCATCTTGTTTAATTAAGGTTGAAACAAAAATTTTACCTTGTAGTGTCTTCAGTGAGTGTTCTACTTTATGTTTGAATAGAATATGCTAGTGATGGCTCTATATTTTGAGATGTTCAGGTTCTAAAGGGTGTATGCACACCAGCCACTCTGGCTGTTCCTTAGTACCAAAGGTGGGATGTCTAATATCCTTTTGACTTGATCTCCACTGTGTCCTTCCTGTGGCTCTGTGTCCTTGCTCTCCTACTGAATACAGATGGGCTGGTTATGGAGGACTCATTGGTTCCCCAAGGCAGTTGATTGGCTGTTTTCCTGTTTTCTTCTCTGAATCTGATATGGTGCCCTAAGTAGCTACTGGCAGTGGGATGGGGCATTGCATAGGTAGTAGAAGTGGCCGGGTTGTACAGCCCTCACAAGATCAGGGAGTTGGCTGATGTCTATGAGCCTGGTGCACTGGCCAAGTGGCACTCACAGAAAGAAAAATGTCACATGTTCTCACTCATCTGTGGTTCCTAATCTGGAACAACTACAGTTGCTGGCATACCTCACAGGTAACTTGGGGCCCAGACAATAGAGAAGAAGGGTTTGGAGGTGGAAAGAGGAGGCTGGGGGTAAATAAACACAAAATTATACCCAAAATAAATTGGTAACATTGAAACTTTTCTCCTTGTTGGTAGACTAAAATATTTAATCTTCAACAGGGATATGAAACCTCTGGAAAGAAGGGATCCTGAGATGGGGGGTGGGGAAGTAAAGCCTAATTTTAAAACATTTGGCTCTGCACGTTGGGTAATGATACACAGAGACATTTCCTCCTACCCATAACTGAGGGCTAACTCCACAATGCATGACCCATATACCTCAACAAGGAGGGGCCAGAGGAGAGGTAGGACAGGGAGAAGGCTAATAATGGTACCAACTTGACTGTATTCACTTAGTACAAAAAAGGAAACTAAAAAAGGGGAAATATAGAAATTGGAGTCTTAGAACAAACAGATTTTAGAGGTGATTTAGGCTAATGCTCATGAAAGGCACTTAAAAATGTAGCCATGCTCATATCAGCACCACACACACTAAAATTGGATTAAACAGAGATTATCTTGATCCCAGCACAGGAATGACAGCCAAATTCGTGAAACATTCTTTATTGCTTATTTGTTTGTTTGAAAAGCAAAAGAGAAAAAAAGTCTGATAGAGAGAATAGGCTGGTTAGGGCCTCTACCCTCTGTAAGTGAACTCCAGACACATGTGCACCTTGTGTATCTGGTTTTATGTGGGCACTGGGTCTTTTGGCTTTGCATGCAAGTTTCTTAACTGCTAAGCCTTCTCTCCAAGCTGCAGTCTATACTTTTGGTACAAGAAAATACCAAAATTCATAAAGCTTCTAACTTGACAGGGATTAACTCACATATAACAGTTCTAACACAAAACATCAATGGACTCAATGCACCTGACAAAAGACCAAGGATTAAAACCTGGATCACAAAAATTTGTTGTCATCAGGAAACCCACCTTACCAAACAACATAGACAACAACTAAAGGTTAAAGGATAGAAAAAGTTATTCCTAGCTAATAGGAATAAGGACTAATCAGAAGTGGCTATACAGGTACCAGACAAAATAGACTTCAAACCAAAAAGTAATCAAAAGAGAGAGGCGTGGTGGCACACGCCTTTAATCCCAGCACTTGGGAAGCAGAGATAGGAGGATCGCTATGAGTTCAAGACC
The DNA here is from genome assembly GCF_020740685.1 of Jaculus jaculus. Lineage (NCBI taxonomy): Eukaryota > Metazoa > Chordata > Mammalia > Rodentia > Dipodidae > Jaculus > Jaculus jaculus. The sequence continues at coordinate 78,771,201 of NC_059113.1, forward strand.
ACCCTGAGACTACAGAGTTAATGCCAGGTCAGCCTGAACAAGAGTGAGACCCTACCTTGAAAAACCAAAAACATTTTAAAAAAGAGAGATAAACAAAGCTACTTCATGTTCATCAAAGGAACAATACAGGAAGAGGTGATTACAATAAACAACCTATTTGCACCAAACATATGAACACAATTTTACAAAGAAAAATATGTTGGATAATTAAGCAGAAATAGCCCCTTTTTAATATTCCACTATCCTCATTAGACATATTATCTAAGTAGAAAGTTAACTGTGAGCAAAGGGAGTTAAAAAATACCAAACATCAATTGGACTTAGACATCTACAGAATATTCCATCCTAATTCCATATAATGCACATTATTCTCAGCAGGTCACAGAATTTTCTATAATACCTGATATATTGGGGCACCATGACTTAACCTCATCAGGAAAATCAACATAATTCCATGCACTACATCAGACTACAATGCAATAAAGCTACAGATTAGCAAAAAGGGAAACAACAAAAAATACAACACCTTGTCACTGGACAATTCAATATTAAATAATGCATGGATGGCTGAAGACATCAAAAATATTAAAATATTTCTGGAGCTGAATGATAATACAAACATAACATACCAAAATATATGAGACACAATGAAGGCAGTCATCAAAGAGAAGTTTATAACATCAAATAATTTAATTAGAAAAACAGAGTGATCTCAAATCAGAAACTTAACCATCCTGATGAAGGCATTGGGATAACAAGAACCTTCAACACCCAATAGTACCAGAAAAATAATATTAATCAAGATCACAGCAGAAATCAAATAATTGGAAATAAAAATAAAAATTGATGAATTATAGAGCTGGTACATTGACAAAACAAGCAAGATGAATAAACCTCTAGTAAATCTGTTAAAAAGAAAACAAAAAGAGAAGATTCAAATCAAACAAGATCAGAACCAAATCAAATCAACAAGTCCAGAACCAATAAGGGAGATATTGCAATAGACCTTACTGAGGTTGAAAGAATCATCAGGATATACTTCAAATATCTAAATTCTACAAAATTGGAAAACCTTGAAGAAATGGATAAGTTCCTTCACTGATACCACCAACCAAAACTAAACCCAGATGAGATTTAAAAAAAAAAAAAAAACCCCGTATATAAAGAGAACATCAAATTCGATTGGAACTGTAATCAAAAGTCTCACCTAAGAAGTGAGAAACACTGCAACAAAGTGGCAGCATACAAAATCAACAAACAAAAATCACTAGGCTCATGTACACCATGACAACACACACACACACACACACACACACACACACAAACAAATGTGCACAAAAGAAATCAAATACTTTTTAATATCCTGAACCAAGGAAACACAATGAAAACAAAAAAGCATTGAAGAAAGCACTGGGGGATTGGGAGAATTAAGATTGTTAAAATGGCTAAAGGGAATGTAAAGATCCAATGCAATTCCCATCAAAATCCCAGCAACATTCTTCAGCGTTAGAAAAAACTGTCTCTAAACGTAAATGGTTGTATCAAAGGCAACAGATAGCCCAAAATTTATTGGGCAAAAGTAACACTTTTGGTGGGTTCACCACACTTGATTTCAAATTATGGTATAAGGCCATAGTAATAAAAGCAGTGTGGTGCTGACATAAAAATAGGCACATAGATCAATGGAATAGAAGTAAAGATACAGGTACAAGTTTAAGTATATACACCTACCTGATTGTTTTTTTGTTTTGTTTTGTTTTGTTTTTTTTTTGAGGTAGGGTTTCACTGTAGCCCTGGTTGACCTGGAATTCACTATGGAGTCTCAGGGTGGCCTCTAACTCAAGGCAATCATCCTACCTCTGCCTCCCGAGTGCTGGGATTAAAGGTGTGTGCCACCACGCCTGGCTTTACCTACCTGATCTTTGAAAATGAGCCAAATATGCTCAGTGGAGTAGAGACAGCATCTTCAGAAAGTGCTGCTGAAGAAACTGGATAGCTACATGTAGAAGATTGAATATGGACCCCTTCCTCTTACCTTGCACAAAAGAAGTCAACTCCAAGTGTATCAAGAACTTTAATATAAGACCTGAAACTCTCAATCAACTTGAAGAAAAAGTAGAGTTAACATTCTAGGATATAGGCATAAGAAAAGACTTTTGAGTAAGAAGCCAGTAGCTCAAGGTATCAAGCAAATACAGGACAACATGAAATTAAAAAAAAAAAAAAAAAAAAAAAAAAAAAAGGTCTATTGCACAGATAAACAAACCATCAATAGGGTCAATAGACAGCCTCCTCAATGGTAGAAAGTCTTTATCAGCTATAACTCAGACAAAGCTTTAATATCAAGAATCTGCAAAGAATTTAAAAAAACCTAAACAATAAAATATCAAATACTCCATTCAAAAAATGGGGCAAGAAATTGAACAGAATTCTCAAAGACATACAAATGGCCATTAAGCACAAAACGAGATGTTCAGTGTCACTACTCATCAGGGAGATGCAAACTAAAATTAGTATGTGATTCCATCTCATTCCAATCAGAATGGCAACATCAAAAATCAAACGAGGGCTGGAGAGACTGCTTGGTGATTAAGGCACTGACCTACAAAGCCTAAGGAAAGGACCCAGGTTCAACTCCTATCCATATAAATCATATGCAAAAGGTGGCTCATGCATCTGGTGTTTGACTGCAGTGGGTGGCTGGAGGCCCCACTGAGTCCATTCTCTCTCTCTCTCTCTCTCTCTCTCTCCCTTTCCCCCTGTTTCTCTCTCTAAGGTAACTAAAACCTCAATATTTAAAATATCAAAAGGCAGACCATACTGGCAGGGGTGTGAGTAAAGAGGAACCCTCATCCACTGCTGCTGGCAGTGCAAATTGCTACAGCCACTATGGAAGTCAGTATGGAAAATTCATAAAATTCTGAAAATAGAGCCAGCTATACTTCTTTTGGGTACACATTCTAAAGACACAGAGACACATGACCAACTATTTTTGTTATTGCTTTATTCACAATAGCCAGTAACTTGAATAAGCCAAGATTCTCATCAGTAAATGAATGGTTAATGAAGATATGGCATATATACACAATGGAATTCTACTCACCTAAGGAAAAATGAAATAATTAAAATTTTAGGACAATGGAGAGACTTGGAAAATATCCTGGTAAGTGAGGTCACACAGCCTCAGAATGATAAACACCTCATGTACTGTCAGCTTTAGATACTAACTGGAATTAATTTTAGATATGTGCAAATAGTTCTAAGCACTAGAAATATGATCATAAAACCAGAATTAGACCAATACAGAGAAGAAAGAGGGAGAGAGGAGAGGAGGAGTTACCTGGCAGAATAGGGGAAGGACAAAATACTGGATATGGGAATGGCTTAAAGAGGTAGGATACAGAGAGGCAATTACACAAGAATTAAGACAACGTGAAACAGTTCCACAGAAACCCCCTTCCTAACTAGCATAATAAAAGATATAACCACCAAAATGGGGAAAGGGAGCTACCCAGACAGGAGATGGAAAAAGCTTTACCTTAAAACCATGGGCTCTTGACAGTAAATTCCAAGCCCAGAATTGGTTTATCTCCCACAGCAAGCTGTTGGCGAGGGATATCCATGAGGTCCCCAAAACAAGGTAGGGCCTTGCCAAAACACCTGATTATCTACCAGAGCTAAAAGGTATGACCGTGTTGCTAAAGACACCACAGACTATGGTCACAGGACATTGGAATACCATGATAGAATGGAAAGGGAAACTCACTTCCTCCTGGCTGCCCCTCATAGTGCTGGAGAGCCCGATAGGAGCTGCCAGAGCACAGCAGTCACCAACAAAATGAATCAGCAGTGGATCTATAGACTACAAAATCAACCAGCTAGACAAGAAGTATATACTTGTGCAATAATAACATTCAGTCTCTGTGGGTAACCAGATTTCCCTTAATTGGACATGAGAACCACTCAGAGAGAGATAACTCATATCACATACTGGAAACCAAGTCAGAATGCCATGGTCAGGAAACTCAGATTGCAGGGATAAGCCCCTACTCCTCTCTGAAGAACAGTGGGCTTGCACATTATAAAGTCTCTCAATTTTGTATACCCCCTTTAACTTAGGTTTAACTTGTTTGGAGGATCTGTTTTATTTTAAAGATAGCAGAGAAAATGAAGGAGATGAAGGTCCATCAATAAGACAAGAAGATAGCTGACTGCCTACCACAAGACTTCCAGTTTCTATCGTATTGGCCAGGGCCCAGCAGAAATTGCAGAGGAAGGGAACATATGAATACTGCCCTTATTGCTAGCCTGACCACCACCTCCACGGTGATAGAAAAGACTTGTGGACCAATCAAAACATATCAAATAGAAAGGCAGAGACTATAGACAATTCAACACTTAATCGGACTGGTTCATGGCTCTGGGAACACTGTGGAAGAGGAGGTGGAAAGTTTTTAAGAGGAATACCCTAAGACATGGTCCTTCTGCTACCCCACAGGGACTAACTGAGGCCTTCATGGACCACAGTAGATAACATGATGCACAGGGGAGGGTCCCCATGTGGCAGGCACTGGGGAAACAAGATGGAGGAGTATAACTTTGTAATGTTTCATATAAAATGAAATTAAAAAAAAAAACATAATTCTGAAGAATGTTTAGAAATAAGTTCATTTCCTATAGAATCTTTTGTACTCAATTATATGCCCAATCAGACTATTCAATGCTATTTTATGTTATGCCTAACCTAAGTTTGCTGATGGATGGAGAAAGGTTAAAAACATAGTCTGCACATAAATTAGAGAAAAATGTAGTATTTCAATAAAAATATCTTAAAGGGCTATGTGTCTCTCCAACAGGAATTGGGGGATTTAACTGATGATAACTGTGCATTTTAAACATATCCTCCATGTCTTCCACAATCAGAAAACATGCCTGCTATTCATAATTTCCTTTTTAGGAAATGCATTGTACTTGATTTTGCCATCAGTTGAATAAGAAGTTATGAAACACAATTTCTCATGGCTGGCTTATACATTATACAAATTTGCTTTCAACAAATTAATCCTATGTACTTTGGGATCCTTGTTTACTCTAGATAAGCTTTTGAATTTAAGACACTGTCTTATTTTATTGTCTATAATTATGTAAGTTGTCAATAAAACATCTAAATGGTAAAACATGGTCAATATTTGATGAATGAAAAAAAAAAAAAGACTATAGCCATGAAGGAGAGAAGTAGCCACTGTAAAGGGGGTGGGGGGAAGGAAGCAGAGGAAAATGGATTTTGAAACGGAATATCTGCATTTGAACTCTTCACTGATCAGTACCATTGTCTTTGTAATGTACATGAGCCTTGGATTTGCTTTTTTTCTTTTGAAAAATAGGGACAATAATGTGCATAATTACCTTTTAATACTGAGATGATCCAGTGAAATTGTGTTGTTAAAATATGGAGAAAAATGAAGCCAGGTGTTGTGGTGCACGCCTTTAATCCCAGCACTCAGGAGGCAGAGGTAGGAGGATCACCATGAGTTCAAGGCCACCATGAGACTACAGAGTGAATTCCAGGTCAGCCTGGGCTACAGAGAGACCCTACCTTGAAAAATCAAACAAACAACAACAACAACAACAACAACAACAAAAATGGATAAAATGAACTATGCTATGCTTAACTTATTTAACTCTAAGAAGAGAAAGTGACTAAAGTTGAAATCTGTTCTTTAGAGGGTTTTATCTTACCCCTTTATTTTGCCCAAAGAGTGGAATAATGAACACAGTGGCCTTCTCTATGATTGCCTTTTCTCACTGACTGTATGTAGACATTCTAATACACATCTACTCCAATCTCTCCTGCCTCTCTAATCTGTTCCCCTTATCACTAATAATAAATGTTTCAACTGCCCTATACTCTCCTGGAAAACAAGATAATACAGTTGGAGAACAGAACTTACAGAGTAGTATAGTGGATAAAGGAAACTGACCAAAGGTTTTAAGATTCAATAAAAATGATTTTTGAATTTTCTGTTCATAAAGTACTTTCAATGTATACTTCCTTCACTCCATAATTAAGATTTACAACAAAAATAAAATGCAAAAACCATATGCCTTTGTGGCTATAAACAATAAAATACACATGATTTTAGCCTTCTTTTGAAAAAAATTACAATTTTGTGTTTTCTGTTGCAGGTTAAGTCTGGTATATAAGAGTTATAATAGTGACTAAAATAAATCTGAATTGCTCTAAGTCATGGGACTTTTAAATAACCAAACCTCATTTTCTAGTGTTCAGTAAGTCTTCAATTACATTATGAAGCTTGAAATAAATAATCTAGAAATCGATGTGGAATTTGAAAGATGGGAGAAAATAACATGAAATAATTGTTTTATCTCCTTGAGGAATGACATAGTATTAAAAGTCTTATACTTCATATTTTCTCTTACATTAGTTTCCAATATTATAGGGAGGAGTTACCTTTCTCCTAAAAATGCTGCTGTGTTAATCTTGTTCCTTTCATTTCTTCTCTGGGATGTGTACTTGGCCATTTTATGACATAGTTAGTCTCTGTTTTCATTTTTCACTTAAAACCCAAATTTTCAGGCTCATTGCATTTAAATAATCCTGTCTGTACAACTCACAGGTATTTTAACCTCTACAGTTCCTTTAGTGATCTTCCAAAACCAACATTAAAAGGCTGTTATGCCCTTTGTGTGTGTGTGTGTGTTGGAGGACAGAGAGCAACATCAGGTGTCACTTTCAGAAACACTGCCAGCTCCTTTGAGACAGCTTCTCTCATTGGCCTGAAACGCAATGATTAGGCTAGACTGCCTGGCTCTACAGAGTTGGGATTATAAGCACATCATACTTGGCTTTTTAAGCGGACTTTGACAACTGAAGTTTAGTTTTGCTTGCAAGGCAAGTACATTACTAAGTGAGCTATCTCTTTAGCCCTATTTTCTCTATCATTATGACAATGTCTTGGAACATTGTCAAATCTTTATCCTCCCCTGAAATCTGTGTTGTTCATTCTACATATTGGTCTGTCCACTCGGGATCCCCATTGTCTGCCAGAAATATGAACTTGCAGAGATGTTTTTTCACACCTTTATCTTTAAAGTGCATAATCTGATCCTAGTACAAATTGTACTATATATGAATATGACATTTAGTTTCCAATTCTCTGTGTGGGATTTTTCTGTTACTTGAGAAACTTGAACCATGCCTTTCTAAATCTTATTTTAAATTTTAAATTTAAAGTCCTTTTAACATACCTGAGGTGACACTCTAAAATCTTATGAAAAGTTTACAAATGTATAACTGCAAATGTTTTATTCTCTTTGATAAACTCTTCTATTTTCTTAATATAAATCATTCTTGGTTTAATGACTGACTCTTATCGCTATGTGATGACATTAAAGGAATGTTATCCTTCCTTTACTTAAGTAGTGCAGTAATCCATAAACATACTGGCCCTGAACCTGATATAGTGGCTTAGTATCCCATACATAGTCCTCCAGAATTAGAAAACTGTTGGTTAATTTAATTTACCCAAATGAATTCATTATTTCAAAGCAATCAGGTTGATTCAGTGTAATATTGGCCTATTTGTGAATAAATAAATTTAAGTATTCTGTTATAAAGTTAGCTCTGAATTTAATGCTTTCTGAAATTAGACATGAATCGTCTTATCCTCAAGTTATTCAGAGGTAACTTTGAAGAAATGTAATTTGAATAGATTTATTTAGACTGTAAACTATGATCTTTAGGTGTGAGTAGGGCAAATGCAGTATATGATTGTATGTGGAGGATGTGTGTGTACAGATATATATGCCCTGTGCTTTTTGTGGATGCTATAAATCTATTTTACAGGTTTTAAGGAGGTGGTGATGGATGGTAATGATAATTTTTAGCTTGATGTAGTGGTTTTCTGGGCTTATTGAAAGGAGCAAACAAAAATTCAAAAACAAGAGGATGATGAAGATGTCATTAACTAGATGATAAACATGTTATTAACATGACCATCATCAATATCTTTATCCTATAATAACTGATACCATCCCCCTTTGTTGTTATATACCTGTTCTATTTCTCCCTGTTACAGGTGATTTTCTACAAAACTTAATCCCCATGTACTCTACATACCTATTTAATATCCATCATCCTACTGTTATACAAACTTATCAGTCCCAAAAATCATTTCACACTAGAATGGCCTAAGGCATTAAAGTAGAAGAGGCACAAACTGGAAAAACAAGGGGGTTGTTCAGTGGAAAGGGATCATAGAGAAAGGACAAGGAAGAAAATGAATGAATTATGAAGAAAATACATTATATACATGTATGAAATTTATCAATAAAATAGAGTAAAAGTATCCTATCAGGCTTCTTCTCTCCTTCACTTATAACATGAGACCTTTTCACAACATGCCTGTCTGTGTTCTGTAACTCCTTCTCTTCCTCCCTGTTCAGCCTGTGTAGCTCTTAGGTTTCATAAGATTATCTCTGTAAACTTTTTAGTATGGAATTGACCTTAGCATTTGATCTATTATTTTAGCTGGTTATCAACTGGAATCTAAGCATTAATGTTATTCTTTAGAAATTCTACTCAATTTTTTAAAAACATGATGTCTTTATCTTCTTTCCCCCATGATTCCTCCTTTGTATTCCTACACTACCAATTATTAAAAATTGTGCTAACCAGGCCAACTTTGTTTTATGAGCATAAATCCCTTTAAACATAATATCTTTTGCCATTTTGAACCTCTAATCAATCTCACAACTCTCTTATAAAGTGAATCAAAATCTTTGGTGTCTTTCATTTCTGTACTTTCTCTATTTCCTGATTTTTACTTCACCATTTTTATCTTTAAAACAACAATTATAATTTTTCTCACCACCTCTAATCACACCTACATCTGCTGATTTTAAGGCAGACAGAGTAGCTCTCCTTCCTCTGTGGCACCCAAGAGTCTTAATCAATTTCCTCAAGATTCATCTCTGTCTAATGCACACAATGATCTAAAGAATGAAATGGAATATAAGTTATATGAAATTTCTCATTTTCCTTTAATAAAGCATTTGTACCACTCTCATTCCATTCTCTATCCAATTGTCTCTCTCCAATTGATGGAGGAGAAACTTATTTATTTCAAACTAGAAAAGCCATCTATATAATGGATAAAGGCCAAAAGGAATACTGAAACCTTCCAAAAAAGTCTTAAATTATTAATAGAGCAAAAATATTCCAAATGATAGTTATCCCATCTCTCTCTCCATTCCTTAACTTGTTCTTTATGCCTCATCCAGTATGAACTTGCAGACTATTTGAAGTAGTCTTCCTATTTTAAGTATATACAACTAAACACATATGTATTAGTCAAATTCCTGTTGCTATAACAAATAACTGATGTCATCAACTCATAAAAATAAGGAGTTTATTTGTCTGTTTTAGAGAATTCAGTCTATGATGTCTTGGCTCTGTTTCTTTTAGGACCCTGGCTAAGCAGTCCATCATGTTGGCAGTGGTAGTTGTACTGTGTTCATGTATTTGATAGAGAGAGAGAGACACAGAGAGAGAGAGAGATTGCTTATGAAATCAAGGAATAAAAACAATAAACAAGGGCTGGAGAAATGGTTTAGCGGTTAAACACTTAATTGTGAAGCCTAAGTTAAGGACCCTGGTACAAGGCTCGATTTCCCAGGACCCATGTTAGCCAGATGCACAAGTGGGCACAAGCATCTGGAGTTTGTTTGCAGTGGCTGGAAGCCCTGGCAAGCCCATTCTCTCCTCACTCTCTGCCCCTCTCTCTCTCTCTCCCTCCCTCCCTCTCTCTCTCTCTCTCTCTCTCTCTCTCTCTCTCTGTGGCTCTCAAATACATAAATAAAAATAAACAAAAAATTTAAAAAAAATAAACAGGGAGAAAGAGACTAGTGCTCCATCTCTTTAAAACCATAGCCCATATTATTATTTCTCACTAGGCCTACCTCTTAAAGATTATGCCACCTTCCAAAAAAAAAAAAATTACCAAATTTTAACAACAGTTCTTCTGGAAGACATGCCACTTCTAAAGTGCAATGCACACCATAATAATGTGCTTGTCTCATTGTAGTCATTTACTGATAATGTATATGATACCACATATTTTATTGTTTCCAGTAAAAGACACATATGAATCTTCATCATGTTCTTGTTGAAACTTATTCTTTTATTAGTTTCATTTTTGTACTCAAAATAAAATTGAAGATTATAATACTTTGAATCAAATGTTCCCACATAAGCTCATGTAGTTAAAGTGTTTGGTTCCTTGCTGGTGGAAGTTGGGGAGATGGAGTCTTACTGAAGGTGGTACATTCTTGAGGGTGAGCCTTGAGGTTTATGTGCCCCTAGCTCAATCTTGTTGCTATCTTCCACCTGCTGAGGCAAGGAGTGATGTCTAGCCTCTGCTCTATCAACTTTTTTCTGACATAAAGAAGTTTCCACTCAAGAATGTATGCTATACTAAACTCTTTCCTTCTATTAGCTGCATTTAGTTATATGTTGTGTCCCATCAGTGTACATCATACATATGCAACATAATGTAAAATAGGGCTTCCAAAATTAGGTACATGTATTATCAGAGTGACACCTGTATTGATTTTTTCTTTTGTGGACAGGTTTTAACTTGCCCTTTGGTGTATGCATAAAGAAAATCTAAATTTCATTATTCTAATTTTCTTCTAAATTTTTAGGGTTGATAAAAAAGATCACTTGAATTAAAATTCAATGTATTTCCTTATCAAATATCCCTTTTAGAAGATATTTCTGGGTGAAGATATGAATGTAAATAAGCCAGCAAGGAAATGTGATCGTTTGTACTGACAAGTAATGTTGGACACATACCAAGTCCTGAGAATGGCAAAATCAAAATTCATTTTCAATACCAAGCACTACTGGGGAATAGGTTAATGAGATTCTGGGAATATAAACAGAAATCCTAAAGAGGGACTGGAATACCTTATTTTTAATTGCAAATCATTCAAATAATAAATTTGTAAGAATGGATTTAATTATAAGCATGCATGGAATACACAAAAAACCTTCAAGAAGAACTTCAGAGAAGAAATAAATTTTCTGTAAGGGCCAGTGATATTATTAAAAATAAGATATATTTCTACTATATGTTAAAATTAAAATTAAACATACTGAAGATGAAGGTTGATTCCTTTACCACAGGGACTCTCTGACAAATATGAAAATAATCTTGTACTCACACAACAGATAAAATAAAAGTTAAGAGAATATATTTGTCAAAGAATGCTGCAAGAAAGCAAAGTCTGGTTCTACAGTGGGATTTGTGCAGCTCATGAATGAAGAACCATGGGTAGGGGTTGTAAATGAAGAAAAACAAACTTTCCTGAGGGAGTTATTCCATAAATGGTTTCTGAAAAGTTGGTGCAAAGCAATAAAGCAACCCTCCAAATTCTCAACCTAGAATAATTCTCAAAAATGTTAGATAATTTGGAAAGGTAAATTCCATAGACCTTATTCAATGTTCAGTTTGTTTTTAGATTTTACTCTTAAGCCAAATCATTGCTACTATAAGTATACATATTTGGGTTGAGATCATCATTCAGTGGTTAGAATTAAGAAACTTTCAAGGCTCTGAAACCAAGTTTGACCCTTCCCAGCATCCACATTAAGAGGGAATCAAATTGATGCTACTGGGGTTGCATCTGCCATCTCAACATGCCTATGGCTATGGGAGAGAGCCAGGAGAATCTTTAAGTTTGTTGCTACCAATGCTGGCATTACCAGAGGATCAAATTTGCTCCATTTTACAGCTAGGCCTAAGTCTCAGTTTCCTGGAAAGGCAGACAAAACTGGGAAAAAACCCACAAAGGGTTTTTTCCTGCAATACCTCTGGACTATAACCAAAAAAAAAAAAAAAAAAAAAAAAAAAAAAAGGCAAGTAATTCCAATAAGGCATCCCAGTCCTACCATGGAAGGCTAATCAAAAGATAGACGAGGCAATAGGATCAGAAATCCAAAATGAAGTTATTTCTCATAAAACCCTGATGAAGCTATTGGTTTAGAACTTACACAAAAGCAGCAAATAACTAAAAATCATGGGGACACTGCCATCACTAGACTAGACCTAATAGAGAAGAAAACAGAAGGGGTCCAAACACAGTTAAAGGATATAATGCAAAGTGAAAAGAAAGAGGACCTAAAAAACCAGCTGGCTATGCTAAATGGAAACATAAATAAATTCAAAGAAGAATTCCAAGAAGCATCAAGAAAATCAGAAAATGATTTGAAAAGGGAACTTGAAAGAGGGATGGAAACCATACATGGAAAAGTAGCAGAAAATGCAAACCTAATTGAATAAGCCCAAAACTCCTTAGAGGCTTTTAAGAGCAGAGTCAGCCATGTGGAAGATAGAAACTCAGATCTTGATGACAAAACAAAAGAAACAGTTAAAGAGTGCAAAAGTTTTAGTAAGTTCAAATTTTTCTGTGAACATAACATGAGGGAAACATGGAATATCCTCAAACATCCCAACATTTGGATCATGGGAATACAAGAGGGGAAGAAATTCAAACCAAAGGTATGGAGAATTTTTTTTCAACAAAATAATCAAAGAAAACTTTCTCATTTTCTCTCAAAAAAAGGGGGGGGGCATCAAGATACAAGAAGCTAATAGAACTCCAAACAGATTGAACCAAAGAAGCACTTCTCCAAGACATACTGTCATTAAGACTCTAAATATTGATATCAAAGAGAAAGTCCTAAAAGCAGCTAAGGAAAAACAACACATCACATTTAAAGGTGACCCCATCAGAATCACTTCAGACTTCTCCATGGAAACCCTGAAAGCCAGAAGGGCCTGGAATGGAGCACTGCAAACCCTAAGAGCCTATGGCTTCCAACGTAGACTACTCTACCCAGCAAAAGTATCCCTCATAATAGATGGTGAAAGAAAAAGAGCCTTCCATGACAAAACTCAACTTTACAACTATGTGAACACAAAACCAAATCTACAGAGAGTATTTCAAGAAATTCTCCACACAAAAGAAACAAATAATCAACGTCAAGTACTTACAAGAAGAAGATCCCATTAACCTAACTCAGAGAAGACACGAAAAACTTCATAGTCCTTGAAAACACCAAACCACTTAAACCAACATAATACCGCAGAGATCAAATCAAACCTCACAGTCATCACCCTAAATATCAATGGCCTTAATTCACCCATCAATAAACACAAGCTAATAAGATGGATCAGAAAATTAGACCCCTCAACCTGTTGTCTATAAGGAACTCACCTCACCACTAAAGACAGACATCTCCTCAGGGTGAAAGGGTGGAAAATGATATTCCAAGCAAATGGAAATAAGAAACAAGCATGCATAGCCATATTAATATCAGATAAAATAGGCTTCAAACCAAAAATAGAACATTTAGACATAACAGATATCTAAAGAACATTCCACTTAAAATCCATGGACTACACATTCTGCTCAGCAGCTCACAGAAACTTCTCAAAGCCTGCCTCCATATATTCAGGAAGATTGACATAATCCCCTGCATGCTATCATATCACAATGCTATATTGATAGAAGTTAACAACAAAACACCCACCAAAAGTCCCATTGGCTCCTAGAAACTAAACATCACACTTTTAAACAATAATTGGGTAGTGGATGAAATAAAAAATGAAACAGAGAAATTTCTAGAAATGAATGACAATGAGGACACATCATACCAAAACTTATGGGACACAATGAAGGCAGTCCTCAGATGAAAATTCATACCATTAAATGCCTTCATAAGAAAGATAGAGAGGGCTGGAGAGATGGCTTGGAGGTTAAGCACTTGCCCATAAAGCCTCAGGACCCCGGTTCGAGGCTCTATACTCCAGGACCCACGTTATCCAGATGCACAAGGGGGCGCATACGTCTGGAGTTTCTTTGCAGTGGCCCGAGGCCCTGGCACACCCATTCTGCCTCTTTCATTTAAAAAAAAAAAAAAAAAAAGAGAGAGAAAAATTCCAAATCATTAGCCTAACCATCCACCTAAAGTCACTAGAAAAGCAAGAATAATCCAACTCATAAAACACCAGATGAAAAGAGATAATTAAGATTAGAGCAGAAATTAATGAATTCAAAACTAAGAAAACAATTAATAAAATTGATGAATCAAGAAGTTGGTTCTTTGAAAAAATAAACAAGATTGACAAACCCCTGGCCAATTTAATCAAGCAAAAAAAAAAAAAAAAAAGAGTGCTTCAAATTAACAAAATTCAAAATGAAAAAGGAGACATCACAACAGACATAAGTGAAATTGGGAGAATCATCAGTTCTTACTTCAGGGTAACCATTTTATATAAATGGTTGGTCTCCACATGCTGGCTGTTTCTGCAGAATAAACACTCTTTGCTTTTACATAATATTTGAGTCAGAGGTCTTTCTTCAGTTATTCTCAGACCCATACATTTGGAGGGTTCATCTTGGGATAGTTGGAGATACCACAGACTCGATAATGGAGAGTCTCTAGGGGAACAATTGATTCTTTGCTGATCAGCGATTTTGGGGTGCCCCTCTGTAGTATATGCTTTTGTTTGGCTCTGTTCCTTGTTTTACTGGGAGATCTGGTGTGCAGACACAATCTGGAGGCCCATGAAGGTTAGGCAGACCCACCAATTATTACCTCCAGGCCAGGGGTTTCTGAGGATGCTCTGCACCCCCATCTGTTGGAGCCAGAGAGCTCCAGTCTGACTCTAGTTTTGATAAATACTGTCAGGTCATGGCCATCTGAGGAGCCCATTTATGGGATAAGCTGCCTTTAGCATCATTTTGTTTTCTTTTTCACTCCCTGGGAGGTTTGTTTCCGTGTCTGTGTGTGTCGTGTTTATCCTTTTCTACTTTCCTGTGAGACACCATGGGACAGGTGGTGATTTCCACCCCACTGGACCGAATCCAGTCACACTTCAAGGATTTCCGATGCCTGGCTGACAACCTGGGTTTAACAGTACAGCCAGGAAGGCTAACCATCTTTTACAGGAATGAATGGCCTGTGCAGGACTTAAGGAAACCTAATAAAAGGCTAAAAAACATTCACCCCACAATGCCCAATCCATACACCCTGCTGAGTAGCTTGCCACCTGAGCAGGATGTCTATGTAGTGTAAGATTTCAAATATGCTTTCTTCAGCCTGCCACTGGCTTCAGCTAGTTTGCCTTTGAATGGAGTGACCAGGAGTGTGGTTTCAATGGACATCTGACCTGGACTAGGCTACCACAAGTGTTTAAAAACTCGCCCACCATCTTTGATGAAGCACCCCATGAAGATTTGGGTGATTACCAGCAGGCACACCCCAAACAATCCTCCTATAGTATGTTGATGACCTGCTTATAGCTGCCCCAGATGAAGAAACCTGTCTTTTGGTGATTGGTGCCTTGCTCAGAGAATTGGACCAGATGGGATATCGAGTGTCTGTGGAAAAAGGCACAGCTCTGCCAAAGGGAGATAATGAACCTAGGGTACATACTCAAGCATGGGGGTAGGGGGGCAACCCCTGCTGCCTCAGGCCTGGAAAGACATGATCCTCAGTTTTCCCACTCCCAAAACTTGTCGACAAGTTTGTGAGTTCTTGGGATCAGTGGAATTCTGTAGACTCTGGGAGCCAGGAACCACAGAAATTTCTAAGCCTCTATATGAGGCCACAAGGGGGTAGGAAAATGCCTTGGACTGGACTGCATAGATGGACAGAGCCTTCCACCGGCTCAAGGAGACACTCCTTAAAGCCCCAGCACTGGCCCTACCAGACATCTACAAGCTTTTCTACCTGTATGTAGATGAAAACAAAGACATAGCTAAAGGGGTTCTGACTCAAACTCTAGGCACTTGAAAAACACGAGTAAACTATCTGTCCAAAAAGCTGGACCCAGTACCTCAAGGATGGCCAGCCTGCCTGTACATTGTGGTGGCCACCTTGTTGCTGGTTAAGGATGCAGATAAGATTACTATGGGTCAGGAACTGATCATAATTACCCCATATGCCATTAAAGGTATTTTTAACTAAATTAACCCTAGAAGCTGGCAGCGACTGGTTAGCCCTCCTTCCTTAGGACCTATATAAGGCTAGAAACACCCCCTATACCCTAAGCCTAACTTCCTTTGAGATACTACATGGGAGGCCCTCTCCCCTTTTATCTAACCTTCAACCTGAGATCCTTGCAGAATTTGACAATCAGAAGTTCCTGGAATCCCTACAAGTTCTCCATATGCTCCAGAAACAGATTTGGTTGGATATACACCAATAGACAGCTCCTCCTCCTAATCCCCATTGCTTTGGACCAAGTGATGAAGTCTGGATTAAGAGACACAATCACAAGACTCTCAAGACACACTGGAAAGGCCTTCACATGGTAATCTTGACCATGTCCACAGCCATGAAGGTTGACAGTCAGAACCTGGATACATCACTCCCACATCAAACCTGCAGGATGACAGACCACTCAACAGTTGCAACACCCATGGGAGAGGCCTTCTGATGACTGGAATCCATGATGAAGGATTCAGGCCCACCCACTGGACCCACTAAAGATAAGACTTTACAAATCTTGATATTGATCTCTGCTATGGGTTTGGCCTTCACTGTACCTAACCCTTGTGAGCCATATAACCTCACATGGGTGGTTACTAACATGGCTACAGGGATGACTGTTAAGTCCACATCCCACTCAGCCCCTATCGGAACTTGGTTCCCTGACAGTATTTGACATGTACACATTGAATGAAGGGGATTGGAATGCCTATGCTGATCTCCAAAATTGCTACCACCCAAGCAGGCACAACATGCTGTGTCTACCCAGGGTCCAAGAGATTCAAGTCTCAGAAAACCAAATGTGGGGAGTGGAATCATTTTTTTTTTTTATTCAAGCCAGGGCTGCATGTCAACAGGAACAATCTCTTGGTATCCCCCAATTAAGGATGACCTCATTATAGTAAAATGGAGCCCAGGGTCAGATGCACCAGGATGGGGATATGGACTGGAGCCCAAACTCTACTCAAATACTTTCGGTGGACCATACACTTTTAGTACCTGTAATCCAATCACTATGAAGTTTAGCCCAAAAGGTAAAAAAAGCCACCAACTGGGGAACAGGAAACACATGATGACTACAGTTCTGTTAATCAAATAGTAATTTTGGGATGTTATTCACTATTCAGCTCCTAACTCAAATGATAAAATTCAAGCCTAAAGTACCATGAGGCCCCAACCCAGTCCTGCCACCCATTAAAATGTCACCATAGGAACAGGAGGCCATGTTTACTGAAAGGCCCAACCTAACAAATAAACCTAGGGTGACTTATATCTCATCCAGAAATCCTGCCCCAAGTCAGGAGCCCCAACCCCAATCCAGACCTTGGGACTTACTCCAGACCATCTATAAAGTGATAAATAACTCTAGGCCTGAACTCACCGATGATTGCTGGTTTTGCTTAGATGCAAGGCCTTGCTATTTTAAGGTGAATAGCCATTCTTGGGAATTACACCACCTCTGAGGATAATGGGCCCTGCGGCTGGCATCACCTGGACATCAGGAGGTTAACTTTAGAACTGGTTAAAGGGAACGGACTCTACATTGCAGGGGGCCATAAACCTGTCCCCCATACTCAGACACCTATGCCACACAAGCCCCAAATCAGGACTTGTACCTCACCCCACCAGATGATGCCTGGTGGCCCTGCTCTATTGGGTTGACTTCTTGTGTTCATACTTTAACTCTCAGCCACTGTGTGCTGGGTGCTGGTCCAGCTCACTCCTAAGATCCTTTATGATTCAGGTGAAGACATGGAGATTTGAGGATCTCCTCTCCTGACTGGAAGATCAAAATGGGTGGCAATCATTGCAGTCCTAGTCCCCACTTTGCTAGTGCTCAGAGTTGCCAGGGCCACTGGAGTGGGCACCTCAGCCCTAGTTTTCCAATACAAAAAGTACAAGACCCTAAGCCTAGTGACAGATGCTGATCTATCTGAGCTAGAAAAGTCAGTCTCACATCTTGAGACTTCCTTGTGTTCACTAGCCAAAGCTACCCTTCAGAACAGTTGTGTACTAGACCACCTATTACTCCAACAAGGTGGACTATGTCTAGCCCTAACAAAACAATGCTGTATTTAAGCTAACTACTTTGGAATCATCAAAAAAATCAATGTCTCTAACACCAAAAAGATTACAAGATAGAAAAAAATCGAGACCAAAATCTGACAAGTGGTATGAAAACTTTTTTTGTTTAATTGGTCCCTTTGGCTCACTACCCTCGGTCCCTGATAGTGTTGCTACTTGCCCTCATCTGTAGGCCCAATATCCTTAATACTCTGATAATGTTTGTCAAAGAATGCATGTCTACTGTTCAGCTTATGGTATTAAAGTCCCAATATCAACAACTAGACCCCTCTTAAGGATTTGTGATGGAACCTATCTCAAAGGGGAAATGAGAGGATCAAATTTGCTCCCGTTATAGCTAGGCCTAATTTTTGGTTTCCTGGAGAGGCAGACAAAACTTCTGAAAACGAAACAAAACAAAACAAAACAAACAAACAAAGAAAAAATATGAACAAAGGGCTGGTAAGAGCAATCCTGACATGTGGCTGGGGAAGATAGCCACCCAGAGGACTGAGTCAGTTCCTGCAATACCTCTGTACTATGACCTAAAAAAGGACTTGCCCAAGGAAGCAGACTTCAGGGCCCAGTGAGTTCCTGCAAAGTCTGCAAAACATGTCCAAGGATGATAAAATTTGGACCATGCCAATAAAAGATGTACAAATGTAGCTGCTGCTTGCTTAGCCAATCACATTAGAAGATGACCTAACCCTCCTAAAATTCCCCTAACTGTGCTTAAAAGGGGTCTGCATGGTACTCTCAGGGTTGCCATTTTATAGAAATGACCCCTGCATGCTGGCTGGTTTTGCAGAATAAATATTCTTTGCTTTTACATACTATTCAATTTCTGGGTCTTTCTTCAGCAATTGTTGGACAGAAGCAGAGATAAAATAATGAGAGAGACTCTGCCTCAAAGAAGGTTGAATGAGAAGATGGGCATGGTGAAGGTATTCTCTAATGATGGCATGTTCTGCTCATGCCTATACACATACATGCACACATATTCAAATAAAATAAGGGGTTCAAAGCCAACTCAAGAGGCAGAGAGAGGCAGAAGTATTGCTGCAAGTTCAAAGTCAGGTGCATCTACGTAGTAAATTCTCCTTATGTAATAATAAGTGTAAGGGTAATATGGGAATGAACCTATGAAATTTGCCAAACCAAGATTATATGACAAAAAAAATGTTGATACTAAGAGAGTGGAGTGGAAAAATTTAAATCAAATCACATTCTAATAGTTTTTTTTTTCAATTCACTTATAATTTGCAAGCAAGAGAGAGAGAGAGAGAGACAGACAGAGAGAGAGAGAGAGAGAGAGAGAGAGAGACAGACAGACAGACAGACAGAAAGGCCACTGCAAAAAAACTCCAGATCCATGTTCCATTTTATGCTTCTATTTTTGGGGGAGGTACTGGGGAATCAAACCCAGGTCCTTAGGTTTTGCAGGCAAGTAAATGCCTTAACCACAAAGCTATCTCTCCTACCTCAATAGTTAAGTCTAGTTAATTTATTTGTACTTTCATATTTTGTTATACATCAATTCCTATTTAATTTTTATATTTCATTTTCTAAGCTTGAATTTCCTGGTTTGAGTCATGCCATTATTATAATGGTGGACCCATTTTGCCTTACTGGCCAGTGTGCAGCTTGCAAGGTCCACTTTTGGTTATGACCATTTAAGAGTTTTCTCCCCCTGTAGGCTGAATAGCACTTTCCAGCCCTATGACCAGCAGGGAGGAGGTATTCAGCTTAGCTTAAGCTTGTTTTCTCAGTGTCCTGAAACTGAACCATGTAGTATATCTTTAGTAATAAGACAATACCATCTTGTCTGGGTGGTAACCAGAGGCCTTGGAAATAGGCTGAAATATTTTGGAGCCCTCAAAGCCTGCTTGACAAAAAACTCACTGTGAAATTTCATCCTATTTCCATCCATTAACAAAGCTAGTTATCTAAAGAAGTAATATCTATTACTAATGCTTATACTATAAAGTCTTAGAAAAATTTCATTTAATGAATGCATACATTCCAATTTCTTAGGCATTATAAATATTTATTTCAAAATGAATATACTTGCAGTAAGTAGGAACTATACACCAGAATGGAACAAATGTTTTATTAGATATTTTTCATAAGTTTAAAAATAATAGTAGCAAAATATAATGTAAAATTTGATAATCACTTGACAGATACAACTTTTTACTATTTATAAATTTCTGTGTGTATCATTTTTAGCAGTTAAATTAATTTCACACTGAAATTCTTTTGTATTTATTTATTTTATTTATTTACTTGAAAACATGAAAGAGAAAGAGAAAGAGACAGAGACAGAAACAGAGATAGAGATCAGGTGCACCAGGGCCTTCAGCCCCTGCAAACAAACTCCATGTACTGCCTTATGTATCTGGCTTATGTGGATCCTGGGGAATCATACCTGGTCCCTGTGACTTTGCAGGGAAGCACTTTAACTGCTAAGCCATCTCTCCAGCCCTCACACCTGAAATTCTTATTCCATGTCTTTTAGTCTAATTTTTTAAACGATTAATTGGTTATTAATTAAGTATCCTCAGCTAATGTATTTCTACTTAATTTTATTCAGGAAAGAAAACAAAGTATTCTGTGGGTGGGAATTTTTTAACTTTTTTAATCTTCCCAGTTGCAAATCTAATGTAGATCAAGTATGTCTACTAGATAGACCAGGAATACATTACTTTTAAATGAGACAGAGAAGGTACAAGTTGTTAAAAAAACTGATTTGCTTAGACTATGTCACAAAGGCCAGGTGAGATAAAATGTGATGGATACCACATCCAACGTAGGTTTGTGCTTTTTTAATCTCTCTCCTTTTGGTTTGGCAGTGTAGACATATTTATTGCAGATGGACATCTTATCCAGAAGATGTTGGTTTATCCTTGATACACTTTCTTGAGTTATAACTCCCCTACCTGTACACACACTGTGCTGGGTCCATGCACTGAACTTTAACTGGAGCATAAATTTAAGTCTTAATTTGATTACCCACTGAGATTTTGTTTTCATTTTAAATTATGGAACTACAGTTGAAAAAATTTTAAAAGAAAGTGGGCTAAAAATTAGGTGTTCCAATGATTTTCTAAGGAAGAAGAAAAATTAAATATGTTGCCTATAATGAAAAATGTATATCTAAGATTTTAAAATGGCAAATTATAGCATAAAATAGAACAATATTCTGAAAAAAAATCTGCTAAAATTGAATGGATTAAATAATTGGTGTTTATTGAGCTTAGAACTATAGAAGAAAATAATAAAATTATAATTTTTAACATGTTTCAATCTGTTTACCTTTATTTGTCAGTGGCATATTAAAATATAATAGAGAAAGACTAGGAAGAAAATGAAAAATTGAAAGCAAAACAGGAAATTAATACAGATATCCCCCCAAATTATACCTTTTTGTATTTAAAAACAACATCAGCAAAGTACTACTTTCATTTCCAAAGAGTTCAAAATCATGATTGGAAAGTATGCACTTGCAAACTCAGGCATCTTTCAAATGACTAACATGCCCACAGAAAAATAAAGGTGAAATGGTGAGCTATTTCTACACTGTAAATATTGTGTCCATCCAAAATACATGGTGAAAGGTGTTGGTGATAGAGTGCTTAGCATAGCTGTCTTCCAAAGTCCATGATGAAACACTAATTCAATGTTATCAAATGGAATGGTATTAACAAGTGGGACTTTTATAAGAGTATAGGATTATGAGGGATTAAGTTTCTTATAAATGAGAATGCCACATAGCCTTTAGCCTTTGAGTCTCCTTTACCCTTCTGTCTTGTAAGGATGTACTGTTCATTCTTTCTTCAAGACATGCCACAAAGTATTTTCTTGAAAGAAGGATAGATGCTCTCATCTGACAAAAAATATACCAGTTTAGACTTTGGAAATATGAAAAAGAAAGTTTTGACGTTTATAGATTACTGGATCTCATGTATTTTTTCTTTTTTTGTTTTTTTTTCATGCATTTTTAGTAACAGTAAAAACAGAGTTTAAATCTCATAAACTATTGCAATCCAAATTTCTCAATGCAAACAAATTATTAAGGCTATGGTCTAAGCCATTATATACTCAAGGGATTCACTATTAAGTTGAGTTTAAAGATAGACAAGGTGTAGGAGGTACCTTAATTTTTTTAAATATTTTTATT
Source organism: Jaculus jaculus (assembly GCF_020740685.1). Lineage (NCBI taxonomy): Eukaryota > Metazoa > Chordata > Mammalia > Rodentia > Dipodidae > Jaculus > Jaculus jaculus. Next base: position 78,793,529 of record NC_059113.1, read on the forward strand.
TATTTATTTGAGAGTGACAGAGAGAGAAAGAGGCAGATAGAGAGCCAGAGAGAGAGAATGGGCATGCCAGGGCCTCTAGCCACTGCAAACGAACTCCAGACGCGTGCTCCCCCTTGTGCATCTGGCTAACATGGGTCCTGGGGAATCTAGCCTCAAACTGGGTTCCTTAGGCTTCACAGGCAAGCGCTTAACCGCTACACCATCTCTCCAGCCCAGGAGGTACCTTATTAAAACATCAAGCTAAATCAAAACAAAACATAGAAAATTCACCATTTGCTAATTCACCATCTTGCAATATGTGACTGGATTTGCTAATTTTATGCTAATATATTCTGAGAAAGAAAAGAGTCATCAGACTAGAGAGATGGCTCAGTTAATAAAGATTTTGCCACTTAAGTGTGAGGACCTGATTTCAGAACCCCAGTATCCAAGTAAATGTGTGGTGAGTGTGGTTCCTGCTCATAATCCCAGCACTCATCCCCACTCTCTGGAGGCAGAAATGACTGGCTAGATTAGCAGAATCCATGAGATTTGTGCCCAGGTGAAAGATACCACCTTAGAAAATAAGACAAAGATCATTTGAAAAATACATTAGAAGCAAACCCCTCATCCACCCACATCTACACACATTTACCCACACAAATATGTTAACTCAGCCTGTCTACATACATGCAGCCACACACATGCAAAACACTCAACATATACAGACTACACCCACATACACAAATAAGAATGAATATAAGGGGCTGGAGAGATGGCTTATCAGTTAAGTAGCTTTTCTGCAAAGCCTAAGGACCCAGGATTGATTCCCCAGTACCCATGTAAAGCCAGATGTACAAAATGGTGTATGTGACTGGAATTTGTTTGCAGTGGCTAGAGGCCCTGGGACACCCATTCTCTCTCTTTCTTTCTATCTGCCTCTTTCTCTCTCTCAAATAAATAATTAAATATTTAATTTTTTAAAATTTTTATTTTTAAAATAAATATAATATTTTAAAACATGAATAGAAGTGTTATATCTCAATGACACTCTGTCTTGAGGACAAAAGTATGCTTTAGTGGCTAGAGGTATAGTTCTGTGTGAGATAACTTGCTAAGCCTTTGTAAGGCTTTAAGTTTCATACCTGATGCTATAAACACACACACACACACACTCACACACTCACACACTATGCTTTGTACCTCAAATGTCTGCATGTATGTTGGGAACTGATGAGATATGTCACCTGCAGTGACAGCCAATTATTCCAAGCCTATTTTTATTATTACTTTTTTAATTTGGCTTATGAAATAATGGGTTTTACTATGGAATGTTCACACATGCATATGATTGCATTTAGCCCTCTAACGTATACAGTCTTCTCCCACTTTTTTGATTTTTTGATGATGTCACTTAGATTATAGGATATGGCGAATCTCTCAAAGAATAGAACCAGTGAAGAGTAAACATTGACAAGGAATATTCCCTAAAAAGAAAAAGCGAGTTTGCATCAGAACAAGGAGAGACAGGGCTTTTCCATGAGCTCCACAGAGAAAATTTAGTGACCATAGGGCCATGTAAGACATTTATGAAACATTCTTAAGATCTTTGCCTGGGAATTGTGGTTACTGTTTTGTTTTTTCCTGAGAGGCTACATTTAAACTGTATCACTGGGTGTTGTGGCTGGATAGATATGCTTTGAAAAAATAAATAGATAAGAAGAAAGTAAATTAAGTTGTGTATGTTGGGTGGTACAGGCCACTGACCTCACCACTTGGGAGCCTGAGGCAGTAAAATTGGTAATTTAAAGCCAGTCTTGACTACTGAGAGTCTCTCAAAAAATTAAAGAAACACATAAACAAAAAGGGCCAGGGTTATACAAAGTGCTGGAGAATGTTAATTCCTAGTTGAGAATCTGGTTCAAAGATAAGCACCAGAAGGAAAGAAAGAAAGAAAGAAAGAAAGAAAGAAAGAAAGAAAGAAAGAAAGAAAGAAAGAAAGAAAGAAAGAAAGAAAGAAAGACGGAAGGAAGGAAGGAAGGAAGGAAGGAAGGAAGGAAGGAAGGAAGGAAGGAAGGAAGGAAGGAAGGAAGGAAGGAAGGAAGGAAGGGGAAGGGGAAGGGGAAGGGGAAGGGGAAGGGGAAGGGGAAGGGGAAGGGGAAGGGGAAGGGGAAGGGGAAGAGAAGGGAAGGGAAGGGAAGGGAAGGGAAGGGAAGGGAGGAAGGAAAGAAAGAGGGAAAGAGGGAAAGGAAAAAAAAGAAAGGAGAAGAAAGAGAGAAGGAAGGAAAGGAGCAAGGACAGAGGGAGGGAGGAAGGGAGGGAGAGAAGGAAAATAGAAAGAAGGAAAAAAATGGAGAGAGATAAGGAAAGAAGAAAGAAAGAAAAAGAAAGGGAAGAGTGATGAAAACGGACAGAAAAAGAACTGAGGAAGGCATAAAAACTAAAAAAGAAATTATCTTGGCCTAGGAGTAGCTTCTCTGATACATGTTCTGCCTGCATTTAGAGTTATTAGATATTTAAACAATAAAATATGCCGACCTTCTGTGCTTCAGATAAGGCCTATGCTTCCACACAACAACTACACTAAAAAGATTGGACAAAATGACTTTAAGTTCTTGTGCCATTCTTTAAATATATTTCAGTAATTAAATGTTCACTATATGTACATACATCCAGGTGGGTTTAACTTTCTTTCTAAGTGTGTTAATCACTTATGTAGAAACCAAAGCCAATTGGAATCATCGGAGCTAAAAAGACCAATATTTTGGCCTGTGCTCCCAGATCATGAGGCCATTGGACATGATGGGACACTTCTACACTGGCCCCTGGTAGGTCACCTGTCTTTCTGGTAATGGAGGATATCAAGACCCAGAAACAATTGACATACATTCTAAAACAGGAGAGTCACAACTGAGGAAAAATCTGTCCTCTTGGTTTCCCGAAGAAGGGAAAACTACTTATCCAGCACAGACATGACTCATCCTAACAGACAGGATGTTTTCATTTTTCTAACTTGACTCAACAGATGTTGGCTACAGAGCATTAAGTTCATATATGTAATTTAATAATTTAATAGTTTGGCACTTATTTTTCATGTCAGAAAATATCCATTAATTACAAATAAGTCAGGAATTAAAAATAACTTGTAAAGTACAGTTAGATTTGTTTTAAAACTCAAAGGATTTTATTGGATTTTTCTTTGTAAAAAAAAAAGGAATAACATGAGAGAAAAATAATTTCTAATGCACATGATTTACTAAGTTTACTTATACCCACAAACAGATTTCTGAATGTTATCTAGTCATGAAATGTGAATAATGAAATTTCACTTAGAGCTATCTTGGGGATTGCTGGTTCAAAATGTTTCAGGTTTATTTTCTTCAGTATTAAATAGAATGTTACTTAAATGATGTCCAGAATAAGTGGAATATTATTTCTATTTGTATTTATAAATTGTTTCCTTAGACTCTGGAAATATATGTGTGTGTGTGTGTGTGTGTGTGTGTGTGTGTGTGTGTGTGTGCCATATACATATATAGTAAATAAATGTTTATGTTTTATTTAACAAACTAATATTATTTGTATAATTGTTAATATTCAACATCACTTTATCATCAAAACTCCTTACCTCCTGCTGTATGCAACCAGGGGAAACTAACATTAATATGACTTGTTTTAAAATTATTGTGCCTTCATAAATTTATCAGTTGTAATCAAAATCCATTTCCTTTGAAACCAAAAGCTTGTCACAGAAAGACAAACTTCAGGCCATGGGGAAGGGAGAATAATAACCAGTTTGCAACTATGCTTGCTCTAGTCAGCAGCTGTATGTCACTAAAGGGACCAATCTGTCTTCCATATTATTGTAAATTAAATCCAAACAGTACAGCAGGACTTGCAAACCACTACACACAATTCTTTTGATTCTTAAAAAATGCAGAAAGAAAAGTGGGTAAAACATTGGTAATTTGTTTAGCTGGTGGTGCAGGTTGCTCTCTGATCAAATTTTGTTTCCCAAAGGAAGGCATCAGTTTTAAATTACACAGCAAGCAGGCAAGAGAAAGGAGGCAGACAATCAAAGCCTTCCCCAGGAGGGGAAAGAATAAAGCTTGAGCTCCAGAGATCCCATTTAATAAATAAACACCTTCATTTCTGTAAGTTAATTTCACCCAGGAAATAAGTTTAGTTTTAATTATATCGCCTTATGTCATGTTTTATAAAAGGTACATGAGGTTCATTGACTTTCTCTTATTAAAGTGTTGGCATGTAGATTAAGTCTCAAAGGAAAGAAAGCATGATCTATAATTATTTAAAATGAAATATTTCCATTATATCCCATGTTAGGGGCAATTATATAGATGAACACATCATGTTGTGTTTAATTTTCATTAGAAGTGATTTGACTTTTTGGAGTTGTGCAGGGAAGACCCAATGATACGTGCAACTTTCATTATTTATAGCGTGTAAACACTGGTTTATCTTTTTGGAGGGTTGAAACCATATACAGGTATTAATTTCATAGTTAATTTGTTTCATGCAGACTCTAAGTCTTCATAATTATATGTAATTTTAACAAATTTAACATTATCGGAAATTGTATTTGTACTTTTGCCCTGGTCTTCACAGAAAAGTTGCTGCAAGTGTAACTAGAGTATAAGTCTGAGAAATAATAGTCTAATTTATAATTTACATGTGCTTATGTGTGGGGGTATATGTGTGCCTAGAGGTGCATTATGCCATATATGCCCTTGCGTATTGAAGCCAGAGATTAATGTTGGGAGTCTCACGTAGTTTACCTTCTACAAAAATCATAGCCTCACTGCTTCAATTGGATTTTGTAGCCAGCAATCCCTAGGGATCCTTTTTTCTTTGCCTCCTTAACATTTGGATTATAAGCGCACTCCATTATGCATGTTTTATACTTGGGTGCTCAAAATCCAACTTAGGTCCTCATGCCTATGTGGTGAGAACATTTTACTCACTGAATGATCTCCCAGCTTCAAGCTGTAAAATTAAAGAAAGACTGATTAGAGATAATGAGAAAAACCTTCAAAATTAACTGGAAATTTGCCCTAAAATATGGTTATATTTCAAATAATAAACTTTGAATCACTGAGATGGTGATTTCCATACCAAGTTTACAACATGTTAGAGAAATGTTAGGAAAATCTCTTCCTCTCTTTTCTCAGAAAGAGAAGGAGTATTGTGTAACATATATACTTGGAAGTTCACATGTGGAATCTGTTGTTTATAGGAGCATTTTGTTTTTCATTCTGACCCTTAGTGAGGCATCCTTATATAAGTGAATGGGGTAGCTACCTGATTTCAGCTATTTCTTGAATAACAATTAGCATTTAATCCAGAAATACTGTATGTGTTCTAAGAGTAAAATTAATGAATAGAGAGAAACCGATCAAATATTGCAAATATTTCAGTTCATGATTTTAACTTCAGAATATGAGCAATTGTGTAGGTGGCACAAGTGTATCTGACCTCTTCTAGAACTCTTCTATTGTCTATAAGATATTTCTCATGCTTATTTTATAGTGTAGGGATAATACATAGAAAGGATAAAGCACCTACTGAGGGTCAAAATTTAGGGTTGCAACTCACTCATTGAATGATCATGTTATTAGTAAGGTTTGTTTTATCTCAATGCCTAATATCACACAGGAGTAAAGGAAGAATTTATACTGAGTCAAGTTGGTTCTCATATGTCAGGTGACAATGACAAGAAATGAAATAATAATGTTTGTAGAGTGATGGAAAATATTTTTGTATTGATGTATCATATCAATGCTAAGAATCTGTATATTATTAGTATATTGAATATTCTTACCTGAAACTAAGCATCTGTATCAAGCCAAGCATTTTCTAAGAAAAAAATCAAAACAATGTGTGTTGATTCTGTTTGGTTGGACAGAGGATCCTAGTACAACAACTAACCCAAAGCAGCCATATTTAGTGGGGTTTACATTACAGAGGATGGGCCATAATCTGCAGGTGGAGTATATGCTAATTAATGAATCATTTATTATGTAAGTAGTAATACACATGATAATTGCTCTTTTAAAATCTGTTTTTATATATGAAATGTGTTTTATGTTGGTATGGCAAATCAATGTGGGATGTTTATTGTATTTTCTTTCTAGCTAAGACAGATTGGTGTGGCAGTATAATAGCTCTACCTGTGACATAGGAAACACTGGACCAAGAGCAACCAGATGCTTACATTTTTATGAAATACTATGAAGAAGCACACACCACTGAGAGTGGATGTGCTCTGGATAATTGAGTCAGCTGACAATACTGTAATCATTCAACTACTATTATCCTACATATCTTCTTGCTCCTAAGTGTTTCTGAAATACAAGAAAGGAGTCTGTGTGCTCTTGAGTCTTGGCACAATGGATACTCCTATAATAATCTTTTCTATATAATAATCAAGCAGTCACCCACTGAGGCAAACAATCTATGGTAAAGAGATGAATGTGAATATGTAACACATTGACTGTATGCCAGATCTATCAATTGCTTCCTACCTTAAATCCTTATAATTAAGTATATTTTATTAATCTAAATGCTATTAAATTCTCAGGAAGCCTAGGGACACTTGAAAACAGGGTATATACAAAGAATTAAATTGAAGAATAAAGAACTTTATAAATAAGATTTAATTGAAAAATATTGAAATTCAAACCTGTTGTCTTGGGAAAATTGATAAGATAATGAGGACAAGCTAGAAAAAGAGATAAAATTTTTAGTCATATTTCTGGTAAATAACTCTCAAAACTCAGTAACAAGGCTAGTGGTGCAATGCAGTGGTCGAATATCTGCCTAGCATGTACATTGTCATAGGTTCAGTCTCCAATATTGAATAAAAATATTGTATCTACAACAATTCAATACAAATTGACATGTTACAACAAAATATTGAGATGGTAAATAAATATATGACAGGTTGCTAAATACCATGGGTGTTTAAGAAAAGTCAAATTAAGCCACAGAGAGAAATATTTACCCATATGTTGCAGTTAGGTCTTTGTTTCTGGGACAAACACAAAACCAGTTTATGGAAGGACTGAGTTTACTTCAGCTTACAAATCCTGGGGAAGTTTGTCAATGGTTAAGAGACTGGATCCTGTTATAGATCCAAGCAGATAGAAACTTCCAAGCACCCAGCAAATATCAAAAGCAAACAAGCTCAAACAGAGCTTATACTTCTGTCACCACACCTTTGGTCTGAAATTCAGGCCTGCTCTCAAACATACCTTATGGCTGGATTCAGTTCCGCACCCAGTGACGTGGCCCCTCTAGAAGGAATCTACCTGCTAGGGGATTAAGTAGGAAGTTTAATCAAAAATGCTTGTGTTGGGCCAGAGAGATGTTTCAGAAATTAAGGCACTTGCATGTGAAGCCTAAAGACTCAGGTTCGATTCCTTAGTATCTACGTGAACCAGATGCACATGGTAGTGCTTACATCTGGAGTCTGCAGTTGCTAGAGGCCCCAGTTTACCCATTCTCTCTCTCTCCATATATATATATAATGTCTGTCTCTCCCTATCAAATACATAAATGAAATTTTAAAAAGTTAAAAAAAAAATCTTGAGTCTATGGGGCCATATAAACTGTCACATTCAGACTGCATATTTAGAACTAAAATTTAAAAATATGACATACATGGGGAAAAATGCAAACTTCACACCACTGGTAGGAAGGTAGAGTGTTTGGGAAAAAGCAGTTCATTCATCCACTGAACAAAGAATCCTCTAGCCATTCCTACCAAGTAAAGAAATTACCTGGCCATGCAGATATTTGTAATCTTCATTACTGATTTTTTTTCTAATGGTTTTGAACAGGTAGCAGTCCATATATCCATACATAGGATTGGTGAAGCAGGTGTCACGGTAAACCTGTTCTCATTAATATAATAAAACTCTTGATGCAGGAAATAATATTGACCAATCTCAAAGAATTATACTGGGAAACAAGGAAACCAATAACACCCTCCTCCCATGAACATCAAATTCACACTGAACAATTATGTTTTTAACATCCAAGCAAAATGCTAGCGAATTTATAGCAAGAAAAAACAAATTATTTTCTGAGGATGGAAAATAGGGGACTCTAAAGATGGGGAAACATCTACTGAAGGCACATGGTTTAGTTATATTGTCAAGATTTATCAATTTCTGTGATTTAAATATACTCTATGATTACTTTATTGTATTACAACTGTACCTGGTTAAATCATTGTTGCTGAAAAGTAGGAAGAACATAATTACACACAATTCCTTTTCTAGAATTAGTATAAATACTTTCCAGTCTGTTATCACATCCTTGACAATGCTGGTACATGTGCAGGTGATGCCATGATTCACTATGCTCATTTAGAAAGCTAAACTGAAGTCATGAACTTACTTCTGATCTTCCTTACTCAGTAGCATCACCATATCACATAAGTTAACATGTTGCCACTCAGGTTACATTTGAGAATTTAGGTACCAGTGTGTGTTTCATGCTTATGTTTGATAATTTAAAACATGTCTCCTCACCCCTATTGGGCTCTATTAGCCACATCTACTAAAAGGACCATAGCTTCCCTTTCCGAAGGTCAAGTCACTTATGATCAATATCCTTTTGCATCTCAAACCATTTTGATCTGCTCCAGATTTGAAGAGGCTATCGATTTAGCTCTTAAGTCATCATCACATTTTTATAATTGTTATGAACAGGAAAAATTATCAGCAATTTTGTTGCTATCCTTTTCACCAAGGCACAGCCTCGCCATCGACGCTTAACCCATAATGGCTTCAGTAGCCACTTCAATTATCTCTCCCTTTTCTTAATGCTACTTTTCACTAATAACTTGGGCATTTGGCTTGGGTTACACTGTCCTTACCTTTTTCATTCAATTTTAAAAGTAATTCCTCCTAGTCAGAATAATTCATATTTTTTTCTGGGTCATGCAGCCCATGCTATGGCATTGTACAAGTAGATTTGTGATACTTTCTTTCACTTGGTCTTAGTGTTCAGTCATAAAATAACATGCTCACGATTGTACCGATTCATCTATGGCATTAATAAATGCTTCAGTTAAAGATGTACAATTAATGTTTACCTTAATGTCACAATATAACCAATCCAAGATACCTTGTATCTTCAAATATTTAGACATTTTTTTTATGTGCGTGTGTGTGTGTGTGTGTGTGTGCACGTGTGAACACAGTATGTCTGATGTGGTATGTGTGTGGTGTATGTATGCTTAGATAAAGAGGACAGAGTATCCATTGGTGTCATTCTCTTTGATTCTTTGAGAGAGTCTCTCAGTGAACCTAGATCCTTTTACAGTCAGATTGGCTAATCAGTGAGCACCAGTGCTTCTGCCTCAGTTTCCTACAAGCCAGGCATGGGTGGCCACACCCGGATGTTTACATGGTTGCTCAGGAATCAACCTCAGGCAGTGTCAGGCCTGGGCTCATGCTTGCATGTTAAGCACACTCATCTACTGAGCCATCTCTAGAGAGCCCGCATCCTTAAGATTTTATTAGACTCTGAGTTATTACAGTACTTTGTTTCATAAAAAAGATGTACTTGGGAAATTCTTTTGCGAAGATAATCACCAAGCAACTTGTATAAACTAGATAATAAAAGCAGACACTGCCCATTCCTTTGTATTTCTCCATGGCTCTGGTGGAGCGGAGAAGCTGAGTGAGAAACTCACTTACTTTATGACTTTTTCTTGATGAAATACACACCTCAGCAATTGCTGTTCATATATTACATACACTTCAGTCAAAATTACATTTAAAATAACTTAGCAATATCACACTTTATGGCTCTACCAGTTTTATATTTCATTTGTTAGATTTTGTTACTGTCAATGATTATTATTAATTGGTCAATTAGGAACTCTTGATGGTTCAGGAGTAATCCAAATATCACACATTTATTTTGCTTCTGATCTCTTCTGTTTTAACATTGAAAACTTTCCACACTACTAGAACAAAGGATAAATTCAATGCAGTCTGAGAATTTCTCCAGAAAAGCATGCCTTATTTGCAAACAGTGATTAGCTGGTTACTTTTTTTTTTTTTTTTTTTCACTTTGGTATGCCTTATTGCTCTTTCATGCCTGATTCCTCTTGCCTATCTTTTTTGTGTTCAATACAGTATCAGCTGTTTGGGCTAATTATATACACCATTTTTTCAAAGCACATCATATGGTTTTTAGGGGAGGTAGCCTCTATGCTTAACTTTTCAGCATTTTATGGTGAACAGATATTGAATTCTATTGCCACTTATGCTTTTACTGAAATGATCAGATAGTAATTGCCCTTTATTTTGTTGATGTGCTATGTTGAACCATCCTTGCAGCCAAGGATGCAATTCTACTGGCTATATCAGTCTGAGCATTTGAAAGAAATCATGAGAGCAAAACAACTATATAACTATTTCCCAGCTTAATATAAGTAAAGGAAGCATAGCAGGAATATCACTACCATCCATGACAGAACTAGAAGAGGTAGAAGAGTCTTGTTAGCCTTGTAGGATATTCATAAGTCACTTTCCACTTCCTCATTAAGTAACTGAAAATAGTGCTCGCTTCGGCCGCACATATACTAAAATTGGAACGATACAGAGAAGATTAGCATGGCCCTTGCACAAGGATGACACGCAAATTCATGAAGCGTTCCATATTTTTATTTCCCAGATGGTGAAAGATGTTGAACATTTTTTTCATATGTGTATTGACCATTTGTAGTTCTTTCTTAAAATACTTTTTTAGGGCTGGAGAGATGGCTTAGTGGTTAAGCGCTTGCCTGTGAAGCCTAAGGACCCCAGTTCGAGGCCCAATTCCCCAAGATCCACGTTAGCCAGATACACAAAGGGGCGCATGTGTCTGGAGTTTGTTTGCAGTGGCTGGAGGCCCTGGAGTGCCCATTTTCTCTCTCTCTCTGCCTCTTTATCTCTCTGTCTCTCTCTCAAATGAATAAATAAAAATTGAATAAGATATTATTTATTTATTTATTTCCAAGCAGAAAGTGAAGGAAAGAGAAGAGAGAGAATATGAGAGGGTATAGGCAATGACAAGGCCTCTGGCCACAACAAACACGCTCCACACGCATGCACCACTTTGTGCATCTGGCTTTACATGGGTACTGGGGAACTGAACCCAGGCTGTAAGGCTTTGTAAGAAAATGCTGAAGCATCTCTCCAATCCTATACTTCTTGTTTAAATTTTTTTTTAATTTTTATCTTAAAGTGACAGAGAGAGAGAAAGAGGCAGAAAGAGAGAGAATGGGCGTGCCAGGGCCTCCAGCCACTGCAAACAAACTCCAGACACGTGCGCCCCCTTGTGCATCTGGCTAACGTGGGTTCTGGGGAATCGAGCCTCAAATCGGGGTCCTTGGGCTTCACAGGCAAGCGCTTAACCACTAAGCCATCTCTCTAGCCCTATACTTCTTCTAGAACTATCTGTTCAATTCATTGGCCTAATTATTTACCAGCTTGTGGTTTTTGTTTGTCTATAACTATATTGTGAAGTGTTTTCTTCTCATAGGCACAGAGTTTCAGGCCTTCAATCCACTGACTCGTGAGAGGGGGAATCTAGTTTTGGCCTCCTACATGTGAATACATAAAGTTGTCTAAGCATCACTTTCTCAAGGGGCTGTCTTTTTTCCAATGTGATTTTTGTTTGTTTGTTGTTTTGTTTTGTTTTTCTTTTTCAAGGGAGGGTCTTACTCTAGCTCAGGCTGACCTGGAATTAGTCTCAGGGTAGCCTTGAACTCATGTTGATCCTCCTCCTCTGCCTCCCAAATGCTGGGATTAAAGGTGTGCACCACTGCGCCCAGCTCTCCAATGTGTGTTTTTAACCCCTTTATCTCTGGCTGGAGAGATGGCCCTGCAGTTAAAATTCAGGTGGCCCAGCACTCAGGAGGCTGAGGCAAGAAGATCACTGTGAGTTCAAGGCCACCCTGAGAGTACATAATAAATTCCAGGTCAGGTCAGCCTGGGCTAGAGTGAAACCTTACCTAGAAAAATAAAATAAAATAAAATAATTCAAGGAGGGTACTTAATAGGTTGGTATTGTATTGTAAGTATAATGATTGAGATGGGGAGGTAATATGATGGAGAATGGAATTTCAAAGGGGAAAGTACGGGTGGGGGGGGTGACAGGGAGGGCATTACCATGGGATATTTTTTATAATCATGGAAAATGTTAATAAAAATTGTGAAAAGAAAAAAAAATAAGATTAAAATTAAAATTGAAAAAAAAATAATAATTCAGGTGGCGGTGGGAACATGGGTTGATTTCTAGGTCCTCTCTTCTAATCCACTCGCCTACATGTCTGTTTTTGTGAAAGTACCATGAGGTTTCTGTTGTTATGGTTCTGAAGTATAATTTGAAACCAGGAATTGTCAATCTCAGCGTTTTTTTGGGGGGGAAGGGGAGTGGGATGAGGCAGAGCCTCACAATATTGCCCAGGCAGACCTGGAATTCACTAAGTATTTCAGGCTGGCCCCAAACTCACAGCAAGACTCCTGCCTCAGCTTCCTGAGTGCTGGGCTTGTAAATGTGAGCCATCACACCAGCATTGATCATTTTGCTCAAGATTGCTTTGGCTTCACAAGCAAGGTATTCTATATTTCCATATAAATTGTACAAGTTCCTGAATAGCAAGTTGAAATTTTTTCAGTCACATGGTAATAAATATGTTAATAAAGAAACTTTTTTCCACATTCATTAAAAATTGTTTTTTAAAAAACTATTTTGTAGAAAACATGGATTACTTAAGAATGTACATCCCTTAGCTGTGGATGGAATATTCCTCATATCTGTTAAGTACACTTGACTATAGTGCTGTTTAATTCTGAAGTCTGCTAGGTAACTTTTGTCAGTGATCTATCTATTGATGAAAACTGGGCATTGAAGTCCCCACATTTATTGAGTCTAGACTTATCTACCACTTACATCCAGGAGTGCTGGAAGCATTCCCATTCCTGAATTTCTCAATGTGTTCAATAATTTTTTTTTTTTTTTTTGGAGACAGAGTCTTGTTACAACCCAGACTTGCCTTGAAATAACTAAGGAGCCCAAGCCTCAGCCTCTCAAGTGCTGGGATTCAGGTGTGTGCCACCATTCCTGGCTTACCTCACATCTAATAACTGAAGTGTTCACTTCCTATTCAGCTTCACTGCAGCACTGACATCATGAGGTTATAACCAATTCCCTGAATTACTAATTCCTTGAAACTGCCTCCTTTTCCTTTCCTTTCTTTCATTTTTTTTTTTTTTTTGGTGGGGGTGGGGGAAGGGTTCAAGGTAGAGTCTCACTCTAGTCCAGACTGACCTGGAATTCACTATGTAGTCTCAGGGTGGCCTTGAACTCATAGCAATCCTCCTACCTCTGCCTCCCGAGTGCTGGGATTAAAGGCTGGCCACCATGCCTAGCAACTGCCTTTTTTGGCTGTGTCCTCCCACACAAGAGATTTCCTATGAGGATGGAAATCTTCTGTATCTTCACTGTCCAACAGGATGGACACTAAGCTATATGTGGCCACTGAGCACATGTGGATAATATAACTGAGAAACTAAATTGTAATTGTATTAAATTGTTTTGAAGTATATTTGCTGGCAATCTATATAGTATATGGCTGCCCCACTGGACAGCACAGCTCTGCAGCTAGCTGCTACTTGCTCCCTTCTAGATGAAGATTCATAGAAGCACTCACTTTTTAAGCTCAGGATTTCAAAGGCTGCTATTCAGAAACTTCTTACCTATTTAAAGCTAATGTAACTAAAATTTACTTGTCCTTCTTTAAAATAAATAGACCATTCTTTGGGGGGAAAGTTGTTTTGTTTTTTTGGTTTTTTTTTTTTTTTTTTTTTTTTTTTTTGTCAAGGTAGAGTCTCACTCTAGCCCAGACTGACCTGGAATTCACTATGCAGTCTCAGGGTAGCCTTGAACTCACAGTGATCCTCCTACCTCTGCCTTCCGAGTGCTGAGATTAAAGGCGTGTGCCACCAAAGTCAGCTGTTATTTTTCCTAATTTATTTATTTGACAGACAAAGAGGGAGAGAGAGAGAAAAAGAAAGAGAGAGAAAGAAAGGGTGCTCCAGGGCCTCTAGCCACTGCAAACAAACTGCAGACATGTGCACCCCCTTGTGCATCTGGCTAACGTGGGTCCTGGGGAATTGAACCTGGGTCCTTTGGCAATGCTTTAACCGCTAAGCCTTCCCTCCAGCCCTGATTTTTGTAATTTTTATTTATTTATTTATTTGAAAGAGAAAGAAATAGGCAGAGAGAGAGAATGGGCATGCCAAGGCCTCCAGCCACTGCAAAAAAACTCCAAATGTGCTGACAGAAAGCTGGAAGAAGCCATTCTACATGCAGTTCAATGGGAGACAGAGATACCACCAGTGAAGATACTCAACAGTGGACACTGCAAGCCTTATAATTGGCCAGCCAGCCCAAATGAGCCAACGGGTGCAATAGTGCCACATCTGTCATGGTAGAAAAGAACTGCCCTCCAATTGGACTGGAGGCCCACTCCATGGGAGGGAATACATCCCTGATACTGAAAACTTAAAACAGGGGTAGTCATGAGCCCTAGGGGTGTAACATCTAGTGATGTCTGGTTAAATGTTTATACTATGCTATCAAACTGCCCAGTAAGCACTTCTCTTAATATTTATACCCTTATATTAATGCTACTCTCACTTTGGGTAGAGAATCTTCTCTCTTCAGATGGCAGTGACCTTGGGACACCTCAGAAGGTATCATAATGCTGGAACAAAGTGACTGGAGATATCTCAATCACACCTTCCAAGGCTCAGGGTCTAATGTGGAAGAGGTGGTGGAAAGAATGTAAGAGGAAGGGTAGGACTCCTTACAACATGCTCCTCCAGACATTAATGGCCTGGATATCCATGACCTCACAGTGCCTGACACTACCTACTCAAGACCATCATAAGAGGAGGAACAGATCATGACATCAAAATAAAAGAGAGACTGATTGAGATGGAGAGGGGATGTGATGGAGAGTGGAATTTCAAAGGGAAAAGTGGGGGAGGGAAGGCATTACCATGGGATATTTTTTAAAATCATGGAAATTGTCAATAAAAATTGAGAAAAAAATAATTGCTATAACCATGTTTTTTAAAAAAAATGACAAAATGTATTCTGACTGCTTATTTGACTGTAATTTATTATTTCTTTGACTAACAGTTAATTTGGATTTTTTGTTGCCAAATATATAAGAAAATTCTGATTTATTCTTTTTTTATTTAATTTATTAGTTTTCTTTTCAGCAAATACAGGCAGTTTGGTACCATTGTTTAGGCTCATCCATGACCTACCCCCTCCCAATTGCCCCTCCTTGTTGATGTAAGTGGGTGTTGCATTGTGGAGTTAGCCCACAGTTATTGGTACGATAAATCTCTCTGCATATCATGACCCAACATGTGACTCTGACATTCTTTCCACCCCCTCTTCTGCAAAATTTCCCTGAGCCATGTTAGGTTCATTTTTGGTCTGCTTCAGTGATGAGATGTTGGGGGCCTCTGAGGCTCTGGCTCTCTGGTTTGGTAAGGAGTTGATTTTTCTCTGTGTTGGTCTCCTTCCCCTTTGTGCTGGTATCCAGTTCATCAGGAAAACAGCACCCTTGCTTGGTTTGCCAATTTTCCTTAGTTTCAATCAGGCCCCTTTTGAGGTATGATGGGGCAGCTCTCTCCTTAGGATCTACATATATCTGAAAAAGAGAAGCAGATTCTCCAACGGAGAATAAGTTAGCAGCTGGAAAATTGACATAACACTTACTTTTTTTAATAGAGAGTTTAATAGGTGTAGATCCTCTTGTACCCCATGATTGATGGTAGCTTGATATTGGAGAGTGGGCTTATGTTTGGATATGGTTCTGACTTGTTTCTCATAGCTGATTTATTCTTTTTATTTTTGATTTCTGGATTCATCTTGCTTGAATCATATAAGATACCCAGTGATTTCACTTCTTTGACATTTATTTAGATATGTGGTATCCCTAGGTTCTATAACATAAATCCTGATTAAATAATATTTTTAGAAATATTTAAATTTAAATAACATGTTATTCTATTCCTTTATGACAAAAGAAATACATGGCATCTACATTGTTTTTGTTGTATAGAAAGTTTTTCTGAATTTAAAAATTCCCTCCTGGGTGGGGAAGTGAGGCAGGAGATAAATCCGAAATCTGAAACTTACTTTCTGCAAGTCATGTAGTGAGCTCCTGGAATGTAGCTTCTATCTGTCTTCACCTATGTTGGGGTGAGCTCTGCCGCAATGTAGCTGCTTCTGTGTAACCCTGGCCCTGCAAGTAACTCCTTGCCCACTATCATTTAAGTTACTCTAAAACATGTATTAGTTCTCCAAGTTGGAATTTGATAGAACTGCTATTGGTCTATTGTTGGAGTACTGTCCGGGAGTGACAAGATCTTTATTCACACCTTCCTACGAAATTGAATGTGACATATTTCAACAACTGCCTCAATATAGACTTGTTATTAATATACAAATAACCAAATTGATATCCAATTAACCCATACATCACATAACACTGATCAGTGGATCACAAACTTAAGTAAGCTTAAAATTGCACATTCTGGAATAATAAAAATGATGAAGTCTTTGTACTCTCTTCTTAGTAAATACCATGTTAGACACACACATACACACACACACACACACACACACACACACGCACGCACACTCAAAAAAAAAAATCAAAGAAAAATAAATGTCCTCAACCAAGTTTGAAAAGATCTTGTTGACAGATTTTGTTTGTCCTCATTCCTCATTACTTTTTGAAAAAGAAAAACAGGTACTCTAATGAAGAGTGAGATCAACATAGATTAAAGTGGATAGGTATTGTTAATTTAGAGAGTTTTAAATGGATATAGCCTCACTTTTGGCCAAAGACCAGTGGGGGCTTCTAATTGGATTTCATAACTTTGGTCTCCATAGGATTCTGACTTGGATCCCAGGCCTGACAACCTGTGTCAGGGTGATGGAGATAGACAACAAGAACTCTCAAAATGCATGGAAGCTGAAATCCAGAAGCTGACAGGAGTTCAACACTAAAGTAAGACTTAAAGCACAATGCCAAGGCTTGGGGGTTTTGTGGCAGAGGGGGTAGAAAGAATGTACAAATCACAAGGTGGGAGGGAATATCCAGGACATTGCCTCCTCACTGACTGTTATTCTGACAACTCATAGCCCACAACTCCATGGTGAATACCAGCAATCCCACTAAGGAGGTCTTCAGTGAAGAGGGGGCAGGGAAGAGTGAAATGACGGTATTAACACATACATAATGTACCCATACAAAGTTTCTATTTACTACTACATAAAAATAAAAAAAGGTAGAGACACTATCAAAAGAACAAATGAACCAAATGAGCCATAAAGAGAAAGTATTTAAGCAGATGTGCTCTGTGGGGGCTGAGCTTGTTCTAAGAACTGCCTGTGCTCCCTCAACCTGCTACACACCCTGTGATTTGAAATCCAAACCTGCATTTTTAAATATGTTACAATAAATAACTTGGCCCTTGTATCAAAAACTTATCTGGTTATCTTAAAAGTAACATTTTCATGAAATTTTACAGTATTATAACAGTAAGTTATTAAATCCTTACATATTTTGTTATGATATTTCCCATAATTTGAAAATGAAATAATATTGTGGTTCTGTATAGTATGTTAAAAAATGAAAGTTGGAAAACATAAAAACAAAATCATGAACCTGATAATGTGTTTTAAGCACACAAAATGATTCAAAACAAACAAAAAGACCTCCAAGGTGAAATAAGGAAAACACCAGAATAGAAACCAACAGAAAAGGTACCTTAATGTAACAAATATTAAGAAATGTAATGTACAAAGTCATTAGATAAGTCCAACTTAATAAAATGGTAAGATACCACTATATTGTTTTAGAATGTAGATATATGTCTTTACATTGTCACAGACTTTTCATGAAAAATTAGTTACATATACATTCTAGTCACCAATAAGCCAGCTATTGTACTGACTGATAGTTCATAATAAATAGAGCAGATTTCCATACATAAAAAATATCTTAGATAATAATGTATATGATAGTTCCACTTATAATAATTCTAAACTAAAAATAATCAAACTTAGGGCTAAAACATGAAGCTAATAAAAATTGTGGTAAATTGATGTAATGAAAACATTTTTTATCAACAAACAGTAGGAACTCTTGAAGATCAAAAGGCATTGTTGGATCCCAAGGCAAACACTCATAATTAAGATATCAGCCCCAAAACTCATGTGATTATGTCTTTATGTGTATACAGAAAAAATAATTGTCACATCATCCATAATAAGAGAAATCAGAGCAGGGACATCAGAGACTGTATGAGCTAGTAGTGATTGCAAAGAAGCACAAGGAAATGATTAGATGATGGGCATTCTTACCATATTCATTACAATGATGGCATAGTTCATTTAAACAGAATATTCTTTTAAAAAACTAGAGAATTTTAATTTTTTAGGAAAAAATGTCAGACTTATTGGTTGTTAAGGAGCTGAAGTTATTATGCAGTGCTGGATATTGAACCCAGGAATTCATGACATGCAGATAAAATTCTCTTACTGAGCTACATACCCAGCTACTTATTCCTCTTATATTTTAATTGAAATTTCATTAATTTATTTAACTTTGTGTAGTACTCTCACACAAAGAATTAAGTTAAATTGCTAGCATTATATTATTCAGTTGAAAAAATACCTATTGTAAAAATGTTTTTATTTGTTTATTTTTGAGAGAGAGACAGAAAGAAAGAATCAGAAAGAGTTGGTCAGATATGCCAGGGTCTCCTGCCACTGCAAACAAATTCCAGATTAATGTACCACTTTGTGTATCTGGCTTTATGTGGGTACTAGGGAATCAAACACAGGCCATCAGGCTTTGCAACCAAGTGCCTTTAACTGCTGACCCACTTCTCCAGCCCCAAGATAGATATTTATATGTTAAAGACTTTGATGTTTCCTTTATTTAACTCAGTTAGTTACATTTGCCTATAGTATGCCTAAGTGTTAATCCATCTTTTGAAATTATTTCACCCTATTATGATCCAACTCAAACTCCTCTGTGAAAAGCCTTCTCTGTGAAGATTCCTCTGTGGTTTCC
Organism: Jaculus jaculus; assembly: GCF_020740685.1. Taxonomy (NCBI): domain Eukaryota; kingdom Metazoa; phylum Chordata; class Mammalia; order Rodentia; family Dipodidae; genus Jaculus; species Jaculus jaculus. Next base: position 78,812,703 of record NC_059113.1, read on the forward strand.
ACTGTGCTATTTACAATTTCTTTTTCACATGTCTAGTCCAATGTAGAGTCAACTGTTTATTTTCTTTTATTTTACTTGAAGTGTAAGCAAACATTTTAAGAATTGTACTGTAATGTATTAGAGATAGTATGGGAAATAATTATTTTTATCAAAAACAAATGTAAAAAAGCAATTTAAGTAATCTCACTTATACTGGATTATAACCCATCCAATTCAACACTGAAAAAAATATTTACTCATTACTTTTTTATAGACAAAACTTTATTTTGTGCCAAATTATATTTGTACATCCTTTATATATGTAATTAGAAATTAAGTTACTTGAAAAATGTACAATCATCTTTGATAGTATTGTTGTATACAACAGGGACAGTTTGCCCCTATGTCCAGAGGCAATGGCAATTATTACTTTCTTAGCAGGTTATGAATTCTTCTTACTTTTGATAACATTATCTGTGAAAGAAGAGATAAGAATAAGACAAATCAAGTTATGAGGAGATTTCACAAGAAAAATCAGAAATCCTAACTTTTCAGTAGTGGTACATTTACACATCACCAGCTGCCAGAAGCCGCACATTGCCTATACATTTACATGGGTCCTTAGATATTACCTAGTTGCTATTAAATCACACAGGCTTAACTAATACTACCACTTTGTCTATTTGTATATGCTTTTGCATATGCATGTATGTAGTAGGTTTGATGTGGATTGTGGATGTGTGTGAGAGTGGTGTGTATGTGCATGCAGAAGTGAGAGGAAGACAATGGGTATCGCCCTCCCTTGCACATCATCTTGTTTCCTTGAGACTAAATATTTTTATTGAGAGAGGAGGTTGCCATTTTTTTGTCACACCCTGTGATCCTGTCTCTGCTCTCCACAAGACTGGGGTTATAGGTAGCTATGGTCATGCCCAGTTGTTGATGCATGTTCTGAGGAATCAAACAGAGCTATCACAGTACTTCTTATGCCCAAATGCTTGCAGTCATCTTTGCAGCCCCACATATTCCATTTTTTTTTGTGTGCCTGATATTCCAGAGCTTTACTATCTTGAAACTTGAATTTTGTATTACCAATACCTATCCCCCCAACAGCCTTTCTAGTTGGTTTCTCTCACTTTCTATTTTCCCTTTATTTCCACAACCAAAAGTGATTGTAAAGTTTTTTATTTATTATATTTATTATTTGTATCTTGTGTTTATTTATATTTTATATTTAATATATATGCCTGCATGTATGTGTGGGTATATATGTATTATTTCATTCAGTATAACATCTACTAGATATATCCATGCTGTTATAAGTGACAGGATTTCATCCTTTTTTATAGTTGGAAAATATTCTATTGCATACACTCTTCTTTTTAAAGTATTTTATTTTTACTTATTTGACAGAGGGAGGGAGAGAGAGTATGGGTGAGCCAGGGCCTCCAGCCACTGCAAACAAACTCCAGACACGTGCACCCCTGTGGTGGTTTGATTCAGGTGTCCCCCATAAACTTAGGTGTTGTGAATGCTAGGTTCCCAGCTGATGGATATTTGGGAATTAATGCCTCCTGGAGGGAGTGTATTGTTGGGGGTGGGCTTATGGGCTTTAAAGCCAGTTTCCCCTTGCCAGTGTTTGGCACACTCTCCTGTTGCTGTGTCCCACCTTATGTTGGCCAGGGGGTGATGTTCATGCCATTGTTTACCCCTGCCATCGTGGAGCTTCCCCTCGAGCCTGTAAGCCAAAATAAATCTCTTTTTCCCAGAAGCTACTCTTGGTTGGGTGATTCCTACCAGCAATGCGAACCGGACTGCAACAACCCCCATGTGCATATGGAACTAGACAAGTTCTGTTTGTTATGATATTCTTATTCAGAAAGAATCTTTAATACTTTCATCCTTCTAAACATAATGTATCTAAGTCTCCTTTAAATGAAGAAATGTTTATATCTTTTAGAAGACATACTTTCATGATTGATGTGATTTTCTCCTATTTCTCTCATAACATCAAAATCAAAGGTACTCCAGTTTGGCAACTTACAGATTGAAATGATGTTAGTAACTTTCCTAGTCTATAATTATTCAAACTATGAAGAAGAGGGAATAATCTTACCTATAATTTAATGTAGATCATTTGATATATAATATTGCACTTATTTTACATCTATTGGAAAATGAAGAGTTAGATTTTTTTTTTCCTATTTCATGTAGACATTCTGACAGTTTATACTTATGGTCAACTTGAATATCCTAGAATCACCTGGGAATGTCCATAAGGAATTGTCTGGATTTGTTTAGTGTCTAGACGTGCCTGTGAGGGACTATCTTATCAGGTATCATGTTAATTAGATGGGAAGATCCACCTTCTCTATAGGCAGCACCATTCTCTGAGCTGGTGTCCTTGACTATATTCTGAGTACTAGCCTTGCTGTCTCTCTACTTTCTCACTGTGGTATAAAGTTGACCAGTTACTTCACAGTCGTACTAGCATGTCTTCTCCAGTATTAAATGAACTGAAATAATCACTTCTTCTCTTAAGTTGCTTTTTTTCAGCTATTTTGTAAAAAGCAATCAGAAAGTAACTGTAGTAGTCAACCTCACATTGTTGCCATGAACCTCCAGACCAGATGCAGTTTATGGGAGAGAAAGTGGGTTTATGTAAAGCTTACAAACGTAGAGGAAGTTCCATAATGGTAGGAGTTTGCCCCCTTTCATAGGACTAAGAAAAGAGAGAAAAAAAGCTAAAAGGCACCAACGCCAGCACATGCAAGCATACTTCTGGAACTGTAGGCAAAGCTCCAGCACTCTGCACAGCTTTAGACTGGAATTCCAAATCCACCCGCACATATCAGAGTTCAACCTAGGATCCATGCTCAATGACATCTCCTCCAGCCAGGTAGCTGGAAATTCAATGAGCTTTAATAAAATCTGGGATCTATTGGGGGTCATTCAAAATCACCATAGTAACCAATGTACTATTCTCCTTGGGAAAATACAAATAAAGGAAGAGGGAGAGAGGGAAGGAGGATGATGGGAATGGATTTATATTTTCCTGATCTATGACATCCACTTTTTTGGAGGGTGGGGGTTCAAAGTAAAGTGTCACTCTAGCTCAGGCTGACCTGGAATTCACTATGTAGCCTCAGGGTGGCCTTGAACTCATAGCATTCCTCCAACTTCTACCTCCCTCCTGAGTGCTGGGATTAGAGGTGTACGTCACCACACCCAGCCTATAACATTCACTCTTAGGAACACTTTCTGAGTCTCCATGTGATTAGTTCCTCTGCATTTGTTGAGCTTACATGAAAAGTGTCACTTGTTCATAGAGGCCTTTCCTAACATTTGTTAAAACAATCTATGTCTAAGTGTCTAGTTCTTCATCTGAGTACCAGGTAGTGGCACATTAACTCATTGAGTATCACCATGTGCTCCTGTGAATTCCAGCCTCATAAGGATACACAATGTTATATAAAGAGGCAGTTCAAAGCTTTGAGAACAACTAATTCGATTTTAGTATCTTAACTTTATATTTACGGTTTTAAAAATTATCATATAGGTTTATAGTATAAGAAAACATATATTGGCAACATTAAACTCTAAATATGTTAATGGCCACATTTATGGCCATACAAAAAGATCTGAGCTCAGAAAGGCATTGCATTTTAAGTTATCTCTTACCCAGCATTTGTCCTGCTGTGCCTTCTTTGCTGGTCATGTAGTGACATCACTCAAAATCATATCACCCACTCAATCTTAGAAGCTAAAACTTGACTCCATGTCCCTCAGTCACTTTCTATTTTCTCTGATCTAAATGTAAACATACTGTCTATTAATTCTTCAGGCAATTTTTTACCCACCACAGTCAACCAGTAGGACACTAGATTCTACATAAGCTTCAAATTTAAGAATGTGGGGGAATGGGGATGTGGGGGGTGATTGTGCACACAAGTGTATGTTTGTTTGTAAGGAAATTTTGTGGATAGTATATTTGTTTATCTCACTGAATTTCATGTTATCATCCATCAAATGTAATCTCTATTTCCTCTTTATTACTTAATTTTGTCTAGTTGAATAATTTCCATCTGCTTGCAAATTGCTTTAACTATTGAAATATGTTTCTGATCTTGTCATTCATTCAATAAGCAGCTTCACTTTCTACCTGAGAATTTTTTAAATATTTTATATTTATTTATTTATTTGACAGAGAAAGAGGGAGGGGGAAAGAGAGAGAATGGGCATGCCAGGGCCTCTAGCCACTGCAAATGAATTCCAGACACATGCATCCCTTGTTCATCTGGCTAAAGTGGGTCCTGGATAATCAAACCTGGGTCCTTTGGCATTGCAGGCAAACACCTTACCTGCTAAACCATTCCTCCAGCTCATCTACCTGAGAAATTTGAAAAAGGACTTAGTTCATTTAAATATGCTTTAGTCTTTCATATGTAGAAACATATGTTATATAATACATATAATTTATTTTGTATGCTCATAGATGCATATATGCATACAAATATATGTCTGTACATACACAAACACATGGATGTAGTAAAAATAGGCTGCTTGGCCAGCTCATTGATAGAGCTATTATCTACTAAATAGAAGGCCCTAAGCAATATACTCTGTACTTCAAATAAGTAAATAAATGGTAAACCCAATTTCAATGAACCAATATTATTATAATCACTTTATTGGCAAATCTTAATTGATACATTTGCTTGTGCTCATTAATACTTTTCCTTACTCAAGTCCTATGCAGATATATGTACTTAAATGTATCTTCTCTTCTCTATTTTAGGTGTATTTAAACCAAACCAAAGTAAAACTAATCAAACACCTGTCTTTTAATGTAAACTCAATTTACTCACTGCATTTTCTTCTATCAAAAGTCTTAGCATATTGTTATAGCAGCATTTTTAATGTTTTGACCTGAACAGACCCTTCAAAATCAGAGTCTTTAATCCTACAAGCTTATTAATGAGAAATAAAGATCCTACAGGTTAAAGAAGTTACTCATCATGGCATTGCTGAAGGCAGACATATCTGGAGATATATAGATTGGTAAAATATGAAATATAATTTCCTTTGTATCATGAAATGATTCATTCCACACCCAGAAAGTTAACTCTGTCAATTCAGTCTTTTGTACTTAACCCACTAGACTAGTAAGAGTTAACTCCTAGTTCTTTTATCTTCAACTAGAAGACATCATTTACTGTTGTTAGAGCTTGTGTCCCACAATGCCTCCTGCCCTCTACTCCTCTGTGTGACTATTGCTCCTTCATTGGTTTATAAACTAATCTGGTTAAATCTCACTTTAATATTGTCACTGTTTCTACCCAGGCCATGGAGGCTCTGCTGTACAAATGAACACTACTTGGAGCATTCCTGCAATTACTGCATTAAGCAGAACAAGCTTGAAAGATAATGGCTTTTTCATGTTTATCAATTATCACATATCAGACATCATAAAACTCTGGCTCTGAGAAGTATTAATCAGTAAGATCAATACTCACAGAAATGATAATGATATACATTCTATGATGGTATTAAATTTTCTAGCATAATATATGAGTACAGTTGTGAAGAAAAGTCTACATTGTCTCACCATCACCACTAGAATACGGTGAGCACACTGAGTAGGATGCTGACAGAACTCTACAGTTACCATCTTTCTTCTCCTTTCAGTGTGATTTTGCATGTAGTATCAATAGAAGTAAGAAATGGGGACTAAGGAAGTTGCTAAGTGGTAAATGCTTGCTAAAATGAGGACTTGAGAGGGCCAGAGTGTGCCTAAGGCCAGGCTTCAGCATCCATGTGAACATTCCAAATGTCTGTAACCCCAGTTCTGTTGGAAATGCACAGAGGAGAATCACTGGGTTTTACTGTTAGGCCAGTTTGACCAAGAAAATAGCGGCTCCTAGTTCAGTGACAAATTCCATCTCTAAAACCCACATAGAGGAGTAACAGGTAAGGATACCTGACATTCTCTGACTTTGCATTTGTGTTCATAAGGCATGCGTAAACACATGTGCATTTAGTGTGTATGTGTGTATATATATATACACACACACACACATACACCATGTATATAATACAACACACACACACAAAGCAAAATAAGAAACATAGTCAGTTGACAGTACTTTAATGCTGCAGTTACTAAATGATTTAAATAAGCAAAGTTACTTTAACATTTTACTTTTAAATATCAAGGTTTGACTAAATGCAAAGGTTATGGGCAAGTGATTTAATACTTGCTGAAAAAAATCTGTTTCCTCAAATGGTGGAAAACCTGTGGAATTTTAAGAAGTGATAGGTTAAGAGCCTGAACAAGTGGTTGAAACACAGAAGCATGGGACTGGGATGTGACCGTGACCAGAGCTGTAGAAGAGAAAAGCTCCTTTGCCCTTCCTGTCCCCAGTTAAAGCAGAGGCAACCACCCAACTGTTCATAAATTTCACTCTAAATCTCCTCTAACACATTTTATTTTATGCCAAAAAAGTGGCCTCCCCAAGCAAGCATGTTAAAAATGAGAAAAGAAGGAAATGCTGGGTTTCCATCAGTCTAGTGCTGGCTATGAAACTGATTGATGGTTTTAAGGCTCTCAAGGAGAGGCTGCAGCTGCTGTTTCAAAACAAAAAGAGGAGGAAGACCAGGGAAATATGAGGCAAAATCATTTTCTTGCAGCAAATGGGGCAAGGATTATGTTAGGTGAGAGTAAGATAATAAATATAGTGAATAAGGAAACAAAAGGGAGCAGTTGTGCCCAGGACAGTCTACAAGGGAATTTGGCAATGTCCTGAAGAATGCCAAGGCCAACATAGAAGAGCCTGTGCCCAGCTCCCCTTCATCATTTGACTCAGGTTTCTAGTCTGATGGCCTTCTTTGAACCAGTGAAGGCAGGGGTCAGTGACAGACAACCCCCTCCAGTTGCCCCGTGTTCCAATCATGCAGTCCAAGGTAGGCATTGAAGGGTCCACTATCCTCACAGTTAGCATAAAATTTTCACATATATGTCCAGCATTGTATGAGTAGATTTGTTTCCCCATACCCTTCTTCCCTCAAGCATTTTATGGACTCTGCTTGGCCTGTTATAGCCATCTTGAATTGTAAAAGCCATGATTATTAACTCTGAGAAATCTTGGGTCTGCATTGTCTTTTTAATTTTCCAACATACATTAGATAAACAAAAGTTCTGATGTGGCATGGAGACATTTTCAAATGGATTTCTGTAGCAGTGACCAGAAATGTTCCTGATGACTATGACAGTAGCTTCAATAAACCAGGTGTATTTAATTCAGACTAGTTTATAAACCCAATGTATTTATTATTTTGCAGTACTGGAGATTGATTGCAAGGTCTTGGGCACAGCAGACAGTTTCTACTACATCACTGCCTGAGACAAATCCCAGGTATCGACTGGTCTTGCTTCTCAGACTCACACTCTTATTAGTAAGTCCCCAGTACACTACATGCTGGGGGGCCCTGGATCTATTTGTATTTTCCTTCATTTTCATGGCTCCTTAGGGTCAGTTCACACTGGGACTGGGTTTTGCCAGGACAGGTATATAAATATTTTCAGTCTTTCTGAAACTGATGTGTAAATTAAGGTTATTTAGTTTTCAGATTGAATACTAATGTATCCCAAGAAACCCAATTATTAATGAGTATTATTTTTCTTCTAGGAATTGAAATTTTACTATTTTATTTTCTATATGTTTTCTTCATATATTGTTAAGAAATGTGTTTCCATTTATATTTAACATCTTATGTCAATAAATATATTTGTCATTTTCTCAACTGACTTTATATTTTTATTTTTAAAACATTTATTTATTTATTTGAAAAAGATGGAGAGAGAAAGAATAAGGAATAGATATAGAGAATGGGCATATCTAGGCCTCTTTCTACTGCAAATGAACTCCAGAACTATGCAACACTTTGTACATCTGGCTTTATGTTGGTTCTGGGATTTAAAAAAAAAAAAAAAAGGCAATAGCAAAACCAAAAAAAAAAAAAAGAGAGAGAAAGGAAAACAAAACAAACAACAACAACAAAAAAAACCCCTGCAGACTTTGCAAGGAAGCATCTTTAAACACTAAGAAATCTCCCCACCCCCAACTTCCTTTAAAAAAAAATGTTTGTAGATGTAAATTGACAGCTATTAAGGGTCAAATGATGTGATTTCTCCTTTATATTTTTCATTAATGCCATGTTGTTCTTATTTATTATCTTTTTGACATTGAATCTAAGGTCATGTTTTTGCTCTACAATGGTCATTTTTTTCTTTCAGCAAAGAACTTTTCTCTTTATCTTATTCAAACAGGTATCTTTGTATATGCAAACTTAAAGGATGATATGTTATAAATTTGATAAAAGATATTCTTAAAAAATACTTCTGCATACCTGTGAAGCCTAAGGACACATGTTTGATTCTCCAGGTTCCACATAAGCCAGAGGCACATGGTGGCACATGCATCTGGAGTTTGTTTGAAGTGGCTAGAAGCTCTGGAATACCCATTCTCTCTCTCATAAATAAATAAAAATAAGTGCTGAAGCCATTGTGGAAATCAGTGTGTAGGTTCTTGAGACAGCTAAAAATAGATCTACCATATAACCCAGCTATAACACTCTTAGGCATATATCCTAAGGGCTCTTCTCACTACCTTAGAGATACTTGCTCAACCATGTTTATTGGTGCTCTATTCACAATAGCTAGGAAATGGAACCAGCCTAGATGTCCCTCAACTGATGAGTGGATAATGAAGATGTGGCACATTTACACAAAGGAGTTCCACTCAGAGGTTTAAAAAAAATGAAGTTATGAAATTTTTAGGAAAATGGATGGATCAGGAAAGGATTATACTAAGTGAGGTAACCCAGGTACAGAAAGCCAAACATCACATGTTCTCCCTCATATGTTCCTACAAATGATTGGACTTTTGTGTAAGTAGGAACAAAACTCAGTAGCAGAGGAAAGTAATCTAAAAAGGAGATATATAGGTAATAGAAAGGGGGGAGGGAGGACTTAATCAGATGGTATTGTATATATGTAAGTAGAACAGATTAAAGGGGGTGAAAAGGCCTAAGTGAGTTCAGGGGAAGAGACTGAGTAAAGGAAAGGCAGAGGGAGTGCTAATAAAAATCTAAGAGGATATAAATAAGTCATATGGAAACCTACTTTTTGGGACAATGGGACACACAGGAGCCATAGATTGTTACTAGAAAATTTTCAGTGCCAGGGATATGATACCTTCCAGTGAGTTGTTGGACAGGGAGTTCCCTGATGTCCCCAAAGAATTACAAGCCATTGCCTCGGATTCCCACCAGGAATAGATGGTAAGGTCTATTGCTATAGACTCCATGTACTTAGGCTGCAAGGTTACTGAGAAATCCTGCTGGAGCTAAGCCGAAAACCTCCTCAATGTAGACCAGATGACAGAAAGCTGGAAAAATCTATGCTGCATGCAGTTCGATGGGAAAGAAAGAAATCACCAGTGAAGATACAAGCCTTATATTTGGCTACCTATGTGAAAAAAGCCAAAAGATGCAATAGTGGAAAGTTTGTTGTGGAGGAAACCAACCACCCTCTATAGACATGAAGGGAAAAGCTAAAACTGTAGTCTTAGAACCCTGTGCTCTATACCTCTTTGAGTGTAGAGTAGTCAAGATCCCCTGATTTCTTTAATGACTTAGATAATAAGTAGAGTAATGTTATATGGCTGATTTTCCAAAATACCTTAACATAAATCAGTGTAAATTCAAAAATAAAACCTGTGTTGATAGAAAAGACATCACAAAGCTAGTAAGTTTCATGCTTAACATTTGTGGGAGCTTCAGGGAGTACCCATACTCCCAAAGTAGCATGAAAACAAAAGCTACAAGACTTGTACAGTCCTTGAAACATGAATAGAAGGCTGGGTATGTAGCATGCATGGAAGACTAGGGACACAGGAACAGTTGTGAAGATTCAACAAGGTCTTCTGTAATCATATAACAACAAGGGAAAGATTGGAGTTTCTTTTGAAACTAGGCACCTCTTACACACCATCTTTACCCCAACAGTCCTCAGTGAAGTCACTATGGGACTTCACGTTCTCTTTTATACCATTTATAAGTAAAGCTATGAGAAATCCTATCCTGAGTTGTGCAACACTTAAAAAAACTTCTAATTGAGAAAGGCTACATTTCTGACCAAAGTTCATATCAGAATCTTTCAAAAAGTAAATTTGAGTAATACATAACACACTAGCTTTATAACTGAAACTGAAATGATAGTTTGCTCTAACTAGGCCTACAAAGGGAATAAAAAATCAACATATCAATTACACATGCTTTCATCAAATAAACTTTCACATTTAAATAGCTGAGTTTATTCTTTTCAAATAGTAAAAGGATAGGCTGGAGAAATAGCTTAACAGTTAAGATGCTTGCCTGAAAAGCCAAAGGACCTGGTTCTACTCTCCAGGCCCCATGTAAACCAGATGCACAAAAGGGGCGTATGCATCTGGAGTTCATTTGCAGTGGCTGGAGGTCCTGGTATGCCCATTCTATCTCTCTCTCTCTGCCTCTTTCTCTCATGTATATGTGTGTGTGTGTATATATATATATATATATATATATATATATATATATATATATATACATACATATATACATATACATATACATACATACATATATATATATATATATATATATATATATATATATATATAGAGAGAGAGAGAGAGAGAGAGAGAGAGAGAGAGAGAGAGAGAGAGGATAATCTAAATGTTATAAAAATGCATTCATGATTAGTGAAGTGAGCATACCTTTTGCAATATGGGCATGCAACACTGATTTTAGACTTTAGTTTCTTTCTAAAATTCTGAGTGATCCACCAACACAGTAAGGAACATTGTGATAGCACCAACAGCCTCAGATCTGGGTGTATACTGTTAGTTGGACAAGTTATGATCGTCCTTACCGCAGGTATGTTTTCCACATCTCATCTACTCCACTAGTCCCCTCAGGAACAGTTCTCTGTCCTTTCTGTAAACACATGAAGATTCCACACAAAACACCCCACAAATGACTGCTTGGCTTTTCCTTTCCTCTTCCTCTATCTCTCACTGATTGAAATATGTTGACTTTGAAGTCAAATTTGTTTTGTGAGAAAGGAGATAATTCCTTTCTATACCTTATATTATCCAGAATTTTTATAAGGGTATTTATATTGTCTTTATTTTTCTTACAGTTACCACCTCAAATCCTACTGGAAATGTGATATAATACAGAATAACTATTACAGTTGGTAGGTTTGCGTTTGGTTTGGTTCAGTATTGTTGACACAAGATGGGAAGTCACTTTTTCCACCACTTTTCTTAAAGGTTCTTAGAAGTTATTCACAGAGAGAATTTCCTGAATAAAAAATAGAAAATGGGAAGGCATTGTAGAGATATAATTTACTATTTATAACAGTCTGTGGACTACAGTTAAGAGCACTTTCTGTGTATGCCAGAGGCCTTTCTTTTAGAAAAGTATGTATGTTAACTCCTGTTGCCCAGTTTGGGATTCTGTCCCTAAGGTATCATCTTGTTATTAGGATTCTTCCTACATGTTCTGGTCAAGGATCCAGTCTATGTCAATTTTTAGATAATCAAATGGAGGAAATAACAGATGTTTATGTGATCTGAAATTAATCAACAAGAAATATTGCTTTCTAGATAAATGATAATCTGCATTAGAATCTTAGCTTGAGTACCTATCATATGCTCTCAAGTTACATAGTATCTTTTCTTCAGGTAACAAGGTGAGAAATGCAGTGTGAGAGCTGGAATGATCCAGAGGTGCATTCTCAGCACTATCTTGCTCACTCAGGCAGTTGTTTCCCATTATTTAGGAGACAAGAGAGTGTTATCACACTGTGGAAATCTCATTTCCAAAGAACAAGACAGGAAGTTATGCACCCATAGGTTAACAATGGATGTTCATTAAAACACCAGGTTTGTCAGGAGAGTGAGTGGTGATCAAACATGCCTTAGTGGGCACTGGAGAAGATTCAGTGTTTCAGAGAAGGTTGCAGACCTTCATTAGCAGCAAGCTGGTCCAAAGCAAATATCCTACCCTGAACAGGGATGTTGTTTTTGAACTCACCTGAGCTTCAAGACCAAGTTAAGAGTTTTGTTTCCAAAGTTCTACATAAAACTGGTAAAAACTACATGATTTTTTTTTAAATGGGCTCCTCCAATGAAAGTAATTTGAATCATTATAAATAAGGCTGTGATTACATCAGTGTGAATTTACAGAATACATAACACCATGCACATTTGATTGACACATATGTTTTAAATAGATCTCACATTAGGAGATAAATTGACAGATATAAATGGGAAAATCATGATGTGTGTAGTTTGTGGTGTGTGTGTGTGTGTGTGTGTGTGTGTGTGTGTGTGTGTGTGTGTGTTTGTGTGTGCATGTGTGTGCATTTGCCCCATGCAGGTGCATGCAGAGGCCAGAGGATAACCTCAAATGTCCTCTATTCTTTGTGGATTATTTCCTTGAAGCAGAGTGGCTCACTGAACCTGGATCTCCCCCCCCCCACACACACACATACTTTTTTATCAGGTAGATTTGCTGACTGGTAAAACCAGCAGTTCCCTGTCTCTGCCTCCCTGAGTGCTGGTGTTACTGGCCTGCATAGACAGTCCCAAGTTTTTATGGGATGCTGAGGATAAAATTTGTGCCTTACGCTTTCACAAGCACATTTCCCTAGCAATATTTTTGATTCTTTTTCTACCTTTTAAGTAATTAATCTTTTTTTGACTGATTAATATGGATGATTCTTCATAGAAAACTTGTATAGCTTAGTTAAGGGAACTACTACTGACATTTAGAATGGAGATCATCCCTTGTAAGAATCTCATGAATATTCTTCTATTTTTATTAAGCCTTCTATCTTTGATAACCCTTCTATATTTCAAAATTTATTTTCTTTTATAAATGCAGTCAAGCACAATATTAGGATATGTTCATTGTCCACAGTGATGAGTTTCATAATGAGATTCTCATTCAAGTATATCATGAACTTGGAACACATTCACCTCCCAATGCCCTCTCCTTCCTTCAACTCTCACTGGTCTTTTTCCTTTTCTTAGATAGCCTACTTCTATTTTCATGGCATATGTCACCTATATTTAAATGATTACATATATAAATGTTTAAAAATAAATAACATTCCACCTTAATTAAGATTATCAAAATCTGCTCTTTTTTGTTTTGTTTTTGTTTTTCCAAGGAAGGGTATCACTCTAGCTCAAGCTCTCCTGGAATTCTATATGTAGTCTCATTGTGGCCTCAAACTCACAGCCATTCTCCTACCTCTGCCTCCCAAGTGCTGGAATTAAGGGCATGTGCCACCACACCCAGCATATACTCTCTTATTAGCACTAAATAATACAGTTGCCTGTCAGATAAATCATTGTGACTGCCAAGATTTTTATGTACTCATGAAGGTTTTAGCATAATTCTGGTATATTTTGTGTTAACATTCATTATTTTACACATAATAATAACATTATTCTTTTATACATAGTAATCACAATTACTGGGACATATGCATTTCTACTGTGTGCACAACATAAACTGTCTGATTTCTGAGCATATTTCCATTTCTGATAGATCTTTTACCTAGCCTGTAGCCAAGCCTGTGGGCACAAAGATTCAACTCAACAATGACTTTTAGCAATAGATGTGACTGAGTTTAGTAGTGGCTACAAGCCCTTGTATGCCCATTTTCTCTCTTGTTCTCTCTCTCTCTTTCTTTCCCTCCTCCGTCTTTCTCTCAAATAAATAAACATTAAAAATAAATGAATTTATTGTATGTGGTATCATTTTTGCATAATATTTTATTCAAATAGTTACTATAACATATTCATGGCATGATTTATTTACTCATTTGTTTATTTATGATAGAATATCAAGTATCCAAGGTGCCTTTGAACTGACCCTTTTTAAAAATTTATTATTTTTTATTAATTAGTTTTGAACTCAGAGAATACAGTCAAGTCGGTACCAATGTTAGGCTCATCCATGTCCTACCCCCTCCTCCTGGCCCCTCCTTGTTGAGTTATATGGGTTATGCATTCTGGAGTTAGCCCACAGTTATGGGTAGGAGAAATGCCTCTGCTCATCATGACCCAATGTGTGACATTCTTTCTGCCCCCTCTTCCACAAAATTTCCCTGAGCCATGTTGGGTTCATTTTTGGTCTGCTTCAGTGATGAGGTGTTGGGGGTCTCTGTGTCTCTGGATATCTGATTTGGTAGGAGTTGATTGTTTTCTGTGTCAATCTCTTTCACCGTTGTGCTGGTACCCAGTTCACCAAGAAAACAGCACTTGCTTGTTTTGCCAATTATTCTTAGTTTCAGCTGGGGCCCTTTTGAGGTATGATAGGGTGGTTCTCTCCTTAGGATCTGGGCCTATCTGAAAAAAGAAGCAGATTCTCCAAGTTAGCACCAGACAAAGGGGATAACCATTATTTTTTTGTAGAGAATTTAATAGGTATAGGCCCTCTTGTAGTCCATGATTGTTGGTAGCTTGATAATGGAGAGTGGGCTCATGTTTGGATATGGTTCTGACTTGTTTCCAAACTCTAGCTATGGGTCCAGTTTAACTGAGGGGATCAGTTAGCCAAATCAAGAGCACTTGGTTTCCCACCATGGCTGTGCACCACTATTGCACTTGTGTGAGCATCACAACAGGTTATATACTGCTAAGTAGGTTAGACCATGAGTTGCTTGCCCAGATATGAGTCATTTTCCCCCAGTCACTCATGAAGCACCTTCTGGCACTAGACCCGCTGACTGTCTGGGACTGACTTTTCCAGCTTCCAGCCATGTCATTCCATGTTATGTGCCAACCACATATGGTGTCTTACCACTAACCTTTGGTGGGTCATCACATACTCTGACAGAAATTTGTCTTTCTTTTAGGAAGCCTTGCAGGGCTCTCTGATCAAAAGCTCATTGTGGATGAAAGCCACATGCTGGTACTGGGAGTTACAGGTCAGTGCCCACTAAGAAAAGGAAGAAAAAGATAATTAATATAAAAGAGTTACAGAGAAGAGAGAGAGGGGAGCTATAGAAGATTGAGGTCAGTCTTCATCACACCCTCTCCAATGTCTTGTGGTTCAGGTGTTCCCTCAGGGCCTGGTGAAGGTTCAACCATTTGGTCTGCCTTTTAGGATGTAGAATTTTATGCTATCATTGCTGTTTGAGTCTAGTTTTCAAGTCATTTTAATAGAAAAACTGTTAACTTGAATCTTCTAATCATTTTAAACAATTTTAAACTATGACTCAAAAATGATAACAGTAAGATTTAATTTCAGTATTACACAATAACTATCTGCCATTTTCAGAGAAAATAATAGCAACATTAGTAATTGTAATCATGACTAGCAAGTATAGGGCATGCATACTCTATTCCAAATATCACTGTTATTTAACTAGTAAAACCATCTTATGATGATGCCCACGTTGTTATCTCTGTTTCATAGGCTGTGATCTATACCATATAAATAATAATCTTATTAAAATAATGCCTCTGACAACTCTGAAAGTAGGTTTCAAGAATAACCATTTATATGCCATAGCTTTTATTGTTCAGTGAGTGGATGGCATGGTTCAATTGGAAAAACATGTAATCATATGTTTCATGAGGACAAGAACGTGTTGTTAGTGACCATTGCTGAAGTAAATACATACTAAAAGTGAAGTGGATTATGGCTTATCTTCCGATCTCTATAGTCTTGTATGTGAGAGATGAATTTCTGCTAAATACTTTCTTTTTCTGTCTTGGTCATTCTGACTTGGTAGCATACTACTATTTTTTTAAATGTGCCTAGGAAATCATCTTTGAAATGAGAACTCAGTGTTACTCTCCTAGGATGAAGGGTGGGAGACTTTGTAGGTATCATTGAAAGCATGATCTGATAAGTGGATTATATACCCAGTGATAATATGTGTATGTATATATTTGCCACTAGAAATTAGAAAAAAATGTATGACCAGAATAACTTTTTGTGCATTTTATTTATGTATTTATTTGTATGTAAGTATTTGTGTGGTAAGTATGGGCAACATTTAGTCCATCCAACTTATCTAATCACATTCGAAGCAGGGTCTCACTGGATTTCACTCCACTCATTTGTTTGCTTGCTTATTTTTCTGTTTATTGAGTGCTTGTGATAAATTCTCTGTCTCTGCCCCCATCTTGTCATTAATGTAGTGGGATTACAGAAGATCACCATAGACTCTGGTGTTTTTTGTTTGTTTGCTTATTTGTTTTATGTGGGGTCTGAGTTTCAAGCTTATGTACTCAGGCTTGATTAGCAAGAATGTTATTCACTGAGATATCTCACCAGCCTCAACAGAAAAGTTTTGAAATAAATCTGTGATTTAGTGTAGCAAGGTTATAAATTTAAAAAGTAAGCTAATCACTATCATGTGAGAGGATAATATCCCACATGAGTTATGTAAAGAACTTGGAAGCCACTTCACATATTTAAAGTACTAGACATTTCCAATAGGAAACCAGCCTCAAAAGGCAGGTGACAACTTCAAGTACAAAAGCAAGAAGTAAGATAAGTTAAGAGCATACCAATAAGAAGACAACAGCCACAGGGCACAAGGAATGAATTTTCTATGTTGGAACTGAAGAAAGCACATTGTGTTTAATGTAACTGCAATTATTCTTGATCCCCACTGTGAAGTCACAAAGTGATATCATCAGTTACAGAAAACAAGTACTCCTTCTCTTGGGATTGCTAGGTTGGGGAAACATGAAACTCCACGGTTTCATTTTCTGTCTCTTTTTCATCCTTTCCTAAAATTCTGTGCTCTTTTGCCCCACTTGGCTCCACTGTCAATTTATGTATTCACAGGAAATGCCCTGCCACATTCTAATGGAGCAGTGCTAAAGCAATACCAAGAAGTCAGCTAGCACCTTAACACAACTGGCAAAATACAGTTTGCACATCCCATCTCATCCAAACACAGCAAAATTTAGGAATATGTGTGTCAGGCTGGGATACCAGTGTGGTAATTGTCATAGAATTGTATGTAAAAAATCAACATTTATTTATTATTTTTTTTAAAATTCATTTACCTATGTGTTTATGATTTTGTGTTTTCTTCATATTTTCTGGTGTGGGGGACAGAGTCTCTTACTGAACTTGGTACTCCCTGACTTATGGTTAAACTAGTTGACCAGTATGTTCCAGTGATCTGTCTTCATGCTTTTCAGTTCTAGGGTTATAGGTATCCACAAGAATGCCTGGCTTTTTACATATGTGCTGAGAAAATGCTCCAATATTCATACTCGTGCCCATTTGAACCATCTTGCCCGCCCCAGCTAGTTTGTACATCTAGATTCCAAGATGCACTTTGTTTTTCTTTAGCAGCAATTCATGAAGCTTTGGTTGGCTCCAAACGTAGATCTCTAAGACTGGGTTTGTCTGTTTCCACGTCCCCAAACTAGAATTGTGTCATTTTTTTTTTTCTGTTGTGTTTTTAAGCTTTCTTGAAGTAGTTTTTCCATCTAAGATAATAGATTTAAAAGCTGCACTTGGTGGTCTATGGAAAACTACGTGGAACTTGGGCCTTTGCCTTTGAACTTAGATGTCCACTTTTTCTATTTGCAGGAAGTTTTTTTGAGCCCTGCTTCATGAGGGCACAGTCAATAGTGTCTACAAGTTACTTTTGTGTTTTGCTATTGTCGAAAGAGAAATCAACCTTAAGAACTTAATAGAAACGACAGGTAGACCAGACTACTGGACCTACATCTTTTTCAGAGACATCAACTTAGCTATTGAAAACTCCTTATCTGCCTCAGAAATCCCTTGAAATTACCATCTGTAGAACTCTCCAGGCCTGTTCTGCCTGCTGGTACAAACATATTTACTACTGACTAAGAGACTATTCTGTATGAACTCTTAGATCTTTCTAATTATCCAAAGAACTGTAGATCATCTACTTTTTGAAGTACATGATGAAATAATGCCAATTCTCACAAGCAAGGCTATCTTTAGTAATGAATGATCTCTGAACATGAAAAATTCATACATTGGGAAACTAATTTTAAAAACAATGGACAATTTTAATAACCTGGAGCTTATCCATGGGATAAATTGGTAGAGGAAGACATGGAATACTGAAATACCCTGATTTTACTCTCAGTCTGCAATCTACAAGTTATTTAACATTTCCACCTCTTACCAAGTGTTGATCATGTATGTGTATAAAACACTGTATTAAGCTCTCCCATGAAAAAATTGTATTTAATTCTCAAAACAGCCTGAATGCATAATTACTACTATATTTATTCCATAGAAATTTAAATTGAGACATATATTCAAGTTTTGTCTGTTCATGGGGAAGAAAGCTTAGTCTCTGCGATGTATACACTGCATTCATCTTTAAGCTATATAGGTTGTCTTTTCACTATATATATATATACATATATATATATATATATATGTGTGTGTGTGTGTGTGTGTGTGTGGGCATTTCTAGGACTTTAAAAGGTTATTGAAATTATTTGCAAAGCTATGAGTATAGTCTCTGAAACCACATTTACTAGTCAGTGAATTTGAATCCCATTCCAGCAATCTATTTACATATGGTAAAATGAAACAAGCTAAGGAAGGAAAGATTTTACAAAAAAAGAGTATTATACCTTAAGACAAACTGTACTTTTCTATGTTGATAAAAATAGACCTTTCTAATTAATTCACCCAGGTTGATATTAGATTGTATGTTGTCCTAGAAAATTAAAACATAAATGTGTATGTTATTAGGTAAATCAACAGTACACTATCTGCTATAAAATCAATTAGTTAATAAAATTTGTCTTTAAAGGATGCTAGGAAGTACTGGATAGGAAAAAGTATTGATCATGTGCCAATAAGGACAAAGATACATCCTGTCATGAAATTACAATGCACTGTTACAGATTGGATAGCTGTGTATTAATTCCTAACTAAAATATACATGCAAATATATACTTAGTGCTAATTTAAAAAAAAACATAATTTATTATTTATTTATTTATTTATCAGAAAGGGAAAGAGAGAAGGGCGCTAATTTCATAAAACTATGTTAAGAATTGCAACTATTAAAAAGAAGAAATCATAGCGATTCAGAAGTACAGCATGAAAATAGAAATACCATGACAGCACATAGGTAAGACACCTAAACCAACCGAGCAATGGCTATAAGACAGGTGAGACACCTAAACCAATCAAGCCGTGATATTCGTGGCATAATAATCTCTCAAAATACATGCCCCATGTTTGAATCAAAGTGGAAATTATAATTACACACTGATGAAACCTCTTTGATTATTCTGTATTCATGTATTTGGAAATAGTTTGCTATATTCAATGCTAGCCATATAGCTCTCACCATACAACAACAAAAACAACAACAACATCAAAAACCAGTAAAAATCAAAGCAGGGCTGGGAGAGGTGTCTTAGTGGTTAGGGTACCTGCCGGCAAAGTTAAAGGACCCAAATTTGACTCACAGTACCCACATAAAGTCAGATGCACAAGGTGGCACATGTGTCTGGAGTTCATTTGCAGTAGCTAGAGGCCCTGGTGTACCCATTTTTTTTTCTCTTTCTCTCCCAAATAAATAAATAAATAAAATATTTTTTTTTTAAATCAAAGAATAAGATACACCTATTTGAAAAAGTCTAAATGGCACCTATTAATTTTCTCAATGAATATAGCTAAGATAAATTTTTAACATATTTCAATTTGTATAGATAAACCCTTTACTTCTGTCACTTTAGTTTTAGAGTTTGGCATTTAGTACAGCTATTGTCCCTTTTCTGTTAATGAAAGGTTCTTTGAGTTTAACTGAATAAATAAAATCATTTTCACCTTGTTAAATTGATAAACTTTTGTCAAAAGCATGTGTGTGTGTGTGTGTGTGTGTGTGTGTGTGTATGTGTGTGTATGTGTGTGTATGCTCAGATGTGTTTTGTAGAGTTTGCTTTATCATTAGTGACATAGATAAACCCAAGTATTTGGTGTTGAAGGAAATGTAATATCCCTTAAATTCAAGAGCTGTAACTTATGATATGCAGAGCCAACATGGTACTAGTTACATTTTTCTTTGCTGAGACCAAATCCCTTGCAACGTGCAACTTACAGAAGGTGAAGTTTAGTTTCAAATATCGGGTTTCAGAACAATAGATTCCATTATGATGGGGAAAGCATGGAAGTAGGAGTGACCTGGTTCCTGGTATTAGTTTGGAAACAGACTGGGAATGTCAGAAATAATGAGACATCCTTCTTTTTCCCTTTTCATTCAGTCTGGGCACATATCCCATTGGTTGGGGTCACGTATATTTAGAATAGTTCTGTTTCTCTCAGTTAAACTTCCCTGGAAATGCCCTCACAGACAGAATCTGAATGTCTCACAAGTGACCATCAAATCAAGAGGAAAATAATGATTAGCCACCATAGGATTTATTTTTAAAGTAGTCATCATATGTTAATACTATGTAATAAGTATTTCTATCTTAATAAACTTCAGGGATATGATATAACTATTTAGAATATTCATTCACACTTATAATGCTGCTAATTTTGTTTTATAAGCAGAAACATTAATAAACCTTTTATTCTGAAAATATCACGTTAAAGATTCCAAAAATAGTACCATATACACGCATGTGTATATGTGTGCACACATGCACACACAAATTTGATTTATACAACTAAAAAAGCCATTTCTCTATGTTTTTACATTGTGAACTAAAAAATAACTATCTATTTCTGCAGTTCTTTGACAGAATTAAATTTCATTTCTCATGTGTCAAACTGAAGAATATCTTGTGGTTTATGACACAGTATGCGATACACATATAAAATGTATCCCATTGTGAAAAATTACATGTTGTTTTTTTAATATCAAGAATTAGCTATTAATTCACACAATTTTACAGCAATAGTTTCAACTTTTAAAATGTGGTAAATGGAAAATAGTCTAAGGAATACATGCTTACACAAAGTCTGAATAAGTCATCTTTTACTTGTCTTAACTTTCAAAGAACCAAGACTCTTCTGATTATTTCTTACTATTTTATTTGGAACTCTTTGAAATAAATCAAATTGTGTCATAATTATAGAATGTTTTATGCTATATTAATACCATTCCTGTGAGAAAATGATGAGTGTTCAAATTTAAATAAATAATTTAGCACTGATCATACTTTGAATCTAAAAAAATTAAAAAAATGCTATCACTGGGCTAGAGAGATGGTTATTGCTTAAGGTGCTTGCCTGTGAAGACTAAGGGCCCAGGTTTAATTCCCCAGTACCTAAATAAGCCAGATTTACTCTCTGTGCCTGTTTCTCTCTCTGTCTTTTTCAATCAAATAAAATATTTTTTAAAAAAAAATGCTATTACCATGAAACATCTCACCAGCCCTTATTTAGAATTTTTTAAAAACATTTATTTCTTTATTTGAAAGTAGAGGGAAAGAGACAGTGAGAGTAAGAGTGAGGGAGAGAGGTAGAGATTAGGTACACCAGGGTCTCTTTCCATTACAAATGAACTGCAGATGCATGCTCCACTTTATGCATCTGGTTTTACATGGGTACTGGGGGAATGAGCAAAGGTCATCAGGGTTTTCAATCAAATACCTTAACCACTGAGCCATCTCTCCATTTTCTTATTTAGGATTTTTTAATGTAAGTATTCTGACATCACTGTCAATCATGATTTTTTTTTAGAAAATTATTTGTAGTGTTATTCATAGTGGTTTTCTACTTGCTGAATCCTTTTGTTTCTGAGATTGTATTCATATGGTTTTAACTACTTTTTTTCCCAAAGTATTCTAAACATACTTATGTGATAAAAAAATGTATATTGACAACTTTCATAATTATAGACAATAAACCATGGTAATTACCTCCCTCCTCTCACTTCCTCCTTTGAAACTCCACTTTCCATCATACACCTTTTGCCTTTCAATCAGTCTGTCTTTATTTGATATCATCATCTTTTCCTCCTACTGTGATGTTCTTGTGTAGTAGTGTGAGGCAGTATGAGGTCATGGATATCCAGTCCATTTTGAATCTCTAGGAGCACATTGTAAGGAGTCATAACCTTCCTTTGGCTCTTACATTCTTTCTTCAACCTCTTCCACAATGGATCCTGAGCCTTGGAAGTTCTGATAGCTATGTTTCAGTGCTGAGCACTCATCTGTCATTGCTTCTTAGCACCATGGTGCCTTCTGAGTAATCCCAAGGTTACCATCATCTGAAAAGAGAAGCTTCTCTAACCAAAGGTGAGGGTAACCTTAATATATGGGTATGAAAATTAAAAGTGCTTACTGGGCACATTGGTGAGCATAGTATATACATTTAGCCAGATAACAACAGACATTATACTCCTAGGGCTCATGATGTCCCTTGTCCTAGGTTTTCAGAATCATGCATGTATTCTCTCCCATAGAGCAGGCCTCCAGTCCAATTTGAGAGCAGTTGGTTTCCTCCATTATTGTACCCATTGGCTCATTTGGTCTGGCTGGCCAAATTTAAGGCTTATAATGTCCACTCTTGAGTATCTCCACTGATGATTTCTCTCTCTTCCATAAAACTGCATGCAGCCTAGCTTTTTCCAGCTTTCTGTCAGCTTGTCTACACAGAGGATGTTTTCAGCTAAGCTCTAGCAAGATTTCTCAGTGACCTTGCAGCACAAGTATGTGGCGTCTTCAGCAATAGTGAATTGCCGTCTATTCCTTGTGGGAAACCAGGAGCCTTGACAAAGGCCTATAATATTTTGAGGGCATCAGAGACCTCCCTGGCCAACAACTCAAAGGAAAGTATCCCATTCCTGGCACTAAATATTTTCTATTAGCAATTTGTGACTTCTTATGTGCGTGTTTTTTTTTTTTTAATTTTTGCTGCTTTTTAAAAACTTGACATTTATGTATTATTTTCATCATAGGTGGTTTTCCTTTTAAAATGTGTATTTTGAAAATGTGTTACAAATGAGGTTACTGCAACTAACAATGAAGCAGACATGAGTTATTTTTTTCAATCTTTTCTATTTTGTTAGCATATGTGACTTTAGATATTGGTTAGGGTACCACAAAAACATTTTAATGATGTCTGATTAATCCATTTGCCAAAGCCATATTAATTTCATGTTCAAGAAGAAAACAAATGGAAATTATTAGAATGATCAGTATGTTTTTTTTTTGTTGTTGTTGTTCAAGGACCAAAGTATGGTTTACCTATGATAAGAGAAAAAAATTCTGTCTTCTGGTTTTTCTTGTCATGTTCTGGTGAATATAAACCAAGAAGTAGTTTTAATGCTTCAGTTTAAATTTCTTCACATCAGTCAAGTGCTTATAATAGGCAGTTGATGACCTTATGATGACCTTAAGAAACACTACCATGGCTAGGCCCCTGAACCACAGCTTCACCAGAACACCCATAACATTTTCCTCAAGCAAAAAGAGCTGGTGACCATTTCTTCAAAAAATGAACACTTTTACCTATCCAGGAGCATGGGAGGTCTTTCCATCTTCTCAGGATCTCTTTTATTTCTTTCATGAGTGCTTTTATGTTTTCATTATATAGTTCTTTCACATCCTTTGCTAGTGTTATTCCAAGGTAAATTTTGTTGCTATTAAAAATGAGTCAGTGTCACTGATTTGTTTTTGTGTATATCTGTCCTTGTATATAGAAAAGCTACTGATTTTTTTTCGATTTTGTATCCTGAGAGTTTGCCAAAGAAATTTATAACATTTAGAAGTTTGGGGATGGAGACTTCCAGGATATATGAGTATAATCATGTCATCTGCAAGTAGGGCTAATTTGACTTCTTCCTTTCCAATTTGAATCACCCTAGGATGAAACCTACTTGATCAATGTGGTTAATGCCTTTGGTGTGAAGTTGATTTTGGTTAGCAAGTATCTTGTTCAGGATCTTTGCATCTAAGTTCATTAGGGGTATATGCCTATATATGGGAAATTCTGCCAAAAGCAATATACAGATTTAATGCAATAGCAATAAAAATACTAGCACCATTCTTCACAGAGGTTGAAAAATATCTCAAAATTCGTATGAAATAATAGAAGGCCTCAGATATCCAAACATATCTTTAGCAAAAGAAACACATCTGGTGGTATCACCATACCTGATCTAAAGCTGTATTGCAATGCTACAGTGACAAATACAGCATGCTACTGGGAAAAAAAAACAGGAACATAGACAATCTGAAGACCCATACTTCAGGGCAAGCAACTACAGTTGTTTGATCTTTGACAAAGGTGCCAATAATGTAGACTGAAGAAAAGACATCTTCAACAAATGTTGTTAGATAAATTGGATGACAATATGTAGTAAAATGAAATTAGAGCCACTCATTTCACCATACAAGAAAATAAAGTCCAAGTGGATTAAATACCACATTATATGACCTGAATCTCTTCAACTACTGGAAGAAAAAACAGGAAACAACCTCCATTGTATAGGACTGGGAGAAGTCTTTCTGAAGAAAACCACAATACCCCCCAAAATTAGACAAGCACTCAACCAATGGGATCTCATAAAGCTAAAAAGCTTTTGCAGAGACAAGCATTCTATAAGCACAGCCAATAGATTAACCACTGAATGGGAAAAAAATCCACCAGCTCTACCACTGACAGAAGTCCACAGAAGTAGAGAACTGAAAAAAGACTTCTCAAAAGAATTACAAATGGCAAATGCACACTAAAGAGAATGTTCAACATCCATAACCACCAGGTAAATGCAAATTAAAGTAACTATGAGATTCCACCTTACCACAGTAAGGATAGTAAGCATTAAAAAAATCAAATGAAAACAAATGTTGGCAAGGTTGTTGAGAAATAGGAACACACTTTCACTGTTGGTGGGAAATCTAATACAACTGCAGTGGAAATCAATATGGAGACTCCTGAAAAGATTGAATATAGAGTTACTAACAGACTCTGTTATTCCCTTACTGGGAATTTACCCTAAAAGCTCCACATCTCAGTTCAGAGATATCTGCTCAACCATGTTTACAGCTGCTTAATTTATAATAGTTAAAAACTAGCATCAACCAAGGTCCCATCATTGGATGAATGGATAACCAAGATGTGGTAATATATAGATGATAGAATTCTACTCAGCAGTAAGAAAAAAATAACACATTGAAATTTGTAGAAAAATGGTCGAACTTGGAACAGATCATTCTAAGTTAACTCACGTGAGCACAGAAAGAATCATCACATGATCTCACTCATCTGCAGTTCCTAATCTGGATCAACCCAAGTTGCTGACATAACTGAATAGCATCTTGAGGTTTGGACAATTGGAAGGGTAGGGTTTGGGAGAAGAGAAAGGGTAGGGGGACACCAAAGTGAACCCAAGTTGAACTGGCACCATAAAAAATCTGGAACCCTCAAGAGGACCTGACAAGGAGAACCTGACTCAAAGGGCCCTGCAGAAAGTGAGATGAAAGGTAGCCTCAAATTTCCCCTATTTCTCTTTCCTCTTCTTCTTCTTCTTCTCCTCCTCCTCCTCCTTCTCCCTCCCTCTCTCTCTCTCTCTCTCTCTCCTCTCTCTCTCTCCCTCTCTCTCTTTTTTCTTTTCCCTTGGTGCTGGCCTGTACTTCCCTGTACCAGGATGTGGTCTACATTCACAATGAGACCAACTAGATCTCCCCCAACCAAACAAGACAGACTTCTGACAAAGCACTTGATTACCCACCAAAGGTTAATGGTAAGACTGTACTGCTGAAGACACTGAAGGATGTTGATGTGGACTGTGGAGAGACTTGGTTGGAATTTGGAGGAGATCCAGTCCCCAGAAAACTGACCCATCTCAGGCTGGAAGGGGCTACATGAGCTACCAGAGGAAAGTGGTCAACATCTTTCTAAGCAACACAAAGTCTAAGAGCAGAAGCAAACAAATTGATGTGGTGCTCACACAATTGCGCTAGTGGCACACAGCCAAGGTGGGTAACAAATTGCTCTTGAATTGGCTAACAGATCTGCTCACTGGAAAGAAAATCATATCTGGATCTGGGAAACAAGTCAGAATCATCTCCAGATAATGATGTTGCTTTCCATTGTCAAGCTCCCACTAAACTTAGACTATAAGTGTGTCTCAACACTTTTAATTCACTCTAAATTAATGATGGGTATTCTATTTATATGGCACTGACTTCACTCTCCACTGGAGAATCTGCTTCTCTTCAGATGAGAACTGGACTTGAGGAGATAAACGACCCAGCACACTCGACCCTGGTCCCAGCTGAAACCACAGAGTAATTGGGGAAAAGAGAAAAAAGTGCTCCTTTTTAGTTAAATTCATATCAGTACAAGGGAGATGGAAAAAGATACTGAGGACACTCAACACCTACCAAACCAGAGATCCAGAGGCTCCTAAGTGCCCATCACTGAAGTAGACTTAAAATGCTCCCAGCATAGCTCAGGAAAGTTTGCAGATGAGGGGGACAAAAAGATTATTAGAGCCACAAGTTGGGACATTTTTCACAGAGACATTGTCTATCCCCCTCCCCACAATACATGACCTGCTTCCCCAACAAGGAAAGCCTTTTCAGAAAAGGGGCAAGGAGGAGGGAAATGATAGTACCAACATGTGATGTTGTCATACAAAATGTGTGATGATATGTGAGATGAAAGCTAACCTCAATTTTCCCCTGTTTCTCTTTCCTCTCCCCCCTCCCTCTCTCTCTCTCTCCCTCTGCACTGGCCTGTACTTCCCTGTACCAGGATGTGGTCTACATTCACAATGAGACCTACTAGATCTCCCAAAACAGACAAGACAGACTTCTGACAAAGCACTTGAATACCCACCACAGGTTAATGGTAAGACCCTACTGCTGAAGATACCAAAGGATGTTGGTGCAGACCATGAGAGAGACTTGGTTGGAATTTGGAGGAGAGCCAGTCCCCAGCAAACTGTCCCATCTCATGTTGGGAGGTGCTACATGAGCTACCAGAGGAAAGTGGTCAACATCTTTCCAAGCAACACAAAGTCTAAGAGCCTCAGAAGCAAACAAATTGATGTGGTGTGATGATGATTTCACTATATATATATATATATATATATATATATATATATATATATATATATATATATATATATCCCCTTTAGTGATGAGAACTAATCATCATTTATTTTCAGAACTTGATTGGCTATGATTTTCTGTAACAATGTCCTCCTTCCAAAAAATAAAGAAAAACAGAAATAATCTTTTCTGATCAAGAACAAGAGGAGCACTGGTCTTTTTATCTATTTTGGGTAAACTTTGAAAACATATCTTTAGCAATACAGCAATAGTAGATTCTCCCCTAGGGTCTACATTGTCTCCAGCCATGGGCTTTTGACCTGGTTTTCAGTACCATGAATGTACTTCATCTGGTAGAGCTGGCCATAACTCTGATCATGAGGCTGTTGATCATAGGCTTTATCATCAGTATTGTCAAATCCAGTCTTCAAGAGTGGGTGACAATATAGATAAGTTTTCTGTCAGCAGTCTGCATAATACCTACCAGAAGTACAAAAGCTAGCCAGCTAGAAGGAAGCTTCTGCTTCTTATTGCATTTAGCCAGTGCTGACTTCATTTTCCATTGAATAATCTGCTTCTCTTTTTCAGATGGGAGCTGGACCTAAGGGGATAAGTAACACAGTGGAATCCACCCCTTGCCTCAGATGAAACCACAGAGGAATTGAGAAAATGTTCAAGAATGCTGCTTTATTAGTGAATCTGATATCAGGCCAAGGGTGATGGAAATTGATACTGAGGATACTCAACACCTACCAAACCAGAAAACAGAGGTTCTTAAGTGACCATCAGTAAAGTAGACAATGTGTTCCCAGCATGGCTCAGGGATTTTTGTGTAAGAAGGGGCAGAAAGAGTGTAAGAACCCCAAGTTGAGACTTTTTTATGTTTATGTTTTTTCAAGGTAGGGTTTTGCTCTGGCCCAGGCTGGCCTGGAATTCACTATGTAGTCTCAGGTTAACCTTAAGCTCACAGAAATCCTCCTACATATGCCTCCCAAATGCTGGGATTAAAGCCATGCAACATCATGCCATGCACAGAGACATTGAATCCCTGCCCCCCACCATAATGCATGACCCACAAAACCCATGGGGTTGACCTGCACCCCAAAGGAAGGCCACTTCAGAAAAAGGGCAAGGAGGAAGAAGAGGATGATACCAACATGTGTTGTTTATATACTAAATATGTCCATATCTAATAAAAAATAACAAAAGAAAAAAAAACATATTTGATATGTTCAAGACTATCTCTGTAACTTTAAAGTACCATTAATGTTGATAGATAGATACATATAGATGATATAGATATAGATATATAGATACAGATAACCTTTGTTTTAGATGCTGGACCTGTAGAACCTAACAAATAGCAAATTTTCCTTTTTTTCATTTTATTCTATTTTATTTATTTATTTAATTTATTAGTTTTCTTTTCAGCAAATACAGGCAGTTTGGTACCATTGTTTAGGCTCATCTATGATCTACCCCCTTCCATTGGACCCTCATTTTTGATGTAAATGGGTCATGGATTATGGAGTTAGCCCACAGTTATTGGTATGATAAATGTCTCTGCAAATCATGACACAACATGTGACTCTGAAATTCGTTCCCCCCCTCTTCCGCAAAATTCCTCTAGCCATGTTGGGTTCACTTTTGGTCTGCTTCAGTGATGAGATGTTGGGGGCCTCTGAGGCTCTGGATCTCTGATTTGGTAGGAGTTGATTTTTCTCTGTGTTGGTCTCCTTCTCCTTTGTGCTGGTATCCAGTTCACAGGAAAACATAACCCTTGCTTGTTTCACCAATTTTCCTTAGTTTCAGTTGGGCTCCTTTGGGGTATGTAGAGAGCAGCTCTCTCCTTAGGATCTGCATCTATCTGAAAAAGAGAAGCAGATTCTACAACAGAGAGTAACTTAGCACCCGGAAAATTGAGATAACACTTATTTTTTTGATAGAGAGTTTGATAGGTGTAGGCCCTCTTGTACCCCATGATTGATGGTAGCTTGATATTGGAGAGTGGGCTTGTGTTTGGGTATGGCTCTGACTTGTTTCCCAGCTCCAGCGATGGGTCTAGTACCACTGAGAGAATGTTTCATGGGCTGCTGAGAAGAATGTGTAGTCTGTGGATTTGGGATGGAAAGTTCTGTAGATGTCTGTTAGGTCTAAGTGCTCTATGGTTTTGTTGAGCTCTCTTACTTCCCTGTGGATCTTCTATTTGGATGATCTGTATATTACTGATAATGGTGTGTTAAAGTCCCCAGCTATGATGGTGTTTGTGGTTATTTCTGTTTTATTGTCAAGTAGGTTTTGTTTTATGAACTGTGGTGCCCCTGTGTTTGGTGCATACAGATTTATGATTGCAATATCCTCTTGTTGGATTGTTCTCTTGATAAGTAGGAAGTAGAATTCTTTGTCTTTTTTGATTGTTTTTGGTTTGAAGTCAATTTTATCCTATATTAATATAGCTACACCTGCTTGTTTCTTATTCCCATTTGCTTGGAATATTTTTTTCCACCCTTTCACCCTGAGGAGGTTTCTGTCTTTAGTGGTTAGGTGGGTTTCTTGAAGGCAGCAGATTGAGGGGTCTAATTTTTTGATCCACCATGTTAGCTTGTGTCTCTTGATTGGTGAATTAAGGCCATTAATATTTAGAGTTATGACTGTGAGATTTGATTTGATCCCTGCCCTGTTGTGGTGGTAGAGGTGTGTTGGCATTTCCATGATATTTGAAATTTTTTCTGTCTACTCTGGGTTTAGTTGCTGTGATCTGCTTCTTGTAGGCAGCTGTGATTGGTTATTCGTTTCTTCTCTGTGGAGAATTTCCTGGAATACTTTCTGTAGGTTTGGTTTTGTGTTCATATAGTTGTAAAGCTGAGTTTTGTCATGGAAAGTTTTCCTTTCACCATCTACTATAAGGGAGACTTTTGCCAGGTAGAGTAGTTTGGGTTGGAAGCCATATTTTCTTAGAGTTTGGAGAGTTTCATTCCAGGCCCTTCTATATTTCAGGGTTTCCATTGAGAAGTCTGAAGTAATTCTGTTGGGGTTTCCTTTGAAAGTGGTGTGCTGTTTTTCTCTAGCTGCTTTTAGGATTTTCTCTTTGGTGTCAATGTTTAGAGTCTTAATGATGATATGTCTTGGGGAGTTTCTCCTTTGGTCTAGTTGGTCAGGAGTTCTGTTTGCTTCTTGTACCTTCATGGGTCTTTCTTTTAAGAGATGGGGGAAGTTTTATTCAATTATTGTGTTAAATAAGTTCTCCATGCCTTTGGTCTGAAATTCTTCTCCTTCTGGTATTCCAATGATTCTGATATTAGGACCTTTCAGTGTACCCCACAATTCCCTCATGTTCTGTTCACAGGAACTTTTGAACTTACTGAAATTTTTGGACTCTCGAACTGTTTCTTTCATCCTGTCTTCCAGATCAGAGTTTCTATCTTCCACTTCGCTGTCTCTATTCTTGAGAGCCTCTAGCAAGTTTTGGACTTGTTCAATCAAGTTCGCATTTTCTACTACTTTCCTATGTATCACTTCCATCGCTCTGTCCAGCTCCCTTTTCACCTCATTTTCTGATTTTCTTGATGATTCTTGGTAATCATCCTTGCATTTCTTTATGTTTTCATTTAGTGTGGCCAGCTGATTTTTAAGGTCCTCTTTTTATTCACTATCCCTCAACTCTCTTAGCTCTCTTTGTATTCTTTCCAGTATCTTATCATATTGCTCTAGCTTAGTGATGGTAGCATCCACACAATTATCTGTCCTTTGTAGCTTTCCTGCAAGTTCTAGCATAGGTTGATCAGGGTTGCATTACTCATAGCTTCCACTTGATGTTTTGATCCTAAACACTCTTCTATGTTTTGGTTAGATGTAATCCATGTTGGACTGGGTGATCTGTCTGGATTTTCTTGCATTTTATTTTTCATGTTATTTCTTTTGTACTGTGGTCTACCCATGTCAGTATATGGGCAGGTAGGTGGGTGGAGCAGCCTGGGATCTAGCTTAATGAGAATCCAAGGCAGCCTGGGGCAGTTGCAAGCAGCCTGGGTTTTTGCTCTCTCTTACCAAAGCTGCCTATCTATTGCCTGACAAGGGCACCAAAGTTGCCTGAATTCTCACCCAGTAATGCACCAAAGCTGCCTGCCTTCGAGTTTGAAAAGGGACTGAGGTAGCAATCCCTGAAGCTGCCCAAACTCTGGCTGGGAACACTGGGACCTGCAAACAGTCTGTGCTCTCCTGCCTCAGGGGAGTGGGGAATGGGTGGCAGTGGACAGGTAGGGGATGGCACCTGAGCTGGTGCTAGTGACTCAGTGTGGACTTGTGTGTCCCTTGCCATGGGTTGGGCCTGTTGCACGTGCAATTGTAGTGCAGAGGCAGCTGATGCAGGCACAGGATCAGGACACAGCAGAGGTTGGCCGGTGGGCAAGCGATCAGAGCACAGCAGCAGGGGGTCTGGCAGAAGCCTAATCATGGCAGAGGTGGCCCCCGTGGGCATGCAAACTGATCACAGCGTGTCTGGCCAACGCACATGATCAGAGCACAAACGCGGAGGTCGCGGCATCAGCGCAGCAGGCTGGCGGGCACACGATGGGCTGGTGGGCACGTGATCAGAGCACAGCTGCACGGCACAGGGCGCGGGGCATGGGGCGCGGCAGCTGTATGTGTGGGGGTAGACTACCCACCCGGGGGGGGGGGGAATGCATGCTTCCATGTTTTTCCCCACTGTGCCCTCCCACTGGCAAGAAGACCATGATAACCCTTAATTTCTTGCCTTTTTTTCCCCTGGTATCTGCAGTGTACTTAGGCAGTCACCATCTTGGCCAGAAGTCCGCAAATTTTCCTTCTGCCTGTAGCACTTAAGCAAAGGTATGATGGTTTTACAGGAAAACACAAAGAACAGTGTCTCAGGAACTGCTTATGGATCCAGCCTCATTATATTATCGATGCTGGTGATCACTTCCAAATTGTTCAGAGACATGTTATTTATTTTCATGTATGAATACTGGAAATGCCAAGTATTTTCTTTTTTTTTTTTTTTTTTACATTTTTTAAATTAGATTTGGCCATTTTACTTTTTAAACAAAACATGTTGGTACAAACCTTTCCCTCCTACCTTTTCTGAAGGACCTTCCTCTTTGGGGAAGCAGATAAACATGATGGGGATTGTGGGTCATGCATTAGCAGGGGTAGAGGCAAAGTCTCTGTGTAAAATGTCTCAACTTGTAGCTATAACAACCTTTCCACCACCACCCACCCCCTTCTGTGAAATTCCTTGAGCCATGCTGGGAGCACTTTAAGTCGGCTTCTGGGATGGGTACTTAGGAGCCTTTGAATCTCTGGTTTGGTAGGTGTGGAGTATCCACAGTATATATCTCCATCACCATTATTCTGATATCAGATTCACTAAGAATCTGTGAAGCTTTTAGGGTAAATGCCTAGTAAGGGAATAATAGGGTCTGTCGATAACTCTATATTCATCCTTTTGAGGAGTCTTCATATTGATTTCCACAGTAGTTGTACCAGTTCACATTCCTACCAACAGTGAATGAGGGTTCCTGTTTCTCCACATCCTTATCAACATTTGTTTTCATTTGATTTTTTAATCTTTGGTATTCTTAATGAGGTAAGGTGGAATCTCACAATTGTTTTAATTTGCATTCCCCTACTGCTTATGGATGTTGAACTTTTTTTTTAAGTGTGTGTTAACCATTTGTAATTCTTCCCATGAGAACTCCCTATTTAGTTCTCTGCCCAGTTTTGGAGTGGGTTGTTTCATTTTTTTATTGTTTAGTTTTTTTGAGTTCTTTATAGTTTCTAGATATTAGGCTTTTTTAAAAAAGATTTTTCTTGATTTATTTGAGAGTGACAGAGAGAGAAAGAGGCAGATAGAGAGCGAGAGAGAGAATGGGCACGCCAGGGCTACCAGCCACTGCAAAGGAACTCCAGACGCGTGCGCCCCCTTGTGCATCTGGCTAACGTGGGTCCTGGGGAATCAATCCTTGAACCAGGGTCCTTAGGCTTCACAGGCAAGTGCTTAACTGCTACGCCATCTTTCCAGCCCTAGATATTAGGCTTTTGTCAGTGGTATAGCTGGAAAAGATTTTCTCCCATTCAGTGGGTAAACTATAGGCTCTGACTATGGAATGTTTGTCTATGTAGAAGCTTTTTAGCTTCATAAGATCCCATTGTTTGAGTGCTTGTTTAATTTCATGGGCTACTCTGGTTTTGTTCAGAAAGTCTTTTCCAACTCCTATATGATAGGGAGTGCCTATTTTTTTCTTCCAGTATTTGGAGAGGATCTGGTCTTATATTGAGGCCTTTAATCAATTTGGACTTGATTTTTATGTATGGCAAAATGAGTGGTTCTAATTTCATTTTTCTACATATGGTCATCCAATTTGTCCATCACCATTTGTTGAAGATGCTGTGTTTTCTCTAGTATACATTATTACCACCTTTGTCAAAGAATCAGAAGCTGTTCTGGCTTGTCCTAAAGTCTGGGTCTCAATTTTGTTCCATTCATCTATGTTTCTGTTTTTATTCAAGTACGATCTGTACTTGTTACTACGGCTTTGTAATATAGCCTTAGATTGGGTATGGTGATAGTGTCAGAGGTGTTTTTCTTTGCTGAGTATATGTTTGGATATCTGAGACCTTCTACCATTCAATATGAATTTTGAGATAATTTTTCAATCTTTGTGAAGAATAATGTTGGTATTTTTATTCCTATTGTGTTTTATCTGTATATTGCTTTTCATAGAATTTCTATTTTCACACTATTAATTCTACGTATCTAGAAGCATGGGAGGTTTTTCCTTCTCAAATCCTTCTCTATTTCTTTCTTGACATGTTTTCATTACATAGGTCTTTCACATCTTTGGTTAGTGTTATTCCAATATACTTATTATTTTTGTTGCTATTAAAAATGGGTCTGCTTCACTGATTTCATTCTATGTATACTTGTCATTTGCATATAGAATAGATACTGATTTTTTTTTTTTGCATTGATTTTGTATCCTGCCACTTTGCTGAAGGAATTTATCAACTTTAGATGTTTTAAGATGGAGATTTTTGGGTCACTTATATGTAGGATCATGTCATCTGCAAATAGGGCTCACTTGACTTCTTCTTTTCCTATTTGAATCCCTTTTATGTCTTTCTCCTGTTGTATTGCTTGGGCTTGTACTTCTAGTTCTATGTTGAAGAGCAGTGGTAACAGTTGGCACCATGTTTTGTTCCTGATCTCAGTGGAAACCCCTTGAGTTTTTCCCCATTAAGTATTATTTGGGCTTTACGAGCTTTATGTATAGCCTTTAATGTGTTGAGATATGAAAACTCCATGCATATTCTTAACAATGTTTTGGTTATGAAGTGGTGTTGTGTTTTCTCAAAGGCCTTCTCTGCATCAATTGAGATGATCATATTGTTTTTCTGTTTCAGTTAATTAATGTGGTGTATTACTTTGACTGATTTCCATATGTTAAACCACACCTGTATCCCTGGAATGAAGCCTACCTGATCAAGGTGGATAATACTTTTGATGTATAGTTGAATTTGGTTTGCAAGTATTTTGTTTAGGGTCTTTGCATCTAAGCTCATTAGGGATATAGGCCTATAATTTTCTTTCTTTGTTGCACCTCTGTCTGGTTTCATTATTAGGGTGATGCTAGCTTCATAAAAGGAGTCAGGGAGGATTCCCTGGTCTCCAATTATGCAGAACAGTTTGAGAAAAATTGGTTACATTTCTTCAGTGAAGGTTTCATAGAATTCAGCTGAGAAGCCATCTAGTCCTGGACTTTCCTTTTTGTGGGTTTGTTTTGATTACCTTTTCAATCTCCATGTATATGATAGGTGTGTTTAGGAGATTAATCTGCTCTGAGTTTAGTGCTGGAAGGTGATATATATACTAGGAATTTATTCATTTCTTCCAGATTACTCAATTTTGTGGAGCAGAGCTTTTGGAAGTATGCCCTTAGGATTCTTCCAATTTCACTGATGTCTGTTGTGATCTCTCCTTTTTCATTTCTGATTTTGTTAATTTGAGACTGTTTTTTGCTTGATCAATTTCCCAGGGGTTGTCAATTTTGTTTATTTTTTGAAAGAATCTGATCTTTGTTTTATAGTTTTAAAATTGTTTTCTTAGTTTCTGATTCATCATTTTTTGCTCTTGGTATTGACTCTTTCTTTCCATCTGGAGCTCTTTGGGTTGGCTTCTTCTTTTTTATCCACCACATTTATGTGGAGAGTCAGATTATAGATTTGGGTCTCTATGTCTTTTTAATGAAGGCATTTAGGGCTATGAAGTTTCCCCTTCATTGTGTCCAGTAAGTTTTGGTCTGTTGTATTTACATTATCATTCAGTTATAAGAATTTTACAATTGCTTTTTTTAATTTCTTCCATGACACATTCATTGTATAAAACTGCATTGTTTAGTCTTCAGGAGCTGGTGAAGTTCTTGATGCATCTATTGTTAATTTCTAGCTTTAAATTATTGTGATCTGACATGATGAAGAAAATTACTTCAATTTTCTTGACTTTATTAAGGCATACTTTATGGCTTAACATATGGTCAATTTTTGAGAATGTTCCATGGGCTTCTTAGAAGAATGTGTATTCTGTAGACTGAGGGTGGAAAGTTCTATAGATATACATTAGATTTAGTTGATCTATGATGTTGTTGAATTCTATTATTTCCCTCTTGATTTTTTGCTTGGATGATCTGTCTATTGATGATGGAGTATTGAAGTCTCCAACTATGATGTTGTTGGTGTTTATATCTGTTTTATTGTTCAGTACATTTTGTTATATAAACTGTGGTGCTCC
This sequence comes from Jaculus jaculus, assembly GCF_020740685.1. NCBI lineage: Eukaryota > Metazoa > Chordata > Mammalia > Rodentia > Dipodidae > Jaculus > Jaculus jaculus. The sequence goes on from NC_059113.1 coordinate 78,848,598, forward strand.
TGTGTTGGGTACATATATTTTTATGATTACAGTGTGCTCATGTTGGAACATTGCCTTTATGAGTAAGAAATTACCTTCTTTGTCATTTTTGCTTACTTTTGGTTTGAAGTCTATTTATAAGATATTAATATAGCAATGCCTGCTTGTTTTTTATTTCCATTTGCTTGGAGTATCACTTTCCAATCTTTTACCCTAAGGAGCTGTCTATCTTTAGTGGTGAAGTATACTTCTTGAAGACAGCAGATAGAAAGGTCTAGTTTTAGATTCATCCTCATAACCTGTGTCTTTTGATGGGTGAGTTAAGACCATTAATATTTAAGTTTATTACTCTGAGGTATGAATTAATCCCTTCCATGATGAGGTGTTTTATGGTGTTTGGTGTTTTCTGGTGTTATGTACTGTTTTGGCCCTGGTCTACTTTTATTATTATGATCTTCTTCTTGTTGGCTCTTGTGATTGATTGGTTGTTTGACTATTCTGTTTGTAGTATTTCCTCAAGAATTCTCTGTAGGTTTGGGTTTGTGTTCATATAATCATAGAGTTTACTTTTCTCATGAAAAGTTTTCTTTTTTTTTTTTTTTTCACCACCTATTATGAGGAATGCTTTGGCTGGGTAGAGTAGTTTGGGTCAGCATCCATATGTTTTCAAACGATGAAGTGCTCTATTCCAGTCCTTTCTGACTTTCAGGGTTTCTGTTGAAAAATCTGATGTATGTTGTGCATTATTTCTCTTTTGCTGGCTTTCCCACTCTCTCTTTCCTTTTGTTGTTAAGATTTTTAACTATGATGTGTCTTGGAAAGTTTATTCTTTGGTCCAGTTTGTTTGGTGTTCTGTGGCATTCTTGCATCCGGATGGGCCTCTCTTTTGAGAAATTCAGAAAATTTTCTTCAACAATTTTGTTGAGTATGTTCTCCATGTTTCTGACCTGGAATTCCTCTCCTTATGATATACCCATGATCCAGATGTTTGGTCATTTTAGGATCTCCCACTGTTCCCTATAGTCTGTTCACTTGATTTTTTGAACTCAGCAATGTTTTTGTCCTCATGATCAATTTCTTCTATCATATCTTCTAGGTCAGTGGTTCTGTCTCCCACATGAGTAACACTGTTACTGTGGGGCTCTGTTTGATTTTTAAAAGGATAGGACCATATAGATTCAAAATCTTTCCCATTTAAAATAACAGCCTAAACTAAAAATAAAAAATAACGTTCCCAGCACTTGGAAGGCAGAGGTGGGAGGATCACCATGAGTTCGAGGCCACCCTGAGACTCCACAGTGAATTCCAGGTCTGCCTGGGCTAGAGTGAGACCCTACCTCGAAAAACCAAAAAAAAAAAAAAAAAAAAAAAAAAAAAAAAAAAAAACGTTAATCATAGCTGTTAAATAATTTGTCTTCAAAAATTTGACCTCAATATTTGCTTCATAGTAATGACAAAACCCAAATATTGTGTCTGCCACATATTTACACTTATTAGTACAATATGATTCAGAGGTGGCACTCAACTTGTTTGTGTATATGCACATGTCTATAATTATGAAAAGTTTGGTGTCATATTTTCTTTGTATTTTTTTTTATTGACAACTTCCATACTTACAGAGAATAAACCATGATAATTTCTCCCCTCCCTGACTTTCCTTTTCAAAACTTCAATCTCCACAAGATCCCCTTCCCCTCTCTGTTAGTCTTTTATTTTGATGTTATCATCTTTTATTTTTTTTTTCCTATTATGAGGGTCTTGTGAAGGTATTTCTAGGCACTGTGAGGTCATGGATATCAAGGCCAATTTCTGTCTGGACACTTGCATTGTAAGGAGTCATACCCTTCCTTTGGCTTTTACATTCTTTCCACCACCTCTTCCACAATGGACCATGAGCCTCAGAGGGTGTGATAGAGATGTTTCAATGCTGGATTCTCCTCTGTCACTTCTTCTCAGCACTATGTTGCCTTTTGGGTCATCCCAGTGATCATTTCCATCTTCTTCATTATCAGTTGGCCTCATTAACTTTTGAGGTGGATGTGTCATATTTTCTTACTTTCAATTTGTATTACCAAATAAAAAGAGATAATCTCTTAAAGGAAGGCTCATTCCAATTGAGTCTCTTTAAAAACACATTTTGATGAAGGTTCAGGAAACATCTGAACGATAAGACACTGGAGAGGTTAGGGTCAAGTCTAACCTAAATCTTCCACATCTTCCCTTCCTCCCTCTCCCCCCTCTCTTACTTTCCTCTCCAACTCTTGTATATTAGTTATTTTTTCCTCATTTTCCTAGTGGGCACTGACCTGTAACCTCCACTACCAGCATGGGGCTATCACCCACAATGAGCTTTTGATCAGAGAAACCTACAAGGTTTCCGAAAAGAATGACAGACTTCTGTCATAGTACTTGATGACCCACAAAGGTCAGTGGTAAGACCCCATTGCTGAAGACTCCATAGGCAGCTGACGCGTAAATGGAATGGCATGGCTGGAAGCCAGAAGAGAGTCAGTCCCCAGACAGTCAGCATGTCTAGTGCCAGAAGGTGCTACATGAGTGACTGGGGGAAATGACCAATATCTGTCCAAGCAACTCATTGTCCAACCTACTTAGCAGCAAATAACCTGGTGTGATGCCCACACAAGTGCAATAGTGCCACACAGCCATGGTGGGAAACCAACTGCTCTTTATTTGGCTAACTGATCCCCTCAGTGGCACGGGACCCATAGCTGGAGCTGGGAAACAAGTCAGAACCATATCCAAACATAAGCCCACTCTCCAATATCAAGCTACCATCAAACATGGGCTACAAGAGGGCCTACACCTATTAAACTATCTATTAAAAGAGTAAGTGTTATCTCAATTTTCCGGGTGTTAACTTACTCTCCATTGGAGAATCTGCTTCTCTTTTTCAGATAGATCCTAAGGAGAGAGCTACCCCACCATACCTCAAAAGGGGCCTGACTGAAACTAAGGAAAATTGGCAAAACAAGCAAGGGTGCTGTTTTCCTGATGAACCGGATACTAGCACAAAGGGGAAGGAGACTAACACAGAGAAAAATCAACTCCTACCAAATCAGAGAGCCAGAGCCTCAGAGGCCCCCAACACCTCAGCACTGAAGCAGACCAAAAATGAACGCAACATGGCTCAGGGAAATTTTGAGGAAGAGGAGGCTGAAAGAATGTCAGAGTCACATGTTGGGTCATGATATCCAGAGACATTTATCATACGAATTACTGTGGGCTAACTCCACAAAGCACGACCCATTTGCATCAACAAGGAGGGGCCATTGGGAGGGGGTAGGTCATGGATGAGCCTAAACAATGATACCAAACTGCCTGTATTTGCTGAAAAGAAAACTAACAAATTAAAAAAAAAAAACACATTTTGATACTTTCAAGCCTATCTTTGGCACTTTAAAATACCATTTATGTTGTATATGTTTACTTTAGTATTTAGATTGCATGCAACATAAATTATATAAATGCTCCACATTGGTGGGTCAAACTTCCAAACAGACACCATTTCATGGAAGGAAGGGATTTATTTCAAGTTTATTGATCTAAAGAAACTTCCATCACTTCATTAATGGCAAAAGAAGCTTTCTCCCTTTCACAAATCCAAGCAAAAAGAAGCCCGCCAAATAGCCATCATACACCAAAGGAAGCAAACAGGGACCCTGACAGAACTCAGAATGCAATGCTGTCCTCATACTTTTATATTGGAATTAGATCTGATTCATTTCAATGATATGGCCTTTAAACAGGGAATTTAACCTAATCGAATTATGGAGTACACACTTTCAAACTACTACATTCTTCCCTTGGCTTCCAATAGACTTATAATCACCTGACTAGGTTAAGTGCAACTTCAAAGGTACCCATAATCTTTATCAATGTTAAGAGTATAAAAAAGTCAAAAGTCTTGTCCATGCTTCAAGACTATCTTTTAATTGTGAGTCCTGTAAAATCAAAACAAGTTACATGCTTCCAAGACATAATGGTCCAAAGTAAATATTGCCATCACAATAAGGCATAACAAGTAAAGGTTGGACAAATACAAAAAATATAAACATTTGCAGTTCAAGTCCAACACCCATAACCAATGAAAGTCTCTGTATTTTCAGTTTTCATACCTCAACTGAACTGTGCAGACAGAGGAAAACTTCCATCCTGATACATTATTACTGTATGGTTGCCTTTGCACAATTCTGATATATCTGTAACATCTTTGGGTCTCCACTACAAAACATGGTCTATCTTGTAATGGCCTCATTGACCTCCAACAAAGATTCATTTCCACCCTGTTTCCAATTCAGCATCTTAGAAGGAGCCTCTGGAATCATGTGCACTTCATGACACACTTCCATGCATTTTTCATGCTTCTTAAACCAATACCAGGTGAAGGGACACAGCCATTTTCTTAATCCATGGAGGAAATAAGCCATTTCCTTGAAGAGCAGGTTTCTTATTTTCAGTCTTTTTCTTTCAAGGACTTTGCATTTATACCATTTAGTTTTTCCTGGGTGTAATTTTACCTCAGATATCTTTTCCATTGTATCAATGTAAAGCAGTTAAGCTACATTTAATGATGGTCATTTCTTAACATAGTAACTTTAGCAATATAAAATCAGTCTCTGTGCCTATAACTTTAAACTTGCATGACTTTACAACTTCACATTGTATAACTTTCAGTTCAGTAGTTTCCACCATGCACACCAGTGTATATTACTTTCCAATCCAATTTGGCTTAAATCATCTGGACATGGGAGAAGAATACATCCTCTCTATACACAAGTAGCCCAGTTCCAACAAAGCTTTCTGCCTTTTGTCCTTCCCCTTTGAAAATACATAAGCCAATACAATTCTCTCTGCAGTTAGTATTTTCCAAAAGAATAGCCTGTAAAATTTGGCTTACTGCTCTGTAAGGCTTCTTCAGTCACAAGTACTGAGACCATAAATATCCCTGCAGCACATAAATTCTGAAGGACCAAAATCCACATAATCTTAGGCTACTAGAGCCTTTGGGAGGTTATGCCTTGCTGGAGAGGACTGTCACTGTAATTTTATAACTCAGGCCCCCTTTGCCAGTACTGGCCAATTAACTCTTGCTATGTGCTCTGCTGATGTAACAAGATGTGATACCCAGCTGTCAGATTCTGTTATGTTTTCCAGACATGATGAATCTTCCCCTCGAAACTGTGAGCCAAAATAAGCTCTTTCTTTCCATAAACTGATGCTGGTCATGTGTTTTCTTCCAGCAATGAGGCAGTAGCTACTATACATTAAATCACAATTTAATCTATTTCAGAATTCTAGTATGAATAAATCTCAATTTAAAAATTTTGAAATGATAATATGTTTTTGCTGTTTGTTCTGAGCGCCTGAATGTGTTTTAGGAAGGAACAAGAATAAAGTGAATGTGGTGCTGGAGAGATGGCTTAGTGGTTAAGTGTTTGCCTGTGAAGCTTAAAGATCCTGGTTGGAAGGTCAATTCTCCAGTATCCATATAAGCCAGATGCACAAGAGGGTGCTTGTATCTGGAGTTCATTTTTAGTAGCTGGAGGCCCTGATACATCCATTCTCTCTCTCTCTCTCTCTCTCTCTCTCTCTCTCTCTCTCTCTTTTTCTCTGTCTGTTGCTCTAAAAGAAAGAAAGAAAGAAAGAAAGAAAGAAAGAAAGAAAGAAAGAAAGAAAGAAAGAAAAAATGAAAGAAAGACAGGAAGAAAGAAAAAGAATAAGGTGAATGCTAGGGGAGAAAATGTAAAAAAATGAAAGGGAGCCAGGCGTGGTGGTGCATGCCTTTAATCCCAGCACTTGGGAGGCAGAGATAGGAGGATCACCATGAGTTCAAGGCCACCCTGAGACTCCTAGTGAATTTCAGGTGAGCCTGGGCTAGAGTGAGATCCTACCTCAAAAAACCAAAAAAGAAAAAAAAAATGAAAGGAATGAGAAATAAAAAGTTTTCTAAACTATTATCAACCAACTATTGTAATATATATCTGTTTCATTTCATATATATATATATATATATATATATGTATATATATATATATATATATATATATATATATATGAATAGACAACTTCTATACTTACAGATAACAAACCATGGTATTTCCCACCCCTCCCACTTTCCCTTGTTAACTCTGCTCTCCATCATATCTCCTCCCTCTCTCCATTAGTCTCTCTTTTAATTTAATGTCATCTTATTTTCTCCTATTATGAGGGTGTTATGTGAATATTACTAGGCACTGTGAGATCTTGGATATTGAAGCAAAATTCTGTCCGGACAGTTGTATGTAAGCCATGGTACCCTTCCTTTGGCTCTTATATTCTTTCCATCACCACTTCTGTAATGGACCTGAGCCTTGGAGTGTGTGAGATATTTCAGTGCTGGACAATCTTCTGTCCCTTCTTCTAAGAACTAAGTTGCCTTTTGGGTCATCCAGTGGTCATCACCATCTGAAAAGAGAAACTTCTCTCAAAAGTGGCAGTGCATTAATACATGAGTGTGAACATTAAGTATAGTGCTTTCAGGGCAATTTCGTGAGAGCAATGTATGCATTTATCCAGACAAGAGCAAGCTTTGTACCCCTGAGTTTCTTGACCTGCCCTGCTATAGGCTTTTGATTAGTTTTTCAGTACCAGGCATGTATTCCTTCCCATGGAGTGGGCCTGCAGTCCAATTAGAGAACACTTGGTTTCCCCCAGAGCAGACATGCCACTATTCCACTCGTTCAGTCATTTGGCCTGTCTGGCCAAACTTGAGGTTCACAGCTGATGACTTCTGTCTCCCATAAGACTGCATACAGTGCACCTTTTTCCAGCTTTCAGTTGGATGGGATACAGGGAGAAAGTTTTCTGCTCAGCACCAACTTGGTTCCTCAGTGACATGCTTCTCAGGCATGTGAAGTCTTCAACAATAGGTTCTTACCATCTCTCTTTCATGGGGAACCAAGGGCCTTGGCAATAGCCTGTAATGTTTTGGGGGCAACAGGGACCTCCCTGGTGAACAACTCACTGGAGGGTATCCCACCCCAGGCACTGAAAATTTTCTAGTAACAATCTATGGCTTCTGGATGTGCCATTATTTAAGAAAGCAGATTTTCATGTCTTATTCAGAATATCTTGAATTTTGATTGACCCTCCCCCCCCGCCACACACACACATTTCTTTCATACAATCTCTTCCCCTGACCTCACTTGGGCTTTTCCCCTCCCTGTTATCTGTTATTCTACCTACATATACACAATACCAGCCTCTTAAGACCTTCCCTCTCCTCTCTGCCCTACAGCCTTTCTCTAGATTATGGGCCCCTGCCACGATTTTTGCTTCCATATTTTGGGTACCTGAGTTCTTCCTGTAGGACTGGGTGTAGGCAACCAGGGTGGGTGAGCACATGAAAGGAAAGGACTTTGGGGAGGAGTTTCAGTGAACAGCTCTCTTGGTTTACTGCCAGGGAAAAGTTGTTTATAAGCATATGCATGTTGGGGGAAGGGTCCTAAGGGAACTGGACTTAATAGGTCCCTATGGGAACATTCATTGTAGCATATAGGCAATGGCAGGGGATTCAGGTGATCTATGGTCTCAGGGGGATGGGCTGTGTGAAGGTTGATAAGGAGTTTCCTAGGCAACTGGCCAAAGGTTACAGGGCTATGGGCAGAGCCAAAGTTCAGGTGTGCTGGGCTGGGAGACGAAGTAGCCTCCTGTAACTTGGGGGTCCTTAGCCATGCCTGAAAGCTGAGATCCCTCTCCTGAAGGATCCATCCTGTGCCTGGCAGTGCCCAACAAGGCCCCCTTTGTTTATATATTGGGGCAGGGTCATCCTGAATGAGATTTTTTTTTTTTTTTATAATTTACCATAGGTCCAGATAGAGTTAGGTCATGTATAAGGACATGATTAGTAGCAACCTTAGAAATATTAGTTACTTGTTATCTGAGAAATTGATGAATCAGGGGGCTACAAGCAATAGTGTTACTATAGTAAGGAAGGGGCTAAGGAGAAGTCAAGTAACTAAATGGTTAGAGAACCAGGTTGTGCTATAAGCCTCAGGCTTATAGCAGTTAAGCAGCTTAATAATATTTGATTTCTTAACAAAGAAAAGAAAACTTTTGCCCGAAGACCATACATGTCCCCAAGTTTAGCAGTAATAAAGTCTAAGGCTAGGTGGTTTTGAAGTATCATACCCTTGAGAAAGTTTAATTGTCTCTGGAGAGATTCGAGGCTGTTGGTCAACAGAGGCACTCAGAGACACCATCACACCAATGCCCATCAACAGAGGGATGAAGATCTCTTTTGGTTGGTGCAGGTGGAGTTTGTAGATTTTTCTTGTAGAGATACACCTGTGAAGCAATCAAGACTGGGGAACAATAAGTGGGAGAGGAAATATTTATGTATGGGGTGTGTTTACTCCTTTTACACCAAAGGAGAGCCTGTGTCTTGACAAAACTGATGCTGATTATGGAAATACTGAGTAGGCATTCAGCTCTGGTCAGCTTAGAGCTGCACAGGCAGAAAGATATAATTTGATCTGCATCAAAGAGGGTGAGGCCTGTCCTTTGCAGAGCCAGGAATTCAGAGCACACATTTACAAACAGTTCTTTGGAAGTGGGCAAGAGATAGGAACATTTTTCTTGTCCTTTTAACCTTCAGAGGTCCAGTCACCCTATTTTTATACCCCTTTATTCCTCCCTCTCATAAGAAGACACTCTACCTGCTTTTAGGGGACAAGGGACAAACACATCAGATCACTTACTATTTCCTGCTGAATGGGACATGAAGTGGTGACTTGTTACAGTTAGAGAGTCTCTCCCAGAGCGGGAACTATTCTAATGGACCCCACAGTGTAGGAAGATAGTCTTGGAAGAGAACATTGGGGAAAAAGAATAAAAGAAAGGAGTTAGTGAGAAGTGAGCACACAGCAAACTGGTCATTTTTGAAGTCAATGGAATCCAGGTAAACAGGCGTGGATTGTCACAGGGCCATCTGAGGATGAGCTGGCTGGTATTTTCTTCCAAAACTGTTCATTACATGTCACAGTAGTATTCGACATGGCTTGTAAAACAGATGAGATATTAGTAGAGTTATCAGAAACATATACACAACATTTAACCTTTATAATAGCCATTGTGTGTTACTAAAGGCTGTACAAATTATACGATATGTATGCTGGGCTGGGAGAGGAAGTGGCCTCCTGTTGCCTGGGGGTCCTTATCCATGCCTGGAATGTCAGGCCCCTCTCCTGAAGGCTCTAGCCTGTGTCTAGAAGTGCCCAACACCAGTCCACACACAAGTCTATACATTTATAGCTAGGATCCACACATAAGAGAGAACATGTGATGTTTGGCTTTCTGGGACTGGGTTACCTCACTTCATATAATCCTTTCCCTGAAAATTTCATTTTTATTTACTACTGAATAGAACTCCATTGTGTAGATGTACCAAAACTTCATTATCCATTCATATGTTGATGGACATCTGGGCTGGTTTCATTTCCTAGCTATTGTGAATTGAGTAACAATAAACATGGTTGTGCAAGTTTCTCTAAGATAGTAAGAGTCATTGGGATATAATCCTAGGAGTGCTATAGCTGTATCATATGCCATAACTATTTTCAGCTGTCTCAAGAACCTCCACACTGATTTCCACAATAGCAGGAACAGATTATGTTCCCACCACAGTGCAGAAGGGTTTACTACATCCTCACCAACATTGCCTCTAATTTTTTTTCTTGATGGTATCCATTCTGACAGGAGACAGATGGAATGTGAAGGTAGTTTAATTTGCATTTCTCTGATGGCTAAGGATGTATAACACTTTCTTAGATGTTTATATGCCATCGGTATTTCTTCTGATGAGAACTCTCTAGTTCCAGAGCCCATTTTTTTTTGATTGGTTTGATTTCTTATTGTTCTGGTTTTTTTTTTTTTTTTTTTTTTTAGTTATTTTTATATTCTGGATATGATTCCTCTGTCAGATGTGTAGAAGACAAAGATTTTATCCCATTCTGTAGGTTGTCTCTTTGCTCTATTCACAGTGTCCTTTGCTGTGCAAAAGCTTTGTAATTTCATGATATCCCAGTAGTTGATTAGTGGTTTACTTTGCTGAGCAATTGGGGTCATATACAGAAAGTCCTTATTTATGCCAATATATTGAAGGGTTTCCCCTACCTTTTCATTTAGCAACTTTAGAGTTTCAGGTCTAATATTAAGGTCCCTGATTCACAAGGATTTGATTCTTGTGCATGGAGAAAGACAAGGATCTACTTTCATCTTTCCACATGTAGATAACCAGTTTTTCCAGCATCACATGTTGAAGATGCTGTCTTTTTGTCCAATAAATATTTTTGGCATTTTTGTCAAAAATCAGATGGCTGTGGCTACCTGGATTAACATCTGGGTACTCTATTCTGTCTATTTATCTACATATCTGTCTTTGTGCTAATACCATGCTGTTTTTGTTACCATGGCTTTCTAATATTGCTTAAAATAGGGTATAGTGATGCCACCAGCCTTACCTTTGTTGCTCAAAATTGTTCTGGCTATTTAAAATTTTTTGTGTGTGTGTGCTTACAAATGAATTTTAGGATTAGTTTTTTCTATTCCTGTGAAGAATGCCATTGGAATTTTAATGAAGATTGAATTAAATGTGTAGATTGCTTTTGATAGATTGACATTTCCACAATATTGTTTTTTCCAATTCAAGAACATGGGGTGTCTTTCCATTTCCTAGTGTCTTCTTCAGTTCCTCGCTTAAGTGTTTTAAAGTTCCCATTGTAGGGATCCTTCATTTCCTTAGTTAAATTTATTCCAAGGTCCTTTATTTTATTTTTTTGAGGCAATTGTGAAAGGGAGAGATTCCCTGATTTCATTTTCTACATGTTTGTTGTTAGTATATAGGAAAGCTACTGATTTCTGTTTATTTATTTTGTATCCTGCTATATTGCTAAAACTGTTTATCAGCTCTAAAAGTTTGCTGGCAAAGTCATTAGGGTCTTTTATGTAGAGAATCATATCATCTGCAAATAGTGACAATTTGTTCTCTTCCTTTCCAATTTGTATCAGTTTTACAAGTGTCTCTTACCTTATTGCTATAGGTAAGACTTCCAGCACTATATTAAATAAAAGTGGGTACACCCTTGTTTTATTACAGAATTTAGTGGAAAAGCTTTGAGTATTTTACCTTTTTGTATTTTGTTGGCTGTAGGTTTGTCATAAATAGCATTTATTATGTTGAGATATGTTCATTTTATTCCCAGTTTCTGCAATTTACTTTTACCTTGAAAGGATATTGGATTTTGTCAAATTCCTTTTCTGTATTTATTGAGATAATCATGTGATTTTTGTCCTTCAGCCCATTTATATGATGTTTTCCATTTATTGATTTATTGATTTGTGTATGATGAACCATCCCTGAAACCCTGGGGTAAAGCTAACCTGGTCATAGTGAATAATATTTTTTTGATATATTTTGTATTCTGTTTGCCAATATCTTGTTTAGAATTTTTGCATCTACAATCATGAGGGAGATTGGTGTGTAATTTTTTTTGTTGTTGTTCTGTCTTTGCCTGGTATTGTTATGAGGGTGATGCTAGCTTCATAGAAGGAGTTCAGTAGAATTCCTTCCTTTTCTTTTTTATGGGAAAGTATGAGAAACATTGGTATTAGTTCTTCCATGAAGGTCTGGGAAAATTTACCAGTGAATCCATCTGGGTCTGGGCTTTTTTTAGTTGGAAGACTTTTTATAACTTCTTGGATCTCTGTATTTGTCATAGGTCTATTTAAATGTTTTGTCTCATCTTCATTTAATTTTGGTAGGTCATAGGAATCAAGGAAATCATCCATTTCTTTTATATTTTCAAACTTAGAGGCATATATATTCTTAATGTATGTCTTTATAATTGTCTGAATTTCTCTGGTATCTGTTGTAATGGTGACTTTTTCATCTCTAATTTTATTTTTTTCTTTATTCTCCATTTTTCTGGTCATATTTGCTAAATGTTTATCAATCATGTTTATCCTTTCAAAGAAGCATTTTTTTTTTGATTCTTTGGATTGATTTTTGGTTTCTATTTTATTAATTTCTGCCATAATTTTTATGGTTTCTTCTTCTACTGATTTTTGATTTGCCTTGATTTTTTCTTTTTCCAAGGCTGTAAGGTGGAGCATTAAATAGTTTATTTGTGATCTCTCTTATTCCTTAATATAGGCACTTAGAGCTATAAATTTCCCTCTTAGGATTGCCTTCATTGTGTCACAAAGGTTTTGTTATATTGAATTGTCATCATTATTTCAATCTATGAATTTATTGATTCCTTTTCATTTCTTCAATGATCCATTGATCATTCAATAGTGTACTGTTTAGTCGCCATAAATTTCTGTATGCTCTATATCTTTTCTTGTTGCTGATTTGTGGTTTAATCCCATTGTGGTCAGACAGAGTACAAGGGACTATTTCAAGTCTCCTATATTTGTGGAGATTTGCTTTGTGTCCTAAAATATGGTCTATTTTAGAGAATGTTCCATGCGGTGCTGAGAAAAATGTATATTCTGCAGCATTTGGATGAAATGTTATGTAGATATCTGTTAAGTCCATTTGTTCCATGACATCATTTAATTCAGATGTCTCTCTGTTTATTTTTGGCCAGGATGACCTGTCAATTGATGAGAGTGTGGTACTGTAGTCTCCCACTAAAACTGCATTTGATGTTATCTGTGACCTTAAGTCTAATAGTGTTTGTTTGATGAAACTGGGAGCCACCATGTTAGGTGCATATATACTTAGGATTGTAATGTCCTCCTGCTGAAGTTTTCCTTTAATCAGTATAAAATGACTTTCTTTATCTTTCCTCACTAATGTTGGTTTGAAGTCTATCCTATCAGATATTAGGATAGCAACCCCTGCTTGTTTCCTAGTTCTGTTTGCTGGAAACACCATTTTCCATCCTTTCACCCTAAAGCAGCTTCTATCTTGTGTTGAAAGATAAGTTTCCTGGAGGCAAAAAAAAAAAAAAAAAAAAAAAAAGGCATGATCCTGTCTTTTAATCCACTCTGCAAATCTGTGTCTTTTGGTTGGTTCATTGAGGCCATTGACATTGAGTTATTACTGATAGGTATGCATTTCTTCTCTCCATTCTTCTGATTTTGTAGTGCTTCCTTTTTTCCATTTACTGGTTTAACTGTTTTTGAGTGTCTCTTTGGAATTAAGAATTCCTTCAAGTATTTTTTGTAGAGCTGGTTTAATTTTCATAAATTCCTTTAACCCATTTTGGTTGTGTAATATCCTTATTTCTCCACCAATTTGGATAGATAGCATTGTAGGATAAAGTCATCTTGGTTGACAGTCGTTATCTTTCAGAACATAGAATATATCATTCCAAGCTCTTCTGGCTTTTAAAGTTTGTGTTGAGTAATCTGCTGTAATACTGATGGGCTTGCCTTTGTAGGTGACTTGCTTTTTCTCTGTAACTGCTTTCAATATATTTTCTTTGGTTTGTGTGTTTAGTAGTTTAATTAAAACATGGCGAGGAGAGGTTTTCAAAAAGCTTCTTGTATCTGCATTGGCATTTCTTTCCCAATTTGGGGAAACTTTTCTTCTATGATTTTGCTGAAAACACCTACTAAGCCTCTGAATTGAACTTCTTCTCTGTTTTACCTTGAATTCTTATGTTTGATATTTCCATAGTACCCTGGATATCCTGAAATTCCTATCTCTTGCTATTAGTTTGTCTTTCTTTTTGTTGGACTGTGTTAGATATGCCACCTGGTCTTCTAGTTTAGATATTCTGTTTTCCCCTTCCATTCTACTGGAGAGATTTTCCACAGGTTTTTTGTTTTGTTTTGTTTTGTTTTTTAATTTTGTTGACTGTATTTTTTAGAGCCAAGATTTCAGCCTGGATTTGCATCAGTATTTCTATTTCCTTACTCATGTCTTGTAATGACCTCTTTATTTTGTTAAGGTGGGTTCCTGTGTTCTCTTTCAGAAGTTTGTTTTCTTCTTTAATCCCTTTGTTTTCTTTTTTGATTCCCTTTATTTCTTCTCTGTTTTTTTTGAGCATAGATTCCTTCATTATCTTCAAATCTTTTTCAGGCACTTCATCTGAAACAGTCTCATTGGTGATCATTTCTGATGGATTTATAGTTTGGGTGGGACTGTATTGTCATGATTCTTTGAGTTTCTTGTATTATATTGCAGTGACTTTTGCATCCTGAATTGATTTGATGATTGGGTTTTCTACTTATCTGCAGTGTTCACAGATGTGGCAATCCACCTCTATATACATGTAGGATATGAGTTCAAGGTGCCAGGTGTAGCTCTTGTCCCTCACTCAAGACACAGAAGTAATCCTAGGTGTTAAGTGCCCTTGCTAAGCATGTATTCTAGTGGACTGGGTAGAATGATTTACTGGCAAATTTTAAAGTTCAACTAAATAACATACACAATGAATAAAACCAGACAATGTATGCATTTGTGGAGAGTAAAAAACAAAATTTCCCCAAATTGGGAAAGAAATGCCAATGCAGATACAAGTCATATAAAAATCCCTAAGGGTGTGTGTTGTTCTACACCCTTAATCTTGTCAACTGGGAGGTAGAGATTTCTATTCTGAATTGGGTTCGAGGTCTACCTTTATCTGGGTCAGACCCTGACCCCAATAGTGACAGAGGCAAAAACAAATGCCCTATATATATGAAAGCATAAAAGGAAACAATATCCCACCCCCAAATACAACTTACTTGAAAATGGTAAAGACAACCAAGAATATATACCCCATAACCTGCCCTGACAGGGAAAAAGAGATTAACTCTTTCAGGACTGTGAACCTTTTGTTTGTTTGTTTGTTTTAAGTCAGCCTAGTTACCTTTTGGGGTGGTGCTGTGCTGTGTAGCTGTAGTTCTGATCCACTCTGCTGACTGTCCTGCCACTGGCGGCTGAATGCTGGAGGTTAGCCATTCTGATTATGAGGGATGAGAGAGGTCAGACTTTTGGAGTTGCTTGCATTTTCAGTAGCTCTTTAGTTGTTCTAAATTGTCTTTCCTTCAGATTTCTTACCTTTGCAAGAAGGCTGGTGGAGTTGAAAAATCTGTTGCTTGGTCTCTGCTGCTGCTGCCTGGCAGGACTGTGCTGGCAGGTGGGCGGTTGAGAGTGGCTCGGGCCATTTTCCACCTTTCTGTTGGATCTTGGTCTCTCTGGCTTCTCCACTGTGTCTAAAAGTAACCTATACTCCTTCACTTTTCAGAAGAAGAGTGTATTTTGTTGGGGTTTTGCTTAAATCCCTCCCTAGGCTGGTTTGACATGGCTCCTATGCTGTCATTTTACCAGGAAGTCTTTTTGTTGTTGTTGTTGTTGTTTTGGAGTAACAAATAATACAGGGTCTGGGGAGGTAGCTTAGTAGAAAAAGTGATGTTCTTGCAAGCATGAAAACCTGTGCTTGAACTGGAGAATCCATGTTAAAAAAAAAAAAAAAAAACTCAAATAAAAATCATGGCACAGTACTATAATCAATTATGGGGGAGTTAGAGACAGAAGGACCCCTTGAAGGCTCTGGAATACAAATTGAGATGAATTGGCAAGCTTCATGGCAATCAGAAACCCTGTCTCACAAGAAGAAGGCATTCTTGAAGACAATACCCAAAGTTGTCCTCTGGCCTACACACCATGCTTGCACATGCACATGCACACAGAGCTGTACATCACTGTACTCGAACACACAAAAAATGTACACATGATAAAAAGGAAACAATGTAGGTAATCACAAATTACAGTGAATTGCAAAACATTTGTGACAGTCAGGAAATTTAAAATTATTTATTATATACTTTTCCTTAAATAATGATTGCTAGTTATGCTGATTATAAAGATATATTTGCAAAATATATTGGAATAAAATAATCAATATTTATATGTGATGAAGTAATTTAAAAATATATAATTTTATTGAATGATGAAATCAGTTACATTTAAAAGTTTTACCTAGTATCAGCCTTGGAAATGTCTGAATGCCCAAAACAATTTACAACTAGGTTTTCTGTGAATCATTTTCATCCTAGCAGGAAATAGCAACAGACAGCATATAACTAACCTAATGGATTTGAAGTGAATATTAGTTACATGAAATGCTGGTGAGAGGCCCTTCTACCATACAGGGAAATCACTATGTAAGTGAGATTGAATCACACATTGCAAGTCTTCCCACCCTCTAAAGTGCTAGATAAGAAACATTAAATATGCTTTTCTTCCCTTCATGTACAGTACTCTGACAAAGGTATAATGAATAGATTAGGAGACCATGCATTTAAGCCAAGAAAGCACGAATGGAGCAAAAGAAGAAAACCAATGCAGTTTGGGCAGTTATGTGAGGAGGAAGAAATGTTCACGTATTTGGGGGATTTAAATTCCAACTGGGATGGGACTTCATTATGGTTCACTGAATTAAGATTGAGTATATATCTAATATCAAATGGGAGTATGACTATTATACAATATGTTCATTCAATACAATTCTCAAAACAACATTTCACATGTAATCCAATAAACATGATGAAACTGCACTCTAAAAATCCTGACATTTGAGAAATAAGCTTCAATAACACCTTAGAAGAAGTGCATATAAATAGACAGAAGACAGACGTAGTGGTGCTGAGACTTTTGTGTGTTTAGGTACCTGTAAATGATGTCATATGTGTGTATAAAAACACATATATTTTATAATGTTATTTATTCAATAAAATGAACCATTTCTGACATTATTTTGAAATTATTTAATAACTTTAGGTTATTTAAATGACTAACCAAATTCTCTAATTCTTAGAATTTATATTTTCTCATTCTGTGAAAAGGCTGCCAGGTTTAAGTGTTAAAAGGGATAAAGAATATAATTCATCAGATATACTTCAAAGCTAGACAAAACTTAGACTAACATTTTACTTTTCATTTATTAGTAATATGGTCTTCAATTTTAATTGAGCATCTTATTTATAATATATTAAAAGATAAAATTATGCAATGAGAAAGAGTGAGGATTAAATTATAATTCTTGTCACCATACCCTCCATGTAATATCCACTCTGTTTATACTGCATACAAAAATGCAGAAGTGCTGTTTTTAAATATGATTTTCCTTGATGAGTTAAAAATTGTGAGAGAGTATACAGGGAGTGATTATTGAAATAATCACAATGCAAACAATATGCTGCATAAACATTCTTGCATGTACAATTTGTGCTGTGTATTTAGTACACATACAAATGTATTTGACACATAATGGCTCAGGTATTAATTAAATTGTGTTGTGTACTTGTACAATTCCTTTTCCTTTGATGAATAAAGAACCAAAATTTTCCAATATTGTTACTGTCAATTATGCATATTGCTTGTACAATATGTATCCATTAATCAAGGTATATCTATACCTACATCCACTATGGTAGCTTTTATGCTTTTTGTCTTTGTCACTGTTTAAAAAATATGTTTAAGAATCCACTTTTTATTTTTTTAATATTTTGTATATTTATATAAAAATTTATCTTTAAATTTTCATTTAAGTATATATACATTCTTTTAAAAAATCCAGCTTATTAAATTAATAGACTGAAATTTATTATTAAAAATGAAGACAAAACTTCACCTAGAAATCTATACACTAAATACACAGTCTCTTCATTACCAGGAGAAAGTGCTTTTCCTTCCCACAGGATCAACCCCTGGAATTAGAGCTTTGAATATATTCAGCTGCTATTTTCATGCTAATTCACCAATTGGGTGTCTTGTATGTATGTTAGCTTTTTGTTCATACTGTTTTATTTCTTACTGGTATATTTGTTGTAAGGACTTTAAGAACTTTTGGTTACATATGCTAAAAACATTCCTGGTCTAGTCTATCATATCTCTGTACACTTATTTCTAGCGCTCTTTATTTGAGTTTAAAATTATATTGTTCTATATTTATTTTAGTTGGATTTCAAACATCAGAGGAGTATTATATTTAGTTCAGTTCAAGAGTATTAGGAAGTAGGGAACTTGTTTTCAAAATAATTATTAAGACAGCCCGTAAGTACATATTAAATTACCTGTCCTCCACAATCGAAATATTTGAAATATGAAATGTTCTTAAACTAAAGTTATTATTTGGGCCGGGCGTGGTGGCGCAAGCCTTTAATCCCAGCACTTGGGAGGCAGAGGTAGGAGGATTGCGTGAGTTCGAGGCCACCCTGAGACTCCATAGTGAATTCCAGGTCAGCCTGGGCTGGAGTAAGACCCTACCTGGAAAAACCGAAATAAATAAATAAAATAAAATAAAATAAAATAAAATAAAATAAAATAAAATAAAATAAAATAAAATAAAATAAAAGTTATTATTTGGATTATCTGTTTTGTAAATTGATTACATGGGTATATTCTTTATTCAGTATCATTGTGTTTAAATTGTAATTGAGTCACAGTTTTTTTTTTTTCTTTAAAGAAACAGAAGCTAGAATTTTTATTAACAGTACTTGGGATGAAACCTGGGGCCTTGTGCATGGTAGGCACGCACTCTACTGAGCTGTACTCCCAGGCTTTGAAATTATGATTCATTTTTCCCTACCGTCAGCATTTGTCTCTTCCAACGGTCCCCATAGTAGATCCAATAAACAAACAAACAAAAACATAAATATATATATTTCTTCATGTACCCTATCAGATTCATTAGCAAAGTGAACTGAGTCACAGTTTTAACATTGTATAAAATAACTAATCACCATTATTGTTTTTTGGTTTTTGTTTGTGTGTGTGAACACAATGCAGTGAGAGAGAGAGAGAGAGAGCACTTGCACATTACCCTGTGAAACCCCATGTGCACTCTCTCTCTTGCAGAGGGAAGAGGGGCTTGGCTATGGTAATTGAGCATAATATCAGGGGTCCTGCTCGATCCCTCTTCCACTTGTTCTACTCTGAGCTCCGATATTACTTATCCTTGAGCTTGCTGCTGTTCCCAACTATAGGACAATCTTCACTCCCCTTTGTGGGACTAGGTCTATATGCAAATGTGGCCACATCTAGCTACTTTTTGGGTTTTGAAGCTTTAAACTCAGGCCCTCATGTTTGAGTTGGAAGCACGTTTAACTATTTAGCCATCTCTCCAGCCCATTGTTACTGTTTTTTAAAGCAGTTTGGTCATTATATTTTATAGCAGCATTTTCAAGTCCACTTTTTTTTTTATTTTTAGAAAAGTACTTATTTGTTTCTTTATTTAAAATAGCAAAGAATTATGTCACAGCGTGGCATTTTCAACATCACAAACGCTTTTCTCCCCATCTCCACGTTTCCTTTGTACCCTCCCAAACTCAGTAATTCTGTGTCATGAGTTCCATTTCTACAGTTCTTCAGCAAATATACTCGTCAAATTTCAAAATCTATTTCATAGTACTGAAATTACTTTCAAAAAAATAAGGAATTAAGGTAAACTAAGTGTTTGTTTCCTCTACAAATAATCTACTTGAAGACCCTCATTTAACTGCCAGAGATATTTAGGTGGTGATCAATCACAATTTACTGATTGAAACATCAGATTTTAAGAGCCACATAGTCTTTGGTGGTTTTCATTATTCAAATTCAGTCCAAACTATCACAAAAGCTCTTCTATCCCACATTCAAATATGTATTATATGTGTTTGTATTTTCTGAAAGGATGATTCTAATTGTGTGGAGTATCTTATATATTTTGCAAAGATTCTTCCTTTACAAAGTATGTGCCCACATTTGCAGAGAAATGTTACTTGCTATTAAATCATATTCAATTAATTGTATTACTGGTTGAGCTCTATTTATTTTAAGTCTTCTTTATTAAGATTGTGTAGAATTTCATTTGTACTCTTGAGTCATATATAAATTCAACTCGAGACATAGATCGAAGTATTATTTCTGACACTGGAATCAGCAAAGGGTAACAGACAATAACATGCCTGATTACTAATCTAGGAGATGTAAATTCTGTTATATTTCTATGCATTAAAAACTTCAGAAACCCTGAATTTTAATATAAAGTTCAATGAAGTGTGTCAAATGAGATTCCTTGTTCTTGCCTAGTAATAATGTGGTTAAATCACAATGTGAACATTTTAAAGGGGGAAAAAAAATGGTTTCTTAAAAAAAAAAAAAGACTTTGTTTCAGGAACTTTAAAGAAGATGGCATTTTATTTCAAAATCGTATTGAACTTTTATACACTTTCTTCCATGGCTTACTTTTACAATATCAGTGTCTTGGTTGTCACCTCACCTAAAGAACCAAAGACAAGAATGAGGAAAGATTCCATGGTGAGCTATAATCCAGTAATTGGATATGATAAAACTAAGATGTAGAAGACCATTTTTAAAATAAGAAAGATCATGTATTTCAGCTCTGACAGGGAGTCTGTCTAATGATTGATGAACTATAGTGGCACTTAAATACCATATGTTTTAAAAATACAAAACCGAAATACTATCATTTGCCACTGAAGGGAATTTATGTCCCAATTTCTCTAATAAATGGTGAAATTCAGATAATCTTGTGCCTGTGAGACCTAACTTGATTAAGAAATAAAATTTTAATAGACAGTTTTGTACTGTAAGAAGAGAAAGCAGCTTACCCTTATTTTTCTTTAAATGATTCAATGATTCATGACCCCTATAATCTCACTGTATATAGAGTATGCAAGGCACTGTATATAATATGAATATAATCAAGTAGGCCTTAGAAGACACTCTACTGTTTAATAGTATGACCTTCATAGGATTTCCTGGAGTCAATGCTGACAACCAAAGTATCTATAAGTGTTTGTTGTTGTTGTTGTTGTTTTGGTTTTTTGATTGCTGTTGTTTAGTTTTTGAGGTAAGGTCTTAATCTAGTCCAGGCTGACCTGGAATTTACTATGGAGTCTCAGGTGGCTGTAAGCTCTTTTAGATCCTCCTACCTCTACCTCCCAAGTACTGAGATTAAAGGTATGTTCCACCACACCAGCAGTATTCTTTCTCTCTCTTCCTTCCTTCCTTCCTTCCTTCCTTCCTTCCTTCCTTCCTTCCTTCCTTCCTTCCTTCCTTCCTTCCTTTCTTTCTTTCTTTCTTTCTTTCTTTCTTTCTTTCTTTCTTTCCCTCTCTCTCTCTCTTTCTTTCCTGCCTGTCTTTCTTTCTCTTTTTTTTTCTTTCTGTCTGTCTATCTGTCTGTCTGACTGTTTTGAAACCTCTGTATGGATTAGTATTTTCCAACACAAGAATTGAAACAATAGATGTACTTCCTCATAGACAGAGTCATTTGGAATTTCAATATTTATAAAGAACTTAAAGGAGTTGTTTTATGCAAAACAAAGATATTAGACTAATAATAAGAAAGACAATTTTATTTACTTTTTTTAGAGAGACAGGAGAGAGAGAGAGAGAATTGGCTTCTTTCTTTCCTTCTTTGTTTTTGTTTCTTACTTTTTTCTTTCTTTCTTCATTTCCTACCTTTCTTTCTTCCTCTTTCTTTCTTTCTTTCTTTCTTTCTTTCTTTCTTTCTTTCTTTCTTTCTTTCTCTTTGTCTGTCTGTCTGTCTTTACTGTTTTGAAATCTCTGCATGGATTAGTATTTTCCAATACAAGAATTGAAACAATAAATGTACTTCCTCATAGACAGAGTCATTTAGAATTTCAATATTTATAAAGAACTTAAAGGAGTTGTTTTTGCAAAACAAAGATATTAGACTAATAATAAGAAAGACAATTTTATTTATTTTTTTAGAGAGACAGGAGAGAGAGAGAGAATTGGCACATCTGGGCCTCAGCCACTAAAATTGAACTGCAGACACTTGTATCATCTAATGAACATGTGTGACCTTGCACTTGTCTCATCTTTCAGCGTCTGGCTAATGTGGGATCGAGAGAGTTGAACATGGGTCCATAGGCTTCACAGGCAAGCACCTTAAGTGCTAAGCCATCACTCCAGCCTGACAATTTTATTTTTAAAATGTTACCATGACTACTATATGTGTAGTATATTAAGTAATTAGGAAATGTGTGTAAAATAAAAATAAATTATGTGGGGCTAGAGAGATGGCTTAGTGGTTAAGGCATTTGCCTGAAAAGCCAAAGGACCCCAGTTTGATTCTCAAGACCCACATAAGCTATATGCACAAGGAGGTGCACATATCTGGAGTTCATTTGCAGTGGCTGGAGGCCCTGGTGCACCCATTCTCTCTCTAACTGTCTGTCTCTCCCTCATTCTCTCCTTCAAAAAAAATAAATAAAACATTTTTTTAATTATATGGTGAATTTACTCACTTCTGGAGGGAAATGGCAGAAGATGGTGAAGTGCACTTAAAGACAAGTCCTCAGAATTTTCTCCAGTATGGAGGATGGGTTATTTTATAGCTGAGTTGACAGCAGTAAGTCTGATCTATAGAGGTACTTAAATGCCTGCTTTCACCATTTGGTAACAATGAAAGCAACTAACTGAATAAGGAACAAGTAACAAATTATTCATTAATTGTTGTTTAAGTCCTTTAATTCCTTGAGAGTATCCATACCTGAGTTTTTTGCTAGTGGTATTCCTCAGGCTTAACAGAAAAACCTAGCTCACCAATATGACCAGACATATCAAGGCTCTTGCTGGGAAATTCAGATTGAGCTGTCTTGCTCTTATCAAAACATGACAGATCAACATACAAGAAAATAAGTCCTAATAAGTATAAGAAAGACCTTAATGATGTTGTGTAATCATAGTTACTTTGCATCATGTGTTATTGTAGAAAAACTTACATGATATATTACTTACGGTATACTTCTTCTGATCAAATATCTGACCAGAGGCCATTTAAGAAAGGGAAGTTTCAAGGGGATGCATTCCATCATAGTGGGGGATGTATGGTGACAAGAGAATGATGGGAGCTGATCACATTGCTTCAACAGTTAGTAACAGAGAACAAACAGGAACTAAGTTTGGTCTACAAAACCTCAAGGCCTTATCCCAGTAATCCACTTCCCTAAGCAAAACTCCACTCTATAAGATCTTACATCTTCAAAACAGTACCATCATCTAGGAACCAAGTGTTCAAGTACATGAGCCTATGGGGGTCATTTCACATTCAAGTCCCACTATGTGTGTATGCTCTGTGGGTCCCTGTGGGCTCTTCTGATCTGCAGACCTCTCCATATTTGCATTGGGATTTGGAGATTGAGTGGAGAACATTGAAAGGTGATTTCCAGGTTAAAAACTGGGGAAAACATGCCTAAGTTGAATGTCACACATTAGAAAATAGGAAACTGCTAAAGCAAGCCTTTTATAGCCAACATTATTGTATATGTGTTGAATTTGACATGATCTATAATTCAAACCTATTAAAGATATACTGTAAAGAGACCAAAGTTCAAGAAATATACTAGTTTGATAATGAAAATATTATTTTAATGAAGATTACTCACAATTTGAAAGAAATGCATAGGGAAAGTTATGGGGATAGACAGAGGTCAAAGCAGGAAATGACAGTGGAGATGGAATCACTGAATTATGGAAAACAAGTTGTTCATTGATGCAGAAGTTAAGGGAAGAGTATTTTAAGAATCCAGAATGAAAAACTTGATTAAAATATAAATAAGACAAAAATCAAAGAATACTACTAGATTTGGTGGCACTTTAAAAAGAGACATTTGGTGTATAGGTAAGAAGTCTAGTGTCTTGTTAGCTGAAATTGTTGAGACATGTTTCTACTTCTAGAGATTTCTAGGATTTCCCCTCTGCAGTAGTCAATAAAAGAGGGGAGTGTTGTTTTATGAAGGACAACTGTAATTTTGTTTCCTTTAATATAAAATACATTATGGTATGTGAGTACCACACTTGATCACCTTCTGAGGAATAAATAAGCAATATGGATGGATAACAAAATAGCACAGAAAAGTTCTCCTTAAGAATTCAAGAAAGACCTGGAGAGATGGCTGAGCTTTTGAGAATAATTCCTGGTATAAGCATGAGAGCCTGTGGAGGCCTCAGAAACCCTTTAGTTCCATCTCCAGGACCCACAGAAACAGCTGACTATGTTCATGC
Organism: Jaculus jaculus; assembly: GCF_020740685.1. Lineage (NCBI taxonomy): Eukaryota > Metazoa > Chordata > Mammalia > Rodentia > Dipodidae > Jaculus > Jaculus jaculus. Next base: position 78,872,611 of record NC_059113.1, read on the forward strand.
ATAGGTATAACACCAGTTTGTTAAGGAAGCAGAGGCCAGACTGAGAATCCAGGTGAGAAACCCTCTGAACATTGCAGTTGAGCAGTTGAAGTGTCACATGGAGCCACACATGCGCATGTATCACACTATGCATGAATACATACCACACCACATCAGGCACACATGTATGCACACAGCAAAACAAGAAAATTGAATCCAGAGTAGAAAGTAAATGGTTGACCCCTGTTAGAATCAATATTAAATCATCTCACAAATAGATCATAGGTCCTAATGTGAAGACATGTGTAGAAGTAACTTGGCAATGGTGATGAGAAGACCAATTATGTGGGGCTAGAGAGATGGCTTGGTGGTTAAGGCATTTGCCTGAAAAGCCAAAGGACCCCAGTTTGATTCTCCAGGACCCACATAAGCTATATGCACAAGGAGGTCCACATATCTGGAGTTCATTTGCAGTGGCTGGAGGCCCTGGTGCACCCATTCTCTCTCTCTCTGTCTGTCTCTCCCTCATTCTCTCCTTCAAAAAATAAAAATAAAAATTATATTTAAAAAAATTATATGGTGAATTTCAGGTTTATTGCCAGTGCTTCTCAATGAAGTATGAGCAAGTTCATAATGAAAAATTAAGTGTAAAGAAAAGGAACACAGATGGAATCGAAAACAGAAAGCATGCAATCCTCACTTGGGAAAGGAGATACTCACATATTCAAGGAAGCATGTATTCTATAGCCCAAGAGCCTGATTGTGTCACATGTGATACATGTCATGTAATTAGAAAAGGATTAATTTCTTTATACTCAGATAGGATGTTTCCCTTTGAAATAATATTTTTGTAGTGACCTAATAAAGACAGCTAAAAAATTAAAAGGTTAAAAAATCAATACACTTTTCTTTGTGGACATTTTTATTTTATTTTTATTTATATTTGGCTTTTCAAGACAAGGTATCACTCTGTTCCATGCTTACCTGGAATTCACTATATATTCTCAGGCTGGTCTCAAATTAAAACCAGTCCTCCTATCTCCACCTCCTGAGTGTTGGGAATAAAGGCATGTACCACCATGCCTTGCCAAAATTCTGTATTATTTATCATTTATGTATTTGAGAGAGAATGTGTGTTTGTGTGTGTGTGAGTGTTGACATCCAGGGGCCTCTTGCTGCTGCCAGTGAACTCCAGATGCATGTGTCACTTGTGAATCTGGATTTATATGGGTACTGAGAAATCGAATCAGAGTTGGTAACCATTGCAAGCAAGTGCCTTTAACTGTTCAGCCATCTCCTCATCCCTAGTTTATGGAGAAGTTTTAATGATATAAAAATGCTTTTTACATACATTCATATATATTTTATTCATTCACATTATTATTTTTATTTTTGCAGTGTTGGTGTAGCCATGAACTTTGAACATGCTAAGCAAGCAGTTTACTTAGGAGTGACATCTCCAGCCCTACTTATTATGCACTGTACCTTAAACATTGGCCTAAAGCATTGTTCTGAGATCAAATTTTTATTTGTCTTCGTTTATATTTCTCCATATTCTTCACAAGGCTTTGAAAATATTACTAGGATGGATATTGTTTGCATTCTGATCTTTCTTGACATATTGCTTCCATACAAGATACAGAGTATTTAAATTAAACTAGTCTTACCTGACACATACTCAGGAGTAATTGCCATTTCAATACTATTCCATTACATATTTTCCTTCAAAAGATGCTTTGTTTATATTCTAAGCATATAAAATTTTGCACTCTATTTACCTAGCTTTATGCACATCCCTTAACAGCTTGTGTAGATTTGCTATTAGTGAACGGGGTGTTTACATACTCCGTTTCTACATGGCAGCTCCATAATGTTTGGAAAGTGATAAAAAAACAAATCAGTAATCCTTTGTTCATTAAAATGTTCACCAAATTTTACTTTTGGCTGCTTACATATTATTAACCTTCTGTGAACTCTAACAGTAGTTGAACCATAATTTCCTTCAAAGTAACTTGGAAATATGTGAGCCAGCAAAGCAGCACTTAGAACAGGTACAGTGCCAGTGAAGTACTGTCCTGATGAGTAGTGTACAGTCATTATTATAGACCTGTTATGCCCATGTCATCCATCGCCCACTCAAAATGCATGCATGTATATCTGCAAACACACACACACACACACACACACACACACACACACACACACACACACATTATCTTCTGTGCATGCAAATATGCCACAATACAGACCTTCTGTATATTGTCATCCATTAGCTATGGAAATGTAGATTCAGGTAATTAACACAAAACTATTATCACAAACAAGATATATTAGTGAGGGTTCTCTAGAGGAAGAGAACCAATACAATTGTCAGGTATTATAAAGGGGATCTATTAAATTAGCTTCCTTGACTGGAAGTCCAACAACTTGAACCTGGCAGCTGCTCAAAGCACAAAGCTGGCTGTATCAGCAGACCCAATCTGGCATGACGGATGAGGATTCTTGGAGAAATACTGATCTTCAGTCTAAGTCAGAAGGCTGAGGAAGCTGGGTTCCAGTGTTCTATATTAAAACAAAAGGTAGATGCCAGTACTAGCAAGCAGAATGTGCAGCCAGGTGAAAGTCTCTGTGTTCTCTTGGAGTTTCTGTATATCAGTCAACCAAGGGAAGGGTCACCACTGGGAAGAGAGGATTTCTTCTCTTACTTAATTCTTCCTGTAGACACTCTCCCCATCCTGGAGGCTTTTGTATGTTATTTAATTCATAATCTAATCAGATCAAGTTGACATCAACCCTTAACCATCATGTTATTTGAAAAATAGCTTGTTTTGAAAGAATTATAAGCTTATCAGTTTATATCTCTTTCTGTTGCCTTAGCAAAGTTCATACATGATCCCATAAATTTTTTGAGCTCCCCATAGCTGTCAAAATAAATTACCAGAAGTGTGTTTTAAAAATGGTAGAAGCCATGTTTCAAGGTGATAGAAATCTGCCCTTTCACTATTTTTGAGAACTGGAGTTTGGGGTCAGGTATCCACAGCTGCATACTCTTTCAGATGGGGATTACGTCACCAGCTCTTGATAGCTATTGAATCCTCTGATTTGTGTTGGCATAATTCTGATCTCTGCTTCTATAGGCACATTACTTTCTCCTCTGTCAAATCTTCAGCCTCACCCTATGAACAACATCTGTCATTGGAATTAGGGCCCGCCAGAATAATTGAGAACAAGGACCTCCTCTCATGATTCTGACCTCAACCACATATTTTGCAATATAAGGCAGGACAAGATTCCAGTGACAGGGAGATGAATCTTTTTATTTTATTTTATTTTTGTCTATTAGCATTATTCCTCCTAACTTATCTTGAAATGGAGAGGGATAAGGATTCTGATGTTACATTTCTTTCAGGTGAATTCCAGGCTAAGTTTATTTTTAATTTTTTTTAATTTATTTATCTGACAGACAGGCAGATAGATAGATGAGAGAGAGAGAGAGAGAGAGAGAGAGAGAGAGAGAGAGAGAGAGAGAGGAGAGAGAGAGAGAGAGGAAAGAATAGGTGAACCAGGGCCTCCAGTCACTGCAAATGAATTCCAGATGTATATGCCACCTTAAGCATCTGGCTTATGTGGGTTCTGGAGAATCAAACCTGGGTCTTTATGTTTTGCAGGCAAATGCCTTAAGTGGAAAGGCATCTCTCCAGTCCACCAGGTTAAGTCTTAATGTGAATGAAGCAAAAACAAATTCACAGTGAAAATCTGAAGAGAAGTGGGGTGCAAAGATTTGAAATGTCTTTACCCCTGATATTAAAGGAAAATGCAAGAAGGTGAAAGTGAAGCAGAGTGCGTGTGTGTGTGTGTGTGTGTGTGGGGGGGGGGGGGTAGGGGCGGCAGGTGTTGAATGAAAGAAGCCCATAGCTTCCCAGTGACACATTAGGCATCCCAAGAGCCCCAAGCCACTCCAACATAACAGGCCCATTTGTAGAAATGCAATTTGTTCCAAAGATTTCCCTTTGTATAAATACCCCAGTGTGTCTAGCCCTACTAGACTCTCTTATCATTTCCCAAGGATCTATCACTATGGCTATGTAATGAAAGTTCATCTTAGCCATGGTTCAAAAGTACCCAAAGTTGACTCTCACTTGGAATGTCACTTTTCTCTTTCTGTCTGCCACTCTCAAATACATCAAAATAAACAACAACAACACCAATAGAATTTCATGGTGTGCCAGTATGAAGCAGAGTTGTGACTTATTAAGACATTGTTAATATATATTTAAAGCAGGTGTCAAGAGAAGCAAAGACGTGCTTAAGGAGGAAGACTCAGCTAAGACCATGGGTGTGGGCTTCTCTAAGGGTCCATCATTGTCTTTACATTATTAAGGTATAGGATTTTGGTGGGTTTTTTTTTTTTTTGAACTTTGTTGTTTTTAACAAAGTTTTTAATAATCCTCTATGTAAGTTGAAGTTGACTTAGCACATATGCTCAGCAATTATATTTATGTGCTAAGTCAACTTCAACTTACATAGAGGATTATTAAAAACTTTGTTAAAAACAACAAAGTTCAAAAAAAAAAAAACCCACCAAAATCCTATACCTTAATAATAAATAAAAATCAACAAGATAAGTCAAATTTAACTAAGGTCTATGGTGAGCTAAAGTTTACTTGACAGCAAAAGAAAGAGAGAGAAAGAGAGAGAGAGAGAGAGAATGGGCATGCCAGGACCTCCAGCCACTGAAAATGAACTCCAGATGGATGAGTCCTCTTGTGAATCTGGCTAAGGTGGGTCCGGGGGAACTGAGCATTGAACTGGCTCCTTAGGCTTCACAGGCAAGCACTTAACCACTAAGCCATCTCTGCAGCCCCTTAATTCTGACTTTTAAAGACAAAAACCATAAAACCATGAAATAAATCAAATGTCACCAAAAACTTTAGGAGAGACTTGTTGGACTATTTGGATTAGTACAGAAACCAAAAGGAATCTGAAAACAATGTCTTATTTGTATAAAGCCCAAACAAAAGAGGAAATATCAGACACGGTTCAAATCACAATTATGTGCTTATTTTTATCAAGCAATTTAAAAGTATCATGGTTTAAAATGTAGAATCAGGCTATCACATTGGAACCTCTAGTCTCAGCTTTCCAAGTAGTCAGGATAATAGGCCTAGCTCATTTTTTTGTGTATTTTTTTTAAATCTTTAATGTGCTTTTTAACCAGTTTTAAAGGAGATTTCTTTTTTTAAACAGAGAAATTTTGACCCATATCTTCAAAGACGCAGACAAGACAAACACAATACCAAACACAAACATGCTAGCAATACCAGCTTTCCTGACACTGCCCCATGGCTGCCAAACCAAAACTGAACCACAAGCAGAGCTCCATTTGAAATCTCCAAATGGAGCCAGTGAGGGTCAAGGGTAGCCCCTTGACTCCTCGTCCCGAATTATTATCATTATTATTATTATTATTATTATTATTATTATTACTATTAATTAGTTTTGTACTCATTGAATAGTCAATGTGGTACCATTACTAGGCTCATCCATTAATTGGCCACTCCCCTTGGCCTCCCCTTGGTGAGGTATATGGGTCATGAATTCTGGAGTCAGCCCACACTTATGGGTAGGATAAATGTCTGTATACCATGACCAAACACATGGCTCTGACATTCTTTCCACAACCTCTTCCACAAAATTTTCCTGAGCCATGTTGCGTTCATTTTTGGTCTGCTTCAGTGATGAGGTGTTGGGGGCCGCTGGGCCTCTGGATCTCTGATTTGTTAGGAGTTGATTTTTCTCTGTGTTCATCTCCTTCACCCTTGTGCTGGTACCCAGTTCACCAAGCAAACAGCACCCTTGCTTGTTTCGCCAATTGTTCTTAGTTTCAGCTGGGGCTCTTTTGAGGTATGATGGGGTAGTTCTCTCCTTAGGATCTACATATATCTGAAAAAAGAAGCAGATTATCCAATGGAGTAAGTTAGCACCAGACAAATGAGATAACCCTTACTTTTTTGTAGAGAATTTAATAGGTGTAGGCCCTCTTGTAGCCCATGCTTGGTGGTAGTTTGATAATGGAAAGCGGGCTTATGTTTGGATATGATTCTGACATGTTCCCCAGCTTTAAGGGGCTATGGGGCCTGTACCACTGAGGGGATCAGTTAGCTGAATCATGAGTAGTTGGTTTCCCACCATGGCTGTGTGCCACTATTGCACTTGTGTGAGCATCATGACAGATTATTTGCTGCTAAGTAGGTTAGACCATAAGTTGCTTGGATAGATATTGGTCATTTTTTCCCCAGTTGCCCATCTAGCACATTCTGGCACTAGATGTACAGACTGTCTGTGGACTGATTCTCTTCCAGCTTCCACCCATGCCATTATATTGTATGTGTCAACAGCATAAGGTGTCTTCAGCGGTAGAGTCTTACCACTAACCTTTTGTGGGTCATCAAGTCCTCAGACAGATATCTGTCCTTCTTTTAGGAAACCTTGTAGGTCTCTCTGATCAAAAGCTCATTGTGGGGCTGGAGAGATGACTTAGCAGTTAAATGCTTGCCTGTGAAGCCTTAGGACCCCGTTTGAGGCTCAAATCCCCAGGACCAATGTTAGCTAGATGCACAATGGGGTGAACACACCTGGAGTTCATTTGCAGTGGCTGGAAGCCCTGGCGTGCTCATTCTCTCTCTCACTCTCTGCCTTTTTTTCTCTCTCTCTCCCTCTTTGTCAATCTGAAAAAAATAAAAACAAACAAAAAAAATTGTAAAAATCTCATTGTGGATGATAGCCACATACTGGTACTGGGAGTAACAGGTCAGTGACCACTAAGAAAAGGAAGAAAAAGATAACTAATATAAAAGAGTTAGAGAGAAGAGAGAGAGAGAGAGAGAGAGAGAGAGAGAGAGAGAGAGAGAGAGAGGGAGGGAGGGAGGGAGGGAGGGAGGGAGGGAAGCTGTAAGTGATTAAGGTCAGTCTATATCATACACTCTCCAGTATCTTGTGGCTCAGGTTTTCCCTCTAAGGGCCTGGGGAAGGTTCAGCCATTTTGTCTGCCTTTTAGGATGTAGAATTTTATTGTACCTGTTGCAGTCCGGTTCACATTGCTGGTAGAAATCACCCAACCAAGAGTAGCTTCTGGGAAAAAGAGGTTTATTTTGGCTTACAGGCTCGAGGGGAAGCTCCACGATGGCAGGGGAAAATGATGGCATGAGCAGAGGGTGAACATCACCCCCTGGCCAACAGAAGATGGACCACAGCAACAGGAGGGTGTGCCAAACACTGGCATGGGGAAACTGGCTATAAAGCCCTTAAGCCCACCCCCAACAATACACTCCCTCCAGGAGGCATTAATTCCCAAATATCCATCAGCTGGGAACCTAGCATGCAGAACACCTAAGTTTATGGGGGACACCTGAATCAAACCACCACATTCCGCCCCTGGCCCCCATAAACTGATAATCATACATGATGTAAAATGCAATGCATTAATCTCATTTTAAAAGTCCCCATAGTTTTTAATCAATCTCAATTATGTTCATACATCCCCATAGTTCAAGATCTTTTAACTGAGCCATAATACCAAAATATAACCTCAAAAAACCCATACTGGCACAGATTAATATTCACACTGCAAAAGATAGCATTGGGCATAGCAAGGAAACATTCAACCAATACAAGACTTAAAACAACCAGGGCAAATATCAAACTCTGTAGCTTCAAGTCCAGCAACTCTAGCCAGTGACAAATCTCCAAGTCCGATAATTCTAACCAGCAACAAGTCTCTGGCATTCCAATTCCGCCCCTCCAGCTAGGCTACTCACAGTCCTGGGAAACTTCATCGGGGCCGGCAGCTCCTCGGCAGCCATCTCATGGTCCTGGCATCTCCACTGGGTCTCCACTGCAGCCCACGGTTCATCCTCATGGCCCCATGGGGTCTCTATGCAGGCAACCAGCAAACCTGCTTCACACTGCCCATGGCCATTTCCAAAACACAAGACCGTGTTGCAAACTCAATGACCCTCTTTCCAGCATTTCTTATACTCCACAATACCAGGTAGGGTGCCAATTTGTTAATCCAGGGGGGATTAAAGCAGACTTTGAAGAACAGGACACTCCTTGAGCACTCAGACCCCTTCAAAAGAGTTGACATTCTTCTTGTTGCCCTAGCACAGGTCAGCTAGCCCAGTCTCAAAGGTTGTAATCTCTCAGTTGCAGCTGAACGGGCAACAGTTCACCCAAAGATTTTCCTTTCTGTGCCATATCCCTCTGCACACACCAGTTCATTTCTACGCAAAGCAACCCTGCACAACTTCTCAGGACATGGGCACAAGAGCAAGCTTCTCACACAAACTGCTAGCCCAGTCCAGGCAAAGCTTTTTCTCACCCTCATAAGCCAAACCTCACAGTCCATAGTTCTTACTGCCTTCAGGTCTTTCAGCTCTGACCAGATTAGTCCATCAGGCTGTACTTACAGTACTGCAAGGCATCTCTTAGGCCAAGATTTCAACTCCTTCCACATTCCTCTTGAAAATCAGCTACAAAAGTCTGAAGCCACATAGTCAGATGTCCAGCAGCAACCCCACTCCTCCGTACCACTTTACTGTTGCAGTCCGGTTCGCATTGCTGGTAGAAATCACCCAACCAAGAGTAGCTTCTGGGAAAAAGAGGTTTATTTTGGCTTACAGGCTCGAGGGGAAGCTCCACGATGGCAGGGGAAAATGATGGCATGAGCAGAGGGTGAACATCACCCCCTGGCCAACAGAAGATGGACCACAGCAACAGGAGGGTGTGCCAAACACTGGCATGGGGAAACTGGCTATAAAGCCCTTAAGCCCGCCCCCAACAATACACTCCCTCCAGGAGGCATTAATTCCCAAATATCCATCAGCTGGGAACCTAGCATTCAGAACACCTAAGTTTATGGGGGACACCTGAATCAAACCACCACAGTACCATTGCCATTTGGGTCTATATGTGTGATTCCTATCCCCTCAGTTGCCCCCTGCTCCCTCCCCACCCATCCTATTGTCTAATCCATGAGATGCTTGCTGGGTATGTAAGGCATCTTGGGTAGATTCACATTAGGTGCTGTAGATGAGTGAGACTATGTGGCAATTTTTTTTTTTCTTTCTGTGATTGGATAAGATCACTGAGAATGATCTGTTCCAGGTTCAACCATTTTTCCTCAAATTTCATTGTGTCATTTTTTCTTACTGCTGTATGGAATTCCATTGTGTAGATATAGCACATCTTAGTTATCCATTCTTCTAGTGATGGACATCTGGGTTGATTTAGGCTCTTTTCTATTACAAATGGAGCCACTACAAACAGGGTTGAGCAAATCTCTCTGGCCTGTGGTTTAAAGGTTTTAGGGTACATGCCCTGTAAGGGAATAATTGGTTGTGTTGGTATCTCTATATTTTAGGAGTCCCATATTGCTTTCCAAAGTAGTTGTACCATCCTACATTCCCATCAACAGTGGATGAGTGTTCCTACTTCTCCACATCCTTGCCAGCATTTATTTTCATTTGATTTTTTGATGTTTGTTATCCTTACTGGGTTAAGGTAGGATCTCATTGTTGATTTAGTTTGCATTTCTCTGATGATTAGGGATGATGAACATTTTCTTAAGTGTGTGTTTGTCATTTGTATTTCTTCCTCTGTGAACTGCCTGTTCAACTCTTTGCCCCATTTTGTGTGTGGGGTGTTTGACTTTTTACTCTTTAGATTTTTGAGTTCTTTGTAGATTCTAGATATTAGGCCCATGTCAGTAGCATAACCAGCAAACATTTTCTCCCATTCTGTGGATAATCTATTGGCTTTGCTTATTGTATGCTTGTCTGAAAAGAAACCCTTCAGCTTCATGTGATCCCATTGATAGAGTGACTGTTTAAGTTTTTGAGCTACTGGAGTTTTGTTCAGGAAGTATTTTTCCATTCCTATATCATGGAAAGTACTTCTTATATTTCCTTCCAGTATTTGTCGAGTTTCTGGTCTTATATTGATGTCTTTGATCCATTTGGACTTGAGAATAGTGCATAGAAATGTGGCGATCAAGTTTCAGATTCCAGCATACGGTTATCCACTTTGTTGAGCACCATTTGTTTAAGATGCTGTCTTTTTTTCTAGCCTATATTGTTAGGGCCTTTGTCAAATATCAAGTCTCTATATTTGTTTGACACAAAGTCCTGGTCCACAAGTCTATTCCATTGGTCTATACTCCTGTTTTTATGCTAGTACCATGCTTTTTTGTATTACTACGGCTTTGTAATATAGCTTTGCATCAAGAATGGTGATGCCTACAGAGGTATTTCTTTTGCTGAGGATATGTTTTGATATGTGCAGCCTTCTGCTTTTCCATATGAATTTTGTGATCATTTTTTCTAACTCTGTGAAAAACACTGTTGGGATTTTAATTGGAATTGCAATAAATCTCTATATTGCCTTTGGTAGCATTGCCATCTTCACAATTTTAATTCTGCCTATCCAGGAGCATTGGAGGTCTTTCCATTTTCTCAAGTCCTCCTCAGTTTGTTTTTTGAGAATTTTTTAAATTAGTTTTCTATTCAGCAAATACAGGCAGTTTGGTACCATTATTAGGCTCATCCATGACCTACCCCCTCCCCATATCCCCTCCTTGTTGAGGTATATGGGTCATTCCTTGTGGAGTTAGCCCACAGTTATTGGTATAATAAATGCCTCTATATATCCTGACCCAACATGTGGCTCTGACATTCTTTCTGCCACCTCTTCTGCAAAATTTCCCTGAGCCATGTTGGGTTCATTTTTGGTCTACTTCAGTGATGAGGTGTTAGGGGCCAATGAGGATCTGGCTCTCTGATTTGGTAGAGTTGATTTTTCTCTGTGTTGATCTCCTTCATCTTGTCCTGGTATCTGGTTCACCAGGAACAGAGCACCCTTGCTTGTTTCACCATTTTTTCTTAGTTTCAGATGGGGCCCTTTTGAGGTATGATAGGGTGGCTCTCTCCTTAGGATCTACATCTATCTGAAAAAGAGAAGCAGATTCTCCAACGGAGAGTAAGGTAGCACCAGGGCAAATGAGATAATGCTTACTTTTTTTTTTTATAGAGAATTGAATAGGTGTAGGCCCTCTTGTAGCCCATGATTGATGGTAGCTTGATAGTGGGGAGAGGGATTATGTTTAGATATGGTTCTGACTTGTTTCCCAGCTCCAACTATGGGTCTCCTCCCACTGATTGGTTCAGTTAGCCAAATCAAGAGCAGTTGGTTCGTCACCATGTCTTTGTGCCACTATTGCACTTGTGTGGGCATCACAAGCAGTTATTTGTTGCTAAATAGGTTATACCATGAGTTTCTTGGACAGATATTGGTCATTTCCCCCAGTCGGCCATGTAGCACCTTCTGGCACTAGACACACTGATTGTCTGGGGACTGTCTGTCTCCTGGCTTCCAGCCATGGCATTCCATTTTACGTGTCAGCTGCATATGGGGTCTTCAGCAGTAGGGTCTTACCACTAACCTATGGTGGGATATCAAGTACTCTGACAGAAATCTGTCATTCTTTTAGGAAACATTCTTGGTTTCTCTGATCATAACTCATTGTGGATGAGAGCCCCATGCTGGTACTGGGAGTTACAGGTCAGTGTCCACTAAGAAAATGAGGAAAAGTATAACTAATATACAAAAGTTATAGAGGAGGGGGGGGAGGTAGGGAGGGCACATGTAGAAGGTTTAGGTTAGACTTGATCCTACCCTCTGCAGTGTCTTGTGGTTCAGGTGATTCCTATAGGCGCCTGGTGAAGATTCAACCATTTGGTCTGCCTTTTGGAAGTAGAATTTTATGGTACCATTGCCTTTTGGGACTAGATTAGTGTTCCCCACCCCTTCGATGCCCTCCCCTCCCTCCCCACCCATCCTATTGTCTAGTCCATGAGGTGCTTGCTGGGTATGTAAGGTATCTTTGGTAGATTCAGGATAGGTGCTGTAGATGAGTGAGACTATGTGGTGATAATTTTTTCTGTGATTGGCTAAGTTTACTAAGAATGATCTGTTCCAGGTTCAACCATTTTTCCTCAGATTTCTTTATGTCATTTTTTCTTACAGCTGTGTAGAATTACATTGTGTAGATATACCTACCACATCTTAGTTATCCATTCTTCTAGTGATGGATATCTGGATTGATTGCAGCTCTTAGCTATTACGAATTGAGCCACTACAAACATGGTTGAGCAAATTTCTCCGGCCTGTTATTTGGAAGTTTTAGGGTAGATGCCCAGTAAGGGAATAACAGGGTCTGTTGGTAACTCTATAGTCAGCTTTTCAAGGAGTGTCCATAATGATTTCCAAAGTGGTTGTACCATCCTAAATTCCCACCAACAGTGGATGAGTGTTCCTATTTCTCCACATCCTGGCCAGAATTTATTTTCATTTGATTTTTTGATGTTTGCTATTCTTCTTGGGGTAAGGTGGAATCTCATAGTTGTTTTAATTTTCATTTCTCTGATCATTAGGGATGATGAACATTTTCTTAAGTGTGTGTTTTTTCACCTGTGAACTGCCTGTTCATCTCTTTGCCCCATTTTGTGAGTGGGAGGTTTGACTTCTTACTGTTTAGATTTTTGAGTTCTTTGTAGATTCTAGAGATTAGTCCTCTATCAGTTAAATAACCCACAACAATTTTCTCCCAGTCTGTGGGTAATTTATTGGCTTTGCTTATTGTATGCTTGTCTGTAAAGAAACCCTTCAGCATCATGTGATCCCATTGGTTGAGGACTATTTAAGATCATGATCTACTGGGGTTTTGTTCAGGATTTTTTTTCCCATTCCTATATCATGGAAATTACTTTCTAAATTTTCTTCCAGTAGTATTCGAGTTTCTGGTCTTATATTCAAGTCTTTGATCCATTTGGATTTGAGTGTAGTGCATGGTGAAATGGGTGGATCAAGTTTCAGTTTCCTGCATGTGGTTATGCAGTTTGTCTAACACCATTTGTTGAAGATGCTTTCTTTTTGCCAGGCTATATTGTTCAGGCCTTTGTCAAATATCAAAGCTAGAGTTGCTTAACCCAATGCCCGGGTCCTCAAGTCTATTCCATTGGTCCATACTCTGGTTTTTATGGCAGTACCATGGTGTTTTTATTGCTATGGCTTTGTAATATAGCTTTAGATCAGGTATGGTCATGCCATCAGAGGTATTTCTTTTGCTGAGGATATGTTTGTATATGTGAGGCCTTCTACATTTCCATATGAAATTTAAGATCATTTTTTTTCTATATCTGTGAACAACACTGTAAGGATTTTAATTGGATTTGAATTAAATCTATATATTGCCTTTGGTAGGATTGTCATCTTCACAATGTTAATTCTGCCTATCCAGGAGCATGGGAGGTCTTTCCATTTTCTCAAGCCCTCCTCAATTTCTTTTTTGAATGTTTTTATGTTTACGTTGTATAGATCTTTCACTTCCTTGGTTAACATTATTCCAAGATATTTTGTTGTTGTTGTTGTTGCTATTGAAAATGTGACTGTGTCCCTTATTTCTTTCTCTGTATCTTTGTCATTTGCTTATAGAAATGCTACTGATTTTTGTGCATTGATTTTGTATCATGCTTCTTTGCTATAGGAGTTAATCACCTTCAAGAGTTTTAGCATGGATTCTCTCAGGTCTCTTACATATACAATCATGTCATCAATGAATAGAGCTAACGTAACTTCTTCCTTTCCAAATTATATCCCTTTTACTTCCTTCTCCTGTCTTATTGCTTGAGCTAGGACTTCCAGTACTGTATTGAAAAGCAGAGATGAGAGAGGACAAACATGTCTTCTTCCTGATCTTAATGGGAATTCCTCCAGTCTCTCTCCATTAAGTATTATTTGGGAATCCAGAGCTTTGTATATTGCCTTTATTATGTGAAGATGTGAACCGACCATGCAGATTCTCTACAATGTTTTGATTATGAAGTGATGTTGTATCTTGTCAAAGGCCTTTTCTGCATCTGTCAAAATTATCATGTGGTTTTTAAGTTTAATCTTGTTTATGTGGTGTATTACATTGACAGATTTCCATACGTTGAACCACCCTTGTGTTCCTGGGATAAATCCCACTTGGTCAAGGTGGATAATGCTTTTGATGTGTTGTTGGATTTGGTTTGTGAGGATTTTGTTCAGGATCTTTGCATCTAAGTTCATCAGGGAAATAGACAGGCAGTTTTCTTTGCTTGTGGCATCTCTGCCTGATTTTGGGATTAGGGTGATACTATCTTCATAAAAGGAGTTGGGTAGTTTTCCCTGTTCTTCAATTGTGTGGCACATTTTAAGGAAGATTGGTTTGAGTTCTTCCATGATGGTTTTATACAATTCACCTAAGAAGCCATCTGATCCTGGACTTTTCTTTTTGGCGAGGTTTTTATATTACTTTTTCAATCTCCATGAGTGTGATGAGTTCATTGAGGTGATTAATCTGCTCTGAGTTTAGCTTTGATAGATTGTATGTGTCCCAGAATTTTTCCATCTCCTCCACATTATTCAGTTTTGTGGAGTAGAGTTTTTTGAAATAAGTCCTGATGATTCTCCCAATTTCACTTATGTCTGTTGTGATCTCTCCTTTTTCATTTTGAATTTTGTGAATTTGAAGCTTCTCCTTTTTTTGCTTCTTCAAATTGGCCAGGGGTTTGTCAATCTTGTTTATTTTTTCAAAGAACCAGCTTGTTGTTTTGTCAATTGTTTTAATTGTTTTCCAATTCATTAATTTCTGCTCTGATTTTAATTATTTCTTTCCTTCTGTAGCTCTTTGGGTGGGATTTTTCTTGTTTTTCTAGTGCCTTTAGGTGGATGGTTAGGTTATTAATTTGGGATATTTCTGTCTTTTTATGAAGGCATTGAGTGCTATGAATTTTCCCCTGAGGACCTCCTTCATTGTGTCCCATAAGTTTTGGTATGAAGTGTTCTCATTGTCATTCAATTCCAGGAATTTTGCAATTTCATTTTTGATTTCATCCACTATTCATTTATTGTTTAAATGTTTGCTGTTCAGTTTCCAGGTGCCGTTTGGGATTCTTGGTGGGTCTTTTGTTGTTTTGTTTTCTAGCAATACAGCATTGTGATCTGATGTCATGCAGGGAATTATGCCAATTTTCCTAAATATGTGGAGGCAGTCTTTTTGACCCAGTTTATGGTCTATTTTAGAGAATGTTCCATGGGCTGCTGAGAAGAATGTGCAGTCTATGGATTTGGGATGGAAAGTTCTGTAGATGTCTGCTAGGTCTAAGTGCTCTTTGGTTTTTTTGAGCTCTCTTACTTCCCTGTTGTGTTTCTGTTTTGATGATCTGTCTATTACTGATAATGGTGTGTTGAAGTCCCCAGCTATAATGGTGGTTATTTCTGTTTTATTTTTAAGTAGGTTCTGCTTTATGAACTGTGGTGCCCGTGTGTTTGATGCATACAAATTTATGATTGAAATATACTCTTGAGAGATCATTCTCTTGATGAGTAGGAAGTAGCCTTCTTTGTCTTGTTTGATTATTTTTGGATTGAAGTCTATTTTATCTTATATTAATATAGCTATACCTGCTTATTCCCATTTGCTTGGAATATTGTCTTCCACTCCTTTACCCTGAGGCAGTGTCTGTCTTTAGTGGTGAGGTAGGTTTCTTGAAGGCAACAGATTGAGGGGTCTAATTTTTGATCCATCCTGTTAGCTTGTGTCTCTTGATGGATGAATTAAGGCCATTAATATTGAGGGTAATGACTGTGAGATTTTATTTGATATCTGACATATTGTGGTGGTAGATGTGTGTTGGTGTTTTCGTGGGCTTTGCCTTTTTTTGTGCCTACTTTGGGTTTGGTTTGTTGTGATCTGCTTCTTGTAGGCATATGAGTTTGGTTATTTGTTTCTTCTCTGTGGAGAATTTACTGAAATACTCACTGTAAGTTTGGTTTTGTGTTCATATAATTGTAAAGCTGTGTTTTGTCATGGAAAGTTTTTCTTTCACCATATATTATGAGAGACACTTTTGCCGGGTACAGGAGTTTCGGTTGGAATCTGTAGGTTCTTAGACTTTGGAGAGTTTCACTGCAGGCCCTTCTAGCTTTCAAGGTTTCCATTGAGAATCTGAAGCAATTCTGATGGGGTTACCTTTGAAAGTGGTGTGCTGTTTTTCCCTAGCTGCTTTTAGGATTTTCTCTTTGGTGTCAATGTTTAGAGTGTTAATGATAATATGTCTTGGAGAATTTCTCCTTTGGTCCAGTCTGTTTGGAGTTCTGTTGGCTTCTTGTAACTCTATGGGCCTTTCTTTTAAGAGACTGGGGAAGTTTTCTTCAATTATTTTGTTAAATAAGTTCTCCATGCCTTTTGTCTGAAATTCTTCTCCTTCTGGTATTCCAATGATTCTGATATTAGGACATTTAAGTGTATCCCACAATTCCCTCATGTTTGGTTTGAAGGAAATTTTGAACTTACTGAAGGTTTTGCACTCTCGAACTGTTCCTTCCATCTTTTCTTCCAGATCAGAGTTTCTATAATCCACTTCGCTGACTCTATTCTTGAGAGCCTCTAGAGAGTTTTGCACTTGATCAATTAAGTTTGCATTTTCTACTACTTTTCTATGCATCATTTCCATCCCTCTGTCAAGCTCCCTTTTCACATCATTTTCTGATTTTCTTGATGATTCCTGGAATTCATCCTTGCATTTCTTCATTTAGTATAGCCAGCTGATTTTTAAGGTCCTCTTTGTTTTCACTCTCCCTGAAAATTCTTAACTCTCTTTGAACTCATTCCAATCTCTCATCAAATTGTTCTAGCTTAGTGATGGTATCATCCACACGATTATCAGTCCTTTGTTGCTCTCCTGCAACTTCTACCAGTAGGTTGGTCAAGGTTGCATTGTTCATAGCTTCAATTTGATGTTCAGATCCTAATAACTCTTCTATGTTTTGGTTAGCTGCATTCATTGTAGGACTGGCTGGTCTAACTGGGTTTTATTGCATTTGAGTTTTCATGTTATTTCTTTTGCACTGTGGTCTGCCCATGACAATGTATGGGCAGGTAGGTGGGTGTATCAGCCTGGGTTCTAGTGCAATGGGAATCTGATGCAGCCTAGGGCAGTTACCAAGCAGCCTGGGCTTTGGCTCCCACTTGCTAAAGCCACCTATCTACTGCCTGACAGGGGTGCCAAAGTTGCCTGAATTTTCAAGCAGTAATGTACCAAAGCTGTCTGTGTTTGAGCTTGGAGGGCGACTGAGGTACCAAGCCCTGAAGCAGCCCAAACTATGGCTGGGAATACTGAGACCCAGAAACAGTCTGCACTCCCCCGCCACAGGAGAATGTAGGATGGTGGGCATGGCAGATAGGTAGGGGAGGGCACCTGAGCGGCACAAGAAAGAGACACAGTCTGGGTTTGTGTGGCAGTTGCTGTGGTACTGGGCTTGCTGTACAGTAATGTGGGCAAGTGTGCAGAGCAGTTTAAGCTTCCACACACAGGGATTGATCAGCGTGTGTGATCGGAGCCTGGAGGCCGGCGCAGCAGAGGCGGGGCGCCGGTCCGTGGTGGTGGAGCATGAAGGCTATTTGGTGTTAGGGTGATCTACCCACCTGCGGGGGTATCCATGATTCCCTGCCACCCCCCCCCCCCCCGTGTCCTCCCACTGATAAGAAGACCCAGAAAACCCTTAATGTCTTGCCTTTCTTTCTCCAGGTTTAGCAGTGCAGCTAGGTGGTTGCCATCTTGACCCGAAGTCCTCCGCATCTCTTTTTTTTGCTTGATCAAATTGGCCAGGGGTTTGTCAATCTTGTTTATTTTTTCAAAGAACTAGCTCTTTGTTTTGCCAATTGTCATGTTTTCTTAGTTTCCAGTTCATTAATTTCTGCTCTGATTTTAATTATTTCTTTCCTTATGGAGCTTTTGGGGTTGGATTTTTCTGGTTTTTCCAGTGCCTTTAGGTTGATGGTTAGGTTATTGATTTGGTTATTGATTTGTCTTTTTATGAAGGCATTGAGTGCTATGAATTTTCCCCTGAGGACAGCCTTCATTGTGTCCCATTAGTTTTGGTACAATGTGTTCTCATTGTCCTTCAATTCTAGAAATTTTGCAATTTCAATTTTTATTTCATCTGCTATTCATTTATTGTTTAAAAGAAGTATGCTGTTCCAGGTTCCATTGGGATGCTTGGTGGGTTATTTGTTGTTAAATGCTAGCAATAAAGCCTTGTGATCTGATATCATGCTGGGAATATTGTCAATCTTCTTAAATATGTGGACACAGGATTTGTGACCCAGTATATGGTCTATTTTAGAGAATGTTCCACAGGATGCTGAGAAGAATGTGTAGTCTGTGGATTTGGCATGGAATGTTCTGTAGATGTCTGTTAGGTTTGAGTGATCTATGGTTTTCTTGAGCTCTCTTACTTCCCTGTTGAGTTTTTGTTTCAATGATCTGTTACTGATAATGGTGTATTGAAGTCCCCAACTACGATGGTGTTGGTGCTTATTTCTGTTTTATTGTCAAGTAGGTTTTGGTTTATGAACTGTGTTTCCCCTGTGTTTGGTGCATACAGATTTATGATTGTAATATCCTCTTGACAGATCTTTCTCTTGATAAGTAGGAAATGGCCTGCTTTGTCTTTTTAAATTATTTTTGGTTTGAAGTCCATTTTATCCAATATTAATATAGCTACCCCATCATGTTTCTTATTCCCACTTGCTTGGACTATTGTTTCCCATCCTTTCACCCTGAGGAGGCATCTGTCTTTAGTGGTGAGGTGGGTTTCTTGAAGGCAACAGATTGAGGGGTCTAATTTTTTGATCCATCCTGTTAGCTTGTGTCTCTTGATGGGTGAATTAAGGTCGTTAATATTTAGGGTAATGACTGTGAGATTTGACTTGATCCCTGCCATATTGTGATGGTATATGTGGGTTAGTGTTTTCATGGACTTTGAAGTTTTTTGTGCCTACTCTGAGTTTGGTTATTGTGATCTGCTTTTGTAGGCATTTGTGGTTGATTTTTTGTTTCTTCTCTGGAGAATTTCCTGAGATACTCTCTGTAGCTTTGGTTTTGTGTTTACATACTTGTAAAGCTGAGTTTTGAAAATGAAAGTTTTTATTTCACCACCTATTATGTGGGATACTTTTGCTGGGTAGAGTAGTTTGGATTGGAAGCCATAGGTTCTTAGACTTTGCAGTGTTTCATTCCAGGCCCTTCTAGCTTTCAGGGTTTTCATTGGGAAGTCTGGAGTAATTCTGATGGGGTTACCTGTAAAAGTGGTGTGGTGTTTTCCCTAGGTGCTTTTAGGATTTTGTCTTTGGTGTCAATGTAGAGTCTTAATGACAATATGTCTTGGAGAGTTTCTCCTTTGGTCCAGTCTATTTGGAGTCCTGTTGGCTTTTTGTATTTTGATGGGCCTTTCTTTTAAGAGACTGGGGAAGTTTCCTTCAATTATTTTGTTAAATACGTTCTCCATGCCTTTGGGCTGAATTTCTTCTTCTGATATTCCAATGATCCTATTTGGACATTTAAGTGTATCCCATAATTCCCTCATGTACTGTTCACATAAACTTTTGAACTTACTGAAATTTTTGAACTCTTGAACTGTTTCTTCCATCTTGTCTTCCAGATCAGATTTTCTATTCTCCACATGGCTTACTCATTCTTGAAAGCTTCTAGAGAGTTTTGGACTTGTTCAATTAGGTTTGTATTTTCTACTACTTTTCTATGTATAATTTCCGTCCCTCTGTCATGTTCTTTTCTGATTTTCTTGATGCTTCTTGTAATTCATCCTTGCATTTCTTTATGTCTTCATTTAGCATCACCACCTGATTTTTGAGGCCCTTTTTTTTTCACTCTCCCTCATATGTCTTAATGGTCTTTGAACTCCTTCCATTTTCTTATCTATTAGGTCTAGTCTAGTGATGGCAGTGTCCACACGATTATCAGTCCTTTGTTACTTTTATGCAAGTTCTACCAGCAGTTTGGTTAGGGTTGCATTGCTTATAGCTTCATTTTGGTATTCTGATCCTAATGACTCTTCTATGTTTTGATTAGAGATGTTCATTGTAAGACTGGGTGATCTAACTGAATTTACTTGCATTTGATTTTTCATGTTATTTCTTTTGTGGTGTGGTCTGTGCATCACAGTGTATGGCACATAGGTGGGTGGATCATCTTGGGCTCACACACAATGGGAATCTGAATCAGTCTGAGGCAGTTGCCAAGCAGCCTGGGCTTTGGCTCTTGCTTGCCAAATCCGCCTGATCTCCTGCCTGGCTGGGGTGACAAAGGTGCCTAAGCTATCATGCGGTAATGTGCCAAAGGTGCCTGTGCTCATGCTAGGAGGGCCACTAAGGCACCAAGCACTGAAGCAGCCTAAACACTGGCGTGGTGGAACACTGGGACCTGGAATCAGTCTGCACTCCCCTGCAACAGGACAATGGCAGATGGCTGGTGTGCAAGACAGGGAGGGGATGGCACCTGAGCTAGTGTAAGCGACAGACAAGTCTGAGCTCACATGGGGAATTGGAATGGGTCTTGGCTCACATGTGAATGTGTGGTGTCCAGCAGTAAGTGAAAAAGTGGGCATAGCAAGCTAAACTTCCACAAGTGGGGATCTGAGTGGCAGAGCCATTCGGCAGGCAAATTGATCAAAGTAGCCTGAGCTCCAATGGGCCAGCAGGCGTAGCCTGGCCAAGGTCATTCATGGGCAGGGGTAGCAGGGTGATCACCCCTGTGCAGTGAGGCAAGTGGAATTATGTTGGCCTGGGACCCTTTTCCTACAATAAGTGTGGGTGTTTCCTGAAGCTGGAACTGTTGGTATGGCAGCTGTTTGGGGGGAGTGGTGGGCTACCCACCCTTTAGGGAATAAGCAATTCCCTGTTTTTTCTCCTCTATGTCCTCTCCTCTCATTGGCAATCTATTGGAGATTGCTCTTCCCTAAAAGACCCAGTGAACCCTGAACGTCTTGCCTTTCTTTCCCAAGGATGTGCAGCACAGTTAGGCAGTTTGCCATCTTGGCTAGAAGTTGATTTTGGTGGTTTTGAACTTGTTATCTTAAAAAGATTGCCTAAGAGCCTAAGTGATATCACACAGGGATTCCTGAGGGGCACCTAACAAGGTCACAATGGATAAGATAACATCCTAGATCATAAAGGTGTAGGATACTTTGATCTATTTATTTATTTAATTTTATTTTTTAAATATTTTATTTTTATTTATTTATTTGACAGAAATACAAAGCGAAAGAGAGAAAAAGAGAGAGAATGGATGCACCAGATCCTCCAGCCACTGCAAACGAACTGCAGACACAGGCACCATCTGGCTAACATGGGTCCTGGGGAATCGAACCTGGGTCCTTTGGCTTTGCAGGCAAACACCTTAACTGGTAAGCCATCCCTCCAGGCAATATTTTGATTTATTTATTTGAGAGAGTGACAAAGATAGAGAGAGAGAGAGAGAGAGAGAGAAAGAAAGACACACACACACACACACTCAGAGAGTGAGTATGGGCATGCCAGGCCCTTCGGCCACTGCAAATGAATTCCAGGCCCATGCACCACTATGTGCATCTGGCTTCTTGTGGGTGTTTGTGAGTAAAAGCCAAGACTTTGCAAGCAAACACCTTTAACCACTGAGCCATCTGTCCAGCACCCAGGATATTTTTAAACAAGGTCAGTAGTCTATTTTGAAGTTTCCAAAAAAGATGTGGGGAAAGGATGAGGCAATGCTCAAGGTCATGCATATCATATGTCATGCCTGGTTCAGTGTACTTTAACATGAAATAGCAATACATAAAAGAATACTATATTTTTTTTTTGTCAGCAACTTTCACAGCAAATGTAATTGTGCTGGATTTCTTGCTTCTCAAATGGTTATGGGCTTTAATTAGACTCTGGGGTGAGGGCTTCTTTCCCTTCCCTTGTCTCCATTATTTTCCCTCCTTCTGTCCTGGATTAGAAGCTGTTTTTGGCATTGTAAACACAATGTGCATTTTGCAGAATGCAGGATGATAGAGGCACCCATCACAACTCCAAAAGAAAGCCTAGAATACCTTTAAAGGTATTGTGGCACACCTGTTACTCTCTCTGTTTGGTTCTAAGCCCCAAGGTAAGCAGGTTGGCTTTGACGTGAACTCCTAATCAGAGGTACTATCTTGCTATTGTCCCCAAAACAACAGGACAAGTAAACATTAGACAGAGATATCCAAAAATATAAACCAAAATAAATTGTATCTTTTAGAATCTGATGATGTTATGCATTTTGTTGTAAAGATGGGTAGCTGATTACTATATACCTTTAACTTATCACCCAATACAGCAGGCTTATGAAATTAACACGATTACAATATCTATCATAATATGGTTAGAATAAACTCATTCTGGATTACAAAAGTCTAAATTGCATAAAATTACCAAACAAAATCTTTACAATATCCTTGAGAGAGTATACTTATAAGTATCTTTTTGGAAATTAATATATTACAAATTGTATTTTTATGATTACTGATACTTTGTATTTCCTGCTGCCTCGCTAAGGTTGGAAAGCAGAAAATGGTTAGAAGGAACAAAATGAAGCAAAGAAAAATAATTTAGAAAATATGAAAATAACTGATATACACAGAATATTTGATGTTGAAAAATTTCTTGTACTAATTGATTTATTCTTCATAGATGAGGAAACTTAAACACAGAATATTGCAGAGAATGTCTGAAAATTACAGAGACAAGCTGTACATTCCAGACTTAGAGGAGAGATTCAGATTGTTTAGTGTCTGAAGATTTGTTTCACCTGGGTGGTCTTATTTTTTTTTTTGTAGGTATGTGTGTGGTGTGAGTCAGTATGCACATTCATATGTGTGCCAGTACATGTGCATGCATGTGCATGCATGTGGAAGACAGGGGTCAACATTAGGTCTTGTTCTCAATTGCTCTCCATCTTATATTTTGAGAAAGAGTTAGCCAGCAAGCCTAGGGGCCCTCCTGTCTCCATGTCCTCTAAGTTGGGATTATAGGTATTTTATCATGCTCATTTCTATGGGTGCTAGAGATCTGAGCTCAGATCCTTATGCTTATGTGACAGATATTTTGTCCACTGAGTTCTCTCTCCAGCCATTTCCCCAGACAACTTCCAGGCCATCTCCCCAGACCCTGTGCTATATTATTTATTAACATCTTTTATTTGCATTTTATGTCAACACAATTTCGCCCTATCTTGCTGGAGATTCAGGTCCTATATGATCTTTGTTTTTAATATTTTATTTTTATTTACTTGACATAGAAAAAGGGAGAGAGAGAGAGTAAGAATGGGCGCACCAGTGCCTCTAGCCACTGCAAACAGACTCCAGATGCTTGCACCCCCCTTGTCCATCTGGTTAACGTGGGTTCTGGGGAATCAAACCTGGGTCCTTTGGCTTTACAGGCAAATGCCTTAACCACTAAGCCATCCCTCCAGTCCCTATCTATTTGTTTTTAGTTGACTTGCCAAGAGGACTCTAAACAGAACTCCCTGTATTTGCCTGTTCAGAAATGCTTTCTAGTCAGTCTTGCTCAACAAGTTTTGTCAACAAAATATGTCATAGGAAGACTTAAAGGCCATGAAATAGTTTACTCAACATTTGCAATTAACACGGCTTTATGGACCCTCAGCACATAAAGGGACATATATGCTAACTTTTACTCTCAGAAGAACTACTGAGATGAGAAAGATGAAGAGATTTGACCTGAAAAACCTCATTCAAGTGATTTGGATCAATCCTCATCTAAATTCACATGGTGTAATTTTGATATTAGAATGATTCACTCTTGAAAGTATATTAACACAGGCTTGTTAAAGTAGCTAAACCCTAAGAGTGTAATAATTCCAGCCTTGTTATATCTAAGAGCCTAGAAAATTTGGTTAAGTAGTAGTATCAAATCACAGTGATTATAATGCTAACTGCAGATAAAGTGAATCAAAACTTTCCATCTTTACAGTGAAACCTCTCATTTATATCTTCATAACTGGCATCTTTTTTTGAGCAAATAAAGAGACATTCAAGCAAGAGTGTGTTATCTAAGTCTGTCCCCCAGAAGAAGTTCAACATAATAAAGTCTGGAGTTTCCTTTTCCTTATGACCTGCTAATGCCATTGGAAACATAGAATTTGGATCTTCAAGGCTTTCATATTCTGAAAAATGCCCTAAGTTCATTTATTGTTACAGCTACCTTCTGGAATATACTGAAGACTGGTCAAATACAAATCATATGAGTGGTGCCTAGTAATATCTTAATATTTGTAGTTAATTTCTTTTTGGAAGTGAAGACTGTGGAGTTCATTCACATTCTTCTTGAGAATAAGATAAGAGACAAATAGAATAAATGCTGACGCTTGTGAATGGAAATCAGAGCAATAAAAATTTGCACATCATTTGTACTCTTGGCAACATATTCCCCAAATCCTCATTTAAAACATTGAAATGACTAAAAACAAATACTTTTAAAAACCTGTAAGTGCTATAATTATTATCTTAACTTGCATATGCAAAATCAAGGCAAAACAATCACTTATTTCAAAATTTCATGATATGTGTATTAAATACTTACAGTTTTATCTGCCAGCCAAAACAATAAAAGAAGAAAAAAAATAAGAAAAAGAATCAGTTTCCTTGGACATAAGTGGGTCTTATGATGCCAAATAATATACTTGGTGCTTTGGGTCAAATGTTAGTAATTGCCCTATTAAGTATGATCAATGAAAATTTTGATAATCTACTTAGACAGAAGTTAGGGTATAAATTCTTGCTGCTGACTTTCCATTTGTGTAGAAAATGTGTCATGAAGTAGAGGAGGTTATTATGATATAAGCATAGACATGTCTTCTAAAACCTTAAGCTTACTGAATACAAGATCCTACTGCTAACAGTGTACCTATTAACTGTGCTAAGAAAATGTGGTAATTCCTGTATATAACAACTTCAAAAGATAAATAGTAAATGAGAATCATTCTAATACTACTCATTATCATCTTTTATAAAATGCATGTCTGAATCCATGATATATCTGCTTATGATATATCAACCTTAACAACCATTTTTAAGTTTGAAATCATATGGTAGAAAAAAATGACAAGAGTTAAAGTTTTATTGTCAACCATAACTTACTGACACTTGATTGGACATAGTAAGGTTTACTTTTTGTTAGATATATTTTTTCCTGTTTTATCTCACACTGGATATAATTGGAAATAGCAATGCTTGCCTATTAAAATTATTTTCAAATTACAGTTTACAATACAGAACTTAACTTGCAGTAATTTTACAAGTTGTAACTAAATTCTATATAGAATTATAATTCTCATGCTCTATTTTTTGCATTTTTTATGAATATTGCATTTTTCAGTGTAGGATATATCATAGAAGGATTTAGTGAGTGTTACTGAATCATTTAAAAATAAGAGTTTTTATTAGTTATGTACACAGTGTGTATATAGTCATGTTGCTATTATCGTTAGCCTCTTCCCTGTCCCCCCACCCCTCTGAAGGGAGCCTCCTCATTGGGGAATGTGGGTCATGCATTGTGAGGCTAGCCATCAGTTATGGGGAAGAGACAATGTGTCTGTGCATAATGTTCCAACTTGTGGCTCTAACAATCTTTCCACCCCTTCTTCCATAAATTTCCCTGAGCCATGTTGGTTTCATTTTAGGTCTACTTCAGTGATGAGGTCTTGGGAGCTTCTGTGTCTGGATATCTGGTTTGGTAGGAGTTGAGTGTTCTCTGTGTCTGTCTCTTTCACTCTTGTGCTGTTACCAGTTGCACCAAGAAAGTAGCACTCTTGCTCATTTCCCCAATTACTGTATGATTTCAGCTGGGGCCCTGGTGAGGTGCCATGCACTGATTCTTTCAGGATCTGTGTCCATGTGAAAAAGAGAAGTAAATTCACAGAGAATGAAGTCAGTACCAAATAAAAGGGATAACTAGAGTTAATATAACTATAGATAATATAACAGGTGTAGGGCTTCTCATAGCCTATGATTGGTAGGTGCTTGATATTGGTCAGTGGGCTCGTTTTTTGGATAGGTTCTAACTTATTTCCCAGTACCAGCTATGAGTTCTATTCCACTGAGTGGATCCATAAGCCAAGTCAAGAGCAGTTGGTTACCCAACATGGCTATGTGCTACTATTGCACTTGTGTGAGCATCTCACCAGGTTGTTTCCTGCTGACCTAGACCACAATTTGCTTGGACAGATGTTGGTCATGTAGCACCTTCTGGCGCTAGACAATCTGGGGACTGACTCTATTCCAGATTCCAGCCAAGTCCCCTCATGTTCCCTACCAATAGTATATAGTGTCTTTGGCAGTAGGGTCTTACCATTAACCTTTGGTGGGTCATCAGGTACTCTGACAGAAATCTGTCTTCTTTCGGGAAAACTTGTAGGTATCTCTGATCAACAGCTCATTGTGGATGTTAACCACATGCTGGTACTAGGAGGTACAGACCAGTGCCAAGGAAAAGAAAGGAGAAAAATATAGGTAATATAAAAGAGAAAGAGGGAAGAGAAAGAAGAGAAAGATAGAGAGAGAAACAGGAGGAGATTAAGGCTAGTCTTAATTGGGTTTATTCATGTGTGTGTGTGTGTGTGTGTGTGTGTGTGTGTGTGTGTGTGTGTGTGTGTGTTTGTGTGTGTGTGTGTCCATGCAAGTTCTCTTACTGCTGCTAACAAATGTCAGACCATGTGTGACTTTTTGTGGTTGACTTTATGTGGGTGCTAGGGAAACAAACCCCATCTTCGGGCTATGCAAGCCTCTGTAATAATCTTATATATCTGATTTGAAAATTTATATACCTTTTTTCTACACTCTGTCTGCTACATATTTGTGCCAGGGACCTCAGAGCAGAGTAAGCATGTCATCTTTACACCTTGGTTCCCACTTCTTGAAAAAACACTTTGATTATTTTCTTTTTGTTCTTAATTTTTTGTTCAGCCAAAGAAAACAAAATGTCAAATAAATAAAAAATCAAGTGGGCTGGTAGGGCTTTGTTTGTTCATTTGTTTTCAAGGTGGGGTATCACTGCATCCCAGGCTGACCTGGAATGCACTATATAGTCCCAGGGTGGCCTCAAATTCACAGCAATTATCCTACCTTTGCCTCCTGAGTGCTACAGTCAAAGGTGTGAGCCATCACACATCTGTGAGAGAAAATGGACACACCTTGGCTTGCATCCACTGCAAATGAACTCAGACACATGCACCACCTTATGTATCTGGCTTTATGTGGGTAATGGGGAATCAAATTCAGGTTGTTGGATTTTTAGGAAAGCACCTTAACCACTGAGCAATCTCTCCAGCCCTTGAGCTGATAGTCTTTTTTATTACCCAGTGAAGTATTTGATTGCTTATGCAGTATTATAAAACAACTGTTTAAAATGAGTTTGCCTTCGACAATTGTGTGGTAAAAATGATTAGATTCTTGTAAGCTAGGGAATTTCTTTGGAGAGATACTTTTGAAATACCTCCCATACTTAGGTTAGAGAGAGTAGGTGAGGAAGCACTGTGTGTTTCAAGATTTGAGTGTACTGCTTTGTGTCTTAAAATATGTAAATACAAAGGAAACTATGAAGTGATGTCTGAGTTTCTGTTCAAGCAAATATAATAACTGAGATAAGAAGCTGCTGATTGAATAAGCTTTAGTAATAGAAAGTATGATTGTGTTTACAAATTATTTATTCTACTTCATTTCAGCCAAGGTTATATGATTACAGAAAACTTGATGGGAAAGCTTTATTATATCTGCCCATGCCTGTGTTATAAAGTGCTTATGTGCTCTGGATGGTGTTGGAAGTTGGTGTGTTCAGACAGACTTATGTTTGTTGAGAACCGCAGAAGTTGAAGCACAATATTAAGATGGCAGATGAAGTAGTAACATGGTCTTAGCCAATACCAATAGAGTACAGGTTTGTATTCGATTAACTCCATAAAATCCTGAAGAGAACCTAGAAGAGAAAACAGAGAGATAAAGTAAAAAAAAAAAAAAAAGGAAGAGAGAGAGAAGAGAGAGATTTTTCCAGATTCAGAGCTTCAGTTGAAGAAAGCAAACATGATTTGGTGACAGTATAGAAATTCATGATAATCAATTAAAAATTTTACTTATATTCTGTTTCCTTTACTTAATTAATAAACTTTGTCAGGGAGTAGCTGGAATGCAAAGATTAGTAAGTTTGAAATTATCATTCTGATGGCTCTTGCATCTCCTGCATATTCACTGCCATCTGTAAAAGGGAGATTTTTTTCCCAAGAGAGAGCAGCATGGGGCAGCAAGGATAAAAACAGACATTTGGAACTTTTGACTTGCATAAGCTCTCCTTTTAGACAAAGAACACCAGAGGATTCCCTATAAGGTCTATTACCTTCCAAGTCATAGGCTTCAGACTTAGATCTCAGCACCAGGTATGAATTCCTTCCCACTGAGAAAGGCCTCATATCCAATAAGAGAACAGTTGATTACTCCCATAACATATCTGTGACTATAGCACCATTGGGTGCTTCTTGCCTACCTGTTTGATTTTGTAGCTTGTAGGATCTATTGGTTGTTAGTGCTGTTGGTGAAATTTATACCCTCGAGCTTAAATAGCATTCTCAAGCACTATGAGAGCTAGCTGGCAGGGAGTTATGGAAAAACAAAATGCTTCACATAACCAAAAGTGCTTCATCAAAAATAATACTGTGGGTGGTATCCCCATACATGATTTTAACATATACTATTACAGTAATAAAAACAATAGATCCTGGCAAAATAGAAAAAACTATCAGCAACAGAAACAAAACAAAACAGGTTCAGAAATCAACGAAATAAAATAGAAGATTAAGGTAAAAATTCCTGGTCTGGAGAGATGGCTTAGTGGTTAAGACACTTGCCTGCAAAGCCAAAGGACCCAGATTGGATTCCCAGGACCTATATAAACCAGATGCCCAAGGTGATGCATGCATCTGGAGTTCATTTGCAGTGGCTGGAAGCCCTGGCACACACATTCTTTCTATATATTTGTTTCTCTCTCTCGTTATCTTAAATAAATAAATAAATATTTTTTTTTAAATTAAAAGTATGTAAGTTCTAGCAACTACAGATATCTGATCTTTGACAAAGAGGCCAAAAGAATGAAAACAACTGGATAACTACATGGAGAATAATGATTCTAAACCTGCTTCTCTTGCCCTGAAGATAAATCAACTCCAAACTGATAAGAGACTTCAATATCAGACCTGAAACCATGAAACAACTTGATGAAGAAATAGGAAGAACACTCTAGCATATAGGCACAGGGAAAGACATTCTGAATAAGATTCTAACAGCCCAGGGAATAAGACAAACGCTCAGATATTGGGATCTCGTGAAACTAAGCACATCTAAGCATTTAATCTGTATATTGCTTTTGGTAGGATAACAGTTTTCCTGATTTTTTTTTCTTTTAATCTATAAGCATGGGAAATCTATCCATATTCTTGTGTCTTTCGCAATATTTCATTTACGCTTTTAATATTTTTACTGTAGAAGTATTTTGCTTTCTTGGCTAGAGATTAATTTTTGTGGCTGTTTGGAATGGGACTGTTTCCCCAATTCTCATATGATTATTGATATTTAGGAAGACTGCTTTTTTGTGTGTGCTAACCTTATATCCAGCCACTTTGTTGCAAGTGTGTTTATAAACTCTAGCAGTTCTTGGTGGAGTTATAGGGTCTCTTAGTATAGAATAATATTATCTTGATCTTTTCATTTCTAATTTATATCCTTTAAATTTGTTCCCTTGTCTTATTTCTTGAGCTAAGACTTCAAGTACTACATTAAATAATAGTGTCCTATCTTGTTCCAGACCTTTGTGGGGAAGCTTCAAGATTTTTTTTTTCTCATTTAGTATGATACAGGCTTTAGGTCTGCTGCATATTGTCTTTGTTATGCTGAGATACAATCCCTCCATCTTGTGTCTCTCCAATGTTTCAATCAAGAAGATTTCTTGTTTTATATTGAAGGCCTTTTCTGCATCTATTGAAATTAATATGTAATTTCTGTCCTTAGATCTATTTATGTGATGTATAATATTTATCACTTTTCTTACATGGAACCATCCTCCATCCCTGAGATGAAGCCTGCTTGTTCAAGGGGGATAATATTTTTGATACATTCTTGTACTTGATTTGAAAGAATTTTATTGTGAATTTTAGTGTCTAAGTTCACCAAGGATATCAGTTTACAATTTTCTTTTTGTGTAGCTGTCTGGTTTGGATATTAGTGTAATACTGGCTTCATAGAAGGAGGAATGTAGCCTTTCATCCTTTTCAATTTTGTAAAATAATTTCAGAAATACTACATTTATTTTATTTATAAAGGTTTGGTATAATTCAACAGAGAATTCATCTGGGCCTGGACTATTTTCATTGAGAGGCTGTTAATTAATTATACCTTCAGTGTAATGAAATGTTACAGTTCTGTTGAGTCACTTTATTTCTTCAGAACTTACTTTTGGTAGGTCATATCAGTCAAGAATTTCATCAATTTCTTCCATATTTTCTAATATTTTGAAATATAGTTTTTTTTAATATGTCCTTAGGATTCTCCCAATTTCAGTGGTATCTTCTGTAATATCTCATTTTTTACTCTAATATTGTTGAATAGAATCATCTCTCTTTTTTCTTTGGTCATTTTGGCCAAAAATTTACCAGCCTTATTTTTTTAAAGAATGAGTTTTCATTTCATCAATGTTTTTTTGTTTTCATTTATTTTATAACTCATGGATTTCTGCCCTGATCTTTTTTTTTTTTTTTTTCCTCCCCATTTGTAGCTTTGGGGTTTGGATTCTTTTTTATTCCAATGCCTGTGATGGGATCATTCAATTATTTATTTGAGATATTTCTATTTCTGCAATGTAGGCATTTAGAGCTATGCATCCCCTGTTAGTACTGCCTTCCTTCATTGTGTCCATTAATTTAGTGATATTGTATTTTTATTCTCCTAGGTATTTTTTTATATCCTTCTTGATTTTTTCAATGAACCACTCATTGTTCAATAGTCTGTTGTTCAATCTCCAGGGTTTGCTATTGTTTCTTTTGTTGTCAATTTCTATATTTATTGTATTACAGCCAGGTATAATATAAGGAAGTATATCAAATTCCCAAAATTTGTAGAGACTGCTTATGTCCACATATATGAGCTGTTTTACAGAAGGGTTCATGAGCTGCTGAGAAGAGTATGCATTTTGGGGGTTCCAATAGAGTGCCTTTAGATGTCTATTTAGTGCATGTGGTCTCTACTGTTATTCAGCTTCATTGATTCTTCATGCACTTTCTGTTTAGAAGATTGGTCTAATAATAACATTGGGATATTAAAGCCATACATTACTACTGTGATTTATTTCTGAATTAATGTCTAGTAAACTTTTCTTTATAAAATTCAGTGTATCTGTGTTTGGTGCATATATATTTAGGATTGTAATATTCTGTTGTTTAATTTTTGTCTTGAAGAGAACAAAGTGACCTTCTTTATCTTTTTTTATTGATTTTGTTTTAAAGTCTACTTGGTCAAATATTAATAGGTATACCAGCTATTTCCATTTGCTTAGATTGTTTTGTTTTTTTTTTCTTCTTCCCTTCCTTTTACCCAAAGGTGATGTCTGTATTTAATGCTAAGGATTTGTCTATAGAGTTTCACCTGCTGATTTCTTATTTCCACTTGCTTTGGTTATCTTTTTTTTCTTCCTTTCATTTGAAGGTGTTTTCTTGTCTTTAATGGCAAACAGTTGAGTTGTGTCTTCTGGTCCAGCCTGTTAACCTGTGTCTTTTCATTGGAGAGTTGAGACCATTTATATTTTCAGAATTATAACTGAGAAGTGTGAGTTAATCCCTTTAAATTTGAAACCTTTCTGGAGTTTGGTGTTTTCTTGATCTTCGTCTACCTTCACATCTATTCTGATTTTGATTATTGATTTTTCCACTTCAGCTTCTTAAGTTTATTTATTCTTCTCTTCTATGCAGTGTTCCATGCAGTACTCTCTCCAGGGCTGGTTTAGTGTCCATGTATTCCTATAGCCAAGTTTTATCATGGAAAGATTTTCTTTTGCTTTTTATTATTAAGAGGATTAATTTTGCTGGGTACAATATTTTGTATTGGGAGTTACGATCTTTCAAAATTTTAAATACTCCATTCCAAGCCCTTCTGACTTTTTCATTTTCCATTGACAAATCAAAAGTAACTACTGGGCTTATCTTTGTAAGTGACAAGCTGGTTTTTCTCTTGTAGCTTTTAGTACTCTCTCTGTTGTCTATGTTTTTCATTAATATTGCATGAGGAATTTCTTCTCTGGTCCTAACTACTTGGTGTATTTTACATGTCTTGTTCTTGGATGACCTTCTCTTTTTTAAGTTTCAGAAATATTTTTCTATATTGTTTATAGGATATAATCCTTATGTCTTGGCCTATAGTTCTTCCTTTTGCCATATGTCTATGATTCAAATATTTTTGTCTTGTTATTTTATTTTTAGTTTTAGTTATTATTATGATTTTGATTTTTCAAGGTAGGGTCTCACTCTAGCTCAGGCTGACCTGGGATTCACTATGTATTCTCAGGGTGGCCTTGAAGTCATGGGGATCCTCCTACCTCTGCCTCCCAAGGGCTGGGATTAAAGGTATGCACCACCATGCCTGGTTTTGTCTTTTTATTTTTTTAAGATTTATTTATTTTATTTATTTATTAGAGACAGAGAAAGAGAGACAGAGACAGAGAAAGACAGTGTGCCAGGGCCTTAGCCACTGCAAAAGAACTCCAGATGCATGTAACACCATGTGCATCTGGCTTACGTGGGACCTGGAGAATTGAACCTAGATCCTTAGGCTTCACAAGCATGCACCATAACTGCTAAGCCATCTCTCCAGCCTTATTTTTGGCTTTTTTATGTGTCACACATTCTCCCTATGTTTTCTGCATTTTTTATTTTGTCATTGATTTTATCCTCCTGATCTACTGTGGGACAAGGCATTTTTAATGAGGATAGCTTGACTTTATTTTTTGTGTTATTTGTTTTGCCCTGTGGTTTATCCATTGCATGATCTTCCTTGCTGCAGGAGGACATGGTGTTTAGTCTACCCACTGGTCTAAGAAGGGTGTGGGGTGAGCCTATGGCCCACCGCTAGCCAGGGATGGGAGGGCTAGTCTGCCTTGCTTAGATACAGAATGGCCAGGTGGTCATGGTTGCATGGGGAAGCAAGACTGGTTGAGCAGAGTAGGGCTGTTTACCTATATTGAGCCTGGCCTAGTCTGTGGTGCTCAATTATTTCTTTTTGTTAGCAATGAAACAGGTCAAACTTTCTATGTTTGGATAGAACAAGGTTGTGGTTGAATCCTACTAAATCCATACCGAGAGAGAGAGAGAGAGAGAGAGAGAGAGAGAGAAAGAGAGAGAAAGAGAGAGGGACCTAGGTGGATATGTAGATTTACCATCTATAGTTAGGGGATGACCCATGCCCTACTTCAGGACTCTGCAAGAGAAAAGTCTATCCCAGGTATTTCCTCCTCCATATTGTCAAAAATGAATCTTTCCTAAAACTCAATCTGTTGTATCCTATTATCAGAGAAAATGAACTAATGAAAACGTGTAGCTAACTTATTTCCCCTTTATGTCTCACTTAATCTTATTTTTGTAACACAGTGTCAATTGAGTAATAATCTCAACTGTGAGCAGCTACAAATTGCCAAAGCATGTCACTCACCCCTATGTATTTGTATCTAATTCCCCATGTTCTTTACATTCAGGATTTAATTTAATTCAGATTAAATACAGTTTAACATGTACTAAGCATGTTGTACGTACAGCTGTCATTTAGTTCTGCATTTCTAAAACAGAAATACATTTACACACAATACAAATATTTAACACCAGGCAATTCATATTCTTTTACCCGTAATCTGGAGTGGAGTATATATAAACTATAAAAAGGTTTAAATTCAGTTGGGTTAGATAAAATTGTTTCTCATAGTTATTTCAATGTTTATACAGAATCCAAACTTAAACAATCCCACTTGGAAATCCTATCAAAGAGGCCACATTTTTATACAAATGTAATATTCACAGAATCATGAGCTTATTATCACATTGTAATGGGAAGGCTAGGTAAACAATGACACCAATCGGAAAATGTGGAGTAGGTGTAATTATGTATGATACTAGGTGTGTCAAGTTATCCAGAGAAAAACCGTAAGTAGGATGCTATGTTATGATTTTTTAAAAAAACTGCATATAACTGAGTAAAATCATCACATTTTTTATATTCAGGGACATAGTCTCCAGAGCAAATAAAGTTGTTCTATCATCCTTTACATGGAAAGGCAGGTTAATGTTGGGGAAGGATTTTTCCAGTGGTGTTATGCAATCTCAGCACTGCTAAGTACAAATACTATGCCAGAATCCCCAATCTTCTTTTCCCTTGATTTAAATTTTATACTGTCTGCATTATTTACCTTAGACTCTTTGTATATTTCCATCATATACAAAATGTAAACAGAGTGGCTTTGCCAATACAAAATAAATACATATAAAAGTAACTTCCTATAGCTTCTATTTAAGCATTTACATGCCCTCATTTTTAGATACTGTAAGTTACCTTTGGTCAAATTTCCAATGAATTAAGGATGTACTCATTTCATGTTGTGATTGGTGCTGACATTGTGTAATTTCTTAGCACTAGAATGGAATAACAGAGCATAAATAAACCATAAGTCTTTAACACTTCATCTCTATCTCTCCAATAACTGCTACTTGATGGCTGTGGAATAAAGATTTGCCCAGTCCATTGGATATTTACTTAGCTTCTGCTGCTGGAGCCTTTATTTTCTGAAAGTCCAAGACCAGAGTTCAACTTGATCACACTTCATCCTTTAGCATAAATGAGTGGACTAGGATCCCTAATAAGTCGGTGTGGCTCAGTGCAGAAACACTTCCGACTTAGCTACAGGGCTCTATGCGCTACAGCACAGAGGTCTCTTGTGTATGTGTCAATAATTTCCACCTAACTCCCAGCATTTATTCACTTTCATTTTCAAATTTTTGATTAGACTCAACTTACATATTCCAAATAGTAGATGGTATTCCCAATTTAATAGGTCAGAGTTTTTGTTCTCTTTAACAAGAAGAATGATAAATGCAGACAGCAGGAGGGCAAGCAAGATAAAATGTTAAAGATAAATGAAGTAATAAAATAAATAAAGTAAATGCCTACCTGCAATAGAGAGGTGAGTAAGAAATGGGTTACAATGTGGAGACCTTATGTAGAGTTTATATATGTTGGAGAACAAAGTAAGTTGTATGATTTGTCCAAAGTAGAGGCTTTGACTCTTGACAGATCCCTCAGTTAGGTATGGATATTATTTTATCCTTTTTCTTTTTCAGTGTCACACCGAATGGGAGGAAGTAGGGAAGATCTGTTGCCTGAAATAATTTGTACTCCCAGGTATTTCCTTGGTCAGTGCTGGTATTACCACATGCCCAAGAGCTTCTTTACCAGGTGCTTCCAGTTGGGGTTTCAGGCATGAACCTCACACAGTGCTCCCAAGGGATGTTGTTAGTGTTGTTCATTTGGACCTATGACCTTGACTGCACAGGAAATGAGGGCTACATAATCCCTAATTCATGTCTGTGTGAAAGCTTGGTCATTTTCCACAAAGTATATATAAGAATACTTGTATATAACTTACCCACCCTGCCATGTCTCATACTGGTATTCTTAAAGAACATAAGGGAGAATAAACCTCCTGCTTATAAAGTTCTATTAAATGTGTGTTCTCCTAAAATGACTACTGTCCATTCCTTATGAGAGAGAGAAAAATAACCTTTTGTATCTATGTAAAGTCTACTTTACAGAAGCATCCAGGGTATGTCAGTATTATTTTATTTTTTCATCTAGACTTTAGGTTAAGGGCAAAGCAACACTTCAATACCCAAGAAGAAATATGTTTTCCTTTAGAAAGGCTTTTCCTAACTTAATAGTCTCTGCTTCCCTAACCACATTTCTTTCTTGCTCTCATCAGGGAGTTTCCACATTAGAAGACATAATTCACAGGCACTTTTCCACTTAATGTAACATGGCATTAACACAGTACTAGCTCAAGTGATAAGACAGGAAAAGTAATAAAAGGTTTTGAAATTGAAAAGTAATAAGTCCAGTTACCTGTATTTGCAGATGACATGATCCTATATATAAGCAGCCCTAAGTCTTCTTCTCAAAACAGCTATAGATGATAAATTCCCTCAGCAAAGTGGCAGTATACAAAATCAATGCACAAAAATCAGTAGCTTTTCTATATACAATGGACAAATATACAGAAAAAGAAATCAGTGAGGTTGTCCCATTTTCAATATCAACAAAAAATTAAATACCTTGGAATAACACTAACAAATGATGTGAAAAAACTATATAATGAAAATATAAAATCACTTGAGAAAGAAATGGAGGTGGACTTGAGAAGATGGAAAGATCTCCCTTGATCCTGGATAGGTAGAATTAATATTGTGAAAATGGCAATTCTACCAAAAGCAATATACAGATAAAATGCAATACTAATAAAAATACCAGCATCATTCTTCACAGAAATTGAAAAAATGATCTAAAAATTCATACGAGATGGCAGAAGGCCTTAGATGTACATGCATGTCCTCAGCAAAAGAAATACCTCTGGTAGTATCACCATACCTGATCTAAAACTATATTACAAAGCCATAGTGACAAAAACAACATGGTACTGGAAGAAAAACAAACATAGATCAATGAAATAGAACTGAAGACACAGACCTTAGGGCAAGCAACTACAACTGCTCGATAAGGAGCCCATAATGTATACTGAAGAAAAGATAGCATCCTCAACAAATGGTGTTGGACAAATTGGTTGACCATATGTAGGAAAATGAAATTACACCTACATATTTTGGTTATCCATTCATCCAATGATGGGTAACTGGGTTGATTCCAGTTTTTAGCTATTATGAATTGAGCAGCTATAAACATGATTGAGCAAGTATGTCTGACCTGAGAAATGGAGCGTTTAGAGTAAATGCCTAATGAGAGAATAACAGTGTTATTGTTGTTGGTAACTCTATATTCATCCTTTTCAGGAGTCTCCATATTGATTTCCACAGTGGTTGCATCAGCTTACATTCCCAGTAACAATGAATGAGTGATCCTATTTCTACACAGCCTTTCCAACATTTGTTTTCATTTGATTTTTCTTTTTTCTAATGTTTGCTATCCTTACTTGGGTAAGGTGGAATCACAAAGTTGTTTTAATTTTCATTTTCCTACTGGTCAGGGATGTTGAACATTTTCTTAAATGTGTGCTAGCCATTTGTAATTCTTCCTCTGAGAACTCTCTATTTTTTCTCTGCCCCACTTTTGGAGTGGGTTGTTTGATTTTTTTTTTTTTTTTTTTTTTTGAGGTAGCCTCTCACTTTAGCCCAGCTGACCTGAAACTTACTGTGTTCAGGGTGGCCTTGAACTCACAGCAGTCCTCCTACTTCTGCCTCCCAAGTGCTTGGGCAATAGTGAGGGTAGGATTTGGGGGAATGGAAATGGTGGGGAGGACATAAAAATGCACCCAAGTTTAGCTGGTACCATAGCATCCTACATTCTGGAAGGCAGACTAAAAGCTGAAATCCTCAAGAGGACATTAGAGGGAGCACTAAATTAAAGGGCCCTGGAGAGAGTGAGATGAAACCTAACCTCACATTTCTCCTGTTTCTCTTTCTTCTCTGTCTTTTTCTTTTTTCTTTTACCTTGGTACTGGCTTATAATTCCCTGTACCAGGATGTGGTCTATATCCACAATGAGCTGTTGATCAGAGAGACCTACTAGATCTTCCAATACAAACAAGACAGAATTCTTCCAGAGCACTTGATTACTCACCAGAGGCTAATGTTAAGACCCTACTGCTGAAGACACCAATTACTGTTGGCAAAGAGCACTGAGAGACATGGCTGGAATCTGGAGGAGTGCCAGTCCACAGACAATTAGCCCATCTAGTGCTGTAAGCTGCTACCTGAGCTACTGGGGAAAAGAGGCCAATTTCTGTCCAAGCAACTCAAAGTCTAAGTGACTCAGAGTCGCTTAGTCAAACAACCTGATGTGATGTTCACATAAGTGAAATAGTGGCACACAGCCATGGTGGTAACCAAATGCTCTTGGAAATAAGTCAGAATAATATCCAGACAATGATTCTGCTTTCCATTGTCAAGCTCCCACTTAACTTAGATTATAAGAGGGTTTAAACCCTCTTAATCCTCTCAAAATTATGAATGGATATCCCATTTAATTGGTGCTGACTTCATTTTCTGTTGGAGAATCTGCTTCTCTTTTTCAGATGGGAACTGGACTTGAAGAAAGAAATGACCCAGTGGCTTCCACCTCAGCCCCACATGAAACCACAGAAGAAATGACAAAACGAGAAAGAGTGCTGCATTCTTAGTGAATCGTATATCAGCATAAGGGTGATGGAGAAAGATTCACAGGTCACTCAATAGCTACCAAACCAGAGATTCAAAGGCTCCTAAATGCTAATCACTGAAATAAACTTAAAATGCTATCAACATGGCTCAGGGAATTTTGTGGAAGAGGGGGCCAAAAGATTGTTAGAGCCACAAGTTGGCATATTTTGCATAGAGGAATTGCATCTTATTCTCCCATAATGCATGACCCACAATCCCCATGGGGTTGTGCTGCATCCCCATCAAAGAAGGCCTCTTCAGAAAATGGGCAGGGATAAGAGAAAGGCTGGTACCAACATGTGTTGTTTACATACAAAACTAAAAAAAAAAAAAAAAAAAAAAGAAAATCTGTAAGCATATATTTTTATCAATATCATTTTATTACACATTCTTTCAAACAACCTTTCCTTCTAGCCAATGTATGGTTTGGTTTTACTTCCCCAAATCATTTAGATATTTCTGATTTTGATGATTTACTTTTGGGGGATTTGATAGCAGTTTAATGGCAGAAAATTACATTAAAACAGGCTACCTTTCATGCTGTGTTTCAGGGGTAGAGTTCAGAATAAATATCCTGAGATTTTATATATTTGTAATATTTATTTATTTTTTTTTCTTATTATTAACAACATTTTTTATGGATACATCAAGTTTTAGTACTCTCTTTTCCCTCTTTCTGGCCCCCATTTCTTTGAGGATGTTCCTCAGTGGATTTGCAGGTATTCCCCATGGTGTTGTGGTCTATGGTTGTGTGAACATTAGTCAGTTATATTTTCAGGGAGGGAATGCCTCTAGGCATGATGTCTCAACCTGTGGCTCTTAATCTTTCTGCCCCTCTTCCATAAAATTTCCTTAGCTGTGGAGGGTGAATTTTAAGTCTACTTTAGTGATGAGCTCTCAAGACCCTCTGGATCTCTGCTTTGGTAGGTGTTGAATATCCTCAGGGTCTGCATGGAAGCAGCGCTCATGCTCCTCTCCACATTTCCTCTGCGGTTTTAGCTGTGGCTTGGCTGAAGTACTAGTGGTTATGTTTCATTGAAAAAAATGCTTATAAAAGTAGCCATAGGAAGACATCTGCATTGCCAATAGATGGCAGCATAGCTCTTCAGGATTATCTGCAGAGCTGCTTGGTAAACTCAAGATCCCAGCCATTAACACGCTAAAAATGCTCTCTAAACGTTTCTCATTATGGTGTCCTTAGTACTTTGTAGTTATTATGCTGCTGCTTCCAAAGAGAAACAGAAAAATGTGCATAAACTATAAATCCTTGTTGCTTCTCTTTCCCCCTTTTTATAAATTTTAGGTTACCTTGTTATATGGTTTTGATGTGAGAGTCTGTTAGATAAAGAAAGAGGTATGTCTGTTGCCACAGTAATGCATGACTCTTTCACGCCACTATTTGCCCTGAAATTTTAGTTTGACACACAGAGTGTGAACTTTTAATAAGTTAATAATAATTCCTCAATATGAAAGATAAACAAATTGTTTAAAGAATATATGATGCAGAAAAACATGCATAGCCATCAATGTCTCTTTACTAGGAAGATGAAGGATGAATTTGTACTCAATGATTAATTTTTTTAAAACATTAGTAGTTTTGATGGATGGGCAAGAAAGCAAGCAAAACTTTCTAAATCTCTTCTTCTGTAAGATCTCCTATGAGAATATAATGCTTCAAGAAAAAGAGCAGCAGTTGAAAACCAGTTGTATGTTGTTCAGGGATCCGAATTGCTTCTATATAGAGGTTGGCAGACATACAACACTCCTTCAGAAGTAACACTGTGGGTATAAATTTGCAATGTGCTGACAGGACTAGAAAGAGAAAGCAGGAGACATGTGATTTGTTTCACTAGATAAAGGTTTCTGCCCCTTAGGTATCATTGTAAGATAGAAAATAACATCAGCCATGTATCAGGAATGAACAGGTTTCACCTTTACTAGTTTTAACCATTCAAGCCAATCAAAATAATACCATGATTCATGAACATTATTAAGGTAACGGTTATTGATTTTGAGGAAAGTTTCTTGACTTTTCTTATACTAAATGGACTCGCCAATAGAGAAAATCTTATATGCATATGAGGTCTCTTACAGCTTACCACATGCATGTCAAAAATTTCTTTATGACTTGCATTTATACTTATCTGTAATATGTATATGATGACACATTTTTTTCCTTTTAAAACTCTGTTTTCAATAATAAGCCTTGGCTTTAAAATGTTTCTATAAATACATCAGTAAATTTATTCATTCAATAGACATTACCATACTAATTTCACAACAGATCAAATGAATGTCTACTATGTTGGAACAGACATGACATTTTTCCTAGATAGAAAAAAAGTGTTTCTTTCATATCCAGTTAGAAAACAAGGTTTGTAAACATGATGAGCAGATGTTGCTATTACCATGAAAACATTTTTGGCATGTATAGTCATCATTTTAATTTTTCAAAAAATTTAAGTTATTTATTTGAGAGAGAGAGGCAGATAGAAGGAGATAATGCAAACGAGCTTCAGATGCATGTGCCACCTTGTGTATCTGACTTACATGGTAATCAAATCTGGGTCCTTAGGCTTTGCATTCAAGGACCATAACTGCTAAGAGATCTCTCCAGCCCTAGACATCCCTTTTCTAAATGACATCCATGTAATATTACCACAAGTAAATCAACAATCTTTTATAGAAGATTTTGGATAATGACCTGGGACTGTTCTATATGCTATACCACCCAAAACTCCTACTGATACACTTATTTGTTGTTTGTGTTGGTTCCAGTCCCTAATCCTAACAATGCCTGATGTTAGGAATTGATCAATAAAATACAACATATTAAACACAAGCTGTGAAAATTTTAAATACTGAGCTAAAACTGAGAGTTTGAATAGACACAAAGTCAAGTTGTTTAAAAACATGTTTCTCTCTCTTTCCTTTCTTTACTGCCTTCCCTTCCCCTTTCCTAACCTCTTCCTTTTCTGGTTCCTTCCTTCCTTTCTTTTCTTTGCTTTCTCTTGTTTTTTTTTTTTTCTTTTCTTTCTCTCATAGAGACTCATTATAGAGCCAAATCAACTAACTGCAACTTACTCTATACCCCAGGCTGACTTTAAATTCATAAACCTCTGTGTACCTCATGCTCAAGCATGCTGGAATTTTAAGTATGATGATTACTCTAATAACCCCTCTCAAAAAAAAAAAGATCTTTGAAATTATGACCATCATGGTGGTGAAAAGGCCTAAGTAAGGTCAGGGGAAGAGATTGAATAAGAAAAGATGAAGGAAGGGCTAATCAAAATCTAAGAGGATATAAGTAAGTCATATGGGAACCAATGTTTTTGGACAATGGAACACACGGGAGCCATAGATTGTTACTAGAAAATTTTCAGTGCCAGGGATGCGATACCTACCAGTGAGTTGTTAGCTAGGGAGGTCCCTGTTGCAACCAAAATATTACAGTCCATTGCCAAGGCCCTTGGTTTCCCACCAGGAATAGATAGTAAGATCCTACTGCTGAAGACTCCACATAGTTGGGCTTCAAGGCCACTGAGAAATCCTGCTGGAGCTGAGCTGAAAACCTCCTCCATGTAGATCTACTGACATAAAGCTGGAAAAATCCATGTTTTATGCAATTCAATGGGAGATAGAGAAATCACCAGTGAAGATACCCAACAGTGGACACTGCGAGCCTTATATTTGGCCAGCCAAATAATGAGCCAATTGGTGCAATAGTGGCACATCTGTTATGCAGGAAACCAACCACCCTCTAATTTGACTAGATACCTGCTCCATGGCAGGGAATATATCCCTGATACTGAAAACCTACAACAGGGGTAGTCATGAGCCCTAGAGGTATAACGACTGGTGCTGTCTGGCTAAGTGTATATTCTATGCTCACTAAACTGCCCACTAAGCACTTCTCTTAATTTTCATGCCCATATATAAATGCTACTCTTTTGTTTTCATTAAAGAACTTACTCTTTTCAGATGGCATTGGCCTTGAGATGACTCAGAAGCCATCACGATGCTGAGAAGTGACAGAGGAGTGCTCAGCACTGCAATATCTCTATCACACCTTAAGGCTCAGTGTTTATTGTGGAAAAGGTGGTGGAAAGAGCCAAAGGAAGGGTAGGACTCCTTATAACATTCTCCTCCAGACACAAAATGGCCTGGATATCCATGACCTCATAGTGACTGACACTACCAACACAAGACCATCATAATAGGAGGAAAAGATGATGACATCAAAAAAAAAGACTGATTGAGTGGGGAAGGGGAGATGATGGAGAGCAGAGTTTCAAAGAAGAAAGTGGGGAGAGGGAGGGAATTACCATGGGATATTATTTACAATTATGGAAGTTGTCAATAAAAAAATAAAAATAACAAATAGAGAAAAAAATATTTAGAATGATGTAATTATTAAAAAAAAAAACAGAAATATACCTAGAAACTTCTTTGTACTTTTTTTTTGCATGAACAGTATGTTCTTAAACTACCTCAAAGAGGAAATTATACTTAAAAAATATTTTTAATATTTTATGAAGGTAAGGTGATAGTAAATTTCAAGAAACTGAACCATACTCAAAGAAAGCCTAGTTTACCACAGTGTGAAATGCATGTATCAATATTTGAAAACCAGA
The DNA here is from genome assembly GCF_020740685.1 of Jaculus jaculus. Classification (NCBI taxonomy): domain Eukaryota; kingdom Metazoa; phylum Chordata; class Mammalia; order Rodentia; family Dipodidae; genus Jaculus; species Jaculus jaculus. The sequence goes on from NC_059113.1 coordinate 78,915,677, forward strand.
GCTGAGAATGGTGGCTCATGTTCCTAAACCCCAGCACTCCAGAGGCTGAGTTAGGATGATCTCCATGACTTGGAGATATCCTGAGTGATAAATAGAGTGAGTCCACATCAGTGTGGTCTAGATTAAGACCTTGCCTCAAAATGAAAACATATTTTGTAGAATTTTATGGTACCATTTTCGTTTGGGTCTAGCTATCATCCACAATGAGATTTTGATCAGAGAGACCTACAAGGTTTCCTAAAAGAATGACAGATTTTGCCGGTTGTGGTGGCACACGCCGGTAGGATGTTGCTGAAGAAGCAGAGGCAGGAGGATCAAGAATGACAGATTTCTGTCAGAGTACTTGATGACCCACCAAAGGTTAGTGGTAAGACCCTACTGCTGAAGACACCATATGCAGCTGACATGTAAAATGGAATAGCATAGCTGGAAGCTAGGAGAGAGTCAGTCCCCAGACAGTCAGCATGTCTAGTGCCAGAAGGTGCTACATGGGCAACTGGGGGAAATGACAAATATCTGTCCAACGAACACATGGTCTAACCTAATTAGCAACAAATAACCTGTTGTGATGCCCACACAAGTGCAATAGTGGTACACAGCCATGGTGTGGAACCAACTGTTCTTGATTTGGCTAACTGATCCCCTCAGTGGTATAGGACCCATAGCTGGAGCTGGGAAACAAGTCAGAACCATATCCAAACATAAACCCACTCTCCAATATCAAGCTACCATCAATCATGGGCTACAAGAGGGCCTACATCTATTTCACTCTCTATAAAAAAAGTAAGGGTTATCTCATTTGTCCTGGTGCTAACTTACTCTCCCTTGGAGAACCTGCTTCTCTTTTTTCAGATAGATGCAGATCCTAAGGAGAGAGCCACCCCATCATACCTCAAAAGGGCCCAAGCTGAAACTAAGGAAAATTGGCAAAATAAGCAAGGGTGCTCTTTTCCTGATGAACCAGATACCAGCACAAGGGGGAAGGAGAACAACACAGAGAAAAATCAACTCCTACCAAATCAGAGAGCCAGAGCCTCAGAGGCTCCCAAGACCTCATCACTGAAGCAGACCAAAAATGAACCCAACATGGCTCAGGGAAATTTGCAGAAGAGGAGGGGGAAAGAATGTCAAAGCCACGTGTTGGATCATGTGATTCAGAGACATTTATCTTACCCAAAACTGTGGGCTAACTCCACAATGCATGACCCATATACTTCAACAAGGAGGGGCCAATCGGGAGGGGGTAGGTTGAGCCTAATAATGGTACCAAACTGCCTGTATTTGCTGAATACAAAACTAATAAAGAATATAATAATAGGGCTGGAGAGATGGCTTAGCGGTTAAGCGCTTGACTGTGAAGCCTAAGGACCCCGGTTGGATGCTCAGTTCCCCAGGTCCCACGTTAGCCAGATGCACAAGAGGGCGCACCCATTTGGAGTTCCTTTACAGAGGCTGGAAGCCCTGGCATGCCCATTCTCTCTCTCCCTCTATCTGTCTTTCTCTCCGTGTCTGTCGCTTTCAAGTAAATAAATTAAAAAAATTAAAAAAATATAATAATAATAAAAATAATTAAGAAAGAAAACATATTTTGTGACAATGAAAATGATTGATAAATTTATTTATCACTATCATAGCTATTTAAATGTGATTAATATTTAGGCATGTCTGTGCCATCTATAAATAATGGTAACACCTTCTGGTTCTAAAAAATAATAAGTAAAAATCATGAAATTGACATAGCCACTTAATTAAGAAATACACATCTATTTGGAGAGCACAATGGTAATGGTGTCTAACCATATGACACTTACAAGGCTACAAAGGGATATGGAAAATTAAAGGACTAGTCACAAGTTATAATTTCAAAATTGACTTAAAGGTAAACCAAATGTGTTCTCAAATACATCACAACTAATTTGGGAATTGAAAGCATCCCTAATACTATTGTTTGATTTTAATAATGTCACAATATTTTCACATCTATCATCTATAATGTTGAGGAAAATGATGGAAATATGCAATGTTTCTAATTTGTTGTTTGGAGGCATTGAACTTAGCTTTGAGAGAAAGGAATCTGCTGAAGCTTCTTACTGTGATACAAAACTCAAAATAATATTGCATGCTTTATGCTAATTATCCCATGACATATGTAACCACAGATATTTTTGTTACAATTAGTTCAAATTTTCTTCATTAACATAAAGTGAGGGTTCAAATGAAACTCTTCAGTCTTTCATAAACGAAATATTTAGCTAATAGATCTAGCTTATGTAAATATTTCAAATGTCAAGATATATTAAAATCATCTTTGATGCAAGCAAAATTAGGCATATAGTTAGCATTGCATCATTTATTATACATGTCGAGTTTTTTTTTTTTTAATTGGACAGGTCAAAATATTTTGTTTCATCTAGTCTAATTGAAGAATATGGAGAGAGAGAAGCTTCCACTGCTCTTTGGCTAAACACACAGGTTATGCCCATCAAAATACCTGCTGAATGTATATGCTTCTCTCTTCTAATTCAGGCTGCTCTCACTCGTGAACTTGGTTTGTACAGATGGCATGAATGCTAGTGAAACCTAAAAACCATCAAACTGAACATAAGAAATGGAAGACTGCCTAGCATGAGAGGAGACATAGGTCCCGGAAATACTACACAGGAAGTAAAAGATTAAATATGAGTGCTGTTCTCACTGCCATCCAGAGTGCCTTCTCCAGGAAGATGGCAGCAGAAACTGAGACCCAAAACTCATCAAAACAGAAAATAAGATGCTTCAGAGAACTCCACCTTAAAATAGTCTTTTTTCATGAGCTCCAAATATCAGAGAACATTGCTGTTGTGAGGGTGTAAAGAATGTTAAGAGCCACAGGATATGAAGGCTTACTATGTCCTCTCCATGGGACTGGTGTATTCATGCTGCCACTGAGTGGGGTTCTTGGTGGAATAGGGATACAGAAGAATAACATGATGTGAATATGAATATTTTATAATATGTTCATATATTAAAGTCCCACCAAAAATTATCTAAAGCACTTTAAAAATGAAAATGACAATTTGTAAACAATCTATTTATTCTTTTTCTTTTCCTTTTTAAAATTTAAATATTATTTATTTTTATGTTTTGGAAACTGAGCTTTACTCTATAGCCTGAGACTGATATTCATTAGCTCAGACTGGCCTTGAACTCATGACAAACTTCCTGTCTTACTCTCCTAAGTACTGCAGTTGCAAGAATGTACTACCAAAAATCTTCCTTTCTTCTTTCCATTTTTTCAATCAATAAATTCTCACAAAGTTATTAATTTGACGTGATTAATTTTAAATTTTAGAATAGGGCTATGGAAAAACTTGAGCTAAATCACTAACCCAAATTCCACTATTGGCAGTTAAATGTTTTTGCATAAAACCCCTCAGCAAGAGCTGGGGAGGTGGATTAGTGGGAAAAACACTTGAGAAAGTATGGTAGTATTAATCAGATGTCCCCCGTAAACTAATTGTTGTGAATGTTTGCCCCCCAGCTGCTTGAGATTTGCGGGGGTGGAGCCTTAGTGGAGAAGATATGCTACTGGGGAAAATTTTTGTGGTTTTAGAGCCCAGCTTACTTCTTGCCACAGCTCAGCTCAACTTCTACTGCTTTCTTCCTCCACCTGCTGTGGGCAGGAGTGAAGTTCATCCTCTGCTCTTGCCACACTTGCCCCTGTCACCATGAAGCTTCCACTTAAGATGAAAAGTCCAAATAAACCCTTTTCTACCATCAGCTACTTGTATTCTGGTGTTTTGTCCTAGCAACAAAAGGTAGCTACAATATTGAGCAAGCATGAACACCAGAGTTCAGATCTGCAGAAGCCACATAAAAGCCAGATGTGGTACTGTGCATGTGTACTCTCAATTTATGAACAGCGAGAGGAGAGACCCAAGAATCTAATGAAGCTTGCAGGCCAGCCAGTCTGCTATGAAAAGCAGAGAACCGTAAGACATCCTGACATAGACAGGACGGAAAGCAAAGACTGATATCAGAGAAAAGTCTTCTCTGACCTCCACATGTATACAGTTACATGTATGTGTATACATGCACATTCACACATGTGCACACATGCATATATATATATATATATATATATATATATATATATATATATATATATGCCATATGCAACAAAAGAAAGGCAAAAAATTCAGGTATTATTTATTTAAAGTCCATATTAGAAAATTGAATGTCATGGTGTGGCAGTTTGACTAGATGCTCCCCCTCAAATAATTCAGGAATTTATTAAAACTTTTTGGATTTCCAGCCATCTGGCTGGAGGAGGTATCACTTGGCAGATTTTCAGGTCCAGCCCTAAGGTGTGATGGTAGATTTAAAATTCCAATCAAAGATATGCAAAGTGCCTAAGTTCCATTTGGAATTCCTACCTGTGCTTGTGTGTAGTGTAGGTTTTGAGTTTCTGGCTATTGGCTTCTCTCTCTGCTTATACCTGTGAAAACAGGTCAGCTTCTTCTGCCATTATGCAACATCCCCTGGATCTGTAAGCTTCAATAAATATCCCTCCTTCCATACTGCACCTGGTTTGTCACTGACCTCAGACTGTCTGCTACACATGGTAAACACATGTTGCTCTAAAGATTGCAGGAAGGGTACTGGCAATGGTATCCCAGAGCCTTGCATGTGCTTATAGTTTTGATGTATAATTTTAACTAGGAGGAGCTGGGGAGATGGCTCAGTGGCTAAAGGCACTTATTTTGTAAGCCTGTGAACATCAGTTTGGATTCCAAACCTCTACATAAAGCTGGAAGCAAAATGGTATATGCATCTCTACTTGCAACATGTCTACGTCAGTGGAAGGTGGAGTCAAGAGAATCCTGAAGCTGGTTGGCCAGCTGGTCGGTCATTTCCAGAGGCAAACAAAAGAGACCCTACCTCAAACAAGGTGGAGGGAGATGAACAACACTTTTCAGTTGTTCTTTGATTTTCACATGAGTCATGGCCTACACAACCATACACACCAATCTTACACATATATGCACAAGCAAAATATCAACTTTGCCAATTCCCATTAGTGAAACACTGAGTACATCTCCTACTTCTGCAGAACCATGCTTGTAATCAGATAAATTATAGTTTTACAGGTTTTTTATAACACTACCTGACTCATAGTAAAGTTATTATTAAAGGCTAATATTTAATAAATAATATAATAGTACTTTCCAGCATCTTTCAAGTAAATTGAAATTATATAATTTAACTACCTTATAATTGCTTTTGACAGGCACTCCTCTTCACTGGGAATATAAAGAGGTTAAATCACACCTTTTTTATTGACATCACTAAATTCCCATAAAATTTAAAATATTGAAAGAAAGAGAACTTAGATCACTCATTCATTCATCCACTCATTCATTCATCTAACAGTTCATACACTATTCCAATTAACTTATGTGACCAAACTATATTTACATTAACAAAATGTCATATCTATATATGCTGCTTTATATTTGTATCAGTATACAAAAGTAGTTAAAACTAAACTTTCATTATGACTACTGTGTTCAAGAGAATACCAAAAATATACCAGGTAAAGATAAGAGATCAATTCTAACAGATGAATTTAATTTAAAAATCACATTAATAAATAATTCTAAAGACCAGTTTTGTAGTTTTATCAAGAACTGTGACAAGTCTGAGTTTTCCATCTGCTTACAGTAATGAGTGAGCTGTTCATGGTTTTATATGTGAGAAAAATAAACACCTAGATTAGAGATGAGAACTTTATTATTTGCAGGAAGGTAGTGCGAGATTGGTCTGTCCCTCATCCATCTTATTAACCCCACACTTAGTGATGGCGATAAGGGTTGTCTAAGATAAATACTTCCTATGTAAGGGAGTTGCCATGGGGGAGACTATCAATCTTGCAACATAGCTAGTGAAAACCCTGTCCAAACTTACCTGCAACATGAGCACCACTTATATTATGCTATACATACAGAAGTCCACCCTCATTCTTATAGGAGCCTGAAATTCCCCTTTCAATGACAATTGTTGTGCATATATTCTTGACAAGATGGTGTAGAGCTAATCTGTGAATGACACTTCAAAAGAATTGAGAAATCAGAGATGCATGGAGGGAATTTTCCAATAGTTAGCCAAACAACTGGTAAACATCATTTCAAATCATTAACACTTGTCAATCAATTGCATTTCCAACTCAGAAGTGCCTAGTTTAGTATTTCTGAAAATCAACTTGATTTAGCTAAGTATATGAACTGCAAATAAAAGATTAATTTTTAAGAAAAAAGGATGATTGGAAGATATATTAATGAAGTAGATAAAATTTAATTTTATGTATTTATACATAAATTAGGCTAATTACAGCATCCATTTAGAACACACATTTATATAGTTTTACAAGCTTGTTACTATTCTATGATGAAGTAGTAATTTAGTAAGTCTGCCCTTTTGGTCATAGCCATATTATATACCACATTACAAAGGGAAAGAGACATTGGTAATACTGCTGAACATGAATATTGAATGTGAAACGGCCTCCATAAATTCATGTTTGAACACTTAGCTCCCAGCTTGTGGCTCAGTTTTGAAAGGTTGTAGAAGCATTGAGAGTTAGAGATTGACTGGAGGAAGCAAGACAATGGGAGTAGGACTTGAAGTTTTATAACCCGACATATCCTGTTCACTAATGGCTACAGTTCCAATGTGACCAGCCACTTCCTGCTCCTGCCACCACACATTTCTCAAGATGATGGCCTGTACCCCTCAAATGGTAAGCCCAAACAAACTCTTCTCTAAGTCATTTTAGCAGTTATGTTGTCATAACAACCATAAAAATATTTGATAAATTATGTAAAATTAAGTTGTAATTGCAGCATAAAAATGGATGAAAAGATTTTTATAGAACGTAAGTTAAAGAAACCTGGGAATACTGCTTATTTTGTTACTTTCTCTTGTTTAAGGTTTCCAAAAGTTGAATTTTTGTACCCTGTGCAATGTTTAGCTCAGTTATTTTAATAACCACTTCTTCCTTTGCCTTCCTACCAAGGACATCATTCATGCTAGATATGTACTCTACCATGAGTTGATTAATTAATTAATTAATTTTTATCATTTTGAGATGGTGTCTGGCCATGTTTCTCAGGCTAAGTGTGAATGCTCTGTGTAGCCCTGGAAGGTTTCAAAAATACTATCTTCTTTTCATCAGCCTGCTGGGTCCCTACGATAACATGCCAGCACAAAGATGTCTAGAACCTCTTACTTTTCCAACTTCTAATTTAAATTTCCTTTTCATAATATGGCTTTGAAAATTTTAAATCTTACAATTCTATAGAGAGATAAATGGAAATAAAACAAAGGATTAAAAAAAAAACCTCAGATGTTAAGAAGGCCAGTGTTTGTTTCTCCATATTTTTACATTTAACAAAGCACAATTCTTTCCAAATTTAACCACATGTACTTTCTATCTCTCATAATATTCATTTATGATATTTGTTAAAGAAAAAAATGTAATTAGCATATGGTTCATGTGGGAATTTGCTTTAATAAATGTAATTCAAAAGAAGTTAAGTACTTGGTTCTATGTTTAAAATGTCTTCAATAATTCAGAATTTAATTGAAAAAGATAAATGCAATTTATATAAATTAAGAAGTATTGTAGCAACATATAAGTATTGTATAAATATATGTAAAATTATATATACATATATGTGTGTATGTGTATATTTGTGTTAACTGGATGTTTCAGAGATAGTCATAATCAATACTGTCATTTTAGTATGAATGTAATAGCATATTAATTAGCTGTAGATTTTTATACATAATCAAGTTGTTTTTGAATGGCTTAGTGTAGGGATATACACTTCTGACCTGGGGTAGTTTGACATACAGAAAAGTTCTATGGGTTGGAGACTTTGGCCCTATCTTGGTACTACTTGGATTTGGCCTTATTGGGAGGTTTTAGGTCACTATTCTTAATCCCATGCCCTTAAGAGGAGGAGAGAGAGGGGGTAAGTATAGAATCCTGGTTTCTTTCTATGTCTCCTTTGTTTTCTGGTCCTTTGTGAGTTGTTTTCCCACGAGTGGATGCTATGATATGCTGCCCTACTACAGGTCCTAAAGCAATTGACTATGTATCAAACTCTCCTGAACTGTGAGGCAAAACCACTGTTTCTTCCTTCTAAATTGAGTATCCCAGAACTTGTTACAGCAACCAAAATCCTACTAAGGGTATCTAAGCATTTGAGTAAAACATTATCACTTTCTTTTAAAATCTCTATGAAGAAATGTTTAGAATTATATTGATAAATATAATACTGAAACAACATTCATAAATAGATATAAATAAGCTACATCAAATGTTAAAATAGTTAATACACATTTGAAAAGTCCTATGCATTTTATAATCTGTATCTTTGTACCATGTCAAAATAGTATAGTTGAGAATTGACTGTAAGGAATGAGTTATAGTCATGTATACATGCATGTCAAAAATATTTGATATATTTATTAGAAGTTAAAATATTTCAAGTATGTTCTTTCAGTGGATCATTTCATAAAAGATTGCTTCCAAAAATGCTGAATAAACTTATGAAAAACTTTTTGGTATAAAGTACATATATTATAAAGTGTGGATGATTACATGGTGAATCCATTTATATGTAATATAATGTTGATGTTACATAACCATTTGTCTCAAAATTTCAGTTTCTTTATTCACATTATGCTCATTAGGTCTGTTCTGAGGGCTAAAAAGTAAACTGTATCATACTTTTATAGTATCTATCTATCTATCTATCTATCTATCTACCTATCTATCTATACATGCTTGATATTTAAAATTGCTATGTATAATGCACATTAATTCTTTAACCACTGAGACATCTCTGCAGCCTAATGTATACTAATTCTTGAACTTCTGTATTTGAAGATGTCCCTTTTATTTTTCTTCTACTTTACAGATGATAGAATTTGATCACCAAAGTAAAATGCGTAGCTCTGTTAAGAGGTCTGAAAAGTAGTATATAATTCTCATCCTTAAATTGTCAAATCAGAAGGAACTACAGTAGAAATTTGCATGCTAAAATAAAAGTGTTGTTCATAATAACATTGTTTCTTCCTCATTTATTATGTAAAATACAAATAATACAGATATTACATAGAGTATGTCCCATCCCACATATTTTTTATTGATAATATCCTAATAGTCATGCTATTTCCTTTTTAATATTTTTCATTTATTTATTTGCAAAAATAGAATTACAAACACGCAAAGAGAGAATGCGCATGTTAATGCATCTAGCCACTGCAAATGAACTCCACATGCATATGCCCCTTTTGTGCATCTGGCTACATATGGGTACTGGGGAATCAAACTTGGGTTTTGCAGGTAAGCACCATAACTACTGAGCCATCACTCCAGTCCCAGTCATGCTATTTCTTGCATTATCAGATGCTATTTCTATTCACTATTTCATTTAGTGTGTGTGTGTGTGTGTGTGTGTGTGTGTGTGTTCCATTTGGGAAAACTATGGGTACACTGAAAATGATCCTGAATTCCTTGTATCTATATAGAAGTACTTACAGAGAGTGACTGTAAAGTGAGAAATCTTATTAGTTAAAGAAAACCCGATTGACTAATTTGACCACCGAGAAGACACAGTAGATCTCCATGTAGGCAACAAATGAATGAGACAGGAGGCTGCTGTTGGCTTCCTTTTGCCAGCTTCCTTACTTTTACTTTGTTTTGTGTACCTTCTTCTGATTATTTCAGTTTTACTAACTATATTTTAGATTACTTTGTTTCTTTAAAATTTGCTGTAATTTCCAAACTAGTGATGGAGATAAAAGTAACCCAAACAAAATCGATTTTTAGATTTTTTTTGCTGGACATACTTAGATTGTGCCCTATTTTGATAGATTTATACTAAATACGGGAGGTCATTAGTAATATCAGGTATACATCAGTGGTGATATGTTAACACATTTCATCAGTCTGGTAAACTGTGCATTATTCATGTTTCCTAATTTTCTAGATGTAACATCACTGGAAATTGTAATACTCCATAGAAGTAAAAAGAACATATTGGGATATATACCATTTATGCTTTTTAGAAAACATATATTTGTATATTTATTTGAGAAAGTGAGACAAACATAGAATGAGGGAGTATGAATTTGCAAGGGCTTCCTGAAACTGCCAGTGAACTGCAGACACATGTCCCATTGCATACATCTGGCTTTATGTGGTTGCTGAGGAAATAAACCCAAGCCAGAAGATCTTGCAAGCAGGTTGATTTAACCATTGAATTATGTTTCTCTCTCTCATTCTGACTTTGCTTGCAAATAAGTAAAGAAACATTAAAAAAAAAAAAACTTCAATTTTGAAATAGTCATGAAGGTTACAAAGACACAGATCTTTACTGAACTATACTACTAAATTCATGTACAATCAAGTTAATGCCCATGGAATAGAACTAATTATTAGGATTAAAAATAATTATAAGTTTAATGTTGGGTATGTGTTCTGTGCTATAACTGTGTGAAAAAAAAAATGATATAATGACCAATGGGAAAATGTGTAAGGACCAGAACATTAATGGGGATTCTGCACTGGAAATATATATGTAGCAGCCTAGAATTTGTGTCATATTTTTTATCTTGAAGTTCTCAATAAAATTCAGAAGAAGAAATAAGTAGAGTGAAAAGTGGCTTTCAGAGTATGCATTTAAGATAGGATGGTGCTACTGAGCTAGAAAGGGTTCTTAAGTGGAAGACACAGGAACACCAGAAAAATGACTAGAATTTGTGGCTTCAGCTATGTTACACAAAATTAACTGTGTCCAGGAGTGAGCAATTCACCATGCTACAAACAATTTTAGTAAGATAATTTGTGTGATGGCAAAAAAAGTCCATCAAGGGTAGACTAAAGTCAAGCTGGAAGTGAAGAAATATAACAGAAAGTGTAGAAAAAATGTTCTTTCAAAACACTCAACTGTATGAGAGGTGTGAATATTATATATATCTTTTAATAGAAAATTAGATTTAAAAATAAATGTTTTCAAGGTTATAAAATAGATATTTAGTTGGCAGCAACTCAGATTGAACAAATGTTTTAGTATGCACAGGAGTTAGTAATTAAAATTTAATTTGGTGAGAGGTGCTGTGTTCAGGATTGCTGTGGTTTTAAATTAAAATGTCTCCATAAGCATGTGTTTGAACACTTTGTCTCCAGCTGATAGTGCTATTTGGGAAGTTTGTGGAACCTTTGGGAAGTGCAGCCTTGCTGGGGAAAAGGGATCAATGAGCATGAGCCTTCAGATTTTACAACCTGACCACATTTCCTGTTCACCTTCTGCTTTTTGCTGGTTACTCCATTGGGACCAGTTCTGTTCCTGCTGCCATTTCTGCCCTGCCATGATGATAAGTGTAAGACAGACTAAACCTTTCCTTCCTTAAGTTGACTCCAGTCAGACATTTGTCCAAAGCTGCAAGTAAGGTAAATAATACAAGAGATCATGAACACAGGAGAGGGCTGGGTGGATGCAAGTGTTATGGTAATGGTTAGAAAAACAAGAGAAGAGATGAACTTGGACTTTGGATCTATTGGACTGATAATAGGGAGTTTGATAATTTCATTATCTCAGCTTTAATTAGCTTCTTTGAATTTGTATCTTGAATCTAGTAATGATTCTTAGACAAAAAACATCTGTGGGAAATATTGCTCCAATCCAATATTTATTTTGTTTTCATTTATTTGAGGAAGAGAAAGAGAGAGGGGGAGAGAATGAATGAATAGGTACAAGTAGGGACTCTTGCTCTTCCATATGAATTCCAGCCACATGCACCACTTTGTGCATTTGGTTTTACTTAGATGCCAAGGAATCATCACATGCCATCAATCTTTATAAGCAAGTGTCTTTAACCACTGAGTCATCATCTCTCCAGCTTCAATTGCTCCAAATTTGGTACATAAATGTGTAGATCCTGAATCAGGTTGCTTTGTCTTTGTCTTCCCTAGCTGAATCTCAACTTGATAGACTGTCCTAAGATTCTGCATCTTCATAATGAAGTCAGAAAAGTAGAGAGAGCTGAAGTAATAATGCATGGAATTGGTGAATTTAGGTACTATAGGTAGCAGCTCCATCAAATTATCAACTAAGGTAAAAAGGGTTTTAAGTACTTAAGATTTCAGTAACATTTTGCACTTAAAAAATCTCATTGTGGATGATAGCCCCATGCTGGTCCTGGGAGTCACAGGTAAGTACCCACTAAGAAAATGAGGAAGAATATAACTAATGTACAAGAGTTAGGGAGGAGAGAGAGAGAGAGAGGGAGGGAAGGAAGATGTAGGAGGTTTAGGTTAGATTGATCCTACCCTCTTCAGTGTCTTGTGGTTCAGGTGTTTCCTATAAGGGCCTGGTGTGGGTTCAACCATTTGGTCTGCCTCTTAGGAAATAGAATTTTATGGGACCATTGCCGTTTGGGTCTAAATTACTGTTTCCCACTCCTTCTATGCCCTCCCGCTCGCTTCCCATCCATCCTAGTGTCTAGTCCATGAGATGCTTGCTGAGTATGTAAGGTACCTTAGGTAGATTCAGGTTAGGTGCTGTAGATGAGTGAGACTATGTGGCGATTTTTTTTTCTGTGATTGGCTAAGTTCACTGAGGATGATCTGTTCCAGGTTCACCCATTTTTCCTCAAATTTCTCTGTGTCATTTTTTCTTACTGCTGTATAGAATTCCATTGTATAGATATACCACATCTTAGTTATCCATTCTTCTAGTCATGGACATCTGGATTGATTCCAGCTCTTAGCTATTACGAACTGAGCCGCTCCAAACATGGTTGAGCAAATCTCACTGGCCTGTGGTTTGAAGGTTTTAGGGTACATGCACAGTAAGGGAATAACTGGGTCTGTTGTTAACTCTATAGTCAGCTTTTTCAGGAGTCTCCATATTGCTTTCCAAAATGGTTGCACCATCCTACATTCCCACCAACAGTGCATGAGTGTTCCTACTCCTCCACATCCTCGCCAGCATTTATTTTCATTTGATTTCTCCATGTTTGCTATCCTTATTGGAGTAAGGTGGAATCTCATAGTTGTTTTAATTTGCATTTCTCTGATGATTAGGAATGATGAACATTTTCTTAAGTGTGTATTTGCCATTTGTGTTTCTTCCTCTGTAAACTGCCTGTTCAGCTCTTTGCCCCATTTTGTGAGTAGGGTGTTTGACTTCTTACTGTTTAGATTTTTGAGTTCTTTGTAGATTGTAGAGATTAGGCCTCTATCAGTTCAATACCCCGCAAATATTTTCTCCCACTCTGTGGGTAATCTATTGGCTTTGCTTATTGTATGTTTGTTTGTAAAGAAACTCTTCAGCTTCATGTGATCCCATTGGTTGAGTGACTGCTTAAGCTCGTGAGCTACTGGGGTTTTGTTCAGGAATTCTTTTTCCATTCCTATATCATGGAAAGTACTTCCTAAATTTTCTTCCAGTAGTATTCGAGTTTTTGGTCTTATATTGAGGTCTTTGATCCATTTAGATTTGAGTGTAGTGCATGGTGAAATGTGTAGATCAAGTTTCAGTTTTCTGCATGCAGTTATCCAGTTTGTCCAGCAACATTTGTTGAAGATGCTGTCTTTTCTCCAGGCTTGATTTTTCAGGCCTTTGTAAAATATCAAGTAGCTATACTTGTTTGACTGAAAGCCCAGGTCCTCAAGTATATTCCATTGGTCTATACTCCTGTTTTTATGATCAGAGAAACCTACAAGTTTTCCTAAAAGAATGACAGATTTCTGTCAGAGTACTTGATGACCAACCAAAGGTTAGCAGTAAGACCCTATTGCTGAAGACACCATATGCAGCTGACACGTAAAATGGAACAGCATGTTTGGAAGCTAGGAGAGAGGCAGTCCTCAGACAGTCAGCACATCTAGTGCCAGAGGGTGCTACATGGGTGGCTTGGGGAAAATGACCAATATCTGTCTAAGCAACTCATGGTCTAACCTACTTAGCAACAAATAACCAGTTGTGATACCCACACAAGTGCAATAGTGGCACACAGCCATGGTGGGGAAAAAACTGCTTTTGATTTGGCTAACTGATACCCTAAGCGGTATGGGACCCATAGCTGGTGCTGGGAAACAAGTCAGAATCATATCCAAACATAAACCCTCTCTCCAATATCAAGCTACCATCAATCATGGGATACAAGAGGGCCTACACCTATTTGACTCTCTATAAATAAAAGCAAGGGTTATTTCATTTGTCCTGGAACTAACTTACTCTCCCTTGGAGAACCTGCTTCTCTTTTTTCAGATAGATGCAGATCCTAAGGAGAGAGCCACCCCATCATACCTCAAAAGGGCCCAAGCTGAAACTAAGGAAAATTGGCAAAATAAGCAAGGGTGCTCTTTTCCTGATGAACCAGATACCAGCACAAGGGGGAAGGAGAACAACACAGAGAAAAATCAACTCCTACCAAATCAGAGAGCCAGAGCCTCAGAGGCCCCCAACACCTCATCACTGAAGCAGACCAAAAATGAACCCAACATGGCTCAGAGGAATTTTGCAGAAGAGGGGGCTGAAAGAATGTCAGAGCCACATGTTGGGTCAGGATATGCAGAGACATTTATCTTACCCAAAACTGTGGGCTAACTCCACAATGCATGACCCATATACCTCAACAAGGAGGGGCCAATGGGGAGGTGGCAAGTCACAGATGAGCCTAATAATGGTATCAAACTTCCTGTATTTGCTGAATGAAAACTAATAAAAAATAAAAATAAATTAAAAAAAGAAAAAAATCCCTTAAAAATCTTTACAATGCTCATTAGAAATGAGTCTGCACATTTTATTTTTATTAGTATGTGTTTATCAGTTCAAATTTTAATGTATGTACATTTATCAGAAAATGTGCTGTTATTATGTTAGTATGGTTAGCCACATGTGTATAGATACATATTTTTATAATCTTAAAATTTAAGTATTTGTAAATTATATTAAGTGGCAATCATTATAAGTGGATAAATATATAATCTGTATTGTGAGGAATGAGTCACCAAGAGAGTACCATACTAGATTTGAGTCAATTGTTAGACTTAACGTCTTTAAATGGATAGCAATTTGATAGCTTGAGAGGAGATTCTTCTATTCTGACATAAAACTGTAGATGTTTTCTACAACTTGTGTTGTCTTTTCCTTTTAGTTTGATTTAAAACCTTTCAGAGATGAAGAAATGGAAGTGAAGGAAAAGGAAGGATTGAAAAAGAGGAAGACACATGAATGAGTTCTTATAGGATGGAGTTTGATCCTGAGGTAACTCTAATTCCTGGAAATTCAATCCATTGGAATTCACTATGGAAAATGAACTCTAAACAAAAGAAATCTGCCCCGGCCAGCGGGAAGTTGAACAAAGACTCAGGGAGAAGCTAACCTGAATGGGGGAGGCAAACAGACCCAAGAAGGAGAACAAGCTAGGTATTTGTCAAGGTCTTGAAGTTTATTTTTACACATAGGTTTTTACAGGGTTGTAGGGGGAAGGAGTCATAATCAGGCCAGAGATCACAGGGTTACTGGCTAAATGCAATTTCTTTGTTTCTTCATCAATTACCGGCAGCACCAGGAGAGGCTATCACCCAGGCATAACGGCTCCTTCATTTCTGGTAATAGATCATTACATGAGGAAATAGAAACTTAACTTGCTATATGGCGGTTTCTGTCAACATGGCCGAGGTTTGGTTCATAGCTCCCAACAGAAATCTCTTATTCAGCTCAGTGGAACTTTGAAACTAGCAGATGTTCATTGCTTTCTTCCAATCTTTTCACTTTCACCAAACAAACTTCATTTTATGAAGAAAAAAGTAGTCAAAAAATCCTTGGAACATTACTTTTTTTTTTTTTTTCTGAAATTTGCTGTACTTCTGGTCCATAAAATTGAGAATGACAAACAGTGCTCCTAGTTCCTAATACAAAACTGACAATAACTTGCAGAAAACACATCATGGCTAGCAATCAACTCCCTCAGAGAGATCCATGATTCACTTTAATCAATATAAGCCAAGTGCTATATCATTAATTCTTCCATAATATTTGACATGCCTAACAGAACTCTGTTGTCCAATAAAAGATTACAGAAAGATTAACATAAAATTAGATATAAAGTAGCTATGGAAATATACTGACTAGGTGCCTCAGCTAGCATCTACCAGGATATCTTCTGCTGGAAAACAGCTCTTTTTCAGAGCTTCTGTAGACTCAAGAAGATGAGGCATCACTAAATGGGTTTAATTTCAAAATGAATCTCCTTATCAGCTGTGTAGAAGAGAAGATGACCTGATGTGCTGGGAAAAGGTTAATTGGGCCTGCTATAAAATTTTGGAGTAGTAAGTTTGATTAAATTAACCAATCCATTTAGATAAGTTATCTTCTATTTATGGGCTAAGAATGATGGTTATGGTTTGACAATGCATAGATCAAAAAATATGCTAATTTGTACTTCTCTGCCATCTCTTCCTCTTGATTGTCTTTCTTCTTTTAGCAGGCTATTATTTTCTCAAGAGGATTTACAAGTAGTGTTCACTGGTCATGACAAACCTTCAATTAACTGGCTTTCACGCAGCGTGTATTATTATCTCATTATCAAGTTGTCTTTTTCTTATTTCTTTTTTTTTCTCCTTTATTCTTTCAAGGTATTTATTTATTGCAAATGGCACACATAAAATTTCCTTAATTATTTTAAATGACACTTTTGTTAGCAATGCACATTTTTTTTCAAGAAGTTACTCTAGAAAAATAATAAAACCAAGAATCCAATTTTAATTTGTTCTGCCAAAGAAAAGGTTGCAAGGAACCTCTTTTATTGGTGAACATGGCAAAGAAATTCAAGTTTTCAGTAGGAGTGATAGTGCATGCCTCTAAGCCCAGCAATTGGGAGGCAGAGATAAGAGGACTGTTGTGAGTTCCAGGCCAGCCTAAAACTACATAGTGAATTCTAGCTCAGCCTGGGGTGGTGCAGTGAGACCCTACTTGAAAAAACCAAAAGTAAATAAATAAAAGAAATTCAAGTATTCTCTTGTGCTAATGTAACTCTTAAAGCCTTGATGTTCATATTTGTAAAATTAAAGAGTGACTAAGAAATGTATTCAATGTAATATTGTAGTTTTCTTTCCTCAAGTTATATAATAAAAAGAGTAAATATTGTAAAAATTGAAGTTTTAGTTCAGCCTTTGTAAATCGTTTTTTTTTTTTTTTTTAATTTATTTATTTGAGAGCGACAGACACAGAGAGAAAGACAGATAGAGGGAGAAAGAGAGAATGGGCGCGCCAGGGCTTCCAGCCTCTGCAAACGAACTCCAGACGCGTGCGCCCCCTTGTGCATCTGGCTAACGTGGGACCTGGGGAAACGAGCCTCGAACCGGGGTCCTTAGGCTTCACAGGCAAGCGCTTAACCGCTACGCCATCTCTCCAGCCCTGTAAATCTTTTTCAATCTAAATCTTACAAATAAAACTGCTACACACACCAGTTTCTTCATTTGGAAAATGAAGTTACTGATTCTAAACTTCATTGCATGTTTCCAAATTCACATTAATAAAATTTCTGCAATTATGTTAGTGTCCATAAATAATTTGGTAACTCTAGCTATCGTGATCACTTTTCGTGTCACTGTCTTTTCACACACAACATATTTAATTGTATGGCCACAATGTTAAGTGAGAGTTGGTCTAATATTTCAGCACTTGAAATATTATGAAAAATGAAACAATTGCAAGGGAGTTGAAGAAACTTAATTCTCTCTTCGCAGAATATATAGATTTGCATTCAAATGTCACTGATTATTAGTAAAATTGAATCTTTAATGTCCCTCAATTTCCTTACTTTAGCCCTGACAACTTAGTGATGGTATAACTGGGAGAGCTAAGGAATGTTTTACAGTATGTTATGGGGGCATAGAGGGGATCAAATTCTTGGGTAAAATGAAAATCTCAGATATAGGGTAAGAATTTGTTTTGTAAGGACTAAGTTGAGAAAACTGACAGAAAGTGTCACCAGATGAAGATGCACATACTTTGTTTCTTTCTTTTGATTTTTTGACATGAGGTCTTGCCATACAGCCTCTCAGCTGGTTTTTTATTCATGATGCCACTGTCTTGGTCTCCTAAGTGTTGGGATTCTTGTGTTCACTACCAAAGTCTTCAGTATAAACACAAATTTAAAGTTGCTTAGGCTTCACTGTGATGCCAAACCATCTAAACCAGAAATGAAAATATATCATTCTAATTGCACAAAGGGAAATAATATAAAATCTCAATGAGTTGAAAATAAACTCATGCTTCATTGAGAAATTCATGCACCCAGTGAAAACTAGAGTAACACCTGTTAAAACAATTGTCTAAAATAGCTTAAAAGATAAGAATTCAGATATTAAGGAAAACAAAAGACCAAAAGTTCATACAGGGAGTTTTGTTAATGCACTTGTGGTAGTATACATTGAGTGAGATTAGACTTAGACATTCTCCAAATTTACTAAGTTTGGCATTGCACTAAATATCATTGGCATGATTAAAATCATTCTGCCCTAGCTGGGTGTGGTGGCGCTCACCTTTAATCCTAGCACTTGGGAGGCAGAGGTAGGAGGATTGCCTTGAGTTTGAGGGCACCATGAGACTACATAGTGAATTCCAGGTCAGCCTTGGCTGACCTTGGGGAAAAAAATAAAATGAAATAAAATTCATTCAGCCCAAAGTGAATTAGATGCAACTAATAACTTTGTTTCTTTTCACTGGAATAATATCCTGTCAGGTTTGATAGAAGGAAGAAAAAGATAGTCAAAACAGACCATGTGCACTGACTCTACATATTTTACCTTACTTATATGAGCCGCACATGTGGAAATGCCATATTTTCCTTCAACTCCTCACAATTTGGTTTATTGTTCATAGTATTAGCTATAAATTTAATAAGGAATCTTATCTTTTTCTCCTTGAGTTTTTTTTTTCTTTTTTTTCCTTTATGGGTTTTACTTTTCTTTCACTATTGCCTTTTGCAATTTATATTTTATTAAGTAGTTGGCCTGTTGCAACTTTATGTATTTATTTATTTATTTATTTAAGTATTTATTATTGGATACCTTGTGCTTATTTTCCTTCAGTAAAGTAGCAGGATACAAAAGCAATGGTTGCACACTCTTGTATTACTCAATTAAATATCTCGATAAATTCTAAACTCTTCCAAGAAAGAATATATTCTAATTTCCTTGGAATTTTCTCAAGTAGCTAAAGTAGCATTATCTTGGAAATCTTTCTAAATCCATACTCCTGGTTTGCTTCCCAGTAAAGAATATTCCTTCTGTTGAATCACTTATCCCTTATGTAGATATATTATATATGTATGCACACACACACATATACACACACACACACACACACACACACATATATATAGTATATATATTTATATATATATATATATTTATATATATAAATATATATATAAACATATATATATTTATATATATATTTAGTATATATCTATATATATATATATACTAAAGTTGAGCATTGGCATAAATATTATATGTATATATATGTGTGTGTATGTGGGTATATATATATATATATATATATATATATATATATATATATAATTAAATATTCATAAAAATATCCAGCAAGACAAAGATATTTAGCTTTTTGAATTTCATGTTTCTTCTTATTGACATTATATTTCACAACAATTATAAAGCATCATTATTGTCTACATGTTTAACATCTAGACATCCAGAGATCATGCTTTTCCTCTTTATTTATAAGCTGAAGATATCTTTTGTTTCTATTTAAATGATTTCTTTCAGCAGTGACATCATATAAGTCACGCTACATTTTGAAGATGTTATAAAACATGTTTTTTGTGTGTGAAAAAATAATTTTAGGGCCTGCAGAGAATATCAGTGGCTAAGGCGCTTGCCTGCAATGCCTAATGACCTGAGCTCTATTCCCCAGTACCCATGTAAAGCCAGATGCACAAAGTGGCCCATGTGTCTAGGGCTTATTTGTGGCAGCTGGAGGCCTTAACATGCCCATTCTCTCTATCTTCTATCTTTCTCAGCTTGCAAATAAGTATTTTTTAAAAAGAAAAATATAATGTTAGCCATCATTATTAAATAAAACATCCCATTTTATTATTATTATTGTGAATGAGAAAATGCATTGTCAAAATATATGCTTATATAGTAGACAAAAATAAATATATGGTATGACACACACATACATTTAAATACTGAAAAAATGTGAAGAACTATAAGAAGATATATTTAAACTATTGTCTTTTTTCTTAACACTAGAACTTAACCAGTCGAATAAGCATTCTAGCCCAAATTTACATTAGAACTGGTAGGAGTAATGGGTGAAACCCTGTTGTTATTTTA
The DNA here is from genome assembly GCF_020740685.1 of Jaculus jaculus. Lineage (NCBI taxonomy): Eukaryota > Metazoa > Chordata > Mammalia > Rodentia > Dipodidae > Jaculus > Jaculus jaculus. The sequence goes on from NC_059113.1 coordinate 78,936,111, forward strand.
ACTGTTTCCACAACCACAATGTGGTACTTTGAATGTAATGTCCTGTTTAACCTCATGTGTTTGCAATTAAGGTTTACACTCCATCCTGAGCTAGTGGCTAGTTAGGAAGTAGTGTCTTGGTAGAGAAGATGTGTCATGGGGGCCAACCTTGACTTTTATTAGTCCATCCATATTGGGTGTTCATAGCTAGCTTACTCTCTTATACCTTTTTACCAGTTTTTGGGATGATATCAAGCCTTTGCTTGCTGCCATACTTCTCTGTCATGATCAAACTTACTCTCAAGATTATATGCTGAAATAAATCCCCTCCTCCTATTAGATATTTCCTCACCATTTGTTTTTGTCCTAGCAAGGAGAAAACAACTAAAACATAGTTACTAGGATCACTGAGTTGATTAGAACGGTGTTAAAGTGTTTGTATGTGCCTTACAGTAATTGAAACTGACAAGTGTATTTGGTGACAGAAGTGAGAACTCATAGTCATGTGGTGGCACACACCTTTAATTCTAGCATTTTGACTGAGGTAGGAGAATTGCTGGAAACTGGATGCCAGCCTGGGCTATATAGGTTAGCCTTGACTAGAATGAGACCCTACTTCAATAACTGAAGAAAAATGAAAAGAACTACTTTTCACATTAGTGACTATTTTTAAAATAGTGTTTCCTCCTATCATTATTTGGACAACATATTCATTTTGCTTAATTGATTAAAAATATCTTGTAATTTTACTTACTTATAACCCTGTGGGAAAAATCTCAGGTCTGTGTGTTTTAGGATTACCACAATTATTACAGTAGTATTACTATAAATTCACATATAATTGATAAATTAATAAGTATGACGTTCAGCACAGAATACATTTATTTCTGTACTTTTGTTTACAATGTCAGATTCTCACTGATTTAACAAAGTGGGATGAAAATACAATCAAAAACTTACAGACAACAGTTTAAGAGATGTTTCCACAGGTAAAGTCACTTGCTTGCAAAGCCTGATGACCTCAGTTCAGTTCTCCAGCATGCACAGAAAGCCAGATGCTGAAAGTAATGGTTGCATCTAGAGTTCACTTTCAATGGCAAAAGTCACTGTTGTACCTATTCATTCTCTCTCTCTCTCTCCTTAAAAATAAATAAAAATATTTCTTTTAAAATTATAAACAGAAAATATGTCCCTAACTGTGAAACATGTGTTGTAGATTGCATTGGTTTTTAATCAATTGACTTATTTATATAAAATAATTTGATTAAAAGTTGAATGGAGATTACTTTTGTTCAGTTCACTTTGCAATACAATCCCGAGGTACCAAGTCTAGTAGGTTATGAGGCTGCAAAAATGTCCTTAAGTGTTTAGTACAAAATTACAACAACAACAAAAAAATCTTGCCATCGATATTCTGGTCCCAAAACTAAGAAACATACATTTCTTTTCCTTGTCACCTACACCTGGATTTCCTCAAAATGAAGAGAAAAATACATTACAGTTCTGAATCTCCCATAATTGCAAATGCATCTGAAATAAACTTAGATGTTTAGCATCCTATTACTGTAATGTTTATGGTCCCTGCTTGATCTTTTTCCAATCAAGCCTTTCTCTGAGCATCACCTTCTCACTTTTCAACCTTTCCTTCTTATACTGTATGTTTGCATTCCCACAAAGAACACCTCTCAATCTGTGCCTTTCTCCAGACATCACCTTAATCCTTTTCTTCCTTTTATCTCTAAGTTCTTTTACAAAAGACTCCTCTCATTATCCATTCTGTTTTATCCATTCTCTCTTTAAACACCCAGCGAGCTACTTTCCATTCAAAGCCATCTCTTGGCAAATGACATCAATGTTCCCTTACATCCTTTCAGTGAATCTCCTCTCTTAAGCACTCTTATTTCTTGCTGCTTTGTAGATGCAGACCCTTTAAACATTCTACATACATTTTTCATGAATTAGTCCCCTTCTTCGTTGTTTCTTAATCACTTTTCTTTTTATTCTTTTTTGTCCTTTTAAGATTCCTTTGTAGGATTTCCTTCTGCTGAGAACAGAAAATTAGGCCTGATTTTCCAAGAGTCTCAAACTGATGACTCTGAGTTATCTTTGACTCTTCTGACTCCAATAATGTCCATGTGGTAATCACTCATAATTCAGTACCTACTGTGATCTAAACTCACATTCCATCTACATCTTTCTATCTGTCCTTGGCATCTTGTTAATTTCCTCATTTAACTTCACTTTGCCTTTTAATTTAAGCACTGTTTTTTTTTTTGTGTGTGTGTGTGTGTGTGTGTGTGTGTTTTAACTTTAAGGATAAGAAAATGAAATCTTAAGGCGATACAGTGATTAGATAATATTTAGAGCTCTTTACTTTCAGACATAAGCTACCTACCGTGGTGACAAACTCTGTGCTCGAGTTTCTACTGAATGTAGGACCATTTCCCTGACGCTGCAGCTACTGCTCATCCCTAACAAGTTCCACCAGCATCTCAACCTCAACATTTTCTTAATTAAATTCACCCTGGGCCTCCCAACCCTTCACTCCACAGCCCCTGTGGATGCTAACTAGTACCAAAAGCAACACCACATTTTGGTATAATGCTGTTACCTGACACCTCCAGCAGCGTGAAAGTCCACTGAAATGTCAACCTAGACAAAACAGCCCAGCTCTCTTCAGTCAGTCCTCAGATTCATCAAGGGGAAAAAATGAACATGCTTTCCATCTTCCTATTTTCTCTCTTTATTAATGTCACCAAGGAAAACCACACTGCACTTTCTAACATCACCAGCTAATGTGTAATATCACCCATGATGTTTTATCAGTTAAAGTTGTAACTTTAAAGTCTGGGGCTGGTGAGATGGCTTTCCTGTGAAAGATGCTTGCCTGCAAACCTGGTTTGTTTCCTCATTACCCATGAAAAGCCATATACAAATAATCTGGCCAAGACTGGGGAAATAGCTTAATAAAGTCTTTGCAAGCATGAAGACCTGAGTTTAATTGCCAAAATCCATGTAGAATACTGGGTGTCATGGGGTATACTTGTAAATTGTAGTAAGATTTGTGAAGGTTGAGACTGGTGGGTCCCTGGGGCACAGTGGCCAACCAGTCTAGTCTACTTGGTGAGTTCCAGGTCAGTAAGAAGCTCTGTCTCAAAAAAAGTTCCATAGTATTTGGGACATGACAGCCAAGGTAGTCCTCTGGCCTCCACATGCACATAAATATATGTACCATCATGGACATATACATATTCACCTGCATGAACACACACACACACACACACACACACACACACACACACACACACATAGTCTAAAGTCCAGTGAAACAAATTACCAGAACACTGATGACATTTTGTGACTGCATTGGTTGAAACTGAAAGGACCTTACAGGGAGTTAAAGAGAGAATGGATAAAACAGAATGAGTAATGAATGGAGCTTTCTTTTGTCCAAGAACTTGGCAATGAATGGAAAGATGAAATAAAAAGTCAACTGAAGAGAGATGCAGGAATGAGAGCTCTGTGTGCATGTGTATGATATAAGAAAGAAGGGTTGAAAGTGAAAATGTGTTTGTCACTATGGAAGTTTAAAACATGATTTCTTGTACATCGTTAACTCTGTCCTTACTTAAGTTTCTCTGTCTCCATTGTTTCTCATAAATGATCCCACAAAGACAATTATAATATTCTAGCATGTATCTCTAAACTTTTTCTTGTGTGCTTGTAGCTACCAGAATATACCTGTATCCCCCAAAATACAATAACCTAAAGGTACCGTATTCATGAAAAGCTGTTAATTGACAAGGCTAGTGTGTCTAACCTTTGAAATAGTTAACTATACCGTATAAAAGAGACATACTATAAAATCAGTAGGTATTATGATGATTAATAGTATTCGGAAGATGTGGAGTGCTTCTGTAATGCCAGCATACAGAGACAGGACAAATGTCTCAGAAATGTGCAAATGAGTGGTGACCAACAAAACAAAATAATGTGATACACTGTCTCCAGTGATGTGGAAAGTAATGAGCATTTGGAATGTTATTATCTGGTCTCCACGTGTACTATTGCATGCTCGTTCCGAGACTCATGCACATGAACAATGAACACCCCCCACACACACACTCACAAATAAATACATTTTAAAAAATTATAACAGCATTAACTAGAATAGTTTTTAGGATCATGTTAACTCTGTTTGTGACATCAAACATCTTCCCATAATCTGTCACTTAGTAATTCTGAACTTCTGTGATTCTCTAGTATGTCTTGTTTACTCTTTTTATACCTATTACTCAGAAATATTGGGAAAGGAAGAGGTATATATTCTTAGATTCATATAGGCACATTTGTAGTCTGCTTATATCCTTTAACCATTGTACTTTAGCATATATTTTCTTAAATACGTTACTTATTTAGTTATAAGAGAGAGAGGGAAAATATAAATAATGATGAATTTCAATACTTATGCATTATTGTCCTTTGTTATTGCCCAAAGAGAACTTTCACTTAACATTTAACTGTATTGTAGCTTACTATCCTCCTGCCTAGAAATAAATCATTGTTTATGATGAATTTCACATACATTTGTATAACATTCTGGCAAATATCAGTTCCAATTTTAAATTCTTTTCCAAATAATCATAAAAGTGTGGCACTATTACTTTATGATCATTTAGTGTAATATTTTAGGTGTACCACTTTTAGAATGCATCAATCAAACCATGTTGCTCCAAAAGAAGCTACGTTTCCTCAGTTTATTATCAATATAACAGAAAAAAATATTGTCAACTTCTTTTATATGTGGAATTCAGTGTTCTTTTAAATGCATTATTATTTTGTTGATTAAGCATAGAAAAACTAATATAAATGCTATTAAATCTGAAAATTAAATAAAATAGCTAAGTTACTTATGTCACTTGTCCACTGAATAAAATAAATGTTAGGAATCTATTGTTGAGAAAAAGTCCTTGACATGAATATAAATGTAATCAAGACACAACATACAGTTCTCTGACTTTTAAAAAATATTTTATTTTTCTTTCTTCCCTCCCTCCCTCCCTCCCTCCCTCCCTCCCTCCCTCCCTCCCTCCCTCCCTCCCTCCCTCCCTCCCTTCTTTCTTTCTTTCTTTCTTTCTTTCTTTCTTTCTTTCTTGGCAGAGAAACAGGAAGATGGGGGGGTAGAGAGAGAGGGAGAGAATGCGTGTGCCAGCCCTTCCAACCACTTCCAATGAACTGCAGACACATGTGGCCCCTTGTGCATCTAGCTAACATGGGTCCTAAGGAATAGAATCTGGGTCCTTTGGCTTTGCAGGTAAACACCTTCACTACTAAGCCATCTCTTCAGCCTGCAGTTCTCTAATTTATTTTTGAAATACAAGTATCAATGTTGTTTAAATGAATTGATTAATATCTCTCCAAGCATGATAAAATTCAATGTCAAGTTATATAAATGAAAATAAGTAAAAAGGAGATTTCTCTGTAGGAGAAAATTTTCCTACTCCCATTGCTGTTCATGTTTAAAAGACTCCTTATTAGAGTAAGTTGAAGCTTACAAATGAAATTCTACTAAGCATCACCTAGAATCAGGCAATGTTCTTTCTCATTCTCAATCGCTGTTCAACTTGTTTCCCTGTTCTGTGGAACTCATGCAACTAGGTCATATAAAATAATATATGTGGAACTGGGAAGATGTCTCAGCAGCTAAAGGTGACTGTTCTCAAAGCCTGATAGCCCAGAGTTCACTCACCCAGTACTCACGTAACGTGAGATACACAAAGTGACACATATGTCTGCAGTTTATTTGCAGTGGTAAGAGTTTCTGGTCTGTACAGATTCTGATGTTTTCTCTCTTCAAAAATAATAAATAAAAATGTCAAAGTAATAGATGCAATTAAAATATCTACTTTACTATATAATAACCTTTATATTAGATATCCAAATTTTAATACAAATGAAACATTGGAGAAAAATTAATATTTAACTTTTATATGCAACATTAATTAAGAACTTCATGAAATTATGAAATTGATTGCTCTTAGAAATTAAAAGTTATAGATTTTAAGGCAAGCAAGAATCATTTTATATATAAGTGTAAACAAAGAGGTTACATTTCCTGTTGCACAGATTCATTTCACAATTTTATTAGTAAGAATACAGACTCTCTCCTAATTATAAAATATAACTTGTAATTTCTTTCAGCTGGATAACTAGGAATTAAAATGTTTTTAAGAAACATTTCAAAATAATTTCTCTCTTTTTTTTTTCTTTAAACATTTGCTCACACTCAGCTGCTAAGCATTCTTTATGCAACAATGCAGACTTGATTAGACTGGCTCAATTATGATTTTCTCTTTGAAGGAATATTTATGCTCATTATGTGGAAATTTCTGCTGTATTGCGTATTCATGATTGTCTCCAGTGGCTAGGCATTTGAACCTTCTTGATAGCGATCAGAATAATATGACTCTAATAAACACTTAAGTGTCTACAATGCAAGGCAGTTTTCATTTCTTGCCTTCTCAGTTCTGTATTTATCTCTAAGAGAGTTAACATTTCCTATTGTATAACATTATAGCTAATTAACTTTGCATAAGGAACAAAAAGAATGCTAAGTAAATATGAGCCACACTCCAGCATTTTTTGTGAGACATAAAAGCATGAGAAATATTTAACCATAAGGTGAAACATTAGGAAATTTCTGGTTAAAATTATACATCTCAATGATACAGTGACTGAACCTGTATATTTTGTCTGCCTTGCACATCTTAGCCTTCAATTACATAATGACTCAATAGATTTACTCCCACTTCTTTCATTTGTTTAGAATATGATGGTAGACAACAAATGCACATTTAGACTCCCCTATTGAAATGTGAGCTTGCATAAGGAACTGTCAACAACAGTAGAGAAGTAGGAGAGACTAAGAGCTTCCAGCAAGCAGTAAACCAGCCAGAATTCCGCTGAGGTACTGGCAGCCCCAATCTGCATGACTCCCAGGCCTAGTCAAGAGCTCCAGGAGTGAAAGCCAGGTGAAGCAATTTCCATTGACACCAGTCTCCTAACAAAGTCAAGAAAACCACAGGGGAAGATAGCAGGGACCAGCTGAGCAGCTGTTGAAGGAGAACAGAAACAAGCACAGCTGAGAAGCTCTGAGACAACTCCAGGCACCTGTACAGCCCTTTCCCCAACCACCAACTGTGGACCACTGGCAAAGTCATCCTCATCCACTCTCCAGCCACAAGGCATCCAGCACAGCCAATCAGAATACCAGATATATAGACCCAAACCATCTAGATTCTACAGTGCAACAGACAGGGATCAAGGTGGGAACTCAGCATAGGAGAGATTGGAAGCCATCTCAAAGGCAACAGGGCCTACTTACACAAAGCCAGGTGCACAGGCCCGCACTGCAGTGCTGCTCCCACCTTCCATGTTAGGACAGGTTATGTGTTAGATTTGACTGATATATATGTCCTTGATCAGCTGTACCACTCTCAAATAAACTGTATTTTGCTACTGATTATATTGCCTTTGATGTTTTCTGATTTATAGGGCCCTTGTTTTGCCTTCTGTCATTCTTGGGGTCATAGTCTCATTTGGCCACAGGCTGATCTGAAACCCATTTTCAGACCAGAAATTTCAACCTCCTAGTTGACATAATTAAGTGGTTGTGGCAACACACACCATTAGGAACTTTGGCTTTATTAGATTATCTTTTTGCTTTAATCTCCACCCTTGCATAAATATTCTATACTGATTTTGATTGATACGCATATTTCTCAGTTGAATTTTAGAATTTGCCATTAATTTGGTCCACACAACTGTTGCAGACATGTTCAAATTGCTACCAAAAAAAAAAAAAAAAAAAAAAAAAAAAAAAAAAACACTTGACCAAAAGCAGATTGTGGATTGTGGGGAGAAAAGCATTTATTTTGGCTTACAAGCTTGAGGGGAATCTCCATGATGGCAGGGGGAAATGATGGCATGAGCAGAGGATGGATATCACCCCCTGTCCAACATCAGTTGGACAAGAGGAAAAGGAGAGTGTGCCAAACACCGGCATAGGAAAAACACTATAATAATACTCATAAGCCTGCTCCCGACAATACACTGCCTACAGGAGGCATTTATTTTGAAATCTCCATCAGCTGGGAACCTAACATGTAAAACTCCTAAGTTTATGGGGGACACCTGAATCAAACCACCACAGCAGCCTACTAGAATACTTGCATAGCAGGCAGACTCAACATCTAACAAAACTTCTGCTATTACTCTGGAAATAATATAAAATACACATCTGGCACCTTCAACTCCTACCATGAATATATATGTAGTTGCATTAACACATTTAAGGATAGTGCAGATAATTAGAAAACCCAAGCGTCATATTAATGCAAGAAGAGAAAAAAATCTCTACATTATATTAGAAGAAACACACAAATTCAAGATAACACAATTTTACCAAAAATTATACATCCATCAGAAATAAACTCCAGTGAAACTGTTTTAGATGAAATGCCTGACAAATAGTTCAGAAAATGATTATGTCTAAGCTCAAAGAATTCAAAGGAATCAAAGAAAGAAACACAGAAAAGCAACTTCATAAAATAAAGAGGGCAAAATAAGAAATAAGTAAGGAAATATAAAATAATGAAAAAAAAAACAACAATCAGAACTACTAGACATGAAGAAGTGTAAGTCAAATAGAAAACTCTGTAGGAAGTCTCATGAGTAGAATAGATAAAGAAGAATACAGAATATCTAAATGAGAAGAAAAGGTTTCAGATCTAAAACAGTCCAACAGAGATAAAGTCAAACAAATAGGAAGGCATGAATGAAAATTTCAAGATAATCAGGACACTATGAAGATATCAAACATAAGAATTCAGACATATCAGAAGAAAAATTTCTCTCCAAAGTCATAGTAAGTTTTTCAACAAAATCAAAGAGAAAAAAAATCCCCCAAATAAGGAAAGTGATGCCAATACAGAAACACGATCAAAAAGACAAAATCAAGAAAGAATCTCTCAATGCCATTTTGTAATTAAACTAGGACACACACAACCAATGATTCTATATTGAAAGGAGAGAGAAAAATCAAGTCATGTATAAAGGGAAGCCTATCACAATAATAGCAGATTACACAAAACAAACTTTAAAAGCCAGAAGGGCATGGGATGATGTACTCCAAGTTATGAAATATAACTGTCAAAATAATCACATTCCCACTGAAACTACTTGAAGGGATCATTCATGCTGAAAAAAAAGAAAGAAAAGCACACACATAAGGAAACAGGAAAAAATAAACCATACTCAAATAATAGTTAATATGAGAGAGTAAAGGAAAAGTAAGAAGAACTACAAAATAAGAATGGCAAGAATAAGTGTATACCTTTTAGTAATAACTCTCAATATCAATGGCCTCTAATATCAATGGTCTCAATGCCCCCAAAAAAGACACAGGCTTGCAAACTGGGTTTAAGAAGTAGGCTATTCCTATTTGTTGCCTCCAAGAAACTCAACTTTCCATAAGTTATGGGCATCATATTATGGTAAAAGGATGGAAGGTGGTATTTAAAGCAAATGGGCCTACAAAATGAGCACGTGCCACTATCCAAATATCTCACAGAATAAACTTCAAGCAAACATTGGTTAGGAAAGATAAAGAATGTCACTTTATACTGATTAAATACTCCAACAGGAGGACATTACAATTCTAAACATATATGCACCTAACATGGGGCTTCCAATTTCATCAAACAAACATTATTAAACTTAAAGTTACAAATAAAGGGCTGGAGAGATGGCTTAGCAGTTAAGCGCTTGCCTGTGAAGCCTAAGGACCCCGGTTCGAGGCTCGGTTCCTCAGGTCCCACGTTAGCCAGATGCACAAGGGGGCGCACGCGTCTGGAGTTTGTTTGCAGAGGCTGGAAGCCCTGGCACGCCCACTCTCTCTCTCTCCCTCTTTCTCTCTGTGTCTGTCGCTCTCAAATAAATAAATAAATAAAAATACTTTAAAAAAAAAGTTACAAATAAAACCAAACACAAATATAGTGGGTGACTTCAATACCCCACTTTAATTAATTGATAGGTCATTGTAGTAAAAGCAAAAAATGAATAAACAGAAGCATTTGGACTAATTAGCTCATACAGCAGATGGACCTATCACATATCTATAGCACATTACATCAAAATGGTGCAGAATATGAATTATTTATAGCAGTACATGGAACATTCTCTAAAATAGAATCAAATGATAATGATAATACAACATACCAAAACCATTGAGACACAATGAAGGAAGTCTTGAGAGAAGTTTATTGCTTTAAGTGCCTATATTAAGAAATTAGAGCGTTGGAGAGATGGCTTAGTGGTTAAGCGCTTGCCTGTGAAGCCTAAGGACCCCTGTTTGAGGCTTCATTCCCCAGGACCCATGTTCGCCAGATGCACAAGAGGGTGCACGCATCTGAAGTTTGTTTGCAGTGGCTGGAGGCACACCCATTCTTTCTCTCTCTCTCTATCTGCCTCTTTCTCCCTGTCTGTTGCTCTCAAATAAATTAAAAAAAAAAATGAACAACAGTAACAAAAAGAAATTAGAAAGGCCACAATTAAACAACATAATGCTTTATCCTATGGCCTTGGAATAAGAAGAACAAGATAAACCAAAAACCAGTAGAAAGGAAAAAAATAATAAAGATTAGGGTAGAAATTAATGAAATAGAATCCCCCCATCAAAAAAAAAATACAAAGAATCAATGAAACAAAGAGTTGATCCTTTGAAAGGATAGACAAGATTTATAAGTCCTTAACAAATCTAACTAAAATAAAGACAGAACAGACACAAATCAGAAGACATTAGGAAGTGGAAAAATATCCCATGTTCTTGGTTTGAAAGAATCAGCAGTATAAAATGTCAATCATACCAAAAGCAATCTCACATTTAATGCAATGCCCATCAAAATTTCAATGGCATTCTTTACAGCAATAGAGGGGAAAAGAACCTAAAATTCATGTGGAAGCTCAGAGAGGCAAAACAATTTTGAGCAGCAGCACAATTAAGAATGGCTGTATCACCATACCTTATTTTAACCTACATGACAACACCACAGTAACAAATACAGAATGGTATTGGCAAAAAAAAAAAAAAAAAAGACACATACACATACACATACACATACACATACACAAATGGAAAAGAATAGAGGACCCAGATATAAGTCTGGGAAGCTACAGCCAACTGGTTTTTGACAAAAATGCCAAAAATACTCATTACTAAAGGACAGCCTCTTCAATAAATAGGGCTGGTAAAACTAAATATCTGTATATAGAAGGATGAAAATAGATCATTATTTTTCTCCATGAAGAAAAATAAAGTCCAAATGGATCAAAGACCTTAATATCAGACCTGAAACTCTGAAACTAGTAGAGGAAAAAAGTAGGGGAAACCCTTCAATATAAAAACATAGGCAATGAATTTCTAAATATAACCTTAACCCCTCATGTAATAACCAATCAACCACTGGGACCCCATGAAATTAAAATGTTTTTGTAAAGCAAAGGACAATGTAAATGGAATAAAGATGTTACCTACAAAATGGGAGAAAACCTTTGCCAGCTATACATCTGACAGTAGATTAATATCCAGGATATTCACAGAACTCAAAAAGCTAGTAAGAAATCAAACAACCTGCTCCCACCTCCTCCTGGATCTGAATTCCATGCACAGTCAGTGTGTGGGCGGGCACAGCAGTCTGGCATGAGTAGGCCAGAACCATTTCTTGTCCCCTCGCACTGCCCAGGACTGAGTTCTTTGCACATCAGTGCAGGGCAGCCATGGCCCTCTGTAGTGAATAGAACAGACCCTGTATCTGGGCTCCTCCCACCTCCCCAGTCTAGACTGCCTGCACTATATGTCCTGGAGGGCTCACCACAAAGTAGGACAGATCCTTGTTCCCTTGTTCCTCCTAATTCCCTGGACCTGCTAGGTCCCACTGTGCCTTGCTTGGGTAGGCCTGGGCCCTGTGTGAGCTATGGAATCAGGCCTTTTGCTCTGGTATCTTGACTGGCCACTAAGTACAGGGATGACTTAACATATCGAAATTGGACAATGTAATATACCACATAAATAAGTTGAACCAGAAAAACCGCATGATCATCTCAGTTGATGCAGAAAAGGCCTTTGATGAAAAAGAGCACTACTTCATGATCAAAACACTAGAAATAATAGGTATGGAGGGTTTATATCTCAACACAAGAAAGGATATATATAAAGATCCTAAAACCCAAATAATTCTTAATTGAGAAAAACTCAATGAATTCCCACTGAGATCAGGAACAAGTCAGGGGTACCCACTCTTACCACTGCTCTTCAACATAGTTCTAGAAGTACCAGCCCAAGCAATAAGCCAGGAAAAAGAAAAAAAAAATGTGGGGGGATTTAAATTGGAAAGGAGAAGTCAAATTAGCCCTGTTTGCAGATGACATGATTGTAGATAAGTGACACAAAAGTCTCCATCTCAGGGCTAAAGATATGGCTTGGTAGTTAAGATATTTCCCTGCAAAGTCAAAGGATCCCAATTCAATTCTACCAGGACTTATTTAAGCCAGATGTACAAGGGGATGCATGCATCTGCAGTTCTTGGCAGTGCAGTGGCTGGAAGCCATTCTCTCTCTCTCTCCCTCTGTCTTTCTCTTTCTCTCTCAAATAAATAAAATAAAATAAATAGTCTCCATCTCAAAACTTCAAAGGTGATAAATTCCTTCAGCAAAGTGGCAGGATACAAAATAAATGGACAAAAATCAATAGCTTTTCCATATGTAAAAGACAAATATACATAGAAATGAGTGAGACTGTCCCATTCTCCATAGTGACAAAAAATTGAATACTTTGAAATAACACTAACACAGGATGTGAAGGAACTATATAATGAAAACACAAAAACACTCAAGAAATAGAAGAGGAGTTAAGAAGATGGAAGGACCTCCCATGTCACTGGATAGGTAGGATAAATATAGTGAAAATGCCAATTCTACCAAAAGCAATACATAGATTTAATAGAATACCAACAAAGATACCAGCATCATTATTCACTGACATGAAAAAGTGATCTCAGAATTCTTATGGAATGACAAAAGGCCCTGGATATCCAAACATATCCTCCGGAAAAGAAACACCTCTGGTGGTATCACCTACCTGATCTAAAGCTATATTACAAAGCCATAATGACAAAACAGTATGGTAGTACAATAAAAACAGAAATATTGACCAATGGAACAGAATTGAAGACCTAGACTTTAGGACAAGCAATTACAGCTGCTTGATCTTTGACACAGGCACCAATAATGTAGACTGGAGAAAAGACAGTATCTTCAAAAAATGATGTTGGACAAATTGAATAAGCATATACAGAAAAATGAAATTAGACCCATTCAATTTTCCATATACAAATATCAAGTCCAAATGGATTAAAAACCTCAACTTATAAGTCCTGAACTCTTATATATCCTGGAAGAAAAAAATACTGGAAGAAAAAATTGGAAGCATTCTCCATGATATAGTAATGGGACAAGCCTTCCTGAACAAAATCTCAGTAATCTAGGAAATTAAACAAGCACTTAACCAATGGGATTTCATGAAGCTATAAAGCTTTTTACAGACAAACATACCATAAGTAGAGCAAGTAGATTACACACTGAATGAGAGAAAAATCTTTTCCAGCTATACCACTAACAGAAGCCTACTATCTAGAATCTACAAAGAAATCAAAAAAATAAATAACAAAAAAAGTAAAACAGTAAAATTGGGGTATAGAAATAAATAGGGAATTCTTAGAGGAAGAATTACAAATAACTAACACAATTATGGAAAGAATGTCAGAGTCACATGTTGGGTCATGATATGCAGAGGCATTTATCGTACCAATAACTCTGGACTAACTCCACAATGCACGTCCCATTTACATCAACAAGGAGGGTACATTGGGAGGCGGTATATCATGGATGAACCTAAACAGTGGTACCAAATTGCCTGTATTTGCTGAAAAGAAAACTAATAAATTAAATTTAAAAAAAATAAATATATATATAAATAAATAAATAAGTCAACATGGGAATCAAACCATTACTTTTCTTACAGGAAGAGAAAATTTGCATATTTATTGTCATTTTTATTTTTGACAACTTCATATGCATACACAATGTGGTTTTTATTCCCCACCTACCCTCTCTCTTCCACTTTCCTCTCTCACTGAAACCCTTCTTCTCTTCATGGAGCCCCATCCTGCTTATTGTCTGGATTGTTTGTTTGCCTTTTAAAACATATTGTAATTAAAATTTCAAAGAACAAAAAAAATGTTAAACATCCATAACAATTAAGGAAATGCTAATTAAAACAGCTATGAGAGGGCTGGAGAGATGGCTTAGCGGTTAAGCGCTTGCCTATGAAGCCTAAGGACCCCAGTTCAAGTCTCGGTTCCCCAGGTCCCACGTTAGCCAGATGCACAAGGGGGCGCACACATCTGGAGTTCATTTGCAGAGGCTGGAAGCCCTGGAGCGCCCATTCTCTCTCTCCCCCTCTGTCTTTCTCTCTGTCTCTGTCGCTCTCAAATAAATAAATAAATAAATCTTTAAAAAAAAAACAGCTATGAGATTCCACCTTATACAAGGAAAGATAACAAGCATTAAAAAAAAAAAAATCAGATGTTGTTGAGGCTGTGGAGTAATAGGAACCCTCATTCACTGTTGATGGGAATTTAAGCTGGTAAAACCACTGTGGAAATCAATTTGGACACTTCTAAAAAGGAAAATTATAGAGTTACCAGAAGACCCTGTTATTCCCTTACTGGGCATTTCCCCAAAAACCTCCACATCTCAGTTCAAAAATATTTGCTCAACCTTATTCATAGCTGCTCAATTCATGATAGCTAAAACCTGGAATTAACCCAGGTGCCCATCATTGGATGAATGGATAACCAAGATGTGGCATATCTACATGATGGAATTCTACTCAGCAATAAGAAAAAAATGACACATTGAAATTTGTAATAAAATGGTTGAACTTGGAACAGATTATTTTAAGTGAACTCACACAATCACAGAAAGACAATCATAGCATGAGCTTGCTCATCTGCAGCTCCTAACCTGGTTCAGCCCCGTTGCTGGCGTAACTGAACAGCATCTTGCGATGTGGAGAATAGGGAGGGTGGGGCTTGGGGGAAGGAAGGGTGGTGAGGGACACAAGATCTGAACCCAGTTGACCTGGTACCACAGAATCCTATATTCTGGAAATCAGACGAAAAGGTGAAGGCTTTAAGTAAACCTTAGGCAGAACACCTGAATCAATGGACCCTGGTAAGAGTGAGATGAAACCTAACCTCAAATTTATTCTGTTTCTTTTTTTCCTCTGGATTTATCTTTTTTTCTTTCCATGGCATTGACTGTACCAGGATGTGGTCTACATCCATAATGGAGTGTTGATCAGAGGGACATACTAGATCTCCTGAAAGAAAATGACAGACTTCTGTCAGAGCACTTGATTACCCACCAGAGGTTAATGGTAAGGCTGTACTTTGGAAGACACCAAATGCTGTCAGCATAGACCATGAAGAGACCTGGTTGGAATCAAAAGGAGAGCCAATTATCAGATAATTATCCCATCTAGTACTGGAAGGTGCTATGTGAACTACCAGGGTAAAGGGGTCAACATCCCTCCAAGCAATTCAAAGTCTAAATGACTCAGGAGCAAACAATGTGATGTTATGCTTGTACAAGTGCAATAATGGCACACAGCCTTGGTGGATAACCAACTGCTCTTGGATTGGCTAACAGACTGCCGAGTGGAAAGTTAACCATATCTGTAATTGGGAAACAAGTCAGGATCATATCCACATAATAATTATGCATTTCACTGTAAAGCTCCCACTTACCTTAGACTATAAAAGTGTCTAAACCCTTATTATTCTCTCTAAATCAATAATGGTTATCCCATTTAACTGGTGCTGATTTCACCCTCCTTAGAGAGTCTGCTTCTCTTTTTCAGATGGGACCTGGATTTGAGGAAATAAACGACATAGTGCACTCCACCTCAGCCCCAGCTGAAACAACAGAAGTATTAGTGAAATGAGCAAGAATGCTGATCTCTTGGTTAAGCTGATATAAGCACTAGGGTGATGGAGAAAGACACTGAGGACACTCAACACCTCCCAAACCAGACATCTACATGTTCCTAAGTACGCATAACTGATGTAGACTTAAAATGCTCCCAGCATAGCTCAGGGAATTTTGTGGAAGAGGGGACAGGAAGATTGTTAGAGCCACAGGTTGGGACATTTTGCACAAGACATTGCCTCTCTCCCATATCTGACTGCGGCTCCCATAATATATGACCCACAATCCCTGTGGGGTTGACCTGCATCCCTAATGAGGAAGGGCTCTTCAGAAAAGTGCCAAGGAGAAGGAAAGGACGGTATCAACATGTGATGTTTACATACAAAATATGTCTATATGTAATAATAAAAATAAATTACTTAATTAAAAAAAGAAATCAAACAACCCAATTAAAAAAAATGAGCTATGGAGCTAAATACAGAGTTCAGAATGGAAGAAATTGATGGCCTACACGCATCTAAAAAATGTTCTACATCCTTAGCAATCAGGGAAATAGAAATCAAAACTACATTGAGTAACCATGTCACCCCTGTCAGAATGGCTATCATAAAGAAAACAAATGACGATAAATGCTGGTGAGAGCACAGAAAAAGGGGAACTCTTCCACACAGTCAATAGGAATGTAATCTTGTACAGCCATTGCGGAATTTAGTGAGGGCATATCTGAGACAGGTAAAAGTAGATTTATCATATGACCCAGGTATACCACTCCTAGGCATCGAGACTCTTCTCCCTATCTTAGAGATATTTGTTGAACCATGTTATTCACAATGTATATGTATCTATATGTATCTCAACTGATGAATGGATAATGAAGATGTAATGTATTTATACATGGATTTCTAATCAGCAGTAAAAAATATATATATAAAATTATGAAATTTACAGGGAAATGGAATTTCTGGAAAAGATTATACTAAGTGAGCTAATCCAGGCCCAGAAGGCCAAATAGTGCATGCTCTTTCTCATATATCCTAGCTACAAATGTTTAGGGTTTTATGTTACTTGGGGTAAAAATCAGTAGCAGAGACCAGTAAGCTAGAAAGAGGCTAAAAGGGAGGGAGGAGATGGGAAGACTTAATGTAAATAGATAATCAGATTACAGAGGGTGGGATGGCCTAAATGAGGTTAAAAAAATAAATCATTGCCAGTGATGGGATACCTTCCAGTGAGTTGCTGCTCAGGTAGGTTCCTGATGCCTCAAAACATTACAGGCCATTGACAAGGCTCTTGATTTACCTCCAGGAATAGATGGTAAGGCCCTATTGCTTAAGACTCCACATGCTTGTACTACAAGGTCACTGAGAAATCAAGCTAGGGCTGAGCTGAAAACCTCCTCCCTATACACCAGCTGACAGAATACTGGAAAATGCTATGCTGCATGCAGTCCTATAGGAGAGAGAAATCATAAGTAGAGATAAACAAAAGTGGATACTGAAAACATTAAGTTTTGCCAGCCAGGCCAAATGAGCCAACAGGTGCAAAAGTGGTATGTGTGTTATGGAGGAATCAGTTACTCACTAATTGGACTGGAGGCCCACTCCACTAGGAATATGTGCTCAATAGTGGAAACCTATGATGGTGGAGGTAATGAGTTGTAGGGGTGTATTACCTGCTGTTGTCTGACTAAATGCATATATTATACTCACCCAAGTGCCCAGGAAGCACTTCTCCTAATGTCCATATTATATATCAATGCTACCCTCAGTTTTGAGTTACAGAAACTTCTGTTTTCAGATCGCAGTGACTTCTGGGATAACTAAAAGGCACCATAGTGCTGAGAAGAAGTGACAGAGGAGTATTCTGCACTGAAATATGTCTACTACACTCTGCAAGGCTCAGTGTCCATTGAAGAGGAGAGGGTAAAAAGAATGTAACTGCTAAACGAAGGGCAGGACTGTTTACAATGCAGTCTTACAGACAAAATGGGCTGGACATCCAAGACCTCAAAATGCCTGGTACTACCTACACAAGCCCCCCATAATAGGAGAAAAGATAATTATTTTAAAATAAAAGAGAGACTAATTGAGAGGGTGAGGGGATATGATAGAGAATGGATTTGTGAAGGGGAAAGTGGGGGAGGAGAGGAAATTTTCATGCTTTATTGTTTTTAATTATGGAAGTTGTCAACAAGAAGGAAATGTACATTTAAATATTCTCTCACTCATAATCAGGATTGTTAGAAAACATCTCTTAATACAATAGTAATAGTGATAACTCATTATATCCAGTACCATACACATAAGTTATACATTATTCTTATAGATATTAAATAAATATTACAACTATTCTCAGTTGAATATATCATACATAACTAATGCCAACGAAATGTCAAAAAGCAATGACAAAAATACTGCGTGATCTTTGGCTTCAGTTAGTAAAATAACAAAATAGTGCATCAATAAATAATAACATATTTTCTTAATGAGTTAGTAGATAGTCACACTATGTTATTGAGTACCTCATGTATAAATTGACATAAATGTGGATAGATATGGAACTTCTATAAGTATAATATATGCATTTAGTCAGACAACAGCAGGTATTACACCCCTACAACTCATTACCTCCACCGTCATAGGTTTCCACTACCAAGCATGTATTCCTGGTGAAGTGGGCTACCAGTCCAATTAATGAGTAACTGATTCTCCCATAACACACATACCACTTTTGCACCTGTTGGCTCATTTGGCCTGGCTGGAAAAACTTAATGCTTGCAATAATGCTTGCAATTAAGCAATATTTAAAATTTTAGAGAGGGCACCTGGAGAAATAGCTCCTGAGTTAGTTAAGTCACTTGCCTGCAAAACCTAACAACCAGGGTTTGATTCCCTAGTACTCACTTAAGGCCAGAAGCAGAGTCCACGAATTTCACTGCAAATTTCATAATTCCATTTGTCTTTACCACTGAGTAGAACTTAATTATACAAATGCACCACATCTTCATTATCCATCCATTAGTTGAGGGGCATCTTGGCTAGTTCCATTTCCTAGATCCTGTGAATAGAGTAACAATAAACATGGATGAGCAAGTACCTCTAAGGTAGTGAGAAGAGTCCTTAGGATAAATGCTTGGCAGTGGTATAGCTGGGTCAAATGGTAAATCTATTTTTAGCTGTCTCAGAAAACTACATAGTGATTTCCACATTGGCTATATCAGATTACATTACCAACAAAAACTTAGAAGAGTTCCTCTTTTCTGCATCCTCACCAGCATTTATTGCCATTTGTTTTCTTTTTTTTTTAAATTTAATTTATTAGTTTTCTTTTCAGTAAATACAGGCAGTTTGGTACCATTACTTAGGCTCATCTGTGATCTACCCCTTCCCATTAGACCCTCCTTGTTAATGAAAATGGGTCGTGCATTGTGGAGTTAGCCCCCAGTTATTGGTATGATAAATGTCTCTGCAAATCATAACCCAACATGTGACTCTGACATTCTTTCCGCCCCCTCTTCCGCAAAATTTCCCTGAGCCATGTTGGGTTCATTTTTGGTCTGCTTCAGTGATGAGGTGTTGGGGGCCTCTGAGGCTCTGGCTCTCTGCTTTGGTAGGAGTTGATTTTTCTCTGCGTTGATCTCCTTCCCCTTTGTGCTGGTATCCGGTTCACAGGAAAACATCACCCTTGCTTATTTCACCAGTTGTCCTTAGTTTCAGTTGGGCCCCTTTTGAAGTATGTTGGGGCAGCTCTCTTCTTAGGATCTGCATCTATCTTTGTTTTCCTTGTTGTCTGTAGTGCTACTAGGCGGTCGCCATCTTGACCAGAAGTCTCGCCATTTGTTTTCTTGATGATAGCAATTCTGACAGGACTTGTAGGAAAAAACCCCCGCAGGGGGTCCCCACGCTCTGCCCGAATAAGGCGACACCCCAAATCACTCACTCACGAGAAGCGGTCTTGATGCAAACTGCAAGAGGATTTTATTCCAAGCGCGCTGGGGCCCACAGTCGTACACCGCACAGGGGTAGAGGACTGCAGAGCCCCGAATGCAGGAATGGGGTAGTTTTTATAGGGTTTCTAACAAAGCCTGTGTATTAGACCAATCATTATTTAATATCAGGAGCCCCTGCAGGGTGTTAGCCAGTCAGTTTGTGCCACCCCACAGTTTCTAAGCCAATTAGTTTACTTTGCTCAAGCCCCTCATGGACCAATCACTCTCTTATGACTATGACCTTGGTGGTCAGCGTTTGCGCAGGTCCTTGGGTGGGAGTAGCAGAGTGTGGTATCAGTCTCCTGTGACCTTGGAGGTCAGCACTTGTGCAATTCCTTAGGTGGGGGTAACAGAGTATGGTATCAGCCTCCTATGACCTTGGTGGTCTGAGGCAGGCTGCTACAGCCTATGGTGCGAGTTACTAAGGCTTACAGTGTAGGCTACTAAGGCTTACAGTGTGGGCTATTAAGGCTTATGGTGCAGGCTATTTACAGAAACCAAATAAGTGGTTCACTTTTTTACTCATTTCCCATCCTTGAGGGCTATCTCATGCCCTTTTACCTAGTTTTATATTAGGAGTGGGCTCTGATATAATGAGAAGAGGGATTCTTTACTTGCTTCCAACAGAGAGTAAAGCCTGGAGTTTGAGGTATGCAGGGAGCCCGCTTAAGCTCCCCTTGGAGCGTGATAGTATTTCTGAGCTTCTGAATTCTTGGGCCTTTCAGACTGAGGTGGAATCTCAGTGCAGTTTTAATTTTCATTTCCCTGATGGCTACTGATGTACAACATTTTTCTGAGATGTTTATATACCATCTGCATTTCTTCTTTGGAGAACTCTATTTAGTTTCATAGCCAATTTTTAATTGGTTTGTTTGATTTCTTATTACTTAGTTTTGTGAGTTCTTTGTGTATCTAAGATACTAATCCTCTGTCATATGTATATCTGGCAAAGATTTTCTCCCATTCTGAAGGTTGCTTTATTCTTCTGTTCACAGTGTCCTTTGCTGTACAAAAGCTTTGTAATTTTATAAGTTCCCAGGGGTTGATTAGCGGTTTCATTTCTACGCAACTGGAGTTATGTTCAGAAATTCATTATCTATGCCAATATGTTGAGTATTTCCCCCTACTTTGTCCTCTTGCAGTTTCAGAGTTTCAGGTCTGATATTAATGTATTTAAATCATTTGGAATTGGTTCATGTGTGTGGAGAGAGATAATGATCTATATCCTTCTACATACAGATATCCAGTTCTCCCAGCACCGCTTGTTAAAGTGGTTCTTTCATCTCCAATGAATAGTTTTGGCAAAATTGCCAAAACTCAAGTGGTTGTGGCTGCCAAAACTTAAATCTGGGTCTTCTGTTCTGTCCCATTGATCAACTTTTCAGTGTTTGTGTTGGTACCATGCCGACTTTATTACTATGGTTCTGGAGTATAGCTTAATATCAGGTATGGTGATACTGCCAGCCTTATTTTTGTTGCTCAAAATTATTTTGGCTATTTAAATTTTTTTGTGTTTCCAAACAAAGACTAGGATTGCTTTTTCTATTCCCTTGCAGGAAGGTATTGTTATTTTAATGGTGATTGTACTAAATATGTATATTACTTTTGGTAAGATTAACATTTTCAAAATACTGGTTCTTCCAATCAAAAAACATGGGATGTCTTTCCATTTCCTAGTGCCTTCTGCAATTTCTTTTGAGTGTTTGAAAGTTTTCACTGTATAGATCCTTCACTTCCTCAGTTAGCTTTATTCCAAGGTAATTTATTGATTTATTTGAGAGAATTGTGAAGGGGAGTGATTCCCTGATTTCATCTGCTGGAGACAGCAAGCATGCCATTTCAGGATCACAAGGAATTCAGCACTGAAAAGCAGCATGACACAGTTCCAGTGCAGCTGTCTCTTCCTTGAAGTCCAATGTGGGCCCTCTATAGAAAAATCTTTGGCTCTCTACACTACAGAAATCTGTGGTTTTTTGTATAATGTTTGTCTTTCTCTGTCTTTCACTTGGTGTCCAAATCTGTAAGTTTACTTTTCCAGTAAAAATTGGTGTTGGTGAAGTGTTGGTCAATGTATCTGAAAGAGGCTCTGGCATAGAATTAGAAAAAAAAAAAAAACAAGAAAATGGGCCACAGATAATTGTTTTCCTTAAAGGCATTAAAGAAAGTCAGGCATGGAGTACAGTACACTTAGGAGGAAACAATCAACCTCCTGGAACAATGTAAAAATTGTTCTATGACTATTTTTTCTAAATGGTGGCAATTACAGCAAACCATAACTCTTTACCAAGAATACTTACATAAAAACAACTGAAGTCAGAAAGAGTTCAATTGGGGGGACAAAATTCTAAGTATTGGAGAGACATGAAAAGGAAAATTCAAAATAATGATTGAGGGGTAAATGGATCTATTGGATCAGTGATTAATGATGGGAACCCCCATTTGTAGTTGTTTTGTCTATCACATTTAATATAGTAATTGAAAGCAGAAGTTCAGGAAATCACAAGTGCTTGACCACACATACATAGGGAAAATGTGAAAACAGTTAATCATTATAGGGGCCTGACAACTTTACTTCTTTTTTTTTTAATTTTTTTGGTTTATTTTTATTTATTGATTTGAGAACGACAGACAGAGAGAGAAAGAGGCAAAGAGAGAGAGAAAGAGAGAATGGGTGTGCCAGGGCTTCCAGCCACTGCAGACGAACTCCAGACACATGCGCCCCCTTGTGCATCTGGCTAACGTGGATCCTGGGGAATCGAGCCTTGAACCGGGGTCCTTAGGCTTCACAGGCAAGCGCTTAACTCCTAAGCCATCTTTCCAGCCCAACTTTACTTCTTTACTTGAGGTGAATAATTACGGGATTGTTTGATGAAAAGGAATAACAAAATGTTTCTGTGAATTCTGTGAAACTGTACCTTTCTTGAAGTTTGCTCTCGCATGACATGATCAGAAAATAAAAGACTGAGGCTAAGACCTTTGGCAGCAGAGAGACAGGGAAAAACAGAGAACAGAGAAAAAGACAAAAAAAAAAAAAAAAGAGAGAGAGAGAATAAGGAAAAATGGAAAAATAGAAAAAAAAAAAAAAGAAACAGAGAAGCAGAGAGAGAAAGATGGAAAAACTCACCTGCTTTCAGCATTAGCCAGTCAGCTTGCACCAGAACTTGACTTGGAGTGGTTATTGTGCTGCTCCTTTTCACACCTCTCTTTGGGGACCCTCCTTCAAGCCAGGACTGGACCCCGACATTCATCCTCAGAATGCTTGTTGTTAGTATATAAGGAAACTACTAATTTCTGTGTGTTTATTTTGTGTCCTGCTATGTTGCTAAGAGTGTTTATCAGCTCCAACTGTTTTCTATAGAATCTTCAGGGTCCTTTATGCACAGAATCATATCATCTGCAAATAATTATAGTTTGATCACTTGCTTTCCAACTTGTATCCCCTTTATGTGTGTTAGCTTGCCTTATTGCTATGGCTAAGACTTTCAGTACTATATTGAGGAAAAGGAAAAGTGGGGGCAGTGGACACCCTTGTTTCATTCCTGATTTTAGCAGAAAAGCTTCATGTTTTCCCCCTACTTAGTATTCTGTTGACTGTACGTTTGTCATGAATCACATGTTGAGATTTGTTCCTTTTCTTGCCAGTATCTGTAGGACTTCTAACCATGAAGTGGTGTTAGATTTTGTCAAATGCCTTTTCTTCATCTATTGACATGATCATGGGGTTATTGTTCTTCAGTCCATTTTTATAATATATTACACATCAATTTCTATTTGTGTAATCATGCATGCATTTCTGGAATAAAGCTTGCTGAGTCAGGGTGAATGATATTTTTGATATATTATTGTATTCTATTTGCCAATATTTTGTGATAATTTTTCCTTCTAAATACATAAGGGATATTGGTCTCTAATATTATTTTTTTGTTCTATCTTTGTCTGGTTTTGATAGCAGGATAATGCTGGATTCGTAGGAGTTTGGTATTATTCCTTCATTTTCTATTTTATGTAAAAGTATGAAAAGCACTGATATTAGTTCTTTCATGAAAGCCTGGCAAAATTCACCAGTGAATATATCTGGGCCTGCGTTTTTTCTTTTTTAGCTGGGAGATGTTTTTATAACTGCTGGGATCTCTGTACTTGTTAAAAGTCTATTTAAGTGGCTTATCTTATATTGACTTAATGTTGGTAGCTCATATAAATGTAGGAAATAATCCATTTCTTTCAGACTTTCAAACTTTGTGGGATATATGTTCTTAAAATATTTCCTTATGATTTTCTGAATTTCGTTGGTATGTTTTGTGCCTTTTTCATCTGCAGTTATATTATTTTGTGACCCTTCTGTCTTTCTTTTGGTAAGATTTGTTAAGGGGTTATCAATCTTGTTTTATATTTCAAAGAACAAACTCTTTGTTTCATTGATTCTTTGTTTTTTGTTTTTGGTTGTTATTTTGTTTTTTGTTTGTTTGTTTGTTTTTATTTCATTAACTTCTGCCCTAATCTTTATTATTTCTTCATGTCTACTGGTATTTTGGATTTTTTTTTTTTTTTTTTTTTTTTTTTTTTTTTTTTTACTTTTTCCAAGGTCTTAAGGTGAAGCATCAAGTTGTTTACTTGTGACATTTCTAATGTCTTTATATAGGCACTTAAAGCTATAAATTTCCCTCATTGTGTTCCAAATCTTTTGGTATATTGTGTTATCATTATCATTTGATTCTATGATTTTTTGATACTTTTTTGATTTCTTCAAAGACCCACTCTTCATTCAGGGTATACTCTTTAGTTGCCATGAATTTGTGTATGCTCTGTAGTTTTCTTATTGCTGGTTTGTAGTTTAGTCTCATTGTGATCAGCTAAAGTACAACAAATAATTTCAGTTTTCTTGCATTTGTTAAGACTTGATTTGTGACCTCATATGTAGTCTGTTTTACAGAGTGTTCC
Organism: Jaculus jaculus; assembly: GCF_020740685.1. NCBI lineage: Eukaryota > Metazoa > Chordata > Mammalia > Rodentia > Dipodidae > Jaculus > Jaculus jaculus. The sequence goes on from NC_059113.1 coordinate 78,961,123, forward strand.
ATGTGCTGCTCAAAAAGAATGTGTATTGTACAGCATTTGGATGTAAAGTGCTGTATAAATCTCCTAGGTCTACTTGATCAATGACATCATTTAATCCAGATGTTTGTTTGTTTGTTTGTTTATTTGTTTATTTATTTATTAGCCAGATTGACCTGTAAGCTCATGAGAGTGGGTTATTGAAGACATCCACTACAATTCTGCTTGTGTTTACTCTGTCATTAAGCCTAATAGTGTTTGTTTAATGAAATTAGGAACAGCCATGTTAGGTGTGTATATGTTTAGAACCATAATGTCTTTGTGTTGGATAGTTCTTTTAATCAATATAAAGCAACCTTCTTTATCTTTCCTCAGTAATGGTGGTTTGAAGTCTATCTTGTAGATACTAGGGTTGCACCTGCATGTTTTCTAGGCCCATTTGCTTGAAATACTACTTCCATCCTTTGACCCTAAAATCATGTCTGTCATTTATGGAAGGTGATTTTCTTAGAGGTAACAAATAGAAAGTTCCTGCTATTTAATCCAGTATGCAAGAATGTGTCTTTGTTTGGGGCTTTGAGGTCATTGATATTAAGAATTCTTGAGGTTGATAATTTTCTAAACACCTTCACTTTTGGTAGAAGAGTGTACTTTGCTAGTTTTTTTTTTTTTTTTTTTTTTTTCTTCCCTGCTTATTTTCTCCCTAGGCTGCTTTGGTGTGGCAACTATACCACAATCTTACCCAGAAGTCCACATGTAACTTTTTTTGGAGGTTATAGGAGCTAATTAAGAGTTTGACTGAGTCTCAGGAGAGACTGCACACACTGTTAAAGAATGTGAGGACTTCTGAAGCTGAACTGAATGTATGTTGTATTATGAAATGTCCATTAAACTGTAGTGACAAAGGGTGGAAGATTATGAATTAAACAGAATCTGTATGAGTGTAATTTGAAAGAAATGGGCTTGTGATGGTTTATATTGCTTGTCACTTAACATTACCTAGGAGCACCTGTGAATGGTCATGTAAATTATGTTAGTTCTATAGAAGTTTGTGAAGGATTATCTTGGTTAGATTAATTAAGGTGGTTTTGGCTGCACCATTCCATGGTCTCCGATCCTGGGCTATAATAAAGAGGAAAGACCTGGATGAGCAGCAGCATGCATCACTTCATCTGCTGAATGTGACCAGTTACTTCCATCTCCTAACTTCATGTCTTCCCTGCCATGATGGACTGTAACCTAGAACTGTAAATTGAAATAAGTCCTCCTCCCTTAAACTGATTTTTTCAGGTATTTTGTCTCTGCAACATGAAGTTAATATACTTATGATATTAGATCAAATATTAGTGGTTTGTTTACTCCAATAAATTATATATTCAAATGCTAAAATATCTAATCAAATATTACACCTCTTTTTTAACTTTGTCTGATGGTACCCTGAGAAGTATATAATGTGATACAAGTCCAATTTAAAATTCAGAGGAAAAATATCTAAAAGAAATTGTTTGTAGATTTTGAGTTTCAATCCTTTATTTCCTCATTTCTTGGATTTTTTTTTTTTAATGGAAGATAACTTTAGCAGCACCAAGTCCATTCACTATATTTCCCATTAAAATGACTTCATATATTGGCTTGAACTCCATTCTTCTGAGAAGGGAATTCATAAAACCATCAGAACAATGATTGAGGCAATGAATTAGACTTTGGTCTGTTTCTCATTTCTTAAAATCGGTAGTCTCACTTTTTAATCAAATTATTATAGGCTTCAAAGATTAATGTGATAGGTTCACATTGCTTACATATGTATGTACATGTGTATGTACATATGCATGTCAAATTTTTCAGAAATTTAAAATACCACTACCATGACAGGCTTGTGATACAATTCTTTCCATTATTTTGGTTCTTCTCCTAACATGACTTTGGAGGCCCTAAGAGATTGTTAGACAAACTTATTTTGCATACATTTCTAAATAATTCATTTTAGCTTATAAGTAGATGGAAACTAAAATACAAGAAACTTCATAAAATAAATTTTGAAAATCATTAGATACTATATTTTTTTCAATATTTTATTGGCAACTTTCATACCTTTGGACAATATACCATAATCATAATGTCCTCACACATCCCTCTTTTCCCTCCTAAATTCTCCCCTCCACTGAAAGCCTTCTTTCCAAATAGTCTCTCTGTTATTTTGATGTTCATTTCCCCCCAAATCTGTGTGTTACTATTATGACATAGATTTTTGTATTTTTGTAGTATACAACAATTATTGATCAAATGGCTTTTTGCTAGGTTTTTTTTTTTTTTTAAGGATTACTTCATTTTTTACTTTTTTTTTTTTTTTAATTTCAGCATGGACACTGCTATGCTGGTATTGAACATTAAAGGCTGAAATATAATAAATTTTCTTCCTTAGAGGAAAAATGAAGGAGATTTTAATGACTAAATAATCCTTCTTCATCTACTTTATGCATCAAAGGGAGACCTGGAAAATATATTTTGCATGTTCAGGCATGCTCCAGAGAAGATTCAAAGAGATCAGAGATGATGTATGCTGTTGAATTCAGAGCTGATCTGAGGAACAACCCAAAACTGGAAATGGTAAGGAAAAATAATATTTTTCTACATTTCATAAAATGTATGCTTTTATTATTATATATTACATATTTTTAAATTGTTACTAATTGAATTAATACATTAATCATACAATATTAATTATATGTGAAACATAATGTTTCAAATAGCAATATGAAATTAGAATCAGAGTGTAAAATTCCTCTCTGTTGAAAAAGATTAATACTTCACAACTGAATGCTATTGACCGTGACCAAAACTTACAATTCATATCTGTATTTGAGATGTGTGAAATGGCCTAGTTTTCCCCAAGTAGTTCAGAATAAATGCTTTAAATCTCAGACCTTCATCAAACCATGAATTTTGCAAATCCCTCACCACTTAAAAGGTTGATCTCTAACATGCCACATAGTCATAAAGTTATAAGCTTTGTTGCAAAATTTAAGCTCTGTCATAATTTAAAACAATATTTATCTCTATCCATATAGATAAATCAGTAATATAAAGCTAATGTGTCTCAGAATCAAAATATCTTAAAAATAAGTTTTGATATTGTGATACTACAAACTATTATAAAACATGCAAGACTGGTGTGGTGGTGTATGCTTTCTATTTCAGTACTCAGGAGGCAGAGGGAGAAGGATCACTGTGAGTTTGAGGTAACCCTGAGACTACATAATGAATCCAGGTCAGCCTGGGATAGATCAAGACCCTACATCAAAAATACATAAATACATAAATAAATAAATAAATAAATAAATAAATAAATAAATAAATAAATAAACTCTATATGCAAAATGGGTTTCTGGGAGGTAGCAAGTCCAAATATCAAATATCTACTCAGTGTTACAAACACTGAGCGTTCCAACTAGTTGGACCTTCAATATTTGTAGACAGCACTTAAATGTGTGCCTGGAACACCAATGTCCTCCTCCTACTACTACCGGAAATAATTTCACTTAAATCAGTGATGGTTTTATAAATTTTTCTTTAAAAAAGATTTTCATTTATTTGCAGTGGCTGGAGGTCCAGACATGCCCATTGTCTCTCCCTCTTTCCGTCAAATAAATAAATAAATAAAAATAAAGTATTAAAAAAGAACATCAGGTTTTGCAAGTAAGTACCTTTAACTACTGAGCCATCTCTCCAAACCTATTTTTTTAAAAAAAAATCCTTATTTTATACAACAAGTCTATAAAATATACCTAGTAAAGAAAAGGTAGCTTGCAGTATCTAACCTCAGATGCTTCAATGCTCAGTTGTTGCAAAATTTACTGTGTAGGATTAAATTTTAGCATAAACTTCTCTTTTCCTTAGTGATTTATTATATGCTTAAATACATTTGAATCTTTATTTTTTAAATTAACAATATAACATTCTTTTTAAAATTTTATTTATTTATTTATTTGAGAGAGACAAAAAGAGAGAGAATGGGTGTGCGAAGGCCTCCAGCCATTGCAAAGGAACTCCAGACGTGTGTGCCCCCTTGTGCATCTGGCTAATGTGGGTCCTGGGGAATCGAGCCTGGAACCGGGGTCCTTAGGCTTCACAGGCAAGCACTTAACCACTAAGCCAGCTTTCCAGCCCCAAAATAATAATCTTAAATATAAAATTTATTGCATTGATTAGAGCCAAATGATCTACGAAATTAGTAAACATGATATAGTTATTGTTATTAAGGAGATCAAATATAAATTATAATTTAAAAAAGTTGCATTTTTGACTCATATGTTTATTTAATACTTCCAGTAATGCAGATTAAGATTGTTTTGTTCCAAAGATTTTCAAGTATGATCAAGTTTCCTACTTCTGGAATATTAAGTATTCTGACTTTACCCATATTATGCTCTAGATGCTAATGATTTGAAGTACAGCCAATGCTATTTTGGAAAAGTTGTACATTACCCATCTATTTCTGACCCTTGTGTGTTGAATACTTCTCTTACTGTCATAACATATTAAGTGCTTTATAAACATAAACTAAAGTGATCTCGGAGTTCTTTTCCTGGTTCAAATGAAAAAGTAGTGCCTTCATTTGCAAGTAGCTATAGAGAAATGTGCCAACTCCACCATACTTCATGGGAGCCTATCTTTCGTAGGCGGTTTCCCTATATTAGCTGAAGTATTTATTTCTTTATTCATGTCTCTAGGCTACTCTGTAATCATATAGAGTATAAACTTCTAGATCTTAAGAATGTGTGCTTAATATTTATGTATCAAAATTTTGATGATGGGGTAAAGAGAAATCATCTTGTGACAAGGCCTAAGCTGGAGAAAGACATAATCATGAACTTATAAAAGGAAGTTCAGCTTAGCTGGTACCTTAAGATATGGTCTCACCTACACTTGAACTTTAGGCTTGGTTTGCTTTAACACAATGGGTCATCACAAGACAAGATGTTTTTCTTGCTATCGCTGTGGGGTTCCCCAGAGGAGTCCCTGCTCAGGGCTGTCTACACGACCCCAAGAACACTCACGCAGGACGCTCTCAATGCAAACCGCACGAGGTTTATTGAATCTGATGCATCGGGGCTCAACACAGATTCCTCTCGCAGGAGGGGTGAAGAGCCCCTAGCAACGGGTTTGGTCAGCTTATAAAGGCTAAAACCACAGGCCCATGCAGAGTCATAGGGGCTTTCCAGCCGTGGGTCCCTCTGATTGGGTGGGGCCCACAGGGTGGGCTCGTGTCTGGGGGCTTCAGATATGTGTTGACTGTTGATTGGTTGTGTCCAGGTGGGGAGTTATCTTAATGAGGAACTAGGAGTTGTTTGTTCAGCTCTGGGAATTTAGGCATTGTGTAAGGCGTACAAAAGGTCAGGTTCCTCATGGTATGCTTTTTACAAAATGGAGGCGGTTGCAAAATGGCAGTTCTGTGGTTCAATGCAGCAGCAAGCAAGCCATATTACAGAAGCTTAAAAGGGCATGTTAACAGAGCAACTAGAAAACAGGGCAGCAGAAATAGGGCAACTTTTATCCTTTCATTGCTAAATGCAATTTTTAGCTTCTGTACTAACTGCTTTTTGCTTGCAGTTACAGGAGAGGGAAAATTCAGGGAGTGAAAAGTCTGAAAAAAAAGTTTCTTTTTTGTTTTCTAAAATCAATTGAAATTAACTCTTGGCTTTGCAAGATTATGATTACTGAATTTCTGAATAGCAAAACTAAGATGTGCAATCTTATGGATTTCTCCTATAAAAGGAGCCCTGGAGTGTAACCTGGAACTGCATTCAGGCTCCTGAATCCTAGATGTAATCACCAGCCAGCTACTAAAGATTCATTTCCTATTACTTGGTTTCTGTGTGGTCTTCCCTGGGGAACAATCTGACAATGAAACTATTGTATAGATCAGGAAGCTGAGTATCCCAAACCATGATCATAAAATTCACTTTTAGGAATATAGTTGATATAAAATATTGAAATTTTTAGAAATTATATTTTACATGTTTTGCATCTCTAACAAAATCCAGACATTTAATTGCTGGGCCCTGAAAGGCCTAGGCGTGAGGCCTAGTGGTACTTCCTGAGCCTAGCTAAAGTTTGGCGACCTGTCTCTGGCCAGCTAGGACTCAGCAAGATGCCTAATGGCTTCTGGCTTGCTACCTCCTCTTGACAATTGTAATTACCATTTCAATAGTTAAAGTTTACTATTGGCCCTTACCTCTTCCCCCATCCTAAAATCCCCGCCTTCATCCCCAACATGATATAGGCGACTGCTCAGAGTTGTTTCTGCAAGTTCCTGCATTGAAAAGACTCCCAACTCAGTGTGGTTTTTCTCTGGTGGCCAGGAGAGGTTTCTGAGTCATCTGATGTTCATCATCCCTTCAACACCTAGGGAGGAACCAGCAGGCCTGGTTCTTCCCTCGGCACTACCTGACCGGGAAGGAGCCCCACATTTAATGAATTGTCATAATATATTTTCATAAAGTCATCAAATATTTAATATGTCTCAGCATACATTTTATGTGTTTAATAAATTTAATAAATTTGGATATGTATCCCACCAAAGTGAATAATGTTAAATGATAAAGTTGTAATTATCTGTTAAACTATGAAAAAGATATTTTGACTCTTTTTAGATTGAGAAATTTTTCTTCATGAAGTTGATCATAGTCGTTTTAAATGGTAAGCATGGCTGTAAATGTTACAGTAGTTACCAAGAGGACTTTACAAATATGACTAGGTTTGGGATGGTAAGAGAACATATATTCCTGGATTGCTTGAATGGCTTTCCCATAATCCCAGTGGTTCTTCTATAGTTGAGATGAGAATTTCAATCACAGAGAAAGAGAACAGAAAGAGCCACATTTCTGTTTTTGAACACTGAGAAGATCACCATGAAGCAAGGATGCATGCTGTCTGCAGAGCCTTGAAGGGAGTAAATCAGCAGATTGATTTTAGCATAGGTAACTGATTCTGTACTGTACTCCTCTAGATTATATCATATTTACTGTATATAGTTCTAAATTGCTAAGTTTGCAATTTTTGTCATTGAAATATTAGAAAATAGAGAGATGTTGTATTTCTTTTTACACTGAAAAATTAATTTTCTCAAAATTGAGTAATCATTTTTAAAACTAAACAAATGAAAATAAAACAGCAAACATAAACCAAAGAAACTGAGATTTAACATTTGTTGTTACATCTAAAGAAATATAAAATGTAAACCTCTTAAGAGACATGTCAAAGGGTGGAAAATAGTAATCTGGACCCAAACGGCAATGGTACCATAAAATTCTACTTCCTAAAAGACAGACCAAATGGCTGGACCTTCACTAGACCCTTACAGGAAACACCTGAACCACAAGACACTGGAGAGGGTAGGATCAAGACTGACCTAAATCTCCTACATCTTCCCTCCCTCCCTCTCCCCCTCTCCCCTCTATCTCTCTCCTCTCTAACTCTTGTATATTAGTTATCTTTTTCCTCAATTTAATAGTGGACACTGACCTGTAACCCCCACTTCCAGCTTGGGCCTACCATCCACAATGAGCTTTTGATCAGAGAAACCTACAAGGTTTCCCAAAACAATGACAGACTTCTGTCAGAGTACTTGATGACCCACCAAAGGCCAGTGGTAAGACCCTATTGCTGAAGACTCCATACGCAGCTGAAGCGTAAAATGGAATGACATGGCTGGAAGCCAGGAGAGAGTCAGTCTCCAGACAGTCAGCGTGTCTAGTGCCAGAAGGTGCTACATAGGCGACTGGGGGAAATGACCAAGATCTGTCCAAGCAACACATTGTTTAACCTAATTAGCAACAAATAACCGGATGTGATGCCCACACAAGTGCAATAGTGGTACACAGCCATGGTGAGGAACCAATTGCTCTTGATTTGGCTAACTGATCCACTCAGTGGTACTAGACCCGTAGCTGGAGCTGGGAAACAAGTCAGAACCATACCCAAACACAAGCCCACTCTACAATATCAAGCTACCATCAATCACGGGGTATAAGAGGGCCTACACCTATCAAACTGTCTATCAAAAAAGTTATCTCAATTTTCCGGGTGCTAACTTACTCTCCGTTGGAGATTCTGCTTCTCTTTTCCAGATAGATGCAGATCCTAAGAAGAGAGCTGCCCCAACATACCTCAAAAGGGGCCCAACTGAAACTAAGGACAACTGGCTAAATAAGCAAGGGTGATGTTTTCCTGTGAACCGGATACCAGCACAAAGGGGAAGGAGATCAACGCAGAGAAAAATCAACTCCTACCAAAGCAGAAAGCCAGAGCCTCAGAGGCCCCCAACACCTCAGCACTGAAGCAGACCAAAAATGAACCCAACATGGCTCAGGGAAATCTTGCGGAAGAGGGGGCGGAAAGAATGTCAGAGTTACATGTTGGGTCATGATTTGCAGAGACATTTATCATACTAATAACTGGGGGCTAACTCCACAATGCACGACCCATTTTCATTAACAAGGAGGGTCTAATGGGAGGGGGTAGATCACAGAAGAGCCTAAATAATGGTACCAAACTGCCTGTATTTACTGAAAAGAAAACTAATAAATTAAATTTAAAAAAAAAAAAGAGACATGTCAAAAAAATTCAATTATAGGATAGACACAAACAAACAAACAAAGCTTGGAATTTATGTCACCCTCTTCAGGGCTTCTTTTCCTACTCCTGATAAGGGTTATATATTTTAGTCTAACTCAAAAGAAAAGGTTTTTATGGTAGCAATTCATTTTGGATTTAGTTTTGTGTTTGTTTTTCCCCAAACTTCCCTTCCCCTCCCCTCAAACCCTGAAATTGGTGCTACCTACAATGATCTGTTGATCAGAGAGACCTATGAAGTCTCCCCCAAACAAGACAGGTTTCTGTCAAATCACTTGAATATTCACCTGAGGCAAAAGGTAAGACCTTATTCCTGAACACACAATATGATTCCAACACAGAGAATGGTGAGACCTGGCTGGAATCCTGAAGACAGCCACTCCCCTGACAGCCTGTCTAGTGCTGAGTTGGAAAGCGCTACATGAGCTACTGTGGGAAAGTGGCCAACAAATGGTTTGAGCAACAGAGGTCTAAGCTGCTCAGGAGCAAAAGCCCTGACATCTTGTACAAGCCAGTGCAGTACTGGCACAAAGCCTTTGTGAGTAACCAATGACTTTCTGCTTGGCTAAGAGATCCACTCAGTAAAAAGGAACCTATATCTGGATTTGGGCACCAGATAAGAATCCTAAGGAAACAAACTTTATGCTCTCTAGTGTCGAGACTAGTCTGTGGCTAAAATAGTGGTAATCTGTATAAATTTCTCCCTAAATTAATAATTCTTATCCCACTTAATCTATGCTGACTTCACTCTCTATTGGAGAATCTGTTCTTCTTTGTCAAAAGGTAGAAAGGTCTGAGAAGATAAACTACTACTCACACTTCAGCCAAGCCACAGATGAAACCACAGAGGACTTGAGGAGAGGAGCAAAAGTGCTGCTTCTATGGGGAACTTGATATTCAGCACCAGGATGAAAGAGACAGACCCTGAAGAGATGGTTCTAAGATCTCATCACTGAAGTAGACCTAAAACTCACCTAGCACAGCTCATGGAATTTTGCAGAAGAAAGGGTAGAAAGATTGTAAGAGCCAAAGGTTGAGACATCCTGCCCAGAGGCATTACCTGCCCAACCCAAATACTGATTGCTGCTCCCACAACACATAAATCACAGCCTAATGAGGAATACCGAAAATCCCACTGAGGAGGGTCCCCAGTGGAATAGGGGAAGGGATGAGGAAAAAAAAAAGGTCCCAACATATAATTACTTTCTCTCTGTATATAATTAATCTATAAAAAAGCAGTTATACATTGGAATACCAATAAGGAATTAGAGACCTCATTTTAGGAACTTCAGATTGGAACTAATTGAACAACCACAGCAGCAGCAACAACAAAGCAAAAGGCAGTGCTTATTGATGGTTTCAATGAACATTTATTTATTAAAGTACATTCAGGTTAAAAAAAAAATAGATGATGGCATCATCCAGGATGGGTGAGATATCTTGGTGATATAGTTGCCCTTGAGCCATTCACTCATGTTCCTGTAAGAAACCCCTCACCTGTGCTCTCTAAGTAACCCCAATAAATTCACTGGCTCACCAAACCTGGTTTTTCTGTAATCATCCTTTCATCTGTCCTCTGTGCCCTATTAGTAGAGAAGACATGTGTTTGCATCTCCCAAGGGGAAAAGTTTTCCCCTAAGTGGTGTGTGTATGTATGTGTGTGGTTTCTATGGTGCATGAATGTATTTGATGTAGTCACATGTGTGCAATTGCATGTGCTCTGTGTACACCTGTGCAGAGACCATAGGACATCTGCTGCTGTGTTGCCCGTCAACTTATTTCCTTGATCAAGTCTTCCACTAAACTTTGACCTCATGTGTTTCCATTAGACTGGCCTATGAAAGACCAGAAAAACTCTGATCCTCCTATCTCAGACCCCTCAGAACTGGTGTCATGCCTGGCATGGGTGATGGGGATCAAACTGAGGTCCTCGCAGTAAGTACTTTTACCACCGAGGCTAGACTCAGTCCTATCCCTTCATTTATTCAACAAAAATGAGGTCAATTTCAACCCCTGCACAATTTATTCTACATTCCTTTTCCTGGAGAGATGTTAACAAGTATTGGTTCATCTCAGATGTGTAAGTAGCAACAGACAAAAGAGAAGATGTTTCCCAAGACTTGGATCTTGAGAAGCACATGTGTCTAAAATAACTACATCACTGAAACACCCACTCCAACATTAATAAAAAACCTTGCAAGTTGCATCCCAGGATCTTCCTGCTCAACTTTTTGGCAGCTCCACTTGAACATCTTATCTCCTGGCAATTGTTTCCTGTTTTGTATCATGAGACCCTAACCTGAGCATCCTGAACCTTGAGGGTACCAACTTTCATGGGCAGCCAGAGCTATCTAGGTTTCATTAGCTTCCTGAGTTTTATGAACCTTCCGTCTTCAACTCAAAGGAGCTTCAGTCTGTAGGAAATAGCTACATAACATCAAGAAACCACAGATTTAAAAAAATGTTTAAGGGTCATAGGAGAATTCCCCCAGTGTTTGGAAACAGAAGCTTATTTGGTCAAACTTGACAGAGGTTGGGGTTCAAACTTGGCTAAATGGCACAGACAATAATCTGCCTACATAATAGATGGAAAGGTAAATGAAAGTCACAGATAAAAAATTGAAATAAATAACAAAAGCATACCTATGAGGGATTAATCCAAGACAGTGACTAAAGTATAGAACCAAAGTAGAAACATTATGAGACTATTAATATTGGGATCATTAACAAGTCACGATCCCTTTATGTCTCTAGATAACTAGGAAAAAACTACTAATTTCCCAAACACAAGATCTACAAAATAATATACATTCTTAATTATCCTCTTATATAGTAATGTTAGGATATAATATTAACTTTGTTTTATTCTTACAATATAAGCAGAAATTGGGACTTTCTGTTTTATTTTGAAGTGTAAAACCATCATTTCTATGTTTTATTGATCTTGGCAATAGTATGTTTTTGTGATGTTAGTAATTTGAAATTTAGTGAAGCTGTCTTTTCGAACTGAATCCAAAAATGTCATGATGTTAAGATTTCTGATGATGCTTTTTGCTTTTCCCTTGGCACTGACCTGTAATTCCCTGAAACAGATGTGGTCTACATCCACAATGAGCTGTTGATCAGAGAGACCTACTAGATCTCCTAAAACAAACAACACAGACTTCTGTCACAGCAGTTGATTACCAACCAGAGGATAATTGTAAGACCCTACTGCTGAAGACACCAATCGCTGTTGGCATGGACCATGGAGAGGCCTAATTGGAATCCAGAGGAAAGCCAGTCCTCAGATAATTAGCCCACCTAATGCTGGAAGGCAATACATGAGCTACCAGGAGAAAGTGGCCAGCATCTGTCCAAGCAACTCAAAATCTAAGCAACTCAGAAGCAAACAAACTGATATGATGCTCACACAAGTGCAATAGTGGCACACAGTCATGGTGGGTAACCAACTGCTCTTGGGTTGCCTAACAGATCTGATCAGTGGAAAGGAAACCATATCTGGAACTGGAAAACAAATAAGAATCATATCCAGATAATGATTCTGCTTTCCATTGTCAAGCTTCTACTAACCTTACACTATAAGAGTGTCTAAAACCTTATAGTTTTCTCTAAATTAATAATGGTTATCCCATTTAACTGGTGCTCACTTCACTCTCTGTTGGAGAATCTACTTCTCTCTTTTTTTTTTTTTTTGAGGTAGGGTCTCACTCTGGTCCAGGCTGACCTGGAATTAACTCTGTAGTCTCAGGGTGGCCTTGAACTCATGGCGATCCTCCTACCTCTGCCTCCAAAGTGCTGAGATTAAAGGCATGCGCCACCACGCCCGGCTCTTTTTCAGATGGGAATTGGACTTGAGGAGATACATGACCCAGCTCACTCCACCCAGGTCCCAGCTGAAACCACAGAATTGGGGAAATGATCAAGAATGCTGCACTCTCAGTTAAGCTGATATCAGCACAAGGGTGATGAAGAAAGATACTGAGGACACTCAACACCTACCAAACCAGACATCTAGATGCTCCAAGTGCCCATCATTGAAATTGACTTAAAATGCTCCCAGAATGGCTCACGGAATCTTGCAGAAGTGGGTGTAGAAAGATTGTTAGAGCCACAAGTTGGGACATCCTACACAGAGACATTGCTTCTCCCCCCAAACTGACTGTGATCCCCTAATGCATGACCTATAATAGCCATGGAGATCACCTGCATCCTCAACGAGGAAGGCTGCTTCAGAAAAGGGGCAAAGAGGAGGTAAAGGATGGTGCCAACATGTGATGCTACATACAGAATATTTCCATATCTAATAATAAAAATAAAATATAAAGAAGATTTCTGATGAAAATGTAACTTAAAAATGGCAGGCCTTTTTTCTGCTATCAGACATGAAAACAAACAAAGTAACTTAATTTATTTTTAATTTTGAAACTAAAGGACCTGAGTTTTCCAAGGCAAAATATTAAAAAATAAAAAGTATTTCAATCTGATGAGTATATTGGATTAGTAAAAAATTGTGTAAATATCTTCTTAGAGTTTTTGTAAAACCTCTGAGTTACAATGTCCAAATCTACATAAACTTCATTAGTACATAATAAAATAGTTCAGTTTTTAAATTGGTAAGTTTATTGATTTCAGTGGCAAGGGATTTTAAAGTATTTTCTTTGTTTTCCATTAATTTCTTACTATCTGAAGCCAATCTCTTATTGCCAATGGGGAACTAAACATGCTGATATTATAATAATTAGACAAGGTGAATTGTGGGCTCTTGGGGTATTTATGACAAGTTATAAAAAAAACTTCTGTATAAAATTGTTTCATGTGCTAAAATTTGGAAACTTTTGTGTTTTATAATACATTTGATCACAATTATTGAATTTTAATTCAATCTTAATTATATTATCCTCCTTTGATCAGCCCCTGTTTTCCACATGTACATATTACAATGATCCAGATGAAGTCAAACATGATCTCAAATGTGGTCCATCTCCTTATACTTCTGTTTCTTTTCTTTCCTTTTCTTTATGAAATCCAATATCCTGTAAGCAAGCAATTTTAGCATTTTATCTGAAGTCATGACAAAGGATTTTATTGAACCTTTGGCTTTCAGGATACATGTCAGTACACTTAGTTCTCCACATTGTGTACCTTACACAGTATTCATATTGTCTTGTTCTTAATTATTTGTATGGTATATAGCTTGATTCTAATTAGTGCTTTTTGCTTTTTACCAAGAGTCAATGTTATATGGCATTTTCATTCTTTATCTTATTTAGTGCAGTTGAAATGTAAATTCACAAAGAGTATTTTATTTAAAATATATTTTAAGAACTATTTTTTAATTTATTTATTAGATACAGAAAGAGGAAGAGAGTGAGAATGGGCAAACCAGGGCCTCCAGCCACTGCAGAGAACTCCAGACATAGGCACTATCGTGTACATCTGGATTATGTGGGACCTGGAGAATTGAACCTGAATACTTATGCTTCAGAGGCAAGTGCCTCAACTGCTAAGCCATTTCTCCATCCCTTTGTACTATTTTTAAAACATTGGAGCACTCCAAAAACTCAAGAAATGTGAAGGGAGAGCAGCAGTGAACAACAGAGCAGATCACAAGGTAGAAGAACACGTGGAACATCGAGAGAACTAGAGCAGCATCGGCAGCCTCCCTTCCCCCACTGCCATTGCCCAGTCCCAGCCAAAAGAGAAGTGGTCCAGGGACCTGACCATGCCAACTTGAACCGACAGTGGGACCCAAGCAGGAGCAGAGGTAACTGGGATTACACCACGGAAGGGTCTCACCTGATGACAAGCTGACTTGGAACCCTCAACAGAACAGAAATCTTAACCTCCTTGTTGTCAGGATTAAGGGTGCAGGTGGGGCACACATAGCCTAAGGGACAGACAGAAGATCTGGTTGTGATAATACCTACTCATAGATAAATACTCTGAGAGTCTTGAGAGCCATACCTAATGCCTTAAACTCCTACACTGAAGTTATATAACATCATATTGTCTGGTACATCTGAAAATACCCAGCTAACAAGAAAATCCAATCATTAAATAATCCAGGATGCAAAAAATATACATATTACATAAAAAACACCAAAAATTAAGACAATATAAATCCACCAAAAAGTATTAATACATCAGAATTGAGCTCCAGTGAGAACGAGTTAGAGGAAATGCCTGAGAAAGATTTCAAAAGAATGATTATGAATATGTTCAAAGAACTCAAAGAAGAAATCAAAGGAATCAAAGAAAACACAGAACACCAATTTAATGAAATAAAGAGGTCAATACTAGACATAAATAAAGAAATATATATATAAAAGAAAAATCAGTCAGAATTACTACAAATGAAGAACACAGTTAATGAAATAAAACATTCTGTAAAAAATCTCACCAGTAGAATAGATGAAGGAGAGAACAGAAAATCTAAGCTAGAAGACCAGGTGGCAGTCCAACAAAGAGAAAGACAAACTAATACAAAAGTATGAGTGGGAATTTCAAGATATTCAGGACACTATGGAAAGATCGGGGCATAGTAGAAAGAGAAGAATTTCACTCAAAAGGCAGAGTAGGCATCTTCAACAAAATCACAGAAGAACACTTCCCCCAAATTGGGAAAGAAGTACCAATGCAGATACAGAAATCCTTTAGAACACCAGCCAGACAAAACATGGAAAGAACTTCTCCTTGCCATATTATAATCAAACTACCAAACACAAAACCAATGAAAAAAAAAAAAATTGAAAGCAGTGAGAGAGAAAAATCAAGTTACCTACAAAGGCAAGCCCATCAGGATTACAGCAGATTACTCAACACAAACTTTAAAAGCCAGAAAGGGGTGGAGTGATATATTCCAAGTCCTGAAAGATCACAACTGTCAACCAAGGTTACTTTATTCTGCAAAATGATCCATTCAAATAGACAGAGAAATAAGGACATTCAACAACAAAAGCAAGCTAAAGGAGTATTTGAAGTCAAAACCAGCTCTAGAGAAAATACCTGAAGGAGTCCTCCATGCTGAAGAAAAGGAAAAACACACATATAAGGAACTGGGAAAAAATGAAGAAAAGGAAAAACACACATATAAGGAATTGGGAAAAAACAAACAATACTGAAAGACTAGGTAACACAAGAGAGGAAAGGGATAACCAAAAAACTAAAAAAAAAAAAAAAAAAAAAAAAAAAAAAAAAGGGAAAAAGGAATACACAATAATATCTCTTAATATCAATGGCCTCAATGCCCCAACCCAAAGGGAAAGGCTCACAGACTGGGTTAAAAAGCAGAATCTTTCAATTTGTTGCCTCCAAGAAACCCACCTTTCTGCAAAGAATGGACACTATCTTAGAGAGAAAGGTTGGCAAATGGTGTTTCAAGCAAATGTACCTAGAAAAGAGGCAGGAGTTTCTATCCTAATATCTGACAAGATAGACTTCAGTCCAACATTAGTTAAGAATCATAAGGAAGGTCACTATATATTGATTAAAGGCACCCTCCAACAGGAGGACATTACAATCCTAAACATATATGCACCTAACATGGGAGCCCCCAAATTCATCAAACAAACACTATTAGAACTAAGGTCACAGATAACACCAAACACAGTGGTGGTGGGTGACTTTAACACCCCACTTTCATCAATTGACAGGTCATCCCAGGAAAAAATAAACAGAGGCATCTGGACTAAATTAAGTCATAGAAGGAATGGACCTAACAGATATCTATAGGGCATTTCATCCACATGCTGCAAAATATACATTTTTTTTTTTCAACAGCACATGAAACATTCTCTAAAATAGACCATATATTAGGACACAAAGCAACTCTTAACAAATATGGGAAAATTAAAATAATTCCTTGTATTCTATCTGATCACAATGGAATCAAACTACAAATCAATAGCAAGAAAGGCTATAGAGCATACACAAAATCATGGAAATTAAACAACATACTACTAAATGATGAATGGGTCAATGAAGAAATCAAAGAAATCAAAAAATTTATAGTCAAACAATAATGAGAACACAACATACCAAAATCTCTGGGACACAATGAAGGCAGTCCTAAGAGGTAAATTTATAGCTTTAAGTGCCTGTATTAAGAAATTAGAAAAGTTGCAGGTAAGTAAACGACCTAATGCTTCACCTTGGAAAAAAAAAAAAAAAAAAAAGCCTTGGAAAAAGAAGAACAAGGTAAACCAAAAATCAGTAGATGGAAAAAAATAATAACAATTAGGGCAGAAATTAATGAAATAGAAACAACAACAACAACAAAAATACAAAGAATCAAAAAAAACAGAGTTGGTTCTTTGAAAGGATAAGCAATATTGATAAACCCTTAGTAAATCTGACCAAAAGAAAGAGAGAAGAGACACAAATTAATAAAATTAGAGATGAAAAAGGTAACATTGCAACAGATGCGAGAGAAATTCAAAAAATCATAGGGACCTACTATAAATGCCTATACTCCACAAAGTATGAAAGTCTGAAAGAAATGGATGATTTCATTGATTTATATGGCCTCCCTAAATTAAATCAAGATGAGATTAATCACTTAAATAGACCTATAACAAGCATGGAGATCCAAGCAGTTATCAAAAATCTACCAACTAAAAAATGACCAGGCACAGAAAGAGTCACTGCTGAATTTTACCAGACCTTCAGGGAAGAACTAACACTATTGCTTCTTAAGGTTTTCCATAAAGTAGAAAAAGAAGGAATCCTACCAAATTCCTTTTATGAAGCCAGAATCATCCTGATACCAAAACCAGACAAAGATAGAACAACAACAACAACAACAACAACAAAAAATTACAGACCAATCTCCCTCATGTACATAGATGCAAAAATTCTCAACAAAATATTGGGAAACAAAATACAAGAATACATCAGAAAGATCATTCACCCTGACCAAGTAGGCTTCATCCCAGAGATGCAGTTAGGGTTGAACATATGCAAATCGATAAATGTAATACATTATATAAATGGACTGAAGGACAAAAATCATATGATCATCTCATTAGATGCAGAGAAAGCGTTTGACAAAATCCAACATTCCTTCATGATAAAAGTCCTACAGAAACTGGGAATAGAAGTAATATATCTCAATACAATAAAGGTTATTTATGGCAAGCATACAGCCAACATATTACTAAATGGGTAAAAACTGGAAGCTTTTCCACTAAAATCAGGAACAAGAGAAGGGTGTTCACTGTCACCACTTTTATTTAATATAGTACTGGAAGTCTTAGCCATAGCAATAAGGCAAGAAATTCACATAAAAGGATACAAATTGGAAAGGAAGAAATCAACTTATCATTATTTGCAGATGACATGTTTATACATATAAAGGACCCTAAAAAATCTATTATCAAACTGTTAGAACTGATAAACACCTGCAGCCATGTAGCAGGATACAAAACAAATACACAGAAATCAGTAGCATTCCTATATGCTAACAACAAACACACAGAGGATGAAATCAGACAATCACTCCCACTCACAAATGCATCAAAGAAAATAAAGTACCTTGGAATAAACCTAACTAAGGTAGTAAAGAATCTCTACAATGATGGGCTGGAGAGATGGCTTAGCGGTTAAGTGCTTGCCTGTGAAGCCTAAGGACCCCGGTTCGAGGCTCGGTTCCCCAGGTCCCACGTTAGCCAGATGTACAAGGGGACGCACGCATCTGGAGTTCATTTGCAGAGGCCTGAAGCCCTGGCGCGCCCATTATCTCTCTCTCCCTCTATCTGTCTTTCTCTCTGTGTCTGTCGCTCTCAAATTAATTAATTAATTAATTAATTAATTAATTTTAAAAAAAGAATCTCTACAATGAGAACTTTAAAACACTCAAGCAAGAAATTGCAGAAGACACTAGAAAGTGGAGAAACATCCCCCGTTCCTGGATTGGAAGAATCAATATTGTGAAAATTACAATCTTACCAAATGCAATCTACACATTTAATGCAATCCCTATCAAAATTCCACAGGCCTTCACAGAAATATAAAAAAAAATACAAAAATTCATTTGGAATCACAAAAAAACATTGAATATCTAAAATAATTAAGTCAGGCAGTATCGCCATACCTGATTTTAACCTATAATACAGAGCCATAGTAACAAAAACAGCATAGCACCGGCACAAAAGCATTTATGTAGATTAATGGAACAGAATAGAGGTCCCAGATATATGTCCAGGTAGCTATAGCCACCTGATATTCTATAAAAATGTCCAAAATACTCATTGGAGAAATGATAGCCTCTTCTGGAAATGGTGCTGGGAAAACTGGATATTTATCTATAGAGGGATGAAAATAGATTCTTTTCTTTCTCCATGCACAAGAATTAAATCCAAATGGACTAAACATCTTAACATCAGACCTGAAACTCTGAAACTGCTAGAGGAAAAAGTAAGGGAAACCCTTCAACATATTGGTCTTGGCAAAGCCTTTCTGAATATAACCCCAATTGCTCAGGCAATGAAACCACTGATTAACCACTGGGACCTCATGAAATTACAAAGTACAAAAGATTTATACTGCAAAGGACACTGTGAATAAAGCAAAGAGGCAACCTACAGAATGGGAAAAAATCTTCACCAGCTATATATCTGATAGGGGATTATTAATATCTAGGATATACAAAGAACTCAAAAAGTTAAATATTAAGAAGTCAAACAAGCCAATTAAAAATGGGCAAGGAGCTAAATAAAGAGTTCTCAAAAGAAGAAATACAGATGGCATATAAGCATCTAAAATAATGTTCTACATCCCTAGTCATCAGGGAAATCCAGATTAAAACTACACTGAGATTTGATCTTACTCCTGGCAGATTTTGTACCATCATGAAAACAAATGATCATAAATGCTGGCGAGGATGTGGAAAAAATGGAACCCTTCTACACGGTTGCTGGGAATCCAATCTGGTCCAGCCATTGTGGAAATCAGTGTGGAGGTTCCTAAAACAGCTAAAAATTGATCTACCATATGACCCAGCTATAGCAGTCCTAGGCATATATCCTATGGGAGCATCACATTTTCTTGGAAGTACATGCTCAATCATGTTTATTGACACTCAATTCATAATAGCTGGGAAATGGAACCAGCCTAGATGTCCCTCAACTGATTAGTGGATAATAAAGATGTGGCACATTTATACAATGGAGTTCTACTCAGTGGTAAAGAAAAATGAACTTATGAAAGTTTCTGGAAAATGAAGGAATCTTGAAAGGATTATACTAAATGAGGTAACTCAAGGCCAGAAAGTGATGTGCCACATGTTCTCCCTCATATGTGGATCCTAGCTACAGATGATTGTGCTTCTGTGTCAGAAGGAAAAAAAAAACTCAATGGCAGAGGCTAGTAAGTTAAAAAGTAGATATAGAAGGAAGAGAAAGAAAAGCAGGAGGGTATTTAATAGGTTGGTATTTTATATATGCAAGTAGAAGAATAGATTAACGGGGTGAAAAGGCCCAAAGTGAGGTCAGGGGAAGAGATTGTATAAAAGAAAAGTGGAGGGAGGGCTAATCAAAATCTAAGAGGATGCAAACAAATCATATGGAATTCTCTAGTTTTGGACAATGGAACACTCAGGAGCCATAGATAGTTACTAGAAAATTTTCAGTGCCATTGATGGGATACCTCCAGTGATTTGTTGGTCAGGGAGGTCCCTGATGACCCCAAAACATTATAGGCCATTGCTGAGGCTCTTGGTTTCCCACCAGGAATAGATGGTAAGACCCTATTACTGAAGACTCCACATACTTGAGCTGCAAGGCCATTGAGAAATCCTGTTGGAACTGAGATGATAACCTCCTCCATGTAGACCAGCTGACAGTAAGCTGGATGAAGCCATTTTACATGTAGTTCAATGGGAAGAGAGATATCACCAGTGAAGATACTCAACAGTGGACATTTCAAACCTTATAATTGGCTAGTCAGGCCAAATGAGCCCATGGGTGCAATAGTGGCATGTCTATCATTGTGGAAACCAACTGCCCTCCAACTGGACTGGAGGCCTGCTACATGGGGGAGTGGGACACATCCCTGATACTGAAAACTTAAAACAGGGGTAGTCATGAGCCCTAGAGGTGTAATATCTGCTGATGTCTTGAAAAATATATATACTATGCTCATCAAACTGCCCAGTAAGCACTTCTCTTAATATTTACACCCTTATATTAATGCTACTCTCACTGGGTAGAGAATCTTCTCTTTTCAGATGGCAGTGACCTTGGGATGACTCAGAAGGTATCATAGTGCTGGAAAGAAGTGACTGGAGTGCTCAGTAACATCTCAATCACACCTTCCAAGGCTCAGGGTCTAATGAGGAAGAGGTGGCAGAAAGAATGTAAGAGCCAACGAAGGGTAGGCCTCTTTACAATGTGATTCCTCCAGACATAAAATGGTCTGGATATCCATGACCTCATAGTCCCTGCACTACCTACAGAAGACTATCATAAGAGGAGGAAAAGATCATTACATCAAAATTAAAGAGAGACTGATTGAGATGGGGAGGGTATATGATGGAGAATGGGATTTCAAAGGGGAAAGTGGGGGGGGGAGGGTATTACCATGGGATATTTTTTTTATAATCATGGAAAATATTAATAAAAGTTGAAAAAATAAATAAATTATTACATAAAACATGAATCATATTTTAAACACTCACCCTAATCAACTTTGTAACGGTTACTCTAAGGAAACTCTATAAAATGTATTTTGGCGGACAATTTTTCTGGATAGCCCTGAAATATGAATTCAACAAAATGCCTCCTTATTTAAAATGAAAAGGTACATTTTGAGGCATTTAATCTTGTAAAGATTCATTCATTTACCATAAATCATCTTGTTTATTATGTAATGTATGACCTTTTGCTTACCTAATATATTGGTTATTATTTTTCTGCTTCATATAGATCATGGAATCTACAACTATTTGATGCATAGTACATAATGATTGATTCGTTTAATTTGTGTGATGAGAAAAAGAGAAAGCCAACAAACACCAACCATAGCAGATATGAATGCTGGGAGTAGCTATAAAAAATTAATTTAATTATTCCTAAAATATTCTTGATAATTAATTTTATTATTCCTTTGGATTATAATTAAATATCTCAAAAGTTGAGCATTTCATCAAATGAAGGTATGATGAAGGAAAATGGCATGGCTATAACATGTTACTGAAAATTCTAATTTTTCTTATTTTCATTGGCATTTGTTTGGTTCATAAAGACAATTTCTTTAAAGTATATCATGTATTTGAGTATGTTCACTCATACCATAGTATATATATGTGTATATACATATATATGATCATATACTCACAAACACAGGTATACACATATATGTGCATCCATATATAGCCATTTTATTTTATGTGTGTATATATATGTGTATACACATATATATATATATATGTACATATATATATATATGTACATATATATATGTGCATATATATATATGTGTGTGTGTGTGTGTATATATATATATATATATATATATATATATTGCTATGGATTAGAGATGATTTATTTGAAGTTTGTTTTATCTTTTTTTAGGTTAAGTAAGTTTTGAAAGATATCTGCATGTATTAAACAGTTAAATAGTGGGTATAGTTAATTCACAAAAATAATTTGGTTCATTTATTATATAAATGAAAAGAAAGGCTGAATGTCTTTGAGGATTTTCATAATGTATGCCATTTAGAGGTAGAATGTACATTTTCTTAGTAATAGGGTCATTGATGTGCATATAAATTTACAATTCTCTGTTTACTCATGCTTTTCTATGAAGTACAGGAGTTCTTAAAATAGATTTATTTTCACCAGACATATTTTGTCTTCATATTTTAAAATGAGTTAAGAATATGATAACAAAACTTTAATAGTTACTACGACTTGAGCATGTTGTTATTTTTTATAAGCATTAGAGATGCCTTCAGAAGTCCTACTCAGGCCTGATTCAACTGTCATCTTCAGAGTTCTTCTTATGTTATCTTTCAACAAATCAGTGCTTTCTTACAGCTCTCAGCTTTCTCATGAGTGATTGATAGTAATGATTTTATACACCTCAATATATCAAGATGAAAAGAGTAGCTGAGTCTTGTTTTAGAAAAAAAATCATAATGAAATTCCAGTATACAATATTTTACAGTAAAATGGAAATTACATGGGTTCCAACTAATATAAAACCATACATCTATGATGATGATGATGTTCATACTTATGGTGGTGGTAAATTAATATGGTGGTTTCACTTAAGAATATACCCAGATATTTGGTATTCTATAAGTGACCACAATTTAATTAGTACTTCCAGAGCAGCTCTAAGTTTACAGTTAAATTCAACTGGTGGTTTTCACTTCATCTATACCATTTTGCCTTCACACATACATAGCCTCTCCTCTTATCCATGCTACTCACCAGAGTTTATATTTGACACAATTTGTGAATAAGTTTTGATCCATCACTATTTCTAAACTCCATAGTATGTTTAGAGCCCCCTGCCTGATGGTACACATTCTATGAGTTTTGACAAATCTACAATGACATAAATCAATGAGGATAATGTACCAATGAGTATTTTTCATTACTAGGAAAATCCTTTGTGTTGGCAATGTTAGTTTTATTTATTTTAATGTAAACTCTATCATTTATATTGGTTATTATACTTCTCATGTGTTTCTTCACCTGCTTTGTGATATTCTGACGTGTTAACTCTGTGTCATCTTTACCAACCAAACATCCATAGAACAGGAGTTGTAGACAAGCCCTGGGTAATATGCAAGTTACTTCAACTGATACCTTCCATTAATCTTCATAGAGACTAGAACTTGGTAGGACTTTCACAATTTACAAGGCATCTGCCTTTTCCAATTTTGTTTTGATTTCAGGCAGACTTTCATCCTCTGAACCTTCTGTGTAAAGTTGCCTATACCCTTGGATACAGGATTATTTCTGATAGCCATTCCAGTTTCTCTGTGAATTTTTGCATTAGAGAATGTGTCCCAGGCACAGAGAAATGTCTTGCCTAGAGTGTCTTTACCCAGGCAGGACTGCCACAGTCAAGGCAAACGAGGCAGTACAATGCTACACAGAGTATGGGCAGTGAACAATCATGTGTTTTAATACTGTTTATTGATGGAAAGAAAAAAAACATACATTAGGTTTCTGCTGAGAAAGATCCAAATATAGTATTGGAAATGGAATACTTAAGATGAAAAAAGAATAAAAGAAATACTCATAACCAACAGAAACTTCAAAGCCGAATGTCAGGTAAGCACACCAGGAAATTTACATGAATAAATATTTGAATAAGTAACAATGGAAAATAGAAAATACATCACAAGAAGGGGTGAATACATTTTCCAAGAATAGGTCATGCACAGGTATTTCTATTTTTTTAACTTTTGAGGCACATATTTCCTAGGATGGCCTCAAACTTGATATGTAGATAATAATCCCATTGAAATCCGTATCACTTACTATCAAGAGTGTCCCTCCCCATCTGATATTGTGATGAAAATGACACTTTACTCAGAATTTTTTCCCATAAATCCATAATTCCAGTCAATTGAAAAATACTTGAGAAAAATGGGGCTCATTCTATAGAAATCTCTGATATATGTTCTTTGTACTGATCAGGGACATCAAAAGTAAGATTGATTCTCATCATTCAGGAAAACATATGGAGACAGAGGAAATAAGTTCAATATGGTGCTCTCTATGAAGCTCTAGAAAAAGCCAAGTCAAAATAAATAGACTGTGAATGTGGTGTGGACTTTGAGTTTGTTCATGCATTTCTTAATTTGCATGTGTGAAGGAGTTTAGTAGTAAATAGAAGCTGAAAAAAGGGAACGACTGGTGCTCTTTATACCATATTCAAATTTCTGAAAGTCATAAACTCCTAAAATAATAATTATATCTAAATACTGCTGCAATTTTATCAATAACCATCCAGACACTGAACATTGACATTCCAAATATTTCTTAGAATGTCTATTTTTATAGCTTTTGAGGTATTTTATATTGACCCTCTGCCTTAAAATGCTGGAAAAAGATAAAACAACTATTAAATCACTGTTTTATCAATTTATCCCCAGTTCAGGTGGAGTGGTTCTGTGGTTTAATATACTCACTATTAATTTCTGATTATTTTTCTGTCTGTTGTCACTCATGTCCTTTGTCAATTTTCTCATTAGTCTGTGCACTGTTAGCATGAGGGGCATTTTATATAATCTGAATCTTTTATGTATTTTGTAAATGCTTCTCAAACTTTCTCTTTACTTTGTATTATATGCTTTTGAAGTTGGCATATTTTTAAGATTACCTTTTAAAATATTTGGTAAAGTAACTTTCTCTAATAAAAGATACTTTATTTTCAGGCTGTAAAGGTGGGTTAGCAGTCAAGGCCTGTAAAGCCTAAGTACCCATGTTTGAATCCCAGGTATCACATAAGCCAGATGCAAAAGGTGACAGAAACACACAAGTTACACAAGGTGGTGCACACATCTGGAAGTCAACTTCAGTGGCTGGAGGACCTGGCACACTGATTCTTTCTCTCACTCTCTCCTTCACAAAAAGAAAGAAAGAATGAAAGAAAGAAAGAAAGAAAGAAGGAAAGAAAGAAAGAAAGAAAGAGAGAAAGCAAGCAAGCAGGCAAGCGGGAGAGAGAGAGAGAGAGAGAGAGTGTGAAAGAGGGAGGGAGGGAGGGAGGAAGGAAGGAAGGAAGGAAGGAAGGAAGGAAGGAAGGAAGGAAGGAAGGAAGGAAAGAAAGAAAGAAAGAAAAAAAGAGAGAAAGAAAACATGTTTTATTTTCATGGGTACTTCCCTAAATAATATTTATTAGCTGTTAAATCTGTGATTTAATTTATTTTGTGTAAGTATAAGAATGAAATTAGGGCTGGAGAGATGGCTCAGTGGCAAGATGCTTGCTTAAAAACACTTATGACCTGGGTTCAATCCCCCCATACCCATTTAAAGCCAGATGCATAAAGTAATGCATGTGTCTGGAGTCCCTTTGCAGTGGCAGTAGTACCTGGCACCCCTATACTCATTCTCTCTCTCTCTCTCTCTCTCTCTCTCTCTCTCTCTCTCTCTCTATCTGGTAACTAAAGAAAATTTTTAAAAAATAATGAGATTAACTTTATGGTTAAACAATTATTGAACTATTCATTCATTAAATTAAAACATAAATACTGTGTATGGGCATATAAGCTCATTTTGCATCTTCTCTTTCTATTCAGAACTTACTTATGTTGACATATAACAAATCAACAGTGATTAAATGTTTGAATCTATGACTTCCTAGTATGTTATTTTTTTGTTTCATAAAGTAAGTCATTTTATTCTATTCCTTTTAACATGTAACTTGAAATTACAAGATGCTATGTAAAAGATAGTTAACAAAAATGCCTTAGAGCCGGGCGTGGTGGCGCACGCCTTTAATCCCAGCACTCGGGAGGCAGAGGTAGGAGGATCGCTGAGTGTTCGAGGCCACCCTGAGACTACATAGTGAATTCCAGGTCAGCCTGAGCCAGAGTGAGACCCTACCTCGAAAAACAAAACAACAAAAAAACAAAACAAAACAAAAAAGCCTTAAACTTTTAACTCAAACATAATAGAAATTTATCTGACTAATTTTGGACAGACATCTTCTTTATCAGATATTAAAATAGCTACAAAAGCTTATTTAGGTTTCTTATAAGCAGAGAAAACATTTTCCGTTCTTTACTCAAGAAAAATGGATATCTTTACCAGTGAAATGTGTTTTCTTAATATAGATTCAATATAGTTGAATGTAGATATTTTATCTAGTCAACCAATCTCTAAAAGACACAATATCATACCATTCAAGATACACAAATACACTTAAAGTCAGGTACAGAGCACTACTTCTATAGCAATGAAAAATGAAAATTGAAAATGGCAAGCACTACTAAGAAATGTTCTATACAATTTTGTAATTGTTCATTATAAGAGGAGAAATAGCAAATGAATGAGATTAGGAAAGAAGGGAAAGAGGAGAAATGGAGGAAGCAAGGCTCAATAAAAATGCATAAGTAAGAGCCATGGAGAATAAGAATAATAAATAGGGCACCATGATCTTTAATCACAGGTCACTGAAAAATCAAGTGGGAACAAAGCTGGAAGCCATCTCTCTTTCAGAGACCACTCACAGAGCTAGAAGGTGCTATATAAAAAGAGGGGCAGGAACTTCATAAACAATCTGAACAAACAGTGGATGCTTCATGCTACAAAATCAACCAGCAAGGGAAGTTGTACCCACAGATGAATTACTGACATACAAATTTTGAGGACTACCAACTGCTGTTGTTGGAAAAGTGAATTATCTCCCTCATCAGCAGGAAATTTGCACATGGTACTGAGAATTGAGTCAAAATAATATGGCTTAAAAGGTCTTACATAGATCATACAGAGAAGCTTTTACATGCCATTATAACATAATAATGCCTTCTAAGTATGTATGCTTATGCCCTCTGATTAATCCTCATCTCACTTTTGATTAGAAAACCTTCTTTTAACAGATGACAGCAAATAGTGTAAGATCTAAGACTCTTCAAAATGATAAGAAGTTATATCAAGGCATAGCTTGGGATGAGTCATCTATCTCACACCTGCTCAGGGAATATTGATGACATAGTTGCTGATACCCCACAAGACCAACACAGTTCTGAGTTCTGAGTTCACCTCAACATTTTTTCTTTTTAGATGAACATCTTTAATCTGTTATTTTTTTAATTAAGAACTTACTTTGTATGGATACATGATGTGTTGGTATCATTGGATAAATGGATAATGAAGTTATGGTACATATACACAATGTAATTCTACTCACCTGTTGATATCTTTTTCTTTTTTAAGTTATTTTTATTAGATATGGACATATTTAGTATGTAAAAAACACGTCAGTACAATCCTTTCTGGCGTTCCTGCCCTTTTTCTTTTTTCTGAAGAGGCCTTCCTCATGCGGATTGCATGTCAACCCTAGGGGGATTGTGGGTCATGCAATATGGAGGGGGAGACAATGTCTCTGTACAGAATGTTCCAACTTGTGGCTCTAACAATCTTTCCATCCCCTTTCCTGTAAAATTCGCTGAGCCATGCTGGGAACATTTTAAGTCTACTTCACTGATAGGCACTTAGGAATCTCTGGATCTCTGTTTTGGTAGGTGTTGAGTGGCCTCAGTCTCCATTTCCATCACCCTTGTGCTGATATCAGATTCACTAAGAAAGCAGCACTCTTGCTCATTTCCCCAGGTCCTCCCACCTGGGGCTGGGTTGGAGGGCATTGGGTCATTTATCTCCTCAGGTCCTGTTCCCTTATGAAATAGAGAAGCAGATTCTCTAACAGAGTGAAGTCAGTACTGGTTAAGTGGGATAACAATTATTAATTTAGAGAGAATTGTAAAGGTGTGGGAGCTTGACAAGGAAAAGCAGAATCATTATCTGGATAGGATTCTGACTTATTTCCAGATATGGTTTCTTTTCCACTGAGTGGATCTGTTTGCCAATCCAAGAGCAGTTGGTTACCCACCAGGACTGTTTGCCACTATTGCATTTGTGTGAGCATCATGTCAGGTTGTTTGCTTCTGAATCTCTTAGACTTTTAGTCACTTGGTCAGATGTCGGCAACTCTTCCCTGGTAGCTCATGTAAAGCCTTCCAGTACTAGATGGGCTAATTTTCTGGGAACTGGCTCTCTTCCAAATTCCCCACAGGTCTCAGCATGGTCTGTGTCAACAGCATATTGTATCGTCAGTGGTAGGGTCTTACCATTAACCTCTGGCAGTTAATCAAGTGTTCTGACGGAAGTCTGTCTTGTTTGTTCTGGGAGATCTACTAGGTCTTTCTGATAAACAGCTTATTGTGGGTGAAAACCACATCCTGCTATAAGGGAATTACAAGCCACACCAAGGGAAAAGATAAAGAGAAAAAGAGAAGAATGAGAAATAGGAAAATTTTAAAGTTATGTTTTGTCTCACACTCTCCAGGGCCCTTTGATTTAGGTGCTACCTCCAAGATCCTTGTAAGCATTTCAACTTTTAGTCTAACTTTCAGGATATAGGATTCTATGGTGCCAGTTCAATTTGGGCCAGTTTTGTGTCCCTCCCAACCTTTTCCCTTTCCCCAAGCCCTACCCTCTCTATTGTGCAAGCCTCAGGATGCATTTCAGGTATGTCTACCACTTGGGCTGATCCAGGTTAAGAACTGCAAATGAGTGAGACCATGAGACAATTGTCTTTCTGTGATTGTGTGAGTTCACTTAGAATTATCTGTTCCAAGTTTGCCAACTTTCCTACAATTTTCATTGTGTCATTTTTTTCTTACTGCTGAGTAGAATTCTATCATGTAGATATATCACATCTTGGTTATCCATTCATCCACTAATGGGCATCTGTGTTGATTCCAGTTTTTAGCTATTATGAATTGAGCAGCTATAAAAATGGTTGAGCAAATATCTCTGAACTGAGATGTAGAGCATTTGGGGTAAATGCCCAATAAGGGACTAACAGGGCCTGTTGGTACTCTTTATTCATCCTTTTCAGGAGTCTCATTATTGTTTTCCACAGTGGTTGTACCAGTTTACAATCTCACCATCAGTGAATGAGTGTTCCTATTTGTCCACATCCTTACAAATTTTGTTTTCATTTGATTTTTTTATTATTTTTTTTTTTTATTTTTCGAGGTAGGGTCTCACTCGAGCCCAGGCTGACCTGGAATTCACTATGGAGTCTCAGGGTGGCCTAGAACTCACGGCAATCCTCCTACCTCTGCCTCCTGAGTGCTGGGATTAAAGGCGTGTGCCACCATGCCCGGCTTCATTTGATTTTTAATGTTTGCTATCCTTACTGGGGTAAAGTTGTTTTAATTTACATTTCACTAATGGTTAGAGATATATATTTTTTAAGTGTTTACCAGCCAATTGTAATTCTTCCTCTGATAACTCCCTATTTAGCTCTTTTCCCCATTTTTGGAGTGGGATTTTAGATGCTTTATTGTTTAGTTTGTTTTTTGTTTTTATTGAGCTCTTTGTAGATTCTAAATATTAGGCTTCTGTAAGTGGTACAGCTGGCAAAGTTTTCTCCCATTCATCAGGTAATCTATCTGCTCTGCTTACAGTATGTTTATCTGTGCAAAATCTTTTTAGCTTCATAAGATCCCATTGGTTGAGTGCTTGTTTAATTTACTGGGCTGATGGGGCTTTTTTGCAGGAAGTGTTTTTCCAGTCCTATATTGTAGAGAGTGCCTCCTGTTTTTTTCTTACAGTTGAAGAGTTTCAGGCCTTATATTCAGGTCTTTAATGCATTCATATTTTATTTTTGTATATGGTGACTAAGTGAGTTTAATTTCAATTTTCTACATGTGGTCATCTAATTTATGCAACACTATTTGCTGAAGATGCTGTCTTTTCTCCAGGCTACATTACTGGCATCTTTGTCAAAGATCAAGCAGCTGTAGTTACTTGAACTGAGTTCTGGGTCTTCAATTCTGTTCCATTGGTCGATGTTTCTGTCCTTATTCCAGTAGTATGCTGTTTTGGTCACTATGGCTTTGTGAATATAGCTTTAGATCAGGTATGGTAATATATCCAGAAGTGTTTCCCAACCCCTCCCACCCCAAAGGATGTTTGGATATTCAAGGCCTTTTGCCATTTCATGTGAGTTTTATGATCATTTTTTCAAACACTGTGAAGAATGATGCTTTTTTATTTTTGTATTGTGTTAAATCTGTATGTTGCTATCTTATCAAGTCTTCCTCTATCTTACTTGAGTCTTGTTATGCTTTTATTACATAGGTCTTTCACATCCTTGGTTAGTGTTATTCCAAGGTATTTATTTATTTATTTATTTTTTGCTGCTGTTGCTATTGAAAATGGGTCAGTCTCACTGATTTCTTTCTCTGTATATTTGTCCTTTGCATATAGAAAAGCTATTGATTTTTGTGCATTGCTTTTGTTTCCTTCCACTTTGCTGAAGGAATTTATCACCTTTAGAAGTTTTGAGATGGAGACTTTTATTTTATTATATTTTATTTTATTTGAGAGAGTAAAAGAGGGAGAGAGAAAGAGAGTGAGAGAAAGGGAGAGAGAGAATGGAGGTCCAGGGCTTCTAGCCAATGCAATGAACTCCAGATGCATGCATCCCCTTGTGCATTTGGCTTATATGGGTCCTGGAGAATTGAACTGGGATCCTTTGGCTTTGCAGGCAAATACCTAACTACCAAGCCATCTCTTCAGCCCTGAGATGGACACTTTTGTGTCACTTATCTACAATCATGTCACCTGCAAACAGAGCTAATTTTACTTATGCCTTTTCAATTTAAATCCCTTGTATTTATTTCTCTTGTCTTATTGCTTGAGGTAGTATTTCTAGTATTATATTGAAGATAAATCATGAGATTGAGCACCTCTGTCTGTTTCTGATCTCAATGTTAACTCCTTCATCAACATTTTGACAGAGTGGATGAATGATGACAAGGAGCAATGAAATGACAGGGCAGAGAAGGGAATACCTTGATAGTGTACAGTTGTCAGAGGATTCAGAGTCAGGGTTAAGGGGTGAAGATTTATAAAGGGATATTTATACATTAAAAATCTTAATGAAAAATTATCTCACTACTTAGTTACAAGTTATAAGTATCATGCAGTACTTTGAAGTCAGATTCTGAAATAAATATAACAGTAAGAAAAAAGAAACACCCCACACTTCATCCATTTATACCCTTCAAAATAATTATATTTCAGTTGTATTTTATCTATGCACACAATTTTCTTTAACATTTGCAATTAGTCATTGAGTGGAAGTGAAAGTGAGAATTTTAGGTGAGATTTTTAAGGCATGTATTAATGGAATAAAATAATAAATTATGTTGAAAACAAACAAAAACAATAATATAGATGGAAAAATCAAGATATTAGCACATTTTTAAAAGAAAAAAAAACAAATAATATTTCTTAGTAGTAAATAAGTTCAAAACAAAAATAAATAAATTCGAGGAGGTAAACTGTAACAAAAACATGTATATTGTAAAAATCATGTAAGGTCAAAATAATGTTTGATGTAAAGAAGGAAGGAAACAGAAACACAGAACCCAAAAAGAAAAAAACAAAGCAAAGAATATAAAATCTTACAGCATTTAAAATAAGGCACAAAAGCTAGATAATATGTGAGAGGGATTTACAAAGACATACCATTTAAAATATAATAATGCTTAAAATGTGCAGTAAAAGTGAAAAGGTGAAAATGGCAAGGGTCGTTAAAAAGGATGAGATGCTGGAGCAGATTTTTCTTGAGTTTTTGAAAATCTGAGAAAGCTATTTGTCTACATTGCTGTAAGGAAATTTCAATTGATTATCAACTGTTATATATTATATATATTTTATATATATTTTTTTATATATATATTTTTTATATATATTTTATATATATTTTTTTATATATATTTTTGTTATATTTTATATATATATATATATATATATATATATATATATATATATATATATATAAAATCATTTAAAAAAACTTGCTTTTGGCAAGTAAGCTATATTTGTCAAACTTGAAGAAGCAAAGGTTACTTGAAATTTTAAGCCAAAGTGTCAGAGGGCACATGACTGGCTTGGGGTATGGATAGACAAATCTCTAGACTACAAATATATGTTGTTATACTTCTTCCTCAACTAAAATTTGCTAGGATTTGTTTGAAATCCAAAGAAAATAGTAGGTATTATAATGAAACTGTATGTTGCCTTTTATAGTTTTTGTTTTTCTTTGTGACTGCTCTGTTCCCCACGGTGTACCTGGGAAGTGCAGACAAAGTTTCTACAGACGACACCACTGAAGCCACTGGAGTGTGAAATAATCTTCAGAGCTGAGAATTAGTGTCTTGGCAATGAAGCAGGAAATCAAGAGGGAGTTATTTCTCCAACAAATTTTAACATTTAAAATACACCCAAAACTATAGTTCATTTCACTGCTCAGATCCATTCTCCTGACCACTTGTCTAAATGACAACACTGGTTATATTTTTGTCTGTTTCACTGATATTTTCTCAACAGGTAATGCTCCCCACTACAATTTGTATAATATTTACTGAAAATAGTGCCAGTGTAAGCAGTTGAAGCTTCTTCCAAGTCTTAACTAAAACAACTTTCTTTTTAAAATGCATTGAAAATTATGTGTGTATGTTTGCATTTGTATTATTTTTCTTTTTTCTTTTTCTTTTTTTTTTTTTTTTTTTTTTTGAGGTATCATCTCTCTCTAGCCCAGGCTGACCTGGTACTTTACTATGTAGTTTCAGGGTGACTCCAAACTTGTGATTCTCCTATTCTCCTACCTCTGCCTCCCAAGTGCTGGGATTAAAGATGTGCGCCTCTATACCCGGCTGTATGCTGAGTTCAATCATGGGACACTTTTTACATGGGTGCAAGGAATCTGAGCTCCACTTGGCAGGCTAGCAGAATAAGAACCGTTTGCCACTGGAAAATATCCTCAGATCCTAAAGGAATCATTAAATGTGGAAGTACGCAGTACTTTTGAATCTAATTGGTCATTGTTTTTTGGTTTTTTTTCTTTGACATTTCAGTAAAAGATACAGTAGAGAAGCATCAGAGGAACTAGAAGAACAATATAACAACAGAATCATAACATATTTATATAGGATTTTATGTTTTTATGTGAAAAATTTTCAGAAGAGAACATTTTTTTCTTTATTCATGCTCAAAATTCTAGTTAATGTTGGTACATTTGAACAGAAAATAACTTATTTTTTAAATTTTTTATTTATTTATTTGAGAGCGACAGACACAGAGAGAAAGACAGATAGAGGGAGAGAGAGAGAATGGGCACGCCAGGGCCTCCAGCCTCTGCAAACGAACTCCAGACGTGTGCACCCCCTTGTGCATCTGGCTAACGTGGGACCTGGGGAACCGAGCCTCGAACCGGGGTCCTTAGGCTTCACAGGCAAGCACTTAACTGCTAAGCCATCTCTCCAGCCCAGAAAATAACTTTTATAAAAATATTTTATATATATATTTTTTTTATTTGAGAGAAAGAAGCGAGGAGAGATGGACAGAGAGGGAGAGAATGGGTGTGCCAGGGCTGGTAACAAAGAACTCCAGACACAAGCACCACCTTCTGCATCTGCCCTGTGTGAGAACTGAGGAATCAAACCTGGGTCCTCATGGTTCACAGAGAAGCATGGTAGCTACATTTCCAATCATTTGTTCAAAGTTGGAGGATTCTTAGGTTCTCTTTAGGGACTGTTTCAAAACATAATTTCTATGCTCGTTTTCATGTGTAAATGGCACATATTTTGCAGATTATACATTGCTACTTTGTAATCCTATTGTATCTTATATTTACAAAGCCAGTGCCAGTTGATGACTGGTCTAAGCCAATAGTACAAAATATACTTAAGGGCTGGAGAGATGGCGTAGTGGTTAAGCGCTTGCCTGTGAAGCCTAAGGACCCCGGTTCGAGGCTCGGTTCCCCAGGTCCCACATTAGCCAGATGCACAAGGGGGCGCACGCGTCTGGAGTTCGTTTGCAGAGGCTGGAAGCCCTGGCGTGCCCATTCTCTCTCTCTCCCTCTACCTGTCTTTCTCTCTGTGTCTGTCGCTCTCAAATAAATAAATAAAATTAAAAAAAAATACTTAAACCTATCATTAATATGTGAATCTCAGTTAATTTAGACACTTATATTGGTAAAAGTTTATTTGAACTGGGTTTCCCTTGCCTTTTGCAATGAAAGCACTTAAATCAGTTTGTAAATGCTCCACCATATATGGCACCCTTAAATATTTCACAATTAAATATACTGTATATCATTATAATAACAAATGTTAATTTTCAAAAAATCTCTATTCA
Source organism: Jaculus jaculus (assembly GCF_020740685.1). Taxonomy (NCBI): domain Eukaryota; kingdom Metazoa; phylum Chordata; class Mammalia; order Rodentia; family Dipodidae; genus Jaculus; species Jaculus jaculus. Next base: position 78,995,631 of record NC_059113.1, read on the forward strand.
TGCACATATATCTATAGTACTTGACATTTTTTTTTTCTGTTTACTTGCTAGGGGCTATATATAATAAAATACTCCTTCCAACAATATACACCAAAGGAGTAAGTTAAATGCTGACATTGATACCCATTTACAAAGTCATAGATCTTAAAAGTGTTAAACTTTCCTCTGGAGGAAAGGGTAGGTGGAGAACTAAGGCCAACACACAGCATCTCTCCTCATGACCACATGGAAGCACCATGCCTCATGACCCTCTGCATTTTATAATGAAGATGCACATGCTTCCCTATATCCTGTGAGTCACACTACTTTTCCAGAGAAAACAGCAGGACAGGGGCATCTGAACACCTGCTTATTAATTAACAGACTATAAACTTCCCTTCATATGTGCTCAGTCTGTTCATCTCACTACAGAATTAGTGTCATAGGATAATTCTAGGAAGCATATTTAGAAAAATGCAGACATTTTTACACTGTTTTCTGCCATCTTTATATCACATACCTGGACTTCTAAAGTTTGTGTGGCATTTTAACAACAGGAAATGTCATTATAAATAGTTTCAGGAACTAACATTATCAAGCCAAAAATGAGCAGACATACTATGAAGTAGTAAAATACCTGCCATCCTAACCAGTCTTTGGATAAAGAGAACTGTGCCTGCTTTGGGTATAAATCCTATTCATTAATTATGTGCTGGAAAATTGAAGCAAGATCTTGCTGATTTCAGAACTGAGAACTCTGAGCTGATTGCTCTTGCAAGAACTACCAAAAAATAATAAGATATAATTTAAGGGGATATAAAAACAGATTCTTCATGACACTAGAAGCTCTATCTTAGAATTTGTGACAGGGATTTTTTGTTTTGTTTTGTTTTTTTACCTCTAACTGATGAAATATCTGTTTTCATTAAATCTTGATTGTAATTCTCTCTACTCTCTAAATTATTGACATGATGGAGTTTTTTTTTTCTAAATGACTTTAAATCATGTTTTAAACTAAACATAGCTAAATTGATTACATCTCTATTATTTTAGTTAATAACTTTAAATTACCTGAGAAAGTCAGCCCCCTTAGCTATAAGTGCTACAAATACAGATATTAAGGCCATTGCTTTGTCATGTATTTGATTTCTGTCACGAAAATAACATTTGTAAAGTAAGAATGAGCCTAGGAGAAAACATGATGAGGTGCAAAGTGATTGTGGTAGTTGGAGTCAGATGTCGCCACAAATCTGTGTTCTGAATGCTTGGTCCCAAGCTGATAGCAAATTGAGAAGTGGAGCATTGTTGGAGGAATTGTGTTGTTGGAGTATCCTCAAGGATGTTATAGCCAGCTTCCCCTTTCTGAAGTTCAGAAGGTTGTCCTGCTGCTGCTTTCTGACAGGTAAAGGATAGAGATGATGTCCAGTCTCTGAACATACCATGCTTTCCCCTTCCATCATAAAGCTTCTCCTCAAGACTGTAAGCCAGAATAAATCCTTTCTTCTTCCCATCAGCTGCCTTTGGTTGTATACTTTGTCTCAGAAATAAGCAGGTAACTGCAGCAGTGACATACCATCTGTTACAAAATGGACTTGCTAATATGGTTCTAGGAACATTTTCACACAGCCTCAAACTCAACTCACAGCCATTTAGGTAACATCTGGGCTTCAGAACACAGTTGTGCTTTCTGAGGTCTACATACCTCATGATTGGCTAAGGTCCATTATGAATATTGGATTCCATTAGGACAGATGGATAGAAATAGGAACATGTTTGTCAAAGTCATAAAGTTTCAGTAACATAGACAGGAAAAATACAATTAGTGATCAAGTTCCTATAATATGGATGCTTCTAGATTTCATATTAAATTTAAATATTCTCACATGAAAACAATTCAGGCTGGTTGTGGTGGTGCATACTTTTAATCCAGGCGCTTGGGGGGCACACATAGGAGGATTGCCAAGAGTTTGAGGCTACCCTGAAATTACATAGTGAATTCCAGGTCAGCCTGAGCTAGAGTGAGACCCTACCTCAAAACAACAAAACAAAACAAAATAGAATGATTTGATTACTGCAATTTATTTTTTAAACATTTTTTGTTTATTTATTTATTTGAGAATGACAGAGGGAGGGAGAGAGAGAGAGAGAGAGAGAGAGAGAGAGAGAGAGAGAATGGGTGCACCAGAGCTTCCAGCCTCTGTAAACGAAATCCAGATGTGTGTGCCCCCTTGTGCATCTGGCTAACGTAGGTCCTGAGAAATTGAGCCTTGAACTGGGGTCCTTAGGCTTCGCAGGGAAGCGCTTGACAGCCCAGCCATCTCTCCAGCCCTACAATTTATTTATTCTATAGTTTATATGTCTATATATGTTAAAATAGTATAACATACCCCATAAATATATACATTTATTGGTGAAAATTATATGGCTTACATGGACATGTGTATATGCAAGTTCACATGGGTGTAGACATTGTGTGTGTGTGTGTGTGTGTGTGTGTGTATGCAGGCTAGAGGTTAACATTGAATATCCTTATTAATTGCTTTACACCTATTCTTTGAGATAGGGTCTCATACTGAGTCCAAACCTCAGCAATTCAGCTAAATTAGCTAGCCCACGAGCCCCAGGTGCTGAGGATTCACACTAATGTTTTTTGCTTGCCTGAAAAAGCACCATAAACACAAAGATATCTCTTAAGCCCAGAAATAGAGTATAAATAAAACAAAAAGCAGAACATACTCAGCATAAACTTAGAAAATGACATGAAAACTAAATAATTAGGTTTTTATTATTTCTTTTCAATCTAAACCTTCCTATACTCAGACACAGAATAATTTTAAGAAAATGAGTCCCAAATGTAATTTTTACTTATTAAATCATTACATCTTTTGACACACTAATTTCCTTATTTATTTTTGGAAAATTCAGAGGACAAGTGAAAGCATAGCAAATTTAAATGAAATGTGGATTTAAGCAATTCTGACCCATTTTCAAAAAAGTAATTTAATGTGCTCTGGATCCAGCCAGGGGAAGACACTCAGAAAAAAGCTTACCTCTCAAGATGTTGAAAAATCTTCCCAAGGACTAACAAAATCTGTCTTCACTTTCTTTTACTTTTTTGTTTTTATTTATTTATTTTTCTGTCTTCATTTTTAAAGGCAAAGTCTGGGTAGATTTTGTTTCAGGCAGAAGAATATGCATGCAGCTCAACTTCTTTGCAAGAAACAGGATTACATTGTGGCAGGTGATAGTCACAGAGGAGAGCCATAGTTTCCAAATACAGTTACCTGAAGATGAATAAAAGCCAATAAAACTGAATTGCTACTCAATACTGAAGCAGAAATCAAGCCACAAACACAAAACATGCAGAGCTGCTGATTTTTCTGATGGACGACATGTCAAATACTGGGAGCCATGATCACAGATGTACTTTAAGCAAAGATAGTATAGCAGGAAACAGTGTAAGGAAAAAAGAAGTCATAACACATTGCTTAATTTCCCTTTTCCAGATCATGTCAGATCAAAACTTTGGGTCTTTATTTTATTTCCTATACTAATTCTATTCTTCAATCCATTCATGATGATGAGAAAATAATAGTGTGTGCAAAGCTATGCTTACATTAAATAAGTAAATACAAAAGGAAAGAAGTGGAATACAAAATACATGATGTGAAATGAATATATCAAAAATAAAACTAGATGGCACAGGGAAGATTATTCCATGGTTAAAAGCACTTCCTTGAAAAGCCTGTCAACTCGGTTTCAATTCCCATGCCACCTTCACAAGGCAGATGAGAAAAGTGGCTGAAGTGTCTGGTGTTCATTTGCATTGGTAAGAATCTATGGTATGACATGCACACACACAAACACACACACACACAATCACACTTAGGTGAATAAATAATTACAAGTAGAAAGTAGAGATGGAATGAAGAGTTACAAATTTGAATAGGAACTCAAAAAAATGTGAGATAAAAACATGATCCAATCCAACAGGGGACATTCATGAAAGTAAAGAGACAATCTATATGTGAAAATAATGTTTACTGTCACAAAGTGACAATATGTTTTATGAAGACAGAAGTAACTATAATTGTGAAAGTGAAGAAAGTTGTAGTTAGAAAAAAATCAGATACATTATACATAGAAATGGCAAATCCAATTGCTAGGTAATTTGTTTCTAAAAAGGCAGGTTTTGTGTGAGGGAATGTTAGGGTGGAAACAATACTATGAAACTCAAGAGCAGGGAAATCTTCCCTTCTGCTTCTAATAGATTGTACTATCAATGTAGCAGTGTTATAGGGGAAAATATTTTATAACCTATGTTACCTTTGAAGAAAAATAAATGACCAAGTATAATAATAAAATAATTAAAAGGCACAGAATGTAGTAATGAGTGTGAGTGTTACCTGGAAATCTCACTGAACATATTTTAAGTCACCTTAGTATTATCAAAGGAGAAATAAAAATGACTAAGATTACAAAACCATTAGGGACAGAGATGTGAAGAAATCAAGTATCTCAGTTTTACTTAGCATCATCAGCATAATGTCCAGTACATAAGCTTCATGATGACACTCAAAGATTCAACCCCTTATGGTACTGTAATTTTGACAGGAATTAACAGGTATTAGGAAAGGACAATATGGGAAATTATAAGTGTGCTTCTCTGGTCATGACCCAGTAGTGAAAAGTGAATAATTAATATCACAAACTGATGCCTAGAAACATAGATTAAATACAGCTTAAAAATTCTGCTACTATAAAAACAATATTTGAATTTTATTATGTATTCAGTCACATTAAACACCTATATAAAATATCCCTAATAGATCAATAATAAGGAAATATCTCTAGCTTTTCTCTCCTTATGACAGAGCAAGGATTTCTGCTGTATATCTGAGTTACATGTTGGACATTTAAATCCTTGCTTGAGTCCAATATTAAATAGTAAAAAAGAATAGGTATTGCAAAATAGTTCATACTGAAAAAGGCCAGAATTCTCTGTTATGCTAACTAAAGTGGTTAGCAACTATTTCAATTGAGGCTTTGAGGAATTCATCATACTTCTGCTGAATGCCTAGAAGTCTGTCAGGAGGCAGTCATCTTGCTATTTGATAATTCCAGGGAAGCTGGGTACCTGACTCGCTATCTGGAATGAAAAGAGTTTAAATAAATTTGTTTCCTCTATACTTGTTAATCCTTGTACCTCCTGCTCCCTGCCAACAGGAGGCCAACCTACTTATAGAAACCAGTGGCCCAATGCTAGGAAGTCACCTAGTTTTTCCAGACTTCCAGCTACTGAGATGTGCAGGGTCCCTTTATCACTCACTTCCAATAAAGTATGATTTGTTTGCCATAAAGATTACTACTTGTTTCTGTTGTTTCTTTTACTTTTATTCTAGTTTTACCTTACAAGGACATAGGATGTCAACATGCCTTCCCCTCCCCCCCCCCCCCCCCCCCCCTCTCGAATTTTGAGAGAGGATCTTACTAAGAAAGTTGGTCCTTGCTTCATGGTTATCTTCCTACCTTATCAGAGTGTTTGGGTTACAGTTGCATCACGTTGCCTAGCTTCCTTGATCATTCTTTATTCCTGCTCCCTTTTGTCACCTAACAAAGTTTCTGCACCAGAAGCTCTGTTTCTACCCCATGAGGCATTTGCTTCCATAATGGGAATTGGTAATGGATTTAAATATACCAAAATCAACTTTTCTTCCTGCTAAATTGATTGACAGAAGTATCTGTTTTGCAGAAAAGGAAAGCTAACACAAAATCAGAAGTAAAACTACAGATTCTAATATCACATTTTCTATGGTCCTAAGGGAGAATTGTTTGGACTATTCATCACATATGATGAATAGTCACAGAACAGTATTTCTAAGTAAGTCTACAGAAATGTGTTCACTTCTCAGGAGTAGAAAGTAGTTATATATGTGTGTGATTAGAAAAAAGAAGCCAGCAAAACTAGAAACTTTAGACAAGCTAAAGGAAAATAATAGGAAATTACTATAAAATTGAAAAAGAAAAGAAAAAAAATACATTTGTCATTTAAAATATAACCACTGAGCCCAGGTTATAACAACTATATGACAATTGATATTAGTAAAAATAAGAGTTGATATTCAACTTAACTTAAAGATGTTGATTAAACTAATGATTTTCTAGAAAATAAAATTTCAGATATTTATATGGACATCATAGGCCAACATGATAATTGCATATGAGAGAAATCATAAAAGTGGCCACAATTTGGTTTCCTCTTTCACTCAGCACCCATACAAAAATCCCAAATAATGAACTAGTAAAGTATGACACCATCTGCACAAATTAAGACCATTTATGTGCTTCATGAATGTAGGGAGAAACTAATGTATTGCATGGCATTTTGAGGTAGTGTATTTTGAAATACATGTATCTAAATATAATCAAATGAATTCTAAATCTTGTAAATGCTACAAGACTAAGATAATTGGATTATATCAGATAATTCCATAAAATTCTTTATTTTATATTTATTATAATTTCAATGTTTATTATAACTCACCATGTTAGAAAGTCAGTTGGAAAAAAGAAAAGCAAATCACCTTAAGAAGTACTGAAAATTTATCAATAAAATACAAAATATATTTCTGGAAAAAATAAAAAGAAGAAATGCTAGGTCAAGATGTTACTAGGAAAAGTATATTATATGGAAAAGTCAACCTACTTAAATGTCCCGGGAATGATAAGATTATCCATTACAAACATCCATGATATTGTAGAAGTGGCATGCAAATATTACTGTTAGATTATTTCATCTTATGCCTAAAAACTTTACAAAATGAATTTAAAACTTTAGAATAATAAGATCTTCAATTAGTGCCTGATTACAAATACACATACAAAATAATTACCTTCCCATACAGAATGAAGAGCTAGTTAAAACATTTAATATAGGATAATAACCTCCTCGATGCTATGGTAACCTAAAAATTAGAAAAAAATGAATAAATATACTCAAACACACTATAACCATATTATTATTATAATTTCAAATTGAGTATTCTTTCATAAATATCATATTATTTGGGCATTAAAATTTCAAGATGGAAAAATATATTGTATGGAAAAAAATGAAACTCATTGGCTGGGCATCAGATTCTCATTGACTGTATATTAAGAAGATTTTGAATAAATAACAGTCAAGCTAAAGAATTTCCACCAGTTCAAAAAAATATAATGCACATAGAATTTTATTGCAAGTCATGAGAAAATGCCAATCATAGACCCTGCAGGTGCCCCACTGGATCAAATGATTGTCATGACTATACTGCTTAATTGGAACCAATTTTATGCCCCTTTCTCACATTCATTAAACACTTATATTTTAAGGCAGCATTTTATGAGAGGCAAGATGTAATGTCCAATTTTCCATGCACCTAGGAAGGAATTATTTGCAACATTCACCTTCCTGAATGAAATTCAGAACAATTCCCCGGTGAGGCACACAAATTCAGTCACTTCTGCAAAGGGACTACTTACATAATGGATGGGTGAGCTTACACACAATGAACATCTTCTTGGGTCTCTCATGCTCACACTCATCCTTTTTCTTTTACAAATCTGTATTCTCATGCCTATACAATGCAACTCTTCTTTTACCTTTTAAAATCATTGATAATGCCACATTTCTATAATATGGTTCTTTCTTTTTTTTTTTTTATAATTGCAGTTGCCCCAACATCATTTGTTTTGAAAGACAATCTTTCCCCCGACTTTTATAATGTTCTTGTCTTGCTTTCCAAATTATGTTTCATAGAGCAAGTTGAAGCAATATTACTACCACTTGCAAGGTACAATTATTGAGGCAGGGAAGACAAAGGTTACAGGCAGAATCAGACTAAATAAGATTTCTTTGTGTGTAATTAGTGAAGTGGCCTTATATATGGTTGTCCCTTTACACTACTTTCTGATTAGTTTTCAGCTCTACCTTTAGTTTATGAGATCTTAAATTTGTCTATATGCATTCTCTCTCACTCTCTCTTTCTTTCTCTCTCTCTGCACATAAAGTTAGTAGGTTTTCTCAGTAAAGACAAAAGTTACTTAATTTGTATTAAAAATTTTTCATTTCTTGTATGAGAATGCCTTAAGGAAAAGAAAAGGTTGCTGTGATAGAATAATAAGGAACTTAAAACTGAAGAGTCATCTGTAATTTCAGAAAAGATTACTATCTAATTAGACACTTTGTAAGATATTAAACTATATTATTATTTTAATATGGTATTGACATGAGAATTAAAAACAGATGAATATAATCTAATAATTCATAGAAATATGTGACATTGTTTCTAATTTTAAGTAATACATAAGTCAATCCTTCAACACATGTTGCACATAGAATGGAATCGCATTTTCAATATATTTGGACTATTAAATTTAAATAAGAAACAATAAAAAAAAGAAACAATAGAATATCTTTATTATAAGGAAGTCTGTGATTTTAATAAAATTTCTTGGCATGAGTGTAGTCATATGCTGCCCCGACCAGCAGGACCTAGTTATTCGTGAGGGCACCAGGAGGACCTTAGTCTGCAAAGAAAATGGGTGAGAGAGGGGAATGGACTCAGGCAAACCAACACTTGTCGAGAGTCGTTTATTCAGCCAGAAGGCTCATCTTTTAAAGTCAGTTTTAGGTAGGGGAGGGGTAAGGGGAGTAGAGGGTGAGACAGTACAGAATCTTCTTGCACAAGGCATGAATCATATGGCAGACATGAATCATATGGAACAGGGTCAGGGTGACCTAGGTGGTGGAAGGTTACAAACTCTTCTTGGCCTCAGGCCAGAGACATTGTGGTTGTTCTGGGATGTCATAACTCAGGGGCCTTGATACTGCAGGCACAGAGCAGAATGTTTGTTCTTTAGCCAGAATGCAGCGCGGGTGGAGGAGGGGGTAAGGGAAAGATTTCTTAAGGGTGGTCCCCAACAATATACTGAGAAAATATAAATATAATAGTCATTAGCCATATAGATTTTTATATGATATACAAATGTGAAAAACTAATGATATGTTTTATTTTATTTTTTAATTTTTAAAATTTTTTTTAATAATTAGTTTTATACTCAGTGTATAGTCAATTTGGTACCATTATTAGGCTCATCCATGACCTACCCCCTCTCCTTGGCCCTCCTTGTTGAGGTATATGGGTCATGCATTCTAGAGTTAGCCCACAGTTATGGGTAGGACAGATGTCCCTGCATAACATGTCCCAACATGTGGCTCTGACATTCTTTCTGCCCCATCTTCCCCAAAATTTCCCTGATCCATGTTGGGTTCATTTTTTGTCTGCTTCAGTGATGAGGTATTGGGGGCCCCTGGGTCTCTGGATCTCTGATTTGGTAGGAGTTGATTTTTCTCTGTGTTGATCTCCTTCACCCTTGTGCTGGTACCCAGTTCACCAAGAAAACAGCAGCCTTGCTTGTTTTGCCAATTGTTCTCAGTTTCAGCCAGAGACCTCTTGATGTGTGATGGGGTGGTTCTCGCCTTAGGATCTACATCTATCTGAAAAAGAAAAGCCGATTCTCCAAGGGAGAGTAAGTTAGCACCAGACAAATGAGATAACCCTTATTTTTAATAGAGAATTTAACAGGTGCAGGCACTCCTGTAGCCCAAGATTGGTGGTAGCTTGATAATGGGGAGTGGGCTTATGTTTGGCTATGGTTCTGACTTGTTTCCCTGCTCCAGCTATAGGTCCCATACCACTGAGGGGATCAGTTAGCTGAATTAGGAGCAGTTGGTTCCCCACCATAGCTGTGTGTCACTATTGCACTTGTGTGAGCATCATGGCAAGTTATTTGCTGCTAAGTAGGTCAGACCATGATTTGCTTGGGCAGATATTGGTCATTTTCCCCCAGTCACCAATGTAGCACCTTCTGGCACTAGACAAGTTAACTGTCTGGGGACTGACTTTCTTCCAGCTTCCAGCCATGCCATTCCATTTTATGTGTCAACTGCATAAGGTGTCTTCAGCACTAAGGTTTTACCTCTAATCTTTCGTGGGTCATCAAGTACTCTGACAGAAATCTGTCTTTCTTTTAGGAAACCTTGTAGGTCTCTCTGATCAACAACTCATTGTGGATGATAGCCACATTCTGGTACTGGGAGTTACAAGTCAGTGCCCACTAAGAAAAGGAAGAAAAAGCAAGATTGTGACCACCTAGCTGCGTTGTAGATCTGCAGATCCCCGGGAAAGAAAGGCAAAACATTAAGGGTTTACTGGGTCTTTTAGAGAAGAACAATTTCCAATAGATTGCCAGTGGGAGGGCATAGAGAGGGAAAAGCAGGGAATCTCTGATTCCCTTGTGAGTGGGTAACCCACCCCTCCCCCAAGAAGACAACATTCCCACTCCCTTTTGAGGAAATTCTGGCACTTATTGTTGGAAAGGGGTCCCAGTCCAACATAGTTCCACTTGCCTCACTGCATAGTGGCGATCGCTCTGCTACCTCTGCCCATGAGTGACCTTGGCCAGGCTATGGCTGCTGCCCATTGGAGCTCAGGCCCCTTTGATCAATTTGCATGCCAAATGGGCACCACCACGCTGATCTCCATGTTGATTGAAGTCCCCAACTATGATGGCGTTGGTGCTTATTTCTGTTTTATTGTCAAGGGGGCTTTGGTTATGAATGGTGGTGCCCCTGTATTTGGTGCATACAGATTTATGATTGTAATATTCTCCTGACGAATCATTCCCTTGATAAGTAGGAAGTGGCCTTATTCATCTTGTTTGATTATTTTTGGTTTGAAGTCTATTTTATCTGATATTAATATAGCTATACCTGCTTGTTTCTTATTCCCATTTGCTTGGAATATTGTTTTCCACCCTTTCACCCTGAGGAGGCATCTGTCTTTAGTGGTGAGGTGGGTTTCTTGAAAACAAAGGATTGATGGGTCTAATTTTTTCATACATCCTGTTAGCTTGTGTCTTTTTTTTTTAATTATTTATTTATTTATTTGAGAGCGACAGACACAGAGAGAAAGACAGGTAGAGGGAGAGAGAGAGAATGGGCGCGCCAGGGGTTCCAGCCTTTGCAAACAAACTCCAGATGCGTGTGCCCCCTTGTGCATCTGGCTAACATGGGACCTGGGGAACCAAGCCTCGAACCGGTGTCCTTAGGCATCACAGGCAAGCGCTTAACCACTAAGCCCAGCTTGTGTCTCTTGATGGGTGAAATAAGGCCGTTAATATTTAGGGTAATGACTGTGACATTTGATTTGATCCCTGCCATATTGTGATGGCATATGTGATTTGGTGTTTTCATGGACTTTGAAGTTTTTTGTGCCTACTCTGAGTTTGGTTATTGTGATCTGCTTCTTGTAGGCATTTGAGGTTGATTATTTGTTTCTTCTCTGTGGAGAATTTCTTGAAAGACTCTCTGTAGGTTTGGTTTTGTGTTCAAATAATTGTAAAGCTGAGTTTTGTCATGGAAAGTTTTTCTTTAACCATCTATTATGAGGGATACTTTTGCTGGGTAGAGTAGTTTGGGTTGGAAGCTATAGGTTCTTAGATTTTGCAGTGTTTCATTCCAGGCCCTTCTAGCTTTCAGGGTTTCCATTGAGAAGTCTGAAGTAATTCTGATGGGGTTACTTTTGAAAGTGGTGTACTGTTTTTCCCTAGCTGCTTTTAGGATTTTCTCTTTGGTGTCAATGTTCAGAGTCTTAATGATAATATGTTTTTCCTTTGGTCCAGTCTGTTTGGAGTCCTGTTGGCTTCTTGTATCTTGATGGGCCTTTCTTTTAAGAGACTGGGGAAGTTTTCTTCAATTATTTTGATAAATAAGTTTTCCATGCCTTTGGTCTGAATTTCTTCTCCTTCTGGTATTCCAATGATCCTGATATTAGGATGTTTAAGTGTATCCCACAATTACCTCATGTTCTGCTCACAGAAACTTTTGAAGTTACTGAAATTTTTGAACTCTCAAACTGTTTCTTCCATCTTGTCTTGGAGATCTGAGTTCCTGTCCTCCACATGGCTCACTCTATTCTTGAGAACTTCTAGAGGGTTTTGGACTTGTTCTATTAGGTTTGCATTTTCTACTACTTTTCTATGTATAATTTCCATCCCTCTGTCAAGCTCCCTTTCCACATCATTTTCTGAGTTTCTTGATGCTTCTTAGAACTTGTCCTTACATTTCTTTATGTCTTCATTTAGCATTGCCAGCTGATTTTGAGGTCCTATTTTTTTTTTCACTCTCTCTCATATCACTTAACTGTTTTGAACTCCTTCCATTTTCTGATCTATTAGGTCTAGTGTAGTGATGGCAGCATCCACACAATTATCGGTCCTTTGTTGCTTTTCTGCCAGTTCTATCAGTAGCTTGGTCAGGGTGGCATTGCTCATAACTTCATTTTGCTGTTCTGATCCTAATGATTCTTCTATGTTTTGATTAGAGATGTTCATTGTAGAACTGGGTGATTTAACTTGATTTTCTTGCATTTGATTTTTCATGTTTTTTTCTTTTGCGTTGTGGTCTGCCCATCCCAATTTATGGGCACATAGGTGGGTGGATCAGCCTAGGCTCAAACACAATTGGAATATGAAGCAGACTAGGCAGTTCCCAAGCAGCCTGGGGTTTGACTCTCATTTGTCAAAGCCATCTGAGCTCCTTCCTGGCTGGTGCACCAAAGTTGCCTGATCTTTCATGTGGCAATGTGCCAAAGCTGCCTGAGTTCATGCTAGGAGGCACACTGATGCACCTGGCACTGAAGCAGCCCAATCTCTGCCATGGCAGAACAATGGGACCTGGAAGCAGTCTGCGCTCCCCCACAACAGGACAATGTCATTCTGCCAGTTGGGCATAGAGGGAGGGGATGGCACCTGAGCTAGCATAAGCAACCAAGTCTGACTTCGCATGGGGAGTTGCAATGGGCCTGGGCTCAAGTGTAAATATGGTGAAGCAGGCTACACTTCCACAAGCAGGGATTGGCACGGGGGCACCATTTGGAGGGCAACTTGATCAAAGGGGTCTGAGCTCCAATGGGCCAGCAGGTGTAGTCTGGCCAAGGGCTCTCGTGGGCAGGGGGAGCAGGGTGATTGCTCTTGTGCAGTGAGACAAGTTGAACTATGTTGTGCTGGGACCCTTTTCCTACAGTAAGTGCAGGAGTTTCCTGAAGCTGGAACTGTGGGTATGGTGGCTGCTTGGTGGGGGGGGGGGGGGGGTGAGGCTTGGGCTATCTGCATGTGAGGGAATCAGCAATTCCCTGTTTTTTCCCCTCTGTACCCTCCCACTGGCAATGTATTGGAGATTGCTCTTCCCTAAAACACCAGTGAACACTTAATGTCTTGCCTTTGTTTCCCAGTGATGTGCAGTGCAGTTAGGCAGTTGCCATCTTGGCCAGAAATGTCATTTAATGATATGTTTTTAAAACTAATTTTACTGTGGGTGCTTGAGTGATGGTTTATCAATTAAGGCATTTGCCTGAAAAGCCAAAGGATCTCGGTTGGAGTCTCCAGGACCCACGTAATTCAGATCCACAAGGGGTGCACATGCACCTGGAATTCCTTTGCAGGGTCTGGAGGCCCTGGCATGCCAATTCTTTCTGTCTCAAATAAATAAATAAAATATTAAAAAATAATGTCACTGCAATCAATACTAGTGTGAAAATTATCATATTTCTTAAAATTAAAATGGCAGTGCAAAAAGGAAAATAATGAAGTAGACAAAAGTTACTATATACATATATATCCTTTAGATGTCTATGGATTCATAAAATGTTCCTCTAAAGACAATTTTTTTGTATATGCAACTATTTAGTTTAAATTCTGCAAATCTTAATTTTAGACCCTTCATAACCTATTTTCTGATAAACACATTACACATGCACCCACATAAGATTGATACCTAGATAAATAGATGGAGAAAGATAATTAAGTTATCCTTGCATTTAGTAACACAAGGATGTAAAATTATTTAATACAACATATGCTAAGATTGGAAAGGTCTTTTATTTTGAAGAAATATTTTGGTCCATATAGTTTTTTTAATATAGTACATATGGATATATTTTTATGACTTTTATATACAATAAAATTGTGGTATTTTCTTGATAATAAAAATATTTAAACTGAATGTAAAGCACAGAGGATGACTGCAAAGTAGGATACTTCCACCTTAAATCCCACATAATATGAAAAAAATGCTGTGAGCATTCCAATCCATCTTATTTTTATTGTATGTTACAGTCTTTACAAGCATTGCCTTCTACACTAGTGTTGTAGGAGTTAGTTATCCTTGGAGAATGTTGAATAGAAATGATATTTAAATGATACCATTACATTAACATAAGAAGTACTTGAGCCAGGTACAGGGGTGCCTGCCTTTAATTCCAGCACCAGGCAGCACTAGAGAGGCAGAGGTGGGAGCATTGACATGGGCTTGAGGCAGCCCTGAGACTACATTGTGAATTTTGGGTCAGCGTGGGCTAGAGCATGACACTACCTCAAAAATCATCATCATAATAGGATTCTTTCAACAGCTGGATATAATTGCTTAAATATTTCCCTTTTGCAAATCATATTTGGCCTTACATTAATATGATGAATCATATTACACAGTGTACTCCTATTGGATATAGCCCTTCCCATTACAAACTTCAAAAGCACAAGAAGTAAAGTTGAAAATACATGGAAGAATATAAGAATCTCTTTACTTTCTTTCAAATTCTGCAATACAGTCCTAGTTACTCTACTTGTATTATCTTCCTTTGGATTAAAAATTCTACCTTTCTTTGGCATGAAGGAGAAAACAAAATATCTACACTTTGCTTTTTAGCAGTATAGAAAACTACTATTCAATACAGGAATTGTTTATGCTTTTAAGAATAAAGTATAAAAAAACTGGTAAGAATATACCAGGTACATTTTATGAATATCACTGATATTGTTAAAATACAGAATGTCATTATTTTTAATTGAATTACCTCATGTAGTGGGATGGCTAAAAGTACATTACTTCTTTTCTATTTAACTACTGGAAGAAAAAAAAAAAAACAACTTTAGCTTCTACAAATGATATCCATCAGGACAATTAACTTCTGGGCCTAATATTAAATTAGAACTTGAAGTTTTGGAAATGAGTTTGTGCATAACAGCCATACATACCCTTCTGAATCTGCAAACAACTCCATCTCAAGTGTACTCTCAGTAACTGTTCCAAGGAGAAATGTTTCCAGGATTCTTAAAAAGCAATTAACTCAGTCATTAGTACCATGAAAGCAGAGCTGAGAGCCAGCATGGGTGTTGGCAGCATAGCTAAATGAAGAAACAATGATGGTGGCTATTTCTCAAAGCTACAGGGACACATTAACAAAATTTTAAGTGGAAGTTGAGTTGGTCCTGATAAAGTGGTCAATAGCACACTTAAAGAAAATTACATATAAAAATAAGGTTGGCAAGGTGGTTGGGAGGTAGGGAGAAATTGATCAGTAGTTTAATAACATCCTTGTTATACAAGCATGAAAACTTGATTTCAGATCCACAGCCACCATATAAAAGATAGATATGAGCTGGGCATAGTGGCACACACAAATATAATTGATCAAGATGGCTTCAGCACAAAAGCTATGTTTCCCTCAGTGATAGTTCTTGAACCAGGGGAAGTCTGAAAACCTTGAAAGGTTGTATGGAGTTCTGCAAAGTGATGAGCCATCAGGAATCTACACTTATGAGACAAAATTCAGTACTGCTCACTTTCCTTCACATTATGTGACTCAAGCAAATAAAGGCTTAATTTATTTGTTTCATAGTCACTTCATATTCAAAATGTGATAAATTCATCTCACTGATAGCTGTGAGAAATATGTTGAGCCATACAAATTATTCAGTGTTTGACATAAAGCAGTACCTAGTAAATGTGCTTTTGTCATTACTCATTTATTACTCTTATAACTAACACTATGGCAGTTGTCTTCTTTTTCGTCCTTCCTTTCTTTCTTTCATATTTCTTTATCTCTCTCAATAAAGTCTTGCATAGCTTAGGATGATGCATAACTCACTCTATAGCTGAGGTTGGCCTTGAAATTCTGATCTTCCTGCCTCTACCTTCCCAAGTGCTGTGATCACAGGCATGCCCCAACACATGACTACTTTTCAATCTGTTATGTATTTAACACCAAGGTCCATCAACAAAACTAATAACCTTTAAGAATTAAAAATGATTTTGGTTCAATAACGTGGACAATCATTTAGAAAAGACAAATAATATATATTTTTCACTTATACAAAAAGTTTTATAAAAAATTCTTAGACCACTGCTACTTAGTAATGTCTTAACCTATTTACATGCCACTAAAGTAATTAACATTAAATTAGGTTGTGTTTCCACTTTCCTCCAAATATCTGAACAAATAACTATGGAAAATTTCTATTAAATAGCCCACTCAGTACAAGCACATTCCTTCCATAGTCATGTGTACTGAAATACCCGTTCTATATTAAAGTTACTATAAAACCAATTGATTCACTGGAATTCCATGATTGTGGAGAGTTGGAATTTGCAGACATACAGCCAAATTATATTGGGCTATCTTTAGTCCCCTGAATAGCCATTCATTATCTACTTCTTCTGTGTTTGACCTAATATCTTTGTGAATATTAGGGAGATCCTTAAAATAATCCTCACATAGAACCCTACATTCCACTAATCCAAAGATTAGAATGCCATCAGGTAACATCTGAGGCCTCTATCAGAGGCTTCCCTATTTTAATGTTACCTGATCTGATGCTACCACACATGTACTATAAAGATACTATAAGATTTTCTTCTGTTCTATTACATGAAAACTTCATGACATTATTAACATATTGGAACATGACATTTGGGGCGATCTAAATCTAGGATCTCAGGCTATCATTACTTATTTGGCTCCAGAATAAATGACCTCCTATTCCCTCTCAGGTGATTTGGTCCAACAGTAACCTGGCCTTCACAAGGAAATCCCTTAACATTGTGTCCTAATTATATATTTACACAGATCCATGACTTACGACCTCATAGTGAATCACAACATCAAAAATTTCTTTAGTATTTGAATTACATGTATATTTAGGATAAAATAATATACATATACTTTTGTAAAATATATTAGGTACCTATCAAAAGAAAATGATACAAACACATGAAATAATTTAAAATATAAACTTTAAATAATTATCCATTTTATTACTTTTTGGAGTTGTTTCATTTTCTGTGATATCAGAATATGTATTATACAATACTATATTTGACTAAAGTGAAAATAACATCTAAATATTGTACCAGATAGTCACACAAAATAAGTATATGCTCATCATTACTTATTAAAAAAAAAAAAAAAACAAAAAAAAAACTACCCAATGCAGGGCCTGGTGGCTCATGCCTTTAATCTCAGTATTCAGGAGGCAGAAGTAGGAGGATCACCATGAGTTTAAGGCCACCCTGAGAATTCAGTGTGAATTCCAGGCCAGCCTAGACTAAATTGAAACCCTACCTCAAAAAAACAAAAACAAACAAACAAACAAAAAACAACCTACAGATACAATTATTTTTGTTGGTTTTGTTTTCTGTTTGTTTTCATGGGTTTTGTGATAGTATATTTTTGTTTGCGTTTTTTTCAGGTAGCATCTAGCCCACACTGACTATATGTTCTCAGTAATCTTCCTAGCTCAGACTTGCAAGTGTTGGGATTAAAGGCATGTTCTACCATGCCCCACCGTTGTGTGTAATGGGGTCAAGATCACTGACTGACAAAGTGCTGGGAGTGAACCTATGCGCCAGGCCTTGCACATCAGAGTTCGGAATCTCTAAGAACAGCAACTGCTTGGAGTGTCAGCTTTTATTGGGGAAAAAAAAAAAAATCTACAAAATGTTTATTTCAAAAACAGGATGGGAGTTAAACCATATATCACAATTCACATATGACAGTTGCAGCCATAAAAATAATTTTAAAGGTAGTGGGGAATTTGATGCCTCTTAGAAGATGATAGGGAAGAAAGAAAAAGGAATTTGTGAACAGCACTGTTCATAGTTACTGGAGGGTATAAGGTTGGTCTGTCACCAGGAGTCTCCCAATACCCAGTTTATCTGCCCTTAAGGAGTTTGCTTAACAGTGCAGGCACTGGATAATCCTATTCAGACCAGCAAAGCCTCTTATTTACTTGCCATTTGCTTCCTATAAGGAAGTGACTTCTATTTTTCTCTAGGCTAGGTATAAAAATGTAGAGAAATACATTTTTCTCTCTTTACAGTGGTATTTTTATACACATATAAAAAAATTCATCTTAGAGTTTGCTTCTAATTTTTGAACAACATCAGTTGTTGAAAATTTATCTTCTAATTAAGTAAGCACTTTTTATGTTCTTTGAGGTGAATTATCTGTGCTTACATGCCAATGAGAAGCCTAGCTGCATATGCATACATCAATATTTTAAACAAAATCTTGTATACGTGAACTAATATTTTCATGTGAGTACATGTGTAAGTATATTTTATTGTTTTGACTGTTTCACTTTTAGATTAAATATGAATAGTTTTAATGTTCACAATGGATTCCATAGTAAAATTGCCTACATACAAAAATATTCCAGGACATTAACTTTCAAAATAAGGTTTCTCTAAAATGACCCAAGAAAACATTTTTTTATTAATTGTAAAAGCATCAGTTTAGTAAACTAAGGTAAATTAAATGCTTGTTTGTTGTTTCAAAGGTAACAGTGGACAGCATGGATATACAGTTGTGGAAAATATAATGTATACATAGTTAATCATGACTTAAGGCACATCTCATGCAACATTTTACATTATAGAGGTAGTGAACTTTGTGTCATTGACAAGTTAAATTAAAATAAAGGAGATTGTTTTTAGGAGTAGAAATCTCTCCTTTTATGAAATCCCGCACCTCACAAGATTGTACTTATTTAGGTGCTTTGGTGCTGTGAAAGCCTGCCTCAATTAAATCAAAATAAAGCACAATACACAAACAAAAGACAAGATGGATTCACTCCTGACTCCTATTGTTTCCTAAACCACAAGCAGCAAAAGAATACTGTCGACATATGTATCCATGATCCTACATTTTTCTCTTGACTTTTTCTTTAGGATTCCTATGGGCTGACCTTGTTCTGTCTCCTCTGAAAACTGCAGAGTGCCTGCCTTGGTTGGCTCACTTCTTTTATCCACGTTGCAAGGAGGGGTCCTTGGAGAACTTGAGTCAGGTTTTTCTTCTTTTCTGCTCAGAAGAACCCTTCCTCTGATGGACTCACACTGGATACTCAGAGCTTTGGATGATGTGTCTAGTCTTATCTTGCTGTCCAATCTGCTCAGCAGATGTTTCCCTACTAGGCTCTCTTCTCCCAGACAGTTTATCCAAGGTTGCATAAGGTTACTTGGTGTTCCTCCAACAAGCCTTCCTCAAGATACATACCCATTTTTCTGTTCCCTTTCCCTTGAAAGTGGCCCTATTCCCATACTATACCCAATCCATTCTCTTATTTCTTAATTATAAGCTTCACATCTGCAGAATTGTTATTAAACCATCATTATTATACAAATACTATGTATGTAATGTCATCTCTCAATGTTTTCTTGTTCATAATTCCTGTTTCTTTTTTCTATGGTACCTATTAATACATTTTAGTTATTTGTCAAATATTTTTGGTTTCTCTTACAACCATTGGAAATCCCATGA
Organism: Jaculus jaculus; assembly: GCF_020740685.1. NCBI lineage: Eukaryota > Metazoa > Chordata > Mammalia > Rodentia > Dipodidae > Jaculus > Jaculus jaculus. The sequence continues at coordinate 79,015,307 of NC_059113.1, forward strand.
AGGCCTTTCTGCCCAACTTGTTTGTTTCTGTATAGAAGTTTTCTAATTCTGTGAGCATAAGATACAAAAGTCAGAAACTCAATTTATGCTCTAAGAATCAATTCTTACTGAGCTGAAAACTTCAATACCATGTCTCAGAACTTTAAAAGATTGGCAAAATGACTAGTAATACTGAAATGTACATCATTATTTGATACAAAGCATATTTAAAGAGTATTACTCTTAAAATTACATATGCTTCATATATCCTTCTTCAAAGGTTCAAAGCACAGTACTTCACACATTTGTTTTACAAAAGCTATCATGAAAGTCACAACAGAAAACAGAGTATGATTCTGTATCCTTCATCACTTTTTATAGTCTTCCTCCCACTTTTAAATTGAAAATGTTTGTTTACAGGGCCTCTGCAATGCTTTCCAAATACTTTCTAATATTATTTTTAATTAAAATAGATACTTTATTTCCTTACCACATTGTTCTCTGCATTCTATCTGACTCCATTCATTGAGGCCAGAGGAAGTGCTACTTTGATAGTTTGAAACATTTAAACATTAAATAAACTTCTGAAAAAAACACTCCAGTTTTCAACATCAAACATAGACTTAGCTGATGTAAGTAATATATTTGTTCTTCTTATGTGAGGAAGATGCAGACTGCCATGAATTGGTATTTCTATATGCACAAAGACTTTCTATAAGCTCCAAATTTGAGTACTTTTGAGATAAATACCATATATATTACAAAATTTATATATATATATATATATATATATATATATATATATATATATATTCTAAACTCTGCCTAAGTGCTTTTTTTCTTTTTCTTTCTTTCTTTACTTTTTTTGGATTTTCTTTTTTTTAAATTTTTTTTGTTCATTTTTTATTTATTTGAGAGCAACAGACATAGAGAGAAAGACAGATAGAGGGAGAGAGAGAGAATGGGCGCGCCAGGGCTTCCAGCCTCTGCAAACTAACTCCAGACGCGTGCGCCCCCTTGTGCATCTGGCTAACGTGGGACCTGGGGAACTGAGCCTTGAACCGGGGTCCTTAGGCTTCACAGGCAAGCGCTTAACCGCTAAGCCATCTCTCCAGCCCCTTTTTTTGGATTTTCAAGGTAGGTTCTCACTCTAGCCCAGGCTGAGCTGGAACTCATTATGTAGTCTCAGGCTTGCCTCAAACTCATGACCATCCTCCTACCTCTGCCTCCCAAGTGAAGTGCTGGAATTAAAGGCATGTGCCCCTACACCTAGCCTCTAAGTGTATTTTCAATTCTATCGGATTACTATTATTTTTACTTGTTATATAAGGAAAAAAAAAGAGATGCAATAAATCAGCCACCACATTGTGTAAGACTCACTTTGAAATAATATTATCTTTATTTCTATTTCACAATAAAAACTGAGTGTTTGTATTAATGGAATCTCAGTTAAGTATGAAAGAAAAATAATAATAAAATGTTAAATGACAAAATCTGATATTTAAAAAGATAGTTCCTATATTCTATAGCATTATATGCTAGTATTTACACATATTATAATATCCACATTTTAATGATAAACACCACATGATTTGGCAGAATTGATTATTCAAAACATAAAACAAATGAGAGCAGAGAAAATCTGTGTATAAAGTTGAGATAGAAACTTTAATATTCTATGCTGGTAGTATAAGAGATAGTTTCAAAAACTTCTTGCCACAGAATATTTCCCACTCCATGGATCACTGATCTACACTGAAATTATCTCAGAAAAATGCACAATATCCTATTTTTTGGATCAATAGAACATGACAGAAGAGCTGATTTGATGTAGACCTAACAATTATTTGTTGAATAAAGGCATTTTAAATGTATGTGTTGTGATATGCAATATAATTTTACAAAATTAATTCTGGTTATATGACCTTTCTAAATTCAGAATTATCTCTGGAAAATAGTGCATATAAAAATTGACTGTTCAAGGTCAAATACAAATTTGCAAAGATATATTTGCATTCAAGGATTCTGGTTATATTGAGTACACTTTCCTGAAAACAGTATATGTACACTCTTTATATATATATATACATACACATACACATATATATATATACATATGTGTATATATATATATATATACATACATATACATATATTCACTTTAGCCCTAAGTTTCTGACTACTTGATCAATATTTATAATTATATATCAAAAGATAAAATTATTTAAACAACAAGAACCATTAAGAATAATAATAATGAATAGTAAATGATTAATTACTTTAAGAGTTTTATCTGTGAAGTTATATGAATATAACATTGTTTAAATATTTTCCAATATCTCCTATGAGCTTCTATGTTCTGTATACTATATAATTGCATGGTTCTTCAACATTTCAACCATATAAATTTCTAACAGGATATAATCTATCCTGGCAGTGAGTGTTTTATTTATTGAACAGTGTGAAAGGGTTACATTAATGGAGTTTCTTGCCAATATACTTCCCTTGAAGATATTATAAACAGAGCATAGAAAAGAATTCCAACATGAAACATATTTTTATTACACCCAAGTTCTTTATCTGATCAATCTGATCAGAAATTCTGGCATTGCCTTAACTGCTTAAAAATAATTTCCTTGTTAGAATAGTGCATATTGAATATGATAAACTTCTCTATGCAGTCTACATATATACAGATGCATATTGGACTTATTACATAAGCTTAAAGTGGCATCCTTTTCCTCCTACATACAGAAATTACCGTCTTACCATACCCAGAGAAAGGAGAAATAATTTGAATCATAATATCACCATAATCAGTAAAGAACTCATGATGTGGTACATTTTCCAATTTATATACATATAAATGATAGTATTGAGAATAAAAGATTCAAAATATAGAACTGTGTTCTTAAGCCTTTACTACAAGGCACAGTTAACATTTGTTATTTCATTCTTTCAAACTTTGTTTTTGTTATGCCATGTTCATATCATGTGCCAAAAAATCTATATGTGTTTTAGTGGTATATAGTAAGGTATTTAATTCATTATTAATTAATTCATTATAGATATTATATTTTTGTTAAAACATATAACATCAGAAAAGACTGACTCACCTTACCTGATTATTCATACTAACAGGAAGCGAAATAATTATTTTTTTTTTTTGCATTTTAAAGTTTAATAACATTACAAAAAACAATATGGCCAATGGATTCATGCAAATATACTATATATTATAGATAAAAATAAAAGTATTATGTCATGTAATAACACACAATTTGGAGTTTACATGTAAAGGGTTCATTAAAATGTTTCCAAGCCTATATATAGGCATAATTTGTAAACACTAAAAGAACAAACTTATTAATTCATTATCTGTTATTAGCCCAATAATTTTAAACCAAAGTGAACTATGTCACTTCCTCATGTTCTCTTTGCTCCATGTCAACCCAGCTGATAGTATCCTGGCTGATGGTATATAGAGCATGCACACAAAATAGTTGCTTCAGAAAAAAAGAGACTTTTAATGTTTTAAAGGAAAATCCTATGATGTCCCTTTTACAGTATGTTTATTTACATATTTATTTTTGTTTGAAAGATATAGTAAATAATATTTTCACAAGAGAATAAGGATACATAAAAATAATAGACATTTTCAGTTAAGCATTAAGATTTGGATGCCCAACATTGTGGGGTGGCTTTGAAAGAGAGTTCTCACTTTTCCTTCTGTACTCCACACTGGAAAGTCCAGTGGAGCAATACTTTCTATTATTTTTAAGCCCCTGATCACACACTTTCTCCCTTTGTTTCGTGTGCCTTCATGCTTTGCAATTGTGCCATGTGTGTGCTGGCAGCTTCATGTAGGGTTTCGTCTGGCTTAGTTAATCTTGAATTTATGTTGTATTCTTTTCTGAACTCAATTTGAAATACACTTGACACATTGTATCACCGTGTGCAGACGTTCTAGCCTTTGGATAGTGCAATCATCTGAAACTTTTCTAAGACTGCTTCATTCTACCACAAGATTGCCTTCTCCACCTGACTTAATGCACATTGCCACCACACTTTGCTGTGTCTCTGGGACCTGGACTGCAGTGCTGTCTGCCGGATGCTGTGCTTCTACTCTGTTATTAGGAATGCTACCTCCAATCTTGCTCTTGGGGACCTATAGAGTCTCTTGTATTATGGCACAATGTGAAGTTAGTATAACCAAGCCAATGACGTTTATTTCCAATTTAACTGAAATAACACATAAGTCCATGACACAATGTGAGAGACACATTATAAGCCTAAGTTTGCAAGTGTTATTCTTCTATTGTTCTATCTTTTCCCTTTTTGTATCATATATTGTTTCTGAGCATAAGAAAAACAGATGTGTTAGGAAAATAACTGCAGACAAGAATGTGTCTATAATAAATTGGAAAACCTATCCTATCAACCTCATAGCTAATACTCTGATTTTTCTTATAATCATGTTATTTTCTCCATTTTTTAAGTAAAATTGTGTGTGTGTGTGTGTGTGTGTGTGTGTGTGTATGAGCATATATTGTTATACACATGTGCAACCCTGTCTCTTTTACTGTTTCCCTTTGGAAAACATTTGATTTCAACTCTTTTACTTGTATCTCTTTTGTTTGTATTTTTATTCACTGTAGTTTCCACTAATATCTGAGAATTCATTCCTTTACCTAAAGTTATGCTCTGTTTAGGTTGCCTCTACTTATGGTCCTTCTGAGACAGAGGTTGGAAGCAAGATACTCTATCAATATCATAATGGCATGAATGCTCAGATATTTAAACCCATCTCCTGCCACTTACAAGCTATGAAAAGTTAAGTATGTGAAGCCAGGCATGGTGGCACAGGCCTTTAATCCCAGCACTCAGGAGGCAGAGGTAGGGGGATCGCCGTGAGTTCAAGGCCACCCTGAGACTACATAGTGAATTCCAGGTCATCCTGGGCTAGAGTCAGACCCTACCTTAAAAAACAAAACAAAAAAAGAAAGTTGGGTATGTTAAATATTTTTATACACCTTAGTTTCCTGACCTGAAATGGGTATGATCTATTGCTAAGTCTTTTCTTCAGGTTATACATAATTTAATTAAATTCAAAAATATATTAATTGTAATTGGTATAAAATACATGTGTACTGGTTGTGGAATCAACTAATTGGGGTCAGGGTAGGGGATGGAGAAAAGTTGTAGTAGAAATGTTCAAAAAACTTAAAGATGCTATGAACACTCCATATGGAAACTTACTTCATCACTATCTAAAAATACTGATATGTTAAAAAAGAGCATTTGGTCAGAAATTCCATATGAGGGTATATAATGCTGTGCCCCAAAGGCATTGATTACTACAAGAAAATTTCAGCTAGTTATTGATCAGGGAGGGCTCTGAAGTCTCCCACAAGTATACACTATTGCCAAGGCTCTTGCTTACCCATCAGGATTAGATGGTAAAATCCTATTGCTGGATTACATATGCTTGGGCTTCATGTCTGGAAGAAATCAAGCTGGAGCTGAGCTGAAAGTTTTCTCTGGGTTCAATAGCTATTATGACTCTAGCCAGTGCTATCCAACCTTTTGTGTGAGAAAATTCATTAGCATTTTGATCAGCAGTAAACCTTGAAAACTTCACAGTGGCCAGACAGACAAAATGTGCCAATTGGTACAATTATGGCAAATCTATTATGGGAAAACCAACTGTTCTCTGATTGGATTTGAGACCCATTCCATGGAAGGCCATTCATGCCTGATACTGAAAATCTCAAAAGCCTATGGCTGGAGAGGTCATAAGTCCCAGCAGGGAAACTACTACTATTGTCTGGCTAAATTATTATATTAGGCTTACCAAATCTCACCCTAAATCTTTATGTTTACGACTGTACATTAATGCAACTCTCACTTTTACAGAAGTTTCTCTTTTTAGATGGCAGTGACTCCTGGAAAGAGTAAAAATTCATCTGTGCAGAGTAGTAACTGCCAAGTGCTCAGCACTGAAACGTTTCTATCAAGGATTATTGTGGAAGAAGTGGCACAAGAATGTAAGAACGAGTGGGAGAGGAATAATTATATCGAGGGCTGCCTTCCAGACACTATGTGGTTATTGCACTCTTGCTCCTGACCCCACCACCTCCAGTGGCTGATGGCATTTGTACAAGACTTGAAAAATATGGGTGTCAAAAATGGTGATATGAAAATAGAAGGACTACTTGGATAGAAGGGGTTTAATGGTGGTGGGGGGGGTTGCCAAAAAAGAATGGTGGGAAGGGATTATCATCAGGATATATTGTGTATATGAATGGACATTGTCAATCAAAGTTTAAAATGTGTCAGTGTGCCAATTGTAATTGGCATAATGCACATTCTTTAAAAATATTCACATTTTACAGCACATGACTATTTTTGTGTTTTTAGTAGGGCACCACTTGTATTAAATCACAATCTGAACAAATCTCCAATTACCTAAATATAGTTTTCAAGATGTTTGGATATATCTGACATAATCTGTATTCTTTCTGTCACTGACTACTTAGGTCCACAAACTGCTTCAGTTTCTTTGAGCCTAAAAATATACTAGTAAAAAAAGTGTCAATTCATTTGTTTTGGAAGTCCAATTTCCTCTCCAGTGAAATTGTGGGCATCTTAAAACTTATAGTAACTTATGAGACAAAACATAGAATGTCTTTGACTTGACTACTGAGACAAAGTGAGCTATTCTTTTTCCTGGATGGAACAGACCAGGGTCCCAGTTGCCTGTATACTCTGCTAAAAAGACAGCTTTTTAATTCAAAGCTCTGGCAAGAAAAATGCAGTATTCAATATCCCTAGTTTATGAAAGAATACAGTTTATCGTTTTGTCCCATGTTAGAGTCCAAACCATTCTGTGCATATCAGAGTCCTCTACAGGCCCTGTCCTTTGGAAAATTGAGTGTAGAATTCCTTCATATCTCATCTTCTCTCTCTCTTTCCCTCCCTCTCTCTGTCATTTTACAATGTTATTAAAAGTTCAAATATTTCTCTAATGCTAAAATGGAACTTAATAAATTTAATGCATAACACCATCTGGCCTATTTCTTTCTTTAGATATGGCCTTTAATAAGATCATCTTATATATATATAAATAGTATACTATATATATATGTATACTATTTTCAAAAAGTAATAATTCTTCCCATCATATTTCTTCCTTTTTCATATAATATGGGATGGCAGCTAGAAAGAAAACTTGAAGGTTTCTTGAAAGTCTATAGGAATTCATGTGGTATTTCTTTTCTCTGAATGTCACCTTCAAGCCACTCATACCCATTCATAATTGTGAAAAACACTTATCTTATAAATGAAAAATTGTGACAATCTCCTAGAATCGGGAAAGGCACATATGTCTGTTTAGAATATCTCTTCCCCCCTTCCCAGTAGAATCATTGTAACATCTCAGATAATCAAAAATGCATACACATGTTACACATTCATTTATATAATAGATAAATAGTACCTTCTTACCTACTTTCAAGGTCTTGTCTTATTTCTGTTGGGAGCTATGAACCAAACCTTGGCCATGTTAACAGAAACTGCCATATAGCAAGTTAAGTTTTTTACTTCCTCACCTAATACTCAACTACCACAAACAAAGACTGCAATATAGCAAGTTAAGTTTCTGCTTCCTCACCTAATATGCAACTACCAGAAACAATGGGATCATACACCTGGCCAAACACTCCCCCATCCTGCCAGTAGCTGATGAAGAAAAAAAGGCATTGTGGTTTAACCAATAACTCTCCTTCTTGTGTCTGTTTGCTTTTCACCCAGGTTAGCTTCTCCTCGAGTCCTTGTTCAACTCCCCGCTGGCCGGGGCATGTGGCACCCAAGAACATGGGACCAGAGGTACGAAGTGTGACCTGGGCTTCGCTAGAATGGACGGCCATACCAGCCATTAGACCACCACCCCATTGGAGGGGTGAGTGAAGGTCTGCATAGAGGTCACTACAGGTAATACACCTGTAAAACAGACCCACACAGCGATCGACACAGAAAAGCCCACCTGTGAAACTGATCCGTTTGAGGTAAGCGACAAATTTTAGGCAACTAAAGTAAAGACTATTGAGTCTTTTTTTTTTTTTTTCAAGTCATAAGAACTGCTGGACTTCCTTTTTGCACTTCTCTTCCTCCTTTTACTTTCAGCTGGCGCCATCATGTGGAATTGCAACATAGCGACAGGGCAACTGAAGCTTATTGGCCAGAGCTACCCTCTGGCATTGGCTGAAGGCCCCTAGCTCCCTGTGCAAATCCCAACAGCCTGTTTGGGCGTTGGCAAAGACCTCCTATCTAGCCTCTCTTCCTATCAACAAAACTGGGTACGCAACAGCCAGTAAATGCTCTTAGAGTGGCTGCCAGTTCTTAAAATTGTGGTCAGGCTCACATCAGGCCCATCGGGGAACCCCCCATGCTGGTTCTCTGACCGGGAATGTTGCCCTCTGGTTTTGCCATTTCTCCTCTTTCCTTTTCTATCATGGGACAGACTCTAAGTAAGCATAAATTGTTGAAAAGCTTAAAACTTCTCTCAAGGCACAAGAAACACAGGTTAAAAAAAAATGATTTAACAAAGAGTAAAAAGGAGCTAATTTCCATAGTAAAAGATATTTTAAAAACACAAGGAATTGAGATTGCTTCAAGTTCTTTTTGATTTTATCAGGAGGATATGTTCTTTCTATATGTGTGTGTATATGTGTTTATGTGTGCTCATTGTGCTTGCTAGTCGTGTCATGTTTGTGACTGTAACTAAAGAGATGAGACGGACGCAGGTGACATTCCTTTCTCTTCTAGAGAACGATTTCAAGGAAATCAAAGACCTAAGCATAGAAATTAAAAAGGAAAAGTTAAATGTCTTTTACAGGAGTGAATTTGCCAGGTATTTGTTCTAGATCAACTTCACCTTATGTAGAGGATTATTAAAAACAACAAAACTTCCTCTAAAGAGGTAATTTATAATTTGTCAGGTATTTTAAAGAAGATTGTAATGTCCTGTTACTTAAAAGGAGGAGGTAACTGACCTGACTTCTAGGTCAGCCTGCCTCAAGATAGCAACAATATTTACCTTAGTTTGGTGTCTTATTGGTTGGTATTAATGACATAAAATTGTGTTAGACAACTCACTTGTTAGTGAGTAATAGGATTAATTTATTTGGTGTAATTTTTTAATAGCCTTATAAGAAAGATAATTGCTTCTCGGCATTTTGGCTAAGATCAAGTGTAGTATCTTTTCTTATCAGTTTAATATCTGATATGTCCTCTATCCGAGGACAATATATTAAATGGATTTTTGGAGCTTGGAGTTGGAAGAGGAGCTTGCTCCATCCACTCCATGCATCAACCAGGTATTGCAGTACTTCCAGGAACGGTGCACCCCCTCGATGGAAAAAAAAAAAAAGAAAAGAAAAGAAAAGAAAAGATAATTAATGATGGGGTGAGATAAATTGATTAAAGGAACTGGGAAAGAATTTTTCAATGTTGGGACATAGAATGCTTGTTAAAAATGCTTTTTGAGTGGTACTGAGAAAGTTAAAGTATGTTGATAAAGATGTGCGTATGTAGGAAAGAATTTTCAGACTAAATCTAAATGCCATGCCTAAAGTTAGAGATTCTTCAACTGTTTACAGACTCTTAAGGATACTCTAAAAGTTTTATATAGGGACATAGTCTTAATCTAAATTCATCTTACATTAGACACAGGTGATGCCTATGTTAGGTGGGTCACAAAGTCATAAGTACAGATGTAATTGAAGGTTTAACCAGGTTAAACATAGACAAGAGTCTATCACCTTGTGTTTTGCAAATGGGTGAATTTGTTATGTAAAAACAAAGAACTTTGGAATAGGAAAGAAATGTCAGGATGCTTATCTCTCTGCTCTGTAATTTCATTTTGCTCTTGTTTTCCAACATATACTACTTAAATTCACAGAGAGCTGGACTCTTAAAAAAAAAAAAAAAAACAAAACAGATGGAACCCCCTTTATCTCAAACCCCATGTGTCCCCCAGACTCTGACTAGAGACAAAAATGGCCAATTGTTTCTCACAAGGAAAAAGGAATACAGCTGTGGTTCTCTTTATTTCATCTCTTATGAACACCTAAAGTCACATCTGTTAGATAAAGTCTCTCACTAGACAAAATTATAAATAGATAAACTGAGTCTTATGATAAGGCCTCACCCATTAACAGGTCAGTGATGTCAGTGTTATTGTTATGATTTAAAGGTTATAAAACTGACTTTAAGACTCTCTCAGTAAAGTAAATTAGGTTCCTCTTTTCATCAAGGTTTTAACTATTCTAAAAATAAAAGCTCACATAGAAATGGTTAATTTCCAAAGGTGAAGTATTCATACCTAAAGACATTGAGAGATAGCTTCTGTCTTATTAATGCTAATTTTATTGAATGGTCATAACTAGGATTAATCACTTAGGTTTAAGTGATTTAATTTCAGTAATAATAACTTTCATCTTCATGGGATTTGTTGGGATAGCTTACTTAAACTTTATCAAATTTAAGTCATGGGTAAAACATAAAATTATTTTGTTAATAAAAATTTCTATGGTGCATAAAATCAATAGCTATCAAATTTAAGCCAAAATCATTGGTTGTCAAATAATATATTTCTTTCAAAAACTTTATCAAGGGTTATATTAATATTTACCTAGCTGTTTTGGCTCAAAAAAGACCAAATTCTACTCTATTGTATGTAAAGTAACTGTCTCATTTTTGGCACCATGATAACATTTCATTAGATTTGGTGAACTTACATTCAAAAATTCTAGATATACAGAACAGTCATCTTGATTTTGATGCTACTAAGACTGCTAATGATTTATTTACTACAATTAATTCTTCAGGTGTTTAATAAAGTCTATTATAAATGTTCCACACAGAGGTCCAAGCTATACACTACAGGATATATCCTTGGCTCTCTCAGACTTTATCCTAGTTCTCCCTGAATTTTGTCTGGCTGATAGCCAGAGATGGATAAGAAAGGAGAAGGAGAATCTAAAACATAAAAAGCTGCTGGGTCAAAAAGCACTGAGGATAAGGTAATCACCATTGTGATGAGCTAAGCAAACAATGGTACTTTAAGACTTTTAAAATGATAGTTTTATCTAAACAGGTGGTCAGAGGCCCCCACAGTGGAGTGTTCCTGGAATGCCCTTAAAATGAAGATTGCTTCAGGACCTTAGAAAAATTAATAAGGCCATGGTACCTATGGGAGCCCTACAACCAGGCCTCCCCACTCCAGTACCAATTCCTACAGGATACTGTAAAATCATTATTGACCTAAAAGATTACTTTTTTCCCTTATATCCTGAGAATTGTCAGCATTTTACATTAGTTTACCTGTGGTAAATTTTAGAGGCCCTAAAGATAGTGGAGGCTACAATTCTGAGCTAAAGGGTCACTTTTATCTCTTATAAAAGTCCTCTTCTCCTGGTCATTTGTGCCACTGACTTTACACCCATTGGGTGTTCTGGCAGGAGGGGCCCCTCTTCTGGGTCCATTTACCCTCCAGAAGTTAAAAATGGGGGATTTATATCCCATAAAAGGCTCTCCAAAAATCATTCTTCATCATGCACTGTATGTCCTAAACTTTTTAACCCTTGACACTCAAGGAAAGTCAGCACCTGATCACTTTTGGCACACAATACAAAAAATACCTTTGCCAAAGCCATGTGGAAAGATCCTTTAACTTTAAAATGGAATGGCCAGACCCAGTACTCATTTGGGGCCAAGAATCAGTATGCATGTCTAACACCAAAGAAAATGCTGTGAAGTGGCTACCAGAGATACTTGTAAAACAAGCTGATGATCCTCCAGTGACATCTCACATATCCAGGAAAGAAACACTTCCCTGAAAGAATCTCCCTTTATTCCCTAACAGGACAAAGCTGGAAGGACCTCTACTTACCTTAATCCTCTTACTCACAATCAGACCAGTTATTATAAATAAAATCATGTCTTTTATATGTCAACAGATTAAAGCCATTAAGATGCAGCCTTTACAGGTCCATTATCACAGACTGGAGCTGGCGGATCGAGGCGTTGCCACTGAAGACCTACCACCTGCAGCTGTCACTCTCCCTTGATCTTACATTCTGTACTTATTTACTATACTGCTGTCCTCTCCACCCTGCTATCGCTGCAGTCTACCTGTCTTGGCCAAATAGCTACCCCTCCTTTAGGAGCTGCATAGGATTCAGACCTATACAGATCAGCTCACAATAAAGTGAGTGTGATATGGGCACCAACGTGGGTGCAAGGAAAGCACCGCAAGGGAAGATCCCTTTCTGACCACTTCTGAATTCCCTGATAGAAAAACCAGACTTGCATAGAGGTTGGTACCATAACTGTTATCACTAAGGCCGTGCCTCCCTCAATATTAAGGAAATATATATTAGTAAATCTGTTTTAATATTTATATTCTGATTTTTACCCACTTGCCTAATCCCCCAGAATTAAGTTCTATTTTCTTTGAATCTCTTCCTGAGAATTGTCCAACCATCATTTGTCTCCTAGGTGTGGCACTGTATATTCAAATTGACTGGTAGCTACAATTTGACTAAACCAAACATGCTCATGGTACAAATATGAGCTCTTGCTTCTCATCAGTCAGATAGACAAGTAAACTCACTGAACCTTTATTAATAATTTCAAGGATAGTCACAACTAAGTAGAATGGATGTTGAATAAAGAGCTCTCAAAAGTCTAATTCCCCTTGTCCTTCTTTCTCACATCAGACACATACACTCAACTTTTGACTAATAGTTATGTATTCTCAATGAGGCTTGTACATCACCTGATAAGATAGAAGACATTTAGGTTATCAAGTGTCTCTATTTCTTATCAAGATTATTATAGTGCTTTAGTCTCATTTCCTAGAAGGTTGTATAACATAAGTTTATAGACTGCAGCATATCCTGTTAAAGCTACTAAACCAGAGACATCCTGCTAGAAGATTTCTATAGATAAAATATTTCTGACTAGCAAAGATCATTAGTCCATTTACTTGGCTTTCCACTTATCAGATGAATGGCTCAGTCAATTGCTTTCTTTTCCCCTGGGAACATCACATAAGTAATGAGGACAGAAAGGGACTGCTGCTCCATTGGGTGAAAAAGGATGGAAAAAGTAAAGTGTTTGCTGTACATTGATTCATACATATCTGGCATCTTGCAAATTACTTTATCAATTAAAAAGAAAATCTTACACCCCCTTAATCACCTCAACCTTTTATAGTCTAAGAAATATGCTCACACCACTTCCTTTAATTTTGAGTGTTTGAAAGAAAATTCATTGTCACCTCACAGAGAACTCCTGTGCTTTACTCTGTGTGACATGACTCTTGCTTGTCATTATGATAATTGTTTCCTAGTCACTTGTTTTAATCCACAGGCATATGAAATACAGTTTTGGGATATAGAGAAAACACCTGAGGGTAAGGGGCAAAAGTATTTTCAAAGTTTTGTACAATTTCATTAAGTTTGACAGGGTATACCTGTGCTCTGTTGTCATATAGATGACAATGCCCTTCACTATGCAAGTTAGCTGACACATACAGCTCCCATCATGTACATATGATGATGGGATGCTACTTTAAAGAAGTGCATGGAATATGTTTGCATATTTAAAATGAGAGACAAGATAATTCAATTTGCCTCATTTTCTGAAATTACTGCATCCATAATATGCTTTGCAACATTTAATATCATAATCTGGTATTAGACTAGTATTTGAAAAAACAATAGTCACCAAATTAAGTTATGGCTGGTCTCCTTAACTGCCAGCACCATGTCTATTTCTGAACATGATTTGCCTTATGAGAAAAAGGTTGTTCATCTTTTATTTCCCATTATACTTGCTGATTTACTGGAATGATCAGGATATATTCCCTCAGCATATATTCTGTTCCTTCAACTAGACTGACAGAGAGAGGTGAATAAATTTTGAAAAACACTGAAATACTAGTAGGCATTATTTAAATATTTATATTTATTCCTAATTTATGTTAGGGATAAAAAAATCTATTTTAAGTTGTTTTAAGCTCTATGAACAATGAAAGGAAATATATAATAGCATAGACACAAAAAAAAACCCATAGTTAAGCAAAAAGATGAATAAAGAATTCGAATAGACTTCCAGTTAAGGTGACGGCATAGGTACCATGCCAAAGCAACCTGGGGGGAAGAAGACCAAAAAAAAAAAAAAAAAAAAAAAAAACTCAGCAAAATACACACTTTTACTAAAAAGTGAGGTGTATAGGAAATTGAAGCAGCAGTGGAGAAGAAGAAGAGATCCAGAGCATCCAGAGCCCACACAGGCCAGCAAAAGAGGCCCCAGAAGCTCTGCCAACAGCGGCAGCAGTGGCAGTGCACAAGAAAGCCACCAGGCTCAGCTCGAGCCACAGGAAAAGCCAGGTAAGGGGAACTTACACTCACACCGGGGCTCTCTGCAACTCAGGAAACGTGAAGGAAGAGCGGCAGTGAGCAACAGAGGAGCAGACCACAAGGTAGAAGAACACGTGGAACAGCAAGAGAACTAGAGCAGCTGTGGCTGCCTCCCCTCCCCCACCACCTGTGCGAAAAGAGCAGCGATCCTGGGACCCAGCCACGCCAACTTGAGCCGATAGTGGGACCCAAGCAGGAGCAGAGTCTGGCAGCAATATCAGCAGCTCTGGCACCGGTAACAGCAGCCCCAGCAGCAGCAGATCCAGTAGTGGCAGCAGTGGCAGACCCAGCAACAGCAGCTTCAGAGGCAGCAGCAGCAGCTGCTTCAGTGGCAGCAGCAGCAGTGGACCCAGTAGCAGCAGCGGCTCCAGTAGTGGCTGGTATAGCAGCAGCAGCGGTGGACTCAGCAGCAGCAGCTTCAGCAGCAGCGTCTACAGACCCAGCAGCAGCTTTATCAGCAGCAGTTCCAGCAATGGGTGTGCTGATCTGCAGGGCCACAGTTGCCAGGCTCGGTTTGCCCCACAGGAAAAGCCAATGCCCGGCTCCAGAAATCAGAACAGCAGCCCAACGACCCAGGCAGCAACTTAACTGAGACCAAAATCATCCAAGGCAACTGGGATTGCACCAGGGAAGTGTCTCACTTGGTCACAAGCTGACTTGGATCCCTCAATAGACCAGAAATCTTAACCTCTTTGTTGATAGAGGATCTGGTCATTATAATAGCTACTCTTGCATACATACTTGGGGCTGTTATTGATTGAATGTGTACAGTGTTTAGTTAAATTTTAGAATCTACCTGGATTTTATTCCATTCAGCCTACTTGAATACTCCCATAGCAGGGAAACTCAACCCCTAGGAACACCTTCGTAGATACCCTGAGAGTCTTAACAGCCAAACGTAACACCTTAAGCTCCTACGCTGAAAATATATAACATCAAATCAATTGATACAGCTAAGAATACCAGCTAGCTAGAAAATCCAAGCATTAGCTCAATCCAAGATGCAAAAATATATACATTATAACACAAGAAACAATGAAAACCAAGATGATATAAATCCACCTAAAAGTATTAATGCATCAGAAATGATCTCCAGTGAGAACAAGTTAGAGGAAATGCCTGAGAAAGATTTCAAAAAAATGATTGTAAATATGTTCAAAGATGTCAAAGAACAAATCAAAAGAATCAAAGAAGAAATCAAAGAGGAAATCAAAGTAATCAAAGAGGAAATCAAAGAAGACGCAGCACACCAATTTAAAGAAATAAAGAAGGCAATACAAGTCATAAATAAGGAATAGAAATAATAATAATAAAAAAAATCAGTCAGAATTACCAGCAATGAAGAACACAGTTAATGAAATAAAAAACTCGGTAGAAAATCTCACCAGTAGAATGGATGAAGGAGAAGACAGAATATCCAAACTAGACCAGGTGGCAGATCTAATACAGTCTAACAAAGAGAAAGATAAACTTATATAAAAGTATGAGTGGGAATTTCAAGATATTCGGGACACTATGAAAAGATCAAATATAAGAATTCAGGGCATAGTAGAAGGAGAAGAATTCCACTCCAAAGGCATAGTAAGCGTCTTCAAGAAAATCATAGAAGAAAATTTCCCCCAAATTGTGAAAGAGGTGCCAATGCAGTACAGGAAGCCTTTAGAAGCCCAGCCAGACAAAACCCGGAAAGAGCCTCTCCTCGCCATATTATAATCAAAATTCCAAACACACAAACCAAAGAAAAAATATTGAAAGCAGTTAGAGAGAAAAATCAAGTTACCTACAAAGGCAAGCCCATCAGGATTACAGCAGATTATTCAACACAAACTTTTAAAGACAGCAGGGCTTGGAGTGATGTATTCCAAGTTCTGAAAGATAATAACTGTCAACCAAGGTTACTTTATCCTGCAAAGCTATCCGTACAAATATATGGAGAAATAAGGACATTCTATGACAAAAGCAGGTTAAAGGAGTATTTGAAGAAAAAAACAACTCTACAGAAAATACTTGATAGAATCCTCCATGCTGAAGAAAAGGAAAAGCGCACATATAAGGAACCTAGAAAAAACTAGTTAACACAAGAGAGCACAGTAGAACCGGAACCACAAAAAAAAAAAAAAAAGGCAAACATAAATACACACATTTGAATAATATCTCTTAATATCAATGGCCTCAATGCCCCAATGAAAAGACATAGGTTTGCAGACTGGGTTAAAAAGCAGGATCCTACAATTTGTTGTCTCCAAGAAACTCACCTTTCTATGAAGGATAAACATTATCTTAGAATGAAAGGTTGGAAAATGGTATTTCAGGCAAATGGGCCTAGAAAACAAGCAGAGGTTACTATCTTAATATCTGACAAGGTAGACTTTAGTCCACCATTAGTCAAGAAAGATAAGGAAGATCACTTGATATTGATTAAGGGCACACTCCAACAGGAGGACATTACAATCCTAAACATATATGCACCTAACATGGGGGCTCCCAAATTCATCAAACAAACACTGTTAGAACTAAGGTCACAGATAACACCAAACACAGTGGTGTTGGGTGACTTTAACACCCCACTCTCATCAATGACAGGTCATCCCAGGAAAAAATAAACAGAGAGGCATCTGGACTAAATGTGGTCATATAAGGAATGGATAACATATATAGGACATTTCATCCAAAGGCAGCACATGGAACATTCTCTAAAATAGACCATATATTAGGACACAAAGCAAATCTTAACACATTCAGGAAAATTGAAATAATTCCTTGCAATCTATCTGACCACAGTGAAATTAAACTACAAATCAGTAGCAAGAAAGGCTATAGAGCATACACAAAATCATGGAAACTAAATAATACACTACTAAATGATGAATGGGTCAATGAAGAAATCAAGAAGGAAATCAAAAAATTTATAGAGTCAAACGATAATAAGAACACAACATATCAAAATCTCTGGGACACAATGAAGGCAGTTCAAAGAGGTACATTTATAGCCTTAAGTGACTATATTAAGAAATTAGTTCGCAAGTAAACAACCTAATGCTTCACCTTAAAGCCTTGGAAAAAGAAGAACAAGGCAAACCAAAAATCAGTAGATGGGAAGAAATCATAAAGGTTAGGGCAGAAATTAATGAAACACAAACAAACAAACAAACAAAAATTCCAAAGAATTAATGAAAACAGAGTTGGTTCTTTGAAAGGATAAGCAAGATTGATTAACCCTTAGAAAATCTGACCAAAAGAAAGAGAAAAGAGACACAAATTAATAAAATCCGAGATGAACAAGGTAACATCACAACAGATTCCAGAGAAATTCAAAAAATCATAGGGACATACTATAAAAGCATATACTCCACAAAGTATGAAAATCTGAAAGAAATGGATGATTTCCTTGATCTATATGACCTACCTAAATTAAATCAAAATGAGATTAATCACTTAAATAGACCTATAATAAACATGGAGATCCAAACAGTTATCAATAATCTCCCAACTAAAAAAAGCCCAGGCCCAGATGGACTCACTGCTGAATTTGACCAGACCTTTAAGGAAGAGCTAACACCATTGCTTCTTAAGCTTTTCCAGGAAATAGAAAAAGAAGGAACTCTACCAAACTCCTTCTATGAGGCCAGCATCACCATGATACCAAAACCAGGCAAAGACAGAACAAAAAAAGAAAATTACAGACCAGTCTCCCTCATGAACATAGATGCAAAAATTCTCAACAAAATATTGGTAAAGAGAATACAAGAGTATATCAAAAAGATCATTTTCCCTGACCATGTCGGCTTTATCCCAGAGATTCAGGGATGGTTCAATATACACAAATCTATAAATGTAATACATTATATAAACGGTTGAAGGACAAAAATCATATGATCATCTAATTGGACGGAGAGAAAAAAATTGACAAAATCCAACATCCCTTCATGATAAAAGTCCTACAGTGATTGGGAATAGAAGGAACATATCCCAATATAATCAAAGTTATTTATGACAAGCCTACAGTCGACATATTACTAAATGGGGAAAAAACTGGAAGCTTTTCCACTAAAATCAGGAACAAGACAAGGGTGTCCACTGTCCCCACTTTTATTTAATATAGTTTTGGAAGTCTTAGCCATAGCAATAAGGCAAGAGACACACATAAAATGGATACAAATTGGAAAGGAAGAGATCAAGTTATTTGCAGATGACATGATTCTATACATAAAGGACCCTAAAGAATCTACTAGCAAACTGTTAGAGCTGATAAAACCTACAGCCATGTAGCAGGATACAAATTAAGTACACAGAAATCAGTAGCCTTTGTATATGCTAACAACAAACACACAGAGGATGAAATCAGAGAATCACTCCCATTCACAATTGCATCAAAAAAAATAAAATACCTTGGAATAAACCTAACCAAGGAAGTAAAGAATCTATACAATGAGAACTTTAAAACACTCAAGCGAGAAATTGCAGAAGACACTAGAAAGTGGAGAAACATCCCTTGTTCCTGGCTTGGAAGAATCAATATCGTGAAAATGGCAATCTTACCTAAAGCAATCTACACATTTAATGCAATCCCTATCAAAATTCCAAAGGCTTTCTTCATGGAAATAGAAAAAACAATCCAAAAATTCATTTGGAATCATAAAAAACCTCGAATATCTAAAATAATACTGAGCAACAAAAAAGAGGCTGGTGGTATCACCATACCTGATTTTAACCTATACTACAGAGCCATAGTAACAAAAACAGCATGGTACTGGCACAAAAACAGACATGTAGATCAGTGGAACAGAATAGAGGACCCAGATGTAAGCCCAAGTAGCTATAGCCACCTGATATTCGATAAAAATGCCAAAAATACTCATTGGAGAAGAGACAGCCTCTTCAGCAAATGGTGTTTTGAAAACTGGATAAATATCTGTAGAAGGATGAAAATAGATTCTTCTCTCTCGCCATGCACAAGAATTAAGTCCAAATGGATTAAAGACCTTAACATCAGACCGGAAACTTTGAAACTGCTAGAGGAAAAAGTAGGGGAAACCCTTCAACATATTGGTCTTGGCAAAGACTTTCTGAATACAACCCCAATTGCTCAGGCAATAAAACCACAGATTAACCACCGGGACCTCATGAAATTACAAAGATTTTGCACTGCAAAGGACACAGTGAAAAAAGCAAAGAGGCAACCTACAGAATGGGAAAATATCTTTGCCAGCTATATATCTGATAGAAGATTAATATCTAGGATATACAAATAACTCAAAAAGTTAAATAATAAGGAATCAAACAAGCCAATCAAAAAGTGGGCTATGGAGCTCAATAGAGCATTCTCAAAGGAAGAAATACGAATGGCATATAAGCATCTAAAAAAATGTTCTACGTCAGTAGTCATCAAGGAAATGCAGATTAAAACTACATTGAGATTCCATCTCACTCCTGTCAATTTGGCCACCATCATGAAAACAACTGATCATAAATGTTGGCGGGGATGTGGAAAAAGAGGAGCCCTTCTACACTGCTGGTAGGAATGCAATCTGGTCCAGCCATTGTGGAAATCAGTGTGGAGGTTCCTATAACAGCTAAAAATTGATCTATATGACCCAGCTATAGCACTCCTAGGCATTTATCTGAAGGACTCATCTCCTTTCCTTAGAAGTACATGCTCAACCATGTTTATTGCTGCTCAATTTATAATAGCTTGGAAAAGGAACCAGCCTAGATGTCCCTCAACTGATGAGTGGATAATGAAGAAGTGGCACATTTATACAATGGAGTTCTACTCAGTAGTAAAGAAAAATGAAGTTATGAAATTTTCAGAAAAATGGATGGACCTGGAAAGGATTATCCTAAGTGAGGTAACCCAGGCCTAGAAAGCCAAGCGCCACATGCTCTCTCTTATATGTGGATCCTAGCTACAGATGATTGATCTTCTGCATGAGAAGGAAAATACTTGGTAGCAGAGGCCAGTAAGTTAAAAATGAGATATAAAGGGAAGAGAAAGGAATGGAGTAGTGTACTTAATAGGTTAATATTGTATATATGTAAGTACAGTGATTGAGATGGGGAGGTAATATGACGGAGAATGGAATTTCAAAGGGGAAAGTGATGGGGGAATAGAGGGAATTAACATGAGAATTTTTTTATCATCATGGAAAAGTCCAGAGGAGACTGTTGAATGTACTTCTCTATTGTTTTCTACATTATCTTGAAAGTGTCCCTATTTAACCCTGAATCTGACATTTTCAGTCATAGTGGCTGAGGAGGGAGTCCAGTGATGCTTCTGTTTTGCTCCTAATAGGATGGTAGTTACATACATGTGTAAACAGGCCCAGATATTTATGTGTCACATAATAGAGCTCTGGTAGTCTCCCCTCCTCATGCTTACGTAGCAAGTGTTCTCACCTGCTGAGCCATTTTCCTAGCCCTTAGACATAATGATTTTAATTATGTCAAAGGTTTAATGTCAAAATAATATGAAGCATGGCTGGAGAGGTGGCTTAGTGGTTAAGTGCTTGCCTGGGAAGCCTAAGGACCCCGGTTTGAGGCTCGGTTCCCCAGGACCCACGTTAGCCAGATGCACAAGGGGGCGCATGCATCTGGAGTTCATTTGCAGTGGCTGGAGGCCCTGGCATGCCCATTCTCTCTCTCTCTCTATCTGCCCCTTTCTCTCTCTGTCTGCTGCTCTCAAATAAATACATAAAAATAAACAAAAAAATTAAAAAAAAATAATATGAAGCAGTACTACTGTGATTTCAGTATACTTCATATGTCCATACATATGTACTGTACAGAGATCTCAGTGTACTTCATATGCACACACAGATATTGTTTACA